>NC_136068.1:945511687-950511687 GCF_964261635.1 Lissotriton helveticus
AGAACACGAACTACACTTACCACTTACCACAGTCCTTAGGGGCGATCCCGCTGGTGTGTGAGTAGTGTGCGACCCCAACCCCAATTGTAATGTTAAAGCTCCCTCGAGCAGTTGGCTGACGAGCCTGGGACCCCGCACCTGCGCGCCTGAGTGGTACTAAACCTGGCAATATTTGGCAGCCACCGGCAACCCCAGAACACGGCCTAATCCCTGCTGATGAGGGGTAAATACCCCGAAACATGTGTCCAGGGAATGGCGAAGATAGCAGAGAATCGAAAGAAGATGCATCGCAGAACACGAACTACACTTACCACTTACCACAGTCCTTAGGGGCGATCCCGCTGGTGTGTGAGTAGTGTGCGACCCAAACCCCAATTGTAATGTTAAAGCTCCCTCGAGCAGTTGGCTGACGAGCCTGGGACCCCGCACCTGCGCGCCTGAGTGGTACTAAACCTGGCAATATTTGGCAGCCACCGGCAACCCCAGAACACGGCCTAATCCCTGCTGATGAGGGGTAAATACCCCGAAACATGTGTCCAGGGAATGGCGAAGATAGCAGAGAATCGAAAGAAGATGCATCGCAGAACACGAACTACACTTACCACTTACCACAGTCCTTAGGGGCGATCCCGCTGGTGTGTGAGTAGTGTGCGACCCCAACCCCAATTGTAATGTTAAAGCTCCCTCGAGCAGTTGGCTGACGAGCCTGGGACCCCGCACCTGCGCGCCTGAGTGGTACTAAACCTGGCAATATTTGGCAGCCACCGGCAACCCCAGAACACGGCCTAATCCCTGCTGATGAGGGGTAAATACCCCGAAACATGTGTCCAGGGAATGGCGAAGATAGCAGAGAATCGAAAGAAGATGCATCGCAGAACACGAACTACACTTACCACTTACCACAGTCCTTAGGGGCGATCCCGCTGGTGTGTGAGTAGTGTGCGACCCCAACCCCAATTGTAATGTTAAAGCTCCCTCGAGCAGTTGGCTGACGAGCCTGGGACCCCGCACCTGCGCGCCTGAGTGGTACTAAACCTGGCAATATTTGGCAGCCACCGGCAACCCCAGAACACGGCCTAATCCCTGCTGATGAGGGGTAAATACCCCGAAACATGTGTCCAGGGAATGGCGAAGATAGCAGAGAATCGAAAGAAGATGCATCGCAGAACACGAACTACACTTACCACTTACCACAGTCCTTAGGGGCGATCCCGCTGGTGTGTGAGTAGTGTGCGACCCCAACCCCAATTGTAATGTTAAAGCTCCCTCGAGCAGTTGGCTGACGAGCCTGGGACCCCGCACCTGCGCGCCTGAGTGGTACTAAACCTGGCAATATTTGGCAGCCACCGGCAACCCCAGAACACGGCCTAATCCCTGCTGATGAGGGGTAAATACCCCGAAACATGTGTCCAGGGAATGGCGAAGATAGCAGAGAATCGAAAGAAGATGCCTCGCAGAACACGAACTACACTTACCACTTACCACAGTCCTTAGGGGCGATCCCGCTGGTGTGTGAGTAGTGTGCGACCCCAACCCCAATTGTAATGTTAAAGCTCCCTCGAGCAGTTGGCTGACGAGCCTGGGACCCCGCACCTGCGCGCCTGAGTGGTACTAAACCTGGCAATATTTGGCAGCCACCGGCAACCCCAGAACACGGCCTAATCCCTGCTGATGAGGGGTAAATACCCCGAAACATGTGTCCAGGGAATGGCGAAGATAGCAGAGAATCGAAAGAAGATGCATCGCAGAACACGAACTACACTTACCACTTACCACAGTCCTTAGGGGCGATCCCGCTGGTGTGTGAGTAGTGTGCGACCCCAACCCCAATTGTAATGTTAAAGCTCCCTCGAGCAGTTGGCTGACGAGCCTGGGACCCCGCACCTGCGCGCCTGAGTGGTACTAAACCTGGCAATATTTGGCAGCCACCGGCAACCCCAGAACACGGCCTAATCCCTGCTGATGAGGGGTAAATACCCCGAAACATGTGTCCAGGGAATGGCGAAGATAGCAGAGAATCGAAAGAAGATGCATCGCAGAACACGAACTACACTTACCACTTACCACAGTCCTTAGGGGCGATCCCGCTGGTGTGTGAGTAGTGTGCGACCCCAACCCCAATTGTAATGTTAAAGCTCCCTCGAGCAGTTGGCTGACGAGCCTGGGACCCCGCACCTGCGCGCCTGAGTGGTACTAAACCTGGCAATATTTGGCAGCCACCGGCAACCCCAGAACACGGCCTAATCCCTGCTGATGAGGGGTAAATACCCCGAAACATGTGTCCAGGGAATGGCGAAGATAGCAGAGAATCGAAAGAAGATGCATCGCAGAACACGAACTACACTTACCACTTACCACAGTCCTTAGGGGCGATCCCGCTGGTGTGTGAGTAGTGTGCGACCCCAACCCCAATTGTAAGAAAAGGGAACATTAGGGCCTGGCGAATGGGTGCACTTACAAAGTTGACATGGCAGTTAACAACTGCGCACAGACACTGCAGTGGCAAGTCTGAGTTACCGTTTCAAGACTACTCGTGTGGGTGGCACAATCAGTGCTGCAGGCCCACTAGTAGTATTTGATTTACCTGCCCTGGCACACTCAGTTCACTCTACTACGGACTGACCAGTAAACCAAATATGCCAATGAGGGAGAACCAATCATAATAACAATTTACACAAGGAGCACTTGAACTATGATACTGATCAGCACTGGCAAAGTGCCCAAAGCATCTAAGCCAGCAAAAACGAAATCTAGCACAGCATCAAAAATACAGGAGGTAGAGGCAAAAAAGTCAGGGGAAACCACACCAAGGATTCCATGTCTAACAGCTCCTTTCAAATGTAAGCAGGGCAGGAAACAGCTCCACCCCTCACATCCTGACAAGATGGGCCATGCTGACAACTTCTAGTCCCCCTTTGTCTCAATTCAATTCAAGAAGTCTTTATTCGATTGATGCATCATAAAAGACATAAAATACAAAATTTACATAGTTAAAACATCTAAAACCATTATTAAATTTACTTATACAGGCTTCTATGAATGAATACAAAATTGACTATACAACAAGGATTACCAATAAGCATAAGATATAATGAACCAGTCATTAACAAGATGCGAGCATATGTTGTTAAGCCACAAGCTACTTGCTCTTAATAAACCTTGTTCTAAGCAACCAAGCCCACCCTATATATTTAGCAACCCCCACGACAATTAATGGGGTGGGGTTAGTTTTTAAAATTCTGCTAGCATCAATGGCCGAGCAAGTACCTAAGGATTTACAAACCGGGCTTAACCATTTAGCTCTGGGGGCTATATACAGAGGACAAACAAACAAAAAATGGGTAACATTTTCTATTAGGCCATGACATTTTGGACAATGCCCTGTCCCACCAGAACCCCACTTTTTAGTTACCTCCCCTAGCGGCAACGTGCCACATCTGAACTGGTGGAATAGTTTGCTATCCAGGGGCTTTGTTATTATATCCCAATATTGTTCTAGCTTTGATGTATCCTTAAAAACAATAAATTGACTTGTCAGATTGCTAGAACACAAACTCGAATGTCTGTTAGAAACCACCCAGTCCCAATAGTGCATTTTTAGATCTTTTTTGGAGGGAAAAATTGCTGTTTCAGGACCAGACCACAAATTACCATACCCCAGGGCGGATAGGGTAGAGCTCAGATCCTTGAACCAGCCTATGTTTAAAGAACCAGAGCGATCTTTAACCTCCAAACAGGCCTTGGCATAAAAAAGGAGTTCCGGCGTTGTCCATAGACGTCGCCAGAATGCCAAAGGGCGGAATCTTGCTTGATCCTCCACCGGTTGGCACCCGAGATCGTATAAAAACGGGATCCGCGGAGAGGACTGGGGTAGTCCTATTGCCATCCTGAGGAATTTGTTTTGGGCTATTTTCAAGGGATCCAGTTTACTAAAGCCCCATAGTTCCGCCCCATATAGAACTGAAGGTAAAACTTTTGAGCCATATATCTTAATTAGTGGAGAAATAGGCCGGGTAAAAGAGCATTTATGCTCTTTAATCAACGCACCACTTATCTGCAAATGCTTAAGGGCCATTAGCTCAACCTGGTGGGACCAACTGAGGGTCTCACTAAAAGTAACACCCAAGGAAGTGAAAAACTTAGTTTGTTCCAATGGGATACCCCCCATGGTTACCCTTGCACTAATTTGATTGTGCCCTCTTCTAGTCCCCCTTTGTCTCACTGTCTGGGAGGAATAAACAAAGGCCAACTGTGCCATGCTAATGACAATCATGTGAACAAGGACAATAAACTACATATGGTTATCTAAACTGAATCCAACAGTAGTTACAGAAGCTCATTTACGCATTTCATACCAATTTAAAGTAAAGAATGGGTGCTATTGAAATGTATGTCTTTTTCTAGATGTAACCAAGGCATTACATTTCCAGAGCTCCTAAAGGCAATTGCCTTGTTGGAGCCCATTCACATAAACTAGGAATGTAAATACATCCCTATAGGCTTGATAAATCATATTACACCAGAAAGGCAGTGTGTATTTTGTGCAGGAAATGAGACATCATCATATGACTATTGGTCCTTTTCTTCATGTAAATTTGGGTCCCATTAAGAGTTGTCTGTTGAATGGAAATCCACAATGGAGACTATACATCAAATCAATACATTTAAAATAACATGAAGCACATTAGACTCCTAAAGGAAGACGGAGAGTGGTTAAATATCAAATCATGCAAGTTTATTGAAGTAAAAAATGTTTACAAATTCAAAATCATCAGATTAGTGAATGCATGTAGCAATTCTAAAGTTCCAATCAAAGTCATATAAGTTAAGGAGACACATTAGTATAAAGTTGTCTCAAAAGGAAAGGTTAAGTAAATCAGTTCTCCTGTAGTGAACCCTTCCCTGTCCTCAAAAGTGGATACAAGCATATCTGGAAAAGTTCTACTCTGCAATATGTCAAATCATACGATTCTAGCATTTGCTATACCTTGTATGGTTCCATAAAATGATCCAGTCAGGCTAAATCATACTGATACAATCTAGGGCTCATTCATTTCTCAGGACCCTACGCAATGCAGCTTCTCTAAAAGTTCTTGAAACATATGGCTATGTGCAGCAAACGAGATACATTAGGCCAGCCTTTACTCGGCAAGTGCGCTGTTGCAACTAATTCACAGAAAGGAAAACTTTTCCCATAAGAAAGAAAACAACATGAGCTTCTCCTAGAAATAAGACAAATGTGACATGAAACAAGGTGGTTTCCTAACATGAGCTTGAATAAGCACTGGCCTACATTAGCTATGGTCAATCTAAACATGAATAATACGTAGTTAATAGCATTTGCATGTGTACAAGTTGATGTTGATATAATGAAAAAACATTTCATATGAAAAGAACTTGATCATGACCATGTGGTGAGACATTTTGCACATGGTGAGTAGGGCTTAATGCACAAAAGTGTAATCCAATGTAAATCCTGATTACTAGTTTAGCTGTAACTTTGAATTGCACAAGACATGTTTCGAGTATAAAATGTCTTGCAGCAACATACCTTACACTAACAATGTGTTGTATAGAAACTGACTTAACATGGGTATCTCCCAAGCATTTTTGTGAGCCAGAGTATACCTCACGCGCCTTTGCTTCGTGACTCACTGGACAGTGGGCGGTGACACAGAAAAGCTATGCAAAGTCATTTTTACCCGGGGCAGATTGTTAGAATGGAAATCCGACAATTTAATTAGTAGATTTATATAGCGTTGCTTATAATCTTTGAGGGCAGTGGTGGCAGGCATGGATCAGGGTGGCGGGGCAACCATCCCTCAACGTTGTCCCTCCGCTCCAGTCGGAAGAGGAAGCAGCCAGGCTCCTCTAAACAATCAAAACACAGCAATGCAGTGTTGTGATTGGTCTGAGCACCATGGTTCAGTGCTTAGATGGGGAATGGGGGCTTGGACATGTTCTCCCTGCAGGCTGTAATACAGCCTGCATGGATAGTGCGCATGATTATCTGGCCAGCCTGGATTCAAGCGAGCCTGGCTGAAGACGGCTGTAATGCCAGAAAGCAGTCCTAGGAAGCTTGATTCCGGTCCAGGGAAGGCATGGCTTGGCAGTTCGGGCTGGACTGTTCCCATGAGGCACAGGGTCAGACTGATTTGTATATGCCCATGTCTGGACTGGGGTGGAAGAGTGGGCTAAAGAACGGTGATGGATTAAATCAAGATCTGTTGACTGGGTGTGAGTGTTTGATTGGTTCAGATGCTCCGTCCATCACCACCCCCTTTTGTACCTCTTTGTTCGCCATAAGTTGGCAGGGTATGCTCAGACGTTGAGTCCCTTGCTCACTTTGCCACTGGATTCAAGCAAGCCTGGTTGAAGATGGATATAATGCCAGAAACCGGTCCTAGGAAGCTTGATTCCGGTCCGGGAAGGCATGGCTTGGCAGTTCGGGCTGGACTGTTCCCATGAGGCACAGGGTCAGACTGATTTGCATATGGCCATGTCTGAACTGGGGTGGCAGAGTGGGCTAAAGAACGGTGATGGATTAAACCCAGATCTGTTGACTGGGTGTGAGTGTATGATTGGTTCAGATGCTCCGTCCATCACCACCCCCTTTTGTACCGCTTTGTTCGCCATAAGTTGGCAGGGTATGCTCAGACATTGAGTCCCTTGCTCACTTTACCACTGGATTCAAGCAAGCCTGGCTGAAGACGGCTGTAATGCCGGAAACCAGTCCTAGGAAGCTTGATTCCAGTCCAGGGAAGGCATGGCTTGGCAGTTCGGGCTGGACTTTTCCCATGAGGCACAGGTTCAGACTGATTTTCATATGGCCATGTCTGAACTGGGGTGGCAGAGTGGGCTAAAGAACGGTGATGGGTTAAACCCAGATCTCTTGACTGGGTGTGAGTGTTTGATTGGTTCAGATTAGGGGTGAGTGGATTTTGCGTATTGGCAATTTGCGGATTTCGAAAATACGCAAAATCCGCGGATCCTAGCGTATTTTTTTTTTTGTGTTCGCACGGGTTTCTGCAAGTTCGCGAGGGTTTTATTGTACAAAACGCTCGCGAACATGTAGAAACCCGTGCGAACACAATGTGCCTACTCATGGGTATTGCGCTCGTGAAAGTCAAGGATGCAAAGTCTATCCAGCATCACAGCTGATTTTCCACGGTAGATTTGGTAAAGAAGGCACATTGCCCAGCCTCGACGACGCTCTCGATTGTTTCTGGGCTGATGAATGAGTCACTGCATTTGAGCTTCAACTAGTTCCAGCGACCATGTGTGTGTTACTATGCAATCGCGCCGAAGGGCGCAGGGGTCTCTTGAGTGAGCTGCTGTTGCTGTAGTGTTTTACAATGGCGCCAGCAAGCTGCCAGCGCCGTTGTAAAATAGTTACAAAGTTAGCTTGCACAGGAAGCACTTAGATAAAATAAAGCAGCACCTGCTTCGTTTTATCTAGTGGTTCCTGTGCAAGCTAACTTTGTAACTATTTTACAACGGCGTTGGCAGCTTGCTGGAGCCATTGTAAAATAGTTACATGAGTGGGGGTTCAACTTTTGAACCCGTTACATCCGCGGATTTTTTTTTCCGGATTTTGTGGAAAATACGTAAAATACGCGGATTGCGTATTCACTAAAAATCCGAAAAATCCGCGGACGTAACGGATTTTCCGCTCGTGCTTAGTTCAGATGCTCCGTCCATCACCACCCCCTTTTGTATCGCTTTGTTCCCCATAAGTTGGCAGGGTATGGTCAGACGTTGAGTCCTTTGCTCACTTTGCCACTGGATTCAAGCAAGCCTGGCTGAAGACAGCTGTAATGCCAGAAACCGGTCCTAGGAATCTTGATTCCGGTCCAGGGAAGGTATGGCTTGGCAGTTCGGACTGGACTGTTCCCATGAGGCACAGGGTCAGACTGATTTGCATATGGCCATGTCTGAACTGGGGTGGCAGAGTGGGCTAAAGAACGGTGATGGATTAAACCCAGATCAGTTGACTGGATGTGAGTGTTTGATTGGTTCAGATGCTCCGTCCATCCCCACCCCCTTTTGGACCGCTTTGTTCACCATAAGATGGCTGGGTATGCTCAGACATTGAGTCCCTTGCTCACTTTG
The DNA here is from genome assembly GCF_964261635.1 of Lissotriton helveticus. NCBI lineage: Eukaryota > Metazoa > Chordata > Amphibia > Caudata > Salamandridae > Lissotriton > Lissotriton helveticus. The sequence continues at coordinate 945,519,800 of NC_136068.1, forward strand.
CCACTGGATTCAAGCAAGACTGGCTGAAGACGGCTGTAATGCCGGAAAACGGTCCTAGGAAACTTGATTCCGGTCCAGGGAAGGCATGGCTTGGCAGTTCGGGCTGGACTGCTCCCATGAGGCACAGGGTCAGACTGATTTGCATATGGCCATTTCTGAACTGGGGTGGCAGAGTGGGCTAAAGAACGGTGATGGATTAAAGCCAGATATGCTGACTGGGTGTGAGTGTTTGATTGGTTCAGATGCTCCGTCCATCACCACCCTCTTTTGTACCAGCCTGAGAAGGCTGGTCAACCATTCATGCGCACTTTACAGAGTGCCACTCTGAGAACTGGAGCAGCTCCGCCCGCAAAGACGCAGGTTCAAAGAAAATGTTAATGACATCAGTTTTTATCATTTTTTTTTTAAATTATTTCCACTGCTACAAGCAGTGGGGTGATGCTCCTCCGCCTCAATGGGGAGCCATCGCTACTTGAGGGTATCCAGGCACTGGGGAGATAAGTGATTTGCCCTGAATCACAGAATGCTGAACCGACGCCCGGACTCGAGCCCGGACCTCCAGCTCCCTAGTCAGCAGCTCTAACCACTTCAATTGTGACAATCCTCATTAATTTATGGAATCCATCCTTCATTTAATCGAAGCAAAAACGTAATTCTGTCCTGAATTAAATATATTTTACGAAGAAAATATAAGCAATCTCTCCCATCCAGAACGATGAGATTCGAACGTGGGAGAACAGTCAGTTGAGCTTGTTTTTAATAGAGGTAACTGAAAATGAATGTTTTTGTGCAGAAATCAGTGTAATTGCAGAAAAGGTGGGTGAAATTATGCAATTTTATCAATTTAGATAGAAATGTGGTTTACCGGTACATTGAATGACATTTTTCATATGAGCACTCGTTTCACGTAAAAAATCATGAGATGTCAGCTGAAAAGTGGTTCAAGCATAATTTGTCTTTTGCTGGCAAGACGTGTTCTGTACGAACGAGTCTACCGTTTTCCAAAATTGCACAAAATTGTTCAATACAAAACTTTTAGATTTTTTTTTTATTTCGTTAAATTCAAAAACTGGTATTTATGCAACTTCTCCGTCAATACTTTGCCCGGGCTTAGTTATTATGTAGATTCAATTCGAAATCCCAAACAAAACTTGTCATAAAAACTACTCTGTGGCAAGAAAAAACAGTCACCCTGGGCTAAGGCTACCTCTGTTAAAACAATCAATACCAGGTCGTGTGCAGAACTGAACGGTACTGATAAAGTAAACCGTGAAAATAGAGAGTAAAAGACGACTTGTAAACACAAGCACACGTTGTGTGGCAAAAGGTGAAACCGACCCAGAACAAAATGTGCACAAATTGCCTATTACCGTGGCTTCCAAGCTTTCCCGCGCACTCTGGCCTCTGCTCCCACACACAACTTCTCTTTTCAAAAACCTCCTGATGGCTTGTCGCCTGTGACTGGAAGCTGATGCAGACGTTAAGTGATGTCACCTTGGTCAGGAGGTAACAACTATAATTTAGGCGCAGTCTATCATCAGTCGTGGTGTGTGCCGGAGAGTTAATGTTCTGCTAATCACCGCAATCCGAGCTATCGGATGCAAATGAGCTCCCAAGCACCGGCCCCGTTATTGATATGACAGGTATAATTACTAGGCTGTCACTGGTCTTGACCTAACGAAGAACCGTGTGGTACATCATCTGCGTAATGACCGGAGATAACTCTTTTCAGAAGCCGGATGGAACTTCGCCTACCGGTCCATTCTTCTTCTGTGCGAGGCAGCACGAGATTTACAGAGTTTAATTAGGTTGGGGGCGGAGGTCAGAATGGGGACTGGTAGAAAAACACAATGGGACATATTATAAAGAAACGGCGTTCTAATTATCGCCGCTTTAGTGGCAAGAAACTGCCGCTAACGCGGCGATAATGGGCTTGATAATATGCCCTTGTGAATTCCTATAGAAGGCCAAGTTCTGGTGTGAACATGGGCTTCTATGGAAATTCACAAGGCATATTATCAAGCCCAGTATCGCCGCTTTAGCGGCAGTTTGCTGCCGCTAAAGCGGTGATAATTTTTTACTCCCTCCTTAATAATATGCCCCAGTCAGGGCCGGACTGGGAACCTCAACCGGCCCTGGCAAAGTGCTTGGCCGCCCCCCTCCCTCCCATCTTGGGGGGGGGGGGGTGTTGGAGGTGCCGCCGAGCTCTTTCCCGGGCTGTTTTCGGATGATTTTGGTACAGGGGTGATTTTGCAAAAACGGCCCTGTAACAAAAACGGCCCAAAGGGGCTCTAAACCGGCCCCACCTGTGCGGCGCACTGGGGGATTGCCCAGTGCCCGCTATGGCCAGTCGGTCCTGGCCCCAGTATTTCCTTACGGAAGACTCCTGCCATTTTTTTTTCTCGCACCCGGTTTCCCTTGGTCTAAGAGTCTGATGTGCCCTTCTCTTTTCCTTCAGACTTCAGATTTCTCTTCCTCCTCCTTGACTCCTGGCCCCTCATTACCACTGCTGCCTCCTTTGCACACATTCACTTGTATGCCATCCTCAACAACCTCTCACACAGTGCTTTCTACTCTCCTGAGACCCAATTCCAACTTTTAGTGTCAACAAAATGAACTGCTGAAGCATCCTGCTCCTATGTATGTTATGTTATATAGTTTCTATAGCTCTAATAACATAACATAAGCATATGGAAAGCGCACGTTCACCCGAACAGGTAATCTTGGCGCTGGATAATGTTTAAGGTTACCGAAATCAATGATGCTAATTTTATCGACCTCAGATGGATGAATGGCGAGGTGACCCGCCAGGATTTTAACCTGTGACCATGAGGTTGAACTCAGGCCCCTGTAGTAGATGCATTAGTCCACGGGGCCACCAAACCCGGTCTAATGTGTCTTGGCGTTGACTTAATGATTACTGGTGTAGGACGAGGAGCTTGAGAAAAGGAAGCTCTAGGGGCTTGAATCGCCAACTTCCCAAAGGCTTGTATATTGAGCGCCTCCTTGATGTGTGGCAGGAGTTTATCCCAGGCTTTTGTGGCTCCCAGTGCAACACTTTTTCCTCCCCATGTTGCCCGCTTGAACCTGGAAGACTCTGCAAGTTTGGCCGAGAGTAGGGTTCTGCCTAGAGTATACCGTATAAAACATCCAATTTCTTCAAACCCCTCCACAAGGTCAAGTATTCTTCCCAGATCCACCTCCAATTCCGCTGTTGGCATCAGGCAGTCTGTCACTCTGTCTACAACACGCCCAACTACACATCATTCACACGAGTATCCTAATTCAGTCATGTCCTTACCTCTTCTCATCTTGCACAGTTAGTCTCCCTCTACAACCCGCTTCATAAACCAATCGCCCTCCCTTCTACAAACCCTGTGAGCTACATTGTGAACGGATTCCAATGTTTGAGGCACGCACAACCCGAAGAGGGATCAGGCACCAACCTACTCAGCTTGACTCAGTGTCTAAGCAATACCATTTGTATAGCACGCTACATCCAAAGGAAGGCCGCAAGAGCTCATTTTGCTACTATTTCTTTTATTTCAGGCTTTTGGTATTTGATTATACACATAAGTAGGGCCCATCTCTTGCCAATATTTCGAACATTACAATCTTCAGTGGCAGTCTTTGACAAACCAGAGGGCAGTGTAGAGCTGGCTTCCAATGTAGCTTATTGACTTTTTCATACTAAGACTGCTCTAATTGCCTCATTTTGTGCCTATTTGATGCAAGCAATTTGGGTCTCTTGGAGCCCTCGCCTAGACACCATTGTAATAATTTACTGGAGAGCTGGTTGTGTCACTCAGGACTGCATTTTTCCCCCCACAGATTTTCAGTTTTGTTTTCCAAAGATCTGAGTGGCATATGGGTTAATCTTTATAGTCCTGGAAAAAACTGCTACTCACAATCACGCTAACCTAGGGTCTCATTTATGAAAAGTGACGCATCGCTGCGTGAAAACAGTGATGCGTCACTTTTCACTGCGCTCTCCCTGCGATACTATTGATGCGTCATATTTACAGTATGACGCATCATGTCGCAAGAAGTTACAGATACATCAGTATTTCTGACGTATCTGTAAGCGCAAAAGTGACGCATTGCTGGAGTGTGTCACAAAAGTGACGCAACTCCAGCAATGCTTCCTTTCACATGGGGCAAGCCCCATGTGAAAGGGCTTGCGTCAGTCTTACGCCTGCTGTGAGGCAGGCGCAAGATTCTGACGCAACGGTGACCTAGAAGTGACGCAGTGAAATCTCATAGATTTCACTGCGTCACTTCTACGACCCTTTCTTGCGTCAATACGCCCCCTTTGCATACATTATACCTGGCGCAGGTATAATGTGGTGCAGGGGTTTACAAAGTGACGCATCTACCCTCCAGCCCGCGGTGTGGCAAAGTGCCCGGGACAGGCCCCATGGGTTCTGGGTAAGGGTGGGCGTAGTTGACAGAGTACTACTACAAGAATTCCACGAAGTTGAACAAAAACTCAGTGAATTCCACAACTTCGCTCTGTCCAACTTCCAATTAATAAAACAGAGACCTCATATACTTTTTGTAAAATAACAAGTATCTCTCTCTTTACATGCTAAAATGCATATAGTCATTTCACAAAAGTAAAAACGAACATTTAGCAAGCAGTGAGAGAGGTGATGATTTTGGGATCCTCCCTAACCTAGGGAGAGAACCAAGTAGATGCCTTGAAAACAAAGAGCGCATCTTGCTGAACGATTCAGTGGTGGTCCCATCCTCTTGGGACCACCCCAAGCACAGTTATGGGCAAAAATACAATCCCAACCAAAGGCCCTGCAAAGCATTATGCGACGAGAATAGCACTGGGTACTGAATATTATAGTATCCAATATAAAAATAATTCTACAAAGAGCTGCGGTTCAACTAGTCGTTACTAGGTGTCCCTCACAAGTCAAATGCCGTTCTTTGCCAGTGACCAGATGGGCTATGCCCGGACCACACCTCTCCTCTGTCCGTTGGCTCCCTCCTCTGGCTCACAGTGTGGCAAAGTGCCTGGGACAGGCTCAATGGGTTTTGGGCAGTCCTTCCCTGGGCTTCTGGGCCCGAGAGCTCTGGCAGTCCTCCACGTGCCTGAGGCCCATCCAGTGTCCCTGAGCCCCCCAGGAAAGCGGCAACACCGAGCCCTGCAAGGGCAGGCAGGAGCCCAACCACGAAGGCTCGGGCGGGCAGATGGGAGTCCTTCCGGTCCCGGCCATCTGGTCATACCTTCCCCTCGGCCATCTGGTCGCACGCAATGCTTTCCAATGCGGCAACCAGATGCCCGGGCTGCCTTGGGAGTCCTGATGGGGGCTCATTGGCCTCCCTGATCCCAGCCAAGGCTCCAGGAGGTTGGGCGCCTCTGCGCCCTGGGTCCCCTCCATCACTCGGTGCTCACGGGTTCCCAGAAAGTGGGCTAGCTTTCCTCCGGATTACTAGGGGCAGAGTATGCTGGAACACCCCGCCCGTACTGGTAGTTCTCTGCTGGGGACCAGATGGGCTTTGCCCGAACAATACCTCCCCAGGTGTCCAGGTCTCCCTCCTCTGGCCCGCGGCGGGACACAGTGCCTGGGATGGGCTACATCAGTCCCCGGGCAGTCCTCCCCCAGGCATCTGGTCCCCAAGAGCTCCTGCGGGCTTCCCCGTGCCTGAGGCCCAGCCAGGGTCTCAGAGTTCCCCGGGAAGCGGAGTCCATAGCCCTGCTAGGGCAGGCGGGAGCCCTACCTGGAAGGCTCGGGGCAGGCAGATGGGCATCCTTTCGGTTTCAGCCATCTGGTGGCACCTATCTCCTTGGCCACCTGGTCGCACGCAATGCTTTCCAATAGGGTGACCAGATGGCTAGGCTGGGCTGCCCTGAAAGTCACGATGGGGGCTCATTCGCCTCCCAGATCCCAGCCAGGGCTCCAGGAGGTCATGCTCATCTGCGCCTAGGGTCCCCTGAGCCTAGTGGTGCGCACGGGTTCCCAAAAAGAGGGATAGCCTTCCTCCGGATTACTAGGAGCAGGGTACGCCGGGACAACCCTCCCGGGCTGGTGGTTCTCAGATGGGGACCAGATGGGCTGGGCTGGCTGGGCCCGGACAACACCTCTCCTCCATCCGGGGCATGGCAAAGTGCCAGGGACGGGCTTCATCGGTCCCGGGCAGTCCACCCCCAGGTGTCCTGGCCCGAGAGCGTCTGCGGGCCTCCCAGTGCCTGAGGCCCAGCTGGGGTCTCCAAGCTCCCGGGAAGCAGAGCCCCAGCGCACTGCAAGGACAGGCGACAGCCCTCCTACAGAGGCTCGGGGCATGTAGATGGATGTCCTTTTGACACGGCCATCTGGTCGCACCTATCCCCTTTGCCATCTGGTCACACTGAATGCTTTCCAATGCTGTGACCAGATGGCCAGGCCAGCCTGGTAGTCCTGATGGGGACTCATTTGCCTCCCCGATCCCAGCCAGGGCTCTAGGAGGCCAGACGGGTCCGCGCATATGGTCCCCTGAGTCTCTGTGTGCGCACGGGTTCTCAGAAAGAGGGGTAGCCTTCTTCTGGATTACTAGGGGCAGTTCCCAGCTGGGGACCATATGGGCTGGGCCTGGGCAACACCTCCAAGGCATCCGGGGCTCCATCCTCCGCCCTACAGCGTGGCAAAGTGCCCGGGAAGGGCTCCATGGGTCCTGGGCAGTCCTCCCCCAGGCATCCGGGTCAGGGAGATCTGGTGGTGGTCCACCCTGTGCATGAGGCCCAGCCGGGGTCACCAAGCCCCCCGGGCAGATGGGCATCCTTTCGGTTCCAGCCATCTTGTGGCACCTATCCCCTCGGCCATCTGGTCGCACGCAATGCTTTCCAACCAGATGGCTGGACTACCCTGAAAGTCCCGATGGGGGCTTGTTTGCCTCCCAGATCCCAGCCTGGGCTCCAGGAGGTCGGGCGCATCTGGGCCTAGGGTCCCCTGAGCCTAGTGGTGCGCACAGGTTCCCAGAACGAGGGGTAGCCTTCCTCCGGATTACTAGGAGCAGGGTACATGGGACAACCCTTCCGGGCTGGTGGTTCTCAGATGGGGACCAGATGGGCTGGGATGGGCCCGTACAACACCTCCCACCATCCGGGGCATGGCAAAGTGCCCGAGACGGGCTCCATTGGTCCCGAGCAGTCCACCCCCAGGTGTCCTGGCCCAAGAGCTCCTGCGGGTCTCCCAGTGCCTGAGGCCCAGCAGGGGTCTCCAAGCCCCCGGGTAGCAGAGCCTCCGCACCCTGCAATGGCAGGTAGGAGACCTCCTATGGAGGCTCAGGGCATGCAGATGGACGTCCTTTTGGCCCCGGCCATCTGGTTCACCTACCCCTTGGCCATCTGGTCGCACACAATGCTTTCCAATGCTGCGACCGTATGGCCGGGCTGGCCTGGAAGTCCTGATGGGGGTTCATTTGCCTCCCCGATCCCAGCCAGGGCTCCAGGAGGCCGAGCTGGTCCTTGCATAGGGTCCCCTGAGTCTCTGTGTGCACACGGGTTCCCAGAAAGAGGGGTAGCCTTCCTCTGGATTACTAGGGGAAGTTCTCAGCCGGGGACCAGATGGGCTGGGCCCGGGCAACACCTCCAAGGCATCCAGGCCTCCCTCCTCCGGCCCACGGCATGGTAAAGTGCCCGGGATGGACTCCATGGGTCCTGGGCAGTCCTCCCCCAGGCATTTGGGTCTGAGAGCTCTGGCGGTAGTCCATCCTTTGCCTGAGGCCCAGCCGGGTCTCTGAGCCCCCCAGGGTTCCTGAGCGCTGCAAGGACTGGCGGGAGCCCAATCGTGAAGGCTCGGGTTGGGCAGATGGGAAGCCTTTTGGTCCCAGCCATCTGGTCGCACCTTTCCCCTCGGCCATCTGGTCGCACACAATGCTTTCCAGATGGATGGGCGGCCCTGGATGTCCCGAAGAGGGCTCATTTGCCTTTCCAATACCAGCCAGGGCTCCAAGAGGTTGGGCGCCTCTGTGCCTAGGGTTCCCTCTGTCACTCGAAGCGAACGGGTTACCAAAGAGGGGGGTAGCTTTCCTCCAGGTTACATGGGGCAGGGTATGCAAGAACCTCCCGGGCTTGCGGTTCTTTGCCAGTGACCAGATGGGCTATGCCCGAACAAAAACTCTCCTCTGTCCGTTGGCTCCATCCTCCAGCTCACAGCATGGTAAAGTGCCTGGGACAGGCTCGATGGGTATTGGGCAGTCCTCCCCCGGGCTTCTGGGCCCAAGAGCTACGGCAGTCCACCACATGCCTGAGGCCCAGCCGGTGTCCCTGAGCCCCCTGGGAAGCGGCATCACCGAGCCCTGCAAGGGCAGGCTGGAGCCCAATCGTGAAGGCTCGGGATGGGCAGATGGCAGTCCTTTCTGTCACGGCCATCTGGTCGCACCTTTGCCCCTCTGCCATCTTATTGCATGCAGTGCTTTCCAATGGGGCGACCAGAAGGCCGGGCTGCCCTGGAAGTCCCGATGAGGGCTCATTTTCCTCCCTGATCCCGGCCAGGGCTCCAGGAGGTCAGGTGTGTCTACACCTAGGGTCCCCTCAGTCTCGTGATGCGCATGGGTTACCAGAAAGGGGGGTAACCTTCCACCGGATTACTGGAGGCAGGGTACTCTAGAACCCCTCTTGTCCAAGTGGTCCTCAGCCAGCAGCTGTGCGGGCCAGGACGTTGCCCCAGCCCGGGGTCCATCCCAGGACCTGCTGTGTGGCCTCGACCCACCTCTCCCTCCCGGGGGAGACGGCTGGGGCTGCCGGTGCCAATGCAACTGCACCTCTCCACACCCCTCCAGTGAGCCCTCCCCCCATGGCAGGTGGGCTCCTTCCTCTGGCAGGCTCCCGAGAGGGAGGGGTGTGTGAAGGTTGCCAGTTGTGGAGATGGGCATGCGGTCCCACCCCATCAGCAGGTACAGCAACCTGGTTTATCTTGCCAGTAGCATATGCTTCTCAAAGATTAAGCCATGCACGTTTAAGTACACACGGCTGGTACAGTGAAACTGTAAATGGCTCAATGAATCAGTTATGGTTCCTTTGAGCGCTCCATCTGTTACTTGGATAACTGTGATAATTCTAGAGCTAATACATGCTGACGCACGCTGACCTCCCAGGATGCTTGCATTTATCAGACCAAGAACAATTCGGGCTCGCCCGGCAGCTTTGGTGACTCTAGATAACCTCAGACCGATCGCACGTCCCTGTGTCAGCGACATTACATTCGGATGTCTGCCCTATCAACTTTCGATGGTGCTTTCTGTACCTACCATGGGGACCACAAGTAACGGAGAATTAGGGTTCGATTCTGGAGAGGGAGCCTGAGAAACGTCTACCACATACAAGGTAGGCAGCAGGCACGCAAATTACCCACTCCCGAATCGGGGAGGTGGTGACGAAAAATAACAATACAGGACTCTTTTGAGGCCCTGTAATTGAAATGAGTACACTTTAAATCCTTTAACGAGGATCCATTGGAGGGCAAGTCTGGTGTCAGCAGCCACAGTAATTCCAGCTCCAATAGCGTATATTAAAGGTGCTGCAGTTAAAAAGCTTGTAGTTGGATCTTGGGATCAAGCTGGCAGTCTGCCGCGAGGCGAGCTACTGCCTGTCCCAGCCCCTGCCTCTCGGTGCCCCCTTGAAGCTCTTGACTGAGTGTCCTGGGGGTCCGAAGCGTTTACTTTGAAAAAAGTAGAGTGTTCAAAGCAGTCAGGCCACCTGAATACTTCAGCTAGGAATAATGGAATATGACTCCAGTTCTATTTTGTTGGTTTTTGGAACTAGGGGCATCATTAAGAGGGACGGCCGGGGGGATATTCGTATTGTGCCACTAGAGGGGAAATTCTTGGACCAGCGTAAGACGAACCAAAGTGAAAGCATTTGTCAAGAATGTTTTCATTAATCCAGAACGAAAGTCAGAGGTTCGAAGACGATCAGATACCGTCGTAGTTCCGACCAGAAACAATGCTGACTAGCGTTCTGGTGGCATTATACCTATGACCCGCCGAGCAGCTTCCGGGAAACCAAAGTCTTTGGGTTCTGGGGGGAGTATGGTTGCAAAGCTGAAACTTAAAGGAATTGACAGAAGGGCACCACCAGTAGTGGAGCTGCGGCTTAATTTGACTCAACATGGGAAACCTCACCCGGCCTGGACACAGAAAGGATTGACATATTGATAGCTCTTTATCGATTCTGTGGGTGGTGGTGCATGGCCGTTCTTAGTTGGTGGAGCGATTTGTCTGGTTAATTCCGATAATGAACAAGACTCCTTCATGCTAACAGGTTACCCGACCCCTAGCGGTCGGAGTCCAACTTCTTAGAGGTACAAGTGGCGTTCAGCAACACAAAATCGAGCAACAACAGTTCTGTGATGCCCTTAGATTTCTGGGGCTGCACGTGCACTACACTGAACCGATCAGTGTGTGTCTACCCTTCGCCGACAGGTGCAGGTAATCCGCTGAACCCCGTTCGTGATAGGGATTGGGGATTGCAATTATTTCCTATGAACGAGGAATTCCCAGTAAGTGCGGATCATAAGCTCGCGTTGATTAAGTCCCTGTCCTTTGTACACACCGCCCATCGCTACTACCGATTGGATGGTTTAGTGAGGTCCTCGGATCGGCACTACCGGGGTCGGCAATGGCACTGGGGGAGCGCCGAGAAGATGATCAAACTTGACTATCTAGAGGAAGTAAAATTCGTAAAAAGATTTCCGTAGGTGAACCTGCGGATGGATCATTAACGGCGGAGTGTTCTTTGAGACCAACGGTACCAGCCCAAAGCCCTCGGCTGCCTCCTGCAAGCACACAACGTAGGCAGAGTGGTCTGCAGCTACATGGGGCGCTCGGGTGAGGACCGGGACTTTGGCGGGCCTCTTCCCCCCCAGGGAGGGCCCAACCAATGCGTTTGGGACCGGGGACGGGGGCAGCCCCCATCCCCTGTCCCTCTCTGAGACTGAACCCAAGCTCACCCGGCATGACTCCCCCCTACGAGGGGGGAAACCGAATGCAGTGCATCCCCAGGCTGGTACCACCCCCCCTCAAAAGGCCCTGGCACTGACTGGACCTCCTGCACCTGAGTCCCGGTGCAGTCTGACTCCCAGAGAGGAAGCCTCGAACAGGGTTCCCGTACCGTGTCACTGCGAAGGCAGCAGACAGACGGCATTGCCTTCCACCCACCTCTCTTTCGCCCACAGGTGGGCAAATGTTTTCAAAAAGTTGCCTTTGACTCTTGGTGGTAGATCACTCGGCTCGCTAGAATTAGTGTGAATTGCAGGACACATTGATCATCGATACTTCAAATGCACCTTGCGGCCATGGGTGCCTCCGGGGGCTACGCCTGTCTGAGGGTCGCTCATTCGTCAATTTGCCCCGGGGCTTGCACGGGACATGGGTGGGGCTGTCACAGGGTTTGTTCCACTTCTCTTTGTCCCCCCACAAGGTCAGACCCCCGATCGCCTGTGGCAGGGTCCCTCAACGGGTCCTGCCACGGAGGTACGCCGCTGGCGTGCCTAGCCCTGAGAAGAGGCTTGGCGACAGCTCCGCCCCAGGCCTGTCCCAACATGCCTGGCTACGTGCTGTCCGTGGCTGTCTGTGGTATCCCACCGGTTGCCCGCGTGCACGAGCCTCGGGCGCCCATCTCCGCAGTCAGCTTCCCAGCGAGGGCGAACCCCCTCCAGATCTGATCCAGGGAAAGAGGGCACGCGTTGCCAGGGACTCCAGGCCCCTGCTCTGGCAGGGAACAGTCCTTCCCTGGCTCCTCCTTAACGCTTTGGCATTTTATTCCGACTACGGTCTCAGATCAGACGTGATGACCCACAGAATTTAATCATATTACCAAGCGGAGGAAAACAAAACTAACCAGGGTTTCCTTAGTAATGGCGAGTAAAGAGGGAAGAGCCCCGCGCTGAATTTCTGCCCGGTAGTGGGCGCGGGAAATATGGCATACAGAAGACTGACTCCCGGTGACGCTCAGGGGGCCCAAGTCCTTCTGATCGAGTCTCACCCCACGGATGTGTTAGGCCGGTAGCAGCCCCTGGTGTGCCGGGATCGGGTCTTCCCAGAGTCAGGTTGCTTGGGAATGCAGCCCAAAGCGAGTGGTAAACTCCATCTGAGCTTAAAAATGAGTGCGAGACCGATAGCCAACAAGTACCGTAAGGGAAAGTTGAAAAGATCTTTGAAGAGAGAATTCAAGAGGGCGTGAAGCCGTCGAGAGCTAAATGGGTGGTATCCGTGCAGTCTGCCTGGAGGATTCAATACATGGGAAGGTCGGTGGCCCGGGAGTTCCGGATCCAATCCACGGGACCGGCGCCTGGGCCCTATCCCGCACCCGCAGAGTGCATTTCCTCCGCGGCGGTGCGCCATGACTGGCTCCTGGTCAACTGGTAAGGCTTCGGGGTGGCAGGTGGCCCTCCCCTCCAGAGGAGGGTGTTACAGCCCCCCTGGCAGCAGCTTCACCGTGTCCGCAGGGCAAAGGGTGATTTGACCGCCTCCGTGCCCTCCACCAGGCACCTGTTCCCGGCCGCCCCTCCCACCGGTTGCCCGCGCGCTCAAGCCTCGGGCGCCCATCTACGCAGTCAGCTTCCCAGCGAGTGCAAAACCCCTCCAGATCTGATCCAGGGAAAGAGGACACGCGCTGCCGGGACTCCAGGCCCCTGCTCTGGCAGGTAACTGTCCTTTCCTGGCTCCTGCTTAACGCTTTGGTGTTTATTCTTACTATAGTCTCAGATTAGACGTGATGACCCACAGAATTTAAGCATATTACCAAGCGGAGGAAAACCAAACTAACCAGGGTTTCCTTAGTATCGCCGAATAAAGAGGGAAAAGCCCCGCGCCGAATTACCGCCCGGTGGTGGGCGCGGGAAATGTGGCATACAGAAGACTGACTCCCCGGTGACGCTCAGGGGGCCCAAGACCTTCTGATCGAGACTCACCCCACGGATGGTGTTCGGCCGGTAGCAGGCCCTGGCATGCCGGGATCGGGTCTTCTCAGAGTCAGGTTGCTTGGGAATGCAACCCAAAGCGAGTGGTAAACTCCATCTGATGCTAAAAACGAGCGCGAGACCGATAGCCAACAAGTACCATAAGGGAAAGTTGAAAAGATCTTTGAAGAGAGAGTTCAAGAGGGCGTGAAGCCGCTGAGAGGTAAACGGGTGGGGTCTGTGCAGTATGCCAGGAGGATTCAATACGTGGGAAGGTCGGTGGCCCGGGAGTTCTGGATCCCCTCCATGGGACCGGCGCCTGGGCCCTATCCCGTACCTGCAGAGTGCATTTCCTCCACGGCAGTGCGCCGTGACTGGCTCCAGGTCAGCTGGTAAGGCTGACTCGGCAAGTCAGATCCAAAACTTCGGGATAAGGATTGGCTCTAAGGGCTGGGTTGGTCGGGCTAGGGCACGAAGAGGGGCTCGGCACGCGCCAAGGCTGGACGAGGCACCACCCTCCAGGGCCGTGGCATCTCTGGACGTGAGCCGGGCCCTTCCTGTAGATCACCCCAGCTGCGGTGGTCGCCTCTCACAGTGCCCCCTCCCCGGGGGTGCGGGCCGGCATTCTGCCTCAGCTGGCACCTACCAGCTGACTTAGAACTGATGCAGATCAGGGGAATCCAACTGTTTAATTAAAACAAAGCATCTAGAAGACCTGAGACGGGTGTTGAAGCAATGTGATTCCTGCCCAGTGCTCTGAATGTCAAAGTGAAGAAATTCAATGAAGCGCGGGTAAACGGCATGAGTAACTATGACTTATATCGCAGAAAACCCCACTGATATAAGTCCTGCACCAGCAAGTGTACCAACAAATGAACCAGCAAGTGAACTCAATAATGAGCCTATGAACTCTGCTCAAGATGAGCACCAGAATTCTTCAGTAGGGTACAAGATAACAAAAAAAGAGAAGAAAAACGGAAGGCTTATTCGGACGCACAAGAAAAATTATGCCAAAGCAAAGGGCAGCTATAACGAATACCAGGCAATGTTTAAAAAAACAAAAAAGAAAATTGCCAGGATTATCACTGATGGGGCAGAAGATGCCACTTGCCAAATCAGTGCTGATGAAATCTTTCAATACTACAAAAACATAATTGAGAAAGAAAACAAGAAAAATCCTAATTTCATGCCGATTGATCGGATACCAGGGGATTACGAAATTAGAAATCTATGTAAAGAAATGACACTGCTTGAAATAACTTATGCCTTCGAGAACTCCAATTTAAAGAAAGCAGTGGGGCCTGATAAGATTGGTCTGAAAACCTTGTATAAAGTTCATAGCAGGCAACCAAGACTACTGCCCAGAATTCTATTGTCTTAGTTGTTGATGGGAAGAGTAGCAGAAATTATCAAAAAGAACCGATCAATTTTAATACCCAAGAATGTACCAATTAGTCAACTTAAAAAAATCAGTAACTGCGTCCAATTACCATCGGTACTGCATTCATGAAGTTATTCACAAAAATACTAACTAAAAGAGTCTCAATTTTTAGGTCTCGCCTATGCAGCGCGCATTCGCAGCATAGGAGGAGACCTAATGCCATCGACAGAGCTTTTTCAGCAAAGAAGCGCAACCATTGCATTGCAACGCGTGCACATCTTGGCGATTTCATTTTGGGAGCGAGCAGCGCCATATGGTGGCGCCATATGGTTGCACACTCCCGAAAGGAAAACACCCATGCCCCCTCCCCCTGCTGCCACTTTCACTGCCGCGCTGGTGGCGTGGCTTTACCAGCAGCACCTGGGCCCAGTTACAGGGCCCAGCCAGCATATGGGTGATGCAGGGACAGCAGGGTCTTCCCGGGCCAATGGACTTTTTATTTCTGTCTGACTCACCCTCAGCCAGCGATCAGGCACAGCAGCAGACCGGCAGTCATAGCACGCTCCCATATGGCTTCAGGGAGGACGTCTCCATTCACAGCAGGGCGCGGGGAGCGCACCAGGCGTCACGGCTAATGGGGGCGTGGCTGAGCATTAATCTTCCTCCTATGCGCCGGCTCCAGCACACGAGCGGCCGCATTTACCCCACAGTAGCAGCAGGGGGTGCAGCTTGGATGATCCTGTGTCAGCGCTGATGAAAGGCAGATGCAGGGCTGTTGTGGTGGGCACGCGAGCAGACACCACAGCTTTCTCAGACGGCGTGGAGCACCATCGCTGGCCTCGCAGGTGAGGCGGATGAGGCATCAGAGTTCAACCGGCCTCGTTGCCAGTGTAGCACGGTGTGGACTAGAGCAGTTTGGCCTTGCGCAGCGCTGAAATAATAACACGCCACTCCTATTGCTGTGTGTGGCTGGAAGACCCTGAGCAGTCTTCCGGCGTTTATTTATCTCCTCAGGATGAGCCCGCCCCGAGGAGTGCATGCCAGTGTTACATTGTAGAGGAGAGCCAGAACGGCTCACTGCAACATGGACATGTAGAGCTTGGTCTGTATTTAAGCCAGGGAGGCTCTTCAGTAAATTCCATTCACTGTTTGTTGCTTATGGGGCAGCAGCAATGTATCATTTGAGGTAACAGTCCATTTCTAAAGTACAAAACTCCACTTCTGATAAACACCGAAAGTTTACTAACACTTGGCATTGCAAAGTTACTCCATGCAGCCGCGTGGGCCGGGCCCACATGACACTACTTTAAAGAGCTCTTCCTATGCATTTTATTATCACCGAATACATTAGAGAGTCACGCGGTCAGTTACTAATCCAGCTCGTTCGTGTTATATACAATTGACGCATATATTAGGATAAGAAAAACATGTGCTTTTTTGCTTACATTCTGAAATTTTTACTGTACCTCATACTCCTTTTAATGCACTTCTTGGATATATGTGTGCACTTTACCCTGGTCCAATTACAGTGTAAGTTAAGTGTCTAGACACATGTTGGACAGTCCAGCCCGAACTGCCAAGCCATGTCTTCCCTGGACCGGAATCAAGCTTCCCAGGACCGGTTTCTGGCATTACAGCCGTCTTAAGCCGGGCTTCTTGACTCCAGTGTCAAAGTGAGCAAGGGACTCGCGTCTGAGCATAAGTGTGGCAGGGTATGATCAGACGTGAGTCCTTTGCTCACTTTGCCACTGGAGTCAAGCAAGCCCGGCTGAAGACGGCTGTAATGCCAGAAACCGGTCCTGGGAAGCTTGATTCCTGTCCAGGGAAGACATGGCTTGGCAGTTCGGGCTGGACTGTTCCCATGAGGCACAGGGTCAGACTGATTTGCATATGGCCATGTCTGAACTGGGGTGGTGGAGTGAGTTAAAGAACGGTGATGGATTAAACCCAGATCAGTTGACTGGGGGTGAGTGTTTGTATTGTCAACGCTCCGTCCATCACCACCTTTGTTTTTTCTTTGTTCGCCCTAAGTTGGCAGGGTATGCTCAGACGTGAGTCCCTTGCTCACTTTGCCACTGGAGTCAAGCAAGCCCGGCTGAAGACGGCTGTAATGCCAGAACCCGGTCCTGGGAAGCTTGATTCCGGTCCAGGGAAGACATGGCTTGGCAGTTCGGGCTGGACTGTTCCCATGAGGCACAGGGTCAGACTGATTTGCATTTGGCCATGTCTGAACTGGGGTGGCGGAGTGAGCTAAAGAACGGTGATGGATTGAACCCAGATCAGTTGACTGGGGGTGAGTGTTTGTATTGTCAACGCTCCGTTCATCACCACCTTTGGTTTTTCCAAGTTTGTAAGATGGCAAGGACTCGACAGTCTGTCAAGCAGCACTAGGTGTTCAATTTTATTATACTCTTTGTAGAATTACATTATGGTTACGGGGAAAACAATGATTGCTTGTGTACAGAAAAGATCAAGAAGGACTTCGGCTATTGTCAAAAAGGGTGAAGAGGAGGTCGAGGAAGGTGATGTCTTAACCCTTCTCAACTGGGGTTTTAGCAACGTTGAGTGCCAGGCATTTTCTCCCAGTGTTTGCCTGGGCCTTTGGAAAACAGCAGAGGGGTTCGTCCAGCGCCATTCGTTACCCATGCCCACTATATACGTGTCTTGAGGACCTGTATAATGCAACTATAGGGTAGCCATCTGATTAAAATTAGTAGGTTGTAATCACTGTATGCTTTTGTGGGAGCGTTTGAGGCATAGAGGTTTCAGGCTATGTCCTGAGGTTTGATGCTCTGTTTATTATCAAAAAACATTAAAAACCTGTCTGCTCTAGTGAGTTACACTACGGATGGCTATAATGGAAAGAGATGTTCACCAAATGTTGGGAATTGGCTTGATCTTTATCTCAAAACGTGATGAGAATTGGTGCGCTTTGCAGGGTTGTTGCCATTTCATGTTTGTAGATGCAGAACAAGTTGGTAGCTTCTACTAAGAACAATTAAAATGAATCCTCCTGTGTCTGGTACGTGGGCACTTTGAGCTGCAGAAATAGATGAGGTAAGCTGAGGTCTGTTGATGGGGATGTAGAAAATTGTTTATGAATCCTACTGTTCCATTTGTCCTTCCCTTGTTAAGGGTGTCTTTGATCCATCTACTTACTGCTTTTCTCCAGGTGAGCCAAGAATCCTTTAGGGTATAATGTGAGTAGGTCATCAGTGGATGAGAGATCTTGAACATAACTAGGAGAGTTACAAGGCCTTCTTACTGAGGATTGTTTGTTCAGGCTTGTCATTGTGTATGTTATGACTCATCTCTCCTGGGATAAGAAAATATACCGCATATGGGGTGGCAATGACAAGCAGGGCTTTCCCATGAAGCAAGGAGTCCTGACCCATACCCGTGTCCGGCTGCTCCTTAGCAAGGAGCACTCCTGCTATCACGCAAGAAGAACTGGAGAACGCAAGCGTAAATCTGTCTGTGGTTGCATTGTTGAAGCCAACTTGAACGTCCTCAGCTTGGTGAGTGTGAGGAAAAGTGAGTTGTATTCATTTTGTAACCGTTATAAACACTTGTGTCGTGTTTTGGAAATACCCTCATCCATTCCCTGAGTGAATTAGTAAAACCAGTGCATTGTTTCATCAAGTTACTGAGCGGCAAGATCACAAAACCCTTTTTTAGCAGTGGCATACTTGTTTTTTCAGATTGTGCCCTGTGAAGATCTGTGCTTTTCTTACATTCAGGCTGAGGGCCAAACTTTGTGTGAAGGAGGGTAAGTGTTTCCCATTGGACAAGTAACTACATTGATTGTGGAGGTGTGCCAGTCAGTGCAGCAAAGAACTGGCCACCCAGACCCTGAATGAGAGCGACTTGATAAAAATAAATATGGCTTCTTGTGGACAGTCTCTTCGAAATAGTGCTGGCCAAACTAAGTTCTGTTTCTTTTAAGAAACAAGCATTGGCATAGCCAATAGGTCTAGCCTTTGGGACCTTATAAATGTTTAGCAATGCAACACTTGATGTTGTTGCACCAAGGATATTGTGCTGGATAACTAAACACTTATAAGATCCCAAAAGCGAGACCTATTGGCTATGCCAATGCTTGTTGTTGAATTGAATACGAGATAAAAAGTCTTCATGAAGGTGAAAGGTTGTCTCGAGAATCTGACTCTCCTGCAAAATATCATAAAAGGGGCACGAAAAAACAGTCACTCATTAGCAGTCGTGTTCATAGATATATCGAAAGCCTTCGACTCTGTCAGCCATGGTCACATTATATAGAGTCTCGCAAGGCAAAAAGTTCCATAATACATCAGAGACATAATAAAAGACTTGTACAATGACTCAACAACATCTTTCAAGGGAAAGAACAACGAAGCAGCTCCTGAAATAACAATGAAATCTGGGGTCAAACAAGGTGACTCTTTATCCGCACTTGTATTTAACATTGCCATGGATCCTCTGATCTGTGATCTTCAGAAAAACGGCAAGGGCTTCACATTTGGATCATGTGGTAAATAAATAAATAATACCCTATTTTTGACTAGACATATATCATAACAGATAGCTCAATAAATAAGAGTCAAGATTCGAGGTAGTAGGAGTTTTGCAGGTTTAATACAGCATAAGGACAGGAACAGGACAACCTGCATAGGAATAGGATGACAGGGCCCAGCAGCTGGTGGGGCTGGATCTGGGATGAGCGCGCTGACTTTCAATAACAATACATGAGCATATATACATAACGCAAACACATAGCATTACATTGCAGTGGGCGTAGCAGTGGGTGGAGCAGAAAGTGTGACGCGTAGCAGTCGCGAAAGATAAGGGCGAAAGTAGGTGTAACTGGGCGTATACATAGACATGTGGTGCAGACGTAACAGGATATGTCATGAATGGGGCGGAAACCATGGAGGGGCTACCTGAGGAGCCGGGACCTCTAACCTGATGGTGCGCGCAAACTAGCAATGACGTATCACTAGGAGAAGCTGGGGGCTATGAACTCTGTGCTAGGAGCAGAGACTGAAGTCTGGAGGGTCGGAGCGACATGTACCTAAACCCTATCTAGTATCTGATGTTTAGGGAACATGTTGATAGGAACTAGAAGTCAAGAGGGGAAAGGCTAACGTGATTCTGAGACTGGACCATGCATTATTCTACATGTAGTGCGTGATGAAGAATATTAAATGACCATTAAATGCAGTATTTCTCTAACGTGGAGACATGAAGGCTAGACAATGACGGAAACTATTGATGCAGTTCAGTAGCTTAGGAATGCAGAGAAGGAGGACTGAACTGATAACTGGAATCATAACATATTCTTGGCAGACTCAGAGACAGAGCCAGGCTGCACCGGGCACTGAGAGGCAGGAAGTAAGTGAAAGGTCGAGGATACAGGTGGGGGCTGTATCCCTCCTCAGCGAGGCTTCAGGAGACAGGAGCTGAATCTGGTGTCCGAGCCCTTTTGAGGCCTAGAAACGGGGACTTTATAATGGAATAACGTGCACACTGAGAAACGTGGCAACGTGGCTTTACATAGGCCTGATATTCGTAGTATTCACGAGGACTGGAAACTAGCATACTAGAGGGGGACACAACTGTAATTGCGTCATTAATCAGACATGGGGAATGCATATGCATATTTAATCATGCACACATAACATATGATGGATGACACGTAGGGACACAGAACATGGCAAAATTTACTTTTCCACATTCCCTCCTTGTCACTACGTTTCCATCAGGAAACATCAATATTCATGATACCATCTATCATTTCATACAGTATCATTTGCTCGTCTCGAATTATCCTGGAACGGGATTTAGAACGGGGCTTGGGACTAGGAATACAAGAGGTAGCACAGATGCCGCAAATCGCAGGGCCACATTGTATACAGAGGCAGCAGCTGAATATGATCGCTACTGCTATACCTAGAAAAGACAATATTTTCCATCCCCATGCGGAAAATATATTCCAGAACCAACCGGACCATGTCCAGGTGCCTGGATCTTGGTGTATCAGATGGGCAATTTTATGGAGTCTGGTTATAGCTGAATAAACAGACGGCGCGTTATTTGGAATGAAAATGCAGCAACTAGATCCGATGACTCTACAAGCCCCGCCCCTATCGGCCAGTATGACGTCAAGGACGAGACGATTCTGTAAAACGACAAATCTCATAGCAGATTGCTCTTCGGTTAAGTTACCTAGAGCAGAGGCAGTCTCATTTACTACAGCTTCAAGGGTTCTGGTTAGTCTACGGATTAACTTACTATTCTGGATAGGTCCTATAAAGAAGAAGAAACCTCTATTGAAATCTGTATACTGTTCTAGAGCAGTTTCAGTATAATCGACAATTGGGGACTCCCTTCTATGTCTAATGTGTACTAGATGTGTATTTCTATGATAATCAGGTGGGGCTAGGAAAACTGGTGGCAGTAGGAAGGCAATGTAACAGGTTCCCTCCCAGTCGAGGGGCAGACGAACATATGCGGTTTGACCACAAATAAAATATGAATGACGTGAAGCTTTGAAAATAGATTTCCCACTGTCACTATACTTGACAATAGTAGTACAATCACTATGTCCTACATGTACGGAACCCTTATTTCGGACACATAATTCGCCTTTGACTGGTAGTACTGAAATAGCAGGTAAGTCTGGAGTAGTATCAGACTGAACATTCAGGACCATAAAATTCGACGAATAATTACCTAAATTATACACTTCATTTTCTAGATCTAAACCTGTTCGATGAGGGAGACCTTGCTTGTCTGGGAAACATGTACTGTTAAGAAAAGACATATCTGTTGAGGATGACGTTAACGTGGACCATGCTCCACACGAACCATTATGTGAAAAAGGATAAGGAAAGAGTGGCAGAACTCCCTTCGGGGTCTGGAAAGGGGGAAGTCGACCACACACCCAACAATTAGTGGCATTGCTGGTCTGGTGTGAGTAATGTAACATACGGATAAATGAGTTATTACGCATAGCGAGGCGGTAGGACAGTTCATGAGGGGGCAGATCACTAAACGTGTGCTCTACTGTAGCATTAGCAGACTTATTTACATGTGAAACTGGGAAACATAGGTAAAATGCATAACTGGTGCAGGAAATCATAAGGCTGGAAAGCAATATGAAACATAGAAAAATGATACATCGGATTGAGTTTTGACTAACTCTCTCACTATGGGGGTCTATTTTATACATGTCAGAAACAGTCTAACCGTTTCACCTAGGGGAGGACTTAGACAATCAAACTGGCTGACTTAATTTACTAGACCGTAGTTTCTGTTTATACTCCTGCTGCGGAGTTTTCTCTAACAGGGGAGGGGTTGTAGCAATGTCTTTTGCGGGACAGTCCTTGAGAACAATATTCTGGCAATCCTTTGAATCCTGGGAAATGTTCTTTAAGGCGGGTTTCAGTCCATTAAAAAGTTTAATATGAGAAAGGTGTACCCAGCCTTTGCGTCCTTCCAACTTCACGGCTGTACGGGTAGTGAGGAGGACCTGTCGGGGCTCTTTCCATCGAGGCTCCAGCGGACTTGATCTGTCAAAGTTGCGGACCATCACCATGGATCCTGGAACGATTTCGTGCGGTGCCACCTCGGTATTGTCTGGAAATGCGGCGGCAACCTGTGAACGACATGAGTTGAGGGCAGACATCAAGGAAGCTAGGTAATCTGTCAGCATATTACTTGAAACATCGGTAATACTTCGGGGTCTAGGAGTACCCCACATATTTGGGGGGCGGCCGAAAACGACCTCGTACGGGGACAGACCTGATCTGGAATGTGCGACCATGCGCATATAAAATAAAGCGACTGGCAGAGCTACTAGCCAGTCCACACCTTTTTCTTTACACACTTTTGCAATACGGATTTTCAGAGTCTGGTTATGTCTCTCAACGAGACCGGCTGCTTCAGGATGGCGTACACAATGGAACTTCCACTGGTACCCTAGCAAAAGGGAAACATGCTTCATGAGTTCAGATGAGAATGGCTGGCCGTTATCAGAATATACGACTCTAGGGAGTCCATAACGGGGGAAGAACTCACGAACCAACTGCTTGGCAGTGGTCGCGGCTGTGTAATCTGGGACTGGATATGCTTCTGTCCACCTGGACAAAGCGCATACAACTACAAGGACATACTTGAAACCTCGACATCGCTCCATCTGAATATAATCCATCTGGAGGACTTCAAAAGGGTGGTCAGGGGGCTGGAAACCACCTTGTTCCACCGGGACACTTTTACCTGGATTAAACTGACAACATATCATACAGGTACGGACTTTCTGCTTAGCTGCAGCTCGTAAATGCTTGTTGAACCAAATGTTCTGGATACTGTCTAACATAGCTTTTTCCCCTAAATGTGCTGGACTATGTGCGGTATTAATAATGACTTGAACCATAGAGTCGGGGAGAAACCATGTGGCTCTACCCTTCGTTAACCATCCTTGATCTGTCTGGACCCCTCCTTGTTCGGACCATTTCTTAATTTCATCGGGAGTAGCATGTAACTGGATATCTATGACATCTTGAGTAGGGTCCTTAACTGTCATGCATGTAGTCGGATCTGGAGTATGTGTCATGTTAACTGGAATGTCTGGAGTCTGTGCTGTAAGCTTGGCTGTGCGATCTGCTAGTTCGTTACCTTGGGAAATAATGTCAGTGACCTTCATATGTGCTTTGCACTTCATGATAGCGATAGATGTCGGTAAATGTATGGCATCTAACAGAGCTTGAATAAGGAGACCATGCTGAATCTTGGTTCCATGAGAGGTCATGAAACCTCTCTCCTGCCAGAGCACTCCGAAGTCGTGTACAACTCCAAATGCGTAGCGTGAATCTGTGTAAACATTAACTTTCAAGTTCTTGGCGTGTATGCAGGCTTGTGTCAGAGCAACTAGCTCTGCTGCTTGAGCGGACAGAGTGTCAATACGGTGTGTCTCAATAACTTCGGTGTCAGTAGTCACTGCATACGCGGCGACTAGTTCTCCTGTACTAGTTCTCATACATGAACCATCCACATAAAGTGTCAGGTCGGGGTCTGGTAACGGAGTATCTGTCAGATCTTGTCTTGGCTTTGTCGTAATGTTAACTACTTCCACACAATCATGTGGGTCAGGATTCGAAGTAACTGATGGTAACAATGTAGCAGGATTTAAAATGTTGCAGCGTCTGATATCTATGTGTGGCTGGAACAGTGTCAATTCATAACCTGTTAAACGTGCAATTGTCAAGTGTTGAGTCTGTGTTCGGTTTAAAAGAACTTCCACGGAGTGTGGGACTTGTACTGTCAAGGTATGTCCTAAGACTATGGAATCACCTTGTCTGATAGCTAGTGCTGTGGCTGCAACTGACTTGAGGCACGCAGGCAGCGCCTGGGCGACTGGATCTAATGTGCTCGAAAAATAAGCACAAGGCTTGTATTGTCCTGCTTGATCTTGTGTGAGAACAGATAATGCTGTACCTTCGCGTTCTGTGACGAAAAGTGTAAAAGGCTTACTGTAGTTCGGTGTGGCTAGAACTGGAGCTTGGCATAGAGCTTTCTTTAATTCATTGAAACTAAGTGTATGTTCAGATGTCCAAGGGAGAACAGTCGATACGGCTGCCTCCTGTGTCGTTAACTGTATCAGTGGCTTGGCTAGAAATGCATACTGAGGAATCCATTGTCTACAATAAGAAGTAAGGCCGATAAAGGCACGTACCTCCTTCTGGGTCTTGGGCTGAGGAAGACTCGCTATTAACTGGATACGGTCTGGTGTCAACTGCCTACCCCTCTTGGACAGTAAGTGTCCTAAGTATACCACTTGCTGGACACAGAATTGAAGCTTCGAAGGGGACACCTTGTGCCCCATCTCGGCCAGGAAATACAGAACCGTTAGTGACGCTCGCTCGCAATCACGTTCAGAACGGGCTGTGATCAGTAGATCGTCGACATACTGGAGCAGGGCAGTGTCAGTTGGCATGTGAATGTTGTCTAGTTGTCTCTTGAGTGCTTGACTGTAAATACTAGGACTTTCTGTGAAACCTTGAGGAGCGCGTGTGAACATATAGCTCCTTCCATTTAAACAGAATCCGAAAAGAAACTGGCTGTCTGGATGAATAGGAACACTGAAAAATGCGTTCTTGAGGTCTATGACAGTAAAGAACATGGCTTCGGAATCAATGGCTGTCAATAGAGAAGAGATGTCTGGGACAACTGGGTACTGAGGAATAATACATTTATTAAGCTCTCGTAGGTCAATCACTAATCGATATACTGGGGGTGCATTTGGATCAGTACGTTTCATGACTGGAATGATCGGAGAATTACATACATTGGAGTCAGTTTCTACAACTACTCCTTGAGCCATGAGCTCGTCAATAATTTTGGATAAGGCTGCTACAGCCTCGGGTGGCAATCTGTACTGTCTGATTCGTGGTAACACTACACCTGGCTTGAGAGTCACACGATAGGGTGTGATTTGCATGTAACCTACATCAGTTGGACCTTGCGCCCATAAATGCTGCGGAACATTAGACAGTCTTGAATCAAAATCTCGTAATACATAGTGACCCTTGAAGTCACGTAGGAACAGACGTATTCCCTCTGGGGAACAACATATAACTGTACCTAACTCTTTCAGTGTTTTAATGCCTAATAGATTTTCTGGACATGACTTAGTAAGTAACAAATCAGTAGTGCGGGACAATGGACCTACTTCTAGAGTAACTGGCTTTGAAATCTCATTTACGATAGGTTTTCCTGAAAATCCAAGGGAAACATTTCTTGAGCCTGAGAGCGGAGCCCCTGGAACTTCGGCATGACTAATTGTGGTCCTACTTGCCCCTGTATCGATCAAAAACTTTCTGTCTTTCCCTAATACTTGACTGTGAACATAGGGACCTTCTTGATCTACAGGTATCTCGATGAGAGGCAAGCCTACCTCCCTCTCTAGGCTGTTTCATGAATACTGCTGGTACTCTGGATACTCAGACTGTGCATACTGGTACATCTGCGATGTAACATGCTGTGTTGCAGCAATAGGCTGCGGTGCTGTAACTGTCTGTTGTGCATTCTGTGGCTGAGGAGTCTGTGAAACTTGTTCTTGTCTAGGCGGACGTGGTCTTTCTTTAGTCTTACCAGTAGCTATGTTGTGTTTCAGAACTGCACACTCATTTATAAAATGACCTGGCTGTTTACAATAATTGCAGTTCCCTTTAACGGGAGCTGCAGGATGACTGGCTTGATTCGGACCCTTCTTCTGACTGTCTTGAGGAACAGATTGTGCAACTAGTACTTTCATTTTTGTGTCTTTCATACGTTTTCTCTCGTGTTCTTGCTCTTCTCTGATTCTATTCTGGTGATACTGAAGCATCTGCAACATCTGGGACGGAGTATTAGCTTGCCAGGTACTTTCGACTTTTAGAACTCGATTTTTAACTTGTGGGCTTGAATTCTCGACTAATTTAGTAACAAAAAGGTGAGGGTATGACTCACTACTTGTCTTGAGGCCACTATTGATGCTAAAGCATTTTTCAAACCTAGAATAAAAATCACTAATATCTTCCTCTTGCTTCTGTTTACAGGCTGAGATTGCATCCCAGTCTTCTTTTCTAGTTGTCAATAATCTGGGTAAAACTTGTATTAATAATTCTGGTAATTCTTTACATTTATCCCCAAGACCAGTACCTGGTACACGTGACTTATCTTCAGCTTCTAGAACTGCCCAATCGATCTTTTTCTCTCCCACCTCCCATTCTTTTTCCTTTAGCTTTTCATACACCCCTGCGGGCAACAGGACCTTTAACATTTTATTGATATCTGGGTAAGTGTATTCTCCCATACGGAGCATGTCTTTTAATTCTCTATGGAACCCTGCTGGATCTTTGTCATGACAGGGAATTAATTTCTTCATTTCGAGGAGTTCCATCTTTGTTATTGGAGTGTATACAAACACTCGTTGCATTTCACCATCCTCTGTCTTAACTGGATGCACTTCTCGTAACGGGTTCTGTCTTTCCATGTAAAATGGTTTACTTTCTGGGGGTGAGACATGAACAAAATGCGGGTTCAGAAACGTTCTATATTTGTGGCGCTGTTCTAGAATGACACTAATTAGATCGGTACCTAGACCTCTCCATCTATACTGGAGTAACTCGTTCAGGATATCGTGTAACGGACCTGGATCAGAGTGCTGACCCTCATACAATGTAATGAGGTGCTGGATCATATACATACCCACCAGTCGCTGCTCGGCTGGGGGCAATTTCAGAAACATTTGTGCCACTATTTCGTCTGGAAAAGTGGTAGAATCAGTAATCCATCGGACTGCTGATCGGGCTAGTTCCTGTTCATGCATGGTACTTAACTCACTGTAACCGATTCGTGATTTTAGAATGTGATCGGTAGCTTGGAACACTTGTTCTAGGGAACCTTGTTCTGGTGCTGAATGATGGAAAATTGACTTGTGTTCTAGGCGTAAATGGCGATCTGGAAATCTAGATTTTCCTACATACGCTATTCTGGCGGTATTCTCGTCCTCTACCTCTTCAGTATCAGAGTTACTTTCTTTCTCGCTTACTTGTGCTGCTTTACGTTGTTCGTGTATCTTTATTATTTCTCTACGGATTTTCTTGTACATACTCTCCATGGCACTAATGGTATTGTGCTTACCCTCGGCTATATTATCACTCCACTTTGTCAGGGTTTTCATTTCGGCCTGATCTTTAGACGGGTAATCTTGTTCTCTTATTAGACAGTTAATTAAAAACTTTAATATCATACGCTGGATCTCAGCTTTCCTTTGAGACATGGCATCCCTAATACTTTCTGGATCATCCCCTGTACGGATGAAACGATATATTCTGTCTAGATCTTCTTTCATATTGGGTAGGGTGACTAGATACTCGGTCACCCTCCTTACGCGTACTGAATATAAAACCATATTATTCTCGCCTGGGACTGGGTCATAGGCACATTCGCCAAGGGCTTGCCTGATTTCTGCAACAGACTTATTACTCTTGGGAGTACGCTGTGATGCTTGAGCATGTAATTCGAGTGCTGATAAACGCTTGCGTGGCGGCGGGGTTTGAGGAGGACCTCCTCCTGCGGCCCCGAGACTAGAATCGTCGACTGATATTCTTCGTGGCGGAGCGGGAAATTGAAATGCTGGCTGGACCGGGGGTACCGTAGCAGGTACTGCATGGGGTGCCCCGGTGTCTGGAGGAGCAGGATGTGCCTGATTTACTGGGACTGGCGGAGCGCGAACAGGATTTGCATATTCTGGGACTGTGTCGTCCAAATAGGACGAAATAAAAATATCAGCTGCGGTCGGTTTGTGACGTAGCTTGGTCGGAACTAATGGTGGCGGGAAATTACTGGATGCCTCTGGGGTCGCTTTTGGCAAGCCCTCGGCAAGAAGAGGATACATACCCTTTATAAGGGCATTCCTCTGTCTGTCTCTCTGTTCAGTTTTGACTTGTTCACCTATCTCGATTAATTCTTTTTCTTGTGCTCGTTCTAAGGATTCTCTACTTAATTCTGACTTTCTGATTTCTTTTTCAGTTCTTTTATGAGCTTCTTTGCGCCATAACTCGATGGCATCTTTCTGTGACTGTCTGGCTTTCTTTTTCCATAATGCTTCTTCTACTCGCATGATGCATTCGGCATCCCATGTACCCGATACGGGCCATCTATACTTTTCTTCTAACTGTTTGGTATACTCTACCCATAAATCTAGATACAATATGGCACTTATGCCATGTTTCTGATACATAAAGTGACCTGGACTGTCCCTGGGCGGGACGGGAACTGCTGCTTCCAGCAGACCCTTTCTAGTTTTTAACTGACGTAACTTGGAAAATATGGGCATGACTGAACTGTAATCTAGACACAATACAATACACAATGAACACGATACTTATTCCCCATTCATACCACGACATTAAAATACATGAAAAACATTTAAAAATAACAGTTCGAACAGAATACTACCTGGAAATACTGAGAACAGAACACATAAATTTTCTCGAGAACAGAAACTGACTAGAACAGAAACTAGATGCACTGCTGAAACAGTACGAAACTTACCGGTCTCATAAAGGGACACGTCAGGACCCGCATCCACCGAAGTGGGCACTTCGTTTGTGGGACTGTGTACCACCAACCCACAGACCAGAGTCAAGTAAATTGACCCTGTCTAGATACCACCCCAGTAACGGTACTCACCGGGCAGCAAGAACGGAAAGCCTCAGACTGGACTGCTACGACGACGGACGACGAACTTCGGACTTCGGACTTCAGTTACGGGTGGACCTCCGGATACCTCGGACCTTGGACTCTCGGCTTGGGCTCTGGTCGGGACTCGCCGCGTTCCTCCACCGTCTCGTCTGGATGCTGGACCGCCTCCTCCGTCTCCTCCGTGGGCCTGAGGGATACTTGAGCAGAAATATCTGCCACTGCGCAGAAGAGTTCCGTCACGACTGCAGAGGGTCAGGGGGTCGGCGTGGCTTCACCGACGCGTGGGGAAAGGGCAAGTCCCTGTTCGGGCGCCATTATGTGGTAAATAAATAAATAATACCCTATTTTTGACTAGACATATATCATAACAGATAGCTCAATAAATAAGAGTCAAGATTCGAGGTAGTAGGAGTTTTGCAGGTTTAATACAGCATAAGGACAGGAACAGGACAACCTGCATAGGAATAGGATGACAGGGCCCAGCAGCTGGTGGGGCTGGATCTGGGATGAGCGCGCTGACTTTCAATAACAATACATGAGCATATATACATAACGCAAACACATAGCATTACATTGCAGTGGGCGTAGCAGTGGGTGGAGCAGAAAGTGTGACGCGTAGCAGTCGCGAAAGATAAGGGCGAAAGTAGGTGTAACTGGGCGTATACATAGACATGTGGTGCAGACGTAACAGGATATGTCATGAATGGGGCGGAAACCATGGAGGGGCTACCTGAGGAGCCGGGACCTCTAACCTGATGGTGCGCGCAAACTAGCAATGACGTATCACTAGGAGAAGCTGGGGGCTATGAACTCTGTGCTAGGAGCAGAGACTGAAGTCTGGAGGGTCGGAGCGACATGTACCTAAACCCTATCTAGTATCTGATGTTTAGGGAACATGTTGATAGGAACTAGAAGTCAAGAGGGGAAAGGCTAACGTGATTCTGAGACTGGACCATGCATTATTCTACATGTAGTGCGTGATGAAGAATATTAAATGACCATTAAATGCAGTATTTCTCTAACGTGGAGACATGAAGGCTAGACAATGACGGAAACTATTGATGCAGTTCAGTAGCTTAGGAATGCAGAGAAGGAGGACTGAACTGATAACTGGAATCATAACATATTCTTGGCAGACTCAGAGACAGAGCCAGGCTGCACCGGGCACTGAGAGGCAGGAAGTAAGTGAAAGGTCGAGGATACAGGTGGGGGCTGTATCCCTCCTCAGCGAGGCTTCAGGAGACAGGAGCTGAATCTGGTGTCCGGGCCCTTTTGAGGCCTAGAAACGGGGACTTTATAATGGAATAACGTGCACACTGAGAAACGTGGCAACGTGGCTTTACATAGGCCTGATATTCGTAGTATTCACGAGGACTGGAAACTAGCATACTAGAGGGGGACACAACTGTAATTGCGTCATTAATCAGACATGGGGAATGCATATGCATATTTAATCATGCATACATAACATATGATGGATGACACGTAGGGACACAGAACATGGCAAAATTTACTTTTCCACAATCAGATGGTCTTATTGAGCAAATCACCCATCTGGCCTTTGCCGATGACATCACAGTACTCAGCAGTACCTGGGAAGGAATGAGTACAAATTTGAAAATCATTGAAAAGTTCAGTAAAACTACAGGATTAAAACTTAATGTGAAAAAGACACATGGATTTTATATCAGTCACCATAAAGATAAAATCCTGATTAACAATGGTAAACCATGGCAATTTGAAACAGAAAATATTGAAAATATTCATCCAGGAGAAAACGAGAGATACCTTGGATTGAACTTTGATCCAAACACTGGTCATACAAGCAACAACAAAATTAATGTGGTTCTTGTCAATTGGGCTAAAAAACTTGATAGTCTACCACTTAAGCCCACGCAGAAAATAGAAATTTTGTGTCAGTACTTGGTGCCTAAACTATCATTCAAATTGGAAATGACAGGAACAGAAGCAAAAACTTTAAATGTTCTGGATCAAACAATAAAAAAGTATGTCAAACATGTTCTATATCTTCCTGCATATACATGTGATGGTCTACTATATTTGAAAAGATCATTTGGGGTGCCTCATTATACCAAAACTATGTACACAAATTGGTCTCAATAAAGTCAATAGTTTATTGTATCTCAGGGCATCTCCAGACCTGTACATAGCTCATTCATTTATGTGTGCAGGAGAAGATATTAATGAAAAAATGTATAACATCATCAAAACACACAAACTCGACATTTTAGACAGTAGGTTTCTGAGCTATGATTTGAATTTGTTAGCAACATATGATTGGAGAAAAGAAGAGTTTGAGAAATGGGCAAATCTCCCTGTCTAAGGTGATCGTATAAAATACTTAGCAAGTAATCCAACTTCAAACCTCTGGATCAGCAAGCAAAACAAAATAAAAGAAAACCAGTACATAGCTGCGCTGATGTTAAGAGCAAATGTTTTATATACCAGAGAAACCATCACTAGGGGAAAAAATTGTGCATTTGCTACATGTAGGTATTGTAATGATGTTTGTGAAACAATTTGTCATATTTCAGGCGCATATCCTAAAACTAAGGACATTAGGATAAAAAGACATAACAAAATTCTGGAATTGCTCATTGATAGAGCAAAAAGGTGTGGTTGGATGGCATATAGGGACTCTCATGTTAAGAATATTCAAGGAGAACTACGAAAACCAGATGTAGTGTTTACCAAAAATGGTACAGCTGTAGTGATTGATGTTTCAATTTGTTATGAAAATTCTCAGAATTCCCTTGAATTAGCGTTTGAGAGTAAAGTGAAATACTATCAGGATCTGTCACAGCAAATCAAAGATCTAACAAAATGCAACAATGTAAAATTTCATGGCTTTATCGTTGGATGTCTTGGTATTTGGCCTCAATGTAATGATGTTGTTATGGCTGATTTAGGTCTGCAAATGTCATTCTCATTCAAGAAAAATGTTTGCCTGACTACTTTAATGGACACTCTTAAAATGTGCCAAGTATTCATGGACAATTGAGTATCAAGTTTATACTGAGATGTACACTTTCTTGCAGCACACATTTCACCCTTATAAAGCATAATGTTTTAACATATAGGTTTATAGGTGACACAAGATTTAGTATAGATGTGAATTTTATAGATATAATTTTTTTTAGATGTGCTTTTTTCTAATTAGATGTGCAATTTGTAGATGCGTATTTTTTTTGTAAATATGTGCTTATAACAATTTAGATATAGTTGTCTACATCATACTTATTGAAATGTCTTGAATGATGAATAGGTCTCAAATAATCGCATACACCTAATTATCACACATTGATTATTGATATCCTCCTAATCACATTTTAATTTCTCAGGACTGTTCGTAGACAATCTTAAAATTGTTGGAATAGTACTGCAGGGTGTACTATCTCTGGTCTATACGTGATCCCAGTTCCAGTGAGGACAGCGTTCAGTGTGACTGTACTCTGGAGCGAAAGAATGTTGTATTGTTGGAAGCAAAACCAAATTGACGCTAATGGGCAGCATAATAACCCAGAATGAGCCACCGCGAGGTGGTACAGATAGCGAAATGCCTCATCATCTAATTAGTGACGTGCATGAATGGATGAACTAGATTCCCATTGTCCCTACCTACTATCTGGGGAAACTACAGCCAAGGGAACGGGCTCGGCAGAATCCGCGGGGAAAGAAGCCTCTAGTCTGGCACTGTAAAAAGACATGAGAGGTGTAGGATAAGTGGGAGGCCCTCGGTCTGCCGGTGAAATACCACTACTCTTCTTATTTTTTCACTTACCTGGTGAGGTGGGGGGGCAAGCCCCGTGGGGCTCTCGCTTCTGGCACCACGACCCGCTCCGGGAACAGTGGCAGGTAGGGAGTTTGATTGGGGCAGTACATTTTTCAAACGATAACGCAGGTGTCTTAAGGCAAGCTCAGGGAGGACAGAAATCTCCCGCGGAGCAAAAGGGCAAAAGCTTGCTTGATCTTGATTTTCAGTATGAATACAGACTGTGTAAGCGGGGCCGTACAATCCTTCTGACTTTTGTTTGTTTCAAGCAGGAGGTGTCAGAAAAGTTACCACAGGGATAACTGGCTTGTGGCAGCCAAGCGTTCATAGCGACATCGCATTTTGATCCTTTGATGTCGGCTCTTCCTATCATTGTGAAGCAGAATTCACCAAGTGTTGTATTGTTCACCCACTAAGAGGGAATGTAAGCTGAGTGGAGACCGTCATGAAACAGGTTAGTTTTACCCTACTGATGTTGTTGCAATAGTAATCCTGCTCACTACGAAATGAACAACAGGTTCGGACATTTGGTGTATGTGCTTGGCTGAGGAGCCAATAGGGCGAAGCTACCATCTGTGTTATTATGACTGAACGCCTCTAAGTCAGAATCCCCCCTAAACCATAACGATCCCACAGTGCCGTGGAGCCTCAGTTGGCCTGGGATAGCCGACCTCTCTCGAGGGGGGGGGGGGCTGGTGCGTAGAGTCGCTCGCTTGGGGACCAGAGTACGGACGGAATGGGGCCACCTCCATCACCCTTAGTGCAAAGCATGTTCCTGGGGCACCCGGTGCTAAATCATTCGTAGACGACCCGATTCTGGGTCAGGGTTTCGTAAGCGACTGAACAGCTACCTCACTGTGATCTATTGAATGTCATCCTTTGAGCCAAGCTTTTGTCTCTCTGTGTGTGAGTGCCCGCAGATGTCCTCCTCCACCGCACCCAGGGACGTGGATGGGGTAACATGCGCCCATGGGAGGCCACCTCCACCACGTGCCCTCTGGCATGGGGCCTCGCCCTCCTGTCCCTGCCCTACCAGGGTGCAGAGATGGGAGTCACCATACCTTGTGGGTCAGCAGGGTGACCAGATGGCCTGGGCCGGGCTCGTCTCCCCCTTCCCACTGCTCCAAGGCAAGTCGAGCAGGGAGGTGAGTAACCCTGGGCAAAGCACTACGCTACGCTCGAGTAGTTTGCGAAGTTTGCGCAACTTCGCACTACGCGAGCTTCACGAAGCACAGTGCAAACATGCGTAGCATAGTGCAGCGGTCATTTTTTGCTTGCTCACTGTCCTCAACGTCAAGTTGGCGACCGCGAGCAAGCAAAATTACATCCTCCCGAGACCTTTTCCTTGTTCGCGATCGCGAGCATGGAAAATAAATCTCCTGGCGAGATTCTCAACGTGGGGAGGTCAGGTTTCTCATTGCGAGTGGTCGCGTATGCTCGCGACCGCTCATGATGAGAAACTACCAGTCCGCGTTGAGAAAGCTGCAGCTTGAATAAAAATCTACTCGAGCGGCAGAAAAGTTCAGCTCGCACTGTGCAAGATGCCATTTTCAATGACTGCACAGTGCCGGATGCTTGTCCGCACTGTGCAATCATTGAAAACGACATCTTGCACAGTGCGAACATGCTACTACGCAGTTCGCGAAGTGCTTCGCATAGCTCGCGTAGTGCGAAGTGCACTTCG
This sequence comes from Lissotriton helveticus, assembly GCF_964261635.1. Taxonomy (NCBI): domain Eukaryota; kingdom Metazoa; phylum Chordata; class Amphibia; order Caudata; family Salamandridae; genus Lissotriton; species Lissotriton helveticus. The sequence goes on from NC_136068.1 coordinate 945,553,777, forward strand.
CGTAGGGCTACTTCGCAAACTACGCCCACCCCTAGAGGTGAGCAGCAGCCCCGGGGAAGGAGCCACCCGATCAGCTGCCTCTGAGCTCCTGTCCACCCTCGCTGGACTGTGACCAGATGGCTATGCAAGCCGGGTGACCAGATGGCCCTGCGGGCCAGATGACCAGAAGGCCCTGCGGACTGGTAGACCAGATGGCCCTGCAGGCCGGGCCACCAGATGGCCCTGCAGGCTGGGTGACCAGGTGGCCCTGCAGGCCAGGCGACCAGATTGCACTGCGGCTGGGTGACCAGATGGCCGTCCTGCCGGCTGGCCAGGCTATCTCGAACTTTTGTCCTTCCCCAGAGTTCTTTAAGCCCCCACTACGTGGGGGCTTTATAGTTCAGGAAAGTGGGCTCCCCAGGCAAGCTGGTGGGGAGAGGGCATGGCCTGGGCTTAACCATCCTAGGTTCATGCCGAAGATCCGGGTGCTGGGGATGGGGGTTACACGGGGCCCAGGGAGGCTCTCCCTGGCCTGGCTAGGGTTTAGAAGCTGGGACCAGGCCCGAAGCTGTGCTCTATCCGGCGGGCTCCATGGTGCAGGAGTCTCCCGTCCTGCAAGCTAGCTGAGGGTCCGGGCGCTGGGGATGGGTTTCACCGGGGCCCGGGGGGGCTCTCACTGGCCTGGCTACCGTTCAGAAGCTGGGACCAGGCCCAAGGCTTGTGCTCCGTTTTGGGGTCCCAGGGTGCGGGAGCCCCCCACCCTGCCAGCCAGCCGAGGGTCTGGGTGCTGGGGCCAAGGGTCCACCAGGACCCAGGGAGGCTCTCATTGGCCTGGCTAGGGTTTGGAAGCTGTGACCGGGCCAGGGGCTCATGCTCCATCCCACGGTGCAGGAGCCCCATCCAGCAAGCCAGGTGAGAGTCCGGGTGCTGGGGACAGGGGTTAACCAGGGGCTGGGGAGGTTCTCCAAGACCTGGCTAGGGTTCGGAAGCTTCAACCAGGCCCAGGGCTCGTGCTCCGTCCCAGGGTGCGGGAGCCTCCTGTCCTGCAAGCCTGCCGTGGGTCCTGGCGCTGGGGATGGGGGTCCACTGGGGCCCTGGGAGGTTTTCCCTGGCCTGGTTTAGGTTCAGAAACTGGGACCAGGCCCAGGTCTCATGCTCTGTCCCAGGGTGCAGAAGCCCCCCCGTTCTGAAAGCCTGCCCGATGATCCGGGTGCTGGGGACGGGGTCCACTGGGGCCCAGGGAGGCTCTTTCCGGCCTGGCTAGGGTTCAGAAGCTGGGACCAGGCCTGGGGCTTGTATTCCATTTCAGTGTCCCAGGATGCGGGAGTCCCCCGTCCTGCAAGCCAGCCGAAGGTCCGGGCACTGGGGACGGGGGTCCACCGGGACCCTGGGAGGCTCTCGCTGGCCTGGCTAGGTTTCGGAAGCTGGGAACGGGCCCAGGGTCACAGGGTGCGGGAGACCCCCACCCTGCCAGTCAGCCGAGGGTCCGGGGGTCCACCAGGGCCCTGGTCTGTCTAGGGTTCAGAAGCTGTGACCCGGCCCGGGGCTCATACTCCGTCCCAGGGTGCAGGAGATCCCGTCCTGCAAGCCAGTCAAGGGTTCGGGCACTGGGGACGGGGGTCCACCGGGGCAAGGGAGTCTCGCCGACCTGGCTAGGGTTCGGAAGCTGTGACCAGGCCTGGGGCTTGATTTCCATCCCAGGGTGTGGGAGCTCCCATCCTGCAAGTCAGCTGAGAGTCCGGGTGCTGGGGACGGGGGTCCACCAGGGCCCGGGAGGCTCTCACTGGCCTGGCTAGGGTTCAGAAGCTGTGACCGGGCCAGGGGCTCATGCTCCGTCCCAGGGTGCGGGAGCCCCCATCCTGCAAGACAGGTGAGAGTCCGGGCGCTGGGGACGGGGGTCCACCGGGGGCCGTGGAGGTTCTTCAAGGCCTGGCTAGGGTTCGGAAGCTGCGACTGTGCCTGGGGCTCGTGCTCTGTCCCAGGGTCCAAGGGTGCGGGAGCCCCCTGTCTTGAAAGCCTGCTGAGGGTCCTGGCGCTGGGGATGGGGATCCACCGGGGCCCTGGGAGGCTCTCCCTGGCCTGGCTAGGGTTTGGAAGCTGGGACCAGGTCCAGGGCTCGTGTTCTGTCCCAAGGTGCAGGAGCCCCCCTATTCCGCAAGCCAGTCCGAGGATCCGGGCACTGGGGATGGGGGTCCACTGGGGCCCAGGGAGGCTCTCCCCGGCCTGCCTCGGGTTTGGAAGCTGGGACCGGGCTAGTGCTCCATCTCAGGGTCCCAGGGTGCGGAAGCCCCCCGTCCTGCAAGCCAGCCGAGGGTCTGGGCGCTGGAGACGGGGGTCCACCGGGGCCCTGGGAGGCTCTCCCCGGCTTAGCTAGGGTTCAGAAGCTGGAACCAGGCCCGGGGCTCGTGCTACATCCCAGGGTGCGGGAACCCCCCATCCTGCAAGCCAGCTGAGGGTCCGGGCACTGGGGACGGGGTTCCACCAGGGCCCAGGGAGGCTCCCCCCAGGCTCCCCCCAGCCTGGCTAGGGTTGGGAAGCTGGGACCAGGCCCGAAGCTGTGCTCTATCCGGCGGGCTCCATGGTGCAGGAGTCTCCCGTCCTGCAAGCTAGCTCCATCCGATGGGCCACTGGGGTACGGAAGCCCCCTGTCCCACAAGCCAGCCGAGGGTCCGGGCACTGGGGAAAGGGGTCCTCTGGGGCCCGGGGAGGCTCTCCCTGGCCTGGCTAGGGTTCGGAAGCTGGGACCAGGCCTCGTGCTCTGTCCAGCAGGCCCCTGGGGTGCTGGAGCCCCCCATCCTGCAAGCCAGCCGAGGGTCTGGGAGCTGGGGAAGGGGGTCCACCGGGGCCCGTGGAGGCTCTCCCTGGCCTGGCTAGGATTCGGTAGCTGGGGCCGGGCCCAGGGATTGTGCTTTGTCCTGCGGGCCCCTGGGGTGCGGGAGCCCCAAGTCCTGCAAGCCAGCCAATGGTGCAGGCGCTGGAGACGGGGGTCCACCAGGATCTGGGGAGGCTCTCCCCGGCCTGGCTGCTTTCAGAAGCAGGGACCGGGCCAGGAAGCTGGGGTGGCTGGCTTTACCCACTCCACCAGCGGAGCGGTGTTTTCTGCCCACCCCTAAGTTCAAACCCGCACTGCCACTTTTAGTGATCGGACCAGGCAGAGAAAATATTGAATCTTTCTCTACACGATCTTGAATGAGAGTCCAAACTGGTGAACATTATGTAACAGCTTAAAAAATTGCTCTTTATTCAAGTTAACTACAGTGATTGGGGCTATTAAGGGCTCCACCGTCTGACTGGCCTGGCCTTCTTTTTGCCTCTCCGTGTCTTTCCATTTTCAAATCTCAATTTTCAATTCTATCGTTTATCATCTTTTCTACAGTGCCAAGAACCAATGTTGTATGTGTTTTAGGTGAACACATTTTAACATTGTATACTGAGTGGAACTGTGTACAGTAGAGCTCTGGTGTTAGGGTTCTGCTGATACTCCTTTGAGTGTGAAAATACAGTAAACTGTGATAGTTGAATTGCCAGAGATTACGAAGATATTTATTTCTATGGGGAAACAATCCATCCAAAAGAAGCTAACATAGGAAAGCCAAAAGTTCCGGCTTTACTATAGTGATTCTTGCAAACACAGGCAGATGCAAACGTGCACAGACTGACTATATGTACCTGTGCAGCCCCCCTTTTTCTGTGCCCTATTGTTATTCCCCATGCCTGTGGCAGTACAACAACATTGGGGCCAGATGCACTGAGGTTGCAAATGTTGGTTTCACATCCTTTTTATTAAAACCCTCTTATCTCATTTCCAATTTCAACCACTTTCTCTCCCTACCTTCCATATCTCAGACGCCCTTCCTTCCAATTCTTCACCTATCACTTTGAGAACAAGATTCAGAGAGGCAGGTAGTCTGAGCACCCTTAAAGAGACCCCCCACCAGGTAGCTCTCAACTAAATTTTCAAGACCATCATCGTGACTCAGCAGAACACCAAATTTTAAATTGTTGCTTTCTGTTTGATAAGTGACAGAATTGTATTTTCATGATCTCCTGTTTGAATGGTCTGGGAAGCATCAATATGTTTTCCCTTCAATTTCCCTAATCTGTGCACTGCTTTAAAGATTCAGGAACAGCTAAAGGTGTTTGGTTACGTTTATGGAGTCAGTTTGGCACGTCAATCCTTATTTTCAAGCTCCTTCACCTGCAGGAAATGGAGAAATGCCATCTGCCTACATTTCATTGTGATCACTCTGACAAAATACACAAAAAGGTGTTCCATGTGCTTCTACAATGTTTCATCTGGAGTGCATTGGGTCTAGTAGGAAACACCACACCTAGTCTAAGTACAAGGATGAGGGCTAACTGGTTTGACTCCAGGGACTAGTCACAGGGACTATTGTCTTCACTTGCTTTATTCATAATACCATAACCATATCAAAGCTTTCTGGGTAGGTTAGGTGTTCAAATTGAAAAAGGTAAAAATATATTGATGAAAATGGATCTTATATCAGATCCTGTAAGGGAAGTGTTGGAAGCCGGAGTCCCTGTCCCGCACCACTGTCACCAAATGCGAGACCCAGGGTTCCCCACTCAAAGTTAGGCCAAGTAAGGACACCATTTGAGATAGCCCTGCTCACCCCCATAGTAGCTTGGCATGAGCAGCCAGACCTATCTCCAAGGCACGAGTGTACAATATGTGCAACCACGCCCACAGCAACCCACTGGTGACTCCACAAATGGACTCCACACAAGTTTGACGAGTATAAACTTTATATAGGAAGATATACGATCAAACTACACGATACAAAAGTCAACAGATAATAAAGGGCAATATTCGTTCCTGCTGCTGGTAGGTTCAAATCCCAACCACCGCTTTCAAAATGCTATGCTGCTCACAATGCTAGAATCACAAACGTTGCAATGGACACACAATATTGCACTGTGTAACAATACAATCCAGTGCTGTGCAAAGGAGAAATAAAACAATGCGTAACAATACACCCCGGAACCCTTGCAATGGAAGAAATAATGCAATGCGTACCACTACAATCATGTACTGCGCAATGAAGAAAAAATGGAATGCGCGCCGCAACAATCATGTACTTTGCAATTAAGGAATAATACAATGCGGAGCCACAATCATGTACTTTACAGTGAAGAAATAATGCAATGTGGGCTGCTGCCATCCTGTACTTTGCAATGGAGAAATAATGCAACGAGTAGCGCTAAAATTGTGAACTTCTTAATGCAGAAATGATGTCAGGCATCATAAGACAGTTCAGCAGTTTGTTAGCAGCAATATTGGCAAAGTGTATTACGACAATCAGCCTCTTCAATAGCAGTTTCTCCCCACACGTATCCACAATGACATAAAGTGCAGCTTCGCACTCTGGCCCCAGTATTGCCACTCCGTTGGCCAGTACGGGCCCCAATCTGAGCCGAAGCAAAGGCTCACATCGCCAGAAGGACTGAGAGGCTGTGAGAGTGTCCCTCCGAGCCTGCACCCCGCCCAGGTAGTGATCCACGTTACCTGGGGGTGCGATCCCACTCTCCTCTCCTACTTCATTGAACCTGTCCTTCTGTGCAGGACTTTCTCAATGGGCCTCAGCGGCTCGGCCTGCTAGCTCAGCTTCTCCGGGGATGCCGTTCTGGGCCGCAACTGTAAGGAATGTCTCAGGCGGCTGCAGGGCACACGTACCCCACTCCCCTGAAATTACTCCTGGAGCACGTTCACCACAGCACCCTCCGGGTCTCTTCTGGCACAAAGCCACACACACAACGCTGATGGGCCTTCGCGTCGACTCCAAGTGCACGTTCACCAGACACTCCTTCCTGCGGTCTCAGTTGGCACCAAGACACGCATACTGCACTGCAGAGACTCACTTTCTTCCGGTTCACACGATGATCGGCCGATCACCTCCACAGTGCCAGGTTGCACTAAAGCACGCACACTGCTTCACTGAGACTTACTCCAACTCCGGTGCCCCGATATCCAGGCACTCTTCACCATCGCCTTTGGCTGCACTACAACACGCTCACCATGTCTGAGCCTCACTTCTCCTCCGGTGCACTGGATGACCAGGTGCTCTTCACCAGCCCCTCCAGTGCACCCCAACATGCACCCTGCATGTCTGAGACTCACTCCACTTTTGATGCACACGTTGACCAGGCGCTCCTCACCAATGTCTCCTGTGCACCACGACACACACCTTGCGTGTCCAAGACTCACTCTACTTTTCTGCTGCACATGCCAACCAGCCACTCCTCACCAGTGCCTGCGGTGCACCACGACATGCACCCTGCGCATCCTAGTCTCACTCCACCTCTGATGCACACGCTGACCAGGCGCTCTTCACCAACACCTGCGGTGCACCATGAAAAGCTCGGAGCGTCTCCGAGACTCGTTTCACCTTTGATGCACACGTTGACCAGGCGCTCTTCACCAACATCTCCCGTGCACCATGACACGCTCCCATCGTGTCCGAGTCTCACTTCTACTCCATGTGTCCAAGATCACAGGGCACACCTTCCGAGGGTCTCAAGCTGCCACAACACTCGCCCACCGTGTCGCTTGAATCTTCTCCGGAAACTTTTATGTTCCTGAGTTTCCAAACAGGGAGCCAGCTCACCTCTGGCCCTTGGGTTAACAAGACACAGCTCAAAGCACAGTCTTCTTCAAGCAGGGGGACCCAGCGCACAGAGCACAGTCCCAACAGCCTCTTCCTTGGTTAAAACAGCAAACTGCAGACCAGCCCCAGATCACGAAGCAAGGGTTGGTCCTTCCCAGCAGTCTCTTCAGTTGTTCTTTCCTTAGCAGAGGGTCCTCTTGACCACAAAATGGGTCTAAGGCTTTTGAGTCTCAATCCAGTCCTATTCCAACGTTCAGGGGCCTCAGCTCTCATAGTTATTCCCCTAAATGTCTTTGAAGTTTGTTGTGCTCAGGGGTCCGTGACCCCTGCTTAAATCAGTTCTGTGTGTCTCCCTCCCAGTGTCACCTTTCTCCCTTTGATACTGGGTGTTTGGATCTTTAATCACTCAGCAGGAGATGTGTCAATTGGTTTGTAGCAGCAGCCCAGGCATTTTCACCTCCTGGGCTTCTCCTCCCACTACTCTCCAGATGCAGGGCAGTCTTGTGCCACTCAACCCCTCCCTGGGTTAAGACCTCTCTGAGCTCCCCTCACCTCTCAGATCCCTGACTGTCAATCCACATTCAGTAGGGACACACAGACATGCTTAAAGCACAAAACTCAGCCACTTCCTAAAAGAGTGGTTTCTGAACACACAGTGACAAAACCACTTTCATAGATAGATGTGTTATGACACTGTGTATTCATACATACGAAACTTCACCTCTCCAATTGAAACTTATAGGAAACTAGGCTAACAAACACAACACCCAGCCTCCCCCATTCTGTCCTATGGGTATGATGACCTTTCAGCAGTGAAAAACAAAATGGAGTGTTTTTCAATGTCAGGACGTAGCACACACCTTAGTATATGTCCTGCCTTTTACTTACACTGCACCCTGCCTAAAAGATAGGATGGCAGAACACTTTAGAGCTTTGAAGAATCTGGACTTAAGTTATCTCTTGGCCAGCCATGCTAGCGATTGCCCAAGTCAGACAGGAAATGTATTGTTTACTTTCCACCGTATAGAAAGCATATTAAGTGATAACCCTGGAGGGAACAGAGAACTTAAGGTTCGCCAATGTGAGGCACGATGGATATTAAAACTATGTGTGGTAGAACAGGGTATCAATGTTGATTCTGAGCTACAGTACTTCCTGGGCTGTTAAATGTATACAATTGACGTATCTTATAGCAATATTGGAATTAACTATTGGGGCTTCAAATACATGTATGTATGAAATAAGTTGACACTGTGATTTGTTTAAATCATTGTGACATCTATTGGAATGTTAAATATATCTGTATTGATCACCCGTATGGATTGAAGATGATATTACTGATGAATGTTTCTTCTCAACCCTGCGCCACTCTTAGAGGAAATTTGGTTCATAACAATCAAGTTGACGGATAAGAAATAATGTATGTACCTTCAAGTAGGAAAGATGTTATCGTCATAGTTTATGAATAACATTATCTGAGTAAGGTTGGCTACCATTATTGTAATATGGATTGTACTTAATAATTGATATATGCTTTAAGTATACTTATACCAGTAATTTGGAGTTTTTAATGTGGAGGGTATCTTGTGTAATAGCACTGTTTGGGTGTTACTAATTCTCTCCACAACTGTGTTTCCCTTTCTACATGTCTATTTTCCTTTCTTGATATGAAAATATTAATTTAAGGTTTATTTATAGCAGGCAGCGTGAAAGTGGAATTTAACTACTCAATTTCGATATCCGAGATATGTGGCTTGCCAGAGGGCCACTGTGTATTCAGTGCCGAATAGAGCATTTTCTTTTCTTTTTAATAAAATTGATTTCATCGCTTTAACAAAATAAAATTTAAATAATGTCGGCTAAAGACTGATAGGAGAATTTATTAAAGGATAGGTGACTATGGATGGTTAATCATTTTCCATAGAATCATCAGGTGATTTACGCCGTCTCAACATGGTGCCCTTTTACATGCTTGTAGCGGTATGACAGTCCGTTTTTGATGTCTGAGTAGTTCAGACGAATAAAATAGGTTGTTAACATGGCGGTGTTGCAACACACCACAAACTGCTCCGGTTATTCGCGCTGGGAGCATTCGTTCCGTGATAACACAGGTGAGAGCACAGATAATCTACCGTGGCGGTGGAATTTGTACTTGAATGATATCATGCTTTTAAATAATTTATATTGGGTTAGTACTTATTGTTTCACAAGGGTATTTTGATTTTGAATTTGGTTGCAACGAGGAGGAGAATACGATCAGGGCGTAGGGAAATTAACATAATGGTGGTTTTGACGATGGATTATAACTATAATACAGGATCAAGGATAATGATTATGAATATGTTTGCAATAGTTAGTTAATATTGGATAGTGATATTTTTATTTATGGTTTCAATTACCCTTTTAGTAGGAATTGGCAAGCCGGAAGATATGGTACATGAATTGATTGTTTCACTATTGGCTATGAATTAAGCTTGGATTATGAGAATTATTGGAGATATTTGAATGAGACTGGGTAAGTAGATTGATATGAATGGTTATTATGAGGTACTGACAAGCTTACTATATTATAATAGTAGGTAGTGATGGCAGCGCTTATCTCCCCTTGTTTATTTATAATAGAATCTTGACGACTTTCAATAACAATAAGAAGTCTTATAAGAAATGAGTTGCTATAGGTGAGTAGGTCAGCATAATACCCTGAACCTATGGGATAACCTCTGATGGTTTCTTAAATCACGCTGCTTGTTTATAACTCAAGTGAATTTTGACTGATTGGAGACACGTGATGGCTTGTATATAAAACTTTTAGCCCACTAAGTTATTTCTCAGTTGAGAAATAAGGCACAAACTCACACATTTTTTTTGGTGGATGGTTTTTTGTACTGCACATAATTTGGGTGACTTTTTCTTGGTTTCCATTCTTTTCACTCCTATCCCTCGGTGGAGGTTAGGCTTAACTTACAACGGAGAGAATTGGATGATGGTAAATGGTTGTACATATTTATTTATTACAGCCCTGATGAATTTTGTGGGAAAATTTACCATGGACGAAACACGCATGTTGGCTGTATTGACTGCGTTATCAGGAAATGGCATCTGTGTACAAGTCTTCGTAAGAAATCACAGCAATATGAAAATAAAAACCACGGACTCATATTGAATGCTACTGAACTTTCATTGGATTTATTATTGGAAACTTGATTGTATAATACAGAAATAGATACATTGCTCAGGGAATCTTAATAAAACTTTGTTTCTTAGCAATTGCTAGCAATTGCAAATTAACAGCACAGGTTGGTGGCTGTTTAGATTTCCTTTGAGGCAAACCTCCTGAATTAGATTAAGAGATACTTAACCCATCAAAACTTGCACAGTAGAGACCTCACTGCCCCTTTGTAGAGATCCCTGCCCAGGGGCTACCCGGGACCTACCACAGGGGTGGCCACTGTGTACGCAAAAGGAAAAGTAAGGCCTGACAAGTGGTTGCACTTGTCAGGACAACATGCTAACCTAGCAAACTGCGCGCAGGCCCTACACTCTAGGCCTGAGTTCCCTTGTCCGCGCACCTTTGCATTACTAGCCCTAGCACACACAGTGCACATCACTAGGGACTTTAGTAGTAAGGCAAACATACCAACCATGACAAACCAATTAACATTACACTTTACACAGGGAACACTTGTACTTTGACACTGATCAGCAGTGGCAAAGTACCCAAAGCATCTAAATTGGCAACTCTATTTCAGGTAAACAGTCTAGGGGGAAAGCAACAAGTTTAGGGAACTTTAGGCAAAAAGGCCAAGTCTACAGGAAGGAAACAAGGCAAGAAGGGACTACAAAACCCCAAATGTGATGCTGCTTTCATTTGCCACTGGTGCCATGGGGCCCATTCCACTTTTGCTCTTCAAACTAGATCAAATACACTCTATCTGCCCTTGACTCACAGGATACTGTGGGCGAGCAGTCAAATGCTTCTCAGGAAGGTGGTGAGAGGGGAAAGAGTTCAGAATAGTCAAGAAACCTAGACAATAATACATTGTCCGGCCCTGTGCTTATCTTAGTGAACAGAAAGTACTTGAATAAGAAAGGAAAGCGTAATACATTCAATGTGGTTCAACTACCAGTTTTTTTGCAAATATTTTTTAACTATTCCAGGATTGTGAGATGGAATCATCCCCTACCTCGTTGACGCGGCGCCATGTCGCAAGATCTCCGACCTCCAAACCTGTTCCTACAGCGTCCCTGACAACCCGGGCTCCACCCCTCTGTCCTCCCTTACCAATGGAAACAAGCGGAAGACCGGAAGCACCCTCCCGCGACCCCGGAAGTCCCTCCCTCAACCTGGATCCGGAACCCGGAAAAGCCGACAGCCGAGACGGAGGGGCGTTCGATGTGGTGGACTCATGGCAGGAGACATTGTGCGGAAAACCCGGGAAGGCGACCGAATAAGACGAGAAGGAAGGAGAAGTCTAGCGGGACAGGAGGAGAAGAAGAAGACGTATGGACCGAGGACTGGTGGAGTCCCCAGGAGGTGGCTGGAGAGCGGCCGCAACTCGCGGAAGAGTTGCGGCGGGGCATGTGAGTACTCTCTCTCTTTGTCCCTTGGCAGACGTGTATATAGTCGTATATAGTAAAGCACCCCACCTTGCAAACACTGTTGTCACTGTATGTATATTGTATAGCAATATCACGTCACACGGGCACTGTTGTATAGAAATTCCCACACCTACCCCTCACCCCTACACCCCTCTTCCTTCCCACTCTTCGTGTCTCTGCCTCTCCCCTACCATACCCTCCCCCTCACACTCGCTTTTACCCTCCACACCCTGGTGTTGGCAACAGGATTCAGTTAGCCCAGATCTCGAGGACTAACCGCCCTCTTTTTCTCTCTCATTCACCGTACCTCCGAGGACACCAGCCGGATCGGCCTACGAGCGAGACCCGTCCCCGAGACTAAGGCAAAGAGAACAAGAGCAACCTCCCTTCCGACATCCCGACAAACCAGCACCAAGGACCCTTATCCTTCTACTCCATCCTTTGGTTTCCTCGTTATCCGGCAACTACTCTGTACCATCAATAAACTAAGCTAAACCATAGCTCACCATATTCGGCCTCCACGCCTGTTATTCCGGTCCGCCCTCACCCCACGATCACAAGGATATTATGGCCTTCTTTAGTAAAATACGTTTAAAAAAAAAAATTCTGGCACATCATGCATTGGTACAAATTTTGAAAATCGCATGGGACTTTGTCCTATCTCCACCTTCACTCCCACCCTGGTCCAGAAGTGATTATGCTCAGTCACCAAACTTATCTCCAAATATGTGGACTTGAGTTTACGTCCATTCATACCAAAATCTGCATCCTATATTCAAGATACGAAGGAGATGATTAAGACAGTGGAAGGCCTTTCTTTTACTGCTATGAGAGACACTCTTGTCACGTTTGACATAGAGTCCCTTTATAGTAACATCCCACAAAGGGATGCTATAAAAGCAATACAATGGTTCATTGAACCATTACTAGTGGTCTTAGAGGATGAACACCTTTGAGTTTAATGGCAACTTTTACAGACAAAGCGATACAAAAGGGGATGATGGACGGAGCATTTGAGCAAATCAAACACTCATACCCAGATCTTTTGACTGGGTGTGAGTGTTTGATTGGTTCTGATGCTCCATCACCACCCCCTTTTGTACCGCTTTAGGCCGCCATAAGTGTGGCAGGGTATGCTCAGACGTGAGTCCCTTGCTCACTTTGCCACTGGATTCAAGCAAGCCGGGCTGAAGACGGCTGGAATGCCAGAAACCGGTCTTCGGAAGCTTGTTTCCGGTCCAGGGAACGCATGGCTTGGCAGTTCGGGCTGGACTGTTCCCATGAGGCACAGGGTCAGACTGATTTGCATATAGCCATGTCTGAACTGGGGTGGCAGAGTGGGCTAAAGAAGGGTGATGGATCATACCCAGATCTTTTGACTGGGTGTGAGTGTTTGATTGGTTCTGATGCTCCGTCCATCACCACCCCCTTTTGTACAACTTTTACAGACAAATCAAAGGAGTCAGTATGGGAGCCTTGTGTGCTCCGACAATAGCAAACATCTACATGGCCCATGTTGAGAAGAATTTAATCTACAATGAAATAGTGATCTTTTTGAGTCCATTAACCACTTGGCTGCTAAGGGGTTTTCCCCTCCTGTGCTGGAGATTTATGTTTCCCATTATACATGACGAGTTGACCTTGTCATGAGCACAGATCCAGTGTGCCTCATGACGAGTTCACCTTGTCATTAGCATGCAAGTGGTTAATCATTGGGCCCGCTATATCAACAATATATTTTATCTGGCGTGGAGAGTCAGACACTCTTAATAAATTTATTGAGTGGATCAACCATTGTGATTCAAATTTGAAATTCACTGCTCAAAGTAATAATCAAAAGATTGCATTCCTAGACATTGAAATTAGAGTTGGTAATCGCAAACTAGAAGTAGACCTTTATGTAAAACCTACAGCTATGAACACACTGTTACACTTTAAAGCTAGCATCTGAAAACTCAGGAGAGCATCCAGTTAGGACAGTTTCTCCACCTCCGATGAAACTGCTCTAACTTGAAGGACTATGACCTATGATCCACCGTGATGAAAGCCAAATTCATCTCCAGAGGCTACCCCAGTAGATTGGTAGATGAGGATATAAATGGGCTCGTTTTTATAACAGAGACCATCTTCTTCATAATCAAAAATCAAACGAGGAGCCAAAAATGGTGTGTGAATAGACATTCTAACCTAAATGAAAACTTTTGCCAGATCATTTGTGCCAATTGGCATATTTTGAATAGTAATGTAGAGCAGAGTAAAGTGCTACTGTATCCTATGTTTGTTCACAGGTGCAACAAAAATCTCAAGGACCATGTAGTCTACTCTTGCCTGAGTACCAATGCACCCTATATACAGAAAACCATTGACTGAAAAAAAGTAGTAGTATGCAACTACAAATGTACAAAATGCAAGACATGTGACAATGCCATTGCCACAACCACACTTGAGCATAATGCACACTATAGAAGTTTGAAGTCATTCACAAATTGTAAAACAAAAAATATCATACATCTTCTGTTATGTCCATGTAAACTAGGAGATGTAGGGGAAACATCTTGTGCCTTAGCTACACACCTCACTGAGCATCGATTACCGATACGGACCATAAAACCTGCTGCGCCCCAGATAAGAATTTTTCTTGAATTGAGATATGCACCTGAGGATTTAAAATGGAAAATCAATCACAAACCAGGATGTGATCAAGATGAAATAAGAAAGTGTAGAGAAGTATACTGGACTTTCACATTAGACACCTTTACCTATGGCTTAAATTAAGAAAATCCATGGGAACAAGCAATACGCTAAAACTCGTGTTAGATTATTCCATCTTCTGATTATCATAATCGCATAAGATGTGCGATTTCCATATTGTTCTGATGGTATGGGGCTCCATTCCGTGCCTTGTTATGGAGTTTTGGGTCCCAATATCTTACAAGTCCTTTTCTTTCCTAACCCATAAGGCATGCACCTTTTGCTTTCTACATTTGTATTGTTCTTTTTTCAGTTATTTACCTTTAGGTCATTTTCATTCACCCTTGCAAATGATTCATTTTACCTTATCCCATATGTTTCCTTGTTTCTTTGATCATATTAGTTTTACATGATTTTTAGTGCATGGGAATTTTTCCATCATTGCCGATCATTTGGATATACCTCCGCTAGCATGTATCCTTCCTGTACAACACCACATCATCGGCATTGTTATCCTTCGATTCTTTCTTTTTTCTTTTGTACTGTTTTTCTATTCGTGCATTGCTTTGCCCGGACTTGAGGTCTGGTTGTTGTATGTTAGTGTCTGGTTGAATCTTACAGGCATTTTTGTACACAACCTGAAGTCTATGGGTTTGCTTATTAATCTTAACACTCATCCAATGCAGCCTCACCTAACTTATGAAGGCCGCTGTATTTGGATCTTTCTGCTTAGCATGTACTAGAACCTGTGATCAACCACATGACTGCTAAAGTTAGATTTATTGCTTCACGCTCCACATGGTGTTCTTGGTTCAGACAGCGTTCAGCTGCTGATTTTCACATTGTGCAATAAACCACACTCCAACCCATGTAAGCATAAAAGGCCATTTATTAGGGCAAGGTTGCACATATTAAATCAACTCAATACAGTTAACCTTAATGAAAATCAACATTTTAACAACCCTTACTATCTCAGTCTCCCCTCGCCAGTCCAACTCACCATCTCATCTTCACCCTTCTCCATTTCTCACTCTGACCTTGTTCCATATAACCCCAAACTCTCCTTCAACCATCCTCCAATCGTCCAATCATCCATCCTTGAAGCTCCTTCCATTGCTCATTGCTTCCCGCTCTCCGCCATCAGTCACCTGTGCACTCTCCCCCCGGGGGGGGGTGGATCTGCCCGTCTGTGACTCACCTCCCCTCCAAAGTCACGCCTAACTCACAACCTGCCTAAACTAGCCTAAACTGCCCGCTATAACCGTGCTTACCCAACAAGTAACTCCTCTTACTTGTAAGGTGGGTGGATGGACAACATTTTCTACTCTGAACACAAACGCCTCCCCAGTAGTGCTCTGTGTCAGAAAGAGGCAGAATCCGCCTCTCCTGACACCTATATAGCCTAACCTAAACCCCCCCCCCCCCCCCCCCCTAGCTAGACCTATACCTGCCTTATCCTTTGGCTCTTGCACGAACCACCCTTGGGGAAGACTGGTCTGCGACCCTCACTTCCAAGGGGGCCAACATACCCGAACCATCGTGTGGAGATTATCTTAGTAAGTAGTGAACATACAGGTATATTTTACTGCTTCCCTAGATAGATACATCGATTTATTTATTGTATTTTTAGAGCCTTTTTATACATGGGACATATCCGGCATCAACTCTCTCTTTCTCTCTATTCTCCTTTCTTTTTACACTGTCTTTGTACCGGCATCTTTCTTTACACCTGGCTTATAAGTTACTTATATTCAAGAGTGTCCTATTCTATTTCTTAGATATTTTCCCATGCACTGGGCAAATCTGATATCTATTTTATGTGCACACACGTATTACCTGCAAATATGTATTATTGGTGATTGCACTATGTATTACTTCGCCTCCGTGAGCCAAGTATTATGTCACGTTCTTGTGTAGCCGCCCCAATATTCACCCTTTTTTCTTTTAGCAATATTATTTTGTTCTGTTTAGACACTTTCTCAACAGTAGATTACAAATATGGATGTATCGCCTTGGTTGGCCTACGTAAATTCCTAGCAACTGACTGTCCTCAACCACAGCTCTATTTTTAAGGTAAACCTTTTCAGGAATTGCCTTAATTTACTTTTGGCATCAGATAGGCTTGGAATCATCGTGTTCCTCATTTGTTTCAATCATTTTTCGTAGACATTTCCCTCGTATTGTGCTCCAGAGGCTTTACTATATTCCGCGCTAGAGATTCCTGTATATTGTGGTATTTATTTATTTAAGTTTCATCTTTAATCACTCTCAACTCTCAACTCACTTTGGGAGACTACATGCATCTTCTATACCATTGAATTCCATCTTTGACAGGTTTATCTGGCATAATGTAGGGCATGTACCTCTATATGTATTTCTGCATGTATCTTTGTGGGCGCATATCTTGGCTCATTGTCTTTCAATTATTTCTAAGCGATTTTAAGACTAAATTTACTTATTTTTTCACTTTTGGGAAGAGGTAGTTTTTATTGGGTGTCTCTCTGTTTCTTTTTCTTGTTTATCACAATGGTATTTAGGGTTTAGAAACATAAGTCTACAGATGTGAATCAACACAATTATGCAGTTTATTATGGCTCACAAGGACTATATATATAGGGTATTTTGTAGTTCAGTTCAACATCTTGTACAAAGAAATGGGATTATTTAGATAACAGTCAATGTTGCCACTTCAGAACACAGTTTGTATGTCCAGTTCAGTCTTTAAGATGTGAGGCTCTTTCTCAGGTCTCATTGCTGTGGACATGTTGCACTGGCAGGGAAGCCCCTGACCAGAGCTTTACATTTAAAAGGCGATTCCATTGACATAGGACTGCTGCGACAATTTCAATCTGGAATCAAGCTGCAGCGGGTAACAAGCAGGGCAGTCCTGCTCAGCGGATGTCTGTTCTAGCAGATGTGGCCTTCCGGCAGAAATTTGATGGATGGTCATTGCAGGTCGTAGTGACCTCTAGGCTGGAATGACCTGGAGCACTCCTCTTGCAGGTGCAGCCTCAGACCTCAGACTTCATTTTCAGTGGCTACGGCAGTTCCTCAACTCGAATTGCTTAGAATCAGGCATCACTATGTCTTTAGATATCTCAGTGGTTCTAGACAGCATGTACTTACTTTTTGTGCTTAATTTCAGTATGTGGTTCATTTTGGGATCTGTCATGGGAGACCCAAACAGATACTTCTTGCGACACAGGTAATTTTGGTTAGCACACCCTAAGATCAGTGAACCATCTTCCGCCACATAAATCTTCCATTGCACTTCTCTGGATTCAAATTTGATGGGAGCAGAAACATATCCCAGGATATTTATAGTTTCACCTTGATAACCCATGAGATTGATATCCTTCAGAGTAAGAACCACTTCAAGCCAGGTCTCCAAAAAGTACCCTTTGGGAATGATGGTAAACATGGAGCCTGAATCTACCATTAATTTCACCTCATTACCCATAATTTGAAACTTGGCCACTGGGCAAGATCTCCTGCCCGCTTGATCACCAACATTATGCTCCACACTCATAACACGATCTTCACTGTTGTTAAACAAAAAGTTATCTATGTCTGTCAACGCAACTTTAGATTTAATGTTGCTTTTGTAGACTCTTGCATAGTGGCCTTTTGCGTTCATACATCAGACACTTTTTGTTGATAGCAAAACAAGATTTGGAATTTTCTGAATGGGTTTTATTTCCAGGCCTAAAACACGTTCCTTCCAAAGATTTTTGCTTTCTGGCAAATATTCTTCTTTTGAAACTTCTTCAAACTTTGCCATAATTATGCAACGCACACACCAACTCTTGCTCCCCTGTCCCTTTGTAAACATTGGACACACCAACCCATCAGCTGCTGTATCCAAAATACTCAGATTCCTCCACCACCACGGCAATTTGTATAGCGTCCTTCAAAGAGAGGTTTTTCACTGCCCATAACCTCTCCTGATTTTATTTAATACAACATTGTACTATTAATTGATCACAAATTGGTTCTTCAGTTATATGCCCAAATTGGCACTTTATAGATTACTCCCTTAATCGAGAAACAAAGTCATCAATGGATTCTTCCGGTCTTTGGGGATGAGTATAGAAGTTTTATTTACTCATGGCAATGTTCGTCTCCTTTGCTTAATTGTGCTCCTTGTTATGAGTCTCGAAAGGGATGATTCTAATCATCCAGGAGAACAGGCAAAACATGTAATATATGTTGGCCTTCTTTCCCCAAAATGTTTAACAAGAAAGTTTTCTTCCTCTCAACTCTAAAGTTTTAAACATCCAGGGATACTAAGTAATTTTCAGAAATGTCTATCCAATCTTCCCAAATGATTGGAGGGGAGCCTTGTTCAGATAAGAACAATGGCTGTAAAATAATGGAATTGAAACCCATTAGAGATGAACTAATGTACCCTTGAGACGGAAAAGACAAAAAAATAGACTGCCTTCCAAAGATGACAGACCAATTGGTCAATAGGAGAGGCTCTGAAATTCTGCACAATAAGGAATCAAGCACCTTTCCACTAACTAAAGATCATGGGCCAATAGGAGAGCAGCTTGAATATTGTTGATAAGCTCTGCCTACTAAATCCTGGAGAAATGGAACAAGTCAGAGGAAACACAACCGGCACCACTGGTAAGTCCTACTGTCCATGAAATGTGAGTGTTAAAAGGGTAAAAATAGATAGGTGGTGCTTTACTGGGATAGAGGAAATGTTAAATGTGGACCGAGAAAGATATATTTGTCGGCCAGTGGTTTACACATGCAGGTTCACTCTCAAATAATGCGTTGCGGCCTCTCAGTTTCGCACTTGCTAATACTTAAAATCTTTAAGAAATCAAGTTCGCAGTAGTTTTTACGCATGACTGCAACTGTGGTCCTACACGCACATGAACACTAGGCTGGTGCAGAAGTGTCCGGTACCATGAAATTACAATATCTGACAAGTCTTCAATAATGTGACATCTACCTCAGCATACATGGGATTCAAAAGCCACAATGCAGGCTATGTGCCGGCAGGCCGTCGCCAAATTCTAGTATTACTCTAAAATAGTCAACTGACCTTGGGCCATATTATCAATTACAGGTGTAACATTATCACCGCTTTAGCGGCAGGAAACGGACGCTAAAGCATGATAAGGGGCTTGATAATATGTCCTAGAGATTTCCAAAAAAAGCCCTGGTTTGATGTCCTTCCCACCAGAACCTGGCATTCTATTGGAATTCTCTAGGGCATATTATCAAGCCCCTTATCGCCGCTTTAGTAGCAGTTTCCTGCGGCTAAAGCAGCGATAATGTTATCGCCCATTCTTGATAATATGCCCCTGAACGTATTGCTAGCCTGCCTTAGACAGGGCTCCCTTTTTCCCAGCATTGATCCAACTGACCAGAGTGGAACCCATGTAGCCAAAGCTTCTACCTTGACATAGTCAAAGAATAGCTATAAGAGGTGCTTTAAAGGCATAACAGAAATTAACAGCATGGTGTACAACAGTTGGTTCAACACTAGGTGTCATCTGTTGTGTAAGTTATGAATTTGGCCTAACTGTACAAGAAGTGCTTTCCCACCCAAGGGTGACATGGGTTTTCCTTCATGGGGGATTCTTCATTCTGTCCCCCTTCTCTAAGACCATTTTAGTGGCCCTTATCTCACTTGGGATATGCATCCAGAGACTAGACCCCCAAACCTCCTTAGGGTTCCAATGCACTTGTAAAGCTCACTCATGAGCTTCAAACCATTTGTCAATGTCATCCCCACAAAAAAGTCAGACACCAGACCCACCACTCCACAGTTAAAGGCACATTAATATATAGACCGCCTGGTCCCAGGAGTCGATTTACAGCTCAAGCAGACACATGGCTAGAAAGTGGGATATGTGCTAGCTCATATACCATTTTAGGAGATTTTAATTTTCACCTAGAAATGGATAAAGATGTAGACACTCTTAATTTGATAGATCTAATGAACTTGCTAGATTTCTCTCAACTAGTCACCGAGGCTACACACACAGCTGGACACATACTCGACGGCATTTTCTCCAACAACAGCTATCTGAGGTTCACAAATACGCTCCCGGTGATCTGGTCAGACCACAGGATAGTGTTTTTTGAGGTAACTTCACCAGTTCAAGTTATCCGGGGGTCAGGGTTGAAACAAACAACCACCAGAGCATGGAGTAGAATAAATACAAATGAACTGCATAAACAACTAGTCTCTACTGCTCCTCTGATACCAGGCAATCTAGACAAGGCCACATTGACCTATACTACCTGGTTAAAAGGAGCGACTAACAAGCTAGCCCCTATAAAAACCATCCATAACAATAGGGAACGGCCAAGTGCAGCGTGGTACTGCCAGGATTTAAGAGAAAGTAAACTTCTCTGTAAACATCAAGAAAGGGTATGGAGGAGGGAGTACAATGCCGAGGAAAAAAACAAATATGAACTCTGTTTATCAGACTACAAGAAATTACTGCATAAAACAAAACAAGACTTTTTTGGAAAGAAAATACAGTCGGCGAAAAACTCCACTAAAGAACTATTTAAAACAGTCTCAGCCCTAGTCCACCCACCATCAAATCCCGTTGTAGCCAGTCAAGCCAAGTAGCCAACTTCTTCCTTAAGAAAGTGGAGGATATCTACAGTACCTTCTCAGTAGATACCAATTACATCCCTCAATTAAAGGTGTCCAATGAGGAAGAGTCTGGGAATAGTACATTTAAGCTACGCCATTTCACACCTGCTACAGAGGTAGACATACACGCCATTCTGTTGAAAGTCTAATCAGGATCTCCAACGGACCCCTGTCCCCCCTCCATACTGAAGCAGGTATCAGAACCAGTGATATCAATCCTGACAAAGATCATCAATATGACTCTTTCAGAGGGCTATTTTCCGAAAGCCTGGAAGATAGCATCGATTCTGCCTCTGATAAAAAAAGCCCAAGCTCGACCCCATAGACTCCAATACCTTTAGGCCAATCTGCAGACTACCACTCCCCGCAAAAATTATTGAAAAACCTATACATACCCAACTCAGTCAATTTCTTGAGGAAGGTTATAAACTTGATCCCACACAGTATGGCTTCAGAGGGAGCCACAGTACTGAGTCGGCTCTCATTAAATCTACTGAAGAAATTAGAGCCACCTTAGATGAAGGAGGGAACGGAGCCCTGATCTTGTTGGACCTCTCTGCGGCATTTGACACGGTCCATTATAAATTATTGATGGACCGGCTTCAGGAGATTGGTGTTATAGGCTTGGCATAGAAACGGATTAAATCATTCCTAACAGACAGAGTGCAGACAGGTACGCTCTGCAATTTCTCTGCTAAGTCCTTCTCTCTCCCCTGTGGAATCCCACAGGGGTCACCCATAAGCCTCACTCTTTTCAATGTTTATGTTTCCCAGCTTGCTCCCCTTAATGGCTCCTTTGGACTCAAGCTGACCTCATACGCTGACGATACTCAGATAGTTGTCTTTATGCTTTCAAAGTAAACTCAAGAGCCAGCAAGGCGTTTTCATGACTGCATGACAGCTGTAGGTGACTGGATGGCCCAGCATTGTTTAAAGCTCAACTCTGCTAAAACGGAGGTGATCCTTTTCGAAAATAACCCCTGGTGGCCAGATTCCCTTGTCCCTCTTCCAACACCAGTTAGGAAAGTGAAAAATGTAGGCTTCATCATTGAAAACAAACTGACCCATAAGGACCAAGTAAACTCAGTTGTTTCAACATCCTCTTACATCCTAAAATCATGTAAAAAAATACTGGACTATCTCCCTTTAGAAAGTCAGAAAACAGTCGTCACAGGTTTAGCTTTGTCCCGGTTGGACTATTGCAATGGCCTATATGTCAACGCGCAGGAAGGTCTCCTAAGGAAACTGCAACCCCCACAAAATGCAGCAGCTAGACTGCTGTCAGGCATTCCAAAATACAAATCCATCTCTGCAGAAATTAAAAAGCTACACTGGCTGCCTGTTAAGAAACGAGTTATGTTTAAAGCCTTGTGTATTACTCACAAAGCATTATACTCTACGGGTCCAAAACATCTGATCCAAAATGCCAACTGGTATGCCCCGTCTAGATCCCTACGCTCCTTAGAAGCCAAACTGATCTGCATTCCACTGGCAAAAAAAGCCAATTGGGGCGGCAGGAGTTTCTTTGTTGGCGCGGCCAAAGCATGGAATGCCCTCCCACTCTTTCTTAGAGGTACACCAGAGCTACTCGTTTTTAGAAAAGCCCTAAAAACCTGGTTGTTCAATTCATAAAGCTTTAGGCAATCTTTACCATCGCCTTTAGGGGATCTTCATTCATAGCGCCAGAACGCCCTTGGGAAACAGTGCGCTTTACAAATATCACTAACATTAACATTAACATTAACCATTAGGCATGTGGACCCTCCTATCTCCAGAGGGCACTGTAGGTACACTTGCACCAATGTTGCTGGAGTCTGCTTCCATAGGTCTTAGGTCCTGCTCTCTGAGGCCCTTCTCATGAGTCATTTTCTTCTCTATTGTCTCCATGGCTAGTTTTGTCTCCTCCAAAGCCCTCTAGGTCTTCTTTTCTTTTGTTCTGCTTCTATTTTCAACTGGGCCATATGCCACCTAAACTCCGTCTCCACCTTCCAGTTTGCCATCTCCTCTGGGAACAGGCCTCCGCATCATCCTCTCCATCCTGATAATCTGTTGTGATTGGTAAATAGCGGGCCTCCGACCATGCCCTCAGAGCCTTTTGGAGTGGCACCTTCCTGAGGCTCATTTTAATAGGCAGCCCCTGTCCTTACAAAACTCCTTGCGATCAACCACTGTTTAGCTCTCCAGACTAAGGCGCTGAAATTCAATTTTTGCAGGTGAAGTTAGAGGCACAACAAAATAGAAGGAGGTTCCCTGTCGGGCCTTTGAATGGCGGCAGGTAAGGGGGTTAGACAATGCAAAGAATCAGCAACAGAACCTTGCCAGCATTATATAGGAGAGGTCCTATAGGAGGATCCTAAGATTTATGGAGGGCAACAACGTGTAATTTCAGAGCCAAACAACACATTATAGTCTTTGAATCTTTTATTTATTAACTATTTTATTTGTATTTTTGATTTCATGATTTCTCAAATTTAGTAAATAGTATTACAAACATTAAAATATGTACAAGTTCAATGGAGTTTCATACTCAGTATAACAAATACAGTCCCACAAACACCGCACACATCACACACTCACAACAATATCTATTCAGCTACCTATCATTCAACTGGTCTTTCACACATCCATACACAGAAATATCAATGGTACATTAACGCCTTTAAATGAAATCAAAATGGACAATGATTCATTAACAAAAAGGGAGTATGGGGCAGGTAAGGGATGGAAAAGAGGATCGTAGAAAGCATAAGCAATCCTGCCACCAACAAGAACCACGCCGATGCGCATTTCAGTGTACTGGCCCACACAGGCCACACCTTCGTCAGGGCGGTGGAGTACCACGGAGTAGGGGACACAATGGCAATAAAAATTCAACTTCTACTTTAACTGCCAGCCCTCAATAGGGGTGGGGTTGGATCAGAGGCTGGGTTCCTTACTGATGCGATCTGTATAGGGCATAGAACAGCAGCAACCAGGTAGGGACGGACTTGGTTTCCAAAGTTTTCACAAGAGATGAGACAATCTACGAATAAACTGAATAATGTCTCCGCGATGTCATGCAGTGGACGCGTGCTTCGCTCAAGACTCACCGTGGTGAGACAACCACTTTTTTCACGGACCGGCTGAGTCTTATCGGATAGATTAGTCTTGTGGTGGACGGATATTAGTGATAAAGTTCTCCATCGGTGTTCAGCACAGTTCTTGTGATAGTAAAACACGTCCCAGAATCTGCAACGGACGGTCGAGGAGCTGCAAAGCAGCACGGTCAATATGGGGTCTGAAGCGCGCGTGGGCAGCTCTATCCTCCAGGGAACACCAGGGCTATCTCATGAGTCATTTTCTTCTCTATTGTCTCCATGGCTAGTTTCGTCTCCTCCAAAGCCCTGTAGGCCTTCTTTTCTTTTGTTCTGCTTCTATTTTCAACTGGGCCATATGCCACCTAAACTCCCTCTCCACCTTCCTGTCTGCCATCTCCTCTGGGAACAGGCCTCTGCATCATCCTCTCCATCCTGATCATTTGTTGTGATTGGTAAATAGCGGGCCTCCGACCATGCCCTCAGAGCCTCTTGAAGTGGCACCTTCCTAAGGCTCATTTTAATAGGCAGCCCCCTGTCCTTACAAAACTCCTTGCGATCAACCACTGCTTAGTTCTCCAGACTAAGGCGCTGAAATCGGTCAATCAAGGAGAATTTAAAACTTGAATTGTTCTCAGATTATATGTCTGGGATTTTTAGTGTAACACGAAATCACTGTATGGCACTACCCAAACACAAGTCTTAATCCTCACCATTGATCACCAGTGAGAGAAATTGAGTTACTGGCTGGGGTGAAACCCTGCTCAAGCAGCAACCTCAAACCTTGTCAGGGTGAAGCACAAGCAAAACACAAATTAACCTGTGCTCAACCCTCTGGTAGCTTGCCATAGAGCAGTCAGGCTTAGCTTAGAGGCAATGAGTAAAGTATCCACGCAGCACTTCAAACATAATAAAGTAAAAATAAAACACAAGAAAAATCCCACAACCGTTTAGAAAAATAGAGCTACATTTTACAAAGTAAATGAAGACCAAAACAACACAAATCAAATCAGCAGAACCGCATTATGCAATTTTAAAGATTTAAGTGAAAATAGAGCCAAAAAGCCCAAAGAGCTGTTTCTGGCTATCAGGTCGTGGAGACTAGGAGAAAGTGAAAAGTTCAGGTCAACCTCGATGGAGAGCAGGTCAGATACAAGGCCAGCATAGTCCCGGTGAAAAGTTACTTTCTCAGCTAGTGCAAAGAGTGGTGTTTGCAGTGGAAGGGGGTGTATGTGAGGAGCAGGGAAGCGTCCTGAACGGTTGTCAAGATAGCTCAAAGAGCAGGCCTGGCATAACAGACAGTCATCGCAGTATCGCGAAGATCTTATTGCCCCGAGAGGGCCAACTGAGTTTTGCGCTGGTACTTCCTCTGAGTGCTCAATCATGTAGCCCAAAGATTCGGGTTATGCAAATGACAAGGTTTTGGCACCAATGGATCTGTTTGTGGTACTAAAGAGCCTAAAAACGAACTCATCCTCTCTGAGGCCACACTAAGGGTCAAGGACCTAAGTGCTACCACTTAGGGGTCAGGAGCTTGCTCCAACTGGATCTGGATGCTGGGTTAGGTGGTTGCATGCCTGCTATGACCCTGTGGCTCTGAACAAGAGGTAAGCAGACTAGATCTTAGAGCCAGTCTGGGAGTCCTGGGCCCAGGTGTATATCCAAATCCCTCTGAATCAGGCAGGAAGGCAGTAGCATCAGTCCAGCATGGCAGTAGTACAGAAAGGCTGCAGTCCAGCAGAGTGGAAGCTCTTTCAGCAGCCCAGCAGTCCATCTTCCATGCAGAGCATCCAATGGTCCAGAATACTGAAACATTGGTGGTTGAGGTCCAATATTTAAACTAAGTTTACCTTTGAAGAAAGGGAAATCTTCCAGAGATTCTCATTTGGAGTGCACATGTTTCCTGCCTCTCTGGCCATGGCTCTAGACTAACTACAGAGGGTATGTAGCTCTTTGTGTAGAGGCAGAAAACAGACTATTCAAGTATAAGTAGATCTGTGCCCAGTTCCTCCCTCCCATCCTGCCGGTGCATACCTAAGCTCTCCATTGTGTGTGGCTGTCTAAGAGGAATACACAAAGTCAGATTGCCAGCTACTACCAATCATGACCGGAAAATGCCATCATTCTAAAAGTGCAAAAACCTATAGGGGTTAGGCCCAAAGGACCGGGGCCAGGTAGGGCTATTCAAAATTCAGAACACAAAACAATGAGCCCGGCTCCGTACTACCGTACACTCCCACTACTCATGGAGTAACGAACAGTCCACTCTTTTATCTGTCCGAATGGAATTTTTATTAGACCATTCCTGTTTCTTTAAAAGTTAATCAAAACAATTATTTTGGAACTTAAAAAGAAACATAGACTTATCAAATTCACACATGAACTTACACGTATATACAATTCACAATAACATACACTTAATGTCAAAAATGGACTTAAACACTGTGAAAAAAATTATTAGCAACAGCTTGCAACATGATAAAATCAGCAAATAAATTCATACATTAATCTGATGCAAAACACATTTTTAGAAAAATGTACATCATATACAAAATTTAGTAATAAACATGAACATATCCAATGTTATGACCCACACACGTTATTCCAGCTCCATCGTCAAAAGAGTGTCTCAATAGTGTATCAATCCTTTATCTAATGGTTTCCTTCAACACTCGCTGCATTCAGAATTAACTAAAGGCCTCCCAAAATGCCACCAAGTTTCAACACCCAGGCAAATTGTACTGGGACTATCATCAGGGCTTCAAATAAAGGGACCGGATGTTCTACAAAAAACAAAATAAATAAATGATGCAAAAACAGCGTCAACCCGAACTGACTCTCTCTATGTAAATAACTTAGTGTGTACCTGTTTTCTAGAGTTGGAGCAGCCGCGCCAGCTTGTTTACTCCAAGAGTTTTTGGCTTTTCTGCCATTGGACTCGTTTATGTTACTGCCTATGAGGCTCCCTTAACATTGCCAGTATTAATTTCTGGAAAGAAAGAACCAATGTATTGAATATATCTACTTCTACTCTCGACTTACAACCCCAGAGGGAAGCACCAAAAAGATATGTACCTTTACTGCAGAGTATGGGCAGGACTGAGTTCCTTGAAGACTTTTTATTCTACAAATGACAAAAAACGATATTGTCCTCATTTAACAATGTATCCAAACAGGGAAAATGCATGATGCTCTTTAAAACACTATTAACAAGCAGGCTTACTTTACCGCATCTTCACCAATTCATACCTCAGGATGCAATGGACTATCCTTTTGCTCAAATACAGGTGTGCTTCCCCTCACGGGTATTATCCATAAGAAGTACAAACGTAAGCACATTTAAGCATACGGTTGTATGTTTTTTTAATATTGTAATTTTTAACCAAACAAACACAGGGACAAAACAGTGGCTTACTGTTTACTCAAAAACGAGAAGGAATATTCAACTCGTGCACCAAGCTGGTTGTGTCTCAACTCGGCATCTCAAACCAGAGCACTTCCTGTTTGGAGAACTATTGTTCATGGGGAAAGGGATTTTGCTCAATTAAAATGCTCTAAAGTCCCTCTTTTTGCAAATGCTCAAGAGGACCTGGCTTGGCAGTTCGGGCTGGACTGTTCCCATGAGGCACAGGGTCAAGACTGATTTGCATATGGCCAGGTCTAAACTGGGTTGGCATGGTGAGCAAAAGAATGATGGATTTAACCCAGATCTCTTGACTGGGAGTGCATGTTTTGATTTGTTCTGCTTTCCGTCCATCAATTGTGTGTCTTTTTCCTTCTCGCCCTAAGTGTGCCAGGTATGCCCAGACGTGGGTCCTGGGCTCACTGTGGCACTGGAATCAAGCTATCCTGGCTGAAGAGGGGTGAAACCCCAAAAATGGTCCTAGGATGCTTGTTTCCAGTCCATGGAGAACCTGGCTTGGCAGTTCGGGCTGGACTATTCCCATGAGGCACAGGGTCAAGGCTGATTTGCATATGGCCGGGTCTAAACTGGGGTGCCATGGTGAGCTAAAGAATGATGGATTTAACCAAGATCACTTGACTGGGGGTGAATGTTTTGATTTGTGCTGCACTCCGTCCATCAATAGTGTGTCTTTTGCATTGATCAATAGGCAGAAGCAGATAAAAGTGATTAAGAGCACTAAAAGCATAAATGGTAGACATAGTTCTACCATAGTGCTAAAGCAGTAAATGTGTGCAGGCATTTAAAACAAGGAAGTAATCGAGAGCACTCCTGCTAGCCAAACCCAACTTTAAGTGTACCTAGAGTGTATATAGGTGTGGAGCCAAGAATCCCCCCAAGGGACAATCCAACCCCATTACCTGATGGGAGAGTATGAAGGACCCCGTCTTGGACACAAACTGGAAAACCCTCACAAGATGTCAGACCTCTGCGTGGTGAAATCTCAGCATGCAGGGTGTCATGATTCTGCCACGACAGATTCCTGGTGCACCTTGTCTGACACCTGTTTACTGATTTCTATTGTTTTTGTCAATGCTTGTTGTGACTTTGCCACTTGTCTGTGCCAATGCTTGTTGCAGGCTATGATGTTATCTGTTTACTGTTTTCTATTGCTTTTGCCAATGCTTGTTGTGACTTTGCCACTTGTCTGTGCCAATGCATTTTGCAGACTATTGCAAGGCCTATTGTCCTTTTTCAGCTCCAGTAGAGCACCTGTGAGCTGGAATCTGGAAGCTAATAGGGACCACACCCTGTTCTGGAGGCTTCTTCCTGAGCCCTTTATATAGGGGACACACCCTGTTCTCATTGCTGGTTTTTGAGAACCCTGAGCTTGGAGTTCTGGACTTTTTGGTTCCGTCCAGAGGTGTCAGGGAAAACACCCGAAGACCCCGGAGTTCAACCTGTCTCGGTGCACAAACAAACAGAAACACGGGCTTCTCGATGGTGGCGTCAAAGACCAAAGGTTTATTACTGCAGGGACACAGAAGTCACAGAAACTGCACACGGGCAGTGTCTAGGAGCCTGTTCAATTTGTACAAAGAGGGTTGTTCCTTATATACTAAATATTCTGCTCGGGGCAAATTCTTTACATGTTACCACAGTTCTAAACATTCGTGTCTTAAACAATAAATATTTGGTGTTGCACAGGAATCGTCAACAGTATCTGATGTCAAAACATTACGAATGAGGGGTTTCCCACTATTCCATCATAATCCCATGTCAATTCCTCATTCAAGACCCGGACCGCCTCATCGTAAATTTCGTTACCTCCCCCTAATAAAGGCCCAGAAGGAAAGGAGCAGAGCCAGGTGCAGAAGATAGAAAGACAGGATAAGAGATTTTTGTGGGTCGTAAATGGGCACGGTTACCAGCTTCGGCCGCCTAATCATGATCAGGCCAACGAACACAAGAACCAGTATAGCAGGGCTGGCCTCAGGCTGGGGAGGCAGTTCTTGCCGAGTCATGCTGCCACAGCGTTGCTGGCCTAAGGTGCACGTGTCACTCGCAAGGTGAATCGCCGGCTAAAGCCTACGTGTCCTTTAATGAAGAGAGATCATTGCGTGTCCATTGACTATGTGAGGGCAAGGAATACAAAATGGCTTCCGTGTTCTAAGATGGATGCCATGGGTAGAACAGAAATGTGTTTGTAACAGGAGTGCTCTTGCTCGTAGCATAGCGAAAACACCAGGATATACTAAATGGATCATTTGCGGTTCACTGATACCAAAATCATGTGTTTACGACAATGATGAAAACACGGGTTCAAATCGTCACGGAACCTCAGACCCTCCTTTTGCCCTTACATAGGCAATTACTCAGTCTATGTCAGAGTCTAACTCTATGCTCATTAGGTCAGTGACATGTTGTTGCACCATCATCCTGTCTCGTGCCTTTTCTCCTAATGCAGGTGGTTTTCTGAAACAGGTTGCAGCACAGAGACTACACAGAGCGGGACCACATTGGATAATGAGACAGCACGAGAACAGAAATACTAGGATGACACCAATGACCATCAGAACCTTCCATCCCCACGCTGATACCAGAGTCCAAAACCACTCCATGAAGGACCAGTTTCCCTTATCTACGTGTATAGAGTCGGAAATCTTGTGTAGCTTAGAGATCGCTTCATAGACTGTTGGAGCATTATTTGGAATAAAGACACAGCAGCTCAATTGGATCATTCTGCATACCCCACCTCGATCTGCAAGTATTACGTCTAGAACCATTCGGTTCTGCAACGTCATGAGACGATCCGCCTGAAGCTCAGCTGTTAGGTTACTAAGGGCACCAGCAGTTTCTGTAATAGTAGATTCAACTACCCGTGTTAGTTGACGTAGATTTCTACTATTGGCCATAGGCCCCCAAAACGGAAGGAAACCTTTGAAGAAGTCTCCAGCTTCCTGACCAGCGGTATCTTCCTTGCTGAAGACACCTCTTGCTACTCTGGTTTTGTGATAATCTGAAGAAGCAGTGTATGTCGGAGGTAACAATCGAGCAATATAACATGAACCTGAAAAATCAGCAGGCAGCCATGTATATGCTCTGTCCTGACAGATGAAGTAGGTACCCCTAGCAGTCAGAAAGGCAGGGGAGGAGTTAGACGGAAATACGTAAGTCTCAACGCACTCACTCCTCCCTAGCTGAGCTCTCGGATTTCTCCCATTTCCTTGTAAACAGACCTGACCTCGGTGAGGCACGACCCAAACTGAAGTGGAGCTTTTACGCTTGCTTTCTCCCAAACTAAGGCGATACTCTGTAGAGTTCCAACTCAAATACACCCGTAATTCATCTCTAGGGTAAGATGGAGTATTATTGATGTCTTTAATCATGTCAATAATTCCCTGGACTAAAGCTTTGTTGGCTGAGTTGTATTTAGTGGACCGTGGTGGACGCGGAGGATAGGTCTCAAGGGCATATGAAAAAATGGTCTGAAAGGCCTGAAATGATCCATTGTAGCTAAAAGGCAAGACTAGATAGGGAATGCCTTTATCCATAGTGTGAGGTATCAAGCCACACACCCAGCAGTCTGTAGTATTAACTACCAGTTGGTGTTGATGCAAGAGCTGTACAAATGTATTGTTAATAAATTCTGAGCGTCGAGCTTGTTCGTGTTCAGGAAATGAGTGAAAAGAATGCATAGAAGAAACCGTAGAAGTAGTAGGATCAAGGGGAGGTACTGTAGTTACTGGCATAAAAATCAAATGTACACCAAAGATGATTCCACCCACCAACGTTATCAAAACAATTAAAAATGTAACTGCACATTGCATTAGAAAGCATTTTCTGTGAAGTATTCTGTACAGTCTATTTCTGCGAACATAAATTACATTTTCTCGTTGCAGCTCAGGAAGCTCCATCTTCTACGACCGTTCGCGACCACTGATGATGTGTACGTAGATGAAAATGCCTCTATCAGCCCTGGGAGTTCCCAGAACTAACAGAAAGATCGACCTTGTGTCTGACCCCCGCAGATTCAACTAGGCACACAGCCACGACCCTACGGCTACCCAGACGGCAAGGCAATTTTAAAACAAAAAGAAACAATACAAAGTATTAGCAAACTTCCTGGCTGGAGGCAATGTATAGAAAATTCAAATCTGAAAATAGGCAGTTTCCTGCTTTATTTGTCCATATTGCGAGAACGTAAGTTGTATCTCAGTTTTGCAGGAGCTGTCTGGTCTGGAAACAATGTATTTTCAGCCGACGTTGCAATGTTCACGTTCGCAGATGGCAAATGTTCAGGGTTCAAAAGAGCAGTTTCAGGAGGAGAGTCAGAATTTGGTGAATCCGTGATCAGTTCTGCATCGCTGAAAGGTATGAACCTGGGGACTTGTTCCGTTTCAGAGGCACCGATTCCTTTCTTTACCCAGTTGTCGTAAGGAAGTGGCAGAGGCACACGTTTGACATGTGTCGTATGGATCCAGTTCTTCCTTTCGGCCACACGAATAGCAGTTCTCGTTGCTAGTAGGACTTGGAAAGGGCCAATGAATCTGGGCTGAAGATTTTTCGTTCTTGCAAAATTTCTAATGACCACCTGGTCACCTGGTTTCAGCTGATGGCCTGGACTCTCCGGTGGCTTTGGCAATGCATCGAAAACCTGTTGGTGAATAAGACTCAATTTAGCAGTCAAGTCGAAAAGGTAATCAATTAACATTGGGTATTCCAGCTGCTTGAATTCTTTTGGTCTAGGTACCCCCCAAACATTTGCAGGACGACCGAAAACTATTTCAAAAGGACTAAGCCCTACTCTAGAATGTACAGTTGCTCTTGTTGATAGCAAAGCCAAAGGCAATGCGTCTGGCCAGGACAAACCCGTGGACGCTTGTATCTTAGCAAGTTTCAGTTTAAGGGTGCCATTGTAACCCTCGACTAAACCCGCGGACTGGGGATGATTCGCACTATGAAACTTCTGTCTAATCCCTAGGCCGGCACACACACTCTGCATAACTTTCCCTACGAACTCACTTCCGTTATCTGACCATACAATCCGTGGCATTCCGTATCTGGGGAAGTATTCTTTAAGAAGAATTTTGGCAGTGGATAAGGCAGTATTGTCCTTTAGCGGGTATGCTTCGATCCATCTGGAGAAAGCACAAACTACCACTAGGACGTATTTCAGGTTATTACAACGATCCATGTGAATGAAGTCTAGCTGGATCACTTCAAAGGGGCAGGAAGGAGGAGCGAAGTGACCTGCAGGTGTGGGGATTCCCTTGCCAGGATTATGCATCAAGCATACCATACAATTTCTCACCACTCTCTCTGCACACTTACTAATCCCATCATTCTTCCAGACCGGAGCCAACATCTTACAAATCCCTTTTGAACTGATGTGCGCTGTTCCATGTGCCATTGTTACTACTGCAAGCACATACGCATCAGGCAACATCCAACGCTGTTGTTCCGACAAGTCAATCCAACACCCACTCGAGTCCAATTTACCCGTGCTCTCTCTCCATGCAAGTTTTTCCTCCTCAGTCGCCTCTTTCTGAATTTCCTTCACGCTTTCCACTGTGTCTTCACACATTCCAGACTCAGAAATCCATCTTGCAGACGTTGAAACATACATTCTACTCATCATATTTCTAGCTGTCTGTTTTGCAGTCTCATCAGCAAAAGCATTCCCACGACCAACATCATCCGTGATTGCTTTATGAGCACTGCATTTCACAATCGCAACTTCAGTCGGCAAGGTTAGAGATTCCAACAAGTCATTAACTAGCTGACCATGTTGAATCTTAGTCCCATGGGACGTAATGAAACCTCTTTCTTTCCACAAGCGGCCAAAACTATGGGCCACGCCGAACGCGTACTGACTATCTGTGAACACATTCACTCTCTTTCCCTTAGCTAAAACGCACGCTCTTGTTAGCGCGATCAATTCTGCAGCCTGGGCAGAATTCTGACTCACTCTCGCAGTCTCCACAATCGTACTCAAGGTCGTTACTGCATAAGCAGCAGTCACATCACCATTCTCCAATTTGAAGCAAGACCCATCAACATACAGCGTGCCATCTGGATCTGATAACGGAGTGTCTTTTAGATCAATTCGTCCTTTTGTTTCTTCCTCAGTTTTGAAATAACAGTCGTGTGGTTCGGAATCACTCGACTCTTGGCTAGTCGGCAACAATGTTGCTGGATTCAATACATTGCATCTTTTGATCTGAATATGACTAGCTAACAGTGTCAGTTCATAACCTGATAATCTAGCACTGGTAAGGTGTTGCGTTTTGGTTCGGTTCATGAGTGTATCCACAGCATGAGGAACCATAACTACTAGCATGTTGTTCATTACTAAACCAGCAGATTGCCGAATGGAAGCTGCAGCTGCGGCTGTAGCTCTCAAGCAACTAGGCAATGCTCTGGCTACCGGATCTAACGTTGATGAAAAATACGCACAAGGGCGTTGTTTATCACCAAATTTCTGCGTCAAAACACTCAATGCACAACCTTCTCTCTCGTGGACATAGAGCGTGAATGGCTTACTGTAGTCGGGTGTACCCAATACAGGTGCTGAACACAGTGCATTTCGCAATTCAGAAAAACTCTGCTGACATTCTGCAGACCATGGTACCGGACTCGGAACACCTTTCCCAGTCAAGGCTACCAATAGTTTTGCTAAAAGAGAAAAATTTGGGATCCATTGCCTACAATATGAGGTAATACCTAAAAAGGCACGTACTTCTCTCTGCGTGCTAGGAACATTCATCTGTGTAATTGCTTTTATTCTCTCTGGGGTCAACTTCCTTCCCTCCTTTGACAAGAGATGACCTAGGTAGGTCACTTCTTGGCAGCAGTATTGCATTTTTGAAGGTGACACCTTGTGGTTCAAATTTGACAAATGATGCAATAAAGAAATCGTAGCTGTTTTGCAAGTTTCCTTGTCATCAGCAGCCACTAGAAGATCATCGACATATTGTACTAAAGCAGAACCAAGAGGAAGTACGAAGGAATCTAACTGGCTTTTTAATGCTTGACTGTAAATGGATGGGCTTTCACAATAGCCTTGTGGAGCGCGTTTAAACCTGAAGCTTCGTCCTCCTAGAGAGAAACCGAAGATATCTCTGCTTTCTTCGGCTATCGGAATGCTGAAAAAGGCATTTTTCAAGTCGACAACCGAAAACCATGCTGCTGTAGCAGGAATCAACGTTAACAACGCAGTAATATCTGGAACCACTGGAAACTGTGGAATCACAATTTTATTAACCTCTCTGAGATCAATTACAAACCTATATACTGGAGGTTTTGTTGGGTCAGTTCGTTTCAAAATAGGCAGTACAGGACTATTACAGACATTACCTCTAGTTTCTTCTATAACGTCTTTCTCAATCAGATCTTGCACTATCAGTAGGAGCGCACGCTCACCTTCACTAGAGATTCTGTATTGTGGAATTCGTGGAAGTTTGACATTTGCTTTCAAAGTTACTACATAGGGTGGAATTTCCAATAGACCTACATCATTAGGACCAGTCGCCCAAAGAGTATCAGGGAGTGAACGCAGCTCTGGTGGGAGCGCATCCATCGACAAGTACATTGGAGAGATTATTCTTTTACCCAACGTAAGCTGTACTCCTGCTGGAGAACAGTACAATGTCGCGTACAGGCGTTTTAACAAGTCTAAACCAAGCAGATTTTCGTTACAACCTGTCGTCAAAATCAGGGGTGCTTTCAATTGACAGGGTCCAACAGAAATCGACAAAGGACCAGAAACAGGGTTATGAACAGGGGCGCCCGAAAAACCTACTGAAACGTTTGTTGAGCCAGACAAAGGTGCGCCAGGGAGTTTCGCATGTATTATAGAACTTTTTGCTGCACCAGTATCCAACAGAAACGGTTCGACTATACCTGATGTTGCTACTGCGACATAAGGCCCACTCTGATCTACTGGAACTGATACTACTCCCTCTCTTTGTCCATGGCTGTCCTAGTACTCACTTTGCTGACCTTCCTCACTAGCTTCATAATAGTCTTCAACATGATACTGTGGAGACCTATTCTGTTGGGCAGATTGTCCATTTCGCTGGTCGAAATAATTAGAAGGGCGATCTCTCGTCTGCGGAGGCATAGCACCTCTTCCTCGACCTCTAGAATTTTGCATAGAACTACCACGACCTCTCTGAGCTGCCGCAGCATTATTTTGTGTTCGAACTGGACACTCATTTTTGTAATGACCTTCCACTTTGCAATAAGCACATTGATTCCATTGGTATTGTGGCCTTTGAAAATTATAATCCGTTCTTTGATATGACCCTTGCTGCATATTAGTCTGATTCGTGCGAGGCGGATAAGCTTGCTGTAAAAGTACTTTAGTTTTTAAATCTTTCGTCTTTTTATCTGATTTTTCCTTCTCTTCTTTATCCCTATTTTCATAGTACTGGGCAGTCGCAAGTATTTGCGCAGTCGTAGAGACAGCCCACGCACTTTCAGAATTCTTTAATTTACCACTAAGTTCTGGCAACAGATTGTGCACAAATTTATCAACAAATAATCTCTGGCCTCCTTCTGTGCTCATATCCTGACCACTATGATCCACGAAAGTCTCCTCGAATCTTGTGAAAAAGTCGGAGACGCTTTCGTCTTTCTTCTGTTTGCACGCGGACAATTTGTCCCAGTTAACGCGCAATGCTGGCATCAAGGTTTTTATTAAATCGATTATTCTACCAGGCAAATTAGCAATTAGGGGTTCTGGTTTGGAACCACCTATTTGTTGACCATCCGCTGCAATTATAGCTGCCCAGTCACCACCTAGGGCAACTGGATGATTCTCTTTACGAATTTTAGCCCAAATTGGTTGCGGTACTACATTACCAAATAGCAGATCTATGTCAGCAAGATTCAATACACAAACGTCAACTGTTTGAGCCAACTCTTTGTAGTACCCTGCAGGATTTTTACGCGGATCTGGCAAGGCCTGTTTCACTGCTAATACTTCAGCTCGCTTCCATGGAATATGTATCCAGACTCTCTGGAATTGGGCCGGAGCGGCTGCAATACCAAGGTTTGCGTTAGCTTGCACAGCTTCACGCCAAATTGGTGGAACCTCTCTCATTGGGTATTGACGATTTTGTTTCGTACTACGTTTCTCTAATTCTCTCGGTGAACGAAGGGATGAGTCGGTCCTATAACTCAGAACCAGTTCCATCGCTTCTTTTATATTTTGTCCAACTATCATACCTGCAGCAAACTCTTTCTGAACATTAATTAATTCCCCTAGATTTAATTCAGGGTCATCCTCTTCCAATTCCTCACGTAGAAGGAAACACATTTCATCGAACACATATCGTTGTGTCGGTTCATTCCATTGCATAAATGTATCTAATACATCTTGTACATTATATCTTCCAACTTTTGAAACCCATCTAAGAGCAGTGGAATCTAATATTCCTCTTTCTTCAGTACTGGGAAGCTGGCTACGCCTCTGCACAGAGTCAGAGGTAGGAGTCTTAATCAGAGTTTTATAGAAGGGAGATAGAATATTAGAGACAGAATCAGTGATTCTCCGACGAACAGAAAGCGGAGTCATAATATTAGCAGAGGCAGTAAATATAGTAGCAGTTGGAACAGATAGATTAGGAACAGTAGGAGTAGCAGGAAAAATAGCTTGTGAACTAGCAGGTGTGAGCGACACAGGCATAGGTAAAGAAGCCGGCAACCCTGGAAGAGGGGTTGTCGACGGAACATTAATATTGACCACAGGAGGTACAGGAACTTGATTCAGGGGAGCGGGAACAGGGACACCAGGTTGTCTAGCAACCGGTAATTGAACATTCGGTATAGGTGGAGCCGTAGCACCCTGTGCATACGGTGGGGGTGATCGTAACAAGTAAGACAACAGGGGATCCTTTTCAGGGTCCTCTACTATCTTAGCCGTACTCGATGGCAAAGCAGGATAGCACTTGTCTATCGCTAAATTACGCTCTCTATTGGCCACCTCCATCGCTTTTTCAGACTCGTTGAGTTGCAGCTGCTTAGCAGACTGTTCTAAAGTCAACTCTTGCTCTTTTTGTTCTTTCTTCAACTTTTTAATTTCTCTCTGTTTAGATTCTTTTCGCCAATAACGGAAAGAATCAAACATTGCCGGCCGGGCTTTCTTCTTAAACAACCTTCTTTCTAGATTATCGAGAACTTCAGGTTCAAAACTACCATGTAGTGGCCAACTAAGGACACCATCTTTCTCTGTGAAGCGGATCCATACCTCGTTATAAGAGATAGGGCCCACACCAAATTTGCAATATAGATCATAAAGGGGAGTTCCAATCGGAGGAACCAAACACGAGTCCTCTAACTGGGAATCACTGTTGCAACTAAAACAAGACAACATACAATTTTTCCGACTTACCATTTTATAATCCGGAACACAAAACAAACAAAACACAAACAGAAAAGATGCGCACTCGAACCAAGAACTTAGGCCTACCAGAACTGACAAATGTATCGATACCTGAACTGAACAGAATGATTATCGTAACCAGAATAACCAGTGATAATCTTACAGAACTGAACTGAACTGAGAACTAAAAAGGATTATCCAAACAGGAGCAACCCTCACAAAATACTTAACTGAGGTACTGAAGACGTCACCAAGGAGAAACCCGTCACGTCTCGCCGTACTGAGGACTGCACCTCGGGTCCAAGACAGGGCGACGGTCAAGGCAACGGACCTCTGCAGCCGTCTGAACGGGAACCCTCGTGGAAGAGAACGTCGGGGCCACTTTTGCGATATGCCGGGATCGATGAAGTGGGGCGCCTCCCTCTGAAATCTTCACACGAAGCTCCTCGAACTCTTCAGGCTTTTGGACCGGTACCGAATGACGTCGCCCCACGTTGGGCGCCAATTGGAGTTCTGGACTTTTTGGTTCCGTCCAGAGGTGTCAGGGAAAACACCCGAAGACCCCGGAGTTCAACCTGTCTCGGTGCACAAACAAACAGAAACACGGGCTTCTCGATGGTGGCGTCAAAGACCAAAGGTTTATTACTGCAGGGACACAGAAGTCACAGAAACTGCACACGGGCAGTGTCTAGGAGCCTGTTCAATTTGTACAAAGAGGGTTGTTCCTTATATACTAAATATTCTGCTCGGGGCAAATTCTTTACATGTTACCACAGTTCTAAACATTCGTGTCTTAAACAATAAATATTTGGTGTTGCACAGGAATCGTCAACAGTATCTGATGTCAAAACATTACGAATGAGGGGTTTCCCACTATTCCATCATAATCCCATGTCAATTCCTCATTCAAGACCCGGACCGCCTCATCGTGAATTTCGTTACCTCCCCCTAATAAAGGCCCAGAAGGAAAGGAGCAGAGCCAGGTGCAGAAGATAGAAAGACAGGATAAGAGATTTTTGTGGGTCGTAAATGGGCACGGTTACCAGCTTCGGCCGCCTAATCATGATCAGGCCAACGAACACAAGAACCAGTATAGCAGGGCTGGCCTCAGGCTGGGGAGGCAGTTCTTGCCGAGTCATGCTGCCACAGCGTTGCTGGCCTAAGGTGCACGTGTCACTCGCAAGGTGAATCGCCGGCTAAAGCCTACGTGTCCTTTAATGAAGAGAGATCATTGCGTGTCCATTGACTATGTGAGGGCAAGGAATACAAAATGGCTTCCGTGTTCTAAGATGGATGCCATGGGTAGAACAGAAATGTGTTTGTAACAGGAGTGCTCTTGCTCGTAGCATAGCGAAAACACCAGGATATACTAAATGGATCATTTGCGGTTCACTGATACCAAAATCATGTGTTTACGACAATGATGAAAACACGGGTTCAAATCGTCACGGAACCTCAAGCTTGAGCAGCAGCTGTTTCTGTTCTCCGGTTGCTGAAAGAAGATTCTGGTTGCAGCGAGATGACTTCTGTTTTCTTTTCCCAGGTTGTAGATCCTCTCTCTGCTACAATCAGGTAGGATTGTTCCTTTCTTAACCAACAGCATTGTGAAAGGAACTACGTGCTGTTTTTGTTATTTTGAATTTTGAAAGAACGTTGCATGTCGTGCTGAAGTGCTTTTGGAGCATTAACATGTTTGGTGATTTTGGCACTGTTGTACATCGCGCTGAAGCGCTCTTTAGTCATTTACATGTTTGGTAATTCTGGCACTGTTTTACATGTTTGGTGATTTTGGCATTTTTGTACATTGCGCTGAAGTGCTATTTTGGTCATTTACATGTTTGGTGAATTTGGCAACTTGGCACATCGCGCTGAAGCTCTCTTTGGACATTTACATTTTGATGACTGCCATTTTGGACACATCGAGCTGAAGCGCTCTTGGGGGCATTTGCATACCTGATGACTTTGGCATTGTGTCACATTGCGTTGAAGCGCTTTCTGGACATTTGCATATTTTGAACTCTGATACATAGCGCTGATGCGCTCCCTTGGGAGTTTGAATATTAATCTGCCTCATTATCATACATAACGTGTGGTGTATTGCAAAAAGGTTGTTGAAAGTACCACTGTGATATTTAACAGTGGTTAAAGCACATCATTACGGAAACATTGTGTCTAAAAGCCAAGTGGCTTTTTATATGAATGTGTGCTTCATTTTGAAGCATTG
Source organism: Lissotriton helveticus (assembly GCF_964261635.1). Classification (NCBI taxonomy): domain Eukaryota; kingdom Metazoa; phylum Chordata; class Amphibia; order Caudata; family Salamandridae; genus Lissotriton; species Lissotriton helveticus. Next base: position 945,593,394 of record NC_136068.1, read on the forward strand.
TTGTTTAGCCATAACATTGTATCCATGAGAATTATAGGAACAGGAATTGCCAGTAAAGCCTGAGAAGACGTACACAACGACTGTTCTTTGCATAGCCTGCTTTTCTTTTACTGGTATGTTGTCATTGCTTAACCCATGTTAAATATAGGCAAAGAGTTTACGAAGCACGAAAGGAAAGTTAATCAAGGACAACATCTCGCTCCAGGTCTCTCTCCCTGCAGTACCCACCCGATTTTCCTTTCCCCCGTCTAGCCACTTTGATACTCAGTGCAGTTAAGCTTGAGTCAAGGCTGCTGGAAGGTGGGCTACTTGAGGGTACTGCTCCTGAGGAACCCAACGGAATTTTACCAGTTCTGACACTGGGACCCTCTGTGTCAGCTGAAGTGCCTCCTCTCTCAATCTATGGGGAAGCTCAAGTTTTATCGTAGAAAGCAGCCTTAGGATGTGCATATAGATTAGTAATGCTATGGGTATGTATATTTTATTGTGATGACAATGTCAGAAATAAGCTGCTTTGCTACATGGGCCTAAACCGGTAATATAACAGTAGTCTCAAATTATTTCCACCACATTATTGTGGCTGACAACCATTAGAGTAACTATCCAGTGGCTCTCGTTCCCTTGAGTAATGAGGGGGTCTCATGTTCCTTGAGAATTGCTGTGAGTCCATCCACAACCTAGAGCACACCACCTGGCAGTAGGTGGATCTCCTATCACACCTTGAGATGTTAGGATTGCCTGAGTGGTTGTTCCATGAAGACACTGTCCATAGCCATCCGAGAGGAGGTCCTGGAGGCTTGAAGAAAAAACAAAGGTGGTGATGGACGGAGCGTTGACAATACAAACACTCACCCCCAGTCAACTGATCCCGAATTGCCAAGCCATGTCTTCCCTGGACCGGAATCAAGCTTCCCAGGGCCGGTTTCTGGCATTACAGCCGTATTCAGCCGGGCTTGCTTGACTCCAGTGGCAAAGTGAGCAAGGGACTCACGTCTGAGCATACCCTGCCAACTTAGGGCGAACAAAGAAAAAACAAAGGTGGTGATGGACGGAGCGTTGACAATACAAACACTCACCCCCAGTCAACTGATCTGGGTTTAATCCATCACCGTTCTTTAGCTCACTCCGCCACCCCAGTTCAGACATGGCTATATGCAAATCAGTCTGACCCTGTGCCTCATGGGAACAGTCCAGCCCGAATTGCCAAGCCATGTCTTCCCTGGACCGGAATCAAGCTTCCCAGGACCGGTTTCTGGCATTACAGCCGTCTTCAGCCGGGCTTGCTTGACTCCAGTGGCAAAGTGAGCAAGGGACTCACGTCTGAGCATACCCAGCCAACTTAGGGCGAACAAAGAAAAACCAAAGGTGGTGATGGACGGAGCGTTGACAATACAAACACTCACCCCCAGTCAACTGATCTGGGTTTAATCCATCACCGTTCTTTAGCTCACTCCGCCACCCCAGTTCAGACATGGCCATATGCAAATCAGTCTGACCCTGTGCCTCATGGGAAAAGTCTAGCCCGAATTGCCAAGCCATGTCTTCCCTGGAGGCTTGAAGAAAGCCTCTACATAAAAGAGGAAAGGCAAGGGGCATGGGAAACCCATTCCTGAAACACCCACAGTCCGGGAAGAAGAATGACCCTGAGACTGGCACACTGGAACCCACATAGCAGTACATTGCCACCCTGGGAAACTGACCTGAACTGACCAACTGGGAGATGGAAGGGGAGTACCGCCCCATCAGGGAGGAGTTCGGCAAGGCGCAGGTGACAACTCAGGCACTCGCCTGATCTATTTGCAGAATGATCTCCCGTATAGCGAGCATAAGGTTTCTGAGCTTGTTGAACCCATATGTTGGTGGTACCCCTGTGCTACAGGGCCTTCGTGCTGAAGCTGGCTCATGATGTACCCCTGGCAGGATATCTTTGACAGGACAAGGTCTTTAAAAGGCTTGACACTACTTTATTGACTACAGACAAGGATGGCCGCAGATGCATTCTGCAGGTCATGCCCCACCTGGTAGGCCAATGGCAAGTCAGGAAGGAACCTCAAGGTTCCCCTGCAGCTATTTCCTGTTGTTGTCACCCCCCTTTGTAAAGGATGGGCATCAACGTTGTTGGGCCTCTGGACCACAAGACAGCCTTAGGCAACAGGTTTATCCTGGTCTTGGTGGACCATGCCACCCGGTACCCAGATGCTATACCATTACCTTTGAGGACTGTTACTGCACCTGCAGTGGCCAGGGCACTGAGGAATATTTACCCATGTGGGGTTCCCAAAGGAGGCATGATCTGACCGTGATGCCAATTTCATATCTGCATACATGAAGTCCTTATGCAAAGAGTGTGGGTAACCTATACATTCTCCACAACCTACCATCTCCAAACCATTGGGCTTGTTATAAGATTCATAGGACCCTAAAGGGCATAATTTTGGGCCTTTCAGAGCTCCTGAGGCAGATGTGGGATGTCCTCTTGCCATGCCTGTTGTTTGCATACAGGGAAACACCAAAGAAGTGGGTAAGGTTCAGCCTAGTTGAGCTACTGTTTGTGCAAAGGAGTCTCAGTATGGTGAAGGAAGGTTGGGAGCAAGCTACCAGCACTTGAAGAATGGCCTGACTCTATAGAGTCTGTGGCTGCAAATAATAATGTTTTACCAAGTTAGAGGCACCTTGTAAGGTTCTTGATTCCACTATTACTGGTGGTCTCATGTTTAATTTATAGTGACAGGAGGACTTTCCCCACAGATGAGCGTCCGGTTGCCCTTTGCTGTTGCCATGATTCATCTGTGAGTTCTCATCCTGGATTGTGCATAACTCCAGGTGAGCTTTTGCACATTAGGGAAAGAGTTTGTGTACCAAATTTATACACAACATCATTAGATTGGTTTCAATGATATGTACCCACCCTCTCTTTTGCAGGATACTTTCTCTATCTATCGATCACCCTTTCCTGATGAAGACCCTCTTCTAAGCTTCTAACTGGTGTACTTTTCCCAGCTTCAGGTAGAAACATTGATAATTCCCATTTTTTACACCCTGGATTGATTATATTATCCACTGAGCGACAATATTGACTCAAGCATCTACCTCTACGCAATGGATGAAAACTTAGGTGCATGATATGATAACAGACAGGCTTTGGTTAAATTTGAATTGATTTGACTGTGATTCTCTCCCACATTTTTTTCTACCACTTATGCATGAGCACATTCTCTGAGCACTTTGTTACACTTAATGTAGGAACTAATGTATGTAAATAATGTATACAAAATGTTGAATGTCAATACAATTTAAATTAGCTGCATTCAACTGTTGTTTTTTGTGTGATGTAATTTTTGTGCACTGTGGAAAAGTAAATTTTGCCATGTTCTGTGTCCCTACGTGTTCCCCATCTTATGTTATGTGTGCATGATTAATATGCATATGTATTCCCCATGATCGATTAAAGACGCAATTACAGTTGTGTCCATCTCTAGTATGCCAGTTTCCAGTTTTCGTGAATACAACGAATATCAGGCCTATGTAAAGTTATGTTGCCACGTTTTACAGTGTGCACGTTATTTCATTGTAAAATCCCCGTTTCTAGGCCTCAAAAGGGCCCGGACTCAGATTCAGCTCCTGTCTCCTGAACCCTCTCCGAGGAGCGATACACCCCCACCTGTATCCCTGACCCTTCACTTACTTCCTGCCTCACAGTGCCCGGCTCGTCCTGGCTCTGCCTGCCAGTCTGCCAAGAGTATGTTATGATTCCAGTTATCAGTCCAGCTCTCCTTCTCTGCATTCCTAAGCTACTGAATCGCATCAATAGTTTCAGTCATCGTCTAGCCTTTACGTCTCCATGTAAGAGAAATACTGTATTAATGGTCATTTAATATTCCTCAACACACACTACATGTAGAATAATTCATGCACCAGTCTTAGAATCTGTTAGCCTTTGCCCTGATAACTTTTGGATTCTATCAACATGTTCTCTAAACATCAGATACTAGATAGTGTTTAGGTACATGTCGCTCTGACTCTCCAGACTTCAGTCTCTGCTTCTAGCGCAGAAGTCATAGCCCCCAGCTTCTCCCTAGTCACACGTCATTGCCAGTTTGCGCGCACCACTAGGTTAGAGGTCCCGGCTCCTTAGGTAGCCCCCTCCATGTTTCCGCCCCATTTATGACATATTCTGTTACGTTTACATCACATGTCTATGTTCACGCCTCCTGTCACACCTACTTTCACCCTTATCTTTCGCGACTGTTACAGGCCCCACCCACTGTTACGCCTACTGTATGTACTGTAATGCAATTGTTTTAGTATATATACTTGTGTACTGTTATTAAAGGTCAGCGCGCTCATTCCAGCTCCTGCCCGACAGCTGTCGGGGCCCCCCTGTTGGCTAGCCATCCAAGATCTTGCCCGTGCAGGTTGTCCTGTTCCTGTCCTTATGCTGTATTAAACCTGCAAACTCCTACTACCTCGAATCTTGACTCTTATTTATTGAGCTATCTGTTATTGTTATGTCCAGTCAAAAATAGAGGTATTATTTATTTATTTACCACAGCACTCTTCCCTTTTTAGAAGCGATACTTACTTCCTTATTATGAATTGGTGGTCTATGATTACCTTCGTGGAATCAGGATATGTGTATTAATTTGGTTTATCCTAGGTGTCCGTTACGACCAGTTTGTTGTATGTATCACATTTTACCCGTGTCCTTCAGCTTTGTGGATTACCCCATTACTATGTAAAGTCCAGCTTCCTGCAGTCATTTCTATGTGCTCATGCTCACTCTGCTGCATTTTTGAATCCCGATAAGGCTCGACAGTATGGATTTCAGTTTTTTTAAATAAGTTTGTGGGAGTTGATTAATACAACTTTGGAATAAGTACAAACAGTGAAGGAGAACCAGCATCTTCACTACAGTTATGCGGCCAGCCAGTGATAGTGGTCGAGCCACTCAAATATCAGTAACATACTACACATTTTCTAATAGTGTATCTGGATTTGGTGCTAGCGGGCTGCTTACTGTGGTGGGTATTTGTATTCCCAGGTATTAGAAAAAGTGTTCAACTTACTGTATGACTGCCGATTGGAGGACCCCTTGTGGTGTCTGATGTAAGGCTCCTATTCGGAACAGAATAGATTTTTATTTGTTGACTTTCAGGTCAGCTTTGGTGCTAAAACTATCCAATTTGTCAATCAGTATTTTTAATGAGACGTCTAAATCAATCAAGTACACCTGCAAAAGGAGACAAGACATGCTTCTGCGTCCACATGGATATAGTCCAGTCCAACGGTACGGTTCACAACCTGCACCTCAACTGCTCAATGGCCAATGCAAACAGCAGTGGGGAAATCAGGCATCCTGTCTGGTGCATCTCTCCATTTACCATTTTTCTGATATACAGGTTTTAGTTTGTACCGTCACGGTAGGCTATGTTTAGAGCAGAGAGACTAATTTAGAGCGGTATGGGTCTATTTGTATTGACATTAGCACCGCAAATAGGTACTTCCATCCAAAAGTGTTGAAGTCTTTTTCTGTATCCAAACATACCAGTGCCAGCTTTTTGTCCTTCTTTCTATCTCCCCCATCACACTGACCAGCCGTCTGATATTCAATGCTGGTCAGCTAGCTGGCATAAACTCATTTTGATCAGTGTGTACTAGTGAAGTAATTACTGTGCTCAGTCTGTTGGCCAATAGTTTCCCAGGATTTTATTATCTGCTTTTATCATGAAGGGCCTATATGATCCGCAGTCTGTGGAGACTTTCCTAGGCTTGAGTGGTACAGTTGTAGTGGTTTATCTCATTGTCTTAGGCAGTGGTCCCATAACCAAGGACTCCGGGTACACCTGATATAGTCTCAGTAAATTCTAGCCTACATGTCTGGCACCACCAAAGTGTTCTTGAATTGTGTTCCTCACTATTTGCCTGGCTTCCATCTCGTGTAGTATTGCGAGCTGTAAATGTCAATTTAGGAATCACTATCTTATACTTTATATTTAAGGTAGGAGTGATCAGAGTACAGACTACTTTTGTACTGCATGTCTAGTATGCGGGATGCATTGGTACTGCCGACAGGGCTGAAGTCTAGTATAGGGTACATGTTGCAGGCCTAGGCATGATGGGTGTACTCCATTTTATGCGGGGGTTTGTCATCAGCATATCTCAACCATCTCAAGATTCGGGATAGTCAGGGTGAGTGACGTCGTCATTTTAGGCTTATACGACATGGTCAGTGGCATCATATCTAAGTTTCCATTAAGGACACAATTAAAGTAGCCTATACAGATAATAGGAGTGCCTATATATGTGTGTAGCAATAGTTGGTCACCCCCTTGATCGTCCTCTCATTATAACAAGTTTATCCAGCCAGTCCCATGCCTGTTCCGGTGTCATGAAGAAATGTGAACTTTATCACTATTTAGTCTGACCGGAAAAAGCATGATATATTAATGGCTTAAGACTCTGCAGTGCCATTTTATCCCTTCAAATGGGGCGTTATACCTGAAAGGTATAGTCTGGAAATAACATTATCTCAACATCTCAGATTTAATTATTTGCTTGTCTGTGTGCTTTCTGAATTAGTGAATCTCTGTTTGTGTAGTTGAGCAGTTTAAAGATAATCGTGCTTGGTGGTGCTTGCAACTGCGGGGGTATCTCTGGTATCCTATGTAAGTGCTGGAAAAGAATCTAGGCAGTACTCTTGGTTTCAGGTCATTAGTAATCCAATTCTTTAGGTAGAGTTCAAGGCATTTTGCCTCTGCTTTTTTCTATAGGCCCACCAAGCGCACGCCATTCCTCCTAAATCTGCCTTCCACATCTTCTACTCTTGTTGCAAGCGGCTGAGTTCGGCCTGCCAGGTCTTCCAAATAACACGTCAAGTCTGTGGCTTTGTGGGGGGGCGTGGCTTGTGCCTGACGAGGATGGCCGCTGCTCTGTGACTCTCCGGGGCTGACGGGGACGAGGACAGGTCAATGTGACGATCTGCATACCCGCACCCATTCCAAAACGGAGGATATGGTGTGCTCCAAGGAAGTCCGTTTTGAACCCTGGTCAGGTCTGCTACTAACTTTAATTGCCGAATGAGTGACGGCGCGGCTTTACGGAGATTGCGCCCACCATTTTGAGTTGACCGCTGACAGAACTGCTGCCTCTAATGCGGTTCTCATATCGTTACACCCACAGTGCGCATATGGAGGAAGAGGTGTGCGAAACGCCAAGCTGTTAAGGCATTTTCTCCTGAGCCTCTCCCAGGTCTGTAATTTTGACTTTACCCCTTATATAAGTAGCAGCGCGGTTTTATGAAGGATGCACCCGCCATTTTATATTGATTGCTGACGGAGTTGTCTCCAATATAGTTTCTGGATGGCTGCATCCACTGCTTGTCCACAGAATGAAGTACTCGACTTCATTGTTTGTTAAAGGGACTCCATCTTAAAGATTACTTCAGGCCTGTGAAACTTAGTTCCCTTGCGCAGAGTGCATCTTAATTCTGTTGAGCTTCTGCCTGCTACTACGATCTTTACTCTCTCATACCGCCGATGGAGCCTCCCTCCAATGCGGTACATCTACTCTACTCTACATGTTACAAATAAACGCTCACCAGTTTAAAGAAATGCCTTCCACGATGTTTATCTACCATTGGGTCCAACAACTTTAATTCTGTGATGTTTGCTGACGCAGTTCATTCAATGCGATGCCTCTCACAGGTCTTGTCCTTTTCACGAATGATTTGTCCGCTCTCCAAATCTATTAACCCCTTCAGCGCGCATGACGAGCTGAGCTCGTCATGAGTTGTGCCGCTCGCACGCTAATGACGAGCTCAGCTCGTCATGTAACGCGGTTTTTAAAAAAAAGCTGCACAGCGCGAAAATCGCGGCCACACGCATGCGGTTAAAAAGGTCCATATTTACAGCTTTTTCAAGGACTGCAAGACTCTCTCTTATCATAAACAGGATATATAATGACTTCGCTGAGACTTTGCCCAACATTTTTGTTTTCTACTTTCTTCTATTGTTGACGGAGCCTTTTTGCATCAAGACATTTTTTTGTCCTCCTCACAACATAAAAGTGCACTATTTAAACGAAGTTTCACAAGTAATATTGAGTATCAAGACCACCGTTTATATCTTTGTGGTATTCTGTGGTACTTTATCCATGAACTCGATAGTGTGCCTTGCATGCCTTCCTGTCTCAACTCTATTTTGTTTCAACTATGCCGTCAATCAGTACTAATGCTTAAATGAGCACATATCCCCTAAATTGTTGATTGCTCTTTACTTAAACAGTGCACGCTCTCTATTTTTTGTGTATAATAACTAAAGCGGATTTTCAGTACGCCTACTATTAATGTGGCATTAGTCTTATATAGGCCCATTTTAACACCTGCTTGATAAGTGTGCATTTTTTCCTTAAACCACCATCAGTGGCGCAATTATATATTACTTTCTTTATGCGGTCAGTTGATGTTATGACTTAGAGGGAGCCTATTTGTTTAACTGTTGAATGCTTTTCATTCAGGCAGCGCATTCCTTCCAAATATTTCAAGAAACTTACTTCCATTTTGTTATCCTTTTTATGGAGCACCAAAAAAACACATATGTCTGTTTCAAAACTGATTCATTCAAGATCAGAGAGTGGGGTGAATTTTCCTGACCTTCCTACTTACCACAAATCATTCCTTTTGCACCAAGCATCAAAATGGCTCTCTGATCCTGCTACGTATCTCCCTAAATGGGCCTCACTTGAGAAATCTTTTCTTTCACCGTTTTCATTTCAAGAATACCTTTCCTTTACACGCACACCACAATCCATTTCTACTCCCATAATCAAATTTACTTCCAAGATAATACCACCTGTTGCTTTGGCCTCATTTTCTACCTCACCTGTTTGGCATAATGAAAACATTTTTATTAATAATAAACCTGTTTTTTGGAAAGCTTGGAGACAGTGTGGTATAATATGGGTTCATCAACTTTATGATCAAGATCATATCATGTCTTTTGAAAGGGCTAGCTCTATGTTCATCCTTTAAATCCAAATATTCTCTCTTGTCGGTAGCTATTCAAAATGCCCACTCACAATTTGCGTTAATCCAACAAACTGATTTATTTGAGCTTATGCATATGGATAAGCTTAGGACTCCTGTTCTTAGTGCTTCCGCGGCAGCCTCTATATACATGTTTTTACATACTTCTTCTCGTCCAAGAGATAAGACCAAGGTAGAATTAGCATGGGAAACCGATTTAGGAACCTCCTGGTCTGTAGACTTTTGGGGTAGAATTTGGCTTAAAATTCATAAATATTCTAGGGCGGCTAATACCACACAAACACTCTTTTTAATTTATAACATACTCTTACTTTCTCCACTCATACTTCATGCTAGACATTCTCATATCCCAGATCTATGTTGGGTCCTGTTCGTCACCGCAGGCTGGCCGAATTCACATGATCTTCACATGTAATTTTGTTCAGAATTTTTGGGAAAAAGTATGGGCTCAAGTAAACTCCATCTTTAATTCTACTCACCCTTTTACCCTCTCACTTATTTTCTTAGGTAGCTTATTCCCCATATGGGAAAACTGCGAGTCTAATGTTGAGATCATAGACTTATTGCTGGCAGTGGCCTTTAATATAAATGAACAAGAATTGGAAGGACTTTACAAAACAATAATTCCAGGCATGGTGATATGCGGTTTGTCATAATCATAGACTTGACACATCTTTTGTATACCCATTATACATGGCATCAAAGCGTCTAAATCTATGGTCACCTATCATACTCTTTATTGACACAAGTGCAATTCGCTCTTTACGTCTGACTCCCTCACAACAAGAAGTTGCTAAACCCCATGACATTGTTCTGAGTTATTATTGAATGCTCTATTTTATCTTGTATTCTATTCTCTACACTGTACTTGCATATTTCTTACATGATGCAATTTTGTTTGTATATTGTTATTTATCTATTCAAGTATGATATCTTAAAATATTTCTACTTTGAACCACACTTGTTTTAATGGTTATATAATTGATACATTATATGTAACGTTTCTATTATGTGATATTTTCATTTTATCTGTATTGCTAACATATTTATCCCCAAATAAACTTTCTTTTGAACTAAAAAAAAAGTCTGTGGCTTTGTGCATCACTGCCGTTGTTTGTGTCTCCCACTGTGACAACCTATCAATGTTGGATTGATGAATCGATTATTTCCTGCTTTGTCTCACACCATATTGTTGTAAGGGCCACTGAGGAGCAGGCAACAGCTTGTATTGACTATATGGGTATGAGCGCATCTGATGCTGTGCACATTCAATACAGTCCTGATGAGGGTTGGGTACGCTTCTTCGCTGTGGTGTAACAGAGACTTCACCTTGGCAGGCACCGATGATACTAGTAGTGTAATGACGGCCCTCCCCTGTAGTGCCCATTTCTACAATGTTGACAAAGGGTTTAAGGGGAAGTGTGGGGTTGTTTCCAAAGGATGATTGTCTCCAAGTAACAAGGCAAATCAGGCATCTACACGAAGGGTAATCAACTATCCGTAAATTTCACAGACTACCTGTTATTTGGGCCTCTTGTCTGTTGTCCAAGATGATTTCTTTCACTGACGCCTTTTTTCCATCATTTCAGACATTGAAGTGAGCTGTTGCCCTGCAAGCAGCCTGAGAGTTCTGTAACTCTCATGCAGGGGCCAGCTGCCAGCTCCTGCTCCTTCTGTGATAAGGGGCCTGCAGCAGCTCCTCCCTGACCTGGCACAGACTACTAATGGCCCTTTATCATTCTCTATGTCGGCCTAACTATCACAAATAGAATAATAATGGTCCTCTCTGCCATTAACAGCATTTGATGGGCCTCCTTCTGCCAGAGCCTAGGGCCTAGGCAGGGTTTAAGCTGGGGTTGGTTATATGTTGTTGAATTTTTATCCAGAGAATCTGACATCCACAGTTTCTTTATTTACACTCAGAAACTGAAAGGGTCATGACTTAAGGCAACAGGAAATGTGGAGAGTTGCTAAAATGTAATGCTTGCAAAGGAGATGTTAGGGCTGGAACTCAGTCAGTGGCAAAGCAAGCTTTGCTTGACCTATGGCCGACTCGATCCTGTTATAGCGTGAAATAAATCGTCTGTTTGCTTTTTTTCAATGCCTTTTTTCCCTCCTGAATGTTTTGAGACATTGGCTTCAGAATTAGCTTTGACTCTACAGAGGCACAAATACATTATAAGATGACTTGGTATTTCATTTTGCTTGGGCTTTGTGATGGAGTTGGGGGTGTGGGGAGGGGGCATTAGGGAGACAAGAACTTTCTGAGTGGAAAACATTGCACAGAAAACATGCACTGGCAAACCAAACAGGTTTGGGTTTAATATACTAACGCATACAGCATCAGCACTTTAGTGCAAGGTATGCAGGCTGGAGACAGCAGGAGTAGAAAGAGATAGCTATAAATGTAAAGTAGTGACCCTCATGCAGTTCAATGAAGTACTTGAGTTGAGGTGGAAGGATAAACAAATACCATTAGGTAAGATGAATGCTCCACAGGGTTGAGCAAAGATGTGATCGACTAAGTCTCAAGTCAAAGAAAGCCTATGTTTGAAAGGGGCAAATCCAAAACCTAATCTACATATTGTGAGCAATAGGCGTGTTGGACAGAGGCAGTGTCAACTCAAAACCCGTTGGTAAAAGAAAAAGTTGCTGCATTGATAGAGGGAGCACTAGTTGTGCTCTGCAGGCAGAACATTCCATAAATCGGTAATATAACTGCAGGCAGGATAGGCATTACTTAAGGGAGAGTGTAGGCAGAAGCCTTGGGTGCCAAGAAGAGGGCACTAGATTTCAACAAAAACCATAAATAAAGGCCATGTTGTTAAAGGTGAGGGGGTGCACAAAAGGCAAAATGTCATTTTGCATTCTCCTCCAAAAATGCTTGCAACAGAGCTGAACGAGGGACATAACCTCATGGACTAAATCAATGTGTGCAAGACAGAAGTAGGAGTCCTGGAGGAGGGCATTAAAAATGGGATTGCTGTACTTACTTTGCTGTTACATACCGTAAAATGGATCATTCAGACTAACAGAGCTCTTTAAAGAGGGAAAACAGTGGTTCACAATAAGAGGATTTAAGATACACAATTACAAGAAGCCATAACTGCATAATGCCAAATAACACGGAGTGTGCATTCTGTTTTTGTTCAGGGGCTAGTGATCAATGAAGGTGTTCAAAGGTATTAATGTAACACGTCTAATATTTATTAGAAGATACTTCTACTATGTCACGCTAATAGGTATACTGAAAATACCAGGAAGGGTCCAGAACTATACAAATGAAAAAATGTCTAAATTGGTATAACATACCTTATATTTGTGTACAATGTGGCATATTCAACAAATGCATATGCCAGGGTCAGTTCACCGAAACTGATGTATATGTTCATGAATGTCTGCATGATGCTGGTGTCTCATGTTCCGCATGAGGGAGAGGAATCCTATCTGTTCATAACAAACTGTGCAGCCTGTAATGTCTTTACTCGAAACACAGCTTTGATAGAACCGGCTCTGGTCTAAAATCGCTGAGGTCTTTGAACCAGTGTACTAGTGTTCTCAAGCAAATATAAGAAACATGGGGCCATATGTATCAAGCTAATTAGCATTCGCAAAGGCCGAAATTCTGCGAATTTCGGCCTTTGCGAATGCTAATTAGCAAAATGGTATGTATGTAACATGTTTGATGCAAAATAAGGAATCGCAAAATTTGCTATTCCTTATTTTGCGATTGCACTTAAGGAATCACAAATTTTGCGATTCCTTAAATGCAATGTATCAAAGAAAAAATATTCAAAAAATGCCCATAAGGATTCGCAAATTACCACTAACTTCTAGTTGGTGGTAAGTTGCGAATTCTTTAAAAAAAGCTTTTTTCAAAAAAACCAAAGGTGCCACATGACGCTCATACATGCCCTTAGGGCATGTATGTGCGCCATATGCCCCCAAATGTCATTCTCAGGGGTGCAGCAGGGTGTTCTTGAGACACCTCTGCACCCTTGAAAAAATTCCTAATTTGCGATTAGCAAATTGCTAATCGCAAATTGCCCCTTCATTCCTATGGGCTTCCTGGCCCATAGAAATGAATGGGTAATTTGCGATTAGCAATTTGCTAATCGCAAATTAGGTATGGTAAGGAATCGCTATAAAAAAGCGATTTTGTACATACATACCGTTTTGAGAATTCTAAATAGCGATTCCTTAAAAATCGCTATTTGGAATTCGCAAAACAGAACTATGATACATATGGCCCCAAGGGGCATATTTACAAGCCACTATCGCCACCACAACGTCCCTTGTTCCAACGTAGTGGTGGCAATAGGGGCTTAGCCTTATTTACAAGGCAGCTTTAAACCACTTAAGTGGCTTAACGCTGTCCTGTAAATAAGGCCCCCTTTCACGTTCTGGTTAGCGTGAAAGGGGTGGGCAGTGGGTATTGCGGTGGACGTTCCACTGCAACACCCATTGATTTTGATGCGGCCCACTATGTACAAGGGCAGCGTACATAGGAGGCAGCGCCAATATTATAACCAGGGTAAACCTGGTCTCAACTTGGCGAAACGAGGAGAAATGCATTATTTCTCTGCGTTTTTGCTTTTTCCATGTGTGCTGCCTTGTGCAGCACACATGTAAAAATCCAACTACGACGGATTGTTTATTTACAAGAAGATCCCCCTTCCTGTACATAAACAATCTGTCATGTGTGCTGCATGAAGCAGTACCCCATAAAAGTGACACAATGGCATTTTAGTATTGTTTATGTGCAGGAAAGACACCTTCTTGCACATAAACAATCCTCCCCTACACACAGGCACTCTTGCACTATGGTGCAAGGGTGCCTGGGTTGGCACTACATTGCTAAGTGTAGCGCCAGCGCTGGAGGAAATTCAAGGTTGCACCATATTGTGGTAAATATGGTGCAGCCTTGCAATCCAGAAATGGCTCAGTGAGACGTTAAGCCATGACGGCTAACGCCTCACTCCGCAACTTCCTCGTACATATACCATTTAGAATCTGAGGTCAGTTATTTATTAGTCTCCATAGTTCTTTCCTGAGGCCGCAAAAAGCGCTGCTTTTTCATAAGACATTTGCCTTCATTTTATTAGGGACTTTTGCTGATGTGTACACCACACCCAGTGCGGGGAAGTTGCCTATTGTTTCTTTTTAGTCTCAGTGAGCTGCCTGCGCTCCTCTGCCACTGTAAAACACTGACTTGACATATTTAGTAGTCATTAACAAAGGCTATATGGATCCAACCATTTTCCCATTCTCACATGTTTTAAGCACATATGATTTTAATTTACGGTCTGCGATGGTGAGAGGTGTGTGTCATGAGACTGGGTCTTTGTTTTAGTAACTAGTGATGTCATTGGATTCATGTGAGTTTCTACTCTGCATTGTTGTGATGTGGAATGTGAAAGTGATGGTCTGTGTGTGTATGTGAGGATGCATCTTTGTGTGATTATGTATGATGGTGTATATCATCTGGGGTGCGTTAATGTGATGGTGTGTGTTTGTTGATCTGTCGGTGAGTGCACATGTTTTTAAGCTGTGTATGTGTTAGTGTGTTACATAAGTGTTTGTGACAGGAATATGTGTTTGTTGCGGATAATGTGTTCATGCGATTGTGTGTTGGAAAGATGGCATATGTTAGTTACTGGCGCGACGGAAGTGTGTCTGAGTGTATTGGTTTAAAATGTCAAGATGTGTTATGATGTATGGTTGATAGGAGTATACTATTGTCTGTGTCCAATGGTGTATGCTTGATGGTGTATGGTGATGTATGTGATGTGAGAGAGTACAGTTACTACCATTAGGGTGCATATGATAGGGAGAGTGTGTATAATAGGGAACGTGACAGTAGGTCAATTGTGTTTGTGTAATGTTTTTCTCTATTTTTTCATTATTCTAAGGTTGATAAATAGGGTTCCTTTGGATATTTAAAAATGGAATTTAATAATAATGCGGCAGGGTTGAGTAAATTATACAGCAAGAAAAGGTGAATTATATTGCATAATGCAGCACATTTTCTAATAGTATTACTTAATTATTTTGACATTTTTAAACTTGTTGACACTGTCATTAGTACCAGTTTAACAATTAATTATAGCAATAAACAACATGTAATAGAAAACATAGAGCATAAATAGAAATGCCTACATAAAACAATGGATGTGCTCTAATTCCAGAATCTTCTATTCCACACTGTGACCTGCCAGACAGCTGCTCTGGGTTGGAACCTCGAATACATTTCTTCCCATTCTTTGAAAAATAGCATTTTCCTAACAGTGATTTTCTGTCTGTCTCTGTGTATGTATATGTCATTTCTGTAATGGTAACTCCTATCTAACTGTTCTGGCCCACATTAATACCAAAACACTCAGCAGTCTGCAGCAAATTATAGCTCATGCAGGATTTTTATTTTATTTATTTATGTATTTAGTGTATTATAGAACGTAAACGTGACCTGTTAGGGTATCAGAGCATTTTACAGGGATAACACGTTGTATACAATTATGAAATAGAAAAAAAAACATAAATATGGATAAAAGGAAGTGAATACACTTGGGGAATAACATGGTGTATACAATATTCTGAGCACCATGAAGTGATATCCAGCAGTTACAATTGTTGAAGTACCAGGTCGGTACAAGACAGAGAGCAACCAAGCAGTCAAGAATCAAGCAGAAAACATAAAGCAATGCCACTGAGCAGTGTGTGTAGTATATAAGATTTAATGGAAAAACCTGTCCATTATGAAGGTTTTGGCTTCCTTTTTAAATGTTGACAGAGAGGGTATTCTTCTGATGAAAGATGGCAGCGAGTTCCCGATTCTTGATGCGGCCCCAGAGAAGGCACACTTGTACGTTTTTATTCTTTCAGAAGTGGGGTGGCTGGAGCACAAAGTCTCTGGCTGACCAGGAATTTCTGGATTTCCAGAAACCATGATTTTTTGGGTGAGATATGCAGTAGATTTTGTGTGTAGCACTTTGTGCGTGATACAAGCCAGTTTGAGAGAGAGTCTGGCTTCAAGAGGAAGCCAGTTCAGATGTGGTCGAATTATTTGAAGCCTGTTAAGCAGCCTTAAAGCAAGATTCTAGGGGGCCGTGGAGCTCTTGGGTGGACCAGAAAGGGTTGAGCATCCAAATTCGATTCTGGAGATAACTAATGCCTGAACTGCCATTTTTAGGTCCAAAGCATCAAGGAAAGATTTTACTTTCCTCAGGTAGCCCAGGTTAAACCTGGCAGTTTTAGCCATCGAGTTGATGTGGTCATGTATATTCAAGTTGCTGTCCAGGGTTATTCCGATAGACTTGGCAGATTCCACTTTGGTCAGTGTACAGTTTAGTGCTATGATTGACTTGGTCCATTCAAGAATGTCAGTCAAACTTTTAGGGGGGGACATTAGAAGGAACTCTGTGTTTTTTGTATTTAGTTTGAGCTGGTAGCTGGTGAGCCATTGAACAGTCAGCTTTAGGGCCTCATTCAAAGAGTTGATCTCCTATAGTGAGGAGATTTTTATGTAGATCTGAGTATCATCAGCATGCATGTGGAAGGAAATGGTTACGGTACGTAGTAATTCAGCTAACGTATCAAGATAGAGATTGAAGAGGGTACGGGAAAGAGTTTAGCCTTGGGAGACTCCGATCGTTTTGTGGGAAGGAGCAGATTGTTTACTGGTGACTAAGAACCTCTGGGAGCAGTTCTGGAGAAAGGATCTAAACCATTTGAGAATGGTTACCCCTACTCCCATCCTGAGTTTGAGGCATTCAAGAAGTTTCTCATGGTTGACTGTGTCGAATGCCAAGGATAAATAGGATGGTTAATAACTCTGTTTTATTACGTAATGCTCTTATCCTCACATAAGACCTGTCCATTATGGATCTTATCTATCACTCAGTACTGTACGCGCACCTAAATCTGAGATTTGTAAAGTATGCAGATCACCGGTGAGGGTCTCAAGGCGATGACTGGTAGGTACTGGGAGATTAAGGGATTTGCCTAGAATCTCATATATTGACGCAGATGACGAGACTCGAACCAGGATCCCACCAGCTTCGAAGTCAGCAGCTCAAGCTATTATGCCACAACCAGTCATTAGCAGCTGAACAGACATGGAATACCTGAAGCGATCTTACACATAAAGCTGGTCACTCGGAGGACTGCACTGTAGTTCAGCACTGCAGGTCCCAATTAGCTACATTCTATTTATGAAACTTTACACCTCACAATGACACTCGGATATGAGATGCTAGTAACAAAGTCCACCCGATTAGATCTTCCCAACCACTTCTTTCACCAAACATGCCTGCTCAGGACCTTGAGCTGTAAACTAAATATCAGACTGGACAACTCAGTGCAGTAACCATATAAATAAATATAGATCAGAATTTATGAAATACAACAAAAAGACCTGCACAGTTGCTCAAAGCTGCACATATACCAAAATAATGTGAAGTGTCTGATTGTCTCAACCTTATATAAACTTATTTTGACTTGTACTTATGTTGGTTGTCTATGTACTTACTTCTATACTATAGCGCGACCTCCTCTTATGTGTCTGTAAAATGTACCTTTTGTCCCGAATATTTGTCCTGAATTTGGACCTTTGGTCCTGAATTTTTGTCCTGAATTTTCAGGACCATGAGCTGTAAACTAAATATCAGACTGGACAAAACAGGGCAGTAACCATATAAATAAATATAGATCATAATTTATGAAATACAACAAAAAGACCTGCACAGTTGCTCAAAGCTGCACACATACCAAAATAATGTGGTGTATGATTATCTCAATCTTATATAAACTTATTTTGACTTGCACTTATGTTGGTTGTCTATGTACTTACTTGTATACTAAAGCGTGACCTCCTGTTATGTGTCTGTAAAACTGTACCTTTTGTCCCGAATTTTTGTCCTGAATTTGGACCGTATGTCCTCAATTTTTGTCCTGAATTTTGACCCTTTGTCCTGAATTTTCACACTAACCAGCATGAATTTGCACCAATGTCAGTTGGTCACCCTATCATCATGGGCCCCACAGCACAGCTAATATTTTTGAGCTCACACCACCTTCTCATGTCTCAACAGTCTCAGCTGCTCCCACCTCACCTCTTGCCATACCTCAGTAGCGGCCTGTGGTGTGAGCGCTGCTGGGTGCTCACATGGGGCGGGGCAGAGGCAGGGTGGGGGGTAGTAAACTACGGATTACGGCTGATTAGAGGTAAGTAAACATATAATTAAATAAAAAAAATTGAATTGCTCATGCTGCATAGCCAAATGCAATGCAGCTCACGCAACGAAATTCGTTTTATTTATTTATATGTTTACTTACCTCTAATCGACCATAATCTGTAGTTTATTACCACCACTCTGCCCCTCACCCGACCCACGTCAGCGACCAGCAGCACTCCCACCACTGGCTGCTACTGCCATACCTGCGATGTTCCATTCTTCCCACCCACGTTCCACAGTTCTCGTCTCAGCTGCCATGGGCTCTGAGTACCTTGTCGACACTATCTCCTCCAGCGACCGTATACAGGGCTCCACCTGGGTTTTCAGTCGCTGTCTGGAGTTCACATTCGAGCCACGCCAAGGGAAGAAGCCTTAAGGCTATTGCGGCGGTCATTTTGGTAAACTGTCTCTCCAAGTCCGGGCAGATTACGCTTTTCACCTCTGCCAGAGCTCACTCTCACACGCCTATGCTTCAGTCAGGGCACTGCCCCAAGTCTGCTCTGCAGTTCAACATAATTATTACGGCTTGGTGTACATTATAGCACTAAAGCAGACATAGGGACTTCGGCCCCAGGAGCTCTGATATGCGTATCCTCATGGCATCGCACTTGACCACGCCATCCTTTCCTAACAATATCAACAAAAATAATTTACAAATAAAAAAAATGGTCTTGTCATGCTACTGGCTCACAAAATCTTAGGGCCTCATTTATGAGGCTGTGCGTCACTTTCACGCTGCCGGTGCGTCACTTTTTGTGACGCACCAGTGGCATAAAAAATGCGCCTTGTTGCACCATATTTACAAAGTGATGCATCTAGGTAGATGCGTCACTTTGTAAACCCCTGCGCCACATTATACCTGCGCCAGGTATAATGTATGCAAGGGAGGCATATTGACGCAAGAAAGGGTCATGGAAGTGACGCAGTGAAATCTATGAGATTTCACTGCGCCACTTCTAGGACTCTAATGCGTCAAAATATTACGCCTGCCTCACAGCAGGCGTAAGACTGACGCAAGCCCTTTAACATAGGGATTGCCCAATGTGAAAGGACACATTGCTGGAGTTGCATCACTTTTGTGACACACTCCAGGAATGCGTCACTTTTGCGCCTACAGATACGTCAGAAATACTGATGTATCTGTAAATCCTTGCGACATGATGCGTCATACTGTAAATATGACGCATCATTGGTGTCGCAAGGAGGGCGCATTGAAAAGTGACGCATCGCTGTTTTTAGGCAGCGATGCGTCACTTTTCATAAATGAGGCCCTTAGAACGCTGCCAACAATGCTCTATGTTATTCATCCAGGCCACAGAGAGTAGTCCAATACCCATTAGGAGTTTACACTTTGTACCCCCATCCAGTAACAGAAATGGGCCAAGCCTCTGCATACATGCTAGGTTAGCATGATGCCACGGTCAAAATACAAATACAGGCTACCAGTTTTAATCACAGGCGGACATTCAGGGCAGCGGTGCAAATCTGTTTACCGAACAGGTTAAATACCCATCCCAACAACTTTGCAATCAAGTAACATCAGAACATTCATCTTTATCTCTTGAGAGATGTACAGACAGATGGGATGCGAACTTAGTGCTATTCCATTGTACACAAGCTATGCCACTTCCTTGGCAGAACCGGTGCTTCACAACATTAATGATCGACAGGCCTTTAATTATACTTCCACAGGAATAAGGACATTTTATTTTCGTTCTCTCCGAAAAACTTTTCATCACTCAAGGAGGTGTCGATGCAGGCAGGGAGGCTTCTAAAACCACCTTTGCAAGTCAGATGAAACATGTATACAATGTTGATATTAATTGGTGTTCACAGCCCACTAATATCCATGCACACTGTGCCACAGACAGTTTAATTTCAATTGCATTTTCCTTTTTCTTACCTTTTATTATTAGAAAGTTAGCCTGCACCCTCTTAGTGTTGCAAAATATATGGTAAAATTTTTAGTACTCTTGAAAACGTCCCCAGTAAAGAACAGAGAGGTCATGGACTTTTAAGATCAGAGAAGTTACAGCTCACTTAGCAATTTACTCAGGGGCATATTACCAACAGTTAGCGACATTTATCGCTAACTGAGCTTAGCGTTAGTTTTTTTAACGCCGCGCTTCACCCAATATTATCACTGAAATAACGTCCTATTACCAACGTTTATCTCAAAAGCGATAATATTGCAGGCGTTAGCGTGAATATCGCTGGAAAACCAGCGGTGTTCACGCATTAGCGTGCAAATGCTGTTAGCCATGTTATCCACCTCCCATTGGTTAACATGGCTAAGAACTGGTATTTGCAGGCGTTAGCGTTTGGCGATATTCGCGCTTAGAGCGAATATTTCCATCGCTTCGCCTTTCGTGGTAATAGACGATAGCGAGGTTAGCGACTGCTTTCAGTCGCTAACCGGTTGGGTACACCCACTTTGCATGTCATTAGCGATAAATATCGCTGACATGCAAAGCGGGCCCCAAACTGCTCGCTATCGCCTACAAGCTGTCGCTAACTGGTGTTAGCGACAGCTTGGTAATACGGCGATGGAATTATCGTCGCTTAGCGGCCGAAAACGGCCGCTAAAGTGGTGATAATTCAATATCGCCACCCTTGGTAATATGCCCCTCAGTCCCTTCAACTAGTTAAAGGATGATAGCATTGAATCATGTTTTCCAATATAAGTAGAAAAATCAGGCAGCCTGAACTGTTGCAATTTCTATTCATGTACCCAACGGAGATATCTGCAGAATTACCCACAGCATAGACATTCTAAATGCACTATGGCCATGATTATGAATTTGGCGGTGCGGGAGCGGGGTTGCACGTCACCGCCCACAACTCGACGGACGCCCGCCAGATTATGAGTTTCCTCATAGTCAGGTAGGCAGTCCTTTGCTGTACCCACAGGGGTGCCTTTAAAAAAGGCACTTCAATGAGAACACCAGAGCAGGTTCCTTCAAGGCATGGACTGCTAAGCTTTTTATTGCCGGCTAGTGCATAGGAAAAATAAAATTAGCGTTTTTATAGCAGAGTACTTGCTTCCCATTCATCGCTTTCAAAGTACTCCAAGCAGTACAAAAATAAAACAAAATACCAAAATAACTAAACAAAATATAAACCAAAAAGTACACCAATACACAACCTAACCTACAATGTAGACATACACTGCACAACATTAAATCAAACTAGTTAACTACACGGAAGCTGAAACAATGACTATTTAAGCTCCAACACAAATTACTGAACACTAGACTAAAACATAAACTAAACTAAAATGTATATTACAAAAAATGTAAATGAAACTGCATGTTTTGCTGGGGACATCAAGACGTATGAAATGCTTTCTTGTACTGAATGGTTACATCACCAAGAATTTCTGGGAACACTTAAAAAACCATTAAATTCTTGTTGCTCCCACAACAAGATGGTGTCTGCAATTGGGAAATGCAAATGCAATGAAAGGAAAAAATGTCAGTACACTGGAAATGGTGATTAGAAAAAGAGCAATATCCATATGAAACAAATGAAATACAGCCATATAGTAGCTGAAAATAAGTTCATTTTTGTGGTAGAACTCTCTCCTAGAATTTTTTTTAATCAGACATAATGTTCAAATAAATTATTGAGTGCATGGCATTTTTGTAAACCGAGTTTATAAAAGTACTAATTTTACAGCACCATGGACATCTAATAATTGGTTGTTAATTTTGGGAACGAGAAGCTCATACATTAGTATGCAGAAATGGCAGGCTTCCAGAGGAATGAGAAAGCAGAGAAACTCAGGTAAACTAGAGATGGGTACTGCAGTCCAGAAATTAGTACAGTCTGATTTTTTGAGGTTTGAAATGTAGGGATAATTTTCAGGCTTAACTAGTGAGCCGAACTCAGACTTAGTGACTGGGTAATGCTACACAGGCTGTCCTTTTGAACAACGCAGTGTTTCTTCCTGAATCCTGGGGAGTCTTGATGCTATGTCAACTGGGGGAAGCAATGGGACTGTGCACTGTGAAATCATGTGTTTTCCCAGTCTGTAGGGACACCGTTGTTCCACCCCTGGTAGTACGACATAGTGACGTACCCTTGTTGTGAATCTATCTAGGACCCTAATTAGATATCCCCGATTCATGCCCTTATGTGGTTATAACAAAACATATCCTTATAAAGGCATAAGAATCATGTCCATATTTAGGCATAGCCAATGCAGTCCAAATACGGAAAGGCTACTTCCATAGACTCCTAGAAAGCACAACGTGTTCTTTAAACAAACCAAGCCTCCAGCAGCCCGGGAATTCCCCCTGCTTTTGTTTTGATTTGCACAAGAACTCCTGGAGTCCAGAAAGAACTGTTAGTTCTTAGTGACGTCTTATGTCCAACCTTACGTCAAACACGGCACCTTTCAGGTATAAATATACCAACGTTGCCTTAAGCAAACACACGGTGGTTTGGAGCAGAGCGGCTATCTACTTGCCCGACACCCAGCTGATGCGAGTGCTGAAGGAAGCCGACCCTCCCATTTGATGCACTGAGAGAGACGCTGTCTTTTCTCCTGCCGAGAAATACAGCTCCGGTGTTTCCAGTCACCCTTGCGGGTTGCTGGGAGATCGAGTCCTGAGACACAAGATACAAGACGTCCTTCATTCTATTATCAAGGTACAGAGCTGACTAAAACCTTAAGAGAATTCTTGATTCAGATTCTTGGCAAAAAACCAACTTAACTTAAACTGCAACTTACTTACTCCTTCCCACGTATTAGGCTTAGGTCAGGTACACCGGGGTAGGAGTATATTAGAAGCACCAGTTGAGTACGTTAGTCAATTTTTTTATGTATCTATATATTTTATCCGTTTTAAAGTATCATTTGGCTAAGAAACCATATCAATGCTTTTACAGTATCATTTCATAATACTCCTTTTACTGTACGTACTTTACTTCATGATAAGTATTGCAATTGTGGCAACTCATTTCTCTTGCATGAGAAAGAGGACTGCTCAATAAATAACACCTTTTATTGAAAACGCCTGTCTCTCTATTTCTCTGCACTCTGGTGAAACTAAGTATGCACGATTGACTGAGTGAAATAGCTGTCTATTGTTTTCACACGACTCTAGAGATATACAGCCTTATTCATCAACGGGCCGTTTGCGAGCCCCTAATAGCGATTCATAGCGAATCGCTATTAAGGACTCGCAAAACGGTATTCATGTAGGAATTGCTAAATAAATAGCGATTCCTACACATTCCTTATTTGCAAGTAGCAAATTGCTAATCGCAAATAAGGAATAACTCCCCATTCATTCCTATGTGCCAAAAGGCCCATAGGAATGAATGGGGAGTATTCCTTATTTGCAATTAGCAATTAGCTAATCGCAAATAAGATAGCGATTTAAAGGGTGCCAGGGGTGTCCAAAGGACACCCTGTAGCACCCCTTACATGCAAATTGAAACAGGTGTTGCGCACACACATGTCCAAAGGACATGTGGGTGTGCAACATGCAACTTAGAAAAATGCTTTTAAAAGCATTTTTCTAAGTTTTTGCTATTTACCGAGAGGTCTGACCTCTCGGTAAATAGCGGCCCAAAATTGCATTTTCGCAATTTTAAAATGCTTCATGAATTGCATTTAAGGAATCTCAAATAGAGATTCCTTAAATTCAATTCTTCGCAAATGTGCGAATTCTTAAATAGCGAATTTTGCATTTGGGATGATGAATCCCAAATGCAAAAATTGCACTCGCAAAAGGCAAGATTCTGAGAATCTTGCCCTTTGCGAGTGCAATTTAGCTTGATGAATCAGGCGGATACTCTTTATTCTAAGGGAGCAAAGTTGTCATGTTTATGCGGTTGTCAGAAACGAATCCCTTCTTGTCTAATCAGGAAAGTTAACTCCGTCCTGTTTATTCGAGAAAGTTTCTAGTGACCTCTGAGCTAGCTGGCAAACTTAATTAAGTCTAATATAGTCAGTAGAGACCTAGATTACCTCAGTCCTACGTCTAAACTGCTGTTTATGTTATTCCAATGCACAGAGCCTATTGGGAATATAGGAACTACACTACATGGCGCCCAACGTTTGGTTAGGCGATAATCTAACGGAAGTCTCTAGAGTAACTCAGTCGTGCTTTTTCACACAGACCCTTTTCCTGTAAATACTCCAAAAGACATCTGGAGTGGGTAAAAGGTTAATATCCGCCGGAACTTAGTAGGAAGAGATTCCTATGTATTGGTTTTTGGCTTAGTCAACGTTGAAGGATACAGTGTTCCAAAATATTGTGCACCTAATCTTTGTTTCCCTTGAAACTTGCTCGGCAACAAAACTTTCTGTCATTTAAAATGGGAGAAAGTGACGACGAAAGAGAGAGAGCTAGAATAGCAGCTCAACTCCTAGCGGATGACACAAGTCTCCGAGAAGAAGACCCGAATGCTATAATCATTCCGGTAAATGTAAGAAGAACTATAACTCTTAAACTTATAGAAAATGGACTATCACCAAGAGGTGGTACAGTCATATTTGTGGTAGAGGCCCATGAATATCGGCAGACAGAGGTATTCTAGTCATGGATACATTTTCCAGCAGCACATGCTGTGACACAAGATTTCCACTATTACAAAATAGAGGAACCTCCGGATGAATACGCTCCTTTCGAGGACGTTGAAATCCCACTAACATACCAAGAGCACCTGCTCTGGTTTAATGGTGCCCTAAAACATCAAAATCACATCACCAGGCTCGGTCCACTAGGTAGACCAGGAGCCACGTGGCCGGTTCTAGCCAGCTACACACCACATCCCGACATTGAAAAGATGTCAGACCGAGAACTCTTAGCTCAGCTAAAACTATTAATTAAAATACACAGACAATTGGTCCAATATGTCATGCAGACTTCAACAGTCCACCCAGCAATAAAGATTCCACAGCACACCCCTCATCAGGGGAATACAAATAAAATTACATCACAGAATATACAATCAGCCATTGGCAAGATTCCCGCAAAACGGGAACAGATTCCATTCTGGTTAGCCCAGAAAATTACTCAAATAGAGGCGGTATTTCCTGATACTACACCTCATGAGAAACACAGAATTCTGACTATCTGTCTTCCAATGGAGATCGCACCACATGTGGAGGACTGTGACACTTGGGGCACAGTCTTTGCTTCCATATACACAAAAACACATGGTGTTCCGTCCATGGTGGTTATACCAGACGTACTAAGACAGATTCAAAATGAATACGGTCCAGAACCTGCTTTAACTCTAGGTATGAAATTACTGAAAGACTTTAAGCAAGTCTCGGCTATATTACTAGCCAACATAAAAGGAGAAGCAGCATCTGTGGCGATTCGCGAGAAATTGAAAGAAACAGATATAGCAGAACAACCTTTTGAACTTGCCAGAATCATAGAAAAATCCTATGAAGAACTAGGTAGAGATAGTTTGGGTGGGAAACCAGTAAAACCCCAACTAATTGAAAATCCTGAAAAAACCTTTATTAAAAATAATCTCAACACTCCAAAAAAGAGTTGGGAGGGTAATAAACAATCCACTCCCAGAGAAAAACGGTTTCAGTCCAGAGGAAGGTCTCCTCAACGAATAGATAGATCTCCAGAACGAGGAGGCAAGTCTACCCACAGGGAGCCCTCTGAGAAAAGATACAACCTTAGAGATAGGGATAAATTGAGGAAACCTGACAGATATCAAGATATTGATACACATCCCACTCGATCTTTTCAGACTTCCTCACAGAAATCGGAAAGAAGAGGACGGTCAGAACACAAGGAAGAGCACGTCAAGTCCAAAGACAAGGAACCTGCTCATCAAAGTAAAAAATTACAATTTCGAAAGAAGAAGGTAGCTAATATTAAAATAAAACATGCCGAGGATTCTGAGGACACAACTGAAAAACGGAGAGTGGGCCCAGACAGTGCTAGACAGCGCAGCAGAAGTAACCATAGCTCGCAAGATCCTGATGAATCTTCTGGAGACAGTGGACACAAATGAATACATTCAAGTGGAAACTGCAGACACCAAAGTTAGCAAACCCCATAAATTATATGAAATAACATTACATTTAGAGGGGGACAAGACTAGGAAAGTAAGGAGTCTCTTTTGGGATAACCTTTCAAAAGGCAATGACATCCTGTTAGCTGAGAAAGACTGGCCACCAGAGTTTGTCAGGGAGTGCCCTCCTGGCGAAGAAATGATTATGCCTGCCTTCTCAAATCACATTCCAATTCATAAAAAATACACATTTGCTAGAAAATGGGCAGTGGCCCAAGCTCCTGCATTATATAAAAATCATGTAGGATGGGATGAGGATTCTCCTCACCATAAAATACAGTTAAAAAATCAACCTACTGCCCAAAGGCAGTATCCTGTTAAGCAAGAAGCTAAATAACAAGCCAGGGAGATCTTAGATCAACTTGAATACCAGAGGGTGATTGAAACATGCACCTCACAAATGAACAATCCTTTGTTTCCTGTCTCCAAGCCAGACGATTCATATCGTCTAGTTTTGGACTACAGACACCTAAACTCCTTCTGCAAAACATTTGCAGTACAAAACTCACACAGTGCAGCACTAATGAATAACATAGTGCGCAAAAAATATAAAAACGACATTAGATATCTCAAAAGGCTTCTTTTGTCAAAACATTGCACCTGAAAGCAGGTATTTGACCACTTTCTCAACAATGGGGTCGCAAAAACAATTCTGTCAACTCCCACAAGGATTCAAGAATAGCCCAGGATTATTCTCAGCAAGGGTAACAGAGTTACTACAAATGTATGATGATGAGGCATTATCATATGTCGATGACATCTATCTTACAGACGACGACCTGGAGACACACTTGAAAAGAGTGAACACCATAATACTTGGGTTCCCAGCTGAAGGGTATACATTCAACTTTAAGAAGTCACGAATTGCCCATCTAACTGTCCTGTTTTTAGGATATGAATTATCAAGTGAAGGCAAAAGCCTAGCAGACAACTTCTTAGAGAAGTGTGCAGTACTCCAAGCACCAAAAACGCTGAAAAACTTACAATCAATTCTAGGTTTCCTGAATTTCGGAAGAACATACATTCTAAATTATGCAGAGAGGGTTAAACCTCTCTATGAATTAATAAAACCTGATTTCAAACCAATTAATTGGACTCAGAAACACACAGAAATTTTAAGATCATTACAAAAAGACATGTTAGCTAAAACAAAATTGCAAACACGCGAAAACATACGCAACCTTGTAATCAGAGTCATCCCAGGAAGATGCGGATTCACGTACCTGACCTCTAATGAGGGAGAAACGGTACCAATAGTGTAAAGAGAGGGTCCACAAGATTTAGTAGATGATTAACAAGTCCAGTTTATTCAGCTTACAGGAACAGACCTCCAGCTCCTTCTCCAGCTTCTTCTTAATGATACAACCTCAAGACATAACATTCCAAGCACCTAGCAACTTACAGAGAGTTCTAGTTCTATGAATGCAGATCCATTGAGCATAGATCCCAACACATCTCCCCCATTACAAATAATAAAAGAAACACAAATTGAACAAAGATAATGCAGTTGCAAGGAAGAACAGAAATACATTAAGGAGCAGAACATTTCGCAACGTTACCACAGCTCCAGGCAGAACCGTCTGACAAAATCAGAACATTTCTTTTGACACACTTGATTTGCATAGGTTGAGAGAATTTGCTGTCGCCCTTGACAACAAATCCTCCTTTCTTGGTCACAACCCAATCACCCACCTTGAAATCATTTTCACGTACTCTCATTCTCAAATTATACGACAGGGCAGAATTAGCTTGTTGTTTGTCAACGTCATACTTCATTCCCTTGCGATTGACCCACACACACTCCCTACTCTTCAACCAACCCGGAACCTCCTTGACACCAGGCTCACGACCTTTGAGGGAAACAAACGGTGAGACACCAGTCACGGAGTGCGGGTAACTCTGTAGGACCACATCATTTTCTTCAATTCATTAGACCAAGACAAACCATTGGCAAGAGATAATTGAATGTTTTCCATCAACAACCTGTTAATTCTTTCCACTAATCCATTGGCTTGCGGCCTGAATAATGCCACCTTCTCATGGCAAACTCCCATTCCATCCAGGAAGTCCTTCATCTCCCTTGAAACCAATTGCACGCCGTTATCCGACACTAAAGTTTTAGGAATTCCTTCGCTCAAGAACGCCCTCTCTAGAAACCCAATAACTCTTGTAGTATCAATAAACTCGGTAGACTCCACTATAAACCATTTGGAATGATAATCCACAAGTACCATTAAAAATCTGTTACGCACGCCCAGCCTATGAATTGGACCCAAAAAATCTATAGCTAGTTTCTCCCACGGTCGTTCTGGGAACTCAACACATTGGAGGGGAGGTTGTCTAACGACTTTGGTCTTGTCGCTACTCGCACATGCATGACAATTCCTTACAACTCCATCTATTTCCCCATCCATACCTGGCCACCAGTAAGATTCACGAATTCTTCTCTTTGTCATGTTACGACCCAAATGCC
Organism: Lissotriton helveticus; assembly: GCF_964261635.1. Lineage (NCBI taxonomy): Eukaryota > Metazoa > Chordata > Amphibia > Caudata > Salamandridae > Lissotriton > Lissotriton helveticus. The sequence continues at coordinate 945,622,201 of NC_136068.1, forward strand.
CCTCATGTGCCAAGCTCATAATTTTAGTCCTAAGACTGCACGGTGGAACCAATCTATTCCTACGCCACAATTTTCCTTCCGCAATACTCAATTCACCTTCCACATGAAAGAAACCTTTCAACCTAGCATCATCACAAGATTCTTTTGACCAACCTCCAGACACATTATCCATAACTATTTTCAACAGATGATCATCATTCATAGCACCTTCCCATTCAGTTCTATCAAATACCAGAATTTCATTGCAAGTAGCACAAAATTCATCTCCCGCAAACTCCTCAGAAACCACATCAACCGGCATCCTAGATAAATAATCCGCAACTACATTTTTCTCACCTTTGACGTATTCCATATCGAAATTGTATTCTAGGACTGACAGAATCCACTTCGATATTCTAGGACTAACATTACCTTCAAGTCCTCTACCACCTTTGAACAAATGCACCAGGGGTTTATGATCTGTTCTTACTCTAAAAGGTAACCCCACAGAAAATACCTAAAATGCTTGATGCCCCAAGTACAAGCGAGAGCTTCCCTCTCAATCACTGAATAAGAGGTTTCCGCTCCTTGAAGCCTCCTAGAAGCGAATCCAATGATTCTTTCAATGCCATCAGAAATTTGAGTCAATACTGCTCCAAGCCCCACACTACTTGCATCTGTAGTTACCAGAGTCTTGGCCCGCACATCAAAATGACCCAAGGTTGGAGCATGCAGAATACCATCTTTCACCCTCTTGAATGCCTCCTCACAGCTTTCACTCCACTTGAACACAACACCATTCTTCATTAACAATCTTAAAGGTTCCACAACATCAGCAAAGCCCTTGATAAACTTCGAACAATATTCGGCTAAGCCTAAAAATGATCTAAGCTGATCTTTACAAGTAGGTGTAGGAGCATTGTTGATCGCAGAAATTATGCTTTTTTTTGGTTTAATTCCCAGACCAGATATTTCATGACCCAAGTAAGTCACACAGTCACGTTTAAGTTGGCACTTTTCTTTTTTTATGGTCAATCCATTCTTTTCCATACGCACCAAAACCTCTGTCAAAACTTTATCGTAGTGTTCACAATTTTTGCCAACAATCAATACATCATCTTGAAAACACAAGACATTCTCCACACCAGTTAAACTTTTCTGCATTACTCTTTGAAATACTGCCGAAGCAGATGCTAATCCAAAGGGCATCCTGCAATACCTAAAGGCTCCCAATGGAGTTACAAAGGAGGTAAGGTGACGTGATCCTTCATCTAAGTCTATTTGGTGATACGCAGCTGACATATCAATGACACTAAAGACCACGCCCCCACCCATGGCACTCAGCATCTCAGAAATATTGGGTAAGAGTTGTCTGTCTACCCAAATATTCCTATTTAGGTCACGTAAGTCCACACATAGACGAATTTTAGCTCCCCCATCTTTTGGTGCAACCACAATGGGCGCAAGCCATTCAGAGGCCTCAATAGGCTCAATTATTTTCAAATCTAATAATTTGTCAAGTTCATCCTTTAAGGGAGCCCTCATTAAATGTGGAACATTTCTAACCTTGTGAACCACAGGCACTGCGTTCTTTTTGAGTATTATCTTGTGCGAAAACTCTTTCAACTTACCCAGCTTTTCAGTAAAAACATCTGGAAATCTTCTCATGATATCAATTTCAAAACTATCAACATTGAGAACGGTGAAAGATGATACTGGTTCAGGTGCATTAGGATTTAAAGTAATACCTAAATCTTTTTGGTGCCGCCAGCCAAGCAAATTAGAACCTTGGTTGGTCAAGTAGACCCTTCCAAACACCTTGCTAGAAGAAAAAGTTATTACCATCCATTTTAATCCTAAAATATCTATAGTCTTGCCACCATATCCCACAGCTTTGATGTCTGGAGATTGCCATGAAGAAAGATCACTACTCTCCCCCAAACACTGATGTACATGTCCTTGGATAGCAATGTATATAGACTTCCAGAATCAATTAACATGTTGACAGTCTTAGATCCAGGATGATTAAGATCTCTGCAATCAAAACTGATCAAACTATGTGGCTTCTCGAGTTAATCCGTACTTTCAGTAGGAACGTCAATTAAGCATACAACATCTTGAGAAGAATTACTACTCTCATCTATTCCATCAACGCACAACATAAACCCTTGAACATTCTCGCAACAATCGTCAACTTCATTAACATATTGAGATTTAACATTACAAACTTTTGCCAAATGTCCCCTTTTTCCACAGTTCCTGCAAATGGAATTCCTCGCCATACAACGTGTACTAGAGGCAATATGACCAGGAGCACCACATCTATAACATTTCACTTGGCGAAAACTTCCTTGTTGTGTAGAAGCAACAGGATTAGGACGAATATTATTAGGAGATCTACTAGAAGACTTGGAATCAAAATTTCCAAAAGGCTTAACAAGCTTCGTTTCATTAACACTAGTTTGAACAAGGGAAGACTTCTCATTAACTTCAGGTTGTTTTGTTGGCTCTTTGGAAGTCACAAAACTTGTGCACTTGTCCATCTCCTTAATCCACAAATCAGTGTTTTCAAGTCCTTTAGCAATTTGAATAGCTTCTTCTAACGTACAATCTTTTATAAGTAATTTCTCTCTAACTCTTTTGTTATTGGTACATCTCACAATTTGGTCGCGAATCAAAGAATCGTTCAAATCCTTGAATTGACAATTGATAGACAACCCTCTCAAAGCTGCTACATAGCTCGCTATGTCTTCATCACTTTTTTGTGCGCGACAAAAGAACTTATGTCTTTCAAGTACAGTATTTATTTTAGTCATAAACCTTTTTTCAAGCATTTGCATACTCATCTCATAGACGTTATTAGGTTGTCCGTTTCCAATGCCCAAGGAAATTTCAGGGAGATCTTCATAGAGCCTTCTACCTTCTACCCCCAAATTATGAAGCAAGATCGCTTGCCTGCGAATTGGCCCAAATTTGTCTGAACCTGTGGCCAGAATGTAGGTTAAAAACAACTTTTTCCACTCTTTCCAAGGTATAGTAGGTTCCCCAGGGGTTGGAAGAAAAGCAGGAGGAGTAGCAAAGCTTTGTTCAGCCATGCTACAACAGTGAAACACTTGAAATTCACAGGGAAATTAACGATGCCAACATATGCACCTTAGCAGCACAGCATAAACAGAAAATCCTTGCTTATCGGTACATTTATACAGAATGCCTTTGTAGCGAAAATTAATGTGCAGCTGCACTGGTTGCCTACTGTGAGCTGCACTGGTTGCTTACTGTGAAGAGAAGATGCGCGGTGGCAGTTCGCCTAGAATCCGGTTAATATCGCTCGCTTTGTTGTGAGGAGCGACGCTTCACTAAATGCGCACCGGCAGCTCGATTGGACCCTGGTTGCTAAGTAACGCACAAACAAAGATGGCCGTCACGCAGGGTCACGCAACGCAGCAACGTGATGACATCACAAGGTCATCCAGCACTCGATGAGGGAAACTCCGGCGGTTCCAAATTCCGAAGAGTCTTCAAGGATTCCAAAGAGAAGGTAGGACAATCCTTGCGATGCAGGTTCAATGGTAGAGCGCGACGGTAAGCGCTACAGTTAGAAATTTTGAAGGAAGCACAAAGGCTGGAAAGGCCAGGCTTTACCAAATTTTAAAGTCAAGAATAGTCAACAATTGTCAGTACTCACTTGGGGGTAACGAAGGAAATTTTCCAAGGGCAAAATTATTCCAAGGGCAAAAATTAAAGGGCAGAAGGAGTAAATGTATACTACCAGCTCCAGGTAGTATCGTCCAGGGGTGAAGATCTGAAGTACTCTGCCTCCTGCCAGAGTTAGTGCCTCTCGTCGCCAATGTAAAGAGAGGGTCCACAAGATTTAGTAGATGATAAACAAGTCCAGTTTATTCAGCTTACAGGAACAGACCTCCAGCTCCTTCTCCAGCTTCTTCTTAATGATACAACCTCAAGACATAACATTCCAAGCACCTAGCAAGTTACAGAGAGTTCTAGTTCTATGAATGCAGATCCATTCAGCATAGATCCCAACAAATAGCTTACAAATCACATTTGTACACACAAGCTGAAATGAAATTCAGTTCAACTGAAAAAATTCTAACTGCGGTTTAAACTGCTGTAGCAAAAGAAAGAGCCCTCGCACAAGGTAAACGAATAATGATCGTTACACCAGTACCTGCCCTAGAAGCAGTAACAAGAGCAAGCATTCCAAATGCTATAACTCTACATCCGAGATGGATACAATGGGTTAATACTCTTGCTGCATCAGACGTAGTATACGAATTTGATCCTAATTTAAAAACACAAGAATTTCTCCAATATGAATGTCCTCTGCCGACCGAAATCCTGCCTCTTGAACATTACAGCTGTATAATATATACAGACGGTTCAGCACAACCCGCAGTTGGGGGTAAACAAGCATACAGTGCTGCGTGCGCGATTGTCAAAGGTCGTTGGCACGAAGGAAAATTTAGACCACTGGTCACTAAAACTCAATCTCTAGGAGATTGTACAGCTCAGCGAGCTGAACTACTGGCTTTTAAGATGGCGCTTGAAAATACCGATCGCGAATTGCCCACACTTATAGTGTGCGATTCATATTACTGCGTTCAGTCTTACAATGAATACTTGCAGAACTGGGTTCAAAACGGCTTCAAAGATACAAAAGGTGGCACAATCAAGCATAAAACGCTTTGGGAACAAGTAGTTCTTTTACAGAAAGAACTACAAAAGACTCACGTGATACATACACTGAGTCATCAACGGGATGGCGTTCACGTTGCGGGGAATTCATTGGCTTATGAGGCCACAAAGGCTGCTGTGCAAATGGCTTCCGTAGCTGCTATCACCCGGTCAAAGACAAAAATAGACAGCGATATAATGCAAGCTGTCAGTGCTTCAGTAAAAGATGATAGAAAAACACTCCCGAAAGGCTTTCCAGTAAAGTACTCATACATAACTGATGCGACGGATGCGAATAATGTTCCTTTTGCTCGAATCCCTGGAGTGGGGGATAGGGCAATTCCAAACATGGAACACAGGTTGGGAGTAATTTTAGCGGCACACGAAGGGCTCGCTTCTGCGTATGCTGGTGTTCCAGCCACCGTATCATTATTAAAACAGAGATATTGGTGGCTGCGCATGAGAAAATAAACTAATAACTATGTTCTAGAATGTGAAATATGCCAAAGAATGAAAGTATCGACAGTGAAACGACCAGCACAAACGCCCCTTCTAATCTCAGATAAACCATTAGCATGTGTTTACCTGGACCACTGTGGTCCCTTACAAAGGGATGGCAACTATAAATATATCATGGTCGCAGTGGATTCCTGCACGAGATTCATTTGGATGTGGCCCCAGCGCTCGGCTGACGCCAGAACTGTTATAAAAGATTTGCAATTGGCATGCTACATTCTGACCAGGGTCCTGCGTTTAGCTCTCGAGCTTACAAAGAGGCCATGACCAGCATGGGCATTGCATTGCGGTACTCTTCTCCCTTCCATCCTGAGGGAAATGCGGTAGTAGAAAGAAGAAAACATGACATAAAGCAATCTATAACGGCGAGGGTATTAGGTTCGGGTGATGGGTGGGTCAAACATTTAACAAGTGTCCAACGTAGTCTTAACAATCTGCCAAGAAATTCTCTAAAAGGTATCACTCCATATGAACTATTGTTCGGCACTAGAATGAAAATCCAGGACTTAGATTGTCAGACTTCAGTGGTAAAAGAAAAAGCCTTTGATATCAAAGATCGTTTGGCTGTCTTACAGGACGTAAATAAAACAAGAAGAAGTCTTAGTAACACAAAGTTAAAGCCAACAGCCACTGAAGAGAAACCACCTGTCCCAGCAAGACCTGTCTGGATTCCAAAGATTGGGGATCTAGTCAGAGAAAAGATCGCGGTGAAGAAGGAATTTGGGCCTTCTTACAGAAAAGCAGTACCTGTCTTAGCTGTCAGCAGAACAAGATCAGTAGTACTACCGCCCCTTGCTGGTAAAAAGGAGAACAGAGTTGTATCCATCGACCTGGTAAAACCACAATCATGTGGCCAATAATAAGTAGTAGGCCCAGTGGACTCCCAAGAAATAGCAGAAGACCAAATCTTGCTACAATCCAAGAGGTTCAAACTGAGAGACTAATCACATTTGATAAACCTGCAGTGAATAAAAAAGGACTATGCAACAAAGCCATGGAACTTGTGCCTCTTGAAACCCAAATTGCAACAGTTCGTCAAGAAACACCTGTCTACAACGATGTAGCCTCAGACTATGCTAATGAAACAAAGAAAAATGCAAAGACTAATGAGAATCCGGGAGCAATTCCAACAATTGACAGAACTGCATCTGGCTACTTCATCAATTTTGATGACTTTTCTGATGATCCAAGTGAGCATGAAGAAACGCCAGCAACAAAAACTTTCAAAGAAAAAATGACTGAACTCTTTCATCAACTAAAAGAAACATATCTGATTTCACCATGGATTGAATTTTGGATTGTGTTAGGTGTACTTTTCGTCCTGCTTTGGCTCATCATGGTTTTATGTTTGGGTAGATTTATTGATGGAAAATATAGTACAATCGACACAGCAAGTCAGAACATCAACTTGGTCCTAAAGCCTCACACATCCTCACACATCGAAAAAAGAGAACTGTCATCAGTGAACATCACAGCCAATCCAATACCCGGTGGGGTAGCATGGGACAAAACGGATTATGAAATCTATGGCCCGATTGAGCTCTTGAAATATCCACACCAATTTTAGGTTTCCTTAAGTGACTTTGTGACACCAAGTACTTTCTCTGATGATTGGGACTTTGAAAATATTAATAATATTTAGTAATGTCAGCAAAATTTACAGAACATGATTATTTACAGGGTTCATCGAACTATGAAGAAATGTACTGTTTTAACCACTATGGTCATCACTATTTGCATAAATCTGCTCAACCTAGAAATGTTTTAAATTATAATCAATGGGAACATTGTGCAACACCGCGGAAAGGCAGTTCAAAAACATTTTATGAGAAATTCACATAATTCTCAGGGTTTAACAACAGTGATCCAGAAACGTTCTATTTTAGAATGTTAAATAAGACAGGAATTAAAACAATGTTGACAAATGCTAAATTGATTTATTCTGAAAAATGTTATGATAAAATGTTTACATTTGGTTTTGAATTTTGGAAAAGCAACATTGAAACAAAAACCATCTGGGGTTCAAAAGACTGGCAGGTACAAGGTTTAGAAGCAATATTTAGAGCCTGCATGATCGCAGAACAGATAATATTCCTTAATGACACCCTTCAACAGACAACTTGTCTTGGTTTAGCCAAGATAAAAGACTTAAACAAACCATCTATTCCGAAGCCCATACCTGATAGTAATAGCACTACAGATGTGGAGATAGACGTATCCCATATTTTACACCAAAACAGAACAAATCCTGATTGGAAAAAATGGTTGATCTGGCCTACAGACACTAATAACTGTCAAGATAGATTCCTGAACAAAATACAGGGGTTCAAACAGAACAGGCCAGACCCAAGATATTCCCAGAGACAACATCCAGGGATAGTTACAACATATAGTGTAGGAAAACTCTGCCTTGAATGGCTACAGAAAATCCACACTGCCAGAAATTAAGCAACACTTAACTTTACTTAAAGAAGGTGCTGACTTGAGAGATTTCATACTGGGACCTCGCAAACAGCGTCAAAAACATTTCATATACGCCGGTATATACGCTGCTTACAACGAAGCTTGGAAAGTGACGCAAATTGAAATTGCAGAAAAAATACGAGAAATTGATCGTATACATTTGGAAAAATCCATTTCTGTAGTGGACAATGGGTTAACGACTCTGTCCTCCAGAATATATTCACTGGACAGCATTGTATCATCTGCTATTGAGATAATAGAGCAGGACTTACTAATGTTACAACATGGTCATTCCCAATTACGTTCTATTGTACAGCTAGGCTGGACGTTGCAAAACCTGCGTTCAGGCTACGTGCCATGGCGTCTAATCAACACAACGTCATTATTTTCTATCTTTAACCTTACTGATAAATCAGTTTGGCACAAAAAGGAGCAGACTATACGATTCTGAGCATTGAAAAACTTGAGGGATTACCATTGACAATGTCAGAGAGACCTGTCATTGATTGGATAATACATGGAACGATTACAATCCCAATAACAACTTTCCAGTTTAAATATTGCCAAAAGTATATACCAGCAGGCCAGTATGAAAGGTTGGGTAAAGGATACATCAAATCAACCTGGAAATTACCTTATACACATAAATGTTATAGTGAAGGGAAAAAAGAGGTATTCCTTTGTGGTAACAATTGTAAAAAATCACTAAGCGGTACACTTCTGTGTCAAGATATTAACTTGCATGGAGCCTGCGAAGGTTCATCAAATAACCTTTCATGTCACCTGCACGGCACTCCTGCAACACAGATAGAGCCTTTTTTCAGACAGCTTTCCAACGGCAGCTATGTTCTAATAAGTGACCACAGCTGTTGTGGCATGGTGCCAGGAAAAGCCTATCTCGTAACCGTCACTTCCAGGGTCATTTGCTGTATGCAAGTATTGTATTCAAACGGCAATCCAGACATGGAGGCTGCAATATGGCCTTCTTTGAATATCTCTTCTATTCGAATTGATACTTTAGGCAGAATAAAGTCTATTCCTTTACAGACAACAGTGCCTTTAACCTCGTCCAAAGAGACGTATGATCTGCAAGATGCAAGGACAGCGGCAGAGATACATTCCCTATTATCAACAAGTTGCCCCGTACATTTCGTAGAAATGTTAGGCCAAATTTTAAACATGTCTGATACCAGTGGCATCGCACATGTATTTAAGACAATTTGTCGGGACGTTTAGCACCCTTTGAAACAGTTCTGGGCATTTTCCCGAATTTTGTGCATTCGTTATTCGGCGGCCTGCCTCTTTATTTTGGGACTCGTAGCAGGAATTTTATTTTTGATCCTTCTGCTCCGATATGGCAAGCCAAGCCACAGACAAAACTCCAGCTACAATGGAAGAAACGATCCTAGCAATACGCTACTGAGACCGAATCACTAGAGTTCTCGTATTGGCCCGGCTAAGAGATCTGAATGCAACTTGGTTTCTTTCATTCAGACCAATCTGGCAAGATTGCATCTTACCTGTGCTTCGATGTCTGCTATGCGGAGAAGAATGCGTGTTAGACATCTGTCTTACACTACCATCAGCAGTACCTATGGATATCGATACTTTGCTTGGTTCGGTAACTGCTCATGCAACGTGTTGTCCCCAGCGGCTACCTATTCTGATGACGGCATTCGTTAAGACTTCACCATTACGACTAGGTGGCGGTGAAGTACGAGATGAAAGCAGCACCACACAGGTACAACCTTCTGTAAGCATTGCTGATCCAGACATCGATTATAGCAATGATTCTCACAGCACAATTTCAGCTTTTTCGAACTTGGTCGAACTCTCACCTACTGTTGTAGACCATTTTTTCGCAACTCTGTCTGATATGATGTTCTCCCCTAACAACGAGAATAACTTTTAAAACAACGAGCACACAGCGTTCCCTGAACTCTGAATTCTGCCTTCAGTTTTTGATAAACAACACTACTGAAAACAATTGGAACTATTTTTTTCCCTGAAAGCAAAATTATTTTTCCATTTCTAAAATATTTACCTTTTTTTTTGGCACACGGTAATCTGCTTAAAGTAGAACTATTCTTAGAGAACAGAGCTTCTACTCTTAGAGACACTAGAGACAATATTTTGACTTAGCCTCTAGCACATGTACAGTATTGTATACATATGTGATGAAATGGTCTCGACCTTCTTTTCTGTATTAAGAGCCATTTCATAAAGGTAATTTTCGCAATTTATTCAGCCGATATTTATATATGCATTATCTGAATGATACAACTGCTTGAAAGACGTACAGTATAATACTCATTTTCGTGTATATACCATACACCATTTCAAATGCAATCTATGTTTTTTGGGGTGGGTTGGAAAACACATGCATCGTTATATGTTTAGTATTGCTTAGTATTTAGTAATGATTGACATAATACGTGGAGTGGGTGAATCTACCTAGGACCCTAATTAGATATCCCCGATTCATGCCCTTATGTGGTTATAACAAAACATATCCTTATAAAGGCATAAGAATCATGTCCATATTTAGGCATAGCCAATGCAGTCCAAATACGGCATGGCTACTCCCATAGACTCCTAGAAAGCACAACGTGTTCTTTAAACAAACCAAGACTCCAGCAGCCCGGGAATTCCCCCTGCTTTTCTTTTGATTTGCACAAGAACTCCTGGAGTCCAGAAAGAACTGTTAGTTCTTAGTGACGTCTTATGTCCAACCTTACGTCAAACACGGCACCTTTCAGGTATAAATATACCAACGTTGCCTTAAGCAAACACACGGTGGTTTGGAGCAGAGCGGCTATCTACTTGCCCGACGCACAGCTGATGCGAGTGCTGAAGGAAACCGACCCTCCCATTTGACGCCAATTGACTGAGAGAGACGCTGTCTTTTCTCCTGCCGAGAAATCCAGCTCCGGTGTTTCCAGTCACCCTTGCGGTTTGCTGGGAGATCGAGTCCTGAGACACGAGATACATGACCTCCTTCATTCTATTACCAAGGTACGGAGCTGACTAAAACCTTAAGAGAATTCTTGATTCAGATTCTTGGCAAAAAACCAACTTAACTTAAACTGCAACTTACTTACTCCTTCCCACGCATTAGGCTTAGGTCAGGTACACCGGGGTAGGCGTATATTACAAGCACCAGTTGAGTACGTTAGTCAATGTTTTTATGTATGTATATATTTTATCCGTTTTAAAGTATCATATGGCTAAGAAACCATATCAATGCTTTTACAGTATTATTTGATAATACTCCTTTTACTGTACGCACTTTACTTCATGATAAGTATTGCAATTGTGGCAACTCATTTCTCTTGCATGAGAAAGAGAACTGCTCAATAAATAACACCTTTTATTGAAAACGCCCGTCTCTCTATTTCTCTGCACTCTGGTGAAACTAAGTATGCACGATTGACTGTGTGAAATAGCTGTCTATTGTTTTCACACGACTCTAGAGATATACTCTTTATTCTGAGGGAGCAAAGTTGTCATGTTTATGCGGTTGTCAGAAACTAATCCCTTCTTGTCTAATCAGGATAGTTAACTCCTTCCTGTTTATTCGAGAAAGTTTCTAGTGGCCTCTGAGCTAGCTGCAAATCTAATTAAGTCTAATATAGTCAGTAGAGACCTAGATGACCTCAGTCCTACATCTAAACTGCTGTTTATGTTATTCCAATGCGCAGAGCCTATTGGGAATATAGGAACTACACTACACCCTGGGAACCACAGATGTCTGATACCTTGGGATCCAAATTTTTCATAGTGAAGCAGATAGTAGGGAGGGTAACTTGTGTTGAGCGCTTTGGTCCCTGAGGGGTAATGTGGCATTCAAGCCACATGCTGTGGCTTCCTCTGATGGTGTGGGTAGCACTTACACAAATTATCATCCTGCCCTGGCAGCTTTACCATTTTGTGAACCTCTCTCTCTAGATACCTAGATATTGGTTTTGGTCCCTAGACATTCTGGTGAGGGAACTCATTTGGGATGAGGGATGGTGCAGGGGATCGTTGTATGCCCTCTAATGTCCAGTATGGGAGGCAGGCTGGGGGTTCCACATGTTGTGCTGTACCACATAGTGGTGCACGTGAAGTGGCCTGCTTTCTGGTTTGTGGGCTGCAACAGAGAGGAGATAGGACCTTACAGAGCAAATCTAGAACGTGGCTTGTGCTGGGGAACGTCCCACTAGAGGGCCACCTCTGAAGCTCCTGTGGGTTGTGTTGTGATGTTGGAGAAAGTTTGCCAATTTCTTGAGTCAACCGCAGTCCTACTACCAAGTTCTGCTAGGGTCTCCTAACACCTAGTTGGAGGTCCTCTCATGGCCCACATGCTTCGAGTTTGGACTGCTGTGGACATCCCCACGGTAGGGGATTGTTATGCAGAGGGGAGGCTATGATCACTCCATGACCTGGTGACTGATGCAGGATTGCCCACTTCACAGCCCCTTACGTACACAGTGGTGGAAATGAGCCTCTTCTGGGGCACTGTCCCAGGTACTTTGTAACATGACAATATGGCATCCTGGTGGACAGACCCCAGGTTCCATAGACCTCATCTTGGCCTGCTAGAGTACTGCCCATTCTTGTAATACTTGCACCCAGAGCGACAGAGGGGACATTCAAGAAAACGTATCTGGCCTCATGAGCCCCTGTCTGAGCTTGAACCTTCAAGTGTACCATTATTGGAACTTTCAGGACAAACTTGGAATTCTGTACAATGAGGGGCATATTTACAAAAGAAGTTGGAGTGCGGTGCTGTGCTAAATTCAGCAGCACCACGCTGCAACATTTTTAAAATTCAGGGATGTGCCATATTCACAACATATGGTGCACCCCTGTGTTTCCCCTAGCACTGGTGCCAAAAAAGCTGCCTAGCGCCAGTGCAGACACCCTGCCTCCATTTGGCAAGGGTGCCTGCGCTGCAGGGGTGATTGTTTATTTACAGGAAGGGACACCTTCCTGCCCATAAACAATCATTAATGGTAATTTTCTCTTTTTGCGTGTGCTGCAGAGTGCAGCACACATGGAAAGAGAAAAAAACGAGGAGAAATTAATAGTTTCTCCTTTTACTATTTTAACACCTGGTAATCCATGGCGTTAGAACGGCGCTGTTGTTGGCGCTGCCTAAGCCTTGTAAATCAGGGTCAGCTTCAAAAAGCAATGGGTGTTGTGGTGAAACACCCACAGCAACACCCACTGACTGCGACTGAAAGGGGCACATTTGCAAGGTGGGCTTAAGCCAAGTTAAGCACTACGCCACATGAACATCCACAAAAGTGATGATCCGATGGCGATAGGGGCTTGTAAATATGCCCCTGAATTTGTGTTGTTGGCCACGACAGCTACACTGAGGATGCATTGTGGGCAGCAGCCAGGAGGTGGCAGCAGTAAACTTGTAAACAGCTTCAAATTAGGAGTGGGAGGAGGATGCAAATAGGTGAATTTGTTGGGATCAGAGTTATACATGATGGCCCCCTGACAGTAAGAAATCAAAATATCAAGGAACTTTAACTTTGCAATCAGTAAGATGGAGACTAAGGCCTAAATGTTTTCGTTTTCTATACAAGCACTACACATTATGTAAGCAACAGTGGCATAACGAAAAATGATGGAACCCCCCCATAGAATATGACGTAGGGGGCTAGGTATCCCATACCTCAAAGATATCAATTGGCCTTTAATCGAATGGGACCCCTCTGAACGGTTGGCGACCCACTGAACGGTTGCCCACCCCGCCACAGGGGCTTTAGGGACCTGCATCACATCACTGGTAAGCAAGTGTCCAAAACATTTATTATGTATATAGATAACACATCTTTATTTTGCAGCTTCCAATCGCTCATCTGCATCTACGATTTAATATGTAGTACCCAGCACTATCGTAGCAGGCTCTAATAAATAGTGCAGCATACTGGAAGTATATTGATGTGTGTTTAACTGAAAAGGAAGATGTGACTTTGCAGAATGGAAAGATATGTGAGCTTACACAGTTTATTGATTTTTCAATGTTTAAGTCAGGTCCTGACACCAAAGAGCCCCCTAAATTATATATGTGCTGTACTGTTAATCATGGTAAAAGAATTAGGTTCAATGCTATTTTTTTTATTCCCGCTATTCCTATTACTATGGGAATTCAATGCCCCCAAAGTCATAACCTAGTGATTGATTGGCAGAAGAGGACTGATGGGTGGGTGTATCTCCCTCTTCCTGCTCTGATAAATTCAATCTGCAGAATCAGCAAGAAAACGTTATATATTTTTTTACTCTTTGTCATATTTATAGTTAAAGTTTAGAGGATATAGAGGTTGAAAAGCAAGGTTTAGTGATGTTTTATTATGAAGGAGGGGAACCTTTTACAATTAATAGGCTTAACAATATTCAGATCGACCGTACTCTAATCCACATCTCCACGAAAGCACCTGTTCTCTTAAAGAAAAGAAAAAACTATTTGTGAAAAAAAATCATTAACGATAATTTGGAACTTGGGTATATTTGTCCTTATACATATCCTGTAGGAGCTACTAACGTTTTTAATTTTAGAAAACTGACACGCATTGCACACCTGTGTTCACTATGTGCAACTCAAAATTATTACTATTACAACGGAAGTGTATTTCCTCTGATCAAAGTCTTGGCAAAAATACAAATGCAAACAAAAAACACAGAGGAGAGAAAGGGTTTTTGTGTTTAAAAGGAATACTCTTGGTCCCCTTGTAGTAAAGTAATCAAACAGTAGGAGGAGTACACCCAGGAGACACGTCAATGTCTCCGAGGTACAGGGAGAGGTAAGAAGACCCCTCACGCACCAGCCTAGTTGGTGACATGCTTCCTCATTAGGGTCCAACCAGAATAGCCGAATGCTACCCGGGTGTTCTTAAACATCTGATTACTGTGGAGCAGGTTATTTTTCGTGGTGCAAGTGACTGTCAATAGTGGTTTAAAAATTGGCCAGATTTAACTCCCTATGTTTTTTTTTATTCTGGAGCAACAGGACAATATTAAAAAAAATTGTAAGATGCCATTCTCGGTTAAATTGACCTCCGGTAACTTTGTAGTGAGAAAAAAGTGAATAAAATTGGTCTACATGTTTCAACCTGATGGCGATAATACCAGGTGTTTGTCAGGACCAGTGAACGTCACCCGGGCGGTATACACACGCTAAGGTGTACCCTACCCTTGGTCACTGCAACCCAACCATGTACTCTCAATCAGGCGTCATCTCGTTCAATTATAGAAAGGAAAAATATCTGAAAAGACAAACAAATTTTCACACGCAAAACATAATACGTCCCTGCAATTGTGTGTAAGAGAAAGAAATGAGCGCTCCTTTTGCTCCCAATCCTGTGTATTTGAAAGTGAAAATACACAAGACGTGTCAGAAGGTTATCGTTTTATAATCACATAAGGTGCGCCTTATAGGGTATGAGGCATCGAATAGTGATATTCGCCTTTCGCACAATCACTCAAGTGGCATGGTCAGCCGCTGTTAATGAAATACACCCCACTGTCAACATTCATTCAAGTGGGTGTTTCCGCGCTCAGGCAAATGTGTGAAGCCGATAGAGTGAGGTTCTGCCAGTCACACAATCAATCGTGGTACATATTCAGCCTGTGAGTATATATTTCAACACCACTTTCATAATTCATTAAACTGTATGTCTACGCGCTCAAACAAATAGGTGAGGACGTAAAAGTAGAAGCATGCATGCTGGTTTATAGAGCGTCACAATGGAGGTGCTGTGAAGCACATATGCGGAGAAATGGGGCTTACTAGAGACACGACGTGGCGTGCCTCGTGGAAGCCGGGGTCAAAGTGCTTGCTCAGTTACACATTCTGAAACAATGGACAGGATATTCAGTTTAGATTATTGCAATGCTCGTGAAAAAATGGGGTTAAGCGAGTTGGGAGAGAGCGAGACAGAGCGGATCCCAGCCGCGTCATGTCTGCCATACTTACTGCATGGAGCCCAGTCACCGGCTGCTGCGCCTAATCAAATGACCCAGCTCAGCTTCCTGAGGATCACCGGAGTGGAGATCCATCGGGCCTAAATGCAAGGCGCTTCCGGGTATGTGACAGGGGGTGTGTGGTGATGTGATCACTTGACCAGCGTCATCACGCAGGATGGGGCGTTACCAGGCTTGGTGAAGGACTTCAGGAGGAGGGACGTTCAGGCTGATAAATTGTACCCTGGCATGTGTAATGTGAAGGTGGTAATGCTACAAGTATAAAATAGACGAGAGAGACCACTTTAACCAGACCAGGGGATTAGAGTACATTTTACCAGTAGAAAGGAAAGATCCCTTGGTGGACAAAACACTCAACAATCAATCTATGTACCCTTACACAGATCACAGCCCATGTGTTAAAAGAACTTACAGGTTCTCGATTTAGAGAAACATTTATTCCAAGGTAGGTAAAAACAGATATTTAATTTTTTTTTAAACACCTTTAAGCACCCTACTGGTAAACATACAATAATCAATTTTTTAATAATTCATTCTCAATAAATACATGTGCAATCATTTGACACTACAACGGACAATATCTCATCACAAAGAAAGTTACAATCAATTCACTATACTTTTGTAACACCATCAACAATAATTCTATACTCCAATTATACTAAATATATACGGCGAAGCAATGAAACACAGAGAGTCAAAAGACAGACACTATTTTTTGTCATGAAGTCACACATCAGGGTTGGCAATGTTTCCTGGCTAATCCTTGATATACTTAATATTCAATATCTATAGGATGAGCTTTTCCCCTCGATTGTGTACAATGAAGCGTCGACGCGTTTCGATGGTTAGAAATGATAGTCCATCTTTTTCAAGACAGTTGTATATATCTCTCTTATTAAAAGGCACTGATTGGCTGCCACTTTACTTGGTTCCTGTAGACAGATACAACTAAATAATTGTTTTACAATAGGGCAATCAAAAAACTGTCCCATACATCTCAATTGCAGTTCATCATAGTTTAACATGAAAGAAAGAACAAAGCTTGCTATTCCAACTACAAGCTGGACTTGGTTCAAGACATTTTCCAAAGCATTGTTGGGGGACTGTTTTCCCTTATATTTTTATTGTGCATTCATTATGAGAACATAGCACTTCTGTTCGTTATGTTCTATCAAATGGGCAATACCTCATATCTTATATATCTTTCCCATTTATATTTTCACAAGGAAAAAATTTGTATCCGCTCTACATGAAAATGTTAAGAAAATGAAGGAAAATAAAGAGAAGAGAAGAAATTTAATGTAGAGGTGGAAGGGAAAAGGATTAGCCTACCCTTCACTATTGACTCTAATCTCTTGAATTTTTCAAAACATTCTTTAGGGGAAACTACAGTTCTAGTATAAGTTACCATATCCCATCTTATTCCATCCTCTCATAAGTTTCACTTTCCAGCATATTTCGATTCTTATAACCCACAGGTTTCTGAAAATAAGTTATATATAGTTATTGCTCTCTTCATATCAGGAGCTAACTACACACTATTTTGAAGCAAATCTTCAAATGCTTACCTTGAGTGTGCAGACACCTCGTGCGATTGTTATTGGTGTAATTTAAATGGAAAATATATCTGACGTTGAAAAGCTCATCAAAGTTGACATCTACAAAGAAATAATTTTTATAATTCTATTTATTGAGGTCCCCAAAGAGAACATTATGAACTTTAAACTATTGCTATCAGTCTTTTACCTGCTATGTGGCCAAGTTTGCTCAATCTTCCCTTTATCTTTAAATCTGGCAGGACAGAGATGGTTCTTTGTCGGGCATCGACTCGCCCCACTCCAGACGTATTATACATATTCTGTTAAGAAAGACTGCTTTTAATTTGTTTGCTTATTACTAAATCATTTTCTAAACGCTCCCGTCTATTTACCATGGGCATCGGGGGAGACAGCCTCACCTGGAAGAGTAGACTGGGGGAACCGTCCGATTAGTTATCCTTCTCTTTGCAGTTCTAATTTTGCTCTTGTAGCTTCGAACAGACACCCTTTATAGTTTATCTATGGGGCACAACTTAAACAGAAAACACCCTTGTTAGAGAATATTTTCTTGTCTCCCTCTTCCTTGACTTTTGCCATTACCCTTCTCCTGATTATCCTATTCTTACCTTGTCACGTATAATGACTCCCATAAAATTCACGCCCGTCGTGTCGTCCTCAAAAATGCCAGAATACCGAGTTACTCGCGGTATGGGTTTAAATATTTTAGTATTGTGCTCCCTCATTGGCTGGTCGTTTATTCTTTTCAGGTGAGCCAGCTAGTCGCGTGTACACGCCCTACACCACAACCTGAAACTTACAGCGTCTTTCCGCCTCATTACGTGTGCTTCCTGCAGTGGGAAGTACTCAAAATCGTGAGTGGTTCCAAGCATCGCTTTGATGGCACTGTGGCAGGTCTACCACACCACCCTGGAAGTAGAATATTACGCAATATTACTCTATGGTCCCTTATCTTGCAAGCCGGTTTTCACTTTTAAAGTGAGAACACATTTTTGCAACATAACTCCAAATTCTATTGTAGAGTGGTGTTTCTTTTAAAAATTGTCAGTATATTACCTGGATCAAATTTTCTCATCGTAAATGTAGTGTGTGACATGCACTAAAAAAAAATAATTTGAGCTCTGTATTTCACAGCAAATTTTATCCCTTATTCCCTATATATAGCCTTATATTGTCATATATGGTTCTTCTTTTAAATCACACTGGCTATTTCCCATATGAATTTATCCCTTATTTACTATAAATATACATCTTTACATTGCAAAAAGTCTTAATATCAGATGTCATAAATGAACTCTATTTAGCATCTTACTGGTTATCAACAAGTTTCACATCTAACATGGGCATCGATTAGAATTCATAGTTCAAGTTCAAGTTCAAAATTTGTATAGCGCACTACTCACCCAGAGGGTCTCAAGGCGCTTGGGGGAGGTTATTATCAAGCATATTATCAAGCATATTATCAAGGCCATTATCGCCGCTTTATCGGCAGTTTCCTGCCGATAAAAGCGGCGATAATGTATCGCCTGTCCTTGATAATATGCCCCTATGTTTTTAATTTTATTACTTAAGCCTGAGTATTGGCTCACAAAGACAATTCTATCCAGGGATTTGTTCTTTTTTTCTTTATTGATATGGAATAAGATGGGATAATGTAACTTATACTATAACTGTTGTTTCCCCTAAAGAATGTTTTGAAAAATTTAAGAGATTAGAGTCAATTGCGAAGGGTAGGCTAATCCTTTTCCCTTCCACCTCTACAATAAAGTTCTTCTCTTCTCTTCATTTTTCCTTCATTTTCTTAACATTTCCAATTAGAGCGGATACAAATTTTATCCTTGTGAAAATATAAATGGGAAACATATATAAGATATGAGGTATAGCCCATTTGTTAGAACATAACGAGCAGAAGTGCTATGTTCTCATAATGAATGCACAATAAAAATATAAGGGAAAACAGTCCCGCAACAATACTTTGGAAAATGTCTTGAACCAAGTTCAGCTTGTAGTTGGAATAGCCAAGCGTTGTTCTTTCTTTCATGTTAAACTATTATGAACTGTAATTGAGATGTATGGGACAGTTTTTTGATTGCCCTATTGTAAAACAATTATTTAATTGTATCTGTCTACAGGAACCAAGTAAAGTGGCAACCAATCAGTGCCTTTTAATAAGAGAGACGTATACAACTGTCTTGAAAAAGATGGACTATCATTTCTAACCATCGAAACGCGTCAACGCTTCATTGTACACAATCGAGGGGAACAGCTCATCCTATAGATATTGAATATTACGTATATCAAGGATTAGCCACAAAACATTGCCAACCCTGATGTGTGACTTCATTACAAAAAATAGTGTCTGTCTTGTGTCTCTCTGTGTTTCATTGCTTGGCCGTATGTATTTAGTATAATTGGAGTATAGAATTATTGTTGATGATGTTACAAAACTATAGTGATTTGATTTTAACTTTCTTTGTGATGAGATATTGTCCGCTGTAGTGTCAAGTGATTGCACATGTTTTTATTGAGAGTTAATTTTTAAAAACGGATTATTGTATGTTTACCAGTAGGGTGCTTAAAGTTGTTTAAAAAAAAATATATATATCCGTTTTTACCTACCTTAGAATGAATGTTTCTCTAAATCGGGAATCTGTAAGTTCTAACTCATGGGCTGTGATCTGTGTTAGGGTACATAGATTGATTGTTGATTGTTTTGTCCACCAAGGGTTCTTTCCTTTCTACTGGTAATGCTACAAGGACAAGATCTTAAGGACATTAAAAAAGGGCATACATTGGGCAATGTGTGGGCGCTCGACCACTGATGTATACTAAATAAGTGAACATGTGCCTGGAATGTAAAAAGAATTACAATTAAACAGACTCTAAAGGAGGTTGGGAATGGAGAATGTGAGTTGCTCTCAAAGGTTGGTGCCATAGATGTCATCCCAAAATATGCAGTGCTGCAATCAGGGTAACTTCATTTGACTCGGGCCCCCTGAGGCCAGACTGAGGGGTAATTGCTTTGGTGAGAGTTTATAAAACCCTCCAGTTGGTAGTCACTACTACCTCAAAGCAGTTAAAGCGAGAGAGGGAGACCCAAGAAGAGCAGGGCAGGGGACTGGGGGTAGTCACCACTGGTACAAGGAACAGACCTATTTGGGAAGAGTTGAGGGGCATATTATCAAGGGGTTTTATCTCCGCTTTTTTGGCTTTAAAAGCCAAGAAAGCGGAGATAAAATGATCCCCCTATTACCAAGCTGCCGCTAACACCAGTTAGCGACAGCTAATATGAGATAGCGACCATCATGGGCCCCACTTTGCATGTCAGTGATATTTATCACTAATGACATGCAAAGTGGGCGTGCCAAGATGTTAGCGACTGGAAACAGTCGCTAACATCGCTATCTCCTATTACCAACTTTTGGAGATATTCGCGCTAAGCGCGAATATCTCCAAAAACTAACACCTGCCCTGAGCAGTTCTTAGCCATGTTATCCAATGGGAGGTGGATAACATGGCTAAGAGCATTTGCTCGATAATGCATGAATATCGCTGACTTTTCAGCGATATTCATGCATTGCGGCCGTTTTTTATCGCATTTGCGATAAACCTTGCTAATAGCAAGGTTTATCTGCGATAAAAATCGCCGATTTGCGGCGATAAGTTTTGTCTCTAAACAAGTTAGAGACAAAAATTATCGCTAGTTGTTGGTAATATGCCCCTGAGTTCCACGGAATATTTTCATTTAACTCATATTTGTGAGTGGATAGCCTGCAAATACACTGCTGTTCCTTCTCAAAAAGGCGTTGTTGGATTCTTTCTCCTGCCTTTATCTGTTCAATGATAGTCCATCTCATGGCATTAGTTGTGTGATTGTTCCGGAGAAAGTGCTCAGTGAGTTTTGTTATAGTTTTCTTGCACCTGATCGTGCTACGGTGTTCACAAATTGTCAGTTTTACTTTCCTACAGGTCATACCCACGTACTGTAGGTCAAATGGACACTTGATCAAATATATAACGTTGGTGCTGTTGGAGTCATTGTGTGCACGTTGGTTCCATACTTTCAAGTGCTACTGTCTTGGTATTGCTGGTTAAGTGGCACACGCTACAGTTCCCCCATTGGTAGTGGCCTACGATGTTGGGTAGGTTCCAAGCATTGAGGACAGTAGATGTGGTCTCATGTCTGGTTTCCCTCGGGTATGTGCTCAGCAAGGAGTCCTTCAAACTCCTCTCATTTTTAAAGGAGTAAAGTGTTTTTTCCCAATGAAAATTGCCTGTATTGAGGATGGACCAAAGTGTATTGATGTATTTTGTCACTTGATTTGATGCTGTGCTGTATGTGGTTACACATACAGCACAGCATCAGAATGCACGCTCCCATTGTAAAGTATAGAATTGCGACTGAACAGGGTTCAGTCCCATCTTACTTACTGGGCTGGAACCAATGACAGGAGGTCATTCGGTTCCCATTCCCAAATGATGTCGGACTGACTCCGGTCCATCCAACATCATAATTGGGTCCTTATACTTTTCAAAGTACCATATCTGTTTGGACTGACCCATGTAACCTGGTGCCTTTTTCAAATCTCATTCTCTATGGCCGTAAGAGAAAGGCAAATCTGGTAAACTACGCTTTTTCAACTTTGATTTTAGTGTTAACCGTAGTCCAGGCCTGTTTAATATTATTGCAAATGCACTTCCGCAACCCAACAAAGTTAAAGAGATACAAATTATTTTTTTCACCACCAGCGGCAGCCGGCTCAGGGAAGCGCAGTGGGGTGGTGAGGCGGTTGGGTGGGGTGGGTAGGGCGCAGCAGGGGGGAAGCCAACAGACGACGGAATAGGTATTATTTATTTATTTAATTATACCTATTCCGTCATCTGCCAGCTTCCTCCCCTGCCATGCCCTGCCTTTCCCCACTGCGCTTACCTGAGCCGGCCACCGCTGTTCACCACAAAAGTGATCAGACTAGTTGTAGAATTTCATCAGAAATCTATAGGGGTTTATCCTGAAAATCAAAAGAGTTGAAGGCTAGAGATTCTAAAAATTATTAAAAAGGAGCTGTAGTTTTAGGGGCATTTAAAATTGACAACTAAGAGCAGTCAACAAGCTATCTAATGAAGACATGATTGCAGAGTGGCTGAGCGACTGAGCACTTTGTATGTAGCAATCATTGCACTATGTGCAGAGGCATCTTTCTTGGGAGTATAGGTGAAAAGATATTTTGGGCTATTGTTTAAGTTATTCTACAGGTCATGTACCAAGAGGATGTCATGAGTGGTTGTTAAATACCCTTTCCAAATCAAAGGATCATTGCTGTAGCTGGTGTTGGGAATTTGGTTACTGTTTGAGGGGGGTGAAACTCTACTCAAGTAGAAAGCACAATCTCTGTCAGGGTGAAACTGAAGCATATTCACCTATGCCTAACCCTCTGGTAGTTTGGCACAAAGCAGTCAGGCTTAAATTAGAGGCAATGTGTAAACCATTATTGCAGCACTTCAAACAGTAATTAAGCAAAACACAACACATGAAAAATACTGCACCAAATTAGAAAAATAGAGTGAAATGTAATAAATGTATTGACAAGAAAATGAAAATAATCTAATCAGTAGAACGAGAAATATGCACTTTCAAAATTTTGAGTAAAAATAGTACCTAGAAGCACAAAGCGGTAACTGTGGTTATCTAGTTATGACGGACTGGGAAAAAGTCACAAGTTCAGGCCGACCATGGTGAAGCCCAGGCCAGTTACTGGGGCCAAGTTATGCCCACTGAACAGGAGAACCTTAAATTCTTTTGGCCAAGGGTTGCGAGATCCAACGTCGAGGATGTGTTCCGCAGTAGTGGTTTCTGAGGGACTATGAGGTCGCGATTACAGGTCATTTGTCATTATCAAGGATGCTGTAGAAGAGGGACTTGCATTACAAAGTCCAGCATCACAGATGTGGAGAGCATCGGAGGTAACAGAAGTTGCAACACTTGCATTGCAGAATCCTGCATCTTCACCGAAGAATACTGTGCATTATTTTCATATGTTTGCATATGCAGGACATCTTGAGTTGGTCCCCATTGTATCATATGGGCCTGTGAGTGGACAGGCTGTAAGGGTTTCCACCCCAAAGACCAATGTCACAAGTTTTACTCTTGTGAGCCATTAGCAGGGAGACAGATGTATTATTGGTTAATATGGAGATCTTGTGGGGTCCTTCTTCAGGGCAGAGTGCCATATGAGCAGAGAGAAGTACTATCACAATTCTGGCAATAGAGGTATAACAAAAAGGCGTACCACATAGGGCAAAGCATTGTAAGCGTTGGAGATTACATGAGAGTGGCTACTACTAAGATTAAGATCATGCAATTGTGTTTCATGTATGGAAAATACTAGCAGTGGATCAATAAGTTTCTTCACCAAGAAAGAAAACAATATATCTGCAAGCCATTGGCACAACTTGAGGCCTGGATCACTGCCACATTTCTTGGGAGCTGCTCAAATTAGTTCTCAAATTCTTTTTGATTATGGAAGCAATGTGGGCGTTCTGTCATGGGGTTATAAATGTCATCCTTAATAGAATGAATGACAATGTTTTAGAAAGAGCAGGGTGTGACTCAGCTGTTTTCGTGCTGACATTTAGTTTCGAATTTGCCTTATTTTCCATGATACCATGGTACCATGGCAATTCTGACTGCGTGTCCTTGACTCTATTGCAGGCAGTCCTTGTCAAAAGATCTTTTACGCATGCTATAATCTGTTTCCTTCTGCACACAAATTGATTTCCCTTTGCTGTTCCTACCACTGGTTATTGAATCTCCTGTTTACCATTAGCTCCCCACAGGTTGCATACTACTCTTGCTTGCACACTCTCCCAGCACACATGGTTACTTTATTGGCCTAACTAAGTATTGACAAAGATGAGTACTCAAGCATGGAAGTGGCATCAAATCCACACAACTAATTATAGTGTTTTGTATCTCTCAGTATCCTCATGCTTGAAAACAAGAGAGTGTGTCAGTAAGTTATGTTATCTTATGTTATTTACACTTATAACGCGCACAGATACTCAAGAGTGTCATGGCACAGCCTTGAGAGATAGAAAGGGTGGGATTAGATGAAAAGTTTTTGGATTTTTCTTACATTGAAGATGGTCCTGAATGCTGTGTAGGCAAGAGGCAGCGCATTTCATGCTAGAGCAGCCTTTACAGCAAGGGAGCTGCCACCCGTCCTTTGCAACCAGACGCGAGGGACATGCCCCAGCAGTTGAGATGTTGAGTGCAATTGTCTTGGGGAGTGGGGAGTGAGACCTCCGACTTCAGTCCCAGGATCACAGTCTCCCCGGCAGCTCCGCTGTGATGTGTGTCGCCTGACAGCCCCTATGTGCTGGGTTTTATTCCACCCTGATACTGGTCTCAGTTATACGGCATTTCTGCCTGTTGCGTAAATCTTCACTGTTTTACCGCTTACTCTGCCTCACTCTTTCCACTGTTCCTTCCCTCACTGTGTTCATTTCTTTCTGCTTTACCTGTCTCACTGTGTTCTTTTTCCTGCTGTACCTGCCTCACTGTCTTCATTTCTTTCCGCTTTACCTGCATCTCTGTGTTTCATTTTTACTGCATTACTTGCCTGATGTGTTAATTTCTTCATGTTGTCACTATTTTACTCCACGGTTCACTTACATTTACCTGCCTCACTTTGCCCTTTCCCCCCTCTTCCTGCCGTTTTCCCGCTGTTCCTGCTACAGCGTCCACCCGTAACCGCTCCCCGTGACCTCCCCACTCCCGCCTCCCAGGTACTCGTCCCTCCCCTACATAATGGCAGCTGCTGCGCAGTGGCGCAGCAGTAGCGCGCAGCGGGCGCGCTGCTGGTGAACCGAAGGCACGCCTAAGGCAAGCCCATCTGCGCCCGTCTGCAACCTGACCGCGGCCAGCGCCAGGACCCCTGGTTCACATAGGCCTCACCGCTACGACACTACCACCCTCCACGCACTCAACCCCGGAAGGCACACCAACTGGGCAATATCTTCACCGAACAACACACATGGGCAGTTCTCGTGCAGACCATGCCTCAAATCCTTCACCATCGACAGCCCCCACGACCGCTGTAGAAACGGCCGATGCACACACCACCAAAACCCTGACCTGCATCCTGCTCAACGTGCGCTCCCTGCACCAACATGTCATTGAGATCTGGGAACTACTCGACACCCTCTTCCCCGAAGTGGCCTTCTTCACGGAAACCTGGACCAACGACTCCTCCGGTCCTGACCTTGCCACCGCCATCGCTGATGGCTAAATGATCCAGAGAAAGGACTGCCCACACCACCCACGAGGTGGCCTCGCCATCGTACACAAGACCCCCCTCCGCCCCTCCACATCCAGCACCAGTGACCCCCACTCCAACACTGAACACCTCCACTTCCAGATCCAGATGAGCCCCAGGACTACCCTATGTGGCACCCTCATCTACAGACCACCAGCACCTCGCACCCACCACGCGAAAACCATCTCCGAGCTCGCCGCACCGCACCCCATCACCTCCACAGACTACATCCTACTCAGTGACCTGAACTAGCCATCTTCTTCCACTGCAAGATCGCTAACATCCATGACAGCTTCAACACCATGACCATCCTGACTACGCCAGACCCCACCTCCCTTGTGAACACCACCAGCGCCAACCGCCTGACCTCCTGGTCCAACGTCAACGACGACGAGACACGCAAGGTCATGAACTCCATCCACTCAAGATCTCCGTCAGACCCGTGCCCACACCTCATATTCAACAAAGCTGCCATCTCACCCCAACTACGGAAGGTCATTAACATCTCCTTCGAAACAGTGACATTCCCGGAAAGCTGGAAACATGCTGAAATCAACTCCCTCCTCAAGAAGC
Organism: Lissotriton helveticus; assembly: GCF_964261635.1. Lineage (NCBI taxonomy): Eukaryota > Metazoa > Chordata > Amphibia > Caudata > Salamandridae > Lissotriton > Lissotriton helveticus. Next base: position 945,648,275 of record NC_136068.1, read on the forward strand.
CCAAGGCAGACCCCAAGGACCTCAAGAACTTTCAGCCCACCTCTCTGCTCCTGTTCCCGGCAAAGGTCATCAAGAAAATCGTCAACATGCAACTGGCCCGCCACCTGGAAGACAACAACATCTTAGACCCGTCCCAGTCCCGATTTAGGCGCAACCACAGCACCGAGACAGCACTCATCGCCGCCACAGATGACATCAGGCGCCAACTAGACAACGGCGAAACATCAGCCCTCATCCTCCTGAACCTGTCAGCCACCTTCGACAGGGTCTGCCATCGCATTCTAAAGACACGCCTCCTAGAAGCCGGAATTCAAGAGAAGGCCCTTGACTGGACCACGTCCTTCCTCTCCGGCAGAACCCAGAGTGTCCGCCTCCCACCCTTCCAATCCAAGGCCATCGACATCATCTGTGGCGTCCCCCAGGGCTTATCCCTCAGCCCGACGCTGTTTAACGTCTACATGGCCCCCCTCTCACAAGTGGCCCACCAGCACGACCTCAACATCATCTCCTACGCTGCCGACACCCAGCTCATCCTCTCCCTCACCAAAGACCCGCACACCGCCAAAACCAACCTCTACGAAGGAATGAAGGCCGTCGCCGACTGGATGACGAACAGCGGTCTGAAGCTGAATTTGGACAAGATGGAGGTACTTTTCCTCGGACCCACCCCCTCAGCCTAGGACGACTCCTGGTGGCCGACCATACTGGGAACGGCACCGACACCCACAGACCATGCACGCAACTTGGGATTCATCCTCGACTCCTCCCTCTCCATGTCTAAACAGGTCGGTGCCGTTTCCTCCTCCTGCTACAACACCCTCCGCATGCTCCGCAGGATCTACAAGTGGATCCTGACCGAAACAAGAAGAACGGTGACAGAGGCCCTTGTAAGCAACAGACTGGACTATGGCAACGCACTCTACGCAGGAATCCCAGCCATACACCTACGACGACTACAACGCATCCAAAACGCCTCTGCCCGACTGATCGTCAACGTCCCCCGCCACATTACCCCCAACCTGAGAGACCTACACTGGCTCCCCGTCGACAAGAGGAACACCTTCAAGCTCCTCACCCACGCACACAAAGCACTCCACAATGCCGGACCAGCCTATCTTAACAGCAGACTCAGCTTCTACATCCCCACCCGCCAGCTCCGCTCAGCCAGCCTTGCCCTCGCCGCTGTCTCCCGCATCCAACGAACAACCTCCGGTGGCAGATCCTTCTCCGACCTCGCTGCCAAGACCTGGAACACCCTCCCTACCCACCTACGGCAGACCCAGGACCTTCTCCCCTTCAGAAGATTCCTCAAGACCTGGCTCTTTGAGCAGTAGCGGCACACCCTCCCCTCAGCACCTTGAGACCCTCACAGGTAAGTAGCGTGCTTTACAACTACTCTGATTGATTGATTGATTGATTGAACTTCCACCTCGACAAAGCAACGACCCCGACTCCACTGCTCTCCTTGGCAACCTCGCCAACCTAGGATTGAAGCAGCTCGTCAACACACCCACCCACAGTGCGGGCTACACCCTCAACCCCATCTTCGCAGGAGGAACTAACATCCCCTTCTGCCACACCACTCAGCCCCCCTGGACTGACCACCACTGCGTCCACTTCACCTTCAACACCAACACCGCACCCAAGCCCGCCCTATGCCCACAACAAAGGAACTGGAATACATTTACAGAAGAACTCCTGAACACCACCCCCCTCCAAGACCCCCCAGCACCACAACCGACACCAAATCCGAAGCCAAGGAACTCCATCACTGGATCGCCTGCTGTGCTGACAAGCTCACACCCCTCCACCTCCCCACCAAATGCCAGTCGAAAGCCGCCTGGTTCACCACAGAACTTCGAGAAGCCAGACGCTCCTGAGGACAACTAGAGAAAACCAGGCAAAACCTAAAAACTACGGAAGCACAGAACCACCACAAGAGCGCCCTGAAGGATTACCACCAGCACATAAGAGACACCAAACAGACCTTCATAAGAGATAAAGTCCAGACCAATGCGACCAACACCATGGAAATGTTTAGAGTCATCCAGCAGCTCGCAAAACTCACCTGCGAAGCCAAGGATGTCACTCCTTCCCAGGAACTCTGCGACAAGCTCAGCTCCTACTTCCACCTGAAGATAAAGGCCCTCTAAGACACCTTCAATGAACCAACAACGGACACCCCGCCCCTACCGACCACCGCCGATAAGCCAACCATCACGTCTTGGGAACCCACGACCGTCAAATGCATTACAGCTACCATGAAGAGAACCCACTCTGGAGCCCCTAAGGATCCCTGCCCACCCCACACCTTCCACAAGGCTGCCACCACCCTCGCACTCGAACTGGGACCCACCATCAACGCCTCCCTCAGATTCGGCATCTGCCTAGATGACTGGAAAGGGGGCGGAAGTTAAGCCCATCCTCAAGAAACCATCAGCCAACCCAACGGACCTGAAAAACTACTGGCCTATCTCTCTTCTCCCCTTCACAGCCAAATTCACCGAGAGACTCATAAACACCCAGCTGACCACCTTCATAGAAGAAAACCTCATCCTGGATGCCTTCCAGTCGGGATTCCGCAGTAACCACAGCACCGAGACCGGTCTCCTCGACGCCACCGATGACATCTGCATGCTACTCGACCAGGGGGACACCACAGCCCTCATCCTTCTAGACCTCTCCGCAGCCTTCAACACCGTTTCCCATCGCACTGTAGCATCCAGACTACACGACACAGGAATTCAAGGAGCCACCTTCGGCTGCATCCAATTCCTCCTCTCCGGCAGAACCCAGAGGATCTGACTCCATCCCTTCCTCTCGGAACCAACGGAAATCAACTGGGGAGTACCCCAGGGATCTTCACTCAGCCCCACTCTCTTCAACATCTACATGGCCCCCTCACCGCCATCGTCAGACAGCATGGGCTTAGCATCGTATCCTACGCTAACGACACCCAGCTCATCCTCTCGCTCATGACGAATCCCAAAGACATCAGACTCTGTGTAGGAAAAGTCTCAGTTTAAGCAATAAAACGCATTGGAAGCACATGACATGAGACGAGGTTTATTCAACATCCACTCCTCAAGATGTCCAGACTGATAATCATCCTAACCCCCTTACAACAGTACTCCTCATCATTCGACATATTCAAACAACAACACAGTCCCCAACATTTCCATTGAACACGAGCTAGTCACGAGCTGTAACACAACAAGCATGCTCGTGACAGCTCGCATCACATAAGACGTTCCCAACACTCTGCTCCCAGGAAGGCATGAAGAACTGGGCAGCCTGGATGAAGGACAGCTGCTTGAAGATGAACTCAGAGAAGACCAAAGTCCTCATCCTCGGTCCCTGCACCTCCACCTGGGACAATACCTGGTGACCCTCCACCCTCAGGAGCCCACCCACCCCTACAGACCATGCTCAGAACCTCAGCATCATCCTCGACTCCTCCCTCTCCATGAACCGCCAGATCAACACTGACGCCTCCACCAGTTTCAACTGCCTTCACATCCTGCGTAAGACCTTCAAGTGGATCCCCTCCGACTGCAGAAGGACCATCACCCATGCATTCATCACCAGCACACTAGACTACGGCAATGCCCTCTATGCCGGAATCAACAAAAACCTCCTGTGTAGACTCCAGACCACCCAAAATGCCAAAGCCAGACTCGTCCTCGAGACACTGCGCCATGAGCACATGACCCAACACCTACGAGTCCTCCACTGGCTCCCCGTCGAGAAGAGGGTCACATTCAAACTCCTCACCCACGCATACAAATCCCTACACAACATCAGACCCAAATACCGCAACAAGAGAATATCCTTCCACGTACCCAAGAGGAAACTCTACTCCGCCGACCTCACCATGGCAGGGGTCCCCCGCATCCACAGCCACAGAACCTGTGGGAGAGCTGTCTCCTACATCGCACCCAAGACTTGGAATGAGCTCCCTGTGAACATCAGATGATCCCTGACCTTGCACACGTTCAGGAAGGACCTCAGGACCTGGCTCTTAAACTGACTCTGGAGCCGCCCCCTCTCCCCCCCACCCCAGCGCCTTGAGAACCTCAGAGGTGAGTAGCGCGCTATACAAACCCCTAATTGATTGATTGATTGTCTTGGGGGAGTGTAAAAGGAGAAGCGTTTTTGAAGATAGGTTGGTCTGAAGCCATAGAGGGCGGGATGAGCTATTACTAGTGTTTTAAATTTAGCCCGTTCAATTACGGGCAGCCAGTGAAGAGCACGGAGATGTTGTCTCATGCTGCATCTGGGAAGAATGTTCAAAAGAAACCTGACTGCCGCTGTCTGAACCACTTGCAGTTTGTTTAGCAGATAACCTGGAGAGTCAGCGTACAAAGAATTAGCATCATTTATACGCAATAGAATAAGGGCTCGTGTAATGAAGGGGAAGAAATTTCCTAAGAGTTTTCAATAACCCAAAACAGGTCCTGGACAGTTTTTTAATCTGGGTCAAGAAAGTAAGGTTCTCCTTGAACCAGATCCCCAAATTCTTAATGGTGTGCTCAGTTGAAACTGGGAGATCAGAGTCTGACGGCCAAAATGTTGCTCGGAACCGGGGGGAAACTTACCAAAGAGGAGAATTTCGGATTTCTCCTTGTTGCATTTAAGTTCTGCAGAGGCCAGCCAATGAAAAACTGCGGTCAGGTATTTTTTAGCAGCCGAGGTTGAGCTCTCATTTTCCTCCATGTAAACAAGAGCTGGGTGTCAACAGCGCAGGCAATCATTTTTGCCCCCAAATCCTCTGCTAATTGAACCAAAGGGGTGACATTAATATTTAAAAGAAGGGGGCTGAGGGAAGATTCCTGGGGGACCTTTGTGGACACTCTCTGTGGTCAGGAGGATGAATGAGTCATTAGTGAGAACTTACGTAGGTGGGTCAATGGAAAAAGAAAAGCTGTGTGTGAATGGCTGAGCACGTGAATGGAAGAGTGAATGAGTGGAGAGATAAATGAATGAGTTTGTGAGTCAGTAAATGATTCAGTAAACATAGGGTTATGTGAGTGATTTGGATTGATAGGTGAGTTGAATATGTGGATGAGTAAGAGGGCGAGTGACTGGATGCATGACAGCCTGGGTGAGCGTGTGGGCGAGTGAATGAGTGAGTGCTAGCAAGGTAGAGTGAACGAGTAGCTGGAAAATTAAGTATACATGAGTGAATGGATGACAGGATGTAAGTGAATCGATCAAAGGTGGGTCAGTCTATGTATGAGTGTATGAATGAAAAGATTACTTGTCAGTTGATGGGAGGACGGGAGAGATGAATTGCTGACAATAGAACAGGAGTATATAACTGGAGAGATAAGTGAGGAGAGAAATGTCTGTAGTGATGCATGAGTAAATGAAGGAACGAGTGGATGACTGCTTAGGTGGATACACTAGTGAATGGATGAAGGAATGGATGCATGAGTGACAGAATGATCAAGCATATGTATGGATAAGGGAATTTAAATTTGTCTTTGAATAACTGAGTGGATGGATGGGTGGAGTGGGTGAATAGATTGAAGAGTGAATGCATACATCAGCAAAGGGATGAAGCACTAGGTCAATCAATCGATGAGTGGATGAATGAGAGGGTATCAAGTTCAGAATATTCTTAAAGGCTCAACTTAAATTCCTGATACGTGGCTAATCCAGCACTCTTTGGGCCAGATTTACAGCCCATCAATTTCCGACTTCCAAATTGGGATGTATAACAGTGTCTTAGACACTGTTAGCGATTCCTAATGGGGTCGCAAATTGCATGCCTCATGAATATTAATGAGGCTGTCGCAATTTGCACCCCATTAGGAATGGCTAGCACTACCAGGAATGGCGGCCTGCTGGGGTCAGCAGACTACCATGTCTGGAACTGCTTTTTAAATAATGCAGTCTTTTTTTATTAATGCAGCCCGTTTTCCTTAAAGGAAAACAGGCTGCATTTAAAAAATAAAAATGAAACTTTTCAGTTTCATTTTTTAAGGGCAGGCAATGGTCCCCGGGGCCACTGCCTGCCCTCAAAAAATAATTGTGCATTAATTCCCAAAAGGGAAGAGGTCCCCGGGGACCCCTTCCTGTTTGCGAGTGCCTTACCACCCTTCTGAGAAGGGTGGTAAACTGCAAGTGTTTTGCGACTGCAATTGCGGTTGCAAAACATTCATACATAGGTTTTGGAGTCGCTGTTAGGAACGGATACCCTTGGAACGACCCTTCCTAATAGCGAGTCTCTAACCCTTTTTTGCGAGTCGCTAATTGATTAGCGACTCACAAAATGGTGTTGGTACATGGGCCACATGTTTTTTACAGTCGCAAATGGGCCTACAACCCCTTTGCGATTGCAAACAATGGTCTTACATCTGGCCCTTAATGTCATTTTAATTTCTCCTGAATTGGTTCCTTATATCTTTGGCTGGTTGGATTCCCAAGACCCGTAAACCTTCCCAACTATTGGCTGACAGAGTTGTGTTCTTTCAGGGCCTTGTCACCTTCTGAGACTTATATGATGGCGGACATCCCTGTTATGCCTCATCCTTACCAAAGCGATTACCTGGTTCTGCGTTTTACTTTTTTACTACTTGCACTTCTTCTTATGCACCCACGTTCAGAGTGCACTGCGGTGACGAGTGGCTAGTTAGTTTTTCCCATTAAAAGTCCAAAGAAAGAAATAATTAATTATAGAAATACAAAAGCTTGTGAGAAGGGAAGCCATGTCGGTTCACTCTTTAATATAATAATTTCTGAAATGTAGCACAAAATAATGAATAGCATACCAAAAAATCACTCAAACTTTTGTCCGGGCACATCTATACAGTACTAAATGATTCTCACAGCATTTCCCAGAATTCCCATCTGATGATCTGCTTACATCTCCCTTGATTAGTCCTGATATAGGTGGATTGGCAGATCCACAAATACTTTTGTCTTTTTCTCTTTTGCCTATATTTGCAAAATACAGTTGACCCTGCAATACATTAAACCTTATTTAGTTGTTCTTGCACCAGAAGAGGAAAGGAGACAATTGCAGGTACCATGCGTACTTGTATCATGTCAGTATCTCTCAGCTCTTTTTCAAGAGGCTCACAGTAAAAACCGTCAAAAGAACCATTTAGGTCACTGTGTGCAGCAAGAATGTTGTGGGGCCAAATGCAAGCCAGGAAAATCGCCCTTCACCCCATGTTTAGATAGTAAAATATAGTCATAAGTGAGGTTTAGTGGGACACTCACGCCCTGGTCACCAGTACCAGAGCACCTGCTGCACCGTAGATTGCTATGCCTCTGTTTACCAGCTATGTTTAATGCATATGCATGTGCTTTCCTAATGTTGTTGAGACTCATTGTTTCAAAGCTGAGGCTCCTGTCCCAAAAGAGATGATCAACTTCTATGGTGCTCCTTCTCCACCTCACCTTACTCTTAATCCTCTACAATGCATAGACACTTAAAGAGGACGAATGGGAAAGGGTGGCAAATTTGGTTTCATTCAGGGCTCTTTCTGGGGAAAGACCAGCTCTGCTTCGGAGGACAAAACAGAGACAACGAAGCACTCTGAAACTGAATGCAGCATTTACACACAGTAAAATCTACATGAACACATTTCTTTCTGTAGGGGCTGCTAACACAGCGCCAGATGCACTTAGCATTTTAACGGCCGTTAATGGTCTGATTTGGCATTTACAACTGTTAAAATGCGTTCACTTATTTACTAATCCAGTTGAAGCAGTTGGAAAAGTTTTCTGACTGATAAAATGGGATTCTTAATCGATACCAATTCGGAATAGGGAAGGGCTGTGCTGCAGGCGTCACTTCCAAATACTAAATCAATATGTAATGTATCAATTTTTGCTCTAGAAATACGTTCTCAAATTGTTCATATTTTACCAGCACTTTAAAGGGGGTGGTAACATATTTGAAAAAGGGATGGGGTTCCTTTGGGACCGATTCCACTTTGTGAATTGAGATTTCTTTTTTTTAAGAGGAGTCAGTGGTCCAAACAACAACAAAATAAACTTTTCCTATTAAACACAGTCACACTTCTTTAAGAAAAATGGGCTGCATTTAAAAAAATGAAGTTTGCTTTAAAGGAATCACAGACATGATGGTCTGCTGATCCAGCAGACCATCATCCCTGCGATGGCCTCCAATCGTAGTGAGTCACAGTTAACAACCGACCTCATTAAAATGTGTGGGAAAGGTTGGATACCGACGTACTATGATTCAGATTCTTAAAAACTGCACTATTAAGACATAGACGAGTCTTTAAAAAGATTTACTGGTCACAAAAATACTCGTCTTAACTTGTGGTCAGTATTTTGCGACCAGATATTAATACATCTGACCTCTAATCTTCATTAGAACGTATTAAAACGTGCCCACCTCTGTGTTCAACGCACCCTTTCTGAAAACCAGAACATGCTAAATTTACTGGTATTTGCTAGAGCAAATTGTGAAAGACCAGCACTGTCTCAGTCAGTCCAGAATATCAAATCATTAGCCCACTCACACTGGTGAAGATGGATTACATTTAAATGCAACACTTTCAGTTCATTTTACTCATTTCCAATTAACTTTTGGGAAAACATTTGCATGTGTAAGCAGATTCTCTTCCAGAGGGGAAGGGTGTATTCCTGTAATTACACAAACACACAATAGATACAGTATATTAGAACATCACATATCGATAAACAAATCATATGCAAATAATGTGTATATTTCCAGGAAGTCGCCTTGACCTAACGCGCCTTGGGACTGAATCTGATTTCACCTGAACAAGCCATTATTATAATGGCTGTTTAAGTGTCTCACCACAAATGCGAGCAGCGTGACCTTTTTCAATAAATAAGAAAGGCACCAAAGCATGGAAGCTCCGCGCAGAAAGATGAAAGCAAATTCCTGCCAGTCTCCATCCCGTAATGCCACCAGATCTACAGCAGAAGCCAGGGCTGGAGAGGGAAGATGCGTCACAGGTGCTGGACGTGCAGAACCAAGCAGTATGTGGCAGCCTGGCTCAATAACAGGTGCTGGACTGCAATAATGCCAGGACACTGAGAGGCAGCGGTGAGACCCCCACACAGCGTATCAGGTAGGGGTGGGTAGAGTTCCACTACGCAGAATTCCACAGAGTGAAAAGAAAACTCTGCAAACTCCACCTAACTCTGCATGAACGGGCAGGGTTGTGCTCGGTCGCCCATTCATGCCGATATGTGCGATAAGCAAGCTTCCCATAGCAATGTGTGTGCGAATCATGGCACCACGCGGTCGACCGTGCGCTCGAAGCCATTTTGTTGTTCCTATTCCCTTAATGGTGCTGGGCCAACTTCTAAATCCTAACTATATCTTTACCATCGATACTTTATCCAAGTTATCCTCTCCTGTTTTACATTTATTTCCTTATTGTGTGTATTTTTGCTGGTGTATTTTTTAGGAACTTTATCATTTCTCAATATAACAATAAAGTAAATCCAGTTACTGTGAGTGTAATAAATGAAATAATTCACATAAGGTACAATCGGCCATCTAGCAAAAGGGGAAAGGAAAATCATAGCAGAGAGACACAGGTTAAAAGAAATAACATAAAAGAACATTGCATGCCATACAGAAAAAGAGACGTGGTGCTTCCCAACATTGGTACAATAGTGCAAACGAGTGACAAAGATAGCACACCACCGGAACCCACAAATACCCTAGTTGGCACATTGGTATCCTTCATAGATAGCAAATAGTTTTGCAATGGTTCCCAAATATCCTTGGGCCTAGATGCAATGGGCTGTAGTGTAGCATTGATTGCGAAAGTAATGACACAAAAAGACAAGTCTTTTAGCTAAGCTGCCACAGTGGGGTGAGGGGAGTGGGTGCGCCCGAATGTAGCAAGATTTGTCTCTTGGTTAAAAGTAGGGCCATAGCAATAAAGCGCCGTATCCACAATGGTAAGGGCTTGACGTATCCCAACCACACCAGTAGGGGGTCAGGCGAAAGTGGATGCCCAATCATGAGTGACAGAGTTAAAAAAATAGCCCTCCAAAATGAAGCTATCAACTCACACATCAATGTCAAATGGGAAAAGCAAACACAAGGAGATGATAGACGGCGTGCTGAAACTCTTCAGACACTCACCCTCAGTCACAAATCTGGGATGAATCCAGCATCATTCTTTAGCTCATTTCGCCACCCGTGTTCAAACACAGCTATATGCAAATTAGTCTTGACCCTGTGCATCATGGGGACAGTCCAGCCCGACCTGCCAAACCAGGCCTTCCTTGGACCGGAAACAAGCATCCTGGGACCAGTTTTAGGGTAACACCCCTCATCAGCCAGGCTAGCTTGAATCCAGTGGCAAAGTGAGCAAGGGACCCACGTCTGGGCATACCAGCCAACTTAGGGCAAACAAAGCGAACACAACGAGATGATGGAAAGAGTGCTGAAACGTTTCAGACACTCGCCCTCAGTCACAGATCTGGGTTCAATCTGTCATTGTTCTGTAGCTCACTTCGCCACCCCAGTTCAGACACAGCTATATGCAAATCAGTCTTGGCCCTGTGCCTCATGGGAACAGTCCAGCCCGAACTGCTAAGCCAGGTCTTCCCTCGACCGGAAATAAGCATCCTGGGACTGGTTTTGGGGTAACATCCCTCATCAGCCAGACTAGATTGAATTCAGTGGCAAAGTGAGCAAAGGACCCACATCTGGGCATACCCTGCCAAATTAGGGCGAACAAAGTAAACACAATAAGATGATGGACGGAGCGCTGAAACTTTTAAGACACTCACCCCCAATGACAGATCTGGGTTGAATCCATCATTGTTCAAGTCAGCATAGTCGGTCTGGCACTTCGGGCACTAATGTGATTTTGTAGGGTCTAACTTTGCTAATGCAGCAGAGGTGGTGTAGGCTGTAAGTAGATATTTATGGTGCAATATTGTATGTCAATGATTCCAGAACACAAGCTAAGTCTGCATACAGCAATAATTCCAAATCGTGTCTGCAAGTGAAATGCCTAAATCACGTTCCCACCCAACCCAGCTCCATCCATACCCATGGGCCTCAATCAAGAAGGGCCATTCAAGAAATTCAAATGCTTTTTCTGCCTCTAATCAATCAATCAATCAATCAATCAATCAATTAATCAATCATATCATATTTAAAGCGCACTACTCACCCATGAGGGTCTCAAGATGCTGGGGTGGGGAATGCTGCTACTGCTCGAAAAGCCAGGTCTTGAGGAGATTTCTGAAGGTCAGCAGGTCTTCGGTCTGCCATAGGTGGATAGGTAGGGTGTTCCAGGTGTTGGTGGCGAGGTGGGAGAACAATCTGCCACCAGAGGTCACTCTTCAGAAGCGTGGGACTGTGGCGAGGGCGAGGATGGCGGAGCGGAGCTGGTGGGTGGGGGTGAAGAAGCTGAGTCATCTGTTGAGGTACATTGGTCTGGTGTTGTGGAGTGCCTTGTGTGCATTGGTGAGGAGCTAGAAGGTTATCCTCTTGTTGACCGGGAGCCAGTGCAGGTCGCTCGTCTGGGGTGTGATGTGGCTGCGGCAAGGGATGTCGAGGATCAGGCATGCAGAGGCGTTCTGGATGCGTTGGAGCCGTCTCAGGAGTTTGGCCGGGCTCCTGCGTAGAGGGCGTTTCCGTAGTCCAACATGCTTCTGATGAGGGCCTGGGTGACCATTCTTCTCGTTTCAGTGGGGACCCACTTGTAGATCCTGCGGAGCATGCGGAGGGTGTTGAAGCAGGAGGAGGAGACGGTGTTGACCTGTTTAGTCATGGAGAGGGTGGAGTCGAGGATGACCCCTAGGTTGCCTGCGTGGTCGGTGGGTGTTGGAGCGGTTCCCAGTCCGGTCAGCCACCAGGAGTCGTCCCAGGACAAAGGGGTGGATCCGAGGATGAGGACCTCAGTATTGTCCGAGTTCGGCTTCAGTATGCGAACAGAGCGAAGACTGAGGGGACTGTAGGGGAGATTTGATTAAGTACTGCAAAGAGGGTGCAGAGGTTAATAGAAGTAGAGCGGTGGGGTAGAAAGCCAGATTGCCTTGGTGAAATGATGTGATCAATCAGCAATGACAGGCGGGTAGTTCGGACTTTAGCCAATATTTTAGTATCGAAATTGAGGAGAGATAATGGTCAATATGAAGAACAGTTTTAGGCTGGTTTATTGAGTTTGAGCGTGCTATGGGGGCCGAAGCAGGTGCACCAAAGTGGGGCCTGGGTGCTCGCCCTCGCCATATCGACGCCCCTGAGACTATTTTCCCAAGTATCTTACCTTGCGTTGAGCTAGGTCATGAAAATTGTGCAACAGCTTCGACCGATCATGTAGCTAAGAGTCAAGGGATGTGTCCTTACTAGTATAGTCTAACAGTCAAAGCCTCTCCTCCTCCCCAGGTAAGTCAGCCCGAATACTCGATAGTACCCCGGCAAGTTTGGAGATGCACATACTGCGTATGTAAGCCTTGAAGGCTTTCCATAATGTAGAGGGACTATCCAGAGAACCAGAGCTGGTGGGGAAAAATTTGACAATCCACATGTGTATAGCGCACAATCACCCGTTAGGGTCTCTAGGCGCTGGGGGCCGTCGGGAAGATTAAGCAAGCTATTGCCCAGAGTCACATGGTGCTGGGCTAACCTGCCGCCGGAGCCGGGGATCGAACCCTGATCCCCAATTCCACCGTCAGTCGCCCTGGCCGCGGCGCCACACCTCTCCCACAATGGCATCTCGGATCTCAGAGTGAAAGACTCTGTCATGGAGACATTAGAAGCACCACTGCTGAATCACAAGGACAGAGATAAGTACATGTAATTTGATCCCTATGGGTGTATGGTCTGATAGTATGTGAGAGAAATGAACAACAGAGTGCAGCCATAGAAGTGCATTCAGGGACATGTACCAATGATCGATACGTGTCCACACATTATGTGGAGCAGAATAAAATGTGTAGTCCCTTTGTTGCGGGAACTTTTGGTGACATGCGTCTTAGCAGTGGAATGTATTAACCTCTTGTGTGCTCAGGACGACCCCCGGCCTTCCTACCTCATGGTGGGCGAGTGCTCAGGACGGCCAGGGGCTGTCCGAACGCTGCAGATTCCGGAGCGAGGCGAGAATTCCACACCTGTGCGGAACAATTAATTAGTGGGCAGAGTTCAGACGGCCCCCGTCCGTCCTCCGCACACGCCTACCGTGACGAAGGGGTTATGCCCCCTAATGAAGTCCTCGCGCCGCAGCGGGATTCGCGCTGCAGGGGTAAAGAAGGTCTGTAAGGGCCTGCACAGAATGGGGTTTCGATATTGTAGTAGATCAAGTGGAGTCAAACTTGGGCTGCCGAGTGAGATTCAGATCTCTGCCCCTAAACATATAGTCTGCCTCGAATTGCCCAATGTGTGACAATGGTCCGTGAAAAAGTCAAGAGACTCTGTGTTTGGACTACAGATATTGACAAACAGAATTGTGTGCCAGCCAGTATGCCCATCACCAGCAATTAGTGGCCTGTAGGGTAAGTGACAGTCTGTCAGTGGTGGACGGAGACAGTGCTTTGGATAAGGATACAAACCTCTTGTGAATAGGAGCTATGGTGAGAAAAGTATTGATGTGTGCCTCATGCAGTATCACCTCTGCATTCCGCACTGGTAGCCAAGTGGGTCTCCTGAAGAAAGACCACCTATATACTGTGCTGGCACAGATAGGCAAGGACTTTCCTCCCTTTGTGGGCGTTATTCAAACCCCTGATGTTCGAGGCCATGAAAGAAAGCGTGAAAATGTTATCTCTACCTATCGTTGAAGGCATAGGAGGCATAGGGCCGGTCTCCAAAAAGTACATTGGCAGTGTAGGTGCGAGGGTGATTCCTAAGTGTACCATGGCAGTAAATAGACTTCAATAAAAAACAAGACAATAAAACAATCGCTAAATCCCCCCACTCACCTCAGCTGAAACAGAGGCTGGAAATCCCTAGAACTTAAAAAGAAAAATCCAACTACATACATAATGGTTTAAACCATGGGGGAGTGGCAATGCCCTGGAGCCAGTAATTGCATATTTATACAAAGCATTGAGTAAAACAAATAGAGCATTAAAAATTAGTAGGGTACAGGAGGGATAATACAATTCCTTCGATCTATATCGGTGGAGTATTGGCTACACAGGCAAGGCATGAAAAAGCAATAGTCAGTGCATAACAGTAGATGCCCTGGGGATTCTCACAAAGCATTATTCTCCAGTGTAGTGGGCACCGATCTCCTGGGAGGAGATGCACCGGAGTCTGCGCCTTCCAAGGACTTGCTGAGTGAGCGCTTCTTGCAGAATTTCTCAGCTTCTGCAGGAGTATTGAAGCAATACTGCCAGCCGCCCGCTTCCACCCAGAGGCATTCAGGATAGAGCATCTCATACTTGAGGCCCAGTTTTTGGAGAGTGCGTTTGGCATCAGTGAATTTGCGGTGGGCCTCCTGTACCAGTGGAGTGTAGTACGGGTATAAGGATATTGTAGATCCTTGATGGAGGGGGGCTTCCTTCTCATGGGCCAGGCAAAGTGCAGTTTCTCGGTCTCTGAAATTTAGGAGCCAGGCAATAATCTGTTGAGTGGGGCTCCCGGGATCAGCTGAGGCCCAAGTGTTTGATAGGCTCTTTGAATTATAAATGTGTCTGAAAAAGATTTTCTGTCAAAGAGCTCTGCAAGCAGCTGCTCCACAAAGGCACCCATCCGCCCTGTGTTCGTGGATTCAGGAATACGAACTACAGTGATATTATTTAGTTGGGAACTTGCTTCCAGGCCTTCGTTCTTAGCTGCTACCTTTTTGAGGAGGCATTCCAATTGCTCAAGGTGCTTCGCAGTGCCTGCGTTACTATCTTCAATGTCTGCGATTCTGTGTTCAGCGCCATCCAGTCTCACGCTATGGTGTTCCAGGTTCTCAGACATGGCACCGAAGCATCGCATTAGGGCGTCAAACCTGATGTCTATGGACTTGAAGCTGGCACGCAGCTCAGCCACGATGGCTGACATACCATCCACGGGCAGGTCCGCCATTTTAGAATCTGAGACATTAATAGACTCTTAGGGTGAACAATGGCAGCGTGGATTTGTGCTCAGTTCAAAGGTGAATTGCTTTTGCTTTGGGGTCACCGTGTCCCATTGTAATAGATCCGCCCATTGCAGCAAGGAAGCAGTAGAAGCTCTGCTGCAGCAGTTGAAGATCAGTCCAACCCGGTCATCACAAGTCAGTTGCTAGGTCCAGGCAGGGGACCGTTGAGCGGTGCCTCAGTTGCAAAGGCAGCACAGTAGCTTGCAGCGCCAGCGATGGACAGCTCGGCTGGACCTCATAGGTCAACGCATAGCGAGCCTGCCATCCTTTTCTTATGTCAGCGCCCAAGCGTTTGAAGGTGCACTAAACCCCTAATATGTAGCCTCTATCTCTCATAGATTACAACCCAGGTAGTGTGTGCCATACATATATAGGTGGTAGACACTTAGCCAATCCTAGGGATCGGCAGGAGGGAGGCAACCCATGACACTGCATTGATAGCTGGAGGCGCAGCTATCCCAACAAGGCTGTCACCAGCGGCCACAGCGGGGGGCCCACAGCCACCCTGGAATCCACCTTTGTTAAAAGAAAATCTTTGCTTATTATGCTACTGCTGGTATAATTTGAAACAGAAAAAAAACTATTATCATCTGCAACGCCAATAGCTCACATTTAGATTAATGTGAGACCTATTGCATTGCAATTGCTTGTTCTACATTTCTTGTTTCTATAGCTGACTTCCTACTGTGTCTGTACTAATCGGTAGCTTCTTCTGCTTGGTTATGCTGTCCCTTTCCCCTAACTTTATACCCTGTGGACCGATACTGTAATACTAAGACACTAAATTAGGCAGTCTACTGTGAAGATTGAAGATTTTGCAGACCCAAGCAAGCTCTTCTATGCTTGTTTGTTGAGAAGGCTTTCAATTTCTCGCTCATTCTGAAATGACGAGAGAGTGGCCATGGTTATGGTGACCCCCGAATGCTGGATTGTATGTATTAATATTTAGTATTCCTGCAGTTTTAATGACAGTACAGGATGGCAGGAGAGTAGTATGAGGATGGTCTTATTAACATTTGCCAAGCAAAAACATATGTACTTATTGACCAATTTATTCTACCCCTTCATTGCATTTTACATGAATCACAGTCATCACATCTTTGCCCCTCCATTATGGTTGGTTTGACTACTGGCTTTTCTATCATTGTCAACTAGCAAAATGCCCATAGTGATATTTTAGATGGAATAGGAGATACTACAAACTGAACTGTGGTCATGGTTTGCCGTTGTATTTTGTTAAAAAAAATTAAAAGAGGGAGGTGTATCTAGCATCTAAAATTTCTAATGTTTTTTAGCCACTTAGACCACCAGTGACGGGGCCAGCAGCACCAGTGAGCCATTAGCAGCTGAAGGGGGAGTCTCTGCTGAGGCCAGGACAGGCTATGGTAAGTCACATTGCTTGGTTATTGACAATTACTAGCATACCCACTGTATTTGTTAAATGAAGCAGATCCCAACCATCATCATTCATCCATGACCTCCTTGCCAATGGCACTTCGTGAGTCTTGATCCAGGGGCCATGAGCTCACCCAACAGGAGCATGGTTCAAAGCTTTCAATGAATTGCACACTGAAATTAAAACACTTGTCTTTAGCTTCTCTCCCAGTATCCACTCAGTCACTCACCTCCTAGTACAGCATTCCTGTATTTGTCCCTAAGTTCTGTCCCAAACTAGGGAGGCGCTAGAGGGCGCGCATGCAGATGGCGCACGTAAGTGAGGCTCCTGCAAGCCTGGACTACAAATCCTTCAGTTATCCTGTAAAGCCAACGCCAAACCCGGTATAAACAAGCAAGAGTGAAGAAGATATTGGGTCTCACACTCGACGAAAGTTTGGAGGCTCTCCAATCTGGCATGACGATGTGAGAGGTCGACAAAGAGTTGACCGAGGATGACCCGGGGCCTGTAACAACTGCGGACCGGGAGCCGGAGACTACGCTAGCCCGTAGTCTCAAGAGGCGCGCAGGCCTCAGGGCAGAGACTGCTTCGAGCAACCCTGCACTGCCACCCGGTCGCGGCGCTGGGACTCGTGTGACACTGAGGCGGGTTGGGAGGGAACCGCCTGCTGTAGAAGACGTCCCCGAAGAGATTGAGCTGCCTACTGTGGAGAACCAGAGCTTCAGGTTCAAGGCTGGGGAATAGCGGGATCTGGCACCAACCGCTGCGGAGACGCTGCCTGGCCCGACCGATGAAGCAATCACAGAGAAAGGCAGGACACTAATTGCAGCCGGGAGCATCGGTCGCAGCGCGGGCACGGGGTGAGGTATCTTACGCCACCCCCCTCCCCCCCCGAAACTTGCTGGTGAGCCGAGACGGCCCACGGGAGCTCAAGTGATGGGATATAAATTTAACGAATACATGTTACTGGCCTAATATATACAATATAACCTTATGACCGCATGTTAGCATTGTATTATTCACATTGTATTATTGTAGTTAGGAAGTAGTAAGTAGTAGTAAGTAGTAGTAGTTAGGAACGATTTCACTCCCTGTTCGTTTAAATCTATTGGTGTGACCCGAGCCATGTTCTTTCGTTTCTCTGTTTCAAAGTACTGTTTCCCTGAAATCACGTGATTAAGCTTTCTGTACGAAACTATGATGGCAGACTTAGTTGTCTGCCCCATTCGCTAGTTTGTAGCTCAGGGAAACCCAAGGTCACACCTGCCCTTCTAGTGGCATGCGCACATTCTAGCAGAGCCTGTTCTCGTCCTCCCCGAGCTTCAGATAGAAAGGGAGGCACCTTACTGACCTGCCCCCGGAATAGCTTAGGCCGAGCTACTAGTAATCAATTGTGCCTTATATGGGTCTTCCTGTTGGCTCCTTGACGAGTTGTATCTTTCCTTCTAGGGTGACATCGTGCTATGTGTGAAACGTATATATGCTTTGTACTGCTTGTGTGAAGTTTGTCTCCTCTGTGCACCTCTGAGGGTCGTGCAGACTGAGGCTCCCCTGTCAGGGTTTGTATTATGGAATAAACGATTGAACCTTCTCCATTGCCGATTGACTTATTATTTATGGATAAGATATATGGGCTATTGGTGAGTATAGTCCATTAGTATAATATTTGGTTCCTTCAGTTGGTGACTCCGCCGGGACTCCGTGATAGGGTCGTCCCCTCCTGTAAACAAGAGTAAGAGGGACAGGGAGGAGTTCTGGCCAAGTGGGTGGACAGAAAGAGGATCCTGATTTGAGACACCCGTTTGTGGTACGAAAACAAGTATTTCCACTCTCGAGCCCAGTATCCCTCCCAGCTGCTGAAGACCCTACGCTGGAGTCGTACGGGCTTAACGAGAGAGAAAAAGAACAGACTGCCGGTCTGTTTAGGAGTCGGCAGTGGAGAAATCGCAATCAACCTGAGTGCACCAGGTGAGTGAATTTTGATTGTATTGGATATGAAATACTTGGAAGAAGTGTTTCCTTGGTAGCGGTTAACTGCCTTTGAAGGTGGCCGGGGAAGGCGGACCACAGGGGAATCTGGGGGTCTGACGTTGCGGCGAAGTGGCTGCGCGGGTGGATACCTCACGGACTTGTTTGGTGAAAACTTGAGACCACACCTGGTGCCTTAGCGGAGTACGGAGTTACTCGCTCGGCCGAATCCTCTTCGGGAAAGCCCTGGGAGCAACTGGATAAGCTAGGGTTCTGGAGCTACGTGCCCAGATGCCCGGCCCAACCAGAACAGGACCATGGGATGGTCTGTAAGGGGGTTGGTGGTTCGCCTATCAGGTGATCTCAGAACAGTCTGGTGACTGTTCCTTTTTGGTTGAATTTTGTTGGTCTGGAATTCTTTTGAATCGATTCCCCGAACAGGAGTCAACGAGCTCTGTTCGTATTTTGAAGACGTCATTTGCATAGAACTAGTAACTGCCTTGCGACACTTTACAGCACTTTATTGTGGAAGAGTACGAGAGTGTGAGTGGTGAGAAGGACGCGTCCGATTGTGAATGGTTTTTGGAGTATGTGAGTAGAATTGAGCAAATATCATTGAAATGCCTTGTTTTAGTAAAATATGTTTTGGGTGCTGCTGTCGATGAAGTGCAAGGTTGGAAGAAAGACAGCCTGCCCCTCCCGAAGGCAGTCCCAGTTTCGATATGTATGTGAAACACGGTCTCACACCAATTTTATTCAACACGCTTTGGCATAAATATACCAAAGACAATTCTGACTTGCAATGGCCTCTAACGGGGTCGTTTGATGAGAAAAAGATCAATTACATCATGAATAAGCTATTTATGAAGAAAAGCCGCCAGTCGATGTTTGACTCTTTGAACCTATGGTTGAAGGAGGCAAAACGACGACGGATAAGGGAAGAGAAATTAGGAAAGCTTAAATCAGGACAGACAGTTACGCAGAAAGCTGTAGCTTATGATAAAGCAAAGGTGGAGGAAAATATTGTACAAATGGATAGACAGTTCCGTTTAGAAACGGACAAGAGTTATGTAGCCCGACCTGATACTGGAGACGAATTAGAGGATCTATTAGAAGCTAGACCACCTCCTCCTTATGCCCCTCAGGGATTATATCCCGCCGTACCTTTGGTACGGGCGGATCAACCTGGAGCAGCATCGGCTGTTAGAGCACCGGTGGGAACGGTTGCCACAGCTCCTGCTGACGGGTCAGTACGGAGTGCGTTACTTCCCCCTCCCACTCTCCGACAGACTACCTCACCCTTGATATCCTTACAGCCGTACGCGGCTGTTCCTTTCCCTTCGCACCCTGTATTTCTCTCCCCTCCAATTCAGACCGTTATAGATCCCCGACATACGGCTTGCCTGGATACCACGCCCAAGCGTCTCAGGTCTGATCTAAGCGATCAGCGAGTATATACGAGGTCGCTGTTAGGTGCGGATGAAAGAAGGGCTATAGTAATTCAGGCATCCCAGTGGATGCAAAATGCCATTTACACCTTGGAAGACATTTGGAGTACCATGAAAGATTTTGAACCGGTTGCACAGCAACTGGCTTTGGAGAACATGGCGATTCGATTGATTTCACTATGGGAACAGTGTTTTGAGGAAGGATTTCCTCCTCAGATACTGCGTGATATAAGAGATCGAGCTCATAAATTCCAATTGCAGGCTGATGAGGTGTATCAGAATGTGGAAACTTTAGTACATTATTGTGAACGAATGCACCGAAAGTGTGCCGACTGGGGAGCACAGCATCCCATGAGAGAGGTGCACCCCCTCTTTTATCCTGAATTACCAGAAATAAAAGATGCCAATAACGTGGTAACTAGGGCTCGTGTGGATGCTAGGCTTCAGGAACAATGGGTTTATACCCCTTGGAAACGAAGCAAGGTCCTCACTTTAAAAGCTCAGCTCCCTGCTCCTCGTAAAAATCCCACCGCCTATTATAAGGAACTAACAGAGGCTGCCAATTCTGCTATCATGACAATACCTGATATTGAACTATTTTTTGGTCTCTTGATCCCGGTTGACATCTGGAAACAAATACATGATACCAACCATGCCCCCGAATTAGGAGGGACATGGGAGCAATTGAAAGCATGGGACAAGGAACGCAAACCTGGGGAAAAACCTAGAGATGAGGTATTGGCAGTACCAGCTAAAATTGTTACCTGTATGCAAACCCTCCTACCTCCTAGGAAAGTTGATTGGGATAAATTAACGGCTTGCAAGCAGAAGAAGGATGAAAGCGTATCGGATTTCTTTACTAGGTTTGAGAAAGTCTTTATAGATTTTAGTGGGCAAGATCTGTCTACGGAGGGAGGAGTACGATTGTTTGTCAATAGGTTTGTTACAAATTTGCTCCCCGAAGTGATGTCCCGCCTTCAAGCAGCTGAGAGCACGTGGACTACGGCTGCTCCGTCAGTGATTCTCAGTATGGCCCAATATTATGAACATCGGGAAAATGAAAGTAAAGAAAAGTCAGAGAGAAAGACTAAGGACTTAAAAACTAGAGTCTTGTTGCAACAAGTGAGTAGAGGACAGAACGCTGGACGAGGAGTTCGTGGTTCATTTCAGAGGGGTACCACAATGGGAAGAGGTAGGGGAGGTCCCCGAACATTGGCATAAATCAATGTTCATATTGCAAACAGGAAGGACACTGGAGGGCAGATTGCCCTCTGTTGCTAGCCAGGAATGGTCCGGTTAGACGACGTGGAAGAGGTCGAGGAAATATGGATCGAAATAGTATGCGACGGGAAGAAATGCAACATGAGGACTCTCGGAAGAATTATTTTGATAATCCTCAGAATCGACAGTATTACAATGAGACTTACGAGGATGATGGGTATGACGGACAGGATTATGCATGAGATAGCCAAGGACAGAGCGGGGGCCACATTACAGTACCAGTCGACCAAGAGGGACCTTATGTCAAAGGAGAACTGTTGGGAGCGTCAGGAAAATTTCTATTGGATATTGGGGCAATGAATAGTTCGGTTGCCCATACGTTGGTCCCAGGGGCTGCTCTGTCTGGCCAAAAAAATGTTTCAGTGGGATTCTCTGGAATAACTGTGGTAAGCCCTGTATCTAAACTTCTGCCTTTCAATGTGGGTCCCATTTCTATACAATCACCTTTTCTTTTGACCTCTAATTTTGGAGAAAATCTCTTGGGGCTGGACATCCTGAAAAGGTTAAATGCGCAAATTTATTGTTCCCCTGATGGTGTCTACTTGACAATGCAAAAACCCCCTCTAAATGCAACTCAGTATTTTGCTAAAAACGAGAACCTCCCTCCTGAATTCTCTACTGTCCCTTCTACACTATGGGCCACGGGAGACACTGATGTTGGCCTGTTAAGAATAGCTCCGGTGTCAATAACCTTGAAACCTAATGCCCAGCTGCCTCGCATTCCTCAGTATAAGATTTCACCAGAAGGTGAACAGGCCTTGCTGCTCATTATTCGTGACCTCATTAAAAGGGGGGTGGTAGAAGAAACAGCTGCCAATGTCTGTAACAGTCCGATTTTGCCGATCTTGAAGAAAACCCCAATTGATGGTGCCCCAGATTATAAAGATACATATCATTTTGTGATTGACCATAGAGAGGTGGACAAAATCGTAGTCCCACAATATCCGGTGATGCCTGACATTACTGCAATTTTAACAATGGTTCCCCCTACAGCTCAGTACTTCTCAGTAATAGATTTGAAGAACGCGTTCTTTAGCATTCCAATTCATCCTGATAGCAGACATGTCTTCCGATTCTCATTGGCTGGCCAAAGCTTTAGATTTACACGCGCACCTCAAGGCTATACAGAGTCCTAGCATTTATAGCCAAGCTTTAAAGTCTGTACTCGATGAATTAAGTTTGCCCCCAGGAAACTCCATCATCCAGTATGTGGATGATATCCTAGTGGCCTCCGATATGGAGGAAGGTTGTAAGGAAGCCACAGTTAAATTGCTGAATCATTTGGCTCACAAAGGGAATAAAGTGTCTCTTTCTAAATTTCAGTATTGTCGACAGGAAGTGACCTACCATGGCCACTTACTGTCGAAAGCGGGGAGGCGATTGACCCCCGAGCGAATATCTGTAATTACTAACATGTCTGTTCCTCGTACTCAACGTGATGTTCGTGCCTTTCTTGGCATAACCTCTTACTGTCGCCAGTGGATTCCTAACTATTCACTCCTCTCTAAACCCTTGTTGTATCTGACAACCAAAGATGTGCATGAACCCCTACCCTAGACGGATGAATGTCAAGAAGCCTTTGATTCTTTGAAGTCTGCTCTTTGTTCTGCACCTGTCTTAGGTACTCCAGATTACCGGAAGCCTTTTTCACTTTATGTGCACGAGGTAGACGGTTGCTCACTTTCAGTATTAACACAGTGTTTTGGCGGAAAGCAGAGACCCTGTGCTTTCTTTTCATCAGTCTTGGATATTGTTGCTCGAGCCCTCCCGAGTTGCCTGAGGGCCACTGCTGCAGTAGCGATGGCCATCCGGCAATCAGAGGGAATAGTCCTGAATACGGATCTCACAGTCATGGTACCACATGCTTTGGATATTCTTTTGAATAGAACTAAGACCCAGCACCTTACGAGTGCCAGATTAACAGGGTATGAGCTGACTCTGTTTGCACCCCATATCACGATCAAGAGATGCGCCACTTTGAACCCAGCCACATTGCTGCCCCTTCCTTCGAATAATGTAATTGACGATGTCCATGACTGTATATTCAGAACAGAAGAGGAAACAAAGGGGCGCGTAGATCTCTCTGACACCCCTTTATCTGACCCCCAGGGAGAGTTGTATGTGGATGGCTCTTGTTTTAAATTACCAGATGGCACTGCGACAGCTGCCTATGCCATTACGACACTAATGACTGTGGTGGAAACAGCAAGGATTTCTCATCACTCGGCTCAAACAGCTGAACTAATAACTTTGTTAAGAGCATGCGAGTTGAGTGAAGGATTGAGGGTGAAGATTTTTATGGACAGCCAGTACGCCTTTGACATGGCCCATAGCTTTGGGAGGCTGTGGAGGGAGAGGGGTTTCTTTACTACACATGGTCAGAAAATTCAACATGGTCCTTTGATTGATCAACTGTTATTTGCCTTAACGTTACCAGAGAAAGTGGCCATCATTAGGTGTAGCGCCCACAAGAAAGTTGTTGATTCTACTGGAAAGGGAAATGCTTTTGCTGATTCGGTAGCGAAAGAAACGGCCCAGACTAGTACAAATCCCATGTTCCCTAGTACATCGGCCCGATGGGTAGCAGAAACATCTTTGTTTGATAATACTATTGAAAGTGTGAAAGAATTACAGAAAGAAGCCGCGCTAGATGCAGTACAGAGATGGGAACAGGAAGTAGGAAAACTAGATAAGAATGACTGTTGGATAGATCTCTCTGAGAAACAGCGATGGTTACTGCCCAATGCACTGGTCTATGCTGTAGTGACAATGGCCCATGGTCCGACCCACATAGGCACTAAAGGTATTTGCGCTGTTTTAGACCCAGAATGGAACAACCCAAATATTTCTAAAACTGCAGCACACATAGTGAAATACTGCCCGGTGTGTTTACGCTATAATCCAGGAGGTAGAAAATCTGTTCTGAGTGGAAGTTTTGCCCCGCCATCCTTGCCTTTTGAAGTAATACAAATTGATTATATACAAATTGAAAGAGTGAATAATTTAAAGTACGTATTGGTGGTGGTATGTGCTTTTAGTAAATTGGTTGAAGCCTACCCCACCAAGGAAGCCACTGCAGTTGCTACTGCAAAAGCCCTGATTAAGGAATATCTGCCCCGATATTGTTTGCCCCGCATTATCTGGTCCGACAACGGGCCTCATTTTAATGCCTTGCTGGTCCAGAGTGTGTGTGAAGGGTTACAGATCAAGCAAAAGTTCCACGCCGCTAGGCATCCTCAGTCGGCTGGATTGGTTGAAAAATATAACGGAACATTAAAATTGAAAATGGCCAAGATCTGTGAAAGTACTGGATTAAAATAGCCTGATGCCCTCCCATTGGCCTTATTGTCCCTAAGAACAACCCCCCCATGCTAGAACTGGATTGTCTCCTTATGAGGTGATCTTTGGTCGGCCCGCTAATGTATGGGGAGTCCCCAGACCCCGATCCTTTAGGGATATTGATTACCCATTGATGACAGATTATCTGTACGCTTTAACTAAAGATCTGCGTTCTATTCATCAACAGGTATCGGACACATTGCAGCCGCTACCAGAGGGTCCTGGACATCGCTTGGAGCCCAGCCAGTGGGTGATGGTGAAGAATTTTCAAAGGAAATCGAGTCTGGAGCCGAGGTGGTCGGAGCCCTATCAAATCATCTTGGTAACCAGAACGGCGGTGAAGGTGCATGGAAGAAAGCACTGGATCCACGTTAGTCATTTGAAACATCTCCCGCTGCCCTTACCATTTGACCTCAGGAATCGAGAAGGAATTCCGAGTCAGGAAGGAGAGCTGAATCAAAGCTTTGTGTCCTTTTCGGACGCCCAAGAAATAGGGCAACCAAGTGAGGTGTTGCCCACCGTGGAAAGTGCGACCGCTCGACCAGCGGAGTCTGTTATTCCCAGGGCACCACAGGATTTGAATGCATCAGATACCCTTGCAGCAGAATTGTTTTCTGATCAGGAGCAACCTGGCCATTGTAAATACGACCTGCAGCCCCGAAAACAGTGCGGTACCCCAGCTCCCAATGGTAGGAGCTAGCCAGAGACTGGAGTTGAGGAATATCAGATAGAGCTACTGGGGTACTGAGCGAGACACTGGACTGAACCCGTTGAGAGCTTGGAACATTGTGTTGAATAGCTCTGTTCAGAAAGAAAGACTGAGTTAAGGGCCGCGGTTGTACTACTGGAATATACAAGTTGGTTCTTTGGATGAACGATAGGAGTCTACCTGTGAGACTCTAACGGACACAGGGAGAAGATCCCTTAGTGGAAAGAAGAACCCTCTGGTGGTGTGCGTGCTTTGTGGATACAAAGATTAGATTTGCACTTATAGAGAGGGACCGAGTTAGATTTGGACTTATAGAGAGCATGTTTCATTTTGCCCGATTTGCGATGGAGGATGAACGACCACTTGCCCCTCGACGATATGTTGATAACATGCATTTGTTTTCCGGATGGCCCACCAGAGTGAAGGTGGCATTCATTGCTTTTATTGTTATAATCACAGTGATTTTGATGTACGTATTTGCGTATTTGGAATTTCAGCACCCTGTACAGTAACTGTTAGGAACTACCGCTGCCCCGGAGGAACATCTCTTTTATTCCCTACCTCCTCATAAGGCTCGACATCGAGAAACCTATGCAAATAAGGCTTTTATTGAAATGTTACATCAGACCCACAGTACCACGAACAAAACGAATTGTTGGGTCTGTGGGTTACTTCCATCAGTAATGCACCAGCATGAATTGTTCATTTCCCTACCGTTATCTTATTTGGCTAGCTGTGAAGCATGTTCCAATTACTGTTATTGATGTATTCTCATTATGTAGTTGAACCCAAGATATATACTGAAAGGGATTATGAGGCCATTTTGAAGTATATAGAACAGCATCAAGGATTTGATGCCGAGGGAAATGGAGGAGAGGGATCTTTGGATCCAAATGCTTGCATGAATGTATATACTGATTATAAAAATGTGACCTGGTTACAAGAGGAAATGCAGGATTTTTAACTTTTTAACTACACCATGTATTTTCAGCATTTTAAAGAACGAAATGTCACTAATGAAAAAGCCTTGCCGATCCCTATTATTAATACTACCTCCCCCTTTTGCATACAGGGACGAGGTCATGTTAAGGTAGGGAAGAGTAAATGTAATTACACTTACACCTTGCAGACGTACAGTACTCCTCCCATGATTACTCCTCCCGATGTGTATTTTGTGTGTGGTGAGAACGCGTATACTTGGCTCCCAAGGGGATGGGCAGGGCGTTGCTACCTCTCATTCCTCTACCCTCCAGTTTATATTGCCACACCTGATTACCACAGGACAAATCAATTGGTTCAAAGAGAGGTAGCAGCTGCTAATCGAAGCATTAGGAGTTTTGATACTGAGGGTACCGATCAGACAGACACCTCCTTGCAACAATTCGAGGATTTTGCCAAAGGTCTTACCCCCTTTTGGGGACCTATTTTCAATAGCCGTAGTATAAGACGTTTGTCAAGAATAGTGAAAAATGTGGTCCAGACCACAACTGGGATCCTGACCAACATTACTGTTGAGCTTCAGGCGACTGAGCTTGTTTCGCTTCAGAACCGAATTTTTCTTGACGTCATCCTCGCAGATAGGGGTGGAGCCTGCCACGTGATCGGCAGCTCTTGCTGCATGTTCATTGCTGATTTGGCCCCTACCATTCATCTTGCAATACAGAAACTACATTGATTAGCCAGTGAAGCACATGTGGAAAATGGTACCTGGACCCTTAGTGGTTGGTTTTGGGGTCTCTTGGCTTCTTGGGGTTGGAAGATATTTATGATTCTGGCTGGAGCCTTTGGAGTCATATTTACTTGCTGTCTATGTCTCCATTGCGGCCCGGCTTGCTGTTCTTTCTGTGCAGCTAGAATAACGTCTGCCTTGAATGTTTCACGACAGGCCAAAGTCGATAAACAAATGATACAGAAGGAGGTTTCAGATCTGATGCAGATCGATGAGGGAGTGTTTGTAGAATAAATCTAGTTATATTGGCTATAGTAGGCCAAAAGGGCCGTCTGATGGGATA
This sequence comes from Lissotriton helveticus, assembly GCF_964261635.1. NCBI lineage: Eukaryota > Metazoa > Chordata > Amphibia > Caudata > Salamandridae > Lissotriton > Lissotriton helveticus. Next base: position 945,675,487 of record NC_136068.1, read on the forward strand.
TACATTTGACAAATACATGTTATTGGCCTAATATATACAATATACCCTTATAACCGCACGTTAGCATTTTATTATTCACATTGTATTATTGTAGTTAGGAACGATTTCACTCCCTGTTTGTTTAAACCTATTGGTGTGACCTGAGCCATGTTCTTTCGTTTCTCTGTTTCAAAGTACTGTTTCCCTGAAATCACGTGATTAAGCTTTCTGTACGAAACTATGATGGCAGACTTAGTTGTCTGCCCCATTCGCTAGTTTGTAGCTCGGGGAAACCCAAAGTCACACCTGCCCTTCTAGTGGGATGCGTACATTCTAGCAGAGCCTTTTCTTGTCCTCCCCGAGCTTTAGATAGAAAGGGAGGCACCTTACTGACCTGCCCCCGGAATAGCTTCGGCCGAGCAACTAGCAATCAATTGTGCCTTATATGGGTCTTCCTGTTGGCTCCTTGACGAGTTGCATCTTTCCTTCTAGGGTGACATTGTGCTATGTGTGAAACGTATATATGCTTTGTACTGCTTGAGTGAAGTTAGTCTCCTCGTGCAGACTGAGGCTCCCCTGTCAGGGTTTGTATTATGGAATAAACGATTGAACCTTCTCCATTGCCGACTGACTTATTATTTATGGATAAGATATATGGGCTATTGGTGAGTATAGTCCATTAGTATAATATTTGGTTCCTTCACAACTGCTGGATACACGGCGTATTGGTAGGCCAGTCACCGGCTGGGATATTGCCGCCTGGATGTGGGAGATGTTGGGACCCAAACGACCCTATAAGAGACTCGTGGGGCAAATCCACTACCCTCCACAGCCCTGGTTAAAGGTACACTGTCGGTGCTGCCGGACCCTGCACCGGAGTGCCCTGCGGGGATTAGACGTACGACAGGCCGCAGCGCAGCACGCAAGCAGCAGGCCGAGGGCGGCCCCACCTTGAGTATCGACGATACAAGGATACAGGCATAAGCCGGCATCTGATGACCGACTAGCTTACACGTCCAGGGCATCCCTAAGGACCCGCGCTGAACCCTGCTGACACGTCCCCCCTGGAGAGAACAACAACAACCACGCAGGGGGAGTTGTGGACTATACCTGGAATAGAACCCTCTGGAACATTGTGGGATGTGAAGCCAACTTAGGGTCAGGCGATACAGCCGTGTGAGAGGGGGGTGGCCGTGCCGCACCCCCGTGATCAGTCCTGCTTGTTTTTTTACAGTGCGGACAGCGCTGCGACAGACCCCGCACACTGAATTCACAGCTGGGAAGAGTGAAACAGCGATATAGAGTGATACTCCTTTGCTGGACCAGACAGAAGCACCTCGTCAAAATATGAGGCCAGGCCATGCCTACCATCGTCATTGAGTGAGAAACTGCGCAGGGAAGAGGCATCGGATAATGACAGGATTCCACAGCTCTTTCGGACACAAATACGCGGGAGAGCCCATTGCCTGGCATGCTGCACCAGACATTAAGTTCGACGCTGCACACAGCTAACGATACCTACACCACCAATGGGGTACCGATAACACTGAAGACAGCGGTTCACAAGACTTGGGAGAGTAGCTCTACCTCAAGTGAAGATCTGCAGCATAACGCGAAGCCACATAGAAGGCAGCGCTAGTGCATGTGCCTCAAACGCTCTGGCCCAATCTTCAACGAGACTGCAGTTTACCACAGCATACTACGGATCTCTCGAGTCCGGCTGAATACGCCATCACTTACATCTCAGAGTCACGAATGCCTGGCTAAAGGGGGTGGCGGACGGACGACATTGCGCCTATGACACAAGGCTCCAGCCTTACCCAGAGAAAGTATACCAACCGTACAAAGCTGAACGCCGCGGGCTCTAGTACTAACCCAGCTATGGGCAAACCGGACAATCGCCAGTCCAAGCTCACCTTTGAAACCACGTCTACAAAAAAAGGGCTGAAACCGGCATCGGAAGCTGGAGGATCCGGTAGTCCGCAGGCAACGGGGACAGGGCCCAGCTCTTCCAGTATTGACATACAGCAGTTGGTACAGGAGATGAGACAGGGCTTCGCTACTGTTGTGGACAAGGTGGATCGTATGTCCTCCAGAATGGATGCGATTGCGCATAAATTGGATCTACATGAAGAGAGAATCAAGGAGACCGGGCGACGTATGTCTGACAATGATGACACCACTGCCTCTCATACCACACAGCTTGCACGTATGGACAATATTCTTCGGGTCATTGCCGCGAAGAACGAGGATTTGAAGGCCTGCAGCAGGCATAATAATATCCGCGTAACGGGCGTGCCAGAATCCACAAACGCAGGGCGCATGGAAGATTATGTAAAAAAATGACTCCTTTCTGCGATTGGGTCCAATGCATTTTCCAAGCAATTTATAGTGGAAAGGGCGCATCGCTCTCTTGGACCACGGCCTAAACCTGGGGCCCCACCGAGGCCCATCATTGCGAGACTTCGCAACTACCGGGATCGAGATGTGGCGCTAAGAGCAGCACTCACCAACCAAAATCTGTCCTATGAAGGTATGCCCTTCTCAATGTCCCCAGATTTTACACCAATGGTGCAAGAACAGCGACGTAAATTTGTGGAAGTGAAGATAAAACTACGAGCAGTGCATATTGACTACGCTTTATTGTATCCTGCGAAGCTGCGCGTGACACATCAGGGGAAGCAACAATTCTTTACCAACCCGCAACAAGTAGATGACTTTTTGAAAAATTTGCGTCGAGCGCGCCATGGGAATGGAGATCGTGATGGGGTGCAGTCGTAGGACGAACAGGAAAGGGATGACGAACACTGAATTAACGGTTGATGCAACTTTGCGTCGCTTTCCAGACTAAGACACTGCACACACAGAACTGGAGGTGACCCATATCGTGGAGGACTAACGCTGTATGACCGAGATACCATGGACGGGTATTGGACTGTTGGTGGTAACGTATTCCAGGCACCACGTGTCTCCCTTGATTAAGCCCGCCCCAGGGTCGATCAGGTTGCAGGGCAAAGTTGACGGGTGTGGGTTATGTGCACCTCTAGATGTCCCCCGGCGGGAATTCCCCAATGTTTACGTTTGAAGTACTGATGTTACTGGGGAGCTTAACAAATGTTGTGGGAGGGGGCGGGAGGGGTATTCTGGCAAGTTGGGGAAGCTTTAGTGGGAGGGGGGCGGGGAAAGAGGCAATTCGAGAACAAATGTACTGTATGTTGTTATGGGAAGTTTTACAGCAGTTCTACAAGATGGTTATGATCATAATTGGACTGCTCACGTAAGGGGGGTAATTTGGGAACGACGGAGGAGGGGCGGGAGGGGAGGGATAGTTAACACAGTGCATTTAGGACACACACACTGGACAGTCGGATATTACTGCAATAGCTGCGATTCATGGATGCCGAGACACGATCATTCCTGCATTGTACAGTCAATAGACATTGCATATCACAACATAGTCGGATTGTTTGCCTGGCTGAGTAAGACACGCGGGCAACACTACCAATGTAAACCAAACTCCACATGGCACTGACTGATTTAAACCTTATCACGTGGAATGTACGGGGGCTGGGAGAACCGCGGGAAAAGACGACAAGTGTTGTCATATCTGGACCGTCATGCTATACATATTGCTTTCTTGCAAGAAACACATTTCATACCTCGCTCTGGACACACCTTTGCCTGCAGGTGGGCGGCTAATGCGGTCTTTTCCTCTTCCTCTACATATGCTAGAGGAACGGCGATTCTTATCAAAAAGGGCCCGCCGTTTACCTTGGTAGGTGATAAGCAAGACACTCAGGGAAGATACTGTGTGGTATGGGGGAGGCTGGGGCACATGGCGGTCACTATGGTATGCTGCTATGGTCCCAATACCGATGACCCTCAATTCTTTACTGAGCTATGGGCCACTGTTATAGGCACGGGCCCTGATTGCATAATATGGGCCGGAGATTTTAATGTAGCACACGTACCAACCATTGATAGGTCGCACCCAGCTCCTCATCACTACACTAGAGCGAGGACTGCACTGCACGCGGTGATTACAGAATATAACCTGATTGATACATGGCGACACCTTCACACCACTACGCGAGAAGGCACCCACTTCACTACACAGGCACAATCTTGGGCAAGGCTTGATTACGTGTTTATATATCCGCACCTCTGCCATGCGCTCGAGGGGGCACAACATTTGGCTAGGACTTACTCTGACCACTCGCCTGTGAAGATCACATTGAGGGTGGAGGACCTTGGTCCGCCGAGGTCTGCCTGGCGTCTGCAACCTACAATGCTTCTAGATGCCGTCTTTCAGGATGAGTTGAGGGAAGAGACTTCAGAATTCTTTGCACGCAATAAGGATTCAGTAAAAGATATTGAAACTATTTGGGACGCCTTTAAGGTAACTCTAAGAGGGATATGCATTGCAAAAGGGTCAGGAGTCCTTAAAAGCATACTGACAAGGTTGAATAGCCTAGAACCAGAACTTAAAACACTGGAAGGCTCCCTGGCAAATTGTCCACATAGAATAACATTATCGCACATCCGGGAAAGACTCACAGAATACACTGAGGAGGCTAATAGAGAGTCCAAGTTTATAGGGTGTCATTGGATTGCTTGCCGATACGGTGAAGGTGAAAGGCCTGGGAAAGCGCTTGCCGCAACGGTCAGGTTGAAGCGACAAACAAACATTATACTGGAAATTGAAGGTTCGGATGGGCTGGTATATAGAGACACGGCACAAATTCTTAATGCTTTTGTTACACATTACACCGCTTTATACACTACCACAAGAGCTGATGAGCTAAATCTGCAAGACTATTTGAAGGATGTATCCTTAGGTTGGCTAAGTGACGCACAGAGGTCTTTTTTAAATGCTCCGTTTGAATTGGACGAAGTGCGCGATGCTATAATGCATATGCAATCGGGTAAGGCCACTGGATTAGATGGAATCCCAGTGGAGTTTCATAAAACTTACATTGACTTCATGGCCCCGATATTGCGGGAAGTATAGGAAGACGCATTGACTTCCCCCATCCATGCGCATTGCTCTTATCACGTCCATGCTAATACCAGGGAAACCGGCAAATAGTTGCGATTCATACAGGCCCCTGTCGCTGTTAAATTGTGACGTGAAGATACTAGCCAAACTTATTGCTACACGTATCAACCTCCTTCTACCTAATCTGGTTTTACCCGACCAAACGGGTTTTGTCCCTAACATATGTACTTTTTTTATGATTATGAATAACGTCCACGAAGACTTACCCATGGCTGCTATATTTTTAGATGCCACCAAGGCCTTCGATTCCCTAGAATGGGACTATGTGTTCAAGGTAATGGAACGAATGGGCTTCCCGACCCTATTCTTGACCTGGATTAGACTGCTTTATGAGTCATCAGTAGCTAAAGTAACTGTTAATGGGAGAGTGTCCCCAGAATTTCCCATCACAAGAGGCACGAGACAGGGCTGCCCCTTGTCGCCCCTACTATTTGCAATTGCCACTGAGCCCTTAGCGGCGAAACTGCGGCAACATCATAAGGATAAAGCGTTACAATGTAACCAGCGACAGATTTTGATATCAATGTACGAGGATGATATCACCTTATATATTCGCGATCCCAGCCACAACTTGAACCCCATCCTCAGAGAGTTTGTTCGATTTGGCAAACTCTCTGGCATCCAGATTAACTGGAGTAAGTCGTGTCTATTTCCCCTGACAACGTCCACTTGAAATTTGCTTTGGATTACCCCATTGCCTGGTGTGAAGAGGATTTCAAATACTTGGGTATTCGCGTGGCAAAGGACAGAGATGAATTACTACGGATCAACTATGGCACGACCATGTCCCGTATAACTGATAACATCACAAGGTGGATCACGCTACCGCTGTCGATGGCTGGCAGAGCATCTTTAATAAAAATGGTGATTTTACCACAATTTCTTTACCTTTTCCAAAATGTACCGTTCTATCCTGGACGGTACTTCTTCCAACAGCTTAGGTCAGAACTCACTCGGTTGGTGTGGGGAGGAAAGACGGCTCGATTAAAGTGGGATACCCTCATTCGGCCGTACAATCAAGGCGGATATGGTATTCCCGATTTTGAAATGTATTATTATTCTGCTCAAGCACACTATGCCTATTTCTGCCTCGGTATATGCCTCAAGTAGCAGCAGAACACTGGCTTGCTCATCCAATCCCAATAGAAGGAGCATTGTATACCCCTTCCCAGGGTAGGGATCGGACGCCGTCGATGGTGATGAGCACTGTTAATGCGTGGGCTCGACTAGGAGCTATGCTAGACGCGGCTATGATATATTCACCATTATTGCCGCTCACCTATCACCCGGACATGCCCCTGCTACAAGAGACAATCTTCCACAAACTCACTAAACGCTTCCATATCGCAACATGGGGGGACTTGTATCATGCAGGGACATTCCGTGCGTTAGACCATCTATGCTCTGGTGCACGCCCATCTCCTCTTGACACCTTCCTTTACATTCGACTGCGTCAAGGACTGAAATCAATTACACCTGACTTTCCTAATGAACCTAAAGTTTTTGCACCATTACAACGTATACTAGGATGAAACTCCTAAAAAACTAGTTTCGACAATTTACCGAACAGTGCACATGTTAAAAGACAGGCAGCCACTTGCGGCTAAAGCAAAATGTGAACATGAATTGGTCGCTGAGCTCACAGATAGGCACTGGAAATTCTGCTTACAACAAACTGAAAACGTCTCGTCGAGCAGCAAATTTAGAATAATACACTACAAATTTATACACAGGCTATATTACACTCCGGTCCGCATGCACAGGTTTCACCTGCGTGACAATGACACCTGTGACAGATGTCACGCTCCAGGGGCCGACTTCTTACATTTGGCGTGGGAGTGTGAGGGTGTGCAGACCTATTGGCGCCAGGTGTTTGGAGCGATAACCAAGATGGTAAATACAGAAGTGGAACCCTCCCCAGTCCTTGCCCTGTTGGGGTACGTAGAACCGATACAGGCAATACACCGTACATTTATTGCACTAGCATTCCTTGTGGCTAAAAGGAGAGTGACGTGTAGGTGGGGAAGAGGTAGAGCCCCCAAATTTAAGAGTTGGCTACAAGATCTTACATATTGTCAGGAACAGATTGCTACCTATGCTGAGCTATTACCGGTTTCCTCAAGGCCGGCTGATATCTGGGCTCCACTGCAGTGCTATCTACTAGAGAGAGATGACCCCGGTAACGCAGAGACGCCACACGAGTCACGATCATAATGCCTTCATGTAATAGCCCACGGCACGTCCTCGTAAGAGATATAGTACAGAGGAGTTAGGAACATAGTACAAGATTGGGGAGTGGCTGCTCGATGATATAATACAGGCTAAGATGGATTGGCCTGAAGGACTCGGACTGTTTGATTGTTTCGCTCTTTACCTAAGGCCTCTTTAACCATGTGTGAATACTTAACTCTGGACAAAACTGAGCACTTGTATTGCTGATTAGATTTGTTGCCTTGCGGAATTCACATGTCTGAACGGTCTGAAACCTAAAGGGGAGGGTCTGTTGTGCTGCTTGTGAGATTATATTGATTTGTATTTCTTGCCCTGTTGATGTGCCTGGCTACATGTACGCATTGATGACTATGAGCCGTGTTGTGTGAATATAAATGCACCTTACATGTTTTCTCATAGACAGAACCTGAAAATAAAGTTTAAAAAAAAAAGGTCTGTCCCAAACTACCATAAACATTGAAAAAAAACATTTATGGCATGTGCCACATGTTATGGGACAAGTGATTCATATTTATTCCATAATGGATTTACAGCTGTTCAAATTTTATATTCTTCAACTTTCATTTTCAACCACAGTGACTGACTAAGCCTAAGCTACATCATCAGTGAACCCCCTCCCACCACTATTCTACATCAAAACATCTACCATACCTACACACCCTTTTCCCTGTACTTTACTGTGGAAGGCATTGGCAGAGAAAGAATCGAGGAGGCTTAATGTGTTTTTTCAATGTTGGCTGTAGAGGGTAGATAGGATTTACCCTTTAAATTTTGGTTTTCAATCTTCTTGGTGACACTTTCTCTTCTTCTTTCTTCCAGTTCTATCTTTTCTGGGAGGGTGTCCCCAGGAGGCTTGGAGAGAAAGAGAGCGGTGGTAAGTATTGAGGTTTTAATGATTGAAGCTAGGACAGGACAGTATCCTTCACCACACCTGTAGTGACAGAGGATACTCAAGTACTAGAGAGGGGGTGATTCCTCCATGTGGAAATACTAAAAAAGGGAGGGAGATCTATCATTCTCCTTCACTCTTCACTCTTCCCTCTCCACCCCTTTCCTTTTAAGTGAAATCTGGACACACACACCAGAAGTGAGGGAAAAGAAAGTAGCCAGAAGGAACATTCTAATTTAAATATATATATAAAGATATAAATATTCACAAAATAAAGTTCTGCCTCTGTCTAATACATTGTCAGCGACTGGGCTTGTTATTCCTCCCATTTGGGATAATTTACCCTGCCCGTGTAGTCAAGGCTATGACTTTTCTTTTGGGAAACATAATATTCGCTCCTACCGATAACTTGCCCAAAGCCAACAAAAGAAAGAAAAAGAAAAGAAAAATTGTCCAGAGAGATAATTCTCGAGTAATTAGTATTGAGCACCACTCGCCGTACCCCCTTTAGGTCTCTGGTTTTAGCTTCCCCCCTCCCTACCAATCCAACTCTCTCTAAAGACCCCCTCGCTCCCTTTCTTGTTCAGGTACCACTGATACCACAACTCTCTTGAGTTGCAGCGGTGTGCAGGCTTTTCCTGTGGGCATCCACCACTCAGCGCTCCAGACCTCTGGTATCTCGGGGTCAACCTCCGCGTCTCCTGTTCCGGTGCTTGTGGCCATTCTCACAGCTCCTGCCGACGTTGTCTCCCTCTGGCTACTTTTGGCATCTTCTGGCTTCTCCCAGCACCACCCTTCTTCTTTGAGATGTCCTGCTCTTTGATTGGCCACGTCCTTTTCTTCCTTGTAGGGATCACACTGGTGGGTCAATCTTCTTCATGTACGGGAGAGTCTGTGGGAAACAGTTTAACCCTTAGCTTTCTTCTTTTCCAGGTAGGGGGTGGTCGATGTTCTGAGCTACACCACGAGGATGGGGTCGAGAGAGGTAGGGACAGGGTACGCTGGGTAGCATTTCCTGCTCATTATCACATCTACCCTGTTGCAGCAGACTAAGGCCTGTTTTATAGAGTTTGGTGCAGGGAGTTGTCTGTCACAAATGTAAAGTATATCCGTCCGCCGTATTACGAATTATAACAGCAGACAGGATATTTGTCACGTTTGTGATGGAGTAACCCCTTTATAAATCTTTAGTTTAAATCAGTCCCTAAGTCAAGTTTCCTTCCCTTACTGTCAAGTAAATGTATTTGATTTAAATAATTTGGGTTGAGTGTGAGGCCAGAAAGTAAAGTGGGATGATGTGTCTGTAATTTCATGTTTTGTGGATGGATAATCTGTGAAGAACGTGCGCAATAATATCGTTCCTTTCCCTGTACTGCAGTTCATCCTTTTTCACACTGTCTACTTACGGCAGACAGGATATCTCTTATCCGCATGCTACACATGATGTGTGTGACACCTTATAAATCATTTGCTCTTTGGAGTCAGGGTTGAATTGAAAGGCAATTAGAAAAGAGCAGGGCTATTGGAATCAAAGACAACTTTTTGTCCATTGCAGCTGCTCCAGCTGCAGACTGCCGAGAGTAGCCATTTTGTACCATGTGTGCTAGCAGGCATGCTTCCAGTCACTTCGTACTACAACTCAGTAATGGATGATGCCTTCCTCATTAAACAGAGTTATTTTTCTTATTCCACACAAAGTGTCTGTGTGGTTTACTTTTTTTAGGAAATGCTTTACAAGAAAAACAATCACTCTGTTCTTTTAATCTTATGCTGCCTCCTTTCAGCCAGTAATTGTTTGTATGCGAGTCATGTATAGTTAAAATCATGTCCTTGTGAGCACCTTTCCTAATCACATTAAAAATTCCACTGTTCCTAGGGGACCAGCAAATGTACTTATACTGTGCCACAATATGATTTTATAAAACAAGTGTTAGCACAGAGCATTGTTTACAATTTGTCTGTTGTACTTTGTTTTCTTTCTTGATGTAGCTACTCTAGCTGGTCCACCACCAACACTGACCTGGCAGGAGATCGTAGACTGGCTCCGGTGGCAGAAACTGGTGGCCATCAGGTACCACTATCAGCAGCTGGTGGCGATGAGGACCTGTAAGATGCCCCTGCTCCTGGGCCCAGTTACATCATCCAACCACCTGTGCCTCCAGCCTCCAGGCTATACTAGTGTCACCAGCAACTTGGAGCTGCAAATGCATGTCTCTGTGCCCCCCTTTCAGTTCAGTTCCACCATTGACACATGCTGCATGAGCTGGTGCACTTGGGCAGTAGAATGGCATGCCTCGAGGCCCACAGCCAACATCTGGTGACCCTCATAGAGAAAGACCTATTTTAGCTCTTTTTTACTTTTTTGTTTTGGTGGGAGAGAGTTGTTGTGAGTGGAGAAGGTGGGAATTATGCAGGGCATTTTCGGACAATTTGGAAAGGATTTATATTTATTTTGGACATTCGTTGGGAATGGGGAAAGAAAATGGGAGAGGAGGGAGCCTATTGTGGGTGGAAAGGGTGGGTTTTTTGTTGGGGCATATTTACAATGTCTGACGCATCTCTGCAAATCAGCAGGGGTGTGCCAAAACAGATACAACACGCAATTCCTCCCTTGTGCCACCACGGATGCCTTGCATTTACAATGGCGCGCACCTTGGCGCAAGGATGGGCAGATGCGTGTCGCATCTTGTTGCGTAAGAGCGGCGCAATGCTGGAGTTGCGTCGCAAGCGCGATGCAACTCCAGCAATGCACAGTGGCCGCCCACACTTAACGTGGTGCCTCACTCTGTATGCCTGCTTCAAGCAGGAGTAAGGGATTGACGCAGCGTCGTCGTAAAACTGACTCAGTGAAATCTTGTAGATTTCACTCCGTCATGTTTTACGGGGCTTTCCTGCGATGGAACACCCACTTGAAACCTGACACAAGTTTCATGTGACGAAGTGCTTTACAATGTGATGCATCTGCCTAGATGCGTCACGTTGTAAATAGATTGCAACATGGCGCATGGTTTACGCTGCCGCTGCATCACAAAAGTGACGCAATGGCGGCGCAAATGTGTTGCAAGGGGCTTGTAAATCTGCCCATCAATAGATATGTTAGTAAATGGTAAATCTTTTATAATCTATTTTATGTCTGAAGTGTTTTTTTTTGTTTTTTACTATTTCTTAAAGTGTATACCAGTTAGAAGGGTATGCTGTGATTCCCTATATTGCCTACAGAAACAGATAAACAATTAAGTTATCTCATCTGAAGTACAAGTTAGTTACGTACTGAGTAAAGTATTTATTTATTTATTTATTTTCTGACATTTATAGAGCGCGAACAATTACCCTTGGGTGTCTCGGCGCTAGACTGCAGTAATGTCATTCCCTAGAGGTAAGGATGCGGCTGGTGTGCTACATTTATTGGTTAAATAACCACGTCTTCAGCTTTTTCCTAAACTGTAGGAGCGATGGACTGGCTTTAATGTGATATGGTAAGGTGTTCCAGATCTTGGGGGCCGCAACTAGGAAATGGCGGTCACCCCAAGTCACAGTTCTGGTACGTGGGACCACTAATTGGTTAAGTGCTGAAGATCGTAGCTTTCTAGCCGGACTGTAGGGTATTAGGTGATCTTTAAGGAAGCGAGGCCCCTGATCCTGCATTACTTTGTAAACTATGCACATCGCTTTAAACTTTATCCTGTTTTGAATGGACAGCCAATGGTAGGACCTTAGAGTATCTGAGATGGGTGCGAATTTTGGTTTTTTGGACAGCAAGCGTGCTGCCGCATTTTGTACCATCTGCAACTTCTTTGTGACTCTAGATTGTGCATTCAGAAAGAGTCCGTTGCAGTAGTCTAGTGAACTTAAAACCAATGACGTGACCAAGGTCTTGGCGGCTGTGTCAGGCAGAAAAGGCAAGATTTTCCTAATTATTCTAAGTTTAAAATGGGCCGTGGATGCTACCTTATTGGCATGAGCCATGAAGTTCAGCTGATTGTCAAAGGTGACTCCCAGATTCCTCACCTTGGGGGTCGGGCAAGGTGGGGTGCCAGATGTTGATGGCCACCAAAAATCGGGCCACGGTGGCAAGAGACTGCCAAAGATTACGACCTCCGTTTTCTCGGAGTTGAGCTTCAGGCAGTTTCCTGCCATCCACTCACCAATGGCTATCATGCCACTTTGGAACCTTTCTGCCACCTCCTGTCCGTCACCCTTAATGGCCAACACCAACTGTGTGTCGTCTGCGTACGAGGTTAGGCTCATCCCATGTGCCTTGATGACATTGGCAAGGTCCGACACATAGATGTTAAAAAGTGTCGGACTAAGGGATGAGCCTTGAGGAACCCCACACGGCAGCGACAATTTGGCAGATCGAAATGGTCCAAGGGTGACCGCCTGAGTTCTATTAGCCAGGAAGGAGGCAAGCAGGTCTCTCGCTGCAGAGTGGATCCCCATTTTTTCGACACGGTCGACCAAGGTCTTATGGTCAACCGTGTCGAATGCTGCCGAGAGGTAGTGCACTTCACCCCATATTTCTCTTACCTGAATAGATGAAGTGATGGCTGGAGGCTGCTCCCTCTGTCAATCTTCCAATACCTTACTAAAGGGTTTTCCAAGGTGCCTTATTTATGGTAGTGCACTAATAGGGAAGGCATCACATTGAGGTCCCACTCCCAACTACATGATCTTTAACTGTAGGATCAATCAAAATGATCACGAGTAACTAAATTGAAAGAAAAAATTAGAGTTAGTAGGTTATACATATACATTTAACAAAAAAGAACAATCATAAATTACTCTGAGCAATGGTGAGCATGGAATTTAAAAACCACAGTCATGAGATCCTCAAGTCAGGATAAATGCACTAAAAGTCTGTACTCTATAGTTGACAATGTTAAGCATTTTATTTACGCATAACAAAAATCTGCAAGACGAGGTTGATAAATGATGTTCTTACTTATGTGTGGTTGGGTAAGTGGGACTGGTGCGGGCTCTTGCTTAGGTAATAGAAGTTCCTGCAGTGAGTTGGTGTCGCTTTTAACCACATATGCCCCACCAAGTGTGTGATCTATTTGGGGTATACTAAGACACACCTCCCAAAACAAATCACACAGCCCAGCGGAAGAGGATTAGGGGTTTGATGAATGGAGGGGAAAGGGATTTGGGAAAGGCATGACAAAGGGAAACACAACACAAGAACAATATTCATCAGGGCAATGAGCAGCACATCATCATCATATGATCAATCTGTTGTGGAAGGAAACAAAGGAATGAATATGACACATTACAGTTGCATTGCAAACAGTCCTTCTGCCCCAGAGACCTAAGTTATCAGATATACGGATGTTCTGTCTTCTAGGTTTGAAAAAATCAAATTATGGAGGAGTGAACTGAACCCACCCAGTTCTAAAATTATGATTGTTAAAAAAATGATGCTGTATTGCCAAATTGGGCAGTGCATCTGCATTCTCCTCTAGAATGGCCAGCACTCTTGGGTGCTTGTCTTGACTGTTCCTGTAGGTAAGCAGCAGTGTTGAGCTCAGCTTTGCCTTTCATTCATGCAGGAGAGGAGAAGGCCTGAGGACTGTAAAACAGAAACTGTATTGTAGAGTCAAGGAGACTCAGGGTTCCACGTTTGCCACCAGGGCAACACACACACACTCTCAGCAGCATTTCCCGAATCAATGCACCTCTCTCCATTCCACATAGCTGAGTACAAGGCCCCAAAGTCCTGGTTTCCCTTTGAAGTCATTAACTTCCTTCTTCTAGCTGTAGATGAAGTAGTTCCTCCCTGAGTGCTTCCATTCTCCTCCTGACTCTGAGTAACTCTGTCCCAGTTCCGACCTGAGCAAGATAGATGTGTAGTGTACTGCTATTGAAAACAAGTAGAGAAACAGAATTGCAGTATTTTGCATAGGTCTGTGTTTATTACCTAAAGTGACTGAGCTGTTTTCTGAAAAAAGAGTAGACCATATAGGTAACCTTACGAGATAAAAGTTGTTAAAGGCCAATCACCATCAGGAGAAATGATCACCCATCAGGCACAGAACATTGCAATTCATCAACATCAACTTTACTATTAATTGAACAACCTCCACCACGTAAATCATCTATCATCACTCACAATCACTCACTCATTGTTGGAATAGTTGCATTTACCACTTCCAATCCAAGGGTAGGTAGATTAGGTAGTAAGTACACAAGTGTATTTTTGACGCAGGCAACACACTGGAATTTGGTATTGGTACTCTTTTAAATCAATGATCTTCTGGGGCAGCCCTGCTAAGTGATGCAATAAAGGATATGCATCAGAGGGAGGCAGACATTGTCTCCACTGTCATGAAGGAATTGTGGAGGCGTGTTCAATGCACACTAGTCCAACTCTAGTCCGCGCATATATGTAACAAAAAATTGTGGGGCAGCATAAATCTGACACAAACATAATTTTCCACTTGCCACTTTTATTTCTCCAAAAAAAGAAGGTAAATGTGAAATAATGAAAATGCTCTATGGTGGCATTGGTATTATTAGTCTGAAAAGTAGAGTTTGTCCTCAAACTCAGGTGGTTCACCCAGAAGTTGATCAGCTAACACACTTGATTCTGACCAATCATCACCCTCCCCCTCCTGTGCTGTTCCAGTAACGGTGTAATTGTGTGGTATAAAAAAAGGTTAATTTTTATAATGGGCAGTCTCTCCACACTTTGAGGGGATCTGCCACTTGAAACCAAGTCAATTCAGAAGTTGAGTATGTGATTATTCTGTTGCTGTTGTTTCCGGTGTTCTGTTGGCTGCTGTTGGCTGCTGTGAGACAAGATTGCCCTCTCTGGAAGTGGAAGGCATCACCCCAGAACTGCGGAGTGGGACTCTAAATTCCAGCCATTCTTCTTCCAGGTCTCCGGCTTACTCAACCACCCATCTCTTGTATTTTGAAACATCTCCTTCATAAAAAGCTGAATTTATTTGTACTATGGATCAAGCAGTGTGGCACAGATGTACTCTTTTGAGGAGAAGATGTTATTTTGCAGCCTTGCATTACACGCCAAGTGAATTATTAAACTCTCAACCAAGGCATGCGCTTCTGTGTTTTCATTCACACCAGCAAGTGCAAACCTTTCAGACACCTTCATTAGATGGTCCTGTAGCAGATGCAACAATGGGATAGCTTGGCCCATCGTACTGTCCTCCTTGCTAAATTCCCATGTGAAATCCTCAAAAGGGAGTAGTATCTATACTGTTTCAGACATTTGACTAGGCCCCATTTGTCCGCATCCACGGTCATAGCTTTCCCAATTGTATCCCCTCCTCTTTGAATGACACAGGCATTGATCTGTCTGTACTGCCCAAACCTGCAAAATTTAATAGGTTGAGTTCCAACGTGTTGGCACCTCCTGCATCAGGGCTTTAACTGATACTCTATCAACACACTGAATAATCCACAACGGCTTCCGGTCTGTCAAAGAAAGGTTGAAAGGAGAGCAGACTTTTCTGTCAGTGGTCAGCATGTTGCTGACTATATCTTCTTTTTGAGAAAGCCTTGCACAACCAGGTTGATGCTATGTGCCAAATATAGGACCCTGAAATAACCATTGTCTGCCATGGCCTTTTCTATTTTGACTATGTTACTGCCATTGTCCATGGCAACAAATCCAATTCGGGGACCTCTGGGTCACTGCCCTTCATACACCTTGGTGTTAAGTTCATCCAATATGTTTGCATCAGCATGTGATTACTCCATGGTAAACAAGGTTACTGTTGAAGGCCGCCAAACCCCTGCAAAAGAGATCCAGTGTGCAGTGATGCACATGTAATCAGTTGCCTGACAACTGGTCCATATGTCTTTCATCAGGTGGATAGTGGGAACAACAATTTCCTGCAAAGCTTGTCCAACCAATTGCAGCACATGGCGATCCAGCGCTAGAACAGCAACTCGGGCAAAATCGGTCCAACTTGGAAAACTGCATTGCGTGAAGATGGCTGTCACAAATTCTAAGAATCCCACTCCTTCCACATGGGAAAAAGGGAGGAGGTCCAACTCTGACATTTTTGCCATGTCCCGTTTTATAAACGTGCCATTGGGTGATTGCGGTCGCAGGGCTCCTTCCTGCCTAAGCATGCCCATAATAGTGGGCTGCATTTTCTTCTTTTCTGGGGCCACTTATGTGGGAGACTTTGGAGAAGTAGGTGGTGGTACACTCAGTGAGTCATGGTGGGGCACTCAGTGTATACCATGGTGTCTCCATCTGACTCTGGGTCATTGTGAAGTCGCTGAGGTGGGTGATTCTGATTGTACGCTGCTGGGGACAGGACTGATTTGCTTGAGGATGTCACCCTCTTCTTCCTCATGACCTCCCACCATGATTGGACTAGTAGCTGATGTACCCAAGCTCTCCTCACGTACACCACCATGACCATGTTCATCATTTTTTTTAGGTGCTCCTCTCACCCAATTGCGTGATGCTTTTTCATATAGGTTGTTTGAACTCCAGTACCATAATGTGAACCAGGCTTTACTTGACGGAAACTTGTTTGGCAAATGGTGCATATTGCAATGTTCTTCTCATCTTTGCTTATTGTAAAAAAAGACCTGAACTGGGGAGAAGTACTTTATTACTCTACCACTGCCAATGCCTGGAGAAGAACTGGAGGAAGGTGGGTATGTTGTTGATTGTCTTTCTGAATTGCATATGTCTACTGAGTTAGGGGTTGGTGTAGATATCAGCTGGAGCTTTGTAAATATGGGAGCTGGCAGTGCTACCTATGCCACATCCCTTAGAGCAGGTTGAATAGTGATGTCGGACTCCTCTGTGTCAGATCCCACAATTACTAGCTCATCATCATCATACTCCTCATCATGCCCTTCCATAATTGTAAGGCTTTCAGGAACATTTTATTTCCCATGCTTCCTGTGGTGTTTCCCAAACTCTGTCACTGTCTGCTCCATGTCCCTATCATCATTATCAGAGGTGGTGCTTGGAGAAGATGGTGGAGTAGTACCCTTCTTTTTCTTTGCTGGAGATCTGGGAGCCAATGGTTCTAAAAGAGGAAGTTCTTGATTGGTAGGTAGGTAGCTCAATCTCCTGTTCATCGTCACCTTCAGGAAGATGTACTGTTGCTGGCTGCAGCTGCTGCCCACTTTGCTCTGTTTACTGGAACGATTGGGCACTACATTATGAAGGGGCCAAATCAAATTCACCATCACTGCTCATTGGCCTCTCCATAATTGAAGTGGCTGCCTCACTGACAGACATGGTTTTGGACTTAGGTTGGGGTGGTGCGGTTGATGTGGAAGTGCTGCTCCCAGGTTCTTCCCTGGAGGCCAGTCCAGCACACACATATTTACCAAGAAAGGTTGTGGATGTCATGCCACTGGTGGAAAGCTGCTTCTTCTCAATGACTACTTTCTTGGGAGCAGCTTTCTTTGGGACCAGCTTAGAGTTCTTAGTTGGTAATGGCACTAAGCTGCACAAGCAGAAGAGGTTGGAGGAATGACGTCACTATACAGGCCTTCTATTTTGCAGTACTGCAGGTGATGCCTCTTCTCTTGTGCATCTAAAAGCAAATAAGCAAGAAAAACCTTTAGTGAAACATGGCATTGTTGCATTTTGAATTAGTACAGACAAAGACAATATTAGTGTGGCTGGTTACTTAGGTAATAATAAATCAATCACTTTAAATACAAACCACACCATCATTCCTTAACATTTAATTTACAGTCAGGATAACAAATGAAAACATTATAGCTCTTTGCTTAATGTCTGTCTATTCTAAAGAAGACACCTGTAGCACTCATCCAACTGCATGGGTGAATGGAATATTAATCTTTTAAATAATGATGGTTAGTGTGTGCCTATGGCAGGCAATGTGGTTCATGGGGAATTGGAATAATCGTAAAATAAATGAATGATGCTGATGTGTCTGCAGTGCATCAGAGCCAGGGTGCCCAGGAGGAAATGGCATCATAGCTAAAAAAAACGGAATGCTGTTGCGCAGCTTGCGCCTATGGTGGGTGGATGGATGGATGAGTGGATGGCTGGATTGAGGCAAAATGCAAAAACATTTTTAACAATAAGGTAAAATTAAGGGGGGCGTGGCCTGAGGCGTCAAGATGGCGGTCGCACTCTAGGAGTGCTCTGACCCCTCATCCGTCATCCGCCCAGCTTCCGCCTGCAGCAGCATCCATCAATGGACGGCTCCTGGGTTCCAACACTTCCCTGACCGCCCCGCACTCACCGGTGGAGTTGGGGGCTTCCCAGAGGTTGGGCAGCATAAGCACAGGTGCGATCCTTCCTGGCCGCGAGGTCCGCAAGATGGCGGCCCCCAGCTGAGCAGCTAGATGACCGACCGTAGGGAGCCGCGGCTGAGACTTTCAGGCTGTCGGGCGGGCTCTCCACCCCTGCCGGGGGAGCGGACCTCTCCAGGGACTCGCCGCATATCACAGTCCGCCCACCCGAACTTGGAGCAACACCCAGCACTCCCCTGACCGCCCGCATTCACCTTGGGCGTTGGGGGACTCCCAGAGGTCTGGCAGCATAATCGCGGGTGCGATCCTCCCCGGCCGCAAGGTCCGAAGGATGGTGGCCCATAGCTGACCGGCGAGACGATCGGCCGCAGGGAGCCGTGGCTTTAACCTCCAGGCTGCCGGGCGGGCTCTCCACCCCCGCCGGGTGAGCGGACCTTTCCAGCGACTCGCCGCCTAGCGCGGACCACCCCCTCGACTGCGGAGCCCTCCTGAGGCTGCCGTGCTGCCCTGCCCGGTCTTGGGACGGAGTGTCCAACCCTGCTCTCACATCCTGCTGACATCCGGGGCTGCCGCGGGCCTGGCGGTGAGGAGGTGGGCCTGCCTTGGAGGCGAGAGGCACCCTGGGGCCTTGCCGGTGTACTGCCTTGGGAGGCCTGGAGGACGGGGAACCCCGGACGCGCCGCCTGCAGTAGTGCCACCCCTTGAGGGTGCCCCGTGTGGGCCGCTGAGACACTGCGGAACCATGTGAGGTCGATCCGGAGGCGGTCGAGCCAGCACCACGTCTTTGGATCCTGCCCAGCGACCCGCGGAGGCCGGGGGTTACCTAACATCCCGTAGAGGTGAGGAGAGGCCCGAGGCGAAACAGAGGGCTCCCCGGTGGTTGGGCCTGGGTGCCCTGGCAACGATAGCCCCCCCACCCCGACTACTAACCGGCCTCCTCTGCCTGCCTATCACCTACCCCCGTCCCTCCCCCCAACGCCGGGGGTGTAACTTGACTGAGGCACCGGCTCGGCCGGGCGCCTGCACTCCGGACCCGCACCCCGCGAGCTGCGAGGCTGTGAACATCCTGGTCGCCTACCACTACTCTTGCTGATCCTCACCGCTCCCTCATCGAGGCCCTGGTGGTACGGGGACTGGCCGGGGTGCCGGAGCCCACAGACTGCACTGTCGGCCCCCGCTCCAATCCACTGGACATTGTGTGTCAAACCGGCCGGACGCCTGCCCCCTAGACCGACTCCCCACAGACCTGGAGGCCTGAGACCACCTAGCCCACTTCCTACCGTTGCCTCTGACCCCCTACTGCTACATCTCCAGGGCTTTGGCGACGGGGCGCCCGCGACGGGCACCGGAACCTGCGGACCGTACTGTTTGATCTGTTTGTACTCTGCCCCCTGGATGACTGTTTGAGCCTGTTGACCACCAGTACTGCGTCCTCCAAGATCACTCGAGGATCCTCGCCCGCCCCGTCTTCCACTGCAGGGGGAGCGCAGCCCCCTCTTTCTCCTCCTCCCATCCTCCGGTCCCCTTGGCCTCCCCGCCTGCGCCATATGGAGGACCTAGAGGACTGCGGCCTACGGCGGGTCCGCCGCACTATCGCCAAGACCCGGGGACCTGCACCCTCTGAGAAGCCGGAAGCCTGACCCTCTGGAGTGGGCTCCTGCAGCTGCGCCACCCCTGGCACGCCTACTCCCGGCTCACAGCGATCATGGGCAGGGGTAAGACCACGCAGACCCCGGTCTCCCCGACACAGATGCGAATGGACCAGTTTACCAAACCCGACCACGACTCCAATGCTGGCCCCTCGCCCCCGGCTGGGGCTGGGAGGGGGGACTTGTCCACAATCCTCCAAGCGATCAGCACTTCCCAGGCCTCTGTTGAAACTAAGATCTGAGATGTGAGGGTGGACATGGCCCTCATTCGGCAGGACCTCCGCAACTCCACCGCGTGCATCACCGAAGCGGAATCTCATATTTCCACGGCGGAAGATGATCTGGCCCGCCTTCAAACGATGACGTCGGAACTTCACCACAGGACCGAGGACACCGAAAACCGGGCTCGCAGGAACAACCTGCGCCTTCTGGTATTTCCGGAGGGAGTGGAGATGGGCCCCACTGCCATCTTCCTCGAAACCTGGATCCGTTCGTAGATGCCTGCGGAGAAGCTCTCCCACTGGTTCGCGATAGAACGGGCCCACCGTTCCCTTGCACCTAAGCCACCCTCTGGAGCCCCTGCCCGCCCTTTCATCCACCGTGTCTTCAACTTCCGGGGCCGAGACGCCATCTTGGGGCCCGCCCGAGATCAGGGGCTCCTGCACTTCCAGAACTCTAAAATAATGATCTTTCAGGACTACTCCAGGGATGTCCAATCCCAACGAAGATCCTACGATGAGGTCAAGCAAAAGCTCAGGGCACTGGGCCTGCGCTATGGTCTCCTCTTCCCGTCCCGCCTTAAAGTCCTCTTTTAAGACAAGACCTTCTTCTTTGACAACCCGCAGGTGGCCTGGACCTGGCTCACAGAGGAGCGTCCCTTTCTGCCTGGGCGGGCTTTGTCCCCTGTCTGAGGGTCTGTGCCCCGCCTGGTCCGGGAGGCTCCCAAGCCACGGCGGCGCCGGACCGGTTCCCGTAGGAGGGGCAGCCGTCGACCGGGGGCCTCTCACTCCCCGGGGAGGGGGTCCCGGCGCTCCACCTCCCCGCCCTTGGCTCGGGGCGCCCCCCCTCTGCTGCATCCTCTTCCCTGGTCATCATCGACCGGACCCCTGAGTTGGGTGCGGAACTGCGGAGGGCAAGATCGGAATCGGATTTGTCTGGAAGCCCTGTGATCCGAGGAACCTCAACCGACGGGGAGGCCTGAACCAGGGCCACTTGTTGTTGTCTGCTCCTCGCTGGCCGCCCCTGACCGGCCAGGCCTGCCTTGACTGGCCACCCGAGCCTTGCTCACTGCATGGAGAGCTGGATGCCCACAGAGGCCACACAGGGACAGGAACCTGCACTTTCTACGATCACTTACTCAGTGCTTTTGTTCAGTCTTCCTCTTTCTCCCGCTAACCCATCCTTTCAGCCATTTACGAGACTATTACCACTACCCTGAAATGCACTCACTATTGTAGTTCTAATGTCTAAAGCTGCGGCCATTAATCCGGCTATGTGGAGGGGGGTCCTCCTTAGTGAACTCTTGACCGGTGCTACTGCTCCCTACTAACCGTTTTAAGTTTAGTATCTTCCCCTAGCGGGGTTTCATCTGGTTATTTGGATTTTGGGGTGACAGATGCTTCCTGTTTCTAAGTGTAGGGTGGGGGGAGTTGGGGGTATCGGGGGGGAGTACGTTGACTCCCATTGGTTTACTGTTTTGAGCCGCCCACGGGCCTCTTTTTAGCTTAGCTCTGTTCAGCCGCTCCTCAGCCTTTGTTATTGCCACCTGCGGGTGGTTGGCTGCAGCTCCTCCTCTTGACGAAATGCGGTGGGTATATTCACTCCTGACACACACCTTCTGCGGTTTGATGTTCGGTTATCTATGGAGGCCTATAGACCATCATAGGGGGCGGCCGCGGGTGGACGCCCCCTCTTCCCCGCTCTCTGCCTGGACTCCTGGTGCCCCCGCTCTATTGTCCGGCCTTGCTGATCTTCCTCTGCCTCGGTGCAGCGCTCCCGGCCCTCTCCCTCGGGGTCCACCCCATGTCTCCCCTACACCCCTACATCCCACCCACCTAATGGCATACACACTGACTAGGCCCCTCCACATTCTCTCCTGGAATGTTAATAGTCTCCTTGATCGTATTAAGCAAGCGGACGTTCTCCGAGCGGCACACCGCCACGAAGCTGACATCCTTCTTCTCCAAGAGACCCACCTCCTAGGATCGCAATGCAATTTCTTGGCCCGCTACGGCTTTGCAACGGTTTGGCACTCTGGGTTTCTGCGCGGATCCCGGGGGGTGGCAATTCTGCTCAGGAGAGGTCTCCCTTTCACCCTGGTCAAGGCGTACGCTGTCCCACAGGGGCAATACGCAGCGATATCGGGCGTGATGGAGGGCTGCCCTCTGAATGTCCTGAATCTCTACGTCCCGCCCGCCCTCCTGTCTCCGACGCTTCGATGCCTCACACAGGTGCTTTCCTCCTTCCCACACGGCCTTATGATAGTCGGTGGTGATTTTAATGCTGTCATGCAGCCCCAACGGGACACGACCGGTATCCCGTCGGCGGACCGGGTCTCCTCCGCAGTAGCTCTATCGGATTGGGCCTCGGCCCTGGGACTTTGCGACGTGTGGCGGGTCTGGAACCCCCGCAAAGCCCAATATACCCATACGTCGGCCTCCCACCATACCCACTCTCGCATTGACCTCCTCCTGCTCCCTGCCACTGACTGCCCTCTGGTCTCGGGAGCGTTGATCATGCCCAGGGGGCTGTCCGACCACTCCCCCGTCTCCCTCCGACTTGGCTCTGCCCCAAAAGGGCCGCGACCAATCTGGTGCCTCAACGCCTGGTTCCTGCAGGACCCTGCATTGGTGGACATGCTGAGACAAGAGCTGACCCACTTTTTTTTCCGCTAACGAGGGATCGGTCCCCTCGCCGGGAACCCTATGGGAGGCCGGCAAAGCGGTGATTCGCGGGGTGGCGAGGGGGCTGGTTCACGCTAAGCAAGCAGATCGCGTGGCCAGGCTTATGGAGTTGGAGTCACGGACTGCCCGACTGGAGGCAGGGCATGCCTCTGCTGGAAGGGATGACCCTACCCAGCAGTTGGCACTGATACGAGAAGAGATTCGCCAGCTCTCGCTGGATTCGGCCCAAATGCTCTGGCGGTCATCGGTGGCGCGGGTGTATGGCTGGGGTGACAAAAATGGCAAACTCCTCCATAATTTGGTCTCTTACCCCAGGTTCCACCGCATCATCCCGGAGGTCCGTGCACTGAATGGCACCCTCCAGGTAAACTCTGTGGTCATAGCCGACACCTTTGCAGACTTCCATGCTCGCCTCTACGCGGCCCGGCCGGCAGACGTGCCCCTGACTAGCCTCCTCAGCACTGCTGGTGCCCGGCTCCCCTCCCTTGCCACCAAAGCCACAGAGCCTCTAGAGAAGCCCTTCACCCTCGACGAGGTCTTGGAGGCTGTCCCCCTTCTCCACCCTGGTAAGATACCCGGCCCGGAAGGGTACCTACAGGAGTACTACGCTGTTTTTTGAGATATTCTGGCTCCCCAACTCTTGGGCCTTTTTTGACATGTAGTGGAGAATGGTTCCTTTCCCCCTGAATCAGACGTGGCCACGATCGTGGTCATCCCCAAAACCCAACCGCCCTCATCGAACTGCACAGATTTCCATCCAATTTCCCTTATAAATACCGAGATCAAGCTCTTCGCCACGATTTTGGCCCAGAGGCTTAAGCCCCTCCTGCAGGCACTGGTCCTGTCGGATCAGTGTGGTTTTATGCCAGCCAGGAGCACCCGTCATAGTATCCGTCGCCTTCACTTAGCCCTGGCCCATCGCGCTCGCCTGACCCCATATCTGGCCCTCATCTTCCTTGACTTTGAGAAGGTCTTCGACACGGTGGGATGGGCCTGCCTGCAGGATGTGCTGGAAGTGATGGGCTTTGGCCCGATGTTCCGCCGCCACATCGGGATCCTCTACGCCAATCCTAGGGCTCGGGTGCTGGTCAATGGGGCACTCTCGAAGGCCTTCCCGATCTGTAGAGGCACGTGCCAGGGGTGTCCCCTCTCCCCACTCCTGTTCGCACTAGCGATGGAGCCCCTGGCGACGCTCATCCGGCAGGACCCCTTTGTTAAGGGCTGGGCCTGGAACGAGAGTCACGTAGACAAAATAGCCCTCTACGCTGATTACATGCTCCTCTACCTGGCAGACCCGGAGACCTTGGGCCCCAAGTGCCTGCAAAAACTTGCGACTTTGAGAGGGTCTCTGGCCTACGACTCAACGCGGCCAAATCCACCTTTGTCCCGCTGCATCCCTCTCATGATTGCTACGATTGGCAGTCGTCCATTCCCCTTAGACATCACACGGTTAAATACCTGGGGGTATGGGTGGCCCTCCTGTCGGAGCTAGAATGGGTGCTTAATATCACACCCTTGGTGACCCGGATGAGGGCAGATCTTAAAAAGTGGCAAACCCTTCCCCTCAACCCCCTAGGACGAAGCGCCTTGTACAAAATGATGGTCCTTCCCCGCTTCCTCTACATCATACAAAATATCTCCATTCCCCTCCCGCGCACCCTGTTCCGCGAGCTCGACGGGTCTTTGTCCCGATTCCTTTGGGGTGGCGGACTGCCACGGATCTCCCTAGCACACAGCCGCATTCCCTCCTTTGATGGGGGTCTGGGGGTGACCCACCTCTACCTCTACTACGTTGCCACCAACCTACTTGTCGTCCACGACTGGTACGCGGGCGGCTGGTCCGACCCAGCATATCGCGTGGAACTGGAGGACACGGACTTCTCACAAATCCAGGCGTTCCTTTACGGAAGCCCGGTGCCACGTACCAAGGCACCAATCACTAGCGCGGTCCTCCTGGCCTGGCGCGCCGCTCTAAGTCACACCGGATGGGACCGCAGACTCACCCGACAGACACCACTCTGGGACGGTACCTGGCTCCGAGAGGTCGCGTCCTTAAATGGCTTCCGTCGATGGGATCTGATCGGCGTCTCGGTCCTTCAAGACGTCTGGGTGGAAGACCATATCGGTGCCTTTGCCGAACTACAGCAGCGCCACGCCCTTCCTCATGCCCAGCATTTTAGATACCTCCAGCTGCGTCATGCTATCCACACACATCTCCCCTCTCCAATCACCCTCCCAGAGTTCAGTCAGCTTAAAGCTCAAGTGATGATGGGGGATCTGGGTAAGGGCGGAGTATCCCGCATCTACCATTCCCTAGTGAACAACGGCCCTGCGTCCTTAGACAACCTGTGTGCCAGATGGGAGGGTTGGGTGGTACCCCTGGAAGAGGCGGACTGGAGGGACGCTCTTATGTCTCCACGTACCCTGACCACGTCCTCCCGACTGCATTTGGTGCAGATATACTTCCTCCATGCGGCCTACCTTACCCCAGAACGACTCTTCCATGCCCGCCTAAGACCCTCCCCAGACTGCCTGAGATGTGGTTCATCCCCTGCCGACTTCTATCACATGGTGTGGCTCTGCCCGGTGCTGGCGAGGTTCTGGGGTGGAGTGGAAGGGGAGCTCACGCAGGCCCTGGGCTGGGAGATTCCTCATGACCCATTGCGCATGCTGTTGGGGATCTTTGATGGTCTGGACAGCTCTAGGATGGATAAGCGCCTACTTGGGACAGCGGTGGCCGTGGCCAAGAGGGACATAGCGCTACACTGGTCGCGAGCGGTTGCACCAACTGTTGGGAGGTGGAGGAGGGGGGTGGATTGGTGCAGCACCGAGGAGAAGGCCCTGTTTGCATCCCGAGGCTTTCCAGAGCTGTTTCCCAAGATATGGGGGAAATGGTTCAACTTGATCCCGCCATGAGTTTAACTGTACTGCTTGTCTTAAGATTTGCTACCACGGTCCTGAAGGAGGAATTGATGGACTGGAGTGAACTGCCCCTGTCAATAAGTCCTATTGATTCAGACCCACTGTATGCGCTGATTTGCGAGCTGCTGCCAATGAATTCTGTTCGATGTTGTATAAACTCAATAAAGTTGATTATCAAAATAAAAAGATAAAATTAAAAAACAAAATAAAATATTTCAATACAAATGTCAATAAATCATACCAACTTAAAATAAAATATTGAAATAAAAAAACGAAAATTAAAAGAAAAAATTAAAACGAAAAAATTAAATACAAACAAATGTAAACAAAAATGATACAATCAAACATTCAAAATAAACATTAAAGGAAAAAAAGAAAAATTATCAATAATTGCCTATGTTTGCATGGGATACAAAAGGGGGTGGTGATGGATGGAGCATCTGAACCAATCAAACAGTCACACCCAGTCAACAGATCTGGGCCCAATCCATCACCGTTCTTTAGCCCACTCTGCCACCCCAGTTCAGACATGGCCATATGCAAATCAGTCGACCCTGTGCCCCATGGGAACAGTCCAGCCCGAACCGCCAAGCCATGCCCTCCCCGGACCGGAAACAAGCCTCCCAGGACCGGTTTCTGGCATTTCAGCCATCTTCAGCCAGGCTTGCTTGAATTCAGTGGCAAAGTGAGCAAGGGACTCACATCTGAGCATACCCTGCCAACTTATGGCGAACAAAGCGGTACAAAAGGGGGTGGTGATGGACAGAGCATCTGAACCAATCAAACACTCACACCCAGTCAACAGATCTGGGCCCAATCCATCACCGTTCTTTAGCCCACTGTGCCACCCCAGTTCAGACCTGCCGATATGCAAATCAGTCCGACCCTGTGCCCCATGGGAACAGTCCAGCCCGAACTGCCAAGCCATGCCCTCCCCGGACCGGAAAAAAGCCTCCCAGGACCGGTTTCTGGCATTTCAGCCGTCTTCAGCCAGGCTTGCTTGAATCCAGTGGCAAAGTGAGCAAGGGACTCACGTCTGAGCACACCCTGCCAACTTATGGCGAACAAAGCGGTACAAAAGGGGGTGGTGAGGGACGGAGCATCTTTTGTACCGCTATGTTTGCATGGGAGGCAAGGAGGTGTGAAATAAAAAATATGCATGAAATCATATTCTGATATACATATACTACAAATGCAGCATGCCTGTTTTAAAATCTGTAAACAAATTGCAGCAAAAAACATGATTAAAACTTAAGAAAGCGTGAAGCCCAGGCAATAATTTTTTTAGTCAACACAACCCCAACCCCGTTTCTGACAGGCCTGTACATAAGGGCCTGAGACAATCCCACACAACATAGAAGATTCCAACACAGAATAATAGTACCTGCCACCCTGCCTGCCTTCTGTCTGCTCCTCTCGATGATATCAGGAGCACCGTCACCAGAGGCAACTCTAATGGCACTGTGATCTACCCATATAAAGGGGACCTCCACTGCTGGGTACACTGTCGCTCCTCTACCATTCTCAGCAGTCAAGCACAGGGACACAGTACACTTCCGGTGACAACATCCACCTGACCTGGTTACTCGACTGGATTCAGGAATACGGCTCTTCCTCTGGCTCAGAGTAGGCGCTGAGTCAATTTTTCCTGTACTTCCGCAGCCCTCTCTATCTATATGTACTGTGCAGAAGACTCAGCTGAGAGCAGACCACATGACCACTGCCCGCCTTATAGATTGTGACATGCTCAGAAAATCTGGGCCACTGTGTGCTGCTCTCTTACAGCAATAACAAAGGGAGGACCAACCTGTCTGAGTTGGGAACTGATCTGCTGGGCACTGCCTGCTCCTGCTTTTCATCTCTGCCTCACTCCCTTCTTCTGCATACTAGAAACAGTCCGTGGACATCTCTGGCAGATGCGCTCATCTTCTACCTGAGTTCCAGCTGCCTTGCAAGGTGATCCGGCAGATACCCTCCAAGGTGGTATCTGCTATTGATCCATGTCTGATGGGTTGTACTTATTTGACAACGCAGGTAGTATTCTGTGTAGTGAAATGCCCCTAGGACAATGGCTGGGATGCAGAGCATTTTGTCCTATGCATATGCAACTTGGCCTCTACTTCTTTTATAGCCCTGTCTCTTTAATGGATCTAAAGCATGTACTGCTTGTGCTGTGTCTATACTCTGCCTACCACTTGTGCTGCAATGTATGTATGTATTTTGTCATCCGTATGTGCAACCTGGCCTCTGCACTGCTACTGTATTTTGTCCTCTGCTTCTTTTGATGAGGACGTCTGTGCATCTTCAAGTGTACCCTACTGAGACATTGTCCATTCACATACTGGCCTGTGTACAGTTGACAACTTTGTGCGAAGAGCAATGGGTACTAATACCAAGCTGCAATTGTCACAGCAGCTATACTTCAGTCCATATGCAGTTCTGTTTTCAATGTAGCGGCATAAAGTGTATATTGCAATTTGAATTTGGGGTGGGCACTGGTAAACTCCACTGCATTGCGGGTGGTGGAGTTTTTATCAAATTCTGTTCTCAAAATGAAACATGGAGTAGCAAAGCCCTGTGAACTCTGCCGGCGGAACAGAGTTCCCCACCCACCCCACCTCAAGTATATAATTAAACTGATATCATATACATCCATGGAAGCCTATTGCAAAGGCACACTGTGTGGCTGCACAAAATGACTGCCAGACACATAGTATAATAACAACAGCAAGCAAGGAGGCATGTGGAACAAAGAACACACAGACACGTATGACAAAGACACATTGGGTGGTTGCATGAAATGGCGGCCAGCCACGTGGTCAAACAACAACAGGGAGCAAGGACACATGGGGAACAAAGAACACCTGCAAGTCCATGACAAAGGCACAATGAGATGCACAAAATGTCTGCCAGCCCATTGATCAAACAGCAACAGACAGCAAGGAGTCATCAGGAATAAACAACACATGCAAGCCTATGGCAAAGGCACACTGGGTGGATGTACAAAATGGGCAAACTGAAAAACAGGATGACCAACGAAGGTTTAGCACAACCAATACACAAGTACAGATATAATTACAACTCCGGTGCGACACACTTCCTATCCCTGTCGTCCTAGGGCGTGGTTCTGATCATTGCGTTTTCTGGAAGGCGGAAGGCACACTCAATTAAATCCAACAACCGTTCTATTAGTCCAAGTTTTATTCTTTATTTCGGTAATGTTTACCTAGACTTTGACACAACCAAATCGTTTCGCTCCTTATAGGAACTTCGTCAGGGCTTCAACGATCACAAAAAGGACAAAACATATTACACAATGTACATACAGAGACATTCAGCACAACTACATGTTATTACGAATAAGGATGGGAACGAGAACACAAACTAACACAATATAAAAACCATAATACAAAACGATTCATTTTTAAAAACACATCATTACTAATACAAATATCACATTTAAAATTGTACACAAGTAGACGCATAAATATAAATATATACATATCTGCAAAAAACATTCATGTATGTACATGGACATCTGGAGTTCCATACAAAATGTTAAGAAAGGCGCACAAATAATACACATTCCTGAACATCTCAAATAGTTTTCTAGAGAATTTATTGGTATCTGTGTGTTGAAAAAAGAACACTATATTGGAAGAGACAAAAGAGCGAAGAAGAGAATTTAGAAGGAAAAAACAGAACAGATCCTCAAAATTGACTGGCAATGGCTGGAAATAAAGTAATTAGAGAAAAAAAGCATCTAGAAACAGTCAAAGAAAAGTGGATACAACAAACCCTGTATAACACATTGCTGATGACTCATTTTTGTATTTCCTTGTTTTGCGTTACAGTCTGCAATTTACTACATGCAGAATTGATTGAGTTCGCCTTCCGCCTTCCAGAAAACGTGGATGTACAAAATGGCTGATATCCACATGGTCAAACTACAACAGTGAGCAAGGAGGCATTAGGAACAAAGAACACATGTAAGCATGTGGCAAAGGCATAAAACGGCAGCAAGCCACATGGTCAAACAACAATAGCGAGCAAAGGGCAAAGGGAACAAAGAACTCAAGCAGCCTATGGCAAAGGCACACTGGGTGGATGCACAAAATGGCTGCCAGCCACATGGTCACACAACAACAACGGTCAAGGAGGCATGGAGAACAAAGAACAAATGCAAGCCTATGGCAAAGGCACAACAATTGGATGCACAAAATGGCTGCCAGCCACATGATCAAACAGCACCAGCGTGCAAGGAGGCATGGGGAACAAAGAACACATGGAAGACTATGGCAAAGGCACACTGGGTCTATGCACACAATGGCTGCAAGCCAATTGGCCAAACAACAACAGGGAGCAAAGAGGCATGGAGAACAAAGAACACATGCAAGCCTATGGCAAAGGCAAACTGGGTGGATGCATAACATGGCTACCAGCCACATGGTCAAACAACGACAGCAAGCAAGAATGCATGGGGAACAAAGAGAAGCCATTCAGGCCTATGGACACAGACTCCACAAAATGGTTCCTGGCCACATGGCATGTGGAACAAAGACAAATGGTGGCTTATGACAAGTACACTCTTTGTCCAAATAAAGGAGACATAGTAACATTAAAGAAAACACTACCCTTAATTCAGCAATGCCAAAAATGAAAATTTACAGCTTATAAAAATTCTCATCCTCCCAAGTCATCAAAAATTACACCACCTATACACTTTTTGTTCACAAAAAAAATGAAATACAAACAAAACAGAATATTTTTCATTTAATCCAATGCCATCCCAACCCTAAACGATGTTTTAAAACAACACATACTACAGAAACAATTTTTTCATGCCCCCATGACTAGTAATGGCCTGGTCCTACCAGGAAGCCATGCGAGGTGGCACAAAGTATTGTGTGCACGCTCTAACAGCCCAAGAGTATCTTGGCTCTCAAACAAACCTTGAGTGCGCAACCAGAAACAAAATCTCTGCTCTCAGCCAGATGACTGAATCCTGGAACTTCATACTCTGCTGCAGAGCCCCCGAATTAAAAAAATTCCACTAGTAAAGCAGAGTTTTCTATCCAGGCCTAATGCCAGGTGATGTAGTCCACAGGTATGCGTGTCAGGACAACACTTTCCAAGCTGTACTGTTGCTAATTTCAGCCTTGGGCTGAATGAACCAAGAAACATGACCATCAATATGCTCTCCCTTTGCCAGTAGCTCTCATGCTGCTATACCTGCTGCTATCCTGCCACCCTGCATCTTCTGCTCACAATATGGTTGTCCTCTTGACCAGTTTGTGCCTGATTGTGCCCTAAATAACTCACACAATACTTTAAAGATCTTCATGTTGTCTGCCATGTTTGCAGGACCAACTGGATTGAAATATACCACCTAACTAGCTTGCTTGTCTAATCACAAATCCAATGCAAACCCAACATGCATAGTGGCAATTATCTAAACTAAATCACTTTCTCACCAGACTACAAACAGTGACGGACTGGGACCTAAAAGCAGCCCTGTCAAATTTTGGAAGACTAGCCCCTATATTGCACATATAGCAAATCGACACAGCAAATGAGCCCCACCAGTGCAACCAACCTAGGTTTGGGGAGCATATCCTTCCAAGAATTCTATTTCTAAAATGGAGAAAATATGCATTTTTAAAAACATTTCTCATTATATAAAAATAAATGGCATCACTTTTAGAGCATAGCAAATGATGATCTTTCAATGGACCAAGATATAGCAAGGAGTGCACAGACATTCTGATTGACTCTAGACTCATGACTGAAAGGCTTCTTGTGCGATATTATAAATATGAGCAGAGTGCCTGTATAAGTAGTGTGGTAAATAAATAAATAATACCCTATTTTTACATGTATAAATGAATAACAGATAGCTCAATAAATAAGAGTCAAGATTCGAGGTAGTAGGAGTTTTGCAGGTTTAATACAGCATAAGGACAGGAACAGGACAACCTGCATAGGAATAGGATGACAGGGCCCAGCAGCTGCTGGGGCTGGATCTGGGATGAGCGCGCTGACTTTTAATAACAATACATGAATATATATACATAACGCAAACACATAGCATTACATTGCAGTAGGCGTAGCAGTGGGTGGAGCAGAAGGCGTGACGCGTAGCAGTCGCGAAAGATAAGGGCGAAAAGAGGTGTAACAGGGCGTATACATAGACATGTGATGCAAACGTAACAGAATATGTCATGAATGGGGCGGAAACCATGGAGGGGGCTACCTAAGGAGCCGGGACCTCTAACCTGATGGTGCGCGCAAACTAGCAATGACGTGTTACTAGGAGAAGCTGGGGGCTATGAACTCTGTGCTAGGAGCAGAGACTGAAGTCTGGAGAGTCAGGGCGACATGTACCTAAACCCTATCTAGTATCTGATGTTTAGAGAACATGTTGATAGGAACTAGAAGTTAGGAGGGGAAAAGTTAACGTGATTCTGAGACTGGACCATGCATTATTCTACATGTAGTGCGTGATGAAGAATATTAAATGACCATTAAATGCAGTATTTCTCTAACGTGGAGACATGAAGGCTAGACAATGACGGAAACTATTGATGCAGTTCAGTAGCTTAGGAATGCAGAGAAGGAGGACTGAACTGATAACTGGAATCATAACATATTCTTTGGCAGACTCAGAGACTGAGTCAGGCTGGGCCGGGCACTGCGAGGCAGGAAGTAAGTGAAGGGTCGAGGATACAGGTGGGGGCTGTATCGCTCCTCAGCGAGGCTTCAGGAGACAGGAGCTGAATCTGGTGTCCAGGCCCTTTTGAGGCCTAGAAACGGGGACTTTACAATGGAATAACGTGCACACTGAGAAACGTGGCAACGTGGCTTTACATAGGCCTGATATTCGTAGTATTCACGAGAACTGGAAACTGGCATACTAGAGGTGGACACAACTGTAATTGCGTCATTAATCGAACATGGGGAACGCATATGCATATTTAATCATGCACACATAACATATGATGGATGACACGTAGGGACACAGAACATGGCAAAATTTACTTTTCCACATTCCCTCCTTGTCACTACGTTTCCATCAGGAAACATCAATTTTCATGATACCGTCTATCATTTCATACAGTATCATTTGCTCGTCTCGAATTATCCTGGAACGGGATTTAGAACGGGGCTTGGGACTAGGAATACAAGAGGTAGCACAAATGCCGCAAATCGCAGGGCCACATTGTATACAGAGACAGCAGCTGAATATGATCGCTACTGCAATACCTAGAAAGGACAATATTTTCCATCCCCATGCGGAAATTATATTCCAGAACCAACCGGACCATGTCCAGGTGCCTGGGTCTTGGTGTATCAGATGGGCAATTTTATGGAGTCTGGTTATAGCTGAATAAACAGACGGCGCGTTATTTGGAATGAAAATGCAGCAACTAGATCCGATGACTCTACAAGCCCCGCCCCTATCGGCCAGTATGACGTCAAGGACGAGACGATTCTGTAAAACGACAAATCTCATAGCAGATTGCTCTTCGGTTAAGTTACCTAGAGCAGAGGCAGTCTCATTTATTACAGCTTCAAGGGTTCTGGTTAACCTACGGATTAGTTTACTATTCTGGATAGGTCCTATAAAGAAGAAGAACCCTCTGTTGAAATCTGTATACTGTTCTAGAGCAGTTTCAGTATAATCGACAATTGGGGACTCCCTTCTATGTCTAATGTGTACTAGATGTGTGTTTCTATGATAATCAGGTGGGGCTAGGAAAACTGGTGGCAGTAGGAAGGCAATGTAACAGGTTCCCTCCCAATCGAGGGGCAGACGAACATATGCGGTTTGACCACAAATAAAATAAGAATGACGTGAAGCTTTAAAGATAGATTTCCCACTGTCACTATACTTGACAATAGTAGTACATTCACTATGTCCTACATGTACAGAACCATAATTTCGGACACATAATTCGCCTTTAACTGGTAATACTGAAATAGCAGGTAAGTCTGGAGTAGTATCAGACTGAACATTCAGGACCATGAAATTCGAAGAATAGTTACCTAAATTATACACTTCATTTTCTAGATCTAAACCTGTTCTGTGGGGAAGACCTTGCTTGTCTGGGAAACATGTACTGTTAAGAAAAGACATATCTGTTGAGGATGACGTTAACGTGGACCATGCTCCACACGAACCATTATGTGAAAATGGATAAGGAAAAAGAGGCAGAACTCCCTTCGGTGTCTGGAAAGGGGGGAGTCGACCACACACCCAACAATTAGTGGCATTGCTGGTCTGGTGTGAGTAATGTAACATGCGGATAAAGGAGTTATTACGCATGGCGAGGCGGTAAGAGAGTTCATGAGGAGGCAGATCACTAAACGTGTGCTCTGCTGTAGCATTAGCAGACTTATTTACATGAAGAACTGGGAAACATAGGTAAAATGCATAACTGGTGCAGGAAATCATAAGGCTGAAAAACAATATGAAACATAGAAAAACGATACATCGGATTGAGTTTTGACTAACTCTCTCACTATGGGGGTCTATTTTATACATGTCAGAAACAGTCTAACCGTTTCACCTAGGGGAGGACTTAGACAATCAAACTGACTGACTTATTTTACTAGACCGTAGTTTCTGTTTATACTCCTGCTGCGGAGTTTTCTCTAACAGGGGAGGGGTTGTAGCAATGTCTTTTGCGGGACAGTCCTTGAGAACAATATTTTGGCAATCCTTCAAATCCTGGGAAATGTTCTTTAAGACGGGTTTCAGTCCATTAAAAAGTTTAACATGAGAAAGGTGTACCCAGCCTTTGCGTCCTTCCAACTTCACGGCTGTACGGGTGGTGAGGAGGACCTGTCGGGGCTCTTTCCATCGAGGCTCCAGCGGACTTGATCTGTCAAAGTTCCTCACCATCACCATGGATCCTGGAACGATTTCATGCGGTGCCACCTCGGTATTGTCTGGAAATGCGGCAGCAACCTGTGAACGACATGAGTTGAGGGCAGACATCAAGGAAGCTAGGTAATCTGTCAGCATATTACTTGAAACATCGGTAATACTTCGGGGTCTAGGAGTACCCCACATATTAGGGGGGCGGCCGAAAACGACCTCATACGGGGACAGACCTGATCTGGAATGTGCGACCATGCGCATATAAAATAAAGCGACTGGTAGAGCTACTAGCCAGTCCACACCTTTTTCTTTACACACTTTGGCGACTCGGATTTTCAGAGTCTGATTATGTCTCTCTACGAGACCGGCTGCTTCAGGATGGCGTACACAATGGAACTTCCATTGGTACCCTAGCAAAAGGGAAACATGCTTCATGAGTTCAGATGAGAATGGCTGGCCGTTATCAGAATATACGACTCTAGGGAGTCCATAACGGGGGAAGAACTCACGAACCAACTGCTTGGCAGTGGTCGCGGCTGTGTAATCTGGGACTGGATATGCTTCTGTCCACCTGGACAAAGCGCATACAACTACAAGGACATACTTGAAACCTCGACATCGCTCCATCTGAATATAATCCATCTGGAGGACTTCAAAAGGGTGGTCAGGGGGCTGGAATCCACCTTGTTCCACCGGGACACTTTTACCTGGATTAAACTGACAACATATCATACAGGTACGGACTTTCTGCTTGGCTGCAGCTCGTAAATGCTTGTTGAACCAAATGTTCTGGATACTGTCTAACATAGCTTTTTCTCCTAAATGTGCTGGACTATGTGCGGTATTGATAATGACTTGAACCATAGAGTCGGGGAGAAACCATGTGGCTCTACCCTTTGTTAACCATCCTTGATCTGTCTGGACCCCTCCTTGTTCGGACCATTTCTTGATTTCTTCGGGAGTAGCATGTAACTGGATATCTATGACATCTTGTGTAGGGTCCTTAACTGTCATACATGTAATCGGATCTGGAGTGTGTGTCATGTTAACTGGAATGTCTGGAGTCTGTGCTGTAAGCTTGGCTGTGCGATCTGCTAGATCGTTACCCTGGGAAATAATGTCAGTGACTTTCGTGTGTGCTTTGCACTTCATGATAGCGATAGCTGTCGGCAAGTGTATGGCATCTAACAGTGCTTGAATAAGGAGACCATGCTGAATCTTGGTTCCATGAGAAGTCATGAAACCTCTCTCCTGCCAGAGCACTCCGAAGTCGTGTACAACTCCAAATGCGTAGCGTGAATCTGTATAAACATTAACTTTCAAGTTCCTGGCGTGTATGCAGGCTTGTGTCAGAGCAACTAGCTCTGCTGCTTGAGCGGACAGGGTGTCAATACGGTGTGTTTTAATAACTTCAGTGTCAGTAGTCACTGCATACGCGGCGACTAGTTCTCCTGTACTAGTTCTCATACATGAACCATCCACATAAAGTGTCAGGTCGGGATCTGGTAACGGAATATCTGTCAGATCTTGTCTTGGCTTTGTCGTAATGTTAACTACTTCCACACAGTCATGTGTGGCAGAATTTGAATTAACTGATGGTAACAATGTAGCAGGATTTAAAATGTTGCAGCGTCTGATTTCTATGTGTGGCTGGAACAGTGTCAATTCATAACCTGTTAAACGTGCAATTGTCAAGTGTTGAGTCTGTGTTCGGTTTAGAAGAACTTCCACAGAATGTGGGACTTGTACTGTCAAGGTATGTCCTAAGACTATGGAATCACTTTGTCTGATAGCTAGGGCTGTGGCTGCAACTGACTTGAGGCACGCAGGCAGAGCCTGGGCTACAGGATCTAATGTGCTCGAAAAATAAGCACAGGGCTTGTATTGTCCTGCTTGATCTTGTGTGAGAACAGATAATGCTGTACCTTCGCGTTCAGTAACAAAAAGTGTAAAAGGCTTACTGTAGTTCGGTGTCGCTAGAACTGGAGCTTGGCATAAAGCTTTCTTTAGCTCATTGAAACTAAGTGTATGTTCAGATGTCCAAGGGAGAACAGTCGATGCGGCTGCCTCCTGTGTCGTTAACTGTATCAGTGGTTTGGCTAGAAATGCATACTGGGGAATCCATTGTCTGCAGTAAGAAGTGAGGCCGATAAAAGCACGTACCTCCTTCTGGGTCTTGGGCTGAGGAAGACTCGTTATTAACTGGATACGGTCTGGTGTCAACTGCCTACCCCTCTTGGACAGTAAGTGTCCTAAGTAGACCACTTGCTGGACACAGAATTGAAGCTTCGAAGGGGACACCTTGTGCCCCATCTCGGCTAGGAAATACAAGACTGTAAGGGATGCTCGCTCGCAAGCACGTTCAGAACGGGCTGTGATCAGTAGATCATCGACATACTGGAGCAGGGCAGTGTCAGTTGGCATGTGAATGTTGTCTAGTTGTCTCTTGAGTGCTTGACTGTAAATACTAGGACTTTCTGTGAAACCTTGAGGAGCTCGTGTAAACATATAGCTCCTTCCATTTAAACAAAATCCGAAAAGAAACTGGCTGTCTGGATGAATAGGAACACTGAAAAATGCGTTCTTGAGGTCTATGACAGTGAAGAACGTGGCTTCGGAATCAATGGCTGTCAATAGGGAAGAGATGTCTGGGACAACTGGGTATTGCGGAATAATACATTTATTAAGCTCTCGTAGGTCAATCACTAATCGATATACTGGGGGTGCATTTGGATCAGTACGTTTCATGACTGGAATGATCGGAGAATTACATACATTGGAGTCAGTTTCTACAACCACTCCTTGAGCCATGAGCTCGTCAATAATTTTGGATAAGGCTGCTACAGCCTCTGGTGGCAATCTGTACTGTCTGATTCGTGGTAACACTACACCTGGCTTGAGAGTCACACGATAGGGTGTGATTTGCATATAACCTACATCAGTTGGACCTTGCGCCCATAAGTGCTGCGGAACATTAGACAGTCTTGAATCAAAATCTCGTAATACATAGTGACCCTTGAAGTCACGTAGGAACAATCGTATTCCCTCTGGGGAACAGCATATAACTGCACCTAACTCTTTCAGTGTCTTAATGCCTAATAGGTTTTCTGGACATGACTTAGTAAGTAACAGATCAGTAGTGCGGGACAATGGACCTACTTCTAGAGTAACTGGCTTTGAAATCTCATTTACGATAGGTTTTCCTGAAAATCCAAGGGAAACATTTCTTGAGCCTGAGAGCGGAGCCCCTGGAACTTCGGCGTGACTAATTGTGGTCCTACTTGCCCCTGTATCAATCAAAAACTTTCTGTCTTTCCCTAATACTTGACTGTGAACATAGGGACCTTCTTGATCTACAGGTATCTCGATGAGAGGCAAGCCTACCTCCCTCTCTAGGCTGTTTCATGAATACTGCTGGTACTCTGGAT
Organism: Lissotriton helveticus; assembly: GCF_964261635.1. NCBI lineage: Eukaryota > Metazoa > Chordata > Amphibia > Caudata > Salamandridae > Lissotriton > Lissotriton helveticus. Next base: position 945,713,659 of record NC_136068.1, read on the forward strand.
ACTCAGACTGTGCATACTGGTACATCTGCGATGTAACGTGCTGTGTTGCAGCGATAGGCTGCGGAGCTGGAACTGTCTGTTGTGCATTCTGTGGCTGAGGAGTCTGTGGAACTTGCTCTTGTCTAGGCGGACGTGGTCTTTCTTTAGTCTTACCAGTAGCTATGTTGTGTTTCAGAACTGCACACTCATTTATAAAATGACCTGGCTGTTTACAATAATTGCAGTTCCCTTTAACGGGAGCTGCAGGATGACTGGCTTGATTCGGACCCCTCTTCTGACTGTCTTGAGGAACAGATTGTGCAACTAGTACTTTCATTTTCGTATCTTTCATACGTTTTCTTTCGTGTTCTTGTTCTTCTCTGATTCTATTCTGGTGATACTGAAGCATTTGCAACATCTGGGACGGGGTATTAGCTTGCCAGGTACTTTCGACTTTCAGAACTCGATTTTTAATTTGTGAACTTGAATTCTCGACTAATTTAGTAACAAAAAGGTGAGGGTATGACTCACTACTTGTCTTGAGGCCACTGTTGATGCTGAAACATTTTTCAAATCTAGAATAAAAATCACTAATATCCTCATCTTGTTTCTGTTTACAGGCTGAGATTGCATCCCAGTCTTCTTTTCTAGTTGTCAATAATCTGGGTAAAACTTGTATCAATAATTCTGGTAATTCTTTACATTTATCTCCAAGGCCGGTACCTGGTACTCGTGCCTTGTCTTCAGCTTCTAGAACTGTCCAATCGATCTTTTTCTCTCCCACCTCCCATTCTTTTTCCTTGAGCTTTTCATACACCCCTGCGGGCAGCAGAACCTTTAACATTTTAATTATATCTGGGTAAGTGTATTCTCCCATACGGAGCATGTCTTTTAATTCTCTATGGAACCCTGCTGGATCTTTGTCATGACAGGGAATTAATTTCTTCATCTCGAGGAGTTCCATCTTTGTAATTGGAGTGTAAACAAACACTCGCTGCATTTCGCCACCCGTTCCTTTAACTGGGTGGACTTCTCGTAACGGATTCTGTCTCTCCATGTAAAATGGTTTACTTTCTGGAGGTGAGGCATGAACAAAATGCGGGTTCAGAAACGTTCTATATTTATGACGCTGTTCTAGAATGACACTAATTAAATCGGTACCTAGACCTTTCCATCTATACTGGAGTAACTCGTTCAGGACATCATGTAACGGACCTGGATCAGAGTGCTGACCCTCATACAGAGTAATGAGGTGCTGAATCATATACATACCCACCAGTCGTTGCTCGGCTGGGGGCATTTTCAGAAACATTTGTGCCACTATTTCGTCTGGAAAAGTGGTAGAATCAGTAATCCATCGGACTGCTGATCGGGCTAGTTCTTGTTCATGCATGGTACTTAACTCACTGTAACCGATTCGTGATTTCAGAATGTGATCGGTAGCTTGGAATACTTGTTCTAGAGAACCTTGTTCTGGTGCTGGAGAATGAGAAATTGACTTGTGTTCTAGGCGTAAATGACGATCTGGAAATCTAGATTTTCCTACATACGCTATTCTGGCGGTATTCTCGTCCTCTACCTCTTCAGTATCAGAGTTACTTTCTTTCTCGCTTACTTGTGCTGCTTTACGTTGTTCGTGTATCTTTATTATTTCTCTACGGATTTTCTTGTACATACTCTCCATAGCACCGACGGTCTTGTGCTTACCCTCGGCTATATTATCACTCCACCTTGTCAGGGTTTTCATTTCGGCTTGATCTTTAGACGGGTAATCTTGTTCTCTTATTAGACAATTGATCAGAAACTTTAATATCATGAGCTGGATCTCGGCTTTCCTTTGAGACATGGCCTCGCTAATACTTTCTGGATCATCCCCTGTACGGATGAAACGATATATTCTGTCTAGATCTTCTTTCATATTCGGTAAGGTGACTAGATACTCGGCCACCTTTCTTACGCGGAATGAATATAAAACCATATTATCCTCGCCTGGGACTGGATCATAACCGCATTCGGCAAGGGATTTTCTTATTTCTGCTACAGTCTGATGTCTAGGCGTACGCTGTGACGCTTGTGCATGTAATTCGGCTGTCGTTAAACGCTTGTGTGGCGGCGGGGTTTGAGGAGGACCTCCTCCTGCGGCCCCTAAACTGGAGTCGTCTACTGAGGCTCTTCGCCCTGGCAGAGTGGGAAATGGAAATGTAGGCTGGACTTGTATGGCGGGCTGGACCGGGGGTACCGTAACAGGTACTCCGGTGTCTGGAGGAGCGGGAAGTGCCTGATTTACAGGGACTGGCGGAGCGCGAACAGGATTTGCATATTCTGGGACTGTGTCGTCCAGATAGGACAAAATAAAAATATCAGCTGCGGTCGGTTTGTGACGTAGCTTGGTCGGAACTAATGGTGGCGGGAAATTACTGGATGCCTCTGGGGTCGCTTTTGGCAAGCCCTCGGCAAGAAGAGGATACATACCCCTAATAAGGGCATGCCTCTGTCTGTCTGACTGTTCGGCTTTGACTTGTTCACCTATCTCGATTAGTTCTTTTTCTTGTGCTCGTTCTAAGGATTCTCTACTTAATTCTGACTTTCTGATTTCTTTTTCAGTTCTTCTATGAGCTTCTTTGCGCCATAACTCGATGGCATCTTTCTGTGATTGTCTGGCTTTCTTTTTCCATAATGCCTCTTCTACTCGCATGATGCACTCGGCATCCCATGTACCCGATACGGGCCATCTATACTTCTCTTCTAACTGTTTGGTATACTCTACCCATAAATCTAGATACAATATGGCGTTTATGCCATGCTTCTGATACATAAAATGACCTGGACTGTCCCTAGGCGGAACTGGAACTGCTTCTTCTAACAAACCCTTTCTAGTTTTTAGCTGACGTAATCTCGAAAAGAGAGACATTGTAAACTTGAATCGGAACACAATACAATACACGAGAAACAATAACAACTGGGAAAACAATTCAGGCATACCACAACATTGGAAATACATTGAACAACATCATAACATAACAGTTCGGACAGAATATTACCTGGAATACTGAGAACAGAAACACAAGAATTTCTCGAGAACGGAACAGACTAGAGTTACTGGATGCACTGCTGAAACAGTACGGAACATACCGGTCCCATAAAGGGACGCATCAAGACCCGTATCCACCTAGGTGAACACTTCGTTTGTGAGTCTGTGTACCACCAACCCACGGACCAGAGTCAATTTAGATTGACCCTGTCTAGATACTACCCCAGTAATGGTACTCACCGGGCAGCAAGAACGGAAAGCCTCGGACTGGACTGGACTGCTACGACGACGACGGACTTCGGACTTCAGTTACGGGTGGGCCTCCGGATACCTCGGACCTTGGACTCTTGGCTTGGGCTCTGGTCGGGACTCGCCGCGTTCCTCCACCGTCTCGTTTGGATGCTGGACCGCCTCCTCCGTCTCCTCCGTGGGCCTGAGGGATACTTGAAGCAGAAATATCTGCCGGTGCACAGAAAAGTTCCGTCACGACTGCAGAGGGTCAGGGGGTCGGCGTGGCTTCACCGACGCGTGGGGAAAGGGCAAGTCCCTGTTCGGGCGCCATTATGTGGTAAATAAATAAATAATACCCTATTTTTACATGTATAAATGAATAACAGATAGCTCAATAAATAAGAGTCAAGATTCGAGGTAGTAGGAGTTTTGAAGGTTTAATACAGCATAAGGACAGGAACAGGACAACCTGCATAGGAATAGGATGACAGGGCCCAGCAGCTGCTGGGGCTGGATCTGGGATGAGCGCGCTGACTTTTAATAACAATACATGAATATATATACATAACGCAAACACATAGCATTACATTGCAGTAGGCGTAGCAGTGGGTGGAGCAGAAGGCGTGACGCGTAGCAGTCGCGAAAGATAAGGGCGAAAAGAGGTGTAACAGGGCGTATACATAGACATGTGATGCAAACGTAACAGAATATGTCATGAATGGGGCGGAAACCATGGAGGGGGCTACCTAAGGAGCCGGGACCTCTAACCTGATGGTGCGCGCAAACTAGCAATGACGTGTTACTAGGAGAAGCTGGGGGCTATGAACTCTGTGCTAGGAGCAGAGACTGAAGTCTGGAGAGTCAGGGCGACATGTACCTAAACCCTATCTAGTATCTGATGTTTAGAGAACATGTTGATAGGAACTAGAAGTTAGGAGGGGAAAAGTTAACGTGATTCTGAGACTGGACCATGCATTATTCTACATGTAGTGCGTGATGAAGAATATTAAATGACCATTAAATGCAGTATTTCTCTAACGTGGAGACATGAAGGCTAGACAATGACGGAAACTATTGATGCAGTTCAGTAGCTTAGGAATGCAGAGAAGGAGGACTGAACTGATAACTGGAATCATAACATATTCTTTGGCAGACTCAGAGACTGAGTCAGGCTGGGCCGGGCACTGCGAGGCAGGAAGTAAGTGAAGGGTCGAGGATACAGGTGGGGGCTGTATCGCTCCTCAGCGAGGCTTCAGGAGACAGGAGCTGAATCTGGTGTCCAGGCCCTTTTGAGGCCTAGAAACGGGGACTTTACAATGGAATAACGTGCACACTGAGAAACGTGGCAACGTGGCTTTACATAGGCCTGATATTCGTAGTATTCACGAGAACTGGAAACTGGCATACTAGAGGTGGACACAACTGTAATTGCGTCATTAATCGAACATGGGGAACGCATATGCATATTTAATCATGCACACATAACATATGATGGATGACACGTAGGGACACAGAACATGGCAAAATTTACTTTTCCACATTAGCAGTCAATTTCCCTCTCACTCATGCATCATCAAGTCATCAATGATGTAATTTAAAATTTCATGTAGTAAAGTCATAAGCAGTGCATGATGGGGGCGCGAGTTATCGATAAATCAGCAGACTAAAACTGGTGAATTCTGGGGGCATGGCTTGCACGCCGAGGCGTAATGGCGGATCCTGAGTGAGCTCCGCGGTTCCGCAGAACTCAAATTCGTTTTCGAGCCACTTCTTGCCGTTTCTCTTCCCCAAAAGTGCTGGAATTCATCAGCGGAATATGCGGTGAGTTTATTGACCGCACTTGGGCCGCACTGGTGTGTCTCCTTCCTCGCTACGGACTGCGGTGATATTTTCCGCAGCTGGGACGCGGGCGGCAGCCATTTTAGGTCGCTGCACCCACGTCTTTTGACTAACGCAACTTTTCTCCTCATTTCGACACTCTAATGGAACTTTTACTCCTGTACCCTGCATTTGGAGTTCTTTTGACTGAGTGCCCATGTTTGCAATAATTCAAACGCATTTTTGACGCCAGCATGGAAAAGGCTCATTAATTTCTGCTTTCTCAGGATTCGGTATCTTGTCTATGGAGTTCTTTTTGCCGTCCTCTCCTGTGTGGCAATAGTTTAAGGACTTCTTTTTTGTTACTACCATGGGACAGGTTTATTAAGTATTGCCCTCCATGGATTGATTATACCGGCATCTCGTATATGGAGCTCTTTGGCTGGCTGCTTATATGTCATACTAAGTTATGGTCATATTTTTGATTACACCTGTGCAAGGCTTTTTAATACAAGTTCTACAGTGTTTTTTTTTTTGCTGGTCTGTGCAACGATTTGGGTATGAGATGACCTTCTGATCTCTGTGCCTTTTCTGTGTGACATTATTTCTGATGTTGGAGATGTTTTTGATATGACTTACTACAGATGCCGTTCTTGAATACCACTTTGATACACTTGTGCTTGCCTTCTCTGTAGGATTTATATATTTTTTTGTCTTACTGCAGAATCATTTAGCACCTGTCTTTCTCTCTGAAGACCTGTGTAGATGCTTTTTCGTGTTCATCTCTGGTTGGTACTTACCTCCAATTCCATTTCCATTGGACTCTTGAACCTCATATATTATTTTTGGTGTACAATGGCCCGCAATACTCACTCTGCCAGAACCTCAGTAACACGAAACCAAAAAGACACAAAAATGACCCACCATCTCCTATTCTTTCCTCTCAGAATCCAGTCTTAGATTCTATCTTAGATGAAGTTCGGGGTTTACAACCCTTTATGACTGCAACCAATGAAAAACTAAAACAAAGTGAGGAGCGGTGGAGTGTCATGGAAGGCAAAGTATTGGATTTGGAACAACGTGTTAGCAACATTCAGGATATATCTACAAAGATACCTTTACTTGAGCAGGAAATTCATAAGCTGAAAATTCACACAGAGGATCTTGAAAATCGAAATCGTTGAAACAACCTTCGCCATTATGGTCTTCCGGAAAATGTCAAAGGCTCTATGATGGTACTGTTCCTACAGAAATTCCTACCTGAGCTTCTTGGTCTCCCGACTTCCTCTACTCACCTGAATATACAAAGAACTCATCGTTTGGGTGGTCTTACTGCTAATCCTGTGAAACCACGTGGTATTATCATGCTTTTTTCGGAGTTCACTGAACTAATGACTGTATTGAAGGCGGTTAAACTCAAACGCCGCCTTATTTGGTCTGGCCATAATATCTTCATCTCACAGGACATCTCCAATGCAACTAATGCACGTCGTAAGGAATTCCTCACCCTACGTCCTCAGATGAGACACCTCAACATTCAATATGGAATACTTCATCCATGCCTTTGCAAAATTAGCTATGATGGCCATTCACGATGCTTTGATGATCCGGAAAAACTCAAACTTTTTCTTCGTAACTTCTCTTGGAATGGACACCTAAGTTATTATTTTCCTTTTTTTGTTTTTTCCTAGCTCTTCAGGATTGACTCTTTAGACTCATTTGTTTTATGTTCCTCAATTCTTTTCTGACATGATTGCTTGTTTTTTTCTCTTTGTATTGCTCCTTAAGTGTGAAGGGCTCTTTTTAATATCTCTTTTGTTCTCATCTCTGAGATCCGCTCTGCCTTGCGTCTCTATGCTCCCTCTCCACTGTTTTCTTTTCTTCTTACAGGTCTGGTTGTTTTGCCTTGATCTGTTTATGTATTTCTTTTCCTTATTCTCTTTCTGTTTTCAACTCTTTTTCTCATTTCTTTTCTTTCCCCACTCCTTCTCTGTTCTTTTTGCTTCTCCTTTTCTACTGTTATGATAACTATCTTTTTGATACTTGGTCTGCATTTTCATATGTTCATTATTGTTCTTATTTTTTCTATTCGTTTTGTAATGGGAATTGTATTCAGCTTAATGCTTATGTCTGTTGGTATTATGTGCCTTTGTGTAACTTTTTACGCTTATAAGTCTCTTATGTGGTGTTTTTTTCTCTGTAGTTGTATTCCTGACGTGTTTCAACTCCATCCGTGTCCTACCCTCCCACTCTTTTATTATGTGTAAGTTCATCACGTGGAACGTTCGTGGTCTTGGGAATCCAGTCAAACGACAAAATGTAGTGTCTCATCTATCCAAACTTGATTCTCAGATATCTTTTCTTCAAGAAACCCTTTGTTCAGAGGCAGAATCACTTAAGTTGAAAAGGCAATGGGTGGGTCAAGTTGTTTATTCTCCTGCAATTAGCAAGAAAGGTGGTGTTGCTATTTTGTTTCATAAGTCATTATCAGTTCAAATTTTGTCTACATAGAATGATGTTGATGGATGATGGGTAATGGCAAAGATTGTTGTACAAAATAAAACTTTAGTTTTGCTTAATATCTATGGCCCTGTCAAACCAGATCATACAATTTGGAATGATATTAAAGTTTTGCTTTCTTCAAAAGACTGTCCTAATATTATTGTTGCTGGTGACTTTAACCAATGGTTGGACCCCTTTTCTGATAGATTATCCAAATGCAAATTTACTCCAGATAAATCTCATAAAGCATTTCAATCTGCCATTGTGTCTCGTTCATTATATGATGTCTGGAAGACTTGTAACCCTGATTTGCTTGAATATACTATTTTTTCTAATTTACATCATACTTGCTCTAGAATTGATTATATTCTGGTCAGAAAATATCTTCTTCCCTCCATTCAAAATTTGGAAATTGGCTCTATTTTCATTTCTGATCATGCTCCCGTCCAAGCAGTATTCGGCCTTGCTCTTACATCCCCTAAATTTAGTCGTTGGAAACTTAATACTTTTTTACTTTCAGATACTGTATTTATCAAAAAAGCTACCACCTTTATAGGTGAATTTTTTAATTTTAACGACCCATTGGACATGTCCGTCCCTAATACTTGAGATGCCTTTAAGGCCTCTCTTCGTGCTTTCACCATTGCATATGTCTCGAAAAAGAAGAAAGTCGCGAGCAAAAAGTATGAAGATCAATTACTACTTCTTAAAGAGTTGGAACATAAGTACTTTACATCCTCATCACCTACCACACTTCATGAATTAATTAAGGCAAAATCTGATCTCAACAAATTGGCAACAATTGAGGCTTGTAATATTCTGCTTAAATCTAAATATCATGCAGGTCAAAATAAAGCGGGTAAGATGTTAGCCAATTATTTGAAAATTAAATCTGAACGTAAAAACATTGGCGCCATTCTCAATGAATCTACCAAAAAAATGGTCTCATCAGACGAAGACATTGCTGAGGTTTTCCATGAATACTATAGATCTCTTTATTCTGATGACACTTTTCCAACAAATCAAAATTTAGATACCATTTTTCTCAGGTCTCCCTTCTCCACCCTCTCTACCCGATGAATTTCTTGCTTTAGAGAGAGATATCACATCCCAAGAAATAATTAATGCTATCAAATCTTTAAAAACATCAAAGGGTCCAGGTCCTGATGGATTATCTGTTGAATTCTATACCACCTTTTCCTCTATTTTTGTTCCTGAACCTTTGGCGCTCTTTAACTCTTTTATTGCAGAGGCCAAAGCATCCGGCTCTTTTATGGATGCCTTGATTATTATCATTCCGAAACCAGATAAAGACCATTCTCATTGTAATAACGATCGCTCTATTTCTTTAATAAATTATGACTGCAAAATTTTTGCCAACATTCTTGCTTCTGGACTTGAAACAATTATCCCCTTATTAGTCAAAACTGACCAAGTTGGGTTTGTGAAGGGTAGGTTAGCATCAGATAATGCCCGAATATTTGCTAACATTATTTCATATAGCAAGAAATATAAATCCCCTCTTGCAGCCCTGTCCTTGGATGCTGAAAAGGCCTTTGATCGTATTAATTGGCAATTTATGTTTGAAACTCTCAAATGGTTTGGTTTTGGGCATTCTTTTATTTCTTTTATTAAAATATTATATTCATGCCTTCTAGCTTGTATTTTTGTTCATAATAATTTTTCCAAATTTTTTTCACTATCCAGAGGTACTGGACTAGGTTGTCCACTTTCCCCCCCTATTATTTGTTCTATGCCTTTCCTTGAGCGTATTCGTAATAACCCGCAAATTACTGGATTTAAATATAACTCTATAGAAACTAAATGATCTGCCTATGCAGATGATATATTGATTTATATGTCAAATCCCACATTTTTTGGATGAAGTCCGACTATACTCTAGCATTTCTGGGTATAAACTAAGGGGCATATTACCAACAAATAGCGATATTTATCGATATGTAGGGTTAGTGGCAATATTTTTATCGCCGCGCATCACGGATTTTTATCGCTGATATAACTTGCTATTAGCAAAGTTTATCTCAAAAGCGATATAAATCAGGCGAAATGCGTGAATATCGCTGAGAATACAGCGATATTCACGCATTAGCGACAAAATGCTCTTAGCCATGTTATCCACCTCCCATTGGATAACATGGCTAAGAACTGGTCTGAGCAGGCGTTAGTTTTTGGCGATAGCGGAATATTTCCATTGCTACGCCTGCCTTGCTAATAGGCGATAGCGACGTTAGCAACTGCTTTCAGTCGCTAACAGGTTGGGTACACCCACTTTGCATGTCATTAGCGATAAACATCGCTGACATGCAAAGCGGGCCCCAAACCGCTCGCTATCGCCTCAAAGCTGTCACTAACATCAGTTAGCGACAGCTTGCTAATAGGGCGATGATATTCTCGCCACTTAGCGGGCAAAACGGCCGCTAAAGCAGTGATAATGTCATTTTGCCAGGCTTCGTAATATGCCCCTAAATCTTTAAAAAAATTTAAGTTTTACACTTAAATTTAATATACTACCAGTTTATGTTTAACGATACTGATTTTGCCTGGTGTCCTTTGAAAATTAAATATCTTGGTATATGGTTTTCTTCTTCTCTGCCTGCCACAATTAAATACACCTTTCATGCATTACTTACCAAAATCCAATCACTTCTTCTCACTTGGTACCCCTTATTTCCTTCCTGGTGGGGTAGGCTTGATACTATTAAAATGATGATTGTACCTCATGTTCTATACACATTATCTATGTTGCCTATACGGATTCCCATCTCCTACTTTTCTCAAATCAACTCCACCTGTATAGAATTTTTGAGGAACAAGAAACATCCTCGAATTGCTCTTACTAAACTTATACGTCCCAAGGGTGAGGGTGGAGTACGTTTCCCAAACTTCAAAGCATATCACTTGGCCTTTTTGATTAAGCAATCCTTTGCTTTATCCTATGACTTCGCTGATATCTCCATTCCCAAATGGATTATTTTTGAGCGTTCTTTGTTAAAAGACTTTTCTTTTCAGAATGTAATTTTTATGTCCAACAGCACTTTCATTTCCAATAACCCTATTTTAAAATATTCCCAGAGTCTAATATATAACACATTTTCAGATGGTTTCACTCCTTTTCAATGTTTTCTATTATCTCCCATTTGGTATAACAAATTTCTTAAATATAAAGGTAAATCTTTTTATTACAAATACTGGAAGGAGAAGGGAATAATTTATGTACATCAATTAGTTCACCAAAATTCTGTTATTCCTTTTCATGACTTACAAGTACAATACCAATTGACTGATCCTTGTATCAATGAATTTAACATCATTTTTACTGCCTTACAATCACATTTAGCCTCATTTGACCTTCCTGTTCATCCACCTTCTCTGCTCCTAACCACTCCTTTATATCCCCTATTTTCATCACACAGACCTAAAGCTGCTCTTGTATATAGAATGTTGTCCTAAAATGTTATTGAAAGGTCCAAAACCCCTACTGAAATTGTATGGGAGACTGATTTTTCCGCTTCTCTTTCTGTAACTACTTGGGATAAATTGTGGTCTAAGTTATTCAAAGTATCAGCTTCTGCTCGAATAACCCAATCTCTGTACTTCATTTATAATTGAGCTGTTATTACCCCGGTTTGTATTTCCAAGTTTTCACCACTCTCTTCTCCTTTATGTTGGTCATGTTCTAATCATATGGGCACACAGAAACATCAACTTTATGAGTATTTAAATGTTTTATCCTTTTAGAAATCTGTTTGGACTATTTGCATGACAATTTTTGATTGTGTTTTTACATTATCTTTACAGAATGTTTTTCTAGGTTCCTCTTCACCAGATGCTGTTGACTTATCTTCTATTTCCTTGTTATTTGACCTTTTTATTGCACTAGACTTTAAAGTTATTTTATCGTCCTGGAAAGACAAATCTCTTTGTTAACATGGTGGAATTTCATTTGTGATGAGCACAGAATTGCTAATGTTTCCTCTATCTCCCTTTCGCAAAAAATGTAATCTGATCTTCTTTGGCTACCTTTCACAACATATCTCTCTACTCATACTCCTATATGCTAGTTCTTTTTCTTCCTTTCTCCATATTCTTCTCATATACAATATTTAGACTTCTCTCCCTCTTCCTATTCTTTTCTTTTCTCTTTTCTATTTCTCCTCTTTCCTTCCTTCTCTCTCTTCTTCCCTTTCTTCAATATTGATTTATAATACACTATTATGTTATATGCTGATTATTTCTGTTTTCTCTTTTTGTCTTTTGTATTTGAAAACCCAATAAAACTTCTTAAAAAAAACTGGTGAATTCTAAAAGTGCGATTTCCCATGTTAATTCCCATAGGAAACTTTGCACTCTGACTCCAAAAATGATTGAATTAAATTACACCATATTTGCCACAAAGTTAGAGCTTTTGCCAAAAAGCACGCTTTTTGTGATTTGGTGTAAATCCATTCAAAGAAAATTGGCTTTTATAGAGGGGTTTGTATTGGGCATGAATGAGTTAAAATGTTAGATACATCTGGAGCACTGGTGGCCAGATATGCTCTGATTTGCCAGTTTAACATGTTGTGGCATCCAATAGAGGACTTGGGAGTCACAGTTTTCATTGAAATGCATTGTAGTGAATGCCAGGTTTTGAGGGTCACAAAAATGAGCACATACAAAGGTTGATAACAGATTCTACTCACAGTATAAACTTTTTGTTTTGGTGTTCTAATCATTTTCCGACTCTTGGTGAGTTTTAAGGTGATTTTCCCTGTGACACATGTTTATGTTCTGCTGGGATTTGATAGTGCACAAAAACGCCATTTTGATGGAATCAAAGATGTAAAACTGAATGAATTTCTTACAGAAAAGACTTCAGTAAAGAAGCAAAATGAGGGTGGCTGCTTTGGAATAGAAATTATGGCTCTGTTCTAAAAATCTACAATAAGGACAGATTTCCTACTGGTTCTTAAACATCTTCCTTGTCCATGTCGGTGAAATATTCTGAAATATCTCTGGCATGGAGATACTTGTGCATCCAATACCAGTGCAGTCTGTCAGGTAGCTTTCTAGTGATCAACTGAAGCTTCACCACAGAGTTCTAATGAAAAACTACCATGGTAACGTTCTGTATTTATGACAAACAAGTGGCACAACTGAATGCCATTGTAATGTAATCAAAGCTTTTAAAATTAGCGAAACGTCCCTGTGAAGATACTGCAGAACACGAATGAAATGAGGGGTCTCTTTTTCTCATAGACTATTATGGTTAGTGCTCTAGAAAGCTAAAATAAGAACATATTTTTGGGGAGTTCTCAAATATCTTTTCAAACCCATTTCAGTAAAACATTATGACATGCAGAGTGAAACATGGACTTCCAACTCCAGCAGTAGTCTGTCAGTTAACTCCCTAGTAGTCTACAGCAGTGTCACCACAAAGTTATAATGAACAGCTAGAGAGCTAACATTTTGTACTCAAGGAAAAAAAGGAGGCACTAGAGAATGCAATTTCTTTGTAGAAGCCGGTTGAATTCATAGCCATTCATGAGGAGGAGGCTGAAGTATATGAGCAACGAGATACTAATGCAGTTATGAAACCAGTGGGTTTATTAATTTGAGGGGAGATATGTTTTTTTTAGAAATTTGGGGCATAATGTACTTTTGAAGGGGCTAAAAATATTTCAAAAGAGAGACATCACTATACATACAGTATCTCCGTTCCACACCTGTTTACTCAGCCTGCTGGTAAAAAGTAGTCCTGATATGCCTGAGGACTCAATAGTTCGTAAAGGCAAGTGCGCTGCACATTTCATCATTTTAAAATGTTCATCCCGTTTGGGCTAAAGGGTCTTGCAGCATGCGGCTCTGCTTCCCAATGTAACCCTGTGGCTCAGGCCCCCTCCTGTCCTGCGAGTGTTGATGGTTACCAACACCCAGGATCCGGTGGAAGCAGCGGGGCAGCTCCGCGACCGGCAGGGCCGCTAAAAATTCCATCCACAAAAGGTTGCCCTTATGGAGCCGCCACTCAAGGAGGAGTTACCGCACATGGCGCCACAGGTAGTCGGCAGTCAGCATGTCACAGCCCTTTACAATGGCCATACGCGTTTCGAGCTGAAGAGCTCTTGATCACTGGCGAAATGATGAGAGGTGAGCCGGTAGGTTATGAACAGCAAATTTATTCAGTTAACGAGTCTCGCCCATGTGGGCGTTCCCACAGGCATGCTGGTAAAAGTAGTCCTGATATGCCTGAGGACTCAATAGTTCATAAAGGCAAGTGCGCTGCAAATTTCATCATTTTAAAATGTACATCCCGTTTGGGCAAAAGGTTCCTGCAGCATGCAGCTCTGCTTCCCAATGTAAGCCTGTGGCTCAGGCCCCCTCCTTTCCTGCGAGTGTTGATGGTTACCAACACCCAGGATCCGCTGGAAGCGGCGGGGCAGCTCCAAGACCGGCAGGGCCGCTAAAAATTCCATCCACAAAAGGTTGCCCTTATGGAGCCGCCACTCAAGGAAGAGTTACCGCACACGGCGCCACAGGTAGTCGGCAGTCAGCATGTCACATCCCTTTACAATGGCCCTACGCGTTTCGAGCTGAAGAGCTCTTGATCACTGGCGAAATGATGAGAGGTGAGCCGGTACGTTATGAACAGCAAATTTATTCAGTTAAAGAGTCCCGCCCATGTGGGCGTTCCTACAGGCATGCTGGTAAAAGTAGTCCTGATATGCCTGAGGACTCAATAGTTCATAAAGGCAAGTGCGTTGCACATTTCATCATTTTAAAATGTTCATCCCGTTTGGGCCAAAGGTTCTTGCAGCATGCGGCTCTGCTTCCCAAAGTAAGCCTGTGGCTCAGGCCCCCTCCTTTCCTGCAAGTGTTGATGGTTACCAACACCCAGGATCCGCTGGAAGCGGCGGGGCAGCTCCGCGACCGGCAGGGCCGCTAAAAATTCCATCCACAAAAGGTTGCCCTAATGGAGCCGCCACTCAAGGAAGAGTTACCGCACACGGCGCCACAGGTAGTCGGCAGTCAGCATGTCACATCCCTTTACAATGGCCATACGCGTTTCGAGCTAAAGAACTCTTGGTCTCTGGCGAAATGATGAGAGGTGAGCCGGTACGTTATAAACAGCAAACGTATTCAGTGAAAGAGTCCCGCCCATGTGGGCGTTCCCACAGGCATGCTGGTAAAAATAGTCCTGATATGCCTGAGGACTCAATAGTTCGTAAAGGCAAGTGCGCTGCACATTTCATCATTTTAAAATGTTCATTCCGTTTGGGCAAAAGGTTCTTGCAGCATGCGGCTCTGCTTCCCAATGTAACCCTGTGGCTCAGGCCCCCTCCTTTCCTGCGAGTGTTGATGGTTACCAACACCCAGGATCCGCCCATGTGGGCGTTCCCACAGGCATGCTGGTAACGACGAGTCTTTTATCAAACATCTGAATGACAACAGAGTGAACCTGCATTTTAGTGGCAACATAAGTGATACTGATTTTTTAGACTTAAAAGTCTTTATTAAAGATGGCAACATATGTACCTCACTTTATCGTAAAGCCACTGCAGGAAATTCGATTCTTGAAGCAAGCAGCTGCCACCCTAAATCCCTCAAGAATAGCATCCCGTAAGGGGAATTGCTTTGTATCAAAAGAAATTGTACAAGATCCACTGATTTTGATACAGCAGCTCATGAATCCTTGTCAAGGTTTCGAGTAAGAGGGTACGCGGATCAGATCCTAGAAAAGGCGTATGACAAAGTCCGAACAATTCCGAGAACCAATCTCCTTAAAGATAAGCAAAAGATATCTGCTAAGGAAGATAATACACCTCGATTCATTACTACCTTTTCAAAGAGAGTCTAAAGAAATACACAACATTATGAAACAAAACTGGCAGATTCTAAAATCAGATAGGATAATAGGAAAAGAGCTAGCATGCCATCCAAAAATTACATACAGAAAGAATCGTTCACTGAGGGATCTTTTGGTGCATAGTCATTTTGACTCAGTTCCACGTACACCGAGACTAGGAAATCTGACGGGATTTTTTCCTTGCCAGAATTGCAAAGCGTGCAAGGCAAGTACCAAACAAACACATTACCCAGTCCCAGGGAAACCTTTAATTAGAAAAATCAACAAATTCTTAACATGTACCACCCCATTCTGTGTTTACTGCCTTGTATGCCCATGTAAATTGCAATGCATAGGCAGTACAATTCACCCAGTAAAAAGGAGAATTTTAGAACATGCCAGCGCAATACAGCACAACGACCCAAACTACCCAGTGGCAAGGCATTTTGTGAAAGAACACAGAAGTGATTGGAATCTTCTGCGTTTTTTCTGCCTTGACCAAGTTCCTATCAAGGAAAGAGGCAGAGATAGGGAAATCCAGCTACGCCGTCTTGAGTCGAGATACATTATCGATCTTAACACAAGAACTCCCTTTGGGTTAAACACAGAAGAAGAATTCGCCATACACTTAGGCCAGTAAGCCCCAGTCCTCATATAGCTTTGATTAGTCTTAGTACTTGCAAACAAACATACACATACATTGTATTTTTTATAGTTGTTTTGTAAAAATATTTTCATTAATGAACTATTGAGTCGATCATACATTATGAATGATGTCCTTAAGAAATGACTATTGAGTATTTCTTTATGAATTTGCTAATGCTTTTGCAAATATGCCCATCCTGGGCCTAATGTCTTTTCTTTTATAAGTTCAAAACGATAATAATTTTTTGAAAAACATGAATTTATCGAGTGTTTCAGTAAAATGACTGATTATGTTTGAAGATAGCCCATTCAGGACTTAAATTCTTAGTGTGTTTAAAAGTCGCTCCAAGATGGCCACATTTGAAGCATAAAATTGAGTCCATCGTTGTTGTTTATGATAGGAAATGATGTCATCAAGTTAAAACTTTATTAACAAAAGGAATTTGTGTGCTGTGAAGTAACAGCCAGAGGAAGGCGTGAAGCAGAATCGCGTCCTGTTGCTGCATTTTCGAAATAATAAATAATAATTGACCTTATCCACGGAGTGCAGTCAGTTCCTTTGCTTGAAAGGGAAATTGAGGGGTGACGCTGGGACGGCCGAAACGCGTCATGACACACTACCTAATGGCTGAATAAAAGAATGCTGAGAAAAAGTTGGTCCTTGCCCGCGAGTCTCTTTGTAAGGAGCGCTGCTGCGAGGTATTTGCAGATATATATATATATATATATATATATATATATATATATATATATATATATATATATATATATTCCTCCAATCTCGCCCAAAATATGAACGAGCCGACACATGCTTGGTTTGCCCAACTTGTATTTATTTTCCACCAGGTCACAGCATTTCAGTAGCGCGCAGCTCACACTTTCACAGCCCTTGGCAGACGCGTTTCGGCGGTTGCCTCATCAGTGCCGGCTGTCTGCTGTGTGATTCAGATAGCTGTTTTTCGCGGGGCTTTTTTCATAAGTCCTGCCAGCGAACCCCATTGGCTGGTTGTTTGTAGCCATAGAAAGTGGACAAGCGTGATGTGTACCGGCTAATGTTTGTTGCTTTCATAATGTGGGGTACCTGGATGCCGCTAACACTCCCGCTGTATTTTGGAAGCAGATGGCTCAGAGTTCAACACAAAGGTACAGTGTCCCATAGTTGGCATTACGATAATGCTCTCCTTGCTGCCACTCCCATTGTGTAGCGGGTCTCTGGCGAAATCAATCCTTTGCTGGGCAAACCTCTTAGCAGAAAATCTGCTCCCTCTCCCCGATACCTACACAAAGTCCAGGTCGGGGGGGCGCCACGTTGTGCAGTCCATGCACTTCATCCAACAACTTTTGCCGGCAGACGTGGAGCTCCAGACCGAGGGGCGTGCCGGTTAGCAGAGCCGACCTCCGCTCTCCATACTCCTCCAATCTCGCCCAAAATATGAACGAGCCGACACATGCTAGGTTGCCAGTAGGTAGGTATAGTAAACAAGTAGTTTCCAAAAGAAGAGTGTTTTTTTCATTTGCCAGTAATTTTGCTGGTGTTTGATGTATCTTCGTGAAATTTTCAAACTAGTCTGCCACTCACTTCAGCTGCTGTCTTGAAACTTTCGGGGTGATCCGTCAAGTGGGGGCTGAGAAAAAGCGGGGTCCCAAAATAAGTTTTCCCCATGTTAATTTCCGTTGGAACTTAAGACTTACCCGGGCGGAGTGGGACTACGAGGAGGGCCACGGAGTTGGGGATAAACTCTGTGGAACTCTGCTTCGCCATCTGCGTACACCCCCCCATTAAGAATTATTTGAAAATGCAATAAAGGTAAAACAATAAAGACTTACCTTGACAGCAGCGGCCCCGGGCTGCCGTCCTCTTCTTCATCACTGTCTCAGGGTGATCTGCGCAAGTGCATTTCTTGTGAGAAATGCACATGCGCAGGCACAAGGGACCACCACTTCACCCCGGGCCACTTAAAATCAAAATGGGGGGCCTCTTGGACCCCGTGACCCTGGGGCCAACTTCTCCACAGGGTTAATTTATTGGTATAGGGGGCCTCTCCAACCCCATTGCCCCAGAGAACACCACCTCCCTGGGGTCATGATCAATTTATATTGGGAGCCTAAGGGACCCACCTGGGATCCAGGGTGTACCTCCCTGGGGCTTGCTTCTTTTTAAAAATTTGTGAAGGGGCCTGTGGTTCCCTTGGGGTAGGCTCTACAAATTAGAAAGGAGGGGGGCTATGCTGTCTCCCCGGGAGCCAAAGATGGCCCTGAGGACCCCATCTGCCAATGCCAGCTCCTGCAATGCCCCGAGGTGCCCACACCTGGGACAAAGCTGTTTGCTGTGCCTTGTCAAGAGTTTTACGGGTCCTGGCAAGTCACAGCAAATGCTTCGCTTCCAGCAAGTGAAAGCATTGAAAAGGCTCTTGCTTGATTGAAGGGGAGAAGAATTGCTCTTAGACAGAGGGAGTTGCATTTTTAGCAGCTTTCTATGTCTAAAAGCAATGCTGGATCCCTAAGGTGGTGGTGAGCCAGCAGGGACTACAGGGGTATTCAGGCTGCCCCTGCAGTTCCTAACAAAATTCACTGGGTGCCTTGGGTGGGACCAGGGCACCCAGAATACAGGATGGCTTCTGGGGGATGGGGTCCCTGAGCAAAACTGGCCAATGGAAGGGAGCCACGTGTGTGGCCCCTTCCCAAATAAAACAATTTTGTTTAAAAAAGCTGGTAAGTCACCAGAGGTCCGACCACCTTTCACTACCACTCTGCAAATGCACCTCCTGACGCACTACTAGTTTTGGGGATGAATTCCCCTTGCGTGCTAAGGATCCTTGGGTGCCAACAACACATCATGTTACCTCTAGCAAATCCCACACCGTGGGATTGCTGAGTTGTCCTTGGACTCCCACTCCCTCTCACCACCACTCTGCAAAAGTGCCTCCTTGTGCACTACTAATCGGGGATGAATACCCTTGGCTTCTGAGGGTTCTTTGGTGCCAACAACCCCTCCAGTAAGTCCCACACAGTTGGATTGCTGAGAGGTCATCGGAGGCCCATCCCCTTTCTCTACCACTCTGCAAAAATGCCTTATGGGACACTACTGGTCCTCGGTGGAGACACAAGTTTGAATATGTAAAAAGGAATTTGAGTTCTTAGTCAACATGAACCCCAAGGTCCCCTATTTCTACACCTCCCCAAAATACATAAAGGCATCATTCCTCCACCAGGAAGACCCATTGTATAAGGCATTGGGCCACTTTTGGAGCCACTTGACAACAACGCCCACAACAGCAAGGAATTATTCAACATCGTTAAAGAATTTACCAACCCCACCACCGGCACCAACGACATCACTCCCTCCCAAGACCTCTGCGACTCCCTAGCCTCATTCTTCCACAACAAAATCGCCGAAATACATTACAGCTTTGAAAACCAGTCCGGACACCAGTCCTCTCCACCCACCTCCGAACCAAAACCCCCCTCTAACAACCTTTGCGCCTGGAACCCAATCACCACTGAAGACACCATCCGCCTGATGAACTCCATCCACTCAGGATCACCAACCGACCCATGTCCCCACCACATTTTCAACAAAGCAGACTCCATTATCGCACCCCATCTCCGGGACGTCATCAACTGCTCCCTCAACTCCGCTACCTTCCCGGAAAGCTGGAAACATGCCGAACTCAGCGCCCTTCTGAAGAAACCCACAGCAGACCCCACTGAACTTAAGAACTACCGCCCCATCTCGCTCCTCCCATTCCCTGCCAAAGTCATTGAGAAAGCCGTCAACAGTCAGCTCGCCGCCTTCCTCGAATCCAACAAATCCCTCGACCCCTCACAGTCCGGCTTCCGAGCCAAACACAGCACCGAAACCGCCCTCATCGCAGCAACAGACGACATTCGAACACTACTGGACAACGGAGAAACAGTTGCCCTCATCCTACTTGACCTCTCCGCTGCCTTCGACACAGTCTGTCATAGCACCCTCATACAACGCCTCAGCAACGTTGGAATTCAAGGAAAAGCATTGGACTGGATCATCTCGTTCTTCGCCGGAAGCACCCAGAGAGCCCGCCTCCCCCCTTTTAGAACAGAGGCCACCGAAGTCATCTGCGGCATACCACAAGGATCATCACTCAGTCCCACCCTCTTCAACGTATACATGAGTCCCCTCGCATCCATCGCGCGCCAACACAACCTCAACATCATCTCCTATGCAGACGAGACCCAGCTGATCCTCTCCCTCACCAAAGACCCAAACACCACTAAAACCAACTTACACGAAGGAATGAAAGAAGTAGCCGAGTGGATGAAGAACAGCCGTTTAAAACTGAACTCGGACAAAATGGAACCCTCATCCTAGGTTCATCCCCCACTGCCTGGGACGACTCATGGTGGCCACCGGCCCTAGGAACAGCACCCATACCTACGGACCACGCACGTAACCTGGGCTTCATCCTGGACTCCTCCCTCTCGATGACCAGACAAGTCAACGCCGTCTCATCATCATGCTTCAACATCCTACGCATGCTCAAACAAATCTTCCGTTGGATACCCACCGAAACAAGAAAGATGGTCACCCACGCACTGGTCACAAGCCGACTGGATTACGGAAACACCCTTTACGCCGGAACCACAGCCAAACTACAGAAAAAACTCCAACGCATCCAAAACGCCTCAGCCAGACTCATACTAGACATCCCCCGCCAAGCTCACATTTCCGGTCACCTGAAAGACCTCCACTGGCTCCCCGTCAACAAAAGAATAACGTTCCGTCTCCTCACCCACGCACACAAAGCCCTCTACGAACTAGGACCCGTATGCCTCAACACGTGCCTGTCCTTTTACACCCCCACCCGCCAACTATGATCGTCCAACCAAGCCCTCGCCGTAATTCCGCGCATCCATAGATCCACCATGGGGGGAAGATCCTTCTCCTACTTAGCGGCCAAAACCTGGAATTCTCTCGCCACCCACCTCCGCCTTACACAGAACCACCTCTCCTTCAGAAAACAACTAAAAACTTGGTTATTCGATAAATAAAGTACCCACCCTCCCTCAAGCGCCTTGAGACCCTCTGGGTAAGGTGTGCTATACAAATTCCTGAACTTGAACTTGAACTGTTACTGTTCTGTGACCACTTTCTACAACCCTTGGTTATGATGACTCTGTCTTTTTTAAAGGAATCCACAGATGTACTGAATACACTTGAAGCAGTCAGTGACAACACTCAAATTGACTTGTTGACAACCTTAGACATTGAGGCACTCTATATCAATATACCCCAGGACGCAACTCTGGTTGTTATAGAAAACACCCTTTTATCAGAGGAATGGACTTTCCCAACTCCAGTCAGTTTTATACTTGCGTGTGCCACCCTAGCACTCATGGAGAATTTCTTTCACTTTCAAGACGAACTGTACCACCAGACGCAGGGGACTTCAATGGGAAGTAACTTTTCCCTGAGTCTGGCCTGCCTATACATGGCCAATTAAAAAAACATACAACATCTTACTCAGCAACAATACCTATTTTACCAATATCATCATTTGGTGATGATTCATTGACAATATACTTATCCTCTAGCAAGATACTGTTGAGACATGTGATTCATTCGGTGAATGAGTCAACACTTTAAACCCATATCTCAGATTCACAAGAAATATATCAGCCCTGACCATACCCTTTCTTGCCGTGTTGATATCTCTCCAAGATGGTAGGCTGCACAC
This sequence comes from Lissotriton helveticus, assembly GCF_964261635.1. Classification (NCBI taxonomy): domain Eukaryota; kingdom Metazoa; phylum Chordata; class Amphibia; order Caudata; family Salamandridae; genus Lissotriton; species Lissotriton helveticus. The sequence continues at coordinate 945,735,425 of NC_136068.1, forward strand.
TAAAACATTTAAGAAACCAACTGGTTGCAACAGTTTAGTCAGAGACAACAGCCATCATCCCAACCATCTAAAAGACAACTTACCCCATGGGCAATTCTTGTGGCTTCACCTCAATTCCAGCTCTATAGATGACTACAAAGAGCAAGCAGAGACCCTAACTACGAATTTGGATGACACAGATATCCTAATGTGTTCAAGACAGCTTGCAAAAAGAATGAAAAGCAACAATAGAGCCGTATTGTTGGAACCACGCACATGATCTGAGAGTGAGATCTTGACTTGATTCACATCATACACCCCCAACTCCAATCAGATCCAGAAAATTATCAGGAGACGCTGGTAAATACTCCAAACTGAGTCCCTAATACTCACTCCGCTACACTTTGCCTTCAAAAGAACAAATAATCTGAAAGACACCATTGTACATACTAAACCCAAGATGAGCACAACAGAACCCCAACAACAAATATGGGGACTCCCCAAAGTACGGTCACTATCAATGTAGGTCCTACCTGCTCAGTAGTGCAAGCTCTACCATACATTGAGCCTTGATGTCTACCCCTTTTTGTTTGCCACCAGGACCTTTTTTACGCCAGTGAGCGACCACTCGGCCCATACGACTGGGGTTCTCGTCTCCCGTTATTTGCTAAGTCCCACCAACTGTACCATGAGGCAGATGCCTTCACCTACTATGCGGTCTATCCTAGGACTTGTGCTATATGTTTTATGTTGCATGTGTGACTAGCTTATTAAGTGTTTTTTACTACCATGGTGGATATCCCAATTCTACAGTACAATTATGGTGATAATGACCTTTGTGCCCCAGTCTACAATTTGCACAGCATTATGATACTGTATTTTAATTTTATGTTTCTTAATTATCTTTCTCCCTTTCAGGCCCCCCTCCCTTCCCTCAAAGGATTACTTCATATCTGGGTGATTTATCTAGGGCATGGTACTATCTGCATGCACTTGTTTCCCATCCCCATATGATTAGATAAGGATTTTTGGTCCTGATGAAATGCTGTGATCTCTATGACAGTAACAGGAATGAAACAAGTTGAACCCCTATTTCTTTTTAATAAACAACACCTATTGATGGAGTGGATCATTATATCCATCTCTTGCCAGACTCAATGTTTTTATATAACCATGACAAATTAACCCAGTCATTAGGTAATATTTTGGTCTCTTTTACTGCACACTCTTCTTAAACCCTTCTACTCACATTTCTCACACACATCACCACACCTCACCCTTCACATCTGCAAAATCAAAAGCACTCCAACAATGAGCCCGCATGTGGTGCACGTTGGGAATTTCAGCACCGGCCCAATGAGGAGCAGCTCAATGATGAAGCATGAAACCCTTGGGGTGTGTGAGGGCCCCTGCTCCTATGGGAGCACTCCCCCTTGTTTTATTCTCTTCTGCAACAGGAACTGCATACCCTTCTTGATGCACTACTGGTTGGGGAATGAAATCCACTTTACCCTCCTGTGACCTCCAGTAAGTCTCACACAGTAGGATTGCTGAAATGTTGTTGGCTGCAATGCCCGTTTTCTCAACCACTCTGCAAACAGACCTCCTGGAGCACTCCTAGTTGGAGGATGAAGTCCCCTTAGATGCTGAGGGTCCTTGGGGAATATTTAAAGAGGACAAGGGTACCCCATTAATGAAACCTGGGGTTGAGAGTACTTGTAAGTATTACAATGGTTTTGGTGGCCTCAACGAGGTCCTGAGGGGATATTGTAAATTATGAAGTTAATTCATAAAATTGAGTCTGGAGGAAGGTCTCGGTTGAATACCATATAGGTCAATTTTATTAGAATTTAAACAGAAAATCGTTGGGGGCCAGGAACCCCTCCTGTTACCTCCAGTAAGTCCCACACTGCAGGATTGCTGAGAGGTCTTTGGAGGCTATGCCACCTTTCTCCCCCATTCAGAAAACACACCTCTTAAGACACTATTGGTTGATGATAAAATCTTCTTAGATGCTAAGGGTCTTTGGGGGTCAAGAGCCACTCCTGTTACTTCCAATAAGTCTCACACAGTAGGATTGCTGTGAGCTGGTCAGAGGTCCCACCCCATTTCTCTACCACTCCGCAAAATCGACTACTAATTAAAAAACCATAGAAATTCGCTTAAAAAAACAAAAACTTTATAGCGACGATAGAGTTGGGAAATATAATTTTTGAAAATCACTTTGTCCGCCCGCCACCCCGACGTAAAACGGGACCGCCCGCCATAAGGGCGGCGGTCCCGTGGGGGCCATTAGGATGCACCCGCCACACTGGCAGGCGCATCCTGCATTTCCCGTCGCAATGCTAAAAATGCACATTGCGCACTTCAATGCACAACGTGACAGGCACCGTCTGGTGCTTGCCACGTTGTACAATGAAGTGCAGGGGGTACCATAGGTACCCTCCATGTGTACCCCCCATCCCCCGGAGTCCCTGGGGGTTCGCAACAGGCCCCCACATGACATTCCTGCATGCCTTTCCATGGGGGCAATGCCAATCACGGAAAAGCATGTTCCCACCCACATCCTGATAGGGATGGCGGTGTCTAAACAGACACCGCCACCATTCGAAACCCTTTTCCGCCCGGTCAACTCGTTGACCGGGTGGAAAAGCGGCGGACGGTCTTTCCAGCCAGCGCGGTCCCCCCGCCATAGTAATATGGCGGGGAAAATGGGTGGCGGGCGGGGAAGGATTTCAGCTGGATCCCCACCGCCCGCATGGTGGTGGCGATCCCCCCGACATCCTAATGGGACCCCTTGTCATTTTTTAGGATTTATAAACCATATGTCTTACCTTTTACATTTTACTTTAATTGTAAGATTCCTAGCCATATTTTTGTGTGTTTATAGAGACAGGAAAAATGGTCTTAAATAAAGACCTTAGATATGTACCTAACCCCAAAGACGACATTTTTCAACTCAAACTTCAGATAGCTGAAAGTTCTTTGAAACATTTGACTAAGGGTGTTTTTTTTCAGAACAAACCACTGTCTGAACAAGAACTGGAGCACGTCCAAACTCTACCTTCACCCTCCACCTCCATTGAAATGCCGCCAGTAGGGCTGGCTTTTGGGAAGGCTGTGGACAAAGAGAGCAACAGTCATAGGATGTCCCATCACAACCATTTCCACACCAGTAAAGAAGAGATAAAAGTACCGAATGATTTAGCAGCTGAAAAAAACTTTCATAATCAAGCCTGCCACAAAGGCGGTCTAATAGTTAACCTCCTTGAAGCCATGTACAGAGAAGAATGTCTTGAACTGTTGAATGACACTCCGAATTACACACACCTGACCATGGATCCTTCCTCAGAAATGCAAAAAGAGGTTGTCAGGAACTGTCTGGGACACAGACAGGGACAAAAACTGCTGACTGGGTAGAAAATGAACCTGGAAAAGGAGAACAGCACTGCCCAGGATCACACAGGAAGTCAGAGGAGAAAAGGGGTCCAAAGGGGAAGCCTGCATGAAGGAACAAGATGGCTAAGAGTCAGAAAGGACAGGCACTCATGAGGCGGTTCAGCATTCAGAATCACTACACCCAGGACAGACGTGCAATACACATATATAAAACAACATTAACAATAAAGGAAATGTGAACTAAAGCACTCGGGAGCTCCACACAGTAAGACTGAAGATCTGTAAGTTCCTCACCCACAATTGGTGTTACAGATACTGACTGTGAATACCCACATATAGGATATGCATGCAAAGGGAGGGTCTGTGAAGCTGATACCAATAATGATTTTATAAATGTAACTCAAAAACAATACTCACAGTGAACAAGAAATACCACCTATGGAAGTCAGCTGCACCCACAGATCATGGTGATCAAACAGGAACATGCAAGGCAGTAACAGCAAAGGGGTAGAAATAAACACAAGCACAATAGACAAGGAGCTAGCAAGGAGGAGTGTTTTACAGGAAAGGAAGATATCACAGGGCACACTTGGCAGAAAGCAAGTAATAAACATACAAGATAATAAGCAAGACAGCAGGAATACAGTAAACTAGGAACTGGAACCAAGTAAATGTGAAGAAAAGCAGGGACTGGAAAAGGATAAACAGAAAGGGAGGCTACAAGGGTATACTAGAATAGAATTGAATCAGGAGTCAAGAAAGCAAAATAGCACAGAAGTCTGTGCTGGAGCTGGAACAAGAATTGAGCAAAAGCTCAGGCAGTGCTAGTTCAGGAACAAGGGAAACTGCTGCAGCTCAGGTACAAGGAATGCTAAGGCTCAAGAGTCAAGGTAGCACGGCAGGCAGTGCTAGTTCTGGAACAAGGGAAATTACGTCAGTGGCTCAGAAAAAAGGAATAACTAAAGCTCAAGTAACACTAGAAACAAGGAAATCAAAAAGCTCAGGACACACTGGAAACAAGGGTTGGTCTCACCGGTACACAGCTACAATGACCAACCTTGGCCTGAATGGAGCTGGGGCTCAAAAGAGGTTTCAGTAATCACATGAATCAGGTGTGAGCAGGCTAACAGAAGCCAGCCATGGGTGAGCTGAATTCCTCCACCCATCCTTGGTCTGCAGGGGTGAAGACAAAGCAGTGAGTAGGGAATTCTAAGGTAATGGAGTTCCAAACATGAGCAGGCTGGCTTCACAAAAACCGGCATGGATTGGGAATGGGTATCAATTCCCAAATAGTGATCAAATGAATGAAAGTCAGGATATGCATGCAAGGGAGTGTCTGGAAGCTTATTAGAACACAGGAAAGTCACACTATGAACCCCACTGGTGGTGGGCACGAGAGTGCAGGGAGCAAATCGTTACAGAGGTTGCCTTTCTAGTAGCCAAAGGCCTTGAGAATGGGTAGATCACGAAACATGAAGCAGATTTCTTGATCCAGGAACAACATAAAGTCCCCTATTTTTACATCATTCCAAAGGTTCACAAAAACACATCCCCCCAATGCCTGGGAAGGCCTTTAGTCTCAGTGATTGGGTCCACTTTTGAACCTCTTTCACAGTTTTGTGACACTTTTCTCTGCCCTTTGAAGAGAAAAATGCCCACATTTCTGCAAGATACAAAGGATGTGCTGAATTCGTTGAAAGATATGACATTTGATAAAAACAGAGAGCTACTGATTTGTTTGGATGTGGAATCCTTATACACCAACATTCCACAAGAGGCTACCCTGGAGGTTGATGATAAAATCTTGGGTGAGACAGAATGGGAGTACATTTCCCCAAATGAGTTTGTGGTTGATCTGGCCCACCTTGTGCTCACACACAACTTATTTGAATTTGAGGGATAACATCTTCTCCGGATACATGGAACATCCATGGAAAGCACATTTGCTCTAGGCCTAGCCTGCCTCTATGTCCATTCATTTGAGTCTGAGTATATCCTACATCACCTAAATCCCTGTATGAACAAGACATGCATGTGGAAACCTTACATAGATGATTCATTATTAACTTGGACTGGCACAAAAGAAGAAGCCTGTGAATTCACTAGGTGCTTGAATGCATTAAACCCCTTTCTTTCACAGCCAGTATAGGAGGGAATGAGTTGCCTTTCTTGGATCACTTGATTAAAGAGGAGAGTGGCTTCCTCAAGACTGAGGTCTACTACAAACCCAAACCAATAGACCAGAATAATCTGTTTAGTTTCGAAAGTTTCCATCCACAATCTCAAAGATGAGAATCTACCAGTGGGGCAGTTATTACACTTAAGAAGCAACTGCTCTGAAATATCAGATTACAAATTGCATGCAAAAGGACTCTGCAAAACTAAGCAAGCAGGACTACCCCCTCACCTGATAGGAAGAGCAAAGAAAAGGGCCCTGAACAACAAAAGAGACCTGCTACTGGCAACATTCAACAAAGAGGAAACTGACAGACTAATATGTGTAACAACTTACAGCCCCCTATAAAACAAATTTCTGAAAATTGTCAAAAAGAATTGGAGCATGTTTCAGTCAGGCGGGTTGAACCTGAGCAAGCCAAAGCACTCTTTTAAGAGAGCCAGAAATATAAAAGACATACTAGTACAAACCTGCCCCAAAAAAGCCGGCACCCAGGTAAACCAGACCACCTTTAGAAACTTAGCACCACAGATGGGTCACTCACCATGTGGAAACTGTGTGGGCTAACCAAAAGGACCAAAGAGTTGGATTTGGTGCTAAGGACCCTTTGATGACTGATGAGCTTGACAAACTGCAACTCGAAAGATGTGGTCTACGACATCAAATACCACTGTAACCTATTGTTTGTAGGGATGACCACCAGATGCGTACGCACTCGCATTACTGAACACAGGAGTACTCTCAGGTATAAATGTGATGCTACTAAACTGATAGGGCACTGTAATGAAAAAAGCACACAGTGAGAGAAACTTTGAAAATCTCGTGCAGACATGACTAAGCTTGACTTTAAACAGAGATGGATCTACAGATAGCAAACAGATCTACAAGAGTTAAATGATGACATCCCTTGTGGTCATATTATTGTATAATCTCTAGATCTCAAAATTCTGATGGAAACTAACTGTCAATGTATTCCATCATAGAGCAACAGAAGAATGGCGTGCTATGGACTCTAAGAGCTCACAATTACCTGCATTATGGAAATAAAAGGGGGCAGACCCTTCTCCGTCCTGGTCCCCAGCTTCGGAACCAGTTACCTGAACATCTTTAAAGAAGTCCACTCTCCTCTTGTTCAGGAAACAGTTCAAAATGCTCCTGTTCAGAGAGGCCCTAAACACAGTCTAAATTCCATTTCACGCATTGTTCCTGATTTCGTATAGCAGCTACACCCACTCCCCCCTGAGCGCTAAGATACCTGACAGTGATTTGGTGCTATGCAAATACCAATTAAAAATACCAATAACTATGGCTTTCATACATGCATCACCTAGAGGTTACCTGCCCTGTGTCATACTAAAGAAGGTTTCGTTGTCTAAAAAAAGAATTTCTTGATTGAGATGAACCATACTCTCGCTAGGTTCTTCATCTATAAATATTGCATGACATTCTCTTTCAAAAACGAGTTGGAAAAAAATGCCCTCTTGGCATTAAGAAAAGGGTCTCTTTTCATAGGATGTTATGGTTTGATAATTTTTTCTTTGGATATTGGGACTCCCAGCATCCTTAATAGCAACGTGGCTGTTTCAACATGTCATTTGCAATGCCCTGCTACTACATCTTGATGATGGTCAGGGCTCCATGACTTTTTAATGCAATAATAGGATTCAACATTCTCTCCCCAGAGCCAGCCGGCAGAAAAAAATGTAGGGGGACCGTGCATCTCCATAATACATTTTAAAATACTGTGTGAATAGATAATTTTTTAAGATACTCTGGAAATATATATTGTTTTACAAATTAAGAGTGTATACACCTGTAATACTTGCGGCATGCTCTTAAGGACTACATTTCCCAGCCGCATCATACCTGAAAATGAGTGGAACTACATGGTGTGTCAAGCTCCCAGCCTGGCAGTCAGTACTACTAGCAGCGGCTGACTGGAACTTCATTTCCCAGCTGCCCCACAATCCAAGATGAGTTGTATTGAGTGGTATATCAAGTGCCATTACTGAAACCACCACAGCGAGACTGGGGTCTTCATAAACAGATTGGCCACTTCCTATGCCTGTATCAGCAACAAGGAGCAGCTCCAAGTAGGTTACAAAGCACAGTGTACCTTTTAAAGTAGTATGAGTCCCCTGTGGAGTTATTTGTCATCTGAAGTGTGTGAAACGGGGGTATTAAATATGTATATATTGCTGTAGCTCAATTATTAGACCGAATGGGTTACTGAGCAAAACAGAGGGGCTCACTACTCCCTAAAAAGTATATTGTAAAAGGAAATTGGTAACTTGGTCTCCATGGGGACAGGGTTGTAGAAACCTTTTATAATGGCAAATGTGGTATTGAACAAAGTTTGTTTGTAGTGAGTATGACGTGTCGATGGTAGTGTTTAACGTCTGTAAACCTAACAAACGTGGTCTGTTACACTATTAGAACAAAGTGTAATGCTGCATTGTGAAGTATGTTTTCGTATGCCATGACAGGACAGTGATTGGTGCCCTCTTACGAACCACGGGGAGAGGTGGTATTACAGAATGTCTGACAACTATGGCCTTGATATCTTTGTTTGTGTGATAGTCCCCTAAGGGGCCTTTTCAAAGAAGGTTGAAATGTGACAGTAGGCTAAATGAGAGGGGAAACCTCTTAAGAACATGGTGGCAGTGGCAGATTAAACAGACAGAAGTAATCCCTAACATAGAATATTGCTGAAATATTGAGTCTTTACTTGAGATGCAAAGCGTGACTGCAAGAACAATTTGGCATATGCCTCCCGTGGGTCGCTTATGACATCAAGGGCCAGATGTAGGTAGCCAAATACCGGTCGGTAATGGGCGAAATTACCGAATTTCAGCCGCTACCGACCGGTATTTGGACATTGAGATGTAGGGCTCCCAAAAACTACCGAATCGGTACATTTTCCGATTCGGTCAATTTACCGAATCGGTAAACATTCCGAATCGGTAAATATTCAGATTCGGTAGATTTACTGAATCGGTAAATTTTCCGAATCGGTAAATTTTCCGAATAGGTACATTTACTGAATCGGAAAATAAGAAATCGAAAAATAAGACTCTTGAGATGTAGGTGACCCCTAAAATACCGAATTTGCTTGAAATTTGGTATTTAAGAGTCGGTATTTAGCATGGATTGAAAGCAGGTGGTAACCAGGTGCAGGCTATAAAATAGGGCCCCAAAATGCAACAGTGTAACCAGAATGGCGGCATTCTATGTCATAGCAAGGCGGCTACGGCTACAGGCAGCAGGAGAGAGGGAATGGAGAAGGGAGGAGCAGGTCTACAGGCAGAGGATCACACTCTTCCAACTGACTGAGCCAGAGATACTGCAAAGGTACAGACTGCACCCCCAAACCATCCTGGACCTGATCAGGGACCTGCACCCATCCTGGAGCACCCAACACCAAGGGCGCACGCCATCCCACCCCATGTGCAGGTGCTCTGTAGCATACACCTGCTTGCATCTGGGAGTTACCAGAGTGTTGTTGCTGCGGTAGGTGGGGTGTCCCAGAGCTGCCTGTCCCGTTTCTTCAGGAAGTTCCTGGATGCCATGATGCAGAGAATGGAGCATTACATCCGCTTCCCGGACACTGATGCGGACCTGCTCAGGACCAAGACTGACTTTTACCTAATGGCACATTTCCCACACGTGATTGGCTGCATTGATGGCACCCACATCCCAATATGCCCACCTGCTGCCACTGAGTACATTTACAGGAACAGGAAGTCATCCCACACAATAAATGTACAAGTAATCTGTGATGCCAAGTACATGATCACGGACATAGTGGCCAGGTACCCAGGAAGCACCCATGACTCCTACATCTTCCAAAACTGTGGGATCTACACCCGCCTGAAAGCGGGGGAATTTGGCGAAAGATACCTGCTAGGTAACTTACTGTGTGACACTCCCTTGATAGATAATGCAGACGTATGTTTATGTGTGCCTGTGAGTAATGGTTTTCTCATTTCACATTAGGGGATAGTGCATAGGCCCTCCGTTCCTTCATCCTGACACCCTACCTCAACCCCACAACCCCCAGCCAGAGACGATACAATGTGGCACATAAATCAACCCAGAACATCGTGGAGCGCACATATGGCCTTCTGAAGAGCAGGTTCCGCTGCCTCCAAAAAAGTGGAGGGGCACGGCAGTACTCACCAGTCATATGCTGTAAGATCATTGCAACTTGTGCAATGTTGCACAACCTCGCTACTAAGAAGGGCACCAAGGTGGAATTGAGCGACTATGAAGACCATGACGATGACCAGGCACTACCTGCAGCCAACACAGTAGGAGTACCAACACCGACAGACGGCAGACAGAGACGGGCAGAGATCAGACACAACTACTTTTGAGTAAGTAGAGAGACACAGCAAGGGTTTAAATGAAATAAACGTAGTTTAATTTGCACTACGGTAAATGTCTGAAGACACATTTGTTACATCCTAAGTGTGCCTAGCACAACTGGGCGGACAGGGGTTACCTCACCCTCACATGTCCACTCGAATTTGGCTGCCTTACTGCCTGCGCCCATGCACTGCACTACGTGATGCCTGTGGTTGGGTTTGATCATTGTCTGTTGTGCCAGCGCCTGTACCCTGGCGTCTGCTGCTCCTCCGAATTTCTGGGATAGGGGTGCTGCTCCTGCTACCGGTGTTGTCTGTGTCCCCTAAACCTTCACCTCCTGTGGTGGCTGACTGGTTAGTCAGCAGCACTTCCATTGCTGTAGTGACTCTCCCCCTCCCCCTTGTGAGATCTGTGCAGCAGTGCACCAGCCCCTCCAGCATTGCAACAGAACGGCCACACAGCAGTGAAGTCGCTGTTGCAAGACGGTTCTTGCCCCTTGTCTGCTGTTGCATGCACTGCCTCTCCCTGCGCCTTTGTGCGCGGTCCTCATGGAGTTCGTCACAAAGTGACATCACACACTGTGACATGTCCCTGACCCCATCGGCCATGTCCCTTATGCTGTCTGCCATTGATGTGATCCCCCGGTTCATGGTGTCAAAGTTTTTGTTCATATGGCGCATTTGTCTGTGCATTGCCCTAATTGCTTTCACCTGCAGGCGCTGCACCTTGACCATTGTTGTCTCGAGGCCACGGAAGACACCGTCATCATGCCCACTCAAGCTTGCCTCCCGGACCCTTCAGCGTCTTGTGCCTCCGGATACAGTGACAGGAGTGGACGGAAGACCAGATGTATTTTCCGCCATTGACTCTATTGGGATCTCACCCTCCCTTTCCTCATCAGAGGATGTTTGTAAGATTATTAGCAGGGGAACGTCATGCCTCCTGGGCCTGCAGATTTCTGACACCTCTGAGTCTGCTGATGTGGCAAGTTGTTGAGGCTCATGTTGTGGTGAGTCAAGGAGCAGAGGAGATGTTGGCAGTTGCATGGTGGCTGCCTCTGGTGTGGCAGCTGCTTGTGTGCAGGGTGCTGGAGGTGTTGCAGTGCTGGGCCCTGTATCCCTTCCTCACTCCTCTCCCTTTGGGATGCCCTCTTCTCCCTCTCCTGCATTGTCTTGCACGAAGTCTCTCCTGTGGACAGATATGGACAGTGACTTAGTGGTGCTTTCAACGTGTATTTCTATAATAAATCACATATCATTTGCACTATTTCCTGGTCCTCCCCTGTCTCTAATTGTATTGTGTGGCATGCCTGACATTCTTTCATGTTGCCTGCTCTGATGTGAATTCTCATGACTACCACTCCCATAATGCATTGCAGGTGGATACAGAAGCCTGTACTGGAGTTCCTCAACACACAGCCACATTGGGGGAGAGAGGCAGGCAAGGGGTGAGGAATGATGGACATGTCCCTTACCTTTCTTTGATGCAGCTCGGGCTGAGCTGTCTGCATCACTAATTCCTACAACGCTCTCTGCTCCAGTGTGGACTCCACGAGCTCTTCCAGATCCGTGAGAGCAGGTGCCCTGTCCTTTCCTCCACCTGTAGCATTGGCCTCTTTCCTTCTTGCCGCCAATTTCTTTTTGGTAATGATCCTCAGATCATACCATCTCTTCTTCAGATAGTCCACTTCCCTGGTTGTCACTCCAATTGCGTTCACTTTGGACTGGATCCCCAGCCAGGTGTTCCTCTTCACAGCCTCTGCTACCTGCAGAGACTGCTTTCCAAAAATCTTGTAGTAGTGCTTTACCACCTCCTCCACCAGCACCTGAAGTTCACCTGTGCTGAACTTCATCTTCCTCTTCCTCTCTGCACCTTCCCTCTGGGAGTCTTGGGAATCCATTTTTCACTCCTGCACAGCTCAGCTTCACAACAGCCTGTCAGTGTGTAACTGCTCTCCTGGGTGATCAGTTACTCTGCACCTGCATGGGTGTGGCCACTTCCTGGTTGTGGGGTGGGGTGGATGCACAGGATTGGTTGATTGCTCTGTTGGTTGGCTGAGGGGCGGGGTGGAGGCACGTGATTGGTTGGTAGCTCAACTGCTTGCTTTTTTGTATCCCCGAGTCGGTATTTACCGAATCGGTATTTACCTATTTGGTAAATGCCGATTCGGTAAATCCCATTCATTCCTATGGGCATCCACGCCCATAGGAATGAATGGGATTTGCCGAATCGGTATTTGCCGATTCGGTAAATACCGATTCAGTAAATACCGACTCAGGGATTCCGATTTTTACCGAATCGGTATTTTTTACTGATTTTCTTCCTACATCTCATTTCCCTTTTCTAAAATACCGAATCGTTAAAATTTGGTATTTTAGAATCGGTAAAATGAGTTACCTACATCTGGCCCCTAGTCACTCGTTGCAGTGAATTCCACTGAGCCTAACTAGCATTATGATTATGCTGTGTCCTATATATATCCCCATCCCCTTTCACTTTTCCTTTCCCACCTTTTTTCTTCTACCTGTGTGTGACAATAAAGGGCATCGTCCCCTCCTTCCCCAAGAAGTTGTTATCCCCTAAATTTTAGGGTAAGGGATAATGTCCACCTATGTAGATAGGAAGGCTTATAAATTATACTCACCTTGATAGCCACAACATTACTATGCTGCTCACAGTGCATGTATGTCGTATTTGCATATTCATTCTCACATGTCACATGTTTTATCCTTATAGTGGCATGCCGTGCATTGTCACCATAATATCCACGTGTCTTGAATCACAGTAGAGTGTGCATCATTCAGGAAAACTTGTAAATACATTTGTCCTTGTTTTTATCTCTGTATTCTTTTTATACTTGGTTAATCAGACCTGCACCCTCACTCAGGTAGGATTCTCCTGAGTGGCCCTTTTGTTTCTTTGTTTTTTTTTTGTATAAAAACAAACTTAGCAGCATTGCCGCAAGGTAGTTAGGGATCCCCGGCCCTGAGGAATGCCACAGACCCAATAGGGCTATAGAGTAGGGCAGAAACATGTGGGCCTAACAGAGATGGTCTGAGCCATTGCTCTCAACTCAACATCCTGCCTCCGTTTTCAGAATTGCACGTAGTCTCCTATGACTAAAGGTGTCACACCAGGGAACTACAAGGTATTTTTAATTTTCTGACCTGGATTCCTCCTTTGTCCAGTAGCTTTTATCTAAGAACTGCCTCCTGGTCCAAGTCAAATAGGAGGTTGAGCCCTCAGTGGTGGCACTGTCCTACCAGGTTGGGGAGAGGTGGCCGATGATGAAGCATGGCACAAATATGTGTGTGAGGCCTACTCTTAGATAAGGATGGACTTCCCTAGGCACCTGAAAAGTAATTCTGTGTCGTCCGTGTATTTCTTTGACTAGGTTTCCTAGTTAGGATCACAGTTACGTATATCTATGCAGGCAAACATTTGACAGATCTAACACTCTCAGGCCATAGACCATAGAGGAGACCGAAATCTTATAAGCTTTGTGAAGAGGTTACATTGATTTGAGAGACTATTAGAAATTGATTAATGATGCTAAATATTTGTCATAAAGCTGTAATAATACAGACTAAAAAATGATTTCATGTTTATCATGAAATAATAAGACATAGAAGCAAGTGCCCTTTGACACCAGGGACATAACATTAGCAATGAAGGTCCAAAATTAATCATCTTTAAATTTATAAAGGAAACACAGACATGTTCTGTGACGCTACAACTTGCAATTTATTTAAGATGTGTGTAGTTTGCCTCAAGTACTAGATTTTTGTAAGCGCTGAATGAACAATTGTTCCTCAACCACCTGCTTGATGTCTTTGAGAAATGCACACACCTTGCTCCCAAACATCAGTTTGATCAATTATGTAAATAAACAGATTTCCACAAAAACTAGTTTTCAATATGTGTAAATACCTAGGTTTCTTTAGAAAATCATCTATGATTTTAATAAATACAAAATGTAGTTCCCAAACATTAGCTTGTTATTTTCATCAAAGGCTGACATGCGATTCAGCCAGCCATAGATTCTGCATCACGTGCCATGAAAACCCAGCAGGGCCAAGCATAAGCAGCAGATGTCACTAATGCCCAAATTATGCCATAGGTGTCTAGAAGAATTCAATGATCGCCATGGTATGGTACGGTTAGACATCATCATGCAGAACCATGGCCATGCCCAAGGAGAGCCATCCCTGTGCCTGGGGTGTTTATCAGTGCACTAAGAATGTCTTGCAGAAAGTAAAGAACATTCTCAAAATGCAAGGGCCATCATTATCTGGGAGGGTCGCCACTTAACCCGTAGTGGCTAATATAAAACCAATAGGGCCACACTATGTTAAGCATATGTTGAATATGAGAATGCCGTTGTTATGGCTGGAGTAGCCACAGGCAGCCATTGTTACAGCAGTGGCGACTGTTTTGCCAAGGGGTATCCTAATATGTCAAGAAGCAGAGTAAATTAAATACTGAAGGAGGATATTTATGCTTGTTTGTGTCATACTTGTCAACCTAGCAATATTTTGGACTAGGAGCCTGTGCATGTTCACCACCGGGCTGTGTATTACAGCCCTGTGTGAACATGCAAAGTGCGCATGACAGTTTGGCCGGCCCCATAGAGAAAAATAAAATGCTAATAACGAGATTATTATTATCTTTATATTTTTCCTGCTCTGAGAGCAGTGGGGTGACGCTCCTCCACCGTCGCGGAGGAGCCGCCCCTTAAAACGTGTGTGTGTGTGTGTGTGTGTTAGAGAGAGTGAGAGTGAGGGTGTGTGTGCACGTGTGTGTGTGTTCGCATGCAAATACACCATGCCACAAAGCTACCAGCAGTGTAAATTCGAAAAGAGACTTAGCTTCAACATAAATTGGCAGTATGGAATCCAAGGAATACACAATTGTATTTTTCAAGATTTTATGTTGTAAGCTGCTTCCAACATTGGCAGATTATTAGCTGCATTGTAAGATAAGGGGCTGTATAATTGGTTTATGTAAACTAAGGTGCGACGCCAGTTTGTACCGGCAGAATTTTTTTTTTTTTTGCAATGTGGTCTTTCACGTGTAATAAAAACCTCAAATTACAGTACAGAGGGAACGGGTGCCGCAGCAGAGGCGCCGCCTGATTAAAGAGTACATTCCGCCGTACTTTTCTCGTCGTTCCTCCTCCCCCGCCCTAGTCTCTTTCATGGACTGTCGCACCTGGGAGAGAGAAATTTCATCCCTCTGATGAGCTTATTTATTCTGTTTGCTTTAAGCAAGCACATTCATCAGCATAGTTTAAGTTTGCAAGGCCCTCAATTTTCTCTGATCTCAGGCAGCTTAACCTTGGTTAAATTGCCATGCAAAGCGTTCTGGGTAATGCTATGCAAATTGCCGTGTAAGCAAGAGACTCGGCAGCCGCAGTATAAGATGCCAACTCAGGGGGTCTCTTCTCTCCCCCATCTGCCAGTGCTGAAGCCGCAACCCTGAGCAGGTGTTATGCCCTAACACGGGCTGGGCACTCCAATTTGCTTTGCATTCTGAAAGGCATTTCTTTCTCTTTCTTATATTTTACGATCACCCAGCGATCATCATGTGCCTTGATTTCTAATTAAAGGTATTTCCCATGAGGCACTATACGCATAATACCTAGTGCCAATATATGAATTCAAGTCACGTGGACTCTTCATTTCAAGTACAAAGGTTTGTTATCCTATGAGTGTGATTTCAGAATAAGAGGTGCTGGTGCGAATTTGAGTGATAATTTCAGTTCTGCACTAACAAGAGTTTGCCCAGATTTCACGTAATGCTTCATTTACAAGTGAAAACCTTGGAACAGGAGTACCTAACCTGGAAGTATGGTTGTGTTAAATACCTCACCCTTTCCAGACCTCATGGGAATCGTCCAGAGTTGTTTAGTTCAAATAAATCCATTAGAATAGCACATCCGAACGCATGGAATTGTACGTCCTGCTTCTTATGTTTATGTTGGTGGTTTGATCCCACTATGTTTCCCCAGGAGGAGTGTTTAGTGAGACAGCCCTTCAGGTTGAGTGCCAATAGTCACGGAACAGGCAGGGGCGTAGGAAGCACTAAAATTCTGGGAGGGGGGGGGGGGGGGGGGACAACCTTGTGGACTTTCCAGTGCCGCATACAAATCGCCTGTTGTGTGAGACTGTGCACCCGTTAAATAAATACAATCACATAGTTTTGAAGTGACATATTGTGAAAGGCAGGCAGTAGTCAGAGTTTGCAAGTATGCTTTATTGTTATATACATTCACATAGTAATTAGACCAAATGTTAAAAAACATGTATATGAATCTTGCATCTTCATGCACAAATGCCGCTGACTTCGGGTAAGGGCGTCGTGTTTGCAAGTGCTTAATGGTTTGAAAAGTACCTGCTGCTGCATTCCTGGTCTCCAGCAATTTTCAGGCAACAATAAAAATGTGAAGATAACTCCGGTGATCAATGTTCTTTTTTGAGCGAGATCAGAGGTTTGTGTAGTGGATGTTTTGACTCAAGCTAAGGTAGGCACAGTGGGTTAATATGCCTGCTGCATAAAACATGTACCATGCAGATCACTAAGGGAATATAATGTAAATAGGTCAGTGGGTTACTGCTTTTGTCTGAGAGATTCTTTTGTTACTTGAAGTTTACAAGGTAAAATCCTAACATAGAACAGTGAGCTATTAACCCTCATCAAAGAGCTGCATGAAAACTGCAAGGTATAAATTAGACCGTTATGATTTCCCCTCTGTCGCCATTAGCCTAATGTTGGAAAATGGGTTAATTTGGATAGAAATCAATTCTGATTAAGATAGAGAACCGACAACCGTGGTGTTAAGTTTTAAAATCTGAGTTTGTGCTTTCCAGTGTTGCAAAGTCGTCCTCTGCCCTGGACACCCCCCTCAACTGTATGCCGACTGCTACTGGTGGTAACTGACTCTGGCCCTGCCTAACCGGTGCTATGCTGAAAGAGACACTTAAAAATACAGTGAAAAGTGAAAACACCTACATACACTATGGGTTAGGGTACCACTATGATTGGCATGACCTCCACTATAAGGCCCTAGAACATGATAGAGCAGGGGGGTAAAACTACCTCAAAGTCCCTAGTATATAATATGGCATGGCAGTTTAGAGCCAGCAGCCTTTCTGCCCTTGCATGTGTGAACTTCTGAAGCCTGAGGACAGTTTAAACGCAGCCCTGTGTTGCAGGACAGCTATTAAAATGAACATTGTGCCCAAATTGACTTCTGTGTTTGGGGCACTTAAAAATTGATAAACTACATTGTTGGGGCATATTAGGTATTCCCAGAGTTTCCTCAATGTGTCCCATGGGTGGGGGTGTCACATATCTATAAAGAGGACCCTTATAAAATGAGATATATATGCCCTGGGTTTAGTGAAATTAAACATTACACTCCCCACATTGTAATAAAATGCTTCCCAAAATCGATTTTGTGCTAGGAGCACTGTGAAGTGAGAATCTGCAATACATTTATATAATCAGGACCCCCTAAAGTCTTTTCTAGGTGTTCCAGGGGTGGGGGGCCCTGTGGGGATAAGCAGGGTCCGAATAAAACATGTTCTAACTGCCCTGGTATTGGAGAAATTGCTCAGTTCATTTTTCCTTTGCAGATCCCCAGTCCATAGGTTAACATTGGAACAGATTATTAATTAATAACTGGAGAAAAGAAAGACATAAAACTAGGATTAAAGGACTAAGTGAAATGGTAATGACAAATGCAACAATTCTGTATTGTTGAATGTATTCTAAAATGTACAGAGAAGAAGTTATAAGACTTTCTTGTCTGTAAGCCAACATGTTGCCCTCTAGTGCTCTGCCTTGATTGGTCAAAGATAAATGGGTGAGCATGGCTGTTTGAAGAGATATTAAATACCCCATATGGTTAGGAAGCCTTTCTGGGAGGAGAGGTTGCTGGGCGTAGGAATGTCAGAGCGAGGGTGAGGGGTAGAAAAAATGCTCTTCAAGGGAAGGAGGAGACTAGCTAGAGAAACCAGTTTCATTTACACCTCTCCCCCTGCTCCACAACTTGATGGGGGGTTAAGGAGGAACTCCCAGCTGTAAGGGGAATGGATCTATGCAGATGAAGCCATCCTGTAGGCTGGTTTAGTAAGTTCTGCTCCCTCTGCTGGAAAATCAACCATGATGAATTTTGGAGAAATTGTGCTCTCTGGGAGAAATGATGCCACAATTTAGAGGGCATGGTCATACCCTGGGGTATTGCCCTGCACCTCATTGGACAGGAATGACGTCCTGCTTGACCCAGAGTACTTGGAATATGTATCTGAGTGGGACAGACCCTATCAGATTATACTGTTTGAAACTTGAGAGAAGAAGGGTCCCTGCTGAAGAGTTTGATTTGCACCAACCTGGCCCTGCGCTCAGAAGATTGTGCCTGTTGCACAATCTGGAACTACAGCCCTGTGGACTACCTTGCTTCAAAAGGACAAAAGAGTGGACTCTCTGCAAGCTACAGGTTAGCAGAGCTCACCTGGACCCTCACCACCAAGAATCCCCAGCCTGTAGAACTACCAGTGAATTTGTAAGGGTTTTGTCCAAGTGGATTGTGGGTACTGAAGTCTCAAACTTTCAAGGACCATCTTGGAGATTCCAGACTTTTGAAGTAAGGTTTGGACACTTTGGGAACCTTTGGGGAACTTTAGCAAAAATGTCAGAGAGGTTTGGAGAAGTTTGGAGCAACTTTGGAAAAAAGTGCCATTAGTGGACCGACTTGACCTGACCAGCCAAGTCGGTGACCCTCAACCGCGAGATGGCCTGCTGTCCAGGTTCCTCCCCCTGAAAAGCTCCAGAGGTCCAACTTCCATAGTTTGACTAGGCATAGGCAGAAAACCAAGCCGGCGAACCCTCCTTGAATCCATCCTGGTAAAGAGCATAGAGGGACCCCACAAGAAAAATGACAGTAAAAGTTTTTCATTCCGAACGTTATAAAGGTGACCAGGACCAACCGTGAGAGCCAAGCAGGTCACCTTCAACTGCAAGCCAACCTGGATCCCTTGCTCGTCCTGCTGGAAAGCTCTGGAAATCAGACTTACATGAGTTTGACGGGAGCTCGTCACGAGGCACGCCGGAGAACCCTCATAGAATCTGGACTAGCTAAGAGCTTCGAGGGACCCTGTGAAGAAAAGCTCCAGAAAACTATTTAAGTCAGAAGGTAAAAACTTTGACCGAGACCTACTGCAAGGGGTAGCCGTGCAGGGCTTCATTGCGGTCAGCCTGAAACTTTGACTTTAAGCTAGTCTAGCATGGCCGGATGTCCCAATAAGAGCTATAGGTTTCTATGTTCTTTAAAAAGTTATATCTCTGGTTCCCTGCATGGGATTTTTTTCATTTTAAAGATAAAAATATTTCCTATTTTTATAAATTGGTGTTGGATTTTTATTGTGTGTTATGACTTAATTATTTAATGAATTTGTGTTTTTAAATGCTTTACAGACCCATCTTTGAAGTGAAGCCGGCCTGCTCGCAGCCAAGCTGCCATGGGTTGAGCATGGGAATAATGTTCCAAGACCGGTACTGAGCCATATATTGAGGTAGTGGCCTTATTGCCAGGGACAGTTATACATTTGCCCCTACTAATAACCCACTTCCCAACATTTTGACCAAGCACTCTTAATTTATACTGTCTACAAGTATGGATGACATGTGACTCCTACACCTAGTAGTCCTCGGTCTTATGTAACATTTCTATATACTGATTTACACAACTATGATTAATTGTCTCTCTGTAGTGTGTGTGATGTAAAGTGCTGACACCCTACACTGGTATGAGTGTAGCTATGTAACTAATTAAATACATCTGAGAGAGTGAATATGGAGACTTGAGCTGCACTATTAAAGGGTGGGAGTGAGGGAATCCATGGCAGAGCAGGATTGTGGAATACCCATGCTGTCTATCTGATTTCAGCTCCTGGCGCCTTCATCCAGCAACATAGTCTCCCGTCACATTATCTCACTCTCGAAGCTTCTTTCTCATGTTTGCTTTCTCCCTTTTCACTGTTTTCCATATTTCCCTTCCTCCTTCTGCCCAAACCCCTTTATGCCTTTTTCTCTCTTGTTCTGTTTTTAAAAATATGTACCGGTAAAACAAAAATGCAGTTGGGCCTCACTTGCAGCCACCAGCCTAAATTAAGCACCATTAGGTTGCAGCTCACAAAAGAAATCCCAGAGTGGCTAGTCTAACCCTTTCTGCATTTTATAGCCTGCCTAAAGAGCAGATACACCATTTTCTCTCCTTTCTGCAAGACACAAGGAACCCAGCCTTTTCGCTTCCTCATGGCATAGCATAAAAACATTACATATGACCAAAAATAAGAGCCACTGGGTCGACCTCATCTCACAGGTCCTGCCCACTTTCTACCCAAAACCGTCTCCCAAGATAACTGTTCTTACTCAGCACAACTGACTCTGGTGTTAATCTGAGCCCATTTTAATATATATTCTTCTATTCTTGTTGCTTCTGCCGAGGTACTTACATTACTATGTCCATCAGAGTGGATGCTGCTGCAGAGCATCACCAGCTACCAGTCTCTTGTCTGTAATTGTCAGAGGGTTCCACTACTAAAGAATTCTTGCAGACTGCACTGTGTATAGCTTCTGCTGCTTCTCATTCATGCCTCCCACCTCGTACGTCCCACAGTATGCAAGAATATAGAGCCTCTACAGACAGAAGTTGTTGCAAGTGAGGAGGAGCGAGACAGAAAGAGAGGGAGGAATAAAGAGAGAAAGAGGAGGAGGGCAGCTGCCAGAGGCAGAGCAGGAGAAACAGACACTCCTCTGTGCTGGAAGGTAAAGAGACATGTTTTTTCCTTCTCTGCCCGTCTCAGAATGGCCTCACTGCAGCATAATAAAAGGCAGAGGGCGAGCCTTACTATAGCATAACAAAGGGCAGAGGGCGGGTGGCCTCTAAAGTTCAGGGCCATTAACGGTAGCGTTTTCGCGTGCTGATGGCACTGAGAATCACAGAAGGGAAAGGGGAAATTCTTTTGTCCCCTCTTCCCCCCCACCCTTGTCCCCCATGCCCCCCACTGAAAAATATGGGAGGGATATATCCCACGCATTCCCCACACTTCCTACGCCCATGGGGACAGGGGGTAAAATAAACATATCTGGGGTGTGACCTCATGGTCAGAACTCACAGAGGAGTAGAGTGTGCAATATTCATGTAGAGCAGCAGTTCTGGAAACTTGGTGATACAAGGCCACTAAATAAACACACCGTGTAACAACTGTCAAGGAGGGGGTTCAGACCTGCCCCTTACCTCGTCCTCTATTCTTGGTGCTGTCTGTCATAGGTGCCTTGCCGCAGCGACCCTCCAGGGCCCTGTTTTCTTATTGGAGGCGCCGATTGCTGGGCTGAGTCACACCGAGAGGCCAAGGGTCCGTCTCCTGCTTCCTTCCTCCCCACTTTGCAGACGTGTCGCGCGTGCATCACGATGCTGAAAACACCACGCCAGGGATTCTTCTGCTGCTTCCTCCTCATGCAGGCACATCTCAAACACACCCTCTGGTGTGTTGTTTTCCCCCTGCTGGTGTTTCCTCGTGGCATCCTCCCGATCGGAGCTTGGATGCTGATCTGCCAAGCTCTACGGGGGCGCCTTGCTGATGGCAGAGGCCCTGTCGCACTCCTGAAGGCCCCGGGAGGCTGGAGGGGTGTGGCTAAGTTTCCTTTCCCTCTGCACTACGTGGACTTCTCATCCCAGCATTAAAGACAGCTTCAGTGGCGTTGTTTCTTCCTTTTCGCCTGGCCGATATGATTCCCTGCAGCCCCAGTTTGTAGGACATTATTTATTCGTGCTGCTTGCGAGTACCCAACTGTATTTGACTGTGTCCAGACTGGCTCTTTTGAAGAAACAAAAAATGGGGAGGAGTGTACTGGACATTTTCATCGCTATATTAGCAATTGTATTTCCCTGAACGACCACCATGACACCCATACCCCCAGTGAAGCTAATTCTGGTCGATGGCCCTCCGTTTGTGCCGACATCAAAGAGGAAAGACTGGGTAGAGCATCTAGAAACCTACTTTGCGGCTGTAGACCTAGACAATGACAGACTTTGCCCCATGCTCTTACATCCAGGAAGGCCAGCTATACACACATTGGGAAAATCAGTCACAGAAGCTGGATCACCTTTTACATATGGCATGCTGAAGCAAGCACTAACAGCCCACTTTGAACCACTAGCAAACCCTGATTACAAACGGTTTTTGCTGCGTCAGGCCAGGAAATTACCTGATGAATCTGTTGACACTTTCTTTGCCCGCCAGAGAGAGCTAACTAGAACTTGTACCCAACCAGATGCTAACGATCAAATTTGAGCTCAGTTCGTTCAGGGTTGTTCCTCAACAAAACTCAGGGAGAGCATTTGTAATGTAGTGCAGCCTTCCAGTAGTGATAAATCAAGAAGCAGGTTTATTAACTATAAAGGAATACAAAAGATCTCATCCAACATCAAAGTCCTGCAGCTGCTCACTGAACTGTTGCTTACAATTAATTCATAAGATGCTAGTTCTACATTCTAAACAGCATAGCCTAGTAACATGAACAACATTCTAATGCAGGGAGATTAGTAAGACCATTACAATAACTTTTTAATGCAAGGAGATAAGTGAGAACATTACATCATTCTCCAAGTTCCCAGAATATCCATGGCAGACATGTTGACCATGGGTAGGGCAAAGAAACTGTCCAATGTGCTAGCTGCACACATGGAGGCAGCACTACAACATTAGATCAAGACAGAACCAGGCAACGCCGTTGTTTTCAGAACCCCGGACAAGAAGAAGGCACAAAAAAAACAACGCCTCAACCTAAGTCATGCTATGGAAGTGGAGGTTCCTACTCCTACCAGGCACCCTACCCAGCACAGGGAAAGCGCTGTTCAGCATTGAACAAACTGAATCACTTCACAACAGTCTGTTGTTCTTCAAAGCCCTTGAAAGGTCAAAGGACAAAACCAGTCAATGCCTTACACACATCAAACATCCCAGTGGACTATTGGGGACATGGAGGGAGCGGTCCACGTGAAACATGCCATGCAGCCGGAAGGGTACCCTTGAGAGCACATCCCAAAGCATAACGTACTCCTAGGTGGTCACCAAGTGCAGGCACTGATGGACACTGGGGCATCCATCAACATCAAGGCTCAGTCCATGCTGCTCACACTGCCTACGCCACTTACCCTGATCACTACGAAAGTATTTGACTACAGGTCTACATCTACACTTCCGTTTGCAGGAGTATTCACAAAAGAGATCAACCACAAATCTTGCTCGACTCGTGCCAAAGTTCATGTCACCAAAGTAGGCACCAGGAAGTTGTCAAAGCCCAGCTCACCTGAGTTTCTGTTCAGTTCTGATGGAGGTTGAAGACAGTCCGCCCCCACCCTGAAACTGCTTGTTCCAACACACTAGTTTTAAACAGTGCACTAAGAACCAGAAGCTCAAGGGAAGGGGGAAGTGGATAAAATAAAAAAAGAGAGACAACACCGTTCTTGCGTTTCCACTGTAGAAGTGCTGCTAAAATCTGCAGCCCTCTCGGACTTCTGTAGAAACTGGTGCCTCTTGGATCCTGGTCTTTAGCTTCCAGGTTTAGAATGCGTTACTGTTCTGGGATGTGCTTTCTATTACTGTAAAACTTCTGTAAAATCAAACAAATATCATTATCAGAATTACCAACATCTAACATTCACCTTAATATAACTAAAGCCTACATTCTTAATAGCAAACTCACTTTTCACACATTTCCAGACTTTTTATAAAACAAATACTGTACTTTTACATCAAAGTACAGCAGGTAATTTGTGCAAGTCCTTGATTTACTGTTTGCCTTGCTGTCAATGGTTTCCTCTGTTCTATTCTTAAAAAGTTCCATGTAAAACAATGTTTATTTCACAAAGTTCCACAAAATATTCTTGTAACAAAGGGTTTGAACCACAAAGTTCGTGGGAGATATCTTGTTCCAAATTGTCTTTACATGAATCCAGAAATCGCCGACAAAGTTCTTTCAGGTAATAAAAGGTTTTGCACTTACTTGTTGCTGAAAAGGGATACTGATCAGCCTAACCCTGTCCCCTTTCTCTTTTGCAGGTCGATTGCAGTGGACAGAAGAGGGGCTGAGGCAAGAAGGAGCCAGAAACCGGAAGAAGGAAGAGCCAGTAGCCACGCCCCTTGAAGCCAATGAAGGTCTGGAGAGAGCAGGAGTGCCAGCGCCGAAGGATCTGTTCTCAGGTGAGTGGGAGGTAGACGAGCACAAGCACTGGGTGAGGCTCAGGGGCTTCCTTTTATAGACAGGGATGGGTGTGGTTCGAAGAGCTGGGTGTGGTTCGAAGAACTGGGTGTGGTTCTCACAAGCAGGTGTGCAGAGCTTCAGTTATTATGCTAATGAGTTGAAGTAACACATGGCCTAGGGAGGAGTGCTCTGAATAAGCCTTGGTAAAAGCAAGGTCCAATGTGCAAACAAGACAGCAATGTCCAAACTTGTGAATACATTGAGCAACATACACAGAAGTCTTAGGGAGGGGCTGCGATAACAAGAAAGGCTTTCAATAGTATGTTTAAAGAGAGCTATTACAGAGACCAATGCATAGTATGTTTAAAGAGAGCTATTACAGAGACCACTAGTGCAATGAGAGGGGACATGCTCTTTGCTGTGCACAAACCCTAACAGAAGTTGCTGATCGGCTGAACAGCAGAGCGCCTTCAACCGGTCATTTTTGCTTTCAGCATACACAAAGAAAGTGTGGGTGACTTGTTAACTCAGTTCACGTTGCTGTTTGAGGGCATTGGGTGCCTAAAAGACTGTTTAATACATCTGCACATTAATGACTATATATAACTGGTAGCCCTGAAGAATCAACAAGTAGTGTTCCACTTAAGGCCAAAAGTGGAAGAGGAATTAGTCAAACTGGAATAGGCGGATATCATTGAAAAAGTTGATAGCCTGATTCCCCGGGTATCCCCAATTGTTGTAGCATACAAACCTAAGCAACCCGGAGAGGTACGGATATGAGTAGACATGCACCTCCCTAAACTGGCTATCAAGCAGGAGCGACATCTGACGACCACAATGGAAGATATCCTGTCAGAAGTGAGTGGATGAAAATGTTTTTCAAAAATGTACTTACAAACTGGATATCGCCAACTTCTGTTGGACCCATAATATCGGGCCATCACCACATTCTCCACCCATGTAGGCCTGAGGAGATACAAGTGCCTCAGCTTTGGGATCTCTAGCGCGGCTGAGGTCTTTCAGAACACCATCAGGGATGTGCTTGCCAGCCTAAAGAGAGTCCTCAACATCAGTGACAATATTTTAGTCAATGCGCCGCCACTCAAAGAACATTTTGATCGCTTGAGAGCTGTTTTTCAATGCCTCAAAGAGAGTGGATTAATGCTTCATAGAGAAGTGTGCTTTTCTCCAAAAAGAAGATCACGTTTTTTGGATATTTTTTACCCAGGACAGAGTGTCACCCAATCCCGCCAAAGTTCAAGACATCCAGGCTGCCCCAGCACCCACCCTTGTGACCAAAGTGAGATGCTTTCTTGGTATGGTCACATATTGTGGCCGGTTCATTCGTAATCTCACTGACCTTACTCGCCCCACTGAGGGAACTAACCAAAACCAACGCCATCTGGATTTGAGGGTCTAATCAGGAGAAAGCTTTCCGAGCCACGAAACTGGCATTGTCGGCTGACACAACCCAAATCGGGTTCAATCCTGCCAAAGAATCTGAATTGTCTGTTGATGCCAGCCCTACTGGCCTTGGGGCAGTGTTGTCTCAAGAGCAGAGTAATGGGGAGTGGGCTCCCATGACATATGCTAGCCAAGCACTGACCGAGATGGAGCAGCATTATTCCGACATTGAGAAAGAAGCCATTGCTGTGCATTGGAGGTGTCATCATTTTCATTTATATCTCTACAACCAACCTTTCGTTGTCCACACAGATTAAAAATTCCTCATCCCATTGTTCATGGGGTCATCCTCCAAGCCTCCACCCTGATTTTAAAAATTGATTTTACAACTGCAGGAATATCATTTTACAGTGGTTTTAATTCCGAGGACTCAGAACCCTGCAGACTACCTGTCTAGGCATACCCGTCCTGTTAAGGAAAGCGATCAGCTTTATGCAGAAGAGGTGGAGGAATAAGTTTGCATCATTGTTGAGCGCTCCTGACCACTCCCGACCTCCCTTGGAGAGATCATTAGAGCTAGTGCCTCCAGTTGGGCATATCTGCTGTCCAGTCTGGGAAACGGTGTACCCTTCTTGACAAAGCTACATATCGCATGGATGATGCGAGGCTGATGTTAGTCTCCCTACACAACATTCAGGCTGAACTTGTGGTTTCCCCAGAAAGCTGTCTCATGTTAGGGTCATGCCTGGTGGTTCCCGGGACTTTACAACAGCCAGTGGGGAATCTTGCCCACCTGGCCCATCAAGGGGTTGTCAAGATGAAGTCTTGACTGAGGTGTAAGTTTTTGTATCCCAGTCTGGATACCCTAGTTGAGCTCACGGTTTGCCAGTGTTCCCTATACCAAGCCACAGACCATGCTGATCCACCAGCCCCTATCATCACTGAAACCATCCTGCCATTCCCCTGGCAAAGGGCTATTGCCGATTTTGGTAGTCTTCTGGAAGGCCGACCCATGCTGGTGGTCACTGATAATTTTTCAAAACATCCCGAGGTTGAGATAATGAAATCCACCAGGGCAAGTCAAACCATACCTCATCTTGAAAAGATGATGGCCACTCATAGAGTCCTCATGAAACTAGGGACTGACAATGGCCCTCCATTCTCAAGCCAAGAGTTCACTGAATATCTACAAGCCTGAGTTGTTTGCCATAAGAAGATTACACCCCATTGGACCCAGGCAAATGGAGAAGCGGAGTGGTTCTTGAGCACCCTAAATAAAGGGGCTTCTTAGACTTGCTTTGGCCAATGGACAGAACTTGGACTCTGCCCTCTATGCCTTACTGAGGGATTATCGTCTGACTCCTCACTCTACAACTCATATCAGTCCGAGCTCTCTATGCATGAATTGCACTGTTGGTGATGTCATTCCTCACATGGAAAGTACATCAGCAATACAAGAACAGGTTGCTGACAAGTTACCAAAGCTTTGAATGTGAAATGAACACATCTCAAACTCGCAGAGCCAAACAGAGTGCCAACAAAGTGGGTGACCTAGTGATGGTGAAGAATAGACATTCCCGGGGAAAGTTCACGCTACCCTTTGAACTCAATCTGTTGAAGGTGCGAACAGTGAAAGGAACCATGATCACGGCACAACAACCTGGAGAGACCATCACCAGAAAGATCTAATTTTTCAAGCGTTATCAAACTCATCTGAACAGCTCCATGGCGGGTACAGGTACACCGTTGGAAGTAGAAGGGCCCAATGAGGAAGAGTTATTGCCAGCAGGTCATCCTACTCCCCCCCAATTCACCAGGGTCAGGGTTTAGAGCTCGGAGATGCTGTCTTCCCAAACTGTGTTTACCCTGGCCATCTGATCACAGCACATCTCCATCGCCTGCTGTACCAGACGAGATGAGAGGAGATGACAGTCACCAAGGGACTGACTGATACCATCTTCGACTCAACCCGGCAATAATTACTCAATTGCCGGATTTTGCATTGCACTGAATACATCACTTTTGTGTTTTGTTTCCCTTTCTTGCTAACCTTTGTTTTTGTTTTTTCTGTTTTTGTTTTTTCTGTCTTTCAATCTCTCCCTCTATTTGTATTTTGTTTTCTCTTATTTTAGTCCTCTCCTTATATCTTGTTCTTGGTAAAGAAGGAATGTTATGTTTATGTTGGTACGTTGATCCCACCATGTTTCCCCAGGAGGGGTGTTTAGTGAGTGAGCCGTTCCAGTTGAGTCCCAACAGTCATAGCCGTGACGTAGGGACAGGATATAAAATAAACAGGTCTCGGGAATAACCTCAAGGTCGGAACTCACAGAGGTGTAGAGTCTGTAATATTGATGTCGAGCAGCGGTTCTGCAAACTTGATGATACAAGGCCACTAAATAAACACACCCTGTAATACTGCTGAAGTAGGATATACATTTTTACAAAGCAATGTTATTGACTTTAGGTTATTTGAGCAGACTACTGTTTGCTAATGTAGGTTTACAACTAAAACAAGGACAAATTTCCTATACACTGGTATAATTTGTCTTAGTGATTTCCTGCATTTTGTGTTATGCTTGTTAAGCTTAATTCCCCAATTATGCCATCACACCATGTCATGTAAAGGAGATTTTGTTTGGGCAATACCCCACTGCAGGAGCATAGGAATAACGCAAGAAACCGAATGCAAGGGTCTGTTTATTGCATCATGTGCAATGTAATGCTATTTTGTTTATATTTAATGCCTCCTTTCATTCATTTTGAATGTGTGGTGTTGGACGAGCATTTTATGCAATATTGCATAATTTGGTGGTGTCTGACTTAGCCCTTTTTGCAAAGTCTCTCCCAGAATTTTGCGTTGTGTTGCTGAACTCTTTTTTGGACTCTGTGCCCTTTTTTCCCCTGCTAACCCGTAGTAAAGTGTGAGTGCTCCATCCCTCAAACAGAAATTAAATGCTAATAGTGGACCTGCAGCACTCATTGTGCTACCTACTGAAGTAGCCTTTTGAAACATGTCTCAGGGTTGTCACTTCAGCCTGAAGTGTAGTTTTAAACTTTCATTTTGACCTGCCAAAATAAACATTTTGTCAGCACTAAAGCTTCCTTTTTAATACTTACAAGTCAACCCGGAGGTAGGCCCTAAATGCTCATATGGCATGGTCCAGAGTATTTAAAAGGTAGGATATATGGTTTTAAGTTTGCATCTCCTGGTGGCGAAAAACTCCTAAAGTCTTTTTCACTGTTGTAAGGCCTATCTCTCTCATTGACTGACAATGGGTTACTTTACTACATTCAATAGGTGATAACTTGGGATTTGGAGCAGATAGAGATATGTTATTTAGTCTTTGATTAATTGTCATTTAAAGTCTAATAGGAAAGTCAGATTTAAATCACAATTCTGAGCCACTTTTAGAAAGTTGACAAATTGACCATGATGGGATATAAATTCGATAAATACATGTTATTGGCCTAATATATACAATATAACCTTATAACCGCACGTTAGCATTGCATCATTCACATTGTATTATTGTAGTTAGGAAAGATTCACTCTCTGGCTGCTCAAACCTATTGGTGTGACCGGAGCCATTTTGTTTCGTTTCTCTTTTTCAAGTACTGTTTCCCCGAAATCACGTGATTGCGTTTTCTGCACCAAACCACGATGGCCGACTTAGCTGTCTGCCCCACTCGCTAGTTTGTAGCTCAGGGAACCTCAATGTCACACCTGCCCTTCTTGTGGGATGCGCACATTCTAGCAGATCCCGTTCCCGCACTCCTCGAGCTACAGTTAGAAAGGGAGGCACCTTACTGACCTGCCCCCGGAATAGCTTAGGCCTAGCTACTAGCAATCAATTGTGCCTTATATGGGCCTTCGTGCTGGCACACCGACAAGTTGTATCTTTCCCAGTAAGGTGACATCGTGGTGTGTGTGTAACGTATATATGCTTTGTACCTTTTGCATGTTGTCAGTCTCCTCTGCGCACCTCCGAGGGTCATGTAGACTGAGACTCCCCTGTCAGGGCTTGTATTTGCAGAATAAACGATTGAACCTTCTCCATTGCCGACTGACTTATTATACATAAATAAGGTATATGGGCTATTGGTGAGTATAGTCCATTAGTGTAATATTTTGGTTCCTTCAGTTGGCGACCCCGCGATAGGGTCGTCCCCTCCTGTAAACAGGAGTAGAAGGGACAGGGAGGAGTTCTGGCCGAATGGGTGGACAGAAAGTGTATCCTGATTTGAAACACCCGCTTGTGGTACGAAAAACAAGAAATTCCACTCTCGAGCCCAGTATCCCTCCCAGCTGCTGAAGACCCCAAGCCGGAGTCCTACGGGCTTAACCCGAGAGAAAAACAGACTGCGCCGGTCTGTCTAGGAGTCGGCAGTGGAGAATTCGCAATCGACCTGAGTGCACCAGGTGAGTGGATTTTGATTGCATTGGATGAGAAACTCTTGGAAGAAGTGTCTCTTTGGTAGCGGTTAACTGCTTTTGGTGGTGGCCGGTGAATCCGGACCACGAGGAAATCTGGGGGTCTGCCGTTACGGCGAAGTGGCTGTGCGGGCGGATACCTCACGGACTTGTTTGGTGAAAACTTGAGACAACACCCGGTGCCTTAGCGGTGTACGGAGTTACTCGCTAGGCCAAATCCTCTTCGGGAAAGCCCTGGGAGCCACTGGGTAAGCTAGGGTTCTGGAGCTGCGTGCCCAGACGCCCGGCCCAACCAGAACAGGACCATGGTTTGCCTACCAGGTGATCTCAGAACAGTCTAGTGACTGTTTCTTTTGTTGTTGAATTTTGTTAGTCCGGAATTCTGTTGAATCGATTTCCCGAACAGGAGTCGACAGGTTCTGTTAGTTTTTGAAGACGTCATTTGCATAGAATAAGTAACCAGTACTGAAAAGTTATTGCCTTACGACGCTTTACAGCACTTTATTGCGAGAAAATAGAAGAATGTGAGCGTGTGAGTGGTGAGAAGGACGCTTCCGAATGTGAATCGTTTCGGGCATATATGAGTAGAGTTGTGTGAATATTATAATAATGCCTTGTTTTAGTAAAATGTGTTTTGGGTGCTGCAGTCGGCAAAGTAAACGGCTGGAAGAAAGACAGCCTGCCCCTCCCGAGGGCAGCCCCAGTTTTGATATGTGTGTGAAACACGGTCTGTCTTACACCGATTTTGTTTAATACAATTTGGAATAAATACACCAAAGATAATTCCGATTTGCAATGGCCTCTAACGGGGTCGTTTGACGAGAAAAAGATTAATTACATCCAAAACAAATTGTTTATGAAGAAAAACCGCCAGTTGATGTTTGACTCTTTGAACCTATGGTTGAAGGAGGCAAAACGACGACGGATAAGGGAACAGAAATTGAGAAAGCTTAAATCAGGACAGACAGTCACCCAGAAAGCTATAGCTTATGATAAAGGGAAGGTTGAAGAGAATATTGCACAAATGGATAGGCAGTTCCGTTTAGAGACGGACAAAAGTTATGTGGCTCGATCCGATGCTGGAGATGAAATAGAGGAGTTATTAGAAACCCGACCACCCCCTCCTTATGCTCCGCAGGGGTTACACCCAGCCGTGCCTTTGGTACGAGCTGCTCACATTGGAGCTGCATCGACCGCTGGAGCACCAGTAGGAACGGTTGCCACGGCCCCTGCTGACGGATCAGTACGGAGTGCGTTACTCCCCCCTCCCACTCTCCGACCGACTACCTCACCCTTGATATCCTTACATCCGGACGCGGCTGTCCCTTCCCCTTCGCACCCTGTATTTCGCTCCCCTCCAACTCAGACCACCATAGATCCCCGATATACGGCTTGCCTAGATACCACGCCCAAACGCCTTAGACCTGACTTGAGTGATCAGCGAGTCTATACTAGGTCGCTGTTGGGTACGGAAGAAAGGAAGGCCATAGTAGTTCAGGCATCCCAGTGGATGCGGAACGCCATTTACACCTTGGAAGACATTTGGAGCACCATGAAAGATTTTGAACCAGTTGCACAGCAACTGGCTTTAGAGAATATGGTGATCCGATTAATTTCACTGTGGGAGCAGTGTTTCGAAGAGGAAATACCTCCTCAAATACTGCGTGATATAAGAGATCGAGCTTTTAAATCTCAATTACAGGCTGATGAAGTATATCAGAATGTAGCTACTCTTGTACATTACCGTGAACGAATGCATCGAAAGTGTGCCGATTGGGGAGCACAGCACCCCATGAGAGAGGTGCACCCCCTCTTTTATCCAGAACTACCTGAATTAAGGGATGGCAATAACCAAATAACTAGGGCTCGCGTGGATGCTAGGCTAAAGGAACAATGTGTTCATACCCCTTGGAAACAAAGCGAGGTCCTCACTCTAAAAGCTCAGATCCCCGACCCCCGTAAAAATCCCACTGCCTATTATAAGGAATTAACTGAGGCCGCCAATTCTGCTATTATGACGATACCCGATATTGAGCTATTCTTTGGTCTCTTGATCCCAGTAGACATTTGGAGACAAATACATGACACGGCCATTGTTCCCGAATTAGGAGGGACGTGGGACCAGCTAAAAACCTGAGACAAGGAACGAAAGCCTGGAGAGAAACCTAGAGATGTAGTACTAGCAGTACCAGCTAAGATTATCACTTATATGGAGACTCCCCTCCCTCCTAGAAAAGTTGATTGGGACAAATTAACAGCCTGTAGACAGAAGAAGGATGAAAGCATGTCGGATTTCTTTACCAGGTTTGAGAAAGTCTTTATAGATTTTAGTGGGCAGGACCTCTCCTATGAAGGTGGGGTATGGTTGTTCGTGAATAGGTTTGTTACAAATTTGCTCCCCGAAGTTATGTCCCGTCTCCAAGCAGCCGAGAGCACGTGGACTACGGCTGCCCCGTCAGTAATTCTCAGTATGGCTCAATATTATGAACATCGAGAGAATGAAAGTAAAGAGAAGTCAGAAAAAAAGACAAAGGACTTGAAGACTAGAGTTCTGTTGCAGTAAGTTAGTAGAGGACAGAACGCAGGACGGGGAGGGCGTGGCTCATTTGAGAGGGGTGCGATGGTGGGAAGAGGTAGAGGGGGTCCCGCGAACATTGGAATAAATCAATGTTCCTATTGCAAACAGGAAGGGCACTGGAGAGCAGATTGTACTCTGGTGCTGGCAATGAATGGTCCAAATAGAGGATGAGGAAGGGGTCGAGGGAATATAGACCGAAATAGCATGAGACGAGAAGAGATGCAACATGAGGATTCCCGAAAAAATTACTTTGACAATCCCCAAACCAGATAGTACTACAACGAGAATTATAGGGACGATGGGTATGACGGACAGGATTATGCATGAGGTAGCCAAGGACAGAGCGGGGGCCACTTTACAGTACCAGTTGACCAGGAGGGACCTTATGTACAAGGGGAACTGTTGGGTACATCGGGAAAATTTCTAGTGGATACTGGGGCAACGAATAGCTCAGTTGCCCATACACTGGTCCCAGGGGCAGCTCTGTCTGGCCAAAATAACGTATCAGTGGGATTCTCTGCAATACCTGTGGTTAGCCCCGTTTCTAAACCTCTGCCTCTCACTATAGGCCCCATTTCTATACATTCGCCTTTTTTTTTTACTTCGAATTGTGGAGAAAATCTTTTGGGTCTGGATATTTTGAAAAAGTTAAATGCACTGGTTTATTGTTCCCCCGATGGTGTCTACTTAACAATGCAGAAACCACCTTCGAATGAATCTCAATATTTTGCTAGGAACGAAAGCCTTCCCCTTGAGTTTTCTACGATTCCTCGGACACTGTGGGCTACAGGAGACACCAATGTAGGTTTGTTAAGAATAGCCCCCGTGTCAATAACTTTGAAACCTAATGTGCAGCTGCATTCCTCAGTATAAAATTTCACCAGAAGGTGAACAGGCCTTGTTGCACATTATTTGTGACCTCATTTGGAAGGGAGTAGTAGAGGAGACAGCTGCTAATGTTTGTAACAGCCCGATTTTGCCGATTTTGAAGAAAACACCAATTGATGGGTCCCCGGATTATAAAAATACATATCGTTTTGTAATTGACCTCCGAGAGGTCAACAAAATTGTGGTCCCACAATACCCAGTGGTACCCGATATTACTGCAATTCTGACAATGATTCCGCCTACGGCTCAGTATTTTTCAGTAATAGACCTAAAAAATGCTTTCTTTAGCATCCCAATTCACCCTGATAGCAGACATATCTTCGGATTTTCATTAGCTGGCCGAAGCTTTAGATTTACACGTGCACCTCAGGGCTATACAGAGAGTCCTAGCATTTACAGCCAAGCCTTAAAAGCAGTCCTCCATGAACTAATTTTCCCCGCGGGGAATACGATCATCCAGTATGTGGATGACATCTTAGTGGCCTCCGATACAGAGGAAGGCTGTAAGGAGGCCACGGTTAAATTGCTAAAACATTTGGCTGAAAAGGGTAATAAAGTGTCCCTTTCTAAATTCCAATACTGTCGACAGGAAGTGACCTATCTTGGCCACTTACTGTCGATAGCGGGGAGACGATTGACTCCAGAGCGAATATCTATGATAACTAACATGTCTGTACCTCGTACTCAACGTGATGTTCGTGCTTTTCCTGGCATAACTTCTTACTGTCGCCAGTGGATTCCTAACTATTCACTCCTCTCTAAACCCTTGTTGTATCTGACAACCAAAGATGTGCATGAACCCCTACCCTGGACGGATGAATGTCAAGAAGCCTTTGATTCTTTAAAGTCTGCTCTTTGTTCTGCACCTGTCTTGGGTACTCCAGATTACCGAAAGCCTTTTTCACTTTAAGTGCACGAGGTGCACGGTTGTTCGCTTTCAGTGTAAACACAGGGTTTTGGCGGAAAGCAAAGACCATGTGCATTCTTTTCATCAGTCCTGGATACTGTTGCACGAGCCCTCCCGAGTTGCCTGAGGGCCACTGCTGCAGTAGCGGTGGCCATCCAGCAATCAGAAGGAATAGTTCTGAATACAGATCTCACAGTCATGGTACCGCATGCTGTGGATATCCTTTTGAATAGAACCAAGACCCAGCACCTTACGAGTGCTCGATTGACAGGGTATGAGCTAGCTTTGTTTGCACCCCATATCACAATTAAAAGATGTGCCACTCTGAACCCAGTCACATTACTGCCCCTCCCTTCAGATGATGAAAAGGACGATGTCCATGACTGTATATTTAGAACAGAAGAGGAAACGAAGGGGCGCGTAGATCTTACTGGCACACCTCTTCCTGAACCCCAAGGGGAGTTGAATGTATATGGCTCTTGTTTTAAGTTACCAGATGGTACTGCGACAGCTGCATATGCTGTTACGACATTAAAGATTGTGGTGGAGACCACAAGGATTTCTCATCACTCAGCCCAGGCAGCTGAACTAATAGCTCTGTTAAGAGCATGCGAATTCAGTGAAGGGCTGAGAGTGAACATTTTATGGACAGCCAGTACGCCTTTGGCGTGGCCCATAGCTTTGGGAGGCTGTGGCGGGAGAGGGGTTTCTTTACCACACATGGCCAGAATATTCAACATGGCCCTTTAATTGACCGATTGTTATTTGCTTTGACATTACCAGAGAAAGTGGCCATTATCAAGTGTGGCGCCCACAAGAAAGTCTTTGATTCTACTGGTAAGGGAAACGCGTTTGCTGATTCAATAGCGAAAGAGACAGCCCAGACCAGAATGAACACCATGTTCCCTAGCACATCGGACCGGTGGGTAGCAGAAACATCCCTTTTTGACAACACCATCGAAAGTGTGAGAGAACTACAGAAGGAAGCAACAATAGATGAAGTACAGAGATGGGAACAGGAAGTAGGAAAACTAGATAAGAATGATTGTTGGATAGATCTATCTGAGAAGCAGCGATGGTTACTACCTAATGCATTAGTATATGCTGTAGTGACCATGGCCCATGGTCCGGCCCACATAGGCGCGAAAGGTATTTGTGCTGTGTTAGACCCAGTATGGAACAAACCAAACATTCCCAAAACTGCAGCACATATAGTGAAATATTGCCCGGTGTGTTTACGTCATAATCCTGGAGGTAGAGAATCTGTTTGGAGAGGAAATTTTGCCCCACTGTCTTTGCCTTTTGAGGTAATACAAATTGATTACATCCAGATGGAAAGAGTAAATAATCTGAAGTATGTATTAGTGGTGGTATGCGCTTTTAGTAAATGGGTTGAAGCCTACCCCACTAAAGAAGCCACTGCAGTTGCAACTGCCAAAGCCCTGGTTAAAGAGTACTTGCCCCGATATTGCTGCCCCGAGTCATCTGGTCCTACAACGTGCCTCATTTTAATGTCCAGCTAGTACAAAGTGTTTGTGAAGGGCTGCAGAAAAAACAAAAGGTCCATGCCGCCAGACATCCCCAGTCGGCTGGTCTGGTTGAAAAGTATAACGGCACTTTGAAATTAAATATGGCTAAAATCTGTGAGAGTATTGGACTTAAATGGCCCGACGCACTCCCATTGGCACTGCTGTCCCTAAGGACAACCCCTCACACTAGAACTGGATTGTCCCCATATGAAGTGATCTTTGGCCACCCTGCCAATGTGTGGGGAGTCCCCAGACCCCGATCCTTTAGGGATATTGATTACCCTTTGATGGCAGACTACCTGTACGCTTTGACTAAAGATTTGCGTTCTATTCATCAACAGGTATCTGACACATTGCAGCCACTACCGGAGGGTCCTGGACATCGATTGGAACCTGGTCAGTGGGTACTGGTGAAGAATTATCAACGGAAATCGAGTTTGGACCCGAGGTGGTCAGATCCCTACCAGATCCTCTTGGCAACGAGGACGGCGGAGAAAGTGCATGGAAGAAAGCACTGGATCCATGTCACTCATCTAAAACGCCTGCCGTTGCCTCTGCCATTTGATCTACTGAACCAAGAAGGAGTTTCGAGCCAGGAAGGAGAGCTGATTCAAAGTTTTGTGTCCTTTTCAGACGCCCAGGAGATAGGGCAACCGAGTGAGGTGTTGCCCGCAGTTGAAAGTGCGACAGCTCAACCAGCGGAAGCTGTTATTCCCAGGGCACCACAGGTCTTGAATGCATCAGATGCCCATGCAGCAGAATCGTTTTCTGACCAGGAGCGACCTGGTCGTTGTAAATATGACCTGCGGCCCCGAAAACAGCACGGTACCCCAGCTTCCAATGGTAGGAGTTAGACAGAGACTTGAGTTGAGAAACATCGGATAGAACTACTGGGGTACTGAGCGAGACACTGGACTGAACTCGTTGAGAGCTTGGAACATTTTGTTAAATAGCTCTGTTCAGAAAGAAAGACTGAGTTAAGGGCCGCGGTCGTACTACTGAGATATTAAAGTTGGTTCTTTTTGCTGAACGATAGGAGTCTGCCTGTGAGACTCTAACGGACACAGGGAGAAGATCCCTCAGTGGAAAGAAGAACCCTCTGGTGGTGTGCGTGCTTTGTGGATACAAAGATTAGATTTGGACTTTTAGAGAGGAACCGAGTTAGAATTTGGACTTATAGAGAGCATGTTTCCTTTTGTCCGATTTGCTACGGAGGATGAACGACCACTTGCCCCTCGACAGTATATTGATAATATGCAATCATTTTCCGGATGGCCCACCAGAGTGAAGGTGGCATTCGTTGCTTTTATTGTTATAATCACAGTAATTTTGATGTGTGTATTTGTGTATTTAGAATTCCAGCATCCTGTACAGAAACTGCTAGTAACTACCCCTGCCCCGGAGGAAGACCTCTTTTATTCCTTACCTCCACATAAGGCTAGACACAGAGAAACTTATGCGAAAAATGTTTTTATCGAAATGTTACAACAGACCCATAGCACAACCAACAAGATGAATTGTTGGGTCTGTGGGTTACTCCCGTCAGTAATGCATCAGCATGAACTATTCATTTCCCTACCCTTGTTCCACTTAGCTAGCTGTGAAGCCTGGTTCCAATTATTGTCACTGATGTATTCTCACTATGTAGCTGAACCTAAGATATATACTGAAAAAGACTATGAGGCCATTCTGAAGTATATAGAGCAGCACCAAGGATTCGATGCCGAAGGAAATGGAGGAGAGGGATCCTTGGACACAAATGCATGTATAAATGTATACACTGAATATAGAAAGGCTACCTGGTTACAAGAGGAAATGCAGGATTTTGAACTTTTCAACTCCACCATGTATTTTCAGCACTTTAAAGAACGAAATGTAACTAATGACAAAGCTTTGCCAATTCCCATTATAAATGGTACTTCCCGCTTTTGCATACAGGGATGAGGTCACATTAAGGTAGGAAGCAGTAGATGTAATTACACTTACACCTTGCAGACATACAGCACCCCTCCCGTGATTACTCCCCCTAATGTATATTTCGTGTGCGGTGAAAACGCATATACGTGGCTTCCCCGGGGATGGGCTGGGCGATGTTACCTTTCATTCCTCTATCCCCCAGTTTATATTGCCCCATCTGATTATCATAAGACACATCAACTAGTTAGAAGAGAGATAGAATCTAACCGGAGTATTAGGAGTTTCGATACTGATAGTACTGATCAGACGGACACCTCCTTGCAACAGTTTGAAGACTTTGCTAAAGGTCTCACCCCTTTTTGGGGACCGATTTTTAATAGCCGAAGTATAAGACGCCTGTCAAGAATAGTGGAAAATGTGGTTCAGACCACTACTGGGATTCTGACCAATATTACTGTTAAGCTTCAGGCTACGAGGCTTGTTTCGCTTCAGAACCGAATGGTTCTTGGCGTCATCCTCGCAGATAGGGGTGGAGACTGCCGCGTGATCGGCAGCTCTTGTCGTGTTTTCATCCCTGATTCGGCCCCAACCATACACCTTGCAATTCAGAAGTTACACCGGTTAGCCAGTGAAACACATGTCGACAATGGTACTCGGTCCCTTAGTGGATGGTTCTGGGGTCTTTTATCTACCTGGTGTTGGAAAATATTTATGATTCTTGCTGGAGCCTTTGGAGTCATATTTACTTGCTGTCTATGTCTCCATTGTGGCCCGGCTTGCTGTTCTTTCTGTGCGGCTAGAATAACGTCTGCCTTGAACATCTCCCGTCAGGCCAAAATCGAACAACAAATGATTCAGAAGGAGGTTTCAGATCTTATGCAGATCGATGAGGGAGTGTTTGTAGAATAAATCTAGTTATATTGGCTATAGTAGGCCAAAAGGGCCGTCTGATGGGATATAAATTTGATAAATACATGTTATTGGCCTAATATATACAATATAACCTCATAACCGCACGTTAGCATTGCATCATTCACATTGTATTATTGTAGTTAGGAACGATTCACTCTCTGGCTGCTCAAACCTATTGGTGTGACCGGAGCCATTTTGTTTCGTTTCTCTGTTTCAAGTACTGTCTCCCCGAAATCACGTGATTAAGTTTTCTGCACCAAACAACGATGGCCGACTTAGCTGTATGCCACACTCACTAGTTTGTAGCTCAGGGAAACTCAAGGTCACACCTGTCCTTCTTGTGGGATGCGCACATTCTAGCAGATCCCGTTCCCGCACTCCTCGAGCTACAGTTAGAAAGGGAGGCACCTTACTGACCTGCCCCCGCAATAGCTTAGGCCTAGCTACTAGCAATCAATTGTGCCTTATATGGGCCTTCCTGCTGGCACACTGACAAGTTGTATCTTTCCTAGTAAGGTGACATTGTGGTGTGTGTGTAACGTATATATGCTTTGTACCTTTTGCATGTTGTCAGTCTCCTCTGTGCACCTCCGAGGGTCGTGAAGACTGAGACTCCCCTGTCAGGGCTTGTATTTGCAGAATAAACGATTGAACCTTCTCCATTGCCGACTGACTTATTATACATAAAAAAGGTATATGGGCTTTTGGTGAGTATAGTCCATTAGTGTAATATTTTGGTTCCTTCAACCTGTTCTTGTCCTAACTATGTGTGCCTTCTGTCAGTGTCCTGAGCACATGACTGTGAATTGCTCTGCTGTTGGGGTCTGTGTATTCCTTCCAGACAGACACAAAGAGGACTAAGGGCCAGATGTAGGTAGGCAAATACCGGTCTGTAACGGCCGAAATTCGGTCACTTCAGCCGTTACCGACCGGTATTTGGAAAATGAGATGTAGGGCGCCCTAAAATACAGATTCGGTAATTTTTCAGATTCGGTAATTTTACAGATTCGGTAATTTTACCGATTCTGTAAAATTACCGAATCTGTATTATGAGATGTAGGTAGCACTGTAATCAGTGCTACAGGGCTTTAAGAATTCGTTATTTACCATGAACTAGAAGTTAGTGGTAAATAATGAAAAGCCTTGAAAAAGCATTTTTTTTGCTTTTCAAACGCTGCCATGTTGCAGACATACATGCCCTTAGGGCATGTATGTCTGCAAAATGTGCACCCATACACGATTGAGGGGTGCAACAGGTTGTCAAAGTGACACCCTGCCACCCTTCAATGTTTCCCCCAATTACCGAATCGGTATTTACCGATTCGGTAATTGACATTCATTCCTATGGGCCTGCAGGCCCATAGGAATGAATGGCAGCTACCGAATCGGTAAATACCGATTCGGTAATTACCGAATCTTACCGATTCGGTAATTTGAAAAGAGAAATTACCTACATCCCATTTACCTACTCTTAAATACCGAATCGGTATGATTCGGTATTTAAGAGTAGGTAAATCGAGATTACCTACATCTGGCCCTAAGTGTGTATGGGCAAGATGGCTGGGGGCGTAGATGCACCTTGCCCTACTTACACTTCAAAAGATTTGCTTCCAGGACATAAAAAGAAAACTTGTCACTAGTTTTTTATCACCTAAGACTTCTTGGAGCCTTGAGAGGGGAAGGGAAGAACTTTTCAGAACCAGATGTAGGAACATTATAGCGAATCACCCCACTTCAGAGGCTGGCACCAAAAATATATTAGACCTCCATAGCCACACTTCACTACTCCTGGACTTAAGGACATTACAGAAGAAGGACTGCCTTGCACCCCAGAGGACTGCGGTGCTGCTTAAGGCCTGCCTTGCAACGTAAAGGACTGCTCTGATGCAACCAGAAGACTGCTGGTTAAGGATTACATGGAAACACGGAGGGCTGCCCTGCTGCAGGAGGAAAGCCCTGCTAGCTATTTCTGGAGTGAGTTCCTGATCCCAAAGAGGTGCCTCCTGAGGTGATTGTCCCTTGGCTGGCATCAGTGGAGTTCTTCCCATGAAGAAAGAAGAAATTCAGAAGATTTGGGTTCTTTGTGACTGCGAATGGGCCTGATCACGCAAGACTCGGCTGTTTGCGACAACCACTAAAGTGAAGCTCTAGTGAACGTGACTCCTCGCACTGCTGCAACCGCCAGTGATGATGAGCAACACAGGTACTTCTTGTGTTTTCCCCTTGGCTGAAAATCGACATTTTTGAAATTGCGAAAATCAGCCCCTCGTTAAAAAAACCCCAAAGAAATCCAGATGTCAGCCAAATGAATAGCAGTGCGTGATATATGCTGAACAAGTACATTGCAGAGGCGGGTTTTGCAATGAGGAGAAGTGTGGCTCACTGGTTAGAAGTGGCAGACCCTGAAGCAGAGGTCGGCCCGGGACCAGGGTTCAATTCCCGACGCGGCAGGGTCTTGGGTCAATGTCCGCGACTCGATAATTCTCGCTTAGGTACCTACGCTAACCATGGGTGTCACTCTGCAACTCTGGGCAATAGCTTGCTTAATCTCCACAACGGCCCCAGCAACGCCGGGGATGCCTGGCTTCACCTTGGGGTGCCCTCTCACAGGGAAAGCCAGGACGGGTTCCCCAGCGGTATACAGCGCCAGGACGCCACGTAACGAGGTAACAGTGCGCTTTACAAGTATACATACATTACATTACATTACATTACAGGTAGAGAGAGTTTAAGAGAAAGAGTGTCCCAAAAAAACTGTTGCTTGAACTGACAGCCTTTGCTTGTCTTATTTATCAATACATGGAAGGAACAGTTCTGCCTTCAAGGCGGATATGGGATTTCCATTAGGAACAGAGGAAGACTGTCCAAAATAAATATGTAACAGGGACATTGCTGAAAAGCCACATATGTCAACTTCTAGATTGCCCTGAAGGTGACTTTCAGTCAGTAAGTCGTTTCTATTTGTTTTCTCTAAAGAAGCACAGGGCCTGGTGGAGCTTGCTTGATCATGTCTGTAATGAGAAAACTGAACTACGTGTCCCAACATGCTTAGTTCAAGTAAGTGAAAACAGGACTGACAGAACGTTGTCCTCGTGAAATGAGACAGGAGACGTACGTGGTATTTGAACTGCCTGCATCCCTGATATTTACTAACTGTGGTATCATTTAATAAGTACAACCCATTCTAGCAAACCTCCCAATTCAGGAGTGTGTGTCTAGGGACAATCTCAGAGGTAAGCATTGCACAGCCACCAAGTTTCCCTATTCCATGCGTGCCTAGTTAGGTCAGTCCCAGTTTTTCTTACAGTTCTTTAGGCAGCTGACATCTACAGGGATGGGGGTAGGCGGGCATGCAGGCAAATAAAATTAAAAGACAAACACTTACCCAGCACGTCCTCCCCTCCGGACTTCTTTTTTCCTCGACTGTAGGCATCAGCAAACTCACTTGACTCATCCTGGCGCTGTTCACATGCTGCTAACTAGCATCAGAGGAGCCCCTGATTGGAGGGAGGTACCTCTCTTGGCACTCCCCAGCGCACTGGAGGCTGGACTTGCTCTCAACTCAGCTATCTAAGACAACTGGGTTGAGAGATTTAAAGTGCGCCTGCCTGGCTGGCCATCGCAAGCGGGCCAACGAGACATGCACACTTTACACAGTGCACTGGTACCCTCTGTCCATACTCGGTTCAGGACGAGTTGTCCAAGGATAAAATAGTCATAAATTATTTTTTGGGGGGTGCATTTAAGCGGGGCGTCGCGACTCGGCTCCATTGGAGGAGCAGCCCCTGCTTGTAATCTTAGTTTTATATTGGATTAGATAAATCTACACTTCCCAAGTAAGATTACACGAAAACCCGGACTTTGTTATAACTAGTTATGCATGAACCTGGGTAACTTGGCAGCTATGCAATGACAAGCTCTACTTGGACACCATGTTTTTAGGTTGTGTTTTTAACCGACAGTGGCTTGCTAATGTAGGTCCCCATAGTCCAACTTTTGGACACTAAAATAGTATGTATCCTCCAAGGATTTTTCAAAAATGATTTCCATGGCAACCCGCCCTAACACCAAGGAGCTGCCAACCATACAACAAAGATGCGAATTTCACAGACGGAGAGCTGGCGTGCCGAGAAAATAGCACACGAAGTGTCAACTCTTTTCTTCCGGAATGTAAAACAAGTTCCCTCTCGTCAATTTAATGCTGTGCGCGA
Source organism: Lissotriton helveticus (assembly GCF_964261635.1). Taxonomy (NCBI): domain Eukaryota; kingdom Metazoa; phylum Chordata; class Amphibia; order Caudata; family Salamandridae; genus Lissotriton; species Lissotriton helveticus. Next base: position 945,778,396 of record NC_136068.1, read on the forward strand.
GTGAAGTGTACTCCCCCATACGGCAGTCTTAACTTCAGCTACTGTCTTTAATGCTCTTCGAAGCTTCTGGGTGAGCGCACGGCTCTGCGCTGGTTGTGTGTGTGGGGGGGGGGGGGGGGGGGGAGGAGTATAAAGGGGGGCAAGGGAGGGCTCCGTTACCGTTTCAACAAGCTTCAATGATCTTCCATTTTCCAGTTTGTTAAACTTCTTCATTCACCGGCAGACAGGCTGACAGCACCGAGACTTGGCCACCCTATCCAAATAGAATCTCTGAGAGCTGAGCTGCGGAAGCTTATCGCCTGTGACACATTTACCATTTTACGGGACGTCAGCTGGGAGTCACGGGCGCACGGGCGGCGGTGGGAGCGCGAGAGCGGGCTGCGAAGCTAGCGAAGGCAGGAAGGGATGACGAGAGAGGTCTAAGGTGCCAGTATGAGTTAATGGCATGGGACGCTTGCAGGCGCCGCAGTGAACCGACAGAAGCAAACTTGCAGCTAGGAGAAAGAAGCAAGTGAAGTCCATGAGACTGGGGCATTCTAAAACAAAAAAAGCGGCGAGATGCAGTGCGAGGGAAGGTGGGCGGGCGAGAAGAGAGTGTGAACTTTACAAACCGAGACCCGTGCTGCATAGGCTGCTTCTAACAATGTAAATAAATACGTGCAGCAGCAATGTATCCCGGAGGTGGTTGCAAGGTCTGATGCAATGCAAACATGGGAAGGGAGGGTACAGTTCGGAGCACAGTAGTTTTCACCCTGCCATCACAAACACTAGGATCCAGTCCCGGTTTTCCGTCGACAAAGCATTGTTAGGTGTTTTCCTGCACTAGTTTTCGTTGAAATTCACCAATACTATTTATCCCGACCCCGGCATCATTACCTTGTTAACGGACTGGAGACGGAAGTGGTGACCTGAAATCATGGAGACGGAAGTTTTACTTCTCTGCAAGCACCTAGCAGAGACCATGCATTGACTATTACGTTACCGACCTAATGATTTTCAAATGGCCCCTATTGACTGTGCAACCCGTGCTGCACTGGAAGGCGTGGGAGTTGGCTTTAGAGAGATATGAAAATGGGTTAGCACAGAGAAACTGTGGATGGAATGTTAAAAGCTAAGGTATGCAAGGTGTTGCAAGAAAAGCTTTGCTGGAATTGGAAAGAATTGTAGTGAGACTGTGAGAGAAGTTAAAGAAGGATGCAGAGTACGTAGATATGCAAGGATAACTGATGGAATCAAATTATGGAATTGCAGAGAAAGGACCACACGGGGATTATGGGCATACGTGAAGAAAGCAGAACAGAAAGTGTTTGTGATACGATTGATTTTTATAATAAAGTAAATCATTTTACTAGATACTTTGTTTACTAGTCCAAATAGAGCAATTTTTGCAGAAATAACCTGTAATGAGTAGATTAATACAAAAAAGTATTTATAGTAGGCAATATAGGGATATTCCATTATGACAGAGGTGACCACCGGCTTGAATCCCATTGCAGTGCTGGCCACCATTATTTCACAGGGTGTGGGGTATGTCAAGAGCCAAGAGAAAACTAAATACTGGACCATGAGAGGAGTCTGGGAAAGCATGAAGGTTGTGTTTTTGATCGCATGCTCGTGTGTGGGCGTGCACCTGTTCAGCAAATTGCCAGCAGCCTGGAAATGTGTGCCTCAAAGCAGACATTTCCACTAATCTGTAAAGAATTGTTGGTATTCAAGAGAGCACATTCGTCTCCATCTCCCTTCCAAAGAATAAGTGAGAATCAAATGTCGGTCTCGTGATAAACAGTACCCAGTCTACACAAAGTATATTGTAAACCTAGGAACAGGAGGGGCGAGGCTACTGGTTGTAAAAGAACTGCCACTGACATATGGAACTACCACTGACTTTATATAGTCTTGAGATTGATTAGTGTGCCCTACACCCTTCTTTACATTATAGCCTGTTCAGACAGCAGAAGGCAAAACGATCTTATATTTCAAATCATCTTCAATCAAAATGTATATATGTAATTCCCAACTGCCAGTTCTTGTCTCTCTCATTAACCTTCTCTGAGGTTCCGAAGACCTAACCGAAGTAACAGTTTGCTTGAAAAAAGCGCATTGTTGGATGAAGCAGAACAATTTATTCCACAATTGTGCAAAGATTGAATTTCTGCTCATAAGGTGACTGGACTAAAACTTTTGATCCATCGTGCTAATGATATGTTTCCCAGGTAATTGATGTTTTAATTTTAGGTATTGCTTAACATTAAACAGCAGTGACCCTGCTCTCAGTGGGTGCCACCATGTTCTGTGTGTGGATCATGCTTATGAGTTCCCCCAACACTAGACATTTTGAATGTGACTAGTTCTGATATATCGGCTGGTAATGTTTCCAAACAAACATGGATGCCAACCGCATTGCGACATCCCACCTCTCTGCATCATTTGGCACCTTGAACTGCTCTTGGGCCAGTTTCAGTCCAAACTACTCTCCCTGAACTGAATCCAGTACCTTCCCATTATAGACATGTGAGCCTGGATGTTGTCCAGCACATAAAAAGAAAACTTGTCACTAGTTTTTTATCACCTAAGACTTCTTGGAGCCTTGAGAGGGGAAGGGAAGAACTTTTCAGAACCAGATGTAGGAACATTATTCAAATACATATTAATTCTGGAAATTCCAAGGGAACTGAAGTCTGACAATGCTATTGTGATCAGCAAATCTCTGCAAAATAAAATCTTGAGGTGACCTATTCAGCCTGCTTCTGATTCTATCATTCTAAAGTCATATTGGGTCCTAGGATTCATGCCTAAAAGAATGGACAGTTCAACATAACTGTTATTTGTTTGTATATTATATGTATAGCACTTTTTTCACCAATCACCATAAGTCACTTTTTATGCACTTTATTCACGTTATTACTGGATATTGTATTGCCTCATTGACAGCCATGTGAATTAACATGTAAATATCATAATCTTACAATACAATTGTCATTTTTGAAAAAACAATTTTCCCTTCTGTGATGTGTTCTATTTACCCTAATTTGATTCTTGAAAAGTGTAATTGAACCATATTCAACAATTCATACATATAGTTTGTAATGTTTATGATTTATAAGTTTATGATATACTAGCAGCCTGTCCCGACCTTGTCCGGGAGCATTCAGGCTTCCCCTACCCCTGCCTCCCCCGACATTGCCCAGCAGCCCGTGTCCCCGCCCGCCCCGTCCCCCGCCTGCCCCGACATTGCCTTTCCTCAGCCTATCTGTTTTCCCGCCTGGCCGGACCCCCACCTGTCCTGAGTCAATGGAGGTCGGACAAAATGTTCCACCCGTCACCTTGTTAGTCCCCGTCCCCCGCCTGCCCCGACATTGCCTTTCCTCAGCCGATCTGTTTGTTGTAACTCCCCGTCCCCTGCCTGGCCCGACACCCGCCTGCCCCGACATTGTCCCCGGAGCCTTACCTCAGCCGCCACTCCTCAGTTCACCGCTCCTCACCACTCTGCTCCTCACCGCCTGTCTGCCGCCGCTCCTCCCCCGCGCCATGTCCGCCGCTCCTCAGACGCCGCTCCTCCCCGTGCTCCTGAAGTGAGCATGCACGTCGCGGCCGGTGCTACTTTGGAGGGACTACTTTTTTTTTTTTATAAATTTTGTAAATAACGTTTATTTTTTATATTTATATAGCCTATAACCATCTACACACCCTGACGATTTCAACGGTGTATCGGGTGTGTAGATTGGCACCGTGGTTCCCGAGTTTACCCGCCTCAAAGCCTGAAAGTTCTTACTTTATTATAGTAGTATAGATTTGTGATATTGAGCAAAAGGAATTGCCACGCCCCGACAGAACCACTCCTATACATATCACATATACCCAGGTTCTGAGGGATACAGGGTTAGCCCATTACTCCTAATGGTGCTGTCATTTTAAAGGCATCCCTGCTTTGTAGGCTGTTATTAAAATAACATTATATGCAAACTCGAATTTGGAATTAAAGGTACTTCCAAAGTCTTAAACTACCTTTTTTTCTCATATAAGTCACCCCAAGGTCTCCTCTAAGTGCCCCATTGTAGCACATTGTCTCCATAGGCTAACATGGGAATGCTTTAATAAAGTATAACTATAAATAGGAGTGAACAATACAAATATTTCAAAGACTTAAAAGAATAGTTATGCTAATTCCAACAACTTGCCAGTGTTAGATTTATTATAACAATTACAGACAAGAAGTTTTAGAACTTGCTTTTCTGATGAGTCAAAATCCAGCCTTACAGCAACCTCTGCTGATTAGCCAGCCTTTGGAAGACTGAGCCAAACTGCTCTGATGAGGTGAGAAGTGGCTTGCATAGAGACATAGGACATCTGGTGGGAGGAGATCCGGAGCTGCAGAACAAAAGGCAGGGTGAGGGTGGAGTAGTCAAACAGGTTTTTAAAGAGGGAATGAGAGTTAGGACACAGGGTCACCTCCACATCCATCACACCCAGCCAGAGAGGCGCTTCAGTAAGTTAATTAGCAGGGGGGACTGGATGGGGAGTGTTAGGGCAACTTAACCACGTCAGTGGGTTGGCTTAGCCAGATCTTAACCTCCTGGAGAAAGTTTCTCTATTTTCGATTTTAAAAGAATAGTACTTCAGGGACAAGAATAAGCCACACTTTGGAGGAAGTTGTCATCCCTGAGGGGGGCACCCTGCACCCCATTGGTCAGGGGTGCCTAGTCACCCAAGAATCTGGATACATATGGGAGCGCTGCCCAGCAACTCAGATCCCTTTCTGAAACTGCAGGAAGAAGAAGGACTGCCCTGCTGGAACACAGGCCTGCACCAAGAGGATTGCACTCTGAATGGTTACATATGCTGCACACTTTGGAACTACAGCCCTAGGGACATTGCCTTTCTTTGAAAATAGAAGGAGTGGACTCCCTGAAAGCTACATAATAAAAGAGCTCCACCTGCATCATCTCCAGCAAGAAGAACCCAGATGACCAGCTTCAGCTGGTTTTTAAAGAATATGACTAGGTGCATTGTGGGAGATGTAATCCCAACTTCCCAAGGAGCCAATCAGAGCTTCAGAAACATTGGCTTGGTGTTGTGGACACATTGGAACCCCAAAAGTACCTTCTGGAAGAAGATCCACAAGGTTTAAAAGATTTGGAGAATTTTTCTAAAAAAGTTCCATAAGGTGAGCGACCTTTCGACGAGAGTCAAGCTGACGACGCTGGACCTCGACTCAACCTGAGATTCAGGTTTGCCCTGCTGAAGCTCAAGGAGCTTTTCATCATCAATGAGATTCTAAGGAGTTGCCTGAGGCATCGTGCAAGCAAAGCCACTCTTGTCAAATTCAAAGTCGGCCTTGTGAGGAGCTTTGCTTGATGCCGAAAGAAAAAGCTCCAAAAAAGGACTAAGTCAGAAGATAAAAACTTGATCGGGCCCTACAGCTTAGTGTCTGACCCATTCTCCATCACGGTCAGCCTGAAACTTTGACTTTGTCCCAGTCAAGCGTGACCTGATGTCCCAAAATGGCCCTTTTGTCTTTTAGGAACTAGAAAGGGATTATTCTTTAAAATTTCATATCTCTGGTTCCCTAAATTGGATTTTGGGAGTTTTGGTGTTATGTTAATTAAGACAATATGTCATATGTTTATAAATTGGTGTTGGATCTTTATTTTGTGTAGTGTCATACCTATTTGATGTATTTGTGTTTTTTAAAATATTTTAAATGACACCTGTCTCCTAAGTTAAGCCTGCCTGCTCGCAGCCAGCTACCAAGGAATGAGCAAGGAATAATTTATTGAGACCTTGATTGGACCTTATGTTGCAATTTTGGCCTTATTACTAGTGGTAGCTACCCACTTACCCCTACTAATAAACCACATTTGTTCTAACAATCTTTATGGTAGGATAACCGGTGTCCAATATTTACTATTGTAAGTCTCAACCCACAATTATAGAATCAAGAGAAAATATGTAAAATGGGGTCATCCGTAGTAGGAGCAAATGGACACAGCCCGCATTCCTTATTATAACTTGTAGAGTGTCATACTCCCACCAACCAGGTCGGATGCGAGAAGAAATGTAGGGATCAACCACAAGAGAGAAGATCTAATATTTCGACCATCTTGTATACCCATGCTTTTTTGCCTCACAATCCCCAAAAGAGAGTTAATCTTGTTACATCAAACTAAGCCACCCCAAGCACTTTGTCCCAGGGATCCTTTAGCATACCTCACATCAATAACAACACCCCAGCCATGCAAGCCGCAGGATCTGACACCATATCACGGCGGTCCTTAATCAGACTTGGCTTCCAGTTTTTCCAAATAACCATGTGATTGTATGTATCCGTAGTCTTTGCCTGCCATATGGGCATATTTTGATAGCATATCGATTTCAGCATGAACCCACTTAAGTAAATCTTTGAGCCATTCTCTCATAAGGGGCAACACATGGGACTAACACGCCATGGCAATACAATGCTTGGCAATTACTACAGCCAAATCAATGAATTTATACAAATGTTTTGTTCATTGCATGCTTTTAGTGAGTCAGAGGCCACTTTCATTAGTAGTCGCCCACTCAGCTCTGTCACACATACACGTACCTCTTCCCAGTACCCAGCCGCAGCCAGGCACTGCCACACCACGTGATGGACCCCAGCATATTCCTCTGCACATGTAGGACGAGCACTTATGCCCCCTGGGTACATATAGCATATGCATTTTGGGGACAAATATGTGATGTGTAAAAGATTAAACTGGGTAATTTTGAAATAGAGTTTTGTCAATGTTCCCTTCATGTTGTTCAAGAATGGGACCACTCCATAAGTGTTAAGCAGGGAGCTGTAACCATTGCTTGCCATGCTCATATGGGGCACAACACATCAGGAAGGTGATTTTGAGTCTGATGCGTTGCTGCACACTGCATGTGAGAATCTGAAAACTCTTAGAGAATGGTGAGATTTTCTTGACTGATTCAAATGAAACATAGAAAAGCTTTTCTTATAATTCCAGGAAATGTGGATGGGGTTATTGTCCAAGAGACATAAGGTTCCTTCTTGCACATAAACAATCATAAAAAGCCACCCTGGCACTGTCATGTGTGCTGCTTCATGCAGGACACATGAAAGTGACAAAATGGCATTTTGTTTAAAGGTTTGTTTATGTACAGGAAAGGACCCTTTACTATACATAAACACACAGGGCATTTTGCTTTTTCCATGTGTGCTGCACAAGGCAACACACATGGAAAAAGCAAAAACGATGAAAAATCATGCATTTCTCCTCATTTCGCCAATTTAAGACTAGGATTTACCTGGACTTAATTTTGACACTGCCTCCTATGTAGCCACCCTTGTGAATAGGCGGCAGCATCAAAATGAATGGGTGTTGCGGTGGAACGCCCACCGCAGCACCCACTGCCCACCCCTTTCACACTAACCATAGCGTGAAAGGTGGCCTTATGTAAAAGGCAGCATTTAGCCATGTTAAATGGCTTAACGCTGCCTTGTACATAAGGTGCAGCCTCTATCTCCACCACAAAGTCAGTAAAATCACGTTGTGGTGGCGATAAGGGCTTGTACATATGCACCTATGTTTCTGCTGGACTCCACGTTATACCTAGATCACCACATCAAAACCGTATAAATTCAGCCCAAATGTTCACAGTTTTGTGCAGGTTTTAATACTATCACACCTGTCTTTACACTTTTCACACTCTACTGATTAGCCTCTCTAAGTCTGACACTGTCCCTCTCAGAGCCATGATCTATACTGTAACCCACCTGATTGCTGTTAGAGGCCAATCACACCACATCATGCCAATAGTAGTGATTTTGAACTAGTTCCTAGTAACAGTCGGTTATACCTTTAAGAGATTCACATAGGTAAACTCACTATTCTTGCCAAAAGGCTTACCATCTATTGTGACACTCAATTGTTCAAGGCAAAAAAGTGTGGATATCCCACTTATAAATATAGAGTTTTCACAATCTTAATTAAAATCTAAATGTGGCACGAAACATTGCAAACATCTTCACTGTGAGTTTTGGTCTTGCATCAAATTGTATCTGTTCCAGAAAATAATGGAAAACTCTTCAACAAGGCTAGACAAAAGCTCATCTTTTTAAACCCAGCGGTCATGTGCTCAAATGACTCAAAAAAGAAGCACTCAGACTCTTTTTCTTAAATGATGGGAATACACTGGCTCTGTCCCCACATCTTGTTGAATGCTCAGTCGATATCGACCTGCCATAATACCATTAAAATGCATTAAGTTTGGATGAAATTGACCTATGTCTATTCCCAGTTTAAATGTGATGGGCAATGCATACCACCTCCTACCCTCAAGAAAATGCTTTGGGAATAACTGACCTTCTGTTACCACCCATTGAAATGCATTGCAAATGACTATCATGCTTATTCACCCTAAAGATTTGTTTTAGGTATCACAGGCCTTCTTCAGCCTCCACTCTATTCTATTGATTAAGTTAAACCAATTGCCTAATGATATACTTGCGTATGACTGACCTGCTCCAACGCATATCTGAAATTCATTATGTGCAATGGACCTGCTGTAACTCCTGATTCAAATGCTTTGTGTACAATGTACATCGGAATCGCTACAATGCCCTATAGAGATGTATGATGCAAATTGGACTGTCTCCTAAATACCTTCATAAAAATGCATTATATGCAATAGGCCTGCTACAGCTGTAGGCTTTGGTTGCCTCTTTTTTACACTAATTTGACGCAGGGCTGTGTTGCCCTGCATCAAAAGAAAAGGGCAGGAATGTGCTGTATCTGTGAGAGTCAGCACATTCCTGTCCTCCTACAATACCCTGGTACACAAATAACTGCCTAGCACCAACAGAGGCACCATGGCACAAGGGTGACTCTATTGATATCAGGTAGTTTTTGTACAGGAAGGGGCACATTCCAGCACAAAAACAACTGTTACGCCACCCCTGGAGAGATGCAGGGTTTTGACGCATTCCTACATTTTAATCTATGTTGTAAATCTGGGAATGTGTCAAAAAATATGGGCTTTGAGTGGGAACACTCAACGCAAAGTCCGTGGCACCCCTTCAGAGACAGTGTGAGGCAATGTCGTCATGTCATAGACAGTTAAAATCAACCTTAAATAGCAATGTGCAACCCCGAAGTTGTAGAATGAACACGCAATCCAAATGTCGATGTGTCGTAGAAAGTCAAAATAAACCGGGATTCAAAAATCTCCACTTCTACAAACAACTCATTTTCCTAGGAAAAGGAGCGGAGATTTTTGAATTGGGATTGCGTGTTCGTTTTACAACTTCGTGGTTGTACATTGCTATTAAAGGCATCACTCATCTGAAAGTGGAAGTTACGTCGGACTTTGAACTGTGTTAATTCGATGGTGGTATCTTCGCACTTAATTCTGCCTGGAAATTGACAACCTGAAAGAAGTTATGCAAGGAAGGTTGAAGACCGGGAGTTTGAAACCCCGCAAATTTAAGAATAACACAAGCCCTGATTGAGATATTGAAAGTGCTGAGATGTGATTATTGTCAATTTTAAAGCCTGAAGAAGGTGGTTGGACCTGTGAGACCACCAAAACGTGTCGCTTCTTGGTAACTTTTGAAAGATATATTGTTCTTTTGGAGACATTAAAGTTTGTAAGATAATGTCTCAGTACGTTTTTAATTGTGTATGAATATTGATTGGTCACGCACTTTTGTTTTTTAATTCTAATTTTGTTGTGATTTTAACTTTGTCATGAACTTAGAAGGTACAAATAAATGAAACACTTATTACATTTTTGATCAATTGGCAAATATTGGAAGTTCCCATTGAATGAGTGAGTTTGTATTGGTTGCTGTTTGGGGTATGTGAAAAAAATCAGGGGGTGGTGTGTTGTATGCAAGTGGTGTCCTGTCCCTTTGGCAGAGTAGGACCCATCTCTGTTTGTTATGGTATTTGTAAGGAAATAAGCAATGGACATTGAAAAGGTTCCCTTCCAGGCTCCGTAGTCATGTCCCTAACTTTTCATGCATTAGCACTCATTGATTTGTGAATAATGAGTGTAAAAGTATTAAGGTAACCATGCCTTTCATTCTTCCATTACACATGCTTATTTAATCTTGAATTCCCTTGAGTGTTTTCTCTTTCCAGGATGTTGTTACTTTTCTTTTTTAGGCAGCATATTGCTCTTGTCTAGTGCGTAATTGAATTGAGTCACATTCAGGTGTTTAGAGCTGGGCACAATTGTATTGTAGTTGAAGGCAGTGCACGTTTCTCTCAGTGGGGCAGTATGGTGTTCAGTGGGGGGGAGGATGTGGCACTATGGTCAGAGCTGCTGAATTTGGAACTGGGGAACAAGTTCAGCCTTCATGACCAGTCCCCCAGACCATTCTCCTGAGGGAGCACATTCCCATGCTAGACCTTAGAAGGCCCAGCAGGACCTTAGAAGCCCTGTTGTCCTAGCACCAGCAGGTGGTCACTAGTGGGGGCAAGTGTGGGTTAACCTTGAAGATCTGGGGGGGTGGAGCTAGTCGAGGTATGAGATGGCTGTGTTCTGAGTGAGCTCCTCCGGGATGCCATAAAAAATCCCAATTATCCTGCACGAAGGAACGTATCAACCTTCCAGACAAAGTGATCTATAGCTGGAAACATAGTCACACCTTAAATTAGCACCCACTGGGCACCCCGTGATTAGGAACAGCTGAGACAGACAAGGACGCGGTTGGGGCCTGCGGCGCGGGACCGCCATCCAGACGCTGGCCTGGAACGAGGGGTGAGGTCGTGACGCAGAGCACGTATTCCGGCAGAGGTGAGGCCGGGGGTCGGGGCTGGACTGAGGGAAGGTGCTCCAGACGGCCCCCATAAGGTACTGTGAATCCCTGCACTGCCCAATGGAACTATAATACCAATACCCCTCCCGAGCGCTGCAACATCCTAAGCCCCGAAGCAACACACGCTGCAAGGATTTCACTGGGTCCGGACCGCGATGTACACAGCATGTGAGCGCTGGTTTGGCTGAGGTTCTTCGTGAGATCTGTAGAAGCATCCGGGCTGCACAGTTCTGTACAGTCTGAAGGACCCTAAGTGTCCTCTGTGGAGCCCCTAGGTAGACTGCGTTGGAGTAGTCGAGGCGAGTTAAAATCAGGGCCTGGACTAGTATCCGCCTTGCTTCAAACGGGAGCAGCCCAATGATTTTCCTGAGTGATCTCATCAGGGCGTAGCAAATAGCTGCTACCTTCTGTGCTTGCACCAAACAATTAAGCACTGGGTCCAGCCACACTCCCAGACTCTTAATTTTCTCTTTTGGGGAGGAAGGCTGGCCCAGAGTATTCAGCCACCAACCGTCCACCGAGGAGGGTGCGTTATGCCCTAGCATCATGATCTCCGTCTTTGCTCCGTTAAGTTTCAGGAAAGAATCATCCATCCACTCACGGACTCTACTAAGGCAGGAGGAAAGTTTGTCATAGGTCGACATCTGCCCAGAAAGAGTGATGATAAGCTGAGTATCATCAGCGTAGGTCACTAGTTGCACCCCCCAAGGTAACACCACCTCAGCCAATGGTCTCATATATATATTAAATGAGGTTGGGCTGAGGGATGAACCCTGGGGAATGCCACAGTGTAGATGCATAGGAGGGGAAGAGATGTCATCCTCAAATACCGAGAAAGTCTGCTCGGAGAGGAAGGATTGTAGCCACCTCAGTGCGGTCCCAGTGATACCCACATTATTCATCCTTTGGGTCAGAATAGAATGGTTAACGGTATCAAAGGCCGCACTAAGATCTAATAACAGTATGGCCGCGCAACTACCTCCATCAACAATCTTTCTTGCTTCCTCAACTACTGCAATAAGGGCAGTTCAGTGCCTTGTTTGCACCTGAACCCGGTCTGGGTTGGGTGTAATAAGTTGTTGTTTTCTATATGGCTGGATATCAGGGAGTTAACATATTTTTCGGTCAGCTTACTGATCGTGGGCAGCAAAGAGATGGGGCGATAGTTGGCCCAATCATCAGGATTGAGATTGGGCTTCTTCAGTAACACCTTTACTCTTGCCTGTTTCCAGGGGAGAGGGACTACCCCAGCTGCCAGGAAGATATTAATCACCTCCCTAATCACCGGGGCCACAGTGTCTGAGACCAAATTGAGAACAGTAGGTGCTGCTGCATCAGCCGGTGAACCTGATTTCAAGTTGTCCAAAAGCGACTGAACCTTCAAACAGTCGAGAGGGGGGAATGTCTCAAAGAGGGTCAAATCTGGACCTGGGGACAGAGATAGTGCCACCGGGGACCCCCGGAATGTTGAATAGATATCTGCTATCTGCGAAGCAAAGAAGTTTGCTAACTCCCTGCAGCGTGTGTGAGCAAGAAGAGTGTCAATAGTGGGGGTAGGAAGGGGTAACTAAGGACTTAAATTTTTTGAAGCTTTCCCTGGAAGAACTAGAGGCCGCAGTTATTTTTTCTTGATAGTAATTGGACTGAGTAACTTTAATAGCCTGTTTATAATTACGTAGCGCAGTCCTATAACTATTTTTACTAGCTTCAAGGTAATCTTTCCTCCACATCCTCTCTTTCTGTTTGCAAAGCTGTTTAAGGGTTCTGAGCTCTGGAGTATACCAGGCTTTTTTATTCTCCCCACTGCGATGGGAGAGTTCAGCCTTAGGTAGGACCAAGTCCAATGATGCCTCTATCCAATGATTATAGCAATCATTTGCTTCCGAGGGGTCATTACTAGGTTCAGGTAGAGTTTCTAAAAGATTATTGATCCATTTATCCTTTGATAGTTTGGACCATGCTCGACTAGCTTTTTTTGAAAAGCTAGCCTGGCCTGTCTGTTCCTGGCGAGTAAGGGAAAAAAACAGGAGGGTACGGTCAGACCAAGGAACTATGGCGAGCGTGCTTAAGTTAGTGTAACAATGATCCAGCGTATGTATGGCTTTGTGTGTAGGGCCTTTGATAATTTGTTTAAGTTGGACCGTGTCTAACACAGTCAACAAACTCTGACATACTGGAGTGTCGGGTTTATCTAACTGGATGTTAAAATCTCCTGGTACCGTGAAATTAGGAGCGTTACAGGACAAATTGATAACAGAGCTTAACAGCTCTTCACAAAATTGTCCGATCGCCCCCGGAGGCCTGTAAACCAAAAGCCCCGAAAGCGAGCATATTGGGGATAGGGTAACTGAGTGCAGTGGATGTGCGCACGACGTACCACAGCTCCATAGGTGGGATAAACAATCTGTAGTTGCAGGCAGAGAATAATATACCAGTGCACTGGCAAGGGGAAGACATTGACAGACAGGTGGAAGGCGCCAACAAACCCAGACACGGCTCAAACCTCCTAGACCAACAGACCTCGGCTGATGTGGTGAAACCCAAAGAGGCGCATAAATAATAAAACCATTGCTGTCCAAGATCCAGGCAGTCCTTAAGAGTGAAAACAGACCTTGAAGATATCAAGGGCAAACCCGACAAAAATCAACCAAAAATAACCTTTGACCACTCCAAGAAAATACCAAACCTATCTGCAGATGGTGAATCAACACCACGGTCTGAGGGGACGACGCGCAGTGGCGTAACGAATGATGATGTCCAGGCTATGTTCAATACAATACAGGCCGCACTGACAAACATCAATTGGAAAATTGACTCGCTAACGCACAGAGTGGATCGCATGTCAGAGAGACTAGACCACCACACAGAGAGGATAGACATGGCTGAACGGCGTATTTCAGAAGTAGAAGATGCAAATAACCAAGCAGTTACTAAACAAACTAAGATGGACAAGCAGCTGGTGGAATTGACAGCCAAGGCAGAAAAGTTAGAAGCGAGGTCTAGGAGAAATAACCTTCACCTGATGGGCATAGCACAAACTACGAATACCGTTCCCATGGAGAAATATGTGAAACAGCTATTAATAACGCTGCTAGGCAGAGACACATTCTCAGACGTTTTCATAATTGAAAGAGTGCACAGATCCTTGTCCCCTAAGCCGCCACTGGGTACCAGGCCGAGACGTATAATAGCCAAGCTACTAAACTACAGAGACCGGAACGCTGCGCTCCGTAAGGCCCGAGAACTGGGTACTTTCCGCCATGAGGGCATGGAAATAGCCGTCTACGCAGACTTCACACAAACAGTGCAAGAAGCGAGGAAGAAATTTGGTCCCGCCAAACAGAAACTCAGTGAACTACAAATTGCCTATGCTATGTTGTATCCGGCCAGACTAAAAATCACGGACGAAGGATCGACGAAAATCTTTAAAGAGCCTAAAGACATCATGAAATATCTGCAAATGCGACGAACCCAGGGAACACGCAGGAGATCGCCAAGAGACAGATCACCTGATCGAGAAACCATGTCAGATGTGGAATGAAAACACTGAACTCAGGCGTGGATGACCAACTGCCCACTGGAATAGACATGCCCACCTTGAATATAGTGGACTGCATTGATGGCGGCTGTCGTACTGCAGGTATACATATACACCTGAGGCAAAACACTGTGCAGTGATTACACACACATAAAGAGCAAGCCCTCACAGATATGCTGGACTGAGAAAGAAGCGAGCGCATGGAACGCAGATAAGTACACTGAAGAACTAAACTGTATCACTTCAGCATTGACTTAAATGCTGTGCAGCTGGTAGATGCACTTACATTAGTCAGCTTGATTATAGCGATGTAATTGTTTAAGGAAACATAGTATTGGTCGCTCAAAAGTGTAACAATGTGTTGATACTTGGCATCCCCCCCTTCGAAAGACTAACTTTCACTTTCCTTTTTTCTGTTTAAGGGGTGGGAGGAGGATGAGGGATATGTTTCATTTACAAGGGATTGTCTCCGTTGAGTTGGGTGCAGTGGAGTGGGAGGGGAGTTGCAAGGGGGGGAAAAATGGAAAATCACCAAGCAGCGACAAGATTGTAGATAGTTCTCTTTCTCTGTTGATTCGACAGCTAGGACATCAGTTGATGGCCCCCTTAATTTGTAGAATGCATGGCTACTGATTTAAAACATGTTCGCACACTGACTTTCATGTCCTGGAATGTTAGAGGACTCCAAAATCCGCACAAAATACGTAAAGTACTAGCCTATTTAGACAGACACAAGGTAGATGTAGCCTGCCTCCAGGAAACACAGCTCACAGCTCACAGAGAGAGCAGAGTTGGAAACAGGTGGACAATTTTCCGTATGGCATCCTCCTATTCTAATTATGCCAGAGGGGTAATGATATTGATTAAACGTAATACCCCATTCACACTTATCAATGCCATCAAAGATGATCAAGGCAGTTGCAATATTATACAGGGTAATTGTGGTGGCACCTCTCTTACGATAGTCACGGTATATGGTCCGAATGCTGATGACCCGCTCTTTTATAAACACATCTGGGCCAAACTACGTGACTTGAGCCCCACGGCCATTCTATGGGGAGGGGACTTTAATACCTGTTTAGACCCGACCCTAGATAGATCGACCGGTAACGTTAGATATGGCAAACAATCAGCCAAACCTCTAAGGGAAGGAATGACAGAGTGGCCCCATGGTAGATGTCTGGAGACTGAGACACCCGAGGCGAAAAGAAGGCACCTGCACCTCTTTGACACACAACTCTTGGTCTAGAATAGACTACTGGCTAACCACACAGGAGGTTAGCACATGGATAAAATCAGTGGAACACTTGCCAAAACAATGTCAGATCACTCACCTGTACGCCTTGAACTAGAAATTCCCACACATACCCCAAGGCAATTTACATGGTGATTACAGCACTCCGTGCTTCAAGACCAGGTGTTCCGTAGTAAACTACATCAAGCGATAGTAGACTTTTTTCAGTTTAATTCTGGCTCTGTGAAAAGCTCAAGAACGCTATGGGAAGCTTTCAAGGTCAAAACAACAGTTGATGGACAGAATGCAGAACAATGTCATACATTCACCCCAGTACAGAGATCTGGGCCTAAATCCATCGTTGTTTTGCACTCCACACCACCCCAGTTCAGACATGGCCATATGCAAATCAGCCTTGACCCTGTGCCTCATGGGAACAGTACAGCCCGAACTGCCAAGCCATGTCTTTCCTGGATCGGAATCAAGCATCCTAGGACCGGTTTCTGCCTATCAGCCGTCTTCAGCCAGGATAACTTGACTCCAGTGGTGTGGAGAGCATGGGACTCACATCTGAGCATACCCATCCCACTCGGGGTGACAAATGCAAAACAACAGTTGAGGGACAGAATGCAGAACAATGTCATACATTCACCCCAGTACAGAGATCTGGGCCTAAATCCATCGTTTTTTGCACTCCTTACCACCCCAGTTCAGACATGGCCATATGCAAATCAGCCTTGACCCTGTGCCTCATGGGAACAGTCCAGCCCGAACTGCCAAGCCATGTCTTTCCTGGACCAAAATCAAGCATCCTAGAACCGGTTTCTGGCTATCAGCCGTCTTCAGCCAGGATAGCTTGACTTCAGTGGTGTGGAGAGCATGGGACTCACGTCTGAGCATACCCATCCCACTCGGGGTGACAAATGCAAAACAACAGTTGATGGACAGAATGCAGAACAATGTCATACATTCACCCCAGTACAGAGTTCTGGGCCTAAATCCATCGTTGTTTTGAACTCCACACCACCCCAGTTCAGACATGGCCATATGCAAATCAACCTTGACCCTGTGCCTCATGGGAACAGTACAGCCCGAACTGCCAAGCCATGTCTTTCCTGGCCGGAATCAAGCATCCTAGGACCGGTTTCTGGCTATCAGCCGTCTTCAGCCAGGATAACTTGACTCCAGTGGTGTGGAGAGCATGTGACTCACATCTGAGCATACCCATCCTACTCGGGGTGACAAATGCAAAACAACAGTTGATGGACAGAATGCAGAACAATGTCATACATTCACCCCAGTACAGAGAGAGATCTGGGCCTAAATCCATCGTTGTTTTGAACTCCACACCACCCCAGTTCAGACATGGCCATATGCAAATCAACCTTGACCCTGTGCCTCATGGGAACAGTCCAGCCCGAACTGCCAAGCCATGTCTTTCCTGGACCGGAATCAAGCATCCTAGGACCGGTTTCTGGCTATCAGCCGTCTTCAGCCAGGATAGCTTGACTCCAGTGGTGTGGAGAGCATGGGACTCACGTCTGAGCATATCCATCCCACTCGGGGTGACAAATGCAAAACAACAGTTGATGGACAGAATGCAGAACAATGTCATACCTTCACCCCAGTACAGAGATCTGGGTCTAAATCCATCGTTTTTTTGCACTCCACACCACCCCAGTTCAGACATGGCCATATGCAAATCAGCCTTGACCCTGTGCCTCATGGGAACAGTCCAGCCCGAACTGCCAAGCCATGTCTTCCCTGGACCGAAATCAAGCACCCTAGGACCGGTTTCTGGCTATCAGCCATCTTCAGCCAGGATAGCTTGACTCCAGTGGTGTGGAGAGCATGGGACTCACGTCTGAGCATACTCATCCCACTCGTGGTGACAAATTGCAAAACAACAATTGATGGACAGAATGCAGAACAATGTCCTACATTCACCCCAGTACAGATATCTGGGCCTAAATCCATCGTTTTTTTGCACTCCACACCACCCCAGTTCAGACATGGCCATATGCAAATCAGCATTGACCCTGTGCCTCATGGGAACAGTCCAGCCCGATCTGCCAAGCCATGTCTTTACTGACCCGGAATCAAGCATCCTAGGACCGGTTTCTGGCTATCAGCCGTCTTCAGCCAGGATAGCTTGACTCCAGTGGTGTGGAGAGCATGGGACTCACGTCTGAGCATACCCATTCCACTCGGGGTGACAAATGCAAAACAACAGTTGATGGACAGAATGCAGAACAATGTCATACATTCACCCCAGTACAGAGATCCGGGCCTAAATCCATCGTTTTTTTGCACTCCACACCACCCCAGTTCAGACACTTCCATCCTAGCAAACATCAGACATAAAACAACCGCATTCCATGAATTTGCCGACACTGAGAATAAATACCTATCACATAGACACACAGCAAGAAATTATGGAGAAGGTGGTCGAACGAGAAAGGCACTATCATGTAAAATTAAACTAGTACACACAGCCACATTTATAACACAACTGACGGATGACTACGATGCGCCAATATACAACACTCCCTCCATACTTAACAATTTCATGAATTATTATTCAAGGTTATACACTACGCAATCCACAGCCTCCATACCAGAAATAAATAATTATCTAGACGATATTAGTTTGGCATGGCTGTCTGATACACATCGGGAATACCTAGGCCATCACATAACCGAAGACGAATTCAAAGAAGCGATTAACTCTTTGCCAAATAGTAGGGCGCCTGGGCAGGATGGCCTCCCAGGTGAATTTTATGAAGAATTTAGAGATCTGCTTGTGCCCCACTTAGTAAAAAGGTACGAGGAGGTTTATGAGGAAGGCATGCTTCCGACGTCGCTTCAAGAAGCCCTATTGATAGCACTCCCGAAACCTGGTAAGAACTTAACAAAATGGGATTCGTACCATCCCTTATCATTAATAAACATAGACGTAAACATTTTAGCAAAAATAATAGCAAACAGAATACAACTCCTACTAGGATCCTTAGTTCTACCAGATCAGGTGGGGTTTATACCCACTAGATCCACAACACAAAACATACGTACCATTTTTGCAATGTACCACAGCCTTAACCCAGAAGTGCCTGCAGCCGCTGCCCTACGAGATGTGGCAAAAGCTTTTGATTCGGTGGAGTGGAGGTTTATGTTAGTAATCCTGAACAGGATGGGGTTTTCAAAACCGTTTATACATTGGATCTCATTATTGTACACTGAACACAAGGCCAGAATAAGGATAAATGGAATGACCTCCCAGCAGATAGACATCAGCCGCAGGACGAGGCAGGGCTGCCCCCTATCACCTATACTATTCGCATTTACATTGGAACCAATAGCATGAAAAATTAGACAAAAACACCCAGAAGCAGCCTTAAAATGTAGCCTTCGCCCTATCAAAATATCATTATACACCGATGATATGGTTATCTACACCAGATACCCAGACACTAACTTAAATCCACACATAAGAGAATATATTAGTTATGAAACTTACTCCGGCCTTAGAATAAATTGGGATAAGTCGGTAATAATTCCATTAACATTAGAGACACCGCAGCCATGTCTAGACTATCCATTACAATTGCATACCGATTCAGTAAAATACCTAGGAATCTGGATCCACCGGGATCCGGAAATTGTGATCAGAGAAAACTATGGGAAAGCCTTGATAAAACTAGAAGAACAAGTGGTAAGATGGATTAAATTGCCTCTCTCACTTGCCGATAGAATTGCACTGCAGAAAATGATAGTGTTACCCAGATTTTTATATCTGTTTTGGAATATTCCGATATGGCTCACACAAACATTTTTCTCCAGACTGCGTTCCACGCTTCAGCGGCTAACATGGGCAGGGAAACAGGCCAGGGTAGGCTGGAAGACCTTAATGAAACCATATTATCAAGGAGGTTTTGGGGCCCTGGAGCTCCAGTTATATTTCTACTGTGCGCAAGCGCAACACGTGCATTACTGGATACAACCACATTCACACATCCCGCACATTGCAGTGGAGAGAGATAGTGTCCTTCCAAAAACGAGTTACATATCGGATCCGGTAAGGTTTTTTCCCAGAGATACAATGCAAACGGTTCATTGCACTTCCAAAGCATGGCATACATTGGCAAATCGCGCGCAGAAGATTCCACTATATGCCCCAGCACTGCCATTGGCTAACTACCCCAAACTCTCGGTCACACAATACAAGAAAATGCAAACAACATTAGGGGACATGGGGCTTGTGACCATGGGCAAAGTATTACCGCATAATAAATTCATCCGACGGAATGACCCATTCCTATGTGCACATCAAACGCCGTTTAAGGTGTTTGCCTACCTACGGCTACGTTCTGCAGTGGAAAAGTTTTACACATCCTATCCGGACGAACCCATAAAATTGAACGCACTACAAATATTTTTGATAGCACCCACACACCACCAGCTTGTGACGCATCTGTACAACGCATCCCAAGATGAACAGAATCTAGGACAAAATATATCACTCCAGAGATGGGAAAAAAAGGTTGGCGAAGCAATAACAGAAGAAGATTAGAGCTATAGCTGCACCCAATTGCATTTACTCACATCCAATTGCAACCTATGCATAATTATTTTCAAGTTTTTAAACCAGACTTATTACACACAGGTTAAACTACATAAGTACGGCCTTAAAGCAGACAACAGGTGTGTGCGCTGTAATGCACCCAAGGCTGACTTCCTGCACATGGCATAGGCATGCCCACACCTTCAAAAGTATTGGCAAGAAATCACAGACGCGTTATCGAATATGCTAGTTGAGGAAATTCCAAACACACCACTAGTTTGCCTACTGGGGATCCACAAACTTAAGCTAACCAAAAGACGGAAGTTCCTAGCTGTGACACTTTTACTTGCAAAACGGCGTATAGCTATGAAGTGGGGTAGCAAAAGACCGCCAAGATTTAAGGACAGGATCACTGACACGACTTACTGTAAAGAGACACTAGGGGCATATGCAGAGAACATACCGCAGGCCCGCTAGTGAATATCTACAGGCAACGCAAGAAGACCCTTGAAGGGGTGATATTTGACGGAATGGCACACACGACTGGACAAGCCTGGCACTTCACAAATACCGAATGACAGGTCATACTTATCTTTACACGAGACTCTGACAGATGTTCACTTGAGTGTTGCTTTATGATGTAGGCTCTGTATTATATACTGATGTTGGTTTATCTTGGGAACTATTGTAACTCCAAGACAATACACACCATATGTAAGAAGATAATATATGTATGATGTACACTGTTGCTGTTTGGTGGAAATCTTTTTTTTTTAAACCCGTGAAGGTCTGTCCACCATGCTGAAGTTCACCTCCAGTCTTGCAATCAGAGCTTTGGAGCAGCACACCCAAGAGCGACTGTTATTCTGTCACTGATGTCACAAGAACCTTGACCAGGGCAGCTATAGGGCGGTGCAACCGGTGTGATCGCACCGTGCTCTGACTTTGGTTGGGTGCGTCATGTTTGCAAATATATTATGTTTCTAAAAGCACATGCTGCCTCCTTCCTTGCCTCCAGCAATTTTCAGCAACAATAAAAAAGCGATGATAATTCTGGTGATTAATGTTCTTACTAGAGAGAGATGGAGTTTTGTCAAGTGGAAGTTTTGACTCGTGGAAAGGTATCATACAGGGTTAATAGGCCTGCTGCAGAGAACATGTACCATACAGATCACAAACTGCACATAATGTAAATAGATGAGTGGGTTACTGCTTTTGTCAGAGAGATCCTTTTGTTACTCGCAGTTTATAAGTTGAAATCCTAACATAGAAAAGTGAGTTATTCACTGTCATCTAAGAGCTGAATGGAAATTGCAAGGTATAAATTAGAGCACTGTTTTTTTCCCCAGTCTTTGATTATCCTAATGTTGCAAAAAGGGTTAATTTGGATAGAAATCAATTCTGGTTATTAAAGAGAACCCCCAACCATGATATTACGTTCTAAATTCAGAGTTTGTGTTTCTCCAGGCCAGCCACCATTAAACTATACTGCCTACTAGTATGGTTGTTGTGTGACTTCTACACATTGTAGTCCTTTATCTGATGTAACATTTCCTATACAGTGATTTACACATGTATAATTGATTATCTCTGTGTAATATATGTGATGTAAAGTGCTCTGACAACCTACACTGGTACCACTGGTGCTGTACATCAAATTAAATTAATCTGAGAGAGAGAGAGAGTGGTTATGGAGACTTGAGGAGTACTGTTAAAGGGGGGCAGTGAGGGAATCCATGGCGAAGGGAGTCATTATGGAGCACCAACAAATATTGTCGCACAGGGCTCCACTGGTGCTAAAGTCGGCCCTGCCCTTGAGGCCAGTCCACCTCATCCATTTGTACCTCTATTGGTTTTGTTTCAGCAGTAGTAGCTTCAACTCACCAGGGATCGGCAATGCAGGATGTGCACATGCACCAAACTAAGTCCACAAACTTCATGGTCTCTCTGCTTCATGCACAAGCATTTGTAATATGTGCCGCCTGCTTTGGCGCAATGGTGGACAAAATTATGCCACAGTGTTGACTAAATTATGCAGCAAAAGAAAGGCTGCAGAGTAATGCATTATATTTTCTGTTACTTTATTATTGTGACATTTTACACATGCTAACAGTCTCTGCAAAGATTTTGCCTTATTAGTACCATTGTAACATACAAATGCAGCAGTGAGAAAGGTGACCAATCAACCTTTGCAAAGGGCCCTCCACTTCTCGGAAACACAAGTCACATCTTTTAGTAACCTTTGATCCGTTTGAGCTACAAACAATTTATTGTTTAAAATCGTCAAATTATGCAGCAGATGATGCATTATGTGGCAAATATTGCATAGCCATAATTATGTAGTAAATATTTGCAAATTAGGATATTTTGCCATTCATGTTTGAACTGCTCTTGTAGAAAAAGAGAGAAGTGCTAATGACAGAAACTCCATGCTCGGAGACAAATGGCTTTGTGATTCCAATTCTAAGCATATTTGGGGCATTTTGTGATTGAAATCATATCCCACTTTCTGAATGTCAACAACTCATATTATACCTTAAATAGAAGTGTATCCATTGGTTGGATTAAATAGCGTAATAAGCTGTAACTAGGTAGTGAAATGCCCCCAAAAACCTGTAAAAATTAGAATGATTTGCTCTTTGTGGCCACACCTCTGACTCTGACCATTGACCCAATCCTTGGATTATTCCCACCCTCTGATTCTCCGCCCACAGTTCCCCTACTTTTTTTTCCGCTTCGACCACTGGATATATATATATTTACGAAAGAGAAGGAAAGTAGCGGTAATATATATATATATATATATATATATATATATATATATATATATATATATATATATATATGAGTCATTGTCATTGGTGATGTGTGTGTATATGGTTTTAGTAGCACATTTATACATTGGCCTAGCTGATAATTCTTTGTTTCAATTTTCGTAACTACATCAACTGTGATTTATGTCTGCATTTTATAATATCTACTGGACGTATTCGTTTAATAATGTCGGCTGACATTATAAATTAGAAAGTTCCAATTATGTGGTGTTGTCTCAAACAAACAGAATGGAGGTAAAAGTTTCTTTTTCTACGTTTGGGGTCATGTGACATTTACAAAAAATACAAATTGGTTCACTGTAAATCATTCCACATGTTATCAAGGTTGTTTCAATGGCCGAAATGCGTCATGACTTTAACCACTTGGCTGCTAAGGCTTTTCCCCTCCTGTGCTGATTGATTGAAAATCCCATTATACATGACGAGTTCACCTTGTCATGAGCACAGCTCCAGTGTGCCTCATGACGAGCTCACCTTGTCATGAGCGCTCAAGAGGTTAACACAAGAGAAATAAAGAAATATTCGGACAAGCAAGAGGAGTTTGTGCATTCTTTTTTGCCGTAAAGGAGGTTGAGTTCTGTACAACTGAAAATGATATATATATTTATATTCACTGAAAAAAACATAGGTTTCAGGTGCATTATAGTTAGAAATTAGCAATATGTGACGTCATCAGCAGTGCATTGCGGGCGCACAAGTTATAGTTAGCTGAACTAAGTATAACGGGGGAATTTCTATGGTTTTGTAGGAGTGAAATGTCCAACTAACTATAACTCCCCTGAAACCTATGGTTTTTTCAGTGAATTTCTAAGGTTTTTTAAATGCTAATTTCTAACTACAACGTGCCTGAAACCAATGTTTTTTTCATTGAATTTCTAAGGTTTTTTAAGTGCTAATTTCTAACTATATAGTGCCTGAAACCTATGTTTTTTCAGTGAATATATATATATATATGTATACATATATATATATATATATATATATATATATATATATATTTAATATACTATGTATACAAGTGAAATTGTCTCGGTCTGCCTGTTTGCCTCGGTGGCAAGGAAAAAATGGGTGGAACTGACATCAGCACGCCGACGAGGTCCTCTTATGGCTCCGATGACGTCATACGGTGTCGCGAGCGGAGTCGTGCTATTATGACGTCCTCGTCGACGTGGGAGAGCTAGGAAAGAAATTCCATGGAATGCTGGTGCAGGGGATATTCACCTAGGTGTTCAGGCTAGTCATTTTAAAGCAACTGTTTATGTTGCCACTCCAGAAACTGAAACCCTGCAGATGGCGGTGGGGTGCCCAGTCATGTGCACCTGTGAGGCAGCGTTGTGACAAGCACAACATCCCACAAAAAAGGTAACGAGGGCAATGAATAACACAGGATCTTCTCTTTGTATCTGGCAGGAACAACAAAGTTAAAATGCCCTAGTAACAAAATGTAGAATTAGTGCTACAATGGTCTTCAAGAGGACCTGCGAGGCCGCTTCTGCCTCCTGTGCCCCGGAGGCGGCACATGGGTCCCGCGGTACGGTCATACTGCGGTTGGACGCACACTCTTTGACCTCTCATGGCACTGCTCCACACTTCAGGGAGGACGCTTTCCATTAGCTATGGGAATAAATGAGTGCCAGCGCTCAGGGGAAATTGCTGCAGCATTGATGGTGTTAAAGAACATAGTGGACAAGGTGAATGGAGCAAGGAAGGCTAAGGGGATAGGGTAAAGGGGTAAGAGGAAGATAGGAGGTAGAGACGAGGGGAAAATCTGCCCAAGGTCCGGCTGGGTAGGTGACGGCAGGGAGGGGGAGTCCACAACCCATCTCCTCTTTAGCTATGTGGTAGCTCCACCAGGCATCAGCCAAATCACTAGGTCTCCACAATCTGGGGTAAGATTCGCAGGATCCAAGTCCTGATGTGTAAAAAGGTTAGGGGATACGTTCAAGGTCTGGTCTATGTCCAATTGTTGTCCCAGGGAAGTAAAACAACGTGTAGGGGACCACTATGGAAGCCATCTTGGGGTCAGGCAGGGGGTAGTGTTTTAGGGTTTAGGGTAGTGCAGTGGTGTTTGGGTAGTGTAGGGGGTCATGCTGGGGGTAGTGTTTTAGGGTTTAGGTTAGTGCAGTAGTGTAGGGGTCATGCTGGGGGTAGTGTTTTAGGGTTTATGGTAGTGCAGTGGTGTATGGGTAGTGTAGGTGACAAATGCAAAACAACAGTTGATGGACAGAATGCAGAACAATGTCATACATTCACCCCAGTACAGAAATTTGGGCCTAAATCCATCGTTTTTTTGCACACCACACCACCCCAGTTCAGACATGGCCATATGCAAATCAGCCTTGACCCTGTGCCTCATGGGAACAGTCCAGCCCGAACTGCCAAGCCATGTCTTTCCTGGACCGGAATCAAGCATCCTAGGAGCGGTTTCTGGCTATCAGCCGTCTTCAGTCAGGATAGCTTGACTCCAGTGGTGTGGAGAGCATGGTACTCACGTCTGAGCATACCCATTCCTCTCGGGGTGACAAATGTAAAACAACAGTTTATGGACAGAATGCAGAACAATATCAAACATTCACCCCAGTACAGAGATCTGAGCCTAAATCCATCGTTTTTTTGCACTCCACACCACCCCAGTTCAGACATGGCCATATGCAAATCAGCCTTGACCCTGTGCCTCATGGAAACAGTCCAGCCCGAACTGCCAAGCCATGTCTTTCCTGGACCGGAATCAAGCATCCTAGGACCGGTTTCTGGCTATCAGCCGTCTTCAGCCAGGATAGCTTGACTCCAGTGGTGTGGAGAGCATGGGACTCACGTCTGAGCATACCCATTCCACTCGGGGTGACAAATGCAAAACAACAGTAAATGGACAGAATGCAGAACAATGTCATACATTCACTCCAGAACAGAGATCTGGGCCTAAATCCATCGTTTTTTTGCACTCCACACCACCCCAGTTCAGACATGGCCATATGCAAATCAGCCTTGACCCTGTGCCTCATGGGAACAGTCCAGCCCGAACTGCCATGCCATGTCTTTCCTGGACCGGAATCAAGCATCCTAGGACCGGTTTCTGGCTATCAGCCGTCTTCAGCCAGGATAGCTTGACTCCAGTGGTGTGGAGAGCATGGGACTCACGTCTGAGCATACCCATTCCATTCGGGGTGACAAATGCAAAACAACAGTTGATGGACAGAATGCAGAACAATGTCATACATTCACCCCAGTACAGAGATCTGGGCCTAATTCCATTGTTTTTTGCACTCCACACCACCCCTGTTCAGACATGGCCAGATGCAAATCAGCCTTGACCCTGTGCCTCATGGGAACAGTCCAGCCCGAACTGCCAAGCCATGTCTTTCCGGGACCGGAATCAAGCATCCTAGGACCGGTTTCTGGCTATCAGCCGTCTTCTGCCAGGATAGCTTGACTCCAGTGGTGTGGAGAGCATGGGACTCACGTCTGAGCATACCCATTCCACTCAGGGTGACAAATGCAAAACAACAGTTGATGGACAGAATGCAGAACAATGTCATACATTCACCCCAGTACAGAGATCTGGGCCTAAATCCATCGTTTTTTTGCACTCCACACCACCCCAGTTCAGACATGGCCATATGCAAATCAGCCTTGACCCTGTGCCTCATGGGAACAGTCCAGCCCGAACTGCCAAACCATGTCTTTCCTGGACTGGAATCAAGCATCCTAGGACCGGTTTCTGTCTATGGTGTGGAGAGCATGGGACTCATGTCTGAGCATACCCATTCCACTCGGGGTGACAAATGCAAAACAACAGTTGATGGACAGAATGCAGAACAATGTCAAACATTCACCCCAGTACAAGCCCGGCTGAAGACGGCTGTAATGCCAGAAACCGGTCCTGGGAAGCTTGATTCCGGTCAAGGGAAGACATAGCTTGGCAGTTCGGGCTGGACTGTGCCCATGAGGCACAGGGTCAGACTGATTTGCATATGGCCATGTCTGAACTGGGGTGGCAGAGTGAGCTAAAGAACGGTGATGGATTAAACCCAGTTCAGTTGACTGGGGGTGAGTGTTTGTATTGTCAACGCTCCGTCCATCATCCCCTTTGGTATTTCTTTGTTCGCCCTAAGTTGGCAGGGTATGCGCAGACGTGAGTCCCTTGCTCACTTTGCCACTGGATTCAAGCAAGCCCGGCTGAAGACGGCTGTAATGCCAGAAACCGGTCCTGGGAAGCTTGATTCCGGTCCAGGGAAGACATAGCTTGGCAGTTCGGGCTGGACTGTTCC
This sequence comes from Lissotriton helveticus, assembly GCF_964261635.1. Classification (NCBI taxonomy): domain Eukaryota; kingdom Metazoa; phylum Chordata; class Amphibia; order Caudata; family Salamandridae; genus Lissotriton; species Lissotriton helveticus. The sequence goes on from NC_136068.1 coordinate 945,805,641, forward strand.
CATGAGGCACAGGGTCAGACTGATTTGCATATGGCCATGTCTGAACTGGGGTGGCGGAGTGAGCTAAAGAACGGTGATGGATTAAACCCAGATCAGTTGACTTGTGGTGAGTTTTTGTATTGTCAACGCCCGTCCATCATCCCCTTTGGTTTTTCTCTGTTCGCCCCAAGTTGGCAGGGTATGCTCAGACGTGAGTCCCTTGCTCACTTTGCCACTGGATTCAAGCAAGCCCGGCTGAAGACGGCTGTAATGCCAGAAACCGGTCCTGGGAAGCTTGATTCCGGTCCAGGGAAGACATAGCTTGGCAGTTCGGGCTGGACTGTTCCCATGAGCCACAGGGTCAGACTGATTTGCATATGGCCATGTCTGAACTGGGGTGGCGGAGTGAGCTAAAGAACGGTGATGGATTAAACCCAGATCAGTTGACTGGGGGTGAGTGTTTGTATTGTCAACGCTCCATCCATCATCCCCTTTGGCTTTTCTTTGTTCGCCCTAAGTTGGCAGGGTATGCTCAGACGTGAGTCCCTTGCTCACTTTGCCACTGGATTCAAGCAAGCCCGGCTGATGACGGCTGTAATGCCAGAAACCGGTCCTGGGAAGCTTGATTCCGGTCCAGGGAAGACATAGCTTGGCAGTTCGGGCTGGACTGTTCCCATGAGGCACAGGGTCAGACTGATTTGCATATGGCCATATCTGAACTGGGGTGGCGGAGTGAGCTAAAGAACGGTGATGGATTAAACCCAGATCAGTTGACTGGGGGTGAGTGTTTGTACTGTCAACGCTCCGTCCATCATCCCCTTTGGTTTTTCTTTGATCGCCCTTTGTTCGCCCTAAATTGGCAGGGTATGCTCAGACGTGAGTCCCTTGCTCACTTTGCCACTGGATTCAAGCAAGCCCGGCTGAAGACGGCTGTAATGCCAGAAACCGGTCTTGGGAAGCTTGATTCCGGTCCAGGGAAGTCATAGCTTGGCAGTTCGGGCTGGACTGTTCCCATGAGGCACAGGGTCAGACTGATTTGTATATGGCCATGTCTGAACTGGGGTGGCGGAATGAGCTAAAGAATGGTGATGGATTAAACCCAGATCAGTTGACTGGGGGTGAGTGTTTGTATTGTCAACGCTCCGTCCATCATCCCCTTTGGTTTTTCTTTGTTCGCCCTAAGTTGGCAGGGTATGCTCAGACGTGAGTCCCTTGCTCACTTTGCCACTGGATTCAAGCAAGCCCGGCTGAAGACGGCTGTAATGCCAGAAACCGGTCCTGGGAAGCTTGATTCCGGTTCAGGGAAGACATAGCTTGGCAGTTCGGGCTGGACTGTTCCCATGAGGCACAGGGTCAGACTGATTTGCATATGGCCATGTCTGAACTGGGGTGGCGGAGTGAGCTAAAGAACAGTGATTGATTAAACCCAGATCAGTTGACTGGGGGTGAGTGTTTGTATTGTCAACGCTCCGTCCATCATCCCCTTTGTTTTTTTTTTTGGGTAGTGTAGGTGGTCATGCTGCGGTAGTGTTTTAGGGTTTAGGGTAGTGCAGTGGTGTTTGTGTAGTGTAAGGGTCGTGCTAGGGGTAGAGTTTTATGGTTAAGGGTAGTGCAGTGGTGTTTGGGTAGTGTAGGGGTAGAGCTGGGGTAGTGTTTCAGGGTTTAGGGTAGTGCAGTGGTGTTTGGGTAGTGTAGGGGTTCATTCATGGGGTAGTGTTTTAGAGTTTAGGGTATGGCAGTGGTGTTTGGGTAGTGTAGGGGTCATGCTGGGGTTCGATTTAGAGTTTAGGGTAGTGCAGTGGTGTTTGTGTTGTGAGGGGGTCGTGCTGGGGGTAGTGTTTTAGGGTTTAGAGTAGTGCAGTGGTGGTTGTATAGTGTAGGGGGGTTTAGGGTAGTGCAGTGGTGTTTGTGTAGTGTAGGGGGTCATGCTGTGGGTAGTATTTTAGGGTTTAGGGTAGTGCAGTCATGTTTAGGTAGTGTAGGGGGACATGCTGTGGGTAGTATTTTAGGGTTTAGGGTAGTGCAGTCGTGTTTGTGTAGTGTAGGGGGTCTTGTTTTAGGGAATAGAGTAGTGCAGTGGTGTTTGGGTTAGTGTTTAGGGTTTAGGGTAGTGCAGTGGTGTTTGGGTAGTGTAGGGAGTCGTGCTGGGGGTAGTGTTTTAGGTTTTAGGGTAGTCCAGTGATGTTTGTGTAGTGTAGGGGCTCATGCTGGGGGTAGATTTAGAGTTTAGGGTAGTGCAGTGGTGTTTGTGTAGTGTAGGGGTTGTGCTGGGGGTAGTGTTTTAGGGTTCATGGTCGTGTAGTGGTGTTTGGGTAGTGTAGGGGTCATGTTGGGGGTAGTATTTTGGGTTTATGGGAGTGCAGTTGTGTTTGGGTAGTGAAGGGGTCGTGCTGGGGGTAGTGTTTTAGGATTTAGGGTAGTACAGTTGTGTTTAGGTAGTGAAGGGAATCATGCTGGGGTAGTGTTTTAGGGTTTAGGGTAGTGCAGTGGTGTTTGTGTAGTGTAGGGGCTCATGCTGGGGGTAGATTTAGGGTTTAGGGTAGTGCAGTGGTGTTTGTGTAGTGTAGGGGTTGTGCTGGGGGTAGTGTTTTAGGGTTTAAGGCAGTGCAATGGTGTTTGTGTAGTGAAAGGGGTCAGGCTGGGGGTAGTGTTTAAGGATTTAGGGTAGTGCAGTGGTGTTTGTGTAGTGTAGGGGGTTGTGCTCGGGGTAGATTTAGGGTTTAGGGTTGTACAGTGGTGTTTGGGTAGTGTAGGGAGTCGTGCTGGTGGTAGTGTTTTAGGGTTTAGGGTAGTGCAGTTATGTTTGGGTAGTGTAGGGTGTCATGCTGGGGGTAGTGTTTTAGGGTTTAGGGTAGTGCAGTGGTGTTTGGGTAGTGGAGGGGGTAGTGTTTTAGGGTTTAGGCTAGTGTGCTGAATGTCAGGACCTCAGCACGAGTCGGAGCTACAACGGGTCTTACATGGACTCAAAAGAGTGTAAAAATGCCAACAAAACCCTCCTGGACTGAACTCACTCGAAATCGGCGCACCAAGATGGCCGCCAATCCCGAGTTCTAAGTTAGCAGTCTAGTCTCTGGGTCACAGCTGTGGAGCACTCTAGGTGATGCGCGAGCGCTGAAGGGAGTGCGCACTTCACCGAGACAACGACCCGGGAAGCAGCGTTTATGAGGAGCTTGGTCTTGGTCATAGTTAAGAGTAAATTTAGAGTTATGGTGATTTTCGTCATAAAGGTCCTAGAGTATATCTGTAGAAGAAATAGAAACGCCAGTTGAGGGGAAGGGTAGAAGTTTATACAAACCTAAGTTCAGTGGCGTTAGGAGAGGTTGCCGCTCAGCAGAAGAGAAGGACGGTCGTCGTGAAGCAAACGCGCCAGTCCTGCAGAAAAGAAAAAGAGACAGAAGACGTCGAGATTATCAAAGCTAAGTGACAACATTGTTCAAAGACAATAAATGACGAATAGTTATGCATAAAAGAAAATAGTGTAAATACGTACCTTGTAGAGCAGTAGACAATCAAAAGAGTCCTGCAAAAGAAAAAGAAGCATTAGAAGAATAGTCAATAACAACTCACACAGCACAGAATAAATAGAAAGAAGATAGAAAGGCACAGCACAGTAATAAGAAGTAAGTGGAGAGACATAAAGATAAATAGAATTAGGATACACTTAGTTAAGGAATTCTAACCAATGTTTTTTGTTCTAGAAGATGAGAAGCATATCACCTGAAAATAGCAAGAACCTAAAATAAAGAACATAACAGAAGTAGAAAGACGTTCTCTAGTGAAGTAAGTAGAGAAATTAAAAGACAGTAAGAGAGAATAGACTCAGGTAATGCTAAAAATATCAGAATTTAATAAGTTAATCTTCAATTGCAGAATAACTAAAGAACGTAGAAAACAATAGAAGCATTTTCAGGATGAGACAGAAGAGAAGCACAGTTCTGGAAGAATAAGGGTAGGTGTAATTGCTAGACAGAATATAAGACCAAGAGTAGTTAAGGGTAGATATATAATTGTACCTTCCTTCCTAGGTTTAATTCTACATAAGAGGTCTGCGAGACGGACTAGAAGCTAGAAGAACCCAACCAGGACCAGTCTCTTCTTGTTTGTTATTTTGTCCAATTTGCCCTTCCCCTATGGGAATAGATTAGAGGCTCATTATAAGATTGACCTCTGGAATATTGCCGGGTGGGATTTGGAACCTAGCATCTTTCTTCCTGTGCAAGTTAATGGTAAGAGGTATTACAAGTTTTAATCGAGTCTGACACTGAACCAGCCACAATATCTGTGGACAAAGGCTATCCTGACTCTTTTGAACGCTCCGCCAATTGAATAATTTGGGTCAAGGGCTCTACCACGTCCAAGACCTATCAATTCCTTTCTTGGGATCCCTCATATACTTGGAGAAAAAGGTACATCATTTCTCATCAATTTTAGACGTGTGTGCCACCTTCCCCTTTAGTTAGGGCCTGGGGCATTCTCCCCTCTTCCTATTCCTGACCTCCCTTTCAAGGGGTTGATGGATTTTCCCCACCACATACTCTGCCACTTTGGCGTCAGGGGTCCACTCCGCCGACCTACGATGGTAAATTTGGGTAGGCTCAAACATAGCCGAGTGGACCCCATCCCCAACCAAGGAATGAGAGGAGTGGTACTCTGGAGGCCAGGGACGCCCGAGTCCTTATCCTCATCGGAGGAGAAATCGTCCTCCGATACACCCTATCCCTCTAAGGGAAACCCGCCGTCAGGGTCTACTATAATGGTGACAGCATCGTAATTTTCTCTGGCCTCCTCCTCCTCCCGGCAGGGTGCATGTTTTAGAGTTTGCGCCCTCTTGAGGAAGGTCTCCGTAAATGTATCAAATCCTTCCAAGTGCCCCGCGTTATGCTTAATGGCCCTTTTATTCCCCATCTGGGAGCTACTGGCACCCGCCACCACCTGATCTGGGTCACTGAACATCCCAGGGATGCTTTTCGCCAGCTTTTTAACCTGATCCCTAAGAGGAACCAGCGCCCTAGAGAGAGGGCTTGGTCCATTGCTGGAGGGAGAAGTTGAGGGGCCATTCCTCTTCCACTTCCTGGTAGGAGGAGTAAAAATGGTCTTCCAGAGAAGACATTATAGCAGAGGGTGTGAGCACAGAACAAATGCCCTTAAAATCCTCAAGGCAGCCCCCTCGCCAGTGCTCCAACAGCTGGGCTTTCCCCGAAGCTGTTATAAGAATAGACTGAGGCGCAATACCAATTACCACCACCAGGTGGCGCTAGTCACTAACTTGGCCTTGTGGGGAGATCACCGTGTAGCAGTGTCAAAATAAGGCGAGGGATGGTCGGAAATCAAGCGGACACTAAAGGAGTGACCGGATTCCCAAACGCGCGTAAAGACCAGCAGGTGTGATCGACGGAGCTGCCTCGCTCGGACCAGATGCGCTTGAGAGGATCTCACTGCGTGCAGAGCGCACAGTAGGAGAAACTGCGAGGGGGAGCGCGCGCGGGCAAGAGCCTGCTGCGCAGGGAATATGAAACAATACCAAGGCAATAATGCTAATAATGTGCACAAGAAACCGCTATTCAAACAGTAACAACGTCAGATTAAGCAAGAGAATGTAAGGAATGCACTCAACTGATGAGCAGTGAAGAAAGAGGAAGCAGAAGGGACGTCACAATATTATATACGATGGACTGTGTTATGATTGGACTATAGTTGCCTTGGAGACTACCCCCTAATGGTTCATGGGTTGTGTAGTCTTTTGTTTAATGAATGTTGTGTTAAGTTTTCTTTGAACTGTTAGCAAATAATGTGAGGAAAGATAAGCATAATCCTCGCCTCCGTCCTGCCATAGAATTCATTAAACTTTATTTGATCTGATTCAGAAACATGGATCATAAACGTGTACATAAAAACAGTAAATCCTCTTTCCTAATACAATACAGTGAGAATTAATTAAAATCATAGGTAAAAACGATTGTTACAAAGCCCGGTTCAGAGCTACTTCAGGTTAACAGAATCGTAAAGTTCAATGTTTCGCAAGATCAATCTCATGTACTTCATGCAAAATATACAATAAGGGGTCCAAGTAAGATGTAACGCTCCAATAGCTGACCAGTCTGCACTATATACAACTGCAGGAAAACTACAAATAAATAGTGTTTTGCATACTTCTGTCATTAGGCTATATGTGGGCTACATCTGGGTGATATTTGTGCTACATTTGGGCTCTTTTTTCTTTGGTGGCCATCTTGGGAGACTTATTTGTTTTGAAGTTTCCTAATTTCCTCATTTACTTCAGTCTCCTCAGTAGGAAATGCTTTCAGTTTTTTACTTTGATTCCATCAAGAAGGCATACAGATGTGTCATACATTTGCCATACATTCAGAATGTTAGCACTCTAGTTGTTCATTAGATCACAGTAGTAAAGCTACTGTTCACCAGGGAGTTAACTGGAAGTCTACTGCTGGTATTGAAAGTGATTGTTTCAGTCTGCTTGTCAGAATTGTCTAATGAAATAGAAGAGGTTTTGAGATCTCACTTAAAACATGCCCTACATTTTCTTTCTGTAGCACTAACCATAATTTTATGGCAAAATGAACCCCCTCATTTTGTTTCTTTTTTTTTTCAAAACTGGTTTTATTGAATTGCAGAAATAAACATCCACAGTGCTCCGAGCCCCGGAGGGACTGTGACTACAAGCACGGGTCATGCTGTGCGATACCTTTAGTGAAAAATACCCCCCCCCTCCACCCCCCTAACTACCCAACCACCCCTCCCCCCGTCCTGCAACACTCCGTCTCCCCAACACTGCTATGAAAAGCATACAATCCAACATGAAAAGAACTGAGCCCCAATATGCACTCTACATCTGCCCTTCCTCGTTCCCTGGCGGTGGTGGGGGCTCCAGCCACAATCCCCGATAGTCCGCCCACCTCTTCCATATCTTATAGTGTTTTGTGGGACAGCCCCTGGCCTCGAACACCGGTCGCTCCAGTCCCATGCAAAAGTCCAGGCCTTTCTTCCACCCGGCCACTTTAGGTGCCCCAGGGTCCTTCCAGGCCTGAGCCACATCACGTTTGGCCAGTGTGAGTCCCAGCAGTAACAAGTGCCGCTTGTACACATTCCCACCTACCCCTTCAAGCACATGAAGCAGGCCCAATTTCGCCGTGCGAGGGAGCTCCCACCTCAGCACCTCCGACAAACAGTCCCACACACCCTTTCAGAACCGCGCCAGGCCACAACATTCCCAAACTGTATGCAACAGGGTGCCTAGCTCATGGCCACATCGCAAGCACGCCGGGGACTCAATCAGCCCTGCCTTCCACAATCTCTCTCTGGTATAATATACACGGTGCAAGTAGTTAAATTGTATTAGCCGTAAACGGACTGCTATTGCTGCTCCCCTGGGGGACGCAAGAGCCTCCCGCCAGTCCTCCTCCTCCAGTTCTCCCACATCCCGCTCTCATCGATCTCTTAAGGGCTGTAGGTCTGAGGAACATTGCGTCACTAATGTTTGGTATATTTTGGATATTTTACGTTCCTCCAAGTCCCCCATAAAGACTTTCGCTTCTATCAGGCTGAATTCGGGTAGTGAAGCCAAGCCATCCAGCGCGGGCGCCAAGGCATGTCTAAGCTGTAGGTAGCGAAAAAAGTGGGTGCGGGGCATATTGAACTGTGCACTGAGATCCTGAAAGGTTTTAAGCGTGGTGCCTCTAAGAACCTGGCCCAGAGTAGAAATTCCTATTAAGTCCCAGCTCCTAAATCCTGAAAGGGACATCAGGGCCGGCAGTTGCCCGTTATGCCAGAGCGGGGTCTCCCCAGTCAGCTTTCCCCACCATCCCATGCGGCGCAGTGCCTGCCGCCATATCTGGAAATCAAAAAGATTGACAGAGTGCACACCTGTTTCTTCCACTTTTCTTCGTAACGTTTATTCTCTTTATATCCTTTCGCGTGCATGCCCGGTGGCATGGTCTGTCCCAAAACCATGTATTTATGCGAACACATTGAAAAATTGGGGCGACGCTCACCCCAATGCCGGACGCACAGCGCATTCTTGCGTATTTAACACAAGTACCACGGCGTAGTCCCAATTTAATCCGTCTTTATTCCAATATAATCCAAAAAAGTTTAATTAATCTTTATACAGTGTTCATCCTTTGTCACTTGAGAGGCCTCATATGTTAACAATATCCTGAATGCAGGGGAAATGCCGCCAGGCCTTATTCCGAAGCATGGAGTAAACATACGTATTCCTCAATAATTCATCTTTAACACCCAATGCATTTCGGGCTTTTTTCCGGCCCTTCGTCAGGGGTACTCTATAAATTCAAAACACTACTGTTAGACTGTGTATGTGAATCACTTAAGCATGTAAATTACTGCATTTAAATGCAGTAATTTACATGCTTAAGTGATTCACATACACAGTCTAACAGTAGTGTTTTGAATTTATAGAGTACCCCTGACGAAGGGCCGGAAAAAGGCCCGAAATGCATTGGGTGTTAAAGATGAATTAATGAGGAATACGTATGTTTACTCCATGCTTCGGAATAAGGCCTGGCGGCATTTCCCCTGCATTCAGGATATTGTTAACATATGAGGCCTCTCAAGTGACAAAGGATGAACACTGTATAAAGATTAATTAAACTTTTTTGGATTATATTGGAATAAAGACGGATTAAATTGGGACTACGCCGTGGTACTTGTGTTAAATACGCAGGAATACGCCATATCTGGAACACCACTTGCGTTGCTCTAGGCAGTCTCTTTCGCAGCTGGGGTGAGTATAAGACCGTGTGGAGGGAATCAGGTTTCATCAGAAATCGTTCTAGGGCATACGCCGGGTCCCCCCCGTCACAGTACCACCAATCATTCAGGACCACCAGATGCGAGGCCTGGTAGTACGAAAGAATATCCGAGGTCGCCAGTCCCCCACAATATGTGGATAGAAAGCAGGTTCGCAGCGCTACTCTCGCTGCGCCACGGGCCCACAAAAAGCGACCAAGAGCCGAGTTGACTAGTCTGAACCACTGCGGCGGGACGGGGAACGGGTGGTTTTGTAGTTGATATAACAATCTGGGAAGGGCAACCATCTTGAAGATGGCTGATCTACCAAAAATATTGAGAGGCATGCGGGACCAGCAATTCATTTCCTGCTGCACTTTGTCCCATACAGGAACTAAGTTGCGCTCCCAGGCTATAGTCGGCATAGTGGTCAGGAACACTCCCAAGTATTTAAGGCCCCCGACCGCTCTCTGCAGTGCCGAGGCCCACGGCCCGGCCTCGAAGTGGTCACCCAAAGTCCATAAGGTGGACTTCTGCGGTTTCAAGCAGAGTCCGGAGACCTCCCCAAAGATTCTCATGATGTCTAGGACCCGCGGCCCGGAGCGGTTCACATTGGTAAGGAAGAACAGGACATCGTCCGCATACAGTGCGATTCTGTCCGATGGTCCAGCCTGCCACTCAAACCCCGTCAGCTGTGCATCAATCCGGACCCACGCCGCCAGCGGCTCCATAGCTAGAGCAAACAAGTAAGGCGAGAGGGGGCATCCCTGCCGAGTGCCGCGTCCTATCGGGAAGGCCGCCGACACCTCCCCCGCCACCCTCACCGAGGCCGTCAGACCGGTATATAGAAGCTTGACATAGGACAGAAAGTGGGGCCCTAAGTTGAGGCGCGGAAGGAGGGCAAATAAGTAGGTCCAACTCAGGGAATCGAAGGCCCTGTCGATATCGGCTAGCAGTAGTGCCGCATGATCCCCGGTCCCACTCATCGCTTCCACAGCTACGTGGGCTCGTCTAATATTGTGCCACGTCGCCCTGCGGGGCATAAATCCGGCTTGGTCCGGGTGGACCAACTCTGAAATATAGGGAAGAAGGCGATTCGCGAGTGCTTTAGCAAGTATTTTGGCCTCGATGTTCAGAAGAGAAATTGGCCGATAGGACTCGTGGCGTTCCGGGGGCCGACCGGGTTTACAGAAGACAACAATTTCCGCATGCCTCCAGTCCGCCGGCAGTAGGCCCTCCTCCCGCGCTGCCTCCAGGGCGGCTTTGTAGTGCGGGCCCAGCTGTAGGTGATAGCGTTTAAAAACTCACTCGGGAAGCCGTTGGGCCCGGGGGCCCTACCAGCATTAAGTTCCCCCAGTGCCGTGCCCAATTCATCGGCCGAAAGAGGGGCCTCAAGGAGCTCCCGCACATCATCAGAGAGCGCGCGGGGCGGGAGATCAGCTATAAATTTATCAACATCAAGTGCCGAGAGAGGGTCCCGCGGGGCGCACTGCGCCGCAAAGTAGCCAGCGAAGCTGTCCGCAAGTTCCTTGGGAGCTGTAATGGAGGCCCCGGTGTCGTCTCTAAGGCCCGGCAGGTCCTGTGCCTGGAACACCTTTTGGCAGAGCCTGTGAAGCATTGTGCTGGACTTGTCGCCCCATTGATAAATTCTACTCCTGGTTGCCAACCAGATCTGACGGGCCTCGTCTAGCTGGAGAGAGGCGTATGTCTGTTGCGCCAGCAAAAGTTGCCCTACGTCTTCTAAGCGATTCGCCACCCCACATTGAGTTTCCAACCGCTCCACCTCCGCCGCTGCCCGCACCAGTTCCTCCCGTCGCTTGCGACGCGCTGCCGCGCACCATGTAATGTCTACCCCACGCAGCGTGGGTTTCATAGCCTCCCAAACCGTCCGTGTATCGGAGACCGTGCCTAGGTTTTCTTCCCAGTACTGGGCAATAGCCACCTCTAGATGTTGTTGATACGCCTCTTGCTGCAAATGCCAGGTGGAGAGTCTCCACCGGAATGGGCGCCTCTCCCTGTCGAGGGCGACCTCCACAACCACGGGGGAGTGGTCTGAAAGTCCCCGCGGCCGGATAGCTGCCGAGACCACCCTGGAAATGACCGCCGCGGGAACAAAAATGTAGTCCAGTCTTGAAAATGAGCGGTGGACCGCCGAGACGTACGTGTATTCCCTCTCATGTGTATGGACATATCGCCATGTGTCAACCCAGTTCAGGCCATTTACCATGCTATGTAATTTAGTGGGGGTATCAACAGCGGGATCTCCCCGGAGTCTGAGGCGATCAAGTCGACCCTGCATGACATCGTTCCAGTCTCCCCCAATCACCGCAAGGCTCTCAGGGATCTCGGCCCACACTGTGAAGAGTTTTTCGATGAGGGCCCACTGCAGCGGGGGTGGAGCATAGACACTCCCAAGAACCACGGAGTCCGAGCCCACCGTCCCATGCACAAAAATATATCGGCCCTGGGGGTCTGTCCAGTGTTTGGTGTGTGTAAAGGCTAGTCTACGATGTATCAGCAGGGCCACCCCCCTGGAACCTCTCCCAAAGCCCGCGTGGTAGACTTGATCATATCCATATCTTTGTAGGCTCAGTGCTTTGTTACCCATGAGGTGTGTTTCTTGCAGCATCAAGACATCTACATTCTCCTTCTTCCCCTGTCGCAACACCGCCCCGCTTAATCTTGTCTAGCACACCCCTCACATTCCAGCTCATCACTCTCATGAGGGCACCTACTTGCGCCCGCCTAGGGTTTTCAGCCCCCATCTAAGCGCCGGTGAATTCTTACAGCAGGCAATAGGCTCAACAAACGTGAACACCACAGCAGCATCTTTCGAGACAATCGTGAGCAAGACAACCCTCTCCCGCCACCTCCCTCAGGCCCCAACCCCCCTACCCCAACTGCAATCAACGTCCCACAACTCCCCCCCCTGCCCCCACCCCATACCTCAATGAACAATGAAGTACCTGTCGCGGTGAAGCTTGGCACCCGCCCCCAACATGAGACAGACCGCCCACCCCACCAATGGACCCCCATCGCTACCCAAAACCCACTAACAACCAAACCAAACAGAGGGGTCAAGTCCGCCCTCCTTAAGCCGTCCCCCCACCGAGTCCCGAAACCATAAAGTTACTTGTACAAATGAAATCCTTTGCTTCGATCCGCCACAGCTGTTCACATCAGGGGGGAGTGAATCAACTCCCCACAAATCTCAATGAAGCCATCGCTTGGCGTTGCGGAAGCTAAGACGCCGGATCTTGAGAGTCTGGAGCCCCAGTAGTACACGCTGCTCCATCATCCGTGGAGGAGTTTTTCTTTGAGCGGGACCTCCAATTACTTCTGCTGCGCGACCGCAGCGGAGTCCGAGGGGGCCCGGTCGTGGAGGAGTCTGAATCCCGTCCCGGGGGGTGTGCACTCGAATGCGGACCGTCTCATCTGTCCAGGCGAGGACCTCCTCAGGTGTATTAAAGAACAGAGTCCTGGATTGAAACACCACCCGCAGGCGGGCTGGATAGAGCAGGGCATACTGGATTTTCAGACCCCGCAGCCTCGCTTTAGCCTCAGTGAAGGATTGGCGCTGCTTCTGCACTAGCTTAGTGTAGTCCGGAAAAATGAGGATCTTATGATTGTCATAGAGTAGAGGGTCCTTCAGACGGGCTTGACGCAGGATCGTGTCGCGGTCGTGATAGTTAAGGAGCTTGGCTATCACAGGCCAAGGACGTTCTCCCACCGGCGGCTCCTGTGTCAGCGCCCTGTGTGCCCGTTCAACGATAAAGCAGCGCGATAGGGACTCTGGCGGCATCCAACTTTCTATCCAATTGGTCAGGAAGGCCTCCATGTCACCCTTCTCGCAATCTTCTGTAAAACCCACAAATCGTAGGTTATTCCGTCGGGCGCGCCCTTCCGCATCCTCTGCCCTCAGGGCAAGGCCCCTCTGGATGCCCTCCATGTTAGCCACCTTCTTCTTAAGGGTCGCGACATCTTCCTCCACCCCGGTGATCCTAGTTTCGGCTTCCGATATGCGGGCCACTGCATTGCGCAGGTCCTGGCGCAGTAACGTCACGTCTGCTCCAACCGCCCCAATTTTTGCATCTAACATGTCCCGGGATTGCGTGATCGCCGCCATGAGGGCAGCATTGTCAGGGACCGATGTAGGAGAACTCCCAGCCGCTCCAGCACCCCCCGGCGGGCCCGTGAATTTGTCTATGGTGCCCTGTTTGGAGGGGTGACCGCTGTTGCCGCCCCTCATCATGGCTGCCAAGTAATGCGAAGGCGAGGTCCAAGACGCTATCTGTAGGGCCAACAAGGTGTAAGAAGCCCCTCCTCGGCCAAAACGCTCCACTGCCTAGGGCGCCACACCCCTGCGTTCCGGCTGTACCGTCACCGGGTTGCCTCTCCCTCCAATAGCCAGGAAATGGGCCCACGCCAGGACCAAGGCCACGTGTGTCATACCGCAGGGCGCTCTCCAGGAGGGGGGCCACCACCTCTGACCCGAAGGCCCACTCCACCAAGCCAGGCTATAGCCCTCACGGGACCAATCCACTGCGAGGCAATATATCGCCAGGCTCCCCTGCCCGTCTCCTCCTCTGTAGATCGGGACCTGCCCAGTGGCCCCGTAATGGTTCTGTGCCTGGGGAGGATAAAGTTCAGTACACCACGTTGGGGGACGCCGGAACTGCGCCCCGTGGCCAAGTGTCACACCCCCCCCCACTCGAGCAGCTCCAAGGAACGCCACTCGGCTGCAGGCGAAGGTATATGGGGGGGGAAGCCAAGCTGTGTCGCCAGGGGGGGGCACTCCACCGCCCCACAGAACGGCAGCCGCAATCTCGCGGCAGCCCGCCCAGCAGCCGATCCCGCCTGCGAGCCAGCGGAAGATGCGGGGCGAGGGCCTCCAGTAGATTATCCACGGCCCCCTCCCCAAGTGCGCCCCGGGTACCTCCTTCGCCACCGCCTCCGCTATCTTGATGGCAGGGACCGGCTCCTTCCTCTGCGGCAAGCCGGCCGCGCCCCACTTCCGGTCCGCTGTAGTCGGCGAGAGCCCCGGCTCCACTCGTGACCACAGGCCTCTCCACACCGGGGCCCAAGGCGCCATACAGCAAGTCTGCACAGCCCGCAAACGATCACCGCCGCTCCGCTGCAAGGTTCGGTGGGCGAATCCGTCGGCTCGGGCTGCTCTGGGTGAGGGAAGCAGAGGATAACGTCAGGATATTAGATCGGCGGGACGGAGCTCTCTCAAGCTGCGTCCGCCATGATCGCCGCCTTGGCCACGCCCCATTTTGTTTCTTTTTAAATTAAATTTTTCAAGTGTTACCAGTTTCTTCCAATCAAGATGGCTTCAGGCGTGCCATAATTTTGTCATAAGTAAGACTGTTAGCTCTCTAGTTGTTCTTTAGAACACTCTGGGAAGCTGCAGTAGAACACATAGGCATCAACTGACAGGCTGCTCCTGTTGAAATATAACAGGAAGATATTTGAGATCACACTTGAAACATGTCCTAATTTTTCTTTCTACAGTACTAACCATAATTTCTGTGACAAAATGAACCCCATCATTTGGTTTCTTTTTAAATTAAATGTTTTAAGTCTTACCAGTTTATTCCAATCAAGATGGCTTCAGATGTGCCATACTTTTGTCATAAGTAAGGCTGTTAGCACTCTAGTTGTTCTTCCTTCTTTTGAACACTCTAGAAAGCTGCAGTAGAACACAAAGGAATCAACTGACAGTCTCTTCCCTTGTTGGATGTACATGTTTTACTGAGAATGTCAGACTTCATTCTCACATGACTGAGAAATATAATGTGAATTTACAGAAAATATACTCTCATTTTAGCTTCTGGAGCAACTTCCAAAACTCTATGGAACAAGCATGTGAAAATTGTTTTCTCTCAAACATGATTCATGATATCCTAGCAGAAGGTTTTTCATAGGGTAAAATCACCTTAGAACACACCACAATTCCTGAAATTAGTATGGTACCATCAACAAACGAATTCTAATGTAACTAAAGTCTGTTATCACCCTTTATAGTTTTCCTTTTGGTAACCCTCAAAATCTTCGATTCACTGCAATGCATTTCAATGGGGTATTATCATGTATATTGGTCCCAAGATGGTTGCCAGCAATTCCAGGATGAAGTGCTGACAGCCAATCAGATCTCATGATGATATGTGTGGTTAGGCTCCACCCAGATATCAATAATTTTTCTTTTTCAAATTTCTCAGGAACTACTAAACGGATTCACACCATGTAACAATAAGAGTTTTTTCTGAACCAAGGGCTGCCTTTTTGCCAAATTTGGTGTAATTCGGTTCAGCAGTTTGGGCTGTAACCATGTCTAAAGTTTCCTATGGAAAATAACACATAGAATACACGTTTTGGGACCCTCCCTTTTTTCTCGGCCCCCGCTTGCTGGATCACCCCGAAACTGTAAAGATAGGAGCAAACCGGAGCACCCCACGAGATTTGAAAATTTGGCGAAGATTCGTCAATCTGCGCCAAAGTTATTGGGAATAGAATGTTGCGATTTACCTATGTAACTAGGTCCTAACTATAACTACCTACTGGCGACCGCCTTGATCACACGAACAGATTAGCAACATTGATGTGCATATCTACACATGAAAGCGACAAAGGACTACGTTTGTTTTACTCACAAAATCTGTCCCAAAATAGCGGCCATCTTGTAACATTTCAGTAAAGCTTATACTTATAAGCACATTACTATCAGTATTGCATAGAATTCAATGAAAATTCATCGTATGTACATTTATCCGCATTTTTAATTCTAAATACTAAGAAATACACGAATACATGGTATTTATATCGCTCTAGTGGCTAAAATGTCGGCATACCCGTAAAGTAAACAGATAAGGCGATTGCATTAAATAGCATTATATAGCACTTTTTATCCCCACTTTTTGTATATAGCCAAGAGTTCTGCATATGAGCATACATTTCATAGACTATGTCATCTGTATTCACATATACAAACACCTGCAAAGTAAAGGACATCAGATGCAGTGGAAAAATACCAATGTAATGACATAAATGGCAAAGGCCCTCCTGATGTAAAAATTGCAATGTACTGACTCTCAATGTAAATGACTGTGAAGTAACAACTGACATTCTTAACATGGGAGATTCCTTACCCAGGGCAGTATCATGTTGTGTACTATGGGCGTGTATGGTTCCTCTATGTTAATGAAGAGGATGAGTCAAATCAAATCATACTCCCAAAGACTTGAGGTGTCATATTCGCAATTGGTCTCCAGTCCACATTCCCATTTGCATAGCAAGCCATAATTACAGGAATTTAGCATGAAGTATTCTTATGGCATACATAGATCCTTGTGACTCAGCATGCCACATTCCCAGTGATGTGACATGGTGTGCTCCCAAAGCCTTGACATGCAACATTTTATTGACCGTGAATGCCAGGTTCCTAGTGAGTAGCCCTGACACACTTCATGCAGACAGTGACTTAGCAAGAAGTTCTGCTGTTGACCCAGCACCAGCACATCAAGATCTTGGTGGCTTTTCAAGCTGAACTTCCACTGACTCAGCAACTTATGTCAGGGGATTTGAATGATCTTATTCCCATTGTTGACCATTTGAGGCCCTGCTTTTCTAGCAGGTGCAAGTTGAAAGGGCTCCCGCCCAACAGCACACTCCTCAGCCCTGTCAAGTACAAAGGTTTGAACTTTGCCTAGTGAGTGCAGTTATGTGCCATCACTGTCACTGTTGAACAGTCACAAAATTGATGCATTCAGCTGAGCGGTTTTCAGATATAATAGCCTTGTAGGCTCTGTAATTTTTGTGGATGCAGTAGTGCACCATAACAATCAAGTGAGCCCCTAGGAATCAACTCATTTACTTGGAGCTCATAGTTGGAACTAATTCCTAAATGAGATGTTGATGGCATCAGTGATGTCACTGACAATGTCATGAGTGATGTAATACGTGAATTCATAAGCAGTGCATTGCAGGGGCATAACTTATAGTTAGCTCAGGTAACTATAACTGCTATGGTTTTATATAGTAAAATCTGAGCCTACCTATAATGTCCCTATAGCCTTTGGGTTTTTTCCCAGTGAATTTCTAATTCTTAACTATATTGTCCCTGTAACTTTTGGCTTTTTTCAGTGAATTTTTAAGGTTTTTTACATTCTTTTTCATAACTATAATGTCCCTGTAACTTTTACTTTTTTCAGTGAATTTCTATGTTTTTTTCATTTTGTTTCCTAACTGTAACCTGTAAACTTTGGTGTGTGAGTGACTTTGTAAATAAGTGAGTAGGTGTATGAGTGGGTGTGTGGGTCTGTGAGAGGGTGTGTGAGTGGCTGTATGGGTCCAGGAGTGGATGTATGAGTGGCTATTTAGGTTTGCGAATGAGTGTGGGAGTGCCTGTGTGGGTGTGTGAATTTGTGTGTGAAGTCATTTGTGGGTCTGTGGCTGGGTCTGTTAGTGACACTATGAGTCTTTGAGTGGCTGTGTGGGTCTGTGAGTGGGTGTGTGAATGGTGCTATGGGTCTGTGAGTGGATGTGTGAGTGTCTGTGTGGGTCTGTGAGTGGGTATACGAGTATCTGTGTGGGCATGTGACTGGTTCTGTGAGTGGTTCTATGAGTCTGTAAGTGGTTATGTGAGTGGCTGTGCGAGTGCCTGTGTGGATCTGTGAGTGGGTGTACGAGTGTCTGTGTGGATCTGTGACTGGGTCTGTGAGTGGCTGTATGGGTCTGTGAGTGGGTGTGTGTGTGGGTCTGTGACTGGGTGTATGTGAGCCTGTGTGTGTCTTTGAGTGAGTGTGTGAGTGGTGCTATGGGTCTGGTAGTGGGTATGCAAGTGTCTTGGAGTGGATGTGTGAGTTCCAGTGTGGGTCTGTGAGTAGAAGTGTGAGCAACAGTTGTTCTGCAACTGGGCTACTGAGTGGCACTTTGGGTCTGTAAGTGGGTGTGTGAGTGGCTGTATGGATCTGTAAGTAGATTTCTGAGTGGGTGTGTGTGTCTGTGAGTGGGTGTGTGAGTGCCTGTGAGTGAGTGTTTGAATGGCGCTATGGACTTTGGGCATTTGTATAATTAGGGTATTTACAAGGGAGAACCAGGGTTCTGCTCTCACCAGGAGATGACAAGAAAGAAACCACACATCACAGTCGCCAAAGATCAGATTGTGTTCGATCAGACCAATGATGCATTCACCTCCATTAATGATTTCAGAATATTTTTCAGTGTGGAATATGAGAGGAAACATATTTAATTTGCCTTCGCCAAGCCCATGAAGCTATGAATGTTTGTGTTTTACTTAAGTGGAGCTTCAACTGGGGCACCTACTATGTTTATACTTGTAAGTGCTTCCCGTTGAGATTTAATTTCTGTGAGAATAGAACTTCATTTTTTACCCAGAAGAGGTCCCACTTTTGCCAAAAGCATTTACACAACTGGAGTAGTTTCATCTGGTTAATTAGGAAGTGCTACCTCGTTGGGTAAATTTCCCTTGCATATTCTGCACTACAGCTCTGTAGAGGACTACAAGTTAATATTTCCAGTGACCTTGTGTGCATAGAAATTTGCCAATATGATTGTTCCTTCAGCGTCTTCATCCAGAAATCTGTGATAACATGAATCCTCGTCCTGACTAGACAGCGAGAATACAAAGAAGAGAGTCTCCACCAAATAGGGCTGTTTTCTCTTGACTAAATAAAGTAAGCACTTCTAGGTTTGAAGCGCCTCACCAAAATTGGCTGAAAATTCGCTCAAGGCTTTTGTTAAGCTGATCATCGATGTGGAGACCTTTGTATTCTACTATGGAAATCAAGGATGGGGGCCCTTCCCCAGGGCAGTTTTGGTTTTGGGACTCCATCCCTGGGGTTCTGGCTACAATTTGATGGAGTGGGGGGCTGTGTGGCCCCCAAACCCAGGCCTACCCTGAGGCCTGGCCTTTTTATGCTGGGTGCCCTACAGCCCACACAGGTCACACAATCTGCACCATTGTGGACCACGGGGGCAAGAATGCCCGTCCCGGTCTCATGCTGAGATGTGATTGGTTGTCAACGCTTCAAACCAGAAAGTGTTGATAGCCATCTTGTGACTTGGTTGAACAAGGCCATAGAGAAAAACATAAAATATAAGAGAAGGGGCCAGGGTAGAAACACCCTATTGCCATAGGCCTCTTCGCGGGGCCCCACAGGGACCCCCATGGCCAAAAAAGCATTTAAAAAAGATTTTTGGTGGGAGTTGCACTCTATCCTTGAATCCTGCTGAAAAAAAAGTAAAACAAAGAGTGGACTCCCGAGGTACATTATTAATTGGCCCCCAGGTGGGCTAGGTACCAGGCCATTATATAAATAAAGGAGGAGGGGTGCATGAGCTCCCTCTACTGGGGCTTATCATGGCCCGGGGACCACCACCTCCCTGGGGCTTAATTTTAAACAATTATGGTGGTTGCTTGTTCAGCAACCCCTGTACCATGGGGACCGCCACCTCCCCAGGGTAAAATGTGAAGTTAATGCAGGGGGGCCCACATGGCCACCTCGCAGCTTCAGGGACCACCACCTACCTGGGGCAAATAAAACATTAATGCAAGGGGTGGCACGGACCTCACACTAATTTAACTATAGCCCCTGGGAAGTGACTCTCCCCAGACCTACAGGACGCACAGCTCCAGGGACCACCACCTCCCCTGGGCTAAAATTAAAGAAGTGTGGGGGCCCGTGGGTCACCCCATAGCCCTTGGGACTGCAACCTCCACTTGGGGAACTCTTTACGATTCAAGATGGGGTTGAGGGACCTCCTGCAGCCAACTCCCCAGGGCTGTGTAGGGCAAAGGAGGGATGCCGCGTGGCCATCTCCTGGAGCCATACATGTACCTTGGGAGTTGGGACAACTAGGGCCTGCTCCTGCTATGTACCGGGATGCCCACCTCTATGCCATAGCTGTTTGCTATGGCTTGGTGGGAGATTTACTGCCCCCGTCAAGCCATAGCAAACTGTGATTGGCTTTGAGCAAGCAAGAGTATTTTGCTCTCGCTTGCTCAAAGCGGAGCACAATTGGTTTGACAGAGAGGGAGCTGCATGTTCAGCAGCTCCCTCTGTGTCAAAGCAATGTTGGCTCACACAGGAGGCTGGGAGCTGGCAGGGACTGCAGGGGTCTTGAGGCTCCCCCCACAGTTCCCAACTTTGCTACGTTGATGCCCTGGGTGGCACCCACTAGTCTTTGCACTTCACTGCTACTTAACCAGATGCCCGAATACACGCACAGGAGACACCCGCAGGCAAGCCCGTCTGCGCCCGTCCGTGCCAATCTGAGCCCAGGGAATAATGCAGAAAACTATAAATGAGTCGAGTACATTTAATTACTCTCTCAAAGATGACTATTGTTCATCATGAATATATCTTACAAACACAAAGGCACTATTGCCCATCAGCAGTGGAAAAAGACCACACAATACAATTATTTACACATACATAAGACCAATACACAATCTCTACCAGCAGCTGTCATATGGAAATGAGAAAACTCTCTGGGAATATCAAACGTGGCTGGTTAGTGAGGCTCTTTCTCTGCTGAGTGGAGACAATTTTGCTGGGGTCAGAGCATTTCAAATGCAGCTGTGACCATTGAGCACTGCTTACCATAAATATACTACTCTAGAAAGTTCCAGTGATGTATTTGTAACGGTCATCTTTTGTTCCTATCCACTCCCCTCCCACACACTGCAAGATCATTACCAGTGGGTTAACTGTAATTAACTCCCCTTCTCCTTCCTGCCAGCAGTCCAAGCCGTTTGTTCTCTAAAATGAAAGATTCTTCTAACTTCATCTAGGGGCTAATTACTGCCACCTGAGAAAGAGAACCTGGTCATAGCTGAATATCTACTCTCCAGGGGCCTCATTTATGAGGCCGTGCGTGCCTTTTACGCCGCTGGTGCGTCACTTTTTGTGACGCACCAGTGGCCTAAACAATGCGCCTTGTTGTGCCATATTTACAAAGTGACGCATCTAGGTAGATGCGTCACTTTGTAAACCCCTGCGCTACATTATACCTGCATCAGGTATAATGTATGCAAAGGGGGCGTTCACACGCAAAAAGCCTCGTAATAGTGACGCAGTGAAATCTATGAGATTTCACTGCGTCACTTTTAGGACGCTGTTGCGTCAAAATCTTGCGCCTGCCTCACAGCAGGCGTAAGACTGACGCACGCCCTTTCACATGGGGCTTTCCCCATGTGAAAGGACGCATTGCTGGAGTTGTGTCACTTTCGTGACACACCCCAGCAATGCGTGACTTTTGTGCTTACAGATACGTCAGAAATACTGACGTATCTGTAACTCCTTGCGACATGATGCGTCATATTATAAATATGACGCATCAATCATGTCGCAGGGAGAGCGCAGTGAAAAGTGACGCATCGCTGTTTTCACGCAGCGATGCGTCACTTTTCATAAATAAGGCCCTAGGCTTTTAGGAAGAGAACGGTGTAATACAAATTATCTTTGCAGAGCATGTGGCAAAACTCTACCTTCACCATTTAATTAGATTTTTGATACATTTTACAATGGTGTGTTGCAAGTTTTGTAGCTGTAAGTAGGCGTTTACTAGCATTTTTGCATGCCTACTTCAGGGACACACCAAGCTACTTATTAAGCATGTCCTACGTTTGCACATTATGCACACAGACCTTATAGACTTCATTGCACAATGTATATGCAGTTTCGTAGATATAACATACTGACTTATATCCATGGAAACATATTTTCCTTTGACGTGTCTGCTTCATCTGTGCTCTAAGCAGTTCAAAGTTGCAATGGCAGGCCTGAAGGGAGATGAGGTGGGAAAGTCGAATCCATTGCCCTTATTTTTGCAGTCTCAAGGCCAGTCATTAATGATTAAGGAAACATGGTTCAGATTATAAAACAAGTGCTTTCTTTCAATAGATGGGAAAACTGCTGAAAACATAATGAAAAAAAAGTTTTCACTTTAGTAGTTAGATATTGAGTGTGAACGTGTTTTTATCATTTACCGCCATTTACTCCTCCTCTTGGAACTACCACAGGTGACTATGGTGACTCCTGCTGGTTGTACATTTTGGGAGATGATTCAGCATTATTTCTGTTATCAATGAAATATTAATAGCACTTTGTGGATGCCAAGTATAGTTACTCAGAAACAGGAATACATGTCTTAGAGATACCGCTGACATTGCAGAGTGTGACTAAGATGTTCAATCTGATATGCCAAGGAGGTAGATTATTTTAACTCTACCTGTGAAGGAGTTAAACTAAATAACTCTTAATCCAGGACATTGAGCAGCCTCCGCATGCTTTGTCTGATGCTTCCATGTTTAGAATATATGAATTATTTTCCAACATTTTTCATGGATCTTCCTTTTTTCTAACTGTGCACTTTAGTGAAAAACATCAGGTTTAAAAAAACATTACATTCTGAAGATGAACGTGTAAATACAGCCGATGCCTGTGGAATTGGTGTTGTAGCTGTATGAAGACAATTTTAGAAAGAAAAAGTAGTCAAATTAACTTTCCTCTTATGATTACGAAGATCAGCTAAAAGGGAATACTTGACAGTAAAAAAGAAAGTTGTTATTGTTTGAATGGTTGAGCAGTTTAAGATTTTTTTGTGGAAAACGTTGTGCAATCATGACAAATTACAAATCTTTATTTTAATACTTTTCTTAGAAAGTAGGTGAACACAGAAGACCTCTACCAAATTAGTCAAGTTTAGTTGTGAGTTTATACCACTACACTATCGCTGTCACATATATTCCAGATGGTAAAAACAATAGACCAACTTCCTGTCATGGTTACCCATAGTTCATAATGATGATGGAAATGATGAAGCGGACGATAAGCATTATGTTATCTTATGTTATCTTATTTATGATACTGTAGAAGGCATGCAGGATGTGAAAACTGAACATCCTTGGAAATTGAGTGTCACGTTGGACTGTTCCCATGAGGCACAGAGTCAGACTGATTTGCATATGGCCATTTCTGAACTGGGGTGGCAGAGTGGGCTAAAGAACGGTGATGGATTAAACCCAGATCTGTTGACTGGGTGTGAGTGTTTGATTGGTTCAGATGCTCCGTCCTTCACCACCCCCTTTTGTACCACGTTGTAAATAGGGCACATTGTTTGCACCGCCGTTGCGTCAAAAATAGTGACGCAATTGCGGCCAAAGAGGGACAAGGAGCTTGTAAATCTGCCGCACAATGTTTATTTCTCTCCACCCGAGGCTGCACTTAGAAATTGAAAAATGTCAGAAAAAGAGACGTTTCCAGCAAAAGTGTTTTTCTTTTTTGGATCCATTTCACAGGGAAACAAATTAACTAAAGGAGGAAAGAGAAGGTAATGCTGGTTTCTTGAGGTTTTGGTTTTCAATAAATGAGGAGGAGCAGACAGAAAGAGAAGGAAGAGGGGGGACAAAGAGAGGGGGGCAGTTGCCAATGGCAGGAGAACTGGACACTGTACATTGACTGTCTCTGACTCAGGCACGGCCAAATTGGCCCCGGCAACAGAACCGGCCCCCTGCCACAAACCCGGCCCCCTCCCCCTCTAGCCTACAGGAGAATTGCCCGGTGCCCGGACTTATCAGTCCAGCCCTGATGCATATCAGAGACGATTTATCCTTTTAAGCTTACCACCTTGATGTGCCACTTCACTAGCCTTCCTGGAAAGAAGGAGGTGTGAGCTCCGTGTTAAGGCCTTAGTTCCTGTCCCCTGGGAGTGTTCACACTGCCTGGCAGGAGAGAATCCTGTCTTGGTGGCAGCAAGCGTGGGCTGCCAGCCAGAGCACAGAGAAGCCGGGGCAAGTGGGCAACCTCTAAGGCATCCACCTGGGTGCATTCGACATTGCCCTTGACACAATATTCATGTCAAGATTGAAAAGGCATGGTGTTTGATTCCAAACATGACATATTTAGTGGATACCATAATGGAGCTATCCCTGGGTTTAAAACTTCACTATGCTCCTAATTTGTACTTTGCAAATTGCACTGTAGTACAGTACCAAAACTGTGCTTCATCATGTAGTGTAGTATCTAAATGAACAATATTCTCAGAAGCTTTGAAAAAGCAATTTTACATGCTTAACAGTAAATGACTAATTCACAAAAATGAACTCTTACAATGAAAACATTTGGTAATGAGAGAGCTGGTGATTTTGGGGACCCCCCTAACATAGGGGGAGCAACAAGGAGATGCATTGAACACAAAGAGCATAAACAAAAAGCACATTTTGTTGAACTTCAGTGGTGATCCCATCATTTTAGGACCACCCCAAGCACAGTTATTGGCAAAAAAACAATCCCAACCAAAGGCCCTGCAAAGCATTATGGGACAAGATTAGCAGTGGCAGTGAATATTATAGTATCCAATATCAAAATAATTGTACAAAGAGCTGCAGTTCCACTGGTCGTCCCTAGATGTCCCTCACGTGTCAAATGCAAAACCATTGAAACCCTTTTAATCAAGCATTTGCATTTGACTCGTGAGGGACATCTAGGGACGACCAGCGGAACTGCAGCTCTTTGTAGAATTCTTTTAATATTGTATACTATATAATATTCACTGCCCACTGCTAATCTCATCCCGTAATGCTTTGCAGGACCTTTGGTTGGGAATGTTTTTTTTGCCAATAACTGTGTTTGGGTTTGTCCTAAGAGGATGGGACCACAACTAAATTGTTCAATAAGATGTGCTTTTTTGTTTTCAAGGCATTTGTTTGGTACTCTCCCTAGGTTAGGGAGGATCCCAAAATCATCACATCTCCCACTGCTTACCAATTTTTCAGATTCAACATTGTGAAAGTACTATATGTACTTTAGCATATAAAGATAGAAAAGCTTATTTTATCATATTTGGTCACGTACAGGAATATTTTTGCAATTATTTTGCAAATTTAGTACAGTACAGACAAATACACAGTGGGGCAGATTTATGATGAATGGAGCATCCCCAGGGATGCGGCAGTCATCCTGCGCCGCTGCTCTGTCATCCTGCACCGCTGCTCCGCCACCCATGGTGCATTGTAAATGCGGCGCACCATGGGGCAAAAATGGCACAGATGCGTGACGCATCTGTGCCGTAAAGGTGGCGCATTGCTGGAGCTGCGTCGCAAGCGCGACGCAGCTCTAGCAAGGCTCAGGGGTGCCCCATCTCCACAATGCTGTGTCAAGACCTACGCCTGCTTCAAGCAGGCACAGGGTTTTGACGCAGCATTGTCCTGAAAGTGACTGAGTGAAATCTTATAGATTTCACTCAGCCACTTTAGGAGGTGTTCCTGCGCAGGAACGCCCCCACCCCTGCGCCGGAACGCCTCCTTATGGCGCAGGGCTTTACAACGTGACGCATCTCCTAGATGCGTCACGTTGTAAATAGGGCGCATTGTTTGCTCCGCCGTTGCATCAAATAAAGTGACGTACCGGCGGCGCAAGGCCTTCATAAATCTGCCCCAGTGTCTTCAGCTACGCTTCGCAAAGTTTAAAGTATACTATATGAAGCTACGTGCAAACTACGCCCAGGCTAAAATGGAGCTGCCAACCTAAGGTTCTATTGGGTGACAGCCCATGTTCTTCCATGGACCATCTATCACCTATATTGTCCGTTAATGATAAAGGCTGCTATAGGGACGTATAAGCTTGCACTTACATGCCCACACCCTAAATATATTGCACTCTCCATCCTGGGCTTTGGCAAGCCTTCCTTAGGAGTGACTGCCATTCATTTAAAGCAGTCATTGACTTTGTGTAGGATGCTGGCTCTCTGTATGGGGCACTAAAATGAAGTGCACTGAGTAGAGAGTCCAGTGGATCCCTTATAGGTGTGAAGAGAAAAAGTAGATAATTCTAATGTTCTTTTTTGTGATTGTGTAGACAAGCAGTTAGGCTTATCAGAGGGTAGTGCTAAGCATTTGTTGACACAAACAAAGGCAATATAAGAGATACACACATTCAAGAATAAATCCAAGACCAATTAGGAAAAATAAAATGGTATCATTATATATATTTTTAGAAATCAAGAACTTCATTCAACAGCTGATAAATGCTTTGTGTGTTGATTTCTAACCAAACACAGTTCACAACATAAATGCTTATGGGTTTTAACCCGTTGACTGCTGCTATCGGCCAACGAACGTCATGAGAACTACCTCAGAAGTGCTGCGCATGTCTGTTGGCTGACGCAGCCCCGCCCGTTTCTTAGAACATTCTGCACTGTCGCGGAACATTCAGAGCAGCCAATGGGCTAAGCAACCATGGTTAATACCGTCACTACTGTCAGGCAGAGACCGTCGCAGTCAAAGGATAGAAAAGAAAAGGGTCAGATTGCAGAGTACCATCAACACATTTACTATCACGGTCGATGGAAGGAACACTCCACCATGGAGTTTTGGGGGACAACGGTCACCCAGAGTTCAGGGGAAGTTCTACTGCAGGAGATTCAGAGTTTTGAAAATCCCAGGGCTCGGACACCACAGGCTGTTCTGGGTTACCTGGATCAGAGGTGCTAGAGGTCTTGGGATGCAGAATTGGTTCTTCACCAGTGATGTTCACCTACAGGTGCGGTGAGGGCAGTCTGTTGTGGTGGGGACGGTTGTGCCCAAGTTGCTGCTATCACACAGTCAAAGCCACCAGAAAGTCTCTAATCATACACTTATCTCTTCACCTCCTGTCACAAGATAATTTTTATCTAATTCCCCTTCCGCGTCTCAAATATATAAACATTTAATAGATATCCCCATTACTCATGATAAATCAGGTGTGGAATGTAGTTTGGAATCTCATTTGGGAGAATCTTTTCCTATTGCAATTGAAGGACTGGGTTCTTTAAGGCCCAGTGGTGCCAGGGAACAACACCTAAAACCTTCGTGGGTTACCTGCTCTGGCATACAAGTGACAGAGACACGGGACACTTCCTTCGGCATCAAAGATCAGCGTTTATTACTGCAGGGATACAGAAATCGCAAGAAGTACAACATAGTGTAGGTTCTGAGAGTCTGCTTCAAATTGCATATGTGGAATCGCTCCTTTTATACACATTTTCGTCATTGCTCGACATAACGAACTAAAGGTTACAACTCAGTTCCCACAGTAAACTTCAAAAGGATTGCATTCATGTTCACAGAAGCCCGGAACATGATTACAGTAACATTTGCCGGTTCCCAACTGTAAAAGCACATCATCTCGCCATAAGGCACATTCCACTCTAGTTGTAAAATAGGCGAAAGAAAGAGACAGGAACAGGTGCAAGAAAGACAGACAACCGTAACAGAAGAGTGTGGGGGCAATATCGGAAGCGTGATCACAGGATCAAAGGACTCAAACCTAACATATGTAAAGCTGAAACAATAGACCAACACGGCAGAATAAGTCTCAAGCTGAGCCATCTGCCTTTGCCGTGTCATTCCCCCGGTCGTAAAAACGACCCCAAAGAATATTCATCTTCCGCCAGAGCTTGGGAATCCCAGGGTCACGAAGCGGACATTGTCCCTTCGCTGGCTACGTGAGGGCAAGAAACAAAATGGATGCCGTATCTAAAATGGAACCCGAGGGTTCAGATGGAAAAACCCGTAAATGAGACGAACCCTTCAGGGTAGTGTAGCGAAAACGCGTACACCTACTAATCTCATCATTTACGGTTCATAGATACCAAACTCGTCCATATCCGAGCATGCCCAAAACGTCGTAATGATTCTCACAGAACCTCAGACGCTCCTTTTGCCCTCAGGTAGGCAAGCACTAGTCGAAATCAGAATCAATTTCGATATTCATCAGATCATTCAGGTGTTGTTGAAACATCATCCTATCCATCAATGTCTCTTTGGTAACAGATGGCCTTCTTATACACGTTGTAGCACAAAGGCCACATAAGGCAGGACCACACTGCACACAAAGACAACACGTGAACAGAAACGTTATAACGACCCCTATGATCATCAGAAGTTTCCAACCCCAAGTCGACATCAGACCCCAAAACCATCCTAGAAGTGTCCAATCTCCCTCGTCCACGTGTATGGACTCCGAGATTTTATGCAACTTTGAGATGGCTTGATAAACAGTTGGAGCATTATCAGGGATGAAAATGCAGCAGCTCGAATGGATTACCTGGCACACACCACCCCTATCTGCAAGTACAACGTCTAGAACCATACGGTTCTGTAGCGTCATAAGTCTATCCGCTTGAAGCTCTGCTGTCAGGTTACCAAGGGCACTTGCAGTGATATTAGCAGTCAATTCCACCACACGAGTCAACTGTCTCAAGTTTCTACTATTAACCATAGGACCCCAAAACGGTAGGAAACCCTTAAAGAAGTCTCCTGCCTCTTGACTAGTAGTGTCCTCTTTACTAACGACGCCTCTCACAACTCTGGTCTTGTGATAGTTTGAGGCAACCGTAAAGGTCGGTGGTAAAAGATTCGCAATATAGCAGATGCCTGAAAAGTCACAAGGCAACCATGTATAAGCACGATCGTAACACACAAAATAGGTACCCTTGGCAGACAGGAAGACAGGGGAAGAGAGCATCGGTAAAACATACGTCTCAGTACAAGCACTCTTCCCAAGCTGAGCTCTTGGATTTCGACCGAGGCCTTGCAGACAGAAATGGCCGAGATGAGGTACGATCCAGATCGGAGATGAGCTCTTAAGCTGTCTATCACTTACTGACATACTATACTCAACCTCACTCAGATCTTTGTAAGCTCGCACCTCCTCCTCTGGGATAATTGTTGCATCAAAAATATCTTTATCTAAATCAGCAATCGCTATCGCCAAAGGCTTGTGGTACGGGCCGGGACTAAGGTCTGTGGAGCGAGGCTCTCAACGGGGGTAGGAATCTAGTGCACTACGGAACATAGTTTGGAATGCTCGAGCTGACCCCTGGGAGCTGTAAGGAAGAACCAAATACGGAATACCCTTATCCATGGTATGTGGCATTAACCCACACACCCAACAATTGGTGGTATTCATCACCAACTGATGCTGATGCAGGAGTTGGACAAAGGAATTGTTCATAAATTCCGCACGTCTGGCTTGTTCATGTTGAGGCAGAAGATGAAAGAAATGTGGTGAAATAGTGGAAACAGAATTTAGGACAAGTGAAAAGGAAACGGGTGAAATGGAAGGCAATAATAATTGAATCCCAAAGTACACTCCACCCACTAGTAGCATAGAAACAGTCAGGAACAACATAAAAACCTGAAACAGAAAACATTTTTTTCGAAACATCTTATGCAATTTGGATCTTTGCACCGCAATTTTCTCTATTTCCGACAGCTTAGAAAACTCCATCCTCTAAAACCGTCCGTGACGTTCTTGACGCACTTCGTTCTGAGTAGCGATTATCAATTCCCAGGAGTTCCCAGAAATTGACAAAAGGCAATCGACCTAGTGTCAGAAACCTGCTAAACAGAAGGAGGTACCCGCACGGCCCTACGGTCAACCCAGATGGTAGGTCTAATCAATTTATCTTTTAATTAACATAAGTCTCCTAGCTGCAAGGGAAAAAAAGTACACACACAATATGCAAAATCATAACATTCATGACAACTGTAAGGGGTAACGTGAATTCAAAAAACAAATGCATTAGTCTTTATTTCGTGATCGAAGAAAGTAACGATATCTTCCAGGTCGAGTTTGCTCTTCAAATAACGGTTCCAATGGCAAAACAGTGTTCGATTGTTCAGGTAACAGTTCAGAACTTGAACTCTTCAATGCAGATGACAACGGTATCGCTTTCGATGATTCAACAGGGATGTCTGACTGAACTAAATCGTTCCCTACAGGCTGGGCATCACTAAATGGGACATAGCGCAAGGGGGTCTTTGTTTCAGTCGAGGCGACTCCTTTCTTTATCCATGTATCTACTGGCAAAGGGAGCGGAACCTTCTTGGTGTGGGTGGCATGCACCCAGTGCTTTCTTCCTTCCAGTCGAACTGCAGTCCTCGTCGCCAATAACACCTGGTGGGGTCCCACGAATCTTGGCTCAAGATTGCGTTTTCGTCCAAAATTTCGGGTAACGACCCAATCGCCAGGTTGGAGCCGATGACCAGGACCTTCTGTTTGTGCCGGTAGAGCCTCGTATACCTGTTGGTGAATCAAACTCAATTTAGCAGTCAGATCATGAAGATAGTCAATTAACATTGGATATTCAAGTCTGTTAAATTCCTTAGGCCTTGGAACTCCCCAAATGTTCGCAGGACGGCCGAACACAATCTCATATGGGCTAAGCCCTACTCGAGAGTGCACAGTCGCCCTGGTCGATAAGAGGGCTAGAGGCAAAGCATCTGGCCATGATAAACCAGTCGTGGCCTGGATTTTGGCAAGTTTCAGTTTCAGGGTACCATTGTATCCTTCCACCAAACCCGCCGACTGAGGATGATTAGCACTATGGTATTTTTGATGAATACCAAGGCCACTGCATACACTTTTCATCACACTTCCCACAAACTCACTTCCGTTATCCGACCATACAATCCGTGGCATGCCATACCTAGGGAAATACTCTTTGAGCAACACTTTTGCTGTAGATAGGGCAGTATTATCTTTAAGGGGGTAAGCCTCAATCCATCTAGAGAATGCACAAACTACAACCAAGACATACTTCAGGTTGTTGCATCTCTCCATGTGGATGAAATCCAACTGAATAATTTCAAAGGGACATGTAGGAGGGGCAAAATGACCAGGTGGAGTAGGAGTGCCCTTGCCGGGATTGTACATCAAACATATCATGCAATTCTTAACCACTCTCTCCGCACACTTAGTAATTCCCTCATTCTTCCATACTGGGGACAACAACTTACATATGCCTTTTGCGCTAATATGTGACGTGCCATGAGCCATCGTAACAACGGCAAGCACATATGCATCCGGTAACATCCATCTCTGCCTTCCTGACAAATCAACCCAACATCCATTCTCATCTAACTTCCCCGTGCTTTCTTTCCACTGAGTGTTTTCCATCTTGGTAGCCTCATTCTGTATCTCTTTCACACTTTCAACTGTGTCTTCACACATACCAGTCTCCGCTGGCCATCTTACTGAACTCGTAACGTACATTCGATTTGTCAGATCTCTAGCTGTCTCCTTAGCAATCTCATCCGCAAACGCATTACCGCGGCCAACATCATCTGTCACTTTCCGATGCGCACTGCATTTGATTATTGCCACCTGTTTGGGCAATGTAAGGGCATCCAAAAGGTCATTCACAAGCTGTCCATGCTGTATCTTCGTGCCATGCGACGTAAAGAACCCACGTTCTCTCCACAATCGACCAAAACTGTGCGCTACGCCAAATGCATACTGACTATCGGTAAACACATTCACCCGCTTTCCTCTAGACAACACACACGCTCTCTTCAACGTGATCAATTCAGCTGCTTGGGCCGAATTCTGACTCAATCTCGCAGTTTCCACAACCGTACTTAACGTCACTACAGCATACGCAGTCGTCGTATCACCATTCGGCAACTTGAAGCACGAGCCATCAACATACAAAGTACCATCGGGATCTACCAATGGAGTGTTTTTCAGGTCAATGCGACCCTTCGTCTCTTCTTCAGTTCTTAAGTAACAATCATGTGGTGCTACATCATCTGATTCCATGTTGATCGGCAACAATGTTGCTGGGTTCAACACATTACAACGCTTTATCCGTATATGACTTGCCAACAGTGTCAGCTCATAACCAGACAACCTTGCGCTTGTCAGGTGTTGAGTTTTTGTTCGGTTCAGAAGAGTGTCAACTGCATGCAGAACCATAACCGTAAGCATATTATCCATGACCAAACCTGCGGACTGTCGAATGGACACCGCAGCTGCCGCTGTTGCTTTCAAACAACTCGGTAATGCTCTAGCTACTGGGTCTAAGGTTGAGGAAAAATACGCACATGGGCGTTGTTTGTCGCCAAATTGTTGCGTTAGGACGCTCAACGCACAACCATCCCTCTCATGAACGTACAGTGTGAACGGCTTACTGTAATCGGGAGTACCTAACACAGGAGCCGAACACAACGCATCACGTAATTCCGAAAAACTTTGCTGACATTCTTCAGTCCAAGGCAAAGGAGTCGAAACATCCTTGCACGTGAGAGCTAACAATGGCTTCGCTAATAATGAAAAATTTGGAATCCATTGTCTGCAGTATGACGTAATACCTAGAAAGGCACGCACATCTCTCTGAGTTTTTGGCACAGTCATTCGCGCAATCGCTGCAATTCTTTCTGGGGTCAACCTTCTCCCTTCTTTTGACAATAAGTGACCCAAATAGGTTACTTCTTGACAACAATATTGCAGCTTAGAAGGTGACACCTTGTGATGTAAGTCACATAAATGCTGCAACAACGATACTGTAGTAGTTCTGCAAATAACCTCGGTATCAGCAGCCACTAATAAGTCATCAACGTACTGAATCAAAGCTGCACCCATCGGTAATACAAATGCATCCAGTTGACTTTTAAGGGCTTGACTGTAGATCGATGGACTCTCACAATAGCCCTGTGGTGCGCGTTTAAATCTAAAACTGCGACCACCTAATGAGAATCCGAATAGATCTCTGCTTTCCTCAGCGATCGGAATACTAAAGAAAGCATTCTTTAGGTCAATCACCGTGAACCAGGAGGCAGAAGCTGGAATTAAGGTCAACAAGGCCGTGATATCTGGCACCACAGGAAATTGTGGGACCACGATCCTTTTCACCTCCCTTAAATCAATTACAAAACGGTACACAGGAGGTTTAGATGGATCAGTTTGTTTCAGGATGGGTAACACAGGACTATTACACACATTTCCCCAAGTTTCTTCAATGACATCCTTTTCGATCAGGTCATAAACGTTGGCTAATAGCGCTCGCTCACCATCAAGAGAAATACGATACTGAGGTATACGCGGTAATCGCACATTTGATTTCAACTGGACCACATAAGGTGGAATGTCCAACAGACCCACATCATTGGGGCCCGTGGCCCATAGTGACGCAGGAAGGGAACTCAGTTCCGGTGGGAACTTATCGATCGATAAGTACATAGGAGAGATTATTCTCTGACCTAATGTAAGCTCCACTCCCGCAGGAGAGCAGTACAAAGTCGCATATAACCGTTTTAATAAATCCAAACCCAAAAGATTCTCGCCACAACCAGTGGATAGAATCAATGGAGCCTCCAGCTCACGAGGACCAATTGTAAGGGACAAAGGGCTGGAGACAGGATTGCTAACAGGGGCGCCAGAGAATCCAATGGAAACATTCGTTAAGCCAGACAAAGGTGCGCCAGGGAGTTTTGAATGCATGATGGAACTTTTTGCTGCACCAGTGTCCAACAGAAAAGGCTCAACTACGCCAGATGTAGCAACTGCGACGTAAGGCCCTCTCTGATCAACCGGAACTGACACTACTCCCTCTCTTTGTCGGTGGCTGTCCTAGTAACGATCACCTGCTTCAATCTCATGTCCAACGTAATAATCGTCCACATGGTACTGTGCCGATCTATCGGACCTCACATTCCGCTGATCAAAACAATTATTCGCATCCAACGAAGTAGGAGAGCGCTCATTCTGACTTTGAGAGTTACCACGACCTCTACCTCGAAATGCCTGTTGGGGACCACGTCCCCCTCGAGCCAAAATATGATTATAGCGATCACGCAAAGCGGGACAATTAAATTTGATATGTCCCTCTCCTCTACAATATGCACACTGATTATATCCGAGCATAGATCTAAAGTCAGAGGAGTCAGAGCGTGACTGCATCCTGGAAGACTGTGCCTGTGGCCGATACTGTTGTTGCGAATCATTTTGATTCGAACGCGGAGGATACGCTTGTTGCAACAAAACCTTCGTTTTAAGCTCCTTCGTTTTCTTATCTGAACGATCACTTTCTTCTTTTTCCCTATTTTCGTAGTATTGAGCCGTCGCTAGTATTTGAGCAGTGGTTGAAACGGCCCATGCACTTTCTGAATTTTTCAATTTGTTACATAGTTCAGGCAACAAATTTAACACAAACTTATCAACAAATAACCGCTGTCCTCCCTCCGTACTCATGTCCTGACCACTATGATCAATGAATGCTTCCTCAAATCTAGTAAAGAAATCGGAGACACTTTCGTCTTTCTTTTGCTTACAAGCCGACAATTTGTCCCAATTCACCCTCATCGCTGGCATAAGCGTTTTCATGAGCGTAATGATTCTTTGGGGCAAATCCGTAATTAACTGCTCGGGCTTAGCCCCACCAATTTGTCGTCCATCAGCCGCTAATAGCGTAGCCCAATCACCACCCAACTCAGCTAAATGATTCTCTTGGCGGATTTTTGCCCAAATCGGTTGCGGTACAATATTACCAAACAACATGTCGATGTCAGCAAGGTTCATAATAGAAGCATCCACCAGTTGGGATAACTCCTTATAATAACCTGCCGGATTTTTGCGTGGATCAGGCAAGGATTGCTTCACCTGTAAGACTTCTGATCGCTTCCATGGGAGGTGTATCCAAACCCTTTGGAAATACGGCAGAACCACAGGATTAGCGTTTGCATCCCCTGGCATCCAAACTGGCGGAACCTCTCTCATGGGATATTGACCGGAGTTCGCTTTTGGAGTATCGGAATCGTCATCAAACGACACTCGAGAAGGCACTGTGGACCTAAAGGCTAATAATCGCTCTAATGCACGTCGTACATCTTCACCTACGATCATACCATTTAAAAAACGACTCTGAAGTTCGGTCATCTCGGGCGGTACATCATCTAAGTCATCATTTTCCCACTCTTCTCTCAA
Source organism: Lissotriton helveticus (assembly GCF_964261635.1). Lineage (NCBI taxonomy): Eukaryota > Metazoa > Chordata > Amphibia > Caudata > Salamandridae > Lissotriton > Lissotriton helveticus. Next base: position 945,840,155 of record NC_136068.1, read on the forward strand.
GGAGTTGCACATTTCTTCAAACACGAATCTCTGTGTCGGCTCATTGAACTGAGAAAATGTATCGAAAACTATGCATGGAGTGTATTTAGCAGGGTGTCTAATCCATCTACGCGCCATAGTTTCTAACGTCGCTCTCTCCCTTCCACCAGGGATTTGACTTCGTCTCTGGGGAGTTCCAGAGACATCGGATTGAAGTAACGATCCGGAAAGTGGGGAGTAGAGGGTAGCAACAGAGTTAGGGATACGATTACGAACGGAAGGAGAAGAGGAAAAAAGAACAGGAGCAACAGCATTAGAAGTGGTTGTAGGATCAGTGGGGGTAGCAGGAACAATAGACTGAAAAGGTACAGGCAAAGAAACAGTAGGAAGAGGAGCAGGTAGAGGAGCAAGAACAGGACCAACAACAGGCTGTCCAGCAGCCGCCAAAACAACAGGAGGGGGAACAGGAGGAACTACAGGAGCTGTAGCACCCTGTGCATAAGGAGGTGGTGATTTCATTAAATATGCTAACAAAGAATCCTCTTTCGAGTCTTCTTCCTTTTTATCAAGATTTGACGATAACACCGGATAACATTTATCCGCCCACATGTGATGCAGTCTAACTGAAACTTCCGTTTCTTTATCTGCTTTATCTTGATGGTGACGTTCTGCATCTTGCATTATCGTAATTATACTACTTTCTTTCTTATCTTTCTTAAGCTGTTTGATTTCTTTCTGCCTGGCCTCTTTGCGCCATAACCGAAAGGAATCGAACATAGCCGGCCTAGATTTTCTTTTAAACAATTTCGCTTCGAGATTATCTAAAATTTTAGTGTCGAAATTTCCATGTGGTGGCCAACTAAGGTCACCGTCATTTTTCGTATAACGAATCCAATATTCATTATATATAATAGGGCCCACACCATGTCGACTATAGAGCTCATATATCGGAGTTCCAACTGGAGGTATCGGACACGAGTCCTCCAACCGGGAATCCATACTGTAACATTTAAAGAAACCAAGGAAACCACTATGGCCAGGCATCGTGCACGCTAACCTAGTATCAAACTTCAAGGGTTATCGAAGTACAAAATCTTCGTGAAATACAAAACCCTCGGTTTTTGGCAATTGCAACTGTCAAATAACAACTAAGAACCAACAACTAAGAACCACAAATGCAATGGAACCATGCAGAACGACTAAGCACCAACAACAACCAAGGATACTGGGAGCGACCGACAAATACTTAACTGAGAGCTCAATGGCGTCACCAGGAAGGCCCATCTATCGTCTCGCCGTACAAAGGACTACGCCAGGCGCCAAAACAGGTCGACAGTCAGAGCATCGGTCCGTCGCAACCGTCAGGAGGCGGGGAGCTTCGCAGGAAAAGTCTTCGGACCACTTATTTCGACAACAGGATCAATGAAGCGGGGTGCACCTTTCCTCGGAGATTTCACACGAAGTTCCTCACGATCGTCAGGTTTTGGACCGGTACCACTGATGTTGCCCCAAGTTGGGCGCCAACTGAAGGACTGGGTTCTTTAAGGCCCAGTGGTGCCAGGGAACAACACCTAAAACCTTCGTGGGTTACCTGCTCTGGCGTACAAGTGACAGAGACATGGGACACTTCCTTCGGCGTCAAAGATCAGCGTTTATTACTGCAGGGATACAGAAATCGCAAGAAGTACAACATAGTGTAGGTTCTGAGAGTCTGCTTCAAATTGCATATGTGGAATCGCTCCTTTTATACACATTTTCGTCATTGCTCGACATAACGAACAAAAGGTTACAGCTCAGTTCCCACAGTAAACTTCAAAAGGATTGCATTCATGTTCACAGAAGCCCGGAACATGATTACAGTAACATTTGCCGGTTCCCAACTGTAAAAGCACATCATCTCGCCATAAGGCACATTCCACTCTAGTTGTAAAATAGGCGAAAGAAAGAGACAGGAACAGGTGCAAGAAAGACAGACAACCGTAACAGAAGAGTGTGGGGGCAATATCGGAAGCGTGATCACAGGATCAAAGGACTCAAACCTAACATATGTAAAGCTGAAACAATAGACCAACACGGCAGAATAAGCCTCAAGCTGAGCCATCTGCCTTTGCCGTGTCATTCCCCCGGTCGTAAAAACGACCCCAAAGAATATTCATCTTCCGCCAGAGCTTGGGAATCCCAGGGTCACGAAGCGGACATTGTCCCTTCGCTGGCTACGTGAGGGCAAGAAACAAAATGGATGCCGTATCTAAAATGGAACCCGAGGGTTCAGATGGAAAAACCCGTAAATGAGACGAACCCTTCTGGGTAGTGTAGCGAAAACGCGTACACCTACTAATCTCATCATTTACGGTTCATAGATACCAAACTCGTCCATATCCGAGCATGCCCAAAACGTCATAATGATTCTCACAGAACCTCACAATATGGAATAAAATCTGGACTAAAATAAGTAAGTCTTCTAGAGCAGCAAACAATACTCAAACTATGTTTTTAATTTATAATAGGCTTCTAATCACTCCAGCTAAACTACATACTATTGACCCTGACATTCCCTCTCCTTGTTGGTCTTGTATTGCCCCATCAGAGGATCTCAAACATATGCTATTTGAATGCCCAACCATTCATACTTTTTGGACTCAAGTTTGGCAACAAATTAATAAGATTTAAGAGGAGAGGACTGTAACTGGGGCCTGGGCTGCAGGCTCTATTCCACCCTCAGAGTCATAACCATCAGCACTGGAGCAAAATTGGAGTGGGGTAACCATACAAAAAGGGTACTTTACTAGACTAGTATCCTGGTAAGAGGGTTAATGACTGTGTTTGGATGGCAATATAATGCTTTGAGAAAATACACATATGCAGAATGCTTTAATAAAATTGTAATCCTGGCACATCTCTGTTATTTGATACCATAATTACCAAGAAGTTGGTAGGAAACAAACATCCATGTCCTAGTATGGACCACATGAGCAAAGACTTTGTTAGTGCTTATCCGAATTGTGAAAAGCCTTACTAATATTAAGAATAAAGAACAGATTATATATCACCAGTTCCTTTTCTAGGAGGATGAAAGAATAGTTGGCCATCAATGTTTTAAATCCATTTGACAATTTGAAGGCAAGGGAAGTGGGGGAGTGATGTCTTGAGTCAGAAATGCATCACACAGCAACAATTCTGAGGACTTGCAGGCCTGCGATGCAAGGTCCCATGTCAAAGAGGCGTAACACAGTCACAGTTTTGAAGGGGAGTTGTGAGGCAATGCGTTGCACTGCTTCTGTTCTGCTTGAACTACAAGTGGCCTTCAGAGCACCTTCAGGCCCACCTCCAAGTGTCCAGGCTTGGGCAGGGGCACCACTTGGTTGACAAGACTCACAGCAGAGAGAGTCCAGGTGCTGGGTTCAATGAGCTTGAAGCCTTTTCTGCCTTCTGAGTCTTTGATCAGGAGGCTGGCCGACTAGCCCTTGGAGTCACTCTGGTGGTCCTGGGTTCAAGATGCAAGTCCAAGCCTTTTCATTTACGCAGTAGGGAAGCAGAGTAGCAGGTTAGCAGGTTAGCAGTCCTCTTGCAGCAGAGCAGCACTGCGGTTTTTATGAGTCTTCCACTGGTCCAGAGGTACACTGGAGAATTGGGTCTTAGGGTCCAATATTTATACTGGATGCCAGCTTTGAAGTAGGGGACGGTGCTGGAGGTTTACATCTCTAGAGGTGTTTTGAATTTTCTGCCTCCCTGCCCTGGCCCCAGCCTGTATTGGGGCACAAACGACTTGTGTCAAACCTTTTATGAGTGTGCTTAGGCAGACCCTTTGGGATGTGTAAATGTGGTAGGTGACAGCTCAACCTCCATCAAGTCAGAGATGGCCCATCTTGCCAACAGCTATTCCCCCTTTGTCTTACTGTCAGGGAGCTATATACAAAAAGCAACTGACAGCTACGCAGAGTCAGGAGATTCAGGATACAGGCTGCAGACACCAAATGGTTGGGACAAGAAAATGCCAACTTTCTAAAAAATTGCATTTTCACAATTGTGACTTAAAATCCAATGTTACCAATAAAGAGGGATTTAAATTACAATTCATTAGAGACTTATTAAATGTAATAAGGTAACTCAGTGTTAGGGAGAGGTAGACCTTGCAGTAGTGAAAAACAAATTTAAGGGGTTTTCACTACCAGGACATGTAAAACCTAAAAGTACTTGTCCAACATTTTAAATGTATGCCACCTGCGTTCTGGGCTGTGTAGAGCCTACCCTAGAGATTACTTCTAAGTATTAAAAAAGAAGCTTCGGCCACGCAAAAACTTTATTTTGGCAGGTCGAAATGGCAATTAAAACTGCACACAAAGGCTGCAATGACAGGCCTGAGATTTGTTCAAAAAGCTACTCATGTGGGTGCTACAATCTGTGCTGCAGGCCCACTGATAAAACTTAAGGCTTGAGTACATGTAGTACCACTTTACTATGTTAGTGACTTCCAAGTATGTTACATGTGCCAATCAGGTGCTAGCTAATTCAACCATGTTTAAAGGACAGATAACAAGCGCTTTAGTACTGGTTCTTTTCTGAAGAATCAATCATTTGTCTAGTGACAGATTGCAAACAGTTGTAGAGCATGTAGAACTCAAATATTTTGAGTGTACCAATGAACACCATATCACACACCTATTGGTTGCCAATTTGAAATGTCAGATAAATGGATACCTATGTTTCAAATTAATCCTGTTTGGTTGGCAACTTTTATTAAAAAGAAATTAAACATGGCTTTGTCTGAGTGTGCATCTAACAGTGTACAATAAAGGCAAAATAAAGAGAAAACTTTTTATGACAGGTGAAAAGAAAGTATTATGGCAACTAAATGGGAGTAAGTGCGTATTAGGAAATCAATACTGAAGAAGCAAATGGATTAACTGAGTACTCAAATTTTGTGAATTTGATAGAAGTGATTATTTCGGCAGTGAGTATAGAAAATGGAAATCAGTTAAATTAGAGTAGAGTTGTGGTAGTTAGAAGTCAATACAAACGTCCCTGTGTGGCTGATTAATTAACATAAGAAAGTCGTGATACACCTGACGCTGGTATTTCAACCTTAATTGAACCAGAAGTCATGTATCAGAGGATGGATGACTGTGAGAGTTGATTTGAGCACAGGATAGACAGATGAGCAAAATGGTGCACGTAGTGAATGTGATGCCATAAAGGGACATGCAGATAAAGTATATTTTGTGCATTTCTTTGTAACGATTTCTAGACTCTCATACATAAGGAAGGCACATGCTGTAAGATGTATTTGGATTCAATAATGATTTAATAGCAAACTTTCAGTATATAACTTCAGAACAAATCCATTACATAATTCAGTAATGAACCTATGCAGATAACAAGTTTCAGAATTATTTTCCTCTGTCAAGAGTGAGAACCTGTAATTATCCTGCTTTAAAAAAAGAAAACAATTACACTATCTCAGTGGCTATATTCAACTTAATTCAATAATGAAAACAGTCTTTTGTGAAGAACGTCAGCATGTATGTCTTTGTTGCTACTGTATCTCATTGTAGAACTGCATTATTCATCAGAAAAATCTGTGTCAGGATCCTTGGGTTTAATAGAGAAGGTCAAGTTCATTTCTGCTTTCCCCAAAATAAAGCACCACATATTTCCAGAAGATCGTGTGACAGTAAAGATTGCATCGAATACTCTTTCTACTTAATTAATTGAGCATACTAAACATTTTACCAATCAACTGAATTTATAAATGATTATGTTGCTTTAAAATTCATGTAAGCTTTATGGATTAACGGTGTGCATTTTATCAATCCACCAGCTTTATCTCTGAAGTATTAATCATTTATATCATCTACCCATGGTGGACTCTGAATGGCTTCATCAAAACGATATTTTAATTTTAGTCATTAAACCAGCAAAATACTTTATATACTCTAGAAAAAGAGCGTAATATTCGCATGATTAAAGTTTGCATTCCAAGTACTTGACAATTACCGAAATTCGTCAGCCTCATTAAAATAACTCTAGAATATACTTGGAAATATTTGGTCATTATCTCTAAAAGCAAAGAAGGAACAAACCTAGTATAGCATACACTCACTGACAATACTTGTGAGACAAAGAGGGATATGTACAAGGGAAGTTGCGGAGCATGTCCTTAGCCTCCTTGGCTTAACGACACGCTCCGCCACTTCTGAAATGCAGGGCTGCACCATATTTACAAGAATATGGTGCAGCCTTGTGTTTCCTCCTGCGCTTGTGCTAAGTTTAGCAGCATAGTGCCAAATCAGGCACCCTTGCACCAAAGTTCAAGGGTGTCTGTGTGAAGGGGAAGATTGTTTATGTACAGGAAGGTCCCCATTCCTGCCTATAAACATTCTTGAGATGCAGTTAAGTAACTTCTATATGTGCTGCTTAATGCAGCACGCACAGAAGTTGCAAAACAGCAATTTTTAAAAATGATTGTTTATGTGCAGCAAGGGGAACCTTCCTGCACATAAACTGTCATTGGCCTTTAGCTTTTTTCATGTGTGCTGCAGAACGCAGCCCACATGAAAACAGCAAAAACTAGGAGAAGTTAAACATTTCTTCTCGCTTCGCCTGATTAAGACCTGGTCTGAAGTCTGGGGCTGCCTCACATTTACTCCTCCCTTGTAAATAGGTGGCAGTGTCAGAAACAATTGGTGTTGCGTGGAATGCCCACCGCAACACCCATTTCCCTCCCCTTTCACACTAAGAATAGCATGAAAGGGGGCCTTATTTACAAGGCAGCGTTAAATAAGGCGTAGTTGTAAATAGGGAGACGCCCCTATCGCCACAGGAGCGTCGAAAAAAGTGACGTTTCTGTGGCGATGGTGGTACATATGCCCCAAAGCATCCTCTAATTTTGGAAAAATCACTTAATCTCCCTGTGTCCATAAACAGCACCTGGTTACCCTCCTGGTGATAAGCCATGCTATATAAATCTACAAATTCAAATTTAATGTATACAGAGTAAGAATTGTGTATGGCATGTCATTTTGATGAACAAAAAATCTCACTTAATCTCCATGTGTCCATGGACAGAGCCTGGATACCCACATGGTGATAACCTGTACTATATAAAGCTACAAATTATAATGTATGCAGAGTAAGAACAGAGTAAGACTTGTGTATGGCATGTAATTTTGTCTTACAAAAAAATTATCTGTAACATTAAAATATTACGTTTGTGAGATTATTCAGAGTCCACCACACAAATCACGCAATTACTAATCCAGTTTGAAAGCTGTTAGATTGATTACCAGGATGTAATGGCACCTTCTACAGTCATGCGATTTTACAGACATACATGCTTTTTTATTTTGGGATAAAAAGAAAAAAATACTATTGCTATTTAGCACACAGATGCTGACAATGTGCTGTTCCGAAAAATATTGCGTTTCTATAATGAGGTTTCATACAACCAGAGACTTTATTGGTGAAATCTATGTAGCAAAAGACAACTTTGATTGTTGAAATAAGGTAAACATGACTATTGACATTTTGTTTAAATTGAGTTTGCTACACAGGTGTTTAATCACATATTCTTGCTCCTAGTGAAATAACAAATGCTTTGAAATGCCTTGAATATACAGACCAGTCACTAAATAATGTAATGCATTGTATGTAATATTTGAATGGAAAGTGCATTATTAAAGAATTACGGAAATTGATGAAATATCACAGTGCGTGTCTCCTTCATTAGGACAACATGCTTCATTTGTTATGTTGGGACATCAACCGAGGCACTCAGTGATTTCTCCACGTGTGTGGGGCAACCAGATAGTGGCATTATAATAGTGACACAGTGATGAGTGACCTTGGTTGAAGCTGCAGTCAAAACAGTGGAAATGACCAAGTGCACAATTGTTCGACTTTACAAAGGTGCAAAATGTCTACACGTTATCCACCTTCTCCTGCAGTTGTTAAGCAAAGAGTTAAAACTATTTTCATTTTTGAAACTTCGCAACCTGTTCAGCAGGAGTGCAAGAATGTCACTAAATTGAATTGGGCATTTTCACACAGGCCTTGTGATGACCACCAACTGAAGTATACAAATCTGCAAAGAGCTAAATGGATGGCCCAGACCTGCTCAATTAATCAGGCTAACAGGTCAGAACTGTTGTTTTAAGTAGAGGAGCTGTAATTAAGTACTTTTGCCAATGATATTTTTAGCAGCTTACACCTCTGTTATTCTCGTGGTTGCTGTGAAAAAGACACAGGGGCATGGAAACTGCCGCTAAAGCGGCGATAATGGGCTTGATAATATGCACTAGTGAATTCCCATAGAAGCCCAGGTTAACACCAGAACCTGGGCTGCTATGGGAATTCACAAGGGCACATTATCAAGCCCATTATCTCCTGATGGCTGAATGTGCATGTTGACTGCAAACCTTCTCAAATATGCATGGCAGGAAGTGTGCATTGCCAATGTGCCCTCAGACAGAGCTATTAATTGGAAGTTGCAGAAGGCTTTCAACAATTAATTGGAGATTGAAGAAACTCCTCAAAGAATCACTTTTTTATCCATCAGGAAGGCATTCTTTAATTTTGAGCTTAAGCAACAGCAATTGCAAGCCAAGGTACATCTTAAGTGCGTGTGTACTAGTGCACTTTTGTAATCAACACAATGTGTAATCACATTCTAGCTGGCAGGTGGGCGTAGAGGGCAGGGGGAGTTAAGTCAACACATGTATATATTTGTTGACACAAAGCAGGGGCAACCATATCCGATTGGAGTCGTAGTGACTTATGTTGCTTTTTAAGACCTGCAGAGAGGGTTGTGTCTGAAGGACATAGCAGGTTCCTTGCAAGTCCCACATAAAAGGCAAGCCCCTGCAGTGCCATGCAGTTTTAACTTGAAAGGATTGTTGTAGAAAACAGGCTCACAGACTAGTTAAACCTCGTTGAGAAGGGTAGACATTGGCTTTCAAAAGTCCATAAAGGGGAATTAATGCTGAAACAACTGTCACCTGCCCAGTTCCGCTCCAGCAATAGATTGAATAGACGTCCTACTAAAGGTGAAGGCCATTTATGCGCTCCAGCACAGCTGCTCCCAAATCTTGCTATAAACAATATGACTTGGCACACTACTAGTGCTGTGTCTTGGAATATTTCAAGGCAATTTTCATGCCATATTTCCAGTGACATAAAAAAGCTAGATTCTCGATGACTGCATTTTATGCCCCCCACAGGTATTTGTATTCATCTTTCAAGTAAAGTGGAGTGTCAGGCTCACAGCAAGATATTTCTTGGCACCCTCTGATTTGGCATGGAACATTCCAGGTGAAGCCATGCTACCAATGGCTTGCCATGCTATACAACCCGTCACTCAACCTATTGAGAGGGCACTTCACTTGTCAAATCACCTGAACATGGTTTTGCCATCACTGAAACGATGGACTGCCAAAACACTCTGAAAGTGACTTGTAATGCAGATGTGACTGTGACCCGTGGAGTGTTTATGCCATTTTGGAAGAGTTTCGGAAGACACAGTCTCAGTGACTTGACAGGCCACAGTGACATCTGTATAACAAGTCACTATCATAGTGTCTACTTGCGTAATGTTGTGGCCCGTTCGCTCCAAGACTGTTCACAACGATAATCAGCGTGAGCTGCTACCAGCCTGTCTCTGCACAGCAGCATCAGCGTGGGACCGCCAATGCAAAGCAACAGCCTGCCCATCCACGACGCCCGGCCTGCTCTTTATGTCATGCCAACAACTGCCCGCAATGCTATCCTTGCGACCCTATCCAATGCGAACGGCATTCTTGGCACAAAACTTGAAAATGTAAAATTTCAGCAGGCCAAATCTGGCACTGTATCAGACCCACGCTCCATCGCAGTCAGCCTAAACTTTTGACTTTTACTTGATCCAGCAAAACCAGATAGCTGCAGTTGGCTCTTTATGCTTTTAGGTGCTGAGATTTTTCATTTTGCTCTTTAAAAATTTAGAAGTCCAGTTCTATGGATCAAATTCTTGAAATTTTGGTCTATTTTTCAAAACTGGTATGGGATCTTTTTGTATGGTGTTTTCACTGATTTACTGTTTGAAGTGTTGATACTTTACACTGAAAAAGGCCCAGTTGAGGATGGAGGAAAGGAAACTGCCCATGCAGGAGAAAAAGGGTGAAAGGGTCTTGGAGGATAAAAAGTTGTTACTGCTCATGTACTGAGTCTTAAGGAGCTGGACATCAAGCCAGACAGGTGAGTTTAGCGGTGATGGTGACAGCCTACATGCAGCATCTGAAGGAGACAAAAAGGCCCGCATCCCCAAGGACCTGGTACCCAGTTATGTGGTGGGAGAGGACATTGACATATTGTTTTCTGCCTATAAGGTAGCCCTAAGGTTCACAAGATCCCAGAACAGCACAGGGGTGGTTTGTGGAAACACATGCCTATAGTGGGGATGAACAAACCAGATATGATCCCATGAAAGCCATCTTGATCGCTAAGTTTGGACTGACTCCTGAGAACTACCACCAGAGGTTCAGGGACAGCCAGAAGCTGCCTAACCAGTCATGGGTGGATTGTGTGGACTACTCTTGCAAGGCACTGAATGGTTTGGTGTGGGCCAGCAAAGGTAATGACTACAGTGAGCTGTATAATCTAATTTTGAGAGGGCACATGCTCAGTATTTGTTTTCCAGAGTTGCACCAGCAACTAGTTGCAACAAGTTGAAGCACTTGCTGAGGAGATGGACCTCTGGGTCAATACTAGAGTATATTTAATCAACGGGAAAGTTAGGGTCACAAAGTCACTCTTCTACCCCTATTAATAATAATACAACAACAGGAGTGACTATACCTGTGAAACCATACGTGACAATTTATCCCTACCTAGCGATCTACACAGTGTTAAAAATGAGGAAGAAAAAATATCATAAGGAAAAGGAACTGAAAAAGAAACTTATTTCTTAAAAGAACCCTCACTCACCCTAGTGGTGACATGCTTCATCATGGGGTTCCCACAGGGGAGACCGAATGTCCCCCCTGTGTGCTGCGACGCCTGCAATTGCAGCGGAGCTGGTTTTTTTTAAAGGTTTTTGTGTGTGTGTGTGCTCAGTGATGTGAGTGCAGGATTAAAAGATCCCAGCTGCGCCTAAAAAAGGTTTATTAATGGGCCAGCTGTTCACGTTAAAAAGAGGTGCGGACAATGTAGTGGTTTATATTAGAACCACAGTGTCCAGGTCAAAAAGGTCAACATGTCTCTGCTGTTCTATGCAATATTATGCTCAGCTTTCATCAGGACCAGTGCATGAGATCCCCCGGGGGGTCCGCGCGCGCTAAGGCACGTCCGCTCCGTGAGGACACAAATGTAAAAAGGTAAAAAACGTATTCCTTTTAACTCACGGTTTTACCCGTAATGTTTACTCCCAGAAATCATCAGGAGCCAGAATATCACATGAAAATCACATTTGCCACATGGGCTGTCAGTGGGGCACTATCTTCACGAGGCGCTCCATTTTGTGCACACCGACTCGCCGCCGGAGACCTATTCCATAAATCACTGCAGCCCGGATCTTGATCAATACTAGAGTATCCCAAAACATATCTGGGAGTGACCATTTAAAGGATGGTTCAGGTTCCCCATAGCAGAGTGAGGGGGAGGTTAAAGATGACCCAGACAAGTCCCAGAGTAAGGGAGGAGGGAAGGGTTCCCAGGTTCCATTTGAGAAACAGGGGGAGGGGGGGTTCTGGTGGATGATAGCTCAGGGTGCCCCATTTCCAACCCTGCTGCTTTGAGTTTTTACAGATGGGACACAAGCAGCGAGCCTAGGTCTGTCCAAAGAAACCCCTCACTGGTGGGACTCTGCAGGGGTGGCCAATGTGGCCTTAGGGTTATGTAGTCCCCAAGGGCAAGTCATATACTATGCCAAGGTCTCTCTTAGCTGGAGGATAGACTCAGAGAGTGAGCTTGTGATTCCTGAGGGGGGTGGATGTCACTTCTATCAGTTGAAAGTGATTGTTGATCCCTGTCACTGCTCTGAGGGACACCTGGGCTAGCCACACACTATTGTATTGGCCTTTTTGCCTCTCTGTTCTGTTGCCCTTCTTCCCCCTTGCCTTCTGTATACCGTTTTTCCTGCCGCTGCTCCTCTGCGGCCCGGCCCCCCCCCGCTCACCCATTTTCCGCCCGCTCCCACTTACCAGCTGCTCCTCTTACCCACCTCCCCTTATATGGCGCCCGCTGTGCTGTGAAAGGAGCGACCCTTGATCCTGCTTGCAGGTTAGGCTGCTCCCCACACAGCACAGCACCACCTGTGTGTCCATGCCCCACTGCTGCCGTCTCTGTAAGTACACCGCTCCCCTCGGCTCTGCCCTTACTCTTGCCTGCTCCTGTGTAATTGTTTGCCTCTGTCAATTGGTGCCTGATTACTGTATTTTGCCTTTTTGCCTCTTTTCCTGTTAATTGTATTTGCCTTCTTGCCTGCTAATTGTATTGACCTTTTTGCCTCTCTGTTCTGTTGCCTTTCTTCACCCTTGTCTTCTGTATCCCGTTTTTCCCGCCGCTGCTCCCCTGCAGCCCCACTCCCGCTAGCCCTTTCGCCACCCCGCTCCCGCCTCCCAGCTGCTACTCCCTCCCACCTCCCCTTAAAAGGCGACCACTGTGCGGCCGCCCCTGGCCCGTCTGTACCTGTCCGTGCCTGGACCGCACCCAGCGCCAGAACCCCTGCCCACTATGACACCCGACTCCGCTATGGTGCCAGCACCCTCCTCGTACTCAACATCAGACAATCGCACACCTGCCTCCATGCCGCCCCGAAGCGCACCTAAGGACTCTTCACCTGCTGGAGTTGCAGCTTCACCAGCATGCAATCCACAACTCCACCCACCATTAAAGAACTCAACCCTTTCAACAGCATCCTCCTCAACACCCGCTTCTCCCGCAAACACACTGTTGAACTCTGTGACCTACTGGACTCCACCTCCCCAGACGTCGCCTTTCTGACGGAGGCCTGGATGAACCCCTCCTCGGTACCTGACAGCGCCATAGCCATCCCCGACAGCTACAAGATCACTCGCAGGGCCCGCACCAACGGAACAGGAGAAGGAATCGCCATTGTCCACAGGAACACTCTTAGAATCTCAAACAGCACTGACGACACACTCAGCACCGCCCAACACCTTCACTTTCAGATCCACACTGACCCCAAAACCAACCTGAGAGTAACCCTTGTCTACAGACCCCCCCGGACCACTACCACAGTTCTGCAACTCCATAGCCGACTTCGTTAGTACACACGCCCTCGCCTCCACAGACTACATCCTTCTCTGAACCTGAACTGCCACCTCAGGAACAACAACGACACCAACTCCAACACCCTGATCGATAACCTCGCCAACTTCAGATTGAGGCAACTCGTCACAACACCCACCCACTCCGCCGGCCACACGCTTGACCCCATCTTCTCCACAAGTTCCCACATCTCCTTCAGCCACACCACCGCACTCCATTGGACCGACCATCGCTGCGTCCACTTCACCTTCCAGAAACCCACCACGCACCACCGCACCCAACAGATCCCCCACCTCTGCTGGTCCAAAGTCACCGAAGACCAGCTCACCGCCACCCTCACCCAGAGCCTATCCGCCGATCCTACCGATCCCGACACCAGCGCCCGCAACCTCAGACAGTGGATCAAAGACTGCGCCAACACTCTCGCCCCGATCAAGAAACTCTACAACAGACACACAAGCCAAAAGCCAGCTGGTTCACGAAGGACCTCCAAGCATCCAAGCAAGCCTGCAAAAAACTTGAGAAGAAATGGCACTGCGAACAGACACTGGACGGCTACGCGGCCCACAAGAACACCACCCACAGACACAATCAGCTCATCAGATCCACCAAACGGACCTCCTTCAAAGACCGCCTAGTCAACAATGCACACAACAGCAAAGAGCTCTTCAACATCGTGAAGGAACTCACCAACCCCGCTCCAACACCGACGACATCCCACCTTCACAAGACCTGTGCGACTCCCTTGCCACCTTCTTCCATCGCAAGATCGCAGACATCCACGACAGTTTCATCGTCTCAACTACCCCGAATACCTCCGCCCCATGACCACCATCAGCACCGACCCCCTGCTTTCCTGGACCAACATAAACAACAACAACACCATCAAAGTCATGAACACCAACCACTCCGGCTCTCCATCAGACCCTTGCCCACAACACATCTTCAACAACACCACCATCGCACCCCATCTCCAGAAAGCCATCAACATCTCCTTTGAGATGGCTAACTTCCCGGAGAGCTGGAAGCATGCCCTGATCAACACCTTACTGAAGAAACCCAAGGCCATCCCCAAAGTCCTCAAGAACGTTTGACTAAGCATGGGCGTAAAATCCGCTCCGCTCGCGGATTTTTCGGATTTTCGGCAAATTCGCAATCCGCGAACTCTCGCGAATTTGTCGAAAATCCGTGAATCCGCTCGCGGCGGGTTTTTTGCTTGGTTGCGGCGCGCGGCGTGGTGCACGGCGTTCACTTTCCGTCATTTAGCGTTTGCCGAGTTGTTTTTCTTTGCGAGTGACGCGCCATTTTAGATCTTGCTGCGTGTTCCCGCGGGAGTTTAGCGCCCGCGAATACGTACTCGCGGCTTGCCACCTTGCACACCACACCTCGCGAGAGTTCGCAATTGCGAACACGTAGTTGCGGCGGAAAGGAACAATCTCGCACTTGCGAAATAGAGATTTTTCAATTTCGCACAAGAAAATCACCAGCAAACAGGATAAACCTTCAGAAAATTATGATTTTTATCAGAATCACTCCTCAGGTTGACATTTGCATGGCCTTTTTTTTTGCAAGGAGTCCATTTTGGGGGGGGGGGAGGAAGGAAGTGCCCCACAGTCTCCAACTTCCTGTTCCTGTCCAGCAGGCTCCTCCCAGTGCTTTGTCCATCTCCTGGTCACTTTCATTTGGATCTGGAGCTGGAAGGATTACTTTTTGTGGGTGCTGCTGGATATTTGGATTTGAGGCCTTTTTGACTGTCTTTGGATCACTTTTGGATTAGAAATCAACTTTCACAAGTAAGTTTGTTTGGGGCATTACAGTTGCTGCAAGTAAAATTTTGGAACTTTTTCAGAACATTAAATAAATTATATTGTGGGTAGCCACAGTATCCAGTAGGACCAGGGTTGGTTAGGGGTGCATGATACAAATGTTTTGTTGAATTTAAACACCATTGAGGCCATGGATGGGCTGGGATTGTGCTGATTTTTGTCGTTTTTTTGGGCCTGCTGGTGGGGCCCTTTGGCCAGGGGTGGTGAGTGTTGCATGGGCCTAGTCTTTCTGTGGGGTGTCTTCTTGAATTTAAACATAATTGAGGCCATGGATGGGCTGGGATTGTGCTGATTTTATTGTTTTTTGTCGTTTTTGGGGGGGTGCTGGTGTGGCCTTTTGCCCAGGGGTGGTGGTGCATGGACTGAGTGTGCCTGTGGTGTGGTCTCACTCTCTTTAATGTAAACATCATGGATGGCATTGGATTGTGGTGATTTCTGGCTGTTTTTCTGTTTTTTGGGGGTGTACTGTTGATGTGGACTGGCCATGTGGGTGGTGGTGGTGGCCATCTTGAGTGCTGGCTGGTACAGGCAACATGTGCTTGGGGTGTAAGGGAGGGGCCATTTTGAGGAGAGGCAGTGTCTGAGGCCTGCACTTATTTTGCCTACTTTTCATCCATTATGCCCAGGGGTGGTGAGTGTTGCATGGGCCTAGTCTTTCTGTGGGGTGTCTTCTTGAATTTAAACATAATTGAGGCCATGGATGGGCTGGGATTGTGCTGATTTTATTGTTTTTTGTCGTTTTTGGGGGGGTGCTGGTGTGGCCTTTTGCCCAGGGGTGGTGGTGCATGGACTGAGTGTGCCTGTGGTGTGGTCTCACTCTCTTTAATGTAAACATCATGGATGGCATTGGATTGTGGTGATTTCTGGCTGTTTTTCTGTTTTTTGGGGGTGTACTGTTGATGTGGACTGGCCATGTGGGTGGTGGTGGTGGCCATCTTGAGTGCTGGCTGGTACAGGCAACATGTGCTTGGGGTGTAAGGGAGGGGCCATTTTGAGGCGAGGCAGTGTCTGAGGCCTGCACTTATTTTGCCTACTTTTCATCCATTATGCCCAGGGGTAGTGAGTGTGCATGGGCCTAGTGTTTCTGAGGGGTGTCTTCTTGAATTTAAACACCATTGAGGCCATGGATGGGCTGGGATTGTGCTGATTTTATTGTTTTTTGTCGTTTTTGGGGGGGTGCTGGTGTGGCCTTTTGCCCAGGGGTGGTGGTGCATGGACTGAGTGTGCCTGTGGTGTGGTCTCACTCTCTTTAATGTAAACATCATGGATGGCATTGGATTGTGGTGATTTCTGGCTGTTTTTCTGTTTTTTGCGGGTGTACTGTTGATGTGGACTGGCCATGTGGGTGGTGGTGGTGGCCATCTTGAGTGCTGGCTGGTACAGGCAACATGTGCTTGGGGTGTAAGGGAGGGGCCATTTTGAGGAGAGGCAGTGTCCGAGGCCTGCACTTATTTTGCCTACTTTTCATCCATTATGCCCAGGGGTAGTGAGTGTGCATGGGCCTAGTGTTTCTGAGGGGTGTCTTCTTGAATTTAAACACCATTGAGGCCATGGATGGGCTGGGATTGTGCTGATTTTATTGTTTTTGTCGTTTTTTTGGGCCTGCTGGTGGGGCCCTTTGGCCAGGGGTGGTGAGTGTTGCATGGGCCTAGTCTTTCTGTGGGGTGTCTTCTTGAATTTAAACATAATTGAGGCCATGGATGGGCTGGGATTGTGCTGATTTTATTGTTTTTTGTCGTTTTTGGGGGGGTGCTGGTGTGGCCTTTTGCCCAGGGGTGGTGGTGCATGGACTGAGTGTGCCTGTGGTGTGGTCTCACTCTCTTTAATGTAAACATCATGGATGGCATTGGATTGTGGTGATTTCTGGCTGTTTTTCTGTTTTTTGGGGGTGTACTGTTGATGTGGACTGGCCATGTGGGTGGTGGTGGTGGCCATCTTGAGTGCTGGCTGGTACAGGCAACATGTGCTTGGGGTGTAAGGGAGGGGCCATTTTGAGGAGAGGCAGTGTCTGAGGCCTGCACTTATTTTGCCTACTTTTCATCCATTATGCCCAGGGGTGGTGAGTGTTGCATGGGCCTAGTCTTTCTGTGGGGTGTCTTCTTGAATTTAAACATAATTGAGGCCATGGATGGGCTGGGATCGTGCTGATTTTATTGTTTTTTGTCGTTTTTGGGGGGGTGCTGGTGTGGCCTTTTGCCCAGGGGTGGTGGTGCATGGACTGAGTGTGCCTGTGGTGTGGTCTCACTCTCTTTAATGTAAACATCATGGATGGCATTGGATTGTGGTGATTTCTGGCTGTTTTTCTGTTTTTTGGGGGTGTACTGTTGATGTGGACTGCCCATGTGGGTGGTGGTGGTGGCCATCTTGAGTGCTGGCTGGTACAGGCAACATGTGCTTGGGGTGTAAGGGGCCATTTTGAGGAGAGGCAGTGTCTGAGGCCTTCACCTATTTTGCCTACTTTTCATCCATTATGCCCAGGGGTAGTGAGTGTGCATGGGCCTAGTGTTTCTGAGGGGTGTCTTCTTGAATTTAAACACCATTGAGGCCATGGATGGGCTGGGATTGTGCTGATTTTATTGTTTTTGTCGTTTTTTTGGGCCTGCTGGTGGGGCCCTTTGGCCAGGGGTGGTGAGTGTTGCATGGGCCTAGTCTTTCTGTGGGGTGTCTTCTTGAATTTAAACATAATTGAGGCCATGGATGGGCTGGGATTGTGCTGATTTTATTGTTTTTTGTCGTTTTTGGGGGGGTGCTGGTGTGGCCTTTTGCCCAGGGGTGGTGGTGCATGGACTGAGTGTGCCTGTGGTGTGGTCTCACTCTCTTTAATGTAAACATCATGGATGGCATTGGATTGTGGTGATTTCTGGCTGTTTTTCTGTTTTTTGGGGGTGTACTGTTGATGTGGACTGGCCATGTGGGTGGTGGTGGTGGCCATCTTGAGTGCTGGCTGGTACAGGCAACATGTGCTTGGGGTGTAAGGGAGGGGCCATTTTGAGGAGAGGCAGTGTCTGAGGCCTGCACTTATTTTGCCTACTTTTCATCCATTATGCCCAGGGGTGGTGAGTGTTGCATGGGCCTAGTCTTTCTGTGGGGTGTCTTCTTGAATTTAAACATAATTGAGGCCATGGATGGGCTGGGATTGTGCTGATTTTATTGTTTTTTGTCGTTTTTGGGGGGGTGCTGGTGTGGCCTTTTGCCCAGGGGTGGTGGTGCATGGACTGAGTGTGCCTGTGGTGTGGTCTCACTCTCTTTAATGTAAACATCATGGATGGCATTGGATTGTGGTGATTTCTGGCTGTTTTTCTGTTTTTTGGGGGTGTACTGTTGATGTGGACTGGCCATGTGGGTGGTGGTGGTGGCCATCTTGAGTGCTGGCTGGTACAGGCAACATGTGCTTGGGGTGTAAGGGAGGGGCCATTTTGAGGAGAGGCAGTGTCTGAGGCCTGCACTTATTTTGCCTACTTTTCATCCATTATGCCCAGGGGTAGTGAGTGTGCATGGGCCTAGTGTTTCTGAGGGGTGTCTTCTTGAATTTAAACACCATTGAGGCCATGGATGGGCTGGGATTGTGCTGATTTTATTGTTTTTTGTCGTTTTTGGGGGGGTGCTGGTGTGGCCTTTTGCCCAGGGGTGGTGGTGCATGGACTGAGTGTGCCTGTGGTGTGGTCTCACTCTCTTTAATGTAAACATCATGGATGGCATTGGATTGTGGTGATTTCTGGCTGTTTTTCTGTTTTTTGCGGGTGTACTGTTGATGTGGACTGGCCATGTGGGTGGTGGTGGTGGCCATCTTGAGTGCTGGCTGGTACAGGCAACATGTGCTTGGGGTGTAAGGGAGGGGCCATTTTGAGGAGAGGCAGTGTCCGAGGCCTGCACTTATTTTGCCTACTTTTCATCCATTATGCCCAGGGGTAGTGAGTGTGCATGGGCCTAGTGTTTCTGAGGGGTGTCTTCTTGAATTTAAACACCATTGAGGCCATGGATGGGCTGGGATTGTGCTGATTTTATTGTTTTTGTCGTTTTTTTGGGTCTGCTGGTGGGGCCCTTTGGCCAGGGGTGGTGAGTGTTGCATGGGCCTAGTCTTTCTGTGGGGTGTCTTCTTGAATTTAAACATAATTGAGGCCATGGATGGGCTGGGATTGTGCTGATTTTATTGTTTTTTGTCGTTTTTGGGGGGGTGCTGGTGTGGCCTTTTGCCCAGGGGTGGTGGTGCATGGACTGAGTGTGCCTGTGGTGTGGTCTCACTCTCTTTAATGTAAACATCATGGATGGCATTGGATTGTGGTGATTTCTGGCTGTTTTTCTGTTTTTTGGGGGTGTACTGTTGATGTGGACTGGCCATGTGGGTGGTGGTGGTGGCCATCTTGAGTGCTGGCTGGTACAGGCAACATGTGCTTGGGGTGTAAGGGAGGGGCCATTTTGAGGAGAGGCAGTGTCTGAGGCCTGCACTTATTTTGCCTACTTTTCATCCATTATGCCCAGGGGTGGTGAGTGTTGCATGGGCCTAGTCTTTCTGTGGGGTGTCTTCTTGAATTTAAACATAATTGAGGCCATGGATGGGCTGGGATCGTGCTGATTTTATTGTTTTTTGTCGTTTTTGGGGGGGTGCTGGTGTGGCCTTTTGCCCAGGGGTGGTGGTGCATGGACTGAGTGTGCCTGTGGTGTGGTCTCACTCTCTTTAATGTAAACATCATGGATGGCATTGGATTGTGGTGATTTCTGGCTGTTTTTCTGTTTTTTGGGGGTGTACTGTTGATGTGGACTGCCCATGTGGGTGGTGGTGGTGGCCATCTTGAGTGCTGGCTGGTACAGGCAACATGTGCTTGGGGTGTAAGGGGCCATTTTGAGGAGAGGCAGTGTCTGAGGCCTTCACCTATTTTGCCTACTTTTCATCCATTATGCCCAGGGGTAGTGAGTGTTGCATACTTGCATGTCCCTAGTCTTTCTGTGGGGTGTCTTCAATGTAAACATCATGGATGGCATGGGATTGTGCTCATTTTTCTGTGTTTTGTCGATTTTTTGGGGTGTATAACTGAACTGATGTTCCTCTGTCTTCCATTGCTTTTAGGTGCACAAGAGAACCACCAGTGCCAGGAAGAAGTCCTGCAGCGGTGTGTGCAGCATAACGTCACGCGACGTCACGTCTGGACACAGAACCCTCTGCAACTCGTGCAACTGCTGCCTGCTGACCTGCTCTGAAGAAGATGGCCCCAAAAAAAGTAACCCGTAGCTCCTCTAGCAAGAAAGGTGCCAGTAAGGAGCAGAAGAAGCAAGTTACCAAGGACACTGGTGTGCCGCCCGCCCCTTTTTTTGGGAGTAAAAAAAAAAGTATGCCTGCAGCAGCAGCAGCGGGATCTGCTGGGGACCAAGCTGGCAGCAGCACCCCCGCTCCATTGGGCTCAGTGCCACCACCACCACCACGCCAACTTAAGTCCAAGCCCTTGAGTGCTGCAGAGGCAGCCAGTATAGTTCTTCAATCACCATCGACCAGTGATGTTGGCTCATCGCAAGAAAGCAGCAGCAATGTCCCTCAATCAACACAGGTTGTTGTAGCTCATCTGACGAGTGTTGAACAACCACAGCCGCAACAACAATCACATGTGCAAGTACAAGCCCAAGTACATGTGGAAGGAGAGGCAGCGCAAGGAGATGCGCAAGCAGAGGTGCATGGAGGGTCACAACTGCCCACAATAGTTGTTCCTCCCGAAGTAGGGGCACATCAGGAAATCGACAATCAAGGCGAGGTATCATTTGAGGAAGCCACTCCTCCTGATGATCCTTCATTGTCTTCCACACCCCTAGCAAGGAAGAGATCAAGGGTGGTGTCTACATCCTCTTCAAGCACACCTCCTTCTGATGATACGGATCAAACTTGGGAACCAGCACCACAGCCGTCTGAGAGTGAGGCACACCATGATCCAACAAAGGTAGTTAAGCGTAAAAGGAAGCTCGTCCAAAGTCTCAGAGTTATGGAGTGTGATGAGGCTCAACAAGAAGTGGCGGATACTGCTGCTGATGAAGACTCTGCCAACGACGACCCAGTCATCATAAAGGTCACTGCAGCCCCAGCGGGCATGCAGCAAACAGACATTTTGACCCTAGCCCGAAGAGCTGCTGAGCGTGATGATGATGATGATGTTGTCGATGAGGAGGCAGTGGAAACACCACAATCATTGGAGTTAAGTAGTACACCAACTCGTCCCGCTTCCATATTTCTTTCTGGCAAGAAGAGACCTCCGTCAACCTCGACCTTAATTAGTGGCGGTGAAAGTGCAAAACGTACAAAAGTTGGGCAATCCAGATCCTCCACTTCATCTGGCATTAGCTTCATGACCACCACCACCAGTATCGCCGCCTCCTCCAGGTCCCACAGACACTTCAAGTCCCCAGTTTGGGACTTCTTTACTGTTTGTCCAAAAAATCCAAAGTTTGCCATTTGTACCCTTTGTAAGCTTGCAGTTAGTCGTGTTAAGTCAGGTACCAACTATGGTACCGGCGGCCAGAGAGGTCATCTTGAGAGAAACCACACTGTCAGATGGTTTGCGCACCTAGATGCGATCAAGAAAGGGCAAATTCAAGGAAACGTTGATGTTTCATCTGATGATGACGAGGAGGAAGAAGACGTGTCAAACACTTCCCTTACACCCAGTACCCCTGTCAGCAGCACACCCAATGTGAGGCACACTAAGAGTGTTGGAGCGAGTGAGACACCAACGCACAAAAGTTCACCAGCGAGCAAAATTGGGTCAACGAAGTCATTATCAGCCCGTAAATGCTTGGTCCAGGGCAACATTAGAACAATGCTTACTTCAGACGTGCCATATGAACGCAACCACCCACTGACGCGTCTGTATAACACTAAGCTGGCTAAAATGCTAGCTGTGGACCTTCTACCTTTTTCTTTTGTAGAAGCGGTAGGTTTTCTTGAATTAGTGGCAACGCTCTGCCCTAAATGGAAGGTTCCGAGCCGGTTCTATTTTGCCAGAGTTGCGTTTCCAGCACTACATGAAGATGTGCTGCAGGCGATTGTGGCAGCTTTGCAGAAGAGTGCTGTTCACACAATACATCTGACAACAGACATGTGGACCAGTGGCCCAGGCACTGATTACATGTGCATCACTGCACACTGGGTCTCTTTTTCAGGTGTTAAAGCAAAGCTAAACGGAGGTGTTGACCCGGACAAAGTTTTCAAAGCTGCTCGGAAACATGCAACACTAGCCATGTTTGGCTTGGAGAAAAGTCACACAGCAGAAAACCTTTTGGAAGAGTTTAACAAAAAGGTCTTGACAATGCTATCCCCCCTAAAACGCAAGATTGGTTATGTTTCCACGGATATTGGCATCAATGTAGTTAAGGCCATGTTCATGGGTGACCATGTTAGAGTGCCGTGTTTGGCGCACTGTATCAACCTGGTAGTTCAAAAATTCTTGAGTGATAAACAGAGTCCAGCGTTCGAGGTAATGGCCACCTGCCGCAAAATGTGCAACCATTTCAGCCATTCTTTTAAGGCCCGGAAGCATCTGCGGAGACTGCTACTTCAACGTGGAATGCCAGTGAAAGCACTCATCCAGGAGGTGGCAACACGTTGGAACTCAACCTTCTACATGCTTGAGCGTCTGTATGAGCAGTATACGGTACTCGATCACTATTTCTTCACAGAGGGTACATCTCAGAAGGAGGACCTGCGGATGAGTGCGGCGCAATGGGACATAGTTAAAAGCCTGACAGACATGCTTCGTCCTTTTGAGTTCTTCACGCGTGCAGTCAGCCAGGAGGACTGTAATTTGGGAAAAGCTATCCCATTGTTGTGCATGCTGGAGCACCAACTGATGGCGGTGTCTTCTGAGTTTGAAAAAGATGAAAAAAAAAAGACCATTTTATTTTGTCTGAGAAATTATTAGAGCGCCTACGTGGTGATGAACGTCTTCAAAAGATCAAGTCAGATCAGCATTACATTTGTGCTACTATTCTGGATCCACGCTACAAAAAGGCGCTGGCAGGCGAAGCATTCTTTCCTTTTGCTGATGCAGATGTTCAAAAATACAAACATTGGTTAGCCTGGTCAGCCAAGAGGTTTGAAAAAGAACGGCAGGTTATTGAAGGAGAAGCCAGTACATCAGCATCAGCATCAGCAGGCCATCCCCAGTCACAAGAATCCACTTCTGCACCTGTGGCTGGGGCACAAGTGACCTCTCAGCCGTTAAAGACACCGGCAACTGGATCATCTGCACCACACACAATGACAACACTAACAGTGGCTGCGGAGGAGGATTGGCTAAGTTTGATGGGGTATGGTTCTCGAAAAAATGTCACAGGCACAGCAAAAAGTAAGCAAAGTGGAGGAACAGTTGATGACCTTGAGTCGATGGTGCAGGACTATCTGAATGACTCAACAGAGGTCTTCCTTAATGATGAGCCATTGCAGTATTGGCATGGCAAAAAACAATTGTGGCCACAGCTCTTCAACCTGGCTATAAACTATTTGTCTTGCCCACTCGCAAGTGTGTCTTCTGAACGTGTTTTCAGTGCTGCTGGCGGCATTGTAACTCCCAAACGGAGCCGCCTCTCGCCCAAAAATGTGGAGCGGCTGACAATGATCAAGATGAATCAGCACCTCATACCACCAGATTACAAAGTACGAGAAAGCACGCCGCTTGAAGACGAGGAGGACGGCAACGTAGATGAGGGGATTTTTTCTCTGTTCGGTGGCACTGACCTCATCCAGCCTGAATTCGCAGAGTATGATGACGAAATCTTGTTCTTATTCCCTGACACCGAGCCCTGAAAATGAGACAATCAATCAAGAACTTTCTTTTTCGTCCTTATTCACTTTTATTCCTGTGTGCTTTGTGTCTCTCTTTCTTTGTTTTGCACAGTTAATTTAATTCAAACTTTAATCACCTAATCCCAAAAACAAGACCATCATCAGAACTGTCTTCACTTGTTTGCTTATTGATTTGAAGGTGCCGCAGTCTACATTCCTCAGGTTCACAAGTTCTGAAGAACATGCTCCTCTATCCTCCTCCTCCAGACTGCGATTTCCCTCCAAGCAGAGTGCTGGATTACGCCCAATGAAGAAAGACTCAGCACTTGTGGGGGTGTTGTACTTCTTTGCGGGTGAGTTGACGGATTTGGGCCCATTGCTGTGAAGCTCTAATAATGGACAAAAGTGTTTTGGACCAAATATGGGGTGGAAATTTCTTGCCGTTTTTGCTGACTTGCTTGACTTTGAGGTGCTCTTTGGCGGGGTTCCGGGTGTTTGTGGGTAATTTTTGTTGTCTGTCGAAGCACTGCTGCGAGCCTGCGACAGTCTAATCTTGATTGCATTTGCTTTTCAGGAAATCCGTGGTGGAAAACAGGAGTTATGATGATTGATGATGATGATGATGACCTAGCTGCACAGCGCCGCGTTTGGACCGAAGGCCGAGAGACATTGTAAGTATGAGATTGAGCTTTTTCGCTGTTTGGGGGTGTTGTCGGGTGTTTTTTTGCGGGTGGGTTGGCGGGTCTTGCCTGGGGCATTCCTGGGAAGGTCTAATACCGGATAGAAGTGTTTTGTACAAAATCCATAAGGAACAGCCTTTTTTTTGCTATTTCTTCTGACATCTTGCTCAATGTAGCGTTTTGGGGGGCTTCCTGCTGTTCGTGGGTGGGTTGCGGCCGGGGTCTCTGTCGAAGCACTGCTGCGACAGTCTAATCTTGATTGCATTTGCTTTTCAGGAAATCCGTGGTGGAAAACAGGAGTTATGATGATTGATGATGATGATAATGACCTAGCTGCACAGCGCCGCGTTTGGACCGAAGGCCGAGAGACATTGTAAGTATGAGATTTAGCTTTTTCGCTGTTTGGGGGTGTTGTCGGGTGTTTTTTTGCGGGTGGGTTGGCGGGTCTTGCCTGGGGCATTCCTGGGAAGGTCTAATACCGGATAGAAGTTTGTTGGACAAAATCCATAAGGAAACACCAGTTTTGGCACTTTTTGTAAGTTAGGGTTCGTTAGGGTTAGCCCTAGCAGCAGGATTGCATGTGTTTCGGGGGGTTCTATTGCAACGCAGTACTGTTGTTGTAGAGCACTGTTGGAGCGATGCTGGCTATGGATACTTTTGCTTGCTTGCAAGTGGTTTGAATACAATCCACGGTCTGTATTTGGGCCTACTGTTACTTTCAAAGTACGTTTTGTAACCATTTTTCTGCTAGGCATCGTTTTTGGAGATCTGAATGGGGTTCTTCTACATTTTTGCGACTGGCTTTAGTAAGGGTCTTGGTGGGAGCATTGCTGGGAAGGTCAAATTTTGTTCTAAAACACAGTAGTACACCTACCTTGAGGGGAAAGATCCGCTATAATATTTTGGCCATACTTATTGATCCTTAAAAAGGTGACTCAGACAGAGCACGCAATTTCAAAAATATTGTACTGTCTATTAGGGAAATCAAAGTGTCACTTTTTGAACCACACAGCGTACATACCTTTTATTTATTTATCAGTGGTATTGTAATAGCACTTCCTGTTTTCCGTTCAATAATTACAGGCCGGGTTTCAGTCAACATCCGCCAGGCAGGCAGTGGACAGGGTGTCTTCTGTCAGTGGTCACCACATTGATGGACGAAGCGTCAGCTGGAATGGAGGAGTGCCGCCAATAAGAGGAATTGTTTGCTGCATGCAACTTACTTACCAAATTCAACAGGACAACTCCAACAACATACGCAATACAGATACAGTATCCATTGTTGTCTTTTATTCTATGAGTGTGACTGCATGTGCTCACCTTTAGTTTGTAACCAAAGATTGTCTGTATCTTCAATTATTGTTTGTCCATGCTCTGCTTTTTTTTTCTTCTCTCAACAAAACCTACCCAAAAAGAAACCCCCATTCCCATCCATTTTACAAACCCTAACCCTCTTCCCCCGGGCTGTGTTGTTTTGCTTGATGTCTGACTAAAATGACATCAATAATTCCACACACTTGCTGGGGAGGATAAGGTCATAGCAACAGGCTGGTGAAGGAATACGAGGATATCTTCTAGACTTACTCAGCTTCAGTACTATATCTTCTAGTAGTAGTAGCCAATGTCAAATAAATTCAACGCAAGTACTAGTTATACTTGCAAGCAAATACTTTACCATTTGTTAGGCTACATTATGGCACTGTTCTAGTGTACTGTCACCTGCTATTTTCTCGATCGTACCGTAACCGTTGTAATGCTACAGTAAGGAGGACAAACAAGGTTTCGTTTTCTTTTTTTCCATAGGCATGCAACTGCCACTGTGTCACACCACTAGTACCACCGCAATGAGGAAATGTCACCCGCCCAGGATTGACAACGTTAATCCCCATTTCACCTGGAGCCAGCCCTGGGCCTAGCCCTAATTTCTAACACAAATTACAGGTAAGATAAGCGTTTGGTGGGAGGTAGTATAATGGAGTATTATTTCGGAGTAGACAAGAGATTGACGGTTGTACTACTAAAGTCCTACGACTGTTCAGGAAAACAAAGTTACTGTTACACCCCCGCCCCCCACCCACCAGACTGAAAAGCAGTAAAAAACAGGTATGGTCAGATAAAGTTGAAAAATATATTTATTTAGCCCTAACAAAATAATCTCCCTCACCCACCCTAACCCCAACGATTGTCTCTGAAACGTCCCAAAACGATCCCAACTCCCAAATCCCACCCCCCAAAAGTCTATAAAAAAAGGGCAAGGGACACTCCACTACTGGAGGGTGCTGGTGCTGGTGCATGATGCGGCATGGGCATCATACTCCTTGCGGAGGGTGGCAAGCTCGGAGCGGAGGCCCTTAACCAAGTTCTTATACTTCAGGACCTCCTGCTCCAGGTTGGACATGCGGACTCGTAGGCGGCGTTGGCGGTCCTTGCAGCTCCTGTGGGGGGCAGCTGGTATTTCGGTTGCTTGGCGGTGGCGGTCATCTTTCTTAGCCCGGCTCGGTCCTGCTGGCTTAGTCACGGAGGAGGATGCAGTGGTCACAGTCGAGGATGTCGTTGTTGCCCCGCTCGACTGCGTGTCCTCCTCCTCCTCCAGGGCCACCAGCCGCCGATATTCGGCGACAGTGGCCTCCAGCCTCCGTTGCCGGGCCAATCTAGCCTGCTCCCTCCTTGTTGTTGATTTGGAAGGAGCAACTATATGAAGAAAGAAAGACATAGTCTGTAACCAATGCTCCTTATTAATAACACAAAGTGATTGAGCCGAAAGTTGGGTCACAGAGTACAAGTAGCAAATTGAAAGCACAGTACATAACTATTGAGGACAGTATCTATGTAACCTCCCACTTCTGCATCCTTGCTCTAACATTAGTGGTAGTTTAATGAACAAATTCTACGACCACTATGGACTTCCATTACAGTCGACTATGACAGTACACCAGTCTTATTCTTCTTCTTCTCTCTTGTTTAGGGAAATTGTTACGTTATCTTATGCAAGCCGGCAGAATGACATGGACAGCACAGTGAACTTGCACCCGAGAAAAAAAGTTGCACACCATGATGAGTGAGACAGACTTGCGTTACTGTACCGGTCCAGTACATGCAGGTGGTGAAGCTATTACTTTTCTATTACGGGTGGCACTGAGAATACTCTGTTACAAGGGCTACTGCTTAATTAATTTACCTTTCACCCTACAGTGCAAATGAGTACTAGAAAAGGAAAATGAAGAAGCTAACTAATTTGATTATCTATCACTTCACATGGGACGTATTTGATGACATATGAGATGACTTTAGGTGCTTTGCTTAATATTGAGTGAACAGTGATACACCCACACATGAATGACGTACTACAAGTAAACTAAAGTTATTAAGAGAGGTACGGAGTGTCCACCGTAATAACCAGATATATGCTGTGATTGCAAACGCAATACAAAGTACTGCTACTATTCATGGTAGTATTGGACACATTTACAATTTCTTTTCCTTGCCTTCCCTGCACTGGAACGGACGTGCGGGTGCGGTGGTACATGCTCTTCAAGGTAACACTTACTTCACCTGGCGACCATCTACTCTCTCTAGATACACATGTGCTATCTAAGACTCAGAGAATACCATGCTCCGGGCATCCATTCAGTCAAAGTATACGCACACATACAGTTTCTGTTTCACCCACCCAGGCTGCTGTCCTTCCACCCATCCTTGCTTCATCATTGACCCAGCCATGCACCATACCATATTCTTTCCTTCCCAGCCACCTCGGGGGCCAAGCAAACACATATCGTTCTTCTTTGCCAGCCATCATACAAGTTGGCGTCCCACTTACTTACACCCTTCTTTCGCTTTTCGTTCATCCCATCCATCACGTTCGTCTAAGAACTTATTGGGATTCTTCTCACCAAAAACTTCACAGCTAAGTCGAAGTACATTTCGAGGAGGCTACTACCTGGTTGATTTGTAATTGTAATACACCCGTGCAGAAAGCACACTATGCAGTCTTCAATCTCAATAAGTAAGGAATATATAGCTTACCTGTTTCCGCCACCACCGTTTGAACCCCCACAGGACCGTCCGCCGGCTCTTGCACCGCCTCCTCCCCAGAGTCCTCCGAGTCCTCGCCCAACACAGCCACCTCCGCGCTGGCCCCGTCACCAGATGTTACACCTACGAAGTACATTTAAGAATGTTAGAATACACCACTCACTACTATATAATATTTGGTCTAGGAGAAATGTTAAAAAAACAGAATACAATGTAATAATTTGTGACTGTCTACTCCATAGTAAAAATGTCCCATTTTCCAGGGAAGGCTGTTGTCTTGCTGCACTTTTATGCACAACTGATGAATGCTTGCTTTTGATTTTTAACACGCACCACTTTTTCTCCTAACAGACAGAAGCTTGACTCCTAAGAACACGACCAGGATCAAGTTCAAACCAGGTGAGAGCGCGGCTCGACCACAAGAAATGTGTCCAATTTATCGTAAGCACTAACCACTTTTCCATTTTCAGTTAAATAGTTTTATGACAAAGTAGATTTTAATAAATGTGTTTACTTTTAATAAAGCTTTTAAAATTAAATAGACTCTGTGGTTTTTGTTCCTCCAGACTAGAGTGGATGAGCTAAAGGTTTTGGAATTTTTGCAAGCATGAGTGCCTCTGACACTTCTTGACTGTGCTGTGACTCCGTACTACTCTCTTGTCCTGCGTACGATAATCTAGAGATCATTGGGGATCTATAATCGGTGACTTCGGGAGCTGAATGACTCTGCCACACTATCTAGTCAGTAAGGAGACAGTGCATAGAGGTATTGCTGAATATAATGGGAGTCCAATGGAATTGCCAAATGTCCAATCTTAGTTAGCTACACAGACAGACTAATAAGAATAGTCTAGTAATACCACAGGGAGTCATATTCGAGGCAGGATAAGAATTTATATCCAGTCTACAAGAAGATCAAAGACGATTTAGAAAAAATCGAATGAGGAACGCTAGGAAAAAATAGGTACTGTTTATTAAAATGTAAACTTACTGGGGCCAGCAAAGGAGCCCTCGCCTGCCCGATCCTGGCCTGCATCCTCAGCACCCTCCTCCTGTGTCCTCTTGCCCTTGGGGGGAGCTGATGTACAACATGAAAGAAAGAAAAACCAGAAAACATGAATGAGATTTTTCAACCAAATCAAACATTTCAAAAGAACAATAACAAAATATTTTGGAAAAATAGCAAATAGATAGACAACTATTCCACGGGATCTATCTCATGTGGTATACTACGTTATTCGTATTGCCTGATTTGCGGAACGTTGACTTAGAAAGTTCCTATGTAACTCAATAAACAGACTACTAAAGAGGTTTGCCTAGGCCTGGCACTGCAGGCAGCAGTGCGCAGCACGCGAAGTGACAGACAAAGTCCATCCTGCTTGCAGATCAGTGAATACTCAAACTATCAATCCACCCGCCACCACCGCCACTATTTCTTCTTATAGCCATGTGTCTAAAGGAAGGACTGGACTTCAGTCTGTTGGGGCTGATTTAGAAGTCCCTTGCGGAAGTTGCGGCTCATTTTCCTCCATTGTTGCGTGCCTTTTGTGACGCAGCGGCAGAACAAAAGACTCGCCATGGTGTTGGTGCGGCGTATATATTAAAAAAAAACACATATGGGCATATGGGCGATGCATCACGTTGTAAAGCCCTGCGCCATCAGGGGGCGTTCCGGCGCAAGGGAGGGCGTACCTGCGCAGGAACGAATCCTAAAAGTGGCTGAGGGAAATCGACAAGATGTCAATCAGTCACTTTTAGGACAATGATGCATGACTCAAACCCTGCGCGCTTGAAGCCGACGTACGGCTTGATGCAGCATTGGGGAGATAGGGTACCCCAGAGCATTGCTGGAGCTGCGCCATCGTTGGCACGCAACTCCAGCAATGCGCTGCCTTTACGGCACAGATGCGTAAGGCTTCTGTGACGTTTTGGGCCAATGGGTGGTGGTGGCATGGCACACAATTACTGCCGCATCCCTGCTACTTTGCAGGGATGCGCCGGTAATTGAAAATATGACCCTTACTGTCTAGCATTACGCAGTTCTTATCTTTACACTACACTCATACATAATTTCTCAGGCCAATGAAATGCTTCTGAACACAACATACAAAACAAAGAAGCATAGTAGCAAGCAAGGCTACTGAGAAGGAGAGCAGTGCACCTGAAATGCATAGAAGATTTTGAAATATAATTTACCTCAATGTAATCGGCAGCATTATTGCTCTTGGTAAAGAACAAAGATTTGCAAATAACAGAGCAGGATAAAACAGAGTAGTAAATGTACTACTACTACTACTCACCAAGCCCGGGGACCTCTACGCCGAGTGCGTCCAGCAAGTCCCGCTCCCGGTCCATGACATCGGTCCAGCAGTGGGTGGCCTGGTTATATGTGCGCCGGACCCCAGAGATCTTGTACATGGCCCGGCACACCTTCTCCCACCGCTTGCGATGCTCCCGGATGCCATAGCCAGTCGCGATCTTGCCGCCTCCCAGGATCGTCTTGGGGAGGCGGCGCTGGACGTGGAAGATCAGTGCCGCCACTTCCTCCGCGCTGAAGATCTCCCTCAGGACCACTTGCTCCCCCCTTAAACGCCCGCACGGGAGCCGGGCACGGGGTGCGGGACCCTTCCCCTTCTCAGGGTGCTTCCCGGCTCCCTTTACCATGGTCTGGGCAGAAATAGAGTTAAATGATAAACAAGAAATAGAATAGTCAAGTAGAAAAGAAAAGAGTTTAAAAAAGTAGTTTAAAAGTAACTAAAAGCTGCAGAAAACACAAAAATATAGAGCTAGAAAAATAGAGGGATAGATAATAAGTAAAATTAGATCAAAAAAACTTCAAACAAGCAAAGGATGGCAGAGATTGAGAGAGGATAGAGAAAGCATGCCCAGAACCATAGCAATGAATGAGAAACAAGATGGCCGCGCCCGTTCACGACCGCGTGGGTAAGTTCGCGCGAGATTTTCCTTGCGAGTACGCGCGAAATTGTACTAGCGAGCAGCACACTTTGCGAGATTACACATATTGGCCGGAAACGGAATTAGGTCACGCCAACAAGATGGCCGCGCCCGTGTACGACCGATAGGGTAACTTGGCAAACGTATAGCTAGAAGCGCCTCGCGAACCCGCGCAAGATCACGCGAACATACACGTCGCACAAAAAACAATTTTGTATTCGCACGTATTCGCGGCTTCCGAAATCGATCTCGCACGGATTCGAGCCCCAAAAAACGCGCGAAATTGCAGAAAAAAACGATTTTAGCTAAACTGAAAGCAATGAGCAGGTGTAAAAGTTCAAACTTAACATTAGTAACATTCAAGGTAGTGCTTCCTGAGGGGCCCCTCCAGAGTTTGCAACTATTCTATGACCCTGCTATGACCCAAACAGCAGGCTCATAGAATAGCTACAAGTAGACCATAAAGGTCCTGTGAAAAAAAATTTCACTGCAACAAAAAGCAAATTACAGATAAGGAAGGAAGCAGGTGCCAGCCAGACTGGAAGTTTCAAAATTACTGACACATTAATGACCCACAAATTAATTGATGGCAGTTGAAGAAGGGCAGGTGTGCTTGCTTTTTTCAACCACCATAATCTACAGTGATAAATAAACCTAATGGGTGGCAGTGAGGATGTACCAGAGGGTGGCATGGGTGTCCCAGAGGGTGGCAGTGGTGAAACAGAGGGTGCTGTGAACCTGTGATGATAAACCAGACGTTGAAACAACATAGTCGCGGCCGTTGCGAGCCGAAAAGTAAGTTCGCAATTGCAAACTTGTCCCAAAATCGGCGCGAACGCGCGCCAACACAAAAAACGGGAAAATCCGCAAATCCGCTAGAGTTCGCGGATCTTCGCGGATTGCGAATCCGTAAATCCGCAAGTTCGCGTACGCGAGATCCGCTAGATCCGCCCATGCTTACGTTTGACCCATCTCCCTGCTCCCATTCCCTGCGAAGGTCATTGAGAAGGCCGTCAACAAACAACTGACCCGCTACCTCGAGGAGAACAGCATCCTGGACCCACCCAGTCCAGGTTCTGCAGCAACCACAGCACTGAGACTGCCCTCATCGCTGCCACCGCTGACATCAGAGCCCTGCTGGACAACAGCAAGACCATTGCCCTCATCCTCCTGGACCTATCAGCCGCCTTTGACACCATCTGCCACCGTACCCTACAAACATGCCTCCACGATGCCGGAATCCGGGACCAGGCTCTGGACTGGACCACCTCCTTCCTCTTCAGCAGAACCCAGAGCGTCCGTAGCCACCAAGATCATCTTCGGCGTACCCCAAGGCTCGTCCCTCAGCCTAACATCTACATGGCAACAATCTCCTACGTCGCTTGATTGCACGACCTCAACATCATCTCCTATGCCGACGACACCCAGTTGATCCTCTCCCTCACAAAGGACCCCCTCACCGTCAAAACCAACCTCCATGAAGGAATGAAAGCCGTCGCCGAATGGATGAAGAACAGCCGCATGAAGCTAAACTCGGACAAGACAGAAGTCTTCATCCTAGGCTCCACCCTCTCGGCCTGGGACGACTTCTGGTGGCCGACCTCTAAGTATGGGCGCAAAATCCGTTCCACTCGTGAAATTTGCCAATTTTCAGCAATTTTACAATCCGTGAATCTCGCGAAATTGCAGAAAAATTTGCAAATTTGCTCGCTGGCGGATTTTTTTGCACAAGACCGAGTTGAAGCTCAAATATTCAGTCCAAACAACTAGTGAGCACGGTGTAGGCTAGGCAGGTGTGCTTCCTCCCCATATCTACCGCCTACAACTAGATGTAATCCTTGATGGATGTCTTTGTATCCACGAGTTTCTCGAGCGCAATTCCTGTGTACTTCCAGTGACCAGGAGGCTGCTTTCTCCTCATCTGGCGCTCTGATCGGTCTCTGACCCTTTATAAACAAGAGGCATGTGAACTCGCATAGAAACCCCGCCCCACACACAGTAGGGTATTCAATGTTTTCCCGCCCTTTCCTCACTATGATGGACAGCTCACTCAAGGGACCTCTGCGCCCAAACAACTAGTGAGCACGGTTGAGGCTAGGCAGGTGTGCTTCCTCCCCATATCTACCACCTACAATTAGATGTAATCCTTGATGGAGGTATTTGCATCCACGAGTTTCTCGAGCGCAATCCCCGTGTTTTTCCAATGACCAGGAGGCTGCTTTCTCCTCATCTGGTGCTCTGAAAGGTCTCTGACCCTTTATAAACAAGAGGCATGTGAACTCGCATAGAAGCCCCGCCCCACAAACACTAGGGTATGCAACGTTTTCGCGCCCTTTCCTCACTATGATACACAGCTCACTCGAGGGACCTCGGCCCCCAAACAACTAGTGAGCACGGTCGAGGATAGGCAGGTGTGCTTCCTTCCCATATCTATGCCTACAATTAGATGTAATCCTTGATGGAGGTCTTTGCATACACGAGTTTCTCAAGCGCAATCCCTGTGTACTTCCAGTGACCATGAGGCTGCTTTCTCCTCATCTGCTACTCTGATCGGTCGCTGACCCTTTATAAACTAGAGGCATGTGAACTCGCATAGAAGCCCCGCCCGTTTGGCCCCGCCACACACACACTAGGGTATGCAACGTCTTCCCGCCCTTTCCTCAATATGATGGACAGCTCACTCGAGGGACCCCGGCGCCTTTCGGCGCGGTGGCAAAGTTACAGACACACTTGGTCACATTTGTGCAAATGGCAAAAAAATCTGCGAGTTCGTGGGAAAATCCGCGAACTCGCAGATTTTTTTGCCATTTCGCGCGAATTCGCGGACCTCTAATCCGCAAAATTTGCCCATACTTACCGACCGCACTGGGAACAGCACCAACACCCACCGACCACGCACGCAACCTGGGGTTCATCCTCGACACCACCATCTCCAAGACAAAGCAGGTCAACACCGTCTCATCCTCCTGCTTCAACACCCTCCGCACGCCCAGCCAAATCCACATGATGATCCCCACCGATACAAGAAGGACGGTTACCCAGGATCTCGTCAGCAGCAGATTGTACTAGGGAAACGCCCTCTACACAGGAGCCCTGGCAAAACTCCTGAAACAACTACAATGCATTCAGATGCCTCCGCACGCCTGATCCTCGACATCCCTCGTCACAGCCATGTCACAACCCACCTGAGAGACCTACAATGGCTCCCCATCAACAAGAGGATCACCTTCAACCTCCTCACTCACCCACACAAGACACTCCACAACACTGGACCAGCATACCTCAACAGACGTCTCACCTTCTACACCCCCAGCCGCCAGCTCCAATCCGCAGACCTCGCCCCTGCCACCGCCCCCCGCATCCGAACAGCAACCGCCGGCAGCAGATCTTTCTCCCACCTCGCCGCCAAGACCTGGAACACTCTCCCCATCCTCCTACGACAGACCCAGGACCTGCTAACCTTCAGAAGTCTAGTCAAGACCTGGCTATTCTAGCAGTAGCACCCCCCCCCAGCACCTTGAGACCCTCATGGGTGAGTAGCGCGCTTTACAAATGTTTTGATTGATTGATTGATTGATAGTGGAATGGCTGGTTTTCCAAGAGCAGTACAATGGCAAGATGTGTAGGGTGCCTCAGGCTTAATTGCATGAATTTTTCTGCCTTATGGCCCTGGTATCCCTGGAGTGGGGTGCGGAGGTGACATAGTTGGTCCCCAGATAGCCATTGACTGCATTTTGGGGAATGAGTTGCCCCAGTGTCAGGAGAACTGAGAGGGGCAACCACCTAAGATGCCCTGACTGTTCATTGTCTAGGGTACCACTCCCAAGCAGAGGGTATGGGAGCCCAGATGTAGGGGTTGGGTGAGGGAGCACTCACTCTGCCTGCAGGTCAACCTAAGGTGAAAGACGCTGGCTGGGTGATCAGTCTCAGGCTACCTCTCCTGACCTGGAGGGAGGTAGAGTGAAAGTTGTGTGCCTAACACCTGGAGCTGTTGCACCCCCACTGTGAGAAACCTCTGAGGTTAGGGAACCCTCAGGAGCCCATTGGGAACATCTTGCCAGCCCCAAGGCTGGAAGAGGGGTCTTCCAAATGTCCCCACTTAGAGCCTCCACCTTGCAATGGATGGCCCGGGTCCTGGCTCCAGATACTGACAGCTGTCAGTGGCCTCTTTTGGTTGCTTTCCTTATAGGCAGAATTCTCCTCGGGTTTGGAAAATAAGTCTGATCCCAGTGGTGGAATGAGCCACATCACCTTGTTAACCACGGTGGTACTGTCTGCCTACTGGATGTATCTGATCTGTGAGCAAGTTACGGTTAGGTGTTGCACAGATGTGGTCCACAAGTAAGGAGGAGGACTCACCAAGGGTCAGCTGAGTGGCTCAGGAGAGTGAAGACCGAGATTAATTCAGAAGGGCATAGAACCAACCAGGGCTGCTACAGTGGAGGGCCATCAACCATGTTCTATTGCCTTTGGTTAATATCCCCAGGCTTTGGGCTGGAGAGTGGTCTTATTGGACTTGACTTGACCTTTGTGCAGGATCAACCCCAGATTTCTCGCCTTACTTCACCTATTTGTGCTGTATTTGTTTTTGTTTGCCTTAGGACTCTCTGCACTTTACCACTGCAAACAAGTGCTAAAGTGTTTGTGCTCTCTTTGTAAAACATGTTAACATTGGCTTATACTCAATTGTCATATTTAATTTACTTGTGAGTCCCTAGTCTGGTGGCACTACATGTGCCCAGGACCTGTAAATTAAACTATACTAGTTGGCCTGCAGCACTGATTTTGCCACCCACTTAAGTAGCCCTTTAAATATGTCTCAGACCTGCCATTGAAGCCTATGTGTGTGAAGCTTAACTGCCATTTCAATTGGTAAAGTAAGCCTCTTGGTAGGCCCAAACCTTCCTTTTTCATACATATAAGTCTCCCGAGTGTTGGCCCTGGACAGCCAAAAGGGTATGGTGCAATGTATTTAAAATGTATGACATGTACTTTTAAGCTTAACATGTCCTGGCAGTGAAAAACTCTTGCATTTGGTTTTCACTACAGTAAGGCCTATCTCTCCCATGGATGAAATTGGAATTGTTTTATTATATTTTACAAGTGTAACTTCCAAATGGGAATAGATAACCAGATTGTGTTTGGTGTCACTGGAATCACAATTTAAAAGCCTAACTTATGGTGATGTGGGACATTAAATTGCAATTCTGAAAATGCCCCTTTTAGGAAGTTATACTTTATGTTGGCATTTTCTTGCCTCAGCCATTTGGTGCCTGCAGCCTGTCTCTGGTCACATGGCTGGGTGTAGTTGGCAATTGGCTTTGTGTATTCCTACTAGACAGCCACACATAATAGGGAGCTTACATGTGGCTGAAAGGCCATCACTGGCAGGCTGGTTGGGAGGAGCTGGGCCCAGCCCACTTACCCTTGAATAGGCTTGTCCTGCATCCACACAAAGGGTTGCGTACCCCCTGTAGGTAGTCTGGAGCCACGACAGGGGAGGCAGGATGCTGAGGGACTTCAAAGAGAAATCTCTAGAAGCTTCTACCCTACTTCAAAGGCACAACTGTGTATCAATACTAAACCGCAGACACTCCCACCTTAATATGCTTCTGGACCTATGGATACTCTTCCAGGAAGGAGGACTGCTGTGCTTCTAAAAGGGCAGCCACTCTGCTGGACTACTGCCATGCTGTCTGCTGCCCTCTTGCCTGGGAAGAAGAACTAGACCTGCAACCCATCTTGAACCCAGGACATCACATAACATGTATTTATAAAGCGCACGTTCACCCAAGGGTATCTCGGCACTGAATAACAGATGTTTATTGTCATTCAACTCAATAGTATTCCTTTTATTGACCCCAGAAGAATGAAAGGCTGAGTGGACCCAGTGCGATTTGAACCTGTGACCATGAGGTTGAACACAGGGCCCTCCATTGGGCGCATTAGACTACTAAGCCACCAGACCCCAGCCACCAGACCTCAGACTGACTCCAAAGGCTAGTCTGATGGTCTCCTCATCTGAGCCTCAGGGACATAAGAGGCTCCTCAACAAGCTCCTGGATCCAGATGCAGCAAGCTCCTGACCCCCACGTGGGTCCTCCCTGGTCGAGGATCCTTAGTGTGGCTCATGGGCTGTTAAATCAAGCTTTTGGTTTCTTTACGACAGTGAAAGGGCTCATTTGCACCAAGACCACGCCGCTTGCACCAAAAATCAGCAGGACTCATCTCTTTGCACAGCAGCATCAACAGCCAGCAGGAAACTACCGCTGTGAAGAACCAGTCTGCCCATCCATGACACTAGGTCTGCTCTTCAGACCAAGACGACAACTGCTCTAAAAGCTCTCCTTACTCCTCTCGACCCTCTCCATAACGAACAGGGCTCTTGGCACAAAACTTGAGAAGGTAACATTTCTGCAAGACTAATCTGTGACTGCATCTGACCTGCGCTCCATCGTGGTAGACCTGAACATTTGGCTTAGACCCAGTCCAGTGCAGCTAGATTGCTGCACTTGGAACGTTATGTTATCAGGTCCTATTTTTCGCTGTATTCTTTTAAAATTCATAACTTCAATTCTGCTAATTGGATTTTTGTTGTTTTGGTCTTGTTTCAATTATTACATTTTGCTTTATTTTTCTAATCTTGTGTGGGGTCTTTTTTGAGTGATGTTTTCACTGTTTTGCTGTTTGTTTCACTGTCTGTTACACAAATACTTTGCACATTGCCTCTAAGATAAGCCTGACTGCTCTGTACCAAGCGACCAGGGGATTGAAGAGAGGTTGATTTTGGGTTTGCCTTACCTTGACAAGGATTGTGGTTGCTGCTTGACCAAGGCTCACAACCCAGTCAACCAGTAACTCAATTTCTAACACTTGGTATGCAGTGCTCCTACTTACTTGGCATTTTACAGTCTCAGCGACTAACAGCATATCATACTTCCATTGATCCCATATACCGGTATTGTGCAAACCTAAATGATTTGGTATGCCATGGTATGATTTTGTAAGCCCAATGTTTAGTAAGGTTGATTAAAAGTAACTTCCCATGTCTTCACATGGCTTGCTTTTGTTTTGCTTGGAAAAGCCTCTTTGACACTGCAGATCACATGCCTAGGGATACAGCATGACATATCCTGAGTGTCTTGTCAGCCTTCAGAGCATATGGAATGTTATGCTATGCTCCCCGTTATCTTCTTGCCTCACTTCCAATGTCTTAACGTACAGCTCTCCTGGGTGGCCCGGCATGGTTCCAGTGTCTTGTAAAGCCTCACTCCCAGCAACTCTGTATGTCATAAGGCACATACTTTGCAAACAGCTGTGCCACTAACTCAGCACTTCTGGCTTCAAAGTATGTTAGGACCTCAATGACTCCACAACCCACAATCCCAGTTCATTTCGTGTTGCCTCTCAGTGCATAGCAGGGGGAAATATGCTGAAAACAAGGAAAATGGATCCCTATCACTAGTTTAGTAGTAAAAGTAGCTATACTTGGTATCAGTTGGACCTCGTACATTCCTCGGGCCTGGTGCCACTGCACCAGCTGCACTAATAATGCTATGATTACTTACTGGTAATCCCCATTACTCTTAGTCCTACTCGTCCTCGACCCAGTCATCACTAATGAGGTATTCCACTTGACAGGACACAAAACAGGAAACGCTTTTAGGCTGCACCCACCCTCCTGCCAGGGCTATAAGTACATAGCCAAAAGAAAGCACATCCTGACATACCAAGCAACAAAGGCCTGAACAGGGAGGGTGGGTGGGAAGTATGACTGGGTCGAGGACGAGTAGGACTAAGAGTAATGGGGATTACCGGTAAGTAATCATAGCCTTACCTCTACGTCCCTCGTCCTCGACCCAGTCATCACTAATGAGGCATACCAAAGCAACTCCACAAGCAGACATTTGGCAAACCACACAGAGAACACAGACCGAATACAAATGCGGAGTGCAACAAGTGAAAAACTTTAATAAACACACAGAATCAGGGGGGGACAACTCCCACAGCACGCAACACACCACAACCAAAATTGGTCCGGTCAGACAGAGCACAATTCAGAAGACAGTGCTTCACAAAAGTAGAATCAGAAACCCAAGTTCCCCCCGACAGATCTCATCAAGGGAAACCCCATTAAAAACAGCACAGGAAGCAGAAACACCCCTAGTCGAGCCGGCCTGAGCCCCAGAAGGGCAAGGCAAACCAGAGCCCTGATATGCCAGAGAAATAACAGCCTTGATCCAGTGACCCAAAGTAAGATGGGAGGCAGCCTTACCTCTACCAGCCAGACCAAATGTCACAAAGAGAGAGTCAGAAGAACGAAACCCAGCAGAGCGGGCAACATAAATAGACAACGCATGCTTCACATGCTTCACATCCAGAGAGTGAAACAACAACTCAGCAGGCGAGGAAGGAGAAGGACAGAAAGAAGGAAGAACCAACTCCTGAGAGGATTGAAAACGAGAATGAATCTTCGGAACAACCCAAGGATCCAAAGAAAGGACCACAGCGTCATCCAAGAAACGTAAAAACGGAGGACAACAATGCAAGGCAGTGAGCTCGCCCATCCTCCGAGCAGAAGTAACAGCAACCAGAAAAGCCACCTTAAAAGAGAGGAACTTAAGGTCAACAGTCTCGAAGGGCTCAAAACGAGAGGACTGCAGAGCACCCAGCACTAAAGAAAGATCCCAAGAAGGAGCGCAAGGAATGTGCAGCGGGGGAGGACTCACTTGACAACAGGACCCCAGGAAACCGGTGCAGCCCAGTAGAACCAGTAACCAGGAACCCGAAGGAGTCTAGGAAGCCAAGCAGCCCGACTCAAGTAGCTCCCACGAAGGTCCATGAGTACCCCCAGAGCCCAGCAGAGGAGCAAATTACAAGACAACAAGTAGCAGGTAAGTGCCCAGCACCTACCCAATCGTCCCCGTCAGGTCTACCGACAGGAAACAAAACAGGATGTGCTTTCTGTTGGCTATGTACTTATAGCCCCTGGCAAGAGTGTGGGTGGAGCCTAAAAGCGTTTCCTGCTTTGTTTCCCGTCAAGTGGAATACCTCATTAGTGATGACTGGGTCGAGGACGAGGGAAGTAGAGGTAATAGCCATGCCCCAACTCCCTCTGACTTGGATGATGTGCTTCATTGCCCACCACAGTTCCCTTAAGTTGCCTTTACATTTTCAATTAAGGGAGCTAGGAACTTAGGAGTCTTAGGGGTTTACTTTCATATATCAGTGGATGGCAGAGGGCAGTTGACCTGTTGTTCCCTCAGGGGGACGGTGTAGATTTGCCCATCTAAATTGGGTAGGTGAACATGTAGCCATTTC
Source organism: Lissotriton helveticus (assembly GCF_964261635.1). NCBI lineage: Eukaryota > Metazoa > Chordata > Amphibia > Caudata > Salamandridae > Lissotriton > Lissotriton helveticus. The sequence goes on from NC_136068.1 coordinate 945,880,972, forward strand.
TCCAACAGCTCTTACTCCGTTAGGCCATCAGAGAGGTGTGGCTATGGTGGTGATGGAGTAATCACTGCTGTAGCCAAACCAAAGTCCTCCTGCATCTCAATCAGGAGGGCGGACCTTCGTGTTGGTGGTATGTACACCGCCAACAAATAAATCGCCCCTTAGTGTCAACCTCATTTCTGCAGCTGGGCTTTTCTTCGTACTATATACACTATGGCAGCTTCGTTAGACTGAAGACTGGGAAAGCACACACTGAAATGAACGGCACCATGTCATAGAACCATTGGGTAAATTACACAGCAACCGTGAGTTCTACAGACGGGCACTCAGTAGGGTAGGGGCAAGGTTTGTGATCTTCCCCTTCAATAATAAACCTGCACAGTTTTAACCGGGTGGATACTGCTCCCAATCTCGCTCCTGACGTCATGTGATCTTAGGCAGAGCTCCAGAGAAACAGCTGCAGGTGGGCTAGGTCGTGTTCCGATGATTAAGGTAAATATATCATTTTCTCTCACATTTACTGAATGGTTTTTCAGGCTTTTTTCCATATCATTAAAATTGCATGGTATGTGTTTGTGTGTCATTTATATTTTCTTCATGCAGCCCCTGCCACAAGCCCAGCAATATATTCCCTCGTCATTACTCAGCACGCAGCACCTGTTAGCTATGAATAGGAATGGATGTGGGATGCTAATTTATGTGTGCCTGAACGTCGCTTCGGTGCCCAAATTGGCCTGCTTTGCGCTACAGAGATCTGTGAAATAAATCAAAACATCCAGAGCTTGAATATTCTGACTGTTTGCAAGAAAATGTGTCATGGTTCTCTCGCAACTATTCCAGGCACCTTGAAGTGTGTTCAAGAGCTAGTATTTACGTAAAGAGGTGCCTCAGCTCTGCCCGTTGGTATTTAGGTTGTTTTTCTTGCACACACACCGTACGAAATCATTCCGAGTAATTTATTTGGCAGTAAATGCTACTATGTTAAAGAAGCCAGAACAAAACATCATACCATATGCCAGTGGCCTCTTAAACCCACCAGGGCAGGGCAGAGCCTCATGACGTATGACTGACTCTGCCCTAGCCCTACTGGCTTTCAAGAGCTGTTGGAACTCAGGAAGCTTCCTTATATGTCAGCACTCATTGTAGAATGGAATATACTCAGATCTTTCCCTGTCTGCCTTGCTTTTATGAGGCAACTGAAGAGTTTCAAACTTAGGAGAGGACCACTAAAAAGAAGGTAAGAAAAGTCACCAAGAAGGAGTTCACTTAAAGAAGGGTTCCCGCTGAAATCCATGCCTGAAAGCCTGTTTTCGGGTCCTGAGCATTCATTTGAGACTTGATGCATCCTGGATGCTGAAGTCATCATGGATTGCTTGCCTTGAACCATTGAACTCATTTTATAACAAATATTTCGGAAAGGGCTAACAAGATAGCAGGCTCGGTGCTCAACTTGTTAAAAACACCTAAGCCAAGGGACCCGAAGTCCTTCTTAGGACTGTCACCGTCAAAGCTAAATGCAGGTTTTGTCAGGAATGCTTTATCTTGATTTCACCTCATAATTCCAGCTCATGTTTCCACCTCTCTGCATTTCTCTCATGCTTACAGATTCTTTCTCATTCTTGATTTCTTCTGTTGTTACTGTTTGCGGCATTTTTAGCCCTCCTTCTTTCTTTCTGTATGTTTTGCCTTTCCTTCACTTGCTCTAGGTCAAAGTGTGATGATGACAAATATGTCCTGTTCTCCAAGAATGAGTGCGGTGGTTTACCACCTGCAACCCCAGTGCCACAACTTAAGCACCTCGGAGGCTAGCCATGAAGATGGGTTCTCTCTCCGGCAAACGGAAATGCACCTTCTCTAGCACTGGTTGGCGTTATACTCGGTGTAACAAGGAAAAGGCAGGTGGCATTATTTCACAGATTTGCAAGCATGGCTCTATTTGAAAGTTTCCCAATGATTTCAGCCCATGTGCCTTGTACAAGTAACCACTATTATCCTTGTCCTTAATCTTCCTGGCTTCCAAACTGGAAGTAAGGGGGGCTAAGTTGCAAGTCTGGGTCCGGGTCATTAATTTTTTTCCAGCCTGCAATGTTTCTTGAGTTTGAGAAATGCCAGGGACCACTTTCTCACCTGCAAAAATCGATCCGCTCCAGTGATCCAATGAATGTATACACAACAGAAAGTGCATATTGAAAGTGCTAGAGAAAGATCTGAAACTGCCACCATTTGTTTAAACTTTAAGCTGCATTGTGACCCTTCAGTGATAAAGGACACAGGTATTAGAGATTTCGTCACTTCTGTTCTTCACTTAGTAGCAAAGTCTTCTTTAGAAGACTGTCATTATCATGCTATTGCAGGAAGAGCTGCCAAGGCCCAGATACAGCCTGCCTCACTCTCACCATTCCTTACAGAGCCAACTAAGATCAGACACCCCCTGTACCACCGAAGCCCATTTCATGCATTTTGAACCGAGACTTAGTCCATCCTTCCCTCTTAAAGCCTGGCCCAGTTTACGCTCAATTACTTTATTCTAGGCCCCCTACTGTGTGCTCGTCTTTACCTGTGTTCCTTATAAACCTTATTATATAATGCGAATCCATGCATGCTTTAAAGTTCCTTACCTTTCTTCCATGGAGTGCTGTTGTGTGTCACACTGCAACTATTTCCCTCGGACTTAGTCAAAAGAGCTGTATATCATGTATTATCATTTACATATCGATAGATTTTCTTTGCACTCTAAATTCTTTCTTTTTTTGTTATTCATGGACATGTTTCTTTCAAAATCTGTTTCAGAAATATAAATGCTTCTTGTTGGTTTTCCGAAATGGCAGTTTTTTGTAAATAATGATACTGAGCGGTAGGTATGTTGTGGATTTGAAGGTGCGTCATATGGGGAATGGCCTTTTGGACGCAGGCCGAATTATTGTCAGGTACTCTGGAAAAACACAACCCTACATTTTAAGCTCACATATCCGCGAAATGTAAGGCTGCAGTCGCACTTGTAGATGGATATGTAAAAACACAAGTATTATACAGTTCAGATGATAAAAGTCCAACATTTTACAAAATCACTGTTGATTTAACTTTTCACTGTGGAGTTTGCTACATCAAAACAGAGGTACCCAAAACGTGCTTGTTTGTTTATCCGTTTCAGCACAGCGTTTCGTTTTTATGTTAGTATATTTCTACAATTTGTATGGTTCTTTAATAGGACCATACACTATTGTGGCATTTTTCTAACTGCTTTGTTATTCTCACGCTGTTTGGGAACGAGGGGGACTATTTTAAATATATAACCTATCATTTCCTGCTGTATTAGGAACGAGGGGCTATTTGTTCGTAACTGGATCTTAACTGTTACTTGTGTTTTTATGTTCAAGGAGTGTGTTAAACTCCTCTTACCCGCAATCACGTCTCTACTGTGCGCACCGTCATTTTAGAGCCACGCACAGGGGCGGTTTAGCGTTGCAGTCTTTTTTGCCGCCCTACCATCTCACTATTTAACTCTTTCCGAGCTGATGACGGAACTGCATCGTCATCAAATCAAAATAGAGAGAGAGGACTAGGTAAGCCAGTCCGGATCCCCCTTGGTTATATACAGTAAATCAATAAGGACTAGCTACGTTGTGTTATAATGACTCAATGGGTACGCCTGTTGACAAACCATTAGGTTTGGTCATGAAGCCCTCACCCACCAACCTAGTTGGTGGCATGCTTCATCATCGGGCCCACCACAGTGACACCGAATGTGTCCCGGGTGTGCTGCGACTCCAGATTACTGAGGAGCTGGTATACTTTCTGAGTATGCAGTGTTGGTGAAAGTGAAGTGAAAGTTTTAAAAGCTATACAGTGGGTCCCAGTGCCCGAGGGTGTATGGATAAACTTTAATACCTGGGCCCCTGTTAGCAGCTAAAAAGGCAAACGGACGCAGTGGAGGGAATTATGGTCTCCTGCGTCCTATGTGGTCTACATGTTTCAGCCAGGCCTTTTGGGTTAAAACTGGCTTTCTTCAGGACCAATGAGTATGTGACGGTGATAAAAAACTATATTAAGTGATATGTTTTGTATTAAAAGTGTCGCACTCGCTAAGGTGCGTTACGTGTAAGAGGGGGATTCCCTCTACTTTACTGTACACATAACATATAGGACACAGACAGACATACAAGTTAGAGTCCGTTAGGATAAATTATCGAAAAACACAACATTTGCCGACTTCTATGGTGCGTGAAAACGACCTAAAAGCGGCAGAAATGTGGCCAAGCTGAGTGCATGGCGGTGGTTTTTAAGGTAAAAACGAGGGTGGGGGTGGTGGGCTAAACAGCGAGGTAATTGCAGGGTGAGATACAGGTAAGGATAATGCATGACCCTCACACTTGCTGTTTGCTGTTAAAGCCTCCTTGGGTCACCTGGCAGGGAGAGAAGACCCTAGACAATGTGGACAGGCAGAGATTAGCGCCAAACCTGTAAGGAGAGAAGATTGCTGTGGCTTACCTAGTTCGTGGCGGTAGGTTAGCGTATCTACTCACGGAATTGCCGGTCTAAGTGCTCCGTAGACCTGTTGTCCTGCTGCGGTGTCCTGGGTAAAAGATTGTGGGTCCCGGTCCTGTTTAAATAGCCCAAATAACTCGGAACACCTGGAGCGAAAATAGAGATAGAAGACGTGTGGTCGCGCTGAAAGCGCTGAGTCACACGGAGCGTGAGCGCATGTGTACGCGATCAGTGTTCCGCGCGCATGCGCATTTAGTATAGACTAGAACAGTGTTACCGCGCATGCGTATTGCAGCGCCGGATGATGAATGCCCTTAGTGTGTGGCGCATTCAGATTGCAACAAATGAAAGTTAAAGAGACTGGGATAATAATATAAAAAAACGAAATATTAAAATGAGGTAAAGACATAACCACAATAATGCATGGGTTTATAGGTGATCAGTTAGGGTAACTCTGAAAACACCATGATCATTAGTGCAATGTGGTCAGAGGATCACAGTTTGTCAGTTTTAAGTGTTTAAAGCATTCCATGGGATGGAATCATTCAACCCATTAATATGTGTAGATAGGCGATATATCCAACGTTGCTCCTTCATGAGGAGAGCTTTTTCGTTGGAGATGGTCACATCAAACTGTTCAATTACTGTCCACGTGAAGTCGTTCGGTGTGTGGTTATGGGTGAGGAAGTGTTCAGTGGGTTTACTGATGTTTTTACCACAGCGGATGGTACTCCTATGTTCAGTCATTCTTGTTCTCACTTTTCGCGTTGTCATCCCAATGTACCTGAGACCACACCTGCACGTTATAAGGTATACTAGGTTGGATGAGTTACAGTTGGTAAATTGGCGTTGGATCCAGGTCTTTCCGTTTTCCAGGGCTAGGGTTTTTGAAGGTGATGTCAAATGACAGACACTACAGTTGTTACATGGTTGATGGCCAGTGAGCCTCGGTAGGCCCCAGGCGTTCACAAGCGTGTTGTCTGTTGAGCGAGATGTTGCTCTGGGTCTGGTAGATACCAACTGGTCCTTTAAGTTCTTAGCTCTTTTGTATGCAAAATGGGGAGTTTCCCAGTTCCTTGTACCAGAGTTAATGATCTTCCAGTTTCTGCGGATTATGTTACACACTTGATTGGAAGCGGTGTTGTAAGTAGTGACGCATGTGACCACTGGTGTTTCAGGAGGTTTTATGATAGTTTCCAAAAGGGCCTCTCTGTTCTGATTCCGCGCTCTTTTGCAGGTTTTGGTGATGATTCTAGTGGGATATCCGCGATCCTCTAGTTTGTGAATTAGGGCTTTAGACTGATGTTTAAAGTCTTTGATGTCGCTACAGTTGCGTCGGATGCGCAGAAATTGTCCGAAGGGAAGGTTTTCCCTCAGGGGCCTAGGGTGGAAGCTGTCAAACCTGAGTAATGAGTTCCTTGCAGTTGGTTTGTAGTATGTAGTGGTTGTTAGACCGTTGTGATCTGCCTTGATGTTGAGATCCAGGAAGGCAAGTTCAGTGGAACTACTTGTGCAGGTAAACCGGAGATAGGCGTCTCGGTTGTTAATCCAAAGGATAAAGTCTTTCAGTGTCTCCTCATTTCCCTCCCAAATGATAAAAATGTCATCGATGTAGCGACGCCATGTCACTATGTTGGTCAGGTAGGGGTTTGTGGGTGCCTCAATGTGGGTCTTCTCAAAATGATGGACGTATAGCCCCGCCACACTAGGGGCGAAGACACTCCCCATGGAAGTTCCGTTCGTCTGGAGGAAGAATTTGCCCTCATACTCAAAGTAGTTCTCCTTTAATGCGAGTGTCGCGCAATCAAGGATGAAATGACGTGGGGTTCGATGTTCCCAAGTCGTCTCCATCAGGACATCGTGTAGTACTTGTAAGGTGGCATCTTGGGGTAGGCTAGTATAGAGGCTCTCTATGTCTAGACCCACTAGTAGTTGAGTTTCTGGATTGAAACTGGTGTCCTTGATAATGTTGAGGAGATGTTTCGTATCCTTGATGTATGAAGAAGTTTTTTGTACCAATGGATTTAGAAAGAAGTCGCAGAAGCGTGACAGTGGTTCGAGGAGGGATTGAATGCCTGACACAATGGGCCTGCCTGGTGGTGGCATGACTCCTTTGTGTACTTTGGGCAAAGTATAGAAGTAAGGTACTCTAGCATTTTTGGTGCAAAGGTAGTCCGCCTCTTGTCTCGATATGTACTCAGCGTCACTAGCGTTTTTGATGAGTAGGTTGATCGTGCTTTTTAGCTCTTTGGTAGGATCTTTTCTCAGGCCTTTGTAATTGCGTTTGTCACTCAAAAGTCTGCGGCACTCAGTGTCATAATCAGTCTTGTCCATTATAACAATACCGCCTCCTTTGTCCGCGGGTTTGATGACAAGGGTGGGATTGTTCTGTAAGCGTTTGATCATCTCTCTGTCCTCGTACGAGAGGTTGTTGAACGTGTTCTTGGGTTGTAGCGTCTCAATTTCTGAGTAGACTGCGAGTTCGAAGGTGGAGATTTCTACTGGTATACTCGCAGGTGGGGGAATGAAACTGGACTTCAATCTCAGGCCGGTTTCGTTTGTGGTCTCAGTGGTGTTATTTGTGGGTTCTTATTTTTCGAAAAAAGCTTTTAGCTTGAGTTTCCGAAAGAACTCAGCTAGCTCCATGTGGAGTTTGAAGATGTCTAGTCTGGTAGTGGGGACGAACGAGAGTAGTAACACCTCATACTACCACCCCCCTTGTCTTCAACATCTCCAGTGCACAACTCACTAATGTTGAAATCGCTGTCCTTAACAAAGGACTCTCGTTCGTCACCACTACCAGACTAGACATCTTCAAACTCCACATGGAGCTAGCTGAGTTCTTTCGGAAACTCAAGCTAAAAGCTTTTTTCGAAAAACAAGAACCCACAAATAACACCACTGAGACCACAAACGAAACCGGCCTGAGATTGAAGTCCAGTTTCATTCCCCCACCTGCGAGTATACCAGTAGAAATCTCCACCTTCGAACTCGCAGTTTACTCAGAAATTGAGAAGCTACAACCCAAGAACACGTTCAACAACCTCTCGTACGAGGACAGAGAGATTATCAAACGCTTACAGAACAATCCCACCCTTGTCATTAAACCCGCGGACAAAGGAGGCGGTATTGTTATAATGGACAAGACTGATTATGACACTGAGTGCCGCAGACTTTTGAGTGACAAACGCAATTACAAAGGCCTGAGAAAAGATCCCACCAAAGAGCTAAAAAGCACGATCAACCTACTCATCAAAAACGCTAGTGACGCTGAGTACATATCGAGACAAGAGGCGGACTACCTTTGCACCAAAAATGCTAGAGTACCTTACTGCTATACTTTGCCCAAAGTACACAAAGGAGTCATGCCACCACCAGGCAGGCCCATTGTGTCAGGCATTCAATCCCTCCTCGAACCACTGTCACGCTTCTGCGACTTCTTTCTAAATCCATTGGTACAAAAAACTTCTTCATACATCAAGGATACGAAACATCTCCTCAACATTATCAAGGACACCAGTTTCAATCCAGAAACTCAACTACTAGTGGGTCTAGACATAGAGAGCCTCTATACTAGCCTACCCCAAGATGCCACCTTACAAGTACTACACGATGTCCTGATGGAGACGACTTGGGAACATCGAACCCCACGTCATTTCATCCTTGATTGCGCGACACTCGCATTAAAGGAGAACTACTTTGAGTATGAGGGCAAATTCTTCCTCCAGACGAACGGAACTTCCATGGGGAGTGTCTTCGCCCCTAGTGTGGCGGGGCTATACGTCCATCATTTTGAGAAGACCCACATTGAGGCACCCACAAACCCCTACCTGACCAACATAGTGACATGGCGTCGCTACATCGATGACATTTTTATCATTTGGGAGGGAAATGAGGAGACACTGAAAGACTTTATCCTTTGGATTAACAACCGAGACGCCTATCTCCGGTTTACCTGCACAAGTAGTTCCACTGAACTTGCCTTCCTGGATCTCAACATCAAGGCAGATCACAACGGTCTAACAACCACTACATACTACAAACCAACTGCAAGGAACTCATTACTCAGGTTTGACAGCTTCCACCCTAGGCCCCTGAGGGAAAACCTTCCCTTCGGACAATTTCTGCGCATCCGACGCAACTGTAGCGACATCAAAGACTTTAAACATCAGTCTAAAGCCCTAATTCACAAACTAGAGGATCGCGGATATCCCACTAGAATCATCACCAAAACCTGCAAAAGAGCGCGGAATCAGAACAGAGAGGCCCTTTTGGAAACTATCATAAAACCTCCTGAAACACCAGTGGTCACATGCGTCACTACTTACAACACCGCTTCCAATCAAGTGTGTAACATAATCCGCAGAAACTGGAAGATCATTAACTCTGGTACAAGGAACTGGGAAACTCCCCGTTTTGCATACAAAAAAGCTAAGAACTTAAAGGACCAGTTGGTATCTACCAGACCCAGAGCAACATCTCGCTCAACAGACAACACGCTTGTGAACGCCTGGGGCCTACCGAGGCTCACTGGCCATCAACCATGTAACAACTGTAGTGTCTGTCATTTGACATCACCTTCAAAAACCCTAGCCCTGGAAAACGGAAAGACCTGGATCCAACGCCAATTTACCAACTGTAACTCATCCAACCTAGTATACCTTATAACGTGCAGGTGTGGTCTCAGGTACAGTGGGATGACAACGCGAAAAGTGAGAACAAGAATGACTGAACATAGGAGTACCATCCGCTGTGGTAAAAACATCAGTAAACCCACTGAACACTTCCTCACCCATAACCACACACCGAACGACTTCACGTGGACAGTACTTGAACAGTTTGATGTGACCATCTCCAACGAAAAAGCTCTCCTCATGAAGGAGCAACGTTGGATATATCGCCTATCTACACATATTAATGGGTTGAATGATTCCATCCCATGGAATGCTTTAAACACTTAAAACTGACAAACTGTGATCCTCGGACCACATTGCACTAATGATCATGGTGTTTTCAGAGTTACCCTAACTGATCACCTATAAACCCATGCATTATCGTGGTTATGTCTTTACCTCATTTTAATATTTCGTTTTTTTATATTATTATCCCAGTCTCTTTAACTTTCATTTGTTGCAATCTGAATGCGCCACACACTAAGGGCATTCATCATCCGGCGCTGCAATACGCATGCGCGGTAACACTGTACTAGTCTATACTAAATGCGCATGCGCGCGGAACACTGATCGCGCACACATGCGCTCACGCTCCGTGTGACTCAGCGCTTTCAGCGCGACCACACGTCTTCTATCTCTATTTTCGCTCCAGGTGTTCCGAGTTATTTGGGCTATTTAAACAGGACCGGGACCCACAATCTTTTACCCAGGACACCGCAGCAGGACAACAGGTCTACGGAGCACTTAGACCGGCAATTCCGTGAGTAGATACGCTAACCTACCGCCACGAACTAGGTAAGCCACAGCAATCTTCTCTCCTTACAGGTTTGGCGCTAATCTCTGCCTGTCCACATTGTCTAGGGTCTTCTCTCCCTGCCAGGTGACCCAAGGAGGCTTTAACAGCAAACAGCAAGTGTGAGGGTCATGCATTATCCTTACCTGTATCTCACCCTGCAATTACCTCGCTGTTTAGCCCACCACCCCCACCCTCGTTTTTACCTTAAAAACCACCGCCATGCACTCAGCTTGGCCACATTTCTGCCGCTTTTAGGTCGTTTTCACGCACCATAGAAGTCGGCAAATGTTGTGTTTTTCGATAATTTATCCTAACGGACTCTAACTTGTATGTCTGTCTGTGTCCTATATGTTATGTGTACAGTAAAGTAGAGGGAATCCCCCTCTTACACGTAACGCACCTTAGCGAGTGCGACACTTTTAATACAAAACATATCACTTAATATAGTTTTTTATCACCGTCACATACTCATTGGTCCTGAGGAAAGCCAGTTTTAACCCAAAAGGCCTGGCTGAAACATGTAGACCACATAGGACGCAGGAGACCATAATTCCCTCCACTGCGTCCGTTTGCCTTTTTAGCTGCTAACAGGGGCCCAGGTATTAAAGTTTATCCATACACCCTCGGGCACTGGGACCCACTGTATAGCTTTTAAAACTTTCACTTCACTTTCACCAACACTGCATACTCAGAAAGTATACCAGCTCCTCAGTAATCTGGAGTCGCAGCACACCCGGGACACATTCGGTGTCACTGTGGTGGGCCCGATGATGAAGCATGCCACCAACTAGGTTGGTGGGTGAGGGCTTCATGACCAAACCGAATGGTTTGTCAACAGGCGTACCTATTGAGTCATTCTAACACAACGTAGCTAGTCCTTATTGATTTACTGTGTGGAACTGCATCGTCATCAGCCGCGGTGGCGCTGTGCTGATGACGGAGCAGTTCCGTCATGGCCCGCCCGACGCGCTTGCGCAGCGCTGATTTTGCGCCGGCGCGGCGCGTTCTATTAAGTGGGCGGGGCCATCACGGAACCGCTCCGTCATGAGTACAGCTTAACCGCGGCTGGTGACGGAGCGGTTCCGTCACCAGCATGGGCCCGTCGCGCGCCCCCCCCGGCCCCCTTAGCGCTGCGGCGGAATAGCCGCCGCAGCGATGTGGTTAATGGCCACGGGACGGACACGCAGCATGCGAGCCTAAGGCAAGCTGTCTGCGCGCGCCCGACCGGGACCAGGGGCCAAGAGCGCTGGTCCATTTATGAGAGATACTTACAGTTATTCTTCCTCTCAGTTAAAGGAGCTTAGGATTTCTCCCTACCATGATTGTTTATTACTTAACCTTGAAATTATGGACCCATATTGCACTGGTAGCGGTTTGGCATTTAGGCTTAGTGAAAGTCCTCGTTCTATAACTGATGATTCTGAGGTTGCCTCCTCAATTACCTACTGCAATGAGGTGGTGGGTAAGCATTCTTTTCTTTATATAAATTGTCGCTCACTTGCAAAGCATAAGTTAGATATTATGAATCTCTTGACTAATGAGAATCCAGATGCCGTTTTCCTCATTGAAACATGGCTTCATGTGAGCTCTGGCCCCGATATAGCAATTGCTGTGCCTTCGAACTATGCCATTGTCAGGCATGATAGGGGAACTAAAATTGGTGGTGGCATAGCGGTTATTTAAAAAAATTATTTTACTTGTAAATTGATGCGCTGCTCTTTCAGGGGTGTGAAGCCACCTATTTCAGACTTATATTAACCCCCCATTTTACTTTTTCTGGTATTCTACTTTATCGACCGCCTGGGCCTGCAGGGGCCTAGGTTCTGACTTTTACAGATCAAGTTATACCATATCTTGTTGAAGCTAGTAACTTCACTATACTGGGCTATCTAAACATTCATTTTGATGACAGTTCCTGTGCAGCTAGTACTGCTCTTATTTCTGATCTTGCTGCAGCAAATCTGCTGCTTTGTAATTTGGGGCCTACTCATGGGGCTGGTCATCTACTTGACCCCATTTTCTCTAACATTCATACTGTTTGCTGCTCTCCAGCTTTGCCCGTTTTGTGGTCTGATCACTTCCTAATTGGTTTCTCAAACTTTAGATGATGTACCTGATCCTTCTCCAATGGTCTCCTGTCTTTCAGCCAAATCTAGGACATGGGGCAATTTGAACATTGATATGCTCAATAAAATGTTATCTAAAACTGCCCAGACTATTGGCCTTTCATTTGCTACAGTTATAGTGGCTGTCCAAGGCTGGATTTCGAATTCTGTGGAGGCCTGTCTCCCTTTATCTCCTACTAAGGCAAACAATCACCGCCCACCTGCGCCTTGGTTTACAGACAATTTAAGAACTGAAAAAAGCAAATGCAAGATGTTGGAGAGACTCTGGAGGAAGAGCTATGCCCCAGAGGATAAAGTAATCTATAAAGAAGCTTTAAGAAGGTACCATGCATGTTGCAAGATTGCACGCACAGATTATGTGAGAGCTACCGTGTCTAGAACACAGCATAACCCCAAGCAACTATTTAAGTTTGTGAAAAATGTGTCTGGTGCAGATTTTATACCTGCCTCTCCTGATCTAAGTACTTCACAATGTGAGGAGCTTGCTACTTTCTTTTGAGTAAAATCAAAAAAATCTATAGCTCATTCCAGGAATCTACATTGAATAATACGTCTCAGTTAACTGGGAATTTCCACCTCTCTTCTAATGTTAGGCTTATTCTGGCGGATTTGTCTGTTGATCACGCTGACAAACTTGATTGCTGGGTACCCTAGAAATTAATTCTCTTAGGAGGATCTTGGAAAGCCTTAAATCTAGCTCCCCTAGTGACCCCATTCCGGTTACTGTACTGCAGAAGTTTGAACAATCCTCCTTGATATTGATTATGGAGCAGCTCAATGCTTCTCTTAAAGAGGCCATTGTTCCACCTATCTGGAAGCATGCAATGGTTCTTCCATTATTAAAAAAGGCCTCAGCTGACCCTACTCAGCTATCTAATTTTCAGCCTATCTCTCTTCTCTCGGTATTCTCTAAGATTCTGGAAAAGCAGGTCAATTTCAAACTAACTGCTTTTGTGAATTCCCGTAATTTTCTTCATGGCTCCCAATCAGGCTTCAGAGAGGGTTTTTCAACCGAAACCGCTCTGCTTGGGGTTACGGACATGATACGTCAACAAGTAGACGCAGGCGGCACTGTGGCTCTTGTACTCTTAGACCTCAGTGCCGCTTTTGACACTGTTTCGCACACTGTGCTATTGCAGGCCTTACAATCATTGGGGGTAACCAAGGAAGCACTTAAATGGCTTGTTGATTTCTTGATGAATCGCACGTTTCAGGTTTTTTCGCCAATAGCGTGCTCTGAGAGCCACAAGTAATTATGTGGTGTTCCGCAAGGCTCTATTCTTAGCCCTCCATTATTGAACATCTATGTGAGACCGATGGCGTTGATTGCAGAGGAAGCTGGGTTGTCTCTTTTTTCATATGCTGATGACACCCAGATTGTCGCCTCCCTCTCTGCAGATGGGGCATGGAAACCGTCGTCACTTCAGGAGGGCTTGCGGAATATTGCTGGCTGGATGCATACCAACCTATTAAAACTCAATGGAGAAAAAACAGAATTGTTGATTGTGGGTAATAATAAGGACTTGTAGGGTCCACAACATTGGCCCGTGGGAGTGGATCCTGTCCCGCAACCTAAACATCAAGTTCATAATCTGGGTGTTCTTATCGATGACCAATTGTCTATGAAGCAGCAAGCAGGTAGAGTAGCCTCTACCTGCTTCACTATCCTTAGATGGCTTTATAAAATCTCATGGATGCTACCTTCTTCCGCCCAACGTACAGTGGTCCAGGCGCTTATCACCTCAAGGCTGGACTATAGTAACATCTTGTACTTGGGTGCCTCTAAGGAAGTGCTGCATAAGCTGCAGTTAGTACAGAATGCTGCAGCACGGCTACTTTGTAAGATCCCCAAAACTGTGTTTATTTCAGGATCAATCTGAGAACTTCATTGGCTCAGGATTGAATGTCGCATTAAGTTTCAGTAAAATACCAACAAATCGGGGAGTGATTCTGTTAAGGAATCCAGGGGAAGGAATCAACATAAGTGAGTATACATAGGACCTTTTTAATCTTATTTGCACAGCGAACGGAGGAACGCTTTGCCCTAGCGGCTCACCTGTCTTCAGCCAAGCGCAACTTCACTTCTCGGCGCACCCGCTTCGCGGGTGCCCCATCGCCTGCACCAGGAGGGAAATACACCTGCCGTTGAGAGGAGCATAGAAGCGGTAAGGAGGGAGCGGAACCGGGCGTGTGGCTGCAGCGGGGCTGCGAGCGTGCGGGGACTTCATTTCCCAGAAGTCCCTGCTAGACCGAGTGTGAACTTCCGGTCCGCTCTCCCTGCTGGCCCGCCCCCCGCCCTCCTGAGGCTTCAAAACAACACATCACTCCCGCAGCGCGGGACGCAGCCCGGGCTAAGACAGGGCAAAGACTGGGCCGTTTGAGGCCGTTCGAGGACGGCCGAGGACTGGACTGGCCCACTCCCCCTGGACCGTGCGCCCTGATTAGCTCCTCTTTGTAGTAGTAAGTACATTGCCGGGATTGACACTTAAACACAAAATGAATACCCGGGGGAGTCGTAGTAAAACTGCTATGGGGCTCAGCAAGCCTAGCGGGACATTAGATGATTTCCTTGTAAAGACAAATTTAGCAATCGACAATGAGATTACCAAACTGCAGACCAGGGTGTCACTTGAGCTTGATGCCGCACGCAGGCTTTCTCAGACCTTTGCAAATTCTAAAAAATCTTCCCTAGGGAAAATCGCGTCAGCTGTATCCCCACAACATCCGCCTTGTCCTCCTCTATTGTTAATACATGCTGATATTCATTCTGTTCCCCTACTGGCCCCTCTCCCCCTAGAGCCAATACCCACCCCGGTCATTATATCCCCTAACATCTTTGAGGGAACAGCCCTCACTGGAACTGGCAGTGGGCTTGGAGCAAGAATGGCGAATAACCCCTCGGACACTGTTAAACTTCCCAACTGTTTTGGTCATGTTAAAAATTTTGCCGGTACAACTTCACAAAAGAAAAATAGTATCAGATCTGCCTATGCCCGTAAAAGAAATGCTTATGCCCGTAAAAAAGCTAAAAGTGCAAGGCTCCAGTTTTTCAATAAAAGGCGAATACTACCAATCTTGGGGGACACTACACAAACGCCCAATCAGGATATTAACCCAACTGGGGGGGCCGAGGCGCACATTGCATTAGATGTGCTCCCTGTCCCCACCCATGGGCTTTCCCCCACACATAGCGAGAGCCAAATGGAGAGCGTACAATCTGAGACTGGAAAGGGCAATAGCAAGGGGGATGAAGACGAAGATTTCCTTAAAAAAGTCTGGGCCACATTAAAACAGCTATTGTCACCTCTAGAACTGAGACTTTCGCGTATCGAGAATAACTTACTCGATATGGATAAGACTCTAGTCTCCCTGGCTACCCTCACTCTAAAACATCTGGAATCAACTTATCCTAACATCGTCGAGGGAAGTAACCAGGTTGAGGACGATGGAATTCTTCCGGCCCCTCTACCCAATGTGAGTCCCCCCCCCCTGCAAACAATACCTTCGGTCCTGCCTCCACCTTTACCACTACCAAAACCAAATCCAATACCCAAACCACGGTCTAAGTTAAATGTCCCTCCTGCAATAACACCAAGGCTCTCCATACCAATGCCAAAACGTCCAGTAACCCAGACTTCACCCAAGCCTACCACTAATGCTGCCTTTAAGTCCACCAAGACCTCTGTCCCCTCTACTGACCACATAGCTAACCAGCACTATGGTCGTCAGAATTTCCGGGGGGGATATATTGATCTCCCTCCTGAAGCGGGCCCCTATGTGGCCATCTTGGCTGGTGTTCCACCACTTGATCCGCATTCTGTGGAGACCCAATGGTCTCTAAAGAATAAGGTGATTCACTGGCTCAATACGAATAGGCGTCCTCCCAACCCCGGCAGGACAGGGGTTCTAATGGCCAGGAGAGTACCATGGGTGGGTCGTACCAATAAGTCTATTCCTGGAGACTGCATAGTGATCTCATTTGCAGACCCCCATACAGCCCAATATATCACTAGATGGGAAAACCAGGAAACTGACCATTCCATCGTCACCAGACCCTTAACCTTTTTCTACCCCCCAAAACAGACCATTGATCCATTTGGGACATGGACATTAGTCCACAACCGTAGAGGGAAAGGATATGGGGATGGCTGGCAACCAACCAACAACTGGTGGGAAGGAGCGCCCACGAGGAATAGGTTTGAATGTCTCGACCAGGTGGATTGACTGGGAAAAAGGCTTGTTGCTCTTCAAACCAACACCCTAGATCCCCTAACAGAGACTACTCGGAATGAAAAACTAAACCCCCCACCCGACGTCTCTAGCACCAAGGGGACGGATTTAGAATTATTAAAAGAGCACACTCTCCCCGCTCAGGTTATTACACAGGCAGATCCTATGCTTTTGAGAGATCTGAAAGGTACAAGGAGGACCAGTGGGCAAAAGCTACATTCAAAGGAAACTGGAAAACCCATGCACTCTCTCATTTCCTGGAATGTAGCAGGCCTAGCCAGTAAGATCACCCATAAACCTTGGCTAGAAACCGTGCAGAAGCATGGCATTATATGCCTACAAGAGTCATGGCTTATAGAGGAAGCACATATGCTAGGTTACCGAACCCTCCATTCACCAGCGGCGCCATCAGTTCAGGGGCGCAATAAGGGGGGCCTGTGCACATATATCTCGAATATAGGGGATATCAAACTCTGTAAATTCATATCTAACCAATATTTTCAAATTATATCATTTAAATGGGGCAATTCGCAAAAGGTAATCCTCGTGAATTTTTACAATAACCTGCCGCCTAACGAAGTGGAATCAACTTTGAACACCATGATCCACCACATCCATAAAATGAGAGACCAAGCCTCTGGGGTACACATAATATTGTGGGTGGGCGATTTTAACTGTACCGTCTGTCCGTCATCCGAGCTAGGTTTGTGCGGCCTATCAGATGTAGGAGAGGACGGTCCCTTACACTTCTCCCATTCCACTGTGGGGTCCCTCCTTAATAACGTTATTTTCACCTTTGATCTCAACTTTATTAATCAAGTATGCTCCCCCCCGGTCCCCTTTGCCCCAACGTTCAATGGCAGAGGCTGCGGATCCACAATTGACTTTGCCCTTATATCATCAACCGACCCAGACTTTGTAACCTTCTGGGAAACGGGGGATGACCCGATGACTGACCACTATCCAATTACCTTTGGGGTAAACCTGACTGATACCAAGGAAAAGGAATCCAGTGGGCCCTCACACCATATTGAGATTTCTCTAGTTAGAACCAACGGGTATGTAATTAAGTGGGAGAAAGTGGATCCTGCATCCTTCCTCCGTAATCTTATGTCCGCTTGTCCTACCGACATATCTACCTGCCTACAGGAAGACATGGACGCAGCGAGCCTTATGGCTGCTTTCTCTAACATTCAGCGCCACATAAAGAATGCATTGACAAGAAACTACAAACCCAAGGGGACCCAGACCCGAGGGTGGTTTGACTCTGGATGTACCTCCACGCTGAAAAATCTAAAGAAAGTTTTGTCTGCGAACCCGAAAGACAGGGTACAAATTCGCCAAGCAAGACGTGATTACAAGCTGGCAATTAATCAACGGCGGGCGACTTTGAAGCAAGAGGCATGGGAATCCTTGGGGGAGGCAGCCAGGTCTAAGGATAGTAATGCTTTCTGGAAAGTCATTAGATCCGTGTATAATTCAAAAGACAGGGATAACTCCATAGAGGTGGCGATAACGGCTGACCTCTGGGTAGAACACTATGGCAACCTTTATTCAAACAAGATACAGGGTAATCCCTTGAAACTTTCTAAGGGGATCTCCCTCATAGATAGTTTAAACCAGGATGACAAACCCACCGCCTCCCCAGTATCTCCTTATCCCATTGATTTAGTATTTACTATATCAGAAGTGGAAGATGCCCTTAGAGAAAGCCCATCAGGTAAAGCCCCAGGCCCGGATCTTACACCAGTGGATGTCTATAAATCAGAACCAGACTTTTGGGTGCCCCTGTTAACCAATGTATTAAACATGGGAAATAAGTGTGGCCTCATTCCCACCTGGTCGGATGCGATCGTAGTACCCATCTTTAAAAAGGGGAATAGGGACGATCCTGCTTGCTACCGCCCAATATCTTTATTGGACGGCCTTATGAAAATAGCTGGAAGGATAGTCCTTAAGAGGATCCAACACTGGGAAGAGGAGAAGAGGGTTATTTCGGAGTGCCAATATGGGTTCAGAAAGGGCCTGGGGACATTGGAGCAATGCTTAAACCTGTCCCTTTTGGTCTCTAAATACACGCAGGCCAAAGAAGGGCACCTCTTTGTCACCTTTGTCGACCTCAGCTCCGCATTTGATTGCGTGGACCATGCGTTGCTTTGGTCGACACTGGAAGACATTGGGGTGGACCATATCATCCTCACATTCATCAAAGAATTATACAGAGAGGCAGGGGCCAGAGTCAGGTTCGGGACCCAGGGGCAATGTTCACAGAAATTTTCAATAAATAGAGGGGTTAGGCAGGGTTGCATACTTGCCCCCTTGCTATTCACATTGTATATAAACTCTATCGCCGACAGTTTAACAACTCTGTCATGCGATTTCCCCACTATAAATGGAAGGCCTATACCCATTCTTTTATACGCCGATGACGCGGCCATCATGTCTAGAACTAAGGTAGGCCTGCAGAAGGCTGTAAATGAATTTTCATCTTTTATGGGTAAAAGAAATTTAAAGGTGAACATATCCAAAACTTTCTCCATGCCCTGCTCCCAAAAGAAAAATAGACCAGCATGTACAATATACTTAGACCAGCAAAGGATTGCAGTTACTGATTCTTTTTGCTACTTGGGCATTGTGTTCGATAGGTGGGGTAGGTGGAAACATGCAGTATCAGCCAGGAATCTTGCCTTTGTTCGCGCTATAGGCGCTCTAAGAACCTTTGCTGCAAAAATCGGGGGTAAACCCACTAGGGAAATGCTGCAGATTTACCAGGCAAAGTGTATAGCCACAGCCACATATGGCGCAGGTATATGGGGTGTCGAGAATGTGTCCTCAATTCAAACACGTGAGAACACCTTCATTTGTTACCTATTAGGTGTGCCAAAAACAACGTCGACATTTATGACCCACATCGAGGTCGGTGTTAAATACCTTAGCGATACCATAAAAATATCACCCTGTTTGCTCTGGCATAAGATCTGGACCACAGAACAATGTAAATTGAATAGAAACCTCATTAAAGACTGTATGGCCTTGGATGGGGTATCAAAAATCAAATGGTTACGATATGTTCAAACGATGTTCTCTAATATTGGTCACCCGGAATTTTATGACGAACCAGAGTCTACACAAACCATTACTAGATCTGCCCTTAAAAAATTATTATTTACACACTTAGAGAGCGTACGATGGGACACTAAGAAACATAATGACAACATTCTAACCTACCAGCAAATTACTCCTACGGAAGGTTTGCAATTGTACCTAGGGATTGAAAATGCAACCTATGCTCGTTTTCTCTTAACTAGGCTGCGCCTAGGGAGCTTTTTTCGTTTGGTCACTCTGCCAATACAGAACGATTGGGCCTCATCGAAGCTAATATGCCCATGTGATGACCACTCTATACAGAGTAACATACATATTATGTTCTTCTGCAAACTGTATACTAGCCCGAGAAAATTATTCCTCTTACCCTTACTTAAACGGTTAGGAATAAGAACATGTAAACTTGCATTTTCAAAATTATTGCTCCTAGAAGATGTGAATGTTATCTTTGCTGTCTCTCGTTTTTTAATGGCAGTGATGAAATTCAGAAATACCATGAGTTAAACTGTTATGGGCTGCTTAAATAGACCAGGGCAAAATGATGTCATGCTTTTTAGCACTGAATTAGTCTCTCACCCTAGGAGAAATGTATTATCTATTGTTGAAATCATGCATTCCATTAAATATTTCTTTAATATTTTTATATATATTCTTTATGTAGAGACTCTATTTCTGGTTTTATGATCCCTTGAGGAATTTATCTTGGAAACTTTGTCAATATGAATATTCTTTTATTGTTTGTATAAATTTTATTTGTATGCTTTTATGATTTCTCAAAAATCGAATAAAGCTTTTTTGATTTGATTTGATTTGATTTGAGTATACATAGAATACCCCATACACCATAAATCAAACTATTACTGGAGTCTCATTAGTTCTTTTTATTAACTAATGGCATTTAAATAATTTATTTTATTCTATTTTTGTTTTTTTTGGTTCCTTAAACCAGATATATTTTGAGCAATCCCTTAGAAATATGTTACAAATGTAGCTGTCATTTCAATACGCTTTTCAATGTTCACATATATACAGTACAAACAGTGGAAAAAAGAACAGCAGTGTACAATGTTGTTCACATCTGAGACAAAAACACATATTTACATATTCTCATTTTTACAAACTATATTGGTCCTACACATTTTTTTGTTCCTATGGGGGCCTTTCGTTGTTATGTCCTCAACTACAACTTTTACTAGAGGTCTTATAGAGGTCAGAGACAATCTTCTACTTAATTTGGAAGACTCAAAGATTGAAATATGAGTTCTCAACAAAATGTATATATTTTAAGTCCATATTTAATCTGAACCTCTCAATTAGAAGGTGCCTTTGTAGGATGCCAACGCGTTTCGACCTTCAATGGGGCACCTCAAAATTGCTTATTTGAAGGTCTTCATAAGGGCGATGAAATGTTCCCGTAGGACATTTTGCCATTTCCTGTTCCTTTTGATGCATGAAATATTTAGTGGTAATTTATCTTTATCCTGTTATGGTTGTACTCCGACTAGTCTTTTAATTTTGGTTCAGGTTATAGCAGTGTATCTCATCCGGTTCAGCCTGAAGGTATGTCGATCTTTATCACGTTCTGGAACGCGCGAAAGAACGAAGAAATTAGTCCGATGTAAGCGAATAGACGGTAAAGAATATGAAATACAGTCCCCGACCAGTGACAAAACTACTAAAGCAGAACGTGATAAAGATCGACATACAATGCATTCCAACATTGTGGGACCTCTTTCTCGGGTCTTCTTTAAGTCAACTGTGTTTTTTTGGGTTAAAATCCAAGGAGTCTTAATGAACCTTGAATTCAAAAATATAAAAGAGGGCTTGCTAACATAGGTGTCTAAAGTTACCTTCTGTAAGGTCTAGGAGCATAAAAGCTGTTTGGGCAAACAAAAAAGGGTGGTGATATTTTAGAGAAGTGTTTACATTTTAAAATCAAATGAAAGGAGGTAGGTAGAGGGGAACGAAAGATCATTTAATGTGCATAGCTGTCCGTATCTTAGAAAGAGATGTGCACAGTCGAGGTTTCTACCTGGCCTGTATGTAATACCTGCATTATCTGAGTTTTGGGCTACAAGGTTGTGGGGGTAATAATGAGGTAAAAAGAGTGTTTTCGTCCATTCCCAAGTGTGCAAATGAAGACATGCAGAATGTGCCTACACATTTCATTCCAGGGTTTATCTGCTGAAATTCGTGCAAACAAAAAACTGTGGGATGTGCAAAGAGCATACCTGTTAAAATCACATTTTGTGTAAGCATTCGTTTTCACCCTTAGAATGAGGTCCTAATTAACCAAATTGGAGCTTAGTTATAAGAGCGAAAGAGTTGTGGAGACAATTTAGGCTTGTCCATGACTACCTATAGACTTTGTCTAGAACAAAAGGGGGGCAGTAGAGGAAAAGCAGAGGGACTTGTCCTCCTTCTAATACATGTCAAAAAACAAAAAGACCCCGTCCATTAACCACGGACTAAACCTCCACATATATTGGAAAACTAAATGTTTTCTTTAAGATAACCCTCACTCACCAGGGTTACACCTGGGTCCATCCCATTCCACTGAGGAACGGGGCGTGCTGCGATCTGCGAAATACGTGGGAGCACTTATAGATGTATAAAAATGATGAACACTAGGTAAAAAATAGGAGTGGGGGGGGTCTCATGAGTGATAATTAGAAATACCTACGTAGTAGGTAATATATTCCTTATTTTGACCTCTAGTCAGTATTATTAACCCTTCTGCGTACGCTGATGACGAGCTGAGCTCATCATGTAACGCGGTATTTTTAAAAACGCAGCGCGCAGCGGGAAAACCGCTAGCGCGCATGCGGTTAAAAATGGGAGAGACGAGACTTAAGGCAATAATGTTCCTGAATTTCTAGGGGTCTACGCGTTTCAAGCCATAACCCATGGCTTTACGTCAGGACCAAGGAACACACCTCCCTGATGCCACTCCTTCTATACCATGTAGCTACACTCATTCAGCATGCTGAAGAAAATGAAATGTATACATACATCACCAAATTGCTGTTATAACTTGCTAATATATATTATTCCCAAATCTTATATTATTAGTCCTCTGGGGAGGGTCGCTACATACGATCCCATGGTCCGGCTGGCCTAGGTCATTGAGCAAGGGAGCAGCTTTGGAGTAAGTGTGACTAGAAGCGTCCCTTTCCCCCGAGGGGGTACATGATTAACGGTCGGGCTTTTTTTGTTATTTGACATGATACCTAGAGACTATGGAGGGAAGGCTTGCATACTATGATAAACAACACCTTTTGATGCAAATATTCTTGAACCCAAGCATGAAAAGAAGTAAAATGTGCTTCGTGTATGAGTGCAGGTGCGATAGGACTCTCGACAGAATGAAAAGCATGGTGCAGACAGCCAGAACAAACTAGTCTCAGATGAACCTTGACAAAAGGGATTACTTAATCTGAGGTGAAAGTCAGATGCAAATGTCTTCCTGGCACAGATACAACAAAGCCAGCATGTATATCCTGGGCAGTCTATTACAGCTCGAATAAGGATCAGTAGTGGAAGTACACTGTGGTCAAGCCTGACATTTGTGTTCAACTCAGAAAAGGAGTGTTCATTAAATTGTGTGAACTATTTGATAAGCACAACAGTCACTTGTGTGGGTGTGTTTCTGTATGAATGTCTTTGTGTCTTTTTGTGTGTGCATGTGTATGTGTGTGTCTATGAGTGTGTGTGTGTAAGAGAGAGTGGAAGAGAGAGAGAGAGAGAGAGAAAGGGTCCACCGATGGTGCTTTTTTTCTCATTTGTTGAAGCCTACTGAATAAGCGAAGAGGCACTGTAGACCTATTTTATTTTTTATGTCTTGACTTTCACTGCAATTTAACATCTTGGATTGCAAAGGCTTTTAAAGTATTGTAGTTCTGCACTCTATATTTTCATTTTGATGTTAATTGTTCTGCAGCTCTCACTTACTGGGGCGGAATAGCAAGCCAGGCATAACAAAATATGGTTTAATAGTGCTGCCTCTATTTTTCAATATACTTTTAGATCATTGTTTTCGCTAGGGAAAACTGACACACACATATCAACGTTGTCCTGTCTGGGTTTATGCAGCTTTTTATCAACAGCAATGAAGGTGCTCAAAGGACATTCACTGTATCCACTGACTCTACATAGAGCACACGAGTCCAAGCTCTCCATCTTATGGCTTTGTGTGCGGATAGAGAGACTCCAACAGCCTCGGTGTAGGTGCTGCTTGCATAATTGCAAAAAGGGAAGACATTTTTGCACACGGGAGACAAGGCAGAGAAAGGGGAAATGAGTGCTTCATTTACAGGGCAGATTAAAGGGCCTTTATAGGTCTCACGTTCCACTGGTTGGCTTGTGGACACCGATGCAAATCCCTCTAGAAGCAGCAGTGTACATGTGAGGCCAAAATATAGATCTGCAAGGGTGAGTTTTCACATGTAGTTCCTTCTTCCACCACACACAGCGGAGGAGAGCAGTGGTGAGGGGCTGGTAGAAAACGTGAAGAAAGACATTGGAAAACAAGCTTTTGCAATACAACTGGTCTCGCATTTGTGAGACTTTAAGCCATGAGCATTGTAAATGACAATGCTTTTTATTTGTGATTTAAAAACGTAAACATAAAAGGTATTGTCATTTACAATGCCAATCGCTCAAACTCGCGTTAATGCGAGACCTATTACACTGCAAATGCTTTTTTCACTTGATTGCAGGTTTGCGAGGCAGCAAGATTGCTATGATACTAGGTGATAGAGATGGGCTATTTATCTCACACGGTAATCTTTCATCATTCTTAACACAATATACTGATGGCCTATAACAAACAGCAGCCATATCTAGTCAGGTGTTGAATGTCGGCTAGAGGGTCATCTGCTAGAAATCCCCATGTGTCTTAGGTGTAGGATGGGAAAGGGACAAGGAACGCTGATAGGGGATGCAAACCTACCTGCTGCTGCTCCAGATGCAGGCTGCTGAGGAGAGAGGTCCACTGGGCTCAGATACAACTAACTGCTCCTAAATCGATAGGCACTTGCACTCATCTGTCTGTAGCATACCATAAGGGCTACTTTCTTTTAGGGGCATGGAAGGAGGGATAAGGGCGAATTCAGATTGCAGGATTGGGCAATGAAATCCGTGTGAAACAATCAATTGCAACGTCAATATACACATAGTAAGGTTTTGAGTGCTTTCAAGAGATCTATTTTGGAGAGAACTGTGCAGTTTGCCATCATGCACCTAGGGTTATGGAGTGATTGTGGACTGTATGTGGCTGCATTAAAAACAAAAAACAATAAAGTGGAAACCGTGTCGGGAAAGAAAGCTACAGGAAGGGAATAGATGGGAGAGGGAGGGAGAGCAATGGCCCATAGAGGAAGCGTCTGCACAGGGGAAGGGGAAACAAACTCGGACATATTTAAAAGTTATAGCGCGACCCCCCCATAAATTTGGAAAATCAAGACAGAAGGGAGCGGGAAAGTGTTTGCTATACCCGCACCGCCTAAATGAAAGTAAACAAATAAAAAAAAAAATCATTGTACAACATTAATAAAGCGGGTGCCGCGCTGAAGACAGGAGGGAGTGGCAAAGAGTTTACAATACCTGCGCACCCAAAGGAAAGTAAACAAATAAAAAAAAACACATTATAGCGCGAATAGCGCTGCGCCATAAAAGAAAGTGAACAAACCTACAAAAAAAACCAAGGCTAACCCGCAACAAGCACGACTGGGCTAATTAGACAAGGAATGCAGCTGGCAGTTTCTTGAAATCGCCCCTCGCGCACACCAGTTCCTTGCACATGAGCCACTGCCATGTTTACTTCAGGCAGAGATGCGCAAAACAAAGAAGGCCTGCGAACAGTGCGGACGAAAACTGTAGTTGGTGGTCGCTGCTTCTGGACTACACAAAAGTCAGTTTGACATCAACAGCCAGTCAAAACTAAGCTAACAAAAGCTATGCCAACATTCAGCATATGGCAAGCCGCAGGAGAAACTACTGGCCGCTTGCCAACACATAGAGATTACTTTATGTCTCGCTGTGACAGCGCATGGGCTGCCAAGGCGAGACCTAAAAAATGACACAAGAAAGGGGTACTGCTAGACAAGGGGGCAGAGAAAGACAAGAATGTGGACTTACGGGAGAGTTACAAACTGACAAAAGAAATGGGCTGTGTACTAATATTCCTCCGTTTCAGGAGGTCAGTGATGAGGATGGCACATAGTTAAATGAAAGGGAAGCAGAACTTAGGAGGGGCTGTAAGAGATGATCTTGTTATCAGGGAAAAGCCCAGGTAGGGAGGAACAGAGAGGGGAATAATTCAGGGATAATCAAAAAGAAAAAAAGAATGACAAAGTTGGGAGACACAGAGAAGGAGTGTAACATGAAGTTCAGTAAAGTCCTATTAAGATACTTATAATTGCCAACTAAGGGACAGTAATGGTACAGATGATCAGAACACAGCCCTGACAAAGCAGTTGAGTGTGTATCTATTCTAGAAGGTGGTGTGGGAGGTAGAGATGTTTTGGTCATTTGGCCAACAGCATCAGTCAGAGAAGACCTGGCAGAATCCTGCCTAGCAGGTTGGGGAATGACAATGAAAGTGTCACCATCAACAACTGCGAACAAGGCAGATTTCACAGAGCAGCTGATGGGATGAGACACAACGGTAAAACAAGCATTTGCAAAGCAATCATTCTTGCATTTGTTAAAATTAGGGCTATTGGCATTGTAAATTATATTGTTTTTTAGTTATTTTTTTTGTTTGTGGTGGAGTGGATGTTTGTTGTTTGTAGTGGAATTATGTGGGTTGAAATGTAATGTTGAGTTGTGGAATTGTGCGGAGTGGAATTGTGTGGTGTGTAGTGTATTTCTATAGTGGAATTATGTGGCATGGTGAATAGATAAGGACGAGAGCTGTATAAAATAGAGAGAAAGCAAGATTGAAAGGGATAGGTAGTTTGTGTATGAAGTGTTGAACGTTCTGCAGAAAGAGTAGCAGAAAGGGTGTGTGAGAAAGAAGGGGAGGGAAGGTTATAGATGCATAAAGAGGTTGTGCTTGTGTATGAAGAAGAAACCAAAAAAAGAGGAGAGTGTGTTTGTGGTTAGATTTTTTGTAAAGTTATGGTAAAGAACCTGCTCTAAAAAACTTGAAGTGAATTAGTATGAGAAATGTTGGATTAGTGCGTTAGAGAGAGAGAGTACAAGAGAGAGAGTAGTGGGAGGGGCTTATGGGCGAGAGGGTTTGGGAGTTGAGAGGTGCACCTGTATCTAGTACAAGGATGTAAAGTAAGGTAGTATGTGTATGGACAGCGATAATAAAAAAAGAAATGATACCCTTACTTGCGAAATTGCGAGTATAGTGGCTCCCGATGCAGATGTCACACTGTAATGATTCCTGATGTAATTACCCGTCAAGAAAAGACTGACAATCTCTTAGGCATCGTTCACTTCAGCTAATCCACCACAGAGTCAGTCATCCACAGTGCCTCCACTCTCACAAATGAAAATAAACAGTATTAATTGCGCTGTTTTCCTCCAAATATTTACATTTTGCTCTAATTTTTCCTCCAACTACCGAAGAATCAGTGAACCATTAGACTGTGGGAGCAGGAGACATTGGACCAAAAACCTGATATATGAGTAAATGTTGTACTATGTTGCCTCCCAAAAGAATCAGCACATACTATTCTCCTTTCTCATGTGTGACCCAGGCACCCATACTACCAATAATCCCACTTTTATTCTTTTATTTGTTTGTTTTGCATATGGTTGTTGAAATTGTGTGTGAGTGCTATTGCAGCTGGATAAGTAGATGAATGCAAGAATGAGTCTGTGATTAGATGAACGGATTCCTGAGTGCAAGGATGAGTGATAGATTGCATATATATTAAGTTACTGAATTCCTAACCTCCCCAATGAAAGCGGCAACATTTTAACTGAAAGCCAGACGTAAAACAACAGTTGTAGGCAGTCAGCAGGGGGCTTTGAGGTTAGACCTTTGATTGGGACACTGCTCAACCATGTATCTCACATAAGATGAATTCAGTATCTCCAGTTTTTCAATAGTTTGTCATCTACTGATTTGGGAATATTTCATTATAGCAAGTGTTCTTTCTTTCTCTATTTTACCTTTGCAGGTAGGTTACCATATTTCACTTGTAGGCTTTGTGAGTGCTCTGAGGTCCTATTGGGCAAGTGTGATCACTGATTTTACACAGTACTTTCATCTATGCTTAAAATGGAAGTATCCTCATGAACTGTGGCACGTGTCTACGTGCACATCACAGTCAAATTAGGCCTTGCTTGACTTTACCCCTTGGGGGTGCCCAGGAGTGGACACCTCACAGGGAAAGCCAGGATGGGTTCCACAGCGATATTCGTACAAGCGCCTTGAGACCCTTGCGGGTGAGTAGTGCGCTATACAAGTATCAATTTACAATTTACAATAATGTTGCCAACCATCATGGCAGTCAAGCCAAGCGAAAGCGGTGTTAAACAGCTTTCTGATTGTTTGTAGAAGGATACTGTGATGTCAACAGGACCAGATACATTATTGGTCAGGGCATAAAAGAATATGGAACAGTGTATCGATAAAACGGATGCATGTTCAAGACTAATTGGGATTCTAATAAGAGATATTAGACGAGACCCCCTATACTACCGATGGGTGTGATCCTATCATTCGTTACTTAAAATCGTGGGCGCGATAATTGAAATAGCAACCGTACTGCTACATGCTGAAAATTAAGATACAGAGCATACAATGTGGAACCAGACCATCCCGTGGAAAAAATGTGCTTTAATAAACTCGTGTCCTCTGCTTACTCCCTTCCACTAATCTGCCAACATATTTCAAGTTAATTACTTGCTGTTGTTTTTCCTATGGCTAGAATGTTATTAGATTAAGTGGTACCTTTTCAGGCCCATTAGGCAATAGAATTTTTCTGTAAATGCAAAAGACTAAGGACAATATACAAATATAAATCGTAGATTGAATGATGGGTTATTACATGTTGTCTGTCTCTAAGTATGGCTCAATGGTTAGAGCGGCAAACCCTGATACAGAGGTCTAGCCCGGGACCAGGGTTCAATTCCCCGCCTCAGCGGGTCTTGGGCTCAAAAATTGCACGGACCTGAAAATTCTCGCCTCGGTGCCTATTCCAATCATGGAGTCCCACTCTGCAACTCTGGGCAATAGCTTGCTTAATCCCCACAACGCTAAGGATGCCTGGCCTCCACCTTGGGGGTGCCCAGGAGTGGACACCTCACAGTGAAAGCCAGGATGGGTTCCACAGCGGTATTCGTACAAGCGCCTTGAGACCCTTGCGGGTGAGTAGTGTGCTATACAAGTATCAATTTTTATATCAATTTACATTTACAAGTAAGTCTGATGGTCTGTGCAGTGGTGGGGAGGACAGCCATGTACATGTTGACACTCAAACGATAACCCCACTAATTCTATGATTTTTTTTTTTAATTCTGTACTAGGGAGGTGGAATTAAGGCTGTGATCAGACCCCACAAGCCTTTTTTTCTGTAATATTTATGAACTATATGATGAAAATGTCACGTTTCTATACCAGGCTCAATCCACATCCACCAGGGAAACATTTGATACCATTTACAAAATGAAAGTATGCCATTAAAATGCAAACTGTACAGCCAAGTCATAAGTTTCCTCTATACAGATGAGAAGTATAAATCATGTTTTCATACCTGACTGCCTTTTATATCGTGCTGTGTACCTGTGATGGGGGTCAAAATCACTACAGCCTGCTACGGGCACTGAAAGGCACCCCAACACTGTTCTTTCATTATTCTTCCATAGTATACTTTGAGAGTTTGTTCTTAATCTGGCATTGGTACTCTTGGCAGCTGCTATCCCCAGTGTTCCCTTTCTGTGTGCCAGCATACACAGGACGCAGAGGGACGGCTCTGACAGAATTTGATCGGTCACATTTTTTTTTAATTAATCAGCACCCGCATATCAATCACATTACAGAGGAGAAATAAGAGAATCACAAATTGGCGACAGGGTACATCAAGTAGTGAAAAAAATATGTCATATGGAACGTCTAGAGCGAGGGGGATCTTCCTCAATGGGGGAGAAGAGTGGCAGACATATATCCACACAATATGAATTCCACATGCCCCACACATGTACCCACTTCTTAGGACAGCCACGGGCTAAAAAAATTTCTCTGAACATTGACCAGTCTAGGTCTTTGTCCCAATTGCCCACCTCTGGAGGCCGAGACGCCATCCACTTCTGAGCAATGTTTCGTTTAGCAAGCATAAGCCCCAGAGTGACCCATTGTAGCAGGCAGTCATTCAAATCATTCGGTTCCCAGATATTCACCAATCATCTACGAGCAGTCAGGGTGAGCTGTGTGGACAGGACAGGGTTAATAACATTATGCACGATACGTCAGTAGGATTGAATACTAGCACTTTCCCAGATTATATGCATGAAGGTGCCTGTTTGACCACACCCACGTCTACAGTTCCCCTCATCCATTTTCCCCTTTCGCACCAATTGGGGACCGGTTACATATACCCTGTGGAGGATTTTGAGCTGAACTATCCCAAGGTGTGCCGGTATTGCCACAACTCTGGGCGAGGATACAGCCTCTTGCCAGTCCTCATCATCTATCCCAATTCCATCCCTGGACCACTTCTCCCGAAACGACTGGAAGGGGTCCGCGTGTTGTTTATTAGTTTCTTATATATTAGGGATATAGTGTTATCGGGGACAAGAGCATCTAAAACTCTGTCCTCCAGTGGAGAGGATTCAGGAGGGGTGTTACCACGCTGCAGATGGGAGCGCAAAGCATGCCTGACCTGTGTGTTTCGGAAAAATTCTGAATTTGATAAGTCGAACTGCTGCTGTAAGGTGGTGAATGATTTAACATGATTTTTATCCCATAGGTCACGTATTTGCGAGATTCCTATTAGGTCCCACTTGTCGAACCCCTTGCTCTTCCACAAGCTACCCAGTTGTTCGGAGTCCCACAGTGACGTCGCAAGAGTGAGCATGCGACTCCATCTGAAACATTTGGTAGCAGTGTGCGAGACATGGACTGTATGTTTGGTGGGACCCGTGAGGGCTGGAACAGAGGGCTCTATTATAGTTCCCACCCGGTAGGAGACACCTATTCATAGTATAGCCTGGGTTCCCGGGGAGAGTGTAAGTGCCATGATTCATGGCCGCCAGATGGGCCTCCCAACAATACTTCTTAATGGCCAGGAGGCTGATGCCCCCATCAAACCAATTGAAAGTGAGCTTTTGAAGGGCAATACGTGGCTTTCCACTCCATAGCAAGTCACGTTGGAGGCTCTCCACCTCTCTAAAGTAGGATGCTGGGACCAGGCCTAAGGAATTCTGCAGGGCATATATAAACCGAGGCAGAGACATCATCTTAAAAAGGGCCGCCTTTCCCAGTAGGGAGAGTGGGAGAGATTTCCAGTTACTTATGTCCTTGCACAGCCTGGCCAAGGGGTGGAGTACATTTTGGGAATAACGGAGCGATGGATTCAGGGAGAGAAAAATCCCTAGATATTTAAAACCACTAGAGCATAATTGTATTGGCATCCTGCAGTGGGACGGGCGGCTCCCCGGCCAAAACAAACCACAAAGGTTTGCCCTAATTGATAGAGTACCCAGAGAACCTGCCAAATATGGCCAGAATATCTAAAACCACAGTCAAGGACCGTCTCTGAGAGGTCAAGTACAGCAGGATATCGTCCGCGTAGAGCGAAATGCAGTCTTCCCAATCCAGGGACCAGTGCATGCCCGGATCATCGGATCCATGCCGCCAGTGGTTCCAAGGATAAGGCAAATAGGAGAGGGGATAACGGGCACCCTTGCCGGGTCCCCAGGCCCAGCTCAATGGTAGCAGATTTTTTGTTGTTGACCACTACTTTGGCCAGTGGGTTGGCATATAGGAGCTGTATCCATCGAATGAAGTTCGGGCCAAACCCAGACTTTTTCAGCACTGCCCAGAGATACGGCCATTCAATAGTATCAAAGGCCATAGTGGCATCTAGGGAGACTATAACCGCTGGTTCCAGAATAGAGGCCGCTCTGCCCAGTACCCCATGCACCCTTTGCAGGTTAAGTGCAGTATTGCGAGGCGGAATGAAACCCGACTGGTAGGAATGGACTAGACTCTCGATAACTGTGGTCAGACGGTTGGCCAATAGTTTAGCCAAAATCTTAGGTTCCACATTTAGGAGGGAGATCGGTCTGTACGAACCACAATCAGATTTTGGTTTCCTCTCTTTATGAATGGTAATAATGGTGGCCGTCCTCTGGTCCACAGGCAAGAACCCTTTTGCCCTGGATTCTCCATACCCCTAAAATACGGGGCCAGCTTGCCCTGTTTAAGGTTGTATAATTCAATCAGGAGCCCAGTAGGGCCTGAGGCCTTACCCGATCGGATAGACCTTATCGTTTTCGCTATTTCATCATTGGAAAAGTCGCTGTCCAAAAAGTCGCAGTCAACTGCCGGGAGGTTGGGCAAGGCAATGTCTGCAAGCATCAGGCGGGAGTCCTCAATTGAATAGGGGGCTGCAGACGATTAAAAGGAGCAATAGTGCTCAGCAAATGTGTCTAAGATTGCCTGCGGGTCTGTAATAAGGCCACCCCCATCCCCTCGAAGTTCAGGCACTAGGCGGTTATCCCATTCCTTCTTATCCAGCAATGCCAGTAGTTTTCCGGCCTTGTCACCCATTTAATATATCCGCCCTTGCACAGCTCTACCCAAGGCCTTAGCCTGATCAGCAGCCAGTGCTCTGTATTCTTGCTGTCGAAGCTTTAAGTAGTGGAGTTTGTCCGGAGTGACCTCTGATTCCAGATCGGTTTCTAGCTGGCTAAGGTCAGCTTCAATGGCCACCATCTCTCTGCAGCGGTCTTTCTTCTTACCTGAAATCAGGGAGAGGGCTTGATCCCGAATCACGTTTTCAAAGCTTCCCACAACACCTGTTGGGAGTATACAGACCCTTCATTATCGATAGTTATCTATGGCCTTGAGGAGCGTTTTACGGATCTTGGGGTCTCTAAAGTACCATGGATTGATGGGGGCCACCCGTCCTACTTGTTTATAGTTAAGGACCATGTGAAGCCAGACTGGTGAGTGGTCGGAGATACCTCTAGCTAAGTGCCTGATCTCATGGATATGGGCCACCTGAGATGCGGGAATCATCCACCAGCCCTAAGGTCTAAAAAAATTCTGGAAGCCAACCTACCGCGGGGTTAAGAACTCGGGGAGGATGCTGATCCAACTCACCCGAAACCACTGAGTTAAAGTCTCCCCCTACTATCAACAAACTCTCCGGGAGGGTAAGTAACATGGTCCCTAGATCTCTGAAGGTGGTGGCCTGAAGGCCAGGTGGCACATAAACCCATAGTAGTGTGATGTGGTGACCCTCCCAGTTGCCCGAGACCCCTACATACCGTCCCTGATCGTCTAGCCAGGTTGATTGCACCGCTAAGGAAAGAGATTTCCTCACCATAATACCGACCCCCCTCGAGCTGGAGGAGAATCCCACATGAGTCAACATTGTGTAGCCCCTTCTATGTAGGGTTTTGCATGCATTACCAATGAGATGGGTTTCTTGAAGTAGAACAACATCTGGGGCCTGGCGCTTGACATACTGAAGAATGACACTACGCTTAATTTTGTCCCCCAGCCCATTGACATGCCAGCTTAGTACCTTAATCCCTACATCACCCTGTGTCGCCATATCTGGTTCGGGGATATCTCTGCTCTCATCACAGGACCAACAACGTGCACATTCACCTCCTCCACAGGAATGACAATAGACGGTGCTGGTACATTGAATTTAACCAAAAGCAAACAAAACACGCCAACCCTACAACCCCCCTCCCCGCTTCCCTGCACTCTGGGCCTGAAACGGGTCATTGAAAACTTGCAGTGTGCCTGTCCCCCTGAAAAAACTAAAAGTAGAGGGAAAAAAGGGGGGGCAATAGAGCGCTCCGCCTCCCTAACCCAGACAATTAAATATGTCACCTTATCAAACTAAATGTATCAGGTCTGAGGAAAGGGGGGACCACAAAGATTAAGGGTCACACACAGGATTTCCTACCCAACACCCCCTCTCCCCCACCGCTCCCGCCCCGCACCCAACTCACTCAACCCGGTACCCAATATCCCTGCGGAACTCCTCTCAGGGTGGGCGGGCGGCTTCACTCTCCCTTCCGGCATGGTCACCCAGGCTTTTCCTTTCCCGGTATTCAATCCAGTCTACCACTACCTCAGTGCGGTCAAAAAAACCAGGCCTTCCCATCAGCTTCAACCCGGAGGCACGCCAGGAAAAGCATTGCATACTTCAGACCTTTATCTCGTAGCATTCGTTTCACTGCGAGGAAGGACCTCCTTTGTTTTTGCACCCGCTGCGTGAAGTCTGGGAAAAAGGGGATGTCCGCATTCTAAAAACGGAGCAGGCCCCAGCCCTGGAGGTCTGGAGATTGACATCTCTGTCTCAAAAGTTCAGAACCCTGGCAAGGATCGGCTGCGGGGGAACGCCTGGCCTGGGGCTGCCGCCCGGGACCCTATGCGTCCGCTCAATGATGAAGAACTTACTAAGACTCTTGGGTTGAAGATGCTTCAGAATTAGGTCCTCCACAAACAGGTCAGGGGACTGACCTTCTGCTTTTTCCGGAACACCCAGGATGTGGAGGTTATTATGTCACAGGCGGCCTTCATAATCGACCAGTTTTAGGTCAATGAGTTTACGGAAGTCCTGAAGATCACGAACCTCCCCCTGGAGCTGGGCGGCATCTCCGACCAAGCTTGCAGTGGTGATCTCTATCTGTTTGACCTTTTCGTTTCGTTTCCCCAAGTCCGCCCTGATCAGATTCACATCAATTGCCATGGTGTCCATCTTATGCTCCAGGGAGGTCTTTACTCCGTTGATCGCCTCCATGACATCTTTTAGGGATAGTTCCTGCTCCTCCTCTCCCGTACCCCCTTGGGAGGCCCTTCCGGACAATCGGTTTTGCTGCAAGTCTTTGGGGAACGTATAACGGTCAAATGTATTAGTTTGCACCGCCTTGAGCCCCCGGGCACCAGAGATTTTGCCCCGATCCATGACTCCGCCCGGCTGATGAGCTGGTTACTTTCAGGGAGTGCGTCTGCCAGAGCTCCGGCGGCACCCACCGGCCAGAGAGCCAGCAATCTCACCCACTCCAATGGCGCAGATATAGGAGGGAGCAATGCGGGCCCAAGCCCCCCACGGGGGGCAACTCAAGTGATTGGTCACATTTAGATTAGTTAAATCATGGAGTGATGTGAGAGATTAGTACTCGGTGTGCAAAGTGCTCCAAGAAGCTATTGGGTCGTTATGAGGGAAGGGTGAGGCACGAGGTGCACAACATTATGTCTTTAGAAACTCTAATAATACATTGATAAAGTACAACTTGTTTTTGCTGTTGCATTTTATTAAGTAAATTAGTATTTTTACTTTTGTATGGCCTCCTAATTGTGTCGGGTTCTGTAGAATGTGTGTAATAAACCCCAGTGTACTCTGTTGGAATGGCCCCCTTTCAAATCCGTTCAAGAAATAATGGTTTGTGCCGCACATTCATAATTCCCCACTATCTCTTGCGGCCTAGTAGATTCCCTATATTCCTGACCTTGGCTCCCAGTGTGTGTTAGAAGTAATACATTCACACAGACCTCATAAATAGAACCTGCTCGGCAGCTCAAGATAAAATTGGGTGACAAGTGATAGAGGCACAGGAATACTAATCAAATGAAGCTTTATTCACACTTCCCACTTGTCACTGCTAATTTAGAGGCTCTCACCTCAACACTTGGCAGTCTGATCACTGTGCCATGCCCCCTTCCCATTGTGAAGGGATGAGGCAGGGGAAGCGATGGAGTGCTGCTTACCAACAGCATTTCAACACTCTACTTGTGTGTGGGGGTGGGGGTGTTAGTGGTCGAGCGGGTTGGTGCAAAAACATGGGAGCCATTTTCAGCGAACTGTCATCACTAAGCAGGACCTCTTCTCACTTACCCGGACACCAGTCTGCTGTTAGTACTAGAACAGTGGCAACACACTCCAACAAGCACTAGAGTTTGTAAAAACAAGCCCACAATAAGCCCAGAGCACGAAAAGAAATCTTAAACAAGCCGATCCTCAAAACAACTTTATTTGACACTAAAGGCAATTTACCAGTCTGAGAGGATGTGGTGTAAAATACAGAGCTGCAGACTTTGGGGCTGGGGAACCCGGTTCAAGTCTCGGCTATCCCTGAGCATACAAAAAGTTTTAAATAAAACACCAATTGTAAAAATAAAAGGCAACAATGTCAGACTGTTTGAACGATTTTTAAATATCAAATATTATAAGCGCAAAGCAAATGTTGATTATAACACTAAAATTAAACATTGGCAGACTCAGACGCCGTCAATGGTTGAACTCCCTTCCATAAATATTAAACAAGATAAGCGTGAAGCGCAATGTTGGGAATGGACTGGAGCAGTGGCTAGGCTAAAAAAACAAGCAACAATGATTGTGGGGACTGGAGCGCTTTCAAGTGCAGTCTTGGCTCCAACACGAGCTCCCAAAAAGTTAGTAAAATAAGAGTGCTCGAAAACTTTGAAAAATCATACAGTGTAAGATCACCTGTGACGGGGCAGACCTCATGGGAGGATACAAGGATACAACAGCACAAAAGGAGGGACTAATAAACACATTAACTAACATAACAACGTTTTGGATGAACCGTCAAAGGAGCGAATTAAAAAGATGGGAGAAGCTTCAAGCACATATTATGGACACAGCATGTCTCGAATAGACAGCGCATGCATGTGATGCCTCAGTGAAACCTAAAAAAGGCAGTGCAAGCTAGCTATGGCAAGAATGAATGTTTAGGCAAAGGTCACGTGACACAAGAACGTAACACCTGGGCTAAATAAGTGGACTAAGATTCTAACAAAGGATGTCCTTTTTTATGGTTGGTAGGAGGATTATGAAACAGTTGAAGATTCCACAAAATAAAATATATAATTGCAAAGTTATTGATATTTTTGAGTTATTGACTTGAGAAATGTAGAAAGGAGGAGAAAAGAGAGCTGGCAAGAAATTAGACACTTCCCAGAAATATGGACGTCAAAATTTTTCATATTTGCTAGTGTAGAATGCAAGAATTTCCCAGAGAGAAACATATCACTCCTCAAGTTTCCGAATATGCTTAGGATATCCTAAATTTGGTTGAGGGAGTGGGTATCTGACTTCAGTATGATGAAGAATTCAGGTGGATGATGAGTGATGATCCGCCTTCAGCATTGAGAGAATAGGCAGAGGCACATGCCACCAGTGGACACACCCAGAAGGTGACACTGCAATAATCAATACTACTTTGTTGCTACTCTTATTTCCCTCTATTCCAAGGCAATCAACAAGGAGTCCTACCAGACTTCCGTGCAAGCTCAAACATATCAGTGTATAGTAGAGCTCAAACACTCCAAGAGTTATCTTGGTGATTTTGACATGTAACAGTTGTGTCTTATTATTCACCTCTGGGTACCTATTTTATTGACCCCACAAAGATGAAAGAGTGAGTGGACGCATGAGGATCAAAACATGTAACATGGGGTCAGAAACAGATCCCTGCAGTGGATGGTTTAGTCAAGTGTAAACTAGCACACTGGTCAGTCTAGGCATTGTGTCAAAGAGGAAGAAAACTAGGAAAGTGCTAGACCAGTCAGCCTTAGGGTGGGCTTCCCCAAACTTTTTGCCTTACTCCTCCACAGCTCTCTGATCTCGTGTGCACTTTAACACTGCTGACTATTGCTAAAGTGTGCATGCTCACTCCTTAAAACATGGTAACATTGGCTTGTCTCCAATTGCTATGATCAATTTTTTTATAAGTCCCTAGAAAAGTGTTACTACATGTACACAGGGCCTGTAAATTAAATAGTACTTGCTGGCCTGCAGTATTTGTTGTGCCATCTACTTAAAAAGCCTTATAAACCTATCTCGGGTCAGCCATTTCAGCCTCTGTGTGCAGGTTTAAACTTTAATTTCAACCTGGCAAAATAAACCTTTTACCAGGCTAAATCCTGCCTTTTTAATACATATAGGTCCCCCTAGGGTAGGTCCTAAATAGCCACAGGGCAGGGTGCAGTGTATTTAAAAGCAAGACATGTAATTTAAAGTTTTACATATCCTTGTAGTGAAAAACCCTTGAAATCGTTTTTCACTACTGCACGACCTCTTTCTCCCATAGGATTACATTGGAGTTGTCTTAATACTTTTAATAAGTTGTAACATCCAAATGAGAACAGGTAAACCGTTCATATTTGGTGTTTTTTCTAATTGTAATGAAAAATCATATTTTGTGGTGAAGTCAGATTTTTGGTTACAAGTATGGAAATGCCACTTTAGAAAGTTGACATTTTCCTATCTTAGACATTCAGTGCCTGCCTCTGGTCATGTGACTGGGTGTAGTTGACAGTTGGTCTTTGTGTATTCCTCCTAGACAGCCACACTGAATAGAGAGCTTATGTGTGCCTGGATGGGCCATTACTGGCAGGACGATGGGTGGAGTTAGGCACAGCCCCACTTACACAAGAATAGACTGTGAACAGTCTTCCCACAAAGGATTGCATACCCCCCTGTAGTTAGTTTGGAGCCAGAGCAAGGAAGGCAGGAATCTTGAGCATTTCAAAGGGGAATACTCAAGAAGTTTATCCCACTTCAAAGAAGGCACCAGGTATAAATATACTGCCATTAAAAATTCTGCGGCAGAAGCCTGTAGCTTTGAATAGAGGTCTCTCATTGCTTGGCAACCAATGAAGTGTGACAAGAGCAGGTCCTGCAGGGGCAGGACTAGGTAAGTTTAAAACTAGGTATGCAGCTGCATTTTTCACTCTCTGTAGTTTCTTGAGTCTCCCTTTAGTTGTCTCCAAATCGACATATGCACTTGTCTACCTGAGCTGTCACTAAAGCCTGTATGATCATTTTCTTAGCCACTGAAGGGGGAAGTCCATGATCTTCCATAACATTTTCAAGATGTTTAAACACTTCCCTGCAATATAGGCCATCTGAGGTTTGAACAAAAAATTAGGGTCAAACCAAACTCCCAGGTTCTTGGCCTTTTCTTGAGGGACTGTGACAGGATTAGGCTGATATCTAAATAGAGGGGTACTTACCAACAATGAGAACTTTAGTTTTGTTGGAATTAAGTCTGAGGCAGCTCTTAGTCATCCAGTCAGCCGCATCCGCCAGACACGTCTTAAACTGAGTAGCCCCTCTTTCTGCCTCCTGGGATAGGGCGACTATCAGTTGAGTATCATTGGCATAAGACACAAAAGACACATGGAGTCATTCGATGATCTCTGCCAGGGGACGCATATAAAGATTGAAAGACGTAGGGCTCAATGTGGAGGCCTGAGGACCCCCTGAGAAAGAAGCAACAATCTGAAAAGAATGGCTTTAGGGCACATGGAAAAGAATGGTCATGAAGAAAGGAAGCCATTCACCTCAGAGCATGGCCCTCCGATACCGCAGTCCCCTAAATGACTAATCTAAAAGGAGGCCATGAGATATGTTATCGAAGGCTGCGCTCAGATCCAACATGAGTAGCGCAGCCGTATGACCTCCATCAGCACAATGTCTAAGTGATTTGGCAGCCAACAGAAGAACCGACTCTGTAGAATGATGCACCTGGAAACCCGAGTGGGCCTGGTGTAGCAGATTGTTGTCCTCTATAAACTTGATTAGTTGGCTATTGCCAAACGTTTCCATCACGTTTGCAAAAATGGCAGCAATTAAATTGGTCTTTGATTTTCCAATTGTGCGGGATAAAAGGAGGGTTCTTTTAGCAGGGGCACCACAATCGTATGCTTCCAATTCAAGGGCACGCTTCCTAATGTAACAGACAAGGCAATAAGCTTGGTCAGGTAAGGTGGAATGGCCTCCATTACCTGGAAAGGGATTTTTGCTGGGCCTTGGTCCAAAGGGGACCCTGACTTGACTTTGACCAAAAAAAAACTAAACTTGTCTTCAGCTGGAACCATAAAGCTAAGGAGACGTCCCCCAAAGGGATACCATCCAACCTAGTTTCAGAAATATTGTGATCTCTGACTTCTTGAGGAAATCAGTTATAGATTTTTAAGACTTTATTGTTAAAGGAGAGTGCAATCTTATTGCAACTCTTAACTGAAGGAGTGTTCCATTCCACTATCCAATCCAAGGGAGGTGACTTCCCTACAGAGAAAAGGTCTTTAGTAGAGTTTACTGAGACTTCGATTTTCTGGGCATAAAATTCCCTAAGCGTAAGGCTTATCTGCTTGGTACTCAACTTTACTTTCTGCACTATACTCCTTCCACCATTATCGCTCCAGGCATTTGTATGATTTCTCTAAAAGTGCCAGCTCAGCATTAAACCATTCAGTAGATGGTAGAGCATGTTTTCCCGGATCTGAACTATAGGCATTAC
Source organism: Lissotriton helveticus (assembly GCF_964261635.1). Lineage (NCBI taxonomy): Eukaryota > Metazoa > Chordata > Amphibia > Caudata > Salamandridae > Lissotriton > Lissotriton helveticus. Next base: position 945,920,859 of record NC_136068.1, read on the forward strand.
TCTATCCAGGGCTGCAGTAATCTACTCCTCAATACCGATGTTAACTGAGTCCATATCTATCCCTGCCACTGGGTCCATTAGAAGGAGTGAATTTGTCAGAGCCTCCTGTTTGAGCTATTCAGGGTATATACAGCTAGATTCACGAAGCCAAATTGCGATCGCAATAGCTGCGAATTAGCAATTGCGATCGCAATTTCAAAGAAAGGGATTCATGATAGTTAAAAAACCAAAATAGCGAACTCGCAAAATAAAATTTGCGATTCCGCAAATAAAATCGCAGAATCCAGGAACAAGCCCATTTGCGATTCTGAAATAGCGAGAAACCATGGATTCTGCCAAATCATTTGCGAACTCGCAAAATATTCGCAATCGCCATTCATGAAAAATCGCTTACTGCGAAAAATCCGAAAATCGCTATTTGCGACGCGCAAATTAAGGAGAACCCAAACCAGGTGGTAACCAGTAAGGAAAAAAAAATAATTCAAAAAAACGTTAGCAAACTACCAACAGGTGCAGGCCTGACCAAACACACTTAAGGACATGCAGCTGGAGCCTGAGGACTCTCACAATGCCAGGACTCTACACGGTGGTCAGGCGGCGAAGGCTACAGCGAGCAGCACGGAACAGACGTTGGATCCAGGAGCGGAACTTCCGTGTGCGGGTCACCCTTCTGGGCCAAACCAGGGAGCAAATTTACGCGAAGTACCGCCTAAATGGGGCAATGATCATCAAGCTGATCCGGGACCTAGACCCCCTGATGCAGCACCCAACAAGGAGGACCAATGCCGTTCCCACCCATGTGCAGGTATTGTGCAGCCTGCACCTACTGGCCTCCGGAAGCTTCCAGGGGATAGTCGCTGTCGCAGGGGGGATTTCCCAGCCCACCATGTCCCGCTGCCTAAGGAGTTTCCTGGAGGCCATGCTGACCCGGCTACACCACTACATCTCATTCCCCACCAGCCAACAGGACTTGAATGACACCAAGCTGCAATTTTACAATGTAGCACAATTTCCACATATAATAGGATGCATTGACTGTACCCACATCCACAATCATCACGGACATAGTGGCACAGTACCCGGGGAGCACACATGACTCCTTCATATTCCGGCACAGTGGCATTCACACACGACTGGCCAGGGGAGACTTTGGTGAAGAACACCTACTGGGTAAGTACACATGCCCCACAATATTACACTGTGATAATGTAGCTGCACAGCACAGGCACTCACCCTCTGCTGCTATCATTCAGGTGACAGCGGCTACGCTCTCCGTGAGTACCACCTCACACCATACCTCAACCCTGCAACAACACAGCAACGGCGTTACAATGCAGCACACATACGCACAAGAAATTGCATTGAGAGGACATTTGGCCTTTTGAAGAGCAGATTCCGCATACTGCACAAGACTGGTGGGGCCATCAAATACGAGCCAGAGGTCTGCTGCCGCATCGTGGCCGTGTGTGCAATCCTCCACAACATTGCTACCAAGCGCAGGATACCTGTAGACATCTCTGGCAGTGAGTCGGAAGGGGACAACCGACCACCTGCACATGTGCGTCAAGCACGCGGTGAGAATCCTGCAGAAGGACACAGGCGGCGCAACCAAATCTGCATGAACTATTTCTAGTGCACCCACTCCCCACACCCATTACTTAACTCATGCATGACAACATTAATAATGACATGAGTCAGATTAAGTTAGTCAGAATATTTGTAATTGTTACAGCACAATAAACTGGGCATTCTGCAAACTGGTACATGAATGACATATTGCGTCATATGTCTGTTCTTCAGGAGGGCATGCTTGTAGCAGCAGCATGGCCCCTCATGTTAAATGTTCTATTGTTCAATGCTGCCTCCGGGCAGATGCTCCCAACCTCCTTTCTCCATCCTCCTCCTGATTAGGCCGTGAGGCAGCAGAGGGCCTGCTGCTGCGGCGGGGTGCTAACACCGGTGGAATGGACTGGCTGCTATGGCTGGATGTAGCCTCACTAGTGTCGTCAGCCCCCCCTGCCTGGCCATGGTCGGTAGCCTGCATGCCCTGCACTGCTGTTGACACATGCTCCAGAGCTCTCGCGACGTCCTGGCAGCACTGGACCATTTAGACCTGCATGGCCAAGGAGCGTCGCGAGAGCTGGGAGGTCGCGTTCCCAATTATATAGTTGGACCGCGTGTATGCTGACAGGTGGGTCAGCAGCTGGCGGTGTCTGCGGCGGTTGAGATCCCGCTGGCTGTACATGGCCTGTGTGTTGGCCTTCATAGCAGCTGTTATCCTCTCCATGCGGTCTGACATTTGTGCTACATTTCGGGCGGTCTTGTTCAGTTGGAGGTGGATAGCCGCAAGATGACGGGCCTGGGTTTGATGCACATGTAGCATACGGCGCTCAATGGAGAGCCCACCTGGTCGCACGTTTTGTCCCCTGCCAGCGCGGGAATTGTTAGAGCGCTGCTCCCTCACCAGTCCGCTTGACTGGCTCCTCAAAGCCACAGGGCGGCGGGTTGGTTGGCGAACTGCTGCTGGTGTTGCAAGCCCCACTAGTGGTTCTGTGACGCTCAGTGGTACTGCAGCGCCTGGTTGCACAGGGGTGGCACTGGCCACAGGGGCAGGTGGTGTAATGACCGCTGGTGCGGCAGCTTGCCATGATGGTCCGGGCTGTGGGGATAGATGTGTGTCTCCCTCTGTGTCCTCCGTGATGTCCTCAATTACCAGGGTCTCGCCGCAGGATTGACTCTCACTAAACATGTCTGGCTTAATGGGGCAAGATGGTAATTGTGGTCAGACTACATGTCCCACAATGCAATAGCGCTTTAGTGGTGTGCTTTGGCTGCATGACTGGGGTTTGATATGGGATGCTCTGGAGTCATGGACATTGTTAGGGGACAGGGGGTCGCAATTGCATGGCACTTACCTGGTGTGTCTTGGGTGGGTCGGGAGGAGTCCAGCTGGGTCACACCCACACATGCCTGCGGATTTATGGTGTCCTCCACTCGGTCCTCCAGTGGTGTGTTCGGTGGGACAGTGGGCTCCCCTCCACCTGTCGCCACACGCTCCCCCAGCCTCTCCGCAATCTTCTCCTTTGACTGCCCTCTGAGGTCATACCAGCGTTTTTTTATCTCGTCCTCGGAGCGCTGGGTCACCCCCACAGAGTTTACTTTAGCGCGGATGTGCAACCATAACCGCCTTTTATCGGCCTCGGGCACCCTTCTGGAGTCTTTACCGAAGAGCCGATTGTAGTCCTTGCAGACTCCTTCAATCAAAAATTCGAGCTCTTGCTCTGAAAATTTTATTTTCCTCTTTCTCCCACTGGAAGATCCACCTGCAGCTTCCTGTGACATGCTTGCCACTGGGGTGTCTCCTGGTTTACTCCTGTAGGCACACTGGAGGGGAGCTCTGATAATGCTGCTTCCAGTTCAGGCTCTCACTGCTGAATGAGGGTGGAACCTGCCTACTTCCTGGTTGTGATGTCAACACTCTGCTCAGGATGCGACTTCCCGTTTTTGCGATCTTGCAGTTAGCGAGATCGCAATTTGCGATTTCGGTAATTGCGAGATCGCAATTTCAACACGGGTATCGGCCGATTATGCGAATATTTACCGATTTTCGGGGACTCGCAATCGGCGATTGCGGCCGATTGCGAATCGCTTTTTTTTCTCGCAAATATTCATGAATGCAATTCTGCGATTTCTTAATTGCGATTAGCTTTTTCTCGCAATTTAGGAATCGCAGAATTTGACATTGATGAATCTGGCTGATAGTTCCCTTAATCACCGATACCGGTTCAGGTAAAGATACCTGAAAGGGTATAATAAGTTGATCCGATGAAATGACCGGTAAGGAGTCTATCACCATAATGAGGGCAAATGAAAAAATTGGATCAAAAATGTGCCCTAACTGATGCATGGGACCGTGAACTAACGTATTGCACAGCCAGGTTGGAGAAACATCACAGACTCCCTGTGCCTGAGCGTGCATTAATCCAGCTCACTCAGGCCAATCCCCATGCTGCTATCATGCTTGAGAGGAGTGCAGGGATTGGATGGGGAGTCTGTGATGCCAGGAACTGGAAGCAGAGAAGCACGAGGCAGCCAGCAGCACCAGGTCAGTGTTTTTTATCATTAGCCCCCCCACCTCCTGCTCCCTGTGCTTTCCACCAGCCCCCACTCCCCCATGCCCCCTCCACCCAACTGCCGGGTTTTATTTGTGTTAGCTGCCACTGGGTGTACCCTTTGCATTTCATTCCTGTGACTCCGTTCTGCCAATCTCTTGCACTGCTGTACCCTTTGTATTTCATTTTTGTGAATCCTCTCTGCTGTTTTCCTGCACTACTGTACCCTTTGTATTTCATTTTGTGACTCCATTCTGCGATTCTCTTGCACTGCTGTACCCTTGTATTTCGTTTTGTGACGGCTTTCGGCCATTTTCTTGCACTACTGTACCCTTTGTATTTCATTTTGTATTTCCAGTCTACCATTCTCTTGCACTGCTGCAACCTTGTATTTGGCTTTATGACTCCATTCTGTGATTCTCTTGCACTGCTGTACCCTTGTATTTTGTATTTTGTTTTTTAATTGCTTTTGGACGTTTTCTTGCACTAATGACTAAGACAGCCAGGCCAAACAGTTGGAGGAGACGCTGAGCTCTCTAGAACTCCGCCAGCTAGTGAATGGTCCCACTCAAGAGAAGGGCCATACACTTGATCTGGCTTGGACATCACATCCGTTCACCAGTCCATTAGTCATCAGACCCTACTCTTGGTCTGACCACTGTATAATTAGTGGCCGACTCCCACTTACAAAGCCAGCAGCCCCTCCACCCCAGGAGTGGAAAGTTTGGTGGAGCTGGAACACAATCAGAGCTGACAACATAAAGCCCCTACCTCAACTCCAACACAGGGCGACTTTGATGTAGAAAGTGTTTCCCTGTCGTTAAAACTGAAGAACGCAATTGATATGGTGGCCCCAACACGCAAAGAAAGAATAAGAGACAAGGGTAAAGGAGCACCTTGGTTTAATTATTAACAAACCCTCCGCCAGTGCGAGAGAGCCTGGAGGAAAGCTTATGATCCTAGCGTCCGGTCTGAATATCTATCCATTTTTGCAGTCTATAAAAAAGCTATCCTGACGAGAAAGGCAGAATGTTTTGAAGCTAAAATAGCAAATGCTGGTAACCCTCATAAGAGACCTTTCAGATCTTGAAAGAACTTAGACAAGATAAAGAACAGAAGCCCTCCTTTTGTCTGGAAGACTGTAACAAGTTCCAGTCCTTCTTTACAAAGAAAGTAAAAGACCTTTTGACTGAAATCCACCTCACTCCCACGTTCTCCTGCCCTCTGGCGCTAGCAATTCCACCCCCTAGTTTCGATAAACCACTCACCACCTTTCCAATGCTTACTCATGATTCCCTGTCCCCCCTAATAGGGTGGGTAAAGTCAGAGTTCCCTGCAAACCCATGTCCACCAAGCATTTTTAAAATGGCACTACCTGGAACTGAAAGCGAGGTCCTCTCGCTCCTCAATCAATCCCTTGAAACAAGGCACGTAGTATCCAAAGTCTATGCAATTTAAGAAACAGTTTCCCGCATCCATCCCTAATACAGCTGTGTATACTTTTGTGGAAAAATGATTAACTCTTGGATCACAGCAGTTTCCGCCTATTAACCCCTGCATATATTGCAGAGCTGCTGCCATATAATAGCGCTTAAAATCAGGGGCGCCCCACCCACCCCTCTCTCTCGGTAGGGACATAAACCTGTAAGCCCTGCGAGTCTTGCCCTGCGCCCAGATGAACCTATTGCATATTGCCTCCAATGTGCTAAACCAGCTAGCTTCAAAAAATAAGGAGATGGATCTAAAAAAATAAAGAAACTTGGGAAGGATCACCATCTTGATTACATTAGTGCAGCCCACCAGTGACAGATGTAAATTATTCATCCTCTCCAAATCCCCTTTTACCCGTGACATTAGGGGAGCCATATTATTTCCCACCACCAAATCCAAATTTGCTGAAATTGCCACCCCCAGGTATATTGCTGACCCAACAACCCTATCATCGTTACAGCTCGAGTAACTATTCTCGACAATCTGTGTCTTGGAGCTATTCAAACTGTACCCAGAAACCTGTCCGAAACATTGAGCCTCTGCTTCCGTCACCCTAATAGCAGCTATTGGGTTGGGTGTCAGGATGGCCACATCATTCGCATATGCTAATGTTTTTATCTAGCAGCCATTTATATTCATTGCCGGAATCTCTGGGTTCCTCTCTAATCTGCGTAGATACGGGTCCAAATAGAGCGCGAATAGCAGGGGAGATGACGGACAGCCCTGCCTGGTCCCTCTGTTGATCTTAACAGCTGTCGAGTACCCCCTGTTAACCCTAATCTTGGCCGTTGGATTTTTATATAGAGTCTGTATAGCCCTTATGAAGCCCTCCCCTATGCCACTCCATCTCATGACCGACCATAGGTAGCCCCAGGAGACCCTATCAAACGCCTTCTCTGCATCTAAAAACAGCGCTGCCATAGGGTCTCCTAGGGTACCTGCTGCATCAAACATAGTAATCACCTGTCTGACGTGCTTTGTTGTCCCTTTTCCTGGGATAAACCCATGCTGAGAAGGGCACACCAGGCTCTCCACAACCCGCGCTAGTCTTTTGGCGAGCATTTTAGAGTATACCTTTACATCAGAGTTCATCAATGTAATCGGACGGTATGAGCCTTTCTGTGTAATTACTATAATATCAGCTCCCCCCCTGGATTCGGACCGATTCCCCCTTCTGTGCCAGTAGCATGATGTTAAACATATCCCCTATAAAAGTTGTTTGGAATGTTTTAAAAAATTCCAACGGGATCTGATCCGAGCCTGCAGCCTTCCCCGAAGGTAGACTGCCAAGCGCCGAAACAAACTCTTCTAGTTGAAATGTATCTTCTAATTCTGCCTTGTCATCCAAAGAGAGCTCTGAAGGCTCTACCTCCCTCAGATATCCTTTTATATCCACCATCCCCCCCATGTTATCTGAAGCATATAAATCTGAATAAAATTGCCTAAAAACTTCCCTTATCTGATCTGATTCTTTAACAGTGTTGCCTTGTGAATCTGTGATTTCCTTAATTTCCGATGTAGCTCCTTTCTGCCTAGTCCGAACAGCCAAGATATGGCCCACCCTTTCGCTAAGCTCATATGCACTCTCTTTTAGCCAAATATTTTTCAGTTGTTTTCTTAGCGATCCCTTCCACAGCGTCCGCTCTGAGTGCAATAACCCTAAGCATTATCTGATCTAACGGAGAGTGTTGCCGAATACCTTGCGAATCGCCCCCAGAGCCTTCCCAGCCTTTCCAGTACTCATATCCATGCTCGGTGTAACCGCCATTGCTGTTACCTTTACTGCCTCTAAATCCGACATCTCTTTCGGCTTGTCTTGTTTTGTAGGTCGGGGAGGCATCTTGCAAACCAAATCTTGATTCTTATTACCGCCTACCGCACCTGCCAACCTTAGAAGTTTTCTCTTCATCCAGCCCCAACTTGGTCTGATCCTGGAAAGCTGATTTTTAAAATATATATACTCCTTTAGTCCTTGCTGCCACCAATACTCAACAGCTATGTGGGGTCCTCAGCACCTTAGTCATTCCTTAGTCCAGCACAAGCAGGAGAGGGGAAAAAAGCGACTGCTCAGCACAATTCACCAGCGGCCATCTTGCCTTCAGTGTATTCAATTGAACAACTCCTGGTGGTCTGCTGAACCAGGACCCTCACCCACTCCCACAGACCAACCCTGGCACCTCAGCATCATCCTAGACAACAAACTCCCCATAGAAAACCAGATCAATGCTGTCTCCTCCGCCTGCTTCCTCACCCTTTGCATGCTCAGGAAGACCTTCAAATAATTGCTCCCCGTCAGCACCAGACATACCATCACTTACGACCTCATCATAAGCCACTTGGTTAACGGCAATGCACTCTACGTAGGAATCACCACTCACCTCCTGAAGAGACCACAGACAATGCAGAACTGGGCAGCCAGACTCATCCTCAACCTCCCAAAAAAGACCCACATCATCCCACACCTCAAGAAACTCCACTGGCTCCCCAGCCACAAGAGATGTCAATCCAAGACTCTGACACATGCCCACAAAGCCCAGGACTATCAATTACCAGCATACTTCAGCCACTGCCTGAGTTTCCATCAACCCTCCAGACACCTACGCTCCACCTGCCTCTACCTTCCCAAACACCCCTCACATCCGCTGAAGAAACAGTGGAGGAGGCTCCTTCTCCTACCTCACAACATAGGCCTGGAACAGTCTCCCCTTCTACCTCTGGAACTTGCACTATGGTCAAGAATTCAGGAAGGGACTCAAGACTTGTCTGTTCAACTGATGACACACGAGCAGCATAGCTCTCCACATCTGGATACCCTCACTGGTGAATAGCAGGGCTCTATAAATCCTTTTTAATTGACTTATTGATTTTATTCAGCTGAGGAAGCCATGAAGGACAGAACATGATTGACTGGTCCTTTATTTCAGTCAGAAATGTTCCCTACCAGGAACAAGAAATCTGACTTTGGGGGGTTCAGCTGAGATCCAAAGATAATATGCTATAAGATATGGCAAAATGATGTGCCAAGGTTGTGTTATTATGCAGCAAAAGAGAAATTATGCAGTATTGAACAGCAGTGTACAGCATTTCTGCAGTACTATCTAGCTTTTTTCTAATGTTCACTTACTTTAATTCAAAAGGTATCTCAGTTCTATTGAAAGTATTCACCACAAAATTATATTTTTTCTGGCATGTAAGTACAAGAAAACCATTTTATTAATAATGTCAATTTCAATTTCCAGAGCTAACAATTGTATGTAAATAGAAGAAAACAAGCCTACATGTGCATACATCTTTTATATGTGGCTCTTAATCTGCCTATTCCATTACTGTGTCCTTGAAATGGGCCTCCAGAAGCATCTATTTCTAATAAGAAACAGCCATACACATCAGCATTGTATATTTTATATGAATATTGTAATTGTCTAAAGATTCCAGACGTCAGACCTTAAATAGAGAAGTAAAATGTTTGTGATTTTTCTGATTTCTGTGTTTCATCTTGAATTAGCTGCTGTTTTCAGAACAGTGTGCTCAGTGTGATGTGAATTTAAATGACTAATGGGCCAAAATATTATGAGGACATTGGCTGGCTATTTATTTGAAAGCTATTTTAGTTGCATTAAAATATAAGGATTTATTTAGAATCTGCTCATGAATCCCCTTCTTTGGTCAACAACTGATGGGCGGGCCAGCTAATCATCTGCCAGTTGGTTGCCGACATTCAGCATGCTGGTCCTAATTTAGAGTTTGGTGGAGTTTACTTTGTCATGTGGCAGATGTCCCGCCCATATTATCATAAGTGCCATGGTATTTCTACTTTTAATAAGGAGGTTGGAATATCTGTCACATTTGTGGTGGAGCACCCATCCATCAAACTGCAAATCAGGCCGTTAGTTTGTGTAACCATATAGAGTAATGTTAAGTAAAGCTCCAATGAAAACTAAGATCTGCTGTGGGAGACATGTTTTCAGTTATCTGCAGGGGACAACCTGGCAGAATAAATCTGGGTTTCTGTAAATCTAACATAATCTGTTTTAAGGTTCAAGTTGCTAATGAGGTCAAGAGAGCGCTGTCTCAGAGTTGCTTTGGCAGCCAGGAGGTGGATTGGCTGGCAGAGAGCTCCTGGGCCATCCAAATGGGAGCCCTATGACACCAAAACATGTCCCTGGAAGGGAAAAGGTATAAACATTGATTTTTTAAAGGTATCAAAAATATACTGTTGAAAATTAACCATAGAACCACAAACACAGCCTCTCAGAATGCAGAATGTTCACATCTAGAATCAGCAGAACCATACTCAGGAGCACCCACCAGAATAATGTGCAGGTGGCATCCTCAAATGATGTGATGTTGAAATTAAGTTAATCAGTTTAGACTGATGGGTAAAGAGAAATGCTCAAACATATAGCATCATATTCTTTTTACATCCCTGTATCTTAAATGCAAAAAACACCATGTAGCACGCAACACAAACCTCTCAGACAAATCAGACCAATGTAACTGGTTGTGGAATATTCTGCCAACCTGGATTCATTCCATTCTTACCTAGGTCCTTAACAAATGATATTTTCCAATGACTTCTTGTAATAGGACAAAAGAAACAAATGATGTACGGAATGCTGAACAATGCGAACATTCACCCCCAGTCACAAAGATCTGGGTTTAATCTATCGTTCTTTTGCTCACCGTGCCACCCCAGTTTGGACCTAGCAATATGCAAATCAGTCTTGAAATTACCCAAAACAGCAGCCACAATCTACCTTGAGAAACAGAATCTTTTCAATCAATCAATCAATCACTGCATTTCTAAAGCGCGCTACATACCTGTGAGGGTCTCAAGGCGCTGGTGGGGAAGGGGGGCGGGGGGGCGCTACCGGTCAAAGAGCCAGGTCTTGAGAAGTCTTCTGAAGACCTGCAGGTCCTGAGTCTGTCGTAGGTTGGTAAGGAGAGTGTTCCAGGTCTTGGTGGCGAGGTAGGAGAAGGATCTGCCGCCGGCGGTGGTTTTTCTGATACGAGGAACTGTGGCGAGGGCGAGGTTGGCTGAGTGGAGGCTTCGGGTGGGGGTGTGGAAGTTGAGGTATGTAGGTCCGTTGTTGTGTAGTGCTTTGTGTGCGTGGATGAGGAGTTTGAAGGTGATCCTCTTGTCGACGGGGAGCCAGTGCAGGCCTCTCAGGTGGGGTGTGATGTGGCTGCGTTGGGGGACGTTAAGGATCAGTCGTGCCGAGGCGTTCTGGATTCGTTGGAGTCGTCTCTGGAGATTGGTTGTTGTTCCTGATTAGAGGGCGTTTCCGTAGTCGAGTCTGCTGGTGATGAGGGCCTGGGTGATGGTTTTTCTCGTGTCGGGAGGAATCCATTTGAAGATCCTGCAGAGCATACGGAGAGTGTTGAAGCAGGACGCGGAGACGGCGTTGACTTGCCTGGTCATGGAGAGGGTGGAATCGAGGATGACCCCCAGGTTGCGTGCGTGGTCTGTGGGTTCCGGGGCTGTGCCTAGCGATGTGGGCCACCAAGAGTCGTCCCAGGCTGATGGGGTGGGTTCGAGAATGAGGACCTCTGTCTTGTCTGAATTCAGCTTCAGTCTGCTATCCTTCATCCAGTCGGCTACGGCCTTCATTCCTCTGTGGAGGTTGGCTTTGGCGGTGTTGGGGTCTTCGGTGAGGGATATGATCAGCTGGGTGTCGTCGGCGTAGGAGATGATGTTGAGGTTGTGTTGTCGTGCGACGTGGGCGAGCAGTGCCATGTAGATATTGAACAGCATCGGGCTGAGGGAGGATCCCTGTGGGACGCCGCAGATGATCTCGTTGGTTTTTGAGCGGAAGGGTGGGTGGCGGACGCTCTGGGTTCTTCCGGAGAGGAAGGAAGTGGTCCAGGCCAGGGCCTTCTCTTGAATTCCGGCATCATGGAGGCGTGCTGATAAGGTGCGGTGGCAGACTGTGTCAAAGGCTGCTGATACGTCCAGGAGGATGAGGGCGGCTGTTTCGCCTTTGTCCATCAGGATCCTGATGTCGTCAGTGGCGGCGATGAGGGCGGTCTCAGTGCTGTGGTTGCTGCGAAAACCGGATTGGGAAGGGTCCAGGATGTTGTTATCTTCGAGGTAGCGGGTTAGCTGTTTGTTGGCAATCTTCTCTGTCACTTTTGCCGGGAACGGGAGCAGGGAGATGGGCCAGAAGTTCTTGAGGTCTTTGTGGTCCGCCTTGGGCTTCTTCAGAAGGGCGTTGATCTCGGCGTGCTTCCAGCTTTCCGGGAAGGTTGCTGTCTCGAAGGAACTGTTGATTGTTTTCCGGAGGTGAGGCACGATGGTTGTGCTGGCTTTATTGAAGACTTGGTGAGTGCAGGGGTCAAATGGGGATCCGGAGTGGATGGAGTTCATGGTTTTGATGGTGTCTTCGTCACTGACATAGGACCAGGTGGTCAGGCGGCTGGTGCGGGTGGTGGTCGCAGGGGTGGTGGACTCGATGGTGGGTGCGGGGGTGTCGGAGTTGAAGCTGTCGTGGATGTCGGTGATCTTGCGGTGAAAGAAGGTGGCCAGGGAGTTGCATAGGTCTTGTGATGGTGGGATGTCGTTGGTGTTGGAGCTGGGGTTGGAGAGTTCTTTCACGATGCTGAAGAGCTCTTTGGTGTTGTGTGCGTTGTTGTCTAAGAGGTCCTTGAAGGCGGTCGTCTTGGCGGGCCTGATGAGTTGGTGGTGTCTGCGGGTGGTGCTCTTGTGGGCTGTGTGGCTTTCTGGTGTTTGGTCGTGGATCCATTTCTTCTCCAGCTTCCGACAGGTGCGCTTGGAGATCCGGAGGTCTTCGCTGAACCAGGCGGCCTTCTTGTTGGAGTGGATGGTTGTGGGGGTTTTGAGAGGGGCGAGGGTTTTGGCGCAGTCGTTGATCCACTGTTTGAGGTTGGTCGCGGAGGTGTCCTGGTCGGTGGGGTTGGCGGGTGGTCTCAGGGCGAGGGTGGAAGCCAGTTGGTCCTTGGTGACCTTGCCCCAGCAGCGGCGTGGTAGCTGTTGGGTGCGGTGGTGTGTGGTGAGTTTCCTGAAGGTGAAGTGGACGCATCTGTGGTCGGTCCAGTGGGGTTCGGTGGTGTGGTTGAAGGAGACGTGGGGGCTTGTGGAGAAGATTGGGTCCAGCGTCTGTCCAGCGGCATGGGTGGGTGTCGTCACGAGCTGTTTGAGTCCGAGGTTGGCGAGGTTGCCGATCAGGGCGGTGGAGTTGGCGTTGTTGTTGTTCTCGAGATGGAAGTTCAGGTGCCCTTTGGAGGATGTAGTCCGTGGAGGCTAGGGCGTGGGTGCTGACGAGGTCGGCGATGGTGTCGCTGAACTGTGGTCATGGTCCGGGTGGTCTGTAGACGAGTGTTCCTCTGAGGGTGGTGTTTGGGTCGGTGTGGATCTGGAAGTGCATGTGCTCGGCGGTGGTGAGGGTGTCGTCGGTGTAGGTCGAGACTCTGAGGGTGTCCTTGTGGATGATGGCGATTCCCCCTCCCACTCCGTTGGTGCGGTCTCTGCGGGAGATCTTGTAGCCCTGTGGGATGGCTATGGCGATGTCTGGTGCTGAGGTGGCGTTCAGCCAGGTCTCCATCTGGAAAGCGACGTCGGGGGCGGTAGACTCTAGGAGGTCCCAGAGTTCGATGGCGTGTTTGCGAGCGGAGATTGATGAAATCTCAAATACCTCTAAAAATCAATGGTATTCTATAGGTTTGTGCCAATCAAAAATGGAATTATATAAGGCTTTGAGCAAATGTGGTCAACTTTGCCCATGGAAAAATGTAAACTCATAAGCTGTGGTAAATAAATAAATAATACCCTATTTTTGAATGTATAAATGAATAACAGATAGCTCAATAAATAAGAGTCAAAATTCGAGGTAGTAGGAGTTTCGCAGGTTTATTACAGCATAAAGGACAGGAACAGGACAACCTGCATAGGAATAGGATGGCAGGGCCCAGCAGCGCTGCTGGTGTCAGGATCGGGACAAGGGAAGTAAACCTTTTAATAACAGTGCATGAGCATATATACATAACGCAAACACATAGCATTACATTGCAATAGGCGTAGCAGTGGGTGGAGCAATAGGCGTGACGCGTAGCAGTCGCGAAAGATAAGGGTGAAAAGAGGTGTAACAGGGCGTATACATAGACATGTGATGCAAACGTAACGGAATATGTCATGAATGGGGCGGAAACCATGGAGGGGGCTACCTGAGGAGCCGGGACCTCTAACCTGGTGGTGCGCACAAACTGGCAATGACGTATCACTAGGAGAAACTGGGGGCTATGAACTCTGTGCTAGGAGCAGAGACTGAAGTCTGGAGAGTCAGGGCGACATGTACCTAAGCAGTATCTAGTATCTGATGTTTAGAGAACATGTTGATATAAACTAGAAGTCAGGAGGGGAAAGGCTGACTTGATTCTAAGACTGGACCATGCATTATTCTACATGTAGTACGTGATGAAGAATATGAAATGACCATTAAATACAGTATTTCTCTTACATGGAGCCGGAAAGGCTAGACAATGACGGAAACTATTGATGCGGTTCAGTAGCTTAGGAATGCAGAGAAGGAGGACTGAACTGATAACTGGAACTATAACATACTTTTGGCAGACTCAGAGGCAGAGCCAGGCTGAACCGGGCACGGCGTGGCAGGAAGTAAGTGAAGGGTCGAGGATACAGGTGGGGGCTGTATCGCTCCTCAGCGAGGCTTTAGGAGACAGGAGCTGAATCTGATGTCCAGGCCCTTTTGAGGCCTAGAAACGGGGACTTTTCAATGAAATAACGTGCACACTGGGAAACGTGGCAACGTAGCTTTACATAGACCTGATATTCGTAGTATTCACGAGGACTGGAAACTGGCATATTAGAGATGGACACAACTATAATTGCGTCTTTAATCAAACATGGGGAATACATATGCATATTAATCATGCACACATAACATATGATGGAGGAGGCGTAGGGACACAGAACATGGCAGAATTTACTTTTCCACATTCCCTCCTTGTCACTACGTTTCCATCAGGAAACATCAATTTTCATGATACCGTCTATCATTTCATACAGTATCATTTGCTCGTCTCGAATTTTCTTGGAACGGGATTTAGAACGGGGCTTGGGACTAGGAATACAAGAGGTAGCACAAATGCCGCAAATCGCAGGGCCACATTGTATACAGAGGCAGCAGCTGAATATGATCGCTACTGCAATACCTAGGAAGGACAATATTTTCCATCCCCATGCGGAAATTATATTCCAGAACCAACCGGACCATGTCCAGGTGCCTGGATCTTGGTGTATCAGATGGGCAATTTTATGGAGTCTGGTTATAGCTGAATAAACAGACGGCGCGTTATTTGGAATGAAAATGCAGCAACTAGATCCGATGACTCTACAGGCCCCGCCCCTATCGGCCAGTATGACGTCAAGGACGAGACGATTCTGTAAAACGACAAATCTCATAGCAGATTGCTCTTCAGTTAAGTTACCTAGAGCAGAGGCAGTCTCATTGACTACAGCTTCGAGGGTTCTGGTTAACCTACGGATTAGCTTACTATTCTGGATAGGTCCTATAAAGAAAAAGAAACCTCTATTGAAATCTGTATACTGTTCTAGAGCAGTTTCAGTATAATCGACAATTGGGGACTCCCTTCTATGTCTAATGTGTACTAGATGTGTGTTTCTGTGATAATCAGATGGGGCTAGGAAAACTGGTGGCAGTAGGAAGGCAATGTAACAGGTTCCCTCCCAATCGAGGGGCAGACGAACATATGCAGTTTGACCACAAATAAAATAAGAATGACGTGAAGCTTTGAAGATAGATTTCCCACTGTCACTATACTTGACAATAGTAGTACAATCACTATGTCCTACATGTACGGAACATTATTTCGGACACATAATTCGCCTTTGACTGGTAGTACTGAAATAGCAGGTAGGTCTGGAGTAGAATCAGACTGGACATTCAGGACCATGAAATTCGACGAATAATTACCTAAATTATACACTTCATTTTCTAGATCTAAACCTGTTCTGTGGGGGAGACCTTGCTTGTCTGGGAAACATGTACTGTTAAGAAAAGACATATCTGTTGAGGATGACGTTAACGTGGACCATGCTCCACACGAACCATTATGTGAAAATGGATAAGGAAAAAGTGGCAGGACTCCCTTCGGGGTCTGGAAAGGGGGGAGTCGACCACACACCCAACAATTAGTGGCATTGCTGGACTGGTGTGAGTAATGTAACATGCGGATGAATGAGTTATTTCGCATAGCGAGGCGGTAAGAGAGTTCATGAGGAGGCAGATCACTAAACGTGTGCTCTACTGTAGCATTAGCAGACATATTTACATGAGAAACTGAAAAGTACAGGTAAAACGCATAACTGGTGCAGGAAATCATAATGCTGAGAAATAATATGAAACTTAGAAAAACGATACATCGGATTGAGTTTTGACTAACTCTCTCACTATGGGGGTCTATTTTATACATGTCAGAAACAGTCTAACCGTTTCACCTAGGGGAGGACTTAGACAATCAAACTGACTGACTTATTTTACTAGACCGGAGTTTTAACTTATACTCCTGTTGCGGAGTTTTCTCTAACAGGGGGGGTGTAGTAACATTGTCTTTTGCGGGACAGTCCTTAAAAATGGTGCTTTGGCAATCCTTCAAATCCTGGGAAATGTTCTTTAAGACGGGTTTCAGTCCATAAAGCTTTTTTATATGAGAAAGGTGCACCCAGCCTTTGCGACCTTCCAACTTCACGGCTGTACGGGTGGTGAGGAGGACCTGTCGGGGCTCTTTCCAGCGAGGCTCCAGCGGACTTGATCTGTCGAAATTCCTCACCAATACCATGGATCCTGGAACGATTTCATGCGGTGCCACCTCGGTATTGTCTGGAAATGCGGCGGCAACCTGTGAACGACATGAGTTGAGGGCAGACATCAAGGAAGCTAGGTAATCTGTCAGCATATTACTTGAGACATCGGTAATACTTCGGGGTCTAGGAGTACCCCACATATTTGGGGGGCGGCCGAAAAACGACCTCATACGGGGACAGACCTGATCTGGAATGTGCGACCATGCGCATATAAAATAAAGCGACTGGTAGAGCTACCAGCCAGTCCACACCTTTCTCTTTACACACTTTTGCAATTCGGATTTTCAGGGTCTGGTTATGTCTCTCTACGAGACCGGCTGCTTCAGGATGGTGTACACAATGGAACTTCCACTGGTACCCCAACAAAAGGGAAACATGTTTCATCAACTCAGATGAGAATGGCTGGCCGTTGTCAGAATATACGACTCTAGGGAGTCCATAACGAGGGAAAAACTCACGAACCAACTGCTTGGCAGTGGTCGCGGCTGTGTAATCTGGGACTGGATATGCTTCTGTCCACCTGGACAAAGCGCATACAACTACAAGGACATACTTGAAACCTCGACATCGCTCCATCTGAATATAATCCATCTGGAGGACTTCAAAAGGGTGGTCAGGGGGCTGGAATCCACCTTGTTCCACCGGGACACTTTTACCTGGATTAAACTGACAACATATCATACAGGTACGGACTTTCTGCTTGGCTGCAGCTCGTAAATGCTTGTTGAACCAAATGTTCTGGATACTGTCTAACATAGCTTTTTCTCCTAAATGTGCTGGACTATGTGCGGTATTAATAATGACTTGAACCATAGAGTCGGGGAGAAACCAGGTGGCTCTACCCTTCGTTAACCATCCTTGATCTGTCTGGACCCCTCCTTGTTCGGACCATTTCTTGATTTCTTCGGGAGTAGCATGTAACTGGATATCTATGACATCTTGTGTAGGGTCCTTAACTGTCATACATGTGGTCGGATCTGGAGTATGTGTCTGATTAACTGGAATGTCTGGAGTCTGTGCTGTAAACTTGGCTGTGCGATCTGCTAGATCGTTACCTTGGGAAATAATGTCAGTAACTTTCGTATGTGCTTTGCACTTCATGATAGCGATAGATGTCGGTAAATGTATGGCATCTAACAGAGCTTGAATAAGGGGACCATGCTGAATCTTGGTTCCATGAGAAGTCATGAAACCTCTCTCCTGCCAGAGCACTCCGAAGTCGTGTACAACTCCAAACGCGTAGCGTGAATCTGTGTAAACATTAACTTTCAAGTTCTTGGCGTGTATGCAGGCTTGTGTCAGAGCAACTAGCTCTGCTGCTTGAGCGGACAGGGTGTCAATACGGTGTGTTTCAATAACTTCAGTGTCGGTAGTCACTGCATACGCGGCGACTAGTTCTCCTGTACTTGTTCTCATACATGAACCATCCACATAAAGTGTCAGGTCGGGGTCTGGTAACGGAATATCTGTCAGATCTTGTCTTGGCTTTGTCGTAATGTTAACTACTTCCACGCAGTCATGTGTGGCAGAATTCGGAGTAACTGATGGTAACAGTGTAGCAGGATTTAAAATGTTGCAGCGTCTGATTTCTATGTGTGGCTGGAACAGTGTCAATTCATAACCTGTTAAACGTGCAATTGTCAAGTGCTGAGTCTGTGTTCGGTTTAAAAGAACTTCCACGGAATGCGGAACTTGTACTGTCAAGGTATGTCCTAAGACTATGGAATCACTTTGTCTGATAGCTAGGGCTGCGGCTGCAACTGACTTGAGGCACGCAGGCAGAGCCTGGGCTACAGGATCTAATGTGCTCGAAAAATAAGCACAGGGCTTGTATTGTCCTGCTTGATCTTGTGTGAGAACAGATAATGCTGTACCTTCACGTTCTGTGACAAAAAGTGTAAAAGGCTTACTGTAGTTCGGTGTAGCTAGAACTGGAGCTTGGCATAGGGCTTTCTTTAACTCATTGAAACTAAGTGTATGTTCAGATGTCCAAGGGAGGACAGTCGGTACGGCTGCCTCCTGTGTCGTTAACTGTATCAGTGGCTTGGCTAGAAATGCATACTGAGGAATCCATTGTCTGCAGTAAGAAGTAAGGCCAATAAAAGCACGTACCTCCTTCTGGGTCTTGGGCTGAGGAAGACTCGCTATTAACTGGATACGGTCTGGTGTCAACTGCCTACCCCTCTTGGACAGTAAGTGTCCTAAGTAGACCACTTGCTGGACACAGAATTGAAGCTTAGAAGGGGACACCTTGTGCCCCATCTCGGCTAGGAAATACAAGACTGTAAGGGATGCTCGCTCGCAAGCACGTTCAGAACGGGCTGTGATCAGGAGATCATCGACATACTGGAGCAGGGCAGTGTCAGTTGGCATGTGAATGTTGTCTAGTTGTCTCTTGAGTGCTTGACTGTAAATACTAGGACTTTCTGTGAAACCTTGAGGAGCTCGTGTAAACATATAGCTCCTTCCATTTAAACAAAATCCGAAAAGGAACTGGCTGTCTGGATGAATAGGGACACTGAAAAATGCGTTCTTGAGGTCTATGACAGTGAAGAACGTGGCTTCGGAATCAATGGCTGTCAATAGGGAAGAGATATCTGGAACGACTGGGTACTGAGGAATAATACACTTATTAAGTTCTCGTAGGTCAATCACTAATCGATATACTGGGGGTGCATTTGGATCAGTGCGTTTCATGACTGGAATGATCGGAGAATTACATACATTGGAGTCAGTTTCTACAACCACTCCTTGAGCCATGAGCTCGTCAATAATTTTGGATAAGGCTGCTACAGCCTCTGGTGGCAATCTGTACTGTCTGATCCGTGGTAACACTACACCTGGCTTGAGAGTCACACGATGGGGTGTGATTTGCATGTAACCTACATCAGTTGGACCTTGCGCCCTTAGATGTTGCGGGACATTGGACAATCTGGGATCAAAATCTCGTAATACATAGTGACCCTTAAAGTCACGTAGGAACAGACGTATTCCCTCTGGGGAACAGCATATAACTGCACCTAACTCTTTCAGTGTTTTAATGCCTAATAGGTTTTCTGGACATGATTTAGTAAGTAACAGATCAGTAGTACGGGACAATGGACCTACTTCTAGAGTAACTGGCTTTGAAATTTCATTTACGATAGGTTTTCCTGAAAATCCAAGGGAAACATTTCTTGAGCCTGAGAGCGGAGCCCCTGGAACTTCGGCGTGACTAATTGTGGTCCTACTTGCCCCTGTATCAATCAAAAACTTTCTGTCTTTCCCTAATACTTGACTGTGAACATAGGGACCTTCTTGATCTACAGGTATCTCGATGAGAGGCAAGCCTACCTCCCTCTCTAGGCTGTTTCATGAATACTGCTGGTACTCTGGATACTCAGACTGTGCATACTGGTACATCTGCTGTGTAATGTGCTGTGTTGCAGCAATAGGCTGCGGTGCGGTAACTGTCTGTGGTGCATTCTGTGGCTGAGGAATCTGTGAAACTTGTTCGTGTCTAGGCGGACGTGGTCTTTCTTTAGTCTTACCAGTAGCTATGTTGTGTTTCAGAACTGCACACTCGTTTATAAAATGACCTGGCTGTTTACAATAATTGCAGTTCCCCTTAACGGGAGCTGCAGGATGACTGACTTGATTTGGACCCCTCTTCTGACTGTCTTGAGGAACAGATTGTGCAACTAGTACTTTCATTTTCGTGTCTTTCATACGTTTTCTCTCGTGTTCTTGCTCTTCCCTGATTCTATTCTGGTGGTATTGGAGCATCTGCAACATCTGGGACGGGGTATTAGCTTGCCAGGTACTTTCGACTTTCAAAACTCGATTTTTAATTTGTGGACTTGAATTCTCGACTAATTTAGTAACAAAAAGGTGAGGGTATGACTCACTACTTGTCTTGAGGCCACTGTTGATGCTAAAACATTTCTCAAATCTAGAATAAAAATCACTAATATCCTCATCTTGCTTCTGTTTACAGGCTGAGATTGCATCCCAGTCTTCTTTTCTAGTTGTCAATAATCTGGGTAAAACTTGTATTAATAATTCAGGTAATTCTTTACATTTATCCCCGAGACCGGTACCTGGTACTCGTGCCTTATCTTCAGCTTCTAGAACTGCCCAATCGATCTTTTTCTCTCCCACCTCCCATTCTTTTTCCTTGAGCTTTTCATACACCCCTGCGGGCAGCAGAACCTTTAACATTTTAATTATATCTGGATACGTGTATTCTCCCATACGGAGCATGTCTTTTAATTCTCTATGGAACCCTGCTGGATCTTTGTCATGACAGGGAATTAATTTCTTCATCTCGAGGAGTTCCATCTTTGTAATCGGAGTGCAAACAAACACTCGTTCTAGTTCGCCACCCGTTCCTCTAACTGGGTGGACTTCTCGTAACGGATTCTGTCTCTCCATGTAAAATGGTTTACCTTCTGGGGGTGAGACATGAACAAAATGCGGATTCAGAAACGTTCTATATTTGTGACGCTGTTCTAGAATGACACTAATTAAATCGGTACCTAGACCTTTCCATCTATACTGGAGTAACTCGTTCAGGATATCATGTAACGGGCCTGGATCAGAGTGTTGACCCTCATACAATGTAATGAGGTGCTGGATCATATACATACCCACCAGTCGTTGCTCGGCTGGGGGCAGTTTCAGAAACATCTGTGCCACTATTTCGTCTGGAAAAGTGGTAGAATCAGTAATCCATCGGACTGCTGATCTGGCTAGTTCTTGTTCATGCATGGTACTTAACTCACTGTAACCGATTCGTGATTTCAGAATGTGATCGGTAGCTTGAAACACTTGTTCTAGTGAACCTTGTTCTGGTGCTGGAGAATGAAAAATAGACTTGTGTTCTAGGCGTAAATGGCGATCTGGAAATCTAGATTTTCCTACATACGCTATTCTGTCAGGATTCTCGTCCCTAGGCGGAACTGGAACTGCTGCTTCCAGCAGACCCTTTCTGGTTTTTAACTGACGTAATTTCGAAAAGAGCGGCATGACTGAACTATAATCTAGACACAATACAATACACAATAAACACGATACTTATTCCCCATTCATACCACGACATTAAAATACATGAAGAACATTTAAAAATAACAGTTCGAACAGAATACTACCTGGAATACGGAACACAGAATACATGAATTTTCTCGAGAACAGAACTGACTAGAACAGGAACTAGATGCACTGCTGAAACAGTACGAAACTTACCGGTCTCATAAAGAGACACGTCAGGACCCGCATCCACCGAAGTGGACACTTCGTTTGTGGGTCTGTGTACCACCAACCCACGGACCAGAGTCAATTAGATTGACCCTGTCTAGATACCACCCCAGTAACGGTACTCACCGGGCAGCAAGAACGGAAGGCCTCGGACTGGACTGGACTGCTACGACGACGGACGACGAACTTCGGACTTCAGTTACGGGTGGGCCTCCGGATACCTCGGACCTTGGACTCTCGGCTTAGGCTCTGGTCGGGACTCGCCGCGTTCCTCCAACGTCTCGTTTGGATGCTGGACCGCCTCCTCCGTCTCCTCCGTGGGCCTGAGGGATACTTGAAGCAGAAATATCTGCCGGTGCGCAGAAGAGTTCCGTCACGACTGCAGAGGGTCAGGGGGTCGGCGTGGCTTCACCGACGCGTGGGGAAAGGGCAAGTCCCTATTCGGGCGCCATTATGTGGTAAATAAATAAATAATACCCTATTTTTGAATGTATAAATGAATAACAGATAGCTCAATAAATAAGAGTCAAAATTCGAGGTAGTAGGAGTTTCGCAGGTTTATTACAGCATAAAGGACAGGAACAGGACAACCTGCATAGGAATAGGATGGCAGGGCCCAGCAGCGCTGCTGGTGTCAGGATCGGGACAAGGGAAGTAAACCTTTTAATAACAGTGCATGAGCATATATACATAACGCAAACACATAGCATTACATTGCAATAGGCGTAGCAGTGGGTGGAGCAATAGGCGTGACGCGTAGCAGTCGCGAAAGATAAGGGTGAAAAGAGGTGTAACAGGGCGTATACATAGACATGTGATGCAAACGTAACGGAATATGTCATGAATGGGGCGGAAACCATGGAGGGGGCTACCTGAGGAGCCGGGACCTCTAACCTGGTGGTGCGCACAAACTGGCAATGACGTATCACTAGGAGAAACTGGGGGCTATGAACTCTGTGCTAGGAGCAGAGACTGAAGTCTGGAGAGTCAGGGCGACATGTACCTAAGCAGTATCTAGTATCTGATGTTTAGAGAACATGTTGATATAAACTAGAAGTCAGGAGGGGAAAGGCTGACTTGATTCTAAGACTGGACCATGCATTATTCTACATGTAGTACGTGATGAAGAATATGAAATGACCATTAAATACAGTATTTCTCTTACATGGAGCCGGAAAGGCTAGACAATGACGGAAACTATTGATGCGGTTCAGTAGCTTAGGAATGCAGAGAAGGAGGACTGAACTGATAACTGGAACTATAACATACTTTTGGCAGACTCAGAGGCAGAGCCAGGCTGAACCGGGCACGGCGTGGCAGGAAGTAAGTGAAGGGTCGAGGATACAGGTGGGGGCTGTATCGCTCCTCAGCGAGGCTTTAGGAGACAGGAGCTGAATCTGATGTCCAGGCCCTTTTGAGGCCTAGAAACGGGGACTTTTCAATGAAATAACGTGCACACTGGGAAACGTGGCAACGTAGCTTTACATAGACCTGATATTCGTAGTATTCACGAGGACTGGAAACTGGCATATTAGAGATGGACACAACTATAATTGCGTCTTTAATCAAACATGGGGAATACATATGCATATTAATCATGCACACATAACATATGATGGAGGAGGCGTAGGGACACAGAACATGGCAGAATTTACTTTTCCACAAAGCAAGGAGTGAAAAAAGGGTTGTGGACTGCCGGGAAAAGAAGCATAGGTAATAACAATAGCATGCCGTATATGCAGCATACTTGAGAAGGAACTCAAAAATCTTGTCAACTCCTTTGAGGGCTCCCACTTAAAAATTCTAATTATAACATAAATGTATCAGACTCGATGAGTTACGTGAGTCTTCTCTATACAGAGTTACAGTAGCAGCCTGTATGCCTGAGAAGAGGGGTGTTGGGGGTCTCAGGAGAGGGGAGGGAAGGGCTCTAGGGGTCACTGGGGGGAGGAATATAAAAATGCCAAATAAAAATAAACTTACCTGCAGCCGCCCTTGTTGAACTCTTCTTAATCTCTTCATGAAGGCACAGACTCCCAGAATGCCCTGCAGCCAATCCTAAAGCTGCTCTCGCACAGAGCGCAGCTTCAGGATTGGCCTGAGTGCCTTCAATTCGCACTCCAGTAGAGACTGTGAGTCTGTGCCTGCTCTGTCCAACCCAGCTATGTTGTTGGGTTAGAGAAAGCTTTTTCACTGCACTTGATGGTTTGGCCGGCCTGAGACGGCTGGCCAAACCGTCATGCACAGTGATGTGAGTGCACTACCACTTCTATCAGTGCCTGTCACTGCCAATCCTCGTCCCCAAGATTAGGCAGGAAAATAAAAATAAAACAAGTGTAATTTTATTTTTCCTTTCCTGCCGTTTTCGGGGACGACGCTCCTCCACCATAGCGGAGGAGCCGCTGCAGAGCAAATTAATGACCTCAAACAAGAAATTACAATTAGAACTTCAACGGCCTTAAATTTAGTCACATATGCAACTGCTAACGAAATACTAGATCACTTACAAATCAAGTAATTAGTTTATATTGATGAGGCAAGCAGAAATAACAGTGCTCGTGCCCTAATGTTCTGCCTACAGTAATTATTAAAATAATCCAGAGTTATTGGGCTGAGGAGCTACACTCCATATTTGCAACCTGCTTTGCCGATGGAGCTGTGCCAGAATCCCAGAGTGGTTCAGTTCTCCACCCTATCCATAACAAATTTTCAAAAAGAAACCCTGACAACTCCCAGTTTATGACGGTCCTCTACGTGGATGAAAAATACTACACAGCTCTCCTCCTCAAATACATATCAGCTTGGACGACAAAACATAAATGAATCCCCTGGTTTCAAACAGGTTTCTTTCCAGGTTACTCCACTACAGATAACATAGTTGCACTTTCAGCCTTAGTCCAACAGGTCATCAAACAATGGGGCATATTAGCAACAACTTGCAAAGTTTTATCGCAAAACGCGCGTGATTTTTTTAAACGCCTCCTATCGCTGGATTTTATAGCGGAGATAACGCAGTATTACCAACGTTTATCTCCACGGCGATAAAAAAATCCAGAGATAGCAGCGAATTCCATGTTTAACGTGAGATTTCCAGCGATAAAAATCCTATCGCTAAGGAACATCTCGCTAATAGGCAGGTGGGGACTTAGCCATAGAATCCACCTCCCATTGACTACTATGGCTAAGTCAGGTTTTTACCAGGTGTAAAATCCTGGCACTAATCGGGGTTAGCACACTTTTTTATCGTGTCACGGGTATTGCTAATAGGCGATAGCTGTGTTAGCGACTGCTTTCAGTCGCTACCAGTTTGGGTACGCCCACTTTGCATGTCATTATCAATAAATATCGCTGAAATGCAAAGCGGGCCCCAAACCGGTCGCTATTGCCTGGAAGCTGTCTCTAACTGCTGTTAGCGACAGCTTGGTAATTGGGCGATAAAAAATCAAAAGCAGCAATAACACCCTTGCTAATATGCCCCTAAATTCCAACTTGTTAGTGTTCTTTATTATTTTTAGAAAGAAACCTGATTATATCAATCGTTCTCTGCTATGGACAAAATTAAAGTAGATGGGCATACCAAATCATTAACTAACCACTCCGTGTAGACAAACAACTGGATGAGAATCAAATTAGCAGTAACAAAGAAGGTTAGAGTAAACAAGGGCTTAAAACCATGCTGCATACTTATGCCACTGCTTTTTAATTTTTATCTGTCTGACATTAAAATAACTCTCAAAGCATCTTGTGCACACCCTCCAAAATTAAATAATAACCCATCATATGTGATACAATGTACAGAAAATGCATTCTTGAACCAATCACAGATTGGTTTGCAGCACACACCGAATGCCCTTTGCATTTATTGTGCCAACAACAAGATGGAAATCAGCGTTTAAGAAGCACAAATTATCCTGTTAGTAACTCTGTTGAAGCAGACCATTACATGTTGATTCAATGGAAAAAAAACCTGAGGAAACCATTTCTTACAAACACCCAGGAGTCCTCTTTCAGACAAGAGTTTCCCCAAACCCACATTTAAAACATATGGAATCTAAAATCACTCCTATGCTGTACGAATTTCAATCGCTGGCCAGAAACATGTCAGGCTCATCCTTAATTCCCTCTTAAGGGAGATAAATACAACGGGCCTTATTTATGCGGCCTTGCCACAGTTTTTCGCATCCGTTGTTTCACTTCTTGTGACGCATCGGCAGAGTAAAACATCCCCCTGTTGCACCCTATTTACAAAGTGGCACATCTAAGCAGATGCGTCACTTTGTAAACGCCAGATCTACATTATACCTGCTGTAGTGTCATGGCCACATAGGACACCAACTCAGGTAAGTTAAGTACTTCTTATTTATTTATTTATTTATTTATGGCACGTCCACTCTCTTACAATCCCCGACTCTAACTAACTCCTCTTCCTCCATCCCTACCTTATCCCGCCTCCTCAGCCGAGGGCGTCCTAGTGCCCATAGTGTAATACAAACATTACATCTCCCCCTTTCTTAACAAAATTAACTAGTCCGGGCTTCTATCAACATTTAGCAAAGGAAAATGTCACATAGTTACAGTTCTTTAATCAGATGACTCGGTCTCCTAATGATGCGGCGGGGACGGGTATGGACATCCGGACCGTCCGATTCTCTTCCATCAGAGATCACTCTCGACGTCTGGTCACTGGGTTCAGTCTCACTGGGTCTCATTTCTCTATTAGCAGGACTAGTAAGCAGTTCTTTGACTTGAGGGCTGCATTTTTTAAAGTGCGCCACATTCCAGGTGATTCTTTTCTCATCCGATTCAGCCGTGATCATAGTGCCTTTTTGTTTGGTGACTACTAGCAGAGTTTCAAGATAGCGACAGTCTGTCTTCTTTTGCTGTTCTTGTTTTACTAGTACCCAGTCGCCTTCTTACCCAGTCGCCTACTTAGGCCACGCCCCCTGACTGGACTATAAAAACGCTGCATCTTCTAGCGCCTGACAGATCCCTTTCCCAGTCCTGAGGCAAAATAGCCGGGAGCTGAAGGTACTTTTTTAAAACACAAAATTGCACTTTGATTTTATAATTTGCTTTTAAAACTGTGTGGTGTCACTCACCCTTTTCTGTGTTCCTTCGCGCATCTGCTCAAAGTCCTTAGCGCACAGCCGATCTTAAACGCTGTTCGCGCTCTTCCTTCTCCAGCGGCCGCCATCAGCACAGGCGTGCGCGCTGGCCACGCCTACTTAGGCCACGCCCCCTGACTGGACTATAAAAACGCTGCATCTTCTAGCGCCTGACAGATCCCTTTCCCAGTCCTGAGGCAAAATAGCCGGGAGCTGGAGGTACTTTTTTAAAACACAAAATTGCACTTTGATTTTATAATTTG
This sequence comes from Lissotriton helveticus, assembly GCF_964261635.1. Lineage (NCBI taxonomy): Eukaryota > Metazoa > Chordata > Amphibia > Caudata > Salamandridae > Lissotriton > Lissotriton helveticus. The sequence continues at coordinate 945,947,926 of NC_136068.1, forward strand.
CTTTTAAAACTGTGTGGTGTCACTCACCCTTTTCTGTGTTCCTTCGCGCATCTGCTCAAAGTCCTTAGCGCACAGCCGATCTTAAACGCTGTTCGCGCTCTTCCTTCTCCAGCGGCCGCCATCAGCACAGGCGTGCGCGCTGGCCACGCCTACTTAGGCCACGCCCCCTGACTGGACTATAAAAACGCTGCATCTTCTAGCGCCTGACAGATCCCTTTCCCAGTCCTGAGGCAAAATAGCCGGGAGCTGGAGGTACTTTTTTAAAACACAAAATTGCACTTTGATTTTATAATTTGCTTTTAAAACTGTGTGGTGTCACTCACCCTTTTCTGTGTTCCTTCGCGCATCTGCTCAAAGTCCTTAGCGCACAGCCGATCTTAAACGCTGTTCGCGCTCTTCCTTCTCCAGCGGCCGCCATCAGCACAGGCGTGCGCGCTGGCCACGCCTACTTAGGCCACGCCCCCTCTCTTTAAACATGTGCATGCACAGGAAGCGCAGCGGACGAGCGCAGCGGGAGCGCCGTTTGCGCGCCGAAGGCGCGCCAAAGGCAAGCCCGTCTGTGCCCGTCCGGGCCCGAACGGACCCAGGCCCAGGGACTCTGCCAGATCCATCTCTCAGTCGTTTGACATACTCAGCAGACACGCTTTTGGATCTCAGACCTACAAAAAACCATGGTTGTCGCTACATTCATGATACAGGTAAACCTTTCACAAGCTGCCCGCGGTGCTATCCAACCACTCAAACCATAGCCAACCCCAGTCTTCAACTGGGTCTTCTCAACTGTCGTTCTCTCCCCAAGCACGCATTAGAAATCAATGCATTGATCGAAGATCAAGGCTTAGACGCATTATTTCTCACAGAAACCTGGCTCTCCGACAACACCGACGCGGACGTTGTATCCGCCCTTCCCCGAGGTTACCTCATCCAAACCCTCCATAGACCAAAAGGAAGAGGAGGTGGGTTGGCCATAATTTACCGGGAACAGCTTACCTGCAGAACCAGCGACGCCCAAATTGATAACTGCGAAAGCTGTCACTTCTCCCTTCAATCTTCCCCAATGCATTCCCTCTCGGGGCTTTTGATCTATCGGCCCCCAGGTACTCCTGGGAAATTTCTCAATGCAGTTACCGAAACTACCTCCCAACTAGCCGCCTCTGTTTCCAACTTCCTCATCGTGGGCGACTTAAACCTTCACTTCACAGATCCCACTGACCGATCTGCTTCGGACCTACTAGTGGACTTACTGTCACTTAATATCAGGTTGGTCAATAACGAACCCACCCATGATAAAGGGCACCTACTAGATCCCATCCTTACTAATGCCAATATCACCACCTGTTCACCTCTGTCACTGCCTTGGTCTGATCATCTTCTAGTCCCCTTCTCATGGGAGGCCCCTATAGTGTCCACCCAGCCTGTGAAAGTCAAAGTCAACGAAAGACGATGGCATAAACTCATACCATCAGAATGGTCGGACATTCTCTCTAAAACTACCCCTGTACTGTCCTCCGACGCCATAACGGCCGATGAACAGTTCTGCTCCTGGATCACATCCTCCCTAGACATCCTTATCCCCAAAACCTCCTCCCTCAGACACAATAAGCGTCTACCATCAGCCCCATGGTATACTCCAGAGCTCAAGTCGCTACGGCAGGACTGCAAAAGAGCGGAGCGGTTATGGAGGAAAGAGAAATCCACCGCCAATAAGGACGCCTACTCTACCTCCCTATCAGCTTATAAATCCGCAATCGACAAGACAAAAAGTCGATTCTTTCAGGAACGAATTGAAAAAGCTGCATGTTCAAGCAAAGAAACCTATACCATCCTGAAAGAACTGCTTAAGGTCCCTGACCCCTCCCCTAGAAACCCCCCAGACCCAAGGGCAGACCAGGAAAAATGTAGTCAGCTAGCCAATTTTTTCCAAGAAAAAATCCAAAAAATCCTTGACTCCATCCCCCCGACCAATGTGAGCGAGACCGAAGAGCCCCCTGACACTTTGATCACCCCCGCCTAACCTCGTGGGGACAAATCACCCACGAAGAAGTAGAGACCACGCTCACATCCATCAAAAGCGGATCTCCTAGGGACCCCGCACCGCTCCGAACCCTTAAGGAAGTCGCTCCCACCATCATCCCTCCCCTCACCAAGCTGATTAACGCCTCTTTTCAACAGGGAGTCGTCCCACCCAGGTGGAAAGCGGCAGTCGTTAAGGCGCTGCTAAAAAAACCCTCCTTGGACCCAGCCGAACTAGCCAACTACCGACCAATATCCCTCCTCCCTGGGACCAGTAAGGTCGCTGAGAAACTGGTGAATAAGAAACTCTCCCAGTTTCTTGAATGCAATAATCTGCTAAAAAACTCGCAGACAGGATTCCGCCCAGGACAGGGCACCGACATCGCCCTCCTGGCTGCAGTGGAGGAGGCCAGAGCGCTCTTAGACGAGGGAGGATCAGTGGCAGTGATCCTCCTCGATCTAAGCGCGGCCTTCGACACCGTCAACCACCAACTCCTGGTCAAGCGGCTCAAGAAGGTAGGAGTAGAAGGCACCGCCCTATCCTGGCTTACCTCCTTTCTGGCCCAACGCTCCTTCCAGATCTGGGAAAACGACACTCGCTCCTCCGACACACCCCTCCAATGTGGTGTACCTCAGGGCTCCTCCCTGAGCCCCACATTGTTTAACATCTATATGTCCCCATTGGAGGAGGTCGTCATCCCGTTCGGAGTGAGCATTGTCAGCTATGCGGATGACACACAACTAGTTGTCTCCCTTTCCCACCCTAGCCAGCAGCCAGCGGACCTATTCAACTGCTTGACGCAGATCCAAGGGTGGATGAACAACTCAGCCCTCAAGCTGAATGGCTCTAAAACTGACATTCTCCTTCTGGGTCAGAAGGGACTCACCCTCCCTGTGAACATCTGGCCACCATGTCTGGGACCCCCCCCTGTCCCTAAACAGGAAGTAAAAAGCCTGGGAGTTTGGATCGAAACGGACCTCTCCTTCACCACGCAGGCCAAAAAAGTAGCAGGCACCTGCTTCGGGCTACTCAAATCGATGAGAAAGATCCTGCCCCTCCTTCCACCTACATCGCAAAGACTTCTCATCCAAGGCCTCATATTGTCCAGGCTTGACTATAGCAACGCCATATACCTGGGCGCTCCCGAAGCAACCCTAAACAAACTGCAGAAAATCCAAAATGCGGCCGCCCGGATCCTTACGCATACTCCGGCCAGAACCTCAGCCAAACCTGCCCTGAAACTCCTCCACTGGCTCCCAGTGAGGGAACGAGTAACATTCAAAGCCCTAAGCTTGGCCCATAGGCTACTGCAGAATCAGGGCCCGCCGATTTTGAGGAAATTCATACAACCCTACAAAGCCCCTAGATCTCTTCGATCGGATACGGAGTCCCTCATCGCCGTCCCTAGATTCAAGAAAACCCGCACGGGTGGTAGACGTTTCTCGATCCACACAGCGCGTCTATGGAACGCCCTTCCCCGAGACCTGCGGAAAGAATCGAACTACCTAAGATTCAGAAAACAACTTAAAACCCACCTGTTCCCTTAAACACTAACCACCCCGACCTAATCAACTATTCGTTTTGCTTCTGTTAAAACTACTTCCCCCCCCTTTTTCCACCCCCAGCCCCCACTGGTGTAGGGTTCTTCAGCGCTGGGATACCTCAGGGTGACTACGCGCTCTATAAATTTTAATAATAATAATAATAATAATAATAATAATAATAAATCAGGGAGGGTGTCGCTCGCCGATGGCGATCCGCATAAGTCTTCATCTTTTCCTTCTTGAGTCTGTCAGTGACAGCTATGTCATCTATGTCAGAGTCCTGTGACCTTGTTCCATCATGCCAGTCAATCATGGGTATTCTGGTGCGCACCGGTCGGCCCAGCATTAAGGTCGGGGGCACTTGCCGGTAGTGGAATGGGGCGTGTTTCTGTAAGCTCGCAAAACTTCATTCAAAACCATTTGAGTGTCCTTCTGTGACAGTTCGGACTGTTGAAATGCTTTCTTTAATGTAGACATAAATCTTTCTACCATACATTTGCCTGACGCCACAACGGTGTTATTTTGCGATGTTTGAAGTTGAGATGTTTGGCAATGTCTGCGAAATCTTGACTGTTGAATGGAGGCCCATTGTCAGTTTTTACTATTTTGGGAATGCCCCAGGCAGCGAACACTTCATCCAAAACAGGTATGGTGCTGGACGCTTTTGTAGACGCAATGAATTGGGCAATAGGAAAACGTGAATACTCATCCATGATGACTAGGATGTATTGTCCAGATTTGAATGTCCCAAAAAAGTCTACAGCAACATGCTGCCACACACCCTCCTGCAATGGAGACATTTGCAGCGGTGCAGGATGATCAGGTCGACTGACCAGTTGACATTGGGGACAATCCTTCAGTGTGAGCTCTACCATTTGGTCTAGCACTGGGAACCAGACCCGTTCCCTCAGCCCTCTCTTGGTGGCCACGATGCCTCTGTGGTCTTCATGTGCCAGATTAATAATGCATTGCCGTAAGTGTCTTGGGATGACTAATCGATTGTCTCGTAGGAGTAGGCCATTGGTGGCTACTGACAGTTCCTCCTTCACGTGCTTGAAAGCGGTGAGTTCCTGTCTGTCAATTGAACTGTTGGGAGGGTTGTCATCTAGGTGCCTCCAGTCATTATTGCGTATGCGACGCTTTACGTCTTGTAGGGTGACATCTTCAAGAGTGGCGTCCAGGATGGCTTCCAGCTACCAGCCTGATCTACTACAAAGCATACATATTCTTCGGCCATGGACGGTCGGGACTTGGTTGTCTCTTTGGGGTGTCTTGACATGTAGTCAGCAGGGTTTTCCGCTTTTCCAGGCTTGTGTATAATCGTATACGTGTATTCTTGAAGGCGAAGACCCCAGCGTTCTATTCTCGGCGGCATTTTGGCTCTACGGTTGCCAAAGATAGTAATGAGGGCCTGATGATCAGTAATTAGTGTGAAGTGTTTCCCATATATAAAGATTTGGAAATGCTCACAGGCCCAGACAACAGCCAAGCTTTCTTTCTCAGGCTGTGAATATGCCTTCTCCGTCTAAGTCAGGCTTCTGCTCCATAGGCAATTATATATCGTTGGTCACTTTCAGAGTCATACTGAGCTAGAATAGCTCCCAGCCCCACGGGACTGGCGTCAACAGTGATCTCTGTCTTCTTCTTTGGATCTAAGTAAGCCTTGTTGTCAGCTGACTCCACAGCCGCTTTAATTTCGTTGAAGGCTTGTTCACAGCCTGCAGACCATTTGAACGGGTGACCTTGTTTGGTGAGTTGTCTCAGGAGATAACTGATGGTTGCATAGTCCTGGATGTACCGGGCATAGTAACTGGCCATCCCTAGAAAAAAGTGAACATCTCTGGCATCACGAGGACTGGGAGTATTATTCAAGGCAGCCACCTTGTCTGGATCCGGTCTCATCCCTGCCTGCGAGAAAATATGGCCAAAGAACTTCAACGTGGACTTATGGAACTCACACTTTGCTTTATTTAACGTGAGGTTGGCTTCCATCAATGCATGACAGACTCGTTCCAGGGCAGTGTCATGTTCTTGTGTCGTGGACCCGTAAACCAGGATATCATCACTGTAATTTAGGGAGTTAGGGATGTGATGAATCGTTTTCCGAATAGCTTCCTGAAAGATTTCAGCGGCAGAAGACACGTCAAAACTGAGTCTCTTGTACCTGAAGAGACCAATGTGCGTTGAAAAAGTTGTGATGTACCGTGACTGCTCGTGCAACTCTAGTTGGTGGTAACCTTTGTTAAGATCCAGTTTGGAGAATATTTTTGCTCCGTTCAGTGATGCAATCATGTCACTGATATGTGGCCCGGGGTGTCTTTCCCTTTCAATGGCGGTGTTGGTCGCCTTCCTATCAACACACAGACGGACTTTGTCCAGTTCACCCTTCTTCGGCAGGACTACTAAAGGAGAGACCCAGGGTGTAGGTCCATCCGTCCTTTCAATGATGTCGGCTTGGAGCAGATCTTGTAGTTCCTGTTCGACTGCTTGTTGGAGATGAAAAGGGATCCGCCTATGATGTTGGGCTACTGGAGCTATTTGTTCGTTAATGTGTAATCGAATCTGACAGTGGGCCATTTTTCCCAGGCGAGCGAATAGCTTTGGAAATTTATGAACCACATCAAGTTCGTCGTCTACCTTGTACAAGATGTCCACCAGTCTCAGTCGTTCAGCAGTCGGAAGACTCAAAAGACAATCAGCCTCTGGCCCTTTAGTGACATGGATGTAGGCAGGAATGGTGCGACCTTGATACGTGAGATGCGTTGAAAATTTTCCCACGCAGGGGAGTGGTTTTTTTGACATTCAAGTGTACACTCTCACATGAGCAGGGCTTAGTTGCGGTGGTGACTTCATCCATTTATATTCCGCCACTGGTATGTAGTTTAGGGAGGCTCCACTGTCCATCACAAATTTGGTCCAGTGCGTACCAATTTGAATGCTGAACTGAGGATATTTCTTCAATCGGTCAGGGTCAGCGAATATACATATATATTCATCACTGTCCTGTGAGATGGGAGACAGTGACCTCGATTCTTGAGAAGGGGTGGGTCGGCATTGAGAGCTCCAGCGAGACTGGCAGCTGGAGTGGGATGATCCTGTTGACGAGTCTCTGTGATCACGTACTGCTTTGACATGGTGACGCGTGCTAGATGGTCTAGAGGACCTTTCCTGATCCCTCTGTTTGTCCTTCCTGTAAGTTCCACATACGTTCTCGAAGTGGTTCTCTCCTCCACACTTCCTGCATTTTTGGCCAAGGCGGGGCATCCTTCTGTGTGGGGAAAGTCATAGCCACAGCGGTAGAATTTGAGATGGCGTTCAGGCCGTCTGTTGTTTCGACTGGAGCTGCGACGTCTTCGATTCCCAGGTTGCTGTGAGATTTTGGACCGGGATGACCTTGGCTTTGCCGGAGAATATCTGCGTGTGTTGCGAGATTGAAGTCTGAAAGCTTGTTCACGGTTTTCGCTTCTCCTGGCTTCCATCTTCTTGGTATGTTCTTCAGCCTGATCATGCACTCGTGTCATCTCCTCAATTTCGTCCAGCAAATAGCTTTTCTTCAGTAGCTTCCGCCGCAGTGATTCAGACTGACAGCTTCGATGACTCTCAGACGAAGGGCATCCTCAGTAGAAAAAGAATCAATTTCACAATATCGTGCCAATCTTCTGAGACGTGTGATGTAAGCGCACATGGGCTCTTCTTTTTCCTGAGCAGCTAAGTTAAACGTGTATCTCTCATAGTCAATATTCCTTTTGTGCATCACACACATCAGTGTAAGATGCTGCTTCAGCCGCGGGTAATTCCTTTATGATTTGGCCGACATCTTTTCCTATTAGATACCGTAGTGCTATCAGCTGTTGACAGGCTTCGGTCACGTGCGAACCCTTCATGAAGTCTTCAAAGTCTTCAAGCCACTCCTTCCACCGAAGACCCATACCTCCTCCTGTTTCAAGGAGTAAGGGTTTCGGTGGACGCAAGAACGACACTCCAAGCACCCCCATCTGTCCAGCATAGGCTTGCACCGGGCCCGCTTGAGGAGGTGGTGTGGTAGACATGGTGATGAGACGTTCGTCTATCACACCTGACCGCCGACAGAGACGACAGTTCCCTCTGTTGCGTCAGACAAAACACACTCCAAACCTCCACTGGACATGTTAGATTTGAACTTGGGAGGGCTTGATTCAAACATAATACACTAGAACACACCCCAGCTGTATTCGAAAACTTCTCGGTTTGCAGTTACCAGTGCTCGATGATTTTCCAGCTGTGGAATTGAATTTATCAGTGCTTGATGGATTTCGGATTTTCCAATTGGATTCGCCAATGCTTCATGATTTTCCTATTTTCCAGTTGCATTTGCCAATGCTCGATGATTTGTTTCTTGATTGCTCACTTGAATTTACCAATGCTTGATCAATTGCTGTAGTTACAATTGAATGTGCCAATGCTTGATGATTTTCCTGTTTTCCAGTTGCATTTGTAAAGGCTTGATGCTTTGTTAGGCCATCCGCCTGCCCTCAAAATGGCCACCGGGACTCCCTCGCAGGGGATTGGAGCAGGCGCCTGACTCCAAGATGGCTGCCACGAACTCTCGCGCTCCACGAGATTTGGCCACAATCACACCAGCAGCAGCTCCTCCATCAAGCAGACCTCCCCAGCAACTGAGGAACAAACGAGGACACTTACCCACAGGTAGTGGGCCCGGTAGTACGCGACTGGGGTGGGCTCCCAGCAGTGCAACAACGCGGGACCTCACCAGCACCACGACGTCGGGGGGGGGGGGTTTACAAACGCCCAGCACTTGTCTTTTGCCGTTCCCGTGGTGGGAGGGCTCACACAACCCCTCACTCCAGCAGCGGGCAGACGCGACCGGGGTAGGCACCCGGATCGCGATGCTCCACATGAAACGCGGTCGGGGTAGGCTCCCGAACCGCGCCACGGAGATCGGTGCAGAGCACTCCACGCACTCGCGCAGTGCTTCCAGCGCTGAGAGGGGACCAAATCCACGCTGCATGAGTCACGGCCACCCTCGTCGACAGCTGTAGTGTCCTAGCCACATAGGACACCACCTCAGGTAAGTTAAGTACTTCTTATTTACTTATTTATTTATGGCACGTCCGCTCTCTTACAATCCCCCACTCTAATTAACTCCTTCAGGGCATGCCCCTCCTCTTCACCCGTCCCTCCCTTATCCCGCCTCCTCAGCCGAGGCCGTCCTAGTGCCCATAGTGTAATACAAACATTACACCTGCATCAGGTATAATGTATGCAGGAGGGGCGTTCCCATGCCAGTAAGCCTTGTTAAAGTGAGGTAGTGAAATATATGAGATTTCACTGCGTCACTTCTAGGACACAAATGCGTCATAATCTTACGCCTGCCTCATGGCAGGGGTAAAAGTGACGAAGGCCTCCCCCTGCATTGCTGGAGTTGCATCACACTTCCTACAATACTCCAGCAAAGCGTAATTTTTGCGCTGACAGATAAGTCAGTAAAACTGACGTATTTGTCATTCTTTGCGACGATGCGTTATACAGTAAATATGACACATCCATCATGTCACAAGGAGGGCCCAATGAAAAGTGACCCATCGCTGTTTTCCCTCTATTATGCGTCACTTTTCATAAATGAGGCCCAACGTTTCTACCGGCATTTTCATATGGCTTAGAAATCTACCCTTCAAAATGTGGCAACTGATTGAGTACTGTGCAATGAAACGTATTTAGGAAGCTTACAGCTTCCCATCTCTGCCTCAAATTAGATTGGAGTTTAATCTACAGAACCAAATTCTCTCATTGAAGGCGATTCTTCTCTGTTTTGAATAGATTCATGTTCGCTGAGTCACCTGAAAAAAGAACTGGGCTCATGCAATTCACTGTCCCCTTGGAATGCAGACTCTGCCTCAGTCCCAAAGAGTTAAATATGAGCAAGATTTGGGAGCAAAGTCTAACTCTAACCTAATATCAGAGAATTGGAAACTTGTTTTAAAATCTAAAGTTTTGACTGTCTTGAGCTTAAGAGATCATCGTTTTCTCGTCCCAGCTTATATTGGTATTAAATAATTTCTTATTTTGAACTGCTGATATCTTGAGAACTCGCAAATAATTACCTAACACCATGCTTTGGTATACTTGACAGTGGTAAATCTTTTCAAAAGTAGAAACACAAGAGAAAAGATAGCAGCTGCTGTACATCTCTAGCTTGGTTCCTATGTTGCTGCCCAGCTGTTAATTATGAATGTAAAATGTTATTACTCGCACACTTAAGAGGGCAGGAGGTTTTCATTTGCCAGAACGCAATTTTGAACTGTTTTGATTGTACCAAGGACCCATTGATGACTGGCTCTGTAAAACCGATGATTGTAATAGTGGATAAATTGGACACAATAACTCATTTAGAGGTTTATTTTCTAAATGTTAATTATTGTTTTACTCTCTAGCACCCATATTGTTTTCTAATTATATGTGATGATTTTCTTTTTTAAATTAACGATTGTGAACTTTCTTAGTGTATTAGTATGGCTTTAAGAAACTAATAATAAAATTGATTGATGGTCCTGATTCATGTTTTATATTGTCATTTAACAGTGGCAGGAGTTATGGTTCATGTCTGCAATGAACCCTTCCTGTGCTAGCCTATGATTTATCATTCAAGCTCTAAGCCTTTGGGGCAAGAGATAAATATAACTCATTTAACTGAAAAAAGAAAAAGATTAAGTAACAACATGCTGATTAGGACAATTGTAGTTTACATGGCCTGGTTGTTACTCTGTACCAAATAACGCTCCCCGATCGATGGCATCTTCTGTGAACAAAAAGGCTTTTGCATTTGCTTTTGAATACAACTGGGAAATGTGGCACATACAATTCATTGTATATGCAGCCAAGATTTAACATATGAAATTGAACTAGGCTGTTCTAACTTCCCACTGTAACCTAGGATTCACTGCTGAAAGCACATTTGTTCTACTTTGCTGTAGGCTACCGCGATGAGTATATTTGTAGGAGCCAATAGAACTAGTGTGAATCTCTTCGGCCCCTATGTACCAAATTATTTTGAATTTCTTAATGTACTCAACAGCTATGTCAGGCCGTTTAGAAATGCAAAATAGCCGTTTGATATGTACGAAAGGCAGATATGCGATTGCACAATGTGATTCCTACCCAATAGATATCACACTTTGTAAATTGCGAAATAGGAAATCACAAATAGTGATTTCCTATTTGCAAATTGCAACTACATGTACAAAAGAATTCCTAATTCTGACGAGGCGCAAAATTGGCTGTGAGGGAGAGAAGGAGGAAGAAAAAGGAGAGAATATTTAAGGTAAGGGTCACCCTGTTTGAACAGACAGAGGAGGAGATCATTGAAAAGTGCAGACTGGGTAGTCAGGCCATACATGATTTAATAGCTGAATTGTGATCCCAGCTAAAGGGACCAACGCCTAGGAGCAATGCAATACCACCACATGTGCAGGTTTTGTGCTGCCTACACCTCCTAGCATTGGGGAGTTACCAGTGGGGCATAGCAGTGGCAGATGTAGGTGTCACAAAGTCCCTTTTTCAGGTTCTTTCACAAGTTCCTGGACATAATGGTTAGAAAGTTTAACCAATACCTATATTTCCCCAATACCTCCCAATCATTGCAGCAAGCAAAATTGAATTTCTACAGGGTAGCATAGTTCCCCAATGCCATTGCCATATGCCCCCCTCTGGCCTGAATACATCTACAGGAACAGGAAAAGGTCACACTCACTGAATGTGTAGGTAGTGTGTAGTGCCTCCTGTATCATCACAGACCTTGTGGCCAGATACCCAGGCAGCACCCATGACTGATTCATGTTCCTCCACAGTGGAATACAGAGCCCTAGCACAGAGGGAATTTGGTGATGGGTTCCTACTTGTTTGGAGAAACACAAACTCAATGAATGCAGTGGCCAGGAAAGTGTGTTTGACCTGACCCCGAGGACACCAAGCGAGAGACAATACAATAGGGCACCCAAGACAACACGCTCAATCATCGAGAGGACCTTTGGCTTCCTAAAGTACCTCTTCCGCTGCCTCCACAGGACCGGTGGAGGACCGGGGCACTACTCTAAAGTCTAGACACATCCTTCAAATTCATCGCTGCTGTGCCATCCTAAACGATATTGCAATGAGGAGGGGTCTGCAAGACATCCACATCGAACCTCTGATTATGACCTACTTCCACTAAAGGTGCGGCAGGAGTGTACCCGTGCAGCAGAGGAATGTGCAAGATGCACAGAGATAACAAACAACTATTTTTGAGGTAAGGGTCATCACGTCATAGAAATGAAACATCACACAAGGGGTAGTGCTTGGTACACAACTGAGTGACCACCTTTTAATCAGGTAGCTACCACATTATAGTAAACACGAAATTAACGGGGCAAACAATGTACTGGATAAACAAAGGCAACTTATCCCAGTGAGTTACTAGGGAGTCAGTTCTTGCATCACCTTGGGTAGGGTGCTTTCTTTGCAGCACTGGGTTGTGGGCCTGGTGTTGTGTCAGTGTCAGAAGGATTGTGCCTGGTTGAGGATGGACAAACAAGCCACTGAGGCTGAAGCCCTCCTCACTTTCAGTTGGTGGGGATACTTTGGGGATGCACAGGCTCTGGGTCTGTATGTTTTCCAAAGCAGTTATGACCTGCACCACCCACGAGTGACGTCCTGGCAGCAGTGTGCTATGTCTCTCTGTATATTAACAATACACCTTGCCAGGTTTGATGTTGTGGCTGTCAGCTGGTTGATTGATCTGGTGAGGGTGTCAAAGTGGGCCAGATACTGCCTATGCCAAAGCTTCTGTGCACAATGCTTCCGCTCCATCGCTGATAGCCAGCACTCTTGCCCCTTCTCTATGGACTTTGCTATGTGTTTCAGCTGCCTACTGACAGCGCCTATTTTTTGCTTTGCAGGTGCTATGTGTTCAGGATGGACCTCTTCAGGCCACCATACACAGGGGGTGTATCAGACACATATGAAACAGTCTCTGCGTGCATTTGCAGTGTCCTGGGCTCGGAGTGTGGTCCCTTCCATATGACTGTCTGCCATCGCTGTCCTCAAAATTGGGCAGTGGGGAAATTGTGGCTCTTTTGCAAGTCGTTGTTGTTGCTATAAGCTGGAGGGATGGTGGTATTGTGGTCTGAGGGACGACTTCACTGCCAGTAACCCCTTAGGCTGCCATGGGCCCTGACCAATCAGGGCTGTGTTCTGTGGAAATACATTTAAATGATTATTTTAAATAAATGTTTATGTTTTTGCCACAATGTTGTAGTTACTCTGCCACATATGTTTGTGACATGTTTGTGTTACACACATTTTTTGGTGTCATCATCAGCATTCAGTACTGCATGATAATGATATTTACTACAGCTCCCATGATGCATTGCTGGGTGGGCCAAACATCTTAATGGAGAAATTAATGCTGTAATGTATGATATGTGGATTGCCCAACATTATGTTATGGACTGTACATAAATGGAAGATGACTTACCCGGACAGGTACCAGCTGAGATGGAGGTGTCGATGTCCCCAACTCCCACAACATTCAAGGGTCCCTCAACTAGATTCTCCATGGGAGTCGGGGGGGGGGCATTTTGAGGGTCTACTTCCTGTCCCACGTCCCTCTGCTACCCTCTTGTTGGTAAGGGACTGCAGATAATAGCATCTCTTTCTTATCTCTGGAATGTTCCTCTGCATCACTCCCAGGGAGTTCACCTTATCAAGGATCCCATTCCAGATCCCGCTTTTCTGGGCCTCAGGGACTTTGAATGCGACCTTGCCAAACAGCTGGTCAATGTTGCCATGACATTCCTCCATTAGGACCTCCAGCTCCCTCTCCAAAAACTTCACCTTTCTCTTATTACTGCTCCCAGAGCCCGTCCCCTCCTCAGCAGCCATGACGTGGTTTAGTGGTTGTTTGTGATACTAGCAACAGTGAGGCAGGGGCACTCCCTGCTTCCAGAAGGTGTACTAAGCCTCTGGCGGGTAGTCACACCCTGTAGTTAGCCTCCACCGGGGCTCTGACATCAGGCAACTTGGTTAGTCTCCCAACCTATTCAGGCCATTAGAGCAATCTTTTGATTCAAAGCTATCATTAACAATAATGGTAGGTGTGTGGAACGGAGCATGGAGTCTGCTGCCGGAAGGCTGGCAAAATGGCAGTGTCTCCTTGAAGCTTCGTGCCAGATGGGAGCCTGAACTACCTGTGGCCCACATCCAGGGGCACTTGGAACACTGAACAATGGGGAGGAGTAGTGGATCCAGAGACCCGCAGAGGGAGCCAGGAGCTGTAGCATTGTGACCATAACATCCATTACAGTGACAGCTCTCATCCAGTGAGAACCCAGCCTGCCACCCACCACTTCAAACCAGACTAGGGATGTGGCTACAGTGCAGGAGCAGTCACCAAATCACTTATCAACGTACCTAGTCAAGTAACGAGTCAGCAGAGACCTGCGGAGCCCTTGGTCGAATGACTCTGATTAAGGCAGCCCCACTGTGGAAATTTACTGACTGTACTGAGGGCTAGTCACAGAAAGAGAACTGTTAGTCAGCTGCAGTCATGCTAAAGTAGTTGGCTCTATAAGAATGGTTGCAAAAGGAGACAGACAGGCCACAAGTCTAGGGTACATGTGGGTAGACGGCGTCTACCCACTCTTTCACAGGGTGGACACCGTCTACCTTGCCAAGAAGTTGGACCCCACAGAAATATGCTAAGGACGTTCAGGTGTAATGTTCAGACACTTGGACACATTCAGCAGTGACTGCATGTTGTCTTATTTCCTTCTGAGCAGCAACGTGCAGACAAGGGGGCATTGCTATTTTACATTTCAGCTGAACCCAAAACAAAGACTGAATTTAAGGGACCACAAGGCCTCATTTAGCTGGAGCAGTCTGGCTGGGAGATACCTGGAGCCTCATACCTAGATGCAAATGCAATGGAGGAGAAGCAAAGTCACACAGCTTGTTATCACTTCATAAATACTTAAGAGAGGCATGCTTTCGACATTTTTTCATTCCCTGTATATAAGAGATTTCATTCACTGTAGGAATGTCAGATGTGTTGGTCTGTCCCAGTATTTACTATTTGCAAAAATAACATTTTAAATACCATTATTTTGTTTTATTTCTTTTATTGCACTATAGCGCTGCTCATCCCCTATGCAGAGTGTCAGAGCACTTTACATCCCGCATACACATTATACATTTACAATAAATCATATGTCTGTAAATCGAGGTACAGGATGTTACATAACAAAGTGATGGTTGCAAGGTGTAGGATTCACATGTCCTTCATAGTTCACTGTGTTATACTAGAAGGCTTACAATTTTATGAACTGCTGGTAACAAAAGGATCTCTCTTTTAAAAGCAGTAACCCACTTATCCATTTACATACAATAAAAATCTGTCGTCTGCATGTTGCATGATGTGCTTTGCAGGAGACATATTAAGCCTCTATGCTACTTTTATTAAAAACTGGGACTAGACAAAACACAGATCTCTCTAGCAAATATGTTAACCTCAAGAGACATCTAACCATTATTATTATTCTCTGAGATTTACTGGGCAGACAAAAATCTTTGTAGCAAGTGGGTCAACCCCATAAGATATTTTAAAATGCAGACTTTCCAACAAATTAAGCAGAACAGATTTACTGCCACCTTTCTGCTGGCTGCCAATTTCTTTGTGCCAGGATCTTAAAAAAAATAAATGTTTAAGTTGAGGCCCAGATTTTGCGTCTGTGTTGCGTCACATTGACACAAAACCTTCTTTGTTAAAAATTGTAATGCACTCAAATGTACTCAAGATAGGCCTGCTAAACAGTTGTGTGAGGTTTTAAGATCTAGTGTCACTTCTTGTGATGTCACTTCCCGTGAGGTTATGGCTTGTGATATCACTTCCTGTGATGCCATGTGCATTGTCACATGCTGTGATGCCACGCAATCTGACCCACATGCCAGGCTGTCACTTGCATACTGCCTAACTTGAGTAGTACCACCACTTAATTCTTTTTGGACTTGTGCCCTGCTCAGCACCCCTGTCTATGTGTCATTTCTCTACATCAAGATGGGATTGGATCTCACTACATTGCAATGTGATGAGGTAGTTAAATCTGGTCTGCAACCCTGGGCTGCATGGTATCTGCTAATAACTTCATCGTTAACTCTTTGACATGGTGCCCACCCCGTACATAGATCACCAAGAATGTTCCTGGTATTGATGGGGAAAAAGGACAATCCCAGGACGCCACATTTCAGTCCTACAAGGACTTGTGAGTAACTGGGCTCATTATACACAGCAATCCTCTCACCGTATTATCTATCCACTGGAAATTTCACAATACCTTCCACCACGGTGGAGAGAATATCAATCAATCAATCAATCATTTGTAAAGCACACTACATACCCGCAAGGGTCTCAAGGCGCTGGGGAGAGTCGGGGCGCTACTGATCAAACAGCCAGGTCTTGAGTATCCTCCTGAAGGTTAGCCGGTCTTGGGTCTGTCGTAGACTCTGTGGGAGGATGTTCCATGTCTTGGCAGCGAGGTGGGAGAAGGATCTCCCACCGGTGGTTGTTCTTCAGATGCGCGGCACGGTGGCGAGTGAGAGGTCGGCGGAGTGTAGCTGGCGGTTGGGGATGTAGAAGGAGAGCCGTCTGTTGAGGTAGGCTGGGCCGGTCTTGTGGAGTGCTTTGTGTGTGTGGATGAGGAGCTTGAAGGATATCCTCTTATTGATGGGGAGCCAGTGCAGGTTTCTCAAGTGGGGGGTGATGTGGCCGTGTCGTGGTACGTCGAGGATCAGTCGTGCCGAGGCGTTTTGGATGCGTTGTAGTCGTTTGATGAGTTTGGTCGGGGAGAATATGGCTTCAGTGGCATAATGCTACTTGATAACTCACAGATATTCATAGGTGTTCAGTTGAATGGTGGGGCCCACCACGCCCAGAACTGCGAGTGGTGCATTGGCCTCCTAAAAACCCTGCTCCTAAAGCTAAATGATTGTATGAAAGACCGCTGGGATTACCGCCAGACCCGTACATTAGCATGCACAGATGGATGCTCTTCATCTCAGCGGACACAGTGCTCTTGTCTCAGGAATATTGTTTCATGTGTATGTTTTTGGCTCATGTACTCATCTATATGATAGGACATGTGTGCACATTAACAACAGCTTCATTCTTGTGTTATGGCTTAGTGCTAGTGCCTGGCCAGAAAGATGAACAAGGGATATTGTTGTTTGACCTCATCGGCGGTGCACAGACTACATCCCAGGAGAAGAACAGAATGTGAAAACATATGCAGGGTACATGTGAAAGATAAAGGTGGCTCAAAGGCAAGCATGTTTATATAGTAACATATGCAAAAGAAAATTAGGCCTACAATGTGCACAGTTAGGCTAAAATAGGGAAAACCACAATGAGCCATGCAAGAAACACATGACACTACCACCAACAGTAGCCCTCCAAAGTGGACACCACCATGCACCGATGTGAAGACTAAAGATGTGAAGACTTTAATGAGGGACCACTGGCTATCTGTGAAGGTGAAAGAGGTCTACACCTGCTCCAATGGATGCCCTTTCTCACTGCCAGTGTACTACCAGATATGTCTTGTTTCCCTAACCTCAAATATACCCACCCATTCAACAGGCCCAGCTGACTTATTGAAAAAGGCAGTGCACATCCAAATATGAAGAAGGGAGAAGAGAAGGCAGTGACCCGCTGGACCATAGAGTGAACCTTAAGTTAGCTCCTGCACAGAAGACAAGAAACATCCTACTGCATCCTCTGTTTCATTCGGATCACCATTATTACCAACTCACACCTCTGACTGTAAGGGTACCCTTAAATACACAGCAGACAGGCCACTAATGAAGCAACAATGACTTGACAAAAGCCTAGCAGGAGAACCAATATTATGGTTATTAAAAATCAGTGACTGTCACAGGCTCATGACGTTTCCCAGCAGCAACTCACAGATTCACTGGGCTACAAAGTCCATCCAGTTACCATTAAACAACCTTAATGTACATTGCTAGAACCTCGGTGAACAGTGGGCAAGCCGTTGACAACCGTTCAAAAGTTACTGCACCCATTGGTAATACCGTCCTGCCAAGTCCCTGACAAGTGCATCAAAGTTACCACCTGTAGAGTATCCTACAATATATTTGGACTCAGACCATCAGCTTCATACTAAAGGCCAAGAAGTACCTGCAACACTATAAATAAACAGTCAATATGTAATAATCTTCTCACTTCATAAGTTTCCTCGATCATTCTTCGGTGCTCCTTGACCATGGCCCATATGCCTTCAAGTGTTCCAAGAACAACTACGCAGTGGCTCATTGGGGGTCTTACAGCAGTACACACATGGCAAACATGCAACCCCAACACAGCTCACATACAGTCCTGCTGATCACAGGTCCAAGAAGCCTCCACATGCATAAAGTGCACTTGGAGTGGCCCCACCGAAGAGCACTGAAGTCAGAGGTGACCCAGAGGAAGACTTTAGAAACTTTTTGTCAGGATTCCAAGTCCCTTAAAGTTTGTCTCTGGAGAGCCAAGCGACACAACAAAAGCAAGATTTGCAGTGGACGTCAGCAACTATCCTGAGGCACTGTTTGGATTTTGGACACTAATCACGACCTGTCCTGAACATCTGCATGGGAGACCTGAGTCTGTACTCTCTGGACATGACCCCCCTGTGTATGCCATCAAAAGATCATGATTTTCTCCATATCACTGTTCATGTGCTGACTCACTATGAACTTGAACAACAGTATCCTGCAGCATCCCATATAATTTGTTCACTGTCTTTCTACAGATTGACTAACACTAAAATATTAATTTTGTGTCCTACATTCTTTTTATTTTATTCTTCCACTGTTGGACTTTTTATTGTTATTTTTCAGAGGAATGTTGTGTCTTGAGGACATGCCTAATACAACAAGATGATGGACGGAGCGCTGAAACTTTTCGACCACTCACTCTCAGTCACAGATGTGGGTTTAATCCATCATTCTTTTGCTCACTATGCCACCCCAGTTTGGACCCAGCCATAAGCAAATCAGTCTTGACCCTGTTCCTCATGGGAAGAGTCCAACTCAAACTGCCAGGCCAGGGCCTCCCTGGACCGAAAAAAAGCATCCTGGGACCGGTTTCGAGGTATTACCCCTCATCAGCCAGGCTAGCTTGAATCCAGTGTCACAGCGAGCGAGGGACCGACATCTGGGCATGCCTTTGGCCACTTAGGGCAAACATAGCAAACACAAAAAGATGATGGATGGAGTACTGACACTTTTCAACCACTCATCCCAGTCACAGATCTGGGTTTAATCCATCATTCATTTGCTCACTATGCCACCCTAGTTTGGACCCAGTCATATGCAAATCAGTCTTGACCCTGTTCCTCATGGGAACAGTCCAACCCGAACTGCCAGACCAGGGCCTCCCCAGACAAGACAAAAGCATACTGGGACCGGTTTTGAGGTATTACCCCTCATCAGCAAGGCTAGCTTGAATCCAGTGTCACAGCGTGCAAGGGACCCACGTTTGGGCATGCCATTGGCCACTTAGGGCAAACATAGCAAACACAAAAAGATGATGGATGGAGTACTGAAACTTTTCAACCACTCATCCCAGTCACAGATCTGGGTTTAATCCATTGTTCTTTTGCTCACCATGCCACCCCAGTTTGGACCCAGTCATATGCAAATCAGGTTTTGACCCTGTTCCTCATGGGAAGAGTCCAACCTGAACTGCCAGGCCAGGGCCTCCCTGGACCGGAAAAATGCATCCGGGGACCTGTTTCGAGGTATTACATCTCATCATCCAGGCTAGCATGAATCCAGTGGCACAGCAAGCATGGGACTCACATCTGGGCATATCCTTGGCCACTTAGGACGAATATAGCAAACACAACAAGATGATGGACGGAATGCTAAAACATTTTAACCTCTCACCCCCAGTCACACATCTGGGTTGAATCCATCTTTCTTTTGCTCACACTGCTACCTTAGTTTGGACCCAGCCATATGCAAATCAGTCTTGACCCTGCTCATCATGGGAACAGACTAGCCCGAACTGCCAGGCCAGGTCCTCCTCATGAATTTCTCCATAGCACTCCTATTTAGCTCAGATACCTCTTTCTGGAGACCCAGATGGTGGTCAACCAACCTGGGAGACACGCCAACTCTGACGATTAATTGACCTTCAAAATCAGATTAGTTCCCTCACTTCCTCAATCTTTTTCATCCTGAAGATGATTAGAAAAATCCGCCCCTTCATCCCAATGGAGTTAATAAAAATCTTGGTGACAGCACTGGCATTGTCCAAATTGGACTATGGAAATGTGTTGTATGTAGGGATCCAAAAGCAGATCTGCTTTGAACAGATGCATGTATCATCCCCCACCAATTCACACTCCACAGATCTGTTTTGAACAGATGCATGTATCACCCCCACCTATCCACACTTAGTCAAAATCAAAGTGTGGCGACGTTACATCAACGATATCTTCATGGTCTGGGAAGGTATACCAGAAACATTGACGTTATTGTTAACATGGCTAAATGAGTGAGATCCTTACCTTCGTTTCACATGCACATCCAGCACCACCACCCTGGCATTCCTTGACCTCAACATAACGGCTGAGGCAGGAACTCTAACCACTAACACTTATTATAAACCAACAGCCAGGAACTCACTGCTACATTTCAACAGCTTTCACCCCAGAACCTTAATGGAAAACCTCCATTTTGGCCAATTCCTCCGCATACGCAGGAATTGTAGCCAACTCATAGACTACAAAAAACAATCAGCTGCCCTTGCTTCCAAATTACAGGAACGTGGCTACCCTTGCAATATCATTGAGAAAACTAAGAAAAGAGCACGCAACCAGAATAGAGAGGCTCTACGTGAAACTGTCACAAAGGTACCTCCTAATCCACCTATGACATGCGTCACCACGTACAACGTGGCCTCTAAAAAGGTCTCCAGCATCATCCGGAAACATTGGTGCATCATAAATTCATGCTCAAGACAAGGGAAAAACCCCTCTTCACCTACAAACATGCAAGCATCCTTAAGGACCAGCTAGTGTCTACACAACCTAAAACACCCAAAAAACCAGCTACAACCACCATCCTGAACACATGTGGCATCCCTAAAGTAACTGGACACTAGCCCTGCAACGACTGCAGGGTGTGCCATCTAACTCATCGATCCACAACACTCAACTTGGAATCTGGAAAAACCTGGAAACAGCTACAACACACAAATTGCAATTCCACCAACGTTGTTTACCTTATTACATGCCTATGTGGCCTCCGCTACGTGGGCATGATGCCACGCAAGGCCAGGACCAGAATAGTTGAGCATCGTAGCACAATAAGGTGCAAAAAGAACATCAGTCGCCTCACCGACCACTACCTACAACTTGGCCACCCCCCAAACAACATGACATGGAACCAAGGAACAACAATGGATCTATCGCTTGTCTACGCAACACCAGGGACTGAATGACTCTATCCCTTGGTTTAGCTTGAGGGTCTGAACATCCCAGGGAACCATAATTAGACAACTCAACAAGGCCCAGAGCAAGACCCTACAATTTAGGAGCCGCCTTCATGAACCTATGCTCGAACACACATACTGTGACTTTGTACGCGCAAATCTGTCAGACATGCCCAAACACTCATACCAGATCATGGGTTTATTTACTCAACGTCACTGCTAACAGACTGGTCGACATCTACCTGAGTCCACCAGCCCTTAGAATCTAGATGCACCCTTTCTAACAATGCATCTTAACTTTATTTTAATTCCACTCCCTCCTATATTCAGACGATTCGTTCATTGGCACAACTCACATAGTTATCGGTGAGAGCCAGCTCACCATGACAACAGGTGTATACACACCTCTATGCCTGCACGCATGTAGTCTTTTATCTATGTTCTTTCCCATAGAACGCTACTCGCAGCACTGAAGCAATGAGAAACACCTGAACATGCCGAAATGGATATTTAAGCACCAACCCCACCGAGTATTATTCCCTATGGAGATCCGCTGCAGTACAACAGGTTTCACAAGGGTCCTGACCAACAAAGTTGTGAGTAGACCACTAAGACTTACCAATCCAGCTACCGGGTAAGATTTTCCCTTCTCTTTTCAGGTTCCAAATGGCCCACACACCAATACTTCTTTCTTAACAGGGTCTGAACCTCTGCCGGAAATCTCTATGGGGCATTTGGTGCAAATCGCAAGCGTAAGGATACTCCAGATCGTGACCACTTTTCTCATGTGTGTGTGCTTACTCGACATAGCCCACCACACATATCAGCGCATATATCGGTAATTCACTAAACCGTACCACCATTATGCTTTCACATTTGCCGCATTATTTACGCTAATTATGCACTAATCAACCGGCAAATATGTACTCTTGTGATTCTGATTTTACCTAAATCATGCTAAGACTCCCCACTGTATGTTTGCTTGTCCTATATGTTGTATGCTTGGAGAGGGAATCCACCTACCACATGTATGGCACCTTAGCGCGTGCAACACATTTTAGAGCACACACTCACTGTAAGTGTAGATCTCACTTTCACATAGTTTAAGGTCCTGAGGAAAGCCTGTATTAATGAAAGGCCTGGCTGAAACATGTAGACCACCCACCGGATGCAGGAGTTCCTAATTATCACTGCACCTACATCCATTGCCTTGCTTGTATTGCTACCAGAGATCCAGATATTAAAGGTAACCCCCATCGGCACTGGGACCACTGGATAGCTTTTAAACTTTCACTATCACTGCACACTCAGTAAAATACCTGCTCCGCTGTAATACAGGTGTTGAAGCCCATGCTGGACACTTTTGGTGTCACTGGGTGGGCCCGATGATGAAGCATGCCACCAACTAGGTTGGTGGGTGAGGGCTTCATAAGGAAATCAACCAGTTCCTTTTTCCTTCCCCATCAGTCCTGAGTCCTGTATCACATATAAATAGGCTAGTCCTCCCTTGATTACATATAATAAACCTGGGGATACGGACTGGCTACCCAGTCCTCTCTCTCTCCTTGATAATTGAATTTCAAATAAGGTGCGCCGGGGGAAGTGTGCAAAATGGCAACTGGGAGGTAGTGGAATCCTGAAGCTCCACCACCTGCGATGTTTGTAGCAGTGGAAGCGGGGTAACCATTAACTCCCTTTCATTCTTCAGTGCACACAGGAGACCCCTGAGACTGCAGGAACCTCCTGGTGGATGACAGTGCACTGCCTGGTCGACGCTACAGAAGACATGGCTTTTCATGAGCTCTGTGGTGCAACCTTTCAAAATGGTGACTGGTTAAGAGTGAGAGCAAATGGAGACTCTGGGCCCAGACGGAGGTGGGTTAGGCTGACCGAGAAGATGTGCCTGAAGTGAACTCTGTGGGGCAGTGTGGCCCTGCCTTTCAGCACAGGTCGGAGGAGAGCAGAGTCACATTCATGGACCAGCTGCAGAGCTGGGCCTGGTTGGCCCCAGAAGCATTGAGGGGGGGGAAGCAGAGCAGGGGCACAGCTTGCAGCAGATCTGGCGGGAGAACCTACATGAGCAGATAGAAGCGGACCCAACCCTGGTAGCAATAGACCAGTAGGGGAAGCGAGGAAGTCTCCCTGCTGCTGGTGAGGGCTGGGCCTGCTATGCCCATGGCTGTCGAGTGGTGCGGCATGGGGAGCAGTGATAAATATAGGCCTGGTTGCCCTGAAAAGCCTGTACCTTCCACATGGCCCCACTTACCTAATGAAAGGCGGGTACACTGGGGCCCATCCATCTCTACTCCCCCCTGTAGACGTCTGCCCCATGTCTGAAGCCTCGTCAGGGGCACCCCACATCTGCAAGATTCCCCTGTTTGCCGCCACCGGAGATGCGCTACACTGCCGCTCAGCATAGGGGGCTAACCCGAGAGGTTATTGGAGGAGTGGGACCACCTTTGACAGCAGTCATTATATCTGCAGTCATGACAGAGATCCAGCTATACTATCTTGGAGAGTACCTTCAACAGGTTTCAGTGCTTGTACACCTCCGCTCAGCAATGAGATGCACTGTTGCACACACCTGGAACTCCAGACGGTCCGCGCTTCTTCCTCGGTCGACTGATGACCTCTTTCACAGTTTGCTGTCGGCTGCGCAGAGTCTAGTGTTTATTCTGATGCTCGGAGCTAAGACTCCCACCCTCAGAGAGATAAGCACCTGGCAGGTCAACGACATTACAATGTCTGCTACAGCACAGGTGGACACTCATGGTTCCCCCGCACATCAGCAAGAAGGACAGTTCCATCAGGGTAATGCTCACTAAGCCTGTTAGATCTGGGGGTCTCTAGTTGGCAGAGGTAGGTACCAATTTCCAAATAGAGACCCTTGCTTCTCGTTAGGGTAAGGGGGATTCACTCTTTAGATAACCCCTGCTCACCCCCTTGGTAGCTTGGCACGAGCACACAGGCTTATCAAAGGCAATGTGTAAAGTATTTGTACCAATGCTCACAGTAACACAGTGACAACAACACAAATGGACTCCACACCAGTTTAGAAAAATAGAAGTATATAATCTAAACGAAACAAGACCAAAACAAAAAAAATCCAACATACACAGTTCAAGGATATGATTTCAAAAGAGTTCCTAAGGTTGCATTAAAATAATCCACAGTTGCGTCACGTTTTAGCCAAAAGTGCCTTTAGATGCGACAAAAGTTCCAAGGAAAAGCTGCAGCGTTGAAAAACAAGCGATGCGTCACTCCTGAGACTCTGGGGAGGCAATGCGACAACCCAGCTGGACGCAGCGGACGTGTTGCGGTGACTCTGGTCTGTATGTGGAGGGATGCGATACCTTGTATGTATTTCGGTGTGGAGGTTTCGTAGAAAGCGTTTCGCAAAGGTACGATACGACGATCTTTGAGACGGCGATGATCTCAGGTGCAGCAGCAATGCGCATCGTCGATCTTCTCCTCTCGTGGCCCCTCGATGCGATGGCTCTGCAACGACTCTCACAGAGACATGATGCGGTCCGCAAGCAAGCGGTGCGACGTTCTTACCCAGTGACGACAGGCTCTGCGACGATACTCGCATCGATGGTACTTTTCCAGCACCGGAGCGATGCGTTCCTCAAGCGTAGGATGCGTCGGTTCTTGCAGCACTAACAGTCGCTGCGACGATCTCGATCTTCGCGGCGGCAGGAATTTCCTTGCACTGACGAGGAAGCGCTCCGCAAGCGAGCGATGCATGAAACTTTGCAGATTGTCTTTAGTTACTTCTTATCCAGCTTCTCAACAACAGGTGCAACTTCCAGAGGCACCACAACTGGGCAAGCACTCTAGGAAGGACAGAACTCTCTCAGTAGAGTTCAGGGGGGAAGCTGGGGGTGAAGTCCTTTTGTTCCTGGGACTTTTTAACAGGAAACCAGGTCTACCCAGGCCCTTGGAGATCTCTTCAAGCAAGGGGACACAACACAAAGCAAAGTGTTTCCCCTCTCCTTGGCAGCAAAGCAACTGCAGGTCAGCCCACAAACACACAGCAGGACAGTCCTTCCTCTTCAGTCTTCCAGCTTTCTCCTTGGCAGAGGTTCCTTTTTGACTCCAGGATTATCTAAAGTTCAGTGGTCTGGGGTCCCATACTTATACCCCAAAAAGTCTTTGTTCCCTTTGTGCAGGAGGGCTCTGAGCCCGGTCCAAACCAGTTCTGGAGCACTCTGTTTACATGACTCCTTCTTTCCTTTCACAGTGCAGAGCAGAAACATCAGATACCCCACAGGAGGTGAAGCCAGCATTGTGGAGGGAAAGCACAGCCCTGGAGCACTTTGTTGACATGATTCCTTCTCTCCTTTCACAGTGCAGGGCAGAGACATCAGACGTACCACAGTGGGTGGAGCCAGCACTGTGGGGGCAGGCATAGTCCTATTCAGGTCCCAGGTGCAACTCCTCCCTCCCATCTAGATGCAGATCTCTCTATTCACCACTGGGTGGACTCATTCTGTCCCCTGGATTTCCCCAGCCCTGTCACTCACAAACCAGACAGTCAATTCACAAACAGCCAAATGCACACAGAATGGTCAGACAAGAAAGCAGCCACTTGTTAAAAGTGCTGCTCTCAAACACAGGATTTAAACACCACCCTTCCTAAAAGATGTGTTATTAAATTCTGAGTTCAGAGATACCAGACTTCAATTTTCTAAATTTCTCCAATGGGAAGATTTGCAGGTAAACATTATGTACAGCGTTCCCCATTATAGCCTACGGGCAAAAAACGAAGATGGCTGTAATTCACTACCAGAGCATGTCACCCACACTAGTACATGCTCTACCTTTCACATACATTGCACCTTGCCCAACCTTAGCAACTGCACACAGGCACTGCGGTGGCAGGCCTGAGACACCATTTTAGGCCTACTCATGTGAGTGGCACAATCAGTGCTGCAGGCCCACTAGTAGCATTTGAATCACCAGCCCTGGCACACTCAGTCACTTTACTAGGGACTTCCTGGTAAATTAAATATGCCAATAATGGATAACCAATCACAATAACAATGTACACAGAAAGCATATGTACTTTAGCACTGATCAGCAGTGGTAAAGTGTCCAGAGTCCAATTGCTAACAACCACGGGTCAAGAAAAATAAAAGAGGAAGAAGCAGAAAGTTTGGGGATGACCCCGCAAAAAGGGCCATTTCCAACACAAAACCCTTCCAGCCTAAAGCCAGGGTAGACCAAACGATACATCGATGAGATTTCCTGCTTAGGGCGATAGAACACAGACACTGGCCCAAACAGCAGGGCACTATTCCTGTTCTACGCCTTCCTGAACCCAGTTGCATCACTCTATCCATACTCTCAGGATCCACCAAGCTAACCCATCTGGAACTATTCTCCTCACCTGTGGACACCATCTGTGCAGCAACTAAACATAACTTGCTCACAGGTCTGTCCCAACAGACAGACAACAAGCCACAGTGGCACTGACAGTGGTCGGGGATGAGACCCAGGCCTTATGCCTCTCAGGGCTCTCAAATCCCTGTGGTGTCAGAGAGTGGGGGGCAGTAGCCCCTGGTGCTTGGCACCCTTTGTCCACTCCCCCTCCTGTCAGGTCAGGTCTGACATCTTGGCACTGACCCATGAGTCCTGGGCCTGTATCCGGTGGCTGGACAGGACGGAGGCTGGGGTGGGCTTTCCCATACCACGTCCTCCGCTTCCTTGGGGCTCTGTACCCTCCCACCTGGTGTGGTACCCCCTTCTAGAATAGTCAGGGCCCCTGTGGCAGGTGTCCTGCACCATTCGCCCACCAGTTAAGGGGTTGTATCCTGCAACTGGGATTCCAGGTCTGTGGGGGACACCCCGGACCTGGCCCTCCAATCTAGGGTCTTAATCCTCCAGGTGAACCGGGGTCAGAGGCAAGGACTCCTTCCCCCTGCACCCCCTTCCAGAGTTCTGTATCCTCCCACTTGGAGCGGTACCACTGGAAGAAGAACTGGTAGGGACACTGTTGACAGATGTCCTTCCCTCCAGGTCAGGCAACACCTGAACCTGGCTTCCCAACCCAGGGGCCAACCCCTGCGGTTGAACACTTGCCTGACACACCAGGACTTCACTCATGGATGTGCCCACACTGGTAGACAGTACCCACCTGGCCAACACAACAGTGTCACCCTTTCCACACCCCCAGGGTGTGACTCATGCCCCCCTTCCAGGGGCAACCCTGTCCACCATGACAACCACCCATAGTGGCCACTGACAGCTGTCAGTGATGAGAGCCAGGCCTCATGCCTGTCACTGTCAGGCCTCTCTAACCTCTTGTAGTGTAGTTCCTATTATCCCAATAGGCTCTGCGCATTGGAATAATACCTTCAATAGTATAGGCCTAGACCAGACGTTAACTAGGTCTTCTATTGTCGATATTAGACTTAAAGTTTTGGGTTTGCCAGCTAGCTCAGAGTTCACTAGAAACTTTCTCGAATAGGCAAGGAGGAGTTGAACCTCCCTGGATAGACAAGAAGGGATTTAGTTTCTGACAACCATAGAACATGACAACTTTGCTCTCCCCTAATCAAGAGTGTATCTCTAGAGTCGTGTGAAAACAAAAGACAACTTATTTTACTCAGTCAGTACGTGCATTCTTAGTCTCACCAGATTGTAGAGAAAAGGAAGAGACGGGCGTGTTCAATAAAAGATGTTATTTATTGATCAGTCTCTTTTCTCATACAAGAGAAATGGATCGATATTATCGCAATACTTATGGTTAAGTAAAGTGCATACAATAAAAGCAGAAGTATAAAATAATACTGTAAAAACATTTATATGGTTTCTAAGCCATAAGGTGGTTTAAAATGGATAAAATAGATACATACACATATACATTTGACTAATCGTACTCAACTGGTGTTTCTAACTACGCCTACCCCGGTGTACCTGACCTAAGCCTAATACGTGGGCGGGAATAGAAAGTAGCAGTTTAAGTTAAGTTTGTTTTGCCAAGTGACTGACTCAAGAATTCTCTGCAAGGGGTTATTCAGTTCTGTACCTTGAATCTAGGATGAATGAGGGATGGTATCTCTCGTCTCTGGTCTCGATATTCCAGGCTGCCTGTGAGGGCTACCCGGAAGCGCCGGAGCTGGATTTCTCGGCAGGAGAAAGCAGCGTCTCGTTCTCAGCGCGTCAGGAAGGCGGGGCTGCGCCAGCGGGGTCTGCTCTGCTCTGGGCTTCTGCAAGTCTGGCTGCTCCGATCTCGTCACCACCGCGTGTGTTTGCTTAAGGCAATACCGGAAATATTTATACCTGTAAGGTGCCGAGATTGACGTAAGGATGGACATAGATACGTCAATAAGGATGTCATACGACTTGGTCGTTAGCACAGTCTTTTGCTGAAGTTCTCGATGAAATCAAAACAATGGCCGCAGGGTTTTTCCCAGGTTGTCATAGGTTTGATTTGTTTTGAGAACTCCGTATGCCTTATCAGGGGCTGGAGGAATATCGCTTGTCTAATTAGATGGCAAGCGTTATGACCTAATCAGATAACACGTTCCTGTGCCGTAGTGTGGCTTAATCAGATAACGGTTTCTGCATCATGGGATGGCTGCTAGTTAACTTGTTAACCAGAACAGGGTCAGAAATAGGGGGATCGATACAGAACCTATAAGAATACATCACACCCACTCCACGCTAACTATGGCCATGTTTACGAATCTAGGCATAGTAAAACATACTGTAGAGTATCGTGTATACCTTACCACCCCAAAATACATATAATGCATTTCGAATAATGTAATATACGGAAAAAATATTCACATGTACTATATGCACTCAAGCTGTAGAATAATGCTAAAGTAATCACGCATATGTATACATTATTGCTAATTGGTATATGAGAATTTACACATGAAATGGCTCTTAATACAGAAGAAAAAAGGTTCCAGACCATTTCATCACAGAATAAAAATAATTATGAACATACCAGCGGGCAGCTAATGTCTATAAAGTTTCTAAAAATAGAAATTTGAGTTCTCTAAGAATAGTTCTTACTTTAAGCAGAAGATAAGTGTCCCGAAAATTCGTAAAAATATTTTGGGGCTGCTGAAAAAATCGCTGTCCGTGAACTGGAGGGAAAATTGTTCATGTTATTTTGCTATTAAGTTGAAGGCCAAATTCAGGGTGTTGGGAACGCCGTGTGCTAGCTTGCTTAAAAGTCTCTATTTCTGTTCTGGTGAGAACATCATATCATTTAGACTGTCGAAAAAGCTGTCAACAGCTTCCTGGGAGAGTTCCACTAACTCGGAAAAAGGTGTAACCATGCATTCGTGCGCATGATTGTCTCCATTGACGTTTTGATTAGTATTGCTGACAGAAGGTCGTACCTGATCGATGCTGCTTTCATCTTGAACTTCACTACCCCTAAATCGTAGTGGTGAAGTTTCCACGAATGCCGTCATCAGGATTGGTAGCCGTTGAGGGCAGCACAAAGCATGAGCCTTTATCGGACCCAACAATGTTTCTGCATCCATAGGCGTATCCGATTGTAGCGTCAGACAGGTGTCCAACACGCATTCTTCTCCGCACAGCAAGCACCTCAATACAGGTAAAACACATCGATGCCACATTGGTCGAAATGAAAGAAACCAAGTCATGTTCAGGTCTCTAAGCCGGGATAGTCCCAGGATTTTTGATATCCGGTCCCGGTATCCAATGGCTCGGATTGTTTCTTCCCTTGTTGCAGGTGTTTTGTCTGTGACATGGTTTGCCATAACGAAATATCAGGACCAAGAATAGGATTCCTGCAATTAGTCCTAAAATGAGGGGAAGTCCGCCAAAAATCGAATGGACGAAATCTGGAAAAATACCCAGTATGGCTTTGAATGGTGTTAATGCCATTGAAAATACTGTCTTAAATACTTTTGAGACTCCACTGGTATCAGAAATATTTAAGATTTCATTCAGGATTTCTGCGAAATGTATGGGGGAATTAGTTGATAACAATGAGTGAATCTCTGCAGTCGTCCTTGCGACTAGGAGATCATACGTTTCTTTTGATGACGTGAGTCTGGTCGGCGTCTGAAGAAGCACTGTTTTCATTCTGCTTAAAGTATCTATTCGAATAGAAGTAATTTTCAAGTTAGGCCATGCCCTTGCCTCCCTGTCTGGAAAGGAGCTGGGGAACAATGAGTGTCCACAGCACATGACCTTCGCAGTCGTAGTTACGAGATAAGGAGTCCCGGGCATAAGACTACAACATCTGCGATCCACAATTAGAATGTAACTCCCGTTATAGAGTCTTTTAAGGAATGGTTCTATCTCTGTTGCAGGTGCGCCTAGCTGGTGACATGAAAGGTTATTTGAGTTCCCTTCACAGGCTCCATGCAAACTAATTCCATTACACAGAAGTGTACCGCTTAGTGACATCGCACAATTATTGCCACTAAGAAACACTTTCTGTCCTTTATTACTGACACATGCATGTGAATAGGGCAAGTTCCATGTTGTCTTAATGTACCCTTTTCCCAATTTTTCGTACATGCCAGCCTGTATATATTTTTGGCAGTATTGAAACCTGAAGGTTGATATTGAAATATTAATTATCCCATGTATTATCCATTCACTGACAGGTCGTTCTGACATTGTCACTGGTAATCTCTCGAGTTTCTCAATGCTCAGGATTGTATAATCAGCACCCTTTTGTGCCATACTGATTTGTTTATCAGTAAGGTTAAAGCTATTGAATAGTGACGTTGTGTTGATTAAACGCCAAGGCACATAGCCTGAACGCAGATTTTGTAACGTCCAGCCAAGCTGTACAATAGAACGCAATTGAGACTGACCGTGTTGTAACACAGTAAGTCTTGCGATATTATGTCGATTGCTGAAGACACAATGCTGTCCAAAGAAAAAATTCTGGAGGACAGAGTCATTAACCCATTGTCCACTACAGAAAGTGATTTTTCCAAATTAATACGGTCAATTTCCCGTATACTTTCTGCTGTCTCAATTTGAGTTACCTTCCAGGCCTCATTGTAAGCTGCATATACAGAGGCTGCTATGAAGCGTTTTTGACGCTGTTTGCGCGGTCCCATAATGAAATCACGCAAGTCAGCACCATCAGTAAGTAAAGTTAGGTGTTGCTTAATTTCTGTCAGTGTGGAAGTTTGTAGCCATTGAAGGCATAATTTGCCCACACTGTAGGTGGTTATTATCCCTGGGTGTTGTCTTTGGGAATATCTAGGGTCTGGCCTGGTCAATTTGAACCCCTGTTTTTTGTTCAGGAATCTGTCTTGACAGTTATTAGTATCTGTGGGCCAGATCAACCACTGTTTCCAATCAGGATGTGTTCTGTTTTGGTTTAATATATAGTTTACGTCTATCTCTTCATCTGTAGAGCTATTGCTGTCCATTGTTGGCTTTGGAATAGACGGTTTATTTAAGTCTTTGATTTTGGCTAAGCCAAGACAGGTGGTTTGTTGAACAGTGTCATTTAAAAATATAATTTGTTCTGGGATCATGCAGGCTCTAAACAATGATTCTATACCTTGTACTTGCCATTCTTTTGTACCCCAAACACTTTTAACTTCAACATTTTTGTCCCAATAATCAAAACCAAAAGTATTCATTTGTTCAAAAAATGAGTCTGAATATATCAATTTCGTGTTTGTTAGCATGGTCTTTGTCCCTGTCTTATTTGACAATTTGAAATAAAATGTTTCAGCATTACTTGTGTTGAACCCTGAAAAGTATGAATATTTGTCGTAAAAGGTTCTTGAGCTTCCTTTTGGAGGGGTTGCACAATGTTCCCATTGATTATAATTTAAAACATTTCTAGGTTGTGCAGATTTATGTAGAAAATGGTTACCATAGTGGTTGTAACATTACATACTATCATAATTAGTCGAACCCTGCAAATAATCATGTTTGGTAAATTTAGCAGACATCACTAAGTCAGACATCATATTATTTATACTTTCAAAGTCCCAATCATCAGCAAATGAGCTTGTTTTTACAAAGTCACTCAACGAGATCTTAATTTGGTGTGGATATTTCAGGATCTCAACCTGACCATAAATTTTGTAGTCAGTATTGTCCCATGCTACCCCACCCGGTATAGGATTGGCTGTGAAGTTGACCGAAGAAAGTTCTCTTTTCTCGACGTGTGAAGATGTGTGTGGCTTGAGGATCAAGTTGATTTTCTGACTTGCTGTGTCCATTTTAGCATATTTTCCCTCAATGAAGCGTCCCAAAGTTAGTACCATGATGAGCCAAAGTATGAGGATAAATGCACCAAAGCCCACCCAAAATTCAATCCATGGAGAAATCAGATATGTTTCTTTCAGCTGTTTCAAAAGTTCTTTAGCTTTATCTTTAAAGGTTTTTGTTGATGGCTGTGTTTTTGATTCACTTAGGTCTTCAGAGGAATCATCGAAGTTTATGAAGTAGCCGGATGCAGTTCTGTCAATTGTTCCAATTGCTTCAGGATTACTGTTTCTTGCATATTCGTTTGTTACTTCATTGTAGGTTGGCGTGTCTCTACTAAATCTTTTTATTTGGGTTTTCAGAGGTTTAAGTTCCAATGCATTGTTGCATAGTCCTTGTTGTTCTTCTGTAGGCGTTTCGAATGTGATTAGCCTCTTAGTTTGGACCTCTGTATTGGTAGCAAATCTTGGTGTTCTACTACTTATCGGGAGTCCACTTGGCCTACTGTTTGTTATCGGCCACATGATTGTGGTTTTACCAGGTCGATGGATACAACTCGGTTCTCCTTTTTACCAGCAAGCGGCGGTAGTACAACTGATCTTGTCCCGTTGATAGACAAGACAGGAACTGCTTTTCTGTAAGAAGGCCCAAATTCCTTCTTTACCGCGATCTTTTCTCTGACTAGATCCCCGACTTTTGGAATCCAGACAGGTCTTGCTGGGACAGGTGGTGGTTCTTCAGTGGTTGTTGGCTGCTGTTTCAACTTTATGTTGCTCAGGTCTTTTCTTGTTTTGTTTAAGTCCTGCAAAATAGCCAAACGATCTTTGATATCAAAGCTTTTTTACTTTACCACTGAAGTCTGACTGTCAAGATCTAAGACTAACATCCTAGTTCCAAACAATAATTCGTACGGACTGAATCCCTTCAGAGAATTTCTTGGCAGGTTATTTAGACTACGTTGGACACTTATTAGATGTTTGACCCACCCAGCTCCCGAACCTAATATCCTTTCTGTTATAGA
Source organism: Lissotriton helveticus (assembly GCF_964261635.1). Taxonomy (NCBI): domain Eukaryota; kingdom Metazoa; phylum Chordata; class Amphibia; order Caudata; family Salamandridae; genus Lissotriton; species Lissotriton helveticus. The sequence goes on from NC_136068.1 coordinate 945,981,216, forward strand.
TAGCTTTATGCCTTGGTTTTTTCTTTACACCATCCCGTATCCCTCAGGAAGGAAGTGAGAAGAATCCTGCATCGCTATGCTCATTTGGCCGTGCTTCCCCACAAGCTTGAGGGCTAAAGTGAAAACATTGGTCAAACGTAGCATGCTCCTAGCGTATATGCCATTTAGACTCGCAAATCTTTGTATAACAGTCCAGACGTCAGCCGAGTGCTGGGGATCTACATTATAAGTGGAAACTAGCCTGTATATGTTAATCGGACGCTTTGCTTTTTACTGCTGATCCTTTCTGGAGTGAAACGCCACGGTAGTATACCGTTTCTCTCGCCACTGCGATCTCTGTTGCAGTCCGGGCATTTTTTTACAAAAATGTGATGCTGCAGGCTCATGCCTGGCCACCAGTACACTGATTGTAGTTCTTCCAGAGAATCTTTTAGTTTGAGGTGTCTGAGACCCTCGCCCATATGTGCGTCTGCAATTAACAAAGTTCTCCTGTCCATGTTTGGAATTACTCTATCCCCCACTCCAGGGATTCGAGCAAAAGGGACGGAGTTTGCATCGATTATGTATGTATAATTGAGAGGATAGTTGATCGGTAGCGCTGAGCAGTCGCCTTTTGATGACGTTTTTACCGCCAGCACTGTTTCACCGTCAATGTATTTCATTGTACGCTTTTTTCTAGCTACGGAAGCCGATTTAGTTGCTACCGCTGTGGCTGTCTTAGCCAATGAATTCCCTGCAACGTGAACGCCATCACGCTGATGACTCAGTGAGTGTGTCACGTGAGTCTTTGGTAGTTCTTTCTGTAAAATAACTATTTGTTCCCAAAGCAGTTTTTGCTTTATTGTTGCACCTGTGTCATCTTTGTAACCATTTTGAATCCATTTCTGCAAATCGCTGTTATATGATTTGACGCAGTAATACGAATCGGACACTATAAGTGTCGGGAATTCGCGATCTGCATTATCTAGCGCCATTTTCAATGCTATTATTTCAGTCTGTTGTTCTGAATTGGTTTCTACTGAGTGTGTTTTTGTTAATAGAGGTCTTAGTTTATCTCCGCGCCACACTTCTTTTGTAATCTCACATGTGGGGTTGTATGCTTGTTCTCCCCAAACGGAGGGTTGAGCATGTCCGTCTGTATAGATTACACAAGCGTACTGTCGTAAGGGCAGAATGTCGATTGGCAGAGGGAATGTTCTTTCATATTCTAGATTTTTCAATTCTTTTAATTCTGGATCAAAGTAGTATTTTACTTTGTCCGTTGTAATTGAATTCACCCATTGTATCCATTCCGGATTCAATGCTGTTGTTGGTAAATTACACGGTGTTGTTAATGCCTCAAAGGCTGATTCTGCTGTTCTGACTGTGATGTGTCTACCGTCAGCTTTATCTTTTTCTCTAGCTATTGCGGTTTGAACTGCATGAACAATGTTTTCTTTAATGCTGAATTTCTTTTCAGCTTCTGTGTACAAGTGTGATTTGAATGCAATTGGTACCTTTTCTCCCTCGTTAGAGGTCAGGTATGTGAATCCGCATCTTCCTGGGATGACTCGAATCACAAGATTGCGTGTGTTATCACGTGTTTCTAATTTTGTTTTTATTAACATGTCACTTTGTAAGGATCTCAGAATTTCTGTGTGTTTTTGAGTCCAATTTGTTCTTTTAAAATCTGGTTTTATTAGATCATAAAGGGGCTTGACCCTTTCAGCGTAATTTGCAATGTATGTTCTTCCGAAATTTAGGAAGCCTAGAATTTACTGTAGGTTTTTTAGTGTTCTAGGTGCTTGGAGTAAGGCACATTTCTCTAGGAAATTGTCAGCCAGGCTTTTGCCTTCACTTGATAATTCATATCCTAAGAACAGGACTGTTAGATGGGCAATTCTAGATTTTTTAAAGTTGAATTTGTAACCCTCTGCTGCGAACCCAAGTATTATGGTGTTCACTCTCTTCAAGTGAGTATCCAAGTCATCATCTGTTAGGTATATGTCATCGACATAAGATAATGCTTCGTCATCATATGTTTGTAGTAATTCTGTTACTCTCGCTGAGAATACTCCTGGGCTGTTCTTGAACCCTTGGGGTAACCGACAGAATTGTTTTTGAGCGCCATTTATTGAGAACGCAGACAAATATCTGCTCTCTAGTGCTATATTTTGACAAAATAATCCATTAGAGATGTCTAATGTTGTTTTGTATTTTTTGCGCACTATGTTATTCATTAGCGCTGCACTATGCGAGTTTTGCACTGCAAAAGTTTTGCAACATGAGTTAAGGTGTCTGTAATCCAAAACTAGACGATATGAATTGTCTGGTTTGGAGACAGGAAACAAAGGGTTGTTCATTTGTGAGGTGCAAGTTTCAATCACCCCCTGGTATTCTAAATGATCTAGGATTTCTTTTACCTGTTTTTTAGCTTCTTGCTTAATTGGGTACTGTCTTTGTGCAGTAGGTTGTGATTTTAACTGGATTTTGTGAGGAGGAGAGTCCTCATCCCATCCTACGTGATTTTTATATAAAGCAGGAGCTTGAGCTACTGCCCACTTTCTAGCAAGTGTGTATTTTTTATGAATTGGGATATGATTTGAGAAGGCAGGCATAATTATTTCTTCGCCATGAGGGCAGTCCCTGACAAACTCTGGTGGCCAGTCTTTTTCAGCTAGAAGGATGTCATAGCCCTTGGAGAGATTATCCCAAAATAGTCCCCTTATTTTTCTAGTCTTATCCCCTTCTATACGTAAAGTTATTTCATATATTTTGTGAGGTTTGCTAACTCTGGTGTCTGCAGTTTCCACTTGAAGATATTCATTCGTGTCCACTGTCTCCAGATGATTCATAAGGACTTTGCGAGCTATGCTCACTTCTGCTGCGCTGTCTAGCATTGTCTGAGCCCATTCTCCGTTTTTCAGTTGTGTCCTCAGTATTCTCGGCATTGTTAACTACTTTAATACTGGCTACATTCTTTTTTGGAAATTGTAATTTCTTATTTGGATGAACAGGTTCCTTGTCTTTGGACTTGACGTGCCCTTCCCTGGGTTCCGATCGTCCTCTTCTTTCCGATTTCTGCGAGGAAGTCTGAAAAGATTGAGAGGGACGTGTATCAAAATCTTGATATCTATCCGGTTTCTTTATATTATCCCTATTTCTAAGGTTGTATTTTTTCACAGAGGGCTCACTTTGGGGAGACTTGGGTCCTTGGTCCGGAGATCTTTCTCTCAGCCGAGGAGACCTTCCTCTGGACTGGAATCTCTTTTCTTTTGGATTGGATTGTTTGTTTCCATCCCAGTTCTTCTTTTGACTGTTTAGATGATTTTTAATAAATATTTTTTCAGGACTTTCAATCAGTTGGGGTTTTACTGGTATTCCACCTAAACTATCTCTACCTAGTTCCTCATAGGATTTTTCTATAATTCTGGCAATTTCAGCTGGTTGGTCTGCTATATCTGTTTCTTTTAACCTTTTGCGGATCGCCACGTTTGCTGCTTCTCCCTTTATATTGGCTAGTAATATAGCCGAGACCTGCTTGAAGTCTTTCAGTAATTTCATACCAAGAGTTAAAGCGGGTTCTGGACCGTATTCGTCTTGAATTTGTTTTAGCACATCTGGTATTACCGAGATGGATGGAAGCAAAGACTGTACCCCAAGTGTCACAGTCCTCCACGTGTGGTGCGATTCCCATTGGAAGACAGATAGTCAGAATCCTGTGTTTATCCACAGGGGTGGTGTCTGGAAACACCGCCTCTATTTGGGTGATTTTTTGTGCTAACCAGAATGGTATTTGTTCCCTTTTAGCTGGTACTTTACCTAGGCAGGACTGTATGTTCTGTGGTGTAATTTTATTTGTGTTCCCCTGATGAGGGGTCAGCTGTGGAATTTTAATTGCTGGTTGGATTGTTGAAGTCCGCATTACATATTGGACTAATTGTCTATGTACTTTTATTAATTGTTTTAGTTGTATTAGAAGATCTGCTGCAGACATTCTTTCGATGTCTGGATGTGGTGTGTATCCGGCTAGGACCGGCCACGTTGCTCCTGGTCTACCTAATGGACCGAGCCTGGTGATGTGATTGTTGTGTTTTAGGGCGCCATTAAACAAGAGCAGGTGCTCTTGAAATTTAAGTGGTACTTCCACCTCCTCGAAAGGAGTGTATTCTTTAGGAGGTTCCTCTGTTTTGTAATGGTGGAAGTGCTTTGTTACAGCGTTTGCTGCTGGAAAGTTTATCCATGAATAGAATATCTCTGTCTGCCGATATTCGTGTGCCTCTATTACGAATATGACTGTGCCACCTCTAGGTGTCAGTCCATTTTCTATAAGTTTTAAAGTTATAGATTTTCTTATGTTGACCGGGATGAGTATTAAATCCGGGTCTGCTTCTTGCATAGTATTTTCAGCTGCTGCGAGTTCAGCTGCTATTCTAACTGTTTCTCTTTCTTCATCACTGTCTGACATTCTACTGTCAGGAAGGTTATTTTGTTTGTTTGCAGATCAGGTTTCTTATGGAAACAAAGATTAGATGCACAATATTTTGGAACAGTGTATCCTTCAACGTTGACTAAACCAAGAACCATACATAGGAGTTTCCTCCTGCGAGGTTTGGCGGATATGACCTTTCACCCACTCCAGACGTCTTTGGAGTATTATGGGAAAAAAGGGGTCTGAGTGAAAAAGCACGACTGAGTTACTCTAATGTCTTGCGTTAGTTTTATCGCCTTTCCAAACGTTTGGGCGCCATGTAGTGTAGTTCCTATTATCCCAATAGGCTCTGCGCATTGGAATAATACCTTCAATAGTATAGGCCTAGACCAGACGTTAACTAGGTCTTCTATTGTCGATATTAGACTTAAAGTTTTGGGTTTGCCAGCTAGCTCAGAGTTCACTAGAAACTTTCTCGAATAGGCAAGGAGGAGTTGAACCTCCCTGGATAGACAAGAAGGGATTTAGTTTCTGACAACCATAGAACATGACAACTTTGCTCTCCCCTAATCAAGAGTGTATCTCTAGAGTCGTGTGAAAACAAAAGACAACTTATTTTACTCAGTCAGTACGTGCATTCTTAGTCTCACCAGATTGTAGAGAAAAGGAAGAGACGGGCGTGTTCAATAAAAGATGTTATTTATTGATCAGTCTCTTTTCTCATACAAGAGAAATGGATCGATATTATCGCAATACTTATGGTTAAGTAAAGTGCATACAATAAAAGCAGAAGTATAAAATAATACTGTAAAAACATTTATATGGTTTCTAAGCCATAAGGTGGTTTAAAATGGATAAAATAGATACATACACATATACATTTGACTAATCGTACTCAACTGGTGTTTCTAACTATGCCTACCCCGGTGTACCTGACCTAAGCCTAATACGTGGGCGGGAATAGAAAGTAGCAGTTTAAGTTAAGTTTGTTTTGCCAAGTGACTGACTCAAGAATTCTCTGCAAGGGGTTATTCAGTTCTGTACCTTGAATCTAGGATGAATGAGGGATGGTATCTCTCGTCCTTGGTCTCGATATTCCAGGCTGCCTGCGAGGGCTACCCGGAAGCGCCGGAGCTGGATTTCTCGGCAGGAGAAAGCAGCGTCTCGTTCTCAGCGCGTCAGGAAGGCGGGGCTGCGCCAGCGGGGTCTGCTCTGCTCTGGGCTTCGGCAAGTCTGGCTGCTCCGATCTCGTCACCACCGCGTGTGTTTGCTTAAGGCAATACCGGTAATATTTATACCTGTAAGGTGCCGAGATTGACGTAAGGATGGACATAGATACGTCAATAAGGATGTCATACGACTTGGTCGTTAGCACATTCTTTTGCTGAAGTTCTCGATGAAATCAAAACAATGGCCGCAGGGTTTTTCCCAGGTTGTCATAGGTTTGATTTGTTTTGAGAACTCCGTATGCCTTATCAGGGGCTGGAGGAATATCGCTTGTCTAATTAGATGGCAAGCGTTATGACCTAATCAGATAACACGTTCCTGTGCCGTAGTGTGGCTTAATCAGATAACGGTTTCTGCATCATGGGATGGCTGCTAGTTAACTTGTTAACCAGAACAAGGTCAGGAATAGGGGGATCGATACAGAACCTATAAGAATACATCACACTCTGTGGTGTCAGAAAGTGGGGGCAGTAGCCCCAGGTACCTGGCACCTTTCCTCAACTCTCCCTCCGGCCAAGTCAGGTAGGGGCATCCTGGCACTGGCCCGCCAGTCCGGGTCTGTACCCTCAGGCTGACCAGAGGTCATGGGTGAGGCTCTCTTCTCCCTACCTCTCATTCTGTGGTCCTGCTGATCCAGCGCTCTCACCAAAATATTGCACAAATGACACTATCTACTACCACAAAACTTACACTACAACACTAGGCCCATATCAACAATAGAGCGCTTGAATCATGAGGCGATAAGATCTAAATATAGTTGTTTAAACCATCTGCAATAATCAAGACCAGCTTGTCATTTTAGAAAGTTTATTTTAACACATCTAGAAAAACTTAGGTTTTGGTATTTTATTAAACAAGCATTAGAAAATATCATAAAGAAAGATTTATTCAGTATTAATAAAAAGAGCATAAATCAAGAATTATTATTCATTAGCAGGAATAAGTAAAATTAAGCATTTTCCAAAATCCTAACTATATCTCTGTCTCTACCCTCATCACCTAGTAATAAAGTAATTAATAAAAACTCCTGTCCTCACGTGTAAAGTCCATCAGCATAACATCGTCCTCCAGAATTCTCGAGCGTAAGCCAACTATGTGTTCTCTGAACCTATTCTTATACCCTAAATTAAGCTGAGCTAACTATTTTTCACATTCCAGCAGACGAATTCTAGTTCTCCATTGGCTGAGCCACCTCGTACCACAGTAAACTGTGACACCTCCTTCTTACATGCCCGGGCAAATTCACTAGTTCATTGTTCATTTAGAAGTCTTGGCAGTTCTTCCTTAGACTGCTACATTTTGTAGCGACAGCTTCCTTTTAACCTTGAGCCAGTCAGCTCTGAACTCCCGTGGCACGTTAGCAACCGTTAGCAAATTTCTCCAAAAAGTCATCTTTTTAGCAGTTCAATCCAAAACCTTTCAAAATAAAAGCTCAGAGGCCTTTTCCATCCTTTCAGAATTATTTTCACTTGAGCCATTTTCATCATTAGGCCTCTTTTCAAAGAGCGTCAATTTTCTGCGCCATCTCTCCTGCGCCACTTTTAAAAGTGTACTATTTTCCTGCAGCCATCTCTAAACTTCATTTGTAAAACTATTATATAAACAAACACAAAGAATAATTAATGAAAGAAATACAGTTTGTTCTGTTGCCTCCCATCATTGCTAATAATTAACCCATTAGTCTAAATTACCTAGCAGTAAAGCACAAATAAAGCAGCATTTTATATCTACCAGTCTTCATGAATCCATAAAACCTTATGTGCACCTAGAATAGTAGAAATGACATCACATAGACAAGGGAAGCAAAATAAGCACATGCCATTATTTAAAAAACAGCTGCTATTAGTTATGACATGACAATAGACAAGATTAATTTATTATTTTCCACATACATAAGAATGCAACATAATGCACATTTATGAGCACACATGTTAGTTTCCCGCGTGTTCTGTGAAAATGCAACTTTAAACTAGGTTGAATTATTATACACACAGCACAAGTTGTTAGCATTATTAATTTATTTATGGAAGTGTGACTTCACGAGTTTAAACAGATTTCTGTTTTCTATCTCGCTCCATCACTGCCCTCTCCTCCCAGGAGAGTCACCCTCAGAACACAACTCTCCTACCAGTTCAGGACCTCTTTACAGCAACTGGTCTCCCAACCTAGGGTCTAAACACTTGGGTTGCACCGGGGTCAGGGGCGAGGACTCCCTCCCTCTGCACCCCTTCCAGAGCACTGCACCCTCCCTACTGGAGGGGTACCCCTGGAAGCCAAACTGGTCAGGACACTGGTTATAGATGTCCTTCCTTCCAGGTCAGGCAGATCCTGAACCTGGTCTCCCAACCCAGGAACCAATACCTGCGGTTGTGCACTTGCCTGGCACGCCAGGACTTCTGAGGACTCACACAGTACCCCCCCAAAGGTGACACATGACTCATGTGTCCTGTGACAGTCTGCCTGGCGTAGATCTCCCGACCCCTGTCCACCTGACAGTGCACGAAGATCCCCCAAGACAGAAGTGGTGTCACCATAGTCACTCCTGGGAGGCTCAGCCCTTCTGGCTGGTCCCTGACCCACAGGTTCTCCCACTGGGGAACACATACCCATCTCACCCCTCACTCTGGACTTCTGCATCCTCCCAAATGGAGCGGTCCCACCAGACATCAGAACCACCAGAGCTCTGTTTACAGAGGCTCCAGGTTCTCCTGACACTAGGAGATCCTCCTCAAATGGCCTGAAAGTACAGCCTAGGTCCCCAACCTGGTGTTCCCTTAAGGAACCCTCCAGACTATGAGACTGGGTTTCGGGCACCTTGGGACCGACAGTCCCACACTCACTCCTTCTCCACTGAGACAGGACATGAGGTCCTACACCCCTCCCACTACACTGGGACCTAACTGGGCTACACTGAACCTCTTCCACCTCACAAGTCTGGAAGATATCTGCGCCACTCCTTTTGGGATCACTCTCCAATGCCTCCTCAGACTCTCTGGAATCCACCAAGAGCTCTGCCTCCAACGCAAGTCCACTGGAATCAGAGAACTCGCACACCACCGGGTGTTGGCATAGCTCTGGAAAACAAGGACTTAAAATATGCTCTCCAACAAATGAATCACACAGCCCCCCACAGTTGTTAACCAAGCTACCCTTTGCCTTACCCTCCCGTGCCTCACACAAGTACCCCAAACCACTCTCTTGAGATTGGCAAGACAGGGTCCTACTGTCTCTGTCATACAACCCACACTCTTCTGGGCGGTCTCCATACTCACACACCAAGGTTTCTACCATGGGGGAACCCCTCGCCCTGCACCTCTCATCTAGAGTCAGTAGAGTGTCCCTCCCACCACTAAGAATATGGTCCCCTGTGTCAGTCCCCGATTTACTTCAGGGATACTGCACACCACTGGAACTACATCATAAACCTGAACCCCCTGGTGTATGTCAACCACCTCCCTCAAGTCAGGCACCACATCTCTGGGTGTTTGTACTTTCCTCTCAGCACTAGAAACTATAATCTTGCTGCCACCATCTGAGCTGGACTCCACCTCCAACTAAGCAAAGCTCACCTCTTGAGCTACCCATTCTTCTTCTTCAGCTGAGACACTCATGGCCTCAAGCCTCTCGAGCTCCAAAATTAAGCTCCCTCATTCTCAATTCATGGTCCAAGGTCAATTTCAATTCTCCCAAGGCATACTTCTCCTTGCTTTCCTGTGCTTTGTTCTGGGCCTCTATTTCCATCAGCTTCATCAAAAGCCTCAGGACTTTTAACTCATGATCTGTAGCCCTTTGGTTTTCCTCCAACTCCTCTGGGGAAAAACTTCTAGCGGAATGGTTGCTGCCCGCCCTTAAGGCTGCTCTGGACACAGGCAGCTCCTGTGACCTGAAACCATTCCCTTCTGCATCCTCATCCACTTCTTCGCCATCTGTCTCCCCAGCCTCTTTGGCCTCCTGCCAGGCCCTTAAGGTCTTCTGTAGCTCCTCCTTCATGGAGCGGCGCTTCATGGGACATCCAAAGCTCCTGCAGAACTGCTTGAGTTGACCTACTTTGTAATCACTTAACATTTGATAGGCAACACTCCTGAGGCGGAAGCCGGGAGATAGGATTTTCACTGTTTTATAAAAATAACTGTCACTTTTGCAAATCGCCGTATTTTATCTTTGTATTTCTCTCCTTGTGCACTGTAATCGATCCTCCTACTTACCCCAGGGTCAATCCCCTCCAGGGACTCCTGACAGCCTCCTTGGGCGGATTCACGGGCCCAACAGGCTCTTACTCCCCCCCTCCCCAGGCGCAGACAGCAGCCACCATCTTGGGTGAGGGCCCAGGACATCGCGCTAGTGTTGGAGCCGATTTGGGGCTCTAATTCTATAAATATATCTCGAAAACAGCTGCCTGACACTTGATAGGCAACACTCCTGAGGCGGAAGCCGGGAGATAGGATTTTCACTGTTTTATAAAAATAACTGTCACTTTTGCAAATCGCTGTATTTTATCTTTGTATTTCTCTCCTTGTGCACTGTAATCGATCCTCCTACTTACCCCAGGGTCAATCCCCTCGAGGGACTCCTGACAGCCTCCTTGGGCCGATTCACGGGCCCAACAGGATCATACTCCCCCCCCAACCTCACCAGGCGCAGACAGAGGCCGCCATCTGGGGTGAGGGCCCAGGACATCGCGCTAGTGTTGGGGCCGATTTGGGGCTCTAATTCTATAAATATAGCTCGAAAACAGCTGCCTGACACTTGATAGGCAACACTCCTGAGGCGGAAGCCGGGAGATAGGATTTTCACTGTTTTATAAAAATAACTGTCACTTTTGCAAATCGCCGTATTTTATCTTTGTATTTCTCTCCTTGTGCACTGTAATCGATCCTCCTACTTACCCCAGGGTCAATCCCCTCCAGGGACTCCTGACAGCCTCCTTGGGCCGATTCACGGGCCCAACAGGCTCATACTCCCCCCCTCCCCAGGCGCAGACAGCGGCCGCCATCTTGGGTGAGGGCCCAGGACAGCACGCTAGTATCGAGGCCGTTTCACGGCCAGAACGCTATAAAATGCATCTCACTTCCCGTCCGCACAGCGGACGGACGCAGCGGGCACGTCGGAGGCGCGCCGGAGGCGCGCCAGTGGTAAGCCCGTCTGGGCCCGTCCGGGCACTGCCGGGCTCAGGGCAAGAATCTATGCCAGTTCCTACCAACAACCCCACCTCCTACACCCGAGGTGAGCTCCTTTCCCTGAGGCCCCGTAGGAACCGATATTGTCACTACGTGCTTAATAACAAACACACGTATACGCGCTGCGCTCTTTGTAACACTGACCCATCTGGACCGTGCCTCGCCCAACATGCCTTCACAGATCTACGCTTGGCTCTAATTAATTGTAGGTCTCTCCCGAAACACTCTTTGGAGGTCAATTTTCTGATACAGGCCAATAACTTGGATATTCTGTTTCTTACAGAAACATGGTTATCGGCCAACTCTGAGGCCGACATAGTCCGTGCCCTCCCACCAGGCTATCTTATTCACTCGCACATAAGACCATCTGGTAAAGGAGGCGGCCTGGCCATAGTGTATAAAAACAACCTTATTGGAAGGATGTCGGACGGTGGCATTTCGGATTCCGAAAACTGCCACTTCCACTTTCAGCTTTCTCCCACCTCGTCCCTATCAGGCCTTTTATTATATCGCCCCCCTGGGAACCTTGGTCACTTCACTAGTTCTCTTCTGGAAACAGTCACGGTCCTTGCCTCTTCAGCGCCCAATTTCACTATCCTAGGCGATCTGAACCTACATTTCAACGATCCTTCAGACAAAACTGCCAATGACCTGATCCTTGACCTGGCATCTTATCAGATCCACCTTATGAACTCAGCAGCTACTCATGACAAAGGACACCTCCTTGACCCGCTATTTTCTAATATTGGGTCATTTCAGACTTGCTCACCGTTGCCCCTCCCCTGGACAGATAATTTTCTCCTGACTTTCACCTTACAGGCAGAGATAAAAAGCGCACATACGCTCAGCACCGCCACTTTCGACAGAACTTGGTCCAAACTCCCGGTGGAGAAGTGGATCACCACTCTTAAACGCTCCCCCCCTCCCCCTGCTACGGACCCCATCGTTGCCGACTCCAACTTTAAAAATTGGCTTAATAACTCATTGGATGTTGTCCTTCCCAAAAAAACCCTACAGAAAAAGCAGATTAGAGCTGGTTCTGCTCCCTGGTTCACTCCTGAGCTCAGAACACTCAGGAAAGGATGTAAGAAGTTGGAGCATGTCTGGAGAAGAGTCTGGGACACTGCCAGCAAAGACTCCTATCGCAAAGCAATCAGAGCTTACAAAATCGCCCTTAGAAATTCTAAAATAACATTCTACGACGATAGGATCAAACACACCTCCAACTCCACGAGAGAAACCTATAACATAGTTAAAGAACTCCTTAAGATCCCTGACCCCCTGCCACCCCAGGACCAGTTAGGGTCCAAGTGCAACGAATTAGCCACGTATTTCGATCAGAAAATTAACAATATTCTATCCACCCTACCCCACCCGGAGAGCCCTGCTTTTAAGGAGAATCTTCCCCTAGACACGGACCCCCAGCTTACTGCATTCAACCCCGTCTCCGAGGAGGTCTTTCTAAAAACCCTGTCCATCATCAAAAGTGGCTCCCCCAGCGACCCAGTCCCGATGCGCTTCTTGAAACAGATAGCTGCTTCCATCGTTACCCCGGCCAGTGAACTCATCAACCTTTCTCTCTCTCAGGGCATTGTACCTCCCAGCTGGAAAGGAGCCATTGTTAAAGCACTCCTTAAGAAACCCCACCTCTACCCTCTGGAGCTCGCTAACTTCAGACCCATCTCCCTTCTCCCTGGTCTCATCAAGATCACGGAAAAAGTGGTGAATTACCAACTTTCCCACTTTTTGGAAGACAATGACAGGCTGCGTAAATCTCAAACCGGATTCCGCCCAGGCCAGGGTACCGAGACCGCCCTCCTCTCCATCATCGAGGAGGCTAGGCGCATTCAGGATACAGGAGGCTCAGTGGCAGTGATCGTCCTGGACCTCAGTGCGGCCTTTGATACGGTGAATCACCGTATCCTGATCCAGCGCCTGGCCGAAGCAGGAATACGAGGGTCTGCCCTCACCTGGTTAACATCCTATCTTTCCAACCGCACCTTTCAAGTCTGGGAGGGCAATTCACGATCTGCCTTAATACCCCTCCATTGTGGGGTGCCGCAGGGCTCATCTTTGAGCCCCACATTGTTTAATGTGTATATGGCCCCCCTGGAGGATGTGGTCGCCCCTTTCGGGATTAAAATAGTAAGCTACGCTGACGATACCCAACTGGTCGTCTCACTCTCCCAGCTCGACCATTGCCCTGACAACTTTTCTCAGTGTCTGACAAAGATCCATGCCTGGATGTGTGACTCCTCACTCAAACTAAACGGGTCGAAAACAGACATCATGATGTTAGGCCATAAACCAACCCCGATGCCCTCTTCCATCTGGCCTGCCTGTCTTGGGGACCCACCTACCCCGAAAAAAGAAATTAAAAGCCTAGGGGTCTGGCTCGACCAGGACCTTTTATTCAAGACACAAGTAATAAAGACAGCAGGCACTTATTTCGGTTTACTCCGGTCTGCCCGTAAAGTCCTTCCCCTCCTTCCATTTCACTATAGGAGATTACTGATACAAGGTCTAGTCCTTTCCAGACTAGACTTCAGTAATGCTATCTTCTTGGGAGCCCCCGAAGCTACAATCAACAAGCTCCAACAGACCCAAAATGCCGCTGCCAGGCTCCTAACGGGTACCCCCCTCAGGTCGTCTGCTAAACCTGCTCTCAAGGCTCTCCATTGGCTCCCCGTGCGAGAGAGAATCCTTTTTAAATCCCTCTGTATCTCCCATAAAATCATGCAAGGTAAAGGACCACCAATTCTGAGAAGCCTAGTCACTCCCTATAAACCCAATAGACCCCTGCGCTCAGATAATAGACAAATGGCCACGGTACCCAGATTCAAGAAGACACGCACTGGAGGCCGTCGCTTCTCGGTAAAGGCGGCTTCTCACTGGAATTCTCTTCCACCGAAACTTCGGGCAGAATCCGGCCACCTTCTTTTCCGAAAGACACTGAAAACTTACCTCTTCCCCATATAACTTCCGTTCCACTCTTCATACCCCCTCTCAGAGTGTAACTCTATCATAGCGCTGGGATGCCTTCGGGTAGCTACGCGCTTTACAAAAACGCAATACAATACAAAACATTTCAATATCAAACTCCAGTTCCACAACCTCTCTTGCTGGTTTACCATTCTGAAACATGATGCGTGGATACTTTCAGGGTTACGATCTAAAATAGAACCAAAACAAAACACAGTATGTGGTTGCGTAGTGGTCTGCACTTAGCTAGTGATGTGCACCAATTACTGTGGGTCAAGTACAAATACAAGTTCAAATCCTCACCGCCAACTACCAATGACACCAATGATAGATGTGGGGGTCTCTAATTGGCAGAGGTAGGTACCAATGTCCAAATAGGGACCCTTGCTTCTCGTCAGGGTAAGCGGGATGCGCTCTTTAGATAACACCTGCTAACCTCCTTGGTAGCTTGGCACGAGCAGACAGGCTTATCAAAGGCAATGTGTAAAGTATTTGCACCAACACTCACAGTAACACAGTGAAAACACCACAAATGGACTCCACACCAGTTTAGAAAAATAGAAGTATTTAATCTAAACTAAACAAGACCAAAATAACAAAAATCCAACATACACAGTTCATGGATATGATTTCCAAACGAGTTCCTAAGGTTGCGTTAAAATAATCCACAGTAGCGTCATGTTTTAGCCAAAAGTACCTTTAGATGCGACAAAAGTTCAGAGGGAAAGCTGCAGCGTTGAAAAACAAGCCATGCGCCCGTCCTGAGACCCTGGAGAGGCGATGCGACAACCCCGCTGGATGCAGCGGGCGCGTTGCGGTGACTCCGGTCTGTTTGGGGAGGGATGCGATACCTTGTATGGATTCCGGTGCGCAGGTTTTGTAGGAAGCGTCTCGCAAAGGTACGATGCAATGATCTTCGGTATGGGGACGATCTCAGGTGCGGCAGCGATGCGCAGCGTCGATCTTCTCCTCTCGCGGCCTCTCAATGCGATGGCTCTGTGACGACTCTCGCAGAGACGTGATGCGGTCCGCAAGCAAGCGGTGCAACTATCTCACCCAGTGATGACAGGCTCTGCGACGATACTCACAGCGATGGTACTCTTCCCGCACTGGAGCGATGCGTTCCGCAAGCGAAGGATGCATCGGTTCTTGCAGCAGCAACAGACGCTGCGACAATCTCGATCTTCGCGGCGGCAGGAATTTTCCAGCACTGACAGGGATTCTCTCCGCAAGCGAGCGATGCATGAAACTTTGCAGATTGTCTTTAGTTTCTTCTTATCCAGCTTCCCAACAACAGGTACAACTTCCAGAGGCACCACAACCGGCCCAAGCACTCAAGAAAGGACAGAACTCTCTCAGTAGAGTTCAGGGGGGAAGCTGGGGGTGAAGTTCTATTGTTCCTGGGAGTTCTTAACAGGGAGCCAGCTCTACTCAGGCCCTTGGAGATCTCGTCAAGCAAGGGACACAACACAAAACAAAGTCCTTCCCCTCTCCTTGGCAGTAAATCAACTGCAGGTCAGCCCACAAACACACAACACACAGCAGGGCCGTCCTTCCTCTTCAGTCCTCCATCTTTCTCCTGTGCAGAGGTTCCTTCTTGATTCCAGGATGATCTAAAGTTCAGTGGTCTGGGGTCCCATACTTATACCCCAAAAAGTCTTTGTTCCCTTTGTGCAGGAGGGCTCCGAGCCCGGTCCAAACCAGTTCTGGAGCACTTTGTTTACATGTCTCTTTCTTTCCTTTCACAGTGCAGAGCAGAAACATTAGACGCCCCACAGGAGGTGGAGCCAGCATTGTGGGGGGAAAACACAGCCCTGGAGCACTTTGTTCACATGATTCCTTCTCTCCTTTCACAGTGTAGGGCAGAGACATCAGACGCACCACATGGGATGGAGCCAGCACTGTGTGGGCAGGCACAGTCCTATTCAGGCCCCAGGTGCAACTCCTCCCTTCCATCTAGATGCAGATCTCTCTATTCACCACTGGGTGGACTCATTCTGTCCCCTGGAATCCCCAGCCCTGTCACTCACAAACTAGACAGTCTATTCACAAACAGCCAAAAGCACACAGAACGGTCAGACAAGAAAGCAGCCACTTTCTAAAAGTGCTGCTCTCAAACACAGGATTTAAAAACCATCCTTCCTAAAAGATGTGTTATTAAATTTTGAGTTCAGGGATACCAGACTTCAATTTTCTATATTGCTCCTATGGGAAGATATGCAGGTAAACATTATACACCGCATTCCCCTTTATAGCTTATGGGCAAGATAGCCTTTCAATAGTGAAAAACGAAAATGGCTGTAATTCACTACCAGAGCATGTCACGCACACTAGTACATGCTCTACCTTTCAAATACACTGCACCCTGTCCAGGGGGGTACCTTGGGCCTTCCATAGGGGTGTCCAATGTGTACAGAAAGGGAAGTGTTAGGCCTGGCCCATGTGGACACGGGTCAGGTCAGCGTGGCAGTTAGCAACTGCACACAGGCACTGTGGTGGCAGGCCTGAGACACCATTTTAGCCCTACTCACGTGAGTGGCACAATCAATGGTGCAGGCCCACTATTAGCATTTGAATCACCAGCCCTGGCACACTCAGTGCACTGTACTAGAGACTTCCTGGTAAAACAAATATGCCAATCATGGATAACCAATCACAATAACAATTTACACGGAGAGCACTGATCAGCAGTGGTAAAGTGCCCAGAGTCCTATTGCCATTAACCATGGGTCAAGAAAAATAAATGAGGAAGAAGCGAAAAGGTTTGGGATGACCCTGCAAAAAAACATTTTCCAACAAAGCCCATGAGCAAGAAAGCAACACAGCATGAAGCGGGGCCTCATCTGTATTGCCCATGGCAGCTGACATCGCCTCTGAGCATGGACGTGATGATGCACAAGTTTACCCAGACTTCTTACAGATTTTTTTTGTCTCAATGAGAGCAGACATCATGACCCTCAAACAGGAGATGGTGACAGATATTAAGGATCTCAAGAGGGAAGTGGGGGAGCTGGGCCAGAGAGTCAATACACTTGACACACAGATGACTCCTGCGATGAAGAACTCAACACTCACTGTCGAAAATTGTTGGAACTTCATGATATAAATGCTGAATTGCTCTACCAGGTGGAAGGCCTTGAAAATAGATCCAGATGAGCCAATATAAGAATCAAAGGCGTTCCTCTAAAGACCACTGCAGGGGACCTGGAAGACTATGTTCACAGGCTTTTCCATCACATGGCACCAGACATCGCACCACAAGTTATTCTGCTGGATCACACACATCATACTGCAGCAGCAGCATCAGCTGAGGCTTCTCACCAAAATAATAGTGGAAGTGAAGAAATAGATGAACATTGATACACAGACAACTACAGACAATCCCTGCCCTACTCCGCGTAGCCTTTCTGCCTCCTCAACTGGCTTGAGACACTTTATACAACCGAAAAAGTCAGTCAAACTATCTGAGATGGAATGCTACAAGGAGGGAGCTTCGTCAACTCAAATCACTAGAGACAACTGCGGAACCAGAAAAAGCCTGACGGATGCTTCTCTCATGGAAATTCTACTAAATCCCCCCCAACATGTAACAGGCGGGACGCTTCCTGTTGTAGTAACTGACCTGTCAAGGACCTCACTTCTGTCCTTTGGTATATCTGTACTCAGGTGGTAGGGCTCTCCAATGTTGGGGAGTGATGAACTACAGACCTAGGCAACTGCTACATGGACCCTGTCTTCACCGCAAAGAGGACTGCCGAAGTTCTACTGTTTGTTTTATATGCTACTTCTCTTCTCCCTTCTCTCTCTCTTCCTTCCCTATGCAGCTCCCTGCGTACAGGACATCTTTACACATCTGAAATCAATGCTTTGACTCCCCATTATTGCTACAGAGATACCTTCCACAGGCCCCATACACTTTTGCCTCCCCCAAGAATGCCCAATGGTTAGAATTCTCTGTTACAATGTATGGGGCCTTTATACACCAGTGAAACGTGTGGCATTCATGTCTCAGCTAGGAGAATCCAAATGTGATATTTTTTTAATTCAAGAGTCCCACCTCCGTAAGGCAGATTGTAAGTGCTTGTGGTCACATTGGTTTGATCGCCAGTACTTCTCATCCAGCACGGGAAAGAGGGAGGGGTTGCACTTTTATTATCCTCACACTTCGCCAGCAGTGTGGTTCAACCCGAAGCTGAAATTCCAGGTAGACGTCTCTCACTTTGTATTACCATTGGGTCATGCACCTTCACACTTGCCACTCTTTATGCCCCTAATGATCACCATGAAGCCTTTATCCTTGATGGATTGGGACAGGTGATGGCCACAACAGATACAAATGTTCTGATTGAAGGGGACTTTAAACTAGTTATTGAGATCAGCCTGGAGAGGTCGGTGCACAGGGTGGGACAGACATGCGCACTCACACCACAAGGTCATCAACAGCTAATCGAAAATGGTCTCACTGATGTGTGGCGCAAACACCACCGCACAGAAAGAACCTATTCCTTTTTTTCATCAGCCCACCAAACCTATGAGTGGCTTGACTTCTTCCTGGCAACACCAAGCATATCGGCATCTATCACTGATGCCGACAACTGTGTGGCTGCCCTCTCGGATCACTCTCCAATTGATGTCACAATACATATGCCTGACTTCAATCCCCAGCACCTCAATCTTAAACTTCAAACCTATGCGGAGACAGTCACTGAGATAAAGGTTGACATTGAGATCTTCCTGGAGACCAATGATATCCCATAAACGCCCATGGTGCTTTTATTGGATACACTGACAGCAGTGAACCAAGGCAAGATAATAGCTATAGCTTGCCGTCTCAATCGTGATAGATGGGATAAGTGAGTCAACCTATAAGGGCAGGTGAAAAAGCTGAAAGAGGCACACAAGCAATCGGGTTCCCACAGAGTTTGGCGTCAGCTCACCACAACCCGGAAACAACTTAAGGTATTGGACATGGATAGGGAAGAATAATTTGCTATTTACTGAACAGAAATATTATGCAGGGGGTAACAAGGAGGGTCGCCTCGTGGCCCATTGCCTTCGAGCTCAAGCTACCAAACAATGGGTGACCAAGATAGAGGTACCGCAGGGATATTCCTTTGCTAGGATGAGCACATCGCTCAAGCTTTTCAGCCTTTCTATGCCGATATTTACTCGGCTGATGAAATAGCAGGGAAGGTTGCTACCTCCTACTTAGAGCAGGTTCCCATCTAACACCTAGAGTCACAATATGCTTTACACCTGGATCGTGTCATACAAATTGACAAAGTGCTGGTGGAGATCTCACACTTACAACTAGGCAAAGCCACAGGGCAGGATGGTTATCCCACTGGCTTCTAGAAACTCTTTGTCTCCTCACTCTGCCCCACCTCACCCACCTCTACAATTCCTTGAGTGATACCAGCTCTCTAACAGACACCATAAAAGTGGCCACCATCAGGGTCCTACCCAAACCGGGTAAAGATTCAGCGCACTCCTCATCATATAGGGCAATCTCACTCTTGAATGTCGATGGCAAAATCTTCACTACCATATTTGTGGTTCACCTAGCTCCCAATATGCAGTACCTAGTGGACCTAGATCAGGAGGCTTTTGTACCTTTAGTAGGGACATTACAAAACATCTTTGCTACCTCCTGGACAACACCCAGCGCTCAAAAGTGCCTGCGCTCCTATTTTCGGTTGATGCTGAAAAGGCATTTGACCTGGTCCAATGGCCTTACCTACAATCGGTACTCTAAAAGGTGAGCCTTGGCCATTAGTTTAGACAACGGATATGGTGCAGCTACTCAGGCCCCCATGCAACTGTACAAGTTAATGGCCTAACAACCTCGACCTTTGATATTGCCCACAGAACTCAGCAAGTGTGCCTTTTGTCACCGCTCTTTTTTCACATTTACATGGAGCCCTTTGCAGAACGAGTACAGATAAAACCCACAATATTGGGTATTCCCAAGGGAGGGAGGGACTCAAACTAGCCCTTATGGTGGCTTTGACACATCCTCTCATCTCCTTGCCTGTACTCATGAAAGACCCAGAGGCCTTTGTGAAGGGCTCCGGGCTAAAAGTAAACCTTCAGAAATCGCAGATACTCAACCTCACGGTTCCACAAACCAACCAACCAACTCCTCTTTCCCTTCCCATGGGCCACACAGAGAGTCGTGTGTCTGGGCCTCAAAATCCACCCACACCAACACAGACCACCAACACAGATGTCCAAAAGCAAATATGGCATCCTTCTCTTGAATGTTCTTCTTGACGTTTCTTGGTGCATGTTGAGATGAAATTTATATTTGTAGTGATGTACCCATAATATAAGGATCTTAGATGGTGTATGAAATATGGAAAATAATAACACTGTTCTACAGCTATTTCCTGCACACCATCATCATCATCCTATGTTAGCCCATTTCCAGTGACTCTAACTATCAATAGGTTGTCCAGAATCAGATGCTGTAATTGACCTATTTTGCAGCTGCTAAGGCTCCCATGGAGTTCTATAGTACATGCCTGTCTTGCGCTACACCTCGTTGCCGCTGCTCTGGAATCACTACACAAAGCGATCCCTCTTCTCAGACAACCACACTTGCTTTTTACACCACTCTCCAGATATCAGGGTATGAGGAGACACCTACTTTGTGAATGTTGGCCGAACGGGGGGTGGGGGGGATGTGTGGACTCGGTTGCTGCAGCGGATGCCCTTTTCTGATGCACTCTGTAACTGGAAGATTACACTGCAAGGTTTTGGGTCAAGAGTAAGGGTTTGAGCTCATTTCTGCGGCAGAAGATGGAGGATGCTTGGTGTATTTCGCAGGAGTGCCCTGTGCAGGTGGGAGCTGTGGGCCGGGTGGTGGAGGGGCTTGGCAGACGACGACAATGGAAAATTGTCGTCGTCTGTCGAGTTCCCCCCAAACCCGGCCCCACCGCTCTTGCCTGCATGGGCCGCTCCTGGGAACGGCCCGTACAGGTGGGAGCGGTGGGGCCAGGTGGGGGGGACCCGACAGACGACGAGGGGAAATTGAATAAATAATTAATTTCCCCTCTTCATCCTCTGTCGAGCCCCCCCCCACCTGGCCCCCCCGCTCTTGCATGCACGGGCCACTCCTGGTATTTCAAGTAGGATGGAGCTCCACAACCAAAAAGCAGAGCAGGATAAGGCTTGGTCTTGGATCTTTTCTAGGAGCAGGTCAAGGATCTGGTCTTTTCCTCACTGCGTCTTCTGAATTTCTGCTTGACTATTTTGCTGCGGTATGTCTCCTCCTTCGGACGTCTTGACATTAGTCTTAAGGTACTACGAGGTGTTGCCCTTGACAGTACCATAGATGGTTCAGCTGGTCTTGAAGGCGGAACAGGTGGGCAGAGGGGGGCAGTGGAATTCTCACAGGGTAGGTGTTATCCTATAAAATGTCCAGAGAGCTTTGATGAGGCAGACCACTGCAAGAAGAACACACACTTCAGAGAACCCATGCAGGTGTCTAGGAAACCTTGCAGCCCTCTAGGAGAGATTAGACCAGCACCAGGACACTTGCTCTGAAGTCAGTTTCTGTTCTGCATGGTGTCATTCTCCTCAGCAGGCACGATTGATTCTTGGGGTCTTGATCTTGCTTATGGTGTGCATTGTGCAACTGATACTGGCATCAGTGAAATAGAACAGGAAATGACGCTGTTAAAGAGTTAACAAATGAAGGATTGCAGATTCATGTCACTGAGATGTTTTGAACCCTTCTTTGCATGCTGACATTGGTGAGACTTGAAAAAGCAACTATTTGGCACACCTGTAATAACAGTCAGAAACATGAATTGAATATGTGTGTCGTAAAAATCATAAAGCGGTAAGAAACATTTCATTAACTTGAAGAGGACGTTTCGTTAAGTTGAAGAGGATTAACAAACTCTTAACCAGTTGTGGTGCAAATGTAGCAGCAGGCTTGCTCAGGTAATTTCCTTTATTGTGTTAGAGCAGCATATTGATATCATGTCTCCTAATGGGGCTACTGATGTGTGCCGTTGCAAATATCTACCCCATTATTTTTAGTTAAAATACTTATACTGTGCAATAGAGTTTTTACAGCATGCAGAAAAGAATCATTTATAAGATATAGAAAAATCTTCTGGATGGATGGATGAATGGATGGATGGATTGATGGGTGGTGTGGGTTGGTGGATTGGGTGGGTGGGAGGGAGGGCGGAGGGATGGAGGGATTGTAAACATTCCAATTGCCAGAGAAAGGTCAGCAGATAGGTAGACAGTCCCCATGGTGAAACACCATTTAGGTTTCAGATAGCACTCAAGTGTAGCTACCTATGGCTACCTATTAATTTGTTATGAAAGACTAGACACAAGAAGTCTCTCATCTTTCAATGCCCTTAGCCTCATCCATCCAGAAGGCCAGTGTATGTTTCCTTGTGTTTTCGTATCTGCGGTATGATGGGCCTTATTTAGCATTGCCTTTGTTATCTGGAATATTAACGCCTTAACCGCTGCGGTTTTTCTGCCGCGGTGCGGGCGTTCTAAAGAGCGGGTGGGGCTGTGTCGGTGGTTGTACGTGCGCAGCACCAGCGAGGTAGCGCTCGTGACGTCCAACGGCTGACGGCAGCATGGAACGGGTTAAGGTAGAAGTAAACAATAATAGGGAGAGGGGTTGGCCTAACGGCTAAGGCGCTCGACCTCGGACCTGGGGAATCTGGGTTCGAGTCTCGGTAACGACGCCAAAAAAACCATGTGATTCTGGGCAAATCACTTAATCTCCCCGTGCCTAAAATGAAAGTGTGTCCTCATGTAACATAACTGGTGCTATGTAAAGCGCTCTGATAACTGATTCGGTTCGGTTCTAGTTCGCGCTATATAAAACTCTGCAAAAAAAAAAAAAAAAAAAAAGAATGCCCGATTGGAGTTGCAAACCAGGAAATATGTCAGTCTGGCCTGACCGGGTCTCCTCACTGCGATCAAAAGAGCCTCCTGCTTAAAATATTGTATATTATGCAAACTTTTCCCCCACAACCTCCACCACAAGTACTAGACAAACTGCAACACCTTATAGAGAACTACATAAATAAAGCATGCATAGCTAAACGACAGTCATACTTGTCTCCAGGGGACGGAGGCCTTGGTATCCCTCACCTCACACATTAATAACAGGCTGTACCACTCTGCTACCTAGTGGAATGGGCCAGTACCACTACAGAAAGACATTGGTGTTTCATTGATTAGGCAATTGTCAGTTTTCCTATTTGGAAGGTGCCACACCTGCCCTGGCCCTACCGACCGCCTGGGGTGTACATTTGAGCTAACATAAGTACCTGGATATGGTGCAATTGCCAAAGAAGTTGTCTACCAGCATCTCTCCCCAAACCATGCTTATTGGGAATGCCGATTTTCCCCCAACCTGTTGGGGCTTTGAATATCTACAGTAGCAGCAGGCTAACTCAAGAGAATAGGTGACTTTTTCGAACATGCAGGGTTAATGGACTTCCACCAATTTCAATAAAATTACAGCTTACTATCAACAGCACACTGTCAATACACAGCGATTAGACATTGGATGACACAACGCTCTATAAGCCCCCACACTAGAAGGCCTTTATTACCATTTGAAAAAAGGCTTATCACTCGGCAAACTGACAATCACCTACTCTCTGATATTTAATTTTTTCTCATTGCACCACAAGCCAGTACTAAATAAGCAGTGCAGCTGCGACGGGAAGTGGAATGTAAAAGCCCCTTCACCCCTAAAGAGTTGACAGACTTCCAGAAAAGGGCAACTGGTCAGCTGACAGTGCTTCCGGAAAAGAGACACTCCTCAAACTGGTGCATTATTGGTAATACACCCCAGCACACACAGCCCAATGGAAGCAGGGAAGGGATACAAGTTGTTTTAGAGGAGGTAGGGGCAAGTGGGGAGCTTGAAACATCTTCTTTGGCATTGCACCAAGATACACCAATACTGGAGCAAAGTCCTTGATGCCATTGACCAAATGTTTAACACTGCACTTCCTAGGTTCCTGAGCTATATTCTATTGGGTCTAACTAATGCCCTGATTGTTGTGAACATATCTAGGACCCTATTTAAATATTCCCGATTCATGCCCTTATGTGGTTATAACAAATCATGTCCTTATAAAGGCATAAGAATCATATCCATATTTAGTCATAGCCAATGCAGTCCAAATACGGCAAGGCTACTCCCATAGACTCCTAGAAAGTACAACGCGTTCTTTAAACAAACCAAGCCTCTAGCAGCCCGGGAAATCCCCCCTGCTTTTGTTTTGATTTGTCCAAGAACTCCTGGAGTCCTGAAAGAACTGTAAGTTCTTAGTTACGTCTTATGTCCAACCTTACGTCAAACTCGGCACCTTCCATGTATAAATATACCAGTGTTTGCCTTAAGCAGACATACGGTGGTTTGGAGCAGATCGGCTATCTACTTACCCGAAGCCCAGATGTAATGAGAGCCGAAGGAAGCCGACCCTCCCATTGACGCACTGAGAGAGACGCTGTCTTTTCTCCTGCCGAGAAATCCAGCTCCAGTGTTTCCAGTCACCCTTGCGGGTCACTGGGAGATCGAGTCCTGAGAAAGAGATACAAGACCTCCTTCATTCTATAACCAAGGTATGGAGCTGATTAGATCCTCAGAGAATTCTTGATTCAGATTCTTGGCAAAAACTAACTTAACTAAAACTGCAGCTCACTTACTCCTTCCCACGTACTAGGCTTAGGTTAGGTACACCGGGGTAGGCGTATCTTAGAAGCACCAGTTGAGTACGTTTAGTCAATGATTTTATGTATGTATATATTTTATCCATTTTAAGTATCTTATGGTTTAGAAACCATATAAATGCTTTTACAGTATTATTTCACAATAATCCTTTTACTGTACGCACTTTACTTTAAGACAAGTATTGCAATTGTGGCAATTCACTTCTCTTGCACGAGAAAGAGGACTGCTCAATAAATAACAACTTTTATTGAAAACGCTCGTCTCTCTATTTCTCTGCACTCCTGGTGAAACTAAGCATGCACGATTGACTGAGTGAAATAGTTGTCTATTGTTTTCCACAACTCTGGAGATATACTCCTTATTCTGGGGGGAGCAAAGTTGTCATGTTTATGCGGTTGTCAGAAACTTTTCCATTCTTGTCTATTCAGGAAAGTTAACTCCTTCCTGTTCACTCGAGAAAGTTTCTAGTGACCTCTGAGCTAGCTGGCTTATCTAATTAAGTCTAACATATTCAGTAGAGACCTAGATGACCTCAGTCCTACGTCTAAACTATCGTTTATGTTATTCCAATGCGCAGAGCCTATTGGGAATATCGGAACTACACTACATGATCTATCCCTTGAAATGAGCTAATGGGTGGTCTATCACTTTAACTTTATGCACCGCCAAACAGGCCCTATTGGCTCACAGGAGCACAACCAAAATACCAAATCACACTGGTGGGCATCATAACATTTGGGACCTTTTGGGCGAGGAAATGTTGGCAGCCATATCTGAACAAAGATTACCCCAATTTGACAGAATATGGGGTCGATGCTTACACTTCCTTACAAAGAAATTCAGAGAACTGACATTTCCTGCATACCTACGTGTACTCAGCCTCTTGTCTGCAGATCCAACCACTGACTGACCAGGTATAGCACTCACATTGCTTGTACCCCACATATCGAAATAGACAACAGTATAGGCTTACTAGGTGGAAGAGGTATCCATGGCCCGTGGAGATAGCTATACTCTTTTTCATCTCTCTATGGTCCTAACTCCATCTATCACTGTCCCCCTCTACTCATGCTCTCTCTCACTAGCCATCGGGATCGGCCGGTGGATGAAGTTGAGGTATTCTGTAATGTCTTTCTCTCCTGTTATCAGCCGCGGTCTGTAGTAGGAGCACCTGCCGGTCGGTGACGTGGGGAGGGGGAGGGGCAGGGTGGCTGATCCACCATAAGATCATAACCCTTTACGACAACTTCAACGAACCAATGGATGCCTTCAACCCAAAGACCACTACCACCTCCAAACCAACCATCATCACCTGGAACCACGCATCCATCGAACTTATTGCCACCACCATGAAGAATACTCACTCAGGAGCCCCCATAGACCCCTGCCCCCGCACATCTTCCACAGAGCCTCCACAGCCATCGTTCTCGTGCTAGCCCGCACCATCAACTCCTCCCTGACCCCGTGCTCCTGCCCCATGGACTGGAAGCCCCTCCTCAAAAAACCATCGGCCGACCTGACTGACCTCAAGAACGACTGACCCATCTCCCTCCTCACCTTTGCTGCCAAAGTCACGGAAAGGCTTGTGAACGCCCAGCTGACAACCTTCATTGAAGAAAACTGCATCCTTGACCCCTCCCAATCCGGCTTCCGCAGCAACCACAGCACTGAGACAGCCCTGATCGCCGCCACTGAAGACATCCGTATGTTGCTCGACGAGGGCCACACCGCAGCCCTCATCCTCCTGGACCTCTCCACAGCTTTTGACACCATCTCACATCACACATTAACCACCAGGCTCCACGACGCAGGAATTCAGGGAGACGTCCTCAACTGGATCTGATCCTTCCTCTCCGATAGAACACAGAGGGTCAGGCTCCCCCCTTTCCCTCTGAACCCACCGACATAATCTGCGGAGTTCCCCAAGGGTCTTCTCTGAGCCCGACTCTATTCAACATCTACATGGCCCCCATTGCCGATATCGTCAGGCACCACTGGCGCAGCATTGTGTCCTACGCTGACGACACCCAGCTCATCCTCTCCCTCACCAGCAACCCGGAAGACACTAGACTCAGCTTCCAAGAGGGAATGAGAAACGTGGCCACCTGGATGAAGGACAGCTGCCTCAAACTCAACTCTGAAAAGACAGAGGTTCTCATCTTTGGACCCCGCCCCTCCGCCTGGAGCGACTCCTGGTGGCCTCCCGCCCTCAGACCCCCACCCTCCCCGACAGACCAATCTCGGAACCTTGGCATAATCCTCAACTCCTCCCTCTCCATGAACCGCCAAATCAACGCTATCTCCTCCACCAGTTTCAACTACCTCCGGGTCCTATGTAAGAACTTCAAGTGGATCCCCCCAGACTGCAGAAAGACCGTCACCCATGCACTCATCCCCAGCAGGCTCGACTACGGCAACGCCCTCTACGCTGGAATCAACAAATCCTTACCACGCAAACTCCAAACTATCCAAAACGCGGCTGCCAGGCTCATCCTAATGATACCACGCCACAAAAATATGACTCCACACCTGCGAGAACTCCACTGGCTCCCCATCGAGAAGAGGGTCACCTACAAGCTACTCACCCACGCCTACAAATCTCTCAACAACATCGGACCCAAATACCTCAACGACCGAATGAGCTTCCACGCACCCAAGAGGAACTTCCATTCAGATGACCTCGCCCTAGCAGAGGTCCCACGCATCCACGAAAGCAGAGCCTAATCCTACACCGTGACCACCGCATGGAACACTCTCCCAGTAGAAATAAGACGCTTGCCAACCCTGCACACCTTTTTTTTTTTTTTTTTTAGAGTTTTATATAGCGCGAACTAGACCCGAACCAAATCAGGTATCAGAGCGCTTTACATAGCACAAGTTACGTTTCACATGAGGACACACACTATCATTTTTTTTTTTTTAGGCACGGGGAGATTAAGTGATTTGCCCAGAATCACAGGAGGTTTTTGGTGTCGTTACCGAGACTCGAACCCAGATCCCCAGGTCCGAGGTCGAGCGTCTTAGCCATTAGGCCAGATCCTCTCCCCTAATACGAGGGGAGAGGAGCTCCTCTCCCCTAATACCTTCATACGAGCCCTCAGGACCTGGCTTTTCGACTGACCGGAGCAGCACTACCTTTCCCTCCCCCAGCGCCTTCAGACCCTCACAGTTGAGTAGCGCGCTTTACCAACCCTTGATTGATTGATTGGTAGTAATCTATGTATTACAGAGGTTTACAGGTAAGTAAACATATAAATAAATAAAACAAAATTAATTGCGCGCACTGCATCACATTTGGGGATGCAGTGCACGCAACGAAATTAGTTTTATTTATTTTTATGTTCCCTTACCTGTAAACCTCCGTAATCCATAGATTATTACCCCCCACCCTGCCCCTCCTCACGTCACCGCCCGGCAGGTACTCCCACTACCGACCACGACTGCCTGTTATACAATTTAATAAAACAGATTTAAACCTAAAATAAGGTACACAATTCCAATCCACAATTACTTGCAACACCATGCTCTGCATATTGCCTGCAAAACTATTGTCCTCAGATACAGCAATGACATATACCTTCCTCGTGTCTTCTTTGCACATACTAGAAAATTTTCCCTGTATACTGCACATGTGGCAACCTATTTAAATTTCAGTACAACAGTTTCTGAGACGTCTGACTCAGAAAAAAACCCATCAAATCTTTCTTGTTCTTACTAACAGTCCTTGAAGAGGTTGTGTTACTTTATCAATCAAGTCATTTATAGAGCGCACTACTCACCCGTAGGGTCTCAAGGCGCTGGGAAGGGGGGGTGCTGTTACTGCTCGAACAGCCAGGTCTTGAGCTTCTTCCTGAAGGAGAGGTGGTCTTGGGTCAGGCGCAGGTCGGACGGGAGTGAGTTCCAGGTCTTGGCAGCCAGGTAGGAGAAGGACCTTCCTCCTGTTGTCGCTCTTCGGATGCGGGGGACGGCGGCGAGGGCGTGGCTGGTTGATCTGAGGAGGCGCGTGGGAGTGTAGAAGTTGATCCGGTTGTTGAGGTAGCTCGGGCCTTGGTCGTGTAGGGCTTTGTGCGCGTGGGTGAGGAGGCGGAAGGTGATTCTCTTGTTGACCGGGAGCCAGTGCAGGTCTCTCAGGTGTCCGGAGATGTGGCTGCGTCGGGGGATGTCGAGGATGAGTCTGGCCGCGGCGTTCTGGATCCGCTGGAGTCTCTTCTGGAGCTTGGCGGTGGTTCCGGCGTAGAGGGCGTTGCCGTAGTCCAGTCGGCTGGTGACGAGGGCCTGGGTGACTGTCTTCCTCGTCTCGGTGGGGATCCACCGGAAGATCTTCCGTAGCATGCGCAGGATGTTGAAGCATGACGAGGAGACGGCGTTGACTTGTCTGGTCATGGAGAGGGAGGAGTCCAGGATGAAGCCCAGGTTGCGTGCGTGGTCCGTCGGTTTGGGTGCGGTGCCCAGGGCGGGGGGCCACCAGGAGTCGTCCCAGGCGGAGGGCGAGGAGCCCAGGATGAGGACCTCCGTCTTGTCTGAGTTCAGTTTCAGGCGGCTGGTCGTCATCCATTCGGCTACCTCTCTCATCCCTTCGTGCAGGTTGGCTCTGGCGGCGGCGGGGTCGTTGGTCAGGGAGAGGATCAGCTGGGTGTCGTCGGCGTAGGAGATTATGTTGAGGTTGTGTTGGCGTGCGATGGCCGCGAGGGGGCTCATGTAGACGTTGAAGAGGGTGGGGCTCAGTGAGGATCCCTGGGGGACGCCGCAGATGACTTTGGTGGCCTCTGACTTGTACGGTGGTAGGCGGACTCTCTGTGTTCTTCCGTCGAGGAAGGAGGTGATCCATTCCAGTGCCTTGTCCTGGATTCCGATGTTGCCGAGGCGCTGTACTAGGGTGCGGTGGCAGACAGTGTCGAAAGCCGCGGAGAGGTCCAGGAGGATGAGGGCCGCTGTTTCTCCGTTGTCCATCAGAGTTCGTATGTCATCGGTGGCAGCGATGAGGGCGGTCTCGGTGCTGTGGTTCGCTCGGAAGCCAGACTGTGAGGGGTCGAGGGATCCATTCGTCTCGAGGAAGGCGGCCAGTTGTTTGTTGACGGTCTTCTCGATGACTTTGGCCGGGAACGGGAGGAGCGAGATGGGACGGTAGTTCTTGAGGTCGGTGGGGTCTGCTGTGGGTTTCTTGAGAAGGGCGCTGAGTTCGGCGTGCTTCCAGCTCTCAGGGAAGGTGGCGGTGTCGAAGGAGGTACTATAGACTATAGACATTCTCTTGTCTAGGTTGCTCCAGCTCCCTTGCTGGTTCTCTAGAACGTTTAAAGGTATAGTAGCTCTCTATCCTATTCTGTACTGAGGGCTACTTTGCTCCCAACTACTAGAAAATGTTATCTCTCTAATTAGTGAAGACGTATATTAATATTATGCTGTGACCACCCAAGAATTTCTGGCGATGTTGCCAGCGGAAATGGCATTAAAAATCATATCAATATTAAGTGCCTAACCCTGATTAATGAAATATTAGCCAAGGGATCGCATGTCCTCTGGCACATAAGACATAACCAAGGTAATATCTTGAACCAACTCCGCTTGAATTTTCATTGAACTGTCAACAGGTCTTTTGGAATTGCAACATTTTTCTTTGTCACCATATCAGTTAATGAAAATACCACTTGTAAGAGCAAATCTCCTTAAAGGATACATGATGTGAATGCAATGAATCCTATCCGCTGGTGTATGGGGGGGAGATACATAGCCCTCTGATACTTCCTATATTAAAAACGGCCAGTCTATGATTCTAAAATACCAATAAAGTTATATCAATATAAAAATCAGTTAATGAAAATACACATTTTTCATTCAAATGGAACTTTCCATTTCGGACAACAAACTACATGTTCAAGAAGAAAAACCTTTTTCTTACAAAAAACCCATAATTTTTGCTTTCAAGATATCAGTTTTCGTTTAGTTGTAGGAAAAATACAGTCCCCTAACACCAGCTTGTCATTTTAATTGGTTATTCATATGTATAAATGCCTCATATGGTCAGATTTTACTTCAACAGTCCAGGTATTACAAACATTGTCCATGGAGTGTCACCATAACATCAAGGCTATCTGTAATACATCAACAATATCCACCATTACACCATTGCCACCATTGTGCCAAGGTTGGACACCATCATGGCCAGGATGGCCATGATGGTGTCCATATATCAGTCATTGCTATTTCCATCTAAAGGCCAACCACCAGCAACAGCTACATTTAGGCTGTCACACACTAAATGTGTCAGTGAGGGCTGCAAAAATTAACTCCGGGAGGAGACCTCCGCTCCGCCTGCACAGTGAGCGGAGATTTGCCTTCTCTGCGACTGCGTTCCACAGAGAATGCGGAGAAGGCAAATCTCCGCACACTCTGCAGCGGAGCGCTGTTGGCCAGCCCCCGCCTCGACCTCCACCCCCACTATTACAAGTAAGTAAACATTAATTAAAAATACATTTAAAACCACTTACCTCTGTACTGCGGCGCCCCCGGGCTGCAGTTCTCACCTTCGTCACCGTATCGGTAAACCTGCTGAAAACTGGGCATGTGCGTGCCCGGGCATGCACATTTCGCGCAAGAAAGGTGCCTTTGTGCGGGCGCGCGCGCAGTTTTCACCAGAATTACCAATACCGCAAGGAAGATGAGGACTGCAGCCCAGGGATGCCGCAGTACAGAGGTAAGTGGTTTTAAATGTATTTTTTATTAATGTTTACTTACTTGTAATAGTGGGGGGTTGAGGTGGGTGGCGTAGCGGAGCTCCACGGAGTTCCACATAGTTTGTTTGAGACTCCGTGGACCTCCACGATGCCCCGCTACACCCACTACGCGCAGGCTTAGCCAAAATGCTACACCTAGATGTAGAATGCCCAAAATATATGAAGGATGATCATTTTTATGCCATTGCCACTATTATGCAAACAACTAACACAACTGAACCAGAGATGAACAAATAATGATAGAGGCTGAATATGCTTTCGGTGGTCCTTAACACCAGGCATGGCTTCCAGCGTGAGGTAAAATTTCACATGGACACAAACATAAATGTGTACACACAGACAAATGCACGATGCTTTGGATCAGCTTTCGATCCATACACTGTTTTCCTTTGCTCTTGTCCTGATCACTGTCCCAACTAATTCATTTTCACTCTGGCTTCTGCAGACCTACATATCAGTGGGTCAGCAATGGTTATTGTTCAAGCTAATGCCGACAATCTTCTTTCATAGCCCACCGTTCACACATGTTGTGACTGACTGAGCATGGCCTATAACTAAGCCAATCTCCTTGTGACCTAGCTAGATTGAGAGTTGGGATGGATGGTAATGTGTCAGACCCCTTAGACCAGGGGTACTCATAGTACGGCCCGCGGGCCGGCAGCGGCCCGACAAGCCTGCTCTGGCGGCCAGCGGACCTCCCAGACATCGAACCCGTGTTTTAAGAACACATTTTTACAGAATGTCTAAAACACTGCCGGGTGCAGCAGCGACACTCTGAGAGACTCTGCTGCTCCGTGGGGGCCAGGTGATTCATTCCAGTGATAGGCAGAGCAGCAGAGTCTCTCGCACACACACAGCCACAACCGAGCACTTCACACGTCTTTAGATAGACCATTTGCATGTTAGTGGAGCTTTGTTTATTTCACCTCTTCTTAGGCCCCTGCAGCTCCGCTCTGCCTATCACTGGAATTAATCACCCGGCCCCCCCAAAGAGCGGAGCTGCAGGGGCCTAAGAAGAGGTGAAATCAACAAAGGTCCACTAACATGCAAATGGTCTTTCTAAAGACCTCTCAAGTGCTCGGGTGCGGCTGGAAGCGGGAAGCTGTCTCAGCCCTGGCAGACACAGTCATATTAGCAGTCTACTCAAGGTGACATTTTACCACAGAGATGCACTGCTCTAAATGTAATGCAGCTAGTTACTTCAGTATCGAGTCAAGGGCAATTTCCGATATGGTGGTGGGGGTCATGCACTTCTTCATCCTGCTTGGGAGTGCCCAAGAAGAGTATTTGTCTATGCTTCTTTTGGAGAGACATGCAATGATTTTAGCATTAGAATATAATGCATCATAGTGTGGCAAGGGTCTCGAAATACCTCAGGGTTCTCAAGGTTGGTGGCACTCTGTATGAAGTGAGGGTACGTAAGAGATGCTACTTCCAGAAAGTGAAGTGAAGTGAATCAAGATTATCCACTGCTGAGAATTAGTCCTATTGAATAGGAGTTCATGGGGCAAGAGCATTGTGAAGGTAGTGAAACTCTTTACGTCGAGGGAGGTAGAGGGAGGGAGGGAGAGGGAGGTAGGTAAAGGGAGGGAGAGGGAGACCGAGAAATGGAGACAGAGAAAGGGAGACAGACAGAGGGAGGAGGGCGACAGAGGGAGGGAGGCGGAGTGAGGGAAGCGCGGGAGGGAAGCAGAAGTGAGGGAAGGGGAGTGAGGGAGACGGGGAGGGAAGCAGAAGTGAGGGAGTGAGGGAGTGGGGGAAGGGGAGTGAAGGAAGGGGAGTGAGGGAGTGAGGGAAGGGGAGTGAGGGAGGGAGTGAGGCGGAGGGAGGGAGTGAGGGAGGGAGGCGGAGTGAGGGAGGCGGGGAAGGGAAGCAGAAGTGAGGGAGTGTGGGAAGGGGAGTGAGGGAGTGAGGGAAGGGGAGTGAGGGAGTGAGGGAAGGGGAGTGAGGGAGGGAGGCGGAAGTGAGGGAAGGGGAGTGAGGGAGGGAGGCGGAAGTGAGGGAGTGAGGCAGGGAGGCGGAAGTGAGGGAATGAGGGAGGGAGGCAGAAGTGAGGGAGTGAGGGAGGGAAGCGGAAGTGAGTGAGTGAGGGGAGGGGAGTGAGTGGAGGGGAATAAGGGGAGGGAGAGAGGGAAGGGGAGTGGGGAAGGGGAGAGAGAGAGGGGGAGTGGGGGTGAGAGGGAAAGGAAGTGGGGAGGGACAGAGGGAAGGGGAGCGGGTAGGGGAGTGAGGGAAGGGGAGTGAGGGAAGGGGAGGGAGGGAGTGAGGGGAGGGGAGTGAGGGGAGGGAGGGAAAGAGAAAAGGGGAGTAAGGGGAGGGAAAGAGAAAAGGGTAGTGAGGGGAGGGAAATAGGGAAGGGGAGTGGGGAAGGGGAGGGAGAGGGGGAAGGGGAGTGGGGGAGAGGGAAAGAGGGAAGGGGAGTGGGGAAGGGGAGGGAGAGAGGAAAGGGGAGTGGGGAAGGGGAGGGAGAGAGGGAAGGGGAGTGGTGAGGGACAGAGGGAGGGGAACGGGTAGGGGAGTGAGGGAAGGGGAGTGAGGGAAGGAGAGTGAGGGAAGGGGGAGCGGGGGAAGGGGAGTGACGGAAGGGGAGTGAGGGAGGGAGTAAGGGAAGGGGAGAGAGGGAGAAAGGGAAGGGGAGAGAGGGAGAGAGGGAAGGGGAGGGAGGGAAGGAGAGGAGGAAGATGAGTGAGGGAGAGGGGAGGGGAGGAGAGAGGGAAGGAGAGAGAGGGAGACAGAGGGAGTGAGACAGTCAGAGTGAGGGAGAGAGAGTCAGAGTGGGTGAGACAGAGGGAGAAAGGGAGAGAGAGGGAGAGAGAGAGAGAGAGAGAGAGAGAGAGATAGAGGGAGTGTGACAGATAGAGAGAGGGATGGAGGGAGGAAGACAAAGAGAGAGAGAAAGAGAGAGAGAGAAAGAGATAGATATGTGTATG
Source organism: Lissotriton helveticus (assembly GCF_964261635.1). Lineage (NCBI taxonomy): Eukaryota > Metazoa > Chordata > Amphibia > Caudata > Salamandridae > Lissotriton > Lissotriton helveticus. The sequence goes on from NC_136068.1 coordinate 946,015,406, forward strand.
CCGGGTCTGGTGGCTCAGTGGACGAAGGCGTCCGCTCAGGGACCTGTGTTCAACCTCATTGTCACAGTTTTTTGTTGTTGCTCTAGCCCCGCCCCCTCCCCCACTGACCCCGCCCCCCACCGGTGCGGCCCTCGGACCCAAACCACAATGAAATTAAATGAAATGAAAAATTCCACTTATATAGCGCATAACCACCCGGAGGCCTCGCAGTGCTCTAGACTGATTACTGTGTCAGGCTGCAGGGTAAATTAGTACGCCTTTGAAAACAGGTAGGTTTTTAAATCTCTCCTAAATGACATTCGGTTGTTGTTTTGTCTAAGGGTTAAAGGCAGGGAGTTCCATAACTTCGCCGCTGTGTGAGTGAAAGAACGGCCACCCCAGCGGGCTTTCTTGATTTTTGACATAGTTGCCAAATGCAATGAAGCCGAACGAAGGGTTCTAGACGGTGAATAGGGTGACACTAGGGGGTACAGCACTGCTGGGCCAGTTCGACGAAAAGATTTGTGCAGAATGCACATGGCCTTAAATTGTGTTCTGGCAGCCACTGGGAGCCAATGAAGCTCTTTTAGGGCAGTCCTCGCTGATTGCCAGCGGGGGATGTTAAACAATAGACGCGCGGCACAGTTTTGAGTGACTTGGAGTCTTTTAGTCACTGTTGCCGGGGCTCCTAGATATAAAACATTTCCATAATCCAGGCGAGAGAGTATCAGGGCCTGTACCATGACCCTTCTCGCCTGGAATGGAAGTAAGTGGAGTACTTTACGGAGCATTTTCATTAGCCCCACACATGTGGAGGCAGTTTTAGTAGCTTGGACTGAGAAATCCAGCGCTCTATCAAGCCAGATTCCTAGGCTCTTTATCTGGTCTTTAGGAGGAGGGGGAACGCCGAGACATGAAGGCCAGATAGACGCAAGGGAGGTAGGAGAAGAATTACCTAGTAACATAATCTCGGTCTTCTCCCCGTTGAGTTTGAGGTGGGAAAATTGCATCCACCTAGCAATAGCCTCTAGACAAGGGCCCAAGGTGTTAGACGAACCCTCATCGTGGTCCAAAGAGACCACAAGTTGGGTATCGTCTGCGTAGGTGACAATCCGCACACCAAAAGGAAGGACTATCTTCTCTAGAGGCTGCATATAAGCATTAAATAGTGTGGGGCTCAGGGAGGAGCCCTGAGGAACCCCACAGCTAAGCGGATGCTTTGATGATGCCACCTCGCCCTCAAATACCTGAAAAAAGCGTTCCTCTAAGACAGAGGTCAGCCACATCAAGGCCGCGCCCGACACCCCCATGCCCTTCAAACGATGTAATAATGTGGCATGGTTAACAGTGTCGAACGCGGCACTGAGATCCAGAAGTATGATAGCTGTTTTTCCTCCTTGGTCCATTATGGCTCTGGCTGCCTCTGTAACTGCCAGGAGGGCAGTTTCGGTACCATGCTGGGGGCGAAACCCCGTCTGGGAGACCTGTAAAAGCTTGTTAGACTCTAAATAGTCCCCTAAGATTTTATTGATATGTCTCTCCAACAGCTTACTCATCCACGGAAGCAGCGAGATAGGGCGGAAATTGGATAGGTTGTTCTGGTCCAAATTCGGCTTTTTCAGCAGGGCCCTTACCATCGCGCACTTCCATGTGGATGGGACAGAGTTGGAGGTAATAGAGGTATTAAGAGCCTCCAGAATGAACGGGAGAATAGTGTCAATCACTTTCTCTAAGGTCTGAGGAGGAGCTGGGTCGTTTGGGGATCCTGAGGTGACTTTCTGGACCAAAGCATCTAAAGTATTGGGATCCAGGTGTGGAAAAGTCACCAATGAGCAGGATGCATGCAGATCTGAATCCAAAGTGGAGGGGGAAGATATACCATCGCTATTTATCGATAATTGGGAATAGATGGCCTGAATCTTCTGAGAGAAGAAGGTGGCCAGATTCTCACAGCGGGCCTGGGCACCCTCTGAAGGCAGTCTCTCGGACGGAGGAAAAATCAAAGATTTCGCGATTTTAAAAATTTCCCTAGGGGAGTTGGCTGCCATATTAATTTTGGTTGCATAGAACTCAGCTTGAGCAAGTTTTATTTCGTTCTTGTAGTGCCTTATTGCTGCTCTATAATCTAATTTCTTAAGTTGAGAGCGATCTTTCCTCCATGCTCTCTCCGCTTTACGGCAGACTTGTTTCAACATCCTAAGGGCAGGAGAGTACCATGGTGCAACTTTAGGTCTTTTTGTTATTTGCAAAGAGCCCTTCGGGAGAACTTGATCTAATGTACTGGAAATCCAGTTATCAAAATTAAGAGCTGCCGAGTTGGGATTCCTAGTTTTTCGGGGTGGCTGTTCAGAGAGAGCCTGTTCCCACATAAGAAGCGGAAGAGCGCTCCATTTCCTACCCCAATACCTGTCATGGGTTTGTGGAGTAACAGGAGTGTTAATGGACCATATAAGAGGAATTAAAAAATGGTCGGTCCAGGGCAGTGGCACCGGCGTTTCCACCGATAAGTTGTTTAGATTGCTAAAGACATGATCTAAAAGATGACCCCTATTGTGTGTCGCCTGAAAACCATTTTGGGTCAAATCGATGGCCTGAAGATTTGAACGAAGGTTATTAGCGGCAACATCAAGGGGATCATCTAAGTGCAAATTTAGATCACCTAACAGAGTAAAGTTAGCTGAAGTAAGCACTGAGTTAGCGGCTACGTCTGTTATATCGGCGATGACATCGCCGAGAGAGCCCGGTGGTCGATAGACCAAAATACCGGAAAGGGTACTTGTAGGGGTAAAATCAAGAGAAAAATATAAACTCTCGCATGTTGACGTAGTCAAGGGGGTAACACGACAGCTGTAAATGTCCTTATAAATGATGGCCAATCCTCCGCCCCTACCTGACTGGCGGTCAAGGCGCTTAAGGGTATAGCCTTGAGGGATAGCCCATACTACTGTAGGATCATTTTGGGACTGAAGCCAAGTGTCAGTTAAAAAGAAAGCTTCTGGGTTACATTCCTCAATCAGTAATGCCAGTTCAGTATGGTGCTTTGGGAGGGAGCGACAATTAAGAAGAAACATCTTCATTGTCTGTGTGGACAGCTGTTTGCTTAAAATGGGAGGAGGGGGACACCAATCGCAGGTATTGCTGCCAGTGTTAGCGGAGTGAGGAGAAACAGAATTAACACAAAATGGATTAAAAATGGGTCGTAAGGCATGCAGCATAGGAGCACTGTATGATATGCGCCGCCCTACCATACTGCCTAGTCCCGAAGCCCGAAGCGTCTGAACGCGGAATGGCACAGACTGGCTTCTCTTTGGCGCCTCTTCGGCGCGTCTTTGGCGCTACCGCTGCGCGTCACCGCTGCGCGAGGGATTGAAGGTAATAAGGCTTAGGAGGTGTGGGGAGACTAGACCGTCGCCCTCGGTAAGATGGCTGCCCACCAAGGAACAATCCGGAAATACTAGCGCTTTTCCTCCCTCCACGCAAACAGCATGAAATTGCTGCGGTGGACCGGGGAGTAGCGCGACAAATTAGGATAATAGAAAATTATATTAAACAGTTTTAAAAGTTTTCAGAAGTAAAAACACTTTGCCACAAATGCATCTATAGTACACCCATTTGCGCGATTAAATTTGTAGTCAATCTCTCGAGCGCATGAATGTCCAGCCCTTTTGTAGTCAGGGAGATGCGGGGAGACTAGACCGTCGCCCTCGGTAAGATGGCTGCCCACCAAGGAACAATCTGGAAATACTAGCGCTTTTCCTCCCTCCACGCTAAGAGCATGAAATTGCTGCGGTGGACCGGGGAGTAGCGCGACAAATTAGGATAATAGAAAATTATATTAAACAGTTTTAAAAGTTTTCAGAAGTAAAAACACTTTGCCACAAATGCATCTATAGTACACCCGTTTGCGCGATGAAATTTGTAGTCAATCTCTCGAGCGCATGAATGTCCAGCCCTTTTGTAGTCAGGAAGATGCGGGGAGACTAGACCGTCGCCCTCGGTAAGATGGCTGCCCACCAAGGAACAATCCGGAAATACTAGCGCTTTTCCTCCCTCCACGCAAACAGCATGAAATTGCTGCGGTGGACCGGGGAGTAGCGCGACAAATTAGGATAATAGAAAATTATATTAAACAGTTTTAAAAGTTTTCAGAAGTAAAAACACTTTGCCACAAATGCATCTATAGTACACCCGTTTGCACGATGAAATTTGTAGACAATGTAAATTTGGCCCCTGAGAGAAAGTTTGTGAGTACCCATGCCTTAGACCAACAATGTTTATGTTCGAGTTGTCACTTGAGTTCCCACTATTAGTGTGCCTGGCGGCCACCCGAGTGGTCTTGTATCAGCAATTCAACAGTTTAATGTGTACAGGACCTCTGAAAGTGATAATGCTCTTGGATTCACCTCTGAGAGCTTATTGGAAGGTGTTGGTAAGCTACCAGTAGCTCCTGTGCTACTCTTTGGAGACCCCTGCTACAACCTATATCCATTGCTTCCTTTATTGTGGGGTTTTCACTGTTTATTTATTTATTTATTTGTTGGTTTGTATAGCGCTCGAATCGACTCCAGTTGGAGTATCTCTGCGCTTATAGAGTTGGTGGTAGACGGAAGTTATGATTGAGTGGGAATGAGTGAGAGCTAGTAACCGTTCTTACATTCTTTTACTAAGCACCTAAATATTTTAATTTTTATTTATTGATTGGTGAAATACACAAATTCCGCTTTGTTGATAGTACCCCTAAAGATGTTGCATATGTGTCTATGGTTTTACTAGCTTGTTCTTTACTGGAGAAAATTGTATGCCATCTCACAACTATATTATATGGTTTTGCAAAAGTGTTTTCCAGCCTTTCTATCACCTTTTGATATTAATCAAACTATGCATATCATTATGGTTCATTAAAAAACTGGTTAGTGCTAAAAAAATGGTGAACCTTCAACCAAGTGAATGCTCTAGAAATCATCTTCTTCTGTTAAGTTTGAGTTTTAAGCACTCATTGACATCCTTTCACCTAACACGCAGCTCTCTAGTCTACTGCTACTGAGAGTAAAATCCCAGCATAGATCGAACAAACAAAATGCTAAAAGCAGGCAGTGATCCTCTGTACCGAAGTGTGCTAACAGCCCCAGTGCTTATTTTGAACATGAAAACTAAGCACTAATCAAAATGTAAGCTTAATTTAATGTGTCAAAATAGTAACAAACCATGCCACCTTGAATGTTCCTATGGGGAAATGAAGCAACATTCACAGTTTGCTGCTAATATGAAGCGGTAGTAGTATGTATCTCCCTACACATTAGGATTACACCATTTCCAGATACCTTCACTGCAGGGCTCACGTCATGCTATTGTCACTTGATTTCAAACGTTTCATTGCACGTCAAATTGGCACACCGCAGTGAAATTGCAGCGCCCAAGAAAGGTGACAGCTAGTTTCTCCATGCAAATTAGGTTTAACATTCTCGAACTGTTATATTGTACTGTTATGTTGTTTTCATTTAAATACAATGTTGTTGCTTTAAGGCTCGTGTATGTGCGAGCCCTGGAATGATGCGGTGCTATGTAAGATTCCAGTGAGGCTGGGTCAGTCAGAGCTGAGCTGTGACCTGTGCAGATGTGTTACCTAGAACCACCTGTTCTTCTTATTATATTTCTTCAATAAAGCTTCCAAGTAATCTGGTCTACTCGATTACTTTACACGAACACTCGTTGTTTTATGTACATTGTTACACCAAGGCTAATATGGCTTCTAAGCGGCTTGAATATAGTTAAATGTGAACAATGTAGCATGTGCATACATGTTTCACAGATCTTGATAGCTGTTGCCTGACTTGTCTGGCGGCGATGCCAACAGCTGAAGGTCCATCCTGAGAGTCCAAGCGAGCACCTTTACCAGAAATCACAAATATATTTTGCAATCGACCATTGATCCGACTGCAATCCGGTTTTACAACAACAAACCTGAGACACCTCTGGTCCCTAGGCTGCTGTTACCCATAAGCGCTGGAAACAGGCGTGTGGGGCGTGCTCATGCACCCACAACATAAACAAGCTGGGGTTCAGAAGGTGAATGAACAGGAAATGTGACTTTACATTTTGTTGTTTTCTTGTCATGTTTGCCATGTATTCAAAGATTCAAAGACAGAAGTCACATTCAGGCTGTGTGTTCTGACAAACTGCTGCTCATTCATTTAACTTGGACTTGAGTTTAATTTTCTTTCTCTGACTGCAGAGTTAAAGGATTCCATGAAGTGAACTATCCGACAATCTTGCTGTAAGTAGAACAGGGAATGTGAAACAAAAGCATATTTTTTTTTAATTCTGAAGTGTGATGGAGGAAATGATTTCAATAGAATGATCAAGATAATTTACTTGGTGGTGTGCAAATGATATATATTTCCTGAAACCCGATTCCCATACATTGTATATTGGATATATAGTTTTATCAGTAATACTGCATGCAAGTGAATTTATTTAGTTTTTTGTGCTACCGGTAAATTACAATGCACTACCACACCATGCTTTATTTACATTGTTTTGAACCAAAATACACCACATTACACACACTGCACCCTTACCACGCTCCTGCTCAATGGGCGTGGTTCATTTGCTATACCTGTTATGTGTGTGATGCTTGGATTTTTCACAGTCCCTACGTCATCAATGATGTAACATTGATGGCAGCACCCCCTTTATGAAAATTGTGCACCACTCAAGCAGCTACCACAAAGAGTGCATATCGATTTGAATTTTAGTGTAGTTAGCCCAACGTGTCTCCAGTTTTACAGAGAGTGCAGGTACTTCGGTAAGACGTTTGTTGGAGGCAAAATATCACATTAACAATCTGCTGTGCACACCACAGGCAAACTGATATATACTTCAAACCCAAAATGCTCCAGATGCTAAGTTCTATCCTCTCTTACTTGTCATAAAGATAAATGAAAGTTCTATCTGTGTCCCATTTGCCCACAGCAGGACACAACTATTTTTCGTTTTGTTTTGTTTTTTGTTTAGACGACTTGTTTATAGCTGCGAAGTACGTTCGTGGGAAGTTAATTTGTATTTTCTGCCTAGTATTGTTAGAGGGGATTATTTTTATTTGACGCCATTTTACATCTCTGGTGAATTAACTGTCTATTCCAGTCCTGCCCCAAACCCTCATTTCACAACCACACCGGTCAATTTCTATTAACAAAAATCAGATTTACGCACAGAGTCCAATGTACAGATTAATGGATTCCCATTCTCCATTCGCCCCCCATGGGGATCCCTCCGTTACATCCTTTGCATGCATCGATTTCTGTGTTCCTACTGCCACAGTGAGGATCCTAGGGCACACAAGAATCAGACCCATCCTGTATCACTCGAATCACCCCTCCCCAACCCGCCATATCAAGTACAATCTACATTATCACTCTTGAGATTACAACATCAGTTGACAACCTTTCTGGCCTTGAAGTTAGAACAAATCCATGCAGTAATTGCAAGCCATCTGGTAGGAAAGATGCACGAATGTTGCCGTGATTTATTTTAAAGCAAGCAATTACAAAAGCGCCAAAATAAAGAAGACATGCATAAGTAACATCTCGAGAGGCAAGGGACGTGTTGTTTTCAGTATCAAGTCGCTTGTTTCCAGTCTTTTCCCCATATTTTTAAACCCACATTTGGCATGTTTTAGAAGGTAACAGACAATTTGAAAAGGCAGATTTAAATAAAAGTTGAACTACTGTTACACTCAACATATTTTGTGTAATGATGTACATATTTGAACGTCTTACTTGCATATTGTGCAAAACTAATTACTGATTTAATTTATGCAGCCGTGCATTCTGAAATCAGAATGGGACTTGCAGAGTCAATAAGTAAGTGTTCAAAATTTTTCAAAGAAGAAATTATTCCTGGTTAAAAAAAATGCCTTCTCACAAAAAAATAATAAAAAGAACATTTTAAGGAGAAAAAGAACAGTTCTGCATCAAACATTCACTGCTTTATTTTTTTAGAATAATCCAGATTGTACATTTACATTTGTATTCTAGCAGGGAAAAATCACTTCACGCAGGAATTTGAAGGAATTAAGCAAATCCTCACCCAGGAAAGTTTCTGTTTGGCTGTTTATGAACTTCTGTTATTGGAGGCAGATGTTTTTTTGCACAAAAAATCGGAGAAATATATTGCAATTTGTGAGCAAATGCTTTTGGAACTTTGAATGGCCCCTTAGAAACTTACATAGGAAAAAATTGCAGTCACTTAATGCACATCTATCCAACACTCCAACACAAATGGATGCACACCAGGGGCCGTATTAAGTATTAGAGTGCACACTCCCTTTTTTAACCTGGCGCACCATAGGCAAACAGAGAAAGTGCGCCCCATTACATAGAATGTGCTGCACCAGGCCAGCCGCAAACTCGTGCTGCCCTGGGGGCAGTGCATTCAAGAGAAATATGGAGTGGGTTAAAAGCATGCAAAGAGGGAATGCCCTCTGAAGGTAGCACTGACACCATAGGTACGGCAACGCTATAGGTATTGCTGAAGGGTCCTTGTTAGACGGGTGCAAACGCCCGTTGCACCCCTGGGGCACTTTCATAATATGGCCCCTGGCCCGCCACTACAGTTGGTGCACTAAGTAAAGTGGCACTGGAGCTCTGAGGGCACCCATAAACCCTGATAATAGCTGTATTTTACCACCCCAACCGGAGTCAAATGAGCCGTTTTCATTGCTTGCACCCAGGCCTATGACCTCCTTTCTATGCTATTTGTGCACACACGAAAGCTAGAAAAAACTATTATTCCCATTTTAATATCGTACACTCCAAAAAATCGAACCAGAATATGCCCTAAATCATTTCCGGGCACATGCATCATTCGAAATTGCATTTGCAAACGGTGCGAATCACTAAAATCGGCCGTTTGCGAATGAAATTTCATGTTTTGGGATGCATGAAGTTTTAAGTTATTTCGCACTTTTAGGAATTGCAGATATGTTTTGCGAATTTCTAAAATATCCGCAAAAATTAAGGATTCGCATTTCTGTGGTGTAAAAGTGCATGCATGAAAATTCGCAAATTGCGATTTCTTTAGAAATCGCAAATTGCAATTCTTATTTTTAGAAGCACTCTGACCAGGTGGTATTTTTTTTGTCTTGGGGGAATTCAGGTGAAACTCATTTCAAATGCATAAAAGGGGTGTTACAATTCATTTTACTTTTTCCACAATGGCTGCTGTCATTGCATTGGCACGTAGGAGGAGGATGAGAGCTGCTGCAAGGGGGAGAAGGATGATAAATGATAGGATTTTTAGAGTGCGCATTACTTTGTTTGGGCAGACAAAGGCAGAAATTTATGACAAATACAGGCTTAATGGGGACTCTATTTTAGAGCTCATAGCAGATTTGGAACCAATTTTGCAAAGACAAACACTTAGGACCCAAGCCATTCCCACTCATGTACAAGTACTGTGTTCCCTTCACCTTCTTGCCTCAGGGGTTTTCCAGGGTGTGATTGCTATAGCTGGTGGAGTCTCACAGAGTTCCCTTTCTAGATTTTTCAACAACTTTTGAATGCCATGCTACAAAGGATCAGGCATTACATCACTTTTCCAAGTACACAGCAGGAATTGCTGCAAACTAAGTTAGACTTTTACAACATTGCAAACTTTCCACATGTAATTGGCTGTATAGATGGCACACATATTCCCATATGTCCACCTTCTGAAAATGAGTATATTTTCCACAATAGGAAATGTTACCATTCCATGAACATTCAAGCAATTTGTAATGCCAAAACAATTTTTACAAATTTATTAGCTAGCTACCCTGGTAGTGCCCATGACTCTTATATGTTCAGACATAGTGCCATCCATAGGCGACTGCTTGCTGGAGAGTTTGATGATGGCTATTTGCTTGGTAAGTACTTCAATTTTTTGATACTTATGAACATAGCATGTTACTATATGGTCATATTCATGCATTGTGTTTTCTATTATTTAAACCCAAAGGTGACAGTGCATATGCTGTGAGATCATTTATACTCACACCCTATCTCAATCCATCTACCCTTAAAGAGCAGCAGTATAACCATGCCCATATTGCAACTCGCAATGTCATAGAGAGGACTTTTGGTGTCATGAAATCAAGATTTCGCATACTTCATAAAACTGGAGGAGCATTGCAATATAGACCAGATGTATGCTGTAAGATTGTTGCAACATGTGCCATGCTTCACAATGTAGCTACCAAGAGAGGCCTTGAACTTGATTTAGAGGAAGATTTTCCCAACACTGACAACCAACCACAACAACCTCTTGCAAGAGTTCATGGACCAGACGCAGCAGAGGGGAGGAGAAGGAGGGCCGAGATCACACAACATTACTTTTAGCAGAGGTATGACGCTTACAATGGTTAGAGTGTGCTTACATGTTATGTTTATTAAGTTCTCAAACAAAAGTAATTCTTGTAAATTTTGACATCTGTTTTGTTTATCCACAATGTAAAGTATTAAGCATTATTTTCTTAATTTTCATTAAATCATTACTTCTTATGATGTAAATGAATGATCTGGAAAGTGCAGAAGTGTCATGTATTCCTATCACGCACACCTAAAGCCTTAGAAGTTACAGTAGCTGTGCCAATGACTTTACAAAATGCTGTGTCTAATTTTCTATTGCTACGGCATTCCCCAATTTTACTGGTACTTCCTTCAACACTCTTGCTTGGATCAACATCAATAAGTGACCCTTCCTTTGACATCCCTTTTGATTTGCAAAGTTGCATGTCATTACAATGGTTTCAAGTGCATTCATTCCTCTGGATATGTCCCCACAGCAATGTGACAAATCCTTCTGCATGTTCAAGATAGGTTTAATGAGCTGAGCATTGGTGCTGCACATCCTATTCATTGACCTACAGCATGCCTGTGTACTTAACAGTGACCTACTAAATCTTTTGGAATTTGCAATTTGCTGAGACTGCATTGTGGTGCACATTGCTTCCATGGCACCTGCCATGCGGTCCAGTTTGTCTGCTGTCAACAAATGTGCTTTTTCAAAGACCTTTGTCATGTGAGAGAGACTACTGCTTATGGCACTGATGTCCCGAGTGACCTGATTAAATTTTCCCTTCATCACCCTTAGGTCCTTTCCCTGCCGACGTTGCACTTTGAGCAGCTTCATCTCAACTATACCGGCACTTGTGTCACCATCTATGGCTGATCTGTGCATTGAAGGACGTGCCCTTCGCCTCACAAATTGCTGTATCCTATGTCGCCTGCCCAGTTGACTTTGAACAGGAGCAGGGGTTTCAACAGAGTTTTGCACTTCAACAGTGACATTTGTATCCTTATCACTATCTGATTCTTGAATATGACGCAATCTGCGCAGTGAATTTGTAGGCTGTGCTGTGGGTGAAGGTGATCGTGAATTCCTTTCAGCAGAGTTCAGTAAATCCTGAGTAAATGACTCTGCATACTCAATGAAATCAGTGTCCCCTTCTGCATCTAAGATTTAAAAGAGTGGAAACAACTGGTAAGTACTAAAGTGTTGCACTTGTGTCATTGAAATTAAAAAATCAAACCAAAAAAATCATATGTCAAGGCTAATCATTTCATATAAATAAATCTTGTTTGGTCAATGCTTATTTTGTTTAACTAAAAAGGATTTATCTCAGTTTAATGTAAAGAAAACTACAACACCCATGATGCACTGCTTCTACCACTGCAGAATTCATTGTTAATACAGATATCCTGTAAAAAGCACAACTGCAGCAAAGTTTGAATAAAAAAAATCATTAAACAATTGAATGTGTCATGCTAACACAAAATTCACTTTAAAATTAGACATTTAATTAATTACCTTGAGAGGGTCCAGGTTGATCTGAAGTATCAATGTCTATGACTCCAATGACTGCTTCAGTGGAAAGGGTTCCTTCTACCAGGTCCTCCAGAGGGGTGTTTGGTCTGTCCCTGGGAGTACCACCTCCAGTTTTTTTGGCAGACTTGGTGCGTGTCGCAATCCTTTCTTTAGCACGACTCCGCAGGTCATACCAGCACTTGTGAAGGTTATTAATGTCTCTGTGAGCCACACCTACTGCATTAACTTCAGCTTGTATAGCAAGCCAAAGTTTCCTTTTTACCCCTTCAGGGACCTTCAGGGACTGTTTTCCAAAAAGTTGCTCATTGTGCGATGTGACTTCTTCAATCAAAATCTCTAGCTCCTGCTCACTGAATTTAACTTTCCTTTTCCTTACATGTTGCGCCTCTGAAACATTTTCTGCCATTTCTCCAAGCACACCACACAGAGAGCCTCTTACTGTTGCTGCAGAGTTTGTACAAACTGCCAAAAGCACTCCAGCAGTTCAAACTGGGCCTCAGGTGGGTCTAATTGCTTACAGAGCTGGCAGGCTGAGATTAAGATGAGATGCATCATGTGCGTGAAATTGCAATTTGCGAATTCGCAAACTGCGAATTCGCAAATAAGAATTCGCATTTTTCCTGTGATTCGGTAAAAATTGCGATTTTTACCGATTCGCAAGAAAAATGCGAAAAACATGATGCATAGCTTTTTGCGATTCATTATTTGCGATTCCTTATTTTTCGCAAATAACGAATCGCAAAAAAGATCATTGATGCATGTGGCCGTTCATCCCTTAGAAAGCTAGTGAAAGGCACCGAATCTGTATGCACGTTTTGTAAGAGCAACGGTCACTTTTATTTCCATAGAATTCTACACACACACATGGATGTCTCTCCACACTAAGAATATGAATGAAATGTAAAATTCACCATTCTTATATCATCCTTTTGTGCGTCGTGAAAGAAAAGGCGAAAGGGGAAGGGAGAGTTCCTACTTTGAGCTGTACAGTGTAATGCTTCCTCTCCCTTGCATATTTTCTACGCACTCGATGCTGAGCTTGGAAAAAAGCCCATTTCATCTTGCTTTACATTAGAGGAAGATATTTTTGTTCATTTTGTTGAATGAATGAAAATAGTGTATGGAAGTTAACCCTGATCTGCACTCCCCTTGTTCTTGCAAATACTACTCAGCCCGCTAACATGAGGACAGAGGGCCATATTATCAAGCAAGGGCGATACATTATCGCCGCTTTTATCGGCAGGAAACTGCCGCTAAAGCGGCGATAATGGGCTTGATAATATGCCCTTGGGAATTCCCATAGAAGCCCAGGTTCTGGTGTTAACAATTCACAAGGGCATATTATCAAGCCCATTATCACCGTTTTAGCGGCAGTTTCCTGCTGATAAAAGTGGTGATAATGTATCTCCCTTGCTTGATAAAATGGCCCAAGGTTCCAGTATAACATTGGTAAAGGGGTTCCACATCTTTTCAAACAAAAGATTATATGAGCGTGCTTATTTGCACATTTGTGAAATGCAAGGTAATAAATTATATTTGGAAAATAATGCTTAACATAGGTTTGGTTTACTGGAAATGTTAAACATTCTGCTGCTACGTGGTCTGTCTCTGTATATGTGAAGTACGATTTTTATTTAGCTTTCTCAGGCAAAGTTTTGTGTTTTAAGACATTACAAGGTTCTGAGCTAATCCTCTGTTGCAATAAAAAATCATCTGAAAATGAACAATCGGATTGGTTTGCTGTGCATATAACATTTTTGTGCTGCATTTTTAATTAATGTAATGCTTTAAAATGTTGCCCGTCTTTGTCTGAAACATTATAAAAAGATGTGCTATCTGGGAGGAGTTAATTCATTCAGACAGGGCTAGGTGTTGTGTGGTCCTTTTGTATTAGGACATTTTGTTATTAATTTGATTATTTTCACATGGCCTGTGGACTCAGGGGCAGCTGCTCCCTTTGATCAGAGGAGCGTCAACCCACAAGCCCCAGAGCTAAAAAATGGTAATAAACTTTACTTATTACCGTTTTATTTTTCAGCACCCCATCTCGAACTAAGGAGCTGATTAAGATTGAGGAAGGTCCGCCACCACCAGCTATGCGATGGTGGCCCTTCCACAATCGAACCATGTTTTTCCCCCTGCTGATGGTAGGTGGAATCGTGTTCGGACAGCGGCGTATGCAAAGACTGTCTGCCACGAAACCGCCACAGGCAACCATTGCGATTGTGTGGCGGAGCGGTCTGCATCCATGAAATGGTGACTGTGCCTAGCAGGCACCGTCCGCCAAATCACAATGCTGTCTCCAGTCAGCCTTTCCGTGGCAGGTAAACCGCCATTGAAAGGCTAGTGGAGATTGGTTTTGGGGGCCGGTTTGGGCCCCCTTGTGTCAGGGGGAGGTGTGGGTGCACTTCCCCCTACATTTCACTGCACCAAGTGGCAGGCACCATGTGGTGCCTGCCACGTAGTGCAATGAAATGCACAACATGCTATTTTAACGTTGCGGTGGGTGCTGCTGTCAGCAGCACCCGCCACAATGTTAAAATGCAAAATGAGACCGCCCTGGTGGTGGTCACATTCTGATTTGGTGTGCAGAACCGCCAGATGTATTGCGGACAGTCCCAGTCACCACCGCTATGGCGGACGGACTCCAGTCATAATCGGCCTCTAAGTGTCAGGATGGGGTGGGCCCAGCTCTGTCGAGTGGTAGCAGCAGAGAGCTATGCTTGTTAAAATGAGCATGTCTGTTTGGCTGGCCTTCTTGGGACGGTCAGCTAGACATGCACATTTTAAACTTCTCTTACAGAGCTGGGTTAGAGAAATTACAGGCCTCCAGTGCTCGTAGGAGAACAGGGAGAGCCTGCATTATCCAATCCTTGTGCTGATTTCTTGCTGTGAAAGCAGTGCCAAGATTGGGTAGGGCAGTTTTCTACCTTGGGAGCTTCCTGGAAGACACCCAAGAGAGGAGGACGTCGCGCTGCGGAGGTAAGTGAAATCTTTTTTGTGCCACCCGCTGATCACCACCCACGGTACAAGCCAGCCGCCACTGGAACTTAATTTTTTAAAGGCTTGTTGTGTTATTACATTTATTAGTCAATTGGCTTATGATTCTGTCTAACTTTTTACATTTTTAATAATGAATTTGACATTTGAGAAAATCTACAAACTGGGAACTGGGAAATACTTAGCTGTGCATATTTTTCCATAATGGTCTTGGCTCATTTTTTGAGCACAGGATACTCCTTTTTACTGCAAGTTGACAAGGGGTGGTTTTAACAGACATAATTTCAGGTTGCAAATTGCACAAAATTATGTGTAAGTATGTGAGATGCATCTCTCACTAAAAGAAGTACTGGAAGAATCCTTTCATGAAAAATTTATCTCAGAATGTAATTTTGAGTTCAGTCAATCCACTTTATTCGATTAATTAAAATCATAAAAGTACAGCACAAAGAATACAAAAACCACTAGGCAAATAAAACAACACATTAACAATAAAATTCATCAGTAATAAAACAATGTGTTGAGTTATATAAAATTTCCTTAAAATATAGATGTATGGGCTTTAAGCACAAGTTATCATAGAAATTTTCCTTTTCCTGAGCAACAAGGAAACTAGCAATATTAAAAATATCTCAAGTACTGTTAAACATCTGAAGGTAAAGCAATGCTAGTCTAACCTGCAAAAAGCCTTTATCCTTCAATAAGGGGACTAAAAACTTCCTGCGAATATCATTGTGGCAACGGCAAATTATCATAAAGTGCAATGTATCCTTTGGTGAATGGTTATCACACAGGCACCGAGCAGCATCCTCTGGTTTACACCACCCCGGCAAATCCCCAAGCATGAAATGTATCAGATTAAAACGAAATTTAGTGAGGAGCCAGCGGTGGAAAGGCTCGGTCACAATTCTCAGATAGGGCTTGATTTACATAGAGGATTTTGTCAGATAATGGGCCCAAACCTGAGGTTTCTATAGCTCCTGCTCCTCTCGATTCAAAACCACTAGATTCAGAAACTGGGATTTAACCCTTATCACATCTTCTTCTTTGATCCCCTCAAGAAAATTAAAAAGATCAGGCCGCCCCAATTTAAAGAACATGAGTTAAAAATAAGACAGCCATGGAATACTAGTGGCTTTGTCCAGCTTAACGCAGTCCCGCATGATCTGATGATTCAAAGTAATATCTGCGCTAAGCCAGGTTTTAAGCCAACAAACCAGTGGTGCTAGGCTCAACAGATCTGAAACATAGCCCAACCCCAATTCCTGATGGGAAGCAAAAGTTGAGGAAGATTGTGGTACAGACAGAATTTTGAGTTGATTTCTGGTTGCTTGGTTTCAAAGCACTGCAGCTCATATTTGGACTGTAGTTTTGCACTCAAAAAATTACCCAGCGGTAAAATTTCTACCTGAAATGTTTGTTGACTGCTCATGGTAAAGGAACTGTCACTTGCATTCAAAACACATCCATTCATGCTCAATTTGTAGGTTTGCACTGAAGTATTACACAACAGTCCGCTTGTGTAAAAAATCGACCTGAAATGCCACTCGCAATATAAAATTACCCAATAGTACACTTTGCATTAAAATGTATGCCCAAATTTACACAATGGAGAGTAATTATTGAAAAGAGACATACTTACTAAAGTCTCAAATGGGGGTGGGGTCGCACACTACTCACACACCGGCGGTGTCGCCCCTAAGGACTCTGGTCAATGTAGTATCTATCTTCGCTGTCTTCGCCATCCCTGGACACGTGTTTCGGGGTATTACCCCTCATCAGCAGGGATAGGCCGTGTACTGGGGTTGCCAATGGCTGCCAATATCTGCAGCCATCGGCAACCCCAGTACACGGCCTATCCCTGCTGATGAGGGGTAATACCCCGAAACACGTGTCTAGGGATGGCAAAGACAGCGAAGATAGCAGAAGATCAAAAGATGATGCATCGCGAACACTTTACTACATTGACCAGAGTCCTTAGGGGCGACACCGCCGGTGTGTGAGTAGTGTGCGACCCCACCCCCATTTGTTACTTACTAAAGTCATTGCATTCATTCAATGATCTAATATATAGTGAGTTATGACACTCCTATCCCTGCCAGACACTTCATATAAGGAAATTCCAAAATATACACAAAGGGGTAACAATCAAACCACAAATCGCAACACCTATTAGAAATAAAACAAATATACCAAAACCACGAAAGCCAATAAGGCGCTCTAAATTTCACCATAATCAAAGAAGGATGGTAAAATCTCTTTAGCAAAGGTATCAAAACACAAATGCCAATTATGAAATCGAGCATATGCTTAAATAAAAATAAGCGTGGAGCCACAATTTTATTAAAATTTCACCCAACATGCATGCAGTGAGAGCATAAATATTAATTCCATATTGGGATAATACATCCTCAGGCCAATTTATTTTATTTCTTTTTTTAAACCTTTATTTTTTAATTTTTCTCGGTGAACAGCACAGAGAGGAAACAACCAAACAGGTTACACAGGCACATCTTGCAATCAATTGACTATCATTTAGGCATTATACATAGGCAGGCGGGCAATCCGGGCATAAAGCATTCACAAAGTTTACCTTATTCGTTACAATGGAGAAAATACTGCACAGTCAGAAACAGTGAAGAGCATTGACATAGCTATGTAACACGGGTAGTCGCATCACGCAGTCTAGAAGGTGCAGAGTAGCATTCCGAATGCACTTCAATAGAACAGATGTCACATATTATCTAGGCAGGGAGAGTATATAGTATATAAGACCCTGATGTGTGTCCCTGACAGGTGACGATCAAATATGAGTCAGTTCACCCCTGCAATCTACTCTCCTTAGTGTCCCACGTCGGTGTACTCTGGTGTGTCCCCTGGAGTGGAAATGTAGAGGGTCATGTATAGGTAATAGCTATATCCTGTGCATTCAATTGACGTCATCTGAATCTGTAGATGTTGCTGCATTCTGTATCAGATATACCTGCAGCGGCCCCCATACATCTTTTGGCCTGCTCTGTACTGGTGTCATGTCGGCATAAATATTATTCTGATCCTGACAATAAACCAGATCGTCAATCCATTCCTTAAACTTAGGAGCTCTTCCCCTTCCCCACCGACATGCAACTCTTCTTTTAGCCAGTAATAATGCGATATCCGTGAATTTCCGAATAGACTTAGGCACATTCCTAGTGTATCCCAATAGCATAACCAATGGGTCTCTATCAATCGCCCCGGACGTCATAACCCGAAGAGCAGCCTGCACCTGTGACCAATATTCGTAAACTCCTGGGCACTCCCATGCTAAATGGAAGAATCCCGCCCCCTCTCTGTTGCAGCGATCACATCTGTCAGTATCTGCCAAGTGAAAGCGTAGCTTCCTCACAGGTGTATAATAGAAGCGTTGTAAGAATTTAAAATGAATGATCTTTAGCCTGCTGCTAGACAAGATATGAGCAGTGATAGCACAGCAATAGTGCCATTGATCCTCAGTAATTTCCCGATCGAAATCCACACTCCAGTTGCATCGTGCAGAGCTTTCAGGCCCTTGGCGCTGCAACCTAATATTGCTATATAGTCTAGAGACAAGATGGCGGCCGTCTGACAGAATCATGGCATGCAGTGACAAAACTACTTCCGGTTCCTCCGGGAAATTGGGCAACACTTCCTTCAAACCCTGTCTAAGTCGGATGTAATAGAACACCTCCAGAGGGGTAGGTGTAACTGCCTGAAACAGCTGCTCCCTGGTACGGAACCGTCCATTGACAAACAGGTCCCCCCACTTGGCAATTCTCGTGCGCCTACACATTAACTGAAAACCCTTCTCCTGCAAGAGCGATATGCGAGGATGATATGTAAGAGGAAGTACCGGAGAATACAATTGTAGAGCACCAACAAGCCTTGCTACCCTACTCCATGCATCTATGGTGCAGGTTACCGTTGTAAACGGTGTCTCTATGTCCTTAACCGTACCCAGGATTAGGCCATTAAGGGGAAGAGGGCGTGCAATCCAATCCTCTACAGCGATTTGCGGCATGTATGGTGTGGGTTTTAGCCAATGATAGGCGTATTGCACTTGGGCAGCAACATAATAGACTTCAAAGTCTGGCACATCAAAACCACCCCTCTCATACGGCTGGGTAAGGATGGTCCAGCGCAGTCGTGGTTGTTTGCCCCCCCAAAAGAGTCGAAGGAGTTCCAACCGTAATTGCTTAAAGAAGTACACGCCAGGGAAGTACGGCACATTTTGGAATAGGTATAAGAACTGTGGTAGTACCACCATCTTTATTAGTGACGCCCTTCTCGCCATCGATAACGGCAGAGCTTTTCAGCGTGTGACATTATCAGCCAATTTTGTGATGGCTACCCCGTAATTTGATCTGAGTGTCTTCTTCCTTGTCTAGGGATATCACTATACCCAGGTATCGAAGGTCAGTATCACACCATTCAAGTGGATAATCCAACTGGAATTTCGTAACGGCTCTCGTGAGCGGGAAGAACTGAGATTTCTTCAAATTTATGCGCACCCCCGACAGCCCTCCAAAGACCAGGAACTCCCGTAAAATGGAATTAAGGTTGTCCTGAGGATGCTTCACATAAAGTGTGATATCATCTGCATATAACGACACCCCAATTTGTCGTTGAAAGCAGTTAAAGGCACTCTCTTTGTGTAGTTGGCGAATTCGACATGCCAGAGGCTCAATTGCCATAGCAAAGAGCAAAGGGGAGAGAGGGCACCCCTGTCTGGTGCCCCTCGTTATAAGCATCGGGGCCGATAGTGATCCATTAACAACCACTCTGGCAGTCGGTTTGGTATATAACAGCTCGATCCAGTTGACAAACAGTTTGGGGAACCCCATACTGTGTAATATAGTAAACAGGTACTTCCACTCTACCAAATCGAATGCTTTTGTCGCATCTAGAAAGATAGCAGCAACTGGAAGTTCCAGGGCAATCATCTGTATCAAAGAGAATAGTGTTCTAAGATTATGCGTAGTGGCGCGGCCCGGCACAAAGCCAGCTTGATCCGGCAAAACAATCTTAGACATAATCAGCGAGAGGCGTGTAGCAAGAACCTTAGCAAGGATTTTCGCATCGCAGTTGATGAGAGATAGCGGTCTATACGAGTCCGCATCCACGGTTCCTTACCCGGTTTCAACAAGGAAGTAATAACCACCTCCCTCATTGATCCCGGCAATTCCCCAACTTCAAGCGACTCCTCATAGACTTCCCTAAGGACCGGAGCCATGATATCTATGTAACATTTATAAAACTCCGCGGGGAGCCCATCCAATCCCGCCGCCTTGCCATTGGCAAGCAACATGATCGCATCGCGTATCTCATCAATCTCCAATGGTGCACTTAGGAATTGTCTATGCCCATCACTGAGCCAGCACAGTGCAATATCATCAAGGAAGCACCCCATATCGACCTCGGTAGTTTGTTGAGAAGTATATAGCTGCTCATAATGTAACAGAAATTCCTCTTGTATCCTCCTCGTATCCTGACATCGTGTGCCGTCTGTGGCGACAAGTTCTAATATAGTGGCGCTGAAGCGTGGCTTTCTCGTTATTGCAGCCAGCACCTTGCCCGGTCGTTCCCCCTCGCAATACCGCCGCGCTGTCCAATACTTGCCCCTGAATTTGACTTCTCTCGCTGCTTCCTCCCCAAACTCGGAAAGTTTATCTCTAAATGTTTTGTGTAGCTCCGAGTCTCCCCTCCTTGCCATCTCAAGTTCCAACTCCTTAAGCTCGCGCTCCAACTTGCCTAGCGTCCTTTGGATGTCTCTCAATATCCCTCCGCCCTTGGACATGCAGATTCCCCTAACCGTGACCTTGAAAGCCTCCCACACCATCTCTACACTATTGACTGAATCCTTGTTTCTGGGGAAAAACTCCTAGATTTCGTCTCCCAGCTCTGTTTTAAATACTGTGTCTAGTAGCATAGTTGGGAGCAATCTCCATGGAGGTCTTATTCTATCATGACCTGGAATCAGCAGGGACAACAATACTGGGCAGTGATCTGAATACGTTCTGGGCAGATGTGCTACCTTACCTATACCCGTACTAAGGCCCTTTGTCACAAAGCAGTAATCCAGTCGAGCCCAAGTATTAGCGTGTGATGTGAAATGCGTGACTTCTACACACTCTCGATGCGTGTATCTCCAATTGTCCACTAGCCCTGCTTTCTCTATGACGCCCAGCAGCACATCCCTAGCTTGCCTGTTATATAGACCGCATCCATCTGATCTATCCATGCCTGGCGCTAATGCAACATTGAAATCCCCTCCCCAGATAACATGTGTTGCGCCCGCTCCCAATACATGCCCCCACAGCATAGTAAAAAATTCCGGTGTATCAACATTTGGAGCGTAGCAGCTCACTATAGCAACAGTATCAATGCCCAATCTACCCCACAATATCACATAGCGTCCATCAGGATCATGGGTCTCTCCCAGCAAATGAAAGGCAACAGATTTTTTGATCAATACAGCAGTACCCCTAGAGTACGAGGAATAAGAAGCGAACTTCCTGATCGAGGCCCATTTACTAGCAAACTTAGGATCAGTTCTGGGGCGGAAATGTGTCTCTTGTAACAAGGCTACTTGGACATTATGCCTATCCAGGTATGCAAGTACATTTCTCCCTTTTCTAGCATCATTAATGCCCCGCACGTTCCAGGACATTATCGTCAGTGAGCTCCCCGCCACATCAGCCATCATCATTGGTAACAGCAGTACCAGCATTTACCCCCGCCCTTTCCACCCACCGCCCATGCGTGCCAGAACATACACTCCAAAAAACTCGCAATTCCCTGTGTAACCTCTGTCCAGTGCAAACAAACACCATCGCCACCCCCCTCCCGCATGAGTCCCCCCAACTAACTCAAGCATATCCCCGTGCGCACCCCCCTCCAACCCACTCATCCACTCATGTCCCATGCATTCGTCCATCATCCGACTTATCTCCCTTTCAGTCAAACATACCCCACCATGCCCATCCCTTCCAATCCAGGGGGTCCAACTCGTCACCGCCCACAATACCTCCACCCAACAAGGACCTGCGTCAGATACAAACTTAACTATTCCTCCCCCACACCCTTCCAGAAATCCTACGGACAACATGGTCAACTTTGGCCCCATCCCTCCCCCCGCCCACTGAAGTATCCCCAATTCTCCAGCAATCCCGACCCCCCCTCCACCCATCACCGCTAGCATACACCCCAACAACTGCAGTGTAACGAACATTGTCAATGGGGCACACCCTAGTAGGGTCATCCAAGGTACACACTTCGACACCCCCTAACCCTCGTCCCCGAGTCTTAACCGCCCTTAGTGGGGTAAGTCGAGGGAGGGGGGTGTTGCCTGGCATACTTTTCCACCTGTAGCCCCAATGCCGTCTCCATCCCACTCAATTGTCCATATTTGCAGTTCTGCAGCAGAGTTCTCGAGTGCGGCGGCATGATAACATCTGGCACCACGGTATCAACCTTAAGTCACAGCAGGCTAGAAGACCCCTCAGCAATCCCAACACATTGGTCAGTCCTCCTCATTCTCCACCTCTTCCTCCGCAGGACGTTTCCCTCGCTCGCGTCGCAATGTTTTTAGGAAATCCTCAACCTGCTGTGGGTTCAAGAAAAAGAACTGCTTTGCCTGATGTGTGACCCTAAGCTTAGCCGGATATAGTAAAGCATAGTCTATTTGTAGATCTCTTAGTTTTTTCTTCACGTCAATAAACTTTCTCCTTTGTTCTTGCACAATGGGCGTGAAGTCCGGGTATAGTGAGAAATTAACCCCATCACACGTCAGTTGCTTAGCGTTTCGTGCGGCACGAAGTGCGACGTCCCTGTCCCGATAATTTAGTAGTCGAGCTATTATCGGTCGAGGAGGAGCCCCTGGTTTGGGCTGAGGACCAAGGGACCGGTGTGCACGCTCAAAAATGAACTGCTTGGAAAAAGCGTCCGCTCCAATCGCCGTCTGAAGAATCCGTTCCACATAATCCTCCATACGTCCAGTGTTCGTGGACTCCGGCACACCTACCACGCGGACATTATTGCGGCGACTACGCGCCTCCAACTCCTCGTTCTTTGCAGCTATCACTTTAAGGACATTGTCCATTTGTGACAGTCTAGTAGCATGGGACGCCGTGGTATCGTCATTGTCTGAAATCCTTCTCTCCGCCTCTGTGAGACGTTCCTCATGAACGTCCATCTTCTGCACAATTGCGTCCATCCTGGAGGACAAGCGATCCACCTTGTCCACCACCGTCGCAAACACTTGTTTAATTTCCTGCAATAGTAGATGCATGTCCGGCACAGCCACATCGCGGCTAGTTCCCGCCGCCGGTGGGCTCTGAGTACCATTTGACTCCGTCATCGTCCTCACAGTCTTCTTCGATGCCGGGGCCGAGTCAAAGGATATTTTCGGTTGGCGATTATCTTGGCGTCCCATGGTGGCACCCTTAGCCGACTTCGCTGCAGTCAACGAATACGTACGATTGTTCCCGCCTCGTGGAGAGTCAGAGGGCCCGGACATGTATTGGTGCGTTCTTAGCGTCCTGCCCCCTCAGCCACCAGGGGATCCGCAAACTACGTCCGTGGCCCTGACCACACACCACCCCTGCCGCGTATTCCCGGAGATCCCACTCGCTCCTGATCAGGAGCGCGAAGCCCGTCCAACAACACCGGGCCGGTCTCCGCCCATGGTGCCTCTCACCTCAGATCTCGCCTCAATCGATACTGTCCGGCTCCCACAGCCCCGTATCCGTATCCAAGTGTGTCCGCGGGAATCCCGCTCCTCCAGCGGCCGCGGCCTGCACACCTCGTGGAAGCCCCGGAGTCTCGCAGTCCCAACGTCCCACCTCGCGGTCAAGCAGGCTCCGCCTTCACAGTCGGTGCAGTCGTCTCACCGGGATAATTCTGCCCCCAGTTGTATGTTTCTTCTCAAACTCGCAACGAGTGCTGGGTCATGGGTCTTCTACAAACTCAGCGAGTTGTAGCGGCATTGGAGGTGGTTAAGGAAGGATAATTATCGGATATTGGCACAGGCTGCAGGAGCCTCACGAAAGTGCGGCCATGCTGCTCGTGCGCCCTCTAGCGCCCCAAATTTATTTTATTTCTTTATTTGTTTTTTATTTTATTTTATTTAAAAAGTTTTATATAGCACTGGCTAGACCCGGGGGTATCAGAGCGCTTTACATGAGAATCAACAATGTAACAGAAAAGTTCAACAAATACACAGTAAATCCCAAAATATAGGCAATACAATTATGAGAGGAGAGAAGGGAGACAGAAAAGTAGTGGAGGGGGCAGGAGAGGTGAGAAAGGGAGGTTAAGGGAAGAGACAGTACGGAAAGACGAAGAGAAGTCTGTATAAAGTCCGACTGGGTAGTTGATGACCAAGGAGGGAATCCACGGCCCATTTAGGTTACACACTCTTATTCAAAAGTGTCACGATAAAATACTCATCATATTCAAATCGATTGCATGGGGCGGGGAGCATCAAGTGGGTCGAAGATTCAATTAGAATGTAAAAAAGAAGGTGACACCACCAATATTAAGTAAATATCACAGAAAGAATACATATGAACTAAAATCGAAAAAAATTATGAAACGTGAAATACAAGTGAACATAAAAGCCGATTTAAAAAGATACACATGCATGCTTACTAAAAACCCACAGAGTAAGAATGAAAAACACAATAACACCATTCTGACTTAAAAAGAAAGAAAGTGACCCTTATTGCACCAAGCGATCTGACGCTTACCGGTATCTATAGCCAGGGTTTGCAACATAGCAGTCTCATATCCGAGGTGGTGGAGGTGAAACTGGACTAAGTAGGTGGCCTAATTTTAAAAGCGACCGCCAACATTAGGGATGAACCACACCTGCTTCCACACCTGAGTAGTGGCATGATGCATATGAAATAGAGTAAGTTACGTAATGGCCTTTCACGCCGCCACATTGGAGGTATTTTTGGCGATATCCCAATATTCATTTACCATTAATCTTTTTCAGTCACAACAGATTCCAGGACAATATACCCTTCTTTATTTGCGCTAACCAAATATTCTCAAATGATATGTTATTATATACGCAAATCTGCATTTAACATTAGTTGTATCGGCTTATGCCCAACTGCCGCAACAATGTAATAAGTAGTGGTGCAATAGATATAACATGCTGTGTATCATGTACGGGTCTTTTACGTCTCCATATTGAATCTGATTTTATTATTATTCCTGTATGTGTTTATTCTTTATATTGTTCCAATTGCGACAGTCTTCAATGACAATTTGAAAAAATAATAGTATATACTAGAGAAATGAGACAATGATTTGTTCACTTAAATCAGTCCAGATTCTATGGTTTTTTTTTTACGGAGTTTTATATAGCGCAAATTTCACCTGATTGTATCGGGTATCAGAGTGCTTTACACAAGGACACATTCATTTTTGTTAGGCACGGGGAGATTAAGTGATTTGCCCAAAATCACAGGATATTGCGTGTCCATGACAAAGACTCGAACACGGTTCCCCAGATTTGAGGTCAACCGCCCTAGCCGTTAAGCCATCTCCTCTCCCCAAGGTCATCTTAAAAAAGTTTAATGATTATAACACTTATATACATATGGACATGCACTTAACCCCCATCCCAAAACCTTTTGGGGAAAGGGAGGACATGATATTAAACATTTTTGTGTCTCCATGTTGATAAACAAGAATATACAAACTTGGCAACTTCTTACAACTCTCGTTATCCAAAGCTAACATATAGCCTGGTAAATATAGAAGCAAGCCTCCCAAAATTGAGTGTAGCTCATTATCAGAATTATGGCCCAACTCCACACTACGCAAATTACATAACCAACCAGCTTTATTACGTCGAAAGGAAAGTTCTCTATCTCCATCTCAGGTGATAGGGGGTACATGATCCATACCATGACCAGACATTAGTTCCCTGAATATGACATTCCTGCATATGATATGTAAGGGGATATCGTTTGTCCCCATTATTTATTGCACAAATATGTTCCTGAATGCACAATTTTAACAGCCTTATGGTACTGCACACATAGATCTCATTACATGGGCACTCAATGATATATGTGAGATATCTAGTCCTGCAATTAATATGATACCTAATTTTATACGTTCTGTCCCTATTGTACCTGAACGTTTTGGTCTTATTTCTGCCAGGACTGCACAAATTGCATTCCCTGCTTTTGTAAAAACCAGAGACCAGGGTCGATAGACAAGTAGAGGATTTTTGTGTAACCACATAGCTAGGAGAAAGCCAATCCCTGATTGTTCTCTCCCTATCATTGCTAGTCTTTTGTTTCATGGGAATGATATCCTTGAAGCCTGGTATATCATTAAGAAGGTGCCAATGTCTTCTCAAGATGGCATAAATGAAGTTGCTATGTCTATTGTACTGTGTCACAAACACTACTGTGTTGGGTCTATTTAAAATTTGATTAGGGTCTCATTTTCTGGACATCTGTCTTTGTAGCGTGTAATATCCGTTTCTCTGCTATGTCCAGAATTTTGGTATCATACTCACGATGCATAAAACAGTTCTTTGTCTGTCTGATGCTGGTGGTAACGGCAGCTTCTGTGCTGCAATTATATCTAACACACACCATTTCACCATAAGGTATATTATTAATAACATGCTTGGGGTGTGCACTAGAGGCATTGAGGGTACTGCTACATGCTGTGGTTTTGCGGAACAAAGTACTTTGTATCGTGTTATCCCTGACATAAAATAGGAAGTCAAGAAACTCAATCTGTTTAGTGCTATAATTGATCGTAAGCTGTATGCTATAAAGATTTTTGTTTAGGAACTCATGATCAGCCATTAAATGTTCCACAGTGTCATTCCACAGTGTCATTCCAGGTCACTATGATATCATCAATGTACCTCCCCCAGAAAACAATAGAATTCGTCCAGGGGGAAGCAAGTCGGCCCCAGGCAAGCCAGCCCATAAAAAGACAGGCATAAGCAGGAGCAAATCTGGAGCCCATTGCTGTACTGTGAATCTGTTGGTAGCACTGGTTGTCATGCAAAAAAAGGTTTTTTGAGAGAATGATGTCAATCATATGCATTAACAGTGCATTGTCCACATGATGGTCAGCCGTCTTTTGTTTTAGGAAAAATTAAATTGCCCTGATCCCAAATTCTTTCTTAATACAAGTATGTAGGCTCATAACATCCAAAGTTAGAAATAAAATAGCGCCGAAAAAATAGATTCTAGAATAAGGAACAAAAAACAACAATAAAGGAACAACACATTTATATTAATTGACATTTCGATCAGTTGAAAAAAAACATGTATAGAGAAACAATACCAGATTGTTGAAGCAATCAACATAGAAAAAGGAAAACTTGGAAAAAACCTAGTCTAACAATGGAAATTACAGGTACTATATCCAGAACCATTGAGGCTTTGGCAAAATCATGATTAATTCATTAGAAACGAACAGCGCCAAAAAAAACATTGGCCGTGATACTGTGATAGACTATTAAGACATGAATTGTATAATAAATACATAGGTCCATTTTAAGTAAAGAACATGACCGCAGTTTAACGATAAACAGTTGATCAATGAAATGTGTTAATTAGAAAGCTGTAAACGCTGTACTACATTGTTTACTATTTGGGTTGCACAAACATTTTTTTTTTAAGTTAATTTTTATTGCCATTTTCACGATAACAACACAGCATAATACAACAATGACAGTGTTCTTATTGTCAGGCAATCAGGAGAGGTTATTATCAACATTTTGCTGATTACTAGACAAAATTCCATATTTCCTATGTCATTATCTCCTGTCTGTTTTTAAGAAAATAATAATACCAACTGTAAACTCTAGCCCACCCCCCTCCCCGCCCCCTCTCCACCCTCTGTCGTGGTTGTAACATTCACGTCGAAGCTTGGAAATCATTCGTTTTATAACATATCTCCATTATCTATGTCATTCCGGGGCGTATGGGGTCCTCAGGTATAGATAACAGGTCAGCTCCTTCCTGCATGGAGCACAAGGAAAGTTTCACCTCCTCCGAGGATTCTTTCCCTTTAGGTAAATCTGTAATCATTAGGCGCCAGGCCCTCAAATCTTTTTCAAGTTTATCATCCCTCCTGGTCTTGCTCATTCGTACTGATTCTGCAGTGGCCCATTCCAACATATTCCTAACCCATGTCTCGGCCCTAGGTGAATCTGGACTCAGTCAATGAATTGCAATTCGCCTTTTCGCAAGTACGAGACCCAGCTGGATGAACCTTCTAGTAAGTCTCTTAGCTTTTGGCGTGGGTAGTAACCCCAATACAACCCCTTTAATAGTGGCTGGTATGGTCCATCCTGTGACAGTCTGCAGGGCATTTATAATCACCCCCCCCCCCCAATAAAATGCCAACGCAGGGCAGTCACACAACATGAAGATGAAATGTGAGACCGAACATTAACATCTGGGACATGTGTCTTCCCGGTCCAGGTATATTTTATGTAATATTCTGGGAGTGAGGTATGTTTGGTGAACCACAATATATTGAATTAATTTAAAACGTGTGTTGGAACTTATGTGTTTGACACCTTCATGCACTTTCTGCCATTGCTTCTCTGTAAGGGGCTCATCCATTACATCATACCATTTTCTGTGTGATGGAAGGGGATCAGTAGGGACATCTTCCCTCAGCGCTCTATATATGTGTAAGACCAATCTTTGCCCTCCCGCCTGGGTAAGTACCACCCTCAATACTGATATGTCCTGTGGCTCCTGTGGAAAAATCTTAGCGTACTGCAAGAACTGACCCCTGCCTGGTTGGAAAGCATTATCTGCTTCCTCTCTTGTCATGAACCGCTCCATGACATATAAATCTCCCATCAAGAGGCAGCCGCCCTCCCTCCATTTGTTAACATTCATTGTTTGCCCTATCCGTTTAAAGGGTATTACCGCCCACAGTGGAGTCTCTGGGGTGTACGGTGCCCTCTTAAGCACCTACTTTATCACCAGTTCCCAAATTGACGCAACATGTCGTATAACATATGGAAAAGTACCCAGCACCCTTGATCCTATCATAAAAAGTTCCGGGAGGGAAATCCCTCAGTGTGTGCCTGCCAGCAATCGCTTCTCCCAGTTGTCTTTCTCATCGAACCAATGCACTGCATGCTGCAATTGCACAGCCATTTAATAAAAATTCAACTGAGGGACCTCTAGGCCCTCCACCCCCACCGTCTCTGTAGGGTACTCAGTTTTATCCTCTTCCGTTTAGAGCCTCACAATAGTTCTACAATCAGGCGATCAAGCTGTGAAAAGAACGTTTGCGGAACCATATACAATGAGTTCTGTAGGGTGTACAAGCATCTCGGCAAGATGACTATTTTAGTCAATGCCACCCTCCCCGTTAGTGACAATGGGAGTGTCTTCCAAACAGCGACAGATCTACTGATACCTTCTATTCTTTTCCCTAAATTATCAGCAAGGTAAGCTGTGCTAGTATGTATCAGTGTAATACCTACGTATCAAACCCCTTCCCGTACCCACTTCATATAGACAGTAGGTAGATCATTTTCAGACTTACCCACTAATCTCCCCATGGGAAACAGCTTAGATTTTCCAGGATTAAGACATAGGCCAGACCATCCACCAAATCTTTCCAGTTTGGCAAAAAGCACTGGGGCTGTCTCCTCTGGGTGGTGCAGGTATACAAGTGTATCATTGGCATACGTAGAGACCACATGAAGTGTTTCCCTCAACTGTACTCCCCAACCTTCCATCTTTGTTCGGCTCGGTCGGTCTGTTATATATGACTTGTATCCATTGTATAAATGATTGCCTCATTTCCATTTTGGCCAACACTGCCCACATGTAGTCCCACTCCACTGAGTCAAAGCCTTGCTGAATATCTAACAAGCCCAGAGCCCAATCCTCCAACTCCAGACTCGGTGCATGCCAGACATGTGCCAGCCAGTGTAAATTATGTGTGGTATTTCGTTTCGGGATAAACCAGGCCTGATCTGGATGAATCAGTTGGGGAATGTATGGTAGTAAGCAGGACGCCAATATCCCACTGGCTTAAGGAGCATGGATACAATTGCCTCCGACATTGTATTTGGTAACATCTTATTATCTAGGGCCTCTTTAAACACCTCTAGCAAATGATCCACCAGCAAGGGGGCATATTTGTGGTAAAACTCTGCCAGTAGCCCATCTCCGCCCAGGCATTTCTCCAACTTCAATCGCTGTATAGCTGCCAAAATTTCCTCCCTGGAGATTGGCGCATGCAAGGCTTCTGGCGCCGCATCTACCAGTATGGGGAGAGTAATGCCATACAAAAATTCCTGCAACCCCCCACAGTAGTCAGTCGAGCAACCGTGCACGTAAATTTCAAATAAGAGCCAATTTCCCTCAAAATTTCCCCTTGTGTCTGTAGACAGACCCCATCACTGGTCTTTAATTGGAGAAGCGTGGCTCAATGGTTAGATTGGCAGACCCTGATGCAGAGGTCTGGCCCGGGACCAGGGTTCAACTCCCGCCTCGGCGACTCTTGGACTCAATTACCCCGGACCTGATAATTCTCGCCTCGGTGCCTATTCCAATCATGGAGTCCCACTCTGTGACTCTGGGCAATAGCTTGCTTAATCTCCACAACGGCCCCAGCAGCGCTTGGATGCCTGGCTTCACCTTGGGGGTGCCCAGAAGTGGACATTTCACAGGAAAGCCAGGATGGGTTCCACAGCGGTATGAATACAGCGCTACGAGGCCTCCGGGTAGAAGTGCGCTATATAAATACAATACATTTAATTGCAATATAGGCATTTGTTCCTTTTCTGTTTTGATTAACCTTGCGAGCAGTGCCCCTGATCTATCCCACTGCAGGTGTAACCTCTGCCTGTATGTTGTATATGTGAACTTTTCCATTCTAGCCCAGGCATTCAATAACTCCACATGGACATTTGTTCGATTCAGCCAGGTGTTCCTGCGTCTCGCGTACAGTGCACTCAAGGCTCTGCAATTGATGTTCCAGCTTGGATATGTCCCTATCTAACTGCTGTTTCATGCCATAAGTGGTCTTCATACACACCTCCCTGATGATCACCTTCATGGCTTCCCGCTACGTCAACCTGTTGGAAGCTGACCCCCAGTTCTCTCGGAAATAATTTTGCAGGGTCTCTGAGACTACTGCAGCGTAAGGTGGATCCGATCATGCTTCCACCTTGAGCTTCCAGAGCGGGATGGACGGTCGACCTCGACCGTTTTTCAGAGTAAGCAATAACGGCGCATGGTCTGAAATGTATCAGGGAAGGTATGAGACAACCTCCGTGACTGCCGACAGCCCAGGCGTAAGGTAGCAATGATCTATGCGGCTGAGTGTATTGGCCGCTGGGGTATAGCAAAAGTATGTTTTTTTTATTGGGTTCCTAGCCCTCCACTCATCTCTGAGCTGCATACCGTGTAGCAGTAGTTCCAGGGATCTCAGCATACGCGGCTTGTTATGAGCTCCTGGGGGTTCTCTATCTAGGTTTGCATCAAAGACACAAATAAAATCCCCCAAGAGGACAATTTCGGCCCCCATATATGGTGTTGCTGCTTTAAGGATGGTTGGGAAAAAATCAGGGCAATCTATATTTGGGGCATACACATTGATAATACACAACTCCCCACCCTCCCACTTCCTGTGAAGAATAACGTATCTCCCATCCGGATCCAGAACATGACTTAGGTGGAGGAAGGGGACTCTGGAAGCCACCCAAATCAGTGCCCCCTTGCAAATCCTGAATAAGAAGTGGCGTACATCTGCCCTTTCCATTTTTTACGTATACTTACAGTAGTGCCCCCCACACATGTGTCTCCTGTAACCCTGCAAATCCTACCTTGTAGTGCTTCAAAAAAGCATAGACCCTTCACCGTTTCACCATCCCTGCCATACCCCTAATATTCCAACTAAGTGGTTTCAGAGTTTGTGCTGCCATTAATGTTGAATCGTTAATTTAAGGGAAACAGGATATATCCGCCCCTGTCGTTCCAATTTTCCTGCCCCGTCGTGCTATGCACAATGCCATAATCATCTTATGACCGTTTGTAACACCCATCAAGCATGAAAATATTGTAAACCAAATTGTCCAGTTTCCCTTCCCACCCCCTGGGCAGTCGCGTGAGATCTACTGCTAGCAATAAATCCAGTGCAAAATTCAAGACATACCACCCCATACCACCCACCACCTGTCCCCCAGAATACCTTTTAGTCCATAAGATACAGAGCCGTAGCTCTGAAACGATTCCAAACTTGAAACAAACCATGGAAGATTATATGAATATGAGTGCTATGCTAGAGATCTGAACCCAACAGAGGAACGAGATTGCTCTCAAGCAGCCCTCGTACGGCCAATTTCTATTGGTGGGGCGCAGCTACCCCGCGGCAGCCCACTACCGTACCAGCATTTAAACAAAGGAATCCTTGAACAGTAAGTCTCTTATAACCCTCGACAACCCATTAGTTCATGTTAAAGTTGCAATACATTAGTGTATGATCACCATTGCTGGCTCTTATCTGTAGTTCTGGTCACCCCGAAGCAATAAGCCGTCATTCATGTCCACTCCCTTGCTCTCCAATGTCTTTTGTCACCTCAATGGACTCCAGGACAGTCTCTTTGTCGGACGTGTGCAAGGTGCCATCTTGAAAGACTTTAATCCCACCTGAACCTCTCCCTGCATCTGCCTGCTGTTGTCGTTGGGATCGCCAAATATCTTGTATTGTAACTGACACAGTACTACTCCCGGATGACTCCGTAGATGAGACCAAACGTTGCCCCTGTGGTCCCCTAGTGCCCAGCCATTCAGTGGCATCTCCCGCTGAGTAGAAAAAGAACGTCCGTCCTTCGTGTTCAACTCTTAGTTTTGCAGGAACCATGAGACTATATTTCAAGTTCAATTTGCGCAATTATCATTTGACCACGATGTAGGATTTTCTTTGATCCTGTACTCTCTGGGTACAGTCCGGGTACATTGAGATGGGGTGTCCCTCAAAAAGAACTGGCCTCGGTTACGGGAGAGCTGCAGCAGTAAGTCTCTACCCCTGTAATTAAATAGTTTGGCAATAATGGCCCTTGGTGGTGCCCCGGCCTGGAAGGTGGAACAAGCGCCCTATGTGCGCACTCTAAGTTCAAGAATTTTGAGAGTTTCTTGGGAGCAATTACCCTAGTGAGCCACTCCTTAAGAAATAGCTCGGTAGAAGGGCCTTTCATATTTTTGGGGAATCTAACAAAACATAAATGATTCGTCCTTGATGTCCCCTCTGAGTCCTCCGCTCTCTCGTCCAGTTTTATTAGCTGCCTCTTCAATTCAATCACGGTAGCGCTGAGAGACTTAAATCGGATTGCAATGCGCTCACATTTTTTTTCGGTAACGGCCACTCTGACACTTTCCACAAATCGGCCCATAGTAGATTAACATCTATGGCCACCAAGTCTATTCTGTTGACCATGTTGTCCCTGGTCATTTGTATGGCCTGGATCACGTCTGCCAATTTCGTGGAATACCGCCGCCGTTTATATACTGTGGTGGCTGCCCGCCAATCAAGTTTTCATTGCGTTGTTCCTGTCCATGCGGCAATGGTTGTGCGTAGTTAGAGATCTTGCTTGTCTGCACTTTGGGGGCCTTGTCTTTTCCCATAATGCTTGGTGAGTAGACGACTCTCGCCCCCTAGGTAAGTGATCAACGCTGCTCCAGAGCGATAGGACTGGGTTGCAATCTGCCTCTCAGTCTAATCCGAGTTCAATCACTGGCAGGCCCCGAGCCATATTAATCCTCCTCCGCTTCTGGCCACAAGGGATGATCACGCCGCCCCTGTGCAGTGACCCATTCTGTTGCTGTCATAGACCCTTCCACACACATAGTATATCTAGGGTATGCCAAGTAGACCTCCGCCTAGACTCATTCCTCGTCATCCCGTAGGCCTTTGAAATAGCCCCCTGTGGACCGCCTGAATTGCCCCGGGCTCGTGACTCACTCCACAACCCTCCGTGATGACAGTCCCTATAACCCCAGAAGAGGACAGAGAATACAAAAATGACCTTCCATATAAGGATGTCTCGGCCCCCAAGTTAGTCAGCGGTGGCCCTGCCAGCACACCCCTCTTGCATAAGGTCCAACTGAGTCTCAACTACCCAATTCGCATGGGGACAATTACCTTGTGGTTTGGTGATGGGCCACTTTTTAAAGATCTCGGGTGTGTGGCCAACAATGCAACTCTCTCCCTCAGCTCTCTGCGGGTCAGTACCATCCACCAGGGCCCCTCGGAACCACCTGCTCTCCTCAATATAACCTCCAGAGCTCAGGCAAAGGCTCCATATGTGCTGAGCTATTCCACCCTCCAGCAGTGCATTGCAGGGGCGCAAGTTATAGTTAGCTGAACTAACTATAACAGCCGAATTTCCCTGGTTTTGTATGAGTGAAATGTCAAACTAACTATAACGTGCCTGAAACCTGTGGTTTTTTTCAGTGAATTGCTAAGGTTTTTTAAATGCTAATTTCTAACTATAATGTTTTTAAAACCTATGTTTTTTTCAGTGAATTTCAAATGTTTTTTAAATGCTAATTTCTAACTATAACGTTTTTAAAACCTACGTTTTTTCAGTGAATTTTGAAGGTTTTAGAATTACTCATTTCTAACTACAATGTCCCTGAAACCTATATTGTTTTCAAGTAAATAAAAAAAAGTGCATACCTTTTGTGGTGAATAACTAACTGTAACAGTAGTCTGTTATAAGTTATAATTTAACAATGTTTAAAACGTAATTAGCACATCTAAGTGAGGGACAAAGTGTGACGCAAAGTGTGTACCTTGCTTAATCTTCCCGATGCCCCCGAGCGCTGGAACACCTCTCTGGAGGTAGCTGTACGCTTTACAAATACTGGCATTTTTTTATTTGAAACCATAGTGATGAGAAATTTTAGAACTTATTTTGTTTTTCTTCTATTGTTAACAATATTTTTTTTATATATTCTATTTAGAATTACGGCAATTAATAGATGTTTTTGTCACTAGAAAGGAAATGACACGGTTTGCCGGATAGCAGTTTTTAAGCTCCCCAATGTATGTACATATTAAGGAGCTTATATGTGTGAGAATCGAAATCAAAAACCTTTACCGCTTCACATTTTGTAACTTTTCCCCACACCTGCACAAGTTAAACAGTGAAACGTGAGCACGTGTCAACTTTAAAATTTGAAATCTAAATGGGCGGAGCCGCATGTTCCTTCCATAGACTACTCAATAACCAAGTAGTATATAAACCACACTCGTTGATCGATTCGTTTTGCTTTTGCAAGTTATTTACACATGTCCATTCTGTGATGCAGGTTCTGTTTTCTAGCGTCAGATTCTTCTTTTGCGATAACAAAACATGTTACGGAGCTGTAAGTTGTATGATTATGGCATAGCAGATATTTATACTATATAGCTATTTGTGATTATTTAAAGATTTGTATTTGGAAAAATGTGTTATTGACTGTTTTTGCCATTTATATGTAATGTCAGCAGCTTGTATTCAGAAACAGACAGAATAGAGAAAACACTGTTCCTTTTCTCGCTCCTTTGAGCTCATATAGTGTGACTTTGTATATTATAATATTGACACTATACTTGACCTTAGAGGTGTTGGTGACCCTTGGGCGCGAAGACTAAAGATTTATATGTAACGTAAGCAGCTTCTGGTTCTTACTATGTTTCCCCTCTGGGATCATATAGTGTGATCCCAGAGGGATCATATAGTGTGAGTAGGTATATTGTAATATTCACATTCATACTGACCTCAGTGGAGTTTATGACTCGTCGACGCGAAGACGAAAAATGTCTAAGTCCCAGAGAAAAGAAGCTTTGAACATATTCACTGCTGGAAAATATTTCGTTATTCATCTTGTTTTGTGTTCATGACTTTATTTTCCTTTTCCTATTGGCTCGCATCAGTGACACTCTGTATATTGTAGTACAGTGTTATTTTTTCAGACAACAAGAGTTGGAGATTTGTTGGCATCAGGAGTAAACCATCTGAAATACAGCTAACTGACCTTTATAACTTACTTGATCAGATATTTTTACAGTGATTCTTTCTTGTAGCACTTCTGTTCTACTTCATCTAAAAGTAACTGATGCCCTTTTATATTAACAAGAATATGGGGCAACATTTTTACAAACCATAGGAGACCAAAAAAAGGCAGGGTGTGGACACACTTAAGGGATATTTTATGAATTGTGTTTTTATTTGTCACCCCTCTGATATTTACAGCTTCACTTTCCTAAGAAAGTATATTTGTGATTGCTTAATAAAAACTGTTTCAAACTTAGACTGAAATGTTTGTAGCGCAACCACACCTCCCCGTCAGAAAAGTAAACACCACTTTCCAAGTAAATAGTGCTCCTGGGAAATATCCCACCTACAGACTTAATAAAAAGAAGATCGCAACACACTCTGTTATTTCCCCGCCATGATTTGTAGGCCCCTTGCAAATTATATAAATGGCCCTTAAAATACATACACAACTATTTTTACCTTCACAGTCCCTGTCCACCACCTTGTGACCACTGTACAGAGTTAATAGTGTTCCTATCCTCCCCTCTACTACTTTTTTTCCCGTACTCCTTTGAAGTGCGTCACAAAATGGCTGACAACAGTGCACCGTTCCCAGCCACTAAGGAGCAAACTTGTACTCGGAACCCTTTAGCCAATAAAATGTCCATGGTGTTCCGCAGAGGGGTAGGGAATGCTGGGATGCCTATTGGTAACCAGGCGCTATACAAAACTCAGAATAATAATAATAATAATAATAATGGCTGCCAGCACTTTTAATGCTTGACAGACAATGAACATTAAGCTTGGGCAGGTCCTTCTTGGAACACGTTACCCAATCAGATGTCCCTGATATTCCACGAAGGGGGAGGGAATCATTGACAACACTTCTACTTGCAATGGTGTACAGCCAATGAACATTAAGCTTGGGAAGGTCCTGCTTGGAATACGTCAGCCAATCAGATGTCCCTGCTACTCCACGGAGGGGAAGGGAATGGCTGGCATTACTTCTACTTTCAATGGTTCGCAGACAATGAATATAAAGCTCTGGAAGGTCCTGCTTGGAACATGTGAGCCAATCAGATGTCCTTGCTACTCTGCTGAGGGAATGGCTAGCAACACTTGTACTTTCAATGGTTCGCAGACAATGAACATTAAGCTTGTTGTTGGAACACCTGAGCCAATGAAACGTTAATTTTGTTCTGTGCACAGGGCCAGAAACGCACTCCCACATAATATTAAATTTCCTCTAACAAAGTAACACTATCTGTGATAAAAGTGAACACCTCATTATAAGTAAACATTACTGCGCATTATATTAAAAGAAGGACGTAATACGGCGCATGGTTGTTTTCCCGATATGATTTCCACAAGCCTACTGAACATTGCTGCAATACCACGCAACATTGTTTTGCGGACGTGATTTCCATGGCCTATGCAACATTCACACTACCTGTGTGTGCACCCTACACTCTGCTTGCCACAATGCGGCGCATTGTTTTCCAGACGGAATTTCCAGAGACAACGCAACCTTGCCGCAATACGGAGCACCGTTGTTCTGCAGATGTGATTTGCACGGCCTACGCAACATTCAAGCTCCCTACCTCTGCACCGTACAGACTGCTTAAGCTAAGTCCACAGTGTTCCTACTATACTCTCTTATACAATTTTTCTCTTTTTTCCCCTTCTCCTTTCCATTGAGTCACAAAATGGCTGTGAACACTTCCTAGTTTCAACCGTTCACTGCCAATGAGTCGCAAGCACGTGCTTGTAACACCTCAACCAATCAGATGTCAGAATTCTCAAATATCGATATCTGTAAATTTTGATATTTCTCAAAAACTACTGATCGGATTTACACCATTTAAACAAAAGCGTGCTTTCTGGAAAAAGGCCTTTCTCCCTGCCAAATGTGGCGTATTTCCGTTCAGCAGTTTGACCTGTAGCATTATCTAAGGTTTCCTATTGAAATTGCATGGAGAAAACATATTATGGGACCCCCTATTTTTCAGCCCTCCCTTGACGAATCACCCCCAAACTTTCAAGAGAGGAGCTGATCTGAAAAAATAGTTTTGGGGGGGAAATTTCATAAAGATTTGTCAAACGACGCCAAACTTATAAGCAAATCAAAAAATGCTTTCCCATGGAACCTTGGTCCTAACTATAACTAACTACTGGCGACTGCCATTAGGTTATATATATATATATTTAAATATATATACATATATATATATATATATATATATATATATATATATATATATATATATATATATATATATATATATATATATATATATATATATATATATATATATATTCACTGAAAAAACCATAGGTTAGAGACCATATATAGTTAGGAATTAGCATTTAAAAAACCTTGAAAATTCACTGAAAAAACCATAGGTTATAGACCATATATAGTTAGGGATTAGCATTTAAAAAACCTTATTTTACTCACACAAAACCATTGAAATTCCATATATAGTTAGTTGCACTAACTATATATCGCGCACCCGCAATCCACTGCTGATGATGTCACATATTACATCATTCATGACATGGTCAGTGACATCACTGATGACATCACTGATGACATCTCAAATGACATCACTGATGACATCATCCAGTGACTGTGTGTTTCTGTAAAGTTTAAATATGTTTTACATATTGAAGAATGAGTAGATGTAGAAGTGTCTGGATGAAGGATTTAGTAGGTGCGTGACTGACTGTATGAGTGAGTGATTAAATGTGTCTCACTGAGTGCATGGGTTAGTGACTAAACTGTCTTAATTTGTGCATCATTATGTCTGTTGTTCTGTAAACTGCTGCATGTGTTGGTCAGTAGCTATATGAGTAACTATATGGGTTATTGATTGATTGCCCAAGTATTTGTATGGGAGACTGAGTGTGTGTGTGGCTGGCTGGGAGGTGTGTGACTCTGTGCAGATCAATGTGTACTTGTATCAATGATTGTATAAGAGAGTAAGTATGTGTTAGTATATGTTTCAAAATGTAAGGTGCTCTATGTTTAACTGTATAGATTAGAAAATGGAAGTGTGATTGATTATTTACAGGACTGACTAGGTGTGTGAGTAACTCCATGGATGAGTGACAGAGTGTGAGAGTCTGTATAGGTGTATGAGTGCATATGATAGTGTTGTAAAGATGAGTGATTGTATGTATGAATGATTGTATGGGTAAATGAGTGAATGTGTGTGTAAACATAGGAATCACTGAGTGCGTATGTAGTAACTAGTATTGGTGTGTCAATGGTTTCAAAAATTATACTCTGTATTTAACACTGGGTGTAACAGAGGTTATATTAAAGTGTGAGGAGATGCATTGTATTGTCACATGAATGATATCATCAGTGATGTGGTCATTGATGTCAAATGAGATGTCATCAGTGATGTCATCAGTGATGTCATTTGAGATGTCATCAGTGATGTCATTTGAGATGTTATCAGTGATGTCATTTGAGATGTCATCAGTGATGTCATCAGTGATGTAATTTGAGATGTCATCAGTGATGTCATCAGGGATGTCACTGACCATGTCATGAATGATGTAATATGTGACATCATCAGCAGTGGATTGCGGGTGCGCGATATATAGTTAGTGCAACTAACTATATATGGAATTTCAATGGTTTTGTGTGAGTAAAATAAGGTTTTTTAAATGCTAATCCCTAACTATATATGGTCTATAACCTATGGTTTTTTCAGTGAATTTTCAAGGTTTTTTAAATGCTAATTCCTAACTATATATGGTCTCTAACCTATGGTTTTTTCAGTGAATTTCAATGGTTTTTTAATAGCAAATATCATAAGCTGTCGAATGTCAAGTACATGGTAAGTAAAAACATTCTCGTGTTTATGCACACTGATCTGCTTTGAATGCTGCCCCCCCTCCCCCTCATTTCTATTAGGAGTACTCTCTCTTTGCAGATAGTGAAGGGTAGTTAACGCAGGCCTTTGCCCCCGTTGTAATCCGTCGTGCCTGCTTCTCTCTCCATTTGATTGATTG
Source organism: Lissotriton helveticus (assembly GCF_964261635.1). Taxonomy (NCBI): domain Eukaryota; kingdom Metazoa; phylum Chordata; class Amphibia; order Caudata; family Salamandridae; genus Lissotriton; species Lissotriton helveticus. Next base: position 946,055,346 of record NC_136068.1, read on the forward strand.
TTATCCAAGCATTTACTGTTTTAGAATTGGTTCTCTTTGGTTCATTCTCTATTTACAAACAAGCACAGAGTCGCAATACTCTGTTTAGTCTTTGCAGATAGCGAAAAATCGTGTAAAAAAACAAAAGGAATCGAGCAAAATCAGTAGGCCACTAATGGGATCTCTTTTTGACCTCGCTAAAATAGAAACATTAGGAACAACCCCTCATGACAAACACGAAACTATTGAGATGAACTGAACTCCACACCATGATGGCTGCAATACAGCTCGGCTCCGCCACCCACCCCGCCCAAAATAACGATAAACTCTATGCAAATATTACAAATATATACAACACACCAGCAAAGTAACAGGGTAAAACATTTTATTAAACAACTATTTACATAACTATTTTATACTTTTTGTTGCCCGATCCGGCTAGCTCAATCGATCGAGCATGAAACTCATGCACTCTGATGGTTCAAGGTTTTGAGGAGTGCTTGTAACACTGTCTGAAGCCTATTTGCACTTGCTTCAGCTTCACTATTCTCAAAGTAAAGTGGGGGCTGTTTGAGGACGTGACTGCATTTGTGAACAATGTAATGCGGTGCCACCCTGAACCGCTTGACGGAGGCCCCCGAGGGACGGTGTGATGGCGCGGACTCGGAGGGGGCGCTTGGCTCCGGCTCCCTCCCCAAGTCGTGTTCTCCTGGTGTGGCCTGAGATCGCCCCCGACATAGGTGGCCGGCTCCCGGGATCAAGCGGAACTTTTTGCCTTTTGGTAACTCTTCCATTCTTGACCTTGTCCCACAATCCGTTTCACCTAAAGACAGGCTGTAGTGGGGCGCCCCTTTACCATTTCAGTTGCCATTCCGCCCGCTTTTGCTACACTGTGCCTCTTCCGCTATTCAGCTGTTTACCGCCCGCTCTTTCGAGTACAGCGTCTCGCTCACCATGTAGTTGAGTTGCTCCCGCTCTTGCGGTGCAGCGACAGCCGGCTGCCACAGTACTCTCAAAATGGCGGCCGGCTCTTCAGATTTGGGCGTGGTCCACTAAAATTGCCCTGCGACACCTTGGAACTCGGACGCTTGTCTGCTAGAGATTGGGCTCCATTCCCGAAAGCGTCCCCTCAGCCTTGAAGATTCTACAAAAGTCTTGGGGGCCCCCGACTCCCTCAGGCTTCTGGTGGGGAGCGGCTAGCATTATTGCTCGTGGAATGGCCACGACGGAGCTACGAAATGGTGGTGCTCTCATGCTAACGCCAGCTTCAGTCTGAAACATCCAGAAACACTGTAGACTACCAATTCGATCAGTTCCGGTAGCGCCCCAACGTGACCCGGTAGAGAAGAACTAGCCCTCCCCTCTTTGACTGATGGTTCTTGTTGCCTGTCCCTTCTGTTGTCATTTAACAGAACTATTTAGCCTGCTGAAAGGGGTTGTGTTCCGACCGCTGGTTGGTGGAGACATTTTGACTATATTCTGGACCTGCGTTGTCGCGTAATGCGTCATATGAAGCGCCGCGTTAGCGCATCCGGAAGTGATCCGGGGCGCGACGCGCAGCGCGTAACGTAAGCATAACAGGTCATGTGACTTGTTAATAAAACTTTTCATTGGTTCATTTTACTTTTCTTATTCTAAAGATGAAAGGCTTGGTCATATGACCTAAAAATTACGCTTTTTATTACTTTCGAACATTATTTTTTCTTAAATATATGTTATAATGTTCCAGGCTAATGTACTTTCCCGGAAAATTTACAACTGTCCTGCAAGTAAAATATATTCCTTTTTCGAGAAAAAGGGCGTTTCTTCGTCCCATGACGGAGCCGTTGAGCAAAAGAGGGTCGGCCTGCTGTCTTAGTCGCCGATACGCCTGAATATGAGATTCTTATCGATCACTTTATGTTGCAGGAGTAGAAAACACAACAGCCCTTGACCATTTATCTTTACTGCGTTCCTGCGTATTATACCTTTTACCCTTCATGTAATTGGTCTGCTTTATTTCACTTGCCTTTTACTGATTCTAAAACAGTGACTATTATTAAAAACTTTACCAATGTATATACTACTACCATGTTTTCTTTTAAAAACCTTTATTGTGAAAATGTCATTATACAAATACGGGCCTATAGCCGGCCACGGAGTAAACTATAATCGTATATGATGAGTAGACATTTACACTGTAGAGGAACGTAACGGGCGGGCCATTAGGTTGCAAGAACTAAAGTGTCTAACAGTTGCGGAATCGGTGGACGTACATTTTATAATTAAAATACGACAGGGCCAGTTACAATAAAATTATCTAGATATACATTTGCGGGCAAGTACCATGGGTGACGTTAATTCGAACTTTCAATAGTACAGTAATCAATAACACATCAGAACTTAATATCAATAGGGATATCGAAATATTCAATCTATTCTCGTCCCCGCCCGCCATGTGCTTCAAAACTGCATACGTATCTCATGATATCAAGGTTGTGCAACCAGTACACAACAAGGAGTTACGAGTCCCATTTATTCCGGAGCCATTTTGTGCGAGGACGGGCAGGTCCAGGATATAGTCAAAATGTCTCTACCAACCATCGACTATGCTGATGTTCATATGCTGTATTTATTAGAGTAACACTCATCTGTCCACATGAAATTAATTTGCCACAATCTAAACATGTCATTTTAATCTTTCCAAAGTTCTTCTAAATATTTGGGACCGTATCCCTTGCCTCTGATGCTGTCAGTGCCACTTCTTTGATGAATGTACTGGCAGGTCGGGGGTTCTCCTCCAAATCTCTCTTTTATGCAGCACTATAATTAATCGGTGCCACCTCTCCATATGACGATGCATGGTATAGTTACCATAACTATATTTTTTTTCGGTTCCTCTGGAGAGTACATCGTGGCAGATGAAGCGTGTAACGTACCGGGCATTTACCTTTTTTTGCATGTAGAGGAAAGGAAAAAAAATTCGAGCGTCCGAGTTCTAAGGTGTCCCAGGGCCATTTTAGTGGACCAGGCCCAAATCAAAAGAACAGGCCGCCATTTTGAGAGTGCTGTTGCAGCCGCCTGTCGCTGTAGCATCAAGAGCGGACGAAACTCAGCTGAATGGCAACTGAAACGGTAAAGGGGCGCCCCACTACAGCAGACGAGCCTCCACCTAGGAAGGCCCGTTCACGCCGCCTCCCCCCTTCGGGCACCCCACACCATTATTCGGAGCAGGATTGTAGGATGGCCACACCAGTACGGCAACTTGCTAGACACCACCTCGGTGCCTACCGAATCTCACCGCCTTGTGGTGCCTTCTATTCAGAAAACATTGTTGTGCTGCCTTCGACCTATTCGCCGCAAGTGCGCACGCAACTCAGCTGCATAGCTTGCTAGACACCACCTCGGTGCTAACCGAATCTCAGCGCCTTGTGGTGTCTTCTATTCCGAAAATATTGTTGCGCTGCCTTTGGCTCCATTCGCACATCGGTCCGCTACTGACGCCATCTCACAGGCCAACGGGGCGCCCCACGCCGACTTTCAGCATTGTAGGATGGCCACACCAGTGCGGCAACTTGCTAGACACCACCTCGGTGCCATCCGGATCTTGGCATCTCAGCGCCTTGTGGTGTCTTCTATTCAGAAAATATTGTTGCGCTGCCTTTGGCCCCATTCACACATCAGTCCGCTACTGCCGCCATCTCACAGGCCAACGGGGCGCCCCACGCCGACTTTCAGCATTGTAGGATGGCCACACCAGTGCGACAACTTGCTAGACACCACCTCGGTGCCATCCGGATCTTGGCATCTCAGCGCCTTGTGGTGTCTTCTATTCAGAAAATATTGTTGCGCTGCCTTTGGCCCCATTCGCACATCGGTCCGCTACTGCCGCCATCTCACAGGCCAACGGGGCGCCCCACGCCGACTTTCAGCATTGTAGGATGGCCACACCAGTGCGACAACTTGCTGGACACCACCTCGGTGCCATCCGGATCTTGGCGCGTTGTGCTGCCTTCGGCCTATTCGCACATCGGTCCGCTACTGACGCCGCCTCACGTGCCAACGGATTTTCTACGCTTTTTATACCCTATGCCGCATAACAGGTCATGTGACTTGTTTATAAAACTTTTCATTGGTTCATTTTACTTTTGGTTTCCTAATGATGGAAGGCTTGATCATATGACCTAAAAATAACACTTTTCATTGGATGAAAACTTTTTTTTTTTCCCAAACGATGAAAGCCCCACCTTGTTTCTGGATGTTTCAGACTGAAGCTGGCGTCAGCATGAAAGCACCACCATCTCGTGGCTCCGTCGTGGTCATTCCGCGAGCAATCATGGCAGCCGCTCCCCACCGGAAGCCTGCAGGAGTCGGGGGCCCCCAAGACTTTTGTAGAATCCTCAAGGCGGAGGGGACGCTTTCGAGAATGGGGTCCAAGACCTAGCGGACAAGCGTCCGATTTCCAAGGTGTCCCAGGGCCATTTCAGTGGACCAGGCCCAAAAAGGAAAGAGCCTGCCGCCATTTTGAGAGTCCTGTGACAGCCGCCTATCGCTGCACCGCAAGAGTGGGTGCAACTCAGCTGAATTGCGGATTTTGACACAGTGAACCAAAAGCGGACGGAATGGCAACTGAAACGGTAAAGGGGCGCCCCACTACAGCAGACGAGGCTCCACCTGGGGAGGCCCGTTCACGCCGCCTCCCCCCCCGGGGCACCCCACGCCGTTATTCGGAGGGCGGCAACTTACTGGACATCACCTTGGTGCCATCCACATTTCAGCGCGTTCTGCTGCCTTGGAACTATTCGCACAACAGACCGCTACTGACGACCCACCCCCCGGGACGCCCCACGCCGGATACCCAAATCAGTGCGGCACCCAGGCAACATCACCTGGGTGCCGTCCAGAAATCTGGACGTTGTGCTGCCTTGGGACTATTCGCACAACCGACCGCTACTGACCATTGTTCCTTCTTTTTCCCTAAAAATGTTTAAATGTTTTTACTGTTTTTGTTTTGTTGTATATATTTATAAGTTATTAAAGTTTTATAATCCTACTACTTTGTTGGAGTGCTATATATTTTTAATGTGACACATAATTGTAAAAACTTTGATGTACAAAGAGTCATCCCTGGAATCTTCCGCTTCAGGCTCGGTCCCCTCCCCAATCACAATACAGGATGGTTTTCAGATAGTAGGAACGCGTGTGGTGTGACGGATCTCATTGGGTGTGGGCCTTGATCTACTATAACTCCTTTGAAGAGGGGTGATTCTTTACAGCTGGGGCCATAAACTACATCTGCAAGGCTAGCTGATAGCCTGAGACCGGCCTGGACAATCGGACACAGAGGAAGAGGAGTGTCAGAGGGTGCGGTAGTGAATAGGGCGAAAGGGAGGTGTCGGGCGGGCACAGGGTGTGATTCTCAGGGAAGAGCAGCGCAGATGGGGGGGAGGTTTATTGCCCATGCATAAGACAGAGAGCGGGGGTGACCAGTGCCTGGGGGAGATGCTTGCGAGGGTGGGGAGCCATGCTAAGGATCGACAGCGTGCAGAGAGTGGGTCTGGTCAAGTCATCTAAAATGGCTGCCGTGCACGACAAAAGTGTGGCATTTGAAAGAAGGCAAGATGGCACAGACAATGTTTTTCAACACTTCCTGATTTCCTTAGAATCGAACGTTAACAGACGTTTGGGCATATTACCAAAGTTAAGCGATATTTATCCCTAACGATGCTTAGCAACAAATTTTTTACCGCTAAGCATCGTCAGAAATTATTATCAAGGTTTATCGCAAATGCGATAAAAAACGGCCGCAATGCATTAATATCGCTGAAAAGTCAGCGATATTCATGCATTACCGAGCTAATGCTCTTAGCCATGTTATCCACCTCCCATTGGATAACATGGCTAAGAACTGCTCAGGGCAGGTGTTACTTTTTGGAGATATTCGCGCTTAGCGCGAATATCTCCAAAAGTTGGTAATAGGAGATAGCGATGTTAGCGACTGTTTCCAGTCGCTAACATCTTGGCATGCCCACTTTGCATGTCATTAGTGATAAATATCACTGACATGCAAAGTGGGGCCCAAGATGGTCGCTATCTCCTACTAGCGGTCGCTAACTGGTGTTAGCGACAGCTAGGTAATACGGAGATAATTTTATCTCCGCTTTCTTGGCTTTTAAAGCCAAAAAAGCGGAGATAAACCCCCTTGATAATATGCCCCGTTATCTCTCCCACACTACCGGTCCCCCTGGGCTTAAACGCCGAGATGGTAGGGACTGCATCCCGTGAAGATAGGCCGAGACGTCACTCAGCAGAAAAAAAAGTTAAAAAAAAGTCTATAAACATACAATAAGTTAAAAGTCAATCATTCTTCATTCCTTGTAGTACGCTCCTGTAGCGTAACAGCACGACAGAAGAAGAAGTGTTGTTAACAAGATTATTTATTGTAGTTACAAGGGCCCGCAGGGAGCGGGAATTAATGGCAGTCACTACGGGAGTCAGCTGTCATCTGTCACACAGATAACGGTGACGTCACTTAAATACAAATAAGAACATTCCAAGTGACGCGGAGTGACGCTACCTAATGGAAAGGGAAAACATACTGAGGACACAAACTTATTACCACCCAGAACAATATAACATGTACAACATCTCCCTTTCTCCATCAAAAAACAGGAAAAGTTTTATTCCATAACATAATCCTTAAACCTTGTTGGCAAGTTGATAACTCTGCCCACCCTGGAAGACAACCCCCCAGTGTGATTGATTTCCGTGTCCTTCACTCCTGTAACAGAGGATCCAATTACTTCTATATTGTTTTCTAGCACAGGGTCATCCTGAGCCAGAACGGTATTCCTACTGCCATCAGAACGATTTCTAGAACTGTCTCTCAAAACAGATGAACCCTCTTGGCTGTCATAGGATTGCAACAGTTCTGTGCTGCTAGATATGTCTTCCCATTCCAGAACGCTTTCATTAAGACTCGTATCTCCTTCTTCCATATTCCTATTTATAATTTTCTCTTGCCCATGTTTGAGTCTCACCACATCGTCTTTGCTACGCCATCCTTCTCTTTCTATGAAAACTGCACCACCTGATGCTCTCCCAATTTTCATGGGTTTGCTGAGCCTGGATTCTCCCTTACTTACCAACCCAGGCTTCTTTACTAATACCCAGTCTCCAGGTGCTATGCTCTTGTCTTTAGCTCTATTTACCATATCAGAGTACACCTTGTTTTTCACTTGTTTGTTCTCTATATTCTCCTTCACCTTGAGTTCCTTTTCACACACTTCTTTCACTTCCACAGCTGTTGCTTTCCACCCACTTATTTTTGGTGTTATGATAGTGTTACATGCTCTTCCTCTCATCAGGTAAAACGGTGTATATCCGGTGGCTTCTTTTGGTGTGTTGTTATATGCACTGATTTTTTCCTTAACGAATTCTTTTACATCCATATTATTTGCTATGGCCATTTGGATTCCTTCTTTGAAGAATCTGTTTATTCTCTCTACTTGACCATTGCTCTTTGGACTGTATAGAGGTGTCTTCTCCTGTATAATTCCTCTCTTTTCCAAGAACTCAACCATTGCTCGTGATATCAGTTGTGATCCGTTATCCGACACCATGATCTTAGGCTGTCCCTCACTTTCAAATGCTTTTTCGAGAAACTTTATGACCACTTCTGTTGTCACCATATTTACAAATTTGTAGCACACCCACTTGGTATAGTAGTCTGTCAAAACTATTAGGTACCTGCACCCATCTGGCAAGATGTTGAAAGGTCCTGCAAAGTCTATTGCTATTTTGGCGCAAGGCCCATCCGGAATTTCCACCATTTGGAGTTCGTTCTTTTCAATTCTCCAATGTTTATCTGACTTTAAGCATTTCTCGCAATTGTCCACATAACTCCTGATTTCACTGTCCACACCTGGCCACCAATAGTGCATTCTTAATACTTTTTTTGTGGCCGTGGTGCCTGGATGCCCTCTGTGAGCCAACTTAAGGATCTTTTGTCTGAGTTCAAGTGGCGGAACAAAAACTTCACCTCTTTTCAAGTAGCCATTCTCTAGCGTTAGTTCATCATTTACCTGCTGGTAAGACCTCAGTTCCTCTTCAAGATTTCTTACATGTGGCCATACAGTTTGTACATACTTTTTTACTTTGGTCATGACGTTATCTTTTTTCATACTCTCCTCCCATTCTTTTTCAGTTATGGATCCTTCGCACATAACTGTGGCATCAATATGCGCAACTACACACTCATTGTCGTCCTGTTCTTCGCTCTTTTGCCCCTTTACTGGCAACCTGGACAAGCAGTCCGCTCTACTGTTTTTTCCTCCTTTAATGTGCTCAATTTTGAAATTATATTCCTGGAGTTTTGACATTAGTCTTATTAACCTAGAGCTTGCGTTTCCGTTGCCTCGACCTTTGCCATCCATCATATAAACCAATGGTTTATGGTCGGTTACTAGTGTGAAACTCTTCCCCCACAGATAGTCCTTGAGTTTGTGCACTGCCCACACACAAGCCAAAGTTTCACGCTCAATTGTGCTGTAGTGGACCTCCGTGTCATTCAGCATCCTAGAAATGAACGCTATCGTGTTCTCTTCACTTCCCTTTTTCTGGCAAAACACAGCGCCGATGCCCTCATTACTTGCATCCACAGTTACAACATTATCCAATTGTGAGTCATATGGTTTCAATGCAGGAGCATTCGCTATTTCCTCCTTGATTAACCTGAACGCTTCAACTTGTTCATCCTTCCAGTTATAGGTCACATTCTTTTTCAACAGTCTCCTAAGTGGCTCCACTTTTTCAGCATATTTTTCAATGAACTTCGCATAATATTCACTGAGGCCAAGGAATGACTTGAGTGTTTCCTTGTTTTTAGGTTCCGGGGCCTCCCTTATTGCGTGCACTAAATCATCTTTTGGCGAGATACCGTCAGCTGTCAGGACATGCCCTAAGTATTCAATCTCCTCTGTCATGAACTTGCACTTATCCTTTGAGACTGTCATGCCTTTCTTTTCCAAAATGTCTAAAACCATTTCAATCAATTTTATGTGCTCTTGTTCGGTTTTGGAATGCAAAAGAATGTCATCTTGAAAGGCTTCCACCCCTTTCATCTTTCCAAACAAAATATCCATGAGTTTCTGGAAAACCCCTGAAGATGATGCTAAGCCAAAGGGGAGTCTAACATACCTGAATGCACCAAAGGGCGTGATGAAAGTTGTCAATTTTTTGGACTTTTCTGACAGGCATACCTGATGATACGCGGCTCTTAAGTCGATTAATGAAAAGTATTTTGAACCGGATGTTGACTGTAGAATGTCCTGGATTTTTGGTAGGGGATGGCAGTTCACAATAATGTTTCTATTAAGTGACCTCAGGTCTACACATAGCCTAATGTCCCCTGTCTTTTTCTTCTTCGATACCACAATGGCAGAAACCCATTCAGACTCTTCTGCCTCTTCAATTACACCTTCACCCTTCAACTTCTCAAGCACTTCCCTCAATTCAGTTCTTATGGACAATGGTATTGATCTTACTTTGTGTTTACATGGTATAGCGCCCTCCTTTAGTTTGATGTCATGACTGAACCCCATCACACAACCTATTTCATTTTTAAACACTTCCTTATGTTTTTCAAAAACAGATTCTAAGTCTCCATCAAATTCTTTTAAGCATATGCTGTTCACCCATTCATCTCTTAATATCACTGGGTCTTTTGCCCCCGGCACCAGTACCACCCCAAGTTGGGCCAGATCTCTCCATCCTACTAGTATCCTCCCTTTCTCTGCTACATAAATCTTTGTTTTAATCACTCTTCCCTTGAAACTCACAGTGTCAATGAAATACCCCAGCATATTTATTTCCTTCTCCCCAAATGCTTTTGGGCTTATATCAGATTCTATTAGTTGTACACCTTTCCATTTTTCTTCAAAAAGATTATCTGATATGGTTGTTATGGGCGCACCTGAATCAGCTGTAAATTTTAGATCAACCTCACCAATTTTCACGTCACTTACTGGACCCTTTATCTTTCCTTCCTCCATTTCTACATATAAAACTATATTTGCACACATTTCTTCATCCAAATTTCCTACGGCATTTATACTCATGCTATTGCTCATTCTTTTGGTTTTACACAAGGTGGTATAGTGACCATATCTTTTACATTTGAGGCACTTTTTGCCTACTGCAGGACAATTTTTTTAAATCAGCTAAGTGTTCATTTGAACCACACCTGAAACAGCACAACTGCTTACCTCCCACCTTCCTTTCACCTACACATTTTTCACTCGCTTTACTTTCAGCTTTCCTCTTGTCCTGTAAATAAAATACATTAGTATAATTAGTTGTTGAAGACAATTCCTTAGTGGAAATTAGAGACCTTTCGATACCCCTAGCAATGTCAATGACTTCCTGTAAGGATGGTCTCTTACACGCTAACAGTCTTTCCTGCACCTTCTTAGTATAGCAGTAGAAAACTATTTGGTCCCTTATGTATACATCCGTCATTTCCTCATATTCACATTCTACTGCCAGAACTCTTAGACATGCAACATAGTCTTCCACACTTTCCCCTTCATGTTGTTTCCTTTGGGCAAATTTATGTCTTGCAACCATTATATTATTCTCCTCATCGAATTGTTTCTCAAACCTTTTCAACGCCTCCTGATACTCATTTAATGGCACAAATGTTCCGGGTGGACTCTCATATTCGGGCAGGCTGTCAAAGATATCCTGTCCTGCTTTACCTAATAGCCCAAACAACAAAGAACATTTTCTTTCAGCGTCAAAAGCCTTCCCATCAATTGACACGATGTAATTTTCAAAAGCCCTCACCCACTTTTTCCACTTCATAGTGGGCTTTCCAGGTTCATCTAGAAACCGAGGAGGTGCACATATATTGTTGCATTCAGCCATATTCTGCTTTTTATTCTAACTCTACTTTTTACTACACAACAGACTTGTTGGATGGCTTTGCTGATTATCGTTTATTTCAAACGTTATAATTCTTGAGTGCTTACTTGCATTTTGTTGCGATAACAAGAAATCCTCTTAATCCTTCAAAAAACGCAATAATTACGAGCTTTTACTTCCTTGCGCTCGTTTTAATTCAGTCAGACCGATTCCCAAAATGGCCGCACGTTGCGCACGCACAGTGACGCGCGTTCCTGTTGGCCAATCCACTTACACTCCCGGCATGCTTCACGCGGCTCAGCTGAGGTAAACGACTGACACCTCAGCTGTTGCCCTGTCAACGAAGCGCTGATCACAGAAGCCTCACACGTTAGTTTTTACAAGCAGAGCGGCGTTTACAGATGATTATCTCCAGTCAAATCCTCAGACGAACTGCTCATTCTTTCATTTAAATCTTTTAATATTTTAAAAGTCTCTCATAAGATTTATGCGCAGCCAATATCCTTTGCGCTAAGATTTTCCATCTCGATATAAACTCAATCATCGCTCGCCGTATCCCGCCATGTACTCACTTATTAAGATTAAAGTGCTCCTTGCTCCGACCACAAGTTTCGTCAATCAAACTAGCGTCTTCTAATCTTGTCTGCAGACCCTTGCTCCACCATTCTCGTCGCCAATTGTAGCGTAACAGCACGACAGAAGAAGAAGTGTTGTTAACAAGATTATTTATTGTAGTTACAAGGGCCCGCAGGGAGCGGGAATTAATGGCAGTCACTACAGGAGTCAGCTGTCATCTGTCACACAGATAACGGTGACGTCACTTAATTACAAATAAGAACATTCCAAGTGACGCAGAGTGACGCTACCTAATGGAAAGGGAAAACATACTGAGGACACAAACTTATTACCCCCCAGAACAATATAACATGTACAACAGCTTCCCAGTCCGCTTCCCGTTACGCTAACCAGGCGCACCCCACCAAAAAAACGATTTTTTTTTTTTTGCCCCGCGGAGCCCTTTTAAAGCCTCCACATCAAACCTATGGGGTCAGGGAGGATCTACTATGCCCCCTTATGGTCATTTGCCCCTTCGCTTTGGCCTCCTCTTGTCTCTCGATCCTACCGAGAGACAAGATGGCGGCCGCTACGGACTGTTTGGAATGTTTACAGACGCCGGAGAACCAATCAGCTTCGCTTCACAAAGCTCCGTAACGCGAAAAGTACGCGAAGTGGAGCGCTGCCCGGAGCGCTGTTACAGATATATATCTTTTTTTGAACGTTAATTTCTCAAAATCCACTGGAGCACATATATTGAGACCTAGCAAAGGCACATCGGGCTACCAGTCCCTACAATTTTGCCAAGTTTCGTGCAAATCCATTCAGCCGTTCCATAATTATTATTTTTTTTTTTTTGCCCCGCGGGGCCCTTTTAAAACCTCCACATCAAACCTAGGGGGTCAGGGAGGATCTACTATGCCCCCTTATCGTCATTTTCCCCTTCGCTTTGGCCTCCTCTTGTCTCTCGATCCTACCGAGAGACAAGATGGCGGCCGCTACGGACTGTTTGGAATGTTTACAGACGCCGGAGAACCAATCAGCTTCGCTTCACAAAGCTCCGTAACGCGAAAAGTACGCGAACTGGACCGCTGCCCGGTCCGCTGTTACAGATATATATCTTTTTTTGAACGTTAATTTCTCAAAATCCACTGGAGCACATATATTGAGACCTAGCAAAGGCACATCGGGCTACCAGTCCCTACAATTTTGCCAAGTTTCGTGCAAATCCATTCAGCCGTTCGGGCTAAAAGTGAGGCCAACCGCCCTATGGAAAACTCAATGTTAAAAACACGTTTTGGGACCCCCCTTTTTTCTCGGCCCCCCCTTGACGAAACCCCCCCAAATTTTCAGGGGCTGCTCAGAAACATAATGTTCCATTTTCCTGAAAATTTCAGCCAATTCCGTCCACAAACGCCAAAGTTATTAGACATAGAATTTTCAAAAATCCCATAGAGAAAAAATCCTAACTATATATACCTACTGGCGACCGCCAGTAGGTAATATATGTATATATATATATATATATATATATATATATATATATATATATCTATATATCCGCCAATCACAAAAGCAATAGGAAATTGCTGGCGCACTCCCCTCCAGAAAGAAATGTTACCACTCCATTATCAGATGCAAAGAAACAGGTTTATTTTTCCATCATCATTCGCATGGTGTACTGAGCTGGATGAAAAACCCAACGCGTTTCGACGACAGACTCGTCTTGATCACGGGTACCACCCATGTCTAAGGTTGTGCTTTAAATAAAGTATGTACAAGTGCAAAAACACACACAAAATAGAAACCAAAACATAGGTGTAGGACTTCACAGTGAACGCCTATTGCAAACGGCGGCCATCTTAAAGAGGGGTTTTCATGAAAAACAGATACCAAAATTACTATATCTCCTCAACAGCTGAAATAGTACATTCGCCAAGTGACATAAACCGTCAAAAGAAACACAAAGCATAGTGAATCATATTGTGTTGATACCCAATAATAAAATATAAATTACTCCACTGGATAATATTATAACAATCAATTTAAGTACCATAAATGAATGCCAAGCGGCATAGACAGCTGTTACTCCACATGGGCAGAAAACAAAATAATGCGCAGGAGTAATATATTACTCATTACATCGCATACATGCGCAAAAATAATACATTGCTTAATATATTAATATATTCATACGTAAGGCTAGTCACATAGTAAATTTATCCCCGTGGGTAAATAAGAATTTAAAAATAAAAAATTTTTTGAAAATGTTGTACACCCCCAGTGGGTAATGTGTCAAAATAACTGTCCGACCAGCTCAAATATACTACGCCTGTTACCTGTAAAATATTATTGAAATTTTGCATTATTTTTCAAAAATAATAAGGCATATACAAATCCCAAGTTGGAAAAGAACCTATTTTGCCCGATTCTATCATATTGCCTCCAGGCGCTCGACCTCGGACCTGGGGAACTCGGTTCGAGTCTCGGTAACGACGCCAAAAACCAACTGTGATTCTGGGCCAATCAGTTAATCTCCCCGTGCCTAAAAAACATGAAAGTGTGTCCTCATGTAACGTAACTGGTGCTATGTAAAGCGCTCTGATAACTGATTCGGTTCGGTTCTAGTTCGCGCTATATAAAACTCTGCAAAAAAAAAAAAAAAAACTTCATGGATATACCAAACTTCATAACAAATTGGGTCTCAACTGTCGGTAGATCTCCACAGTATTCTATCACGATTACTTTGGTACCTAGACAAAACAAGAGAAAACCACCTCAGTAACGTTTATGCAGTAAAAGGAGTCGTCCTCCACTAAGGCCTAAGTTTGCAGCAGCTAACAGTAAATAATAAACAAACAGTGAAAAATTGTTTCAGGTTACGTGAAGATTAAAAGCAATGTTGGAGTTACATAGCAGGAGATAAAAAACAGATAGCAGATTACTCAAGGAATGGTTAGGAGAACAGAAACATCACTTCAATTATTCACCCAAAAACCAGGACAGTTCTTCCTCAGAATTCAGCCCTACTGGGATCTTAGTGTCTAAATCAATGATGTACTTACTCTCCAGTTGTCGAAGTTTCCGTATTCTGTCCCCTCCTCTCTTTAATGGGGGGATCCGATCGATAACGAAAAACTTTAACAAATTACGATTACTCTTGTGCAGTTCATCAAAGTGTCTAGCAATGGGTGACGTTTGATCCTTGTTTTGAATTGCCCTCATGTGCTCTAAAATACGTTTCTTGGCGGGGAACATAGTTCTTCCCACGTATTTTTTCGCACATGGGCAAGTCAGAACATAAACACAAAAGTCTGACAGGCACGACAGATGTTTTCTGATACTTCTCTCCTTGTTTTCTACTGGAAAGTAAACCTTTTTAACATTGGTACTGAACTTGCAGGCCTTACAGGCCATGCAGGTAAAAAAACCTTCAATACCAGGTTTTTTGGTTTGCCGAGCACTAACATCATTCTTACTCAGTTTATCCTTCAAGGAACCAGCCTTGCGATAAGATATGTCAGGAATATTACTCAAGGCATCATCTAAAGTAGGTTCTGTGCCTAATATTTTCCAATGTTTTCTAAGACTTTTTTGTACTTGCCAGGATTTAGAATGGTAGGTGGCTACAAATCTGATCTTGTTGTCATTCTTGTCCAATGGTTTTACTTTGGGAGTTAGTAGGTCTGCCTGACTGAGGGAACCGGCTTTCTTAAATGCTGCCTGGATAATGTTAATATCATAGCCCCTCTCGATGAAACGTTCAGTCATACAACTACCTTCCGTCAGAAAGTCTTGTTCAGAGCTGCAATTCCTCCGGGCCCGGAGGAATTCGCCAAATGGTATGCTCCGAATCAAAGATTTTGGGTGGCCACTATCTGCGTGTAACAGGGTGTTACCAGCAGTTTCCTTTCTCAAAAGTTTGGTGACAAGTTTCTTATTTACCACATGGACAGTTAGATCTAAAAACTCCATCGTGTTGTCACTAATTTTACCTTCCAGACTGAGATTCAGAGAATTTTGATTCAATCTCTGAATGAACTGTTCTGCCACTATACAAGGACCATCCCAGATGATAAACAGGTCATCACTGTATCGCAGCCAAAGAATCACATGGCTGCGATACAGATCCTGGGTACGTGCAACTTGTTGCTCCCAGCCGGCCATAAAGAGATTGGCAAAGCTGGGAGCAAAACAAGTTCCCATGGCGGTCCCCTGTCGTTGCCTGAAGTAGCTGTCATTGAAAATAAAAAAATTATTTTCCAGACAGAACATCATCATTTGAAGCAACATTTCAGTATGGTCCAAGAATGAGATAGAACGGCCCTTCAAGAATTGATGACATGCTTGAATACCATCTGCATGTCTGATTGATGTATATAAGCTACATACATCTAATGAGATCAGCAGATACCCTTCTTTCCACTCTACATCCTTGATCTTAGTGATAAAATCTCTACTGTCTCTTAAGTAGGACGGAAGTTTCTCCACAAAGGGACGCAGGAAATGGTCTATATATTTGGATGTATTTTCCAATAATGATCCCATGGAGGAAACAATGGGTCTCCCTGGGGGTTCTACTGCATTTTTGTGCAACTTTGGTAGCAGATATAAAATTGCCACCTTGGGGTTACGATTAAGTAGAAAAGAGTACTCATTCCATTCTAAAATCCCCTTTGCATTCCAATTTTTTAGCAGATCATAATACAGTTTATTAGAGCTTTCAATTGCATCCAGTGTGGTCTTCTCATAGCACTCCATACAGTTTAGTTGACGCATCCCTTCCTCTATGTATTTAACTCTGTCTAAAACCACAACATTCCCCCCTTTATCCGACTGGCGGATTACAATTGAGTGATCACATTCTAGGGTACGTATCGCTAAACGTTCCGGTTTGCTGAGATTGTCATTGGACCACTGACTCTTCTTGGCTAGTTCCTTTAAGTCATTGATTACAAGATTTTCAAAAGTATCAATGCTGCAAAATGGTAAAGTAGGATTAAAGTTAGATTTAGGTTTGAAAGTGTTGTCAGTACTGAGGTTAGTCTTAAAGCCCAAGGACAAAGCATTGATGGTTCCATCCTCCAGATCTTAATTTTCCAATTGTTTCAGGACAATGAGGGTATCAACGTCCCCTATGGTTTCAATTGCTGGCGGCATTGAAGCAATACTATTAGTAGTGCCTTTAACTTTAAGTTTATGCCATTTATACAGTCTTAGTTTTCTGGTGAATTTGAACAAATCAATGCGTTCTTGGGAGTAACAAAAGTTAGAGGTAGGGCAAAAAGATAGGCCATGCTGCAAAACATTATATTCCATATTAGATAAAGTACGAGAAGATAAATTTACCACATTTTTTAGGTTCAAATTCATTTTCCTCTTTTCTTTTGACCTCGTGTTTCCACTCCCATTGGGGTTGTGTTTGGTTTGTTTCCAGCCTCCTCTCCTGATTTCTTTTTGGATTGAGTGGCCTCTCCTCCATCGTTGTCTTTTCCTCTTCCTCTTCCGCAAAAGGTTCTGCCCTTCCCTCGGCCTCGATCTATCTGCCAGTTCTGCTGTTGGGCAGATTGGTTCATCATGCGGAATTCCTCCCAAAAATTTGAAGACTTTGGGGGATTCTGAACTTTGGCTGGTGTTGTGCCATCCTCAGAGATATCACTTTCACTTATTTCACCATCCACTTCGTTCCCTGGTTGCACCATATCCAGGTTAGCCTGAATGCCTTTCCGTTTCATATTATCATATTTGCGGCTGAAGGTAAAAATACGGCCAGCTTGATAGTCGATTTTATTGCGTGTAAATTTTCTTTCCTTCTTAGCCACAATTTCATCCTCATGTTTACAGATAAGTTTATTTATTTCTTCCATTTTCTTGGTGAAATTCTCAGCGGTTTCCTCCTTCTCTATTTCATCCTTGAGCTCCGCTATTTGCTTAAGTAGTATCAGTCTGTCTTTCCAAGCATGTTTAATTAGTATTGACATCATTCTGTTTGAACAATCCATAAGATTCCCAGCCCATTCTTCAGCCAATTCAACATCAGGCTCTTCATGTGAGGGGGAAATTAGAATCCGCAAGCCCCTAGGAACTCGTTTCTCTTCCTGGTACTTTTCTAATGTTATTGCTTCCCACCATCGAGATACCTCTTTGCGGATCAGTTTCTCCAATTTTTGATATTTAATCACAGTGGTATTGGAGACTGCTGCTTGTTCTACATTGGATGTCTGCTTGGTTTGTTGCAAAAACATAGACTGTGCACAAAGTCTCCTGCGTGACTCCATTTCATCATCCATTTTTGCTCACTATATCAGGTGTGTCACACCTATTGTTCATGCATGATAATTTGCAAATATCGTGTATGGTAATAAACCCACAGTTTCTTTATGGAGATCTCTGTATGTTTGATTGTAACCGCTGGGGGTCCCCGCTAACACGCACCGGTTCGCTCATCAACCGGAAAGCAGGCAGGGAGAAGTCGCGCTGCCGTTAAAGGCGTTTCCCACAGTAAAGTAAAGTGAGGGAACGTGATGCGTGTATGAGCAATGGCAGCAAAGAAGATTTCCGCAGCCAAAAAGTCAATTACGGTAAAAACGGTCTGAACATAAGACTCACCCTCCGGGAAAACGAAGCAATCCACGCG
Organism: Lissotriton helveticus; assembly: GCF_964261635.1. Taxonomy (NCBI): domain Eukaryota; kingdom Metazoa; phylum Chordata; class Amphibia; order Caudata; family Salamandridae; genus Lissotriton; species Lissotriton helveticus. Next base: position 946,073,419 of record NC_136068.1, read on the forward strand.
CCTGGTACTCGACGCTGCCTACTTTTTTTCGATTCTTCGTCACCGAGGTTAACGGTCCAAGTCCAAACACCGCCCGACTGTTTACACAAACAGTCTCCGTTGCTTTCACACAGCACCACAAATGTAACGCACGGCAGTGCGGTCGACCGGCTTACTTGAGAATACAGTTCCACACCTCCTCCGAGGTAGCCGGGACACCAGGACAGCGGTGCGCCCAAGGGTCGGAGGTCACCCTTTTCGTGTACTCGCCAATCACAAAAGCAATAGGAAATTGCTGGCGCACTCCCCTCCAGAAAGAAATGTTACCACTCCATTATCAGATGCAAAGAAACAGGTTTATTTTTCCATCATCATTCGCATGGTGTACTGAGCTGGATGAAAAACCCAACGCGTTTCGACGACAGACTCGTCTTGATCACGGGTATGACCCATGTCTAAGGTTGTGCTTTAAATAAAGTATGTACAAGTGCAAAAACACACACAAAATAGAAACCAAAACATAGGTGTAGGACTTCACAGTGAACGCCTATTGCAAACGGCGGCCATCTTAAAGAGGGGTTTTCATGAAAAACAGATACCAAAAATAGACAGCTGTTACTCCACATGGGCAGAAAACAAAATAATGCGCAGGAGTAATATATTACTCATTACATCGCATACATGCGCATAAATAATACATTGCTTAATATATTAATATATTCATACGTAAGGCTAGTCACAAAGTAAATTTATCCCAGTGGGTAAATAAGAATTTAAAAATAAAAATTTTTTTGAAAATGTTGTACACCCCCAGTGGGTAATGTGTCAAAATAACTGTCCGACAAGCTCAAATATACTACGCCTGTTACCTGTAAAATATTATTGAAATTTTGCATTATTTTTCAAAAATAATAAGGCATATACAAATCCCAAGTGGGAAAAGAACCTATTTTGCCCGATTCTATCATATTGCCTCCAGGCGCTCGACCTCGGACCTGGGGAACTCGGTTCGAGTCTCGGTAACGACGCCAAAAACCCCCTGTGATTCTGGGCAAATCACTTAATCTCCCCGTGCCTAAAAAAATGAAAGTGTGTCCTCATGTAACGTAACTGGTGCTATGTAAAGTGCTCTGATAACTGATTCGGTTCGGTTCTAGTTCGCGCTATATAAAACTCTGCAAAAAAAAAAAACTTCATGGATATACCAAACTTCATAACAAATTGGGTCTCAACTATCGGTAGATCTCCACAGTATTCTATCACGATTACTTTGGTACCTAGACAAAACAAGAGAAAACCACCTCAGTAACGTTTATGCAGTAAAAGGAGTCGTCCTCCACTAAGGCCTAAGTTTGCAGCAGCTAACAGTAAATAATAAACAAACAGTGAAAAATTGTTTCAGGTTACGTGAAGATTAAAAGCAATGTTGGAGTTACATAGCAGGAGATAAAAAACAGATAGCAGATTACTCAAGGAATGGTTAGGAGAACAGAAACATCACTTCAATTATTCACCCAAAAACCAGGACAGTTCTTCCTCAGAATTCAGCCCTACTGGGATCTTAGTGTCTAAATCAATGATGTACTGACTCTCCAGTTGTCGAAGTTTCCGTATTCTGTCCCCTCCTCTCTTTAATGGGGGGATCCGATCGATAACGAAAAACTTTAACAAATTACGATTACTCTTGTGCAGTTCATCAAAGTGTCTAGCAATGGGTGACGTTTGATCCTTGTTTTGAATTGCCCTCATTTGCTCTAAAATACATTTCTTGGCTGGGAACATACTGCTTCCCACGTATTTTTTCGCACATGGTCAAGTCAGAACATAAACACAAAAGTCTGACAGCCACGATAGATGTTTTCTGATACTTCTCTCCTTGTTTTCTACTTGAAAGTAAACCTTTTTAACATTGGTACTGATCTTGCAGGCCTTACAGGCCATGCAGGTAAAAAAACCTTCAATACCAGTTTTTTTGGTTTGCCGAGCACTAACATCATTCTTACTCTGTTTATCCTTCAAGGAACCAGCCTTGCGATAAGATATGTCAGGATTATTACTCAAGGCATCATCTAAAGTAGGTTCTGTGCCTAATATTTTCCAATGTTTTCTAAGACTTTTTTGTACTTGCCAGGATTTAGAATGGTAGGTGGCTACAAATCTGATCTTGTTGTCATTCTTGTCCAATGGTTTTACTTTGGGAGTTAGTAGGTCTGCCTGACTGAGGGAACCGGCTTTCTTAAATGCTGCCTGGATAATGTTAATATCATAGCCCCTCTCGATGAAACGTTCAGTCATACAACTACCTTCCGTCAGAAAGTCTTGTTCAGAGCTGCAATTCCTCCGGGCCCGGAGGAATTCGCCAAATGGTATGCTCCGAATCAAAGATTTTGGGTTGCCACTATCTGCGTGTAACAGGGTGTTACCAGCAGTTTCCTTTCTGAAAAGTTTGGTGACAAGTTTCTTATTTACCACATGGACAGTTAGATCTAAAAACTCCATCGTGTTGTCACTAATTTTACCTTCCAGACTGAGATTCAGAGAATTTTGATTCAATCTCTGAATGAACTGTTCTGCCACTATACAAGGACCATCCCAGATGATAAACAGGTCATCAATGTATCGCAGCCAAAGAATCACATGGCTGCGATACAGATTCTGGGTACGTGCAACTTGTTGCTCCCAGCCGGCCATAAAGAGATTGGCAAAGCTGGGAGCAAAACAAGTTCCCATGGTGGTCCCCTGTCGTTGCCTGAAGTAGCTGTCATTGAAAATAAAAAAATTATTTTCCAGACAGAACATCATCATTTGAAGCAACATTTCAGTATGGTCCAAGAATGAGATAGAACGGCCCTTCAAGAATTGATGACATGCTTGAATACCATCTGCATGTCTGATTGATGTATATAAGCTACATACATCTAATGAGATCAGCAGATACCCTTCTTTCCACTCTACATCCTTGATCTTAGTGATAAAATCTCTACTGTCTCTTAAGTAGGACGGAAGTTTCTCCACAAAGGGACGCAGAAAATGGTCTATATATTTGGATGTATTTTCCAATAATGATCCCATGGAGGAAACAATGGGTCTCCCTTGGGGTTCTACTGCATTTTTGTGCAACTTTGGTAGCAGATATAAAATTGCCACCTTGGGGTTACGATTAAGTAGAAAAGAGTACTCATTCCATTCTAAAATCCCCTTTGCATGCCAATTTTTTAGCAGATCATAATACAGTTTATTAGAGCTTTCAATTGCATCCAGTGTGGTCTTCTCATAGCACTCCATACAGTTTAGTTGACGCATCCCTTCCTCTATGTATTTAACTCTGTCTAAAACCACAACATTCCCCCCTTTATCCGACTGGCGGATTACAATTGAGGGATCACATTCTAGGGTACGTATCACTAAACGTTCCGGTTTGCTGAGATTGTCATTGGACCACTGACTCTTCTTGGCTAGTTCCTTTAAGTCATTGATTACAAGATTTTCAAAAGTATCAATGCTGCAAAATGGTAAAGTAGGATTAAAGTTAGAATTAGGTTTGAAAGTGTTGTCAGTACTGAGGTTAGTCTTAAAGCCCAAGGACAAAGCATTGATGGTTCCATCCTCCAGATCTTCATTTTCCAATTGTTTCAGGACAATGAGGGTATCAACGTCCCCTATGGTTTCAATTGCTGGCGGCATTGAAGCAATACTATTAGTAGTGCCTTTAACTTTAAGTTTATGCCATTTATACAGTCTTAGTTTTCTGGTGAATTTGAACAAATCAATGCGTTCTTGGGAGTAACAAAAGTTAGAGGTAGGGCAAAAAGATAGGCCATGCTGCAAAACATTATATTCCATATTAGATAAAGTACGAGAAGATAAATGTACCACATTTTTTAGGTTCAAATTCATTTTCCTCTTTTCTTTTGACCCCGTGTTTCCACTCCCATTGGGGTTGTGTTTGGTTTGTTTCCAGCCTCCTCTCCTGATTTCTTTTTGGATTGAGTGGCCTCTCCTCCATCGTTGTCTTTTCCTCTTCCTCTTCCGCGAAAGGTTCTGCCCTTCCCTCGGCCTCGATCTATCTGCCAGTTCTGCTGTTGGGCAGATTGGTTCATCATGCGGAATTCCTCCCAAAAATTTGACGACTTTGGGGGATTCTGAACTTTGGCTGGTGTTGTGCCATCCTCAGAGATATCACTTTCACTTATTTCACCATCCACTTCGTTCCCTGGTTGCACCATATCCAGGTTAGCCTGAATGCCTTTCCGTTTCATATTATCATATTTGCGGCTGAAGGTAAAAATACGGCCAGCTTGATAGTCGATTTTATCGCGTGTAAATTTTCTTTCCTTCTTAGCCACAATTTCATCCTCATGTTTACAGATACGTTTATTTATTTCTTCCATTTTCTTGGTGAAATTCTCAGCGGTTTCCTCCTTCTCTATTTCATCCTTGAGCTCCGCTATTTGCTTAAGTAGTATCAGTCTGTCTTTCCAAGCATGTTTAATTAGTATTGACATCATTCTGTTTGAACAATCCATAAGATTCCCAGCCCATTCTTCAGCCAATTCAACATCAGGCTCTTCATGTGAGGGGGAAATTAGAATCCGCAAGCCCCTAGGAACTCGTTTCTCTTCCTGGTACTTTTCTAATGTTATTGCTTCCCACCATCAAGATACCTCTTTGCGGATCAGTGTCTCCAATTTTTGATATTTAATCACAGTGGTATTGGAGACTGCTGCTTGTTCTACATTGGATGTCTGCTTGGTTTTTTGCAAAAACATAGACTGTGCACGAAGTCTCCTGCGTGACTCCATTTCATCATCCATTTTTGCTCACTATATCAGGTGTGTCACACCTATTGTTCATGCATGATAATTTGCAAATATCGTGTATGGTAATAAACCCACAGTTTCTTTATGGAGATCTCTGTATGTTTGATTGTAACCGCTGGGGGTCCCCGCTAACACGCACCGGTTCGCTCATCAACCGGAAAGCGGGCAGGGAGAAGTCGCGCTGCCGTTAAAGGGTTTCCCACAGTAAAGTAAAGTGAGGGAACGTGATGCGTGTATGAGCAATGGCAGCAAAGAAGATTTCCGCTGCCAAAAAGTCAATTACGGTAAAAACGGTCTGAACATAAGACTCACCCTCCGGGAAAACGAAGCAATCCACGCGCCTGGTACTCGACACTGCCTACTTTTTTTCGATTCTTCGTCACCGAGGTTAACGGTCCAAGTCCAAACACCGCCCGACTGTTTACACAAACAGTCTCCGTTGCTTTCACACAGCACCACAAATGTAACGCACGGCAGTGCGGTCGACCGGCTTACTTGAGAATACAGTTCCACACCTCCTCCGAGGTAGCCGGGACACCAGGACAGCGGTGCGCCCAAGGGTCGGAGGTCACCCTTTTCGTGTACTCGCCAATCACAAAAGCAATAGGAAATTGCTGGCGCACTCCCCTCCAGAAAGAAATGTTACCACTCCATTATCAGATGCAAAGAAACAGGTTTATTTTTCCATCATCATTCGCATGGTGTACTGAGCTGGATGAAAAACCCAACGCGTTTCGACGACAGACTCGTCTTGATCACGGGTGCCACCCATGTCTAAGGTTGTGCTTTAAATAAAGTATGTACAAGTGCAAAAACACACACAAATAGAAACCAAAACATAGGTGTAGGACTTCACAGTGAACGCCTATTGCAAACGGCGGCCATCTTAAAGAGGGGTTTTCATGAAAAACAGATACCAAAATTACTATATCTCCTCAACAGCTGAAATAGTACATTCGCAAAGTGACATAAACCGTCAAAAGAAACACAAAGCATAGTGAATCATATTTTGTTGATATCCAATAATAAAGTATAAATGACTCCACTGGATAATATTATAACAATCAATTTAAGTACCATAAATGAATGCCAAGCGGCATAGACAGCTGTTACTCCACATGGGCAGAAAACAAAATAATGCGCAGGAGTAATATATTACTCATTACATCGCATACATGCGCAAAAATAATACATTGCTTAATATATTAATATATTCATACGTACGGCTAGTCACATAGTAAATTTATCCCAGTGGGTAAATAAGAATTTAAAAATAAAAAATTTAGAGGCTGCCTGAGTGATTTAACTTATGGGGAGCTTATATTTTTCTATAAACACAAGATACAGTTAAGATAATGATCACTTCTAAATAAGGGAATTAGTTATGTTCACCATGATATGTTATACGAGTCATATGATTTGCCACAGCTTGCTTTGCATTATTCATGCACTCAATACTAGATATATGGTTGTATTCTCTGTCTGCACTTGACCTTTTTATTAAACATGCATAATATATTATTTGTTAAAAGCCAGTATAAACATGACAAGTTTTTGGCATGGGTTTCCACATCACAAATGATCAATATAATACACCTTGAGTTGGAGATTACTTCGAGCACTCTAATTGTAGTAAGATCATGCATTGTAATTCCAAACTGTACCATGTATTATAATACCCAATTACAATGCGGGTATTTTTATTACTTTTAGCCTTGAGGAAGTTTTAAGGGTACATCCCTCCAAACGATGAAACACGTGTTGGCTAAGGCTAAAAGAAGAGGATCAAATAAAATGCTGCACCTGAAGACAAGGAATTTACCATATGTGTTTTATATACTCTGGCTGTACTTGTACCACACTGTAATTAATTTGAATAGAATGTGCCTCATACTTCTAAATTGTGTGTCGAAATCTCTGCACCCAGTTGCAGGCACCCCATGGTGCCTACCACACAGCGCAGGGTTTCATAGGGGTGTCCTTTCGGTACTTTCTCAGCCATAAACCTTTGGCCACAGGGCCTGGGGGCCCTGCCAGGGGCCTCCAAATTCACTTTCTGACAGGCTTTTCGTGTCAGACAGGCCCATGCAGAAAAGGCTGTTGGAAATCGTCATCGTAATTCAGAGTGCGGAAACGCTGTCTATAGGGGTGTGCGATGCGGTTCCGACTAACACGAATACTCCGCGAGTCTCTCTGAACCGATTCGGAATGACTGCGTGGTTTGCATTCTGACCATGAACATCGTAATCAGGCAGTGGGAATGTAAACCGACTGAGTCGGTCAGAAGGGCTCCGATGTGGTCGAGGAGATTGCGACTGTCAGGAGGAGGCTTTCCACCCGACATCGTAATCAGCCCCATTGTGTACAGCACCAGCTCTAGGAATGCCTGATTATGAGAAAGAATTTCATTTTATTTTCATGAAAAAAAGGTTGCTCACTTTCTGTTCTTTCACAACAACAAGGCAATGGGGAAAGGCTTGTGGCATTTTTTGGGGGCACTCTAGACACCTTTGCTGCTGCTTTGCTTGGGTGCTTGAGATGAGTAGCATATACCTCTTTTGCTATTACTCAGAGTTATTCAATTGCCATGGGTCACACATTAATTGTGGTGAGGATGTGTCTGAAATTCAACATGATTGCCTTCATGGAACAACATTTCTTGCCATTACTAAAACTTCTTGCATAGCCAGTACAGTGCATTTTACCATCTATATCGATAGAAAAACACTGCTTCAAAGGAGTCCATGGTTTCAGCAAATTGTGGTCATAGTTTGGTTTCATGACTTCAGCTGGAACACCATTTGGCAATGTGCTTCGCATTCTTAGTTTATTGTATGCTTTGAAATTGCCATCAAAGACAATAGTACTAAAATGTGCAGATCATACACATAAAAGTAATATAGTCACAAATGTAAACAAGTATGCAAAGCAGTTGAAAAATATTATGCATCAATGACTACTGTATTGTACAGGATGATAGTCGAAAAACCAGACAAAGTTGAGAATGCTTTTGCTAGTGTATCAATAAAAACATGACGAATTGAGAGATGTAAAAAATGAGGTGTCAGATGAAGTGAAGAAAAAGTAGTAATATGTAGGAAGTGAATAAAATGAGCATGATGTTTGGAAATTATCGCTTTTGAGATAAACCTTGCTAATAGCAAGTTATCTCAACGATAATAAACGGTGATGCGCAGCGATAAAAATATTGCCGCTAAGCCTACTTAGCGATAAATATCGCTATTTGTTGGTAATATGCCCTAATGTTCCTACTGATACTTGCGGTGACCAATTCTAACTGCACCCTGGGCTCTGCTGGCTAGGCCCAGGGCCAGTGCTCTGATTAAAAATGTACATGGTATTTAGGTGTAATTACAATTGTTTTTATTTTTATTTATTTTTAAGGTTTTGTAGAGCGCGTAGTAACCCTAGAGCATCCCAGCGCTTGAACCTGAACTCAGGAGGGGTCAGCATCGGAAGGGGTTAAGGGTCAAGGAAAAAGAAGGGTCTTCAGTGCCTTCCTGAACTGAAGGAGATTAGGTTCAGTTCTCAGTCTCCGGGGGAGGTTGTTCCAGTGTTTGGCCTTGTGGACCGAGAAGCGGCGTCCTCCGGACCGGTCTTTTTTAACTCTGGGGACAGTGATGAAGTTCTCTCCGCTTGAACGGAGGGCCCTACTCGCTTTGTAAGGGATGATGAATTCCTTGAGGAGGGGTGGGCCTTTGTTATGGAGAGTCTTATGGGCCAGACAAAGGGCCTTGAAAGCAACCCTTTCTCTGACTGGGAGCCAATGAAGGAGCTTCAAGGCTGGCTTTGCCGAGGATCTGGCGGGGGTGTCGGTAAGTAGGCGGGCCGCGGCGTTTTGAATTTTCTGCAGGGTATTGAGTGTAGCTTCAGGGGCACCCAGGTAGATTGCGTTGCTGTAGTCAAGCCTCGCCAGGATGAGGCCCTGAATCAGGAGTTTCTTGGAGGTGGCGGGAAGCAGGGGGAAGACCTTTCTGCAGGCCCTGAGAAGTCCGAAGCAGATTCCTGCCGTCTTTTTGGCCTGTGTTCTAAAGCTCAGGTCCTTTTCGAGCCATACGCCCAGGCTCTTGACCTCCTCCTTGGGTGCAGGGGGGTCACCTAGGCAGTCGGGCCAGATGTAAGGCGGCAGGGAGGGCCCTTTATGTCCGAGCAGCAGAATCTCGGTCTTGGACCCATTCAATTTCAGTGCTGAGGAGTTCATCCAGCTGTGGATTTCAGTGAGGCAGCTGTGAAGGTCAGAGGGAGATTGGTGCGGATGTGAGAGGGTTACCACCAGCTGGGTATCGTCGGCGTAATTGATGATCGAGCGCCGAACGGGTTGACCAGTTTCTCCAGCGGGGACATATACACGTTGAATAACGTAGGGCTAAGAGATGAGCCCTGCGGTACTCCACAACGGAGGGGGATCACGGGGGAGTGGCTGTCATTCTCCCAGACTTGAAAGGAGCGACCATCTAGGAAAGATTTTAGCCACTTCAAGGCCGTGCCCCTTACTCCGATGTCTCCCAGTCGTTGGATTAGGGTGTGGTGGCTCACAGTGTCGAAGGCCGCACTGAGGTCCAGGAGGATCACTGCCACTGATCCTCCTGTGTCCAGAATGCTTCTGGCCTTCTCCACTGCTGCCAGGAGGGCGGTGTCGGTGCCCTGGCCTGGACGAAACCCTGTCTGGGAGACCCCGAGTAAGTTGTTGCTCTCAAGGAATAGTGATAGTTTTTTATTCACTAGCTTCTCCGTGATCTTACTGTTTCCTGGGAGGAGGGAGATAGGTCTGTAGTTGGCTAGGTCCTGGGGGTATAGAGAGGGTTTCTTTAGAAGGCCTTTAACCACTGCCGCTTTCCAGCTAGGAGGGACTAGACCCTGCGAAAGGGAGGAGTTAATGAGGGACGTAAGGGGGGGGATGATGGTGCTGGACACTATTTTCAGAAAACGGAGAGGGGCGGGATCGCGAGGGGAGCCACTTTTGATTGTAGCCAACGTCGCGGCTACCTCTTCCGTAGACACTGGGCCAAAGGTGTCAAGAGAGGGTGAGGGGTCGTCAGGGGAATGAGAGCGGTGAAGGGGAAAGTTAGGAGGATCCCCGCCCATGTGGCCGGTAGCGATGGGGGGTAGGGCCGCGAGAATTTTTTGAATTTTCTCGTAGAAGAAGGTGGCAAGTTTAATACATTTGCTTGCCGCTGCTTTGGGATCCAAAGGTTTTGCTGGGGGGTCTGGGGCCTGGAGGAGTTCTTTAAGAACGGCAAAGGTTTCATGGGCCGAGCAGGAGGCATTTTTGATTCTATCTTCGTAGAAAGCGCTTTTGGTATTGAGGAGTTCCATTTTATAAGATTTTAAGGAGGCCCGAAATATGTCTTTCTTGTCTGCCGTTTTATCTTTCCTCCATAAGCGTTCGTTTCTCTTGCATTCCTTTCGTAATAGATTTAATTCGGGCGTGTACCAAGGGGAAGGGTTGACTCTCTTGGTACGTTTAAGGATGCTGGATTTCGGGAGGATGTCATCCAGAGATTGGGTGACCCATGTATTCAATTCGGTGTCAGCAGTGATAGTGTCTTGAGAGGGGGAAGGGGTATCTTCACTTAGTTTGGCTGCCCATTCATCTGGGACCAGTTTGTGCCAGCGTCTGATAAGGGTTCTGAATTTGGGAGGTTGAGGTGGAGGGATGTTGATGTGCCATTCAAAGGGGACCAGGAAGTGGTCGGTCCAAGGGAGGGGGACGTGAGGGCGAGTATTCAGATCTTGGATGTTTGTAAATATGGGATCTAGTAGCTGTCCTCTGTCGTGAGTAGCCTGTGGGTTTTTTAGGCCGAGGCCAGTGGAGGCGATATCTTGTAGGAGTTCTACAGCCTGCTTGTCGACCGGGTACAGAAAGTGGATATTGAGGTCCCCCAGTAAGAGATAGTTGGAGGAAGTCGTGCATTCAAAGGTGATATGGTCGATGAGTTTGCTAGGAAATTCGGCGAGTTGGCCGGGGGGGCGATATACAAGCAGTCCCGACAAAGATGTTACTGGGGAGATTTGGATGGAGAAGTGGCAGCTTTCACTGCCTTTGATGTTGCCATCAGAGATTCTGCAGGTGAAGACGTCCTTGAATAATATGGCTAGGCTGCCTCCTCTACCATCTGGTCTATTCAGTGAGCAGATTTGATAGCCAGGAGGGAGTGCGAGGACTATGTCAGGGCCATTGTTGTGAGTGAGCCATGTTTCAGTAAGAAACAGAATATCCATAGCGTGGTTTAGGATCAGGAGGTTAATTTCATGCGCGTGTTTAACAAGCGACCTGCAGTTAAGGAGGCCTAGTTGAGGTCCACCAGGTACCGAGTCTGTGCCAGGAGGATTGCAGAGACTGCAGCCGGTAAAAGGGTTGTCGCCCGTATGGGTGTAATTGCAGAAGGGGTGGTTTTGTGTGTTTAGGGCCAGAAGCCTATCCCGGGTGTAGGTCGGGCATTTCATGACAAGAATGGGCAGAGTAACTGGGCCTGGGTCCGGCAGGGCCCGGACGGGCCCAGACGGGCTTGCCTTTGGCGCACCTTCGGCGCGCTGACGGCACGCCCGCTGCGCCCGTCCGCTGCGCTGCCTGAACTGACACATGATTTATGGAAGAAGTTCGGGGCATTGGAGGGGTGGGCGTGGCCAACAGGGGTGGGCGTGTCCCGTGGCTCCCCGAGGCTGGTGATGGCGGCATGCGAGCGATTCCTGCCCCTGACAGCGTTTAGATCGGCTGTTTGGGGAGTATCAGGTAGGTGCTGGGGAGTGGGCGCTAAGTGGTTTTAAAAGCAATTTTCACACAAATTAAAAGCAGTAAATATCAATTTTGTCTAGCGTGATTCCCGGCTTTCCGCCTCAGGAGGTTCAAGTACAGTGCAGCTCTAGAGATCAGAGCGTGGTTTTATACTTGCCGAGGGGTGGGCGTGGCCAACAGGGGTCGGCGTGTCCCGTGGCTCCCCGAGGCTGGTGATGGCGGCGTGCGAGCGATTCCTGCCCCTGAAAGTGTTTAGATCGGCTGTTTGGGGAGTATCAGGTAGGTGCTGGGGAGTGGGCGCAAAGTGATTTTAAAAGCAATTTTCACACAAATTAAAAGCAGTAAATACAACCTACTTGTAAGTCCTAGTATATGGTAGAGAATGTCGGTTTAGAGGCCCAGTAGCTTTGAGGCACGTAAGTGTGCACTGTGTTGCCTGCTGTCATATTAAGACAGCCCTGCTTTGCAAGTTGCTTTTAAATTGAAATTGTATGCAAATTTGACTTTGTATTTTAAAGTACTTCCCAAGTACTACCTTATTCTTACATATAAGTCACCCCAAAGGTCTACCTTAGGTACCCCCAGGGCAAGGTACTTTGTCAAATTAAACCGGGACATTTTAAGAGATGTTTTAGCACTTTTATCTACTTAGGCTAACATGCGAATACTGTAATACAGAATAACTATTGACTGAAGTGAGATAACATAATATTTCAGGGACTTATAAGATTAGTAATGATATATCCAACAACTTGCCACTGTTTAATTTATCACAAATAATACAGAAAAAAAGTTATAAAACTTTCTTTTCTGTGAACAAAACTCCAGCCTTCTAGCAGCCTCTCCTGATTGGCCAGCCCTTAACAGGGTTAGGCAAACTGCTTTGAGAAGGTGATAAGTGGCCTGTACAGCAACAGAGGTTATCTGATGAACAGACCAGGACGGGGGCAGGATAGATCAAACTGGGCTTCAAAGAGAGCACAACAGTAGGATTGCCAACCAGGCCTACCCCCTCCCCCTGTAATTCCCAGCCAGATGGAAGCCCCAAGAGTGGAATCCTGCTCTGCACCACACAGACCTGCACTCTGAAGGACTACTCGTCCTGTACAGTTCGAGCTACAGCCCTGAAGACTTTGTCTTGCTTCAAAGAGGATTAAGGAGTGGACTCCCTGAAAGCAACAGGTTAACATGCCTTCCAAGCACCATCTCCCCCAAGAATTCCCCTGCCTGGAGTACATCCAGTGTACTTTTAATGATTAGGCCAGGTGCATTGTGGGAACTGTGGTCCCAACTTCTGAGGTGCAACTCAGAGGCTCTGGAACATTGGATATGCGTTGACACTTGGTACTCTCAAAAGGAGAAGATTCTTATCAAAATGCAGGTTTAGATAGGAGACAATATGGCGTCTGAGTAGCAGCTACCCGATGCAGCTCCGCCGATCCGATCCCTAGCAAAGCAAAATTAGACTTTTCTAATGGGAAGAAACCTCACTTAAAAAACCCTACTCATCGTCTGGCAAAACCGGAGCAATCTTACCGTATGGTCCGACATTACATTACCGCCTGTGTCATCCTCGTGTGGATCAGAGAGCTGGAGGAGCGACGAGGGGCAGAGGGGCGTCCAGACCCAGTATCACGAACAGCGAGCCGCGCTGCCCTGGCATCTCCCACATCGTTGCTCCACATCGCCCTGCGGCCTGCAGCCACGCAACGGTCTAACGCAGCTCAGTCGGCAGCTGGCAAACTCCTGATGACTTTGCAGGATACAGCGATTAGAGGCAGCGACTGCGGGCTCCGACAAAGGGAAAATCGGAAGCGAAGGATACGTTGTTTCTTGGATTCTTCAGCTTCCAAAGAAAAGCAAGTAAGGATGACGGGGTGAGTTGGTGGGAGAGTCATTAAGGCTAAAGACAGTTATTTACCGGCATCAGGAATGACTGAAGTGGTGCAGCCAAATCAATCAGAACCCCTACCAAGGCGCCCAGAAACACGAGGGTTAAAAAGTAAGGACTGTACAATAATCTAAACTCCAGTGAGAAGGCTGAGCTGACGGCCAAGCAGGCAAAGAGACTACAAGCCAAAAAGAACATTAAGCTCACAGCTAATGCTAATGCTAATGCTCAGATATCTGATTCCCAGCCATTAATATCCAATATCCTTGGCCCGTCGGTGGGAGAAAAAGCGCACAACAAAGTAATCATGGCAGGATTACCTGGGGGACAGACTAACCTAACCACCTCTGCAGTAGTTGAAGAGACCTCTGATAGAGCGCGCAGGTCACCCGGCCATACATTTACCATATACGCATTGGGCCCCTAAGAATTCAATTTACCATATTTATTGATCAGGTAACCTTGCACTCTACTACCAGTAACCCTTGTTCCTTCCTATTTTATTTCCAGTGTTCCCGACTTACCATTCTCGGCTACTTCCTGTTCCAAAATCCATGTTTCTCGGTATGGAGTCCCTCAGGGCTCCATACTCAGCCCTGTTCTTTTTAATATTTATGTGAGTCCTTTGGCTAGAATAGCGGAACAGGCTGGGCTCACGGTGTATTCCTACGCCGATGATACCCAGATTGTTTTTTCTCTCTCGCCGAAAACCAAACATGATATTCCTGGACTCTGTGCTGGACTGACGAGCATTGCCGATTGGATGTATGCTAACAAGCTTAAGCTTAATGGGGGTAAAACTGAACTACTTCTTTTTGGTAATGACAAACCCCTCTGGGGCCCCCAACATTGGCCCTCTAAGATGGGATCACCTCCTACTCCTGTGCATTCGGCCCGCAATCTGGGCGTCATTGTTGACGACCAGCTGAATATGAAGCAACAAGCTGTTAAAGTAGCCTCCACTTGTTTTGTTATTCTTAAGTGGCTACGAAAAATCCTGTGGATGCTTCCTCTGCCTACCCAGAAAACTGTGGTTCATGCCCTTATATCATCCAGGCTGGACTACGGGAATGTATTACTTCTTGGGGCAAGTAAGGAAGTAGTTCACAGGTTACAGGTTGAACAAAATTCTGCTGCCCGTCTACTCTATAAACTTCCATATAGAACTCCGATTTCAGCCTCGCTACGTGATCTTCACTGGCTTCGGATTGAAAACCGTGTGAAGTTCAAAGCTTTGTGCTATATGCACAAGATTAAGTCAGACAATGCACCTCAGTACTTAAAGACCTTGGTCCATCAATATTGTCCATCTCGCACGCTCCGGTCATCAAATCAGCATCTTTTTATAGTCCCCAGGGTTAGACGCGTAAGAATGGGCGGACATTCCTTTTCCTGTCTGGCTCCTCTGATCTGGAACTCGCTTCCATTTAATCTACGCACTGAGCAATCCTTCCTCAAATTCCGGAAGGAAATTAAAACATGGTTGTTTGATAAATAATTCTGTTGATTTTTACTTGTTTTCCGCCCCCCCACTAGTTATAATTATGGGTCCCTAGCGCCGGGAAACCTACGGGTAGCTGTTGCGCTGTATAAACTCATTAAATAAATAAATAAATAAATTACCATTCCACTGTTACCGGTACCTAATGACCACAATGGATCAGGGAGCTAGCTGCAAAAGAAAGGCAGACACCAAAATACTCTATTTACTCTATTTGTACTCGTATAATAACCACAAACTCGGGAAGTTTTGAAAACCTTTATCTAAAATTCATCAGTTTCATTAAGCATTAGATTTACAACCAATAAGCTGTCAATGACTAAGATTATAAAGAGCACGTATCCATATAGAAAATAAATCAGGCCAACCATTTTGAATTCTAAAGGAAGGTAAAAACAGGGAACATGCTAGTAAGACTTTTCAAGAATTTAGACTAGATATGGAGTGACTAAAGGACGGGGAAAGATAAGGAACATACTAAAATGTATACTATTGCAAAGAGAGCAACATACGAGAATTTAGTTAGTCTATAAAGACTCAAAAAGCAACGTGTGACTATAGGAGGGTAAAAGTGGAACACGCTAATATTTCAGAGCAACCCCTTCATTTAGCTAAGGGAAGGTAAAGAAAAGGAAAATCTATATATCATGAACTGAAAACAGGAATGTACTTAAAGGATGGGTAAGAAATGGAACATGCTAGAATAACAACGATAACATATGACTTTTTCATTTAGCAGTGTGAAATGGAAAACATGGAAAATCAATATGCAGGACCAAACTTTATTAAGCAAGGGAAAGAATAAAAGATGCAGAATAGATTTCCCAGCACTATATTTACCTAGAACGGTGTGAAGACCAACCCTGGCCACGGGTCAGTTAAGGACAGGAGAAACCCCAAGGAAGGACAGTCGCCAGTAGGCCAGCAGGTGCAGAATGGACACCCCAGGACAGGACAGGAAAACCAGATTAGGATCAGGACAGGACCACCAAGGTAAGACCAGCACCCGCAGTTCGGTAGCAACGCCTGCGCTACACCCTCTCTGCAGCTATCAGTCAGGACCCCGATTGGGTTATCGAATCTCCAAGCAAAGTGCTCCACCAGCACTTAAGGTTTCCAAAACCCCCTTGGGTCTATGGCTTTTACAGACAGAGGGCTCCGCAGCTCTCTGTATCAGTCACCTATTGAGTGCGTTGGGTCAGTGACAGGCCAGCTATTCGGACAAGTCGGACAATTTCTCTAGCTAAGCCTAGGCTAGTTATACTGTTTTCGGGTCAGTGTACCACCCCCCAAATGGTGCAAGTGTAAGATTCCCCAATTTCGATTGGTCCTCAAGTAGGACAGGTCAACACACCAAGCAGGACAACCGTCTACAAGTCCAAATTTGCATCTTTTGGGACCGCCTATTGAATTTGGGGTTCCCATGACATGGGTCTCAATATTACAATAGCGCATCTATGAATTATGATACATTTAGTACATGTCAGCTTCTTCTGCTAGGCGAAGGTGCATCTTCCCAGGCACATCTTGGCTGGGACCTCGGGTTGGCAAGGGTTCAATGCCATAGAGTTCATCCACTGGCAGAAGACTGTCATGCGCAGAAAGGCTGTTCAATATGGGGTATTCCCATCCCTCATGCCCACGGATTTCGATACATGAAAAGTAAGCGAAAACAAATTACAACACAGGAAATAAATGAATACACTGTATACCAGGAATCCCTATATGACTCCCCTTACTTTATACTAACTTATAGCATTAATATTAGTGCAAACAAACAAGATTTGCAGAAGGCGACAGTGCAAGCTTCAGCATGTGAGAACACAAAGCGGCCATCTTAAGTTGAGTGCGCAAGCGCAAAGATTCCCACCAGAACTGCGAGTACGTCACGTCACGTGATTGTGACCAACGCATGCGCAGAAGAAAATCCCGCCAAGCAGCGGCCATTTTAAAGGCAAGCGTATTAATGTTAATGAACACATAGGCAAGCTTCTCTAGGACATCCCAAATGTCTGAATAAAGGGGAAATTAGCAAGACAAACATGTTGGTTATATTTTATTACTGTTATTCGAGGTTCTTGATACAAGCAAGACGCTTTACGTGCAAATTCTTGCTCCATCAATCCCCTCTTTGATGATATTTTATATCATCACAAATCAAAAATAGAACCAGATGCCAACTTATCACAGTTTGCCCAATTCAATTTCTTCAAACATTCTGTTCAATTTCTCTTTTGTTTCTTTGTTAGGGTGAGAATTTTACACCCTTTTATAAAGCTGGTTATTAGTTTCTTCTAATTCAAGTTCATCCACATTTCTCTTTACTCCTCTCTGGTTCACATTATTCTTTTTCTGGTGCTTTCGACATTTACAACAGGCGAATATAATGAATATTACTAAACCTATTCCTGCAATTGGCATTAGTACTTTAATTAACTAACTTTTACCTAAATTAGCAAACCAATGACCTATGGCGGAAAGACCATCAGTAAGTCTCTTCCAGGCACTGTCAACTTCCAGTGGTTTGAGTTCCTTTGCCAAATTAGTAGTATTCCTTACATACCTTTGGATTTCTACACTTTTATCAGGTATGTAAGTGCAACAATGTTGCGCTTTCAACATTCTGCAGACTCCGCCCTCTTTTGCTAATAGGTGTCAAGAGCAAGTCTGTTTTGTAAAACCATTGATCTGACCGCAACCATTTCGGTATTGACCATCAGGAAACCTCCAGCAGTATCGGTAGATAACCGGTCTACCACTGTTGACAATTTACAAATTCTGTGTGTATTCAGAGTCACTCCCACTGCAGGTATCAGTGCACTAAAAATATCTCCTACAATTTCACCAGCACTTTCTCTTTTAATACGTACTAATTGGTTAGTTTCTTCATTGCTTCCAGTTATTTTTCCCACATGGTATGTCTTTGGGAAGACAATACCAAAATAGCAACTCCCGTACCAATGGTCGGGCAATTTGAAGTAAGCTTTGTTCCCACAAATAAAATAAATTCCAGGAAACACAGGCTCTGTCCCATCTTTGAAACCCCAACCTCCAATTACCTTGTAATTATGTTCGCATTCACTGGAACCAATGAAAATATTGTTATAATAACTAGTCATTTATCTTTTAAGACAGAGTTTCCCTTTCTTTTCGAAATCAAGAAGCATTGCAGCATTAGCTCCACCGTTTGGGGTGCTCCCTATACTCTCTGCCCATTTAGGAACTTTGTGGTTCTTGTCCTTTGCTTTCTTTTGGAAACTCTCTCTTCTCTTCTCTACCATGTCCAGAAATTCTTTTTCCTTTTCATGTAAAGAACAGGTCAGGTTATTTTTATGAGCATAATCTATATTAATTTGTCCTACAGTTAGAAAATAATCACTCATGTACTTAGCTACATCTCTAGTCGTTTGTACAGGGTTCAGGTTTCTTCGAACAGGAAGTTCAGAAAATGTTACGTCAGAGTTTGAATAATAATACTGTAAAGGTCCTCTCTTGTAAAATAAGCTAGTTAGTATACTACAGGAAATTCCATAGGTTAAGGGCAGGTGATGATAAGTCACGCCTTCAGCTACAGAAGTAGGTAGCTTCATGCAGACATAGCAGTCGTCTATTTCCATAGTTTCTACATAATGCAATAACAGGTTTGCGAAAACATTTAAATGAGTTTTGTTCTTAATCTTGTTAAAGTGTAATCCTTCCTCATCTGGTGCTCCTAATTCTAATTGTCTCTGTTTAAGTCTAAGTGGTTTGTCCAATGAGTCTACTCTTCGTGGTGTCTTTCTAGTAGGTGATTCTACAGTGTTGTCAGGTAAATTATTATTTGGGTACAAACTTGGGTTTTTGCTCATCATAGAAGGAAGGGTTATTGTTAGTCCTATCCAGAGGATCAGTACTATTGCTACACTACATAAACATACTTGGCAACATGTTTTACAACAACTTCGTCTCGGTCTCCCACTCTCAGAAGAATCAGACATTTTGGCTCAACAGAAGCTTCAACCCCTCTTTGTAACTCTGCACAATTTGTTTGCTCGAGTAACCTTTTCAGGGTGGTTCTGCTTCGTCTTCACTCTGTTCAGCAATCAATTATCCGTCACTTTCAGTACTTGCGTCACTTATTTCCAGATTCTCAAATTCTTCGAGTACATAGTAAGTCCATTCAGGGCTTGAATACTTGTTATTCAGCTTTTTAATGCGAGCACTTCTTCTCCTTTGCTTTGTCACCACTGGGTCAGTTTGACTCGAAACCTCATTTATTTGGTTAGGCTCTTCGTTTATTGTCTTCAAACGCAATCTCAGCCTTTTTACAAACCGAGGAACTGAGTCACCTTTTCTGAGTCTTTTAACTGGCACTGTGTCTTGGCCTTTTTCAAACACTCTTTTGTTTTCGTTCAGTTGTGGCACATGTGGATCAAGTTCAACTCCTGTATTTTTCCCTAACTGACTAGGTCCTGGTCTTTCATCTGTTTCTTCTGCCTGGTCCCTAAACTGGCCTTGTTCTGGTGTTTGCAGAGCTTTGCTTTGATCTGTTTCGGTTTCTTCTTCCTGAACACAATTGTCTAACCCTACCTGTTCCTGTTCATGCTCTTCAAACTCTTGATTTTCTTCCGCATGAACTTCTGCCCTAATTTCTATCTGTCCCTCTTCTGGTGCAGGTGTTATAGAAGGAGTATCAATGACCTGCTCTCTCCCTACCTGGTCCTCCTCAGAATCAGATTTTACATGTATTTCGATTATCTGAGTAGCTTCTTCTTCACCTGTCTCGTCCTAACTATCCCAATGTCTATCTAACTGGGCTTGACTTCTAGTTCGTATAGGGTCGATGGTCAGATCAATAATCGGAATCCAATCTTCTTGACTGGAGCTCGGCTGTTCTTCAGCTACTTCAGGACCGACGTCTTGGGATCCTTCAGCTGCGCAGCCTTCACCTTCAGTTAGGTCTGGTTCAGTCACCTTCTTCGTGTGACCGGCATGGATCCAGCGAGGTACTCCTGCACATTTTACAGCTGTGGTGGTTACCAGGATCACCTGTCGTGGTTTTCCCCACCTGGGTTCAAGGCAACTTTTACGAGTGTGCTTCTTAATTGTGACCCAGTCACCTGGATTCAGGTTATGTGCTGGAGTCGTTGGTCTGGCGACGTCTTCTCCCCCAACCTGGCGAGAGATAGAACGCAGTTGATCAGCCAGTTCCTTACAATATTCCAGTACCAAATCATCAGATATGCTTATTAATTTGTATCCTGGTACCCATGCTTGCCGCATTGCACTTCCCATCAGGATTTCATGGGGACTCAAGCCCGTGTTCCGATCTGGAATACTTCTGAGTCCCATCAGTACGAGAGGCAGAGCATCTGGCCATTCCAGCTGAGTATATTCACACATCTTTCCCAATCTCGATTTGATTGTGCCATTTATCTGTTCTACCACTCCAGAAGCCTCTGGACGATATGCACAGCGCAGATGTTGCGTGATTTTGAATGCTTCACAGATCTGTTTTATTATTTCATTCTGGAAATGACTTCCTCTGTCTGATTCAATTAAGACCGGGAAACCGCAACGAGGTATTAGTTCCCTAAGTAACAATTTTGCTACTGTGATGCTGTCATTTCTTCGTGCAGGGAAAGCTTCCACCCATTTTGAAAACAGGCAGACAATGACAAGTAGGTATTTCATTCCTCGACAAGGGGGTAACTGAATGAAGTCAAGTTGTAATCTAATAAAAGGGCCTTCTGCTTTTCCAATTTTTCCTGGCAATACTATGGTTTTTATTCCAGGGTTAAATTGTTGGCAGGTCAAACACCTCTGGCAGAGTGCTTCTGCTACGCTTCTGAATTTCAAATTGAACCATGTTTGGCGGAACATGCGAATCATCGCATCTCTGCCTACATGGGTGTCTCCATGGATCAGCCTAGCCATAGGAGCAAGCATACAGTCTGGCAACACAGGCATATCATCAAGGTAAACAATGACATCATCTTCATGCCTCCTACGACAACCAAAGCTTCTCCATCTTTGCCTTTCCTGGGGGTCTGCTGCTTCCTGTAAATCTCTCACTTCCTCCCATCTATTCACTCCCTCTAGCATCAAAAGTTAGCAGCTGCTCCCACTTTCCCCAACTTTTATGTTGATTGCCATTTTGTATTTTGCACAATCTTTGGCTAACTGGTCAGCATAACAATTACCTGCTGTCACATCGTCATTGCCAGATTTGTGAGCAGCACACTTGACCACAGCCAATTCCTTTGGTAACTGGATTGCTTCCAGTAAATCCTGCACATATTTTCCATTTCAGATAGGGGTACCTGAAGAAGTCAGGAACTCCCTCTGTAGCCACAATTGGCCAAAGTCATGCACAACCCCATTACCGTACTGGCTATCAGTATATACGGTTATTCTCAAATTTCTCCCAAATTTACAAGCTTTTGTCAATGCAATTAATTCGGCTATTTGTGCAGACTTAACTCCATGTAAGTAGGATGCTTCCACTGGTCGCTCTAGAGTGCATACTGAGTAGGCGGCGCTTAGGCCCCCGTCCTCATGTCTCATGCATGAGCCGTCTACTAACAGCTCACAATCTTCACTATACAGAGGGTTTTCTTTGATGTCTGGGCGTGGTTTGGTACTGAACTCAGTCAAATCAATGCAATTATGTGCAAATTCCTCCCTCACTTCCTCTGCAAATGAGCTGGACAGTAAGGTAGCTGGATTCAAAATGTTACATCGTTCAATGGTTACATTTCCTGCACCTACAAGGATCCTCTCGTACTTAGTCAGCCGACTAGGTGTGAGGTACTGGGTTTTTGTCCTTGTCAGTAAAATTACAACAGAATGTGGAACATATACAGTTACTGGATGTCCCATCACAATGGACTCACTCTGTTCAAGACTCATGCAGGTTGCAGCTACAGCTTTCAGACATCCAGGTAATCCAGCTGCTACTGGGTCCAATGTGGAAGAAAAGTATGCCACTGGACGTCGAGTCAAACCATGAATTTGGGTCAGGACTGAAAGTGCACAATTATCTCGTGTGTCACAGAACAGTGCAAAATCTTTTGAGTAATCGGGCATTCGTAAGGCCGGAGCAGTACAGAGACAGTCTCGTAGTTTTGTAAAAGCTCTCATGCTTTCGTCATCCCCCTCTACAGGGTCACTTGCTCCTTTCCTTGTCATTTTTATTAATGGTTTTGCTAGGACTGCAAATCCCACAATCCACTGCCTGCAGTACCCTACAACTCCAAGGAACATTCTGATTTCCTTCTGAGTATTTGGTAATTCCATGTTTCGAATTATCTCGATTATTTCTGAGGTGACTTTCCTGATACCTCTCTCTATCTGGTGCCCCAGATATTTCACTGATGTGGTACAGAATTGCAACTTTTCAGGTGATACTTTATGCCCTCCTTCACCTAAATGGTTTAGCAAGGCAATGGTGTCAGTTACACAGTCTTTTCGACTCCTAGACTCCACCAAGAGGTCGTCTATGTACTGCACCAGAACTGATTTTCGGGCAAGATTAGGGTCTCAAGGCACTTTTTCAGAATCTGATTAAAGATTGAGGGGCTTTCTGTATACCCCTGAGGGACGGAACTCCAGACGAACACGTGACTGTCGAATTCAAATGAGAAAAGAAATTTGCTGTCTGGATGCAATGGAATTGAAAAGAATGCATGACATAAGTCAATGACGGTAAACCATCCTGCCTTCCATGGAATTTGGTATAGAATTACTGCAGGATTTGGCACGACAGGACAACAAGGGACTACAATTTTGTTAACCTTGCGCAGGTCCTGTACTACCCTGTACTTTCCACTAGGTTTCTTGATTCCAATTATTGGCGAATTACATGAGCTGCTCATTACTTCTTGTATGATGTTTGCTTCTAACAATCTTTTTATTTCAATGGCAACTCCTGCTTTTACCCTGCACTCATTTTGTACTGTTTAATATTTGGGTATGTCGCATTTTCCTTTATGGCTATTTTAATTGGGTCAACGTTTTCCATTAATCCTACATCTTTTCCAGTAAAATCCCATACTTCTGGATTCACTGTTTCTTGGAGCTCTTCAGGTAAGTCCTGCATGGTCAGTCTTTTAATTTCAGCATCTGGTCTTGCTAACATTAATTTGTAAATTCCATCTTCATCTGGGGTTTGGAGTTCGACGCCATTTGGTGTGCAAAAGATAGTACAATTAATTTTGCACAGCAAATCTCGTCCTAGTAGATTCACAGGACTAGAATCACAAACAACAAATCTATGCATTTCTTTAAAATTCCCAATTTTGATTTCCATAGGTTTCGTAACAGGGGTACTAATTAGCTGATTAGAAACGCCCACTACTTGGATCGCTTCTCCCAAGAGGGGTAGGTTTGGAACGTCTGCTGTTATCACAGTAGAACGGGTAGCACCAGTGTCCAACAGAAAGGTGACGTCATTTCCTTCAACCTTTCCTTCAATGTATGGCCCTGACTGGTCCACCGGCAAGGAGGCGCCAAGCACGCACTCCTCGTCCTCCCCCCTCAGGCACCGTCAGTAGGTGTCATCACAGTGAAACGTGTCATTTAATAAAAATTGTGAGGTTGCTGCTTTCTTATTTTCCCACACTTTGGTGTCTTCACCCTGCTGTGCCTTGCTCCTAAAATTCTGTCTAGGTGCACGAGGCAACTGATTCTGTTTTACCTGTTGCTGGGTCTTTCGTGGTTTCTCATTCTGCGTCTGTGGATTTAAATCAGTAATTTGGACATTACCATTCTGTACATGTGGACACTCGTCTCTCCAGTGCCCTATCCGTCCGCACCCGTGACAGGGGAACTTCGTTTTGGCCTCTTCTCTGCTCATTTTTACTTTAGGCTTCTCCCCACCCCCGGGGCCTTGATTCTGATTACTGGTCAATGTATTTAGCTGTTGTTCCTGCTGTTCTGCCAACTTTACCTGTGCCCACATGACCTTTTCCTTTAATGCTTTTCGTTTGTCTGCCATCTTATCTTCACAGTACTTGGTATACTTTAGAACCTCATCAATTGGTTTAGACTGCCAACAGATTTTATTGTCTTTTATCCATTGTGAAATTTCAGGTCTTAAGCCTAATACAAACCTGTAAATGAAATGGGTCATGTCCTTCATCTCGATGTTGTCTAGACCACTGTACGTTTTAAACACCTGTAACAGTCGTTCATAATAGGAATGCACAGTTTCATCTCTATTCTGGATAGTTCTATCTATTTGGGTCCAATCAGTTTCCTTTGCAGGCACTTTTCCCTTCAGATGCTACATTACCTGGTTGTACTTTTTCATTACCTCGGGTGAAGGAGCCCCTGTGTTAGGGTCCCTCGGAAATTCCTCACTAGGCTAATCAATAGCAATTTTGCATTCTGTCCACAAATCTACGGGAACTACGATGTCAAAGAAACCATCAAATCTTTCCAAAGGCATTTTTGTACCTTCACAAACCTTTCTACCTGTCTGTACCAATCTACAGGTTTTTCTCGTAATTTCGGGAAGTCATTGGTAAAGGACACAATATCCTGTCGGGCCATGGAACATGCACATACTTTCCACCTGGCACTTCTCCCATAGGATATAATTGTTCTGCCTTGTCTGCTTCTTTTAAGACATACTCGGAAGCCATCTGTTTTGATCTAATCTCCTCCTTTTTCTTTGCCCACCTGGCTTTCCATTTTTCTAATTCACCCCATTTTTGCAACAGGTTCAACAATTCTCTGATCTGTACCTTTTTCCCTGACACATTCATGTTTTCTAAATCTTTCTCCGAGAACTCTGCTCTGTAACACTTTAGATTTTCCAATATCTATTCCCATACTAGCCGCGGTATCCATTAATTTCTCATGGAACACTCGGGTATTACGGGTGATACTCTTACAGATAAACAGCAATTCTTCCTCCGAAAAAGTATTTAGTCTGTCTAACCCCACATTTACAGCCATCAGTTCTTCCAATTCAATTCTTAATTTGTAAATATCTAATGGTTTCGACTGAGGATTTGGTTTCTCTAATTCTCGACTCCATCTCTCGATTTCTTCTGGAGTCACTACGGTGGCACTTCTAGTACCAGAAGCTGACTCAATCTGCACTTCTCCTGAATTGAAAGGAGTGTTCTTTCTCTGTGAACCCCTTTCCAGTTGTCTTACTGGCAAATCCATCAAGGAAATTACAGATTCGCATTCGCTTGCCTGATCATCTACAATTAAGGGCTCCTTTCTTGGCTGTACTACAGCCGGGGAAATAATCGGTGTCTTGGGACACCCCTGTTTATCCCCGTACAAAGGAACCACTGGTCCAATAGTTACTGGAATTGTCAAGGCTTCAGGACTTGTGATAAGTTGGGAAATTTTCTGAATTATTTCTGTTCTCTGTTTAGCTATAGCTTTGCGCTCTCTCTCCTATAGTACTCTTTCCAGGCTAGTTTCAGGTACTATTTGCGGAGTCAGGGTTGGGGTATAATTCGGGGCAGTTGGATGTGTCATACCTGGTCCCTCACCATAGTTAGGTTTCCTGAACGGATTCCCTGTGCTTAAAGATCTCGTCTCCTCCTGATGAGGAGGTATTAGACAGGCGTCTCTTGCACTTACTGGTCTTGCTCCTTCATTGTAAGGAGGTGGATTTTTCATTAACAATTCCTCCAAATAATCGTCATCTGAATCCCCCCCGGTCATCAGATGCTTTGTCTTTTCTGTCTTTTTCCCTCCCATGGGTTCTTCTAGTGCCATCATAGGGTACAGTCCTTCTATTATCGTGTTTTGTCTCCACTGCTTCATTTTTTTTCTCTTTGGCTTCTCCATGCATTTTTGGGTACCATTTACTTATTCCCTTGTCAATTCTACGTCTATCCCGTTCAAAAGCCTCTATCTCCCATTCTTCTAACGCCTCATACTGCGTTAGTCTGGGTCTGGGATGTAAATCATTCATTCGGGTTCTCAAATTGAACAAAACCCGGCTATTGAAAGTACCATCTAACGGGAATGCCACAATTCCGTCACTTTTAGTATATTCCGCCCAATTTTCCAACCATACACATGTGTGATACCCTTTGTCAAATAACATGAATGACGCGGGAGTATTAGGTGGTGGAATAACTATTCCTTCTCTAGTTTTGATGGGCTTATCCTTCTTGAAATAATTTTTAACTTTGTCTATTAAAGTCATTTTTCTCTTGCTTCCGTACATATTAAAAGGTCTGCCTCTTAGCATCTGATCTTTAGCGAACCCTAAGTATTTCGGATCAGGTAAAAATTCTGGATACCACATATAATTTTCCACAAGCGACTTTGTTTACAAAATTCACTCCTAATCCCAATGCGTCTTTTATTTTCGTGCAACCAATCACATGCACGATTTCAAAATAATTCAACCAATGGGTGCGCGGCCTTTTTGCGAGACAGGTTCTCACGCTTTGGCACTCACCCCTCCTTTACAATTCCTCCTCAACTACACGCCGGCCGTTCTGTCCAATACCAGCGCGGCACTGAGTGAAGTCAGCGCAGCTCCGCAACTGACTACCTCCTTCACAAGGTAAGAAAATGCTACGATTTCTACCCTTTAAGGTGCAAGTGCTTTATTTAATTTACAACGAAAACACATTCACCACTGTACTCGAGTGTCTAGAAAGGAAAAGATTTGTTCCACTGCAAGTAAACTTCTCTATTTACTTTTCAAATACTACGAGTAGATCCCTTCTGCCTACTCTTCTCACAAGCATTAGTGAACCTGCTACTCCTTCGACTCATCCACTTCGGGATATATACTAAGCCAAAGGTTTCGCTAGTGAACTCTTCTGCTATCAATCAAGCTTAGACGAACCTGCTACTTCTTCCGTGTGACCCTTACTAGGTTATATCACAATAGAAGTTTTGCCAGCGAACTCTTTGCTACCATTTATTCATGCATTTATACAGAAAAACCCTAATTAGTTCTTCCAGTTCTGCCTAACCTGCACCAATTTTCCTCGAGCCACTGACCTCACTGCGCGATGGATTCTCCTCACCACCCGCTATTCTTTCCCCGGGGATTCCCAACAAACATATAACAATCACTAACGAGGTTTTGTTAGAACATATATCAATATAGCAGCAAGAAAAACAATTTAAAACATTTCATAATTTTTCAAAGCAATAAGCAACAATTTTCATTGGATCGATCAATACATTTAGCAGCAATAAGATTTTTATAGTTAGCAGCAAAACCCTATTTACCTATCTTAACTAGTCCTACCTAACTTTAACTAGTCCCTAACCATTTCCTCTGCTACCAGAAAACTACTGATAGAGCGCGCAGGTCACCCGGCCATACATTTACCATATACGCATTGGGCCCCTAAGAATTCAATTTACCATATTTATTGATCAGGTAACCTTGCACTCTACTACCAGTACCCCTTGTTCCTTCCTATTTTATTTCCAGTGTGACCACAATGGATCAGGGAGATAGCTGCAAAAGAAAGGCAGACACCAAAATACTCTATTTACTCTATTTGTACTCGTATAATAATCACAAACTCGGGAAGTTTTGAAAACCTTTATCTAAAATTCATCAGTTCATTAAGCATTAGATTTACAACCAATAAGCTGTCAATGACTAAGATTATAAAGAGCACGTATCCATATAGAAAATAGATCAGGCCAACCATTTAGAATTCTAAAGGAAGGTAAAAACAGGGAATATGCTAGTAAGACTTTTCAAGAATTTAGACTAGATATGGAGTGACTAAAGGACGGGGAAAGATAAGGAACATACTATAATGTATACTATAGCAAAGAGAGCAAACTACGAGAATTTAGTTAGTCTATAAAGACTCAAAAAGCAACATGTGACTATAGGAGGGTAAAAGTGGAACACGCTAATATTTCAGAGCAATCCCTTCATTTAGCTAAGTGAAGGTAAAGAAAAGGAAAATCAATATATCATGAACTGAAAACATGAATGTACTTAAAGGATGGGTAAGAAATGGAACATGCTAGAATAACAACGATAAATTCACAATGTGGTCTACCAACCACTAAGGATGCGCTCCTTTCAAATGAAACAAAAGAGTTTCTTCACTCACTCATTCTTATTCGTTAATGTCTTTCCATTCCATAAAATTATGAAACTGTATCCAATGGATTCATTAGTTACATATGTACTTTTATTAATTCATTTTCTTTTGATTGAAGATTCATTAAGGTTGTCAAACACTTCATTACATTCATGAAGGTTTCTGCAGTTTATATTATGCCCAATGCATTTCGGGTTACAGGAAGCTAACCCTTCATCAGGGGCTTAAGTCAAGGTGTGGTCTTATCGTCAGTGTTCGGAATATGGAAATACAAAGCCGCTGCAGAGGTCGGCAATGTCTGGGACAACAGCCGCCATGGATTCTTGAAGGGGTCCTGTGGTTTGCCGAAGAATCAGCAGAATAACAACGATAACATATGACTTTTTCATTTAGCAGTGTGAAATGGAAAACATGGAAAATCAATATGCAGGACCACACTTTATTAAGCAAGGGAAAGAATGAAAGATGCAGAATAGATTTCCCAGCACTATATTTACCTAGAACGGTGTGAAGCCCAACCCTGGCCACGGGTCAATTAAGGACAGGAGAAACCCCAAGGAAAGACAGTCGCCAGTAGGCCAGCAGGTGCAGAATGGACACCCCAGGACAGGACAGGAAAACTAGATTAGGATCAGGACAGGACCACCAAGGTAAGACCAGCACCCGCAGTTCGGTAGCAACGCTGCGCTACACCCTCTCTGCAGCTATCAGTCAGGACCCCGATTGGGTTATCGAATCTCCAAGCAAAGTGCTCTGCCAGAACTTAAGGTTTCCAAAACCACCTTGGGTCTATGGATTTTACGGACAGAGGGCTCCGCAGCTCTCTGTATCAGTCACCTATTGAGTGCGTTGGGTCAGTGACAGGTCAGCTATTCGGACAAGTCGGACGATTTCTCTAGCTAAGCCTAGGCTAGTTATACTGTTTTCGGGTCAGTGTACCACCCCCCAAATGGTGCAAGTGTAAGAATCCCCAATTTCGATGGGTCCTCAAGTAGGACAGGTCAACACACCAATAAGGACAACCGTCTACAAGTCCAAATTTGCATCTTTTGGGACCGCCTATTGAATTTGGGGTTCCCATGACATAGGTCTCAATATTACAATAGCGCATCTATGAATTATGATACATTTAGTACATGTCAGCTTCTTCTGCTAGGCGAAGGTGCATCTTCCCAGGCACATCTTGGCTGGGACCTCGGGTTGGCAAGG
The DNA here is from genome assembly GCF_964261635.1 of Lissotriton helveticus. Lineage (NCBI taxonomy): Eukaryota > Metazoa > Chordata > Amphibia > Caudata > Salamandridae > Lissotriton > Lissotriton helveticus. Next base: position 946,102,625 of record NC_136068.1, read on the forward strand.
GTTCAATGCCACAGAGTTCATCCACTGGCAGAAGACTGTCATGCGCAGAAAGGCTGTTCAATATGGAGTATTCCCATCCCTCATGCCCACGGATTTCGATACATGAAAAGTACGTGAAAACAAATTACAACACAGGAAATAAATGAATACACTGTATACCTGGAATCCCTATATGACTCCCCTTACTTTATACTAACTTATAGCATTAATATTAGTGCAAACAAACAAGATTTGCAGAAGGCGACAGTGCAAGCTTCAGCATGTGAGAACACAAAGCGGCCATCTTAAGTCGAGTGCGCAAGCGCAATGATTCCCACCAGAACTGCGAGTACGTCACGTCACGTGATTGTGACCAACGCATGCGCAGAAGAAAATTCCGCCAAGCAGCGGCCATTTTAAAGGCAAGCGTATTAATGTTAATGAACACATAGGCAAGCTTCTCTAGGACATCCCAAATGTCTGAATAAAGGGGAAATTAGTAAGACAAACATGTTGGTTATATTTTATTACTGTTATTCGAGGTTCTTGATACAAGCAAGGCGCTTTACATGCGAATTCTTGCTCCATCACCTCACAGGAGACCTCACAGGAACTTGCGGTGGCAAAAACTACAGTAACACCCCAATCAACTTCCTCATCGGTGGAAAATACAGGAACAGCTCTCACTCCAGTATTAGATATGTGTGTTAATGGTGAGCAGGTGCAGAATGACCCTCCTAATACCCCTCTGGCCACCCCTCAAAATCAGGATGCAAGAATACCTGGGATAGAGCACGGGGTTAAAGGGGGGCTTTCAAATTGCACAAGCACTGAAATCACTGAAACCACTTCACAAGAGGTTCTTGCTAACTCAACAAGCACTGTCATCCAACGGCTGGAAAACCACAACAGCACTGAAAAACCCCACTCTGTTACTGATGAGTCAGAGAGGTACGAGACAGATATTTCAACATCTAGTGATGGTGAGAAACAAGACTGGGGAAGTACAGACTCAAAGGGCTCAGAGGATTCTTGGAAAGACACTGCTCAAAAAAAAGGTTGGAAAAGAAAAGGAAAAAACAGAAAAAACGAAGCAGACACATGAGTGGGGAGACCACAGACCAAGGGAGTAATGCCGAGCTCAGATGGGACTACTTATCCTCTCAATTTGTGACTCCCTCAGATCAAACAATATGCTCAGGCGGCAACCCCTCAACCATGGAAGACTGGAGAAGTGGGAACTCTGGAGCCTCTAGAAATAAGGAGGAGCCTTCCCTAGCCGACGTCTTGAACTCAATCAAAAGTTTTCAGGAGGAGGTTAAGGTGGACAACCGGAAAACCGACAGGCCACTGCGAAACTACAGGGTGCGATCCGGAAAGTGGGGCGTACCTATGAAGAGATATCTGATAGAATGTCTACAGTAGAAGTGCATTCAGAAAATCTGGAGAAGGATGTCTCCTCCCTCCAAGCGCAGGGGGATGAGCATGATGGTATTGTAAAGTACTGATTGCTGAAGATTGAGGAACAGGAGAATAGATCGAGGCACAACAACCTTCGCTTTCTGGGGGTTCCTGAGGGAGCGGAAGGAAGTGATCCAGGGGTTCATAAGATCACACTTTTTAAAGGAGCATTTCCAGAACTCCAATCCTGGGATTGGGATAGGGAAATACAACGCGCCCATAGCTTCCCGTTAACTCCCTCCAAAGCCCCCTGTCTTCGCCGCAATATCCTCGTGCGATGCTAGTATACTTTGGTAACTTTCTTCTACGCCAGTCAATTTTTGATCTAGCGTGGCCCACCAGCAAGAGGGGGTTTAATGGCATTACCTTCTTTAGTAGGCCTGATTTTGCCCATGCCACAGTTGAGCGAGATGGAAGATGAGACAACTCGCACCCCTTTTCAACAAACTGGTGCAACGGTATACTTACGAAACCCGGCACGTCTAAAAATCATCTTCAATGGGGCAACACACAGCTTTACTTCGGAAATCCAAGCACAAGCATATCTGGGGGAGATTACAGAATCCAGGAGAGACAGAACCAAGAACTGAACAACCCATTCTCCTTGTACCTTAAGGATTGAAAATAGAGGCAGATACAGATAGAGACAGATATTAAATCAGTCAAAAACTTTGAGCTATGATGTATAAAACAGGTGATATCTGCGAAGTCAATGGGTATTTTCTTTAAATGGATCGACTATTTGCACGGGGTCGGATCGGGGGGGGGGGGCATGGGACCCTGATTGCCCATATGTCATCATCTTGGTTCATGCTGAACCAGGTAGTCTCAGTTGGTGGTGGAGGGCAGCGGGTAGGGTCCACGGGGGGTGGGGCAGGGCATGGGAAGGTGAGGGGGCTGGCACCGAGTGGGTTATCCCAAAGCTTTAATTTGTTTTCAATTTGCATGCAATATTTGCCATTTTGCTGTATTTTAAATTTGCGAGATACAGTTTGGGGAAACTTAGCTACACTTATTGAGTAAACTACGCATAGCAACAATCAATGTGTTTGGCCTTTATGATATAAAGAAACAACATAATACGGCCGTAGCACTTCAGCTTCTTAAAGCTGATATCGTATGTTTACAGAAAACACATATAGAGAGGACATAAGTGCACCTGTTAGACTCAGTTGATTTTACAGGCCACTACCCAAAATGCTAGGATATGTGGGGTGACAATTGTATCAGCGAAACGCCCACTTCAATTCACACGCACATTAACCAATTCAAATGGAAGGTGGGCTATCACAGTATGCCGAATGGAAAATGGGGATTCACTCACGATATGCACTGTATACGGCAGTACCGCAGATGATCCAGCAATTTTTGATTTTCTGAATAATGAATTGGCCAGATGGCCGCTACCTTTAGTCATCTGTGGCAATTTTAATATCAATCTGCCAGCAGACAAGAGTATAACTCAGGATAGCAATTGGACATACAAGGGACGAGAACCAAAAGTTTTTAAAGCCCTTAAGTGCTTATGCAGGGAACAAGCACTCACCGATATTTGGCATTCACAACACCCTACCGACGCCGGCCATACCTTCTTTTCTTTCCCGCATAATAAGCTGGTCAGATTAGACTATGTCTTTGCATCCCAGACTATTCTTCTCGAATCTTCAATTGAGAAAAGCACTCACCGATATTTGGCATTCACAACACCCTACCAACACCGGCTATACCTTCTTTTCTTTCCCGCATAATAAACTGGTCAGATTAGACTATGTCTTTGCATCCCAGACTATTCTTCTCGAATCTTCAATTGAGAAGACTCCACGTATCGTGGCAGCCCATAACCCTTTAGTGGTGGAAATAAGAGGGTAACGGTGGTCAATAGAGATTGTGGTAATTGGACTTTTGAGCGATCCCTTCTCCTAAATGAGGAGCATTCCAAACACATGAAACATTGGAATCCACAATTCATTAAGGACAATTTAGGTAGCACAAGCATTGAGGTGGTTTGGGACACATTTAATGCGCAATCAGAGGAGAGACACTTAGCTTTTCAATGACTTTGAATAGAAAAAAACAACAAGTATTGGATGAATTGTAACTCCGGTTGGCGGAGGCAGAAGAAAAATTATTTATTGCTCTTAGGAATGGGGAGGATTCAACAGATGGGCAAGCGAGAATAATATCAGCAAAATCTGCCGTTATGGGGTAATTGCAGAGAGGCCGGCAGATAGATTAGCATCCTGGAAGAGGGAGGCATATGAATGCAGCGAGCAGGTCGAACACCACCTCGCCGTCAGGGCAAGACAAAAAGTCACCAGAAATATTATTAAAGCTGCCAAAAACTCTGCACAAGAAGAAGTGTCAGATGTAGAGGGTATTCGTAAGGAGTTTCTTGCTGATTATCAAGATCTATATCAGGAGACGACTACTGCTCACTTAGATGACATTACTAATTATCTAAACCAAATCCCAGCGGTGCAGTTATCACATGAGAATCAGGCCTTACTTGATGAGCCCCCACAATGGTTTGACACACTGCTCTGTATTAACTGACTTCCCAATATTAAAGCCACTGGGCTGGATAATATTCCGGGTGAATTATATAAAAGCTTTTTCACAGAATTAAAAGAGATCATGCTTCAGCTATTTGTTCATGTATTTAGGGGGGGAAACCGCCTGAGTCATGGCCACAAGCTAAAATCATTGTATTTCCGAAAAAGCATAAATCAGCACTTGATCCTGCCTCTTACTGCCCTATCACTCTGATAAATGCTGTTGGACTTGGGCCTTCTGGCAGGTTCACCCCTGAACTTTTTGCCTAGTGTTAATAAATAATTATAGTGATTTCTGGTCTTTGCGCACTTTGACACTGTGGCGCAGTGTAAAGTGCGTGCGCTCCCTGAGTGCATGTGATGAGATAGGCCTGCCCTCCCATAGGAATGCATGGGGAATGTATGTGTCCCTGGTAGTTCCTGATACGTGGGGTGTACAGACTCGAGTCTGGTATGTGCGGACTCGTGTGATTGAATGCTGCGAGATGATGTATGTGGCATGATGGTGTCTTGTGCGGAAATGCCACTTCTAGGAGTTGGCATATTAGTGTAAAATATGCCTGGAGTGTGATTGGCTGGAGCTGGCTGGTGAGCCTGACTCCAGGAAGGCTGGATGGGTCTGCCCGGTGGTGAGTGGGATATTAGCATGCTGATGGCTGGGGAGGAGTGTACCCCAGACAATGCTGGCTCCGCCCCCTGTGGTGCGACTGATGACCCAAACTCTGCCAGTGAATAGAGAGGGTGGTTGAGCCATCAGCAGTGCTCACAGACCAGCTGCGACTGGTTCTGCCCCCACCCTGCCCAAAGACAAAGGACTTGACTGTATAAAAAGAGGCTGTTCTTGTTCCCAACTTGAATCTGACCAGGGGCATGCTGCTGCTGGGGCCCGGGGGAAGGCTTGCCTCCCTGGGCCCTGCCAGCCCCTGGACTCCTAAAGGACTTTGCTGGACTGTGGAATTCCCTAAAGCGCCTGGGAGCGCTTGTTCTTTGCTCTAGCGCTGTGGAGCGCGGTGTCTTGCCCTTCTAGTGCCTGAGAGCGCTGGATTGCCTACTAAGCGCTTGGGAGCGCTTCCCTTCTGCTACAGCGTGCTGAGAGCGCTTCGTTTGTGAAGCCGGTGCCCACCCGGCCTTTCTTTGCACGCATTTTGCGTGAGGATCGGCGCGGGCGCCCACTCCGCTATTTTGCCGACTTTCGCAATCTACAGCCGGTGCCCATCCCGGCATTGCCCAGAGATTGGGAGCTCATCCCATTTATCATTTAACTCGAGGGAGCCCACCCCTCGGTTAAGTCAGCCCCCGCCTACAGTGCCTGGACGGGCCGCCGCGCTGCCCGTGACGACCCGGAAGTGGTTGGCCGGCCGACCAATCGGAGCGCGGCCCGACTGGAAGTCCCGCCGGGCAGCGAGCAGAGAGGCGACGGAGGGTGCTGGCGGGGCTCCGTTGTCAGGAGGAGAGCCCCGCCGCCCAAGAGTGAAGAGCCGCCGCCGACCGGAAGGAGAAGGAGGCCGAGTGATGGCCGCCCGGGGCTCCCGTGAGCTGGGGAGAGCCCCGGGGCCGCCAGAAACAGAGCGCTGAATGTTGCGGGGCTCCCATGTCCAGGAGGGAGCCCCGGAGATAGTTTCCCCCCGCCGCCCCAGGAAGCAGAGTCCCGAGTAGCCGGTGAGTGTAAAGGGGCTGAAGGGGGGCCCCGTGAGTGCAGAGGGAGGGCTGACCTTCCCCTGGCTGGGCGTTCGATTATGTTAGGAGCCCGAGGGCTCCACGCGGGCATAGTTGTGCCTAGAGTCCCCAAGTGGGACTCCAACCTTCCGGGGACATTTGGTATTTGGAGCCAGAGAGGCTCACGATGGCATTTCTGAAGGGGTAGAGTGGCCCCAGAAAGCAGCGGGCCGCTCCCCAAGCGGACATTTTCCAAGTCCCCCGGCATTTCAGCAGAGCCGTGAGGGGCTCCAACGATGGAGACAGTTATTTCTAAGGAGCCAGAGTGCTCCCATGCACACCATTATTTCCAGAGCTAGATGGCTCCCAGGTGTGGCACATGTTGTTTCAGGGCTACTGAGAGCCCATGCCCCATTTAAATGATTCCCAGCTGCCCGGCAAGTAGTGGGCAGCTGCACCGTGTAGGTCTTTCTTTCACTAGGGACATGTACTTTGGTTTAGGAGTGGGCGCACTCCTTCACCCCTACCCTGGCCTTCCAGCTGCGCAGCACTTAGTGCCAGCTGCAGGGTTTAGGCCCCCTGTTCTGTCCCTCAGCTGCCCAGCACTTTGTGGGCAGCTGCCACGTTTAGGTCTTGGCGCAGTGGCGCAACCTGAACCCTGGACTTTTGATGTAAGTTCTGTGCTAATGTGATTTATGCATCATGTGTTCTCCTGTGCTGCACCTCTGAATGTGTTGTAGATGCAACATGTGCCATGTTCTTACACCGCTGAATGTATGTTTATGCATCATGTGTTTTGTCCCCAGGTCTAGGCCCCTACTTGTATTGTGATACTTAGGTGGTTGTTCTTGCTAGTACAGTTGGTGCTAGTGGGGTCCTGGTTCCCTGCGTGACCTGTTCCTAAGGTGGTTAGGATTGCATAGGTGGTACTTACCTGATTACCAGTAGTTACTGGTTGTATGCTATTTTGTGCTACAGTGATTTTCTATGTTATGTTCTTAGTGATATTCCAAGGGCTTGGTACTGAGCTCGCCCCCTGACCAGAGTCCCAGGATCAGTGGAGTCTATTGTGCCTTCCCTGACAAATTGCTGGGACTTGTCTGATCTCCCTGGGCCACTGGGGCCTCGCTGAAGTGTGCCTCGCTCACTCCCCTCGGCAGCTCGTGCTCGGCCGCCTGTACAAGCCTCGAGCCGCGCCGCTCTCCTGAGCCGCACCGCTTCGCTGGGCCGCCCGCATCCTGCCTCCCCCTCCTCCTCTGAGCCGCACACATTGGTCGCCCCAGACAGACGCTTGTAGCTAGCCGGTTGCCCGCTCAAGCCTACTAAGGAGATCACTCGCATTATCCCGCGCAACCAGGGCAGAAGGTACTGTCTGATAGGCTCTATGTTCTAAGTTCTAGGCCTACAAGTATTGTCTCTAAGTTCTAAAAATGCTGATTCCTGACAGTGGCCCAGGTGGCCCTGTCTTGTACATATCCCCTGTAAATCCTGCCCGTGCCTGTTGGCACATTGTAAAGTGTGTGTTTTTATCTAATGTGTTTTGGTGTAATACAAAGGCTATTTTTATATATAACCTTGTGTGGAGTTTCCTTTGTTGTGGGCCCTGGGTGTTGTTGCTGGGGGTGCATGCGCAAACACTTAACTCACATCGCCTCCGAGTTTAGCCTAGCTGCTCGCGCCACGTTACCTAGAGGGTGAGCAGGGGTTATCTTGGGATATAACTCCCTTGCCCTGACTTGGGAGTGGTGGTCTCTGACTGACTTTGGCGAAAGCCCTGGCCAGCCAGGGATCCCATTTCTAACAAATGCAGACGGCAAAATGTATTCTAAAATTCTGGTGGTTCGAGTAGCAGGAGTAATACATAAAGTCATATCCCCGAGGCAGCACAGATTCATTCCGGGACGAGGTACAGTAGACCATATTAGGAGAACTATCTCTCTATTCTATGCAGCGCACATCTCAGGAGATCCAATGGCACTTATTCTTATGGATGCTGAGACGGCCTTTGACAGGGTCTCCTGGCCTTTTTTATAGGAGACCCTGTCAAGGGTTGGGAATAGGTCAGGGATGTATACAAGTATTCAAGATGCTGTATTATCAAACCAGAGCAAGATTATTCTTAAATGGAGCACTAACTGATACTTTTAAAATAGCTAGAGGGACCCGCCAGGGATGTCTAAGCTCACCTCTCCTGTTCACAATGTATATAGACCCCTTTTTACGCTTGCTGGAAAGCAATCAGAAAATGAGTCCTATTCTATCGCATGGATGGGAGACGAAAGTTCTGGCCTATGCCGACGACATTGCCTTGGTGACTGCTAATCTGGAAATGTCTATGGCCGAGATCAAAATAGAGGTGGCTAGGTTCAGAAGTGTGTCTGGATACTCCCTTAATAGATCTAAAACCCAGATAATCTACAAGAATGTTGACATGGGTCAAGACACAAGACAGGTTGAAAAAGCTACATATCTGGGAGTGGATGTTATGGCAACAGTTGAGAAGATAGTTGAATCTAATATTGATCCTTTGATTGACAAAATTAAACCTGAATTAATTAGACTACACAAATTACATGTTTCCATAACAGGGAGATTTAATTTAATGAAAATGCTTTTTTTCCCAAAATTTTGGTACTTTATGAGAGTTATTCCACTAGAATTCAGCAAAATGAGTCTAAAAAAAATTGAAGACTTGTTCTCAGGATTTATATGGGCCTATGAAAAACCCAGAAGAGCTTACAAATTTCTCTCTCTACCAAAAGAGAAGGGGGGGGGGCTGGCTCTCCCAAATTTAAGACTTTATTATTGGGCAACCACTCTTCTGTACAACCTCACCCTTTTAACTGATAAATCTACAGATAGTGTGTTGGAATATATACCCACGCCTATAGAGCTCATAATGGGTAAATATGCATGGGGATGGATCTGGCGTTTTTTAAACGATTCCCACTACAAAAAGGTTTGTTTTAAGACGCTGGTGGCCGGGTATAAAATTATGAAATCAGTTCGCAAAATGCTAGGTCTGGGTCGTCTGAACTACTACATGCCAATTTACAAATATCCAAACCTGCCCGACTTTTTTAAAGACCCACTACTCAAAAAGTGTCAAAATAATGGCCTGTTCAAACTGGGGGATTTATACTCTCTCTCGGATATTGCTTCTTTTGTGAGTCTTAAAGAAAGGTATAAATTGGACTGGAAAGATTTTTATAAATACCTGCAAGTACGTAATTTTTTAAGGAGAAAGTGCGGCGGTCCAGCAGGATTTATTAACAATCCCATTACTGATAATCTAAGACTGAACCATCCATCTATCGGAACAGTGCATAACTCTCTTAACTTATTAATGCCGGATGATTTAACAACACGAGCTAGGAAATGGGAAAAGGAAATAGATATCTCAGAAGAATTTTTTTTCCACTCAGTTGAGCTAGCACAAAACCTACTAATTCCGACACGGCTTCAAACCCAGTATTATAAATCCTGCTTTTCGTTGTACTATACTCCGAAAAAAAAACGCAAAATGGGGGATGGGGATCGGGACTTTTTGTCGACGATGCTCTCTATACCCGGCGGGTCTTAATCACATGTTTGCCTCTTGTGACATATTAAGCAACCTAAAACGAGGCGTACGGTCCTGCAAGAAAGGGCTAAAGATGTGGGAACCTCTGACTAAATGGCTTGAGAGATAACCCAAATAATCCAATTCTTTATCTTTTTTCTTTTTTTTCTTTTCGTTATCTTTCTTGTATTAATGTTTAAAACTTAAAAAAGTAGTGCCAACCCCGGGGGTTGGAGGACTGGGAGGGGGCTAAAAATATTTAGAAATGTGTGCATGATGAACAATCATTGATTAAATGTTAATATTAATATTCAACTATGATAAGTAACTTATTTAGAGATATACGCAACCTACCTACAGTGATTACAATATATGCATGTTTTGTACTTATAAGTTGTTTGCAAAGCGATTGGAAAAAAATGAAGTCTAATTTATATCATTGTAATCATGCACCAAATAAAAACAATTTAAACAAAACAAAAATCTAATTAATTTAAACCAAACAAATCTAGCTGCATAGCAATATATGGTGGTACAGTAAGGGAGGTATAGAAAAAACAAACTGACTGAAGGGACTACTGAAGTAATTACATGGTAAAAGGGGTCATAGGATGTATGGGTAGCAGGAGTCATAAGGGGGCAGTACAAAACAAAGTGTATTGACAGGCATAGAGGAAGAAAAGTCCAACCAGAATAAAGAAAAAGGCTAGAAGGTTTAGCTGCTACATACGTCAGAAAAGCTTGGTGGTTTTCACTGATGCCAGATAACTAAGTTTTTCCTCTTCCAAGGTCAGGAATGACCAGTGACTAGACCAGCCATCTGGAGGTTTGTGTGCGTAGTGTGCCTTGAAGCTGAGGCTGGTGCAGATGCCTAGGGATTGTGCATTTTTAATCCATCATTGTGTTAAAGCATCCAGGTTCATCTAATTGAGGCATTTCTGGATTTGGTGTTGTTTGTTGGAGTTAGCAATAAGAACAAACAACTTATTGGTTGCCTTCAGATTGAGATAGGCCCTTTTGATTGTGACTGATGTTTGGAAGGCACTGAGTAACTTTTTCAGCAGAGCAATGTTGTGGCAAGTGTTGGCAAACAAGGAGAGTAGGTTGCTGATATCTATCTGTTGGGGCAAGTATTTCCAAAGGCTCATTATGATAGAAAATGGAGCCTTGATGATGCTGCATGTTGCAGAACTGGGTTCAGATCTGGTGAGCTCATCTGGACCAAGTGGACTAGCTTTTCAAGGTGTAGCATGAACCATTATCGGACAATGCTGTTCATGCACATCTGAATTGACAGGGAGTTCATGGTCAACAGCATATGAAGATGCAGAAAGGTAATTTCCATTGTCCACAAGGAACCCATCAAATGCTCCACATCCACAGAGAACAACACCCCCTTCATGGAACACATGCACTTCACACTGCAAATCAATAACTGCTTCACCCTAAAAGGAACCCTCACCTACCAACAACCAGGACCAACTGTAACATTGTCATCACAGACTTCATCACCCATTCACCATCAACTCCGGAGACTTTCTACTTTATACTACTCACCAATCTTAATTTCCACCTAGGAGATCAAATGAACCCCTGCTTCAGAGACCTCCTCAAAAGCCTGGACAACATCGTACTCACCAAGCTCATCACAGACCCAACACATAGTGCAGGATACACACTGGACCCAATCTTCGCATCCAGTAACAGGAGAATTTTAGCTTCACCGCCCTGCTCACATGGACAGACAGCTTCATCATCCAATTGAAAATCCCCACACCACAGGTCAATGCACCCACCAGCATCAGCCTACCAAGCTGCAGCTGGGGAAAAATATCAGAAGCAGACTGGTTCAACACCCTGTACATGGACCAACCCAATATCACCAATGAACTCATTGGACATCAGCAATTTCAACAAGTGGATCAAGAATTGTGCAGACTCCCACACACCAATCAAAACCAACAGACACAAAAGAGCCAACAAATGAGCCTGCTGGTACACGGATGACTTCCGAGAATCCAAATGTTACTGCAAGCAGCTAGATAGGAACCCAACTACAAGACCACTACCAGAACCACAAATAAGGTCACACTCAGATGTTACCACCAGCAACCACAAAATACCAAAAACGAGCACTAACAGAATGCCATTGATGTGAGCACCAACAGCTGAAAGGAAATCTTCTCCATTGTCAAAGAATTCACCACCCTGAAGGTGCAGTCAACAGCAGCACCTCCTCATGAGGAACTCTGCAACAACTTATCAAGCTTCTTCCAAAAATAGCAAACATCTACAGTAACTTCGGGAAAAAACATGTCTCCTAAGACCTCACCTGTGACCTGCCCACCACCAATAAAGATGGAACTTGACCGAAAAGAAAACACTTACCCAAAAAGACACAACAGCGATCATTCAGAAAGTCCACTCTGGGACCCCATCACTTCCATCAGATCTGCCACATTTCCAAAAGAATTAAAAACAACTGCAGTCAATGCCCACTTCAAAAAAATCCACCAACCCAAACAAGTTGAGCAACTTCTGTCTCATCTCACTGCTCCCCTACCCAGCCAAAGTGATGGAGAAAGCCAGCAACAAACAACTCACCAGCTTCTGGACCACTCCCAATCAGGATAGCCATAGCACTGAAACTGCACTCATCACAGCCACAGATAACATATGAACCATACTGAACCAAGGAGAGACAACAGCCCTCATCCAACTTGACATTTCGACAGCCTTTGATGCAGTCTCTCAGCACACACTCATCAGTAGACTTCACAACATACGCACCCAAGGATGGGCTCTCAACTGGATAGGTTCCTTCCTCACAGGAAGAACACAGAGTGTCAGAATACTACCACACACATAGGAATCCAAGAACCTGATTTGCAGAGTCCCTCAGTCTCATCATGTTTAACATATACATGACCTCACTCAATAACATCATCAGATCCCAGGACATATCCATCATGATCTATGCCGCAGCACGCAACTGTTCCTATACCTGAGACAAGACAAGCACCACCACCAGAACCAACTTCATCAATTGCATGATCAAGGTAGCAGAATGGGTGAGAACCAACTGCCTGAAGCTCAATTTTGAGAAGATGGAAGTGCTGGTCTTCGGAAATAGGAACTAACCCTGGGAGTCTACCTGGTGATCGCCAGAGCTAGGACCCACATCAAATCCCATGACCATGCCAGAAACCTGGGAAACATCCTAAATGATAAATGTAACATGACAGTACAAGTAAAAGCAGTTAGCTGCTCCTGCGTGCACATCCCATGCATGCTATCCAAGCCCTTGAAATGGCTGCCTCAGAACTCCAGATGTACCATCATGCATGAACTCATAACAAGCAGACTTGTCTACGTCAACACATTCTATGCCAGGATCTCTAAAGAGCTCCTACACAGACTCCAGACCATCCAGAATTTGACAGTAAGTCTCATACTCAACTCCCTTGTAGCACCTACATCTCACCACACCTCAAAGAGTTTGACTGGCTCCCCATACATTTATCTAGCCAATTCAAACTCCTCACGTACAAATACAAAGCATTGCATAACATTAATCCAGCACACCTGAACAACGGCATGCACCTACAGAAGCCGATCAGACACCTACGCTCGGCCTCACTCTCACTGGCACACACCCCACATTCACAAAAGTAACACGAGAGCTCTCTCATTTACATACATCACACCCAAAATCTTCAACAACCTCACTCAAAACATCAGAGCCCCCTCCTCGCTTCTCAAATTTTAGAAGCAGTTGAAGTCCTGGCTCTTTGACTAACACTGCGGGCCCAGAACCAATGCACCATGCTCAAGCACCTGGATACACTCACAGGTGATTAGCACGCTACACAAATTCACTTAACATAAAGTAAGGTAATCAAAATGAATAGGCAGGGGTTGCATGTCATACAGATGACCTTGTTCAGCATTTGAACAGTTATTTCCACTGTGCTATAATGTGGCCTGAGGCTCAGCTGTCTATTCTACATGATAGCATTTGAGTCAGTGATTTCGCAGAGTTTAAAATAGGGTTTGCGGAATGTACCATTCCACTAGCGACATTGGTGACTTCACGTTACCCTTTGTAATGTGGAGTTCCGGCCACATTCTGCCAATGGATGCAAGGTAGAATTTTCTTTCCCATGAGGGTCCAGAAATATGAGTTGGCGAGCGAGAGCGAGATTTTGCTATCCCCAAGCTCAATATTCTAATGTGGGTGGACAGTGGCAATTATGAGCGGTCACGGTCAGATGACTGCTTCTCGAGTGGATTTGTAGCCTCTCAAGTAGATTTTCTACTTGAGCTGAAGCAAAATCCACTTGCATGACCATGCGCTCTTGCTCAGTGCATGATGCTGTTTGCACTGCTTTTTCAGCAGTGCTTGCGCTACTAGCGCTAAATTCCAACACAATGTCCATATCTTCAGCCCATTGGCGGAACTCCATGTAATCGCACAGAGTTTTTATATAAATCTGTGGAATTCAGCAGAGTCAAATTCCGCAAGTTCCGTCCACCTCTAGTTTAAAAAGGCCTTCTCAAGTATGTTTGCAATAATAGGTAGTTGGACAATTGGGTGGTAGCTTGTAATGCCGTCATGTGCTAGTAGTTTACGATTTTGAGAACATCAGGAAAGCTAACAATTAGGAAGGATGCATTGAAGATTTTCAGAATGACGTAAGTACTTCATCAGCATAATGCAAATAGTATGATTTCATCTTTAAAGAATGTACCCTTTAAGGACTTAAACAGATGTGTTGTGGGGCAGTCCACAAGCTGAATTTTGTAATACATGAGTGTAGTATTACTCACATAATACAAAATGCTATTAATAAACTTATGTGTGGAGACCTCTGCCTCCGCCCATACTATCTTTTCTATGTAGAGATCTCCATCAACATTGTGAAGATCTCCTCACTTGTAGGTTTACTTTTCTGTAGTAAATGTTGAAGAAACCAAGGGAGTAGCTGAAAAATGGGGAATACCTACTACTGAATATATATGGGGATTAGGGAGGATTAGGGAGGGTTTTAGTGAAGTTGAGGAGGGAGTTTCATGGTAATACAATCACCCACCAACTAATGAGTAAGACTGTTGGTATTCACAAACTGCACTTATGAAGCTACTACAGCCCAAAAGGCCACCAAACAATAGCAAATGTACTCTAGCCCAGCCTTGCACCACACATGACCACTTTTATGTACTGTAACTTACTCCCATAGAAAATAATGATAGCAGGGACTTTGCACCACATTGGAAATAAGGTAAGTACATTTAATTATTTTGACTTTTTAATTGGATCATTTGATATATGTCTCATTTTGGGAATTAACAAATTAGGAAAAATAATGTACATTTTAATATAAATGTTAACTTGTTATCATTTGAGTATTGTTCTTGGAATACCAAACAACACAGAAAGTGAACTTCGAAGAGCTTTTACAGTCAGTGATATAATGTTTAGTTGTGTTTCTAGCACTTGCTTTTAAGCTGTAAGCACTATACATACTACAAGGGTAGTATGTCAGCACCACAAAAAAGCTCTGACATTCTAATTTTCTTCATTACTTGCTTCACTGGCCCCTCTTTGCCTACCTGTATATAAACATGTCTAATTTTTTTAAGTAATAATAGTTGTGACTGGGCTGTGACTGAGATTACAAACATCTCTTCATCTTGACTACACAGTTTAGCTTTCCTTGAAAAGTCAATCGTACAATGTACGTTTTTGGGCTAGCCTATTGAAGGGCATTCTTACCTGGTGAATAAAACTACCCACATAAATTGTCTTCCACTAACAACCAACTCCCCCAGGAGCAAGACAGCTATCACATTAGTTTATGGAATTATGTTTGTGTAAAGGGTAAGTCATTTACCTTTATATAAAATGGTACAACACTTGTTTGCAACCTATTCACAATTAGGTATTGAATCTGAATTATGGCGGCAGGTGTGACTTGATCACAAAGACTCTGATCCCATAAGATGCCTTCCAGCATTCTCTCTTTGCATTTCTGAATAATTATTGAGTTGGAAATGTAATGACTTGATGTTAATGACTTGTTAAATAACTTTGATATTTTTGCTACGAGCAAGCATGGTTTGTAGTGAATTATTAGTATATCATTTCAGTCATTTAGTCCCTCATGTGCTTATAAATATTTGTCTGCTGAGGAACAATATTATAATTTATTATCAATAAGAGTCTAATCTCTAAATTTAAGGTTAAGTTTTGTTGTAGTTCCCACATAAATCAGAACGTTGTTCTTCATTACCATTTACTTATCATGTTTCCCCTGATTTAAAACTGCTAATTGATAATGCTAATGGAAGCACCTGAAACCAAAAAAGAAGACATGGAATCAGTAGCGTCTTCTACTGGACCCGGGTCGGTGGGGGTAGAGGGAAGGAATGTCGTTTTTTTTTAAAAGGACTTACCTTCAAAGGCCGCCACCGCCTCTCCTCCGTCATCCTTCCTCGTCCTCTTCATCTTCCTGTCCCGGCAGGCAGATGCAGGAAGTACCCGGGCAGACGGGCTCCACTGAGTCAATCACAATGCTGCAATGTTGTGGATCGGTGCTCAGACTGGAACAGTGTGCCTGTGCATGTTCCTCACTAGGCTGTGTAATGCAGTCTGATAGTAACATGCAAAGTGCGCATGAACTTTTTGGTCAGCCCAAGAGAGCTGGCCACACAATTCATTCGCAGTAAGGAAGTGCACATCACACCTCTCATGTTTTCGCCAGCCCCCCCCGCCCCCACCAGTGACTGTAGTAGGAAAAATAATATTATTATAACAATACGTTATTATCTTTTTATTTTTCCTTTTGAGCAGTAGGCGACACTCCTCTGCCTTAGCGGAGCAGCTACCACTGCATGGATTTATACACATTTTTTGTTATTGACATTTTCACTAGCAAGGAATGCCTTGGCTTTTAATACAAGAAGTAAAGTGAACTCACCTAGCTCCAGTTAGACAGTATTGGATAGCAATATGAGGTGAAGTCTGCACTTCCCGTTTCTAGGGCATAGCACCACTGCACCCGCTGTATCAATGATGAGGAGATGTGGCTTAAAGACCATAGTTGCCAATTTTGGAAGTGGGAAACAGCGTTCAAATCCCTGCTTTCAGCTCTACAATCTCTGAGCCTAGGCAAATCACTCAATCTCTCCATGTCTATAAAAAATATACTTTGACCTTGGATGTGTAATCTAGTGCTCATGTAAAGTGCTCCAATAACCTGAGGCTGAGTTCCTGCTCTTTAAATCTGCCAAAAATAAAAAATAGCCACACTCAATGGGCTTGATGAGGAGTAATTACAGAAGTGCTGACTTAGCTAAGAGATCATGCTTGATCTCAACGAAGAACTTGATCCTTTCCCAAGGTGAAACACAATAAACAGTCTGTGTCACCAGAAACTGTACAGCTATTGTGTACCCTGCACCTCCAACACTCTGGCTGTGAGAAAGCAAAAGTTGTTGGAGCAGGTAAGGTATCATAAACATTTCTTGTTAATAGCCATTTTCTGTTTAGTTGGATAATGTGCCATTGAAGAATATGTACGCTCCTTGAAACACCTCCTGAGTTGCAGCATCTAGGTGCATTTTTTACATTTAGCGCATTTTCCTAACATGAATGGTTGTGTAAATTGAGTTCATAGTGTGATCTATCCTCCAGTAGGGCTGGGTGAAATATTCCATTCTGCCAGCGGAATTGTTTGTATTTTGGCAACCTTATGTTACTGGCTAAATTCCACCAATCGCCACGTGGCAGCATTTGTTACGGTACGTGGTTCCAGAACAGTAAATTGGTGAGCCCAAGTGAGATTTGGCATCCCCTAATGTGATTTCTGGTCGCTAGGAGGACAGTCCGTGAGATTTTCCTAATGGAGGCGGTCTCAAGCTTTCATGACTGCTCGCGGTTAGAAGGCTGCTGCTCGAGTAGAAAATCTATTTGAGCTGCAGCAAAGTCAACTCGAGTAGCTGCGCCATTTGGCATGCTGTGTGGTGCCATTTGCATTTCAGCACAGAACACGCTCCTGGTGCTAAATCACAGCGCAAAATGCACAGCTTGCCTATTTCGCCCATTGGCATGAATCTCTCAGAGCTATTATGAAATTCCACTCACCCCTAAAGCAGGCAGTGAGTGCCATGTGTTCTTGGATGAGATACTTTAGACCACTTCACACAAAGAAAACACAGATAGAGGCAAAGAGTGCCTATGATGGGGACAACATTTGAAATTCTTTATTCAAAACATTCCTTTTAAAAATTTTAGTATGTCATGTTATGTTGATTTGTATAGTGTGTAAATCACCCGAGAGGGTATCCAGGCACTTGGGCGGACTTGTAGATGTCTAGGGCCTCATTTATGAGGCCTTGCGTCAGTTTTGCGCTTCCGATGCGTCACTTTTTGTGACGCATCGGCGGCGTAAAACATGCCTCCTGTTGCGCACTATTTACAAAGTAACGCATCTAAGCAGATGCGTCACTTTGTAAACCCCTGCGCTACATTATACCTGCGTCAGGTATAATGTATGCAGAGGGGGCGTTCCCCCGCAAAAAGCCTCATAATAGTGACGCAGTGAAATCTATGAGATTTCACTGCGTCACTTTTAGGACGCTGTTGCGTCAAAATCTTGCGCCTGCCTCACAGCAGGTGTAAGACTGACGGAAGACCTTTCACATGGGGCTTTCCCCATGTGAAAGGACGCATTGCTGGAGTTGCGTCACTTTTGTGACACATCCCAGCAATGCGTGACTTTTGCGCTTACAGATTCGTCAGAAATACTGACGTATCTATAACTCCTTGCGACATGATGCGTCATACTGTAAATATGATGCATCAATCATGTCGCAAGGAGTGCGCACTGAGAAGTGACGCATTGCTGCATTCACGCAGCGATGCGTAATTTCTCATAAATGAGGCCCTAGTCCCCAAGGTGCTTCTACGAAGAGCCAGGTCTTCACCTTCTTGTGGAACTCCAGAAGTGAGAAAGAGGCTCTGCTGTATTGAGGGAGGTTGTTCAATATCTTGGGTGTGATATAGGAGAATGAGAGACCTCCAGTTTTGCTTTTGTGGATGCAGGGGGCATGTGCGATTAAGAGTGAGGCAGCGCGTAGGCGTCTGGTGGGTTGGTGGAAGTGTATGTGGATGTTTAGGTATTCTGGTCCTGCATTCAGCAGGGCTTTGTATGCATGCATGAGAAGTTTGATTTGACTGCACTTGTGACTGGGGAGCCAGTGAAGCTTCCTCAGGTCCGGTGTGATGTGAGTGCAGTGTTAGTCGAGTATAAGTCTTGTGATGGTGTACAGGATGGTATGATGTCTGTGTAGGATTGTTTTGAAATCTCTGCATAGAGAGTGTTGCCATAGTCCAGTAGGCTGGTGACGAGTGTTTGCCTACTGGTCCATCTGGTGTTCTGAGGCAACAATATGGAGAATATTTGCAGCATGCAAAGGAGATAGAAGTAGGGGTTTGCCCGCTGTGTTGGCTTGAGCCGTCATGTTGATCTTGTCATCTAAGATGATCCCTAGATTTCTTGCATGGTCTGTGGGTGTTGGTCCTAGCTCCGACAGCCTCCAGGGGGAGTCCCATGGCGAGGTCTTGCTGCCAAAGACCAGTACTTCCATCTTGTTAGAGTTCAGTTTCAGGCAGTTGGCTAGCATTCAGTGTTCTACCATGGTCATGCAGTTGAAGGTGGTTCTGGGGTGGTTGTCTTGTTTGTCAGGTAGAGGATGAGTTGTGTGCCATTTAGGGGAGGGCAGAATGTTTAATTCCCACTGTAGAAATGGTGGAATTCGGTGACTTTTGGCTATAGTCTACCAATTGCGTGTGACAAAATGTGTTTCCTGCGAGGCTCACAAAATGTGAGCTGGTGAGTGCCAGTGAGATTTGGCATTCCCTAGTGTAATTTTCCAACGCAGGGCTTTCACGGGCAGATGCGAGAATCATGGTCAGAGGGCTGCTTCTGGAGTAGATTTTGCTGCTCCCCTTGTTGATTTTCCACTTAAGAGGCAGCAAAATAAATTCAAATGGGTGCTCGCTCTTGCACAACGCATGGCACTGTTCATGCTGATTTTTCAGTACTGCTCGCGCTGCTGGCACTAACTTGCAGCTTGAGCAGCACATGGACATTTTCCACCTGTTGGCAGAATTCCATGGATTCTCACTGAGTTTTTATGTAACTCCATGGAATTCTGCAGACTGAAACTCTGCAAGTTTCACCCACCCCTAGTGTCATCAGCATAGGAGATGATGGTGGTGTCTTGTGATTAAATCATGTTGGTGAGCGGTGTCATGTATGTATTGAAAAGGGCGGGACTGAGGGACGATCCCTGTGGGACTCGCATATCACTCTCTTGGTCTCTGGTGTGAAGGGTGGCAGCCTGACCCTTTGGGATATTCCTGTGAGAAAGGAATAGATCTATCTGAGGATAGTATGATTATTTATATAGTACAAACCTAGATCCAAAGATTAGTAGACTGATTTACAGTCCGGACAGATATCGTTTATCCATGGCATTTGCAGCAGAAGCAGAAAAGGGGAAATTGCAATTGCACCTACGTAATGTGGTTTTTATGAATATTGTGGATGGTAGACAAATTGGGAAGGGTTAGGTCAATATATATTTTGCTGAGCATTCAGAGGATGAGGTCAATTCTAGGTTGAAAGGGAGGTAATTTCACATAACTGGAGCAAAAGAGGTGAAAACTTGTCTTTTTCTCCCTTTTGGGTAATTTCAGAAATCAGCTAGGTTGCGTTTGGAATGTGTAGGTGTAGCCTGCGAGGTTGGTTTCCAGCCAGGTATTAAAGTTTTGAAAGTATATGTGGCTTTTTACATGATGTTAATAGCTTTGAATTATATCTTAGTTGAGGGGAGACAGAGGATATCTCTAAATATGAGGGTAATATTGTCCTATATGTTTTGGCCTATGAACAAGTGCAAAATCTTGTGGAATGCAGTCTTCAGTAGAAGGAGCGTTGCAGTGTTTCGGTCCACGGAGTAAGGCATTGATCCTATTGATGTGTGCGAGGATGAAGTCACCCTCGACCATGGATGCAGTAAGATGTACTGAGACTATGGGCTAAAAGCTTCACTAACTATTGACAGGCATATGCAAAAGGTCTGGTTTTTGGTGGTAAAAGTGCATACATTTTGCAAAAGGACACGTGGTATGCAAAATAAAGTTAGCCAGTCTTTCAAGTTACTTTTCTCTTTTTGGTGGTATACCTTACACAAAAATGGTACACAAGATACCAGAAGGAGACTAGTCAAGGAGAAAACATCATGTTTGATAAGTAAACCAATCTTTAAACCAGCTTCACTAGGACTACAACCAAGTGAAATGTCACTTTATGTGAATTGGTGAGACTTTTCCACATTATTGAAATGCGCAATTAATGAATTACACGAGAAAACACTGGTGTAACAAAACGTTTGCTCAACCCATCTTATATAATATATCTGAATTTCACAATCTAGAACAGTAGTAAAGGCATGAAAACATGTTTACTTCGCAGCACCACACAATTACATCAAATAATTTTCTCGACACATAATTTGAGTATTTATGTAGCAAGGAAAGTTACAGTACCTTACTTCATTATCATAGTACACATTTATGGTTAGGTTTTCTTTGTCCAGCCCCCTATTTACAGGAGAGAACTTTTAAAATAAGCTGGACAAACAGACAACGTTTTCGTCTCGATATTGGTGCACAGGCCTGGGGCCTTTTCAAGGCTGGGCGGCTATGTTTGTCCAATCTTTATCTTGGTAATTGTTTATCTGGCCATAGGTTACTTATGCATGGTCATAAAACAATGTCATTTTTAGACATCCAGCAACCTTTGAAGTTCACATGCGTAAATAGGGGCCTCGACAAAGAAAGTCCAATAAATACCTCTGTACTATGATAATGAACTAAGGATTTTGACTTTTGCTAATTCGATGGAAACTCAAAATATGTTATGTAAATGTATTGATGCAATTGTGTGGTGTCATGCACTAAACTGTATTCACTGTCACTTGGATCAAAAAACTTGATATGTCAGAATTGGGGTGCACTATTTACACCTGTCGACTGAGTTTGTGACAGCAAAACATAAAAAATCATGGAATTAAAGATGGACTACTTTCAACAAGGTGATTGTATTTGGATTGCATTGAAAGCCTCTGTACATAACAGTGGATTTGAAACCCAGCTATCCACTGCTCCAACATAAAAGAAGTGAATACAAAGTTTTGTTTTCCACTTCTCTTGTACCAGAGCAGCGTAAAATCTGAACTCTGACCCTAGTAATGTGACAGGCATTCAAACAATACCTTACCTGGATCTCCTGGTACTCAATGCAGGCAGCAGATCAGCGTGTCTCACAGGTCTCTGCAGATCCGAAGGAGGTGAGAGAATGAGGGCTGCACTATTGCACCAATAATCACCATCTCACCAGTCAGCTACAAAGTTAGTCGTACCCAGGGCTAAAAGAGGCTTTTAATCTGGCTGATGCCAGGTCTTGAGGTGTTTCCTGAATTTGAGATGGTCCTGGGTCAGTCGTAGGTGGGCTGGGAGGGAGTTCCATGTCTTGGCGGCCAAGTAGGAGAACGATCTTCCTCCGGTGGTGGTTCTGCGAATCCGTGGGACGACGGCAAGGGCGAGGCTGGCGGAGCGGAATTGGCAGCTCGGAGTGTAGAACGTGAGGCGATTGTTGATGTATTCGGGACCCATGTTGTGGAGCGCTTTGTGTGCGTGGGTGAGGAGCCTGAACGTGATCCTTTTTCTGACGGGGAGCCAGTGCAGGTCTTTCAGGTGGGCGGATATGTGGCTGTGGCGAGGGATGTTGAGGATGAGTCGTGCAGAAGCGTTCTGTATGCGCTGGAGTCTTTTCTGAAGTTTGGCTGTGGTTCCTGCGTATAGGGCGTTCCCGTAGTCCAATCGGCTGGTGACGAGGGCCTGGGTGTCCATCTTTCTTGTTCCGGTAGGGATCCACTGGAAGATTTTCCGGAGCATGCGCAGGGTGTTGAAGCATGAGGATGAGATGGCATTGACTTGCTTGGTCATCGTGAGAGAGGAGTCCAGGATGAATCCCAGGTTGCGTGCTTCGTCCGCGGGTGTCGGTGCGGTGCCCATCGCTGTGGGCCACCAGGAGTCGTTCCAGACGGATGAGATGGTCCGAGGATGAGGACCTCCGTCTTGTCTGAGTTCAGTTTCAGACGACTGAGCTTCATCCATTCCGCCACCGCTTTCATTCCTTCCTGGAAGTTGGGTTTGGTGGTGGCTGTGTCTTTGGTGAGGGAGAGTATCAGCTGGGTGTCGTCGGCGTAGGAGATGATGTTGAGGTTGTGTTTGCGTGCGATGGCGGCGAGGGGGCTCATGTAGATATTGAAGAGGGTTGGGCTGAGCGAAGAGCCTTGGGGTACGCCGCAGATGATCTCGGTGGCTGCGGAGTGGAAGGGAGGGAGGCGGACTCTCTGGGTTCTGTCGGAGAGGAACGAGGTGATCAGGTCTAGGGCTTTTCCTTGGATCCCAGTGTTGTGGAGGCAGGTTATTAGGGTGCGATGGCAGACGGTATCAAAGGCGGCTGAGAGATCTAGGAGGATGAGGGTGGTTGTTTCCCCGTTGTCAAGCAGGGTCCTGATGTCATTGGTGGCTGCGATGAGGGCGGTCTCGGTGCTGTGGTTGGCTCAAAATCCAGACTGGGATGGCTCGAGGAAGTCGTTTGCCTCGAGGAAAGCGGTCAGCTGTTTATTGACGGTCTTCTCGATGACTTTTGCTGGGGTGGGAAGAAGAGGGATGGGGCGGAAGTTCTTGACGTCTTCAGGGTCCGCTGTAGGTTTCTTCAGAAGGGCGTTGATCTCTGCGTGCTTCCAGCTCTTTGGGAAGGTGGCGGACATAAAGGAGTTGTTTATGACGTTCCGGAGGTGGGGTGCGATGATGGTGTTGACTTTGTTGAAGATGTGGTGAGGACATGGGTCGGAAGGAGAGCCGGAGTTTATGGTGTTCATGACGTGGGTGGTGTCTTCAGTGCTGATGGGGGTCCAGGCGCTGAGGGTGGTGGTAGGGGGCGTTGTTTTGGTGATTGGAGGCGGGGTCTGGGCACCGAAGCTGTCGTGTATGTCGGCGATCTTGCGGTGAAAGAACATGACGAGGGAGTCGCAGAGGTCTTGCGACGGTGTGATGTCGTTGCTGCTGGCGCTGGAGTTGGAGAGCTCTTTTACAATGCTGAAGAGTTCCTTGCTGTTGTGTGTGTTGTTGTCCAGCTGCTCTTTGAATGATGTTCTTTTGGTGGTGCGGATCAGCTGGTTGTGTTTGCGAGTGGCGCTCTTGAGAGCTGTCAGGTTTTCTGTCGTCTGTTCGTGGCGCCAGGTTTTCTCGAGAGTTCGTCAGGATTTCTTCGATTCTTTGAGGGCGTCGGTGAACCATGTGGCTTTCCTGTTGTTGGTCTTGCCTGGGGGGTTCTTCAGTGGGGCAAGGGTGTCGGCGCAGTTGGTGATCCACTGTGTGAGGTTGCGGGCTGCTTCTTTGGTGTCAGTGGTGTCGGTTGGTGGGTTCTGGCTCAGTGACGTGGTTAGCTGGTCTGTAGTGACTTTACACCAACCTCTGTGGGGGATCTGTTGCGGGCGGTCGTGGGATGTAGTCTTCTTGAAGGTGAAATGGATGCAGCTGTGGTCGGTCCAGTGTAGTCCGGTGGAGTGGCTGAAGGAGACGTGGTTGCTGGTGGAGAAGATGGGGCCGAGCGTGTGGCCAGCGTGGTGGGTGAGTGTTCACCAGTTGCTTGAGTCCGAGGTTGACGAGGTGTCGAGCAGGGTGGTGGTGTTGCAGTCGCTTATGGTATTTATCCATAGTCAGACAGGAGAGATGAGAGCCCTGCCATACCCCTGTATCGCAATAGTAGCCTCTTCTAGCAATAACCTGTGAGAAGATTAATTGCCCAGCAGGGGAAAGGTGGTTGGGATTTAGAGAGAAAAAGAAAGATAATCTCGGAATCTGATGGAGCCCCTTCACTGTTGTTTTAGTAGTTTGGCTAACGTTTTATTTTTACCAGTAACTTATTGAGAGGTATGCTGCATTCTTGAACAAATTCTTATCTAGGTTCAAAACAATTAGTCCATTAATGATTCGGCGCACTTCTTAATATTCCAGTTCTTGCATAATCACCAAAATGTCAATGTTTCAAAACTTTATGAGACATTATAAAACTGTGTGTGTCTGGACATCACGAGCTGACTCTCCAGTGTCACTAGACTGAAACCTAACTAAAAATGCTCTCTAAAAGAAATCTTCAAACATTTTGGAAATCTGTTTTTCACTGATGCTAATAATTTAAAATCATTACTATTACTGAAATAGCTCAGAATTCACTCTTTTCACCATGTATTTCTCTATAAATGTTGATTGCACTGTTACAGAAATAATACATAACCTTGTTAAACATTGTTTTCAATTCTTCTATATTCTTTTATTTAGTTCTTGTAAACAAAATGTCCCTCTGATGATTAATCACTGTCTTTATTTCAGAAATACACTATGCTCGGGGAGGAGCCTAGCTCGCGGCCGTAATGGTCGCCCTTTAGCTCGGCTCCCGCAGCCCTCCATCCTGACTGCCTATCCTGTCTTTTATCCTGTCCCGGGACGGCGCATTTTCGGGGAATTGGAAACATAACGGCTTGTTTGTCCTTACCATCTGACCCCGGGGTCTCGGCGTGCAGTGGCTCCGGAGTTGTGGCCTCCGAGAGATCGGGGCCTCTGCGAGACTTGGACCGGTCCTGCCCTGGTGGCCGCGTGGCCGACGCGGGTGAGAAGCCCCGGGACCTGATTCTGAGAGGGGGTCTCCCCCCGCCGCTGCTTTGTCCGGCGGCCCTGGTCCTCGGGGCCCGGACTCCGCTTGTTTGGGGCACCGGTGCTGGTGCTGGCGGAGACCCATTTTGGGCGGACATCCTTTTGGCATCGAGGCCGCCCTTGCTGGGACCCCCGGCGCTTGTAAAGTCCTACATTTGAGAACTGTTATTTCCGGGGGTCCTCGTGGGCGGCGATTGGGCTGAGTCACGAAATGGCGGCCGGTCCTCTGGAGCGAGAGTCACCCTGTGGCGGCGGGCCCGAGTTGCCTGATTGTGTGGGGATCGGATCTGGTGGGCGTGAGCCGACAGTCAGAGATATCCTGGAAGCCCTGAGATCCCTGCACGCTTCCCTGGCCCTGGTCGTCTCGGTGGGTCCGCCACGATCCGCCGCCAATTTGGGCGGCCGTTTCTTCTTGTCGCCCTCTTGTTTTGATGACTTCGTTGCCTCACCCCCCTCGATTGACCTGGGTGTCTCCACCGCTGATCGAGGATCGTGTAGTGTGCTGGTGACTTTGGGGCGCCCTGCCTTTCAAGGTTCGGACCCCGGGAACTCGGATGCTGTACTGCGGCCCTGTTCGACATTGTTGCCTGAAACTATGGGTGGACTTCCTCCTGTCCCTGCTTCGATGACTTTGCCTGTGACTGTAATTGGGACCACCTCGCCCGCTCCAGTGGCGCATCTGAACTCCTGTTTTTCATGGCTCGTGCTTCGATTGTTGATGCATCGGTATTTTCAGTTTGGACTACTGCTCACTTGTGGATCTATCTACACCCCACGTAGCTATGCTAGTCACCATTCCACTCGATTATATGCTGATTTCGTATTTAGTATGTGGTTGTACATTGCCATGTGGTGGGTGGGGTTTGTCGCTCGGAAGGGTTGGGGGTGAAATGTACGACTTCTGCTTGATTCCCGGTATGCGATTTCGTTGCACAATTGTTTCTGATCGTAGGAGGGTGGGAGGTCCCCTTCTCCTGATATTTTGTGGCGCGTGATGGGATGTCGTCCTGGTCTGTTTTTGATTGTACTTGTCGGGTTGGGCGGAGGGCTGCGGCCTACCGTTTGTATTATAGTTATTCTGCTCCTCCCTCCTGTTTTCTTTTCTCCGCTTTTGTGGCTTTTTTGTCTCGTTTTTCTTTCTTTCTTCTCGCTATATTTCGGGTTCTGGTTTAGGGCGACAGGCACGCTGTTTGAAGGGTAGGCCATAGCCTTCTACAGGGGTGCAGGGTGGGACGGGTGGGTTGGGTTCTGTTTTTTGTTTGTCTTCTGGTTCTATGGCCCTTTTGTATCTCTTTTTCGTGAGGCCGCGTCTGTCCCGACCTCCTATGGTGTGTTTCGGGTGGGGGTATGGCATCGTTACTTCTCCTGCTAAATTTCGGCTGTCTTTCTTCCCGATCGCCATGCCCCGCTTAGGCCGCTAATCCTTTTGTCTCCTGTCCTCCCGCCACGGGGGCCGTGTCGGCGTGTCTTTTACCTTTCTTTTTTCATATTTCCTGATTTCCCCTTTTTATTGTTCTGTTTTTCTTCCCTCCATTTTCCTTTCCCTTCCTCTTCCCCCCTCCCTACCTAGTCCCCCCCCCTTTTTTCCTTCCTACGTCCCAGAGGGTACTATGACGGGCGGGTTTTAATGCATTGTCTTCCGCTCCCTCTGTTCTGGCTTGGTAGTGTCTCGGGTGGCGGGCGTGTTACGATGATAATGCTCAGGGGCTGACTGTATCTCACATATCCTGATTTCTTGACTGCATTGTGTTGTCCCCCTGATATTTTGCCCCATGCCCCCTTCTTAATGTTGAGGTTGGTTACGGGATGTTGGATGCCTCCGTATTGCAAGTGTGCCTGTCATGTGTCCTCTCCCCTTATTGTAAAATTAAGCCTTATTTACTCCTGTGTTTTAGCCCTTTAGTTTCTGTATCTCTTCTCCCCTATTGTGATTGTGCTGCCTCTGCTTTGTATTGATTGCTTATGTAATATTTGCCTGGTGACTCCTGACTGTTTTGTACACTGCGGCAGGCCGGCTTGGTTGTGGGCCTCGATTTGTCTTCTTTTGATGTCAATAAAGGTTTTCAAAAAAAAAAAAAAAAAAAAAGAAATACACTATGCTCGATATGGAGTTTCTGTGCTTCCCTTTCAAGCACTTTCAGGTGAAACTGATTTTCAATGGGAACAAATAGTCAAATCAAGGTCCCTTACCTCATATTTATGGTTCTTTCTGTTTTTTGTACCACAGTGACCTGTGTTGTGAAGCTGAAAGACGAGAAGAGCTGAGATTTTCCAAAGAAATCACCTACTACTAGTTCTCCATCTCTGCGTGCATGAAACGGGCAACCAGCTCTTTCTCAGCTCTGAAAATCAGTTCAATTAACTTGCCTTCCTAGTTGAGCCATAAGTGCGATCCTCCTCCTCGACCTGATCCTCAATAACTGGCTGCTGTAGCTTGTCGAGAGTGGCTTTAATGGAAAAGCCATGTCTTAG
Source organism: Lissotriton helveticus (assembly GCF_964261635.1). Taxonomy (NCBI): domain Eukaryota; kingdom Metazoa; phylum Chordata; class Amphibia; order Caudata; family Salamandridae; genus Lissotriton; species Lissotriton helveticus. The sequence goes on from NC_136068.1 coordinate 946,130,163, forward strand.
ATTGCTTCCGGACCTTTATCTGCTAGGGGATTCTCACATGAAGCTCCCCAAGAGTTCCTTCATAAGTGGTCCTGGCAACTACAACAACCTTATGCGCTACGGACAATGCACATCAGGAGTGTTTTAGAATGTGAGCATTGATTTAACATTGTTCTGGGGAGCTTTACAGTCACTGATGGGTCTTTGTGAGACTCTGATAGGGCATTCTCTCGTATGTTGCCTGATAACAGGGCAACTTGCATGCTGCCGGATGGCGAGGACTGACAGGTAGGTGAGATGGATGGTAGAATGTTAGGTTTTTAATATATGTGAGGAAGAATGGTGAGAGCTGTATGAATGGAAACAGGTTTGAGATTGAGTGATGTGTAATATGGTGAGGAAGGGTATTTTGCGTGTGTGTCTCTCATCACTTCTTCCCCTTGCACAGTTGCTCAATGGGAACAGCATGTGGTGTTTCCCAACTCAGGCTCAAATATACTTCACAAACATTCAGATCTTAGTCTCATTGTGTCTGTGGTGACCTTGTTATCAATATTTTCTTGTCTTTAGTTCCAAATGATTTCACCAAGGGTTACCAAGTAATAATATAATCAGCAAGAGTGAAGCTGGAGTAGGTACCGCAAACAATGCAAACACAAGGAGATGATGGAAAGAGTGCTGAAACGTTTAGATACTCACCCCCCAGTCACAAATCTGGGTTGAATCCATCATCATTCTTTAGCTCACTTTGCCACCTCAGGTCAGACCAAGCTATATGCAAATCAGTCTTGACGCTGTGCCTCATGGGAACTGCCCAGCCTGAACTGCCAAGCCAGGTCTTCCCTGAACTAGAAATAAAGGGGCATATTATCAAGGGATTTATCTCCGCTTTTTTGGCTTTAAAAGCCAATAAGCGGAGATAAAGTTATCTCCCTATTACCTAGCTGTCGCTAACACCAGTTAGCGACAGCTAGTAGGAGATAGCGACCATCTTGGTCCCCGCTTTGAATGTCAGAGAAATTTATCACTAATGACATGCAAAGTAGGCGTGCCAAGATGTTAGCGACTGGAAACAGTCGCTAACATCGCTATCTCCTATTACCAACTTTTGGAGATATTCGCGCTAAGCCAATGGGAGGTGGATAACATGGCTAAGAGCATTCGCTCGGTAATGCATGAATATCGCTGACTTTACAGCGTTATTCATGCATTTCGGCCGATTTTTATCGTTTCAGAGATATACCTTGCTAATAGCAAGGTTTATCTGCGATAAAAATCGTCGCAGCTCGGCGATGCATTTTTCTCGCTTACCAAGCAATGGCGATAATTATCGCGAATGCTTGGTAATATGCCCCAAAAATCCTTGGAATGGTTTGGGGTAACCCCCCTCATCAGCCAGGCTGATTACACCGTGACACTGTGGTAGCAGAGTTGTCAAAGCTATTGCCTGCGCATAGACAACTTTTTGTCCATCGAAAATATGCACAGACTCTCATATGGCAGGAGGACGGTAGCTGGCAATGTTGGAGCCTCCCAGGTAGTGCCTGGCACCCTCAGGTTTGAAGTTGCCTGAGTGAGGAATAGAATGACAGGAAAATGGTGGCACATCATTAGATTGTCTTTGTTAGTTAGCTGGAGTACCATGAGAAGAAGTGGATGAACACCATTTTAAACCTATTTTTCCTCATCTGTGGCAGAAAAACTGTTCAAAACAAAACTCATTTTCTGTGATCTTGGATCAAATGGCTGGGTTTAAAATATGTCCACCTGGGCATAAGGAGATTGAGGTTGCTGATTGCTCCTCCGAGTGGCGGAATGTGTGGTTACGTGCTTGGTTGCAGCTGCTCTACCTTGGTCTTCATCCCTCCAGTAAGGACGGTACTGCTCAGAAAGTACCTTCACAGCCTGGCAATCCTCATTTATACTTTTGCAGACCAGACCTCTGATATGAACTTCTTTCCCTTGGAAACTCATGTGCACCTGGGCTTGTTCATGGCGTTCACTTAATGCTTTTGCACTAGCACTGTGGCCCTTAACGTTGGATGTGGTCCTCTGCAGTAATTGTGCCAGCCTAGCCCTCTCAGGCTAGTGATGCTACATACCCTGTGTATAAATGTGTCTTCTAGGCAACCGTCCTACTGTGGGTGTGTTCTTGGAAGGGGGATTGTCTCATATATTTGCAGCCCTTTTTGGGCTAAAAGGATATTCTGGAGTGTCATGGATACTGTAGCTCGGAGGACATCAGATAGTAAATGATCAGAGAAGTAATAAGTGAACAGGCTATACATACATTTTCACATGGCTAAGGTATTACTCCTGTTCCGGGTCCCTCTTCGGGACAACAAGCTAGCCTCCCCATTGCACACGCCCTCCTGAACAGGCCAATGTTTACTGAGAACTTCCACGGTACAGTGTGACTTCCTCACTGCATGCACACAACTTTAAATTCTCTCCCATATCTGACCCTTTGTCGCTTCTTGAACAAGTAGGGATGCCCTTTAAAAGAAGTTGCCGGGATGTGGCATATTTCTCTATGAGGATGTCCAGTTCCACATCACTTTTCTCTGTTTTTTTTGGCATTGAGGGTTCCCATCCCCTCTTCTCTGATTTTTTGCTTTTTTACAATGCTGCAAATATTACTGAAACAATGTACTGAGCCAGCTAATGCAAAAAATCACTATTTGATATTCTGCGCCTCGCTAAATGTGCAACGCTATTTTAGTCAAATTATTGGCTGTAATTAACAGAGTACCACACACCAGCTTATTTTCACACGAGTTTGTGATTCTCTGTTCGAGGGTTGCAAATATTTGCAATTATAGGGATGCAGCTATGCATCGTCACACTTATGAGCTCTTAAATTGTAATAAATCATGATTCATTCTTAGGACTGGGAAAATGCGAAACCACAAACACGTATAATTTAGTTGTAACACCTCACTGGGTCTTCCAGGACCTGTGAGTTGGCCTCCTCCGTATCAACTGCACCAAGGCTTGCTTTCCAGTTTTGGAAAAGTATTCATCTGAAATCCGATGACGTTTGCTTTTCCGAAGTTTGGATTGAGAGAGATTTTGAAGAAGAAGCATTTAGAAATGAAAAGTAACTGTCTTTCTGCATCTACGGTCACTATTGTCAATAGGGCTAAAAAGTTCCACCTTTTTCATTATCCTACATTGTATTGTAGAATTCATTTGCGCGTTGTACCTCTGACGTGGCCGTGAAACTCTGCAATTCAAACCAAGTAACGGGCGCTCTAATCATAGTGTATAGTTGAAAGGGTGTTGGTTATAGTTGGGCCTATATAGAGGTGTTGGGTGAGGTGTGTGAGATTTGTAGTGCCAGCCTTAACAGTGCCACCACAGGAAATCACTCCAATATTACCATCCATAGCCTAGAGTGGTAGGAGCGCAGACAAACAGCATGAACATCATTTGAGGTCGCCAGAGGTCACAGCTGGACCCATGGCATGATCCTTCCACCCCTGCCACTTCTCCTCTTCCCAGGAAGTCACAAAAGTAGTGCTATTATTAGTGGTGGCCGGTGGCAGGCATAAGTGGTGTGTAAACAAAACAATAATTTTGACCTCCTGGCACGCACTGTGAAACCTTGAGAATGCCCTTAGGGTCAATGCCAACGTTCTCAATCATGGCTCATTATAAACAGTGGTTATATTGGACAACGACTGAAAACTCTGGAGTTGAGGCTGAAGGCAGGGCAAGTGTCTCAGAGTACCTGTAGGTGGATGATAACATGAAAAATTAAATATGTACTTAGCCACAGGTTCAGCTACTCCAATCATCTTTGATGTTTTTCAATCCATTGTGGAACACATGGGATGTTTCAGAGCCAACACCCTTAACCACTTCAGAAGCTGCTCTCATGTTGCAGATAATGTTAAGAAGCATGACAGAAGCACCAGGATTGGTTACAGTAGGATAGGGGCCCGAGTCTGCTCTCCATCCAGTGGTCTAAGTCAGCTCGAGTTATAGAGGCTTGAAATCCACATATCAGGCTGGCCGTCACAAGAAAGCTGGCCATTATGCAAGCACACTTTAAACAGACATGCCCATCACTCGCCGCTCCTACTGCCAATCAGCAGCAATAGCCGCACCCTACCTGCTGCTTGCTCGGGTTGAGAGCAGTGAAAAATACAATGGAAATCAATTCATTTTATTACCATTTCATTTTTCAAGTTTGCAGCAGTGTGGCAACACCCTAATGAAGGAGCCACTACTGGCTATTGCGTAAAATTATTATTTTATTTTTCCACTGTTCGTTTCAAACAGCAGCTGCCTGAAGCTGAGCTTGCTGTACACAGTGCAAATTGCATTTTTTAAACTGAAACTATTGCCTTTTGTTCTGCTCTGCCAAGTTCTTACTTTGTATGGAGCCTACAAGGCCTCCCTGATCTGATCTCTTCTGGTTCATAATTTTAGTGTCACAGCACCAGAAATTATGTGGCTGATTCTCTAATGTAAAAGCATTAAATATGAAGAGTCAACCTGGTTCATGAAGTCCAGCCTGCTCAGACAGAAGGTCTGATGCAATTCATGGTCTGAGAGAGCAGCACATTGATAGCAAAGCAACTGGACAGAAATAAGAGAGAAGACTCATTCGCCATCAGCGCATGATCTGAAAACAGGAGGTAGATGAAGAACAGGTGGTAGAATTGACATTTTCTGTTATTTAATTGTAAGCAAGTTAGACATTAGAGCTTTTGCACTGTTGTCATGCAGCCACACTGAAACATCTCATATATAGGCATTTAATTCAATTCAATCTATATTTCGGTAGAAAAGACCATCAAAGGTTGGCAAATAAAAATACAGTACAAGAAGTCAACATCGTATTGTGACGAACTTGAAATACAATACTGCCAAACACACTAAACACTCTATAGGGTAATCGACCATATTATAACGTTAAGATAAAAAAATAATTTTTCAAATCTTTTGCAATTTGGCATTTCGATTTAACAATAAATAAAAACAGATATGAGGAAATATTCGTATCAGGCAGTAAAAGAAATTCAACTATACAATTCAATAAATACGTCTAAAATAGTGTAAAAAAAAACCTTGATTCAATAGTAAATGTAAAGACTAGTCTTTAGATCATTATGTATTTCATTTTGTAATCATAAAGTGCATGTGCCAAGGCCATTATGTTTCTAATATATCAACCTTGAGTTTCAGGCCTACCCTTTTCCTTACTAAGCTTACTCCAAGCAGGTACCTGCTGACACTAAAACCACTGTTTGCGTGGTGTCCGATCGTAATAGTCTTTCTGCCTCATGGCAGGATCTAGTACAAGAAGTCGACAAATGGGTTTAATCCATTTCCACCTACATCATGAATAGGCTTGACAGAAGAACAATAGATGGGATTCATTTTCTATTGAACCTAAATCTCATAAAACACATCTACCCTCCTCAGCTTCACCTGACGCCCATTTCGCTGTATTTGCCTTTATCTGTAGGACACTATAGCAATATTTTAGATATAAAGATTTAGATAACTGTGGTTGTATTTTGTCTAAAAAAGGCTCAAACTTCCATACTGTTTTTATTAGGAGGAACTGTGTTGTCAATGATCCTATGATAGAAAAATAAGACGAAAAATCATGTATAAAAGGCCAGTAGGTTTGCTTTAAGAGCTTTTTTGAGGCCATGATCAAGCCAAAGGGCTCCTCCCTAAAGTGCTTTAGTCCCAATTAAAAAAACAGTCATGTCTGTGCTTTAACCAAATCAAGCCAGTACCTCCTTTGAATCTTAGGATTTTCTCAAACCCCTCTCTATAATGAATATGTTCATCTGTAGACCACAGGTGAACCCAAAATAGCAGTGGTCTTAGGTTCACCTGATTGTCCACACGGTGAAAGTTTAAATCCATCAAAATAGGGGCCAGTGGTGTACGTATCAGAAGGCTTAAAGTTTTCCTAAGAAACTTATTTTCACCCACCTTGAACATATCATTTGTCATGGGGCCCCACAGCTCCGCCTCATATAATGGAGCCAATTGCGCCTTATGTTTGTATACTTCAAGAGCGGGTGAGACTGCTTTAAACAACCCACTTTCAATCGTTCTTATTATTGGGAAAGTGTTTTGGAGAAATATAGTTTTACTTTTTTCTCACTGCGGTCTCCAAGACATTTTTGAGTCCAAAGTGAAACCTAAATAATTAAAATCATGCACATACTCAATCTTCTGGTTGTTGACAGTTACATTTTTCCTAAAGGTTTTGTGTGGGTTAACTGCCATATAGTTAGTTTTGCTAGAGTTTATTTCTAAACCCTTAGCTTTGCAGTATATCCCAAAAATATTTATTAGACTGTGCAGGCCTTTGGGAGTTTGGGAGATTAAAGTCATATCATCAGCAAAGAGGAGTGCCGGTACAGGCACCCCCCCTAGCTTAGGGGAATCATGCTCGCAACCCAGGTGGTATTCAGGGATGTCATTGACGTATTGCGAGAATAAAGTGGGAGCTAAAATGCACCCCTGCCTTACACCCATATTAGCTTCAGTGGGTTCAGTAAGTTCACCCAGTGGACCCCATCTAACCCTTGCCCAGTTATCTTCATGTAGTCTTATTATCTGCAGGAGAATTTCTCACGGTACCCCCTGATTTTTTAAAGACTTCCAAACAAGGTTTCTGGGGATAAGGTCGAACGCTGCCTTTAGGTCCACAAAGGCAATACATAAGTGGCCCTTCCTGAATATTGTATATTTCCAGGCTATACAAAGAAATCTAAAAACCTGGTCAGTCGTGCTAGTCTTTGATCTAAAACCTGCCTGATATTGTGGTGATAAAATATTGTATTCCTCAATCCAGTCAGTCAATATATTTAAAATTTGCCACTCGTATATCTACTGTAAAACATCAATAAGACTGATTGGTCAATAGTGTGAAGGGTTATGGCAATCACCCTTTTTAAAAATAGTTGTGATCTCTGCCCCTTTCCAGGTTTCTGGTACAGGTGCGCCCGAGGCGACAGAGTTAAACAACAAATTGATATAAGGGCCCCAAACACCTTTATCGTGCTTCCATAAGTCGCCAGGTATTTTGTCAGGACCAGGAGCCTTCCCTGGTTTTACTACGTCTATTGCTTGCATTGTTTCTTTCAGACTAAAAGATAATGGAGCCGCACTAATGGCTATTTCAAAGTGTTTTACCCAAATATTTGCATCTAGGAAAAGGTCTTTACTACATCTCCCATTCTTATTGCCCTTTGATACCAAACGACAGAAACCAATTTGGTCTTTTGCTTTGGCTGCAACAATTAATTCTGTCCAAATGTTGTCTTCCCATTCTTTTCTGGTATAAGCTGATAGTCGCTTATATTGAGCCCTTTTTTCCCTTAAGGCCACTATATTTTTAGTTTTAGAAGATAAAATAAGCTCCTTTTTTACAAAGTGGCATTCTTTATTATACCACGGACTATTCAACTCACTAGCCTCTACGATCCCATTTTTGGATTTCTTCGGGACTTTACTTAGTAAAGGTGTTAAATCTTTGACTAATCTACGATGAATCTCCATAATTGAGATCTCTGAAGCAGGTGAGTCTATCTACGGGGAAACCATATTTTCAAAAATATCGTAGACCTGCTTAATTGCTACTACATTTCCCCCATCGAAGGCCATTTTAAAGCTCTATGATTATTACTTAATAGTGGTTCTATATTAACACTATCAAGTTCTTTAGGCCTTGAAGCAACCAGCTGAAAAAGATGTACTACCAATGTCAAACATAGTGGGTAATGGTCGCTCTCAGTTCTATCATCGACTACTAAGTCGTGAGCCATCGGCCACAGTTCAATCGAAACTAATATGTAATCGATATGGCTCTTTAGATTACTTTTGCTGAATGTAGGGGCTTTTGGACTATCAGAGTACAATCGGCCATTGCAAGCTCGTAAGCTGTGCCCCGAGACGAGTCTTAATAACTGCGCGACAGCAGTTGTACAGGGCACTACCCGGGGGCTTTCCAATGGCGGGAAATTATTGGCCAGATCTTCTTCCTCAAAGATATTTTCTAATCCAATCGCAGGTTCAAATTTGCAGTTGAAATCGCCACCCAAAATGATCAAAGCCCTTGAGTCAATGGAGCTTAGGAGATTATCTAATTGCTCAATGACCTCCTATTGCTTACTTGTCAAATATGGCCTAGAATATATGTTTAGTATATCAACATCTTTTTTGTCAGGTGTCCTGTGATGGGGTTTCAACTAATTTAACGTCAATACCTAAAGTCACCTTTACCCAAATAGAGAGGCCTCCTGAGGGCCTCCCTCTAACTGACGGAATGGCATCTTTACTAAAGGTTTTAAAGCCTACTTTATAAAAAGGTTCTAAGGTCCAAGTTTCTTGCAGAAAATTTATGTAACTCTGCCCAATATATTCCTGCCATACAACATCTTCTATGTTCCTTTTAAGCCCTGCAATATTCCAGGAGATCAGTTTTATCTCTGCTCGACAGTCCGCCTCACTATGTTTCTTTCGCCCATCTTCAGATCCAGAGTCATGAGTAAGGTGATGATTTCTAATGTCCCTTCTGTTGTTCTTGTTCAACTCAGTGACCTCGGCCAAGAGTAGCCCCTTCTCCGCCGCCAAAAGTGGCTTCTGTTGATCATTGTTAACCTGTGCTGTGGCTCTCTCCCCATCAACTTGGTCCCTACTCATTGGTAATTTAGTATCATTTTCAAAAATCTTATGTGTAGGGACTTGTAGCCCAACTACCAGTGCTACAACTACTTGGGGTGCAGAAAGTTGTCATTCTTGGGCATTCAAATCTGAGAGTGCATGGTATCTATTTGTCATTGGTACAGGAAGGAACCTCTTGTTTGGATGCCCTGACTGCGGTTTGTAAAAAAAAAAACAATGGGAGTGTACAGATATAGTGTTAGTCAAATGTAATGTCTCCGTTTATATAAAAGATAACGGACCAACTGAGGCCTAGGAACATTTACCTCTATACAATCACCATCTATGTTTTTAATGGATTGGTCTATAGGCATTTAAACATATCTGCGTAGGTGACAAGCAGCCTCTGTAGAAAAGTGGTTGCTGGTTGAAGGTAGCAGGAACCACAATTCTTGTCAGAGTGAAACACAAGCAAAATCTAAAATTAACCTGTGCTTAACCTTCTGGTAGCTTGGCATGAAAGCAGTCAGGCAGAACGTTGCACGGTCCCTCAGCGAGGGTGCGTCCCACAGCGATGATTCCAAGGAGCTGCAGGGTTGTGATGTGAGGTCCTGCGGTGAGGGTGCCTCATGTGGTGGTAGTAGCAAGGACCTGTGGGGTCTTGCATAGGGCACAGATCTCACAGTGGTTGGTTTGATGAAAATGTGATGGATATATTTCACACCTCTTTTCCTTGTCCACCCTCCTCACAGTTTCACTTTGACCAACAACACTCCATCACTCTTTTTTCCACACCTGAGCACCTTTTTACTAAATATTAAAATCATGTGGTGATGAAAGAGCAACTGTGTTGCCACATTTAAGTTGCATTTGTGATAAATGGCATTCATTATGAATATCTAACGTGGCACTGTGAATGCTGTTTTAATTTCACTTTGTTTTTTTAAAATTGTTTGTTGTTACTGTGACCATTTCTGTATTGTATCGTAATATTGACCTGGGTCTGGTAGCTTTTCGGGTATCCCCATTGATACAAAACACTCTAAGTGCAGGTACCTACTAGCGAGGGTTATTGTTTTTCGGAACCATTTGTTCGAAACATGTCAGAGAAGAAAACACTTTCTTACACAGAAGACTACATTAATAGTATAGTACAAGGACAGTCTGGGGCGAGGTTATTGACATCCAATACCCCTAACATACACTTTACTCTAAACGAGAAAATCAACAAATTGGAAAGTCTTGAGAAAAAATTGGTCCGCACACAGATACATGGTCTCCTCTTGACCAAGTATCTTCAAGCTAATATCATCCCTGTGGGCCTACAGTTCCACACACAACGAGCCTGCTATCTTTGTGGATTTGCCCACATTTGAGGAAGGTTTTAGCTATGTGGCTAATAACAGCTCACTCCACTGGATGGTGTTGGTCATAGAGACTGCCATCGAACAAGTGAAGAAGCTATTGAAAGAGATTAGCGATCTTAAGCTGGAAATCAGTGGAGACTCAGCGCTCACAAACGCTAAAGAAGCCCTTGAAAGACTGGAAAAGACAAACAAAGACTTTGAAATAAACACCCAAACAAGAAAATTGGATAAATTGACCAAAGACATCAGTGGAGAAGTGTGGCTCACTGGTTAGAGGAGGCAGACCTGGAAGCAAAGGTCAGCCTGGGACCAGGGTTCAATTCCCGGCTCGGCGGGGTCTTGAGTCCTAAAATGTCCATGGACTCGACAATTCTCGCTCCGGTGCCTACTCGATTCATGGGTTCACACTCTGCGACTCTGGGCAATAGCTTGCTTAATATCCACAACGGCCCCTCGCGGCAGGATGCCTGGCTTTCACCTTGCGGCTACCCTGCCGGGGTTATCTCACAGGGGAATACCAGGACGGGTTTCCTAAGCAAGCGCTTAGAAACCGCTTGGTGATTTGCGCTATATAAATTCCTGTACATTTACATTTACATCAGGTTTTATGATAAGAAGATCATGTATCCATATCTTCAGGAAGATTATTTCAAGCAGGACAATCAGGGGCGTTTCTACAACAGAGGAAGAGGAGGATACAGAGGGAACAGACAGCATACCACCTTTTCTGAGTCCTCAGGGTCTGACAGTACTGGACGTGATGGGGAACAAGGAGGAATCAGCAGTGGGTACCAATACCAGGACGCCTGGTACCAAGCACCACCCCCTTTTTTAGAGGAAGGACAATGAAGACCTCCAAGAAGCAGGGGGTACAACTGGAACAGAACCACATGTCGATGTCAGAACCAAAAGAACTAGGCAAGAGGTCATCAACAGGGACTGGCCCAGAAGCAGGTGAGATTTCTGCAGGAACAGCAAGGAGATATCCAGACCCGCCGGTGAATGTACAGATGGTGAATGAGATGAGAAGTCCCATCATCAATTTGTCAACATATGCACTCTCTGAAAATGAAACCAATATTCTGAGCAAAGGCCTCCTTCGTGCCTACTACCTACCCAAATCATTTCAATGTCAAAACTGAACTGCCCCGTTTCTTCAGGAAAGTGAGGCTGAGACACTATTTTAAACACGCACTACCTGTGTCATCAACTTCACACATGGGATTACGCATACCATCGACTTTTATACCTCAAACATACATGATGCCACACAGAATACTTGCATTTGAGAATACGGTCCTGCGTGATGTATTGAAGGTTTGTGCCTCCAAACAATATACCAAGCACAATGTGACTAAAGGAAAACATGATGCACTTGAAACCCTGAAGCAGAACCATGTGATAGTAATAAAGCCTGCTGATAAACGGGGAGCCATTGTTGTCCAAAATACCCCTATTTATAAGTCGGAAATATACTCCCAACGTGAGTACGGCATAAGCTATACTAGACTCATGACGGACCCAACCAAAGAAGTCAGGAAATTGATCTTGAACATTACTGAGAAAGTCAAACAGGCAGGTTTTATGTCGGACCATGAGTTTGAATACCTCAACACCAAACAACCTCGCCTGCCTATGATCTACACTTTACCCAAAGTGCATAAGAACTTACAGCGACCCCCCAGTAGACCCATCATTTCTGGATGTGGCTCCCTCTTGGAACCGGTATGTAAATAAATAGATTTTTTCCTCAAGCCACTTGCTGAACTCACCCCAGCATACTTATGTGACACCATACAAGTGATCAATCTGATTGACGCCATGCCATTTGACCAAGAGACTCAATTACTTGTGACATTGGATATTTTGTCCCTGTACACAAGTATACCACAGCGACCGGCATTAAATTCTATGGAAAGACCACTGGAGAAAAGAACACAACCAGCCTGGTACCCAACGGAATTCATCATAGAACAACTTGAAGTAGCTATGATGAAGAAGTTTTTACTATTTTAAAACAAGTTCTTTCTACAAACCAAGGGAGTGGCCATGGGTGCAGCCTTCGCTCTGGAACTGGCCATCCTCTTCATGGATGACTTAGAAGAACAATTTATCTTCAACCAGACAAATCCCCATAAAACCAGGGTGACACAGTGGCACCGATATATAGACAATGTTCTTCTGATGTGGACATGAGATGAAACAGACGTTCAAGATTTCTTTGAATGGCTTAACACCAGATCGCCAACATAAAATTTACCATGAATTGGCATAAGATTACCATGGACTTTCTAGACTTTACCATTAAATTGGACAATGACCACCTTTACACCACACTCTACAGAAAACCAGCAGAGAGGAACACTCTGTTAAGATATTCCAGCCACCATACAAGAGGTTTGCGTGACAACCTACCTTTCGGTCAATTCCTCCGGATTCGAAGAAACTGCTCTCTTAAAGACGACTATTTCAAAGAATCAGACAATCTGATCATCCGCCTCATCAAACGAGGATTCCCCAAAGGGCTAGTAAAACGGGCAAGAAAGAGAGCCTGGTATTATGACCGATATGCGCTCCTCACATCCAAGCAGTGGTCTACTGAGATGTCGAGAATGATATGCGTAGTTACATTTTGCACAAGGAGTAACAAAATAAAAAGGATCATTAATGGACACTGGAATGTCATATCGGACGACCTTGAGATCCCTGAACCCTCACTACGCTCCTTCAAAAAAGCAAAGAGTGTAAGAGATCATGTGGTCCGACCACCACCGCAACCCACTATCCAAACACTCTGGAACATACCAGAAGTAGTAGGACATTTTTAATGTATCAAATGTAAAGCATGCAAGCTGACCATTGAGACCAAGACATACTGTTACAAGCAACACACCATTAACCTGCAAATACATTCCAATTGTAACATGACTGATGTGATCTATGGCAGCTTGTGCCATTGTAATGAGTTATACATTGGTCAGACCAAACAAAAAGTTAAAACAAAGATACTACAACACTGTAGTAGGATCAGATGCGGCACAGCAGGTGCACCACTTGTAGAAAACTTCACTGCCAAAGCACACACGCCTGAATCACTGAGGTGGATAGTCCTTGAAAAAGTATCTCTGGGAAGCAGGGGAGGTTACATTTACTCTATCATAAATGTAAAAGAATGTAAGTGGATGGACAAAATGGACATGGTGAACCATGAGCTCAATTAACTGGATTGCACCAATGCCCAAATCTCCACCATGGTTACTGAGTAATGCGCACTCACCACTGACATTGTGCCCCACATGTTATCTCGAACAAGACCCTTGATTTAATATTCTTTTTAACGTACACATCATCCATCACACAATGTCTATGTTATCCTTAAAGAATGTACATGTGATGACCAACTGACACTGTAATACTGTTTTAAAATGTACCTTCATTCTGGTGACTACCACCTGCTAATGCATCAACAATGTATACAGAAATATCGAAAATGTGAATACCAATTTTTCAACGTATGCTGTGAATGAGCCATACATCACTAATGCCCTTTATGTGTAATTCACGGCTAAAACGCCATCCATGTGATTTTCATCTGCTACTGTGTCTTCAAAAACGTTTTTCTCAAGTTTATTTATATAACAGTAAAACGTCTTTAGTTGATGTACATTATTCAAATTCAAATTTCCGTTATGTGAAAGGAATATGTCTCTTAACAACACATGTGAATAGCAACCATGCCGAATACCAACACTTGAGAAATCCTTTTCCACAGCCAGGCCTTTCCGCCACACGTTCAACTACGGGAGGCATCCGGTGGCTGCACTCAACCTGCACGCTCCAACCTGTGCTTTACCCATTTACTGCAAAAAACACAGTTGATGGACAGAATGTAGAACAATGTCATACATTCACCCCAGTACAAGGATCTGGGCCTAAATCCATCGTTTTTTTGCACTCCACACCACCCTGGGTTAGATACTGACTATATGCAAATCAGCTCTGACCCTGTGCCTCATGGGAACAGTCCAGTCCGAACTACCAAGCCATGTCTTTCCCAGACCGGAATCAAGCATCCAAGGACCGGTTTCTGGCTATCAGCCTTCATCAGCCTGGATAGCTTGACTCCAGTGGTGTGGAGAGCCTGGGACTCACGTCTGAGCATACCCAGCCCACTCGCGGTGAAAATTGCAAAAAACACAGTTGATGGACAGAATGTAGAACAATGTCATACATTCACCCCAGTACAAGGATCTGGGCCTAAATCCATCGTTTTTTTGCACTCCACACCACCCTGGGTTAGACACTGGCTATATGCAAATCAGCTCTGACCCTGTGCTTCATGGGAACAGTCCAGTCCGAACTACGATGGAAAAACGATGGATTTAGGCCCAGATCCTTGTACTGGGGTGAATGTATGACAATGTCCTACATTCTGTCCATCAACTGCGTTTTTTGCAATTTACCCGTTAACTGCGGCCATTATTTCGGCGCAGTGCGGGCGTTCTAGAGAGTGGGTGGGGCCGTGTCGGCCGTTGAACGTTCGCAGCACCACCCAGGTAGTGCTCTGAACGTTCAGCGGCCAACGGCAGCACTGATAGGGTTAAATACGTGAGGTTGAACCTGCCAGTCGTCGAGAGGTAAATGAATGGATGGACATCTATATATGGATGGATGGTTTTTAATTGGTGAAATACTGGATAAGAGAATGTAATGCTTAAGTGGTGGGTATCAAAGGGTGAAGAATACTAGCGCAACGAAATTAAGAAGGGATAATTGCTTGGATGAAGGAACAAGGGAGTTCTTCTGGTGACCCACTTGTGGGACACCCCCGCGCCGCACGGCCACCAGCTGCTGCGTGTGCCCCCTGCCGCCCTCTGCCTCGCTGCTGCCTCGTTGCCGGCTCCCGCCGCTGCGAGTGGTTTTTTGTATTATTTTGACGGTGATTTGTGCTTGTCTGTGCTAACTTGTTTTTCCCAGCTTTTGCGTGCATTTGTGCCTGTTTTTCTACATTGTTCTCTCCTCCGTGTTGCCCTCCTTCCTTGTTGTCCGCCTACCGCCTTCCTCGACGCCCCCCGCCCTCCCTTCCCGCCACCGCCGCTTGGCCCCGCCCCTTTTTGCCTTCTGTAACCCTCCCCGCTCCCGCCTCCCAGCTGCTCCGCCCACCCGCGCACTTGGCCTTAAATGGCGACCGTGCGACGCAGGTGAGTGTGACCCACTTGTGGGACACCCCCGCGCCGCACGGCCACCAGCTGCTGCGTGTGCCCCCTGCCGCCCTCTGCCTCGCTGCTGCCTCGTTGCCGGCTCCCGCCGCTGCGAGTGGTTTTTTGTATTATTTTGACGGTGATTTGTGCTTGTCTGTGCTAACTTGTTTTTCCCAGCTTTTGCGTGCATTTGTGCCTGTTTTTCTACATTGTTTTCTCCTCCGTGTTGCCCTCCTTCCTTGTTGTCCGCCTACCGCCTTCCTCGACGCCCCCCGCCCTCCCTTCCCGCCACCGCCGCTTGGCCCCGCCCCTTTTTGCCTTCTGTAACCCTCCCCGCTCCCGCCTCCCAGCTGCTCCGCCCACCCGCGCACTTCGCCTTATATGGCGACCGTGCGAACGCGCAGCGGTCACGCGCAGCGGGCGCGCCGATTGTGCGCCGAAGGCGCGCCAAAGGTAAGCCCGTCTGCGCCCGTCCGCGACCGGATCGCGACCAGCGCCAGGACCCCTGGCCCCCGAAGACCCCGACCGCGACCGACCCGCCTGACGTACTCCGCCGCTACCCTCATCGCACTCAACACCGGCCGACTTCCAAACTGCCACCAGGCCACTCCACGACGTACCCACGGACCTTTCAGCTGCCACGCCTGCAAGTTCACCTGCAGCCGGACCTGCCTCGCACCAGCACCCGCAAAATCGAACACCAGCAGCACCCACCTCAAGTGCATCCTGCTCAACACCTGCTCCGTCCACAGACACGCCATCGAACTCTGGAGCCTCCTAGACGCCACAGCCCCTGACGTTGCCTTCCTCACGGAGACCTGGATGAACGCCTCTTCAGCTCCCGACATCGCCATCGCCATCCCGGAGGGCTACAAGATCGTCCGGAGGGACCGAAACGCCAACCAGATGGGAGGAGGCATCGCCATCATCCACAAGAGCACCATCCGTCTCACGACCAGCACCGACAACACTCCGACCAGCGCCGAACACCTGCATTTCCAGATCCACACCAACCCGAACACCACCCTCAGAGGCACCCTGATCTACCGACCCCCTGGACCACGCACGCAATTCAGCGAGGACATCGCCGACTTCGTCAGCCCGCATGCCCTCCCATCCGCCGACTACATCCTCCTGGGAGACCTCAACTTCCATCTGGAGAACAACAACGACCGCAACACCAGCACCCTGCTCGACAACCTCGCCAACCTGGGACTCAAGCAACTGGTGTCCACCCCCACCCACCTCGCCGGACACACACTCGACGCCGTCTTCTCATCCAGCAAAGACGTCACCTTCAGCCACACCACAGAGCTTCAATGGACGGACCACAGCTGCGTCCACTTCACCTTCAAGAGAACAACGACCCACCAACACCAGCAACAGGCCGCCCGCAGAAGCTGGAACAAGATCACGGCAGACCAGCTCACCGCCTCCCTGGGCCAGCACCCTCCTGCCAGCTCAGCGAACCCCAGCCAGGCCGCCGACAACCTCACGAAATGGATCAGCAACTGCGCCGACGAACTCGCCCCACTGAGGACCCCACCTAGCAGACCCGGCAGCAAGAAGGCCCCATGGTTCACTGACGAACTCAAGAGCTCCAAGAAGAACTGCCGAGCCCTCGAGAAAGTCTGGAGAAGGGAACCGACACCAGACAACAGGACCTCCTTCAAACTTGCCACCCGGAAACACCACCAGCTGATCCGCGCCGCCAAGAAAACAGCATTCAAGGACCGGTTGGACAACAACGCACACAACTGCAAGGAACTCTTCAACATCGTGAAAGAGCTTTCCAACCCCAGCGCTGGTAACAACGACATCACCCCATCGCAAGACCTCTGCAACTCCCTCGCTTCATACTTCCACAACAAGATCGCGGACATACACAACAGCTTCAACAACCAACCTACGCACACCAGGACCGAACAACCACCCCCCACCACCACCCTCCATGCCTGGACCCCGATCAGCACCGAAGACACCATCCGCACGATGAACTCCATCCACTCCGGATCACCGACAGACCCCTGCCCTCACCACGTCTTCAACAAGGCCGACGCTGTCATCGCACCCCACCTGCGAGACATCATCAACACATCCTTCGACACCACCATCTTCCCGGAGAGCTGGAAACACGCCGAACTCAGCGCTCTACTCAAGAAACCAACAGCGGACCCCACCGACCTCAAGAATTACCGACCCATCTCGCTCCTCCCGTTTCCAGCCAAGGTCATCGAGAAGACCGTCAACAAGCAGATGGCCGCCTTCCTCGAGACGAACGGATCCCTCGACCCCTCACAGTCCGGCTTCCGGGCCAATCACAGCACCGAGACCGCCCTCATCGCCGCCACCGATGACATCCGAGCCCTGATGGACAAGGGAGAAACAGCGGCCCTCATCCTCCTAGACCTCTCCGCGGCTTTCGACACGGTCTGCCACCGCACCCTAGTACAGCGGCTCAACAACGCCGGAATCCAGGGGAAGGCACTGGAATGGATCATCTCCTTCCTCGACGGAAGAACACAGAGAGTTCGCCTACCACCGTACAAGTCAGAGGCCTCCGAAGTCATCTGCGGCGTCCCCCAAGGTTCATCTCTGAGCCCCACCCTCTTCAACGTCTACATGAGCCCCCTCGCGGCCATCGTACGCAAACACAACCTCAGCATAATCTCCTACGCCGACGATACCCAGCTGATCCTCTCCCTGACCAACGACCCCGCCGCCGCCAGAACCAACCTGCACGAAGGGATGAAAGAGGTAGCCGAGTGGATGACGACCAGCCGCCTGAAACTGAACTCGGACAAGACGGAGGTCCTCATCCTGGGCTCCTCGCCCTCCGCCTGGGACAACTCCTGGTGGCCCCCCGCCCTGGGCACCGCACCCAAACCGACAGACCATGCGCGCAACCTGGGCTTCATCCTGGACACCTCCCTCTCCATGACCAGGCAAGTCAACAGCGTCTCCTCGGCGTGCTTCAACATCCTACGCATGCTACGGAAGATCTTCTGGTGGATCCCCACCGAGACCAGGAAGACCGTCACCCAGGCCCTCGTCACCAGCCGACTGGACTACGGCAACGCCCTCTACGCCGGTACCACCGCCAAGCTCCAGAAGAGACTCCAGCGGATCCAGAACGCCTCAGCCAGACTCATCCTCGACATCCCACGAACCAGCCACATCTCCGGACACCTGAGAGACCTTCACTGGCTCCCCGTCAACAAAAGAATCACCTTCCGCCTCCTCACCCACGCACACAAAGCCCTACACGACCAAGGCCCGAGCTACCTCAACAGCCGAGTCAACTTCTACGCTCCCAAACGCCACCTCCGATCAGCCAACCACGCCCTCGCCGCCGTCCCCCGCATCCGAAGAGCGACTACAGGAGGAAGGTCCTTCTCCTACCTGGCCGCCAAGACCTGGAACTCCCTCCCGACCGACCTGCGCCTGACCCAAGACCACCTCTCCTTCAGGAAGAAGCTGAAGACCTGGCTGTTCGAGCAGTAGCGGCACCCCCCCCCCCCCAGCGCCTTGAGACCCTACGGGTAGGTAGCGCGCTTTACAAGTGGCAATGATTGATTGATTGATTGATAGAGGGCCGTACACACCTACTTTGCTTGTTTAGAATGGTTTCATCAAGCTTTGGCTCAAACTGGGGGCTATTTTTTATGTCTACTTTCTTGACTCACTGTGTTTGTTAAGCGAGGCACATATGTATCCCACCCATCACAGCCCTTGACTTGGCATTTTGCCAGTGACACCCATGACCTAACTGCTGCATGGTTCAATTTGGCACTGTGGTGCTGGCTGTGCAATGTGTATCTTCTTCAGTTGATGTGGCATTTACAAAGTTTTCAATTCATGACAAAGCAAAAACAAAATGTCTTTATCTTCCCTCCAGTGCCCACTTAGTCACTTTCTGGTACTTCACTCCTTTATTATTTCCTGAGTTCTGCCCCAGCCTGTCCAAAACAATAAAAAAATCCATTCTGGGGATGTGCCACATGTTTCTGGTCAAGTGATTTATAATTAGTCTTTCCTGTTTTCCGTTTCCAGTTTTGGTAAATTCTGGTGGGGTCTTATCAGTGCTTTCATGTGATTTCAATACCTTAAAAAACAGTGGTTATCAGTGGTTACACATTTTTGCGCCATTTAAAACAACAGAAAGAGTGTTTTTCCGGTGTTTATGGAAAGTGTCGCTTTTATTATTGCTTGCTTTCTGCACTGATTGTGCATGGTATATAGACAGTGTACATACAGTGTATATAAGGTCCAAATAAATGTTTTCAAATCAAACTTATTGCAGTACACCATACAATACTTCTTCAATGAGTCTTTGTTCATGCGTCCTCGCTCTTTTCTTCCCATGTAAAACGTTTCTGTGAAAAGACCCTCTCAACATTGGCCCTTGAGATGCGTGCCAGTACACAATTTGCTAACTCTGGCCACTGACATAGCCTTCCATGCGAATACTGGTGCACTTGAAGATTCCGATTCTCTGGGAAGGTCCTGCAACATTTTCGTTGAACTGGGCGCTTATGCCCTCAGAGTTATTGAAGGGGTCAAAAATGAAGCAGCACTTTTGAAACTACAGAGAAAATTCCCCTTTATGGAATGGATCAAGAACTTGTAAGAGTACTACAGTGAGGTTTCATTGACTTCAAATGCCATGGTTGGTGAAGGACATTTCTATTCATCATTGTAAGCCGTTTCTCAATGTAAAATAAAAGTTCCTGAATTGCTCTTCAACATTACTTTGCTTACCAAGTGGCAAGCACTCTAACATGGAACATGTTGCAGGTCCAAAGTCACTAAAGGTGTCGCCTAGCCTACTCTCAATGAGATGTTTCACATATACACCAATTGTGCTGAACACTTGGCAGACAAGGGTGTTTTCAAACTCTAGTTTTTTTATTATGTCCACTACAGCAGAAGACATCTAACATTGGCTTCGATTGGAATTCATAGAGCATATTATCAAGCCCATTATCGCCGTTTTATCAGCAGTTTCCTGCCGATAAAAGCGGTGATAATGTAACGCCCTTACTTGATAATATGCCCCTTTGTGTCTAGAGAGCTGTTCAGTGTGCTCCTTCCTTGCTGCACAACCAGCACAAACGCTTAGTGGGATTTTGTTTGAAGAGTCTAGCTAGGATAGGGTGTGATGAAGATTGAGATGGCCTCATCCGTACCTTGACTTCGTCTTTCCTTATCCAGTTGAAAGAATTCTATAGCAAACATGTTTGAAAGAAGATATAGACCATGGTCTGCATCTCTTGTGTTAGTCAACTTCTTTGTGGGTTTTGCAATACTTGTTTTTTTTCCCTGAAGGTAGTCTGTAGTTACTTTGGGCCATATTATCAAGAAAGGGCGATACATTATCACCGCTTTTATCGGCAGGAAACTGCCGCTAAAGCGGCGATAATGGGCTTGATAATATGCCCTTGTGAATTCCCATAGAAGCCCAGTTTAACACCAGAACCTGGGCTTCTATGGGAATTCTCAAGGGCATATTATCAAGCCCATTATCGCCGCTTTAGCAGCAGTTTCCTGCTGATAAAAGCGGCAATAATGTATCGCCCTTTCTTGATATTATGGCCCTTTGTTTTTATGAAACATTCATGGGGGGAAGTTATCACGAAAGGATCCTGAGCATGGTATTTCCGTGATGATTAATTTTTGGATGCGAAAATCTGTAAGGATTCTATGTACACTTTTAAATAATGTTCTGATTTTACAATCCATTTAGGGTAAAGAAGTCTGTTTGCATTTTATTTGCCATGGGATGCTGGTTTTGTCTGTAAAGTGAGAGAGGGATTGCAATTTCTTACATGTTCATATCAGTATGTGTGCTGTAGAACTGCAGTATTGTTTGATTTGCTGGCAATATGCACTATGAGCAGACAATTGTTCTGAAAGAATAACATTTTCTTTTGGTAAGATTAGTTCATCAGAGTATAATTTACATTTATTTTTTGTTTACTTTAGCATTCATTAAGTACATCTTAGCTCAGGGTGTGAGGCCCATTATTTAGGTTCTGGGGCAGTCAATGACTACTCTGTAGTATCTATATTGGGTACTATCTTTGACTAATGGAGTAACAGAATCCAATGGAAGAACTCCCTCCGATAAACAGAGAGCAAACACCTTTGATAATGGAAGATACAGCAGCCAAATAGACTACTTGTTGGTGGATATAAGATCATGGCACTATTTGGTAGATATGGTTGTTACACCTAGACTGGAAAGGGACCATAATCCCCTTTGTTCAACATTTCAAGCACACTTGGGGGTTAGAGAGGGTACACCAAGGGGACGAATGGACACATTAGATATTGTTGCCACAAATAATATGCGCCACATTAAGTGGGCCAAAATAATTGAGAACCCTGATAAAATGGGGATGCTCGAAACTGAGGTTATCAATGAATTGGCCCTTTTGAACCCACAATCCTGCAGCCCGAATTTTCCCAAAATAATGCTAGAGGCTCACACTAATTTATTCTCCAGACTTAAATCCTTCTTCACCAAGGCTATAAAATCGGAAAAGGGAGGAAAAAAGTGCATATCGCTAGATGGTATAATGATGCGTGTAAATTGGCCCGCCAAACTCTGAGCGTTGAACTAAGGACAAAGAATCCCACAAAAGTGAGAGAGGCAAGGAATCTATGCAGATGTGCCCAGAGAGATGCCAAAAAACAGTGGGACAAGGATAGTTGGCGGGATTTGAAGTCAGCCTGTGCAGCAAAAGATTCCAGACAATTTTGGAATATTATGAAATGGGATAGGGGAGGAGTAGTGGAACCCCCCACAAAACAACGTCGCAAAATCCCAGTAGTTAGACTTTTTCAAACCACAGTATGATTGCTGCTCAGTAGAGTTGGAGCTCCCGCCACCACCGAACGTCTTTTACCAAAGCGAGCTTTTTACTGCGAAAGCTGTGAACGCAGCATTAGATTGTGTGAGCAACGGCAGAGCGCCAGGTATGGACGGCATCCCTGCTGATGTCTTTTTAAGCGATAAATCATCCTGGTGGCAGTATTTTTCTCATCCAGCTAACGCTGTGGCAAGGGGTGCTCTGATCCCCTCATCGTGGAAAGGAGCTGAAATATTTCTGGTTTTTAAAAAGGGTGACAAATCCCTCCCAGGTAACTATAGACCAATTAGTCTTATAGACTCAGCCCAAAAACGTATTGGTCGATTAGGTTAAAATAAAATACAAACCTGGGTAGAGGAACATAATATTCTGTCCCCATTTCAAGCTGGTTTTCGCCCCTGTACCAGTTCCACTGATCAAGTCTTTTATTTTATCTCACTTTATTGGAGTAATGTCATTCTAACAAAAGGGTCACTTTATGCAGTTTTTGTAGACCTGAAATCGGCCTTCGATTTAGTTCCACGCTCTAAACTGTGGAAGGCTTTGACTGAGTTGGGGATGTCCCCTGAGTTATTGACCTTTATCGTTCGCCTACATGAGAACAACTTCGCTAGAATAAGATGGGGAGCCCAGGGCGAGGTTACCGACGCATTTCCTGTCGAGCAAGGTGTCCGGCAGGGATGCGTCCTGGCACCCACACTGTTTTCACTATACATCAATGGTATAGTAGACCATCTATGCAGTTCCCCAACAGACGCTCTGGTGCTGGCGGGGGTCAGAGTGCCTGTCCTCATGTTCGCAGACGATACGCTGATTGTCTCGCGAACCCCGAGTGGGCTGCAAAAGGCCGTCAATGCATTCGGGGAATTTTGCCAACTGCGTGATCTTGAGATAAACACCTCAAAAACTAAGTATATGTCCCTGAACCAGCGGAAATCCTACAAAGGCAAAATCATTTTGAACGACATCCCCCTTGAGGAAGTAGAGGCTTTTACCTATCTAGGTATTGTACTTCAGGGCAAGATGGGTTGGAACGGTCATACAGATATGGGCACTTTAAAATTTCACCAACTCACAGGGGCCCTATCCTCCAAATATAAATCTTCTCTTGCTAAACTAATCTCACCCGCTTTGGAGATTTATAACACAAAAGTACTAAATGCTACTTTGTATGGATCTGAGCTTTGGGGATTTTCAAACCTGAGCCAACTGGCATTAGCAGAGAGGAAATGTTTACGTAGTTTGGTTGGCGTACCACAAAGCACACCCATAGCTCCGCTATTTTTTTATTTGGGTAGGAAAAACATGGTGGACATAGCGAGGTTACGTCCACTATTGTATTGGAGACGTATTTGTACCACCCCAGAATTGATTCATTACGCCACTGCGTTGAGGGACGTGATCAAGGCTGATCGTTACCATACAATTCAGTGGCTTAAGGAACTAAGGTCACTCCTAAAAGAGCTGGAACTTAGCCAGCTATGGCAAGATCCTGACTCAATACCTTTTCCATCAAAAGCTCAATTGAAAGATAAATATTGGGAAATGGTCTGGGTAAAAATTCAAAGAGGTCAAAATAACACCAACCTAACTGGCCGTTTCCTAGACTATAAACCGCGTCCCCTTTGTGAGGAATATTGGGACATCATAGAGTGTCCCTTAGATCGTAAATTATATTTTCAGTTCAGGGTAGGGTCACTCCCTGTAAACGTTTTTACTTGTAAATGGACTCTAACAAAAGATGATAAATGTGATAATTGTAATAGTTTGGTCGAGACCATAGCACATTTATTTTTTGTATGTCCCCTTTATGATGCCCCGTGCCGTAAATGGTTAAAACCAATTTGTTTAAACCTGGGTACCAGAAGGCACATTGAAGCGTTAAGGATATTAGAGTCAGACTGTACACCCTGTTTAGCGGTAGCTGTAGCTAAATTCCTAAAATGGGCCTGAATTATACGCTCTCGCACTTTTTTAACCCCATGATGTTAGCTTGTAAATTACCGGAAGTTTTTAAAATTGGTTTTAATTGTGTAGTAATTTTTTAATTGATTACATATGAATCTTGCTAAACATGTATAATAACGACAGGAATATATTGAATTTAATAACTTTTTAAGTACCTGTATTGTTATGCGTTATTTATGGTGTATTGTATTGTGATGTATTGTGTATTGCTTTTATGACATCCTGTCGAATAAAGCTTTTCTAAATTTGAAATTTGAATCATAGTGCTAATGCTTTGCACTTGGATATCTGAGTTATACCTGTTAGGTACTTGACTAACAAGGATTGTCAAATAGAGCATTCAAGGCTTAATCTAGCAGAAAATATAAGGATAAAAACAAAGATATTAAATGACACACTACATAAAACAAAACACATTCGATTTTCTGAAAGAGGTATTACTTCTAAAGGGAAGGGTGGCAAAATAGAACGGTTGAAATTAGGATGGACGTAAAATAAACAGAATGTGCTTGCACCATATTTGATCGAGATATGACCACAACATTTTTTATGTTGCTAGTCAATAGGCACTACATATTCTATGACATGGAGCTCAGTGCTTTGATAGAAAACTTTAGAACTTATTGGCATTGCCAATAAGTTCTCAGGTTTACTGCAATTTTAATTTTCCATATCCAGTCAAAAAGACAAAGGTGTCAGTCAGAATGCAAAAATGTACCAGCTTTGCTATGAGACATTTAACCACTATCGTAACTTTTTGGTGGCCCTGTGGGCAAGGCTTGAGAACTCAATAGGTCACTGAACTGCCAGCAAAAATGGGGCAAACTCCAGGAAAATCCAAAATCCCATGCACTAAAATATGATAAGGTTCCCGTGCAAGGTTGAAGCTTTGTAGAACACCAAAGGTAAGTTCACGAAAAGTCTTGGTGTCAAGTTAAAAGGCTTATGGAAACTCTCATAACTAATAATCAATAATATAGGAAAACGCTTCTTTTTACATGATCATCCCCATTTTTTGTTTTTTTTTGGGGGGGGGCTGATGCTCCTGGTGTATTAACTCTCTGAACTGAGACTCTGCCAACCAGGCCCCAGTGTATGTGCTCTGACCCCTAAAATATGTCAAAATTGGCTGTCCTTTTAATTCCAATATTTAACTTACTTATAAGACTCTAGTGTATGGTAGCAAGTATACTCATGCCTGTCAGTCAAGTGTCACTAGTGGCAGCACCCATCTTGCCACATGCTAAAGTGGCAGCACAAACAAGACTGAGGGACCGATTCACAGAACTAACTTAAGACAAAATCCTAAACTTTCTACCATTTTGGTATTCACAGAAGGCACTTACTCATTTTGGTATTCACAGAAGGCACTAACTCATTTTGATATTCACAGAAGTTAGGAGTCCTAACTTTAGGACTCCTAAATGCCTTCTGTAAATACCAAAAGTCTTAAAGTTAGGATTTTTCTCAGTTGAGGAGTAGTAAAGTTAGGACTCCTAACTTTAGGACTCCTAAATGCCTTCAGTGAATAACGAAAGTCTCAAAGTTAGGATTTTTATCAGTTTAGGAGTAGTAAAGTTAGGACTCCTAACTTTAGGACTCCTAAATGCCTTCTGTGAATACCGAATGTCTCAAAGTTAGGATTTTTCTCAGTTTAGGAGTAGTAAAGTTAGGAGTCCTAACTTTAGGACTCCTAAACTGAAAAAAATCCTAACTTTAAGACTTTCGGTATTCACAGAAGGCATTTAGGAGTCCTACGACTCCTAAACTGAGAAAAATCCTAACTTTAAGACTTTCGTTATTCACAGAAGGCATTTAGGAGACCTAAAGTTAGGACTCCTAACTTCTGTGAATACCGAAATGAGTAAGTGCCTTCTGTGAATACCAAAATGGTAGTAAGTTTAGGATTTTGCCCTAAGTTAGTTCTGTGAATTGGGTCCTGCATGCCTACCAATGGTGCATGTCTGTGCAATTTTAAAGCTGCAAATTTGATCTGTGAAAATAACCCCTTTTATGATAGGCCTAACCCTCATTTTAAATATTAATTATACCCCAAAGAAGGCCTTAGATTCCATAAGGTAGGGTACATGGTATTTAAAAGAAGAACATGTTTAAGTTTAAATATAAACATGCCCTTACAGTGAACAGGCATCAAGATCTATTTTCACTGTAGAAGAGTTAGCTATTCCATAGAAATTCATTGAGATACAGTATTACATTTAATAATATTAGAGTAATCTAAGAAATGGATACTTAGTGAATTCTAAGACTTTTAAAAATATTTATTACACACCTAATTCACTGGTAAGGTCAGATTTGTGATAAATAATTTAGCAAAGGAACTTTTAGAAAGCCACCTTATCCTTGCCTAAAGCCTCTAAAATGTCCAACTTTCACCTAGCAGCTAAGTAGCCTCTTGATGCGGTGTAAACTGACTCCCAGAGCTGAGACAAAGACCTTTGGCTTGGGAGCTGTTCTGTTTCTCTGGGAGGAAGATCATCTGGGCTAGTCCCAGAAACCATATTAACTTAAAAAAGGCCTACCATGTCATAGGCAGATATAGCTACACCTGGGCCTGCCCTTTCCTTTGTCCTTCTAGTCAGCCAGGCAGCACCAATCCTAGTGGGAGAGGAGCTGTCCTCAAAACAGGTTTTGAGTGACCACAGAGGAGGTTTTGCTAACTTCCCGGCCACACCTCTTCGGTGGGAACAGGTGCTCTGCATCGGGGAAGAAAGGTTATGACATCTTGGCTTTAGGATAATAAAAGGGAACTGTGGGACTGTTTGCAGAAGGACTTACAAGAACTGCTGAAAAAGTGGGTAGGATTTCACCTAGGAATGTTTCCCCTATTAGCTAGGGAGGTGCTAGGAGTCACCCCTCCCATGGTCTAGTGCCCGACATCAATGCATCAATGTAACTCCAGGAAAACCCTCTACAGAGCATTAATAGAACTGTGGAAGACAGGAGAAGGACTGCACCTGCTATTGAGACCTGTGAGGAGACCTACAAGGTTGGACATGCTCCCATTTATACCCATGACAAAGAAGTAGACTCCATGGGCAAGTTGGAGCTGACCTCCTGTTAACCTACAGCAACCCAAAGATGTTGCTAGAAGCCCTTTTCCCCCAGGAGCCCAACTGAGCTGTTTCAACAGGACATGCTCTGGACCCTGCCAGTGTTTCTGCTGAAGTAAGTCTGCAGTTTCTGATGTCCTGGGACCCTTGGTTGTGTCAAAGTGCACTCCTCCTACCATCTTACAAACCTTTGACTTACTCCCTTTTAGCTCCCAAGACTCCTAGCGGGACAGGACAAACCTGCCAAGTCAATCTTTGAAAGGTGTTTTATTTTCATGTGATGAGTTTTATATAGTGCTGGCTACACCCAGAGCTTTACATGAGGATACACATTGTTTCAAAGTTACGTCAGTTACAAGTTACATCTGTTGATAGAAACATTTAAATAGCATAGAAGACTAAATAAATGGTGCATAGAAGGGTAAAGGGGTAAGGTAAAAGGGTAGGAGGGAGATACTTTAAAGAGACGAAGGTAGGTCTGCCTAAAGTCCGGCTGGGTAGGTGACGGCCTAGGGGGCAGTCAACAGCCCATCTCCTCTATATCTATCGAGGTAGCTTCACCAGGCATCGGCCAAAATGCTAGGTCTCAATGGTCGGTGGCAAGTTCACAGATTTTATGTCCTAATGGCTGAGCCAGATAGTGTTGTCGGGTGGGGTGTATGCGTGAGGTTTGGTGGCTGTCCAATCTAGGTGCTGTCACTTTCATACCTTCTGTCTGTGAAGGCTATCGCCCCGCCACTCCTCTTTCCTACTGATCTGAAACTGAAGTCTCCCCACATTGGGATACAGCCTCATCGACTTGCTGAGCTTGAAGTAATACTGCATCCAGCGCCATCTTAGGGTCAGGCAGGCTTGGGCGCTCCCTGCAGCCTTTTCTGCAGTGGAAAGCCAGCTTCCAAAGGGGTTAGAACCATTTCTAGCCCTGCTGGTGTTTGCTCAATGAGCCAGTCCATGGAGTCCAGTCTGGTTTGTGGGGCATCTCTTTTAGCTGCAGTCCGTTGGAGCAAGATGGGGGGGGGACTCAAGAGTGATGCCCTGTAGGTAGGAGTCAGGATGTTTAGGCCATTTGTGTGGTGTCCATGTCGAGGTCAGGCATCTGGGTATAATGAGATCCCTCATCTTTTGCCTCCAGATGCTTCCAAAAGCCAGGGTAAAATGCTTAGTTGGTCTCTGGTAGCCCCTACATATTCAACTAGCCCCGCCGGCACCTGCGGAGGGGCTAGTTTTCTTGGCTCACCCGGCCATATGATGCATTCAGGCATCAACCTCCACAAGTGTATTCTCGCCTGCTCGCTGCACCAGAGGGGAATCTTCAGGCAGCCTGTTGCGTGGAATGTGGACCAGGCGGTCAAATTTGTGCCGTTAATGGGTGGCACTTGCTGTTTTGATGTGGGTGTGGGGGAGGATGGCCCGCAGCCCGCCCGTTCTGCCTGCTGAGCTTCTCCCATTGTGTTCTTAGGTGATGTCCCAGGGCCGCAGGCACCAGCCACTTGCCTGTGGTGTCCAAGGGCAATAAGTGCTTCACAACCTCTCCGGTGCTCAGGAGCCATTTCGCTTTAGTCTGATTCCTCCGACCGCCATTTTGTCCCGGTGGCTCGTCGGCAAAGGGAATCTTGTTGCTCCACATCTGTGCCTCCCCATGGCTATACAGAGATCTGTGGGTGTCCCCGGGCTGTCAGCTATCTGAATCTGGGATCAAACAAGGGCTGGACCCCTGGGATCAGCCAGAGAGCAATGCGGAGCAGCAGAGCTCCGAGATTCCGCTTCTAGATGGGCACCATCGGTGAGTTGCCACTGGGCCAAAGATTGGGGTTGCTCCCTGTTAGAACTGGGGGTCTCTAGTTGGCAATGGCTTGCACCTTTGTCCAAATAGGGACCCTTGCTTCTAGTCAGAGTAAGGGGGCTACACTCCTAAATAACCCCTGCTCAACCCTGTGGTAGCTTTTCATGAGCAGGAAGGCATATCTCAGAGGCAGTGTGTAAAGCATGTGTGAACACATACAGTAATTCAGTGAAAACACTACAGATGGACATAACACACATTTTATAAAAAATAAGTATTCTTTATATAGACTTAACACAAGACCCAAACGACAAAAATTCACAATACAGTATTAAGAAAATGACTTTAAGATGGTAGAAATACCTCAGTTCACTTTAGATGGTAAATGCGACACATTTCTCTCAAAGTATCTTAGGATGCGTCACGCAAGATAAACCAAAGGTTCTCAGGGAGAACGATGCATCAGTTACTTGCTTCGGGGAGGTGATGCGTCTGTTCCTCAGTGCTTGCGCAAAGTATACGATGCGTTTGTTCCTTACTGGAGAGGAGATGATGCAACGATCTTGTGGTGCGGCACTGTTGCTATGCAACAAGATGGTGCCTTGTTGCAATGCGACGATCCGGTGCGATACGAGAAGACTGCGCCCTTCATGCGATGCAACGACGTGAAGACAAAGCGTGCACGCCCAGCGGCCGTGCAGCGAATCTTTATCTCTGGATCCACGACAGGCCCTGCGGCATGCTTCTCCGGTGATGCGACGGTGACCCTTGCCTTATGGACTCGCTTCTCCCTGGATGCAACGACACACAGATGTCACAGAGACACGCTTCTCAGGTGATGCGACGGCGACCCTTTTGGTGGCGACACACTTCTCTGATGATGCGACAGCGACAGCTGCGGATGCGAAACGCTTCTTCTTGTTAAGTCACGCTTCCAACTCCCAAGAACACGCAGGCTTCTGCAGACAGAATTCCCAGCAAGGAAATTTAAGGGGGAGCTGGTGGTGAAGTCTTTTATCTCTGAGACTTCAGCAGGAGGCAAGCACAGTTCAAGCCATTGGAGATTCGTCTTCAAGATGATGAAAGTTGCAAATAAAAGTCGTTCTCCTTTCCTTGGCAATAAAGAAACCACTGCAGGCCAACCCCAGACAGCAACACACTGGCACAGGGGAAGTCAAAAACTGCTGCAGATTCTCTAGTTCTTTTCCTTAGCAAAAGGTCCGTCTTGATGTCCAGAAATGATCTAAGGTACTGTGGTCTGGTTCCCTCTATTTATACACACAAATCCTTAGTCTCTGAAGGCAGAGAGTCTCTGTACCTAGTCCAAACCAGTTCTGGGTGCATTCTGCCAGTGC
Source organism: Lissotriton helveticus (assembly GCF_964261635.1). Taxonomy (NCBI): domain Eukaryota; kingdom Metazoa; phylum Chordata; class Amphibia; order Caudata; family Salamandridae; genus Lissotriton; species Lissotriton helveticus. The sequence continues at coordinate 946,160,408 of NC_136068.1, forward strand.
ACAACTTCTTCCTTTGTTAGTGTGGGCCAGGGTAATCAGGCGCACCACAGGAGGTGGAGCCAGCATTGTTCAAGGCAGGCACAGCCCTATTCAGGCCCAGGTGCTACTCCTCCCACCACTCTCAATGCAGATATATCTATTCAGCCTAGTGCTGACTCACCCTGCCTCCTGGAGCCCCCTTAGCCCCTGTCACTCACAAACCAGACATGGAATACACAACCTAGCAGAGGCAGGCTGGATGGTTAGGCAAGAAAATACCTACGTTCTAAAAGTGGTATTTTCAAACACAGAATGTTAAAACCGACTTTACTAAAAGATGTATTTTATAATTCTGAGTTCAGGCATACTAAATTTGTTTTTCTACCATGTTCCCTGGGTCAGTCAGGATTGTAAGATGTTAGAAACAAATTGCCCATTCTGGCCTAAAGGGGCAGGTAGCCTTGCAATAGTGAAAAATAAATTGGCTGTAATTCACTATCAGGACTTGCTACACACATCAGGGCATGTACTACCTTTCACATACAATGCACCCTGCTCTAGGGCCTACCTTTGGGGTAGCTAACATGTAGAAAAAGGAGGGTTTAGGGACTGGTAAGTGAGTGCACTTACCAAGTCGACATGGCAGTACTAGACTGCACACAGGCTCTGCAATGGCAGGCCTGAGACACACTTTATAAGCTGCTTCTGTGGGTGGCACAATCAGTGCTGCAATCCCATTAGCAGCATTTGATCTACAGGCCCTGGGCACACATGGTGCACTGTACTAGGGTCTGACAAGAACATCAAATAAGCCAATCATGGAGTCACTAATGCCTTACATCAATTTAACATAGGCAGCATTTGCACTGTGGCACTAAATAGCAGTGGCACAGTGCCCAAAGCATGTAACCAGCAAACACATATAAAAAACAGAGGAGACAACAGCAAAAAATGGAAGGGACACTCACGCCAATGGTACCAGATCTAACACTCCCACTTTGAGTTTTTCCACAGCAGCACATGTGTTTCACAGGACGTTGTGTAGAAGGTGTCTGCCCTCGTGGAGCCATCTTCTTTCTGCTTTGCCCTAAAGGAGGAATCTGAAAAGTATCCAACTGGCAAGGGACTTTCCTGGGGATGGATTTTTAATTACTCCTACAAAATGTCAATGGCTTCACCGGGACCCCATTTGACCACAGCCTGCTGCCTTGTCCCACTGCAGACTTTTAACTTTCATTTAAGAGACTAGTTCAGAAAGTAAAACTTCTACCGGGTCAAACATGATTTCTGTGTCCAAGCTCAACCAGATGACTGCAGTTGGCACAATGCTTTTTGATTCAAATTCTTTAACATTCATATCACTGGTTCCACTTATTGGACTTGTGTCATTTTTATTTCATTTTGTTCATTAAATTATTTCTTTAAGTTTATGAATTTGAAAAGAATAGTTATTGTGTTGTGTTTTCAACTATTTAACTGTATTGGTACTACTGCATAATTTCCTAATTTTCTTAAGTAGAGCCTGAGCCAGGGCTACCAGAAGTTGAACCCAGAAAATGGTGCAGATTCTTTGGAGACTCCATTCAAATGTCAACATTTAAAAAGCATGTGCTCTGTGACTTAAATCAGCTGACCAGCCATCATTGTTGTCATTGCACTGTATAAGGTAGCAGTTACCATGCATGACTATACATTGGTGATTACACTTTGGGTACATGCACTATCCAGAGTGTAGGCTCTTATGTCAAATCTTAGAAAAGAGCATAGAGCACGTACATTTGATACACAAATTGTCATGTCCACTCAGAAAAATACATAATTGAGGTCAAAATGTCAAAGAAGACATACTCTGTAAGAACAAGAATAAATGACTCAGTAAAATGGGCTAAACAACCAACAAAAAAGCCATTATTAGAAGAGATAGAATCTCAAAATATATAAAAATTAAGTTAAACAGTATGAAGCAACACTTTGACAAGTAAGGGCCTTTTTAATAAAGAGTCTTCAAAATCCAAACACAGTTCAGAAGATCAAAAAGAAGCTGTATGTCTAAAGGAAGAGTTCAGACCTCTTTCATGGGGGCCATTGGACAGGCAAGGCTCTGGAGTCCTGGGGACAATATTACTATGACTCAGCAAACTGGGTCAGTTACACATCTTCCGAATTTGACTCTCAGATTTTTGAGAGCGATCAGTCAAAGGATTCTCAGGTAGGTAGAGTGGGGGGAGGTTGAGTCCAGCCGTCAGTCAACTGACACTCTGCTCACTGTTCAGTTCAGTGCATGTCTTAGTAAAAAGATAGCAGAGCAAAGCGAAATACTGAACACGGTAATGGGGGCTTAACTACAGGCCTGTCCAATGTGCATTTACAGGGGACCTAGCCCTTATCTACAGTCCTAACTACAAGTAGCTAGTGAGATCTAGTAGGAATAAAAAGATCACTGGCATGAATCAGGCACGGATGTACGTCGTTACAACGCATGCTTTTACCACGCATGCCTTTACGATGCAACTTTTACAACGCAAACCATTACAATGCATAGTGCTTAGGGGTGCTGGATAGTGAATAGTTTAATTTACTATTCCAACTCCAGTCCCCGTGGACACTAGGGAAGGTGTTGGATAGTAAATTAAATCTATTCCCTATCCTAGAGCGCCCCCCAGCGCAATGCGTTGTTATTGTTTTCGTTGTAATAGTTGCGTCGTAAAGGCACTGCGTTGTAAAAGTTGCGTTGTAAAGGATATTTCCCATCAGGCACAGGTGCAAGTTCTCAGGTAGGCTTGGACCAGAATCTACTCTGCTTGGTAATACGTACATCAGTTCGCTATGTATCATGAGCTAAACTAGTCCAATCTTGAAGTCATTAATGTTCCTAATAAGCAGGATTATCTTTCTGAGTCCAAGATAAAAGGGCACATTTACAAGCCCATATCGCCTCCAGAACATCGCTTTTAGGGACAATCCTGTGGCAGTCGGGACTTCATCTTATTCACAAGGCTTAACGTGACTTAACCCTACCTTGTGAAAAAGACACCCTTTCACGCTATACTTAGCGTGAAAGGGGTGGGAAATGAGTGTTGTGGTGGGTGTTCCACCACAGCACCCACCGATTTTGATGCTGCCCCATATTTATAGGGTAGCGTAAATATGGGCAACACCAACATTAAGACCAGGGAAAGCCTGGGTTTACCCTGGCAAACTAGGAGAAATGCTTTATTTCTTCTCATTTTTGATGTTTCCATGTATGATGTGTTGTGCAGCACATGTAGGAACCGCAAAACGCCATGCATGATTGCTTATGTGCAGTAAGGTGTCCATTCCTGCATATTAACAATTTTTTTTAAAAACGAGTTGCAACTTCTATGTGTGTTGCACAAAGCAACATACATAGAAACTCCAAAACTCCATTTCAGATTGGTGTCCCTTCCTGCACATAAACAACCCTTGCCCTCAAAGTGGGCACCCTTTGCACTATGGTGCAAGGGTGCCTGCCTTGGCACTAGGCATCTGTGCTTAATGGCAGCACAGGGTGAAACTCAGGACTGTACCGTATTCTTGTAAATATGGTGCAGCCGTGCGTTTCAGAAGTGGCAGAGCACAGCGTTATGCCAAGGAAATTAACGCCATGCTCCGCCACTTCCTTGTAAATATGCCTCACAGTCTCTTAGTCTCTAACTTTAGGTTTTCTTTTACCTGTTCTCTAAGATGCAGTTTGACGTGTAGATTAGTACGGTACCCTCCATGGTAACACAGTCAGTGCTTTAGCCAGTGAGTTTGGGATCATAGACAGCAACCTTTCTCTTGCATGTTGACACTGTGGAAAAACAGCACCCTGGCTTGGGGAGCAGTCACTTGTCTTTTTTAGTTGAGGATTGCAGGCTCGTGTCAATCCTTTGCTACGATTTTATTGTTGGGCTTGCTGCTATCACATGGTAAAGGGGCAGAAGCTGAACAGACTGTGCGGGTCATGTGTAAATGATCCCAGCTGGAGCATTTTCGTCTAAGTGTTGTTGATGTTTTACACAGTTCACCACATGGAACATGTATTGAGGGCAGGTTTCTCCTCACATCTTGGTTTACTTTGGTTTCATTCCTTGTAACTAGTCTGCTTTCCAGGGTGTTCCACACTCCCAGAACATGGCTGAGCTTCTTCTCTTGGATAGTGCAGAGCCCGGCACACTCATTCCTTCTCTGAACAGGCAGAAGTCTTCTGTGCACTATTCAAATTCAAAATCTTCTTTATTCGATTTTCATTGAAAACCATAAAAGCACAGTAAAAAACATAATTCCTTATTAAAAATGTTTTTAAAAGTTCATATGATTGACACAGAATTCAATAAAAAATAGCAGTCAGTCAGAGTTAAGATAGGGACGGTGATTAACACAAAATTTTAAAAAACAAACAATAAATTTGGCGTACAATTCATTTTCCAACATTTGCAGGGCCAAAAGGGCTGGACGACAGGTTCGAAACCCCATTATTCTCAGTATTGGAATTATCCAACGTCTGCGTGGTATTACATAGAACTTACAAAACAATACAGTGTGCATTGTATTTTGACTGGAATTAGAATCACAGGGGCAAGATGGCAGAGTCCTCGACCAGTCATTCTGTTTGGGGAACGAGATCAAACGGAAATAATTATCCAATCTGAATCGTGTAAGTAGAAATTTTTCATATTGATTCAGATTATATTTTAAGTATGGTTGTAGCGAGAAAGTAGTTTGAATAGCCAGGAGATGTTGAACTGAGCTTTTTCCCACTTCTTGCACCAGTCGAAGATCTCCCAAATGGAGGAGACACAGCTTTTTTAGCTCCCTTCTTGAAACTTTGGAGATCAAACCTGGGTGAGTATAATAACTCAGAAGACCCAGGTCAGTGAAAAAAGATTTTACGTACTCAAGCCATCTTATTTTGTGAGTGTTATCTAGTGCCATAAAGTCCTCGATGAGGGAGCGACTTAGTAAACACAGCTCGTTGGTCCAAATGCGTCTCCACATAATTATTGGTTGGATCTTTAGAATATCCGAGATATGATCCAGGCCTAATTCTAGGTGACACCCATATGTCGTGGTACTTTTGAGGACTGCGAGAAGATAACGGAGGAAGGAATTCTCTACTCTCTGTAAGTCATCTGTATTTGAAAACCCCCATACGCCCGAACCATAACTAGCGACACTGACGCATTTTGCTTGAAAGATCTTTAGCATTTCCTCAGGGGGTCTCTTTCCTAGTTTTTGTGCAAACGCCGTCAGTGCTGATGTGGCCCTAAGGAAGGATAACTTCCTAGCGTGAATAGCTTTCGACCAATTTAATTTACTATCTACAACAATACCTAAATAGGGAAAAGATGTTGTGGTCTCTAGGATAGAGTTATTAACAAATATATCTTTGTTTTTTCTATTTTGTCTTGGGCCCGCATAAATAGTAAAAGTCTTTTTTATGTTTACTTTTAAGTTCAGGGAAGTCATGTAGTTACAGTATCTGTTTACCGATCGCTGAAGTTGGACCGGGGTTCTTGCCAGAATAACAGGGTCGTCGGCATATAATAGTGCCGGAATTGGTCGACGACGAATTGCTGGCAGGTCTTGACTATCTTTAACCATTTCAAATTCAAGCCCATTGGTGCATAGGGTGAATAGGAAGGGGGCCAGAACGCACCCCTGTCTGACCCCCTCTCTATCTTGAAGGGCTTGGTAAGGTCTCCATCAATCCCATATCTCACCCTCGCTGATGCATTTGAATAAAGTTCTCGCAAAAAGTTTACCAGCGAAGGTTCGACTCCCATATCCAAAATTTTTGACCAGAGTTTAGAGTGACTTACGCAGTCGAACGGTGCTGTCATGTCAACGTAGACCATATACAGTGACCCTCCCTTTGCTGAGACATATTTCTCCGTTAGTGAAGGAGAGATTTAAAACTTGGTCAACTGTACGCGGCCCTTCTCGAAAGCCGTATTGTAAATCTGATACTATGCTGTTTTCTACGGCCCAGCCTTGGCGGTGGTCTAAAAGAATAGGGCCGGCAACCTTGCTGAGAAATCCAAAAGGGAGATGGGCCGATAGCAGGTCGGACTGCTGCGGTCACCTTTTTTAAAAATTGGTACCAAAATTGACGTGGACCAGGACTCAACAAGACCGGCCCTGGTGGTTGCTTCTAGAACTCTCGTCAAGATAGGGGACCATAAATCTAAATTTTGTTTAAAAAGGTCCACTGGGACCCCGTCTGGACCAGGGGCTTTGCCAGATTTTGACATTTTAAGGGCCCTAATAACTTCTTTGTGGGCAAAGATTATCTGTATGGGATAAGTTGCTTGCTTGGGAGTCTCAACCAAGCCCAAAATTAATTCTTCGTCTTGTCTAAAAATGGTTGAAAAGTGATCGACCCAGGCATCAGCATCTACAGCTACTTCGAGTTTTGGAAGGTTTCTCTCTACACAGAGGAAGGGTGCTTTAACTGTTTTCCAAAAAGTGATGGAATCTTTTGTGGAGCAGCTTTGATGTTGTTGCTTCCATAGGGAATCTTTAATCTTGGTTTTGCGGTTCTTTTGCGCTAGATTATAAGCCTTCCTTAGCTCGGCAACCTCATGTCTGTCCCTAATTTCCTTGGTTAATGCTACCTTTAATCTAGTATATGCTTTGGTGCATTCAGTATTAAACCACCCCCTCGTGATGGGCCTTTTTGATTTCTTAGTTCAAGATAACTCTTCTCTAATTATTTTAGTAATGGCCTCATAACTACAAAGTACTTGTTCAGGGCTGGCGTTCAGGTCTAGGCATGAGTACAAAGCAGGCAAGGCTTTCTTTAATACATTGCCCAATACTAGTTCTTGGTCTACCTTGCCCCATTTTAGGGTGAGGCCGTTAGGCCTATCTAAAGTAAGGGATTGCTGGTCCAAGAGGCTCCAATAAACTTTCTCTATCATGGGAGAGGGAATACTTATTTGGACACTATTAGGAAAATGGTCACTAAGTGCATTTGGAGTTGTTTCGAATTTGTATATTCTTGATGTAATACAGTTGGAAACTAGTATGTAGTCTATTATACTATTTGCACCTCGCCCAATAAAGGTACTTGAAAAAGGGACTGGGGGGCTAACCAGCTCGTTTGCAAATCCCAGGTCTGCGACGGTCATTATTTCATTAATGCCGCCTCCCATGGCCGTATGTACAAAATGCGTTTGGTTATTCCCATGCTCGTCTTGTATGCCACAATTATTAGGACTGCTATTTTTACACAAATACAAATTAAAATCACCGCCCCATATTAGCGTTACGGACTTATTAATGTACCTTGTACACAAATTTTGAAAAAGTTCAAAAATATTATTTAATACAGCAATTAAATCGACTGTGTCCAAATTATTATAAAAATTAATCACTAGGTAGATAAACATCTTATTGCAGGTTATCATAAGTGCCTGATAGTTAGGTTCTAATCTCAAGACCTCAATTTTATCGAATGGAAGAACATTTGATATGTACAATATAAGGCCTCCTTTTGGTCTACCTGAGGGTGAAGGAACTGCTTCTGAAAAAAAGGTTTTGTACCCCAGAAGATGGAATGGTGTACGGAGCCATGTTTCCTGTAGGGCTATAATATTGTATGTTGTTACTACTGCTCTCCAATTATTGTCTGTCATTTTGGTTTGTAGCCCTGCCACGTTCCAAAAAATAATGTCTAGCGTTAAAGAATTGGTACTTATATTAGGTTTTGAGTTGGTATTCTGTGGGGAATGTTACATCTGTGATTATAAACCTAGGATGGGCTGTTCTACTTCTATGTCCTTGTGAATCTGCCCCAAATCAGCTACAGATATTACATTGGTTATGTCTGGTGCAATGAGACAGGACTGAACAAATGAAACTTGAGAATCATCATTCCCCTCTATTGTCGGTACTATTGGGGCAGTGCTTTGGCTCTCTCGTAGTTTGTCCCCTAATGGTATGGTCAGTCATTCGTTATCATCTAGAGCGGACAGTGCACTAAATCTGTTATTGGTGGGAACTATTTGCAGTGACCAGGATGGGTTGTGTGGCTTTTGCAGGAGCCTGTGATCATAGGTCATGTGTTTTGGGGGGTAGAAATAGCCTAGTGGGTGATCTAAATGTAATAACTATACAATCCCCGTTCAAATCCTTCTCCCTGGCCCCTACCCATTGCACTCGTCTGATCATCTTAAATTCATCAAATAGTTGACTATAAAGCCCTGTCCTTTTGCTTAGCCAATGTAATGACTTGTCCTTTAAAGCTGTCCAAGATTCTTCTCTGGGAAGATGGTTAGATGGAACATTTCCAAGTATTACCACGTAGGGGGTAACCTCTGATGGCAGATGTAGGTGTGAGTCTACGGGCCTTTGTTCCACGGGAAAAACACTGTACTATGGTCTTGACTATGCTCCTGCGAGGGCAAAGGCATTTGTGATGCGCTTCCCTGTAAAAGCGGGTTCAGATGTTTATTAATGTGTCTTGATGGCATATATGTTGCCATTTTTCCAGAATGATTTAGATGGATTGGTGCCGTGTTAGCTGGGGAAATGGTTACGGGAACTGCTGGGACTATTTTCTAGTCTCACACCTAACACTTTTTCGGTGCGTTTAGACTTGTCGGTTGGATGTTTGTAGCTGTGTTTAAGCACGTATCACCAATTGTAACTAAATTTGAGGAATTGAGATTGGTCAGTTAAAGGGTTTCTATACTAGCCACTCTAGTAGTTAGTTGGTCCAGCCTGACTCTTAAATACGAGTCGAGTCTTTCCACTAATGCTGTTAGCTTCTGAGGGTCTAAATATGACTGACTGGTTGTATTATCCTGTCTAGTTGGTTTTTGTTTAGCTTGTTGATTAGAAGGTTCGACATGTTTCCTTTTAAGTGGTGCTTTTGATTCATTTTTGGATTCGTCTTGGGCCTAGTGGACCATGACTAATTCAGATTATTTTTGAGAGTTACGTACACCGGGGCCTCTTTGTCTAGGTTTTCGTTGCTTTTTCTTGGGGGTTGAATTGGTGACTCACTGTCAATTGACTGAATGTCATCAATAGATGCTTGGATACATCCATTTACTGAGGTGATTTTTTCCCCCCCTGGGTTTGATTTAATTGAGTCCTCGATCGGGAGTGGTGGCTGGCTCGTCCCGGAGGAGGAGCCCGCAATAGATTCCTCCACTGAGTGAATCTTTTTATCCAGAACATCCACCGCTCCTGTTAGATAGCTCAATAAGGTTTGCTGTTTTTCACTCATTGGTCTGGTTCCCTTATGGCTAGGTAGTTTCCTTTTTCCTATTTTCCCAAGTTGGAAATTATCTAGACAGTCATAGCAGAGGGGACTTAGACCTAGCTGTTATTCACGGGGAATACAGGTCCAGATTTGAAAGCCTTACTATATATCGACAAAAGGGGACAGGACCAAGAGACTGGGCCCAGCCCGGCCTCCTCCGGCCACTGATGGGCAAGGACGGGCCCGCCCTTGGCCACTCGCGGCCCGTGGTGCATTGGCCCAGTCTGGTTTTAAAGGCCCCTGGGGGGGGGGGGCTTCTCCCTAGCACCTCACGCGAGACCGCGCTGCCCGCTAGATGTTGTGGTCAGGCAGCGCGCGGTCCGAGAATGGATTGAGGCGTGTTTGGCAGGTCGAATCACCCTTGGCAGAGGGACACTCCCCCAGCAGTACAAAGGGCAACAGGCAGCAACTCTGTCGGGGTCCCAGCGGGATTCCAAAATTCACAAGTCTCACAGGTATTACGGCGTCCCCTGTGCACTAAGCAGAACCAGAGCTCAACAGCAAGTTATACAGACTTCAGGTGATGCCCCTTAAAATAGGCAGCCGCAGCCCGTGGAGGGAGTTGCGTTGGGGCGGAAAGGCGGGGCGGGGGAGGGGCAAGGTGGGGGTTGCTAAAAACCGGAATATGGATAATTGGAGGTAAGTAAACAATTTAATTAATAAAACAAATTTCGTAGCGTGGGCTGCATCGCATTTTGCGATGCACGGCACGCTACGAAATTCGTTTTATTTATTAAATTGTTTACTTACCTCCAATTATCCATATTCCAGATTTTAGCAACCCCCACCCTGCCCCTCCCCTGCCCCGCCTTTCCGCCCCACTGCAACTCCCTCCACAGGCCGTGGCTGAAATTAGGGAGACTGACTGTCAGACAGACACCAGCCCTGGATCACAATTTTTTTGAGTACTCTGCGGAGTACTGTGTGAAACAAAAACACAACACTTGGGATAACGTATAAAGTCTAAAATGTGTTTATTGCAAAAATAGCCAATATGCAAGCAAAATAATGCAAAATATTTGCGGTAACAAATGGCCATTTTTCCGCCCTCAATCAATTCAAACATATAATGCTACGGTCTTAGCATCGGTTACCATTTTGATGCAATCTGTTTCCTCAGTGCAATCAAATGTAAGAGAGAGCACATGATAGATACTGCAGCTATCTGTTACTAAATAAGGAGCAGGTGCCAGAATCTTCTCATAGTGAAGACTGTGAGGAGTCCTTGAAGAATAGATACTGAAGGCACTAAAAAGCACTGACTGCACTATTTCTAAAATTCTCACTTCATGGTGCTAGTCTGCCCTCGGAACAAACCTTTGCTTACTATACAGTGCAGAAAAAGTTTGCACTACACCAAATAAAATGGCTTTGGTACATTGACAAATGCATGTAACATATCAGGCATTCTACAAATATATTGGTCTGAAGGCTGACATAAAAACAATGTGACAATTCAGTAATTAAATGCATTAGTGCACGGTAAGTGATAAATGGGCATTAGCATTTTTGCAGTACAAGTAATGGTATTAATGGTTATTTCTACTTTCTCAACTGCCTTCTCTTTTCATGAAGAACTTGGAACTGAAACAAAGTGGGATATTTTGGGTCGCTCCTACATACTGAAATGATGTGGGTGGTTCCTTTTCAAAATACATTTCCTGCAGAACTGCATTGCAGACACTGTCTTTATGCAAGATGATGACTCTCACAGCGTGAGGATGTTTGCTCCAATCAGGCATTTTCCAATACATGAACATAATTAAGTGTGAAAACTCTGCACCTGAATGATATCTACCTTTCAAAAGTAGGACTAAGGGAGAGACAAAGGGGATGCAAACAACAAAACCTGCTGACTCACCCCCATTCTTTTAACATCACCGAATGACAGTGATCAGGAAGTACTATTCAGGAATCCCCTACAAAAAGTCATCATAGAATTTCTAAGAGTAGCTCTGTCTCTATTCTTCCACGCTTCAATGTCTGTGCTTCTCCTTTCAGCTTCAGGAATGCAGGCAATTCACATACACTGTCTGGAGCACTGTACTTCCACCGCCATTTCACACCATATCAAACCAGGCGCAATCCAAGATGAATCCAGGAGGTTCCAGCACCCAAACCTTCATCATAACACCAACCATAACTCACAAGTAGGCACTTGAGATGCACCTGCGGTGTCACCCCATGCGTCTCTACGTTACATAAAAGCTGAATTATAGAACATTAAAGAAGTGGGGCTGGAAAGCACCACATTCCAGCTGAACTTGGACAAGGTAAATAGTTGTAGCCTGAGCAACCACAGAACCTACATTAGTAGGTTTTTGAGGCTCACTCATGAGTAAAATGTTGATATACTGGAGAAGACATGGGTTGAGTTCAAATCCCGTGGGAGAAAGTTGGTTATGAAACTACTTACCCTGAAGATGTCTGTTTGGTATCTGAGAAGAGCAGAGTCACTGGCCCAAGCCTTTTGCAGGCCCTTATTGGCCTTAACAGGGAAGATGCTCTAAACGTTCTACCTTTTTCCTGGATGCCTGGCTGTATGCCCTGGAAGAAGGGCCTACGTACTATAAGGCTGCTAAAAGACTAAACCAACATGGCATAACATTAAATCAACTCTCTCCACATGTTAATATTAAGCCTCCATCTTTGTAACCATTGCATTAGTTAAGTTTGCAAATGTAAAAGTAATACAGCGGACAAACAACATTTGTATCTTCTATTTATTCACTTCTGTAACAATGGCAGCAAGTGGGGTGCCACCATTACCACAAAAGTCAATAAATAAAATATAAAAAAGTTGTATGCCCGCCTTACTACTTTCCCATTTGCAAAGCCAATAGCTCTGCATTGAACTAATGCAAGACCTATTGAATTGCAAATGTATGTTACTAACTTGTAAACACACTGTTGATTCATTCCATTCATCTTGGGACAAGCAGGAGAGATTGTCACACCAGATTGTTTGTTAACAACGACGAATGTAGGCAAGTTCTATTCATGACAAACAGCTGCTGAAGTCTTGAGAGAAATGTCTCTCAACACAAAGGCATGCGGGTACATTAGTGCCATTGTGGAGTGGAGCGGGGAGATCCCCAGGAGGGCCGGGAAGAGCTGTGAATGCTGCAGGAGAGAGGAGCAGTGAGGATTGAAGATGCGTTACTGACTTATTATGGGAAAGGCTGTGGACATTGTGAAAGTGAAAGCACAGCATGGGTCACACAATGTTTTTGCAGAGAGTGGTTGAAGCGAGGAGAGGCACCAGAGCAAGCAGTTTTACACAAAATAAATGTGTTTGTTAAAGTGAATACAGTGAGCCGCATCTAATGAAAGGGGTGGGGCCGCCACTAAAGTGAAAGCGGGCATTAGGTGGTTTTACAAAAAAAGCATTAGTGTGTTAACCCGTTGGCTGCTGCCGTCGGCCATTGGCCATTGGCCGACCGCAGCACTACCTCGTTGGTGCTGCCGTCGGCCAATGGCCGACGTGACCGCGCCCATTTTTTAAAACGGCCGCACTGCCGCAAAAAAGCGGAAGCAGCCAACGGGTTAAAGTGAATACGGCAAGCAACATCTAAAGAAAGGGGCATGGTCACCATCAAAGTGAAAGCGCGATGCAAAAGAAGACTTTGTTACAGTAAATAATGCCAGCCTGTATAAAGAAAGTTGCAAGGCTGCAAGGTGAATGTCTGACAAAATATCTTTTACAAAAATATCTTCCTACAAAAATATCGCAACAAAAATATCGATTACAAAAATATCAACATGCTATCTCTAACAAGGTAAGTTATGTTATGTTATGTTATAACGTTTTATTGAGCGCGAACAGCTGCCCCAGCAACGAGGCGTCCCGGCGCTAAACTATAACAAAACCAAGAGGGGGAAATGGAACGGAGAGGCAATAAGAAGTTAGGATGGAGAAAAAAGAAGTGTTTTGATCGATTTGCGGAAGGCGAGCAGATTAGTTATGGAACGAATGTGAGATGGGAGGGAGTTCCAGAGCCTTGCCCCCAGGACTCTGAAAGAGCGACCGCCCATTCTGCTTAGCCTTATACGTGGGGTAACAACCAAGTTTTGACCCAAGGAACGTAGGGCCCGCTGAGGAATGTAGGGCTCTAGGAGAGGACGCAGGAGACCAGGACAGTCAGTCTTGAGAATTTTAAAGACCGTAGTGAGGGCTTTAAACTGGACGCGGGCTTCTATGCGTAGCCAGTGTAATTTCTGGATGGTGTTTCTGGCAGAACACCTTCGGGGGAGGCCTACAACTGCCCTGGCGGCAGAGTTTTGAATGCGTTGAAGCCGCATCATCTCAGCTTTATTAAGGCCGAGGAAAAGGACATTGGCGTAGTCCAGCCGAGCCATGATGGTGGATTGGACTATAAGTTGACGCGTATGGCGATCAAAAAAGCCAAGAATAGGATGAAGGTTCCTCAACAGGCCCACACAAGTGGCAGCCAGGTTCTTAGTGTGGGTCTGGAAGGTAAGGGATGCATCCACCCAGACGCCAAGGTTTTTTACCACATTTTTAGGGGAGGGGGTCGGGCCCAAAGCGGATGGCCACCAGTGATCAGTCCAATAGTCAGGGTTTTTGCCCAAAAGCAACACCTCTGTTTTGCCAGCGTTCAGCTGGAGGCAATTGTGTGACATCCAGCGAGCAACTGCCTCTAGCCCGTTCTTAAATTTCGCTGCTGAGATCGAGGGGCCCTCAGTCAGGGAAATGACCAACTGGGTGTCGTCGGCGTACGACACTAGTGTCAGATCCCATTCTTTTGCTATTTCGGCGAGAGGCTGTACATAAAGATTGAATAGGGACGGGCTGAGCGCCGAACCCTGGGGGACGCCTTGCTCTATAGGGTGAGGCTCTGATATGAACGGGGGGGCAGAGACCCGAAAGGACCTGTCAGTTAAGAATGAACGGAACCATTCTAGTGCAAGGTCTTCAATACCAATGGCTTCGAGACGTTTTAATAAGATGGAGTGGGAGACCGTATCAAAGGCTGCGCTGAGATCGAGTAAAATCAGCGCAGCACTTTGACCGGCATCCAAAATGTTCCGTAAGTTTTCAATGGTGGTCAGCAGGGCGGATTCGGTGCTGAATCCTGGCCTAAAGCCATTTTGTGAGGGGTCTAGAATTTGGTGTTGCGTCATGTAGTTGGTTAAGACCTTGTTCACATGGGCCTCAGCCAATTTGGAAACCCATGGAAGCAATGAAATTGGTCTAAAGTTTCCTGGTTGTGATGGGTCTAGGTTAGGTTTTTTTATAATTGGAGAGACCCAGGCCTGCTTCCAACACGTGGGAACCACTGCTGAGGAGAAAGATAGATTAAGTAAGGTAGTCAACGAAGGAAGGAAGAAATCGAGAGATTCTAGATATTTGGCGGGTCTCATAGCATCTGTGGGCGAGCCAGATTTGACTTTGGCGCACAGTTGGGCGAGTTCGTCAGAAGTTAAGCTGGGGATAAGAGACAAGCTGGGACTATCTGACGAGGGCTCGCGTGGTTTGAAGGTATCCGGAAGGATCTGAGGGAAGGAGGTGTAGATTTTCTTTACCTTTTCCGTAAAGTAGGTGGCAAGTTCCTCGCATTGTTGTGCAGAGGTTATGCCTGAGGTAGGAGTAGGATTGTCTTTAAGTTTTTGAACAAGATCAAAGATAGTTTTTGAAGGGTTCTTGCTGGAGCCAATTGTTTCCGCATAGAAGGAAGCACGGGTGGCGCGCACCGCCTTGTGATATAGCCTCAATTTTAGCAGGTAGGCAGTTTTATCGATGTCCTTATAGTCTCTCCTCCACTGGCGTTCAGCCCTTTTGCAGTCTTTCCGCATGGTTAAGAGATTTTCGTTATACCATGGGTTAGATGGCGTATTGCGGGTTCTAGTCCATTTTGCTGGTATTAGGGAGTCTAGTCCTAAATTAATCCAATGTTGAAAGGCCGCGTATGCGGAGTTAATATCTCCGTCTGAGAGGTTAAGATGGAGGTTATCTAGTTTGCTAGTAAGGTCGCTGGGAGCCAGTTTATGCCACGGCCTCTTATATCGGGAACTGGAAGTGTTTTTCGCAGCCGAGTCTCTGGTCTTCAGGGTGAATTTGATAAGGGAGTGGTCAGTCCACCCCATGGGTTTAGGAAGGGCCGCCGAGGCATCTGGAAGATTGGAAAACACAGGGTCCAGTAAATGCCCGGCCAAATGAGTGGGAGTTAAAATGAGTGGGTTAAGCTGAAGGGCCATGAGGTCCGCCTGAAGGTTCTTAATGGTGTGGTCAGTCATGGAGTCGAAGTGTAAATTAAGGTCTCCCAGGATGGTAAAATTGGGAGAAGATATCACTAAAGTATGAGCGGCATCTAGGAGTTCCTCAATGAACCTGGCGGTGGGGCCAGGGGGCCGGTAGATATATAATCCGGAGAGGGTGAACTGGGGGTTGGTGGAGATTTTAAATCTTGCACTTTCACAGCCCCAAATGGCTTCCTTTTCAAAAGTGCAGTTGTAGGATGATTTGTAGACAACAGCTATCCCCCCCCCCCTGGAATCTCTGTTAATGGTTTTTATGGAGAAACCCTCTGGCAGTGAGAGATTAAGGATGCTGTTTTGGTCATCGTGGAGCCAAGTTTCACAGATAAACATAATGTCAGGAAGTTCCTCTGTTATAAGAGTGAACACCTCGGCGTGGTGTTTCACAAGGGATCTGACATTAAGTTGGAGAATGGAAAAAGAGTGTTGCTTATAAGCAGTGGTATTATGGCTTACTAGCCCAGGTAAGGGTGTCTGAAAACAACATGACTTACAGTACAGACCTGTTTGTCCTAAGCAGCCTTCAAGTTTCTTGCATTTAGAGTCTGGTTTAAGTGCAAGGAGGGATTTTCTGTCGTACTGGAGTTTGAGTGGTGCAAGTTGAGCAGGGGAACTGGCGAGAGGCGATGGTCTGGCGATGACGGGCGCAGACGGGCTTGCCTTAGGCGCGCCTTCGGCGCGCAAACGGCGCTCCCGCTGCGCTCGTCCGCTGCGCTTGCGTGGGAAGCACATTATAGGGGGAGGAGAGGTGGGCGTGGCCTATCAGGTGGGCGTGGCCTCGCGGCTGGCGATGGCGGCCGGAGTCAACAAACACCCCAAAACAGCGCTAAAATCCGCTGAAAATTGAATGTTTTTAGTGGCAGGCAGCCCAGCACAGAGCTCAGGGCAGGAAAACAAAGTTTTAAAATATGTAACCAAGAATAAACAGATTAAAAACAATAGCGTGTATTTCCTCCGGCTTTCCGCCTCAGAGGTGAAGTTATATAGAGCGCACTCGTGGATCAGTGCTTACTTATAGGCGGGAGAGGTGGGCGTGGCCTATCAGGTGGGCGTGGCCTCGCGGCTGGCGATGGCGGCCGGAGTCAACAAACACCCCAAAACAGCGCTAAAATCCGCTGAAAATTGAATGTTTTTAGTGGCAGGCAGCCCAGCACAGAGCTCAGGGCAGGAAAACAAAGTTTTAAAATATGTAACCAAGAATAAACAGATTAAAAACAATAGCGTGTATTTCCTCCGGCTTTCCGCCTCAGAGGTGAAGTTATATAGAGCGCACTCGTGGATCAGTGCTTACTTATAGGCGGGAGAGGTGGGCGTGGCCTATCAGGTGGGCGTGGCCTCGCAGCTGGCGATGGCGGCCGGAGTCAACAAACACCCCAAAACAGCGCTAAAATCCGCTGAAAATTGAATGTTTTTAGTGGCAGGCAGCCCAGCACAGAGCTCAGGGCAGGAAAACAAAGTTTTAAAATATGTAACCAAGAATAAACAGATTAAAAACAATAGCGTGTATTTCCTCCGGCTTTCCGCCTCAGAGGTGAAGTTATATAGAGCGCACTCGTGGATCAGTGCTTACTTATAGGCGGGAGAGGTGGGCGTGGCCTAAGTACAAACATATCAGAAAAATATCGATATCAAAAATATCGTAACTAAAAAATATCGGGTTTTTTTTAATTGAAAAAAATATGTAATATAAATAAAATAATACTTATAAATGTAAATGTAATAAACATAGTTAAAATATGTTATAATATTTCAAATTAATAAATAATATACATAATTTAATTAAAAAAAATAATTAATATACATATAATACATAATATATACTTCCTTAATAATAACTTAAAAAATTATTTTAATAACATATAAATAAATAAAAATATTATAAATTACAAATACATTTATACACAAAATATTAATATAAATAAAAATTAATAAAAATGTAAAACAAATAAAAAATAAAAGTAAATGTTGGATAGCGTAGGGGTAAAAATTACTATTCCCACTCCATAGAGGGCAAACAGTAGGGAAAGTGTTGGATAGCGTAGGGGTAAAAACTTAGGACCCATTAGGATAGCGGGCGGATCGCCCCCGCCAGGCCGGCGGTAGCCATCGCCGGCCTGGCGGGGGCGATCGGCCCGCCATTCGTGCCGGAATAACCCCCGCCATATTAGTTTGGCTGGGGGGTCCGCAGCAGATGGAAAAACCACCCGCCGCTTTTCCGCCGGCCGGAAAAGGGTTTATATGGTGGCGGTGTCTATCATACACTGCCAGTCATATTACAATGGGCATTCCTGAATGCCTTTCCGTGGCGGCAATGCCACCACGGAAAGGCATGCGGAGTCTACCTGCGTGGGTCCGTTACGGGTGCCTAGGGACTCTAGGTGGGTGGGGGGTGAACATGGTACCCCCCAGCAGTTCCAGGCACAACATGGCAGGCGCCTCGCGGTGCCTGCCATGTTGTGCATGGAAGCGCAAAGAATGACTTCCTGGCATTGTGGCGGGTGGTGCTGAGTCCACCGCCCGCCACAATGTTAGGAATGCTGGATGCGCTCACCACTGTGGTGGGCGCATCCTAACGCCAGACACGGGACCCCAACCCTTATGGCGGGCAGTCCCTATCCACGATGGGATGACGGGCGGACTTTGTCAGCCCGTCATCCTTATGGGCCCCCTACTATTCCCACTCCAGAGAGTGCAACAGTAGGGAAAGTGTTGGATAGCGTAGGGGTAAAAATTACTATTCCAACTCCAGAGAGTGCAACAGTAGAGAAAGTGTTGGATAGCGTTGGGGTAAAAATTACTATTCCAATTCCAGAGAGTGCAACAGTAGGGAAAATGTTGGATAGCGTAGGGGTAAAAATCACTATTCCCATTCCAAAGAGTGCAACAGTAGGGAAAGTGTTGGATAGCGTAGTTGAAAAAATTACTATTCCCACTCCAGAGAGTGCAACAGTAGGGAAAGTGTTGAATAGCGTAGGGTTAAAAATTACTATTCCCACTCCAGAGAGTGCAAAAGTAGGGAAAGTGTTGGATAACGTAGGGGTAAAAATTACTATTCCAACTCCAGTGTGCAACAGTAGGGAAAGTGTTGGATAGTGTAGGGGTAAAAATTACTATTCCAACTCCAGTGTGCAACAGTAGGGAAAGTGTTGGATAGAGTAGGGGTAAATATTACTATTCCCATTCCAGAGAGTGCAACAGTAGGGAAAGTGTTGGATAGCGTAGGGGTAAACATTACGATTCCCACTCCAAAGAGTGCAACAGTAGGGAAAGTGTTGGATAGCGTAGTTGAAAAAATACTATTCCCACTCCAGAGAGTGCAACAGTAGGGAAAGTGTTGGATAGCGTAGGATTAAAAATTACTATTCAAACTCCAGAGAGTGCAACAGTAGGGAAAGTGTTGGATAGCGTAGGGGTACAAATTACCATTCCCACTCTAGAGAGTGCAACAGTAGTGAAAGTGTTGGATAGGGTAGGCTTAAAAATTACTATTCGAACTCCAGAGGGTGCAACAGTAGGGAAAGTGTTGGATAGCGTAGGGGTAAAAATTACTATTCCAACTCCAGAGAGTGCAACAGTAGGGAAAGTGTTGGATAGCATAGGGTACAAATTACTATTCCAACTTCAGAGAGTGAAACAGTAGGGAAAGTGTTGCATAGCGTAGGGGTAAAAATTACTATTCCAACTCCAGAGAATGCAACAGTGGGGAAAGTGTTGGATAGCGTAGAGGTTAAAAATAACATACTTATAAATAAATTAATATTTTAAACTATTAAAAAAAGTATTACTAAATAAATATAAACTATTTACAAATACCAATACATAAATATTAACAACATGATTAGCAATAAATAATTAAGTAAAAATAAATTAATAATAAATACCAATTAATAATAATTAACTGCCCATTAATAATTAATTACCAATAGTATAATTAACAAAACAAATAATTAAAATAAAATATTACTTAATTACATTTAAATTACTACCCAATCCATTCCCCTATAAACCCACAACCCGCTACAGAACATAATTATCAATTAATCAATTAATTAAATTAATTACAAATTAATATAAAATAATTACCATTTAATTAAAATTCATTTATAATTCCTAAAAATTTATATTTAATTTAGTATAATTAAATTACTTCCCATCCTATTCCCCTATAAACCCATAACCCGCTACAGAACATCATTATCAATTAATCAATTAATTAAAATGAATTACCAATTAAGAAAATGTAATTACTAATTAATTAAAATTAATGTATAATTCCTAAAAATGTATAATTAATTTAGTATAATTAAATTACTTCCCACCCTATTCCCCTAAAAACCCACAACCCGCTGCTGCACTAAAATACAAAATTTACCTAAATTACATAAATAAAAATAAAAGAAATACTACATACATAATAATATGCTTTCTTTACCAAAGTTCATAAAGCACGCTCTCAGGACAATAAACCAAGGTATCACACAATCTCAATGCTGCTGTTTATTCACAACGCGTTTCGCCGACAAGACGGCTTGATCACGTGAAAAAATGCTGTTACATCATTGGTATTTGTTGACTGTGTATCCATGGTCATCAAAAGAGGACTAACGTATTCTAAAACATAATGTTCACATTAAACAATAATAATGTCGAAATTACCGTCCTTTTAACTTACGGAACATCTGTATCATATACAGTCACCCAATCCATCTCATTTTATGAATTTAGAACGTATTACTCCAAACATAACAAACACGCAAAAGTCTGTCTTGAGTAATTGCATTCGTGATATATATCTCAGGAATTACCCCTATATTGGAATGCCTCAAAACACAGAAGTCACAATAAAATATCGAGAGGTAAACCAGCATTGTAAGAAGATTACAAATAACGTGACTCCTACCACTCTCACTCTAGATGCGTGTGAGACGGAAGGTGGGTTCCCAACCTCGTCGGTGTCCTCAAATAGAATACAAATAATAATAAATGCATAATAAATACATTAAATGCATCAAACCTGATATTGACCAGTGCCCTAAGATTACAAACGAAAAGGTCCTATATTTTCTAAAGGCACACAGTGGTACCATGTGGGTAGCGGCAAGTGCCCCTGTCTCAACTAATTATGTCCATGATATGTATCTCATGAATTATCCTTATAACACAGTGTTTCACATCTCAGAAGTCCCAATAAGAAATCGAAAGGCATACCAGCATAGTAAGTAGATTGGATTGCAAATAACGTGACTCCTCCCACTCTCACTCTAAATGCGTGTGAGACGGAGGGTGGGTTCCCAACCTCGTCTGTGTCCCCAAAATAATCGTAAATACCTTAAATGTATAAAAAAAACTTGTGTTGGCCAGTGCCCTAAGGTTATAAAAGCAACAGTTTCTTAATAAAGACACACAATAGTATCATGTGGGTGACGGCAAGTGTCCAAAATTCAACAGAGTCAACTTAAACTTTGTTACCATGCAACAAAATTACCAATGTTCAGCATAAAGTGCCCAGGTGATGAAGGAGGCAGAGAAGGGGAGAAGTCCCGTGAAGTGAAGTGCCGATAAAGTGGGCCCCCTCTCTTACTCCTAGAAATAAACAAATATATTGTAGATTAAAAACACACTCGATGTCATAATACATCAATCATTCTAATACACAAAGGGCTAAAACACCATATCTCTAAGGTATGGAAGAACGATGGTGAACTATGTATGTAATTCAAATACAGATTACATTTTAAAAAGCATTAGATCTTCAAATGCACGGCTAATTCCTCATCTTGATTCAGGCCTCCTGGGGCCTTGCTCTGAAATTCAATGATAAGTTTGGACTCCCTCTGACGTAATTTTGACACCCTGTTGCCGCCCCTAGGGTTCTTTGTTATTTGCTCCAGGATGATAAAACTTAGATCTTTGACATTCGAGAAATGATATTCTCTAAAATGTCGCGCAACAGGGTATTTGGGGTCAAAATTGGTGATGGCTCTCGTATGCTCCAGAATCCGTTTTTTAGCCATGCAAGTGGTGCTGCCAATATACCATTTGTTGCATGAACAAAAAATTGCATATACAACAAAAGTGGAACTACAGGTGAGAAAGGACACGATTTTCTTGGTGACACCATTGTAAGTGACTTCTTTGCATGACTTGCTATTGGAGCAAGCTTTGCAGTGTCCACAGGGAAAGAAACCTTCTAGTCCCTTCATTGTGGGCGGATATGTGGTAATGTCACTATGGACTAACATGTCCCTCATACTCCTCCCTCGTCTATATGTGATACTGGGTCTCTTAGGGAGATCCCTCCCAATAACGTTGTCCATTTTCAGTATGTCCCAATTCTTTGTTATAATTTTCTGAATTGCTTTTGAGTCCGTGCTGTAAGTGAGGATCAGTCTCGTAACATCCTCCCCTTCCACAACTGTATTGGGTTTGTCACAGATAGTGTCAAATCTGTCGATCGCGTTGGCCCTGTCCCTAGCTTTCTTAAGCACCCAACTGGGGTAACCTCGAGTACGAAACCTGTCCAACATGCTTTCACTTTCTTCCTGGTATCCACTCTCATTGTTACAGTTGCGTTTTGCCCTCAGCAATACTGGATGTCAAAATTGAGATTGTTGATGAGAAGGTCCAGACCAAACTCTTCCGCAAAGCCACTGCGGGTAACAGTATATTGCATGCCCTCAGTAGCCACCCAGACAATCTCAAATGGAGTATTCCATTTGGTGAGCTGCTGAGGGCAAAACGCAACTGTAACAATGAGAGTGGATACCAGGAAGAAAGTGAAAGCATGTTGGACAGGTTTCGTACTCGAGGTTACCCCAGTTGGGTGCTTAAGAAAGCTAGGGACAGGGCCAACGCGATCGACAGATTTGACACTATCTGTGACAAACCCAATACAGTTGTGGAAGGGGAGGATGTTACGAGACTGATCCTCACTTACAGCACGGACTCAAAAGCAATTCAGAAAATTATAACAAAGAATTGGGACATACTGAAAATGGACAACGTTATTGGGAGGGATCTCCCTAAGAGACCCAGTATCACATATAGACGAGGGAGGAGTATGAGGGACATGTTAGTCCATAGTGACATTACCACATATCCGCCCACAAAGAAGGGACTAGAAGGTTTCTTTCCCTGTGGACACTGCAAAGCTTGCTCCAATAGCAAGTCATGCAAAGAAGTCACTTACAATGGTGTCACCAAGAAAATCGTGTCCTTTCTCACCTGTAGTTCCACTTTTGTTGTATATGCAATTTTTTGCTCATGCAACAAATGGTATATTGGCAGCACCACTTGCATGGCTAAAAAACGGATTCTGGAGCATACGAGAGCCATCACCAATTTTGACCCCAAATACCCTGTTGCGCGACATTTTAGAGAATATCATTTCTCGAATGTCAAAGATCTAAGTTTTATCATCCTGGAGCAAATAACAAAGAACCCTAGGGGCGGCAACAGGGTGTTAAAATTACGTCAGAGGGAGTCCAAACCTATCATTGAATTTCAGAGCAAGGCCCCAGGAGGCCTGAATCAAGATGAGGAATTAGCCATGCATTTGAAGATCTAATGCTTTTTAAAATGTAATCTGTATTTGAATTACATACATAGTTCACCATCGTTCTTCCATACCTTAGAGATATGGTGTTTTAGCCCTTTGTGTATTAGAATGATTGATGTATTATGACATCGAGTGTGTTTTTAATCTACGATATATTTGTTTATTTCTAGGAGTAAGAGAGGGGGCCCACTTTATCTGCACTTCACTTCACGGGACTTCTCCCCTTCTCTGCCTCCTTCATCACCTGGGCACTTTATGCTGAACATTGGTAATTTTGTTGCATGGTAACAAAGTTTAAGTTGACTCTGTTGAATTTTGGACACTTGCCGTCACCCACATGATACTATTGTGTGTCTTTATTAAGAAACTGTTGCTTTTATAACCTTAGGGCACTGGCCAACACGAGGTTTTTTGATACATTTAAGGTATTTACGATTATTTTGGGGACACAGACGAGGTTGGGAACCCACCCTCCGTCTCACACGCATTTAGAGTGAGAGTGGGAGGAGTCACGTTATTTGCAATCCAATCTACTTACTATGCTGGTATGCCTTTCGATTTCTTATTCGGACTTCTGGTATGTGAAACACTGTGGTATGAGGATAATTCATGAGATACATATCATGGACATAATTAGTTGAGACAGGGGCACTTGCCGCTACCCACATGGTACCACTGTGTGCCTTTAGAAAATATAGGACCTTTTCGTTTGTAATCTTGGGGCACTGGCCAATATCAGGTTTCATGCATTTAATGTATTTATTATGCATTTATTATTATTTGTATTCTATTTGAGGACACCGACGAGGTTGGGAACCCACCTTCCGTCTCACACGCATCTAGAGTGAGAGTGGGAGGAGTCACGTTATTTGTAATCTTCTTACAATGCTGGTTTACCTCTCGATATTTTATTGTGACTACTGTGTTTTGAGGCATTCCAATATAGGGGTAATTCCTGAGATATATATCACGAATGCAATTACTCAAGACAGACTATTGCGTGTTTGTTATGTTTGGAGTAATACGTCCTAAATTCATAAACTGAGATGGATTGGGTGACTGTATATGATACAGATGTTCCGTAAGTTAAAAGGACGGTAATTTCGACATTATTATTGTTTAATGTGAACATTATGTTTTATAATACGTTAGTCCTCTTTTGATGACCATGGATACACAGTCAACAAATACCAATGATGTAACAGCATTTTTTCACGTGATCAAGCCGTCTTGTCGGCGAAACGCGTTGTGAATAAACAGCAGCATTGAGATTGTGTGATACCTTGGTTTATTGTCCTGAGAGCGTGCTTTATGAACTTTGGTAAAGAAAGCAGGAATCTGCCGGCTTTACTCCGCCGGCGTGCACGCCACCTCTCACGGGTCGGATGAGATCCAGAAGGAGTTGGTTGCTTTATGGATACATAATAATATACATAAAAATCATATATAAAACGATACTAGTAACATTGATATTACTAACATCGATATTAGTAACATCGATATTACTAACATCGATATTAACAAAATCGATATTACTTACCTTCGAAATTCTGTCCCATCGATATTAAAAATATCGATATAACTTACCTTCTATATTATGTCTCTTCGATATTTAAACATCGACATTATTGTATGTCGATATTTAAAAATCGATATTTTGTCTGCCTACCCCGCAAGGTGTGCCTCTCTGTTTAAAAATAAAGAGGTTCTGGGAGAGCATGTACCGTCATTTAGGAAAGTAGTGCTCCGGGGCTGTAATTAAAACCTACAAAGTAACTTCACATGTAACAAGGGGTGTCCACATGGGAGGTTACAAGAAGAGAAAAGGCAATACTAAGGATGGACTACTGACCAATGAAAAGCCACAATTTAGAAAGGACAGTGACAGGAGCCAATTAAAAAGATGGGCAGAAATGGGCGGCGCTTCATGTCCATATCCTGAATACAGCATGGATCAAAGAGACAGCGCAAACGCTGCCTAGGCGAGACTAAAAACATAGTAATTAACAAAAGGGGGGAAGCAGAGGGAGAAGTGGATTCTGTCTCCCCTGGCAATATGTATAAACAAAGAGAATCCACTAGGGTAGTGTCGGTGATCCCTACAGTGGTGGGGAGCAACCAGTGTTGTTTAAATACCCCTCACACACCAAAAGGCCCCTTGGTGTCATGCTTCATCATCGGGGTCTTCGCAAACCTCTACGGAATGCGGCGTGCTACGACACACTACTACGTAGGAGCACTGAAGGTGAACTATGTGTTGGTGTGTGTGGAGTAATAGTGTGTGAGTGGTGAGGTGAAAGTGTTGGTTAAAAAATACCTGGCTCGTAGGAAAAAAACAAAAACTCTTTATTAAGTCCTCGGCTGGTATCATTAAAAAAAGTGCAGGTGAGGTTGTTTACTTACTGATTATGGTATGTCAACCTCAAAAATGCGTCGACATATTTCGGAGTTAAAGACTCCTTCTTCAGGACGAGGATGTGCACTGGTTATCCTCACCTTACTCACATGTATATGTAGATGTCAAAGTGTGCTCTACAAAAATAAATATGGTGAAATGTACCTATCTGTTTTTAAGAAAAAGTCTGTTGCGCCCAATTGGCGTTATACAGAACCTGTGAATAAACAAAAAGTCATATAAAACATAATGTCTAAATTGGAACACATGTTCAGGAAAAACTGTGTTTATTACACAGAAGGGTAACGACGAACCAAAAATAAGGTCCAGGAACCCTGAAAAAGAAAAAAGAAAAAGAAAACACGGACAAACATATAGACTAGGACACACATTAATTGTTTTGAAGGTCGCCATTGGATTCCGTAAGGTGAAAGAAACGGATTGAGAATCACACAATTGTCAACATATCTATATTGCTTACTTATAGTTAAGGGCTAAGTAGCCTCATGAGCCAAAAGTTTGGTATTGGGGGTTCTCTGTTCTGCTCAATGTAGCAACCTGTGGGGTGTTAAAGGAACTGAGTTTTAGGATCTAAGATACTCGTTCGCAGTACAGATATAAATAGTCACACCCTACACCATCAAACTCACAGATACAGCAAGGCCAGGTAGGCTCTCATCCCCTCAACGCGACTCCGACGAAGTGTCGGTTCACTGAAAAACAAACACCTTTTATAGTGCCTCGGGATGTTCTAATTGCCCCCTAAATGAAAACGGAATCGGCCCAAAAAAGGACATAGTCCTTAGGTTATGATCCGGTTCTGCGTGCGTTAGGTGGGTGTGTCTATTGTTCAGAAGACATGTGCGGAGAAATGAAACTAACCGCAAGCGCATGCGCGAAGCGGTAGTGTCTGCAAATCGTCCGAGCATTTTTGTACAGCTTGCAGGCGCTCGCGCATGCGTGTATGGGGGGTACCTCGATCCTGTCATTGTTTCTGGGGCTATTTCTTTAAAGACAGGATTATATAGAGAGCCGTGAGACCTCTATAATACACGGGGATGCTGTCTATTCAGAAAAACTTAGGAAGAATATTTGAAGTACGAAAAGTCACTATAGACTGGTAATGTTCAAGGATGGTATGACAGTCAATCGTGGGCTATCATCGCAATTGGCTCCATGGAATGGAGTCATTTAATCCAGTGATATCTGTGCCCAAACGGAACACCCACCTTTGTTCTTTTTCAAAAAGGCCTATATCTGACGGCAGTTGCTCCATCACAGTCCAATGTATTTCATTCACACAGTGCTGTGCCTCCAAAAAATGTGCTGCCATTTTTGTAGTTTGTTTCTTGCACCTTACATTGCTTTTGTGCTCGTTTATTCTCGTTTTTACAGCACGTGTTGTCATACCCACATATTCATTTCCACATGGGCATGTAATCAGGTATACAACATTCCTGCTGTTGCAGTTTGTGAATGCTCGTTGTTCCCATTTGGTGCCGTTATTGAAGGTGAGAGTAAGACTCTTCTCAGTCAGGTGGCAGCTATTACAATTGCCACATGGATGGTGTCCATGAAGACCTCGTAATCTGGTTTGTTGAATCACATTAGTTCGAGGTCTGGTATGTACCAGGATGTCTTTCAAGTTTCTTCCTCTCCTGTGAGCGAATAAAGGCTTTTCTAGATCTAGAGAACCACTTGTCAAAATCCGCCAATGTTTATTTACCAGTTTTGAGACCTGGTTGGAAACAGAACTGTATGTTGTTACACAGACTGTTCTGTTTTCTGTCTTTTCCTTTTGGGTGTTGTCTTCTAAAAGGGCTTCTTGGCTGGTATTGCGCGCCCTTTTCATTGTTTGCTTTATGACTCTTTCGGGATACCTTCTCTGTTTCAGTTTTTTACTCAGATCTTGTGCTTGGGATTTATATTTTCCCACATCGCTGCAATTGCGGCGTAAGTGTAGGAACTGACCGTATGGTAAGTTTTCTCTTAGGTGACGTGGATGGAAACTGTCGTACCTAAGGAGGCAACTCCTAGCTGTGGGTTTCAAATGTGTCTCAGTTTTTAGGTATCCTCCCTCATGGTAGATGTTCAAATCCAGGAACATCATTGATTCATTGGACATTTGGTGGGTAAACTTCAGAAAAGCATTCTGATTGTTGATCCAATGCATGAAATCTATGAACGATTGGTAATTCCCTTCCCAGATGACCAAGACGTCATCAATATAACGCCTCCAGGTGAGGATCTTGGTCCTGAACGGATTGCGGGGATGGAGGATTTTGGTAGTTTCCAAGTGGTGTACATATAGACCTGCTAGGCTCGGCGCGAATGTGCTTCCCATACTCGTTCCGTGCCGTTGTAGGTATAGAATGCCCTCATACTCGAAAAAGTTTCTGGTGAGTGCCATGGAGATACATTCCATCACCACTCCTCGTGGAGTATGATAGTTCCATTGTTTGGTATGTAATACCTCCTCAATGATTAGGAGGGTTTCATCGTGTGGGAGACTAGTGTAAAGGCTCTCCACATCGAGGCTCAGCAGTATTTGAGAGTCTGGGTTGAACGGTTGATTTTGTAACACCTGAAGAACAGCTTTTGTGTCCCTAAGATATGTGTCCGTTGCCTGAACCAGAGGCCTTAGGAAGGCGTCAGCGAATTTGGATAAAGGTTCAAGTATGGACGAAATGCCGGACACAATGGGGCGACCAGGTGGACTTTGTAGGTTTTTATGAACCTTCGGTATTGTGTAAAAATAAGGTTTTCGCGGGTTTTTTGTGTCAGAAAATCGGCCTCCTTTTTCGAGAGCCAGTTATGGGCAAGGGCTTCCTCAGTCATTACACCTATTTGGATGCGTATGGACTCTGTGGGGACCTCTTCAAGAATCTGGTAGTTTCTCCTATCCGAAAGGAGTATTCTACATTCTTGGTCGTATGCAGTGGTTGTCTGAATAACTACTGCACCACCCTTGTCCGCAGGTTTTATAATGATTTGTTTGTTTTGTGAAAGTTCCCTTATTGCCTCGTTTTCCTGTCTACTCATATTTTGGAATACTCTTTGGTTGGTGTTCATTTTCCCTAATTCGACCATAACGGCTTTCTCAAAGGCCAGGACTTCAACAGGAAGTTGATTGTCCAGTGGCGTGAAAGACGACTTAGGTGGTATTGGGGGTTCTCTGTTCTACACAATGTAGCAACCTGTGGGGTGTTAAAGGAACTGAGTTTCTGGAATCCAATGGCGACCTTCAAAACAATTAATGTGTGTCCTAGTCTATATGTTTGTCCGTGTTTTCTTTTTCTTTTTTCTTTTTTCTTTTTCAGGGTTCCTGGACCTTATTTTTGGTTCGTCGTTACCCTTCTGTGTAATAAACACAGTTTTTCCTGAACATGTGTTCCAATTTAGACATTATGTTTTATATGACTTTTTGTTTATTCACAGGTTCTGTATAACGGCAATTGGGCGCAACGGACTTTTTCTTAAAAACAGATAGGTACATTTCACTATATTTATTTTTGTAGAGCACACTTTGACATCTACATATACATGTGAGTAAGGTGAGGATAACCAGTGCACATCCTCGTCCTGAAGAAGGAGTCTTTAACTCCGAAACATGTCGACGCATTTTTGAGGTTGACATACCATAATCAGTAAGTAAACAACCTCACCTGCTCTTTTTTTAATGATACCAGCCGAGGACTTAATAAAGAGTTTTTGTTTTTTTCCTACGAGCCAGGTATTTTTTAACCAACACTTTCACCTCACCACTCACACACTATTACTCCACACACACCAACACATAGTTCACCTTCAGTGCTCCTACGTAGTCGTGAGTCGTAGCACGCCGCATTCCGTAGAGGTTTGCGAAGACCCCGATGATGAAGCATGACACCAAGGGGCCTTTTGGTGTGTGAGGGGTAGTTAAACAACACTGGTTGATCCCCACCACTGTAGGGATCACCGACACTACCCTAGTGGATTCTCTTTGTGTATACATATTGCCAGTGGTGACAGAATCCACTTCTCCCTCTCCCCTTTTGTTAATTACTAGTTCTGGACAGCGCACAGCTGTGGGAGCCCCTCCCAACTAACTTGGACACATATAGACTTTCGCCACACACTACATTCAACACTTTACTAATCATCCTCCTCAACGTCACCAGCATGGAGGATGAGCATGGGCTAACATTCAGTGAGGATGACATTGACAGGATTTTGGCTGAAGAAAATCCCTTTGAAGGATTAAGTACTAACGATCCAGGCCCAGCAGTAGGAGAATGGGATGAATTGACAAACGTACGGAAAGTACAGATCAGGGCTGCCCTACATGGTCTTCTGATGAGGGAATATTTAAGGAACAAGATGGCCCCTCAGGGCTTGATAGTAAAAAATGAACCATTCATTTTCCGAGAAGATCTCACGTTCAAAAAGTCTTGGTCATTAATTTCCTGGCACTGTACCAGAGACTGGTTGGTACTGATAGTACAGACTGCTAGTCGGAAATCCCAAGAATTAAAAACAGAGATACAAAGACTAGAAGTCCAACTAAAAGCATTTATTTCACCAGCTGACCTAAAGAAAGGGCTGGAAGAGCTTAACAAACAAATGTCTGACTTCGAGGCGACATTGAAACAGAGCAAATTTAACAAGCTAAAGAAAGATAAGGACCGATTTACAGCATAGTAGGCTTACCCTTACATGAAAGCTGACTATGTGACTAGTGGTAACACGAGTGATGCTGACAGCGCCAGTTCAGATGGAAGCTCCACTAGCACAAACTCAGGTGGTTTCCGAAACAAAAGACAACAAAGGGGTGGTTACCGCCAACAGAGAACCCAATTCCCACGCCAAAGAGGGTGGAGAGGTTTCCAAGGACCTCCACAGTTCAACCCCTTTCAGGGCCAGTACCAGTTCCCTCAGTTTCAATATGGCCCCCCACCAATGGGACCAATGTACCCACAATGGGGAGAAGACCCTACCACTGTACAACAAAATCAACAACCTTTTTTATCATGGGGCCCAGGAGCCAACAGAGGCAGGAACAGGAGAGGGAACAATGTCACCTGGTAACCGGTGGTCGAGACAGACCCCAGCGTACACACCAGGTGTATGACAGCGAGCCGAGCGTCAACGAGCAAGAGAGGGACCTAGTCATCAATATATCTCCTTGGCCGTTAACAGATATGCAGAACCAAGTACTCAACAAAGGTTTAGGGTATGTCCCCACAAATAAACGGGACACGTTTCGCTTACACAAAGAGGTTCAGGACTTTGTAAGGACTATCAAGTTGAGAGCTTTCTTTTATAATCAGGAACCCACCCAGGAACCATCTGATACTGGCTTAAAACCTACGTTGTCTTTCACGCCACTGGACAATCAACTTCCTGTTGAAGTCCTGGCCTTTGAGAAAGCCGTTATGCTCGAATTAGGGAAAATGAACACCAACCAAAGAGTATTCCAAAATATGAGTAGACAGGAAAACGAGGCAATAAGGGAACTTTCACAAAACAAACAAATCATTATAAAACCTGCGGACAAGGGCGGTGCAGTAGTTATTCAGACAACCACTGCATACGACCAAGAATGTAGAATACTCCTTTCGGATAGGAGAAACTACCAGATTCTTGAAGAAGACCCCACAGAGTCCATACGCATCCAAATAGGTGTAATGACTGAGGAAGCCCTTGCCCATAACTGGCTCTCGAAAAAGGAGGCCGATTTTCTGACACAAAAAAACCCGCGAAAACCTTACTTTTACACAATACCGAAGGTTCATAAAAACCTACAAAGTCCACCTGGTCGCCCCATTGTGTCCGGCATTTCGTCCATACTTGAACCTTTATCCAAATTCGCTGACGCCTTCCTAAGGCCTCTGGTTCAGTCAACGGACACATATCTTAGGGACACAAAAGCAGTTCTTCAGGTGTTACAAAATCAACCGTTCAACCCAGACTCTCAAATACTGCTGAGCCTCGATGTGGAGAGCCTTTACACCAGTCTCCCACACGATGAAACCCTCCTAATCATTGAGGAGGTATTACATACCAAACAATGGAACTATCATACTCCACGAGGAGTGGTGATGGAATGTATCTCCATGGCACTCACCAGAATTTTTTTTGAGTATGAGGGCATTCTATACCTACAACGGCACGGAACGAGTATGGGAAGCACATTCACGCCGAGCCTAGCAGGTCTATATGTACACCACTTGGAAACTACCAAAATACTCCATCCCAGCAATCCGTTCAGGACCAAGATCCTCACCTGGAGGCGTTATATTGATGACATCTTGGTCATCTGGGAAGGGAATTACCAATCTGTCATAGATTTCATGCATTGGATCAACAATCAGAATGCTTTTCTGAAGTTTACCCACCAAATGTCCAATGAATCAATGGTGTTCCTGGATTTGAACATCTACCATGAGGCAGGATACCTAAAAACTGAGACACATTTTAAACCCACAGCTAGGAATTGCCTCCTTAGGTACGACAGTTTCCATCCACGTCACCTAAGAGAAAACTTACCATACGGTCAGTTCCTACGCTTACGCCGCATTGCAGCAATGTGGGAAAATAAAAATCCCAAGCACAAGATCTGAGTAAAAAACTGAAACAGAGAAGGTATCCCGAAAGAGTCATAAAGCAAGCGATGAAAAGGGCGCGCAATAACAACCTAGAAGCCCTTTTAGAAGACAACACCCAAAAGGAAAAGACAGAAAACAGAACAGTCTGTGTATCAACATACAGTTCTGTTTCCAACCAGGTCTCAAAACTGGTAAATAAACATTGGCGGATTTTGACAAGTGGTTCTCTAGATCTAGAAAAGCCTCTATTCGCTCACAGGAGAGGAAGAAACTTGAAAGACATCCTGGTACATACCAGACCTCGCACTAATGTGATTCAACAAACCAGATTACGAGGTCTTCATGGACACCATCCATGTGGCAATTGTAATAGCTGCCACCCGACTGAGAAGACTCTTACTCTCACCTTCAAAAACGGCACCAAACGGGAACAACGAGCATTCACAAACTGCAACAGCAGGAATGTTGTATACCTGATTACATGCCCATGTGGAAAAGAATATGTGGGTATGACAACACGTGCTGTAAAAACGAGAATAAACGAGCACAAAAGCAATGTAAGGTGCAAGAAACAAACTACAAAAATGGCAGCACATTTTTTGGAGGCACAGCACTGTGTGAATGAAATACATTGGACTGTGATTGAGCAACTGCCGTCAGATATAGGCCTTTTTGAAAAAGAACAAAGGTGGGTGTTCCGTTTGGGCACAGATATCACTGGATTAAATGACTCCATTCCATGGAGCCAATTGCGATGATAGCCCACAATTGACTGTCATACCATCCTTGAACATTACCAGTCTGTAGTGAATTTCCGTACTTCAAATATTCTTCCTAAGTTTTTCTGAATAGACAGCATCCCCGTGTATTATAGAGGTCTCACGGCTCTCTATATAATCCTGTCTTTAAAGAAATAGCCCCAGAAACAATGACAGGATCGAAGTACCCCCCATACATGCATGCGCGAGCGCCTGCAAGCTGTACAAAAATGCTCGGACGATTTGCAGACACTACCGCTTCGCGCATGCGCTTGCGGTTAGTGTCATTTCTCCGCACATTTCTTTTGAACAATAGACACACCCACCTAACGCACGCAGAACCGGATCATAACCTAAGGACTATGTCCTTTTTTGGGCCGATTCTGTTTTCAATTAGGGGGCAATTAGAACATCCCGAGGCACTATAAAAGTATGTTTGTTTTTCAGTGAACCGACACTTCGTCGGAGCCGCGTTGAGGGGATGAGAGCCTACCTGGTCTTGCTGTAACCGTGAGTTTGATGGTGTAGGGTGTGACTATTTATATCTGTACCGCGAACGAGTATCTTAGATCCTAAAACTCAGTTCCTTTAACACCCCACAGGTTGCTACATTGAGCAGAACAGAGAACCCCCAATACCACGCTTTTGGCTCATGAGGCTACTTAGCCCTTAACTATAAGTAAGCAATATATATATGTTGACTATTGTGTGATTCTCAATCCGTTTCTTTCACCTTACGGAATCCAATGGCGACCTTCAAAACAATTAATGTGTGTCCTAGTCTATATGTTTGTCCGTGCTTTCTTTTTCTTTTTTCTTTTTCAGTGTTCCAGGACCTTATTTTTGGTTCGTTGTTACCCTTCTGTGTAATAAACACAGTTTTTCCTGAACATGTGTTCCAATTTAGACATTATGTTTTATAAGACTTTTTGTTTATTCACAGGTTCTGTATAACGCCAATTGGGCGCAACAGACTTTTTCTTAAAAACAGATAGGTACATTTCACTATATTTATTTTTGTAGAGCACACTTTGACATCTACATATACATGTGAGTAAGGTGAGGATAACCAGTGCACATCCTCGTCCTGAAGAAGGAGTCTTTAACTCCGAAACATGTCGACGCACTTTTGAGGTTGGCATACCATAATCAGTAAGTAAACAACCTCACCTGCACTTTTTTTTAATGATACCAGCCGAGGACTTAATAAAGAGTTTTTGTTTTTTTCCTACGAGCGAGGTATTTTTTAACCAACACTTTCACCTCACCACTCACACACTATTACTCCACACACACCAACACATAGTTCACCTTCAGTGCTCCTACGTAGTCGTGAGTCGTAGCACGCCGCATTCCGTAGAGGTTTGCGAAGACCCCGAGGATGAAGCATGACACCAAGGGGCCTTTTGGTGTGTGAGGGGTATTTAAACAACACTGGTTGCTCCCCACCACTGTAGGGATCACCGACACTACCCTAGAGACTAAAAACATGTCAGCCTAGAGAGATGTAACTGAGATGCTATCAGTATTTTTATGTGTTCTTTTGGAACTTCACACTTTCTAATTGTGTTTTTCACCTTCATGCCATTATGACACGGGGGTAATAGTACATATCAAAACGTGAATCAACAAGTGTTAAAAGAATGATACACTATGTCTGGTTCCTTTTTTTATCTTTTCACAGATGGAGTGATTGAAAATAAAAAGCTTTGGAAGTAGAAAAAGGAGCAGCTATTTGCCCTTATTATAAATAGCTATGGTTTATTCCAGGGGGTTCCGCGTCATCACCCTGAAGAAAGTCCATCACCCTTTAGGGGCTTTAGAGGACTGAAAAATGTTGGCATTAGGGTCTTAGGACCATAATATCCCAAAAACCCTATATATTTTTCTCAATTTTAATATCCTGGGTAGATCCAAAAATAAAGGGAAACTGGGATCTGTCTGTGATTTTTAATCTTTATTCCCCCTGGCCAAACACTTCTCTAAGAGCTCTCTGAAATATGGTTGAGCCCACCCTGACTTCTAGGCATCAGGGTGACCTGATGATGAAGCATGACACCACTAGGGTGTGTCAGGGTATATAAAAACAAAAAGGACTTGCCTCCTTTCTCACTTCCCAGTGGCGTACTATTCGTAGCTTCATATAGGGATTTCCCATCACTGTTTGATCAGGATCCATCCAGAACAATAATCGTGGAATAAAATTAAGTATCATGGGAGTACCTTGTGTGATTAAGTGTTCTAACACAGGAGGGTGTACTCCCTTTTGAGAGATCCTCTCGGCCCTTCTGGTAACAAGGGTTTACCTCTGTGTATTACGTATCTCATAGTTTTGCCCAGAAGACCTATGTTCCTTTATCTGAGGGGTTCACCCCGTCGCTACTGAAGTATTCAGGGCGCCTCAGGTTGATCAGGCCATGCCTGATGGTTTTCCACCAGTTTGCCCTGCATGTTTTGGAAACTCCCATGTTTGGCTATTTTCTGGATCTATCCAGGGCCCCTGTGGACCAGGCTCCCTTCCATCTTTGCCCAGGTATAATCTCTGACCATATCAGGCTGATGCTGCAAAATCATCTGGCAGCGATGATTAGATTGTTCTTGATACACCCAGCAGCTCTTTTCCTCCCTATCTGAACCATGTCCTTCCTCCAGAAATGCATGATGAGCAGGTCAGGCTCTGCTGGGTGCTTCTTGTGCAGCTTCTCCAAAGTAGCCCCCAGCTTGTCCCAGCACATTCCAGATGACCCCATCCATCGTATATGCATCTTGCCTGGCATGGGAAGTGCAGCTCCCCCCAAGGGCCCTCTGAATAAAGAAATATCCGACAAACCTACCCTGCTGTGCACCTGGCTCTTCTAAGACAAATAACATCAGCTTTTTTCTGTTTGCTGCCTAAGGTCGCAGTGGAGGATGTTGGGAGGGGTTGGCATTTTTTTACAACCCTCCTTCATTAGGTATCCCTATATTGCTTTTGTATGCTGCTGCATGCCACCTACCCAACCCTTTGATGCCTTCCGCAGGGACACCCAGCCTTGCTGCCATTGTTGCTGCACCAATGAGGAAAGAATGCAAACCGAAATGTTCCCTGTCTTAACTAGAACTTTCTTCAGTTCTGCCTGAAATTGGAATTTGCTAAGGCACTACCCATTGCTGTGCCTCAAAATAAGGTCTTCCCTGCTGGGAGTATCGCCCAAGACTCACACATCCAGCGTACCAGGCATAAATCTTGGTCAGACACTGTAGCTTTCACTGTGTCCCTGGGGCTGCTGGTCCATCTTGTACCTTTTCAGTAGTATCTCATCTTGTCCTGTGCATAGCCGTATGCCTCGTGTTTAGAATGGGGCTTCCAACTCACTTAATCTAAAAGCCCCAGCCCCAAAGGATGCTAGTGTAAATGCTGATTTAAATAGTGTAACTTTAAAGGCATCTGTACAAGTTTTGGCCAGGACGCTTACAAAATGCACAAGGGTGTGAATTCACTGGGCAGCTTTTTATCTTGTCTTTTACTCTCTAGTCGCTTTCAGCTTTTAAACGCTGCCCTGAGGTGGTGTTAGTCAGTGGGGTCCTCCCCAGTGACGAGTTTTAAAAAATGTGCTGTTGCCTCCAGGTGTGCCTGCGCCCATGATTTCGAATTATTCTGCTCAAATACCCATCGCACAAACGGTTCTGCTGCACACGCAGTGCTTCCTATGTCCTTAAACGATTCTATCCCAGTGACCCTCTGTGACCCTCTGCACTGTTTTTTAATATGTCCCATACCGCTGCGCTGTTTTGGGTGCAAGGGTGTGTTCTATCGGCGGGGACAGGTCACATCTGCAAGAGACCAGAGCTTGTCTAGGAAAGGGGTCACTGCTCACTCTGCTGCAGGGGCCAGCTTCCTGAATATGTTTATCTGGGATAGAGAGAGTGCATCAGCTTGGGCCTTTTTGAACCCTTAGACATGCTTTGCCCTCAACTCCAGGTTGCTTGTTAACTGTAGCTTCACCATGCATCTTAAGACCTTCTCTTTGACTACCAATGCCTTAATCCCTCTTGTAATGTCCTTTGTTTTATCCCGTGGGATGTGCCCGCAATGGAGTCCAATTCTATGACCAGAAAAAATATCTTTTTTGCAAGCCCCTGTCTTTTTTCTGCGGCCAGTGTTACACCTGTTTTGGCCAACAGCTGCTGAAACACAGTCAACAGGCTTCTACACTCTGCCACCCGGTCCACCTATGAATAGGAAGTTGTCTAGGTAGTGGAGCTTGCCCCTGTCTGGGTACTTTTTGTGCAGTGTACACTCATGGATAGTACTGAATTTTTCAAAGTATGGGCATAATATGGAACACAACATGGGAAGGGCCTTGCCATAATTTGTTCCACTTTGAATTTGAAGCTCAGGAGGGGGTAGCTCTCTGGTTGCACTGTTGGGAGCCTAAAAGCGGATGTCTGCCTTTTTCAGCAAGCTTTCTCTTTCTTGTCTCTTTCTCTGTCACCCCTACCTTTTTTGCAGTCTGCCACTGGTTGCCCCTCGCTCATGTGGAGCACATCTGCCTGCTAGTTTGCCTCTCGCCTAGCCTTCTGCCTTTTTACTGTGTGTCATGTTGCCCCTGTGGGCTGTCACTGGATGTTCCTTCAGGCCATGTCTTATTGTGTAGTGAGTATGCCTCTCGATATCTTTCACTGCTTCTGTGCATGACAAATGTCCCAAATGAGTTCATTACATGTCAGAGGTGACACCTGCTGTCCTTTGTTTTTGGGGGGCATTCCTGTCTGCTTAGATGCGGGGCCTCCAAGCTGCTCACATTGTGCACTGTGTCTGTAGTTTCCTTCTTTGTTTTTAAAACAGGCTAGGCCCCTGAGTAATTTGTGTTGTGGTTGGAGCTCTGCTGACTCACTGCTCCCTGCAGACGGAGTTGCCTTTGTTTGTGGCTCTCGTTGAGTGGGGCCCAGTAGCGGCTCACAGAGATAACGCTGTGGGGTGAGGAGGTGGGGCGTTTGCGTGCTGGGTGGAGGGGCAGTGGAGTCCAACATACAACAGCAAAGGTTAACGTAATAAAATATATATATCTGCCGTCGTATCTTGGGCTCCACTACCCCTACCCAGCTCCACCCCCACTCCGCCTCCCCGCCCCACAGCGTTACCTCTGCGAGCCACCACTGGTGGGAGCATGTGAACTATGGGCTAGGCCTGGGTGGAATTTGTGGAATTTAACTCCAAAGAACTCCGCAAAGTGCTGCAAAAACTCTGCAGCACTCCGCAAAGTTCTGCCAGCAGCAAAGTCTATTAAGTTGCGCTGCTCGCACTGATTTTAAGTGCTGGGCATTTACAGCACGAACGGCACTCTGGATCGCATTGGAGTGTACTCCTGCTTTCTGCTGCTTTAGTTGACATTCTATTTGTGCATCAGCTTCCTCAGCACAAGTGGCAGATTTCTAATTCGTGTTGTGGTTGGAGCTCTGCTGACTCACTGCTCCCTGCAGACGGAGTTGCCTTTGTTTGTGGCTCTCGTTGAGTGGGGCCCACAGAGATAACGCTGTGGGGTGGGGAGTTGGGGCGTGTGCGGGCTGGGTGGAGGGGCAGTGGAGTCCAACATACAACGGCAAAGGTTAACGTGAAAAAAAAAATATCTGCCGTCGTATGTTGGGCTCCACTACCCCCCATCCAGCTCCACCCCAACTACGCCTCCCCGCCCCACAGCGTTACCTCTGCGAGCCACCACTGGTGGGAGCATGTGAACTATGGTCTAGGCCTGGGTGGAATTTGTGGAATTTAACTCCAAAGAACTCCGCAAAGTGCTGCAAAAACTCTGCAGCGCACCGCAAAGTTCTGCCAGCAGCAAAGTCTATTAAGTTGCGCTGCTCGCACTGATTTTAAGTGCTGGGCATTTACAGCACGAACGGCACTCTGGATCGCATTGGAGTGTACTGCTGCTTTCTGCTGCTTTAGTTGACATTCTATTTGTGCATCAGCTTCCTCAGCACAAGTGGCAGATTTCTAATGCAGGCAGTCGCGACCTGCTGCAACTGCCTGCATTCAGAAATCTCTCCCAGAGGAAGTCTAGCATGTGATTTTTTATCTCACAAGTGCCTGTCAACTTCATGTTGGTGAACCGTATGAGAGAAAAAACTCTGCTCGCATAATTTCACAGAGTTTTACAGAGTATGGAGTGGGCAAAACTCTGCAAACTCCAACGGCGGAGTGCAATTATTCACACACCCCTAATATGGGCCGCTCTACTGATTGGAAAATTCATGTGTGCCCATATGCTACTCTCTTTACCCCATAGTGGATCTCATTGTCTGTCGCATAGGGCTTTGGACCTGCTCAGTGTGATAGCATGTCACTGCTTCACGCTTTGGTTAGATCTGGCTGCTTTAGTCACGTCTTCCCCACTGGATTTCCCCAAGCTCGCTGACTCCTCTGCTTGCTAGCCATCCGTATTTGTGCCCCTTCGGCCTGGGCTCACTCCAGCTTGCTGGCCCCTCGCTGTGCAGCAGTCTGGCCTCGAGCCAATTCTCCACTGGACTCATCCTGGCAAGCCAGCTTCTTCGATGTGCCATTGATCTGTAGCATCACCTTGAGACATCATTATCTCGTCCACTGGAGCTTTAATGCAGGCCCTCTATCTCCTCAGGAATGAGTCTTTGCTGGCAGGGAGTTATCTCAGTGGGAGCTTTGAAAAACGTGGGTCCTCTGACAATCTTCTTCATGGCGAGGCGTGTTTGTCCTAGCTCCTCCTCTCATCTTCTTGCTACCTTGTTTAAATGGCCTTTTTTTGCCCTCAGGGGTAATTTTGAATCTGTCTCTTCTCTGCCATTGGCCAGCGAGCACCCTTTATCTTGCTTTGGTGCTGTTTCTCTTTGCTGTCTTTCATCCCCCTTTTGGGGGTAGAGATGCCACTTCCTGCTTTTTTTAATCATCCCTCTTGGGACTCACCACATTCCAGTGGCTGCTCCTCTGCTAAGGCGAAGGAGTGTCACCCCACTGCTTTAAGGCAGTGAGACAAATAAAAAATAAAAACATAATAACACAAAGTTATTATCATTTTATTTGTTCCTGCCGCTGCAGCTTTGCAGGTGGGACGGGCTGCTCTGTTGACAGAGGAGCAGGGAGAGGAGTCGTGGCACAATGTAAGTGCACACAACTGCTGGCTGACACTCTTGGTCTGGCCAAACAGTCATGCACACTTTGCATGTTCTCCACCCTAGGTGGAGAACATGCCCAGGCTCCCGCTGCCTGTCAGAGGGCCGAACTACAGCACTCATACCATTCACAACGCTGCATTGTGATTGGTTTAGGGGAGCCTGGATGCTTCATGTTTTGGCCCTACACGGAGGAGAAACGCAGCGATAAGTCAAAAAAAAATTCTTTTTTTACACCCCCCTGCATCCACCTCAGTGGGTGCCTGAGAAATACCTCTGGCACTTACATTTTTACAAATTACGCACTGCGTCACACATTCCCAATTTAGCTAATATTTACACATGTCCCTGAGACTACGTCACAGCATCTGCGGTGCACAAGTACCATTGATTAGTCCTCCTGTTGTGATGATCCCTGAGCCATTAAAATGCATGACTGTGTTTTTCATCTACCTGCATATCTAAATGGCTTCTCACATTGCCCCTGAATGAATCCTCACTACCCTTTGAAAGCTTCGAGTGTCATCGCTAACATCCCCGTCTGACTGTCATTTGCATAGGATGAAAAGGCTCATCAGGCTCTATCTGTCTTGTAAGAGGAAACAAGATAAATGTGGCCCTGGGTGCTGTTACGTCTCATGCATGCTACAATATTCCACCAACGCCTCTTAGAAGCAGCACGACTCGCAAAAGTGTTGAGTTTCAGGACCAGCTTGACACCATGAATTGATACACCCAGGCTTAGTGGCCAATTCACTTGCTGAATACACGTATGAATGACAGGATTGAAAGTTATTTTACAAGCACCTATTTTTTTATTTTTGGATCAGCCACGTGGTAACATACAAATTGAGGGGGATTAGGATCTTGAGCAATAAAGGTAGGTGTTCACAGAAAGGGTTTGATAAATGGAAATGCATGGAACCCCCTTTCTTCAAGAGTGGTTTTGATTTGCATTGGTATTCAGATAGCGCCTTCCATGCTTCTTGTGAAGCCTAAAGTGTTTTTCTGGATGGCTCAGTTTAATTATTTATAGTGCACTTCTTCTTCCAGTGTGGTTGTGAAGTGCTACAATTTGCATCATTTTAATGGGTGTCCCTAAGAGTGCACAATTCAAAAGGTGTTTTTATAGTTTGGTCAGTGTGGAAGATAATTGTGAGGAAGAGCAGCAGTCGAAAAGAACACGACAGACACCAGGCCGGCCTTTAATTCTACAATACCCGTTGGCAGAAGAAAACTGTTGAAATCAAGACCCTCACTTCTTAACCCAGTTTTTTCTAAAAATCCTTTTTCTTTTTGGAAAATATGTCTTTATGCCAGTTTAAGGTAGCTGATGTTTCGGTTGATGGATACTATGAGTGGCATAATCTCTCAAAATGTCCTGCCAATCATCATACTTTTTTCTAGTAAGCATTAACTCCAACAGTTGTTCCCCAGTTTACACTGTAAATTGTGTTATTAGTGAGTTTTTGTTGTGTAACCCTGCGAGCACCCGTTGTGCACTGTGTATTTGTATTGCTGTATAACAGTTTTGTTAATAAAAAAGATGTTTTTGCATTTTTAACAGTTTTTTGATCAGTTATGTTGGGTCCCTTGTCATGGTTTTCTTTTTGTTGTCTTTCTTCATTAATATTGTCATTTATGTAAAACTTTAAAAGTTTATTGTTGCTTATTTGTAACTTTTTCTTGAACCTCTGTAGCTGTTACAATATTTTTTGGCCCCAGCTTATTGGCAAGTCCCTGTCCCCTCTCTCCTTCCCGCCATGGTCTGTTGTGCTGCAATTGCTCTTCGTGCCTGCTCTATATGGTCAGCTTGCTGCCCTTGTCTCCTCCCCCGCCTTCTGTTGTCTGTGTGCACGCTCCTGTCCCTTTCCTATTGCTTTCCAAGGTTCATTGTGCTACACTGCCAACCAGCTTGCCCTTTATGCTGTATGGTGCTGCCTGGCACCTTCACTTTAAGGTCATTTTGGTGCCCCTGTCACCCACTTCTGTCCTCTATTGTCTGAGTCCATGGTCCTACACCATTCCTCCTGTCCTCCGTGGTCCATGTACCATACATACCAACATTGTGAACTTGGTGAGAGGGAAATTTTGAAACTAAAATTTGGGGGAATTTATTTTCCTCTATTGACTTACATAGAAAAAGAGGAGATTTCAGGTGGGAGAGAGCTAAAATAAAGCACTTTTGGGCTTAAAAAAACACGAGTCTCCCGACTGAATCGGGTCTATTGCCATGTATATTTGTACTGCCACTGCCTTTCCTTCATGCCCTCAGTGTTCTGTTGTGTTCCAACAAGCTCACTTGTCTATCCTGCATGGCTGCTTTGCTACCCCTGCCCGACATCCTTTGCCCTCCATGGTCTCTTGTTCTACCACTACCTATCCTGCTTGCCCTTCATGATTAAATGTGCTGCCACTGCCCCTCCCACTTGCCCAATACAGTTAACTTGATGCCTCTGCCCCTCCGACCTGCCCTTAATTTTACAAGTCCATGCCCCTAACCTCTGGTTCCCAAACAGTGTTCTAATAAACAACTACAATCACTAACACTGTGTATTTATTTCCAAAGTCTGGCACACCTGAAGTCATCTTGAATCAAAGCTGTAAAACCTAAAGCATTTCCATTAGAAATGATAAAAATGAGTGGGCTTTTTTCCCATAGAAATTATGGTTATTGCTCTAAAAATCTAAAATGATTTCTGAAATAGTGAGAAAGTGATCAAGATGGCATTCATATGTGCCACACTTAAATTCCAAATGTTAGCACTCTATCTGCAAATTAGAAAACTGTAGTAAAGGTGCAGTTGATCACCAGGGAATTTATTAGCTGGCAGTCTGCTGCTAGTGTTAAACATATGTGTTGTAGTCTGCATGTCAGCAGCCGCGGCCCGTGGAGGGAGTTTGGGGGGGCAGGGAGGCGGTGCGGGGGAGGGGCAGGGTGGACAGTGGTAAACACCGGAATATGGACATTTGCTGGTAAGTAAACAATTTAAAGAATAAAACAAATTTTGTAGCGCGCGCTGCATCGCATTTTGCGATGTATGGTGCGCTACAAAATTTGTTTTATTTATTAAATTGTTTACTTACCTGCAATTATCCATATTCCGTTGTTTACCACTGTCCACCCTGCCCCTCCCCCGCACCACCTCCCTGCCCCACCGAACTCCCTCCAGGGGCCGCGGCTGCATGTCAGAATGTTTTAACAAAATAGATAAGGAAGATATTTGGGAACTCATTCAAACCAGGAAGTGTTAGCAGCCATCTTGTGACTTGGTTGAACCGAGTCACAAGAAAAAATGCAAAATAACGTGATAAAATAAGATAAGGGGGCAGGGTAGAAACACCTTGAC
The DNA here is from genome assembly GCF_964261635.1 of Lissotriton helveticus. Lineage (NCBI taxonomy): Eukaryota > Metazoa > Chordata > Amphibia > Caudata > Salamandridae > Lissotriton > Lissotriton helveticus. The sequence continues at coordinate 946,203,716 of NC_136068.1, forward strand.
CCCCTAGGCCTGCTCAGGAGGTCCCACAGGGACACCCAGGCCCTATAAAATCTTTTTTCTTTTTTGGTGGGATTCGTATTGGATCAGTGAATCCGGCTGAAAACATAAAAAAACAAAGCATGTGCTCCCACACTTCGTTTTCTTTAAGCCCCCGAGTGGGCCAGGATCCTGGTGTAATTAAAAAAATAAGTTGCGGGGTCTGCATGGGCCCCTGCATGCCCTGGGGACCGCCACTCCCCGAGGCTTACAGATTGAATGCGGGCAGCTACACGGCCTCCACAACGCCAAGACCACCACCTTTCCGGGGCTTTATTTTCAAAATAAATGTGTGGGTGGCTTCTGCCCCCGTGCAGCCCCAGGGACCGCCACCTCCCTGGGGCTAATTATCTTACATGCAAGGGGTCACAAGGCCTCCTGTAGCCCCGGGGACTGCCACCTCCCCTGTGCTCTATTAAAAATAAAGCGTGGAGGACAGCCCCGGGGATCACCACCTCCCCGGGGCTATTTCAAAGATGGAATTGGGTCCACATGGCTGCCCTTCTGGAGCCGGAAAGGGCTCTGGTGACGGCCCGCAAATTATAGTGCTGCCCACCCCTGGGACATTGCAGATTGTCTTGGCATGGCAGGAGCACTGCTCCCACCATGCCATAACAAACTTTGTTTCACTTCAAGGAAGTGAGAGCATTGAAAATGCTCTCGCTTCCATGATACAAGCAGAATTGCTTTTGGGTAGAGGGAGCTGCATGTTTTCAGCTCCCTCTGCCCAAAAGCAATGCCAGCTTCCACAGGAGGCGGGGAGTGGGCAGGGACCATGGGAGACTTGAGGCTTCCCCTGCAGTCCCAAACGATGTGGCCATGCCCCGGGGATCGGGTCCCCAGGGCAATAGTGGCCCAGGTAGGGGGGGCCACGCAGACCCCCTACACATTTTTTTTAAAGCATAAGGCCTGGCCCCAGAGGAGGGTGTCCTGGGGCTGAAATTGGCCTCAGGATGTTGGCCTTCTGGATCCCCTTCAAAAATAAAAAAATTAATGACAAGGCAGGCCCCGGGGATGGGTCCCTGGGTCAAAATCAGCCTGAGGAGGAGGGCCGCGTGGCTCCCTTCCCATTTTATACTTGCAAAAAATGGGTCAGGGACCAGGAATTGGGGTCCCCGGGCCCAAAAGGATAAAGGAAAGAAGGGCCACGCAAACCTCTTTTGAAAAAAAAACAAATAAATGGAAGCTGGCAACTCGCCAGAGGCCCGAACCCTTTCTCCACTACTCTGCAAACACGCCTCCTGGCGCGCTCTTGGTTGGCCCTTAAGGGCAAACTATCCCACCTGTTATCTCCAGTAAGCCCTACACAGTGGAATTGTCTAGAGGTGGTCAGAGGCGATGCCCCTTTTCCCACCACTCTGCAAACACAACTGCTAGTTAAAAAGCCTTGCACCAAGAAAAACACCTGCTCCAATGTAGTATTATTGATTTTGGAATTGACGAATCTTCACAAAATTTTCCAAACTTATGTCCGCTTCGGTACACTCCTATCTTGAAAGTTTAGGGGTGATTTGGCAAGTGGGGGCCGAGAAAAAAGGGGGGTCTCCAAATGTGTTTTATCCTTGCAATTTTCCATAGGAATCTTTAGACACGGCTACAGCCCAAACTGGTGTACGGAATTACACCAAATTTGGCAAAAAGGTAGCCCTTGGTTCAGAAAGAGCCCTTTTTGTTAAATGGCGTAAATCTGTTCACTATTTTTAAATATGAATGGAAAAAGAGATATATATATCTGGGCGGAGCCTAACCACACATCTCATTGTGAGATCTGATTGGCTGTCAGCACTTCATCCTGGAATTGCTGGTGGCCATCTTGGGACCAATATACATGATAGCACCCCATTGATATGCATTGCAGTTAATCGAAGGTTTTAAGACTTTTGCTACATTATAACTCATTTGTTGATGGTCCCATACTCATTTTAGCAATTGTGGTGTGTTCTAAGGTGATTTTACTATGTGAAAAAGACTTCTACTGGGATATTATGAATCATGTTTGAGAGAAAACTATTTTCTCATACTTTTCCCATAGAGGTTTGGAAGGTGATCAATAAGCTAAACTGAGAGCATGTTTTCTGTAAATTCATATTATCTTTCTCAGTCATGTGAGAATGAAGTCTGACATTCTCAGTAAAACATGTACATCCAACAAGGGCAGAGACTGCCAGTTGACTCCTTTGTGTTCTACTGCAGTTTCCCAGAGTGTTCTAAAGGGATGTATGACGGTACGACGCGTACCGTTACAATGGGTCCCTTTACCACGCAGTTTTAACAAAGCAAGTCGTTACAACGACTTGCGTTGGGGGGCGCTGATAGTGAATAGTTTAATTTACTATTCCAACACCAGTCCCTGTGGATAGTAGGTAAGGTGTTGGATAGTAAATTAAACTATCCCCTATCCTAGAGCGCTCTCCAGTGAAAGTCGGTGTAACGACTTTCGTTGTTAAAGCTGCATCGTAACGCAACCGCGTTGTAGCGGTTGCGTTGTAAAGGATGTTCCCCCTTCTAAAGAACAACTAGAGCGCTAACAGTCTTACTTATGACAAAAGCATGGCACACCTGAAGTCATCTTGATTGGAATAAAGTGGTAACACTTAAATATTTAATTTGCAAAGGAACGAAATGAGGAGATTCATGTTGCCATAGAAATTATGATTAGGGCTGCAGAAAGAAAAATTAGGGCACATTTGACTTCTCAAATCCTCTTCTATTTCATTAAAAAAAATCTGACATACAGACTGAAACATACACTTTGAATACCAGCAGCAGACTTCCCTGGTGAGCAGTAACTTTACTACAGTGATCTAATGAGCAACTAGAGTGCTAGCATTCAGAATGAATGTATGGCAAATGTGTGACACATCTGAATGCCTTCTTGAGGGAACCAAAGTAAAAAACTGAAAATATTTCCTACTGAGCAGACTGCAGTAAATTAGGAAATTAGGAAACTTCACAACAAATAAGTCTCCCAAGATGGCCACCAGAGACAAAAGAGCCCAGATGTAGCACAAATATCATCCAGATGTAGCCCAGGTATAGCTCAATGACAGAATGTCCCAGAGTGTTCTTAAGAACAACTAGAGCGCTTACTGTTTTAGTTATGAAAAAAGTATGGCACACCTGAAGCTATCTTGATTGGAATAAACTGGTAATACTAAAAACATTTAGCGGCAGATTTAAAAGCCCCTTGTGCCTCTTTTACGCCGTCGTTGCATCACTTTTGTGACGCAGCGGCGGCGCAAAAGATGCGCCATCGTGCGGGGTATTTACAACGTGACGCATCTAAGAGATGCGTCACGTTGTGAAGCCCTGCGCCACATGAAACCTGCGTCAGGTTTCATGTGGGTGTTTCCACAAGGGGGGGCGTTCTGTCGCAGGAGCGCCACTGGAAAGTGACTCAGTCAAATATACAAGATTTCACTGAGTCACTTTACTAACGCTGATGCGTCAAAACCCTACGCCTGCTTAAAACAGGCGTAAGGCTTGACGCACCACGTTAACAGATAGGCAAGTTGGAAAAGTGCTGGAGTTGCGTGCCGCATGCAACACAACTTCAGCACTGCGCCTACTTCACTCCCTAGATGCGACACGCATCTGTTTATTCCTGCGCCATGGTGCGCCATGGTGCGCCGCATTGTAAATGCGGCGCATCATGGGTGGCGCAAGATAAACTTGCCTGCCGTATCTTTCCTGGCGCATCTCTGCTGATTTGCAGAGATGCATCAGGCAACATAAATCTGCCCCTTAATTTAAAAAGGAACACAATGAGGGGGTTCATTTTACCATAGAAATTATGATTAGTGCTGAAGACAGGAAAATTAGTGCACATTTTGAGTGACTTTTCAAACCCTCTTTATTTCATTAAAAAATTCTGACATGCAGACTGAAACATGCACTTTTAACACCAGCAGCAGACTTCCGTGGTGAGCAGCAGACTTCCGTGGTGAGCAGTAGCTTTACTACAGTGTTCTAATGAGCAACTAGAGTGCTAACATTCAGAATTTATGGCAAATGTGTAACATATCTGAATACCTTCTTGATGGAATCAAAGTAAAAAACTGAAGGCATTCTCTACTGAGGAGACTGCAGTAAATGAGGGAATTAGGAAACTTCATAACAAATAAATCTCCCAAGAAGGTCACCAGAGATAAAAGAGTCCAAATGTAGCACAAATATCATTCAGATGTAGCCCACATGTAGCCCAATGACAGAAGTGTGCAAAACACTTTTTATTTTTTGTGTTTTTGCAGTTTTATACAGTGTAGACTTGTCAGGTATTGGAGTGCTTTACATGTGCATTGGTTACATCACACAAGAACAAATTCATTTTGGTTTTAGACATGGGGAGATTAAGTGATTTGACCAGAATCACAGAAAGTCGAGCTGAAGCAGAAACTCCAACCTGGTTTCCCATTTGCAAAGTCTGCAGCACTGGAAGTAACACCACATAATCTCCCCTAAGTGCAACATTTAATCAAGTGGTCAACTGGATAAAAAAACCATAAAGATAACAAATAATTTAAAAGTGCTTTGTCGCTGTTTGAAAACTCAGAAAATATGACCTCATTTTAGTTTTTTAGAGCACTAACCATAATTTTGATGCAAATAAGACTCTCTCATATGTCATTTCTAAAGTAAATGCTCTAGGTATTACAGTTTTGATTACATCAAGCTGACGTCAGGCGTTCCACACTTTTTTAATAAATATAGAATGTTAGCAATCTAGTTGTTCATTAGGATACTATTGAGAGGCAGAGGCCAGGGGCACGAACTCAAAAAATTGCAGGCATGTAGGAGGGTGCAGAGGCAGCAATTTGACCACACTGGGCAGGCAGGAAGGGCAGTGGTAGCACAACAGACTATTTAGGGCAGTGGAAAGGGGGGCAGGGGCCACAAACCAAACAATACCGGACTGGCAAGAGAGGCTGTGGCAATATAATAGACCACTGTGAGCAGAAGGAAGAGGCAGTGGTAGTACAACCGTACATGCCAACCAACCTGATTCAGCCAGGAAACGTCCAATGTTTTTAAGCCCAAATGAGCTTTATTTGATCTGTCTCCTGTCTAGAATCTCCTCTTTTTCAATGCAAGTCAAAGGGCAAAATCAATACCCCACTTTTTTTCAAAATCTCCCTCTGACCAAGTTCAAAATGTTAGCAAGTATGGTACATTGGATCATGGAAGGCAGGAGGAATTGGGGTAGGGCCATGGACTTGGATAACAGCGGACAGGAGGGACATGGAGAGGTGCACCAAACTGACCCTAAAGGGCAGGCATCAGGTTTTGCAGCAGCACAATACACCAAATATGGCATGCGGGACAGGAGTGCAGCACAACAATCCATAGAAAGCAATAGGGAGGGAATAGGACCATGCACATGGACAACAGAGAACAGAGGGGAAAAGGCAATGGTAGCTAGCTGACCATAATGGACAGACAGGAGAGAAAGCTGCAGCATGACAGACCATAAAGGGCAGGTGGGACCGATCAGGGGCATTACAATGGAACAGACATTCCAGGAGGGAGGGAATAGGGGTCTGCACATGGAAACAGGGGGCTGAGGGCAAGGGGGAATGGCAGGAGAAGCAAGATAACCATGGAGGTCAGGCATGATGGGCACTAGAAGCAAGACACACCATGGAGAGCAACAGGTAGACTGTAATGGTATACACACAGACCATGGAGGGAAGGTGAGAGGGGGTCAGGGGCAGCTAGCTGACCACACAGCGAAGGTAGGAGGGGTTGTGGCAGCACAGAAGACCATGCATAGCAAACGGGAGGATTAGTGGCAGCACAATGGCTTTGATGGGCAAGAAGGAGGTTGCAGGGGCATGCACAAAGGACCATGGAGGATAGAAGGGAGGGTCAGGACCTGGGCACAGACAAGAGAGTTCAGGGAAAGAGGCCTCACAACAGACCACGTGGGGCAGGCAGGAGGAGCAGTTGCAGCACAATAGACCAGGGAGGGCAGAAGGGTGTGGAAGTAAAATGGACCATGGAATGTGGACAGGCAGGGTAGAGATGGCAGGGACAGTTTACAGTCATCTGACAATTCTAGGCAGGTGGGAGGGGGGCGTGGCAGCTCAACAGAACACTCAGAGTAGATAGGAGTGGCAGGTCCATGGAACATGTTAGGCAAAAAGGATGGAGCAGGGGCATGCACACGGACATCAGAGGGCAGGGGGAAGGAGAATAGGGGCAGCAAGCTAAGCACAGAGGCTAAGCAGGAGGTCAATGATGGGGCATAGAATTGGGCAATGGAGGGCAGAAGGAGTAGACTGGTATATCATGCTAAATGGAGGGCAGTGGCATCACATCAGGCCATGCATGGCAGGAGGGAGGAGTCCATGGATTCAGACAACAGAGGAAAGGGAGGAAGTGGATGGGCCATCAAGCTTACTGTTCAGAGAAGGTGGGAAGGCCAGTGACAGAACTGGACTTGGACAATGGATGGCTAGGAGGAGGGAAGGCAGGAGCAGCAAGATTGGGTGGTAGCAGCACAATGCCAGGCCCTGCTTCCAACACCCCATCATCCATTGTGATATGCATCTTTCTTAACGTTAAAAAAACCTCGAAATTTGCTGGAAAAAAAAAGATTACAGGGACGGTATAGTTAGACTCAGATTTCACTCATACACAACCGGTGAAATTCAGCAGTTATAGTTACCTGAGCTAACTATAACTTACACCCCCGCAATGTACTGCTAATGACCTCAGACATTACATCATTCATTACATGATCAGTTACATCACTCATGACATCACTAATGACATCTCAAATGAGCTGTGAATGGAATGGAACTATAATCGCTAGTACTTTATTTAGGGATAGTGTGTGTATATTAACACCCCTCTTTTTTTCTTTTCTTCGTGTAAGAACCATTATAATACGCAACGTGCCCAGATTAATATGGCCTATAGCCTTTCACTTTAAAGTAATGTGTAGTCCATTGTTTATGTTGATGTTTGCAATCCTAAGTATGTTTATTATGAATAAGTCACGTTGACGAACTTACAGGTATGGCGGTCACAGGGCAAGATATGCTGAAATGACATTGTGTGTATATTAACACGTTTTCTTTTCTTTATTGTATCAATTTCTAAATTTTCACATCCTGACCAGGCCAATATGACTGCCAGCTTTTTGGATTAAAGTAATATGTCGTCCTTTGTTAATGTTGGCAACTTTAGGCATTTTTACATTTAAATAAGGATGCTACAATGACGTCTTATATCGTTATCAAGGTTCGGACGAGGTGAAACATATGGATCACGTCCTTTGCAGATTAAATACTTCCAAACTACAACCAGAGTGCTGATTCAGTCCTTGTAAGAGTGAGAGGAGATTAAATACATATATATAAAATTCTTTGAAAAAGCACAAGTTTCAGGGACATTTTAGTTAGAAATTAGCATTTAAAAAAACCTTAGAAATTCACTGAAAAAAACACAGGTTTCATGGACGTCATAGTTAGTTGGACATTTCACTTGAACAAAACAAGAGAAATTCTGCTGTTATAGTTAGCTGTGCTAACTATAACTTGCGCCCCCGCAATGCACTGCTGATGACGTCACATATTACATCACTTTTGACATGGTCAGTGACATCCCTTATGACATCACTGATGACATCTCAAATGACATCACTGATGACATCATCCACAGGATCACCTGATGCACCTCCTAAAACCCTAAAATACAGAATACCATTCTCAAAACCATAGACACACCAATACTAATACAGCTACAATATTCTGTGCACTATGCATGCAGACCTCTAACCAGCTACATACTATTGATATGCTCTTCTAAATACCCAGTTAGTACCTATGCAGTCTAGGAATCCTTCTGTCTGTCCCATGCACTTCTCCATTCACCCATCCAGCACTATCTACGTGTCCTAGCACTCCACCAAAACCTAAGCACTTATAAATTCAGCACACTCTTTCTTTGCAACACTGAAATTACTCCAGTTATTAGTTGTATACTTAAGGAATGGCATAGTCACTAACACAAGTGCACGTACAATATATTGTACACTATGCATGCACACCTCTAACCAGCTACAAACTATTGATACGCTCTTCTAAATACCCAGTTAGTAGTTATGCAGTGTAGGTATCCTCCTGTCTGTCCCATGCATCCCTCCAATCACCCATCTAACACTATCTACTTATACTATTACTCCACCAATACCTAAGCACTTATAAATTCACTATACACTCTGTTTGTAATACTGTAATTATTCTAGTTACTAGTCATGAACTTATGAAATGGCCTAGCTACTAACACAATTGCAAAGGAGTCCCACCATTTGGAAGTATAGGAACGAAAGAAAGTGCCTTGTTAAATATTCTGTTAGAGGTGTTATCTCTTAGGCGCAATAGGGACGTCCTTATAGTGTATCACATTGAATTAAAAGTGTACACTTTGATTGTTTTGCTCTCAGTAGGGGAACTGTCAATTGATTTTTTTGATTGTTCCGTTTTTAATTTTTCTGTTTTTGATATTTGTATGTTTGTTGTTGTATAGTATGTATATATGTGGTGTATTATATATATGAGTGTGATTTATAGTTTTTTTTAATGAATTGTACATGGTGTATATATGAAATTGATATATGTATCAGTTGTTTTTGATTATAGTGTGTATTGCCCCGTCACCTGACACATTTACAAGTTAAACAAGTGGAGAATAATTTGTCATAAATAAGAATTAGTGAAAGCAGGGTAATTAGTTGTACTCTGTTTAAAATAAATATTTGTGATCAATCCCTTCATACTGTTTTTTCTTTGATTCTACATCACTGATATCCTTTGCCCAGGTATAAGAAGGGTTACTGGGGCATGACCCCTTTGTTTATATAACTGTTAGCTACTAACACAAGCACAGCTATAATATTTTGTGCACTATCCAAGCAGACCTCTTACTAGCTATATATTATTGATACACTCTTCTAAATACCCAGTTAGTACTCATGCAGTGTAGGAATCATCCAGTCTGTCCCATGCACTTATTTAATCACTTATCTACCACTATCTACTTATCCTATCACTCCACCAATACGTAAGCACTTATAAATTAAGTGTTCACTCTGTTTGCAGCACTGTCATCCTTCCAGTTACTAGTGGTATTCTTATAAAATGACCTAGGCACCAACACAAGTACACATAAAATATTCTGTGCATAATCCCTACAAATCTCTAAGCAGATGCATACTATTGGTCCACTCAATTAAATACTGAAGTAGTACCCATGTGTAGGATACCTCCTGTCAGTGTCATGCAATTCTTCAATCACCTATCCAGCACTATGTTCATATTGTATCAGTCTGCCAATACCTAAGCCAATACCTAAGCAATTATGGGGCAGATTTTCAAGCACCCTGCGCCGCCAGTACATCACTTTTTGTAATGTAGTGATGGCGCCAGGCACTCCTTCATAAGGGAGCGACCCTTGACCCTTCCAGGTAGGTCGCTATCCCTCCGCACAGCACCGCCTGTGTGTCCCTGCCCCAGCTGCCGCTGCTGAGGAAGTTCGAGGCCCTCATCCACCCGCAGGCTACCACCTGCGCCTCATTCCTGGTGGCTAGTGGTAGGCCGTAGGTTTGCTCATCCTTCATTGTATTGCCTGTATTTTCTTTCATTGCTTCCGTTGTAGTGACTGCACTTTCATTGTTGTGTCTGTGACTGCTGTTGTCTGTCTCCCTTGCTGCCTGTACGTGGTTTGTGCCTGTTCTCTCCTTCTGCTCCCCTTGCTGCCCCCAGTGTCTCTCAGCCCGGTTTCTCTTCTGCTCCCCTCGCTGTCCCAATGTCTCTCTGCCCGGCTTTCCTTCTGCTCCCCTCGCGGCCCCCGTGTCTCTCTGCCCGTTTTTGCCTTCTGTTGCTTAGCTGCCCCTGCATTTCTGTGACCTTTCTGCCCTTTCTTGTGACCTTTGTGCCTCTGTGCCACTCGTTTCCCCCCATTTTTTTGTGACCTTTCTGACCTTTCTTGTGACCTTTCTGCCTTCTGTGCCACTCGTTTCCCCCCGTTTTTGTGACCTTTCTGCCTTTTCTTAGGACCTTTCTGCCCTCTGTGCCACTCGTTTCCCCCAGTTTTTTGTGACATTTCTGCCCTTTATTGTGACCTTTGTTCCTCTGTGCCACTCGTTTCCCCCTCGGTTTTTGTGACCTTTCTGCCCTTTCTTGTGACCTTTCTGCCTTCTGTGCCACTCGTTTCCCCCTGTTTTTTGTGACCTTTCTGCCCTTTCTTGGGACCTTTCTGCCCTCTGTGCCACTAGTTTCCCCCATTTTTTGTGACCTCTCTGCCCTTTCTTGGGACCTTTGTGCCTCTGTGCCACTCATTTCCCCCTGTTTTTTTGTGACCTTTCTGCCCTTTCGTGGGACCTTTCTGCCCTCTGTTCCACTCGTTTCCCTCATTTTTTGTGACCTTTTTGCCCTTTCTTGGGACCTTTGTGCCTCTGTGCCACTCGTTTCCCCCGTTTTTTGTGACTTTTCTGCCCTTTCTTGTGACCTTTGTGCCTCTGTGCTACTCGTTTCCCCCCATTTTTTCTGACCTTTCTGCCCTTTCTTGTGACCTTTGTGCCTCCGTGCCACTCGTTTCCCCCCATTTATTCTGACCTTTCTGCACTTTATTGAGACCTTTCTGCCTCCGTGCCACTCATTTTCCCCCATTTTTTGTGACCTTTCTGTCCTTTCTTGGGAACTTTGTGCCTCTGTGCCACTCGTTTCCCCCTGTATATTTGTGACCGTTTGCCCTTTTTGTGACCTTTCTGCCTTCTGTGCCACTCGTTTCCCCTGCCTTCTGTGCCACTCGTTTCTCCCTCAATTGTTGTGCCCTTTTGCCTTCTGTTTCCTTCATCGCCCCTCGCCGCTGCGTCCCCTGCGGCACCCCACACTGACTGCCCATTCTCTGCTCCACCTACCGCCTCCCAGTTGCTCCTCCCTCCCTTCTCCCAATATAGGCCGGCCGCTGCGCGGTGAGGAGAGCGACCCTTGACCCTTCCAGGTAGGTCGCTCCCTCTCCGCACAGCACCGCCTGTGCCTCCCTGCCCAGCAGCCACTGCTGAGGAAGTTCGAGGCCCTCCTCCATCCGCAGGCTACCACCTGTGCCTCATCCCTGGTGCCCAGTGGTAGGCCGTAGGTTTGCTCATCCTTTTGCCTTCTAATTCCTTCATCGCCCCTCGCCGCTGCATCCCGTGCGGCCCGCCCCACTGACTGCCCATTCTCTGCCCCCACTTCCCGCCTCCCAGTTGCTCCTCCCTCCCGCCTCCCCATACAGGCCGGCCGCGGCGTGGTGAGGAGAGCGACCCTTGACCCTTCCAGGTAGGTCGCTCCCTCTCCGCACAGCACCGCCTGTGCCTCCCTGCCCAGCTGCCGCTGCTGAGGAAGTTCAAGGCCCTTCTCCATCCCCAGGCTACCACCTGCGCCTCATCCCTGGTGTTCAGTGGTAGGCCATAGGTTTGCTCATCCTCCAATGTATTGCCTGTATTTTCTTTCATTGCTCCCGTTGTAGTGAATGCATTTTCATTGTTGTATGTGCCACTCGTTTCCCCCGTTTTTTCTGACCTTTCTGCCCTTTCTTTTGACCTTTGTGCCTCTGTGCCACTCGTTTCGCCTCCCAGTTGCTCCTCCCTCCCTTCTCCCAATATAGGCCGGCCGCTGCGCGGTGAGGAGAGCGACCCTTGACCCTTCCAGGTAGGTCGCTCCCTCTCCGCACAGCACCGCCTGTGCCTCCCTGCCCAGCAGCCACTGCTGAGGAAGTTCGAGGCCCTCCTCCATCCGCAGGCTACCACCTGTGCCTCATCCCTGGTGCCCAGTGGTAGGCCGTAGGTTTGCTCATCCTTTTGCCTTCTAATTCCTTCATCGCCCCTCGCCGCTGCATCCCGTGCGGCCCGCCCCACTGACTGCCCATTCTCTGCCCCCACTTCCCGCCTCCCAGTTGCTCCTCCCTCCCGCCTCCCCATATAGGCCGGCCGCGGCGCGGTGAGGAGAGCGACCCTTGACCCTTCCAGGTAGGTCGCTCCCTCTCCGCACAGCACCGCCTGTGCCTCCCTGCCCAGCTGCCGCTGCTGAGGAAGTTCAAGGCCCTTCTCCATCCCCAGGCTACCACCTGCGCCTTATCCCTGGTGTTCAGTGGTAGGCCATAGGTTTGCTCATCCTCCAATGTATTGCCTGTATTTTCTTTCATTGCTCCCGTTGTAGTGAATGCATTTTCATTGTTGTATGTGCCACTCGTTTCCCCCGTTTTTTCTGACCTTTCTGCCCTTTCTTTTGACCTTTGTGCCTCTGTGCCACTCGTTTCGCCCCATTTTTTGTGACCTTTCTGTCCTTTCTTGGGACCTTTCTGCCCTCTGTGCCACTTGTTTCCCTCCATTTTTTCTGACTTTTCTGCCCTTTCCAGTGACCTTTGTGCCTCTGTGCCACCCGTTTCCCCTCATTTTTCCTGAACTTTCTGCCCTTTCTTGGGACCTTTGTGCCTCTGTGCCACTCATTTCCTCTCGTTTTTTGTGACCTTTCTGCCCTTTCTTGGGACCTTTCTGCCCTCTGTGCCACTCGTTTCCCCCGGTTTTTTGTGACCTTTCTGCCCTTTCTTCGGACCTTTGTGCCTCTGTGCCACTCGTTTCCCCCCCGTTTTCTGCGACTTTTCTGCCCTTTCTTGTGACCTTTGTGCCCTCTGTGCCACTCGTTTCTCCCTGTTTTTTGTGACCTTTCTCTGCCCGGTTTTTCCTTCTGCTCCCCTCGCGGACCCCCTGTCTCTCTGCCCGTTTTTGCCTTCTGTTGCTTAGCTGCCCCTGCATTTCTGTGACCATTCTGCCTTCTGTGCCACTCGTTTCCCCCCGTTTTTTCATCCACAAGAACAGCATCAGGGTCTCGACTAGCACCGACGATGCACTCAGCACCACCGAACACATGCATTTCCAGATCCTCACAGACCCCAACTTCACCCTCAGAGGCACCCTCGTCTACCGATCCCCCGGACCTCGCCCCAAGTTCAGTGACTCCATCGCCGACTTAATCAGCACACACGCCCTGACCTCCACCGACTACATCCTCCTTGGAGTCCTGAACTTTCACCTTGAGAACAACAACGACAACAACTCCACAACCCTGATCGATAACCTCACCAACCTCGGACTGAGACAACTCGTCACAACGCCCACCCACTCTGCCAGCCACACACTCGACCCCATCTTCTCCTTAAGCCCGCACGTCTCCATCAGCCACACCACCGAACTCCTCTGGACCGACATCCGCTGCATCCACTTCACCTTCCAGAAACCCATCACACACCACTGCACCCAACAGATCCCCGTCGCCGCTGGAGCAAAATCACCAAAGACCAACTACAAGCAAACCTCCCTCTCAGCCCACCCACCAAACCCTCCAACACCATCGTCGCTGCCCACAACCGCAGATGCTGGATTGAGGACTGCGCCAAGACCCTCACCCCACTGAAGAAACCCCCCCACAGAGACACCAGCAAGAGGGTCAGCTGGTTCACCGCAGAACTCCTAGATTCCAAGCAAGCCTGATGGGAACTAGAGAAGAAATGGCAAAGTGAACAAACTCTGGACGCAGCACACAAGGACGCCGTCCGCAACCACCACCACCTCATCAGGGCTGGCAAGAAGACCTCATTCAAAGACCGCCTCGACAACAACGCACACGACAGCAAGGAGCTCTTCAATATCGTGAAGGAACTCTCCAACCCCAGCTGCAACACCAACGACATCCTGCCATCGCAAGCCCTGTGCGACTCCATCGCCACCTTCTTCCACCGCAAGATAGCAGACATCCACCACAGCTTCAACACCCAGACAGCCCCAACAGACAGCAACACAACAGACCCTCCGCACACCATCAACCACGTCCCCTTGCTAGCCTGGACCAGCGTGAGCGTCGATCACGCCATCAAGACCATGAGCACAATCCACTCCAGCTCTCCGTCAGACCCATTCCCGCACCACGTCTTCAACAAAGCAAGCAGCTCCATTGTACCCCACGTAGGCAACGTCATCAATCTCTCCCTTGAGACCACGTCCTTCCCAGAGAGCTGGAAACATGCAGAGATCAACGCCCTGCTCAAAAAAACCAAGGCAGACCCAAAAGACCTCAAGAACTTCTGACCCATCTCTCTGCTCCCCTTCCCGGCCAAGGACATCGAGAAAATCGTTAACAGACAGCTAACCCGATACCTCGAAGAGAAGAGAATCCTTGACCCTTCCCAGTCAGGGTTCCGCAGCAACCAAAGCACCGAGACCGCCCTCATCACTGCCACCGACAACATCAGGTAGCTGTTAGACAACGGGGAGACTGCAGCACTCATCCTCTTAGACATCTCTGCCGCCTTCGACACCGTCTGCCACCGCACACTATGCGCACGCCTCCACGCTGCAGGGATCCGATAAAAGGCTCTGGAATCGGCCACCTCCTTCCTCTCCGGCAGAACCCAGAGAGTCCGCCTCCCCATTCTGTTCTGAAGCCTCCGAGATCATCTGCGGCGTACCCCAAGGATCCTCCCTCAGTCCGACACTGTTCAACATATACATGGCCCCGCTTGCACACGTCGCCCGACAGCACGACCTCAACATAATCTCCTACGCCGACGACACTCAACTGATCCTCTCCCTCACCAAGGACCCCATCACCGCCAAAGCCAATCTCCATGAAGGAATGAAGGCCGTCGCCGACTGGATGAGGATCAGCCATCTGAAGCTGAACTCGGACAAGACGGAGGTCCTCATCCTCGGATCCAACCCGTCAGCCTGGGACGACTCCTGGTGGCCAACGGCACTGGGGGCAGCCCCGACCCCCACAGACGACGCGCGCAAACTGGGAATCATCCTCGACTCAACGCTCTCAATGACCAAACAAGTCAACGCCGTCTCCTCCTCCTGCTTCAACACCCTCCGCATGCTCCGCAAGATCTACAGATGGATCCCAACAGATACAAGAAAGACAGTCACCCAGGCCCTCGACAGCAGCAGACGCAACTACGGAAACGCCCTCTGCGTGGGAGCCCCGACCAAGCTCATCAATCGACTACAACGCATCCAAAACGCCTCGGCGCGACTGATCCTCAATGTACCACGACATGGCCACATCACCCCCCACCTGAGAAACCTGAAATGGCTCTCCGTCAACAAGAGGATATCCTTTAAGCTCCTCATCCACGCACAAGAGGCACTCGAAAAGACCGGACCAGCCTACCTCAACAGACGGCTGTCCTTGTACACCTCCAACCGCCAGCTACGCTACACCGACCTCTCACTCGCCACAATCCCGTGCATCCGAAGAACAACCACCGGCGGGAGATCCTTCTATGACCTCGCCGCCAAGACATGGAACACCCTCCCACTGAGCCTACGACAGACCCAAGTCCTGCCGACTTTCAGGAGGACACTAAAGACCTGGCTGTTCGAACAGTAGTGGCCCCACCTCCCCCCAACACCTTGAGACCCTCACGGGTATGTAGTGCGCTTAACAAATGACTGATTGATTGATTGATTGATATTTACAAGGAGAGGAAAATCCACCCTGCATGGTTTTTCCTCTCCTTGTAAATACGACCCCTTCATACACTGAGCTTTGCGTTGAAGGGGCGTTTCATAGGTGTTGCTGTGGGTGTTCCCACGCAACACCCATAGAACAAGACACATCTCCAGATTCATGAGAAATCGTAGATCTGGAGATGTGTGTGAATTCTGCGCCATCCTAGAGTTGGTGTAGCAAGGTGCAACGAGGAGAATTGTTTTCATTCCTCCTCTTGTTTTCCTCTTTCAATGCATGCTGCATTCCATAGCATACATTGAAAGAGGAAAATGCCTTTACTGATTGTTTTTGTGCAGGAAGGTGTCCCTTCCTGCACAAAAACAATCTCCGCAAGACACAGACATCCTTGCACCATGGTGCAAGGGTGCCTGTGTCACCGCATGGCTGCAGTTTGTGCAGCAGTACAGAGGGAAGAACAGAGTTGCAACATATTCATGTACATATGTCACATCCCTGTGCTTCGGAAGTGCCACAGTGCAGTGTGGCTAAAGAGCTTGCAGTGTCACGCTGCAGTACTTCCTCATAAATCTTCACCTATAAATTCACCATACACTACTAATGCATTCTTTCAGTCAATCATGTTGTATACATATATTAAACCAAACGTTCACACATTATCTTGCAATTATAGTACATTCTTTAACCAGATAAGGAAGTTCTGATAAGAAGTTTTTTTTTTCTTTTGAATTTAATTTGGTTTTTTTTAACAATTTTGTATTTTTTGGGTGTTTTATCAAAAAAAATTAATAAAACAGGAAACTTTTGGAATTACTTATCATTCCAAAAACAAAAAATAAAATAAAAATTAACAACGATGGTTGCGTTGCGCAGCACAAACTGCATCCACCGACTGCTCACCGAAGCATACAAGTTTCTTACACTTCAGGCAGTGTTGCTTGAGAAAGGCGAATTCTGACCTAATGTCCATTGCAGGTGTTCCTGAGGACGCTCCAGATGTACTTGCCACAGCAGGTGAGGGGTTCAAAGCAGCTCACCTTATTTCCTCCCGAGCAAGATTGAGAGGATGTGTTGTCCGGAGATGCTTGTACATGGAAGCAGTGCCACAAGAGTATTTTTTTTCACTGCCTCTTGACAGGACTCGGTCACAAATTTTGCACATCACCTTTCTCGCATTTACTTTCTTCTCTCCAGGTGGAAAAGTGAAGAATTTCGACAAGATAGATTCCGGCCTCTGTGGACGTGGTGCCTCCTGCAAGAATTCTTCTTCAAAAGATACTTCCTCCTGCTTCTGTTGTCCAGATGCCATTTTGTTTGATATTTTTTTTAAAACTCCAAAAAAAAAACAAGCAAAAAGGATTCTTGTAGGAATAGAGATGTCTCTCTAAAGATGCTCCAACAAGAATGATTAAAATGGGTGGGGTCCTTCAATAGTTACAGTGGGAAATGTTGTGAACTAATGAAATGCTTTTTTTTTTAGGTCTCATGGGATCCGCGCATTCTGCGCTCATGAAGCACGCACCTGACGCAACTTCGTGAAAATATATTTAAAAATAATGTATGTTTATTAGAAGCACAAATATATTATTTTTATAAATATCATAGATAATCTCTTGTCCTAATATGTAGATTGAAGACACATACATAACATTTTAGAACATAACATTTTTTTGCGGGAGTCGCACACCCAGCGCACTCCAGCATGTATATGACGTCAAGCGGGACCCACCACTGCGCAAGCGTCGTGTACCGTAATGCGCATGTGTCACAAATGCACGGGAGCAGGAGTCGCAGACTGGTCGCATACCAATTGCGCACATCACGGAATATTAAATGTATATGATGTAACTGAAAAACACGCAGCTGTCGCACACCGTGCAAGGATCCTTCACGACTTTTCTAAAACGGCGGCTAGAAACCGTGCACCCACCGTGATGTGTACGCTTTGGGTGTACAACTCCTAAAAAATGTTGAAAAAAAAGAAAATAATATAAATATATTAAAATTAAAAAATTAAACCAAACAAATTAAACAGTATTTCAGTTAGAATTTTTTTGAAAAAAAATGTTGTTGCAATTTCCAGAAAAATATATAATGTTATTTAATTAATAAAATATTTATAAACGAACAGTTAAAAACTGTAGAAAATCTGTACAAAAAAATAGGTATAACTACTATTACACTTAAAAATTAGCATATAAAAAACCTTTGAAATTCACTGAAAAAACCATAGGTTTCAGAGACGTTATAGATAGAAATTAGCATTTCAAAAAGCTTTGAAATTCACAGAAAAAAACATAGGTTTCAGGGGTGTTATAATTAGCTGGACATTTCACTTGTTAAAAACCATAGAAATTCCTCCGTTATAGTTGGTTATGCTCACTATAACTCACGCACCCATAATGCACTGCTGATGATGTCACATATTACATCATTCATGATATGGTCAGTGACTTCACTGATGACATCACTGATGACATCTCAAATAACATCACTGATGACATCATCCACGTGACAATCTAATACACCTCATCATACACTAGTATAACCTTTCATCATTCACTGTAAAATATAGAGTACCATATTTGAAACCATTGACACGCCAATACCAGTTACTACATACCCTCTCCCTGATTCCTAAGTCTACACACACAACTACCCATTCAACAACAGAATCACTTATATATGCAGTCACTAATTAATAGAACACTATCAAATGCACTTATACACATATATAGACATTGACACATCAGCAGTCATCTTAGTCGGTCATGCAGTCATCCTACTCACTCATGAAAAAAAATAAAACCTTACATTTACTCACTTACACAATTATACACACAACAACTCATAGTTAATATGTTAAAAAATCATCATTACAATTATACACTCATTCATATAGTTACTCTCACAATCACTGACTCTTACATATACTTATTTATATACACAAACTCTCATATACAATGCCTTTTTATGTTTTTACTTTGTTGAAGATGTACAACTAAAACATATATTCGCTCACCAACACACAAATAAATACACTCAGTCACCCAAACAATTGTTTCCACATGCACTCTTAAACCTATACACCTAGTCAATCAACCATTCTCACATCTACGCATAGAGTTAGACACACACCATCCAACCACACACAAACTCAGTGTTCATACAAATACTCACCCAACTAATCAATAACTAATATACACACTCATGTAGTTAGTGACCAACTGATGCAGCATGTTATACAACAACAGACAGTGATGCACACATTCACCACATTCACATAGTTTAGTTACTAATCCATGTATTAAGTGAGACACTTTTAATTACTCACTTAAACAGACAGTCAGACAGCTACTAAATCCTCCATCCAGTCAGTTATATATCCACTCAATCTTCAATACAGATTGGTATATATATATAATACATATTTAAATTTCAAACTAAACCACTTTCACTGGATGATGTCATCAGTGATGTAATCACTGATGTCATTTGAGATGTCATCAGTGATGTCATTTGAGATGTCATCAGTGATGTCATCACTGATGTCACTGACCATGTCATGAATGATGTAATATGTGACATCATCAGCAGTGCGTTGCGGGTGCGCGAGTTATAGTTAGCAGAACTAACTGTAACAGAGGACTTTCTATGGTTTTGTACGAGTGAAATGTCCAACTAACTATAACACCCCTTTAACCTTTGTTTACCTACTGGCGATAGCCAGTAGGTATATATAGTTAGGATTGTTTTCCATAGGGAAATAGCAACATTCTATTGGGAATAACTTTGGCGCCGGTTGAGGAATCTTCCTGAAATTTTCCTTAATTTTGCCTCGCGGTGCTCCCCTCCTTCCCTGAAAGTTTGCGGGGGATTCGTCAAGCGGGGGCCGAGATAAAAGGGGGGTTCCAAAACGTGTTTTCCCCATGTTAATTTCCATAGTGCAGTTGGTCTCACTTTTAGCCCGAACGGCTGAATGGTTTTCCACCAAACTTGGCAAAATTGTAGGGACTGTTAGCCCGATGTGCCTTTGCTATGTCTCAAGATATGTGCTCCAGTGGTTTTTACGAAAATTAACTTTGAAAAAATATATATTGGGCTAAATTGGGCTATATATATGTTAGCGCCCAAATGTAGCCCAATGTAGCCCAATGTAGCCCAATGTAGCCCAAGGATGGCCACCAGAGACAAAAAAAAACAAATGTAGCCCAAATATCAGCCAGATGTAGCCCAACTATAGCCCAATGACAGAATGTCCCAGAGTGTTCTAAAGAACTACTAGAGCGCTAACAGTCTTACTTATGACAAAAGTATGGCACACCTGAAGTCATCTTGATTGGAATAAAGTGTTAACACTTAAAACATTTAATTTGCAAAGGAACAAAATGAGGGGGTTCATTTTGCCATAGAAATTATGATTAGTGCTGAAGAAAGAAAAATTAGGGCACATTTTGAGTGACTTCTCAGATCCTCTTATATTTCATTAAAAAAATTCTGATATGCACTCTCCCAAGATGGCCCCAGAGACAAAAGAGCCCAAATGTAGCCCAAATATCAGCCAGATGTAGCCCAACTATAGCCCAATGACAGAATGTCCCAGAGTGTTCTAAAGAACAACTAGAACGCTAACAGTCTTACTTATGACAAAAGTATGGCACACCTGAAGTCATCTTGATTGGAATAAAGTGGTAACACTTAATACATTTAATTTGAAAAGGAACAAAATGAGGGGTTTCATTTTGCCATACAAATTTTATATATATATATATATATATATATATATATTCACTGAAAAAACCATAGGTTACACACCAGTTATAGTTAGGAATTAGCATTTAAAAAACCTTTGAAATTCACTGAAAAAAACATAGGTTTCACACCAGTTATAGTTAGCTGGAAATTTTACTCGCATAAAACCATTGAAATTCCCACGTTATAGTTAGTTGGACTTACTATAACTTGCACGTCTGCAATGCACTGCTGATGACGTCACATATTACATCACTCTTGCATATATTTAAATATTTAAACATTACTCGATAATATATGTATTCACTGAGATACACGTAATAAGCCAGTTAACCAATCAATTTTTTTTTTTTAAACACTGAAAAAACCATAGGTTTCAGGCCTTATATAGTTAGGAATTAGCATTTAAAAAACCTTTGAAATTCACTGAAAAAACCATAGGTTTCAGGCCTTATATAGTTAGGAATTAGCATTTAAAAAACCTTTGAAATTCACTGAAAAAACCATAGGTTTCAGGCCTTATATAGTTAGGAATCAGCATTTAAAAAACCTTTGAAATTCACTGAAAAAACCATAGGTTTCAGGCCTTATATAGTTAGGAATTAGCATTTAAAAAAACCTTTGAAATTCACTGAAAAAACCATAGGTTTCAGGAGTTATTTAGTTAGCAATTAGTTTTTAAAAAACCTTTGAAATTCACTCAAAAAACTATAAGTTTTAGTGGTGTTATAGTTAGCTGGACATTTTACTCATACAAAACCAATGAAATTGCTCCTATATAGTTAGTTGTACTAACTATATTTCGCGCACCCGCAATCCACTGCTGATGATGTCACATATTAGATCATTCATGACATGGTCAGTGACATCACTGATGACATCTCCGATGACATCATCCATGTGACAACCACATACACCTTTTCATACACTATTACAATTTTTCATCACTGTTTATAAAATACAGAGTATCATATTTAAATCCATTGTCACAGCAATACAAGTATCTAAAAAAAATCCCCTCAGTGATTCATAGATGTATACACACATCTAATCACTTACCTATGGATTCACTCATACATGCTGTCAATGAACAATAGAACACTATCAAAAATACTTATACATCTATATCGACATTAAACAACAGCATGCATCCTATTCACATATGAAGTCATCCTACTCACTTATGCAAACAATGGATCATACTTCTATTCATTTAGATAGTAAGTCATACTTAGTGAATTATAAAATCATTATTCCAAGTATACAGTTATCCATACAGTCACTCACACAATCATTGTGTCTTATGTATACTTATTTATATACAACAACTGACACATACACTCCCTTTTATTTTTCTAGTTTGTTGGACCTGTACCTTTGAGAAATATATTTGCTCATCACCACACCCATAAAGAGATTCCCTCACCCAAACTGTTAGAACATGTAGTTTTAACTTCATATATCTACTGAATCAACTATTCACACATCTTTGGACAGTCACACACCCCCTACCGAACCACACACACTTTCACACTCCCATACAAATACTCAGTTAACTAATCAATAACTAATATAGACTTTCACATAGCTAGTAACCAACTGTAGAATCAGTTTACACAACAACTGACAAAGTGATACAGATATTCACACAGTTTAGTCACTATCCACTATATTTAGTGAGACATTATAAATTGGTCAAGTAAACAGTCAATTACACTGCTACTAAATCCTCCATCCAAATATTTATTTATATATATCCACTCATTCTTCAATGTAAATTGCTATATATATAATGCATATTTAAATAACGAAGCAAACTACATTCACTGGATGATGTCCTCAGTGATGTCATCAGTGATGTCATTTGAGATGTCATCAGTGATGTCACTGACCATGTCATGAATGATCTAATATGTGACATCATCAGCAGTGGATTGCGGGTGCGTCGAAATTTAGTTAGTACAACTAACTATATAGGAGCAATTTCATTGGTTTTTTATGAGTAAAATGTTCAGCTAACTATAACACCACTAAAACTTATAATTTTTTGAGTGAATTTCAAAGGTTTTTTAAAAACGAATTCCTAACTATATAACTCCTGAAACCTATGGTTTTTTCAGTGATATATATATATATATATATATATATATATATTATATATATATATATATCCACACACAAGATTGCCCTTGATTTAGGAATGCCAACACAGTTGAAGGTAAGTTCCTTACTTTATTGCAGTTCGAGACAATGCTCATTTACTCCTCCACATTGCGCCAAACGTTTCGGGCCATCATGCCCTTGCTCACTGGCTTTGAACACAGCCGCTGCAGCTGAGCCAAACTTTATCTTCATGCCCCACCCTGATGGGACTTCAAAATGTCTTATGGGGGAGGTGGTTCGTGCATTTTCCAAATTAGTTGCTGCAGTCGTGTTGTGTGCAATAAAATCCTTTTGCCAAGTGGGTTACATGGAGGAAAGCGGCAGTGTCCCTCCAATTGCACCCCGGCAACAGCGGTCCTTCAACTCCACATGGCTCCCAAAGTACGAGAGCTGCAGTCCGCAGATTACGCGGCAGGGCTTTCCCACGACGAAGGTATCGCCGCACTTAACATCCACACACATATATATACATATATAATTTGTTCACACTCACACTCTAACAGCTGCATCTTTCACCATCCCTTTTGGGGGCTATAACTCGGTATTACGTTTTTTGCTTATCAAACATATTCCAGAGCAGATGTTTGAGTAAACGAATCAGTGCAGTGGCCATGATACTTTGCATGGGGGACCCACACATATAAAATCAGTAGCTCTAGCCCTACCTTGGAAATGGCTGGGCGATTGTCACATTGACCCTGCAGTCCTTTCCTTGAGGAGCCACCGGATCCAGCAGTTCGATAATGGACCCAGTTGAGGTTCTGCTGCTGGAAACATGAATGTTCCATGTCATCATTATGAAGCAAGGACACTGCAGGTGCAGTGTGGCGGGATACCTGTAAATTATAGCTACAGCTGCCATTCTGCCAAACTCTGAATCATACCCTTTCTAGCTTTAAATAATTTCTCTTCCACCCCAGGGACCAGCGTTATTACACCTGCAGTTTTGGGGCGGCTTTGCCATGGTGAGGAAATGGCATTATGGTAGCACAAACAAGCATGGTGGTACTTCGATTCATGGTCCATCTCTGTCATGGAGACATCTGGTTCCCCATACGGACCAGTATCACATTTTCATTGGCTCTCTACATATCAACAACCCTGCCACCTCCGCAAAGCATTGACTCATTCGACTTGTGTGCTGCTTTATGCCTGCCTGACTGTGTCTCTGCCGGAGGGTTCTTACCTGTTGGAAATCCTCACATTCTTCTCAGTCAAATGCAGTCATGGTGCAGGAGCCTGGTTTCAAGAAAACATACAAAATGCAGGCCAACAATGTAAAGGTGAATCGAGGCAGAGCACTTCTGGAGTGAAGGGAGGAAGAGTGAGATGGACGGAGGACGGGGACAATGGTCAAGGAGAGGAGGCATAGCGGGACCTGTCTGACTAGAAGGCGCTAGTCCATGATGGGTGTTGTGCAGAGGCATCAGGAACACCCCACTTTAGCAGCTTATTTGGGAGTGAATGCTGCTAGCAAGCGTTTGTACCATTAAACATTTTAAAACTTGCGTTTTGCTCCTATGACTTTTATCTTACTGGTCTCCAAACTACTAGAAAGCATTGTGAGAAGACAGAATGGGACAGGTGGGGAGTAGAGGAGTTCATATGCAAAAAAAAACATGAACCAAAAGATGTAAAGGAAGTGGGTAGGTAGGACGAAAATGATGAATTAAAAGAATGATCGATAAAGAGGTGGAAGAGGGGTGGATGGAGAGAAGGCTGGAAGCGTTGAGAGCAGGATGGGGAGAATATTCATGGGAGGATGGATGCAAGAATGATGGCTGGATGGATCAAAGGAGAGAAGTAAGAATGGGTGGAAAGAAGAACGGAAGGTGAGGAGGAAGGATGGACCAGAGGAGGATGGATGGAGAGGGGAAGGCTGGGAGGAGAGAATAAATAGATGGAGAAAGAAAGTATGAAAGTCGCATAAGATGGATACCATGTGGCGATATTGTTTTCAGGATTCACTCTGGGATCAACCAAACGACTGCTGGTCCCTCTCGGCTCACGTGCTCACTCTGTGTCATTCGGGATATGGCTCAAAGTGCGGGTATTTCATTTTTCTGGCTCCTCCTTTGGAGCTGTGGCAGGGTCACATTTGTCATAGTGGCTATGCATAAATAATTCACTGTTCTCTCCCACCCCACTCACGCCTCTAATCCCCAAAGCTGCTCTAAATGCACACTCTGTGTAAACAATTTAAGAAGAAGCGATGATTTAAATAGCGCACTTATCTAGTCCGGGTTCAGTGTGTTTGTCGAGCCTCCAGCAAGAGAACTGCTAATTGCCATCCCTTTGTAATTTGAAGGAAGACTAATGTCCCCTGATTTCAATATGGATCGGTGTTAATAAAGACGTGCGGCGCCGTGAAGGGAATACAGCCTTTTTGCATAAGGAGGTTAAATAAATAGCTCATAGGAGCTCTCAATAATTCACGAGAGCAAAACTGCGCCCGTCCTGGGCAATCTGACAAGCAAATGCGCGCTGTAAAGTTCACGAGCTGCTGCAGCTGCCTGCGGAGTGGAGAGGGCCAGTCTGGCGCTTCACTCCTGCTGCAGCAAAACCCATTGTTTATATTCTAGGGAGGAGTCTGCTTCTGGTCGAATGTACCTCATAGTTCGAATTCAATACCTTTGTATTCTTTTACTCTGTTTTATCCTCCTCTCTTTTTTCCTTCATTTTTCTTACTTTTGTTTTTAACAGTTTTCAATTTTCCCGGGTGTCTTCCCCTTTATTCTTCACTTTTTTTGTCTCTTGTATAATGCCTCCTTTCCCTTACAGGGAAGATGTGAAACTCACAACACCTTTTTATGATCTGTCTTTACAGCGCAATTGTCGCCAGACAATTATGTATGCATCACTAGAGAGGGTCTTTGGCTCTGCCCACATGTTGGAAGCCAGGAGTACATGTTTTAATTGGGCAGGAGTTATGTGCTTCCACAAAAAATGGCCTGCCCTCCAAGCAGCTGGGCTCATTCTGTTTATTTATCTAGCTGCCTGAGTTTGAACATTCACAGGCACAAACATGACATTGGAATGTCATAAAAGTGCCTCAGATAACTAGAAAAGTTATGTTGCTTCTCTCTGGCAGCAGCACAGATCAGAGGAGGGCAGTCATTGACCTACATGGATTTTTAGGTATGGCTTGGCAGTGCAACCATCACCTGACCTTTTAACCTACATCAATATTATTCTACAGATCTTTGCTTCCACAAAATACATATCTATTCCCATGCTATTTATTTGTAACGTTTCACCCTACCATGCAATATTCCTTTAAAGCCAGAACTATAGGCATTGCCAATGCTTGACATTCATGTGCTTTCTCTTCTTTTTTCAGTTTCATCCCTTTCTTCTTCAACTTGTTTTTCTTGTTTTTCTATTCTGTTTCAATTTTTTTTATCTTAAAGGGGATCCCCAAAATCATGTTTCTCCCCTTCCCTTTCCTCTTCTTTTTTGCTGCCGATTTATATTTTTCTAGTACCCTCTTATCGTTTAGGCAGAATGACTCTTGGACCCTGCAGCCACCCTGTGCCCTCTGCTTGACATTGTACATGTGACACTGCTTCTTGAGAGGTGGGAAGAGGAAGAAGGAAAGGAAGTGGGCGGACAAAGGAGGAAGTGGATCAGCTCACGTGGGAGAGTAGCTTCACCAGAAGTAGGCCCATATGTATTAAACAGCTAATCCACAAGAGAATCAATGATATTGTTTCTGTATGACTATGGCCTGCCCGACACCGCTGTTGGAATGTCAAAGTCCCCTGCATGGTGACAAACTTGCACCTCCGTCCTGAGTACACCAGCTGCATGGATATCTGGACCCTTGGTAACAAATTTTGGTCATTCGCGATCATGGATCACGAATGTATGCCTTATTGTAATGTGGTCTTGTTGGAAAAGGAGACTTCCCTCATCATGACAGAGGACTTTTCCCACTAACAGGAGTTAGGTAACATGAGCACAGTTATGGTAATATACCCATTTTGCTTTTCATACTGATCAAGAGTGTGAATAGGCCTTTTTCCCCATACCACATGAGTAGTGCCTACTGGTCTACTCATGTAAAGTTGTGTGTTTGTGTACTTGAGTCACCCTTGACCTGCATGTATTATGTGTAATGCTTTTCATTGCCTGATACTTGTTTGGCCTTGCTGAGATTTGTGAGTGCCTGTGTAAGGAATATAACATGGAGGCCTGGGGGTTCCGTTTTGAAAATACAGGGCTAGGAGAGGCTATGAGAAGTGAGGACTTCAAGCCCCAGAGAGGAGATGTGTATTGCTGACATTCCTGAGGACTGGGGATGTAGCACATACTGAAGGAATGGGAGCATATTGCAATATCATCCTTCATGCAGATCAAACGTCTCTTTGATTTGAGGAAGAGCTACTGGTCAATGGGGCCTGGGCTCATTGTAAGTGAGATGGTATTACTGATATGATTGGTTCTGTAGACCAGGGAATATTGATAGAGACAAAAGCTTTGGCTTCTAAACCTTTATGAGGTACGTTTCAGTGGAAGCCGATTGCCAGGTGTGATTCCTGGTTACCACCTTGATCTGTGTAGTGGATCAGTCCGAATTGCAGCGACTGCTGTGGCAGTCAGTATGTTTGTCAATGAGCAGCACAGAGTAGAGAGAACTTCAAAGGAACTAAAACCCATAACCCAAATTTCAAATGATTTAATACTAAATCACATTTGTTTTCGTAGTTTGACAATAATGGGGGAAGACGGAGACCCCCAAGTTGTTCAATAGCAATGCTAATTAGGAGAAGAAGGAGAAAGAAGATCACCAAGACTTCCAGCTGATGGAACCAGAACTATGGCCCAAGGTCTGCTAGTCTCCCTGTAGGGTGAGGGCCTATCACCTAGGAAGTCAGGGTCACTTACCTTGAGCCTGGAGCACCAGTTTCCTGCCTGTCTGCCAAGATCAATTGACCCAGTAAGGAGGAGGAGAGTGCCTGGAGGGAGCATGGCCAAGCAGGGATTTGTGGTGAGTGGATCCTGGTGATTGAAGCGTGAGATGCTTCATCCAGTTGGGATTGCTGTAGGAGTCTAGACTGCCAGCCTGATCTTGCCAAAATAGGTGACTCCCTTGTCACCGGCAGGGGACCATAGCTAAGTTCGGGCCATTTCTTGTCTGAGCATCAAAGTCAGTGACCTCATATGTCCAGGAGGGGGTCAATCTGAAGTTTGGGCTGCCGCCCGTGTGTGCACCAAAGACTGCAGCGCCTGTAATACTAGGAGGGGGGTCATTGTGAATTGTGGGCCATTGACTGTTTGTGTGCCAAAGTCAGCGATCCTTGTGTGACTGGGGGCACTGTGAAGTGGAGGTCCTCTCGTGTGTAGGCACTGATGTTGTGGATGACCGTGTCCCCCGGAAGGGGGCCACTGGGAAGACAAGGCTGTCATTTGTGTGCAGGATGACGTAGGCAACCCTGTGTGACCAGAATGGAAGCCACCATTAGTCAGAGCCATTGTCCTGGTTCATCGTGCTGATGATATCAGGAGAAGACCTTATAGATTGCTGCAGGAGCCAGACAAGAATGTGGGACACCAACACAGCTGTCAGAGGTCTGAGGAGGCTGCTGCGATTTTGGAGAAAAGGCAGCACAGGTCATCAGCATCGCAAGACCGGATCTTACAAAGGAGCAGCCTGGTCCTCCCAACATTGCTGGCTGTCAAAGGGTCAGTTAATACTTTTCCAGGACGTTGAGCCTGCTGGGCACTTCACATAAATATTGCTTGCATGAACTTTTAAGGCAAGACATAGACTTTGATGTATAGGTACTAGTGTGCGCTGTATCTGGGAGTTACCTCCAGTACAGAAAGGGAAATAACTAATCCCACTAGACAGAACAGAGGGAATTGGGGATTCTGCAGAGGAAGGCACCATCACTCCATTCTATGGTTTTGTAATCACATTTAAATACTCATTGTTGCATATAAGCAAGTGTTGACAATCATCTTATGGCAGTTACAGTGTGCAGTTTGAGTATTGAGCCTGTGTATGCCTCACACCTACTTCTGCTTTAAATGGCCTTGGACTGCTTTGTTGTAATTTGGCAACAATTAGGTTAACCCCTTCACAGCTGGGCAAATTCCCCTGCTGTGCTGGGGGGTGGGGAGGGCGCGCACATCGCCCCCATGCTCATGACGAGCTGAGCTTGTCATGACCGCACCCGTTTCTTTAGAACGCTCGCACAGCAGGGGAATCATCCCAGCATGCAAGCGTTCTAAAGGTCATGACGAGCTCTGCTCGTCATGAGCACACTAGCACCGTGGCTTATGACGAGCTGAGCTCGTCATGAGACTCGAAAGGGTTAAGCATTAGCAGAAGACATCCTGTATTTAGAGGCTATCTTGTCCGTTTTGTGGAATTCATTTTGTATTTCTGTCAACCATTTTCTTTGCCTTGTGCTCGCCATGTGCTCTGGCCTACCTTTCTGTTAACTGCCCTTGAAATCTGCCCAGAGACGAGATATATTTAGCATCTTCCACCTTCGCACATGCTCAGTTGAGCTTGCAGCTGCTGTAGTCTGTAACTGTCAGGATGTGTCCACCAGAATTAGCAAACTGTTAGCTCCTCCCACTTGTTGCCTGTACGCTTTCTGCATGACCTTATATGTACCTAAAGCCAGCATTTTGTACTTGTACCGCCTTAATTTGAGCCCCTGTGTGGGTATAAAAGGACCAAGCTCCTTCCATTCAGTGTGCTACTTCATACATTACCGAAGGGTGCTGTGTGAATGTAGTTCCACCTCATGAGGTTTAATAAATTCTGTATTTTCTATTCCAGCTTCTGTGCCAACTTCTTTCTATTGGTCTGAGGACTATGTGCAGAGACGGGAGAACCCCTAGTCCTGGTAGGCCTTGCTGAGGCTCACCACCACAAATTGGCGCTTTCAACGTGGGGCTCATCGGCGACTCGGATGCCCGAAGGAGTGGTCGAGACGAAGGATTGGAATCTCGCTTTGAACGTGATCGCTGCTTGAGAAGACCCGAGTCTTGGCAACCATGGCGTTTTTCCTTTCCTTCTGATCTGACCATCCAGGTGGCGCTGTCCTCGACTGAGATCTCTTCTATTGATTTGCCGTGCAGTGACCATTTGGTCGATTTGAGAACTTGGCAGTTGGAACCGGGACACCATTTGATTGGTAAGAGCCGTTCTGCGGCACTTGCTGTTGTTTTTTTGATGCCTTTGATTGGTAAGGTAGTTTAGTAACACTTACTGAGGCTTTTGTTTGTAAGATTGACCAATATTAGTATATGTTTGATAATTATATATGCATTGCAATTCATATAGGCAGGTAATGAGGAGATTTTTCTCTATTTGAATTTGTTTGAACGACGCAACGTAAGAAGAGTACCTTAAGCGCTACTTTGATTATAATACTGCATATTCTGCACTATTTTTAGCACACTTCGTAGGATGTGTTGCTTTTGTAGTGGTACTAGTTTGAAACTCGACGAAGCACAACCGGCCCCCCCGGAGGTGACGCCTAATAGGGACATGTATATTAAGTATGGTATTTCTTCTATAATGTACAGCGCGTTACAGAATAAATACACTCGTACGGATCCTGAGTTGCATTGGCCTATGCATGGGTCATTTGATTTGCGAAAATTCAGTATGTGGAGCAACAAATGTTTAAGCGAAAGGCTAGGCAAGATATGTTTGACTGTGTGCGAATGTGTTAGAAAGAAGTGCGTGAGCGAATGAAGCGTGAGCAAGCCTTGGTTGAAAAAGAGCAACGTAAGAGCATTCATGCAAAAGCATTGGAAATGAAAAATAGGGAAATTAAAGAAATTAAAGAGAGGGAAGATAGGCAGCGTCATTTACAGGTAAATAGCCAATACGCTGTTCGTAGACCTCTTTATCCTATTCTTAATAAACCCCAAGATGATTCTCTCTTATTAGATCGTTGTCCACCTCCGTATACTCTTCCTTCTGCTCCTTATGAGTCAGATGTGGACTCTCCTACAGACCAGGACAAAGCTAGAGAAACTCGCTCGATGTTATCTTCTGAACGTGCGTCTCAGATTAGATCTGCTGAGCATAAAACCATTCGTAGTACTGCCACTGCTTCTGAACTTTTAGATCATATAAAAGGTTGGCAGGAAAGGGAGCAAATATATTTTACCGATACATTTGCCGCAAAAGTTATCGAACGGTTTAGAAAATATTCAACAAAAATGAAGCCCGATGATGTAGCAGTTGATTGTAAACAACTACGTGAAGGTCTTTTTGTCTTCTCCTAGGTGGCTACACGATCAGACGCTTGGTTAAAGTGCGTGTTGAAGCAGCCCGTTTGCGAGAGGAGAAAAAGGCAGCAGATGCAGCTGAACAAACATCCCAAATCAGCATGGCACGAACTTCTACTCCTGAAACAGATAAGAATGTTGTAATTAATGTGAAACCCATGCGGGAAGCTGCGCCTTTATATGTTCCTCCTAAAGGAACGGGTACAAGTGATGATAAGACTTCTATTGATGCAAAAGGTTATTTTATTTATAATTGGGTTCACACTCCTTGGAACAGAGCAGATGCTATGGCACTTAAAACTGCATTGCCTGATCCACGAAAGAATCCAGCAGCCTTTTATGAGGAAGTTGAGGGTGCCATTAGCTCTTGTACTCTGACTTTGCCTGATATTGATTTGTTTTTTTGACTAATATTACCGCCTGATATGTGGAGAACTGTGCGTCAAATTGATGATCGTGTGACATTTGGAGTATTGTGGAAAGATTTAGAGCAGATGAAGATAGAGAACCTACACAGAAACCTTGTCAGTTAATTCTAGATCTCCCTACAGCTATATAGTTAAGTTAAAAACGATTATTCCCCCTAAAAAGATAGATCGGACTGTATTAGCGTTGTGTAAGCAAAAGGCAGACAAATCAGTTTCAGATTTCTTTACACGCTTTGAGGAGGCATTCCACGATTTCAGTGGCCAGTCATTGACAGATGACACGGGTAGGCATCTGTTTGTCGATAAATATGTCGCAAACCTTTTGCCAGGAATAGCTAGTCGCCTGAAGGCCAGTGAGAGTTCATGGACTACCTCTTCTCCGGTTTCTCTCCTAACTATGGCTCAGTATTATGAACGACAAGAATTAGAAGCTAAAAGTAATGAGGATAAAAAGACTAAAGAGTTGAAAACGAAGGTTATGTTGGCCCATGCTTATGGCCCGCCTTCTAGAGGTAATGATAGAGGTGGACGTGGATCTTATGGTTCATCCTTTCCTTCCTATACTCGTTCAAATTTGTCTGTTGATCAGTGTGCATACTGCAAGAAATTTGGACATTGGCTTTCTGATTGTCCAGTACTGCGTGCTCAGCAGTGTCCACGCTGTTGGGGACAAATGAGATATCGCTCAGGATATTCAGGGCCTAGAGGAAGCACGAATGATCGCGCTAGGTTTGATGCTAATATACGTGGGCTGGATGGGTTTAAACATTTTTGTAGAAGGAACCAATGTCAAATGACCGACTATGTGCCGTCTGATTTAGAAGATTCTGCTTATGCATAGGATTGCCTAGGATGGGGTAAGGAATCAGTTGAAGTTCCACTAGATCAGAGGGGTCCCTATGTTACAGCACATGTTTTGGGTTCTACTGATCAGTTTCTGGTTGATACAGGAGCTTCTCGTAGCGCCTTGTCTAAAGAACTGGTTCCTAAGGCTCCCGTGTCTGGCCTAACGATTACATCAATAGGTTTTGATGGAACACCTACCCTTAGCCCACTGTCGCAACCACTTGCATTCCATGTTGATAAGTTTATTGCTCCATGTCCGTTTTTGATCTCTCCAAACACACCAGATAATATTGTGGGTCTTGATATGCTCAAATATTTTCAGGGCTACGGTACGATGTTATTTTGAATGACAACTACCCTGTGATTGAGAGATCCTGTATTGTTAAAGAGGACATTGCATTAGCTTCACTCCCTAGTACTTTGTGGGCAACTTCAGACACCGATGTAGGGCAAATGGTTATTCCGCCAGTACATATTAGTGTCAAGGAGGGTGCTTCTTTGCCAAGACTGCCTCAGTATAACATTTCTAAAGAAGGTGAAGAAGAACTTACAAGCATTGTTCATGATTTGATTAAGGTGGGGTTGGGGAAGAATTTCCTTACAATGTTTGCAATAGTCCAATTCTTCCCATTTTGAAAAAGGATACTGACACCAGGATTTATAGATTCATCATTGATTTAAGAGAAGTCAACAAGATTGTAGTACGCAGTACCCTGTGGTTTCTGACATAACGACATTACTTACCCTGGTCCCTCCAACAGCAACTACATTTTCTGTAATCGATTTGAGGAATGCTTCTCAATTCCTATTCATCCTGATAGCCAATATTTGTTCGGTTTCACTCTGAATAATCGATCATACAGATTTTGTAGAGTTCCTCAAGTGTACACTGAGAGTCCGAGTATTCATAGTCAAGCCTTAAAATGACAACTCGATTCCTTTACTTTGTCTTAAGGAGTGGCACTCATACAATATGTCGATGACATCTTGTTGGCAGCTGATATGCCTGAGCAGTGTGAAAAATGTACTTTGTCTTTGCTTTCTTTTCTTGCTACACACCATCATAAAGTATCACGAAAGAAATTGCAATATTGTAGACCGAAGGTAACCTACTTAGGTCACCTTCTATCTAAGGAGGGCCGTGCATTGACACCAGATAGCATTCAAGCAATTTTAGACACCCCAGTACCTTCCACACAGAAAGATGTCTGTGCGTTCATTGGTTTGACTTTGTTTTGTAGGCAATGGATATTGGGCTTTTCACACATTGTTAAACCCCTGCTAGCGCTTTTGACTAAAAACACTCCAATCCCCCTTCCATGGACAGATGAATGCCAAAACGCTTTTCGGCAGTTAAGACAAGCTCTTTGCTCTGAACCAGTGTTAGGCACACCAGATTACACGAAGGCTTTTACACTCTTTGTACACGAGAAATATGGTTGTGCATTGTCAGTTTTAGTACAGCCAAACGGGGACAAGCAGCGTCCCTGCGCATACTTTTCAGCTGTCCTTGATCCTGTTGCTCGTGCGTTGCCTGGGTGCTTCCGTTCATTTGCAGCGACAGCTGTGTCCATACGTCAGAGTGAAGGGATAGTTTTGTCACACAAACTGTTGGTGCCAGTACCCCATGCAGTAGATGCCCTTTTGAATCAGACTAAGACACAACACTTAACGAGTGCTCGTCTGACAGTATACGAATTGACATTGTTAGCACCTCATATTACCTTGAAGAGGTGTGCGACACTAAACCCAGCCACTTTGTTGCCATATCCTGCGACTCAGCCTCAGTCAAAGGATCCTCACGATTGTGTATTCCTTACTGAGGAACAGACAAAGGGTTGCATCGATTTGCAAGATACGCCCCTTCCAGATGTAGATTGGGAACTGTGGGTTGATGGGTCCTGTTTGAAGTTACTAGATGGCACGACTTCAGCTGCTTATGCAATTACCACACTTGACACAGTAGTGGAAACAGCTTGCATACCTCAGAAGTCGGCTCAAACAGCTGAACTAATAGCTTTGACACGAGCGTGTGAACTTAGCACTGACTTGTGTGTGAACATTTACACGGATAGCTGCTATGTTTTTAGAGTGGTTCATGATTTTGGCCTACTCTTGAAGGAAAGAGGCGTTCTTACATCCCACGGGATGCAGATAATGAATGGAGAATTAGTACATCATCTCTTGACTGCACTTACATACCCAAAGAAAGTTGCTATTATGAAGTGTAGCGCACACAAGAAAATCATTGACAAAATAGGACAAGGCAATGCCTTTGCAGATCGCGTAGCTCGTGAGACTGCGATGCAGCGAAGCACTTCATCCATGTACGTAGTAAAATCACAAGCTGAGCGTTGGCATGATGCTAGAGAAGAAGTATTGGATATTCAGAGATCTGCTTCTGTAGCAGAACTTGAGCAATGGGTTAAAGAAGGAATATTGGACGAAGAGGGTTGTTGGCGTAACAAAGAAATGAATAAGTGGAAATTGCCTGCAGCCGATTTACAACCTATGATTCAAATGGCTCATGGGCTGGCACATGTTGGAGCTCTAGCAATAACTTAATTGCTTACGCAAGTTTGGAAGCATCCTGAAATTGCCAGCACAGCTAAAAGAGTAGTACATTCCTGTTTGATCTGTTGGCAGTATAAACCTGGAAAAGGGACACGGACTCCTACAGGAGGGTTTGCTACACCAACCGTACCTTTTGAAGTTTTGCAGGTGGATTACATCCAACTCAAACGCTGCAATAATTTGAAATATGTCCTAGTGGCGGTATGTGCCTTCAGCAAATCGATAGAGGCATAACCTACAAAGGATAATACTGCTCTCACCACAGCAAAGGTGCTTCTAAAGGAGTTTTTCACCTAGATATGGTGTTTGTAAGCTTTTGTGGAGTGACAACGGACCTCATTTTATTGGGCAAGTTGTTGAGTATGTCCTGAAAGGATTAGGGATCAAACAGGGCATTTCCATACAGTCTTCCACTCAGCAGGTTTAGTGGAAAGGTACAACGCTACTTTAAAATTGAAGTTGGCAAAAATACTGGCTTCCATGTCTTTAAAATGGCCAGATGCACTACCTTTGGCATTGTTGTCCATAAGATCATTGCCACACTCACCATCTGGGCTTACACCATATGAGATAGTATTTGGGAGACCGATGAACATTTAGGGAGTTCCTAAACCACGCCCCATACATGATGTTCCTTGTGTTCTGTTGAATGATTATTTGGCACAGTTAACCAACAGTTTGATCTCTATTCATCAACAGGTTCGAGAAGCTTTTCCTGACAGATCTACAGGTGAGGCCCATGAATTCCATCCTGGCGACCACGTGATGGTCAAGGTCTTCAACAGATCGAACAATTTGGAACCGAGGTGGCGAGGACCGGAGCAGGTGCTCCTAGCAACAAGGACAGCACTTAGAGTGACGAACAAGAAGAACTGGGTCCATAGCACACACTGCAAACATGTGTCGCCTGCCTTGGTGGACCAACCATTGAGAGATTCTGGAGACGGAGACAGGTCAAGCTATCTCACTTGACGAATCTGCGGAAGGCTTCCCGGACCACACGATCGCTGGAGAATCCCGATTTCAGCTGAGACCAAGGAAAGAATCTGTTTTGCCAAAAAAGACTGGTTGAACTGCCATCCTGGGTTAGTGAAACGGAACGCCGATGTGGCAAGGGGGGTGGGATCAGTCCTGCGTAGTGTAGTGACACCCGTCCGTAGTGAAGAAATCAACGGCTGCCCAGGGATAAGAGCTCTAACGATTGTTTTCAATGAGTTTTTAGAAACATCAATTATCGCTGTTGCTGAAATGAATAACAAAAGAATCATTTGTGCTGCAGGGTTTGTTGTTACTCTGGTGGTTTTGGCAATAATCACCTGGTTTGTTGAGAAAGTGGCTCCTGCTCGACAGCTTTTTGTTACCACTACTCCAGCTCCAGTGAAACATCATTACTTCTCGCTTCCCTACCATGAGCAGAAGCATCGACAATCCTACCTAAATAATACATTCATCCAGATGTTGCATCATACGCACAATGCCACAAATGCTACCAACTGTTGGGTGTGCGGGATGATACCTGCACACCAAAAGAAAGGAGGAACACCTTTTATTCCTCTACCGTTTTCCCATAATGGTTCTTGTCAAGTTTGGTATGCACTTCTGTTTGCTTCCCGAAAAACCTTCAGTAGGTGGAATTATCTTTCACTTAAATAAAGTATGCTATCAGGATAAAGATGGTTATCCTCAAGCTGAAGGTACTAAATGGGAAAGGGAAGAGTATCAACCGGACAATATTTCGACACCATACGTCTTCACGAATATGAGGAACATCAAGAACACTGGACCTTTTGTAATTTCTGTGACCAGAGCTAAAGCAGATTTATGTTTTGGCAGTGCTGGAAGAATTCCAGTAGGACAGAATGAATGTATTTTGACATTGACTATTGAAGGTGCTAATAACAGCAGTTTTACGTCTTCACATCACACGTATTTTGTGTGTGGTAATAAAGGATACTATCAATTACCGGTTGGGTGGTCTGGGGTATGTTACATATCATTTTTGTTACCACCTGTGTTCTTGGCCCCTCCAACACATACACCAAAATTGAAAGTTGTATAATGACATTTCCAAGAATAGATACAGATGAGGTCGATCAGACTGATACCACTTTGCAACAATATGTTGATTTCAATTTGGGACTGTTCTTCTTTGTGGGTGCTGCACTGAATAGCAGAAAGATAAGGCGATTGACTCGTGTTGTGGAAGCTGTCACCAATCAAACAGCAATGGCACTTGGCAATATTACAGAGGAACTGCAAATTGCAAGGATTGTAGCACTTTAAATCAGAATGGTGCTTGATGTGATTTTGGCTGATCAAGGTGGTGCGTCATCGGTAGCAGTTGTTGCGTATTTAGACCAGATCACTCACCTTCAGTATATGATGCAATCTCAAAACTGCATAAGATTGCTGCAGAAATTCACACAGAGACTGGTACATGGACATTTTCAAACTGGATATGGACACTCTTTATTACTTGGGGCTGGAAGCTACTGACTATTCTATGTATACAACTGGTGATACTATTTACATGCTGTACTTGTATGGAATGTGGTCCTATGCTTTGCTCCATGTGTATCACTGCTTGTACACCTGCCAAAAGAAATATTGCAGAAATAAAAGCACAACAAATGTTAAATAAAGAAATTACTGAGATGATGAGCATCAATGTACAGGATGTTTATCTAGATTACCCGAGATAAACGAATGTCTTCAGATAATGCTGAAAGGGTCGTCTGTTGTAATTTGGCAGCAATTAGGTTAAGCATTAGCAGAAGACATCCTGTATTTAGAGACTATCTTCTCTGTTTTGTGGAATCCATTTGGTGTTTTTGTCAGCCATTTTGTTTGCCGTGTGCTCGCCATGTGCTCTGTCCGACCTTTCTGTTAACTGCTCAGGAAATCTGCCTAGAGACGAGATATATTTAGCATCTTCCACCTTCGCACATGCTCAGTTGAGCTTGCAGCTGCTGTAGTCTGTAACTGTCAGGCTGTGTCCACCAGAATTAGCAAACTTTTAGCTCCTCCCACTTGTTGCCTGTATACTTTCTGTATGACCTTATATGTACCTAAAACCAGCATTTTGTACTTGTACCGCCTTCATTTGAGCCCATGTGTGGGTATAAAAGAACCAAGCTTCTTCCATTCAGTGTGCTACTTCATACATTACCGAAGGGTGCTGTGTGAATGTAGTTCCACCTCATGAGGTTTAATAAACTCTGTATTTTCTATTCCAGCTTCTGTGCCAACTTCTTTCTATTGGTCTGAGGACTCTGTGCAGAGAAGGGAGAACCCCTAGCACTGGTAGGCCTTGCTGAGGCTCACCACCACAGCTTGACCCGCACTACCACTGCAAGCCAGAATCTAAAAAAGGTAGTTCTTAGCCCAGTTACTCAGAACCCATATTAGGAGGGCCCGAGACATCAGGATTGAAAGGCCTCATATCGTATG
This sequence comes from Lissotriton helveticus, assembly GCF_964261635.1. Classification (NCBI taxonomy): domain Eukaryota; kingdom Metazoa; phylum Chordata; class Amphibia; order Caudata; family Salamandridae; genus Lissotriton; species Lissotriton helveticus. The sequence goes on from NC_136068.1 coordinate 946,241,739, forward strand.
GTTGGGCCCAGTTACCGCATTGGCTGTCCGGACTTTTTTCAGTTTTTCTGAAGTTCACTCATCTGATCACATGCTACTCCAGAGTCCAGACTGCTAGAAATACAAATTTTCAAAGCATATCTCTATTATTATTATTAAATTTTGTTGTATTATTATTTTTATGAACACCGTGCAACATGGTAGTAGGGACGGAATGCCCTGTTTGGCTGGAAAAAATAGAGCCATGGTGTTTTCAGCATTTTGTATCTGCTTTGTTTGTTCAGTGGTGAGCATGAGGAGCTGTGAGTTGGAGGGGGTGTTCTGTATTTTCTTTCTGACATTCCACAATGACAACAGAATGCACACATCATTCAAAGCTCCAAAAGTTTGCCCCCAGCCATAATTGAGAAGAGCAATTGATTCCTATTACCAAGGTGTGATGAGACTCCTGGCCAGAGACAGAGGAGTATAGTCCAGGGTCACAGGGCTCTTAATTTGTACCCAGAGAGAAAAGAGACATACTGGACTCGCCCTGTAAAATCTATGCAGTCACAATAACTGGGACCTCGTCTTTAACCCCCCCCACACCAATGGGTGGCATGTTACATGTGTGTTTGGTGTGAGGTCGAGAGGAGAACAAGTGCAGGGTAAAAGGTGTTGCAGGATAACAAATTGTGTGGGACCAAGCAATATATGGATTCTTCTGCATGTTCTTGTATTTCTGTGGGTCTGAACTGAGGTGACGAAGTGAGCTAAAGAACGATGATGGATTCAATCCAGATCTATGACTGGGAATGAGTGTCTGAAAAGTTTCAGCGCTCTGTCCATCATCTTCTTGTCTTTGTTTGTTCGCCCAAGTTGGCAGGGTATGCCCAGATGTGGGCTCCTTGCTCACTTTGCCACTGGATTAAAGCTAGCCTGGCTGATGAATGGTGTTACCCAAAAACCAGTCCCAGGATGCTTGTTTCCGGTTCAGGAAAGACCTGGTGTGGCAGTTCGGACTGGACTGTTCCCATGAGGCACAGGGTCAAGACTGATTAGCACATAGCTGGATCTGAACTGAGGTGGCAAAGTGAGCTAAAGAATGATGATGGATTCAACCCAGATGGGTGACTAGGGGTGAGTGTCTGAAAAGTTTCAGCGCTCCGTCCATCATCTCCTTGTGTTTGGCTTGTATATCTGTGGACATTACAATCTGCATGTGCTTTGCCCTGGGGCCTACAATAAAACTCAAGAGGTGTTCTGTGGGTTGTGGGAATCTGTCAGCACCCTGCCAGACCACTTTCTCCCTACACTCTACCTGGTTTTCTTCTTCTCCCTTTCCTGTGTTTTGCTGAGCTTCACCTAACGAGCAGAACACGTTGATTGAGATAATCTTGATTTAGTAAGCAATTGCTTTAGACTCACTGGACCTTGCCCCATTCCTACTGCCAGAAAGACATCCTTACCAGAAGAATGCTTGAATTTTTAAATAAAGCTGGCTACTTGGTTAATACAGGCAACAACTTACTTACAATATGTGGCCTTGGAGCTAATATTTTGTAAATCATCTGGACTTCAATGAGATTTTGTTCACTAACCTATAGAAGATATTTGACCTAGTACAGGACCATTCCTCTGACTGCTTCCCCTCCAGTCTTGTAGTACTCCAACACTTTTTCAAAGGTCTGCAGTCATTTTATCTACTGGAATAAAAGGAAGTTGAACTGCCTGTTGTTTGGAGGGGAGCAGACTCTTGGCATGAAGAACCCAGATTAGTGTCCAGCTGATGGAAATTAGTTCGGAGGGTGACATGAGGGAGTGCCCTTCACAGGATCGATCTCGGCCTGGCTTTTAGATGGCAAGAACACTCACATGAAGCATTTGTAGATCTGCAGAGACTTCATCCAGGAGGGCACATGCCCTGACATTCATCATTCCGGCCCTATTCAGTACAGTTACTGACCATAAGAAAGCCTGTATCTCTCAGATATTTCACTTCACGTCGAGACATGCATGGTGTTGCATTTGCTGCAGCTAATCGCCGTAATACCATCATCATTCAAGAATCCCATCTAACACTTAACGTTCAAGGAATATCAATTTTTAAGGCAAGATTGGCCATTATCCCATAAATCCAGTTAATATTTCTTAACGGTTGAGCCTTGTGGTCCTCTGACACCTTGGTGCTGTAGGTGACACTTCCAATGCATAATATTGACCAATAGTGACCGGTTCTGACAAGTAGACTTCTGTACACATAGGGGAGGATATTGTGGATGGTTTGTTTAATTCCAGCCCTGTTTCAAGAGCCAGTTCTGGATTAGAAAAGTCCCCTGCATGGTTAATGGCTTGGCACCTCTACCCTGAGTGTCCTTGGTCCTGATTTTTGGTCATGGGCGAACATGCTTGTGTGCCATGACCTAGGCCTCTCACAGTAATGCACTCTGCTTGGTCTGGGTTGGGCACACCAAGCACTACATTCATGAAGGTAGAGGGCTACTACCTTTATCTGGAGGTGTGAGTGTGGTGCTCGAAGTATTACTTCATATTTTACTATGCTAATTTTCAACACTAATCCTTTATGGGTTCCAGAGGGGCCTACTACTCGCCAGAAAAGCGATTCACCACCCACCAGGGGTAACAAGTGCTATATGAATGCAAACATTTCTTCCCCTTTTATCCCTCCGCTATCCTTCTCACTCCAAATAACTGACTAACACCCACCACTGAAATTACTTCATATTTCGCCATAATAATTCACCACTAATCCTTTATGTGATTCCTGAAGAGCATGCGTCAACAAGCGCTTTATAAATACAAACTTTTTCCCTCCTCTATCCTTCTGCTATCATTCCAAATCCAAATAAACTGACTAACCTATCCACCACTTAATATGTACTTGCACTAATTCAACACTAATCCTCTATGGGTCCCGGAGTAGCGTGCTACTCGCTGAAAAATCGCGTTGACGCCTCGTCAGGGGTAGTAAGCACTATATAAATGCAATTACAATACAATACAATCTGTATTGCTGAAAGGAACCTATGCTATAGGTACGCCATCTTTACACCAGAACACTGCACAGACACATCCAGTAGGGGTCAGGAGTTACCTGCAGCACTGATCTTCAGTGGCGCTTCTTCTTGTGGTTTTCACAGTTATGACTCTTACGTCTGTGGCACCCCCTGACTCCCATCTAGCGGTGGAGCCGCTCCACCCCCTCCCCCAGACTACTTTCGAAATGCATGCCTTTCACCTGAATTCAATCAAGCAACTTTATGTGGCTCATTCATCTTGGCAATGTGTTGCTTTTAAGCATGTTATTCCTTTTTCAGAACGGGGACATCCCTTGCTCTTTTAGACCATGTTTTACATTGAGGGATGGCCTGGCAGGTCGGTGCTTCTGAAAGGCAAGGTGGGTTGGGGAAGAGTAAGCCTCTCACCCCTTGGCCAGCTAAACCTTTCCTGCGGTCCAGCTTCTGCCTGGCACTGAGCATGAAAGGAGCAAGCTAGATCCCACATCCCCCTGTTTTCATGGATGCTTGCCGTCCCCAGGCGTTGCGCTCGTTCATCAGTTTTTGATTGCCGGGTACTTTTCCAGCTAAAAATATATCGCAGAGACAATTCATCAATTAGCTAATGAGCAAATCAATCAATAGCTTGAGGTCAGTGCTTGGCAATGGGCCATGTTAGTATAGAAGTCTAAATAAGTAGACCAATCGATTGATTGGGTGACTGAGTGAGCCATTAGCTTGACACTTTCGCCTATTAACAAACGTGCAGATGTTTTATGGTAGGAAGAGGGGGGATTAAAGCGTTCCTTGAGTTTGTTCTTTATGACTCTACCATCGGCTTAATCAGACACCAATTGTTGTGTTTGTTCTTTACAGATTAAAGGGGTAATGTTAGTTCTTAATAGAGCTGTGGGCAATTACCCAAACGCCCTTCATAATACACCACAGAATACCCCAAATTCTGCAATAACATAAATTGGACTTGAAAGAGGGTTTTGTAAGCAGTGGGTTTAATTACTCAAATCCGATTCCCATACAATTTTCCTGGGCTGTTCTCCGTGAATGTAATGGACAGACTAGCTTTCCTTCTGAGTGCTTAAAAAGTATAACCACCCCTAGGTGATTACCGATCTCTGACACTCTCCTAGGTGTCTGGGGGTAACCTGCACTCTGGTGTCTTTTCTGGAACATGCTGCACTGGTGGGAAAGGTCTGCCTTAACCACATTGGATCCCACAGGATCCAGTGGCACACTCTGAGGGACGGCTAACATCAGCTCAACAATCATACACTTGTTTGGGGCCAGGACTCAAAGCCATGAGCATCCAATCAAACTGAAACCAGAAGGACCATATACCATTTGATGGGCCACCTGCATGAAACAGAAACTTGAATCGTGTTTCTTTTAATTTTGGAATCCTTTTGAAACAATGACATCAGCAGTAGCCAGCCATAGTTGAATGCTGGTTCTTTCCTTTAGACTAAGGACTCTGGTGGGGCTGATGAAGAGTCATGTGCATGTCAGACTCATCCAATATCTATTAGATGCACCAGTCTTTTGAGAGAGCTCCTAGTTTCGCAGTAGAAAATAATTCACTGAGGAACGCGTATTATTATTATAGTATACAATCCATGCCATCCCATGGGTATTAATGTTATACAATGCAGTCCTTGCCAAGGGTACCTATCATATTAAACACACTTTTTGTCATGGGTACTAATAAGAACCTACACCTCCATTGGCTAAACAATCACTGTGGGAGTATTTGTTTATTCTGGATTAGGGCTAACAGTGTAGCTTTAATGTGATGTTCATGTAAAATAGGAATCCCTGTCACTGCTCTTATATTTTAATGGGTTTTTATAAATGATTGGTTTCTAATGAAGTCAAAAAGAACAAGCAAAGGTTGACTTTGGATTGGCTTAGAGAAGCATCAAGATGGCTTAGTTCATGCAATTATCACAACACTGAGGGAAGTAGGCTCCTATTTGGTTTTGGGCCTCCAGAATGGCTGCAATATCATCTGTCATCAATATTATGTCCTAAGTAGTGTTTACAAACTCCCAGTGGGTGAAGATTTTCAATTGTTGACTTCAATAGGGAGATATTTTTGTAAGTGATATTCAGAACATGACATTTATGTCAAACAGTATTTTGACAATGATATTCTGGCACCTCAACAGCCAGAACATGGATCGTATTCTGCCACTTGTTCGTTGGATCAAACTAAGCAGTGTGTCTGTTGTTGCAAATGACCAGCTGTTAGTTGAGCCATGATGCACAGTTGAATTGAATAGAAAGGTCTTAACTGAGGAATTGTTTCTTTCATGGATCAATGATTGATTGACATGCAATGGCGGACATTCCTCAGACAGCAATGCTCAAAATTCATTAATGACTTGTTCTTGTGAACAGCCTTCTTTCTCGAGGCACAAAGTGATGGGGAATAGGTAACGAGACGAGATGCTCCATAAAATCATTTAACAGTAACTGCATTGATAATCTAAGTTTCATTTTGTTTACTAGCATGACTTAGAAACTTCACATGGGGAGGGAAATGATCAGAATCTGTCAAATTTGTAAAATTGGGCCTTTAAATAAAATAATTAGTGACCATTTTGTTAGTAACGCACCACATTTGAAACTAAAATAAGTTTCTTAATAGAGAATCTGCTGATGTTAAATCAATTGAGCTAGTCTTCACATCACAACATTTGACCTCAGTTGAACCCCCAGTATCTATAATTTGGACTCACACTCTGGTATTCTGATCCCACTGCCTTCACCTCCTAAACCCAGCCAGGAGAACAGCGTTGAAAGGCTACAGAAGCTCCTTGTATTAATATTCTTTTATGAAATATGTTATGGATGAATTTAGAAAACCACACATTTCCAGTGTAGATCAATCTTTTATCACTTTAAGAAATGACTATTGCATTCTTTAGACATTCTTTTACCAGAAACATACACAATATAACATACTAACAAAATACCTCCATTTTGGTTTATCCCAGGTGTACAGATAGAAAAAGCCTAAAATTATTGCTGAGATGCAAATAGCGTGTCATGCTACCAGTAGGCTTGCGAATGCCATGCAGATAAGACATTACAATCCTACGATGAGATCTTTTACAAGAGGTCACTACTCAGATGCACTACCCGTGGCACTGATGGAACAAAAACAAGTGTTCAGACTAACAGGCAGTTTTTTCATCCATCTCCATCTGACTTGAGCTATTCTGTGAGGTCATTAATTACTACGTTTCTGGGATGTGATTTTCCTTTTAAATGCAATTGAAAAAATCCATGTGTAAAATGGAAACTATTTCCCGCAATTCTGTAATATAGACATCGATTGTCCTACTGAGTGAGGAAAGGGTCAATTAATACAACAACAAGAAAAAGCAACCATTTGCATGGTGAAGTTAAAAACACACTATGCTAATGATATGTATTTTGGTACATTGGATGAAAAGAATACTCCGACTGTAAAGTATTTGTATCCCCCTTTTTCTCTCTTTTTCTAATAGGAAAATACAATATGTAAGATAGAAACCCAAAAGCAATTTGTGACATACATAGGATGATATAACTAATTGGAACAAGGTTAGATAGAGTTGAAAGCGAAGGAAGAGATCCAGGGATTTGGGAAGAAAGAGAAATAAAGACCAACAAATTATTTAACATCATGATATCGAGATGGCGTGGCTTGCCTGCCAAGATGGAGGGTGGATCCTGACGTAGCTCCATGCCTAGGGCCCATTAATCCGCCACAATCATCCAAATCGAGATTCATCTCCCTTTGAGAGTGCCCCCATGGTGTAGCAGGCAATAAGCCTGCACCGCCTGGGCGGCTAAACACAAGCAACATCAGGCCGGGGTCTCTAAGGCTGCTAAGACTGGAGGGGTGGTCAGCGTGGCCTGTGGCCATCTTGAGATGGCGAGCAGAGATCTTGCCGTAATAGGCCAGGGACCCCTGTAAAGACTGCAGCAGTGTGTCGACTGAGGGAAGCAGAATATAGACTACAGATAGAGGGCGCTTGTGGATGCAGTCCGGGAGGTGAGGAGTAGGGGGGAAAGCACAAGACTCTGGCTTCCCCATCACCTGGGATCCCTTGCCTCACTCCCTCTCCACTGACACGCCGTGCTGTATCAAGCACAGGCCTGCCTATCCGCCAACCGTTATATACTGCTGAGTGGGCAGGGACGAGACGCAAGCGCCCGGCGGAAGCCACGCCAGCCTGGGGGCCAAGAACTGAACTGTTGCCCGGCTCAGGGGTGCTGCGGCCCCGCCAAGAACACACCGACAGACGCAATAGGGAAGAGGCATGTAGCTGAGCGGTGCCATAGTGCCAATATCGGCAACACTCCTCCGTTCTCATAGTGCAACATACATAAATAAACCACACAATACCTTCTTAGTGGAGAAATTTTCTGCAAGTTTATTTGCATAACTAATATGCCAACATGGTGGGTTATCTTATGGGAGATCCCAGGGCAGGTCAGCCCCTGTGCCGCCTGCCCGCCTGATGAGCCAAATTGCCCCGTGGCCGTCGCCAATCAGTGATTACCAATCAATGGGAGGGGCCACCCCTCCCATCAGTGGACCGCCAGTTCACTCCCTTACTCGCGCCCCCCCAAAAGGTGGGCGAGCGTTTCAGGCAGCCCCCGGTTGCTCAGACCCACAACTGCCCATCAGTCGCAGTAGGGAAGAGGCATGTAGCTGAACGGTGCCAGAGGCAAGGGAGAATACAGCCCGTGGTATTGGAAGACCCCCCTTTCAGGGCCTCAGTGGCTGCTGCCATTGAAAACTATTACGAAACAAATGCGGACTCAGTTCTGGACGCTGGTATTGTATGGGATTCGTGCAAGGCAGTGACCAGGGGTTAATGAATGGGACTCCGCTGGAGCATGCGCCCACAACTAGAACAAGAAGCAGCGCTCATAGAGGATGCCCTCATTCACTTAGAGACGGAGGTCACGAACGCAACTTGTACCCGACATGCGCTAGATGAACTGAAGCATGACCATGTCAGAGTCGTGGAACGGCTATGATGCGTAAATTATGCTGCACACACAGTGCATACTCATGCGGCGGCAGATAGAGCAGGGAGGTTGCTTTCGAGATTGATCAGGCAGGAGCACTCGCAGGCTCCGGTTCTCACACTGTGATCAGCAGCAGGTCATCTACTGACGTGCCAGCAGGACATACATCGCAAATTCATAGCCCACTATAAAAAACTTTGCAGGTCAGCCATTAGGGTGGCGCCTGACTCCTACTGGCTCCCCCTGCCACTGCCATTGGTATCGGCAGAGCAGAAGGCAGAGCTAAAGGAACAGATCACGCTCATTGAGGTCAAGGCTGCCATACATGCCCTGGCAACTTGCAAGGCACCTGGCCTGGATGGATTTTCAGTGGAATGCTACAAAGCGTTTCAGCCAGCCCTGGCCCCGCATCTACTGTCAATGTATCTCAGTGCACAAGAGTCGTCTCTCCTCCCGGGGTCACTTTGAGAGTCGCTACTTGTCCTGCTGCCCAAGCTAGATAGGGATCCGGAATCACTAGGCTCCTACCAACCACTGGCGCTGCTGAAAACAGTTTACAAGGTGTTAGCCAAGATACTAGTGCGCAGACTTGCTCCCCTGGTACCACAGCTGGTACACGCCGATCAAAACGGCTTTGTACCTGCCCGTTGCACTTCACTGAATATACATCACTTTTTCCGTGTGGCCCATTACTCCGGGGAATGCCTGGTCCTCAACCTGGAGAAGGCATTTGACACCTTGGAATGGCACTACTTATTTGCTGCCCACAACAAGTACGGAATGGGGGAAAATGTCCTAGGTCTGGTTAAACTGTTATATACGCAGCCCGCAGCCAAAATCAAGACAGGTCCCTATGTGTCACAGGCGGTCCCAATTGAGCGTGTCACCCGTAAGGGTGGCCCACTCTCCCCTCTGCTATTTTCGCTTGCCATCGAACCGCTGGCTGTGGCTCTCAGTCAAACTGGCGCGGAGTGGGTCATCCCTCTGGGTGACATCACACATGCAGTTTCCGTGTATGCTGACGATCTGCTGATATATCTCTGAGATGTCCATGGGTCATGCTCAGGCAGTGGAGAGGGCATTGCTAGAGTTTGCCTCGATGTCGGGCAGGGGGTAAATTGGGGGAAGTCGTACCTGTACCCATTCTCTGAGGCGACCCCTGACCCGAGTTTGGTAATAGGAGGTACCCCGGTGCCGTGGCAGAGTCCGGCATTCAGTTACCTGGGAGTTAGTGTCTACCGCCAACCGGTAGATCTTCTGGAAGGCAACACTGCACGGGCCGTAATGGCAGTACGTTCGCAGATGTCCTTCTGGCGCACTCTCCCACTTGCCACCATGAGCCACATTGCACTCCTGAAGATGGTGGTGCTCTAGCAGGTACTTTACCACTTTGCAAACCTGCCAATATACTTCAAACCCTCATTTTTAATGCTTTAGAGCAAGACCTGCGGCAATTAAGTTGGCATAACACACGCAGCAGAGTGGCGCTAACAAAGCTTTATCTGCCCGTTGACCGTGGTGGACTGGCCATCCCCAAAATGGAGCACTATTATCTAGCATTGCAGCTGTTAGTTTACAACTGAAGGAACTACGGACTAAGCCGACTTGCGCAACCCTCAATCCCGGGGAAGAAGTCAAACTCTGCACTAGCTGCCCGCTACAGCTTTGTTACACGCTCTGTAGTACAGCAGCTCACCACTGTCAGCAGCCGGGGCTCACTTCAAGTAAACAGATAAAGGCAGCGCTAGTGAATGCCAGGTCCCTGGTGAAACATAACACGGAAGTAGCCAATATGATCGACACTTACGATCTAGACCTGTTATTCATAACAGAAACATGGGCAGATAAATCCTCAGATATTGACCTGGCGTTGGCAGTGCCGGCGGGTTACTCTCTCCTTCGCGCAGACAGAATTGGTAAGCGGGGAGGAGGGCTGGCCATTATCAGTAAAGAGGTATTTCAGGTGAGGGGTTTGGAGGGATTGAACTCCCCGGAGTGTGAAACCCTGCCATTTAAAATCTATATTACCAAAAACTACACATTCACTGGCCTTCTGCAGTATAGGCCTCCAAAGGCTAATGCCCCTCTGTCACAACTGCTAGGCCCTGCCCTGGAGTCCAGTCTAACCGGGGCAGATTACACGATTCTGGGGGATTTCAATATCCACCTGGAAAAAGTTGATGACAGCAACACGGCACTTATCACAGAGGCCATGACCAGCTGTGGCATGACCCAATTAGTACAACAAGGAACCCATTCCGTGGGTCACACCCTGGATGGGATCTTCTCCTCCAATTCTAACATCAGTATCGGGGAGGTGGTGCCGGTCCCTTGGTCGGATCAGAAAGTGGTTCATTTTATCCTAACTCTTGACCACACAAAAACGGTCAGGGCCCAGTGGGGGGCGAACCACCCATACCAGGACTGGGACAAGATCGATATTGCCGAACTGCTAGCGCAGCTCGGTGCCTCTATATCTGGCTTAGATCAAGTCTGCTATGTAGCTACAAACCAAGTAGAGAATTGGATCAAATCAGCAGTTCTCACAGTGGCTCCTATTAAAATTAAAAACCATAAAAGGAAAAACTTCTCGGAGCCCTGGTTCTCAGAGAAATTAAGACTTCAAAAACAGACTTGCAGGCGAGCAGAAAGGAGTTGAAGTGCCAATTATGAGGCAAGGGAGAAAGAACATTACTGCAAAGCATTAGCCACCTATAAGAAACTGATAGCGGGAGAAAAATCAGCTTTTTTCATAAAAAAAATCAACGAGGCAAAAAACTCAAGCGAAGAATTGTTTGCCACTGTAAAGAAACTCACTGAGCCCGCGGCCAAACAGGTTGTAGGTAGCACGGATCTGTGTAATGACCAAGGGCTATTTTTTACTGATAAGGTGAGACTCATTTATGATTCCTTCAGTCCTCCGCACCACGATCCACAAGTAAGGGGTAATCTTCAGCCTAATCAGGGCAAGCCCACAGTCTCTAGCCCCCCCAAAATTCAAGTTCTCAGTTCCTTCAGTTGAACAGATCAATCATTTGGTTTTGTCAACTAAATCTGGGGGCCCTTTGGACCCGTGCCCCCCCAAGGTCATGCACATGTTCCCAGAGCTGCTCAGCACCCAACTCCAGCTGCTCCTTGCCAACATAATAAGGTCCAATTGCTTCCAAAGAGCCTGGAAGGTGGCTTCTGTTCTGCCACTCCTTAAGAAGCCTAACCTCGTCCCTTCCATCCCTGCCAACGTCAGGCCAATTTCGAGAATCCCATTCCCGGCTAAGATCTTTGAAAAACTGTGGAACTCACAACTTGCGGGGTTTGTCCGGGACTCCCATGCCTTCGATGTTTCTCAATATGGGTTCCGAGAGGAACATGGGACAGAAACTGCTTTGGTGATGGCAGCGGAGGAAATTAGGAGCATACTGGACGCAGGGGGGAAGGCCGCCCTCATTTTTCTGGATCTGTTGGCGGCCTTCAACACTGTTAACCATGATATTCTCCTAACCCGGCTGGAGGAAATAGGCCTACACACATCCGCAATTGCTTTGCTGGCCTCCTTTCTGGGAGAAAGATCCTTCTCGGTTCAGCTTGGGGAATTCGTATCAAGGTCCTTCAGTCTGCCCTGGGGGGTTCCCCAGGGTTCCTCGCTGAGCCCTTCCCTCTTTAATATATATGTTTCCCCCTTAGCCAACATCATTAGAAACTGCGGGTTTGTCCCACTTTCCTACGCTGACTACACCCAAATAGTGGTGGCAATCTCCAACAACACTACTGAGACTGCGGAAAGATTTAGGCATTGCATGGACCAGATCAGTCATTGGATGCAGGCTAATTGCTTAAAGCCTAATGGCGATAAATCAGAAGTCCTGCTTCTGGGGGCTGAACCTAACATCTGGTTAAGCAAATGGTGGCCCGACAGACTCGGCAGATGTTCATCGCCAGTGGACAACATAAGGAACTTGGGGGTTATATTCTACTCCAAACTTACTTTTAAGGCGCAAATAAACAAACTCGTCTCCTCTGTATGGTACACGCTAAAACTAATCAGGAAACTGCTGCCATACATTCCACCGGACACGTGTAAAACCCCGGTTGCCTTGTTGGTCCTTTCAAAATTAGATTATGGCAATGCACTATATGTAGAGTTGCAAAAACAGCTATTATTAAAACTTCAGCGGCTGCAGAACACTGCAGCTAGGCTGGTACTGAATATCCCAAGGATCGAACCAGTGGCCCAAAAAATGAGAGGTGTCCACTGGCTCCCTGTAGGAAAAAGAATTCAGTTCAAGTCAGCTTGTCTGGCTTACAAAACACTGCATGGATCAGGTTCTCACTTCCTAAAAAGTAATCTACAACATTACAAACCATCCAGGACACTAAAATCTAGTAGTTCTAAGCTTCTCATAACCCCCAGATATAAACAACTAAGACGGGGGGGAGAAGTTTCCTACTGAACACAGCAAAAACTTGGAACAAGTTACCCCTTGAATTAACAAACAGCCCCTCACTGTTGTCCTTTCGTAAGAACCTGAAAACTTGGCTTTTCTCAGCTCAGTCCAGTTAAGGGGGCCGCAAGGCTCTCCCACTTCTGCAGCACAGTTCATCAGCGCCAAGACGCCCTTGGGCATTCGTGCGCTCTATAAATCCAATAATCAAATCAAATCAAATCAAATTGGTGGCTTGCTGGAAGGCAGTTGGCAGACACTGCGATGCAGCAGCCCAAATTACAACTTCGTTTCACCCTGGCAGGCGGGGTGCAACCCCGATCCAGCTCCTGCTGGTAGTTGCATATAAATGCTTCCATCGTAGCCTAAAGCTCACAAAAGGGACTATTCCATATTCCTCCTCCCTGCCCATACTTGGCACGCCACGCTACCGCGTGTGGTCTCGGCAGCTGAGCTTGTCCCCTGGGAAGAGGCGGGACTACAGACCCTAGGAGACCTGTATCAAAACTGGCAACTAGTGCCATTCCACGTGCAGATCAAGGACAGTTGGCCTGCCGCAGGGCCAATTCCTGTTACATTCAGCACTGGTGCATGTGCTACAAGCCCTGTGGGGAGACATTGCTTGTGATCCCCCTACTCATCTCACCATTCAATATCTTCACAAGTTGGCACCGACAGACACCTTAGCAAATGGTTTGCTGAGTCCCTGCAGACGTACTCTGCGCAGTCACTGTTGCAGCTGAGGCAACAATGGGACGCAGACCTGCAGAGACAGTAGACTGATCGCGAGTGGGCAGGCATCTTGGAAGGGTGCACACATATCCAGAGAAACGCCCGATTCCACTTAATACAATACTATATCCTCCAAAGTGAGTACATGAGACCAGCCAAGATCAACAGATACTTTAACCGAGTAGATGCCGGGTGCCCGAGATGTAAACTGTTAGATGCAGACCTGTTGCACATGTTATGGGCCTGGGCAACCCTCCCCTCCTATTGGAGAGCGGTCATAGCAGACATAGTGGACTGCACAGGTTGCGCGGTAGAGTACTCATGGAAGGTGTGCCTATTGGGCCTATTCCATAGAACTAAGAAGTATAAAGTTACGTCCCGTTTCATAGATCTCGGCCTGATTGTAGCCAAGCGTGTAATTACTAGGTGCTGGAAATTCCCAGAGCTGCTGAATATAAAATTCTGGCTAACACTCACTGACATGCTGGGCGCAGGCGGAGTTTGTGGTGTTGCGTTAGGAGGACGCACTGGGATTACGGACACTCCCACTGGCAGAGGCATGGGATACGATACAGTTAGATTTCAGGAACTGGTGGCAAGATGATCAGGAGACCTCCGAGGTCTCCACATAGCAGGAACGGTTGGTAGGATCCGGGGGTTCACACATGCTATATTAATTAAGCGCTGCCAGGCACCTCCTAGTACAAGGAATGGACCTGCCCCGACTGGCCATGCACCTCATGCACATAGACAGGAATATCATACTTAATCACTCAGTCACGTATACAGTCTTAAACTGGCAGCAGGCAGGCGAGACACGGCTAATGCTGCAGAGCGCGTCGCTGAAGAGGCGAGGGATCATTGAGGCGGGCAGGCACTACATCATGGGCTTAACGGTACAACACAACTCTATCCAAGTTTATGCATTCCCTGTTTCTTGAAACACAAGCATGATATACATACCCCGCGCGACGCGTGAACAAGCAAAGTATATAAGCTCCTTTTTTGTAAATTGCTTATGATATCTGACAATTTGTATTGCATGAGCAAACGTGACTTGTGCTGATATTTGCTAAATAACATCAAAAATTTTGTAGTTTTTGTTAAATTCAAGATAATAATTCAATAAACAAATTTAAACAAAAAATGATAAGGAGATACTGGAACAGGACTAGTCCCATCACAAACTAGCCCAGATCCTTTTGAACTTTAAACAGGAACGAGGGCCTCTAGCCTTAGCTAGGGCCAGTTCAGACTCAAAGACCTGTCTTAACAGTGCCCAAAACTCGTTTACATTTGGAATGGTAGGGTTTATCCACGTTCTGGGAATACATAGGCGTGCAAATACAATGATAATAGAGGCAAATGACCTCTCATAGCAAGTAGCTTCCTGTTTATATCCGAGGAGGATTTCCAAGACTGTGAGCTGAAACTCACAACCCAAGTGCCCTATGAGCAAATAAAATACATTATTCCAGAATTGCTTTACCATAGGGCAGTCAGCAAACATATGCTTTAAGTCTGCTGCAGAAAGCTTACATTTTGGACAGTACGACTCGAGATGTTGCCCACCTAGCAATAAACTCTGGTTTATATTACAAAATAAAGATTGTCCTATGCTGCTGCAAATTCAAACTTAAAAGAGACCACTGATCGAACTAAAGTATCCAAGGCCTCCTGTAAATCTTTTGCGGTTATATCTGATACAAGCAACCAACTTATTTTAGCAGATCTCTGCATACTGTCGTTGTGGCCTAATGAGATGAGTTTCTGATAAAATGTACTAATTTTAACAGATTTCCCACATATATACAACAATATTTCTGAAGTATATGGTATATCTAGAAGTTTCTGACCGTCTAGAAAATAGTCCCTTACTTGGAGAAATTTAAAAAACAAGAATTCTGCGGAAGCCTGAACTCCACTTTTAATGAGCAAAATGAGCAAAACCCCTGGCAGTCATACAGCTGGCCTAGGTTATTGACAGCCTTACGCTGCCTAGATTTCCATATATAGTCCTGAAATATTTCAGGGCATATTGGATTACCCCATAAAACAGTAAAATAATGTATTGAAGGCAGAGAGTATTTCCTACAGATTTCTCGCCATATCCTGGTTATGTCCCTGACTACCTTAAATCTGACCAGTTTGTAATAATTGACCCAATTAATGGACCACATGCTAATTGATAAGCCAGGGTAGATAATCCGTCTTCAAGCCTGTTTAATAGGTTCTGAATCCGCCCAGGCAAATGATGCCCAGTAGTACAGCTTAAAATCTGGGAGCTTAAAAAGCACCCATGTTTGTACGTCAGTTTAATAAAGCTGAGGGCACTCCTAGCAGGCCTGTACCCCCAAATAAAGCTGCCAATAGCACTTTCTATATGCTTGAAAAAAGATCCTGGGACCCAGAGAGAGATTGATTAGAATAGCTATAAAAACTTAGGCAATATATTAATTTGTATTACATTGCATCTAGCGAGAATACTGAGGAGAAGCTGATGCCAGCAACATAGCTTAGCCATAACTGATTTAAGAAGTGACTCATAGTTAATAGTGATTATATCCTCCACCTGACTACTAAGGCGAATACCTAAATATGTGGCAGAATCTGTAACCCCTAGAGATTTTGACGAGGTATCTGGTTAAAAATTAGGGATTGTCTGAGTTAAAGCCAAATTTAGCTTATAACCAGAGAATGAGCCAAAAAGCTCTGCCTCTTCTGTAATACAGGCTATAGCGTCTACTGGGTTGACAGAGAAGACCGCATTCTGCAAGAGGTGTTTTATAAAAGGCTCGCTTTATAGGGCGAATAATAACAGGGAAAGTGGGCAACCCTCCCTTGTGTCCTTTCGGACTGGGAAATGAGTTGAAGAAATACCATTCTGCTTGATTTTGGCTACTGGGTTCTTGTATAATTTCAGTACCAGGGAAATAAACCTGCTTCCAAGTCCAAACGTTGTCATAGTAGGCCAGAGTGCTTCCCATCCCATCCTA
The DNA here is from genome assembly GCF_964261635.1 of Lissotriton helveticus. Taxonomy (NCBI): domain Eukaryota; kingdom Metazoa; phylum Chordata; class Amphibia; order Caudata; family Salamandridae; genus Lissotriton; species Lissotriton helveticus. The sequence continues at coordinate 946,257,927 of NC_136068.1, forward strand.
CTCTATCAAAGGCATTCTCGGAATCCAGCCTAATCATACCAATATGTTCATCATTGTTAGATCTGGGGGTCTCTAGTTGGCAATGGTATTCACCTTTGTCCAAATAGGGACCCTTACTTCTAAGTCAGGATAAGGGGATTACACTCCTGAATAACCCCTTCTCACCCCCTTGGTAGCTTGGCACGAGCAGACAGGCTTATCTCAGAGGCAGTGTGTTAAGCATTTGTGAATATACACAGTAATACAGTGATAACACTACATATGGACACAACACAGGTTTTATAAAAATAAATATTCTTTATATAGACTTAAACACAAAACCACAAACGACAAAAATCCACAATACTACACTGAAGATTACTTAAAAAGATGATTAAAGTCTCTTAGTTCAAGTTGATGGTAGATGCGACAAAGTTCTCAACAAAGTACCTGGATGCGTAGCGCAGTGTAAACAAAAAGACTCGCTGAAGGGGAGATGCGTAGGTTCCGTGACCTGGGGGAACGGTTGCGTACTTCCTCAATGCTTGCGCAGAGTAGGGGACTCGTCGTGAGCCTTACCGGTGCGGAGGTGATGCGTAGATTCTCGGCCTGCGGGCCTGTTGCCGTGCACAAGATGGCGCCCTTGATGCGACGATGCAATGACGATGCAATGACGTCCTGGGAGCCTTGCGGCGACTTTGTACTTTGGAGCCGCGACAGGCCCTGCGACGCGCTTCACCGGCGATGCGATGGCGATTCTCCCGATGGCGTCACGCTTCTCCGGCGATGCGACAGCAGGCAGCTTTGATGAACACACACTTCCAGGGAGATGCAATGAAGGCTTGCTTCTCCGGCGTTGCGATGATTTCAGCTGCGGCGGCGACACGCTTCTTCTCGATGTGTCGCGCTTCCAGCTCCCAGCGGCACGCAAGTGACTGGAGTCAGAATTCCCAGCAAGGAAATTCAGGAGGGAGCTGGAGGTGAAGTCTTTTGGCCCTGAGAGTCAAGCACAGTTCAAGCCCTTGGAGAATATTCTGTAGATGAAAGTCCTTACAAAGTTCCTTCTCCATTCCCTTGGCAATGAAGCAACCACTGCAGGCCAACCCAGCAAACAGCACACTGGCAGAGGGGCAGTCCAACTCCTACAGCTTCCTTGGTTCTACTCCTTGGCAGAAAGGTTTCTTGTTCCAGAAGTGATCTAAAGTCTGTGGGACTGGTTCCCAATATTAATACCCCAAAATCCTTTGTTCTCTGAAGGCAGAGAGGCATCTTCCTAGTTCAAACCAGTTCCTGAGCACTTTGTTGACATGACTCTCTTCTTCCTTTCACTGTGCAGGGCAGAGACATTTGCCGCCACACAGGCGGTGGAGCCAGCACTGGGAAGGGAAGATACAGCTCTGGAGCACTCTGTTGACAGGATTCCTCTTCTCCTTTCACTGCGCAGGGCAGAGACATCAGACAAGCCACAGGGCGTGGGGCCAGCATTGTAGAAGGAAGGCCCAGCCCTATTCAGGTCCCAGGTGCACTCCTCCCTCCCATCTGGATGTAAATCTCCCTATTCACCACTGGGCTGTCACAGCCCGTCTCCTGGAAATTCCCCAGCCCTGTCACACATAAACCCAGACAAGGAATACACAACTCAGCAGAGGCGGGCTTAAATGGTTAGGCAAGCAAATACCTGCTTTCTAAAAGTGGTATTTGCAATCACAGGATATTAAAATAAACTGTACTAAAAGATGTATTTTATTATTCTGAGTTCAGGCATTCTAAATTCGAATTTCTACCATGTTCCCTTAGTCAGTTAGGATTGTAAGAATGTAACAATCTTAACTGCCCATTCTGGCCTATGAGAACAGGTAGCCTTCAATAGTGAAAAATGAAAATGGCTGTAATTCACTATTAGAACATGCTACACACATCAGAGCATGTCCTACCTTATACTTACAATGCACCCTGCCCTTGGGCCTACCATAGGAGTGTCTGATATGAAGCAAAGGGAAGGTTTAGGGACTGCCAAGTGGGTGCACTTGGCCAAGTCGACATGGTAGTGCTAGACTGCACACAGGCCTTGCAATGGCAGGCCTGACACATACTTTACAAGCTGCTTCTGTGGGTGGCACAACGAGTGCTGCAAGCCCACCAGCAGTATTTGATCTACAAACCCTGGGCACACATGGTGCACTGTACTAGGGGCTGACAGTAAATCAAATAACCCAATTGTGGAATAACCAATCAGTACATCAATTTAACATAGGGAGCACTTGCACTGTGGCACTGATTAGCAGTGGCACAGTTCCCAAAGCATAAATCCATCAAAAACATATTAAAACAGAGGAGACAATCTGTCAAAAATGGAAGGGAGACTCACACCAATGTTGTCAGGTCTAAACATCATCAAAATATATAGCCAAATTTAGCTTATAACAAGAGAATGAGCCAAAAAGGTCTGCCTCTTCTGTAATACAGACTATAGCATCTACTGGGTTGGCAGAGAAGACCGCATTCTGCAAGAGGTGTTTTATAAAAGGCTCGCTGTATAGGGCGAATAATAACAGGGAAAGTGAGCAACCCTGCCTTGTGTCCCTTCGGACTGGGAAATATGTTGAAGAAATACCGTTCTGCTTTATTTTGGCTACTGGGTTCTTGTATAATTTCTGGACCATGGAAATAAACCTGCTTCCAAGTCCAAACGTTGCCGTAGTAGACCAGAGTGCTTTCCATCCCATGCTATTCTATCGAAGGCATTCTCGGCATCCAGCATAATCATACCAAAATGTTCTTTTAATTTGCCAGAAATATCGAAAGCTGCAATAACAGTATTAACATGGGCCGAGTTATTGCTGATGGGAGCAAACCCATGTTGTTGATCAGAAACTAAACCATCAATGAGGGGGGGCAGACATTGTGCCAATATTTTAGAGAAAATGTTAGCATCAGAATTGATCAACAAGATTGGGCGGCATGAACTTCTCTCTTCAAGAGGTTTCTTCTTCAGGGGAAACACCACTATGTTAGTCGCACTCCAGGATGTAAGGGCTTCACCTTCCTGTGTGATATACGCAATTAAGTCAGTAAACTCGGGTGCCAGGATGTTCCTAAAAGTTTTGTAAAATTCAAGTATTCTCACCCACCGCCTTACCAGAGGGCAGGGCCTTAATTGCGTCCTCAACCTCGGCTACCCCAATATCCTTTTGGAGCAATGCCGTCTCCTGAGCATCAAGCCCGGGCAAGTAGCTCTCTTGCAAATATTCCTGAAAGCTAAGATTAATAGGGAATACTAACTCGCAATATATTTTGGAATAGAATTCTCCAAACTGCTTGACGATAGCCTGTGGCTCTGAGTAGAGTAGCCCACCCTCTCCTTTAATGCATTTATTATTTGATCTAGCCTTACTGTAGGAGATCTGGGTAGCCAAAAGCTGATCAACTCTCTCGCTGTATTCATACTGCAGCATTCTCTGCTTATGATAGCTGGTATTATTAGCATTCTGTTTAACATAAGCTGTATTTCTATGAGCCTCAGGTATATTGACTGCTCGACAGGGTCGTTCACTTTAATCGCCTGTGCATGCTGACGTTCCAGATCTAAATAATCAAGATGACACTGTTCCGCTTCTTGATATGTACGCCTATTCTGGCGCAAAATGCACTGAAGAGTTGTCCTCCTAACAAATCCATTAATGTATTCAAACAGTCCCAAACTACGGGGGCCGAGGCAGTTCCCTTATTTTTTCCCAAATACTCCCCCAATGCTAGTCTAAGATATCCGCAATACTTCGGGTTACTGAATAGACGGCGGGGAATGAAAAAGACCGGTACGCATCTCTACCCCCGCCTTAATCTGTACTGTTAGCATAACAGGAATACGGTCAGATGTAATTTTAGGACACACTTTTATATAGGCTTTTTCCAAAAGCGAGACCTTGATGAGAATCATATCAATATGTGAATAGTGTTTATGTGGAGATGAATGGAATGTGAACCCTGGTGACTTTGGGAGCAATGTCCTCCAAGCGTTGTCTAGCTGATGAATTTGCATAAGTTCAAAAATGGCTGCTCGAGCCCTACCCATTCTTGCCTGCTTTTTTCTATTTGTGGTGTCGATCTTGTGGGCCATAATACAATTAAAGTACCCCATAACTATCAGATCCCCGGTCAACCCCAATAATTTGGAGCTTAAGTAATAGAATATATCAGGACTATCGATATTAGGTCCATACACCACACAGATCATGCTTTTTGTGTCCCAAAAACAGCAGCAGTGCTATCGGCCATCTCCCTTAAGAGTCAGCTAATGTACGTAAAACAGTAGTTCCATTTTTGGATTTCACTATGGCTACTCCCCGAATTGAGACTGTCTGAAAGGTGCATATTAGAACTTCAAATCAATAAGCTGGAGATGGCCACGGACCGCAGTGGAACAACACCATCACATCCTTGCTTAAGGAAACAAAAAGGGAGACAGCTGTAGTTCTTTAGTCTTTTACCCGTCACCGCGGACCGCGGAGCCGCAGAATCGAGAAAGGCTAGGGGAGATGCTCTCTCTGGTGGAGTCAATCCGCCATCTTTCTTTTTCCAATTGCAAGCATTGAACCAATAGGAGTCATGGAAATCTTTCAGGGCACCTATGTCATGCAAGATTTGAAATCCTGCATTGGCTGAGGTCATAAAAGAGACTTAGGTGTAAGATACTGTGTCCTGTGGTTAGTGCTCTCGGTGTCTCAGGTCCCTCTTTCCTGAGCACTTGGATCCAGACTCAAGTTCGAGGCTTCTCACTGAAATCTGGTCTAGCATCGCTTTTTCAATCTCTGCATACTCAGATTGGGATTGTACATTGCACCTGCCCACAGCTGTGATGTTCTCTGAGAACTAAAGCCAATCATTTTCAGAAAGGAACCTGAAGTCACAGCTAATGTTCACCCTGCTTACCATTGGTTATAGCGCCCAGAAATCTACAAATACATGTATGTTCAACGAATCCAAAATATAAGTAAATATTGAAAGTTGGCATTTGTGACTATTATTTTGCAACTAAGGCAGAATTTTTTTCCTTCAGAAAAGTAATTCCAATAGTAAGAAATACAATATGAATTCAGAATCCACTGGTGAAATACCTATTTCTAGCAAAAAAAACCAAAAAAAAACACGCCTTTAAGATTCTCCTCAGCATCGAACCAATGTCAATTCCATTTACAGTCCAGTCAAGGCGGCATCTAAGGATTTACCCTCTGTTACAGGAAGCTTACACTAGGACTGCAGTCTATAAAGAAGAAGTCTGTTGAAGGCGTTCAACCCTGCTGTCCATTCGAGAAAGCCTGTAGATTGCTTGCATGTTTTTTGCCCACTACTGGCAGCACACATGGCGATCTCACATCTGCTATCTATCACCGGCAGCCTATAAAGGGCTATTAGTCTAATGGTTTACCACAGGACTCTGATACACACTGTCTACCTCAGACATCCTGCAAGGGTTTCTCAGACCTGTCTAACACAAACGCTTATGGAGAGCTTTCAAACCTAGGGGTACTTTCACAAGAACGTGTGCTAAACATCACCATAAAATGGTAACGCAACTTTACACATCACAGCCTATCGTGGGAAAATAAGCCAGTGTCAACGTGGAATTCACTACAAGGGGGTACCATGCGATAGTCTGCCGAAACCGTGGTCAATGTCCGCAATACAACCACCTCGACGGAGATAAAAACTCAAACCTCAATGCGAAAAAACATGCAATGGGCCAAAGCGCGATGAGGAAATCAGAGATAAGCAGCAAGAGGCCAACAATACCCACGGGCAAAGCACAAGAACAGCATATAGAAAATGCCACTAAAAAATGGCATCAACTGCGTAGTACCCCAGATGCACCCTGACCAACTGCAGAGGACAACATGAACCCACAATCCCCAAGGGGGAACACCCATGAATACAGGGCCCGTGGAAGGACAATGATAAGAGGAAGAGGAAGATCTGGTACAGTTGTGGAAAAACCCGATCATCGCCACGGATGAGGCAGAACACCAACTGTACATCTCCTCCAACCTGTCATTGGCAACAAAGACGAAAAGATGGCACACCACCACCTCAGACCATGGGAATGCCGTCGCATGGCTGAGGTGGACAATGGAAGAGTACAGGAGGCCCTGGACTGATGTGAATGGTAAAACCAAACAGAAACTCACTGCCAACACAAAAGCAGCAACGCATCCGGGAGGAGGGGGGCCACCAGAACACCAGGAGCTGAATGACATGGAGAAGATGGTGGCCACACTCACAAGCCGGGAGACGATAACAGGAGTCGAGGATCCGGACACCGTCCAACATGGCCCGGCACCACATCAACAGGGTGCGCACCGACCAGGGAGTGGGTGGACGCGGGGAGATGGGCCCAATGGCACACATGCACAATTAAGCAGAATACACTGCACACCCAAAATGACTCAGGATCATGTCCCTGATCCCACAGGAACACCTAAGCACACACACAAACACCAAGTAGTCCCACATACACCATGTGCCCAAAGTGGCACCCACACAACACATCAACAAGCACACAACCAACACATGCACACGTGCGAAACACAGCAAATATGCATATACGTCAGCCACACTGACAATGCAAGAGACACCACCTGACGAGTAGCTTGGCTGCAGTCCAATTACCATGACAATGTACACGGCACAACACTGAGGTGGCTGAGTGTGGACCACAACCGGAAAGGAGCAGGTCACACTCGGACACAACCACCTGCACAAACAACCCCTGACATCAAAGACACATCTGTGGACAAACCATGCCCAAGAGTCACAACTCGACAAAGAGCACAAGTTGCCCAAGTCTGCAACATCACAGCACCGTGGAGGCACAGAAATGACAGGCACATCTCATGAAAGGGACTAGTGTCAGACAAATCAGAGCCGCAGGAGCGAATCACGCACTGTGCAGAATACGCACATAATTATAAGTGCACCTCGACATTGACAACATCCCGGTACAAACAGCAACACCTACACAACAGAACACAGGACACAACTGGTGCTGCAAATGTGCACAACATGGCAAATCACATCTGGCGCAGGAGGAATCTTTGATACGACATTGTACAAGTACAACCTGTAATCTGCAAATATGTTTTATTCACACATGCTGTACTGGTGGACATTTTGTACTGTCCCATGATTGCCAGGGAAGGCCACAATGTCACGTGCTCATGAGAAATATTTGTCAATGATGGTGTTCGTATGGGCCATTCCTGCCGCAGCTGCAGTGGGATGTGGGCCACCTGCCCCATCGTCCCCATCATCATCCGGTACTTCTGGAACTGGGATCCATGGGGCATTGGTGCGTACACAGATGTTGTGCAACACACAACATGCAACGATCATCTTGCACACGATGTCCGGGCTGTACAGGAGCTATCCACCTGTGGTATCCAGGCACCTGAAACATGACTTCAACATGCTAAATGTGCGTTCAACGATGCCCCTGGTGTGTATGTGGGCCGCATTGTACTGCCTCTAGGCGGGTGTATTCAGGTCTCGGAGGGGTGTCATCATCCAAGGGCAGAGTGCATATCCTTGATCACCTGTGACAGTGCAGGGAGAATAGAGTCAATACTTGGTTCGGCAGGATGTGATGGCAGGCCCACTAATCCAGTGACGCCTATGCTGGCTGTGTGTGTGGTGACTGTAAGTCAGCCCTCAGGGAGTAGCTGGTGCTGGCAAACACTTCAACAGTCATCAGGCACTCAGAAAAGCAATGTCAGAACAACAAGGGGGGATGACTTGAGTCGCACAGGGTTGGTGGCCCCGGATGCGCAGCGGCTCTCACGGGCCCACCGCCACTGGGTGCTGACCGGTGGGAGACTGGGGTAGGGTCATGAGGGCAGAGCAGGGTCTCGTATGTGTCATAGGTGTCTTCCGCGGAGTCGCTCGGGGAGAATAGGAGGTCTACCCCCAGGGCATGATGCAGAGGGCACATGTCAGTTGTGTCCGGCAGCATGGCGATTATGAATGCCACAGACTCTTGCCAGACACCAAGTCCGTACGTGCTGGTTGCTGATAACAACCCCCAGGCCACAGGCTCAGACACCAACGATGTTGCGCCGGAGGCTGTCGGTCACTCATAGCGCACAGTGTTAGTATCACCACGTGTTGCAGGCTTCCATTGAACAAGGTTAGTGGCACCATGTGTCGCATGCCTGCGACATGGAATTTTGCCTCACTGATCGAAGGGAGTATGGTGCTGTGGTCGCTGCCATGGACTTGGGATCACTGCTATTCAGTACTCAGGACACAGTTCCACATGTGGGACCTACTGGGATGAAGAGTACGCCGGTGGTGTATGTCAATGAGAAAGGAGTAATGTGGGCCAGTGTTGTGGGGGCCAGCGATGGTCTGCAGAGGTCACGGGACTGGGGCCAGGAGCTTGCACCGGCACGTGGTGGGACAGTGCTGGCAGGTGAGCAGTGCGGCCTTGGGGTGCTGGGGCAGCCAGGCCTGGTCTGGGTATGAAATGAAATGAAAGCAAATTTATAACGCGCAGACTTAGCCCGTCGGGCATCACGGCGCCTAACCAAAAATATTTCCATGTCCCAAGAGTTGAATTACTGGTAGGCTTTCTTGAAACACCAAGTTTTTAGAGCCTTTTTAAAAAGAGGCAGAGAGGATAGGGACTTAAGTTCCAATGGAAGTACATTCCAAAGACGCGGGGCAACTATGGAAAAGGCTCTTCCTCCCCATCTGGACTTCTTAGTCCGAGGGATCAGCAACAGATTATGTTGTGATGAACGTATGCATCTGCTAGGGTTATAGCCAGAAAGAAGAGATCCCAGCCCATCAGATGTTCCAGCTTTCAGAGCCCTGTGCACCAGACAAATGATTTTAAAGGAGATACGATGCTCTATAGGAAGCCAGTGGAGGCTCTTTCTGGCTAGTATCGCAGAGGAGGAGCGGGGAATGTCTAATACAAATCTTGCGGCCGCGTTCTGTACTGTTTGGAGGCACTGGATCAGTCCCTTATTGATCTCTGCATATAGTGAGTAGCAGTAATCCAATCTTGACCCGACCAGCGCAACTACTGTCTGTTTCCTAGCTTGGAGAGAAAGGTAGTGCACTATTCGGCGGAGAATTTTGATAATTCCCCAGCAAGTAGCCACCGTTCTGTTGACCTGAAGGGTCATTGCCAGCGAGGTGTCAAAGATAACCCCTAAATTTCTGGCTGAATGAGAGGGGACCGGGCATGTTCCCAGGGAAGGCGGCCACCATTCATTCGACCATACATCCTGGTCCCTTCCAAAGATCAGCACCTCGGTCTTATCGCCATTCAGCCTCAAGGAGTTGAGTATCATCCAGTCAGAGACTGATTGCATGCAACTCCTGAAGCTGGACGCAGAGGTGCTGACCGGTTGGGCCAGTTACACCATGATCTGAGTGTCGTCTGCATATGACACTACTTCCATACCATGTGCTTTTACTAGTCTCGCTAGTGGGGCCACATAAATGTTAAATAGGGTGGGGCTTAGAGCCGACCGCTGTGGTACCCCACATTGCAATGATGTAGCAGGGGAGAGGTATTCTCCAAGCTTGACCCTCTGTTCTCTAAGATCTAAGAAGGAGGACAGAAGGCTCAGAGCGGGCCCCTCCACTCCTATCTCCCTCAAACGAGATGTTAGAATTGAGGGAGATAGGGTGTCAAATGCTGCAGTCAGATTGAGTAAAACCAGCAGCGTTGTCTGTCCCTGATCCACCTTCATTCTGATGTTATTTGTCACCATGGTAAGTGCAGACTCCGTACTATGTAGCTTCCTAAACCCATGCTGGGTCTGATCTAAGAACCCAGTAGAGTCAAGGAAAGCAGACACGTGTGAATTCAGGTGGATCTCAAGCATTTTGGCGGGGGCAGGAAGTAGAGATATGGGTCTGAAATTTTTTAAGATGGTGGGGTCTAAAGAGGGTTTCTTCAGTAGTGGCTTAACAATCGCTTTCTTCCAGGCTGACGGAAAAACCCCATGCAACAGGGCACTATTCATTACCTCCAACAATGGGGGAAGTAGTGTGTCCCTACACTCCTTCATTACTCTAAGAGGACAGGGGTCCAGAGGGGAGGAAGATTTGATCCTATTTAGCAGAGAGTTGAGGTTGTCAAGTGTGATCAGCGGAAAGTTAGATAAAGTCTTGGTAGGATCTTTATGCCAGGCTTCTCAATTGGTAAGAGCCTGAATAGTGTGATACCCTAGGGATTGTTTCTGCGTTTCCAAATGAGAAGCAATTTCATCGATTTTAGTGTAGAAAAAGGATGAGATCTTGTTGCAGAGCTCCTGTGATCCAGTGACTGGGTCTGGAACTTGTAATGAACAGAGTGAGTCCACTACTTTGAACAGCTCCTTTGATGAAGTGAGGGAGGTAGTAAGGTCGGAGAAGTATTGTTGCTTTGTCTTAATGCTCGTGGACTTATATTCCCCTAATAGTCGTTTGTGAATCTCTCTATCCAAAGCGTCCCACGATTTCCTCCATTTTCTCTCCTGTCTCCTGCACCCCTGTCTCATCAACCTCAGAGGCTCAGTGAACATGGGGGCAGAGGGCCTACGCCTCGCTGAATATCGGCGTGTGACTGGAGCTAGGGTATCTATAGCCCCAGCGATGGAGTTGGCAAGATTTTGTGCTGCCTTCTCTGGGTCTGATGGCATGGGGACCGAACTAATGAGAGGGGCCAGAGAGTCATTGGTAATGTTTTTATAGTTCCTTTTGCCCTCTCCTTGAGTCTGACCTTTCATGGATGAATCTAAACGAGGAAGGGTCAGTACTAAAGGAACTGCCAGATGGTCTGACCAGACCAGCGGTTCTGGAGTGCCAGTCATAACCCTGGGGTCGTTGTAGAAAACTCCGTCAAGTGTGTGGCCTGCCCGGTGAGTTGGGCCTTTTACCAGTTGGGAAAAGCCACAGGCTTCAAGGGGATCGACCAAGGAGGAGGTATCTTTAGAGGTGGGGTCATCTAAGTGGAAATTTAAGTCACCTAGAATAGTGAAGTTGGGATGGCCAACATAGGGCTCCATGATTCTAAACAGGTCACTGCTGAATTTGGATCTGGGGCCTGGAGGCCTATACACAAGAAGGCCAACAAAGGAAGCTGAAGGAGATGAAGAGATAAAGAAATGTAGGGCCTGGAAGGGGTCGGATGGTGCTGACAGGGCATTAATGCGGCAGATAAGATGCGACTGATAGAGAATAGCTAATCCTCCTCCCCTTCGCTTAACTCTGTCAAATCTGTGTAGTGCATAACCCTCTGGAATAGCCATTAGGAGGTCGTGTCCTGAGGTCTCTGAGGCCCAAGTTTCCGTGACAAAGACCCAGGCAGGCCTTCTAGCCAACACAAAATCATGAAAGGCTACATTGTTTTTTATTAGAGAGCGAGCATTGATAAGGTATCCTTTCTCCGAGCAAATATTTTTAGGTGAGGAGTGTAAATTAATAGGTGAATGGTTAATCGTGGGGAATGTGTCAGGGCTCCGGGTACGTATATTATGTGGGGCTATGAGCAGTAGTTCCTCAGGGGTATACCTATGGTGGCACAGGGAGTCAATCGGTTTCCAAGCCAGCATTTCCTCCAAGGTATAGGAGTGTGATACTGTAAGCGAGGGGCTGAGTGGGGGCGCGGCAGAAATAGGCAACAACCGGGTTCTGGTTACTTGGGGGTTTATTAGAGTAAATAAATGGTCGGTACAGCTCTGTCTGTTTGAGGGGGGCCTCCGGGGTGACCTGCTGCGACTCCTTCTCCGTCTACGGACCTTCTCCTTCTTCCGGTGTACTTCGGGTGTTCGTTGGGCTGGTTCTTCCTCGGAGTCCGTCGCGGCTGGCTCTTGCTTCTCACCCGGACGGGAAATACCGTAAACAAAAGAAACAGGGACTGTGTGAGAACACTGTATACTCGCTAGAATACGGGGATAGGGAGTGAGGGATTAGTCACCGGTGCTCGAACTATTTACAGTGCCATAGGTGGTGGGAGGGTAGTGCACAGGAATAGGGTACCGGGACTTAGGTCTCCCGTGGCTTGGTACCTGCTGTACCTTTAATATTAGCCCAGCCCCGCAAGCGATCACGCACCTGAGTGAGCCACGCACCTCCCCTGGGTGAGTGGCTGGGCGGCTCACAGGAACGGTGGCCTCCTGGCTTTCTGCCGTCCTCAGCTGGCGCCGACTCAGCTTCCCTCTGTGTCTTCTCCTCCTCTGCTCTCCCGGCCTCTGATGGTATGTGCCGCTCTCCGCCGTCCTCCTTCTCCCTTGATGTTCCTTCCGACGTCTCTCGGTTCTCGTGTCCTCCTTCTCCAGTCTCGCTCGTCTTCTTCGCCCGCTCCTCTCTCCACGCTCTCCGCTCCTCCGTCCTCCAGGTGTACAAGCACACCTCTCCTTCCGGGTCCCGACCTTTTGTCGGGACTGCGTAGTCCGCAGGCTCCTCCCCTTCTGTCAGTGTCCAGGATTTAAAGGGCCACTCCGTCTCGGCCGTTTCCGACCCGCTCCAGTCCATGTCCTGGGATGAGGAGAGAGAGACAGATGGGAGGGAAGGTAACACTGGGTTAGTCCATTCACGGCCTGTTGATGCGTCCCGAGGGATTCTGGGAGTTGTAGGCGGTAAAGACGTCTCACCGGCTAGGGACCTCCTATACACCCCGTTACAGATACCTGAGGTAAAGAGTCAGGGAACCTGGTATGCAGCCCGTCCTGTAGCCCGTCCTCAGCGCGGACGGGCGCAGACGGGCTGAACTCTGGCGTAACTCCGGCGCTAATACGGCGCGACCGCTGAACGCGTCCGCTGCGCGGAGCCATGGCCGTATGCTTTTATGTTGTTGACTCACCCAAGATGGCTGCCGCTAGCCCTCCGCCCGAGTCCGCAGTATCTCAGCCCTAATCTCGGCCGGACACTCTGTGGGGAGACAGCGCTGACTTTAGTGAGTGCCAAATGTATATTTAAAAACTACCAATTAAAAGATGCCTTCACCATAAACTCGATGAAGCAACAAACGACACCCTAAATCGGCGCGCTAGTGCTGGGGGGGAGAGGACACATGGGGCAAGTGCTAACGAGTAAAAGAATTCAATGAGGACAGTGAAGATACCGCCCGGCTCAAGCCTCAGGCGTTTACAGCTACAATCTCGCGAGTAGGGCGCTCAGCCTGCTTTTATGTTGTTGACTCACCCAAGATGGCCGCCGCTGGCCCTCCGCCCGAGTCCCCGGTATCTCAGCCCTAATATCGGCCGGACACTCTGTGGGGAGACAGCGCTGACTTTAGTGAGTGCCAAATGTATATTTAAAAACTACCAATTAAAAGATGCCTTCACCATAAACTCGATGAAGCAACAAACGACGCCCTAAATCGGCGCGCTAGTGCTGGGGGGGAAAGGACAAATGGGGCAAGTGCTAACAAGTAAAAGAATTCAATGAGGACAGTGAAGATACCGCCCGGCTCAAGCCTCAGGTATCAGCTTCCTGGGGTGCAGCAGGTGCACAGGATCGCAGGCCCCGCTACTCACGGCGTCGGCCTCGTGGCAGACTGCGAGGCGCCACCCTGTCAGTGACGTTGGCCTTTCCGGGAGAGAACCACGCTGCGCGCCACAGGGTTTTTGTCCACACCCATGCGCAGCCCTGGCATACTCAGGGCCAACCCACTACACTCACGCAGGTGGGGACGCAGCGAGCGACTTTTCCGTTATCTGAACCACGGCCGGGGGTGACATGGTTGTGTCCACTGTTCACTACTCTCCAGTCACCAGCAGTTGTGTTCCACATGGACATATCTGTAGTTTGCATACCCATGTCCGTCCTGCACATCCACACCTCACTTGTCGTTGTGTACATTCCTATTCACGGGTCACTTGCATCCTTTGCACGTGGCTGCATCCCGCATCTACACACGTTCAGCTGTTGTGTGGCTGTGGTGCCATGATATAGCTATATTTTGTGCAGGGATAGCCCAGGATCCCCATGGAGTAGGGTTGCCGTGTCTGGTAGGTGGGCATGTTGATTGAAATATTGTGTGTGGTTTGGTCACATGTGCATTGCCACAGTTGTGCGTTGTGTGATGGAGGCTTTGAGGTGTGTGGTGTGTTAATTTGGCACTTACCAACGAGCAATCCAGTTCAATATGTGCCATCCTGGAAGCGCTGGTTGATGATGGACTGTCGGAAGATGTAGAAATCATGCACACTGGTAGTTTGCGATGACATTTGTGAACATATCCCGGTGGTCCACTATTGCCTGCACATTGATGGAATGCGTGTGCCTTCTGTTGCAGTAGTGGTGTGCAGTATCGGCAGGGGGCACAAGTGGGACATGTGTGCAGTCTATTGCCCCCAACACGACTGGGAATCTAGCTATGGCGTAGAAGCCTTGATTGGTCTCCTGCTGTTCCTGCGCAGTGTGGGGGAAGTGAAGGTACTGGGGTATGATGCTGAGGATGGCATTCAGGACAGGTGTGATGAACTTTGATAGGGCTGGCTGTGAGACCCCTCTGACACTGGCAGTTGTTGGTTGGAAGGTACCAGAGGCCAACAGGTGCAGAACAGCCAGCAACTTTGTCTGCGGAGGGATGTTGGTTCTCCGCTGTGTTGGGACCGTCAACCTGGGAGCGATGTGGGTCATGATGCAGATGATGGTTGTCCTTTTGAGCCAGTGACTTCCTCAGGTGTTAGGTCTGTGAGACTGGTGCGTTCTCAGTAGGTCCGCTGTCTTACTCTGCGCTGCCTCTGTGCTGGTCCAGGTCCAGGCCCTGGGGGTGGAGGCGGTGGGTGTTGTGGCCCTGTTGGGACTCTGAGCTGCATGATGCGTAGCTCCATGGTGTTGTTTGTTCTTTGGGTGTGGCTGTGTGCGAGGCTCCGTTACCTACTGCAAGTAGTCGGCCGGCTTTACACCTGCAGGAGGTAGGTCTTAAATACCTGCTGCTACCACAGCTTATTGCGTGGTTTTGACTAGCATCATGGATCTGGCAGTTCATTGTGAAAGTGGTGTTGGGGTTTTTTGTGTGCTTTTGCATGGGTACGCCTATTGTGCATTTCATTAGGAGTTAGTTGGTGGTGTCCACCGTGGAGATACATTTTGGGGCAGTTATTGTGGGAATACTGTGGGAATACTGGCGATGTCTGCAGTTTGCACCAGGTGGTGAAAGGGGTGTTTAATCTATCGCCACTTTTGATGCGTAATGGTGGAGATAAATCGGAGATAAGTCCTTGTGCATATCCCCCCTAGTGTTCACAGTAGGCATCTTGTAAAGGGCAGCAAGGACTACAGCAGCAACAGGTGCAACAACAGGATGCCCAACAGCAGCAACCACATCTGCCACTACAGCGGGGACAACTGCAGTAACAACTGTCTCAAATGCAGTGACCTCAGATGCTGCAAACAGCAGTGACCAAACTGGAAAAACAAAACAGTGACTAAATCTGTCCCCATGGCAGAGCCTACAATAGTGCCAACAGCAGCTAGGAAGGCATGGACTACTGCATTGACCATAATTGTAATCATGGCAGGGGCAAGAACAACGTTGCCCATCAGTAGTAGTCACTAAAAATTAGCAATAAATGATGAGTACAATCCTTGCATTAATCTCATAAAATGGTAATTACTATCTGCTGCATTCCATTCCATTTTATTTTGCTCACTATGCCATCACAGGCAGGGATCAGCCATGGGCAACTGAGCAACGTCCCTAAACAAATAGTAATAGTTGATCCTGAACTGCATAAAATGCATGTCCTCTGCACTGGACTACAAGGCAACCCTAAAGCATTTCTACTTTTTAGGCATCATTATTGAGTTGCAACTTGAGTCAGGGCCGGCTCTAGGCTCACGGAGGCCCTGAGCAGGGAGTGTAGGTAGGGGGCCCGAGGCCGCCAAATCCCTGCCAGGGGCCGCCACGCAAATATGTATCTAAGGATATATATTGGCGTGGCGGCCCCTGGGGTTTGGCGGCCCTGTGCAGGTGCACAGCTTGCACATGCCTTAGGCCGGCCCTGCTTGAGTCCTAAGGAACGGTGAGTACAGGACCCAAGTCTGGGCATACCATACACAATTGGGGTTATCCACTGAGAAACTAAGCACACATTGGTAAAGCTTATAAGTCTGTCCTTAACGCTGTAAAGTATGTAAACAAAGGAGGGCACATATGCAAACACAGACTATTTATGCCTTGCTTATGTGCAAACTGCCTCTTTCTGTGATCTCTATGGACCTCATTACGAGTGCAGTGGCGTGACAGGTGTTAACTCTGTTCCCCCAGTGTTAATGCTACTGCGGTCACCTTACTGTGTATAATTAATATGGATTACAGGTAAACGCTGAGAACCCACTGAGGAATGCGGAATTAATGGGGAATCAGTAATTAAGTGTCTGACTCTCATTCTCCCAAAATTTCCCTCAGAGTTTCTAGATTCTTTCAGTAGTCTTAAACTCCATGGAAAAACATAACATGCCCATGGGTTTCTCATGGACTTTGTCATTTTTGATGGGGCCAGTAACATTGTTCCCTATGAGGAATTACAGGGTGTTATGTCTGTGCCATGTTTTTTTTTCCTCAAGGCCACAGTGCCATGCAACAGAATAAACAATGTCACAGCAGATGCTGCATGCGTTAAGGCATGGCTGCATTTGCTTGAATATTAAAATAGCCCTATTGCCTTTGACTGAGCTTATTTTAGGAGGTATTTAGGAGGTACAGTGTTTAGGAAGAGAAGAGAATGAGCTATAGTATAGGTATTTGTCTTCTTTTCATAGGGTTTTGTAGAGAGAAAAATAATGACTTTGTGAAAAAACCTATTGACGTTGAGGCTTTCCCAAAGCTACCTCTGTACTACTGCGCAGCACAGTTGCTGGTGGTGAACAGATTGGCATCTGAGTCTCAGCAAGAGCCGTCTCTGCAGACAAGGGAGGAGCCTACTGTAGACACAGGGGGCTGCCTGGAGAGGCCAGAGAGACTGCCCTATGGGATATTGCATTGGAGAGACTCTTCGTGAGTGCTATGGTGGTGCCTAGGCTGGCTTCTGGGCTTGTTTAGATTTGCGCTGGTGAGAAAGATACTGGGGGGCAGATTTACAAATCCTTTGCGCCTCCTTGTGCCGCCATTATGTCATTTTTTTGACTCAACAGTGGTGCAAACAATGTGGCCTATTTGCAACGTGACACATCTAGGGAGATGTGTCTCAATGTAAAGCCCTGCGTCACATTATACCTGCGTCAGGTATAATGTATGCACGGGTAGGCCTTCCCATGCAGGAAGGCCTCTTAAAAGTGATTCCGTGAAATCTACAAGATTTACAAGTGAAATCTACAAGATTTCACTACATCACTGCTTGAAGCAGGCATAAGGAGTGATGCAGTATAGTAATTATAGGCCTCAAAATACATTGCCGGAGTTGCGTCGTGCTTGCAACATAACTCCTGCAATGCGTGACTTTTGGGCCAACAGAGGCATAAAAATTTCTGACGCATCTGTTAATCCTTGCGCCATGGCACATAATATTGTAAATACACCGCATCCGTGGTGAAGCAAGGACATTTGACGCTGGCACAAGGAAACTGACGCATCTATGCAGATGCGTCAGTTCCATGTAAATCTACCTCTGTGTTGTGTATTTGAAACGTATCGAACTGTTTTTGACCAGAAATATTGTTTGTACGGGTTGTGTCAGCAGCAAACACTCAATATAGAGAATTATTATTAAAAAAAAGAAAATCTGATGAGGATGACAGCAGAAAGAAGGTTAACTTGGGTGTGTCTGGACTTGGTTACGGTATTCAGCTGCAAACTTTTTTGAAGGTTGCGTTAGGTTTGATGAGTGTGAAATGACATGGGAGTAGAAATGTTGAGAAACAAAAGTCCAGGGGGCAGATTTACTAACCTCATGTGACATGTTTACGACACTGTTGCCTCACTTCTGTGATGCAGTCGAGTCGTAAATAATACACCACCATGCGACAGATTTACAACGTGACGCATCTAGTGAGATGCATCACGTAGTAAAGCCCTGCGCTACATTATACCTGCATCAGGTATAATGTATGCAGGGTGGGCGTTCCGTCGCAAGGAAGCCCCGTAAAAGTGACGCAGTGAAATCTACAAGATTTCACTGAGTCACTTTTACGTCCATGCTGCGTCAAAATCGTACGGCTCCTTGAAGCAGGTGTAAGGAGCGACTCAGCATGTTAGGCATAGGGCGCCCCAGAGCATTGCTGAGGTTGCGTCGTACTTGCGACACGACTCCAACAATGCGATGCCCTTACTCCAGAAAATGCGACTATCCTGCGCCACGGTGCGTCGCATTGTAAATGCGACGCATCCGTGGTGGCGCAAGGGTATTCCTGCGTGTCACATCTGTACTGGCGCATCCCTGCTAATATGCAGGGATGCGCTAGTCTTTGTAAATATGGCCCCTAGTTCTCAAATCTTTCCATCATGACTAGTTTGGAGTTCAGGGCACCTGACAGAAGCCTCTTGGAGCTGGGTCAACAAAGCACAGCTGCAGTTTGAAGTGTATTCTAGCTGAATGCTTTAAAAAGAACAAATAGCTTTTCACCCGAAAAAATAAATAAGCAGGGCGTGTGCACGGGCAGCATAAAATGAAACGCTGAAAGCAACAATCTCTGTATTCAAGCCAGCAGGGAAAGTGCAGACAAAAAACCATCACCTGGTTTACACTTTTATGCTTCCCGTTGCCTCAGTCTGTTATCAAGAACGAAAAGCAGTAAAAGCTACAGGGCTGTTAAATACAAGAGAGGAGGGAATTATCCTTGTCTTTTTAAAACGGAAATCCGCGCACATATATCAGAAGAAAATGTTCCTGATTTATGAACAGGGCTTTGAAGGATCTCGGAACATTATCAAAACAAAGGTTTAAATGTCAGAGAATTCTGGTATAACTAGAGAGGAAACACAGACCTTTGATGATTTAATAAAACATGATTTAACCATATTAAAATGAAAGCAGGAGAGCGGGCCGCTGCATGGCCATTTTAAATCAAGATGACTGTAAATGAAGTCATGGTTTGGTTATTTGATAATGCTTTCCTGTAAGGTTCATTAAAAGGCGCTCATTAAGGCTGGCTAAAGTCACCCACGGCTCTTTTCCCACTGAAGCTCCCTGCACTGGCGGCCATGCTTTAATATGTCAAACATAGCCTGCCACGACCTTTACATATTGTTGTGGCGATTCACAGATAGGATGGACGGCGGACAAATAGACAGGCAGACAGACGGATAGATAGATAGCAGGGGCGTGACTATCAGGTGTGCCAACAGTGCAATGCACAGAGACCCAGAAGTGTGAGGGAGCCCCACTACAGCCACCACTTGCGCCCTGAAAGAGCATCTAAATATTTATGCAGGAGTTTCGGAGGTGAAGGAGCATTAAAGACTTTAAATGTTGTTTTTATCCTGTCAAATGTTCTGTTTGCACATAGACAGAGGTCAAATGTCTGTCCTGTTTTCTGAGAAATTGCTGCTTATTCTTCAAACACAGAAACTGGTGTTTACTTTTCTTTTGCTTAGGTCAAAGTTTGAGGATATTTTAAAGTGAGCTATTTGACAATCTTGGTATTGTTAAAGGAAAGAAAGGCTGTATGTTGTAGCTTTTTTCTAACACAACATTTAAATACCTATGAATTTCCAGTACAAATAATTCTAAATAAGTAAACATTTAGGAAAGCACAAATGAAGTGCTCTTTTTCTAATTCTTAAGTGTAATTGAACTAAAGATTTTAATACGATCAAAACATATTATGATACTTTAATTGTGAATGCACTAATGGTGATGCGCAAATGACAAATATTCACTGAAACCAAATTTCCACACATTACCTTTCGTAAGCTTTGTAGTTTTATCAATAAAATTGTATGTCCATGCAAATGTAGTGGTAATTTCAATGGAAATCTGCTACCTGTGAATGAAATGGCTACTACACCATACATTGTGATAGATTTGTAACAGTGTGTGCCTAAATACCGCACCAGCTACATACTACACCGTTACCACCCTCCTGATAAATGGGCGTGGCTTATTTGTGACGTGTTCTTTGTGTGATGCTTGAATTTTTCAGAATCCGTATGAGTTCACTTTCTACTATGGCCACAAGAAATCTTACAGCATTGGGAGCTTGCTGTATGCCAGGGGCGGCTGACACGGCTCTTGGGTGAAGGGCGGGTGCGGAGGGAGGAGGTTAGATCGTGGGATGCTTTAAAAAATATATATAAAAATATAAATTACCTTGCCGCTGCCACCGCCGGCCCGCGTCTTCTCTCTTGCTGCCTGTGTCCAACTCCAGGTTGGAACAGGAAGCAGGCAGCCAGGCCCCCACCCCTAAGACAATCACAGCGCTACAATGGAGCATTGTGATTGGTCGGAGTGCCGTGACATGGGGCTCAGCCAGGGGCTGTGGAGGTGGTCATGTTCTCCATGCAGGCTGTAATGCAGCCTGAATGGAGAACAGGGGAGTGCACATTACTGTTTTGGGGTCCGACTAAACATTTATTGCAAATAGAAGTGTCTACCACTTCTCCCCTGCAGCTCCGCTCCGCCCCCTCATGCACTGCCGCAGCAGGACGAAAAAATAAAATGATAATAACATTCTGTTATTAACATTTTATGTTTTCCTTTTCTGCTGCTCCTGGCAGTGGGGCGACACTCCTCTGCCTTAGCCGAGGAGCTGCCACTGCTGTAAGCTCTGTCTGGTTCCCCTCACTGGCGTCACACAGGCCCCCTCAGCCCCCACAATGCGGGGAGCCTGAGCTGCAGGGGGCCTCCTCAGCATAGTACTCTGGCCTAAGAGCCCCTCCATGCACCTTGTAGGGGACCCCCCCTCCCCTCAAGTTTCTTTATGCCACTGGTATCCTCAGCTGCAGTAGTCAGACTCTGAGCAAAATAATCTAGTGAAGTCGGGGTGGAATCTCTGCATGGTGCACTGCAGAAAATGCGTTGTGTGGAGATTCTGTCCTGAGTGTGGAGATTCCACTACAAGTACGGAGACTCTGCACTCATGTAAGTACCTTTCTGAATTGGGCACTCAGGCTTCAGTGTACTTTACCTCAACAGCTTTGAATTGTACTAGTGGCCGGATGCACCAAATACTTCACCTGAGCCTCCTATGCCACCTTCTGTCCAAACTCTGCCTCTCCCTAGTGAGCAGTGTACCTGTGTGTGTACCTGTGTGTGAGTAGTGTACCTGTGCAAGTGCAACAATAACTGACATATTTAGTGAGTGCATTGTGAGAGGTGTTTCCTAGGAGAATCCAGGATTAACATTTTCTTTTGTGAGTGCACGGTAAGTGACCTACAGTTTGAAAGCTGTGCCTGTGCAAGTGCAGAGTGAGGCATATGCCTGTGTGAGAGCAGCATGAGGGATGTGAGGGGTGTGCTTATGCAAAGGCAGCAGTGGGAATGTGGGGCCCTGCATGTTATGTCTTTGTGTGCATGCAATTTACAAGGGCCAAGCCTATTGGCTTAGCTAATGCTTTTTAGGGATATACCTTGATTGCAGAAATACAGTGCAGAGAGTGCAAATATAATATTGTTTGTGTGAGAATGGTAGTGAGTTTTGATATATGACTGATGCAAACTTTTCGAGGACTGTCGGGGGCAGCTGACAGATTGAGATGTCACCCTAGTGAGGGGCACCAGTCACATTTCTTGCACCATGGCAACCTAGCTAAGTCATAGATAGATAGATAGATAGATAGATAGATAGATAGATAGATAGATAGATAGATAGATAGATAGATAGATAGATAGATAGATAGATAGATAGATAGGCAGGCAGGCAGGCAGGCAGGCAGGCAGGCAGGCAGGCAGGCAGGCAGGCAGGCAGGCAGGCAGACAGACAGACAGACAGACAGACCGACCGACCGACCGACCGACCGACCGACCGATCGATCGATCGATCGATCGATCGATCGATAGATAGATAGATAGATAGATAGATAGATAGATAGATAGATAGTTAGATAGATACCTCGTTCGTAAAGAAATAGTGAAATAATCCAGAGAGCATTAGAACATGCGGGGGCGCTCAGATGGACAGGTTAAGAGGGCTCATTGTGTCTGGAGGCAGCACCAGAGAGGGAGAGCCTGGATTCTGCCATGTAAGAGACCTGAGTTTACCAGCGCTTGATCCCAGTTAAGCTACACCTAGGGGCCGTGCATTGCCCCTCTTACGTGAAACAATAACATTTAAAGGCATTAAAGGAGAACTACTGGAAAAATTCACTTTGGGAATTAGTGCTAATCTACAATAAAGCTCACCCTGAATCCCGTAACTGAACTCCAACGCCTAAACATGTGTTTGAGCGCAATGCTTTGTCTATTACAACACAGCAGGTATCGCCTTCTCATCGCTCCTGGGACTACATTCATACAAACAGAATATCTACTGGATCAGTCTCAGGCATAAATCAATTGAGCCTGTCTGTCTGTAAACCGTAGTACACATCACTGGGCTTACTCACTTCGTCTCTCTCTGAGCCGAATTCTCCATTTTAAGTTTGATTTTTCATTCTCTGTAGTACCATTAATATTGCCTCCCACAATATAAGGCAGCTTTCCTCCGCCCTATTGTTTAGTTCTTGTTAATTTCTCAACTGTCTCTAGAGTCTAGAATTTCCAATCCACTCCCTAGTAAATCAAAGCCCCCTATATGAAAGTGTTACACTATCAATTACATATTTATAGTATATTATCTTACAGGGTGTTTATATAGCACAGCATTTGACAATTACTTTTCCTCTTGGTTCTTTGTGCAGACTTTAGTTTGTCTAAGTTGCTTTTCCCAGTGGAGTCTCTCCACCAATGTATTCATTTCTAAACCACTTTTCATGTGGGTTAGTGGTTTGGAGCACATGATTTCTCTCTACAGAGGTATTCCATAAAGGGGTGTGGGACTTCTGACCATCTGACCTAACCTATGTGAATATCAAGAGAATGGTGGGTTGCTTCTTCCTAGTGGCTCGCTGTAGCAGTTTATGTCTTCAGGGCCACCCACCCAAATAATCTGTGTCAGTTTCTGTATGTCTGAAGCTAATTGGCTTCTGTTGGGTCCCTTGCAGGCACCATGGTTGTTGTTCTCCTCTAATGATTTTTTTGTGTATAGAACATGAGGTAATATTCTTATGTTTTAGCTATTGCTTCTCGTCTGAGGTATACACAATACAGAAAAGTCAGAGGGCACTGCCCATGTTCTGAAGAAAGTTCAGAGCCCACCCAGCTGCTGCACTATCCATGCCGCTATTTTTTGTTTTTTTCATACATGATTACCTTAATTATTTGCTTTGTGCCTAAATTTGAGGGCTCTAATTCTTTCGGATCCCTCAAACTGCAAATCTGCTTCTCCTCGTGGAAAATCTTTGGTGCTCTCAGATATGAAGAGAGCACCTCTTGGTCTCTCCACCCTGTAGCCTCACGTCAGTTGCCCCCATCTTTGACCCACTCTACACAATCTCTGGCTTATGGCAGAATTATTTTCAGAAGATTGGAACCAGCAGGTTCTAATTTGTATTTATAATGTTTTTGTGTATTTTGGATGGATATTTCTCTGGTTTGGCAGAGTGGGACCTTTCTTTTCCACCTGTACAGTAAGGAGCGGACTCCATCAGCCAAGAAGTGGCGGTCTTGATTCAGACATAGTAATGAAATTTAGCATCTGCTGGATTAAAGAAGAGGTGCCGCATAGCTGCCATGATAACAGCATGTGCCATAGAACGTCCAGTCAGTTTCGCACCTGTTTGTCCTCTTCCGAGCAGATACTCACTAGTCAGTAGGCTATCAGAATACAGCATTCACAATGCACACTGAGCAAGTTCAGAATGGTTTGAGAAGTTGTCTTCTTTTTTCATTGAGAAAATCCAAACAATTCAGGCCAGCCTTAAGCTACCGGCCCTGATTTATCCTCCCCCCATTATGCCGGCTCAGGCCAGTAATGAACCATCCCAGCTCTTTACATGCTTTGATCGGGTAGAGGTGAAGGACGTGATGGCTATCTTAAAATCACTAAAATCAGGGTCACCAGCGGATCCCTGCCCAGCGAGGGTTTTAAGTGGGGTGGCGGAAATCATCGCTCCTTTTGTGGGGTCCTTGGTCAACGAATCCCTGACGTCAGGTGTGATGCCCCTCGAATGGAAACAAGCAAAACTTCTCCCTTTGATCAAGAAACCGATAGCAGACCCTCTGCTTCCATCTAATTACCGCCCCATTTCCCTTCTCCCAGCACTAGCCAAGGTCTGTGAGAAGGTAGCTTTTAGACAGCTAGAAAAATGTGTGGAGTCCTCGGGTGCCTTGCATCCCGCACAATCCGGCTTCCGAACATCTTTCAGCACTGAGACGGCACTCGTGGAGATCACCGAGGCCATTAGAGAATGTCTGGATGGGGGCGGCAGAGCGGCACGCACTGATTTTATTGGACCTCTCTGCTGCGTTCGATACGGTACCCCATCTTCAGCTGCTCTCCAGGCTGTCGGATATAGGCATCACGGGCGCTGCTCTATGCTGGGTCGAATCATTTCTTAATGACCATTTCCAGCAAGTATGGATGCCGCCCTTCCACTCCTCAGATAACAAAGTAGAAACAGGGGTCCCGCAGGGGTCGACTTTGAGCCCCTTGCTTTTCAATGTTTATCTGACCCCCCTTATCTACTTAGCAGAGAGCTTCGTTGCCAAAATTATGGCCTACGCCGATGACACCCAACTCCTCTTTACCTGGAAAGGCAGTGACCTACGCACTGATGAAGCCCAACATTGTCTGTCCTCAATATTTGCTTGGCTTGCCCAGGCCAGCCTCAAATGCAATGAGGATAAATCTGAAACTCTACTCTATGGCCGATTTCCGGTGGCCTTTAATGAATCCCTATGGCCTAAAGGATTCCCCTGCCCCAAGGGGGATTGTGGGGTAGCAAAGAACCTTGGGATTTGGTTTGGGGCTGACTTGTGCTTCCGCGAGTAAATTACGAGACTGGCGGGTTCATGTTTCGGTACCCTAACAACCCTAAGGAAGTTTTTTCCCCTTCTGCCCCAAGCTGCCAAGGAGGCAGTAGCCAGGGCGCTAATACTCTCGCGCCTGGACTACGCCAATGCCCTTTACATCGGCTCTCCTGGCTTTCTCCTGGACAAACTCCAAGTGGTTCAAAATGCGGCAGTTCGGCTCCTCTTTGACATCCCCAGGAGACGAAGTGTCCGCAAACAGCTTTGTGATCTTCATTGGCTCCCGGTGGCTCAAAGAGTGCGATTCAAGGCGTTGGTCCTGACTCACAAAGCCCTACATGGCCCGTGTCCATCTTATCTGAGGGCCAGATTTACGTTCTACCAACTGACGCGCCAACTCCGCTCGGCGACCCTTAGACGCCTGGTGGTCCCCAGATTTAGGAAATCACGTCTAGGTGGTCAGTCTCTGGCTGTTAGAGCTGCCACCTTGTGGAATGACCTACCAGACCTATTAAGACATACCGCTGAGCTGGCCATCTTTAAAAAACAAGTAGTTTAATTCCTCAGCTCTATTTGCCATTGTTTCTCCCACGCGCCAGGACAGTCTTGACCAACAGTGCGCGCTACAAATCAAGTTATAACATAACATAACATAACATTCTAAGACAATATACTGTCTAGACACCTTAGCCTATTTACATTTCTTGCCCTAAACAGACCCTTTGTTGGTGACAGAGGGCACTTAACTCACACTAATAGGTGTCTTTCTAACAAATATTGTTTTAAGTAACCAGCCGCGGCCCGTGAAGGTAAGAGTGGTGAGGCCCTGTTGGGGTGATTCGACAGAAGATCATGAGGGAAAATCAAATAAATAATGTTTCCTCATCGCCGTCAGACAAAATCCCTCCACCCAGCCCCACTTCCCCACCACTCTTACCTGCACGGGCTGTGGCTGTAAATAACATCGCTTGCCAGGGGCAACATGGAAGAGTGGTTATCATAGAAAATAAAGATGAATGGTCTGTCATACTTATGACTTTTGAAAAGAGTACTTCCTTTTAAAAAAAATGTTAAAAATCAGAATACATAACCTATACCATACAAAGGGTGAAAACCACAAGCTTGTAGCCCGATAAAAGGCGTAACTGTAAGTGCATATATGTTTCTTTGGTTAGGAAATGGAATTGGGTTTAGCAATGCAGTTCAGAATTCTGGAGGCTCCAGTACTGTTTACTTTTTAGGGTTTAGTCAATGAAGGGACACAAGTGCAGCACCTCTTATCTCAGTGTAACATGAAAGCCTAGAGTCTCTTTAGATTAAAGAAACTACATGGGGTTGGGCTCCTGCCACTGAACAATGGGAAACATGTAAATCTCAAATCTGGGAAATTTACTAAAACAATGAGGCTTTGCACAGAGTCCTTGGCAGTATTTCAATGAACAGTTTGTCGGTGACCCAAAGCTTTTACTGGCGGGATGCAGGAATGCTTCATAGATGCCCTTGTGATATTTGATATTCATGGGCCTATTTTATAAAATAGGCTTGCTGATGTAATTATTTTTGTGATCTGGATGTCCATGGACCTTTAAGATTGTTTGAGAAAACCTAGGCCTCCTGAGGGGAAGTAAGAAGCAGGATCTGATAGACCACCATCCTTTCCTGTTGTATCCCTGAGGACATGGTGTTCATTTTGGGAGAGTTGACAGAGTGACAGTGTATGGAACTGAAGAATATTTTTGGTTCTACATGTACCTTTAATGCTAATCAGAGAGGAATGCTTACTATTCCTCTATTACGAGTTTCGAGACACATGTGGGAGGCGTTGCAATGTAAAGCCAAGGGGATTCTCCTTTCAGGGAAAGTGACATGCTCTTGCAACAGTTCATTTAGATAAAACATGTCTGTCATGGTCTCTGCTTGTTGCCGTCTCACTATCACTTGTTGATGGTTGTAAAGTGTTCCTCTTTGATCACAAGTCACGCTGAGACTTTTTCTTTTTTATCAGACTATGCCCACATTTTCTTGAACAAAGCAGGCAGGCACTTTTGGACTTTTTTGATGAAGCTTCTGACTCATGCTCCTTTCTTCTCAGGAAGCTCTCCAGGGCAACCAATCAGCCATAAGTTACTTGTGGCTGAGCTTCACCGAGTTTGCTCCTATGTTAATCTAATTTGTGCATTCAGAGCATCAACAGACATAATCCCTGAAATTCACATCTACCCTTCATTATCTAGATGTACTAAGACTGGATGTATGACATTACCACGCATACCATTACAACGCCTACCTTTACATCGTAAGTTGTACAACGCATACCATTACAACGCATAATGCTTTTGGGCGCTGGATAGTGAATAGTTTAATTTACTATTCCAACTCCAGTCCCCGTGGATAGTAGGGAAGGTGTTGGATAGTACATTAAACCTATTCCCTATCCTAGAGCGCCCCCCAGCGCTATGCGTTGTAATAGTTTGTGTTGTAAAAGTTTCGTTGTAATGGTAGTTCGTTGTAAAAGTTTCGTTGTAAAGGCTGTATACCACTAAGACTATATGTTGAATGCATATTTAGTTTGAGGAAGCTCGGTCGTGGGTCAGGTTACATATCAGGAGATGGGATTTTGGTCAAATTAATTTCTGGGGTCAATCAGGGAAAAGTCTAGTTTGTGAACTTTCACCTAAGATTGGCAATCAGAAACTGGTGTCTGCAGGTGTTGGTTGGATTGTGTATTCAGCCTGAAATGTCAGACAGCATGATATGGTTTGTAATTTCTTTTTTTCTTTGTGTACATTATTAACAATGTGCAGAACATGACTTTGCTATAATTTATAAACCTGTTTTTCTGGCTCATATTAACTAGGCCTCAACACCATCTAGTTCAAAATGGATATCTCCTTCTGTTTGTTAACTGGTCTTTATTTCTGCCGCACACAGTCAAGCAGAGTAATGGACACTGTAATATTGCCTTTTCCATGTCCCTTCCACTAATTCACTGTACTACATACATTCACATTAGTTTGCTACTGTTGTCATAACTATTTTTTCCTGTCTTCTCCAAATGACATTAGCATGGACTGGGCAGATTCAATATGGTGCTTAGAGCAGCCAACAACTGTTTCATCGTATGGCGAGTATGCCCTCAACTTCTTCAGGGCTTCAAAGTCATACTGCGTAGATAGGGTCTAGTAATGCCATATTGTCAATCGTTATTCCAGTCACCAATCTGTTCCTGCAAATTCTATTAGTGCACAGAGCAGTTTACTGTACAGTAGAGATGCTTATCACAGTTGCTAGTCTCCAATCAAATCCAGTCCACAAGTATCTTGTACTCCATTGCAGCCCTTTGGAAGTTGAGGACATACTGCCCTTCAACTAAACACTTGTTGGCTGGATGTTCTTGGATCAACATCTCATGAACTACAGAATGGATATGGAATAAAGATTATTTGACACTTCATGACTTCAGAAATTTGATGATTGACTATTTGAGTGCTCAGGAGACTCTCTCTGTTTATGATTACTTTTACCCCTATGTTTGGGGGGTCATGCTTTGAGGTTGCATGGTAGCCAACCTTTGTTCTAGAGCAACACCTGGCTATACCATTGGCATATTACTGGATTGCAGACATTCAGTGAGCACCGTATTTAAGTATGGCTACCTCTTCTTTTTGAGTAAAAGAAAAGTGGTCTGGAACACACACTATTATAAACAGTCAAAAATGGTGTTGCAGTTTATGTTACATCTTCTCATCCTCTCAATCCAATCTGCTTTCTGTGTACAGGATCATCCTTTCACAAGAATCCAATAGTCTACTGACAGCAATGTTCATTTTGAAACTTAATTGTATCAGTTTTAGACTTATGTAAAAGGTTTTCTCTTTCAAGAATCTTTACCCACGTACTACACTATGGGGTATATTTATCAATATGTGATGCAGCTCAGCAAGCCACCTTGCTGCACTGCTTGACAGTGGAAGGTCAGGAAGTCTCGTATTTAACGTAATACATCGCATTCCTGCCTTTTTCCAGCGCTGGTACACAATGTCCTGCCTAGCGCTAATGCAGGCACCCATGCACCATGGTGCAAAGGTGGCTGTGTTGTAAGCAAAATTGTTTTTGTGCAGGAATGGGCACACAATCAATTCTCGGAGGCATTTCCCTCTTTCCACGTATGCTGCAGAATGCAGCACTTATAGAAAGAGGAAATAAACTAGGAGAAATAAGCATATTTCTCCTTGTTACGCCTCACCTTGGGAGGCATAGCAGGTTCAGCGCCTTCCCAGGTCTACCACTTATGGCAAATCTGGGAATGTGTCACAATCAATTTGCATTGAGTACTCTGGATTTATCAAGCCACTCAAAGCCATGACAGGTGGGCTTGTGTGGCTTGATAAATCGTGATGCATCCCTTTAATAAACATAGCCGTATATATCTAAACTTTTAAACATAAAAATATATGTTCACTAACAATGATCTATGTAAAAACTTGAAACAACTGTATTAGGGAAAGAAAAAAGTTGGTATAAATCAATTCATTGGAAATAATAAGTATATTGAAAAGTTCAAGTTCACATTTAAATGGTGCATTTTTGTATACTGTTTTCGTCATTATTTTTATTCAGCAACAATTTCGAATCACGTGTTGACAGTGGTCTTTGTGTAAGTAGAAACTTTCTGCAGTGTTTTAGATGAAATCATTAATGAAAAGTATTATTTATTAAAACATGAACATGGCAAGGTGAAGATTTAAACCTTTCATGTGTGTTTCAGTGCAGCTTTTCAATCAACTTGTTAAGCAATGTTGCATTAGCCATTTGAGGCATAGTATGGATAAATGTGACTGAATATTACAGATTTAGTATTTTTAAACACAGTTTATTTTCATTAAGTCTTCTAAGTTAATACTGCTCACTCATTATAACTATATTAATTTTGTATTTTATTTAAAAACGCACCAACAACAGTGACTCTCCTTCAGCAGGGTGGCTTTGTCTGGCCTGGCAGCTCGGGCTGAACTGTGCATGTTGGAACAACAAGTCTTATGTGCGTGTGGCTCATTCCTGTCTTACTTATCTGGGTGAGCAAAAAAACTATGGATGAGAATGCGCCCCTGAGTAATTACCAGTACATAAGAGAAATTCAGCATTCCCCCCATGACTATCTCAGTTCAATGCATTTTCTCCTAAGGTTTATCACAGCATGGATAGTGGATCCACCCACGGGTTAGGTTAAAGGGCACACATTTAAAGTATTTATAAACTACATTCTTATAATTTATTCTTCTCAAACTAATTTGTAAGATAGACAAAATTCATGTTCTTCATGTACAGTGTTCATGCCTGTGGCATCCTTTAAAATATAAACAAACTGTATACCGGTGATTTATTTTTGCTTGATGCACGTCGTTTTCAAGGCTGTTTGGTTTAATTTATTTTCATGTACACCGTTACTTATAATTATAACAAACCTACTTCTTAGAGCTTTCATCTTTCTAGAATCGCAAATTCAGCTCTAAACCATATACAATTAGATGTCTTTATGTTTTCTGTTCTGGCAAGGGGCCATGACTTTACTTTAGAGAATAAATTGCCAGTATTACAGGAAAATGTGATTGAAACACAAGCCTATGTTGAAGGAGACTGAACTGGTTGCCTTTTCCAATTACCCTATGCTAAACTATACTTCCTGCCCACACAGCAGGCCTCCTAATCATCAGCCCAAATCCTAATTGGTAGTCCATCCCACCCTTTTTTTCAGACACCAGAGGGTCAGGATGTATCCACTACCTTATATTCCTGTCTCCTGTGGGATGTATGACGTTACAATGCATGCTTTTACAACGCATGCCATTACGACGCAGGTTTTACAACGCAAGTCGTTACAATGACTTGCGTTGGGGGGCGCTGGATAGTAAATAGTTCAGTTTAATATTCCAACTCCAGTCCCCGTGGATAGTTGGGAAGGTGTTGGATAGTAATTGAACTATTCCCTATCCTAGAGAGCCCTCCAGTGCAATTCGTTGTAATGACTTGCGTTGTTAAAGTTGCGTCGTAATGGTAGTGTGTTGTAAAAGTTGCGTTGTAAAGGATGTTTCCCCTCCTGTGCATTCTCAACCTAAGGAAGACCTCCTATGCCGATGTCCTTTCCAGCCCTTGTTTGGGCATTGAATGTCTTGGCACAGAATCATTTGCGCACCATTACTCCACTCATATTCAGATCAGGTATTGTGGGAACTGCTACTTAGCTTTTGTCCTTTTACCCTATCTTCCAAATCTTAAATATTTCCCTCAGCAAATGCCTAGACTGATCCAAAGCAATCATTGCCTTCTTCACATTCTCTCTTTGTATCTACTACGAGCAGCCACATGCTTCACAAATCATATTCATTGATTGATTTATATGATTGATTGATTGATTCATTCATATGTGTTTGTAGAAGCCAAGTCCCACGGTTTGGATGAGCGTCCCCAGTAAATAAACAAATATTGAATAGTTGATGCCTAACCATCATGCTCCTTTCTCCCTTTCCTACGTAGACATCCTTTTTTTTATCCCTACTTTCTTTCCAGTCCCTCCTCCTCTCACCCAGCAAACCTGTTCTTCTCAGCCTCTTAGACTCTACACTCTATTTGGTTGGGATGAATATCCTCTGCATGAATTTGCAAACATTTACCACGCTACTTTAAGTTTTTTATCGCCAGTCATGTGTTTTTCATCCAGTGACCCCAACAATCATTTTAACCATACTGGAGGTGCTTTATGTTGTTTGTTTTTTGTTGATAGTAGAGCTGTCCCCTTATTTTAGGGGCACACCCAACATTCAGGCTATGTGGTGAATGGGGGTAGAGGCAATGTGATTCAACGGCCTTTTTCTACAAGTACCCCCTGTCCTTAATTTGTAAAAGAATGAGGGCTGGTGTCCAAAGTTCTGCTCCAGTGGTGTTTTAAAAATCGGTGTCCTGAATATCAAGGCTATGTAATGATAAATTTACCTCAGGGCTTGTTAATCCACTACCAGACACTGCTGCCCGCTCATCTCACTCATGCTGGTCCCTGGTTTCTTTGCTTTTCTGTTTTTCTCTTCCTCCTTTTCCCTTTGTGTGTTTTTCTCTCTTGTAGTATCTAGGGTTTAGAAGGTTGCAGGGTGGAATGTGAAATGTGGGGTCCAGGAGGTTCCGAGGGAAGTGGTTGAGAGGTTATAGGTGTTTGGTAAGATAAACAACAGTTGGAGGGCTGAGGTATTAGTTTATCTTGAACCAAAATATCTTCATGTATACCTCATCTGTGAGTTTCGGAAGACTTTTTCACGTTGGAGACGATCTGAGGAAGAGACAATTCCTCAACATCCTGATCAGTCATCTCCTGGCTGCATGACTGTTAGAGGCCTGATCGTGGTTGTAGAAAAGTCACTTGGCCAAATTGCCTGATAAAGACACTGCCCTACGGAGTAAAGGGGAGGAACTAAAAGCAGAAAGCATTTCATTGGTTGCTAGTCTCACCCCTTCAGGGGTTTGAGGAAACACCCTGGGGGCAGCCGCGGGCCGTGGAGGGAGTTACGGTGGGGCAGGGAGGCGGGGAGGGGGAGGGGCAGGGTGGAGAGGGCTAAAAACCGGCACATGGATAATTACAGGTAAGTAAACAATTTAAATAATAAAACGAATTTCGTAGCGCGCACTGCATCACAAAATGCGATGCAGTGCGCGCTACGAAATTTGTTTTATTAATCAAATTGTTTACTTACCTGTAATTATCCATGTGCCGGTTTTTAGCCCTCTCCACCCTGCCCCTCCCCCTCCCCGCCTCCCTGCCCCACCGTAACTCCCTCCACGGCCCGCGGCTGCCTGGGGGATGTTCCAAAGGTGATGTATCAAAGGTTTGATTGTAGGTCTTCCCGAGGGCTGCAGAGGAGTAGCTTGGCCAAATTGCCAATGAAGACACTGTCCTACGGAGTAAAGTGAAGGACCTAAAAACAGAAAGTATCTTATTGGATTTTCCCAAGATGTCACATCTCCTGCGGTTAGAGGAAAGACCCTAAGGAAATAATTTGTAATCCAAGTTGGCCATAATCAGAGAAACAGGAGAATGTGCGGGATATTACATCTACTTGGGGGGTTATGTTTAAAATAAACCTTGGGAAACATTCAAAGGATACAGACTAAGCACAGGTGCCATTTTAGGTACCGTAGTGGGCTTTGCTGTTTTTCATCACTGATCCTGGGTGTCATATTGGGCACTGGGGAAATTGAGTGTCTAGTCAGGCACCGGTCACTCACTGGACCTTGATTAGTCTATTCTTTATAGCAGACCTTAAGGCCAAAATTTTATAGAATGCAGAATATAACTCCTCCTCAATTTGTATAATGCCATCAGGGTAAACAGAATATAAATGGGTCAAATGGAAAAAGGATTTTCTCATTATGCTAGAGAGTGTGTGTGTCGACACTGAGGGGCCGATTATGATGGCGGACGGACCTGAGTCCGTCCGCCACCATAGAGAAGGAGGGACCGTCCGCAGGGGCAGCGGCGGTCCCTCCGTGCAAATTAGGATGTGACCGCCACCCTGGCGGTCACATCCTGTATTTTTATCATTGCGGCGGGTGCTGCTTGGAGCAGCACCCGCCGCAATGATAAAAAAGTAAGTTGTGCATGCACAAAGCAGCAGGCCCCTCGTGGCGCCTGCCGCTTTGTGCAGGCAAATGCAAGGGGTACCATAGGTACCCCCCATGTGCACCCCCCACGCCCCCGTCACCCTTGGGGGCCTGCAACGGGCCCCCAAACACAAATCCGTATGCCTTTACACGGCGGAAATGCCGCCGTGTAAAGGCATCTTTACGCAGACATCCTAATATGGCTGGCGGTGTCTGATAGACACCGCCAGCCATGTTAATGCTTTTCCAAAAGCGGAGGACAGATAGTAAGACCCACCAGCCATCCTAATATGGCGGTGGGTCTTTCAAGGCTGCCCGGCGGATTTCCCGCATCCTCCGGGCCGGCGGTGGCTTCCGCCGGCCCGGTGGATGCGGGAAATCCGCAATCGTAATAGGCCCCTGAGTGTGGAAAGAAAGTCCATTTTGCTTTTTCATTGTCTGGGTACAGAGGGACAAGATGTCTTTGAAAATCTACCAGAGTTAACAACTCAGGAGGCAGAGGGATTGAATGAATTTGATGTATGTACATAAAGTTGGACAAACATTATTTGCCAAAGGTCAGCACGATATTAGAGTGATATCCCTTTGGTGGAGAACTATGTCACGCATGTGCAGAAGCTAGCATCATTATGCAATTGTGCAAATTTGAAGGGAGTGTGGAGGAGTGAATCAGAGACTTATTCATGTTGAGGTACAAAATAGAGAGAGTAAGGGGTGAGATATGGCAAAAAGATGATCCCAAACCAGATGAAGAACTTCTAATAGCAAAGAATATAAGACGTTCCTGAGCACATGTGGATGTAATTAAGAACGAGAACCACAAAGGGAATGCACACACTGGAGGAGAACAGGTGCAAAGTGTAGTTAAGGCCAAAAAGTGAGAGCAAAAAAAAGAAGTTCACAGGAAAGTGCTTTCAGATGTGGTGTGTAAGTCATGTGGGGTTAAGTGCCACTATGCAAAGTACTGAAAGTTGAAAATAAGAGCAATACAGTGAAGGAAGTGTGGGTTGCTGGAGAAAGTACTGGAACAGTTGATTATGATGATTTGCAAGTGGGTGAAATTGTCTTTCAGTTGTATGAACAAGGAAAAGGGCATGGAGTAGAGGATATGGTACAAGTAAATGGATATAATGTGAAAATGTTATACAATTCGGGAGCAAAAATAACTCTGGTTCCCAAGGAATTTTACAATGATTACCTGGCTGGTAGAGTAAGATTATTCATGCAAGACATTAGGCCATTTGTTTATGGGAGCCAGCCCATTAAATTAGTGGGCTACTTTGTCGGTGAACTGCAATATGAAGGATGGATTACAGCAGGGGATAACATAATCAGTTGGCACCAGCAGGCTGAGTTGGAGGTGATGCTGGACCCCAATAGTTCACTTCCTGTGTACAGTGTGGTTGACGCAAGAGGGTGCTAATCGGAAATGAAGGAATTGGTGGCAAATAAGTTCTCTGAAGTATTCTGTGATCGGTTGGGAGTATACTCATGAGATAATTTTGGAAAGGAATGCAGTGCTGGGTGCAAATTAAGTACGGGGCGTCCCTTTTACCATGAGACAGCCTATGAAAGATGAGTTGGAAAGATTTCTTAAAAAGTAATATTGAGGAGGTGTAGGTGTCAGAGTGGGTGGCACCAGTAGTGTTGGCTTGGAAGGCTTCAGGTGATATTTGGGTTTGTGTGGACCTGAGAGGGCTAAACAGGGAGCTAGTGGTAGATGTTTTTCCCTTACCTAATATCATGAACATGCTCATGCAGCTTGAAGGTGTAAAAGTGTTTTTGACATTGGATCTTCATGCTGCGTACCACCAGATTGTGTTGGAAGAACAATCTAGAGACCTAACACCATTCTTCACACCCTTTGGGGTTTTAAGGTTTGCCAGAATGCCATTTGGGTTGCTATCTGCTGTCTCTGCATTTTAAAGAGCAATAGAGATGGTATTGGAATAAGGGTAAACATCTACCAAGATGATGGTATTGTCTATGCTAGTATGCAGGAAGAACATGAACTTCATTTAAATGAAGGTCTGGAGAGGTTTAAGCATCTGGTTCTCACGGTGAAAGACCGTTAATGTAGATTTGGTTGCAAGAAAATAGTGTATGTTCGACATAAATTGACAGGGCATATTATTTCCTTATAAAGAAATGGTGGACACTATTAAGAGACTAGCTGTCCCCGGGAATAAGGAGAACTTTGTCAAATTCTTGGGAATGGCTGAATAATATCATAAGTTTATTCCCCATTTCGTGGTTCGGACATACAAAATGAGAAAAGTATTTTAAGCGTGGTGTGGGATATGAATGATCTACACAGTGTGATGATGAGTTTAATGACCTCAAGGAAGTATTGGAAAATGTGCCCTGGTTAAGAAAATTCAGAACACAAGACAAGTCAGTGTTGATCACAGATGCTAGTGCCAATGGTCTGGGTGTGGTGTTAAAGCAAGGAGAAGGGAGTGAAGAATGCACCATTGTGGTTGTGTCAAGAAGCTTGGGGGGTCCTGAGAATCACTATTCAGTGATTGAAAGGGAGGCCCTGTATAAATATTGGGCCTTTAAGAAGTTGAAAATGTTTGTGTGGGCAACAAACATTTCTGTAAGGACAGATCACCAACCTCTTAGAGAACTATTTGGGAAAAAAGATATTGAGGTGGTCTCAAGCAGGTTCTGAAAGTGGGTAATTTCACTTCAAGACTTTAATTTCAAGGTGGAATCCATTCTACAGAGGAAAATCGAGTAGCTAATTCGGTTAAGGTTGGTGGATACGAAGATTGAAGAGCTGGAAGATCTGATGGAGGAACTCCAAGGGGTAATAGATGAGTTTAAGGTGTGTGAGGTTACAGAGGGCATCATGAGCGAGGAGGAGTGGAAAGGGCAGGTGATAAAGGATGTGCAATTTATGCAAGTGAGCAAGCTCATTGAGAAAGGGTGGGGTGAACACAAGAGGTTAACTGCATCATGCGTGGGGTGTTGGGAGGTGATGAATGAGTTATGTGGGCACCATGGATGCGTGTGTAGAGGCTCAAAACTGAGAAATAGATTAATAGAATGTGCACACCAAGAACATTTGGCCATTTGCAAAATGGAAGAAAGAATAAAGTTACACCTTTGGCCGTCAGGCTTTGATACCCAGGTTGAATGTCCAATTAGAAAGTGTCTAGACTGCTGTAACAATGATAAGGTCCACAGGGCAAGATCACAGTCCATGACAGTAAGGGAGCAACTGGAGAAGCCATAGGAACAGGTAGTCTTGGAATTTTGGGGCCAGTAACCAACTAAACTGGTCAATTCTATGATTTACAAACCAGCTGGTTTGAGATTAGGATTACCCAAGCAGTTAGGTATTTGGTGCTCCATTATTCAGAAAATGGAGTACAGTTGGTTTTACAGAAAATTAAAGATTTTCTTTCACAGTGAGGTATTCAACTCATAAATTGTGCTATCTACCACCCAAAATCTAATGGTGTAGTCGAGAGATTCAACAAAGTACTCAAAGAAAATAGTGCAAAATGTGCAACAGCAGCTGGGGAAGGGTTGAATTGAAAAAAATAATAATAAACTTACCAGATCCTGCAGCTGACTCGCGCTTCCCCACAATTCTCCTGCTGTAGCTGCTCCCGACAGTCCCTGGGACAGACCCCCAACCAATCCAGATGCTGCTCTCATACTGTGGCCTGGATTGCTGGGATTGGCCTGAGCAGGCTGGGTTGACACTCTGCTCAGACACTTGGAGTCTGTGCCTTTCCTCCACCTGGTTGTAGAATACAGCTGGGCTGAGAAACCTAACTACTCATGTCTGTTTAGCCGGCCTAAGACAGTCAAGCCAAACAGACATGCATACTTAGAAGTTCACAACCATTTCCAGTGACACCAGCCCCAACCCCACCTCAGCCTAAACACACTGGCTCGGTGAGAAGCTGAAAAATAAAACATGGGTAAAATATTGTTTTATTTTTCAGCTGCTGGCTCTGAGCCAGTGGTGCGACACTCCTCCACCATTGCAGGCAGGATTTTTAAATGGAATACATCAAAGAAATCAAGGCAACAACTAAATTTATTCCAAAGTAAAAATGCTCAGAACCAAAATGTGACTGGTTAGCTGGAAATTCATCTGCAATTGTCTGGAGCAAGTCTCTGAAGAACCCATCAATACCACTAGAACCTGGAACGTAAAATTGCCCAACAACAACAGCAAGTAAACATAAAGAGCATGCACAACTTGTGGAATATTACAGTGAAAATGAAATGAAATGAACACATTAAATTAAGATGCATACATTTTAGAATAGTATGCACAGAGCAAGGGAAAAGTTGAACCTCATGCTGGTGCACGGTGCTGAGAGGTCGCATTTGGGCAAGATGGCCGCTGTAGCGCTGTGCTGAGAGGCCGCATTAACTCCCTCTCCCGCACCGGATGATTGAACTGTCGAGTAAGATGCTGTGCTACCCGTGAACACTACCCCTGATGGAGATCGGACGATGGTGGCACAAAGGGATACCTAAAACCCAGCACATTAAAGAGCAAGTACTTCGGATCGGACAGGCTTGATTCCGAGTCAGGAAAGCAATTGCGAGATTCCTAGACAGACAACCCATGGCTCCTAAAATACCCGCCCGCGCTGTAAACCAGGAGAAGACGAGCGAGAGAGGAAAAAAGGTATCGGGCTCACCAGCAGCAGCAAAGACTGGAACAGCTGCTATGCTAAAAATAGACACTCCCGCAGGGAAGAATACAGGCGCGATCAGGAAAGTATTTCCCCCTTCTCTGCCGGAGAAAGTGAAGAGAGGAGATATGCGGAAACCGAGCATGGCTGCAAAAAATAGCAGTGGAAGCACAATGGAGCCTCGCAACGCGAGCAAGGCTAACCCCCCCGGGAAAGGAAATGAGAACAGGAACCAGGACACGGGAATGCGGCAACCTACCATGAAAGAGATCCTGGCAGCAAAGATCCCCGAGACTCCAGATCCCCTCAGCGAAACTGACGATGCTGTCACTCTGGCTTCGGGAAACGTCCTCGAGGACGTAACGGACGGCGAAGGCTCAGAGAGTCTGGCGGCTGCTAGGCAACGAGCGGAGCCGGCGCTGAAAGTGACGCAGAACACTGTAGAAGCGCTGATTCATGCGGCAAATGGAGTACACGCTGGAGGTGAACAAACAAACGAGATTGAGAGTGGAGGTAAAGGGGAGTCTGGAGGGAGTTTAGCTACCGGCATGGAGAATATGGGAGGCACGACTGCTGACATGCTAGGAGCTCTAATGCTTGTGGAAGAAGAGATGAATGCCTCTAAGAAAACGGTCGGCACCTGGGGCAGCAGGGACAGCCTAGAAAACCAGAACTTCTTAGGGGAGGCACACAGCGGCAAACACCTCCAGGGGGGAGGGGATTGTACCTCTCTAGAAGGGGAAGGAGAATTCTATTCAGTAAATGAAGACTCGGGGTCAGCATCTTCATCAGAGTCCAATACAGAGGAGGACGACCAGGATGATCAGGAAGGTACTGAGTCAGGCATCAGTACTTCTGGGAAAGAATCCACAATGAAGAAAAGACATGCAAAATCAGGGAGACAGAAACCTAACTCATCTAGTCATTTAGAGAAGCGGCTAGTGTGGGACTACTCGGCAACCTCGCAAGTATACCAGGAGGATGACAATCCCAGCAATACTGTTGAGGGAGCGGTAGCTGGCTCTACCCCTCCCCAATGCGATCCCTTTCATACTCTGTTTTCCACCCTTAAGCAGATGCAAAATGAAGCAAGGGCAGAAAGCCGCAGAGCGAGACAGGCCTCAAAGAAAATACAGAGCAGTTTAAGGAAGGTTAATAAACTATATGATGAACTTGTGGATCGTGTAACAGAGGTTGAGGAGCGCACCGGTAGACTTGAAGATGATGTTGGGAGCTGGCAATCATTTAAGACAGAGCAGGAAAAAATGGCTGAGGATATGCGCTGGAAGATGGAGGATTTTGAAAATAGACAGAGGAGGAACAACGTCAGACTGCTGGGTGTGGCGGAAGGGTCAGAAGGACAGGACGTTAGACAATTTGTGATAAATCTCTTGAAGGGGGCCTTTCCAGAATCCCAATGGCAGTGGGAAACAGAAATACAGAGGGCGCAGAGGTTCCCATTTACAATGAAGAAAGCCCGGGCCACAGGAGGAGCAGGGAGGGACGGCCAGCAAAACCACCCGAGGGCAATATTAGTGTACGTTGGGAACTTCTTGCTCAGGGAAGAGATTATGAGTAAGGCAAGGCCAGACAGTAGGAGGACTTTTGAAGGCAATACTTTTTTTGCCAGGCCAGACTTCTGCCACTTTACCGTAGAAAGGAGATGGAAGTTGAGGCAGATGATCGCTCCCTTTCAAACCCTAGGTGTGGAAGCATATTTACTGTACCCTGCTAGACTTAAAGTGATTGTGAGGGGGAAAACTTGGATGTTCACTTTTGAGATTAAAGCCGAGCTATTCCTGGAAGAAATGAGGAAGCAGAAGGGGGGGTAGGAGACATGGGTATCCGCACACATAATAGTGTCACCTAAATACGGAGAAAGGGGTTAGGGGTAAAATGGGCAGCACAGCATAGTTAATGCACTTAGCAGGAGAGGGATGCGGCTTGCACAGCACAAGGCGGTCACACATAGGTCTGCTGACCTATTTGCCTGTAAAGGGGAGGGGGCTGGGGGGGGGCAGTGCAGGGGAAGGGAGGGAGAGGGTGGTTGCAGGGGGGGGGAACAGCAACTTTTTTTTTTTGTTACACTACAAGATTTGGCACATTGTTACTTATTTACGAAACACTGGATGTACACAAATTGGTTTGATGATGGTAAATAATGTTCAACATTGGTCGCAATTATCAACACTAGCGATATGGCGTGCAGGATAGCATCAATTAATGTATGCGGTCTCAATGAGATGAGTAAGAGGATGCGAGTTGCAGCGTATTTAAAAACTATGCGACTGGATTTGGTATGCCTGCAAGAGACACATATAGAATCTAGTAAAGCATACCTTCTGGAGCAACTAGGGTTTAAGGTGTTGGCAAGTACTAAACAGGGGACTAGGACCAGAGGGGTAGCAGTCCTGGGTAGGCAAAGGGATGCGGTTGTAGGGAAGAAGAAGGAAGATCAATGGGGCAGATGGGTTATTCTGGAAGTATGTTTTAGGGGTCAGAAACTAACTCTTGTTACAATTTATGGATCTACGGAAGACGATCCAGATGTATTTCAGTTTCTTGATATAGAGTTAGCCCAATGGCCTGAGCCTATAGTATTTTGTGGGGATCTTAACATTCATGACCCAGAGAGCTCATTTACACGTCCAGGTGCGGTATACCAGGGTAGGAAGAGGAAAGTTTATAGGGCATTAGCTGCTATGGTCACACACAACGCCCTGGTGGATCCATGGATAAAGCTACATCCACACTTAGATGGAAGCACCTTCTTTTCCGCCCCACATAAAGTAATGGTTAGGCTTGATTACTTTTTAATATCTAACTCTCTACTTCCTGGGTCTCAAGTGGAAAAGCTACCTAGGGTGATCTCAGATTACAGTCCAGTGATTTTTACTTTTAAAATTAGCCAAACATCAAGAATACCATCACAGTGGACTTTCGAGAGAGGTCTATTATAGGATCCTGCTTATAGGGAGCACATGACAGCCTGGATCAAATGTTTTTGGGATATTAACAGGGGGACAGCAGCTCTGGGAGTGGTCTGGGACACTTTCAAGGCAGGAGTACGGGGAGAAACAATTAGTTTTGTTTTGGGAAGGCAAAAGAGAGAAAGAGAAAAAAGAGAGCAGGTTGGGCAGAGACTATTAAGAGAGGAAGGCAACTTAAGTAGAGCCATAGCACAAAATCTACCTCTAGAAGAATACCTGCTTAAAAGTATAGCCCTAAAAGCTGAAGCAGTAGAAGGGTTGGCTAGACAAGCTGCAGATAATTTCCTGACAAAGAAGGAAAAGACGTATGAACTCAGCGAGAAGGTGGGGCGAGTGCTGGCAACTAGAACTAGGCAGAGAGCGGCTGCAGCGGGAATAAAAGAAATTAGGGATGCACAGGGGAATATGGTTACGACCCTAATCTAATAAAGGAAGTGTTTAGAAAATTCTATGCAGATTTGTATACCCCAGAGGAGCCAGTGAGCCTATTAGAGGTTGAAAAATATTTAAGAAATATCGTTCCCCCGACAATGTCTGAAGAAGATAGGGAGATACTAGATGGACCCCTACAATTGGAAGAATTTAATGAGGCCCTCGGTAGCTTACCAGTAGGTAAAGCAGCAGGGCCAGACCAAATCCCGCTCGAATTTTACCAAATATTTAAAAACGTGCTAATGGCAGATATGTTCTTAATTATGCAACAAGCGCAATCAGGGGAATCCAGTCCGGAATCATGGGGAGGGGCTGATATAATCGTAATTTTGAAAAAGGGGAAGCCGCCAGAAGCACCACGGTCTTACAGACCAATTACATTAATGAACTCTGATATTAAAATATATTCTAAAATTTTAGCAAATAGATTGGCAGGGATCATCGAGCAGCTGGTAACCCCCATACAGCACGGATTCATTCCTGGAAAAGGGACAACGCAGCACGTTAGGACCGTTGTTACTATGTTTGACTCTGCAGATATACTAGGGGACCCTGTCGCAGCACTTTTTCTAGACGCTGAGAAGGCGTTCGACAGGGTCTCCTGGGACTATCTTTGGCAGGTCATGAGGTGGGGTGGGATCGGGGAACCTTTCATAAAAGCTATACAGGCTCTTTATAGTACCCCAACAGCGAGAATTAGAGTGAATGGAGGACTGTCAGACACAGTGAGAATTGCTAGGGGGACCAGGCAGGG
The DNA here is from genome assembly GCF_964261635.1 of Lissotriton helveticus. Classification (NCBI taxonomy): domain Eukaryota; kingdom Metazoa; phylum Chordata; class Amphibia; order Caudata; family Salamandridae; genus Lissotriton; species Lissotriton helveticus. Next base: position 946,300,339 of record NC_136068.1, read on the forward strand.
ATGTCCCTCCTCTCCCCTCCTTTTTGCGCTATATCTTGAACCGCTATTGCGACGATTCGAAGCTAATCAAGAGATACCACCAATGAGGGTAAACAGCTGTACGGTGAAGACCCTAGCCTACACAGACGACGTAGCTATATTAACCCCGAACCCCAGTCTAGCTATAAAGGAGGTTGAGGCAGAGGCCCAGCTGTTTGGACAGATATCGGGGTATAGCTTAAACAGATTAAAAACGCAGATTATTAAAAATAGGTATACTCTATGTGATGATAATAGGGTGGTTAACTCAGCAGTGTACTTAGGGGTTTCTTTAATGGCGGACCTGGACAAGATTGCAGAAATGAACTTGATTCCTCTGATCGATAAGGTTAAGAGAGACCTGGAGAGGATGAATAATTTACATCTCTCTCTCATGGGGTGTACTAACGTGATCAAAATGTTGATTTTGCCCAAATTTGTATACTTTTTTCGTTCTATCCCCTTGGTTTTTGAAGTTAAGTGGTTTAATTTGCTAGAGAAAGTATTAAATAGGTTTATCTGGGCGCATGGGAAAACCAGGCGGGCCTACAGGTATATGACTCTCCCAAGAGAAAGAGGGGGGTGGGGGGGCCCTGACTTTAGGCTATATCAAATGGCTGCAGCACTACAATATATGCAGGGGCTAATCGGGGGTGGGGGACTCGACACAAGGGTTACGATCATGTCCACGGAAGTCTACTCTATAGTATTGGGGGCAGAGGCAGAAAATAACTTCTTAAACAGAGTTGAGTTTGGATACCATAAAAGGACCAGATTCAAGACTGTAGTAGCTGCATATAGGATTTGGAATGCCTTTCTTAAAAAAATGGGACTGGGAAGATATAATAGATATGTCAGACTTTATAAAAATAAATCCATCCCTGCAGAAGTATTTGCTGATTCGACAATAGCAAGATGGACTCAAAAAGGGATAATACAGATTGGAGATCTAATGGACGAGGAGGGGGTAGTCCAGTTTACGGACCTTACCCTCAAGTATGGTATTGGGAGAAAGGACTTCTTTAAATACCTACAGGTAAGGAGCTTTCTATGCCATAAGCAGGGTGGTAGCGTGGGGTTTAACAGCAATGAAGTATTGGAGAAAGTAAAACTAGGAGGGGACTGTACAATCAGATCCTTCTATGCTTGTCTAGCAAAAGGGAAGACAGATGATATGGAAAAAGTTAGTAAAAAATGGGTTGAAAAACTGGGGGGGGGAGCCTGGAAGCTTTCAAGAATCTATGGACATGGGCTGTAATATCTTGTGTTCGGGTCCCCTGCAATCGCAGCACTACAAGACATTATTTTCATTGTATCACACCCCTGCCAGAATAGCTAAGTGGGGAGGCACCACTGGCACCACATGCCCCCGATGTAATGCAGGTGATGCAGATATAATTCATATGTTTGCTACCTGCCCCCAGCTATATACCTTGATTAAAAATATAGAAAATTTCCTTGGTAATACACTTGGCGTACGAATAAAATTGACACCTATGAGGATTTTGTTGGGGAGAGATAACCAGGACGGACCTGATTACAAGGAATTTATGTTTATGGTTACTGCAGTCCTGAGATTGACAATAGCAAGAGCCTGGTTAGATAAGATACCCCCTGGAATGCAAATATGGCTGGCAAATTTATTAGCTAGCTATAATCTTGAGAAAGCAATATATGCACGTAAGGGGAAAAGGGGAAGAAGGCTAGGGTTAAAAATCTGGGAACCAATAGCGAAATGGAAAGAGAGTATGGTACCGCAGGATAATGCAACATAATATGAAATATAGGCTTTCTTGTGTTTAATTCGTGCTTTACTTTATTATATGTTGTTTAAATCTCAAACCAGACGATGTAAATTATGGATGTAAAGCTGATTGGAAAATGTACAAATGTATAAATGTATGACATGTAATACAATGTGTATATTAAGAAAAAGGGGGGGGTAAAAAAATAAAATATATTTAAAAAAAAAAAAAAAAAAGTATGCACAGAGCAAGGATTTATATACGCACACAGGCCCAATTGCCAAAACGTGTTCATTAAGAATTGTTCAATATGAGATTAAGGGCCAGAAGTACGACCATTTGCTTTTGTGAGCTGCACATTGCGAAAATTGCTAGTCACAATTTGCGAGTCGCTGAAGCAAATGTACAACAGGGTCAGAGACACTGTTAGTGATTCCCAATGGGGTCGCAAAATGCGAGGCTCATGAATAATAATGAGCCACTCGCAATTTGTGACCACTTTGGGAATGGCTGGCCCTCCCAGGAATGGTGGCCTGCTGGGCTCAGCAGACCTCCATTTCTGGGACTGCTTTTCAATAAAGCAGTCTTTATTTTTTTAAATGCAGCCTGTTTTCCTTACAGGAAAACGGGATGCATTTTTTTTAAAAATGAAACGTTTTCGCTTAATTTTTTAGGACGGGTAGTGGTCCGGGGACCACAGGCTGCCCTTAAAAATATTTTTGGAGCCAGTCACAAAGGAGAAGGGGTCCCCTGGGGACCCCTTCCCGTTTTTGACTCCATTATCACCCTCTTGAAGAGTTTTGCGACCGCATTTGCAGTTACAAAGCATTCTTACAAAGGGTAGAGACTTGCTATTAGGAAGGGACGCCTTGGCACGCCCCTTCCTAATAGCAACTTGCAATTCCTAAATAGCGAGTCACAAATAAATTGCACCTTGCTATTTAGGAATTGTACATGGCCCTTTAACATTTTGCATGTGTAAATGGGACGCAAATCTGTTTGCGCATGTAATTTAGGGTCGTTCATCTGACCCTCCCAAAGAATACTTTGATTTGAGTAAAGAGCTTTGTAAAGTCTATTGTTTCTGAAACTTTCGCTGCATAGTAGGTGAAATAGGTCAGAATATCTCTTCCCAGAAGTTGTTAAATGGAAATACAGCATCACCTACGGGCCTAATGGCTTTGAGCTGACATAGCTATTTGTCTGAGAGAAAATACACGTGCTACTTGCTTTCCCCTTATAAAGATTTTGGGGCATATTTATAATTGCTGGTGTGTCGCCCTTGCCCCAAGCAACAGGGTGCAAGAGTGATGCAAAAACAAAGTCATATTTAACAAACCACATAAGGCGACTGTCGCTTGGCAAAGGAATATAGACCTGAATCGGCTTCTTAAATTAAAATATGTGATTTACTAATGTAATATAGTTTGCCAGTGATATGATATATCTGTTGAAAGTTTGTATTCTTCTCCTTTTCTCTAGGTCCCTTGAAGATCCCGTCTGCCGGCACCTTCCACAGAAAGGAGAATTCAGGTAAGTCACTGTTTTGGCTTACTTGGTTTGGTCACCTCTTTTTGGTGCTGTTAATTCTGTAACCCTTTTTTTCCTACTAGGGGCAGGATGGGATTAATAGAAGCAAAGAGAAAGTGAGTAATTTCCAAAAAGAAAACACTTATATTCTCTTGATGTTAGTAGTATTGAAAAGAAGAGGCTCTTTTGGCCTATTCATATAAGGAAGGAATAAACAATAACCAATTTGTTTATCGGACTATCCTGTTTTAGTCTGGTGATAAGCATTTTAGGGGGTTATGAGCATTCTTCCTCCACACCACCTTTAAGAAAAATTGTTGTTGTCCCTCTCAAATTTGGTTGACTTCCGCTTGATGTTCTCCGCCAAATCAATCCTGCAATATAAGATGGGTGTATTCGACACCAAGGAGACATGCAGCATTTCTTCCTCCCCTGGTTGGAGACAGCCACCTTGCTTGGGTCTGATTGGCTTCTTAAATCTAGAGTAACGCAATGCAGTGCAAATCACTGCATTGCGTTACTCTGCCCCAGGGAGGTGTTCCATGGTGGAGCACAGGCACGGCCCGTGCCGGGCGTTATACTGCGGCGGTGACGTCAGGCAGGGGAGGGTCAGGGTGGGGGGTTGTAAAATGCGGGATATGGACCTTTAGAGGTAAGTACCGATAAAAATAAATAAAACCAATTTCGTTACCTGCGCTGCATCGCCAAATGTGATGCAGCGTGGGCAACGAAATTCGTTTTATTTATTTTTATCTGTACTTGCCTCTAATGGTCCATATCCCGCATTTTACAGCCCCCCACCCTGAGCCTCCCCTGCCTGACGTCACCGCCCCAGTATAACGCCCCGCACGGGCCGTGCCTGGTGGAGCGTGGGTGATCCTGATCATCAACCCATGGATTTTGGTAGTTTTCCAGACTTACCATTACCGGTAAACATGGGAATGTGTCAAAATGCAACACCTGCCCAGGTGAGGCATAAAAAAGAGAATTATCTTTATTTTAGGGGTGGGCGGAATTTGCGTAGTCGCGCTACCCAAAGTCCCATGACACGGTAAATAATCTCCACGAACACGCAGAAATTCCATGAGCACGCGGAATTGCGTGTTCGCGATTCTTTTTTCCTGTTCGCAATCGCTGTTTCCCTGCTCGGGAAGAAATATCTCACGAACAAAAAATTCCGCGAAGCCACGGAACGTAGAATTTTGGGCAATTTCGCACTCTTTGCAGAACACGAAATTACCCAAATTCCGCGAGCGTAACGAAATTTACTGCCCAGGTCTACTTTATTTCTCCTTGTTTTTTCCTCTTTCTATGTGTGCAGCAGAAGAGAAAAAATGCCTCAGAGGATTGTGTTTTTGTGGGACGGTGTCCCTTCCTGTACAAAAACATCATGCTCACAATGCAGGCACCCTTGCACCATGTTGCAAGGGTGCCAGCATGGTGCTAGGCATCCAAGAGTGCGTCGGCACATCGAAAAGACAGGAATGGGCGTATAATGTTAAAGACAGTGCATTCCTTCCCTTTCATGCAGCGCAGCAAGGTGGCTTGCTGCATTGCATTAAGGGAAAATCTGATGAATCTTAGTCTTTCCAAAAAACATGCAAAGCTGAGTGCTTTGTGTACAGTGTAGGGTATAGAGCTCCCATGAATTCTACCCACTGTAGTATTACACGCTGCAATATTACTCATGCCAGTTGGCTCGGGTGGATAAAAAGCTCATTCATGCACTCCTGCATGTCACTGTCTCTACCATGGTCCCACAGGTCTTTCAGAGTCAGTGTCATGCCTTCATCTTTTACGAATTTGATACTACCCCTCTTAAGCAAGCTCAACATTATAAATAGTAGCATCTTGCAACCGGTCACCGTAGCCACACACAAAGCCGGCCACACACTCAACTCCAACTTTATCTCCAGCGACAAAAATAAAATTCAGCCATGTCACAGAACTAAACGGGACTGACCACGCCATCATTCACTTCACTATCGCCCACACCCACCATACCTTCACCAAGCACCAGAGCTCCTCTCACCACAGCTTGGGCAAGGTAATGGAACTCAATGGACACAGGCCCTAAGCATCACCCAACCCGAAGCTTCAGCAGACCTTGGCCAGGTCGTCCAGCACTCCTCCACCTGGATCATCTAGTGCTCTGACAAAGTAGCCCCACTGAGACCAGCAAAAGACAACATAACATCAAAACAACTCCAGCTGGTACCCCCAAGAGCTAAGAACCACCAAGTGCAACTGCTACCGACTTGAGAAGCAGTGGCGTGCCAATAAGGACCCCCTCTTACAGAGCCACCCACAAAGCAGCCCACAGCAACTACCACCTGCGCATCAAAGTAGCCAAGAGACTAGTCATCCTTGCCTGCATACACACCATGGCCAACCATACAAAGGAGCACTTCAAAATAGTCAAGCTTTTCTCCAACCCAACATACATAGAGAACTCCATCCTCCCCTTCCGAGAACTCTGTGACATAAACTCTTACTACTTCTACAGCAAGATCGTCAACTTCTGCAACAACTACAAACCCCAATCCAACAATCACAGCCTCGACAACCCCAATCAACCAGTGAGCCACAGCAGATCAATCACCGCCTGGTCTCCGCTCACCACTCTTGCTACCACAGCCATCATGTCTTCCATCCACTCCGGATGCCCACCAAGCCCTACCCCCACCATCTCTTTAACCTCAGAACCAACCCTATCAGTACATACCTCACTAGGATTCTCAACACTTCCATCTCACACAGCAACCTTTCCTGACATTTGGAAACATGCAGAGGCCAGACGGCTCCTAAGGATCCCGGTGCTCTAAAAAATTAACAACCAACCTCCCTGCTCCCCTACCCAGTCAAAGCACTTAAGAAAGCCATAAACACACAGCTCACTGGATACCTAGAACAAAACCACCTACTCAATACCTCACAATCAAGATTCCATGCCAAACACAGCACTGACACTGTATTGATTGCAGCCACAGATGACATCAGAAATCTCCTCGAGCCTGGGAGAAACTGTGGCCTCGCTCCTACTCGACCTCTCTGCTGCATTGACTCTTTCATTACAGGACGCACACAGAGCATCCGTCTGCCTCCCTTCACTTCCTCATCCAATGATGTTATGTGCAGCATACCCCAAGTGTCATCCCACATTCCCACTCTGTTCAACATCTACACGACCCCCCTTGCAGACATCACCAGATCCAATCGGCTCGACGTAATCTCCTATGCAGGCAATACTCAACTAATCTTCTTGCTCACCGAGGACCCCCCAAAGGACAAAACCACCTTCTGTGATGTCATGACCAAAATAACCAAATGGATGAGAAACAACTTCCTCAAACTCAACTCCAACCAAACAGAAGTACGGACCTTTGGAAAGAACACTTGTGCATAGGACCACAGCTGGTGGCCCACAGAACTCCAACCCACTCCTACAACTACAGACCATGCATACAACCTTGTCATCATCCTTGACAGCCAACTGATCATGAAATGCCAAGGCAAGACTGTCACCTCCTCCTGATACCACACCTTTTGCATGCTCCGCAGAATCTTCAGATGCATCCCAATCAACACCAGGAATGCCGTCACATAGGCCCTTGCCACCTGCCACCTTGACTACGGCAATGATCTTTATGCTGGAATCTACATGCAACTCCTCCAGACCATACAGAACACTGCAGCCAGACTCATCCTTGACCTTCCCAAATGGACCCACATCACCCCCACCTCAGAAACCTCTAATGGCTCTCCATACGGAAGAGATGCCAGTTCAAGATCCCAATGCATGCCCACAAAGCTCCACGTCATCAAGGACGTCCTACATCAACCATCGACTGAACTTCCACCTGCCCACTAGATACCTGCAGTATTCTTCACTCGCCATCGCACACACACACGCATCTGATGCAACAGCAGAGGCCATCCCTTCGCCTACATCTCTGGCAAAACTTTGAATGACCTGACCATCCAACTCCGCACTGCACCCTACCAGGCAGACTTCAGGAAAAAACTAAAGACCTTGCTTTTTTGGCAGAGACACAGCATCCCCTGTGCCCAGATACAGTGCAGCAGTATATAAATCCTGATTGATTGATTGCATGCATGCAGATACCTCCCCAATCTTTTGGCGGTCAGAGTCAATCAATCAATCAATCACTACATTTATAAAGCGTGCTACATACCCGTGAGGGTCTCAAGGCGCTGGGGGGCGAGGGGGTTCTGCTAATGGTCTAAGAGCCAGGTCTTGAGGAGTCTCCTGAAGGCCAGCAGGTCCTGAGTCTGTCGTAGGCTGGTGGGGAGAGAGTTCCAGGTCTTGGCGGCAAGGTAGGAGAAGGATCTGCCGCCGGCGGTGGTTTTCCAGATACGAGGAAATGTGGCGAGGGCGAGGTTGGCTGAGCAGAGGTTTCGGGTGGGGGTGTGGAAGCTGAGACGGTTGTTGAGGTATGTAGGTCCGGTGTTGTGTTGGGTTTTGTGTGCGTGGATGAGGAGTTTGAAGGTGATCCTCTTGTTGACGGGGAGCCACTGCAGGCTTCTCAGGTGGGGTGTGATGTGGCTGCGTCGGGGGACGTCAAGGATCAGTCGTGCCGAGGAGTTCTGGATTCGTTGAAGTCGTCTCAGGAGCTTGGTTGTTGTTCCTGAGTAGAGGGCGTTCCCGTAGTCGAGTCTGCTGGTGATGAGTGCCTAGGTGACGTTTTTTCTCGTGTCGGGAGGGATCCATTTGAAGATCCTACGGAGCATGCAGAGGGTGTTGAAGCAGGATGCAGAGACGGCGTTGACTTGCCTGGTCATGGAGAGGGTGGAGTCGAGGATGACCCCCAGGTTGCGTGCGTGGTCTGTGGGTTCCGGGGCTGTGCCTAGCGATGTGGGCCAACAAGAGTCGTCCCAGGCTGATGGGGTGGGGCCGGAGAATAAGGACCTCCGTCTTGTCTGAGTTCAGCTTCAGTCTGCTGTCCTTCATCCAGTCGGCTACGGCCTTCATTCCTCTGTGGAGGTTGGCTTTGGCGGTATGGGGGTCTTCGGTGAGGGATATGATCAGCTGGATGTCGTGAGCGTAGGAGATGATGTTGAGGTTATGTTGTCGAGCGAGTTTACCATGAACCTTCTCCATTGTAATATTGCTTGCCTTATTGGAGATTAGAGTACCGTATATAGATATATCATTGTGATTCAGTTGCCTTTGGAAGGATGAGTGGCTCAATCAGGCATTAGTGATTTGGTATTTGATTTGTTATTTACTCAGTATCAACCCAATAAGTCTTTTAGAGGTGCATAAATGCCATACATTCTCCTTATTGTACTAGTACCCACTTTATGGCAGTAATTGAGACACTGTATATGGAGGAAGGGTTCCTTGACGCGACTTATTCTGGCCCAGTCTTCTCAACCTTTCTCAAATACAGACATCCTATAAACTCTTCTGACTACTAAATTAAAATTACTTACCTAAATAGCGCTCATTTTATCGACTTTTGAATGGAAACACCAAGACAGAGTTATACATTAAGCATAGCTGTTGTTGCACTTGGCCTTCCCTTCAGGCTCACCTCCAAACCTTTTTCCTTCACCCCTTCTATTGCTGCAGAATTCGTTTTTGTAGGCCTTAGGACTCTGTGCACTTTACCACTGTTAATCAGTGCTAAAGTGCTTGTGTTCACTCCCAAAAACTGGGTGAAATTGGTTTACATGTGATTGGCATATTTATTTTACTTGTAAGTCCTTAGTCAAGTAGTATACTGTTAGAAATTGAGTTTGTGGTTGGCAAAGGTATGCACCTAAGCCAGGTAGAACCCACCACTCCATTCAGGGCAAGTCAGATAAACACCAAGCTAACATGTGCTCATCCTTAGGCAGCTTGGCACACAACAGGCAGGCTTATCATCGGGGCAGTGTGTAAAGCGCTTGTGCAACACACTCACACAGTAACACAAAGAATACACCACAACACGGATTCCACACTGGGTTACATGAGAATATGCACCAAATTGTACATAACACTTTAAGGCCAAAACAATCTGAATCATATAAGTAGTTGAATTAATACAGGAGTAAAGAAATAATCACAGTAATGCAGGAATATCACCTTGATACTTTTGGTTTGGCAGAAGACGAGCTAATAGCAATAAGAATCGCATTTGTATTGCTAGAGTGCTCATGCACCATAGACCGAGTGTTCTCAGGCACTCTTGGTGAGTTTCCAGCTCTAGAACACATTTGAGTGGGAGGGAGTACGTCTTTCTTCCCCATTTTGTGGTCCTAAAACAACGGTGAAAACAAGCTTCAGGCAGGTCAAGCCACCTGCTACACACAGGTTGGCTGTGTGGGCTTCACAAGTCTATGAACTTAAGTTTCTGGCCAGCAAGTGCCTCCCAATCTGGTGAGACCGGTGCCTTAGGGAGCCATTCGGACTCAGAACACAAAGCCACCCATGAAGGGGAGAGGAGCTGGCCTAACGGCTCAGGCGCTCGACCTCGGACCTGGGGATCTGGGTTCGAGTCTCGGTAACAACGCCAAAAACCTCCTGTGATTCTGGGCAAATCACTTAATCTCCCCGTGACTAAAAATGAAAGTGTGTCCTCATGTAAAAAAAAACAAAAAACTTAACTGGTGCTATGTAAAGCGCTCTGACACCTGATTCGGTTCGGGTCTAGTTCGCGCTATATAAAACTCTGCAAAAAAAAAAAAAAAAGGAGTGTGAGACGGCTTTGCTAGCATGTAGAGTGCTTGTCAGCAAAAGTTTCTTCCTCCAGGCCTGAAGAGCCTGCTGTCGCTAGGGTTGTTTCTGCCACGGCCTCCAGGAACGGTGGCGTCTCTTCATCATTGTAGCTCACAAACCCTTTCCACTGCGTCTCTTACATTGGAGGAGCTTTGAGGGAGGGGGCTCCAATGACTGGCGACGATGTTGTATGCAGGGAGTAGGCACGTCTGAACAGCACATATCTCCTAAAGAGTTGCACGTTGCGGTTCCCTTGCTGGGAGGGCCTGACTGAAGGGTTTTTAAATGGCGCTGCTGTGACACAGTTCCTGTCATCATGGGCCTAGCCGGGACCACTACCACAAGGCTTCCCTTAGTGCTGCACCAAGCAAGGAACGCGGAAACACTTGCCGCTCTCCGGAGGTAAAAAGCACTTGACACGCGCTGGTTCAGGCAGTTTGTAGGCCACTCAACATGCACTGATCCTTGTAAACTGAGGTCACCAGGAAGCATTCAATACGCATTGATCTTTGTAAACTGGGCACACCAGAAAGCCCTCAAAACGCACTGGATGTGGAATGTAAATCAAGGAGCAAGTAATCAAGGCTCCTTAATCAGCATGATGCTGCCGTACTCAAAGAGGCAGAGTCCCAAAGCAGAGGTGCTTAAGTGCAATATTTGATGGGCATGAGATTGCAAAACAGGGGGCAAGCCAACAAGCCCTTGGAGAACACTTGTGGGGCACAAAGGAAGGTGGCAGGCAGCCGGTCAGCATATGAATGCTGGTTACACAGTGGCAGTCCCTTCTGCAGCCCAGCAGTCAACAAGCCAACACAGCATAGTGGTTAGCAAAATGGTGGTTCCTCCTGCAAGCACAGCTTTCTTCTTTACAATGTGCAGATGTAGAGCCAGCAATATCTGGTTACAAGTGCCATGCAATATCTGACATATGGGGTCAGAGCCCCAGTACTTATACTAAACAATCCCTTTTGTAGGGGGTGACTTCAAAAGACCCTTAGAAGTGCACAGCAATCCTTTTCAGCCCAGCCTTTGTTCCAGACAATCAGTAGGGCGTATTCAGCCCTTTGTGTGAGGGTGGGACACAACCTATTCAAATGTAGGTGGAATCACCTCTTTCTCCCTCCCTGCCCAGGAACACTATCAGTACGCATATGAATCAAGATATATCCCCTGTCACACCAAGCTCTTCCTGTGTTGTGGATTTCTAGATAGAATGCACAAAGTGTAGCTATCACCCAGCCCAGACGTCTTTTGCAGACAGGCTATAAAGCACAAAGAGTCATAAGCATAGAGAAATGCTAATTTTCTAAAAGTGGCATTATTATAATAGTAAGTTAAATCCAAGCTCACCAGTAAGTAGGATTTATCACTACCATTCTAAACATTGCAAACATGGCTGCACCACTCCTTTCTGATCAGGAATTACCATTTAAAGGTAGATAAGAGAATTCCCGGTGCTAGCCTATGAGCGGAGTAGGCCACAAAGCAGTGAAAAAAGAAATAGGATGTTTGTCACAACCAGGACATGTAAAATGTAAAGGCACATGGCCTACCATTTACATACACAGCACCCAGCCCAAAGGGCTACCAGGGGCCTACCATAGGGTGACCTATGTGTAATAAAAATGGGGTCTATGGTTTGGTACGCAGTTTTAAGTGCCAAGTTGAAGTGGCAGTAAACTGCGCACACAGGCTCTAAGGTGGCAGGCCTGCGACAGGATTGAAAGTCTTCTTCTATGGTTGGCACATTAAGCGATGCAGGCCCACTAGTACCATTTAATTTACTGGCCCTGGGTATATGGCGTACCACTTTACAAGGCATTTATAAGTAAGTTAAACATGCCAAACAGATGTAAACCATTTATACCACGTTTGAGGAGAGTTCACATGCACTGTGGCACTGTTTAACAGTAAAATGCAGAAGGGACTGCCACTGTGTAAAGTGACCAGAGTACTAAAGCTAAAAAAAAAGGTCAGCAAAATAGGCAGAGGAAGGCAAAAGGTTTGGTGATAAACCTGCAAAAAGGGCAAGGTCCAACATATACCATGTACCCAGGGCTGGTAAATTAAATGCTATTAGTAGACCTGCAGCACTTATTGTTTCCCCAACTTAGGTATCGCCGTGAAACATGTATCAGGTCTGCCAATGCAGCCTGAATGCAATTTTAAACTGCCAATTCTTCTTGGCAAATAAGTCCCATGTCAAGCTTTAAAGTATGGCTGCAATTTTGGACTGAAGACTGAAATATGTATAGCCAAATTTGAGTGCCATTTTATAAAACATATACAATTTAAAATGCATTTTCTCAAGGACAAGAGAATATCTACTTCCACTAGAGTCTGGCCAATTAATAAAAGACAGTACTTTTTTTGATGCAGCAGTGATATCCTAGCCCGACTCAACATAGCTAAACTTCATAAGACCATATCCTGCAAGTTTTACAAAAGTCCCTAAAGCAGAATGGGTCCACAAATGAAAGTGTACTAACCAATGATGCAATCCCATTCCACCCTATTGTTTAATCCTGATTTTCTTGTTTACAAAAAAATCACTTCATCTTTTTTGTTTTTGTAATGTCACCAACCCAAAGGGAAATCAATACTTTTTCAAATATAAATCATTGAAATGAATTTTCATTATGCTGTATTTTTACACAATGATCAACCAGGGGCACCCTTCCCCTTATTTGTTTATATGGATAGCTGACTGATGTTCATTAAATCTGCTCCTAAAGCGCCAGCTCGTCTCAACTATATATCTCTTACAACAAGTTCATATAGGTAGGTAAATGAAATCTTTACTCCTGCAATTAGCCATGAAGTTGATCTGATTTTTCTTGCCATGGCACCTGTTGGAACTGCCATGTTCTGGTTGGCTGAGGCGGGGCCCTAGCCAGGCAGAAACTACCAACCCCATCAGGGGAGGGTGATTGCACTCACTGTATATATAACATGACTCACCCTTCAGAAGCTTAGCATTGAGCAGTTAGGCTTATTACAGAGGCTACGTGTAAAGCATTGGCACAGCACTCTCACACAATAAATACACTGATCGTCAATAGAGACTTCATGCATGGTGTATGTAAATAAAGTTTGGATTCAACATACACATTAATTAACAAAGCATGAACATCATGTATTTCTGGCCATAAATCACATTAGGAAATACCACTAGCAGTACTAGACCCAGCAGTGTTAACATGACCTTAGTTATATGCACATTTGCAAAAGATCCTACTTTACCCCAGCACCATTTTGCTGCGCAAAACATTGTCAGACGGATGCCCACCCCGGCAATTATTATAATTCAGTTCTACACAGATATTGGGTGCACCCCAGATCACAACGATATCAGAAATGTGAACACATAGATAATTACAACACTTTTAAGCTGCACGGTAGAACATGCCCACACGGGTACAAAACAATGTGAAGTGTAATATTCTTTGGTCAAGGGATCAATGTGTAAAGAAACATAGCCATGCAGTGTAAGTAATAACACCAGTTATTCCCACACACTCATTCAGCAAAGATTCACAGTGCCACAGATATCAGGCAGGCCAGTGTGGAATGCACTGGCACACACAGCACCCTAATGTGGTGCACTGATATCTACCAGGTCAATACACATGCAGACCCAGTGGCCCAAGCTCTCCTCCACCAGGCAGCTACCCCTGACCAACCTACACACATGGGCTGGAGATAAGGAAAACCATCTCCTGGATCCTAGGCCGATTGCAGCCTGAACCACACATAAATTGTGTAGCAGGGAAGAATGTGGGGGTGGGGCGCTAGGTAGCAGGTCTAATTTGGCAGCAGTTGACAAATGGGGGTTTGGCCGCTACTCAGGAATTTCACTCACGGCATGTGGAGCAGAAGCAGGCTCAGGGCCATAGTTGTTCACTCAAGGGATTCCACACTGTCCTCTGTCACCAGCCCAGTTCTGCGAATGAGGGTCTTGCAATCTCTTAACCAATCGCTACCCGAATCTTAACATCCCTCCCCCCCCCTGTCCCTCTAGTCACACGGACAATGAATCACCCTCCAGCCAAGCAGGAAGCAGCATGCGCCCCCAACTAGCTACATTTAGGGCAGTAACCTGCAACGAGGTAGATGCAACCTTGGCCAAAATGAAAAGCGGATCACCTCTGGATCCAGCACCAATTAGATTCCTCAAAACCGTAGCCCCTGTCATAGTTCCCACGATCACAGAGCTTATTAACAGCTCGCTTGCCCAAGGATCTGTCCCCGATAGCTGGAAGAGCGCAGTCGTGAAAGCACTCCTTAAAAAACCCCAGCTAGACCCAGCAGACATGGCAAACTACCGGCCAATCTCACTCCTCCCTGGCATCAGCAAGGTAGCCGAGAAATTGGTCAACGGACAATTGTCTCAGTTTCTTGAGGCAAATAACATCTTACGGCAATCCCAAACTGGGTTTCGCCCGGGTCATGGCACTGATACCGCCCTTCTGGCCGTTATCGAGGAGGCAAGGCGCATTTTGGATTCAGGAGGGTCAGTGGCAGTGATCCTCCTGGATCTTAGTGCAGCCTTCGACACAGTCAACCATCGTGTCCTCCTCCAACGGCTGGCGGCAGCAGGGCTCACCGGGATGGCGCTCAGGTGGATAGAGTCCTTCCTTGCCGGGCGCACGTTCCAGGTATGGGACAGCAATCACCACTCGTCCACCCTACCCCTCACGAGCGGGGTCCCCCAGGGATCATCTCTAAGCCCTACGCTTTTTAATGCTTATATGGCCCCCCTTGAAGACGTGGAGACACCCTTCGGCATCAAAATTGTGAGTTACGCGGATGACACACAGCTGGTCGTCTCCCTATCCCAACTAGACGACCACCCAGACAATTTGGCAAATTGCCTTACGAAAACCTATGGCTGGATGTGTGAATCTTCACTCAAATTAAACGGGTCGAAGACCGAAGTGATGCTCATGGGAAAGCAATGGGTGACCATCCCCCCATCAGCCTGGCCAGACGTGTTCGGGGAAATTCCCACCCCGAAAAAAGAAATTAAGACCCTAGGAGTCTGGCTAGAACCCGAGCTATCAATGAAAACACAAGCGGCCAAAACTGCAGGAACCTGTTTTGGGCTTATGCGCACCACCCGCAAGATTCTTCCCCTACTCCCGCCCACCTCCAGAAAACTCCTAGTCCAAGGGCTAATACTGTCACGGCTGGACTACAGTAACATGGTTTACCTGGGTGCCCCTGAGGCCACCTTGGCTAAAATACAACGAACACAGAACGCTGCAGCCCGACTACTCATGAACCTTCCCTCCAGAGTGTCAGCTAAACCTGCCATCAAAGCCCTGCACTGGCTCCCGGTGCGTCAAAGGGTGGAATTCAAAGCCATGTGCACGGCCTACAAACTGATTAATGGAGCTGGCCCTCCGATTCTCAGCGACCTAGTAACTCCTTATATAGCTCCCAGATCCCTGCGGTCCGAGAATGAACATCTAGCCAACATCCCCAAATTCAAAAAGACACGCACTGGAGGCCGACGCTTCTCTGTGAAAGCTTCCACCGGATGGAACTCACTCCCCCGTACCCTCAGACTGGAACCCAGCTATCTTATTTTTAGAAAAAAATTGAAAACACTTCTATTTCCGAAATACCGTCCCCCCCTTTTTCTTCTTTTCTTCTTTTTTCTCCTCCATCTCATCTGGATATCAAAATCATTACAGCGCGGGGATGCCTTCGGGTCACCAGGCGCTCTACAAGTCGTTAAAATAAATAAATAAATAAATATCAGAACCATTCCTTAGCCCAGCAAATTGCTCTCACCACCCTGGTCCAGTCCGAGCAGTACTACCTGGCAACACAAAGTTGTCAGGCCGGGTGAGGAGAGGGCAGTTCGTCTGCCGCACTGAGGGCACGAAAGGAACAATCAATGCATGAGGAATGAAAAGTTGTGGCCTCTCGGAAGAAAGAGGTGCCCTATTGGACACATGTCAATAAAAGTAGCACACAGGGCAATCTGGGCCTCACAGAACATGAATCTGCTCCTCTGTACCACCCTGGAAATGAGGCACAACGTCTGGTGTGCATTTGTATGAGTTGTACCAGACAATCCCGGTCACACACACAGAGTTCCAAATTCTGTGCCTCCCTGGAAATGAGGCACAGCGTTTGGTGCAAGTCACACCACACACTTCCAATTACATGCACAGGAACATGTTCAGCAGTGCTGCATGAGGTATAATGTAGCACTAGTATGGGTATGCCCCCACCTCTGAGGGTCACAGCCTGTAAATCAGTCGGCTTGTTGCATGAGAGAGATACGCCACGATCAATGAAGCAGGCCACTCTGCATACCCCAACCAGTGAATCCACCCACAACCTACAAGACACTTATGCCTGTTGATGCCTCACGATGCAGGGCCACGCTCCTTAGACATGTGTAGTACTTTTTGGGGTTCCACACCAGGCAATCTGGTCTCCAAGCACAATTCTTAGTTCCACGCTCACACTGCACTAGCAATTGGGATCCAGCAGACGATGTGGGCACTTATGAGGGCACCGCTCTCCAAGTATCACAGGTAGAAGTTATGGGTCCCTTGCTGGAGGTCTTTGATATCCCTGAGATCTCCACTAAAAAACAGTGGGCAAGCCAGCAAGGCCTTGGAGAGCAAACTTCAGGATACCACACAGAAGCAGATACTCAAATTAGGCCAGCCACTATTCAGGAAGGGTGCAGGGTCCTTTCCCATGATAGTAAACCTCCTTGTACAGTACATATTCCTCTGCCAGTGTCCCCACAAGCAGCCGCGGTCGGTAGGGCAGTACCTGCCCGGGTGGTGACGTGGGGAGGGGCAGGGTGGGGGTTAGTAATGTATGGATAATGGAGGTTTGCAGGTAAGTAAACATTTAAATAAATCAAACGAATTTCGTTGCGCACACTGCATTGCATTTGGGGATGCAGTGCACGCAACGAAATTCAAACATAATAATGTTTTCATAACCAACTAACTAACTACCTACCTATCTTAACTAAACCCTAACCTTTCCTCTGCTACCAAAGAAATATACTGATAGAGCATGCAGGTCACCCGACTATACATTTTCCATACTCACCTGGGCCCATAATCAATTACACATTTCTTAAATCAGGTAACCTACGCTCTAACTACCAGATATTTTAGCTATTAGGTCCTATACCATTGACTTACCAATCCTTGTCACTGGTACCTGCAACCTATTGGATCAGGGAGTTAGAACAATAGGATAATAACATTTGCACTCATATAATAACCACAGACATAGGAAAGTTTTACACTCTTTATCTAAACTTCATAAATGGTCATGATCCAAAGATTGAACATAATAAGACTCTCAACAACGAAAATCAGAAATAATGTATAGCTATGCAGAAGATACATCATGCCAATCATTTAGTAATTTAAAGGAAAGGTAAGAACAGGGAACATGCTATTAAAATGTAAAACACGCTTGCGCAATTTTGTCTAAAGGTGGGAAAGAGAAGGAACATGCTATATAACACAATTTTAGGCACTTGTCAAAGGGTGGGTATAAAGAGGAAACATGAAATCATGAAAACATTTGTAGCATATGACTATAGGGAAGGTAAGAAAATGGAACAATCAAATGACGAATTTATCATTGCAAAGGGAAGGGTAAGAAAAAAGGAACATATGCAATCAAAGCTTTTATCGATTTAGGGAAGGTAAAGAAAAGGACACACAGAAAATATAATGACGATACCCACACAGATTTATATTTACCTAGAATGGTGTGAAGACCAACCCTGGCCATGGGTCAGTTAAGGACAGAAACCCCAATAGTTGCAGTTGCTAGTAGGCCAGCAGGTGTAGATCAGAATCAGGACCGGACCACCAAAGGTTAAGACCAGCACCCGCAGTTCAGTTGCAACGCCTGCGCTACTCCCTCTCTGCAGCTAACAGTCAGAACCCCGATTGGGTTATCGATTTCACCGACAAAGTTCTCCGCCAGCACCTCAGCTTCCCGGACCCCGATTGGGTCAGCGAATCTTCTGACAGTGCTCCGCAGCCCTCTGCTTTTAGTCATCAATTGATTGCGTTGGGTCAGTGGCAGGTCAGCTCTTCGGACAAGTCGGACAATTTCTCTAGCTAAACCTACGCTAGTTATACTATTTTCCAGGTCAGTGTACCACCCCCCAATGTTGCAAGTGTAAGGATCCCCAATTTCGATTGGACAAAAGAGGAGGAGAGGTCGTCACACCACACCAGATTTGAGACATTTACCATGTCTTATTTAAATTTACGTTCCTGTCCATCAAATTCAGGTTCTCATGAGGTTTATTCCACCCAACAATGGATGTTCTATTGGCAAATACATTGTTTTAACATTGTATAAATTTGGGTTCATAAGTCCATGTTCCCATGAATATCTTCTAGTCAGTCAGTTCCTTGGCCATAGTCCAAAGGTCACTGTTCCAGAGACTTGAGATTTTCGCGCAGTCGCAGTTTCAACAAATATGGAGTACAGCGTTTTAAGACAGGCGACTTTTCAAAGTGCGACATGAAATGGAAAAGGAACAGTTTTAGAACACAGAATAAATGAATACACTGTATAGCATGTATTTCTACTCTATACCCATTATCTTAATTTTAACTATAGCATTAGGATTAGGCAGAACGAACAGCTTGGCGAAAGCAGCAGTGCAAGCTTCTCGCATGTGAGAACACAGAGCAGCCATATTAACACTAGTGCACAGAAGCAAAAGTTTTCCCTCCAAAGCAAAGAGTACGTCATGTCACATGAGTATGACAGACGAATGCGCAATAGAAACCCTCGCGTAGCAGCAGCCATATTAGATGCAAGCCTATTATGATTAGTAAACACATAAGCAAGCTTCACTTGGACACCCAATGTTGATGTAAAATATGCAGAATTAGTAAAACAAACGTGTTGGTTACCTTATTAACGTTATTTGAGGTTCATGAGTACAAGCAAGTCGCTTCATGTGCGAATCCTTGCTCCATCACTATCATGGCGGTTTGTTCCTCTCACCTCCTGTAGGATCGCTACTCGCTACTTGAAATCTTACTCATACTTCTGCAAATCCTCCTCAATACTTCTCCCACCACTCCCCCAACGTCTAACCGCTTCTAGGTCTTTAACCTCTGCCTAAAACTCTCTCATTAAATCTCTCCAATGTGTCAATCCCCCCTCCTGAATCTTTTTCTCTCTCACTTTTCTATTTCTCACTCGCCCTCACACTCCCCATCACTTAACCTCTCCCTTTTTTCCTGTCTTAAATACATACCTTGCCATCTTACGTTAACATCCATACCCCTCATGCGCCTAAATCTCTTTATATCTCCCCACCCTCCCTTCTTTTCTCCCCCTTCTCCTCCAACCGACTAACCTATCATGTCCCACCTCAATCCCCTTCTTACATCCCACCTCCATCCCGCTCTCACCTCCAAACACCCTTCCCTCACCAAACATGGCCCCAACTCCTGGACCATTCCCTACCCTCCTAATGTTTCCAAAAAAGCAAAGAAAATGTTTAAACATAAATTACTAATCCGGCATCCCGAAACCCTAATTGTTGACAACTACCACAGCCTCACGTTCCCCATAAAAACCAACTGCATTTTCTACTCCAAACGCCCCTCCAAATGGAAGAGCACCTTCCTATGCCACCTCCCAGTATCTAAATCGTGCAAAATCCATTACGGTTTCAAAGTATCCACTACTCCCTCCCCACTTTTCCCTGGTGAAATTGACATTTTCATTTTCGAAACACGTAACAATATGATACAAGCCTCCCAACGCCACCTCACCATTTTTCAACACCATTTCAGCACTCTATCCCACCAGTTGTCCATTCCTACTCCCCTCCCCACACCTGCTCAACCCCAAGACCCCTCCTGGCTCTCCCCTGCCTTCTAGATGCTAACCCCTCTCCCTCTTGTCATACCAAACCTTAAGGACATACCCTTTTCTTTGACCTCAATTCTATCACCCTCTCTTGAACCCACCCCCCACTCCACCTCTAATTCACTCACCACCACTCATTCCTGTGTTATGCTCACCCCCTTGGTAGCATGACACGAGCAGTCAGGCTTATCCCAGAGGTAAAAAAATGATAGAGCTGACACCACTGTGCCTACTGTGCCTACTGGGTTCCCACTGGGACTCCTAAAAATAATCTGGACTAAACGTTGCAGCTGCCGCTAACTGAGGAGCAGCTGTGAAAATAACTGTAGGCACTGGCACTCACTGTGCCCTCTGGAGTCCCCACCTGGACTCTACCAACAAATGTGCCCACCGTTGCAGCTGCCCGCACTGGTGCGCTGCAGTTGTGAACAAGGCCTGGCCCCACTGTGCCGCGTGAGCCCCACTCCAGGACTCTAAAAACAAAAGTGGCCAAAGTTGCAGCTGCCTGCGCTGGTGCGGTGCAGCTGTGAAGGGAATGGGCAGTTGTGCTCTCTCAACAAAATTGCCCCCAATGTTGGAGCAGCCCGCTCTTCTGCGGGTTCGCTTAGAAAATAGGCACTGACAATGTGCCAGGCAGAGCCTTCACTCACCTGGCTATTCTGGGGACACTTCCGCTCTCTTCTGGTGCCGCATATATATTTGCGGGGCTCTCCTCCAGCCACGAGAGCGCTTGCCAGCAGGCCCCGCCCACAGTCAGGAGGACGCGCCTGGTTTCCGCTGCCGAATTGGGCCGCAGCAGTGATTTCTCTTCAGCACCACAGTGTGGGGTGGGCACCCGCCTCAATATAAAAGCATAAAGCGGGGTGGGAATCCTCCAGCAAACCCCAAACGCGGGGTGGGCACTCGCTATCAAAATATGCAAAAAGTGGGGTGGGCTCCCGCTCCGTTTGGTAAGAAGGCGGGGGAATCCCCATGACAGGATTCCCTCTAAATAGGTGGAAGCTCCACGCTGTAAAGCCCAAGCTCTTCTCGAAATAAGATAAAGCGCTCAAGAGGTGCTAAGTCCTGCACAGTTCAAGGGGGCAAAGCTGGGCCCAGGTAGGCCAGTACACAGGGCCCTCCAGCAGGGAGGCAGTCCCTTGTGGCGGTTCCGCCTGGAGCCCAGCAGCAGCAACACTGCCCCCAAGTCACAGGAACAGCTCAACATCATGAGGTCACAGCCCCTATATTTATATTGCATCTTGGCTTTATCTGTCCTGGCACAGGGCTTGGGGGAACCAGCCAAAACTGGTTCAGGGGGGAATTGTAGCACTTTTTTTACAAGGCTCCTCTTCCCCTTTGTCAGCCGGGGGCTCGTCATCAGACACACCACTGGGGGGCGGAGCCAGCATTGTACAGGCTAGGCACAGACCTATTCAGGGACCAGGGACTTCTTCTCCCACTACTCCAAATGCAGATGTACCATTCAGACTAGTGCGGACTCACCCTGCCCCTGGAGCCACACACACCTCACCAGCCCCTGTCACTCAAAATTCAGACATGCAATTCACATCAGGCAGGCAGACACATAACACACAGAAATGCCAACTTTTAAAAGTATCATTTCTAAAATAGTTACAATAAATCTGCGCACACCATTGCGCAGCATTTATTATTACCATTCCAAATATACTAAACTTGACCACACTACTCCTCTCATGAGAGGAATTACCATTGAAACACTTATCAGTGAATCCCAGTGCATTCCTATGGGAGGGCAGCCTCACTGCAGTGAGAAACAAAAATGGCTGTTTGTCACTACCAGGACATGTCACACACTCAAGTTACATGTCCTACCCTTTCCTTACAATGCACCCTGCCCATAGGGCTAGCTAGGGCATACCTTATGGGTGACTGACATGCAGTAAAAGGGGGGTCACAGACATGGCACACACTTTAGGTGCCATGGCACAGCGGCAGTAACACTGCATGCACAGGCTCTGCAATGGCAGAGGCCTGAGATAGGTTTGCAAGGCTACTTTGGTGGGTGGCGCAAGAAGTGCTGCAAGCCAACCAGTAGCATTTAATTTACCAGCCCCGGATATATGAGATACCACTTTACAAGAGTCTGACAGGTAAATTAGATAGGTCAAACAGGTGTAGACCAATATTACCATATTTAACACAGATATCACACACACTTTACACTGGACAGCAGATCTAAAGTGCCCAGAGTCCTAAAACCACCAACACCATGTCAGAGAAAAGGCTTGGGGAAAGCCAAACAGTTTAAGGATGACCCTGCAAAAAGGGCCAAGTCCAAAAATATTCATTTCAAAATACTCTAGCTCAATGATAGCTCAATGATATTATTTACTAATTGATAATTTATTTATTGAGCTTATTTAATACTGTACAATTTAAAATGCATATTTTCACTTTTTGAGTTGTTATTATATGGTTGAGTATGTTATTGTCACATATTAGTTTGTAACATGTAACATATAATATCCATTATGGAAATGGCCAGAACATTACTCCAGTCAAAGGAAGCTAAGAGCTGAAGTAACTTCCAAACTTGGTTTGGGAAGAGGAGTGGATAACCTTGGATTTGGTGGAGGTGTAGGGGAAACTGTTTCCTCCAGCAATTAAAAAAATGAAAACAGTTGGCCTCATTTATGAGGCCTTGCGTGAGTTTTGCGCTTCCGATGCGTCACTTTTTGTGACGCATCGGCGGCGTAAAACATGCCTCCTGATGCTCACTATTTACAAAGTGACGCATCTAAGCAGATGCGTCACTTTGTAAACCCCTGCGCTACATTATACCTGCGTCAGGTATAATGTATGCAGAGGGGGCGTTCCCCCGCAAAAAGCCTCCTAATAGTGACGCAGTGAAATCTATGAGATTTCACTGCGTCACTTTTAGGATGCTGTTGCGTCAAAATCTTGCACCTGCCTCACAGCAGGCGTAAGACTGACGCAAGCCCTTTCACATGGGGCTTTCCCCATGTGAAAGGAAGCATTGCTGGAGTTGCGTCACTTTTGCGACACACTCCAGCAATGCGTCACTTTTGCACCTACAGATACGTCAGAAATACTGACGTATCTGTTACTCCTTGCGACATGATGCGTCATATTTATAATATGACGCATCATGTCGCAAGGAGTAACAGATACGTCAGTATTTCTGACGTATCTGTAGGTGCAAAAGTGACGCATTGCTGGAGTGTGTCGCAAAAGTGACGCAGGGAGAGCCCAGTGAAAAGTGACGCATCTCTGTTTTCACGCAGCGATGCGTCACTTTTCATAAATGAGGCCCAGCATGTTTTGGACGGTAGAGTAGGTTCTATTCTCAACTGTTGAAATCTAAGCTATGTAGATTTCCACACAGAAGCATAAGGGGCCCTCGGAAGATGTCATGTGAAATGTAGGGCCCGATCACAATGTTGTTAGGAAACTTACCCGAACAAATCGGTTCCGGACTAGTTTCCAAACGAATCAGGTCCTGCGAGTTCAAACGACTGATTACAATGCTTCCCAACATTGTTCGGTCAGACTCACATTGACTTGGATGGAACCCTGTGTTTCGAACGAGAACACAGGTTTCCATTGAAAAAAGGGGTGGGTGGGGAAAACCTTGCACCCAGTGACAGGCACCCCATGGTAACTGCTACATTGTGCATGGTTGGGAAGATGGGTCCCTTGAGTACCCACATGGGAAACATTCATACATCTCCAGATGAAGGGGGGACAGCAACCTTTTTGTCTCGGGTAAACCGATTTGGAATGGCTGTACGAATCGTTCATTGTAATTGCTCATCTAGAAACCTTGTCCATAGAGCTGTATGAATCAGCTCTGAAACACTCGGGTTGTCCGGATGCCTTTCAGGACCGATTCAGACAGCTCAAACGGTTTCTGGGCATCGTAATCGGTCGTTGGGCAATCTGTATGATTCAGTAGGAAACTAGGGTTCCAAATCAGAATCTGCAATACCTAACCTCATCCGGAGCCTTCCCTAATGACATCGTAATTGGCCCTTTAGTGTAGAACACCTGGAAACCTACCCATGCAGCAGCTTTTCAGATATCTTTCTGCTATTGTTTGTGAATTGAACAATAATGTTAAATTATGAATGATGTGTTGATCTAACCATTGTCTCTCTGGCATATAAATGAGATCCAAACCTTTAGAAGGAGAATTAATTGCTGTTGTCCTCATACATGCTGGCAAGATATTTCTGTTAGAATTACATGCAAACAAAGTAATCCATCCTCTAGCATTGTCATTCCAAGCACTACACACAATAATCCCTTTTATGAATTACATGTGCAAACTCTGCATTTATAAGACTTAATTTTTGCCATTCGATTATCGGCAGGTCTATTAACTTCTTTTTGGTCATATCCAACTTTGCTGCCTCCATCATCATCCCTCTACTAAATGGGTGTGCATATTTAAATCCTCCCCTTGTAACAAGCCAATTGTTAGTACACTCCTAGTCAGCCCAGCTATGTATTTACTGCCCTTTGCGTACTTCTTATTTTTGTATATAAATATTAACCCTCCATATGCTTTCCAGATGTCTGATGGGGCATAATTTACGGTCACCATTACCTCTCAGCCATAGACTTATATTTTTTGCTCTGTCTATCTTTTCCGTATCCATATTTGTGTTCACTTTTTCTCGCCACAATGCTCCTCATTAAGGCACCTTATATCTGCTTCTCCAGGGGCTCTACACTCATGTTCATCCATACCTGAATGACTGGAATATCCATGCATCCCAGAATTAGTGCCAATATCCTCTCAATTTATAATCTGAGACAGACCATTATCTTGCCATACCTGTTCTGGTCTCCTCATATAAAGATTCAAAGCTGTACATGCTGGAAGTGGGAGGGACCTTTCTAATCTTGTTATTCTCAGTTTGTCATATGTGGCACTCAGCAAAGGTGCAGAAGCATTCCATGCCTACCCTCAGGAGTAACTATGTGCTTAATGTGAGCCTATTTTCAGGCAGGACCCTATACCACCAATTTTTCTAGGGCATTTTGATGCAAGGGAAGGCTGAGGTGAGGGCAATCTGTTTGCAGGACATTTCTCGTGCAGCTACTTGAGCTTCCCTTAGCACATACATTACAATTTACCCACCTCAGGAGTGGTCTGGTGCTGCTTCTAATTGGCCATAGTAGAATTTTTAATTTCTGTTTAATTACTTTCGAGTATCATTAAGGCATTGCAACTAAGCCGTATTAATGTGACATTTTTCATATATCTATATATCCCTCATCCACTTGTTATGTCCTTTTTTATAGGAGTAACACAGTGCCAATGTCATGACTGAGTACTGCTAATATTCAGTGCACTAAGGCCCTCATTATGAGTAGTGGTGTTTTACCCAGAGCAATAACTCCTGGTGAAATTACCATCTCAAAATTCCAAGTATCTCCATGCCCAGATTTATATAGTCTGCAGGCTCAAGATAAGATAATTTCAAGTCCAGAGGCCTTAGGCCTGTCTGTAGCTTTGCAGGAATGTGGGGCTGTGGGCAGCACCAGAGCCCAGTCTACAGGACTGTAATGGGACCCAAAGCAGCCCATGCAAAAGTGCTCAAACTAGCCCCGCTCCCCTCATCTCCTAGTGCTAATCAGCTATTTATTCTATCTCACTCTCCTTCTTGCCTCACCTTCACGCGCTAAAACCTACAGTGCGCTCTGTAAGTGGTTTTGCCGATATTACTTTTAAACCTGTAAAAACAGCACTTGTATTTCGTTTTTAAAAACTTTTGCACTGATTCTCTGGCAGCTTTAATTTTTAACTTAATACTCACCCCGGTCCACCGCAAGCTTCAGGATTGATTGTTGTGGAGGGTGTTTGGGGCAGAAGCAGTCCCTACAAACCTCGCGCTATTGGCCTTCGAGTATGCATGGGCGTAAAATCCGTTACGCTCGCGGATTTTTCGTATTTTCGGAGAATCCGCAATCCGCGAACTCTCGCGGATGTGGCGAGAATACGCAAATCCGCACGAAGCGGATTTTTTGTTTGTGTTCGCACTGCTCGCGGTCAATCTCGCAACAATCTCGCACTCGCAAAAGTACAAAAATTACAAGGGGAGGGGTAAAGGAAGTGGCCCAGTCTCCAACTTCCTGTTCCTGTCCAGCAAGCTCCTCCCATAGGGGTGGGGTGAAGGAAGTGCCCCAGTCTCCAACTTCCTGTTCCTGTCCAGCAAGCTCCTCCATTTCCTGGCCACTTTGATTTCGATCTTGACTGGGAAGGATTACTTTTTGTGGTTGCTGCTGGATATTTGGATTTGAGGCCTTTTGGATTACTTTTGGATTCGAAATTTGATTTCACAAACAAGTAAGTTGATGTTGTTTGTTTGTGGTGATTTTTGTGTGTGTTGCTTTTTTTTCGACTTTTTTGGGGGGAAAATCTGCAAGTTCGCGAGCTGAGGATGTTTTTGCTTGTGTTCGCACTGCTCGTGTCCCGCGCAGCAACAATCTCGCACTCGCGAAATTGTAAAAATTACAATTCTGCACATGAATTGAAAACCACCAGGCTTAGTTATGGGTGCATGCATGATACAACTGTTTTGTTGAATTTTTTTTAACATGATTCTGGCCAGGGCATGGATGGCATTGGATTGTGGTGATCTTTGTGTGTTTTACGACTTTTTGGGGTGGTGTTGGGGGCTTGCTATGTGGGTGGGGGCCATTTTATTGCCTGGTCCCGTGTGGGTGGGGGTCTAGGGGCCATTTTTAAGCCAGTTTGTGTGCTTTGTGCCATAGGCCTGCACCCAGTGTGCTCTGATGTCATCCATTATGCCCAGGGGGCCCAGAATCGGTCTGTTCGCGGATTTTGCTGGTTTTTCGCCACGTTCGCGCCGTCAAGCAACAATCTCGCACTCGCGAAATTGTAAAAATTGCAATTTTGCACCGGAAAACCACCAGCAGGCAGCATAAGCCTTCTGAAACTTGATGGATGGCATTGGATTGTGGTGATTTGATTTGTGTTGTGTTTTTTCACTTTTTGGAGTAGGGGTTGGGGGCTGGCTATGTTGGTGGTGGCCATTTTGAGGCATGGTCCTGGCCATGTGGATGGGGGGGTCAAGCGGCCATTTTGAAGGCAGGCAGTGAGCTTTGAGACATAGGCCTGCACCCATTGTGCCTTGCTTTCACCCATTGTGCCCAGGCGGAGTCAGGGGTACATGAAAGTACAACCCTCTCTGTGTGTGCTCTCTTGGATCAATGTTAAATTCCTGTTTCCCAAAAATTTAGCAAATCCTAATTTTGAAATTTCCATATTGTGCGGTGTGCACGTGTGTATTCATAAATGCCTACTTGCAAACTGTTTATTGAAGCGCTACATATGCAACATATATTTACTGATGTTCCTCTGTCTTCGTTTGCTTTTAGGTGCACAAAACTCCGCATCATCGTTGAGCATCAGTGCCAGGAAGAAGTCCTGCTGCGGCCTGTTGTTCCGACATCTGAAGAAGATGGCTCCAAAAAGAGGTGCCCGTAGGTCCTCTTGCAAGAAAGATGTCTCTACTAAGGAGAAGAAGAAGCAAGTGGCACCACTTACCAAGGAGACTGGTGGCTCAACCAATACATTTTTTGGGGGAAAACAACAAAAAAAACAAATGCCCACCATGAGTGCTGCACAGGTAGCCTGTTTAGTTGTTGAATCACCAACGACCAGTGATGTTGGTTCATAGCAAGAAAGTAGCAGCACACCATCAACACAGGTTGTAACTCATCTCACAAGTACTATTCAACAACCAAAGCCGCAACAACAACTGCATGGGCTACTAGTACAAGCAGAAGTACATGCGCAAGGAGCTGTCCGAGAAGGAGCTGTCCGAGAAGGAGCTATCCGAGAAGGAGCTGGCTGTGAAGGAGCTGGCTGTGAAGGAGCTGGCCGAGAAGGAGCTGGCCGAGAAGGAGCTGGCCGAGAAGGAGAAGGCCCAGAAGGAGAAGGCCCAGAAGGAGAAGGAGAAGGCCGAGAAGGAGAAGGCCGAGAAGGAGAAGGCCGAGAAGGAGAAGGCCGAGAAGGAGAAGGCCGAGAAGGAGAAGACCGAGAAGGAGAGGTCCATGGAGACTTGCAAGTAGAGGTCAGTGAAGATGCCCATGTAGCGGCGCATGGAGCGGTGCAAGTGCCCACAATGGTTGTTCTTCCAGAAGTAGGGGCACAGGAGGAAATTGACTTTGGAGCCGAGGTATCATGTCAGGAAGACGAAGCCACTCCTCCTGATGATTCATTTTCTCCCAGCTCCCCAGCAAGGAAAAGATCAAGGAGGGTGTGTAGAAGTTCCTCTTCAAGCCCCGCTCCATCAGATGATGATCTGGATCTAGATTGGCAACCATCTCTGACGTCTGAGAGGGAGGCACACCATGAGCTGCGAAAGGTATCAAATGTTAAAAGGAAGGGCCCCGGAAAGCTCATACTTATGGATCCGAACATCGGACTTGATGAAGTGGTGCATTCTGATGTTGTTGAACAGGATGACAGCAATGACCTAGTCATCACACATGTCAGTCCAGCCACACCGGCCATGCAGCAGACAGACATTTATACCCTATCCCGACGTCATGCTGAGCGTGACCCTGGCGACGTGCCACTGGTAGCACCACCAACGCAGTCAAGTAGTACAACAAGTTCAACAAAACCTACAGCTCCCATATTTTCTCCCCAGAGGGGGACTCCATCCAGCTCGACTCCCTCAAGTAAGGTTGCTGCAATAATTGCACAACCCAGTAGATGTCTGCAAGGCTCATCCACCACTGCTTCATCTGGCATTGGCAGCAGTATCACCTCGTGCGGCAAAACCAGAAGTTTCCAGTCCCCAGTTTGGAACTTTTTTAGTGTCCATGAAAAGTATGATAACATAGCCGTTTGTTGCATTTGTAAGACTAGCGTTAGCCGTGGTAAGACTGGTACCAACTATGGAACCGGAGGCCAGATAGGTCATCTTGAAAGAAAGCACGCTGTCGAATGGTTTCCGCACCTAGCAAACGTCAAGGGAAAGCGATCCCAAAGGGCAAGTGGCCAAAATATACCCATACTAGGTGTTTCATCTGAAGATGACGGGGAGGTAGAAGAAGCGTCAGACATGTGTCCGGTTGCACCCAGTACCCCTGGCAGCACCACACCCTCCGGAACACATAGAAGGCACACTGAGAGTCTGGGAGACACACCAATGCGGAAAATGTCAACACTGATCAGAAGTGGGTCGAAGAAGGCATCAGCATCATCCCGTAAATTTGTCCAGCGCACCATTTCAGCCATGTTCTCCTCAGATGTGCAATTTCAACGCAACCACCCAACTGTACGCCTGTATAACACTAAGCTGGCTAAAATGCTAGCGGTGGACCTTCTCCCTTTTTCGTTTGTCGAAGGTGTGGGTTTCCTTGAACTCGTGGCAACACTGGCCCCTAAATGGAAGGTTCCTAGCCGGTTCTATTTTGCCAGGGTTGCTGTTCCAGCACTACATAAAGAGGCGCTTGAGTTGGTGGGGGCAGCTTTGCAGAAGAGTGCTGTTCACACTATACACCTGACAACAGACATGTGGACCAGTTGCCAAGCCCTTGATTACATGTGCATCACTGCACACTGGGTCTCTTTTTCAGGGGTTATAAAACAGATAAATGCAGGTGGTGACTTGGTCGAGATTTTTAAGGGTGCTCGTAAACATGCAACATTAGCCATGTTTGGCATGGAGAAAAGTCATACTGCAGTCAACATTTTGGCTGACTTTAACAAAAAGGTCTCGCAATGGCTGCCCCCAAGAAATTGCAAGGTTGGTTATGTTTCTACAGATAATGGCGGCAATGTAGTTAGGGCCATGGAGGACGGTTTCTATTTCAGAGTGATGTGTTTGGCGCACTGTATCAACCTTGTTGTGCAAAATTTTTGGAAAAAAGAACTTGCAGTCGACAAAACACTGACCATCTGCAGAAGAATATGCACACATTTCAACCATTCTTTTAAGGCCCGGAAGGAGCTGAGGCGCAAGCAAAATGAACGTAGAATGCCAGTGAAAGCACTTATCCAGGAGGTGGCAACACGTTGGAACTCAACCTTCTACATGCTTGAGCGTCTGCATGAGCTGTTTCCAGTAGTCAATGAGTATTTCTACAACCTGGGTGGTGATACAACAGAAATGATGCTAGCGGTGGAGCAATGGCAGCTAGTTAAAAGCCTGACAGACATGCTTCGTCCTTTTGAGGTCTTCACGCGTGACGTCAGCAGGGAGGACTGTTCTTTGAGCAAAGCTATCCCATTGTTGCTGAAGCTCGAGCACCAAGTCAAGGTGGTGTCTTCACAATTAAAGGACGTTGGAAAGAACGAAGCACATGAGTTGGCGCAGAGATTATTACAACGCCTAGTTAGCAATGAACGGCTTGTAAAAATCAAGAAACAACAGCACTACATTTGTGCTACTATTCTGGATCCACGTTACAAAAAGCCATTGTTTGGCAAAGTAATAATTCCTTTTGAAACATCGGATGTTACAGAGTACAAAGGTTGGCTAGCTCAGTCAGCCATTCCTTTTGAAAGAGAGCGGAAGGAAACTGTAGGAGAAGACAGTACTACTAGTGAATCAGCAGGCCATCAGGCGTCCCAAAAAAGCACTTCTGCATCTGTGCCTGTGGCAGAAGTGAGTGTCTTTTCCTCTGAGCCGTTAACCACACCAGCAACCGTATCATCTGCACCAGGCCCAGGCGATATGTCTGAAGCGGGTTGGCTAACTCAGCTAGGGTTTCCTTGTCCTAGAAAGGACACAGAAGTGCAAAGTACAGGAATCCGGGAGGACATTCTTTCAATGGTGCAGGCCTATCTGGATGACTCAACAGAGGTCAATATTACTGAGGACCCATTGGCGTATTGGCATGGGAAAAGAAAAATATGGCGAGAGCTCACCAACCTGGCTATCAATTACTTGTCTTGCCCACTCGCAAGCGTGTCCTCAGAACGTGTTTTTAGTTCTGCTGGTGGCATTGTGACTTCCAAAAGGTCCCGCCTCTTGCCCGCAAATGTGGAGCGGCTCACCTTGATAAAGATGAACCAGCACTTCATACCACCAGATTACAGAGTACGAGAATCCACGCAGGAAGAAGAGGACACCGACCTACCTGAGGAAAGTTCTCCTCAGTTACTAGAAGTAACCCCGACTGATGATTTAGCAGAGTATGAGGACGAGTTCTGCTTCCCTGACAGCGAGTTCTGAAAACGAGTCAATCATTCATTAATTGTAAATTTAGTCCTCCTTATTCACTTTTATTCCTGTGTGTCTGTCTTTCTTTAGCAAGTGCTTCATCACATTCCCAACAAAACTGTAATCAACCAATAAAACAACAAGCCCATCAACAGAACTGTCTTGATTTTGATGCCGCAGCATTCCTCAGGTTCACAACAGTTAGTTGACAAGAACTCAGTCCTGGTCGTCTATCCTGAGTCCTCCTCCTCCAGACTCACCCTATCCATTACCCATAATGCTGAAGCCTGGATTCTGCACAATGAAGAAACTTACGTTGACGAGTCCCCTAACGCCTTAGGACACTGTGAGTTCCAGGTGGAGCCAGCCCTCAAACACAAATTACAGGTAAGATAAGCGTTTGGATGGGAGGTAGTATAATGGAGTGTTCGGAGAGGCGAGAGAGTGACAGTGGTACTAGCAGTAAAGTCCTAGGGCTCTTGAATTAACAAAGTCTGTGACCGGCATTTACTTTGGAAAACATTTGGCCTATTACACATGAACGTTTAGGCGTTATTATTGCTCGCTTGCCTGTCTCAGGGGTGCTGTCTGTGGGGCTTCTAGGTTTTTGGGTTGTGTGAGCACCGCTGCCACATTTCTAATGTTGATTGCTTTTGTTTTGCAGAAAATCCACGCCGGGAAACTCCAGTTGGGGCCCTGCTGCAGAACGCCTTAGGACACTGTGAATTCCAGGTGGAGCCAGCCCTCAAATACTAATTACAGGTAAGATAAGCGTTTGGATGGGAGGTAGTATAATGGAGTGTTCGGAGAGGCGAGAGAGTGACAGTGGTACTAGCAGTAAAGTCCTAGGGCTCTTGAATTAACAAAGTCTGTGACAGGCATTTACTTTGGAAAACATTTGGCCTATTACACGTGAACGTTTAGGCGTTATTATTGCTCGCTTGCCTGTCTCAGGGGTGCTGTCTGTGGGGCTTCTAGGTTTTTGGGTTGTGTGAGCACCGCTGCCACATTTCTAATGTTGATTGCTTTTGTTTTGCAGAAAATCCACGCCGGGAAACTCCAGTTGGGGCCCTGCTGCAGAACGCCTTAGGACACTGTGAATTCCAGGTGGAGCCAGCCCTCAAACACAAATTACAGGTAAGATAAGCGTTTGGATGGGAGGTAGTATAATGGAGTGTTCGGAGAGGCGAGAGAGTGACAGTGGTACTAGCAGTAAAGTCCTAGGGCTCTTGAATTCACAAAGTCTGTGAGAGGCATTTACTTTGGAAAACATTTGGCCTATTACACGTGAACGTTTAGGCGTTATTATTGCTCGCTTGCCTGTCTCAGGGGTGCTGTCTGTGGGGCTTCTAGGTTTTTGGGTTGTGTGAGCACCGCTGCCACATTTCTAATGTTGATTGCTTTTGTTTTGCAGAAAATCCACGCCGGGAAACTCCAGTTGGGGCCCTGCTGCAGAACGCCTTAGGACACTGTGAATTCCAGGTGGAGCCAGCCCTCAAATACTAATTACAGGTAAGATAAGCGTTTGGATGGGAGGTAGTATAATGGAGTGTTCGGAGAGGCGAGAGAGTGACAGTGGTACTAGCAGTAAAGTCCTAGGGCTCTTGAATTAACAAAGTCTGTGACAGGCATTTACTTTGGAAAACATTTGGCCTATTACACGTGAACGTTTAGGCGTTATTATTGCTCGCTTGCCTGTCTCAGGGGTGCTGTCTGTGGGGCTTCTAGGTTTTTGGGTTGTGTGAGCACCACTGCCACATTTCTAATGTTGATTGCTTTTGTTTTGTAGAAAATCCACGCCGGGAAACTCCAGTTGGGGCCCTGCTGCAGAACGCCTTAGGACACTGTGAATTCCAGGTGGAGCCAGCCCTCAAACACAAATTACAGGTAAGATAAGCGTTTGGATGGGAGGTAGTATAATGGAGTGTTCGGAGAGGCGAGAGAGTGACAGTGGTACTAGCAGTAAAGTCCTAGGGCTCTTGAATTAACAAAGTCTGTGACAGGCATTTACTTTGGAAAACATTTGGCCTATTACACGTGAACGTTTAGGCGTTATTATTGCTCGCTTGCCTGTCTCAGGGGTGCTGTCTGTGGGGCTTCTAGGTTTTTGGGTTGTGTGAGCACCGCTGCCACATTTCTAATGTTGATTGCTTTTGTTTTGCAGAAAATCCACGCCGGGAAACTCCAGTTGGGGCCCTGCTGCAGAACGCCTTAGGACACTGTGAATTCCAGGTGGAGCCAGCCCTCAAATACTAATTACAGGTAAGATAAGCGTTTGGATGGGAGGTAGTATAATGGAGTGTTCGGAGAGGCGAGAGAGTGACAGTGGTACTAGCAGTAAAGTCCTAGGGCTCTTGAATTAACAAAGTCTGTGACAGGCATTTACTTTGGAAAACATTTGGCCTATTACACGTGAACGTTTAGGCGTTATTATTGCTCGCTTGCCTGTCTCAGGGGTGCTGTCTGTGGGGCTTCTAGGTTTTTGGGTTGTGTGAGCACCGCTGCCACATTTCTAATGTTGATTGCTTTTGTTTTGCAGAAAATCCACGCCGGGAAACTCCAGTTGGGGCCCTGCTGCAGAACGCCTTAGGACACTGTGAATTCCAGGTGGAGCCAGCCCTCAAACACAAATTACAGGTAAGATAAGCGTTTGGATGGGAGGTAGTATAATGGAGTGTTCGGAGAGGCGAGAGAGTGACAGTGGTACTAGCAGTAAAGTCCTAGGGCTCTTGAATTAACAAAGTCTGTGACAGGCATTTACTTTGGAAAACATTTGGCCTATTATACGTGAACGTTTAGGCGTTATTATTGCTCGCTTGCCTGTCTCAGGGGTGCTGTCTGTGGGGCTTCTAGGTTTTTGGGTTGTGTGAGCACCGCTGCCACATTTCTAATGTTGATTGCTTTTGTTTTGCAGAAAATCCACGCCGGGAAACTCCAGTTGGGGCCCTGCTGCAGAACACCTTAGGACACTGTGAATTCCAGGTGGAGCCAGCCCTCAAACACAAATTACAGGTAAGATAAGCGTTTGGATGGGAGGTAGTATAATGGAGTGTTCGGAGAGGCGAGAGAGTGACAGTGGTACTAGCAGTAAAGTCCTAGGGCTCTTGAATTAACAAAGTCTGTGACAGGCATTTACTTTGGAAAACATTTGCTTATTACACGTGAACGTTTAGGCGTTATTATTGCTCGCTTGCCTGTCTCAGGGGTGCTGTCTGTGGGGCTTCTAGGTTTTTGGGTTGTGTGAGCACCGCTGCCACATTTCTAATGTTGATTGCTTTTGTTTTGCAGAAAATCCACGCCGGGAAACTCCAGTTGGGGCCCTGCTGCAGAACGCCTTAGGACACTGTGAATTCCAGGTGGAGCCAGCCCTCAAATACTAATTACAGGTAAGATAAGCGTTTGGATGGGAGGTAGTATAATGGAGTGTTCGGAGAGGCGAGAGAGTGACAGTGGTACTAGCAGTAAAGTCCTAGGGCTCTTGAATTAACAAAGTCTGTGACAGGCATTTACTTTGGAAAACATTTGGCCTATTACACGTGAACGTTTAGGCGTTATTATTGCTCGCTTGCCTGTCTCAGGGGTGCTGTCTGTGGGGCTTCTAGGTTTTTGGGTTGTGTGAGCACCACTGCCACATTTCTAATGTTGATTGCTTTTGTTTTGCAGAAAATCCACGCCGGGAAACTCCAGTTGGGGCCCTGCTGCAGAACGCCTTAGGACACTGTGAATTCCAGGTGGAGCCAGCCCTCAAACACAAATTACAGGTAAGATAAGCGTTTGGATGGGAGGTAGTATAATGGAGTGTTCGGAGAGGCGAGAGAGTGACAGTGGTACTAGCAGTAAAGTCCTAGGGCTCTTGAATTAACAAAGTCTGTGACAGGCATTTACTTTGGAAAACATTTGGCCTATTACACGTGAACGTTTAGGCGTTATTATTGCTCGCTTGCCTGTCTCAGGGGTGCTGTCTGTGGGGCTTCTAGGTTTTTGGGTTGTGTGAGCACCGCTGCCACATTTCTAATGTTGATTGCTTTTGTTTTGCAGAAAATCCACGCCGGGAAACTCCAGTTGGGGCCCTGCTGCAGAACGCCTTAGGACACTGTGAATTCCAGGTGGAGCCAGCCCTCAAATACTAATTACAGGTAAGATAAGCGTTTGGATGGGAGGTAGTATAATGGAGTGTTCGGAGAGGCGAGAGAGTGACAGTGGTACTAGCAGTAAAGTCCTAGGGCTCTTGAATTAACAAAGTCTGTGACAGGCATTTACTTTGGAAAACATTTGGCCTATTACACGTGAACGTTTAGGCGTTATTATTGCTCGCTTGCCTGTCTCAGGGGTGCTGTCTGTGGGGCTTCTAGGTTTTTGGGTTGTGTGAGCACCGCTGCCACATTTCTAATGTTGATTGCTTTTGTTTTGCAGAAAATCCACGCCGGGAAACTCCAGTTGGGGCCCTGCTGCAGAACGCCTTAGGACACTGTGAATTCCAGGTGGAGCCAGCCCTCAAACACAAATTACAGGTAAGATAAGCGTTTGGATGGGAGGTAGTATAATGGAGTGTTCGGAGAGGCGAGAGAGTGACAGTGGTACTAGCAGTAAAGTCCTAGGGCTCTTGAATTAACAAAGTCTGTGACAGGCATTTACTTTGGAAAACATTTGGCCTATTATACGTGAACGTTTAGGCGTTATTATTGCTCGCTTGCCTGTCTCAGGGGTGCTGTCTGTGGGGCTTCTAGGTTTTTGGGTTGTGTGAGCACCGCTGCCACATTTCTAATGTTGATTGCTTTTGTTTTGCAGAAAATCCACGCCGGGAAACTCCAGTTGGGGCCCTGCTGCAGAACACCTTAGGACACTGTGAATTCCAGGTGGAGCCAGCCCTCAAACACAAATTACAGGTAAGATAAGCGTTTGGATGGGAGGTAGTATAATGGAGTGTTCGGAGAGGCGAGAGAGTGACAGTGGTACTAGCAGTAAAGTCCTAGGGCTCTTGAATTAACAAAGTCTGTGACAGGCATTTACTTTGGAAAACATTTGCTTATTACACGTGAACGTTTAGGCGTTATTATTGCTCGCTTGCCTGTCTCAGGGGTGCTGTCTGTGGGGCTTCTAGGTTTTTGGGTTGTGTGAGCACCGCTGCCACATTTCTAATGTTGATTGCTTTTGTTTTGCAGAAAATCCACGCCGGGAAACTCCAGTTGGGGCCCTGCTGCAGAACGCCTTAGGACACTGTGAATTCCAGGTGGAGCCAGCCCTCAAATACTAATTACAGGTAAGATAAGCGTTTGGATGGGAGGTAGTATAATGGAGTGTTCGGAGAGGCGAGAGAGTGACAGTGGTACTAGCAGTAAAGTCCTAGGGCTCTTGAGTTAACAAAGTCTGTGACAGGCATTTACTTTGGAAAACATTTGGCCTATTACACGTGAACGTTTAGGCGTTATTATTGCTCGCTTGCCTGTCTCAGGGGTGCTGTCTGTGGGGCTTCTAGGTTTTTGGGTTGTGTGAGCACCGCTGCCACATTTCTAATGTTGATTGCTTTTGTTTTGCAGAAAATCCACGCCGGGAAACTCCAGTTGGGGCCCTGCTGCAGAACGCCTTAGGACACCGTGAATTCCAGGTGGAGCCAGCCCTCAAACACAAATTACAGGTAAGATAAGCGTTTGGATGGGAGGTAGTATAATGGAGTATTCGGAGAGGCGAGAGAGTGACAGTGGTACTAGCAGTAAAGTCCTAGGGCTCTTGAATTAACAAACTCTGTGACAGGCATTTACTTCGGAAAACATTTGGCCTATTACACGTGAACCAACACGATGACAGTGTTCAGTAAAACGAACTTACTGCAAAACCACCACCCACCAGGCTCAAAAGTAGTAAAAAAACAGGTATGCTCAGATAAAGTTTGAAAAAGTATATTTATATCCCTAACAAAATAATCTCCCGCAAGACCCTCCCTAACCCCAAATAAATAGTCCATCAAAAGTCCCCAAAAAACCCAACTCCCAATTCCCACCCCCCAAACGTCTCTAAAAAAGGGGCAAGGGACACTCTACGGATGCAGGTTGTTCACTTTGGCCTCCAGGGCATCATGCCTTAGGGCCAGGGCATCGTACTCCTCCCGGAGCATGGCGTGATCTAAGCGGAGGCCCTCCATCACCTTTTTGTACTCCTCCCATTTCTTGACCTCCGCCTCCAGGTTGGACACTCTGCGGAGTGCACGGCGCAAGCGAGCCTTTACAGTACTGTGAGGAGGTGCAGCCTTTGCTGCTCGGCGGTGGCGTCTTCCAGCACGGCTCTGGTTGGCTGGAGCACTGCGCTTACCGGCAGAACGTGGGGTCACGTAGGAGGATGCAGAAGATGTAACATTTGATGCACTTGAGTGCGTGTCGTCCCCCTCCATTTCCACCAGCCGGCGATATTGCGCAACAGTGGCATCCAGCCTCCGTTGCCGGGCCAGTACAGCCAGCATACTCCTGCTCGGTTTTGCAGTTTTAGTATTACCAACTATATGAAGAAAGAAAGACATAATCTGTAACGAATGCTCTTTAAAAATATGATTAACACAAAATGATTCAGCAGGAAGTTGTGTCACAGTACAACTAGCAACTAGCCAGCCCAGTACAAATCTATTCAGGCCAGTATCATGGGCGTCTGCATGGAGGGGCAAGGTGGGGCGCTTATGGTTTGGTGCTCTTTCATATGAAAGAGATCTGGCAGAAGTGAGTGACTTTTCCTCTGAGCCGTTAACCACACCAGCAACCGTATCATCTGCACCAGGCCCAGGCGATATGTCTGTTTCCCTCTCTCTCTCTCTCTCTCTGTCTCCCTCTTTCTGTCTCCCTGTGTCTCCCTCTACCTCGCTGTCTCTCTCTCTCTGTCTCCCTTCCTCACCCTCCCTCTGGCTCCCTCCCTCTCTCTCTCTCTCCTTCTGTCTTCCTCTCTCTCTGCCTCTATCTGTCTGTCGGTCCCAGCCTGCTGTAATTACCATATTGTAATTTGTCACTGGGCCAGCACTGGATACACATCATATGCTATCTAAGAGTCAGATAGTACCATGATCCAGCTTACCTGTACTCGCCACCACCACTGCCTGCTTCCTCACAGTCTGATTGTCCGCTGGCGCCGCATCCTCCACAGAGTACTCCTCAGACTCGGAGTCGATCACGATCACGTCCGAGCTGGCCCCGCCACCAGATGTTCCACCTAAAAAATATATTTAAGACTGTTAGATTACACCACTCACTAGTATTTGGTTTAGGAAGGAAGAAATTTGAAAACAACAGAAAAAATAATTGACTGTCTACTCTAGTCTAAAGTAAAAATGTCCCTCCTTCCAGGGAAGGCTGTTGTCTTGCTGCTTTTTTTGTCACAATTGATGAATGCTTGCTTAATTTTAACACACACCATTTTTCTCTGAACAGACAGACGCTGGACTTCTACGGACAAGAGCAACATCAACTAAACCAGGTGAAAGCTCGGCTCGACCACAAGAAATGTGTTCCAACTTCCATTACTCATCAACTCAGCACCAAGCACTTTTCCTTTTCCAGCTAACTTTATTTTAATATATGTGTTTACTTTTACTTTTAATAAAGCTTTTAAACTTGAATAGACTCTGTCCTCCAGACTAGAGTGACTGAGCGAAAGGTTTTGTAATTTTTGCAAGGAGGAGTCCATGCCGCTGACTCTACCAGGTTTATACAGTGTGCCAAACACACCACTCTGAAATATTATGACTCTGGTCTTTGGTGTCCATAGTTTGGTTTGTGGAGAATTGTCCCTGCAACAGTAGTATTATTGATTTTGCTCCTATCTAAACACTGTTTCAAAAAAATTAAATTAGGAACGCTTGGACAACAATAGGTCCTCTATATTTAAATGAAAACTTACTGGGGCCAGCAAAGGAGCACTCGCCGCCCTGGCCTGCATCCTCCTCCTCCTTTGGAGCCACTGCATCCACTGTTTCTGTCCGCTTGCCCCTGGGCGGACCTGACGTACAACATGAAAGAAAGAACAGAAAAAATTGATGATTGCTGCGTGTCGATGTCCTTGTCAACCAAATCAAACATTTAGAAAGAACAAGAACCAACTATTTCAGCCAAAAAGAGGGCTACAAAGGAAGGACTGCACCTGAGCCTCTACTCTAGGGGCAGATTTACAAGCCCCTTGCAGCTCTTTTGCTCCGTTCTTGCGTCACTTTTGTGACGCAGCGCCACAACAAGAGAGGCGCCATGGTGTGGCGTATATTAACAACGTGACGCATATGGGAGATGCATCCCATTCTAAAGCCCTGCGCCATAAGGGAGCGTTCCAGCGCAAGGGAGGGCGTTCCTGCGCAGGAACGCATGCTAAAAGTGGCTATGGGGAATATATAAAATTTCAATCAGTCATTTAGGACAATTATGCGTCACTGAAACCCTGCGCCTGCATGAAGCAGACTTACGGCTTGACGCAGCATTGCTGGAGCTGCGCCATCGTTGGTAGGGTAGGCAGATGCGTGACGCATCTCGTGACGAAAGAGGGGTGCATCTCTAGAGTCGCGTCGCAGGCTATATATGTATATGCAACTATAGCAATGCTCAGGGCTGCCCAATACTCAACATACCGCATCAGTCCTTACGCCTGCTTCAAGCAAGCAGGCATAAAGAATTGACGTAGCAGCGTCGCGGAAGTGCCTGCGTTAAATCTTGTAGATTTCACGCAGGCACTTTTGCGAGGCACACATCTGCCTGACCACCACCCCCCCCTCCCCCTGCGTGGGAACGCTCCCATTGTGGCGCAGGCCCAGGTCTTAACGTGGCGCATCTCCCTAGATGCATCACGTACATGACTCGCAGGGATGCGCCACGTTTACGTCGCTGTGCGTCAGGTAAGGCAGCGTAAACGTGGCGCAAGGGGCTTGTAAATCTGCCCCTTTGTGTCTAGCATTACGCAGTTCTGTAAAGTACACTCATACATTACTCAGCCCAAATAAATGAACACAAAATAGAAAACAAATAAGCAGTGGCACCGCCACAGAGAAGGAGAGCAGTGCACCTGAAATGCACAGAAGATTTTGAAATATTAATTTACCTCTCCTATCAATGTAATCAGCAGCATTATTGCTCTTTGTAAAAAAGTTAAAGCAAACATTTGCAATATTATATAACACACAGAGCAGGAGAAAAAACAGAGTAGTGACGAGTGATGAAAAAATTGCTACTACTACTCACCAAGCCCGGGGACCTCCACTCCCAGCAGGTCGAGCAGGTCGTGCTCCCGGTCCAGGATATCGGTCCAGCGGTGGGTCACCTGATTATAGGTGCGCTGGACCCCCGTGATGTTAAAAAGGGCCCGGCACACCTGCCCCCACCGCTTCTGTCGCGCCTGGCTGTTGGTGTAACCGGCAGCGATCCTGCCGCCTGCCGCGATGGTCCTGGGGAGACGGCGCTGCACATAATAAACCAGTGAGTCCACCTCCTCAGGACTGAAGATCTCCCAGGGCACCACCATTTCCGCCCTCAAGCGGCCACACGGGAGCCGGGCACGGGCTGCGGCGCCCGTCTTGGGCAGCTTGACTGCTGTCTTCACCATGTTCTGGGCAGGTAAGGAGACAAAATGAAAAAGAATAAGAGTAGAAAAGAAGGAAATAAAAGTTTAAAAAAGTAGTTGAAAATAAACAAAAGTAGACTAAAACACAAAAATATAGACCTAGAAAACAAGAGGGATAGAAAAAAAGTTTAATAGATCAAAAAAAAAATAAAACAAGCAAAGGATGGCAGAGATATACAGAGGATAGAAACACCATGCCCAGACACATAGGAATGAATGAAAAACAAGATGGCCGCCCGAACACGTGCGTGTAAGTAAGTTCGCACGCGATTTCTCTCGCGAACTCGTGCGAACTTGTATTTGCAAGGCGCTCATCGCGCGAGATTACACATAGCGGGCGGAAACGGAAATACGTCACGCAAACAAAATGGCGGCGCCCATACTCAACCTTGGGGTAACTCGCACGAGTTCGCGGCTTCCACGGTCGATTTCGCACGACGCCGCGCCTCGCGAATAGGGCGAAATTACCGAAAAACGAGTTTTGCAAAAGCAAAACCAACGAGCAGGTGCAAAAGTTGGAGCTCATCATTTGTAACCATTTACTTGTAGTGCTTCCTGAAGGGGCCCTCCAGAATCCGGTTGCCTACTTGCAACTATTGTGTGACCCTGCTCTGACAGTCACAGAATAGTTACAAGTATGCCATTGCATCCTGTTAAATTTTTTTTACATTGCAACAAAAAGGAAAGCGAGCAGACAAGCAGGTGCCAGCCTTCATTAATGTCAGTTGGGGCAGGGCAGGTGTTGTTGTTTGCAAAACTTAAAGCACTTAGCAGGTGTGCTTTGCTTTGCCTCAATAATGTACACTCACTGGTCAATCAGAGGGTGTTGTGATGACACCGAGGGTGGCATGGGTGAGCCAGCCAGAGGGTGGCATGGGTGAACCAGAGTGCCAGTGTTGACAGAGGATGGCAGTGCTTTGCTTTGCCCCAATAATGTACAGAGGGTGCTGTGATGACACAGAGGGTAACATGGGTGAGCCAGAGGGTGGCATGGGTGACCAAAGAGAGTGCCAGTGGTGACAGAGGGTGGCAGTGATGAAGAAAGCCTTGCAAACAGGCTGGGCACGTAGAAACAACAAGTTCGCAAAACTGGCGACCCGACAAGTAAGTTCGCAATTTGCGAAATTGTACAAAACCCTCGCGAACTTGCAGAAACCCGTGCGAACACACCCCCCCCCCCAAAAAAATACGCAAATCCGCGAGAATTCGCGGAATTTGCGGATTTTCGCAATCCGCAAATCCGCAAATCCGCAAATTCACGGATTGCGAATCCGCAAAATCCGCCCATGCTTACCTTCGAGTAGAGGCGGAACTCCGACGGTCACCTGACCATGAGCCCGTCCTCTACTTGAAGCAGAAGACTGGCAATCCGCGCAGCGGACGAGCGCTCAAACCTATAGTGCGCTCTGTAAGTGGTTTTGCCGATATTACTTTTAAACCTGTAAAAACAGCACTTGTATTTCGTTTTTAAAAACTTTTGCACTGATTCTCTGACAGCTTTAATTTTTAACTTAATACTCACCCCGGTCCACCGCAAGCTTCAGACTTGATTGTTATGGAAGGTGTTTGGTGCGGAAGCAGTCTCTACAAACCTTGCGCTATTGGCCTTCGAGTAGAGGCGGAGCTCCGACGGTCACGTGACCAAGAGCCCGTCCTCTACTTGAAGCAGATGACTGGCAACCTGCGCAGCGGACGCGCCAAAG
Source organism: Lissotriton helveticus (assembly GCF_964261635.1). Taxonomy (NCBI): domain Eukaryota; kingdom Metazoa; phylum Chordata; class Amphibia; order Caudata; family Salamandridae; genus Lissotriton; species Lissotriton helveticus. The sequence continues at coordinate 946,342,739 of NC_136068.1, forward strand.
GCGCGTCTAAGGCAAGCCCCTCTGCGCCCGTCCGCGCCCGAACGGGACCAGGGGCCACGACCCCTGCCCAACGGGCCCCAGATAGAATTGTACTATCTCCTGAGCATTTATTTGCACTTCGCCCCCCTATCTCAAGAGGATGCACATTACTTTCTGCCAAGCACGCAGGTAATTTCAAATGCCCAAATTGTAACCTTTCTCTTTGGAGCTTCCTGCCTCACCTCCCGTGTACAGGAAGTCATAACACACACCTCTCCCATATAGCTTCTATCACTGAGAACTTCTTGTTCATTAGCCTCAACTGTCGTTCACTCCCGAAACATAACCTAGACATATTCAACCTCCAGCCTGATGCACTTTTCCTTACTGAGACTTGGCTCCACGAGAGTGCAGGGCCTGACATTGCGGTACAAAAGGGGGTGGTGATGGACGAAGCATCTGAACCAATCAAACACTCACACCCAGTCAACAGATCTGGGTTTAATCCATCACCGTTCATAGCCCACTCTGCCACCCCAGTTCAGACATGGCCTTATGCAAATCAGTCTGACCCTGTGCCTCATGGGAACAGTTCAGTCCGAACTGCCAAGCCATGCCTTTACTGGACCGGAAACAAGCTTCCGAGGACCGGTTTCTGGCATTTCAGCCGTCTTCAGCCCGGCTTGCTTGATTTCAGTGGCAAAGTGAGCAAGGGACTCACGTCTGAGCATACCCTGCCAACTTATGGCGAACAAAGTGGTACAAAAGGGGGTGGTGATGGACGGAGCATCTGAACCAATCAAAAACTCACAACCAGTCAACAGATCTGGGTTTAATCCATCACCGTTCTTTAGCTCACTCTGCCACCTCAGTTCAGACATGGCCATATGCAAATCAGTCTGACCCTGTGCCTCATGGGAACAGCCCAGCCCGAACTACCAAGCATTGCCTTCCCTGGACCGGAAACAAGCTTCCGAGGACCTGTTTCTGGCATTTCAGCCATCTTCAGCCCGGCTTGCTTGAATCCAGTGGCAAAGTGAGCAAGGGACTCACGTCTGAGCATACCCTGCCACACTTATGGCGAACAAAGTGGTACAAAAGGGGGTGGTGATGGACGGAGCATCGGAACCAATCAAACACTCACAACCAGTCAACAGATCTGGGTTTAATCCATCACCGTTCTTTAGCTCACTCTGCCACCTCAGTTCAGACATGGCCATATGCAAATCAGTCTGACTCTGTGCCTCATGGGAACAGCCCAGCCCGAACTGCCAAGCCATGCCTTCCCTGGACTGGAAACAAGCTTCCAAGGACCGGTTTATGGCATTTCAGCCATCTTCAGCCCGGCTGCTTGAATCCAGTGGCAAAGTGAGCAAGGGACTCACGTCTGAGCATACCCTGCCAACTTATGGCGAACAAAGTGGTACAAAAGGGGGGCAGCCCTCCCCTCCAACTATGCCATCACCCATATTGACAGAAGGTTGAAAACGGGAGGTGGCATAGCTATCATTTTCATTTGCAATGCAGATTTGAACCTGTGGACATTGCAAACTGTGAAGCTGCTCTTTTTAAATTAACTCTTAACCCTAAACTCACTTTCTCCGGTCTTCTCGTCTACCGCCCTTCTGGTAACCCGATTCCTTGGGCTACCTCCTTCCCTAGCCACATTACCCCTTTGCACTTGGGTTCCAAGAACTTCTCCCTTATTGGTGACCTTAACCTACATCTAGAGGACCTTTCCAACACCACATGCAGCAACTTCATTGCTGATCTAGCTGCCCTAAATATTAATCTACTTAACTTTGGCCTCACACATATAGCAGGCCATCTGCTGGATCCAATTTTTTCCAGTGTCCCTGATATTGTATGTTATCCCGCTACCCCTATCTGTTGGCCGGATCATTTTCTTTGTAATTTTAGTCTCACTGTACCTGCCCTTGCCACTCCCTCTTCTTTCCCTCTCACTACCCTGAAAAGGAACTGGAGAAAACTCAACTTAGCTGAACTGAATAGCGCTCTATGTTTCGGTATCCTGTCTGCGGATGTTCAAACTGACACTCTTGCCATAAAAACCGAGCAGTGGCTTCTCAATGCCATAGATCATTGTCTCCCACTTTCTCACTCTAAATGTAATAACCATCGCCCACCAGCCCCATGGTACAATGATTCGCTTAAAATAGAAAAATCTAAATGTAAAGCCCTCGGGCGCAAATATTTTGCTCCAGAACGGAAAGACATCTTTGTTAAGGCTAGGAAAAACAATCAAAATGTATGTAAAGTGGCGAAAGTCACCTTTATCTCTAAAACCATCACCAAAGCCACCAATCGATCTAAAACTCTTTTTGGTGTGGTAAAGGAGTTGGCAGGTTCAAAAACTGTTGCTAATCCCCTACCTTTGAATAGCCAACAATGTGACAATCTTGCCCAATTTTTCATGGACAAAATTGAAAAAATTCACAGGGAAATGGCGAGCCCGAATTCAACTACACCTCCTCAGACCCACTCCAGAACGTCGGCCTCGACTTTACACGAAACAGCGATTACCATAGCCACAGACCGGGAAGCCACCCTAAAATTCCCTTCTCCCCCAGCCCATTTAAATTGCTGGCCACTTCTTAATATAGATGAACTTAAAACTATTTTAAATAGCATAAAATCCGGTTCACCCATTGATCCCCTGCCCATTGCCATTATGAAACAATTAGACACCCACCATTTATCGGTGATTCTTAATTCTCTTAATTCCTCCTTACGGGAATCCATTGTACCAGCAGAGTGGACACACGCAATGGTTACCCCCCTTCTGAAGAAACCTATGGCTGATCCCGAAGTGCTTGCTAATTACAGACCAATCTCCCTTCTTCCAGCCTGTTCCAAAATACTTGAAAGGCATGTTCATTCTCTCCTTTCACAGTTTGTCAACAATAACAATCTCCTCCACCCTTCACAATCAGGTTTCCGCTCTGGCTTCTCCACAGAGACAGCACTTTTGGTTGTCACTGAAATGATTCACCATCTTCTGGATGATGGTCAGACAGTCGCACTCATCTTACTGGACCTGAGTGTGGCTTTCGATACCATCTCCCATACACAGCTTATCCTCACCTTGAAATCTTCTGGTATATGTGGCTCTGCCTTGGAGTGGCTAACCTCCTTTCTGGAGTTGCGCACTTTCCAAATCTTTTCGGCTACAGCACGTTCTAAAACCTACACGTCACCTCAAGGGGTGCCTCAGGGTTCAATCCTGAGCCCACTGCTTTTCAACTTGTATGACAGGCCATTGGCCGACATCGCAGATCAGTCTGGCCTTACTCTTTTTACATACGTGGATGATTCCCAAATTGTCTTTTCCCTCTCTAGCTCCAACCCATTGGCACCCTCCTGCTTAAAACAAGGCCTCAGGAACATTTCAACTTGGATGACCCAAAACCACCTCAAGTTGAATGGTGAGAAAACTGAGGTTCTTATTTTTGGTAAGGGTGGCGGTGGCAGAGTCCCCACTCCGCTTGTCTGCCTGAGGTAATACCATTGTGCCTTGTGTTGAGCTCATAACTACTGGATGCGAGTGTAAGGAGATCACCTGTGGATCCTTCGAACATTTGTTGACTGAAAACGATGTTGATACTTGTTTTTTAAAAACGGAATATTTTGCATATTTCCTGTGCTTTTAAAATTTAAACTTCACTTTACCTGCACTCACTGCACCAACACCTTTCCAGCTGGTTATCTGCTGGTCGTCACTAGCACTTCCCTTCGCTCCTGACTACAAGGGGGAGGAAACTTACACTTGAGGGAAGCCTGTGCTCGTCTTTGCCTCCTGCCCGCCCCGGTCCGACGCGGTAGCCAATACCGTTGCGCGGAGGGCGGGTCAGGGAGAGCCAGGCACTTCCTGAGCACTTAGCGCTCTAGTGGCTGCATTTTGCGGGCCTATTTAGGCGGAGCCCTCACTAACAGCAGGCTGCGGAAGGGTGACGGTGGCAGAGTCCCCACTCCGCTTGTCTGCCTGAGGTAATACCATTGTGCCTTGTGTTGAGCTCATAACTACTGGATGCGAGTGTAAGGAGATCACCTGTGGATCCTTCGAACATTTGTTGACTGAAAACGATGTTGATACTTGTTTTTTAAAAACGGAATATTTTGCATATTTCCTGTGCTTTTAAAATTTAAACTTCACTTTACCTGCACTCACTGCACCAACACCTTTCCAGCTGGTTATCTGCTGGTCGTCACTAGCACTTCCCTTCGCTCCTGACTACAAGGGGGAGGAAACTTACACTTGAGGGAAGCCTGTGCTCGTCTTTGCCTCCTGCCCGCCCCGGTCCGACGCGGTAGCCAATACCGTTGCGCGGAGGGCGGGTCAGGGAGAGCCAGGCACTTCCTGAGCGCTTAGCGCTCTAGTGGCTGCGTTTTGCGGGCCTATTTAGCCATCGCCCCCTTCTAGCGCGCAGCGGACGCGCGCAGCGGACGCGCGCAGCGGACGCGCGCAGCGGCGCCGCAGCGACGCCGAAGACCAGCCAAAGAGCTGCCCGTCTGCGCCCGTCCGCGACAGGACGGGGCTAGGGGCTCCCCTTCTTTGTATCGCATTATGGTTATGGATGCCCCTATCCTAAGATATTCGGCACATGCTCTTTTGGCCCTGCAACCCCAGGCAACACACAGATGCACCAACAAACCGCTAGTCTGCCCCGGAGGGCCGTTCTCTTGCTTAAAATGTGGTTTTCAAGCTACTCATCATTATATAATAGTTGGTCATCCTAATATTGATACTGTTACCCCTAATGGCTGGAAAAGCTTTTTACTCAATGTGAGGTCCCTCCCAAAGCATCACATGCAACTTTGGGACTCCATACACAGCAGATCTGTTTCATTTCATTTCATTTCATTACTGAAACATGGCTTAAACCCCACACTATTCCAACTATCACCCTGGGAATACCTATGGGGTATAAAATCCTCCGCCAAGATCGACTGGAGAAAGTAGGAGGCGGGATCGCCATTGTTTATAAGGACAATCTGAACATTAGGATTTTGGAACAAATATTGTTACCCACTATGGAGTTAATTATCTTTCATCTGAAAGTCAGCCCTAAGATTCACTGGAAAAGAGCCCTAGTGTATCGTCCTCCTGGACCCAATGCTGGGTTCTCTCTAGCGCTGACAGAAATTCTAGCTCCACATATGAAAACAAATGAAAACTTCATTCTACTAGGTGATTTTAATTTTCATATTGACATTGTGGACCACCCCGACACTGTTGCTCTCCTGGCAGATCTGGCTTTGTTGGGCCTTCATCTCCGAAGTAGTGGCCCCACTCACTCTGGTGACCACACTCTGGACTTAATTTTTACTACCCTTCCTAATGTTCATTGCTACCCCCCCAAATATATTTACTGGTCGGACCACAAAATGTTAGACTTCTCCCTTCTCCATCTACCCGAACACATTAATCGATCAACCATGCAAATGACCAAACGTAGGCCATGGCACAAAGTCACCCCGGATAGGTTTACCCAAGTTTGGAAACAGCCAGTCTTTACAAACTTGGACGATATTGAGACAGCTCTCTCAAAATTTGACTCCTCACTGATGGAAGCCATTAACATCTTGGCTCCTCAAAAAGTAGTCAAACAGCCTACCACAACCAAAAGGGAAGCATGGTACACTGAGGCCCTCAAAATAGAAAAACAAGGGTGCAGGAGACTGGAAAAACTATGGAGACGAACACATAAGGAGGAAGACAAAGATCGCTACTTAACATCTATGACTACCTACTATAAAAACGTCAAAAAAGCAAGGAAAGTCAGTCTTACCTCCCAAATAACAGAGGCAGGCAACTCCACTCGAGAGTTATTTAAAATCATACAGTCCTTTACCAACCCTGTAATATGTGAGAGCCCGGATGTTTTTTCTCAAGATCTCTGCAACAACATCTCCCAATTCTTTGAGGAAAAAATTGAGGGGATATATAAGAAAATTGTGGCAGCTACAGGCTCTCTGGAGACTATGGATCCTGAGACCCCCCCTCAATGACCCCTGACAAAACGCTCCATACAATTCCAGAAATTACCCTAAAAGATCTGACCACGCTTATTGGTAATATGAAGCCTGGCTCCCCCACTGATTTGATCCCCGCAAAAATGATCTCCCCTCTAGTGGAATCATTAGGCCCTACCATTCAGGAGCTTATGAATCTTTCCTTTGCCAAGGGACAACTTCCTCAACCTTGGAAGGAAGCGGTTGTGAACCCCATACGGAAAAATTCCACCCTTCCCTGGTCAGAGCTCTCCAACCTCCGCCCTATTTCCCTTCTCCCTTTTATTAGCAAGCTGGCTGAGAAACACGCTAACACCATCCTTTCAAACTTTATCGAGGCGACAGGGGGCCTGGACCAATCTCAATCTGGGTTCAGGCCCAACCACAGCACTGAATCGGCCCTCCTATCTGTGACTGATAAGATCAAAATGTCACAGGATAGAGGAGGGTCTATGATACTAGTGCTGTTGGACCTGTCTGCGGCCTTTGATACCGTGTCTCACAACATCCTTCTCAGCCGCTTGCAGGGAGTGGGAATTGGAGGCCTAGCTCTATCATGGCTGGAGAGTTTCCTCTCAGGGAGATCGCAATCTGTCAGCCTGGGCCCCTATCGTTCCACCTCGAAGGCACTCACGAAGGGGGTGCCACAAGGCTCATATCTCAGCCCTACATTGTTCAATGTACACGTGGCCCCCCTTGCTGAGATTGTGCGGAAGTATGGGTTCATACCAGTTTCCTACGCTGATGACACCCAGCTCCTCTACCCTTTCAGCTCCCTTGGTCCTACAGTCAAGGAAAATTTTGCTGAGGGTATGAGGGCAGTGTCACATTGGATGGCCGCTAACTGCCTCCAATGTAACGTTGCAAAAACGGAGGTTATGCTCTTCGGTAGGGCAAGCCTACTATGGTCTCCTGAATGGTGGCCGCTGGACCTAGGCCCAGTTCCCACCTCAAAGCCTCATGTAAAAAATCTAGGGGTCAAGATTGACCAAAAACTGACCCTTAAGGAGCATGTCAATCACACCGCAGGACTGTGCTTCTTTACCATTGGTCTTTTACGGCGAGTATTTCCTTATCTTCCTGATACCTATAGGAAGACACTCGTGCAGACTCTGGTTACTAGCCGCCTAGACTACTGCAACGGCCTGCTGACGCTAGCAAATGCTGATGCAGTAGGTCGGTTGCAGGTGGTCCAGAATACGGCGGCTAGACTGGTCATGGGTGTGCAGGCTAGGACCCCCTCTAAGCCTTTGTTGATGGAGTTACATTGGCTCCCGATACGACAGCGCATCAGTTTTAAAATATGCTGCACGGTTCACAAATGTTTATATGGGAACAGTCCCAAATATCTATCCCAATCTGTTGAACTGTACCAACCCAGCCGCTCGCTTCGCTCAAGCAACCAAGCCCTTCTGAAACCTCCTGCAACAAAACGAGCTAGGCAGGGAGACCGAGCTTTCTCATCAGTTGGTCCTGCCCTGTGGAACAAACTCCCTACCGAAATGAGGATGAACATCAATTATCTGGCCTTCAGAAAGGCGTTGAAAACATTCCTCTTTCAGGAAGCATTTCAGTCCCTCTAAAGCATCTCAGTCCTCCTAACACACGCTGGCAGACAAAGCGCGGAGATACCCCATGGGATTGATTCCCGCGCGATATAAGAAATTAAAATAAAATAAAAATAAAATAAGCATAAAGACCTATGGTGTCCGTCCCACTGGCCAGATGAGATGGTCAACCTCCCTAAGCCAACTAGCCATGTTCGTAATCTGGGTGTCATAATTGACGACTCATTGTCAATGCATCAACAAACCGTTAAACTGACAGCATTATGCTTCACCATCTTAAAGTGGCTTAAGAAAATATTATGGATGCTGCCTATACCTATCCAAAAAAATGTTGTTCACGCCCTCGTCACTTCACGACTAGACTACGGCAACATCCTTTATTTGGGCTGTAATAAGTCCGTGATCCGCAGACTTCAGCTAGTCCAGAATTCTGCAACAAGTCTCCCCTGCACAATCTCCAGATTCTCCCCCATTGCTGGTCATTTGAGGGATCTACATTGGCTCAGGGTGGAGATCCGTATCAAGTTCAAAGCCCTGAGCTATATGTATAAAATCAAGACAGGCACTGCCCCTCTATATCTACACACTAACAACCACATGGGCAACCCACCGTCCTGAACCAGGGGTAGTAAATGAATAATACTAACAACATTTCAGGAGACAATTAACAAATAACACACACTGAATAACTTATGTAAATGAATTAACATTAGTAGTAAAAGAAAAGGAGATAAAAGAGACAAGAATAAAAGGGAAGGAAAAAACAACAAAGGGAGGATACATAAATCAATTCAAATACCAATAATGTATAGAAAAATATATTTCACATTTATTATAAATATATACGCTCAAGAAAGGAATAGCTGGTTTACATAACAGTATATCACATAAAAGACCAGACATGTGGCAAACAACAAATAAATCTGTTGAAAAAATGGGGGTACAACATATACTGAGATTATGTGTCCTCAAAGAGTTTTAAAAGCCACATATGCGTCGACGGCGTTTCAACCGCTAATCAATTGCGCGGTCATCATCAGGACCAGGTAAGTCATTGAGTATCATAACAGTCTGAAAATACAAATCCATAGATCAAAATTTGGACTCCCTTGTGTAAAAGAAGAAAAGAAAAGAAGGAAAAAAAGAACAGTAGAAAAAGAGTTTTTTTTTAAAAAAAATTGAAAAATTAATTACTCCCAGTGCTGAGTAAATCGAGAAAAAATCACATCCAAAAACCCAAAGAATCAACATCCCCCAAGCTGTGATAAAGAAGATTACCAACACCAAAAGGATATTCATCTCAGAATCACCTTTCAAGGACTGTTTCCATGAAAAACGGAAATTCGATGAATTTGTCAGAAGATATGAAGTATACTAATAAAGAAAAATATATGCATTAGACAGGGGTCCTAAAACCATAGGGACATCCATAGGGTAAGGACCCAAAGAAACCACTTACTTAAAAGCGGTATCAATTCCGCTCACATAAGGCTGGCTGAAACCATTCAAATAGGTGCCAGAGATATATAAAATTGGAATCCAAATTTCAATAATGGATTTTAGTGGCTTGGCAGGGAAAATGATATACCCTGCAGTAGGCTATTTCAAAGAAAAGGGAAAAATATTAAGCAAATTGTCGAATCACAAAACCAACCACAAAATAAAAAGCCTTGAGTCAAGTTACATAAATGGAAATAATGCAGTGGCCTCAAAGGACCATGCTATCTCAATAATCTCAATGGACAAGAAGTTAAAAAGCTGAAAAACTAATACGGGGCAAGCAGCATGTTCTATACCTCATAGGACGTATTCCCCGAATGTATCAGCCTTCTCGAGGTGTTCGGAGCAAGAGCTATTGGCCTTGAGCGTTGCATTCAAACTGCAAAAGCCAAATTATAAGTAAGGAAGAGATTGAAATCGCTCTTACCTATTAGTGTCCTGGTGTACTACCCAGTTAAAGCGGAGCAGCTACACGTACCCGCTTCCCAGTTAAAGAACACTCTAAGTGCCATATCAATCAAAGTCGGACTCAACCAACCACGTGTGAGCGCCATGTTGGAAGAGTATCGAAAGCCGAGTTACGGAAACAGAACGCTTCCAGTGAAAGCGTCTTGAATCCAAAGGGATTAGAAGTCTAAAAATCCCATTGGGTTTACTTGCTTGGTTCTGTGTCAAAAAGAACCAGTGAGAAAAACGTTATTAGGCGCACTCGAACAAGAAAGCCTGAATGGGCGCCATCTTAAAATGGTTAAACTAATCAAAAAAAAAATTACATACGAAAAATGTAACCAAAAAACAGAAAACAGAAATGGATCAGCACTTGACAAAGATGCTAGAACCAAAGAAGTATAGAAATTAGTAAGAATACAAGCCCCAGATTTTAAAGGAAAATATGCAGTTCAACCTAGGGTAGATCCCACAAGGCAGTCCAATTACAATTTATTTTATTTTATTTATTTTTGTGTACTTATATAGCGCGGTCCTGTCGCCCCAAGGGCATCCTGGCGCTTGAGATCCGGTCAATAGCACTTCCACTGCTCAGCCAATACTAGGGAAAAGATGGGTTTTTAGGGCTTTCCTGAACGGAAGGTAGTCCCTAAAACTTCTTAAAGGAAGTGGCAGGAAGTTCTAGAGTTTGGCCGCTGCGACACTAAACGAGCGGCCACCCATCCTTACTCTCTGGAACCTCGGAACCACCAACAGTTGAGCCGAAGAGGAGCGAAGGGGCCGCGGGGCAGAATACCAGGCAAACATATTTTGCAATGGCACTGGGCCCTGTCGATGTACCGCCTTAAATACTAGGCATGCCGCTTTGTACACTACGCGCAGGTGCACCGGCAGCCAGTGTAGATCCCTTAATGCTAGGGTGGAGGAGCTGAGGTTAGGACGAGAGAGAGCCAGCTTAGCGGCCATGTTCTGCACCCATAGTAACTTCCCCAGCAGATTTTTTGGGGCCTCCAAAAGTAGCCCATTGCAATAGTCTAAGCGACTCAGTATGGTCCCGCGAACTACTTCCGGCCTGGCCTGTGCAGGGAGAAGGGGCAGTACTTTACGCAACATGCGTAGCAGCATCATGCACGAAGAGATGGTCTTGTTGACATGCATGTCCAGCTGCAAATTTGGGCCGAAGATCACCCCCAAATTATGAGCTGACTCCGCAGCCGATACCGTCTCGGGAAACGTGGAAGGCCAGAAATTCTCCGGAAGGGCCCGCGGAGTCCGGTCCATGGAGCAGTGGAGCACCTCAGTCTTTGTGCTGTTAAATTGTAGGGAGTTGGCCCGAAGCCAGTCCGCCGTAGCTGCCATGCAACGATGGAATGTCTCCAGCGGGACCGCATTACTTCCTTCCAGGGAGAAGACCAGCTGGGTATCGTCAGCGTAATTAAAAGCCGAGATACCGAAAGATTTTATAAGCTGGACCAGAGGGCGGAGGTAGAGATTATAGAGTATGGGGCTGATGGCCGAGCCCTGTGGGACCCCCTGCCCTACTTTCCGCAGCTCTGACCGAAACGGGGGGAGCGTGACCATCTGCTGCCGGTTATTAAGGTAGGATACCAGCCAGTCTCTAGCCCTCTCTGTGACCCCGCACTCCTCGAGCCTCCTGATGAGAGTCCAATGGCAAACCGTGTCGAACGCGGCCGACATGTCGAGCAGCACCAAAAAGGCTGCCCGACCACTATCGACTCGCGAACGAAGATTGTCCAGAACGGTTACCAGTGCGTATTCCGTCCCATGCGCAGGGCGGAAACCAAACTGCGACTCATCGAACCATCCAATTTCTTCCAGGAAGCCTGAAAGAGCGCGGGTCACCCACTTTTCCACGATCTTAATAGGAAAAGGGAGCAGGGAGATTGGCCTATAGTTGGAAAGACAGGCGGGGTCCAGAGTCGGTTTCTTAAGCAATGGTGACACGACTGCCAGCTTCCAGCATTCAGGGACCGTTGCCAAGTCCAAAGACTGGAGGCAGATGGAATACAAAGGCTGGAAAAGTTCCGCCTGAAATGTCTTCCAGAATTTGGGAGGCAATGGATCAAGCGGAGAGCCTGAGGTCACCGTACGTGCCAGACTGCAGAACTCCTCAAAAGAGGGGGTGGCAAAATGTCTTAGTTGGGGTCGACTGGGCGCCGCTTCCGGAGCTCCTCGGCTGGGAACATGACCACTCGGCCGGGGCCAGCTGGGCGAGGTATCCTGGGCTACCCAGGCTACCTGACTAGAGGCGGGCCTGCTTTGCCAAGTTGGACCGGCCCCAACACCCAAAACCACCGAGCCAAGGGCATGTCCACTCAGCAAGGGTCGACTGGAAGGAGTGTCCGGAGCTCCCAAACTAAGGTCTGGGTCACTCGGCTGGGGTCGACTGGGTGGCCCGTCCGGAGCTCCCAAGCCGGGGTCAGATACAGCCGTCCGGGGTCGACTGGACGGGCTAACCGGAGCTCCCACACCGAGAGCAAGAGGCACTGAGTTTTTTAGACCTTCCAAAATCTTAGCTGCCTTCTCCTCAAAAGCATCTGCCAGGGAGTCACACAAGGCCTGCGATGCGGGGACCGTGTTAGCCACGCACATAGGGTGGGTTAAGTCCCTGACGATTTTAAACAGGGCTTGTGACTTATTCGGCGCCTGGTTCAAGGTGGTTTCCAGAAAAGCGGCCTTAGCCAACCTGATCTGCGCCTTAGAGCCCTGCAGTGCCAGCCTGAACGAGGCCCGCGCTGAGGACGAGTACTGCTTCCTCCAGGCTCTCTCGGCGCGTTTGCAGCTCAACTTCAGCTGCCGCAGCTCCTCCGTGTACCAGGGACAAGCCCGGTTCAGTCTGCCACGAGACTTGCGGAGGGGCGCCGCCTTGTCCAAGGTATTCGTAATGGACTGGCATAAGGTGGTATAGCTTTCCTCCACCGAGTCACTCAGACAAAAGTTATCTGGTAGGAGGGAAGGCACAGACGATGAATTTAATAGTCGAGACCAAGGTCTGCCCAGTTTAGCCTGTACGGCACCAGCTTTCCCCGAGGAGTGGTCCCCCAGACGGAGAGAGAAAGCAACCAGAGAGTGGTCAGTCCAGCATTGACATAGGATATCATTGACCACAACTAGCTGTACGTCTGCGAAGATCAGGTCCAAGGCATGACCTCTCTTGTGAGTGGCTGACAGGACCAGTTGTTGCAACTGAATGTCACTGAAAGCTTGGCAAAGTGTCGTAAACGCACTATCCAGCGGACCACCCGACCACAGATTGAAATCCCCTAGAACTAGTAGCTTGGAGTGAGTATTAGAGAGGTCATATATCAGGTTGATGAAATCTGACAAGGAAGGTACCGAGCACGGCGGGCGATAACACAGAACGCCCGTGAGCAATGTTCTCTCCAGATCTTTAAAAGAGAACCCCATCAGCTCAAAGCCCGAAACCCCTCTAATTTTAAGTTGGGAAAACCCCAGCATTTCTCTATAGATGACACCAATTCCACCCCCCCTGTTCTTCAACCGAGGAGTGTGGGTGATTTTAAAACCTGGAGGGCAAGCCAGGCCCAATTCAACCAGGCAGTCCTCCCGCATCCAAGTTTCCGTAAGGAACAGGACATCGAGCCCCGAGGTCTCGATGAGGTAGGCAATCTCTGTGTGGTGCTTGCAAAGCGACCGAACGTTAAGCAGCCCACAAGAGAGGGTATAAGGCAAGGCTAAAGCACTACCCTTCTGACTCTGGAGCGCCTGGCTCGGTCTGAGTTCCAGTAGGGCAGCCCGAGAGTAAACTAGACGTGGAGAGTGCGGGGGGGCAGAGGAAGCGGCCCTATGCGTGCCCGTTGCGCGAACGGGCGCAAACGGGCTTACCTCTGGCGCGCCTACGTCGCGCTTGCGCCTCCATCCTTTTATGATATTGGACCGAGCGGGAGTCCGCCTCCTGCGTCCCTTGCCCTACGCAAGATGGCGCCCGAAGTGCTCCCAGCCTTCAACCCCACCCAAGATGGCGGACGGACCCACTAAGCTATCTGAATCCCGCCGAATGCGGGTGAAATAACAATTAGGGTGCGAGTGAGCCTGACTGTTCCCCGGCCTAGAAGCCAACACCTGAGGTAGGCAGCGCGAATTAATGAGCTCTAGCAGCTCTGTGGCGAGTTACCAGCAGCGCGACAATTTTAAAATAAGCACAAGTTAAAAAAGCTGCAACAGCAAAGAGCGCGTGGATCAGAAATCTGATCTGACCGCACCCTCGGAGGCTTAAGTAAGCTCACCAAAGTGCGGGAGTCCGCCTCCTGCGTCCCTTGCCCTACGCAAGATGGCGCCCGAAGTGCTCCCAGCCTTCAACCCCCACAAGATGGCGGACGGACCCACTAAGCTGCCTGAATCCCGCAGAATGCGGGTGAAATAACAATTAGGGTGCGAGTGAGCCTGACTGTTCCCCGGCCTAGAAGCCGACACCTGAGGTAGGCAGCGCGAATTAATGAGCTCTAGCAGCTCTGTGGCGAGTTACCAGCAGCGCGACAATTTTAAACTAAGCACAAGTTAAAAAGCTGCAACAGCAAAGAGCGCGTGGATCGGAAATGTTGAATTCCCTCACTCAGCAATGCAATAATGTCCAATAATGTCCACAATCAGTGCTTAAAGACAGTGCCTTACATTAGTTTACAGTATTATCATAACGGTCTTCGTATATTGTAAAGGTAACCGAACAATTTGTGTACAAAACAGTACCCAAGTGACAGAGTTACATGATATATTCAATCTCAGCTGGAGAGGGAAACAGTGTATTATAGTATGGTTAAATTAAAATTATACAGATTACAAACAGAAAACAGATAAAAAAAATTGTCATATAGCAGAGATACATTTCTAATGTAGGCAATTTACAAGCATATCCTTACATTACATACAAAAACCGTGTGGAGAAATTCGAAACATTACTGTCATATAGCTGAAATACATTTCCTATATAGATAATACAGTATAGCCATACTGCATATTACAAACATATCCTATAGTAATGATAAAATGGACAGTACAGAATTGTATTTAGCCGTATATTAAAGAGTGGCATTCCTCCATTAAATTCAAACCACAGTTAATACTGTTACAGCGGAGCATCCACCTACATTCTGCTCTATTCAAAATGCCCACAATGCTACCACCTCTAGCGGGAACATGTACCACCTCAATCACCTGCCATCGCATTTCTGAGGGGGCATGTTTGAATTCAGTGTAGTGGGCAACTAATGGTGCATTTTCCGTTTGGCAACGAATACGGCTCTTATGCTGTGTCAAACGGGCCTTGATTTTTTGGGTGGTCTGCCCTATATAGATAAGATTACAGGGACACCAAATTGCATATACAACATTTTGTGTATTGCAATTAGAATGATGTTTTAGATCATGTACAAGGTTACCATGCAGAAATTGTTTGGTGTTGAGACTTGTGTCACACATTTGGCAGCCGCCACATTTATAATGCCCAAGTATTTTACCCAAACCCCAAAGAGTAGTAAGGTTCGGGGTTTCAGATTTAGGAAGAGCAGCCCTCACAAGATGGTCTCTGAGGTTTTTTCCTTTTTTGTATGAAAACAGAGGAGGTTCCTGTGTAATTCCCGTAGCCATTATCAACGGCCAATATTTCTCAACAATGGCAGAAACTTTATTACTACATGTGCCGAATGTTGTGACACATGGAATTCGATTGTTCTGTTTTTTGCTTTTAGGGATTAAAAGAAATTCACGGTGGTTGTACCATGCTCTCTTCATGGATCTTTTCACTAATTTCCGTGGATAACCACGAGATCTTAACTTGTCAGACAAAATTTCAGCCTCTTTGAAATAGTCTTCCTTAAAAAAATCAATTTCTGCGAATAAGCAGAAATTGCCCAAAGGGCAAACCATCACGTAAACCACGGGGATGGTTGCTTGAGTATTCCAGTAGGGTGTTTCGGGCTGTGGGTTTTGTAAACAATTTCGTAGACAGTTTTCCATCATGGGGAAAAATAGTCAAGTCTAGAAAGTCCACATGAGAGTGGCTGCAGGTAGATGTAAATTTCAAGTCCGGTGAACATTGATTAAGCCAGTCCAAAAACAAAGATAATTCAGTCTCAGTCCCAGTCCAAATAAAGAAAATATCATCAATATACCGTCGCCAGTGACGTATATGATCAAAATAAGGATTCAGAGTGGAGTCATAAATAAATTTGTTCTCAAAATTATCCACAAAATGTATAGCAAAATTGGGGACGTAAGAAGCCTCCATAGAAGTACCCTTAACTTGTAAATAATAATGTCTGTCAAATTCAAAATAATTACGTGTCAAAGAAATAGTCAGAAGCTCCACAATAAAGTCAGTTGGAACTGGCATCGGGGCCGGTCGGGTGTCCAAAAGTGTTCGTATCACCTCAATACCCTCCAATTGCGGAATGTTGGTATACAAGGATTCCAAATCCAAGCATACCAACAATTCAGAGGAGGGACAGAATTGCATCACTTCCAGCTGCGAGATGATATCCCCGCTATCTCGTACATAACTTCGGGTACATGTGGCAAAATCCTTAATAAATACATCAATATACTGGCAAAGTGGCTCCAGGACCGACCCACAGCCAGAGACTATGGGCCGGCCTGGAGGGTTATTAAGGTCCTTGTGCACCTTAGGGAGTGTATATAGGACAGGAGTTCTAGGAGATTTACAATTAAGAAAAGCAAACTCCTTATCACTTATATAACCTGCCACTTTAGCATTAGATGTCACCTGATTAATGGATTTCTGGATTTCTGCTAGAGGGTTTGTTCTCATAGTCAGGTAATGGTCAATTGCCGTATGACTTCAGTTTTGTAAGTGTCCGTAGATTGCAACACAATACCCCCGCCCTTATCTGCTGGCTTAATAATCAACTGTTAGTTCAATTTAAGATCTTGCAGTGCCTTACGCTCCAATAGCGAGATAGTATAGGAGATGTATTCAAAATCTTTGTGAAGTTCAGAGACTTCTTTTAGCACCAAAGACTCAAATGCCAGTAATTTGACCGGCATCCTGTGTGTGAGTGGATTAAAAGAGGACGGAGGGCGTAGTCTAGAAAAATTGGAGACTGTAGGTCCAGTATCATTTCGAAAAAAAGCTTTAAGGCGTAGACGTCGAAAGAACTGAAACAATTCCAACTGTAGATCAAAAAGGCAAGTTTTCTCAGTCGGTACAAAGCTGAGACCCTTTGTAAGAAGGGAAATCTCAGCAGAGGACAACAGGTGGTTAGACAAGTTAAAAATGGGAATTATTTCAGATGTGGCGGACCTCGCATTATCTATTGCAGGGGTCCACACTGATAAAACTTCTGTCGTATCTGTCTCTCTCCTGCTTGAAGTTCCAATGTTGGGGTGGAGTATGGGGTGGTGGTGGGCGTGTTTTGGCTCTTCCCCTTCCCCGTCCGCGCTGTTCTAAAAAAGGCGCATAATTAGCATTTGAGGGACCTGGGCGGACATTAGTGTTGGAATCAGACTCATCCGCCGAGCTAGCAGAGGAGTCAGAAAATGTGACTGGATTGCTCCTCTTAAACCGTCCCCATGTTGGATAATTATCCGAGTGTTGTTGCCTAGGTTGAGTGAAAAATTTGTCAACCAGATATGGATGGAACCGAATCTGATCAAAGTTGGTAATGTCTTTCTGGATTTTGTTAGTCTTTTTCATACGTTCAATCGTCTCAAATTCCTCATTCGTTTTGCTAACTTTTTCAAGTGCTGCTTTTGCGTCAGCCTCTATATTGCCCGCAGTTAGGCGTTTTTCTAAGTCAGCAATTATTTCCTGCTCTTTTTTGCTATGTTCCATTGCGGTATCGATCCCATGTACCAACCAATGGCGGGAGCATGTGACACCTATGTGGCTAAAACCTTTTCTAAATTTATGGTCATTAGTGAATATTACAGGCACATTTCGTACCTGTAAGCCCATAGGTATCACATCTTTCTTTAGGTACTCAGTCATCATTAGCGCGTGTAATGTGGTACGTACATGTTTCTTTCGGCATTGTTCAAGCTCATCAAGCAATGCTTGGGCTTCATTTACCACAGGTTGTGTCACTGCTGAGCCCAGCAGCGACGGACCACTTTTTATTTTAGAAATGTACTCCTCTGAGTAAGTAGGGGCATCAACATTCGCCATCATTTGTTTTAGGACAAATGTCAAGGCCAGAAAAGCCCTCACAGTCCAACGACTGTGCTCAAATCACTAACAACCACAGGTGCAACCCACCGACCTGAACCAGGGGTAGTAAATGAATAATCCTAACAACAGTTCAGGAGACAATTAACAAATAACACACACTGAATAACTTATTGTAAATGAATTAACATTAGTAGTAAAAGAAAAGGAGATAAAAGAGACAAGAATAATTGCCCACTACACTGAATTCAAACATGCCCCCTCAGAAATGCGATGGCAGGTGATTGAGGTGGTAGCATTGTGGGCATTTTGAATAGAGCAGAATGTAGGTGGATGCTCCGCTGTAACAGTATTACCTGTGGTTTGAATTCAATGGAGGAATGCCACTCTTTAATATACGGCTAAATACATTTCTGTACTGTCCATTTTATCATTACTACAGGATATGTTTGTAATATGCAGTGTGGCTATACTGTATTATCTATATAGGAAATGTATTTCAGCTACATGACAGTAATGTTTCGAATTTCTCCACACAGTTTTTGTATGTAATGTAAGGATATGCTTGTAAATTGCCTACATATGAAATGTATCTCTGCTATATGACAATTTTTTTTATCTGTTTTCTGTTTGTAATCTGTATAACTTTTAATTTAACCATACTATAATACACTCTCCAGCTGAGATTGAATGTATCATGTAACTCTGTCACTTGGGTACTGTTTTGTACACAAATTGTTTGGTTACCGTTACAATATACGAAGACCGTTATGATAATACTGTAAACTAATGCAAGGCACTGTCTTTAAGCACTGATTGTGGACATTATTGGACATTATTGCAACTACTGAGTGAGGGAATTCAACATTGTAATTGGACTGCCTTGTGGGATCTATCCTAGGTTGAACTGCATATTTCCCTTTAAAATCTGGGGTTTGTATTCTTACTAATTTCTATACTTCTTTGGTTCTAGCATCTTTGTCAAGTGCTGATCCATTTCTGTTTTTCTGTTTTTTGGTTACATTTTTCGTATGTAATTTTTATTTCGATTAGTTTAACCATTTTAAGATGGCGCCCATTCAGGCTTTCTTGTTCGAGTGCGCCTAATAAAGTTTTTCTCACTGGTTCTTTTTGACACAGAACCAAGCAAGTAAACCCAATGGGATTTTTAGACTTCTAATCCCTTTGGATTCAAGACGCTTTTACTGGTAACGTTCTGTTTCCGTAACTCGGCTTTAGATACTCTTCCAACATGGCACTCACGCGTGGTTGGTTGAGTCCGTCTTTGATTGATATGGTACTTAGAGCGTTCTTTAACCGGGAAGCGGGTACGTGTGGCTGCTCTGCTTTAACTCGGTAGTACACCAGGACACTAACAGGTAAGAGAAATTTCAATCTCTTCCTTACTTATAATTTGGCTTTTGCAGTTTGAATGCAATGCTCAAGGCTGGTAGCTCTTGCTCTGAACACCTCGAGCAGGCTGATACACGGGGAATACTTGATATGACGTATATAACATGCTGTTTGCCCCGTATTCGTTTTTCAGCTTTTTAACTTCTTGTCCACTGAGATTATTGAGATAGCATGGTCCTTTGAGGCCATTGCATTATTTCCATTTATGTTACTTGACACAAGGCTTTTTATTTTGTGGTTGGTTTTGTGATTCGACAATTTACTTAATAATTTTCCCTTTTCCTTGAAATAGCCTACTGCAGGGTATATCATTTTCCCTGCCAAGCCACTACAATCCATTATTGAAGATTGGATTCCAATTTTATATATCTCTGGCACCTATTTGAATGGTTTCAGCTAGCATTATGTGAGTGGAATTGATACGGTTTTTAAGTAAGTGGCTTCTTTGGATTCTTACCCTATGGATGTCCCTATGCTTTTAGGACCCCTGTCTAATGCATATATTTTTCTTTATTAGTATACTTCATATCTTCTGACGAATTCATCGAATTTCCCTTTTTCCTGGAAACACTCCTTGAAACGTGATTCTGAGATGAATATCCTTTTGGTGTTGGTAATCTTCTTTATCACGGCTTGGGGGATGTTGATTCTTTGGGTTTTTGGATGTGATTTTTTCTCGATTTGCTCAGCACAGGGAGTAATTAATTTTTCAATTTAAAAAAAAAAAAACTCTTTTTCTACTGTTCTTTTTTTTCCTTCTTTTCTTTTCGTCTTTTACACAAGAGAGTCCAAATTTTGATCTATGGATTTGTATTTTCAGACTGTTATGATGCTCAATGACTTACCTGGTCCTGATGATGACCGCGCAATTGCTTAGCGGTTGAAACGCCGTCGACGCATATGTGGCTTTTAAAATTCTAGGAGGACACATAATCTCAGTATATGTTGTACCCCCATTTTTTCAACAGATTTATTTGTTGTTTGCCACTTGTCTGGTCTTTTATGAGATATACTGTTATGTAAACTAGCTATTCCTTTCTTGAACGTGTATATTTATAATAAATGGGAAATATATTTTTCTATACATTAGTGGTATTTGAATTGATTTATGTATCCTCCCTTTCTTGTTTTTTCCTTCCCTCTTATTCTTGTCTCTTTTATCTCCTTTTCTTTTACTACTAATGTTAATTCATTTACAATAAGTTATTCAGTGTGTGTTATTTGTTAATTGTCTCCTGAACTGTTGTTAGGATTATTCCTCAATATCTCCAAGCACTTGTCTGTCCTAATGTTCCATCCCGCCAATTAAGATCTGTAACCAAGGGTAACTTTGTGATACCCAGGATTAAACTTTCCAGAATGGGTGGGAGATCTTTTTCCTACCTGGGTCCTTCCCTCTGGAATACCTTGCCTTCTATTATCCGAAAAGAAATTAACTAAACCAACTTCCGCAAAACCCTTAAGACCTGGCTCTTTGACCAATAACTCCTGCTCACTGTTCTGGTTTTTTCTCTCTGTCCGTTATGGCGCCGGGAAACCCTTTTTGGGTAGCTGAGCGCCTAACAATTTTAAATAATAAAAAGAATAATAATTGCCTCTCTCTCAACTCCCTCTCTGATCACTTTGTCTCTGCTTCCCCCCACCCATCACCTGTCCTCTCTGTCTCTCTCATTTGAAGCCTCCCTGCACCTGCTGCAATTAACCTATGGCAGCTGGGGAAAGAGACAGAGGCACTAGGAGCAGGCCCCGGCCCTAAAAAATGGCCTTGAGGGACTCCAATGGAATAAAAGGCCAGTCCCTGTCTGACCATTGCAACAGTAGAAAGGGAACATACCTTGCTTCAACTGGACAAGCACAGGCCTCTCCTCAATCTAGGTCACACCACCATTACCCCCTAGTCCTCACCAGCTCTACCCCAGACATGTTCCACTACCTCAGAGCAGGTAAGAAATATATATATTTTTTCACTAGAATCGGGGAGCACTGCAGGCAAAACAAGCATTGGCATTGCCAATAGGTCTCGCTTTTGGGCCCTTATAAGTAGTTATGCAGCATAATTTCCTTGTTGCAACAACATAAAATGTCGCATGCATAAACACTTAGATGGTCCCAAAAGCGAGCCCTATTGGCTATTTGCAATGCAATAAGTCTTGCATTTAGGCAACTTTAAGCTGTTGGCATAGTAAATGACAATGCCTTTTCAATTTATTGTAAAAGTAAAAAATTTTGAAAGTTATTGTCATTTACAATGCCATTATGTTCAATTTAAGTAAATGGGAGACCTATAGCATTGCAAATGATTGTTATTTATGATGTGTAGCCTGGCGTTGCGTGTGTGAGTGGCGTTGCGTGTGAGTGGCGTTGCGTGTGTGAGTGGCGTTGCGTGTGTGAGTGGCGTTGCGTGTGTGAGTGGCGTTGCGTGTGTGAGTGGCATTGCGTGTGTGAGTGGCGTTGCGTGTGTGAGTGGCGTTGCATGTGTGAGTGGCGTTGCGTGTGTGAGTGGCGTTGCGTGTGAGTGGCGTTGCGTGTGTGAGTGGCGTTGCATGTGTGAGTGGCGTTGTGTGTGTGAGTGGTGTTGCGTGTGTGAGTGGCGTTGAGTGTGTGAGTGGCGTTGCGTGTGTGAGTGGCGTTGCATGTGTGAGTGGCGTTGCGTGTGTGAGTGGCGTTGCGTGTGTGAGTGGCGTTGCGTGTGTGAGTGGCGTTGCGTGTGTGAGTGGCATTGCGTGTGTGAGTGGCGTTGCGTGTGTGAGTGGCATTGCGTGTGTGAGTGGCGTTGCGTGGATGAGTGGCGTTGCGTGGATGAGTGGCGTTGCGTGGATGAGTGGCGTTGCGTGGGTGAGTTGTGTTGCGTGTGCGAGTGGCGTTGCGTGTGTGAGTGGCATTGCGTGGATGAGTGGGGTTGCGTGGGTGAGTGGGGTTGCGTGGATGAGTGGGGTTGCGTGGATGAGTTGCGTTGCGTGTGTGAGTGGTGTTGCTTGGGTGAGTGGCGTTGCGTGGGTGAGTGTGGTGTTGCGTGGATGATAGTGGGCTTGCGTGGGTGTGAGTGGCGTTGCGTGTCTGTAAGTGTTGCTGTGTGGGTGAAAGTGGCACAGAGCCTTTGATGTGGCCTGGCGCAGGAGAAATGCTGCTGCTGCTAATTAAATACAAGAGCAGCCGGGAAGCGGCCGGGAAACACAAGTACGGCCGGCCACATAATTAGGGGAGGAGAAGCCGCACAGCACACGCTGGGAGAAGCCCTTTGATGTGCTGTGCGGCCGCGATGCGCGCTCTGTGCTGGGGGAGGGCCATTAGCCTGAACTCGCGGCAAGATCAAACGAAGGGTGGGAGGGACATTGAGGAACAGATGGCCATGAAAGTGTATGGGCCAAAAGCGCGTGCCTGTGGCCACGTGCACTCGAAGAAAACGCCACGAAAAAATGCGGTGGTTTGACAATCAGTTCGAGCACTTGAATTCTCGCCATTTCCCATTCCTTCGGAATGGTAAAGGCGAGACCTAAAAAACCCTGTTACCAGTCTGAGCAGATGTTTCCCATTTTATGGAAAACAACTGCTATTCACCAGCATTTTGTGAGGAATACTCGAATTAATGCTAGATTACACCACTCCCCTCCCCACTATTCCGACATCAAATTCCATGATACTTTTAATGAGAGCCTAAGAAGTATTTTTTCTCATCACAGTCTTGTTTCCCATCTGTCCCACTATGGAAGCTGGATACAATTGTTGTATGTTTGAGGTGGAAAAAGTAATCACCATCGCATGAATGGCAGTTATGAAGTCACATTGATGAAGATTACCTGTAAGTATTTGAAACACTGATAGTCTCACTCCATGAGAGAGAACTGCTGGAACTGTGTATTCCTCATATAACAGCTCTTCTGAGAAACATTAACAATCTACCATTTGAAGAGAAGTTGAAGAACATTTGCAAAGAATAGTCTCTTACCACCATGGTGAAGTTTTTAAAAACATAGGAGTTGAAAAGTCTGACAACTATTAGGTTTCAAATTTAAACAAATGCTGAACCGACTTTTATTATTGAACTAAAGATTTCTCTTCTGTAAAAAATAAAAAAAGTGTTTGCTGGAAAAATCTTCCACAGAAACATTGTGTGACATAATTCGCCTGTGTGGAACATTTTGTAAAGGGGAAATCTCTGCAGCTTCATAAAAACTCTAAATTGTCCCCATCACAGAGCCATAATTGTAAACATGCCTAATGTAAATTATTCCTTTGCTTTGAGGTTTGCCAATCATACCAGTGGCTGAAAAAGACATTTTGCCTTATTGGCCCATTAGCTGTCTTTCACTGCGATCGATTAACTACACTAATTATACATTGATGGCATGTTTGTTGTTGCAGATATTGTTCTGTATTTAAGGGAACTCTTCACTGTTGCTACCTGTGCTAATGAAGTTTAATACAATTGTTTCACTAGACACAAACACCACATTTGGGCATATTTTCAAGGAGTCATCGCCGAGTTAACAACACTTTATTGCAGCCAAAGTCACGATTAATGTATCTCCCCATTCACAAGCTGGTGCTAACAGCCAATGTCACCAGTTTCCCAGCAATAGCAGCTGCAAAAAACAGCGCCAAAGATGACCCCGGCAACTTTCGCTAATGTGATGCAGAGTAGGCATTCCTGTGACAAAAGCCATAACAACACCACTCCACAACATTCTCAACAACCAGCCAGATCGGCGAAAAGACCACGAAACATGCAAAAAGGCAAGTTAGCAGCAGGAAACTAACACCTGCTCCGACCTGGTGCAAAATTGGACGTCAGCCTGCACCACAGAAGGGAGGCCAGCCCAGAGCCACACGTGAAGAACAACAGATGCCATGGAGTCAATGATCATGCGGCTCGGAGCCCCAACAGAGCTTCAACACCCACCGCCACCCCCCCAGTACCTCCGCCGAACCAACACTAAGGCTTCGCAGACAAAGACAGCAACCCTCAGAAAATGCACCAACCTTACAGACCCAACACCAGAGAATTTCATTGCCCACTACATGCTCAAAGGGACAACCCTTCTCCGCATCCTGACCCCCATTGTTCACAGGCTGACGGTACCAACACAGCGGACAACCAACATCTCTCCGCAGACAAAGCTGCCGGCTGTGCTGCATCTGTTGGCCTCTGGTACCTTCCAACCAACAACCGCCTGAGATGGTGGAGTGACACAGCCAGGCCAATCCAAGTCCCTCACAACGGTCATGGATGACACCTTCAGCTTGGTACCCCACTATCTATACTTCCCACACACTGCGCAGGAATAGCCAGAGACCAAGCAAGGCGTCTATGCCACAGCTGGCTTCCTGCACGAGTCAGGGGGCAATTGACTGCACACATGTCCAACTAGTGGCCCCTGGCAACACTGCACACAAGAAGCGCAACAGAAAGCACACGTATCCCACCAATGTCCAGCCAATATAGGACCCCCAGGGATTCTCCGCCAACGTTGTCGCCAACCCCCCAGGCAGTGTGCATGATACCTACAACTTCCGACAGTCCATCATCAACCTGCGCTACCAGGATGGCACCCACTGAAATGCACTGCTCGTTGGCCAATACCAAATTAACACACCACTCAACTCAAATGCACAATCATGCAACTCACGACACAGGAAATGCACACATCATAAGCTCACATACAAAATGCACACCCACCAGACACGACAGCACAACTTACAGTGGGAACCTGGACCAGCCATGTACATTAGCCATCAACGGCATGGCACCTCAGCCACACAATAGCAGGATGTGGGAAGAGGTGGGGACCAGACATGTGTGAAGGAGGCAAGTGACCGTTGAATATGAATGTACACAATGCCAAGTGTGGCGTGGTTGTGTTGGACAGACTGCAGTATGCAGAAATAACATATCCATGTTGACAGACCCCGCTAGTGTATGGATTGCAGTGGGCAGTGGACGCAACCATGTCACCCCAGCCAGTGGGGGAAATCAAAGAAATGTAGCTTGTTACGTCTCGTAAGCATGAGCGGAGTTGGCTGGCCCGGCATATCCCCAGCATATGCCAGGACAGCGTAGGGGTGTGAATAAAAGGCATGTAAGTCTGGGCGTGGTCCTCTTCTGGAATGCCCAACATCTCTGCCATGGCAGCGCCTCTCACCCCACCATGAGGCCGATGCCATGAGCGGAGTTGCCTGCGACCCTGTGTGCCTGCTGCACCCGTGACGCTGGTCCCCGAACCAGTCCTGCCCAACCCTGCGCACCCCGGCCTCAATTTCCACGTTCCGACACAGGCATGTGTCGAAGAGGGCCCACCACTTGCTGGTGCAATCTCCAAGCCCGAGGGCCGTGACCTTGGCAGCCTCCTCAGACCTTCACGGTCTCTGCAACACTGGGCCGCAGTACTCCTTTCTCGTTGACGTACTCTACCGGCAGACACAGTGGACAAGTAAGTCACACATTTGGAACTGAGTCTTGATTACACCATGGCAGAGCACGTTAATAATGGATGAGTATATGTCACTATTCTCCCTTCGATGTGGTGACACCAAGTCTGTGCATAGCATCACAACCGCACGTGCATGTGGGCCCACAAGGACTACTGATGTTTGGCCTACGCTGCGCACGAGTAGGTCACACATTTTGAACTGAATCTTGATATCCTGATGGGTGAGTCATATGTACATGTGACTTTTGATGTCACTATACTCCTTTCGGTGTGATGCCACCAGGTCATAGTAGTACATCACACCCGCATGATTCTGTGGGCCACGCGGCCTACTGCCCGTGGCCTACGCTGCGCTCGAGTAGGTCACTGATTTGAAACTGTGTAGTGAATCAGCCACTTTAGTGGTCTGATGGTCTGTGATGACCCTCGATCACCACCATTGTGTACTGACTTTAGTGTGCTATGTTACTTTAGCCTTAATGTAGGATGGTCTTGCATTAGAATAATCTTGCCAAAGAAAAAAAGGTATGAGATGCTGAGATGTTGAGATGCTGGTCTGGTGTTTTGGCGGTCTGATGATACATCACGGTGCAGACGTGCAGTCGTGTTTGTGCAACAGAGAGTCCTGACCCAACCAGAGAGGGAAAGAGAGACGGACCCTTCTTCAGATTACAAGACGCCTAAGATTATGGTGAGGTGTTTCAGGTGTACTTATTGTATCTAACTATGTCTTTTATTTTCAGGCTCTATGTATATGTATGTGTTGATGATTGCTACTAATGTTTACTGTGATGTTTAGTTATTTCTTTCTTTTGTCATCCTATTATCATGTAATAAAGAAACCCTAGAGCATATCATTTGTTTGTATTCCTTGTGAGGGAAGGTCGGGACCCTTTGTTACCAAGTACTTACAGAGGGATGGGCGATTCCCCTCTAATGGGTAATTGTTGATACGGGAGGGAAATCGGCTCCCATCAGGGATGTCTAAATTCTAATTATTCTATCCAATACATTGCTAGGAGGAGCATGCGTTGTGTACCCTCTCAGATGGGGAGGTGTTGTGATTTGCTGCGTACCCTCTCGGATGGGGAGGTGTTGTGACTTGTTGTTATTTGCAAGCTCCTCTGCAATAGTCCTATATGTTGTCAGTGTTTGTTCCTTTCTTGGGTAAGTATTGTGAAATGTGGTGTCTTTCTGGATCCTGAGATAGGATGTGGTAAGTAATGGCCTGGTGACTGACAGAAGCACCAAAACATACAGAGAAGTAGGTCATTACAAACTGAACATCGTTTTTTCAAAGGTAGAGTACATATCATTTCACATAAGGAGAGGCGTAAGAGGATGATGCATTGCGTTTAGGTGGCAAAAAGGATCATCGTTACGGAGGTGACGAACACTACAGATGACTGCCCTGGTGTCATTAACTCTGTGCATGGTGAGGCAACGACACATGGCTGTGTGCCACTGCTGACCCCTGCCTCTGGCCTACACTGCGGTCCAGTAGGTCACTAAGTCTTGATTTAGCAATGGCGGAGTTCATATCAGTGTACCAGCATCATCGCAGACTACATCCCCTCACATCCCGGGTGCCACTAAGTCTGTTCCCCGACATTCATGGACACTCTCTGGTCATACATTGGTGGCGTCTGGGTCTGTGGACTAGGGGGTCGTTTTCATCCTCACGTAGCTGATACTGAATTGGTTGTGGCAAAGAGGCTGTTGCTTTCCACTCCCCAATTTGCTGCATCCGGATAACATCAGACCACTGCATCATGCCCTGGAGGACATATTCCACTGTCCCCGCAACCCTCTGCCACATTCACCTTCGATATTGTCGAGGACCCGCTCAGTCTGCGTGGCCCTACCTCAGTGGACCGCAAGTCACCGTCCTGTGGCGTTGTGCCTGTGCCGGCCGCTGTGCAGCCAAGGCCATTAAATCTGTGTTGGTCAAGTCAGGGACCCTTTCCTCTGTTACATTGGATGACCTCTGAGACGGTGGTCTTGGGGTCTTTGATGCCATGTGTATGTGGCCCTGCTCTGTTTGCTGTCTCCTGCCTCCACTGCGATCCAACAGGGCTCATACATCCAATCGAGTCCTGACCAGCCCAGACATGGCATCACCGCAGTAGGCACATGCCACCATCACCAGGGCCACCTCCAACTGCCGTCTGCCAGAGTCGAAACAGTGGTACTGGCACTGACAGAGTTGCTCACAGCTGTTGTGGATGCCATCATCTGCCTGACCCCCTGCTCAGCATTCCAGATGCCACTGACTAAGTGTACCGCAAGCCATGGACCGTTGCTGATTGGGTTTTGTGCTGTGGAGAGGTTGGGCAGCAATGCCATCTCAGTCAGTGTGGGAGACCTAGGACTTTGATGAGGAAGATAATGCAGGTCTAACACACCCGCTGCAGCTGCATCAGGAATATCCCGAATGGACACAAACTTAGTCATTTTCATCACATGAGCGCCTCTGCTCTAGTGCCCCAACCTCAGTGCACTGCAACTCACGGACACTTCTGTTTGCATGTTGGATGACCTCTATACTTGCTCTGGCTCCCTCCATGTTACTCAGCAGTTGACTCTGTTATGCAGGTATTTTCAGTTTACTTTGCACTGGTGTCCTCTGTACAAGTTGTTGCCAGCACCAAGCACTCTGTGCGGGCTGGCTTACACTCTCCCCACACACATCCAGCGCAGGCATCACTGTACATGTGGCCCTGCCAATAAAGGGGCCGGCGCATGTGCCCGTAGCCAGTTCAACATAATATCTGCATGTGTCCATGTGGTCTTGTTGTATGCATGAGGGTCCTGGGCCCTACAACATTACATTGTGCTGTGTACAGCGGGGCAGACATGTCACTGCAGGCAGCGGGTTGGAGTTTGGACACGTAGCTTTGTTGTCACCTGCTATAACTCATAAGAGGAGTGGCCTGGGCCGTTGTACGCAGTTCCAACGTGGGTGTGTGACTGCTTTTAGCGAGCCCCTGGGCATGGTTCCGTACTGTGAATGTGCATCTGCATGTGTCTCGATGCCAGTGTGGCTCTCCTTTGTGGGGTTTCAGTGGTCTCTGAAGGATAATAGACACCCACGTATATGATCTAGTTTTCCTTCCATGGGTTCGGACCTCACCCACACCTGTGACGCTAGCTCCATATGGCGTTCTGGCACCTGGCATTGGGGTGCCATGTGTGGGTCGGTGAAGTGTTGTGAGCCAGCTGTGCCTGCGGGTGCTTCCTGCTGTGTGGTCTGTTGCAGGGTCTATGTTCTCCTCTAAGTAGCTTGGCTGCCCGGGTCCTGGTAGTGGGTTGTGTGGGATGTCCATGGACTGTTGTAGGGCGTCGGTGTTGAAGGTGTGGTGGTTCGCTCCGACATCACAGATGTGTGGTCTTCTGTGCTCTGCTCTTGTTTAGATGCAGACCGTATGACAATGTACATTGTGACTGTTTGGGAGGTGCAGGATTTGGATGCAGGACCGTGTACATTTGGACTACATGACGGATGTGAGGTTGTATGTGTGAATTTCCATTTCACAGTTTCCAGCTCTGTCAGATGTGGTAGGCCTGTTTCTGCGCGGGTGCGGACCAAGTTGTGTCCTCTGTTCTACAGTGTTGGGGTTGCACATTGTACTGCATTGTCATCAATGTGGGTGTGCTGTTCTTGCTATATGTGTGTGCTGGAGTGTGCCACGGGGATAAGGGACATGATCCAGGGTCATTGTCGGTGTGCATTGTGCTACACATTGTTATTCATGTGTACCATTGTGCCCATCTCCCCCCGTCCCCCAGTCCCTGATCTTTACTCACCCTGTTGATGTTGTGTCAGATCCTCCCGAGCTGTGTCCGCACTCCTGACTCCTTTCACCGTCTCCACACTGATGGCTGTGACCTCCGTTTCCTCCAGTTCCTCCTGTGGTGCAGGACTTCCACCTCCTGTCACCGTTGCCGCCTTCCTGTTGGCAGCGGCTTTGTGCCTGGTTTGGATTTTCATATTATGCCAGCGCCTCTTGGCCTCCTTGACACTCCGACTGCATTCCTGGTAGTCTATTTGTGGGTCAGTTGATAGTAGTGTTCTGTCAACTCCTTGATGATGATCTAGTTTTGCTGCGGACTCCACCCCATATTCCTCTCCCTCTTCTCCCTGGCCTTCCCTGAGCATGTTGTTAATTGATGGCGGTCTGTAGGGCTTGTGGTTTTCGCGTTGGCCTCTGCGCTTGTTCAGGGTGCATCCATGTTGCTCCGCGCTTTGGTTTGTTTCTTGTGTGCTTTTTTTGTAGCATTTGTAGTGCATTTTCCTGCCAGACGCGTGGGATTTGCAGGCATGCCGCTGGTTTTCGCTGCTTTTTGTATAGCTTTTTGGTGTTTGTGTTTCGAATTTTAGCTGCATAGCGTTGGATTTAACGCGCTCATTTGACACATTATCTGGAGTCTATGGCATGGTACCACCGTTTTGTGAATACTTGGTTAACACAGCGTCATTTTCCAGTGATGGACTGCAATGTTGAGAGTTGCATTAAGTTACTTTTGCGATGGTTATCACACGTTCTTGAGAATATGCCCCATTATTTTGTCTAGTTAACACGTTTTTGGCCACCTTCGGCTTATAATTCTTGCTCTGTATTTCTTCTCAGCTAAGGAATTCCTTTTGAGGAGGCATGCAATCATGGTGGTTGTAACTTTCCAGACTTGTATTTTTAGCATGCTGTTCCTGTGTGTCATGAAGCAGGTTACTATTGGACACCTCGTTTTCATGGGCGCCCTGTACTTTGCAGCAGCTGTTTTCTCGTGTGGGATGGCCAAAGGAAATAAGAAGAGATTTAAAGATGTTTAGTTCGGAAAGAACTGTGTATTCTGATGCTCGTCACACAGCACACCCTCTAGCCCCCACGCACGCACACACACACACACACACACACACACACGCCCTTCAGAGCCTGCTCTGTCTTCTTGCCTCCTCCATCCACATCTTCCATTGCTATGGCAGTTGGACTGTCAGCTGACTATACAACACAGACCCTTTCAGAAAACGCTGAAGAAATAGTTTAAACACAACTCAGCTGAATGATGTTGCTCTCTCGTTTTCCCTGTCCCTAGAGAATTCCCACAATTCCTCTTCGGTGATTACACACTGTAAGTGAAACTAGTCATTTGTAATGTCTTTGCTAAAACCCTCGCACTTGCCCCATACCTTCCCATCCGTACATTCCCCTTACTGTATTCCTCATTCTGAACAAGAAACCAATGTACACATTTGTATTGTGGTGGTCATTTGTTGGCCGCAGTTTATTAGGAATACAATGACAACAGCCGTTGTCGGTAGTGGGTGTAACTGCTGGGCGGTGACGTGGGGAGTGGGAGGGGCAGGGTGGGGGGTAGTAATGGATGGATTACAGAGCTTTACCGGTAAGTAAACATATAAATAAATAAAACAAATTTTGTTGCGTGCACTGCATCACATTTGGGGATGCAGTGCACGCAACGAAATTCGTTTTATTTATTTATATGTTTACTTACCTGTAAAGCTCCATAATCCATACATTACTACCCCCACCCTGCCCCTCCCTTCCCCCTCCCCACGTCACTGCCCTGCAGGTACTCACACTACTGACCGCGGCTGAATGACAACATGCATAAACTTTGTACTTTTGCTGTCTAGTCTCTCTTGGCCCTTCCGGGTCATTTTTTCTTTGGTAGGTTGGACTTGGGCTCCCTTTGGGTGGGTGAGGGAGTAGCTTCTGTCCCCGGAGTTAGGCCATGACTTGCTACCTTATCCGATTCTTGTTGTGCCAAAAACCGGGCGCAAGCTGGCTTGTCACGGGTGGGGGGGGGGCTCTGCAAATCTGTGTTTGCCTTTTGAAGCACGGCGCAGCACAGCGCTATCTGATGCAGTGGGCTCCTAAGGTTTAAAGACAGGGAAACCCATTCTATGCTGCTGTTTGAGAGACTCATTCAGTACAAACGTTGGTTTTAAATAGAAATCAATGGATTTCAGACTCGAGTGGTTCCATAGCCGGGAAGCCTAAACAGAAGCTCCCTGGCCTCTTGGTCTGCTCTGCTTGACTTGTATATGTCCTTGTTCTTGAGGCGGTACAGGTTTAAAATGTTCCTTCGAATTTAGGCAAAAGTTGGAAAACTTCACAATTTGCTCATTTTATATAAAGTACAGAGCTTGTAAATGTTGCACCCTTTGCTTGCTGGAGACGTTGTTAGCACAGAAACTATTTCATAAAAGTTTTTTCCTGCTGAAAGTGTTTTTTTATGTGCATTTTCCCAGCAATATTATTTCTACAAGGTATCATCTTTATATCATATTTTTATACATTTAGCAAACTGTGTGGGCTTTCAAAGTCTGCAAAGTTTTTTGTAAAAAAAAAAAAAGAAAAGAAGATTGCAACGTTTTAAACATCTCTGTGGAGACAAAACCTTTGCAGCTTCACACCTCCCTACCGTGTTCCAAGTTAGATGCGCCAAAACCACTTCTGCTGGAATCATTACCTCTGCGTGGATCATTACCTCTGCTTGTGAAAATGTTATCTATGTGATCATGAGAGCCGCACAGTAAGGAAGAAACCGCCCAGTGTAATATTCATTTCAACTTGAGGAAGATGAAGAATGACTGTTAATAGTCTGTCCAAAAGGTTTATAATGTGGGAAACAGCATAAAAAAATGACGTGGACTCATGCACACACATAATCCTGGGCAATTCCCTTTCAAATTGAAAGACCTTGCATATGCAAACATTTGTATGCAGTTTTATGTAGCAGGCATTAGAGCACTTCAGGGCGGAGAACCGGACCTTATGGGCCGAGCGGCGCAGGGCACGCCTGTAATCTCCGGGTTCACCTTCCTTGTCAGACAGAGACACGAGACACTCTGTTAGGCGTAAAAAATCTGGTATATTAGCTGCAGCTAAGCACAGTTATCCAAGACGTACAGAAGGTATATTCTTAGGAGACTGCCACTTAATTCCGTGGCGCACAATCTTTTATAGCACACATATTTACAATGTCTACTCCCAAAACATACAAAACTGACAAATGGGAAAAGTTTGAAAACAAGCTATCAAGTGTCTTGAATACGCCCGTCTTTCAGACCCCGTGTTCTCTCCTCCCCTCAAGTTAATTAATGCTAGTGCATATAATCCAATTTGCAGGTGGCAGGATGTATTTGCGTGCCTCAAAGGATAGTTGTGTAATAGGAGAATACAAGAGAAGAATGGCGAAGGCCAGTCAAATAAGATAAAGTAAAAGAAGAATGGTGGGACCCACACAGTCAACTGAGACAGGGATCAATCAGTCTAGACATGGAATAACAAACTCGGCCAGACCCTGACATCGGTTTCATAAACAAGGGCAAGGGGTTACTTTTTAACAGAAGAGATGCATAGCAGCTGGGAAAGCAAAAAAACTATGTTCGCCGTGCTGCCTGAGTAAAGGCAACACAAAATGGTGGCTGACACAAAATGGCGGCTGACTACGAAGCGAAGTTGAAAATCACAGAACCTCAAGGGCATATTAGCAAGGGCTGGCGATATAATTATTGCCGCTTTAGCGTTCGTTTGTGGACGAAAAGCAACGATAATTATATCACGATATCATCAAGGACAAGCTAGCGAGTGTTTCCTTGATGTAGAGCCCGTTTTTTCACAGCCACGCCTTGCATCGCTAACGAGATGCAAAGAAAGTGTTGCTGTGAAAACAGCACATGTTAATATCGTGAAGGCAGCTTCGCGATATTAACAAGGAGGTGCAGCGATAAAGAAATTCACGCTACGTCAGCCTTAACTGACTAAGGCTACTTTTAATGGGATATGGATTATGCTGATACGACCACAGGGTTGTATCAGCAATGTTATCGCTGTTTTCAATGGAACATCGCTGGAAAACCAGCAATGTTCCATTGAAACCACCGCTATCGCTGAAATATTATCGCCATAGCGCTATGTTTTGTAAACGTAGCGTTATCGTGGCAATAATATTCATTTTTTTTCCCTTTCAAAATTTTTTATTAGCATCATGAGTAACATCAGATACAAATAACTCGGAAAAGCTAAAAATAATAAGGGTCAGAAGAGGCATAAAAAAAAAATCTAAAAAAAAATAAGTAAAGAGATAAAGCATAGCTCCAAACAGTATTGAAAATCATTGTATCAGTTAAGACATTAGGACATAATTGATCCCCATATTTTTTCCATTTTTCGTTTTTTCCCCTGTCCCCAGGTTACCGCCAAAGAGCTTTCCATATTATAAATGTCTTTAACCAAAAGCCACCATTCCATAACCGTGGGGGGATGATTTTGAATCCACACCCTAGCAATAGCTAGTCTGGCACATGTCAAAAGTATATTCATTAATTCCCTAGGTGTATTGTTTTCCCCATCGACCCCGATCATGATATCCAATTGGGTGAGTACAATTGGCCTAGCCATTTTAGCCGAGATAACACAAACTACATCCTTCCAAAAAATAGATAATTCAGGGCAGGAACAAAACATATGAACAATATCTGCCCCTTTAAGTGCGCACTTAGGACATTTTGTACGATCACTCAAATCGTTATCACAAGCCCATTTTAGAATCCTGTCTGGAGAATAGTACAATTGGAATAATGTTCTAAACAGCTGTAATTTCAGACTTGACGATTGAACTGCATTGTTTAGACTGTTCAGTGAAGAAGTTATCATATCAGGGGTTACATTCACCTCTAACTTAGTACTCCACTTTTCTGCCACCTTGCTGATGTCGTCCTTGTGTAAAACAGAAAAAGTCCTATATCCATAACTAATTAATGCTTTATCAGAATCTCTATACATACAGCTCCAGACTTCGGATTCTGCTATACTGTTAAGGCCTAACCTACGAGTAAGATAATCTTTGATCTCATTATATTTAAACCAAGCCCCTTCTGGTAAGTTATACGTTATCTTCAGCTTTTCAAAAGTAAAGAATCCAATATGATCAAACAGATCTCCAAGATTACTTATGCCATGATCAGAAAACATAGTGTTAGCTGGATCATGAAACACTTCTGGCAAACCTGGATTAGACCAAAGGGGAGTTTTGGCATGAAATAAAGAGATATTATTCTTATTAATAATGGAACGCCAGATATTAACCGTGTCTCGGATCGTCTTAAACCGTACTCGTTTAAAGTAATTAGGGTCATTAAGTCTATTCAAAAACATGATAGCCTCCCCCCCTAGTATGAATCTATGAAAAAAAAGACTTTTTTCAGGGACAAGCAAACTGCGAAAACGAGTTAGAAAAGCAGACCAATAGTACAATTTGAAGTCTGGTAACCCAAGTCCACCATGATCAAAGGGTAGTTTAAGCAGAGATAAAGCCCGTCGTGCTTTCTTATACCCCCATATGAAGCTACTGATGATACCCTCCAGTCTACAAAAATATGTATTACACACTCTTAAAGGTATAGACCGAAAAAGGTATAAGAATCTAGGCAAGATCTTCATTTTTATTAAGTTGATTCGACCCAGAATCCCCAACGGAAGTTTATACCATTTTTTAAGGAGAATAGAGGTTTCTTTTAGTAGGGGTTCGTAGTTAAGTGCTATTATTGATTCAGGGTTAGAAGATAATTTTACCCCAAGATATGTTGCCACATTACATACCCCAACTAATGGTGTGGGTGGGGGAAAGTTTATGATTACTTGCGTTTTGCTAATATTTAGTCGATACCCTGATACTAAACCATATTTCTCTGCTTCAGTGCCAATACCTAGTATCGCATCAGGGACATTTGTAGAAAAAACTGCCACATCATCTGCATAAGCAGTTATTTTTAGTACATTAAGACCATTTTTAAACGGGATAATCATTTCTTGTTTGTACAATGCAATCAAAAAAGGTTCTATTACTAGAGCAAATAACAAAGGCGATAGGGGACACCCCTGTCTTGTACCACGTTCAATTGGAAAAGTAGGTGAGCATAGTCCTGAATAACATACTTTACCCTTTGGTTGATCGTATAGGGATTTAACCCATTTCATGTATTGTCCTTTTATGCCGAATGCGGCCAGAACTGCCCAAAGGAAGTCCCACCCCACGCGATCAAATGCCTTTTCTGCATCTAAAAGGATCATACCGAGCGGGGTGGGACACGTCCTGGCAACATCAAATGCAGCTATAGCAGTATTAATATGGGCAGTAGTGTCCCGTTTAAGAATGAACCCATGTTGAAATGGTGAAACCATTTGTGGCAGTAATGGTGCAAGCCTAGTTGCTAGAGTTTTCGCAAATTCCTTTGCGTCAGCATTAATTAATGATATTGGTCTGTAGGACCCTCTCTCTTGTGGGAGTTTACCCTTTTTAAGAAAAAATATGATTTTCGTGTGGTTCCAAGATTTTGGGGCTTGTTCTCCTCTGCCAATGGCTTTAATGACCATTAATAGGAGTGGAATTAATTCTTCCATACATTTTTTGTAAAGCTCTAGGGAAATTGCATCTTCGCCAACAGCCTTTCGCATTGCTAGGGAATTAATAGCTACCTGAATGTCTCCTGCTGTTATATCTGCCTCTAAACGCTCAGCTTGCTCTTCCTCAATACTCTGTACCACATTTTCAATCAAATAGGCTTTTATATTATCTCCTATTGGGGTCGTTTCAGGTCTGTATAGCTTTTGGTAGTAGGAAGCAAACTGAGATAAAATTAATTTGGGGTCTTGATGTAATTGTCCGTCGTCACCTTTTATTTCCTTAATCAACATTTGGGCTCGGTCTTCTGCCACTTTGTATGCCAAAATTTTTCCTATCCTCTCCCCACTTTCATATTGATCCAGCCTATATTTAGCTAGTTTGGAAATACATTTCTCCCTAAAAAGATTTTTCAGTGCTAATCTTAATTCCATTAATTTTGAATTTAAAGCCTCAACCTCTTTTGCCCCAGTATTAGTAGTTAACATCTTAGATAGCCTATCTTCAATATTAGATATATCATCTAGTAACTTTTTGTTTTGAACTCTACCAGCTTATTTTGTTGCCAGACAAACTGTTGGGTAAACCCACGGATGCTAGCCTTACAAGCGTCCCATACCATCAAAGGAGATGTAGAGAACCCATTTATATCAGTAAAAACTTTTATGTGTTCTTTTAGCATGCTCACAAACTCAGGATCAGAGAATAAATACCTAGGAAACGAGAAGGGCCTAGGTGGACACATATCTGTAACAACTTCTATTGAAAATAAAAGCGGGTTGTGGTCTGATGTTACCCTAGGGCATATTGACATTGTACTGGCTGATAAAATAGAGTCAGAAGCAAAGACCATATCGATGCGAGAACACAGTTTGTGAGCAGCTGAGTAATAAGTATAGCCTGCTATATAAGAGTATAAATACCTCCAAGCATCTTTAATTGCATGTATAGTGGCCAAGTCTAGAATTGCTGCCCTCGTCTTACGCATCCTCTGGAACGAGCCCTTTCTAGTAGTATCCAAATTATAATTCATGATACAGTTAAAATCTCCTAACACTATCCGCTCCCCCTCCCATGTAAGCAACTCCATATTAACCTGATCAATTATTCTTGGTTCATCCTGGTTAGAGGCATAAATCCCGCATATTGTATATTTAAAGCATTCCAATGTCACTTGTACCATGGCCCACCTACCAGCTTTATCAGTAATTTTTCTGTTAACTTCCACTTTAAACTGTTTGTGCTTAAGTATAGCCACGCCTCGAATTGAAGCATTAAACTCCGTGCTTACCAAAAGATCGTAACCTAATTGATTCAATAAACGTCTATCCTTATATGCGATATGAGTCTCAGTAATAACCACTATTTGGGGGTTATGCATCCTAAGCTCTTCGTATACCAGACTCCTCTTAGTCCGACTGTTTAATCCAGCCACATTCCATGCTAGAAACTTTACCTGATACATTTAATGAAATTTAATATATATTCTAGTATGCCTTCTACCCAAAAAAAAACATTGTACCATACATATAAGCTTTCCTTAGCCGACGTAACAAATATATTTATACTCATGATGCATTTTTTTATTTCTCCCCCCCATTTCCTTTGCTTGTTCCCCCCCTACCCACCCTTGGATTGCCCCCCACCACTCCTCCCTTGTGCCTACCAAGGAGCCCCCCCACTACCAGGCTGCCGCTGTAGTGGCAGCCGAGCGAAGACGCTACACCGAGGGCCCGACAAGTCAGTATTCTAAAGCCACCATGGATCATATATCACCTTCTATGCTTGTACATCACAATCAGTTCAAAATTAGAATCAACCTAAAAAAAAAATTTAAAAAAAAGGGGGGGGGGGGAGCTTCCAATTATAACAAAAAAACAAAGACCAAATAATAGCAAGCTTATTGTCGGCCTTCCCCAGATTCCCCAGATTTCCATTTAGACATTAACTCTTCAATCTCGTTTACATCCGAGAAGTAATATGTACGGCCATTTTTGAGAACTTTCAGCTTAGCTGGTTCTTGTAGGAAAGCTTGACCTCCTAGCTCTTTTATAGGGTCAATAAATTGTTTCAGTCGCCAGCGTCGCTCCATCGTAATTTTACTCAGATCAGACCTTACAAAAAATGTGGTAGAATCAAAGGTAACCGGGGTATTTGGCCTTGCTTTAATCGATATTGCTTGGCGTAATAAAAAATTTCCAATGCAGAGCAGCATTGGACGTGGAAATTTACCCCCTTTGTTTCTCTGTACTAGTGGCAGTCTATGCGCCCTCTGAATCTGAGAGTCCCAATCCCAGTCAGATAGGTCGGGGAAAGCTTTCTGGAATAGATGAACCATATATGTTCTCGCATCAGCCCCTTCTGCCCCTTCTGATATTCCAAAAACACGTAGGTTCTGTCTACGTTGCCTATTTTCCAGGTCCTCCAACTTTGCCTGCAATTGACATATCTGAGCATCATGTTTGTTTACAACAACTTCCGACCGGGTCGATCTTTCCTCAGTTACAACCACTCTGTGCTGAAGTTCCTCGATATCCTGTGAACCAGTATTTAATTTACAAAACATCTCTTGCAGGGATGATTGAGTTCTTCTACTATCTTCCCGCATCTGTTCGTAATGTACTTGAGCTTCACGTTTCTGCTCACTCAGTAGTTGGAGGATCGTTTGAAAAGAAGAAGAAACCTCTCCCTGAAGGTTCCAGTTCGTGTTTGTGTTCAAATTCATATTACTCCCGCAAGCGTCATTGATAGGGGGACTACTAGTATTATCACTGGCTAGTAAGTCATGTCCAGAGGGTAAATAAGATAGGGAGGAAGAGCCGAGATTAACTCCAGAAATAGTTGATGTCGTTGGAGGAGTCGTTACAGTGTATACTTGTCCCGGGGTTGGAATTGCCGGTGCAGATGTTTGAATTGTTGACCTTTGTGGTCGAAGAGTGTCTCCCCCTGTTGTCGTTGTTGGATCAACCTTAGCCGTCTCTGATCCTATATTTGTTGTATCAGCATTGAGGGCAGAAGCATTAAGATGGTTGCAAACTGGTATAGGAGGGTCCATTAACATAATATTGTCCATAACTTCAGTGTTCGTAGCTTCCGTAGAAGATATAGTTACCCCCCCTGTCTCTTCTAGCCCCGTGCTTGTCTCAGTAGGGCTGTTGCCCGATAACCTTAGTACGATGGATCTCACCCCGCCTTTAGCTTGTACCCACTTTCTGATAGGACTGTTCTCTACCATCGCTTTCATTGTAGCGGGCTTAGGCTTGATTATGTTCCTCTTAGCCTTATTCTTTATCTTTGCTCTGTCTTTTTTAATACTTTTAACCTTATCTTTGGCATGGGTTATAGATGTATTACTGCCAGAATCTAAAATATCGCAGTATTCTTCATCTGTTTCCGCATTGCTGACTTGTTCCGCTTCATCTATATCTTCCATTTCTTGTATCACCTGTAACAGATCTTTAGCGATTATTACTGGGACTGCCTCCTCCTCCGTCGTCCCTACTGGGGCCGTAGAGCTGATAATAGTGTCTGCAACCACCTTTGTTTGGTTAACCACAGTTATTGCTTGCATGATTGGTGATCCGATGTTCTCCTCACCAAATATAGTATCTGAAAAAGCGGGTGTGTGGGTAAAACACCAACAACACCAACAACACTAGATGGTACAGTTGCTAGTTGCTTACCCACTATTCTCTTCCCGGCATCTGGGGCTGTTCTTTGTTCTACCCCCACTACCTCCGTGGGAGTAATTATAGAAGCAGATGCGTTAGTTTCTCCCCCAATGCCTGCTAATATCTGCTTTGCTGCTGTGGTCCGGGTATTTCTCCCCTGGGGTTTGGGAGCCATGACCCCGATCCTTGCGTTCCTCCCAACTGCACGTGCTAAGCTTATCCTACAGGTCAGTGAGCCCAACTGCCCGTAGGAAGTCCAATTTTTCCGCAGTACCAAAAAGGAGTGTGGGAGACGTGCAAGACCTAACAGCTCCCTCACCCGTCTTTCAATTAGCTGCAACCACTGCATTAGCCGCCAGCCGCCAGCCCCACTCAGCTAGGTAATATAGATAATTCTCCTGGGTGCAGATTACTTATTTCAGACTCTATATCTCCCCCAGAAAAAAACCCAAAAGTTTTGTGCCAAGCTAAGAGGCATAAATTGTTTTTGTTTTTTTTCAGCCACTCGCCAATATGCAGTGTGCCTTCCTTCTCAGAAACGGTCTCAGAAACGGTCGCTGCTGATAGTCACTCACTTCTTTTACATAGTCTTATCCCAGTCTTCCAAGCAGCCCTTCACTTGCCTTGAACACCATGCACCATGCACCGCCACCACCACAGCAATCCGCCTCAGTCCTGTGAACTGCTGTTTTCCTTCCTCATCGGCGGCAGACCCGACAGACCCAACCCAGCCGCTCCCCGCCGCCTTCGCTACCTCGCTGCTTCGCTGCTTCTCTGCCTTGCCGAGAATCACACCGTGATTCCACCTATGCAGCGTATACACAGTTGATGACTAGCAGCTGGGGAGGCGGGCCGGAACGCAGGCAGGCAGGGGAGTCTGCAATCGGATGGGCGGGTGGACGAGCAGGCTGGCGTGCTTTTCTCGCTTGTCTTGGTGTCTCTCTCGGTATCCAAATTTCTTTACTTATTTATTATGCACCCATAAAACCGCCGCTGATGTATCGCGGTTCAGGCTGCTAAGTAACAAACATCAGCCATTCAAGAAGGTGAAAGTCGCTGCCGATAGCCGGACCCTCGGTAAGCGTTCTTCACAGTGGCGGTGTCAATCCGCCATCTTGCTCCCGCTAAATCAAGCATGTTCCCGCTAAATCAAGCATCAGCTCCTGCTAAATCAAGCATATATATTAATAATATTCAGCGATAGCTGGCGGTAATATTTCTATCGCTATGTACGGCCAGCGATAATTATCGCTGGCCGTTGCTAATATGCCCCTTCATTTGAGCACCCGGTTACATTATACAGGTGCAGATGTTTTCTGCGCATCGGCGATTCAGTGATTCTCCTAGAAGCACTGGACTTTGAGCCGACGCCGGGTTCCGAATCTAACCAACCTCTTCCAAAGGCGGCAGCTCTGACCGTTAAGCCACATCTCCTCAATCCGCACTAGCCTGGAAACTGGCACCGCTGCATGTCTTTTAAGTCAGAAGCTTCATGCTTTTATGTTGGGTAAGTGATGCATGGCAAAAAAGCAATGAGTTGGTATAGCCCTCCGGTCTGGCTTGGCATTAAGCAAACAAACAAACAAAAATGCACAGCTGTTTTAAAACTTACAGACTCAGTAGGGCTGACGTACTTTGTAAGAGACATAGGCACCTCTATGCAGTGGGGCAACGCAAAATGTTGGAGCCCCCTTCAGAATATAAAGAGGGGCACGAGTCTTCCATTTTTTTAAATCACTTTATTTTCATTTTCAAGGTACAAACAAATACATAATAAGTAGCAATGTTTCGTGTAACCCCAGTGTAGTGTCCCTGAGGGTCCGCCCAAGGATCACACGCCACACAGTCTACTGTAAGGTAATCTTTATTTACTCGTCGTCTTGCTGCTTGCCCAGATGCGTCCTGCTCCTATCCCCGCTCCTGACGATCCGCTTCCTGCCCCCCTAACCGGATGTGGTGTCCAGTGTCCTTTGCCCAGTGTCTCTGACCCCGTGGGTCCTAGTGCCCGACTGCCTAATCACAACATCTCCCCCTTTGTTACAAACAGACATTTTCGTGACGTAGCCTGCAGTCACTATTAGAGAGTGCTGGTAGAGAGAGATAGAGAGAGAGAGAGAGAGAGAGAGAGAGAGACAGAGAGAGAGAGAGAGAGAGAGAGATAGAGAGAGAGATAGAAAGAGAGAGAAAGAGAGAGAGAGAGAAGAGACTTTGTTACATTACATCTCTTCAATCAGTGTCTGTGGTTTCTTGCATGTTCTTCTCGGTCTTGTTTCATTGGTCTTCTTCTGTCTTCAGTTCTTTGAAATGTGAACTGTTCCTTGTGATGTTATACCGCCCCGCCGCCGCAGTTATCATCGGTCCTTTCACTTCCATCACAGTCAGCGGGTTTTTTGAGAATGTGCTGTCTGCTTTCCTCTGCTGTCCTTGCCGCACTACCACTGTGTCGCCTTCCTTTATTTTTGGTTTGGAGGCATGCCTCCGTTGATCAGCGTAGGCCTTCATCTTTGCCTTCGCTTCTTCATCTTTGACAGTTATGTTGCTTCGGTCTGCACTCATCGTTTCTTCCATTTGTGGAAACCTGGTCTTGCTTGAACGCCCTAGAACTAGTTCGGCCGGGCATCAGCCTGTGGAACTGTGAGGGGTGTTCCTGTAGTCCCTCAGTATCTGGCATAGTGCCTGTCCTATCGATATTTGTGTTAATTTCGATCTTTGGACTGCCTTCTTGATGGTCCCCATGAACCGTTCCACCATTCCATTTGCTTGTGGCCACAGAGGCGTTATCTTCCTGTGTCTGATTCCTAGGTATTCCATAAACTTTCAGAATTCTTCTCCCGAAAATGGCAGGCCATTGTCAGTTTTGAGTGTTTGGGGCGAGCCCCGTGCGGTGAACACATCATCCATTACTGGTAGGGTTGCATTTGCTGACATGGATGCTAC
This sequence comes from Lissotriton helveticus, assembly GCF_964261635.1. Taxonomy (NCBI): domain Eukaryota; kingdom Metazoa; phylum Chordata; class Amphibia; order Caudata; family Salamandridae; genus Lissotriton; species Lissotriton helveticus. Next base: position 946,385,307 of record NC_136068.1, read on the forward strand.
TTGTCTGCCTATTGGGAAACGGGAGAACTCATCTATGATGACCAGTAGATAGTTTCCTGTCTCTAGTGGTCCATAGAAATCTGCCGCCAATTCGGCCAACACCGCTTTTGGTAGTTCAGACATTTGAAGTGTCTCCGGTTTGGGTGGTGGCCCCGTCACCTGGCAGACGTGGCAACGCATGACAATCGCTTCAACCATGCTATCTAACCCTGGGAACCACACTTTTTCTCTCAGCATTTTCTTAGTTGCCACTATTCCTCGGTGTGACTCGTGTGCCAATTCTTTGGTTTGCATTCTCAGCGTGCGGGGCATCACTATCCTTGTTCCTCTCATCAGATTCCATTTTCGGTCTCTGAGAGCTCTTCATTAATCTTATTGAATTCTAGCAGTTCCTCCTTTATTACCCCTTCATCCAGAATGCTATTGTTGTTTATGTGCCTCCACCTTTGTTGCCTGGTCACTTTCTGGATGGCTTGCATGGTGGGGTCTTGTTTTGTCTCCTGTTCCAACTCTGACATTGTTATTGAGGCTGGCGTGTTGTGCTTCAGGATGAAATTCAGATATTCCTCTGCCATTGTCGTGGCCTCAGCTTTGTGTGGCAATGGATGTCTGGACATATAGTCAGCTGAGTTGTGTTCTTTGCCAGGCTTGTGTATTATTTTGAAGTTATAGTCCATTAGCCTTATTCCCCACCTCTCTATTCGAGGTGGTATCTTAGCATATGGATTCCCATCGATTGTAATTAGAGCTTGGTGGTCCGTTACTATCGTGAATGGTTTCCCATATATGAACATGTGATAATGTTCGCAGGCCCACACAACTGCCAGGCTCTCTTTTTCCGGTTGAGAGAATTCTCTCTCAATGTCTGATAGGCTTTTGCTCCCATAGGCCACTACGCATCTTGGCGAGTCTTTTCCTGGTCTGTGTTGCACGAGTATTGCCCCCAACCCTGCTGGGCTTGCGTCTACTGTTTGTTCGGTGCACAACAGTGGATCAAAGTATGCCAGATGATCTACGGCAGTCACAGCTCCTCTTATTTCCTCAAAGGCTTTGCTGCAATATTTTGTCCATGCAAAAATCTGCCCTTGTTTTGTCAGTTCCCGCAGTGGTGCACTTACTGTCGCAAAGTCTTTGATATATCTTGCACAGTAGCTGGAAAGACCAAGGAATGACTGGATTTCTGCGACATCGCTTGGTGGCTTCGCTTTTTCCAAAGTGTCTACCTTGTTGTCCGCATTCCTTTTTTTGAAAAAATGTGTCCATAGAACACCAGTTCATCTGGTCCCAGTTCACACTTGTCTTCATTTAGTGTGAGGCCAGCCTGTTCTAGCTGGGAGCATACTTCTCGCAACGCTGTGTCGTGTTCTTCATCTGTCTTGCCGAACACCAGGATGTCATCGCTATAGTTCAAACTATTTTTCACTGGCCTTATCACTTGTCTGATAGTCTCTTGGAATATTTCGGCTGCTGGCGATATCCCAAAGCTCAGACGTTTATAGCGGAGCAGACCTAGGTGTGTGAAGAATGTTGTTATGTATCTTGATTGCGGATCCAGCTCTAACTAGTGATATCCCTTGCACAAGTCCAGTTTAGAGAATCGTCTCGTTCCTGTCAGGCAGCTGATCATGTCGTCAAGGTGCGGTCCAGGGTGTCTTTCTCTTTCAATTGCCATGTTCAGTACCCTCATGTCGACACAGATCATGATCTTTGATGTGTTTTTCTTTGGTACAGCCACTTTTGGCGACACCCGGGGTGTTGGTACTTCTGCGGCTCTATGATGTCCTGTTTCAGTAATGATTCTATTTCTTCCTCTACCTGTGGTTGCAGGTGGATTGGTACTCGCCGGTGGTGCTGAGCTACCGTTTTTTTAGGTTTCGTCGATGTGTAGCGTAATTTGTCGCCCTTTTAGCTTCCCTAGTCCTTTTAGTAGTTTTGGACATTCTTTTAGGATATTTCCTTTTTCTGACATGTTGTATGTCATCTCGAGCAGGCCCATCACTTGGGCTGTGACATTGCTCAGCAGGCCCGGTGCAGGAATGTCCCCTCTTAACACATGAATCTCCTCTTGTGTCGTTTGGTTTTTGTATGTTAAGTTCTCTGTGAAATTCCCTAGGTTCGTTACTGGTTTCCTTGAAACCCATGTGAACACCTCAACTCTTGATGGTTGTAGCGTTGGTTTTATTACCATCTTCTCATATTCCGATGCACACATGATGTTGCATGTGGCACCGCTGTCAAGCACGAACCGTGCCTTGTGTGGTCCTACGTCTATTGTCACAGACTCCATCTTTTTGATTGTTTTCTTATCCACCAGGCAAATGCTTTCCTTAGTTTTGCCGTCATCTGTGGACATGAGGTAAAGTCGCTCCACCTTTTCTTCTTCTTCCTCTTCTCCTGACTCCAATGATGAGCTTCTGTTTGCTGTTTTGCTGTGCCTGACATTCCTGCTCGTCTCCATTCGTGGTCTTCCTCTTTCATTTCTAAACTGCATCCCTTAGCACACACTGGCAAAGTGGTTGCTTCGGTTGCATTTTCGGCAAGTTTGACCAAACGCTGGGCATACGCCTCTATGTCGAAACTCCAAGCCGCATCTGTAGCACTGTGACTCTTGTTGTTTCTTTGTGATATGTTTGTTTTGTCCCTTCTTCCAGTTGCCGGCGCGGCTGTTGTCTGTCATGCGGTGCGCCTGTTCAATTCGCCTTTCCATTTACTTTGATTGTAGTTTTGCCCTTGCTTCTGCTCTTGCTAGTGACAGGATGTTCTCTAGCGATGTCGGTTCCTTCAAAATTCGGGTGCGGAACTCTGTGTCATGACACCCTTCGATGATACGTAGGCGAATTGCTTGTTCGTTGTCACAGGCTAGTTTCTTGGACTCTACTACGTCAGTAGCCTCCATGTATCTCTCAAATCTTGCAATCCATCGCTCCCATCTTATTCCCACTTGTGGCTCTGATATGTTAAATGGGAGGGGTCTGCGATATTGGGTGCTCTGTCTTGTCTCTGCCATGTCTCCTCTCTTTGTTCTTTGTTCTTGTGTAATTCTCTTTGTTACTTCCTTTCTTTGTCTCCACCTCGTGGTGCTTTCTGGCACTTGTTTCTTTTAGGGCTCTTTCAGGCCCTTTTCAGCTTTTTCTTGTCGTCTGGAGCTCTTCCTTGCTCTTTATTTTGTTCTTGGCTTTCTTTGCCACCTTTCGCTTTCCTTTTAGGGCTCATTTTGGCCTTTTTTCAACCTTTTTTGCTTCTGCCTGACTTTAAAATGGCCGACGGCTCTTTCTGCCTTCTTATTGGCTCCTTCGCCTGACTTCAAAATGGCCGCCGAGACTCTGGCCAGATTTCGGGACCAATCGGGCTTCTTGCCTGACTTCAAAATGGCCACCCGTCTTTCCTGCGCGCTGATTCGTTTATTCTGCCTGTCCTTAAGATGGCCGCCGAGACTCTCGCGAGAGCTCGCGCCATTTTCTTTATCTTCGCGCTCTTTCACACGGCGCTTACCGGGCACAGGCGATCTTGCTCTCGCAGCGGTCGGGTGGGCTCCCGCGTCGCTGCACTTCATGAGGTGCACATTTCGCGGACTCTTTGTCTTCTTGCACACAACGCGATCCAGGGTGGGCTCCTGGTTTCACAGACGCGATGCAGATGACACGCGTGACTTCTTTCGCCTTCGTCGCCAGTTGTAGTGTCCCTGAGGGTCCCCCAAGGATCACACTCTACACAGTCTTCTGTAAGGTAATCTTTATTTACTCGTCGTCTTGCTGCTTGCCCAGATGCGTCCTGCTCCTATCGCCGCTCCCCACGATCCGCTTCCTGCCCCCCTGACCGGATGTGATGTCCCGTGTCCTTTCCCCAGTGTCTCTGACCCCGTGTGTCCTAGTGCCCGACTGCCTGGTCACGACACCCAGGATAGATTCAGTTAAGCAACCATGCAAGGGACCGAAGTCTCCAAAAGTCTATGAAGGACGGTGCTCCATCTGCCAGTGGGTGTGTTGAAATTCCTTACAGAATGGTATTACCATAAGATATCAACCATAACAACCAAAGTACCAATCGTAACGCTGGCAAAAAGGCGGAGGGAAATTCCTCCTACAACCTGGAGGAAGCAGGGAGGAACCATGGGAGGCAAAGTATAGAACACCAACCATCATAAGGTGTCCAGTGGATCATGGGAAAGGCCACCTAATGACGTGAAGGGGGTTGTCCCCACGGTTCTTGCAACACCCGAAATGTTATGGCTCGAGGGGAAAGGGGTTGGTGGGGAGGGGGGAACAGACCCCTGTGAGTGATACATGGAGTCTAAAGTCATGAGAGGGATCAGTAGGACGACTCATGAAGGGCGCGGAGGATGTAATCTAGCAGAAATATTTTGTACATATGTGTCTCAAATGATGATGTGTCCCACTCCACCGCCTCCAATGGAAGCAGATGATAAAGCCTCTTTCTCCGCCATTTATGTGTTATTCGAAGTCATACTGGAAGGGCAGCCTTCTGAGTTGCCTTCAAAGACATGGCTATTAACTGGTTAAACAGTGTTAATGCTAAATCAGCTAGTCGTAAGTAATGTTTAGAGTGTTTTGAGTGTTCAGTGATCCCCATCAAGCAAAATATTGGATCATGGGAGAGTTGCATGTCAATCACTGCTGAGGTATGTTCCAGTACTTGGGACCAGATATGCACCAAAGGTGGGCATTCCCACTCTATATGCAGAAATATGGCACCAGCATGTCTGCATCTGGGGCAGATAAGTGAAGTCCTCTGGAACATATTATGCAGGTGGTGTAGAATAAGATAGGTTTGATAGAGGAAATTACATTGTGGAAATTTAAGATGCGTATTGCGAGACACCTGTTTGACGTGACCGAGTGCCATTGCCCACTATTTGCCTCTAAGGACAATGTCCATGCCTGTCTCCCATTTAGTCCTGCCATTGTGTGTCTGGCTCACATCTGACGCCAGAAAGGCAGCATAAAGAAAAAACACAGATTTACGACCCATCCCATGAGTAAGGAAACAGAACAGCCCATGGTGGAGGGATGGCTTTGTGCATTCCATCGACCAAGCACTGCTGATAACCTGTATGAGAGTGTGATAAGTTAGGAAAGAACCTACACTCAGACGGAAGGTGTCCTGAAGTTTTTCAAATGACTGTAAACAGCTATCTTCACAGAAGCCACCGAGTTGAAGTAGTCCCACCTCCCGCTATGACTTTGGGTCATGACCTACCAAGAGTAGCTTAGCCGTAGGGAGATCCCTGAGGGGAAGCTGTGGTGCATATGGGGGAGTTGAGAATTTGGGCTGCATATATCTGTTCCATACCAGTATAACCATGCACAGTAACCTAGGCAGCTCTTTATCCAGAATACCCGCCAACACTAGCCAATGCAGTAAATTTCCACCTCTAAGTTCATTAACAATGAAATTAAATCAACACATTTTGTCTTTTGCTAGCCATCGAAGAGGTAGTTGCAATTGCACTGCGGAAAAGTATAATTCCGGTTCTGGTGTGCCCAGGTCCCCCTCCTGCATGGGACAATGTATTATCTGAAGAGACACGTGCTTTCTTGCAGGCTTCCGGATTAGATCCTATTCTAGCCCACTTAACTTCCCGAGGAAGGCACTGGCTGGCACTACTGGGAAGGTAAAAAAAAGTATGACAACCGGAGGAGGATAAGCATTTTGGCTAGAGCAGCTCGGCCCACAGGAGACAAGGGGAGCCTCCATTAGAAGGCCATTGAATATCGCACTGAAGTCAAGGCCTTGCTATGATCACCGTCTAGGAGATCATTATCAGCATTGCATACGTTAATCCCCAAGTAGCAAAATGTATCACAGACCCAGGGAAGGCGATCTAGCCCCAGTCCAGCTCACTCAGTGGGGCTCAATCACCACAGTGGGAAGATACAAAACTTGCCCCAGTTAACCCAAAGTCCAGCTAGGTCCCCAAAGATGTCCAACAGGTTGTAAAGGTCAGACAAGGATTGGGTATGATCTTACAGATATAGGAGCACGTCATCTGCGTAGAGTCAGGCAATGTGCCAATTTGTATGTATTCGAATACCCCATCAGGGGCTCTGAGTGAACAGCACAGCCGCAAGGGGAGAGAGTGGGCATCCCTGCCTACTACCCTTTTTGATTGGGAAGGAGCATGAAATGTAACCTCCTGTATGCAGCCTAGCTTGTGGAGCTGCATATAGTAACTTGATCCATTTAAGAAGGTTAGGGTCTGAGCCAAAGGCCTCCAACACACATAAAAAGTAAGTTGAAACCTTCTCGAAACCTAGGAAAATCCTCACTCAGCGGGACTCATGCCAGTTACTGCACCCATAATATGGCATAACCGGCGTGTGTTATACGCTGTCCATCTATATAGGATGAATCTAACACAGGGAAAAGTCTGTTGGCAAGGACTTTGCATAGAATCCTGTAGTTAATGTTGAGCATGAAGGGAGGGTGACATGAGGTCACCAAGAGTGGGTCTTTGCCCTGTTTTTGAAGTACTACGATAAGGGACTCTCGGAGGGAGGCAGGTAAACTACCCCTTAGATGCACCTCCTGATACATCGCTAGTAGTTTAGGGGTAAGCGGAAAGCGATAAATTGCATCAAACTCTATGGAAAATCAGTCCATGCCCGGGGTTTTGCCTCGCCAAGTTGCTGAATGGCCAAATGAATCTCATCCAGCTGTATGGGCAGCTCCAAGTCTAGGAGGTAAGGGGGACAACCAAGGAAAAGCAAATTCATGCAGAAAGTATATATATATTTTCATCATAACTGGCAAATACATCATCTATGCCTGCTTATATGTTTGCCATGTGGCCTCCAGCATCTAAAATTGCACCTGTAGCTGTTAGTGGGATTTCTGAGTTCAGTAGCCATGCTAGCATTTGCCCTGGTTTATCACCCTCCTTGTGCTGGTGTGCTACTGTGGCTTTTTAGTCAATGTTGCTTAATCGCTGAGTCTGTTCTCTATATTGGCAGCAAAGATTCGCCAGTCGCGGGTGTGCAACCACAGCAGTCACAGCAAGTTCAGTTACACGCATATGTGTCTCAAGGTCTGTGAAAGAGAGCTCAAGTGTCGACCTCACACCCAGGAGGTGTTAACGCAGTGCCCCCTCAGGACCTCCTTCATAGCGTCCCACTGTTGCCCCTGGTGGTAGCCATACCATCTTTGTCTGCAAAGGATTGTGTAGGGTGTGTGCCAATGGCCTCTCTATAAGTTATATCCATTAGTGCTTCCGTCCTTGGTGTCCATGTTGGGACGGCAGATCTAGTCACCGCCAATGGATGGTTACCGTAAGCAGGTTATGGTCAGAAAGAGTGCGGCCCAAATATTCAGGGTTCTCTATTAAGGGCCATTAGTCTGCAGTGCAATTTTTTTATCCATTTTAGTGTAAATCTGATGGCCAGGGGCGTAATATGAATATTCCGTGTCAGATAGGTGTACTAACTAAGCCTTGGCAGAGTTCGCGATAAGCGGAGCTCCGCAAGCAGTGGAGTGCGTTAGATAAAAGCAGTTCATGGTGATTTTCAGTGCAAGGTGCTTGTCCGCACTGTGCAATCATCGCGAATGGCACCAAGCACAGTGCAAGCGGGCGCTGGTTCCTTTCTGCTGCTCAATTAGATTTTTACTCCAGCAGCAGCTTTCTCATCGCAAACAGATGGTTTCCAAATGCAAGCGGTCGCGAGCATACATGATCACTCGCAATTAGAAATCTGACCACCCGCGTTGAGAAATCTCACCAGGATGTTGATTTTCCATGCTCGCACTCGCCAGCTTGATGTTGACGATCACGAACGAGGAAAAAATTCACCAGGAGGTTTATTTTCCTCACTCACGCTTTGCAACTTGATGTTGACGAACGTGAGCGAGGAAAAAACTCACTGCCCAGACTTAGTCCTAACCGGCAGACATCATGTATATGGAGTCAGTCCAGTATTGAAATTGCTTTGTTGCCTGTATCCCTTGGGTGCCCAGGAGTGGCATCACTGATCTGTCTAGAAGGAAATCTTGAAGATATTTAAAGTAACCACACCAGAGCCCAAGGGCTGTGGGTCAAGTATTAAAGCTGGAGACAGTGTGTGGAGAAAATCTCCCTGATGTATGTTACATGCATAAATTGAGAGCAAGAGGAAAGGGCAACCATCCAACAGTCCCTCAACTAGTACATATCTATTTTCAGTGTCACTTAGTGTCCTATGCTGCACAAGAAGGAACACCTGGTGCCACCCAAATCAAAGTTCCATAAGCGTATGCTGAATACAAGGTACCATAATTTTGTACTCCCCAGTGATTGGCAACCTCAAATTCCGGCTTCGTAAAAAGCATTTCCTGGATGCATGCAATATGCACATTTCAACATCTAAGGTATGCATAAATAATATGTCACCTAGCAGGTGTGGCAATCCCCTTAATAGTCCAGGTCAGCACAGTAAATACTGCAGACATTAGTTGTGGAAGTAGTCCCAAAATACCCCCAACGCAGCAGAGGAGACAGCGATCAACTTAAAACATTTCTCCCAAGTTTCCACGTTCCCTGCCACCCAGCCTGATTAAAAGAAACACATAAGAACTGTAATACAACAAAACACCCATTCCCAGGCTTAGATACCAATGCGCATCATGCCAGCAACACCCAATCGCAAAGATCAAACATGGTACACACCATTGGAAAGAAAGGGTCCATTTGGAAATACACATTAGGTGGGGGGCGGAACTAATGTAGTTTGTAAAGTGATAACCAGCATCTGCAGAGCCCGACCAAAGTTCAGGTAACATACCCCAACACTCATAGATGTCCCATGTTTTGGCATCATACATTATCAGTCTCAGAGGCAAGGGTCAGGTGAGAAGGGAGAGTCGAGAGAAGCTTTAGCAATCCACTGAACAGGATCCCCTCTCGGAGGAGCCCAGAGGAGTGGTCAGAGATCCTATCCCTGAGGCAACAGATCCAGGAGCTCCAACTTCCAATTCAGCATCAGTGTCCATGGTCAAGAACTGGTAGTGGTTAAGAGCCATGAGTAGAGACTTCAGCAACCACCAGCGCCCTTCTGCCTTCCATCTGATCAACCTTCCAGCTCATTCTGAGAGGCATCAGTCAGTGGTTGGATACCTTTGGAGTGCAGTCAGTCTCATGCTTCTGTAGGGGTGGCAAAGAAATGCGTAGAATCAGAGTCTATTACTCATAGTTAATCAGGTAAAAGTAATGCGTATAAGAGGCCAAAGGTGCGGAGCTGGGCTTTATCTGCTTAGAGGTGCTGTGTCTCCTCTGAACCTCTTCCGTATAGTCTGGATATGCCATGATCGTAGCATCATTGTTGGTCAAGGGGCCCTTCGCTCTGAATAACTGCAGAATTAGGTCTCTTTCACGATAATTTAGGAGACGTGCAATTACAGGGCATGGAGGAGATCCGTGGAATTCTGTATGCCCTTTCAATGGGGAAAAAGTTTGGTACCTTAGCCACAAGTTCCAACTTTGTTAGCCACTCCTCAAGGAATAGCTCTGTGTTTACATTCTCGGCACCTTCAGGGAAGCCCAGAAAGTGGACATTATTCCTCCAAGAGTGGATGTCTGCGTCCTCCGCTCTTACTGTAAGCTCCCACACCTCCTTCTATAGCATTGTGACTTGTTCCTGTAGGGTCTTGACAAAGGGCCAGATCACTGATAGCATGGATTCAGTTCCATCCACCCGTTCTGCAAGTTTGGCATGATCGGCACACAGCAGACCAGTTTAGATTTGGATTGCTCCTAACTGCATTTCCATTGAAGTCTTGGAATCCTGTATGGCCTGGAGCACTTTGTCAAACATAGCCATATGTTTCTTGGGAGTGTTCTCAAGTTGACGCATCGGATCTGTTGTAGTTGAAAGCATTTGCATTATGGACTCTTGGGGAAGAGGTTTATTTGCCTTAGGGTGCACCATCCCCCAGTGGGAGCTGGTGCTGCGGGCCAGATGTGACTCTCGGGGTCGGGGTGTAAGAAGCATCCACCAAGGATGGAAATGTGCTAGGCATAGTGCTGTGGAGAGAGATTCAGATTGTAATCCTCAGTAAGACAAAAGCTTGTCTGTGCCACTTTTGAGACAGATTCTAGCCACTTGATAGGCTCGTTCCAACCACAACAATATATCCTGGCATCAACCAGGCCAAATCTCACAAGATAATGTTCCGGCAGCTGTATCCGTGCTCCCTCCACTGTCAAGGGAGGAGCCTACGTATCCATAATAGGGTCCCCAAGGGACCGGAGAAGGGGAAGGGCCATGGGTGTCCCCTGGCACCACAGTAAGTATGCATTGTAATTACAGCTTTGGGGGAGTTCTTAATGCCATGTTCCAGGTTTGGCAGTCACTGCCATGAGGCCGCCAGCTCCCTTGCTCTTTCATCAAGGCTTCAGTTGCCGGAAGCAACAGCGCAGCCCCACGGGGCGGCACACAGCACCCTCAATGTCAGGTGATGCCACTCCTGGCAGCCCAAGCAGGCCACAACGTCTCTGGGCTCTCCCGGTAGTCCACGCCATGGGTTGCGGCGGCAGCGACTCTCAAGTAGTCTCAGTGTTCTGGCCCTTCCTTCACCCACACTGTCATATCGGGGGCCAGAGGAGATCTCATCTGATGAGGTGGGGCTTCAAATTAGTAAGGAGAAATACCGCAGGACTCAAAATCTATTGGAGCCTCAGTGTGAGGCATCCGATCTAGGCTCCATCTTGGTCATGCTCCAAAGCCAGAGTCTTCCATAGCTCACATATATTCATTGTGCATGGGTCTGATGGGGGCCCCTGAATGGTTGAGGGCCCCTGCACTACCAGGGTGGAAGTGGTCGGCTTAACACCTATACCTCAATTGGACACTTCCATGCCACAAAAATAATCAGCCTTCAGATATCTTAATCCATAGTTTAATGCATCTGTTTGAAAGTGCATTATTAGTAGTGGTAAGTATGCATCTACCATGGCGATAATGCCACTAACACAATATAGGGCTCAGAATAGGTCTCAGAAAATGATTCCCATGCTCATCCCTTGGTAGCTTGGCTGCCAGCAGGCAGGCTTAACTTCAAAGACAGGTACGTAAAGCATTTAAAAACACATATTCAGAAATAATTAAGACACAACACACAATAAAATCCAACACCAAGTTATAACATTTGGAAATATATTTATCTTTAAAATGACACCACAACGAAAAGAATCCAATGTAGGGAAGTTGAGATATGAATTTTTAAAGATTTACGGCCACATGCATCATTGTAGGATTTTGCATTTCCTAAATTGCGAAAATTAAGGAATCGCAATTTAGGAATTGCAAAATCCTATGCATCAACAAATCCGAATTTTTTTTGGGATTTCTTAATTTTCGGAATTTGCGATTCCTTAATTGCGAATCGCAATTAAGGAATGGCATTGCATTGATTCCTATGGGCCTAGAGGCCCATAGGAATCAATGCCGTTTTGCTTTTTTTTTTTTAGGATTCGCAATTTGTTGATGCATTGCAAGGGTGCTGAGGGGGGTCCAAAGGACCCCCCCACCTCTGCACCCTTGAAATGTTTTTTTAAGTGCAAGTTTCACACACACATGTCCAAAGGACATGTGTGTGTGTAACATGACACTTTAAAAAATGCTTTTTTGAGCTTTTTTGGAGGATTTCGCAAATTAACACGAGGGTCAACCTTGTGTTAATTTGCACCTCCTATTTGAATACTCGCATTTTTTAAAAAAAATCATGCATTGCATTTAAGGAATCGCACAAATGCGATTCCTTAAATGCAATCGCATTTTTAGGAATTCCAAAAAATTGCGGTTTCTGGAAAATTGTTTCATGCATACCAAAAAATTATTTTGGAATCGCAAACGGTCAAATTTTCCGATTCGCACCGTTTGCGACTCCAAAATCATTTGATGCATGTAGCCGTTAGCCCTTTATAGCAGATGGAAACCTATAGTGCCTATTAGGACACCTGGTCACACTAGAGCGGGACAGAAAAAGTTTCAGGCCGACCACGATACTGCCCTGTGTGACTATCCCTCATAGTAGGTCTTGGTTAAAGTTTTTACCCTCTGACTTAGAAACTTCTCTGAAGCTTTTCTTTCCAGGGTACATCGAAGCTCTCAGCCAGTCTGGATGCGGTGAGGTTTGCCGGCTTGCTTTGCGATGAGCTCCTGGTCAAAGCTATAGAAGTTAGACCTCCGGAGCTGTCCAGCGGGACGAACCAGAGATCCAGGCCGGCTTGTCTCTCGCGGTTGTTCTTGGTCACCTTTTCTACATTCGCTAGATGCTCTTCATCAGGCCGGCCAGGTCGAGTCGGTCCATTTATGGAGCTTTTTTTCAAAGTTGCTCCAAAGTTCTCAAAACGTCTTGAACGACTTCCTGAAGTTCTTTTGAGGGTCCCTAAGTGTCCAAAATGTACTCCAAGTTTCTGGAAGCTCTAAGATGGTCCTTACAAGTTTGGGACTTTAATTCCCACAATCGACTTGGACAAAGCCATTACAAATCTACTGGTAGTACTCCATGATGGGGATTCTTAGTGGTGATGGTCGAGGTGAACTCTGTTAACCGGTAGCATTTGAAACAGGTTTGATCCACAGGGCCCTTGTTCCATATTGTGCTGCAGATGCAATTAGTCAAGTGCAGGGCTTGGTTGGTGCAAATCAAACTTCCCAGCATGAACCCACCCTTCTTCCTTTAGTTTCAAGCAGCAGGTCTGAGAGGCACTTCCCCTCTCAGATACTTATGCAGTGTTCTCTGGGATCACACAGGATGGTTCCTCTGTTCAATGAGTTGCAGGGCAACACCCCAACGCATGACTATTTCCCCCAAAGTGTGGCACAATGGTCTCCCAGAAAGCACAATTTCTCCAACATTTTATATGGCTGAAGCCTCAGCAGAGATGCAAGAGTTGGCTAAACCAACCTCCAGCATGTCTCATCTCCATAGACTCCCTCCGTCTGGCATCTGCACATTCTTTCCTTAAGCCTATCATCTGGCAGGGGTGTAAATGAAACTGTGCTCTTCTGTCTGCCCCCTCCTTCTTTTGAAGTTCATGGTTTCCGAACCCTCACCCAGACTCCCGTTGGACCAGTGGACTAGCATTCTTACAATCTCCAGACCCTCATTTACTCATGACCCCCCCTCCAATAATAAGGAGTACGATTATTGGATTATGAAGTCACTTGACTCCATACTTCCCTTCCGTAATACCAGCCTAAAAAGGCAGCAGAAAACAGCGCCCTGGTACTCAGAAGAACTTAGAGGCAAGAAACGTCTATGTAAGAAGCTGGAAAGGAAGTGGCGCCTGGGTTATGCCGCCACAGACAAAGCTATATACAGGGAGGCTATAAGAGCCTATAAATCTGAAATAGAAGTAGCACAATCGGCTTATTATAGTGAGAAAATCATGTTGGTCAGATCCAAAACTAAAGAGATGTACCAAATAGTAAAAAGCCTGACCAGGCTTCCACCACCCTCGGCTGCCAACCATAATCAACTCTCAAGATGCAATGACTTAGCGGAATTTTTTTTCAAAAAATAAATAATATTTACTTATCCTTTTCAGATACGGATTTAGAACCTTCCTTTCAAGAACCATATCACCCCATAGAAGCTGAGGACTTCCATCAAAACACTTTAGATTATTTTCCCCAGTTAGATTTAGAAACACTTGAGCCTCTGATGCACCAAATAAAGTCAGGCTCCCCATGTGACCCCGCCCCCCCGAGCACGCTGGTTTCAGCTGGCCAGGTAATTCTTCCCATGATCATGGAGCTACTTAATTCCTCCATAGCGACTAGCACTGTACCGCCCACCTGGAAACACGCCATGGTGCGAGCACTCCTGAAGAAGCCCACCCTTGACCCCGGCAACCTTAACAACTACCACCCGATCTCTTTGCTCCCATGGGTGAGCAAAATCCTCGAGAAACACATTAACATCTACCTAACTATGTTTCTCGAGAGCAACCATCTACTTGATGTCACTCAGACGGGCTTCCGTCCCAAACATGGGATGGAAACTGCCTTGTTGGCGGTTACAGAGGAAGTTAAGCGGATCTTGGATCAGGGGGGATCAGTGGCAGTTATCCTCCTTGATCTGAGCGACGCGTTTGACACAGTGAACCACAAAATCCTCTTGCGCCGTCTCTATAGTCTAGGAGTATCAGGAGAAGCTTTGGCCTGGTTCAAGTCCTTTCTAAGTGACAGGACTTTTAAAATCTTTGAAGGAGCCACTGTCTCCTCAAGCAAGCCCTTGGGCTGCGGGGTACCGCAGGGCTCATCCTTGAGCCCTACGTTATTCAATGCATACATGAGACCGCTGGCTGAGATCGTTCGCCCATATGGTATTAAGATCATTACATATGCGGACGATACTCAGCTAGGGGTCTCTCTAACGCAAAATAAATGCCTCCAACCACAGACCAGTCTGACAACTTGCTTGGAACAGGTCAAGAATTGGATGACGAAGTCCTGCCTCAAGCTCAACGGGGACAAAACCGAGCTTATGCTCCTCGGCCCACCAGCTTCCCCCACCATGGATTTTTTATGGCCTAACAGCCTGGGCGCGCCTCCTACACCCAGAGACAACATAAAAAGTCTGGGGGTGTGGTTGGACAAATCCCTGACATTCAACACCCAAGCAACTAAACTGTCAGCGACTTCCTTTGGTCTCATCAGGATGATGAAGAAAATCCTTCCGCTGCTACCTTTTGAGGGCAAGCTAGTAGTTATGCAAGGTCTAATCCAATCCCGTCTCGACTTCAGTAACGCCCTATATTTAGGGGCGCCTGAATATTGTCTGCGAAAACTTCAGCGGATTCAGAACTGTGCAGTACGCACATTGCTCAGTCTTCCACGCAGAACTTCGGCGGAGCCTGGGCTGAGAACTTTGCACTGGCTCCCTGTCAGGGAGAGAATTAAATTCAAGTCCATGTGCTTCTCCCATCAAGCATACTGGAAATCTGGCCCAGCAATCAATCATTTTCTGATTACCTCTTACCGCCCCAACAAACAGCTTTGTTCCTCTCATGCCTTCTTGGCGACAGTCCCCCGGATTAGGAGATCCAGAGCTGGAGGCCGGTCTTTTTCTTACAACGCAGCCAAGTTATGGAACTCACTCCCCCTCCATTTAAGATCTAATCCTAATTTGATGACCTTCCGCAAACAACTCAAAACCTTTCTTTTCTTTTCAATAAATCAGACTAATTCCCGGGCTGACCACACTGGGAGGCACTAACCTAGCTCTTAGCGCCTGGACGCCTCAGGGCAGCGCTTAATAAAACCCCATTTCATTTCATTTCACCCTTGCTCTTGCATTCCTCTGCAGCAGAACCCTCTCCTCCCAGAACAGCACTTTCACCCCAGGGGCTACTTATAACCTCAATAAAGCAGCCTGGCTAATCCACTTAACTCTGACCAATCAGGGCAGATCAACAGAAGGCTGAATGTTGGCTTACAAACAAGAACGTCTTATAACTTCTTGTCTGAACATTTTAGGATACATTCAACATTAGCATATTGTTGGATTTATCAATACCATTTTAGTAAGTCCTTGAATTATATTTTTGGTGTTTCCTGGTGGTAATTAGTTTGTAATACCTCTTGCCATTTTAACCTATGTGCCTTGGGATCTGCAATGGGGAAAATGAACTGGGCAATCTTCTCCAACACCAGGGCATATAAAACATCTTTTTTAAGGATCCTGCCTACATCTACTTTATTCCCCATCTCTGGTACACCTAGGGGAGACTTTAGGGGTTCTGAATATGTAAAATTTTGCAGCTCTGCACTCAGTAGTGGTCCTAGCATAGAAGTCGATTTTGGGAACCCCTTTACTACAATGAGGGATCAGAAATGTGCAATTCCACTAAACCCAAGGCATATAAAACCTATTTCATAAGGGTCCTCCTTATCAGTACCTGACCCTCCCTACCCCCACCACTGGGACACCTAGGGGTGATCCTGGGGGTACCTAACATACCACAATATTGTAGATTATTAATTTTTAAGTGCCCCAGACACCAAAGTCAACTTTGGGCACAATGTACATGTTAAAAACAGTCCTGCACTACTGGGCAGCTTTTAAACTGACCTCAGGCCTCAGCAGTGCACATTTGCAAGTGCAGAAAGGGCTGCTGGCCTGCAAACTGCCTTTACATATTATATACTAGGGACTTAACAGCAGTTTTGACCTCCCTGCCCTATAGGGGAGGTCATGCCAATCGTAGGGGTACCCTAACCTATAGTGAACCCTAGTGTGTATAGGTGATTTCACTGTATTCTAAGTGTGTTTTCAGAATAGCACTGGCCCTGGGCCTGGTTAGGCAGAGCCAGGGGCAGTCAGATTCAGTTACCACCAGTACCAGTCAGCATAAAATAGGGATGCCCAGGGCACAGGATGACTTTGCCACAGCATCATTTTATCAAAAGACATTCAGTGAAGCAAAAATTTTCAGGCAGACTGTTGCAAAGTTTTTGGGTTAGCTAACTAAAAGAGGGCTCTCTGGTTTGGTTGTTGTCTATTTGCCGCTCTACAAAAATGAAGCGTGTAGCAGAAAGCAGCTTGCGTGAATGAAGACATTTTTGCACCATATTTTTCTTTGCCATGAAAGACTGTATGGACTATGCATATGTGTTTGGACTGAATACACTGTTTTACTGCAACAAAGGCAGATCTTTCGATTCCTGTGATATTTGAACATGTTTGCATAGGAGCCTGACCATCCACACGGTAAAGTTTTTAACCTTTTGGAACACCAACCAGCAGTAAACTAGAAAATCAAACTAAAGGCTGTTGCAATAGTCAGATGGCGTAAACATGGTGTGCTTCTCGCGAATGGGAAAAAGTGGGACCTTCCTCAGGAGGCCTAGCATAGCAAAGCAATTAATAGCTATGCATTCAGCTCTGCTGAAAGGGAGATCTTTTGGTCTATATTTCACACCTTTACTGCGGGGTGGAAGATTGTCCAATGTTTTAGAGCAGGGAGCAATGTCCCAGTGAGCAATGTTGTTTCCCAACAGAAGGAGCGTGGCCTCCATCTTTAAGCTTGTGATTGCTATGGTGACAAATACATTGCTATCGAGGAGTCAGAGTTTGGGCATTCTCGTAAAGTGGAATAATTACCTGAGTGTTTGTACCCTGAGAAATAGCCCTATACCTAAAAGATCTATGCAAGGCAGTCATCGGTTCTGATAGATATAGCTATTAGGATAATACGATTTTATTTATTTCCATTTGAAATTGCAATGTAAGCTGGGCAGTTACCTTCACAATATAAGGTGTGTCCCCCTGCTCTCAGCAGTGTGCATGAAGGAGTGTCTTGGAATGGGGTGACAGTGCAGACTCTAAAGTTTCTCCTAAAACTAATAACGTTTTGACAATGAAATCGGAAGCTTTTAATAGCAACAAGTGATCATTGAAGGTCTGACATTTTAAATATCGTATAGTGAGGTAATGAAAAGGAATACTAGCAGAACTGTCTACCAATGTTTCTTGTCAGACATGCCTTGACACCCGAAAGTTCTTCAGGTACTATGGCTTCCTCTCTAGCAGTTTTCACATACTTGTTTTATAGTGGAAAAAGGGCTTAATTTTGGAGCTTTTTTTTCTAAGGGGCTCATTTTATCCTTTGAAATGTTTAATTCCTTTGAAATGCTTTACATAATTCAAACATTATTGTGTCATTTTTTAACTAGCACACAGCTGAATTTATCAAACGCAAAAGATAGACTTTCTACTTCAAAATGGTTCCCAGAATTTCAAAGCACCTACTGACAGCAGAACACGGTTTTTATTTTAACATATTTAGAAAAGCACTTAGAAGATGCCATTTTACCCCTGAAAGTGACCACTAGGCAGTCCATGCGTTAAACAAAAGAACTCAATTAAAATAATGTAATGTACCCTTTTATGTGAATTTTAGAGCTATTATTGTGATGTGAAGCATCTTGCTTTGTAGGTCCCAGAACTGCTTTGTGCATGTAATATACTTAAAATCCACACTTGGAGATGCTCTGTGCTACCTCCCTAGCATGTGTCATCTGAAATATGTAAAAATTATTTGTATTCTCTCATACTCATCCCTTTTTCGAATCTTTCCCATATTTTATTCAGTTTTCTATGCTACGCTGCACTTTTCTGTCCATTAGATATTTTACAGCACCGCTAATAAATACAGGCACTTTAGACATGAGGTAATGACTCGTGAATCATTTGTTATGGCTCTTTGAAGATTGTAGTAATCTCTCTCCATGGACATATTTAGAAGTCTTTAGCCTTCATTACATGTGCAGCGTCCGACCTGTGACCGTAGTATACAAAGTGCCCTGGGGGTGCAGCAGGTGGCCCTGGAGCACTTTGATACTACAGAAGGGGCCGAAAACGCTTGTAGGTCCCTTCTGTAATACAGATAGCTCTGGAGCACATGTAGCACCAGCATTAATTATCAGTTGAGGGCTTTCCCTAATTTGCATGCCGATATCGCTTGCAAATGAAGGAATCTTTTTACCTCTGGGCCAGCGCCGTATTACCGACATGGGTACAAAAGCAAACATGCCTTTAGGAGGTGCACTGAAAGTGTGCCACAAAAAGGTGGTCAACTTTCTGTGCACCTCATAAAGGCGGCCCTCTGTTGAAGAGAAAGGTACCCCATGGACTCCCCAGACATCCCCTTGCAGGCGGGCGCAGTCACTCACTGCACCCGCCTGCAAGCGGATCTCTTTCCTCTCTTGAACATGCAGGCAAGGTTCCACCTGCACAAAGAATCATGGAACAGCTTTTAAACAGCTGTCCTGCATTTCTCTTGAATGCGCTGCCCGGTTCACAGTGAGTTCATTGCTGCCCTGAGGGCTGCACATTCTTCATAATAGGGCAAAATTTGGAACTGGGGAAAAACTAGCTTAAAGTAATTCAGTATTCCTATTCAGTGCCATAATGCAAAATGATGCCCCTCCGCGGAATGTGATGAGAGGCACGGAGTCCCCAGTATCTCACAGATATTCATTGGCCTTGGCCATAAAGAGGGGCTGCTAAAGGGCTGAAACACTTCTGGTCACTTGGGTTCCAGGAGCCTCGAATAGGTATCCATTCCATGAGGAAAACTAATCATTGCTGGATTTTGACTTGGGTGTTAACGCTGGAAGTGCGATCACAGCCACCTCATACCAAAATCAAGCAGACACTTAACGAGGGCCTTTATGAGGCGCCAGTTTGCGCCATATGTGCCTCATTTAGCAAGAGATGTTTTAGAATATCTTTTAAGCTGTGCCTAGTGGCCTATTTGAGCCATTGGGCCCAATGGGCGGATTGAATGTGGGTCCCTGGTGTGGGCAGTGATTGGATAATCTTGTGCGTCACAACTTGGTCGGTAAAAACAGCAATTGAGTGCTAAACGACTATGGTAGTACTGTAGAGATTCCAATCGATATAAGCCCTAATTTACTAAAGTTAGTAAGGGCACTCACAAGACACAACACCATTTAGCGCTAACCATGCTGGGGTTTATAATGATAAGTAAACAGGTGCTATTTTTTGAGTTGCATCATGTCATGGGAGTGCATAAGCAGCATTTTAGAAAATAAGGACCAGAGTTTCTGATATGGATATGCACTCTGAATTGAGTTCCTAACCAGCTGCCTCTTCTGTTTAGGAAACACAGAGCTGCACTCTATGCTTTAAACATATTTGAGATGAGTTACAATCCAGAAGGACAGCAAGTCTTTTATCAACTTCAAACGTGGGTGTCACGACATCGCATTATGGTATTTTAAACTGTGAGAATTTCAACAGGGGATTTCTTTAAATTGTGTAGAAAGTTATCATTAACAAATGGGTAGAGACAACATAAACATTATTCGACGAAGTGCCTCCAACGCTGCCCTAAGTAGTAACAATATACATTTATGAAAATGCACCAAAAACACATATCCGGTAAATGCTAATTCAAAAAACTCGAGAAAATCATTATATCAAAATAAGAAAACCTGAAGTTGTTCTGAGGGGAAAAATACCAAAGTCGTTGACCAAATTGTTCTTTCTCTTAGCATAAATTGATTCCATAAATTTAAAAACGATTCATTTTAACTTGCCATTGTTCAAAAGAAGACATTTTTGAGATGTCCAAAGTGTAGTAAAATAGAGTGTGCAAAAGACATAAAATAAATATAAACCTAAGCTCTAAACATGTTATGATGGTTTAAATGGCAAAAAAGAAAGATTATGTGGTTCTGCTCATGCCTTTTGAATCTGTGTGCCCTTTACCATTTTGTGATTATCAACTGGCCTAGTCAAAGTAGCTCAGGCACATTGTATGTTTCAAAATGGTTAGCTGTAAAGGAAACCAACTAGTTAAACAACCAGCAATCGTTGTATAACAATTTAACCACAGATGAATGGGTACGCTGAACAACTTTGCTGTTAGTTTTATGATGCTGGTGTGCACGATTGCACATTGCTCAGTGTGGGTCGGCTGTTCAGTCTGCACATCACTTTCCTGAACACGTAGATTTGATGCAATGTTCTTTCATGTTTTATGTATTTATTTATTTTATTTAAAAAGTAGTTTTTAGTGCTAGCTTGACCCGTGGCTATCAGAGCACTTTACATACACACAGTAAAGACAGAAGAAAATTGCATTACACAATGGGAAGGCGGTAAGGAAGCAAAACCGAGATAACAATACAACATGAAAAATAGGCAAACAGTGCAGGGGAGGGAGAGAAAACAAACTAAGGTGGCTAACACAGTCCGGTCACCAACTGTACTTGAATGTCAAGTGTCATGTGGTTGTCCTACTGTGGTGTTCTGTATGGACAAACAGTAGCCAGCGCCAGGACACCCTCGGGTAACCGTGCGTTCAAGAAATGCAATTAACACACCAAAACATAACAAGATGTAAATTGGCCTCTTAATTGTTTAGGCAATACTTCATCTTCACATCTGTACATACATGCTTCACCTTACACTAACAATAAACGTTAGGCACATCCCTAGCACCCTCATGCTTATAATATAGCTCTATGCCGATGAACCATTTTTGTTGGCTAGAATGCCTTGATGCCTGAAAATACTAATTGACGTGTTTGTCCTAATTATGGAATCCCTGGGTCTGGCTACAAACCGCTCCAAAACGTTTATGATGACATGCTTATCGTTCTTTAGCTTTATTCGATTTTTATTTAAAATCATAAAAGCATACATTTAAAAACACTCATGACAAGAGTTACATACAAAAACCACAAAATGGCATAAAGATAAGACATTTGTCCATGTTACGTGAATAAATTCCTTGTGTCATAGTAGCATTCGTGATTATCCATACCCATGGCCAATGTACATCGTTACAGGGTGGTTGAAGGCGGAAAAGCCATGGCCACACAGTGCACGGATGTTACTGCGCTTCGTGTGAGCTGGCTCTGCCCTTGGTTTTAGTTGAGGGGTGAGTACCCTGCTTGGGTAAAAGTCGCGTAAGTCCCAGATGGATATAGGGCCAACACCTTCACGGGGGTACGAAGATCACAGGTAGGGAACGACTGCACTGCTTCTAAATTTTATAAGAACAAGGTCACCATCAATATCTTTTTGTAAGGGGCCTAGCCAGCCCACTCTTCTAACAGATATGATGGTCCCATCAAAACCCATGGGCAGGTGCCTGTTTTTTGTTAACCAGTATATGACTTTGTTGAATAAGTCTTGTTACCGCTCAGTTTTTCCATGTTTGATTACTGGAACTCCTGCTAGAACACACACAAAGGGTGCAGCCTCCGGGGGTAGCTGAATGTGAGTTGTGTTATTATTTGGTTCTACTCTTATAGCAGTAAGTTGTAAAG
The DNA here is from genome assembly GCF_964261635.1 of Lissotriton helveticus. NCBI lineage: Eukaryota > Metazoa > Chordata > Amphibia > Caudata > Salamandridae > Lissotriton > Lissotriton helveticus. Next base: position 946,407,110 of record NC_136068.1, read on the forward strand.
GACCCGGTTTGTGGTTAACTTTAGGTGCATTGAGGGGTGGAAGGGTAGGGACTAATGGTTGAGATTGGTTGTTGCTGTTAGTACCAGGTGGGTTGGGACAGGTTGATGTTACAGGATTTTCAGTACGAGTTAGGTTGGCCTTAATGCATTTCTCCATTCCCAACAACCTATCCTCTAGGGTGGCGATTTTAGCAATTAATAGCGAAATGAGTGAGCCAACCATTTGTTCAATCTGGGCCAGAAAGTTCACATTGAAAGAGGTAATTCCATTGGTCTATTTTATCTTCCAATTTTAGAAGGGTGTTAGTCGCAGTCAGTGGAGAGCTAAGACACAGTTTTTGTTGTTTTGATTTATTCCCTATGGGCTTGGCCCCATCCCACTTCCTTTTACTAGATGAGGGTTGAGGAGAAACAGTGTTTGGTGTATTGGCATTTTTGGATTGGGGAAGTTGTACCAGAGGACTGGCGATTGGGGTTGACATACTGGGACGTTTAGCGTGGCAAGGGGAAGAACTTTTGGTTTCGTTTCTGGCTTCCACAGTGGCATAGCTTGTTTTACAGAGGGAATTTAGCTCATCCAACAGCGAGAGATATTGCGCCGTACCATTCGTAGGGTCGGCCGGTTGATTAATGGATATGCTAGAATTGGCAGATTCATTCATGGTGGCGGTGGACGGAGATGGCCTTCCTAGCGTTTGTAGCTCTGAGTACAAGCCTCTCTGGCTGATTGGTATCTTGGTCGCCCCCTTATGAGTCATCATGGGGTGTGCAAATGATAGGCTATAATAAGGCCTCAAGAAATTCAAAAGGTTTTAGAGAATTTTCAGCTAAGGTCCAGTTTGTAATCCCTTGCCAAAAATGTCAGGAAGATCAGAAAGTTGGTACCTTAGCAGTGTGATGAAGTCAGGGGGAGTGGCCCCGTCCCGTCCTCCTCGTGCCTCGGAGGGCCACAGAGGGCCCGCCCTTTGCCCGCACGCGTCCCGCGGGCCAGAAATGGAGCGTTGAATTTATCCTCCCCGTTGTCCAGGGGGTGGGGCTGCCGGTCCGCTCTCAGCCTCCTGGGACAGGTAGTCCCGCTGCGTCCCCCACTCTCCCCAAGCAAGAACTGATGGCAGGGTCGAAGCGTCTCCCGCGAAGCGGGAGGCGCGAGAAGTATTTCAGATTTCCCCGGTGTCCAGTGGGTGGGGCTGCCGGTCCGCTCTCAGCCTCCTGGGACAGGTAGTCCCGCTGCGTCCCCCGCTCTCCCCAAGCAAGAACTGATGGCAGGGTCTAAGCGTCTCCCGCGAAGCGGGAGGCGCGAGAAGTATTTCAGATTTCCCCGGTGTCCAGGGGGTGGGGCTGCGGGTCCGCTCTCAGCCTCCTGGGACAGGTAGTCCCGCTGCGTCCCCCCTCTCCCCAAGCAAGAAAATATGGCAGGGTCGAAGCGTCTCCCGCGAAGCGGGAGGCGCGAGAAGTATTTCAGATTTCCCTGTGTGTCCAGGGGGCGGTGCTGCCGGTCCGCTCTCAGCCTCCTGGGACAGGTAGTCCCGCTGCGTCCCCCACTCTCCCCAAGCAAGAACTGATGGCAGGGACGAAGCGTCTCCCGCGAAGCGGGAGGCGCGAGAAGTATTTCAGATTTCCCCGGTGTCCAGGGGGTGGGGCTGCCGGTCTGCTCTCAGCCTCCTGGGACAGGTAGTCCCGCTGCGTCCCCCGCTTTCCCCAAGCAAGAACTGATGGCAGGGTCGAAGCGTCATGCAATTTTGGGCATACCAATATGAGGGGCATTGAGATAGCGCGGCACCCACTGAGACTTAACGAGAAGACTTCCTATCTGGGCATAGTCTTTGATTCAAAGGGAATTTGGTGACTTGCATCTCCACTGTGGGGTGCTAATTCTCCAGGTCTATCGAGTTCATTTTCAATTTAGTTCAGCGCAGTGGGAAAAACCCATAGTCCTCCTTCTGGAGATCTGCAAGAAAAGTGCCTGCCCACCGTCTTGTATGGAGCTGGCCTGTGGGGACATACAAACCCTAAAGCCCCTTCAAGGTGAACAAAGCAGGATGTTAAGAAGATTCTTGGGGGTTTCACCAATGTGTGCCACACATGTAACATATTGTGAGCTTGGGTTGGACTTTGTAGAGGATGCTATTAAATCAGCCTCTGCTCTCAGTACAGCCAATGGGAAATAGTATTCCATTGCCAGAATCTGGCCATTTGGACACATCTGTTAATCAGATCCAACCAGATTCCTTCGGAGTGAGTCACCTGCCAGTGGCATCCTGTCCTTGTGTGGCGGTATTGGCCAGTGCTCCTAGCTTGGACCCTGGTGCTATAGAATCCCATCTCTGCCAAGAAACAAGGAGACCCACTGGCTCTATTCCAATGTTAATTGCAATGCCAACCTTTGCCACGAGAGTCTTTTGGTATGCAGGGTTTGGACGGTGGGCCCCATGCCTAGGTAGTTTCAAGCTGACTGTACAATTGTCAACTTTCGGCAGCCCATAGTTGTGGATGAAATTATGTCCGAGATCAGGGTAGGAACATTGCAGCCTGGCCTAAAAAATATATATTACCCCTTAGCTTCTTGAATAGTCATCTTAACCCCTCGTTACCTCCACAAAATAGTTTACCCCATATCATTACTATTAACTTTCCACCACCTGCTATTCCAATCAGCTCTGGATCGTCTTTAGGGCAAACTAGAACTATGGACCTGTCTGTTGAATCTGTTGCCTATGAGACTGCACCTGTATCATGTTATTTATATGAGGGAAAGCAGCATTGTGATCTCATTTCTCCTCATGTCCTCCTTGAGCAGGTGGCCACCCAGACCTTTTCTTCTAATTTCAACCTGAAGCTATTGAGCTGGAATGTTGCAGGTTTAGCTTCCAAACTCTAGATTGTACATTGGTCCACACACGTTAACAATTTCAATATTGTATTACTGCAATAGACTTGGGCACAGCACAACATTTTATTTTGATGGCTATACATATTATAACACGCCAGCCTCCCCAGCAGCCTCTGGCCAGGCCAGATGGGGTGGGGTACCTGGGCCAAATTCTCCAAAGCTTGTAATATATACCTGTTTCCAGTTGAGGGGGGTAACGTGCACCACTTCAATTTGAGATGGAAATCCAAATGTGGTTTAGTCATCTTTTTTATTTTTATAGACAAAGTGGTCAAAAGGAAACAATGCTTGGGTTTACCATCTAATCTTTCTGGCTGGTGGTTTTAATGCTAAACTATGTTTTGCCACTTTGTTACCCTTTGCTTTCCCTTTTTCCCAACGTGAGCATAGCCTTGACTCAAATATGGAGTATAGGTGGCATCTTTTTCTTACTGTTTTAGTACTATATGATCTAGAGAGGTACATGAATAACCCAAAGCTTCATGATGTTCCAACATATACGGGTAGGGAGTCTTGTTCCATAATCGACTATGTTTGTACGTCTAGAAGCATGCATACTTATATCTCTTATGGGGGAGTTCTTCCCAGTATATTATGGTGGGCATAACCCCATACTGATTGCGATATGAATACCCTAGACAGGACTGAAGCCTGTAGTTGGCCATTAGCAGCCCATTTCTCCAAAAGACGCTGAGTGCTGATTAGTTTGGTACTCTGTAAACATGTAGCTAATTCTACGTAAAACTATGACTGGTTGCGAGGGTCTGATTAATTCGTGTCTTCCAGAGGAAAATAGACTGCTGTAGTTTTGGGTAGCATTGGGGAGCTAAATTCCAATATTAGGTCCCTGATCACCAAGCCTATAGGTAACAGGTCTGTTCATATCAAGCCGTAGTTTGACAAGACATGTGGAGAAGCAAATAATATTATTATAAGGGAATTAAAGCGCAGCCCCTGAGATAGACAAGAAATTAAAGTTTGCAGGAAGAAATACATGCTTTCGCTAAAAAAGAGAAAGGCTGAATTGAGGATTGAACAATGGGAAAAATATATGTATGCCTGTTCAAACTAAAGATTCTCAGGAAGAGGCTTGGGGACTTTCCTGAGATCCCTACATCTAGAATTGGTTGACTCTGTGCGATATGGGGAGGGAGGGGTGTGTACCGCTCCCTTCTCGATAAAGTGGGGTGTCCAATAGGGTTGTGTGCTCCACCTATCTTGTTTTTGCTCCATGTAAATGGCCTTAAGTCTGCCCTTGTGAACCTTTTGTTAGATGTAATGCTGATAAAAAAATCTATACCAGTGCTTCTGAATGCAGCTGTCTGTTTTGCTTGCCAGGACTGCCAACAGCCTTAACTTATTGCTTGCCACTTTTGTTTCCTTTAGGAACAGCTAGACTTGGAAAGTAATTTGTCTAAATCCTTAATTATGGTCTTTGGCTCCAAAAACACAAAAACATGCTGTATGAGCATCAATGATAGGTTTATTGAGAAAGTGAGCAAGTTCACATATCTTGGTTTGATGTTTGATTGTTTTTGTACATAGGCACCATGTGTTACCAACAGAAGAAAACGATGTTATCAAGCAGTTGCCACAAACTTCTACCTTATTTCCTCCATAGGGAAAAAGGTCATACAGCCCATAATTGAGATCTAGAGAAGGAAATGTATTCATATTTTATTTTATGGAGAGGTGTATGGGTTTACAGGGATATGTGATGGATCCAAACCGAAGAAAATAGAGTTTGCTGGCACGTATTAGGTGTTTCTTTGTCAACTTCACATTTTGTTACCCAATAAGAATTGGGTATGGACTATGTTGAGGATTTTGATAAAACTTGCCCCCCTACTGTTATGGTGCTCATGCTGGTCTAACGAGCAGGCTATCCTAAACAGAGAGATCATCTTAAACTTCCTTCTTGTTCCTATGGGAATAGAATTCCCTGGATTTAATATATCTGGGATACAACTACTGCTCTTGGCTGTCCTTCTATTTTGAGGGTCCCAGTGACATCTGCAAGAAAGACAAAGGGTGGATCAGGGATCACTTTTTATCTGATATAATGACCCAAAGGGAGGCCAGAGAATTAATGAAGCCCTTCATTAGGGAATACTGTCTTGTACGAACTACACTGGGAGTAGCACCTTATTTGAACTTGGTACAGGGATCCTGGCAGCATAGGTTTCATTGCTATGTTTGCAAAAGTTAGATTGCCTTGACGTACGTTTTGCTGTTGACTCCTTCTTAAAATATGCAGTATGATTGCATAATTTAATGTTGTTTTAAAGGGGCTTCTGATTTTATGATTGAGCGTGTATTTTTATTTTGCTGGTCAATCAATCAATCAGTAATTTAAAAAGCAGTGAAAATCACCTGTGAGAGTCTCAAAGTGCTGGAGTTGCTAACTGCTTCGTGATACTGTGTTCCTTCGAACTGCCAGTTCTTGAGTCCTTTCCTGAATTCCCGAAGAGATGAGGCAGTCCTTTTATAAAAAATCTTGGTTTTAATATATTTATGATGCATCTATATGTATATAGTATTGATTTTGATCTCCTTTTAAGTTACCAAATAAAGCTTATTGAATGACAAATTACTCTATTAGGTTTGTTTCAAGTTTTGCAGGTAGCTTTGTAGTTTTTGTTTGATTGTTGGAGCAATCAAGCTCACCTTTGATGGGTCTTCCAAAGATGGGAGTTTCTAGGCATTCCAAGGCACTGAATACGAGTCTGGCTTTCCACAAACTACCAGAATCGTAGAGGTGCGGTGGTGGCAGTCTCACAATCATCCTATTAGGAGTTGGACAGCCAGACCATCATAGCCCTGCCACAGTTGCCAGGGACCCTCCATTCCCTTGACGTGTTGCAGCGATGTAGAGGTATCTATGTACCTGATGGGACCACCGCAGTCCCTCCAAGCATATTAGGAGTTTCCTCTCCACCAGGGTTTTCATGGCGGTTCCTCCTCCATGAAGACCCTGGCAGAGAGGAAACAAAGGAGGTACTACATTAGGAGCTTCCTCTCCACCAGGGTTTCATTGGTGGTTCCACCTCCATGAAAACCCTGGTGGAGAGGAAACAAAGGTGGGCCTGCAGGGCCCCCTGGTACCACTGCACCCTATGGATGCACACAGGGGGGCACCACAAGTGCCCCCCTTGGGTGCATGCCAGGGCCGGACTGGGAACCAAAACCGGCCCTGGCAAAGTGCTCGGCCGGCCCCCCCGCTCCCCGGGCGGGAGGGGGGCGAGCGCTTTGCCAGGGCCGCTTTTCAGCCGATTTTGTTACAGGGCCGATTTTGCAGCTATGCTGCAAAAACGGCTCTGCAACAAAAACGGCCCCCAGGGCCCAAAACCGGCCCCCACCCTTGCAGCCAACCGGGGGATTGCCCGGTGCCCACAACGGCCAGTCCAGGCCTGGTGCATGCACAATAGTTCCTGCACAGCATGGACTTAGCAGTCCATGCCATACAGGAACAATTTTTGATGCTCCCATTGCGGTGCCTGATTTCAAACACACAATAATGTACATTCAACAGAAATGTGCATGTATGGGGTAGAGCAGAGTCTGTTGAACGCAAGTTTTGGAAACAGGGGTTTGACAAAGGAGGTATGGTGGCAACCTGAAATTGTTCTGCACAGCTATTTTCGTGACCCTTATTTACACATTACACCATAAGAAATATTTATTTTTAGTTTGAGGCAGAATTTTATTTTATTTCCATTGTATTACACATTTTTATGTCACATGCCAAAGCTGGGATTAAATCCTAGTTGTCAAAAACATTAGATATGTAATTTTGATCCAAGCATAGATTAGAGTGATGCATATGTTAGAAGACACCCTCCACTGCCTGATTCCCCACATCATCACTGCCCAGTTCTTTGCTTCATGCGTGTCACCAGAAATGGACCACCAGCAAAATGTAAATTCAGTATAAAATGCTACAAAATTCAGCTTGAAGTTGTATTAAAATTGGTGTCTGGATTTTTAACAAATTCTGAAGTTGTAGGGGCCGTTTAGCGGAATCAGAGGTTAGAGAGAATATATTCTGTATTGAGCAGAATGATGTGCACGTGGTCTTTGACATAGAGATCAACTCAACATCCCTGCTGCCTTGCTGGCTTGCTTGATTTGCAGTGAAGACCTAATTTATAGTAAGTTTTGTGAAGGTCAGTTAGATTAAGTATAACCCATTGCAAATCAAACAGGTGTACCCCACCAAAATTCTGCATTTTTATTGGCTCATTGCCAGTCAATATCTACCAGGATATTCACAGGTAGTTCCTGAACAAGTATCATGAAAGCATCAACCCACATATCAATACACCTCAATTCCCTAACAACCTTCTTCGTGAATATCACAGAGTTCGTTTCAAGAACTAAACAACAGACCTGGCTCACAGAATGTGCCTGCCTTCAGAGAAGTGCTGCTGAAGAAGAGAGCTATAAAAATTTCATTTTTCACTGAAAATTTCGATGGCGATGATTCTAAACTCCACTGCTATATCTGCCTTGAAATAAATGTTTACTACACAACATTTCTTTTCATGTGTTTGCATTATATATGAGTCACCACAAAAATCTCAAACCCCTGGTATGATGGTAGACTAAATGAGGACAGAAGATCATTGAGAGCATGAAAGCAATTGGAAGACAATGGACAGCTGCCCCATCCGCAACGCAACTCAAATTAAAAAGAAGCATCAGAAATGCCTCTTTACAGTAGAATTAGATGCTCAAAAGCTGATTTTATATGCAAAAATTAGACCAAGCTAAGAATCGCCCCAAAAATCTGTTCGAAATAATCAAAGCTCAATCTAAGGGTGTCTCCTACTCCTCCCAAGCCAATCCGGATACACTCCCCAATTGCGAGGATCTTGCCTCCTTTTTCACAACTAAAACTGAAAACTTAAAGACAGACCTACTTAACGATCTACTATCCCTGACCGACCCACACTCAATCTCCTCACTGACCACACCAGGAACCCCGCTTAACCGCCCTGCAAAGCTTGACCTCAAGAACAACACCTCCTGGACCGCCTTCAACTTCTACAGCAAAGAAACTATCCTAAACACACTCACTACTTTGAATCCCTCCAATCATTTCACAGACCCTCTCCCAACATCCCACTTAAAGACCTTCATTCTACTGCTAGTGCCACTGTGGACTAAGATTATAAATACCTCTCTTCTGCAAGGAACCATCCCAGACATCCTCAAAGCTGGTCAGGTTTCCCCATCCTAAAGAAAGTATCACCAGACCATTCAGACCTGAATAACTATCGCCCAATTTCTAACATCTCGACCCTGGCCAAACTGCTCAAAAAATTTATCCACATGCAGCTTAGTAACCACATGGACCATTTCAACCTGCCTGACCAATTCCAATCAGGCTTTTGTTCAGGGCACAGTACCGAATCAGCCATGGCCCACAAAATAGATGACACTTTACAAATACTGGATCAAAACAATGCCTTTTTGCTAATCTTACTGGACTTATCCTCAGCCTTCAATACAGTCAAACACGACAACCTACTGGACCTCTTGGAGCATAGAATGGGACTATCTGGAATGGTGTTAAACTGTTTCACCTCCTTCCTCCAAAATAGAACACAAAGATTCAAGATCAACCAATCCTTAGCTAACCCCACCCCAGTCACTTTGGGAGTAACCCAGGGATCTTCCCTCTCCCCAACACTCTTCAATTTGTTTATGGAACCACTCACTGAGCTTCTCAACTCCGTAAATATCAATATCACATGTACGCCGACGAAACACAGTTCTACATTAAGATCCACTCTCTTGAAGACATCAAGTCCCTTAACTCAACGCTAAAAAAAAACACAGACCTGGCTGGCTAGGAACCATTTAAAACTAAACACTAAAGAAAGAATTCCTCTTAATTGCTCCCCCACAACCAAATAACCATCATCCGCGAGTGGATGAAGCACCTAACCCTGGATAATAAACTAAATAAGCACATCAGTGCTGAAATTAAAGGAGCACATTTTCAGATAAATACCCTGAGAAACCCTTCATACCCGCAAATGACTTTAAACAGGCAGTTCAAACTCTAGTAATTTCCAGAGTTGATTACGGGAGTGTCGCTCTTTGTGGCTTTCCTCAATTAACGACTGCTCCACTAAGAGCCTCAATCAATACAGCCGCTAGACTCATCACTGGCAACAAAAGAAACTGCCACATTTCCCCTGACCTTCATGTCCTCAACTGGTTACCTTTTGAGGCCAGAATCCATTTAAAAATCGCCTGTATGACATATAAGGCATTGCATCACAAAACACCAAGGTACCTAGCGAGAAGCTAGTGCCATCGGTTGGTAGCCTATCTACCAGGAGTTCTGATAATCTTCTACTTAAAAATAAAACTCCAAAACACACAAGGTGATGGATGGAATGTTGCACATTGGTAAAACATTCCCGCCCAGTCACAGATCTGGGTTTAATCCATCATTATTTTGCTCACCATGCCACCCCAGTTCAGACACGGCCATATGCAAATCAGTCTTGACCCTGTGCCTCATGGGAACAGTCCAGCCCGAACTGCCAAGCCACGTCTTGCCTGGACCGGAACCAAGCATCCTAGGACCAGTTTCTGGCTATCAGCTGTCATTAGTGAATGTTTTCCGGCGAGACGCCTCCAGAACCCTTCTGTGTTCAGAGGTATGTCTTTGATTTGTTTTAGAGTGAGGCTTTTACAAATGAATAAATGCACTTTAGCGATAGCACTATGTTCCTACTTTGTCCCCCTTACACAGGCGTATTTCCAGACATCACGAATCGATAATACGAACCTATTAAGTGTTTGAAGACATAGAGATACGATATATACTGCACATGGAACATACGTGCCCCCTGGCACCACGCTAGTGCACGTGAGGTATGTCTTTTTACAGCCCACGCAAATAGACCCCGTTGGAAGCTAGAATGGCTGAATATGTAACTAAACAGGATTAATTATGCATCATGACTCAGGCAGCCCGATATTGTGTTTTTTTCCCCAAAAAAACCCTGAATAATAATTTTTGAGACCTTGGCCCTATGTTTTCCAATTATCAATCTGGTATGAATCCGGTTTATTGGGGGTTGTTGATTCCCTTATGTATACTTGATTAGAGTCCAGCGACAAGATGTCCATAGGTGTGTCTGTTAGTTTTTTAAAAAAAATGTTAATTACTGACATGAAACCGGATGAGTTTTGATTTTCGGGAGGACAGGATATGACACTGTCTTTCCTTGCTATTTTCAGTTATTAACTCTATAACGTGGCCTGGGAGGCATCAGCCCCTGGTGATTCTGTTCCTCCCTCTTTGGTAGGTGAGCAAGTACCAAATCATATGTATCTGAAATACAATCCCTCACTATGTGTTTTGTGTCTTTTGTAATTTGACAACACGTTTTTAACTGATATTTTTCTCAAAACCGCCTTCCTTGTATTATTTAACAGGATGGGTGTGTGTTAATTATTTTCATTTTAACTGCCCCTAGGAGGTCGCCCACCCACAACTGTTTTGTCCTGAAGAAGACCCGTTCTGTAAGGATCACTTTCCTACATGTATTTTGGGTCGAAACGTAGACCATACAACAATCACTAACTCCTTCCCCAAGCAAGACTTTAGCGGCTGAATTGGAGTTTGGTTGTCTGCATCAGTTGTCTCTGGACTCTTTATGAGCCTTATGGTGTGGCCTTTGGCTAAAGGAACCACATGTACTCAGTTTTCGAATTGTGAATAATACCTGTCACTGAATGATTCAGGTTATTTCTTTATCCTACCCTATCTTTGACACTTCCCTCACTTCACCCCTTCCCCGTTGTGAATGTGGGCACATAAAAATTAATTTTGCTACTTAGAAAAAATGTGTTATGTGTTCTAACCAATGAAAGGTAACATGTGCAAACCTGAATTAAACTTTTTTGCATCTAAATAACTTTGTTTTTTGAAATAATTGTATATTTTCTCAGTCAAGTCATATTTTTGATTCATCTGTTCTCTGTCCGGGACCCTTTTTCCTTTGTACTGCATATTTACCAAGGTCCCCTTGACTTTAGTGGGTACAACCCTGTTGATTTACAACAAATTAGCCAGGATGGCTTGACTCCAGTGGCGTAGTGAGCACGGGACCAACGTCTGGTCATACCCTTCCCACAAAGGGCGAACAGCAAAACACACAAGGTGATGGACGGAATGTTGCACATTGGCAAAACATTCACACCCAGTCACAGATTTGGGTTTAATCCATTGTTATTTTGCTCACCACGCCACCCCAGTTCAGACATGGCCATATGCAAATCAGTCTTGACCCTGTGCCTCATGGGAACAGCCCAGCCCAAACTGTCAAGCCATGTCTTCCCTGGACCGGAATCAAGCATCCTTGGACCGGTTTCAGACTATCAGCCGTCATCAGCCAGGATAGACTCCAGTGGTGTAGTGAGCAAGAGACCCACGTCTGGGCATACCATTCCCACATAGGGTGAACAGCAAAACGCACAAGGTGATGGACGGAATGTTGCACATTGGCAGAACATTCACCCCCAGTCACAGATCTGGGTTTAATCCATCGTTATTTTGCTCACCACGCCACCCCCGTTCAGACATGGCCATATGAAAATCAGTCTTGACCCTGTGCCTCCCCCAGAAACGAGACTTAATCCATCTGCTGCTTTTTTAAAAAGGAAGTGAAATCGATTCTCATGTCCAAATTCACTTAAACTCTTTCTTATACCCTCTTGTAGATATGTACTAATCTCTAATAGTTACCAGTACAGTATTCACATAATTCTGTGTATTTATATGTATATATCATCCATCTACATTTGCCCTGTAAAGCACTCTGATACGCGCAAGGGTCTTGTTCGCACTATACAAAACCGTCAAAATAAAAAATATATATATATATATATTTAAATTGTTTTCCGTCTATAATAACATAGTCCTAACTATAACTACCCAATGGTGTCTGTATCAGTTAAAATATAACATTTTGTCCAAAAAATACTCTGATAATCACCAGTTATAATTAACTGATGTGCTTATGATTTTACATATTACAACACTTATGATATCTTGTATGGCCTTGTTAGACCAGGCCTCATTGATGTGGGTCTCTTCTTAACCTTTTGCATTCAGACCCCCTGTTTTTGCTGGCCTTAGAACTCTGTTCATCTTTGCCCCTGCTGACCAATGCTAAAGTGGCTGTGTTTTCTCCTTAAAACATTTTAGATGGGCTTAACCCTAATTGGCATATTTAATGTACTTGTAAGTCTCTGATACAGTGGCACTAGCTGTGCCCAGGGTCTGTAAATTAAATGCTTCAAGTGGGCCTGCAGCACGTATTGTGCCACCCATTTATGTAGCACTTTAAGCATGTCTCATGCTTTTCATTGCAGTCTGTGCATGCGTGCAGTTTTTAACTTGTGTTCCGAACTGCCAAAGTAAACCTTTTCTCAGAGCCAAACCTTCCTTTTTTAATAAGTATAACTCACCCCTAGGGTAGGCCTGGGACAGCCAGAGGGCAGGGATCAATGTATTTTAAAGGTAGGACATGAACATCTATATTGTACATGTGCTGGTAAAGAAAAGCACTTGAATTCATTTTTCACTACTGCAAGGACTACCTCTCCTATAAGATATCATTGGAGTTGTAATTTCCAAATGGAAACAGGTACCTAGTTCAGGTATGATGTCTCTGGAATTGTAATGAACTCTGAAAATTGCACTATTAGAAAGTTGGCATTTTTTGCCTTAGCCATTTGGTGCCTGCAGCCTGTCTCTGAGTTACATAACTGGGTGTAGTTGACAGCTGGGTTTCTGTATTCCTCCTATACAGAGACATGTAATTGGGAGCTTAGATGGCAATGAATGGGCCATCACTTGCAGCGTCAGTAAAGGGAGCTGTGCCCAGCCCCATTTACACTTGAATAGGTTGTGTAGTGTCTTCACACAAAGCACTGCATACCCCCTGTAGTTAGTCTGGGGCTGGGAAGCAAGACTCCTGTTCACTTCAAAGGCATGCTTCTAGATGCATCTCCCTACTTCAAAGGCACTTGTGGGTATAAATTCCTGACTTCAGTATACATCTGGACCTGTTGCTGCAAATCAATTACACAATGAACTGGGGGTCTCAACAAAATGTCGCCAAGTGCCAAAGAAGAAGAAGAAATAAAGTGAAAGAACAGGAGTATTGTGAAAAAAGGGGACCCTTGAGCAGAGCTTCTATTCCCATCAGTTGCTGGGGTCGCATAACTAGTGATGGGAATCCAAGCTCTGCTCAAGGGTCCCCTGTTTTTACAATAATCCTGTCCTTTCAGTTTATTTCTTCTTCTTCTTTGGCACTTGGCGGCATTTTGTTGAGACCCCCAGTTCATTGTGTAATTGATATGTAATATTTGGGGAGTAGAACTGTGGCAGGTTGTTCAAATATCCCTTTGACCCTAAATTCTCTAAATGTTTGATCCTGTGGCTACTAAGCCAGGATGAAAGAGTGCTGTACTGCTGAAAAACTGCTACTCTGCTGGACTGCTTCTCTAAAGGGCTGCTATCCTGTTGTGCTAACCTTCTACCTACTGCCTTCTTGCCTGGGCGAGAAGGACTGACCCTACATCTCTTGAGCCTAGAACCCAGAGTGACTCCAAGTGCTAGTTGGTTGACCTCCTGCTCTAAAGCCTATGGGACACAAGAGGTTTCCATCAACCTTGCATCTGCACCTGGACCATGCGATCTTTGAGTCTACTTTGCCAAGTGATGACACCATATCCTGGGCCCATGGAAATGGACTGAAGGTGCTCTGCCAGCCTCTGTGGATTCAGTGGTACCAATGCATCTCCTCTGCTGTGCGTCACAAACAGGAGCAAAACTGACAACTCACTGTTGCTGAGTGGATTGGACCTGTCCAAAGACCTGCAACGCATCATGTCCCATTGGATCTCCCGCTGCATGATGCCTACCTTGATGCTGGCTCACATCCCTCAGCAACAGCAGCCTTGACAATGGTGCTGAACTCCGCATAACAGTCTTGGAGCTCCACCATGTAGCTCTTTGAAACCGACGTATTGCCCAGACTGTGTGCCACATCCCCAACGTCAGACTTTGCATCACAAGTTCCATTGACGGGATGCCTGACGACGATGCAGGCCGTTGCATCCTAGCCTTGCTGCATTTCGGATGCGATGCTTCACTTCAGTGCACAACACATCTACCACTTGGATCCTTGCAACTCTCCCCAAACCCAGATTTAAGTTATTCTGTTCAGTGGGCCTAACTGGGTCCCTGTAGTAGGCTCTAACTTATGATTTCATCCTGGTCTGGCACAACCAGTTATCCACAGTTGATGCTTGGTGCTTTTTGTGTAATTTTCACTGAAATCTTTAAAATTGCATCTCTCTGGTTCTGCTGATGGGTTCTTGTTGTTCTGGTATTGTTTTATCTATTAAAGAAAGTTCTAAGTTTCTAACTTGGTGTGGGATACTTTTTGTGTGGTGTTTTCACTTCATTACTGCTTAAAGTGTTGCACAATACTTTTCCTCACCCTGACAAGTATTGTGATTGCTGCTTGACCAAGAGTCACCCTCCAGACAACCAACAACTCAGGTTCATACAGACATCATTAATTACATCGCTAATGACATCTGTAATGATATCATTGATGAAATCACAGTACCTGGGGGGGGGGGACAAGTGATAGTTACATCGGTTAACTGCAATTGTCAACATTTCAGGTAATTTTTGTTTAAAATATAATATTGCAACTGGCATTATCACCTAACTATAACACAATTTTAACCTTTGTTTTCTTTGGGCCTGGGCAGAGAAATTCACTCTGCTCACAGAGTTGGCAGAATTCGGGAACTCTGTGCTTTGTGTGCAACAAGGTGTTCCCAAACAATTCCGCCTTCCACCGTGTGGCAGAGGTTTTTTCCATTGTCACATGCAAGTCTTGTTTTGCCACATGCCGGCGAGTGCAACAAGACTTGCTGTCTGCTAGCAAGTGTGTGTTGGACTTGGTGGCTGCTAGGGTGGCTTCTGGTGCTTTTTTTTGTGACACTGGAAATCATGACCAACCGAAGCTGCACCTCAAGCAGATTCTCTACTTGAGAAGCAGCTAAATCTACTTGAACAGGCAATTTTGCGTTACTATTCTCTCCAAAGGAACGTTCAGGTTGTTTTTTATTGTGAGAAGCCTGTTTTTATTAAACTTTTTTTTTCAACAGGTAGTAACTGCCCTAGAGTCTCCAACCTCCTGTTCCTTTCCAGCAGGCTCCTCCCGGAGCTTTGTCCATCTCCTGGTCACTTTTCATTTGGATTTGAAGCTGATATGATCACTCTCTTTGTCTCATGCCTAGAGAGGTGTGGTGCAGCGGCCAGGGCAGCTGTCTTTGGAGCACAGGGTTCACAGTTCGATACCCGGCGGCAGCTCAGCACCATGTGACTCTAGGCAATAGCTCACTTAATTTCCACGACGGCCCCCAGTGCCTTGAGACCCGTAAGGGTGAGTAGTTTGTGCTTTACAAATAAGGATTTACATGAAAATATTGATTTACACTATTGGATTTAAAGACTTTGTTTTTGAGAATACACAGATCAGTTAAAAAACTCTTCTATAGGGTGTTGATTGTTTGAAAGAGGGCATGCACCCGTATTTATTTACTTTTTTGTTTTATTTTTTAAAACTTTATTGTGGTGCGTGGCCTGCAGTTTCAGTAGGTACCGTGTTATATTCTTGCATTTCATTTTTCATCTTTATACAATGTTGCACATGTCAGTACATTTTCTCCTGTAGTGTAGTTCCTATATTCCCAATAGGCTCTGCGCATTGGAATAATATATTCAGCAGTGTAGACGTAGGACTGAGGTCGACTAGGTCTCTACTGACTATATTAGACTTAAGTTTTGCCAGCTAGCTCAGAGGTCACTAAAAACTTTCTCGAATAAACGAGGAGTTTAACCTCCCTGGATAGACAAGAAGGGATTAGCTTCTGACAACCATATAACATGACAACTTTGCTCCCTCAGAATAAGAGTGTATCTCTAGAGTCGTGTGAAAACAATAGACAGCTATTTCACTCAGTCAAGTGTGCATACTTGGTTTCACCAGAGTGCAGAGAAAAGAGAGACGGGCGTTTCCAATAAAAGGTTGTTATTTATTGAGCAGTCTTCTTTCTCGTACAAGAAAAATGAATTGCCACAATTGCAATACTCATAGTAAAGTAAAGTGCGTACAGTAAAAGGAGGATTAAGAAATAATACTGTAAAAGCATTGATATGGTTTCTTAGCCATAAGATACTTTAAAATAGATAAAATATATACATACTTATATACATTGACTAACGTACTCAACTGGTGCTTCTAAATACGCCTACCCCGGTGTACCTGACCTAAGCCTAATACGTGGGAAGTAGTAAGTAAGTAGCAGTTTAAGTTAAGTTGGTTTTTGCCAAGAATCTGACTCAAGAATTCTCTCTAAGGTTTTAGTCAGCTCCGTACCTGGGTTAATAGAAAGCAGGAGGTTTTGTATCTCTCTCTCAGGACTCGATATCCCAGTAACCCGCGAAGGTACCCGGAAACACCGGAGCTGGATTTCTCGGCAGGAGAAAAGACAGCATCTCTCTCAGTGCGTCAAAGAGGAGGGGCAGCGTCCGTGGGCTCTCGCATCAGCTGGGCTCTCGGGCAAGTAGTGTGTTTGCTTAAGGCAATGTAGGTATATTTATACCTGAAAGGTGCCAGGTTTGACGTAAGGTTGGACATAAGACGTCAATAAAGATGTCACTAAGAACTGGCCGTTCTTACAGTGCTTTACAGGAGTTCTAGGACGAAATCAAAACAAAAGCAAGGGGGATTTCCCAGGTTGCTGGAGGTTTGGTTTGTTTAGAGAACTCGTTGTGCTTTCTAGGAGTCTGGGGAAGTAGCCTTGCTTAATTTGACAGCATGTGCTACGACTGAATATGGATATGATTACTATGCCGTTATAGGGATATTATTGATTATAACCGAACAAGGGCATAAAATAGTAATATCGATTTAGGCTCCTGGATAAAAACACAATACCCACTCCACGATCTAATGTCCATCATTACTAAAACTAATCAATAGTAAACATTTAGAGGTGCATGTGTATTCCAACCCACCCCAAAATAAAAAAAAATTTGCATGTGTAATGGTGTATGCGAAATACACGAAAATGATATTGGTACTGTATGATTTTCAAGCAGTGTAATCATTCAGTTAAAACGATGCATATATATGATTAGCTGAACGATTTGCAAAATTTACACATGAAATGGCTCTTAATACAGAAAAGAAGGTTGAGACAATTCCATCACATATAAATACAGTCGCTGTAAATGTGCTAGAGGCTGAGGTAATATATTGTCTCTAGAGTTCCTAAAAATAGAAGCTCTGTTCTCTAAGAATAGTTCTACTTTAAGCAGAGTACAAGTGCCAGGAAAAAAGGTAAATATTTTGGAATCGAAGAAAAAATAATTTTGCTTTCAGTGGGAGAAAATAGTTCCAAATATTTTCAGTAGCTTTTGTTTATCAAAGCTGAAGGCCGAATTCAGAGTTCAGGGAACGCTGTGTGCTCGTTTGCTCAAAAAGTAACATCATTTCAGACAGACTCGCAAAAAAGTTGTCTACGGCTTCAGGTGAAAGTTCGATCAAGTTCGAAAATGCCGCAACTGAGCAGTCTCGAGAATGATTGCTATCGTCGATGTCAGGATCAGCAATGCTCACAGAAGGTCATACCTGGGTGATGTTGCTCTCATCTCGTACTTCACTACCCCCTAATCGTAGTGGTGAAGTCTCAACGAATGCCGTCATCAGAATGGGTAGCCGCTGGGGACAACATGATGCATGAGCCGTTATCGGACTTAGCAAAGTATCTATATCCAATGGTACTGCTGATGGTAGTGTAAGACAGACGTCCAACACACATTCTTCTCCGCATAGCATACATCGAAGCACAGGCAAGATGCAATTCTGCCAGATGGGTCTGAATGAAAGAAACCAGGTCATATTCAGATCTCTTAGCCGGGCTAATCCAAGGACTTTAGTTATGCGGTCCCGATAGCGTATAGCTAGGATCGTTTCTTCCATCGTTGCTGGAGTCTTGTCTGCGATTTGGCTTGCCATATCGAAGCAGAAGTATCAAAAATAAAATGCCTGCTACGAGTCCCAACAGAAGCGGTAGGCCGCCAAAGACAGAATGGACAAAATTAGGAAAAATGCCCAGAACTGTTTCGAAGGGTGTTAACAGTCCCGAAAAAATTGTCTTAAATATATGTGGGATACCATTGGTATCTGACATATTTAGGATTTGGCTTAGCATTTCTGCGAAATGCACGGGGCATTTTGTTGATAAAAGGGTATGTATCTCTGCCGTTGTCCTTGCGACTTGCAGATCATGCATTTCTTTTGATGACGTCAAGGGCACAGTTGTCTGTAAAAGGACAGACTTTATTCTGCTTAAAGTATCAATTTGAATAGAAGAGATATTCAAAGAAGGCCAAATTGTTGCCTCCGTATCTGGAGTGCTGTTTGGATACAATACTTGCATACAGCAAGTGACCATGGAACTCACGCTCACGAGATAGGCTTTTCCTGGCACCATGCCACAACAGCTGTGGTCCACTATTAGAATGTAACTCCTGTTAGAAAGTCGTCTAAAGAATGGCTCTATTTGTGTTGCAGGTGTGCCGTGCTGGTGACATGAAAGGTTATTTGAAGTCCCCTCACAGGCCCCATGCAAGTTAATACCTTGACACAGAAGTATACCGCCTAGTGATTGTTTGCAATTTTTTCCACTAAGAAATACATTCTGTTTCTTTTCACTATAACATGTGTGTGTGTAAGGCAATTTCCATGATGACTTAATGTAACCTTTACCCAACCTTTCATACTGGCCCGCTGGTATATACTCTTGACAGTATTTAAATTGGAAAGTTGTTATCGGAATTGTGATTATTCCATGTATTATCCATTCAATGACAGGTCTTTCTGACATTGTCAATGGTAATCTCTCAAGTTTTTCAATGCTCAGAATCGTATAGTCTGCTCCTTTTTGTGCCAAACTGATTTGTGTATCAGTAAGGTTAAAGATAGAGAATAATGACGTTGTGTTGATTAAACGCCAAGGCAAATAGCCTGAACGCAGATTTTGCAACGTCCAGCCAAGCTGTACAATAGAACGTAATTGGGACTGACCGTGTTGTAACATTAGTAAGTCTTGCTCTATTATATCAATAGCAGATGATACAATACTGTCCAGTGAATATATTCTGGAGGACAGAGTCATTAACCTATTGTCCACAACAGAAAATTATTTTTCCAAATTAATACGATCAATTTCTCGTATTTTTTCTGCTGTTTTAATTTGCATCACTTTCCAAGCTTCGTTGTAAGTAGCGTATATACCGGCCGCTATGAAACGTTTTTGACGCTGTTTGCGTGGTCCCATTATGAAATCACGTAAGTCAGCACCTTCTTTAAGTAAAGTCAAGTGTTGCTTAATTTCTGCCAGTGTGGATTTCTGTAACCATTCGAGGCAGAGTTTCCCTACACTGTATGTTGTGACTATCCCTGGATGTTGTCTCTGGGAGTATCTAGGGTCTGGCCTGGTCAACTTGAACCCCTGTATTTTGTTCAGGAATCTATTTTGACAGTTATTTGTGTCTGAGGGCCAGATCAACCATTTTTTCCAATCAGGATGTGTTCTGTTTTGGTTAAAAATATGGGATACGTCTATCTGAACATCTGTACTGCTTTTGCCTTCACTTGATAATTCATATCCTAAAAATAGGACAGTTAGATGGGCAATTCGCGACTTTTTAAAGTTGAATTTGTAACCCTCTGCTGCGAACACAAGTATTATGGTGTTCACTCTTTTCAAGTGAGTATCCAAGTCATCATCTGTTAGATAGATGTCATCGACATAAGATAATGCCTCATCATCATATATTTGTAGTAACTCTGTTACTCTTGCTGAGAATAATCCTGGGCTATTCTTGAATCCATGTGGGAGTCGACAGAAATTTTCTGCGACCCCATTATTGAGAAAGCGGTCAAATACCTGCTTTCAGGTGCTATATTTTGACAAAAGAATCCATTAGAGATGTCTAATGTTGTTTTGTATTTTTTGCGCACAATGTTATTCATTAGTGCCGCACTGTGTGAGTTTGTACTGCAAATGTTTTGCAACATGAGTCAAGGTGTCTGTAGTCCAAAACTAGATGATATGAATCATCTGGCTTGGAGACAGGAAACAAAGGATTGTTCATTTGAGAGGTGCATGTTTCAATCACCCCCTGGTATTCAAGTTGATCTAAGATCTCCCTGACTTGCTTTTTAGCTTCTTGTTTGATTGGGTACTGCCTTTGTGCAGTGGGTTGACATTTTAACTGGATTTTGTGAGGAGGAGAGTCCTCATCCCATCCTACATGATTTTTGTATAATGCAGGAGCTTGGTCTACTGCCCATTTTCTTGCATATGTATATTTTCTATGAATTGGAATATGATTTGAGAAGGCAGGCATAATCATTTCTTCGCCATGAGGGCACTCCCTGACAAACTCTGGTGGCCAGTCTTTTTAAGCTAAATGTCGGGGATTGGCAGCAGCGCAAGCATATATTCGCCACTAACCTTTGCTCAGGACGTCCGGCAGAAACGATGTCTGATGCTAAGTCCCCCAGTCCCTACCAGCTACGGATCCCACAGCGAAGGATCACTCACTGTGTGAACACATACCCAGCAGGAAAAGGGTAAGTGGATAAAATAAAAAACAGGTAATGGTGAATCTTGAGGATCCCTCTGGGTCTGGTCAAATGGCGGCAGGGGATAGACAAGGGCACTCCACCTGTCCAGGAAGAGCAAAGGAACAATGTTATCACCACTGCCTCTGAGACTGAAAATACCGATAACCCCCCTCGGTTTCTGAAGCTTACCAGAATCACACACCACCCAGGCCGTTTGGATAGAACAAAACAACGGAACTCCTGCGGGACAGAGAGCCCTCTGACTCCTCAGGTATAGACGAGTCCGGGGAATGGTAGACTGTTCCTTAGCTACGAGGTTCTGGACCAAGGCCTGTAGCGGTAAAAGTACAGAGACTGTGACGGCTGTTAATGCACAAGCCGAACACAGCCGTTCTCCAGGGAAGTCTAAGGGTGCTCAAAACAAAAATAAGGAAAGAGTCTCTGTCTCTCGTTCAAGGATTCCCACTCGGAACGTCACAAGAACTACGTCTCCCAGAATGCCTCTCTAGGGAGTAGCGGGCTGAAAGGAGGCAAAACCCCGTCTTAGTTGCAGACGAGTTTCCCACTTGGAATCTTCAGGGTGCAACCAGGGTCCAGATACAATCAGGTGCACGGTACCAAACGAGTCCCTAACTATCTATGGTACCACAAGAACACAGGGTTTGTAACGGAGGCGGGCCCGCCTCCGTTCGGCAAAAGTACTTATCAGTTATGCAGGTAGCAGATTGGAAAACGGTTTCAGCCCCTCTGCAGTCTTCGAGCTTCTAGCTGAAATCCGGCGGGGAACACCATCCGCCCTTCCCACGGCTTCCGGATCGATTGACAAGCACCTTTCTGAAGGAAGGGAGGTGCTTAAGAGTGCTTGGTCTCGTGGCTCCGCCGACTTGTCCCTGGGCATGCTGGTTCCTGTAGTTCGTTCGGCCTGTCCTACATTTTCTCCCAGGCACACTCCAGCGATGGGGCTTTCTAAGTTGACCTGTACCCCGCCCCCAGGACCCAGCAATCGCTACAGAACCCCCTCTCGAGGACTGCCGACTCGGCGGTCGACCCGGTCTACCCGGATGCAGGGCGTGGAAACGCTCAACCAACTCGGGACAGTGCAGATTACCCACGGGTTCCCAAGACCGATCTTCAGGGCCATACCCCTTCCACTCCACCAGATATTGGATTCCGCCCCTCACCATCCTGGAGTCAAGAATGGTGCGCACCTCATACTCTTCCTGCCCGTCCACCTCAATGGGAAGGGGCCTTTCCGGGAGCCTCGTACTGAGAGGGCAAGGGACGAGGAGGGAAACATGGAACACAGGGTGAATCTTCCAACCCTGACCGCAACAGGGTTAATCACCTCCGTTATGACGTAGGGACCCACATATCTGGGCTTCAGTTTGGAATTCCCTTTGATGCGGAGGTTCTTAGTGGAGAGCCACACTTTGTCTCCCATCCCATAGCTCGGCTCAACCGCCCTCTTCCTGTCAGCGAAGCGTTTCTGCGCGGACTGAGCATCGGCCAGACTACGTCTTGCATCTATCAACACTGCCCTGAGATGTGCATGGTGTTCGTGAATGCTAGGGACTGGGGAGCGGATAGGCCACTCAAAGGGCAGGACATTCGGGTGAAACCCATGGAGAAAAAAAAAAGGAGAACAACCCAGTGTTGTGTGCACAGCATTATTGTATGCAAATTCTGCCATCCATAGGAGTACAGTCCAGTCCATCTCGTTCTGCAGGGAGAAGCAACGAAGATACTGTTCCAACGTCTGGTTCAGACGTTCCGTTTTGCCATCCGTCTGAGGGTGGTAACTGGATGAAAGACGGGCATCGATGTCCAAGGTGGTGCACAACGCCTTCCAGAACCGAGACGTGAACTGAGTGCCCCTGTCTGTTATCAGCACTCTGGGGAGTCCGTGGGCCCTTACAACATGTTGGAGAAACACCTTCGCTAGTTCTGAAGACGTGGGTACTTCCGTCAGTGGTATAAAATGGCCCATCTTTGTCAGATGATCAACGACAACCAGGATCACTGTCATCCCATCACAGGGGGGCATCTCAACTATGAAGTCCATGGAGAGAGTATGCCAGGGTTGGGGAGGTATGGGTAATGGTCGAAGCAGACCCACGGGTCGAGTATGTACTGTCTTTCCTTGTGCACAGACAGCACAATTCCTTACGTAGGACCGAACGTCCTCTCTTAACTGGGGCCACCAGAAGGAACGTTCTACACTGGCTATGGTTTTGTACATTCCCATATGGCCTCCCAAGACGGAGTCGTGGGACCAAGCCAACACTTGCTGCCGCAGGGCTTCTGTAGGAACAAACAAGGTGGTACCGTGATAGGCGAGGTCATCCTTTTCTAGGCGATGTTCTGGGTCTTCCTGTATCCATTCCTGTAGGTTCATCCCCGCCAAGGCTATCTTAACATCCTCTAGGAAGTCGTTAGCGGACAGAAGGGCTACAGATCCTGCGTTCGTTTCCGCTTCCCTGAGAATCAAAGGTGTTTCAGCTTCATCTGCCCCTTCCGGTTCTCCATCAACTAAACGTGACAGTGCATCCGCCTTACCGTTTTGGGGTCCGGGTTTGTACTTGATGATAAAATCATAGTCTGAAAAGAACAGGGACCACCTTAGCTGTCTTGGAGTAAGGGCCTTCGCTGTTTTCAGGAATAACAGATTCCTGTGATCCGTATAAATCTCCACAGTATGAACCGCTCCAAGGAGATAGTGACGCCATTCCTCACATGCCCGTTTGATGGCGAGTAGTTCCTTATCTGTGATGGTGTAATTAACCTCGCAGGGCGAGAGCTTCTTGGAGAAGAAGGCAACTGGGTGTATTTGACCGGTGACTGGATGTCGCTGGGATAGCACGCCTCCGACCGCATATTGAGAAGCGTCAGTCTCCAAGATATATGGTCGTTGCGAATCAGGATGACGCAGGATGGGAGCCTGGGTGAACTGCTTTTTCAGATACTGAAAGGACGCATCCGCGTCCTCACTCCAGACAAACGGAGTATTCTTCCTCAACAAACTGGATATTGGGTGTATGATTTTGGAGAAGTCCTTTATGAATCTTCTGTAATAGTTCGCAAAACCGAGAAAGCCCTGCACAGCCTTAACGGTCTTCGGGGTACTCCAAGTGATGATTGCGTCCACTTTGCTCGAATCCATTTGAAAGCCTTGTGCGTTGATCACATATCCAAGGAATGACACCTCCTGAACATGGAACAAACATTTCTCCAGTTTTGCATACAATGAGTTCTGTTGTAGTCTGCCTAGCACAAATTCCACATGCATGACGTGTTCAGAGAGGGTAGACGAGTACACCAAAATATCGTCAATGTAGACGATGCAATAGGTCTCCAGACACCCGCGCAAGACTTCATCCATGAAAAACTGAAACGCAGCGGGGGCGTTGCATAACCCAAAGGGCATTACCCTGTATTCAAATAAACCGAACTTTGTGCGAAATGCTGTTTTCCACTCATCCCCCTTTTTGACGCGCACCAGATGATAGGCCCCACGGAGATCGAGTTTGGTGAAGAATCTGGCCCCCTTTAGCTGGTCCATGAGCACTGGTATTAGGGGGAGAGGGTATCGGTTTTTGATGGTCACTCGATTAATGGCTCTATAGTCGATACAGGGCCTTAATTCCGCGCAGTCCTTCTTCGGAATGAAGAACATGGGAGATGAAGCAGGGGAAGTCGAGTGTCTGATGAATCCTGACGCTAGATTCTCCTCTATATACGCCTTCAGATACTGTGTTTCTTTTTCAGTCATGGCATAGACCCGACTGCATGGGTTCAGGGCCTTCAGTCGTTTTGGCACGTTCTTCCGTAGGGCCTTTGAAGCGAGGGTAGAATGGACGATTATCCCCTTTGGTTTTGTCCCCTCTCCTCTCCAAGAGCCGATGGTCCAACTGAACTGTGAGATCAATGAATTCCTCACACGTGTCAGGAAGCTGGACCACTTGTGCAAGGACATCTTTTAGTTCCCCTCGGAGGCCTTGGTAGAACAATGATATACGTTTAGTAGGGGGCCAGTCAGTTTCGACCACCAGCCTATTGAACAAGGTAATGTATGATAACAAGTCCTGAGAACCTTGCCGTATGGTGAGCAGTTCCCGATCCAGGGTCAGCATATGGGATTTCCGGTCAAAAAGCTTTCGTAGTTCCACACAAAAAGCAGGAAAACTGTGCAACACTGGGTCGTTTCTCTCCAACAAGGGGATGGTCCAACTAGCAGCGTTACCACCCATGTAGGACATCATAAATGCGGTCTTAGCGGGATCGTCCTGAAAAACCCCAGGTTTACATAGGAAATGTAACCTACACTGATTCAGGAATGTCTCGAATTTTCGGGGGTCCCCGTAAAAGCGTTCAGGCGGGGCCAAAGGAACACCCACTGTCTGCACGACGTGAACAGTATGAACTGGATCCGTCGTGGGTGCCATGGTAGGGGCTACTTGAGGAGGAACAAAAAACCCACCCCCTTCTGCTCCCAGAGGTGTAGGTGTCTTGGTGCCAGGAGGAGGTAAGGTAGCAGGTTTCAGATAAGGACTCCCCCCTGTCCCTTTCCGGGATAGCCCTGCAACCTCTCTCCGTAGTGTGCCTACTTCTTTATGCAGGGTCTGGTTTTCTGCTCTAGATGTCGCTACTTCTTGCTGCAGGGAAGCCAAGCCTTCCACCACGGAAGCCAACACTGTTTCTATATTCATCGTTTGGGCCGGCTTATAAACTTAGGCTTGTCAATCTGTCGGGGATTGGCAGCAGCGCAAGCATATATTCGCCACTAACCTTTGCTCAGGACGTCCGGCAGAAACGATGTCTGATGCTAAGTCCCCCAGTCCCTACCAGCTATGGATCCCACAGCGAAGGATCACTCACTGTGTGAACACATACCCAGCAGGGAAAGGGTAAGTGGATAAAATAAAAAACAGGTAATGGTGAATCTTGAGGATCCCTCTGGGTCTGGTCAAATGGCGGCAGGGGATAGACAAGGGCACTCCACCTGTCCAGGAAGAGCAAAGGAACAATGTTATCACCACTGCCTCTGAGACTGAAAATACCGATAACCCCCCTCGGTTTCTGAAGCTTACCAGAATCACACACCACCCAGGCCGTTTGGATAGAACAAAACAACGGAACTCCTGCGGGACAGAGAGCCCTCTGACTCCTCAGGTATAGACGAGTCCGGGGAATGGTAGACTGTTCCTTAGCTACGAGGTTCTGGACCAAGGCCTGTAGCGGTAAAAGTACAGAGACTGTGACGGCTGTTAATGCACAAGCCGAACACAGCCGTTCTCCAGGGAAGTCTAAGGGTGCTCAAAACAAAAATAAGGAAAGAGTCTCTGTCTCTCGTTCAAGGATTCCCACTCGGAACGTCACAAGAACTACGTCTCCCAGAATGCCTCTCTAGGGAGTAGCGGGCTGAAAGGAGGCAAAACCCCGTCTTAGTTGCAGACGAGTTTCCCACTTGGAATCTTCAGGGTGCAACCAGGGTCCAGATACAATCAGGTGCACGGTACCAAACGAGTCCCTAACTATCTATGGTACCACAAGAACACAGGGTTTGTAACGGAGGCGGGCCCGCCTCCGTTCGGCAAAAGTACTTATCAGTTATGCAGGTAGCAGATTGGAAAACGGTTTCAGCCCCTCTGCAGTCTTCGAGCTTCTAGCTGAAATCCGGCGGGGAACACCATCCGCCCTTCCCACGGCTTCCGGATCGATTGACAAGCACCTTTCTGAAGGAAGGGAGGTGCTTAAGAGTGCTTGGTCTCGTGGCTCCGCCGACTTGTCCCTGGGCATGCTGGTTCCTGTAGTTCGTTCGGCCTGTCCTACATTTTCTCCCAGGCACACTCCAGCGACGGGGCTTTCTAAGTTGACCTGTACCCCGCCCCCAGGACCCAGCAATCGCTACACTAAAAGGATGTCATAGCCTTTTGAAAGATTATCCCAAAAGAGACCCTTCACTTTCCTAGTCTTATCTCCCTCTATACGTAATGTTATTTCGTATATTTTATGAGGTTTGCTAACTCTGGTATCCGCAGTTTCCACCTGAATGTATTCATTCGTGTCCACTGTCTCCAGATGATTCATTAGGATCTTGCGAGCTATGGTCACTTCTGCTGCGCTGTCTATCATTGTCTGGGCCCACTCTCCGTTTTTCAGTTGTGTCCTCAGTATCCTTGGCATGTTTAATTATTTTAATACTGGCTACCTTCTTTCGTGGAAATTGTAATTTTTTACTTTGATGAGCAGGTTCTTTGTCTTTGGACTTGACGTGCTCTTCCCTGTGTTCTGACCGTCCTCTTCTTTCCGATTTCTGCGAGGAAGTCTGAAAAGATTGAGAGGGACGTGTATCAATATCTTGATATCTGTCAGGTTTTTTCAGATTATCCCTATTTCTAAGGTTATATCTTTTCTCAGAGGGCTCCCTCTGGGGAGACTTGTGTCCTTGGTACCGAGATCTTTCTCTCCGCCGAGGAGACCTTCCTCTGGACTGGAATCTTTTTTCTTTGGGAGTGGATTGTTTATTTCCATCCCAGCTCTTTTTTGGAGTGTTTAGATTATTTGTAATAAATATATTTTCAGGATTTTCAGTTAGTTGGGGTTTTACTGGTTTCCCACCCAAACTATCTCTTCCTAGTTCTTCATAGGATTTTTCTATGATTCTGGCAAGTTCAATTGGTTGGTCTGCTATATCTGTTTCTTTCAATTTCTGGCGGATCGCCACAGATGCTGCTTCTCCTTTTATGTTGGCTAATAATATAGCCGAGACCTGCTTGAAGTCTTTCAGTAATTTTATACCCAGAGTTAAAGCAGGTTCTGGACCGTATTCATTTTGAACCTGTCTTAGCACATCTGGTATTACCGCCATGGACAGAACACCATGTGTTTTTGTGTAAATGGAAGCAAAGACTGTGCCCCAAGTGTCACAGTCCTCCACATGTGGTGCGATCCCCAATGGAAGACAGATATTCAGAAATCTGTGTTTCTCAGTAGGGGTAGTATCTGGAAATACTGCCTCTATTTGAGTGATTTTTTGTGCTAACCAGAATGGAATTTGTTCCCGTTTTGCGGGTACTTTACCAAGACATGATTGTATGTTCTGTGGTGTAATTTTGTTTGTGTTCCCCTGATGAGGGGTCAGCTGTGGAATGTTAATAGCTGGTTGGACTGTTGTAGTCCGCATTACATATTGGACTAATTGTCTATGTATTTTAATCAGTTGTTTTAGCTGAGCTAAAATTTCTGGTACTGACATTTTTTCGATGTCTGGATGTGGTGTGTAGCTTGCTAGAACCGGCCACGTTGCTCCTGGTCTACCTATTGGACCGAGCCTGGTGATGTGATTATTATGTTTTAGGGCGCCTTTAAACCAGAGCAGGTGCTCCTGGTATTTTAATGGGATTTCAACCTCCTCAAAAGGGGTGTATTCATCCGGAGGTTCCTCTATTTTGTAATAGTGGAAGTCGTGTGTGACAGAGTTTGCTGCTGGAAAGTTTATCCATGAATAGAATACCTCTGTCTGCCGATATTCATGGGCCTCAATTACGAATACGACTATTCCACCTCTCAGTGTTGGTCTGTTTTCTATAAGTTTAAGAGTTATAGTTTTCCTTATGTTTACCGGAATGAGTATAACACTCGGGTCATTTTCTTGGAGACTTGTGTCATCCGCTAGGAGTCGAGCTGCTATTCTAGCTGCCTCCCTCTCTTCTTCACTTTCTGAAATTTTTACTGACAGAAAGGTTTTTGTTGCAGATCAAGTTTCAAGGAAACAAAGATTAGGTGCACAATATTTTGGAACACTCTATCCTTCAACGTTGACTATACCAAAAACTATACATAGGAATCTCTTCCTACTAAGTTCCGGCAGATTTTAATCTTTTACCCACTCCAGACGTCTTTTGGAGTATTTACGGGAAAAGGGGTCTGTGTGAAAAAGCACGACTGAGTTACTCTAATGTCTTGTGTTAGATTTATCGCCTTACCAAACGTTGGGCGCCATGTAGTGTAGTTCCTATATTCCCAATAGGCTCTGCGCATTGGAATAATATATTCAGCAGTGTAGACATAGGACTGAGGTCGACTAGGTCTCTACTGACTATATTAGACTTAAGTTTTGCCAGCTAGCTCAGAGGTCACTAGAAACTTTCTCGAATAAACAAGGAGGAGTTTAACCTCCCTGGATAGACAAGAAGGGATTAGCTTCTGACAACCATATAACATGACAACTTTGCTCCCTCAGAATAAGAGTGTATCTCTAGAGTCGTGTGAAAACAATAGACAGCTATTTCACTCAGTCAAGTGTGCATACTTAGTTTCAACAGAGTGCAGAGAAAAGAGAGACGGGCGTTTTCAATAAAAGGTTGTTATTTATTGAGCAGTCTTCTTTCTCATACAAGAGAAATGAATTGCCACAATTGCAATACTCATAGTAAAGTAAAGTGCGTACAGTAAAAGGAGGATTAAGAAATAATACTGTAAAAGCATTGATATGGTTTCTTAGCCATAAGATACTTTAAAATAGATAAAATATATACATACTTATATACATTGACTAACGTACTCAACTGGTGCTTCTAAATACGCCTACCCCGGTGTACCTGACCTAAGCCTAATACGTGGGAAGGAGTAAGTAAGTAGCAGTTTAAGTTAAGTTGGGTTTTGCCAAGAATCTGACTCAAGAATTCTCTCTAAGGTTTTAGTCAGCGCCGTACCTGGGTTAATAGAAAGCAGGAGGTCTTGTATCTCTCTCTCAGGACTCGATATCCCAGTAACCCGCGAAGGTATCTGGAAACACCGGAGCTGGATTTCTCGGCAGGAGAAAAGACAGCGTCTCTCTCAGTGCGTCAAAGAGGAGGGACAGCGTCTGTGGGCTCTCGCATCAGCTGGCCTCTCGGGCAAGTAGATAGCTGCTCTGCTCCAAAACCACCACCGTGTGTTTGCTTAAGGCAATGTTGGTATATTTATACCTGAAAGGTGTCGGGTTTGACGTAAGGTTGGACATAAGACGTCAAAAAAGATGTCACTAAGAACTGGCCGTTCTTACAGTGCTTTACAGGAGTTCTAGGACGAAATCAAAACAAAAGCAAGGGGGATTTCCCAGGTTGCTGGAGGTTTGGTTTGTTTAGAGAACTTGTTGTGCTTTCTAGGAGTCTGGGGAAGTAGCCTTGCTTATTTTGACTGCAAACACAACAATGATGGACAGAATGTGGATCAATGTCACACATTCACCCCAGTCCAAAGATCTGGGCCCAAATCCATCGTTTTTCCACTCCACACCACCCTGGGTTAGACAATGGCGATATGCAAATCAGCGCTGACCCTGTGCCCCATGGGAACAGTCCAGTCCGAACTACAAAAGCCATGTCCTTCCCAGAACGGAAACAAGCATCCGAGGACCAGCCCGGTTTCGAGGTAACACCTCTCATCAGCCCGGCTAGCTTGATTCCAGTGGTGTGGAGTGCCTGGGACTCACGTCTGAGCATCCCCAGTACACTTAGAGCGGTAACTGCAAACACAACAATGATGGACAGAATGTGGATCAATGTCACACATTCACCCCAGTCCAAAGATCTGGGCCCAAATCCATCGTTTTTCCACTCCACACCACCCTGGGTTAGACAATGGCGATATGCAAATCAGCGCTGACCCTATGCCCCATGGGAACAGTCCAGTCCGAACTACAAAAGCCATGTCCTTCCCAGAACGGAAACAAGCATCCGAGGACCGGCCCGGTTTCGAGGTAACACCTCTCATCAGCCCGGCTAGCTTGATTCCAGTGGTGTGGAGTGCCTGGGACTCACGTCTGAGCATCCCCAGTACACTTAGAGCGGTAACTGCAAACACAACAATGATGGACAGAATGTGGATCAATGTCACACATTCACCCCAGTCCAAAGATCTGGGCCCAAATCCATCGTTTTTCCACTCCACACCACCCTGGGTTAGACAATGGCGATATGCAAATCAGCGCTGACCCTGTGCCCCATGGGAACAGTCCAGTCCGAACTACAAAAGCCATGTCCTTCCCAGAACGGAAACAAGCATCCGAGGACCGGCCCGGTTTCGAGGTAACACCTCTCATTAGCCCGGCTAGCTTGATTCCAGTGGTGTGGAGTGCCTGGGACTCACGTCTGAGCATCCCCAGTTTACTTAGAGCGGTAACTGCAAACACAACAATGATGGACAGAATGTGGATCAATGTCACACATTCACCCCAGTCCAAAGATCTGGGCCCAAATCCATCGTTTTTCCACTCCACACCACCCTGGGTTAGACAATGGCGATATGCAAATCAGCGCTGACCCTGTGCCCCATGGGAACAGTCCAGTCCGAACTACAAAAGCCATGTCCTTCCCAGAACGGAAACAAGCATCCGAGGACCGGCCCGGTTTCGAGGTAACACCTCTCATCAGCCCGGCTAGCTTGATTCCAGTGGTGTGGAGTGCCTGGGACTCACGTCTGAGCATCCCCAGTACACTTAGAGCGGTAACTGCAAACACAACAATGATGGACAGAATGTGGATCAATGTCACACATTCACCCCAGTCCAAAGATCTGGGCCCAAATCCATCGTTTTTCCACTCCACACCATTATCTGACCCAGGGTGGTGTGGAGTGCAAAAAAACGATGGATTTGGGCCCAGATCTTTTGACTGGGGGAGTGTGTGACATTGATCCACATTCAGTCCATCACTTGTTGTTTTTTGCAATTGCCGCCCTAAGTGCGCTGGGGATGCCCAGATGTGGGTCCCAGGCACTCCACACCACTTGGAGTCAAGCTAGCCGGGCTGAAGAGAGGTGTTACCTCGAAACCGGTCCGGTCCTCGGATGCTTGATTCCGGTCTGGGAAAGATATGGCTGTTGTAGTGCGGACTGGACTGTTCCCATGGGGCAACAGGGTCAGAGCTGATTTGCATTAAGCCATTATCTGACCCAGGGTGGTGTGGAGTGCAAAAAAACGATGGATTTGGGCCCAGATCTTTTGACTGGGGGAGTGTGTGACATTGATCCACATTCAGTCCATCACTTGTTGTTTTTTGCAATTGCCGCCCTAAGTGCGCTGGGGATGCCCAGACGTGGGTCCCAGGCACTCCACACCACTTGGAGTCAAGCTAGCCGGGCTGAAGAGAGGTGTTACCTCGAAACCGGTCCGGTCCTCGGATGCTTGATTCCGGTCTGGGAAAGATATGGCTGTTGTAGTTCGGACTGGACTGTTCCCATGGGGCAACAGGGTCAGAGCTGATTTGCATTAAGCCATTATCTGACCCAGGGTGGTGTGGAGTGCAAAAAAACGATGGATTTGGGCCCAGATCTTTTGACTGGGGGAGTGTGTGACATTGATCCACATTCAGTCCATCACTTGTTGTTTTTTGCAATTGCCGCCCTAAGTGCGCTGGGGATGCCCAGACGTGGGTCCCAGGCACTCCACACCACTTGGAGTCAAGCTAGCCGGGCTGAAGAGAGGTGTTACCTCGAAACCGGTCCGGTCCTCGGATGCTTGATTCCGGTCTGGGAAAGATATGGCTGTTGTAGTTCGGACTGGACTGTGCCCATGGGGCAACAGGGTCAGAGCTGATTTGCATAAAGCCATTATCTGACCCAGGGTGGTGTGGAGTGCAAAAAAACGATGGATTTGGGCCCAGATCTTTTGACTGGGGGAGTGTGTGACATTGATCCACATTCAGTCCATCACTTGTTGTTTTTTGCAATTGCCGCCCTAAGTGCGCTGGGGATGCCCAGACGTGGGTCCCAGGCACTCCACACCACTTGGAGTCAAGCTAGCCGGGCTGAAGAGAGGTGTTACCTCGAAACCGGTCCGGTCCTCGGATGCTTGATTCCGGTCTGGGAAAGATATGGCTGTTGTAGTTCGGACTGGACTGTTCCCCTGGGGCAACAGGGTCAGAGCTGATTTGCATAAAGCCATTATCTGACCCAGGGTGGTGTGGAGTGCAAAAAAACGATGGATTTGGGCCCAGATCTTTTGACTGGGGGAGTGTGTGACATTGATCCACATTCAGTCCATCACTTGTTGTTTTTTGCAATTGCCGCCCTAAGTGCGCTGGGGATGCCCAGACGTGGGTCCCAGGCACTCCACACCACTTGGAGTCAAGCTAGCCGGGCTGAAGAGAGGTGTTACCTCGAAACCGGTCCGGTCCTCGGATGCTTGATTCCGGTCTGGGAAAGATATGGCTGTTGTAGTTCGGACTGGACTGTTCCCATGGGGCAACAGGGTCAGAGCTGATTTGCATAAAGCCATTATCTGACCCAGGGTGGTGTGGAGTGCAAAAAAACGATGGATTTGGGCCCAGATCTTTTGACTGGGGGAGTGTGTGACATTGATCCACATTCAGTCCATCACTTGTTGTTTTTTGCAATTGCTTAATTTGACAGCATGTGCTACGACTGAATATGGATATGATTACTATGCCGTTATAGGGATATTATTGATTATAACCGAACAAGGGCATAAAATAGTAATATCGATTTAGGCTCCTGGATAAAAACACAATACTCCTTCTTTGTTAAATAAGCAATATTCATTTGTTTTACTATGTGGTCTAGTCTGTCACATGAGCCATCTAGCTAGTAGGCCCAGGCCTGTACTAGTCACAGGTGCATGAAACAACTGTTTTTGTGGTATATGTTTTTTAAAAAAATCATTTAGGGTTAGGATGGCATTGGATTAAATTACCAATGTGGTGTTTTATTTGTATTTCACGTTTGTTTTGTGTGCAAAAAGTGTATAGGCGAGGTCATATTTAGTGTCTTGGGAGGATGTGTGTTGTGTTAGCATTTTTATAGCTCAGTTCGTTTTCATTTTTGGCTTTGTTGAATTAATAGTAGTATTTTCTTCAGTGTTACCAATGCCTCCATTGTCTGAGCAGTGTGAGTGTGTGTGTCTTTGCCGTAGGCCACCGTTTGTCTTTTTTCTTCATGCCATGTGGTCAGGGACCATTTTGTGTAGTCAGTGTCCATAGGTTTGCACGTTTTGTGTTTTCCACGGCTCCTTGCTTGTTGTTGTTTGGCCAGGTAGCCATTGGCCATTTTTTGTAGCCAACGAGTGTGCTTTTGCCATTGGCCTGCATGTGTTCTTAGTTGTGGCCATGCCTCCTTTCTTGCTGTTGTTGTTTGACCATGCGGTCAGGGGCCATTTTGTGTAGCCAGCCAGTGTGATTTTTCCATAGATCGACATGAGTTCTTTGCTGTGGCCATGCCTCCTTGCTTGCTGTTGTTGTTTGACCATATAGTCGGTGGCCATTTTGTGTAGCCAGTCAGTGTGCTTTTGCCATAAGCTTGCATCTGTTCATTGTTTTGACCATGCCTCCTTGCTTTCTCTTGTAGTTTGTCCACGTGGTTGGTGGCTATTTGGTATAGCCAGTCAGTGTCCTTTTTCAACAGACATCACGTGTTCTTTGTGATTATATATTTATTTGAAAAGTTTTATATAGCGTTAACATGACCCGTCAGGGTATCATAGCGCTGTACAAAGGAGCAGTAGTGATGAGAAGGTAAAGACATAAATACAACAACATAAAGGAACAAATACTAAAGAAGAGCTACCAACCTTGTTGTACATGTAAAGTAACAAAAGAGCAATCAATCTTATTTAAGTGTTTTATAGAGTACAAACTTGACTCATTAGGGTATCAGAGTGCTTTACAAGGTTTACAGTAGAGAACAAACAAAAAGGCATATATGTACAGGAGTATACAAAAAAATAAAAAATAAAACAAATGGACGGGGCAGTGTTTCCCTTACTCTCATGGAGAGTAAGGGAAGCACAAGTGGATGGTTACGTTAAGAGTTAGAGACCATAAAACCCCCACCGAATCTTGGTGGAGTGAATAAGTGAACTGCGGCAAAGGCAGTAGTCTTAGATTAGTCAGGCACAACTGTAGTGGTCGACAGGAGAGCTTAGATGAGGAATTTACCCATGAGGAAAGTTTTGGCCTCCTTTTTGAAGTGTGCCAAAGAAGGGATTCTTCTAATGGCGGGTGGGAGAGAGATTGCAAATTCTTGGTGCAGCCTCAGAGAAAGCCCGATTGTAGGTTTTTTCTTCCGGAAACAGACAGGTTGGATTAAGAGGTCTCTGGCGGACTGAGAGTTCCTGTTTCTTAGAGATACCACTAGGTTTTGTACCAGATAAGCAGGGGAGTTTGTGTATAGAGCCTTGTGTGTGATGCATGCCAGCATCAGCATTTAGGAGTCCTAAAGTTAGGAGTCCTAACTTTACTACTCCTCAACTAAGAAACATCCTAACTTTAAACCTTACAGTATACACAGAAGGCATTTAGGAGTCCTCAAGTTAAGAGTCCTAACTTCTGTGTATACCGAAATTAGTAAGTGCCTTCTGTCAATACCAAAATGAGTAAGTGCCTTCTGTGAATACCAAAATGGTAGTAAGTTTAGGATGTTGTCTTAAGTTAGTTCTGTGAATCGAGCCCTACCTCATTAATGACTGTGGCGATGTCCACGCTGTAACGCAAGTCGGATATCAACGTCTCGGGGTGTCTTTTTAGGGTGGCATGCTTGAATGATTTAGCAGCGGTTTTGGAGAGGTTGGTGGGGTAGACTAGAGTGGAAGAGTTATCCCCAGTCACTTTCAGGCCAGGACCTGACATGATTGGTTAGGATAGGGCATTATAAGATTACGAGGGACAATAGGGACAAGTAGGCAGGAGAGTGGATGGGTCTCCCGATACCAAGGTGTCCAGGGACAGTAGTGACTGAGGTTAGTCACTCTGGTGTGATACTCAACAATCACCAAGGCGGGGCAGAATCTCGTGCACGATTCGGTGTTTCAAATGAACGTGAAATGTAGAAGTCTTCGAGGAACCCTTTGTTAAATAATGCCTTAGAGTGGGCAACAAAAGTCCGGAATGACACTCACCACAGACCAGTAGACGAGAGATAAGTTGTAGACCATGTAAAATTGTAGTGTTACGAACTAAGAATCAAGCGGGTCATCGATGAGCAATAATAATGCTGTAAAGTCGCTCCCAATATATCAGGGATGGCTGAAGCAGGGTGTTAGAAGTCTCGGGCACTTCTAAGAATTTCAGATGAACAAGAAATGTAGAAGTCTTCAGGGAACCCTGTGTTAAAGAAGGTCTTAGAGTGGGCAAACAAAAGTCAGCAATGGCACTCTCCTCATACCTGTAGAGGAGAGTTTAGGTTGAAAACCATGTAAGGTTGTAGCACCTCAAGTTAGGTGTCAATAATACTGCAAAGTCGCTCTCAACATATCAGGAGTGGCTAAAAGAGGGTCTTAGAGTGGGCAGCAAAGGACAGGAATGCCACTCTCCGCATATCAGTAACAGAGAGTTAAGTTGTAAACCATTAAAAAAAATAAAAACATTGTAGCACCGCAGATTAAGAGACAGGCGGGTCTTCAGTGAGCAACAACAGTACAGCGAAGTCATTCTCAACATATCAGGAGTGGCTGATGGTGTACTCCATAGAATTTTGAGGCGCCGCCATCTTAAAATCAGGTGCTATAGGGTGATTGAGAATGTCTTCACCCTTCGCCATTTTGGGATCAGGCATTGATCGGTGCATGTAAACTGACAAAAAGTACGTCGCCAAATGAGATACTAAAGATGTCAACAAGAAATAAAAGTTAGTTATGGTGGCTTCAGGACTATTGCTATAAGTGGTTAATCAGGATAAACCATTTGACTTTTTTTTTAATGAGGAGGTTGAGGGGTTAGATCTGATCTCGGGATGGAGAGCGTTCCATATTCTTGGTGCAAGATCAGAGAAAGCATGGCTGTAGGTTCTTGTCTTTTTGAATTTGAGAGGTTACAACAGGACTGTGTTAGAGTTTCTTAGGGTCTGATTCAAACCAGATAGTTCGAATTTCTTAGCCAGGTATACGCGGGTGTGATAATTAAGAGCTTTGTGCATCAAGCAGGCTATCTTGAACAAAATCCTTGCTTCTATCGACAGCTAATTGAGTTGAATTAGGTCTGGTGTGATGTGATCATGTTTTCTAGATCCAGTGATGTATCTGGCAGCAGAGTTCAGAGTGGATTTTAAAAGTGCCAGTCTAGCTCTTGGTAACCCTGAAATGGTCACAATTCCATAGTCTAAGCAGGTGATAACTAGGGATTGGACTGCTAACTGCATGTCCTCAGAAGGCAGGAATGGCTTGATTTTCCTTAATGTGATGAGATGGTGATTGTCTCAAATTGTTGTTGCACTGATGTGGCCTTGCCTATTCAGGTATTTGTACATAGTTATGCCTAAAGATCTTGCAGAATCAATAACAAGTGGAGCGTAGTTGACAGTCGTAAGTTGTTTGAGCCAGTCTTGAATGGGTGCAGAATGATTGTGGTGGACAATCAGGAAGAATTCAGTTTTGAGTGTATATAGCAAAAGGTGATTGTGAGTTAACCATTGTTGAGTTTTCAGAAGCGCAAAGTTAAGAGTTTTGATATCATCCGGTGAAGCAATTTTCATGTACAATTGAGTGTCATCAGCATACATGTGGTATTGAATGTTAGAGCAGTTCAGAATTTCAGAGAGTGGTTCCATGAACAAGTTGAAAAGCATGAGAGAAAGTGTGGAACCTTGAGGCACTTCAATTGAGGCCGGAGTACTGTTTGCGAGGGAATGGTTAACTTTAATTCTTTGCATTCAATTTTGTAACAATGAGGCAAACCAATTTAGGACAAGGCCCGATAACCCCATCCTTTTTTCAAGATCAGTCAGGTTTTCATGTTTGACTTCGTCAAACACCGGGGACAGCTAGAGAAGGCTAAGTAGGCAGGGTACATTCTTGTCAAGTGATCTCAAGGTGTCATCTAAATGTGTGTTAGAGCCGTTTCAGTACTATGCTCTGAAACCAGACTGGTATTGGTCAAGGAGCTGAAACTTCTCGATGTGGTTGCAGAGTTGTGTGTGTATGCATCTCTCAAGCAGTATGGCCAAAGTCATGATATTAGTATTGGACAGAAGTTATTGGGATCCGCTAAGTCTACATTTGGCTTTTTTTGGGATGGGGTGACTTGTTCAATCTTGAGGCAATTAGGAATCCTACCCCGCTCAAGAGATTCATTAATAATCAGGGACCATAGTGGGAGAATGGCAGATTTAAGCTCTTTGAAGAACTTGGCGGGTAGCGGATCGTTGAAATGATTAGAGGGCTTTAATGA
Organism: Lissotriton helveticus; assembly: GCF_964261635.1. NCBI lineage: Eukaryota > Metazoa > Chordata > Amphibia > Caudata > Salamandridae > Lissotriton > Lissotriton helveticus. The sequence goes on from NC_136068.1 coordinate 946,444,918, forward strand.
AGTCATAGATTTGAGCAGCTCAGCAATGTCTCGTAGTAAAAGGTGTCCACATGCATTATTTTTTGGGAGTATAATCTATGGAGCAGGAAGTAGGGGCACTTGCTGAGGTTAGCCAAGTTGATGGTGTTGGATGGGTCTGATACTGTGCATTTGGTGATGCGATTTGCAGTTCAAGTTACATTTCTCTTGTCTTTTCAATGAAGTGTGCAGAGGAATTCTCACCACTAAGGAGTGAGATCTTGGGAGCAGAGTGTTGGTTGATTGAGTGGTTAGCTTGTTGTTTGATGATTTCAAATATAAACAGGTACAGCGAGGAAGAGGAGGAGGGCATCCCTGTGATGCTGCGGTACACAGGTAAGGGTTTTTAAGTTTCTTTTTAATTAAGGTTAACTTATTTCTTAATAGGGGGGTGTAGGCAGGTAGCGTAACGGAACTCCATGGAGTTTGTTTGCAACTCCATGGACCTACACATAGCCCCGCTACGCATACTACGCCGGGATTAGTTCATAGGAGGAATCACAATTTGTTTTGCTTGTTTGCTTTTAGGTCCTCAAGAGACATCACCCACAGTACTGCCAGACAATCACGTGAGTCCTTCCAATCTCTTCCACTTTTGCAGCTAAGTGCAACTGCCAACTGAAGCATCAAGCTGACCCCAAAGGAAGGTGCAGCCAAGAAATTGGGCAGTGGGGAGGAGAAGAAGAAGCAGATTTCAACCTATTTGTCAGCTAAAACCTTTTTCGGGGTCATGTGCCTGTCGCACCGGTCTCCGGTTAGCAAGCTGAGAGTAGCACTCCTGCATCAATGGCCCCACACCAACCTAAACCCAAAGCCATGTCTCTCAGTGAGGTAGCCACTGCAATCATGTCTACGTTGACAAGTAGTGACATTGAATTGGATTTGTCTCTTTTTCTAAGTAGTACCCAATCATTGCAGAAAAGTCAGGAAAGTGGACAACAGCCTCAGCCAGCAATAGATCTTTCTGAAGTTGGAGTGGAACAGAAGGTGGAGCTTCCTTCTGAGCAACAACCTCCTCTTTTACAACCATTGGCTTCCAGGTCTCCAGCAAAAAAGTAAGGGTACTCCACCATCTTCTCTAAGCTCCCCTTCTGAGGATCTGGACACAAATCGGACCTGGCTGAGTCTGAGACATGACAGGAAAGGCTTAGGTAAAGGAAAGTTCCTGAAAGCCTTACAATTATGGGAGGGGATGAGGACGGTCACAAGCCAATCACTGTCATGGAAGCTGGCCCAGAGGACACTCACAATACCCATCCTATTTAAACTTCCCTGAGGAATGTAGTACTACCACAGCTTCCATGTTTATAAGGCCCCCGCTGGGACCTGCATCCACCACTACCTCAGTAGTACACACTGCAGAGAGGCAATCGTTAACACACCCACCTATCTCCAGTTCTTCGGACATTGGCAGTGGCACCAATGGCCCACTGAAATAGTACAACTCCCCACTTTGGGACTTCTTTTAGATTAGCAAGCAGTAGGAAAACATTGTAATATGCTCCATTTGCCACTTGATTGTTCGCTGAGGTAAGAGTGGTTCACACTATGGTACTGAAGGCCAAATGACCCATATGAAAAAAATCACGCAATCCACTGGGGATGTACCTTAAAAGAATTAGTGAGTTCCTTTTTTTCTTTTCATCAGAACATCCAGACAAAAGCCAATGCGTTTCCTACAAAGACTTGAACTTCCTTAGGGCTGTGAACAATTCATATAAAAATGAACATAAATTAAACAATGATCTCAATCTATGTTCATAACAGATTATACAACATAACAAAACAGTCCTAAGACTGGAATGATCAAACCCATAACCATTAAAAAACACTTTAAAATAAGTTTACATAATGAAGTGTCAGAACAAACCCCACCAAGGAATGGCTCTTGCTCGGACCACCCCTAATACTACGTTCTTCAACCAATCGTGAACTTAAAAACACCTGAAGCAGTAACAAGCCCAAGAGCTCTAGAGAGGAACTGCAAAAAAAATGTGGTATTGGAAAGCATTAGACCCAAGTTTTTTCAATTTTGTTTGAAATGTAATTCCTAGAGGGTGAAAAAAGATATGCTACACCAGACCAATACTCCAAGAACGATGTTCCTCATAAATAGTAGGTCACTGTCCAAACAGTGTCAGGAATTATATACTTTGTTAGAGGTCCATCAAACTGTTCCCCTCTTCCTCACGGAGACATGGCTCCATGCAAAAACTGGGCCAGATCTTGCAATCACTCTTCCCCCAGGCTATACGATTGCTGGGAGTTACTGAGCTGACAAAAAAAGGTGGGGAGGGGGGTAAGCTGGAGTGCAAAGTGGCCCGATACCCATAACAGGATGTGAAAGTTTGTTGTTTTCTATTAAACTGTTGCTTTCCTTTAAATTCCCAGGGTTGCTCCTTTGCAGGCCCACGGGCCGGCTGCAAAATTTCTGCAGCATATCCCAGATATCATTGCATCTTATAGTCACTGAACTGTGAATTTCACCCTCCGTAGAGACTTAAATATACATCTAGATGACACTACTTGCAGTCAGCTGCACAACCTGTTAAACAACCTGTCTATATTACAGCTTGAACAACTAGTCAGGCCCCCACTGATTGTAATGGGCATATATTTGATGCCATTTTCTCTAAATTGCTCAATATAATGGTCAGCATGTGTAGGAGAGTAGGGTCTGCTATCCTATGGTCACCCCAATTTTTGCTTTTTTCTTCACTGGTTTTTGACTTAATGGGGCTGTGGGCCTGCTAATCAGACTCCCAGCCTGCTGTTCTCTCTCTACATTCACAGACATGTACTATAGGTACATAACCAATTTGGTACTGGACACCTTGTCAGCCCCTATCCAGTGCACCCTAGGTGCCAAGTGCATAGGTGCATCCAAGGCCTACCAGGGACTGCAGCATATCTTTTGCCACCCCTGGCGGGTACTTAAATCGACACAACTGGCTGTTCCCACAGCTGGGGCAAGGTGGTGTACTCACCCCTTGCTTAGATGTAGTATACCTATGTCTAAACCTATATCTGGACACATCTATACCTATCAGTCACTCCTACGGCAGGCCTTTACAGTCCTGGAGGCAGAGTGCTTGGTTTTATGTGAGATGGTGCTCTAGCATGAGCTGAGCCTGACTGCAGTGTTGGGACCAATTCTTAATGCTGTTCCAGTGATACTGCCATACCATATACTATTAAGTGCATTATAATCCTTACGGTTATTGCAACTCTGGTTTGGCTTTATCAAAACATGTCGTGTTTGGTGTCATACACATTGGAATACTATCCCCTTGCCTGTCCTGGTAATGGGGATAGCATACCACCCTTCTAGAGGGTGCAGGCATGTTACTTTACTAAAATGCGGTTAATCCTAACCAGAGCCCCAGCATCACAAAATGGATGCTGCTGCCACAGACACATGTCTGGCCTCCTGCTGCTGACTGAAACTCGGCAGAGGACGCCTGGACAAAGGGTTTCCTGTCAAAGGGAGGTGTCACACCACACCAGACAAGAGATAGTGGATTGTAGCAGGGAGGGTTGAATGAAACTAGACACTGTCTGGGGCGCACAAGGTGTCCCTGGGCATATTCCAGTCAAACCAGTTCTGGGGCCATCCTGCCCCAGTCCTGGCACGAAACTGGACAAAGGGAAAGGGGTGTAACCACCCGCTTCCCAGGTCCCACCCATAGGAGGGACCTAGCAGGTAGTCCAGCCCCCAGATTTGGAATATAGGTGGGAGCAGTGCCAATGCACATCAGATTATCCTGACTGAAACTTATGAAACGAAACTCTGGACCCTTCGACATCCCACTCCTCGTGAAAGACTGAAGAATCTCCCTTGTGGTCAAGGAGTGACCACCCTGTGCAAACAGGCACCATCCAGCACCTCGACGTTAGCTTTTTTGCAGTTCCCGCCAGAACTCGAGCGACAGAGATCGACAAGACCCAGCGTGCCTGCCTTCTAACAGCCCGATCCACAGTCCCTGCAGAGCTGGGACCCGTGGAGGCGACCTGAAGCGTGGGAGCGGCCATCTTGGAGAAACAACGAAGCGCTGACCGTGCAGCATCTGAGGCCCCCTGTGTATTGGAGTCTGAGAAGCTCCAGCCCCGAGCAGCTTGTGCACCGAAGCTCACCCCTCCACACTCGACGAGTGCTGCGTGGGGCCCTTTTGCATTTTCCTGCTTGACGTGTTGGTCCGGTCGCTTGCCTGTTGGCTAGTGGCCCCAGTACCAACGAAACCTTACATTTACACAGCTAGTCTGGTTGCTCCAGACTGGCACTCGCTCCCCTGAAAAGGAGCACCCGCTCAGACCTTGCTGGTCCGAGTGTTAAGCTATCTTCGATTCGTGCGTGGGTTGCATTTGCCAAGGCCTGTTGACTCCGATTTTGAAGCCGACACCGCCGACAGCGAGAGCCTTCGTGGGACAGCTCGTGATCTACTCCAGGACATCCTTGGTGCCCCAGAGACCACGTGGCAGCGGAGAGAAGCTACACAACATCGACCTGATTGCGCCCAACATTGCCTGGTTCCTTCCTGGTTCCTTCCTGGTCACTGGCTAGTGACCCAGACTCTGTCCCCTCTGCTTTCAGGTACTCTACAACTTCGATCCACCCTTGGATCACACCGGACACTTCTCTTCTGGACGCCTGCAGTATCTTCATCTCCAGGCACCCTAGATCTTCGTGACGAAACCCGACACACCTTTGCACCTGTGCACCCGCTTCGGTAACTCTTGAACGCCGGTGCTCCTGTAGTGTTTTACACCTCTAGTGTCTAAGTCTAAAGTTTTGTCCTTCTAGCCCAGTCGGAAGACTCTTAAAACTGTAACTCGATAACTTTTACGCACCATTGACTTTACATTGGTGCAAGCTTGTGCTTTCTGCACTGCACCCGAATCCCGCGGGCTACTCCCGCCCTAACTGCTGTTAGTGCATCGTAGTCTAAGCGATTCCCAAGGCCCTAGGCTTTACCCCAGATCGATAAGTGATTGTTATGCCACTTTATTGATATATGGTTTGAGTGGCCACCGGCCTCATCCAAAACGTGCAACTTGTCTATGTTATACTGTGCTTTTATTTAAACGCTTGTGCTTCATTGCTCATAAAGAGTAGTGGGGATTATTCTAAAAATAAATACATATATTTTGATAATATATAACTTGTGTGGTGTCCTTTCATTCGGTATTACAGGATTGTGTATGGTAAAACAGCTCGCTTCACTCGCCCTTTGAAGTTAAGCCTTTAAGGCTGCTTAGTCCATGCTACCCCTAGGATAGCTTGTCTATAAGGTTGACTTACAACCACCACCATAAGGGATTGTTTGGACTGATATAAGGTGCCCCCAGAACTGGAGACAACATACATCAGGCCAACTTCTCACATTGGTGAGCAGCGGTACGGATTCGAGCTTTGCTGTTGTTTTACCTTTGCAATCTTATATCAAATTGAAAGATCACATTAAGTACCATAGGTACATATAAATAAAATCTTAGCATATTTAAGTTCTACTGAACTTAGTAGTTGTAGGTAGAAGGGCTTAGGACACCCTGACTACAACTCACTAGCAAGGTACAGTAGGAAAACACTTAGTGTAGGTAGGTGCATCACTTACACCACACTAGAATCATGTCTGGCACAGGTGAAGCTCTCTACCTGTGAAGGTTGATCCTCCACAGGCAACCTCCAACTATGACAAATTCAGCCACAGAGACTTGAGTGCCTTGTGCACTGCAAGGAAGCTGAGAAAGGGTCACAACCCTACCATTCCTATCATGATAGCCATCCTAGAAAAGGATGACCTTGAGAAAGCTAGAGTAGCTCCCTCAGGATCAGGAGATTGAGTGAACCCCATAGATACTGAGAACACCTCCCCAGAAGTAGAAAATGAGGAGGTAGACCCTGAATCAGAAGGTGAAGAGTCATATCATGATCAAGGGGTTATCCAGGTACCAGTGGTGAGGCTTAGCGAAGCCAACTTGGACCTACATGGAAATGGAGAGGGCCAGCACCTCCCCAGAGTACATAACCGGATTCTCCCAGGCAATAGGAGAGAGAGAAGCCCTTCCAGGGATTCTCACATTTCTAGTGCCTCAAGAGAATCACAGAGAGGAATGACTTCCCCTCAAAGAAGAGAGCATAAGGCCAGGATGAGAGCAGTGAATCTCCAAATAGAAAGAGAGGAATTCGCCCTGGACCAAGCTAGACTAGCTTTTGCAAGAGAGCAGAAGTTAAGTGGGGAGATCCCCACTGGTGGCAGCATTATCCCAAGAGATAAAGACAGGTCCTATGATCATAGAAACCTGAGTAAGATTGTGCCCCCCTACAGAGATGGGGATGATATCCACAAATGTATAACTGCTCTTGAGAGGGCTTGCATGGTACAGCAGGTCCCTCAAGAACAGTGGGCAGCAATCTTGTGGCTCTCCTTTTCTGAGAAAGGGAGAGATAAGCTCCTCACAGTTAGACCTGAGGATGCTAAAAACTACTCTGTCTTGAAGAGATCTCTTATTGAAGGGTTTGGCCTAACCACTGAGCAATACAGGTTGTTATTCAGAGACACCCAAAAAGCACAGACTCAAGACTGGACTGATTTTGTTGATTGTGCCACTAAGGCTCTGGAGGGTTGGTTGCAGGGAAGTAAAGTTTCAGACTATACAGGATTGTACAATCTTATAATGAGAGAACAGATCCTTAATAACTGTACAAACCAGCTGTTGCATCAACACCTTGTAGACTCTGATCTGACCTCTCCCCAAGAATTGGGAAAGAAGGCAGACAAATGGGTCAGAACAAGGGTAAGCAGACATCCCAGAACCAAGGAGGTGATCAGAAGAAAGCAGACCAGAAGGGTGGAGATAAGAAAGAAAAAGCCCAGAAGTCTTCTACAGGCCCCCAAAATAGTAATAAGGAGGGTGGTTCCCAGAATGGTAACAAGAAAAAGAAGAATGATGGCCCAAAGAAACCTTGGTGCAACTTTTGCAAGTCCACTTCTCATTGGGGAAGTGAATGCACCAAGAGAATTCCAGCCCCTCCCACTGCAGTCCCTAAGACACCTGCACCCCCTAGTACAGTTAGCGGTGGTAGTGCACAACCCAAGGCTATAGTGGGGTTAACCCTGGGTACTGAGATGGAATCTGGCTTAGTCAGAGCCCCTACTCAGGCAGTTCTGATCTGTGAGGGGGACATAGCTATGTCCTCTACCATAAGTCCTAATAACGTGGGTAAGTACAGGCAGACGCCTTTAATTAATGAGAAGCTGGCTCAGGCCTACAGGGACACCTGTGCCAGTGTCACTATGGTGACACCTAACTTTGTGGACCCTGAACAGATGATACTAGGTGAGAATTACCTAGTGACCAACGCAAGCAATGCCACTACTACACATAGTGTGGCTGTTGTTAACTTCTCCTGGGGAGGGGTAACTGGCCTCAAGAAAGTTGGTGTTAGTGCAGACCTCCCAGTTGATTGTTTGTTGGGCAATGATCTTGAGGAATCCTTATGGTCAGAAGTGGAGTACAGGACTCATGCAGAAATGCTAGGGATTTCAGCACATGTCCTTGCTGTAACCAGGTCCCAGGCCAAAAAGTGCCTACCTGAACCTGTGGTGTATCTTGAAACAATAGACCAACCACAACCCAAGAGAAGGAGCAAGAGGGTCAAGGCAGTGCCTTCCCACTTGCCCCAGGTTGAGGATCAGACCTCACAGGAGGGTGATTCTGTGATCCAAGGGGAGACTCTCTCTGAAGAGCTTGAACCTGATCAGGTTGAGTTTCTGGGGACAGGGGGACCCTCAAGGGCAGACCTGGGGCAGGCTCAGTTGACTTGCCCTTCACTTGAACCCCTCAGACAGCAAGCTACTGCTGAGGCTGCTGGGAATGCTCAAGGTACCCATAAAGTGTATTGGGATGATGGGCTCCTTTATTCAGAGGCTAGAGACCCCAAGCCTGGTGCAACCAGGAGGTTGGTTATACCTCTGCAATTTAGGGGCTTCCTTCTAACCTTGGCCCATGATATTCCCCTTGCAGGACACTTAGGCCAGAACAAGACTTGGGACAGGCTTGTCCCTCACTTTCACTGGCCTCACATGTCAGAAGATACCAAGGAGTTTTGTCGCTCTTGTGTCACCTGCCAAGCCAGTGGCAAATCAGGTGGCACCACAAAGGCCCCCATTATACCTCTACCTGTGGTGGGGGTGCCCTTTGAGAGAGTTGGGATTGACATTGTTGGACCAATGGATCCCCAAACAGCATCTGGGCACAGATTTATCCTGGTGGTAGTGGATCATGCCACCAGGTACCCAGAGGCAATTCCCCTGAGGACCACAACAGCTCCTGTTGTGGCAAGGGCCTTACTTGGAGTTTTCTCCAGAGTGGGCTTTCCAAAGGAGGTACTTTCAGATAGAGGTACTAACTTCATGTCTGGATACTTAAAGGCAATGTGGAAAGAGTGTGGCGTGAACTATAAGTTCACCACACCCTATCATCCTCAGTGCAATGGGCTTGTGGAGAGATTCAACAGGACCCTAAAGGGAATGATAAAAGGATTACCTGAAAAGCTCAGGCGTAGATGGGATATCCTTTTACCCTGCTTATTCTTTGCTTACAGAGAGGTCCCACAGAAGGGGGTTCGCTACAGCCCTTTTGAACTTTTGTTTGGCCACCCTGTGAGGGGTCCATTGTGTCTTGTGAAGGAAGGATGGGAGTTACCTCTCAAAAAGCCTAAACTTGATATTGTGGACTATGTACTTGGTCTCCGCTCCAGGATGGCTGAGTACATGGAGAAAGCATCCAAAAACCTGGAGGCCAGCCAAGAATTACAGAAAGCTTGGCATGACCAAAAGGCTGTTCTGACTGAGTACCAGCCAGGGCAGAAGGTGTGGGTGTTGGAGCCAGTGGGCCCAGCAGCTCTCCAGGACAAATGGTCTGGACCCTACACCATACTGGAAAAGAAGGGAGAGGTCACCTACTTGGTGGATCTTGGAACCCCTGGGAGCCCCCACAGAGTGCTCCATGTGAACAGGTTGAAAGCATTTGTTGACAGGGAAAGCATGGGTTTACTCATGGCTACAGATGAGGATCAGGAGGAAGAGAGTGACCCTCTCCCAGACCTGCTTTCCCAAAACGCTGATGATGGCTCAGTTGATGGAGTAGCCTTGGCAGGCACCCTCACTGACCAGCAACAGATGGACTGCAGACAGGTTCTGCAAGCCCATAGGCACATGTTTTCACTTACACCCAGTCAAACTGACTAGTGCACCAGTTTTAGTGAAAAGGTATGTAAAAGTGGGGGTCCACTCACAAATCCTATGGCTATCACAATAAGCGGGTAGAAATATACTTTTGATTAATTTCTACAATAATATTTTTGATGGCACTAGGCATTCAGCCAATAATGAGCTAGATAAAGCCGTGTGTAATGTTGTGGAAAATTTTAATGGTGTTTTTGAATTTATTTTTGTGGGGGATTTTAATGTTCCAGTTTGCCCCTTATCTTCCCAGAAGCTATGTGGTGTGTATAATCATTCAGGGGAGGCTGAGGTTCACTTCCCTCATCATATGTATGGTGAAACCCTGAATAACTTTCTGATAGATCATGACATGGTATTCATGGAAAACGTTAAGAATGATCTTGGAGAAAGTATACCAACTTTTAAAGGGAGGGGGGCCAATACGGTCATTGATTTTATATGCATGTCTTCCAATCTAATCCTTTTGTGCTCTGAGCCCAAGGTGGTTGATGTAATGCTTAGTGACCACAATTGTTTAATTACTGAAACCAAATTTTGGAAACCTGCCACCACAACCAACATGGGAACTGTTGTTAACATCGAGCCCCACAGGATAAATGAAGTCAGGTTGAGGTGGAAAGGAGAAAAAGCCGCTGTAACATCAGATTCCATCATCAACAGTTGTTTGATGGAAATTTCGGCAATTCTCGAACAAGATGAAATTGTGGTTGCCAGTATTGCCCACTTTGACAGAATTCATTTAGTTCACAAAAGAGGCAGGGCACAAGAATAATCAAAATAGGGGGTGGTTTGATCATGCTTGCTCTAATGCCCGGAGTAATCTTAAAGAAGCCCTAGCAGTTAAACCAAGAGATAAGAGTCTAGTGATTCAACTTAGGCAGGATTTTAAACATGTCCTTAAATGCAGAAAGGCTGAATTACAGCAGGAAGCATGGGCCAAGTTAAGCCAAGCAGCAGAACTAAGGGACTGCACTTTGTTTTGGTCTACGGTGAATAGCCCATTCCTCAAAGACGAGAAGGTGCCAGAGCTCACATCAAATGTGAGTATGGAGTCATGGATTCAACATTTCTCTAATATATTTGACTCCGGTAAAAGATTAGCTCCCGTTGAAGACGGCTGGCCTATCGTTGCCTTAAACATTACTCTAGATGAGGTCACGGTCAGCATAAGAGCCAGTAAGGGAGGGAAGGCCCAAGGACCCGATGGGGTACCCATAGATGTTTATAAGACCGCCCCGGAGATCTGGGGCCCACTGCTGGTTAAGATTTTTAATACAGCCGTCAGTTGCAAAATACCATCTACTTGGGTAGAATCAATAATTATCCCTATCTATAAAAAAGGAGACCGGGGCGATGCAAAAAATTATCGTCCAATATCCCTACTGGACTCATCGGTTAAAGTTATGAGCCGGGTCCTTTTAGTCAGATTAGAGGAATGGGCAGAGACCAATGAGATTTTAACTAACAGTCTGTTTGGGTTCAGAAAAGGACGTGGCACAATTGAACAGTGTCTGAATTTAGAACTCTTAGTCGGGAAATATACCCAGGCTAAGAAAGGGTCTCTATATCTTTGCTTTGCTGATCTAAGCAGTGCTTTCGATATGGTAGACCATGCCATATTGTGGGCTAAACTGATTGAAATGGGAGCTCCCGAAGGTATAGTTTATTTTTTGGCCCGCATGTATGAAAAACTTAGTACCAGTGTCCGGTATGGACCTAATGGGGAATGCACGAGTACATTCTGCATCAAGAGAGGAATCAGGCAGGGGTGCGTTCTAGCACCCCTACTTTTTACACTCTTCATAAATGAGGTGGATTCGGTTCTGAAGACAGTTACGGCTGACGTACCCAGAGTTAACAACTTTAACAACCCTGTGTTACTCTATGCGGACGACGCTGTGCTGCTGTCCAGAACCCCCTTGGGTCTACAACGCTTGATGGATAAGTTTGTGCATTTCATTAAAACCAGGAAGCTGGTGATTAATAGGTCTAAAACCTATGTAATGGAGTGTGGGCCAGGTCGAGCTAAATCGAAAGTTAACTCTCACTATTTTATCGAAGGCGAACAGGTTCTAAAAGTTGACAATTTCTGCTATCTAGGCATTAATTTTTCTAAAAATGGTAGCTGGGATATTGAACATAAAGCAGTAAAAACTAAGATGATTAGGAGTGCAAATGGGGTTTTTGTATTTGCCAAGAAGCTGGCGAATAGACGCATCATGGACATGTTAAAAATCTTTCAATCCAGATGCTTATCTGCTGCCCTGTATGGGGCAGGAGTTTGGAGTGTGACACCAGCCGGGTCCCTCCAGGTGGAGGAGAATAATTTTTTGAAAAGGCTCCTGTGCTTACCCAAATCTACCTCTAACATCTTGGTTCATAAGGAAACAGGGATTCATTTTTTGAATGATTTAACCATGTTAAGACCCCTATTATTGTGGCGCTCTGTTTGGCTGAACGAAGGCACCTCATTGAATAGAGCTATTATTGAGGATTGCCTCTCATTGGACCAGCACCTGATGATCCCTTGGATCAAATACAATATCGATAATTTTCAAAATGTTTTTGGATTTAATGTGATCAATGATGGGTATTGTGCCTCTGTTATCTCCAAGTCAAATCTGAAAACTATGTTTTTGAATTTTTGTGCTGAAAGGCGTGCTTTGGAAGAATTAAATCTATCCACCTGTAAGCTGTACAATAGCATGAATGAGTTTATTGGATTTCATCCATATTTGACACAGGTGACTAGAGTCTCGCACCAGTTTGTACTAACCAGATTGAGGATGGGAACTGTACATCATCTGGTTGCGTGCCCAAATGTAAAATTACGCCCTACTGGTCCCTGTGCTTGCGATAACAATACGGAACAGAGCACTATGCACTTTCTCTTGTCTTGCCAACTGTATAGCAAACTACGGAAACTCTTCCTTAAGCCCATCTTTAAAAAATTTGGAGTAAGAACAATTACTGACTCAATGAAACTGCTTTTTAATCTGCATCATCCGGACATTTGCTTTTTCACGGCAACTTTTCTACTCAAGGCCATAAGTGTTAGGAAAAGCATGTGTTTTTAATTATTTTAATTATTTATTCCATCCCGCACTGGATAATAAATGTATTATGTGTCTTATTATTTTTGTATTAACTATGAAATGTTTGTATATGAAATCGTTTGTGCTTTTATGGATATGTTTTTTATGTTCCCAATAACGCTTTATGAAATGAAATGACTAGTGCACCCATGTGGTGGATACTGGTGACAGTCTGCCTGTGAAGAACAAAATCTACAGGCAACCTGGCCATGTCAGGGATTGTATAAAGGCTGAGGTGCAGAAAATGTTAGACCTTGGAGTGATTGAGCCATCAGAGAGCCCCATGGCCAGCCCAGTAGTCCTTGTGCCAAAACCTCCTACCAAAGATGGAAAGAGAGAAATTAGATTTTGTGTGGACTATAGAGGTTTCAATGCTGTTACTAGGACAGATGCTCATCCCATTCCAAGGGCAGATGAGCTCATTGATAAGCTGGCTTCTGCCACATATCTGAGCACATTTGATTTGACAGCTGGCTATTGGCAAATCATGTTAGCTGAAGAGTCTAAGGCCAAAACAGCATTCTCTACCCCCAGTGGACATTATCAGTTTGTGGTGATGCCCTTTGGTTTGAAGAATGCACCTGCCACCTTCCAAAGGTTGGTGAATCAAGTCCTTTCTGGGTTAGATGACTTTTGTGCAGCATATCTAGATGATATTGCTGTCTTTAGCTCTACCTGGGAGGATCACCTGATCCACCTGAAGAAGGTTCTGGAGGCCCTGCAAAAGGCAGGCCTGACTATCAAGGCTACCAAGTGCCAGATAGGGCAGAGCAAGGTTGTGTACTTGGGCCACCTAGTAGGTGGGGGTCAAGTTCAACCATTGGAGAGCAAGATCCAGGCCATACAGGACTGGGCTCCTCCAACTACCCAGACAAAAGTCAGAGTCTTCTTGGGCCTGACTGGGTATTACAGAAAATTTGTACAGAACTATGGGTCCATTGTGACACCATTGAATGATCTGACATCCAAGAAGATGCCCAAAAAGGTTCAGTGGACAGTTAGCTGTCAAAGGGCATTTGATGACCTGAAGAAGGCCATGTGCTCCGCACCAATCCTTAAGAGTCCTGACTACTCCAAATAGTTCATTGTTCAAACAGATGCTTCTGAGTTGGGGGTGGGAGCTGTGCTTTCACAACTTAATGTAGATGGTCAAGACCAGCCCATTGCTTTCATTAGCAGAAGGCTGACCCCCAGAGAGAAACGTTGGTCAGCCATTGAGAGGGAGACCTTTGCTGTGGTTTGGGCCCTGAAGAAGCTGAGGCCATACTTGTTTGGTACTCACTTCCTAATTCAGACAGACCATAAGCCCCTCTTGTGGCTCAATAAGATGAAGGGTGAAAACCCCAAACTACTCAGGTGGTCCATTTCCCTACAGGGGATGGACTTTACAGTGGAGCACCGCCCAGGGACTGACCATGGTAATGCAGATGGTCTCTCCAGGTACTTCCACTTAGAACATGAAGAATTATCTGGTCAAGGTTAAGTTTAATGTCCCTGCGTTTGGGGGGGAGGGGGGTTGTGTAGGAGAGTAGGGTCTGCTATCCTATGGTCACCCCAATTTTTGCTTTTTGCTTCACTGGTTTTCGACTTAATGTGGCTATGGGCCTGCTAATCAGACCCCCAGCCTGCTGTTCTCTCTCTAAATTCACAGACATGTACTGTAGGTACATAACCAATTTGGTACTGGATACCTTGTCAGCCCCTATCCAGTGCACCCTAGGTGCCAAGGGCATAGGTGCATCCAAGGCCTACCAGGGACTGCAGCATATCTTTTGTCACCCCTGGCTGGTACTTAAATCGACACAACTGGCTGTTCCCACAGCTGGGGCAAGGTGGTGAACTCACCCCTTGCTTAGATGTAGTATACCTATGTCTAAACCTATATCTGGACACATCTATACCTATCAGTCACTCCTATGGCAGGCCTTTACAGTCCTGGAGGCAGAGTGCTTGGTTTTATGTGAGATGGTGCTCTAGCATGAGCTGAGCCTGACTGCAGTGTTGGGACCAATTCCTTAATGCTGTTCCAGTGATACTGCCATACCATATACTCTTAAGTGCATTATAATCCTTACGGTTATTGCAACTCTGGTTTGGCTTTATCAAAACATGTTGTGTTTGGTGTCATACACATTGGAATACTATCCCCTTGCCAGTCCTGGTAATGGGGATAACATCCCACCCTTCTAGAGGGTGCAGGCATGTTACTTTACTAAAACGCGGTTAATCCTAACCAGAGCCCCAGCATCACAAAATGGATGCTGCTGCCACAGACACATGTCTGGCCTCCTGCTGCTGACCGAAACTCGGCAGAGGACGCCTGGACAAAGGGTTTCCTGTCACAGGGAGGTGTCACAACACCCCAGACAGGAGATAGTGGATTGTAGCAGGGAGGGTTGAATGAAACTAGACACTGCCTGGGGCGCACAAGGTGTCCCTGGGCAGATTCCAGTCAAACCGGTTCTGGGGCCATCCTGCCCCAGTCCTGGCGCGAAACTGGACAAAGGGAAAGGGGTGTAACCACCCCCTTCCCAGGTCCCACCCATAGGAGGGACCTAGCAGGTAGTCCAGCCCCCAGATTTGGAATATAGGTGGGAGCAGTGCCAATGCACATCAGATTATCCTGACTGAAACTTATGAAACGAAACCCTGGACCCTTCGACATCCCACTCCTCGTGGAAGACTGAAGAATCTCCCTTGTGGTCAAGGAGTGACCACCCTGTGCAAACAGGCACCATCCAGCACCTCGACGTTTGCTTTGTTGCAGTTCCCGCCGGAACTCGAGCGACAGAGATCGACAAGACCCAGCCTGCCTGCCATCTAACAGCCTGATCCACAGTCCCTGCAGAGCTGAGACCCGTGGAGGTGACCTGAAGCGTGGGAGCGGCCATCTTGGAGAAACAACGAAGCGCTGACCGTGCAGCATCCGAGGTCCCCTCGAAGCTGTGCATTGGAGTCTGAGAAGCTCCAGCCCCGAGCAGCTTGTGCACCGAAGCTCACCCCTCCACACTTGACAAGTGCTGCGTGGGGCCCTTTTGCATTTTCCTGCTCGACGCGTTGGTCCGGTCGCTTGCCTGTTGGCTAGTGGCCCCAGTACCGACGAAACCTTGAATTTACACAGCTAGTCTGGTTGCTCCAGACTGGCACTCGCTCCCCTGAAAAGGAGCACCCGCTCAGACCTTACTGGTCCGAGTGTTAAGCCATCTTCGATTTGATTTTAGAAAAAATAAGGGAAGCCAGTCTCTCTGATCTATTCTTGATGGCCGGTGACTTCAACACGCTTCTCATCAGCAAAGATCAAGACAGCGACCTCATTCAAGAACTAAATACAGCATGTGGCGTGCCGCCTCAAGGCACCACAAAAAATAATACCCGAACGAAGCTCTCAAAAAAATTCCTTTCCCATTTGGAACAACTCAATCTAAGGGCCTTAAACGGTCGCTACGCCGATGACGACCCTCCAGTAGCCAGCTTCCACTCTAACTTGCACTCCTCGCACCTCGACTACATCTTCGTTTCCCTGAACATGTTTTGTTGGGTTTCTTCCTTCAAAATTGGAGCGAGCGACTTCAGCGACCACCTGCCCCTAGTGGCTGAAATAAGACCCAGCACAAAACTGGAAATTGCGCCCTTTACTGGCCCAGTTACAGATGTTAGTTCAAACTTAAAGCGGCTATGGTGTAACTCCGGCAACATTGACTCCATCAGGCTCACCGCGAAAACCCTTTTTTCTCAAATCTCTGGGTCCTCCACCAAGCTGACGGACGTCTGGCAAAACTTCTGCGATGCCATGATGGGGAAAATTATAGGTACGGCGTCCAAAAACCCAGGACAAATAAAGGGGTCTTCGATCGGGAAACACTTAACCATGGACATGAAAGTACAAAAACGAATAATAAATCAACCCTTGAGACTAATGAGAAAGGATCAGGCAAACTGTAGCTTGCAAACAGTTCTCCGGGAAGCTAAAAAACAGCTTAAACGGATGAAATGGGAAAGTCAAAAGCAAAGAAAGGACGATTTTTGGATAAAACTTGTCCACGAGGGGAAGCAGAAAAACAGCTCCAGGTTTTGGCGAATGCTAAAAAGATTGCAGAACCCTGACCATTTAGGGCAAAATTCTCATATATCTGAGGAAGTATGGACAAAATACCTATCATCACACTTCAATGATAATGACGCTATAGGTGTCACGGCAACAATGTCTCCTGGCTTAACACCTCTAAGGCCTGGAAACGAGGAACAACTCAACTACCACAAGATCGCGAGCATACAGGGAACATGGGAGGGTGATGGAATAAGGCCAACGAAATCTGACTATCCAAAAGAGGAAGAAAGTCTAGCAAAGGACGCTGAGCAAGAGCGAATGAAAATTATCCCAGCATACATCAGTCGGCAAATAAAAAAAGGGAGACCTAATGTGTGGGAGGGTATACTCAGACGTGAGTCCCTTGCTCATTGTGATGCCAGAAACCGGTCCCCGGGAGCTTGTTTCCTTCCCAGTATAAGAATTGGCTTGGTAGTTTGGTTTGCCCTGTTCCCATCATGCACTGGGACAGGAACAGACTAATTTGCATATAGCCAGGTTCTGAGCTGGGATGGTGCAGTGAGCTAAAAAACGGTGATGGATTAAAACCATGATCTCTTGACTTGGTAAGAGTATTCTGCATCATTCAGAAACTCTGTCCCTCACCACCCCCCTTTTCCAAAATCGGTTTTATCCACACTATGTGTGGGAGGGTATACTCAGACGTGAGTCCCTTGCTCATTGCACCATCAGGATTCAAGCAAACCGGGCCGAAGAAGGCTGTGATGCCAGAAACCGGTCCCCGGGAGCTTGTTTCCTTCCCAGTATAAGAATTGGCTTGGTAGTTTGGTTTGGCCTGTTCCCATCATGCACTGGGACAGGAACAGACTAATTTGCATATAGCCAGGTTCTGAGCTGGGATGGTGCAGTGAGCTAAAAAACGGTGATGGATTAAAACCATGATCTCTTGACTTGGTAAGAGTATTCTGCATCATTCAGAAACTCTGTCCCTCACCACCCCCCTTTTCCAAAATCGGTTTTATCCACACTATGTGTGGGAGGGTATACTCAGACGTGAGTCCCTTGCTCATTGCACCATCAGGATTCAAGCAAACCGGGCCGAAGAAGGCTGTGATGCCAGAAACCGGTCCCCGGGAGCTTGTTTCCTTCCCAGTATAAGAATTGGCTTGGTAGTTTGGTTTGCCCTGTTCCCATCATGCACTGGGACAGGAACAGACTAATTTGCATATAGCCAGGTTCTGAGCTGGGATGGTGCAGTGAGCTAAAAAACGGTGATGGATTAAAACCATGATCTCTTGACTTGGTAAGAGTATTCTGCATCATTCAGAAACTCTGTCCCTCACCACCCCCCTTTTCCAAAATCGGTTTTATCCACACTATGTGTGGGAGGGTATACTCAGACGTGAGTCCCTTGCTCATTGCACCATCAGGATTCAAGCAAACCGGGCCGAAGAAGGCTGTGATGCCAGAAACCGGTCCCCGGGAGCTTGTTTCCTTCCCAGTATAAGAATTGGCTTGGTAGTTTGGTTTGCCCTGTTCCCATCATGCACTGGGACAGGAACAGACTAATTTGCATATAGCCAGGTTCTGAGCTGGGATGGTGCAGTGAGCTAAAAAACGGTGATGGATTAAAACCATGATCTCTTGACTTGGTAAGAGTATTCTGCATCATTCAGAAACTCTGTCCCTCACCACCCCCCTTTTCCAAAATCAGACCTAATGGAGCGCCAGGGCCAAATGGAATACCATCTATGCTGTATAAATCAGATGCAGATTTTTGGAGTGCATCTCTGGCCCCAATATTCACCAATATAAGCTCCACTTTGACGCTTCCTGACTCATGGCATGGGTCCGTCATAAGTCCTATTTATAAACACGGGAACAAGAGCCATCCAAATAGTTACCGTCTCATTGCTTTGCTTGACGTTGAAACAAAATACTTTGCAGGTCTTATCCTGGAGGAATTATCATCATGGGCCTCCGAAAATGCCATCATTCCCTTCAATCAAACGGGTTTCTGCAAAGGTCAAGGGACCATCACCAACATCATGGCTCTGTCCCTTGTGATGAGTGCAGCAAAAGCAGCTAAGTCACCCTTATTCCTTACATTTATCGATTATTCTGCAGCTTTCGATCACGTCGATCGCAACAAACTTTGGCTGAAACTTTACAACTGGGGCATTCCGAAGCGCCTCCTAGATGTTCTAATACTGCTCCACTCCAATACCTGGATTAAAATCAAGCTTGGGGCTGGCACACACGTCTCGAAGCCGATCAGGACGACAAAGGGATTAAAACAGGGTTGCCTTCTAGCGCCCATCCTATTTAATCTCTTTTTAGCGGATCTGCCTGCAGAATTAGAGAAATGCCGTAATCACGCACCCAAGTTAGGGTACATCACTCTCTCAAATCTGTTGTACGCTGATGACCTTGTGTTGATAAGCCGCTCCCAAGTAGGCCTACAGCACCTCCTGAACGCAACCTATGCCTTCTCATCAAAGAACGGCCTCCAAATAAATCTTCATAAGTCAAAATCCATGACGGTCAATTATAGGAAAAAACTGAATCCTTGCTGGTACCTGAATGGAGAAAAACTTGACATGGTAGCCTCATATAAATATCTGGGTGTCCTCTTGGATTCAAACAACAACTCTAGACCTCAACTCCATTCCATCCGAGGGAAAGCCACAATGACGTACCTGGCATTAAAATCTCTAAAGGCAAAACTCCCTGATCTCACACTAAAACCTTTTCTTGAAATCTTGCGTGCGAAACTACAACCAACTCTCACGTATGGGAGTGAATCACTTCATGGGAAGGATGCCGAACTGCTGGACACGGTCATAGCCAACTCCTATAGGGCCATTTTCAACCTTCCTACATATGTCTCCCCTGCCCAGATTCGTTTGGAATTCGGCATCATCAAACAAACTCTAGAAAGGCGGAGTGCGTACGTAGCAACCTGACGCAAAATCCGCAACACAGAAGCCGACTCCCTAAACGCCAACATATGGTCTGAGCTACTACGGCACCGCACGTCGCCGCATAGAGTTTATCTTTTTGAATCAATTGAAGTCCTAGGTTTGTCTGACACCTGGGAAACGTCTACAGACCTCCAGTCCTTTAAAAAACTGGCAAAAAAATCAGCAGGCATCATCTCTGCGATTGAAGACAAGAAAGTCTTAGCAAACAGAGCGCACGGATGGACAACCCTGGGTGGCTATGGTAAAACACAGTCACAAGCATACCTTAACATCGGGATGAAAATACAAGTCAAAGAAAAGTTCTTAAAACTGCGCCTCGGTGTAATCCCGATATTGCCACACCTTTCTCCCTGGGTGAGACCACGCGCTTTGCAACAATGTCGCCTGTGCAAGTCTGGCACGGAGGATATTGTCCACGTGATATGTATATGCCCTAGACTGAGGGACCTGAGGCACAATCTCCTGCTTCCATCTTTTAAGTCACATGCTGTACGGACCTGTAGGCAGGCAGTTATACTATGCTTTACTTCTAGCAACACAAAATTTAACTGCCAGGTCGTGAAGTTCTTTGACTCATTAAAAAAAAGACTTGACATCGTTTGAAGTTCTTCACTAGCACCTGAGGACATCTTTGATCTGCTCACAGTAATGCAGTATTCTTTTTTATCCTAATTACAGTTTGGTTTTCAATGTTGCTACTGGTATTTTATATTTTTGTAAAGATTTTAATTAATCATGCACAAATAAAAATATTACCTTACCTTACCCCTGAAAAGGAGCACCCGCTCAGACCTTGCTGGTCCGAGTGTTAAGCCATCTTCGATTCCTGCGTGGGTTGGATTTGCCAAGGCCTGTTGACTCCGATTTTGAAGCCGACACCGCCGACAGCGAGAGCCTTCGTGGGACAGCTCGTGATCTACTCCAGGACATCCTCGGTGCCCCAGAGACCACGTTGCAGCGGAGAGAAGCTACACAACATTGACCTGATTGCGCCTGACATTGCCTGGTTCCTTACTGGTTCCTTCCTGGTCACTGGCTAGTGACCCAGACTCTGTCCCCTCTGCTTTCAGGTACTCTACAACTTCAATCCACCCTTGGATCGCACCGGACACTTCTCTTCTGGACGCCTGCAGTATCTTCATCTCCAGGCACCCTAGATCTTCGTGACGAAACCCGACACACCTTTGCACATGTACACCCGCTTCCTGTGGGTGAGGTAACTCTTGAACGCCGGGGCTCCTGTAGTGTTTTACACCTCTAGTGTCTAAGTCTAAAGTTTTGTACTTCTAACCCAGTCGGAAGACTCTTAAAACTGTAACTCGATAACTTTTACGCACCATTGACTTTACATTGGTGCAAGCTTGTGCTTTCTGCACTGCACCCGAATCCCCCGGGCTACTCCCGCCCTAACTGCTGTTAGTGCATCATAGTCCAAGCGATTCCCAAGGCCCTAGGCCTTACCCCAGATCGATTAGTGATTGTTATACCACTTTATTGATATATGGTTTGAGTGGCCACCGGCCTCATCCAAAACGTGCAACTTGTCTATGTTATACTGTGCTTTTATTTAAACGCTTGTGCTTCATTGCTCATAAAGAGTAGTGGGGATTATTCTAAAAATAAATACATATATTTTGATAATATATAACTTGTGTGGTGTTCGGTATTACAGGATTGTGTATGGTAAACCAGCTCGCTTCACTCTCCCTCTGAAGTTAAGCCTTTAAGGCTGCTTAGTCCATGCTACCCCTAGGATAGCTTGTCTATAAGGTTGACTTACAACCACCACCATAAGGGATTGTTTGGACTGATATAAGGTGCCCCTAGAACTGGAGACATCATACATCAGGCCAACTTCTCACAGCAACCCATAAACTGTGCTCTGGTCAGACCATCTTTTGATTGAATTTGTGATTATCAAGATAGACAGGACTAAGTTTTAGGTGCCATGCCACAAATTAAGCAGGCAATGTTCTAAAAATTAACATTCCTCAGAAGATAAAATCTCTTCAGGATTCAAGGTGCTCACAAGAATGGTGATGTCAAAGCTGTTTAGAAGGCATTTGAGGGCTGAGTCGAATCATCTTTGGAGACTCAGATCCCAAGAAAAATGTCAGTCTCATTATACTAGGACAAATGTCACTGAGTTTATGCCTGAAATTAGAGAATTAAAGACACTATGTGAAAGGGAGGAAAGCAATTGGATGCAAATCGTTGTTCTCAATGAAAAGTAAATGTATTAAAAAAAAGCTGTGTGAAATGATCAATATGCTATCAGAAAAGCCAGGTAAACAAACTTTGCTTATAGAATCAAACCATCCCACAGACCTCTAGGGAAATCTACAGTATAGTGAATTCCTTTCTGAAACCCAAAATCACAGGGGTAGGCCCCCTTCCTTCCAGAGAATTATGTGAAGAACTTTCTTTCTATTTGGTCAGCAAAGTCAGTCATATCTATGACTCTCTGGGAAAAGACTTGATCAGGAGTCAGTTTAAATCACTAAAGAAGGCCACAACAAAGTTAGTTTATTTACTCCTACTTTGTCTACATTTCCTCAACTAAATTATAACGCGATTGAGGAGATAGCAAAGACAGTTAAATTGGGATCCACCGAGATCCTGCTCCTATTGACATCCTGCTGAAAGGAGGTGATATTATTCTATCAGCCCTGACTAACCTACATATTCTTTCGTTGGAAAAGGGTCAGGTCCCCGACCATTGTAAACTTGGGGGCATTAGTTTACTGCTGAAGAAGCCCTCCTTTGACCCCAACAAGACAGAGAATTATAGACCTATATCTCTGCTCACTGGTGTAAGCAATATTTTAGGGACGGTGGTCAGTAGCCAGTTGAGCCTACTTCCTGGAATCTCATGATCTTTTGCATCCAACTCAAATGGGATTCAGACCGGGATTATGGGTGCGCTCATCCTCTTGGATTTGAACACAGCCTTTGACACTGTCTCCCACCTGATTCTGCAAAGTAGGCTGGGAGTGCTAGGAATTAAGGGAAAAGTACTGTACTGGTTGACATCCTTTTTGGAAAATAGAAGTTTCCAGGTCAGAGAGGGGCCCTGCCTGTTTGAAGTACATCAACTTAAATCCAGAGTACCCAGGGCTCAACAGGTTTTACAATGGTCTCATATGCAGATGACACTCAGATTGTCATCTCAGTTACTGCCAACATTAGACAAACTGAGGTTTAGTTAGTGGAATGCATAAAGCAAGTACATACATTGATGTACTATAGCTGCTTTAAACTGAAAGGCCACAAGACAGAGGTTATGTTGGTTGGAAATAATCCCTCTCTTTGGGATAACGTCTGCTGGCCCTGATGCTTGGGTGACTATCCTTCTCTAAAAGTGGAGGTTAAGAGTCTGGGAATATTCGTTCATAAGAACCTCACCATGGCAGCACAGGCCAAGAAACTGGTGGGATCATGTTTTGGTCTGTTAAGAGCCCTTAGGAAGAGAATGTAAAGGCTTCCTACTGACATTTGTATAATAATAATACATGGACTCATCCTGTCACGTCTAGACTACAGTAACTCTCTATATCTTGGGAACCTTAGGTATGTCACTAGAAAGGTGCAGGTCATACAGAATGCCGCGGACACAGTCTTGCTGTATATATCCCCAAATCACATTCAGCCCAACCGGCACCAGTGAGTCTTCATTGGTTGCCTGTGAGGGAGAGAATCGTGTTTAAGAATGGTTCACAAAGTAAAGCATGCAAAGAGACCATATATTCTGAAGCAATTCATTGTTCCTCACCATAAAGCATCGAACTTACAATCAAACAACAAATTTCTTCTTAGAACAAAGAAAAAAAAGGGTCAGAAGTGGAGGGTGTTTCTTTGCCTATCTGGCACCCAGGCTCTGGAACTCACTTTCGCTCTACCTAAGATCAAATTACAATCTGCTCAGATTTAGGAAGCAACTGAAAACATACCTGGTCTCCCTATTTAGTATGTCATCCTCAGGTCTACTGTCAGCACTAGGAAGCCCGTGTTTGAGTAGTCATGTGCTTCATAAGACCCTGAAATGAATGACTGCTATGTACATAGATTGTGATACTTGTTTTATTTATGTTTGTTTTCATATGTAATGTTCACAGCATTCAGGAACTTGAACAAAACATGTTGGCTGTTGTCCAGGCGGGAGGTAGCAGCCCTCATCACGATCTACCCTTATCACAGAACTCGTCAGCAATGAAGCCCTACACTTTCAATCAGAGCTCATCTCTTTAGGGACTGGGAGACAATAGCGTTTTGGTGAAAAAGAACTCACAACTCAATCCGGCTGCTCCCACCAAAACTCTCTTTTATCCTTAATAATCTCAACATTGACGACCGCTATTAATGCGCTCACATGACAAACACAAAAACTTGAACTTCAAATGGACACCATGCAAGCAATAGCAACACCTATAACAAACATAGCAGCCAAAATTGATAATTTAGAAGGAAATTTGGAAATGTTGAAGATGCAGCATTCTGCGAGGTGTTCGTGCCTTCCAGTCATTGAGAAGCTCAGCTCACTGCAAGAAGTTTTTACATCACTAGTCACATAATTAAAACAAAGACCAACAATGGTTACAGACCTTCTGGACCGTCGCATAGAAGACAGGGTTCCAACTAAAGTAAAAAAAGGATATAAGTAACAAGCCAGCCAGAGAAAAAATCTCCCCTACCCTGTTACAGTCAATAGCAATAAGGAGCCCGAATCAAGTTACACAGAATCAATGTTGAGAAGTCAAGTCCCCTACCTACGTCAAAAAAGCAAGCCAGCAACCTTAGCACAGGACCAGACACCCCTCCCAACTCTTCACAAATGGCAACAGCGATGAGTCAAAATAAAATCCATCACGACTCATCAGCAATGGGTAAAACTGCATTCAGGAGCAAAGGCCCAATGGATAACCTAGAAGAGACTGTGGAACCTTGTAAACTGCTATCCAGAAGAGCAACAAAATGCATGAAGAAGCAAACAAAAAACATCAAACAACGACGCTGTATAAAGGAACTACAACTGCGCTTGGAAAAATTATAGGGTAACCTGGGTCGCAAAACAGATCCAAAGGTATACCAACAACCAATACCACTCGGGCCACAGAAACTCTACCGAATATTTCAAAAGTTGAGGCCCACTGTCAGTCCAGGGAATAAACAGTCAACTACAGCATTTGTAGCAGAATCGTTTATAAAATCATGCCGCGAGGACCGCCCGGCTAATGAAGGGTGGAAGCAAACCCCCGGGAGATCGAACTCCTTGAACAAACCGAAAGGAGAGGGGGTAACCACACAGCACAGAATCTAAACAGGCAGGAGCGAGATATGCCACCACCCAATATGGATAGCGTAAGGACACCTCTCTTCCAAATAAACAGTACTGGGCTGCAGGAGATCAACGCAGCTCAAACGTATACCAGAGCAAATATAACAAACGGACACTGCCCGCAAACATATGCCATTACCACAAGGTCAAGTGTGCATGCCTGAAGGAAATCGGGGAACAACATCATAGTGCTAATACCCGAATACACATCCTACGGAGGTTTAGATACATTAAACAGGGCTCACATTTTACAAATTCTACAATACTTTCCAGAGTTATCACATATCACAACAGAAGATCTAATCCAAGTTCAATTCAACGTCTTGATCAACAACACAACAAGCGAAACGACAATAGCAACTTGGAATACCAGCGCTCGAGCCCAAATGATTATGACAGGAAAGACCCAATTCGGGAAAAGGGGGATCAATGTACATGAACCCAAAGAAGAAAAACATCCACAAATGTTAATGGGAAAACTCAGCAACAGAAATACACAGACCCAGAAAAAGTCCATCTTAAGAGGCACAACCCTAGTTGCTTATCCCAAATCATTCTCCAAATTGAGAATACAATTCTCACCTAATTTCTCTGCAACAGGGCAAAAAATCACCAAAAGAGAAAAGGCTGAACCGTACACATATGATCAAGATGGAGCAGCAACAACCCTGTCAGGTCGGCAATCATACTGCTCCTAGCATAAAGAGTATCAACAGGCCTGCGTGTAGAATGAACAAGATAATAAAAGTGATTTCATGGAACATGTACGGACTGAAAATGAAGCTACAGAACAGAGCTGCCTTTTAATTTTTACAGACAGGGGACCTTTTGTGTCTCTAGGAAACCTGGCTGCTCACCTCATTGGTCATACCAGGATTTGAGCTATTTCAACACCCAACAGAAAAGCATAATTTATTCCGAAGGCCATCAGGTTGCCTATCATATACGTACATATACGTAAGCTTTGGCACTACCATAATGTCAGCAGAATCCCCAATAAGCACGGACATAGTCCAAGCCTTACACTTGCTAGGTCTGAAACTGAACGGCTTTCCAATAACGATCCTTCCCTTGAATGTCTCCTTCAATTGCAAAGATACCCCGAGACATGGCAAGATGAGGGGCCTGGTTGACTTGAAGAAATGTTCAGCAACTACCCCAATTATACGATAATAATGGTTGGTGACTTTAATACTCACAACCTGGGAACAGAAACAGATGGCCCACCACCAATGGACCGTGCTGGTTGTCTGCCTAATACATTTTTAAACACTTATAGACTAAGGTCCAAACAAGATGCACAAGATTCCAACCATGCTACGATTAAAGACTCCCAGGAAAAACCCAAATCAACAATTGATCACATTTGTATGAGCAATTGCCTTTACGAATAAGTAGTAGAATTTCTAAAACCAATGCAGCAAACTAGTGATCATCTCCCACTGTTCACAGCTATTTCTCTGCAAACGGTTAGTCTTCAGCACCCTACTCCCCTGGGCTTGTCTAATGAGGAGGAATACACTCGCTCCTGAGACAACAAAAGTGGAACAAAATTGATACATCTGGCTTTGCAGCCTGGAAAAACAATTGGTCAATACTCAAAACAGACAACATTGCGGGGAAAACCCGCAACATGGTCAAAACCGGTGCCTGGGCTGTACCATCTTCTGCTAGGCAAAAAAATAAACCTTTGGCCAGAGTTCAAAGAATGGGTGTGCTGCCAATTCCAACCAAGGTGTAAAAAAATCCAACTAATCAAGAAGGCACTGAGACACGCCAATCGCAATTATAAATTTGTGAGAGATGAAACAGCACTCCAAAATCGGCTGACAGCTAGGAACTCACACAGAAGTAAAATATGGATCTTCAAAAGTCAACAAGAAGATTCCCAATGGCTGCACATCTACAGTATTTTAATCCCATGCAGACAGGCAGAATTTTGGCTATACATCAATATGCTGTCCAGGCACGGCCACGACCAGCGAAACATAGTTCCAAGTCTCACATGGATCGACCATGTGAAAACACTGTACTGCAACTCTTCTTATAACACCCTTCCACGCTACCAACGACCCTCTACAAGCACCAGCCTGCATAATGCGATTGGTAACAAAATTGGGGCAAACCATACAATTATGGAAGAAACAACCAACCCTCTTGATGTGCACATCCGTGTGCTAATAATATTAAAAAACATCAAAAGCAACGGAGCCTCGGGGCCCAAGGGCCTACCTGGGCACCTACTCAAAGAGGACCATGAATTCTGGGCCGCTATACTTACCCCGTTATACCAGTTCTGCATGATTAATTCAACAATCTCCAAAGCCTGGAAAGGCTCCCTACTACAACCAATCTATAAAATAGGCGACACTGGAGATCCAACCAATTATAGGATGATAGCCCTTCTGGATATCGAGGCACAAGCATATGCAAGTCTCCTCTTACGAGATCTACAAAACTGGGATAATGATGACGGAATACTATCAGTTTACCAATATGGCTTCAGGGCAGGAGCATCAACTTTGGATAGCATTCTAGCCCTAGCTTACCTGTTAGAGTAGTCCACACGGGAAAAACTGCACCCCTTTTTGCATTCTTCATAGACTACTCTGAGGCATTTGACTCTGTCAATAGGAATTTACTCTGGAAAAAACTACAAAACTGGGGGTTCACAACCATGCTGCTGAATGCCAGGATTGCCCTCTAAACCAGAAAACTGGGTTTGCGTCAAACTAATCCAGAACACAGCAACCAAGAAGGTGTACACGGCAAGAGGAATGAAACAATGCTGCGTATAAGCGCCTTTACTTTTTAACGTATATACTGCAGACCAGGGTAAATCAATATCAAAAGCCAACTTGTTAGCTCCTAAAATTGGGCTAACCAGACTGTTTTTAATGCAATATGCTGACAATATGGTCTTTAAGGATCAGACGAAGAGGGGCTTGCAAAGAGCACTGGATGCACTAAGCATCTACAATGACGAAAATGAATTAACAGCAAATGCCAGTAAAACAAAGGTAGTGATCTTTGGAAAATATGCTATCAAACTCAAATATCAATAGAGAATGGGTAACCTGAAAATAATTACAACAACCAAGTATAACTATCTGGGGGCTTGGATCATGAGCAATGGCAAGCCCACTGCACATATGGCATCCATAGAATCAAAAGCTAAGGCAGTGACGTACGCCCTCTGCAAACTCAACTCCAAACTGCACAGCCTGACAAGCGAGCCAATCCGAAAGTTTATAAAAGACAAGTTACTTCCCTCAATTTCTTATGGGCAACTAGTCTTTCCAAGGGAACTAACTAACACCATGAAGTCTGCCAATTACGAACCAATTAAACAGATCTTCCAGATACCTGCCCATGCCCGGAATGCCTTAGTATGGCTGGAATTTGGACTAAACAAACAATCCTACAAACACTGGGCTACGTTACTATCTAGAGACTTGTGCAGCCCCCATACACAATAAAAGCAACTCTGAAAGAAATGTTCATGAAAGACAAAAGTCCTTGGGCTGATACTTTATCTACTGCCAGTACTGAATTGCACCTTGACTTGTCCAACTAGGGGGATTGTATTCACCAACCGGGTATTTTAAAATCCATTTTAATGAAACAACTTAGGCTATTATCCAAACAAGTTGACCTGGGTCTTATAAAGTTCTCCAGTAGCAATATCGGGCTCTTAGTCAGCCGCTATAAGGATAAATTGAGCCAGCCATATCTTAACTCTGCCCTGAATAAATCTATTCTAAAGTAAATCCTGTCAGTCAGACTCATGGTCATGCCAATAAAATATATAAATATTCACTGGAAATCCCTAGAGGTGGTCACCATTTTAGGACTTTGTCACTGGTATGAGGAGTCCTTGGCTCATCTAGCTTGCATCTGCACACAATTGAATCATGCATGCTGTACTTTCTTAAAACGTTTGTTTTTAAAATATGGCACCTGTACCTATCCAGACGCAATGAAACTCTTTATTAACTTAGAGATTTCCATGGAACTGGCTAGACTGGCAACATTTGCATGTCAACTTAAAGAACTTATAAGCAAAGATTGAGCCTTGGTCTAAAGGCTGACCACAGGCCCAAATTAGCGAGGATATATAAAATGTTATGGCTACTTATTTGTACGCCCTGTGTAACTGTTCCAGATGTACTAAATGCAATGATACAATGTTTTTTTTTAACCAATGACCGAAGAAGCTTCGTGGAAGGGCACACCATGCACGGTCTTTTGTAACAATCTTTATTAATTGAAACAATAACTTTATTCATTCAATTCAATAAAATAAAATATCAAGATACTCAGGATTCTTTAATGATTGGGTACACCATTCCACATTGTATGTTCCTACGTGTTTTCTGCTGAGGCGTCTGTACCAATTAACGGCTGGTACTGAGAAAGGAGTACACAGAATTCTTATTAATGGAATTGTGTTGGAGGTGTGGTTCTGTGTGTCCGACTTTGATCTTGGACTCTTCTTAAAATAATTAGTGGTGGTGGCGATAGGGGGTAACCATCTCTGATCACAGTGGGAGGTGAAGGTGATAAGGAATAAGAGGATGACATCTTTATGCAAAACAGCCTTGTCCCCAGCAGTGTGCCAGTATCACCCACCTCAGCAACCTCGCAATGGCACAAGAGTCAGATGGAGACACCGCAGCAGCTTACAGTGACTGTCCCAATGATATGCACATTGAGTCTACCATCTGCTGGTTCATCTTCTCTCCGGAAGTCACCTGCATCAGTGGCACCAGAAAAGAAAAAATCCAAGCAGCTATTACAGGCATGAAGGGCACACAATGGCACATTTATACAACTGGAAGCTGGCTAAAATATTAGTGCTGGCCCTCCTTACTTTTTTTATATGAAAGGAGTGAGTGGCGGCCACCTGCCCAAAATGGAACGTTCCAGCAGAACCTACTTTGCCAGAGTGGCTGTTCCAGCGCTCTCTCATGATGTGCTGGAATTGGTTGAACAAACTTTGCTGCAGAGTGCTGTTCAGTTTACCTGATGACAGACATGTGGACCACTTGTCAAGCCACAGATTACATGTGTATCACTGCACACCGGATCTCTTTTGTGGGGGTTGGGCAACAAATAATTACTGGTGTCAGCACGGAAGATGCTTTTAAGAGTGTTTGGTAGCATGCACGGTAAGCTTCCCGGCTCTTTTATTTCACCGTGTATTTATCTTCGCCATTAACCAAACATGCTCATGCAGTGCCATTCGACCACACAAACGTGGTCATTTTCATTCGCGCTTATTCACGCGGTCGGTCTTGTGCACTGGCATGAACCATTATCCTGAATCGCCGTACCACTCAACTGGAGGTTTTTCCACCCATTACGGTCCTCTTTACCGTCTTCACTATGTTTATGTACACACGCAAACCTTTCCGCCCATCACCTGGTTATTATTGTTTCACCGGGCTTCTTGTATATAACACATCACGTTATCGTTTCTTTTTATTCACTGTGGACACCATTCGAGTCTCACTGGCCAAACTCTTTTATGTTATCATGTTACCACAATCCATTGCACATTTTTATGGATGTAGATGCCATTTTCATATCGGGCCTCTTGCTACTTGCCTTTTTCTTCATTTCTTTTCAGATCCATGCCCCCTGAAGAAGAGCCTATTGCTCAAAATGCATTGGGGTGTTCTCCATGAAATTATGTTATTGATTAAACCTCGACACCTGTGATTATTTGTTACTATTGGAATTTATCCATTCACCGGATGGAACTTTTTGATCATATAAAGAAATATAACCCATCTCACTGATTGAATAAAATCAGAATAACTACTCAATTACCTTTGATTACTTTTTTATGTGCTTCAATGCAGCAATTGATTTTGCCTACAGGAATGCTCAAGTTCATATCCTTACACTCGTAACGGCAACAGCAGCTTATACATTTTGCGCCTCACTGGACTGGAGGTGATTTCCTTGAGCACCGTCACATTTGAGAATTTCTATACCGCAGATACACGCAGTTCAAATTGGAGTGCAGCGGTTTCATCTTTTTGATTTACGTTCCTTCTGCCCTCACCGCTTTGCACCCACATTAACATTATGTCATACGCTGACTTTGCAAACTTGTCCGGCAACAAAGCTGACACTTTTGAATTTACCACGGAAGACACCAATCGCATATACTCACTTATCCAAGAGCCCGAATGCATCTCATCTAGCACAGGGTCTTTGAAATCCAATATCTGACAGCTCCTATTTGCTGCCAAGAGAGAGATCAACCAACGGCTTCACGCTAGTACCCTCATCCGTTACCATAAAGTCCAAAGAATACAGAGGGGTCTACACATTCCATTAAAATCTACCTTATGCAAAAACAATTCAAGGTTTACGGAAAAATGGTTTGGAATTTTAAACAAATGTTCCCTCGATCTCATTCTCCTTATCGTTGAAGAACTCTAAAAAATGCTTGAAGAATTGGACAACGAAGTCACTCAGATAAAGCAAGACTTAAGCAGAAAATTAACTACTGAAGAACTGAATAAACCACTAGAACAGATCAATTCACAACTTGAACAATACACAAAAGAACTTAATGAAAGAAAACTTAGAAAGTTCAAAAGAGACACTGTGGACAACAAACTCGGTGAAGTTTATAATTGGGCTGAAATTTATGCTGCAAGAAGACAACAACGCACCCACTTTAACAGATCTACAGAGGGTGAAACCTCTTCTTCAGATGACTCATCCTGTACCAGGCCTGCACGAGAACACCAGCGACAGCCTCCTCGACAGGCCGACAGTCTGCCTAGCACATCTTCCGTTAACCAACTTACCACAACAACCTCATCTACAACTCCTTTTTTAGGATTAGGCACCGACCAAATTGGCGATCCAGGAAGACCAGGTTAAACAGACTCACAACAACCTGTTGTAAAATCGACTCGGAGCCACAAAACTTAGTTATTAACATCTCCCAAGCGAACATCAGTTTTGCCCAAACTAAAGTTCTACAAAAAGGCATTTCTTTTGTTCCTACGTACACTGCCAAGGAACTAGACACGCAAGTCTGCTTTTACAAATGTATGCAATCTTTGAGACTTAAGCACTTCTTCACCAATGTATGTGAACCTCAAACTAGAGAAGACACCAGTACCCTTATGGACCTAAGACCTAAAAGTACTTTTCTTGCTCCTTTGAGTCACAAAGTTTTGGACATGTTCGAAGTTCTAGTTAAAAAGGATCTACAAACCATTTTTAAAAAACACCAGCACCACAAAACTAATTTGTCCAAAAGTGACAGGCAAGCTTTAGCGCAACTAGCCTCTAATGAACACATCACCATTTGCAAGTCGGATAAGGGTGGGGCCCTGGTCATCCTGGACACTAATGTTTACAACAAAAGCGTGTGTACGCCGTTACAGGATACCAACCTGTACATGGAAATCAATTCTGATCCCACCCAAGAATTCAAAACTGTACTCCAAACACTCATTGACCAAGCAGTCCAGTTGGGAACCATCACAGAAAGAGACAAAAGATATCTTCTCAAAGACTACCCGCAGATTCCCTACCTGTACATGGTTCCAAAAATCCACAAGCACCCCTCTAGACCTCCATTCAGACCCATCATGAGCACGCGCAATTTTATCCATGAGCCCATCGGTACTTACCTTGACAGACATTTACAAGCTTGTGTCACTAGCATGCCCAGTTACTTACATGACACTACCGATTTTTCGAGGAAAATAAAGGACATACACATTGACCACGATCACCCTGTTTTTCTCTGTACCATCGATGTCAATTCATTTTACACATCCATTCCTCATAACCTTGGACTTCAAGCTATAGAATCTTCCCAATTACAAACCCAGAAACCATTGGATCTTCAAGTATTTCTCATGAAAATGATGCAATTCACTCTACTTCACAGTTACTTCAAATGTTCAGGTTAATTCTTTGTTCAACTCTCAGGAAAAGCAATGGGAAATTGCACCGCTCCGGCGTATGCCAATTTATTCATGCATGAATATGAAACTGAACACATCTTGATGAATTCAGAATGGCAACAACATCTCCAGATTTATCATCGATACATTGATGACATCTTTTTGATATGGACAGGCTTTGAAACTCAACTCACCACAGCCTCTAGTCATCTTAATCAAGTGAATGAACGTATCCAATTCACCTACACCATCAGCTCATCTAGAATATCTTTCTTAGATGTCGATACCAGAAATGTGGATTCAAAACTGGAAACATCTATCTATACGAAGCCTACCGATCGCAATATTTACCTTCATTTTACCAGCTTTCATCAAATGAGTTTGAAGAGACATTTACCTTTTTCTCAACTTTTGCGAGCTAAGAGAATAGCTTCTTCTGAAGAATCATACAAATCTGACAGCATTGTTATTACCAACAAATGTCTCCAAAGAGTTACCCTGACCACATTATCAACACAGCTAAGAACAGAGTTGAATCAATTGACCGTACTGAATTGCTCACAAAAAAAATCAAAAGAGATAACACAGAGACACCCTGCGCATTCGTTTCAAAATATTCTACTCACAGCAAATACATCAAACAAATCTATTGTCAAACATTGGCAACTGTTACACTTTGAAAATGATTTTAACCACATTTTTCAGAACCGGACAATTTTTGCTTACCAACGCTCTAAAAACTTACAACAGATGTTGAAATCAGGAGACACCAAATTGACCACATACAAAGGTACCATCCCATGCCACAATTGTGGGAACTACAATATCATTATACCAGACACTATCGTCATGCATCTTACTCAAGGTACCCCCATTCATCTACAGGTCAATGCCACATGCAACACGACTAATGTTGTGTATCTATTTAAAAGCCCTTGTGGCACAAGCTGAGCTCCATCCATCCGACGGGTCTCAATGAGAGACTGGAATATAGCAGTTTCCTTTGAACACATTTGACAGTTTGAACCATTCCCCTGTTTGTTCTCTCTCTGGCTTTCACACTATTTTTCATCCTACCCTTTGTTTGCCCATTGTCATATACTTTCTGCTCTTTTCACAACTTGCCTTCTTTTTCACCCAGCGTTGTTCTCTCAGTAAACCCGTTCTTTATCTTTTTTCTTTTTCTTTTTCCTTTTCCTTCACAGTGTGTCTAATACCTAAATTTTACAGCTTTATTCACAGTTTAAGTTGTCTATTTATCTTTGGGCAGTTATTTGCTTACTTGTCAGACCATTTTTCATGTTACACACTTTAATTCTCATTAAGCCTGTCATGCCCATTTTTTCTTTTACCCCAACTTTTATGCTCATTATTTTTTACTTCGATCCGTCTATTCTCTGTTTCATTTTATGTCTGACTTAGGTCGCTTTTCACAGCATGTGTTGGTTGCTTTTACTCTTCTTGGATGTTTCTTTACTCTACACTCTTTAGTACTGATCCGCTCCACAGACAGGACATTCTCTCTACGTTACCACAATCCTTTGCACATTTTTATGGATGTAGATGCCATTTTCATATCGGGCCTCTTGCTACTTGACTTTTTCTTTATTTCTTTTCAGATTCATGCCCCCTGAAGAAGAGCCTATGGCTCGAAATGCATTGGGGTGTTCTCCATAAAATGATGTTATTGATTACACCTCGACACCTGTGATTATTTGTTACTATTGGAATTTATCCATTCACCGGATGGAACATTTTGATCATATGAAGAAATATGACCCATCTCACTGATTGAATAAAACCAGAATAACTACTCAATTACCTTTGATTACTTTTTTACGTGCTTCAATGCAGCAATTGATTTTGCCTACAGGAGTGCTTAAGTCATATCCTTACACTCAAAAGGCCAACAGCAGCTTGCAACAGTAGCCATGTTCGCCATGCAGAAGTGCCATACAGCTGCTAACATCTTGTCAGAGTTTAACAGCAAAGGGGGTCATTAGGATGACGGGTGGACTTAGTCCACCCACCATCCTATTGGATAATGGGACCGCCCGCCATAAGGGCGGCGGTCCCGTGGGGGGTATTAGGATGCGCCCGCCACAGTGGCGGGCGCATCCTGCATTTTTAACATTGTGGCGGGCGGTGCTCTCCGCACCGCCCGCCACAATGCTAAAAATGCATGTATGCATTTGCATACACAAAGCGTCAGGCACCGTGCGGTGCCTGCCACATTGCAGCACTTTGCGTTGAAGGGGCATTCCATGGGTGTCGCTGTGGGTGTTCCCACGCAACACCCATGGAACAAGACACATCTCCAGATTTACGAGAAATTGTAAATTTGGAGATGTGTTTGAATGCTATGCCACCCTAGAGGTGGAGTAGCGAGGCGCAATGAGGAGAAATGTTTTCATTTCTCCTCGTTTTGCCTCTTTCAATGCATGCTGCATTCTACAGCACACTTTGAAAGAGGAAAATGCCTGTAGTGATTGTTTTTGAGCAGGAAGGTGCCCCTCCCTGCACAAAAACAATCTCCCCATGACGCAGGCATCCTTGCACCATGGTGCAAGGGTGCCTGTGCCAGCGCATGGCTGCAGTTTGTGCGCCAGCACAGGGGGAAGCACAGAGATGCAACATATTCTTGTTAATATGTTGCATCCCTGTGCTTCGGAAGTGCCAAAGCGTGGTGCAGCCAAAGTGCTTGCAGTGCCTCGCTGCGGCACTCCCTTGTAGATCTGCCCCAACATATTTTAGAATTTAACATTAATATAATATTAATTAAATGTGCTTAAATAAAATGTAAAGATATATATGAACATATATGTATTTAAACAAACACACACACATATATATGTATGCATGTATGTTACACATATATAATGTAAAACTATAATAAAAATATTAATTTTAATTTATATTATGATTGGCAACATTTTTTAAATTTACTAATGTAGCAAGTATATATACTTAATTAATTAATAATTTAATAATTAATATGAATTGAACCTTAATTATTAATTAGTTATATTTAATTAACTTCTTACCCTGTACCCCCATAAACCTCACTGCCCTCTACGACTCTATAAATTACTATTCACAATGAAATACAAATTATAGATCACTTAAAACTCCAAACTATATTTTAAAACAATTAACAAGAATTATACAAACAATATATAACATATACAATTACAATATTATTTGAAACACATACAGATAATTAAAAAGTGATCTTTTTACAACAATATTATTGTAAACAATATCAACAACAATGAAATTCTTGAAAACGATATTACTTACCTTAAAAAATCTATATTTTTGTCAGCGATGATCCTGCATTACTATATTTCTGTGACACATTATTTAAAACTTGATAATAGTATCACTCGATATTTAGGACTCAACATTTTGTACAAATACCTCTGATTTACAATAGATGTGTTATCCAAGGTTGGGGCACACACATGTAGTTATTGTCAAGGTCTTGGGAGTGCCACCCCCTCTGGAAAATAATGATTACAGTTTTTTAAAGAAAAAACTCTCATTACTTAAAAGAATATAATGCTATAGTGTTGTGAAAATGAGATGGAATGGTGAGAATCTTAACTCTCTATTCCTACAAGGTCAAGAGATTTTGCAGAAAATAAAAATGAGGTCACAGTTTATATTACCATCCTCTACTTAGCAGAAAACCTTCCTTTGAACCCGACTGCCAATGTTATATTAGAGTATCTTGTGTAGCCATTGAAATTAATGCTGTAAATCTAAAGGAATATTTCTAAAAGGCACAGGTATCAAACAAAAACAAAAATCAATGAGGACTGAGTAATAAAGCTTTCAAAGAAATCGCAGCTACTTATAGTTTTCACCTGAAAGAAGCCCAAACGAAATGAGATCAGGTCAAAGCTGTTTCAAAGTCTGATAAAAGTTCATTCATACCATTTTCAAATGGATGCCACCAAAATATGTTAGTCCCTCCTTTGTTTCCTAGGAGTCCTCTAGTTCTTTATGATTGGGGTGAAGCATGACTAAATGCTACCAGGGCCAATACCTCAGAATATTCCTGGATCCTTGTCTGCTTTCCTTGCCCGGTAACTGGTTGTGGTTAAAAATAAATTACTTAACAAACTACCTAACTAAATAAACAAACAAACAAGCAATTCAATGAATAAATAAAAAGAGT
The DNA here is from genome assembly GCF_964261635.1 of Lissotriton helveticus. NCBI lineage: Eukaryota > Metazoa > Chordata > Amphibia > Caudata > Salamandridae > Lissotriton > Lissotriton helveticus. Next base: position 946,481,775 of record NC_136068.1, read on the forward strand.
TAGCTAGAGTTGTTAAAAAAATCCCAAGGGTACTGGACATAAGGGGACACTGGCTAGCTTTCTGTTATGGTGATCATGGATCTTGGATTCATGTACCCATGACTCCATACGTGCTAGCACATGTCATGGTGTTAGTGGTTGCAAATAACCTCTTGAGATAGTAGCATTTACACCTACCCCCATTACCTGCTAAGTGCAATTTTAGAATAAATAGACTAAATGTTAACAAAATAGATCTCTCACTCTTGGTTAATGAGCTCTGGGCCTGAAAGACAAATGCTAGCAAATTGCTGGACCTCTGCATTACCCAGCAGATGTGACTCAACATTTGTTTGGTACTTAGGATAGCTCCTCTGTTCTCCTTGTACTCGCTGGAATCGTCCTCCCGAATGTTTCTCAGAAAAGAAGCAGATGAGACATAGCAGTACTGTGAGAAGAAATAATTGTTTGGGCCAAGGTAAAAGGGTACAGGCAACATGCGGCTTCAGTACAAGAGTCCCTAAACAGGAACATAGCTATCAATCCTACAGCAGCTGCAGTGGCACCAAAGCCTAAAGGTTTGAGGGACCCACTGAACTATGAATATTTCTGACCTGACAGTTAAACTGCAGCCAGGGAACACACTCCGGGGCATATTATCAAGTAAGGGCGTTACATTATCGCCACTTTTATCAGCAGGAAACTGCCGATAAAGCGGCGATAATGGGCTTGATAATATGCTCTTTGAATTCCAATCGAAGCCAATGTTAGATGTCTTCACATCTAACATGGGCTTCAATTGGAATTCATAGAGCATATTATCAAGCCCATTATCGCTGCTTTATAGGGAGTTTTCTGCCGATAAAAGCGGCGATAATGTAACGCCCTTTCTTGATAATATGCCCCTCCCTTTCCTGCACCAGATGCATTGCATCCTTGCAACGCCAATGCACCAACAGCTCAGATTTTCACAGGTAAGTACACGGGTGGGTCTTAAAAAAGCTGGAGCCACTTTCAAGCTAATATTCTCGGGTTATGGTAGATGGGTAGCAGGGTACATCAGACCAGGCCTGGTGAAGGTTTCAAAGCATCGGCATTATTCAATCAATTGGTTGATCATAGGTTGATTGCAAAAGCCAGAGGCATAACATCCATTGTGTATGTTTCAATGCTGTGAAATGCCAAATGAAATGGGCCTGTGTCCCATCATTGTTCTGCAGGCCAATGTCTATCATTTTCTGCCGCACAGCCCCTATTTTTGCAATAACATATCTATATATCACAAAGCCACTGACACGTGGGCTTCCCCCAAGAGTGCAAGTAAGCTAGTTTACAAAAAAATTATACTTACACTGCCACCAACCTCTAAGAATGTGGATTAAAGTGGTATTTCTTTTAGAACAATTTGTAAGGGGAATATTTGATAATGGCTTCATCAAACAGGCATCCTATGGCTGTGCTGGTGAACACTGAAGAAGAAAATCTCTGGTGGTCATTTTTTTATTTTTTGTAAAAAGGAAACAAAGGCTGGGCAGATAGTAGGAAAATGCTCTTGGCCTAATTACGGGTCTGGCGGTCCCCTCGGACCACCAGACTCATGGTTGGCGGTTGGTGGTGGTCTTCCGACCTCCATGTTATGACCTTGGTTGTCATGCTTCCCTGAAACTGACGAGTCCGACTTGCAGTTCTTTGGCAGTGGCGCGATGGTCTTGAGACAGTAAAATGCTTGGCAGGACAGCCGTGGTGCCACCAAGCATATTCCGACTTTCATCATTGCCACTGATTGGCGATGAGGAAAGAATGGAGGCCCTACAGGGCCCCTTGTGCCTCACTCCATGAGGATACATACAGTGGGACACAGTATGTGCTCCATTGTGTGGTTGCACCCTTAGGTCCAGCACAGCATTGACTTCACCGTCCATGTCATGCTGGAGCTTCCTTTGATCTTCCCATTGCTTGGAAACATCAAATGAACTGCCCGCCAGCGACTAAAAAAGTCATAATATGGCGGGTGCTTCTCAGGCGGGTTTGGTGGTGCGGCCCCGCCGCCGCACCACCAAACTCGGAATCAGGCCCTCAGGTCTTTATTATGAGACTGACGGTTCTGGGACTGCCTTACCCGTGGTCTGACCACCACCACCCTAGTGGTCTGACTGCCGTATTATGAGTGTTGCAGTAGGATTGCCATGAGACCACTGCCTCTGCCGGTATCAAGGATCCTGCTGCGGTGCAGGTCTGAAGACAGCCTAAATATGCTGGCAGTGCAGAAGCAGGCATCGATGAGCATATTGCGAACTGCACATCCTCCTGAATATCCACCACCCTTTTCATGGTGGGGACCCTGCCATGAAAAGGGTGGAGGACATGCAGGTAAGAGGGCCCTAACAGGGCCCCCGGCCAAATCTGGGCCTGGGTGTCCACTGGAAGACCGCCAAACTCGTAATAAGGCCTCAAGTGAAATATTGGTTACTACAAACAGATATGGACTCTCACACTAACAAAACTAAAAACGTTTGTTGAGAAAGCAGAAAATACGGTGACCATTTTTAAAGACACAATGGGCGATCTTAACCAAGTTCTAGTGCATGCAAACCTTTAGCCATGACCAGGTTATCGAGTCAACTCCATCCACTCCTTATCTCGTAGACAATGTTTAAAAATTGCCAGTATACCTAATTTGGTGTTTATAGTTTTTGCAGAGATATGTGTATTATATAAATGTTCCCGGATATGGATCCTGAATTTCATACTTTTAAAGCCAATGTAATGACGGATCCTGAATTTCATACTTTTAAAGCCTATGTAATGAGTATCATTGAGTTATATAATAATACAGTTAGTGCTGAGAAACTGCAATATCTGACTTGCCCTATGTAAATGCTAGATGTGAATATTGCAAAGTTGTCTTTTTTGCTGGCTCGCACATGGACAATGTTCATCAAACATACATTTTGTCCAGAAAGCACTTTTTTCTTTTTGTACAATCTGACCAATTCCTGGCTTCACCGTTTACTCTTCTGCACAATCAGCTCTCATTTTCTTTCGGCTCAGCTGTGTGGACTCTAAACTCCTATTCCTTGTTCCATTTTTTAAACATTAATACAGCACATTTCCAATTATCTTTGCTCTAAATGCAAAAGAAGAAAAAAATCTAAATCTTACTATCACTCTCGGCCGCGGCATCTGACTCCTCAAATTGGCTGATTTGTGCAAATTCATAATTTGCCTCTTTCCTCTGAGTTGACATTTTCAAGGCAGCTCATGGTCACCCTCAGCTGCACCCGCAGCAGCCTTTTGTTGGGATTTCGAAGCAGTAATTGCCTCCATGGAACAATGTGCTCCAGGCCCGTCTTGGAGCTTCGAAGACACCCTTCTTTTCTTGCGTCGCCTTTATGTCTCTTTCATTTTGTCGTGCTAGGCACCTTCCTTTTACAAAGCAGGCAAAAAGGACTGATATATTTGTTTGTGGCATCTCCACACCAATCGCCGCCGTCCCTCTGCACCCATCGATTCAGTGTGTCTCAGCAGTTGCTCTTTTGCTAAATCTTATTTCTGTGATGCAGCTCTACAAACTTTTGACAAGAAAACTTTGACGGGCACCTACATGGATAAACAAGAATAGCCATCACTTAGCCAACATTTGGAGATACTCGTTAAGGCAGACAGTGCCTCCAGCAGTATGGTCAAGGTCCTTCAAGTCTAGCTTCACTGAAACATGACCCTCCTTTTATCGATTGAGTCTCTGATCAACATATGCTAAGGCTAATTGAGTCTGCCTTACAAATCCACCCCATGCCTCTATGGTGACAGTCTGATGCCAATGAGAAGTCCAAAGATATTCGCCATGAAGCAGCAACTCACTGTAGACATGTCAAATAGCAAATGACTAAAGCTCTATGACTGAGCATAAAAATCATTAAACTGGAGGAGCCTAGCTCGCGGCCGTGATGGTCGCCTTTTAGCTCGGCTCCCGCAGCCCTCCATCCTGACTGCCTATCCTGTCTTTTATCCTGTCCCGGGACGGCACACTTTTGGGGAATTGGAAACATTACGGCTTGTTTGTACTTACCATCTGAACCCGGGGTCTTGACGTGCAGTGGCTCCGGAGTTCCGGCCTCCGAGAGATCGGGGCCTCTGCGAGACTTGGACCGGGACCTGGCCGGTGGGATCCGACGGCTCTCGGCCCCCGGCCGAGAGCGAGAACCAGTGTTGTGAGCCGGTGTGCGAAGATCCCGGCGATCCTGACCCGGACCTGTCCTGCTGGTCGCGTGGCAGACGTGGGTGAGAAGCCCCGGGACCTGATTCTGAGAGGGGGTCTCCCCCCGCCGCTGCTTTGTTCGGCGGCCCTGGTCCTCGAAGCCTGGACTCCGCTTGTTTGGGGCACCGGTGCTGGTGCGGGCGGAGACCCGTTTTGGGCGAACATCCTCTTGGCATCGAGGCCGCCCTTGCAGGGACCCCCGGCGCTTGTAAAGTCCTACATTTGAGAACTGTTATTTCCGGGGGTCCTCGTGGGCGGCGATTGGGCTGATCACGAAATGGCGGCTGGCCCTCTGGATCGAGAGTCACCTTGTGGCGGCGGGCCCGAGTTGCCTGATTGTGTGGGGATCGGATCTGGTGGGCGTGAGCCGACAGTTGGAGATATCCTGGAAGCCCTCAGATCCCTGCACGCTTCCCTGGCCCTGGGCGTCTCAGTGGGTCCGCCATGATCCGCCGCCATTTTGGGCGGCCGTTTCTTCTTGTCGCCCTCTTGTTTCGATGCCTCCATTGCCTCACCCCCCTCAATTGACCTGAGTGTCTCCACCGCTGATCGAAGATCGTGTAATGTGCTGGTGACTTTGGGGCGCCCTGCTTTTCAAGGTTCGGACCCCGGGGACTCGGATGCTGTACTGCGACCCTGTTTGACATTGTTGCCTGGATTTATGGGTGGACTTCCTCCTGTGCCTGCTTCGATGACTTTGCCTGAGTTTAAAAATGGGACCACCTCGCCCGCTCCAGTGGCGCAACTGAACTCCTGTTTTTCATGGCTCGTGCTTCTATTGTTGATGCATCGATATTTTCAGTTTGAACTATTGCTCACTTGTCGATCTATCTACTCCCCCACGTAGCTATGCTAGTCTCCATTCCACTCGATTATCTGCTGATTTCGTATTTAATATGTGGTTGTACATTGCCATGCGGTGGGTGGGGTTTGTCGCTCGGAAGGGTTGGGGGTGAAATGTACGACTTCTCTTTGATTCCCGGTATGCGATTTCGTTGCACACTTGTCTCTGACTGTAGAGGGGTAGGAGGTCCCCTTGTCCTAATATTTGGTGGCGCGTGATGGGGTGACATCCTGGTCTGTTTTTTGATTGTACTTGTCCGGTTGGGCGGAGGGCTGTGGTCTATCGTTTGTATTATAGCTCTTCGGCTCCTCCCTCCTGTTTTCTTTCTCCGCTTTTGTGGTCTTTTTGTCTCGTTTTTCATTCTTTCTTCTTGCTATATTTCGGGTTCTGGTTTAGGGTGACAGGCACGCTGTTTGAAGGGTAGGCCGTAGCCTTCTACAGGGGTGCAGGGTGGGACGGGTGGGTTGGGTTCTATTTTTTGTTTGTCTTCTGGTTCTATGGCCCTTTTGTATATCTTTTTCGTGAGGCTGCGTCTGTCCCGACCTCCTATGGTGTGTTTCGGGTGGGGGTATGGCGTCGTTACTCCTCCTGCTACATTTTGGCTGTTTTTTCATCCGATTGCCATGCCCCGCTTGGACCGTTAATCCTTTTGTCTCCTGTCCACTCACCGTGGGGCGCCGTGTCGGCGTGTCTTTTACTTTTCTTTTTTCATATTTCCCTATTCCCTTTTATTGTTTGGTTTTTCTTCCCTCCATTTTCCTTTCCCTTCCTCTTCCCCCCTCCCTACCTAGTCCCCCTTCCCTTTTTCCCTTCCTGCGTCCCAGAGGGTACTGTGACGGGCGGGTTTTCATGCATTGTCATCCGATCCCACTGTTCTGGCTTGGTAGTGTCCCGGGTGGCGGGCGTGTTACGAGGATAACGCTCAGGGGTCGACTGTATCTCATATATCCTGCTTTCTTGAATGCATTGTGTTGTCCCCCTGATATTTTGCCCCACGCCCCCTTCTTAATGTTGAAGTTGATTACGGGATATCGGATGCCTCCGTATTGCAATTGTGCCTGTCATGTGTCCTCTCCCCTTATTGTAAAATTAAGCCTTCTTTACTCCTGTGTTTTAGCCCTTTAGTTTCTGTATTTCTTTTTCCCTATTGCGATTATACGGCCTCTGTTTTGTATTGATTGTTTATGTACTATTTGCCTGATGACTCCTGACTGTTTTGTACAATGCGGCCGGCCGGTATGTTGTGGGCCTCTATTTGTCTTATTTGATATCAATAAAGGTTTTAAAAAAAAAAATAAAAAAAATAAAAAAAAATCATTAAACTGGTTTTCTGATAACACCCAGTTCACTATCAAGTCCCACTCTCAAAGGGTAGCGTAATACTAGTGGTATTATTACTCTCAATATCATCACACTTGGACTGGATTCTGGTTATGGGTGATGAGCAGAGCAGAGAGCAGAGTTGAGAGCGGAGTACGTTGTGAGCCAGCGAGTGGGCCGTAGACACAGCCACTGCAGCGGCTTAGAGAGCCAACCCGAAACTGAGGTCTGCGTGAAGTGTGCAAGCAGTGAGTTGCAATCACCATCGCAACCCAGTCAGCACTGCCGTCACTGCCCTGTTTCTCCAGCGCCACAAGCCGCGAGCAACGAGCCACGCAACTAAAAGGCTATCTCTGCACCGCACAACATCATGCCGGCCAGCTCCGCCCATGGTGCTCTTTCCCGCGGAAGGTGGATATTTGGGGCACCCGACCACCGCCTAAGCCCAAGCCTGACTCTCCTTACTCGCATCACACTGTGTTGGTGCACCGCTTCACTGATTTAAAGCATCCCCGTCGCTCACTCAGATTTCGGCCCTCATTCTGCACGCCCTGCTAGCACCCCATGGAGACAGAGACAATGAGCGATGCCAGCAGGGGGTAGGGAGGGTTAGTTGTAGGAGGCCTAGGAGCCTCATGGTCCACTCTGAGGGAGCAGAGGCGTCCAGCATTAGACTGGTGTGGTTTGCTCCTCCTGCAGGGGCCCGAGTAGCCATTAAACAGCTGTACAGCTGCCCACCACCATTCGTATGGCCCCTCCCCCTTGAGGAAAGGGAAGCAAAACGGAGGAGAAAAACCTGTAGTGCCTGAAGTGCTAAGTGCTGAAGTGCAAAACAAAAAAAACAATAAGCCCAAGGAGTATCATTAAAAATAAAGATTTAAATAGAAAGTAGAATAAAATAAAAAAAGGACATTTGAGAAGAATAAAGGTTGAAAACGGGGAAAAGTATCAAACGGTGGACAACCCATCTATAAAAAACATTTGGAATACCTTGTGTAATATAAGGGAGTGTGGTGCTGTGATCGGTGCCACGGACTTGGGGTCAATGCCATTTAGAACTCAGGACACAGTTACACATGTGGGATTGGCTTGTGTTAAAGAGGGATAGTGGCACCATGTCTCACCGGCTTTGTATATCGAAATATGCCTCACTGATCGAAGGGAGTCTGGTGCTGTGGTCGGTGCCACGAACTTGGGGTCACTGCCATTCAGGATTCAGGACACAGTTACACATATGGGATTAGCTTGAGTTAAACAGAGTTAGTGGCACCACGTGTCGCCGGTTTTGCATATCGAAATAAGCATCACTGATCGAAAGGAGTCTGGTGCTGTGGTCGCTGCCATGGACTTGGGGTCACTGCCATTCAGGACTCAGGACACAGTTAAACATGTTGGATCGGCTTGAGTTGAACAGAGTTAGTGGCACCATGTGTCTCCGGTTTTGCAATTCGAAATAAGCCTCACTGATAAAAGCAAGTCTGGTGCTGTGGTGGCTGCCACGGACTTGGGGTTACTACTATTAGGGACTCAGGACACAGTTACACATGTGGGATCAGCTTGAGTTGAACAGAGTTAGTGGCACCACTTGTTGCCGCCGTTGCATATGAAAATATGCCTCACTTATCGAAGGGAGTCTGCTGCTGTGGTAGTCTCATGGACTTGGGGTCACTGTCATTCAGGACTCAGGACACAATTACACATGTGGGATCGGCTTGAGTTATACAGGGTTAGTGGCACCATGTGTCGCCGGTCTTCCACAGTGTAGGCTGGAGGCAGCATTTAGCAAGGGTCCACAGCCACGTGCATATGTTGGTGGCCTCACTGGCCTGCGTAGTGCAGGTTCAGTGGCACCATGTGTCGCCGGCCTTCCATCTGCCAATACTCCTCACTAATGGAAGGGAGTCAGGTGCTGTGGTCACTGCCATGAAGATGGGGTCGCTGCCATTCAGGACTGAGGACACAGTTACACATGTGGGATCAGCTTGTGTTGAACAGGATTAGTTGGCAAAATGTGTCGCCGGTCTTCCACAGTGTAGGCCAGAGGCAGCGCTCAGCAAAGGCGCACAGGCATGTGAGGTTGACTTGACCTGCACAGATTGGGAGCATTTGGTCTTCTTAACCCATTATAGTCTCTTACACAATTTGCGTTGCTACTAATCTTTAATTGTGAACCGTGGTAACCCCAGTGTAGGCCGGAAGCAGCGATCAGGATGGATGCACAGCCACATGTCGTTGAGTTGAGCTGTGCAGTTAGCGGCACCTGGAGCACTCAGCGTGTGCACACCCTGCGATAATGCGTGGTCCCGGCGGGCCACACTGGGAGCAATGTCTATTGTCACGACGCACTGCCCCGACTTGCAATGTGGCCACTACACCTGCCCTTGCCGCACCGTACTGCTTTCGATGCTGTCACCGAGGCCTCTTCCTGCACCAGAGCCAAGGGCACTGTTCGTGACGCTCATGACGCAACACCCCAACTTGCACCACAGACTGACGTCACTGATGCCAGCTCCTCATCATTGCGGAGCCGATACCTGAACTGGGTGACCTCCCAAATTCATTGACCCCGCATCGTCATAAGGAATCGACGACAAGATGCCACCACAACATCACCTCCCCAGCAAAAGTAAGGAGCCGATGCGGCACCGTCGTCAGTAGGGGACCAACGGCTCCCCTCCCCTGTGGTCATTAGGAACAGACGCCGTCCAGCGCCAGCGAAGTATCACCTCCCTGACACCATCTGTGTTTTCATCGTTTGCCAAGGTACCACTCTTTGGGGTCCGAGTGACTTCAGGCCCGACGCTACGCACCTCGCGGTCAGTGCTGTACTTTTGGATTTTTCATCTGTCACAACTTCATGATAGTTCCAGGGTAGGCTATGTGTTGCTACACGCTTTATTTTCTGTGAATAACCTATTTTCTGTGATATCTTGATATATAGAAGGTGGATTTTTTGTTGTTTTGTATAAATAAAGATTTCCTATTTTTATAAACTGGTGTTTTATCCATTTGTAGTATTTTGCTGTGTTACTGTATGTGTACACAAATGCATTACACAATGCCTCTGAGATAAGCCTGTCCACTTGTGCCAAGCTACCAAGGGGGTGAGCAGGGGTTGTCTAAGGGCATAACTCCCTTACCCTGACTAGAAGCAAGGGTCCCTCTTTGGACAAAGGTGCAAACCGTTGACAACTAGAGATCCCAATTTCTAACACTGGCCAACAAGCATTTTCAGATTTTCAGTCTGCTGATTGGTAACTACTTGCCAGCAAGAGGCAGAAGCCGCATAACAGTGAGCAGGGAGAGTGTGGGCGCAAGGGAGGAGGGGAGAGCAAAGGGAAATGCAGCACATGTAGGGCCAGAGGGAATAGCACAAGAGGGTAAGACCATGGAAGCACAGGTAGATCTACCAACTCATAGTAGCACTGTGTGTCACATGATATCGGCTCCTTTGACGCAGTGACCCGGTGAAGAGCCAATATCACACTGTGTAAGACAAAGAGAGGTGAAATCCATATTTAGAGTGGTTTTCCAGCTCCTTTGTGGACACTGCACAGCTCATGTCCATGTGAGGTTGTTTACCAACCTTCACTGACCATTGGCTAAATCTTCTGTGGTTTTGTTCTGTTTTCCACATGGGGTAGGGAGTCCATCTCCGGAAAGGCTCAGCATGAAGCCACAACGTATTACCATGCCTCCTCAGAGGCCTAGACCATGCATAGTAAGGCTCTAGGTCCTGCCCCCTATTCAGGCTCCGCCTTCTCCTAGTTCCCCAAAAATGAGCAGTAGAAGGAAAAAAGAACAGAAGCTGTGCTCCAGAGGAGGAACAAACACAAGATGGACAAGGCAAGCCAAAAAATATGAAGCAAGCCAATGAGAGTGACAATAAAGCCAGCTAAGGGATAACAATGAACTGGGGTGGCTGAGTGGGCTAAAGAATGGTGATGGATTAAACCCAGATCAGTTGACTGGGGGTGAGTGTTTGATTTGCTCAAACGCTCCTTCCATCATCCCCTTTTGTATCGCTTTGTTCGCCCTAAGTGTGGCAGGGTATGCTCAGAAGTGAGTCCCTTGCTCACTTGGCCACTGGATTCAAGATAGCCTGGCTGATGAGGAATATGAATCCGAAACCGGTCCCAGGATGCTTGTTTCCGGTCCAGGGAAGACATGGCTTGGCAGTTCGGGCTGGACTGTTCCCATGAGGCACAGGGTCAGACTGATTTGCATATGGCCATGTCTGAACTGGGGTGGCTGAGTGGGCTAAAGAATGGTGATGGATTAAACCCAGATCAGTTGACTGGGGGTGAGTGTTTGATTTGCTTAAACGCTCCGTCCATCATCCCCTTTTGTATCGCTTTGTTCGCCCTAAGTGTGGCAGGGTATGCTCAGACGTGAGTCCCTTGCTCACTTGGCCACTGGATTCAAGATAGCCTGGCTGATGAGGATTATGAATCCGAAACCGGTCCCAGGATGCTTGTTTCCGGTCCAGGGAAGAAATGGCTTGGCAGTTCGGGTTGGACTGTTCCCATGAGGCACAGGGTCAGACTGATTTGCATATGGCCATGTCTGAATTGGGGTGGCTGAGTGGGCTAAAGAATGGTGATGGATTAAACCCAGATCAGTTGACTGGGGGTGAGTGTTTGATTTGCTCAAACGCTCCGTCCATCATCCCCTTTTGTATCGCTTTGTTCGCCCTAAGTGTGGCAGGGTATGCTCAGACGTGAGTCCCTTGCTCACCTGGCCACTGGATTCAAGATAGCCTGGCTGATGAGGATTTTGAACCCAAAACCGGTCCCAGGATGCTTGTTTCCGGTCCAGGGAAGACATGGCCTGGCAGTTCGGGCTGGACTGTTCACATGAGGCACAGGGTCAGACTGATTTGCATATGGCCATGTCTGAACTGGGGTGGCTGAGTGGGCTATAGAATGGTGATGGATTAAACCCAGATCAGTTGACTGGGGGTGAGTGTTTGATTTGCTCAAACGCTCCGTCCATCATCCCCTTTTGTATCAAAGGGATAACAATGGGCGGGCCTTTAGCCCACTGTAAGATGTTGGGAGTAGAGTTGTGTATATAAAATAGCCATTGAAATCACAGTTTGACCATTGGCGATTTATGTTGTGGCAAGCTGTGTCATTCTTACCTCCTCATCCTCTGCCATCCTCACCCCACCCCCAGTTCTCCGCCTGGATAAAAGGTGAGCAGTTTAAGCTGTTCTATTAGTATGACCTCCAACTCTGTGACATAATGGAATGGAATCTCCCAGTTACACATTGACCTTGGGCTGAATGGAGGTGCCCTGAAGGGTTGGGGGCATGAGGCGTTGGGGAGGCTCCCTTCATCACCGGGGCAACAAGTACTTGTGTTGCACCCCTGTTCCAACTGCTTTTGCTAGCCCTGTGACAGCATGGACAGAAGGAACTGCTGATTGTCTGTGAAGAAATACCCAGGTCAGGCAGGAGAAAGAGGAAAAAGAGCATTTTTCATTAAATGCAGTCCGCTCTTACACACAATACAGAAAATAAATGTGTGGACACCTATAGTGTCCTGAGGACATGTCCCTACAGACCCCATTCCCAGAAGGCTGTGCATACCCATTGAAACACATAGAGGAGGGTGAGCCACTGAAAGCTAGTGTCAGTATCGAGACTGAAGCCTGGCTCTGGCTTAACTCAATGTCCTGTTGTAATCTTGAGCCCATAACAAGCTGAGCTTTCAGGTGACTTCTGCCTGCCTCCCTCTACCTAGGATGTAGTCTTATGGCCAGAGCTGACAACTTTGTAATAGGGGAACCAGGTTCAAATTGTGGCATGGCCTTAGCACCCTGTGTTTCCAGGAAAAGCACTTAATCTCCCAATGCCTATAAACAAATAATGTCCATTAACGTAACTGGTCATCATGTAAAACACTCTAAGTGAGAGCTAAATAAAAACTACAGAAAATTACACAGAGGTAAAAACAAAACCTTATGTTGTATTCTGTCCTTGGTATACCCCGCTCCCCCCCTCCCTCCTTACCTTGGTATAGTCCTACCTGGCATCTGCAAACATTTCACAGCTGACTCCAGCTGACTGGAAACTGTGATGGTGTTATCTCCTCCCCTTTCAAGAGACAGCACATGTACTGTGAATCGTGACAAGATTCATGAACGGATTGTCAATTATCAAACACGGTACAACGGCAGAAATGATGCCAATAAACACACTAGACCCAGTAGAGTCAGTGAAGGGGGTGGGTCCGTGTAGATCATCCCAAACAACGTAGGAGGGAGGCCACAAGGTTCTCTGAACCCATGAAGGTAATCAAAGTGGGAAAGAACGTAGTTACACTTACTAACCAACCTGGAGCATGGACAGAATAGTTCCATACAAAGAGCCATCTATGCCACAAGGGAACACTCTCAGTGAGGGCTATGCGAATGTAACCCGTAGGAGATCAACAAGACCTGTTACTGCGCCCACGATTATTGTTTCGCTTGATACTTTTGTTTTTACCGCAATCTATTCTGTTATGCCTCCTGGCAGGCATCATTGTTGTTTTAAGTGTGCCTGTTTCCCGTTTTCCGTTTCCTTTCCTTTCCATCTCCCTCGGTAAGGAGATGTGTTGTATTCAGTACTTGGTATACCCCGCTTCCCTTGGTATAGTCCTACCTGGCATCTGCGAACATTCCACAGCTGACTCCAGCTGACTGGAAACTGTGATGGTGTTAAGACTGAATAAAGAAGATACTTGACACTTACTTGTATGTTTCTTCTTCGCAACACCTTACCATAAGGAAAGACAGACAGATCCTGTGAGACCTGGCATCTTTTGGGGTGGTTTCCCCTGAATTCTTGCTTTTTGACCTCCTGTTTTGACTGTGTGCTGAATTTAGTTTTTGCTGACTTTAGGACTCTGTGCACGTTTTCACTGCTGACTAGTACTAAAGTGGAAGTGCTTTTTGTCTAAAATGTAATGTCATTTGATTTATTCATGATTGGCATATTTGAAGTAATGATATGTCCATTCTACAGTGCACTATATGTGCCAAGGGCCTGTAAATTAAATGCTACTAGTGGGCCTGCAACACTGATTGCGCCACCCACATAAGTAGCCCTTTAATACATGTGGTATTCAGACAAAATATTGACTACAAAATATCGTTATACCAAAATATTGAGTGTAAAGGATAGTGGTATGAAAATCTTGTCGGCAAGAATTTCAATTTAAGGTAAATGATATTGATTTTTAAACTGCAGCGCAAGTGGGGCTGGTATAGCTGGAGGGAACAGCGCTTCATACCGGGGGCTGTGCGTTGACTCTCTGCTCTGTGCCCCCAGGACAGACATCGGGGGCTGGCTTTGCGACGCTCACACCGCACGACGGATTCCATGTCCCAGGAGCCCCTAGCACCACACACCTGAAGCTGTGATTGTGCCCTGCGCGCCTACCACCAAACGCCTCAAGTCACCTCGCAGCTGTGATTGTGCCCTGCCCCAGTTACCACCCAGACGCTATTTAACCAGCACTCTATTCCTCTGCGCGGGAGCGCGCAGGAGTGTCCCGGGAGAAGCCCGGGCAAAGGGCGGGCCGTCTGTTGCCATCCGGGGCAGGAGGAGGCAGGGCTGGGCCACCCCCCCTTTGCTTCGTCTCCTGAAGATACTTTGTGTTATATACTCCTATTGCTTGTTGCTCCTTTCCATTAATCGTAAATATGGGGAAAAGGAAAACTACAGAGGACGCTAATGAGGCTGCAGGTGTGGTGGTTAAGGGAGGGAAAAAAGCTAAGAGGTCGAAGGACAAGCCTCCCAGAAAGCGTTTGCTTCATGCGGGTGGAAATTGTGTCATGGACCGTATTGCCGGTTTGGTGCAAGACTGTGAAGACCTATTGACTACTGCTCCTAACCCCAAGGAGAGGGAGCCAGAGGGTGGGAGTAATATGCTCATCAACGAAGGAAAGGGACAAAAGACGGACGCAACGGTTATTCCGGGAATGTTTTTGAGTAAACCTAGCGCAGGGAGTGTGGTAAAACCTGTGATTCCTGAGGTGGGGGGGCTTTGCTTAGATCAAATCCAGCCCTCTCCAGTACCCACTCACAGCTCTAATGATATAGTCGCTTTGCCTTGTAGTTATAGGTTTTCTATTTTGGCCCAAATAGAAACCTGTCAATCTGAAATAAGTATTTGTGCCAGTTCCTCCCCAAAGTGAAGGCGTACCCCATGTGCCTGGAAATTTTGAGGTTCTACGGCAAATGGAGTCAAATGCCAATCCGCTGTTTGAAGTTGTAAAGCACCTGTGTGACTTGGTAGAAGGTATGCAAGCCAAAATTGAATGATTGACCGATGTGGTAAACAGCATGAGGGCGGATGTAGGTTATTGCTCAAATGGCTCTGTAGCGACAAAACCTATTGGCCCAAATAGACCGCAGGTGGAGGATTGCATTAAGTCTGTTTCGACCCCCCCCCCCCACCTCCATGGGTGTTTCTCCATCTACAAGCATCCCGTTTAGTGAGGTGGTTAGGATGGGGAGGGGAGCACCTCTTACCCATCATGATTGCAAACGGCGTGGTGCAGTGTCTGCAATCTCAGCACGCACACCAGCAGGGAATGTGGGTGGTGTTTCTACCGTTACAGCAAGACTTGTTGAACAGAAAACCGCAAGTAGCCAACAAGTAAACAGATTAGTCCAACCGAGTATGTATGTTCCCCAATCTAATTCCCACCTAAGTAAACCACCAATGGTGTACCTGATTAATTACCCCAAGTTGAGTCCTGCCAGTGATTATGAATCCACTGAATCTTTAACTAATAAAGCGATCCATTGGATTAGGTATGTCAGAGGCTGCAGGTCTGTTATTAGGGATGATATCCTCAGTGCTGAGAGGCTTACTTTCCAGGGGGATATATATGATTGTATTGAATTAACTTTCAAAAATCCTAAATTGGCTGGAGATCTAATTAACCTAGAATTTAGAACTTGTTCCCCAGATCACTCTAGGATTCAACTGAGACCAACCCCCCCCCCCCCAACCAGAACTGGTTGACCAAAAATCGAAAGTGTGCTGTGGGTAATCACAGGGTAAGCTCTACATTAGATTGTAATGATTGACTACTGGTAGAAGATGTAAAAGTAGTATATAGAGAAGTAAGTAATGGTGAATACCCTGCCCGGGTACAACTATTCTCCCGGGCAATACTCTTCCTCCACCACTTTCAATGCCTTTTATGCCCCCTTCGACTATCGTGCCACCTAGTATTTCAGATATAATCCAAAACGATGCCTCCCTACTTGATCTTGGCAAATAACGATCCATCTTGTCATGGAATATAGCTGGCCTGAAATCAAAAGCAGACTCTCCGGAATGGGCAACATTCATCAACCAGTACGAAATATGTCTATTTCAGGAGACTTGGCTACTGGATGCATTGCACTTCCCAGGGTATTTAAATTATAGTATCCCAGCTGATAAGGGAGGGAGAGGCCTTCCATCTGGTGGCCTGACAATATGGGTTAGGCAGGACCTCGATGCTACAATCAAGCCCCTACCCACCAATCACAGGGACCTACAGATCTTAAGGTTAGAGTTCATAAATAAAGAGCCTATCTTTATCTATAATCTGTATGCACGAAGTACTGGGGGGAAGAAATCCGAAGTATTAGCACTCCTAGAAGACTTGATAGAATCCTATTCTTTTTATTCTAATATAATTCTAGGGGGAGATTTTAATGTAACTTTTGAACCCCTTTTATGTGATAGTTGGAACATAGCGGACGAAGAAGATAGGGAATGGGGTGTACCCAAACTTGACCTTGAGCCAGTTAAAAGGTGGACAGAAATAGTGACTCAACTTAACTCAATCTGTCTAAATAAAGGCTTAAGATCGACTAATGGCAGGACTGCTGGAGATAAGTCAGGGGCCTACACGTTTAGGAGTGGGCCACGTGAGAGTAGAATTGACTATATCCTGGTTAGTCTGGGTTTATGGAGATACCTCAAGGACATGACAATCATTGACAGGGTTGAGACAGATCACAACCCCCTATGTATGACACTCACCTACTGGGAAGAGCCTGTCAATGATGGAGGGGAGTTGGGTATTAACTCTCCCATCGACATTGCCATCTCAAATTATATGCGCCATGTCCGTTGGTCCAACGTTTCGAATATTCAAGAGAATATTGATTTTATATCAAGCAAGCTAGCTCAAGCAACATGTGAACTGGGTGTTTTATGCAAAGAGGGTTTAATGGCTCCTGCATTAGAAAAGGGCACAAGGATCCACGAGTCTTTCTTCGGAGATCTAAGAAGCTTATTTGTTAGGCCTTGTGAGACAAACGGATCCCGCATCTCCCAGCCACCACGTTGGTATTCAGGGGTTTGTAGGTAGGCCCGCCTGGATCTGGGAAGAGCCATTAAAAGCGGATCAACTGGGAATATTTGTCTTGCTAGGGCCATGCATAAAAGTGCTCTCTCTAAATCCAAATGTGCTTGGGATGAGCAGAGATGGCAAGATTTAACAGAGGCAGGATCTCAAAAAGATTCGCGCAGGTTTTGGAATGTCTTTAAATGGGGTAGTGAGGGTAACCCGGATAATTCCCAGAACTGGGTCCCACAAGAAGAATGGGTAGCCTATTTTAAGCCGCAATATGCAAAGGGTGAGGTTACAAACCTAACCATGGAGGTACCGTTTACACCTTTTCTGGAAGATCGGTTCACCCTTGGAGACGTGCATTGTGCCCTAGACTCAGTCGTCCCTGGAAGAGCACCAGGTATTGATGGCATACCTGCGGATTTATTCCTGCAGGATAAAGATTCCTGGGGTATCTACATACTCCTTTTGGCTAATGTGGTTGCTAAGGGAGCTCCCATACCTCAATCTTGGAATGGGGCCGAAATCATACCTCTATTTAAATAAGGGGATAAATCCCTACCCGTTAACTATCGCCCAATCAGCCTAATCGACACCACACAAAAAAATGTTGGCAGGCTGATTCTCAATAAAGTATTGGCGTGGGAGCGGGATCGGAACATCTTATTCCATTTGCAGGCAGGCTTCAGAACGTCCATCAGCACAGTCGACCAGGTCTTGCATTTTGCTATGCTGTACTGGAAGACTGTGGTAATTGGACGGGGTAGCCTATATGCTGCCTTTATCGACCTTAGAGCAGCATTCGACTTGGTCCCTTGTTTAACCCTTTGGAATCTTCTTAATGACATGGGCATGCCCAGGCCCCTCCTTTCACTAATTAATAAACTTCATGAATAAAATTCTGCTCAGATTAGGTGGGGCAGCCCTGGTAATGTCACTACCCAGTTCCCTGTAGAAACCGGAGTGCGTCAAGGCTGCGTTTTGGCGCCAACTTTATTTTCTATGTACATCAACGACGTGGCTAAGATATTGACTGACTCTAATGTTGATGCGGCTACCCTTGCAGGAGCCAAAGTCCCCATTTTTATGTTTGCTGACGATTGTCTGATAGTAGCTAAAATCCCGACCGGGCTGCAAAGGGCATTGTCGATTTTTTAAATGTTTTGTACCGCTCGAGGTTTGGAAGTGAATATTTTAAAATCCAAGTTCATGTCTTTTAACGCTTCAAAATCTTTTAAGGGTACTGTAAGCATGAACAAATTACCTCTTGAGAAGGTTCAAGCTTTTAGCTATCTGGGAGTCTGTATTGAGCATGATCTATCGTGGAAACAGCAGGTTGAGCTGGCTACTCTAAAACATCGCCAACTTGCAGGAACTCTGAGTCTGGAACACTCAAGGTCCCTCACTAAGCCGATAGCCCCTGTATTATTGGTGTACAATGGTAAAGTGGTCAGCTCCGCTTTATATGGAGTGGAAATATGGGGGTTTGAAAAATTAAGAAGGGATGACAGCTTCTGAAAACCGTTTCATCAGGAAATGAATCAAACTACCCCACAGCACCCCTATGGACCCCCTATTTTATGATTTGGGTCTATGCCCAATAGCTCTCATTGCGTCCTTGTGCCCAGTTTTATACTGGAGGCGGATTTGGTCTACGCCCGAACTGGAAATATATACCAGGGGACTGCTGGACGTAATAAGAAGTGATACTTCCCAAAAAATCAAGTGGTTAGGAAACATCCGGGGTGTATTAAGAGATTTAGGCCTTGGCGAATTGTGGGAGGACCCACGATATGCTAGGTTTCCCCCCAAGAAGGTTCTCAAAGACCTGTACTGGAAGTCTGTGGCTTCAAAAACTTTTAGGAACATTGCTCCCCTTTCTCTGACTGGCATGTTCTTGGACTTCAAAGATGGGTCAAGTTTTGAAGCCTTCTGGGATGTCATCACGAAACCCCTAGACCGGAAGCTCTACTTTCACCTGAGAATCGGGAGTTTACCAGTAAGGGTGTTTACCAATAGGTGGACTAGTGGGGCAAGGCTACCTGTCCAGTCTGTTCGGCCACTATGGAAACTATTAGCCACCTATTGTTTGAATGTCCTGTGTACGCAACACCCCGACGGATCTGGTTACGTCCAGTGTGTAGATTATTGGGCACTAGGAGTGGGTTGGTTGCTGTAAGATTACTCCGTACATGTACCAACCCGCCTGTATACACAGCTGTGGCCAAATGTGTAGGTTGGGCGTGGACAATTAGAAGTAGACTGTTGGCAGCTTAATGTTAACTACGGGGTGATAACAGCTTTTGCCTATGTAACATGTTTAACGTTACCCTTTATGATTGTAGTAGCAATGACTCTTGTAAATTTGTAAATTTTAATAATATTTATTATATTTTAATGGATGTATTTTATATGTATTATATGCTTTTATGACAATCGTCGAATAAAGCTTGCTTGACTTGACTTGAATATCATTTGAAAAAAATATAGTTGTTTAAATATCATTGTTATGTCTTTTAGTATATATTTTAAATGCACATGATGTCATTTTTTATAACTGTTGTTAATGTTTTTTACATATAGTTGTTACATTTTTAGTAGTTGTTAAATGTAAATGTAATTACATTTTGTGTTTTTTAGTTCCTTAGGGAATTTGGTGGGTAATAGGGTGGAAAGTAATTTAATTATCATACATTATACAATTTTTATATTTAATATTATTTATTTGATTAATATTTAATAATGTACATTGTGCTAATATTTTTTTAAGGTAAATGTTATGGTTTGGGGGTTTATGGGGGTGAAGGTTGGGAATTAAATATATTAACCTCCATAGTTAGCTTGCCATTATTATTCCCTGATAGTCAGTTGGCACACAAAGAAATCTGCTGCATGTGGCTATTAGATTATTTAAAAGTGGGTGTTATTCCCCAAGGATTGCAAATAAAAAATATCCCTGGTCTTTTTGTAACAATCAAACACTTCCTAGAACGTTGGTCCCTCATCGCTAATCGATGTTCTAGGGATCTCATGATGTTGATTGTAGAAACAGCAAAGGAAGTTTTAGACCAGCTTCTACAAGAGATCCTTGAGCTAGAAGACAAAATAAAATCATCTACAGTCATTCTTGACATAAAAAAGAAATTAGAAGATGTAGAAACAGAATTAAATTCATACAGTGAATACCTCACAAAGCGGAAAATGGATAAATTCCAGAAAGATCTGCGTTTTTACAGTAAAGAAGGTGTATACCCATACCTGGCAGACAATTTCTATGAACAAACAGACATGACCAATCAAGGCATGTCTCCATATCAAACTGATATGAGACCAAAGAGAGTGACAACCTTTTCAAATAGCTCTGATTCAGATAGTAACTCAAGTGCATCACCATAACAAGGCAGAGGTTACAGAGGGACCCAGAGCTCTAACCAAGACTATCGCCCGTCTTTAGGGAGGCGCCCCCAGAACAGAGGGAATTGGCGACCGAATTATCGACCCCATTTCAAGCCCCAATATCAGTATCAACCAAATCAACCTTACCAGCAGCGGGAACAATATCAAACACAATTCCAGGACCATCAACCTCAGAACCCCAACAGGTATCTGGAAACGAGAAATGCACGTTACTGGAGGGAATAAAATCTATCCCTATCTTCAACCTAAGTGAATTAGAGGCCAATGCAGAAATGTATTCGGTCCTCTCGAAGGGACTTTCATTTGTGCCGCATTCAGGGCTAAATAAATTTGAGCTATACAATGATGTCATGACATTCTTTCGCAAAATTCGCCTAAAAAGCTTTTTTTCCAACAATGAGTATAATGTGTTGGAAGTCAATAAGTCTGGCCTAACCCCTAAATCGGTATTTACTCCAACTTTGGAACAAGTGGCCCCAGAAATACGTATATTTGAGCAGGTAGTCATCAACATATTGCGTATTGCCACTAAATATGTACCAAACACTCCATATAACATCAGTATGGAAGAACACAAAGCACTAGTGCAACTCAAAGATTCAAAGGACATAATCATAAAGAGCTGCGACAAGGGGGAAGGGATAGCGATTCTAGACACTACAAAATATATTGAAAAAATCGAAGAAATGCTTAGTGACAAAACTTTTTACACTAGAATCACCAGAGACCCTACCAGTAAAACAAAAACTAAAATTCTTAAATTGACTTCTAAAGCCTTACAGAATGGAGATATCTGTACCAAAGAATTTGAATATCTGAATATAGATAACCCGAGAATGACTCGTATGTATGGAACCCCCAAAGTTCACAAAAATGAGTTAGATCTCCCTTTTCGTCCCATTGTGACCACTATTGGTAGCATAACAGAACCGATATCGAAATATCTTGATGCGATGCTTCGCCCTTTCATCTCAAGAATACCGGGATATGTGCAAGGGTAAACAGACATAATATCGATGCAAAAATATCGACAGGACATAATATCGAGGTAAAAATATAGACTAGACAAAATATCGACCAGACATAATATAGACTACAAAAATATCGATTACTATCGATATTAATAGCCAAAATATCGAATCAAAATTATAGACTAGACATAATATCGACTAGATAGAATATAGACAACAAAAATATCGAAAATAAGGTAAGTGTTTTATAATTTGTAATAATTGTGTAATATTAATCTGTAGCGGGTTGTGGGTTTATAGGGGAATAGGGTGGGAAGTCATTTAAATATAATTAATTAAATCTGTAATATAATAGTAATTGTTAATTAATTATTAATTGTTAATTAATTAAAATATAATTGGTAATTAATAATAATTGATTAATTGATCAATAATTACATTTTCGTAAAATATTTTCTGTAGCGGGTTGTGGGTTTATAGGGGAATAGGGTGGGAAGTAATTTAAATATAATTAATTAAATCTGTAATATAATAGTAATTGTTAATTAATTATTAATTGTTAATTAATAAAAATATAATTGGTAATTAATAATAATTGATTAATTGATCAATAATTACATTTTCGTAAAATATTTTCTGTAGCGAGTTGTGGGTTTATAGGGGAATAGGGTGGGAAGTAATTTAAATATAATTAATTAAATCTGTAATATAATAGTAATTGTTAATTAATTATTAATTGTTAATTAATTAAAATATAATTGGTAATTAATAATAATTGATTAATTGATCAATAATTACATTTTCATAAAATATTTTATGTAGGGGGTTGTGGGTTTATAGGGGAATAGGGTGGGAAGTAATTTAAATTTAATGAATTAAATATGTAAATTAATAATAATTTTTAATTAATTATTATTTGGTAAATAATTAAAATATAATTGGTAATTATAAATATTTAAAGAATAAATAAATAATAATTAGTAAATTAATTTCTGTAGTGGGTTGTGAGTTTATAGGGGGATAGGGTGGGGAGTAATTTAATAATAACTAATTAAATGTGTTAATTAATTAAATTTGTTAATTGATTAATAATTGACCATTAAATAAAATTTACTTTGTAAATAAAAGTAATTGGTTTTGGAAATTAAATTTAAGTTTTGGGTTTTTGGGTAAAGGGGTATTTGTAGGATTCAGGGTCAGTTTGGGGTTTTTGGGTAAAGGGGTATTTTTAGGGTTTAGGGTCAGTTTTCAGTTTTTGGGGTAAAGGGGTATTAGGGTTCAGGGTCAGTTTTCAGTTTTTGGGTAAAGGGGTATTTTTAGGGTTCAGGGTCAGTTTTCAGTTTTTGGGTAAAGGGGTATTTTTTGGGTTCAGGGTCAGTTTTCAGTTTTTGGGGTAAAGGGGTATTTTTAGGGTTCAGGGTCAGTTTTCAGTTTTTGAGTAAAGGGGTATTTTTAGGGTTCAGGGTCAGTTTTCAGTTTTTGGGTAAAGGGGTATTTTTAGTGTTCAGGGTCAGTTTTCAGTTTTTGGGGTAAAGGGGTATTTTTAGGGTTCAGGGTCAGTTTTCAGTTTTTGGGTAAAGGGGTATATTTAGGGTTCAGGGTCAGTTTTCAGTTTTTGGGTAAAGGGGGATTTTTAGGGTTCAGGGTCAGTTTTCATTTTTTGGGGTAAAGGGGGATTTTTAGGGTTCAGGGTCAGTTTTCAGTTTTTGGGTAAAGGGGTATTTTTAGGGTTCAGGGTCAGTTTTCAGTTTTTGGGTAAAGGGGTATTTTTAGGGTTCAGGGTCAGTTTTGGGTTTTTGGGGTACAGGGGTACTTTGTAAAAATAAAGTAAAATAAAGTAAAATTACATTTAAATTAAATTAATTAAATTAAATTAAATACAATTAAATTATATTATAATAATTTTCATTAATTTATATTAAATAAATTATTATATACTTACCAATACTTACGTTGTAATGGTATGCGTTGTAAAGGTATATGCGTTGTAAAATCTTGCGTTGTAAATGTATGTGTTGTAAAAGTTTTTGCGTTGTAAACGTTTCGTTGTAATGGTAGGCGTTGTAAAAGTATGCGTTGTAACGTCATACATCCCTGGAGTGGGAATAGTAATTTTAACCCCTACGCTATCCAGCGCTTTCCCTACTGTTGCACCCACTGGAGTGGGAATAGTAATTTTAACCCCTACGCTATCCAGCGCTTTCCCTACTGTTGCACCCACTGGAGTTGGAATAGTAATTTTAACCCGTATGCTATCCAGCGCTTTCCCTACTGTTGCACCCACTGGAGTGGGAATAGTAAATTTTACCTCTACGCTATCCAACACTTTTGCTAATGTTGAACTCACTATAGTTGTAACAATAAATTTTAACCATTTTCTATGCTACGCTAAAAATGTTATATATGTTTATTTAATAATATGTTTTTATATATATATATATATGTATTCTTTTTGGAGATATAATTTTTTTAATTATATTAATTATTTATTAATACTACATTTATTTAATAATTATTTCTAAGTTTATATTAAATATATTTATTACTACATTAGTTTTAACTTAATTTTAAAACATTTAAAAAAATCGATATTTTGACTGTCTATATTTTTGTAAGTCGATATTTTGGAGTCGATATTTTGGTACTTACCTGTTTGAAGATAGGGAGTCGATATTTTGTCTCTCGATATTTTTGACTCGATATTTTTGTATCTCGATTTTTGTGAGGTCGATATTATGTCAGTGATCCATGTGCAAGACACAAGGCACATAATTAATCAATTAGAAGGGACAGCTTTTAATGCTAAAAGACAATGGATTGTGACATTGGATGTCGAAAGTCTCTATTCAAACATCCCTTGTATTGGTGCAATTGATGCCACAAGATGGTTCATTGAACAGTATGAAATAGAGTGCAACATTGATTTCATCCTGGACTGCCTAAGAATTGTTCTGGAGGAAAATGTATTTGAATTTCGAGGTACCCTCAATAGGCAGATAAAGGGTGTAAGTATGGGGCGTCTTCCGCCCCTACTATCGCGAATATCTATGTGGCGTTCTTTGAAAAATGTAATATTTTCAATGAGGTGGCCCCATTTTTCGAATCCATCTTTTATTGGTCACAATATATCGATGATGTCATCTTTATTTGGGACGATAATGAAGACACCCTCAATGAATTTATACTTTGGCTTAATGCCTGTGATATGAACCTTAAATTTACCGCCCATATGAGCAATACTGAAATGGAATTCTTGGACATCACTGTAAAACATGATCAGGGCCAATTGTTAATGGATCTTTTTGTGAAACCTACGGCACGTAACACTATCCTTCACTATGATAGTTTTCATCCGGCTGCACAGAAGAACAGCATCCCTTTCAGCCAATTTCTCCAGCTTAGGAGAAATTGTACCAAACTAAGAGATTTTGATGAACGAGCAAAGGTAATGCAAAATAAGTTTGAAGATCGTGGCTATCCACACAGATTGGTACGAGAGTCCCTTAAAAGGGCCAGGTATTATGATTTCCAGCACTTACTAGAGGGTACAAAATCTAATCAAGAAAAAAATTTGGTGTTCCCTCCTGAACAATCAAGTGCGACAAATACTGTACTCAAATTGGCATATCTTAAATGCAAATAAATCTGAGGAAGAAAAGTTCCCTAAACCACTATTCGCGTACAGAAAGAACAAAAATATCAAGGATCTAGTGGTAAGATCACAATTGCCCGCTCGAAAAGAATGCGCCCAAAGATGTATAATAGACCACAATCCTGTAACTGGAAACTACAAGTGTGGTACGTGTAAAGTGTGCCCACAGGCTATTGAGACAAGATAATTGTTGCACAATGGAGTGAGGATACAGACTAAGTGCATGACAAATTGCAAAACAAAAAATATTGTGTATCTGTTATTATGCCCTGGTATTCAAGGGTATGTAGGAGAATCTTCACGATCCCTATACACGAGGTTAACAGAACACAAGTCGGCAATAAGGACATTGAAAATGAATGCTCCGCTTGTAGCTCACTATGCAGAAAAAAAGCATAAACCTGAAGATATTCGCTGGCTGATCATAGAGAGAATAGAGCCAAGAGAAGGCTCCTGTACTGATAAGATCCGCAAAAAACGTGAAGTTTTTGGGATTTTTACTCTTGACAATATGAATAGAGGACTTAACTTAGAAACACCATGGGAGCAGGCAATCATATAGATCCTTGGCTGGAATAGTTTGATCTACTTGACATATCCCTCTGTATATTCTTATGGTAGAGAACGAGTAACTAATCGTATACATATTTTCTATTCAGTAGATTCAGTAATCTCTCGTAATTGAAGTTGAGCCATACATACTAAAAACATCCACTATGTAGATTGTATATTTTTGATAAAATAAATAGGTTGTGTAATATCTATATACTTAAATAGAAGCATTTAAAACAACCCAGCGCGAAACTTTCTGGCATAGAGAGATGGTCTGCTTCTGTTCTGACGTGGTCTACTCTTATATTTATCACATATATTATTGCAACAAACCTAAGACAATAGCCATGTTGCATATAGAGAAGCCGGGCTTGCTTTTCACCCATCTCTAGTCCATTTTCTAGCTCTATACACCTCCTGACGCACAGGGCATGACATCATCACACATGCGTCTACACCTCTCAACAGGTGTAAACAATTGCCTCAAAAAACACGGGAGGTTGATAGTTACATACATGCCAACATTTCAGAAGAGCAAATAGGGAGATTTAAAAAAGAAATCGGGAGAATGGGGCCTTGAATCGGGTTACTGGCATGTATGGGCTTTGGAAGTGTGCTGCTGCAGGATTGGACATTTGAAACCCAAATGCACGTTTTTTTTATCTTTCCGAAGCATGCAGCGCAATGGCAGGCAGAGAGAGGGTGATGCAAGTGTTGTGCACTGGCCTGGCAGGTTGCTGGCAGTGCATGCTCCCCTCTGCCTCCCAATCCGCCTCCCCCCCCCGCCCGTGTGACAGCCCGGGCTGAAACAGCTGCCTGTGCACACACAGGGCCGCCCCCCCCCCTACTTCACAGGTCTTCAGGTCTTTAAAAGACCATTCACTTGTTAATGACGCTTTGTTGATTTTTCACTCCTGGAGCCCCTGCATGGTCACTCTGACTATTGCTGGAAGAATTGGCACTTTACACAATACCAAGCGCTGTCAGCTGAAACTCCAAGGAATCGGGTTTTTGCTTGCAGGAATCGGGAGGCGGGAGACTAGCCCTGAAATCGGTAGTCTCACGCCTGAATCAGGAGTGTTGGCATGTCTGTAGTTATTTAAACTGTGAAGGGCGTTGTTTTTCTGTTTCTGCATTCGGACGGAGCTTCTGGCAATAGAACCCTTGTTGAAGATTCATTTTTCAATCACAAAGGTAAGCCGCCGAATCGGCGTAGTAGCGCAATTTAGGAATAGAGAATAGTTCCGTGCTCTGCCTCTAAAACGCAAACCTTAAATGCCGTCTTTTACTTACAGAATTATACATAACTACCTGGCGTCATAGTGGTATACATGATGTTACAGCTTTGAGCCTCATCCACTCAAGAGACTAATAAAAGGTACACTCTATATTTCGTGTCAAAATCTTAGTATGATAGGCTTATCATGGATAATTAAAAACGGTCACTTATGTCGGTATCCAAAATATCCTTAGGCAGCCGTCGCCTTCGAATTGTAGACACTGGGATTTCAATGGAATGCTACAAAACATCGCTAGATTAATATTGTGAGGATCACATACAGGTAATAAGGAAGGCATAACTTAATGCTTAAAATGTTTTAAATCATATACATCGTTTGTAGTGACTATCAGGTGCTCAAATAATTTAAAGTTAGATCGATATAGATAGTGTATATATATATATATTCACTGAAAAAACCATAGGTTATAGCCATATATAGTTAGGAATTAGCATTTAAAAAACCTTATTTTACTCACACAAAACCATTGAAATTCCATATATAGTTAGTTGTACTAACTATATATCGCGCACCCGCAATCCACTACTGATCATGTCACATGTTACATCATTCATGACATGGTCAGTGACATCACTGATAACATCACTGATGACATCTCAAATGACATCACTGATGACATCACTGATGACATCTCAAATGACATCACTGATGACATCACTGATGACATCTCAAATGACATCACTGATGACATCTCAAATGACATCACTGATGACATCACTGATGACATCTCATTTGACATTACTGATCACATCACTGATGACATCTCAAATGACATCACTGATGACATCACTGATGACATCTCATTTGACATTACTGATCACATCACTGATGACATCATTCATGTGATAATACGATGAACCTCTTCAGACTCTAATATAACCTTAGATACACTCAGTGTAAACAGACACTCACAGACTGTCACTCATCCATGGAGTTACTCAGACACTTAGTCAGTCATGCAAAGAATCAATCACACCTCCATTTCCTCAACTATACAGTTATACACACCTTACTTATTCAAACATATACTAAAACATATTTACTCACTTATACAATCCTGGATACAAGTTCACAGTGATCCATACAGCCACTCACACATTCACTGGCTCTTATGCACAGTTATTTATATATGTCAACTCTCACATGTACTGTATTTTACATATGTACTTACTTTGACATGTAGCACTGAGATATCCATTCACTCACCAATACACTCATGCACACAGTCAACCGCCCATACAGCTGTTTCCACATGCACTTTTGAACCCATACATCTAGTGAATCAACTGCTCACACATCTATGCAGAGAGTCATACACCTCCCAGCCACCCACACACACACTCAGTCTCCCATACAAATGCTTGGGCAACCAATCAATAACCCATATAGTTAATCATATAGCTACTGATCAACACATGCAGCAGTTTACAGAACAACAGACATAATGATGCACAAATTAAGACAGTTTAGTCACTAACCCATGCACTCAGTGAGACACATTTAATCAGTCACTCATACAGTCAGTCATGCCCCTACTAAATCCTTCATCAAGACACTTATACATCCACTCATTCTTCAATATGTAAGACATTTTTTAACTTTACAGAATTATACAGTCACTGGAAGTAGTCATCAGTGATGTCATCAGTGATGTCATTTGAGATGTCATCAGTGATGTCATTTGAGATGTCATCAGTGATGTCATCAGTGATGTCACTGACCATGTCATGAATGATGTAATATGTGACATGATCAGCAGTGGATTGCGGGTGCGCGATATATAGTTAGTACAACTAACTATATATGGAATTTCAATGGTTTTGTGTGAGTAAAAGAAGGTTTTTTAAATGCTAATTCCTAACTATATATGGTCTATAACCTATGGTTTTTTCAGTGAATTTTCAAGGTTTTGTAAATGCTAATTCCTAACTATATATGGTCTATAACCTATGGTTTTTTCAGTGAATTTCATTGGTTTTTTAAAAGCTAATATCTGTAGCTGTAAAATGTATTCTTCTTTAAATCCAAAAATATATGTTATATGTTTATTAATAATTTTTTTTTTTATATTTTTTTTTCTTCGCTCCCGGTTCGCGAACCGGGAAGCTTCCCGTTAGCTCAATTTGATGCCGTGACCCGGTCCGCGAACCGGTAAACGTTCCGTTTGCGCAACTGCCGCGTTAGAAATCAACATCGTGACGCGTCGCGGAAGCGCGACGTATCGCGTTGTCGCGTAATGCGTCTTATGACGCGCCGCGCTAGCGCACCCGGAAGTGCTCCGGTACGCGAACTGAGACGCGAAGCGCAGCTCCCCGGAAGCGATCAGGGGCGCGTCGCGAAAGCGCGACGTATCGCGTTGCCGCGTAATGCGTCTTATGACGCGCCGCGTTAGCGCACCCGGAAGTGCTCCGGAGCGCGAACCGAGGCGCGAAGCGCAGCGACCCGGAAGCGATCCTGGCCGCGTTCCGCAGCGCGTAACATAAGCGTACCAGGTCAGGTGACTTGTTAATAAAACTTTTCATTGGTTCATTTCACTTTTGGTTTCATAATGATGTAAGGCTAGGTCAGGTGACCTAAAAATAACACTTTTCATTGGTTTAGAACTATTGTTTTTCCCAAATGATGAAACCCCTCCTTCTTTCCTCACTCTGACTTTCATCTTTGTGAGAGGAAGACCTTTTTTGATAGTTCAGCAATGGCTTCATTGGTAGCTTCAGCTGGTGGACCCCCACCACCACCACCACCTCCTCATGGGAAGAGAGGACCACCTCCCCAGTTCATCAGCAACACAGAGGAGGAAGAGGATGAGCAAGAGGAAGAGGAGACAGAAGGACCACAGTTTTTAGAAGAGTAGCCCCGGGTTTCTCATCGGAAAACCAGTTTTATTTGGCAGTTTTTTTCGATCCCTGAAGGGCAGAAGAAAGTTAATGCCAGATATGTCACCTGCCTCATATGTAAGGATAAGTTATCTAGAGGCACCTTAAAAAAATACAGCTTCGGTAACTACACCATGCATCGTCATATGAGCAGGTGGCATCCTTTAAACTACAGCCGGGCAGAGATACGTGACCAGCAGGACAACCCAACAACTCCTGTGGCCAGGTCATCATCACAGATATCTTTGACACCAGCAGAGGCACGGGAAACCGTGCCAAACATTCAGGAGAACTTTGTCCATATGAAGTTTACCTGCTTGTATTGTGGTGCATTATTGTCTTGTGGTAATATGAGTATTACCTTAATCAACCGAGCTTATGAAAATCACAATTGCCCTAAACGCCCCAGACAGTAATTTTTTTTTTTGCTCCTGTTGAGCCGTTTCCAATGCCTGTTTTTTGTTGTTTCCCCTCCATCAAAAACAAAAAAAACCCATAAACCTTCAAAAAATACAAAAAAAACAAAAAATGTTCAGAAAAATAAAAAAAAAATATAAAACAACAAAAACATTAAAAAAACAGTTCTTTTCATAACTACCTCCCCTTTCAAAAAAAATTGCTAGAATGTTTAGCACTCTGGCAAGCTCTATTTCTTTTGGTTCGCTTCCCCGTTCGCTTCCCGGTTCGCGAACCGGGAGCGAACCAAAAAAAAAAAAAAAAAAAAAAAAGAAGATTTAGTATAAGGGAAGTAAACAGAGAGTAATGTTAAAAGAAAGACAGCTATAGGGATTAAACCAGAGATACTGTTTAATAGATCTATTTACCGAAGAAAAGATGGAAGAGGGTATAATTGTGAAAAACAAAATAAAAAAGGAAGTGAAAGAAAAAAAAGAGAGTAGAACAATAACAAAGAAGAGTTTCTTGGAGAATGTGAGTGAATGTTCAAAATAAGATTAAAACATGTGGAATAATAGAGAGAAAAAACAGAAAACAGAAAAGAAAAAATAACAGAAAAAGATTAATTGAAACAGCAAAGAAATGTAAATAACATAGAGCCATATCATCAACATAGCCAATAAAAGTTTTGCAGCTTTTATCGGCAGAAATGTGTTGCTAAAGCCGCTTTTGCGGCAGAAAACTGCCGCTAAAACCACTTTTGCAGCAGTTTTCTGCCAATAAAAACAGCAATAATTTTATTGACTGTGTTCATAATATGCTCCTTAGTGTGCTTCAACTACACAGAGAAAGCATTATGAACAAGTAGTGAAAGAGTGATCAGTCAAAGACACTAAGAGTAATAGAGACGGAGTGAGTGAACAAGAGTGAGGAACTATGAGAAGAGAGGGACTGAGAAAAAGAGTGGAAGGAGTTGAGTATGTAGGTAATAGAGAAAGGAATGAGGAAAGTAGCAAAGGCAGGAAACTGAGGGTTAAAGAAATGAAGCTGTGGAACTAATAGTAGGTGAATGTGATAGAAATGTAACAAAAAGAGTACAAAACATTTACCTTATAATTGTCGTTAACTTACTCACTTTTTATTTTTATACTTTCAATCTGTGAAAGAGAGAACAAACATTTGAAAAATATTAAAACATGTATTTAAAAACTTAGAAAAGACAAGGGAAAAGATTGAAGGACAAACAGTTTTTCAACAACTTTGACACTTACAGAAGCTTCTGCTTCTCCAGGCCCCCTACACAGTCCTAAAGATATACATTTTAAACTAACAGTATCTTGATGCAGATGAAGTGAGGCCTATCTTAAAACATGGTGCATCTTTTGCACTGCTGTTGTCTCACAAAAGTGTCGCAAGACACTATCATTTTAAATGATTGTTTCAGGATGCAATAAGATGTGTCCTATCCAGAGGTTTGTTTGAGGTGAGGCCTACTCAGGGTTCCAAATGAAATTTCGAGTTGTTGAAGAGAACAGAGGACATAATACATCTGAAGGCCTACCAATGAAGTAAGTCATGTCCACTTCACTCTTGAACAAAGGCCAGACCTCTTCTGTGTCCGTGGACAGACCTAAATTTCATCTGCACAATGTCATTCGTAAACTTAGGAAACACTGGTGATGTAATTGAAAAATGTGGAGTTTCTTTTCCTCATTTCACAATCACATCACCTGTGTTGCCTTTGGTTAGGTATCTCATAGTGCAGATGGAGTCTAGCATATCAAAGAGTACATAGAAGTTGAGCAGTATATACAACAATTTTGACATTTACAGAAGACTTAGCTTCTTATCTTGTTGGAGATGAAGTCAGGCCTGTCTTGCAACATGGTGCATCTTTTGCATCACTGCTGCATCGGTTTCATGTGGCACGGGCGATCACCGCCAGAACCCCACCGCCCTGCTATCATGCAGAACTGAATTAATTCCCACTATGGATTATTGGACCGCCGCTAGAACGAGCATCGAGCCACCACTCTAATTCCCCGAATTGTTCCTCTCATGGGCGATGCTGTTATGCAATTCAGTGTTGATAACCCCAGGATTGCTATTATGCATCTATGAGGGGCAATGAAATTGGAAAAGACTTTCAAGACAAACATGACATATTAGTTTTTGTCCTGATGATGATGCATGTATTTTCTAACTGCATCGAAACGCCGTCGACTCTATTGCACCATATGTTTGTTTGAACTTACGAATTGTGTAAAACAATAGGTTGCTGTGATTGAATCTTAGTCTGTAAAACTGAATAATAGTACAGACCGCTTTTGTGCGCTTTTACATAATTGTTTTGTCACTTGTTTTGTCTTGTCCTCTGTGGGTCACAGGCTGTGCCCACTTTTGTATAAATGTTATATTTACAAATTTAACACGAAAAATTGAAAAATAAATACCTGTCCGGCTGGACAGAGGTCATATATACTATTTAGTATATGTCTATTATTCGCGTGATCCTTAACCACTAGGGTCCTCTGTTTTGTACAATAGATTACTGCCCAAGGACCCTAGTGCTATTCCTTTTGGGTTTCCCTTGTCCTGTTAAAATAACGGTTTTTTTTACAGCATGACACATCTGCCTAGATGCATCAATTTGTAATTTTGTCACCTCATAGCAAATCTTTTGCACCGCCGCTGCATCACAAAAGTGACGCACAGTGGTGCAAAAGAGGTATACACCTATCATAAATCTGTCCCTAACATTTGAAATGATTGATTCAGGATGACGATAAGGTGTGGCCTCTCCAGAGGTTTGTTTAAGGTGAGGCCTACTCAGGATTGCATATCAAATGTATGCTTGTTGAAGAATACAGAGGAGATAATACATGTGAAGGCCTACCAATGAAGTAAGTCATATCCACTTCACTCTTGAACAAGGGCCAGACCTCTTCTGTGTCCGTGGACAGACCTAAACTTCATCTGCACAATGTCATTCGTAAACTTAGGAAACACAGGTGATGTAATTGAAAAATGTGGAGTTTCTTTTCCTCATTTCACAATCACATCACCTGTGTTGCCTTTGCTTAGGTATCTCATAGTGCAGATGTAGTCCAGCATATGAAACAGTACCCAGAAGTGCAGCACTGTATGCAACAACTTTGACACTTACAGAAGCCTCACCTTCTCCATGCCTCCTACACAGTTCTACATGTACATCATAAATGCAAACAGTACAGAATTAATTATACATGTTAAATGGTTTATTTTTGCTGTTCTCAGAATGTATCAAATTTCACTAAAAACAGTGACTTGAAGGTATTCATCATATAACAGCGGGGAAAAAAAAACACAATCAAAATGATTGTGTTTAAAAAACCCATACAACATAACAAATCAGAATTCAGAACTCCTTAAAGTTAACTTACTTTCCATGACGTCGAAGGATGTCCTATGAACAGCTTACACTCTGTTGTGCTGTTATTACTTTCAGCCCGCCACTTTCTGAAAGAAAACCTCCATCGTTTTGAAAAATATGTTACATACAATAAATGACTTCTCGCTCTCTACCACACGTTTCCACAAGGCCAAATCATGTCAGAGCCATTTATAACTCTTGGAATTCTTGTAAGCCAATCCCGTCATGTTGTATTTCCGCAACTTTCAGAATTAAAATGTTGAAGATCATTTTCACAATCCTGGATTACTAATATCTTACCCTTCTTGCTCACTCATGTTCTACATTTCCTATGACACTGATACTGCTTACTATGAAGCCGACTTACACTACCTCTATGACTACTACAATTATTTAATTCTCTACATCACTTTTAATCACAAAGCAATATAAAAAAGTAGACAGCATTGCAGACTTACATTCCCTCTACTCCATGTTTTGATTGGCTGCTTGAATTAGCTTATAAAAAGAAATAGTTTTTCTGAACTCATTCAAAGTGCACTTATTTTTCCATGACGTCCAGTGTTATGGTAAGAAGTTATGTCTCTGTACTACACTTATCCTCAAGGCCAAATCATGAAGGAGCCATTAGAACTTCTTGAAATTCCTCAGAGCACATCCCGAGATTCTTTCCCTAAAATTTTGGTTTTAAAAACACCAGGTAAGAATTTTTAAGGTCATATGGCAATTTTTTTTTGAAAATTAAAACAGAATCGTTGCAGAATGACCAGCCATTTCTAGACTTTAAATAAGCTGTGTAATGTCCTGATGTTATTGAAGGACCGTCATGATATATAATTGCTACAGTTACAAAAGTCCTTCCTGATATTGACAACTGTGAAGCCACAACATTTTTAATTAAAGTTGTCAATTTTGTTCCATCAGACCTACATCGTTGGAACATTAAAATGACATACTGGCCATATGTTCGTATAAATAAGGTTGACATCATTTCAGATTTACATTGGCTACATTCCATGTTGTGATCAGCTGCTTTTACTAGCTTATTAAAGGAGACTGATTTACTGTCTGGCAAAGTTAAATATATAAATCTTTCTGAGTCTACACTAGTAGTACTTGATACCCTACAGTTCTCGCAGTCATGCTGCCATTGATAAGAAAGCCCAAACAGGTGATCTACATCTACACCTTCAGCATGCAATACATCAAGCATATACAATAAAAACTCCTGACAATCTTGCTGAATATTTTGAGAGAATTGTGTTTGGCCTGAACATCTGTCTAACAGATTTCGAATTTCAGACACACTTTCTATTTTTGTTCTATCAGTGCTACATTTCTCTAACACAGAATTTAACAAACTGCATAATCTTTTATCAGAATTGACCACAATCTCTTCTTTTACATTTTCTAGAGAAAACAAAACATTAACCACTACATTAGCATAGCAGTTGACACCAGAAGTGTTTTCAAATTGAAAACCAACAACATCTTCAACAGAATCCTTTTTGTTTCTGCTTATAATTTCAGGTTCATCGACTTTTCGTCTTTTTGCTACAACCTCCCCAGTATT
The DNA here is from genome assembly GCF_964261635.1 of Lissotriton helveticus. Taxonomy (NCBI): domain Eukaryota; kingdom Metazoa; phylum Chordata; class Amphibia; order Caudata; family Salamandridae; genus Lissotriton; species Lissotriton helveticus. Next base: position 946,516,677 of record NC_136068.1, read on the forward strand.
GGTCACATTTCTTCGTTTCCGGCCTACCACACGTTTCTCAAACAAAGGATATTGAGGCAAATGTGGGGCATACTCTCTTCTCAACCTATTGTATTCCTTAACACAATCTAGATCCGCACAAATGTTTGTGACATCACACTCAATCAAGTACAATCCCGATAAAGTTCTAACTCTTGACAATGCCACATATGCCATACCCTCCTTGAACACAGAACTGCCAATATTCACCAATGCACTGTCTACACTTAAACCTTGCGATTTATGGATTGTCACCGCATATGCCAAGCAAACAGGAAACTGCTTACGGCGAACATATAAGTCTTTTACAAGCAAAAATCTAGCAGAACAACAACCAATTAGCTGTACTTCCTCAATGCCATCAAATTTAATTTTTAAAAATTCAATTCCTTCTCTATTTCTGTATTTCACAAAATCAACAACATTACCCATTGATCCATTTACCAGACCTCTTTCAACATGTAAATTCCTTCTTAAAATTATACGGCAGTTCAAGCACACATTCAGACTCTTTTCAAAACCTGCAGTTTTAGATATAGTCTTCTCTAATGAATCCAATTTTGATTTCAAATTCTCAGACAAAATAATTGTTGATCCCATATGCTCTACTCTGTCAATAGCTTCCAGTTTCACAATCTCTTGCTTTTCTAAATGCAACATTTTGTTGTTGAAGATGGCACATTCTGCAAGAGTTGGCATCAAACATATTCCAGATTTCTTCTCAGTAATTTTCTGAAAAATATTCTCAGGCACAACATCTTGTTCTGGATATAAATTTGACAGTAATCGTGCATGTAAAGCTTCTTTCCCATGCTCGGTCACTTTTCCAATTCTAACATCTTGTAGAATATTCTTGTAAACTTCATCCTTCGCCTGACGCATATTTTCATGCAGTTCAGCATAATTGAAGTTTAACCATATATTGACGTTGCCAATGCTCCCTAGGCACTTCCTGGTATCTTCATGCGTGAGCATTTTGAACACAGGTTGCCCTTTCACTGGTGTCAGCTGCAGAAGATCTCCGAAAACAATGATGTGTTTGCCACCAAATCACACATCATACTCTGTTTTGAGAACTTCTTGCATTCTCAAATGCACAAAGGCAAGCATGACATTGGAAACCATGCTTACTTCGTCAATGATAAGAAGTTTCATTTTCCTCAAGATTCTTGAAACTTCACAACAAGCATCTCCAGATAGCTTGTGATATTGTAATTTGTTGTCATGCTCCACTGGCAGCATCAGTAAACGATGTAAAGTAATCCCTTTAATGTTATGTGCTGCCAGTCCAGTTGGAGCGGTGACAACACAAGACAGCGATGACTCAGTCCTTTCCTGCAAATAACATGAAATTGCTTTAATAAGGAAACTTTTTCCAGCTCCCGCTTCTCCACTCACGTAGAGTCGGACAGGCTTCAACGACGTACATGAGCACTCTTTCTTCTCATGACTTAATCCATGATCAATTTGCATGGTAACTTCGTCATATATTTTCCTCTGCTCAACGTTGAGTTGTCTTTCCAACTCTTCTTAGTTAACCGCATCCTCCTGAGCATGTGCCATGGCTCTTTCCACTTCATTCATAGCAGTGGCAGCTTCATTTTCGATAACAGGTCCTCCTAGTGGATCCTGACTCAATGAAGCAGAACTCTGACTGTCCTGAGAACTGTCTCTGGCAATCTCGGCTGCAATCGTTGCTTCCTGCCCGATTTCCACATTCAACATTTCTACATATTTGGGAAAAGCAGGACATTCTATGGTCTCCTTGGCGGCAGTGAAAGAGTCTTCGTAACAGAGGAAATCTCCAAGCAGTTCCTCTTCTGCACGCCAAGGCTTGAAAAGTTGTAAAAGTGCTAAATAGAAAAACTCCTTTTTTTCAGGAGATTCGCCACTCAATTTTCGATGGTTTACCAAGTGGCATTTTCTTTGCTTGACCAGACATCTCTCACTTCCAATTACAGCATACACTCCTTTCTCAGTATCTTCTTTGATATTCCTCTTGAATATGTAATTTTGAAGAACCTCATACAGACAAACATTCTCGAGGTGACTGCTTCGATTTGGATAATATGTATCCAACATGTTGGTCTTCAAAATGTCGGTACTGTTTGGCTCCTTTTCGGCCAAATACTCAATTTCCCGCACAGGTTTCAGAACTCGATTACGCGTTGCAGCAAGACCAAGACTCGCCCAAACGATACTCCTGGATTTGGCATAGAGACTTGCTGAAGACAACCGGTCAGAACATTCGTAAGCTCCGATTTCTCGATGCGACAACATCTTCAGACTGAAACTGTACAACTTCTTGCTGAGGCTCTTTTCATGGGAAATGTCCTCCCACATATCCTTCAATTCTGTCTTCTCTTTTTTGGTGATGTAAGATGTCACATACCGAGCCACACCCATACAGTTATCAGCCACAAACTGTATATCCATGTTAGCATTCCACATGGACAAAATCACCGGGTTGTAGTCGTTGATGTACTTGGACTCTTCGTTCCTCTTCAAATTGTATGTGTTTTTAGGTGATTTCTTCATCACATTATGTCGCAGCGAAGACATCAAACTGTTTACTCTTCCTTTAGAAATCACCGGTCGTGGAAAGCCGAAACGTCATTTGGTGTAGAACTTGTCCTTGTTTTGGAATTTACGACGACAGTACTTTCCACAACGATGGCTTTGGAAACGTAGAACTTTTTCTCTTAGGCTTTTCTTCTCCTTTGCATTTGGAACAGCACACGTAGAATACTGTTGTATGAAACTCATCACTGAGTCTTCTGGATCTGTTCCAAATTTAGGTGACCCACTTGTGGGAGGTGTGACCCACTTGTGGGACACCCCTGCGCCGCACGGCCACCAGCTGCTGCATGTGCCCTTTCCCTGTGCCCTCTGCCTCGCGGCTGCCTCGCTGCCGGCTGACCCTGCTGCTCTGTAGTGTTTTGACAATCGTTTGTGCTTGTTTTGTTTTTTCCCAGCTTCGGCCCGTGCCAAGCTTATTTTGTCTGGCATTTGTGCTTGTTTTGTATCTCTCTTGATTTCACCCGTGTTTAGCATTTTTTCTGTATCTTGTGCCTGTTTTCTTCATTTCTGACCGTCCTCTGGCCTGTTTCCCGCCTCCCTCGCCGCCCCCCGCTTCCCGCCACCACCGCCGACCCCGCCCCTTTTTTCCTTCTGCTCCCTCCCCGCTCCCGCCTCCCAGCTGCTCCGCCCACCCGCGCACTTGGCCTTAAATGGCGACCGTGCGACACAGGTGAGTGTGACCCACTTGTGGGACACCCCTGCGCCGCACGGCCACCAGCTGCTGCGTGTGCCCTTTCCCTGTGCCCTCTGCCTCGCGGCTGCCTCGCTGCCGGCTGACCCTGCTGCTCTGTAGTGTTTTGACAATCGTTTGTGCTTGTTTTGTTTTTTCCCAGCTTCGGCCCGTGCCAAGCTTATTTTGTCTGGCATTTGTGCTTGTTTTGTATCTCTCTTGATTTCACCCGTGTTTAGCATTTTTTCTGTATCTTGTGCCTGTTTTCTTCATTTCTGACCGTCCTCCGGCCTGTTTCCCGCCTCCCTCGCCGCCCCCCGCTTCCCGCCACCACCGCCGACCCCGCCCCTTTTTTCCTTCTGCTCCCTCCCCGCTCCCGCCTCCCAGCTGCTCCGCCCACCCGCGCACTTGGCCTTAAATGGCGACCATGCGACACAGGTGAGTGTGACCCACTTGTGGGACACCCCTGCGCCACACGGCCACCAGCTGCTGCGTGTGCCCTTTCCCTGTGCCCTCTGCCTCGCGGCTGCCTCGCTGCCGGCTGACCCTGCTGCTCTGTAGTGTTTTGACAATCGTTTGTGCTTGTTTTGTTTTTTCCCAGCTTCGGCCCGTGCCAAGCTTATTTTGTCTGGCATTTGTGCTTGTTTTGTATCTCTCTTGATTTCACCCGTGTTTAGCATTTTTTCTGTATCTTGTGCCTGTTTTCTTCATTTCTGACCGTCCTCCGGCCTGTTTCCCGCCTCCCTCGCCGCCCCCCGCTTCCCGCCACCACCGCCGACCCCGCCCCTTTTTTCCTTCTGCTCCCTCCCCGCTCCCGCCTCCCAGCTGCTCCGCCCACCCGCGCACTTGGCCTTAAATGGCGACCGTGCGACACAGGTGAGTGTGACCCACTTGTGGGACACCCCTGCGCCGCACGGCCACCAGCTGCTGCGTGTGCCCTTTCCCTGTGCCCTCTGCCTCGCGGCTGCCTCGCTGCCGGCTGACCCTGCTGCTCTGTAGTGTTTTGACAATCGTTTGTGCTTGTTTTGTTTTTTCCCAGCTTCGGCCCGTGCCAAGCTTATTTTGTCTGGCATTTGTGCTTGTTTTGTATCTCTCTTGATTTCACCCGTGTTTAGCATTTTTTCTGTATCTTGAGCCTGTTTTCTTCATTTCTGACCGTCCTCCGGCCTGTTTCCCGCCTCCCTCGCCGCCCCCCGCTTCCCGCCACCACCGCCGACCCCGCCCCTTTTTTCCTTCTGCTCCCTCCCCGCTCCCGCCTCCCAGCTGCTCCGCCCACCCGCGCACTTCGCCTTAAATGGCGACCGTGCGAACGCACAGCGTTGACGCGCAGCGGGCGCGCCGATTGTGCGCCGAAGGCGCGCCAAAGGTAAGCCCGTCTGCGCCCGTCCGCGACCGGACCGCGACCAGCGCCAGGACCCCTGGCCCCCACCGACGGAAGCCGTCCCGACGAACCTACACCGCCGCCGATCTCATCGCACTCAACACCGGCCGCATCCCAGGATGTCACCAAGCCGCCCCGAAGCACACCCACGGACCCTTCAGCTGCCACGCCTGCAGGTTCACCTGCATCCGGACCTCCCCTGCACCCGCCAAGCCGAACACCAGCAGCAACCACCTCAAGTGCATCCTGCTCAACACCCGCTCCGTCCACAGACACGCCGTAGAACTCTGGAACCTCCTCGACACCACCGCCACCATCCGCATCACAACCAACACCGACGACACCCTAACCACCGCTGAACACCTGCACTTCCAGATCCACACCAACCCGAAGACCACCCTCAGAGGCACCCTGATCTACCGAGCCCCGGGTCCACGCACACGATTCAGCGAGGACATCGCCGACTTCATCAGCCCGCACGCCCTCCCCTCTGCCGACTACATCCTCTTGGGGGACCTCAACTTCCACCTGGAGAACAACAACGACCGGAACACCATCAGCCTGCTCGAAAACCTCGCCAACCTCGGACTCAAGCAGCTGGTATCCACCCCCACCCACCTCGCCGGACACACACTCGACGCCGTCTTCTCATCCAGCAAAGACGTCACCTTCAGCCACGCAACAGGACTCCACTGGACGGACCACAGCTGCGTCCACTTCACCTTCAGAAGAACAACGATCCACCACCACCAGCAACAGGCTGCCCGAAGAAGCTGGAACAAGATCACAGCCAACCAGCTCACCGCGTCCCTGAGCCAGCACCCTCCCGCCAGCTCAGCGAACCCCAGCCAGGCCGCCGACAACCTCACGAAGTGGATCAACAACTGCGCGGACGAACTCGCCCCTCTGAGAACCCCACCCAGCAGACGCTGCAGCAGAAAAACACCATGGTTCACCGACGAACTCAAGAACTCCAAGAAGAACTGTCGAGCCCTCGAGAAAGTCTGGAGAAGGGAACCAACTACGGACAACATGACCACCCTCAAGCTCGCCACCCGGAAACACCACCAACTGATCCGCGCCACCAAGAAAAATACATACAAGGACCGGCTGGACAACAACGCACACAACTGCAAGGAACTCTTCAACATCGTGAAAGAGCTCTCCAACCCCAACGCCGGAAACAATGACATCACCCCGTCGCAAGACCTCTGCAACTCCCTCGCGTCCTACTTCCACAACAAGATCACAGACATACACAACAGCTTCAGCAACCAACCAACGCAAGCCACAACCGCAACAACGCCACCCACCACCACCCTCCGCACCTGGACTCCGATCAGCACCGAAGACACCATCCGCACAATGAACTCCATCCATTCCGGATCTCCGACTGACCCCTGCCCTCACCACGTCTTCAACAAGGCCGACGCTGTCATCGCACCCCACCTGCGGGACATCATCAACACCTCCTTCGCCACCGCCACCTTCCCTGAGAGCTGGAAGCACGCCGAACTCAGCGCTCTTCTCAAGAAACCCACAGCAGACCCCACCGACCTCAAGAACTACCGTCCCATCTCGCTCCTCCCGTTCCCGGCCAAAGTCATCGAGAAGACCGTCAACAAACAGCTGGCCGCCTTCCTCGAGACGAATGGATCCCTCGACCCCTCACAGTCGGGCTTCCGAGCGAACCACAGCACCGAGACGGCCCTCATCGCTGCCACCGATGACATTCGAACTCTGATGGACAACGGAGAAACAGCGGCCCTCATCCTCCTGGACCTCTCCGCGGCTTTCGACACTGTCTGCCACCGTACCCTAGTACAGCGCCTCGGCAACATCGGAATCCAGGACAAGGCACTGGAATGGATCACCTCCTTCCTCGACGGAAGAACACAGAGAGTCCGCCTACCACCGTACAAGTCAGAGGCCACCGAAGTCACCTGCGGCGTCCCTCAAGGATCCTCACTGAGCCCCACCCTCTTCAACGTCTACATGAGCCCCCTCGCGGCCATCGCACGCCAACACAACCTCAACATAATCTCCTACGCCGACGACACCCAGCTGATCCTCTCCCTGACCAACGACCCCGCCACCGCCAGGGCCAACCTGCACGAAGGGATGAGAAATGTAGCCGAATGGATGACGACCAGCCGCCTGAAACTGAACTCGGACAAGACGGAGGTCCTCATCCTGGGCTCCTCGCCCTCCGCCTGGGACGACTCCTGGTGGCCCCCCGCTCTGGGCGCCGCACCCAAACCAACGGACCACGCACGCAACCTGGGCTTCATCCTGAACTCCTCCCTCTCCATGACCAGACAAGTAAACGCCGTCTCCTCGTCTTGCTTCAACATCCTGCGCATGCTACGGAAGATCTTCCGATGGATCCCCATCGAGACAAGGCAGACGGTCACCAAAGCCCTCGTCACCAGCCGACTGGACTACGGCAACGCCCTCTACGCCGGAACGACCGCCAAGCTCCAGAAGAGACTACAACGGATCCAGAACGCCTCGGCCAGACTCATCCTCAACATCCCCCGTCGCAGCCACATCTCCGGACACCTGAGAGATCTGCACTGGCTCCCGATCAACAAGAGAATCACCTTCCGGCTCCTCACCCACGCACACAAAGCCCTACACGACCAAGGCCCGAGCTACCTCAACAACCGGATCAACTTCTACACTCCCAAGCGCCTCCTCAGATCAACCAGCCTCGCCCTCGCCGCCGTCCCCCGCATCCGAAGAGCGACAACAGGAGGAAGGTCCTTCTCCTACCTGGCCGCCAAGACCTGGAACTCACTGCCGACCGACCTGCGCCTGACCCAAGACCACCTCTCCTTCAGGAAGAAGCTCAAGACCTGGCTGTTCGAGCAGTAACGGCACCCCCCCCCCCACCCAGCGCCTTGAGACCCTACGGGTGAGTAGTGCGCTCTATAAATGACCTGATTGATTGATTGATTGAGGTGCATCCTTGATCCACAACAGCATATGTATGTGAGGAGCACCTCTTCCTTGGTACTCCTTTCTCCAGAAGAAATCCAACACCTCTCCAAGAGGTGGATTCTTCTTATTCATGATGAAAGACATGATAGCTTCAAATCTATGATTGAAGTACCGGCATACATTGACTGGATCCAAAGAGCACAGTTCTCCGGGTGTCTTGAATTCAATGTTTTCGATGTTTCCATTTGCCTCTCGTAGAAATTCAAGTAAGTCTTCCCAGCCATACTCGGCACAGCTCAGAATGAGGAACCATGTGGGAGTTCCTAAGTTCCTCAGCATACATTTTAAATCACCATGACGACGGTACCAGTACTCATTAGTACCACGCTGACACGCCATGAGATTAATCAGGTGAGAATCTAAAATACTGTCTTGGACATTGACTTTATCCATAAAGTCACTTGCCGAGATGTTTTGCATGTGTATACCACTTTTCAAGATGTGGTTCACTGCATATGACAGTCCAGACAGATCGCTTTCAAACAGGAGATGAAACAAATAGGGAATACATTGTCGAAACCTAGCATCTCCTGCATACAATCGCAAAGTCCGGTATTCAGAAGCAGGAATTTGATGAGGTCGCTCATCATATCTTCCTCCCTGACCTGTTGGAAAAAGCTGTGGGAAACACCGAGCTTCCAAACTTTCCTCCCAAACACTAATGGGACTCCCTTTGGCTTGTTTCATTTGAAACAACTCAATAGCATTCCCCATGACTTCCTTGGAATGCAAAGGATGAATACTATAATGTTCATATATTTCTTCACTAGTAGAGGGTTCTACTTTCTCAATTTGACCAGCACACAAATCGCTATCTTCTTCCTCACTTACTTCCTCTTCTGCAATATAAACATTCTTATAGTACTTATTATTTTTTTTCAAATACAATGTTGCCTTTTTGACTTTCCTAACATCCACTAAATCTTGCCATATTTTCTTATTCTTTGTCGGAACCCCATTAACTAAGATAACCAGAGGTTCCTCTTCCACTTTTTCTACTCCAATTGTGTTAATGTTTTTCTTCAAATCTAGAGGCAAATAAACAACTCTCCCCTTTAATCCTCTCTGTAAATCTGATGGAGGCAATTTCCCTGTCTTTGGCTCCATTCTTACAATAGCCTGAAAGGGATGGATACTTTGAATCAAAATAGATTCATAAGTATTTAAATCCTTCAATTCAGAAGGAATCTCAACCAATTCCAGATTATTATGAACTGCTCTAGCAGGCATCTGGTTTTGATTTAATTTGCTACAACAATAAGTACACACACGTTGATCCGATCCCAAATCAAAACAATTTTCTACCATCAAATATGTTGTGAAATTCTTCCATTCACTATTATTTTCCCTTTCACTTTTTGCATATAAATCCACTAACTTAGTCTGATTCTTATAATAAGTGCGTCGACAACACACACAAGTTAAATTAGGCCTCTCACTTGATTTCACCTGAAACGTCGCAATTTCCCTCTGAAAATTATCTGTACTGGAAACCTGTACACTATCTTCCACATTACTCTCTTCTTCTTGGTCAATTTCAACATTCTGCTCTTTACTTCCAAAGTAACCAAACTCAATTTCTGCACAAATATTCTTCACATCTACTTCTGAACCATGCAAAAGAGCAGCGCATAATTGTTTAAGCATAATTGCTGGACTCTTAGCATAATACAACATTCTAACTAATTTCCTCACTTTATTATGATGCACTGCTAGCATCCTGAAATGATGAAAAACACTCTGGCATACTCTCCTGGAAAGACAAGCCAGTGAATGACCATGCAAACCTGTCACTTCTCTCACTCTGCAAGGATCTAATTCTTGCAACAACTTCATTTTCTGCTTCAAACTTTTCTTATTAAATGTCCGTACAAAATCACAAAGCAAATTGATGGAATCCTGTCGCACACTGCAAATACTACTACACTTCCAGGTGTACACAGGACCCTTAGGACGTCTTCCTAAAACCTCATTACCTAACACCTCTTCTGTCTCTGTTGTCACAAGTTTTTCTTTTTCAACTGGACAACCATCTTTCACTTCATAAGCTCGACCACTGGTGTCAACTGCATGCACCAAATCATTATCCTGGAAATAACTCTCCTCATTAAAAAATGCCTCACAACTTGAACTATGCATCCATTCTCCGGAAAAAACTTCACAAAAATTACTACGATTAACTATTCTCTTCCATCTACTATTTCTTTTGAAATCACAAATTGCCTTGTTTAGCTTCCTAATTCTATTGATTATCAAAATAAATAACTTACGTTTAATTTCAAATGCCTGATCAATAACTTTCTCAACTTTTTTTTTTCTCTTATAAAAAACCTCTTTCTGTTGACCTTTCTTAATATTTTTTAACAAATTGCCAATTATCCTGTTGCGGAACATTCGTTTACGAATGTCCCTAAACTGTTGTTTCCTTCTACTATCATGCACAGAGTTATCTCTTGCTCTAGCAGTAACATTTTTGATTGGCCTTTCCTTTCCGTTTAAAATGCTTCTCTTTTTCTGGACTGAAACATTTTCTGTAGTAATATTTTTTTTACTACAAATATTTCTTATAAATGTTTTTGTGCTCCTACCCGGTGCTTTCTTGGTGACTTGACAAGTTTTTTTCTTAGAGGACTGCTGCATTATATCATTTACCTGCTGTCTTTGACGTTTTGCAGCCTTTCTAAGTCTTTCTTTAGTTGGCATGCTGAAATCTTGAAATGATCTGCAGTTGAATCTGTGGTAAAATATAATAAAAAATGTTATTAACCACTATTACCAAACAGTAAATCAATAACAGTCATCAAAAACTTAACACACTACTTGACATTTTTAGTGCTTGGCAAATTTAGAATACAGAAATAGCAGAAAATAAATGGAATTCATATTCATTTTACCTGTGCTGTTTTATATGTGAATCTGATCTAATTTTATGAGCATATTTTAATATTTTATTGAAGACACTACACATAACCTGTTTTTGAAGGTGTCTTTATTTTTAAATGAAACGTTTTACATTTTTACTTTTCATTTATTATACATTTTTAAAAATAAATGTTTATAGTTCCATAGGCTCAAGCACGTCAGCTTCCCACCCTATGTCATACAATTCTGACAAATCTGCATCCTCATCATGTTCTTCTTCATCCTCAGGATTTAAATCATCCAAGGGATCTACTTCCACTGATGTTTCAATTACGAGTTCAATTATGAGGTCGAGATCAACTGATTGCTGATTGTTGCTCATGTTGATGTTGTCGTTATCTTTAAATAAAGAGAACAGCAATGAGATGTTGCAGAGTAAGGCACAAATCTCAGAGACTATAATAGTAAAATTGTTTAACAAGAGTAACATTTTGCAGCTATTATTTAGCCAGGCCCAGCGATGCTGAGGAGGTAAGGCCTATGTCCAAGTTTTCAGTGAACAGGACTCATCTCTTCTTAACCTTGGATAAGCCTCACCAACTCTGTGTCCCCTGCTCATACTTAAATGTAAAGGGACAGATTTATGTTAACTGACGCATTCCCTGGGATGCACCAGTTAATGTACACCGCTGCTCTGCCACCCATGGTGTGCCGCATTTACAATGTGGAGCACCATTGAGTGAAAACAGCACAGATGCGTCACGCATCTGTGCCGCAAAAGCAGCACATTGCAGGAATCACGTCGTAAGCGCAACATGTCTACTGCAATGCACAGGAGCAAGCCACACATTGCATGGTGCATCACTCCTTATGCCTGTTTCAAACAGGCGTAATGATTTGATTCAGCAATGCTATAAAGCTGAGTCAGTGATATCTTCTAAATTTCACTGTGTTAGTTTTACAGGGCTTTCTTGCAAATTAATGCATACCTTGCAACAAAACACCTATATGAAAACTGACGCAGGTTTCATGTGGCACAGGACTTTACAGCATGACACATCTGCCTAGATGCATCAATTTTTAAATATGTCGCCACATAGCAAATCTTTTGCACCGCCGCTGCGTCACAAAAGTGACGCACAGCGGCACAAAAGAGGCACACGGCTATCATAAATCTGTCCCTAACATGTTAAATGATTGATTCAGGATGACGATAAGGTGTGGCCTATCCAGAGGTTTGTTTAAGGTGAGGCCTACCTACATTCATGGGGAAATGAATTAAAATGTCCTTAAGACACATGAAAGCGTTTTTTTAAAGCCTTTGCAGCATTTTTGGGTCACTTTTAACATGGCTATGTAACTTAAACAATCAAAATCTAAATTTGCCAAGCACAGGTGGGAGCATATTTACAAGGAATTTGCACCACGGGGAAAGGTCTTACATTAAAATGGAAAAACAACATCAGAGACACTCAAATGCCTTATAAAGAAGCATACACCATTATGTCCTAGTCATAAATGTTAAAAGCATTCCTTTACCTCAAAAACGATTTTCAAGTCATAATTTGAAAACACTGCACATCGGGAAATGACTTAAAATGTCCTTAAGATACATGGAAGCGTTTTTTGATTGCCTTTGCAGCATTTTAGGGTCACTTTTAACATGGCTATGTAACTCAAACATTCAAAATCTAAATTTGCCAAGCACAGGTGGGAGCATATTTACAAGGAATTTGCACCACGGGGAAAGGTCTTACATTAAAATGGGAAAAATAACATCAGAGACACTCCAATGCCTTATAAAGAAGCAGACACCATTATGTCCTTCTCATAAATGTTAAAAGCATTCCTTTACCTCAAAAACGATTTTCAAGTCATAATTTGAAAACACTGCACATCGGGAAATGACTTAAAATGTCCTTAAGATACATGGAAGCGTTTTTTGATTGCCTTTGCAGCATTTTAGGGTCACTTTTAACATGGCTATGTAACTCAAACATTCAAAATCTAAATTTGCCAAGCACAGGTGGGAGCATATTTACAAGGAATTTGCACCACGGGGAAAGGTCTTACATTAAAATGGGAAAAATAACATCAGAGACACTCCAATGCCTTATAAAGAAGCAGACACCATTATGTCCTTCTCATAAATGTTAAAAGCATTCCTTTACCTCAAAAACGATTTTCAAGTCATAATTTGAAAAGACTGCACATGGGGAAATGACTTAAAATGTCCTTAAGACACATGGAAGCGTTTTTTGATTGCCTTTGCAGCATTTTAGGGTCACTTTTAACATGGCTATGTAACTCAAACATTCAAAATCTAAATTTGCCAAGCACAGGTGGGAGCATATTTACAAGGAATTTGCACCACGGGGAAAGGTCTTACATTAAAATGGGAAAAATAACATCAGAGACACTCCAATGCCTTATAAAGAAGCAGACACCATTATGTCCTTCTCATAAATGTTAAAAGCATTCCTTTTCCTCAAAAACGATTTTCAAGTCATAATTTGAAAACACTGCACAGCTCCTATGCACAAAAACACCCTGTCAGTACTAATACTTCACATTTTCTCCAATTACAATTTCTCAAACAAACAAAATCTATTTGTAAAACACTTGAGGCAAAGCAACACTTTAAAAACACAACTTTCTTCATAATTTTCTCCTTAAAGCACACTATTCTCTATCTAAATTAAATAAATCTTTTCTCACCTTAGCAAATACTTTATGAGTTTCAAAACAGTCTCAGAAACACCCCACTTTGTCTTTAGCAGAGCAAAAGGTATGCACTCCAGAGTCTGCAGCTATCAAAAGCACAGAAATGCTGTAATTCTTCACACATATCTCTCATGTCACCCAATCAAAACTCTTCCCTCACTTTTTTCAAATCAAAACCCTTCCCCCCTCTGCCCTCTCTGCCTTTTTTGCATAGCAACCACCTCTTGGAAGACCTCTGGTGTTTGCAAGTTCACACAACAATGTTTCAATTGAACTCTGAACTCTCAGTGCACCTGCATATCCAGTGCAATCTTTCATTTAATGATTTTTTCTTGACCACTCAAAATACATCTTTCAAAGAACTCATCCATGCACCCTAACTTTCTGTTTTCAGCAATCAAAATCCACCAATCACTGTTACTGCTTCATTAACACAGAAACTCCACAGTTTTTTCATTTTAAACTCTTATTTTTTCAACTGCCATTTCATTGCCACACTTCATCTGACTGCAGCAGAACCTTCTCTCACCATGTTTTCTGTCTGGATTGTTGGACATAGTTACATCTACTGGGCTCAGAGGTATGCTTATAACAGAAATTTACCTAACCTCAATTTACAAGATGTGGAAATTAAGTGGTTTGGCCACAGAGGATTAAAATGTCACCAATTGATACCATTGGTGAAAACCTTTATGCATTTGCCAAAACCTGACCTGTTAATTGTGCACTGTGGAGGTAATGACTTGGGCACTTTGACAGGGGTAGGTCTGGAAATGCTTTTAAAGGACACCTTTGAGCAATTAATGGCACTTTTTCCTCAGACTGCCTTGGTATATTCAAATATATGCCAAAGACAGAAATGGAGGTGGTCGAACCAATTTTGTCCACAAATTGAGAAGTCGAGGAAGCATGTAAACAAATCTGTTTCAGCTTACATGAGAGACCATGGAATGGGCTCCTTGTACAACAATAACTTGCGTTACTACATGCAAGATATCTACAGAGGAGATGGAGTTCACTTCTCAGATGAGGGCAACAGAATTTTCATTCTGAATTTAAGACTGTGCATTGGTACCTACTTATAAGTACCTAAATGTACCATAAACCCAAAAGCTCTTCTCAGAGCTACCCTACATCTGATCACTCACAATTATTATTTTACTCTAACTTTTTTCACTAATTTTCAACAAAGTACGCTCCCCGGGGCGCTACCCGGTACGCGGACCGGAAGCTAACCTCGCGAAATTTAAAAAAAAAATGTTTTATTTCCGCACATATGGGCCTCCTCAGCCACCCTCAGAAAACCTAGGGGGTCAAGATAAGTCTACCGTGCCCCCTTCTACCCATTCTGAACATTAGTTGCCCTCCATCTTGTATCTTAATTCGACCGAAACACAAAATGGTGGACTCCCGTAACGCTTCAGGTTCGCGTACCGGGGCGCTCGCCAGTTCGCGTACCGGGGCGCTCCCCGGGAAGCGCTCCATCAAAAAAGGTGGGAAAGTAATTTACAGAAAAACGACTGGAGACACTTTCACCAAATATAGATTAGCTCATACTACATACCAATCCCTATCATTTTCACAAATTTGATTGAAATTCCATTTAGCCATTTAGCCTGTAGACCTCTCTAAATACTGTGAGGTAAATTACTTCACAAAACACATCTGAAGTGTTGGAATTGACAACCAATGAAAATGTTACTTTCATTTTCTACTTTCTTTACCTGACATTTGATTGGTTATATACCTGAATATATATAAAGGAAGAGAAGGAAACACAGCCATTTTGACTACTACTTCCTGGTGTACATTTCAATTGGATTTTCACTAATCACTTCAACTTCTTTGTAAAGGTAAGTTGTTATTTTAAAAACTGAAGTATATTGTGCACTATCAGTTAATATGGTAAACTTTTTCTGATAGTTATATACTATCCCTCTGTAGTAGTTATAGATTTAGATAGACTTCTCTGTTATAGTTATGGATAGAGTTAGGTTTCTCTTGTATAATTATGAATTTACTTACGTTAAATCACATACACTTTTTTATATTCCTACTTCCACTCTGATACTATACACTGCCCAAAGATAAATTCACTGATAAAAACTGCCTATCTAAAATTAATCCCAACAGTGCCCTATCTCTACTAATATATATTTTTTATCCAAATTTCAGGCAACATGGAAAGCGAACAGAAAGTTTCATTTCAAATTGTCCTGCAAGAGAGCAGCCAAGAATTAATTGATCCAAATTATATAGAATTTATGGATGAAACTTGGGACCAAGAACTACTGCAATGTGTGCAAGCAGTAGATGACCTCCTTCAAAATGAGGACATTTTACACACTCAGAGATTACAAGCTATGTTCAATGAAAATGACGACATTTCAGACAGTGAAATGTTAGAAATGTTATTAAATTTTGAAACACAATCACAATAATAAATATTTGCTTAAAAAATAAAGAAATTAAAAAATAATCAACAAAACCAACAATCAATTAACATACAGTATTTTAAAAGTCTATCATTCTTTTTTCCTTATAGTACGCTCCCCAGAACGCTTCCCGGTTCGCGGACCGGGCGCTCCCCACGCAAAAAAACAAAAAAATTGTTTTTTTTTTTTTTGCACTGCGGGCCCTTTTAAAGCCTCCACATCAAACCTAGGGGGTCAGGGAGGATCTACTATGCCCCCTTATGGTCATTTCCCACTTTGTTTTGGCCTCCTCTTGTCTCTCGATCCTACCGAGAGACAAGATGGCGGCCGCTCCGGACTGTTTAGAATGTTGACAGACACCGGAGAGCCAATCAGCTTCGCTACGCGAAGTTCCGTTACGCGTCAGGTACGCGAACCGGAGCGCTGCCTGGAGCGCGCTTACAGATATATATCTTTTTTTGAACGTTAATTTCTCAAAATCCACTGGAGCACATATATTGAGACCTAGCAAAGGCACATCGGGCTAACAGTCCCTACAATTTTGCCAAGGTTCGTGCAAATCCATTCAGCCGTTCGGCCTAAAAGTGAGGCCAAGCGCCCTATGGAAATTAACATGGGAAAAACACGTTTTGGGACCCCCCTTTTTTCTCGGCCACCCCTTGACGAACCCCCCCCCAAATTTCCAGGGGCTGCTCAGAAACAAAATGTTCCATTTTCCTGAAAATTTCAGCCAATTCCGTCCACAAACGCCAAAGTTATTAGACATAGAATTTTCAAAAATCCCATAGGGAAAAAATCCTAACTATATATACCTACTGGCGACCGCCAGTAGGTAATATATATATATATATATATATATATATAAATAAAAATGCGCACTATAAAAGTAAAAGATAGATATACCCACACCAACCTAGAATCAAAAAGATTAGCTTTTAAATTATATTATTAGCATGTTTTTGTTTGTTTCCTGAAGGTCCCTCAATATTACAGAAGTGAAAAACTAGAAGGCTTGCTGAGAACCCTAAATTATCTTTAGCCCAGCTGGACAGGAAGTTCTTTTATTGTCAAATATATGTGTGTTGTAAGTATGAGTATTTCATATCTTGAATCTATTTACGATAGCTGTATCATTAGTACAAATCTTAGCTTGAACACTTGACCAGCGAGAGAAAGGGGAAAAAAATGTGTTACTGGAGAATATTAAAACGAGGAGTTTAGTTTCTCTGTTGAGTAGGCTGCTCTCATCTATGATCTTTTGCCTATTCCACCTGGTACTTTACTCATTCATCCCACATTAGATACTCTTCTCCAAGAGTGATGGTCAACAACTTGGGGCGAGATGAGAATTTACATTCAGTGTGTATATGACATTTGACAATTCAGTGTGGACTAATTGATTCTATATGATTCTAATCCTGCGTTGTATGAAGAACATCCATTGATCTGCAATGTGATTACAGTTTATGAATTAGGTAATCAAATTGAATATGACACATGAGCTGCGTATGTAAATATCATGATGTATATATTGTTTGTAAATACTGACCTAGTCTCTCCTAATACTAGTGTAAATAGTTTTGTTATTCACTAATAGGTATATGATGAAATGCGACCACTGTATATAATCTGTAAAATATATATATTCATATATTCTCTTTTTTCTGTATTTCTTCTTTAGTGTATATTGCTTTCTTTCTATGTATGTGCGAAAGACCGTCCCCTGATGAAGGCAGATTGTCGAAACGCGCGTAGTCAAAAACCACCGCTTTGCCTACTTTAAAAGAACATTGATCGGTTTTATTTTTATTGTGATTTGTTTGATTTATGTGTTATGTGTATATATATATGTGTTTTACTATATATGTATCCAGAATGATTAATATTTGGATGATGAACTAAAAAACGGAAAAAAATCTACAAATGTTCATAAAAGTAATTTGAAACAAAATATCAAGATGAAATAAAAATGTTTTTTATATACAACTAAACTCTGCTCATATATATGTATTTGTAGTCGCAACTGTTTTTGAAAGGACAGTTTTGGCAGTGACTAATTGAGTGTTTTGCTATAGTTTCTCATTTTTTCCAATGCATGTGGCTATAACTCCATACGATATTTTAAAATGCAGACTTTGCAACCAATTAAGCAGAACAGGTTTATGGCATGTTTCTTCTTGTTGCCAATTTCTTTGTGCCAGGGTCTTAAAAAATAAATGTATAAGTTGAGGCCCAGATTTTGCGTCAGTGTTGTGTCACATTGACACAAAACCTTATTTGTTAAATATAGTAATGTGCTAAAATGTACTCATGATAGTCCTGCTAAACAGTTGTGTGAGGTTTTAATATCTACTGTCACTTCTTGTGACATCACTTCCCATCAGGTTATGGCTTGTGATATCACTTCCTGTGATGCCATGTGCATTGTCACATGCCGTGATGCCACACAATCTGAGCCCACGTGGCATGCTGTCACTTGCATACTGCCTAACTTGAGTAGTACCCCCACTTAATCATTATTTGACTTGTGCCCTGCTCAGCACCCCTGTATCTGTGTCATTTCTCTACACCAAGATGGGATTGGATCTCACTACATTACAATGTGATGATGTAGCTGAATCTGGTCTGCAATCCTGGGCTACATAGCATCTGCTAATAGCTGCATTGTTAACTCTATGACATGCAGCCCACCCCATACGTAGTTCACCAAGAATGTTCCTGGACTTGTGAGTAACTGGGCTCATTATACACAGCAATCCCCTCACTGTACTATCTATGCACTGTAAATTTCACAATACATTCCACCACGGCGGAGAGAATATGGCTTCAGTGGTGTAATGCAACTTGATAACTCACAGATATTCATAGGTGCTCAATTGAATGGTGGGGTCCCCGTGCCCGAAACTGCAAGTGCTGCATTGGCCTCCTATTCACCCCTACTCCTAAAGCTAAATGATTATTTGAAACATCTCTGGGATTACCGTCATACCCCATACATTAGCATGCACAGATGGATGCTCTACATTTCAGCAAACACAGTGCTCTTGTGTCAGAACTCTCGTTCCATGTGTCTGTTTTTGGTTCATGTAGTTAGCTATATGATAGGACATGTGTGCACATAAACAACAGCTGCATTCTTGTGTTATGGCTTAGTGCTAGAGCCTGGCCAGAAAGAAGAACAAGAGACATTGTTGTTTGACCGCATCGGTGGTGCACAGACTAAATCCCAGGAGAAGAACAGAATGCGAAAACAATTGCAGGTTACATGTGAAAGTTCAATGTGGCTCAAAGGCAAGCATGTTTATATAGTAACGTATGCAAAGAAAAATTAGGCAGACAGTGTGTGCAGTTAGGCTAAAATAGGGAAAACCACAAAGGGCCATGCAAGAAACACATGACACTACCATGCACTGATGTGAAGACTAAAGATTTGAAGACTGATGTGAAGACTAAAGATTTTGAGACTTTGATGAGGGACAACTTGCTATCTGTGAAGGTGAAAGAGGTCTACACCTGCTCCAATGGATGCCCTTTCTCACTGCCAGAGTACTATCACAGATGTCCTGTTTCCCTAACCTCAAATATACCCACCCATTCAGCCGGCCCAGCTGACCTATTGAAAAAGGCAGTGCACATCCAAATATGAAGAAAGGAGAAGAGAAGGCAATAACCCGCTGGACCATAGAGCGTACCTTAAGATAGCTCCTGCACAGAAGACAAAATCCTACTGCAGCCCCAGTTTCATTCGGATCACCATTATTACCAACTCACAACCCTGATTGTAAGGGCACCCTTAAATACACAGCAGACAGGTCACTGATGAAGCAATAATGACTTGGCAAAACCTAGCAGGAGAACCAATAATATGTTTTTTAAAAATCAGTGCCTGTCACAGGCTCATGACATTTCTCAGCAGCAACTCACAGATTCACTGGAATACAAAGTCCATCCAGTTACCAATACACACCCTTAAAGCACATTGCTATAACCTCGGTGAACAGTGGGCAAGCCGTTGACAACCGTTCAAAAGTTACTGCATTCAATGGTAACATCGTCCTGCCATGTCCCTAACAAGTGCATCAAAGTTACCACCTGTAGAGTATCCTACAAGATAATTGGACTCAGATCATCAGCTTCATACCAAAGGCCAAGAAGTTCCTGCAACACTCTAAATCAACAGTAAATCTGTAATAATCTTCTCACCTCATAAGTTTCCTCGATCATTCTTCAGTGCTCCTTGTACATGGCCCATATGCCTCCAAGTGTTCCACGAACAACCAGGCAGTGGCTCATCGGGGGTCTTACAGCAGTATACACATGGCAAACATGCAACCCCAACACAGCTCACATACAGTCCTGATGGTCACAGATCCAAGGAGCCTCCACATGCATGAAGTGCACTTGGAGTGGCTCCACTGCAGGGCACTGAAATCAGAGGTGACCTAGAGGAAGACTTTAGAAAGTTTTTGTCAGGATTCCAAGTCCCTTAAAGTCTGTCTCTGGAGAGCCAAGCAACACAACAAAAGCAAGCTTTGCAGTGGACATCAGCAACTATCCTGTTGTAGACTAATCTAGGACTCTAGTAAAATTTCCGATTTATGCCCTTATGTGGTTATATCAAATCATATCCTTATATAGGCATAAGAATCATACCCATATTAAGACATAGCCAATGCAGTCCAAATACGGCAAGGCAACTCCCATAGACTCCTAGAAAGCACAACGCGTTCTTAAACAAACCAAGCCTCCATTAGCCCGGGAATTCCCCCTGCTTCTGTATTGATTTGTCCTAGAACTCCCAGAGACCTGAAAGAACTGCGAGTTCTTAGTGACGTCTCATGTCCAACCTTACATCAAACTCGGCACCTTCCAGGTATAAATATACCAGCATCTTCCCTAGCAAAACACACGATGGATTGGAGCAGATCGACTATCTACTTGCCCGACGCCCTGCTGTAGCAAGTGCCGAAGGAAGCCGACCCTCCCGCTGATGCACTGAGAGAGACGCTGTCTTTTCTCCTGCCGAGAAATCCAGCTCCAGTGTTTCCCTGTCACCCTTGCAGGTTGCTGGGAGATCGAGTCCTGAGAGAGAGATACAAGACCTTCTTCATTCTAAACCAAGGTACGGAGCTGATTAGACCCTTAGAGAATTCTTGATTTAGATTCTTGGCAGAAACTATCTTAACTCAAACTACAGCTCATTTACTTCTTCCCATGTAATAGGCTTAGGTTAGGTACACCGGGGTAGGCGTATTTTAGAAGCACCAGTTAAGTACGTTTAGTCATGATTTTATCATTGTTTGTATTTTATCCATTTTAAACACCGTATGGCTTAGAAACCATACAAACTTTTACAGTATTATTTTATAGTACTCCTTTTACTGTACGCACTTTACTTTATGATAAGTATTGCGATTGTAGCAATTCACTTCTCTTGCATGAGAAAGAAGAGTGTTCAATAAATAACCTCTTTTATTGAAAACGCCTGTCTCTCTGTTTCTCCGCACTTCTGGTGAAACTAAGCATGCACGATTGACTGAGTAAAATAGTTATCTATTGTTTCCGCGACTCTGGAGGTATACTCCTTATTCTGGAGGGAGCAAAGTTGTCATGTTTATGCGGTTGTCAGAAACGAATCCCTTCTTGTGAATTCGAGAAAGTTTCTAGTGACCTCTGAGCTAGCTGGCATTCATAATTAAGTCTAACATATTCAATAGAGAACTAGACGACCTAAGTCCTACGTCTAAACTATCGTTTATGTTATTGCAATGCGCAGAGCCTATTGGGAATATAGGAACTACACTACATGGCGCCCAACGTTTGGTAAGGAGATAATTTAACGCTAGATACTAGAGTAACTCAGTCGTGCTTTTCACACAGACCCCTTTTTCCTGTAAAAACTCCAATAGACGTCTGGAGTGGGTGAAAGGTTAATATCCGCCAAAACGTAGTAGGAAGAGAATCCTATGAATTCGTTTTTGGTTTAGTCAGCGTTGAAGGATACAGTGTTCCAAAATATTGTGCACCTAATCTTTGTTTCCTTGAAACCTGCTCGGCAAACTTTCTGTCAGCAAAAATGACGGATAGTGAAGACGAAAGGGAGAGAGTTAGAATAGCAGTTCAAGCAGTCTTAGATGACACAGCTCTCCAACAAAATGACCCGGATGCTATATTCATCCCGATAAATGTAAGAAAGAGTGTAACTTACAAAATGATAAATAATGGAGTATCATCGAGAGGTGGTACAGTATTATTTGTGGTAGAGGCTCATGAATATCGGCAGACAGAGGTATTCTATTCATGGATAACATCACCAGCAGCAAATGCTGTGACACGAGAGTTCCACTACTACCAAATAGAGGAACCTCCGGAGGAATACGTCCCTTTCGAGGACGTTGAAATTCCACTAACTTACCAAGAGCATCAGCTCTGGTTTAATGGCGCCCTAAAACATCAAAATCACATTACCAGGCTCGGTCCACTAGGTAGACCAGGAGCCACCTGGCCGGTTCTAGCCAGCAATACACCACATCCTGACATTGAAGCAATATCAGACAGAAAACTTTTAATTCAGCTAAAACAACTAATTAAAATGCATAGACAATTGGTCCAATATGTCATGCGGACTATAACAGTCCAACCAGCAATAAAAATTCCACAGCACACCCCTCACTAGGGGAACACAAATAAAATTACACCACAGACTATACAATCAGTCATTGGCAAATTACCCGCAAAACGGGAACAAATTCCGTTCTGGTTAGCTCAAAAAATTACTCAAATAGAGGCAGTATTTCCTGATAGTACACCTCATGAAAAACACAGAATTCTGATAATCTGTCTACCAATGGGGATCGCACCACATGTAGAGGACTGTGACACTTGGGGAACATTCTTTGCTTCAATATATACAAAAACACATGGGGGTCGATTCCGATTCTGGAAAAAAACCGTCCGTACGATTTGTATCCGGAGCCCTCTCCGTAGGAATCGTACCCGTCCGTCCGAGTCGTGAAGTACGATCCGTATTCCGTGAATCCGTCCGAATCGTCGCGATCCGTACGTATTGCAAGGCTGAAACCATGAACCGTATGACTCGTACACATACCGTACGACTCGTACACATGCCGTACGACCCGACGAGTACGATCCGGACCGGGGTATGAGGACGCGATTCGTACGGTCCACGTCAGGTAAGGGCGAGTCGTACGGAAAAGCACACAAACACATACACACCGTACAGTCCGTACCCCCATAATCGCAGGGGTATGCACCGTACCCCTGCGATCATGGGGTGTACGAGCCGTACCCCCGTTGTACGATCGGTGTACGAGCCGTACCCCCATTGTACGATCGGTGTACGAGCCGTACCCCATGTACGATCGGTGTACGAGCCGTACCCCATGTACGATCGGTGTACGAGCTGTAGCCCATGTACGATCGGTGTACGAGCCGTACCCAATGTACGATCGGTGTACGAGCCGTACCCCATGTATGATCGGCTCGTGTACCCCATGTACGATCGGTGTACAAGCCGTACCCCATGTACGATCGGTGTACGAGCCGTACCCCCATCGTACACCGATCGTACAATGGGGGTACGGCTCGTACACCGATCGTACAATGGGGGTATGGCTCGTACACCGATCGTACAATGGGGGTACGGCTCGTACACCGATTGTACATGGGGTACGGCTCGTGCACCGATCGTACATGGGGTACGGCTCGTACACCGATCGTACAATGGGGGTACGGCTCGTACACCGATCGTACAATGGGGGTACGGCTCGTACACCGATTGTACTTGGGGTACGGCTCATACACCGATCGTACATGGGGTACGGCTCGTACACCGATCGTACATGGGGTACAGCTCGTACACCGATCGTACAATGGGGGTACGGCTCGTACACCGATCGTACAATGGGGGTACGTCTCGTACACCGATCGTACATGGGGTACGGCTCGTACACCGATCGTACAATGGGAGTACGGCTCGTACACCGATCGTATAATGGGGGTACGGCTCATACAACGATCGTACATGGGGTACGGCTCGTACACCGATCGTACAATGGGAGTACGGCTCGTACACCGATCGTACAATGGGGGTACGGCTCGTACACCGAGGCGCGAACTCTGCTTTTACGGCTGTTTTTAGCTCCCATAGAAAGAGGGTTGTACGGTGCGTACTTGACACGTATCGTACTTGCTGGGTCGTAAAAACCAGCCGCGAACCATACAAATGTCGCGTACAGCGGGTTTCCCGAGGGAGAATCGTACGGAGATTAGAGTCGTACGGTGTCTTGTACGACTCATACGGAGTACGGCTCCTGGTACGAATCGTACTTCGTCGTACGTACGGGACGTTTACAGGTACGATTCGTACGGGGAAAAAACGCTCCGTACGACGATTCGGGCGCTTTTTACCGGATCGGAATCGACCCCATGGTGTTCCGTCTATGGCGGTTATACCAGACAATGCTAGACAGCGCAGCAGAAGTGACCATAGCTCGCGAGATCCTGATGAATCTTCTGGAGTCAGTGGACACAAATGAATACATTCAGGTGGAAACTTCAGACACCAGAGTTAGTGTACCCCATAAATTATATGAAATAACATTACGTATGGAAGGGGACAAAACTAGGACAATAAGAGGTATCTTTTGGGAGAATCTATCTAAAGTCTATGATATCCTTCTAGCAGAGAAAGACTGGCCACCAGAGATTGTCAGGGAGTGCCCACATGGCGAAGAAATGATTATGCCTGCCTTCTCAAATCACATTCCAATTCATAAAAAATACACATATGCTAGAAAATGGGCAGTGGCCCAAGCCCCTGCATTATATAAAAATCATGTAGGATGGGATGAGGATTCTCCTCACCATAAAATTCTGTTAAAAAATCAACCTACTGCACAGAGGCAGTATCCTCTTAAGCAAGAAGCTAAAAAACAAGTAAGGGAGATCTTAGATCAACTTGAATACCAGGGGGTGATTGAAACATGCACCTCACAAATGAACAACCCTTTGATTCCTGTCTCCAAACCGGACGATTCATATCGTCTATTTTTGGATTACAGACACCTAAACTCTTGTTGCAAAACATTTGCACAACAAAACTCACACAGTGCAGCACTAATGAACAACATTGTGCGCAAAAAATATAAAACGACATTAGATATTTCAAATGGTTTCTTCTATCAAAACATTGCGCCAGAAAGCAGGTATTTGACCGCTTTCTCCAGTATGGGGGCCAAAGGCAACTTTGTCGTCTCCCCCAGGGATTCAAGAACAGCCCAGGATTATTTTCAGCCAGAGTAATAGAATTACTACAAATGTATGATGATGAGGCATTATCTTATGTCGATGACATCTATCTTACAGACGATGACCTGGAGACACAAGTGAAAAGAGTGAAAACCATTATACTTGGGTTCGCATCTGAAGGATACGAATTCAACTTTAAAAAATCACGAATTGCCCACCTCACTATCCTATTTTTAGGATATGAGTTATTAAGTGAAGGCAAAAGCCTAGCAGACAACTTCTTAGAGAAATGTGCAGTACTCCAAACTCCAAAAACGCTGAAAAACTTACAATCAATTCTAGGTTTCCTGAATTTCGGAAGAACTTACATTCTAAACTACGCAGAGAGGGTTAAACCCCTCTACGAATTAATAAAACCTGATTTCAAACCAATTAATTGGACTCAGAAACACACAAAAAATTTACGATCAATACAAACAGACATGTTAACTAAAACAAAACTGCAAACACGCGCAAACGAACGCAACCTTGTAATCCAAGTCATCCCAGGAAGATGCGGATTTACGTACCTGACCTCTAATGAGGGATAAACGGTACCAATAGCTTATAAATCACACTTGTACACACAAGCTGAAATGAAAATCTGTTCTACTGAAAAAATTCTGACTGCGGTCCAAACTGCTGTAGCAAAATAAAGAGTCCTAGCCCAAAGGAAGAGCATATCTGTTTTAACAGCAGTATCAGCCCTTGAGGCAGTAACAAGACCGAGCATTCCAAATGCTATGGCATTAGATCCAAAATGGATACAATGGGTTAATTCTCTTGCTGCAACAGACTTGATACACGCATTTGATCCCAAAATGAAAAAGGCAGAACATCTAGAATACGAACATGAATGTCCTCTGTAGATCAAAATTTTGCCTCTCAAACAGTACGCCTGTGTAATCTACACAGACAGATTTGCACAACACTACGTTGTGGATAAACAAGTTTACAATGCAGCATGCGCGATTGTTAAAGGTCGATGGCGCATAGGTAAATTCAGACCAATGGTCACTAAAACTGAATCACTCAGAAATTGTACAGCTCAGCGAGCTGAACTACGAGCTTTAAAGATGGCGCTTGAGAATGCCGATCGCGAATTCCCCGCACTAATAGTGTGCGATTCGTATTATTGCGTCCAGTCTTACAATGATTTCATGCAGACCTGGATTAAAAACGGTTACAAAGATGAGACAGGTGTCACAATAAAGCATAAAAAACTATGGGAACAAGTAGTTCTTTTACAGAAAGTACTACGAAAGACTCATGTGATACATAAGCACAGTCTTCGACGTGATGGCGTTCACGTTGCAAAGAATTCATTGGCTAACAAAGCCACAACGGCAGCTGTTCAACCGGTTTCCGTAGCTACAAAAAAGCATTCTAAAAAACAAATAGATGGAGAAACCATGCTGGCAGTAAAAGCCTCATTAAAAGGCAACTTTGCGGCATTACCTCTGAATTATCCACTCAATAATACATACATAATTGATGCGAACTCTGTTCCTTTTGCTCGAATCCCTGTAGTGGGAGACAGAGTAATTCCAAACACGAACCGGAGGGCTTACTTGATTCAAGAAGCACACATGGGAATGGGTCTGAGGCACCAAGAGATCTTGAAATCTCTAATAGAATTGCAATCACAATACTGGTGGCCGGGGATGAGCGTGCAAATTTATAACTTTGCAATGGATTGTCAAGACTGCAATAGAGATCGCAGTTGTGAACCGGACCAGATACCAGCCCAGACACCTCTATTAGACAGCATTAGGCTATCTACACGCAGACGTCCACACGGAAATTGCGATCCCATAAATATTAAGACGAGATTCATTTGAATGTGGCCCCACCGCTCGGCTGACGCCAGAACTGTTATAAAAGATTTGCGAGTCTTTATCGGCACATACGCAATTGGCATGCTACATTCTGACCAGGGTCCTGCGTTTAGCTCTCAAGCTTACAAGGAGGCCATGGCCAGCTTGGGCATTGCATTGCGGTACTCTAGTCCATTCCATCCTGAGGGAAATGCGGTAGTGGAAAGAAAAAAACGTGACATAAAGCAATCTATAACAGCGAGGGTCTTAGGTTCGGGTGATGGGTGGGTCAAACATCTAATAAGTGTCCAACGTAGTCTTAATAATCTGCCAAGACATTCTCTGGGTGGAATCACTCCATATGAACTTTTGTTTGGTACTAGAATGATAATCGAAGACCTCGATAGTCAGACTTCAGTGGTGGAACAAAAAACCTTTGATATCAAAGATCGTTTGGCTGTTTTACAGGACTTAAATGAAACAAGAAGAAGTCTAAGTAATACAAAGCTAAAGCCAACGGACACTGAAAAGAAACCACCTGTCCCAGCAAGACCTGTCTGGATTCCAAATATTGGGGATCTGGTCAGAGAAAAGATCGCGATGAAGAAGGAATTTGGGCCTTCTTACAGAAAAGCAGTACCTGTCGTAGCTATCAGCGGAACATCATCAGTAGTACTACGGCCCCTTGCTGGTAAAAAGGAGAACAGAGTTGTATCAATCGACCTGGTAAAACCACAATCATGTGGCCAATAATAAGTAGTAGGCCCAGTAGACTCCCAAGATGTAGCAGAAGACCAAACCTTGATACAATTCAAGAGGTTCAAACTGAGAGACTAATCACATTTGATAAACCTGCAGTGAATAAAGAAGGACTATGCAACAAAGCCATGGAACTTGTGCCTCTTGAAATCCAAATTGCAACAGCTCATCAAGAAACACCAATCTAAAATGATGTAGCCTCTGACTATAGTAATATGACAAGAAAAAGCAACTACAAAGATTAAGAAAAATCCTGAAGCAATTCCGACAATTGATAGAACTGCATCTGGTTACTTTATCAAATTCGTTGACTTTTCTGAAGATCCAAGTGAACATGAAGAAAAGCCAGCAAATAAAACTTTCAAAGAAAAAATAACTGAACTCTTTCATCAACTTGGAGAAAGGTATCTGATTTCACCATGGATTGAATTGTGGATTGTGTTAGGTGTACTTTTCCTCCTACTCTGGCTCATTTTTTTTTAAGCTTGGGAAGAATGATTGATGGAAAATACAGTACAATGGACACAGCAAGTCAGAACATCAACTAAAGCCCCACAGATCTTCTCACATTAAAAAAGAGAACTATCATGAGTAAACATCACAGCCATTCCTATACCTGGTGGTGTAGCATGGGACGCTACTGATTACGACATCTATGGCCCGGTTGAACTCTTGAAATATCTACACCAGTTCAAGGTTTCATTAAGTGACTTTGTATCACCTAGTACTTTCTCTGATGACTGGGACTTTGAAAATATTAATAATATGATGTCAGATTTAGAAATGTCAGCAAAATTTACAGAACATGATTATTTAGAAGGCTCATCAGATTATGAAGAAATGTATTGCTTTAATCATTATGGGCACCACTATTTGCATAAATCTGCTATTCCTAAAAATGTTTTCACTTATAATCAATGGGAACATTGTCCAACACCACCAAAAGGCAGCTCGAAAACATTTTATGAGAAATTCCCATACTTCTCAGGGTTTAATAACACTGATCCAGAAACATTTTATTATAAGATTATAAATAAGACAGAAATGAAAAACATGTTGACAAATACTAAACTGATATATTCTGCAAAATTTTATGAAAAATTGTCTACGTATGGTTTTCGGAAAAAAAACATTGAGACAAAAACTGTCTGGGGTACAAAAGACCGGCAGGTACAAGGTTTAGAATCATTATTCAGAGCCTGCATGATCCCAGAACAAATACTGTTCCTGAATGACACCATTCAACAAACAACCTGTCTTGGCCTAGCCAAGATAAAGGACTTAAACAAACCGTCTATACCAAAGCCCATACCTGATAGTAATAGCACTACAGATGTGGAGATAGACGTATCCCATATTTTACACCAAAACAGAACTAATCCTCATTGGAGAAAATGGTTGATCTGGCCCACAGACACTAATAACTGTCAAGATAGATTCCTGAACAAAAGACAGGGGTTCAAACAGAACAGGCCAGACCCAAGATATTCCCAGAGACAACATCTAGGGATAATAACAACATACAACTATGCCTCGAATGGCTACAGAAATCCACACTACCTGAAATTAAGCAACACTTGACCTTACTTAAAGAAGGTGCTGACTTGCGAGATTTCTTATTGGGACCTCGCAAACAGCGTCAAAAACATTTCATATTCGCCGGTATCTATGCTGCTTACAACGAAGCTTGGAAAATAACGCAAATTGAAACTGCTGAAAAAATACGAGAAATTGATCGTATTAATTTGGAAAAATCACTGTATGTAGTGGACAATGGGTTAACGACTCTGTCCTCCAGAATTTATTCACTGGAAAGCATTGTATCATCTGCTATTGATATAAAAGAACAGGATATGCTAATGTTACAACATGGCCAGTCCCAATTACGTTCTATTGTACAGTTAGGCTGGATGTTACAAAATCTCCGTTCACGCTACGTGCCATGGTGTCTAATCAACACAACGTCATTGTTTTCTGTCTTTAACCTTACAGATAAGCAAATCTCTTTGGTACAAAGAGGGGCAGACTATACGGTGCTGAGCATTGAAAAACTAGAAAGATTACCATTGACAGTCTCCGAAAAACCTGTCATTGAATGGACAATACATGGCACAATCACAATTCCGAAAACGACTTTTCAGTTTCAATATTGCCAAAAGCACATACCAGCAGGCCTGTATGAAAGGTTGGGTAAAGGATACATCAAGTCAACCTGGAAATTACCTTACACACATAGATGTTGGAGTGGGGGGAAAAAAGAGGTATTTCTTAGTGGTAACAACTGTAAAAACTCACTGAGTGGTACACTTCTGTGTCAAGGAATTAACTTGCATGGAGCCTGCGAAGGTTCATCAAATAACCTTTCATGCCACCTGAACGGCACCCTTGCTACACAAATAGAGCCTTTTTTTAGACAACTTTCCAACGGCAGTTACGTTATGTTAAGTGACCGCAGCTGTTGTGGCATTGTGCCAGGAACGACCTATCTCGTCAGTGTAACATCCAGGGTCACTTGCTGTATGCAAGTATTGTATCCTAACAGCACACCAGACAAGGTGGCAACGATATGACCTTCTCTGAATATCTCTTCTATTCGAATTGATACTTTAAGCAGAATGAAATCCATTCTTTTACAAACAACTGTGCCTTTAACCTCGTCTAGAGAAACGTATGATCTGCAAGTCGCAAGGACAGCAGCAGAGATACATTGCATTATTATCAACAAATTGCCCCGTACATTTCGTAGAAACGTTAAGTCAAATCTTGAACATGTCTGATACCAGTGGCATCGCACATGTATGTAAGACAATTTTTTCGGGACTGTTAGCCCCCTTTGAAGTAGTCCTGGGCATCTTCCCGAATTTCGTGCACTCTGTGTTCGGCGGCCTGCCTCTCATCTTGGGACTCGTAGCAGGAATCCTATTTTTGTTCCTTCTGCTCCGATATGGCAAGTCCAACCACAGACAAAACTCAGGCTACAATGGAAGAAACGCTCCTAGCAATGAGATACCGAGATCGGATCACTAAAGTCCTTGGCTCAGCTAAGAGATCTGAATACTACCTGGTTTCTTTCGTTCAGACCAATCTGTCAAGATTGCATCCTACCTGTTCTACGATGCCTGCTCTGTGGAGAAGAATGCGTGTTAGACGTCTGTCTCACACTCCCATCAGCAGTACCTATGGATATCGATACTTTGCGTGCAACGTGTTGTCCCCAGCGGCTACCTATTCTGATGACGGCATTCGTTGAGACCTCACCATTACGATTAGGTGGCGGTGAGGTACGAGATGAAAGCGGCACACAGGTACAACCTTCTGTGACCATTGGGAATCTAGACACCGATGACGGTAATGCATCTCACATATGCACTATTTCTACTTTTTCGGACATGGTCCAACTTTCACCTACTGTTGTAGACGAATTCTTTGCCAGCCTATCTGAGTTAAGGTTCTCTCCTAACAACGAGAATAGCTTTTGAAAACACGAGCACACAGCATTCCTTGAACTCTGAATATGACCTTCAGTTTTCATGAACGGAAATTTTTAAAACTCTGGAACTATTTTTTTCCCTGAAAGCGAAAATAATTTTTCCAAGTTCCCAAATATTTACTTTTTTTTGGCACATGATACTCTGCTTAAAGTAGAACTATTCTTAGAGAACAAGATTTCTATTTTTGAAAAAACTAGAGACACTATTTTGACTTAGCCTCTAGCACATGTACAGTCTTGTATAAATATGTGATGAAATGGTCTCGACCTTCTCTTCTGTATTAAGAGCCATTTCATAAATGTAATTTTCGTGATTCATTCAGTCAACATTCCAATGTACAATATATGCATTATCTGAATGATACCACTGCTTGCAAAAACGTACAGTATAATACTCATTTTTCATGTATATACCATTTCAAATGCATTTTATGTATTTTGGGGTGGGATGGAAAACACATGCATAGATATGTTTAAAATTGCTTAGTATTTAGTAATGATGGACATTATACGTGGAGTGGGTGTTGTAGACAAATCTAGAACTCTAGTAAATATTCCCAATTTATGCCCGTATGTGGTTATATCAACTCATATCCTTAGATAGGCATAAGAATCATACCCATATTAAGACTTAGCCAATGCAGTCCAAATACGGGAAGGCTACTCCCATAGACTCATAGAAAGCACAACGCGTTCTTAAACAAACCAAGCCTCCAGCAGCCCGGGAATTCCCCCTGCTTCTGTATTGATTTGTCCTAGAACTCCCGGAGTCCTGAAAGAACTGCGAGTACTTAGTGATGTCTCAAGTCCAACCTTACGTCAAACTCGGCACCTTCCAGGTATAAATATACCAGCATCTGCCCTAGCAAAACACACGGTGGTTTGAAGCAGATCGACTATCTACTTGCCTGACTCCCTGCTGTAGCAAGTGCCGAAGGAAGCCGACCCTCCCGCTGACACACTGAGAAAGGCGCTGTCTTTTCTCCAGCCGAGAAATCCTGCTCCAGTGTTTCCCTGTCACCCTTGCAGGTTGCTGGGAGATCGAGTCCTGAGAGAGAGATACAAGACATCCTTCAATCTATAACCAAGGTACGGAGCTGATTAGACCCTTAGAGAATTCTTGATTTAGATTCTTGGCAGAATCTATCTTAACTCAAACTACAGCTCACTTACTCCTTCCCATGTACTAGGCTTAGGTTAGGTACACAGGGATAGGCGTATTTTAGAAGCACCAGTTGAGTACGTTTAGTCATGATTTTATCATTGTATGTATTTTATCCATTTTAAACACCGTGTGGCTTAGAAACCATACCATGCTTTTACAGTATTATTTTATAGTACTCCTTTTACTGTACGCACTTTACTTTATGACAAGTATTGCGATTGTAGCAATTCACTTCTCTTGCATGAGAAAGAAGACTGTTCAATAAATAACCTCTTTTATTGAAAACGCCTGTCTCTCTGTTTCTCTGCACTTCTGGTGAAACTAAGCATGCACGATTGACTGAGTAAAATAGTTATCTATTGTTTCCGCGACTCTGGAGGTATACTCCTTATTCTGTAGGGACCAAAGTTGTCATGTTTATGCGGTTGTCAGAAACTAATCCCTTCTTGTGAATTCGAGAAAGTTTCTAGTGACCTCTGAGCTAGCTGGCATTCATAATTAAGTCTAACATATTCAATAGAGACCTAGACGACCTAAGTCCTACTTCTAAACTATGGTTTATGTTATTCCAATGTGCAGAGCCTATTGGGAATATAGGAACTACACTACAATCCTGAGGCACCATTGGGATTTTGGACACTAATCAAGACCTGTCCCAAACATCTGCATGGGAGACCTGAGTGTGTACTCTCTGGACATGACCCTCCTGTGTATGCCCCCAAAAGATCATTAATTTCTCTATATCACTGTTCATGTGCTGACTCACATTAGGTTTTATTTATTTATTTATTTATTATGAGTTTTATATAGTGCTAGCCAGACCCAAAGGTATCAGAGCGCTTTACATCAAGATTCAATCATAGGATACATTAAGCAATTTAGTATATTAAAGGAAACATGCCACTCATAAGTAAGATATCACAGTAGACTATACAGGGACTGTATGAGGTAGTCGAAGGGAACCCCAAGACTTGTGACTAGCCGTTAATTGGAGATCGGTTGAGTGGGAAGTCCTTGAGTTGCCGTTTGAATTTTTTGAAGGAGGGGTTAGTCCTGATTTGTACTGGAATGGAGTTCCATATTTTCGGCGCATTCCCTGCAAAAGATCGAGATGCGTTTTTTTGTCTGCGAGATTTCGGGGAGATAAGGAGTAGAGTGTTTGTGCTCCTCAGGGTTCTTGACTGCCCGGCCTTCTGTAGTTTAGCTGCCATGTAGGCTGGCAGCTAAACTAAAATTATGAACTTAAACAACAGTGTCCTGCAGCATCCCATATAATGTGTTCACTGTCTTCCTACAGTTTGACTCCAACACTAAAAGATTAATTGGAGTTATGCATTCTTTTTATTTTATTCTTCCACTGTTGGACTTTTTTTTACTTTTCTTTGGTTTTTTCAGAGGAATGTTGTGTCTTGTGGACGTGCCTTACACAGCAAGATGATGGAGTGAGTGCTGAAACTTTTCAACCACTCACTCCACTCACAGATCTGGATTTAATCCATCATTTCTTTGCTCACTATGCCACCCCAGTTTGGACCCCGTGATATGCAAATCAGTCTTGACCCTTTTCCTCATTGGGAACAGTCCAGGCCAGGGCCTCCCTGGACTGGAAAAAAACATCATGGGATCAGTTTTAGGGTATTACACCTCATTAGCCAGGCTAGCTTGAATCCAGCGGCACAACGAGTATGGGTCTCACATCTGGGCATATCCTTGGCCACTTAGGGCGAGCATAGCAAACACAACAAGATGAAAGACGGAATGCTGAGCCCCTCACCCCCAGTCACAGATTTGGGTTGACGCCATCTTTCTTTTCCTCACTATGCCACCCTAGTTTGGACCCAGCCATATGCAATTCAGTCTTGACCCTGCTCATCATGGGAACAGACTAGCCCGAATTGATAGGCCAGGTACTCCTCATGAATTTCTCCATTTCACTCCTATTTGGCTCAGATACCTCTTTCTGGAAACCCAGATAGTGGCCAACTAGCCTGGAAGGCACCCCAACTCTGGTAAATAAGGCTTAAAATGTAGGCTTTATCTTTGACGATAAATTGACCTTCAATATTCTGATTAGTTCCCTCACTTCCTCAATCTTTTTCATCCTGAAGATTAGAAAAATCTGCCCCTTCATCCCATCTGAGTTAGTAAAAATCTTAGTGACAGCACTGGCATAGTCCAAATTGGACTATGGAAATGCTTTGTATGTAGGGATCCAAAAGCAGCACCTTCGAAAGCTGCAACGGCTTTAGACTGCTGCTGGATATCCCGAAATTCCAGCCGGTCTCGCATAATTTGAAGACCCTGCATTGGCTCCCTGTGGATAAAAGAATCATATTCTAAGCCCAATGTCTAGCCTTCAAGGGACTCCTTGGTTTGGGCCCTGACCTTTTGAAAAAGCAATTTAAATGATATATACCAACTAGAAATAAGAGGTCGGCTCACTGCAAACTCCTACAAACTCCCAGAGTCAAGAGAGCTTGCTGGGGCGGAGGAAGCTTTATGTTAGGAACTGTTAAAACATGGAATTTGCTTCCAGGTGAGATAGGAATTGCCCAACAATTTTGGCCTTTAGGAAAGCTCTAAAAACTTGACTTTTTATAAATTAACCTTTCGGTCCCTGTGTTGCAACCTTTTACTTTCCATCAGGTATGAGCGCCTAAACGCCTTTGGGAAGTTGTGCGCTATATAAATGTTTAAATAAAATAAAATAAAATCACTGTTCATGTGCTGACTCATATTAGGTTAAATTATAAACTTGGAAGACAGTGTCCTGCAGCATCCCATAATAATTTGTTCACTGTCTTCCAACAGATTGCCTCTAATACTAAAAGATTAATTGGTGTTTTGCCTTGTTTTTATGGTATTCTTCCACTGTTGGACTTTTTTACTTTTCTATGTTTTTCCAGAGGAATGTTGTGTCTTGAGGACATGCTCCTGCAATGTACTCGAATAGATGTCTGACTTACACTGCAAACACCCCTCCCCACATAGGCGTCGCAGGTTAGCACACATGCCCACACTCCACTTATCCCCAGCAATCTAGTCTTCATGGGCCAGATGTACAACTCTTTTTTGCAGCCGCAAATGGGAAATCCTCCCGT
The DNA here is from genome assembly GCF_964261635.1 of Lissotriton helveticus. NCBI lineage: Eukaryota > Metazoa > Chordata > Amphibia > Caudata > Salamandridae > Lissotriton > Lissotriton helveticus. Next base: position 946,551,991 of record NC_136068.1, read on the forward strand.
TTGCGATCGCAAAAAAGGGTAATGGCATGTACAAATGCTATTTTGCAAGTCACTTGACTTGCAAAATAACATTTGCGACACCCGCTATTAGGAAGGGGCATCCCTTCCTAATTGCGACTCACCATGCCATGTACAATTGTTTTGCGACCGCATTTGCAGCCGTAAAACAATTGCAGTTTACCACTTACTTCAAGTAGGTGGTAAAACACTTGCAAACGGGAAGGGGTCCCCAGGGGACCCCTTCCCCTATGTGAGTATGTGAGAAAATATTTTTAAGAGCAGGTAGAGGTCTCAGGGACCACTGCCTGCGCTTATAAAAATGAAACTGAAAGTTTCATTTTTTCTATTTTAAATGTGTCCTGTTTTCCTTTAAGGAAAATAGGCTGCATTAAAAAAAAAACTGATTTATTTAAAGGCAGTCCCAGACATGGTGGTCTGCTGACCACCGCAGGCCACCATCCCTGGGAGTGCTAGCCATTCCTAATGGGGTCGCAAATTACAACAGTCCCTTTAATATTCATGAGGCATGCAATTTGCAACCACATTAGGAATCGCTAACAGTGTCTGAGACACTGTTATACATCCCAATTTGCGAGTCGCAAATAAGATGCAATTTGCAAGTCGGAAATTTGTGAGTCGTACAACTAGTCCCATGTTGTTTCTCAGTATACACCAATGTGGGCTTAGGCTCCATGACATTACAGGTGCTGCTGCATGTGCCCCGATGTCAGAACCCTGCATTGGGACTTAGACATGAGGAATTTTTATGGGCCATTGTTCTATGCATCCAAGATCCCCCAGATGTTCATACCACACAGCTGTGCCTGCATTTCAATGCTTCCCCTGAAATCCACGAGACCCATATAAATACTCCCAAATATTCCAGGAGGGGAGGATTTTCTATTTAATGTAGTTCTCGATTCTTGGGGGAAAGTATTCGTTTTTGGCCTACCCTACTTGCAGCAAAAGGGGAGAGTAATAAGTCAGCCCTGTCAGTGGATATGTGTGAAGTGCCTTCATTTACACAGAAGAGACTGCAGTGGATGGGAAGACGGGCAGCTTAAAAAGGTAGAAAACCCGGATGGCTCCCTGTTTGAAATAATAGCTTCTCGAATTAGTTTCCAACTGTGTTCTTCCGACATTGGCACTTAGTGTGGCCCTTTTTTCGATATTGAGAAGATTCAGAGTATCAGAATACGTATAGCCACTACGGAGGGTGAAATGTCGTTTCGGCTGCACATGACAATCGACAATTGTTCCCATTGTATTTTTCTGGCAATAACATTGAGATTGTGAAGTTATTGAAGCGGTGTCTGGAGTAGCAACTGCGGCAGAGTATTGCCAACCTACAGAAAATGAGAAAGGCAATAAAACTCAGTGAAAGACAAGGATGCAAGAAAGAAGAGCAGACCAGACAAAAGTCTAAGAAAAGAGAATAATAAACAGCATTTTTCTTCCGGGAAGAGGAGGCTGATCAGATACTCAAGCAGGAGGCCTAATCTGGAATCCCCAAACGCTCAGAACAAAGGGAGATTGTGCACAAAAGACTTCCATGCCTCGCGGAGAATCGATATATAGTGCATGTTTTGTGCGTTCCTTGTGAACTGCTCTGCACTCGATGGTACACGCGGCATTTGGGGATCTTTTTACTTTTTCTCATCAAAGATTTGGAAAGGAATATGCTATATTGTTTTGTGCGCACTTTTTCTAGAGGACAGTTTACCTTTGTTGATTTGAGTTCCAGACCTCAGAGTGCAGTGACCCCAGAGGGCATCCTGGTCTGCCTCCCCCTCCCTTCCCCGGGCACAGGTACAGCCTTTAGACGCCAGTACGGCCTGCTCATGCCCACCAGGGCAAGCATCCTGTTGCTCGCTGCAGAAGCCTCCCGTGAGGGAGCGCTTGTTGCAGAGGAGGTGAGAAGTCACGAAAACAACACTGGTCCCCAGATACCCAGCACTAACCCTGCTCATCTCTCCTCCTGCTCCCCTCTCCTGTGGATTCATTAGACATTTGACCAGTGCCAACATTACCTCACTATCCTGTAGGAGACGTGTTCGCTGCATTATTGTTCCGATGTTTAGTTGGGGACGCAGAAGTGCTTGCACCTTGTAGCATTTTAATTATTAAAATCTACAGCAATACCAAGAACTGGCAAAGCAAGAGAGGGCAGCAGGGCACCAGAGATAGTCACTCCACGGAGGAGATGCAGGCTTCTCATGTTCCCCATTTCTTGTATGTTCTTTTAAGAAAGAGAACTGACCTGGTCGAGCACTTTCTAACAGCACCAAGACTGAGTGAGACACAGTTCTCGGTGTGCAGGTGCTGGAAGGCTCTTATCTTGTGTGGCTCTCCTGTGGTATTTGGAGAGAGCCTGTGAAACTTTTCTGGCCGGCAACAGGGAAATAGTCAGGACACACGACTACTTCACAACACCCATATGAAGACATGACTACCCAAGTCATATCTGAATCTGATGAGTATCATGAAAATAGTCCATTTTAATCTTGAGCAAAGAAAAACTGACTGTGTGATATTAGAACAATTGATAGCATTGCCCACCTGTCAAATGACAAGTACTATATAGCACTTCACTGCACTTAAGTCAGTACTTCTTTGCCATGTAGAATATCTTGCGGCCACAGATAGGTGACAAATATCAGTAAGTATAACCAAGACCAACCACAAACTTGCCCGTAAACTAGGACACTTAGGGGCATATTCTCAAGGAGCTATCGCTGAGTTAATGGCACTTTATCACAGCCAAAGTCGCGATAAAACTAAGGCCTCATTCACAAGCTGGTGCTAACAGCCCACAGCACCAGTTTACCAGCAATACCAGCAGCAAAAAACATAGCAACAGATGACCCCCGTAACTATCGCTAATGAGAAGCAGAGTAGGTGTTCCCAAGCAAAAAGCCTCGACATCACCACTCCACAACATTCTCTACGACCAGCCAGATCAGCGATAAGAACCCAAAACATGTGATAAGGCATGTAAGCAGCAGGAAATTAACACCTGCTCTGAGCTGGTGCAAAGTCGGATCACAGCCTGCACCACAAACGAGAGCCAAGGCCGGAGCCACACCTGAAGAACAACAGATGCCATGGAGCCACCGAACATGCGGGCAAGACACCCAAGAGGGCCACAGCACGCACCACCAGCACTCCCAGGACCCCCCCGGACAAAGACATGCCACATCAACTACACAGAATCATGTACCAAACATTCTGCCTGAAGTAGCACAATCACATCTGGTTACATGCATGTGCTGACACAAAAATAAGCATCACAGATTCACCTTCGAAGCAAGAAATGAAAATGTATTAAAACACACACAGAAGAGAAATGAAGGCACATGGCGGCATACCTCGGCACACTCTGTAGGTAACAGCCTGCAAGACAAAAATCATGATGAGAAGGTGTGTCATGCACACATCAAGGGACAGAAAGAACGAAGGAGAGAGAGAGAGGGAGAGAGAGATAGATGGACTAAGAGGGGGAAAGAGAGATAGACGGACGGAGAGGGGGAGACAGAGATAGATGGACAGAGTGGGGGAGAGAGAGATAGGCAGATGGAGAGGAGGAGAGAGAGCTAGATGGACATAGAGGGGGAGAGAGAGATAGACGTACAGAGAGGGGGAGAGAGCTAGGCGGACAAAGAGGGGGAGAGAGATAGATGGACAGAGAGGGAGAGAGGCACAGATTACAGAAGAGAGGGACAGGGAGAGAGAGTGCTGACACCGTGCACCCAGGCCACACTGCACACCTGCTGTCACCCGTGTGTCTCCCACCACGTGCAAGTATGTAATGCAGTGCACCAGGTCCAACATCTGAAACAGAGTCCAACTACATGAATGGCACAGTACATACAATTGCATGCAACATCCTTGTCTGTCCGCCCCTGTGCACCTTGGCACCTTGCACACCAGCCCTTCCCGCCACCCAGCAGTGCATACCCATCCCTGTGCACCCAGGCCTCACAGCTCAACTTCCGCCACTGCGGTGTAGAAAAGAGGGCCCACTGCGTGCCGCTGCAAGCCACTAGCCCAGGGCCCGCAGACATGGCGCCCTCAACATTATGCAGCCCTGCTTCGCAGGCCACCAGGTCTCACATGTGGTGATGGGTCTTGATTTCTCCATGGAAGAGGACATACCAGTGCACCTGGCATCATCACAGGCTGCACACCCGCTCAGCCTCATAGGTGCCATTAACTCTGTGATCCTGGAGGTGACAGCATGTGGTGGTAGGCCCGTGCTGCCCACTGACTCAGGCCGACACTGCAGTCCAGCAGGGCACACAAAAGCTGAGCTGTCCGTACCGCCAGGATGGGGCATCATTGCAGGCTGCACACCCGCTCAGCACTTAAGGTGCCCCTACCCCAGTAAACCAAAAGTCATCGTCCCGTGGCGGTGTGCCTGTGCCGGCCGCAGTGCATCCGGTGCCACCTAGTCTGTTCCCTGCTAGTCATGGACTCTCTATGATTGGGTATCCTGGTGCGGACACCATCATGTCACCTCCGGGCCTGTGGGATGTAATGTCGCAGGCCTCTGGGCCCCCATGCCTACATGCACACCACACAATACACCCCGAGAGAGGTTGTAAATAGTGTAGTACGCGTGCGCCCGACCCTTTTTATGGCAGGGTCACATGTCCTGTGACCCGTTTGCTTGATGGGTGTGGTGTGGGTGTATACCAGCCATGAGGGAGTGGCCGTGGCATGCTGACAACTAGACCTGTGAGTAGCTGTTCACCACAGTGAAGTCCTGGCACATGTAGAGTTGTTGTCACCCCCTGGAGCGTAAGCGTAGTGGGCTGACCTGGCGTATGCCAGTCCAGTGTGAGGTTTTGAAGTATGACCCTGGGGCTCTGGGCGTGGTTCAGTACGGGGCTGGACAGGGAAGTAACTAATGTGTGTGTCGCTGTTGTTGCGTCTGCACCACCTGGACAACATTCGGCAATGTGTCACTATGTGACCCAATTCAATGACATTAGCCACATGGATATAGGGGGAATTCACTGACCCTACATTCATCAATACTGTCACACACGAAAGACTATTGACACAACACATATGTGTGAATATGAATGTTTAATGCACATTCAGTGGAGTCTTGCTTCTGGAGCAGTACAGGGCCATGCAAACCCAACTTTACATTGTTGGCCCGTGGAGGGCCAGCCAGAGTCCTTTAGGGAATGACATGTTCAACGGAAGAGGAGGAGTTCAGTCCACAGTCTGTTTGCTGTGTCATTGGCGATCAAACAGAATATGGCAGTCCATTCCGAGGTACAAGGTGAGTGTCGCAGGGTGCATCAGGTGCAGTGGAAGGTGATGACGCAGAGGGCAGTACCAAGCTGAAACCGGCCATATGCTACTGCATCCCTCTTACCACAAAGGAGGTTTCATCCTCATCTTAGTCCGCTGCTGTTCCATGTGCCTCACGTGTGGGTGGTGCTGGCCTCTCTCTAGCACTGTGTGGCAGTGACACCTCAGGGGCCAGAGGTAGAATGTCTGCCACACTGTATGGTACTGACACTTCAGGGTGCGGAGATGTGGATGTAGTGGTAGCAGCAGCATGCATCAGCGCCAGGCCTTGTGGCAGCAATGCCATGAGGATGGTTTTGAGGTCATTGAGGAACCCAGCTACCACTCGCTGGTGGGCCGCCGTGGGAGCCACACTTTTTGCATTGGCCCGCTCCATGCTCTCTATGAGCCTCCGCGTATTTCCCACCTTCTGGGCGAGCTCGATAGAGCCACTCTGACTAGTCAGTCGTTCTTGTCGCTGAGTCAGGACTCTGGCGATGTCAGCCATGGTTTGTTGCAGAGCATGGAGCGGATCGTGGGTGTCGGTTAGGGACTGTGAGTGGTCCCTGATGGGACTTAGTCACCCACGTATGGCATCTAATTTGGCTGCCATGTGGTCAAAGCCCAGCCGCACATGTTCAGCCAGTTGTTCCTGGCATCCCAACACACATCATTGGAAGGCCATGTGTTTTTCGTGGGGGTCCTGGCAGGCAGCTATGGTGGTGGGTGCTGCCTGCTGTGTGTCCTTGTTGCAGCTGGGCTGCCCTGCTCCTGGATGTGGGCTGCTGAGGCTGTCAAGGAACTCTTGGAGGGCATCGTTGTCAAAGCTGTGGTGGTCCTATTCGTCATCAGAGAGAGAGGGTCGGTTTGCTCAGCAGGAGGTGTTGATTGTCCCTCTGGAATGTGATGGGGAGATGCAGTTTAAGAATGTGTTCACAAGTGTGTTGTCGCATTGTACATGTTTACATACAGACTGCATAACTGTGTACATCGTGGCTGTTTGTGAGGAGCTGCCTATTTGATGGGGGACAATGGACATTTCGACAAAAGACAAGTGTGTGTTTGTACTTGTACATAGTCATCTCACATTTTCCTGCAATGTCACTTGTGATTGACAAGTGTCTACTCCCAGTCGGCACCAGTTGTGTCCTGTGTTCTGTTGTGGACGTGTTGTGGTTTGTGCCACACTGTTGTCAGTGTTGCTGTGCTCGGGATGTAATGTATGTGTGCTGCATTTCGGTGGTGTGGCCCCTGCTGCTCTGTTTTGCTGGCCCGTATCCCTTTTCTGCAATGTGCCTTTGACTACTGGGCTTATACAGTGCTAGATGTTGCATACTTGTGTACATTGGTCTCTTGGTGGGAGTTGGGGGCCTGGGGCATGGTTTGTCCACAGATGTGCTCAGCTCAATTGTGCATGTGTACCATTGTGCCCATCTCTCCCATCCCCCCAGTCCCTGGTTGTTACTCACTCTGTTGCTGTTTTGTCCGGTCATGTTGAGCAGTGTCAGGTTCCCCGACTCCAGTCACCGTCTCCCCTCTGATGACTGTGGATACCATTTCCTCTATGTCGTCCAGCTCCTCCTGTGGCGCAGTACTCCCACCTCCAGTCTGCATTGTTGCCTTCCGGATGTTGGCGAGTTTCAACTTGGTTTTGCGCTTGACTTAATTCCAGCACCTCTTGACCTCTTCCATGGTCCTCTTCAGCATTCCTACTACATTTACCTTGTCCACAATGGACTGCCATAGTCCATTTTTGGTTGATACTGACACAGTGGAGGTGATGAACAGGTGTTGATGGTGTTCGACCACCTCCGTTATCAGGATCCTGTTTTCCTGTGGACTGAAGCTACTCTTCTTCACCTTGGCCTTCCCTGACCCCGAGGTCCCATGCAAGTCCTCCGGGGGCTTGTGGGGTTCTGGTTCTCCACCGTACTTGCTCTGGCAACATTCATTGTGCTTTGCTGTTGTTTGGCATTTGTTTGTCAGTTTTTTGTTCTACTTTTATGCTGATTTTTCTCGCCTGACGCATGTGGATTGCAGGCCTGTTGCTGTTTTTCTCTGATTTCAGTATCACGATTGGCCTCATCGCAGCCTTTTTTTTTGCATTAGCGTTTCGCATTTTTGCAGAGTGGCATTGATTTTAACGTGGTCATTTGGCCCGTTATATGGAGATTTTCGCATGGTACCGCCATGTTGAGAATGCTTGGTTAACACAGCGTTATTTTCCCGCGATAGACTGCGATGCTGGAAGTTGCGTTGAGTAACTTTTGCGATAGTTATCACATGTTCTTGAGAATATGCCCCTCAATGTGAACAAACCAATGTAAAAATACCCAATGGAGGGGATCCTGAACAACAGTGCTCTTATACAGAAGCAAGCAGTGTAATCCACCAGGCACCCCAGATAAGCAGCAACTGGTACGCCTGTAATTTCCACACATTCTTCCATTATTTTGCAGTCTAACATTCATCACTCCACTCCATCACAAAGCAAGGCCCAGCACTGGGTAAAGCTAGAAGGAAGGGGTCTCCAACTGGCCACAATTCACCTTAATACTGTCACATGCCTAGTTGAAAGTACTTTAACTTTCACAACCCTTTTAAATCTATAGCCAATGGCATATTTTTTTTTAATCATCTGTGGTTTCCTTTCTTTTTTGCCAACTACGCAACAAAGTTCTGTTACGGGATGGGCGGGAAGTAGTAGTTTGTTGCAGGCGTGTGATGATGTGTTTACTTGAGGAGTATGAAAGAGTGCTAGCTAGAGGTTGCCTTTGTTATGACCGACAAGTCCCACCTACGAGACCTCCTCTGGTGCACACTCCCCATGCTTGTGAAAGAGTACCCATTAGCAACAGATCTGCAAAAAGGGAAGGAAGAGGAGAGGCTAGGTCCAAGAAACAAAGTATACCTCCCCTCAGCATGAACAACAAGAACTGGTAAAGTCAATAGTCTAGCCTTTGAGACATATTGGGTTTGTCAATGTCTTTCACACGATGCTGTGCAACATGGCTAAGTAAGATTTTGTTTTAAACGATAACATGGCCGCTTCATCATTTTCTCGACACTACACTACACTACCTAATGAGGCAGCAACTTTATTTTGCTTTTTATTAGTGGATATGGATCGCATTGTCAAAGTAATAGAAAAATGTGCAAAAGCATGTTTTTGAATCATGGGTGAAGAGGGAACAACATTGAGGGAGCAAGTGTGGCCACACAGAGGGCCGGGATGGAAGCCACGTGGAGGGTCGAGAAAAGAAGCAACGGTTGAGAGAGTAGGAAGGTGTGAGTGGAAGAATGGAAGCAACAGGCAGTACCTAGGGAGGCTGGGCATGTTCTCCGCGGGGCTGTGCAAAACACAGCCCAATGGAGAACATGCCAAGTGTGCATGATGGTTTGGCTGGCCCTAGAGGGCAGGTCAAGGTGAAAGTATCTTTGTTAGAACCGGGGTCTCTAGTTGGCAGGGGTATGCACCCTAGTCCAAGTAGGGACCACCGCTTCCGACCTGGTAGCTTGGCGCAGAGCAGCAAAGGCGTAACTTCAGAGGCAATGTGTAAAGTATTTGTGCAACACACAACGACGATGACACAGTAAAAACACTCACAAAAGGAACACCACACCAGTTTTGTATAAGAATAAGAATTTCTTTATCTAAAAATTATGCGAGAACCAAAAGCAGGTAAATCCAGCTCCAGGCAAGATCAATAATAAAAAGGATTCCAATTTCCAAGCAAGATCAATAATCAATAAGAATGAATCCAGTTCCCAGGCTTGATCAATAACAAAAAAGATTCCAGTTTCCAAGCAAGATCAATAATCAATAAGAATGAATTCAGTTCCCAGGCCTGATCAAATCACCAAAAGCTCATGTGTGCCAAGGGCTCCTGCTGGTAATGTCTTTCTCACAGTGTCCTTGGATGGCAAAAGTTCACTTGAGGTAGGTTCTTATGGTCAAAATTCACTGTGGGAAGGTTCTTAGGCCAAAGTTCCCTTGCAGCGTAATAAGTGTGCCTCTCATAGAAATGATGCTCCCAGCGTAGGAAGTGCGGCTGCCCAGGCGCTGCTAGTAATGCTAAAAAATGTAAAAAGTAATTATGCCCCCGTAGGCCGGTCAGTGAAGGACGGTTCCCAGCCAAGCACAAAGCTCACACTCCAGGTACCCGGCCAACCCGCACCCCGCCCCCTCGCAGCAGCCTGGTTGCACTGAGGCGTTACCTGGGGTGGTGGTTGCGGGCGAGGGTGCGAGGCTCCTCTCCCCCTGGGGCCTCGGGCTCAGCAGGCGCTGCACGGGTGGAGGTCACGGCCACACAGCGCTCCTTTAGCACAGCGCTTAACAGTGCCTCCAAGTCCGGGGCAATGACGGAGCCTCCTGCCACGCAGCGTTTGGCTTCTCAGCGCTACACAGCGCAATCATGTCCCAGTGGCGGTGACCTCAGGGCCTATTTCAGTCGGCTTGCGCCAGAAGCAGAGGCAATCACAGAGCCCTCGGGAGGATCACGGGGCAAGCAGTGCTGAGGGCAGGCACAGCGTTGCAGGGCAAATCTTGAGAGTGTTGATGCTGTTCCAAAGGGCAGTCTTTAAAACGCTGTGGTCCAAGGACAGGTAGTTTCCTTTAGCTTAAAAAGTGTGCAGTCCCAAAAAGGCAATCTTTAAAAGGTTGAAGACTCTTTAAAATGTTGTTCAAAGAAAAGTAGTTCCTTTTGGATGTTGTGGAGACACTCTGGTGGTGATGTTGCAGTCTCCCATGCAGGGCAGGATCAGCAGACAGTAGGGCAGCTCAGCAGGTTGTGGGGCAGCAGTTCCTTGGAGCAGTTAGCCTCCTTCCCAGTGGCAATCCTGTTGCGCAGCAGTCCTCACTCCAGCAGGGATTCTTCCAGGTCCAGCAGTGTAACAAAGAAGTGAGGCCAGGACCCTCCCTTATATATCTTTCAGACTAAGGGCTAGAAAGTGGTAGAAGTCTCTGGAAGGGTCTGGGGGCAGGGGCTTCTGGAAGAGTCCAGGGAGTTATGGTATGTTCCCGGCCTTCCCTGACCTAGCTGTCACAGTGACGAGAGACAGGCGTTGAGGCTACAGTGGGCAACCCATCACAGCTCATCCCAGTGAAGAAGGTGTGAATCACCACTCCCACCTCCCAACCCAGGCAGGCTATCAGTATACAGAGGGGAGGGGGGAGTCTGCAGAGCCTAATCTAAGCGTAGGCAAGAAAAGATCCCCTTTATAAAAGTGGGATCCCTAGCGTAGTAATGCCCAAACCCTATATATCATTGGAAAGGGTTCCCCGCCCCGAGTCCAACAAGACCAAACATGATAGATTTATTAGGTCCCTGTCAGAAATTATTCCATAAGGGGAGGTTCCCAATGTTAGCCTATGGAGGATTAAGCCTTACTGTGGTACCAGTGGCTTGTGGCAGATATGCCAGCCTCACAAGGTTTTAGGGGAGAGCACCTGCACCTCAGCACTGTTTAGCAGTGGTGAGGCGCCCAGAGTCCTAAGTCCAACAAAAGGTAAGGTAAAAATGGGAGGCAAAAGGGCAAAAAGGTAGGGGAAGACCACCCTAAGGCTGACAGGTCCAACATGTGTCCCCCCAGCTGAAAGTGGGGAGAACTACCCAACCTCTAGGGAGTTCTCATCACTAAGACGGAAAAACCTAGAGAGACCGTCAGCATTGGCGTGGTCTACTCCGGGTCTGTGTTCCACCCTAAAGTCCATCCCCTGTAGGGAAATGGACCACCTCAACAATTTGGGATTCTCGCCCCTCATTTGCATGAGCCACCTGAGGGGCCGGTGGTCAGTCTGAATCAGGAAGTGGGAGCCAAACAAGTATGGCCTCAGCTTCTTCACAGCCCAGACCACGCGAAGGCTTCTCTCTCTATCGCACTCCACCGCTGTTCTCGGGGGAGCAGCCTCCTGGAGATGAAGGCTACTGGTTGGTCCCTTCTCTCCTCATTGAGTTGCGAAAGTACCGCCCCTATGCCATGCTCTGAGGCGTCCATTTGGACAATTAACTCTTTGGAGAAGTCAGGGGCCCTGAGCACAGGAGCGGTGCACATGGCCTGCTTTAGAGAGTCAAAGGATTTTTGGCAAGCCTCTGTCCAGATCACTTTTCTAGGTTGTTTCTTAGAGGTTAGCTCAGTCAAGGGGGCCACAATAGTGCCATAACCCTTGACAAATCTGCGGTAGTATCCTGTGAGGCCCAGGAATGCCCTGACCTCAGTCTGTGTTTTGGGAGGCTCCCAGGCCAGGATGGTTTTTATCTTGGCCTGTAGGGGCTGCACCTTGTCCCCGCCCACCAAGTGTCCTAGGTAGACTACCGACCCCTGCCCTATCTGGCATTTGCTAGCTTTGATAGTCAGGCCTGCCTGCTGCAGAGCCTGAAGCACTTCCTGGAGGTGACCCAAATGGTCCTCCCAGCTGCTACTGAAGACAGCTATGTCGTCCAGGTAGGCAGCAGAGAAGGCCTCTAAACCGGAGAGGACCCGGTTCACCAGCCGCTGGAAGGTGGCAGGAGCGTTTTTCAGTCCAAAGGGCATCACTCTAAACTGGTAGTGGCCCTCTGGGGTGGAAAAGGCGGCCTCTCTTTAGCTCCATATGTTAGGGCGATCTGCCAGTACCCCGACGTGAGGTCAAAGGTACTCAGGTATCGGGCAGCCCCTAGTCGGTCAATGAGCTCATCCGCCCTAGGGATAGGATGAGCATCAGTCTTGGTCACAGAGTTCAGTCCCCTGTAATCCACACAGAACCTAAGTTCTGGTGTGGTGCCTAGTGGGGCAGCTTTTGGTACCAGAACCACCGGACTGGACCAAGGGCTGTTGGAGGGCTCTATCACCCCCAACTCCAGCATCTTAGTGACTTCACTCTGGATGCTGGCCTTCACCCTATCTGACAGCCTGTAAGATTTGGACTTGACAGGGGGGCTGTCTCCTGTGTCCACATCATGGGTGCACAGGTGGGTAATCCCAGGGATAAGGGAGAACACTGAGGCGAACTGCCCCAGGACCTCTGTTGCTCAGGAGTCAAGGATGGTGAGAGGACCACTCCCTCCACCGATCCATCCTTCTCTTGGAAGCAAAGAGGTCCGGGAGAGGTTCACTTTCCTCTTCCTCGGCCCCATCAGTCACCATCAGTAAGGTGAGCTCAGACCTCTCATGGTGGGGTTTGAGGCGGTTGGCGTGTAGCACCCTGTGGGGCTGCCTGGGGGTCTTAAGGTCCACTAGGTAAGTGGCCTTACCTATCTCATAAGGGCCAGTCCAGCGATCCTGGAGGGCACTAAGCTCCCCAGGCTCTATGACCCACACCTTCTGTCCAGGTTCTAGCTCCACAGGGTGAGAGTTCTGGTCGTACCATTCCTTCATTACCGCCTGGCTGGCCTCTAAGTTGTCAGAAGCTTGTTTCCACAACTTAGCCATTTGGCTACGGAAGGCCAGCATGTAGCTCACTACATCTTGGGGAAGCCTCCTTGGAGTCTTCTCCCACCCATCCTTCACTAAACTGAGAGGTCCCCTAACAGGGTAACCGTACAAGAGCTCGAAGGGGCTGAAACCCACCCCCTTCTGCGGTACCTCCCTGTAGGAAAACAGCAAACAGGGCAAGAGGATGTCCCACTTTTTCCTCAGGCCCTCAGGCAGACTCCTGTTAATGCCCTTTAGGGTCTTGTTAAATCTCTCCACAAGACCATTGGTCTGTGGGTGATAAGGGGTGGAGAACTTATAAGTAACCCCACACTCCTTCCACATGGCTTCATGTAGGCAGACATAAAATTGGTACCCCTGTCGGACACCACCTCTTTGGAAAAACCCACTCTGGTAAAAATCCCCATCAGGGCCCGTGCCACTGCAGGTGCAGTGATGGTTCTCAGAGGAATAGCCTCTGGGTACCGGGTGGCGTGGTCCACCAGAAACAGGATAAACCTGTGACCAGAAGAAGTCGGTGGATCCATAGGCCCAACAATGTCGATGCCCACCCTCTCAAAGGGGGTGCTAACGACAGGCAGCGGTTCCAGGGGAGCCTTCAGCTTAGTCTCTGTTTTCCCACTAGCTTGGCAGGTCAGACAGGTCCTGCAGAATGTATCTGAGCAGACCCTCATCTGCGGCCAATAAAAATGTGGGACTAGCCTAGCAAAGGTCTTGTCTTGGCCCAAGTGTCCTGCCAAAGGGATTTCATGGGCCAGTTCCAAAAGAAAGGCCCTGTAGCACTGGGGGACCACTAAGGCCCTTGATGACCCATGCACAGGAGCCTTGGGCTCACTGTAAAGGAGCCCATCCTCCCAGTAAATATGATACTTCGCGGAGGCATTGCCTGCTGCTTGGGCTTCGGCCTGTCGCCTCATGCCCTCAAGGGTAGGACACTCCTTCTGTGCCCGGCAAAACTCATCCCTGGTGGGTCCTCCTTCCACCTGCCACCCTGCAGGGGTTGGTAGGTCCCCCAAGGGAGCAACGTCCCCCTCCGTGGACTCCGGTGCAACCTCCTCAGGTGCCCCATCCATCTCATGGGGTGACTGCCCCGGGGCGGGCTTCCCACTCCCTCGGGCTCCTCCCTTCTTAGCAGCTGGCTGGGCCATTTTTCCAGGCTCCAGCCCTGGCTGTCTCCCTTTCCGGGCAGCCATAGACCGTGTGGTAGCACAAATCCACTCCGGTAACCCCAGCATCTCCACATGCGCTTTGAGCTCTACCTCCTTCCAGGCAGTATGCTGTAGGTCATGGGTACTCACAAACTTTCTCTCAGGGGCCAAATTTAGAGTTTGGTTTGTGTCCGAGGGCCGCATCGGTGGGGGCGGGGTCAGTGAGAGAGGGGGCGGGGCTAGAGCCACAAAAAAACTGTGACCATGAGGTTGAACACAGGCCACTGCAGCGGACGTCTTTGTCCACTGAGCCACCAGACCCAGCATACATACATCTCTCTCTCGCTCTGTCTCCCTCCCTCCCTCTCTCTATCTCTTCCTCCCTCTCCCTCTTTCTCTCACTCCCTCTCTCTCTCTCCCTCCCTCTCTGTCTCCCTCCCTCCCTCTCTCTCTGTCTCCCTCCCTCTATGTCTCCCCATCTCTCTCTGTCTCGCTCCCTCTTTCTCTCTCCCTCCCTCTCTCTCTCTGTCTCCCTCTCTCTGTCTCCCTCCCTCTCTGTCTCCCTCCCTCTCTCTCTGTCTCCCTCCCTCTCTCTCTGTCTCCCTCCCTCTCTCTCTCTCTGTCGCCCTCCCTCTCTCACTGTCTCCCTCCATCTCTCTCTGTCTCCCTCCCTCCCTCTCTATCTGTCTCCCTCCCACTCTCTCTCTGTCTCCCTCCCACTCTCTGTCTCCCTCCCTCTCTCACTGTCTCCCTCCATCTCTCTCTGTCTCCCTCCTGCTCTCTCTCTGTCTCCCTCCCGCTCTCTCTCTCTCTCCCTCCCTCACTCTCTCTGTCTCCCTTCCTCACTCTCTGTCTCCCTCCCTCACTCTGTCTCCCTCCCTATCTCTATCTCTCCCCCTCTCTATCTCTCTCCCCTCTGTCTCCCTCCCTCCCTCTGCCTCCCTCCCTTCTTCTCTCTCCCTTGCCCTCCCCTGGCTCTCTCCCTCCCTCTATCTCTCCCTCCCTCGCCCTCCCCTGACTCTCTCCCTCCCTCCTTCGCACTCCCCTGACTCTCCCTCCCTCTATCTCTCCCTCCCTCGCCCTCCCTCGCCCTCCCCTGACTCTCTCCCTCCATCCTTCGCCCTCCCTCGCCCTCCCCTGACTCTCTCCCTCCATCCTTTGCCCTCCCCTGACTCTCCCTCCCTCGTCCTCCCCTGACTCTTTCCCTCCCTCGCCCTCCCCTGACTCTCCCTCCCTCGCCTTCCCCTGACTCTTTCCTTCCCCTGACTCTTTCCCTCCCTCGCCCTCCCCTGACTCTTTCCCTCCCTTGTCCTCCCCTGACTCTTTCCCTCCCTCACCCTCCCCTGACTCTCCCTCCCTCGCCTTCCCCTGACTCTTTCCTTCCCTCGCCTTCCCCTGACTCTTTCCCTCCCTTGCCCTCCCCTGACTCTTTCCCTCCCTCGCCCTCCCCTGGCTCTCTCCCTCCCTCTATCTCTCCCTCCCTTGCCCTCCCCTGACTCTCTCCCTCCCTCCTTCGCCCTCCCCTGACTCTCCCTCCCTCGCCTTCCCCTGACTCTTTCCCTCCCTCGCCCTCCCCTGGCTCTCTCCACCCCTCTATCTCTCCCTCCCTCGCCCTCCCCTGACTCTCTCCCTCCCTCCTTCGCCCTCCCCTGACTCTCCCTCCCTCGCCTTCCCCTGACTCTTTCCCTCCCTCGCCCTCCCCTGACTCTTTCCCTCTCTCGTCCTCCCCTGACTCCTTCCCTCCCTCGCCCTCCGCTGACTCTCCCTCCCTCGCCTACCCCTGACTCTTTCCCTCCCTCGCCCTCCCCTGACTCTTTCCCTCCCCTGACTCTTTCCCTCCCTTGTCCTCCCAGGACTCTTTCCCTCCCTTGTCCTCCCCCTGACTCTTTCCCTCCCTCACCCTCCCCTGACTCTCCCTCCCTCGCCTTCCCCTGACTCTTTTCCTCCCTCGCCTTCCCCTGACTCTTTCCCTCCCTTGCCCTCCCCTGACTCTTTCCCTCCCTCGCTCTCCCCTGGCTCTCTCCCTCCCTCTATCTCTCCCTCCCTCGCCCTCCCCTGACTCTCTCCCTCCCTCCTTTGCCCTCCCCTGACTCTCCCTCCCTCGCCTTCCCCTGACTCTTTCCCTCCCTCACCCTCCCCTGGCTCTCTCCCTCCCTCTATCTCTCCCTCCCTCGCCCTCCCCTGTCTCTCTCCCTCCATCCTTTGCCCTCCCCTGACTCTCCCTCCCTCGCCTTCCCATGACTCTTTCCCTCCCCTGACTCTTTCCCTCCCTCGTCCTCCCCTGACTCTTTCCCTCCCTCGCCCTCCCCTGACTCTCCCTCCCTCGCCTTCCCCTGACTCTTTCCCTCCCTCGCCTTCCCCTGACTCTTTCCCTCCCTCGCCCTCCACTGACTATTTCCCTCCCTTGTCCTCCCCTGACTCTTTCCCTCCCTCACCCTCCCCTGACTCTCCCTCCCTCGCCTTCCCCTGACTCTTTCCCTCCCTCGCCTTCCCCTGACTCTTTCCCTCCCTTGCCCTCCCCTGACTCTTTCCCTCCCTCGCCCTCCCCTGGCTCTCTCCCTCCCTCTATCTCTCCCTCCCTTGCCCTCCCCTGACTCTCTCCCTCCCTCCTTCGCCCTCCCCTGACTCTACCTCCCTCGCCTTCCCCTGACTCTTCCCCTCCCTCGCCCTCCCCTGGCTCTCTCCGTCCCTCTATCTCTCCCTCCCTCGCCCTCCCCTGACTCTCTCCCTCCCTCCTTCGCCCTCCCCTGACTCTCCCTCCCTCGCCTTCCCCTGACTCTTTCCCTCCCTCGCCCTCCCCTGACTCTTTCCCTCTCTCGTCCTCCCCTGACTCCTTCCCTCCCTCGCCCTCCCCTGACTCTCCCTCCCTCGCCTTCCCCTGACTCTTTCCCTCCCTCGCCCTCCCCTGACTCTTTCCCTCCCCTGACTCTTTCCCTCCCTTTTCCTCCCCGGACTCTTTCCCTCCCTCACCCTCCCCTGACTCTCCCTCCCTCGCCTTCCCCTGACTCTTTCCCTCCCTTGCCCTCCCCTGACTCTTTCCCTCCCTCGCCCTCCCCTGGCTCTCTCCCTCCCTCTATCTCTCCCTCCCTTGCCCTCCCCTGACTCTCTCCCTCCCTCCTTGGCCCTCCCCTGACTCTCCCTCCCTCGCCTTCCCCTGACTCTTTCCCTCCCTCGCCCTCCCCTGGCTCTCTCCCTCCCTCTATCTCTCCCTCCCTTGCCCTCCCCTGACTCTCTCCCTCCCTCCTTCGCCCTCCCCTGACTCTCCCTCCCTCGCCTTCCCTGACTCTTTCCCTCCCTTGCCCTCCCCTGACTCTTTCCCTCCCTCGTCCTCCCCTGACTTTTTCCCTCCCACACCCTCCCCTGACTCTCTCTCCCTCGCCTTCCCCTGACTCTTTCCCTCCCTCACCCTCCCCTGGCTCTTTCCCTCCCCGTCCTCCCCTGACTCTTTCCCTCCCTTGCCCTCCCCTGACTCTTTCCCTCCCTCGCCTTCCCCTGACTCTTTCCCTCCCTCGCCCTTCCCTGACTCTTTCCCTTGCCCGTCCTCCCCTGACTCTTTCCCTCCCTCGCCCTCCCCTGACTCTTTCCCTCCCTTGTCCTCCCCTGACTCTTTCCCTCCCTCACCCTCCCCTGACTCTCCCTCCCTCGCCTTCCCCTGACTCTTTCCCTCCCTCGCCCTCCCCTGACTCTCCCTCCCTCGCCTTCCCCTGACTCTTTCCCTCCCTCACCCTCCCCTGACTCTCCCTCCCTCGCCTTCCCCTGACTCTTTCCCTCCCTTGCCCTCCCCTGACTCTTTCCCTCCCTCGTCCTCCCCTGACTCTTTCCCTCCCTCGTCCTCCCCTGACTCTTTCCCTCCCTCACCCTCCCCTGACTCTCCCTCCCTCGCCTTCCCCTGACTCTTTCCCTCCCTTGCCCTCCCCTGACTCTTTCCCTCCCTCGTCCTCCCCTGACTCTTTCCCTCCCTCGTCCTCCCCTGACTCTTTCCCTCCCTCACCCTCCCCTGACTCTCTCTCCCTTGCCTTCCCCTGACTCTTTCCCTCCCTCGCCCTCCCCTGACTCTTTCCCTCCCCCGTCCTCCCCTGACTCTTTCCCTCCCTCTATCTCTCCCTCCGCCTCCCTCTGTCTCCCTCTGCCTCCCTCCCTTCTTCTCTCTCCTCGCCCTCCCGTGACTCTGTCCCTCCCTCGCCCTCCCGTGGCTCTCTCCTGATGCATTTGCAACTCCCTACTTCAAAGATGACCACCTCATTCAGATGTAATGACACAGTAGTGTACAGAGTGGCCTAGTAGGTAGTGCATGCAGCAGTAAGCCAACCACCAACCATGTGGTGTGCTCCTTACCTTACCCCGAAGAGAAATCACATTTACCACTGCTGGGCTTCACTTACAAGCATGGCCTTCTTTCGTGCAAGTGATCTCCAGCATATGCCAGTGTAGTGATCCTGTCTGAATGCTAACCAACTGCTTCTGTCAAACTCATTGTACTAGATCTGTTCCCTGTGCTTGAAAGTCGCTGTGTGTATGTGAAACAAGGAAGCCACTTCATGTACTGAGAAAAGCATGAGCAAGGTGAAAACGCTACTAAAAACTGCTGTACAGCGTATCCTGAGAGGAAGAAAGGGGAGTCCCGAACTAGAGTGTCTGTGACCACTCAAGAGTCCAGGGAGGGGACCGAGGTTCTTTTCACTGGTGTAACTGGTGCTTAGTCATGCTAGTAAATACAAGTAAGTGTGTAGAGAAGTAAGGTACCAACATTCATATTAGGGCCTTTGGGGGACGGGACTGGCTGATGCGTAGGGCCAGCTTGCCATGAATCATTGGTTAATAATTCTAAAAACTAAATGAACATCCTCAAAAGAGAAAACACTCCAGTCTCGCAGACAAATGCATCCACTTAGGCCGCCCCCCCCTTTCGTGTGTGGCAGCCCGTGACGGCTTGCCTGTGGCGCACACAGCCGCACCGGCGCACTTCACAGGTCTTTAAAAGACCATTAACTTGTTAATGAGGCTTTGTTCTGTTTCACCTCTTCTGAGGCCCCGGCAGCTCCTCTCTATGGCTGGAATCTCCCGGCCCTCATAGAGCATAGCCTCTCCGAGTCGAGGCTGCTGCAACGTGTTTGCTGACACTCTTGAAAAAAAAAAATTATACTGGTACCATGTCTGCAAGGTCCGAGGGTCGCCAAAGAAGGCTTGCCGGGCCGCTGGCGGCCCGCGGGCCGTACTATGAGTACCCCTGCTCTAGGTCATTGCCTAACAGACAGTCCACTGGCATGGCAGGGCTCACAGCAACTCTTAAAAGGCCTGAAACCCCTCCCCACTCAAATGGAACCTGTGCTATGGGATAGTGACCCCCCCTGTTGTCAGCCATCACTACTGGATGGACTGCATCGGGAATTATTTGCTCTGGGGACACCAGCTGACTCCTTACCATAGTCATGCTGGCACCTGTGTCCCTCAGGGCCTCCACCCCCCGACCATTGAGGGTGACCCACTGCCTATACTTGGTAGTATTTGAGGGCACATGGACCTTGGGAACCATCTCACTGTCTCCCAGAGACACTAGGACAAGCCCTGCCCCCTCACTCCCATCATCTAGGGACAGCTCCTCCCCAAGCGCTACACTAGCCACCCCGGGGTTTTTACCTCCAGTGGGCTGTGGTGCTCTCTTGCGACACTTGGGATCCCCCTTGTAGTGTCCAAGTTCACCACACTCATAGCACCGGACAATTCTGGGCTGCTGACCTTTGTCAGGATAAGTGGGCTTCTGGTGGCCAGATTGGGGCTGGGACCCAGACCCTTTCCCTTGTGAATTATTTTGGGGGCCTTTGGGAAACTCTTTCATTTCATCTCCCCCCTCTTTCTTCTGGTAGGAACCCTGACCACCCCTTTGGGAGTCCCCCCCAGAACCCTTGTTGGACACCCTGGTACTGACCCAGGTGTCCGCCTCCTCCGCAAGCTTCCTAGGATTGGTCAACTTGCGGTCAACCAGGTGTTGGCGCAACTCTGGAAAACATTTCTCTAGAAGGTGCTCTCTTAAAAACAAGTCATACAACCCTTCATAGTCATGCACATTGCTGCCCCGCACCCAGCCCTCTAAAGCTTTACTAGCGTAGTCCAGGAAGTCTACCCAGTTCTGTGTGGGAAGTTTGTGGCTATTCCTAAACCTCTGCCTATACCTCTCAGGGGTAAGACCGAACCTCTTAAGCAATCCGGCTTTCATGACAGAATAGTTAGTCTGGTCTTCCTTCTCTAGGTAAAGGAGGGTGTCCCTAACATCTGGAGGTAGGTACTTATACAAACCACCCCCCCAATAACTCTCTGGGACCCCATGGGCTCTTAAAGACACCTCATAGGCGGCTAACCACTGACTCACGTGAAGCTTCCATAGGTACGCTGCCACCATTCTTGTTGCTGTTGGCCCCTACTTCTAGGGCCCGGATTTCCAGTTCCTTCAGGCTGAGCTCATGGGCAAGTTCTTTTTCCCGCATAGCCAGTCGCTTGTTCTCGCGATCCTGCTCCATGGCCCACCTCTCTCTTTCCCGCTCTTTCTCCAGCTTGGCAAGCTCCAACCTGAGCTGTCTCTCCTCCCTCCTGTCCTCCAGGTCCTCTAAGGACAGGCTCTTCACTGACACACTACTGCCTGCCCTGGAAGGTACCCTTGTACCTGGTAACAAATTACCATTTCCCGCCAAGTGCAGTAGGTCAAGATTTCCTGTGGTGTCGTTCTCCGGTCCTTGCCCGTCCCCATCTCCTTCTGGGTGGGCTGTTACCCATGCTCTCAAGGCTTTCTGAAGCTCTGCCTTCTTGGCGCTTCGCTTGAAGGGCACCCCTTTCTCCTCGCAGAATTCCTTGATTTGTGCCACTGTGTAAACTTCCAGATTGGCCAGCTCAAATTCCATCTTGCTAGGTAGGGCGTCAGACGTTTGTAGAGAAAACCAAATGGGACTTAGGCAAAAGGACTTTTAAAAATAGCAGCCAGTCAGGGAGAATTTTTTTTTAAAAATTCAAAAATGCCAATTGGAGAGGGTAGACAAAAATTCAGTAGAGTCAGGTGTAGGGTTGCGTTGTACACTGCGTCGCTGCGTGGTGTTACACAAGCACAAGTCCTATCCCACCGCTCGATCACCAATGTTAGAACCGGGGTCTCTAGTTGGCAGGGGTATGCACCCTAGTCCAAGTAGGGACCACCGCTTCCGACCTGGTAGCTTGGCGCAGAGCAGCAAAGGCGTAACTTCAGAGGCAATGTGTAAAATATTTGTGCAACACACAACGACGATGACACAGTAAAAACACTCACAAAAGGAACACCACACCAGTTTTGTATAAGAATAAGAATTTCTTTATCTAAAAATTATGCGAGAACCAAAAGCAGGTAAATCCAGCTCCAGGCAAGATCAATAATAAAAAGGATTCCAATTTCCAAGCAAGATCAATAATCAATAAGAATGAATCCAGTTCCCAGGCTTGATCAATAACAAAAAAGATTCCAGTTTCCAAGCAAGATCAATAATCAATAAGAATGAATCCAGTTCCCAGGCCTGATCAAATCACCAAAAGCTCATGTGTGCCAAGGGCTCCTGCTGGTAATGTCTTTCTCACAGTGTCCTTGGATGGCAAAAGTTCACTTGAGGTAGGTTCTTATGGTCAAAATTCACTGTGGGAAGGTTCTCAGGCCAAAGTTCCCTTGCAGCGTAATAAGTGTGCCTCTCATAGAAATGATGCTCCCAGCGTAGGAAGTGCGGCTGCCCAGCGCTGCTGGTAATGCTAAAAAATGCCCCAGTGTCAATTACCAAGTAATTATGCCCCCGTAGGCCGGTCAGTGAAGGACGGTTCCCAGCCAAGCACAAAGCTCACACTCCAGGTACCCGGCCAACCCGCACCCAGCCCCCTCGCAGCAGCCTGGTTGCACTGAGGCGTTACCTGGGGTGGTGGTTGCAGGAGCGGGTGCGAGGCTTCTCTCCCCCTGGGGCCTCGGGCTCAGCAGGCGCTGCACGGGTGGAGGTCACGGCCACACAGCGCTCCTTTAGCACAGCGCTTAACAGTGCCTCCAAGTCCGGGGCAACAACGGAGCCTCCTGCCACACAGCGCTTGGCTTCTCAGCGCTACACAGCGCGATCCTGTCCCAGTGGCGGTGACCTCAGGGCCTGTTTCAGTCGGCTTGCGCCAGAAGCAGAGGCTTTCACAGAGCCCTCGGGAGGATCATGGGGCAAGCAGTGCTGAGGGCAGGCACAGCGTTGCAGGGCAAATCTTGAGAGTGTTGTTGCTGTTCCAAAGGGCAGTCTTTAAAACGCTGTGGTCCAAGGACAGGTAGTTTCCTTTAGCTTAAAAAGTGTGCAGTCCCAAAAAGGCAATCTTTAAAAGGTTGAAGACTCTTTAAAATGTTGTTCAAAGAAAAGTAGTTCCTTTGGGATGTTGTGGAGACACTCTGGTGGTGATGTTGCAGTCTCCCATGCAGGGCAGGATCAGCAGACAGTAGGGCAGCTCAGCAGGTTGTGGGGCAGCAGTTCCTTGGAGCAGTCAGCCTCCTTCCCAGTGGCAATCCTCTTGCGCAGCAGTCCTCACTCCAGCAGGGATTCTTCCAGGTCCAGCAGTGTAACAAAGAAGTGAGGCCAGGACCCTCACTTATATATCTTTCAGAATAAGGGCTAGAAAGTGGTAGAAGTCTCTGGAAGGTTCTGGGGGCAGGGGCTTCTGGAAGAGTCCAGGGAGTTCTGGTATGTTCCCGGCCTTCCCTGACCTAGCTGTCACAGTGACGAGAGACAGGCCGTTGAGGCTACAGTGGGCAGCCCATCACAGCTCATCCCAGGGAAGAAGGTGTGAATCACAACTCCCACCTCCCAACCCAGGCAGGCTATCAGTATACAGAGGGGAGGGGGGAGTCTGCAGAGCCTAATCTAAGCGTAGGCAGGAAAAGGTCCCCTTTATAAAAGTGGGATCCCTAGCGTAGTAATGCCCAAACCCTATATATCATTGGAAAGGGTTCCCCGCCCCGAGTCCAACAAGACCAAACATGATAGATTTATTAGGTCCCTGTCAGAAGTTATTCCATAAGGGGACGTTCCCAATGTTAGCCTATGGAGGATTAAGCCTTACTGTGGTACCAGTGGCTTGTGGCAGATATGCCAGCCTCACAAGGTTTTAGGGGAGAGCACCTGCACCTCAGCACTGTTTAGCAGTGGTGAGGCGCCCAGAGTCCTAAGTCCAACAAAAGGTAAGGTAAAAATGGGAGGCAAGAGGGCAAAAGGTAGGGGAAGACCACCCTAAGGCTGACAGGTCCAACAATCTTGCACATGTAGGGAGGAAGTGCCATTCACTCCTGCTCCATCTGCTGCAAGCCAGCCCCACCCCTCCTGACCTGGCTGGAGAAAAGAAAAATAAAAGGATAATAACTTCTTGTTATTATCTTTTCATTTTTCTTTTGCACTGCTCAAGGAGCAGTGGGACGACGCTCCTCTGCCTTAGCGAAGGAACTTCCACCACAAGCACAAGAATAGAGGGGTCGGGCCAGGGACAATTACAAGGATGAAAGAGGGGAACATGGACTATTTCCTGGAGAGAGAATTACAAGTGGCAGAGAGCTGGAAAACAAAAGCACTCTCAATAAGTGCTTAACGTTAAACAAAAAATAGTGCTTGACAAGCAAGCAGTGAGCATAGAAGCCAGCCAATCAAAACATGTGGTGATGGGACTATGATTGGTGGGAGGGACAAAGACAAGATTGACGAGGTGCAAAAAGAATCCTAAGGAAGCAAATGAGAATGACAACAAAATCAACCAATGGTAAGCAATGAGAGGGCTTCAGGTCCCTATATGTTCTTGATTAGCCCACAATAGGTCTCTCGCAAACAGACAGGTTTGTTGACTCGTAGGCTGATCCTCAAAAGGAGTTGGAATGATAACAGTATTAACCCTTGGTGCTGACTAAAGTGGGGCTCACATTATAGATGCAGTGTAGAAGCGTTATTTGACTCGCGCACAGGTTGTACATTTATAAAAATGTCACAACAGAGTTAAAACAACAGAATGAGCCCTAAAAGATAATGCAGTCACCCACGAAAATCAGCATGGCCAAATGTGTCCAGCCCGGCTTGGAGCAAGTCTGGTTTAGAGGGCAAGATGAACATTTCATGAATATGCGATGTTACAATGCATGCGATACATCGCATCCCATTACAAGCACGGCCGTTACGACTGCCTTGTTACATCACATACCATTACACCGTAAGTCATTACAACAACATGCTGTAGGGAGCGCTGGATGGTGGAACAGTATAATTTACTATTCCAACTTCAGTCTGTGCAACAGAAGGGAAGGTGTTGGATTTTAAATCCAATACCTTCTGCCCCCTACAGCAAATCATTGTATCAACTTGCATTGTAAGGGTTTATAATGTAACAACACGATCGTTGTAACGACCACGTTGTAATGGCATGCGATGTATTGTATGCAATGTAACGAATGTGTCCCACATTTCACAGCAGGCAGTGACTTCCAATGGCCTTTTGGGCGAGCTAAAATGTAATTACATTTCAGAAGGAGAGAAATCGGGTATTTTCTGACATTCAGTAGCCTTAAACAGGATGGTAGAGTTGAGAAAGTCAGATACATGTCAGATCGTTATGTGACAACTATTCACTGGTGACATTTACCAACATTTCCTGACAGATTATCCCACATGTGTTCATCGCCTGTATTTGTTGTAAACTAGACATAATGCAACAACAAAAAGGAAACTTGCTCTCGAGTGTTCATGCTTAATTAACAAAACCATTGCCTGAAAGGCTGTGCACTGTCATGGTATTCTGACTGCGCGCGCTGGCGCACTGCAAAGGCCTGCAGGCTCCAAATAGCAATTTGTAAACACATGAAAGAAACCTGCCACAGGTTTCGTGGATTTTTTTCTGATTGTATTTATTTCTTTGAGATGCCGATATGGGGGGCTCATATACAACAATAATTAATTTGCAATTTGTACAACGCCTGCTGTGGGAGCCTCATGGCTCCTCGGTGCATAAATATGTCATCCGAGAATGCAACCCCAAGCTCCGGTCGTGCTGGACCGTGTTTCATGTTAATGTGACGTGGTAGGACATCTCCAAGCAACAGTCACGCGGGATCCGGTCTCCTTGCAAAAGCCACGCAGGAACGTACTCCATACACTGGCAACGTCGAGCTGTAATTTCGTGACAGAGCCACCAGGAGTACATATCCGTAAATGAGTCATTTGGAAGCATAGCTGGATGTAACTGATTTGTGCAGAATTATCCCTGTGAAATGTTTATTCACAGCTCATAGGGTAGCATATTTTCGATCTCATTTCATTATCAGGTAGAAATATGTCTTCATTTGTGGTCACGCGGTATTGTACCTACATGGAACATGGCCGAGGAAAGAAAGCTCCCTGCAACATCCATTGCAAACTAATGGTCGTTCATGGCTCCTATGGACTCTAACCTTTTTAGTAGTAATATTCTAATGTATCTTCGTGCAATAGGGACATGGGAGACTTCCTCACAAGCGATATTGTATCTTCAGGCACTGACGGTGAGCAAATGCGACATTATTGAATGGACATGTGAGTTCATATCAGTAGGTACACGTCCTATAGGAGGCCCATGCACCCGAGTAGCATCGGGGACACACAATGGCTGCACCTTCTCTATATCAGCTCCTTTTACGACCCTGAAGGTCCTGCCATGGCAAAAGACCAGTGCATGGGGACAATAGACCACTCTTGCAGCAGTGGGAAAACACAACGCTCTGCTATATGATGTTTCCTCAATATGTTGTAAGACATGCAGCTGCAGGGTTGTATAAAGTTAATCTGATGGTCTCAGGCAAACTCATGAAAACTTCTTTACTTCTTCGTGAAGCATGAAACTCCCAGAGTCACTATGATGATAGCACGATTAAGACTTCACCTACACTACCTAAGAATATGTTTTTACTAACTCAAGGTGGCACCCTGGGTTTGTGTGAAATCAAAACTTCACCCTTGAAGTGGGCCGATTCTGGAAACCTCTCCCTTCCTGAACAGAGGAAATATTTCCAGATTTCACCCAGAGATAAGTTAGCTTCACCGTAGGTTCAGTCCTGGTGGTCAGATTTATGATGGGTGGGACTTCAGGCTTCAGGGAACTGAAATGCTCTGTTTATCTCGGAGCAGCCTTAGCACGAGTGGCTGAGGGCAACATAATAACCACCCCTCATCCTCTGTGTCATGTCATTGTACGTGTGCTTCTTGGATTGTTGGAACTTGTCTCTAGGCAACAGCCACGAACATACAAATATCTCTGTGATTTTCTTTCAATGGTCAAGTGAGAACCTATTCCCATAGATCGGTTTCTAGGGAGCGTATCACCATGAGCTGAGAATGTATTCCTGTGCAATGGTCACTTGTGAGCATTTCTCTCAGTGGCATATTCTTGAGCCCATGTTCTATCAGCAGGTAAAACTCTGTTCATTAAAGCATTCACCTTTAGACCGCTTCAGTCTCGATACAAGACTAATTGAATCAGATCTTCATTGTGCACATAGCACAACACATGTTGAGAGAAGTAGCCATGGAGAAAATGACATGAGAGAAACTGACATGGGCTCTTATAGAAGAACTTGAAATTACCCAATTCCACATTCCCCTTTCTTTGTGCTACTAGATCAAATAAATGCACGCTCAGTTCTTGATGCATCAGATATGAAACAAATGAATGGTTGTCCCACTCACTTGAGACTAATGACCCCTTAGTAGAAAATGTAGCAATACAATTAGCAGCAGCTATCGCATCTTGGCTTCAGTCATAAAAATCGTGGTAATTCTCTTTTCTAATTTCACAATTTGGTATCGTGTTTTGGTTGATGAGTTTTGCATTCTTTCTACTCTTCTACTTTACAAAAATGTGTGATCACAGTGTCACTAGTTCAAGGAAACTTCAATTCACTGATGTAATATTATGACATCCTTTAATTGAAAACATTATTACTCAAAAAATCAAAAGTGCATCGAAAATGTTAGGGTAGGTAAAAATCACTCTAGTTGCACACATTTTCAACTGATTTTCAGCATCAGAGGTGGCATCCACTACCTAAGAAATACATTATGGAAAATAGAGCATTGGAAAAATGCCAAGACGTTTGCTATTGGTAAAAGAACGTGTGGATAGAAGTACAAATACAAACAACTACTAAAATGCCTCCAAGAACAAGCATTGGCATAGCCAATAGGTCTCGCTTTGGGACCTTATAAGTATTTAGTTATGCAGCATAATATCCTTGGTGCAACAACATCAACTGTTGCGTGGCTAAACACTTATAAGGTCCCAAAGGCGAGACCTATTGGCTATGCCAGTGCTTGTTGGATGTTGGTGGCCCCACAATGACACTAAAGTTGGTGTCCTCTACGTCTTTCAACTTGTTCCAAGATAACTACATGTTGTGATATTGCGCTAAATAACTTGAGGTGCTTTACTTTTATACTTGGAAAAACAGGTCATTCTCTCTAGGCACGAGCTGCTAAGGAAGGAGGAAGGGTCAGTGAACAGGTAGAACAGGATGAAGGGAGGGCGGTTGCTGAAAGCAGAGACACCCGAGAAAAAGCTGAGGGAAAGGACACAGCATATGTTCCACACAGAGAACAGGCAAGAGTGGAATTAAAATAGGTGAAACACTACGGGAGGGAATTCAGGGCTGGAGAGGCGGAGAAGTTAACAATTCTGAAATAGAGAGACAGAAAGAATCAAGGGAAAGGAGAGGAGAAATAGAAGAAAGATAGAAAAGAGAGTGATAAGAAGGAATAGATGAAAAGAAGAGCGTGACGGAAACACAAGTGCCTAAAAAACGGAACGGGACCCTAAAGACGCAGAAAAAAGAAGAGTCGGATAAAAGGGACCGGGGAGAAGCTAGAAGTGCTAGAAAGAAACGAGAAAGAGAAGCTGCAAAAAGAAAGACCGGAAGAAGAGAGAGACAGAGAGAACTGAAGACTGACATCAGCCGCGGTCGATAGTGTGAGTACCTGCAGGGCGGTGACGTGGGGAGGGGGAGGGGCAGGGTGGGGGGTAGTAATGTATGGATTACAGAGCTTTACAGGTAAGTAAACATATAAATAAATAAAACTAATTTCGTTGTGTGCACTGCATCCCCAAATGTGATGCAGTGCGCGCAACTAAATTTGTTTTATTTATGTATATGTTTACTTAACTGTAAAGCTCCGTAATCCATACATTACTACCCCCCCACCCTGACCCTCCCACTCCCCACATCACCGCCCGGCAGGTACACCCACTACCCACCACGGCTGACTGACATCGGAAACACAGAGAGGGAAATGGTGATGTAAGAAAGGTGAACATAATCATTGCAGGCAACCAAGTATCATAGCCCTGAGACGCTTGCAACGCCGGCATTCTACAACTGTAGCCTGTGGATGCCGAATTTGTTCATTACAGTGATCCCCCTAAAATATATCTTGCCCGGGCCCCCCCCAAATCCTTAAATTGCCACTGAGCAGGAGAAGAGGTGGCTTTGGTTGTATGTCTAAATATCATTTGCAAAAGTTTCTCCTAGAAGATATGTGTCCTAAATATTGCATACTAAAATATTGCTCCACTGAGTGTAGATTTTCTATTACTAACTCTAATGAGACAATATTTTTGCATTGTTTAAGGCACAACATTTTTGTTAGACAACAATTAGGTATGATAATATGTACCGTGCCACTTTTAAAAACACTTTTGGTAACTACTTCTGTGTTCTAGGTCTTTTATTCTGCAACTTGTTGATTCTAATTTTAAATCTGTAATAATATGCATGGGCCACAGCTACAAATTGACTTGTCTTTTAGGGGTCCTGCCCTAATAGGAAACCCTTTTCCATTTTAGTTCGGTTCGTTCTTCTAGTGGGATACATTTAAAAACCATAAGCTTGGTGGTGTCTACTTATGCAGGTGCGCTCAATTGTTTCGTGCAGCAAACACCTTTCTTCCTGAACCTAGCCATAAATACAAATTATGGTCAAGGGATACAATGTTGATTTGCATTAATAATATGTTTTCTTTGGATAGCTACCATGTCACTGAAGCAGGGCTCTTAGTTAGGCCATGATTCACTGGCACCAAGCAGCAGAGTGAGCCTATGGAAATAGGGAACCGGATGATCACAAAAACTGGTCCTGGGTAACAGGAACTTACTTATACGCAATGGCGACACCCTGGAATTCACACTTTAAAATTCAGCAAAGAAAATCCCAAGTAAAAATCGTCATAATTTTATTTATTCTTTAATCTCAGCCAAATTGTTTTTGAAGTTCTTTGGTGTGAAATGTTAAATCCTTAATGACAATACTTCCCCTGGAGATATAACTTCATCAGGTTACTGCCCATAATTACAGATTACCAAAGTGTGCAATCACTGGAGAAAACATCTTATATCACTGTGCCTTTGGTCCCTTCTCTGTCAAAATTAGGATCTCTTAAAAATAGCATTGGGTGCTGTATAAAAAAGCAGACTATTTACATTTCACCTGTTTGTCCATGACCCCAGAACATTTACCAAGGCTTTCTGTTACTTTAGGCAGTATGATTAGGGTCACCAAATACTGAAAACCAAAACCTGGCACACTGCAGAAATATAGATGTTGGACTACAATTTTTTTACGAACCAATGGCTTCGAAATGAATTCATTGAGAGCGCTCGTGTGCATAGAAACCCCAATGATTGCTGGACAATATTCACGACCATTCAATATCACCAGGGGTACAAGACAGGGTTGTCCCTGTACTCTGTTATTATTTTCACTTTATATCGATCCCTTTTTAGAGAAATTGAAAAAAGAAATTAATATTGAGCCCGTAACTTTGAATAATATCACCCATAAAACATTGGCTTATGCTGATGACATTGCTATTCTCACCAGCAATTTAAGGCTAGACTTTCCTATAATGAGCATTTGTGCTAAACAGTTTGGTGCTGTATCCGGCTATAAATTGAACGTTTGTAAAACACAGTGTCCACATTCGGATAACTCCTGTCCATCTGAAATCCTAACCGTCCCGGAGGTTACCTATTTGGGGGTAAGAATAACAGCGGGTGTCAAACATATTCCGGCACTTGTGCAACCAGCTACTCAAATGGTTAGTAATCTTCTGGAGAGGTTAGATTGCTTACATCTATCTTTACATGGAAAATGCAATGTCATCAAAATGACTATTTTACACAAATTTTTATACTTCTTGCGTACTATACCATTAATTTTTCCCACGTCTTTTTATTCAAAAATTTAACAGATCTGCTCCAGATTCTTATGGGGCTATTGAAGGCCAAGAAGGGCAATAGAGTGGATGACTCTTCCAAGATCAAGGGGGGGGGGGTGGCATGCCAAACTTTTTATTATATCATTGGGCTGCTCTCTTACAACACATGGAAATTCTCATAACTGATAAAAAAAACCCTGCCCAGCAGCCACCAATCCCTCTATCTATGAGATGCTTTTGGGAGAAAACTCACGACAAAGGCTAGTCAAAACTTTGGAGCCAAGTTATTTCAAGAAAACTAGATTTAAAACAATACAATCTGCCTATTCTGTCGGGAAGAAGGTTTGGAAATCTCAAATATTAAGGCATACACCCCCTTCTCTGCTCATGGTTTTCTACCACCAATATTTCAGGACAGGATTACGTTTAGATGGGCCAATTATGGGTTGATACTTCTCGGGGGTTTAAGACAAGGGGCCAGCCTGATGTCATTTACCACTTTACAGGAGATATATGATCTACCCAAAAGCGACTTTTTTAAATTCTTACAAATTCGGAGCTTTTTAGGTCCTAGATTACAAGAAAATCAGTGTAATTTGGAGGCCATTAATATAATTGAATTATTGCAAAGACAATCACGTATTGGTGCAACCTATCAGTCGTTAATTACCCACAGCCCGATGATTTATTAACTCAGTATGATCGATGGGCAATGAAATTAGGGGGAGCAAATATTAATGTACCTAAATCGCTTGACTTGGCAAATTCTGTGATTTTGTCCAGAAGTTTGAAATCACAGCACTTTATGTCTGTTTTTGATTTATATTATTCTCCTGCCAAAACTTGAAAATGGGCACAATCGAAGGGGAGCTCATGTAATAGATGTGGACTATCAGGGGCTGATTCTCTAAATATGTTTTTTTCTTGCCCTGGGCTGGTTAAATTTTTTTCAGGACATAAGTCATTTCTTAAATCTAATATTAAAAATTCCAGTTACACTTGCCCCAGAGTTGGTAATCTGTGGGGTTGAGAGTCCGACAATAGGGATGGTTAATGGGAATGCAGAAGTTAGCTTTCTTTTTATTGCTATGTCAATATTGAGATTATGTATTACTTCTCTGTGGATCAGTCCTGATGCCCCAACATTTATTAATTGGGGATCCAGACTACTTGGTTTATATAATTTAGAGATATCAGTCTATAAAAAACGTGGTGTTAAGAAACGCATTTGGGGCTTAAAATTTGGTCTCCGATCATTGATTGGTTAGAAAATATTGTTTAGGTTCAGACTGTGATTTCGCCATTGAGTCTCCCTTTTCTTTTGTTTCTCGTCATAGATATTAAGGATATATTTTGTTTCATTTATTTTATGTCTTCTTCTATCCTTAGCCTTATACATGCATTATGGTGTGGATTTTGGAACTTGTAAAGGAGGATGCACATACTGTATAAATTCTTGGTTTTATTAATTTAAAAAAGTATGAAACTAAAAAAGAAAAAAAAGAAACCAGAAACGATGAGAAGTGAAATGGAATTAAATATAACTATTAGACACATTATCACCTGTAATATCTAAATGTGTTTCTGCTTAGAGCTGCTAAGTAATTCTGCACTGGAACACATACAAATTTGCCTCCCTCCGTGTTCAGCTGACCCTCCCGATAACCCCATGAAATGATCTAAATTTACTTATATTTACCAGAACAGATGGTATAAAAACAGGACTGTGGCAGCACTTCAGGAGTGCTGGTAACCTTAAGAAGGTTAGGAACAGGACCGGTTGTCCATGGGTGAGGGGCATAGAGAGGCGTGAGAAGAAATCAAACAGTGAACAATATTATCACGGTGGCACCCTCGCTACGGCTGGTCTGCGCCGCATCCTGCAGAGTTCTCACTGTCTTTCTGGGGCTTGCCTGTCCTGCAAGTTCCTCACTGCTCATAGATATCAGAGCCTTTGCAAAGAGAGACCCCCACTATTCTAAAGAACACAAACACAGGATATTACGGACCGCTCTGTCGCCGTTCTACCACAGAGGACTCGGGAGGAGGAAAATGAGGCGAAGTGGACTCGGGAGGAGGAAAATGAGGTGAAGTTATTAAGCAAACTGCTGCGCTGATGAGAAACAATGAGGGCTACTAAGTATAGCTGAGAAAGTAGCCAGGAAGCAGCTTTCACAAACCTGCCAGTTATTCACCCAAGGTGGGAAAATCTTTTGGAAGGGAACAATGTGACAAAGTATTAAATAAAATTGCCTTCCTAGAGCCGACATAAACAAAGGTAATAATTCACAAGGGCTTGTTCTAGGAGCATTTTCCCTCCATGAAAGTCTAAAGGACGTGGGTTAAACTGTTGTGAACACATAGGTTAAACTGTTGTGAACAAAACATGGTGTTGACACACATGCTAACCGGAGGTGACGTGTACACCGCATTTAGCTCTGGAACCAAATTCCTGCAGGAACTGCCTCTGCTCAGCTCCCAACCATAAATGGCGGACACAAAGGTCGTGTAGCTCATGGAAGAGGATGTTTGCAGAAGAGGTGCATGAAAGAGGACGTTTGCAGAAGAGGACGGAAGCATACAGACCACTTCTAAATAGTGAGTGAGAAAGTAGCCAGGAAGCAGCTTTCAGAAACACTGGCGTAACGAAAACTGAGGGGGCCTCCCAGCACGGTACGTAGAGGGGACCCCTCCGGGCTCAATCTTGAGCTCTCTGGCCAGAGTGCAGTGCCGAGGGGGCCCCTTGGAGCTTTGGGCCCTCCCGCACCACGTGGGCTGCGGGGGCCTGTGTTCCGCCCCTGTTCAGAAACCTGCCAGTTATTCACCCAAGGTGGGAAAATCGTTCGGAAGGGAACAATGCGACAAAGTATTAAATAAAATGGCCTTCCCAGAGCTGACATAAACAAAGGTATTTGCGCTAAAAGTAAATAAAAACAAGCAAAAGTGACGCGGCCGCACAAATGGTCTGTATGCTAATTTGCCCCTCCCCTCAAGAAGCAATAAAAAGGGACCACCTATAAATAGGTGTAAGGCCATCTGGTGTAAATAATTGTACATTTACCAGTAGTGTTGGGGGGGTGGCGTTCCGCAGGAAGTGTGGATGGTATGTTAATTGACGAGGGCTTGTTCTAGGAGCCACTTCCCTCCATGAAAGTCTAGAAGGTGTGGGTTAAACTGTTGTGAACACATGAGTTAAACTGTTGTGGACACAACATGGTGTTGACACACACACACTAACCGGAGGTGACGTGTACACCGCATTTAGCTCCGGAACGAAATTCCTGCAGGAACTTCCCCCTTTAATTTCCTCTGCTCAGCTCCCAACCATAAATAGCGGACACAAAGGCTGTGTAGCGCCTGGAAGAGGATGTTTGCAGAAGAGGTGCATGAAAGAGGATGTTTGCAGAAGAGGACGGAAGCATACAGACCACTTCTAAATAGTGAGTGAGAAAGTAGCCAGGAAGCAGCTTTCACAAACCTGCCAGTTATTCACCCAAGGTGGGAAAATCGTTCAGAAGGGAACAACGCGGCAAAGTATTAAATAAAATGGCCTTCCTAGAGCCGACATAAACAAAGGTATTAGCACTAAAAGTAAATAAAAACAAGCAAAAGTGATGTGAAACTGATCGCGATCATGATAAAGGTGGACAGGAAGAAGGGGAAAAGGAAAATGAAACTGACGAGTGGGAGAAGGGAGGGGGTAGGGGAAGGGACTCACATGATTGAAAGCTGTAAGACTTAATGAGCCTTGACAGTAACCCACATTGCGGCTGTGCGCGTGCAAGCGCGCATGAACACAAGCTTGAGGCCAGCAAAAGCCTCTAGTAGCATTTTCAAAAGCTCCACTCACTAAATTTCTCGCAGAGCAGCGCATGCACTGGCTCAGCAAGACCTAAAAATAAGTGACAATTCCCCAACTGCTATAAATTGAGAGCGCATGCAATATCGGAGACATCCATCATGGTGGAAAAATGGCAGCAAACTTTGACTGAGGCTGACCAAAGGCATTTTGGCATATCATGAATGTCTCATTTTTTTTCCTTCACTCTAACTCTTGGTGCAGAACCTTCTCCTTAGTTAGACATCTCCACCTGGGAGCCGCTGTCATTGTTGGTCCTTCAAAGAAATAAAGGCTTGCTCAACTGACTTTTTATTTTTTTAAAAGCAACCCCTTAGTAAACATTTTGGTATTGAAAAATAAATTCCCAAAATAGGAGTTTGTTTTCTCAATAGAAATAGCACACGCACCCTAATACTCAGGGAGTTTTCTCCGTGCTCATAGAGGCGATTCTGTGTTTTCCCTTTCTGTGTCCAACGTGTCTCTCAGAAAGCGAACAGCTGTTATTTGTAGTGCATTTGTTTTGTTGCACCTCAAGTCAAAAAATGACGAGGACACATTTCTCACTAAAATCTAGTGAGAAATTATGGATTTGCTTTCCACATAAATGTATTCCATTTGTCAAAATGTTGAGTAATTACGTAAAAACAAATTAGATTAATTTTTATCACTCTTACTTTTCACTGCAGCGCCAACTTGAAACAGTTGGCTTGCTAGATCTCGCCTACAGACAGCTTTTAGACTTTGGGGCCAATCAGGATGTTGGTCGGAAAGGGTCTGAAAGGCATTTACTTTGTTTGAATCCGATTCAGAACCTGCTTTTTCGACCAACTCAGACACTTTTACAAAACGACCGATTAAGATGTTCAGAAAGCGTTCGGACTTTCCGACTTGGTTACAAACAGCATTCAAAGTAACCGAGTCTGTCGGAGCAGGCTCATACAGGTCTACGGACTGCATTTCCGACCAAGCAATTAGGATGTCAGATTCAGACAGCCTTTCCGAATCGGTTGTTCTGACACAGATAGGTGGTTGGAATCTGAATTTGGGGCCCCTTAGAAGGCCTCCCTTTACCCAGGGACCTGTACAACCATGCACAGTGTGGCAGGCACCATGGGGTGCCCGCCACAGGGTGCACGATTTTCCCCATTCACCTCTTTTTAGGTCTCGGCTAGCGTGGCTGCGCACATGCGCAGCTCGGTGGGCGCGATTTGATTTCAAGGAGCTTCATTAAAGAGCTTTAAGTCCTGCCCCTCTTTTCAATTGGCTGACGTCACCATTTATGGTAAACGGTGGCCAGCCATTGGAAAATAGCTTTGTATGACGTGTACTTTTGGCTTTTTCAGACGGCCCACTTGGACGGGCTCGTCTGATTTCCGTATGTCGCAAGCAATTTCTCTCACTTTCGGGACCGCGCATGCCTTTTGCTCTGCCTAAGCCACCTGCATCAACTACCTGTTCCCTGTCTCTCCCTTTCCTCGCGGTGGCTGCCCTCAGTGTGTTTGTGTCCCTCCACTCATCCAAGGACCGCTGACCTCCTGCCCAGGGTTCCTGCTCCCACCTCAGACCCCGTATAGCCCTGTTTCTGGACACCCGTCCCTCAATGTCTTCAAGACTTCCAGTTCCTTCCCACTGCCGGACCCAACCCCGCAGGCCCTTGCCCAAGAACTGCTGCCACTGCGCTCCTGGTGCCTGCATGTCCTTACTCAACCGGACGCCTCAGCCCCACATGCCACCTGCTCCTGCCACACAGCCCTCTCCTACCCCACAGGGGCTCCATGCTGAGGGACTGCTGCAGTGTCCTCCTAGTATTCCAGACTCCCCTCGGGGCTCCTGTAGTCCTCGCTCGAGGCCCCAGAGCCCTGCTCTGCAGGCCCTTGCAGGCTGCCCTACCCTTGGATTGTCAGTCAGCAGTCCGCCCCCCTGCACGCCTGCCCTCGGTGCTCGGCTGCAGCTGCTGACAGCTCCGCCAGAGCATGTGACCTTCATGTATAAAATATGAAACTGTGTGAGGCGCACTCTGCTGCCCCCAAGCCCCTCTTGGGAGTTGCCTGTCCGGCTGGCAGGATGGCACTGCCAGACACCAAGTTTCTTGGACACCCTGTCAGCCATCTACGATACCCACTGTTAAAACTGCATCCTCATTCATTTTTCAGCACAAGGAAGATGTTTTAAAAACACCACCCACCTCTACTCACCAGGAAGTTTAAAGCGCCAATAACTTTTTTGCACTGGTTGCGGATCCTTCATTGGCGCTATAGTTTTATTTTAGCTGTTGAAACAAATGCATTTTTTGTTAAGCGGTATATGTCTATAGAATACTCATTAAAAGCCTGTGATTGATATGCATGTGTGGAAAATTTGTTAATGCGCTCAGCAATGTGTAGAGGTTACAATATCCAAAATTTTACTTAGAATAATGGCCTGGGTCGCTAAAATGATTTCTCCCTATAGGCCTTAGTTTGTACCCTTTACAGGGCAAAATGGAATATCGGCTCCGTAACACTAATTGCGTAGGCAGGCATTTGTGTAGAATGAAGAGCCAAGGGAGAAGATATGGCCCTAGGTCCTCCGATTAAATTGTTGATTTACATCCGAAGTTCCAATCCTGGCTTCCCACAAATGGTGTGATCCTGGGCAAAAGATTGCCAATACACTGTGTGCTTCTATTCTATTACTTTCCAGATTTTGAGGGGGCAGGGCACTGGGCCTCTGTACTTCTTTAAATTAAAAAGTGAGAGTACCTCTGCTTCTCAGTGGTTGTATGTCATTACAACTCATGCGTTTACAATGGATGCCTTTATCACACATCCTTTATCATAAAATGCCTTTACCATGTGTATCTTTACACCGCATATACCTTGACCATGCATGCCTTAAAAAGGCAAGTGTATGAAAGGTAAGTGAAACCCTTACTATTTTTGTAAATATATATATATATATATATATATAGCTACGATCTCAGCTTTCTCTCACCAGAGCCCAGTAACGGATTCCATCGGCGCAGAAGAAGAGAGGAAGACCCAAGTGCAGGTGAGCAGTGTTTTATTTAGTTGTTTGGAAGGCCCACCTCGACATAACGTTTCGGCCTACCCAGAGGCCTTGGTCACATGACGCAAAAGTGGAGGAAGGCAGAATTTAAAGTGCAAGTGCCTGATTGGTTTGAACCGTGATTGGATACTGCACAGTCACATGCTCCTACTCCAGATTAAAATTCATGGAAGAAAGACTGTTAAGTAGTTTGAATCACAGGCTAATCCCTGTTGTACAAATCATTATGTGCAAAATACAGTAAAATTACAAAATACAGTATGTGTCCCGAATTCAGACCTTAAATGATGTCACAAATTCAGAACAGTATCATTTTAGCGGAAATATGTAAAAAGTATGAAATACATTTAAAACCATTTCCATAATCTGATATTATCTATATTCAAATTGCAAAATAAATTTTGCTAATGTAAAACAGATAAAAAACTGTACATAATTCTTAGAATGAGTTTGAATACCACATCCCATAAAATATCCAATAAAATTGGAATAATAATGCTGCTGCATAATGCCCATTGTGATGTTAGGCGCACAATACTGTGACAGAGCCATGGAGGAGATAATACCAGTTTGAATACATTATCGCAGCCTCGTTATAAGATCACAATACTACACAGCCCAATACTGTGACAGAGCCCTGGAGGAGATAATACCAGTTTGAATACATTATCGCAGCCTCCCTATAAGATCAAAATACTAGCTCAGCCAACTACAACAGTCCCATTAATCTTTCAATAGAGCAAACAATGTTCAAACCAAAGTGATCGTGCTTAGTGATTAAAAATTGTGAAAATCAAAAAGTTTTGTTTTCTTTCATATTAAATTTTTTAATGCATTTGAATTCAACCTAAGCCTAGGCTGAGAGAATATATTGCTGTATCCACATCGACAAATGTTCTAAGGCTCTTAATAGCATTGTCCCCAAGTATGCCCATGTGTACAATGGCCAGAGTCTGCTGTGTATCAATAGCCAATTAATTGGTTGTTTGACTGATCATCATATGTTTAGATATAGTGGGTTCAACATGAGGTTTACAGGCACGTATAGAAGTCCTCTGTGGAGTTAAGGCCTCCTGGTGTCTTACTATCCATCTCCAGGATGTACCTGGTCTCCAAACTCCTCAGAGCACCCTCTCTATCACCTCCTCTTCTTAAGGGGCTTATCGAGTCGATGGCATAGTATTTTAAGAGTGCACTGTTGTTATTGTGACACTCTTTGAAGTGCCGAGCTACCGGATACGCGGAGTCATTGGTCTTGATAGCCCGTATGTGCTGGAGTATTCTCTTGTGGACCTGCAGCTTGGTGCTCACAACATACCGCAGGCCACAAGGACACTCCAGCACATACACCACGTATTCACTTTTGCAAGTCAATTGTTTATTGATCTTGCGCGGGGTAGCAGAGAAAGGAATAATATATTCCGATTTGTTAACCCCATGGAGGCAAGCCTTGCAGCTGGAACATTTCCTAAAGCCTCTGCTCTTATCCAACCAGTTATCGCGGGAACCTACCTCAGGACTAGGTCTTACCAGGGCATCCTGCATAGAATAGGCTTTCCTATAGGTGATCAAAGGTTTTGCCGACATGGTGCTGCCTATAACGGGGTCACATTTAATCAGATTCCAATATTTAGCAACTGATTTTCTTAAAGCACCATGTTGCCTATTGTACGCCCAGATTAGTCTAACCGGTTGTTTATCATGAATCTCAGTGTGTTTCAGTTTATCTTTAGGCTCGAGGGCCGAGTCACGGGATAATGCATTAGCTTTGCGCATTGCTTTGTCAATCAACTCCACCTTTTACCCCCTGGCCAGGAACCTGATTTTGCTCGCTTCCTGCGCCTGACTGCATTGTGTGTTGGTACTGCATAGCCGCCTGATTCGGAGCATCTCCCCATATGGGATGCTCCGAATCAGGTGGGCGGGGTGATGGCTACTCGCGTGAAGCACCGTGTTGCCTGCCGTTGGCTTTCTATACAACTTGGTCTGTAACTCGCCATCTTTGATCTCAACGGTCATATCCAGAAAATGCACATGGGACTGACTAATGTCTGAAGTAAAAGACAGATTATAATCATTTACATTTAGAGTGGTGACAAATTGTTCAGCTTCAGATCTTGTGCCACGCCAGATTAGGAACACATCGTCTATGAAACGATACCAACGAACAATAGACCTTGCAGCAATGTCGGCGAGTTCACCATGGAGGACCTGCCTCTCGCAGTATCCCATATGCAAACAGGCATAACTGGGAGAGAAGCAGGCCCCCATGGCCACCCCCCTGACCTGCTGGTAGTGCCGGTTGTTAAACATAAAAAAGTTATGATTCAAACAAAAAGTAATCATGGACAAAATCATCCTATTGTGTTCAGACATTATGATAGGTCTAGATCCCAAGTAAAATTCAATTGCTCTAATACCGTCCCGATGTACAATGCTGGTGTATAAAGACATAACGTCTAAAGTTATTAAGCACCAGCTTGGATCCCATTGTATGTTTTTGATTTTACGTAGAAAATCATTAGAATCTTGGACGTATGAGGGTAAGTTTAGAACATGTTCTTGCAGGAATGAATCCACATAGATTGTTGTGTTTTCCAAGAGACCCCCGCAAGCAGCAATAATCGGCCTGCCAGGAGGTTTGACTGGATCCTTGTGGATTTTTGGGATCAGATACATTGCAGGTGTGATGGGGTGGTCATTTTTTAAGAATTTCAATTCGTCCATAGTGATCAGCCCGTAAGTTCGCCACCCCATTAATAGTGAGTAGA
This sequence comes from Lissotriton helveticus, assembly GCF_964261635.1. Classification (NCBI taxonomy): domain Eukaryota; kingdom Metazoa; phylum Chordata; class Amphibia; order Caudata; family Salamandridae; genus Lissotriton; species Lissotriton helveticus. The sequence continues at coordinate 946,591,754 of NC_136068.1, forward strand.
AGTCTGTCTGAGCTTTTCTTACCACCCCCACATCACAATGTCTATAACAATCAGGGTTATTTAATTGAAGGAGGGCTTCTTGAACATAAAGTTGCTTTGGCCAAAGCACAATATTTCCTCCTTTGTCAGATTGTCTCACGATGATGTTATCATCTTGTTGAATCTTTTTAACCAGCTTAATATATTGGTCGTTTTGTTGGTACTTGTGTTGCTTAGTTGATAGAACTTTAGAATAAAGTGCCTTAATTTCCTTTGTGGCCGACTCATGAAATATATCAATATTGTCAAATATAGAAACAGGCGTGAACGTGGAGCGTGGCTTAAATTTAGTTGGACACCCTGCATTGACAGGAGGCTGTTCCGGGGTACTTTGTGAAGTGGATTGTTCACGTCTAAGGGATTCCATGTCCTGGAGCAAAGGGGCATCACGAACTAAGAGCCCCCGGTAGCTTGCCTCTTGTCTCACCCCTATTGTACGCTGTTTGTTCCCAGCAAAATGTTTTTGAAGTTTTAATTTTCGAACAAATTTGAATAAATCTATTCTGGTGTTTACATAATTAAAATCACTGGGAGGACAGTAGGAGAGTCCCATAGACGAAATGCGCAATTCTGATGATGAAAAATTGGTATCAGTTAAATTAATCACAGAAAGCGCCGTACCTGAATCGTTTATTTTTTGTTCCACCGCCTGTTGAAATTTTTCTTTTTTTGTTGATTTGTTCCTGGAGTTGGTTTTGCGTCGTTGGTAGCGTTTGGCATTACGGATTTTGCTTTTTGTTGCACTGGTTTCCTGGGGCGAAGTGTCTTGCGTCTGTCCTTGCGTAGACATTCCACCTCTTGTGCCAGTGAGAACCGGGAAAACCCCAGCCGAGGTTCCGTTTGTGAGGTATTAGAGTCTGAATCACTATTCACACTCGAGCTGAGGTTGGATTCAGAGGTCTCCTCTAATTGACCTGCATCAGGCCTGTTATTGGTGGAGGATGGTTGGCAAGGATATATATGTGCGTCTCTCTGCTGACACCCGGGCTGTGTTTTATGGTCTCATTGGTCCAGTGGGTGAAATGCCCCTGCTGCTGAGATAGAGTGTGGCACCCGCCCACCGCAGACTCCAACTCCAATAAAGCGACTCAGGCAGGATTCCATTGATAGTCAGAAAGACACAACTGAGTTGGAAACACCAGCACCTTCTATTTACAGAGATGCACTCAGGCGCGCATATAACACTGTTTTGGTGCAAATCAGAACTGGGTGGGGGGAAATGGGCACACAGAAAGAAGCTGGCAATTGTTGCAGATTTTACCCAGTTTTGGTGTTTTTTTTTTAATTTACTTTGTGCAGAGACTGTTAATTTAAATGTCATCCGCATATTAGTGAGGTTTAAAGGTTTGTCATTGTTATGTCTGGCTGACTCTCCCGTATCTTAAATTCTCTGTTCACAGAGGGTGCCTACTTTTGGCCCCACATATATTACCTGTTGCTGGCTGTCCTTGGCTGTTGATGGACCTCCACAGGTGTTGCCTCTGGCTGCACGACCGTCCTTGGATGTTCATAGTGTTCACAGCCGTCCTTGGATATTGATAGTTTCCACCTTTGGTTTTGAGTCTGCTCTTCCCTGTTTCGTGTGTAAGACTGTGTGTGTGTGTGAGACTGTGTGTGTGAGACTGTGTTTGTGAGACTGTGTGTGTGAGACTGTGTGTGTAAGACTGTGTGTGTGAGACTGTGTGTGTGTGAGACTGTGTGTGAGACTGTGTATGTGTGAGACCGTGTGTGTGAGACTGTTGTGTGAGACTGTGTGTGAGAGAGACTGTGTGTGAGGGAGACTGTGTGTGTGGGAGACTGTGTGTGAAACTGTGTGTGTATGTGTGAGACTGTGTGTGTGTGTGTTTGAGACTCTGTGTGTGTGTGAGAGACTGTGTGTAGGTGAGACTGTGTGTGTGTGTGAGAGACTGTGTGAGAGACTGTGTGTGTGAGAGACTGTGTGTGAGAGAGACTGTGTGTGTGTGAGAGCGACTGTGTGTGTGTGTAGGTGTGTGTGTGTGACACTGTGTGTGTGACCCTGTGGGTGAGAGACACTGTGTGTGAGACTGTGTGTATGTGTGACCCTGTGTGAGTGACCTGTGTGTTTGTGAGACACTGTGGGCCCGATTCACAGAACTAACTTAAGAAAAAATCCTGAACTTACTACCATTTTAGTATTCACAGAAGGCACTTTCTCATTTTGGTATTCACAGAAGGCACATACTCATTTCGGTGTTCACAGAAGTTAGGAGTCCTAACTTTAGGACCCCTAAATGCCTTCTGTGAATGCCAAAAAGTCTTAAAGTTAGGATTTTTCTCAGTTTAGGAGTAGTAAAGTTAGGACTCCTAACTTTAAGACTCCTAAACTGAGAAAAATCCTAACTTTAAGTATGTGGTATTTGACTGCAAGACATAGTGATCGATAAAGTATTGCCATTTTTATATGTTGCACTTTAGTATATAATGCACACTTTGACTCATGTCCCACTACCTTCCCCAAAGTTACCCAGATCATTTGTATTTACAGGCACAATATTGACCTCCAAGGCGTAAGGGACTAATACGTCGCCTTACCACTCACACACCACACGGTCCTGAAGAACGCCCACCGACCTTCCTAGGCGAATAGGGCTGAAACATGTCGACCTTTTAATATCACGAGAACTGATAGCGTGAGAATCTTAACAATTCTCTTCACACATATCTACTATATTTTCACCGCTAACTCGAATCCAGAACAATAAATATCGTTATCTGGCTGTCCGAGTTATTTTAATCTCACAATCACCACTTGTCACTGGACACTACTGCTTTTAACCTTGGGTTACTACCTCCAGGTGGAGACTGCATACCAACTAACCCTGTGATTATGCAGACACGAGAGTAATATAGTGGAGATCCAAGATATACCGCTACCAGAAAACATCTACTCACGTGCATGAGGGTTTTTTACCAAAGGACATACCACCTACCTGCAAAATCCAGGTTAGCAGGACAAGTGATTCTTCCCTCTCCCAACTGATTTGCGAGATTACATTTCAAGGAAACTGGATGGATCACACATTTTTTCCTTCTCCCTCCTCAATGATTGATGAGTAACTTGTAACCTGTCACTGAGAGGACCAAAGATGTAAACAGTCATAGAAGCTTGGAGTACAATGAGTGCAATCCTCACATTTTGTGCTATACACTTTAATTTTGTAGTGTTATTATCCATTCCATTCATATACTTTATTTCAATCGAAATAGACCATAAAAGTGCATAATCAATAAATATACAAACATTAAAATAATCCTCATAAATAAACAGTCCAATTAATTAATATACAATATTAAAATGCATCATGAGGTTCACAGAATAGTAGCCCCAGGCAGGCCATGACTTCTTGCCTCACTGTCCCTCTGCCGCTGCCATCTAAACATATGTTGGCCCCCTTGTTAATACCAAGTATAACAAGAGTCACTACACACATGATATTATCAACATCTAAAAATCAATTGTAGACAAATCTGGCTTTAAAAGATTGAAAAAAAGAAAATTTAAAACATGAGTGAAGAAAAGTGATAGCAATACAACCGCCTAGGGCCGTAGGGTGGACTTCAAGAACATCCTTCGCACACACCACATAGAGGTTAAAAATCGCGAGACTGCAAATACGATTGGCATATAGTATCATGTTTCAGGATCCTAAATGCATCTTCACAGTGCTCGGACCCTATATTTCTACACAATTGGATGCACCAGCGTTGTCTAGCTATTTTGTAACCCGGGCAAAAAAAAAAAGAACAATATGTATTTCTGACTCTTCTTCAATTGCAGGCGGGATACCCTAGAGGGGTGGGGCTAGACCATTTGATAGAAAATGCGCACAGCAGGAGGGTTCCAAATCTAAATTGGATATATAGGCATAGATGCATCAAGCTAAAAACCGGTCGCATAGGGGCAGATTCTCAGAATCTGCCCCTTTGCGACAGGTATTTTTGCATTTGGGATTCATCATCCCAAATGCAAAAATCGCAATTTAAGAAATCGCAAAATTGCGATTACTTAAATTGCGATTGCATTTAAGGAATCTCCTAGGTATTATTATCACCTTTACACACTATTTTACAACGTTACTTGATGGAATTATCCTCAAAAAAGATCATCTAAGCTCAAAATCCTGCACACTTCTGAGTGCCGTTAAAGGGTCGTCAGGGCCACAAATGGATTTCTTGTATGTATAATGTATAAATTGTTTTGTAACGCGCTCTGTTACTTGGGAGTATCCTGGCGCGATAGAAAAAAGCGGGGGAGAGCAGCAAGGATCGACTTATGTCACACTTCTAAACAGATGGGTTTTAAAAATTTTCTTAAACTGGGCTACGTCTTGACTGGAGCGCAGAAGCAAGGGGAGGGCGTTCCAGGCACGGGCCACTACAACAGCAATAGATTGGCCACCCAGCCTGGCTCGCCTAAACCGAGGAAGGGTCATTTTAAACAGCGAGGATGACCTAAGGGCTCTTGTAGGGACATAGAGAGTGAATCTCTTCTTCAGATAGGCCGGACCTTGGTCATGAGTGGCTCTAAATGCAAGCACTAATGATTTGAAAAGGATACGTTGCGGTACTGGGAGCCAGTGAAGACCAGACATATGAGACCGAACGCTCTTCCATCTCGGAACATTACAAAGGAGACGGACAGGGGCATTCTGAATGACTAACAACCGCTTAACCAGGTAAGCAGGAATGCCGCTAAACAGGGCGTTCGCATAGTCTAGCCTCGCTAAAAAAAAATGTGCTCGGGCAACAGTCTCCCTAGCCTCTCTAGAAAGCAGTAGAAAAAATGTTCTGAGCATTCTTAAAGTAGCGAAGCATGTCCCAGATACTTTCTTTATGTGGTCCTCAAATCTTCGATCCTCCCCAAACCAGATGCCGAGATTTTTGGCCGGGCCGCCCATCACCTTGGGACAGGGAATATTCGGGGGCCACAGTGAGTTCTTGAAACTGGGAGGGAAGGAGCCCTAAAAGAGGACCTCCGATTTATCCTCATTGCATTTTAGCTGGGCCAAGGTTAGCCAGCGAAAAACTGAGGACAGGCAAAGCTGAACCGTTGCCATGTCTAAGTGATCATCTGGCCAGGTGAAGAGTAGCTGCGTATCATCAGCATACCCTATGATTTTAGCCCCGTACTGTTCTGCTAAATAAACCAGGGGGGTGATGTATATGTTGAACAGTAGGGGGCTACGGGTTGATCCCTGTGGAACCCCAGTAAGAAGTGGTTTGGGCTCAGAGGAGAAAGGTGGCATCCAGACCTGTTGTGTCCTGCCAGAAAGAAATGAGGACAGCCAGGCTAGGACATTGCCACCAATGCCAATTGTGGATAACCTGGCAGTGAGGAGTGCGTGAGGGACAGTGTCGAAGGCGGCAGAGAGATCCAATAAAATCAGGACCGCTCTGCCGCCCCCGTCCAAACACTCCCGGATAGACTCCGCCATCTCTACCAGCGCCGTCTCCGTGCTATAGGCCGCCCTAAAGCCTGACTGGGCTGGGTGCAGAGCATTCGAAGTCTCGACAAACCTTTCCAATTGGCGAAAAACCACTTTCTCACATATTTTCGCCAGTGCAGGCAAAAGGGAGATGGGGCGATAGTTGCCTGGGACAGTAGCATCGAGGCCAGGTTTTTTCAGAAGCGGCAGGAGCTTTGCCTGCTTTCATTTACCAGGAACCTCTGCCAAAAAAAGAGAACGGTTCACTATCTGGGTGACATCCCTACAGACAATACTGGCAACATCCGCAAGTACACGGGCAGGGCAAGGGTCTGAGGGAGAACCAGATTTGAGGGACTGGAGAAGGAGCAAAATATCACACTCTGCGGCCGGTAAAACGTTAGTGAGCTGCTGAATTCCACCATGGCATGTTTCTTTCATCTACGCTTTAGCTACGTGCAAATGTGAACACACAAACCCTATTTTTTAAGGTTATATTTTCCTACAGTGACAGTTTTGGAGACAAAATTATCCCGCAAACATTATTTGAGGGATATCTTTGCTATTGTACAAAGGGCATAGCTTTAACAACTTTGCCAAGTGCAACATGTGTGCAATTACCTAACTAGAGCAGGAGATAGTTGTAACTAAAGTGGCTTCCAAAGCATCACAGATCCTTTATAACAGTTTTGGTAAACATCTTCGAGTGGTTGTCAAAGGTAAACTAGGAGATAATGTATCTGATTTTGAAGCAGGAAGTGATGTCACATAGTTAAGTCTTCTGTTTTTTCTTACTAGTTTCCCCTTTGGTGAATTTCTCAGAGTAAGGGTTTCTCTAAAGGAAGAGGGTCACTGGCTGAATCCAAAGATGGATTCGCAACCTTTCAGCAGCCTAGGTAGAGATTGCATTGAAGAGTCTCTGTTGAGAGCAGTTCCAAGAAGTGGCAGATGCCACCAGAGGCAGAGAAAGGTGGAAATTTCCCAGGACCGTGTGTTGAATCCTCCAGGTTTAATATTTAGAATATAAAAACACTTGCTGTTGGTGTGTTTGAGGTTTGTATTATGAAATTCGCCTTTTTGCACACGATGTCAGCTTTCACAGCTCTCCAGAGAGTTACCTGTTGCCAACAGTGGCTTTTCCAACACCTGCTAGTGTGATTTAGGCACAGTGTCTATGGGCAACAAATCTAGCCTTGGAGGACCTCCTTTTCTCATTGAGGTGGTCAGCTTTTACTTTCCTGGAAATAAGGTGACAACACAACATACATCCCAGGTGTTTCTTTTAGGGCTTTTGGACCCTAAGTTTACCGCCAGTAATATAGGTTGATGGCTCCAAAGCACTTAATGACATAGATCAGAAGTAATGTGAAGTAGAAGCTGCTACAACTGGATCGCCATTTCATACCTCTGGCACTGCCATTCCAACCACGGGTTTCAGAGCGCACAAAGACATTGGAAGGTCAGGAAAGTAAACATGGCTTTAAATCTCCAGTTTCCTTTATTTATTTACACTTTGTTGCTTCTAACTAGCCATCTTGGTAGTACATAGCAGATTCTTGAATGGCTACTGGTAGATGAAGGGGTCAATGGTATGATGAGATTGGTGGTCAAATGGTGGTGGTGTCACTTCCGGTTAAATGGTGTGATGTCCCTTATGCTCCCATTGGCTTTTTACTGAAGGAAGGCACACACCAATACCCACATTTTCATAATATTTCTGAACTCTTTTAACAGAAGAATATTAAATAGTAATAATTTTTATTATAATATTTGCCAATTGCGCATGAAGATTACCTGGTACAACTTCAGCACTGTGTAATTTTCACATATGTAGAAGAGATTTTGTTTGAGGCAAAGGAATTATGAATTAAGACTTCTTGGGGGGGAATACTCTCTAGTAGTGCAGAAAAGTACTTCCAGGAACAATGGTACATATATCAAACTGTTGTTTAACAGAAAAGATAGGGCTAAAACAGAAACAATGAAAAAAAAGCTTTATATAAAAGGGCTAATTACAGTTTGAGATAAAAAATAAGTGGTTATCATAGTGGTGGCTAGTAGGCTCCAACAGTAAGGAATCTGGGTCAATAGATGATCCATACCATATTTTCCCCTTTATTTGGGGAAATTACATTAATCACTCTAAATTACAGATTTGAACCAATGTATTAGCCTAGACTAGCACTGCATACCACCACATCTAACATTATTATGTAGTACTTTTTTCACAATAGATTAACCTGGTTAAAAAAGAAGAGAAAGAGAAAACAACAACATAGGGAGAACACAGCGAGTTAATCTTTGCTCCTTTATCTCTACATCCCTACTCATCACATGTGAGGTTCCTAAGGATTCAGTGTTGGCTGTTGCTCATTTTCTTTCATGTATTAGGCTGTTGCTAGGGTATATTAGCAACAAATTGTTGCATTTAACTTCCTATGTTGATGACATTGAATTTAACCTGAGTCAATGGCCTAACGATAAATGTAATGACGTCATGCCAAGTGGTAGAGGGAGATTTTTCTTTTGGGTTCTAGACTTGTATGTTCATCTTCACTCCGTCCACTAATGCCAGCTACAGTGGGATGCAAACGAAACTAAAGGACAGTTTTAAAACGTAGGTTTTGGTAGGAAGTTAGGCTTATGTCAACTGCATCAAATCCTTTACTTTCAATGTGGGAACACTCATGAGGCATGGTATGGACACATGATTGAGTTTAGTATAGCTTTTGGCAATCACCTTAAGGAGATTTCAAAAAGACTCGGATACAACAGCTTCCGAATGTTCAAAACTCTGCTGTTTGTTTCATGTTTGCACTGAAGGAGGAACAAATCCTGCTATTGAAAACAGAGAAGGTCTACAGGTAGTCTTGATGGCACACTATCAAGGTGTTAAAGATAGTTATTGGCCAAAGGCAGCAGTGTTCAGAGTGATCAACCAGACAGGATCAGAACCATCCTGGTAATAGCAGATGGTACAATCTGCAGAAGGAGTGGAACTAGATGCCAGAAGATATAAAAGACTGGGAAGTCACTACAGTTCCCAATTTATACAGCAGCCCAGGGGATAAACTCAGCAACAGCAAAATCCAGCAGTACGTGGCCACATATGGCCACTCCACAATGGTGAACTCATAATGACTCATAAATGTCCCACACACAATTACAGAAGCACCAGAAACGAACAGCAGCAGGAAGACAATGAAATCAAGATGATGTAGATTTGTTTTCAAAATTCAGGGTGGCACATGCACCCCACAAAACATAGTGCACAGTCTGCTAAGATGTTGTCCTCACATTTCCTAGTAGACAGAATTAGCTGCCATTTCTGGAAAAGCTGGTGTCGCTGACATAGATCCTGAAAATACATAGCACAATAATATTGTTAAGATTAGGGCTCATGACTCAGGTGTATGTTAGGCCATCACCTTCACAGTGCATGACACAAAATATGCCGGTAGCTGAATTTCTGCTACCACTTCATGGGATAGTTTACTATCAAGGTCTTCAACCTTTTCTATAATGAGAGCAACTTGTGATCAATATACTGTACCCTAAGCTGCATCCAAATATGGATTAGATAAGGATATATAAAGAACAGGCAAATTAACTCTGCCTTTTTGGAGCACTCAGTCATGAAGCAGTGACAAAGAGCACCAATATCACAAGAGCTGTATAAGCAGTGGCGGATGCCCTGCTGGGGCAGCACAGGGAACAAAATAGAAGGGAAAAAAATTGAACTTACCTGCAGGCCACTGCCTTGTTTGTCTTCTGCTCCTCTGCTCCTGTTGACTCCCAGCAGCCACTGCACAGGCTCCCAAAAACCCCAGTGCCAATCCAGACTCTGCTCTCATGCTGATAATACCATCACCAACTAGATAGCAGTGTCAGAATTTGTCTGAGTGGTGTGATTTGGCACTCAGTAAGAGACAGGCAGCCTGTGGCTGTTCTCCACCTAGGTGTGCAGCACAGATTGGGTTGGAGAGATGTAAGTGTGCATGTCAGTTTTTCCATCCTAAGAAGACAGGCCAAACCAACATGCGCAAGTGCCCACCACTCCCCCCTTCTTCAAGATGCTGTCCATAAGGATGGCCTGCCCTGCCATAGGCTCAGATCAGCTGGGAAAAATAACATTATAATAACCTTGTTTTATTATCATTTAATTTTTTCTGTTTGCGTTGCTCAAAGACCAGTGGGGTGACGATCATCCATCTTAACAGAGGAGCCGCCGCTGTGTATATGGATCATTTACCTGTGGGGTTCCCAAGTAAACTGTATTGTCCCTTTTTTTTCTTACTTACGTTGGATGACACTGCTCTCGTTATTTTTATTTATTATTATGTATTTAGAACCTGAAAGGCTCCACTCATTCAGCTAATCTTGCTGGAATCCATTTATTGGTCACCTGAAACAAATCCAACCTTAATGACTCAAGATTAAGAATTACTGGTGACAGAAGGGTACAGGTTTGATAGTCAAGGGTTTCATTGACCGTAGGTGATCGGAAAGGTGCATGAAGACTTCACAGTGCTCCAAAAGTAAACACATCTACATATAACTGTCTCCATATTCATGCCCATAGAAGAACCTATGAGCCACTATAGAAGGACACATTAATGAATGAGAGAATTGACTTAGGACATTTAGTACTTTTTAAGGAAGAAGAATAGAGACAGAGGAAAGAGAGAAAGAAAGAGGAAAATAAGAAAGGATAAAGAAAGTAGAAGAGGAAGAAAGATATGAACGGTAAGGAAAAGAGGGGAAGAGGATGGAAGAAAAAAAAAAGAATGTGAAAAAGGAGAAAAGTACTGAAAGGAAACAACAGGAATGAAGCATACACAAAGGAAGGAAGGAGGGATTAAAGCGAAAGAGGGATGAAGGAAAGGGGACAGGAAGGTAAGATTGATGGTGAAAATGAAAACAAGAAATGAGGTAATGGAAGGAGGAATGGAGAGCAATAATACAAGGACTGGAAGTGATGATAAAAAGAAGAAAAGGTAGAAAGTAATGAAAGACATGAAAGAAGCAAGAAAGCGAAGTGAAGAAAAGGAGCAAAGGTTCAGAAAAAAAGAAATAAGGAAAAAAGGGATTAAAGAAAGGAAAGGAGGAAGGTTGGAGGAAGTAATGAAAAAGCAATGGAAAAGAAAATGTGGGAAAGAGGTGAAGGAAGCAAAAAAGGAACTAAGGAGAGAAAGAAAAGAGAAGGGTTGAAAGACATAATGAAAGAAACACAGATACAAACAAGAAAAGGAGAGGAAGAGACAGAAAAGAGACCAAGAAAGGAGGAGTGGGAAAGAAAAAACAGAAAGAATGGAAAAGAATGAGAAAGAAAACAAATAGACAAAAAAGAGAAAGAAAGAAAGAAAGAAAGAAAGAAAGAAAGAAAGAAAGAAAGAAAGAAAGAAACACAAGAATAGAAAAACAGATCAAAGTGTGCTCTGAAACATTTATTTGTTGTCAGACTTCTTAAGAGGCATCAGCTCGACACATGTTTACTTAATACGAGGGTGGGCTGCACACTTCTCCTGCACTGAGCCATTTTGAAGCCTCACATTCACGGGCGCAGAGTGTTTTAAGTTGCATCATTAGAAGGAGGACAGCCACATACTCCTCAACTCCACTGACAAGCAGGCTACTGACAAAATGCGAGCTACTGGTAACCCGCGATTGACCTCTTAGAGGCCCCTGGCCAGGGTGGCCTAGAGGCAGCAAAAGGTAGGCCCGTTATTTCCTTATGCGAAGAGAAGAAATTGTCAAAACAATACTGGAGAGCTGCTGTTAAAAGAACTGAAGAGCAGCAAGGACGATCACTGCTAGGAACAGTCCATGCTACACCGCTTTGGCAGCAAACCAAACTCCTCTTCCTACTATCACTCCTCCTCCGTACAGCCTTGTAATGTGCATAGCCCAAATGAAAGGGTAACATTGCCTCGTGTATTTCAGAAAACATGTTACATGCATTCAGTGCTTAATCTGTAAAAATATAAGTGTCTGGGCTCTCGCCAGGAGTCTACTGCAGCTTGCACCACACATCGCCCCTGTCAGGCTGCCAATGACAGCTACTAACCATCAGACTCCTACAAGTGTGACAATTTGGACTATTTCAGGCCCCCAAAGCTATAAGAATTACTTCAGTGGCACATCATAGTCATTTTTTATGTATACTAAATGAATAATTAACTGTTGTGGTCATCAGTACATTGGCCAGACAACGCCACCTTGTGCAGACTGTCTCAAGCGCTGGTGCTGGCAATTAAGTGGTGGTGCCGAGTATCGGAAACCACCAGCTCAAATTAAGCACTGCATGCGCTCAAGACTTACACATACTGTGGGTGTGTGTCAAAAGAACAAACTCATTTTTAGTCACTATTAAAAAACATGAGCGTGAAGTACTGCAAAAAGTCAATATTCCTGAAAGCCCTCTACCATAAGTAAAAGAAATTTATGTTTCTACATTACCTAGAAAACAAGACATTTAAATAAGGCAACTAAACATGTGCGAAGCACATGACCCAGCAAAGAAGCATGTTTATTGGAAAAGCACAATGGGTCCTATACAAATGATACATGCGGTTGTAAATAGAGGTTTACAACTAGATCCAGCGAACTTATCTCTGCTGGAGATTCACAAAGAGATTCCTGGCAGTCATAAGCACGTTTAGTGATGCAGAGATCTCCACCACAGGTGTGGAGATCTCTCTCTGCACCCGTAAAGCATACTCAAGGGTGGTATTTAGGGCATTCTTGATCGTTTCAAGGAATGGTTAGTTTTGTTTATAAGCATTCAAAACCTTCTCACATTTCGCTTTGCAGGCTGGAAAGAGTCTTATTTGAACTACAGCCAAAGGCTGGCCTAAGTACTGTTCCAAGCAGGGAAGGGAAATGGGTCACCTCCAAATTTGGTAAGGGTGTAAAGGAAGACATATGTCAAAGGAGAAAATATATTCCCCATGGAGAAAAAAGAAATACATTTGCACAGGGGATTCGATCAACCTGTTCGGTGTTCTCCGCCGTGGAAATCTTTTTACGAAGGAAATGGGATATAATTTTGGAAGTCACATGATTTTCCAAAAACTCCTGTAGGCGAACATTTGCATGTGGATTTTATGTGGAATTTGTGAATTTCAGAAAGTAACATATTTACACTTGGACTCAAATGTAAATGTAAACCTCTGAGTGTAGATTTGCTACTATCTTTGTGAATCGGTTCAATATTACATGTATAGGACTTCTAATAAACAAACATGAAAAGGATGCTTATTCAGACAGGACAGAACTGTAAGGTGTACTATATAATTGTAATTGGTCAGTGTCCTTCAGGTCACACAAAGTTGTCAACAAGTGTCAAAATGGCAATGGTATAGATTTAAATACTGTGAAAATGAATTACAAGCGTACAGGAATTCATTAGCTGAAGTACTCTAATAAAAAAACCACAACACAGCTACATAAAATCGTAGCGTAGGTGTAAAATCTGTGCATTATTCTAGTCTAGTACTGTCATTTTCTTTTTGTTTAAATAAAAGCACCTTAACTAATGCGCTTTCGTACTTTAGAGACTCTTTCTAGATGTTTTAGCCCATACGGGTTGGAGCGGAAAGGGCGGGATTTTCCTTCTAGAGTTTGCTTACCATTCCCCAGAATCCCGTTACAGGTCGACTGGACCTTTTTACCTGTCATAGAATGAATTAGGCAATCTATCACCAGTAGCCAATCAACTTTCGACGATTCCCATTGTTTCCCCAAAGAACCACCGACTAGGGACTAAATTTGAAGATTTATTACAAAGCCAAAAACAAGTGAAGGTATAAACACCTCAGCAAAAGATTCAGGAGATAAACAGGCACTAATACAAACATAATCCTATGGAAAAGTCCCAGACGGCTTAGGAACAATACAAGAATCAATTCAAGAATCATCAGGCTAACAAGAATTGCTAAAACCTGAGTTTTAGTATGCATTGGAAAGAGTATAAATCAGGTTAATCTGTCCCTACACTATACTAAGTGACATCCCTGCTCAGCAATAGCCCAACCTAATAAAGGTGTCAGCAGTGGTGACTTCCAAAGAAGTTCACTCACTTTCTCTCTCTTAGTCTAGAGACTCTTCAGTCCTAGCTAAGCTCTTTGTCAACCAACTGCTCCCTCTCACACCTCAGCCCATCTGCTCTGCCTCCACCCTCGGGGTGCTGTCCCTAATACAAAACCCCACAATGCTGACGACACGCCTTCAGGTACGCCCCTCTCAAAGTTTTGGTTTTCAGAAGTTTTCCATCATGGCACATCTCCACCTTTGTTCGTTAAGAGGTCCATGAATTCCTCGGCTACTCCTCCATGTCTGAGTCTAGCATCCTAACACTCGTACACAATAGGCCCTTCTACTTTACTGTCTACTTGATCCGGCACCTGCAAAGGAATGCATGTGAATCGGCTCACAATTCTTAAATGTTGCAATTGACTTTAGCTAAAAACAGCTTTCTTCATAAACGTCTTTACGATTTAATACTAAGCAAACATTGTCGATCAGGCCTACACAATTTCCATAGACTGGGCCTCTGCACGTTTTATAGGCCCAACATCCTAACATGAGCATCTCGTTCTTTTCTTAGGCCTCCATCTTTAAGCAAAAACATTTTTCTTCAAGCACTTGTATAACGTAAAAAAGTACACCATGAACTTTATTAAAACAGAACTAAATACATAATGGTGATCTTACTAAAACACCTCTTTTTAGTGAAAGGCTCCACGTCAAATGACATTTCTATGTTAGTGTAACATTATTGATTTTCAAAACTCTTATCATCAGCTCTACATGTATTTCTATCACCGAAAACAGTAGTCCTCAACCCTACATTACAGTTTGAATACTATTAGAAAGCCCTCTATATATGCGGGTGTTAACTACTTGTACATATGGTACACCCCTATAACATTTTATTTCTGTTTGGCGCTCTCTCAGTTCCCCCCTTTGATGACCTGTGTCATCACCATCATCACCCTATCTCTAAGGATAAGAACTGAGTCAAACAGAGCTTGTCGCCATTTTTCCTCTCTTGAGCATCTCCAAGGCTCTCAAGCTCCGATATTGACTGTCCTGCAAGTTCTCCATCCTTCGCTCTTGTACTCTCATCAATCTTTCTAATCTCCTTGACCTATACCACTTGTACACTCTTACCAAACCCCACAATCCAATCACACATGCCACAAGTATGATGAGGGGTTTCAGTACAACCCCCAGGAAACTTCTTCCCAAATTTGCGAACCAGTTTCCAACATTTCCAACTCCCTTGCCAACCTTCTCCTACACGTTCTCTTGCGTCAAATCCTCAATTTCATAATGAATGGCAGTAATGTTACTTATATATTTCTTCAGATCCTTGGAATGGTCTGGAATATACGTGCAACATTCCTGAACCTTCAAAAGTTTACAGACTCCTCCCTCTTTTGCTAGAAGGATGTCTAAAGCAAGACGGTTCTGTAAAACCATTGTCCTTATCGACAACATCTCACCCTCAACCAACACTAATGACTTAGCTGTACTCATTGACAGTTCATCCACCACAGTTGCCAACTGCCGTATCTTCACGTCATTCAGAATCACTCCCAACATAGGTATCACTGCTCCAAACACATCTCCAACAATTGCACCAGCGCTTTCACCTCTTTTTACCCTCGTCTGCCGCCCTCCCTCCAAGAGAGCAAAATCCTCAGTATGGTATATCTTGGGAAGAATGATCGCTAGGTAACACGTTCCGTACCATTTCTCCGGCAACCTTACATACGCATTCCTCCCGCAGACAAAGTAAACCGTAGGAATCACCTGCACCACACTCTTCAAGAAATCTTTTGTGTAAGACTCCACTGTGAAAGTGTGTTCACATGTAGTATGACCCACATACACATTCTCATAATACGTTTGTGGTCTGTGAATACACAACTTCCCCTTCTGCACTTCATCTAGAGCTATCGGACCATAACTCCCTCTTGACTTGTGCTGCTTCTCCTCATCCGTCCAATCAATTTTACCTTGCCCTGAATCTTGCAACTGTTTTTGCCTTTTGTACCTGTCCTCAACTTGTTCTATGAACTTTTTCTCTGTCTCTGATAACAAACATGTCAGATTGTGTCGGTGTGCATATGAGGTGTCTAACTCTTGTGTCGGAAGGAAAAAATACCCAAGTCTATCGTCTGACTTATAATAATCGAACTTATTCAGGTGTTTATAAGCAGGGACCTCCGGTAACACAGCATCATAATTCGAAAAGAAATATTCAAAATGGTTTCTCCCATAAAATATGCTAAGCAGCAAACTACATGAAATTCCATATGTCAATGGAAGGTGATGGTATCTAATACCCTCATCTACTGAAGCCGGCAATTGCATACACACATAGCAGTCTTTCGCATCCATCACATCAATGTATTCATACAATAGCTTTGCATACGCATTTTGCCCAAAATTGCCTTTAGATAGGTCGGTGTGTAACCTACGACTCTCTTCTTCCAGCAAAGCCTTTTCTGCTCCTACCCTGACGTCTTTCTTGCTAGAAGTGGTAGGTGTCGGTGTTCCCTCAACCTTCACTGCCTGCTCATTTGGTGCAAAATAGGAAACTATAACTACCAAGGAAATAAGGAATATCACTCCTCCTAGAAGGGTGCCTACAATGCACTTAGCCCTACGAGTCGGGTTTCCAGCCTCCATGGTCTCGGAACAATGCAGTTCGATTTCAGCAACAACCCAAAGTCTCTTTCTTGGTTATTTGAGTCTCTCGAACCACACCTCGGAAAGCGGAAATCCCCTGTCTTTTGCTCTTCGCTAGCATCAGCAACAAACAACCCTAACCCTTCTCCGTCCTCTGTGGAAAGTCCCTAAATTTCTTCTTCTTCCACTCAGCTCTAGGTTAGTTCAACGGCTATTTACAAAGTCTTTAATAGTCAATGATAATATTTGCTCCAACTGCCATTAGCACATAATCCAGAAGTTCCATGCGAAGCACAACCGATTCGTAAGATGGTATTTCGGGACCAAATGTAGGAAAAATCAGTCTATCCAGGATCAAATCACGTATCTTGCTTAGGTAAGGGGGATTAGGAATGGTGAGTGTCAGTACGCCTTCGATCTCAAGTCCTGGTACCAACAGCACCACTTCCAGCTTAACATTTGGGGTCGTGCTGGTCACCGACACTGCCCTCACCCTCCCTGATCTCAGTACACCGGGCATTTGTCAAAGTGTAGGTCCACTCAGGAGTGGCGTATCTCCGACAAGGTACTCTCACCCTCCTCGACCTTCTCGGACCTCCTTGCTCTGGTTCTTGTTCTCCCTCTTCTTGGTCTGATTCTTCCGATATATACAGGGGCAAGATTTCTTTCTGAAACCAGTCTTACGTTCAGTCGTCTCCGTCTCTCAGGCCAATGAGCCTCTGCGCATCTCACCCTTCTGTTTCTTCTTGGTACGCCCTGCTCATCACTACTTTCAGCTTGCTCTGCGCTCAAATCGCCTTCACAGCCACTTCCCCATTCAGAGGCAGACTCAGTGTCACTGTTGTCGTGATTTCCTTCAGCTTGATCAGATGAGTTACCAGCCTCTTCAGACACCTCCACAGCTTGACTTGTCCCCTCTAGTGGATCTTCCTCCACAGCTGGATTTTCATCTACAAGAGGAGCTGTTTCTTCCAGAGGTGCTGGGACTCGCCGGGTGTGAGAAGCATGGACCCAGTTTGGCAATCCTCCACACTTCACGGCAGTGTTCGTCACCAAGATAACTTGAAACGGTCCTCTCCAGCGCACATCCAGGCAGCTCTTCCTTACGTGCTGCCGCACCAGGACCCAGTCACCCGGACACAGGTTGTGACAAAGGTCTCTAGATGCCAGAATTTCAGCAGCCTGCACCTGAAGGGACACAGAATGGATGACATCAGAAAGTCCTTTGCAATAATCAAGAATCAGATCATCTGTGATATTTATCAAGGCCGTTGTAGGAATAGATGGCAGTCTCATAGCCCTCCCCATCAATACTTCGTGAGGTGAGAGTCCTGTCCTCCTGTCTGGCGTACTACGCATGCTCATTAACACCAACGGTAATGCATTTGGCCATTTCAGGGACGTAGATGAGCACACTTTCGCCATTCGAGCCTTGAGAGTTCCATTTATTTGCTCCACTATGCCAGAAGCCTCTGGTCGGTAACTACAATGCAGTCTCTGGTCAATGTTCAGCGCAGAACAGAGCATCGTCACAACTTCGCTATTAAAATGCGTCCCTCTGTCCGATTCCAAAGAGGTTGGCACCCCGAAACGTGGCACTAGCTCCTTCAACAATAACTTTGCTACTGTGAGTGTGTCGCACCTACGAGTTGGGTATGCCTCAACCCACCTGGAAAACACACACACGATCACCAAGACATACCTGAGGCGATTGCACCTCGGCATCTCAATGAAATCCAGTTGCATCCTATAGAAAGGTCCGCCGGACCTTCCAATGTGACCCATTGTAACTGATGTTCTTTTCCCAACGTTCATTTGTTGACATGTAACACACCTCTGACATACTGCTTCCGCAGCCTATTCGGAATTTCGGGTTGTACCAAGTCTGTCTGAACACACGCATCATCGCATCTCTCCTCAAATGTACAGGACCATGTATCTGTCGTGCCATCGGACTCACCAGTTCATTCGGCAACACCGCTCTCCCATCGGCCAGACCCACAAGTCCAACTCTCCTTTGACACAACCAGCCATCTCCCACACTTTTTTCTCATAATCTGACGCCTGCTCCTGCATGCTCTTCAATTCTTCCCAGGTATCTGCCACCTCAAACATCATGCTTAACTCAGTCATTCCCTGTGCCCCTTCAACAGTTTGTTCAGTAAATGAGTATCCCTGCTCGGCACAGTAACGTGCGACTTCATCACCATAACGATTTCCCTGGGACACAAAGTCAGTACCCTTTGTATGTGCTGTGCATTTCACAACTATATTATTTACAACAAGGGGTGGTGATGGGCAGAGTCTCTGAATTAAGCAGAGTACTCTCACCCAGTCAAGAGATCAGGGCTAGATCCAACACCGTTTTTTAGCTCATTGCACCATCCCAGTTTCAGAACCTGGCTGTATGCAAATTAGTCTGTCCCTGGCCCAGTGCATCATGGGAACAGGGCAGACCAGACTACATAAGCCAATTCTTACACTGGGAAGGAAACAAGCTTCCGGGGACCGGTTTCTGCCATTTCAGGCGTCTTCGGCCCGGCTTGCTTGAATCCTGATGGTGCAATGAGCAAGGGACTCACATCTGAGTATACCCTTCCACGCTTAGGGTGGAAAAAATTATTTACAACAAGGGGTGGTGATGGACAGAGTCTCTGAATTAAGCAGAGTACTCTCACCCAGTCAAGAGATCAGGGCTAGATCCAACACCGTTTTTTAGCTCATTGCACCATCCCAGTTTCAGAACCTGGCTGTATGCAAATTAGTCTGTCCCTGGCCCAGTGCATCATGGGAACAGGGCAGACCAGACTACAAAAGCCAATTCTTACACTGGGAAGGAAACAAGCTTCCGGGGACCGGTTTCTGCCATTTCAGGCGTCTTCGGCCCGGCTTGCTTGAATCCTGATGGTGCAATGAGCAAGGGACTCACATCTGAGTATACCCTTCCACGCTTAGGGTGGACAAAATTATTTACAACAAGGGGTGGTGATGGACAGAGTCTCTGAATTAAGCAGAGTACTCTCACCCAGTCAAGAGATCAGGGCTAGATCCAACACCGTTTTTTAGCTCATTGCACCATCCCAGTTTCAGAACCTGGCTGTATGCAAATTAGTCTGTCCCTGGCCCAGTGCATCATGGAAACAGGGCTGGTGCAATGAGCTAAAAAACGGTGTTGGATCTAGCCCAGATCTCTTGACTGGGTGAGAGTATTCTGCTTAATTCAGAGACTCTGTCCCTCACCACCCCTTGTTGTAAATTATTTTGTCCACCCTAAGCGTGGAAGGGTATACTCAGACATGAGTCCCTTGCTCATTGCACCATCAGGATTCAAGCAAGCCGGGCCGAAGACGGCTGTAATGCCAGAAACCGGTCCCCGGAAGCTTGTTTCCTTCCCAGTGTAAGAATTGGCTTTTGTAGTTTGGTTTGCCCTGTTCCCATCATGCACTGGGACAGGAACAGACTAATTTGCATACAGCCAGGTTCTGAAACTGGGATGGTGCAATGAGCTAAAAAACGGTGTTGGATCTAGCCCAGATCTCTTGACTGGGTGAGAGTATTCTGCTTAATTTAGAGACTCTGTCCCTCACCACCCCTTGTTGTGCATTTCACAACGGCTATCTCTGCTGGACCCTGCAAAGCCTCCAACAGCAATCTGATAGATTCTCCATTTCTGATAGGGGAACCTGATGATGTCATGTATCCCCTTTGAGACCACAACTGACCGAAGTCATGAACCACACCGAACCCATATTGGCTGTCAGTATATATGGTGATCCGAATTGTGTTGGCTGCCAGGCAGGCACGCGTCAACGCAATTATCTCAGCCACCTGAGCGGAGTATACTCCTTCCAGGCAGGCCGCCTCGACTATTCCAGTAATGGTACATACAGCAATAGCCGCTCTCAACTGACCAGTATTGTCCCTTACGCAAGAGCCATCAACAAAGAAAATTTCATCTGGGTCTACTAGTGGCTCATCGACAATATCTGGTCGGGGTTTGGTGCATAGTTTTGTCACATCAAGGCAATCGTGGTCTTCCCAATCATCATCTAAATCATTTGGTAATGGCATCAAAGTAGCAGGATTCAAGACCGAGTACCTCCTAAGGGTCACATTCTCCGCAGCAAGTATAACCTGCTCGTAGCGTGTGAGCCTATTATTTGTCAAGTGCTGCGTCTTGGTCCTGGTCATCAACAGCTCCACTGAGTGAGGAACATGTACAGTCAGTGGATGACTCATCACAATGCTTTCACACCTTTCAATGCTGACACCTGTTGCAGCAACGGATTTGAGACATCCGGGCAACGCTGCGGCCACTGGATCTAAGGTAGCCGAGAAGTAAGCAACTGGTCTACGGACTCCTCCATGATCTTGTGCTAAGACTGCCAAAGCACACCCCTCTCTCTCACAACAGAACAGTGAAAATGGTTTGGCGTAATCAGGCATTCCCAACGCCGGAGCGCGACACAAGTCCTCTCGCAGCTCAAGGAAAGCCATCATACATTCTTTGTCCCATGGTACCGGATCACTTACGTCCTTGTGCATCAGTTTCTGCAAAGGTTTCGCCTTCAGGGAAAAGTTGGCAATCCACTGGCGACAGTAACCAACCATACCCAAGAACATCCTAACCTCTCTCTGTGTCGAAGGCACCATCATCCTCATGATCGCCTCAATCCTGTCAGGCAACACTTTCCTCTTTCCCTTCTCTATTCTGTGACCCAGATACTGTACTTCAGATAAACAGTACTGTAGCTTTCTAGGGGATACCTTGTGTCCATTCTCTGCTAAATGGTTCATCAAGGCAATGGTGTCAATCCTGCAAGCATCTTCTGTCTCTGACGCAACAAGGAGGTCGCCTATGTACTGTACGAGAACGGAGTTCTGCGGCAGTACCAGACTCTCTAGGTTCTTTTTCAGCAACTGATTAAAGATCGATGGGCTCCCCGTGTACCCTTGAGGGATACGACACCATAATAGGACACGGTCCTCTATTTTGAACGCAAAAAGAAATTGGCTCTCCTCATGCAAGGGGATCGAAAAGAAAGCCTGACACAAATCTATCACAGAAAACCATTCGGCTTGGAATGGTATCTGAAACAGTATCACTGACGGATTTGGTACCACTGGACAACATGGAACAACTATGTTGTTCACTTTTCGCAGATCCTGCACAATCCTGAACTTCCCGCTAGGCTTCTGCAAACCCATGATCGGAGAGTTGCATGGACTGCCCATGACTTCCTTTAGAATTCCCTGTCTAATCATGGATTCGATCACAGGTCTTATCCCTGCAATCGTCTCCGGAGTCAACTTGTATTGGGGCGTTCTTGGGAACTCAGCATTCGGCCTCACTTGAATCTTAGCTGGCTCCACTCCTCTAATCAAACCGATCTCCTCTCCTGTAAAGTCCCACACTTCCGGTGAGACGGAGTCCCTCAAATCCCAAGGGAGTTCCTCCACAGTTAAAGCAGGGTACGATTCTATGCACACATGCGTATTTGCAACCTTGAAGGCAGCATCATCGTCATTTGTCTGCAACTCCACTCCTCTCGGGGTACAGTAGATGGTATAATTGAGTTTACACAGGAGATCTCTCCCTAACAGACACACAGGACTGGAATCACACACTACGAATTGGTAGTTATCCCTGAAACTCCCGATCTTCACTGGGACTGGTTCTCCATAGTGAATTGATTCTGGACTACATAATCGTTGAATATTGTATTTTTTATCTTTTACGGGATCTGGTGGTTTCTCAGTCCGTTTTCAGCGATCATAAGATAATTTTCCTAACCCTTTCTATATTTCCGCCCCCCACCTACCCCTGGACTTTAAATGGTGATCAGGTCAATTTTGGTACTAAAACCGTAAGGTGTTTCTGGAACTCTAATGCTACGAGGAATCTGGAACACATTCTCGATATGACATTAAAAGATCTCCATAACTGGTCAGGGGTTGAATTAATTTCTTTGGAGGGTTTTATGTAGGTGGTCACCTCAGTCGCTAGAAAAACCAATTTAACTATAAAAAAGTCCTTTCAACCTAGATCGATTATCTCCCTAAATAAGAAAATAAATAAATTAGTGAGGGAGCAATACCTATCTAGATCTCAAGAAAGATACCAAGAAATAGCCCTCTTAAAAAGAAGGAGGCAAAGGGCGAAGATTCAAATAAAAAAAGAAAAAGAAGATTCTATCTGGATCAGTTTGCGAGAGGCCGTAGTAAATGGTCACGTTCGACTTTTTTGGTCCATAATCGGAGAAGGCTGTGGAACTAGAGTTAGTTCCCGTCCCATTCCCATCCCGGAGCAAATCTGGATCACTTACATTACTAATTTATATGCCAGTAATGGGCCTGCGGATGAGAATACGGTATCGTATACTGATAGTGATCTTTTAACTGTTTTCCCTACAGAGAGAACTATTGAATTAGCTATAAAAGATCTCCGCCTCTCAGGCGCAATGGGGCCTGACGAGCTCCCTATATCTGTCTTAAAGCAGGACCCCATTTCCTGGAGTAAAATTTTATTTACTGTGTTTAGGGTTTGTTTTTTGAATAAATCTGTCCCCTTGTCTTGGAAAGGGAGCATATTGGTACCATTGTTCAAGAAGGGTGATAGGAATGAACCTAAGAATTATCGGCAAATTGCCCTTCTCGACGCAATTGGTAAAGTGTTCTCCAAATGTCTCCTTTATTCCATCAACGAATGGGTTGAGAAGAATCATATTTTACCTCTGGAACAAACAGGTTTTCGTAAAGAACATGGCACTTTGGATAATCTCACTGCCCTTCAGATTATTTCAGATAAATATGTAAAGTTACGAGGAGGAAGAATATATGCGGCATTTATAGACTTCTCCACGGCATTCGATAAAGTGGATCGGCCGTTGCTGTGGAGAAAATTAGCCGCTCTAGGTATGCCTCGTCTCCTATTAGATTTGGTTAAGGCCCTTTATTCAGATACATGGTGCCAAGTTCTACTGGGAGGAGACAGGGGGCTATCTCGAACAATTCCCTCCATTAATGGATTAAAGCAGGGTTGTCTTCTAGCGCCTTTGCTTTTCTCCTTATATCTCTCTGATCTCCCTATATCTTTATCTGACTGTGTTGGTATTGCACCTTCTTTGGGGGGTTCTCCAATTTCCTGCTTGTTATATGCAGACCATATTCTCATATTGGATTTAACACCTAGTGGATTAAACAATCGTCTACATGCTTTACATGTATATGCTGAACGCCATTACCTAAAGATAAATATAGATAAAAGTAAAATCATGAGTATTTCAGGGAGGAAAAAAATAAAATATGAGAATTTTGGTTGGTCCGTAGGAGGTCATAGGCTGGAGGTAGTTAAGTCGTATGTCTTTCTGGGGAAAATTATATCTGATAACCTCAGTGACAAGGCCCACACTGAAAATAACTCCCGAAAGGCCCTCTCACAAGGTAAAAGTTTGGGCGCTTTGTACTCTGCCACTGGAAGAAGGCATTTTTCTCACTTATTAGAGGTTTTAAGGGCAAAAATCCCATCATCCCTTTTGTACGGGGTTGAAATAGTGGATATAGGGCAATGGGGTTTTTTGCATGGTATAGAAGGAAACATTTTACGATCTTTAGCCTCTATTAACACTTCCTTCACAGTGGCTTCCCTAAGACTTGAATATGGAATCCGAAGTAGCTGGGTGCAAGGCTTGGCAGGGCTAGTGCGTTGGGTAGCCAGATTGGCAAGAGGGGAAGTGGGGACTTTAAGACACCTAATGAAGGTAGAATTGTTGGGCAGCCTAAGGGATTTTTCCTTAATTGTGAAGAATTTCAGGAGGGCTGTTGTGCTCTTACAGCTGGAGGAGAGCACTCTCTTTACTTTGTCTCCCTTACAGCTAAAATTACTTTTGAAACAGGCCTCTTGGGATCTTAGTTTCAGGTTGGATAGGGAGTCAATGCTAGCAAAGAAGGGAACATCTCCTCCTATTGAATCTTATGTAATAAAATGCAAGCAGCCTTATGTATCTTGGAATCTTTCCCACGCTATACGGCGCTTTTGGCTTCTTCTGAGGCATGATTTACTCCCTCTTAACAAGCTTATGGCTAGGTGGTATCGATGTTCTGCAATTTGCAATTTTTGTAATTTGTCTACTCAGGACTTTAAACATGTTCTTTTTATTTGTCCTGCACTACGCCCTTTTCGTAGTAAGTGGTTAAGACATATTTGTTTAAAATTGAACATCCTTACTGCTGATTCTTTTCTATTTGCTTTGTATAATCCACCAAATGAAATGTTTTGTTCTTGTATTTTTAATTTTTTTTAATGTTTCTTAGATATTTACTAGATGTTTTTATTAATTGGATTATTTTCGTTCTTTGTTAATAATCTGTTAATATTCCCTGAAATGGTATGAATGCCTTGTAGTATGTATCATTTTATGTGGACCTGTTTTGAGTTCCAAAACATAATAAATAAACTTGAACTTGACTGGTTCAGTCAGTGGGTTTGTCATTCTTCTGTTTGCGACGTCTACAACTTGGATAGTCTGTCCTGAAAGGGGCAAGTTGGGGACTACTGCAGACCGTACAGTAGAACGGGAAGCACCAGTGTCAACCAAAAAGGTGGTTGGATGTCCATCTACATCAGCCTCTACGAATGGTCCCCTCTGATCTACCTCCAAAACTGCCCCGAGGGTACAGTCTTCCTCCCCACTCAGGTACCGTCCCGTGACTGGGTCAAAGTAATAGTACTCGTCCCCTTCAATTATGAGAGGCATCTGCTTGTAGACCTTGTTCCCTGTTGAAATCCTCGGTGGCTGGGGAACCGTGGCCCTAGGGGCTGAAGTCCCCCCTTTAACCGTCTTGTACTTGGTTACTGTTACTTTTTGTACCGGAGGGGCTTGTACCTCCTCCTCCTCTTCTTCCTGTATTTGATTTTCTGGGTTATGGGGACACTCGCGTCTCCAATGTCCGACCTCGTGACACTGATGACACTTGGTCGTCTTTTTCAGAGTAGCCAGGTCTATCCTTGGTCTTGGGCCTTCCTCGTTGTCCCTTTTCTGTCCCCCTTGTCTTCTCCCTAAGGTTCCGTTTCCTGACTGACCCTGTCCTCCCGACTGCATCTGGACTAACATTAGTTTATCCTTAAGCTTCTTTGTCTTAGAATCTATCTCATCACTGCAATACCTCGCATACCTCAAGACCTCGTCCAGAGGCTTGTTCTGCCAACAAATTAAATGTTGTTGTATCATGAGACAAATATCAGGTCTCAGTCCCAGAACAAACTTGGACACAAACTGTCCCATGTCCTTTGGGTCCATCACATCCAATCCGCTGTACTGCTTAAAAATCTGCAATAATCTCTCATAAAACTCGTGAACTGTCTCCTTGGGTTCCTGCCTAGTCCGATCTATCTTCACCCAATCAATGTCCTGTGGTGGTACCTTAGTCTTCAACCACGTGATCGCCTGCTCATACTTTACCATCACCCTGAGTGAGGGTCCATTCGTGGTAGCATCTCGGTCTGGCTCCACTGTGGGCCATTCAACACTGACCTTACACGCTATCCAACGGTCTCCTGGAACCACAATGTCAAACAGTGTGTTTAGATTAATCCACAGTACCTTTGAGATCTTGACGAACCTCTCTACCTGTTTGTACCATTCCACTGGATTCTCGCGCAACTTCGGAAACGAGTTTGTAAAGGCAGCCAAATCCCCCCTACTCCAGGGTACATGTACATATCCCCCGTGAGCCACCTCCCGCAAGGGGTACGCCTCTGCATGCATCAACCCTCCTCCCGGGGATGTCTCAATAGTGCTTCTCCTAACACTCTTTTTCTTTGACCACCTTTCCTCCCATTTGTCTAATTGGGTCCATGTTCGGAGTCCCACCACCAGTTCCCTGATGTGGGTTTTTAATCCGATCACCCTCTTCTCTTCTAGATCGTGGTCCGAGTACTGCAACCTATGGCCACCCTGTAATGCTTTCGTCCTTGTCAAATCCACAGCATACTTATTTGCTTACTCAGACAGTTTCTCATGAGCTGTCCTAGCCCTTCGAGTAACATCTTTCGCTACAAACAATAGTTCATCTGGTTCATAGAGTTCGATTCTCTCTAGCGGCAGTGTGCCTTCCACTATTTCCTCCACTTCTGATTTGAGTCTCAGTACATCAATCCTCCTTGCCTTTATCGCCGCCCTCAATGTACCTTGGCTAGAGGTTCCATTCGAGTCCCTCCCGCCACAGTCCTGACTCATTCGTCTGTCCTCTTCGGGTGTGTTATGGGGAACCCTTTGATTTTCCCAACTTTTGCGGTCCCACTCCTGTCTATGATCGCTAGGCGCGTGATGGGACACCCCCCTACTTTCCACACTCCCACGATCCCATTCCTGTCCACTTTCGCTAGGCGCGCAGTGAGACACCCCCCTGCTTTCCTGGTTTCCACTGTCAAAATCATTCCTCGACCTGTTGCTCTGGGTACCCACAATCATTTCCCACGTTCTCAAATCAGGCCTTAATTCTCTAATTGACCTTGGCCGTGGTCCTCTCAAGTCCATCGGTCCTCTCAAACCCCCCTGCTCCTCAGGCGAGTCTGCCGATGCTGCCAAAGGGGTGCTCCTTTCTACAGGCCTTGGTAGTTGGCTCCACCTGTCCGCCCCATTACTCCTTTCTCCACTGACACTTCTCTCTCTCTCTATTGGTGGCGGACCCTCGCCTTGTGTCTGTTCTGGATTGTACACTGATAATATGGGACCTATGGTAACAGGTACCGTAAGAGCGTCTGGCAATCTCCGGGAGTCAACCCTCTCTTTGACCTGTACTTTTTGTACCGTGAATCTTCCCACTACTCTCGTCGTTGAGGAAGGTGGAGGTGCCCTTTCTCCCTCTACCTAGCTGCACCTATCCCCTAAAGGGCTCAAGCCGCTCTCCGTTGGGACGCCACCGTCCCCGACAGAAGCTTCCCTGCTCATTGCTGACGTTGGCGTTCCCCCCACTTTAGGATTATATGGAGGTGGTCTCTCTGACAACAGTCTCTCTATCAGGCTGTCGTCTGTCTCACTGTCCTCATCTTCAGTACTCCTTCTCTGCGCATCCCCTGTGTTGACCAACAACGGGTACAACCTGTCCCCTTTGATGGTCTGCACTCTCCACCTCTTGGCCAGTGCATCCCATCTCGCATCTTGCACCGCCCTAACGGATCGTTTCACCCTTTCTTGTCTCCTATCTCTGTTTCTTTCATGGGCTGCCCTGATCCACGCATTTAGCGCTTCAAACTGTGTTGGTCTAGGCAAAGGTCGCAACACAGCCACAATCGCTTTTAGCTGATACAACACCTCTAATCTGAATGTTCCATATTTAGGAAAAGTCAATTCCTCGCTCCCATCAGTCATCTTACACCAATTCTCAAGCCACAATAAGGTATGCAACCCGACATTTGTAGCCATATAATGGGCTGGGGTATCCTCGGGTGGAGCCTCTTCCCCACCCCGAGGTTCTAAATTCTTTTCACCTTTAAAACAATTTCGCAACACTTTTAAGCATTTCATGATGAAAACCGCAACGTTTCTTTGTTTACAGCGCTATTCTGTTCCCTGACGACAATCCACCAATCCCAGCGCGACTCCACACTAACCGCCCTATCCCAGCGCGGCTCCGTCTGACGTCACTCGCCTCCGTTTCGCAGCAGTTCTCCTCTCTCTGCTCGTCTCCCGGTCACGCATGCGTCCCACTCATACACTGGAAATGATCACTTCCGACCAAGCAACCACCTCCTTGACTGTACGTCCACAGTCTGACTGTAATTGTCACCGAACTTGGCAAATTGTCTGTCCGCGAACGACCGGACAATTGCTTCTCTGATAGGTTACAAACACACGGCAACTTCCGACCAGCGTCCGTTACTCACGCACTCACACATTCGTTCCCCCTATCTCGGTCCTGCGGGCGATCAATGGTACCTCATGACCCCCTTAACAATGGTCGATAATTCCTATGGGTGTTCGATACACCAGAACCACTTAAACTCCCCTTGAGTCTAAGATTTTCATTGGTTGCGCGCGCTCACAACCTGACATCCCTTACACACCACAGGCACTCAACTCCGCAAGACAAAACAACACAACAATACAACATAACACCGCAATCTAACAACGCATGACCCTTTTTCATACTCACTCTCTTTCCGACCTGCTGCTTTCTGCCGCACCGTCACTCTCCGTCAGTTTCCAGGGAACGTCATCCTCCGACCGCGACTCTCTGGACAATCGCCATTGGTTCTCTATGGGCCTCGGGGAAATCTCAACCTACTCTAGATTGCCATCACTACAGAAGATAAACCATCCTATTCTGCTACCAACTGAAAGGGCGGGATTTTCCTTCTAGAGTTTGCTTACCATTCTCCAGAATCCCGTTACAGGTTGACGGGACCTTTTTACCTGTCATAGAATGAATTAGGCAATCTATCACCAGTAGCCAATCAACTTTCAACGATTCCCATTGTTTCCCCAAAGAACCACCGACTAGGGACTAAATTTGAAGATTTATTACAAAGCCAAAAACAACTGAAGGTATAAACACCTCAGCAAAATATTCAGGAGATAAACAGGCACTAATACAAACATAATCCTACGGAAAAGTCTCAGACGGCTTAGGAACAATACAAGAATCAATTCAAGAATCATCAGGCTAACAAGAATTGCTATAACCTGAGTTTTAGTATGCATTGGAAAGAGTATAAATCAGGGTAATCTGTCCCTACACTATACTAAGTGACATCCCTGCTCAGCAATAGCCCAACCTAATAAAGGTGTCAGCAGTGGTGACTTCCAAAGAAGTTCACTCACTTTCTCTCTCTTAGTCTAGAGACTCTTCAGTCCTAGCTAAGCTCTTTGTCAACCAACTGCTCCCTCTCACACCTCAGCCCATCTGCTCTGCCTCCACCCTCGGGGTGCTGTCCCTAATACAAACCCCCACAATGCGGACGACACGCCTTCAGGTACGCCCCTCTCAAAGTTTTGGTTTTCAGAAGTTTTCCATCATGGCACATCTCCATCTTTGTTCGTTAAGACGTCCTTGAGTCCCAGACTCTCCTTCGCTTCAAGTTGCTTCCATGAATTCCTCGGCTACTCCTCCATGTCTGAGTCTAGCATCCTAACACTCGTACACAATGGGCCCTTCTACTTTACTGTCTACTTGATCGGGCACCTGCAAAGGAATGCATGTGAATCGGCTCACAATTCTTAAATGTTGCAATTGACTTTAGCTAAAAACAGCTTTCTTCATAAACGTCTTTACGATTTAATGCTAAGCAAACATTGTCGATCAGGCCAACACAATTTCCATAGACTGGGCCTCTGCACGTTTTATAGGCCCAACATCCTAACATGAGCATCTCGTTCGTTTCTTAGGCCTCCATCTTTAAGCAAATACATTTTCCTTCAAGCACTTGTATAACGTAAAAAGGTACACCATGAACTTTAATAAAGCAGAACTAAATACATAATGG
Organism: Lissotriton helveticus; assembly: GCF_964261635.1. Taxonomy (NCBI): domain Eukaryota; kingdom Metazoa; phylum Chordata; class Amphibia; order Caudata; family Salamandridae; genus Lissotriton; species Lissotriton helveticus. Next base: position 946,621,427 of record NC_136068.1, read on the forward strand.
TGATCTTACTAAAACACCTCTTTTTAGTGAAAGGCTCCACGTCAAACGACATTTTTATGTTAGTGTAACATTATTGATTTTCAAAACTCCTATCATCAGCTCTACATGTATTTCTATCACCGAATACATTAGTCCTCAACCCTACATTACAGTTTGAATACTATTAGAAAGTCCTCTATATATGCGGGTGTTAACTACTTGTACATATGGTACACCCCTACAACATTTTATTTCTGTTTGGCGCTCTCTAAGAGCCTTAACTTTAATGAAATATTTTTCTTATTTAATGAATAGATTGGTTTTAGCCCATGAAGCACTTGCTACAGCACATATGTTCTGTTTTTTTAGCACTGTAAATGACAGGTGTTTTGATGTTAATTCAAAGGTAACTTTTCATCATGAGACTGATAACATTGATGAGATAACCCTGTTGGAACCTAAAACTGCTCTGTTTACAAATAGATCTCTATAGGGAGGTCAATACTTTCACATATACCCACATATATAAAGCTGCATATCGTGTGTATGAAGTGATCATTTCCAGTGCATGAATGATGGATAGACTATGAGGCAGATTTACGTTGCCTGACACATCTCTGCAAATCGGCAGAGATGCGCCAGGAAAGATACAGCACGCAAGTTCATCCTTGCGCCACCCATGATGCGCCGCATTTACAATGCAGCGCACCATGGCGCAGGAATAAACAGATGCGTGTCGCATCTTGGGCGTAAAGTTGGCGCAGTGCTGAGGTTGTGTTGCGTGCGGCACGCAACTCCAGCACTTTTCCAACTTGCCCTATCTTTAACGTGGTGCGTCAAGCCTTACGCCTGCTTCAAGCAGGCGCAGGGTTTTGACGCATCAGCGTTGGGAAAGTGACTCAGTGAACGCCCCCCCCCCTGCACCGGAACGCCTAATTGAAACCTGACGCAGGTTTTATGTGGCGCAGGGCCTTACACCGTGACGCATCTCCATAGATGCGTCACGTTGTAAATGCCTCATAGGGATGCGCCACATTTACGCCACCTTGCGTGACGCAACAGCGGCGTAAACGTGGCGCAAGGGGCTTGTAAATCTGCCCCTGTGTTTTTTACCAAATGTAAAACTGCAGTCTTTCTTTTGTTCAGTTATTTTTTAAATACTGCTGCACATTATGTTTGGTCTCACAGTAGAAAGAACATAAAACCACAATTCAAATGTATATTCAAAGGCCAAAAATAATATAAGTATCCTCTGACTTGGGGATGCATTCCATTCAGCCCATAGGCGCAACACGCCTGACATGGCATGCCATGGCACAACATTACATGTTTTGATAAAGCACGTGGTCCCCCTTTGGGATATCTTGATACTGAACATCACATGTTAATTGTTGCCTAACTCAGTTAGACTCAGCTGCATATTTACAAGCCTCTGTCACCAACACAGCATCACTTTTTCTGACGGTGTGTTGGCGATAGGGGCTGCGCCTTATTCACAAGCAGCAGCGGCCGGTAGTAGGTGTAACTGCAGGGCGGTGACGTGGGGAGGGGGAGGGGCAGGGTGGGGGAAGTAATGTATGGATTACGGACTTTAACAGGTAAGTAAACATATAAATGAATAAAACGAATTTCGTTGTGTGCACTGCATCACCAAATGCGATGCAGTGCGCGCAACGAAATTCGTTTTATTAATTTATATGTTTACTTACCTGTTAAAGTCTGTAATCCATACATTACTACCCCCCTACCCCCCACCCTGCCCCTCCCCTTTCCCACGTCACCGCCCTGCAGTTACACCTACTACCGGCCGTGGCTGTTAACAAGGCAGCGTTAAGGCACTTAATGTGGCTTAATGTTGCCTTGTGAATAAGTCCCCTATTGACGCTACGCTTAGTGTGAAAGGGGTGGGCAATTGGTGTTGCAGTGGCCGTTCCACTACAACATACATTGATTTTGATGCTGCCTCATATTTACAAAGGCAGCGTAAATGTGGAGCAGCGCCAAAATTAAGACCAGGGAAAACCTCGTCTTAAACAGGCGCAACAAGGAGAAATTTATTATTTCTCCTCGCTTTTGCTGTTTCTATGGGTGTTGCATTGTGCAGCACACATAGAAACAGCAAAATGCCATTGATTGTTTATGTGCAAGAAGCTGACCCTTCCTGCTCATAAAAAATCAATAAAATTAAGTGAATTTTTGCAACTTCTATATGTGCTGTATTTAGCAGCATACATAGAAGTTTCAAAACGCCACTTCAGATTGTTTTATGTGCAGAAAGGAACACCTACCAGCACATAAACAATCTTCCCCTACAACGCAGACACCCTTGTACTATGAGCTAGGCAGCTAAAAATGGCACCAGCGCAGGGGGAAACGCACGGCTGTACTATATCCTTGTAAATACAGTGCAGCCCTCTGTTTTGGAAGTGGCGGAGCGCAGCATTAAGCAAGGTGGCTAACATCACTTTCAATCAATCAATCAGGAGTTTGTTAAAGCGCGACTACTCACCCGTAAGGGTCTCAAGGCGCTAGGGGTGGGGGGGAATTGGGAGGGTGCAGGTTCCATTCCATCAAGGAGGGGGTCTGTCGAAGAGCCAGGTTTTGAGGTTTCTTGCGAAGATGGGGAGCGATGTTGTCTGTCTGAGGTGGAGCGGAAGGGCGTTCCATGCTTTGGCCGCGAGGAAGGAGAAGGAGCAGCCTCCAGATCTGGTCTTTCTGGTGCGGGGGACCACAGCGTAGGAAAGCTGGGCTGATCGTAGGGTCCTTTGGGGTGCGTGGAATTTGAGTCGGCTGTTCAGGTATGCTGGTCCGGTGCCGTGGAGGGCCTTTTGTGCGTGGGTGAGCATCTTGAAGGTGATTCTCGCCTCGACGGGGAGCCAGTGGAGTGTGCGCAGGTGCTGGGAGATGTGGCAGTGTTTTGGCAGGTTGAGGACCAGTCTTGCGGCGGCGTTCTGGATGTTCTGTAGCTTGCGGATGAGGTTTTTGTTTATTCCGGCGTAGAGTGCGTTGCCGTAGTCGAGTCTGCTGGTGACCAGGGCGTGAGTGACTGTCTTTCGGTGTTCGAGGGGGATCCATTTGAAGGTCTTACGAAGGAGGCGGAGGGTGTGGAAGCAGGAAGATGAGACAGAGTTGATCTGGCGGTCCATTTTGAGCTCGGAGTCCAGGATGATTCCCAGGTTGCGTGCGTGGTCTGTGGGGGTTGGCGGGTTTCCGAGGGCGGTGGGCCACCAGGTGTCACTCCAGGCTTCGGGGTTTGGGCCCATGATGAGTACTTCTGTTTTGTTGGTGTTTAGTTGTAAATATATGTGGATGATTGTCACACACTCTCCTTAACTTTAAACTCTTTTTGGACGGTATGTGTGCTGCTCTGCATTAATACCTGCTAAGTATTGGTGAACAACTATGAATTATGGCCTAACACCACATGGGCTATTAGGGCTGCAGTACGCACTACTTAAATGAAAAAATTCAGAACAATTCTAAAATGTTCAAACCATTTGACCAATGTTATACCATGTCATAACATTTATTTTTAAATCATCTTCAGATCATGAACATAAACATTATTCATGCTATGATTTTAAATTTCAAGTTTCAAACATATACATTAATATTTGCAAATTTGTCAGAACCACCACCCAATGCATTTCGGGACTTCTTTGTCCCTTCGTCAGGGGTTCCAGTAGTCAACTGTAAAAGCAACAAGGAAACAATATGAAACGATGCCTTATCGCATAAAATGAAATCAATCATCACAATACATCAACATGAAATGTATACTGCAACTTCACATGGATGTTGTTATGCCCACACTACAACTGTTTATACTAGTACAATCTAAAACACAACATGTATAATCAAAGACGTGAAAGAACTCATGCTTAAACAGTGCCCAGCCACCAAGAGTGCCAACGTAAGCAAAACATAACTCGCAAATATTTGAAGACTTATTTCTGAAATGAAAATATCCAAAACATCACTTCAACCAATCACGGCAAGATAATAAAAAATGAATCACCAGTGTTATACTGATACCCTGCTCACCTTTTTAAACCAGTACTACAACTTAGTCCAAACAACCAATCTCGTGGTCAGATGCTGACTCTAAAAAAATGCAATAACTGAAATCAGTGACACAATCCTCATGCACACAATTCGTAATGCCTGTAGTCCCCGCCAGCTGCTCACCTCTATTGTAGCAGTAAATCACACCAAGAGTCCGTCTACTTAATCCTCGGTCCCTACAAAAAACGTAAAGGTAACATCAATACCTTTAAAATGTTAACCGCTCGTTGCCTTTGCCAAAGTAAAACCCTCCTCGCATACCTCTTAAACGCGCCGAGTGCCTTTCAAACTCATCCGCCTGGCTGTCTGATGCACTTCCGTGTCATCGTTAACAGCTTATAACGATCCCTTCCGGTCGGACTCCCATCCTAAACATTAACGACAGACTATACCTGACTACAACAGAAGAGTTGTAGAACTACAAAAAGTCCGCTCATGTACCCGCAATTGTGATATGAATAAAAATTCCCTTATGTAAATCAATCATTATTCCAAAACCACCGCGTTTTAAACAGACAGTCATCACTGATGACGAAAGCGAAATACTCGCCGACCACCAATATGTTCAAATCAACAAAACTTTATCAAAAAATACAAGGCCCAATGTGTAAATATACCAAAAAAACGTGACAAGAAAAGAAAGAGTGACATGAAAAAAATAAATAGCTGAAAAAAGATGAATTAATGAAATAAGATGAAATAAACTAAATGAATCCCTGCCTGCTATTTACAACTAAGAAAGAATAAACATGAATTAACCTGCCTGCTATTTACAACTTTTGCTTCCACAATCTGTATACATCGATGTCAAACCCTTTAGTTTAGATTGCAATGTGTAGTGTTATCATGTGATTCTATAGGATTCCTTAAGGCAAACTGAGGCTGCCCTCCTGCCCTAACTATTAAAGGAAACAACTGAATTAAAATTTGTCATTAAGCCCCCCTGGGGTCAAAGTTTGTAGTTTTTTGATCCAGAAAGCCTCTCTCTGGAGGAGTGCCTGGTCATTGTCTCTACCTGCATACCGGACTACTGCTTCAATGATCTGACACTTCATCTGCGCGATGGTGTGTCTCTGTTCGATCCAATGTACTGCCAATGGAGACGTGCGATTTTGATTACGTATCCTACTCTTATGCTCTGATATTCGTGTTTTGAATTTCCTTGTGGTTTTACCAACATATAATAGCCCACATGGACATTTGATAGAGTAAACAACGAATTCAGTATTACAGTCCGACGTGTGATATAATGGGATTTTTTCACCAGTTCTAGGATGTAATAACGTGGTCCCTAGTATCATATTATTACAGTTGTTGCAATTCCAACATTTCATAGTGCCCCGGAATGAGCCACTTTTTAGTTTGGCTTTTGCTGGTTTTGTTAGGAATTCTTTTAGATTTTGGGCTCTTGAATATGCGCATAATGGTTTTTCACTGAACAAATTTCCAAAATCTGGTTCAACTTCCAACAGTTCCCATCTGTGCAGTAGAATCTTTTTAATGTCTCTCGAGGCTGATGAATACTTTGAAACGAAAATCATCCGGTTCGTGCTAGTTTTTTCTTTTTTAGTCAATAACGAGCTTCTTGTCATGTTGTTTACTTTTCTCAATTGACTGTCAAGTATGGGTTCTGGATATCCTCTTTTCATGTACCTTGCCTTTTGTTGAATTAAGGATGCAGCACAATCAGTTTCGTTCGAAGAGATACGTTTAATCCTCATGAATTGAGATGTGGGTAAATTGTCAATTAGATTTTTTGGATGGAAGCTAGTATATAACAATGCATTATTTCTGTCAGTTGGTTTCTTAAACAGCTTAGTTTCTATGGTTTGCTCCTTCAATTTTACCACAACATCCAGAAACGAAATTTCATCATGATGAATCGTAGAAGTAAATTGTATCCTCGGATCTATTTGGTTGAGACGAGTGATGTTACTCACAAGTGAATCTTCAGATAGAGCAAACCATAGAAACGAAACTGATTGTGCTGCATCCTTAATTCAACAAAAGGCAAGGTACATGAAAAGAGGATATCCAGAACCCATACTTGACAGTCAATTGAGAAAAGTAAACAACATGACAAGAAGCTCGTTATTGACTAAAAAAGAAAAAACTAGCACGAACCGGATGATTTTCGTTTCAAAGTATTCATCAGCCTCGAGAGACATTAAAAAGATTCTACTGCACAGATGGGAACTGTTGGAAGTTGAACCAGATTTTGGAAATTTGTTCAGTGAAAAACCATTATGCGCATATTCAAGAGCCCAAAATCTAAAAGAATTCCTAACAAAACCAGCAAAAGCCAAACTAAAAAGTGGCTCATTCCGGGGCACTATGAAATGTTGGAATTGCAACAACTGTAATAATATGATACTAGGGACCACGTTATTACATCCTAGAACTGGTGAAAAAATCCCATTATATCACACGTCGGACTGTAATACTGAATTCGTTGTTTACTCTATCAAATGTCCATGTGGGCTATTATATGTTGGTAAAACCACAAGGAAATTCAAAACACGAATATCAGAGCATAAGAATAGGATACGTAATCAAAATCGCACGTCTCCATTGGCAGTACATTGGATCGAACAGAGACACACCATCGCGCAGATGAAGTGTCAGATCATTGAAGCAGTAGTCCGGTATGCAGGTAGAGACAATGACCAGGCACTCCTCCAGAGAGAGGCTTTCTGGATCAAAAAACTACAAACTTTGACCCCAGGGGGGCTTAATGACAAATTTGAATTCAGTTGTTTCCTTTAATAGTTAGGGCAGGAGGGCAGCCTCAGTTTGCCTTAAGGAATCCTATAGAATCACATGATAACACTACACATTGCAATCTAAACTAAAGGGTTTGACATCGATGTATACAGATTGTGGAAGCAAAAGTTGTAAATAGCAGGCAGGTTAATTCATGTTTATTCTTTCTTAGTTGTAAATAGCAGGCAGGGATTCATTTAGTTTATTTCATCTTATTTCATTAATTCATCTTTTTTCAGCTATTTATTTTTTTCATGTCACTCTTTCTTTTCTTGTCACGTTTTTTTTGGTATATTTACACATTGGGCCTTGTATTTTTTGATAAAGTTTTGTTGATTTGAACATATTGGTGGTCGGCGAGTATTTCGCTTTCGTCATCAGTGATGACTGTCTGTTTAAAACGCGGTGGTTTTGGAATAATGATTGATTTACATAAGGGAATTTTTATTCATATCACAATTGCGGGTACATGAGCGGACTTTTTGTAGTTCTACAACTCTTCTGTTGTAGTCAGGTATAGTCTGTCGTTAATGTTTAGGATGGGAGTCCGACCGGAAGGGATCGTTATAAGCTGTTAACGATGACACGGAAGTGCATCAGACAGCCAGGCGGATGAGTTTGAAAGGCACTCGGCGCGTTTAAGAGGTATGCGAGGAGGGTTTTACTTTGGCAAAGGCAACGAGCGGTTAACATTTTAAAGGTATTGATGTTACCTTTACGTTTTTTGTAGGGACCGAGGATTAAGTAGACGGACTCTTGGTGTGATTTACTGCTACAATAGAGGTGAGCAGCTGGCGGGGACTACAGGCATTACGAATTGTGTGCATGAGGATTGTGTCACTGATTTCAGTTATTGCATTTTTTTAGAGTCAGCATCTGACCACGAGATTGGTTGTTTGGACTAAGTTGTAGTACTGGTTTAAAAAGGTGAGCAGGGTATCAGTATAACACTGGTGATTCATTTTTTATTATCTTGCCGTGATTGGTTGAAGTGATGTTTTGGATATTTTCATTTCAGAAATAAGTCTTCAAATATTTGCGAGGTATGTTTTGCTTACGTTGGCACTCTTGGTGGCTGGGCACTGTTTAAGCATGAGTTCTTTCACGTCTTTGATTATACATGTTGTGTTTTAGATTGTACTAGTATAAACAGTTGTAGTGTGGGCATAACAACATCCATGTGAACGTTGCAGTATACATATCATGTTGATGTATTGTGATGATTGATTTCATTTTATGCGATAAGGCATCGTTTCATATTGTTTCCTTGTTGCTTTTACAGTTGACTACTGGAACCCCTGACGAAGGGACAAAGAAGTCCCGAAATGCATTGGGTGGTGGTTCTGACAAATTTGCAAATATTAATGTATATGTTTGAAACTTGAAATTTAAAATCATAGCATGAATAATGTTTATGTTCATGATCTGAAGATGATTTAAAAATAAATGTTATGACATGGTATAACATTGGTCAAATGGTTTGAACATTTTAGAATTGTTCTGAATTTTTTCATTTAAGTAGTGCGTACTGCAGCCCTAATAGCCCATGTGGTGTTAGGCCATAATTCATAGGTGTTTAGTTGTAGGCAGCTGTTTTTCATCCATTTGGCGACGGCTTCCATGCCTTCTCGAAAGTTGCGTCTGGCGGTGTTGGGCTCGTTGGATAGGGAGAGGATGAGCTGGGTGTCGTCTGCATATGACACGATGTTGAGTCCGTAGGTTCTGACGATGGGGGCAAGTGGAGCCATGTAGACGTTGAAGAGCGTCGGGCTGAGGGAGGAGCCCTGGGGGACTCCGCAGGTGATAGGTGTGGGGTCCGAGAGGAAAGGGGGGAGTCTGACCCACTGCGTCCTGCTGGAGAGGAAGGAGCAGATCCAGTCGAGGGCCTTGTCCTGGATTCCTGCATCGTAGAGTCTGCGTATTAGGGTGCGGTGGGAGACTGTGTCGAACGCCGCTGATAGGTCGAGGAGGATGAGGGCTACTGTTTCTCCTTTGTCCAGTAAGGTGCGGATGTCGTCTGTTGCGGCGAGGAGGGCGGTTTCCGTACTGTGGTTTTTTCTGAAGCCGGATTGGGAGGAGTCGAGGATGTTGTGTTCTTCAATGAATGTGGCGAGTTGGCTGTTGATGGCTTTCTCGATGACTTTCACTGGGAACGGGAGATGGGAGATGGGTCTGTAGTTTTTGAGGTCGGTGGGTTCCGCTGAGGGTTTCTTTAGGAGGGGGTTGACCTCGGCGTGTTTCCAGTCGTCGGGGAATGAGGCGGTCGCCAGGGAGCGGTTGATGGTTTGGCGGAGCATGGGTGCGATGGTGTTGGCGGCTCTGTTGAAGATGTGGTGGGGGCAGGGGTCCGTGGGGGCCCCTGAGTGGATTGACTTCATTGTCTTCAGTGTGTCTTCGGTGGTGAGGGCTGTCCAGTTATCAATCGCTGGTTTCCGGATGTCGGGGGTGGTTGGTGAGGATTCAGTGTGTTGGTTGTCTTCGTCGAAGTTGTCGTAGATGCTCTTGATTTTGTGGTGGAAAAAGATGCTGAGTTTGTCGCAGAGGTCTTGTGAGGGAGGGATGTCGGTAGACTCGCTGGTGGGTTGGGCGAACTCCTTGATGATGCTGAAGAGTTCCTTGCTGTTGTGTGCGTGGGTGGAGATTCTGTCTTCAATCGCTTTTTTCCTCGTTTCTCTGATGAGTTGATGGTGGGCGTTGGTGGCGGCTCTGAAGTTGTTGTGGGCTTCTGTGGATTTGGTGTTTCTCCAGGCCTTTTCGAGGCGGCGGCATGTGCGCCTGGACTCTCGAAGTTCGGTGGTAAACCATCTGGCTTTCTTGGCACGGGTATTGTTGTTTTTCTTGAGGGGGGCTATGGTGTTGGTGCTGTCCGAGATCCATCTATGCAGGGTTCGGGCTGCGGTGTTGGGGTCGTCATGTTCCGCGATGGTTGGGGTGGAGTTGTTGAGTGAGGAGGTGAGCTGGTCATCGGTGATTTTGGTCCAGTTTCTTTGTGGAAGTAGGTGCTGGTGTCTGTGGATGGTGGGTGTTCTGAAGGTGAAGTGGACGCAACGATGGTCGGTCCATGGGAGTTCGGTGGTGTGGCTGAAGGTGATGGAGTTTCCAGTAGTGAAGAGGGGGTCGAGGGTGTGTCCTGCTGAGTGCGTGGGCTCGGTCACGATCTGGCTGAGTCCAATGTTGTGGAGGTTGTCCAGGAGGGATGTGGTGTTGGGGTCCAGTTGATTGTCGAGGTGGAAGTTGAGGTCTCCCAGCAGGGTGTAGTTGGTGGATGCGATGGCCTGCGGGGAGATAATGTCCGTGATGGAGTTGGCGAAGGGTCCGCGGGGTCCAGGGGGTCGGTAGATGAGGGTTCCTCGGAGGGCTGCGGTGGGGCTGGCCAGTATCTTGAAGTGAAGGTGTTCCATCAGTTCTGTGGACTCGTCAGGGAGTGTGCTCAGGCGGAGGCTGGATTTGTGGACGATGGCGATTCCTCCTCCTGGGTGGATGGGGCGGTCCTTCCTGGAGATCTTGTATCCTTGGGGGATGGCGATGGCGATGTCCGGTCCCGAGGTGGTGTTGGTCCAGGTTTCGGTGAAGAATGCTATGTATGCGGTTGTGCTGTCGAGGAGGTCCCAGATTTCTGTGGCGTGTTTGTGGAGGGATCGGACGTTGAGGAGGTTGCATTGCAGGGTCTTCGGTTCGGTTGTGTTCTTGTGGGCGGGTTGTGCTGGATCCGTGTTCTTGGCGGTGCTGCAGGTGTGCCGGCAGCGGTGACAGCTGAAGGGTCCATGGGTGTCGGCTGGTGATGCTAGCTTGCAGTTGTTGTTGCAGCCTGGGTTGAGTGTGTGGAGTGCTGCTGGGTCGTAGCGTTGGCGGGCGGAGGTCCAGGGTTCCTGGTGCTGGTCGCGGACGGGTCGCAGACGGGCGCAGACGTGCTTGCCTTTGACGCGCCTTCGGTGCACCAGCAACCGCAGTGGCCGCCATTAAGTAGGGGTCGGGGAGGGCTGGACAGCTGGGAGGCGGGAGCGGGGAGGGGAGCTGGATTGGGCCGGTCGTGCTGGGGGGGGAGGGGCCGCGGGGGCAGCAGCGGCGGGGAAAGGTAAAGGGAGGAAAGAAGGGATAAAGAAAAAAGGGAAAATAAGCAGAAATAAGGCACAAAAGAGCAGAGATGCAGAAAAGAGCAGAAAGGTGAAAGATAGAAAGGGTAAAAAAAAATGAGTGAAAACGAGTGAAGGAGCAGAGGGAGAGAAAGGGAAAATGGGCAGAAATAAGGCACAAAAGAGCAGAGGTGCAGAAAGGTGAAAGATAGAAAGGGTAAAAAAACGAGTGAAAACGAGTGAAGGAGCAGAGGGAGAGAAAGGGAAAATGGGCAGAAATAAGGCACAAAAGAGCAGAGGTGCAGAAAGGTGAAAGATAGAAAGGGGGAAAAAACGAGTGAAAACGAGTGAAGGAGCAGAGGGAGAGAAAGGGAAATGGGCAGAAATAAGGCGCAAAAGAGCAGAGGTGCAGAAAGGTGAAAGATAGAAATGGGAGAAAAACGAGTGAAGGAGCAGAAAGAAAGAAAGGAGACAGAGGTCCACTGGACCACCAGGGATGAGGCGCAGGGAAACCTGCGGGTGGAGGAGGGCCTCGATCACCAACACTCAAGAGTGCAGAGGCAGGGGCACCTCACTTAATGGTGGAGCTGCGAGGGTGGGAGAGCAATTTCACTGACAATGAGTCAGTGGTCTTGCTCGCCTGTCCCCGCAGTGGCCGCCATTAAGTAGGGGTCGGGGAGGGCTGGACAGCTGGGAGGCGGGAGCGGGGAGGGGAGCTGGATTGGGCCGGTCGTGCTGGGGGGGGAGGGGCCGCGGGGGCAGCAGCGGCGGGGAAAGGTAAAGGGAGGAAAGAAGGGATAAAGAAAAAAGGGAAAATAAGCAGAAATAAGGCACAAAAGAGCAGAGATGCAGAAAAGAGCAGAAAGGTGAAAGATAGAAAGGGTAAAAAAACGAGTGAAAACGAGTGAAGGAGCTGAGGGAGAGAAAGGGAAAATGGGCAGAAATAAGGCACAAAAGAGCAGAGGTGCAGAAAGGTGAAAGATAGAAAGGGTAAAAAAACGAGTGAAAACGAGTGAAGGAACAGAGGGAGAGAAAGGGAAAATGGGCAGAAATAAGGCACAAAAGAGCAGAGGTGCAGAAAGGTGAAAGATAGAAAGGGGAAAAAACGAGTGAAAACGAGTGAAGGAGCAGAGGGAGAGAAAGGGAAATGGGCAGAAATAAGGCGCAAAAGAGCAGAGGTGCAGAAAGGTGAAAGATAGAAAGGGGAGAAAAACGAGTGAAGGAGCAGAAAGAAAGAAAGGAGACAGAGGTCCACTGGACCACCAGGGATGAGGCGCAGGGAAACCTGCGGGTGGAGGAGGGCCTCGATCACCAACACTCAAGAGTGCAGAGGCAGGGGCACCTCACTTAATGGTGGAGCTGCGAGGGTGGGAGAGCAATTTCACTGACAATGAGTCAGTGGTCTTGCTCCTTTTTCTTTCTGCCACTTCTTAGTAAATATGTCCCTCAAACTTTCAAATAGAGTGAGATTTGTGAGATTTAATTCCCCTACAGCTCTCACCAGGAATATTATAATATTAGGCCCATCTGCTCTCATTTGCTCCTCAAGAGACCTGAGGCCTGATGTACCAAATGAATTTACCTGTTTGGTATCTAAGGGGAAATGGGTTGATAGGGATGAGTTCAGGCCAATTTTTTCCTCAACTTTGTCAAAGGCTGCCTGCAGGAGAAAGGGACTCCTAACAAAGATATTTCAGTAGTTGAACAAACCCCTCATGAAGAAGGCCCACAATTTGTTCGGTTTGCTCATAAAATCTCCCAAATTAAAACAATTTTCCTACCCAAGGAAAAAAAAATACTCATTCAATTTTGCTGTGGGTATCACCCAAGATGTTAGTCCGAAAGGAAATCGCCAGAGCTGTAAAGGAATTCTCCAGACCTTTGAAAGACACAACGCTAATCAGGATGACAAAACTGACAACGTTTCAAATCCGTTTCGTAAAATGGAGTGTGTGTGTTCCTGATGTCAAGACAAATTCCTCTAGCTATTACCAAGACAATTTTTATATTGAAAGACTTTGGGGGTAAACAATAAAAACATATTCGTGGTTTACATTTAACATTTCTTTTTATCTACTTTCAAGTAAATGTCAAGAAACATTTAAAAAGCCACGGGAGGCATTGCACTTCTTTTTCTAAACAAAATCTAAAGAGACTAACGCTCTCATGCATCAATGCCATAGAAAACATCACATACAATCAAAGGCATGAAAAAAGGCTTTTTTGTACAAAGACTCTTTCATTCTAAAATTGTGCATCTCCTTTAGTTTGAACATAGCTGCTGTTTTTCAATAGTGCCAGAACAAAAGTTCGAGGAAAACATCAAAAGCTTACTTGTGTGTACCATTTACCAGATTAATACTGCATTTTAAACAATAGGGGCTATTTTCCCCTCGCGCCTGTGTTACAGCAGGCCACCGACAAATAGTTGTGACAGAAAATCGCCACTATAACTGCAGCTCCTGCGGGATGCGGCGAAACAGAATTGTGAGCTGGGTCGTGGGTGGGGGCAATTTGCAGCCTCCCGCCTTCGTTGCATGCGAGTGATTAGCAAAATGGCCCCTATTTAAGGAGCGCAGCAAAGCAGAAAACTCACTTCCAGTCCGTGAGCCGTGACGGAATATAAATGCTTATTGAAAGCTGCCAATCCTGCGTCAAATCAAGGGGCAAAATGGACGTACACTGGCGTGGACGCTGGCCTAGTCCCTGTCTTGGGGGGGAACTCGCTGAGGACCCGTGACATGCGTCAGAACAAGAAAGGAGATTTCTGCTTTATTAAACCCTGCCATTCGGCTCTCAGGAGGGTAAACGTGCACCATCGATCCTCGAGCTCGACAAGAAAGCACAACGAGAGAGAAATCCAATGAAAGAAAAGGACAGAATCATGGCAGACAGTAAACTACAGCATGTTGTAATATCGTGGTTGCTTTTGCAGGCATACAGCGCTGTTATACTGCAAACGGGGAGCCTTAAGGGCGCCTAGTAGTTAATTAATACTCATCTTAATTACCTGGAAAGGTTGAAAAGATGCTTCAGCCCACGGGTATTCAAACACGTTTGTATCTTGCATTGCCTTTACCATTATAATCATGTTTTGGACTGGTTTTGAAACAGTTTTATTTGTCTTAATTGACTATTGTGATAAAAAATGGAATCCTTATTAAAGAAATGTATAGATATTTACATTTAAGGTTAGCCCTATACATCCATTGATCTGTTCGACCGTCATTCACGTTTTGTTTCCTCCCTACACAGCATACAGTATATGCAGCCCGCTTCCAACACTAGTCCTTTTGTCTTGCAGTGTGAATAATGTATTTTTTACTGATGAGATGTGCACTTCAACCTAAAAAGGCATGTCAGAGTTGGTAGCCAGTTCTTTGCTAATGATTTTTCCCCATTCTTTATTTTTATTTTTTTATTTAGTTTTGTTGTCATTTTGTGTTTAAAGAATTCCTTCAGGTTGTAGCAATTCAAAGCTAATTGCACCTTTTCTTTATGCCAATAAGCATCATATTTTCCTGCTTGCAATAAAAATAATGCAATACAAATTTCAGATGCTTTCCAAGGCCGCACTTTTCAACGTTGCCGGTGATTGTTTCTTCTCAGTACGTCTATTGTCTATTGTGACTCAGGGATAATGAGGAAATTAAGCTGATCTTTAATTAAATATATAAGTCCACATATATACATTTTTCTCTATTTAGAGGTAATTACATACTGCAATCTTTAAAATGGCATTAAAATAACTAGAATCATTCAAATTGTTAAAGCCTCCTAATGCATTTAAAAATATATATAAATTATAAAGATGCAGGGGTTTATTTATGAGCACTTGCGTCACTTTTGCGCTGCCGGTGCGTCACTTTTTTTGACGCACCAGCAGAGTAAAAATTGCGCCATGTTGCATCATATTTACACAGTGACAAATCTAGGTAGATGCGTCACTTTGTAACCCCCTGCGCCACATTATACCTTCGCCAGGTATAATGTATGCAGGGTGGGCGTTCTGCCGCAGGTAAGCCTCACAGAAGTGACACATTGAAATCTATGAGATTTCACTGCGTCACTTCTAGGGTGCAAATGCGTCAATATCTTACACCTGCCTAATAGCAGGCATAAGACTGAGGTAGGCACATTTCACATAGGACTTGCCTATGTGTAATGACCCACTGCTAGAGTTGAGTCACTTTTGTGACACACTCCAGCAATGTGTCATTTTTGCGCCTACAGATACGTCAGAAATACTGACGTATCTGTAACTCCTTGCGACATGATGAGTCATACTGTAAATATGACGCACCCAGCATGTCGCAAGGAGAGCGCAATGAAAAGTGACGCATCGCTGTTTTCTCGCAGCGATGCGCACCTAGTCTTTAAGTAACCTTTTGTCAAGAGCATGGTTTGCCACTACCCTCTGGAAGGCTGGGGCGACTAGGATCTCAGTGACATGGCTGCTAATCTCTGATAGGCCACGTAGCTAGGACAGTCATTCTCACTCTGGGCTCAATCTCCGACAGGCTGGTGTGATGGGAGAAAACACAAAGTGAGTCACGAGAAATGTTCATCTCTGAAAGAAGAGTCGCATCTGAAACTGATGTCTTGAAGACAAGTAGCGTGAATTAAGCTGTCACAGATACATTTTATTCATTTCAGAGTCATTGGCATTTCAGAGGTCTTCATCAATGGGGTGGGGGTTTGAAAGGCACTCATGGACTACCAAGAATGCTGCAATGCTCTGCCAATGGCAGATTGTGTGCTTTATATATAAGGAAGAGGAACTTACCTGATTTAAGAGTGGATCCAACCATCTCAGAAACTCTGGAGCTGTGCGTTCCCCAGTAAGCGATTCTAGCCCACTTCAGTTTTTTTTTTAATGACTATTTATAGGTTCTTTCCTTTGTAAAACATTACAAACATTAGAAAAGGAAAACAAACAAAGGAAGGGTTATTCGTGTTGTGATAAGTAGTGGCGCCTCCACCGTTTGACGTAAATTCTTGGTAGAACAATTATTGAAACGGTGCTACAGAAAAGAGGAAAACCCACAAGCTCCCAAACAGGCCGTAGTCCAAGAACAATAAATACAAGGGATCTGTGCACACGTCAATTCGTTGACAGTATGCGTGCTGTACGTAATAGACAACCAAAAAACACAACGAGAGATGTTGATAGAAGTGTTCTTTCAGTTTAGGTTTATTCCAGGTGCCCAGCCAACACGTGTTTTGTCAGGGAGTTACCCACGACTTCTTCAGGGCTCTAAAGGGCAGCTTATCAAAAACGTCGCAAAATACTCTCAGCCGGTTTTACTTCCGTCCCGGCAGTGGTTGATTTCAGGCAATGTTGCTAGCAAGAACAGATTCCACACTGGTAAGTACCAGAAAAAGGAGCGCCGAATTAAAACTCCTGATGCAAGCAGCCTGTATGCCACCGTCATTCCTTCACCAGTGAGTTTCACTTCCGCGACACTCACAAATCTGTTCTGATTTATTTTGTTGTTTTGTATATTGATAGTAAGTTTGCTACAACAAGACCAGATAAAGAGGAATGTTAATACTGCTCGTCTGCAGCTTTTATTTGCTGTGCAAAATTCCATGGCCGAAAAAATGTTTTAAAAAAACAGAAAAATCTGTTCAAGTCGTCTTAAGGTAAATTAATTTGATAAATAAAAGGAAAGAAGAAAAGACATATGCAATGGAATTGTATAAGCTGTTTGTGTTTAGGGCTCAATTGAGGTATAGGCCCTTTGAAAGGGATGTGACATAACTTTAAATTTCAAGCAGCCTTACATGCCACAAGAGTCACTTATGTAGTGTTGCTTGCGTCCAATCTGTCAAACATTTTCCGCCACTCATGGAGCAGATAGGGATAGGGTTTTGACAGAGGAGCTGTCCAATGGATCTATTGCTAACAATATACAATGAATGGGCTAAGGCTTTGAATATACCCCTTTCAACTTTTGTCTTTCTTTGACCAGCCTTTTTTAGCCATTGGTTTTAGACTTTGTCAATCACATTTTGGCTCAGCCCAATGAAATCTTTATCTCTCATCTAAATGTGTAGGTTCTAGGCTGTTTGAGTATGTCCTTTGACTTCCACTCGAGTTTTTTCAGTGACTATTTTACAACTATAGCCCTCTCTGTCTGCTCCTGCTTGATCCCTCCTGTGTTTCTTGCTCTAATGTGCTAACACGTCTTGTGCTAACATATCAAGCCCAGAACTGCTGGCTTTTCCAAAGCTTGAAATAGAACTCCAAGAATTTCTCAATTTACTGCACGCACTCATGGATGACTTTGGAAGGCAGTTAAGGGGTGTGATCTTGGTAAAGTGCAATAGTTTAATTTAGTTGATTATGAAGTTACATGTCCAGATTTACTAAATTCTCACGCAACACAACACAGCTGCCATAAATGCTGTGCTGCAGTGCATGAGAAGCAGAGAGCAGGAGAGCTACATATTTACAAAAATATATCACTCTTCTCTCCTCTCCCTAGTGCCAGCTATGAATCAGGCAGCAGTGGACCACACACACATCTTTGCACCATAATGATAGGGTGTCTGCTTCAGTCTGGTATAGGTTTTGCTCTGGAAAGTTACCCTTAAAGTAAAAAATACTATGCTTAGACTAACTTTACAACGTTTCCCAGTTTGTATGTGTACTTTACAGTGCAGCACACATGCAAAGTCAGTGAAGAAAGGAGAAATGTAAAGCATTTTTTTGTGATAGCGCCTATTTGAAATGGGTGCTATTTTTTGATGCAAACCCTCTTTACTTTTTTAGTAATAATGCTTTGCTTACAAAACCTTGGGTAGTTGCATGGGAATGCCCATGCACCACCCACGAAACATCTCGTTGGCGCTAACTAATACAAAGCAGCGCTATGCTGGAAATTTAATCGGGAAAAAGAGATTTTGCCTCACTTTTGTGATGCAAACACTGTGCAAAATCTTAGAAAATTTACCCCTCAGACCCTGTCTTCTTACTCATGCTAACTCACATTCGCTCACTTGCTCATTCTCACACATACTCACTCCCACTCATTGTTACTCACACACAAACATACTCATACACACTGGCTCCCAATGTCACTTACTAACATACTTACACGCACTCATTGGTGTGGGTCCCCGGGGCAATTGTACCTGCTGCACCATTGATAGGTACACCCCTGACTCCCTTCCACTTCCCCTCATAACCTACAATCAATCACCCATTCTAACACACACATACTCCTTCACTCACTCGTACTCACTTTCACTTATTTATATACACTCTCTAACTCAGATTCTCACTCACTTTAACTCTTATTGACACTCTCACACATACACATGTGTGGGACTTGGCCCTTTTTGCAGGGTCATCCCTGAACGTTTTGCCTTCCTCCTAGCCTTTTTAGGTCTCAGCTCGTGGGCTGTGCACATGCGCAGTCTCGCTGGTGAGATTTAGTGATTTAGAGGGCTGTCAGTATTGGGCTTTGCGCCCCACCGCTCTTTCCCATTGGCCGGCGTCACCGTTTATGCTAAACGGTGGCCAGCCATTGGGAAAGAACTTTTCCTGGCGTGGACTTTTCTCTCTTTCAGACGGCCCACTCATCTGATTTCCGTTTTTCGCAAAAGGTTTCTTATCTTTATGGGGCCATGTGTTTCAAACACATGGCCCCATAAAGACAAGAAATCATTTTGCGACGCACGTAAGTGAAAGTGGACCGTGCTTGTTTAATTTAGTTTCTTTCTTATTTTAAACTGTGTTTTTCTAGTCTGTACCTTGAAATTTGCTATTTAGCGTCCCCTACATTGATTTTTTACCTGAACAGATTTAATACAACTTCCTAGCGCACTTTTTACCTTAACCATTTGTTAAAGACACTTCTCTAGGAAATGTCTTCGTCGTGGTCTGTGTTTTTGAGGTGAAACGTCCATTTTGAAATGACAGGTCCTGCTCATGATAACGACCTCGGTTTGTGTTGGATGCTCACCCGGTGTTTTCCGTTCTCCAACTGCGAGCAGAGGGCTTTCGAAGGACAATGTCTGAATCACACGCAGGGTGACCCGAACAAGGTGTTAGATTTGCATGTTGTGCATCTATTTTTACTACTGCCGGGCCTGTGTGCCTCACCACCCCTCTGTGCGCAGCTTCGAGGGTGCAGCCTGGAAGCTGCCATATTTAAACAGCTGGTGCTGCCCTCACAAAAGGCTGTAGGGGCAAGACAATGCCATCCGAATCCAAGCCATGCTGTTTGTTGCAGTGTGTACACACCTCTATGTGCAGTTTGTAACCGGTAGGCCCTCGGCGACCCCTGTTCCTGTTATTGTAGCAAAACATAGATGCCAGAATTGTTGCACATGTGATGGTTTATTTTGAATCTCAAACAATGAGTCGAACCTAAAACGGCTATTAAGAAAAATCATTAGTGTCTCGGTGGTAGACATTATGTACAACTTGTATGTCAGTTTCACATGCGGGGGGCACGCGAGCATGCGTAATGCCGCACTCGTCCCTTCAAAGCGATGTAAATAAAAGGCATTTCTCTTAACCAGTTGTAATGGTCCTAAGTTTAGTAACTTTGGAAGGCTGGGTCGACCCTGCCAGAGTTTGAAATCGTGGCACGCAGACGCTTAATTTTTCAGTGGAGCGCACAATTTAACTCACTGAGCCATCCTGCAGCCCATTGCTTTCCTGCGGTTGACTTTTTCTGCGCTCTCTACTCATCGACTTCCCATTAGTTGCTGAAGCTGCATGGAGAGGATAAGAAGGGAAAATACATTTACCATTTCAAATTTCTGCCTGTTTTATGTTCCCTCAGCAAGTAATCCTGTGAAAAGGAGTAGCGAAGTGTATGTACCGAAGGGCAAACAAGGTGTAGCACGCTGCTCCATTATGGACGTATGTGATGTAAAAGTGTTCCCCCGAGTTTGGTCGTACATGTCGCGCGCGTCCAATATTACAGAGAGTTCTGTGCTTTTCGAAAGCAGTTTCTAAGGGGCATTTCATCAAGCCCCGGAGATAAAATTATCGCCGCTTTAGCGTCCGTTTTCGGACGGAAAGCGGTGATAATTTTATCACCTAATCAGCAAGGTCACACTATCACGTACATTTTTGCATTATCGCCCTTCCCCCAACGCCCATCTTTGCATCTCTAATTAGATGCAAAGTGGGCATTCCTGCCCTGACATAACTGGAGAAATGTTGCTAAGCAACATTTCTCCAATTATCAATGGGCGCGCTAACCTGCAGAGCGACAAGCAAAGTAGCGATAACCTATGTTATCGCTACTTTTCTTACGCCTGCTTCAAAACTGACTTATAAATAAACAGTGAGAATCCACCAGTTTGGGTGATGTGATTCCTACTGTGGTGTGGAGCACATAGTGTTTTTAAAATATCCCTCACACACCAAAAGGACCCTTGGTGTCATGCTTCATCATTGGGGTCTTCGCACCCCTCTACGGGATGCGGCGTGCTACAACCCACGACTACGCGTGAGCACTGATAATGCAGACTATGCGTGGTGCATGTGAGGGTTAGGTGTGAGTAAGTGGTGAGGTAGTGTGAGTAGGTGAATGTTTAAAAACTGCCTGGCTCGTGGGGTAGGTCAGAACTATTTTAATGAGCCCCCGGGCTGGTACTATTAAAAAGGGTGCAGATTGAGGTGATTATGTGTTATTAAGCACATCGCCTCTTGGGTGCGTCGACATGTTTCGGAGATCAACTCCTTCTTCAGGACAGGGTGCACCACACCCCACCTCACCACACCCCACGTCACTCACGTTTTCTTAAGTAAAAAAGTGTATTTTACAAAAGAGTGGAGATGTAGTTATAATGTGCCTACAAATTGAATTAAGTTCTCTGCCAATATGCAAATAACCTAGAAGGAAAAGAAAGGAAAAAAAAGAAGAAGACCACAATTGTAGTACTCCACTCCTTATATTCGTACATGATGCAGTGCCCTGTAACAAATGTATAAATAGTGTAGGGTCACTAGACAAAATTATGTCATGCTACTTGTGCAGGTGACCCTGTAAAAAAGAAGACAAAATACAGTACAAACACACACATAACATAAAACACACACTCTAGAGCATTAGGTTCCTTGTGCCCTTAGGACATAACTTTACAGAGTGAAACAATCAAATCTTAGAGGGTAAGAAAGGCATACTTCTTGTTCTTGGTACAATGCCTCATGAGCCTCCAAACGTTGGGGGTAGCTCTGGCCCAATGGCTCCTGTAAGTAATATATAGTATAACAGTTGTAGGTACTTACAGGCTGGAGAAACACAATGGCCCCATCTTTTTATGTACAATTACTCACGGGTTACAGAAATCGTAACGTCCTTGTACCCCTGAAGGGGGCTCCGCGGTGAATGCGGTAGAGCGTCCTGGGGGCAGTATTTATAGTGATTGCAAACCTCGTTTGTCAGGTAAATTGGTAAATTAATAGGCGGAAGGGCCTAATAAGGGTATTCCGCTTGCCCGTGATATTAGCGGGTTGTTAATTATTCCGGAGTCTTAGGGGCATCTTGCGCGATTGCTTCAGTGGCAGCGTCTAAGGAGACACGCATGCGTGGTGGCTCAATAGTGAGACGGAGACAATGCGTGGTGGCTCAAGCGCGAGACGGAGACAACTCTCTCGCGTATCATTGGTTTATGTCAACGGGGGGTCGGGCACGTGATCACTCCCTATTGGGACATATCCCGGATAGAATTGCAATGAGATACCGGCTGCATACTTATTTTTACACATTTAATTTTACACAATGGTTTTCAAAAGAGGCTTTTAACCATGAGTAGCCCAAGAGACTACTGGGTAATAAACAAGTCTGCAGTGTAATATGGAGTTGTATGGTTGAGTTCATAAAAGGCAGATGAAAAAAAAGGATAAAAGGATAAAAAAGAAAGGTGAGTAGTCCCTTATGTAATCCAAAGGCAGGGGTAGTTTATGGTGGACTGTGGATAGTCATTGTGGTGACTTGGCCCCAAGGGATTTCATCATTGAGTCCGTCAATGTGTGTTCCCAGACGGAAAACCCAACGTTGTTCCTTTTGGAACAGGCCTTTGTTCGTTGGTAGTTGTTCAGTTATTGTCCATTTTATGTCATTTACACAATGTTGTGCTTCCAGAAAATGTGTTGGCATTTTGGTTGTACTTTTTTTACACCTGATATTACTTTTGTGCTCATTCATTTATTTATTTTTTGGTGGAGTTTTATATAGCACGAACTAGACCCGAACCGAATCCGGTATCAGAGCGCTTTACATAGCACAAGTTACGTTTTTTTTAGTTTTTTTTACATGAGGTCACAATTTCATTTTTAAGCATTGGGAGATTAAGTGATTTGCCCAGAATCACAGGAGGTTTTGGCCTCATTACCGAGACTTGAACTCAGATCCCTAGGGCCGAGGTCGAGCGCCTTAGCCGTTAGGCGTTTTGATTGTTCTAGTTGTCATTCCCACATACTCCAATGCACAAGGGCATGTGATCATGTAAATCACGTTTTTGCTGTTACAGGTGGTGAGACTCCTTTGTTCCCATGTTGTTCCGTTTTTGAATTTTAGGTGTCTGCTCTTTTTGGTGAGATGACAACTGCTGCAGTTCCCGCATGGGAAATGTCCATGTATCCCATGCATAAAGGGTGTGGATGGTTGGTACTCTTTTGGGCGGGTGTGGACTAACATGTCCTTGAGATTCCTCGCACGTTTGTGTGCGAACATGGGTTTTTCAAGAGCCAGTTCGCCGCAGGTCAGGATTCGCCAGTTTTTATGAATGATTTTGGTGACAACCAGAGCATTCAAACGCATATGAATGAGCACAAAAGTAATATCAGGTGTAAAAAAAGTACGACCAAAATGGCAACACATTTTCTGGAAGCACAACATTGTGTAAATGACATAAAATGGACAATAATTGAACAACTACTAATGGACAAAGGCCTGTTCCAAAAGGAACAATGTTGGGTTTTCCGTCTGGGAACACACATTGACGAACTCAATGATTAAATCCCTTGGGGCCAAGTCACCTGAATGACTAACCACAGTCCACCATAAACTACCCCTGCCTTTGGATTACATAAGGGATTACTCACCTTTCTTTTTTATCCTTTTCTCCTGTAAAATTAAATGTGTAAAAATAAGTATGCAGCCGGTATCTCATTGCAATTCTCTCCGGGATATGTCCCAATAGGGAGCAATCACGTGCCCGACCCCCCGTTGATATAAACCAATGATGCGCGAGAGAGTTGTATCTGTCTCGCGCAAATGCGGCACTATTGAGCCACCGCGCATGCGCGTCTCCTTGGACGCTGCCACTGAAGCAATCGCGCAAGATGCCCCTAAGACTCCGGAACCATTAACAAACCGCTAATATCACAGGCAAGCGGAATACCCTTATTAGGCCCTTCCGCCTATTAACTTACCAATTTACCTGACAAACGAGGTTTGCAATCACTATAAATACTGCCCCCAGGATGCTCTACCGCATTCACCGCGGAGCCGCGTTCGGGGGAACAAGGACGTTACGATTGCTGTAACACGTGAGTAATTGTACATAGAAAGATGGGGCCATTGTGTTTCTCCAGCCTGTAAGTACCTACAACTGTTATACTATATATTACTTACAGGAGCCATTGGGCCAGAGCTACCCCCAACGTTTGGAGGCTCATGAGGCATTGTACCAAGAACAAGAAGTATGCCTTTCTTACCCTCTAAGACTTGATTTTTTCACTCTGTAAAATTATGTCCTAAGGGCACAAGGAACCTAATGCTCTAGAGTGTGTTTTTTATGTTATGTGTGTGTTTGTACTATATTTTGTCTTCTTTTTTACAGGGTCACCTGCACAAGTAGCATAACATAATTTTGTCTAGTGACCCTACACTATTTATACATTTGTTACAGGTCACTACTGCACCATGTACAAATATGAGGAGTGGCGTACTACAATTGTGGTCTTCTTCTTTTTTCCCCTTTCTTTTCCTTCTAGGTTATTTGCATATTGGCAGAGAACTTCATTCAATTTGTAGGCCCATTATAGTACTACATCTCCACTCTTTTGTAAAATACACCTTTTTACTTAAGAAAATGTGAGTAAGGTGGGGTGTGGTGCACCCTGTCCTGAAGAAGGAGTTGATCTCCGAAACATGTCGACGCACCCAAGAGGCGATGTGCTTTATAACACATAATCACCTCAATCTGCACCCTTTTTAACAGTACCAGCCCGGGGGCTCATTAAAATAGTTCTGACCTACCCCACGAGCCAGGCACTTTTTAAACATTCACCTACTCACACTACCTCACCACTTACTCACACCTAACCCTCACATGCACCACGCATAGTCTGCATTATCAGTGCTCCCGCATAGTCATAGGTCGTACCACGCCGCATCCCGTAGAGGGTTGCAAAGACGCCAATGATGAAGCATGACACCAAGGGTCCTTTTGGTGTGTGAGGGGTATTTTAAAAACACTATGTGCTCCCCACCACAGTAGGGATCACATCACCCAAGCTGGTGGATTCTCAATGTTTATTTATATTACCTGGGAGAAGGAATCCACCCCCTATCTCTCTCTCTCCCCCCCTTGTTATTTATATCAAATCTGACTTAGCCATGATATCCAATGTAAGGTGGATATCATGGCTAAGTATGTCTTGCCCTATCAGCAAGCTTTCGCCAAACCTTGTGCGATTATCGCTGTATTTCCAGCGATAATCGCACAATTGGCAGCTTGCGCTCTGAATTTTATCCCTTTGGAGATAAGCGTTGCTGATAGCACACTATCTCCGCGATAAAATTCAGAGTTGGCCGGCGATAATTATCCTTGCGCTAAAAGCACTGAGCGATAATTATCACATGGCCTTGATGATATGCCCCTAAATACTTATGAGTATGCTTTTGTGTGGTTTGAAAATGAGTTTAGTTTGTGCCTCAACTGGGATCCTGTCCCTTCTTTGGTAACGGGATTTCCTCCCCCGAGGCCTCCTGCAAGACGCACCACAGCTTTATGTCCCAATTGCAGTGTTAAAGATATGTTTTAGCCATGACTATAGATTGTGTATTTATGTAATCTATTCTGGGATTCTTAGCAGAGACTGTAATCGTAGCTGAATGCACCAAACCAGTAAACTTTTTTTGACGACGGATATGGTACATGTTTTTTAGAAATTAGTTTATCTCTGGTGAGGGGTGCTCTGAAAGTCTCATCAGTAACAACCTTTACAACGCGGTCAAAACACCGCAGTGCCATTACGATGCATCTTTTACAATGCAAGTCGTTACCACGACTTGCGCTGGAGGGCGCTCTAGACTAAGGAATAGCAGATTTACTATTCCAACACCTTCCCTACTGTACATAGGCTGGAGTTGGAATAGTAAATCTTACTATTCCTAAGTACAGCACCCTACAGTGCAAGTCGTGGTAACGACTTGCGTTGTAAAAGATGCGTTGTGATGTACCGCGATCATTTTGATTGCGTTGTAACATCATACATCCGTCTCATCAAAACACAGCTGCAATGGGGCCGAAAATGTTTTCTTTTAGAAACTGTTTTGTGCACGTCATAGACGCAAAGTTCCCCTGAAGTTCAGGATTCATTATAGGAACACGCTTTTCCTCATCTTCCGAGCATGAGGACTGAAGGACATGGTTTCAATCTTTGGCTCATTCAGTACCATCCGGCTGATTGCTTCAGCAGCTCTTTAGTAGTAGGCAGTTCTAAAAGTGAGTGGCCCACCTGTTATTCACCCTCTACATTAACAACTTAGGGGAGGCTTTAATTTCCAGTTGTAAAGACACCCCAAGGGCCGGCTCAAAACTGATCCCTGCTGTGCTTTACGCAGACAATGCGGTTCTGTTAGCAAGGACCCCAAGAGGGCTTCAAACTCTTTTAAATTGTTTTATCGATTTTATTGACTCTTTAGATTTAGTTACACATTTTAAAAAGTCCCACTCTATGTCAATCGGCTCTGTCAAATCAAGGAAGGCTAAGTTCTATTGTAAAAAATCTGAACTAACAAAGGTGCCCGCCTTCCCTTACTTGGGGGTGCTCTTTGATGATCGACGCTCGTGGGTTATACAGCGTACACATAAAAGAAATATCCTAGCCCGAGCCTCAGGGGCCATCATGGAGTTTGCAAAAAGAATTGGCTCAAAACCCCTTCCTGCACTATTAAAAATATATAACGCAAAATGCGTCCCAATGGCGACTTATGGGTGCCACCTATGGGGTTACCTAGAGACGGGTGATATCAGGCGGTAGAAAACGGTTTCTTCCATAAACTACTGTTATTACCTGTCTCTACCCCTGTTTTTAATATTCACGAGGATCTTGGAGCTGGGTATATCTCAGACCAGATTGCGGTTGCTCCCATACTGTGCTGGTTAAGAATTTGCGCACAACCATCACCTAATTTGAATCAGTTGATAATTCAAGACTGTATGACGCTAGATAAGGGCCAAGATATACCCTGGATTCACTACATTAAGAATCAAATGGCCATCCTTGGCTGCCCCAAACTGTTTTCAAGCCCAAGGGCAATGGCCAAACTGGCGATTAAAGAATTGAAGCGACAGTTTTTGAATAGATCTATGCTGTACAGGGAGGAGAGGGAATTAGTGAAACCTAAAGTAAGGAGTTTTGTCACTTTGAGTATAACCAGTCAGTTGCAACCATATCTGACATATATAAACAGTCCTTATCACCTGTTTATCTTAGTCAGATTTAAGCATAACATGGTTCCCTGACTGCTTGCATTCCCGAAAGGGTTTTTTAAAGAAGGTTCGTTAAGACCCTGTCCTTGTGACAACTTCTCAGATCAAAATCTACTTGATATGGTATTTTTCTGCGAGTTTTATGACTCTATGCGCAGGAAATTTATTATCCCCCTCCTAAAAAGCCAAAACTTTGGGAAAGTTAGACCAGCGTTAGTTTATCTACAAATGTTCGCATCGCCTGCGGTGTGCTTTGGGGTTGCAAGCAGTTTAATAGCTGCCATTAGGTGCAGGAATAGACTGATGATTGCATAATGGATTATGTTTTAAATGGACTTATTTATGATCTTCTGCCGTATTTTTAGCATTATTATCTGTATCTATTGCTGATTATTTAATGAGTATTTATTACCTAGTGTGTGGGACAGGATTGCGTTGTAACCAATGGGTTTTAAAGATTGTTTAACATTATGTAATAAGATTTGTAACAAATGTATCAATTGATCATATGCACTTTGATGGTTTTAATTTAACCGAATAAAGTTATACTTGACTTGACTTGAGTGGCCCACCTTCTATGTTTTTTTTAATTTATTTTTCAGCACTTGTGTTTCTGGATGGTCTCCTGACATTGACCATGCAAGGGCAAATTGTTTTTGAAGTGCTGCACGTTTCAAAAGTGAGTGTGGTGTCCGTTGTAGCCCTATCTATCCTGTTTTGTGAAAAAAATGGATAAAATGACATTTCAACATGATCTACTTGTTGAAATGGAGTTCGGACCTGGAAGCCCTATCAGATGTTTTGTATCCTTCAGCTGTTATATTAAAATAGGTAGACGTAACCAACACAATCGGTCATCGCAATCTATGTATTTTAGATGCATTTATTAGATTGGCGTTAGCCAACACCTTTTGATTCTTACTAAAATTATATTTATAATGTACTTGCCTAATGATAGGGAATTTCATCGAGCCCTGTTCATCTGTTTGTCTTTTATTGTCTCATTCACGTTTTTCCCCCACCACATCTTGCAGCATGGTGAAAAGGGTCTGCCCTCTCCAACTATTGGCTAATGTCAAGGAAAGTAACGGGATACTGCCCTTGCACAAGGAGCAAGTCCACACAAAATAGTTTAAGTTCAAGCCATTAGCTTTGCTATACAATACCATGAGCAAAGCAAATTGCTTTAACTTAATCAAAGACGAGACCTATTGCGTTTCCGATGCTTGTTTCTGACATGGTGTTGGTGATTCTAGGACTCTGGACAATTTAGCTCTGCTGCCCAGTGTAAAGTTCATGTGCTCTCTGTGGTAAACATGGTAAGATTGTTCTACACCTGTTTAGCATATTTAATTTACCTGTCAGTCCCTTGTAAAGTGGTATCTCAGATACCCGGGGACGGTAAAGGAAATGCCACTGGCGGGCTTGCAGCGCTGATAGCGCCACTCACCTAAGTAGCCTTTCAAACTTATCCCAGGCCTCTACCAGTGCTGGGCCTGTGTGCGCAGTGTTACTGCTGCTGTGGTGTGGAGCCTAAAGTGTGTGCCATGTCTGTGACCCCCCTTTTACTACATGTCAGTCACCCCTAAGGTAGGCCCTAGCTAGCCCTATGGGCAGGGTATATTGTAGGTAAAAGGCAGGACATGTACATTTAGTGTGTGAAAGGTCCTGGTAGTAACAAACCAACATTTTGGTTTCCCACTGCTGTGAGGCTGCCCTCTCATAGGAATGCATTGGGGATTCCTTGAGTGTTTCAGTGGTAATTCCTGATATGAAAGGTGCAGCGTGGTAAAGTCTGGTATGGTTGCAATAGTAATAATAAATGCTGCGCAATGGTGTGCGCAGATTTATTATCACTATTTTAGAAATGCCACTTCTAGAAATTGGCATTTCTGTGTGCTATGTGTCTGCCTGCATGATGTGGATTGCATGTCTTGGCTTTGGAGTGACAGGGGCTGGTGAGGTGTGTGTGGCTCCAAGGAGGGCATGGTGAGTCAGTGCTAGGCTGAATAGGGGATCTGCATTTGGAGAAGTAATCCCTTGACCCTGAATAGGTCAGTGCCTGCCTGGGTGAATGCTGGCTCCGCCCCTCGTGGTGTGTCTGATGACGATCTCCCACCTGATAATAGGGAAGAGGAGCCATGTAAACAGAGTGCTCCAAAACCCTCCAGAACCAGCTCAGGCTGGTTCCCACAAGCACTGTGCCAAGGGCAGACTAAAGGAAAAGGGTGTATAAATATTGGGGCTGTGACCCCATGAAAGTGTTGTGCTTTTGTGCTTCCTGGTGACTTGTTGCTGCTGGGCCACAGGAGTAACTGCCACGAGGGACTGCCTCCCTGCTGGAGGGCCCAGTGATCTGGCCTGCCTGGGCCCAGCCTTTTCCCCTTGACCTGTGGGGTCCCAGAGCCTTGTGAGCGCTGCATCTTTATTTCTTTGCTCCATGACAAGAAGAGCATTCTTGTTCTAAGTTGCAGCACTGGGCTGCGAAGACTTTGAAGGGGATCCTGATGTGGGGATTCCCGCCCGCATTGTGGGTGCATGGGAGCCCACCCCGCACTGAAGCAGCATATAGAGGTTGGAGCCCACCCCGCATGTTTTTGAGTGAGGAGCGGGAGCCCACCCCGCATCGATGCTGATTCAACAGCGGGAGCCCACCCTAAGTTTGTTCTTGTGGCACGAGCCTACCATGCATTGTGAGTTGAGAGCGGGAGCCCAACCTTCTGTTGTGTTTAATATACGGTGGGAGCCCACCCCGCATGGATGCCTTCTGAGCAGGAGCCCACCCCACATCTTATCATTGCCAAAATTGGCCGCCGCACCACGAGCGGCGACCCGGAAGGCAGGCGAGCCTACCCCGTCTCCGTGAGCAGAGGAAGCTAGGCAGAGGTGCAGCCTGGTTGTGGGCGGGGCTTCCATGTTTGCCCTGAGAGCCCCGCGTGCTGCCTGACCCAGCCGGAGATTGAGTCCAGCAGCAAGTGAAGGACCAGAGAGCACAGGCCCTGTGTTGCTGGCAACCAACGGTTCCAGTTTCCTCCACAGCGAGAGAGCAGTGACTAGGAGCCCCGGTAAGTGGGGGCTGAGCTGAGAGCACTCTTAGTGCTCCTGAGGCACGTTTAGTGCCAGTATCTTATATTAAGGCTTTCCTGTTTTCAGTTTCTATTTTTGGTAAATTCTGGGGGGTTTTGTCAGTGTTTTCAAGTGATTTCAGTACCTTAAAAAAACAGTGGTTATCAGTGGTTACACATTTTCGCGCCGTTATAAACAACAGAAACTGTGTTTTTCCGATGTTTATGGAACTTTTTGCTTTTATTATTGCTTGCTTTCTGCACTGATAGTGCATGGTATATAGACAGTGTATATGAGATCCAAATACATTTTTACAAATCATCCTTATCGTAGTACACGATACAATACTTCTTCAGTGAGTCTTTGGTCATACACACTTGCTCTTTCCTTCCCATGTAAACTTTTATCTGTGAAAAAGCCGTCTCAACATTGTCACTTGAGACAGGAAACTCCAAAATAACCAATACACAATTTGCTAACTTTGGCCACAGACATAGCTTTCCATGCCAATACAGGTGCACCTGAAGATTGTGATTCTATGTGACAGGTTCTGCAACATATGCCTTGAACTGGGCGCATATGCCCTCAAGGTTATTGAAGATGTCTAAAATGAGACAACACTTATGAAACTCCAGAGAAAATGTCCAGTTATGGAAGGGATCTATAACCTGTGCAGAGTACCACATCAAGGCTTCATTGACTTCAAATGCCATGGTTGGTGAAGGGCTATTTCTCATACATTGTAAAATATATTTTCCTGATTTGCTCAACATATCTTTGCTTACCAAGTGCCCAGCACTCTAACATGGAACATGGAACTTGTTGCAGTGCCAAAGTCACTAAAAGTGTTGCCCAGCCTACTCTCATGGAGATGTTTCACATCTACACCAAATATGCTGAACACGTGGTAGACAAGGGTGCTTTTAGACTCTAGTTTTTTTATTATGTCCACTACAGCAGTCATGCTTTCCTGTAAAAATCTAAGAATACAGTAGAGAGTACTTTTTTCAAATCACAATCAATATGTGCCCAACGATCCTCACATTTCTTGCCTTTGACATCCTCACTCACCAAAAGTTCTGTAAACAGTTGCCGCATGGCTAATATAGCGTTTATGGCCTCTAGGACTGAGAACCACCAGCTAAGTTATACATTTGGGATGATTCTTTCTTTGATGCCACACAAAGCACAACATGTAAAATATTTGTGTTTTAGTTTACTTGCATACTTAACTCTGAAGATTGTAAAGATGCTTCCAGCCTACCATCTAACAAGCGGCAAGGATCTCTAAAATGGAAGCACTTAAGCTCAGGTATCGATTTTGACAGGTCATCACACAACTTTTTCATATACGTAGCTGAATCACTGCAAATACAAACAATATCACTCCAATCTGTGATCTTTGTTGTTAAGAACTTTTTGCTGCAGCATTCCAAGTGTCTGGTGTCATGTTTTCACCAGTATACCAGATGCCTTGTGACTGCACTCTTTTTACATATACCTGTCACTATACCTTGCATTGAATGTTTAAAGCCTGGGGTGTTTGGCAATTCACCTACTATCTGACTCACTAGACAAGGGGGCTGATGTATCAAGGGTTTTTACCTATTCTTTGTGGGTAAATGTGATAGTACATATTGGGAAAGATTCTTAAGAAGCCTACATTTTCCTATCAGGGGAAGACTCAAACATGGCTAACAAATTAAATATGATTTTGATATTTCCTGATTCTCTACAGTTTATAAAATAAATAAACAACACCTAAAACATGCTTCTAACCCCTGTATCTTTAGACCAAAGACCACAAAACTGAAAAAAAGAAAGAAGAAACAATATATTAGTGACAACCGTTAATAACAACACTCAAGCAGAATAATGTTACCCCAGATTTTCTTACTGCTACCTTATATAACAAAATTACATTGTATTGACTCCTTCAGGAAGAAATAAAAATGACTCTTTCACTCTCCTTTTCCTATCTTTGACTGGCATTTAGTTTGTGTTTGTACAGGTTTTTTTTCAGTGTTTATATGTTTATACAGGTGAGGGCTATTTCCCTTCCGGTGGGGTTTTATCAGTTATTATAGGTTTAAACCTAAAACCAGACAGGCTACTTTTACTGTTCCCCACAGCTGCGCCGCAGTTGGGGGCAGCTGCACCAAGGGGGCAATTTTGGTGATAGGAGTCCCGGAGTGGGGCTCCAGAGGCACCCTAGGTGCCAGTGCTCATTTTTTGCCACAGCAGCACCACGAGAGAGACAGGGCAGCAGCAACACAGGGGCATTTGCCTTTTCATAAGGAAGGGATGAGAAGCACCCCATGCCCCTTTCCTTCCATGTAGGTACCCTTAAGGTTGGCCCATAGTACTCCCATGGGAAGGTTGCAGTGTATGTAAAAGGTAGAACATGAACTGGTGTGACATACCCTGATAGTGAACTACTGCCAATTGTGTTTTTCACTATTGAAAGGCTATCTGTCCCTTAGGCTACCATGGGAGTTGGTTTGTAACATCTTACAAGTATAACTTTCCATAGGAACAAGAAGGAGAAATTGAGTTTAGGATCTCTGGACTCAGAATTTATTAACACGCCTTTGGTAAAAATGTTTTTTTTAATTCTGTGTTTGAAGATGCCAGTTTTAACCACATCGATGCTCGAGGTGTTCCCTTCCTGCGCTGGGATTTTCAAAAACCCATTATTCATGACGAGCTGGGCTCGTCATGAGCGTGCTGGGAGGCTACTGCATGACGAGCCCAGCTCGTCATGAGTGTGGAAGGGGTTAAAAGGAGGAAATTTCTTACTTTACAATCTGTGTGCTTCTGTCTTCTTGTGTATTCAGCATCTGGTTTTGGAGTGATAGGAGCTGGGGATGTGCATTCACTCTAGAAAGTCAAAAGGGGGTTGAGGTGTGTCCTACCTTGCCTGTGTGACTCAACCCTAGGCTGAATCGACCTTGTCTGCATTTAGAGTGGTGGGAGGAGTTTTGCGTGCACCTGAATAGGCTTTGTCTCCTTTTCACAATGCTGTCTACGCCCCCTGTGATCATGCTGCACCAGGGAGGAGAGGACTGATTTGTGCTGGACCCTAGCAACAAAGAGAAGAAAAACAATATGGGTGTAAGTATTGGACCTAAACCCCCAGGACTTTAGATTACTTCAAGGAACTAAAGGACCCTGCCAAGAAGAAGAGCTGTAAGGACTGTAGGGGGAGCACTGCCTTTTCTGATTGAGGAGTGGGTTAGTCTTCAGTTGCTGCTTCTGTATGTGGTAGAGGAAAGGGACTGACTTTTTTTGCCCTGCTGTGGTATCCTACTTTTGCAGAATCTCTAAGAGCTTGTGTGTGCTTGCCACCTGATGGAAGTCTCAGGGATACAAAAGACTTCAGGAGAAAGATCCATGCTATATCTACAATTAATAACCTGCCCAGGATGTGAGCTGGGAATCTGTGTTAGGAGTGCTGCCCCTAACTTGTATGGCATTGGACAGCCTGCTGTGGTTGCTCCTGCCTGGAGCAGAGAAAGGTTTGTACCGTCCTCTTACCCTTTTTCTCAAAGAAGTAAGGGCGTGTTGAGCACCCTATTTGGGGCTCAAGTGAGAGAGCGCAAATCAAGAAAACATAGAAGTGCACCATATTTACAAGCACGTTGTATTAGTTTAGTAAACATTATATAAGAGTGTCGAATTTATAGAGTGAAAATATATAATAGTGTTTAATTAAAATAGAATACTTATATCAAGTGTGAAAAGTTAATGTAGATGTTCGTAGTGATGTTGGAATGATGTTGAAATCCCATGTTATGTGGCGGTGGTAGGGGAAAATGTAATGCTGCTAAACGTAGAAATGTGTAGGCCACATGGCAGTTCACATAGAGTACAAGATGCTGTTACACTCTTACACGATGGTGGATTTCAATGTTATTGTAATTCAAAGTAGTATTGATCCTAGAACTGAAAAATGTTTTATAGACGTTTCATATAATCATTGTGTGTAATAAGTTAGAATACTGTTTAGAAGAAATTAAATGTTTTGCAGAGTGCACAGGCCTGTTCATGTAATTCTAGATAGGCCTGAATAGATAAAGTCATTTCGTTTGATCTGTATGTGCTCGTTAGAGAAAGGTCGTGCTAGGCACATTTTGTGGAGCTTGTTCGAATGGTTTACGACTTAAATATATGGTGGAGGCCGGTATTTGGGGCCCACAGTACAAGTGTCTGTTTGCAGGTGCGAGGAGGTTTTAATCAAGAGAGTGATGAATAGACTTTTGTTCAAGAGAGCCAGGCACAGGCCTGGAGGAGTCTTCAGGAATTTCCTGTGAGTACCGTCTTGCCGGAGAGGAGCCTGGGAAGCAAGGTCAACGCTAACGATGGGCCCAGAGGAGTACCAGCATGGAACATACCAGAACCAACACCACGTGAGGGGCGTCTCTAAGGGGTGTCTCCAAAGGGCGTTTCTATTGTAAATGTGACTTTGTATTAGGGACAGTACCCCGGGGTGGAGTTAAGGCAGATGATCTGAGGAACCTAAGAGAGCGGATGGGTAGGCAGATAGGGAACTGCGAGACATCGTTTTTGAAACAAAGACTAAGAGAAGTGTGTGATATTTTTTGGAAGTCACCACTGCTGACACCTTTTTAGGTTAAGATCTTGCTAAGTAGGGATGTCACTTAGTCTAGTGTAGGGACAGTCTAATCTGATTTCTTTCCTTTCTGTAAATGACTCATAAGCTACAGCTTGTGTCTATTCTTGCAACTTTGATGATTTTTGAATTGGTTTTGGTAATATTCTTCTGCCGACTAAGAGCATTTAGAAAATTCATGTTTGTATTGATACCCGTATACCTTTTGAACCTTATATTGAGATGTTTGTATCTCCAGTTGGATCTATGATGTTACAACGCGTTATTTTACAACGCGTTCCGTTACAACGCAGATTTTACAACGCGGGATCCTTTACAACGGATGTCATTACAATGCATGGCATTACATCGCAGGTGCTATTACAACGCATGGCATTACATCGTAAGTATAGGTAAGTTGACTTTTTTTTTTAAATGTTATTTAGTTTATTGTAATTAAATTTTTTTAAATAATTTAATTAAAAGACATTTAAAAATTGTCATTAATTTAATTTAATAAAATAATATCTATTTAATAAATGTAAATATAATAAAAATTGTAATTAATTTAATTTAATTAAAAAATGTAATTAGTTTAATGTACATATTTTTTATAGTGAAATTAAATTAAATTAATAATATTAAATTATTTAATTTAATTAATTTAATTAAAAAATGTAATTAATGTAAAATAATAAATTTAATTTATTAAATATATTTCATTTAATTTAAAAATGGTAAATATAATTTAATTATCCCTAAAGCCAAACCCTGCCCTAAAACCTAAAAACACCCCTGTACCCCAAAACCCAAACCCTGCCCTAAAACCTAAAAACACCCCTGTACCCCAAAACCCAAACCCTGCCCTGAAACCTAAAAACACCCCTGTACCCCAAAACCCAAACCCTGCCCTGAAACCTAAAAACACCCCTGTACCCCAAAACCCAAACCCTGCCCTGAAACCTAAAAACACCCCTGTACCCCAAAACCCAAACCCTGCCCTGAAACCTAAAAACACCCTTGTACCCCAAAACCCAAACCCTGCCCTGAAACCTAAAAACACCCCTGTATCCCAAAACCCAAACCCTACCCTGAAACCTAAAAACACCCCTGTACCCCAAAACCCAAACCCTACCCTGAAACCTAAAAACACCCCTGTACCCCAAAACCCAAACCCTACCCTGAAACCTAAAAACACCCCTGTACCCCAAAACCCAAACCCTACCCTGAAACCTAAAAACACCCCTGTACCCCAAAACCCAAACCCTACCCTGAAACCTAAAAACACCCTGTACCCCCAAACACCTATACATATACTCCTATACTCATATTTATTTAAAAAATTACTTAAAATAATAAATATTAATTTATAATACTTAAAATAATAAATATTAATTTATAATATTTAAAAACATAAATAAATATTTTTATTTATTTTTATTTATAATTAATATTAATTAAATCATTTATATAATATTAAATAAAATTAAAATAAATTATATACTTACCAATACTTACGATGTAATGGTATGCGTTGTAATAGCATCTGCGATGTAATGCCATGCGTTGTAATGCCATGCGTTGTAATGGATCCTGCGTTGTAATAGCTGCGTTGTAACAGCATTACGACGTAAAAGTTGCGTTGTAAGTTTGGCTTTGCAATAAACTTTTAAAACTTTTAAAGCTTAAGTGGTTCTTTGGAGTGGAGTAAGTTTTTAACTGATTGACCTAGTAGTGGATTGCCTTTTACTCTATGACAGGTACCAACGGTTCAGTCGACCGGAGTTGGGATCTAGATCTATAATAATAGACCAGAAATCCCGCGTTAACAGTTGGTAGCAGAGTGAGGATCGTTACCTTCTTGAGGAAGGTGATCTAGACTAGGTTAAGTTTACCCCAAGGTCCATAGAGATCGAGAGGTGGCCCGCCGAAGAGGGTGCTGACGGCGCGCGAGAAAAGCAGCAGAATTGGACGAGAGTGAGTATAACAAGGGTCATGCGTGGACAGATTGCGGTGTTTTATGTTGTATTTGTATTGTAATGTCATGCGGAGTTGAATGCCTGTAGAGTGAATGAGAGAGGGTTGTGAGCGCGCGCAACCTGGCAGACTGGTAAACTGGTAACCTGGGAAACGGGGGAACCGGTGAACTGGTGGAAATCTTAAGTTCGGGGAAGAGCTTAAGTGGTTCGGGTGTATCGAACATCCAGAGTAGTTGTCAACCAGAGAAAAGGGTGTCATGAGGTACCATTGATCGCCCGTAGGACCGAGATAGGGGGAATGCAAGAGTGAGCGTGTGGGTAACGGACGCAGGTCGAAAGTTACCGTGTGCAAGTAACCTATCAGAGAAGGCGATTGTCTGGACGTACACGGAAAGACATTTCGTCAGTTAAGGTGACAATTACAGTTACAATTACAGTTAGACTGTGGACGTACAGTCAAGGAAAGTGATCGCTTGGTCGGAAGTAATCATTTTTCAGAGTATGAATGGGACGCATGCATGACCGGGAGACGAGCGGAGAAAGGAGGGGAACTGCTGCGAAAGGGGGACGAGTGACGTCAGCAAGAGCCGCGCTGAGATAGGTCGGTCGGTGTGAAGCCGCGCTGAGACGAGTGACGTCAGCGAGAGCCGCGCTGAGATAGGTCGGTCGGTGGGAAGCCGCGCTGTGATAGGGCGGTTGGTGTGACGTCAGCAAAGAGCCGCGCAGTGATAGGCCAGTTAGCGAAAACCGTGCTGAGATTGGTGGATTGTCATCAGGAAGTAAACGAACGTGGAGAAAATAGAAATTTTGTAGATTTTGAACATGAAGTGTTTTAAATGTTTGAGAGGGATTTTTAAGAGAATCTTATTGCGGGGAAGAGGCACCGCCGGAGGGTACACCAGCTCACTATATGGCAACGAATGTTGGGTTGCATACTATACTGTGGCTTGGGACTTGGAGTAAGATTACAGAGGGGAATGAGGAATTGACTTTTCCAAAATACGGAACGTTTAGATTAGAAGTGTTACATCAATTGAAAGCAGTTATGTCCTCATTGAGACCTTTGCCTAGACCAACACAATTTGAGGCCCTTAATGCATGGATTAGGGCGGCGCACGACAGGAGTCAGAACAGACGCCAAGAAAGGGTACGGCGATCAGTAAGGGCAGTGCAAGATGCCAAATGGGATGCGGAAGCCAAGAAGTGGAGGGTACAGGTGATTGAGGTGGATAAGTTGTACCCCATGAGAGAGGTTACAGGTGGAAAGAAACCCATAGAAGAGGATGATGAGAGCGAGTCGGAGGACGGCCTAATAAATAGGTTGTTGATAGATAAACCACCTCCGGACAATAGGGAGATAGGGGATACTGAGCTCTCAAGGAAAGGTAGGGTTGACGTAGAAGAGAATAGGCCACTCCCTATAACGGATTGGGTACCTACGAAAGGTGAGGAGATACCTCAACACAGTCCTATACAGAGAGTAGTCGGAAGGGTTGTGGTGCAGAAGATGCCAGCAACAGAGATGGTTGAGTCTTATGGATTGCCAGATGCTCTTCAAGTACCCGTTACCATAGGTCCTGTAGTGTCGGTTTACCACCCAGAGAAAGGGAGAGAGGAAGAACAGGTACGGCTGGAGAGAGAGAGAGTTGAGATGGAAAGAAGGAATAACACGACAAATGCCTGGAGGCAATTGCCGGGACCGATAACGTGGAGCACCCCATTGGAGTCAGCAGTGGATCCCGTAACAGAACAGGGGGGTCAGAGAGGACCGATGGACCTGAGGGGACCACGGCCGAAATCCTACAAGGAGTTGAGGGCTGACTTGAGGGAATGGGATGGGTCCACAGAAGCACCGAGCAACAGGTCAAGAGCAGAAGCAGAATGGGGAAGTCGAGGCAATGGAATATTATCTCACTGTGGGGCTAGCGAAAGCAGTCAGGAGTGAGAAGGTAAAAGGCAGGAGAGTAGAGGAGTTACATGTCATACAGAAAGAGGAAATGGGCAGGAACAAAGAGGCAGAAGTATGGAGTGTGGAGAGACATCTCGTCCCATTCAAAGTGAGGGAGACCAAAGGACCCAAGAATACAGAGAAAGGTTTAGGTGCACTCACCAATCACCTAATGATAACGTACAGCACTGGAATCGTGGGAACACGGGGAACAGTGAAGGATCTTGCCATGCGTCGAGTGATCAGAGGTCACAGGCGAATTGTGAAGACATGGGGGATAATGGAATGTCTTACCATGCACCTAGAGAAGCCATGCAGAATGAGAAATGTGGGATTATGGGAAATAGAGGAGTGTTTCATCATACACCCAGAGAGGATGGAAATGCATGGGACCTGGAGAGATGGGAGCATGGGAGGACTCCCCATAACTCGCCTGAGCCTAGACATAGGACTCAGAGCTGTGATGGGAGAGATGTAAATAGATTCTCTAGAGATGGCATACTGAAAGCTGTGATAAAAGCCAAAAGACTCGATGTGACCAGCCTAAGTTCTGATCTGAACGATATAATAGATGGTACATTGTCTTTAGAAAGGATCGACATGTACGAACAAGATGAGCTACTATTTATGGCAAAGGACATCACTCGAAAGGCCAGAGCAACGCATGAGAAACTGTCTGAACTGACAGACAAGTATATGGTAGATCTGTCCAGAACCAAGGCATTACAGGGTAACCACAGGTTGCATTATTCAGATCAGGACTTAGATGAGAGGAGGACAACAGGATTAAAAACACACATAAGGGAACTGATTACAGGAATAAGAGCATGGAGAGATCTGGACAAATGGGAAGAGAGGTGGTCGAAAAAGGGAACTGTTAGGCGGAGTGCGAATGTGATGTCTCCGGAGGGAAGACTAATGCAGATGGAGGCATTCCCTTTGTGAGAAATAGCGAATGGGAATTATGTACACGTACCCTGGAGTAGGGGAGATTTGGCTGCCTTTACCAACTCATTTCCGAAGTTAAGGGAGAACCCTGTAGAGTGGTACAAGCAGGTAGAGAGGTTTGTGAAGATCTCAAAAGTATTGTGGATTGATTTGAACACCTTGTTTGACATTGTGGTCCCAGGAGACTTGTGGATAGCATGCAAGGTTAGTGTCGAGTGGCTAACTACAGAACCAGCAAGGGATACTCGTACTAATGGACCGTCAGAAACAGTAATGTTAAAATACGATAGGGTAATGACATGGTTGAAGGAGAAGGTGCCACCACAAGACATAGATTGGGTAAAAATAGACCGAACAAGACAGGAACCAAAGGAGACAGTCCATGAGTATTATGAGCGATTGCTGAAAGCATTCAAACAATACAGTGGACTAGATGTAATGGACTCCAAGGATATAGGACAGTTTGTATCAAAGTTTGTTTTGGGGTTGAGACCTGATATTTGTCTGATGATTCAGCAGCATTTAATTTGTTGGCAAAACAAACCATTGGATGAGATTTTGAGATACGCAAGATACTGCAGCGATGAGATAGAGTCCAAAGCAAAGAAATTAAAGGAGAAACTGATGATGGTACAGATGCAGTCAGCTGGAAGGGGAGGACAGCAGCAACAGGGAACAGGGACGATGGGTCGGAAATCAAACAATCAGAATAAGGACAACGAGGAAAATCCGAGACCTAGAATAGACTTTGCTACATTGAAAAAAACGACAAAGTGTCATCAGTGTCACCAGGTGGGACATTGGAGACGCGAGTGTCCCTATAACCCTGAAAATGGAGAACTGGAAGTACTAGAGGAGGAAGTTCAGGAAGTTCCAGTCCAAAGGGCGACAGTGATAAAGGGTAAGGTGGCCAAAGGGGGGATTTCGGCTCCACGAGCTCAGTTCCCGCAGCCACCAAAGATTACGACAGGAGGAAAGGTCTATAGACAAATGCCTTTGTTCACAGGTAAAGAAGAGTGTTACTACGTTGATCCATTAACGGGACGACGTGTAAGTAGAGAGGAGGACTGTACCCTCGGGGCAGTTCTAGAGGTAGATCAAAGAGGACCGTTTGTTGAGGCTGAAGTGGCAGGGTGTCCTACAACATTCTGGGTGGATACTGGAGCTACTCGATCAACTTTGAGATCGGCAGTGGTTCCAGATCTACCAATGTCGGGGGAAATGATTCAGGTGGTAGGAGTTGCAAATAAGAGAATGAATAGCCCTTTGACGGAACCAGTATCAGTGAAAATAGGAAACTACACGGATGAACATCAGTTTGTGGTATGTGATTCTAGTCCTGTGTGTCTGTTAGGAAGGGACTTATTGTGCAAACTGAACTGCACCATATACTGCACACCTCAGGGAGTAGAGGTACAGACTACAGACGATGATGCTACCTTCAAAGTTGTAAATTCGAGAACATGCATAGAACTATATCCTACCCTGACAGTGGAGGAGCTCCCATGGGATTTACGAGATGCAGTGTCATCAGAGGTATGGGATTTTACTGGAGAAGAGATAGGACTGATCAAAGGAGTAGAACCAGTGAAGATTATGGTTAAACCAAATGCTGAATATCCAAGAACGCCCCAATACAAACTGACCCCGGAGACGATTGCAGGAATAAAACCTGTAATCGACTCTATGATAAAACAGGGAATACTGAAGGAAATCGTGGGAAGTCCATGCAACTCCCCGATTATGGGTTTGCAGAAACCTAGTGGGAAATTTAGAATAGTGCAAGATCTTTGAAAGATTAACAACATACTTGTTTCATGTTGTCCAGTGGTACCGAATCCATCAGCGATATTGTTTCAGATACCATTCCAAGCTGAGTGGTTCACAGTGATAGACCTTTGTCAGGCTTTCTTCTCAATCCCATTGGATGAGGAGAGCCAGTACCTTTTTGCTTTTAAGCTGGAAAATCGCGTTTTAACATGGTGTCGTATCCCACAGGGGTATACAGAAAGCCCATCAATTTTCAACCAGCTGTTGAAGAAAAATCTTGAAAGTCTGGTACTGCCGCAGAACTCGGTTCTGGTCCAGTACATAGACGACCTACTTGTTGCGTCAGAAACGGAAGAGGCTTGTAAGACAGATACCATTGCCTTGCTGAACCATTTAGCTGAAAATGGACACAAGGTATCTCCGAACAAATTGCAGTACTGTCTGACAGAAGTACAGTACTTGGGACACAGGATAGAAAAAGGAAAGCGCAAAGTGTCACCAGATAGGATAGAGGCGATAATGAAGATGAACGCGCCTACGACACAGAGAGAAGTTAGAATGTTCCTAGGAATGGTTGGTTATTGCCGACAGTGGATAGCTAACTTTTCACTGAAAGCAAAACCATTACAAAAGCTGACGCACAAGGAGGTGAGTGATCCGGTACCATGGGACAAGGACTGTTTGATGGCATTTCTACAGCTGAGAGAGGAATTGTGTCGTGCTCTGGCTTTGGGGATGCCTGACTATGAAAAACCATTTTCACTTTTCTGCTGCGAAAGGGAAGGTTGTGCTTTGTCAGTTTTGGTACAGATACATGGAAATGCCCGTAGACCAGTTGCATACTTTTCGGCTACTTTAGATCCAGTGGCCACAGCGTTGCCCGGATGTCTCAAATCCGTTGCTGCAACAGGTGTCAGCATTGAGCAGTGTGAAAATATTGTCATGGGACACCAGTTAGTGGTGTATGTACCTCATTCTGTAGAACTGTTAATGACCAGGACCAAGACACAGCACTTGACCAGTAGTAGGCTCACGCGCTGCGAGCAAGTTATACTTGCTGCGGAGAACGTGACCCTTAAGAGGTGCTCTGTTTTGAATCCTGCTACGTTGATGCCACTTCCAAATGATATTGAAAGCGAGGAATGTGAAGATCACGACTGCCTTGATGTGACTGAACTATGCACGAAGCCAAGACCAGATATCGTGGATGAGCCGTTGATCGACCCTGATTAAATTTTTTTTGTTGATGGCTCATGTTTAAGAGACGATACTGGTCGGTTGAGAGCAGCTTATGCTGTTTGCACCATTACTGGAGTTGTGGAAGCTGCTTGCCTGGAAGGAGTACACTCCGCTCAGGTAGCAGAAATCATTGCATTGACACGTGCCTGTATAGCAGGAAACAAAATTAGAGTCACCATCTATACGGATAGCCAATATGGTTTCGGTGTAGTTCATGATTTCGGGCAGTTGTGGTCTCAGAGAGGTTACATGACCTCTTCTGGTTCGCCTATTCGAAATGGGGAATTTGTGCGACTGTTGTTAGAAGCATTACAAGGTCCAGCAGCAATTGCAATTGTCAAATGCGTAGCCCACACCAAAAATACAGATTTTGTGTCACAAGGTAATAGAAATGCAGACGAAGTTGCCCGCTATTGTGCGGAGCACGGATATTCTTTCACGGAGGTGGAAGTAGGTGGGGCTCAGGAAAAGACAGAGTTAAATATGATGCTAGAAACAGTTGATACTTGGGAGGATTTAAAAGAGATGCAAGAGAATGCACCTGATTCTGAGAAAAAGGCATGGGAAACAGCAGGTTGTGTGAAAAGTGAAATGGACTTCTGGGTTTCAGCAGATGGTAGGGCAGTATTACCTGAGGAATTTGCGAATCCCATGGCACAACAGATACATGGTCCAGTACACTTAGGAAGAGATGCCATGCTGAAGGTATTTAGGCAGACTTGGTATTGCCCTAAGTTTAGGATTGCAGCAGAAGCAGTCTGTAGGAGATGCGTTACTTGTCAACAACTGAACGTAGGGAAAAGAACACCAGTTACAATGAGTCACATTGGGAGGTCTGGGGGGCCTTTTAACAGAATGCAATTAGATTTCATTGAGATGCCAAAAAGCAACCGCCTCAGGTATGTTCTGGTGGTTGTATGCATATTTTCCAGATGGGTCGAAGCATACCCTACACGCAGGTGCGACACACTCACGGTAGCAAAGTTGTTGCTTAAAGACTTGATCCCGCGCTTCGGGGTGCCGACCTCCCTGGAATCGGATCGAGGAACTCATTTCAACAGTGAAGTTGTGAAAATGCTTTGCTCTGCATTGAACATTGACCAGAAGTTGCACTGCAGCTATCGACCAGAGGCTTCAGGTATCGTGGAGCAGATCAATGGCACTTTGAAGTCCCGAATAGCCAAAGTATGTTCATCGACTTCCTTAAGTTGGCCTGATGCTCTGCCCCTGGTACTCATGAGTATGCGTAGCACACCAGACGGGAGGACAGGTCTCTCTCCACACGAAGTTTTAATGGGGAGGGCAATGAGACTTCCGTCTGTATCAACTACAGCTTTGTTGAATATTACAGATGACCTGATCCTGGATTACTGCAAGGGTCTGTCTGACGCCATTCATTCTGTGTCTCTTAAGGTACAGGCTGCTGAAGTTCCATCTTCAAGAGATCTATGTCACGACTTGTGCCCAGGTGACTGGATCCTGCTGAAGAAGCACGTCCGGAAGAACTGCTTAGACGTGCGTTGGAAGGGCCCCTATCAAGTTATCCTGACAACGAATACCGCTGTGAAGTGTGGAGGGCTGCCAAACTGGATTCACGCTTCCCATACTCAAAGAGTTCCAGCACCCCTGGAAGAAACAGCTCCTCTCACAGATGAAAACCCAGCTGTAGATAGCGAACCACTAGAGGGGATCAGTCAAGCTGTGGGGGTGTCGGAAGAAGTTGGGAGCGCTACAGAACAAGAAGAAGAAGGACAGGACGGCAGTGAAACTGAAGTTGCCACGGAAGGAAAAAGTTGCTGTGAATACGGCTCAGACCCAGATCAAGCCCAGAGTGTTCAAGAACTGAATGGGAGGACAAGATACAGGAGAACAAAGCGTGGAGAAGATAGTTGGCCTGAAAGAAAGAAGAGGCCAAGCTTGAAGCCAGCTCCAGAGAAAACTCTTGCCCCTGTATCTGAAGACTCGGATTTGGACGAAAGTACACAAGGACAGGAACAGGAAGGTCCGAGAAGATCGAGGAGGGTGCGAGTGCCTTGCAGAAGATACGCTACTCCTGAGTGGACCTACCTCGCTGCAGATGTCCAGTGTACAGGGAACTGGGAGGGTGAGGGAAGTGACCCTGATCAGTACTGACCCCATCATAACAGTGGCAATGGTGTTGTTGATACCGGGAGTGGAAGTCGAAGGGTTGCTGACACTCAATATCCCCTATCCTCCTTATCTTAGTGGAATAAGAGACTTGGTTTTACACAGAATAGATTTCCCGACTTGTTGTCCAAGGAGGTCAATACTTGGGGAGGTCCTTCTTCGTTTGGAAATATCAGAAGCCGTGATTAGAGTCGCCGGAACACGTATAATTTCGGATTGCTAAAAGACTGTGTGAAAGACTTTGTAAATAAACAAATTGAGAGATAACCTAGCGCCAAATGGAAGAAGAAGAAACTAGGGACTTCCATTTAGTGGACGGAGAAGGGCTAGGGTTGTCTGTTGCTATAGAACACAAAGACTGATCTTGCGGAGAAGATTATCAGCTTCCAGGTGTGGTTCGAAAAGAGACATTGTACAAAGGAAAGAGACATTGTGCTGTGAAAGAAAACTGGAACTACACTG
The DNA here is from genome assembly GCF_964261635.1 of Lissotriton helveticus. Taxonomy (NCBI): domain Eukaryota; kingdom Metazoa; phylum Chordata; class Amphibia; order Caudata; family Salamandridae; genus Lissotriton; species Lissotriton helveticus. The sequence continues at coordinate 946,666,175 of NC_136068.1, forward strand.
TTTGAGATCATGGAGGTTGGCAACCCGAACCGCAGGGCCAAATGTATAATAGGCACACTTTTAGTGGGAGTGATTTTTCTTATAGCTTTAGTAGTTACTATATCATATATAGTGGGGCATGAAAATGAAGAAAAGGCTGCAAAGGAAGCAAACATTTTATCGACACAGAAACCTACTATTGCTGGTAAAAAGGGGGACAATTTAGAGAAAGATAAAGCTTTACTAGCAGCAGAGACTCGTAGGTTACATGTAGATGAACCACAGGGAAATTTTAAATCAAATGCGTATGCTAAATTGCTTTATGAATATATCGATGTTATGGAGGCTAAGAATTGTTATGTGTGCATGAAATTGCCAGCCTCTGTAGACGAAGGTATCAGATATCATCATCTTCCATTGACTTATGGAATCACATGTAGTTTGTTGCTGAGCATATTTTATGAACGTGATGGTTTGAATACTATTTCTCAAACTTCGATGCTATTTTACCTGAAGTGCCGAACTACAAGCATTTAAATAAGTGGGATTATTATAAGAGTGAAGACAGATTACAGAAATGTTTCCTTCCCTGGAAAACATTAGATACTTCACATGCCCGAAGAAATAATTTGACTTGTAAAGTGTCAGAAATTGAGAAAAAGTTTGTAGGGCAAGTGGATGATCGATACCGGAGACAGAAGATTTTAAAAGCTTCAGGTGAATGGAAAACAGATTGGACTGAGGAAGAAAGGGCACACCAAAGAAAGGGTAGCAATGGTCCAATAGCTTTAGATCGAGAGAAAAAGGGGAAACTGTGTATACATAGGGGTGAAACCTATTATGAGAATGTGTTTGTGGGAAAAGTGAGTTGTGAACATGCTTTCCAATTATAATATTATTCGAAGGACTTCTTGAAAGAAATGCAGGTGATCCCAAATGTATATTTTGTCTGTGGAAGAAATGCATACGTGAAACTACCAGATAATTGGTATGGATCATGTTATTTGGCAATTGTCTTCCCCAAAATATACCATGCTAAGGATTTGGAAATTATAGAGGGAGGAACTCAAGCAAGAGGAAGAAGGGATGTAAGCGCAGAGGAGGTAGTTGGAGATGTATTTGGTGCTATGTTTCCTATTCTAGGGATAGCACTAAATGATGTCAAGATTAGAAGGTTGGCAACGGTTGTAGATAGGTTGTCCGCCAGTACTGCTAGGTCACTAATGCTGGTGGAGGGAGAAATGCAATCGATAAGGGCAATGGTTCTTCAGAACCGACTTGCTCTAGATGTTCTGTTAGCCAAAGAGGGAGGAGTCTGTAAGGTTTGAAGGTCCAGGAATGTTGCACTTACATTCCAGACAACTCAAAACCTTTAGAGAAGTACATTCGGAACATTACTGAAATACACCATGAAATTGAGGATTTGACAAAGGTAACAGTGTGGGAAAAAGTAGGTCAAGGAATGGGTAAAGTTGGAGGTTGGTTTGCCAACCTAGGAAAGAATATCATTTGGTACATACTGAAACCTATCATCATAATAGTGATTTGTATAATTACCTTGTGGGGATTGGTGCGGCTGTACCAATGGTATAGATCAAACAGATTGCAAAGAACCATGAGAAGGCAGGAGAGGAGATTGACTGCGATGCAGGATAATCAGTACAGGAGTCTAAAGGCTCTAGAGATGATGAAACGAGGGGGTACTGCAACGACTTCAGTTTGACTCAGACCTTACCTCATAGATGGTGTTGTAATGATGATGACTACTAAAAGTCATCAAAGGGGGGATTGAGAGAGCGCAAATCAAGAAAACATAGAAGTGCACCATATTTACAAGCACGTTGTATTAGTTTAGTAAACATTATATAAGAGTGTCGAATTTATAGAGTGAAAATATATAATAGTGTTTAATTAAAATAGAATACTTATATCAAGTGTGAAAAGTTAATGTAGATGTTCGTAGTGATGTTGGAATGATGTTGAAATCCCATGTTATGTGGCGGTGGTAGGGGAAAATGTAGTGCTGCTAAACGTAGAAATGTGTAGGCCACATGGCAGTTCACATAGAGTACAAGATGCTGTTACACTCTCACACGATGGTGGATTTCAATGTTATTGTAATTCAAAGTAGTATTGATCCTAGAACTGAAAAATGTTTTATAGACGTTTCATATAATCATTGTGTGTAATAAGTTAGAATACTGTTTAGAAGAAACTAAGGGGCATATTATCAAGCCTGTGCGATAAAATTATCGCCGCTTTATCGGCCGAAAACGGCCGATAAAGGGGCGATAATGGGCTTGATAATATGCTCTATGGAATTCCAATCGAAGCCCATGTTAGATGTGAAGACATCTAACATGGGCTACGATTGGAATTCCATAGAGCATATTATCAAGCCCATTATCGCCCCTTTATCGGCCGTTTTCGGCCGATAAAGCGGCGATAATTTTATCGCACAGGATTGATAATATGCCCCTAAATGTTTTGCAGAGTGCACAGGCCTGTTCATGTAATTCTAGATAGGCCTGAATAGATAAAGTCATTTCGTTTGATCTGTATGTGCTCATTAGAGAAAGGTCGTGCTAGGCACATTTTGTGGAGGTTGTTCGAATGGTTTACGACTTAAAGATATGGTGGAGGCCGGTATTTGGGGCCCACAGTACAAGTGTCTGTTTGCAGGTGCGAGGAGGTTTTAATCAAGAGAGTGATGAATAGACTTTTGTTCAAGAGAGCCAGGCACAGGCCTGGAGGAGTCTTCAGGAATTTCCTGGGAGTACCGTCTTGCCGGAGAGGAGCCTGGGAAGCAAGGTCAACGCTAACGATGGGCCCAGAGGAGTACCAGCATGGAACATACCAGAACCAACACCACGTGAGGGGCGTCTCTAAGGGGTGTCTCCAAAGGGCGTTTCTATTGTAAATGTGACTTTGTATTAGGGACAGTACCCCGGGGTGGAGTTAAGGCAGATGATCTGAGGAACCTAAGAGAGCGGATGGGTAGGCAGATAGGGAACTGCAAGACATCGTTTTTGAAACAAAGACTAAGAGAAGTGTGTGATCTTCTTTGGAAGTCACCACTGCTGACACCTTTTTAGGTTAAGATCTTGCTAAGTAGGGATGTCACTTAGTCTAGTGTAGGGACAGTCTAATCTGATTTCTGTCCTTTCTGTAAATGAGTCATAAGCTACAGCTTGTGTCTATTCTTGCAACTTTGATGATTTTTGAATTGGTTTTGGTAATATTCTTCTGCCGACTAAGAGCATTTAGAAAATTCATGTTTGTATTGATACCCGTATACTTTTTGAACCTTATATTGAGATGTTTGTATCTCCAGTTAAGTTTGGCTTTGCAATAAACTTTTAAAACTTTTTAAGCTTAAGTGGTTCTTTGGAGTGGAGTAAGTTATTAACTGATTGACCTAGTAGTGGATTGCCTTTTACTCTATGACAGGTACCAACGGTTCAGTCGACCGGAGTTGGGATCTAGATCTATAATAATAGACCAGAAATCCCGCGTTAACACAAGCATGTAGAGAATGCTCCCCCTTCTCCAAAAGCACCGGGTTCTGCCTGGCTGAGGTGCGTAGCCTAACCAACGAGAAACCCAATTTCTAACACCCATTCACTCTCAATAACTCCCAAACACACTCACAAACGCATAAACACATGCATAAAGAAATAATATTTTTGTACTTACTTTGCTAACTTACTTGACAACCCGAAGGCTCCAGGGCAGCAGCACAGCAGGAATCTGGTGCTGGGCATTGGAACCAGCCAGCCATGATTCCAACTAGGAGGCAAACAGAGCAGCAAGAGCAGGATTGAAAAGGAGGAAAACGCACCTCAATCCCTCTCCCAGCTTCTTGATAGGATCGGAAGCACAGCCCTATACGAAGCTACAGTGCTGGGATATTGCCTCTGCTGCCCTGTGTGGCTTTTTATTGGTTTCGGGGAAACACTGATGTGCACCCTGACAGCCGAATTGGAGCAGGTACACTGTACTGCCTGAGGCATGCACAGTGTATCTGCTCAATGGAATGGATTGTGCCTCTGTGAGTTGAACTACGTTCTTCAGAAATGCACAGTCCAGAAACCCAGCTGCAGAGTCTGGAGGTGAGATGGAGAGGTCTGATATGTGCACTGGAAGCGTTCATGAAAACACAAAACTTGCATTTTCATGAACTTTGCTAAATTAAAAAATGAACAGGGGCCTCACGAGTGGCTGGGGGCTGCACCTTGAATTCCCACAGTAGATCAAGGGCTTTGACTAATCACTTTCAGCATTCACCGTCAGGTATTTTCATAGAAGGGTTCCTCTCAGCCCATAATCTACACTGCCTACAGCAAACAGAGGTGACCGCATCGGTCCCTACTTATGTAGGAAGAGGCAGCTCTAGCACAATTGACTACATCATGCGCTCCGCACCATTAGTTTCGGTTGTGGAGAAATTGAGAATATCTTGGAATTGCCACAGCGACCATAATCGTCTTACATTTTAGCTGTCTTATTCTGCTGCTCTAAAAGGGGTGGCGGCTAGCTGTTTCCCAAACCCAAATATTAACACTAAAGACCAAGCACATAGGCTGAAGTGGGAAAGGGTTCCTCCAGAAAGTTTCCTGCACCGTATGTTGATTATGTCACAGAGTTCCAAGCATGTATGCACCCTGTTGTGCATGATAGAGCTATCTTAGAGGCTTTTGACAAAATAACCAAACACATAGCATCTAACTTACCCACTGAGAATAGGGTAAGATGCCTGAAGATTAAGAGGTGGTTAGACGGCACCTATTCTTGGGCCCACAGGGAGCTATTGCTGGCTCTCAAAAAAAACCCCGAGGGATGAAGCAGTAGTCACTCGCCATAGTAAGGCTTAAACGTTTGCAGTTTTGAAGAGGAAGAAGCTGATAAGAGAGCAGGCCTGTGAGGTCCTCGGTCAAGCAAGCATCTTGGCTGACAGCTTCAAGTTCTGGTTTGTGGTTAACAGCCCTTTTTTCTCTGACACGTCAAACTCCAACATCGATTGTACAATATCCGCCAAGCACTGGGTACAGCACTTTGAAAATATCTATAGTGGTGTATATTTAGAAGAGCCTGAGGAACAAATGCTTATTGGTTTAGCTAGCACTCCCCCATATTTCAGTGCAGACAAGGTCCACAAAGCCATCAACTCGACATATGGAGGTAAGGCTCACAGCCCAGACGGAGTACCCACAGACCTGTATAAAGCTGACCCTGTTATTTGGGCAAAGATACTGGTTCATGTTTTTAACGCGGCCTGCTCTTGTGACTTTCCCCCTTCGTGGGCAATGGCTGTCATTAAAGCCATTTTTAGAAAGGGTGCACGGAAGGATCTCACTTTTAGATTCTGCTGCCAAAATTATGAGGAACGTGATTTTGGATCGCTTAACAGTGTGGCTTGGCCATTTTAATGTCATCTCAGATCTACAGTTCAGTTTTAGGCAGGGTAAAGGAACCCTGGACCAATGACTTAACCTTCATCTAGTGATTGAGAAGTATACTATTGACAAGAAGGTAATCTTACATTTGGCTTTTATGGATCTAACATCGGCATTTAACCATGTAAATCGGTCCAAATTATGGTTGATCCTACGTGAACTGGTAGCTTTTTTACACACTGCCCATGAAAACAATACGGCCGTGGTTAGATATAACGAAGACGGGGATCAGACGGATTCCTGGGCAGTTAAGAGAGGGGTACGACAGGTGTGCATCCTGGCCCCCCTGCTGTTTACGCTGTACATCAACAAGCTAGAGGACTTTTTATTATTCAGCAGCAAAGACATTCCTAGAGCTGGGACCAAGATGATCCCGTATTCCTGTATGCAGAGGATGCAGTCCTATTTGCTAGGACCGCTGTGGGCCTCCAACAACATTTAATTTTTTTTTTAACTTTTATGGAATCATTAGGTTTAACCACAAATTTTTAGTAAATCACATACCCTGTCAATAGGCTCCCAAAAGGCTGCCAAGGTTAAGATTTTTTGCAAGGGGGCAGAGTTAAAGTGTCCACTTTTCCATACATAGGGGTACTATTCGAGGAACAAGGGTATTGCTGTGCACAAAGAATACACAAAAAGAATGTCTTAGCCAGAGTGGTTGGGGCTACACTGGATTTTGCAAAAAGACTGGGATCAAAACCTATCCCTGCCCTGTTGAAGATCTACAAAACAAAATGTATTCCCATGGCCACATATGGGTGAAGGACATCCAGGGGGCTGAGAATAAATGTATGCACAAGATCCTGGCAGTCCCGCCTGTCACCTCGGAATTCATTTTACACGAGGAACTAGGGGTGGGCTACATCTCAGACCTGATAGCCGTAGACCCACTGTTGCACTGGCTGAGAATCTGGGCCTGCCCTCCCCCTAATTTAAATCAACTTCTAATCATGGACTGCTCTGCACTCAAGTGGGCCTAACATATTCCCTGGCTAAAATATATAATGCAACAGACAAAATGGTTTGGCTGCCCCACCTGTATCTGAACCCCGGGCCCTTGGGACAGATAGCTATGAGAGATATATCAAACAGCAGTTCCTCGGGGGCGTGGCAAGTTGCCGAGAAGAATGGCTGCTCATAGCGAGGCTCCGGAGCCCTCGCCAAATATCCTGCACTTATCCAGATGGCTAAGCTGCAAACATTCCGCATTGAGGTGGATCATCGGCCCCTGATTCCATAGGCGGCAAGAGGGGCATGAAAGTGACCCAAGAAACGGTGATTAAAGGTGGAATCGGGCAGACGCAGCTGAAACGCAGATGAAAATGGTGGCGATCACATGAGACGCGGAGGAGGTTTTGAGATCCCTGCGGAGACTCACCGACTTCCCCAGACCTCCAGAGGAGTAAAGGTATTTTGAGCGGGATGAGAAGCGACCCGTGGTCAGACTCCTGGGCTCTCCGGCCACGCAGCCATGGACTTCCAGTGGCACAGGAGGGAGAGGGGAGCCGCGCAGGGATAAAATCGAGACCCCGGTGCTGGAGTCCTGCTGGGCCTGCTGTACTGGTGCTCTGCGCACAGATCCCGGAAGCATCGGCCTTCACCCAGATTTCAGCGCAATTGTCTCTTGTCCGGGTGAGAACATACAGTAATGTGGTCCACGGCCGCCTACAATGGTCCGACGATGCAGAAACCCAGAAGGGGACCCTCTGAAGTGGTAGAAAGGCCTCGCCCTGCGCGAACACCACAGCGCGCAATTGGGCGCGATGGGACCGGAATCCTGCAGTAGTGTAGTGTAGTTCCTATTATCCCAATAGGCTCTGCGCATTGGAATAATACCTTCAATAGTATAGGCCTAGACCGGACGTTAACTAGGTCTACTACTGTCGATATTAGACTTAAAGTTTTGGGTTTGCCAGCTAGCTCAGAGTTCACTAGAAACTTTCTTGAATAGGCAAGGAGGAGTTGAACCTCCCTGGATAGACAAGAAGGGATTTAGTTTCTGACAACCATAGAACATGACAACTTTGCTCTCCCCTAATCAAGAGTGTATCTCTAGAGTCGTGTGAAAACAAAAGACGACTTATTTTACTCAGTCAGTATGTGCATTCTTAGTCTCACCAGATTGTAGAGAAAAGGAAGAGACGGGCGTGTTCAATAAAAGATGTTATTTATTGATCAGTCTCTTTTCTCATACAAGAGAAATGGATCGATATTATTGCAATACTTATGGTTAAGTAAAGTGCATACATTAACCCCTTCGACGCTCATGACGAGCTGGGCTCGTCATGGCGTAGCCTCCTCGCACGCTCATGACGAGCCCAGCTCGTCATGCAAAGTGCGCTTTCGCAAAACCCAGCGTACGGGCGGAATTCGCCCCGCATGCATGCGGTTAAAAGCAGAAGTATAAAATAATACTGTAAAAACATTGATATGGTTTCTAAGCCATATGATGGTTTAAAATGGATAAAATAGATACATACACATATACATTTGACTAATCGTACTCAACTGGTGTTTCTAACTACGCCTACCCCAGATGTACCTGACCTAAGCCTAATACGTGGGCGGGAATAGAAAGTAGCAGTTTAAGTTAAGTTTGTTTTGCCAAGTGACTGACTAAAGAATTCTCTGCAAGGGGTTATTCAGTTCTGTACCTGGAATCTAGGATGAATGAGGGATGGTATCTCTCGTCTCTGGTCTCGATATTCCAGGCTGCCTGCGAGGGCTACCCGGAAGCGCCGGAGCTGGATTTCTCGGCAGGAGAAAGCAGCGTCTCGTTCTCAGCGCGTCAGGAAGGCGGGGCTGCGCCAGCGGGGTCTGCTCTGCTCTGGGCTTCGGCAAGTCTGGCTGCTCCGATCTCGTCACCACCGCGTGTGTTTGCATAGGGCAATATCGGTAATATTTATACCTTTAAGGTGCCGAGATTGACGTAAGGATGGACATAGATACGTCAAAAAGGATGTCATACGACCTGGTCGTTAGCACATTCTTTTGCTGAAGTTCTCGGTGAAATCGAAACAATGGCCGCAGGGTTTTTCCCAGGTCGTCATAGGTTTGATTTGTTTTGAGAACTCCGTATGCCTTATCAGGGGCTGGAGGAATATCGCTTGTCTAATTAGATGGCAAGCGTTATGACCTAATCAGATAACACGTTCCTGTGCCGTAGTGTGGCTTAATCAGATAACGGTTCCTGCATCATGGGGGTTTTCTGCCTCATGGGATGGCTGCTAGTTAACTTGTTAACCAGAATAGGGTCAGGAATAGGGGGATCGATACAGAACCTATAGGAATACATCACACCCACTCCACGCTAACTATGGACATATTTACGAATCTATGCATAGTAAAACATACTGTAGAGTATCATGTATACCTTACCACCCCAAAATACATAAAATGCATTTTGAAATTATCAAATATACGGAAAAAACAGTCACATGTAATATATGCACTCAAGCTGTAGAATAATGCTAAAGTAATCACGCATATCTATACATTATCACTAATTTGTATATGAGAATTTACACATGAAATGGCTCTTAATACAGAAAAAAGGTTCGAGACCATTCCATCACAGAATAAAATATTTATGAACATACCAGCGGGCAGCTAATGTCTATAAAGTATCTAAAAATAGAAATTTTAGTTCTCTAAGAATAGTTCTTACTTTAAGCAGAAGATAAGTGTCCCGAAAAATATGTAGAAATATTTTGGGGCTGCTGAAAAAAATTGCTGTCCGTGCACTGGAGGGAAAATTGTTCATGGTATTTTGCTATTCTAGTTGAAGGCCAAATTCAGGGAACGCCGTGTGCGAGCTTGCTCAAAAGTCTCTATTTCTGCTCTGGTGAGAACATCATATCATTTAGACTGTCGAAAAAGCTGTCAACAGCTTCCTGGGAGAGTTCCACTAACTCGGAAAAAGGTGTAACCATGCATTCGTGCGCATGATTGTCTCCATTGACGTTTTGATTAGAATTGCTGACAGAAGGTCGTACCTGATCAATGCTGCTTTCATCTTGAACTTCACTACCCCTTAATCGTAGTGGTGAAGCTTCCACGAATGCCGTCATCAGGATTGGTAGCCGTTGAGGGCAGCACAAAGCATGAGCCTTTATTGGACTCAACAATGTTTCTGCATCCATTGGCGCATCCGATTGTAGCGTCAGACAGGTGTCCAACACGCATTCTTCTCCGCATAGCAAGCACCTTAATACAGGTAAAACACATCGTTGCCACATTGGTCGAAATGAAAGAAACCAAGTCATGTTCAGGTCTCTAAGCCGGGATAGTCCCAGGATTTTTTATATCCGGTCGAGGTATCCAATGGCTAGGATTGTTTCTTCCCTTGTCGCAGGTGTTTTGTCTGTGACATGGTTTGCCATAACGAAATATAAGGACTAGGAATAGGATTCCTGCAATTAGTCCCAAAATGAGGGGAAGTCCGCCAAAAATCGAATGGACGAAATCTGGAAAAATACCCAGTATGGCTTTGAATGGTGTTAATGCCATCAAAAATACTGTCTTAAATACTTTTGAGACTCCACTGGTATCAGAAATATTTAAGATTTCATTCAGGATTTCTGCGAAATGTATGGGGGAATTAGTTGATAACAATGAGTGAATCTCTGCAGTCGTCCTTGCGACTAGGAGATCATACGTTTCTTTTGATGACGTGAGCCTGGTCGGCGTCTGAAGAAGCACTGTTTTCATTCTGCTTAAAGTATCTATTCGAATAGAAGTAATTTTCAAGTTGGGCCATGCCCTTGCCTCCCTGTCTGGAAGGGAGCTGGGGAACAATAAGCGTCCACAGCATTTGACCTTCGCAGTCGTAGTTACGAGATAAGGAGTCCCGGGCATAAGACTACAACATCTGCGGTCCACAATTAGAACGTAACTCCCATTATAGAGTCTTTGAAAGAATGGTTCTATCTCTGTTGCAGGTGCGCCTAGCTGGTGACATGAAAGGTTATTTGAGTTCCCTTCACAGGCTCCATGCAAACTAATTCCATTACACAGAAGTGTACCGCTTAGTGACATCGCACAATTAGTGCCACTAAGAAACACTTTCTGTCCTTTATTACTGACACATGCATGTGAATAGGGCAAGTTCCATGTTGTTTTAATGTACCCTTTTCCCAATTTTTCGTACATGCCAGCCTGTATATATTTTTTGCAGTATTGAAACCTGAAGGTAGATATTGGAATATTAATTATCCCATGTATTATCCATTCACTGACAGGTCGTTCTGACATTGTCACTGGTAATCTCTCGAGTTTCTCAATGCTCAGGATTGTATAATCAGCACCCTTTTGTGCCATACTGATTTGTTTATCAGTGAGGTTAAAGATATTGAATAGTGACGTTGTGTTGATTAAACACCAAGGCACATAGCCTGAACGCAGATTTTGTAACGTCCAGCCAAGCTGTACAATAGAACGCAATTGGGACTGACCGTGTTGTAACAACAGTAAGTCTTGCGATAATATGTCGATTGCTGAAGACACAATGCTGTCCAGAGAAAAAATTCTGGAGGACAGAGTCATTAACCCATTGTCCACTACAGAAAGTGATTTTTCCAAATTAATACGGTCAATTTCCCGTATACTTTCTGCTGTGTCAATTTGAGTCACCTTCCAGGCCTCGTTGTATGCTGCATATACAGAGGCTGCTATGAAACGTTTCTGACGCTGTTTGCGCGGTCCCATAATGAAATCACGCAAGTCAGCACCATCAGTAAGTAAAGTTAGGTGTTGCTTAATTTCTGCCAGTGTGGAAGTTTGTAGCCACTGAAGGCATAATTTGCCCACACTGTAGGTGGTTATTATCCCTGGGTGTTGTCTTTGGGAATATCTAGGGTCTGGCCTGGTCATTTTGAACCCCTGTGTTTTGTTCAGGAATCTGTCTTGACAGTTATTAGTATCTGCGGGCCAGATCAACCACTTTTTTTTTGTGTTCTGTTTTGGTTTAATACATAATTTACGTCTATCTCTTCATCTGTAGAGCTATTGCTGTTCATTGTTGGTTTTGGAATAGACGGTTTATTTAAGTCTTTGATTTTGGCTAGGCCGAGACAGGTAGTTTGTTGAACAGTGTCATTTAAAAATATAATTTGTTCTGGGATCATGCAGGCTCTAAACAAAGATTCTATACCCTGTACTTGCCATTCTTTTGTACCCCAAACACTCTTTACTTCAACATTTTTGTCCCAATAATCAAAACCAAAAGTATTCATTTGTTCAAAGAATGAGTCTGAATATATCAATTTCGTGTTTGTTATCATGGTCTTTGTCCCTGTCTTATTTGACAATTTGAAATAAAATGTTTCAGCATTACTTGTGTTAAAACCTGAAAAGTATGAATATTTGTCATAAACGGTTCTTGAGCTTCCTTTTGGAGGGGTTGCACAATGTTCCCATTGATTATAATTTAAAACATTTCTAGGTTGTGCAGATCTATGTAGAAAATGGTTACCATAGTGGTTATAACAGTACATACTATCATAATTTGTCGAACCCTGCAAATAATCATGTTTTGTAAATTTAGCAGACATCACTAAGTCAGACATCATATTATTTATACTTTCAAAGTCCCAATCATCAGCAAATGAGCTTGCTTTTACAAAGTCACTCAACGAGATCTTAATTTGGTGTGGATATTTCAGGATTTAACCGGACCATAAATTTCGTAGTCAGTGTTGTCCCATGCTACCCCACCCGGTATAGGATTGGCTGTGAAGTTGACTGAAGAAAGTTCTCTTTTCTCGACGTGTGAAGATGTGTGTGGTTTGAGGATCAAGTTGATTTTCTGACTTGCTGTGTCCATTTTAGCATATTTTCCCTCAATGAAGCGTCCCAAAGTTAGTACCATGATGAGCCAAAGTATGAGGATAAATGCACCAAAACCCACCCAAAATTCAATCCATGGAGAAATCAGATATGTTTCTTTCAGTTGTTTCAAAAGTACTTTAACTTTATCTCTAAAGGTTTTTGTTGATGGCTGTGTTTTTGATTCAGTGAAGCCTTCAGAGGAATCATCGAAGTTTATGAAGTTGCCGGATGCAGTTCTGTCAATTGTTCCAATTGCTTCAGGATTACTGTTTCTTGCATAGTCGTTTGTTACTTCATTATAGATTGGTGTGTCTCTGCTAAATGTTTTTATTTGGGTTTTCAGAGGTCTAAGTTCCATTGCATTGTTGCATAGTCCTTGTTGTAGTTCTGTAGGCGTTTCGAATGTGATTAGCCTCTTAGATTGAACCTCTGTGTTTGTAGCAAATCTTGGTGTTCTACTACTTATCGGGAGTCCACTTGGCCTACTATTTGTTATCGGCCACATGATTGTGGTTTTACCAGGTCGATGGATACAACTCGGTTCTCCTTTTTACCAGCAAGCGGCGGTAGTACAACTGATCTTGTCCCGTTGATAGACAAGACAGGAACTGCTTTTCTGTAAGAAGGCCCAAATTCCTTCTTTACCGCGATCTTTTCTCTGACTAGATCCCCGACTTTTGGAATCCAGACAGGTCTTGCTGGGACAGGTGGTGGTTCTTCAGTGGTTGTTGGCTGCTGTTTCAACTTTATGTTGCTCAGGTCTTTTCTTGTTTCGTTTAAGTCCTGCAAAATAGCCAAACGATCTTTGATATCAAAGCTTTTTTCCTTCACCACTGAAGTCTGACTGTCGAGGTCTAAGACTAACATCCTAGTTCCAAACAATAATTCGTACGGACTGAATCCCTTCAGAGAATTTCTTGGCAGGTTATTTAGACTACGTTGGACACTTATTAGATGTTTGACCCACCCAGCTCCCGAACCTAATATCCTTTCTGTTATAGATAGCTTTATGCCTTGGTTTTTTCTTTACACCATCCCGTATCCCTCAGGAAGGAAGTGAGAAGAGTCCCGCTGTGCTATGCTCATTTGGCCATGTTTCCCCTCAGGCTGGAGGGCTAGAGTGAAAACAATGGTCAAACGTAGCATGCTTCTAGCGTATATGCCATTTAGACTCGCAAATCTTTGTATAACAGTCCAGACGTCAGCTGAGTGCTGGTGATCTACATTATAAGTGGAAACTAGCCTGTATATGTTAATCGGACGCTTTGCTTTTTACTGTTGATCTTTTCTGGAGTGAAACGACACGGTATTACACCGTTTCTCTCACCACTGCGATTTCTGTTACAGTTTGGGCAGTTCTTTACAAACATGGTATGATGCAGGCTCATGCCTGGTCACCAGTACCTTGATTGTAATTCTTCCAGAGAATCTTTTAGTTTGAGGTGTCTGAGACCCTCGCCCATATGTGCGTCTGCTATTAACAAGGTTCTCCTGTCCATGTTTGGAATCACTCTATCCCCCACTCCAGGGATTCGAGCAAAAGGGACGGAGTTTGCATCGATTATGTATGTATAATTGAGTGGATAGTTGATCGGTAGCGCTGAGCAGTCGCCTTTTGATGACGTTTTCACCGCCAGCACTGTTTCACCGTCAATATACTTCACTGTACGTTTTTTTCGAGCTACGGAAGCCGATTTAGTTGCTACCGCTGTGGCTGTCTCAGCCAATGAATTCCCTGCAACGTGAACGCCATCACGCTGATGACTCAGTGTATGTATCACGTGAGTCTTTGGTAGTTCTTTTTGTAACAGAACTATTTGTTCCCAAAGCAGTTTTTGCTTTATTGTTGCACCTGTGTCATCTTTGTAACCGTTTTGAATCCATGTCTGCAAATCGGTGTTATATGATTTGACGCAGTAATATGAATCGGACACTATAAGTGTCGGGAATTCGCGATCCGCATTATCTAGCGCCATTTTCAATGCTATTATTTCAGTACGTTGTTCTGAATTAGTTTCTACTGAGTGTGTTTTTGTTAATAGAGGTCTTAGATTACCTCCGCGCCACACTTCTTTTGTAATCTCACATGTGGGGTTGTATGCTTGTTCTCCCCAAACGGAGGGTTGAGCATGTCCGTCTGTATAGATTACACAAGCGTATTGTCGTAAGGGCAGAATGTCGATTGGCAGAGGGAATGTTCTTTCATATTCTAGATTTTTCAATTCCTTTAGTTCTGGATCAAAGTAGTAGTATACTTTGTCCGTTGTAATTGAATTCACCCATTGTATCCATTCCGGATTCAATGTTGTTGTTGGTAAATTACACGGTGTTGTTAATGCCTCAAAGGCTGATTCTGCTGTTCTGACTGTGATGTGTCTACCGTCCGCTTGATCTTTTTCTCTAGCTATTGCGGTTTGAACTGCATGAACAATGTGTTCTTTAATGCTGAATTTCTTTTCAGCTTCTGTCTACAAGTGTGATTTGAATGCAATTGGTACCTTTTCTCCCTCATTAGAGGTCAGGTATGTGAATCCGCATCTTCCTGGCATGACTCGAATCACAAGATTGCGTGTGTTATCACGTGTTTCTAATTTTGTTTTAATTAACATGTCTGTTTGTAAGGATCTCAGAATTTCTGTGTGTATTTGAGTCCAATTGGTTCTTTTAAAATCTGGTTTTATTAGATCATAAAGGGGTTTGACCCTTTCTGCGTAATTTGCAATGTATGTTCTTCCGAAATTTAGGAAGCCTAGAATTGACTGTAGGTTTTTTAGTGTTCTAGGTGCTTGGAGTACGGCACATTTCTCTAGGAAATTGTCAGCCAGGCTTTTGCCTTCACTTGATAATTCATATCCTAAGAACAGGACTGTTAGATGGGCAATTCTCGATTTTTTAAAGTTGAATTTGTAACCCTCTGCTGCGAACCCAAGTATTATGGTGTTCACTCTCTTCAAGTGAGTATCCAAGTCATCATCTGTTAGGTATATGTCATCGACATAAGATAATGCTTCGTCATCATATGTTTGTAGTAACTCTGTTACTCTCGCTGAGAATACCCCTGGGCTATTCTTGTACCCCTGGGCTAACCGACAGAATTGTTTTTGAGTGCCATTTATTGAGAACGCAGACAAATATCTGCTCTCTGGTGCTATGTTTTGACAAAAGAATCCATTAGAGATGTCTAATGTTGTTTTGTATTTTTTGCGCACTATGTTATTCATTAGTGCAGCACTATGCGAATTTTGCACTGCAAAAGTTTTGCAACATGAGTTAAGGTGTCTGTAATCCAAAACTAGACGATATGAATTGTCTGGTTTGGAGACAGGAAACAAAGGGTTGTTCATTTGTGAGGTGCAAGTTTCAATCACCCCCTGGTATTCTAATTGATCTAGAATTTCTTTTACCTGTTTTTTAGCTTCTTGCTTGATTGGATACTGCCTTTGTGCAGTAGGTTGTGATTTTAACTGGATTTTGGGAGGAGGAGAGTCCTCATCCCATCCTACATGATTTTTATATAAAGCAGGAGCTTGAGCTACTGCCCACTTTCTGGCAAGTGTGTATTTTTTATGAATTGGGATATGATTTGAGAAGGCAGGCATAATTATTTCTTCGCCATGAGGGCACTCCCTGACAAACTCTGGTGGCCAGTCTTTTTCAGCTAGAAGGATGTCATAGCCCTTGGAGAGATTATCCCAAAATAGTCCCCTTATTTTTCTAGTCTTATCCCCTTCTATACGTAAAGTTATTTCATATATTTTGTGAGGTTTGCTAACTCTGGTGTCTGCAGTTTCCACTTGAAGATATTCATTCGTGTCCACTGTCTCCAGATGATTCATAAGGACTTTGCGAGCTATGCTCACTTCTGCTGCGCTGTCTAGCATTGTCTGAGCCCATTCTCCGTTTTTCAGTTGTGTCCTCAGTATTCTCGGCATTGTTTACTACCTTGATACTGGCTACCTTCTTTTTTGGAAATTGTAGTTTCTTTTTTAGATGAGCAGATTCCTTGTCTTTGGACTTGGCGTGCTCTTCTCTTTGTTCTGATCGTCCTCTTCTTTCCGATTTCTGCGAGGAAGTCTGAAAAGATTGAGAGGAACGTGTATCAATGTCTTGATATCTATCAGGCTTCTTTATATTATCCCTATTTCTAAGGTTATATCTTTTCCCAGAGGGGTCACTTTGGGGTGACCTGTGTCTTTGGTTCGGAGATTTTTCTCTCCGCCGAGGAGACCTTCCTCTGGACTGGAATTTCTTTTCTTTAGGATTGGATTGTTTGTTTCCATCCCAGCTCTTTTTTTGTGATGTTAAATTATTATTAAAAAATATTTTTCCAGGGCTTTCAATCAGTTGTGGTTTTACTGGTATTCCACCTAAACTATCTCTACCTAGTTCCTCATAGGATTTTTCTATAATTCTGGCAATTTCAGCTGGTTGGTCTGCTATATCTGTCTCCTTTAACCTCTGGTGGATCGCCACGTTTGCTGCTTCTCCCTTTATGTTGGCTAATAATATAGCCGAGACCTGCTTGAAGTCTTTTAGTAATTTCATACCAAGAGTTAAAGCGGGTTCTGGACCGTATTCGTCTTGAATTTGTTTTAGCACATCTGGTATTACCGAAATGGATGGAACACCGTGCGTTTTTGTGTAGATGGAAGCAAAGACTGTACCCCAAGTGTCACAGTCCTCCACGTGTGGTGCGATTCCCATTGGAAGACAGATAGTCAGAATCCTGTGTTTTTCTAACGGGGTGGTGTCTGGAAACACCGCCTCTATTTGGGTGATTTTTTGTGCTAACCAGAATGGTATTTGTTCCCGTTTAGCTGGTACCTTACCTAGGCAGGATTGTATGTTCTGTGGTGTAATTTTATTTGTGTTCCCCTGATGAGGGGTCAGCTGTGGAATTTTAATTGCTGGTTGAATTGTTGAAGTCCGCATCACATATTGGATTAATTGTCTATGTAATTTTATTAATTGTTTTAGCTGTGTTAAATGCTCTGCTGCAGACATCCCATCGATGTCTGGATGTGGTGTGTATCCGGCTAGAACCGGCCACGTTGCTCCTGGTCTACCTAATGGACCGAGCCTGGTGATGTGATTATTATGTTTTAGGGCGCCATTAAATAAGAGCAGATGCTCTTGAAATTTAAGTGGTACTTCCACTTCCTCGAAAGGAGTGTACTCATTAGGAGGTTCCTCTGTTTTGTAATAGTGGAAGACCTTTGTTACAGCATTAGCTGCTGGAAAGTTTATCCATGTGTAGAATACCTCTGTCTGCCGATATTCGTGTGCCTCAATTACGAATATGACTGTGCCACCTCTAGGTGTCAGTCCATTTTCTATAAGTTTTAAAGTTATAGATTTTCTTGTGTTGACCGGGATGATTATTATACCCGGGTCTGCTTCTTGCATAGCAGTATCAGCTGCTGCGAGTTCAGTTGCTATTCTAACTGCCTCTCTTTCTCCTTCACTGTCTGACATTGTACTGTCCAGAAGGTTATTTTGTTTGTTTGCAGATCAGGTTCTTATGGAAACAAAGATTAGATGCACAATATTTTGGAACAGTGTATCCTTCAACGTTGACTAAACCAAGGACCATACATAGGAGTTTCCTCCTGCGAGGTCTGGCGGATATTACCTTTCACCCACTCCAGACGTCTTTGGAGTATTATGGGAAAAAAGGGGTCTGAGTGAAAAAGCACGACTGAGTTACTCTAAATGTCTTACGTTAGTTTTATCGCCTATCCAAACACGTTGGGCGCCATGTAGTGTAGTTCCTATTATCCCAATAGGCTCTGCGCATTGGAATAATACCTTCAATAGTATAGGCCTAGACCAGACGTTAACTAGGTCTACTACTGTCGATATTAGACTTAAAGTTTTGGGTTTGCCAGCTAGCTCAGAGTTCACTAGAAACTTTCTCGAATAGGCAAGGAGGAGTTGAACCTCCCTGGATAGACAAGAAGGGATTTAGTTTCTGACAACCATAGAACATGACAACTTTGCTCTCCCCTAATCAAGAGTGTATCTCTAGAGTCGTGTGAAAACAAAAGACGACTTATTTTACTCAGTCAGTATGTGCATTCTTAGTCTCACCAGATTGTAGAGAAAAGGAAGAGACGGGCGTGTTCAATAAAAGATGTTATTTATTGATCAGTCTCTTTTCTCATACAAGAGAAATGGATCGATATTATTGCAATACTTATGGTTAAGTAAAGTGCATACATTAAAAGCAGAAGTATAAAATAATACTGTAAAAACATTGATATGGTTTGTAAGCCATATGATGGTTTAAAATGGATAAAATAGATACATACACATATACATTTGACTAATCGTACTCAACTGGTGTTTCTAACTACGCCTACCCCAGATGTACCTGACCTAAGCCTAATACGTGGGCGGGAATAGAAAGTAGCAGTTTAAGTTAAGTTTGTTTTGCCAAGTGACTGACTAAAGAATTCTCTGCAAGGGGTTATTCAGTTCTGTACCTGGAATCTAGGATGAATGAGGGATGGTATCTCTCGTCTCTGGTCTCGATATTCCAGGCTGCCTGCGAGGGCTACCCGGAAGCGCCGGAGCTGGATTTCTCGGCAGGAGAAAGCAGCGTCTCGTTCTCAGCGCGTCAGGAAGGCGGGGCTGCGCCAGCGGGGTCTGCTCTGCTCTGGGCTTCGGCAAGTCTGGCTGCTCCGATCTCGTCACCACCGCGTGTGTTTGCATAGGGCAATATCGGTAATATTTATACCTTTAAGGTGCCGAGATTGACGTAAGGATGGACATAGATACGTCAATAAGGATGTCATACGACCTGGTCGTTAGCACATTCTTTTGCTGAAGTTCTCGGTGAAATCAAAACAATGGCCGCAGGGTTTTTCCCAGGTTGTCATAGGTTTGATTTGTTTTGAGAACTCCGTATGCCTTATCAGGGGCTGGAGGAATATCGCTTGTCTAATTAGATGGCAAGCGTTATGACCTAATCAGATAACACGTTCCTGTGCCGTAGTGTGGCTTAATCAGATAACGGTTCCTGCATCATGGGGGTTTTCTGCCTCATGGGATGGCTGCTAGTTAACTTGTTAACCAGAATAGGGTCAGGAATAGGGGGATCGATACAGAACCTATAGGAATACATCACAGTAGGCGCCCATTGGTGCCTGGGAATAGATCCAGTGCTTGGGGGACAGAAGAGCCTTGCCAGTGGCCCACAGGCCAGTGGGGAATCTAAGCACGTAGTGTGAGGGAGGAAACAGCTTGACAGACCCCAGTCCTCCAGGAATACAAGCTTCCAATAGCCTCAATACAAGCCATAACAGCAACTGGAGAAGGAGACTGGAACCCGGGCACCCGAAGGGGAGACTCTATTTTTCAAGAGGCTGACAGGAGGTTGAGGAGTGGTGGGGGCACCGGGACCAGAATCAGGGAACCCGGACAGGCCGCTAGTGGGACTGACATCCCCTCTTGGCAGGCGGCGGGGACTATCGGGACTGGTTTCGGAGGGCCTACGAGATTCGCCGCAACACAACCAGGAAATGGCGAGTGGAAGGGGACCCAAAACAACGGCCCAAAACAAACTGGCCAAATTTGCCTGAATAAAGCAGTGGAGGGCAGGACATGGCACAATTGGAAGCCCCAAATACACAAAACAACCCCAAACAGAGTTGATGTTATTGGGACATTCGGGGCCTTCTTTGCCGCCAGGTAGCTGGCCGAGTTGCCTTGGCGATTCTCCAAGCCCCAAAAAAGAGATCAAAAGTTTGGGTGTGTGGCTTGAACAAGATTTGTCGTTCAAAACCCATGCAAAGAAAACTGCTGGAGTCTGTTTTGCTTTGCTTCGATCAGCCCGCAAGATACTACCTCTTCTCCCGCCGACCTCCAGGAAACTCCTCATCCCGGGGCTGATTGTCTCGAGGTTGGACTACAGCAATGCGCTTTTTTTGGGCGCGCCGGAGACAACCCTCAATAAACTTCAGCTGGTGCAGAATGCAGCAGCAAGGCTGCTGCTGAATGTTCCTAGGAGACAGTCAGCAAAACCAGCACTAAGAGCTTTGCATTGGCTCCCTGTACGGGAGAGGATAAAATTTAAATCTCTCTGTACAGCTCATAAAATATTGAGAGGGAAAGGTCCTCCTGCCCTGGAGAACATGGTGCTCCCCTACAAGGCTACTAGAGCACTACGCTCTGACCACAAATCTTTGGTATATGTGGCCAGAGTAAAAAGAGCCCGGACGGGCGGTAGAAGATTTTCAGTGAATGTGTCTAAGTTATGGAATGCGTTGCCCATAAATTTACGGACAGAGACCGGTTTTATTCAATACCGAAAGCTGCTTAAGACCCACCTATTCCCTGTCTAATGTTGTCTTTTCAGCCCCTTGCCCCTGAGTCATGTACGAGCGCTGGGATGCCCGAGGGTAACTACGCGCTATATAAGAGTCCAAATAATAATAATAATAACTGCAGCAAGACCTCACGCTCCATGATATAATGGAAGCAATCACTGGGGTGCGTACCTCCCTGGAGACGCGCATGGACTCTATGAACATAGAAGTGTCCCTCATCCGAGCGGATATTCAATAAAATGGACACCAAGGTGAAAGACCTAGAAAATACAACAACTGAATTGTGGCAAGACACTTCCCAGCTCCAACAGCAAGTGTGCAAACGTCAACAACAACACACCGCGATGGAAAAACAACTGGAAGAGTATAAAGGCAGAGCACTTAGGAACAACATACGCATCCTTGGTGTGCTGGAATGACCGGAGGGTCCAGAGGTGGACCTCTTTGTAGAGGACTTGATCCTGAAGCACTTACAGCCTAAAACACTTTCGAGCTACATTTCCATTGAGAGGGCCCATCATGTCCCGGGAGGGCGACCGAAACCAGGGGCTCCCCCATGTCCACTTATTGCCTGTGTTTTCAACTACAGAGACCGTGACATGATACTTCAAACAGCACGGGCTAATCCTCCACTAAAATTAGAAAACAGAGTGGTCACGTTCTTCCCTGATTTTACTGCCAAGGTTCAGGCCCAGCACCGCAGCTTTCTGGCAGTGAAAAAGGAGCTGCGGGACAGGGAAGTGAAACACGTCATGCTCTTTCCAGCAAAACTACCCATAAAATCGGGGGGGTAAGACGTGGTTCTTCTCCTCACCAGATGATGCTTGAGACTGGTTGGACGGATGGTGCAGAGTTGAAAAAAATCACGTAGAGAACGTAATGGTGGACACAGATTGAGCAGATCCACCCAGGGGACTGAGCTAGGTGAAGATCCATGCCAGACGGGGATGGAAGAGACAACGCACAGTTGAAAAGAAGATTTTCAAAACTGGGACAAAGACGCGCTGGTCACAGATAAGTGACTTGGAGATGGCGGAGCGGACAGGGGGACTCCCCCGAACATCCTCTTAATTAAAGGGTTTGGGCGTTCAGTAATTTGTGGTATATACCATCAGCCTAAGCATGGTAGTGAAATAAAAGGGACGAGCCCTAATATTAAGTGGACTAAATGCGAACCCTCAGACGCAATGAAACACTATGTAATGTGTTAAGGCAGGGGAGGAAGGGCTGGCTGCCAGCACCTACTAGTATTTTAGGGGGGGAAATAGCCACTCTACCTGGTTGGGGTGTGGGTAGTTCAAAATCCACTGGCAGAGGGGCAGGGAGGGGGTGCCACAGGAGTTGTGGGAGGGGGGTTGGGGATACAAGTTAATATGTGTTCACAAGTCACAAAGTGTAAAAAGTCATATCTAATTGTGGCCATCACTAATAGCTTCAAGGGGAGGAAAACCACTGACCTTACTGTTGTTTGTGCACCAAGCTGTTTGGACAAATGTATGTATGGGAGGCCAGGACTGCGAGACTCAAGAAACAAGCCCTGGGGTAACTTTGAGTGTTTCTGTCTTTTTACCCTTTTCACCTATGACAGAAGCTAAGATAGAAACATCACTCACCATGCTAACCTGAACCGTGAATGGGATGGGGGATAAAATTAAACGGGGCATTGTATAGCAGTATCTTAAAAGACTGGCTCCTGACCTAGTATTGCTGCAGGAGACACACTTGCAACAAAAGCAAAGACCTCAAACTTTGGGGATACAAGCTCCTGCTACATGCAGAATATACTTCGAGATCCCGTGGGACAGGTATCCTAGTTAAAACTGTTGCCACTCACACCGACGCGCACCTGGGTGAATCCCTGGGGCAGATTTGCGGTTCAGAAGGCTCAATGGGAGGGAAAGGTACTCAATGTTGTCTTGGTATACCTCCCGCCGGCAATAGGTAAAGAAGCGCTGGTAGACCTGGGGAAAATAATAGCAGACCTCCCCATGGGCACCCTGATCTTGGGAGGTGACTCTAACATGACAATGGTTGACCGAAGGGATAAAAATCCACAACAACCATCAACACAACCCCATACACCCATGGAGGAGTTTACAACAGCTATGGGCTTAACTGATATATGGCGATCGTTACAACCACACGAAATCCAATACACCTATTAGTCAAATGCACACAAGAGCACATCCCTGATTGACTATTTTTTCACACACTCGGCCACAATTGGCTACTTCCGAAATCCCCACGCTCTACTGAGGGATATCTCAGACCACTCCACGGTGTGGGTTGAACTTACCTACTGTTGCCATCGCCCGCGGGCCACCATAGTCCTCAGTCCATGGTTGCTTAAAATCCAGATATCAAAGCTGAGCTACTCATACAGACTGTTAACTATTTCAAAGAAAATGTCGGGTCAGTTGACTCAGCGCAGACCATATGGGAAGCCTTCAAGGTGGTACTAAAGGGACAAGCCTTGGCACTAAAAGTGGGATATAGGATTAAGAGACAGCAACAGATCACACAGTTGGAAAGCGAACTCCAGCAGTTGGAGGAAGAAAGTATCAATGCTTCCTCCGAGGCGGTTACATATCGCCTAATGCTCAAATAGTCAGAATACAGGATTTCAGTGAGGGAGCATATGAGGACCAAACTCCTCCATACTCAACACAAGCTATATGAATTGGGGGATAGGTCGGGCAAACTATTGGCCTGGTTGGAAGAGGGAACAGGGGGAGAGATGGGTACCCAGGCTCACCATCAAGGATGAGAAGCAGATCTCAAACCTGCAAGATATAGCGGACACATTTGCTGACCACCTAGAACAAATCTACACCCCTTCAAACAAATACATGGCCGACGACATCCGACAATGGTTAGTAGACATTAAGTTACCTATACTCTCCGACACTGACAAAGACGCTCTCGAAGAAGAGCTTAGTGATGACAAAATTCAGAAGGCCATTAACAGTATCCAGTCAGGGAAAGCGATGGGGCCAAATGGGATACCTATAGAATTTCTGAAAAAGGTCACATCCCAAGCCGCGCATCACCTGCGGGCCATGTGTGATGAAAGTTATGAGAAGGTGATTCTGCCAGATGACCAGCCACTAGCATCAATAGTAGTTATCTATAAGCCGGGGAAACCCGCCAAAGATTGCGCCTCCTTCCGGCCTATCTCTTTAATCAATGCCAAAGCAAAAATCCTTGCAAAATTGCTGGTCACACGCTTAGTCTCGGTAATTCCATTATTGGTCCATCCCGACCAATCTGGCTTTATGCCAGGGAGGAATACAGCGCAAAATATCCAGCGTCTTCACAATGCTCTAGCGCACCGCCAGTATACAGAGGAAGACGCAGTGATACTATCCCTCAACGCCTCCATGGCGTTCAACTCGATCGAATGGCCCTATCTGTTTGAAGTCATCTGGGCTTCGGCCTGAAATTTCTGGGCTGGATAAAGTTGCTGTACATGGGTCTACGTGGCCAAGTGTGGGTTAACAACCATAGGTCACGAATATTCTCAATAAAAAGAGGAACTAGACAGGGTTGCCCCCTGACCCCCCTAATCTTCTCCTTGATGTTGGAGCCACTTGCTTCCTGGGTGAGAAGTGATGTAATGCTGAGAGGGTTGAAATGGGCGGTAGGACATGATGACTGGAAATAATTATATGCCGATGATATCCTGCTATATTTCGCCTCCCGATATAAGTCCATGCACAGTGTTTTAAATATCTTCACAAACTTTGGGAAATACTCTGGGTATGCAATCAATTGGAACAAGTCGGTACTATTTGTCCTCCGGGGCCCGGGGCCCCGGTTTCCCCCAGGCTGCAGAGTAGAGGTGGCCTGTGAGGGCTTTCAATACCTTAGAGACCTCATAACTCCAGACCCTCAACTCTTCTATGATCGCAATCTAGCTGCTCCTTTGGACAGGCTGCGTAACAATTTCAAGCACTGGAGATCCTTGCCCCTCTCTCTAGTGGGCTGCGCTGCCCCATTTGGCATGTTGGCCCTTCCACGCTTCCTCTATATCCCTCAGAACTGTCCACATAAGGTCCTGGATGCCTATTCCTCGGGTGTGGAGAGTGAGGTCAGAACACTGCTGTGGAACAGTGGATCCTCTCATATAGCAATGTGCAAGCTAACTAAGGGATGGTACGATGGGGGAATTGCCCTCCCGGACATACAACTCTATTATTGGGCCTCACAGCTAATGGTGGTAGACCAATGGGTATATCGCTCCCCACTTGATCCGGCCTACATGCTGGACAATTATCAATGCATAGCGAGCGATACATGGGGGCGCTCTACACGAAGGTCCAGAGGGGAAGGTACTTCGGCCCCACGGCGCACACAATAGCAATATGGCATCAGGCGACCAGCTGCTTAGGATGGTCGAATGTGCTGACCCGAACCACACCACTGTGGTTTTCTCAATGACTTGGACTACTATGTAATCAGTCCAGTGAGATTTCATCGGAATCTCCACTATAGGAGACCTGGTGAAAAAGGGCACACTTCATAAATTTGGGTAATTGAGGGAGAAGTATGATATGGCTCAAGGGTAAATCTTTAAATACTTGCACATTTGACATGCTCTCACCACAGCTTTTCCAGACATGAGTGAGATACCTTGGAAGATCGGTTGCTAGATGGTCCACTGCTCAATAAAGTCATATCACTGACCTACAGAAAACTGTGCAACAACAGACCAGACATGTTCCACAAACTCAGAGAGAAATGGCAAATAGACCTAGGGCTCATTGACGATGAAGACTAGCAAGCGGAGCTAATGTCCACAAGGGAGGCGGCCATCACCCTTTTTTTCCGACTAATCCAACTTAAAATCCTGCATGGATCCTATCTCCCAGGGGTTACACTAGCGAAGATCGGCTTGATATCTGATGCGCTATGCCTTTGGGGCTGTCATCAAGAAGCAACCTTTTATCATACAATTTGGTACTGTCCACACATATGCCCCATATGGGAGAGGGCCACAAAACATATCCAAGATGTTCTAGGAAAGGTACTCACCCTTACATCACGAATGGGCCTTCTTAATATGTGGGAGCCGACTGACCTTACGGAACTCGAACAGTAGCTAACCACATTAGGTTAAACCCTAGTGAAGCGGGAGATTGCAAAACGGTGGGGGGTGGCCGATAGACCTTCCCATCGAATATGGGCAAAGGAATTTGACAAATGCATGATTGTGAGAAGGAGGTATTTAAGACAAGAGGGTATCCAAAAAAGAGACAAAAAAAGGGGCAAGTGGAATGTGTATCGAGGAGACCTATGTATTTCCCCAACTGTGGAAATGGAACTGCAAAATACCGGAGTGCAGCTTCTAGAAGAACCATGACTGAGCTTGATTTCTGTTCCCTAATGGTTTGATGCACTATGTAACTTGCCAAACTATTGACCAATTAATGTATGTGACTTTAAATGCTGCAAAATCAATAAAAATATATTTAAAAAAAACCAAAAAAACGGCAGGGACTCAGTGGAGAGAAGGAGTTAGCTAAGCCTTTCTTTCAGAAGGTTTGCCACACTGAGTCTGAGCCAACACACACAACTGTATCTACTCTTCATTAGCAATGCATATCACCTATTTGTGCTGACCAGATTCCGTTGCAATTTGGTCCCCTGGTTATTGGCATTTCCCAAAGGATAAGTGAAACCTGCCGCATTAAAACCTTGTCCATGTGACAATTTCTCAGACCAGGATACCCTACATTTTATCTTCTTTTGTGACTATTACGACCCCCTGCGTAGAAAGTTTATACTTCTGTTGCTTAGAAACTGTCAATTTGCCCAAGTCTGGCCATCACTTTTATATCTTCAAATGTTATCTTCTCCCATGGTCTCTTTTAGGAATGCGAGCTTCCTACAGGGGCCATTAGACACAGGAAGAATCATCTTCGCAGTAGCTAGCCTGTTTTTGCTAGTTGTGTTCAGGGTTTATTATGTGTCATTATGTGCATTTTATGTTATATTGCTCACAATAATTGCTTTTATGGTTAGCACTGTTACACCTTATATATTGTATTCCTCGCCGTTTGAAAAACATGATCCCGAAACAATAACGCTGGCTGTTTCATTGATTTGTATACCTGTTTTTACTCTATTTACTTGTATGAATCTGGTTTTATTAATCGATTGTATCTAGTTGATTTTCTTTTTTTTTAAATGTCCGCTTTTATGGCTTTCAGTGGCCGAATAAAGTACCTTTTGACTTTGACTGACTCCATGGAGATACACAAAGGTCAAACAAATAGGTGACATTTGTGATGAAGGGACAGCCATGTCCATCAAGAATGTCATGGACACTTCCGGAAAGGGCGCAGGTCAGTTTCTAACTTTTCAGGCAATACAACATGCGCTGTGTGAAGCATAAAACAACTGGGACAAAGAGGCCCCACCTCCGCATTACTGAACATGCTGCTGACATCTTATGGTACATGACATGCCATTACGTCTCTGTACACTTCACTCAATATTCCTGCTCCTGACCATACAGTTAGGCTGAGCACTAAATGGGAAGGAGTGCTACAACATCCTTTGTCGTACGCAGCCTGGGCCTGGGTTCTTCAATTGGTGAAAGGGATATTCCGTGACCCCAGGTTCCCGCTTTCACAATTCAGTTATGTACACCACGCCTACCTCTTCCTGCCCCATTTTAAGTGCATGTTCCCCACACTCTTGCCTAAGTGTCCCGCTGTAAATTACAGAATGCAGAGATTTTTCACATGGTATGGGCCTGCACGGTGTTGCACCCAGTCTGGCTGAAGGTAAGTACTGCAGTGACCGAGATGCCAGCGCATAATTTTAATCCTACTCCTAAATCCTGCCTCTTGGGAATATGTCTACGAGCCACAGGGGACAAACATCTTCACCATTTAATTGACCTGGCCTTTGTATTGTTCAAACACTGAATAGCCATTGCATGGAAGGTCTCTACCCCTCCGGAACTTCAGCATTGTCTCAATGTACTGCTGACATGGACCAGAGGGAAAGCTCATGTTCTCAAGCTGCACCACATGAGAGGGGATTTCCGCACGGGAGGAGAAATTTTGGGAGACCTTCTTTTTTAATGTGGATGCCAAAACCAACGACTGCCCACCATGACTTATGCTTACATAACCCACACACAGTGTGCATCACAGAACCAAGGACATGTCTGCACCCTCCCATGAGCCAGTGGGACATACAGAGACCCACAAACACAGAGCTAGGACACTGTATGCCCTACCTGGGACACGCATTAGGTACTGACCCCCCACCTATGTCACAGTTATTGGTAATATTACAGTAGAACTCCCCATCCCCTCCTCAGGTGCGATTAAGATAATATGTCATAGGACGCTCCTACCAGCCATCTGCTTTCGCACCCTCACCCACCACTACACTCCAGCTCCTCCCACTGCCTGATCAACCCACAGCATACCTGACCATCTCAGCTGCATCCTCCGCAACACCCGGTCCTGCCACAAACATGCCACAGAAATCAGGGACCTCCTCGACTCCCTCTGACCCAACATTGACGTCCTCATTGAAACGTGGATGAACCCCAGCTCAGCCCTGAACATTACCACCGCCATCCTCGATGGATAGAAGATCATCCGCAAGGACTGTACCATCAAACCAAGAGGAGGTATCACCATCATCCACAAAATCACCCTCCGCCTGGCCACCTACCCAGACGACCAAATGACAAGCACAGAACGGCTCCACTTCCAGGTGCAGACCAACCCCAACACCAACCTCCATGGCACCCTCAGCTACAGACCGCCTGTCCCTCACCCGCCCTTCACCAATGCCATCATCAACTTCATCGCAGCCCAGGCTCTCATATCCACCAACTTCATTCTACTTGGTGACCTCAATTTTCCCCTGGACAACCCCAACAACCAAAGCACTGCATCCCTGCTAGAGTACCTCGCCTGAGTAGGAATCAAGCAGCTATCATCTCCCTACCCACTCAGCAGAGCACACACTCATCTCAGTCTTTTCTGCCAGTGAAAACGTCACCTTTAGCCACACCTCTGAAATCCTCTGGACTGATCACCACTGCGTCAATTTTACTTTCACCAAACCCACCATACACCAATTCGTCCACGGCAGACACTGGAACAAGGTCCTCGAAGAACATGTCACCACCTCCCTTAGCACAACCCCACCGCCAACTTCCACATACACCAATACATCCGCACATAACCTACACTGATGGATCTCCAACTGCTCTGAAACTCTGGCACCCCTCAAAAAAGCCCCCACCAAGCAACACTCCAAGAAATCCAGCTGGTTCACTCCTGCCCTTCAGGAGTACAGACAAACTTGTAGAGAGCTCAAGAAGAGGGGGAGGAACACAAAAATCCCAGAAGCCCTTTGAAGCCTTCAAAGCTGCCATCATCGGACACCACCTCCTTCTCAAAACTACTGAGAAAATAGTACTCCAAGGCAGAATCAATGCCAAAGCACACACCAGAAAAGAACTCCCTGCCATTGTCAAGTAGTTTGCCAGGCCCAATAGCAAAACCGCAGCTTCGATAATCAAAACCCTCCACTGCACCCAATGACGCCGCACCTCAACAGATCATGCTTGACTGACCCCGCTCACCATGGACGACACATTTAAGACCATGGAGAGCATCCACTCTGGAGCCCCCACGGACCCTTGCCCACACCACATCTTCCATAGAATTGCCACCTCCATTTGCTCTAAGCTATGCCATACCATCAACTGCTCCATTATGACTGCCACCTTCTCTGCCGATTGGAAACATGCAGAGATCAAACTCCCCTGCTGAAGAAGCCATCCGCCGACCTGAAAGACCTCAAGAATTTCAGACCCATCTCCCTGCTCCCCTTCCCAGTCAGGGTGATCAAGAAGGCCTTCAACTCCCAACTCTCCGAGTTCATCGAAGCCAACCACATCCTGTACATCTCCCAATCCGTCTTCCGAAGCAACCACAGCACCAAAACCGCCCTCCTCGATGCGACCGATGACATCCGCTACCTCATCGAGCAGAGCAAAACTGCTGCCCTCATCCTTCTGGACCTCACAGCCACCTTCGACACTGTCTCCCACCACACCCTAATAACGAAGCTACACACCACTGGCGCCCACAACAAGGCCATAAACTAGATCCACCCCTTCCTCATCGGTCAAACACAGTGAGTCAAACTATTACCGTTCCTCTCAGAACCCAAGAGATCAGCTGAGAGTGCCCCAGGGCTCCTCCTAGAGCTCCACCCTCTTCAATGTCTACATGGCCCCTCTCGCAGCCATCATCACAAACCACAGACTCAACATCGTCACCAGCACTGATGACACCCAGCTGATCCTCTCCCACACCAATAAGCAGACATCTACCATAAACAACAGGATAAAGGCTGTTGCCACCTGGATGAGAGACATTTGCCTCAAACTCAACTCAGAAAAGACAGAAGTCCTTATCCTGGGACCCAACCCCCCAGCTTGGGACGACTCCTGGTGGCCCTCCTACACCCACACACGAAACCTCAGCATCAAACTAAACTCCTCTTTCACAATGAACTGCCAGATCAACGCTATCTCATCATCATGCTTCCACAAGCTGCGCCTGCTTCGAAAGACCTTCAGATGGATCTCCACCAAATCCAGAAACACGGTCACCCACACACTCAGAAGCAGACTCGACTATGGCAATGTACTCAATGCCGACATCACCCAGAAACTCCTCCAGAAGCTACAGAACTTTCAAAATGCCACAGCCAGACTTGTCCTCAACATCTCCCTCCGCAGGCACATTGCCGAACACCAGCAAGAACTCCATTGACTCGAGTCAACAGAATAATCTCTTTCAAGCTTCTCACACATGCCTACAAGGCCCTCCATGACACAGGACCAGCAAATCTGAACCATCGCCTGTTATTCCACATACCCACCAGACACCTCTGCTCTGCCCAAGTGGTCCTGCCCACCATAACACAGATCCACAAGAACAGGACTGGAGGTAGATCCTGTTCCTTCCTCGCTGCCAAGAACTGGAACACCTTGCCTCTCCGCTTCAGGCAATCCCCATCACTGACCCAATGCAGGAAGGATCTGAAGACCTGGCTCTTCAACTGAGCACCCAGATGGATCAGCAGCCCCCCCACTCTGCCACCCCACAGCGCCTTGAGACCCTCACGGGTAAGTAGCCGCACTATACAAACCCTGATTAATTGATTGATGCCCCTAGCTGCCCAATCACCCGCCAGACACTCACCCTTT
The DNA here is from genome assembly GCF_964261635.1 of Lissotriton helveticus. Taxonomy (NCBI): domain Eukaryota; kingdom Metazoa; phylum Chordata; class Amphibia; order Caudata; family Salamandridae; genus Lissotriton; species Lissotriton helveticus. Next base: position 946,697,029 of record NC_136068.1, read on the forward strand.
CTATTCATTGCCGTTTCCAGAACCTTTATTCTTTGCTTTCCCTATTTTTTCTTTCTTTTCCTTTTTTTATCTTCCTCTTAGTTGTGAAATATTGTTCAAATGTTTGTATTGCAGTTTTCTTCACAATGAATCCTGTGTTAGCCGTCGGTATCTGGTGATCGGCCCATTAGCGCCAGAAAAGTGACATCTTCACCCCCTGCGATATCGCCTTGTCAAAATGCCCCAGGATTCTTTCACAATATTTTGACACAAATATAACTGAACAATTTTAAAGCTGCTAATTGACATTTCAAATGCCTTTAGAAAATAGGGATTGTGCATGTCTCTAAAAACACTGCCAATCTACATACTTGTGAGTTAGAAATAATGCTAATAAAAAAAAACTTTTAAATGTTTTGGTGCTTACAATAAAAGAATATCTGGGCAGACTAATCAGCTATGAAGACTCCTTAGTTATGAACATGTGCAGACTTATAAACTGCCCCCGCTAGCCAAATGTATTTGGATATTTCAATGCAGGCAGTGCCCACGTTGACTTCAATGCATATTGTTCTTCAGGATGTCACCCACGATGCACAAAAGAACATGCATGACAAACCAATGTTACACAGCAGAATCCCAGTCCTGTGTGGCATCTGAGCTGGTCACCCAGGAAGTCCGGTCCAAAATCAGATTCCAATGATCTGCCCTGAATCCAACGAGGGCAGGGCTTTTCCAAATGGTTAACGCTGGCAAGGTGCCTGCCGCGCCTACAAGGTAGACAGATAGAGGGGAGACCAAGCATCTGCAAAGTGTCCAGCACCTTTGACAGAGAGCGCCCACAGCACCCTGCTTCTGGTGCCATGGGTGGTTCTCACGCATGAAGACTTCTGGCCCAGGTGCAGTGCACCCAGACAACCTCCCACTGTGCCAGGCAGGGTAGGGACTCAGCCATGTCCATTTCAGCAAGGTGGGTGTCTGGTGCAGGCCTGTGGAGGAGTCCAAGCATAGTGATGGGGGATACCAAACTTATAACACAGAGATTATAGCCAGGCCATATGACAGTCTGTGGTCTCAGCTTTAGCAAAGTGGCAAACTTTGGCCACAGATTTCTCTGTGAATTACCAGAATTTTGGATTTTGTTGTCTTAGGCGATTCTGAACAATCATGGAACAGGACAAATTATCCCGGCCATCATGGTGGTATTTTGAGTATGCTGGTATAATTACATTCTTTCACACTGCGAGGACATCCTGGCAGTGTCATCCGTGTATACTTATATTGTGGTAGTTTGTGTTTGTTTTCTCGCCATGCCAATAAGGTGCAAGAACATTCAGGTGTATTGTAGCTGCCTCCTTGCCATGACAGAGTGCTACACTGTGGTTATCTGTTGGGGTTGCAGGTATGGTGTTGGCACACTCTGGCACATTGTGCATCTCTCTTGGCCCTGTTGGTACACTCTGGCATATTGTGGTTATCTTAGCGGAGGTTCTTCTTGGGTATGTGGAATGAGACTCTTCCTTTGTTGAGGTATTTGGGTCCGAGGTTGTTGAGGGATTTGGAGGCGTGGGTGAGTAGCTTGAATGTTACTCTGTTCTCGATGGGGAGCCAGTGTATGTCTCGTAGGTGCGGGGACATGTGCTTGTGTCGAGGGGAAGAGTGGCATGCCCACTCAAGTGTGCACTGACTGGTCGGCCCAAGCATGCCCCTTTCTGCATGACTTTTCCCATTGCAAATTAGCAATTACACTGCCGCATCACAGCGTTGTGATTGACTGAGGGTAGGGAGCCTGGCTGCCGAATTCCTGCTCCTGGAAACAGACATAGGGGAGCAGGAGCTACGAAGAAACAGGGCCCAGATTCGAGGTAAGACTTCCCTCATTACAATATTTACAACACCCGCTCACACACACATCCCCACGTCCAGGCACCATCCAGTACTCTTTCCAGTGTTTACAACCTCACAACTGTCCAGCATCCCCCCAGCACTTCTCAATGGCGGCCGCTGTGCGCATATGCACAGCAGCACTAACACTCATGTGCCAAAGGCACATACGTAGTTAACAACATATTACATGGCATTGTATTCCATTCCAATGCATATTAATACTAGGCACATTGCAACAGTAGGTTAGGCATTGCATTGTGCAGACATGAACATCACTATTCCCACTCCAGTGATTGCAACCCTAAACTAACCTTTGCACCCCACTCCCAACTGTGAACCCAGGAATTCCTTTTTGAGGCCCCAATACACACCCAAAAATCAAAATCGACCCAAATGCACACCCCAAAATTCATATTTTACCCCAAATCACACCCCAAATTTCATATTTCACCCCAAATTTCATATTTTACCCCAAATGCCCACCCCAAATTTCAGAACCGACATCAGAAACCCATACCCACATAAAATACTTAACATTACCCCTTTACTGACCTCACAATGTGTTGTACTCAAATGCGATGTAAAGGCACCTGCATTGTCGGAGTAGCGTAGTTAATGATGTACTAGCTGCGTTGTACTGGAAGTCTTGGACACTCCACGGCTACGATGCCAGCACCCTCCTCGTCATCAACTCTGGACGCCACCTCGCCTGCCACGACCAACCTCTGCTCGGGACCGCACATTGCCATTGCCATCACTGACAGGTGCAGTATCACCCGCAAGGAGCAGCCCGACCTTCAAGGACAAGGCATTGCCAGCACCTAAAGAGGCACACTCCGACTGACCACGCTCTCTAATGAGCAAAGGGTGAACATGGACAACCTCTACTCCCAGATCTGTACCAAGCCAAAGCACATCCACTGCGGCACCCTCAGGTGCAGGCCCCCAGCCCTTGGCCTCCCATTCTCAAAATCCATAACGGCAGTTAGCGACACTCTAGCGGCAGAAAAGTGCTGCTAACGCGGCGATTTTGCGAAGTGAATATGCCCCACAATATTTCACAACCTAGTTTTCCTAAAGCTTGCATAGGGATATTCTAGGCTCTGTGAAATATTGCATTGAGCCCTCAAGCGTATATAATAGGAAGAAAATTTGACATAATGTTTTGCATTTCTTTGCACCATCTGAGGACCCACACAAGACCTTAATAAATCCCCCCCCCTCCCAAGTACATTAATCCTTATATCGCTTTGCTTGCTTTAGGCTCCCTACATAGTTCAATGGAAACTAAGGGCCCGATTTAGAGTGTGGCAAAAGGGATATTCAGTCACAAAGGTAGTCTGACCTTCAGTATTTCAGTGTACCTTCGGAGGTCGTTTCCCATTTGGACTGGACGAACAAATCGCACATTTTTACTTTCACTTACAGCCACTCAAATCGAGGTGGTAAGTGAAAGTAAAAACATTAGAATGACCCTCACACCATGTAGGAACATTCTCTTGCTGTGGGGATCATTGCTTTTTTTTTGTTTAAAAAAATAAATTAATCCGGCTCTGGGATTTTCTTTTCAAAAAGAAAATTGAAACTGTGCCGTTTGGCGCTGTCATGTTGACAGAGCCATATCCATATGGCGCACTTTCAATGCATTGACAGGAAGAAATTGAATGTCAATGTAAGAGATGTTCGCTTGTGCAATGAACATCTCTAATTCTGGACTGCACTCTAAATGAAGCACTATTGAATTTATAGGGTTTGTGATGAGGCCAGGGCCCCCCAGTCCAAGGCCACTAGAAATATGGGATTCTGTGGCCAATGCATTTCTGCACAAATATTTATTGGCTGCACTTGTCACTTATTCTTTCATCTGTTGGATAATTTGCCATTATTTACCACTCAGCTGTTAAACCTTTCTCTCTGGTCCACAGGTTTTTTTGGGAAGTGGGGCAGTTTGCACTTAAGCCTTCATAACTTTGTATATGCAAGATTTGTCTGGGCCAAATTTATGCCCAGTTTTCTTCACATGTTGGGGATTCTAAAGGTATCCATGATTTATGGACCCCCTTGGTGGGAACCAAGAAAATGACCAAAATATAGTAAAACATTTAAAAGAAATGTAATATGCTGTGCAAAAAAGTGTATATTTTTTTCTTCTAAAAATGGCATCAACAATAGGTTTGCTGTGCTACAATCTCTCTCTTCAGGATCAGGCAGAGTTGTAAAAAAGATTTTCCATACCACAGTTTTTGTATTTTTTTAAAAGGTAGTCAATTTTTCCTTTGTACGTTCCTGCTGTTTGGGGTTGAACCAGGCAGGGAAGTTATGGTTGAACCTAGAAAGCTACTCATTTTTTAAACAGACCGGATTAGCGATTTGAGTTTATCCATACTATCATGATGTTGAGAGGGCATTTCACAAAAGGTGTTCGTGTATCCACACTGAGGAACATTTGGAAAGCAAAATTGGAAAAGAAATCAATTGATAATAGGAAATGTTCTACTACTCTGTGTTTCTGCACTTCTTCTGACATAAAGGGTACCATACATTTGCAGATGAACCTATTTCCCATGTCCGTATAGGCCACAAACTGCAACGTAGAGACAACACGTTTACCACACGAATACGGACCCATTTTGGCCATGTGTGATATTTAGGCCTGGCTCAGAGCCACCCAGGGAAATCTACCAAAATCCCAACATTTCTGAGAAGTGTGGCTCACTGGTTAGAGGAGGCAGACCTGGAAGCAGAGGTCAGCCCGGGACCAGGGTTCAATTCCCGGCTCGGCGGGGTCTTGAGTCCTAAAATGTCCATGGACTCGACAATTCTCGCTCCAGTGCCTACTCGATTCATGGGTTCACACTCTGCGACTCTGGGCAATAGCTTGCTTATTCTCAACAACGGCCCCTCGCGGCGGGATGCCTGGCTTTCACCTTGCGGATACCCTGCCAGGGTTATCTCACAGGGGAATACCAGGACGGGTTCCCTAAGCAAGCGCTTAGAAACTGCTTGGTGATTTGCGCTATATAAATTCCTGTACATTTACTGAAAGCAAAACATGAAGGGAAGTCCAAGGTGGTGTGACTTTTATGGGTCCCACTAAGTTTTTTTTACCTATAATGCCTCACAAACACCAAACTTGCCTCAAATGACACATTTTCCTCACATTTCTGTGAGAAAAACTTTCAGATACTGCAGGAACCACAAAATTCCTGCAGAATATAGTTGTCACACTTATCTTGATAAAAATGTTACCCCCCTTGTGTGGCTCGGCCATGGCAGTAGAGGCACTAAAACTCAAAATAAAGACATCAAGTTCTCAACCGGGAAAGTGACCAATTTTGATAATGATTGCAGCTGCAGTATTTTGGCCAGAGCTCAAGCGCTACCGAGGGAAACCTATCAAATTCAGGTGTTTCTGAAAATTTAGCGTAGGTGAAATGTTTATTTTAGAAGACAGAATTCTCAGAATTCGCATTACAGTTGTTATGTGAAATTTATGCAATTACACCATTATGCCACTTTGGATTATTATGTGCCATTCACAGTAAATATTTACTGCAAAACATGCCATTCTTGGAAATAAAAAGTTACTGTGAATACATAACTGCAAAAGAATATGCGCAATCTCTGTTTTTGGTGCCTCGTTTAAATGCATCCTCTCACCAAAAATTGACACAAGGACACATTTTAAACTAAACCATAGTGCATAATGCTAAATTTAAATTTCGTTTAATTACATGTAATTTGCATAATTTTCCTGACATTTCCTGCTATTATGGGAAAGCAAATTTCTTGAATTTCATACATCATCAATGAAAACCAGACACATGATGTACGTGGATCCCGTTACATTTTCTTACCTAGAATGCACAATAAACATCAAACTTTCCTTAAATAATACATTTACCTCACATTTCTACGAGGGAAATGTCTGGAACCAATGGAGGTCCACACAATTCCTACCACCCCGAATTTCTGAACTTCTCCTGATTAGAACTGACTCCTACTTGGTGGCTATGCCTATCAGGTATGACAGAAAAAACTGAAAATGCAACATAAAGTGTTTGACTGCAAAATGGACCCATTTTGACCATGTGTGAGAAAGTCGTCCTTTTTGCCCTGATCACCCCATTTTTTGACTGATAATGGTGTAGGTTTCGAGGTCCAGCAGCTTTGAGGTACTTGCGTGTGCACTGTTGTGTTGCCTGCTGTCATTTTAAAAGTCAGCCATGCTTTGGAAGCTGCGTTTAAGATGAAATTACATGAACATTCGACTTTGGATTTAAAGGTACTTCCAAAGTATTTAACTGCCTATATTTAGTGGCATTTAAAAAAATATGCTTTATAGGCCCTGGAAAGGGAAAAATGAACACTTTCATTTTTCCCCATTGTAGCCTTTTAGCTCCATAGCTAACATGGTTATACTGTAATACAGTGTGTCTATTCACAGGAGTGAGCTAAAATAATATTTCAAGGACTTAAAAGATGTTTTTTTTTCTTTTTTTTTAATGAAAAATTCCCCTCCCCCCATTTTCTCCCACGACATCAGTACATATTCACTTCAAAATGCTAATCACTTTCAACAGAAAACCAGCAGAGATGCCTGAATAAGTCAAAGAAAGAAATCATCAAAACAAAATAATACATCGCATTTGAAGGGTTCGTAAGTCAATCTGCTAGAGATATAGATCAGAGAAACAGGAGAAAAGAAAAAGAGAAAAGAGGAAAAAAAGAACAAAAATACCATTATAGCATTGGAGAGAAATACAGAAAATTGCATTACCGCATATTTCGTTTTCAAATCATGTTCAACAGTTTAAGCAAGGCTGATCCCACTGCGACTAGTTTCCATTAAGCTGCTGCCTTCCATCTTATAAGAGGAGCCCAGATTTGCTGCCCCAACAATTTTGCTTTCTTTCCCTTCCTTTCATATATTGCTCTCTCCAACATAAATGTAGAGAGCAATCGAACCAACCATTGCTGAAATGTAGGGAGGAGAGGATCTAGCCAGGCAGATGCAATATTAATTCAGAGCACTGCCATGGATACGAAGAGAAAGCAATCAACCGCCCTAGTCTCCCTCATGCTACTTATCCCTAACAAGATTAATTCAGGGGTTAATACAACTTTTTCTCCAATTGAGTGATCTAAATACTCCGCAATTGATTCCAGGATTCCCTGTAGCCGTGGACATGAAGCAAACCTATGAACTAGATCTGTCTCAAGCACACCACATCTGGGACATGTGATCCCCGACACTCCACCCCATTGTGCAATTCTGCCCAGTGTATAATATAAGGAGAAAAACGTTTTAAAATGTTGAGCCTCAAGGCTAGCAGAGCATAAAACCAATTGAGCTAACCCCAAGAATTTCGAGACTGCATTAGGAGCAGCACCCACCCGCTCTTCCCATTTAAACTCGTGTTTAGACAAATCATCCGGTTTTAAATGTATCAATTCTCCATATATCGTCTTAATAACCCCCTTGATTCAGCTTTTAATGGTGTCAATTATTACACTGCTACCAAAACCGCTCGTCCAACCGCTTTTATTGCAAAAAAAGCTACACAGCTGTAGATATTTGAAGAAATTAGCCCTTTCTACCCCAAACTCCAACTGTAGATGACTAAACTGGCGGAACCCATCTTCGTTAATAAGATCGCCAATCTTTTGGATCCCCTTTCTAGCCCACCCTGCCATTTTCTCACCTGAGAAAATTCCTGGAAGTGTGGGATTCCTATATAAAAACCGTATAGTAATTGAACCTCCCCAAGCCAATCTTCCTTTTTACCCCCCCCCCAGATTTTAAAGGCAGCAATCAGGGTCTTGTATCTTGTCCTCTTGTAATACCTTGGCTCTATAAACTTAAAGAAACAATTCTCTGTGTTATCCCCCAGTAGCAATCTGTAGACATCTGGAAGATCAATTTGGCCTTCAATATCCATATCTTCTGAGCTTGTTCCAATCAGTATCCCATATATTGTAAGGCGGCTGCAGAATAATAGCTTCGAAAATCAGGATCCGAGAAACTCCCTTTTTCCCGTGGTAAAGACATAAATCTAAGTGCCCGCCTAGTTTTCCCCTGTGCCCACATAAATTGATTAACTAAACCCTCCAAAGTAACAAACCAAGGTCTCTGAAATTCTAATGGTATTGCCCTAAAAAGATACAATATCTTTGGTAAAAACAGCATCTTGATGATATTACATCTACCGACGAGGGACAGATGGAGATTATTCAATCTGTCAAAATCCCCTCTTGCTTTCCTAACTATTGGTTCCATATTTTTATCTACCAGTTTGTCCAGATCTGCTGTAACCCGTATACCAAGATATACTGCCGAGTCAACCACACGCGAGTCTTCGCAGCTTAGCCACTGATTCTTAATTATTTGGGTCTTGAAGCTGTTAAGTGCATAGCCTGAAAACTTGCCATACTCTATAGCGATAGACTCAACCGCCTTCAATGCTGTAAGTGGGTCAGCAGTGGTAATGGCCACATCATCCGCATACGCAAGGACTTTTGTTTCAAGCCCCTGACTTATGACCGGACATATTTCATTGCTAGCCCCAAGTAGCCGTAAAAAGGGGTCCATGTATATAGCAAATAACAGAGGGGAGGAGGGGCATCCCTGCCGCGTCCCCCTCTGTATGTTAAAAGAAAGTGTGTCGTTGCCATTGACTTTTAACCGGGCAGTCGGGCCCTGTATAGCACTTGGATAGATTTAATAAATCCATCCCCCAATCCAAACCATCTCATTGCTCCCCAGAGGAAATCCCAGGAGACCCTATCAAATGCCTTTTCAGCATCTAATAACAATACAGACATAGGGTCTCCTGAAATCTCCATCGCGTCAAAAAGAGTAATCACCGTACGTATATGTTGGGTTGTACTTCAGCCAATAATAAACCTGTGCTGACTCGGGTGTATGGTTTTTCGTAAGACAGCATTTAAACGGGTAGCTAAAATTTTGGAGAAGATTTTAACACCACTGTTCATTAGGGTGATCGGGCGGTATGACCCTGGTTTTCTAGGTGACTTATATTTTTAATAAAAAGCACAATATCAGCTCCCACCCAGGAATCCAGAACAGATCCGCCCTTTTAAGCAGGCATCATTAACTCTATGAGATCTGATTCAATAGTATCCTTAAAGATCTTATAGAACTCTAAAGGGATCTGATCGGGGCCAACAGCTTTTCCAGAGGGTAAATCCTGTAGAGCCCCTAAGATCTCATCTTGAGAAAAATCCTTCTCAAGATTCTTCCTGTCTATAACATCCACTTTTTTGTTAGAAACCCTAATCAGATATTCACAGACTCCGCTTGGCGCTATAGCTGGGCCTGCAGCATATAGCTGCTGATAAAAGAGCTTTATTGCTTCACGTATTTCCAACCGCGGCCGGCAGTGGGAGTATCTGCAGGGTGGTGACATAGGGAGGGGGAGGGGCAGGTTGGGGTTAGTAATGTATGGATTACGGAGCTTCCCAGGTAGGTAAACATTTAAATAATAAAATGAATTTCGTTCCGTGCACTGCATCCCCAAATGCAATGCAGTGCGCGCAACGAAATTTGTTTTATTTATTTAAATGTTTATTCACCTGTAAATCTCCGTAATCCATACATTACTATCCCCCACCCTGCCCCTCCTCCTCCCCACATCACCGCCCTGCAGGTACTCCCACTGCCGGCCGTGTCTGCGTATTTCTGATGCCTCTGTGATAACTTTTTTTCCAATGTCATAGATCTCAGAGATCGCACCAACTGGTGTTTTTTGCCTAGCTCTTCCAGCCAAGGTGTGCCCCACCCTCTCATTAAATTCATAGCAATGTTCCTTTTTCAATAAATATATCTCAGCAGCCTTCTTAGCAAGATGGTCCCCTGCCTCCGCCTTTTTCAGAGTCAACTGCAATATTATCCTTTCAGCCGGTTCCCCGGCACTAATGATCGTATCTAATGTTTCCTCCATTTTATTTAGTTCTACTCTTACTTCTAGGTCCCTCAATCGCTCCTTCTTTTGATGACGTAAACCGTAGCTTAGTGTCTCCCCTCTCACCCCGCCTTAAAAGCATCCCAAACTATTCCCAACCCAGTGCTCCCCCAATTAAAATCCCAAAACTCCTTAATCCATCCCTTCATAAATGCAACATAGTCAGGGTCATATAGCAGCCTGCGCTCAAACGTCCAGCCAGCATTCTTTTTTTCCATTCTTAGAAAATTAATAGTCAGAAGTAACGGATTATGATCGGATATTATACCTGGATGCTTCTCAACACCTATATCCGTCTTAATTCCATTAGATGCAAAAAAATAATCCAGACGGGAGACAACCTTGTGAGGAGCAGAAAAAAAAATACTCCCTCCGTGCGAATAATTTAAATAAGCCCAAACAGCAAATAATCCAATATTGAAAACTAGATTGGATAAGGCAATACCTACTTTCTTTTTTTCCCTAAATATTCTCTTCCTGAGACACCCCATTGTACCCCCAAACCCTTTATGTTAAAATCCCCGCACATAATTATTGGAGCCGACCAGGTCGCTAAGCTAGAATCTAAATACTCTATCAACTCTGGATCATCACATTTTGAGCCATACACTGAGCAGAGTGTAAACTTCTGATTGTTTACCAGACATTCAACCATAGCCCAACGCCCCCACTGATCCGCTGACTTTTTAATAAACCATACATCATTTCTCTGAGTAAAGATTGCCACCCTCCGTGTACGAGAACCCTGTGTTGTGAATACCAACGGTTTAAATCCGATTTGTTCCATAATACGAGTTCTGCAGCCCTCTACATGCATCTCCTGTATACATAAAAAATATAGCCGAAGAGTTTTCAACCAGATAGCCACCTTATTTCTTTTGTGCTGGTCGTTAAGCCCGCATATGTTGACTGTTAAAATCCGCAGGCTCATGTTACAAAGTTACTGGATTCTCTATGCTTAAGCCTATCTAATATTAATGCTCCGTTCCACAATATTTTTCTTTTAGTCATAGAACAAAGCACATTAAATAAAAGAAAAAAATCAATTTGAACCCACAAATAACTCATCTCTCCTAATCCCACAGCGCGATGCATCTCCTGTAGTACTGACGTCCTACCTAACCCTCCCCCCTAGCGCCCCCCCCTCCCCACCCCGCCCCCCAGGGGTCTTCTCCCTCGTGCTTCGGTAATTTCTGTAAGGAAATCTTGAGATTTAACTTCAGAAAAGAACATCCTGACATTCCCTCTATAAATAACCTTAAGTCGGACAGGAAAAAGCAAAAAGGCTTCACAGACCCGGGTTTGAAAAGAGCTTATCATCTGGCACAGTCTCCTTCTCCGCTCGACAGTTGCGTGGCAAAAGTCAGGTCGAGCGAAGAATGTGTGCCCCTCATAAGATCTTTTTGAGTCAGGCCTAGCGCGATCCATGATTGCCTGCCTTAACAGGAAATTACCAACGAATATCAGAATACCTCTGGGTCTCCCCTCTTGATTTTTTGGTTGTGCTCTCTGCACCATCGGGAAGTGATGTGCCCGTTGTATTTCTGTGTTCCAATCCCATTGGGCCAGGTCTGGGAAGGAGCCCTTCAGAAGCGTCACCACAAAGGACAGGATCTTATCCCCTTCCACTTTCTCCTCCACGCCGAGAAGGCGGATATTATTAGGGCGCCGCCGATTCTCAAAGTCCTCGAGCTTCCAGTCTATGTCGCGTGAGCTTTTCTCCTGAGCAGTCTTGGAGACCCTAATTTTCTCAACTTCTTCCTCGACTACAGCTGTTAGCTCGTCTAAATGGGTGATTCGGCCGGCCACATCAGAGCAAAGCTTATTCGTTTTACTAATAGCACCCTGGAGTTTCTTGGTTGCCTCCTGCTTTCTTTCCTGGCCTCCCCCTGCATTTGCTTAAGGGTCGTATATAGCAGTTCCAGTGTTTTCGTGGGAGATGTACTTCTAGCCTTGCCAGGTCCGACTATACCCACCTCCACCTCAGAGGTATTAGTGGGGCAACCAGATAGCATTGATGCTGAGTAATCCCACTCCAACCGTCTGCTAGGAGAGTCCGACGATCTGGTCTTGGTGCTGACACGTCGCCTAAGAGCCCCTGGCTGGCTGTCATGTCTCTTCTGCGTGACCGGGGATGCTTCTCCTGACTCATCTCCTGAGAAACCCTCCAGCGACATCTCACTTTCGCTGGTCTGCGTAGTGTCTGCCTCTTCATTTACTGAAAAAATGTATCTGCATCTGTGGAGAGCAGAGGAGCATTTGCCCACATCGAAGTTTCCACACCATCCTCCTGCATAAATGGTGCAGCACCCATATTGTCAGCTTGGAGCACCATATGTCCTGTACTAAGATGAGCCAGAGGGGTCATATTTGACTGATCTGATATCTGCAGAGGTACTGCCTCCTCACCAGCAGTTTTTGCATCCATTGCATCCATTGCCCTTTCCCCAGGGCTACCAACTCGGCCACAAGCAACCATGTTTCTCCCTTTTGCCTTCTTGATGCCATTTCTGTATCTCCCACAGCTTTCTTTGCGGGAGCTGTCATATAATTGGATTCTACGCTGCTTGATTCTAAGCCCCCCTCGGTGTTTAGGGCGATTTGCGGCAGCATCTCGAAAGTGGGACTAACTGTCCCAGAATGCATCAAATTGGGAGCAGGAAATGCCGGGTTTCCCGGCTGCAAGGTCTCAGGTGCCTCAGTGGCTACAGCGGTTGCGGCTGCCCCCCGGGCATGTATCACCTCGGGACTAGTGACAGTCATCATATTCGCATCACTCGCTGGCATAGTGGCAGAGGTCCCCCCACCAGCGCCGGTACCTCCAAATGCCTCCGTCATTGACATCTGACGCATCGTACACTCCACAGCAGCAGCCGTTCTTAAATGTGTTCCACCGGTCACCCCTACCACTCCAGCTTCAGGTGCCCTGGCCTCCTCACCTCTTTTTAGGAGCTCATGCCGTTTCTGCCCAATTTTTCCACCAGGGTCAGACCTAGCAAGATCTTTCTTCTCTTTTTTTTCCTTTTTCTCCCGTTTCTCTCTAATTTTTGGGCAGCCTCAGCAGCATCTCCCCTTTCGCTGCACTCCACTGCAGCGCATTCAACATTCTGTTCCTTTGAAGCCTCACTTGGTTTGGGAGCCATGCTCGAGTGCCACCAACAGTTCACCCAGACTACAATCACAGGGCAAACCAGCGAGAGCCGAGGGAGGAACAAGCCACTGAAAATCGCTCCCAGCGGATGGCTGAAGGTATCCTGATCCCGATCCTGGAGACGGGACTGGCTCGCCGGTAGGTGGCACCCACTGCCCGTGTAGCTGGCCGTGTAACGTTCGCGGGCAGATGGCACTGGAATCGGTGGAGATTGAGACTGAAACAGGTTAAGCATAAGGGCATGTTGGTGAGTCCGGCATGTAAAGCAACAAGAGTCAGTGTTTTCTTACTTTCAAAAATGCTCTGTAGTTTATGCGTTCATCGCGGCCATCCCAGAAAACGAAGCCGGGTCATTTAGAGCTTGAAAACCTCGAGGCTCTACCTCAGCACAGGAGAGGAAGGTCGGTGCTGCCTATGGTGAACTCAGTCAGCGGCTATTTTGCCCCCGACTAAAAAGATTAGTAATGAAAAATCCAACAAATTGCCATTGTTGAATTCATCATACCTAATACAAAGAATAAGCTATAGAGCATTCTTTTGTGGGAGCCAAAATCCAGCCTTCTAGCACCCTCTCCTGACTGGCCAGCCCTTAATAGGCTTAGACAAACTGGTTTGATGAGGTGATAAGTGTCCTGCACAGACACAGAGGTTAGCTGGTGGAGGACCTCGGGAGTTGCAGAGAACACGCCAGGAAGGGGGCTAGGTAAACAAACTGGGCTTCAAAGATCGCAGGACAGTAAGGAACGCCAGCCCGGCCCACCCCCTCTTTCTGTAACCCCCAGCCAGATGGCAGCTCCAGGATTGGAATTTGAAGGAGGGCTGGAAAGGGAGTGTTAAGGGAAAGGAGCCACACTAGGGGGCTGGTTTAGCTAGCTCTTAATCCCAAGGAGGGAAAATATCCATTTTGATTTTTAAAGTGCTTTGCTTTTTGAGACAAGTGAATGCCACACTTTGGGGTAAGCTGTCATGCTTTTGGGTGGCACCCTGTAACTCACTGGTGAGGATTGCCCCCTTGCTTATTGCCCTAGAACAATGGATAAATATGGTAGAGCTGCATAGCAACTCAGATCTGCTGCCTGAAATTACAATGAGGCGAAGGACTGCCCTGCTGGAACCCTTGTCTACTGGTCTACACTCCAAAGGTTTACACTCTGAAGAACTGTACCTGGTGCAAACTTGGAACTTAAGCCCCGAGGATGTGCCTTGAATCAAAACAGATTGATGATTGGTCTTCCTGAAAGTAACAGGTAACAGAGCTTCCCTGCACCATCTACCTCAAGAAGTAATAAGTCCAGCCTGGAGTTAGTCCAGCTGACTTTTAAGGAGTCGGCCAGCTGCATTGTAGGAACTGTAGTCCTAACTTCTGAGAACCAACTCAGAGACTCTGGAACCTTGGATTTGTATTGTGAACTTTGAGCCCTCAAGAGGAACTTCAGGAAGAAGTTTGGAGTAACTTTTGGGAAAAGTCTCCAGAAGGTGACTCACTCAATGTCGCGAGTCAAGCTGAAGACCTTGAACCGTGACCCCGGCCTGGATTTCCGGTTCATCCCACTGAAAGCTCGAGAGCTGAAGAGTTCCAGGGGTTGACCGGGGGTTCCCACGTAACAAAGCCGATGAAGTCGCTGCAAATCTGGTCTGCTGGAGAGGCCCTGTCGTTGTCAAGAGAGAATACTCCAGAAATTTTCCTAATAGCAAAGGTAAACTTTTGACCGAGGTCTCCCACTTAGTGTATCCGAACAGGGCTCCATTGCGGTTGTCCTCAAACTTTGACTTTGTCCTGGTCCACTGCAACGAGATCTCCCAAGTTGGTGCTATATGTTTTTAAGTACTAGAAAGTGTTTATTTTTTCAAAATTCACATTCTCGTTCCCCATATAGGATTTTTGTTGTTTTAATCATAAAAAGATTTCCTATTTTTATAAATTGTTTGTGGTTTTTTATTGTGAATGGCATTTTTCTTATTTAATGTATTAGTGTTTTTAAATGTTTCACACACCTGTCTCCTAAGTTAAACCTGCCTGCCTGCTTATCGACAGCTACCAAGGGTTGAGCAAGGGATTCATTTATTGAGACCTTTATTGGACTGTATATTGCATTGGTGACCTTATTATTATTATTAGTGGCAGGTGCATACTTATCCCTACCAATAATCCTCCCCCCAACACCATGTGGGTAGCTATGGCATTTGAGCCTGGGCTCAACTGCCAGCCAGGAAAACCTACCAAACCTAGACATTTCTAAAAACTAAACACACAGATATTCCAGAGTAAGGGTATGCTGCCCCCACCCAGCTTACTGCTTCTCACCACAAGGGGAGGACTTGCCTATGTCTTGGGGTCTGTACCACCCTTCCTGGTCTCTAACTGGTGGATCCCTGCTTGGGAATTGTCCTCCTATGGTAAGCCTCAAGCAGGGATCCACGTGAGAGGGCTACCATTGGAAAGGTGAGATTGTCCCCTTTCCAAGGATACATCTCCTATCAAAATTGATGCTTGTGGGGCTGAGCTATGTCCCCAGGCCAAATGAAAGTGAAAGTAAAATGCACCAAATGGCTAATTTGACTTTCACTTTTAATCTGATGACATCAGATGACCAAGTGTGCTGATTGTCACTCAGAAAAAAACAATCTCAGGCTACTGATGAAGCTCTTCTCCAGTAACTGGAAATGAAAAAGAAAAAAAGGAATCGAATGTCTCAGGTGTTTGGAGTAGAGTAGAGTCTCCACAACCATAGCACCTAATGAGCCTTGCTGTGTATATGGGTGCCTCATCGATATCACTCAAGAGGTTAATAAAAAGCGTTTCTAGCCAAACAGATCCAAAGTTATGAAAAATGCTGCCACAAGAGTTACCACATGATGATGACAGGCTCTTTGCAAAGGTTAACTAACCATTTTTCAGGTACTAATTACTGTATTTAGGTGTTAAAATTGTAGTAATGATGTGATACCTTTGCCTAGAGAGTGATAACTTGTCTAACAATCAGTGGGAAAGCAAATAGGTCACTACTTTATTAAATGAGTGACACGCAATTGCTTTTGCCATTGTTAGTTTGCAAAAGACTGGTTCCATAAAATATGAAGAAAAAAGAATTCAAAATACTTGAGAAAAAAAGAAAATATATGTTATAAGGTATTTCAAAACTGTGCATTGAAGTCATTATTTTCAATCTTTTTAAAAGGCCTGCTTTATTTTTCAAATACCTTTCACTGAAACCCTGAACTTAATTTTGAAAAGAAATCGGTGGAAAAGAAGTTGCAGAATTGAAAGAAAAGGCTTCAATTACTTTTACAGGACTCAAAATTGAAAGATGTTCCAGTCATTTAGTCCTCTGCAGTAGCTCAGGAAGCAAATGTTCGAGCCTCCATTACAAGAGACATCAATTTTTTGAGTCACGTTACACCTTCTGTCTCAAATGCTAGCTGAGTGAGTGCAGCAGTTGACCCCTCTCCCATGCCATAAAAGCCTTTGTGTGCCAAGGAATGTGCATTGATGCACTATCTAGAACGCTGGGGGAAAAAAAATGAAAGTGTGTCCTCATGTAACGTAACTGGTGCTATGTAAAGCGCTCTGATACCTGATTCGGTTCGGGTCTAGTTCGCGCTATATAAAACTCTGCAAAAAACCAACCCTTAAAGTCTGCCCTTTAGTCCTTGCAAAAATATACTTCTTGCGTTCAGAGAAGGTGAGGGGGTGGGGAGCAACCCAGAGAGCAAAGGGGCGTGTGGAGGAAAAGAAGCAGCACACAAAGTAGAAACCACAAAACACATGGTCACTCATGTAGTGCTAGATGAAAAGTAGTTCTGTGCTGTTAGCAGTGGAAGGATACAAGTCATCTAATCAAAAGGATGGTAAAGAGACTATGGTACAGAGGAAAGACAAACACAACCTGCATTGGCAAAGTGAATAGTCCTCCCTATGTGCGAGCTATTGGCATTGCCAATGTATTTTAGCCATGTTGTGCAGCATGGCTAAAAGTTAGAGGTGTGACATAGAGTATAGTCGCATAGAGTGGAAGAGGAGAGTGGAATAGAGTGGTGTAGAGTGCAATATCATAGTGTAGTGTGGAGTGGCGTAGAGTGGCATAGAGTGGTCGAGAGTAAAGTTGCACGGAGTGGAGTAGTTTAGAGTGAAGTGGTGTACAGTAGAGTGTCATAGAGTAGAATGGCATTGATTCGAGTGGCATAGAGTACTGTGGTGCAAAGAAGAGTAATGTTGCATAAGGTGGAGTGACATAGTGGGGAGTGGCATAGAGTAGAGTAGTGTAGAGTAGAGTGGCATGGAGTAGTGTAATGTGACAAAGAGTGGAATGAAATGGTGTAGAGTACAGTGTAATATGGTGGAGTGGCGTAGAGTGGAGTGGCATAGAGAAACGTCGGGTGAGGTATAGTACCATAGAGTATAATGATGAAAAGTAGACTGGAGTAGAGTAGAGTGATATAAAGTAGAGTGAATTAGTGTAAAGTGCTGTAGAGTGACATGGAGTGCAGTATTGTGGAATGGTGTGGTGTGAGTGGCATAGAGTGGAGTGGCATAGAGTGGCTTAGACTAGAGTGAAGGAGAGTGGAGTGGCATAGAGTGGTGTAGTGTAGGATGGAGTAAAATAGAGAAGTGTAGAGTAGGTAGGTATAGATTAGAGTGCAATGGTGCAGACCGGGGTGGAGTAGTATGGCATGGAGATGAGTGGTGTGTAGACTAGCAGTGTGGATTTTAATTGCATGAAGTGGAATGGCTTAGAGTAAAGTGGAATGATGTTGAGTGGAGTAGTATAGAGTGGAGTTGTGTAGATTACAGTGGCATGGAGTAGAGTGTGTAGAGTGGAGAGGTGTAGAGTAGGGTTGAGGAGAGTGGCATAGAGTGGCTTGGAGTACAATAGAGTGGCATTGAATGGCAGAGAGTAGCATTGTGTGGAATGGAATGGAGCATAGTAGAGTTGCATAGAGTAGAGTGCTATAAAGTAGAGTCGCACAGAGCAGAGTAGAGTGGCGTAGAGTGAAGTAGAGTGGAGTAAAGTGGATTAGAGTGACGTAGAGTAGAGTGGCACAGAGTGAAGTCGAATGGCATAGAGTGGAGTGACATAGAGTGGTGTGGTGTAGAGTGGTGTGGTGTAGAGTGTTAAGAATAGAGTGGCACAGTGTAGAATGGAATAGAGTGGGGTTGGAAAAAGTGGGGTGGGGTGGAGTAGAGTTGCGTGGAGTAGAGTGTAGTGGATTAGTGTGGTGTAGAGTGGAGTAGAGTGGTGAGAATAGAGTGGCACAGAGCAGAGTGGAGTCGCAAAGAGTGTTGCTGAGTGGTGTAGAGAGGAGTGGCATGGAGTGGATTGAAGTAAAGTGGTGTGGAGTGGCACAGAGTGGAGTGGCATAGAGTGGAGTGATGTAGAGGGGACTGGCAGAGAGTAGACTAGAATGGCTTAGATTGGTATAGTGTTGAGAGGCATAGAGTAGAGTGGAGTGGTGTAGAGTGCAGTGGCTTAGATTGGTATAGAGTAGAGTGGCACACAGTGGGGTTGAGTAGAATAGTGTGAAGCAGAAGGGCATGGAGTATAGTGAAGTGGCATAGAATGGCAAGTGTCAAAGTGCTGTGGATTGGCATAGAGCAGAGGGGTGTAGAGTACAATGGCGTAGCATGGAGTGGCATAGAGTGGAACAGAGTAGAGTGGCATAGAGTGGACTGGAGTGGCATAGAGTAGAGTAGCACAGAGTAGGGTGGCATACAGTCGAATGGTTTAGAGTGGCATAGTGTGGCATTTTGTGGAGTGGAGTAGAGTGGCATAGAGTCGAGTGGCAAAGAGCAGAGTGGTGTAGAGGATATTAGAGTAGACAGGCGTGAAATGGAGCAGCATAGAGTAGTGTAGAGTGCATACAGTGGAATGGCATGGAGAGGAGAAGCATGGAGTATCATAGAGTGGAGTAGTGTAGGGTAGAGTGGTGCAGAGTGGAAGGCCGTAGTCTGGTGTGGCATACAGTAAAGTGACATAAAGTCAAATGGCATAGATTAAAGTGGTGTAAAGTAGAGTGGCTTAGAGTAGAGAAGTATAGAGTGGGGTAGTATGGAGTAGAGTGCCGTAGAGTAGAGTAGAGTGGCATATAGTGGAGTGGAGTAGAGTACAGAGTTGCAGAGTGGATTAGTATGTGGTAAAGTGGCATAGAGTAGAGTGGAGTAGGGGGCATAGCCAAGTGCCACACAATGGAGGACAATAGTCGGAGAGGCTCCGGGAGAGACCCCCCCCCGGAATTCTGCCAGCATCCAATTGCTACTGGTGTAGCCTGTGGTGTCTGGACACCCCTTGCACCTGTGGCACTATAGTGAGAGGCCGGGATCTGCTGTAGACTGCTCACCAAGCAGCATTGGGCCTGGACCGAGCGTGGCATGGGCAATGCCTGCCTTCCCTGCTGGAAGAATCCCAGGCCTGTGATTGGTAGCTGGCTGTGGGTCAAGCTGTGGCACGCCCTCCCCAGGCTGTGAAGGCATAAGGTAGGTCCTGCAGTGCTGCCTGTGCAGGGGGATAGAGTAGAGTGGCATAGAATATACTGGAATGGCATAGAGTAGAGTGGTGTAGAGTAGAGTGGCATAGAGTAGGGTGGCATACAGTACAATATCATGGAGTAGCCTAGTGTGGTGTTGTGTGGACTGGAATTATGTGGTATAGAGTAGAGTGGAGGGGCATAAAGTAGAATGGCTTAAAGGAAAGGTGTGTAGAGGAGAGTGGAGTAGAGTGGCATAAAGTGAAGTGGTGTAGTGTGGTGTGGAGTGAAGCAGCATAGAGTAACAGAGTGGTGCAGTGTAGTGTGCAGTGGCATTGAGTGGAGTGGCATAAAGTAAAGTGTTTTATAGTGAAGTGTCATAGAGTAGAGTGGCGTAGAGTAGATTAGAGTGGTGTAGAGTGGAATGGCGTAGTGTGGCATAGCATAGAGTAAAGTGACAGAGTAGCATAGACCAGAGTGGCATAAAGTAGAGAGGTATAGAGTGGAGCAGTACAGAGTAGAATGGCATGGAGTAGAGCGGCATGGAGTGAAGTGGTGTAGAGTAGAGTGGTACAGCGTGGAGTGGTGTAGGATAGAGTGGCATAGAGTAGAGCAGAGTACTGTAGAATAGAGTGGCATACAGTGGAGAGGTGCAGAGTAGAGTGGCACAGAGTTTAGTGGTGTAGTGCAAAGTTGCATAAAATAGAGTAGCATAAAGTAGAGGGGTGTTGAACTGTGTAGAGTGGCATATAGTGGAATGGAGTAAAGTAGAGTGGATGGGTAGACTAGAATGGTGTACAGTGGAGTGGCATAGGGTCCAGTAGCATAGTTTGGAGTGGTGTAGAGTAGGATGGCACAGATCAGAGAGGGGTAAGTAACTAAGAGTAGAGTATCATAGAGTAATACATTGTACAGTACCATAGAGTGGTATGGAGTGGAGTGGCAATGAGTGATGTAATCTGGGTTGTCGTATAGTGGTGTAGACTGGAGTGGAGAGGCAAAGAGTAGCATAGAATATAATGGCATACAGTAGAGTGGTGTTAGAGTCGAGTGGAGTGGCATGGAATAACAGAGTATAAATTGGCAGAGAGTAGAGCAGCATAGAGTGGAGTGGAGTAGGGTGGAGTGGAGTAGGGAGGGATGGCATGGAGTAAAGTGGCAAAGAGTGGCATTCAGTAGAGTTGAGGGGATAGATAGGTGCACTGTAGAGTTGAGTGGTGTACAGTGGAGTAGAGTAGCATTATATGGAATTGAGTGGTGCAGAGTAGAGTGCCATACAGTACAGTAGCATATAGTGGCCTAGTGTGGTGTGGGTTTGTGTGGACTGGAATGGTGTGGTGTAGAGTAGAGTGGAGTGGCATAGAGTAGAATGGCATAAAGGAAAGTGGTGTAGAGGAGAGTGGAGTATAGTGGCATAAAGTGAAGTGGTGTAGAGTAGTGTGGAGTGAAGTGACATAGAGTGGAGCAGTGTAGAGTGCAGTGGCAGAGAGGTCCTCGTCTTTGGACCCTCCTCCACCGCCTGGGACAACACCTGGTGGCTTTCCGCCCTCAGAAACCCCTACCACTCCATCAGACCACACCCGAAACCTCAGCATCATTCTGGACTTCGCCCTCACCATGACTCACCAGATCAACTCCATCGCCTCCACCTGCTTCAACTCCATCCGCATCCTCCGGAAGACCGTCAAGTGGATCCAATCCGAATGCAGCAGAAAGACCAGAACTCATGCACTCATAACCAGCAGACTGGACTAAGGTAATGCCCTCTACACCAGAATCAACAAGACCCAGCTCCACAAGCTCCAAACCATTGAGAACACCGCAGCCAGACTTGCCCTAGGAACCCCTCGACACATGCACATGACCTAGCACCTACAAGACCTTTACTGGCTCCCCATCGAAAAGAGAATAACCTTCAAGCTACTCACTCACGCCTCCAAATCCCTTCACAACATCAGACCCAAACACCTCAACGAAAGAATCTCCTTCCATGTACCCAAAAGAAACCACCGCTCCACCGACCTCGCCCTGGCAGAGACCCTGTGCATCCGCAGACTCAGAGCAGGCAGGAGAGCCTTCTCCTACATAACAGCAAAGACCTGGAATGAGCTCCCAGTTGACATCAAACGCTCCCCCTCTATGCATACTTTCAGCAAGAGCCTCAGACCTGGCTCTTCGAATGATCCGGAGCTAAACCCCCCCCCCCCCACCCCACCCCCAGCACCCTGAGACCCTCATGGGTGAGTAGCGTGCTTGATTGATTGATTGATTGATTGATTGGCATAAGTAAAGTGTTTTAGAGTGAAGGGGTATAGGGTAGAGTGGCATAGAGTAGAAAAGAGTGGTGTAGAGTGGAAGGGCATAGTGTGGCATTGGCATAGAGTAAAGTGCCATGGAGCAGAGTAGCGTAGACCAGACTGGCATAAAGTAGAGAGTTAGAGAGTGGAGCAGTGCAGAATAGAATGGCATGGAGTGGAGTGACATTGAGTGGTATAAACTGGGTTGGCATATAGTGGTGTAGACTGGAGTGGAGTGGCAGAGTAGCATAGAATAGAATGGCATAATGTTGAGTGGTGTAGAGTTGAGTGAAGTGGCATAGAGTCACATAGTGTAAAGAGGCAGAATGTACAAGAGCATCAAGTGGAGTTCAGTAGGGTGGGGTGGAGTTAAGTGACGTAGAGTAGGGTAGCATTGCGTGGAGTAAAGTGGCAAAGAGTGGCATGCAGTAGAGTAGAGTGGAGGGGTAGATAGGCACACTGTAGAGTTGAGTGGTGTACAGTGGTGTAGAGTAGCATTATAGGGAAATGAGTGGTGTAGAGGTCAGTGGCATAGAGTACAAAAGCATAGAGTAGAGAGACCTAGAATGATGTAGTGGCATAGAGTGGTGTACAGTGGAGCAAAGTAGAATGCCACAAAGTAGCATAGAGTATCCTGTTGTGGCATAGAGTGGGGTGGCTTAGAGAAGGCTGGCGCAGAGAAGACTGGCATTGAGTTAAATGGCATAGAGTGGTGTAGATTACAGGGCATAGAGTAGGGTGCAATGGAATGGAGTGGCATGGAATGGAGTGGCATAGAGTGGATTGGCAAAGACTGGAGTGGCCTAAAGGGAAATAGTGTGGAGTGGCATAGAGTAGAGTGGCACAGAGTATGGTGGCACCAAGTACAGTGGAGTAGAGTGCAGTAGAGTGGTGTGAAGTGGAGTGGTGTAGAGTGAGAAGTATGGAGTTGAATGGCACGGAGTGGAGTGGCTAATGGCTAGATTTACTCAAAGAATTAAAGGTAGTGAAGTTATGGGTGTAAGTCTCAGTACTCGGGGCAAAATCTCCACTCGGCACACTCTCTACAGTGTGGCATTCCAGTGTGGAGATTCTGCCTTGAGCGCTGTGATGCTGCACTCATAACTTTACAAGACATAAGTTCCCTTGTGAATCGCGCCTGTAGGGCAGAGTGCCATAAAGTACAGTGGAGTGACATAGAGTGGCGTACAGATGAGGGGATTAGCATAGAGTTGAGCAGAGTGTCAGAGAGTGGTATAGAGGTGAGTGATGTGGAGTGGCGTAAAGTAGATTGGAGTGACATAGAGTACATTGGCATAGAGTGGAGTGGACTGGCATAGTGCAGAGTTATGTGGATTGAAGTGGCATGGTGTAGAGTCGTGTAGAGTAGAGTGGAGGTGTCTAGTGTGGTGTAGTGTAGAGTGGAGTGGCATAGAGTGGCGTAGAGTGGAGTAGAGTGGTATAGAGTGGAATAGCGCTGAGTCGGTCTGAGTTGTGCTGGGTAGAATGAAGTGGCAAACACAGGGTCACTGGAACTCCGTAATTGGGCCGCTGCAGAGATTTTGGCATAGTTATAGATTATCTGCATAATGCCAGGGCTTTACAACGTGACGCATCTGCCTAGATGCGTCACGTTGTAAATGGGTCGTAGGGATGCGCCACGTTTATGCCGCAGTTGCGTGACGCAAACGTGGCGCATTCCCATCATAAATCTGCCCCATTGTGCTCTCAGCATCCTCGCCCCTCCTTGTGAGTTCAACATGTTTACAGCAGCAGCTTTGGACTCAATCGCCGTCTCAGTAGACAGAAACTATGCGTGTCGTTTCTTGTCGACTAACATTGTGTGGGGGTGTAAAGTTCGTGCTTCTGGACACGCGCATATCTACTGCAAAATAAGGGTGCATGCATATGGATTTCTTTGTGTAGGGCATGCCTGCTTGTGTGCATTTGTTTTCGCCAAATCTGGCTATACTACAACATTTCAGCAATTATCCGTATATCTGCAGCAGTCTGATATTAAGGGAGACAGATTGAGAGTGAGTGTGCGAACGGGTCCAATCGTGTCAGTCCCAGTGACTCAAGAGGTGCGTATGCCTGGTTATTATATTTTGTTTTTAATTAACAAGTGGTGAGGTTTTCAGAGGGTATGTAAAAAGCGCCTCGCAAAGTGTGGATTCTGAGGTCAATTATGGCATCATTGTTTTCTTTTATCAGTTATTCTCCAATCTGGGTGAAGATTTGTTATTGTTCTTTGGCGCAGGAAAATCTAATTCAAGGCGTTTAGGGTTTTTATTTCTGATTGTTCTACCTCACCATTTTCTGTCACCTTCTCCTATGAACGTGCCCAAGTGAATGTCAGGTCACCTTACGAAAAACGCTTTCCACTCTAGCTGCATATACGTTATCGTGCCAATGTTTGAGGGCCTCCACGGAAACGTCATTCCAGAGGGGATTTTTTTTTTTAAGACACGTGCCTTACTCCTTCACCCCCTCCCTTCCACTCCTAAGTCTTCTGTGCTGTATAATCCATCACCTATTCGAGGCGAGCCTTTATTCTTTTATTTATTCTGTTGTCTTCTAGCTGAGTCAGACCAGACTCGTCCGCATCTTCCCCGCTAGGGTGCCTCCATTATCAATACACAAGCTTCGTTGTATCGAACATAGCCCAGGCGGCCATGTCTGTGGTGATAAACTTTTTAGTGTTGTGTCAGTGATTAACTCTATTTGCTTTCCATCAGCGTCGAGAAAAACAAGACATTACTTTCTTTAAAATCCATTTTTGAGAAGCAATCCTGTTGAAGTATCGTCTCTTGCTCCGAGGCACTGCGATGATACTGTAATAAACCTCTCTTCTCTGGACCGAAAGAAGTTAGTCACCCCTCGGTGCGCAGGCCTAGGCAGCCGGCACGTGACGCGGAGCTCTGTCTGGGCAAGTGAGAGACAAGCAGCTTCACTGGGAATTCAGTCAAACAGCTCTGGGCTCTGGGACTCGGCCTGCCTTATTCCAGAGCGAACGGGTGTGAGAACGAGAAGCCCAGAGAAATTACATTTTAAGAAAGAAAAGAAGAGTGGAGCAGAGTAAGCAACGGGAATTATATAATTACTTACTGGTAATCTTCACTAGCCCTGTATCTCTGTCCTCCTTGTTCCAGTCCTTATAGACTGAGGGGTGAGAAACCGAACCCCAACAATTTGGACACCACAAAATGTAAACTCTGAAACTTTACCTCGTCCTGTTCTCCCACAGGTTGAATTGCACGTTTTGGAAAACCTTAAACATCGACTAGCAGAGTTAAACAGTTCAAATAATAATGAGGTCCACTGAATGACTGAGTTCTAGACAAAACAACGTTTAAGGGCTTTATTACAGAGCTGAAAAAAGAAAACAATACAGAATTAGTACCATAAAGATGGCACATGCAAAATCATAGAGCATGCAAGAGCAAAATTACTCAAAGTCCAAAATAAGTAACAACAAAACAAAACATCTGACAGGATCCCTGGTAAAACAGGAAAGTCGTCTGGCTCATCCCCAAGTACAGGGGTTCTTATTCACAATTCTTGCATGACAAATTAGAAAAACTGCAAAATCCTCTTGGTCTGACCGAAAAAAATCATCTCTTTGGCAAATCAGAATTTAGCTTAAAATACACCCATAACCACTATCTTATTTGAAAAAACGAATTCAGCACTCTCCATAGTAACGTCATCGGAGATATCCTTACTAATATGGAACATTTAAACAATGGAACTTTCTGTGAATACATGGAATTGTATTCATGCAAGAGACCTTGATAATGTTCCAAATCATAGAGAACAGCAAAAAAAACGTTCATCAAAAGCAATTTATTCACAGCAGTGGATTTGAACCAATATAGAGTCTAGGGAGGGCAGCATTGCGGTTATTTTCAAATCCTGCTATTCATGTTTATTTGTCGAAGAAGCGAAGGAGGGCTGTGAATGCGTGCGTTTCAGTATTACTTTCAGCGCCCACTCAACTATTTCAGGGTTATTAGTATATCGCCCTCAAGGGCCTGCTAAGAAATTTACGCCTGCCCTTAAGGAGGCTGCCTGCACGCTTGCAATGGGTGCAGACAATTCCAGCATCCTGGGTGACCTAAATTTGCATTTTGATCTTGTGCAAGATAGCGAAATTTGCATTCTGCTTGCTGATCTAGGAGCCTGAAAATTAAATCAATTAGTCCCCGGCCCTACCCATTTAGCTGGCCATCTGCTGGACCCCGTCTTTTCTAATATTCCTTTTGCGACGGTGGAGACACCTAAACCCGTAGGCTGGTCTGACCACTCCCTGGTATACATGTTCTTCCCTGCCTTCGAAACCCCTGACAAGGCTGTTCAACTGCCCGTCTTTAGATGTCCTTGGTGCAAACTGAGGCTAGAGGACTTCCACGTGCTTCTTGCTGCTAACCCCCCCGGTACCACATAACGATGCTGATGTAGGCTATAGATCTTTCTGTAACTGGATTGTCCAAGTGTTGGACTCCCTTATTCCAGCTAAATGGTCTAAAGCTCGCACATTGGACTCTAGTCCATTGTGTAAATCGTGTAAAAATCTGGAGCACGCTTGGAGAAAAGAATATGACCTTGCGACTAAAAAGTGTTATCTGTCCGCTATTAAAAACTATCATAGAACCATTTGCACTGTCCGAGCGGCCTACTATGCTAATGAAATCAAGCTAAGCCCTAATCTGGCCAAATGTATTTTTAAGATTCTCAAGGACCTCAGAGTAAGAAAAAAGTCCTCTGCTTCCGGGATTAAATCTGAGTAACAGTGTGAGGACCTAGCAACTTTCTTTGTCGATAAAGTGGATACCATCTATCGGTACTCTCCGCCTGGGTCTCCTTCTCCCGTTGCTCTTTGTGGATCTCCTCCATATCATTCTCTGGCAGTTATTCCCATTATTACACAGGAAGAGTTTATGCTGCTGAGTGGGAAAATTAAATCTGGCTCCCCAGACGGTAAACAACCTTTACAACGAAACTTTTACAACGCATTACCATTACAACGCGGTCATTACAACGCAAACTATTACAACGTATTGCTCTGGAGGGTGCTCTAGGATAGGGAATAGGTTAATTTACCATCCAATAACCTTCCCTAGTGTCCACGGGCCCTGGAGTTGGAATAGTAAATTAAACTATTCACTATCCAACACCCAAAAGCACTATGCGTTGTAATGGATTGCGATGTAAAAACCGCGTTGTAAAGGCAGGCGTTGTAATAGCCTGCGTTGTAAAATCATACATCCTCCCCAGACGATCCTCTAAAACCTGCCCAGTTCAGGGACTTGCTCTCTCTCTTCCTGGCCCCTTTGTGCCAGGTTGTTAACACTTCTTTTTCTACAGCTGTGGTCCCTGAGCCATGGAAACGGGCGAGGGTATTTCCTATACGTAAAGAACTGTCGCTTCACCCAGCCTAACTGGAATATTTTTGGCCTATATCCCTCCTTCCATGGGTAGCTAAGATTGCGGAGGCTCTTGTTAATAACATTTTAATGAGGTTCCTGAATACTTATAACATCTTGCATCCCTCTCAGAATGGTTTCCGCTCTGGTCACAGTATGGACACTGCCATCCTGGCTGTAACAGAACATCTGCGGACCATTCTTGATTCCGGTCATACGGCGGCACTGATCTTGCTTGATCTGAGTGCCGCATTTTACACGGTTTCTCATGGGATTCTGCTACAGCGTCTGTAGGAAGCGGTTGTTGTGGGCCTAGCTCTGGAGTGGTTCAGACCATTTTTGACAGGGTGATTATTCCGAGTGTCGGCCCCCCGTTTCTTTCCCGGGCTCATTCCATCGGTCTGGGCGTGCCTCATGGGTCTGCGCTGAGCCCCGTATTGTTTAATCTATATGTTCAACCTCTTGCAACGGTGGCCAGGAACATGGGCCTCACCATGGTCTCGTATGCTAACGATATGCAGTTGGTGGTGGCCCTCTCTGATGGTTCCTTGCAGGATGCTTCGAGGTTTAGGAGCGGCCTGGCTGCCATTGCGGAGTGGATGACCACAAACTACCTGCAGCTGAATGCCAATAAATCAGAGGTATTGCTGGTGGGGAAGGACATGAGTCTCTGGAGTGAGCAATGGTGGCCAACTTTTCTTGGTAGTGCTCCCACCCCTTAGTCGGTGGTCAAGAACTTGGGGGTATGGATGGACTCTACCCTCAATTTTCAAGATCATTCTAAGAAAGTTGCCGGCACCTGCTTCGGCCTACTTCGGGGACTTAGGCCTTTGTTGAGGTTCTTTGATACTTCTACGCGCCAGCTGATTGTTCAATCAGCCATCCTATCTAGACTAGACTATGCTAGTTCACTCCTTCTGGGGGCTAATCAGGCTGAGGTCATGCGATTGCAGCATGTCCAAAATGCTGCCGCCAGAGCCCTGCTGGGGCTTCTGCGTAATTGCCCCTCCACTGGTGCCATCCGGCGGCTAGGTTGGCTACCCATGGCCAAGTGGATCCAATTTAAGGCTCTTTGTTTGTCCTTTAAGATCTTGAAGCTTGCGTCGCCCTGCCTCCTAGCTAACCTGCTAGCTCCATATGTCCCAACTCGCCAGTTGCACTCCCTGGGACAGCACCTAGTTAGAGTCCCCCGTGTGAAGCGTCTCCGGGCCGAAGGTCGATCCTCCGCTGCTTAGCTGCCAAGCTATGGAACTCACTGCCTTCCCAGATCCATAGCCTGGACCACCTGCTGGACTTTAGGAAAGCTATTCAAACCTTTCTCTTCCCCTCTGCCTAGCCGTTTCCCGTACTTCTACATGTTCCTTGCGCTTACCTGTTCTGTTCGTTAGCCTCCTGGTCCTCTCTGATGCTGGTAGCGCAAGGACGCCTCTTCGCTGGGGCAGCTGTGCGCTATATAAACTAAGATAACATAACATAACATACATCAGTCTGACTGTGCTCTGTGGAGCCCATTGGAAGAAGCTATACGAAGTGGGGAAGACAGGAGAGAGTGACAGATTTGGCATTCTTCTTGTTCAAGATGTATTTGACAGAAAATGTAGCATAACTATAACACATTAATAAACACCCTTTTGTGTATGAGATAACATTAGTTTAAACTGCAATCATGTTAATTCCATCTATCTATGCAGAACCAAATGTAGAAAAACATATTAATTATCATTATTAATTTACAAACTAATCTAACATGCCACAACCTACCAATTCCTGTTCTGTTTCTCTGTCCTTGGATGAGGCACACCACACATCCAGTATAATTCATTTTATTAGTGTTAAAAGCTGTTTCTTACCTGTGTTCCTACTGTCGCGAGGCACAGTGGATGCTTTATGCACCGGTCACTAGTGTACAGCTTGCACATGTGCTGGGCTGAGATGGAGAACGAAGCTATGCTTCTCTCGGACTGCTGAGGAGTCATTGATCGTTTATCATGAACTATTGGGAATGTGGTATCCTGCTTTCGGCCAGCAAGCGGCAGCACCCTTTCTTTGCCAGTGAGGTCTCTAGAGAGTTTAGATCTCAGTGCAAAGCAATTGTAAATCAGGAAAAACTGCTTTAGCATGTCTTTTTCCTGAACCAAGATGGAAGGAAAGAACACGGCCTCTAGGCAGCATCATATTCAGCTGCAATAGGAGGAGGAGGAGGATATCCTCCAAATCCCTGGGGCTGATTTACTATCTTTTATTAAGGATGCTGGTTACTCAGCAATATCAGAACCTAGGGCCAAACTGCTTAAAGAGCAATATGATGGCCCAGATGAAGAGCATTAGGGAAAATACTTCCAAGGCTCTGAACTTTGTGACCTTCTGATTCACATCAGACAAGCTCTTGGTTTTGAAGAAAACAACAACCAAGAGGAGCTTTATACTCTCAGTATTAGAATAATGATGATAATGATTTACCCTGTCAGAAAGCTATAAAAGACATTTGGTTGAAGAATGGAAAGACCCTGATAAGTCGAGCATTCCTAATTGCAGATTTTGACTTCCCTCAATTGCCAAAAGTAAATACAATCTTAACTTCAATGACCTCCACATCGAGTCTTGGGTCGGAAGACGCTATGCTTTTCAATGTATTTGACAAAACAATGGAGTCCATACTCAATAGGATTCATGTTGCCTCTAATTTTGCACTCATAGCAAATACATATACAGCATATGCTAATAAAATCGTACTTAACGCCTTAAACGCGGCGTTTTTTCCGCCACGGTGCGGGCGTTCTAAAGGGTCGGCGGGGCTGCGTCGGTGTTGGCCGACGGCAGCACTGGGGAGGGAGTGCTCCCGTCGGCCAACGGCCAACAGCCGACGGGAGCACGGAAGTGGTTAAAGACGTCCAGTCTCTAAATTATTGTAACTAGGACAATGGTGATCCTATTAGCATTTTGGAAAACATGGAACTCAACTCCAAATTCCTTCCTGATAGTCATCTTTCACATACTTGGTGGAGCCAAAACTTCAGCAGGGGCTACAGTTACAGGGAGTAGACTTGAGTAGAAGAAGTTGTGGAAGTTGGAGTCGGGTCAGGGGAATCTTCTCCAGAAGTTGTTTGGAGTGGAACTCTCTGCAATGGTGCAAAAGGAAGCTTATGAACATAAAATTCTCACGCAATTCAAAGTAGGCCTGAGTAAAATTTGAATTATGCCGGAGTCATATGCGTCATGCTCAAGGGAATATGTGTATTCATCTCACCGCGAGCTTCCTCTCTAAGCAAACAACATAATGACCTCTAACCCAGTTCGCGCTCAAAAACGGTGAGTCTTCACCTTCTTTAAAAACCAAATTACATAACTAAACAACTACTAAACGCTCTGTTTCTAAGTTAATCGTGACCCACTCACCTCAAATAAAATCACTCGATACCCTCCGATTACACGAATGCTCTGTACAATTTAAAAAATCAAAGTCTAACCTCTAAAAAGCAAATCAAATAAAATACAAAGAAACTTGCTTCCGACAGGAATGAAAATCGCACCATATTGCTAGTCCCCCAAGACACGGAACATCGCCGACCTCGTCAGCACGCATGCCCTTACATCCACGGACTACATTCTCCTTGGAGACCTGAACTTTCACTTCGAAAACGCCAACAACAGCAACTCCACCACTCTACTCGTCAACCTTGGAATGAAACAGCTTGTCACGTCTCCCACCCACTCTGCCAGACACACGCTCAACCCCATCTTTTCTGCCAGCAACAACATCACCTTCATCCACACCACCAAACTCCACTGGACCGACCACTGCTGCATCCACTTCACCTTCGAGAAACCCACCACACACCACCACCCACAACGAACCCCCAACCGCAGCTGGACCAAGGTCACCCAAGCCCAGCTAATCACCACCCTCACCGAAACCCACCAATGGACACAGCTGACACGACACTGCAGCCTGCAACCTCAGGTGATGGATCGACGACTGCGCCAACACGCTCATCCAATAAAGAAACTCTCAAACGGATGCACAGATAGAAATGCCGCCTGGTTCATCGCTGACCTCCAGGCATCCAAACAGACCTGCTGAAGACTCGAGAAGAAGTGGCACCATGAACAGACACCAGACAACAACAAAGCCCACACAAACACCATCCGCAGGCACCACCAACTCATTCAAACTGCCAAAAGGACCTCCTTCAAGGAACGCTCCAACAACAACGCACACAACAGCAAGGAGCTCTTCAACATCGTGAAGGAACTCTCCAACCCCAACGCGGACTTCAACGACAAGACCACTGCAACTCCCTAGCCACTTTCTTCCGCTGCAAGATCGCAGACATCCATGACAGCTTCAACAACCAGACCCCCCCGACAGCCATCGACACCTCAGACTCAGCACCCCCCAGCCACACCGACCTCCTGATCTCCTGGACCCACGTCAAAGATGACGACACCATCAAAATCATGAACACCATCCACTCTGGCTCTCCATCCAACCCGACATCTTCAACAAAGCAAGCCCCATCATCGCACCCCATCTCCGGAAGATCATCAAACACCTCCTTCGAGACTGCCACCTTCCCGGAGAGCTGGAAGCACGCCGGGATCAACGCCCTACTCAAGAAACCCAAGGCGAACCCTAAGGACCTCAAGAACTTCAGGACCATCTCTCTGCTCCTGTTCCCAGCAAAAGTCATCAAGAAGATTGTCATCATGCCAATGACATGCTTCCTTGAAGAGAACAACTCATTGGACCCGTCTCAATCAGGATTCCACAGCAACCACAGCACCGAAACTGCCCTCATCGCCGCCACTGACGACATCAGGACACTGCAAGGCAACAGCAAAACCGTGGCCCTCATCCTCTGGACCTGTCAGCCGCCTTTAACACCTTCTGCCACCACCTACGCACATGCCTCCACAACGCAGGGATCCACAACAAAGCCTTGCACTGGACCTCCTCCTTCCTCACAGGCAGAACACAGAGTGTCTGCCTCCCCCTTTCCACTCAGAAGCCACCAAGATCATCTGCGGCATTCCCCAAGGATCATCCCTCAGCCCGACACTCTTCAAAGTCTACATGGCGCCGCTCGCCAACATCGTCCGATCGCACGACCTCAACATCAACTCATATGCTGACAACACCCAGCTCATCCTCTCCATCACCAAGGACCCCACCACCGCCAAAACCAACCTCAACGAAGGAATGAAGGCCATCTCTGAATGGATGAAGAACAGCCACCTGAAATTGAACTCCGACAAGATGGAGGTTCTCATCCTCAGCCCCACCCCCTCCGTCCGGGATGACTCCTGGTGGCCGGACACACTGGGAGCCGCACCGAAACCCACCAACCACACACGCAACCTGGGAGTCATTCTAGACTCATCGCTATCAATGACCCAGCAAGTCAACGCCGTTTCATCTTCCTGCTTCAACACCCTCTGCATGCTCCGCAAGATCGGCAGATGGATCCCCACCAGTACAAGAAAGACCGTCACCCAGGCCCTCGTCAGCAGAAGACTGGACTATGGCAATGTCCTCTACACGGGAACCACGGCCAAACTACAGAAATGGCTCCAATGCATACAGAACGCTTCGGCACGCCTCATCCTCGACATCCCTTGCCACAGCCACATCACAGATCACCTGAAAGACCTGCACTGGCTCCCCATCAACGGATGACCGTCAAGCTCCTCACCGATGCCCACAAGGCACTCTACAACACCAGGCCAGCATACCTCAAGAAACGACTCAACTTCTATACCTCAAACCGCCTGCTTCGCTCCGCTGACCTCTCCCTCGCCACCGTCCCGCGAATCCGAAGAACGACCACTGGTGGCAGATCATTCTTCTACCTCGCCACCAAGACCTGGAACACCCTCCCCATCCACCTACAGCAGACCGAGGACCGACTGACCTTCAGGAGACTCCTCAAGACCTGGCTGTTCAAGCAGTAGCAGCTTCCCCCTCCAGCGCCTTGAGACCCTCACGGGTAAGTAGTGCACTTTGCAAGTGTATTGATTGTTTGATTGAACATTGTGAACATAAATATGTGTCTTACATCATATTTTCTTTAAAAACAAGAATGCTACCCAATGAAAATATAAAATAGGTATTTAGCATTAAACCCCGCTCACTGAAAATCATTGAATCATACAGATACATTTTTAAATAGCTTAAGATACATTTATATTCCCAAACTCAAATTGTATTTAAATCATTCAATCGATATTAAAAGTAACAGCAGACTTAACTTATCTGATGGGCAGCTGCAAAAAAGAAGGAATATGGCTGATGGTTCTGGGCCATTGTTGGATTCTTAGAATTTCACTTAGTGTTCTTGATTCTTTAAAGGTGCTGCTGTGGGTGGCACAATAAAGGAAGATTGCATTATTATCCTCTGTGTCTTTACTAAAATCTAGATTTTCTGTCCATCAGCTGATGAAAATCTACATTTTGCATTACAAAATTATGCAACATTTCTGAGATTACGCAATTACTCCATTACTAAATTTTGCAGACATTTTTTAATGCGGGGTGTACTGTTCGGGTAAAATGTGAGATGCATTTAAGGTAGTTTTTTTTACCCAAGCGGACGATTCGGGTCATTTTGTAGAGCAATACTGCAAATATGAACGTGAACAGCAGTGTTTTGAATGTGAGTAGCAGTTCCTTTAACTTGGGCGGTCAAACATTTCATGTAGATATTTTTTTCAGAACAGAGACATTTCATGTAGATATTTTACCCGATTGGACCACTCGGGTAATTTTTATGAGCAAAATTACAAATCCAAACTTGAGCGGCAGTGTTTTGAATCCAGGAAACTGTAAATCAACTCAAAATAACATTTTGAGCTACCTCACATCAGCGCCAGGACACCGGTTGGTAACAGTGCGCTTTATAAATGATATAAATAAATAAATAAATACACAACCTAGCAGAGGCAGGTTTGAAAGGTTAGGCACGAAAATACCTACTTGCTAAAAGTGGTATTTTCAAACACAGAATGTTAAAACCAACTTCACTAAAAGATGCATTTTATTATTCTGAGTCCAGGCATATTAAACTCATACTTCTACCATGTTCTCTGAGTCAGTTAGGATTATCAAATGTAATAATTCTAACAGCCCATTCTGGCCTATGGAAAACAGGTAGCGTTGCAATAGTGAAAAATCGAAAATGGCTGTAATTCACTTTTAGGACATGCCACACACACCAGGACATGTCCCACTTTAAACTTACAATGCGCTGTGCCTTTGGGCCTACCATAGGGGTGTCTGATATGAAGAAAAGGGAAGGTTTAGGGACTGGCAAGTTGCTGCACTTACACAGTCAGCATGACAGTACCAGACTGCACACAGGCTCTGCAATGGTAGACCTTAGACACATTTTACTAGGCTGCTTCTGTGGGTGGCACAAACATTGCTGCAAGCTCACTACCAGCATTTGGATTTACAAGCCCTGGACACTCCTGGTGCACTGTACTAGGGTCTGACAAGTAAACCAAATTGCCAATCATGGACTCACTAATCCATTCATCAATTTACAGTAGAAGAGCACTTTCACTGTGGCACTGGACAGCAGTGGCACAGTGCCCAAAGCATCTAACACCAGCAAAAACACATGAGGCAAAAGCAAAAATGGAAGGGAGACCCACGCCAATGGTGCCAGGTCTAATAATGCCTGTGCGTCAAACTCACTATACTTGAAAACAGCCCGGAATTACTGAATGAATCTTATTTCCTTTAACTCATGGGTTTGTGATGCTGACCGCTATACTTTAATACAGCCAGGAATTATGCCACAAAAGAATACAGATGGCCATTTTCAGCATGGAGATCCTTTCAGATAAGTATATGCTTTAGTTACCCAATCTCAGATGGCTTACATGAAAACAAGCACAAGCGCGTTACCGCCTTTGAATGATTCTTGTTGGATTCTTTTATTTTGCAGGCGGGTCCCCACCCAGGATAATGTTATCCGAGGCAAGAGCAACGAGGAGGAGTAGTAGCTGACCCGAGGAGTTGGGCGTCGGGAAGACGAAGGCAGCCGTGAACCGGACACGAAGATATAAACTCAGACGTGATGGAGAAAAAAAAGTTTTCAACACCAGAAATACCCACTATTGAATGTTCTCATA
The DNA here is from genome assembly GCF_964261635.1 of Lissotriton helveticus. Classification (NCBI taxonomy): domain Eukaryota; kingdom Metazoa; phylum Chordata; class Amphibia; order Caudata; family Salamandridae; genus Lissotriton; species Lissotriton helveticus. The sequence continues at coordinate 946,732,331 of NC_136068.1, forward strand.
TTTAAAGCACAGAGGGCCAAAGCCGCTATTGCACAACAATCAATTTCACATGTTTGCGAATTAAGCGGAGGCCCAAGAGCTCCTGCAGAAGATCTCAAATTGATTAGTATGATAAATTATGTATATGCGGGCGCCCGCGGGGCCTGGGGTAGGCTAATGATGTTACTGATTAAGATATTGTCATGTAGCTAGATTTGTTGGGGTGTTCAGAAATTCTGGGGCCTTAAGGCTCTTTTGGGGTGGAAGGTGGGTGGAAGGTGAATGAGGCTGAGTGCCCTCTGGGTGTCATACCATGGCACCCTGTGAAGGCTGGAGGGGTGAGAGGTGTATTGTGGGCAATTCCCCTCTCACAGGGGCCATGGGATCCCTGGGGCACGTGGGTATCTTCAGCTTCGGCTTTGGGGGAGTTGTGGGTGGAGGGGAGCGCGTATAGTTAAAATGAGCAGTATCGTTAGTCATCATGAGATTCTAGTCACATGGCATGCAGACACAGTGAAAAAGAACAGTGTGGAAAAAGCACCAGTTCTTATCTATTTATTTTTTTAAGCAATCTTTTGATTTCCAGTGGGAGTCTATCTTGTGCTCTGTCACTAGGGGCCCGATGTAGGTAATTTCATTTTTCCGGTTCTTAAATACCGATTCATACCGAATCGGTATTTATGAATCGGAAAACTGAATGTAGGTAAAAAATCGGTAAAAAATACCGAATCGGTAACAATCAGAATCCACACTCGGTAAATACCGAATCTGTAATCTCCGAATCGGTAATAACCGAATCGGTATCACCCATTCAACCCTATGGGCCTCCAGGCCCATATGAATGAATGGGAGATACCGAATCGGATATTACCGATTCGGAGATTACCGATTCGGTATTTACCGAATCGGTAAAATCCCATCTCGAAAATTCGAATAGAAGACATGTGAGTCAGTCAACCAATCAGGGACACCCACCACACCCCACAACAAAGCAACTGAGAAATCAACCAATCAGATGTAAGTATCACACCCCAGTACCTGGAGGTGGCCACACCCATGCAGGTGCAGAGCTACAGAACTGTTTGGAGTGCTGGAGGAGAGACAGAGGAGCAGGCTGCACTGAGCCCAGCAGAGCATCACCATGGAGTCCCAGGAAGGCCAGAAGGATGGAGGTGATAGAAAAAGGAAGCTAAAATTCAGCACAACTGAGCTCCAGGTGCTGGTGGAGGAGGTAGTGCAGCATTACAGCTAGCTTTTTGGGACACAGTCCCTGTAAGTAGCAGAGTCTGTCAAAAGAAACACCTGGCTGGCGATCCAGAGCAAAGTAAATGCCCTAGGGGTCACACATCGGGAAATCGAAGATATCAAAAAAAGGTGGTATGATCTGAGGATCACCACCAAAAAGAAGATTGCTACCCAGAGGAAAGAATCCGCAGCCACAGGTGGAGGGAAGAGCCGTGCACCGAGCCTCACTGAACTGGAGCAGCTGGTGGAATCCACCATGGAGTCGGAATGCATACACGGGATTGGGGATGCTGACAGCTAAGCCAGAGCTGCAAGAAAGAAAGGTAAGATGCATGGACATGAATCCCCACCCATTCCCTGGCCCCGTTCCCAATGTGGGTGACTGAATCACATTCCAGAACACATGTCAGTACTCATCAGCAATGCATCATGGTAGTCGTAGTCATAGGAACACACATCCAAGCAGCCAACACAGAACACAGCATGCCATGCCACACTCCCCATACACAAGCAGTTGAGGCTTAGGAAGTTGTGTGATAGGAATGTGTTCAATGAAGACACACAGGTGATCATTGCCCATGTCTGCCCACAGGAGAGTCATCACGCAGTGCAGCGCAGGGAGGGGAGGCGAGTGCACCAGCAACGGCTGTGAGGGAGAAGCCCTCAAACAAATCAGGACCCAGCACTGTCCCTGAGGACACTTCCACGGCGCAGGCACCCACAGCATTGGAGGAAGACACCCACAGCACAGCCACTGTCACCCCTTCTGTTTGGGACACAGCCTCCGGAAGCATCTGCAGGTGGCACAACACCAACCTCAGGGTCCTCTGTGCATGTGAGGCCAAGGAGGCAGGATGTTCTACCACTCAGGATCCTCAAAAGCTCTGATGAAGAAGAGGTGGAGGTTCACACACCTAGCACTCCACCAGTGGCTGGCAACGCAGGGCAACAGGGGTCATCAGGATCTGTGCGTGCAAGTGTGCGTGGTCATAGGGCACGTGAGCGAGATGAGGGGCAGGATATTCAGGGGGTCTTTGCTGGTTTGAAAACCACTATGGTGAAGATCCAGCGCATGCAGGCCAAAGGGATCATGGCAGTGCACAGACAGGTGCGCATCCTGAACAGCAGGATGTCAAACATTGATCGGGGGATATGCTCCATGGCAAAAGGAATGGAGTCCATGGCAAAAGGAATGGAGTCCATGGGAGAGGGTGTGAGGGAAATGGGTGTGCGCATGGGTTCCCTCTGTGACATGCTGGAGAGTGACCAGACAGAAAGGTGCAGGAATAGGCACGTACTTAAGCAGCAGAATAAGTCCATCAACCGGCTGGCAACTGCAACCACCCTGCTATGCCGCCGGTCAGTGAACATGCAGACTGACATTGTGCACTGCTGCAGTGACTTGTCCAGGGGGATGGGGAGAGTGACCTCTGCTATGGAGGTACTGCTGACACAGTAGACAGCCACTGCTGGTAACATGTGTGTCGGGGACACAGAGGAGTCCACAAGCAGGAGTGGATCCAGCACGCCTGTACAGGACGTTCGTCAGAGCAGCAGGCTCCATGCAGAAGACCCTGGCACTACTGCGCAAGTTGACCCCCTGCCCCGTAGCTCCCACACCATAATGCATAAGCGCAGGCATTAACAAATATTCCTGAACACAGGACAGGTGACAGTGATGTCAACTTTGGCCACCCAGTGTGAAATGCGGATTTTATTTGGTTCATGTGGTCTGGTATATGTGAAGTGCAGTAGTGCATATTAAACTAAGTGCTTCAGGAACTAAACATGCCTGTGTCTCCTCACTCTATTAGAAATATCCGGTTGTGATTTCTGCGCGTCTCAGTCTCCCATCTGTTGTTGGCGCTCCTCCTGCTGCATTGTGATCGGCTTGTTCTGTCCCATCATCTATGTCCTCATGATATGTGATTTTTACCTCTGTGCCCTCCTTGGTGGCAAGATTGTGCAGCATGGCGCAGGTCGCAATAATTTTGCAACAGGTCATTGGCGTGTACTGCCGTGCACCTAAACCCTTGTGGAGGCAGCGAAATCTGCTTTTAAGCAGTCCAAAAGTGCATTCCACCACCCAACGTGTTCTTCTGTGTGCGACGTTGTAACGCCTTTCACTCCTGGTGGATGGATTCAGGTAGGGAGTGAGGACAAATGAACGGAGGGCATATGCACTGTCACCTGGGTGGAAAATGAAATAATGATTAGTCACATACTCATGATTGATCCTTCTGCCATGACTATCAGGGTGTCTCACAGTTATTTACCTAGCAGGTATCCATCCCCAAATTCACCAGCAACAAGGCGTCTGTATATCCCACTATTCTGGAAGATGTAGAAGTCGTGGATACTCCCTGGAAATTTGGCAACAATGTCGGTAATGATGTTGGCAGCATTGCAGATCACCTGCACATTGATTGAATGCGTGGACTTCCGGTTTCTATAAATGTGTTCTGTTGCTGCAGTGGGATGTGCGTGACATCGATACAGCCTATGATGTGCGGGAAGTGTGCAAGTTGGTAGAAATCTGTTTTGGTCTTTGCTAGTTCAGCAGGTGTGTCAGGGAACTAAATGTAGTGTCCCATCCTCTGCATCATGGCGTCAAGGAATTTCCTGAAGAAACATGACAGGCAGCTCTGGGACACCCCACCTGCCACAGCAATCACATTCTGGTAGCTCCCAGAAGCAAGAAGGTGTAGGCAGCACAGCACCTGCACAAGGGGTGGGATGGCGTGTGCTCTTGGGGTTGGGTGTTTCAGATATGGGTGGAGGTCCCTGATCAAGTCCAGGATGGTTCTGGGGTGTAGTTGGTACCTTTGCAGGATCTCTGGTTCAGTCATTTGGAAGAGGGTGATCCTCTGCCTATACACCTGCTCCTCCCTTAGCCAGACCCTCTTTCCTGCTACCTGTATCCGTAGCCGCCTTGTCATTATGTAGAAAGCCGCCATTGTGGTTGCACTGTTGCATTTTGGGGCCTTCTTTTATATCCTGCACCTGGTTTCCACCTGCTTTCAATCCGTGGTAAATACCGACTCTTAAATACCGATTTTCATGGTATTCGGTATATTTTGGGTTTCCTACATCTCAATATACCATTTTTACCATTTCTTATTTACCGATTCGGTAAATAAGAATTCGGTATATTCCGATTCGTGAAATACCTAATCGGTATTTTACCGACTGGTTTTTACCGATTCGGACACTTTTTTTCCACATACATCTCGAAACTCTTATTCCGGTCGGTAAGGGCCGAAATTACCGAATTTCGGCCGTTACCGACCGGTATTTGGCTACCTACATTGGGCCCTAGGTCTCATAAAGTGACATTATAATGGAACATTGGTGATTTCTCTCTGATTTTCAAAGAATCAGAGGTCATAAATAATGGCTAAGAAGGTTACATTTATTACCCATAATGTGAATGGTCTATCAAACAAGCAAAAGTGTGGGCTTCTCCTCAAGTTGCTGTCTTCATTTATTCTGGGGGGGGGATTCCTACAGAAAATTCATCTTAAGAGCAGAACTCGTAAGAACACTATTTAGAGTAAATATTTGCGGGCCTATTATGCCTCTGCAGGGATGCCAATTCTGGGGTGGGCTGACTACTTGCTAACTCCCTGGCCTGGCAAGTCAAGGAGGTCCAAAGAGATTATAAGGGCAGATGGTTATAGGTTAAGGTCAAGGTGGCAGAGAGAATATTATTAACTTCTGCAATTACCATGGTCCTATAGTGGATGTCGCAGAGGCTCTGGATTTTTTTTACAATATTGCACTTCAAGCAGAAGGTTCCTTAGTGATAGGAGGTGATTTTAATTTTGTGCAAGATTTGAGCTTAAAGGTGTGTTATTTTGAGTGGAAAACTTACACTATTGATCATTGGTATCCAGAGAAAGTGAGGAATAGGCATTGAATTCTCTTCTCACAGAACCCTCCTCAAAGCATTTTCACAACTACCCCATTGCCAAGCGAACAGTTGAAAGCTAAAGCAATGCTTCTAGGTACAAGCACTCATACAAAAGAAGGCAGTTATTCTGGCACAAGTGGATTAAAGAATAAAGGAATTCTACAGACTCTTGCTCACCTCCGGGCTCAGCCCAGTGCAACAGCAAGCACTTGATTGAAGTTGCAATAACTGATGATGCCCTCAAAAGCTTTGGGCCCTTGGGTATGCTATCATCTCGAGCCATAGCTTAATTATGCTCACAGTCATTGGTCTCTGGCACAAATTTACAAGGCCTTGATTCCTGTAAATCTAGAGATAGCTAAGAATTTGGGCTAGCGGTTGGTGGAGAGCAGCATATTCTCTTGGGCTATGGAGCAACTGTGGAGGTTCTAGAGCTCGAGGGTCCTTGGCTTCAGGAAGAGGGTGTCTTCTGTTCCAACTGGAGGGAGTTGTCAGCAATGTGGAAAGCAGTGTGTTCATTCACCCAGCAATTGGAGGGGACATATGTATTATTCTGACAGACAGGCAGGTTATGAGGTGGTACCTCATTCGCCAGGATGGTTTGCGGAGCAGGGAACTAAATCTAATAGAAAATCAGATTTTTTCCTGGGGCAGAAATCCATCTGCTAGCATTGAGAGCAGTAAACATCCAGGGATGGTTGAACTTTTGAGCAGACAGCTTTGGCCGGAAGCTCCTGTCCTCAGTATTTTTCGACCTGTCTTCCTAGAAGTCGATTCAGCTATATGTCCATATTGGGACCCCCTGGGTGGATCCGTTTGCCTCACAACAGAATGTGATGCTCCCAATCACTTGTTCAGAGGAGAGGTATCTCCAAGATTTCGCAGTGGATGCTCTGTCAATCCCCTGGCCACCGGATATCTTGTATGCCTAACTGCTGATTTCACTCCCCTTGAGGGTTCTTTAGAAGATTCAGGAGGAGGGGAGTACCGTCTTGATAGTTGCCCCTTCCTGACTAAGATGTTCCTACTTCTCCCTTCTCATGACTGTGTCCAAAATACATTTTCTCCATCTTTCACTTCAGCTCATTCCTTCCGAGTTTCCTAAACTACCACTTCTTCAACACCATAGAACTCAGGATGATGGACTGGATGTTGACAGTTAGGTAAGGAGGAAAAGGGCTGTTCCAGGTTAGTTGCTTTGGATATTTAAGCCTCAAAGTAGTCCTCTATATTGGTGTCCCATAAGAAACATTGGTCATCCTTTCATAAGTGGTGTGAGTCTAAAGGCCGCACAGCATCTTTTGTGGAGCCATTCTAAATTTTGATAATCCTGAGAGAGGGATTTGTGAAGGGTTTAGTTCCATCTAACTTAGCTTCACAATGGTCAACTAGTAAAGATCTTAGAGTAAATAAGGACTGCCCTAAAGTTTCTCCCATCGTTGCTCAGCTTCTTAGAAGTTTTCAGTTGAAGAAACCAACAACTTTTACTTTATCCCCACCTGGGACCTTTTTTATCATTCTTAATCCCTCTGAACGCTTAGAGCAAGCAGACTTTAACTGACTTTCCAATAACACATACTTTTTTATTGCTATAACATCGGCAAAGAGGTTGGGTGAACTAGGGGCTCTAATGAGTACTTTTCCCTATATTACATTTTTTCCTGATTGAGTAATTTACAAACTGGACCCTAAAATTTTCCAGAAGGTTCAGTCATATTTCTAACTTTCACAGTAATTGGTCTTTACACCTTTCACAGGAATTGGTTCTACCTGGTCTTATCTGTCTTTTTAGACTCCCTCTTGATATTCTGTCCTCTTTGGATGTGAAAACAGTCTTGTATATTTATCTAGACGGCAAAATTCAGAAAATTCCCTCTAGGAGAGATATGCAAAACCAATTCTAAAATCACTCCCACTCAGGTGTGAGAGATTTTAGCAACAGTTTTGCATATCTCTCCTTTGGGGAATTTTCTCAATTTTAAAGTCCAATGGTACCCTGTCCCTTTTGCATGGAAGGTCCCTCTCGTCATTTACCTAGATACACAAAACATTTTCAATCTTCTATTTCGCTCTCCATCTCTTTTGGATCATGGAATAAGGGTAAAAAGGCAAAAACACAGCCTATTATCAGATGGCTACATCAGGAAATAGTTCAAGTATATAAGTCACAGCACCTTATCAAATCCAAGCACCTGAACTACAGCGATTTCAACTTCCTGGGCAGAGTTTGATGATGCTTCAATGCACGAAATATTTTGGACAGCAACTTGGTTGTCTCACCACACATTTATTAAACTACATACTTGATCTGTCTGAATCAAAGGATGAAAACTTTGCTTCTATTGTGCTGAAGTCATAAATGAGATAATTGTTGATATTAATGAATACTTTCAGCAGCATCTATTGTAGGTGTATTTTATTCTTGGCTTGCTAAAGCCTCAATCTGCAAGTGCTGGGATGAGGAAGATGGAGATGTATGGGTAATAATTCAATTACTAGTAATCTTTAATACCCAATTTGTAGTCCTCCTTGTCCTAGTCCATAACCTTCCCTCCCCCAATTTATTTACTTGTGTTATACAATAAGTGGTGGGTTTGGGTGGAGTATTTGTAAGAGACAATAGACATAAAATCATTTTTATGTAGACAGGGACCGTAGGCCACTGGATGTGGTGAAACAGTCAGAAAGGCAGACACCTCAGTCTGTAAGGACTGGAACGAGGAGGACTATGAATCAAAGGAATGAAGAGTACTTGTAAATAATTGAATCATTAACCCCTTCCTCAAATCTCCTCATCTCAATCTGAACAAGTTGAGTTTTTATCCAATTACCTGATGTAGAGGTGTGCCAAAATTGTATAATTTGCTTTTGAATAATTACGCAAAATTTCAGCAAAATTATGTGAAATTATGCGCAATTACATAAAATTCAAAATTGCCATTTGGTACTGTATTTTAGCATAAAATGTGTTTCCCTTCCATCTCACTGCCCATGGAGAATATAGAAGGTGGAGCCTAAGCTGACACATCTAGCCAGCTCCCTCGGGACAAGAACATTGTGCAGGAAGGGTGTCCGTATCGCTGGGATCACTTGAGACCAGCAGTCATGTTTAAGAATATGGGGTATGTTGGCAGATGCTTCCTGTTGAGTGATATTTTTTTACATTGTCCTATGCTTTTGTGCATGATGACTTTTATAGTTGTTTATTATACCTTATGTTCAATATGCTGCCACTAACTGGTCCTAAGGATGGTGGAAATAACACATTTTGTTTATAGACATGTTAGTGAACTCGCACACATGTTGTGTTATTTATATGTTCTGAGCCAATGGGTTCCCTTCTGTCCTCCTCCCTCCTCTTTCTTTTCTCTGTGATTATCCTATATGGACAATCTCAAACAACAATTCTACTGCACTAGTCAGTGGGGGAACACGTGTGGACTGGTCACTGGAAATGACCTAAAGCCTTCACGATCTCGGCTCTTGTGCCTCAACTTCCTATACTTAGAAAGGGTTTTTTTTCCAGAGTTTTATATAGCACAAACTAGACACAAAGATATCAGGTATCAGAGCGCTTTACATGAGCACCAGTTTAGTTACAGATGGACACATTCATTTTTGTTCGGCTCGGGGACATTGAGTGATTTGCCTAGAATCACAGGATGTTGAGCATCCTTGCCGAGACTCAAACCCAGTTCCCCAGCTTAGAAGTCGACAGCTCTAGCCATAAGGCTACATCCTCTACCCTAGGGTTCTGTCCGCTATTCCCCCATCAGCAGCTACTGTTCACTAGATAGTGTACTGGGTCATTCTCCCCAGCAAACTGTGCTGTACTTTTGGTAATTGAAAATGAAAATAAATTAAATAAATAGAGGTTGCAAAGAAAAAATGTGTCCTTTCATCCACTTTGGACACAAGGATTCATTTAGCACTAAAAATGGTACAAAATACCACAAAACTGCTGTGAACAACAACCACTCGCACTCCATCATTTGCATTGTTCCTGTGTGTTTGTAGTATGTTTTTGCTGAAAATGGCCTTTTCTTACCGTACGTGGTATAATAGTGTAATTTGGTGAATTTCACATAGCAAGAGTAACAAGAAATTATCAAATAGATGCATAATTTTACTGGTGTAGGGCAAGTTTCTCCTTGGACTAATTTTCGGTAGACACAGAGATCAAAACCATATCAGGTGATATATACTGACTTACTGAATTGCTTAACAGCTAGTTGTTATTTACTTAACAGCAGTTTTCGAATCCTCTAAATCAAAATTTTTTGAACTTTTATTTAAATCTAACAATGATGTATTATGAAGATGTTGACAGTGAACCATGTTTCTGCTCTACAAATCTCCATCAGAGGCACACTACTCCCCATCTAGCCAGAGGCGCACTACTACCCTTGTAGACCTACCTTGAATATTACTGGGACTAGGAACGTCAATAGATAGTAAGCTTGCCTGCTATAGTCACCTATTAAGAGTACAGTAAATTGTCTCGTTGCTTTATTACGAGGATCAAAAGAAACACAAAAAGACTCTGAGCCTGATTTAGACTTTGGCAGACAGAGATACATGCTTTAATACTACCAAAATGAAGCAAATATCATTAAAAATAATATGAAATATAAAATAAATTTTACAAAAAATATTAATCAATAGACTTTTCAACCAACTAATCAATAACTCAAATTTATATAAAGATTTGCTTAACAAATAATCGATTAAGAAATGTAAACAAGTAATTATCCATTAAATAGATGAGTAATTAATAAAAATGAAAAGAAATATAATTTAAATAACTTTACACTCTATTTTTCAACAACCCAATAACCTACTACTAAAATATTAACTACTAATTTAAATATATGCAAATAAAATGGATAATTTAAAAACAACTAAGCTAAAATAAATAAAATAAAAATGTATCTATTAAACAACTTACACAATTATTAACTAATTAAATATTTAATTTACATTAGACAAACTTGTAATATTCAAAACCTTGAATTTATTATTCAATTATCTTCCCACTCTATTACCTTACAAACCAACACCCCACTATTCAAATAACAACTGCTAATTAAACTATAAGAAATCAAATCTACATTGAAAATCACAAATTATATTCAAATTGATAAAATAAAAAACTGCCACGAACAATTTCCATACTTAATAACCAATTAAATATTTAATTTACATTGAAAAATATATTAACATAAAAACAATAATTTCTAATTAAATTAACTTTCCATCCTATTCCCCTCCAAACCGAACAACAAATACTACATTGTAAATTACAAATTAAATAAAAAGAAAATATATTACATGTTTAAAATTACAAGCTAGAGTTCAAAATGTATAGCAGCTATAGTCATAATACTAACAACTAAAATGAACATACTAATATTCAGGAAATTATTTAAAAAACAATATTTATTACAAATATATTGAAGTAAACAATGTTTAATACAACAATATGATATACATAAAAAACAATATTCGTACATTTTATATTCTGTTCCACAATGTTTTTATAGGGACATATTTCTGACATGATATTTATGTCACACAATATTTCTGAATCAATATTGGTGTAATTGATCACGATAGACTGCAGGCAAGAATAAGCTGAAGCTCAAGTGCCTGTTTGGAAAAGGTTTTCCGTAACAATTAGATCTAATCTTGTGTGATCTGATGCAAAAAAGACATCCTAGTGCTTTGCCATTAATTATCTGCTCAATGCTCAGCCACAGCACATAGAGTAATGAGATATGCTCCACTACAAAGAATAGATGTGCGCCATGATTTGACTGCTGTAGCGCTTCTTGTCCCAGCCTACTACATGAACGTGGGTCTGCCAGACAAACTGCAAAGGGGCGGCTTCTCCGCTAACGCAGAGGAGCGGCACCCCACTTTTCTTTGAGCAGGAAAACATAGTTAAAGTAATTTTATTTTTGCAGATTTGGGGCTGGGTTTAGGCAGGGTGGGGCTGGAGGCACAGGTTGAGGAGTGGTTTGCACGCTCCAAGTGCCCATGGCTGCTTGACCGGCTGTCTTGGCCTGGCCAAACAGTCATGCTCACTTTGCAGGTTTCCCAACAGGCTGCATTACACAGTCTGGTGGAGAACATGCCCAGGCCCCCAGTCCACCTCTGAACGCTGATCCATGGAGCCCAGACTGTGAAGATGCTTATTTATTATTGTTACTGTATCTTTAATATACTAAGAATCTTTACTGTAGTAGTTCTGGAACCTGAGCTTGCTTGTGTTCCCTCTTGAGCAGTTACTATGCTGTCTCCTGTGGATGAGGTTTAATAAATACCTCCTGACTTACTTCACTGGTTCCTGAGCTTCATTTCATACAGAGAACACCACATTTTATGGCGACGATCGGGTGAATCCACACCACTTTTAATACCATTGATGGAACAGGATAAGGTGAAAGAAGAAATAGACAAATTGTTAAAGAATGATGTCATTGAACAAGTGGAGGCTACTGAGTGGTTGGCTCCCGTTGTCATAGTTAAGAAGCCTACAGGTGAGATTAGACTCTGTGTTGATTTAAGAGCATTAAATAAAGAGGTAGTTGTGGACAGATTTCCCCTTCCGAATATTGATGAAATGGTTAGCACACTTGAAGGTGCCAGATATTTCACCACACTTGATCTTGCCTCAGCCTATCATCAGGTTGTATTGGATGAACATTCTCAAGACCTAACTGCCTTTATCACCCCCATGGGTACTTATAGGTATAAAAGGATGCCCTTTGGCCTTGTGTCAGCGGCTTCCGTTTTTCAAAGGATCATGGCAAGAATTTTAAAGGGAATATCTGGTGTAAGATGTTACCAAGATGACTTACTTATTTATGGAAACAGTTCAAAAGAACATTTTGATCGTGTCTGTTTGGTGCTCAAATGTTTGGAAAATGCAGGTATGACACTTAAAAAGAGCAAATGTAAATTTGGTGTGAAGGAAGTAAATTACTTAGGACATAGAATAACTGACATGGGTATCTTTCCAAAAAAAGAATTAGTTGACACCATCAACAAAATAAAAGATCCAGAGAATAAGGAAGAATTAATTTCTTTCCTTGGTATGGTGGAGTTCTATGGGAAGTTTATTCCTAATTTTGCAGACAAAACACAGTTTATGAGAAGGTTGACATCGAGGAATGTGGAGTATGTGTGGTCTGATGTATGCAAAACTGAATTTGTAGGGATTAAATCAGAATTGAACAAGGCTCCCTCTCTTCAAGCATTTGTGCCAGGTCTTCCTACAATTTTATTCACTGATGCAAGTGAAAAGGGACTTGGTGCTGTCTTGATTCAAAAAAGAAATGGGAAGGACAACTTGATTTGCTGCTCCTCAAGATGCCTAAGGGGCTCGGAATTAAATTATTCTGTCATAGAAAAAGAATCCCTTGCCATCTATTGGGCTTTGAGAAAATTAAAAAACCTAATTTGGGGTACTAAGATTTTAGTCTATTCAGATCATAAACCGTTAAAAGAAATTTTTGATAAGAAGGGATTGGATTCAATCTCTTCAAGAATTAGAAAATGGATTGTTTCGTTACAAGAGTTTAATTTCTCTGTTGATTATATCCCAGGTGTATCAAACAAGTCTGCTGATTGCCTCTCGAGAATGGTTGGTAAAGAGAATTTTGATGAAGATGATGCTGTAGGTTATTGTGATGAATCTATAAATGTATGTGAGATTACAGAGGGAGCGATTGAAGAAAAGGAGTGGAGAGATGAACTTGAAAAAGATGAAGAAATAAAAAGAGTTATGCTGTCCTTGAGCAATAACTCTCGCTTAGAAAAACCGTGGACCTTGGTTTCTAACGAGCTTTCTATTCACTCTGGGTTTTTAACTAGGGGAACAAAAATGGTTCCTCCATTGGGAATAAGGAAAAAACTTTTATCTCATGCTCATTCTGGACATCTTGGTATAGTAAAAACCAAGGAAATTCTACGCATGCAATTTTGGTGGCCAGGGATGGATTTAGAAATAGAAAGATTAGTGAGGGATTGTCCAGAATGTTCTGCAAGTGATAAAATACTTAAAACTAGACAGATGCCAATGGTTAAGCGATCCCTTCCAAAACATCCTTGGGATGAACTAGCCATAGATATAGTTGGTCCGTTGTCAGGTGTAAGTGATACACCTTATCTTTTAGTCCTTATGGATCTCTATTCCAGGTGGATTGAGGTGAGTGCTGTTAGGGAGATCACATCTGAAGAAGTAATAAAGTTTTTAGATGCCATCTTTAAAAAAGAAAGTTTCCCTAATAGTCTCCTGTCAGATAATGGACCACAATTCTGTTCAAGGGTTTTTGAAGAGTTTATGGGAAAATCAGGTATTTTACATAAAAAATGTTCTTTATATCATCCTGAATCCAACGGTGCTGTTGAGAGGGTCAATAAAACCCTGAAGGAGGCTATACAGTTAGCAAGATCATCTGGATTAAATTGGAAATCTGTCCTGCAAGACAGAATAAATGCTTATCGCTATGCTCCCCACACAACTACTGGTAGATCCCCCTTTGTTTTGTTTAAAGGAAGGGCTCCCAACACCTATCTGTGTCCTGGTTGGATGGATCTTAATAAAGGCCTGGTTGATAATGGAATAGGTGAATGGCGAAGGAGGGAGGAGAGGAAGCAAGATGAGAGAAAGATCTACTTTGATAGGAGAAAGTGTGTTAATGCTCAAAAAGTTCTTGTGGGTGACCTAGTTCGCATTAAAGCTCCTGTTGGTTGTAGAAATTGGTCCAAATTCTCTGATGTAAAAGCTGTAGTGAAAATATTCAGGAATGCCGTTAAAACAGAGGATGGTAGAATTTGGAACAAAAGCAGAGTTGTTGTTGTTAGGTCAAGAATATCTATACCTGATTCATCTTATGATAGACAAGGTTTATGTCATAGGTTTTCCAATTCTGTCAATGATCCAAACTCACCCATGCTTTCCTCTAGATGTCAAAGAATACGTAGACCACCCTCCTATTTGAGAGACTATGCATTATGACCTTTCATTTTCATTCTCGTTGAAATTTTGTTTTATCTGTTTTAATTAATGTTCTTCTTTTTCTGTTGGTGGGAGATATGTGAAGATGCTTATTTATTATTGTTACTGTATCTTTAATATACTAAGAATCTTTACTGTAGTAGTTCTGGAACCTGAGCTTGCTTGTGTTCCCTCTTGAGCAGTTACTATGCTGTCTCCTGTGGATGAGGTTTAATAAATACCTCCTGACTTACTTCACTGGTTCCTGAGCTTCATTTCATACAGAGAACACCACACAGACCAATAACAACGTTGCATTTCAGCTTTGTGATTGGCTATGGGGAGCCTGGGTACTTCCTTGTTCTGGGACTCCAGAAGTGGAGGAGAGAAGTAGCTGGTGGAACAGGTAAGTGTTATTTTTTTTAATGTATTTCTTTTTGTTCCCCACGTCCTCCCACCCACCCCTCCACCCTCAATCCCTGCCAGCCGCTACTGCAAACTGCTGCACTCAAAAGTACTTGGTAATGCAAAACACTAGTAGAGTTATGAAAATAACTTTCTTGCCACTTCCAGTGTCATCGAGACAGAGATAGGAAAAAAAAGGAAATGGGAAGGGGGAGGAGTTTATTTGCATATATGAATTGAAGGTTCTACTTGGAAATAAAATAAGGTTGCATATAAACTGTCTTGAGAAGGGTGGGGAACCCTAACTTGTTTGGACTTGGATTGGGAGGATGAGTGAAGGGGTAATATAAAAAGACTAATAGAGAGAGAGGAAGAGAGAGAGAGAGAGAGAGAGAGAGAGAGAGAGAGAGAGAGGGAGAGAGACAGAGAGAGAGAGAGAGACAGAGAGAGAGAAAGAGAACATATAAAATATATCCCCTACTCTTCTCAACAAAGGAAATACATTTAGTAGTACACCAAGTGGTATTGCATGTTTGGTTTATGCCATGGTATTTTTCCATCTGCAATAGTTATATACAAAAATATATAAGCATATTCAGGGCACAAGGGGTTAAATGAGTGCAGTAGACTCTCAATAACTTAATTTTGCTTTAAAGGGCCAATTATTTCCTTCCATCAAATGATTCTAGAATAGAATCTCTGAGTCAATAAGAAGAGTTTTCTAAAGTTAATGACAATAAAGAGGAATTGACCTTTGAACTATAGCCACATTTATTTAGCAGCTGTGCAGTTATTCAGAGTGCAATTATTCATTGTTGAGGGTGGGGCGGGGCTATGACTCAGGAGAAGTGCCATGTAGTAGCAAATAAATTAGGGTTGTGCAAATTTGGCACAATTTGTTTTAACATAATTACATATTTTGCAAACATCACACAAATTAGGCATCATTATACTAACTGCAAATCTGCCCATTTGTGCTATAGGTCAGCTAAATATGCGTCCTTCCATCAATTTTTGACATGAGTGCAAAAAAACAAAAGCACCTTGAACAACAGTTACTTGTGCTATCAATGGTTTACCACAAATAGTGCATAATAATGCGAAGTGGCATAACTGTGTTATTTTGGCAATTATGCATAACAAGCGTAACACAATATTACTCTACACTGTCATTATTTAGGTTTCATTCAGGCCTAAAATATATGTGGCCAGATGACATGTTATTAAGAGCAATTGTACTAATGAACACACATTCATAACTACAGTGCAAAAGTGACATTAGAAAAACACTTTTTAATGCCTCACAGATTGTGTGTAATAATTGCTTTACACAGGGAAACACCTCTAATAGAAACAACATCTCTAGAATGTGATATTACCTTGCTGCACAATTGTAATGCCTTGATCCAATCAGTGGCAGCCAGCATGGCTCGCGGGCGGGGAGGCGGGTGAAGGTGGTCACGCAGAGGTCAGTCGCATGGGGGAGGGGGTTCACAATTGCGGGAGGAAGTGAGCATAATACAAAAAATAACTTGCCTTGCGGCCGGGTCCCGCATCTCTGCTCCTGCTTCCCTGCCTACAACTTCAGGAACAGGAAGCAGGCAGCCAGGCTCCCTCGCCTAGGCCAATCACTATGCTGCAATGCAGTGTTGTGATTGGTCTGAACTCAGTGACACTGCGCTCAGCCAGGTGCTGGAGGTGTGGGCATGTTCTCCATGCAGGCTGTATTGCAGCCTGTATGGAGAATGGGGAAAGTGCACATGACTGGTCTGGGCAGCCTGAGAGGGCCAGTCAAACAGTCACTGCACACTTAGGAGTGGGCAAACCACTCCTCCCCTGCCCTGCTCCGAGAGCAGAGCAGCCCCGCCCAGCTGCAAAGCAGCACAAACATAAAATGATAATAACTAAACGATATTATCATTTTACGACGCTCCTCTGCCGTAGCGGAGGAGCTGTCACTGGGCTCAATAGAAGTGTTAAAACAAATGCATATGAAAATTGTTATAGACTAAGGGAGAGAAAATCCCTTAAGGGAACCATGAGGCAAGTAAGAGAGTGACCTGTTGTGTTCTCATAACATCTTAGAGTAAAAGATGAAGCGTTGTACTCTGAGTGCAACACTATTGAGTCATCATGATTTAAGGGAAAACAATATTTCTCTTTTTCATTGTTTTCTGTAGCGTTAACAGCAACTCTGCAAATGTCAGAGCAATGCTCAAGGTACTGGAGTAACATGAGAATAGGAGGCAGTCGGTGAATCAATTTCAGAGAGGTACACAAAGCATTTGCAATAAAAGAGTGCGAGAATGATTTAGTGAAAACAGTTCCACAACTCCCTACTAAGCGTCACAATAACAAGAGTAGCACAAGCAGTGAAAAGAAATGGAAGGGTAACATTAGCGCATACGGTGTGCAGTGCTCTTGTATTAGCATTCAGAAAAGGGGGTGGTGATGAACAGAGTGTCTGAATAAGCAGACCACTCTTACCCAGTCCAAAGATCAGGGCTTGATCCATCACTGTTATTTAGCTCACTGCCCCATCCCAGCTCAGAACCTGGCTGGCTATATGCAAATTAGTCTTTCCCTGGCCCAGTGCATCATGGGAACAGGGCAGACCAAACTACCAAGCGAATTATCCACCTGTATTAGCATGGCATAGATTGTCCATAAAGAAGCACCTGAAAATTAAATAGGAATAGACAGACAATTAATAGTTACGTGTAGATAACTTGCAAAGCTAAGGTAAAAAAATATTCGTAAGCTTATAGAGAGTAGCTGCAATATAGTGTCCGAACATCCCAACACAGGATGCCAGCAAGACATGGCCAAGCGTATTGATGGGTAAACAGGAAGTAGGGGCGTGTAAAATTGGCATAATCTTGTTTAATGTAATTATGTTAATTTCTGAAAACATTACACAAAAGTATGTGGAATCAAACAAAATCGCCACTTCCCACTATATTGTGGAGGAAAATGTGTCCTGCATCCATTTTGGATGGTAGGATGCATTTACCAAAATGAGCAAATTTACAAGTGCCACAGACAGCAGCTGGTTGTTTGCGGGTTATGCGCGGTACTCTCCTGAGCTTCTCTTAGATTTTTTATGTGAACCTTGAACGGCACATAATTACACAAAGTGAAGTAATAGCAGAACTTCTAAAGTTTCGGGTAACAAGTGCAACGCAAAACTTTGACATTACTCAAAGTGACACCCGTATATTGGGTATTTCACCCGTCCCTATTAGGAAGTGAGTAAAGGGGCATAATGAGAGTTGTGCCGTTATGCCATAACACTGAGCATCATCTGTTTACAATTGAGGTCAAGGAAAACAAGGTTAGAGAAAATATGACAGCTACTACAGCGAGCAGGAAGGAAAGGAATTGTTTTGTCAGATGAAGGAATTTCAAAATTAGCATACATGTTAGAGAGTATTTCCAAGATGAATTGGATACCAGAAACGCGTTTAAGATTGTGTCATGATTGCCACAGACAGAACAACAAAAGGTGAATTTTTTCTTCAAATGCTTTTAGATCACAAGTTTTATGAGCCTCCAGAGTTGGGTAACTTTTGAGTGCGGTATCTGGGAAGGTTGAGATGTTAGGTTCTAAATGTGATGAAAGCACTTCTCCTACGGCCTCAGGCATCAACAGTTAGTGGCTGAAAGCAAGCAAGACCTGGGGTGAGATTGTAGTCGCCCATAAAACAGTGCTATGTGGAGCTAGTCTGATTATGGGGAGGCTGGAGAGGAGGGCCAACTTCTAATCAAGGCAGGAAACTAATCAAACTTTTACCTAATTTTACATTTTGTGCGAAGAATATATGCTTGAAATATTTTAACTTCTGGAGTTGATATCGCGTAGTTTGAACCATGGTTTGAAAATGTCCTTTGGGGGTGTTTTATCCAGGAGGAACTCAAGGAATTTGGAAGTGGAGGCCAGTTTCAGAAAAATGTCAACTTTCTTAGTAGATGATGGTGAGTCTTGTTTTAGTCATAATGTGGACGGTGAGCCTAGCTTAGAGAAGTTAAAAGGACCAAGCAACATTTAGAAAAGAGTAGCGAGCAGAATAGGCTGCTCTTCGGGATAATGGCAATCTCCACTCCTAATTTACCAAGTCAGTCATGTCTAATGATGAAATAATTAGCTCGAATGAGAATGTCTACGAGTGAGTGGAATGAGTGATTTAGTTTCTGATATTGAATAGGTTGCAAATGCGTCAATCTAATATGGTAGCAGTTGGTTCAATCAGAACCTACAGAACAGCAAATACAAAGGTGCATCTTAAAGTCAAAAAGGTATCCCATCAAAAGAGGAAGGATTGATGGAAAGATCGGAATGGTACAGTTACATTTGGATGTGCTGGGCTTTCTTGTCCATTTAATCTCAGTAATACACAGATTCTGAATAGGAGTGCTGATAGAAGATTGAGAGATAGGGGGCCTAGGCGAATTAATGGAGCTTGCGGGTGGTTGGTGAGGTTGTTAGGTGCAGCATCTGGGTCAGAGACTGTAAGTAAGAAGGTGCATCTAATTAATTTGTTTTAATGGCAGACTGGATATTGGAGGGAAAGCTTTATAAGTGAAGGTGGAGGAGTTGGTATTTCAGAAGCCTGAGTTCAAATGTAATAGAATATATAATTTTTTTATTGTATTATTTTGTAATTGCATTTAAGTTGCGCCTGCCACCGCTGACATAGCATAGAAGAGTTTTACAGTGGGCAGCACAATACCTTGGAACCTAAGGTTAGTGATGAGCAGCTGCGGTCCGTGCAGGTAACAGCGGTGGGGCCGCGTTGGGGGATTTCGAGGGGCAATGCAGAGGAAAAATTAAATAAATAAAACATTTTCCCTATGTATCGTCCCTCAAAATCCCCCCTCACGCGGCCCCACCGCCCCACCGCTGTTACCTGCCAGGACCACGGCTGGTAATGAGGCCAGTGGGTATTGTTGGTTATTGGAAATAGATTTATGCACTCAAATAAACCATTCCTTGCATTTGCCCCAGTTTCTTTGTGGTACATCCAAAAAATAGGAGTTAAACGTTTTTATTATTATGAGGGTGTGCAAATGGTTGGTGAGGTGAATAGGTAGATTAGAGCAGAATTGGTATTGTTAGATTGCAGGGAAATGTTTTTAAAGAAGGAAAACAAGTTTGTTGTCTAGTGGTTGATGTGTGGGCAGCTTACACATGTATAACAATAGAGAATAAGGAAGACAGGGTTATTATTTGGGTATGTTATAGGAATAAAAGAGAATGTACATGCCATAGGTTTATGTCTGGGTTTAATGTTTCAGGCAGGGTTTTAGGATCATGTAGTGGGAATAGGTATGAGAAAACATGCAATTGAGAATGCAAAACTGTATGAGGAAACAACATTGTTTACAAGTGACATAGTTAACTGTATTTTAGCCCTGTATAGTGCTCTCCATCCCCTTATGAAGTGCCCCAAAAGTGGAGAGCATGCCACACTGAGTTATGTATGTTCTTGTGTATTAGGGTGATTAACACAAGGAAGGCAGGCAAGAAAGACAGCCTCAAAAGGAAGGATTGTTACTGCAGTGTCAAGGTGATTGGAGTTATTTAGAGTTATGACAAGATAGAGATTGCATCAGGGAGGAAGTGAAAAGCGTAGATGAGCTATACTTGTAGGGGGGAGGAATTGGCTGAAGGTCCATGAAAGTACTTGAGTGTTATGAGGCATTGGCCTGATTTAAGGGGGCTGCTCTTGCATAGGAAAAGTGGATGCCAAAAGGAGATCTGGGGACACTGGGTGTTTCATGAGAAATCAGATATTCCATTGGTTGAGGGAGGAGAAAGCTGTGTTGATGTGATGCTGGTTAGTGAGTTGATTGTTAAGACCAGTGTTAACCTTTGAGATAATCGACAAGCAGTGTTGACGTAAACTCTGTTCTCCCAACAGAGTTTGGTCCTTGAGCTCCTTCAGGCTCTCTAGTGCAGAAGGAGGAGGGAACAAAGCAAGGGAGGGGGAAAACACACTTTATCAGCAACTGGTACAAAGTATTGTCAATTCTCAGTTTAAGGTGGGCTGTTTCAGTGTCTCATCTGGTAAAACCGCTCCCTAGGCAGAAGAGTGGAATTCAGTGTCGTGAGCAAAATATCAAGGACGCACATATGCAATAAAGAATTCAAATTCACCTTAAAGGCAACTGTGACAAACACCATGAAGTACCAAGAGACTTTTAGAAATCTGAATGCTGTTGGCATATATCTGTAGCTTGGAACATAAAACCAGTTGCGGCCAGTAGTGGGAGTACCAGCCGGGCGGTGACGTGGGGAGGGAGAGGGGCAGGGTGGGGGGTAGTAATGTATAGATTACGGACTTTTAAAGGTAAGTAAACATAAAAATAAATAAAACAAATGTATATGTTTACTCACCTTTAAAAGTCCGTAACCCATACATTACTACTCCTCACCCTGCCCCTCCCCCTCCCCACGTCACCGCCCGGCCGGTACTTCCACTACCGGCCGCGGCTGCATAAAACATAGCACAACACAACCAACCAACAAAGAGGAAAGGAGAAAAAGGAGGGGTGGGAAAAAGGGAAAACATGAGCCCGAGGAGAGAAGCAAAACAGCAAAGATGAGGGAACAAAATGCAAGTGAACGAACAGTAGCAAACAATGGGAGCTGGAACAATCCAAAAGCAATAACATCAGGCACCTTAGACCCCTTTATACTTGTACAAGTCACTTGACCCAGGACTATTGTTGATCCTAGGTTTCTTAAAGGTCCAGCTGACCAGAAACTGATACACTCTAATCTGTTTACTATGTATTAGGCCTGGGCAAAGCACTACGCTACACTCTCGTAGTGTGCGAAGTTTGCGCAACTTCGCATACTGCACATAGCACAGTGCGAACATGCGTAGCATAGTGCAGCGGTAATTTTTTGCTTGCTCGCGGTCCTAAACGTCAAGTTGGCGACCGCGAGCAAGCAAAATTACATCCTGGTGAGACTTTTTCCTTGTTCGCAATCAGCAACATCAAGTTGCCGATCACGAGCGTGGAAAATAAACCTCCCTGTGAGATTCTCAACCCGGGAAGGTCTGGTTTCTCATTGCGAGTGGTCGCGTATGCTCGCGACCTCTCACGATGAGAAACTACCAGTCCGCGTTGAGAAAGCTGCCGCTTGAGGAAAAATCTCCTCAAATGGCAGAAAACTACAGCTCGCACTGTGCAAGATGCCGTTTTCAATGATTGCACAGTGCAGGATGCTTGTCCGCACTGTTCAATCATTGAAAACGGCATCTTGCACAGTGCGAACATGCTACTTCGCAGTTCGCGTAGTGCTACGTGTAGCTCGCGTAGTGCGAAGTGCACTTCGCCTAGCTTCGCGAAGCGCTACTTCGCAAACTACGCCCAACCCTACTATATATACTATCAGCCTTTCCCCCACTCCTGTAAACCCTGTACACTTTTCATTGATTTATGAGTGTAATACCAGTTTTGTTTTAATCTCCTCAAGTTTAGATGTGGGATTCACCTAATACTTTCACAAGTGTGTGCATGCTATTCGTGAATGAACTTGATGAATCTGGAATACGTTTGAATAGGCTGAGAAGCCAATGAGGGAGGAATGTGAGTTGCATATTGTCCCATTTGAGTTTATCAAAACAGTTGGTAAGCTTTGGAGTTTAATATCAGTCGATTGAAGATTAATGTTGCATTGTTAATAATGATGTGTAATTAACAATTCTGGTCCCCCAACCACATGAGGCCCCCTTTAAACACACATGCTAACCTCCTCCCCCAGCCTCCCACCTCACAAGGGGTCACAGAGCTATTAAACCTCTCTCTCTTCTTTCCTTCTCTTGATCTTCCTGAAAAACCTGCTTCTTCTCCATCACTCCTTTCTTTCTCAACAACTGTGTTTTTTGTAACATGTCTGTTAGAAAAGGTGTTTCTGGTTGGCTAGGGTATGCATCTAAGGCATGCAAAACCCACCACTTTAGTCAGGGTAAGGGAGTTACACACCCTGCTCACCCCTTTGGTAGCTAGTCAGAGCAGTCAGGCTTATCCCAGAGGCAATGTGTCAAGCATTTGTGCAACACACACACACACCAGTGACAACTTTGTGAACCAATAATCACTGTGCCAACTAGGCAATTTTCATAACATCAGAGTTAGTGCAATAAGATGAAGACTTACATGTTGCACACATTATAAAAACATTATAACTGTACCTATTATGCTGATCCTGAAACCATACCCATTATCCCGCCAAAGCAGGCATCTAAATGACATACATATTACATCATCAGGGCAAAAAAATGCAGCAGTTAGGATGAGGGATAACACTAAACATCACCATAAATGCAGTCAACACATAAACACAACACACTCTGCTTCTATTACAGGTTATGGAGTAAACACAGTGAGTCCTTCTGGGGAATCATGAAACTGTAGACTGTAAGCCACAGCAACACCTGTGTACCTACCACATGAAGTATGGCAAATAGGCACCAGATGCAGGTCATAGCAGCACCTGCATGCCTATTTTCAGTAATGCGATAATGCGTACCCTCAGGGGCCAAACAGGTTCTCCATCAAAGACCTACCCAAGCTGCAAGCTGGGGCTCCAGTGCCTCCAAAGCTATGTGCAAAACCAGGGGGCACACTCTGTCAACTCCAGCAAAGAGACCTGGCTCGGTCCCTCGCATAAAAAAGATCAAGTGCAGAGGCCTGCGAATGAGCGGTGCTGCTACAAACAACCCTGTGAGCTCAACCCTTTTCCGGGAGCATGAAGAAGACCTCTCCCGGTCCCTCGCGTGCGTACCCAGACTCCGCTGGCTAAATTAGGTGACCGTGATGAGTGCGCTGGCCGGAAACATGCTTGTTTCCTGGGCAACGTGACATCAGGAATGCTCACTGTGATCGTTCAGAGAGAGAGCCTCCCACGTAGATGCCGGCAGCAGGGAGGGGCACATGGCCTTGCAAGATGTCCTTAGGCCGTGCTGTTGTTGAAGAATGAAACTCTCACTATGCACTTCACTCTGGGGCTGAAGATGAAATGATCCGTCATGCTAACCCAGGGAACATGGAGGGTTCTCCCCAACTCGAGTGTACAACCCCCAGAGGTCAGCCACACACTGACCCCACGGCCAGGAATAGCGTGCACCATGTGCTGCCGTCACCAGGAAGCTCGAAGCACACGCTACTATTGGGCAACAAGCAGCTTTGTCCTGGGATCCTTCAATGATCCTCAACTAAGCAGGGAGGGGGCCAGCCCTCCCGTTCATTGAGAGCAATGGGTTCACGAATAGCATGCAGAGATGCAGGCAACATGCTAGTACACTTGTTTCCTTAGAAGAGTGACAATCTCTATAGCAGCCCAGCAGACTGCTAGGTCAGCACAACAATGCAAAGTCCAAGTTGTAGTTTTCCTGGCAGCACAGCAGTTCCTCCTGGTGCAGTAAGCAGTATCTGGTTACAGCTCTAAGTAGTGTCTAAAACCATGGGGTCAGAGCTCCTGCCTGATATACTCAAAGTGCTTTGATGTAGAACTTTTAGAAGTACACATTACCTCCATTCAATCCCAGCTCTGGCTCCAGACATCAGCAGGACACTTTGTGTAAGGGCAGGGCCCAGCATATACAAATGTTAAGTGTGCCCTACTTCCCTCTCTCCCAGCCCAGGAAGACCATTCAGTATGCAGATGAATGCAGATGAATGCTGAGGCAACCCTGTTACACCAAACCATTCCAGTGTGATGGCTGTATGCAAAAAGACCAGCTGTTACCCTACCCAAGATGCGGATTGGAGTCAGGCTGTAAGCATATGGATGCTCTCTTTCTAAAAGTGAAAATGAAGATGTGGTGTTGCACTCTAAAAGTAAATCATACTCCAATATTAACTCTAGTAAACTTGCCTTGTCCGCTTTGTATGCACACTGTGGGAGGACATCACGCTCATCCCCTGTTATAAAATAAAAAAGTATCTAGAACTAAATCCCAGACACAGAGTGCACTACTAATGTCCCAATCTGGGAATAAACAATGTTCTCAAATCTCCAAAAATGTGCTCAAATATTAAAACAGTGCATCAAATGTACATGAATCAAAAATATATAACCACTTAGATTCGTGCAGTAAAATGCGCATAGACACCATTGTTAAATCAAGTCACTTTAATTTCAAGGACGTGATTCTTCATTGATTTCCATTAGATGGCTAGTCTTGTAAATCTTTCCAAAAACTTCAGGATAAGTCACAATGCATTTCAGGCTATAATGGGAGCCCTCCGTCAGGGGTATCTCACTGATATTCACTGCAAGAGTAACAGTGATAAACAACGTTTATTCAAAATGAGGTTCCGAATAGGTCTGGTGATCCAACTACTGAAACCGAATCACATTGTATAGGGGTTCACCAAGAAAAAATCTGTGTGCCACAGTTCAGTATGCTAAGCTCAGCCACTGTTGGGTTTGCTCCACAAGCAGTATTACCTTCAAAAGAGAACTATACAGTGATGGAGAGAGAAGCACTAGGCTTTTGACCATTTTCGCTCATTTATATGGGGTAAAAAGGAGATTGTTAGATGTGACCATAAACAGTTAGGGAAACTTTTGACCACCATGGGAATGCTGAGTTTCATCAATCAATCAATCAGTTAATTTGCAAAGCGCACTACTTACCCATAAGGGTTTCAAAGGCACTGGGGGGTGGTGGGAGTGCTGTTGCTACTGGTCGAAAAGCCAGGTCTTGAGTCGTCTCCTGAAAGTAAGCAGGTCTTCGGTTTGTCGTAGGTTGAGGGGGAGGGTGTTCCAGGTCTTGGTGGCACGGTGGGAGAAGGACCTGCCTCCGGGAGTGGTTCTTTGGATGAGCGGGACCGTGGCCAGGGCATGGTCAGCAGAGCGGAGTTTCCTGTTGGGTACGTAGAAGGAGAGTCGACTGTTGAGGTAGGCTGGGCTGGTTTTGTGGAGTGCCTTGTGTGCGTGGATCAGGAGCTTGAAGGAGATTCTTCTGTCGATGGGGAGCCAGTGCAGGTTCCTCAGGTGGGGGGTGATGTGGTCGCGGCACGGGACGTCGAGGATCAGGCGTGCAGAGGCGTTCTGGATTCTTTGCAGTCTGTTGATGAGCTTGGACGGGGCTCTGGCGTAGAGGGTGTTTCCGTAGTCGAGTCGGCTGCTGACTAGGGCCTGGGTGACTGTTTTCCTCGTGTCTGTCGGGATCCATCTGTAGACCTTGCGAAGCATACGGAGGGTGTTGAAGCAGGTAGAGGAGACTGCGTTGACTTGTTTGGTCATGGTGAGTTTCGAGTCGAGGATGACTCCCAGGTTGCGTGCGTGGTTGGTAGGAGCCGGGGGTGTCCCCAGTGATGCGGACCACCAGTAGTTGTCCCATGCTGAGGGGTTGGGCCCAGCCACGGCCGGTAGTGGGAGTACCGGCCGGGCGGTAATGTGGGGAGGGGGAGGGGCAGGGTGGGGGTTAGTAATGTATGGATTACAGACTTTAAAAGGTAAGTAAACATAAAAATAAATAAAATGAATTTCATTACACACACTGCATCGCATTTGGTGATGCAGTGTGTGCAACGAAATGCGTTTTATTTATTTTTATGTTTACTTACCTTTTAAAGTCCGTAATCCATACATTACTACCCCCCACCCTGCCCCTCCCCACGTCACCGCCCGGTCGGTACTCCCACTACCGGCCGTGGCTGGTTGGGCCCGAGGATGAGGATCTCTGTCTTGTCTGAGTTCAGCTTAAGTCAGCTTTCCTTCATCCAGTTGGCGACAGCCTTCATTCCCTGGTGGAGGTTGAATTTGGCGGTGGGGGGTCATTGGTGAGGGAGACGATCAGCTGCGTGTCGTCGGCGTAGGAGATTATGTTGAGGTCGTGCTGTCGGGCGATGCATGCGAGTGGAGCCATGTAGACATTGAACAGGGTTAGGCTGAGGAAGATCCCTGTGGGACGCCGCAAATGATCTCGGAGGCTTCGGACCAGAACGAGGGGAGGCAGACTTTCTGCGTTCTGCCGGAGAGGAAGGAGGTGGTCCAGTCTAAGGCCTTGTCTCGGATCCCTGCGTCGTGGAGGCGCTTGCGTAGTGTGTGGTTCTTTGAAGGAGGACTATTTCAAAGAATCTGAAGATTTAATTTCCCGCCTGATGGATAGGGGCTACCCCAAGCGACTTGTGACAAGATCTAGAAAAAGAGCTTGGTACCAGGACAGATCGACCCTACTGATGCCTAAAGAACGCACGTCATCTCAGGAACGGATGATATGCGTGATGGCACATTGCACCAAAAGCAATGACATCAAAAAAATAGGCAACAAACATTGGGGCTTGGTCGCCGATGTCATAGACACCCCTGAACCACCAATGCATGCCTTCAAAAAGGCGAAAAGCATAAGGGACCATTTGGTCCGTTCCTTGTTGGACACGCCACAGGCACCGACCATCCAAGGACTCTGGAACCCACCAGAGGTGGTAGGCCACTTTAGATGTACCACGTGCAAAGCATGCCCCACATGCTGGGAAACAAAGAAAGTGACTCATAATAACCTCACTGTAGACCTCAGGTCTTCACAAATTGTAATACCAGTGGAGTTATTTACGCCATTCTCTGTCCATGCAAGCTTATGTATAACGGACAAACTAAACAAAAAATAAAGAACTGGATCTTCCAACACTGCAGTAGGATCCGATGTCAAACAGCAGGGGCACCACTAGTAGAACACTACATGGACAAGAAACACACCCCAGAATCTATGAGATGTGTAATACTCGAAAAGATTACATTAGGCCCCCGAGGAGGCAACCTGAACTGTATCCTAAATACCAGGGAGTGCAAATGGATGCATACATTCAATACCATAACTAGAGGACTTAATGAACTTGATGCTAACTTCGCGCAAATAGCAGGACTAGATACTGAATAAGCACACTGCTGTAAAATTATACATGACACACCTCCCAGGTGCCCTTGCACCGTAGGGACATGTAGAAAACAGTGTAACTCTGTCAATACCTACCTATGTGCACGTATAACCAATTGTTTGTTTGTATAACACATGTGCAGTAACCTTATTAGCATTCCGAATGGGACTAACTAACTATAGCGTGATATCGCATTGGCCCGATTGAATTTTCATGAAATTAACCATCAATGTCACATTTCACTTAAACGTGGTTTAATTGTGAAAGTACAAGGTATAACTAAGGCATTACCTAGAATATGTAAGGACCATCTGCCATTCCCAAGGCCTGACACCCATGATATGTAAATTTATTGCTATATTTCTTGGAATGTACAATGGTCCCATCGTGCCGAGCCTCTCTAACTAGCATCCAGCGGCGGCACCGCGAGTCACTTCAGATACATCCAGGGAGTGCCTCGTACTGACGGTAGAGAGAACGCCGTTCAGGTATGATACTGTTCGCGAGCCCCGCTACCCGCTTTAAAATTGTTTTAAACCTTTTTAAACTTCTTTTCCAAACTGGCAATAATACAAGCCTTACGGCCGCACAGACTTCCCCCGTTTTTGTAATATCGCCTGACTCATGCGATTCCGACTGCTGGTAATGTAATGAGTTTCTAATAGTGGGCCCTACCATAGTGGACATGGCTAGATGTATAGTAACCTTTTGTAACGCCACAAGACCATGTTAGTCCGCTTTCATACAGCGGATTTTTACCTTTGTTGGAGCTGTATATGTATTCATCCAGCACAAATTTACCGGCCATGATTTTATCTTCACCCGCCCCCCATTGAGCCCCTACAACAGAAACAGCCCGTTTTGTAACATATCGTACCTTTTGGTATCACACCAGCCCTCATTATGCTTATTATCTTTTGATTCTACAGAATGGTGCCAGGTGCGCACTGAATCCAGAAACTGTGACCCACTGATTATATAAATCGTGACAAGAAATTGTATGCTCGACCACAGGAGCATTGCCCAAGTAAGTCTCCCGGTTCTTCTACCATCTACTGTTACATGGCCGATGTGCCATTGCCTTCCATTGAGACTTTCCCTAATTTTTTCTTTAGAATTCTGAGGAGCCCAGGCAGGCCCACGCAGTGACGGTTCAGACGCCGACCGTTGCATTAATGTAGGTATTCCCTACTCACAGCCCGTACACTGAATATAGTCCACCACAAGCATTTAATGCTAGACTTTATATTTTAGGTTCTCTTCTTTGTCCTGATGAAGACCCCAACATGAGGCAAGAATAACCCTTAAACATACATGGGGGTCGAAACGTAGACTACACCAACCTAGCATGCCATAGGACCCAACAAAATGGATTTATCTAACCTATGTGCGATGTGATCTGGGAATATTTGTACTAGCTCGATTGTAAAGGCTTATTGATTTTAATGTGATGCTATTAATGTCACACCACCTTTACCCAGTCCCTCACAAACCTAATCACATCCCTTCCCTTCCTTACTGAGAGCACTATTGATGTAATGATTTGAAAATTACATTTATAAACCTTGAAGACCGACAAATTATTTCTGTGATGAAGAATTTACAAACGTACACGATTGCAAAAATAAATGCAATTAGACTTTGAATACTACAAGCCTTATTGTTCACTTTGTTTAGTAATGATTATTGACACATATATGTGATGAACGTCTGTATGGAGTAATACAGAATATTTGTGGAATAATTGCGCAAACTCGGACCACTCTCCTTATACTTGCGTAGTGTGTGGTGGCAGACGGTGTCGAAGGCGGCGGAGAGGTTCAGGAGGATGAGGGCTGCCCTTTTGCTGTTGTCTGGCAGGATCCTGATGTCGTCTGTGGCGGCGATGAGGGCAGTCGTGGTGCTGTGGTTGCTGTGGAATCCTGATTGGGATGGGTCCAGGATGCTGTTGTCTTCAAGGAGACGGGTGAGCTGGGTGTTAACTATCTTCTCGATGACCTTTGCTGGGAAGGGAATCAGGGAGATGGTCTGAAAGTTCTTGAGTTCGCTTGGATCAGCCTTGGGTTTCTTCAGTAGGGCGTTGATCTCGGCGTGCTTCCAGCTCTCAGGGAAGGTAGCAGTCTCGAAGGAGAGGTTGATGATACTGCACAGGTGGGGTGCGATGGAGCTGCCTGCTTTGTTGAAAATGTGGTGTGGGAGAGGGTCAGACAGGGAGCCGGAGTGGATTTTGCCCATCGTCTTGATTGTGTCCTCCATGCTCACGTTGGCCCAGGTTGTCAGGGAGTCGTGGTCGATGGGGTGCGGTGGGTCCGGCGTGTCGAGGCCTGTAGGGGTTATCTGGGGGTTGAAGCTGTCATGGATGTTGGTGATCTTGTGGTGAAAGAAGGTGGCGAGGGAGTCGCACAGGGCTTGCGATGGCGGGATGTCATTGGCGCTGGAGCTGGGGTTGGAGAGTTCCTTCACAATGTTGAAGAGCTCCTTGCTGTTGTGTGCGTTGTTGTCAAGGCGGTCTTTGAAGGTGGTCCTTTTGGCGGTCCTGATGAGGTGGTGGTGGTTGCGGATGGCATCTTTGTGGGCAGCCCGGCTGTCTGGCGTCTTGTCACTGTGCCATTTGTTCTCCAATTTCCGGCAGGTGCGCTTTGATGCTAGGAGTTCCGGGGTGAATCAGCTGGCTCTCCTGCTGATGTCTCTGTTGGTTGGCTTTTTCAGCGGTGCTAAAGTGTTGGTGCAGTCGTCCATCCAGCGTCTGAGGGTGTGTGCCCCATCGTCGGGGTTGGTGGGGTTCGTCGGTGGGTTGAGTGCGAGGTTTGTCTGTAGTTGTTCTTCTGTGACATTGCCCCAGCATCGGCGGGGGATCTGTAGGGTGCGGTGGTGTGTAAGGGGTTTATGGAAGGTGAAGTGGATGCAATGGTGGTCTGTTCAGTTGAGTTCGGAGGCATGGCTGAAGGCGACGTGGGGGCTCGAGGAGAAGATGGCATCAAGCGTGTGACCGGCAATGTGGGTTGGCGTTGTGACGAGCTGTTTTAGTCCGAGGTTGGCAAGGTTGTTGATCAGGGTGGAGGAGCTGTGGTCATTGTTGTTTTCCAGATGATAGTTCAGGTCTTCAAGGAGGATGCAGTCGGTGGAGGTCAGCGCGTGCGTGCTGATGAGGCTGGCGATGCAGTCCCAGTTTTGTGGTCGGGGTCCGGGTGGTCTGTAGACGAGGGTGCCTCTCAGGGTGGTCTTGGGGTCCGTGTGGATCTGGAAGTGCATGTGTTCGGCAGTGCTGAGAGTGTCGTTGCTGTTTGTTGAGACCCTGATGGTGTTCTTGTGGACGATGGCGATTCCTCCTCCGGCTCCGTTGGTGCGATCTCTGCGGTGATCTTGTACCCGTCGGGGATGGCTATGGCAATGTCCGGAGAGGAGGCTTCGTTCATCCAAGTCTCAGTCAGGAAGGCGACGTCCGGGGATGCGGTGTCGAGTAGGTCCCAGAGCTCGACGGCGTGTTTGCGTGCGGAGCGGGTGTTGATCAGGATGCATCTGAGCTGGTTGTGTTCCGTCATGGCGGGTGTCGTGGTGGCTTCGAGGCAGGAGAAGCTGCAGTTCCGGCAGGAGAAGGGACCGCGGGTTGCGCTTCGGGGTGGTTGCAGCAGGTGTGGGTCCTTCCTGGGTTGAGAGCAACGAGGGTGCTGGCGTCGTAGCGGAGTCGGTCTTCATGGCTGGTGCGGCGGCCAGGGGTCTGGTGCTGGGCGCGGTCCAGGCACGGACGGGTGTAGACGGGCTTGCCTTAGGCATGCCCGCTGCACACAGTCGCTCCGCGCTGCGCAGCGCCCGCCATATATGGGGAGATGGGGAGGGAGGAGCAGCTGGGAGGCGGGAGGTGGGAGGCGGGTGGCAGGGGCAGCGAATGGGTGCAGAGGGGACGGGGCCGCAGGGGAAGCAGCGACCGGGAACGGGAGCAGGGAAGCGGAGCGGTTGCTGGTAGGAAACAGGCAAAAGGGGTACAGGGCAGACCGGGCAGTGGGGGCACAGAAGTAAGAGGAGGTCGCGGCAGCGAGCCGGGGGCAGGGGGAACAAAAGAGGACCGGGTGTACAGAACGAGGGCTGTGGTGTACAGGAGAGAGAAGAGAGACGGGAGGCGGGAGGCGGGTGGCAGGGGCAGCGAATGGGCGCGGAGGGGGTGAGCCGCAGCGGAAGCAGCCGCAGGGAACGGGAGCAGGGAAGCGGAGCGTTTGCGGGTTTGAAACAGGCAAAAGGGGTACAGAGCAGACCGGGTAGTGGGGGCACAGAAGTAAAGGAGGTCACGGCGGGAAGTGGGGGCAGGGGGGAACAAAAGAGGAGCGGGTGTACAGAACGAGGGCCGCAGAGTACAGGAGAGAGACGGTCAGACAGAGTACAGGCACAAAAGAGGAATGGGTGAAAAGAACGAGGGCAGCGGAGTACAAGTGAGAGATGGGCAGACAGAGTACAGGCACAATAGAGGAACGGGTGAGCAGAACGAGGGCAGCGGAGTACAGGAGAGAGACGGGCTGACCGAGTACAGGCACAACAGAGAGCAGATGCAAACCTGAGGCCACCACTGGCCACCAGGGATGAGGCGCAGGTGGTAGCCTGTGGGTGGTGGAGGGCCTCGACTTCAGCGGCGGCAGCAGGCGACAGCGGGAGTGCAGGCCGAGCTGCAGCGGGGGAGCGACCTACCAGGCAAAGTCAAGGTTAGCCTAGTTATCCATGGGCTTGTTAGAGTTTGTGTACAAAGTTGAGTATTTACCTGGAAAAAAAGGTGCAGTAACAGATTTTTTTTTCTAGGATTTCCACTACAATATTAGAAAATCAGGAGGATTTGCTGGAAAGTGTAAAAGTTACTTGGGTGGTTGAAACAGGGTAACACCCATCAAATCTGGAGGAATGGCAAGCTAGGAGTGAGAAAGACCAAGAATTAAAATAGTTATTGACTTAGTAAAGGAAGGATAGCCCAATAAAAGTAATATGGAAGAACTCAGGCAAAAGCAGCAATTGATGGACGGAATGCTGAACAATCACAAACCTTTCCATTAAATAAATCATACGGTTTGCAGCTACAAAATGTCTTTTTACTGTTTAGTTGACCTATTTTGAAAGTCAGAGAAGCCTTTCTGATTTGCTACATGAGTTTTGTGCTACATATTAAATCATAATAAAGAGGTGTGAAAAGGGGTGTCACCGCCTGATTATGAAATGCAACGACATGTATCAGTAGTGTGTGACCGTAATTGCATTGCAAACCATTGATCTGTTACCAACACATGAAAGGAAGTAGAAACTCTTTTGGAAAGGGAAGGTGTTCCATAGAGACACCTTCACATTTGTGAATCCTACCAGGTAACTTGAATGGGGGCAAGGAGTGGTCCAGGGGACTATGGCCTGCTCCTCCAGATGTATTTCTAAATGAGAAACATTTTTTAAATCAGCTCTAGTTGCCTTAAAGAACATGGGTTGCTCTGAAACAATAATTGTCCCATTTGGGAATGCAAACACAGGGATGGTGATGGCTGTTCTTTGCAGACCACAATCCATGTATTTGTAACTAGTCACAGTGGGTAACACATAGCAACCAACCTAATTAATACTCATTCATTAGGCAAACATGCTCACTCTTTCATATGAAAGAGCTACACCCCCTCTGCTATTTGCAATGGCAATGAAGCATCTGGCTGCGCACTCTGCGGGACGTATTGAATTAAGAGAGCCCAATCATATAGTTTCCCTATACGCAGATGACACACTGGTCTATTTAACACTCCCTGAGAGCTCTATATCGTTGCCCCAAATGTAGCTGCGGACCTTTGTTGGCATCTCGGGACTTCACATAAACCCCGGGAAGTCCAGAATGAACCGCGTAGGTAGACTGGCCATGGTCCCAGTATCGGAGCTGCCGTGCACCGAGTTGCCGTGGGTGGGAGAGGGGGCACCATATCTGGGGATTCGCTAGGCGAATAAAGCCGCTACCTATCTCAAGCTTAATATTGGTGTGGTCATTAAAGTACTGCGGGGGTCAGTTTGTTTCTGAAAGCATCTGCTGTTGTTGCTTGTGGGCGCATTGCAATAATTAAAATGATTGTTCTACCTCGCTGTCTATTTGCAATGCAACACTCACTCTATATAATTCCACAACACTATTTCCACACACTAGATAGCCTAATGATAGACCTATTATGTGGGAAGAAATGTAGAAGGGTGCGGCTAACAACTCCACTCAGGACCCGGGCTAAGGGAGGACTGGAGGTGCCTTGCTTGGAATTTTAGATGGACATGGACGATAATTGGGAGAAACATCTACTGGTGGGGACGTGTGGAGACCGTTCGCTAGTAAAGCTACTGATGCTGGGCTGCGGAGCCCCCAGGGAATTCCCGTATATTGTGCGACATGTAGCCGTAATGTGAGAGAATGCAGTGCGGCGAGTGGTGCAGCATGCCCTGTTCGTTCCTAATATGCCCCTGTGGGCGCTGCACCCTTTCGCCAGTATCATGGACGCCGTTGGAGGGATTGCGGCTGCCAGACACTGGGTGACCTTTATGTGGATGGGAAATTTGTGACTCAGGAGGAAGCACAGGCCACCTTAATTTAGGACCGGGCCAATTCCTGCAGTTTGGGAAAATCTCTAGTGTCGCCCTCAAACTCTGGCCGGGGTTTCTGGAAGGACCTTCTACCACTATCATATTTAAAGTCATGTTGTACATGGCGCAGGGTAGGCAACTGATTTCTCATCTTTATAGAGCACTAAGAAATGACTTGCTGGGAGATGCCCTCGGCATTCAGCAAAAATGGGATATGGTGGTTAAAGAGCCCCTGACAGAGAGCGAATGGAGGAAGGTTCATGAGGGGGTACAGAGGATTAGCGCCAACACACGGTTTAAGCTCCTTCAATACAATCTAGTACATCAAATATACCTCACCCCACTCATGCTACACATAATTTACCCATCCCGTAGGGATGAATGCCCCAGATGTAATCAACAAGGGGCGGACTACCTCCATATGGTTTGGTCCTGCCCAGTACTGCTCTCCTACTGGGAGGAAGTACTCACAAGTCTACAAGGGGTCACGGACTGGAGCATTTCTAGCGGTATAAGGCAAGCACTACTAGGATTATTACCCATGCCAAAGCACAAAAAACTAAATAGGGGATTTGTTCTGTAGGGCATCTCCTTACTCGGAGGCGTGTCCTTAGAACATGGATGCACCCCCGGCCTCCGCAGCCCAAGGAATGGATTGGAGATGTGTGCGAATGGGCAACAGCAGAGTCGGTACAAATGAAATTTGTGCGGAAGCATGATAACGTTAGGAGGATCTACTGGTGTAGTGTAGTTCCTATCTTCCCAATAGGCTCTGCGCATTGGAATAATACCTACAGCAGTAAAGGCCTAGGCCAGACGTTAACTAGGTCTACTACTGTCGATACTAGACTTAAGTTTTGGGTTTGCCAGCGTAGCTCAGAGTTCGCTAGAAACTTTCTCGAATGTTCAGGAAAGAATTAACTCCCCTGATTAGACAAGAAGGGATTTAGTTTCTGACAACCATAGAACATGACAACTTTGCTCTCCCCTAATCAAGAGTGTATCTCCAGAGTCGTGTGAGCACAAGGCAATTATTTTACTCAGTCAGTACGTGCATTCTTAGTCTCATCAGATTGTAGAGAAAAGGAAGAGGCGGGCGTGTTCAATAAAAAGGTGTTATTTATTGATCAGTCTCTTTTCTCGTACAAGAGAAATGGATCGATATTATTGCAATACTTATAGTTAAGTAAAGTGCATACATTAAAAGCAATAGTATAAAATAATACTGTAAAAACATTGATATGGTTTCTGAGCCATATGATGTTTAAAATGATTAAAATATATTTACATACACATATACATTTGACTAAACGTACTCAACTGGTGTTTCTAAATACGCCTACCCCGTGTACCTGACCTAAGTCTAATGCGTGGGCGGGAATAGAAAGTTACAGTTTAAGTTAAGTTTGTTTTTGCCAAGTGAATAACTAAAGAATTCTCTGTGAGGGGTTATTCAGTTCTGTACCTGGAAGTTAGGATGAATGAGGAATGGTATCTCTTTCTCTGGTCTCGATATTCCAGGCTGCCTGCGAGGGCTGCCCGAAAGCGCCGGTGCTGGGTCTCTCGGTAGGAGATAGCAGCGCGTCTCTCAGCGCGTCAGGAAGGCGGGGCTGCTGCCAGCGGGGTCTGCTCTGCTTCTGGGCTTCGGCAAGTATGGCTGCTCCGTCTCGTCACCACGCGTGTGTTTGCATAGGGCAAGATCGGCAATATTTATACCTTAAAGGTGCCGAGATTGACGTAAGGATGGACATAGATACGTCAATAAAGATGTCATACGACTTGCTCGTTAGCACATTCTTTTACTGAAGTTCTCTGTGAAATCAAAACAATGGCCGCACGGATTTTCCAGGTTGTCATAGGTTTGATTTGTTATGAGAACGTCGTATGCCTTATCAGGGGCTGGAGGAATGTCCCTTGTCTAATTAGATCTCAAGCGTTATGACCTAATCAGATAACACGTTCCTGTGCCGTAGTGTGACTGCGTCAGATAACGGTATCTGCATCATGGGGGTTTTCTGGCTCATGGGCTGACTGTTAGTTAACTTGATAGTTAGTTTAACCAGAATAGGGTCAGGAATAGGGGGATCGATTCAGAACCTATAGGAATACATGACACCCACTCCACGCTAACTATGGTCATATTTACTAATCTATGCATAGTATAACATAGTACAACATACTATAGAGTATAGTGTATACCTCACCACCCCAAAATACATAAATGCATTTTGAAATTTTCAAATATACTGAAAAATTGCAGTCATATATATTGTATGCACTTAAGCTATGAATTAAACGCTAAAGTAAACACGCATTTGTAGACATTATTGCTTATTTGGTATATGAGAAATACACATGAAATGGCTCTTAATATGGCTATACAGAAAGAAAGTTCAAGACCATTTCATCACATAATAAAATATTTGTGAACATACCAGCGGGCAACTAAAGTTTATAAAGTATCTAAAAATAGAAATCTTAGTTCTCTAGGAATAGTTTCTTACTTTAAGCAGAAGATAAGTGTCCCGAAAATTTTGTAAAAAATAATTTGGGGCTGCTAAAAAATTGCAGTCCGTGAACTGGTGGGAAAAATTGTTCATGTGACTTTATTTTTAAAGTTGAAGGCCGAATTCAGGGAACGCCGTGTGCGAGCTTGCTCAAAAGTCTCTATTTCTGTTCTGGAGAGAACATCATATCATTAAGGCTTTCGAAAAAACTGTCAACAGCTTCATGGGAAAGTTCCACTAAGTCGGAAATAGGTGTAACCATGCATTCGTGCGCATGATTGTCTCCATTGACATTCTGATTCGCATTGCTGACAGAAGGTCGTACCTGATTAATGCTGCTTTCATCTTGAACTTCACTACTCTTCAATCGTAGTGGTGAAGATTCCACGAATGCCGTCATCAGGATTGGCAGCCTTTGAGGGCAGCACAAAGCGTGAACCTTGGTAGGAACCAACAATGTATCTGCATCCACTGGCGCATCCGATTGTAGCGTCAGACAGGTGTCTAACACGCATTCTTCTCCGCATAGCAGACATCTCAATACAGGTAAAACACATCTTTGCCACATTGGTCGAAATGATAGAAACCAAGTCATGTTCAGGTCTCTAAGCCGGGAGAGTCCCAGGATTTTTGATATCCGGTCCCGGTATCCAATGGCTAGGATTGTATCTTCCATTGTCGCGAGAGTTTGATCTGTGACATGGGTTGCCATAACGAAAAATAAGGACTAAGAATAGGATTCCTGCAATTAGTCCCAGGATCAAGGGAAGTCCGCCAAAAATCGAATGGACGAAATCTGGAAAAATACCCAGTATGGCTTTGAATGGTGTTAATGCCATCGAAAATACTGTCTTAAATACCTTTGAGACCCCAGTGGTATCAGAAATATTTAAGATTTCGCTCAGGATTTCCGCGAAATGTACGGGGGAATTAGTCGATAATAATGTATGTATCTCTGCCGTCGTCCTTGCGACTTGAAGATCATATGTTTCTTTTGATGACGTGAGCCTTGTAGGCGTCTGAAGAAGCACTGTTTTCATTCTGCTTAAAGTATCTATTCGAATAGAAGTAATTTTCAGACTGGGCCATGCCCTTGCCTCCCTGTCTGGAAAGGAGCTGGGGAACAAAGAACGTCCACAGCACTTGACCTTCGCAGTCGTGGTGACTAGATAAGGAGTCCCGGGCATAAGACTACAACATTTGCGGTCTACAATAAGAATGTAACTCCCATTATAGAGTCTTTGAAAGAATGGTTCTATTTCAGTTGCAGGTGCGCCTTGCTGGTGACATGAAAGGTTGTATGAATTCCCTTCACAGGCTCCATGCAAACTAATTCCGTTACACAGAAGCGTGCCGCTTAGTGACATGGCACAATTGTTGCCACTAAGAAACACTTTCTGTCCTTTATTACTGACACATGCATGGGAATAGGGCAGGTTCCAAGTTGTTTTAAGGTACCCCTTCCCCAATTTCTCGTACATGCCAGCCTGTATATATTTTTGGCAGTATTGAAACCTGAAGGTTGAGATTGGAATATTTATGATTCCGTGGATTATCCATTCACTGACAGGTCGTTCTGACATTGTCATTGGTAATCTTTCTAGTTTTTCAATGCTCAAGATTGTATAATCAGCACCCTTTTGCGCCATACCGATTTGTCTATCAGTAAGGTTAAAGATTTGGAATAGTGACGTTGTGTTGATTAAACGCCAAGGCACGTAGCCTGAACGCAGATTTTGTAACGTCCAGCCAAGCTGTACAATAGAACGCAATTGTGACTGACCATGTTGTAATAACAGTAAGTCTTGCGATAATATATCGATTGCTGAAGACACAATGCTGTCCAATGAAAAAATTCTGGAGGACAGAGTCATTAACCCATTGTCCACTACAGAAAGTGATTTTTCCAAATTAATACGGTCAATTTCCCGTATTCTTTCTGCTGTTTCAATTTGATTAACCTTCCAGGCCTCATTGTATGCTGCATATACGGAGGCTGCTATGAAACGCTTTTGACGCTGTTTGCGTGGTCCCATTATGAAATCACGCAAGTCAGCACCATCAGTAAGTAAAGTTAGGTGTTGCTTAATTTCAGGCAGTGTGGAAGTTTGTAGCCACTGAAGGCATAATTTGCCCACACTGTAGGTTGTTATTATCCCTGGGTGATGTCTTTGGGGATATCTAGGGTCTGGCCTGGTCATTTTAAACCCCTGTGTTTTATTCAGGAATCTGTCTTGACAGTTATTTGTATCTGTGGGCCAGATTAACCATTGTTTCCAATCAGGACGTGTTCTGTTTTGGTTTAATATATGGTTTACGTCTATCTCTTCATCCGTATCAGAGCTATTGCTAAACATTGTTGGCTTTGGAATAGACGGTTTATTTGAATCTTTGATTTTGGCTAGGCCAAGACAGGTGGTTTGTTGAACAGTGTCATTTAAAAATATCATTTGTTCTGGGATCATGCAAGCTCTAAACAAAGCTTCTAAACCCTGTACTTGCCATTCTTTTGTACCCCAAACACTTTTCAAATCAACATTTTTGTCCCAATAATCAAATCCAAAAGTATTCATTTCTTCGAAGAACGAATCTGAATATATCAACTTTGTGTTGGTTATCATGGTTTTCATCCCTGTCTTGTTTGACAATTTAAAATAAAATGTTTCAGCATTACTTGTGTTAAAACCTGAAAAATATTAATATTTGTCGTAAACGGTTCTTGAGCTCCCTTTTGGAGGTGTTGCACAATGTTCCCATTGATTATAATTTAAAACATTTCTAGGTTGTGCGGATTTATGTAAAAAGTGGTTACCATAGTGGTTATAGCAATACATACTGTCATAATTTGTAGAACCCTGCAAATAATCATGTTTTGTAAATTTAGCAGACATTACTAAGTCAGACATCATGTTATTAATGCTTTCGAAGTCCCAATCATCAGCAAATGAGTTTGGTTTTGCAAAGTCACTCAAGGAGATCTTGATTTGGTGTGGATATTTCAGGATCTCGACCGGACCATAAATTTCATAGTCAGTGTTGTCCCAGGCTACCCCACCAGGTATAGGATTGGCTGTGAAGTTGGCTGAAGAAAGTTATCTTTTCTCGACGTGTGAAGATGTGTGTGGTTTGAGGACCAAGTTGATGTTCTGACTTGCTGTGTCCATTTTAGCATATTTTCCCTCAATGAAGCGTCCCAAAGTTAATACCATGATGAGCCAAAGTATGAGGATAAATGCACCAAAACCCACCCAAAATTCAATCCATGGAGAAATCAGATATGTTTCTTTCAGTTGGTTCAAAAGTTCCTTAGCTTTGTCTTTAAAGGATTTTGATGATGGCTGTGTCTTTGATTCACTGAGGCTTTCAGAGGAATCATCGAAGTTGATGAAGTAGCCGGATGCAGTTCTGTCAATTGTTCCAATTGCTTCAGGATTTTTTTTTCTTGAATTGTCACCTGGTACTTCATTATAGATTGGTGTGTCTCTGCTAAATGTTTTTATTTGGGTTTTCAGAGGTCTGAGTTCTATTGCATTGTTGCATAGTCCTTGTTGTTCTTCTGTAGGCGTTTCGAATGTGATGAGCCTCTTTGTTAGGACCTCTGTACTGGTAGCAAACCTTGGTGTTCTGCTACTTATTGGGAGTCCACTTGGCCTACTGTTTGTTATCGGCCACATGTTGTGGTTTTACCAGGTCGATGGATACAACTCGGTTCTCCTTTTTACCAGCAAGTGGCGGTAGTACAACTGATCTTGTCCCATTGACAGACAAGACAGGAACTGCTTTTCTGTAAGAAGGCCCAAATTCCTTCTTTACCGCGATCTTCTCCCTGACTAGATCCCCGACTTTTGGAATCCAGACAGGTCTTGCTGGGACAGGTGGTGATTCTTCAGTGGTTGTTGGCTGTTGTTTCAACTGTATGTTGCTCAGGTCTTTTCTTGTTTTGTTTAAGTCCTGCAAAATAGCCAAACGGTCTTTGACATCAAAGCTTTTTTCTTTAACCACTGAAGTCTGACTGTCGAGGTCAGAGATAATCATTCTAGTTCCAAATAATAATTCGTACGGACTGAATCCCTTCAGAGAATTTCTTGGCAAGTTATTTAGACTACGTTGGACACTTATTAGATGTTTGACCCACCCAGCTCCCGAACCTAATATCCTTTCCATTATAGATTGCTTTCTGCCTTGGTTTTTTCTTTACACCATCCCGTACCCTCAGGAAGGAAGTGAGAAGATTCCCGCTGGACTGTGCTCATTCGGCCATGTTTCCCCCCAGGCTGGTGGGCTTGAGTGAAAACAATGGTCGAACGTAGCATGCTCTTAGCGTATATGCCATTTAGACTCGCAAATCTTTGTATAACAGTCCGGACGTCAGCCGAGTGCTGGTGATCTACATTATAAGTGGAAACTAGCCTGTATATGTTAATCGCAAGCCCTTCTTTTTATTGGTCATATTATCTGCCTTGATACGACGAGGTATTAAACTGTTTCTCTCCCCACTGCGATCTCTGTTGCAGTTTGGGCAGTTTTTTACGGTGTACAGTCATAATATCGAGTCAATTATTTCGACTGGACAGAATATCGAGTAAAAAATATAGAATGGACATAATATCGACTAGACATAATATAGACAACAAAAATATCGACTAGAGAAAATTAATATCGAATAGAATGGACATAATATCGAATCAAAAATATAGAATGGACATAATATCGACTAGACATAATATAGACAACAAAAATATCGAATTTAAGGTAAGTTAATAATAATTTTTATTTTTTGTGTAATATAAGTCTGTAGCGGGTTGTGGGTTTATAGGGGAATAGGGTGGGAAGTAATTTAATTCTAATTAATTAAATATGTTAATTTATTTATTGATATATATTTAGAATTAATTGTTAATTAATTATTAATTGGTAATTAATTAAAATATAATTGGTGATTAATTATAATTGATTAATTGATAAATATTTGAATTTTAGTAATTTATTTTCTGTAGCGGGTTGTGGGTTTATAGGGGAATAGGGTGGGAAGTAATTTAATTATAATTAATTAAATATGTTAATTTATTTATTGATAATAATTTAGAATTAATTGTTAATTAATTATTAATTGGTAATTAATTAAAATATTATTGGTAATTAATTATAATTGATTAATTGATAAATATTTTAATTTTAGGGTTCAGGGTCAGTTGTCAGTTTTTGGGTAAAGGGGTATTTTTAGGGTTCAGGGTCAGTTTTCAGTTTTTGGGTAAAGGGGTATTTTTAGGGTTCAGGGTCAGTTTTCAGTTTTTGGGGTAAAGGGGTATTTTTAGGGTTCAGGGTCAGTTTTCAGTTTGTAGGTAAAGGGGTATTTTTAGGGTTCAGGGTCAGTTTTCAGTTTTTGGGTAAAGGGGTATTTTTAGGGTTCAGGGTCAGTTTTCAGTTTTTGGGTAAAGGGGTATTTTTAGGGTTCAGGGTCAGTTTTCAGTTTTTGGGTAAAGGGGTATTTTTAGGGTTCAGGGTCAGTTTTCAGTTTTTGGGGTAAAGGGGTATTTTTAGGGTTCAGGGTCAGTTTTCAGTTTGTAGGTAATGGGGTATTTTTAGGGTTCAGGGTCAGTTTTCAGTTTTTGGGTAAAGGGGTATTTTTAGGGTTCAGGGTCAGTTTTCAGTTTTTGGGGTAAAGGGGTATTTTTAGGGTTCAGGGTCAGTTTTCAGTTTGTAGGTAAAGGGGTATTTTTAGGGTTCAGGGTCAGTTTTCAGTTTTTGGGTAAAGGGGTATTTTTAGGGTTCAGGGTCAGTTTTCAGTTTTTGGGGTAAAGGGGTATTTTTAGGGTTCAGGGTCAGTTTTCAGTTTGTAGGTAAAGGGGTATTTTTAGGGTTCAGGGTCAGTTTTCAGTTTTTGGGTAAAGGGGTATTTTTAGGGTTCAGGGTCAGTTTTCAGTTTTCGGGTAAAGGGGTATTTTTAGGGTTCAGGGTCAGTTTTCAGTTTATGGGTAAAGGGGTATTTTTAGGGTTCAGGGTCAGTTTTGGGTTTTTGGGGTACAGGGGTACTTTGTAAAAATAAGGTAAAATTACATTTAAATTACATTTATTTAATAAAATTAAATTATATTAAATTATATTATAATATTTTTTATTAATTTATATTCAAAAAATTATTATATACTTACCAATACTTATGTTGTAATGGTATGCGTTGTAAAGGTATATGCGTTGTAAAATCTTGCGTTGTAAATGTATGCGTTGTAAAAGTTTTTGCGTTGTAAAAGTTTTGTTGTAATGGTAGGCGTTGTAAAAGTATGCGTTGTAACGTCATACATCCCTGGAGTGGGAATAGTAATTTTAACCTCTACGCTATCCAGCGCTTTCCCTACTGTTGCACCCACTGGAGTGGGAGTAGTAAATTTTACCTCTACGCTATCCAACACTTTTG
Source organism: Lissotriton helveticus (assembly GCF_964261635.1). Lineage (NCBI taxonomy): Eukaryota > Metazoa > Chordata > Amphibia > Caudata > Salamandridae > Lissotriton > Lissotriton helveticus. The sequence continues at coordinate 946,775,272 of NC_136068.1, forward strand.
CTAATGTTGAACTCACTATAGTTGTAACAATAAATTTTAAACATTTTCTAAAATGTTATATATGTTTATTTAATAATATGTTTAAATATATATATATATATATATATATATATATATATATATATATATATATATATATATATATATATATATATATATATATATATATATATGTGTGTGTAATTTTTGGTGATATAATTGTTTTAATTATATAAATTATTTATTAAAATTATATTTTTTTAATAATTATTTCTAAGTTTATATTAAATATATTTATTACTATATTAGTTTTAACTTACTTTTAAGACATTTTAAAAAATCGATATTTTGACAGTCTATATTTTTGTAAGTCGATATTTTGGAGTCGATATTTTGGTACTTACCTGTTTGAAGATAGGGAGTCGATATTTTGTCAATCGATATTTTTGACTCGATATTTGTGTATCTCGATATTTGTGTCGTCGATATTATGTCAGTGATCCGTTTTTTACAAACATGGTGTAATACAGGCTCATGCCTGGCCACCAGTACCGTGATTGTAATTCTTCCAGAGAATCTTTCAGTTTGAGGTGTCTGAGACCCTCGCCCATATGTGCGTCTGCGATTAACAAGCTTCTCCTGTCCATGTTTGGAATCACTCTATCCCCCACTCCAGGGATTCGAGCAAAAGGGATGGAGTTTGCATCGATTATGTATGTATAATTGAGTGGATAGTTGATCGGTAACGCTGAGCAGTCGCCTTTTGATGATGTTTTCACCGCCAGCACTGTTTCACCGTCAATGTATTTTAATGTACGCTTTTTTCGAACTACGGGAGCCGATTTAGTGGCTGCCGCTGCGGCTGTTTCAGCCAATGAATTCCCTACAACGTGAACGCCATCACGCTGATGACTCAGTGAGTGTGTCACGTGAGTCTTTGGTAGTTCTTTTTGTAAAAGAGCTATTTGTTCCCAGAGCAATTTCTGCTTTATTGGTGCATCTGTGTCATCTTTGTAACCGTTCTGTATCCATGTCTGCAAATCCTTGTTATATGCTTTGACGCAGTAATATGAATCTGACACTATAAGTGTCGGGAATTCGCGATCCGCATTATCTAGCGCCATTTTTAATGCTATTATTTCAGTTTGTAGTTCTGAATTAGTTTCTACTGAGTGTGATTTTGTTAATAGAGGTCTTAGTTTACCTCCGCGCCACACTTCTTTTGTAATCTCACATGTGGGGTTGTATGCATGTTCTCCCCAAACGGAGGGTTGAGCATGTCCGTCTGTATAGATTACACAGGCGTAATGTCGTAGAGGCAGAATGTCGATTGGCAGAGGATACGTCTTTTCATATTTTAGATTTTTTAATTCTTCTAGTTCTGGATCAAAGTAGTAGTATACTTTGTCCGTTGTGATTGAATTCACCCATTGTATCCATTCCGGATTCAATGTTGTTGTTGGTAAGTTACACGGTGTTGTTAGTGCCTCAAAGGCTGATTCTGCTGTTCTGACTGTGATATGTCTACCGTCAGCTATGTCTTTTTCTCTAGCTATTGCGGTTTGAACTGCACGAATGATTTTTTCTGTATTACTGAATTTCTGTTCAGCTTCTGTGTACAAGTGTGATTTGAATGCAATTGGTACCTTTTCTCCCTCATTAGAGGTCAGGTATGTGAATCCGCATCTCCCTGGGATGACTCGAATCACAAGATTGCGTGTGTTATCACGTGTTTCTAATTTTGTTTTAATTAGCATGTCTGTTTGTAAGGATCTCAAAATTTCTGTGTGTGTTTGAGTCCAATTGGATCTTTTAAAGTCTGGTTTAATTAGATCATAAAGGGGTTTGACCCTTTCTGCGTAATTTGCAATGTATGTTCTTCCGAAATTTAGGAAGCCTAGAATTGACTGTAGGTTTTTTAGTGTTTTAGGAGCTTGGATTACGGCACATTTCTCTAGGAAATTGTCAGCCAGGCTTTTGCCTTCACTTGATAACTCATATCCTAAGAATAGGACTGTCAGATGGGCAATTCTGGATTTTTTAAAGTTGAATTTGTAACCCTCTGCTGTGAACCCAAGTATTATGGTGTTCACTCTTTTCAAGTGAGTATCCAAGTCATCGTCTGTTAAGTAAATGTCATCGACATAAGATAATGCTTCATCATCATATAGTTGTAGTAATTCTGTTACTCTCGCTGAGAATACCCCCGGGCTGTTCTTGTACCCCTGGGCTAACCGACAGAATTGCTTTTGAGTGCCATTTACTGAGAATGCAGTTAAAAATCTGCTCTCTGGTGCTATGTTTTGACAAAAGAATCCATTGGAGATGTCCAAGGTTGTTTTGTATTTTTTGCGCACTATGTTATTCATTAGTGCAGCACTGTGTGAGTTTTGCACTGCAAAGGTTTTGCAACATGTGTTAAGGTGTCGGTAATCCAAAACTAGACGATATGAGTTGTCTGGTTTGGAGACCGGAAACAAAGGATTGTTCATTTGTGAGGTGCAAGTTTCAATCACCCCCTGGTATTCTAGCTGATCTAGTATTTCATTTACCTGTTTTTTAGCTTCTTGCTTAATTGGGTACTGCCTTTGTGCAGTAGGTTGTGATTTTAACTGGATTTTGTGAGGAGGAGAATCCTCATCCCATCCTACATGATTTTTATATAAAGCAGGTGCTAAGGCCACTGCCCACTTTCTAGCAAGTGTGTATTTTTTATGAATCGGGATTTGATTCGAGAAGGCAGGCATAATTACTTCTTCGCCATGAGGGCATTCCCTGACAAACTCTGGTGGCCAGTCTTTTTCAGCTAGAAGGATGTCATAACCCTTGGAAAGGTTATCCCAAAATAGTCCCCTTATTTTCCTAGTCTTATCTCCCTCTATACGTAATGTTATCTCGTATATCTTGTGGGGTTTGCTAACTCTGGTGTCTGCAGTTTCCACTTGAAGATATTCATTCGTGTCCACTGTCTCCAGATGATTCATAAGGACTTTGCGAGCTATGCTCACTTCTGCTGCGCTGTCTAGCATTGTCTGAGCCCACTCTCCGTTTTTCAGTTGTGTCCTCAGTATTCTCGGCATTGTTAACTACCTTGATACTGGCTACCTTCTTTTTTGGAAATTGTAATTTCTTTTTTTGTTGAGCAGGTTCCTTGTCTTTGGACTTGGCGTGCTCTTCTCTTTGTTCTGATCGTCCTCTTCTTTCCGATTTCTGCGAGGAAGTCTGAAAAGATTGAGAGGGACGCGTATCAATGTCTTGATATCTATCAGGTTTTTTAATATTATCCCTATTTCTAAGGTTATATCTTTTCCCAGAGGGGTCACTCTGGGGTGACCTGTGTCTCTGGTTCGGAGATTTCTCCCTTCGCCTAGGAGACCTTCCTCGGGACTGGAATTTCTTTTCTTTTGGATTGGATTGTTTGTTTCCATCCCAGTTCTTTTTTGGTGAATTATTATTAAAAAATATTTTTTCTGGACTTTCAGTCAGCTGCGGTTTTACTGGTATTCCACCTAAACTATCTCTACCTAGTTCTTCATAAGATTTTTCTATGATTCTGGCAATTTCAGCTTGTTGGTCTGCTATATCTGTCTCTTTTAACCTCTGGCGGATCGCCACGTTTGCTGCTTCACCTTTTATATTGGCTAATAATATAGCAGAGACCTGCTTGAAGTCTTTCAGTAATTTCATACCAAGAGTTAAAGCTGGTTCTGGACCGTATTCATCTTGAATTTGTTTTAGCACATCTGGTATTACCGAAATGGATGGAACACCGTGCGTTTTTGTGTAGATTGAAGCAAAGACTGTACCCCAAGTGTCACAGTCCTCTATGTGTGGTGCGATTCCCATTGGGAGACATATAGTCAGAATCCTGTGTTTTTCTAGCGGGGTGGTGTCAGGAAACACCGCCTCTATTTGGGTGATTTTCTGTGCCAACCAGAATGGTATTTGTTCCCGTTTAGCCGGAACTTTACCTAGGCAGGATTGGATGTTCTGTGGTGTGATTTTCTTTGTGTTCCCCTGGTGAGGGGTCAGCTGTGGAAGTTTAATCGCTGGCTGAATTGTTGAAGTCCGCATTACATACTGGACTAATTGTCTATGAATTTTTAGTAATTGTTTTAGCTGTATTAACAGCTCTCCTGTAGACATTCCTTCGATGTCTGGGTGTGGTGTGTATCCGGCTAAGACCGGCCACGTTGCTCCTGGTCTACCTAAAGGACCGAGCCTGGTGATGTGATTATTATGTATTAGGGCGCCATCAAATAAGAGCAAATGCTCTTGGAATTTGAGTGGTACTTCCACCTCCTCGAAAGGAGTGTAAATGTCGGGTGGAACCTCTATTTTGTAATAGTGGAAGTACTTTGTTACAGCATTTGCTGCTGGAAAATGTATCCATGTATAGTATACCTCTGTCTGCCGATATTCGTGTGCCTCAATTACGAATATGACTGTGCCACCTCTAGGTGTCAGTCCATTTTCTATAAGTTTTAAGGTTATAGATTTCCTTTTGGCGACCGGGATGAGTATTATATCCCCGTCCGCATCTAGTGCTGCAGTATCAGCTGCTACTATTTCAGCTGCTAATCTAACTGCCTCTCTTTCGTCATCACTTTCTGACATTTTACCGTTAGAAAGGTTATTCTTTTTGTTTGCAGATCAGGTTTCTTATGGAAACAGAGATTAGATGCACAATATTTTGGAACAGTGTATCCTTCAACGTTGACTAAACCAAGAACCTTACATAGGAGTTCCCTCCTGCGAGGTTTTGGAGGATATTACCTTTCACCCACTCCAGACGTCTTTGGAGTATTTGGGAAAAGGGGTCTGAGTGAGAAAGCACGACTGAGTTACTCTAAATGTCTTACGTTAGTTTTATCGCCCTTTCCAAACACGTTGGGCGCCATGTAGTGTAGTTCCTATCTTCCCAATAGGCTCTGCGCATTGGAATAATACCTACAGCAGTAAAGGCCTAGGCCAGACGTTAACTAGGTCTACTACTGTCGATACTAGACTTAAGTTTTGGGTTTGCCAGCGTAGCTCAGAGTTCGCTAGAAACTTTCTCGAATGTTCAGGAAAGAATTAACTCCCCTGATTAGACAAGAAGGGATTTAGTTTCTGACAACCATAGAACATGACAACTTTGCTCTCCCCTAATCAAGAGTGTATCTCCAGAGTCGTGTGAGCACAAGGCAATTATTTTACTCAGTCAGTACGTGCATTCTTAGTCTCATCAGATTGTAGAGAAAAGGAAGAGGCGGGCGTGTTCAATAAAAAGGTGTTATTTATTGATCAGTCTCTTTTCTCGTACAAGAGAAATGGATCGATATTATTGCAATACTTATAGTTAAGTAAAGTGCATACATTAAAAGCAATAGTATACAATAATACTGTAAAAACATTGATATGGTTTCTGAGCCATATGATGTTTAAAATGATTAAAATATATTTACATACACATATGCATTTGACTAAACGTACTCAACTGGTGTTTCTAAATACGCCTACCCCGTGTACCTGACCTAAGTCTAATGCGTGGGCGGGAATAGAAAGTTACAGTTTAAGTTAAGTTTGTTTTTGCCAAGTGAATAACTAACGAATTCTCTGTGAGGGGTTATTCAGTTCTGTACCTGGAAGTTAGGATGAATGAGGAATGGTATCTCTTTCTCTGGTCTCGATATTCCAGGCTGCCTGCGAGGGCTGCCCGAAAGCGCCGGTGCTGGGTCTCTCGGTAGGAGATAGCAGCGCGTCTCTCAGCGCGTCAGGAAGGCGGGGCTGCTGCCAGCGGGGTCTGCTGTGCTTCTGGGCTTCGGCAAGTATGGCTGCTCCGTCTCGTCACCACGCGTGTGTTTGCATAGGGCAAGATCGGCAATATTTATACCTTAAAGGTGCCGAGATTGACGTAAGGATGGACATAGATACGTCAATAAAGATGTCATACGACTTGCTCGTTAGCACATTCTTTTACTGAAGTTCTCTGTGAAATCAAAACAATGGCCGCACGGATTTTCCAGGTTGTCATAGGTTTGATTTGTTATGAGAACGTCGTATGCCTTATCAGGGGCTGGAGGAATGTCGCTTGTCTAATTAGATCTCAAGCGTTATGACCTAATCAGATAACACGTTCCTGTGCCGTAGTGTGACTGCGTCAGATAACGGTATCTGCATCATGGGGGTTTTCTGCCTCATGGGCTGACTGTTAGTTAACTTGACAGTTAGTTTAACCAGAATAGGGTCAGGAATAGGGGGATCGATTCAGAACCTATAGGAATACATGACACTGGTATGGGCTGCTATGCTGGCAGACGTAAAAGAAGAACAACCCCCCAGAAGCCAGGGGACCTCAGTGGGAGAGGCCTCCCATAGAGGGGAATAAGAGGGAAATACTGACTAGACCATGTTTATTGTTCCAGTAAATAGATATAGTACTGCATTTTCCATGTGACAATGCAACCTGATATAGATGAAGGGGGAAGGGGAGGGAAGGAGGGAGGGTGGGGGAGTTAGTTCAATGAGATGTTCTCTGTGAATTTATATTAGAAAGGATTGTGTGGGTCAGTACATTGTCAATATGTGGATACCAAATGTAAATGAGACGCATGCATACAGATGTAATGCTTCTACTTACAAATGCCAATAAAATTTATGAAGAAAAAAAAAATGAAAGAGCTACACCCCATGGATTTAACTGGTTTGAGGAAAAGTTGATGGTTTGACTATGTATTATATGGGAATAAAGAACCCAGTTCACGTGATAAGGATACTGCAAGTCACCTCAGAGTTCCAGAACCTTATAAAGCAACTCAGCCTTTGTTCTCACTCTTTCGATATGGTTATGGAACTCCTCGGTGACTTGCAAAATCCTTATAATGTACAGCAGAGGGTACTTTATCCCTTTTATAATGTGGTGTTGTTTCATTATATTTTGCATGTAGGTGTTTTTTATTTGTTAAAATATTTGCATATGGTGTGCAATCAGCATCCACTATTTTTTCTAGAAAGTTAGACAAACCCCTCCTCAGGGTTAATGTGTGTAGAGATGTATTGATTACCAGTAGAAAAGCAAACACCACTGACATGTTTCAGTCATCTTGGCCCTGCTCACATCATGTTCATGTGATCTTCACACTGACTTTAGAGCAAGCCTCTTAGAAAAAATGGATAATAGATCTTAATACATTCAATTTCCAGGTCTAAATGTTATTTTTGTTTAGTCAAAATTACATAAAAAGTGAAAAACATGCAAAAACTGCTAAGGTGTATGAAGTGTAACGCATTTTAAATGAATCTTCATATGTCCATAGCATCACTTATATGTATACTGCAATATTCACTGCAATATATGATTTACAATCGTCAAATGGAGAAAGAACGATAAGAGAAAAAATATTAAGAGAAACAAACCCACAGTGGATAATTCACAAGGTAATAGTAAACATAATATCAGCACATCTGAGCAAACCTTACTTCCCAAATCATGATATTATATTCAATAAATCATCTTTCACAATGTGACTGATATATCACTGATCATGTCATAAGTGATGTAATATGTGAGGTCATAAGCAGTGCATTGCGGGTGCACAAGTTATAGTTAGCTCTGGTAACTACAACTGCTAAACTGCTATGGTTTTGTACAAGTTAAATCTTAGCCTAAGTATAACGTCCCATTAACCTTTGCTTTTTTCAGTCAATTCCTAAGGTTTAAAAAAATATATATATTTCATAACAGTAATGTCCCTGTAGACTTTGGTTTTTTAATTGAAATTCAAAGGATTTTCAAATTTTGTTTCCTAACTATTATTTCCCTGTAAGCTTTGTTTTTGTTCATTGAATAACTACGATTTTTTTTTAACTAGTAGTCGTGTTTGCAGAGTGGTAGAGAAAGGGGACGGGCCTCTGACCCGCAATCAGAAATCCTGCTGTGTCGGACTTACTGGAGGTAACAGGAGGGCTTCTTGGCCCACAAGGACCCTCCGCATCCAAGAGGACTACATCCCCCAATGATTTGCAGAGTGTGTGGAGAAAGTGAGTGGGGCCTCTGACCGGCTCTCAGCAATTGTGCTGTGTGGGACTTACAGGAGGTGACAGGAGGGGTTTTTGGCTCCCAAAGGTCCTCAGCATCCAAGCACACCCAAACCGATAGTGCATCAGGAGGTGCGGTTGCAGAGTGGTGGAGAAAGGGGTCTTGGTCCCTGACCACGTCTCAGCAACTGCTACTGTTTGAGACTTACTGGAGGTAACAGGAGGGCTTCTTGACCCGGCGGGCCCTCAGCAGCCAAGGGGACTTCATCCCCCAACCAGTAGGGCACCAGGAGGTGTGTTTGCAGAGTTGTAGGGAAAGGGAGCATGGTCTCTGACCACCTCTCAGCAATTCCGCTGTTTGGAACTTACTGGAAGTAACAAGAGGGCTTATTGGCCACCAAGGGCCTCTTAGCATCCAAGGGGACTTCATTTCCCAACCAGTAGTGCTCCATGAGGGGCTTTTACAGATTGATGGCATATTTTATAAAAAGTGTGCGGGGTCCCAATCCCCCTCCCACACTGCCCCCGCGACAGCCACCCCTGGGGCAAAGTTATAATGCTAGCGGGGGGGCATAGAGCCCCCTCGCAGCCCCAGGGACCGCCACCACCCCGGGGCTCTGTTGTTAGTGATAGGGCCCTCTAAGGCCCCCCGAGCCCCGGGGTCGCACCCCCCGGGGCTTTTTTTTCTAAGTATGCGGGGGGCTCACGGCCCCCCAGCAGCCCCGGGGACCGCCACCCCTGGGGCTTTAATATTTGTGATAAAGGGCCTCTAAGGCCCCCCGAGCCCCAGGGACCGCCACCCCCCGGGGCTTATTTTTTAAGTATGCGGGCGGCTCACGGGCCCCATCAGCCCTGGGGACCGCCACCCCCCGGGGCTTCATTTTCTATAATAAAACCTGTGTGGGGGGCTCAAGCCCCCCCCACATGCCCTGGGGAGGTTGCGGTTCCCAGGGCATGTGGGGGGGCTTGAGCCCCCCACACAGGTTTTATTATAGAAAATGAAGCCCTGGGGGGTGGCGGTCCCCAGGGCTGCGGGGGCCCGTGAGCAAATGAGTGGGTCAGTGACGGACCCCCCAGCCCCAGGGACCACCACCCCCCGGGGCTTCGTACATGTTGGGAGGGGGGGCGCGCGGCCCCCCTCCTGGAGCCCTTGATGGCCCTGGGGACCGCCACCCCCAGGGCCGGCTCCTGCAGTGTCCCGGGGTGCCCACTCCCGGGACACTGCTGTTTGCTGTGGTAGGGCGGGAGTCTCGCGGCTCCCATCCTACCACAGCAAACTGCTTTGATTTGTGAAAGAGAGAGCAGGAAACCTGCTCTCTCTTTCAAAAATCAAAGCCGATTGCTTTTCTGTCCTGGGAGCAGCATGTTAGCTGCTCCCCATACAGAAAAGCAATGCCGGCTCCCGCAGGATGCGGGGAGCCGGCAGGGATTGTGGGGGGCTTGGGACCCCCCCACGGCCCCCAACAAGGAAGGCCAGGCCCCGGGATGGGGTCCCTGGGGCAGAAGGAGGAGGGCTTGAGGTAAGGATTGCACCACTCTGAAAACTCGCCCCCTGGCGTGTTTGCACAGGGGGAACTAATTCTCCTTGAATATTGGGGTTCCTCGGGGGGCAACTAGCCCACCAGGAACCTCCAGTATGCGCCAGGAGGCTGCGTTACAACTAGTAGTGCTCCAGGAGGGGCTTTTACAGATTGATGGCATATTTTATAAAAAGTGTGGGGGGGCCACAATCCCCCCCACACTGCCCCGGGGGACCGCCACCCTGGGGCAAAGTTATTATGCTAGCAGGGGGCATAGAGCCCCCTCACAGCCCTGGAGACCGCCACCTCTGGGGCTCTGTTGTTAGTGATGGGGGCCCTCTAAGGCCCCCCGGGGACCGTCACCCCCCGGGGCTTTTTTTTCTAAGTGCGCGGGGGGCTCATAGCCCCCCCACAGCCCCGGGGACCACCCCCCTCCCAAAAAACAAATAATAATTAATAAAAAAGCCCGGCCCCGGGGGATGGGGTCCCCAGGGCCTTAAGGGAGTATAGGAAGGGGTCTATGCAGCCCCCTAAACAAAAAAAACAATAAAGTTGAACATGCCCTGGGGGATGGGGTCCCCAGGCCGAAAAAGGCCACGGGAGGGGGGCCACGTGGCCCCCTTCCTGATTTAAAAAAAGAAAAAAATAATAAAAATTGGGGGCAGGCCCTGGGAGATGGGGTCCCCAGGGCCAAAAAAAAGAAAAAGAAGGGGGGCTACACAGCCCCCCTTCTTGAAAGCCCACCAGGAACCTCCAGTGTGTGCCAGGGGGCTCCCTTGTAGAGACGTGTAAAGAGGCCATGCCCCTTTTTACACCTCTCTGCAATGGAGCCCTCTGGCGCATACTGGAGGTTGCTGGTGGGCTAGTTTGCCCTCAGGGACCCCCAGTATGCGAGGGCAATTAGTTCCCCCTCTGAAAAAGCACCAGGGGGCTGCATTGTAGAGAGGTGTAAAAAGGGGCGTGGTCTCTTTACACCTCCCTGCAACGCAGCCCCCCGGCGCACACTGGAGGTTCCTGATGGGCTAGTTGGCCCCCAGGGACCCCCAGTATGCGAGGGGAATTACTTCCCCCTCTGCAAACACGCCAGGGGGCTGCATTGCAGAGAGGTGTAAAAAGGGGCGTGGCCTCATTACACCTCTCTGCAAGGCAGCCCCCTGGCGCATACTGGAGGTTCCTGGTGGGCTAGTTGGCCCCCAGGGACCTCTAGTATGCAAGGGGAATTAGTTCTCCCTCTGCAAACACGTCAGGGGGCTGTGTTGCAGAGAGGTGTAAAAGGGGGTGGGATCTCTTTTCATGTCTCTGCAATGCAGCCCCCTGGCACGGTTGCAGATGTGGAAATAATTCCCGTTGAATACTGGGGGTCCCTGGGGGCCAACTAGCCTATCAGAACCTCCAGTATGCGCCAGGGGGCTCCGTTGCAGAGAGGTGTTAAAAGGGGCATGGCCTCTCTACACATCTCTGCAAGGCAGCCCCCTGGCGCATATTGGAGGTTCCTTGTGGGCTACTTTGCCCCCAGGGACCCCCAGTATGCAAGGGGAATTATTTCGCCCTCTGCAAATGCGCCAGAGGGCACGTTTGCAAAGTGGTGCCTTAATGTTTTTTTGGGGGATTGGCAGGGTACGCGTATCCTTGGGGGTCCTTGTGGGACCACCTGAGCAGGTCTAGGGGGTCAGTAACCTCCAGTATGTGGCAGGGGGCTGCCTTGCAGAGATGTGTAAAGAGACCACGCCCCTTTTCACTACACTCCACAACGCAGCTCTGCGTCACTTACTGGAGGTACCTGGTGGGCTACTTGGGCCCCAGGGATCCCCAGTATTCAAGGGGAATAACTTCCCCCTCTGCAAACGCGCCAGGGGCGCGTTTGCAGGGTGGTGCAGGGAGGGGGCGGGGCTTGAGGTGAGGATTGCACCACTCTGCAAATGCGCCCCCGGGCGCGTTTGCAGAGGGGGAAATAATTCCCCTTGAATACTGGGGTTACCTGGGGGCCAAGTAGCCCACAAGGAACCTCCAGTATGCACCAGGAGGCTGCCTTGCAGAGAGGTGTAAAAAGGGGCGTGGCCTCATTACACCTCTCTGCAAGGCAGCCCCCTGGCGCATACTGGAGGTTCCTGGTGGGCTAGTTGGCCCCCAGGGACCTCTAGTATGCAAGGGGAATTAGTTCTCCCTCTGCAAACGCGTCAGGGGGCTGTGTTGCAGAGAGGTGTAAAAGGGGGCGGGATCTCTTTTCATGTCTCTGCAATGCAGCCCCCTGGCACGGTCGCAGATGTGGAAATAATTCCCGTTGAATACTGGGGGTCCCTGGGGGCCAACTAGCCTATCAGAACCTCCAGTATGCGCCAGGGGGCTCCGTTGCAGAGAGGTGTAAAAAGGGGCATGGCCTCTCTACACATCTCTGCAAGGCAGCCCCCTGGCGCATATTGGAGGTTCCTCGTGGGCTACTTTGCCCCCAGGGACCCCCAGTATGCAAGGGGAATTATTTTGCCCTCTGCAAATGCGCCAGAGGGCACGTTTGCAAAGTGGTGCCTTAATGTTTTTTTGGGGGATTGGCAGGGTACGCGTATCCTTGGGGGTCCTTGTGGGACCCCCTGAGCAGGTCTAGGGGGTCAGTAACCTCCAGTATGTGGCAGGGGGCTGCCTTGCAGAGATGTGTAAAGAGCCCACGCCCCTTTTCACTACACTCCGCAACGCAGCTCTGCGTCACTTACTGGAGGTACCTGGTGGGCTACTTGGGCCCCAGGGATCCCCAGTATTCAAGGGGAATAACTTCCCCCTCTGCAAACGCGCCAGGGGTGCGTTTGCAGGGTGGTGCAGGGAGGGGGCGGGGCTTCAGGTAAGGATTGCACCACTCTGCAAACGCGCCCCCTGGCGCGTTTGCAGAGGGGGAAATAATTCCCCTTGAATACTAGGGGCCCCTGGGGGCCAAGTAGCCCACAAGGAACCTCCAGTATGCACCAGGAGGCTGCCTTGCAGAGAGGTGTAAAAAGGGGCGTGGCCTCCTTACAGGTCTCTGCAAGGCAGCCCCCTGGCGCTTTCTGGAGGTTCCTGGTGGGCTACTTGGCCCCCAGGGACCCCCAGTATTCAAGGAGAACTATTTCCTCCTCTGCAAATGCGCCAGGGGGTGCATTTGCAGAGTGGTGCCTTCATGTTTTTTTTTGGGATCAGCAGGGTACGCGTACCCTATGCGTGTCCTGGGATTTTTAAAAATAAAATAAAATTGGGGGGAACCGTGGGGGTCCTTGTGGGACCCCCTGAGCAGGCCTAGGGGGCCAGGTACCTCCAGAATGCGCCAGGGGGCTGCCTTGCAGAGAGGTGTAAAAGGGGGCGTGGCCTCTTTACACCTCTCTGCAACGCAGCCCCTGGCGTACACTGGAGGTTCCTGGTGGGCTAGTTGGCCCCCAGGGACCCCCAGTATGCAAGGGGAATTAGTTTCCCCTCTGCAAACGTGCCAGGGGGCTGCGAAGCAGAGAGGTGTAAAAAAGGGCGTCGCCTCATTACACCTCTCTGCAATGCAGCCCCGTGGCGCATACTGGAGGTTCCTGGTGGGCTAGTTGTCCCCAGGGACCTCCAGTATGCAAGGGGAATTAGTTCTCCCTCTGCAAACGCGCCAGGGGGCTGCGTTGCAGAGAGGAGTAATGAGGCCACGCCCCTTTTTACACCTCTCGGCAACGTAGCCCCCTGGCGCATACTGGAGGTTCCTGGTGTGCTAGTTGGCCCCCAGGGACCCCCAGTATGCAAGGGGACTTAATCCCCCAACTTAGAACGCATTACGGGGCATGTTTGCACAGTGGTGAAGGTAGGGGGCGAGGCTTGAGGTGACATGTGTGCAAACACGCCCTGTGGCGCGTTTTAGGTTGGAGAATATATTCCTCTTCAATCTAGAGGTCCCCTAGGGTACCTCTAGTAAGTGCCACGGAGCTGTGTTGCAGAGTGTTGTAAAGGGGGTGTGCCCTCTGAACACCTCTCTACAACGCAGCTCTCTGGCACAAACTGGAGGTACCTGATGGGCTTGTTGGCTCACAGGTGACCTCAGGATTGAAGAGGAATATATTCCCCAATCTAAAACGCGCCACAGGGCGTGTTTGCACACATGTGTCCTCAGGCCCCACCCCCTTCGTTCACTATTGAGCGAAATATTTCTCTAAAATCAGCCGAAGTACGAATTCCGATTTACTCACCTGTTATCACGAGAGGCGTCAGTGCTGCATCATTGAGCCCAGGACGGACCCTGAAAAGTATATGTAATCATACTTACAGTAACTTGAATTTCCTTCCATAGGCTAACATTGACATGTTTTACTTGGAAAATCTTCTCAGTGTGGAGTTTTTGGAACTTTAAAAAATTCCACTAAAATCAGCCGTACTACGAATTCCGATTTACTCACCTGTTATCATGAGGGACCTCCGTGCTTCATCTTTCAGCCCACTACTGATCCTGAAAAGTAATTCTAATCGTAGTTAAAGTAACTTGAATTTCCTTCCATATGCAAACATTGACATGTTTTACTTGGAAATTCTTATAAGTGTGGAGTTTTGGAACTTTAAAAAATTCTTCTAAAATCATTCGAACTACGAATTGCGATTTACTCACCTGTTATCAGGAGAGACCTCAGTGCTGCATCTTTTAGCCCACTACTGATCCTGAAAAAAGATTCTAATCGTAGTTACAGTCACTTGAAATTCCTTCCATAGGCTAACATTGACTGGTTTCACTTAGACCTCAGTGCTGCATCTTTCAGCTCACTACTGTTCCTGAAAAGTAAATTTAACTGTACTTACCAGTAACTTGAATTTTCTTCTTTAGGATACCATTGCCTGCTATATAAAATGTATATAGATTAAAAAAATATTTAAAAAATTACAATTTCAATATTTTTAAAAACATGTATTTTTCAATTTATATAAAAATATGTCATGTAATTTAAAAAATGAAATATCTAAAAAGAAATAATTTAAAATAATGTAGTAAATCAGTATAAAAAAATATATCAATTAATACATTTAAAAATTATCATTTACAAAACCTTTGAAATTCACTGAAAAAACCATAGGTTTCACCCACGTTATAGTTAAAAATGAGCATTTAAAAAAACTTAGAAATTCACTGAAAAAAGCATAGGTTTCACCCGCGTTATAGTTAAAAATTAGCATTTAAAAAACCTTAAAAATTCACTGAAAAAACCATAGGTTTCACACAAGTTATAGTTAAAAATTAGCATTTAAAAAACCTTAGAAATTCACTGAAAAACCATAGGTTTCACACATGTTATAGTTAGCTGGACATTTCACTCATACAAAACCATTGAAATTCCCCCGTTATAGTTAACTATAACTCGCGCGCCCGCAATGCACTGCTGATGACGTCACATATTACATCACTCATGACATGGTCAGTGACATCACTCATGACATCACTGATGACATCTCAAATGACTCATATTGGTGTGTTAAGGGTTTTGAAAATTATAGTCTGTATTTTAGAGTGGACCACGCATGATCGCAAGCTGCGCACACGTTTTGCGCTTCAGGTGTTACTAACTCACTGCGCCGCAAGTCATCGCCACAAGCCGTATTAAGGCAGAATTCATTAGACAAAAGACATTGCTCCGAGTGCGGCCCGACGGTACCACGTAACATTGCAGGGTGCGTACACGCTGTGTCCTTCAGGTGCTACTAACTCACTGCACCATAAGTCATCGCCACTTGGCTTTATCAAGGTAGAATTCATTAGACAAAAGACATTGCTCTGAGTGCGACCCCTCTGGACCACACATCATCGCAGGCTGCACACACACTGTGTGCTTCAGGTGCTACTAACTCAATGCACCATAAGTCATCAACACATACCCTTATTAAGACAGAATTCATTAGACAAAAGACATTGCTCCCAGTGCGGCCGGCCGGGACCATGTATCATCGCAGGGTGCACACACGCTGAATGCTTCTGGTGCCACTAACTGTGCAGCTCAACTCAATGCCACGTGGCTGTGCACCCATCCTGACCGCTGCCTCTGCCGGACACTGGGGTCACACGGTTTACAATTCGAGGTTAGTAGCAACGCAAATTGTGTAAGAGACTGTAATGGGTTAAGAAGACCAAATGCTCCCAATCTGTGCAGCTCAAATCAACCTCATGTGCCTGTGGGCCTTTGCTGACCGCTGCCTCCGGCCTGCACTGTGGAAGACTGATGACACGTGGTGCCAACTAACACTGTTCAACACAACCCGATCCCACATATATAACTGGTTCCTGACTCCTGAATGGCAGCAACCCCAGCTTCGTGGCAGCGACCATAGCACCAGACTCCCTTCAATCAGTGAGGGGTATTCGCATAAGGAAGGCCGGCGACACGTGGTGCCACTGAACCTGCACTACTCAGGCCAGTGGGGCCACCAAAGTATGCATGTGGCTTTGTGCCCTTGCACACCACTACCTCCGGCCTACTCTGTGGAAGACCGGTGATCTATGGTGCCACTAACCGTCTTCAACACAAGTCAATCTAACTATGGGTGAAAATCCTTTCAGCTCGCGGAATTTGTGAATTTTTGGCAATTTCACGGTCCGCAAATCGTGCGAAATTGCCAAAGAATTCGCAATTCGCAAGCTGGCGGATTTTTTTGCTTGGTCGCGCTTCAAAAATACAATCTCCCGCGCGCGGCGTTGACTTACCGTGATTCTGAGTTCGCCGAGTTGTTTTCCTCCCGGTTTGCGTGAGCTGTGCCATTTTTGGATCTGGTGCGTTATCGCGCGAGACTTTTCTACCGCGAGTACGTCATAGCGGCCTGCCATCTTACACTGCGAGAGTTTGAGAATGCGACCACATCATAAGGGCCCGCGATCACACATCGCGAGAGTAAACAATTGCGAACACGTAGATGCGACGCGTAGCTGACTTCCGGCGAGAGATTTGAACAGCTCGCTTTCCCGAACTTGCAAAAAATGAATTTCTGCACAAGAAATCCACCGCAGGCAGCATAAACCTTCTGAAAATGATGATTTGGATCAGAATAACTCCTCAGATTGACATTTGGCTGCACTTTTTTGTGGAAGGAGTCCATTTTTGGGGGGGTGCTTTGTGCCATAGACCTGCACCCAGTCCGTCTCCTTTCATCCATTATGCCCAGGGGTACTCAGTGGTGCATGGACCAAAGATTTCTTTGTGTTCTCTTGATTTTAAAAATCATTTAGGGCATGGATGGCATTGGATTGTGGTGATTTTTGTGTGTTTTTCGATTTTTTGGGGTGTTGTTGGGGCCTGGCCATGTGGGTGGGGTGGGAGGAAGGAAGTGCCCCAGAGTTTCCAACTTCCTGTTCCTGTCCAGCAGGCTCCTCCCAGTGCTTTGTCCATGTCCTGGTCACTTTTCATTTGGATCTGGAGCTGGAAGGATTACTTTTTGTGGCTGCTGCTGAATATTTGCATTTGAGGACTTTTTGTTTGGATCACTTTTGGAAACCTTTTGGATTTGAGATTTTACAAGTAAGTGGTGTTGTTTGTTTGGGGCTTTGTAATTGCTGCAAGTACAATTTTTAAACTTTTTCACAACTTTAAAAAATATATATTGTTGGTAGCCACAGTATCTAGTAGTCCCAGGGTTAGTCATGGGTGCATGATACAACTGTTTGTGTGAGTTTTGTTGAACTTAAATATCATTTTGTCATGGAATTGAATAGCTCACTGTCATTTATATGTGGATTGTTTTTTTAATTTTGGGGTGCGTGTAAAGCTGCACTAGCCAGTAGGCCCAGGGGTAGTTAATGGTGCATGGACCAAGACTTTCTGTGGGGTGTCGTGAATTTAAACATCATTTAGGGCATGGATGGCATTGGATTGTCGTGATTTCTGTGTGGTTTTTGATTTTTTTGGGTGTTGTTAGGGCCTGGCCATGTGGGTGGGGGCCATTTTGAGGCCTGGTCCAGGCAGGGCCTGGCCATGTGGGTGGGAGTCAAGGGGCCATTTTGAAGCCAGGCAGTGTGCTTTGTGCCATAGGGCTGCACCCAGTCTACCTCCTTTCATCCATTATGCCCAGGGGTACTCAGTGGTGCATGGACCAAGGCTTTCTGTGTGTTCTCTTGATTTTAAACATCATTTAGGGCATGGATGGCATTGGATTGTGGTGATTTTTGTGTGTTTTTCGATTTTTTGAGGTGTTGTTTGGGCCTGGCCATGTGGGGGGGGCCATTTTGAGGCCTGGTCCATGCAGGGCCTGGCCATGTGGGTGGGGGTCAAGGGGCCATTTTGAAGCCAGGTAGTGTGCTTTGTGCCATAGGCCTGCACCCAGTCTGCCTCCTTTCATCCATTATGCCCAGGGGTACTCAGTGGTGCATGGATCAAGGCTTTCTGTGTGTTCTCTTGATTTTAAACATCAGTTAGGGCATGGATGGGATTCGATTGTGGTGATTTTTGTGTGTTTTTCGATTTTTTGGGGTGTTGTTGGGGCCTGGCCATGTGGGTGGGGGCCATTTTGAGGCCTGGTCCAGGCAGGGCCTGGTCTTGTGGGTGGGGGTCAAGGGGCCATTTTGAAGCCAGGCAGTGTGCTTTGTGCCATAAGCCTGCACCCAGTCTGCCTCCTTTTATCCATTATGCCCAGGGGTACTCAGTGTTGCATGAAACAACTCTCTCTGTGTGGTCTCCCTTCTATTAATGTAAAAATCCATTTTTGATTAGAAATAATTTACATTTTTATTTTTAGTCTTTCCGTTTTTGGGTGTGTTGTAATAATAATAAATGCCTAGTTACGAATAATAATTGAAACACAACATTTGCAACATTTATTTAACTGATGTTCCTCTGGCTTCCTTTGCTTTTAGATGCACAAAGAGAACCACAAATCATCCTCATCGTTCATCATCAGTGCCAGGAAGAAGTCCTGCTGCGGAGTGTGCACAATGTCACGTGATGTCACGTGTGGCCACAGACAACTCTGCAACTCGTGCAACTGCGGCCTGCTGTTCTGACATCTGAAGAAGATGGACCCAAAGAAAGGTGGCCGTAGCTCCTCTACCAAGAAAGTTGCCAGTGCCACTGCCAGTAAGAAGGAGCAGAAGAAGCAAGTGGTGCCACTTACCAAGGAGACTGGTGTGCCCACAGACTGCGCCTGCAGCAGCGGTGTCTGCCGGGGACCAAGCTGGGAGCAGCACCTCAGCTTCATTGGTCTTAGTGCCACCACGCCAAGTTAGGCCCAAGGCCATGAGTGCTGCAGAGGCAGCTTCTTTAATTGCTAAATTACCATCGACCAGTGATGTTGGCGTTGACTCATCGCAAGAAAGTAGCATCCAATCAACGCAGGGTGTAACTCATCTGACAGGTGTTCAACCACAGCCGCAACGACAACCAGAGGTGCAACAAGGAGAGGCGCAAGGAGAGGCGCAAGGAGTTGCGCTGGCGCAGGGAGTGGCACAAGTAGAGGCACAAGGGGTGGCGCAATGAGTGGCGCATGGAGAGGCGCATGGAGTGGCACATGGAGAGGAGCATGGAGTGGCGCAAGGAGTGGCGCATGGAGAGGCGCATGGAGGGGTGCATGGAGAGGCGCATGGAGAGGCGCATGGAGAGGCGCATGGAGAGGCGTATGGAGAGGCGCATGGAGAGGCACAACTGCCCACAATGCTTGTTCCTCCAGAAGTAGGGGCACATCAGGAAATCGAGATTCAAGCGGAGGTATCATCCGAGCAAGCCACTCCTCCTGATGAACCATTGTCTTCCAGATCCCCAGCAAGAAAAAGGTCAAGGAGGGCTAGTACAAGTTATTCTTCAAGCCCCCTTCCTTCTGATGATCTCGATGTTGATTGGAAGCCTTCAATGCAGTCTGAGAGGGAGGCACGCTATGAGCCGACAAAGGTAGCTAAGCCTAAATGGAAGGTTCCCTCAAGGCTTTCACTTATGGGTGATGATGACGAACAAGAAGAAGAAGTGGTGTATTCTGCTGCTGGTGAACAGTCTGACGATGACGACTCAGTCACCACAGTCGTCACTCCAGCCCCAGCAGGCATGCAGCAGACAGACATTTTTACCCTATCCCGAATTGCTGTTGAGCGGGATGTGGGCAGCGTGGCAGTGGTACTACCACCAACACAAGTAACTACTACACCAACAGGACCTACAGCTGCCATATTTTCTCTTCAGAAGGGCCGGCTGGGACCTCATCCAGCTCGACCTCCGTTTCCTCAAGTAGTGGAGCTGTAACTGTAAGTGCACAACAGAGTCAAATTCGGACACACCCATCCTCCACTTCATCTGGCATTGAAAGCAGCACCTCCACCACCACCACCAGAAATCTCAACACCCCAGTTTGGGACTTCTTTAGTATTAGCAAAAAGGCAGAAAACCTAGTTATTTCTTCGATTTGTAAAACTGTAGTTAGTCGGGGTAAGCTTGGTACCAACTATGGTACCGGAGGCCAGAGAGGTCATCTCCAAAAACACCACACTATCCAGTGGGAGGCGCACCTAAGTAAGATCCGGGCAGCCAAAAGTAAAACAAATCCAAATGTATCCATTGATATTGCATCTGATGATGACGAGGGGCTGATCGTGCAGGGGGGAGGTGAATAAGCGACAGACATTTTTTCTAGTACACACAGTACCCCTGGCAGCAGCACTTCAGTGTTAGCGCCCACACCCTCTACCCCTGCACCAACTATGAGGCACACTAAGAGTCTGGGGGAGACACCAATGTGAAAAAGTACATCAATGAGCCTAACTGGGTTGAAGAGGTCTGGATCCTCCTCATCACATATGAAAATAGTCCAGACCACCATTAAAAGCATGTTTTGGTCGGAGGCGCCATTTGAACGCAACCACCCAACGGCACGTCTTTATAATGCAATGCTGACTAAAATGTTAGCGCTGGACCTTCTCCTTTTTTCTTTCATGGAAGGGGTGGGTTTTCGAGAATTTGTGGCAACAGACTGCCCTAAATGGAAGGTAACTAGCCGGTCCTATTTTGCCAGAGTTGCGGTTTCAGCACTACATCAAGATGTGCTGGAGGTGATTGGGGCAGCTTTGCAGAAGAGTGCTGTTCACACTATCCACCTGACAACAGACATGTGTACCAGTTCCCAAGCCCTTGATTACATGTACATCACTGCACACTGGGTCTCTTTTGCAGGGGTTAGAGAGAAGCTATCTGCAGGTGTTGACTGTGACACAATTTTTCAAGCTACTCAGAAACATGAAACAGTAGCCATGTTTGGCATGGAGAAATCTCATACTGCAGTAAACATTTTGGAGGAGTTTAACGGTCTTTGAATGGCTGGTGCCAAGAAAGCGCATACTTGGCTATGTTTCAACGGATAACGGCAGTAATATAGTTAAGGCCATGAATGATGGTGGCTATTTTAGAGTGCCGTGTTTGGGGCACAGTATTAACATTGTTGTTCAAGATTTCTTGAAAAAAGAAAACACAGTCAGCAAGTTACTGACCAGCTGCCGAAGAATCTGCACACATTTCAACCATTCTTTTAAGGCACGGAAGCAGCTGAGGATCATTCAACGTGACCGTAGAGTGCCAGTCAAAGGACTCATCCAGGAGGTGGCAACACGTTGGAACTCAACCTTCAACATGCTTGAATGTCTGTTAGAGCAGTGCTTGGTAACCAATGAGTATGTCTTTGCACTGGGTTCTTCTATGAAAGACATGAGGCTAGAGGTGGAGGAATGGGGCCTAGTTAAAAACCTGACAGACATGCTTCGTCCTTTTGAGGTCTTCACACGTGAAGTCAGAAGGGAGGACTGTACTTTGGGCAAAGCTATCCCATTGTTGTGCATGTTAGAAGGCGGCATCTTCAACGTTCAAAGATGATACTGACAAGCAAGACGCATATCAGTTGGCGGAGAGCTTATTAATCCGCCTTAATCCTTAAAGCAATACATTCAGAACAACATTACATTTGTGCCACTATTCTGGATCCACGCCACAAAGAGGCAGTGGCCAGCAATAGATTCATTCCTTTTAAAGAAGCAGATGTTTCAAAGTACAAACATTGGCTAGCTCTGTCAGCCACTCGGTTCGAAAAAGAGCAGCAGGAAATTGAACAAAACGCCACAAGTATTACTGAATCAGCAGGCCATCCGGTGTCAAGGTCCACTTCTGTGGCCGAAGGCAGTCACTTTCCCTCAGAGCCGCTACCAACAGCAGCAACGGTATCATCATCATCCTCCTCACCTGCACCAGGCCCAGCAATAATATTGTCGGAAGCGGATTGATTAACTCATCAAGGGTTTGCTCGTTACAGTGCTGATGCAAAGGCCACATTGTATCTTCAAAAAGTACCCGCCCCTCACCCAAAAATGTGGAGAGGTTAGCAATGATCAAGATGAATCAGCACTTCATACCACCAGATTACAAAATACGTGAATCCACGCAGGAAGAAGAGGAGGACATCGACTTAGGTGGCAGAAGTTCTTCTCTGTTAGCTGACCTACTCCCGTTGTAAGTCACAGAGTTTGAGGACGAGCTCTATTTCCCAGGCACCTAGGTCTGAAATACTGACTTCCTTTTTTTTCCGTCCTTATTCACGTTTTATTCCTGTGTCTTTCTTTGTTTTGCAACACAAGAAAACTTTAATCATAACAAATCCATCACCAGCACGGTCTTCGTCTTATTTCCTTATTGAAGGTACTGCTGTCTGCATTCCTGAAGTTCACAATTTCACAACCCAGTCATGCTCCTCTATCCTCCTCCTTCAGACTCCCTCTATCCATTTCCTTCAAGGCAGATGGCTGGATTACGCAGAATCAAGTCCGCTAAACAAGAGAAGTGGGACTGGAATTACTGACTATATGCTGATTACTGATGCTGACTGTTACTTCGGAAATTGACATGAGAGGCAGCCCTGTGGGGCTTAACTTTAAGAAGAAGATGCGGACAAAAAGTGGAACAGGTAATGAATTATAATGATGAGATGGCATGCACTGCAGTGGACAACACTGGCTGTCTGGCTCTGTTGAAAGCAATTGCTGTTTGTTTGTTGTGCATGAAATGAATCATATGTGTTCTGTTATTATTTATTCTTTTACTTTTTACACACTAAATCTAACTCAAGTCTACTCTGTTTTTCCCTTGTTTAATTCAAATTGTACTTGTACTGCAGGTGCCACAACGTTGCATTCTTTAATATGGAAAATGTCCTTGGAATCACTGTGTGTAGACTGCGACTGCATGAACAACATTGAATTTGCCAATATACCATTGAGATGATGAGTCTTGATGATCAAAGTTACATAATATCTTTATTCTTTACAGTTACTCACTGGGATGGATGCTGGATCATCATCGTCGGTTTACGGAAGAACTATGGCCACTTCGTGAGTGGCAAACAGGTAAACAAGTCAACAACAACCACAGCAGAACTACATGTCTGTCTAGTCATGGTATGGAGTGGTCGAGCCAGTGTAGCGTTGTTATGCCAGAGTCCAGACAGAAGTTCATGTAAATATGCGGGTATGTGGCTTTCTGCATACAATTAGATATGCTTTGTCTGTCAGTGTCAAAGAGGTATGCTACATCAGGTTGGTTCACTCAGTGGTGCCTGTCTTGACCGTCTGCATGGCCCTGGCCTGCTGTGTGCTAATTATATTACTATCCTTGAAAAGGAGACTGAGAGTAGGCACTTTAGAAATGATGCTTGTTGTATGTAATACTGTTGCCTCTGAAACTGAAAGTGTTATTTTTGCACTACACACCGTACCATATATTTTTTCTCCGTGGTACTTTTTTAATATCACTTCCTGTTTTTCCCTCAACAATTACAGGCCGGCTTTTACCCTGTTGCGATGGGAAAAGCAATCATTAACTCAGGCTTACCATTAGCAATCCGCAATTCCGCATCCGCCAGGCAGGCAGTGGACAGTGTGTCTGGTCGTCAAGATTGATCAACGGAGCGTCAGATGGAATGGAGGAGTAACGCGAATAAAAGGAATGGCTGGATGCATGCAACTTCCCAAATTGAACAGGACAACAACAACATACAGTTACAGTATCCTCTTCACTTCTCCTTATCTTTTAAGTAATGTTATTGTTGTGAACTTCTATGAGTGCGTTTGTTTCCTCTCTGCTTCAAATTCATCCCTCCAGCTATTTGATAAGTTTCTTTGCTATTTCTAAAACTAATTTAATGTACTAATAAGTGTTTATTCTCTACTGTCAAATAATGTTTCTTCATAGTTAGTAAGTTGTAGTGAGTACTACTTTTCAGTAACCTAACCATCCATTTAGCAAACAACTTCATGCATGCAGTAGTGCACTTCCTTTATGTCCCTTAAAAGATTTATGGATATCTTTGTATCCAAGGATTTGTTTTTCTTCATTTGTTGTTTGTCCATGCTGTGTTATTTTCCACTCTCCACAAAACTTTCCCAAAAACCCCCATTCCCATCCAATTTTCAAAACCTAACCCTCTTCCCCCGGGCTGTGTGGTTTTCATTGAGGTGTGACTAAATGACAACAATAATTCCACACACTTGCTGGGGAGGATATGGTCAAAGCAACAGAAAATCAATTTCAAGGATGGTGAAGGAATCTGAGGATATATTCTTACTGTGTACTGTACTATCTATCGTACTGTTCCAATGCTACGCTCTGGCCACTCAATGTTTCATTTCCTTTTTTTTCATATGCTGCTACTGCCAGTGTGTACCACTACTACTACCACCACCACAACGATGATATTTCATCTGTCCAGGATTCCAGAGCCAACCTTAATCGCCATTTGCCATGCACCCAACCCTGTGCCTAGCCCTATTCTCAAACATGAATCACAGGTAATATATGCATTTTGGGGGTGGGAAGAATAATGGAGTAGGAGGAGAGGAGAGACTGACGGTAGTACTAGTAAAGTAGTAGGACAATTGAATTCACTAACTTTGTCAGTGGCACTTTTCTACAAATTTGGGCGATTAAACAATTTGAATCAACCAGCCCGTTAAGTTTCAGGAAAACAAACGTACAGTTGAGTTAACCCCCCCCCCCACCTCCCCAACAAAACAGTAAAAACGCTTTTTCTATGTTTAAGTTGAAAATAAATAATTATTTACACCCTAACAAAAATAAACTATTTGGTTCCTGGGCCATCAGCCGCCGATATTCGGTGACAATTGCCTCCAGTTTCCGTTGCAAGGCCGGTCTAGCCAACTCCTTCCATGTTAGTTTGGAAGGAGCATCTATATGAAGAAAGAAAAACATAGTGTAACCAATGCTCTTTAAGATTAACACAAAATATTTCAGCAGAAAGTTGTGCCACAGTCGCACTAGCAACTTGCAAGCACAGTACATAATATTTGTGACACGTATCTATCTAACCTCCCACTTCGTCGCCCTCTGCTCTAACATTAGTGGGAGTTTCAGGAATTCTACTAGCACTATACGGACTCACTATATTAGACATAGACAGTACACCAGTCTTCTTCTTCTCTCTTGTTTAGCGAAATTGGTACGTAAACTTGTGGAAGCCTGCATAATGCCAACGTAGTCAACTTGCACCCAAAAAACCCAGACGCAAGCCATGATGACACAGACTTGCGTTACTGTTACCAGTCTAGTACATGCAGGTGGTGAAGCTCTTACTTTTGTATTACGGGTGGCACTGGCCATAGTCTGTTGCAAGGGCCTCTGCCTAATTAATTTAACTTTCACCCTGCCCTGCCCCTGACTACTACAAAGGGAAAATGAAGTAGATAATATGATCATCTATCCCTTCACACGATATTTGCTTACATATAGGATGACATTTAGGTGCTTTGTTTTTGATTGAGTGAACACCGATAGGCCACACATGAATGACAGAGTTGTAAAAAAATGATTAACAGAGGTAGTGAGTGAGTGGTCACCGTAATCGCCGGATATATGCTGTGCTTGCAAACTACTGTTACTAGTCATGGTAGTATTCTGAAAAATTACAACTTCTACTTTCCTCGGCTTTGCTACTCTGGCACGGACATGCGGTGTTACATGCTCTTCAAAGTAACACTCTTCATCCAGTGACCGTCTACTCTGTCTACTACATATACCTATGTTAACTATGAGGAAGATACCATCCAGGCAGGCAGGCATCCATCCATTCAAAGTAACTGTCAATCATTCTTCTTAATGTCTGACTCTCAACTGGACAAACCTTACTTTTTTTCACCGAAAAACAACCTTTTGCCTTTTTTTTGTAAAACGCCAGCCATGCATCCGTGCTTGACTTGCATTTGAATTTGAACCAAAGGATATATTGCGCACACATACAGTTTCTGTTTCACCCACCCAGGCAGTCCTCCTTTCTTTCTCCTTCCAACCATCCTTGCTTCAGCCTTCAACCGGCAATGGATCAGACCATGCATCAGAATCCCAGCCACTTCGGGCAGCATTCAAAAACAAGTATCATTCTTTGCCAGTCATTAATTTTCATTTGCTCGTCCTTCCTTACACCCTTCTTTCCCTTTTCGTTCATCCCATCCATCAAGTTCATCTCTGATCTGACTTGGCTTCTCGATAAAACTTTCACAGCTGAGTTGAAGTCAAATTTAGAGGAGGCCATTGGTTACTCGTCAACTCCCACCGCTATTGATAATGAGAAGTCAAGGGTGACCTGGTTGACAAAAACTTAGTTCTAAATTTGTTAGTCTTCTTAACAGTAAAGTGTACTTGTACTGTACAACATATACAACCCTGCAGAGAGCCCACTCTGCAATCTCAATGAGTAAGGAATATAATAGCTTACCAATGCCCGCCACTACCGTGGCATCCCCCACAGCAGTTCCGGCTGGCTGTGGCACCGCATCAGACCCTGGAGTGCCCACCTCCGCGCTGGCCCCGGCACTGGTGGTTGGCTGTGCCGATGGTGTTACGCCTAAAGAAAACATTTAATATTTTTAGATGCCATATACACCACTCCCTATTTTGTCTAGGAATGAAAAAAAATTACTAGTACTACATAAACAAATGTATTCATTTGTGACTCTCTAGTCTAAACAAAAAATGTCACTTTCTTCAGGGAAGGGTGTTTATTTATGCTTAAACATAACATGGATGCTACACTTTTTGACACAACTGATGAATGCTTGCTTTTTAACACGCACAATTTTTCTCATAACAGACAGAAGCTTCCCTTCTACGAACAACAGCAAGATCATCATAATTTCTTAGTCGGAGTCGTCAACGATTTATCCCTACCAAGACTTTAAGTTCCAACCAGGTGAGGGCTCTCCCACAAATAATGTGTGAAATCAGCTACTTTTCAGTCGTTCTCCGTTTGTTGTATGACATTGATTTTAATAAATGTTTTTATATAATGCACAATTACAATTTTTACAGAGTACACACAGAGCTACTTGTTTTACTTTTAATAAAGCTTTAAAACTTACATAGACTTCGTGGTTTTTGGTCATGAGTGAGTGAGCGAAAGGGTTTGCATTTTAATTTGCAAGCATGAGTCCGTGACTCTGAGAGGTCGGGACTCTGACTCCATAGTCTTATGTTCTCTGGGTTGTAAAATCATTGGGGATCATCGCTGCATTCGGGAGCAAAATAATTACTCTCCGACACACTAGCTAGTCACTAAGGAGATTGGGGGTTCAACTTCTGGTATGACTGAGGTATGTGGAAAGTCTAACTGCGCCTATTATCATTTATAACCAATGCCCTATTTCTTGTCCATAGTTCTGTATGTGCAGAATAGTCCCTGCAACAGTAGTAGTCTGTCGTCCTATCCAATCAAAAAGTAAACTAGTATCTTATTCTTGGTGGCCATTGACAATTTATTGTTGGGAATTGTCAAAGCATAAACATTTAGAAGACTTCAATAGGCATTATGGACAAGCCAGACGACTGCACAAAGTGCCTAAAGCTATTGCTGAATAGGAGTTTTGTTTAACAGTAGTACACCTTTTGTCAACTGTGCAAGCTTAGCTAGCTACACAGACAGACTAATAATAATCTAGTAGTAGCACAGAGAGTCATAGTGGAGGCAGGATAAGAATTTAGAAACAGTCTACAAGAAGATCAAAGACGATTTAGGAGAAAATAGAATTATGAGGAACGTTTGGAATAAATAGGTGCTGTAATAGAGAAGGAAATATAATTAATAACATTAACAGGAAAACTTACTCGGGCCAGCAGAGGAGCCCTCGGCGGACCTATCCTGGCCTTCCTGTTGTTGTTCCTGCTCCGCCGGCACCGCTTCCTCCTCCTCTGTCCTCTTGCCCCTGGGGGAACATGAAAGAATGACACAAACATGGATGATTGTTGTCATCCAAATCAAACATTTAAAAAAAAAAACATAACACATTATTTCGGCGAAATAGACAACAATTGCACTAAATTTATTGACCTATCTGATGTGGTCTACTAGGATATTAGTATTGCTGGATTCGCGGACCGTCTACTTGGAAAGTTATGTAACTCACTAAACCAACTACAAAAAGGTTCTACTAGGACTGGCAGGCAGCACCCTGCAGAACGCGAAGTGACAGACACAGTCCGTCATGATTGCAGACCACTAAAAAATTTCCTACTAAATACCCAGTCATAATATACTCAAACTATCAATCCACCACCACTATCTCATGGCAGGAGTATAAAGGAAGGACTGGACTTGAGTCTCTAGTATCTAGCATTACGCAGTTCTGTAAAGTACTCACTCATACATAATCACTCAGGCCAAATGAGCACAAAATTGAAAACAAGTAAGCATAGTAGCACCGCAAGTGAGCAGGCGAGCACCTGCAATCACAGAAGCTTTTGAAACATAATTTACCTGTAATGTAATCGGCAGCATTCTTGCATTTTGGAAAAAACTAATTGCAATATCATAGCACAGAGCAAGAGAAAACAAAGTAGTGATTAAATACTAGCTACTACTACTCATCAAGGCCCGAGATCTCCACTCCAAGCAGGTTGAGCAGGTCTTCCTCCCGGTCCAGGATGTGGAACCACCGGTGCGTCGCCTGGTGGTAGGTGTGCCGGACCCCAGACTTCCGATACATGGCCAGGCACACCTTCCCCCATAGCTGGCGACGCTCCCAGAGCGGTACCCGGCACCGGGCCTGCCGCCTGCCGCAATGGTCTTGGGGAGGTGGCGCTGGACGAAGAAAACCAGTGCTGCCACCTCCACCGTGCTGAAGATCTCCCGGGCTACTACTGCCTCCCCCTTAAGCGTCCGCAAGGGAGCCGGGTACAGGGTGCGGGACCCTTCCCCTTCATGTTCTTCCCGGCTCCCTTTGCCATGGTCCTGGGCAGGAAAGGAAAATAAAATAGGAAACAAAGAATAGGGAAAAATTATTAAAAGAAAAGTGTTAAAAAAAGTAGTTTTAAGTAACCAAAAGTAAAAAACAAAAACAAAATATAGATGTGGAAAAATAAAGAGATAGATAATGAGTAAAAAAAATTAAAACAAAGTTCAAAGAAACAAAGGATTGCAAAGATTAAGGGTGGATTGAAAAAGCATGCCCAAAACCATAGCAATGAATGAAAAACAAGATGGCCGCACCCATTGCGAGCGCGTGGGTAAGTTCACATGATATTTCCCCCGCGAGCACGCAAAAACAGACACGAACACGTAAATGAGGCCCACACGTAGGAAATGCACATCGCGAGCATGCAACTGGCGGGCGGAAACGGAAATACGCAACGCGAACACTGAAAACAAGATGGCTACGCCCATGTACGACCACATGGGTAACTTTGCGGTCGCCGGGCTGAAAAAAAACCCAGCGAACATGCAAAGTGCCCCGTGAACACACAAAAATAAAGAAATCGGCAAATTCTCACAAATTCGCGGCTTTTGCGGACCGTGAATTGGCTTTCGCGGGAACATTTTGCCCATAGTTAAGACAATCCCACATGTGTAACTGTGTCCTGAGTCCTGAATGACAATGACCCCAACTCCATGAAACAACCACAGCAGCAGACTCCCTTCGATCAGTGAGGCATGTTTTCATATAGAAGGCCGGCGACACGTGCTGCCACTAACTCTGTTCAACACAAGCCGATCCCACATGTGTAACTGTGTCCTGAATGGCAGTCACCCCAAGTCCGTGGCAGCAACCACAGCACTAGACTCCCTCTGATCAGTGAGTCATATTTCCATATGCAACAGTGGCAAACACGTGGTGCCACTAACCCTCTTTAACACAAGCCAATCCCACATGACCCCAGTGACCCCAACTTCGTGGCAGCAACCACAGCACCAGCCTCCCTTCAGTCTTATTTGTTTTACTTTTCTTTAAATAATTTTTTTATATGTAAATCTATACATGACTAAAATTATTCTTTGTCCAACCGTTCAGGGACACTTCCGGGCCCAAGAAGGTTGTTGGGGGTATGTTGGTAATGTGGGAAGAGGGGGCGTTACCTGCTAAAGTGGAGAAATGGAGCATAAAGGAGGTATCTCTCACAGAAAGAACTCTGATATGTTTTCACAAATGCCTTGGACAGATGCCAGCTTACTTACTAAATCACAAAATGATTCTTCAATACTTATGTAGTGTGAGTTATGAACAGTTCACACCCAGGCTCGCAGAGGGACAATTGGGGCCTCTCTGCTCGACTCACAGACGCGGTACTATGAGCCCTCCGCGTCATTGTGGCTATCCCTGCCCTGTTCCGTCATACTCCATGCCACGCCACTCCAATTACGTTCCGACGTTGGCCCCCCATAGCTACCTGTCACGGGTATACTCGCTGTTGGTGTGCAGGTCAGTGGTCTTGTTCTCAACATCTCACGGCCACTCCCTGAGGACAGGTTTGCACACACACCACACCCATCAGGCACATGGGTCACAGGCCATATGACCACACAAATATAATGGATCGACAAGGTCACATCCTTTATTGCTGGTGCTGACTGGCTGGTGAACACTCCACTGGTCTCAACCATAAAGAGTCCATGAAAAGTTGTGCAGAAGGTTAGTCGCACCCTCAGCTGTATGGCCGTCAGGGGCCTACCATCCCCTTGGCGCAGACTTCATATGCATTGGGTTAGTGCCACCCAAAACTCATTTGGCCATCAGGGGCCTATCACCACTTGTCACGTCCTTGAGTTCCACAGGCTTAGCAGCCCCAAACCCTGAGGTGATCTCCCCCACTGTTGACTCAGGATTCAGCAACATGTGTGAGATCTTCCGGGCCGTGGAGAAGCTGATGAGGTCTCCGCCATTCGGGACTCAGCGACAACTGTGACATCCGCAGAAAAGCTGATGTGGTCTCCGTCATTCATGACTCAGGACTCAGCGACATCTGTGAGATCCTCGGAGAATCTGATGTGGTCTCTGCCATTCATGACTCAGGACTCAGCAACACCTCTGAAATTGGCGGGGTTTTGACGGGCACATGGAGTCTGGCCACTGCTGCACACTCCGATGGCACCAGGTAATTATTTGCTCATGGATGCGCAGAGGCAACAGTCTCTCTCTCGCTCTCTCTCTCTCTTTCTCTCACTTCCCTCTTTTCATTCTCTCTCTCACTCTCTTCATTCCTTTCCTTCTGTCTCTCTCCCTTCTCCCTTTCTCCCTTTCTTTCCTTCCCTCTCTTTTTCTCTCTGGTTTGTTTTTCCTTCTCTGTTTCTCTCTCTCAGTCCGTTGATATGCGCATTACACATGTCCTTATTCTGTGCTTTATTTTCCAGGCTCTGTTTCGACATCCATTGTCCCCACAGGAGTCTTCCGCCTTGTTTTTTTCTATTATTTTTGTTAAATTTGGTTTATTCGTTTTATTTTTTTTATATATATATATATGTTAATAAAAAAATTGAATTTAAAAATAGTTCGTTTATAAAAAATAAAGTTTGACCCAAAAAAATTATTAACCTTTGTAGTTGTTTTCTTAACTGCTGTGTGACTCTTACTGTTATTTGGTGGTATCCACCATGGTTTTGGGGCACTTATCGCTGGAATTCTGGTGATGTCTGTAGTTTGCACCAACTTCTGAATACTGTGTAGATTTATCTCAACTTTAGTTGCATTAAAGTACTGATAATGAAATGCAGAGTACCCGTTCCCGTGCAAAAAGGCACGGGGTGCACCTTTGCGATTTATTCTAAATACTAAAATCCTGTATTGAATTGCACTGAGGTAGTGGCTGCACTTACAGTGTACACACAAAATCAATAAAGAAATCTCATTCTATTTATATTGATTGGGAATAGTGTGTCAGGTGCTGGATCTTGACGGGATACACTGCCCACTTCGTATATATTGCTCTGCACATGAAAAAATCACATCACAACTTTCACAACAACTGCAATGCAAAACAAATTCCGGCGATAAGCCACGTTACCACCAGGGATTTTATACCTGCTTTTTGCTGGTGTTAAGCAGGACGACTACCTGCAGCATGAAAGGAAACACAACCAAGAGCCACATCAGAACACCCACAGGTGCCATAGAGTCAATGAGCATGATATAGGGATACCCATGAGGGCCACAAGACTCATTCCAACAATCCCAGGACCGCCAATGCCCCACAAACCTGCATCTGAGCAAGTTTCAGTATGGTCATTGTGTTAGCATGATTGGCACGGGCCCTGCAACATCACAGTCTACTGTCTTCATCAGACGTTACCATGTCACCTCAGCATTGGCAGTGACCATGGACATGTAGCTATGCACGCATTCTCCTGCATGCACAACAGGCGTGTGCTGGTCCGGCGAACATAGGTCAGCGCAGGGGTGTGCCTATCCGGCAAGGGAAACAGGGTGTCTCAGACATGTTGGTGTACAGGAAGTGCGGTAACTGTGCCTCTGTGTTCTGGTGTGGCCTGCCACAAGGGCCGCAGCAGATGATGTTGTAAAGTGGCATGCGCCACCACCAACCGGCAAGCTCATGGTGTAGTTGGAATGCCTCGGGACATCCAGAAATAGGCATTACAATGCTGTGCCACACGAGTGCACGGGATACAACAGCGCACCGTACAAAAGTGGGGGGGCTCATGGGAGGGAGGAGCTGCTGTTTGGCAACATAACACATAGTGAACCTGCCCATGTGCCACATGCTCATCTCATCCATGATGACCACGGTTGCAGACATCCCACAACACCCACGACCAGCCTTTGTACCCATCCTGTATGAATGCAGCGTGGTTTTCACTTCTATGCTCATTCAGTGGTGTGATGTTGGCGAGTTGTGTGACGTGTGCTCCTTGTTGGTGTGTTTCATTTTGGCCATTGTTTGTCTATACTTGTGCTGTACTTGATTGTACATGTGTGCCATTGTGCCCATCTCCCCCGTCCCCCCACTCCCTGCTGCTTCCTCTTCCTGGTGCTGTTGTTTCTATAATTTTGTTCCTTCACATGTAAATATAAGTAAAGAAAGAATTAGAATACTTCCTTGATTCTTTCAGATTTAAAAACGTCTCTCTATTAGTTTCTTTTTAATTTTCAATATAAACAGTCTTTTTCATATTCAACGACACATAGAAGTCAGCAGTCCAACGTATTCTTTCAACACACTTTCTAGAACATTCTACAACACGTGCAGGTTAAAAGTTCATCAATTTTTATAAACCTAACAATATTGTTTTGCAGCATTTTCTCGAACATTTAACGGCATATGCAGGTTAAAAGTTCACGATTGTTTTAAGTTTCAACAGTGCCTTCCAAAAGCAAGTAGCAGGTGTGGTTGAGTTGACCAAAGTTTATCCTATGATATGTACTCCACATTGAAACTGCTTATTCTTAACCAATCACAAAGATGCTTTTCCACAAAACGAATGTGCACCCTACTTTTAAAAAACAATGCTTTTCATCTCCCTATCAGGTATAATTCTGTATGGCAACAAAAAAGTAGTTCCCCATCTTTAAACATATCTCTTATTCTACAAAGGAACTGCATGAGCTACATACATCTTTCCATACCTTCCAGCCGTACCTTCAAAATGCTAGTGGGGATTGTAGGACATAGCTATATTTTCTGGTGCAAGAGGTATGCAGAACAGAGACGTATTGACTTAGACCTAGGTTTAAACAATGTGGACATTAAATAGTTTGCACAGAGAGGATTGAAGTGGCACCAATTGTTACCTTTGGTTGAAACCTGTTTGCATCTCCCTCACCCTGACCTCATGATTGTGCACTGTGGTGGAAACGACCTAGGCACATTGACTGGGTGTAGGTTTGGAAATGCTTATGAAGGACACCTTTGGACAATTTATGTTACTTTTGCCTCAAACTGCCTTAGTATATTCCAATACATGCCAAAGACAGAAGTGGAAATGGTCCAAAGAATTTTGAGGCATATTACCAAGGGCATTATCGCCGCTTTAGCGGGAAAAGTTCCCGCTAAAGCGGCGATAATTTTATCGCCCTATTACCTAGCTGTCGCTAACACCAGTTAGCGACAGCTAATAGGTGATAGCGGGCATTTAGGGACCCACTCTGCATGTCAGCGATGATTATCGCTAATGACATGCAGAGTGGGCGTGCCAAGATGTTAGCGTCTGGTAACAGTTGCTAACATCGCTATCCCCTATTACCAACTTTTGGAAATAATCGCGCTAAGCGATATTCATGCATTTCCCACAATTTTTACCGCTTTTGAGATAAACCTTGATAATATCGAGGTATCTCAGCGGTAAAAATCGTCGGAGCGCAGCGATATTTTAATGCCCGCTAACCAAGCTTAGCGATAATTATCGCTATAGCTTGGTAATATGCCCCTTTTTCCTCAGATTGAAAAATCTAGGAAGTCAACATGGCTGTGTCTGCATACCTCAGAGACCACAAAATGGGGTCCATCTACAACAACAACGTACGTTTTAATATGGCTGATGTCTACAGAACTGATGGAGTACACTTCACAGATCACGGAAATCGAGTTTTCCTGATTAACTTGAAGCTGTGCATCCGCACTTCCATGTAGCTCCAACTAATCAACACAAGGGCTCTTTTTAGAGCCACCCTATAACTGACAACTTAGGCCTGCTCTTTTAGGGCCAGGTAACAGCAACTCCCGGACCCTCGCCAAAATGTATTCGCCACACAGCTGTGGCGCAGCGGGAAGACAATCTGACTTTGCAGCACAGAGCTCTCGCTTTGATCACCGTCTCTAACTCGCTTTACAAATACCGTATTGATTTACCTTCTCACTCCCTGTACAACACGACCCAAGCACCATATACAAGTTGGACAAGTGTGGCACAGCACCCACAGCACATGACTTCACAGCATAGCACACACAGTTTGGGCTCACGGTTTCATCCCCGAGTCCAGTAGCAGCTCAATTTAGCAGCATAACACTCTAGGCAATACTTCACTTCATTTACGTACCCATCACTTTCAGACCGGTAGGGGTCAGTAGTTCAGCGGCTTTACACCGAGTCTGTCACCAGCTCAGCTTACGCCCCCAGCGCCATCAGACCCGTAGGAATGAGTCGTTTGCACTTTACAAATACTGATTTGATTTGATACGTGCAAATTTACCATCACACTCCCTATATAACACCCCGTAAGCACCATACACAAGTTACAATGTTCCAAACAACAGTTCCTCCGAGTAGGTATAACTACATGCTGACACTACTTGGACAGATGTGGCACAGAGGCCAGAACACATGACTTTACAGCATATGACACAGTTTGGGCTCACGCTTTCATCCCAGAATCCGGCAGCAGCTCAGCCTATCATCATGAGACTTTAGACAATACCTCACATATTTTAATACCCCAAGACTTTCAGACCAGTTCTGGTCAGTAGTTCGTCCTAGTGTATAAACACATGCTGACACTACTTCCACAGCCATAGTGCAGGGGCCACGGCACACGACTTCACAGCATAAGACAACCAATTTGAGCTCACGCTTTAATCCCTGAGTCCCGCACAAGCTCTCCTTAGCAGCATCAGACTCTAGGCAATATCTCACTTAATTTCCATAGCCCAGCACTTTCACACTGGTAGGGGTGAATACTTCGCTTCACACCCCCTCTATAGCACACCCTAAACACTCCACAGAGGTTACAGTACTCCTACCCTCCTATTTCCCACTTTTTTGCCCTTTTTTCCCCTTACTCACTTCAACTGAATCACAAAATGGCGGCCAACACTTTCTAGTTGCAACCGCTCGCAGCGTTTGCAACCAACAAGCAGCAAGCTCGTGCTTGTAACGCCTCAGCCAATCAGATGGCAGAATTCCCTAATATCGATATCTGTAAATTTCGATATTTCTCAAAAACGACTAAACGGATTTACACCAAATAAACAAAAGCATGCTTTCTAGACCAAGACCCTTCTCCCTGGCAAATTTCATGTAATTCCGTTCATCGGTTCGACCTGTAGCCTTGTCTAAAGTTTCTTATGGAAATTAACATACAGAATACATGTTTTGGGACCCCCCTTTTTTCTCAGACCCCCCCTTGACAAATTACCCTCAAACTGTCAGAACAGGAGCTGATATAAACAAAGAATTTGTTTGGAAAATTTCATGAAGATTCATCAAACGACACCAAAGTTATGAGCAAAACAAAAAATGATCTTCCTATGATAACTTGGTCCTAACTATAACTACCTACTGGCGACCCCCAGTTTGTAATATATATATATATACACACACACACACACACACACACACCCACACACACACACACACACACAGACACACACACACACCACACACACACACACACACACACACACATATATATACATACAAATATATATATAGCGGTGGCAGTATTCACACATATACACCAGAGATAGCAATTCCTGCAGCTGTTTGATGAATCTCCATGAAACTTTGCAGACCTATTGCTAAATTTTGCAATGGTCAAGGGGTGCAAAGATAAAAGGGGGGTCTGAAAACACATTTTTTCACCAATGTATTTTTCATAGACTGAACTGATTTGCATACAATATTGCAGAATTAGACATTATGTTAAGCAGATGATCCATCTGCATACTACAGGTAAGTAGGGTAAGTACTTGTTAACGTATAAGGCATTCTAAGGCATTTTAACTTGGTGATATCAATTTTCTTGTTATTTCGATATAGCACTGCGGTACATAGCGATTACAAGCCATTTTGTGTCTGGCTAATGACTACTATTACAGAAGTTAAAGACAGCTATGTTGTTTGCAGGTACAATATGCATGTGCTCTGCATTTTGCACTTAGATGTAGGCAAGTTTTACATTTATATATTTCTTTACCTATTACCACTTTATCAAAGTGGTACTATGCAGGGAATAATATATATAGGTTTCTATATATATATATTTTTTAAATGCACAAGGTATTTAGGTACTGCCTCAAGAGCAACACAATACCAACAATTTAATTTTAAAAATGTTAAAAAATACACTGTGGTAACCTATATTTAATCAATAAACAGTATTACAGTGTATTTTCTATTTTTTACGTATTTAAACCTTCAGTTAAAAGTCAGTACCACAGTAATACCTAAAAGTTACCAGGCTACTTAAAAATGTTTTTAAAGAATGCACAGTTCTCTCAAAACTGGTGTAAAAATATATAGAAAAGTATAAATAGATTTCTCTAATTATTGACACTTTAATAAAAGTGGTACTAGGTAAGGAACAACAATTAAACCTAGTACTTACCTAGATCTAAGACACTGACCCACCACATCACGAAAAGCAGAACACAGACAAAATGTGTTGAAAATAACATGGTAAATACAGCCATTAGCCAATCGCTTACTGCTTTATCATACTCATGTGCCACGGTATACTGTGACCTTCACCATGGTATACTGTGACACAATATATAATCAAGTATTTAAAAAAATATAACTTTGCCAATACTTACACTATTCACACATACTACAAAAACAGAGCATTTACAACAAATATTGTATTTTCCTGCCACATTACATCTACATCCATTAACACACTTTCACACTACATCTGTTTCACTTGCCACAATCCACTGTACACCACTTCACTCTATGCAATTGAACTCTACAACACTCCCTCTATGTCACTCCACTATACGCCACTCCACTATAGGTTAATACATCTTCGACACTCCACTCTACCCCAATCCACTCTCCATCTCTCCACTCTACATCACTACACTGTACACTATTGCACTCTACACAACTCCTTTTTATGCCACTGAAGTATACGCCACTACATTGTATGCCCTGTAACTCTACGCTACTCCACTGTACACAATTCAACTGTATGCAACTCCACTCTACAATCCTACACTCTACAGTATTTCAATATTTGCCACTACACTATATGCCACTTTAATGTAGATCACTACACTGTACACTATTCCTCTGTACACCATTGGACTTTGACCAACCATTGTACGGCCCTCCACTATATGCCACTCCACTCTTCAACAATCCACTGTACGCAATTACACTGTACATCACTCTATTCTATCCCACTACACCCTGTGCCAATGCAGGCTACCGCATTACACTGTAAGCTATTCCACTATACAACACTTGACCCTATATCGCTCTACTCTGCGTTATTCCACTATATGCTACTCCACTCTATGTCACTACACTCTAGGGCTAGGCCAATATTACTCAATGGTAATCCAGTCTACAGCACTTCAATGCTTCCCCACTGTATGCCACTACTCTACACTCCATTATCTATCTATTTATCTATCTATCTATCTATCTATCTATCTATCTATCCATCTATCTATCTATCTATCTATCTATCTATCTATCTATCTATCTATCTATCTATCTATCTATCTATCTATCTATCTATACATGTATCTGTCTGTCTGTCTGTCTGTCTGTCTGTCTGTCTGTCTGTCTGTCTGCCTGCCTGCCTGCCTGTCTGCCTGTCTGCCTGCCTGTCTGTCTGTCTGTCTGTCTGTCTGTCTGTCTGTATGTCTGTCTGTCTGTCTGCCTGCCTGCCTGCCTGCCTGCCTGCCTGCCTGTCTGCCTGCCTGCCTGTCTGTCTGTCTGTCTGTCTGTCTGTCTGTCTGTCTGTCTGTCTGTCTGTCTGTCTGTTTGTCTATCCATCTATCTATTCAAAGGTTACGGATTCTTCTGTTTTAGTTAATCCTAAAATGTATAATGCACCACAGTTACATGTATGTATTCTTTATCTAAAAACTGAACTTAAACTACAGAAAATGTTATATTATTAAACTTATACTTATGCATTTAATTTATTATTTATACAATATCTTCAAATTATTATAACTGGCGCACTGCCATACATTGTATTCAACTCAGTAGCCATGCTACATTAATTATAAATCATGCCTTCTCCATGCACTGCTTATACCGTTTTAAATTATCTCACCTAAACTTTATAAATTAATACTATTTCATAAGAACGCTTGCAACATCACAAATCAAATCTTTTGTGAGAACACAGTGCATGATACATTGGCGAGTTATATTTGATGAAATGTGGCTAAAGATTTGAATTCAGTGCAGAAATGCTGGCACTTCGAAGGTAATTCTTGAGAACAACCATGGCATATGGGGGGCAACAATGTTATATGGATGGAATTTACAGGAACATTCTGGGATTGGCATGTTGCATAAACGTTTTGCCTTAAGATGGCACCCATGTAATATGGGGGCACCCATAACACAAATGCTGGCCCCGGCACACTGCAGTTAGGTTTTGACATTTGGGGGTACAAGTTCTTGCCATGTCTCATTAATATAAGTTAAAATAACTGCTATTATCTCACCTTAAGATTTATCGATACGTTTCTCTTGCAGTATACACAAGGAGAACTATTAAATCATGACAGTTTCAGATATTATTAATTTAGGCTTCTAGTGCTGTTCCGTGTGTTTTTGGTTCTATGCCCCTTACAGACAACACATCATTTTCCATGTCATACAAAGATATGCAAGTAATGTTATCCTACCATATCTAGGCAACACCTTTATATAGGTGAAATCTCAAATAGACATTTACCTACAATGCATCAGTGAAGCAGTTATTATGAAATCTAAGGAATGTCATTTATTGTGATGTCATCAGGGTTATGGTCATGTAACATCACTTCCTAGGAAAACAGAGTCATATGATTTCACTTCCTGTGATGTTATCAAGTTCCACAATAAGTGTGATGTCACTTCCGATACTCAGAACATTTTGCTGAATCAACATATATGAAACTGCACCAAACGAGAGATCTTTCTGTCTCAGATTTCTATTATGTGAAAATGTTTGTCTTAAGCAGTTTTTAAAGGGAAGGCGCCATTCTAAAATGGTCCTTGGCTGCAGGCTCTGTGCCTGTAAGGTCGGTAAAAGTAGAAAGACAGATTTTATTTTTCCTTAGGCGATTTGTATATTCTGTCAGCAGTGTGGCTGGCAGCTTTTGCAGAGGTAGAAGTTTCCTGCAGATCCCCAGGGGGCTGGTGAAACAAATCATGAAAGGTTCAAAATATATCCATCTCATTCCTGTATTCAGCACAAGTTGATATATTTTGCAGGATTTATATTTTCATACAAAGATATGTAGGAATCCATTGGTCATTGTCCAGGAATTCACCATATGTCAGATGTGTAATCTCTGACCTTACAATGCGAAACGACAATTAGATTTCTCTTTCTCTTGCCAGATGCTCAGAGAACAGTGTAGCTCTTCGTAAAGAGTAAATTAAGCTGTTGCGACATCACTGACAACAGTAAGATGTAGCAAGAGCAGTACTTGTCATTCCTGGCTTTCATTCTGGTACCAGCTGCATTTCAATTGCTATCCGTGGTCTCAGAGTTCATAATGGCACCAGCAATGCCTG
The DNA here is from genome assembly GCF_964261635.1 of Lissotriton helveticus. NCBI lineage: Eukaryota > Metazoa > Chordata > Amphibia > Caudata > Salamandridae > Lissotriton > Lissotriton helveticus. Next base: position 946,815,456 of record NC_136068.1, read on the forward strand.
CAGAAAATGAACTTAACGCAAAGAGCACTATTTAATTTCTGTAGTGTGCTCTACCCTGTGATGCCATTGGAGGTATCAAAGAGTGCATGATGTCACTTCCACCAGAACTAGAATGTTGGTGCATCAATGCTCTTTGTGAATATTTGCAGGCAGAAAAATGGAAGCATACTGCACAGCAATTACTAACATAATGAACATACATAAAAATGGATGCACAGGATGAGAATAAAAGAGTCATTGGTTAAAATATGAACAGTTAGATGAACAAATGAACACAAAACAGACATGCAACATCAGATACCTTGTTGGGTACTTCTAAGCAGCATATACAAATGCAGAGACAAATACGATAAAAGTTGATTTATTCTTCAGATGCCAGACAACACAATAACAATTCCCACTAACAGTTCCTGGCGTCACCAACTGACTGCCATCGAATCCTATAATAAGAACAACCCTGTTCACATTCCATTAATAACATTCTGCCACATAGCATACTTATACCTATAAACACAACACATCTTTCCCCTTTTGGGAACACCACAAATCACCCTAAGACAGACTACACTAGAACCACAAAGTTGACTAAACTATAGTTCACACACAAATTGACTAAACTCCAGTTCATAGATAGCAATGTATGACCAAAACAAATCCCCAAACCAAACTAACAAAAAACAGGACCAACTACACATCAAGACAAAACCCACTACACAACCACAGAGACCACACACAACACATAAATAGTACACATACATGGATTTATAGCATCAACACCCCACTCCAATACATAATCTTTCAAATAGTTAGGTGGTCAGACTTGTCTCCTGCTTTCTCTTGAGGAGACGGAACATTCCACTGTACAACCCAAAGGATGCCCTTCACGTACCCTTGTTATCACTTCCCCAGTCATGTCCCTTTCTTTCCCCAAACAGCTTCCTATGCCAGAATCTGCCCCTCGTGTCTGGGAACATTCTGTTCAACTAAGCAGCACCCCTTTGTTTGGGAACCCATCTACAAAAACTCAATACACTCCCATAATCCTTATTATCAACTAGGACCACATTTCTTGTGCTCCACTACTTTTCATTTTTTAGGAACTTTGATAATTGATGTTTTGGGAAAAAAGGTAGAGTTGTTTTTCTTGACAACCAATGTCCTTGCCAACTTGACCACATCTTCCACTTGAAAATGTACCACTCTCACCTTTTTATCCTTGTCATGGCTTAGTATGCTTTTCAGCTGAGACCTTTCCACCTTACCACACACCTTTTCTAAATCATGTAGTCTAGCCTTTTTCTCGTGTTCCAATGATAGAGCAAGATTTCGCATATTACGCGACTTGCTTGAATCAAGAACCTCGCATAATTTATAATCCTATAATTCAACCTGTATGTTTTACTAATTTCCTTTTATTCTGGATGTGCGTGTATCTTAGTGACGCTTGCCTATGTGTTTTACTAATACGAATAACCCTGGTTCCTAAAATGGCCGCCGCTTGGGGATTTTCTACTGCGCATGCGTTAGTCACACTCACGTGACGTGACGTAGTTGCAGTTCTGGTGGGAAAATGTGCGCATGCGTAATTGCCTCTAAAATGGCTGTCTGCGTCCTAACGTGGTGAAGCTTGCGCAGATGCTCTCGTGTTATTTTCTGTTGCACTAATTCATAATGGCATAGTATATTTTATAGTAAGAAGTATAAGGTAACTATTCTTGGTATACAATGAATTCATTTATTACTATGTTTTAATTTGTTTTCGCTTACTTTTCATGTACCGCGGTATTGAGGGTCTGATGTGATGTTCAAGAATCCATATTGAGATGATGTTCTGCGCATGTCAGTCTTCTGCCGGTGGCATTGACAATGTGCCAACTGAAGGTCCCTGCCAAGACGTGCCTGGGAAGATGCACCTTCACCCAGCCGGAGAAGCTGAAATTGTATTACATTAGCAACAATTGTATTTCTTTCTATTGTATTCTGTAGAATAGGTCATGGGAACCCCAAATTCAATAGGCGGTTCCAAAATATGTAAAACTAGGCTTGTAGAAGTTTGTTCTGATTGGTGTGTTGACCTATCCTACTTGGGGACCAATCAAAATTGGGGATTCTGACACTTGCAACATTTGGGGGGTGGTACACTGACCCGAAAACAGTATAACTAGCCTAGGTTTAGCTAGAGAAATTGTCCGACTTGTCTGAATAGCTGACCTGTCACTGACCCAACGCACTCAATAGGTGACTGATACAGAGGTGCTGCGGAGCACTCTGTCCAAAATATACCATAGACTCAAAGGTTTTACTAAACCTTAAGTGCTGGCGAAGCACTTTCCTGAGGAGTTCGCTAACCCAATCGGGGTTCTGACTGATAGCTGCAGAGAGGGTGGAGCGCAGGCGTTGCTTCCAAACTGCGGGTGCTGGTCGTGCCTTGGTGGTCCTGTCCTGATCCCAATCTGGTTTTCCTGTCCTGTCCTAGGGTGTCTATTCTGCTCCTGCTGTCCCATAGATGACTGTCCTTACTTGGGGTATTTCCTGTCCTTGACTGATCCGTGGCCAGGGTTGGTCTTCACACCAATCTAGGTAAATATAGTACTGAAAACTCTATTCTGCACTTCTATTTTTCTGTCTTTGCTTCAATAAAGACATACCTTTGCATACGTAAATTTTCCATGCTTTCCGCATTCCACTATATGAAGAGTCAATGCATTTATCTCCCTAGCATGTTCCTATGTTTCCCTACCTTTTAGAGCACATTCTCTCCATACTGTTTATAAATTATAGAATGTGGTATATACTTTTCTCCTGCTGTCTGATTTGAAGTAATGATGCTAGAACTATAGCGTGTTCCACTTTCCCCCCCTATAGAAATATAGGATCTCCAATCTTTTATCCATTTTTGAAGTATTTCCCAAATAGTAAAATATCTAGTTGTGTTCCATTCTTGAATCTGTTTAGAAAAGTTCACTTTGTTCTTACCTTCCTATAGAATCATAAATGGTTGCCTTAATTTTCTTTTTATATGGTTATGTGCTCTTCGTTATTCTGATTATAGACTGCCTTCTTGTTGTAAATTGTATGATCTCAGAATCAGAATTCTAAGATAAACCTTTTAAACTTCTCAGTAGTCTGTGTTCATTTAATGAATATTAAGACATATAAGTTGGTATTTGTATTTGCCTGCCTTCCTTTTACAGCTAGCTCCCTGATCCATTTGTGATCATAGGTACCCGTAACGGTGGATTGGTAAGTCGGGTACACTAGAAATAAATATGAAGGAAACCAGGGTTACTGGTAGTAGAGTGTTAGGTCACCCGATCAAGGTATATGATAAATTGGAAAATATTATGGGCCTGGTACGTGTAGAGTGAAATTATATGGCCGGGTGACCTGCGATCTCTATCAGTAATTTTCTGGTAGCAGAGCTATGGTTAGGGACTAGTTAAAGTTAGGTAGGACTAGTTAAGGTAGATAGGTTGGATGCTGCTAGAAATGTATTTGCTGCTACAAGGGTAAACAATTTTTGTGAATTGATCACTCACGTGAAATGATTGCTTTGAAAAATTATGAAATGTTTTAAATTGTTTTTCTTATTATTATACTGATATATGTATTAACCCACTCGTTAGTAAAGTGTTATATGTTTGTTGGGAATCCCCGGGGAATTGAATAGCGAGTGGTGAAGAGAATCCACTTCGCTTCAAGGTCACTGGCCTAAGGAAAGTTGGTGCAGGTTAGGCAGAACTAGAAGCACTAACTAGGGTTTTCTGAATGCATGTTTGAATAAATAATAGCAACGAGTTCGCTGGTGAAACTTCTATCGTGATATAACCTAGTAAGGGTCACACCGGAAGGAGTAGCAGGTTCGTAGGAGCTTGGGTGATAGCAAAGGGGTTCGCTGGTGAAACTTTAGGCTCTGAATATATATCCCGAAAAGAAGTGGATGAGTCGAAGAAGTAGCAGGTTCCCTAATGCTTGAGTGAAGGGTAGGCAGAAGCGATCTATCCGTAGTGTGTGAAAAGTAAATGGAAGTAGTTTACTTGCAGTGAAACAAATCTTTGCTGTCTAGACACTTGGGTACAGTGGCGAATGTGTATTCGTTGGTAAATAACAAAAGCACCTGCACTTTTAGAGAGAAATTAAGTTTCTGTTACCTTGTGAGGGAGGGAGTCAGTTGCGGAGCTGCTCTGACGTCACTCCGTGCCGCGCTGGGATTGGTAGACGCAGCGGTTGTGTAGCGGAGCCGGAATTGTAAAGGAGGGGTGAGTGCCGAAGCGTGAGAACCTGTCTCGCGAAAAGGCCGCGCACTCATTGGTCGAGATTATTTGAATTCGTGCATTTCATTGGTCGCACGAAAATAAAAGACACATTTGGATTGGGAGTGATTTTGTAAACAAAAGTCGCTCGCAGAAAAATTATATGTGGCATTCGTATAGACCGCATACCAGACCTGATCCACGTTATTTGGGTTTTGAGAACGATCAGTGGAAAGGGCATAACACTAGCATTATGTACGGAAACAAGAGAAAATTATCCCTTGTAAATAAAGTAAAGAATTATTTGAAAAAGGACAAACCGATTAGAACCAGAGAAGGTGTTGTCATTCCACCACCTAATACTCCTGCATCGTTCATGATGTTTGATAAAGGGTACCACTCGTGTGTATGGGTGGAAAACTGGGCGGAATACACAAAGGATGACGGAATTTGGCTTTTCCGTTAGAAGGTACATTTAATGGAAGGATTCTATTTAATTTGAGAACCCGAATGAATGATTTACATCCCAGACCTAGATTGACGCAGTACGAAGCTTTAGAGGAATGGGAAATCGAGGCTTTTGAAAGGGATAAGCGCCGAATGGATAACGGGTTAACAAAATTTTATCCGAAATTGAAACAGGAGACCGGAGACAAAAAGATGAAACAGTGGAGACAGATTATGATTGTAGAAGGACTGTTTCCAATGATGCCAATGGGTGGTCCTCCTGGGGGGGAGAAGAAAACAGAAAAATGCAAACATTGGGTGCCCATTTGGGAGTCGGATGATGAATTATTAGATGACATGTTTATGAGAAGTCCGCCTCCTTATAATGAAGGACACAAACCTTCTAGTGAAGGGGATAATTCTCGAAGACCTCCTCCCCAGGATGAGGCCAGATCTGCAAGTGTAGGAGGGGATTGTCAAATACCTCCCTATAACGAGGGTTTGGGACCCATAGGTACGAGAGATATGTATCCAAGAATACCAGTTAGTGGGGAGGCAAGATACTCACGAGAAAGAGACTTTTGCTCTAGACCTCCTTACGAAGGTGAGGCAAGGCCCTCAACGTCAGGAATTCCGTTCTCAAGACCCCCGTCTGAGGAGGAACCAAGATTCCTAGGCCCAGGAAGTTTGTTCCCAAAACCTAATTATGGTGAGGGACCCAGTGAGACACATCCCACTGTCCCGAGTTATGCTCCAACTTTGACCCCGCAGGTATTACATGAAAAATCATTAGACAGATTACTGGAGGAAAAGGAGCGAGAAGCTCTAGCCAAACAGAGAGCCGAGATAATTCAGAAAATTTCCCAGTTAAATACAAGTCCTGAAGCCTTGACAATCCCAGTAACTATTGGGCCAGTGGTTCCGCTGTATGGGGACAGACAGGGAAGTCCAAAGACTCCAGTTATTACTCCAGTTATAGCACAGCCGAGACCAGAGCCCTTAATCGTGGATGACCAAACCAGTGAATGTGAGTCTGAGGTCTCGTTAATGGACTTGCCCCTTAGGGGTGCAGGAAAAAGGTTACAGAAAAGACATAACCCTTTCAATACGAGAGAGATTCAAATGGAAACAACTTCAGGTACCAAGAGTGTCACGTTGGTAACTTCTGAAGAAATTGAAAGATGGAGTCGAGAATTAGAAAAACAAACTCCTCAGTCGAAACCTTTAGATATCTTCAAACTGAGAGTAGAAATGGAAGAACTGATGGCAGGAAATGTAGGTTTAGACAGATTAAATACCTATTCTGAAGAAGATCTGCTGTTTATCGGCAAGAGTTTTACCAGGAATACCAGAGTGCTCCATGAGAAATTAACAGACACTGCAGCTAGTATGGGAATAGATATTTCAAAATCAAAGCCACTGCAAAAACCCTATAGAGCTGATTTTTCAGACAAAGATCTGGAAAATATGAATGTGTCAGGGAAGAAGGCGCAGGTCAAAGAATTATTGACTGTGCTGCAAAAATGGGGAGACGTAGAAAAATGGAAAGCCAGGTGGGCAAGGAAGAAAGATGAGGCTAGTTCTTTAACAGACGTCTTCTGAGTTCGTTCTAAAAGAAGCTGATAAACCAGAGCAGTTATACCCCATGCGTGAAGTGCCAGGTGGAAAGTATGTGCACATTCCATGGTCCAGACAGGATATTGTGTCCTTTACCAATGACTTTCCCAAATTACGAGAAAAGCCTGTGGACTGGTACAGGCAGGTGGAAAGGTTTGTAAAGGTGCAAAAGTGCTTGTGGAAAGACCTGGATGCGTTTTTCGACATAGTTGTTCCTGTGGATTTATGGACCAAATGCAAGGTTGCCATTGATTGGCCCAACAAAGAGTATGCAAGGGACCCTGTTACAGGTGCTCCCTCTGATGAAGTGATGAGAAAATATGACCAGGTCATGTTGCACCTGAAGAAGAAGGTGCCGGCAAAAGAAACTGATTGGACCAAGATAGATAGAACCATGCAGGAAAGGGACGAGACTGTGCATTCCTTTTATGAAAGACTGTTACAGGTGTTTAAAACCTACAGTGGTATAGATAACATTGAGATGAAGGACATGACCCACTTCATTTACAGGTTTGTAAACGGTTTAAGACCTGAAATTTGCCAGTGGATCAAAGATAATAAAATTTGTTGGCAGTCTAAGAAAATGGATGAGGTCTTACGGTACGCCAAGTACTGTGAGGACGAGATGGCAGATAAGCGAAAGGCGCTGAAAGAGAAGGTCATGTGGGCACAGGTAAAGTTGGCAGAACAGCAGGAAAAGCAATTGAATAAAATGAATAAGAATACCCAAAATCAAGGCTCTGGGGGTGGTCGGAAGCCAAAAGTAAAGATGAGCAGAGAAGAAGCTAAAAAGAAATTTCCCTGCCACCAGTGCGGAGAAATTGGGCACTGGAGAGACGAGTGTCCATATTTACAGCATGATAATACCCAAACCCCTGATTTAACTCAACAGACGCAGAATGAAAAACCAAGAAAGACCCAGCATCAGGTAAAGGCAAGTCAATTGCCCCGAGCGCCAAAACCAAATTATAAGGGAAAATCACCACAGGGTGATGACATAGAGATCTGGGGAGGCAATGAAAATAGAAGTGCAGCAACTTCGCAGTTTCTGTTGAATGATTCTTTTCTCTGTGACGACCAATACTGACGGGGCCTGAGAGGGGAGGACGAGGAGTGTGTACTTGGCGCCTCCTTGCCGGTAGACCAGTCAGGGCCATACATTGAAGGAAAGTTTGATGGAAATGATGTCACCTTCCTATTGGACACTGGTGCTACCCGTTCTACTGTGAGAACAGCTGACGTTCCAAACCTACCCCTCTCGGGAGAAGCAATCCAAGTAGTGGGTGTATCTAATCAATTGATTAGTACCCCAGTTACTGAGCCCATGGAGATCACAATAGGAAATTTCAAAGAAATGCATAGATTCGTAGTGCGTGATACCAGTCCAGTAAACTTACTGGGACGTGATTTGTTGTGCAAAATGAACTGCACCATCTTTTGCACACCAAAGGGCGTCGAAATTCAAACCCCAGACAAGGATGGCATATACAAATTAATGTTAATCAGACCTGACTCAGAAATTAAACAAATGACTATACAAGACTTACCCGAAGAACTCCAAAAGACAGTGAAGCCAGACGTATGGGACTTTACTGGAAAAGATGTAGGATTAATGGCAAATGTAGACCCAATAAAAATAGCCATGAAAGAAAATGCAGTTTATCCCAATACCAAGCCATACAAGATGAGTGCCGAAGTGAGAACAGGAGTTGCCATTGAAATAAAAAGATTGCTAGAAGCAAACATCATACAAGAAGTGATGAGTAGCCCATGTAACTCACCCATAATTGGAATCAAGAAACCTAGTGGCAAGTACAGGGTAGTGCAGGACTTGAGAAAGGTAAACAAAATTGTAGTTCCTTGCTGTCCTATTGTTCCAAACCCAGCAGTGATCCTGTATCAGATTCCCTGGGATGCTGAGTGGTTTACCGTAATGGACCTATGTCACGCATTCTTTTCAATCCCATTGCATCCAGATAGCAAATTTCTTTTCTCATTTGCTTTCGACAGTCACGTGTTCGTTTGGAATCGTGTCCCTCAAGGGTATACAGAAAGCCCCTCTATCTTTAATCAGATTCTGAAAAAGTGTCTTGAATCTTCAGTCTTACCTGGAAAATCTGTTTTGGTGCAATATATAGATGATCTCTTGATGGCATCTAAAAGTCATAGATATTGTGTTATTGACACCATTGCTTTACTGAATCACCTAGGTGAAAGAGGACATAAAGTGTCCCCTGACAAATTGCAATTCTGTACAAAGTCAGTGAAATATCTGGGGCACCAGATAGAAAAAGGCATCAAAAAAGTTACCTCAGAGAGAGTCAAGATAATTCGAAACATGCAGTTACCCCATACTCAGAAAGAAGTCAGAATGTTCCTTGGGGTGGTAGGTTACTGCAGGCAATGGATTGTGGGATTTGCAGTCCTGGCAAAACCTTTGATAAAAATGACAAAGAAAGGAGCAAAGGACCCAGTGGAATGGGATGATGAAAGCTTGACATCATTTACTAAGCTACGAGAATGTCTGTGTACTGCCCCTGCTCTAGGGATGCCTGACTATTCTAAAGAGTTTGCACTGTTCTGTGACACACGAGATAATTGTGCACTGTCAGTCCTAACTCAGGAACATGGTTTGACTAGACGTCCAGTGGCATATTTTTCTGCCACTTTGGATCCAGTGGCTGCTGGATTACATGTCTGTAAATATCAAACTGGGGGGACCTGGAAACAGCTGCCAACTTATCGTGTTTGAGGAGGTGCCTACCTGGGAAGAGTTGAGAGATTGGCAGCATGCGGTGCCATCAAAAGAGAAGGAAAAATGGAGGAAACTTGGTTGTCGACAGAGAAGTGAGGATGGTGTCATTGTGGGCCCAAATGGTATGCCTGTGTTGCCTAGACATCTGCTTGCTTCTATGGCCAGACTGATACATGGAGATTCACACACTGGTAGGGACACCATGGTTCTGGTTTTCCAACAAACATGGTACAATCCGAAGTTCAGGAAAGTAGCAGAGTCACTCTGCCAGAGGTGCTTAACATGTCAGCAGTTTAACAGTAGTCGAATTGGGAAAAATTGGAAAATCAGGAGGTCCCTTTGTAAGAATACAGATCGACTTTATCACACTGCCTCGCTGTGAGGGAATGAGATATGTCCTTGTCATTGTCTGCCTGTTTTCAAAATGGGTGGAAGCCTACCCTGCTAGAAAAAATGACGCCATAACTGTAGCCAAATTGTTACTACGAGAATTAATACCTAGATTCGGGGTTCCAGTCACAATTGAATCAGATAGAGGCGGACATTTTCAGAATGAGATAATTGAGCAACTCTGTAAAGCATTCAAGATCACACAGGTGCTACACTGTGCATATCGTCCAGAGGCTTCTAGAGTGGTGGAGCAAATAAATGGCACTATAAAATCGAGATTAGGAAAAATGTGTGAATCTACAGGCATGAACTGGATAAATGCTTTTCCTCTTGTTCTGATGGGACTCAGAAGTATTCCAGACCGAAAAACAGGCCTGAGCCCTCATGAAATCCTGATAGGAAGAGGGATGAGACAAGCATGGGTACCAGGACATAAACTGCTAAACATTTCTGATGATTTAGTACTTGAGTACTGCAAGCAACTGGGTGACCAAGTGCGTTCTATCTCTCGCCAGATTGGGGAAGACGCCGTCGCCAATCCAACGACTCCAGTCCATAAATTGGTTCCAGGCGATTGGGTCGTAATAAAGAAGCATACTCGTACAAATTGCCTTGCACCGAAGTGGGGAAAACAACGCCAAGTGATACTGGTGACCACAACAGCGGTGAAGTGTGCCGGCGTTCCAAAGTGGATCCATGCCAGCCATACACAGAAGGTGATTCCAGACGAGAAAACTGACGCTGAAGGTTGTCCAGCTGAGGGGTCTGCAGACGTTGGTCCTGAAGTAGCTGATGATGAACAACCGAGCACAAGTCAAGATGATTGGATACTCATAATCGACCTAACTAAAGACCCAATCAGAACAAGAAGTCAAACCTATGCAGACAGAGAGTGGGATAGAGAGGAAGAGATAGGCACAGGCGAAGACCCTCAGATTATTGAGATTCACGTCAAGTCTGAGGAAGAAGAAGGTCAGACAGGGACAGAGCAAGTGATCGACACACCTCCACAAACTCCTGAAATTGAAAAGGGACAGACAAGATCTAGTGTAAAAGTTCGAGCAGAAGAAAATCAAGGGATCGAAGTGCTTGAACAGGATCAGATAGAACTAGAAGAACGTGTTCAGGACACAGAAATAGAGACACCCGAAAACCAAAACCAGAATTCACCTGAACCAGGCCAGCTTAGTAACCAAGCAGAAGAAATAGAGACAAGACCTGGGACTAGTCAGACAGGAAGGGAAGAAGCGGAAGCAGAAGTGCCACAAACAAACGAAAATAAAAGAGCATTAGAAGAGAACCAAATCACAGTGCCAGCTAAAAGACTCAGGAAAAAGAAAAATATCGAACCTAGATATATCAAGAGACTGAGACTGAGACTAAAAACAGTAGAAGAAAAACTTGATCAGAGAAGAAAAAGTTCCCGTATTACAGAACAAACTGGAGAAAGTTCCAAAAGAAGAAGTGATCGAATAAAAAGACTGAACGAAAAATATCAAGATCCTGAATGGACATATTTGATTTTGAAGGAGTTTGAGGATCTTGATATAACTGACGAAAGTGACGAAGAACAGACAGCTGATCATTCTGCTGAAGAAGACGAACCCACCTGAAGTTGCTCCGTGTAAGCTACCTGTGCAAAGTTACAAAGAGGGGTTGAGACCTTCTTCTGAACAAAAATGTCTGATTCAAGTGTGAATGGAAGACCTAGACGCAATTGTTGCAAAACATGCTGCAAAGTATGTATATGTAGTATAGCTATAGTGTTAATAATTTGGATAGGACTTTCAGTTTTCATTCCTTATATGGTTAGCAAAAATACTAATATTGACCCTACACAGACTGTAACAACTGACACTGAATAACTGACAACCCGAAGTGTAGAAAGACGTGAAAAAGCACTTAGACAAACAAAACTAGACTTAGAAGCATCAGATGAGGAAGGACTACATTATCACGGAGTAAGGAACCAGACACATTTAAATGTATTTGCAAATCTGTTAGTACATTATATAGAAACTATGGAGATAGAAGACTGCTATGTCTGCATGAAGCTACCTACTTCTGTAGCTGAAGGCGTGACTTATCATCACCTACCATTGACTTATGGAATTTCCTGTAGTATTTTAGCAAGCTTATTTTACAAAAGAGGACCGTTACAGTACTACTACTCTAACTCAGACGTGATATTTTCTGAACTTCCTATACGTGGCAATCTGAATCCTGTACATACTAAAAGTGACGTTGCACGTTATATGGGAGAATACTTTCTGACTATAGGTACCATAGACTTAAATGAAGCACACAGAGACAACTTGACCTGTTCATTACATGAACAAGAGAAAATATTTTTAAACATGGCAGAGAAAAGAAGGGAGAGTTTCCAAAGAAAGGCAAATGATAAAAGACAGAAAACTCCTAAATGGGCTGAAAACATGGAAAGCACCTCAAATGGTGGGAGTGGTCCTGCTTTGTTGCTGGATTTCGAAAGGAAGGAAAAACTCTGTCTTCACCGAGAAAAGACTAGTTATTACAATAACATTTTCATTGGTTCCAGTCAATGTGAGCACAATTACAAGGTAATTGGAGGTTGGGGTTTCAAAAATGGGTCAGAACCTGTGTTTCCCGGAATTTATTATATATGTGGAAACAAGGCTTATTTCAAATTGCCGGATCACTGGTATGGAAGCTGCTACTTTGGCATTGTTTTCCCGAAAATATACCATGTGAATGAAATTGCTGGAAGCAATGAAAACACTAATGGCAAAGTGCGTAGTAAAAGAGAAAGCGTAGGTGAAATAATGGGTAGTATTTTTAGTGCACTGATACCTGGAGTGGGAGTGGTTCTGAACACACACAGAATTTGCAAATTATCCACAATAGTGGATGTGGTGTCTACTGACACAGCTCATGGATTCCTATTGGTCAATACCGAAATGGTTGCGATCAGATCAATGGTTTTACAGAACCGACTTGCCCTTGATACTCTATTAGCAAAAGAGGGCGGAGTCTGCAGAATGTTGAAAGCGCAACATTGTTGTACTTACATACCTGACAAAAGTGTACAACTAAAAAGGTATGTGAAAAATATTACAAATTTGGAAAAGGAACTCAAACCACTGGAGGTTGATAGTGCTTGGAAGAGACTTACTGATGGTCTCTCTGCTGTAGGTCATTGGTTTTCTAATCTAGGTAAAGGTTTATTGTTTAAGGTACTGATGCCAATTGGAGTGATAGGTTTCATCATATTCCTCATATTTGTCTGTTGCAAATGTCGCAAACAAACAACGAAATACTCTGTGAATAGAAGAGGTGTGAAACGGAGTGTGGATGAGCTTGAATTGGAAGATTTAAATAATAAGATTTACAAAAAGGTGAAAAATTCTCACCCCGATAAAGATGTGAAAGAGAAATTGAATCGAATGTTGGAAGAGATGGAAATGCACAAAGTGTGAGAAAAGTTGGCATCTGGTTCCATTAGTTTGTGATGATAGTAAATATCATCAAAGAGGGGATTGATAGAGCAAGATTTCGCATATTACGCGACTTGCTTGAATCAAGAACCTCGAATAACTTATAATCCTATAATTCAACCTGTATGTTTTACTAATTTCCTTTTATTCTGGATGTGCGTGTATCTTAGTGACGCTTGCCTATGTGTTTTACTAATACGAATAACCCTGGTTCCTAAAATGGCCCCGCTTGGGGATTTTCTACTGCGCATGCGTTAGTCACACTCACGTGACGTGACGTAGTTGCAGTTCTGGTGGGAAAATGTGTGCATGCGTAATTGCCTCTAAAATGGCTGTCTGTGTCCTAACGTGGTGAAGCTTGCGCAGATGCTCAGGTGTTTTTTTCTGTTGCACTAATTCATAATGGCATAGTATATTTTTATAGTAAGAAGTATAAGGTAACTATTCTTGTTATACAATGAATGAATTTATTACTATGTTTTAATTTGTTTTCTCTTACTTTTCATGTACCGCGGTATTGAGGGTCTGATGTGATGTTCAAGAATCCATATTGAGATGATGTTCTGCGCATGTCAGTCTTTTGCCGGTGGCATTGACAATGTGCCAACTGAAGGTCCCTGCCAAGACGTGCCTGGGAAGATGCACCTTCACCCAGCCGGAGAAGCTGAAATTGTATTACATTAGCAACAATTGTATTTCTTTCTATTGTATTCTGTAGAATAGGTCATGGGAACCCCAAATTCAATAGGCGGTTCCAAAATATGTAAAACTAGGCTTGTAGAAGTTTGTTCTGATTGGTGTGTTGACCTATCCTACTTGGGGACCAATCAAAATTGGGGATTCTGACACTTGCAACATTTGGGGGGTGGTACACTGACCCGAAAACAGTATAACTAGCCTAGGTTTAGCTAGAGAAATTGTCCGACTTGTCTGAATAGCTGACCTGTCACTGACCCAACGCACTCAATAGGTGACTGACACAGAGGTGCTGTGGAGCACTCTGTCCGAAATATACCATAGACTCAAAGGTTTTACTAAACCTTAAGTGCTGGCGAAGCACTCTGCTGAGGAGTTCGCTAACCCAATCGGGGTTCTGACTGATAGCTGCAGAGAGGGTGGAGCGCAGGCGTTGCTTCCAAACTGCGGGTGCTGGTCGTGCCTTGGTGGTCCTGTCCTGATCCTAATCTGGTTTTCCTGTTCTGTCCTGGGGTGTCTATTCTGCTCCTGCTGTCCCATAGATGACTGTCCTCACTTGGGGTATTTCCTGTCCTTGACTGATCCGTGGCCAGGGTTGGTCTTCACACCAATCTAGGTAAATATAGTACTGAAAACTCTATTCTGCACTTCTATTTTTCTGTCTTTGCATCAATAAAGACATACCTTTGCATACGTAAATTTTCCATGCTTTCCGCATTCTACTATATGAAGAGTCAATGCATTTATCTCCCTAGCATGTTCCTATGTTTCCCTACCTTTTAGAGCACATTCTCTCCATACTGTTTATAATTTATAGAATGTGGTATATACTTTTCTCCTGCTGTCTGATTTGAAGTAATGATGCTAGAACGATAGCGTGTTCCACTCCCCCCCTATAGAGTTATAGGATCTCCAATCTTTTATCCATTTTTGAAGTATTTCCCAAATAGTAAAATATCTAGTTGTGTTCCATTCTCGAATCTGTTTAGAAAAGTTCACTTTGTTCTTACCTTCCTATAGAATCATAAATGGTTGCCTTATTTTCTTTTTATATGGTTATGTGCTCTTTGTTATTCTGATTATAGACTGCCTTCTTGTTGTAAATTGTATGATCTCAGAATCGGAATTCTAAGATAAACCTTTTAAACTTCTCAGTAGTCTGTGTTTATTTAATGAATATTATGACATATAAGTTGGTATTTGTATTTGCCTGCCTTCCTTTTACAGCTAACTCCCTGATCCATTTGTGATCATAGGTACCCGTAACGGTGGATTGGTAAGTCGGGTACACTAGAAATAAATAGGAAGGAAACCAGGGTTACTGGTAGTAGAGTGTTAGGTCACCCGATCAAGGTATATGATAAATTGGAAAATATTATGGGCCTGGTACGTGTAGGGAGAAATTATATGGCCGGGTGACCTGCGATCTCTATCACCAACACCAATCTAGGATTTAACTTGCATGATCCATACCTGCCCTTCAGTAACACAAAAGGAGAAACTCCTGTATGAAAGTGTGGAATATTGTAATAACCCCATAATCTCTCTTGCACAGCTTCGGCCACATCCTTACCTGTGGTAATAGCCAACTGAATCATCTACTTTAGCATTCTGTTTCCCCTCTCTACCATTGCATTGCCTTGTGGGATATAAAAGGCCACGGACATGAGCTTAACTTCAAATGGCTTCAAAAATGATTGCATTGCATGTGATTTGAACTGGTCCCCATTGTCCGTAACCAGAACTTTGGGAACTCCCTCTACAAAACATGTCTCTCAACATCCCTATTACTGCAGAAGTAGTTGGCTTTCGCAAAAATCTGCACTCAACCCATTTTAAGTACCAATGCATACCTCATCTCAACATTGAGATTATACATGGGACCAACACAATCCATTCCCAATTTCTCCCAGGGACCATTGGGAAATCTCACCGGGTGAAGGGGAGTGTTATGCACCCTCACAGTTTTATCTACTTCTTCACAATTTACACACTTGCCAACATGCGCACACACCTGCCAACTTGCATCATCACTTCAGCGTCTATTCCTGGCCATCAATCATACAGACACTGCTGTTTTTTCATGCCAGTCATCCCAAGATGTCCTTCCTGGGCAAGAGTAATCTATCTTGATCTCAGCTCTAGCAGGGCAACTGGTACATTTCCCCGCAGGATGGCATCATCCCTGATGATGAATAGCACATCTGTGACAACCGTCTCATCAATTTTGGGCTGACCTTATTGTGAGCATTCTCTGACATCAGATATACCAGAGGCTTGTGGTCGGTTACCAGGATTAATTTTCTCCCCTATAAAAAGTCTCAAAGGCTTGGTTGCCCAGACATGCAAATGCCTCTCTCTCAATCATGCTGTATATGCACTCAGTTGCAGAGAGGCACCTTGAAAAAATTATGTGTCCTTACCTTCTATTATCTGTTTGAGGAACGCTCCAACGCCAACTCCATTTGCATTTACCATCACAATAGACTGCTCATCATCCTGAAAGCATGCAATGCAGGTACTTTCACAATACATTTTTCAGGTTCTCAAAAGTTGATTCTTCTGAAATTTCCCATACAAATGTTTCCCCCTTCCTCAGCAACTTCCTAAGGGTTACTGTCTGAAGTGCAAAATTAGCAATGAACTTGGAGTAGTACTCACAAAGTCCCTGGAATGCTATTAGTTGATGCTGGTTCTCGTGTTTGGTACTGCTATAAATGGCATCCACCAAATCAATCTTAAGCTCAATCTCTGCTCCCAAAATGTGGTGCCCAAAGAAGTCCAAGCTCTCAACTAAGAACTTACATTTTTCCCTCTTAACGGTAAAGCCAGAATCATCTAAGGTACTCAACTCATCACTCAATATACTCAAATGCTCCTTGGTGTCTGTTGAAAAGCTCAAAATATCGTCCTGATATGCTAGGACAGCCTTGTAATCCCCAAACAGTCTGAACATCAATTTTTGAAAGACAGAGGCCAGGCCAAATGGAATCCGTGAGAATGAGATATCCCCAAAAGGTGTTAAATGCTGCCAAAGAGTGTGATTTCTTGGCCAACTCCACCTGATAATATGCTGCTCTTAAGTATAAATATGAAAAAATTGAGCTGCGCCAAATTAGGCCAGCATTTCCTGAATTGTAGGCAATGGGAAGCATTTCATCAGGATGTTCTTCTTGAGTGATCTGAGGTCAACACAAAGTCAGATGTCTCTTGTTTTCTTTTTTGCTACTTCAATGGGTACCCATTGTCAGGAATCTATAGGCGTAATGATCTTGTTCAAGCACAGCTTCTCCAGATGTTGTTTCAATTTTCTATGAACAATTAAAGTAATGTTCTGCACCTTGTAAATGACAGGCACCACATCCTTCTTCAGTTTGATTTTGTGTTCATACCCCAGCACCATACCCAACTTGCCCTCAAACAAAGATTCATGATTATCCAACACCTGCTGTGGCTTTTCCTATGGTTCAGAGATCGCTACTAGGAATATGAGACACTGGATACCTGGTCTCAACAACATGGAAATGCTGCCTTGATCTTTCCACTCTAAACTATTGTAGCCTCTCTTTGCTACATATACTTTGGTGAAAATTGACCTGTCTTTAAACTGAACATTTTCAGAGCAGTACCCCATCATGTGTATATCATGTCCACTAAATGCAACAATGCGGACATCCAGGGGTGATAATTAAATGGAACCCCATTCCTTGTAACACAAGCCATCAGTCACAAAAGTAATTGATGCACCAGAATACACTGTGACTTTAACATGCACATCACCAATGGAAACTGAGAACAATGGATCTCCATTACCATTTGCATCTGACACTGTTTCCATAGTTTTTATTAATAGGATTACTCTGTTGGCACCCTGAATAGTACATAATCAGGGATTCAAGCATTTATCTTGCTGTTCTAACGTGCCCACTTTGTAGATATACTTGCGCACCCATGCACAATGTTCAGTTTTCCTACATTTAAGACATGCTTTCTCCACAGCCATTTTTTGCATTTGCCAAATGTGTGCTGGACTCACACCTAAAGCAACTGCCTTGTTTCTTGTCCCCAGCAACATTACAATCTCTAATATTCAATTTAAACTGGGATTCCTGCAGCATAAAACTCTCTCTAGAGTTTTCTGGTCATAGCAGTTCACCACTAATTGAGCCCTTGGATAAGAGTCAATGGACCAGATGTACTACGGATATTTCCATGCGCAAATGGGTCTTAGACCCATTTGCGCATGCAAAAATCCTTTAGGCCATGTACAAACTCTATTTTGCGAGTCACAAACATTTGCAACTCGCAAAATAGTGTTTTGCGACTTGCTATTAGGAATGGGCATTTCCTTGATAATAGCAACCACAAATGCCATGTATGACTGTTTTGCTACCACAATTGCGGTCGCAGAACAGTTGCAGTTTACCATCCTTTACAGAAGGGTGGTAAACCACTCGCAAACGGGAAGGGTTCTCCATAGTCTAGTTAAATTAGTTAAAAAAATGGGCTAACCTAGAACTAATTGCAATACAATTTCTGAGAGTGGATTCTTATTGAACATTTTCCGTAGAAAACTATGTTGAAAAGTCTACCACTCTATCATGACGTGTTGATCCAATATGGCAGATTTTTTAAAATGGCTGCCCATTATTTGAGATATAGGGTATAACTTTTTATATGCCCATGTGTGGTATCATTTAATATGTTTTTAGGGACAGGAAAGTAAAAAATAACATCAAAAATTATTTCTGATGACCATAATATCAAATTGGGATTAATACAATAAACAACGATAATTATATGCTAAAATGCCAAACATAGTTTTGATATTATCTGTTTATTTAATTTTGTTTAACATCATTTGAAACAGATAAACAAATTTCAACTAGATAATATAGCACTTCTCAATATGATACCGACAAATGAAAATTGTTAAAGAGTTAAATTCAAACAGCACTCCTTAGTATAAGAATAGTATGATTTCAATCATCGTCCATGTCCACTTCCATGGAATTGCAACAGCTTATTCCTCGACAATCCGTGCAACCATCTGTGCACACTATTCCTTGTCTTTTGCATATAAATTGCAGAGTCGCACATTGACTCTTGATACAGCCACATTTCACAAATTTTAATAAATGATCTGGTGCTGGTGCTTGACTCATTCCAATGGGAGCCAATCTTCCATCTTTCACTTCAAATCCCCACTATAATAGATCCATATGAATACCCATCCACTGCTGCACCAGATGATATACTCAAAACGTATGAAATTGGCAGGCATCCTCTGTAGGAGGCAAGACTTCCGGTTTCCCATGTATTGTTGATTTTGTTGCCTTTGATGTGAAAGTTCAAAGTCAAATATCATGTAGCGTGCTGTCTCCTGTTATTCCTCCATACAATGATATAACAGGATTAAGACCAGCATTTTCAATTTCTCCTGTTGATTTTTGTGAAGTTTGGAATACGTCAGCACTTTCTTTGAAGCTGCCTGATTTTCTTAGCAACTTTACGGAGTCACGTTTTCCTGATCCAAATGGTTTGGAGGTGGTATCACATCCTAATATGGCATGAGCAAATAAGATGTGAGAGCAGACGTCATTACCTAAAGCTTTTGCTAATTTCCTAATATCATACAGAGTTATGTTTTTGGAAGATTTCTTAGGTTCTGGGCAAAGGAAAATATCAAATTGGTTTTCTTGAAAATGATGAAGTAGTAGTATGAGAAGATCGGTGTCCTCGCCAACAATGGCTGTAGGATGAGTTTTGCCCGACTCAATAGCCTACAAAACGACCATGAAGTCTGCATCACTATAAGCTTGCTTTGATTTGCACCCAGCTTCTTATAACTTTTGCGATAATTGAGCAATGAAGGCTTGTTTATTTTCATTATTACTCAGAAATAATTGTTTCTGGATGGAGATGGAGGTAGAAGTTACGAAATTTACTTTAGGTCCTACAATACCTCGTTTCATTTTTAGATGGGCTTCTGATTTTGTAGAAAACGTATCTCCATATCCGTTGAATACTATTATTGCCTGGCCATGCTATGTTAGCACATATCTCTCATTGGCACAAAGCAGCTTATGGAATGTCTGATTCGGACTCCAAGGAAGGCGATGTAGTAACCACCCACCATGAATGACGAAATGCATATTTTAGGGCATGTTAGCAACGGTTTGTACTTTCTCTTTAATATAATTGGCGAGCTGTGACTTCCCAGATTCCCTCATAAGTCAATGCTTATTGAATAAACTAGCTGGGTATGAGCAAAGTTCATGAAGAAACACCACCTGCAAATCCACGCCACTAGTCTGAGCACAACGCAACAAGCGCTGAAACAATAGTTCAGGATCCATAACAAAGGTTTCTTCTTTCAATTTAACAGATTGAACTGATTTCATTACCTTCACCTGGTTGATTTTTCTGAAAGAGAACTCAGAGACTCTTTTGTCCGTCATCTCCTCAAGAATTCTATTTCTAATTTCTTCTGCAAGTTAAGGATTAATATCACTGCCATAAGTAACTCCCATGACAATGTTACGCAGGTTTCTGTCTCGCTCAAAAACATTGGGCTGTTCTACATATACCTGTACTTTCTGTGTATCTCTTTTATAGCGTTCAATTCTTGAACTGGTCATAGTAACATGTTGCTCACTTGCTGCATACTTCACTGAAGCGAAGTCCTTCATGCATTCATTCAAATGGACGCAAATAGGGCGTGACATAATAATAATCCACATTTGTAAAGCGCACAATCACCCGTAAGGGTCTCTAGGCGCTGGGGGCCGTCGGGAAGATTAAGCGAGCTATTGCCCAGAGTCAAATGGTGCTGGGCTAACCTGCCGCCGGAGCAGGGGATCGAACCCTGATCCCCAGATTCCAGCGTCAGTTGCCCTGGCCGCGGCGCCACACCTCTCCCTAACCCAGACAAGCTGCTTCTGTTCTGTCATACCCTTTCTATGTGTCATTCCGCCGAATCCTTTTATATTCTTCATTAGAACTTGTTCAATTACCAAATCAGTGGAAAGGCCACCCCAAAACCTATCACTTCTTCGGACAACATGCAGACCATTTGTAAACGCTGTGTATACATCAGGAGCTTCAAATTCAAGCTCAACCATTCTCTCATAATACAGTCATGCAGAATTGGCATATGAATTATGGCCACATGCTGCAAAAAAGGTAGCATCTCCTTTACCATTGCAAGATGCAGATGCCAATATCCTGTTCTTTTAGCTTTTAAGAATTGTTTCAGGATGTTGACCATTTCCAAATATTGCAGCCAAAGTCGAGGAGTCCTATAAAGTTCATCTTTGGCCTTCAGCAGTTTAGTTGCAATTTCGACAACAGTATTATGTGCAACATCATCAACAAAAAGCTCCCCATTAAGAAGATTATTAAACAATGATTTTGCTGCCTGTAAATCATTGTTATCATCTAGCGGTTGAGTTGCTAAAATTGTGTCGAAAACTGATGAAACAATAAGATGACCACAAATTGCTCTTGCAATAGCTTTACCAGAAAGCATGTGCTTTACAGCATTTCCTGCATATGTGATCTCAAGTATATCAACCAAGCCTGCTCCACTCATCAAAAAACCGATGCATCCAAGAAAACTCATCATTGTGTGCAGGTCTCCTAGTCTCAGAATGACCTTCTTTAAAGGACTATCCTGTGATTCATTGGCTATGATGCTAAGTGCTTTGTGGAAAAGAGTCTGGTTGAATGGCATAATAGGGGTCTGGCTGTATCTCTTGGCATGGTCAGAAACAAAAAAAAGTGTTGAGAGAATACACGTTTCATTTGTTGGATCCATGTTAATCATTGGCAGAAAGATGACAGATGATACACCGGGATGGTTACCTTTATGTAGTAGTTGCAATACTCCTTGCCATCCTAGAACACTGTTGCTGAGCAGATCTGAGATGTTCAATAAAAAATATCCAGGTTTGCAGATGGGTCACTATACGCGATTTCCTTAATGGTGTTATACTTTAAGAAACGCATCCCACTGGCCTGTGAATGATTTGCCCCAACCTCCTCAGTTCTTCAAATGAAACCTCACGTTTCTTAATGACCGTTGAAAATTTTCCAGTTGTAGTCACAGTGGCGATAATGCCCATCCCATGAAAAGTACCATGGCCATCTATTGAAATAATATTGTGATCAATAATATCAGCTGCATATTGAATGAATTTCGGAGGACTTTTCGAAGGTTCCACAATGACAGATATAGTATTTCCTCTTTCTGCTGCAGCTGAACGTTTAAAACGAAGAACTTCTGAATAGGAGCTGCAGAATCCCAAATGATTTACTGCTTTAACTACAAATCTCGAGCTTGTGTTGTCATGTAATTGAACTGCCAGCCCTAACTGTAACAGTGCAACTAAGACTCGTGGGCGCACAGCTTGCATAATTGCCTGTCCTCTAGAAGCTACTTTTCTCTCTCTGTTTGTTTTATCAGTAACAAAAACTGATGATAAGAGCCTTAACGAATCAGGAATATAGCTCACATTATAGTCAACACTACTCATGATTTTAATGGGTGAATATACTTCTGGTTCTACAGGGATGTCTTTAATATAATTTCTTATTATTTCAGCAGCTGCCATTAGGAGATTGTTTCGATCCTCTTAATCTTCATGGCTATGACTGTGGTACTCTTGCCATACATGAGCAGCTGTACTTTTAACAGTAACGACATCAGAAGTCCCTGCAACTGTTCCTATGAAGATTTCATCTTCAAAATGCTCTTTGAGTTTTTGTTTCATATACTTCGAACTGTATGGTTCGCTATCTTCTGGCAGTAATTCTCGCATTTTATTAACAAGTTCTTTAACAGTAGTTTGTTCTTCATCATTTTCCTCCATGTATTTACCTACTTGAAGAAAAGTTTCCTGGTGAACTGAGTCCTCTGGTCGACCTGAAGATATTGGAGGGTTATCAGTGAACTGCCCGGGAATTAATTTCCAGTATAAAAATTGACGTAACACTGTTTGTGGTACCATGCATCTACAACTTGTAAATCAGACACATTTTGGATACGTGTCTTAACTTTGTCTACCCATTCATCATTGCATTCGTTGCATTTTTGTAAAACTGATGATTTGAATTCAACTGTTCGTGCATTAAAACACGCATTTTTTTTCTCTCCCTGAAGTATAAACTTAACTAAGTACCACAGAAAAAATATTTTTTTCTAAAATCAAACGGGGTTTCACACGACCGTAGAACTCGAGAAGTTATGGGATCTGATTCTTTTTCCTGGAATGGAGTTTTCAAGTTAACAAAACGTGCTCTACATTTCTTGTGAACTTTCTGCCCAACACAAACGTGAAACTTAGATATTTTTCTCTCCTTGCATGTTTTTTTAATTCCAGTTACTCCTCTTTCAGTGAGTACAGATACATTGTCATCTTCTTGAATCACCACATCACAAATGAAACACTTTTCTTCGTCCATTTTCACTGTACCTCACAGCAACTGGCAAGATTCAATAACACATAAATGAAATATTTGTGATTAACAAAAAAACAAACAATAACAACAAAGTTACAAAACAAAACCCAAACAATAGCAAACTTTTTATTTCAAAAGTTAATTGTAATATTTACGTTCCTTCACACTTTGTCATATAAGTCAAAGAAAAAATTATACAAACTTTGTCTATCTGGCATATTCTGCAATCATTTGATATTATGGTCATCAGAAACAATTTTCGATGTTATTTTTTACTTTCCGGTCCCTAAAAACATATAAAATGATACCACACATGGGCATATAAACAGTTATACCCTATATCTCAAAAAATTGGGCAGCCATTTTGAAAAATCCGCCATATTGGAGTAACGCGTCATGATAGAGTGGTAGACTTTTCACCATCGTTTTCTATGGAAAAATTTCAATAACAATCCACTCACAGAAATTGTATTGCAATTAGTTCTAGGTTCCGCAACAGATTGACTAGTCTACCAGGGGACCACTACCACTTTGTGACCGGCTCTAACAATATTTTGTGAGGGCAGGCAGTGGTACCAGGTACCACTAACTGCCCTTAAAAAATGAAACAAAAAATTTCATTTTTCTTTTTTTAAATGCATCCAGTTTTCCTTTAAGGAAAATGGCCTGCATTAAAAAAAAAATGATTTATTGAAAAACAGTCCCAGACATTGAGGTCTGCTGAGCCTAGCAGGCCACCATATCTGGGAGGGCTAGCCATTCCCAATGAGGTCGCAAATTGCGAGTGCCTCATAAATATGCATGAGGCATGCAATTTGCGACCCCATTGGGAATCGCAATCAGTGTCGCAGACACTGTTGTACATACCACTTTGCGACTCACTAATTGCGAATTGCTATTGCGACACAATTTACGAGTCGCAAGTTCCTTGCTCGTACATCTGGCCCAAAATTTCTATCAAATTCGCATCTGGATATCAGTATGCACAATTTCAGTCAAAACTATCAATTGACTCATGTAATTGCTGTCTCATGTAGAATCTTTGTCTCTCCACACTTATGCTTGTGTCCTCTTTAAAGTGTTTTTAGTCTACACATAGATTTCACAGAAACATCCTAGAGTGTTTCTGAAGTTTTCTGTGGTCGCAGGTAAATGGTGAAATATGAGTTGCCCTTCTGATCCTAAGAAATTGTAAAGAAGCTCCAACTTCTTAACTGGTTCATACTTAAAACCATAAATTGCAATTGGGTAGCTCTCAAAAGCTTCGAACCATAGATTCCATTTAGTTTTTTTAAGACCAGGCCCTGCTAGAAAATGTATGGGGCAGTGTATTTTTTGCATAATGTTCACCCTGTGAACCCACCTTTAACACTCTTGTACTGGTAGCAGGATTGTATCAGCAGACCTAACAGCCGGTTGGAGTTCTATGCTTTAATTTGTAAATTAAGGCTAAGTAATACTTTGGGCTCTAGAAATGTCTGTAACAATTAGGCTTTGGCCAATGGGAACGTAGATAGAAGTTCATTTCGAACTTCTGACGAGTGCATATTTCCACTCAGACGAGAATTGCTTGAGGATACTGCTGTGAGTTTAAATTGCCTGGTTGCTATGCGCAGTGTAATACTGAATGTTCTGGCAGCGCATCAGCCAGAAAGAGTGGGCAGAGCATGCAGCATCTGAGTTGAGCACAATTCAAGTCAGGCTCAGGTCAGTCGGCTTCCAGAGTCTCAGCTCGAGCGCGCACTTAATGAAGATTTTAAAAATGCTGCTTAATTTGAAAACACCACATTTCAAAATGTTCACAAATGTCACTGCTTGAAATGGCATTTTAGCTGAATGCCACAATGGAGGTGGATACATTTTCTCCTGCTCCATCAGGAGCGAAGTAATGGATCCATCTCCCGGCAGCACCCAGCATGTTGCTAGCCGGAAGGTTGGCTGGGGCTTTAGGGAACTTTGGTCTCCATCCATAAACTGCAATGAGGAGAAATGGTGCCTCTCCTGGGCACCAGGGTAGCCACTAATATTGGAAGTTGCTGGCTCCCACCAGGGAAACTGTCAGGGCTTCGGGGGCCCTACAGCTGCCCCGTCAGTACTAATAATTACTGTCTTTTGGGTGCCCAGTTGGGCATGTGAGCACTCAGTGATGAAAACAAATGCTGGCTCCTGCAGGCACCCACAATGATCACGGGATGTGGAGTCAGCAGGGGAAGTGGGGGGTGTGTGGGGTTACCCCATGACCTCCACCATTAAAAAGTAGTGTGGGAGCCCCAGGTGGATACCAGAGCACTCAAATGAAAATTATGTTTTTTTAAAGGATTAATAAATGAAAGCCAGGAGCCACTTATTTATTATTCACTGCTCTGGTGAGGAGCACCCCAGAATGCTGTAGTTTTTTTTAAGTTCATGTTCTTCTTGCTGGTGGTGCCCAGCAATCATTTTTGTAATGTTGTGGGGGGGCTGCAGGGAGGCATGACCCCAGGAGAGCCTATCATATTTTTTAAAACCACTCAGAGCTGGATCTATATGTTCTTCAGCTGGAGTGTGTGGACCTTTAAAGGTCGGTTCTGGGGTTGCACTTTTTGCTCTGAAAAATGTTTTAAAAAATGACTCATAGATATGTTAATTTTTTTGTATATTAAAATGTTTTATGACTCACTTTTATTAAACATTGCAATGTGTGAATTTCTGAAATAGATATTTAATAAATCCACACAGTGATTACTTAAATGTATATAAGGGTGCTGATAGGTATGCACTACAGTTGTTTCTAAACAGGGTAGCAGGAGGGAGCAGTCCCTCTCTGTTTAGTAACTACTTCAGATTAAACTTTAATATGCAGTGATTTTTAAACATAGACAGACTGCTCCCTCTTCCAGTCCACTTTAGAAACAATTTACTGCAGATTTATTCCGGCAGCTGAGCGGCGCAATTTATCAGTATATATGTTTTACAGAAGTAAAACAGAATTAACAAATTACTCTGATTCTAATGGCAGAATCAAAAGTTCCACCCAGGCCTAGCCGTAATGCCCAGGTGGGTTTAATTAGAGGCATCACATTCCATTTGGACCACTATAAATTGATTAGGAATAATTACTAGGTCATTGTGAGAATAAATATATGTTTTACTCTGTACTTGTTTCACTTGTTTGCACTAGGTACAAATGTGTGTATGGCATGTTCTTTTGAGATGATCCACTATCTTTTTGCTTAAAATAAATTACAGACTAGCACAATTAGTTTGAGCCACTTACTTTGTATACGTTTTTAGACTGTTTTGTATAACATGTATTGATATCCTAACAAAAGGGATAAAAAAAGTTTGTTATTTTGCTTTGAAAAGTGTGTTGTCGCAGAACCACTGTTCGTTTCATGCAGGTGGCTTACCACATCAAACTTTCTTGAGAATTCAGCAAGGTGCTCCTCATGCGGACTAAGCATAAAGAAGTCCCAAACTTGAGAAGATTTATTTCTTATAATGAAGCCTGAAGAACTCAGGGTGAAACTAGGTTTTTGTCCTCTATGTTGGGTGTGCTGCGACTGTCATAGTGGTGTTATTGGAAACACATGTGAGAGAGCGCCATTTAAGGAGAAATTTGTAGGGGTGCATCATATGTACAAGTAGTCAGCACCCGTATATATAGAGGACTTTAATCATGTTTAGATGCAAGGTGGGATAGAGTATTAGAGTAATTGTTTTTTAGAAAACACAAAGAGCCCATGTTATGAATTGCAAAGCCACACTTGCTGTCTAATATAGAGATGTCGTTGAAATGAAATCTTTCACTAATGAGAAGCGTGTTTAAACGAGTACTATTTTGCATTCAGATTTGCTTATTGAAATATATAACTGTGTCCTTTATACTCGATAACTAGCAAAAAGTAGAAAATGCATTAGCTGTTAAAGTTAGAAGCCTAGGGAACGAAGGCATTGCTCAAGCTAGATGTTGGGCCTATAACTCAAGCAGAGGCCTAGTTCATGAAACTCATGCAGGCCTGTTCGAAAATGCTTTGCTTAACATATTAACTGTAGAAATGTTTTCAAAAGATGCTTTTAGAAAATGTTGCAACATTTATAGAATGTGAGCCGAATTGTATGTATTTCTTTGCAGGTGCATCATCCAGTAGACAGTAGAGTAGAAGGGCCCATTGTGTATGAGAGTTAGAAATGTTAGACTCAGACATGGAGGAGTAGACCAGGAATTTGAAGAAGCAACTTGAAACGATGGAGAGTCTGGGACCCAAGGACGTTTTAACCGACAAGGATGGAAGAGTGCCATGATGGAAAATTCTGAAAGCTAACACCTTCGAGAAGGGCGTACCTGAGGGTGTGTCGTCCATATTGTGGGGTTTTGTATTAGGGACAGCACCCCGAGGGTGGAGGCAGAGCAGATGGGCTGAGGAGCTAGAGAGAGCAGTTGGATGGCAAAGAGCTTAGCTAGGATTGAGTATTACATCCGACTCATGAGAACGTGGGTGAACTTCTTTGAAAGTCACCACGGCTGACACCTTTTGCTAGGATGGACTGTTGCTGAGTAGGGATGTCACTTAGTATAGTGTAGGGATAGATTAACTTGACCTTTTCTTTCCAATGCATACAAGAATCCAAGTTACTGCAATTTTTGTTAGCCTGGTGGTTCTGGAACTGATTCTCGTATTATTCATAAGCCGCCTAAGACTTTTCCGTAGGATTATGTTTGTATTAGTGCCTGTTTACCTTTTGAACCTCGTGTTGAGGTGTCTGTATCTTCAGCTGTTTTCATTTCTGTAATAAATCTTTAAACTTGGTTCTTAGTCAATGGTCATATTGGAAAGGTAAATGGGAGTTGTTGTAAGTATTGATTATTGGTAGATAGGTTGCCTAATTCACTCTATGACAGGTAAAAAGGTCCAGTCGACCTGTGACGGGATTTTGGAAAATGGTAAGCAGACTCCGAGAGAAAAAATCCCGCCTTTCCAGTTGGTAGCAGAGGATGGTTTATCTTCTGGAGTGAGGGTAATCTAGAAGTAGGTTGAGATTTCCCAAGGCCCATAGAGACCAAATGAAGAGCGTCCAGAAAGCTGCGGACGGATGGCGTTCCATGGAAACTGACGGAGAGTGACAGTGCGGCAGAAAGCAGCAGGTCGGAGGAGAGTGAGTATGAAAAGGGCCATGCGTCGTTAGATTGCGGTTATGTCGTTGTGTTGTGTTGTCTTGCGGAGTTGAATGCCTGTAGTGTGAAAGGAAGCCAGGTTGTGAGCGCGCGCAACCGGAGAAAATCTTAAGCTCAAGAGGAGTTTAAGTGGTCCGGGTGTATCGAACACCCATAGTAATTGTCGACCATTGTTAAGAGGGTCATGAGGTACCATTGATCACCCGCGGGACCGAGATAGGGGGAACGAATGTGTGAGTGAGTGGGTAACGGACGCTGGTCGGAAGTTGCCATGAGTTTGTAACCTATCAGTCGAGGCGATTGTCTAGCCGTTAGCGGACAGACAGTTGCCAGTTCAGGTGACAATTACAGTCAGACTGTGGACGTACAGTCAAGGAAGTGGTTGCTTGGTCGGAAGTAATCATTTCAAGTGTATGATTGGGATGCATGAGAGACCGCGAGACGAACGGAGAGAGGAGGGGAACTGCTGCGAAACGGAGGCAAGTGACGTCAGAAAGAGCCGCGCTGGGATTGGTCGGTTAGCGTGGAGCCGCGCTGGGATAGGGCGGTTAGTGAGAAGCCGCGCTGAGATTGGCGGATTGTCATCAGGAAGCAAACAAGCGCTGTAGAACAAGGAAACGTTGTGGTTTTCATCATGAAATGTTTTAAAGTGTTGCGAAAGCGTTTCAAAGGTGAAAAGATGATAGAACCGCGGGGTGGGGAGGAGGCTCCACCCGAGGACACTCCAGCTTATTATATGGCCACGAATGTTGGGCTACATACTATATTGTGGCTTGATAATTGGTGTAAGATGACAGATGGAAAGGAAGAATTGACATTTCCTAAATATGGAACGTTTAGACTAGAGGTGTTGTATCAGTTGAAAGCGATTATGGCTGCGTTGCGGCCTTTGCCCAGACCAACACAGTTCAAAGCGCTGAATGCATGGATCAGGGCAGCCCATGAAAAGAACAGAGATAGGAGACAAGAAAGAGTGAAACGATCAGTTAGGGCAGTCCAAGATGCGAGATGGGATGCCATGGCCAAGAGATGGAGGGTACAGACCATTGAAGGGGATAGGTTGTACCCGTTGCTGGAAAATACAGGGGATGCACGGAGGAAAAGTACGGAGGATGAGGACAGTGAGACAGACGACAGCCTGATAGAGAGACTGTTGTCAGAGAGACCACCTCCATACAATCCTGAGTTGGAGGGAACGCCAACATCAGCAAAGAACTGGGAAGTCTCTGACGGGGATGGTGGGGTTCAAATGGTGAGTGGTTTGAGTACCTCAGGGGACAAGTTTTGCCCAGCGGAGGGAGAAAAGGCACCTCCACCTTCCCCAGTGACAAGAGTAGTGGGAAGATTTACAGTACAAAAAGTTCAGGTGGAAGAGGGTGTCCACTCTCAGAAACTGCCAGACGCTCTTACGGTACCTGTTACCATAGGTCCCATAGTATCGCTGTACAATCCAGAACAGAAACAAGGCGAGAGCCTGCCACAACTGGGGAGTGAGAGATGTGCCAGCGAGGACAGGAGTAATGTGGTGGAAGGGTGGAGGCAGTTGCCAAGGCCGGTAGAAAGAAGCACTCCTTTGGCAGCATCGGCAGACTCCTCCGAAGAGCAGGGGGGTTGGAGGGGACCAATGGATCTGAGGGGACCGCGGCCGAGGTCGATGAGAGAATTAAGGCCAGATCTGAGAACTTGGGACACAATTGTGGACACTCAGAGCAACAGATCGATGAATGATTCTGGGTCTGGAAATCAGGAGAGTAGGATGGTGTCTCACTGCGTGCCTAGCGAAAGCAGGCAGGAATGGGAACGCAGAGGGGTGGGGAATAGGGTCCCACCACACCTCTGGCGACAGTAGACAGGAGTGGGACCGCGATGGTTGGGAAAACAGAAGGGTTCCCCCTAACACACCTGAAGAAAACAGACGAGAGAGTCAGGACTGTGGCGGGAGGGACTCTAATGGAACTACTAGCCAAGGTACATTGAGGGCTGCAATAAAAACAAGAAGGATAGATGTGCTGAGGCTAAAATCAGAAGTGGAGGAGATAGTGGAAGGTACATTGCCACTAGAAAGTATCGAACTCTACGAACCAGACGAGCTATTGTTTGTGGCAAAGGATGTTACACGGAGGGCTAGGACAGCTCACGAGAAACTCTCTGAATTAGCGAATAAGTATACTGTAGATTTGACGAAAACAAAAGCATTGCAGGGTGGCTACCGGTTACAGTACTCAGATAAAGATCTAGAAGAAAAGAGGGTGATCGGATTAAAAACTCACATTAGGAATGTGGGAATCCGAACGTGGTCCCAGTTGGAGAAATGGGAGGAAAGGTGGTCAAAGAAAAAGAGTGTTAGACAGAGTGTTATTGAGATATCCCCGGGAGGAGGGTTGATGCATACAGAAGCGTACCCCTTGCGGGAGGTGGCTCATGGGGGATATGTACATGTACCCTGGAGTAGGGGAGACCTGGCTGCCTTTACGAACACATTTCCAAAGTTGCGTGAGAGTCCAGTGGAATGGTACAAACAGGTAGAGAGGTTCGTTAAAATCTCAAAGGTGCTGTGGATTGATTTGAACACGCTGTTTGACATTGTGGTTCCAAGTGATTTGTGGATAGCATGTAAGGTCAGTGTTGAATGGCCCACAGCGGAGCCAGAGCGAGATGCTACCACAAATGGACCGTCGCCCAGGGTGATGGCAAAGTATGAGCAGGCGATCACGTGGTTAAAGACTAAGGTACCACCACAGGACATAGACTGGGTGAAAATAGACCGGACTAGGCAGGAACCAAAGGAGACAGTGCATGAATATTATGAGAGGCTATTGCAGATTTTCAAACAGTATAGTGGATTAGATGTGATGGATCCAAAAGACATGGGACAGTTTGTATCCAAGTTTGTCCTGGGACTAAGGCCTGACATCTGTCTCATGATACAGCAACATTTAATTTGTTGGCAGAACAAGCCTCTGGACGAGATTTTGAGGTACGCGAGGTATTGCAGTAATGAGATAGATTCAAAGACAAGGAAGCTTAAGGATAAATTGATGTTAGTACAGATGCAATCGGGAGGACAGGGTCAGTCAGGCAATGGCACATTGGGGAGGAAATCAGGGGGACAGAAAAGGGATAACGAGGAAGGTCCGAGACCAAGGATAGATATAGCAACCCTGAAAAAGACGACCAAGTGCCATCAATGTCATGAGGTCGGGCATTGGAGACGCGAGTGCCCCCATAACCCTGACAATCAGGTACAGAAGGAAGAGGAGGAGGAAGTCCAAGCCCCTCCGGTACGGAAAGTAACAGTAACAAAATTTCAGACGACGAAAGGGGGGACTTCAGCCCCTAGGGCTCCGGTTCCCCAGCCACCGAAGATTTCAGCAGGGAACAAGGTATACAAGCAGATGCCTTTCATAGTCGAAGGGGACGAGTGCTATTACTTTGACCCAGTGACAGGATGGTACCTGGATGGGGAGGAGGGATGTACTCTTGGAGCAGTGCTGGAGGTAAATCAGAGAGCACCATTTGTGGAGGCAGATGTAGATGGACATCCCACCACCTTTTTGGTTGATACTGGTGCTTCTCGCTCCACTGTGCGGTCTGCGGTAGTCCCCAACTTACCCCTTTCAGGACAGACCATACAAGTTGTAGGAGTAGCAAACAGAAGGATGACAAACCCCCTGACTGAGCCAGTCCCAGTGAAGATCGGAAGTTTCAGAGACAGACATCAGTTTGTAGTGTGTGACTCCAGTCCCGTGTGCCTGTTAGGAAGAGATCTCTTGTGTAAACTCAATTGCACCATCTATTGTACCCCCAAGGGAGTAGAATTACAGACAAACGATGATGATGCTGACTTTAAGGTTGCAAATACACATGTGTGCATTGAATTGTACCCTGCCTTAACTGTGGAGGAACTCCCATGGGATTTGAGGGATTCAGTCTCACCCGAGGTGTGGGACTTTACAGGGGAAGAGATCGGACTGATCAAAGGAGTAGAGCCCGTCAGAATTCAAGTAAGACCGTATGCTGAATTCCCGAGAACACCCCAGTACAAGTTGACCCCAGAAACAATTGCTGGTATAAAACCTGTGATTGAGTCCATGATTAGGCAGGGAATTCTGAAGGAAGTCATGGGCAGTCCATGCAATTCTCCGATCATGGGGTTGCAGAAGCCAAGTGGGAAGTTCAGGATTGTGCAGGATTTACTAAAGGTAAACAACATAGTTGTTCCATGCTGTCCAATGGTACCGAATCCATCAGTGATACTGTTTCAAATACCGTTCCAAGCTGAATGGTTTTCGGTGATTGATTTGTGTCAGGCTTTCTTTTCCATCCCATTGCATGAGGAGAGCCAATTTCTTTTCGCGTTCAAAATAGAGAGCCGCGTCCTAAGATGGTGTCGTATCCCTCAAGGGTATACAGAGAGCCCCTCGATTTTTAATCAGTTGCTGAAAAGGAATCTTGAGAGTCTGGTACTGCCGCAGAACTTCGTTCTCGTACAGTACATAGACGACCTCCTTGTTGCGTCAGACACCGAAGATGCTTGTAGGATTGACACCATTGCCTTGTTGAACCATTTGGCAGAAAATGGACACAAGGTATCCCCCAACAAGTTACAGTACTGCCTGCCTGAAGTGCAGTATCTGGGTCACAGAATCGAGAAGGGAAAGAGAAAAGTGTCTCCTGACAGGATTGAGGCGATCATGAGAATGACGGTGCCTTCGACCCAAAGGGAGGTTAGGATGTTCCTAGGCATGGTTGGCTATTGCCGACAGTGGATTGCTAACTTTTCCCTGAAAACAAAACCATTGCAGAAACTGACGCGCAAGGATGTAAGTGATCCGGTACCATGGGACACAGATTGTATGATGGCTTTTCTCGAGCTGAGAGAGGACTTGTGTCGCGCTCCGGCTCTGGGAATGCCCGATTACACCAAATCATTTGCATTGTTCTGCTGTGAGAGAGAGGGGTGTGCATTGGCAGTCCTAGTGCAAGATCATGGAGGTGTCCGTAGACCAGTTGCTTACTTCTCGGTAAGCATGGGCGGATCTAGCGGATCTCGCATACGCGAATTTGCGTATTTACGGATTCGCAATCCGCAAAATCCGCGAACTCTCGCGGATTAGCGGATTTTTAAGTTTTTGTGTTGGCGAGCGTTCGCGAGGATTTGTGGACCATTTCGCAATTGCGAACTTACTTTTCGGCTCGCAACGGCCGCGACTATGTTGTTTCTACGTCTGGTTTATCATCACAGGTTCACAGCACCCTCTGTTTCACCACTGACACCCTCTGGTACACCCATGCCACCCTCTGGTACATCCTCACTGCCACCCATTAGGTTTGTTTATCACTGTAGATTATGGGGGTGAAAAAAAGCAAGCACACCTGCCCTGCTTCAACTGCCATGAATTAATAAGGGGTATGAATAATGTGTCACTTATTTTGAAACTTCCAGTCTGGCTGGCACCTGCTTCCATCCTTATCTGTAATTTGCTTTCTGTTGCAGTGAAAGCAAGCACACCTGCCCTTCTTCAACTGCCATGAATTAATTAGGGGGTGATTAATGTGTCAGTAATTTTGAAACTTCCAGTCTGGCTGGCACCAGCTTCCTTCCTTATCTGTAATTTGCTTTCTGTTGCAGTGCAATTTTTTTTCACAGGACCTTTATGGTCTACTTGTAGCTATTCTATGAGCCTGCTGTTTGGGTCATAGTAGGGTCATGGAATAGTTGCAAATAGGCAACTGAACTCTGGAGGGGCCCCTCAGGAAGCACTAGAGTGAATGGTTACTAATGTTAAGTTTGAACTTTTGCACCTGCTGATTGCTTTCAGTTTAGCAAAAATCGTTTTTCTGCAATTTCGCGCGATTTGCGGGGCGCGAATCCGTGCGAGATCGATTTCGGAAGCCGCGAATGCGTGCGAATACACTATTGTTTTTTTGCGGCGTGTATGTTCGCGTGATTTTTTGCGTGTTCGCAAGGCGCTTGTAGCTATACGTTTGCGAAGTTACCCTAGCGGTCGTACACGGGCGCGGCCATCTTGTTTGCGTGACGTAATTCCGTTTCCGGCCGCTATGTGTAATCTCGCAAAGTGTGCTACTCGCTAGTACAATTTCGCGCATGATCGCGAGGAAAATCTCGCGCAAACTTACCCACGCGGTCATGAATGGGCGCGGCCATCTTGTTTCTCATTCATTGCTATGGTTCTGGGCATGCTTTCTGTATCCTCTCTGAATCTCTGCCATCCTTTGCTTGTTTGAAGTTTATTTGATCAATTTTACTTATTATCTATCCCTCTATTTTTATAGCTCTATATTTTTGTGTTTTCTGCTACTTTTTGTTAATTTTAAACTACTTTTTTAAACTCTTTTCTTTTCTTCTTCCCTATTCTATTTCTTCTTTATTATTTAACTCATTTCTGCCCAGACCATGGTAAAGGGAGCCGGGAAGCACCCTGAGAAGGGGAAGGGTCCCGCACCCCGTGCCCGGCTCCCGTGCGGGCGTTTGAGGGGGGAGCTAGTGATGCCACGGGAGATCTTTAGCGTGGAGGAGGTGGCCGCACTCATCTTCCACGTCCAGCGCCGCCTCCCCAAGACCATCCTGGGAGGCGGCAAGATCGCAACCGGCTATGGCATCCGGGAGCGCCGGAAGCGGTGGGAGAAGGTGTGCCGGGCCATGTTTAAGCTCTCTGGGGTCCGGCGCACCTATAACCAGGCCACCCACCGTTGGACGGATGTCATGGACCGGGAACGGGACTTGCTGGACGCGCTCGGCGTAGAGGTCCCCGGGCTTGGTGAGTAGTAGTAGCTATTTCTAGCTAATTCATCACTAATCTGTTTTATCCGGCTCTGTTATTTGCAAATCTTTGTTCTTTACCAAGAGCAATAATGCTGCCGATTACATTGTAGGTAAATTATATTTCAAAATCTTCTATGCATTTCAGGTGCACTGCTCTCCTTCTCAGTAGCCTTGCTTGCTACTATGCTTATTTGTTTGTATTTTGTGTTCATTTCATTGGCCTGAGAAATTATGTATGAGTGTAGTGTAAAGAACTGCGTAATGCTAGACACTAAGGGTCATATTTTCAATTACCGGCGCATCCCTGCAAAGTAGCAGGGATGCGGCAGTAATTGTGCGCCATGCCACCACCGCCCATTGGCCCAAAACGTCACAGAAGCCTTACGCATCTGTGCCGTAAAGGCGGCGCATTGCTGGAGTTGCGTGCCAACGATGGCGCAGCTCCAGCAATGCTCTGGGGTGCCCTATCTCCCCAATGCTGCATCAAGCCGTACGTCGGCTTCAAGCAGGCGCAGGGTTTGAGTCACGCATCATTGTCCTAAAAGTGACTGATTGACATCTTGTAGATTTCCCTCAGCCACTTTTAGGATTCGTTCCTTCGCAGGAACGCCCTCCCTTGCGCCGGAACGCCCCCTGATGGCGCAGGGCTTTACAACGTGATGCATCTCCCATATGCGTTTTTTTTATATATACGCCGCACCATGGCGACTCTTTTGTTCTGCCGCTGCGTCACAAAAGTCACGCAACAATGGAGGAAAATGAGCCGCAAGGGACTTCTAAATCAGCCCCAACAGACTGAAGTCCAGTCCTTCCTTTAGACACATGGCTATAAGAAGAAATAGTGGTGGTGGTCGGTGGATTGATAGTTTGAGTATTCACTGATCTGCAAGCAGGATGGACTTTGTCTGTCACTTCGCGTGCTGCGGACTGCTGCCTGCCAGGCCTAGGCAAACCTTTTTAGTAGTCTGTTTAGTGAGTTACATAGGAACTTTCAAAGTCAACGGTCCGCAAATCAGGCAATACGAATAACGTAGTATACCACATGAGATAGGTCAATATATCCCGTGGAATAGTTGTCTATCTATTTGCTATTTCTCCAAAATATTTTGTTATTGTTCTTTTGAAATGTTTGATTTGGTTGACAAATCTCATCCATGTTTTCTGGTCTTTCTTTCTTTCATGTTGTACATCAGCTCCCCCCAAGGGCAAGAGGACACAGGAGGAGGGTGCTGTTCAGGAGGATGCAGGCCAGGATCGGGCAGGCGAGGGCTCCTTTGCTGGCCCCAGTAAGTTTTAATTTTAATATAGAGTACCTATTTTTTCCTAGCGTGCCTCATTCGATTTTTTCTAAATCGTCTTTGATCTTCTTGTAGACTGGATCTAAATTCTTATCCTGCCTCGACTATGACTCCCTGTGGTATTACTAGATTATTCCTATTAGTCTGTCTGTGTAGCTAACTAAGATTGCACATTTGGCAATTCCATTGGACTCCCATTCTAGTCAGCAATAGCTCTATGCACTGAGTGCACTCCTCTGGGATTGTCCATAATGTATTTTCAAGTCTTCTAAATGTTTATGCTTTGACAATTGCCAACAATAAAAAGGTGAATGACCACCAAGAAAGAATAAGATACTACTTTACTTTTGGTTTGGATAGGAGGACAATCCATTCTACTACTGTTGCAGGGACAAATCTGCACAAACTGAACTATGAACACTAAATAGTGCATTGTTTATCAATTATAATAGGCGCAGGTAGACTTTCTTTCCACATACCTCAGTGATATCAGACTTTGAAGAACCCCCAATCTCCTTACTGACTAGATAGTGTGGCAGAGTCATTTAGCTCCCAAAGTCACCGATGATTGATCCCCATGATCATTAGATTATCCAACGCAGGACAAGAGTACGGAGTCAGAGTCAAGAAGTGCCAGAGGCACTCATGCTTGCAAAAATTCCAAAACCTTTAGCTCATCCACTCTAGTCTGGAGGACCAAAAACCACAGAGTCTATTTAAGTTTAAAAGCTTTATTAAAAGTAAACACATTTATTAAAATCAAATTTGTCATAAAAGTAAACGTTTAACTGAAAATGGAAAAGTGCTTAGTGCTAACGATTAATTGGACACATTTCTTGTGGAAAAAGGGACATTTTTACTTTAGAGTAGACAGTTACAAATTATTACATTGTATTTCGTTTTTTTAACATTTGTTTATTCCTCCTAGACCAAATATTATATAGTAGTGAGTGGTGTATTCTAACATTCTTAAATGTACTTTGTAGGTGGAACATCTGGTGGCGGGGCCAGCGCGGAGGTGGTGGTGTTGGGCGAGAACTCTGGGGAGGAGGCGGTGCAAGTGCCGGACGTTCCTGTGAGGGTTCGCACGGTGGTGGCGGGAAGAGGTAAGCTATATATTCCTTACTTATTGAGATTGAAGACTGCATAGTGTGCTTTCTGCACGGGTGTATTATAAATCAACCAGGTAGTAGCCTCCTCTAAATGTACTTCGACTTAGCTGTGAAGTTTTTGGTGAGAAGAATCCCAATAAGATCTTAGATGAACTTGATGGATGGGATGAACGAAAAGCGAAAGAAGGGTGTAAGTAAGTGTGGAAGGACGCGAAATTTTATGATGGCTGGCAAAGAAGAATGATATGTGTTTGCTTGGCCCCCGAGGTGGCTGGGAAGGAAAGAATATGGTATGGTGCATGGCTGGGTCAATGATGAAGCAAGGATGGGTGGAAGGAGAACAGCCTGGGTGGGTGAAACAGAAACTGTATGTGTGCATATACTTTGAATGGAT
Organism: Lissotriton helveticus; assembly: GCF_964261635.1. NCBI lineage: Eukaryota > Metazoa > Chordata > Amphibia > Caudata > Salamandridae > Lissotriton > Lissotriton helveticus. The sequence continues at coordinate 946,853,295 of NC_136068.1, forward strand.
GGATGCCTGGAGCATGGTATTATCTGACTCTTAGATAGCACATGTGTATCTAGAGAGAGTAGATGGTCACTGGATGAACTAAGTGTTACCTTGAAGAGCATGTAACACCGCACCCGCACGTCCGTTCCAGTGTAGGGAAGGCAAGGAAAAGAAATTGTAAATTTGTCCAATACTACCATGAATAGTAGCAGTAGTTTGTATTGCAACTGCAAGCACAGCATATATCCGGTTATTATGGTGGACACTCCGTACCTCTCTTAATAACTTTAGTTTAGTAGTAGTACGTCATTCATGTGTGGGTGTATCACTGTTCACTCAATAATAAGCAAAGCACCTAAAGTCATCCCATATGTCATCAAATACATCCCATGTGAAGTGATAGATAATCAAATTATTTAGCTTCTTCCTTTTCCTCTTCTAGTACTCATTTGCACTGTAGGATGAAAGGTAAATTAATTAAGCAGTAGCCCTTGTAACAGAGTATTCTCAGTGCCACCCGTAATAGAAAAGTAATAGCTTCACCACCTGCTTGTACTGGACCGGTACAGTAACGCAAGTCTGTCTCACTCATCATGGTGTGCGTCTGTTTTTCTCGGGTGCAAGTTCACTGCGCTGGCATTCTGCCGGCTTGCATAAGATAAAGTACCAATTTTCCTAAACAAGAGAGAAGAAGAAGAATAAGACTGGTGTACTGTCATAGTCGACTGTAATGTAAGTCCATAGTGGTCGTAGAATTTGTTCATTAAACTCCCACTAATGTTAGAGCAAGGATGCAGAAGTGGGAGGTTAGATAGATACTGTCCTCAATAGTTATGTACTGTGCTTTCAATTTGCTACTTGTACTGTGACACAACTTTCGGCTCAATCACTTTGTGTTATTAATGTTAAGGAGCATTGGTTACAGACTATGTCTTTCTTTCTTCATATAGTTGCTCCTTCCAAATCGACATCACGGAGGGAGCAGGCTCGAATGGCCCGGCAACGGAGGCTGGATGCCACTGTCGCCGAATATCGGCGGCTGGTGGCCCTGGAGGAGGAGGACACGCAGTCAACCGGTGGAACCACAACATCCTCCACTGGGACAGCTGCATCCTCCTCCGTGCCCCCACGGGCTGCCAGCCAGCGCAGTGCTCCAGCGGTACGGAGCCGGGCTAACAAAGCCAACCGCCACCGCCAAGCAGCAAAAAGACCAGCTGCCCCCCACAGGAGTTGCAAGGCACGCCAGCGCCGCTTAGGACTCAGAGTTTCGTACCTGGAGCAGGAGGTCCATAACTATAAGAACTTGGTGGAGGGCCTCCGCTTCGACCATGCCACCCTCCGCAAGGAGTATGATGCCCTGGCCGCAAAATTCACCAGCACCCTCCAGTAGTGGAGTGTCCCTTGCCCTTTTTTTAGAGACTTTTGGGGGGTGGGATTTGGGAGTTGGGTTCTTTTTGGGACTTTTGAAAGACAATCGTTGGGGTTAGGGAGGGTCTTGAGGGAGATTAATTTGTTAGGGCTACATAAATATACTTTTTTAAACTTTATCTGACCATACCTGTTTTTTACTGCTTTTCAGTCTGGTGGGTGGGGGTTTAACAGTAAGTTTGTTTTCCTGAAGAGTCCTAGGACTTTAGTAGTACTACCGTCAATCTCTCGTCTAGTCCTAATACTCCATTATACTACCTCCCACCAAACGCTTATCTTACCTGTAATTTGTGTTAGAAATTAGGGCTAGGCCCAGGGCTGGCTCCACGGGAAATGGGGATTAAGGTTGGCAATCCTGGGCGGATGAAATTTCCTCGTTGCGGTGGTACTAGTGGTGTGACACAGTGGCAGTTGCATGCCTATGGAAAAAAAGAAAACGAAATCTGGTTTGTCCTTACTGTAGCATTACAATGGTTACGGTACGATAGAGAATATAGCAGGTGACAGTACACTAGAACAGTGCCACAATGTAGCCTAACAAATGGTAAAGTATTGCAAGTATAACTAGTACTTGCGTTGAATTTATTTGACATTGGCTCCTACTACTACAAGAAATAGTACTGAAGCTGAGTAAGTCTAGAATATATCCTCGTATTCCTTCACCAGCCTGTTGCTATGACCTTATCCTCCCCAGCAAGTGTGTGGAATTATTGATGTCATTTAGTCAGACATCAAGCAAAACCACACAGCCCGGGGGAAGAGGGTTAGGGTTTGGAAAATGGATGGGAATGGGGGTTTCTTTTTGGGTAGGTTTTGTTGAGAGAAGAAAAAAAAAGCACAGCATGGACAAACAATAATTGAAGATAAAGAAATCTTTGGGTACAAACTAAAGCTAACCACATGCAGTCACACTCATAGAAAAAAACAATGGATACTGTATCTGTATTCTGTATGTTGTTGGAGTTGTCCTGTTGAATTTGGTAAGTAAGTTGCATGCAGCAAACAATTCCTCTTATTAGCGGCACTCCTCCATTCCAGCTGACGCTTCGTCCATCAATGTTGTTGACCAGTGACCACTGACAGAAGACACCCTGTCCACTGCCTGCCTGGCGGATGTTGACTGAAACCCGGCCTGTAATTATTGAACGGAAAACAGGAAGTGCTATTACAATACCACTGATAAATAAATATAAGGTATGTACGCTGTGTGGTGCAAAAAGTCACACTTTGATTTTCCTAATAGACAGTACAATATTTTTGAAATTGCGTAATCTGTCTGAGTCACCTTTTTAAGGATAAATAAGTATGGCTAAATTAATTTAGCGGATCTTTCCCCTCAAGCTAGGTGTACTGTAAACTGTGTTTTAGAACAAAATTAGACCTTCCCAGCAATGCTCCCACCAAGACCCTTACTAAAGCCAGTCGCAAAAATGTAGAAGACCCCCAATCAGATCTCAAAAAACGAGGCCTAGCAGAAAAATGGTGACAAAACGTACTTTGAAAGTAAAAGTAGGCCCAAATACACCCTTACCCACCTTGGATTGTATTCAAACCACTTGCAAGCAAGCAAAAGTATCCATAGCCAGCATCGCTCCAAGAGTGCTCTAAGACCCCAGAACTCAGTTGCAAAAATCTAGAACACCCCGAAACACATGCAATCCTGCTGCTAGGGCTAACCCTAACGAACCCTAAGTTACAAAAAGTGCCAAAAGGCTTTTCCTTATGGATTTTGTCCAAACCACTTCTATCCGGTATTAGACCTTCCCAGGAATGCCCCAAGAGACCCGCCAACCCACCCGCAAAAAAGCACGCGACAACACCCCCAAACAGCCAAAAAGCAAAATCTCATACTTACAATATCTCTCGGCCTTCGGTCCAAACGCGCTGTGCAGCTAGGTCATCATCATAACTCCTGTTTTCCACCACGGATTTCCTGAAAAGCAAATGCAATCAAGATTAGACTGTCGCAGCAGTGCTTCGACAGAGACCCCGCAACCCACCCACAAACACCAGGAAGCCCCCCAAACAGGCCCCCGAAAACGCTACATTGAGCAAGATGTCAGAAGAAATAGCAAAAAAAGGCTTTTCCTTATGGATTTTGTCCAAACCACTTCTATCCGGTATTAGACCTTCCCAGGAATGCCCCAAGAGACCCGCCAACCCACCCGCAAAAAAGCACGCGACAACACCCCCAAACAGCCAAAAAGCAAAATCTCATACTTACAATATCTCTCGGACTTCGGTCCAAACGCGCTGTGCAGCTAGGTCATCATCATAACTCCTGTTTTCCACCACGGATTTCCTGAAAAGCAAATGCAATCAAGATTAGACTGTCGCAGCAGTGCTTCGACAGAGACCCCGCAACCCACCCACAAACACCAGGAAGCCCCCCAAACAGGCCCCCGAAAACGCTACATTGAGCAAGATGTCAGAAGAAATAGCCAAAAAAAGGCTTTTCCTTATGGATTTTGTCCAAACCACTTCTATCCAGTATTAGACCTTCCCAGGAATGCCCCAAGAGACCCGCCAACCCACCCGCAAAAAAGCACGCGACAACACCCCCAAACAGCCAAAAAGCAAAATCTCATACTTACAATATCTCTCGGCCTTCGGTCCAAACGCGCTGTGCAGCTAGGTCATCATCATAACTCCTGTTTTCCACCACGGATTTCCTGAAAAGCAAATGCAATCAAGATTAGACTGTCGCAGCAGTGCTCCCAGACCCCAAAACTCACCCACAAACACCCGGAACCCCGCCAAAGAGCACCTCAAAGGCAAGCAAGTCAGCAAAAACGGCAAGAAATTTCCGCCTCATATTTGGTCCAAAACACTTTTATCCGTTATTAGAGCTTCACAGCAATGGGCCCAGAGCCGTCAACTCACCCGCAAAGAAGTAGAACACCCCCACAAGTGCTGAGTCTTTCTTCATTGGGCGTAATCCAGCCCTCTGCTTTGAGGGAAATAGGAGGAGGAGGATAGAGGAGCATGTTCTTCTGAACTTGTGAACCTGAGGAATGTAGACTGTGGCACCTTAAAATCAATAAGCAAACAAGTGAAGACAGTTCTCCTGATGGGCTTGTTTTTGGGATTAGGTGATTAAAGTTTGAATTAAATTAACTGTGCAAAACAAAGAAAGACAGACACACAGGAATAAAAGTGAATAAGGACGAAAAAGAAAGTTATTGATTCATTGTCTCATTTTCAGGGCTCGGTGTCAGGGAATAAGAAGAAGATTTCGTCATCATACTCTGCGAATTCAGGCAGGATGAGGTCAGCGTCACCGAACAGAGAACAAATCCCCTCATCTACGTTGCCGTCCTCCTCGTCTTCATGCGGCGTGCTTTCTCGTATTTTGTAATCTGGTGGTATGAGGTGCTGATTCATCTTGATCATTGTTAGCCTCTCCACATTTTTGGGCGAGAGGCGGCTCTGTTTGGGAGTTACAATGCCACCAGCAGCACTGAAAACACGTTCAGAAGACACACTTGCGAGTGGGCAAGACAAATAGTTTATAGCCAGGTTGGAGAGCTGTGGCCACAATTGTTTTTTCCCATGCCAATACTGAAATGGCTCATCATTAAGAAAGACCTCTGTTGAGTCATTCAGATAGTCCTGCACCATCGACTCAAGGTCCTCAACGGTTCCTCCACTTTGCTTACTTTTTGCTGTGCCTGTGACCTTTTTTTGAGAACCATACCCAAGCAAAGTTAGCCAATCCGCTTCAGCAGCCACTGTTACTCTTGTGTGTGGTGCAGATGATCCGGTTGCCGGTGTCTTTAACGGCTGAGAGGTCACTTGTGCCACAGCCACAGGTGCAGAAGTGGATTCTTTTGACTGGGGATGGCCTGCTGATGCTGATGCTGATGTACTGCCTTCTCCTTCAATATCCTGCCATTCTTTTTCAAACCTCTTGGCTGACCAGGCTAGCCAACGTTTGTACTTTTTAACATCTTCATCAGCAAAAGGAAAGAATGCTTGGGCTGCCAGCGCCTTTTTGTAGCGTGGATCCAGAATAGTAGCACAAATGTAATGCTGTTCTGAGTTGATCTTTTTAAGACGCTCATCACCACGTAGGCGCTCTAATAATTTCTCCGACAAAAGAAAACGGTCTTTGTTTTTTTCATCTTTTTCTAACTCAGAAGACACCGCCTTCAGTTGGTGCTCCAGCATGCACAACAATGGGATAGCTTTTCCCAAATTACAGTCCTCCTGGCTGACTGCACGCGTGAAGAACTCAAAAGGACGAAGCATGTCTGTCAGGCTTTTAACTATGTCCCATTGCGCCGCACCCATCCGCAGGTCCTTCTGAGCTGTACCCTCTTTTAAGAAATAGTGATCGAGTACCGTATACTGCTCATACAGATGCTCAAGCATGTAGAAGGTTGAGTTCCAACGTGTTACCACCTCCTGGATGAGTGCTTTCACTGGCATTCGATGTTCAAGTAGCAGGCTCCTCAGATGCTTCCGGGCCTTAAAAGAATGGCTGAAATGGTTGCACATTTTGCGGCAGGTGGCCATTACCTCGCACGCTGGACTGTCTTTATCACTCAAGAATTTTTGAACTACCAGGTTGATACAGTGCGCCAAACACGGCACTCTGAAATAGTCACCCAGCGCCATGGCCTTAACTACATTGGCGCCATTATCCGTGGAAACATAACCAATCTTGCGTTTTTTTGGGGACAGCCAGTGAAAGACCTTTTTGTTAAACTCGTCCAAAATGTTTTGTGATGTGTGACTTTTCTCCAAGCCAAACATGGCTAGTGTTGCATGTTTACGAGCAGCTTTAAAAACTTGGTCCGGGTCAACACCTGCGTTTAGCTTTGCTTTAACACCTGAAAAAGAGACCCAGTGTGCAGTGATGCACATGTAATCAGCGCCTGCGCCACTGGTCCACATGTCTGTTGTCAGATGTATTGTGTGAACAGCACTCTTCTGCAAAGCTGCCCCAATCGCCTCCAGCACATCTTCATGTAGTGCTGGAACCGCAACTCTGGCAAAATAGAACCGGCTAGGAACCTTCCATTTAGGGCAGAGCGTTGCCACTAATTCTAGAAAACCTACCGCTTCTACAAAAGAAAAAGGGAGAAGGTCCACAGCTAGCATTTTAGCCAGCTTAGTGTTATACAGACGCGTCAGTGGGTGGTTGCGTTCATATGGCACGTCTGAAGAAAACATGGTTCTAACGTTGCCCTGGACCAAGCATTTACGGGATGATAATGACTTCGTTGACCCAATTATGCTCGCTGGTGAACTTTTGCGCGTTGGTGTCTCACTCGCTCCAACACTCTTAGTGTGCCTCACATGGGGTGTGCTGCTGACAGGGGTACTGGGTGTAAGTGAAGCGTTTGACACGTCTTCTTCCTCCTCGTCATCAAAAGATGCAACATCAACGTTTTCTTGACTTCCAATTCGGGCTTCCTTGATCGCCTTTAGGTGCGCAAACCATTGGACAGTGTGCTGTCTCCTAAGATGACCTCTCTGGCCTCCGGTACCATAGTTGGTACCAAACTTACCACGACTAACTGCAACCTTACAAATGGTACAAATGGCGAACTTTTCCCTTTTTGGGCAAACAGTAAAGAAGTCCCAAACTGGGGACTTGAAGTGTCTGTGGGGGCCGGAGGAGGTGGCGATACTGGTGGTGGTGGTCATGCTGCTAATGCCAGATGAAGTGGAGGATCTGGATTGCCCAACTTTTGTACGTTGTGCACTTTCACCGCCATTAATTAAGGTCGAGGTGGATGGAGGTCCCTTCTTGTGAGAAAGAAATATGGAAGCGGTACGAGTTGGTGTACTACTTAACTCCAATGATTGTGGTGTTTCCACTGCCTCCTCATCGACAACATCATCATCATCACGCTCAGCAGCTTTTCGGGCTAGGGTCAAAATGTCTGTTTGCTGCATGCCCGCTGGGGCTGCAGTGACCTTTATGATGACTGGGTCGTCGTTGTCAGAGTCTTCATCAGCAGCAGTATCCACCACTTCTTGTTGAGCCTCATCATCACACTCCATAACTCTGAGACTTTGGACGAGCTTCCTTTTACGCTTAACTACCTTTGTCAGATCATGTGCCTCACTCTCAGACGGCAGTGGTGCTGGTTCCCAATTTTGATCTGTATCATCAGAAGGAGGTGTGCTTGAAGAAGATGTAGACACCACCCTTGATCTCTTCCTTGCTAGGGGTGTGGAAGACAATGAATGATCATCAGGAGGAGTGTCTTCCTCAAATGATACCTCGCCTTGATTGTCGATTTCCTGATGTGCCCCTACTTCGGGAGGAACAACTATTGTGGGCACTTGTGACCCTCCATTCACCTCTGCTTGCGCATCTCCTTGCGCTGCCTCTCCTTCCACATGTACTTGGGCTTGTACTTGCACATGTGGTTTTTGTTGCGGCTGTGGTTGTTCAACACTCGTCAGATGAGTTACAACAACCTGTGTTGATTGAGGGACATTGCTGCTACTTTCTTGCGATGAGCCAACATCACTGGATGGTGATTGAACAACTAGACTAAGTGCCTCTGCAGCACTGAAGGGCTTGGACTTAAGTTGGCGTGGTGGTGGTGGCGGCACTGAGCCCAATGGAGCGGGGGTGCTGCTCCCAGCTTGGTCCCCAGCAGATCCCGCTGCTGCTGCAGGCATACTTTTTTTTTACTCCCAAAAAAAGGGGCGGCCGGCACACCAGTCTCCTTGGTAACTTGCTTCTTCTGCTCCTTACTGGCAACTTTCTTGCTAGAGGAGCTACGGGTAACTTTTTTTGGGGCCATCTTCTTCAGAACAGCAGGCAGCAGTTGCACGAGTTGCAGAGTTGTCTGTGTCCAGACGTGACGTCGCGTGACGTTATGCTGCACACACACACCGCTGCAGGACTTCTTCCTGGCACTGGTGGTTCTCTAGAGTCTTGTGCACCTAAAAGCAATGGAAGACAGAGGAACATCAGTTCACTTATACACCCCAAAAAATGGAAAAACACAGAAAATAAGCACAATCCCATGCCATCCATGATGTTTACATTCAAGACACCACACAGAAAGACTAGGCCCATGCAACACTCACTACCCCTGGGGATAATGGATGAAAAGTAGGCTAAATAAGTGCAGGCCTCAGACACTGCCTCTCTTCAAAATGGCCCCTTGCACCCCAAGCACATGTTGCCTGTACCAGCCAGCACTCAAGATGGCCACCACCACCACCCACATGGCCAGTCCACATCAACAGTACACCCCAAAAAAACGGAAAAACACCCAAAAATCACCACAATCCAATGCCATCCAGGATGTTTACCTTAAAGAGAGTGAGACCCCACAGGCACACTCAGTCCATGCACCACTACCCCTGGGCAAAAGGCCACACCAGCAGCCCCCAAAAAAAACGACAAAAACCACAAAAAACAGCACAATCCCAGCCCATCCATGGCCTCAATGGTGTTTAAATTCAAGAGGACACCCCACAGAAAGACTGGGCCCATGCAACACTCACCACCCCTGGGCAAAGGGCCCCACCAGCAGCCCCAAAAAACGACAAAAACCACAAAATTCAGCACAATCCTAGCCCATCCATGCCCTCAATGGTGTTTTAATTCAAGAAGACACCCCACAGAAAGACTAGGCCCATGCAACACTCACTACCCCTGGAGATAATGGATGAAAAGTAGGCTAAATAAGTGCAGGCCTCAGACACTGCCTCTCTTCAAAATGGCCCCTTGCACCCCAAGCACATGTTGCCTGTACCAGCCAGCACTCAAGATGGCCACCACCACCACCCACATGGCCAGTCCACATCAACAGTACACCCCAAAAAAACAGAAAAACACCCAAAAATCACCACAATCCAATGCCATCCAGGATGTTTACCTTAAAGAGAGTAAGACCCCACAGGCACACTCAGTCCATGCACCACTACCCCATGGCAAAAGGCCACACCAGCAGCCCCAAAAAAACGACATAAAACACAAAAAACAGCACAATCCCAGCCCATCCATGGCCTCAATGGTGTTTAAATTCAAGAGGACATCCCACAGAAAGACTGGGCCCATGCAACACTCACCACCCCTGGGCAAAGGGCCCCACCAGCAGCCCCAAAAAACGACAAAAACCACAAAATTCAGGACAATCCTAGCCCATCCATGCCCTCAATGGTGTTTAAATTCAAGAAGACACCCCACAGAAAGACTAGGCCCATGCAACACTCACTACCCCTGGGGATAATGGATGAAAAGTAGGCTAAATAAGTGCAGGCCTCAGACACTGCCTCTCTTCAAAATGGCCCCTTCCACCCCAAGCACATGTTGCCTGTACCAGCCAGCACTCAAGATGGCCACCACCACCACCCACATGGCCAGTCCACATCAACAGTACACCCCAAAAAAACAGAAAAACACCCAAAAATCACCACAATCCAATGCCATCCAGGATGTTTACCTTAAAGAGAGTGAGACCCCACCGGCACACTCAGTCCATGCACCACTACCCCTGGGCAAAAGGCCACACCAGCAACCCCAAAAAAACGACAAAAAACACAAAAAACAGCACAATCCCAGCCCATCCATGGCCTCAATGGTGTTTAAATTCAAGAGGACACCCCACAGAAAGACTGGGCCTATGCAACACTCACCACCCCTGGGCAAAGGGCCCCACCAGCAGCCCCAAAAAACGACAAAAACCACAAAATTCAGCACAATCCTAGCCCATCCATGCCCTCAATTGTGTTTAAATTCAAGAAGACACCCCCACAGAAAGACTAGGCCCATGCAACACTCACTACCCCTGGGGATAATGGATGAAAAGTAGGCTAAATAAGTGCAGGCCTCAGACACTGCCTCTCTTCAAAATGGCCCCTTGCACCCCAAGCACATGTTGCCTGTACCAGCCAGCACTCAAGATGGCCACCACCACCACCCACATGGCCAGTCCACATCAACAGTACACCCCAAAAAAACAGAAAAACACCCAAAAATCACCACAATCCAATGCCATCCAGGATGTTTACCTTAAAGAGAGTGAGACCCCACAGGCACACTCAGTCCATGCACCACTTCCCCTGGGCAAAAGGCCACACCAGCAGCCCCAAAGAAACGACAAAAAACACAAAAAAACAGCACAATCCCAGCCCATCCATGGCCTCAATGGTGTTTAAATTCAAGAGGACACCCCACAGAAAGACTGGGCCCATGCAACACTCACCACCCCTGGGCAAAGGGCCCCACCAGCAGCCCCAAAAAACGACAAAAACAACAAAAATCAGCACAATCCAAGCCCATCCATGGCCTCAATGGTGTTTAAATTCAACAAAACAGTTGTATCATGCACCCATAACCAACACTGGTCCTACTGGATACTGTGGCTACCCACAATATATTTTATTTAATGTTCTGAAAAAGTTCCAAAATTGTAGTTGCAGCAACTGTAATGCCCCAAACAAACTTACTTGTGAAAGTTGATTTCTAATCCAAAAGTGATCCAAAGAAAGTCAAAAAGGCCTCAAATCCAAATATCCAGCAGCACCCACAAAAAGTAATCCTTCCAGGTCAAGGTCCAAATGAAAGTGACCAGCACATGAAGAAAGCACTGGGAGGAGCCTGCTGGACAGGAACAGGAAGTTGGAGACTGTAGGGCACTTCCTTCCTCCCCCCCCAAAAAAATGGACTCCTTGCAAAAAAAAAGGCCATGCAAATGTCAACCTGAGGAGTGAATCTGATAAAAATCATCATTTTCTGAAGGTTTATCCTGTTTGCTGGTGGATTTCTTGTGCAGAATTGCTAAATCTCTATTTCGCGAGTGCGAGATTGTTCCTTTCCCCCGCAACTACGTGTTCGCAATTGCGAACTCTCGCGAGGCGTGCTGTGCAAGGTGGCAAGCCGCGATTACGTATTCGCGGGCGCCAAACTCCCGCGGGATCCCGCAGCAAGATCCAAAATGGCGCAGCACTCGCAAAATATGATCGAGAAAAACAACTCGGCAAACGCTGAATGACGGAAAGTGAACGCCGTGAACCACGCCACACGCCGCAATATTGTATCACCAAGCAAAAAATCCGCCGCAAGCGAATTCACGGATTTTTGACAAATTCGCGAGAGTTCGCGGATTGCGAATTTGCCGAAAATCTGAAAAATCCGCGAGCGGAGCGGATTTTACGCCCATGCTTACTTCTCGGCTACTTTAGATCCAGTAGCCGCAGCGTTGCCCGGATGTCTCAAATCCGTTGCTGCAACAGGTGTCAGCATTGAAAGATGTGAAAGTATTGTAATGGGATATCCACTGACCGTGCATGTACCTCACTCTGTGGAATTGTTGATGACCAGGACCAAGACGCAGCACTTGACTAACAATAGGCTCACACGATACGAGCAGGTTATACTTGCTGTGGAGAATGTGACTCTCAGGAGGTGCTCTGTCTTGAATCCTGCTACTTTGTTGCCATTACCAAATGATATAGAAGATGATTGGGAAGACCATGACTGCCTTGATGTGACTGAACTATGCACCAAACCTAGACCGGATATTGTTGATGAGCCATTGGCGGACCCTGATGAAATTTACTTTGTGGATGGCTCATGTGTAAAGGACAGTACTGGTCAGTGGAGAGCAGCGTTTGCTGTCTGTACAATCTCTGGAATAATTGAAGCAGCCTGCCTGGAAGGAGTACACTCCGCGCAGGTGGCTGAGATATTTGCGTCGACGCGTGCCTGTTTGGCGGCCAACGGGATTCGGATCACCATATTCACGGACAGTCAATATGGATTTGGGGTGGTTCACGACTTCGGGCAGTTGTGGTCTCAAAGGGGTTATATGACATCATCGGGTTCCCCAATCAGGAATGGAGAATTTATCAGGTTACTGCTGGAGGCTTTGCAAGGTCCAGCAGAGATAGCTGTGGTAAAATGCATTGCCCACACCAAAGGTACTGATTTTGTGTCCATGGGGAATCGATATGCAGATGAAGTTGCACGTTACTGTGCGGAGCAGGGATACTCCTTTACTGAACAAACAATCGAAGGGCCAAAGGAAAGAACCGAATTAAGCATGATGCTTGATGTGGCTGACACGTGGGAAGAGTTGAGAGCATGCAGGAACAGGCGTCAGATTATGAGAAAAGGGTGTGGGAATTGGCTGGTTGTGTCAAGGGAGACTTGGACATGTGGGTTTCTGCTGATGGAAGACTTGTGTTGCCGAATGAGCTGGTGAGTTCGATGGCACGACAGATACATGGTCCTGTGCATCTGGGAAGGGATGCTATGATGCGTGTGTTCAGGCAAACGTGGTACAATCCAAAATTTAGACAGGCTGCGGAAGCAGTATGCCAGAGATGTGTAACATGTCAGCAGATGAATGTTGGGAAAAGAACACCAGTTACACTGGGTCACATTGGAAGGTCCGGTGGGCCTTTCTATAGGATGCAATTGGATTTCATCGAGATGCCCAGGTGTAATCGCCTCAGATATGTTTTGGTGATTGTGTGTGTGTTCTCTAGATGGGTTGAGGCATACCCAACTCGTAGGTGCGATACACTCACAGTAGCCAAACTGTTGTTGACGGAATTGGTGCCACGATTCGGGGTTCCGACCTCTTTGGAATCGGACAGAGGGAAACATTTCAACAGCGAAGTTGTGAAAATGCTCTGCTCTGCACTGCACATTGACCAGAGACTGCATTGTAGCTACCGCCCAGAGGCTTCTGGCATAGTGGAACAAATAAATGGAACTCTTAAAGCCCGAATGGCAAAAGTGTGCTCATCCACATCTTTGAAGTGGCCCGATGCATTGCCGTTGGTACTGATGAGTATGCGTAGTACACCAGACAGGAGGAGAGGGCTCTCACCTCACGAAGTACTGATGGGGAGGGCTATGAGACTGCCATCTATTCCAACAACTGCCTTGCTGAATATCACAGATGATCTGATTCTTGATTATTGCAGGGGACTTTCTGATGTCATCCGTTCTGTGTCTCTTCAGGTGCAGGCTGCTGAAATCCCGGCTTCTAGCGACCTTTGTCACGACCTGTGCCCGGGTGACTGGGTCCTGGTGCGGAAGCACGTCCGGAAAAGCTGCCTGGATGTGCGTTGGAGAGGACCCTTCCAAGTCATTCTGGTGACAACTACTGCTGTGAAGTGTGGCGGATTGCCAAACTGGATCCATGCTTCTCATACCCGACGAGTCCCAGCACCCCCGGAAGGAACAGCTCCTCTAGAAGAGAGAAATTCTGACGAGGAAGAAGATCCACAAGAGGGGTCGAGTCAAGCTGTGGGGGTGCCGGTGGAAGTTGGTGACTCTCCTGATCGAGCAGAAAGTGACCACGACAACAGTGACACTGAGTCTGCCTCAGAAAGGGGAAGTGGCGACGAAGGTGATCTGAGCGCAGAAGAGGCTGACAGTGGGCACGAACAGGGTGTGCAAACGAGAAGCAGAAGAGCAAGAAGTGCAGAGGCTCATTGGCCCGAGAGGCGGAGGCGAATGAATGTGAGATTGGCTTCCGAATGAGATCTTGCTCCTGTGTCCGAAGAATCTGATCCAGAAGAGGGAGAACAAGGATCAGAGCAAAGGGGTCCGAGAAGGTCAAGGAGGGCGAGGGTACCTTGCCAAAGATACGCCACTCCTGAGTGGACCTACCCTTTTACAAATGCCAGGTGTACTGAGGTCCGGGAGGGTGAGGTCAGTGGCTGTGACCAGTACGATCCCAAACGTTAAGTTGGAGGTGATATTGTTGGTACCTGGACTAGAAATTGAAGGCGTACTGTAAGCATGGACGTAAAATCCGTTCCGCTCGCGGATTTTGCGGATTTTCGGTAAATTCGCAATCCGCGAACTCTCGCGAACTTGCCGAAAATTCGTAAAATCCGTGCGAAGCGGATTTTTTGCTTGGTCGCACTTGCCAACTAGAATACTATACAATTTCGCGGGAGTAAACACTTGCGAACACGTAGATGTGGCGGGCAGCAACAATCTCGCAATTTCGCACAAGAAATCCACCAGCAGGCAGCATAAACCTTGAAAATTATGATTTTTATCAGAATAACTCCTCAGGTTGACATTTGCCTGCACTTTTTCTTTGCAAGGAGTCCATTTTGGGGGGTGGGGGTGGGAGGAAGGAAGTGCCCCACAGTCTCCAACTTCCTGTTCCTGTCCACCAGGCTCCTCCCAGTGCTTTCTTCATGTGCTGGTCACTTTGATTTGGATCTTGACCTGGAAGGATTACTTTTTGTGGATGCTGCTGGATATTTGGATTTTTGCAAAATTGAAAGCACTCAGCAGGTGCAAAAGTTCAATCTTATCATTAGTAACCATTCCCTGTAGTGCTTCCTGAGGGGCCCCTTCAGAGTTCATTTGCCTACTTGCAACTATTCTATGACCCTGCTCTGACCCTCACAGCAGGCTCAGAGAATAGCTACAAGTATACAACAAAGGTCCTGTTAAAAAAATTACACTGCAACAGAAAGCAATTACAGACAAAACTGAAAGCACTCAGCAGGTGCAAAAGTTCAATCTTATCATTAGTAACCATTCCCTGTAGTGCTTCCTGAGGGGCCCCTTCAGAGTTCAGTTGCCTACTTGCAACTATAGGCCACAAAGGTCCTGTGAAAAAAAAATGCACTGCAACAGAAAGCAAATTACAGATAAGGAAGCAGGTGCCAGCCAGACTGGAAGTTTAAATTCAGTGACACATTAATCAACCCCAAATTAATTCATGTCAGTTGAAGCAGGGCAG
Source organism: Lissotriton helveticus (assembly GCF_964261635.1). Classification (NCBI taxonomy): domain Eukaryota; kingdom Metazoa; phylum Chordata; class Amphibia; order Caudata; family Salamandridae; genus Lissotriton; species Lissotriton helveticus. Next base: position 946,868,405 of record NC_136068.1, read on the forward strand.
GTGTGCTTGCTTTTTTTCACCCCCATAATCTACAGTGATAAACCAACCAGCGGGTGGCAGTGATGTACCAGAGGGTGGCATGGGTGTACCAGAGGGTGGCAGTGGTGAAACAGAGGGTGCTGTGAACCTGTGATGATGAACCAGATGTAGAAACAACATAGTCGCGGCCGTTGCGAGCCGACAAGTAAGTTCGCAATTGCGAACTGGTACAGAACCCTCGCGAACTGGCAGAAATCCTTGCGAACACAAAAAAAATTTAAAAATCCGCAAATTCGCGAGAGTTCGCGGATTTTGCGGATTGCGAATCTGTAAATACGCAAATTTGCGGATTGCCAATTCGCAAAATCCGCCCATGCTTAGCGTACTGACACTCACCATTCCTAATCCCCCTTACCTAAGCAAGATACGAGATTTACTCCTGGATAGATTGATTTTTCCTACATTTGGTCCGGATATACCATCTTATGACTCAGTTGTGCTCCGCATGGAACTTTTGGACTATGTGTTATAGGCAATCGGAGCAAGTATGATCATCGATTATTAAAGATTTTGTAAAGACGTTGAAAAGACTTTTAAATAGCTGTTGAACTTAACTTAGAGCCGAGTGGAAGAAGAACAAAGTTAGGGACTTTCCACAGAGGACGGAGAAGGGTTAAGGTTGTCCGTTGTTGAAGCAAAAGAAGAACTGAAACGGGGATTTCTGCTTTCTGGGGTGGTTCGTGGGATTCAAAGAACAAAGAAAGAGACTTTGGGTGCTTTCCGAGAACGAACTACTTTGTGCTGAGACCATGGCGCCTGGAGACCCGAATCGTAGAGCCAAGTGCATAATAGGCACCCTTTTAGGAGGAGTGATACTCCTTATAGTTATAGTAGTTTTAGTTTCCTATTTTGCATCACACAAACTGGTAGAGAAGGCTGAGGGGACACCAACACCTACCACCCCTAGTCAGAAGGAAGACAGAGCAAGAAGAGAGAAAGCGTTGCTGGCTGCAGAAAGTCGTAGGTTACATACAGATCTGTCGAAAGGAAATTTTGGACAGAATGCTTATGCAAAGTTGTTATATGAGTACATTGATGCAATGGATGCGAAAGACTGTTATGTGTGTATGCAATTGCCAGCTTCAGTAGACGAGGGTATTAGATACCATCACCTTCCATTGACATATGGAATTTCATGTAGTTTACTGCTTAGCATATTTTATGGGCGAAACCATTATGAATATTTCTTTTCGAATTATGATGCTGTGTTACCGGAAGTCCCTGCTTATAAGCACTTGAATAAGTGGGATTATTATAAGTCAGAGGACAGGCTTGGATATTTCTTCATTCCTACACAAGAATTAGACACCCCGTATGCACACCGACACAATTTGACCTGCTTACTATCAGAGACAGAGAAGAAGTTCATTGAGCAAGTGGAAGATAGGTACACGAGGCAAAAACGGCTGAGAAATTCAGGACAAGGCAAGGTATACTGGACCGAAGAGGAGAAGCAGCATAGATCAAGAGGGAGTTATGGTCCAATAGCTCTAGATGAAGTGCAGAAAGGGAAGTTGTGCCTTCACCGACCACAGACGTATTATGAAAATGTGTATGTGGGTCATACTACATGAAGCAATCTTATCGACAGAATATGATCCCAAACTCCAGTCCTTTCTTATGGAACTCGTTATTTTCACGCTTTATCATAGTTATTTTAAGTATGATAATACGTGGTACCAACAGCTGATTGGAACGAGCATGGGAAATAGCGCAGCCCCGGTCTACGCTAATCTGTATATGAAAGCGTATGAAACCCAACATATCTTGAGCAAAGCACAGTGGAAGAACTACCTGAAAATGTTTGTACGTTATATCGATGATGTTTTCATCTTATGGAAGAACAGTCCAGAATCATTAGAACTTGCTCTGAATGAACTGAACAGACAAGAAGAAAGAATCCAATTTACTTGGGAAATTTCAACGAAATCATTGACCTTTTTGGATGTCCGAGTCAATCTAAATGAAGGAAAGATTGAAACAGAAATGTACAGGAAAAATACAGATAAAAACAACACCCTTCACTATCACAGTTTTCATCAAGAATCACTGAAAAGACATTTACCTGTATCGCAGATGATGCGAGCGAAACGCATCACGTCAGACCCTACAAAAGCCTCAGCTAACATTAAAGAAATGGGAGAGAGATTTCGCAAGAGGAACTATCCAGAACCTATTATTCAGCAAGCTGCACACAAAGTTGAGAATATGCAAAGAAAAGATCTGTTAACTGTCAAACAAAAACCTCAACAAGACAGAATGACAATTGTTTCCAAATATTCTACTGCAAGTTTCAACTTTAAAAGGATCATAAAGAATCACTGGAACATACTTAAAGCTGAACCTGACTTCCAACAGTCCTTCCAAAATCCCCCTATTTTTGCATTCACTAGGAATAGGAACTTTGGTGAAATGCTCAAACACACCTCATCGGACAATAAACAATACAGAGGTACTCGTCCTTGCCTACAGTGTGGAAATTGCAACAGCATAATAAGAGGTAACCACATAACCCATCCAATGAAGGGAAGCAAAATCAACCTCAAAGTCAATGCAACCTGCGACAGTTCGAATCTGATCTACATGCTGAAATGTCCATGTGGCAAGTCATATGTTGGAAAGACTGAACGTAAGATAAAGACAAGACTAAATGAACATAAGTCAAATATTCGTACAAAAAAATTTGAAGTCCACTGTAGCTACTCATTTTCTAGAGGCCAACCACAACATTTCGCAACTGCAATTTGTGGTACTTGAAACTGTGGATAAAATCGAAGGCAGAGACAACAATCGTTTTCTCCTCCAAAGAGAGAACCATTGGATTTATCTACTTAATTCGAGCAAGCCCCATGGGCTTAATGAGCGTATTGAATTTCTGTGTTATCTCTGAAAACTTGTTTAGTTTTATTGGATAGTTCGTATGGGTCGCTCTATCCATACTTAGCATCTACATGAATTATGGTTTGTATTTTTTCTGTTTTACCATTGTTTTTACAGGTAAGATAGTCCTTCGTCATTTTGTTTGTAAACAATCTGCATTCACCGCCGATTGGTGTGTTTACCGGTCATGTGACAGGATAATCTAACGTATCAAACCGAGTCACACAAATGAACCTAGACTCAATTATATTAATATCCACTGTGATTGGCTCACACTTCTTCGAACTTTTTTCGCGCCAGATAGGAAGGACAATCCGGTCACGAACAGTATACAAACGCGTTCTGCGTATTATAAGTAAGCAATAACAGCGGATTACTATGTTTCATATCATGTTACTCTTTTGTGTTAGCGCTAAGTAACAGCGTCCGTATTTATTTTGATTTCTCACAGAACATTGTTTTACTTCGTAGAACTTCAAGCACAAAACGTGAGACCTATTTCTACTTAATTTTCTTTGCATGCATACACTTAAAGGGAGAGCACTGAATGTATATGGAATGTGTATTGATGCCGTCATTTCGTTACCATGTTTCATGTAGTGTTATCATATGATGTGGGAGACTTATAGATCTTATTTTTGTCTTGCTTCTAGCCATTGTCCCGGATGAAGGGCATACAGCCCGAAATGCATTGGACTGTGATTTGTGTTATTATGATACCGTTCAATGAATTGGTTATTTGATACGAACGATTGTTGATGGATTCAATAAGAATTTTCCTGAGTTATTGAATATAAGAGATGGAATCAAAACGTTGCATGGATCTTTATTTTGAAATAATTTGAACTCTCTGAGAGTGGAGCGCCAAGGGATGCCTCCAATGGACATTGGAGGCACTTGTTTTTGTTCATACTACATGTGAACACACCTTCACATTGGAATATTACACGAAAGATTTCTTGAAGAGCGTGGTACAGGTGATCCCTACTGTGTATTTCGTCTGCGGAAAGAATGCGTATGTGAGATTGCCTGAGAAGTGGTATGGAACATGCTATCTAGCCATTATTTTCCCCAAGATTTATCACACTGAGGATTTTGCTCTTTTGGAGGGAGGGCAGCCAAGGAGGGTTTAAAGAGGGGAAAGTGCTGGAGCAATTGTCGAAGATGTGTTTGGAGCAGCGATACCTATGCTGGGAGTCATTTTGAATGATGTGAAGATACGGCGGTTGGCAACGGTGGTAGACAAATTGTCAATGAATACAGCTAAGTCATTAGTGTTGGTTGAGGGTGAGATGTTGTCGATCAGGACAATGGTTTTGCAGAACCGTCTTGCGCTAGACGTCATCTTAGCAAAAGAGGGAGGAGTCTGTAAACGATTGAAGGTTCAGGAATGTTGCACTTATATCCCAGACAACTCTAAGGATCTGGAGACATATATAAGCAACATTACGGCAATCCATTATGAAATAGAGGATTTGACTCAAGAGAATGCGTGGGAGACGGTTGGCAAGGGATTTGGCAAAGTTGGAAACTGGTTTGCAAATTTAGGGAAGAGTTTCCTTGGGTTTGTACTGAAACCCCTCATCATAGCAGTGGCGTGTGTGATTGGATTGTGGGGTTTAGTGAGATTGTACAAGTGGTACAAGTCCACTAGATTGGAGAGATCAATGAGAGTGCAAGAGATGCGAATGGAGAGGCTCCAAGACAGTCAATATCGTAGCTTGAGAGCGTTGGAGATGCTCAAGCGAGGGAAAATGGCCACAAGCACTGTTTAGATCGGTTCCTACCCTGAGGATGGTGTAAGGGTGGTGATGACATGGGTCATCAAAGGGGAGAAACTGAGAGAACGCCATTTAAGGAGAAATTTGTAGGGTGCATCATATGTACAAGTAGTCAGCACCCGTATATATAGAGGACTTTAATCATGTTTAGATGCAAGGTGGGATAGAGTATTAGAGTAATTGGTTTTAGAAAACACGAAGAGCCCATGTTATGAATTGCAAAGCCACACTTGCTGTCTAATATAGAGATGTCGTTGAAATGAAATCTTTCACTAATGAGAAGCGTGTTTAAACGAGTACTATTTTGCATTCAGATTTGCTTATTGAAATATATAACTGTGTCCTTTATACTCGATAACTAGCAAAGTAGAAAATGCATTAGCTGTTAAAGTTAGAAGCCTAGGGAACCAAGGCATTGCTCAAGCAAGATGTTGGGCCTATAACACAAGCAGAGGCCTAGTTCATGAAACTCGTGCAGGCCTGTTCGAAAATGCTTTGCTTAACATATTAAGTGTAGAAATGTTTTCAAAAGATGCTTTTAGAAAATGTTGCAACATTTATAGAATGTGAGCCGAATTGTATGTATTTCTTTGCAGGTGCATCATCCAGTAGACAGTAGAGTAGAAGGGCCCATTGTGTATGAGAGTTAGAAATGTTAGACTGAGACATGGAGGAGTAGACCAGGAATTTGAAGAAGCAACTTGAAACGATGGAGAGTCTGGGACCCAAGGACGTTTTAACCGACAAGGATGGAAGAGTGCCATGATGGAAAATTCTGAAAGCTAACACCTTCGAGAAGGGCGTACCTGAGGGCGTGTCGTCCATATTGTGGGGTTTTGTATTAGGGACAGCACCCCGAGGGTGGAGGCAGAGCAGATGGGCTGAGGAGCTAGAGAGAGCAGTTGGATGGCAAAGAGCTTAGCTAGGATTGAGTATTACATCCGACTCATGAGAACGTGGGTGAACTTCTTTGGAAGTCACCACGGCTGACACCTTTTGCTAGGATGGACTGTTGTTGAGTAGGGATGTCACTTAGTATAGTGTAGGGATAGATTAACTTGACCTTTTCTTTCCAATGCATACAAGAATCCAAGTTACTGCAATTTTTGTTAGCCTGATGGTTCTGGAACTGATTCTCGTATTATTCATAAGCCGCCTAAGACTTTTCCGTAGGATTATGTTTGTATTAGTGCCTGTTTACCTTTTGAACCTCGTGTTGAGGTGTCTGTATCTTCAGCTGTTTTCATTTCTGTAATAAATCTTTAAACTTGGTTCTTAGTCAGTGGTCATTTGGGAAAGGTAAATGGGAGTTGTTGTAAGTATTGATTATTGGTAGATAGGTTGCCTAATTCTCTCTATGACAGGTAAAAAGGTCCAGTCGACCTGTGACGGGATTTTGGAAAATGGTAAGCAGACTCAGAGAGAAAAAATCCCGCCTTTCCACATGCCTCTGTGCAAGTTGAATAGAGATGAGCTGTACTTCCTCTGTGTGGTACTCTCCACACTTACGATCACTGGTTCATCATCATTACCTTCCTCACTTACAATGCTTTCAGGTACCTTAATTTCCCCCTGTCTCTCATGGCAGGTCTCGTACTTGGGGTCTATCCATGTCCAGATCATCAGAAGGGAGTCTTAGAGAAGATGGGGGAATAGTCTTTCAGTCAGTCATTAATTTTTAGTCGGATAGCAAGAGTGAAACTACAATGTCAATGCAGTCCATAAAATTACAAATAATTAGATGATGACCAAAAAATTCAATGAAGTTTATCTAAGACACATAGGGGCATATTTACAAGCCCCTATCACCACAGGAATGTCACTTTTAGTGAAGATCCTGTGGTGATACTGGCTTCGGCGTATTCACATGGTGGCATTAGGCCACTAAACGCGGCTTAACGCCGCCTTGTGAATAAGGCACCGATTCATGCTATACTTAGCATGAAAGGGGCGGGCAATGGGTGTTGTGGTGGGCGTTCCACCGCAACACCTATTGATTTTGACGGTGCCCCATATTTACAAGGGTGGCCTAAATTTGGGGCAGCGCCAAAATTAAGACCAGGCAAAACCATGGTGAAACGAGGATAAATACTTTTTTTCTCCATGTTTTTGCTGTTTCTATGTGTGCTGCATTGTGCAGCACACATAGAAACAGCAAAATGGCATTGAAGGTTTATGTGCCGGAAGGTGCTCCTTCCTGCACATAAACAATCATTTTTTTAAAATGACGATTTGCAACTTCTATGTGTGTTGCACAAAGCAGCACACATAGAAATTACAAATCACCATTTCAGATTGTTTATGTGCAGGAAGGTAGACCTTCCTACATGTAAACAATGCTTCCCCTCCACACAGGCACCCTTGCACTATGGTGCAAGCATGCCTGCATTGTCCATAGCCAGCTGTAATTAGCACCAGTGCAGGTGGAAACGCACCATATTGCAAAGTGAATTCCTTCTAAATAAATCACAGTATACCTAAAACTCATGGTTGTGGTACAAAATACAAACCAAGTGTGTTAATAGACTGGTGTTGCTGTTTAAACATCCCCGCCTAAAAAAAAAAAAAAATTACACGTAACAAGTAATGAAGTCCTCATATTTTTCAATTTATATTGAGCTTAGGTTGCTCCATAGCGTTGCCTGATTTTATCAGCACTTCTAAAACTCTGTCAACATAACGGAGCCGTATGGCAAACTTTCAACATTGTTTTTTCAAAAACAAAACCCCAAAGAGGAATTTTGTTTTGAAAGTAAAAAAAGCAATGACCTCCTCTCCATGGGGTTTTCTTCCATGGAGTGGGGGATCGTTTTGCAGTTTTCATTGCCTCTGCCCATCAGGTTTTACCTGGCAATAACAAACAGTGAAACTTGCCATATGTCAACCTACTCAAGAAAGTGTGTACTCTGTTGGGTTAATGGAGGAGTCTCCACTGTCAAAATACTGAAGATACGCCCATCTCTATACGAGACAGATGGACCTTCAGTTTGACAGAGGGGGTACTCTGTCACCATTGCCACAAATTACCCTCTCTGCTAAACTCTAAATCGAGCCTAAATCGAGCCTCAAATTTACTTTGCCAACACTTTCCCATGCTCTCTTTGAACAGTCCACAAACCTGCACTTGGAAATTGCACCAGCACTGGTTTTGAAAGTCTGGAAGGACTAGAAAAAAAAAAATTGTGTGACATTACAACAGCATTCTCTTCTCCTTCTATCCCTCGCTGTGGATACCTGCTCAGGAAAAAAAGGGTTACTAAGGGTAATTGTGAGCTTGAAGTTATTTAAATTAAAATCATAACTACCACAAGAGGTTGGAGCATGCATCTATCTCAGGAAAGAAAGGACATATTTTATCAATATAAATGTTGTTTAATGTTACAACAAGCAAGATTACAAAACCAATTGTTTGAAAGCTTTTTAAATAAGAATACCAAATTATATAATGCATTTCATTTTTCTTTGATATAGGTAGATAGTCATACCAAATAACCACCTCAAAAATGTAATTCAGAAAAATATGGAGTCCCTTGGCTTAGAACAATTCTTACTAAATGTACTTTTTAAAGGAGTTTATACTAATACAGGATGTGCCATAAAAAAAACCATTAATGACTCCCAAAATCAAAAATTGCTTGAAACACGAAAATATAGAAATACAGAACGGGAGACAAGTGTAATATGACCTCATATTGCCTTCCATGGTTTTGACTTTGTGGTTTATAATGATAATAGAACCCCTTAATGACAACATAGGACTAAATTGCATAATTAACTATTATGTATTATGTGCAAGCCCTTCTTAGCAGTACATCTAGTGTTATCAAAAGGGTTATGGGTAAATGAATATCCATTTCAGCACTCCTACACTGGTGAACTGTGCAAATAATTTTCTCAGACATACCAAGTGCTACCAGTATCATACTGCATTCTCCTTCACTACACAGAATAAGTCACACATCCAAGTGTTCTAGAAAAGTATTAAAATGTAGCATAGTCATATCAAAGTGTTCACTGAATCTTCAGCTTTTTATGTCTAGATATATTTATGCTAATTGAACATTTTGTAAAGCTCAAATATTATATTACAATTACAACACATGTAATTAATCTTTTTTGAATAAGGTATTTGAGGCAATGTGCCTGCTTCTGTCTTCATATTCTTAAGGAGGTGTCAATTCTAAACGTTTTATGTTTTGCAGTCCGGGTTAGATAAGAATAAAACCAGGTTGGCTGTTATGTTTTTGTGGTGCTCTGAGAAATGATTGTTATAATAATGTATATAACTGCACCTCTTGATTTGTAAACCTTTCTAATAGAGTATATAGCTGGCTACTACAACAACTATAGGGCGTTAAGATGGGAAGCAAGCACCGCCACCCTACCCTGAAGGGCGGTGTGAGTATGTTTCTGTGGAGATTTTTTAATGTGTGTTTGAGCATGATTCACCATATCTGTGATATTTTTTGTTACATAGAGTGGGATGGAGTATATTTCACTAATTCATTTCTGTATATTATCTTTTTGTTTTTAATCACTATAGGTTCCTCTCATAAGGCGAGGGGCTCCACTTAAGGTGATATGTCCTTTACCCTCTAAATTGGGAGGAGCAAGGTTCTGCACCTAGGGAATAAAGTGGTGAGATGTCCTGAGGAAAGCTGGGGTATTATTTTGTGCTGGCTGAAACATGTCGACATTTACGCAGAGTGGGGGGATTGGAATCTCTTTATAAGCTCTCCAACCTGCTACCCACGTATTTGTTTTAAATTCTGGAAGGGCACCTAACATTTAAATTGGAATAAGGATCACCTGGTACCAGTTTTATATCACTTATCATCACTTGTTCTGCACTGTTATCTCACCTGTGATTCCACTTTCACATTTTGTGTTGTATTTTCTTTCCCTCTCTATTGCTCCACCTCCAGCACTGGGCTGGCACAGAGGTGTGTTAGCAGACCTATGATGAAGCACGACACAGCTTGCAGTGTGTGGTGCATTCCCACACATGTCTTCTATCTCCACTTAGTTGTTTATCCCTCTTCTTTTTGTGATATTTAATTATTGAGTGGGAGGTCGAAGAGGGTTTACCCTCTCACCCCTTTGTACTTTGTGTGTTTTGGCTGTTAATTACACAGGTCTAACAATGAAAAACTGAACTGCAGTTGTCCACCTTGAAAGATAAAACATCTCCTTCACAAATTAATTACAGTCACCTTTAAGGAATCCAAACTTTGCATTGTTCAAAAAAACCCTTGGAACAGCAAAGGAATAAGTGGCATCCATTAAAGGCACACGCATATCGGTCAATATCACACAAGCAGTGGCATTAAGGCCCAGGGGTATGAGGAGCCCACTACTACCAAATGAGTAACTTTTGTTCTACCAAATCAGGGGATGAGGTGCCTAATTTTCCTTCTTGCATTAGATCCATGGCACCTTTGCCACGCCACTGATGAAACCAACATGATCACAACTAAGACATCCCGTCACCGCTACACAAATCTACGAAGACAAACGCAGCAATCTCAGGCCAATCACAAATCACCTAAACACTGCTCATCCTCAGACACATTACCACTTTGTCTGGTCCGCCTTTGGAATCATTAATAGGCTTGTTAGTCCCTTCTTGGTACAGCCTTATCTTCATTTGTAGCCTTCCATGCCTACTGGCCCCTTTACTTCAGTTGTTACACAGAACCTGTTATGTAGTCTGTAAGCACTATTTACTTTATTGAGTTTCACTTACTGCAGTCTGGATATGCACTGCTTCAGCTGAAACCGCTTGTGGTTTTTTTAGGCAGCATGGCCACCCCGTAAAATAGGCACCCGCTTTCAATCACCTTAGGATGGCATTATCTTGTGTCTGTTTCAACCCCCCAAGTAAAATGGATTTAGAAATGATTAGCAAATTAAGTCATGTGAATTCCAAGGTAGCACATAATCGTGTGTTAATGGGCTGAAGCTGACAACAGCAAATCTGTGTTACATGTCATCTGCACTGAGCCACCTGACGGGTTGTTTTCAAAAGCCTGTTTTATTAACAACAACAACATCACCACCACCACTAATACCACCACCACTAATACCACTACCACCACCAAAACCAACAGCAATACCACCCCCACCAATACCACCACCAACAATACCACCACCACCATCAATACCACCACCACCAATACCACCACCAATAATACCACCACCAATACCACCACCACCAATATTACCACCACCACCAATACCACCACCACCAATACCACCACCACCAATACCACCACAACCACTGATACCACCACCAAAACCACCACCACCAATACCACCACCACCACCAATACCACCACCACCAATACCACCACCATCAATACCGCCACCACAAATACCCGAAATACTCCAATACCAATACCACCAATACCACCACCAATACCAATATCACCACCAATACCACCACCACTAATACAAATACCGCCACCTCAGCAACCTCCGATCACTCGTCATAGCAGGGGCACTGTACGAGGCCAGAGCTGTAGTAGAGACCATCCCTCCCTCCCTCCAACCCTGCCATAAAGCACAGCCCACCCTGCACCAGGAGGTGAAGCCAGGGCCCTACTACAGTTGGAGTGGTTTTTTAGTAGGCCAAAGATAGCAATGACATTACACAATGCCACACTGCACACTCAAATAACGGGCAGGGCAGGAAATAGCCTCCCCTCCCGCTCTTCCTCCTAAGCTGCGACTGTGTAATCATAGAGCGAAAGGTGTTGGAGTGCTTTGTTCGTGTTTATAGCTTGGATCATATGTAACTCTCACTTTACACTTTGTGTCTGTGTAATTTACAACGCTTGCACATCATTTTCACTATTTATCCCTATTTTGAAGACGTCGCAGGCCGGTCTCTTCCTCTGATATTGACAATCTAACAAGGGGTCGAGAAGGCCCTTTATTGCAATGCAATAACTCTCGCATTTGCGAGAGTTTAAGCTATTGGTATTGCAATTGACAATGCCTTTCATTTATGTTTTAAAACAAAAACAACAAAAAAAGGCATTGTCATTTACAATGCCAATAGCTCAAACTCGCGTGAATGCAACACCTATTGCATTGCAAATGCTTGTTTTCTTTTACCATAAGCATGTATAGTAGGCCTGGGCGAAATTGAAATTATCCAAGCTTAATTTAACATTATGCTTGGTACGTAAAATTCCCGGAATAATGCTATTACGCCACTTTGATTAATTACGCAAAATTCACAGTTAAGATTTACTGCAAACATATGTTTTGCAGTAAAATGTTATCACAAATACACCAACAGAACAGAACACGAGTGGCTGTTGTTTGCAAGGCTATTGTTTAAATGTAACCTCCTGCCAAAAATTGACGCAACGATCCATTTAAAAATATAGCAGGAAATGACAGAGTTGCATAATAACGTGAAAGCACATTGTGTCTTTCACACATCTCAATTTATGCATGTGCATTTTGCATATTGTAGTAGTAACTTCAGCCTATTACAAGCCAATATTAAGAGGTTCTTAGCATCCCAATGTTCCTTAATACTCATTAGTTATACTCTCTGTGCTCAGACCTCTTTGGTCTAATGTACCCACCAAACTCTCCCTGACGTCCACCTGCTTACTCTCGTCAGTCTGTTAGCCTCATATGCCAGGTCATGACCTTCTGTCACGGTCCCTATCCTAAATGAATGTGTTGCGTGTTGTTCCAGCAGCCATCTCTCTCACCTTAATCACTCCATGAAGTGCATCTCTTTCCCTTAAGAATTTTCTTTAAACCCAAACACTCGCCTGTCACCCTCTTCCATCTCCATGTCTAAACACATTCCCTTCCCTGTTCTCCTTGCCTGACTTCCCCAGGCATACTTTCATCCCCTTTCCATTTTGGTTCATCTTGCTCATTCTGATCCATAGGTCAGTCCCATTCTACATGATATCCTTTATCTCATACTCTCACAGTTCCTTGATCTCACCACCTCAGGCACTGCCAGGTCTTCATAAAACAAGATAATAAAGATGGGCCAATACAACTTAGTCTCCCGCAATCGGATCTCACTCGCTCCATAATGCCCTCAAAAATCCGCCATTATGGCCTTCCTTATGTTTTTTGTCCTAACCTGTTCTCTAGCCCATCCTTCCACAATTTTCCTCACACATTTGTGACAATTTTGTTGATAGCACTAGAAGCATATCTGTGATACTGAAAATTCTGTACTCGTGTAATAAACTTTGTCGTAGCATGACGATTTTGGTATCAAAAGACCGAGAATGGCTAGTACACTATGTACAAGCATTTTCGTCATATTCCAGTAACGATTTCACCTCGAAATCGTCATTTTCGTCCTGGTACCCTTGGCTTCCCTTTTGTGAACGGCAGCCATTTTGTGGATTGCCCTTACAGTAGGCCCTCACTGTGGCAGAACAAGTATTTAAGGACATAACCTTAGCATGGGTTTGTGCTGACTCCTGCATGACCTGCCGAAAGCTGACTCCCTTGCCCGAGGCTGACCTCGTTGAGCCAGTTCCTTGTTAGGCAGCTGGTCAGATAGAGATCAAAGAGCAGGACATTGCAATGTTTATTGTACATGCACACACCCCTTTATCTTGCTCCTATCTGTTTCTGTTCCTTCTTTATGGTCTATTTATGATGTGGGCTGCGGGCCTTTTCATTATGGGTCCTGTCCAGCTTGTCTAAAGAAGAATGTTTATTATGGGTTTGTTTGATGATTAATTTTGGGCTGGACAAACTGAAAAGTGGGTTTGTCATCATACAGCGCTTTGTGTGCACGTCCTGGGAGTGACCAACAATAATGTACTTCAAAGAGAAAATGTGTGCCTAGGGCATAATAAATGGTATAAAAGGTCTGTGCTGAGACCATTCAGCAGACTGCCTCATTCAATTGCTAAGGCAGTTGGGTGACATAGCCTCACTTAATTGTGTTTAATAAAGATGTCTTTTTCATATTTTCAGAGTCTTGTGCCAAGTTCTTGTTATATTAGTAAGTATTCCCTGAGCGAAAATTACCAAGTTCTTCAGTTGGTGCCCTAACGCGGGGATCATCAGAGAAGTGACTTTCTGTGGGAGTGATCGTGCCAGGAGACTGAAATAAACTGAGGAGGACAGAACAAGATTCTACTAAGAAGGTACTCTGTGCATGGGGATTCTAAAGATTCTTTGATTCTGCAGTCCAGTAGATTTCTGACCTTCCTGATTTTTGATCCTCCACATGATGTCACTCCTGACTGATAACCTTTTTGCGTGAGTATTCTTAAAAAGACCATTAGGTCATGTAGAACTTGACAGTTAGAATCTGGATAACATTTTGATTAGTAAAAGTAAGAGTTAAGTATAAGTGGGTCGCTCCCAGTCCTTTGTTCTTTGATTTTTTGATTTTGATTGGTACTTAGTTTGAGTGTCCTTAGTTTTATTTGAATATTGCAATTTTTGAAAACCGAGGGTCTTGTATATTTACGAGTGTATCGATAGAGATAGCCCCTTGAAGTTTGAAGCTAGATTAGTGAGCTATAAGATGCCTGATCTTAGCAAATTTGGAGCTTTGTGTTGGCCAACTTTGTATACGTTTGGATTAGCCGGCTTCCCCTAAATGGGATATCTAAATAGGTTTAGATTTGAAAACATATTTCTTCCTTGGTGATTTTGTATCCCCAGGGAATTAAAATATGACATAATACAAAACAAGGATCCTTTGTTCTGCGCAGTTTTATTGAATGGAGATATGCAGAAAGATTTTTGGCGTTCTGCCAGCCAAAGCTAGTGAATTAAGTGTATTGTGGCTTCGTGCACATACAGCAGTCTGTTGGGCTATGTTTTTTGCAGTCTTTTGGAACCCTATTGCGACGTGCTTCTTGTAAATATGACTCACAGCTAGTATTTACAAATGGCTTTGTTTTCGTCCTGAGTGTCGATTTGTGGGTTCAATGTGTGTCTATGTGGTTTTTCTCATTAGTGTAACTTCAGTAATAGCTTACAGCGCTGTATTGTGTGTCCTGAGTGTTTAAATCTTTTCTCTCTATGTCTGCAATAAGCTCAATGTGTTTGTAGGTTTCTTGATGTTTTCAGTCTGTTAAGTAAAATGTCAGATTAATTAATATTAAGTAGAAATTAAATAACACTCCAGCAATTTACCATGTCACATGCTAAAATCGCTATGTGTTGCTATTTAATTTACAGACTAAGCAAAAACGCATATGTGCAAACTGTTAAATGCTTAAAATAGATAAGTTAAAATTCACATTCACTGGGAATATGAAGGGCCTCAAAAATAATTGTGCCTTTGGTAGCAAAACAAATTTGTAGCGTTTTTTTAAAGGCAAACACTTCCGCAAAAGTGAATTTTTGCTAGATTTAAATGCACGCGCATTTTTAAAAAAAAACTTGAAATGTCTGTTTTCAGTAAGACTGAAACTTTTCTGCTGTTAAGGCAACAGATGTTGTTTTTCAAAGGCCATGAATAATATTGGAATGTTTATTTAGCCCAGGACTTGGCAGTTAGTTAATCACAGTTGGATTTTTTTCATTTCAGAATAGTGTTTTAGAGGGTTACAAAGATAAGGTTCATCACTTTGTATCACTGAAAGACATTCCAATTGCGATTTTCCTCTCTTTAAGCAATTTTTTTTAAAGTATATTTTTGGTTCTTTTGCTAAATACTGATTGCCCTTCAAAAATGGCGCGAAAAATGTCATGTTTTAAGTTAGGCTTTTTGTGCGTAGGCGCAAAAATGAATGCATCTAAAAATGATAGGCAAGGGATGCAGCTTACCTTTATATGTGGAGTTATCATAAAAACAGATAATTGGTTTAATTGAACGAAAAATTATTAATTATGGAAAAATTATTTGAGAAAAAAATAAATGCTTTTTAAAATCGTTTTTTGATATTTATAAAGCTTAATACTCATACTATGACCTCCTAGTATTAAAATTTGATTTAAGTTATGTGTTACGGTGTAATTAGGTAATTTGCATGTTGGTTTTCACTTGGCGCAGGCGTAAAAAACTCATTTTTCCAAGGATTTACATGAGATATGACTAATGTCAAATATCTGTAACGTGTAAAGAACATCCTGAGGATGATTAATATGTAAAACAATTATAGGATATTTATTTTTAAGTGCCCCAAAGATAAAAGTCGAAATTGAGGTAAATGGGTTTTTAACACAGATTCTTGTCATTTACCATAGGAAAGTGTCCAGGCTGTAAATGCATACATTTGGGTATAATACAAACTTGCGGGTTGTTATTGAGATTGTTTTTCATAGCTCGGTGAGCCAATGTGCCCGGTGCAGAACTTTGTGTTTAATATCAGGATTGAAGGTTCTAACTTTAGCGGGGCCCATTTAGACGTTAGGTGTTTAAAATGAGTACCATTGTATAGGGTGGTAGCAAGCATTTGTTCTAAAAACTGGTATGTGTGAACCCTTCACAGTAAATGTAGTAGGCCTTCTGTCTCTGTCATGTTGGCATTGTGACCTTTTAAATTCGAGCCTTGTCTCTGTGAAATGCAGAATAACATTGCTAACGAAGTGTTGCATTACATCTTAGACAAAAAAATAGGATGCAGCCTATTACTAAAATTTTGAAGCCTACATGAATAAGAAAGAACGATTTGCCAATTAAGAAGTTTTTTTATCATGGAGATTGTGGCACAAGGCTAATTTTAGGTGTCAGGGAAACGATTTTACCTTTGGAAAAGTCAAAAGGGCTTCATGTTGCAAGGTGACTGACAAGATGGTAACAGTTAAGTAATGGAAATGTATTTTTGTGTTTCTTAATGTGTATCATGTTTTGTCTTCTGATTAAAAGTTATAATTGAAATTCGCTTGTGGTCAGAAATGTTTCTCGTGTGTTGTGTATGTTTTTTGTTGCTTCTGCCTACAGACCATTCATGGATTGTTCTGGGTGATTTAAAGCAGACAAGACACGTGAGTTTGGTTAGTTAGATGAAGATGTGTTTTTGCGTAACTACTTTGGAAAGAAATGTTCATGTTGTTGTTATGTTTGTGTATTTTGTTCTATCATGAATTGTTCTTGCCGGTTCTGTGTGTCCGAAAGTTGTATTTGACAGCAGATACCCACTATTGGTGATCTACTGTCAAACAGGAGGGTATCCTTACACGGTATTATGCGTCACTGCTCATTTATATATGCTATCGTTTTACAGCGAGTATATCTGATGGCTTGACGTCCGTTTTGTGCGTTTTTGCATGTTTTATGTTGTATGTTGCCGCTTAAGAAATTATTACAAATTCACCCGTGTTGTTGTGAGGGACATGTATGACGATACGTGTCGCTGTCAACAGTTGGGTAAAATTTTCGCTGATACTAAAATTCACAGATATGATTTCTTTACATATTGTGAAACAGACAGACAACACTTCACCAGTGTATGTCAAATTTGGCTATAAGTATTGAAGAAAAATAAACAGCAAATTGTGTCATTTGTAGTCACGATACTGCCCTTTTCTGTAAGGAACAGGCAGCCCTAAAATTATATATCCTGATTGGACGTAAGGATAAATTATAGATTTGTGACTCTTGTACATGGTGACCTAATTTCTATATCACATTAGTCACTTTTATTCTGCTTCCTAAGTGGCCTTCCTATGGCTCTGGACCATAAAAGAAACCAGGTTTCATTTTTGTCACATGCCTGACTATCACCCAAGCACATCAGGCCTAGTTATTGGGGATTTTAGCTGTGTCCTATTCTCTTTTCCGTATTCCTTTCACCAGTCAACTTTTATTTATTATTAGTGGGTTCAGGTTCGCACTTTCAGATTGCAGTAATGTACCATGGACCCCCATTTTATGTATAATTCCCTGTTGCATAACTAGACTGGTTTCTAAGAATTTTCTTTAGGCCTATTCTGATGTTTTTCCAGTCTAACTGTTAGGACTGTTAGGACTGATTAACTGACTCAATACTATAGTAATATAAGCTTTCCACCTCAATTGGAGACACATTACCTTTTTTTAATATGACAAATTCATGCCTATTCTAATTTGGTTTTTAGTTCCTTTTTCTGCTGCTTTAATTTTAATGAACCAGATGTATTTTAAATAATGGAAATACCAGGACTCTCTAGTTCATGTCTTTTGTTCCCACATCTTGATCATTAGCTTTTGCATTGCATAGTCCCACCTGATGCACAATTATTATGATAACATGTATGTGATCCCGCTTTTGAGATGTTCTAGATGAGGAATTTAGGAACACCTATGTGTATCATTGAGATAAAATGTGTTTGCCCCATTCGACATGCCACTATGTGTGAGGACATCCATTCAGATAGAATTCCCATGTCGCTATGATGATGAAAGATATGCTCTCACACGGAAACCCAATTGAAGAGACTAGAGGCACTGTTTTGCCTATTGCCTTTGTTTTTGTATTGCCTTTGAATGACAGTGTATTTCAACGCAGATTTGTCCCATGGCTGTGGCCACCCCTTTGAAGATCGCAGGCCACCTGTTTGCAGTCCCCTTGTTGTACAGTGAACTGCTTAAAGCATCGCACTTGCTTCATCAGAAGGCGTTCAACATCAGAAAAGAAGAAGGAGCTGGTTTTGCCACAGTCCCTTGAGATTTCAGTGCAAAAGAGCGCCTGTTATGTGCTAGTTAACCTCTGACAGTGTGCAGTCCCTTAGCCCCTTGGCCTGAGTTTTGGCCACGTACCCCTGTTTCCCTTGCTTCAACGGAAGTGCAGTGCACCGGAGGATCCAAGAGTGGCAAAAGGCACTCCATTCTGGTGCCCATGAAAGAGCGGCCTGAGCGTCCTCTGACACTGAATGATGAGTGTTGGAGTCTGAGAATGGTCCCAGGTCTGCACGAGATGATCTGTGCCCATTGACCAATGAAGCGCACAATATCTGTAGTGTTTGCCGCAGAGGAGAGATACGGTGCACTGCCTTGAGACATTGAGACTTTGTGAATGAGCTATGAGTGTTTGCCAGGAGGGCACTCCAACAGATACTGAACATCAAGAGCATGGGAGGCCTGAATCCAAAGGCCCATGCAACTACGGGAGCAGACTTGATTGGACAATAGAAGTCTGCCAGAGAGGCTTTTTGAACAGACTCTGGGCATAGTTGGTTTCACAAGAGGTTTCCGTGTGATTGTATAGATTACGTGTTAGGAGAATGATTTTATTGTTCTGCTGGCATTATTTTAAAGTAGTATTCTGTTTAGTAAAAGCAGAATAAAGTCCATTTTCTGTGAAAGAGTATCCCCTTTTCACCTCAGAGCATTAATGAGGGTCACCACTGTTTCACTTGAACATATAATGAATTACAGAAAGGCATAGGAAGACCTAAAATGTTACAAGATAATTTTAGGATTTACCTTTTGCTTAGGGTTGTGAAAAATGTATGATTTCATTTGTAATAGCGGTCAATACTTTGTCTATATGTTCTTAATGACCTGTTTTCTAGTGCTTTTTTAAACATGGCATTGTCTTTTATGGGTGGGATTGTTTTTGCTGCCCAATTCACATCTGTACCCACCTCCCAACCTATGTCTCTTCCTACTTCTACTTCTTTGCATACTTTCCAGATTTTACCTGAACATGGACTAGTTAGTAGTGAACATCACTAATTGTTGGGTGTGTGGTCTTGTACCACATACTACAGATAGAGGCATTCCTTATTTGGTCCTGCCATATATGGCCTTTGTGCTACTGCGTGTGTAAGGAGACCTGTCCCGAGAGAGTCGCTAAGTAATAGGATTATGCTTCAGCAACATCTTGATGATTTGATAAATATAGACCTGGACTCAGACTAGCGTGAGTATAGGTTATTGCCTATGTAGGGGCAAAAGGAGCATCTGTGATACTGAAAATTCTGGACTCGTGTAATAAACTTTGTCGTAGCATGAAGATTTTGGTATCAAAAGACCGAGAATGGCTAGTACACTATGTACAAGCATTTTCGTCATATTCCAGTAACGATTTCACCTCGAAATCGTTATTTTCGTCCTGGTACCCTTGGCTTCCATTTTGTGAACGGCAGCCATTTTGTGGATTGCCCTTACAGTAGGCCCTCACTGTGGCAGAACAAGTATTTAAGGACATAACCTTAGCATGGGTTTGTGCTGACTCCTGCATGACCTGCCGAAAGCTGACTCCCTTGCCCGAGGCTGACCTCGTTGAGCCAGTTCCTTGTTAGGCAGCTGGTCAGATAGAGATCAAAGAGCAGGACATTGCAATGTTTATTGTACACGCACACACCCCTTTATCTTGCTCCTATCTGTTTCTGGTTCTTCTTTATGGTCTATTTATGATGTGGGCTGCGGGCCTTTTCATTGTGGGTCCTGTCCGGCTTGTCTAAAGAAGAATGTTTATTATGGGTTTGTTTGATGATTAATTTTGGGCTGGACAAACTGAAAAGTGGGTTTGTCATCATACAGTGCTTTGTGTGCACGTCCTGGGAGTGACCAACAATAATGTACTTCAAAGAGAACATGTGTGCCTAGGGCATAATAAATGGTATAAAAGGTCTGTGCTGAGACCATTCAGCAGACTGCCTCATTCAATTGCTAAGGCAGTTGGGTGACGTAGCCTCACTTAATTGTGTTTAATAAAGATGTCTTTTTCATATTTTCAGAGTCTTGTGCCAAGTTCTTGTTATATTAGTAAGTATTCCCTGAGCGAAAATTACCAAGTTCTTCATATCTGCTAAAACACTATCCCGCAATTCCCCCGATGTGATCACTTGTGACATTTGTTTCCCAATCTTCACCGTTTTCCGTTGCAAAATTCACCACATCTTCTATATTATCAATACAAGGTCCTTGTGGACTTGGTCCGCAAACTCTTAGCTAACTGCAATACGTTCACTGTCCTGGGTCCCACATCTCTTCTAGTACTGCTTCCCCACTTAATGCTTGCTTTGACTTTAGTGCTATCTCTCTGTCTCTGTAGGTTCCATAACCTTCTTGTTATTTGGGATTTTTGTCCCTTTCCTAGAGCCCTTCCCACTTTTCTTTGCCCCGATAGCCTCCTCCTACTCTCCAAAACATTTGA
This sequence comes from Lissotriton helveticus, assembly GCF_964261635.1. Classification (NCBI taxonomy): domain Eukaryota; kingdom Metazoa; phylum Chordata; class Amphibia; order Caudata; family Salamandridae; genus Lissotriton; species Lissotriton helveticus. Next base: position 946,889,151 of record NC_136068.1, read on the forward strand.
CCAGGGAGTGTTGCATGTTGAGCGCTAGTTTCAAATCGTACACAGCGAAAAAATTACATGCCCCTGTTTTGAAATCCCCAAAAGTCCCCAATGTCCCACCTCAGGTTTGTCCATCCACCTATAACCCCTATGGGGGGTGGGAGTCTGGCTGGAAAAGAATTGTGATGCTGTGATGCATACGAAACCCACTTGTCATGTGAACTGTCAGTAATCTACCCTTTTTGGTATTATCCACTGGAGCAAAGTTCATTGTTTACCTATCCACGTGATTTAGATGGATTTAGTCCACTTCCCTGAACTCCTCATTACACTTCAGCCACGCAGCACTCTAAAGCTCATAATGGCTCTTCTGATCATATTCTAATATTTGAGGGGAGCTACAGCTCTGGATTTTTGTCACAGAAAATGCTAATGAATCCCACTGTACCAATGTTAGTGGGCTCTGCCTTTTTGCCACTTCCCTTTCTTAAGCCTTCGGTCTTTCCATGGTGCATGTCTCGCTGTGTAGCAGCCTATATATGTCTTGTCACTCATCCTTTTTTTCTTTAGTATTCAGTAAAACATGCCCCCCAAATGGTTCCTCCATGCCCACATAGAGTAGCTTACAGTTTGGGTTGGTGGGAACCTTTTTCATTCATCTTTTCCTGAATCCTCATTCTCTTTCAACTGCCCTAGCTGCAATTCCATCTACTGCCCTGCGATTTTCCTCATCATTCTCCCAACTCTCTTCCCTCAACGCCTGGCCTTGTCCTGGCCACTTCTCTTTTGTTTTGTCCAACCCATAGCCATTCTCCCCTTTCACCCCCTGTTGGTGCCATCCTTCCCATCTGCTCACGAATCTCTAAAAACCTGCTCTATGATACCTGCCAAGCCTTTGGAGTGACACATACATGAATCAGTTGCTCATTTGGTCTTGGCCTTTCTTCTCTGTCACTCTGGACCCTCTCACTTCAATGGCCTCTCTACTCTTTGGTCCCCATACTTCCTGCCACTCACCTTCATACTCACCCTCCGCTTGCGCTTCTTGCATATGGCGACCTCTGGCCCTTCTCGGTCTCTTCTCTATCATCTCTCCAGTTCCTCTTCTTATGATACTTCTCTTTCCTATCTCTCAAGTGCTTATTTTTGTGTCTGTGGGCAGTTTTACGATCTTGGCCCATTCTGTGGGTGTAAGTTTAAGAATTGCTCTTGCTGCTGCGTTTTGCACTACCTGGAGATGCTGTAGCAAGTAGTTTGGCAAACCCAGATATAGGGCATTAGCATAGTCCAGTCTGGATGCAATAAGAGCCTGAACCACTGTCCTCCTGGTGTCCAGGGGGCGAAGTGGCAGAAATGTCTTAAGCTTCCGTAGTACTCCAAAACAGGTTCCTACTAGGGTTTGAACTTGGGTCCGCATTGAGAGCTCGTTGTCCAAGTGGATGCCTAGGTTTTTCACTATCGATTTGGCAGTGCTGGAAGAGGGGAGATCTGATGGCCACTGCTGAACCCAATGTTCCCCACTGGTTGGCCAAAGAAAATGATCTTGGTTTTGTCGGGATTGCACTTAAGCTGATTCTACTTAAACCATTTAAAAACGTTGGTAAGGCATGAGCTAATTTCATTGCCATTAAAATCGTCCCCTTTCTAGCATGAAAAAATCAGCTGCTTATCATCAGCATAGGAGACAATTTTTTGCACCATGTGCCTCTGCAAATGATGCTAGTGGTGCATTGTACAGATTAAATAGGGTGGGACTGAAGGTGGAGCCCTGTGTGACGCCTCCCTTTATGTTTGGCATTGTGGCTGAGAAAGGAGGAGTCCATATGATCTTTTCCCTTTGTTGAAAAAAGGATGTAATCCATGCCATAGCCTTCTCTTCTATGCCCATGTTATTTAGTGTGTTTAACAGCATCCCAGGGAGCACTGTATCAAATGCCGCCGACAGATCTAACAAGATCAGAATTGCTCTTCCCCCATCATCCAACTGATCTTTGAGGTGTTCAGTCACTTCTAGCAGGGCAGATTCAGTGCTGTAGTTAGCCCTTAACCCGGGTTGCGTGGATTGTAGGAGATTATTTCCTCCATGTACTCGGTAAGTACGCCGTTAACATGTTTCTCTCTTACCTTGGGAAAAGCAGTGAGAAGGGAAATTAGTCTATAGTTAAATAGATTATGGAGGTCTGCGTTATGTTTCTTCAGGAGATGCAAGATTTTCGCCTGCTTCCAGATAGATGGCATGATGCCCGTTACCAATGAAGAGTTGAGAACCTTATTGACTGGCACGTTTAAGGTGGCTGCTAGTGCCGGTATCATTTTAGCACTACATGCATCAGTAGGTGATACCAACTTGAGACCTGAGAGATAAATGAGTGAGCCTTCCATTTTGATGACGGGTAATTGTGACAGTGATGGCCTTTGTAAAAGTACCTTCAAGGAAGAGATCTGAAAGACACATTCCTCCTGTGAGTGGTGGGAGGGTGAGATTTCTTCCATCTCCGAGGAGAAAGACTGTTGGATCACCTTTATTTTATCATGCAGGGAACAGGCCACTTGCCTTGCCCAATCGGCTGAAGGTGGTGCTACTTTTACCTCTGCTTTAGGGTTTGTGAAAGATTTAACAATTAAAAAAATGTCCATCCTCTGTTGTTAGTATTAGCAATTCTACTTTAAAAATAACTCATTTTGGCCCTTCTTGCTAGTTTGTGGTGTGCTTTTAGCACTGCCTTGGAGATATTTCTGTCCTCTACCAGATACTGCCTGCGCCATTCCCTCTCTAATCATTTACAATTACTTTTGCTGGTTCTCAGTGATTCAGTGAGCCACTGTGCCGAGTGGCCAGTTCGCTGAGAGGTGCGTTTGGACAAAGGAGCAGCTGCCTCAATAGTGGACCTCAGCCACTCTTCTATCAAGTAGGCGTCAGTTTCAGGGATGCCCATCAGGGAGGGGGCAGAGGAGTCAAGCTCATGATTAAGGGATTGAATATCTATTTTGTGTAGGGCTCTATAAGTGAGCTCCACCCAGCCGCGGCCCGTGGAGGGAGTTACGGTGGGGCAGGGAGGCGGGGAGGGGCGGGGCGGGGCGGGGCGGAGGGTGCTAAAAACCGGCATATGCATTTTGCGATGCAAGGCGCGCTACTAAATTTGTTTTATTAATTAAATTGTTTACTTACCTGCAATTATCCATATGCCAGTTTTTAGCACCCTCCCCGCCTCCCGGCCCCACCGTAACTCCCTCCACTGGCCGTGGCTGGCTCTACATTTGGTTCCGCTGAAGGGTTAGGCTTCCTTATTACTGGAATCAGAAAGTTAATTAGGAAGTGGTCAGACCAGATTAGCTTTAATGGAGGATCCATGACCACCTGTAAGTCACAAAAAATGTGTTCAAAAGTGTGTCCGAATTTGTGGGTGGGGCTTGAGACAAACCGTATAAGATTGCAGGCTGCCGTGATTTCTAACAAGGCCCTCACCAGGGGATCAGTAGGCTTGTCAAAGCGCAAGTTTAGGTCCCCTAGAATTAGTTGGTGCTAATATCTAAGGGCGAGTGAGATAATGCATTTGTGTAAAGAGTTAATACAATTCCCTAATGCCCCCGGGGGTCTGTAGATAAGCATTCCAGTGATGCACTGGTTCGGTGAGAACGTGCATCGAAAACCTCAACACTCCGCACCCTCTGCCTGATCAAGTAGAATAGGGGAGCATGCTAGATCCTGTTTGTAGACCACTGCGACTCCTTCTGCTGACCCCGCCTGCCTATCCATTCTCAGGATTTGATAGCCATCAGGAATAGCCAACGCAATTCGTTGGATTGGATGAGTCTGAGAGCCATGTTTCGGTGAAGAACATGAGGTCAGGAAGCTCGTCCGATGAACAGTCATATACTTGTGCTTCATGTTTTTGGAGGGAGGGAGCAAGTGTTAAGAAGTGCCGCTTTGACTTGCTTTCCCTGACTGCATGTGCTGCTGCATGTGTCCCTCTGGACTGGTGCCATTTGCCCATACCCCCTTCTAATGCCCGGAAATCAGTTACAACCGGGGCAAACAAATGCGTTAATAGTGTTCATGCTAGCCGCTATATTCCTGCATTTATGGAGGTTGCCTAGGTCGAGTAGTGACTCACAAGTGTAATTAAGGGAGTTTTTTAACTCACTAGGGCAACGTGCAGCATGGCCTACGCCTGACACCTCCAAGACGCTAATGGGCGCAAATGGGCTTGACTTAGGCTCGCCAGTGTCGCTCCAGCACCGCGTCCGCTGCACGTCCGTGGCATGCCCCGGATTAAATACCCAAATGCTATCAGCCCAGGAGGAGACTAGGACGTCTCCCTCCCAAGATGGCGACCGCTGTGTGGCAGAAACCGGAAGTGAGTGGTCCGACAGGTAATCCTCCCTCCACTCAATCAGCAACAGCTGTGGTGGACAGGGAGGATTCGCAACCAGTGAGAAATGGCCCGCAGGAGCTAAGGTGAGTGAGCTGGAAGCCGGGATCTTGTCTGGCAATGCCACAGAAGCAATAAAACAGTGAGCCAAAAAACTGATTTAAAACAATATAGACTGAGTTGAAAACGGGGTAAACCAATTAAAACTCAAATTAAAGGTTTCCTGAGTAAAGAGGTTTCCACTTTAGTGTGCAAGTTCCTGACTGTCAGAGGACCAAGCAGTTTCAGGCTCTTAATTGCAGTCCTTGTAATGACTTGTGTTGTAATGGCATGCGTGGAAAACGCATGCGTTGTAACGAGTGCTATTCGTACCGATGCCATCAAAGACTGCTCTCCTTTACCACCCTTGTCCTCCTCAGCCCTGCCGTCTTCAAACTAGCTCTCATCACCAATTCCTCAATGCCTTCCACATTGGCCACCAAGCAGCCCCTCGACTGACCAGGGCCAAGATTGTAGTTAAGGGGCTCAACACTGCAAATACGGTCTTACGGGCAGTTATGTCATACTCACACCTTTTGCTAACCTCTTAGCCACCTTCTCAACTATCAAGTCCCTCCCTACTTCTAATGTCCTCTCTCTTCCTCGTGCTTCTGCTGCGCATCTTCTTGAGTTGGTGGGGTGCTCTACTAGCCTCTAACATCTCTGTACTGATCTGGGAGGCCACTAAATGCCTAGCCTATGTCCCTGCTTAGTTGGGTCATACCCTCCTCTAAAGAAGTGGCACTCTTTTCTGAGGTGCCTAGCTTTTCTGTCAATATGTTTTCTCTTGTAACTTCATCAGCAGCGGCCACAGTACTCCTCTCATTCCTTGCCCTTTAATCCCATGTAAAGCCATTTCTGTTTCTGCTTGGCATAGTTGACTCATGCTCATTTGTTCTGCACCTTCATTTGTTGCATATCTACAGAGTTCAGTCGACTTTGTAATATTGTGTGATTGGAGAGGCTTGTTTTCTGAGACCCGTGGATCTTTTTGTGGGAACTGGCCTGCTTCCTCCACTAACTGTATTTCCCAAATCTCCTCTGAACTGCCGGAGTACCCCAATACGCACATCCGTCTGTCTCCCACGGCTCTCCCGTCTCCTTCAAGGATAGCCCTCCACTCCTCACCCTCTTGGGGGTAGGTGGGGTGAACCACAGTTCAAAATAGCCTCTGAGACCTCTTCGTTCGCTACCATTTTTGGCCTACCTATTTCAGTTTGCAGGCGGGATCAACTCCACTGCTAACGGCAGTCACCAAGCTGCCCGTAGTAGCCTTCATTTCGGCAGGGATTGTAGAACCACTCATGCCCATCTTCAGCATTTTGCGCGAATCGATTGAACCATCAGTGCGCGAGCTGCGCGACTTGGACAGTGACCCTGCAGCCACGCGCCTGCCGATATCACACGCCTTCTCATCTTTGTTCTGTCCTCCCAATGTCGGCGCTCGGCGAGAGTATCCCGTCCCACTGCAGGGAGCCTGCCTTAAAAACAATCTATCATCCTCCTAAGCGTGCAGAAAACAAATCATTACTTATCTGTTCTCTTATCTAAACTGGGCCAGGAAACCCTCACTGATAAAGCACGGGGATACTGCTATGTGTGTTTTATGAGTAATAGCACGCATCTAATATAACATAAAATTACAGAAATTGTATTAAATATGGCAGAGATCCAGTAACAGCTATTGTTCTGGATCGATGAGAATATATATTCTCGAAAGCCCGGTAGCTACCCTGCAGGGGATTTAGGGTTCTGCCTCCCTCTCTCCCCTGTTATCAATATGTAAGTAATCAGCAGGGTCTAAGTTAGCAGGGCTGAACACACAAACAGTATTAGGAAGGACTGCTTATACCTCGCTGGTGGCTCTGCATGCAGTGTAAATGCCATGTTATCTTTGTTACCAGACTCTTTACAATCAGCCCCCACTCCCAGGATGAATTCTGTTGGATGTCGAGCACCATATAATTTGAAAAAGTGCAACACAGGACAGCAAAACAAGATTTGGGGCTTTAGCAAGGTCAGCTATGCAGAGAGACACGAACTAAGCCACATTCATTAAGGTAAAAACAGGTTAAGAAGGGATTTGACGATGCTCTACTGGATTCCACGGGAGGGGGCGAAGTATTAGCACACAGGTTTATAAACTTATTCATGCTGAGCCTCTAAACCGATGTAAAATAAGACATAGCTGCTAGTTTTCAGCCAAGTGCTGCAGGTTTATGAGAGGAATCGGCAGGGTTTGCATATATATATCTGCCACAATGTTATCCTTGAACTCCGTTCGCTCAACTACTGGTGCTCAGAGTGGGGGCCGGATCCTAGCCCATATATATATATATTAGTGAATGAGTGACTCTTATATTTTATTGAGTGAGCAGATAAACTATGTGGGGCTGATTTACTTTTCCTGGCGCATCCCTGCAAATCAGGTATTTACCCTTGGAGCCACCACCTGTGCGCTGCATTTATGATGCAGTGTATCATGATGCAAGGATAAACAGATGCGTGTTGCATCTGCCGCCGTAAGGTTGGCGCAGTGTTGGAGTTGTGTCGCAGGCGGGAGTCAACTCCAGCACTGTTCCAACCCTGCCTATGTACCACATGGTGCGTCAAGCCTTATGCCTGCTTTAAGCGGTCGCAAGGTTTTGCTACAGCGGCGTCGGAAAAGTGACTGAGTGAAATCTTGAAAATTTCACTCAGGCACTTTTCCGAGGCATTCCTGCGACGGAAAGCTCCGCCCTGCGCCGGAACGCCCACATGAAACCTGACGCAGGTTTCATGTGGCGCAGGGCTTTACAACGTGACGCATCTCCCTAGATGCATCACGTTGTAAATAGGGCACAACGTGGCACATGGTTTACGCCGCGCACAAATGAGGCACAAGGGGTTTGTAAATCTGCCCCTTTGACTGTAATGGAGTAAGTGAATGAGTTAAGCATCAAATCAGCGTTTTAAAGAGTGGGTAGCAAGTCAGTGAATGTACGATCAAGAGAGTAAACAGCTGAATATGGAGTGAGCATTGAGTGATTAAAAGGTGAATAGAGGAGAGAGTGAATAGCAAGTGATTAACCCATTAAATGGGTGAATAGACAGTAAGTATGTCAGTGAAAAACCTAGGGCCTGATTTGGATCTTGGCGGATGGATTACTGCCAGTGGCATAACGAAACTGATGGGGGCCCCTCTGCAAAGAGCATGGAGGGGAAGTGGCTTAGCAAGGTCAGGTGGCACCCGGTGCGGAAAATTTCTTGTCACCCCCTCCACATTGAAATTATTAAAAGAAGGAAAAATAAGATACTCAAAGCTTTGCCTTTCAGGTTTTTTTTTGCTGCGCACCGCTCGTTTTAAATAATATTTCTTTTTTTTTAAGTGTCCAGAGTCCAATTTTTTCTATTTTATTTTAAAAACATATATTTTTTAAATGTTGTCACCCTCCTCAGTAATGACACCCAGGGCGGCCTGCACCCACCACCCCCTTCCTACACCACTGTGGAGGGTTCTCCCCACGCTCCAAACCCAGCTAGGAGCTGTCAGGATCGCCATTCACAGTGCCTAGGGTTCCCCCTGGAGCTCAGCCCCCCGCATTGGATCCAGTTTTATTGTAGCTCAGTGTTATAAACCTAAAAAGAAAATCTATGTCCCGGTGTCACTTTCCTAACACATGGTACAATCAGCAATTCATATTGGCTGGACATATGGTTTGAGCTTGGCTTTTAAGAAGTATAATTTAGAGGTTCTAGGCGAGCAAACTTGCTAACAGAGCTGGCCAAGTATCAGAGGGTAGCCGAGGCTAAAAAGCTCCCTATAGATTGCTGACAGAATTACTGGTGTCTGTGTATTTGCAATCGCCTCTACATCGACTTGGGTAGAGCAACCAGTCACTGCCCAGTTCTCAGAATCACATTTAAAGTGAGTGAATAAAAGTATACCAGTCTTTCTCACTGATATGTGCCTCAACGGAGGGTGGTGATAAGAGGGTTCCGAGTTTACTAATCTCTGGAACTTCCTACTGTTTTTGTCCACAATGGCGGCCAACATTAATTCCCAGTCCAACCTATAAAACACCCTCTTTTTGAGTGCACACTGATTTCAGTGAGGGCTTTCGAGCCACCATGGCTTCCCTTAGGATGGTGTTACTTGGATCTAGATTCAGGCGCTGGCAATTTATATTTGCTACTCATGTCATTGTTTCTTCGACCATTTACATTAATCATATTCAACTGGGCTAGGCAGGTCAAAACTTTAGCATCCCCTTCCATTCCACTCACTGAAAAAGTACAATCAGGAATGTTTAATACAGATCTCAGTTCTTTTGTTGCCTCATCAAGTTCCTTAAAAGTTGATCTTTCATTAAAATCCACTCCCGCCACAAGGCATGTGGATATTTCACTGGCAAGTTTTTTCACATCGTTAACCAGATTACATAACTCACATTCCGGTAGAAGGCGAGTTGGGGGGTATATATAAATTAAGACATATCATCTGATTTAGCCCCACATCAATGGGAAACAAGTCAATTAGTCTGCAGGACCCCATACACAGGATGTTTGGAGCTTAGTTACCTTCCTCCAAAAATGGACATATACCCTGCCTCCTACCAATCAATATCCTCCACGCCTCCCCCATTCCTAGTTGAAAAGTAGTGATTCTTGCACTTCATCAACGGGGTAGAAACCTGCTCCCACAGGAAGATAACCATGTCTGAAAATAACCATCATGACTCCTAAACCTATCGCAATCCAGTGCGTGTGATGGCTTTCAGCTTCTCACTTTCAGAGCTCTATCATTTTGGAAGGTGACAGTGACTAGTCTTTCTTGGAACACATCAGTTTCCACCAAGGCGTACCAGTCCCTGTTCACTGGCCTATTCCCAGGAACCTGGAGAAGTTGATTTGATTGTGTTTTAACCCACCATATTCTCGTAAAAAAGGGGGTTATGTGGTGGACTACTCCCCCTTGATCTCCTTGAGGCTTCCCCATTATACTTGATTCTCTCACAAAGGCAGATGCCATTTGCTGCCAAGGAAGAGGCTTTTTTTTTCAGTTGAAAGAACATAAAAACCAGACACTGCAGTCATGACTGTCAATAACAAAGCAATGACATACATCAAATTTCATAAACAGCGGAAGACAGTAATTATTAAAGCAAAATCATCAATGGGGCAGGGGAACAGAAGTAAAGAAAAGACAGCAAAAATTCATGGAACTATACCAACATGATACTAAACATCTTGAATATGATGGACAAACAAGCTATTTTAGCCATTCCTTGACCGGGGCCCAGATCTTGCAGCCCAGCTTCCGCCTCCGCCTACCCTTTAGTGAAAATCGTGAGAACTCCAAGTTGTAAATAGCGAGTAGCCTGGCTCTCCAATTAGTGAATGTAGGTGCAACTGGGCATAACCATTGTAAAGTAATACAAAGCCGAATCATTGACATGGCTATAAACAAGCACGCGGATACATACCACGTATTAGTAGCCTCTACTGCACCTTCATAACCCATCATCACCATCTCCGGGAAGAGTGAACACGGGATATTAAGCGTAGAGTTGATAAAAAGCTCAACATCAGACAGAAATTCACGCAGGTTCGGGCAAGAATCAAACATATGAATAGAGTCCGCTGCATGCAGCACACACCTTGCACAATGATCGCCCTTCCTCCCACCCCATTTCGCTAGTTTTTGCAGGCGTATAATACAGATCGAACATTGCCATGTAACTTTGGGTCCGGAGGCCACCAGAAATTAAAACATCACTAGCTAAGTCCAATGCGGGCCTCAAATCAACCCCGGTCTTCCCAAGTTTGCCCTCCCACTTAAGATTTTTTGTCTCCAGATCGTCCGGAAGGCCAGACAACAAATGTTGATACACTGTACCTATTCTAGCTTTCTTTTGGATCTGTTCACATATAATTAGCTTATCTAGCATTGAGGGGGTTTAACTAAGTTATTTATGAATAAAACTTCGAACCTGGAGGTATTTAAAAAAATCATGAGTGTTCAACTGAAACTTATCCCACAAAAAATGAAAAAGAAAGCATTTGCCCACCCGCAACTAAATCCCCTATAGTCTGAATACCCAATGTCTGCCATCTAAATATAGTCTGATCCTGAAAAATAGAGGGCAGGAGTCGGGCTGCTTTGAACGGTGCATAGATATTAACATTAGGAATAGACAATTTCCGCCGGATTTTCTGCCAAACTAAAAACATAGCGATAATGACCTTGAACCTAGTCTTCTTAAAGTAACTCGGCTCCAGGACTTGAGTCAAGATACTCTTTGTAGCCGGGCCAAGACCAATCTCATAGATAGTAGGACTATTGCATGGCAGAACCTCCATACTTTCTCCCAACAACGGAACTCCAGGAAATTGCACCATCACGGACCAATAGTATAATACCAAGTTAGGTACTGCCCAACCACCACTATCACGCGGAAGACACATCCATTTGGCAGCCCTGCAGGAACTGCGATACCTCCAGAGAAACCTGTGGTAGATCCTATCGGCCTTCACCAAACTACTTTGGGAGAGTTTTAAAGGAATGGTCCTAAAGAGATATAAAAACTTTGGGAGTACCAACATTTTAAGAACACTGCAGCGGCCGTAAAGGGAAAGATGTAGATGGTCTAATCATTCCAGCTTAGTGTTTACAGCCTCGACTACCGGAAGAATATTCAAATCCGGAATGATTTCTACTGGGGCTGTGAAAAAAAGGGGGTTATCTGCTGTGGACTACTCTCCCTTGATCTCCTTGATGCTTCCCCATTATTCTCTATTCTCTCACAAAGGCCGATGCCATTTGCTGCCAAGGAAGATGCATTGTTTTCCACTAGGCTTTTGGATTCCTTAGAAGCAAATAGTACCAAGCTTAGTTATTCGCCTGCTATAGTAAAAAAACTAACTAACACTATGTCCTTTGAGGTAATACTGATTTGTCTTTTGATGTTAGCAAATATGCTTAACAGCCTTGATCTAGTCAAGGTTCAACTAACTAAATGACGCGTTTGCCTTTTCAATTGTATCTTTAGGAATAGCTGCAGCGGCGCTCTAGTCTTTGGTGTGGCTCTTTCCCGGTCTAAAGGGAGCTGTTTCGGGTCAGCCTCATGCTTCCTTTTATCAATTTAACAACTGCGTGCTGCCGATTTAGAAGCAGGTCTTTGTTAACCAGTTTTGCACCCAGAGGCCTCTTTTGCTACCTTGTAACAATCCTTTGTGCCCCCCTGTGTCTAGTGATTTGTGCAATCTCCCTGACTATTCTTTACTAAGCCTCCCCTTGGGAACAGACATCTTCTTTACCACTTGAATTGTCTCTGGGGTAATCTAGACAGAATAGAGGCCTAACAACCCTGCTTTTTTGATGGGCCTACACCTTTTGCACTTTCCTTCCTTCCATGAGCCCTTTAACCCACTCTTGTTTTCAAAAGGAGAGTATAACTAAATCTAGCTAGATCTTACTTTTTCCTAAAACACTACCCTTTTTATTACTAGATAAGGATTTCTTGAGATGTGCGTCCCAACATTTACTCAGGAAATGCTAGGAGGTATCACCTCTTTGAAGGTAGGGAGAGGGCCAGACTCAATTTGAACCTCTTGAAAACCATGCCCCAGGATGTCATCCACGACACCAACCATTTTTCTATTTTTTATTTTATTTATTAGAACAGGAAAACAAACAAACGAGAGCAAGCAGACAAACTGTAGGGCATCACACAATAAATAGCAAGAAGCGCAGGAAATAGATGTCCAAATAATAACAACACCAAATTCCATGACGATAAAATTGATAAATCTGAATTAATGACAACTATGTAAATATTCCATAAAAAATATAATATAGAGAATATATAACATAGTTCTCAATATTCTACATGAAGCTATAGTCGGTACTCAGGCTTACTCCTTATGATTTCCCAGAAATGCGTACATCCATCCTTAAATGTTAATTACAGCTATGATCTAAAATAGGTACATCAAGCTGACAAACATTCTATTTAAAGTACATAGAAGACTAGCAGCAAATATACCTTTAACCCCATGAAAAATGCAATGTGCCGATGTCCTAGCAGAAAATGAAGGTCACATACTATCCAAAGTGCATTGTGCTGGTAGCAACAATTATTATAAAGTGCTAAGTTGATCAAATATCTGAAAGATACTTTCATCATAATTTGCAAATCAATTATCGAAAATTATAAAAATGCGAATATGGCTAATAGCCGCTCTTGAACATGCTCCTATAGAGCACTCGGCTCTTAGAATCTCCTTTCCTTCGCAACCCCATAGGAAGAGAAATTCTGCCAAAAGCTCTAAATCTTACAGTTGCTCCTACACGTTTTGCATAGACCACCTCATATCTGAAAGTCCTGCACATTTTGTTAAACCAGTGCTCCATACAGGGTTGTTTATTGGTTCTCCAATTTTGAAAGGACAAGTGACCTAGCGACTGCTATTGAGATTAGTATAAATTACTGCTGGTATTTTGTTAAACATTTCACCTCCCCTGAGGAACCAAATAAAACCAACAAAGCTGATGGATCAATTGTCAAAGACATAATCAGAGAAATCTCGGCAAAAACCTCTTCCCAGAATTGCTATAAGTTATTACATTCATAAAATGTATGCACTCATCCTCCATCCCCCTGTTTGTTACATCTAAAGCATTGGTTCCTGCTCATTTTGAAACATTTTATGCAATCTCTGGGGTGTATAATATGCTAACCATCTAGATAGGAAATTCATTCTCTTAAAATTAGTGTCTCTAAGTGCTTTATTCGCTCGCTCACTAAGCTCTTTCCATTCTGTAACATTAAACTTGCAACCTGTCTCTAAGTGAATTCTCTGCAGCTTTATTGTTAAAATCTCTTCGTAATTGGCCTTTTTATGTAATAGCAGATACCAGCATCCAACCCCCACCATTTTATTTGCCATCTGCCTGGCGATTTGACGTGCCGCCTCACCCATCATTGACTAATTAATTTTGAGAAAATTAACTAGCTGCAGAAAACTCAAAGGGAGGGCAGTAGTTAATGTAATGACTTGCAATCAAGCCATTTCCCAGGTAAATAATGTCTCATGGTTATAAAATATCCCAAGCTGAGCAAAACCTAGTTCTTGTCATACTTGATAAAGCCCTCTAGACAATATAAGACCTCCTACTGCACAGTACTGAATAGGGGTATAAGCATGAAATGCTGGAATATCTAGTGATTTAAAAAAATAGCTGGGTTCTTTCCGCTAATGTCAGTATCACCTTATATCTGGGTTTTTAGGAAGTTTCGCCAGAAGTAAAAACAAAGACGTGGAGTCTTATAGAACTTTCCTTCAGCATATGTACAAACAGAAAATTGTTAAAAACTGATTTTTCCTCACCCAATTGTGAAAGTAAGTTAGTTAGGGAAGCCTGATAATAAGTTGAAAAATGTGGAAGTGCATATCCTCCTGATTCTACATCCAGTTGTAATGTAGTTAACTTAACCCACACAAACTTCCTAATTGTTTGATCTAGCTCCTTAAAATAATAACTCAGAATTTTCAAAGGGAGGTTGCTAAAAAGAAACAGAAACAAAGGGAGCACCGACATTTTAACCATAGAAATCCTTCCTATTAATGATAAATGGAACAGAGACCATTTATCTAATAATGTTTTCACTTTCGTGAGCATGCTATTATAATTCAAGGAGAATAATTGCCCAAAATCATTTGTAACATGCATCCCCAAATATCTAACTGGATGCAGTGGCCTTACCTGAATGGAAGCTGGAATATCCGAAGGAATCGAATTAAATGTAAGAATTTCAGTTTTTTACATGATTTACTTTATATCCCCCTACCTGTGTAAATTTCTGGATTTCATCGACCGCATTCTGTACATTAGACGCCCCTGCCTTGAGATATAAAATAATATCATCCGCATATAAGTTGATTTTTGCCATCCCCTCCATGGGAGGCAAGATCATTACACTCTTTCGAATTTTAATAGCTAGGGGTTCAATAAACAAAGAAAACAGAACAGACATCCTTGCCGTGTGCCGCACTTAATTTTAACCTTACCGGCTTCTGATCCATTAATGGTCATTTTGGCTTCCTCGTAACTATATAATTCTTTTAGCATCTGTAAAAATTGTGATGAAAAACCAAACTTATCCAGAATAAAAAATAAATCACTCCAGGCTACTAAATCAAAAGCCTTCTTGGCATCCATTATGATAATCACCGGATTGATCAATGGCTTGTATTAAAAAATATGCATTAGATGCCTTCTACCGTCCTGGGATAAAACCATTTTAGTCAGTATGAACCACCTGTTGTGCGCATGGAGCTATCCTTCTTGCCCAGATTTTCATAAGCAATTTGTAGTCTATATTTAACAAACTAATAGGATGATAAGAGTTGGGGTCGCGGGGATCTTTATCCTTTTTAAGGAAGACTACTAGCACTGATCCCTTAAAACGTTTGGGAATATCTATACCCTCCTTTCTTTGATTGAACAATTTTGCTAAAAAAAAGGGAAGTAGTTCTTCTTGAAATGCCTTATACACTTCCGCTGAGATCCCATCCCCTCCACTAGCCTTAGCATTGGGCATACTTTTTAATACAGATAGAAATTCTGAAATTCATATTGGGCCATTCAATGTCTCCAAGAGCTGCTTTGACACCTGTGGTAGCACCAGTGATTCAAAATAACCTATCAACTCTGCCTCCTCTATTGCCTATGTTTCTGTATATATTTGATTAAAATGTGCAATGAACAGCTCAGAAATTGCCTGTTTATCATCTTCTAACGTACCCATAGATGGATTTTTAACGTGGCTAATTAATTGAGCAGCTTTCTCACTTTTCGGGGACCAAGCCAGAAATCCTCTGATCTGCTGGCTTTCCTCATAAGGTTTTTGTTGATAGGCCTTACTTTCTGTAATTTCCTCTACCTCTGAAAGTAGCTTTGAATGCCTCCCAAACCATAAACATTGGGGCAATATTTACAATAAGCTGGAAAAACTCCTTGATAAACACCCTTGTTGCTGTCATCCAAGTAGTATCTTGTAATAAAGATTTATCAAACTCCCATCCTGGCCTCTTTTTCGGATTGATTCCTAGTTTTAATTTAAATGAACCTAGAGAGTGATCTGAAAATGAATTGGCCAGTATTTCTGCTGGGCCGTAAGCAGCCAACTTATCCTTTTTTTTTTTACATTGTAAATTTATATGATGTGAAATATCGCAGGTGAGACGTATTCCAGTAAGAAAAGAGAAGAAAAATTAAGACTAAAGAAAAGACAAAAAGAGCGAGGGGGCAAGTTCAGACAAACAGAAAACAACCAAATATTGAGGGATCCCCAGATCTTTTCAAACCTCATAATTGACTTCGTGCCCCTAAGTCTGGCTAAAGAAGATTCCATACTTTGAATTTCGTTAAACAAAGCCCACCACTCCGTGATTGTCGGGGGATTTGGGGAAATCCAGGCACGTGCAATTGTAGGTTTGACGCAGGACAACATAAAAGTAATAATAGCCTTATGTGGGGTGTTAGTGGTATTGATATCTAAACTGTAAGAGGAAAAAGGCAATTCAGTTTTTGATTAATTATCTTACCCAGGGCTCTCCAGAATTCTGATAGCATTGGGCATGAGTACAAAATGTGTACCAAGTCCACTGCTACTAACGCGCATTTAGGGCATTTAGTTCGCTCATTATTGTTTAATGAGTTCCCAACCCATTTGGAAATTCTTTCTGGAGTATGATAGAGCATACAAGTTGGTCTAAATTGCTGGAGTCTTAGACTAGATGAAGAAATGGCATTATTAATGTTAGGCAACGACGTGTTAATCATCATCGTTGTAATGTTACTATCAAGCATTTTGCTCCATTTTTCCGCTATTTTATTACATACGGTATTTTTATAAGTATTGAAGCATTTATAACCAGCACTAATTAGCCCCTTATTTTTATGTAAATATATACAGTCCCAAATATCCGAGTCCGAGATATTAAAGAGTTTCATCTTTCGGATAAGGAAGTCGTGTATCTGTATATATTTGTATCTCATACAATCAGTTATTTTATCGAGAATTTTTAATGTTTCAAAACTCAAGAATCCGTGTGCTCCATAAAGATCTCCAAGTGTCCTTATGCCGTGTGCTGACCAAATATTTGTTGCGCCCATATTAAAGATTTCCGGGAGTCCCGGATTGCCCCATAATAGTAGTTTAGGATGGAAGAAAGAGGTGTGGCAGAAATCTAAGATATTCCTCCATATTTTAACTAAGTCCCTAGCGGTCTTGAACCTGACCCTTTTAAAGTAAGTGGGATCATTAACCCTCCAAAGAAACATATTTGAGACCCTATCTAACATAAAGGTGAAAAAATAAAATTGGTTGTCTACTGTCACCAAATTAATTAGACGTCGAAGATGTTCTATAAAAGTTGACCAAAAATATAACCTAAAGTCCGTAAAGTTTAGCCCCCCTACATCCAAAGGCCCTTTTAACAAAGCCATTGATTGCCTTGCTTTACGATACCCCCATATACAGCTGCTAAATATGCCATCCAGTTTTTTAAAGAAACAATTATTGAGAGCCAAAGGAATGGAGCGAAATAAGTATAGAAATGTTGGCAATATAATCATTCGGATCAGATTGATTCTACCTATAATGTTTAAAGGAATCTTGTGCCACTTTTTTCATAATATGCCCGTGGTTTTGAATAGGGCTTCATAGTTTATTTTATTTATGTTCTTTATTTTGTCAGAGATTTGAACCCCCAAATAGGTTGCAGTCTGTCATATTCCTGCAGTTGACGCTCCAGGTTTGTAATTTGAGACAATTTGAGTTTTATTTAAATTCAGTTTGTACCCGGAAATATCTCCAAATCGATTGGCCTCATCCGTGATACCCTTCAATGCTTTTGTGATGTCGGTTGAATAAATAGCTATGTCATCGGCATAAGCCGTAATTTTTAATGTATGAGGGCCAAACTTAAAAGGAGAAATACAGGGTTGAGATTGCAAAGCAAAAAGAAATGGTTCCATTGACAGGGCAAACAGTAGCGGTGAGAGGGGGCATCCTTGTCGGGTGCCCCGCGCTATAAAGAATGGAGTTGATGTGATACCGGCGTAACTGATTTTAGCTGTGGAATTATCATATAGGGATTGGGTCATTAAAAAAATTTACCGCTGAAGCCAAAATTAGTCATCACCTGCCAAAGGTACCCCCACCCCACTCGGTCAAAGGCTTTTTCTGCGTCAAGCGAAATCATACCGAGTGGGGGGGATTCCTTATCTGCAATGTCAAAGGCAGTTATTGCCATATTGATGTGTGCCGTGGTATCTCTGCCCATTACAAAACCGTGTTGATGCGGATTGACAATTTTTGGTATATATGGGGCCGAACGAGTGGCCAGCACCTTGGCAAATATATTGGCGTCAGCGTTGACCAATGAGATAGGGCAATAAGAGCCACAATTATCAGGTGGTTTCCCTTTTTTCAGAAAGAACACAAGATTTACCCTGTTCCAAGAGCAAGGGGCTTTCCCGTAGTCCACAATATAGTTGATAACTTGTTGGAAGAGGGGGATCAATTCATCCAAGCATAATTTATAGATCTCTATTAGTATTGCATCTTCACCGGAGGCTTTTCTTGATGGTAAGGAGGAGATCACCTGTCTGATCTCCTGTTGACTGATATTATTAGATAGTTGTTCCAATTCAAGGGGCTCGGATGTTCCTACAAAATAATCAAGGTATTTTTGAATAGCTGCCGAGGTAAGGCATGCTTCCGGGGTATACAGCTTTTCATAAAACATTGCAAATTGCTCAAGAATTTGAGCTGGTTGATCACATATTGTATTGTTGGGGCCGCCTATGTATTTTATCAAAGTGCTAGTTTTTTCGTTAGCTATTTTATAAGCCAACAGTTTCCCGACCTTGTCCCCGCTCTCGTATTGCGAGAAACGTGTTTTGTGTAGGTTTAAACAGCTCTTTTCCCAAAAAATTGTTTTCAGTCTAGCCCTCAAACACCCTAGTTGTAACCCTAGTGCAGTCACGTTTTCAGGGCACGAGCGGAGAGCATCAGACAGTTGCAGTTCTACAGTAAGAATATCGTTAACCAATATTTTATCTCTCCTGCGATGCTCAGCATTTTGTTGATACTGAAACTGCTGCGTGAACCCAGTGGGAAGGGGAATTAGTCATTATGGGTGACTTTAACTGTATAATGAATTATCAGATCGACACCACCAGGCACAATTTATTCCAACGTCTGCGGAGAACCCGTGCCGCCATATTAGAGTTAGGCTGCATTCACAATATCAAGGATGTGTGGCGCAGTGTTTTCCCCAACGTGCCAGGTTATACATATTATTCTGCTCCCCACAAGCTTTGTTCACAGATTGATATGGTCTGGGCGTCAGATAACCTGTTGAAGGATAGTACTATAGAAATCTGCCCACGAATAAATTCTGACCACAACCCCATCTTATTTTCTTTTGATACCAAACAGAACCGCACAGCGTCCTGAGCCTTTTCTTTTCCCAGGCACTTGTGTACAAACACTTTATTTATTTCCCAATTTAAATTCCACATTATAGACTTTATTGAGCTCAATCTTAATTGCTCCACATGCCTTATCGTGTGGGACGCTTGCAAGGCAAGCATCCGAGCAGCCAACTTATCCACTAAAAAAAATCCAATTGGGATGCTGATCTGAATCTTGTAGAATAACAGGTAAATTGCAAAAAGCCGGGATGCCCTAGTCTCCAAGGATCTATTAAGGAGAAGTCTTTTGACAAACTGCTGATTAATTTTGCGGTTTTGGACTTTAGCTGACGTTTCACCTTATTTGATGTATCTAGTGCCAAATTCTGAATAAAATTAAATTCACCACCAGAACTAATATGCCTTCCATTCGTACTGCCAATTGATACATTTGCTCAAGTGCTCCAGTATCGTCCTCAAAAGGGCCTTAATAATGAACCAAATTCAGCACTGTTTCCTCAGGCTTTACTTTTACCCACATTTTTTAGTAATCCATTAACATTACAAGTAACCATTTTTATATTCTGCATTTTTGGTTCCATCTTGGTTGGCCTTCCACATTTTTTTCTACTATTTCAAACTTTCATTTCCCATTGTCTCCCCTCAAAACCGATTTCTGCTCCCCTGTGAACTAGTCCTGTGAGCTTGATACTTTTCCTGTTCATTTTTTCCTTTGCTAACCCCCTCCAACACCCCACCCCCAGCTACCTTGCCACCCTCCCCATGAACCCCTGCAGATGGCAAATAGCCCATCATACCCCTTGCGTTCTCCCATTGACTAACCCTTAAAACTGGGTGCCATGTTATTGCACCCTTAGTGGCCCTACCCCTTCTTTTCCTTCTACCCTCCTCTCCAGAAAATAAACTATATCAATAACAACCAGATTTAATTCTTTATTTTCTTACAGTGATTTTCTGAAGGAGCTCCTGTGCTTCTTAAAGGTTTGCAAACATATGAAACTTCCCTTATAAAAGAACACGGAGCTTAGATTGCGGGGCTATGGAAGCCTGAACCTCTTGTGCCTTAAACAGGTAGAGAAGTTTAACAAATTCTTCCATCGGCTGGCTGCTGCTGCAGACATATCAGAAAAGATGCAACAGCTAGGAACTTCTCGAGTTGAGATCTGCCTCTTTTGGATAGCCTGAGTCAATACCCGATCTTCAATCCGAAAGTCTGCAAAGTTAACAAAGATTGTTCTCGAGCATTTGTGTTCCCTTACAACCCTTTAGGACCTCAACCAGTCGAAAATTGGAACGTCGGGAAGGATTTTCTAATTCTTCGAGCTTACTTACCAAAAAAAAGTTTTTGTTTTTTATCCAGGGTGCCTGCTGCTGAATCACAGTAATCTGATCCTGGAGAAGAGATATCCTAGACTCAGCCTCCTATGTAGGGCTGCAATCTCATTCGCTTGTGTCACTTTCATCCAAGATGAGATTCAGCATGGATTTAACGTCACATTGAAAGCCGGCCCCGGTGTCTGAGTGCTGGACCCAGGCGGACTCTTCCGGAGTCAGTACTTGACTTTCTGCTATGGTCGTTGTGTTTACCAGGGAGATCAAAAGGCTGATCATCCCTTAGATCCCCCTTTGAATGATCCAGGGGTCTTGGAGGTGAGATTAATGGAGAAGAGATAGATATTGGAACATCCATTGGCACGTGTGCTTGCGTTTTACCCAGAGAGTCATGTTCTTGTTCTGTACATGGAGGCTGCATAGGTAGTAGAGGTGTTCTGGACTTCAAAAATAAAGGATACTCCTTAGTTTTAGTTTGGTGCGTGACAGTGGAATCTTCATTTGCGGACTCTTGATTTTGGCACGTTTCTGAATTTGCAGGATTTCCCACTACCTGACTGTCTTTTTGTGAGATGGCCCCTCTTGAAACTAATTTGCATTGAGCCAGAGCTAATCCCTCAGAGGTAAGACCTTCATTAGTCTTTTCTAAAGCCAGGGTCTCAGTAGTTTCCAGGGTTTCCGGGGTCTGACTGTTGTTAGTTCCCTTCCCGAGATCAACCAGATGATCTTCTGAACTTAGCGGGCTTGATATTCTAGCTGTGCTTGAGGAGTTTCTGCAAGCATTCAGCTCTTACAGTTTCTGAGGGTATTTTTGCTTGAGTCGAGCGAGTCTTTGATTTAAGCCCCCACTTGCATCAGCATGGTTTAAGAGAGTGGCGATTTTTAAATGTTACCCCATCTTGGTAGTAGTAAGCAAACGACCCAAAACACACTATTAATTTTCCCTATTGTGAGGTGAACAGCCTGTCTTAAATATAAATATAGTATGAGGTCAGTACTTTAACTTACTGCTTCCAATTTTCGAACCCACTGCGGTGAACCAGAGAAGCAGGGGAGAAGGTTAAATAGATGTAAATGTTTCTGTGCCAATACTGGTTGATTTGTCAGAGTGTGCAGTCTGTGGATAGATAAACCTTCAACGAGCACCAACGTCAGACAGGACAGCACTGACCCTCTTTCCACAGTTTAACAGTTCAATCTATTTTTGAAAAACACTGTCTAAGCTTTCTTCCTGATATTCGCACTTAAAGCACTGCAATTTACCTCTTCATAACAGTTATATCCATGAGGGTATTATTTTACTCTTAATAGCTTCTACTTAATATTTGCCTGGGCAACAGTTCATATATTTTTAGGTAATTTTGTTCCAGCAATGCCCTGCGTACCTTTATGCCCCAGGCAGCATCCGTCCCATCCCTGTATGTTCATGGCCCATATGACTCCAGAAAGGCAGGAGATGGCAAATAATCCTCCGCAGCTCTGTCTCACCTCCGGCGTGGAGCTTACATCTGTAAACTCTGAGCGGCATTCCCAGCACCTGGCCGGGCGTCCTCTGTCCTTGCTGCTCATAGGATTACTGTGGCTCCTTTACTCCAGCCAGCAGGGGGTCAGACAGGGAATCAGGCGAAAAGCAACACAGGATTTGTTTCCTCGGTCCGCCACACACCAGTGCGGAACCGCGATCCTCTGTTGAACTTCTATTTCCGCCTTCGTTCCTGTACAGAAGAGCAACAGCAATTAGGTACGTGTCTCAGCTGGCACCATTGGCAAGGGGAGGGGCTGAGGGTCACCCGTTGCTACACTCATGCGAGATTCGCTGTAGCCGTCCTCTTCCCCATGGCCCCAACCTTGAGGTATTTATTTAGAGCTTCAAGCAACTGGATTACTTGAACAATGTGGGTGATGTTGAACTCAAGGGCCTTTAGTGTTCCCTGGAAGATTACTTGCATAAGAGAGAGCAAGTTCAACATAGAAAGGTCATGGGCAAAGTCAGAAAGTTCCCCATGGAGATAGCCTCATTAGATGGTTTGCGGTTTGCACCAAAGTCAGGCAGAAACCACCACTCTAGTCAGGATAAGGGAGTTACACTCCTAAAATAACCCCTGCTCACCCCCTTGGTAGCTTTTCACGAGCAGTCAGGGTTATCTCAGAGGCAGTATGTAAAGCAGTTGCACATAACCTACAGTAATACGTTGTAAGTACTGCAAAAGGACACCACACCAGTTTAGAAAAATATCCAATATTTTTATATGCTTAAAACAAGACCAAATACGATAAAAATCCATCATACAGTACTTTAAAAATAGTTAGTTCACAAGATGTCTTTAAATTGAAAAAATAAGTTGGAAACACAGTTCCTACGAGTCGGTAGCTGGGTCTGAGCCTACCGCGATGCTGAAGACAACAGAGTCTCGCAGTTCCTGCTGACTGCGTTGGTACGGGCCAGCAACAATGGGACAGACTCATTAACAGTACCTTTCTTAGTGCGGCTCACACGGAGGTGCGAGTCGATCTTGGCATCCCTCATGTTTGCGATGCAAAGTCGAAGCGGTACACAGTGTGGTGTCCCTCAATGAGGTGCGAGCAGCTGCTCAGTGACAATCATCCAGAAGGTGTCGGTGAGACCAAGGCTTGTGGTGCAGGGCGAGATGGTGCTCGATGTGGTACTGGCAGGTTGCGGTACAGGTGACAGAGATGGTCGTGGCGTCTGTCGCGGTTACGGTGCAAAGTGGAAGCGGTGCAGGGCGTCATGTCCTCTCGATGCGGTGCTGGCAGCGACTCATGACGATCGTGCAGACAGCATCGGTGAGACCAAGGCGTACGGTGCAGGGCGAGATGGTGCTCGATGTGGTGCAGGCAGGTTGCAATGCAAGCGACAGAGCCGGTTGGTGGGAATTGGTGCTGGTGGAGCGGGACAGCTGTGTGTGACGAGGCGTTCACGGGAGTCGAGCCAGTGGCGACCGTGTTGGTGAGACCAGGTCAGCGAAGTGAAGCGAGGCGGTGGGGGTTGACGTCCCTCTCGATGCGGTGCAGGCAGCGGCTCGGTGACGATCATGCAGACGGCATCAGTGAGACCAGGGCGTGCGATGCAGGGCGAGACGGTGCGGCCTTCGGTGCCTTCAGGACACAAGGCCAGCAACAGAGTTGGATGACGGAGTCGGTCGCAGTTCCCTCTTCTCTGTGGTAAATGAAACAGCGGTGGCAGGCCAGAGTTACACTTTACGGGCTGTTTGCATGGGTGGCACAATCCAGTGCTGCAGCCCACCAACAGCATTTGATTTATAGGCCCTGGCACTCGCAGCACACTTTACTAGGGACTGACACATAAATCAAATAGGCCAATCATGGAAACACCAATCCATAACACATTGTATACAGGAGCACTTGCACTTTACCACTAGACAGCAATGAGGAAAGTGCGCAGATCATTACGCCAGCAAAAACAGAGTAAAAACCGGGAGGTCAAAAAGCAAAAAGTCAGGGGAAACACGCGAAAAGATGCCAAGTCTAACACATGTCCCCTCCAGCTGAAAGTAGGGAGAACTACCCAACCTCCTGGGAGAGCTTTTCACTAAGGCAGAAGAACCTGGACAGACTATCTGCATTGACTGTTCTGTGCCAGGGTGGTGTTCCACCATAGGGGAGATGGACCACCTCTGCAGTTTTGGATTCTCACCCCTCATCTGCATAAACCATCTGAGGGGCCTGTGGTCTGTCTGAACCCGGAAGTGAGTCCCAAACAGGTATCGTCTCAGCTTCTTCAGTGCCAAGACCACAGTGAAAGCTTCCCTTTCTATGGCAATCCACCTCTGTTCCCTAGGTAGTAGTCTCCTGCTAAGGAAGACTACAGGCTGATCTAGGCCCTCTTCGTTCAGTTGTGAGAGCATCGCTCCTACATTATACTCTCAAGCGTCAGTCTGCATGGCGAATTCCTTGGAGAAGTAAGGTGCCTTGAGCACGGGTGCCGTGAATA
Source organism: Lissotriton helveticus (assembly GCF_964261635.1). NCBI lineage: Eukaryota > Metazoa > Chordata > Amphibia > Caudata > Salamandridae > Lissotriton > Lissotriton helveticus. The sequence goes on from NC_136068.1 coordinate 946,913,338, forward strand.
TGACTGCCTTCAGGGCTTCAAAAGCTTTCTGGCAGGACTCAGTCCAGATCACCTTATTGGGCTGCTTCCTGGATGTCAGCTCTGTTAAGGGGGCAAAGATAGTACCATAGCCTATAACAAATCTCCTATAGTAGCCGGTGAGATCTAAGAAGGCTCTCACCTCTGTCTGGGTCTTGGGGGGCTCCCAAGCCAGAATGGTGTCAATCTTCGGTTGTAGGGGCGCCACATGGCCGCTTCCTACCTGGTATCCAAAGTACACCACAGAACTCTGCGGGCTCTGGCACTTCCTGGCCTTGATCATGAGGCCTGTTCTTTGCAGAGCCCTCAACACTTTTTTGAGGTGCTGTAAATGTTCTTCCCAGCTTGAACAGAACACAGCAATATCATCCAGGTAGGCGGCACTGAAATCCTACAGTCCAGCCAACACCTGATTGACCAACCTCTGAAAGGTGGCAGGGGTATTCCTCAACCCAAAGGGCATCACCCAGAACGGAGTGAGCTAAAGAATGATGATGGATTAAACCCAGATCAGTTGACTGTGGTGAGTGTTTGATTTGCTCAAATCCTCCATGTGACCTTATGGGGTTGAGAATGCTGACCTCTCCTTGGCCCCATCGGTTAAGGCAATCTTTCAGTACCCAGGCCATGTCTGGACTGGGGTGGCGGAGTGAGCTAAAGAATGATGATGGATTAAACCCAGATCAGTTGACTGGGGGTGAGTGTTTGATTTGCTCAAACAATCCGTCCATCATCCCCTTTAGTATCGCTTTGTGCACCCTGGGTTGGCAGGGTTCGCCCAGACATGGGTCCCCTCCTTACTCTGCCACTCGATTCAAGATAGCCTGGCTGATGAGGGTTATGAACCCGAAACCGGTCCCAGGATGCTTGTTTCCGGTCCAGGGAAGACATGGCTTGGCAGTTCGGGCTGGACTGTTCCCATGCGGCACAGGGTCAGAATGATTTGCATATGGCCACGTCCGAACTGGGGTGGCGGAGTGAGCTAAATAATGATGATGGATTAAACCCAGATAAGTTGACTGGGGGTGAGTGTTTGATTTGCTCAAACCCTCTGTCCATCAGCCCCTTCGGTATTGCTTTGTTCGCCCTGAGTTGGCAGGGTATGCCCAGACGTGGGTCCCTTGTTCGCTCTGCCACTGGATTCAAGATAGTCTGGCTGATGAGGGTTATGAACCCAAAAACAGTCCCAGGATGCTTGCTCCGGTCGAGGGAAGACATGGCTTGGCAGTTTGGGCTGGACTGTTCCCCAGAGGCACTTGGTCAGACTGATTTGCATATGGCCATGTCTGAACTGGGGTGGCGGAGTGAGCTAAAGAATGATGATGGATTAAACCCAGATCAGTTGACTGTGGTGAGTGTTTGATTTGCTCAAATCCTCCATCCATCATCCTCTTTGGTACCACTTTGTTTGCCCTGAGTTGGCAGGGTATGCCCAGACGTGGGTCCCTTGCTCACTCTGCCACTGGCTTCAAGATAGCCTAGCTGATGAGGGTTATTAACCCGAAACCGGTCCCAGGATGCTTGTTTCCGGTCCAGGGAAGACATGGCTTGGCAGTTCAGGCTGGACTGCTCCCATGAGGCACAGGGTCAGACTGATTTGCATATGGCCATGTCTGAACTGGGGTGACGGAGTGAGCTAAAGAATGATGGTGGATTAAACCCAGATCTGTTGACTGTGGTGATTGTTTGATTTGCTCAAATCCTCCGTCCATCATCCCCTTTGGTATCGCTTTGTACGCCCTGAGTTGGCAGGGTATGCCATGTCGTGGGTCACTTGCTCACTCTGCCACTGGATTCAAGATAGCATGGCTAATTTGGGTTATGAACCCGAAACCGGGCCTAGGATGCGTTTTCCGGTCCAGGGAAGACATGGCTTGGCAGTTCGGGCTGGACTGTTCCCATGAGGCACAGGGTCAGACGGATTTGCATATGGCCATGTCTGAACTGGGGTGGCGGAGTGAATTAAAGAATGATGATGGATTAAAACCAGATCAGTTGACTGGGGGTGAGTGTTTGATTTGCTCAAATCCTCAATCCATCATCCCCTTTGGTATCGCTTTGTTTGCCCTGAGTTGGCAGGGTATGCCCAGACGTGGGTCCCTTGCTCACTCTGACACTGGATTCAAGATAGCCTGGCTGATGAGGGTTATGAACCCGAAACCGATCCCAGGATGCTTGTTTCCAGTCCAGGAAAGACATGGCTTGGCAGATCAGGCTGGACTGTTCCCTTGAGGCACAGGGTCTGACTGATTTGCATATGGCCATGTCTGAACCGGGGGTGGCGTAGTGAGCTACAGATTGATGATGGATTAAACCCAGATCAGATGATTGGGGGTGAGTGTATGATTTGCTCAAACGCTCCGTCCATCATCCCCTTTGCTATCGCTTTGTTCGGCCTGCATTGGCAGGGTATGCCCAGACATGGGTCCCTTGCTCACTCTGCCACTGGATTCCAGATAGCCTGGCTGATGAGGGTTATGAACCCAAAACCGGTCCCAGGATGCTTGTTTCCGGTCCATGAAAGACATGGCTTGGCAGTTAGGGAGGGACTGTTCCCGTGAGGCACAGGGTCAGACTGATTTGCATATGACCATGTCTGAACTGGGGTGACAGAGTGGCTAAAGAATGATGTTGGATTAAACCCAGATCAGTTGACTGGGGTGAGTGTTTGATTTGCTCAAACCCTCCGTCCATCATCCCCTTTGGTATCGCTTTGTGCGCCCTGAGTTGGCAGGGTGTGCCCAGATGTGGTTCCCTTGCTCACTCTGCCACTGATTTCAAGATAGCCTGGCTGATGAGGGCTAGGAACCTGAAACCGGTCCCAGGGTGCTTGTTTCCGGTCCAGGGAAAACATGGCTTTGCAGTTCGGGCTGGACTGTTCCCATGAGGCACAGGGTCAGACTGATTTGCATATGGCCATGTCTGAATTGGGGTAGCGGAGTGAGCTAAAGAATGATGATGGATTAAACCCAGATCAGTTGACTGGGGGTGAGTGTTTGATTTGCTCAAACGCTCCGTCCATCATCCCCTTTGGTATTTCTTTGTACCCAGACATTAAGTCAAACGTGTTGTGGAACCGGGCAGCTTCCAACCGATCATTGAGCTCATCAGCTCTGGGTGTGGGGTGTGCATCAGTCCTGGTGACGGCATTGAGCCCATGGTAGTCCACACAAAACCGCAGTTCTGGAGGGGCACCGGGTGCAGCAGCCTTTGGGACCAAGACCACTGGGCTGGCCCAAAGACATTTGGAGGGCTCGATCACCCGTAACGCCAAAATCTTAGAGATCTCCTCCTTGATGCTGGCCCTGACCCGGTCAGTCAAACTGTAAACCTTGTGCTTTACTGGAGGGCTGTCACCAGTGTCCACGTCATGGGTATACCAGTGAGTAACAACTGGGGTCAGACAGAACAGTGGGGAGAGTTGTCCCAACAACTGGCGACAGTGCCCCTGCTGCTCTGGAGTCAGTGTAGGGGAGAGGATCACACCCTCCACTGATCCTTCAGTCTCCTTGGCAGACAGGAGGTCAGGGAGAGGCTCACTCTCCTCTTCTACCCCATCATCTGTCGCCAAGAGCATACTCACTTCGGACCTCTCGAAGTGGAGCTTGAGGCGGTTCACGTGGAGGACCCTCAAAGAGTTCCTTGGAGCCCACAAATCCACCAGATAGGTGACCACTTCTTCATTTCTTCCAGGCTTGCTTCCAGGTTCGCTTGAGCGAGTTTCCTGAAGCGGGCAGTTTGGTTTCTGAAGGCCAGCATGTAACTAAAAACTTCCTGGGGAGTTTTCCTGGGAGCTGCCTCCCAGCCTTCCTTCACCAAACTCAGAGGTCCTCTGACAAGGTGGCCATACAGGAGCTCAAAGGGACTGAACCCACGAGACTTCTGAGGCACCTCCCTGTATGCAAAGAGAAGGCCTGGCAAGAGGACATCCCACTTACACCTCATAGGCTCTGTTAGACCCTTGATCATGCCTTTTAAGGTCTGGTTGAATCTCTCCACCAGACCGGTTCCTTGGTGGTGGTAAGGAGTGGTGAACTTGTAGGTTACACCACACTCCTTCCACAGGGATGTCATATACTTGGATATGAAATTGGTCCCCCTGTCAGAAACCACCCCTCTGGGGAATTCCACGTGGGAAAAGATTCCCATTAATGCCCGGCCCACCACTGGCACCGTCATTGTCCTGAGAGGGATTGCCTCCGGGTGGCATGGTCCACCAACACCAGGATGTCCCCGTTGCCGATGGCTGTCTTGGGTTCCAGTGGCCACACAATATCCATCCCTACCCTTTCAAAGGGTGTTCCAGCAACAGGTTGGAGAGGAGATTTGACCTTCCTAATACTCTCGCCACTTGCCTGGCAAGTTTGGCAAGACCTGCAGTGTCCATCTGAGTGCCTTCGCATTTGGGGCCAAAAGAAGTGGGTGACAATCCTGTCAAAGGTCTTGTCCCGCCCCAAATGTCCTGCCAAAGGCACTTCAAGAGTCAGACTCATTAGGAAGGTCCTGAAGCAACCTTAGGCTCACTGAATAGAAGACCACTCTCCCAGTAGATGAGATGTGACCCAGACTGATCACCAGCTGCCTGGTCTGCAGCCTACTGCCACAGACCCTCCTGAGTAGGGCACTCTTTCTGCCCCTTGCAGAATTCCTCCCTGGTGGGACCTCCTTCTTGCTGCCAATGGTTCAGCTCAGAGATATCTCCCAGTTTGGTTATCTGCTCCCCTGTAGGCACCGGGGCGTCCCCCTCGAGATCCACCTCTTCCTGGTCTGTGGGAACTTCAGGGGCCGGTTTCCTGCATCCCCTGCCCTTTCTCTTGGCAGGGACTTGGGCCACTGTTTCAGGCTCCAAGTCCTCTTGATCACCCTTTCTGGCTGCCATTGACCGAGAAGACACGCATGCCCACTCTGGCAACCCAAGCACCTCCAAGTGAGACCTAAGCTCAACATCCTTCCATAAGGACTGCTCCAGCTCGTTACCTAGCGGACAATCTAAAGGCATGTTAGGGCTCACAACCACCCTCAGGGGACCTGAGACCCCCCCCACTCAAAGGGAACCTGCGCCACTATACACTGGCACTCCAAGTTGTCTACCACAACTACTTGGTGGAATGACCCTGGGACTACCTGCTTCTCAGACACTAGGTGACACCTGACTGAGGTCATACTCGCTCCAGTATCTCTGAGAGCCTCAAACCTTTTCCCATTGATGGTCACCCAGGTGCTATATTTTTTGTGTTAGGGGGAACCTGTTTTCCTGGGACCATCTCACTGTCCCCTAGTGAGACAAGAGTCATTTCTGCGGGATCCCCACCCTCCTGTGTGTACCGCTCCTTCCCAAGCACTACACTAGCCAACACCTTGAACTGCACACCGGTGGGTGACTGTGTCCCGTATGGGCACCTGTTGTCCCCCTTCAAGTGACCCACCTGGTCACATGCAAAACACTTGCGGGCCGGTCTCAGCAGGCTTTCCTGTAGAGACCCGTTTCTCCCTATCACCTCCGGGATGGGAACCTTTACCCTGCGTACTGGTTTGGGGCCCTTTAGAGAACTCCTGTGCTTTACCCTTGTCCCACCCACTTTTCTGCTGGGGACCCTGTCCACCTTTGGCCGTGTCTCCCCCAAAAGCTTTCTTGTGGACCCTGGTACTCACCCAGTGGTCCGCCTCCATAGCAAGCTTCCTGGGGTCAGTCAGCTTACAATCAACTAGTTGCTGGCAAAGATCTGCAAAACATAGACTAGACAAGTGCTCCCATGCAATCAAATTGTAGAGTCCCTGAAAATCTGTTACATTATTGCCCTTCACCCAGCAATCCAGCGACCTACAGTACATATCTACACATTCCAACCAAGTGTTGGCCTCAGACTTTTTACTGGACCTAAACTGATCCCTGTACTTTTTAGGAGTGAGTCCATACCTAGTGAGGATAGCATCTTTCATGTCAGCATAGGTGAGGTCCTGCCCCTTACCCAAAGCTATCAGAGTATCCCTAGCTTCTTCAGGAAAGAGAGGCCACAACCCTGCCCCCCAGTTCCTTTCAGGGACCCCATTCATATGAATAGACGACTCATACCCTTAAAACCACCTTTGTATCTCACCCCCCTTTTTGTACTCTTTACCTATATTCTTGGAGATGTGTACAATCCTGTCTGTGTGTGCTGAAGAGTTGCTGCCACCATCGGAACCGGTTCTACTCTTTAGCTCCAGCTCCTTGATAATTCTCTCATGATCCGATATCATCTTCCTTTCCTCCATGGCTATTCTTTTGTCTTCCCTCTCACTTTCTATTCTGAGTTTCTCCAACGCAAACTTTCTTTCTTCACACCTGTCCTCCAGATCCTCTGGGGACAAACTACTGCTGCCTAGCCTGGAGGGTCCCCCCTCCCAAAAGCACATCCATCCTAGGTACAGGCTCCTCTGCCTATCCACTGAGATCACCAGATTGCCCACGGGCATGTCTGGCTGCTACCCAGGCCCTCAGCGCCTTTTGTAGCTCCTCCTTCCTGGTGAGGCCTCTGACCTGGACTTTCAGGTTCTTGCAAATAGTTTTCAATTCCTTTACATTGTAGGATTCCAGCCTATCCTCCTCAAAGGCAATTTCCATTGATGCAATTGATGATGCTCTAGATTCAGCCACGCTGAAGTTGCGAGTTCAAACTGGCAAGATCAAAAATAGGCCAAAAAGAAGAAAAAACAGTATGTATTACATACTGGTCTGTGATATGGTAGTAGTGCACACCAATCACTGTAAGTCAAGTGCAAACACAAGTCCTATCCCACTGCTGCCACCAATGTTCGAAATGGGATTTCTGGTTGGCTAAGGTTTGCACCAACGTCAGGCAGAAACCACCACTCTAGTCAGGATAAGGGAGATACACTCCTAAAATAACCCCTGTTCACCCCCTTGGTAGCTTGGCACAAGCTGTCAGGCTTATCTTGGAGGCAGTGTGTAAAGCATTTGCACATAACCAACAGTAATACAGTGTAAGCACTACAAAAGGACACCACACCAGTTTAGAAAAATATCCAATATTTGTATATGCTTAAAACAAGACCAAATACGATAAAAATATCCACAATACAGTACTTTAAAAATAGTTAGTTCGCAAGATGTCTTTAAATTGCAAAAATACGTTGAAAACACAGTTCGTACGAGTCGTTAGCTCAGTCCGAGCCTACCGCAATGCTGAAAACAAGAGTCTCGCAGTTCCAGCTGACCGCATCGGTATGGGCCAGCAACAGCGGGACAGACTTGTTAACAGTACCTTTCTTAGTGCTGCTCACATGGAGGTGAGAGTCGGTCTTGGCATCCATTGCGGTTGCAATGCAAAGTGGAAGTGGTGCACAGTGCGGTGTCCCTCGATGAGGTGCAAGCAGTGGCTCGGTGACGATTGTCCAGACGGCGTCGGTGAGACCAAGGCTTGCGGTGCAGGGTGCAACGGTGCTTGATGTGGTGCTGGTTGGTTGGAGTGAAGGTTACAGACCCGGCCTTGGCGTCTGCCGCGGTTAGGGTGCAAAGTGGAAGTAGTGCAGAGCGCGATGTCCTCTCGAAGCGGTGCAGGCAGTGGCTCGGTGACGATCATGCAGACGGCGTCGGTGAGACCAAGGCGTGCGATGCAGGGCGAGACGGTGCTCAATGCGGTGCGGGCAGGTTGCGATGCAAGCCACAAAGCCAGTTGGCAGAAATTCGCACTGGCCGAGCCGGACAGCTGTGCGTGACAAGGTGGTCACGGTGTCGAGCCAGCGGCGACCATGTCAGTGAGACCAGGCCATCGAAGTGAAGCGAGGCAGTGCGGGTTGCGGTGCCTCTCGATGGGGTGCAGGCAGCGGCTTGGTGACAATCGTGCAGACGGCATCGGTGAGACCAAGGCATGCGGTGTAGGGCAAGAATTGTGTGGCCTGCAGTGCCTTCAGGACACAAGGCCAGCGACGGAGTGGGATGACGGAGTCAGTCGCGGTTCCCTCTTGTCTGTTGCAACTGAAACAGCAGTTCCAGGAGTGGTGCTCAGAGGGTGGTGAAGTCTTTGCAGTCCCTGAGACTTTTTAACAGGAGGCCAGCTCAGTTTCAAGCCCTTGGAGATACTCAGCACAAGTAGAGAAAGTTCAGTCCAGTTCTTTCACTGCCCAAGGCAGAAGCAGCAGCTGCAGGCCAACCGAACAAAGCAACAACACAGCAAAGGGTCACTACTCCTCCTGGCAGCTCTTCCAGCCCCAGACCACAAGTAATGCTCCGCAGCTGGGTCTTACCTCTGGCGTGAGCTTGCATCTGTAAACTCAAAGCGGCTTCCTCAGCACCTGGCCAGGCGTCCTTTGTCCTTGCTGCTCATAGGATTACTGCGGTTCCTTTACTCTAGCCAGCAGGGGGGTCAGACAGGGAATCAGGCAAAAAGCAACACAGGATTTATTGACGCGGTCCGCCACACACCAGTGCGTAACCGCGATCCTCCGTTGAACTTCTATGGCCGCCTTCGTTTCCGTACCGAAGAGCAACAGCAATTAGGTACGTGTCTCAGCTGGCTCCGTTGGCAAGGGGAGGGGCTGAGGGTCACCCGTGGCTACACTCATGCGAGATTCGCTGTAGCCATCCTCTTCCCCATGGCCCCAACCTTGAGGTATTTACTTAGAGCTTCAAGCAACTGGATTACTTGAATAATGTGGGTGCTGTTGAACTCAAGGGCCTTTAGTGTTCCCTGTAAGATTACTTGCATAAGAAAGAGCAAGTTCAACATAGAAAGGTCATGGGCAAAGTCAGAAAGTTCCCCATGGAGATATTCTCATTAAATGGTTCATGGTTAGGTGGATAGTGCATATCACCTAGAAACCCCATCTCGGAGCAAGCAGCCAGTGTTCCCACATGGCATGAGTAGCTGCAGGTTGGGACAGATAGGACAACCCCAAAAACAAATCCCCATCTGGATATTGGCGAGGATGAAGATCTTGGGGTTCTAGTTCCTAGATGATTTCCCCTTGGCTTTGAAACCCCACATTCATGTTCATCAGACTTGATAGTTCACGCTCCAGTTCTCCCAGACCATTTCTAACGCATTCAGCTGCCAGCTGGAAACAATCGACTTTGAGCCCCTTTTCAGCATTTGGACTAAGTTGGATGGATCTGGGGCACAAGCAAGCCTGGCTAGCCATTCGATTTGCAGGGTTTACAGTATTACTACAATTTATAAGATTAACCTCCCGGTGAGAGTCACCCCTATTAGGAGAAGCATGCCGGAGTTGCCACTGCCAAACATCCATAGGATGCGGCCTCTTCCTTTCCTTTAACTTCCAGAGGGACGGCCAATCCACCTGACCCACAGACATCTGTTGAGTGATCTACTTCCAACTCAGCTGCTGATTGCTCAGTGGTGGCGGTCAGCCCTACCATCCGGATCTCCTTCACCTTTGACCCATTCTTTATTGCTTCCTCAGTACTGACTGAGGAGGACAGCCTTCATACATTCACAAGATCTATTCTATTAGTTTTATCCTCAGCTACACTCATTTTGTTCAATCACTGAAGATTCTCCTCCACATTCAGCTCTAACGCAGCGGGATCACCAGGAACTGGACTCCTTACTTTCAAATTCTTTATGACAAAGTTTCTTAGAGAAGTAGGTAAGCCATCAACAGATCTAATAGATTTCGTAGCCTTATGGCTGTAACTTGCTGTTTGGTACCCTTTTAATTCAGTGGAATGGGCTAGGGTTGTCTCAAAAAATAAAGAACCAGATGAGGACTTCTCTTGCACTGTCTCTATCAGAGGATCCAGGGAAACATACTTGCCGGGGGGTTATAGATGAATAGACGGTTGAGATTCCATTGGGGGAGCATCAGTTGGAGGTACTAAGATGGACCTCAGTCACTCCAACTAACTTGGAATCTATAGTGGAACCCAAAATAGCATCGGCCAACAGCCCATCCCCACTGCATTCAATAACAGATAAAGACTTAAGGTGTGAGCCGTTGAATCCTCCGATGTCCCTGGGAACACTCTTTCTGTCCCTTCTTGAATAATCCCAAGTATCTGTCCTCTCCAAGACAACTTCTGTTGCCAACATGTAGCAGGATTCAACTGGACGCTTGTGGCATGTAGGACATGGGGGTCGGGCGCCAAGACGGATTCCATAGGACACCATGTCCACCACCAGTTTGCTTCTTGTTTACACTTTGGCATCCCTTAAGAAGTACCGGGATATCTAACGCAGCTCCTCTGCCTTTCAGTCTAAATGACCGTCCTGACAAGTAATGAAGGAAAGTGATAAATTACAGCACAACACTCAACCCTAATAAAACCAGGCCCCTCTGGATTGCACCAGTCTCGTTGCAAGAGAAGGAAAATTAATGAGGTCTGTTAATATTGAAAAATACAATGTCATTGAACGACATTATATATGAATGTATAACAATGTATGAATGAATAACAATTGCTGTGGTCGAATCCACCTGATATGACTTCCCATCAACTGTGAGTCAAAAATACGTGGTCAGGCAGGCCCTGTGACCTAGGCCTGAAACAACTGATTGACAGATCGCAGGTGAGGTGACAGGTAACCCTCAGACAAATGCACAAACAGGAAAACCCAGATCAATCTTGCAGATAGGCAGCGACACCACAATGGTTTCGGGAGACTGGCCCCAATAAAACTCATGTACCCATAAGGGAGCACATTCCCAAAACAGCATAAAGTCAGATGTCACATTACATTAGGATCTCTTAGCCAATAAAAATCCCACATGCATACTACACACAGTGTATATAAAAAAAAAACAATATTCCAACAGGTATCAATTCAAAGACAATTATTCATGTATGTAGGAAGCATTACAGAAACAGGAAACAAGGAGACTCAATTGGTTTGTCTTAAGGTTGTTAATCACCAAATTGTATCACATACAGTTACATAGGAATATACAGGGAAAGCAGCACTGTATAGAGAAAATCATATGACAACCCGAAGGCATTTGGTGTTTAGTGATATATACAAGTGGAAACAGGTGACGACGCAAGTGATCAAGGTGAACAGCGTGAGCGGCGCAAGGTGAATATATATACAGTGGTGGCTCAAAAGAATAACAAATTACATCAATCGCATTCATTATTTTCCATTTTTGTCATGAGCCGAACAGCAGAAATACGCCACAGGGTTGCGCTGTGGTGTCAACGGCGTTTCGATCCTCTTTATTAGGGATCGACTTCTGGACGGGGTTGTCAAATTAGTAGAGTGCTGCGGAGTAAAGGTAAGAGGTCAGGGCGATGAAAGATCGGGGCTGGCAGTGCAGGACGGCCTAGAAGGCTGAAGATTGCAGCCAGTGGAGTAAGGATCTGGAAGAGTAGATCTAGTGAGACTAGTGAAGATCTCAACGAGGGATCTGTGAGCATACAATCTGAAAGAGTAGATCTATTGATTACCGGGTGAGACTAGCGAAGATCTCAACGAGGGATCTGTGAGCATACAATGTGAGCAATCAAGAGTTGCGCAAGGACGAGGTAGGTAATACCTAGATGATCAGGTATACTGGTGCCCTGCGCAGTACAAGTTGTGCCAGGCTATGAGTGAAGTGAGCTGTGAAGCAGAAGTCAAAGGCTAGGCGTACAGAAAAAGCCGACAACATTTAGGCGTAGAACCAGTTAAGGTACATGTTGAAGGACAGTGAAGAAAGCAGCTGATATGATCCGCGGTAAAGGCGTGACTGGGAGAGGAGGAGCATACCTAAAACTGCACCACCCTGGGTCTCGGGTGCCTTGGGAGCCGGTCGGGGCGGCAGTGTCTGAAAGACTAGCTGAAATGAGAAATAGGGAGGGTGAGGAGGGAGGAAGTGGGACCGGTAGTAGGCCGGGTGAGCGGTGTCAAGAGGTGGTATACTAACAATTGAAGGGCGGAAACAGGACGTGCATCCAATCGGGTCCGGGGGTGTGGTCCAATTAATGGATATGCATTTCGCGGGAAAAGAACAAGGAGAGCATACTGGGCTGGAGACCAAGATTAAAAGGTACTCGAGGTCGGATTGCGGAGCTACACATACCTCGATTCAAACGAGGTGTGGGGGAGGTCCGGGGCGAGGGTGGCAGCGCCTGGTGAGGAAAAGGTAAAAAGGGATAAGAAAGCGCCGGTGGAACACGGGTGGCCGCAGAACCGGCGTAGAGCTACAGAAATGGGCATGGGTGTACCTGAGTGAATCGTGGCAGCTGGCAGGGCGCTGAGTCCCGGGGAGGCAAGACGGTGGGGCGGGGCGGCACGTAGCTTGGAGCACCGACAGCCAGAATGAGGAAGTGTGGTGTTCTTGTAGCTCGCGATTGGACGCGGGGCCGCTGTGATGTCGGGAAGGGACCGCTGTGATGTCGGGAGGGGGGCGGGTTGTAAGCGTGAGGGGAGAATTAAAGGGGAAGCGGGAATGAGTGTGCCTATGATGGAGGCAGAGTGAAAACATAGGATCTATACAAGCAAAGGTAGCAAGACACACTGTCAATTGAATGAGAGAAGGACACAATTGATCATTAGATAGCGTCATACAAATGACCATCGGGGTGCACGAACCAGTATAATAGGTAAAACTATTGCAATCATGATGTATATTCAGACATACTGGTGAGTGTGTTAAAGCAACAGGGAGGGGGTAGATAGACATTGTCACGTCAGGTAGGCACTGAGTCAAGGGCCCAAGTAAGAAGTAAGGGCCTCTGCGGGAGGGCCAGCTGGACTGGTCGAGGTGGCAACCTATGTCACAGGAAGGTGGGGGTAGTCATGGGCGGGGTACTGGAAAAGAGGTAGACTACGTGGTGACAGTACTGTTCCACTCGTCGAGTGTGTTCAGGCCGTGGTTGACAGAGTCCACAAGGGCAATCCATTTGCATTCAGCCCTGTTCAGTAGGCTAACGATGTTACCTCCTCTGATGGGTAGTGAAGGTTTTTCAATGACTTGCCACCATATGTCTGTGTCAAGGTGATGAAGGTCGATGAAGTGTGTCACCAAGGGAGCAGTCATAATTTTACAGTTTATTCTGCTCTTATGTTGGATGATACGCTGTTTGACCATCTGTGTTGTCTGGCCGATGTATATCAGGTCGCATGGGCAGCGAATAGCGTAGATCACATTCAGCGTTCTGCAGTTGGTGTGGTTTCTCAGTTTGTGGATTTGGCCGTTATATATGAATTCTTTAGTATTGGACGTGAGGTCGCAGACACTGCAGTTCTGGCATTTGTAGTGGCCGACCACTGGTTCCAGTCCCCAGGCGGCAGTTATAGTGTGTTTGTCCTCAGGTGGGCTTGGCTAGGTGATAGCATATACTAGGTGGCTTGCTAGATTGTTACCTCATTGGTAGGAGAGCAGGGGTGGATCGTGAAACTGTTCATGAGGGTGTAAGAGAGGCCAATTCTTCTTGATTATTCTGCTTATCTTGTTGCTGTCAGGGCTGAAGGTGGACACAAACGGAATCCTGGTCATGGTTTTCTTGGTATTTGGAGTGAAGAGATGCTCGCGATGGTTGTACCAGGCACGTTTATTTATTACAAGAACACCACACTTCCTCATTCTGGCTGTCGGTGCTCCAAGCTACGTGCCGCCCCGATGTTTTGCCTCCCCGGGACTCAGCGCCCTGCCAGCGGCCACGATTCACTCAGGTACGCCCATGCCCATTTCTGTAACTCCACGCCGGTTCTGCGGCCACCTGTGTTTCACCGGCACTTTCTTACCCCTTTTGTCCTTTTCCTCACCAGGTGCTGCCACCCTCGCCCCGGACCTCCCCCACACCTTGTTTGAATTGATCGAGGTATGTGTAGCTCCGCAATCTGACCTCGAGTATCTTTTAATCTTGGTCTCGAACCCAGTACGCTCTCCTTGTTCTTTTCCCGCCAGATGCAGATCCATAAATTGGACCACACCCCCGGACCCGCTTGGATGCATGTCCTGCTTCTGCCCTTCAAATGTTAGTATACCACTTCTTGACACCGCTCACCCGGCCTACTACCGGTCCCACTTCCTCCCTCCTCACCCTCCCTATTTCTCATTTCAGCTAGTCTTTCAGACGCTGCCGCCCCGACCGGCTCCCAAGGCACCCGAGTCCCAGGGTGGTGCCGTTTTAGGTATGCTCCTCCTCTCCCACTCACACCTTTACCGCGGATCATATCAGCTGCTTTCTTCACGGTCCTTCAACATGTACCTTAACTGGTTCTACGCCTAAATGTTGACAGCTTTTTCTGTACGCGCAGCCTTTGACTTCTGCTTCACAGCTCACTTCACTCATAGACTGACACGACTTGTACTGCTCAGGGCACCAGTATACCTGATCATCTAGATATTACCTACCTCGTCCTTGCGCAACTCCTGTTCGCTCACATTGTATGCTCACAGATCCCTCATTGAGATCTTCGCTAGTCTCACCCAGTAATTAATAGATCTACTCTTCCAGATTGTATGCTCACAGATCCCTCGTTGAGATCTTCACTAGTCTCACCCGGTAATCAATAGATCTACTCTTCCAGATCCTGACTCCACTGGCTGCACGCTTCAGCCTTCTAGGCCGTCCTGCGCGATCCCCAAGCCCCGATCTTTCATCGCCCTGACCTCTTACCTTTTCCCCGCAGCACTCTACTAATTTGACAACCCCGTCCTGAAGACGATCCCTAGTAAAGAGGATCGAAATGCCGTCGACACCACAGCGCAACCCTTTGGCGTATTTCTGCTGTTCGGCTCATGTCAAAAATGGAAAATAATGAATGCGATTGATGTAATTTGTTATTCTTTTGAGCCACCACTGTATATATATTCACCTTGCGCCGCTCATGCTGTTAACCTTGATCACTTGCGTCGTCACATGTTTCCACTTGTATATATCACTATACACCAAGTGCCTTCGGGTTGTCATATGATTTTCTCTATACAGTGCCACTTTAACTGTATATTCCTATGTAACTGTATGTGATACAATTTGGTGATTAACAACCTTAAGACAAACCAATTGAGTCTCCTTGTTTCCTGTTTCTGTAATGCTTCCTACATACATGATTAGTTGATACCTGTTGGGATATTGTTTTTTTATATACATTCTATACCCAATCCCGACGTGGTTTATGGGTCCTACTCCTTTTTTGTTTCACTACTACACCCAGTGATCACATGCTCCCCATGCCAGACATTTGGAACCAAACCCACTGGCCCCACGCAATGTCAAGAACTACCTGTAATACTTATCAAATGACCAGATTTATGCCCAGTGACTAGGCCCAGATTCCTCTTCTAAATGAATGTACACTTTGCTTTATGAAACTCAGTGAAATGTATAAAATGATGGCCAAAACCAATGTACTTTGAGACAGCCTTCAGACCCTGCTTCTGTCACCTGTTCTCCCGGACACTGCGTTTAACTAAACCAACTGTTCCTGTTTGGCCAAATGCCTCTTGTCTTTTATTTTTTCAAGGTTAATTCACATTTAAGCAGCAGGTTACTTATATTAAAACAACGCCAAGGAGCTAAAATGCCACAGACAAAATGTTCTACCAGTACTACACAGCCAATGATACGAAACAGGTGCTTAGAGAGTGTAGGAGAAACACAGCAGGAGGTCCTTTGACAAGATGCTCCAGCTCACTAGAATGACCGCCTCCATATACTGGGACAATCGTACTGTCCGCACTTTACGGGCCCTCCTTACGTCCCAGCCTGCCCCCTCACAGACTCCCACAGTCCTCAGGTCAGACTGCGCAATTCTGAAGGATTACTTTAACATATCAACTACCACCACCCGGTGTCAGCCCGGTGTTCCCCTACCAGTATTAGATAGGGGTGAGGAGGTTTACAGGCTGTTTTTAGGAAAAGAAGCCTCTCCACATTTTATGGCCCACCTACACCCTTCACCACGTGCCACATCCAGAGATGAAAAGAGAAGAAAAGGGACTTTTACTTAGCCTGCAGGGGGCACCCCCAAGGTGGGCGAAAAAGAACTTGGCAGATGAGACAGCAAAACAAACGATATAGCAGGACTTCATGGGAACATGAAGTCTGTGCACTCCTAAGCAGTCCTTTAAGTCACAGATTAAGTCGAGGTTGAGGGCTTGTCTCGTTGAACCCCCAGTCCAGATCAACAGGGGGTGTGGGCAGCAGAAAGCTCAACAGAGTTTGACTCAGAGCAGCCTGCTGGGACCTAGCAGCGGAAGGGTGGGGGTGCTTAATGACAGAACCCGGGTGGCGTTGGTTGGCAGCCGAAGTATGTAGTGGTGGTAAGTTGTGAAACACGAGCACTGCGATTACCACATGTCTCCTACTCTTGCAGCATCAGTGGCCTGCAGCACTGAGTCTCAGCGTCAGAACCATCTCTTCCATTGCAATCCTGATTCATAACTTTTGTCTTCGTCCTTCATGCCACTCCTGAACATAGAGTCAACAATAAAATCAAATAATCCAAATCCAAGTATATTGAGTGCATTCTTTTACCCTATATATTAAAATAGGATATACTCTCTGGTCTTTAAGGAATAATTATTGGACTAAACTGATCAATCCTCTTAACTTACTTCTATATCAAATCAAATCAAATAATGCTTTTTTCGATCACTTTGTATCATAAAAGCAATATGCAACACACATACAAAAACATTTACAATTCTGTGGGGGTTCACATCAAGTTAAAACATGATAAAACTGAATTTTTAAGTTGTTAAATTTATAAAAGGTTAAGTAATAAGGGAGTATACTAGTAAGGAAAAAGGGGCCCTGAGTAATGATTTTTCCTTTTGTTAAAATTGTAAAAACAAGAATGAATAAAACAGTAGAAGGGAAGGCGTTAAAACATCACAGTAATATGTAAGACGTAAATATGTTCAAACTATGGAGGAACTCTCACAAACAAGGGGAATGTATCTCGTAATTGGACACTCTGTTTTCATTTTTTTTAAACTCGTACATTCCACAAAGGATTCAAAATTAGTGGGCTCCTCAACATATTATGATAGATCTGGAATGAGAGAGGAGCTGTCACTATCACTTTTCACTCAGCATGTGAGAGTCCCTCAAAGCTTTGTGTCTGATGTTCCAGGCACCACTCAAAAACTTGGCCACCCCACCAGTAAAAAACCTGCTTGAGTCAGTTTTAAGAATATGCAGGACTGCCTTGTGGTCATGTGTGCCCATGGATTTACAAATTGGTTTTATCCAGCTTGACCTAGCAGTGGAATAAGCCAGGGATGCAAATAGAACGTGGGACACACTTTCCGACGGGGCTCTACGACAAGGGCAAGCCTCGATTCGATGTTCACGAGTGCTTCATTTAGATTTTGTTGCATGTACTGGGAGTGTGCCTAGCCTAAATTGGGTGTATAACAGCCTATCGCATGGAATCTGGATAATATCCAGGTAAGGCTATAGGGCTCTGGACTGTTTATGACTGAAGAACTCATCTGTCAATCTCCCCAAATTTGTTTTGCTTAGTTCATTGGAATCAACCCAGTTCCAATAGATATACTTCAGCCTCAGCTTGTTTGGGGTGGCTTAGTCAGTGTCTTTCTAACATTGGATATTAATTGACCCTGTGCCCCACATCTAGATTGGTCACCTCAATCTGGGCAGCAGCATAATTTGCGAGCTCAGGGGTGTGCATTACGAGAGCCCAAAAGAGCAATGGGTGCAACTTAGCAATATGCCTGAGCAGCCGTCTACCCATGTCAAACATTAGGGGAATTAGATGGGTGTTGCGAGAAAGCATCACCAGGTCCCTCAGGAACTTGTCCTTGGATCTGGAGATATCATCAATGTTTTCAAAGCCCCAGAGCTCCACACCACACAGTGTGGAGCTGACTGCTTTGGCATTGTAAATTGCAAGGGCTGGTGCAACTGGCCTACTGTACAAGGACCGGTGTTCTTTACTTAAAGCCCCGACTACATGCTTATGGTTCATGAGCATCTTTGCTAAGTGGGGCTTGCAATGCATTTTGTCAGAAAGCCTTATGCCCAAATAATCAAACATATTTACTCTCTACAGTAAGGTGTCATTTAGCATTAGGTTGTTTTTAAAAGACTTGTGAGGATTACAAGCCATACATTTTGTTTTAGTGGTGTTTATAACCCCGAGAGTCACAAAATAATTGGTAGCTGTTTAGCAATTTTTGTATCCCAGGTTGAGTTTTTGACACCAACAGGGTGTCGTCAGCAAACAAGAGGGTTGGGACTTTGTCGGCCACCAGGATTAGCACATCGGCCGAGACCTCCTGAAGAAATCTCACCACTCCATTGACATATAAGGAGAAAATGGTGGGGGCCAGGACGCAGCCCTGGTGGACTGCACTGCCAACCGGGATATTCTCTTTGACTTTCCATTGGTGCCCCCATCTAACTTGGGCATAATTTCCTTCATGTAGGCGGATTAAAAAATTGAGTACTAGGG
Organism: Lissotriton helveticus; assembly: GCF_964261635.1. Lineage (NCBI taxonomy): Eukaryota > Metazoa > Chordata > Amphibia > Caudata > Salamandridae > Lissotriton > Lissotriton helveticus. Next base: position 946,931,724 of record NC_136068.1, read on the forward strand.
GAAGAATACCCTAATCCCTCATCGTTTGCCATATTCTTATTCTGGGTACACGGTCAAAAGTAGTTTTCAAGTCGATGAATGCAAGATAAAGGTTACTCTTGCCAATGACAACTATCTTCCAATATATGAGTAATAATCTAAAAACTTGGTCGATCATTCTTATATTAGACCTGAACCCGGCCTGGTATTGTGAAAGGACATCTTCCTCTTCAGCCCAAGTCTGTATTCTATGGAGTAGGACCCTACCTACCATAGCATTGATTAAGCTTATTGGTCTGTAGTTTGATGGGTCTTCCCTGTCCCCCTTCTTGAATATCAGGAACACCGTCACAGCTTTCCAGCAATCCGGTATTGGGCATCCCTTAACTATGGAGTTCATCAAGAGTTGAATGAGGCGCAACAAGTTATTTGGATCAGCCAGAAAGAGGTCACAAGGAAGACCATCCGGTCCAGGAGCCTTTTCAGGAACTATTTTTGTTATTGCCATTTCAATTTCAGCCAAATAAAATGGTTCTCTAGTATTCCCTACCAGAGGGGTATCTGTGGAGTCGCTAAACTCCTCCAGACATCCATCAATGGGAGTGGAATATAGTTTCCTGAAATGGTCTACATCTCTTGACTGGTAATGTGGTTAGATAGAGTGGAGGGATCTCTAGTGTTGCCCTTGCTTACTACGGACCAAAAGTGGTTCTTATTTTTCTCTAGACTAGTAGCTTTCAAACCCTGCCAGTATGATTCATCCCACTCAATTTTGGCATGGTGGAGGGCAATTGTATACTCCTTTCTTGCTGATATAACCAGATTACGACTCTTTGTCCTGTACATCTATATCCCTCTGAGTCTCCAAACTGACAGTGAACCTGTAACTGTCTCTGGTTCGCAATCTTCTCACTATCTTTAAAATTTCCAAGTCATCTCTCATGTCAGAACATCACAGTAATATTGTTTTCTTGAGCCAACACCTAACTGCAGAAATTCTGAAACTTCTATGATATATGTGATCTGCTATGTAATCAAATATACAACATTGATTGTTGCAAAATATTTCAGTTTAATTTTGACCTTGTATTGGGTGCTGTATCTCCCCTTTTATCATATTATTGCATAGTGTGAAGTGTAAGTATGGGAAGGTGCCTTCTGATTTGGATGTGAAATATGTTTGTGTTAAGGATTTTAGTATATCTGCTCTTGCCATAATCGGTTGGATATTTGTTTACCTTGTACACACAAACATAGGCTTCAGATTACACAATTTGTTCCGGCTGTTAACATATTCAATATATTCCAATTTCTCCTCATAATCCGTGGTATTTTATTTCTTTGTCTAGAATGCGGTAGTGTCATTTACACATGGCCCTGACAATTTTTTTGCAGGTTTTTTTGCTTAGTGCTTTTGGTATGTCAATTGACAGATTTTTTTGTTTTGCTCGTACAATTATAGCAAAAGATTAGTTTATTTTGTAAAAGTTATTTCACATTTCCATTATTTGATATTGTTCCTGATCTGTTATAATTTCTTTGGGTCTGAATAATCGGTTGAATGGTAACTTTGTAATCAACGTATTGAGATTGAAAATTCTAGCATCTAATAAACTTTTCTATCTTTCACACGTGTGACTCTCACAAATGTTTTATGGCGGATAATAATCATACATTCTAAAACGTTTACTTAAGTTGTCGAATATTCAATGTGATTTTCTTGTGCCACATTATATGTGGCCAGGAGGCCCATAGGAATGAATGGGAAATTATTCTCAATTTGCGATTCGCAATTTGCAAATCGCAAATTGAGAATAATTTCAAGGGTGCAGGGGGTCTCAAGAACACCCTGCTGCACCCCTGAAAATGACATGTGTGCGCATATGGCTCACATACATGCCCTAAGGGCAAGTATGAGCATCACATGGCACCATTGGATTTTCAAAAAAATGCTTTTTTAAAAGAATTCGCAACTTACCACCAACTTGAAGTTGGTGGTAATTTGCGATTCCTTAAGGGCATTTTGCTTGATACATTGCATTTAAGGAATCGCAAAATTTGCAATTGCTTAAATGCAATCGCAAAATAAGGAATGGCAAATTTTGCGATTCCCTATTTTGCACCCAATTTGTTTGATATATACCATTTTGCGAAAATGGGTTCGCAAATGCCGAAATTCTGTGAATTTCGGCGTTTGCGAACCCATTTGGCCTTGATACATATGGCCTAAGTGACATTTCTCCTATTATCAAGCCTCATGCAAAGAAGCATAGCAACAAGAAAAGTAGCGATAACCTCTGTTATCGCAACGTTACTTACGCCTGCTTTGAAACTGACTTAGCCATGATATCCTATGGAAGGTGGATATCATGGCTAAGTATGTGTAGCCCTATCAGCAAGCTATTGCCTAAAGTTGTGCGTTTATCGCTGGATTTCCAGCGATAATCGCACAGTTGGCAGCTTGCGCTCTGAAATTTATCGCTTTTGAGATAAGCGTTGCTGATAGCACGCTATCTCCACGATAAAATTCAGAGTTGGCCGGCGATAATTATCCTAGCGCTAGGTGCGCTTAACGATAATTATCGCCGGCCTTTGCTGATATGCCCCTCAGTTCTGGTTAATAAAATACATGAACATACATGAACATGTTTGCCTAGGTTGGGGCCCTATTAGGGCTCATCGAAACTCCCACTGTCTATAAATAGAATTTATCCTCAAATTTAAAATAAGAATGATGCAGGATAAAATGGACCATTAGAATAAGGAAGTTTGCTTCCTCCTCATACTCTAAAAGCACAGTAATTAAAGCTTCCACTGCCTCCTTTCATTCCTCATGATGGATTAGACCAAAAATAGAGAAGAGATTTTATCGCAGATTAATTCTGTATTAGCAACTTCAAACATTTCAGCACATTTCCATGTATTCCCACCTCTCTTAATCATGGTCAGAATTAGTTTACCAAGTATGATTTTTATACACTCTATAAAATGGCAGTTCTTAAAAAGAAGATTGCAACAGTTTGGCTTTACAAGATGTCTGTTTCGAGATCCACTTGCAAGAGCACGGAAACAACACAACTAACACAACCAATGCATGGCAGCAACGCATTAACATCTTCTTCCCAAGTGGGCTGCTTGAGTACATTTTAAACACAAAATGCATATTTTTTATATATTTTTTGGTGTTACACGGAGGAAGTGCACTAGCGAGTGAGGCTATTGTATAGATTGTATCAACTTACTCTTCCTTTATGGAAGATGTCTCTCCGGGCTAATTCCAGGCGTTGTTCATTTTGGATTTGAATTTTAGAAGGAAAACTTCACTCTTCCTTTTCTGCAATCTCAGTTGCGTCATTGACCCTTCTAAGTTGGAAACTTTACTCTTTTTTTGCAAAATCAAGTGCAGTTTTTTGCAAAAATGTTTACATTCAGTTTGCAGCCCCATTATTTTGGTTCCTCTTTATTTTTTTCAGCATGTTGCTATCGGTCTGGAGTTTAAATTAGGGAGGTTGCACGATGTTTCATGTGAGACTAATGCTCACTTTGTCTCAAACCAGTGTGTCATGGTAACCCAGGTGGATATTACAGTACCAGGGACCAATTATCCTTCTGAAAAGTCAATATGCAATTATGTGGGAAGAGCGCGTCAAAAAGATAGCTGCTGTTGAGAGAAGAGAAGAAGTTGAACTGATAGGAGGAGGTGATGGTGAGAAAGAAGATGTCATCATGCAAAGATGGCATGTGACTGTCTCTTTCTATGTGCACGTCGAGGTATCTTCACAAGGAAAAGACTCACAAGAACCCACTATCAAGTGTATGTTTGCCAAGGAATTACCATACCCCAAGCCCATGATAATACCCACTTATACAATGGCAAGCTGGCCAAAATGTAAGCAATTGGCCTACTGAATTTCTTTGGTCGAAGGAGAGTTATTTGCTGAATTTGGGGAGACTCTCTGTCCAAAATAGAATGTTCCAAGCCAGCTCTATTTTTCCACTGTTACTGTGCCAGCACTGCATCATCAAAGTGTCAGAAGTGGTTAGTGTAGCAGCGAAAAACAGCACTGTTCAATCAATCCTCCTCATGGCAGACATGTGGACCAGTGGTTAAGCAACAGGCTACATGTGGATTGCTTATTATTGGATCTCTTTCAAGGGAGTTAAGCAAAAGCTAGCTGCTCACAATTGAGGACTTTTTGAGGCATTCAGTGCAAAGCAGCATTTGAAATTTTCTCCTTGAAGAAATCACACACAGCTGCCAACAGTTTGGATAGATTTTAGCACCAAATATACTAATGGTTCCAACCCTATGGTCTCAGTTTTGGATTTGCTGCCAATGAAAATGGCAGTAATAGTGTCATAGCTATGGCTGATGGAGTACACTTCAGAGGCCTATCTTTAGTGCATCGGATAAACCTAATTCTACATGACTTCCTTAGAAAAGAAGCAGTAGTCAGCAACATTCTGGTCACCCGTCACCGGATTTGTACTCATTTAAGTAATTCTTTTAAAGCCCAGAAGCAATTGAATATCATTCAGCATGCTAATAGAGTCCTTGTGCGAGACATCATAGAGGATATGCATCTTGTCACCATCGCTCATCACTAAGGAACAATACTACAATAACAAACCAAGCACAGGAAATTTGTTTATATAGTATTATGCATACTGTGAAGTCCTGTCCAATCCTGAACACAACCATGTCCTTCTTCCTCAGTATTGTCAGCCATCTACTCCAAGACAAGGCTGTGATCCAGGGATTTCCTTTTTTCAAAAATGACTAACTGTTGTTGTCCCTAACTGTCTCAAATAGGGAAGGTGTTACAGAAAAACAAGATTCCTCTTACTCAGACTGAAGAAGGTTAACCAGCAAAGAATAATTCTCATTCTGTAACATGAAACAAAAAGAAAAATAAAGTAAATATAAAATCCAAGATAAAGACCAGCATAATCATGAGATTGTAAAAAAGGAGCAATTTATTAAAGACAGAGTGATGAACATTCATGTCACAAAAGGAAGTTACCAGTTAGCTTCTGTATAATCATCAGATACATTAATTCACAATGGCGCATAGATTGGGGAAGAAAATTTAACACTGCCCATCCTTTGCCTACCATTGTTATTATTTATTTTCTGCACCATGATATCCCTTTCTGACCAGGACAAGGTATTTGGTGGGCAAATTAGCAATTGTTTGTAACCTTCCCGTATAACAATTTTACATTGGCTGCACCACTTCAGCTCTGGCCAGCATGTGCTCACACTGCCCCTTTGTACTTTTTTATTCACTCATTTATATGGCATGGGGACCATGGCCCGGAGTCCTGCAATGTCTACCACTTCTTACTGTTCATATTTTGTCCAGGGAACCAGGATTTATCTGGACACCTGCAGTCCATATATGCCTATTTTTTTAATCTCTTCATGACCCCGAGCACCTCTTTATACTCAAATTTCTAAAAATTAACTGAATGGATTTACACCAATTCCCAAAAGCATACCTTCTGAGTAAAGTTCTAACTTTATGTTAAATTTGGTGTAAAATTACCCAGCTGTTTTTTATCTATGCGGCAGAAGTTTAATATATGAATTCACATGCGAAATCAGTGTTCTGAGATGCCTCCTGTTTCTTGGCTCTCATTTGACAGACCACCCTGAAACCTTTGAACTGAGGTGTAAGAACTTTTTTGGGAAGGTTTTGAGCGGAGTCATCAAATGTTATTAGCAAATCAAAAACTGCTGTTCCTATAGAGTCTCATATATCTTGTTCACGATGAAGTGCACCATCTAGTGTGCAATTTAAATACAATAAAGTGCATTATAAACATAAAAAACATCCTACGATTAGGAGGAAAGTTGCGAATGCAACACAATTCAGGTAAAGTATGATTCATATGTTAATTATACATATTCACAATTGCAATTGTTTATTGAAACCAATCTTACACAATCTCTTCAAAAATGGTGTATATTATATATTCTAATCATCAGTGCTAAGCAGATATAAGTCTCAATTAATAATTCACAGTGTTGTACCCTATCTACCTCTTGTTGCTTATTGGAGCGGATCAAGACCTAGCTTCATATCCATAAAAATTAGTATGGCAATAGTTAAGCTACAGCTTCTAATGCCAATAGGTTACAAAAGGACAATTTGAATACCTTTGTCCTAAAAAACGTTTTTGCTTTGCAGATATATTTAAGGCAGGTGCCTATTTAGCCATTCCTTAGTTTTTCCTATTCTACTATATTAGAGTACTTTGTGCTCAAATTTTAAAGTAAAAAATAATGCAATATAATTCATTATGATATCCGAATAAAGGCTACTGTGGAACAGAAATGATAATAGTTCAAATAACAGCATGAGGGTCCTAGGGGAAAGATACTATAATTCATAGGGTTTATACACCGAGGATGTAAAACATTCACAATGTGTTATTGCCTAAACAAACTTTGCCTGATTACTAGATTGTTGCAGCACAAATCAGAGAGCTATTATCTCTTAAATGGTATTATTAATCCTTTCTATGCATTACATGTATAAGAATGAATCACTTATTAGAGGAGGCAGGTATGCAGTTCTTCATCGATAATAAAACCTATTGGTTTATTCCTATCTGTCTCCAAAATAAACCATGTCTCCAATTTCCATAATTCCTTTTCCCTATTGCCTCCTCTTTTTCTCTTAGGGATTTGTGCTTAGTTGCTCAATCTTAAAGTTGAGGGATTACTTTGATGGTGTGTTTCAAAGTGTCGTGCTATGGGATATCTCTGATCATTGTTCCTAATAGCTCTGATGTGCTGTAATATTCTTTTATGTGCAGGCAGAATGTACTTAGTACTTATGTTCTCTTACATGGACAGGTGAGAATGTACACTACAAAGTCCCATTTACATGTTAGATTGCCTCTCACTTTTATTTTATTTTTGAAGGGTGTCTCTAATGTTAATAGGTTCTTTTAGTTTTACAGACTTTGCAGTTGGTACATTTCCTGAAACTAACCTGTTTTGCTAGCCATGTTTTTGGTTTAGTGTCTGAATTGAATTCACTTTTAACTAGGTAATCCCTCATAGATTTTCTGTAGCTAATCAAGGACGCATTGGTATCTGATTACCTATGATAGGATCTTCCTTTAAAAGGTGCTAATGTTTCTGTAAGGCATGTCTTATTCTACTATGCTCCTTGTTATATGTAATTACAAACCTATGTGGTTGGTTAGAGTCTCTCTTTTTTTAGGTTTGAATGAGAAGGGTGGAATAGAGCCTCTTCCCTGTCTCTTTTGCATGTTCTCTTCGAGGCAGCATTTAGAACGATGTCTAAGTACCCACATTGTTTATACTGGTTAAACATGCCCCTCTCTCTATATATATATAAACGTAGTGCTATGTTATGCTTTCTTCAAAGTAATACAACTACAAATAACATTACAAAACTTTCAACATCACTTACTTGTCGGCTCTGCCACCTTATTCCCCAGCAGGTCCTGCTTGCAGTAGATGACATCAGCCTGACATGTACACCATGCCACTTTCTGTTTTATGCCGCTTCTATTTTTATATTTTGCCTGTTTTGGACTCTTTTACCTCTTTTCAGAAAATGTGAAGTTTTTAGATATGCACAGAAATACTAACATCGTGTCTGCCTGCTGTAGAATATTTTCATTATGAGCACTGTTATAATGTCATGGATGCACACTCTAGTAGCTAATGTGTTTTTATTGGTTTGAATATAGGAAAATGTAATCAATATGTTAATCGAAATTACATGTTTATTGCCACATTCTTCAATCTTGTCTTATTAAGTCTGTGAGTGCAGCTTTCCTTCTAAATATAAAGATAAGATCAGCAGTCAGATGCATTATAAACTCAGATATCTAACAAAAAGTTATAGGGATTTCGCACTAAGACAATCAAGCAAGAGGTCACACCATTTTCTGACGTGATCCAGCCCCAGTGGAGATTTCCTGGAAGCAGTTCAGAGATGAGGGCTTTGGCCCAGTACGTTTTGCCATTCCCAGGCAAAGCTGCTGTGATGCGAAATAACTGAGTAGCTACTTTTCAACAGAAAACAGGTATGCAATGTGATCCATATTAAGAACTCCAAGCCACAGGGTGGCTATGTACTGTTTCTGCTAGAATTTAGCATTGTGCCTAGAAATAACTCTATGGTGTCAGGATGCTAGGAGCTCACTAATCATGTTACAAATATTCTTGCGGCATTCTTCTTTGCATTCTGTGTGGTTACCATTCAAGTTGTATGTACTAGATGTGGTTTTATAAAATACATATTTTAAAGTACCATTCTTGTTTCCTAGTGCTACTTTGAATGTGGTATTCATTGAGGAATTGTGGTTTGGTGCACAGTTGTATAAAAACATGGAGTGGGATAAAAGTTTAGTTCTGCATGTTATTTCTTTATGGAGGGAGATGTAAATATGGGCTGAATATCCTCTGAAACATGAAGCAATTTGGCCTTCATTTATAGATAAGTGAGAGGTTTATAAGTGAAAAAACACTAAATTAAGAGGAGGGTCTAAGGCTATTTTTAAAGACCAGTATGGATACCTAGCCCTACTAATATCAATGTAAAACACAGAGAGTAACCACGGGTCTGGGAAACCATTGTCTGACCTGTCACAAAAAGTGAAATAACCCACTCAGAATCAAAAAGAGTTTTTTTCCCTCTTTGATACCCATCAGTCACCAAACTTGATGATCTGTTTCATCATCTGGGTTTCCTCATTAACATCACTCAAAAGTTTGTAAGGGCTGCAAACTTAATCAAAGACAAAGATGCGCCCAAAGATGTGATCCGTACTCAAACATATGTTGTTACCAGATGAGACAGATGGTAATCAATGGGATTTCGTGGTGCAGTGCTCAGGTGAAAAAGTGGAGAATATTAAAATTGATATATGAGAAACCTAATTTTATTGATGTGTCTCATAGTTCAAACTAAAAACAGTGCAAAGATAGTGTTAACAAATAACTATCTAGAATCTTAACGTGGTCAACATGTTTCAGCACATGTGGTTAACTAAATCTAACCGTGCTTTCTTCAGGACATACTACTGATATGCTACTGCAACGATCAACAATGTGTGTGTACACATAGGACATACATACAAAATATAATGGATCAAAATGATACCACCGTACTCACTTAATTTGTGGTGTGGAAAGTCCTTCCTCATACAACATCCTTTGACAGACGGTGTCTGTGAGAAAAAAGGAACAGCATATCTCAGTGTAGGGTATACACCTATCAGAACAGATCTAGACAATATTAAAATATGGTCAATCCTAAACAGTGTACGCCTACTATCATTCCCAATCAATGGGCCATCAGCTTTCAGATTCTCACCTTATTGTTCAAAGGAAGCTGCCTCACCTTACCTGGCAACGGCTCAGGGTAAACAGGAGGCACTTCTCTAAAGAAAGGAAAGAGGAACCAAACACCGTTTTGAGGTTCATCCTCCTAACAAGGCATCATAAAAAATATACTTACTACACAGCAACACCTCCGTGCCACCATCGTCACTGCCATGTCACATCATATCTAATATCTACCTTCAAGTTTCTCCATTGTGTTAGGATTGCAGAGAGAAACCACAGCGTGATCTTAAACTGATATTTGTCCTAAGCCCTCCAGCATGCAATATGTGCTTTTACATGCTGTATGGTACTAGTACAAAATGCATACTGACCTTTAAACAATGTTAGTTCAAATGTCAAAATGCCAACCGATATATGTAATAGTGAGCCAATGACATAAGGGACTCTCAGTAAAATACCAGACCAGTAGTTCAGGAGACTCTTCAAGCAATATTCATACCATTCTCCTGATTACTGCACACCGCTATTTATAGTATTGAAAGTGCTAAAAAGATTGTGGTTGCGATCCCATTAGCGACTCTCACTAAAGTAGTTGCTTCAAAGACCAGGTTGCTTTAAATCTACGGATTCTTGCAAGCCACTTTATGCCATATTATTCCAAACGCGTTTAGAGACTCTTAGCGCTTGATCGCTTCAGAGACTGTCAAAGACAACGCCTGCATCCCGCAACTCCGGGCGTGCTAAATACAGTGTCAACCCAAAAATGGATCCCCCTCACTTACCTGACCATCGATACCTCTTGACGGACAACCAAGCCGTCGGGAAGGTACCGGGTGTCAGTAGCGGTCGTTTACATGTAGGGAACGGTCCGTGATTTGCGTGACGTCATCTCTATGCGACAACATGACTGCTGGGAAATGGAGTCCCGAGAGGTTATCTCAAATTTTGATGCACGTCTTTTAGTCTTTTCAGCGGCATTACAAAATGGCCTTTATTATTTTTGCAAGTATCTCGACCCTGACCATAATGCATAAATGTTCATTAGTTTCTAACATTATCAACCATCACCGCATGAACAAATACCGTCCCCAGGCCTGATGGGATATGTAGTCTGACCTATGTCTGCTAAAGCATATCTTCCAATATCATATTGATCAATTCTGTACAGCACAAGTAGGTCTTTTAACTTTTACATAGAGTTAGTCACAAAAATACCAAATTTGTGTAATCATCATTATTATGCTCCCCCTATGTCACCAGGAGTATGGAATATGTTAATCAACGCCTACTTTGCTCGATCGTGATCAGAGCTAGTGTAAGGCATGTATAGATGTTGGAACAACTATGAACTAAGTGCCCAAAAAGGGGCACCCGGATTTCTGTAGGCTCGCATTCATTTAGACGAGACTACATACGTGGTAATAAACAGCCTGAAAGATAGCACATGACCTATTGTAGATACAGGAACCTTATCTCATGTGTGGTGAGTCCTCAAATTGCTGAATAATGAGAATCCTCATCCAATGGTGTAGTAATCTGTCACCTTTCCATCATGTAGGTACGATACCTTACTTGTATATAGGTAATGTTACCCTACAGGAGTGTCCAGGGTATTGTATCATTGAGGCCAATCTTATCACTTTTCAATTTGAAAACCCATTTCTGTTCTCTCAAATGAAGAAATTTGGAGATATCTGTTATGTGTTCTGGAATATAAGGTTTTTCCAGTACCGTCCAGGAGAAATGTGTTGGACCATGGTTAATTTCCAGGAAATGGCTAGTTAGTTTGGTGGCTTGTCTTTTACACCTTATTGTGCTTCTGTGTTCCAATATTCTTTGCTTAACTTTTTGTGTGGTCATGCCCACGTAGTTGAGCTTACAAGGACATGTTATTAAGTAAACCACCTTCTCACTGTTGCAGTTTGTGAACTTTTTTTGCAACCAAGGTTTATTAGTCCCTATGTCAATCGACTTAGATTTAGCAGTTTGTGGGCAAACAGAGCACGTACCGCAAGGAAAGTGGCCCTCAACGGGTGGCAGCCCCCACAAGGTGTCCTGACACTGTTCCTGGATATCTCTGGGTCTGGTGTGTACCAGCTGATCACGTAGATTCGTGCTACGTTTGAAGGCAAACAAAGGTTCAGGAATCTTAACAGTACCAATATTCAGAATCTTCCAATGTTTCTGTACACTTTTCTTGATGGCGTTGGAAGCAGTGCTGAACGTGTTTACAAAGGTAAGTTTGAATGTCTCGTCCTTCTGTGTCGATGGTCCCAACAATGCTTCCCTGTGGTTGTTCCTGGCCCGTTTTACTGAGTGTTTGATCAATCTGGGTGGATAGCTTCTTGCTTGTAAATTGGATGTCAAGATGTCAGAACACTTAGATATGCTGTTCCTTTTTTCTCACAGACACAGTCTGTCAAAGGATGTTGTATGAGGAAGGACTTTCCACACCACAAATTGGGTGACAATGGTGGTATCATTTTGATCCATTATATTTTATATGTATGTCCTATGTGTACACACACATTTTTGATCGGTGCAGTAGCATATCAGTAGTAGGTCCTGCAGAAAGCACGGTTAGATTTAGTTAACCACACGTGCTGAAACATGTTGACCACGTTAAGATTCTAGATAGTTATTTGTTAACACTATCTTTGCACTGTTTTTAGTTTGAACTATGAGACACATCAATAAAGTTAGGTTTCTCATATATCAATTTTAATATTCTTCACTTTTTCACCTGAGCACTGCACCACAAAATCCCATTGATTACCATCTGTCTCATCTGGTAATAACATATGTTTGAGTACGGATCACATCCTCGGGCGCATCTTTGTCTTTGATTAAGTTTGCAGCCCTTACAAACTTTCAAGTGATGTGAATGAGGAAACCCAGATGATGAAACAGATCATCAAGTTTGGTGACTGATGGGTATCCAAGAGGGAAAAAAAACTCTTTTAGATTCTCAGTTGGTTGTTTCACTTTTTGTGACAGGTCAGACAATGCTTTCCCAGACCCGTGGATACTCTCTGTGTTGTACATAGGTTTATAAGCAAGTCAAAGTTTTATTCTCGGATGCCCAGAGAGAAGTAACAATACCGTCTTGGGTAATCTGGGGTCCAACAAAACTGGCTACCGTGGTCCTAGGAGAAGGTATATACAGAAGATGATAAGATGATATCTCTTCCTCAAATCTCACTCATAACATAACCATAGGACCTTATAGATTTTATGAATTTACAGGATATTATATTATTAGGTTATTAACCCAGTTATCCCAGGTCCCCCACATTCTGATTTTTTCTCTTGTAGAACTAGCAAGATCCAATCTAAGGATGTGTTTCACGGAGTTTACCCAGTCTAATATCATTGGGGTTGAGAGGAGATCCATTTTAAACAGATTTCCCTCCTTGCAAGCAAAATGAACAGAAATAAAAGAGAAACTTGTGAGTTGGAGAGATTATAACTGAAACTCTCCTCCGGAAAAACCCCAAAGATAACCAAGGTCAGGCTTACCTTAATTTCTTGCCCCAATACCTCAGAAAGAGCCTACCGACATTATGCCTGAAACCCTGGATAGAAGGACACTGCCAGAACATATGTAGATTGTCCTCATCATCAGAAGCACACTTCGAGCAAAGCTTCTGCCGATCTCCTTCCAGTTTTGAAACTTTCTTCAGGGTCCAATATCACCTATGGTTTGTGAACATATGGTTTCTCTTAAGATGGGCAGCTTTAACCACATTCAATAAAGTGTGCATCGTTACTTGCCATAAGTATGTCACATTGGTCAAAGGCAGGTCTCTTCTCCAGGGCTCTAACATAGGTAGTAACGGTGGCTCCCCCTTAACCAAGAGCCAATACCATTTGGAGACCTCTTTACGTCGATGAAGGGGTCCCCATAGGATGATGACTTTATCTAATTTAGCAGCCCAACTCGATAACTGATAAAACTTAAATCTTGAGAGTCTTTGATGTGTTGTATTGGAAAGTACTTCCCATGGAAGAAGTTTATTCTCTTGTAAGAGTTGACCCTAATTCAAAATACCTTCTTCCAATAGTGGACTCAACAGGCTATCTTTTAGACAAGCAGGAGTCCCTGGGGAATTCCAAATAGGGGCCCCTGAACTATGATATGGATTTTTTAAGATCTTCCTTGTATAATACCAAACTTTGCACGCAGACCTTAACACCTTACGTTTGATTTTTTTAAAAATATTTGGGGTGTCCAAACTTGAACAAATAACCATCATCACCCTGAGGAGTGCTTTTGCCCATTGCTTGAATCATTGGGGAGAAACAAGAAGCATTAAACAGGAGGGATCTTACATTCTTTAAGTGAAAGGCATAACAGTAAAAACGGAGGTCTGGTCCGGCAATACCCCCTTCTGTTGTGTTTCTATCTAGGACCCTAATTCGATATTCCCGATTTATGCCCTTATATGGCTATAATAAATAATATCCTTAAAAAAGCATAAGAATCATATTCATATTTAGTAAATGCCCATGCAGTCCAAATACGGCAAGGCTACTGCCCTAGACTCCTAGAAAGTTGTCCCGGAGGGGTTGGGACTTGTGGGGAATCAGCCACTAGGCTGTCTTGGGATGCTTTAGAAAATAGAAACACAGGTGCCTTCAGGAGAGGTTTCAAAGAAGGTTTAATTGGGATGTATGTCTTTTTCATCGGAAAAGGCAGTCCCCGCGCTCGAAGTCTCTCCTCTCGTCCTCTCCTACACTCGTCTTCACCAGGGAAATGCCTTTCCTCGAGCTCCGGACACTTCCTGCTTTTGGCTTGGCGTCATCGTCGGTGGGCGGAGTCTCGTCCTCCAGATACCATTCCTTAAAGGGGCCGCTGCCTTGGACATCGTCGGTCCCGTCGGCCTCAGGCTCATCCGTCCAGGTGCATTGTGGTAGCTGTGGGGACAATCGGCACGGTGAGAGAGGGGTGGCGGACCACCAGTCCTTAGGTCCAACCATGTCCGGTCCGCCCGCCCCGTCACAAAAGTACAACGCGTTCTTTAAACAAACCAAACCTCCAGCAACCTGGGAATTCCCCATGCTTTTGTTTTGATTTGTCCTAGAACTCCTGCGAGCACTGAAAGAACGGCTAGTTCTTAAGTGACATCTTTTAGTGACGTCTTATGTCCAACCGTACGTCAAACCCGGCACCTTTCAGGTATAAATATACCACCAGTTGCCTTAAGCAAACACATGGTGGTTTGGAGCAGAGCGGCTATCTACTTGCCCGAGAGCCCAGCTGATGCGAGAGCCCACGGACGCCGCCCCTCCCTTTTGACGCACTGAAAAGACGCTGTCTTTTTCTCCAGCCGAGAAAATCCAGCTCCGATGTTTCCAGCCGCCCTTGCGGGTTGCTGGGATGTTGAGTCCTGAGATAGAGATACCAGACCTCCTGCTTTCTATTACCCAGGTACGGAGCTGACTACACCCTTGAGAGAATTCTTGATTCAGATTCCTTGGCAAAAACCAACTTAACTTAAACTGCTACTTACTTACTCCTTTCCACGTATTAGGCTTAGGTCAGGTACACCGGGGTAGGCGTAGATTAGAAGCACCAGTTGAGTACGTTAGTCAATGTATTTATGTATGTATATATTTTATCCATTTTAAAGTATCATATGGCTAAGAAACCATATCAATGCTTTTACAGTATTATTTCATAATACTCCTTTTACTGTACGCACTTTACTTCATGATAAGTATTGCAATTGTGGCAATTAATTTCTCTTGCATGAGAAAGAAGACTGCTCAATAAATAACACCTTTTATTGAAAACGCCCGTCTCTCTATTTCTCCTCACTCTGGTGAAACTAAGTATGCACGATTGACTGAGTAAAATAGCTGTCTATTGTTTTCACACGACTCTAGAGATACACTCTTATTCTGAGGGAGCAAAGTTGTCATGTTTATGGTTGTCAGAAGCTAATCCCTTCTTGTCTATCCAGGTTAAACTCCTCCTTGTTTACTCGAGAAAGTTTCTAGTGACCTCTGAGCTAGCTGGCAAAAGTAATTAAGTCTAATGTAGTCAGTAGAGACCTAGTCGACCTTAGTCCTACGTCTAAACTGCTGTTTATATTATTCCAATGCGCAGAGCCTATTGGGAATATAGGAACTACACTACATGGCACCCAACGTTTGGTAAGGCGATAATCTATTGCAAGACACTAGAGTAACTCAGTCGTGCTTTTTCACACAGACCCTTTTCCCCTAAAAACTCCAATGGAGTAGGTAAAAGGTTAAAATCCACCGGAACCTAGTAGGAAGAGATTCCTATGTATAGTTTTTGGTTTAGTCAACGTTGAAGGATACAGTGTTCCAAAATATTGTGCACCTAATCTTTGTTTCCTTGAAACTTGCTCTGCAACAAAAAACTTTCTGTCAGGAAAATGCCGGATGGTGACGAAGAAAGAGATGCTACAGCGTCTCAACTGTTGGTAGATGACACAACTCTCCAACAGAATGACCCGGATGCAATTATCATCCCGGCAAATATAAGAAGAACTATAACTATTAAACTTATAGAAAATGGACTGTCATCACGAGGTGGTACAGTCATATTCGTGGTAGAGGCCCATGAATATCGGCAGACAGAGGTATTCTATTCATGGATAAACTTTCCAGCAGCAAACGCTGTAACAAAAAAAATTCCACTATTACAAAATAGAGGAACCTCTGGACGAATACACTCCTCTCGAGGAGGTTGAAATCCGACTAAATTACCAAGAGCACCTGCTCTGGTTTAAAGGCGCCCTAAAAAATAAAAATCACATCACCAGGCTCGGTCCACTAGGTAGACCTGGAGCCACGTGGCCGGTTCTAGCCAGCTACACACCACATACCGACATTGAAAAAATGTCAAGTGAAGAACTTTTAAATAAAATAAAAGAATTAACAAAGGCATATAGAGAATTAGTTCAATTGGCAATGGAGGACATAACATACCTCCAGAAATTGAAAGAAACAGATATA
This sequence comes from Lissotriton helveticus, assembly GCF_964261635.1. Taxonomy (NCBI): domain Eukaryota; kingdom Metazoa; phylum Chordata; class Amphibia; order Caudata; family Salamandridae; genus Lissotriton; species Lissotriton helveticus. The sequence continues at coordinate 946,948,030 of NC_136068.1, forward strand.
GCAGAACAACCTTTTGAACTTGCCAGAATCATAGAAAAATCCTATGAAGAACTAGGTAGAGATAGTTTGGGTGGGAAACCAGTAAAACCCCAACTAACTGAAAATCCTGAAAAGACTTTTATTAAAACTAATCTGAACACTCCAAAAAAGAGTTGGGATGGTGATAAACAATCCACTCCCAAAGAAAAATGATTCCAGTCCAGAGGAAGGTCTCCTCAACGGAGAGAAAGATCTCCGGACCAAGGAAACAAGTCTCCCCAGAGGGAGCCCTCTGAGAAAAGATACAACCTTAGAGATAGGGATAAATTGAGAAAACCTGATAGATATCAAGATATTGATACACGTCCCTCTCGATCTTTTCAGACTTCCTCACAGAAATCGGAAAGAAGAGGACGGTCAGAACACAAGGAAGAGCACGTCAAGTCCAAAGACAAATAACCTGCTCATCAAAGTAAAAAATTACAATTTCCAAGAAAGAAGGTAGCCAGTAATAAAATAATAAAACATGCCGAGGATACTGAGGACACAACCGAAAAACGGAGAGTGGGCCCAGACAATGCTAGACTGCGCAGCAGAAGTCACAATAGCACGCAAGATCCTGATGAATCTTCTGGAGACAGTGGAAACAAATGAATACATTCAAGTGGAAACTGCAGATACCAGAGTTAGCACACCTCATAAGATATACAAAATAACATTACGTATATAGAGGGGGACAAGACTAGGAAAGTACGGGGTCTCTTTTGGGATAACCTTTCGAAAGGCTATGACATCCTGTTAGCTGAGAAAGACTGGCCACCAGAGTTTGTCAGGGAGTGCCCTCATGGCGAAGAAAAGATTATGCCTGCCTTCTCATATCATATTTCAACTCATAAAAAATCCATATATGCAAGAAAATGGGCAGTAGCTCAAGCTCCTGCATTATATAAAAATCATGTAGGATGGGATGAGGATTCTCTACCCATAAAATCCAGTTAAAAAGTCAACCGACTGCACAAAGGCAGTACCCAGGTAAACAAGAAGCTAAAAAACAAGTCAGGGAGATCTTAGATCAACTTGAATATCAGGGGGGTGATTGAAACATGCACCTCACAAATGAACAATCCTTTGTTTCCTGTCTCCAAGCCAGACGATTCATATCATCTAGTTTTGGACTACAGACACCTAAACTCCTGTTGCGAAACATTTGCAGTACAAAACTCACACAGTGCAGCACTAATGAATAACATCGTGCGCAAAAAATATAAAACAACATTAATATCTCTAATGGATTCTTTTGTCAAAACATTGCACCTGAAAGTAGGTATTTGACCGCTTTCTCAATAATGGGGTCGCAAAAACACTTCTGTCGACTCCCACAGGGATTCAAGAATAGCCCAGGATTATTCTCAGCAAGAGTAACAGAATTACTACAAATATATGATGATGAAGCATTATCTTATGTCGATGACATCTATCTAACAGATGATGACCTGGAGACACACTTGAAAAGAGTGAACACCATAATACTTGGGTTTGCAGCTGAGGGTTTCCAATTCAATTTTAAAAAGTCAAGAATTGCCCATCTAACTGTCCTATTTTTAGGATATGAATTATCAAGTGAAGGCAAAAGCCTAGCAGACAACTTCTTAGAGAAGTGTGCTGTACTCCAGGCACCACAAAAGCTGAAGAACTTACAATCAATACTAGGTTTCCGGAATTTCGGAAGAACATACATTCTAAATTATGCAGGGAGGGTAAAACCTCTCTATGAATTAATAAAACCTGATTTCAAACTTCATTGCATCATTGCAAACAGACATGTTAGCTAAAACAAAATTGCAAACTCGCAAAAACATACGCAACCTTGTAATCCGAGTCATCTCCGGAAGATGCGGATTCACGTACCTAACCTCTAATGAGGGAGAAACGGTACCAATAGCTTACAAATCACACTTGTACACACAAGCTGAAATGAAATTCAGTTATACTGAAAAAATTCTAATAGCGGTTCAAACTGCTGTATCAAAAGAAAGAGCCCAAGCCCAAGGAAGAAGGATAACTGTTTTAACAGCAGAATCAGCCCTTGAGGCATTGACAAGCCCACGCAATTTGACTGCTGTGGCATTGGATCCAAAATGGATACAATGGGAAAATTCTCTTGCTGCAGAAGACGTGAAATACTATTTTGACCCGAAAATGAAAAAACTAGAAAATCTAGAATATGAAGAAGAATATCCTCTGCCAATCGAAATTCTGCCTCTCGAACAATACACATGTGTAATCTACACGGACAGATTTGCACAACACTATGATGTAGAGAAAAAATCCTGCAACGCAGCGTGCGCGATTGTTAAAGGTCGCTGGCGCTTAGGTAAATTCAGACCATTAATTACCAAAACTGAATCACTCAGAAACTGTTCAACTCAGCGAGCTGAAATAAGATCTTTAAAGATGGCACTTGAAAATGCCGATCGCGAATTCCCCACACTAATAGTGTGCGATTTGCATTACTGCGTCAAGTCTTACAACAATGACTTGCAGAACTGGGTCGAAAACGATTATAAAGATGACACACGTGCAACAAAGCATAAGGCTATCTATACGCAAAAATCCAGCAGGAGAAACGCGATCCCATAAAAATTAAGACTAGATTCATTTAAAATGCAGACACCAGCGCTCGGCTGACGCCAGAACTGTTATAAAAGATTTGAGAGTCTTTATCGGCATATATGCAATTGGCATGCTATTTTCTGACCAGGGTCCTGCGTTTAGCTCTCGAGCTTACAAAGAGGCCATGAACAGCATGGGCATTGCATTGCGGTACTCTTCTCCATTCCATCCTGAGGGAAATGCGGTAATGGAAAGAAAAAACCGTGACATAAAGCAATCGATAACGGCGAGGGCATTAGGTTCGTGTGATGGGTGGGTCAAACATTTAACAAGTGTCCAACGTAGTCTTAATAATCTGCCAAGAAATTCTCTAAAAGGTCTCACTCCGTACGAACTATTGTTCGGTACTAGAATGTACATTCAGGAGCTTGATAGTCACACTTCAGTGGTAGAAGAAAAATGCTTTGATATCAAAGACCGTTTGGCTGTTTTACAGGACTTGAATGAAACAAGAAGAAACCTGAGGAACATAAAGTTAAAACAACAGCCAACAGCCACTGAAGAAAAACCACCTGTCCCAGCAAGACTTGTCTGGATTCCAAAGATTGGGGATCTGGTCAGAGAGAAGATCGCGGTGAAGAAGGAATTTGGGCCTTCTTACAGAAAAGCAGTACCTATCTTAGCTGTCAGCGGAACAAGATCAGTTGTACTATCGCCCCTTGCTGGTAAAAAGGAGAACCAAGTTGTATCCATCGACCTGGTAAAACCACAATCATTTGGCCAATAATAAGTAGTAGGCCCAGTGTTCTCCCAAGAAATAGCAGAATACCAAAATTTGCAACAATCGAAGAGGTTCAAACTGAGAGACTAATCACATTTGACAAACCTGCAGTGAATAAAAAAGGACTATGCAACAAAGCCATGGAACTGGTGCCTCTTGAAACCCAAATTGCAACAGTCCTTCAAGAAACACCAGTCTACAACGATGTAGCCTCAGACTATGCTAGTGAAACAAAGAAAAATCCAAAAGCAAATGAAAATCCGGAACCAATTCCAACAATTGACAGAACTGCATCTGGCTACTTCATCAATTTCGATGACTTTTCTGATGATCCAAGTGAACATGAAGAAACGCCAGCAACAAAAACCTTCAAAGACAAAGAAACTGAACTCTTTCATCAACTCAAAGAAACCTATTTGATTTCTCCATGGATTGAATTTTGGATTGTGTTAGGTGTACTTTTCCTCCTGCTTTGGCTCATCATGGTTCTTTGTTTGGGAAAATTCATTGAAGGAAAATACAGTACAATGGACACAGCAAGTCAGAACATCAACTTGGTCCTAAAGCCTCACAAGTCATCTCACATCGAGAAAACAGAACTATCATCAGTGAACATCACAGCCAATCCAATACCCGGTGGGGTAGCATGGGACAAAACGGATTATGAAATTTATGGCCCGATGAGCTCTTGAAATATCCACACCAGTTTAAAGTTTCATTAAGTGACTTTGTAAAACCAAGTACTTTCTCTGATGATTGGGACTTTGAAAATATTAATAATATGATGTCAGATTTAGTAATGTCAGCAAAATTTACAGAGCATGATTATTTACATGGTTCATCAAATTATGAAGTATTGCTATAATCACTTTGGTCATCACTATTTGCATAAATCTGCACAGCCTAGAAATGTTTTTAAGTATAACCAATGGGAATATTGTGCAACACCGCCTAAAGGCAGCTCGAAAACATTTTATGAGAAATTCCCATACTTCTCAGGGTTTAACACAAGTGATGCAGAAACTTTTTATTTTAAAATAAGACAGGAATGAAAACAATGTTGACAAATACTAAATTGATTTATTTTGAAACATTTTATGAAAAAATGACTACATTTGGTTTTGAATTTTGGAAAAACAACATTGAAACAAAAACCATCTGGGGTACAAAAGAATGGCAGGTCCAAGGCCTAAAGCATTATTTAGAGCCTGCATGATCCCAGAACAAATAATATTCTTGAATGGCACCATTCAACAGACAACCTGTCTTGGCCTAGCCAAGATTAAAGACTTAAACAAACCGTCTATTCCAAAGCCCATACCTGATAGTAATAGCACTACAGACGAGGAGATAGACGTATCCCATATTTTACACCAAAAAATAACACATCCTGATTGGAAAAAATGGTTGATTTGGCCCACAGACACAAATAACTGTCAAGATAGATTCCTGAACAAAATACAGGGGTTTAAACAGACAAGGCCAGACCCTAGATATTCCCAGAGACAACATCCAGGGATAGTTACAACATACAGTGTAGGGAAACTATGCCTCGAATGGCTACAGAAATCCACACTGGCTGAAATTAAGCAACACTTGACTTTACTTAAAGACGGTGCTGACTTGCATTATTTCATACTGGGACCACGCAAACAGCGTCAAAAGCATTTCATAGCAGCCGGTATATACGCTGCATACAATGAGGCTTGGAAAGAAACACAAATAGAAACAGCAGAAAAAATACGAGAAATTGATTGTATTAATTTGGAAAAATCACTTTCTGTTGTGGACAATGGGTTAACGACTCTGTCCTCCAGAATATATTCACTGGACAGTATTGTATCATCTGCTATTGATATAATAGAGCAGGACTTACTAATGTTACAACATGGTCAGTTCCAATTACGTTCTATTGTACAGCTTGGCTGGACGTTGCAAAATCTGCGTTCAGGCTACGTGCCATGGCATTCTCTATCTTTAACCTTACTGATAAACAAATCAGTTTGGCACAAAAAAGAGCAGACTATACGATTCTGAGCATTGAAAAACTCGAAAGATTACCATTGACAATGTCAGAAAGACCTGTCATTGAATGGATAATATTTATTTATTTATTTATTTATTTATTAAGCTTATATCGCGCACAGCTACCCACAATGGGTTTCCCGGCGCTAGGGATAGACTGTAGAAGAAAAGGAGGCAGTTTCACCTAACCTGAATCACAGCAGGCTATAGGGCACGTTGAGAAAAAAGCCATGTTTTCAAGGCCTTACGGAAGCGGAACAAGTTGGTCTCGAGTTTTAGAGCCAATGGGAGGGAGTTCCAATATTTGGGACCCAAAGTAGAAAAGGAACGACCTCCCATTTTTGTCAGCTTCCATCTTGGCATGATGAAATTTCCCATGTCCGATGACCTTAGTGGACGTATGGGTCTATAAGGTGTTATCAACCCTTGAAGGTAGGCTGGGGCACTACCCTGCTTAACCTTGAACATATAGCATAGTGCCTTAAATTGAATGCGTTCAGGCATACTCAACCAATGAAGGTCACGTAAGGCGGCCTTGGCTGAAGTGCGTCTGGGAATGTTTTTCAGCAGGCGCGCAGCCGCATTTTGCACTACCTGTAACACCTGCAAGGTGGCTTTATCTGCGCCCAAGTAGAGAATATTGCCATAGTCCAGGCGAGATGTTACGAGCGCCTGGACTACGGTTCTGCGGGAGGAGAGTGGAAGCATCCACAAGATCTTATAGAGCCACCGCAGCGTTGAAAAGCAGATAGCAGCAACCTTAGTGGCCTGTTGTCTCATAGTTAACCTGTCATCAATAATGACGCCCAGGTTACGAACTGCAGTGGAAGGTGTAGGTACAGTTCCCAATTCGATGGGCCAATGGTGTGGGCCCCAGAGATGTTTATTCCGACCCAAAATGACCACCTCGGTCTTCTCCCCATTCAGTTTGAGACAGTTTCTCCGCATCCAGTCTGCCACAAGAGTGAGGCCAGACTTGAGTGCGGAGATGTTGTTCTCGTCTCTCCCTGATAGGGAGAAGACAATCTGGGTGTCATCAGCATAGGAAAATAGGGTTAGCCCAGCCTGTTCGACAATTGATGCCAAAGGTTTAACGTAAATATTAAATAATAAGGGGCTAAGGATTGAGCCTTGGGGAACACCGCGGGTGGATGGACAAATGGTGGAAGCAGCTTTAGGAGAGAACACTTGGAAACTTCGGTCTTTAAGGAAAGACACCAGCCAGGCCAAAACCTGGCCACCCACTCCTAGAGATTTCAGAGAATCAATAAGGATGGAGTGTGACACGGTGTCGAACGCTGCGCTCAAATCCAGCAGGATGAGCGCCATGGTGTTACCTTGGTCGACACCGTGCCTTAGACTCTCTGTTACCCCTAGGAGCGCTGTCTCAGTTGAGTGCCTAGACCGGAAGCCCGACTGATTGTAATACACAGAAGTATTACAATTTCGATAACAACTTTCCAGTTTAAATATTGCCAAGAGTATATACCAGCAGGCCAGTATGAAAGGTTGGGTAAAGGATACAGCAAGTCAACATGGAAATTACCTTATACACACAAATGTTATATTGAAAAGAAAAAGGAGGTATTTCTTAGTGGGAATAATTGTACAAAATCACTAAGTGGCACACTTCTGTGTCAAGGTATTAACTTGCATGGAGCCTGCCAAGGGTCTTCAAATAACCTTTCATGTCACCTGCAGCTCAGATAGAGCCATTCTTTAGACAGCTTTCCAACGGCAGCTACATTCTAATAAGTGACCACAGCAGTTGTGGCATGGTGCCAGGAAAAGCCTATCTCGTGAGCGTTAGTTCCATGGTCACTTGCTGTATGCAAGTATTGTATCCAAACAGCAATCCAGACATGGAGGCGGCAATATGGCCTTATTTGAATATCTCTTCTATTCGAATTGATACTTTAAGCAGAATGAAGTCTATTCTTTTACAGACAACTGTGCCTTTGACCTCGTCCACAGAAACGTATGATCTGTAAGTTGCAAGGACAGCGGCAGAGATACATTCCCTATTATCAACAAATTCGTAGAAATGTTAAGTCAAATCTTAAACATGTCTGATACCAGTGGCATTGCACATGTATTTAAGACAATTTTTTCGGGACTGTTAGCACCCATTCAAACAGTTCTGGGTGTTATCCGGAATTTTGTGCATTCATTTTTTGGCGGTTTGCCTCTTCTTCTGGGACTCGTAGCAGGAATTTTATTTTTGATTCTTCTGCTCCGATATGACAAGCCAAGCCACAGACAAGACTCCAGCAACGATGGGAGAAACGATCCTAGCTATACGCTACCGGGACCGCATCACTAAAGTCCTCGGATTTGCCCGGCTAAGAGATCTAACTACAACTTGGTTTCTTTCATTCAGACCAATCTGGCAAGATTGCATTTTACCTGTGCTTCGATGTATGCTATGCGGAGAAGAATGCGTGTTGGACGTCTGTCTTACACTACCATCAGCAGTACCAATGGATACAGATACCTTGCTAGGTCCGGTAATGACTCATGCATCGTGTTGTCCCCAGCGGCTACCTATTCTGATGACGGCATTCGTTGAGACTTCACCACTACGAGTATGTGGCGGTGGAGTATGAGATGAAAGCAGCACCACACAGGTACAACCTTTTGTGAGCATTGCTGATCCTGACATCGATGATAGCAATCATTCTCACACATGCACTGTTACAGCATTTTCGAACTTGGTCGAAGTTTCACCTGATGTCGTAGACCAATTTTTTGCAAGTCTGTCTGATATGATGTTCTCTCCTGAACAGAAAGAATAACTTTTTTTTAAAAACAACGAGCACACAGCGTTCCCTGAACTCTGAATTCGGCCTTCAGTTTTGATAAACACAGCTACTGAAAACAATTGGAACTATTTTTCCCCCTGAAAGTGAAATTATTTTTTTCACTTCCAAAATATTTACCCTTTTTCTTGCACAAAGTACTCTGCTTAAAGTAGAACTATTCTTAGAGAACAGAGCTTCTATTTTAGGAACTCTAGAGACAATATTTTACCTCAGCCTCTAGCACATGTACAGCATTTGTATAAATATGTGATGGATTGGTCTCGACCTTCTTTTCTGTATTCAGAGCCATTTCATGTGTAATTTTCGCAATTCATTCAGCTGATATATATATATATATGCATTTAACTGAATGATGACACTGCTTAATAAGCGTACAGTACCAATACTCATTTTTCGTGTATTTACCATATACCATTTCAAATGCGATTTATGTATTTTGGGGTGGGTTGGAAAACACACATGCATCGATATGTTTACTATTGCTTAGTTTTTAGTAATGATGGACATTAATTCGTGGAGTGGGTGTTGTGTTTCTATCTAGGACCCTAATTCGATATTCCCGATTTATGCTCTTATATGGCTATAATAAATAATATCCTTATAAAGGCATAAGAATCATATCCATATTTAGTAATAGCCCATGCAGTCCAAATACTGCAAGGCTACTCCCCATGACTCCTAGAAAGTACAACGCGTTCTTTAAACAAACCAAACCTCCAGAAACCTGGGAATTCCCCATTCGTTTGTTTTGATTTGTCCTAGAACTCCTGCGAGCACTGAAAGAATGGCCAGTTCTTAGTGACATCTTTTATTGACGTCTTATGTCCAACCTTACGTCCAACCCGGCACCTTTCAGGTATAAATATACCAACAGTTGCCTTAAGCAAACACACGGTGGTTTGGATCAGAGCGGCTATCTACTTGCCCGAGAGCCCAGCTGATGCGAGAGCCCACGGACGCTGCCCCTCCCTTTTGGCGCACTGAGAAAGACGCTGTCTTTTTCTCCAGCCGAGAAAATCCAGCTCCGGTGTTTCCAGCCGCCCTTGCGGGTTGCTGGGATATCGAGTCCTGAGAGAGAGATACCAGACCTCCTGCTTTCTATTACCCAGGTACGGAGCTGACTAAACCCTTGAGAGAATTCTTGATTCAGATTCCTTGGCAAAAACCAACTTAACTTAAACTGCTACTTACTTACTCCTTCCCACGTATTAGGCTTAGGTCAGGTACGTAGGCGTAGATTAGAAGCACCAGTTGAGTACATTAGTCAATGTATTTATGTATGTATATATTTTATCCATTTTAAAGTATCATATGGCTAAGAAACCATATCAATGCTTTTTCAGTATTATTTCATAATACTCCTTTTACTGTACGCACTTTACTTTATGATAAGTATTGCAATTGTGGTAATTCATTTCTCTTGCATGAAAAAGAAGACTGCTCAATAAATAACACCTTTTATTGAAAACGCCCGTCTCTCTATTTCTCTGCACTCTGGTGAAACTAAGTATGCCCGATTGACTGAGGTGTGGCGCCGCGGCCAGGGTGACTGACTCCGGAATCTGGGGATCACGGTTCGATCCCCGGCACCGACGGCAGATTAGCCCAGCACCATGTGACTCTGGGCAATAGCTTGCTTAATCTTCCTGACGGCCCCCAGCGCCTAGAGACCCTTACGGGTGATTGTGCTCTTTACAAATGTGGATTATTATTATATTACTGAGTAAAATAGCTGTCTATTGTTTTCACACGACTCTAGAGATACACTCTTATTCTGAGGGAGCAAAGTTGTCATGTTTATGGTTGTCAGAAGCTAATCCCTTCTTGTCTAAACTCCTCCTTGTTTACTCGAGAACGTTTCTTGTGACCTCTGGGCTAGCTGGCAAAACTAATTAAGTCTAATATAGTCAGTAGAGACCTAGCCGACCTCAGTCCTACGTCTAAACTGCTGTTTATATTATTCCAATGCGCAGAGCCTATTGGGAATATAGGAACTACACTACACTTCCAACTGAGCGCATCGCAACTTCCTCCATGCAATCCATACCCCTTTGTTAGACCAAAGAAAGCTATTTATAAGGCCTTGCAGATCTTTCAGAGAAGAGATTAATTAATATATGAAGGGATCAAATCAAAAATATAGGTAAAATTTGGAAAGATAGACATTTTAATCAAATTAGAGTAGCCCAAAATGGACAATTGAAGATCACTCGAGGATCTTAGTAATGCAGTCTTCTCTTTCTTTTTTGAATCAAGGTTTACTTTTGCTAACTCCGAGATCTTATGTGAGATTCGTATGCCTAAATATCGAATTTGCTTTTAGTTGTCACATTGCTAGGTGGTGTGTTCCATGTCATAATGCCTGTTTCTTTAACATTAATTAAATAACCAGAGACCCTCATAAAATGTGTCAAGATTTTCTCCAGGCAAGGCAGGATAGCAGGCGAGTCCCTAGAAAAAAACATCAGGTCGTCCGCGTATAAGGTGACTTTCTTTTCCCATCCATCCCATTGAAAAGGGGCTAAGATATGGCTAGCCCTAATGCTGCAGGCTAAAGTCTCTATATATAGATCAAACAATAAAGGGGAGGGGGGCACCCCTGTCTGGTCCCCCCTCCAACTTAATTGACTTCGACAGGTTACCAATAACAATAAGTCGAGCAGTGTTTTTTTTATAAATATTACTAATTGCACTAACAAAGTGATCCCTAGTCCAAACCTTCGAGTGATATAGGTTAAAAAAGGCCAGTTCACTATATCGAATAACTTTGCAGCATCGAATGTAAAGATCATAAGAGGTAAGTTATTAGTAGAAGCAATGTCAATCACACCAATCAATTCATGGGTTAAATCGTGAAGTTGGCGGCCCCTAATGAACCCCTTCTAGTCAGGGTGAATCAAGGAACTCATTACCGGATTCAACCTCCCTGCTACAATTTTAACACAGATTTTTTGTCGCAATTCAGCAGGGAGATAAGCCTGTATGACTCACATTTTATTGGGTCAATATTTGGTTTTAAGATCAAAGAGACAGCAGCCTTGTCCCAAGACCTAGGGATTCAGCAGCTATGTGAAAAGATCTCATCCAACAGAATAACAAGGACAGGGGCAATCTACTCTATCAAAGCTTTATAAAATTCTTTAGGAATACCATCAGTACCCGCTGCCCATTACTTTTTAAGATGTTTCATTACAGACTTAAGTTCTGCCAAGGAAATGTTCAGATTGAGCAGACTGGTTTGATTTTCTGAAAGGGATCGTAGAGATATACCCTCAATATATATTTTTTTAATTTGGGATCCCAAGATTGCTAAGTCTTCTGTATATAAGTACAGAAAGAAACCTTCAAAAACATGTTCTATTTTGCAACATTATTTCCTTAATAAAATTCCGGGTCTGGTTTATATGAGACTTCCAGGCAAGGAGTTTCCCACATCTTATCTTATCTTATCTTATCCAGAATTTGTACAGCGCACGTACACCCGAGGGTTTCATGGCGCTAACCAACAGTGCTAGGAACTAAACCCATGGGGAAGAAAGGGGGGTTACGCCAGCGTCTGCACAAAGAGCCATGTCTTAAGTTGCTGCCTAAACTGGAGAAGAGTGGTAGCGGAACGAATCTCCAGGGTGAGGGTGTTCCATAGCTTGGTAGAAAGCGTGGCAAATCTGCGTCCTCCCTTGCGTTGGAATTTGAAACGGGGAATGATCAGGAGGGTTTGAGAGGCAGACCGAAGATTGCGTAAAGGGATGTATTTAGGCAAAAGATCCTGAATAAACGTGGGGCTACGAACATTAAGGGCTTTGAACGTCATGCAGGCAGTTTTGAAGAGAGTGCGTTGTACAACAGGAAGCCAATGCAATTGCTTCAGCAGCGGTCTAGCGGATTGCCAACAAGGAAGCCGATAGATAAGTCTGGCGGCTTGGTTCTGAGCCAGCTGCAGACGCTTTCTGAGGGCAACCGGAAGGTCAAGGTAAATGGCATTAGAGTAATCTAAGTGCGACAGCACCAGGGCCATTACAACCTGGGTCAAGGAGGATTGGGTAAACAATCGGCTGATCTTCTTTATTCTGCGAAGATGAAAAAGCATGAAGACACTACAGCATTAACTTGAGGTCTCAATGAGAGCTCATCATCAATCAGGACCCCCAAGCTTTTCACAGATTTGGATGGATTGGGAGGGGGGCCAAGTTTAGAAGGCCAGTAATGAGGTCCCCAGAAAAGCTTACTTTTGCCGAACAGAACCAATTCTGTCTTTCCAGGATTCAACTTGAGATGGTTATTGTCCATCCATTGACCTATAAAAAGCAGGGTGGATTGAAATTGAAGAGCAGATTCAGGGGAGTCGTCGATGGTGAAGGTGAGTTGTAGATCGTCCACTACATTCATAATTAGCTAAGTTTTTTGCTTCTCACTTTTTTCTAGTGGTGTCCTTTTGTTAAAACCTCTCTGCTTTCCCCCCTGCCCGATTGCATATCTGTGTGGGATTTACTTTCATTCCTTACTCTGGAAATATCATCTTCAAATTTCTGATTCGCCCTTCAACCCACCCTAAATTTCTTGGCTGCCAAACTTATTACTCAGCTTCTTATAAAGGTCTTATAGGCATCCCAAGTTACCTCCAATGAAGCAGAGTCTTTGTTAAATTAAAAAATAGATACTGTATCTTTCTTCAGCTGTGATAGTATTAGGGGGTCGAAAAGTATGGTTCTATCAAAGGTCCACCTTTTAGTTAACACACCTCTTGGCATTTGTAGCTCAAAGACTACAGCAGAGTGATCGGAGAGTTGCTCCGGGACATGTGATACAGAAATCGTGCGATTCAGAAATCTTATATCTACCAGGAAGAATTCTACCCGGTAGAAGAGCCTATGTTTTTTATCATGAAATGTAAAATCCAGAAGGCCACCCAATCCCTTATACTTCTTCCTCCAGATATTTATCAGGCCTAAGTCATTTATCAGAACTTTAACAAAGGAACACATCTTTGTAGAGACTACCCTGTCCCCATTAGATCTATACAGAACTGAAGTTAAAAGAATATTAAAGTCGCCCCCGATAATAATAGGAACATTTGATTGAATCAGATGACTATAGTTGGTATTCAGAGGTCCCTCATCATCTATATTCGGACTATAGTAGCCTTCAAGAGTAGACCATTCATTTTGGATTTTAATATCACCAATAATCCATCGCCCCTTCGAATCTGCCATAACGTCAGAGTTGATTTAGCCTAGTGCTTAATAATCAAAGCCACTACTTTAGTATAACAGGTTAATATGTTTGTGGGGTCTGAATAGAAAATTCCATCCAAACTCTGCTTAACATGAATTGAATCCCATTCCTCAAAGGTTGGGTGGGTTTCTTGGGGAATAACAATGTCATACTTTGATTGACTCAGATATTGAAAAATTCTCCTCTGTCTACTCAAAACCCAAAGGCCGATAAAGTTCCACGTTAATATTTTAAAAGGAACTAAAGAAGAGATTAAAGTTGTATCTGAACCACCAAGCAAAATTTAAAGATGTCACAGACAGCCAGCAAATGAATTGTTCAGGAACCACTCTGTTTTTATTTACAATATTCCGTGTATTAAACCAATGAAGACTTTTTTTCTTTTTTCCCTATTATGCTCCCCACCTGGTGAAACTCAAAAATAACTTTTTCTAACTGTGCCCCCCTCCCAAAGAAATAGCCTCCAAAACTAAATGAAGAAGAGCATGCCAAAGGTACAGTCTGTACCCCTTTTACATTTTTTTTTATGTTGTTTATTTTTTACATACAGCTACATTAGTGAGAAATGAAATACTAAGCCTGGATTTCCTCTTCAGCTTTTCAATGTACATATAATAGTAATAATAATAATAATAATAATTCACATTTAGGCGCTGGGGGCCGTCAGGAAGATTAAGCAAGCTATTGCCCAGAGTGTGGTATATAAATAAATAATACCGGATCTATTTTTGAATGAATGAATGAATAACAGATAGCTCAATAAATAAGAGTCAAAATTCGAGGTAGTAGGAGTTTTTGCAGGTTTATTACAGCATAAGGACAGGAACAGGACAACCTGCACGGAATAGGATGGCAAGCCTGGCAGCTGCTGGGGCTGGATCTGGGATGAGCGCGCTGGCTTTTAATAACAATACATGAACATATATACATAACGCAAACACATAGCATTACATTGCAGTAGGCGTAGCAGTGGGTGGAGCAGAAGGTGTGACGCGTAGCAGTCGCGAAAGATAAGGGTAAAAAGAAGGTGTAACAGGGCGTATACATAGACATGTGGTGCAAACGTAACAGGATATGTCATGAATGGGGCGGAAACCATGGAGGGGTCTACCTAAGGAGCCGGGACCTCTAACCTGATGGTGCGCGCAAACTGGCAATGACGTATCACTAGGAGAAGCTGGGGGCTATGAACTCTGTGCTAGGAGCAGAGACTGAAGTCTGGAGGGTCGGAGCGACATGTACCTAAACAGTATCTAGTATCTGATGTTTAGAGAACATGTTGATATGAACTAGAAGTTAGGAGGGGAAAGGCTAACTTGATTCTAAGACTGGACCATGCATTATTCTACATGTAGTGCGTGATGAAGAATATTAAATGACCATTAAATACAGTATTTCTCTAAACGTGGAGACGTGAAGGCTAGACAATGACGGAAACTATTGATGCGATTCAGTAGCTTTAGGAATGCAGGGAAGGAGGACTGAACTGATAACTGGAATCATAACATATTCTTGGCAGACTCAGAGACTGAGCCAGGCTGGACCGGGCACTGCGAGGCAGGAAGTAAGTGAAGGGTCGAGGATACAGGTGGGGGCTGTATCGCTCCTCAGCGAGGCTTCAGGAGACAGGAGCTGAATCTGGTGTCCGGGCCCTTTTGAGGCCTAGAAACGGGGACTTTATAATGGAATAACGTGCACACTGAGAAACGTGGCAACGTAGCTTTACATAGGCCTGATAATCGTAGTATTCACGAGGACTGGAAACTGGCATACTAGAGGTGGACACAACTGTAATTGCGTCATTAATCGGACATGGGGAGTACATATGCATATTTAATCATGCACACATAACATATGATGGATGACACGTAGGGACACAGAACATGGCAAAATTTACTTTTCCACATTCCCTCCTTGTCACTACGTTTCCATCAGGAAACATCAATATTCATGATACCATCTATCATTTCATACAGTATCATTTGCTCGTCTCGAATTATCCTGGAACGGGATTTAGAACGGGGCTTGGGACTAGGAATACAAGAGGTAGCACACATGCCGCAAATCGCAGGGCCACATTGTATACAGAGGCAGCAGCTGAATATGATCGCTACTGCGATACCTAGAAAGGACAGGACTTTCCATCCCAGGCGGAAATTATATTCCAGAACCAACCGGACCATGTCCAGGTGCCTGGATCTTGGTGTAACAGATGGGCAATTTTATGAAGTCTGGTTATAGCTGAATAAACAGACGGCGCGTTATTTGGAATGAAAATGCAGCAACTAGATCCGATGACTCTACAAGCCCCGCCCCTATCGGCCAGTATGACGTCAAGGACGAGACGATTCTGTAAAACGACAAATCTCATAGCAGATTGCTCTTCGGTTAAGTTACCTAGAGCAGAGGCAGTCTCATCTACTACAGCTTCAAGGGTTCTTGTTAACCTACGGATTAGCTTACTATTTACAACTGTACCTAAATAAGGGAAAACACCTTTATCAATATCAATGAATTGTTCTGCAGCAGTTTCAGTATAGTCGACAATCGGGAGATTTCTCTTGTGTCTAGTATGTACTAGGTAGGAATTCCTATGGTAGTCAGGTGGGGCTAGGAAAACAGGTGGCAGTAGGAAGGCAATGTAACAGGTTCCCTCCCAATCGAGGGGCAGACGAACATATGCGGTCTGACCACAAATAAAATAAGAATGACGTGAAGCTTTAAAAATAGAGTTCCCACTGTCACTATACTTGACAATAGTAGTACAATCACTATGTCCTACATGTATGGAACCATTATTTCGGACACATAATTCGCCTTTGACTGGTAGTACTGAAATAGCGGGTAAGTCTGGAGTAGTATCAGACTGAACATTCAGGACCATAAAATTCGACGAATAATTACCTAAATTATACACTTCATTCTCTAGATCTAAACCTGTTCTGTGGGGGAGACCTTGCTTGTCTGGGAAACATGTACTGTTAAGAAAAGACATATCTGTTGAGGATGACGTTAACGTGGACCATGCTCCACACGAACCATTATGTGAAAAAGGATAAGGAAAAAGTGGCAGAACTCCCTTCGGGGTCTGGAAAGGGGGGAGTCGACCACATACCCAACAATTAGTGGCATTGCTGGTCTGGTGTGAGTAATGTAACATACGGATAAATGAGTTATTACGCATAGCGAGGCGGTAGGACAGCTCGTGAGGAGGCAGATCACTAAACGTGTGCTCTACTGTAACATTAGAATGCTTATTTACATGAGGAACTGGAAAACACAGGTAAAATGCGTAACTAGTGCAGGAAGTCAAAAGGCTGAGAAATAATATGAAACATAGAAAAACGATACATCGGATTGAGTTTTGACTAATTCTCTCACTATGGGGGTCTATTTTATACATGTCAGAAACAGTCTAACCGTTTCACCTAGGGGAGGACTTAGACAATCAAACTGACTGACTTAATTTACTAGACCGTAGTTTCTGTTTATACTCCTGCTGCGGAGTTTTCTCTAACAGGGGAGGGGTTGTAACAATGTCATTTGCGGGACAGTCCTTGAGAGCAATATTCTGGCAAGTTTTTAAATCCTGGGAAATGTTCTTGGAGACCGGCTTTAATCCGTAGAATTTCTTGACGTGCGAAAGGTGTACCCAGCCGCGGCGTCCTTCCAATTTCACGGCTGTACGGGTGGTGAGGAGGACCTGTCGGGGCTCTTTCCATCGAGGCTCCAGCGGACTTGATCTGTCAAAGTTGCGGACCATCACCATGGATCCTGGAACGATTTCATGCGGTGCCACCTCGGTATTGTCTGGAAATGCGGCGGCAACCTGTGAACGACATGAGTTGAGGGCAGACATCAAGGAAGCTAGGTAATCTGTCAGCATATTACTTGAAACATCGGTAATACTTCGGGGTCTAGGAGTACCCCACATGTTAGGGGGGCGGCCGAATACGACCTCATACGGGGACAGACCTGATCTGGAATGTGCGACCATGCGCATATAAAACAAAGCAACTGGCAGAGCTACTAGCCAGTCCACACCTTTTTCTTTACATACTTTGGCGATTCGGATTTTCAGGGTCTGGTTATGTCTCTCAACGAGACCGGCTGCTTCAGGATGGCGTACACAATGGAACTTCCACTGGTACCCTAGCAAAAGGGAAACGTGCTTCATTAACTCTGAGGAGAATGGCTGGCCGTTGTCAGAATATACGACTCTAGGGAGTCCATAACGGGGGAAGAACTCACGAACCAACTGCTTGGCAGTGGTCGCGGCTGTGTAATCTGGGACTGGATATGCTTCTGTCCACCTGGACAAAGCGCATACAACTACAAGGACATACTTGAAACCTCGACATCGCTCCATCTGAATATAATCCATCTGGAGGACTTCAAAAGGGTGGTCAGGGGGCTGGAAACCACCTTGTTCCACCGGGACACTTTTACCTGGATTAAACTGACAACATATCATACAGGTACGGACTTTCTGCTTGGCTGCAGCTCGTAAATGCTTGTTGAACCAAATGTTCTGGATACTGTCTAACATAGCTTTTTCTCCTAAATGTGCTGGACTATGTGCGGTATTAATAATGACTTGAACCATAGAGTCGGGGAGAAACCATGTGGCTCTACCCTTTGTCACCCATCCTTGATCTGTCTGGACCCCTCCTTGTTCAGACCATTTCTTGATTTCATCGGGAGTAGCATGTGACTGGATATCTATGACATCCTGGGTGGGGTCCTTAACTGTCATGCATGTAATCGGATCTGGAGTATGTGTCTGATTAACTTGAATGTCTGGAGTCTGTGCTGTAAGCTTGGCTGTGCGATCTGCTAGATCATTACCTTGGGAAATAATGTCAGTAACTTTCGTATGGGCTTTGCACTTCATGATAGCAATAGATGCCGGTAAGTGTATGGCATCTAACAGAGCTTGAATAAGGAGACCATGCTGAATCTTGGTTCCATGAGAAGTCATGAAACCTCTCTCCTGCCAGAGCACTCCAAAGTCGTGTACAACTCCGAATGCGTAGCGTGAATCTGTGTAAACATTAACTTTCAAGTTCTTGGCGTGTATGCAGGCTTGTGTCAGAGCAACTAGCTCTGCTGCTTGAGCGGACAGAGTGTCAATACGGTGTGTCTCAATAACTTCAGTGTCAGTAGTCACTGCATACGCGGCGACTAGTTCTCCTGTACTTGTTCTCATACATGAACCATCCACATAAAGTGTCAGGTCGGGGTCTGGTAACGGAGTATCTGTCAGATCTTGTCTTGGCTTTGTCGTAATGTTAACTACTTCCACACAGTCATGTGGGTCAGGATTTGAAGTACCTGATGGTAACAGTGTAGCAGGATTTAAAATGTTGCAGCGTCTGATTTCTATGTGTGGCTGGAACAGTGTCAATTCATAACCTGTTAGACGTGCAATTGTCAAGTGCTGAGTTTGTGTTCGGTTTAAAAGAACTTCCACGGAATGTGGAACTTGTACCGTCAAGGTATGTCCTAAGACTATAGAATCACTTTGTCTGATAGCTAGTGCTGTGGCTGCAACTGACTTGAGGCACGCAGGCAACGCCTGGGCGACTGGATCTAATGTGCTCGAAAAATAAGCACAGGGCTTGTTTTGTCCTGCTTGATCTTGTGTGAGAACAGATAATGCTGTACCTTCGCGTTCTGTGACGAAAAGTGTAAAAGGCTTACTGTAGTTCGGTGTAGCTAGAACTGGAGCTTGGCATAGGGCTTTCTTTAACTCGTTGAAACTCAGTGTATGTTCAGATGTCCAAGGGAGAACAGTCGATGCGGCTGCCTCCTGTGTCGTTAACTGTATCAGTGGCTTGGCTAGAAATGCATACTGGGGAATCCATTGTCTACAGTAAGAAGTAAGGCCGATAAAAGCACGTACCTCCTTCTGGGTCCTGGGCTGAGGAAGACTCGCTATCAACTGGATGCGGTCTGGTGTCAACTGCCTACCCCTCTTGGACAGTAAGTGTCCTAAGTAGACCACTTGCTGGACACAGAATTGAAGCTTCGAAGGGGACACCTTGTGCCCCATCTCGGCTAGGAAATACAGAACCGTCAGTGACGCTCGCTCGCAGTCACGTTCGGAACGGGCTGTGATCAGTAGATCATCGACATATTGGAGCAGGGCAGTGTCAGTTGGCATGTGAATGTTGTCTAGTTGTCTCTTAAGTGCTTGACTGTAAATACTAGGACTTTCTGTGAAACCTTGAGGAGCGCGTGTAAACATATAGCTCCTTCCATTTAAACAGAATCCGAAAAGGAACTGGCTGTCTGGGTGAATAGGAACACTGAAAAATGCGTTCTTGAGGTCTATTACTGTAAAGAACGTGGCTTCGGAATCAATGGCTGTCAATAGGGAAGAGATGTCTGGGACAACTGGGTACTGAGGAATAATACATTTATTAAGCTCTCGTAGGTCGATCACTAATCGATATACTGGGGGTGCATTAGGATCAGTACGTTTCATAACTGGAATGATCGGAGAATTATATACATTGGAGTCAGTTTCTACAACCACTCCTTGAGCAATGAGCTCGTCAATAATTTTGGATAAGGCTGCTACAGCCTCGGGTGGCAATCTGTACTGTCTGATTCGTGGCAGGACTACACCTGGTTTGAGAGTCACACGATAGGGTGTGATTTGCATATAACCTACATCAGTTGGACCTTGCGCCCATAAATGCTGCGGGACATTAGACAGTCTTGAATCAAAATCTCGTAATACATAGTGACCCTTAAAGTCACGTAGGAACAATCGTATTCCCTCGGGGGAACAACATATAACTGCACCTAACTCTTTCAATGTCTTAATGCCTAACAGATTTTCTGGACATGACTTAGTAAGTAACAGATCAGTAGTGCGGGACAATGGACCTACTTCTAGAGTAACTGGCTTTGAAATCTCATTTACGATAGGCTTTCCTGAAAATCCAAGGGAAACATTTCTAGAGCCTGAGAGCGGAGCCCCTGGAACTTCGGCGTGACTAATTGTGGTCCTACTTGCCCCTGTATCAATCAAAAACTTTCTGTCTTTCCCTAATACTTGACTGTGAACATAGGGACCCTCTTGATCTACAGGTATCTCGATGAGAGGCAAGCCTACCTCCCTCTCTAGGCTGTTTCATGAATACTGCTGGTACTCTGGATACTCAGACTGTGCATACTGGTACATCTGCGATGTAACGTGCTGTGTTGCAGCGATAGGCTGCGGTGCTGTAACTGTCTGTTGTGCATTCTGTGGCTGAGGAGTCTGTGAAACTTGCTCTTGTCTAGGCGGACGTGGTCTTTCTTTAGTCTTACCAGTAGCTATGTTATGTTTCAGAACTGTACACTCGTTTATGAAATGACCTGGCTGTTTACAATAATTGCAGTTCCCTTTAACGGGTGCTGCAGGATGACTGGCTTGATTCGGACCCCTCTTCTGACTGTCTTGAGGAACAGATTGTGCAACTAGTACTTTCATTTTCGTGTCTTTCATACGTTTTCTCTCGTGTTCTTGTTCTTCTCTGATTCTATTCTGGTGATACTGAAGCATCTGGAGCATCTGGGACGGAGTATTAGCTTGCCAGGTACTTTCGACTTTCAGAACTCGGTTTTTAATTGGTGGACTTGAATTCTCGACTAATTTAGTAACGAAAAGGTGAGGGTACGACTCACTACTTGTCTTGAGACCACTGTTGATACTAAAGCACTTTTCAAACCTAGAATAAAAATCACTAATATCTTCATCTTGTTTCTGTTTACAGGCTGAGATTGCATCCCAGTCTTCCTTTTTCGTTGTTAATAATCTGGGTAAAACTTGAATCAATAATTCTGGTAATTCTTTACATTTCTCTCCTAGACCAGTACCTGGTACACGTATCTTATCTTCTGCTTCTAGGATTGCCCAATCTATCTTTTTCTCTCCCACCTCCCATTCTTTTTCCTTTAGCTTTTCATACACCCCTGCGGGCAACAGGACCTTTAACATTTTAATTATGTCTGGATAAGTGTATTCTCCCATACGGAGCATGTCTTTTAATTCTCTATGGAACCCTGCTGGATCTTTGTCATGACAGGGAATTAATTTCTTCATTTCGAGGAGTTCCATCTTTGTAATCGGGGTGTAAACAAACACTCGTTGCATTTCACCGTCCTCTGTCTTAACTGGATGCACTTCTCATAACGGGTTCTGTCTTTCCATGTAAAATGGTTTACTTTCTGGGGGTGAGACATGAACAAAATGCGGGTTCAGAAACGTTCTATATTTGTGACGCTGTTCTAGAATGACACTAGTTAAATCGGTACCTAGACCTCTCCATCTATACTGGAGTAACTCGTTCAGGATATCGTGTAACGGACCTGGATCAGAGTGCTGACCCTCATACAAAGTAATGAGGTGCTGGATCATATACATACCCACCAGTCGCTGCTCGGCTGGGGGCAATTTCAGAAACATTTGTGCCACTATTTCGTCTGGAAAAGTGGTAGAATCAGTAATCCATCGGACTGCTGATCGGGCTAGTTCTTGTTCATGCATAGTACTTAACTCACTATAACCGATTCGTGATTTCAGAATGTGATCGGTAGCTTGGAATACTTGTTCTAGGGAACCTCGTTCTGGTACTGAATGATGGGAAATTGGCTTGTGTTCTAGACGTAAATGGCGATCTGGAAATCTAGGTTTTCCTACATACGCTATTCTGGCGGTATTCTCATCGTCTTCCTCTTCAGGATCAGAGGTACTTTCTTTCTCGCTTACTTGTGCTGCTTTACGCTGTTCGTGTATCTTTATTATCTCTCTACGGATTTTCTTGTACATACTTTCCATGGCACCAATGGTATTGTGCTTTCCTTCGGCTATATTATCACTCCACTTTGTTAGAGTTTTCATTTCTTCCGGGTCTTTAGACGGATGATCCTGTTCTCTTATTAGACAGTTAATTAAGAACTTTAATATCATGCGCTGAATCTCGGCTTTCCTTTGAGACATGGCATCACTAATACTTTGTGGGTCATCCCCTGTACGGATGAAACGATATATCCTGTCTAGATCTTCTTTCATATTCGGCAGGGTGACTAGATACTCGGTCACTCTCCTTACGCGTACGGAATATAAAACCATATTAAACTCGCCTGGAACTGGGTCATAGACACATTCGCCAAGGGTTTGCCTGATCTCTGCAACAGACTTATTACTTTTAGGAGTACGCTGTGATGCTTGAGCATGTAATTCGAGTGCTGATAAACGCTTGCGTGGCGGCGGGGTTTGAGGAGGACCTCCTCCTGCGGCCCCTAGACTAGAATCGTCGACTGATATTCTTCGTGGTGGAGCGGGAAATTGAAATGCTGGCTGGACCGGGGGTACCGTAGCAGGTACTGCATGGGGTGCCCCGGTGTCTGGAGAAGCAGGATGTGCCTGATTTACAGGGACTGGCGGAGCGCGAACAGGATTTGCATATTCTGGGACTGTGTCGTCCAAATAGGACGAAATAAAAATATCAGCTGCGGTCTGTTTGTGACGTAGCTTGGTCGGAACTAATGGTGGCGGGAAATTACTGGATGCCTCCGGGGTCGCTTTTGGCAAGCCCTCGGCAAGAAGAGGATACATACCCTTAATAAGGGCATTCCTCTGTCTGTCTGACTGTTCGGCTTTGACTTGTTCACCTATCTCGATTAATTCTTTTTCTTGGGCTCGTTCTAAGGATTCTCTACTTAATTCTGACTTTCTGATTTCCTTTTCAGTTCTTTTATGAGATTCTTTACGCCATAACTCGATGGCATCCTTCTGTGACTGTCTGGCTTTCTTTTTCCATAATGCTTCTTCTACTCGCATGATGCATTCAGCATCCCATGTACCCGATACGGGCCATCTATACTTTTCTTCTAACTGTTTGGTATACTCTACCCATAAATCTAGATACAATATGGCGCTTATGCCATGTTTCTGATACATAAAGTGACCTGGACTGTCCCTGGGCGGGACGGGAACTGCTGCTTCCAGCAGACCCTTTCTAGTTTTTAACTGACGTAACTTGGAAAATATGGGCATGACTGAACTGTAATCTAGACACAATACAATACACAATGAACACGATACTTATCCCCCATTCATACCACGACATTAAAATACATGAAAAACATTTAAAATAACAGTTCGAACAGAATACTACCTGGAAATACTGAGAACAGAACACATAAATTTTCTCGAGAACAGAAACTGACTAGAACAGAAACTAGATGCACTGCTGAAACAGTACGAAACTTACCGGTCTCGTCAAGAGACACGTCAGGACCCGCATCCACCGACGTGGACACTTCGTTTGTGGGACTGTGTACCACCAACCCACAGACCAGAGTCAATTAAATTGACCCTGTCTAGATACCACCCCAGTAACGGTACTCACCGGGCAGCAAGAACGGAAGGCCTCAGACTGGACTGGACTGCTACGACGACGGACGACGAACTTCGGACTTCGGACTTCAGTTACGGGTGGACCTCCGGATACCTCGGACCTTGGACTCTTGGCTTGGGCTCTGGTCGGGACTCGCCGCGTTCCTCCACCGTCTCGTCTGGATGCTGGACCGCCTCCTCCGTCTCCTCCGTGGGCCTGAGGGATACTTGAGCAGAAATATCTGCCACTGCGCAGAAGAGTTCCGTCACGACTGCAGAGGGTCAGGGGGTCGGCGTGGCTTCACCGACGCGTGGGGAAAGGGCAAGTCCCTATTCGGGCGCCATTATGTGGTATATAAATAAATAATACCGGATCTATTTTTGAATGAATGAATGAATAACAGATAGCTCAATAAATAAGAGTCAAAATTCGAGGTAGTAGGAGTTTTTGCAGGTTTATTACAGCATAAGGACAGGAACAGGACAACCTGCACGGAATAGGATGGCAAGCCTGGCAGCTGCTGGGGCTGGATCTGGGATGAGCGCGCTGGCTTTTAATAACAATACATGAACATATATACATAACGCAAACACATAGCATTACATTGCAGTAGGCGTAGCAGTGGGTGGAGCAGAAGGTGTGACGCGTAGCAGTCGCGAAAGATAAGGGTAAAAAGAAGGTGTAACAGGGCGTATACATAGACATGTGGTGCAAACGTAACAGGATATGTCATGAATGGGGCGGAAACCATGGAGGGGGCTACCTAAGGAGCCGGGACCTCTAACCTGATGGTGCGCGCAAACTGGCAATTACGTATCACTAGGAGAAGCTGGGGGCTATGAACTCTGTGCTAGGAGCAGAGACTGAAGTCTGGAGGGTCGGAGCGACATGTACCTAAACAGTATCTAGTATCTGATGTTTAGAGAACATGTTGATATGAACTAGAAGTTAGGAGGGGAAAGGCTAACTTGATTCTAAGACTGGACCATGCATTATTCTACATGTAGTGCGTGATGAAGAATATTAAATGACCATTAAATACAGTATTTCTCTAAACGTGGAGACGTGAAGGCTAGACAATGACGGAAACTATTGATGCGATTCAGTAGCTTTAGGAATGCAGGGAAGGAGGACTGAACTGATAACTGGAATCATAACATATTCTTGGCAGACTCAGAGACTGAGCCAGGCTGGACCGGGCACTGTGAGGCAGGAAGTAAGTGAAGGGTCGAGGATACAGGTGGGGGCTGTATCGCTCCTCAGCGAGGCTTCAGGAGACAGGAGCTGAATCTGGTGTCCGGGCCCTTTTGAGGCCTAGAAACAGGGACTTTATAATGGAATAACGTGCACACTGAGAAACGTGGCAACGTAGCTTTACATAGGCCTGATAATCGTAGTATTCACGAGGACTGGAAACTGGCATACTAGAGGTGGACACAACTGTAATTGCGTCATTAATCGGACATGGGGAGTACATATGCATATTTAATCATGCACACATAACATATGATGGATGACACGTAGGGACACAGAACATGGCAAAATTTACTTTTCCACAAGAGTCACATGGTGCCGGGCGAATCTGCCGCCGGTGATCGAACTGTGATACCCTGATTCCGGAGTCAGTCACCCTGCCGCTGCGCCACACCTCTCCCTAGTATATTTGCTTTTATATGCAGTATATTATAATTAATGTATAGGTTGTATGTTTTTTATGCTATGCAATGTCTCAAAATGCAATTATCTCAGTTATAAGACCTGGCATCCTTGGCATGGTGTCCTCTGACGTTTTTTGCTTTCTAACCTCCTGATTATTGGCTATGGGATTCTGGGCACCTTATCACTGCTTACCAGTGCTATATCGCAGATGATCTGTCCTTAAAACATGGTAATATTGGTGTGGTATCTCCCTCTCTTAAGCCCCCCCGGCGCCCAGCATGTGATGGAACTGCTCGCGGTGACATCACTTGGAATGTCACCGCGATCAAGATTCCAAGGCGAGCGCCGGCGACAGTGCGAGAGGAAGCTGTTCATGATCAGGCTGTGGCTGAGGTCGTTGGAGCTATGTCTGATTAATAAAGGCATTTGGTTAACTAACGCTGGCGTCATATCCTCCTTTCTACACTGGCGACGAGGGTAAAGGAGCATCAGCGACCTCAACACGCTATCGTCATCTGCTGGAAGTGACAGCAGGGTAATTAAGCAGACAGCTGAGCAGCATTCCGCAGAAGGGAAGCGCAGGAAAAGCAGAGGCAGACCGCGTCGTAAAGGAACCACCAGTTGAGGAGGCTGCGGCGAAGTATAAAGGAAGAGAAAAAAATAAGGTGGAGAGGACGACTGCGGGACCGTTAGTGTTGCCAGGCTGCGGTGTGTGAGGAGGCCCTCGGCTGTCAGCGGGGAGCGGAAGTGCGGTGAAGAAAGAGAATTGCCTCACAGTTCGTGTGAGCTGTGGGAACTGTCGTCAAGCTAGTCTTGGGATGCTGTGATCTTCGTGTCAAGGTATGGAAGTAAGCGGGGGAGGAGGTTATCTCGTGTGCTGAGTCGGGCACAGGCGAATCGGTTTTGGTGCAGCGTGTGTGAAACCCAAATCTGAGGCGGCGCACAGGCACCCAGTGATCAGCGAGGCAAAGGGGCGGCAGGCAGGACTGGGCAGACTCTTACCAGCTCGAGCGCCGCGCTGTTGTCACCACTCGGCCTCCGGGTGCAAAGAGTTTGGGTTCCATTCAGGAGGGCCACCGCACGTAGGAGACAGCTACGGGAAAGCAGCGCACACAGCAGCGGGTTCCTTCCGGGGGCGCTGTATCTTCCCGACCCCTCCCTCTCATCTTGTGGCTCAAGGGTGGTGTCGACTAACAAACGTAGCAGACTGTGGACACTACCCCACATGTGTAGGAGGGGGTTGCGGGACTCTCTCCACCATCCTAGGACACCCTTTTCGTTGCTGGCGCCGAAGTCTCCAGGCAGGAAGTCCCCACAGGCAGAGGAAGGGAATCGCATCCTCATTGGCTCACCTGACCATAGCCATAGAAAGGGGACTGGCTACAGTACCATCAGACTGAGTGAAAAAAAAACACAGACACTACCACTGAGCAATGAGAGCAGTGTCTGTAGGTGGAGATCTTTCTACCGCAATTCCTGTTTGACTGTGTGCTTAGCCCTAACACGCCCTGGGACAAGTGAAAGAGAGCTTTATTGTTCATCCTGAATGTGTTGGCAGTAGAGCATAATATATGGCGTGCAGGGTGTCAATTTAAAAAAAATAAGGGATGTAGGTTTCCTGTGGGTTACTAGAACTACAGTGGTTCAGAGGGCACGTGCATTCTTCTGGGTACTAGTATTGACCTGTAGCGTCCAACCATGCAAAGTGTGACCCCTCCACCGTTTTTCCTAACCACCCCAGGCGATCCCACGATTCAGTGGAAGAAATGGAAGAAAGTGTTTTTAAATTATGCCACTGTGTGTGGGCCAAACCTTGGTCTTGAGAGGAAAGTTGCGTTGCTGGCCTATTATCTAGGGGCAGAAGGTGAGGAAGTCCTAGATCACCTCCCAGACTTAGGGGTGCAGGAAGCTAGGGGGCTGAACGAGTTCGAGATAAGTCTAAAGAAACTAGATGTACACTACCTCCCCAAGACCAGCACGATCATGGAGAGGTACCATTTTGGGAGAAGAGCACAGAAGGAAGGGGAGTCCATAGAAGATTTTGTGTCTGACCTGAGGAAATTAGCTGCCACGTGTAAGTTTGGTGGCGCAAGCGAGGAAAGAATCAGGGACCAGTTTGTGTTGGCTTGTAGAATGGAGCGAGTGCGGGAAGAATTATGGCTCAAGGACGACCCACCCTTGAGAGAGGTCCTCATAATAGCTAAACAGGTAGAGCATATGCTGCAGTGCGTCAAGGAGATAAAACAGGACGCAGAGGAAAAGAAAAGCGAAGAAAAGACCAATGTAAGCGAGGTGGTGACGGAGTGTGAGGCAGTATCTGTGGTAAAGGGCCAGAAGGTAGCGGGAAGAGAACAGAGAGAGGGCAAAGTAGGAGGATCATTCAGGGGTACCTGCTATAGGTGTGGTAAGCAAGGGCACTTTGCTAACGACAGAGAGTGCCCTGCTCTCAGATTCACGTGTAATAAGTGTGGGAAAAAAGGACATTTCAAGCAGTACTGCAAGAGCGGGCAAGGAGCCAGTAGACAGGGTAGAGACAGGACCAATGTAGTGTGCGATGAGATAGTGGTGCAAGTGCAAGAGTCACAAGTCTACAGTCCCAGCGAGGTCACGTGCGGGGAAATAGTGGTGCAGGTGGAAGGAGGACAGGTCAGTAGCCCTAAGGACACCATTAGAGTAGGAGATGTGGACTTAGAAGCTCTGTTCGACTCCTGTTCTAGGATCACCATTATTAACGCAGAAGAGTTCTCACGAGTGTCTAAGGGCAAGATAACGTTGAGGAGAATGGACCTGAGGCCTGGGGGGTATGCTGGTCGCCCTATCTCCATGAAAGGGTTGCGCTTTGTACCACCCCGAAACCAATGGCATGGTCGAGCGTTTTAATAAGACCCTCAAGGAGAGCATCCAGTTGGCCAAGGCCAGTGGCATAAGCTGGAAAGAAGAGGTGTGGAAGCGATTAGAAGCATACAGGTTCACGCCGCATCAGACCACGGGCGTCACCCCGTTCGAGCTACTCCGCGCCAGGATACCCAACACCAAGCTCACCCCAGGGTGGATGGAGTGGCACAAGGGGTGGTCAGACCGGACCAAGGAAACGGAGAGCGTGAAGAGGCAAGAAGAGGCCATGAAAAGAAGGAAGGAAGGATACGACCGGCGTAAAGCCGCCCGGGAGGTCGAGTTCAAAGTAGGAGATAGTATCAAAATCAGGTCTCCCACTGGGAGAGCAAGCTGGTCAGGGTACAGCTGTCCCACTAAAATCACCAAACTATTCAAGAATGCAGTCAAGACTCAGGAGGGAAAGATATGGAACCTGGGGAGAGTGGTAAGATACCACTCGCCAGAGAAGGACACTGAGAGTGAAAGGGTTGGCGAGGGTGGCTCTATGCAGGACCTCAGTTCCACCACCAAGAGGCTGACGGCAGGCCCTCACCCAGGTAATAGGCCCAACAGGAGAGCGACCAGACCCCCCAGGCACTTTGATCAATATGTTATGATGTAGCCTATGCTTTCCTGCCTACCTTGAGTTGACACCCGACTAGGTCCGGGTCCATGCTGCCACTCCCACCCCTCTAGAGCTTATAAGCCTCACCCTGTACGTTTCGTTGTTCATGTTCTAATTTATATTTTTCCTTCCGCAGGGAAGGGGGATGTGTGGTATCTCCCTCTCTTAAGCCCCCCCGGCGCCCAGCATGTGATGGAACTGCTCGCGGTGACATCACTTGGAATGTCACCGCGATCAAGATTCCAAGGCGAGCGCCGGCGACAGTGCGAGAGGAAGCTGTTCATGATCAGGCTGTGGCTGAGGTCGTTGGAGCTATGTCTTATTAATAAAGGCATTTGGTTAACTAACGCTGGCGTCATATCCTCCTTTCTACAATTGGCTTATCCAAAATTGGCGGATTTAATTTACTTATAAGTCCCCATTAAAGTGCACTATATGTGCCCATGACCTGTAAATTAAATGCTACTAGTGGGCCTGCAGCACTGCTTGTGCCACCCACTTAAGTAGCCCTTTAAAGGTGATTCAGGCCTGCCATTGTGGAGCCAATGTCTGCCATTTTGACATGGCAAGTTAACCTTTTTTACCAGGCCCAAACCTTCTTTTTTAATGGATATGTCACCCCTAAGGTTGGCCACTAACAGCCGCAAGGGCCAAGTTCAGTGAATTTCAAAGGTTGGGCATCTACTTTTAGTTTTACATGTCTGGATAGTGAAAAACACGTACTTTTGTTTTTCACTACTGCAAGGCCTATCTCGCGCATAGGTTAACATTGGGATTACCTTATTACATTTCATAAGTGTAATTTCCAATTAGGAAAAGATGCATATATCCAGGTTGGTGTCACTTGACTCACAATTTAAAACCATAACTTATAGAAAAGTTAGATTTTAAGTTGCAAGTCTGAAAATGTCACTTTTAGAAAGTTTGCAGCATTGGGTGGTTGGGCCCTTCTCAACAGCCATGTGGGCCTCTACCAAAATACAAGAAACAAAATCGGAAGGTGGCTGCGTGATTTCAAGTCACTTTCCTTAGAGACAGGGACAAGTTAATCAATAAACAAGGCCTGTGTATTCATTTCACAATTTATTATACAAAGTTTCTGCATTTTAACATTTCTGAAAAGGAGCGGCACTCATCTTTGACATTTTTCAAGTGTACCATACCAAAAATCAAACAGAACAATGACAGCCCATCAATACTCTCCTTAGTCAAACTAGTGCAGTGGACACAGTACAATGATTGTTAAAGGCTCTTTCCTATCAATAGTAACAGTGCTCAACATGTACAAAAAATAAGTGTCAACAAGTGCAGGTGCATTGAAAAACACACATTTAACGACA
This sequence comes from Lissotriton helveticus, assembly GCF_964261635.1. Classification (NCBI taxonomy): domain Eukaryota; kingdom Metazoa; phylum Chordata; class Amphibia; order Caudata; family Salamandridae; genus Lissotriton; species Lissotriton helveticus. The sequence goes on from NC_136068.1 coordinate 946,978,377, forward strand.
ATCATTTTGACCAGTAAAATGTTTTTAGCCAGAGGGTTTTATTTACTTTGACCCTCTTAGTGCTGGCAAAGGGGTGTCAAAATCATCTAATATGGTGCAGATTTGTAATTTTTTACGGTCTAAATCATTGTCCATACTGATGGAAATAAAGTCAAATCCACAATGGTCAACGCTAACATGTTTTGAACTGCTGTTTACTGTGGGTTCCCAGCAGGACGAGGGCTGGTGGTGTTCTTATGTATCTGTAGGAAGCGTATAACACTGTGTTAGCTGCCATCTGTAACCTCTCAACATTCTACAGCATATATTCCTCATGACTCCAATGTTACTATTAAACGTTAAGGGCAGGCCAATTCCATATTTGGAAAGCTGGTGCACAAGTAGGACTTCAGTTCAATCCTTTGTTCAATTTAATGTTCAATTTAAAGGGCGTCCTCAATCTGAAAGCAGAGGGGGAAAGGGAATTCTGAGTTAGTTCTTCATATTTAGGCTCAGGGATCCACAGTAATAGTTTAACAAATTGTGGACAACGCTGTTCAACAACTGTAAAACCATTTGGCTAATCGAGGAGGATGGAGTCACATTAGAAAGTTAACATTTTCTTAGTTTAACCATTCTATGCCTCTGCATGTCTCTGAATACACATCTGCGGTGGGTGACAGCTGGACTTTGTGCATATTCTCTAGACAGTCACACACAAAAGGAGCTGAGGTGTATCATTCACATCCTGATGGCTCATCAACAGGTGGATGGGCATTCTTGAGCTTGATGGAAGGGAGAAGCTGACAATTGCACCTGAATAGGGCAGTGCCAGCACCCACACAAAGAGCTGAATACCCCCCGGTTGTGAGTCTGGAGCCAGGGAATGAAGGGCAAGAGCTCTTCGCACAAGTGGGACAGAGGTAGCCGAGTGTCTTGGACCGAACAGAATAATAGAAGTACAAAGAAACAGTACCCAGACCATTTCTTGGACACTGTGCGCCAAGCGTTCAGCTCTACCGGTGCAATATGTGACATCGCACATTAACATATGATCTATCATATTGGAAATTGTACCTGTGAGATTTAAAACAAATCCATAGGCGCCCATAGACGCTAGCAGCACATTTAAGAGTGCCACTTTGCAACAGAGAAGAAGGCCCCAGATGTGTCTGTTTATTCAGCATATGCGCCTTGCTCTAGAGTACATAAACAACTTGAATTACTGATTCCCCATCTTTCCTACGCTACACAAAATAATGAAAAATAAGCGGACCTGAAGAAGGTGGATTTAATTAAATCAAATCCACTAAAACGTACACCGGCCTGCTGAACCCCCAGCTGGCAGCATAACCATAAACATGTATGAAGGGCTCTCGCCATGTGTTGTTTTAGCATGCCAATGAAAGCTGGAATAGCTATGTATTCGATGTGTGAATGTGTGTGTTTGGTATGTTAGGATGAGATGGAATGTGTGGTGTGAAGTGATGCAATGAAGGTTGGATCACAATATGGGGATATGTAAAAATATGTTTCTTTTGACTACAGGGAAGATTTTCATTATTCTGAATTGACTTATGAATTGCACTGTATATATAAACACTGAAGTTTTGTCCATGTTTTAAAATAAAAAAATATACATTAACCCAAAAAATAGTGTTATGCCTCAGAAAAAGAAATTGCTATAAATAAAGACAGAAATAAATTTTTTATTGTCACACTTAATGATTGTTTCAGCACGGGAAAGCCCATCCAGCTAGGTTAGCCAATGATGAATTGATGTAGGTCAAGTGGGAGGTGCTTTCTGTATTTATATTTCTGTTTTTCCCTTTCTCCCAGACCTCAAAATTAACTTTAGGGGGTATCTTTAATCTTTGAAAGGATCTGAGTATATTGCCTTGTGGTTGGTCTGACCACCACCTGATTCCCTTTTCAGTGCCCCTGCCTAATTGGAATAGGCCCCCCAACCAGACCGCCCATCAGCGCAAGAAATTAGGCCCGGGTCAACATCACAGCCTTCTGTCAGGCATTAAGAAGGTCCATGCCGGGTAGAAGATGACGCTAGCAATCAAGATGGCCACGTAAGCCCCCGGCTCCTCTGACCTACGCCAGCAGCTCGAATATCCTGCCATTAATCCTGAACTCACACCAGGTTCCCGTGTTCATGAAGTTTTTCTGCTTCTAAAGGTGCAATCCCGAGTTTTTTATCTTATCGGATGGAGATGATACGCCGTGTTTCCATTCTCGGCCTAACAACGTGTGGAAGCCGGGGCCTCGATTTCTAGCCTATCCGGGTTGGAGTTGATCAACATCGGCCGCGGGACCTGGACTGAGCCCGGTCTCCCGAAGGGTGCCGTAAATTGTTGATTTTTTGGGACGGTAAATTGTACGGTCTACACCGAGGACACACCGGCGTGCCGCACCGGCTGCCGTGGTCGGTGGTCCGGCGCCCGGAGACCCTGCTACCTTCCCGGGGTGGACGGGCTGGGGCCCTCCCTAACGGCGAGGGTGTCGATTTTGCAAGACAAGGAGCGCCCACTGTTACATCGGATTTGCGTGACCTGTTACCCCGGAGTAGCCGGCCTTCGGGGTTCAAGTCCTGCTCTATTGCCTACTGAGAGGGGATGGGGTGGACGGAAGCACGCCATCGCTGCAGGCCGTCATGGCCGCCATTGGGGCGCTCCATTCGCACACCATCGCTGTGTTCCGGACACTGATTGTGAAAGTGGACGGTATCTTGGGACCGGATGTCAATTCTTCGTTAAGTTTTCAGCTAGCTGTGGTACCAATGGTGCACTGTACGGCTGAGATCGAGGACCCCATGCAGAACCCGGATTTAATGAGCTTTGTCGGTTCCCAATTCACAATCAGCAAGCCCGTGATTATCGCAAACGTCCCTTGCTCGATCCTGCTGCCGCCTAAAACATATGTTGACGGTCTTCTGTGCTGTAACAAGTTCCTCAGTGACTATTGGAGATACTCGCAATTCTTGGACACCTTTCCTTGCCCGATTAGTGGACATCATGAACTTTTATCCTGTTTTCGATCCTGCAGCACTGACATGAACTTTGATGAACGCTTTGCCTTTTCCAGCAAGATGGCGGTTCGAGTGAAAAAGACTCTTACAACAGACCGTACTGGCCAGGGCTGAACTTGACTGCCTGGGTTTGATAAAATACCTTTATTCCATGCCGGAATTGTGCCTATAATGTGACGGGAGTTGGGTGGTTATTTGCGAAACTCCCCCGTTTGGTCTGTATATTTTGCTGAATATTGTTTGACTATGTCTCGGGGTATGGGAGACAGGGGGTGTATTTGTTCTCTCCTCCTCCACTCTATCTTTTCTCCTTCTTTTAGGGCAAGTTCTTGGGTGACAGGCACGCTGCTAGTGGGGTTAGGCTGTAGCCATTGCAGGGGTGCAGGGTGGGGGGTTAGGGGGGGTTATTTTGCCTTTGTTTTGTTCTATGGCTCTTTTTTTTCCCTTCCTTTTTCCTTTCCACGAGAGGTGGGCTGTTTATCCTTCGCTGGTTCTTCATTCATCTGGGTGTCTACACTGGCTTTAATTATCCTGTATCATTAAGGACGGGGCCTTGCGGTTGGGATTGTTTTAGATCGTCTGATATAATGATTAATCCTCTTTCTCTAATATGCGTAATCGAGATGACGTCATATGTTTTTCGTTGCGTTGATTATTTGCCTGTATATTTCCCCCGCCTGTCCCTGTTCTGTATTTTATAGTATGACACCTGATATCTGTAATGCCTCCTCTTGCTTTCTTTCTAAAATAAAAAATAGATAAAAAAAAAAAAAGGTCCATGCCTAGACCCAAGGAGGATATTGTGGTTCTTGAATATGAAATTACGAGCTGGCTGAGGGAGCCAGAAATTACCACACTCCACTCCCTAGATCTAGACCATCAAGGACACATGAGGCTAATAAATACTTTTCAGATGAGCTGAAGCTAGCAAAACTAAGGCTCCGACAAGCAGCGGTCTAAGTACTCGTCAGACTCTAAAATTTAGTACATTCAACATTTGAACATTTATAATACTCTCTTAAGGCAAACTAAAGTGAACTTTTTTACAAGCAAAATCATGAACACCCATAATAAATCGAAAGAGATATTTAAGATTGTCTAAGACCTCTTTCACCCAAACAGAGTCACCCTCTCAGCCACTCCTACTCAAAATCTATGTGATTCGCTCAACGCCTTTTTGTTCACAAAATGGAGGCTTTAAAAAATAGCATTCCTTCTGGTTCCTCACACAATAAGCCACGATCAGATGTTGGGAATAGTCACACGATCTCTTGCTTCCCTCTAATATCGCAAGAGGACCTGGTCAATTTACTGACAAAAGTCAAATCAGGGTCACCGAATGATATTTGCCCACCAAAGGTTTTAAAAGCGGTATGTTCTGCTTTTGCTGACTTGGTACTGTCACTCCTTAGCCAGTCCATCAATTCTGGGTTGCTCCCCAGAGCTTTTAAGAGAGTGATTATTTTTCCTATACTAAAGAAAACAGGCACAGATCCCACAGATATGAAAACGTTTGCCCTGTCTCCCTCTTACCATTTGTTGCAAAAGTACTAGAGGCGCATGTAGCTCACCATTTCTGCTGTTTAATTGAAAAAACAGAAATCCTGGACTCAAGTGAGGCAGAATTTAGGCTGGCACACTCCACAGAGGCAGTGATCATGTAAGTTGATGATGACATGCGGAAGGAAACTGATAACGGTAATACTAAAGTTTGGTACTACTGGACCTGTCTGCGGATTTGCGGATCTGGACCTTGGGGCTTTGAGACTCAGCTTTGAACTGGATCATTTCTTTTTGCATGAGAGATCCTAATCAGTCAGTCTACCCCCCTTTTTGTCATCTGAGGTACAACTGAACTGCGGGGTACCACAAGGTGGCTCTCTTTCTCCTCAGCTTTTTAATATCTACAATCGCCCCTTGGTCAATTCCCTTATGAACAAGGAAATCAACATCTTTAACTAGGCCTATGATATGCAATTACTATTCATGATCAATGATAGCCCCACATCTAGGCAACAATTTAAGGACACTATGCTGTTCATCTGGGATTGGATGAACAGCAATCATTTGAAGTTGAATTCCGACAAAACTGAGATAGTTATTACAAAACGTAAGGTGGACCATTGGATTCCATCACTCTGGCCCAGCGAGATGGGTCCCCCTCCCTTTCCTAAAATGGCGTTAATATGCCTTGGGGACATCATTGATGAGGAGTTATTGTTTAAGCAGCAAGTTGGAGCTGTGACATTGGTACGTTTCTGCTAACTGCGGTGCATAAAAAAGATAAAGAAATTCCTTACCAGGTAGGTTTTGACCCGAGTAATAATAGCCCTAGTCATGTCTAGAGTTGACTATGCCAACTCTCTTTACTTGGGTCTTCCCAAAGTCCTATTGCGCAGACTCCATTTAATACAAAACCAGTCCGCTCGGCTGATACATTATCTGCCCAAATATGGCCACATCTCCAAAGTGATGATGGACCTTCAATGGCTGCCAGTTGCACAGGGAACAATGTTCAAGGTGTGCTGCACAGTCTTTAAGGCCTTGTATCTGTACTGTCCTGTTTTTGTGAAATTGTGGATCATCAAGTATTGTCCTTACAGAGAACTGAGACCTAGCCATCTACATTATTTGGAGGTTCGTCCGTGAAAAAAAGTGTGTACTGGAGGACGCAGGTTTTCTGTCATTACTCCTCGAGTTTGGAATACTCTGCTGCTGGATCTGAGGTCCACTTTTAACTACAAGAGATTCAGCCAGCTTCTGAAGACATGGTTGTTCAAACAGGCTTACGACCAACCATGGATCAAGGCCATATTAGCAACCCAAAGCCAAGAGACTGTCTGGTGAACGTAAGCTTTAGAAATGGCCTTTAACATTGCATAACATAACATAGAGATAGTGACACTTTATGTTCAGAATGGCTATGTACATGTGTTGCACGTAAAGCTGCTTCAAACAATTTTTTTTGCATGACATACATCCTCACATCATTTTTTTGTGTAAGAGAGAGGAAGAAGAATTTTGTGTAATTAGGCGTAATTTTGCAAATTTTCTTTTCCAAATTTCATGTAGTATCACTAAAAGTAACTACTCAAATCTTGCACACCTTAACGCTGGGCTTCAGATGGGTAAGTATTCTATAAAGCAGGCCTTTACAAGGTAGGAATGTGCAGATATAGTTTTTCTAACAAAAATGATAAGTCATTCAGATCAGAGAATTATCCAACATGTGTGTTAATGATGTTAGGCGCTTAAAGACTGAGGGGTCTTTTGGGTGTGAAGTTTGATGACTGGGAGATAGAATGGCTGATTTGTTGTATTGTTTTTATTGAAGTAGAATGGTCTGTGGTTGACTGCGTTGGCTGAGACAGCATATAGTTTGCCCTTGATACCTAGATGGAAAAGGCCTCGAAGCCCAAGTATATTCTGAATAACAATGATTATTTCCTAAAAATGAAGAATGTGCTGTAGTGAGCAGTGGACACGAGTTGCAGTTAGAAAATTAAGTTTACAGTAAAAGTAAATATTTACAATGTACATTGCATTTCAATTGATTGTTTCTTGAAATACCGCGCAACGTAAATGATGCGCCAGGAGGGAAGGATATTTTCCACAATGGCCACCGAACAAACAGTCTGACTATCGTACTTTGAAGGAGCTGTTCAGAATATCATGCAATTCGGAGCTAGGAAACTCAGCCTCCACACAGGTTCCGTTTAAACCACCAGATTTTTAGGCCCTAATTTATGAGAAGTGGTGCATCTCTGCGTGAAAGCAGCAATGCGACAATTCTCAGTGCATCCTCCTTGCGACACCAATGATGCGTCATATTTACAGTATTCCGCATAATGTTGCAAGGAATTACATATACGTGAGTATTACTGACGTATCTGTTGGTGCAAAAGTGGCGCATTGCTGGAGTTGTGTTGGAAGCTTGACGCAACTCCAGCAATGTTCCTTTCACATGGGGCAGTCCTATATGAAAGGGCCTGCATCACCCTTACGTATGCCATGAGGCATTGACGCATTGGTGTCCTAGAAGTGGCACCGCGGAATCTCATAGATTTCACTGTGCCACTCCTGTGACCCTTTTTGTTGCGGGGAAACGCCCAACCTCCATACATTATACATGACGCAGGTATAATACAGCGCAGGGATTTACGAAGTGACAGATCTGCCTAGATGCATCAGTTCGTAAATATGGCACAACATGGCTCATTATTTACGCCATCGCTGCATCAAAAAAAGTGACGCAACAGCAGCACAAAAGTGATGCAAGGGGTCATAAGTAAGCCCCTGCAGATTCACACAGGAAGGTAAACCTCTATAACCATATCTCCAGGAACAATGTCTAAGAAAGAGCATTATGCCCTCTACCGTAGGAAGCTCAGAGTAATCATTGACTTGAACGCCATTGAAAATACTAGTAATTCTAATACTAGTAATTCATATAACTAAAGTGTGGCATTTTTCTTAATGGTCCTCGCCAATCAGACAGCCCCGACAGTAGACTGCTGCTAATCTGCAGAAGGGACTGGTGGTGGTGATGTATTTAACACCAGGGGCAAGAGACATCTTTGTGTCTGTCAATCCCTCCACTTGTGCATGCAGGGCAGTCTAACCCTAACCATGTCTTGGAAGCGGTGGCTTGATGTTAGGAAGCTAAATGGACGGGTTTTCTGTTGTCAACTGTCGAAAGTGCTGAAATGCAATTGGCTAACTGACGTTGTAAGCGCAAAGGTGACCTACCCACAAAGTCCAGTTAGTTCCACTAGTCGTCGAGTTGGCATGCTAGCATTTTTTAACTGCATTGTTTGTTGGATATTACCTTTTGACTTACTTTTTATGAGATAAATTGTTGAGATGATTTAATACAATGCATTGCTGTGTGGTGGTAAGAATATGTGATAACATTCACTCCAATAGTACAGTTTATTAATTACTGCACGATGGCAAGCTCACAAGAGCACTGCAGATGATATTGTTGTAACCGGAGACGTGCAGGTCATACACACATTTCTGCAATATGAACTTGAACCCACTGAGCCATCCTAGCGGGTGGAAGGTAGATACCAAATTCAGAATCACAAGGTCAGGAACAGCACCTCGAACGGGAGCACGCACGGATTGAGCGTGGGGAGCGGGTTGAGGGGCGTGAATTCTGCACGCGCCGGTTCCCCAGGAGTAAGAGCCGGAAGGTTCCATGGAGAGGCATCTTTTCCCTTGGGAGTTTCTCCAGCTCGAGAAACAATATGTCAGCGCGCCTGCCGAGCCTGGCCCGCATTCAGTGGCAATGAGCGAAGCTGTAGATCTCTCTTTGATGTGAGCTGAAGTGAAAGTGTTCGGGAAACAAACCATTATCCAAGAAATGGCCTGGGTAAATCTCTACCGTCCGCTGTCTCTGTTTTGAGACTAATGGAAAAGAAATAATGAAGTGTCGTGAAACTCCATTTCCCAGCTCGGGCCTTCTCGTCACCCACCCCTCCCCTGGCGTGGTGCTGCTGCCGCTGACCCCACTGGCTGGGAGAGGGCCAGGAGCAGGCGGCGTGGAAGGATATGTATTTCAGTGTCATGTCGTACGTAGCTGCATCTGTCGCCGGTTTGATATACGGCGTGCGTTCAATTCGGTGTCAGTCTCTGATAATGACAGACGCACTGCCCTGTCTCCCGTGCTCTACCACGGCTGACTCTGATGAATGGCGCTCACGGGACATTGTTTTCTCAGGAGGTGCGATCTTAAAATTGTATGTGTACCGGCGCTCAATCATTCAGAGTGGAGACATTTTGAATCTGTCTGAATGCTCAACCACCGTGGATATCAGTGCATGGTTATTGCCCCCACATGCAACACCTTCGAGGTTTCTAGATATGAGGTGTTTCAGCATTTCACCAACATCTAGGATCGGAACCTTACAAAATGGTCAAACATTTAACATTAGGGTATTTCGGTTTGACATTTTTGTCTGAAACGAAGAAAGGTCGCAGACTGGAAAAAATGGAAGGCTTGTTCTAGGTGACACCAGATCTGGGTGTCATGCAAAGAAGCTTTGGCAAACCCAGTAAGTATTAAGCCGCCCCTGTCCACCCCCCAGCGCTACATAGAACTATAAAAATGTGCCTGCTGTCTTGCAAAACAATTTTTTAAAAAACATGCAATAAATGGAAGGATAAAAGATCAAATATGTAACATTGTGCAATTTTTCAGATTCAAAATAGCCCGTCAACCCTGTCATTCATTGGAAGTGGGAGGCTACACCTCTAAACCACCAATAGAATGAGGGTGAGTGTAAAATACGCCTGTGGGTTGACCCAAGTTGTGATGGGTAATGCCTCAAGCCAATCTCTGAAGGAGGATGAAATAAAGCCCCTTAAAGTGAGTATAGCAGACAATATGTTCACCATGAACGCTGAAAACTCCAAAAAAACATCAACAGAACATGTTGAACTGTGCTATGTGTGGGAACTGGGAAGGAGGCAAAAGGGGGAGTTGGGACAGCTGCCTTGCAATGATTACATGCACCAGGTGACAAGGAGCAGGAAGATGTGGGCAAGGGGAATCTAGCACACAACTTATCAAGCTGATCAAGAAGAATGGGGAAGAAGCAGTGGGCAAAGTAGGTGGTGTATTAGGGCCACCTGTTAATTACAAAGTGGGAATTATGATTGTATCCTCCTATGCAATTATCAATAAAACATTTAGCAGCACAGACTCTCAGCTGTCCTCATTTTGGTCAGTATGCATTTACTCTAGATATGCACATTCCGATATCAATATGTCTCTGCCTACCCATTGCCCTATATTGGCACTCCTGCGATTCAACTGTTTACTTGTCCTCAACTGTGTGTACATCAATGCAGCACCAGGTTATTGAGACTGGCTCCTCCACATGACTCACTCTTTAAGATTTCTGCGGCAGATTTAGGAGCCCCGTGTGCCACATTTGCCCCGCCGTTGCGTCACTTTTGTGACGCAGTGGCGGCGTAAACCTTGTGCAATTTACAACGTGACGCATCTAGGGAGATGCATCACGTTGTAAAGCCTTGCGCCATATGAAACCTGCACCAGGTTTCATGTGGGCGTTCCGGCGCAGGGTGGGCGTTCCGGTGCAGGAACCCCTCGGAAAAGTGCCTGAGTGAAAACTACAAAATTTCACTCGGTCACTTTTCCAACGCCGCTACGTCAAAACCTTGCGCCTGCTTGAAGCAGGCGTAAGGCGTGACACACCATGTTGAGGATAGTATACAAAAACAATGGCCCTCGACTATTAATTAGGTTGGCTTAGTCCACTAATAAATTTTTAGCTTAGAAATGCGATTCAATCTGCATTCGAAGAATCAAGCTACATGGGAGACAATGGTTAAAGGAAAAGCAAAAAACCAAACCCACATTTCAAATTTTGTATTTATCAAAAAAATGAGATGACACAAATATTTACATTATCTTCAACAGTTCAAATAAACGGCGCAAGGACTGAGAGAATAAAGTCAAGGTGAAAAGGGGTGCTCAAGTGGAGAAGAAAGGAGAAACATTAGAGCATAGATTCAATTATTTACAAAAAACACACAATCAGACGGTATTATTTCCGCTGATTAGGTAGGCCTGTCCAAAATGGTTATTTTAAAGGGAAAAACAAAGGGGACGGTGGAGAGTACAGGCACAAAAAACTAATTTTTTTTAGTTTTTTGTGCCTGTGCTCTCCACCGTCCCCTCCACCGTCCCCTTTGTTTTTCCCTTTAAAATAACCATTTTGGACAGGCCTACCTAATCAGCGGAAATAATACCGTCTGATTGTGTGTTTTTTGTAAATAATTGAATCTATGCTCTAATGTTTCTCCTTTCTTCTCCACTTGAGCACCCCTTTTCACCTTGACTTTATTCTCTCAGTCCTTGCGCCGTTTATTTGAACTGTTGAAGATAATGTAAATATTTGTGTCATCTCATTTTTTTGATAAATACAAAATTTGAAATGTGGGTTTGGTTTTTTGCTTTTCCTTTAACCATTGTCTCCCATGTAGCTTGATTCTTCGAATGCAGATTGAATCGCATTTCTAAGCTAAAAATTTATTAGTGGACTAAGCCAACCTAATTAATAGTCGAGGGCCATTGTTTTTGTATATTATTGATACCCAGGTCCTTTGATTTTGTGGGTGTTACCCCATTGATTTAATGGTCATGTTGAGGATAGGCCAGGTTGGCACAGTGCTGGAGTTGCGTTACCCCCGCGACACAACTCCAGCACTGCGCCAACCTTACGCCGGCAGATGCGACACGCATCTGTTTATCCTTGCGCCATGATGCGCTGCATTGTAAATGCGGCGCATCTGTGGTGGCACAAAAGTAAACTTGCGTCACGCATCTTTCCTGGCGCATCCCTGCTGATTTGCAGGGATGCGCCAGGAAACGTAAATCTGCCCTTCTATCTTTTAATCCTTTGAGCTGGTCATATGCATGATCACATACATATACTTGCCTATATATTAAATCCAAATGTTCTATCAGTATGCTTCTCTAAAGCCGAAAACTGCAGTGGACATAGGAAGACTGAAAGGAACATCGCACCAAAAACCAATAGCATGATATCTTATAGGTACGTAAATTCGTGCTTGCAAAGGCAAATGCAAACCGATGTGCTCTTCAGTTTCATATGCCTATTTTGAGATCTTTTGCACAATCCTGGAGTGGGTGTTACCCATGTTGCATTATTTCCGATGGAAGACCCATTACGTGGATAAAGTCCTCTTGAAAGACAGGACGGGCACCCCAGAATGCACAATGGCCCTGAGGGCATTTTAGGAATTAGCCAGTTACTTGGAGATACCTTTTGGCAGTAGAGAGGACCGAGGGTTCCTCCTACTTGTTAATGTTCCTGGCCATCAAGCTAAACACTGATAACAGTTTTTCCAGACTGAAACATTTCAGACTTTCATCTTGGAAATCCTGGAGGTGTTATTAAGAAAGAAGCCACCGCTTTTAGCAGTTCAACACCTTTTGTGCAAATTGAAGGCAATGTCCAATGTCATTCCTACAGGCAAGGTCCTTGCTAGAAGATTTACATTAGCAATCTATTGGAACTGGCACTTGCTGGTTGGCAGAGGCAGTACCCCAACCAAGCAGAAACTACCACTCCTGTCAGGGGCAAGTAATTATACACACCATATAACCAGGCCCGGACTGGCCGTTGCGGGCACCGGGCAATCCCCCGGTGCGCGGCAAGGGTGGGGGCTGGTTTTGGGCCCCTGGGGGACGTTTTTGTTACAGGGCCGTTTCTGCAGCATAGCTGCAAAATCGGGCCTGTAACAAATTCGTCCGAAAACCGGCCCCGGCAAAGAGCTCAGTCGCACCCCCACCCCTCACCACCCCATCAGGGGGGTGGGGGGAGGGGGACGAGCACTTTGCCAGGGCCTGTTTTAGTTCCCAGTCTGGCCCTGCATATAACCTGTGCTCACCCTTGGGAAGCTTACCAGAGAGCATTCAAGCTTACCGCAAAGGCAATGTGTAACATTGGCACAGCCCTCACTCGTGAAAAATACCTTGATTGACACAAAACAGACTTCACATGTGATGTATGTAAATAAGGTTGGTATTCAGCACACATAATAATCAACTCAACATGAACATCATCTATCTCTAGGCGTAAATCACACTTGGAATTATTACTATCAGTACTAGGCTCAACCAGATTCGAATGACATGAGCAATATGCACACTTAGGAAAGATTCTATTTTACACCCCACCCCCCATCACCCATTTACAGTGCAACACATTGTCCACTCCGGGCTCACCCTAGCTGTTCTTATAATTCAATGCCACACAGTTCAAGGGTGCACCACGTGTCATAAAAGATATCAGGAATTTGTACATACACAGAATGATATCACTTTTTAGCAGCACCGCGGGCCGAGGTTGTGCAGTGAAAAAACAATGTCAAACGCAATTCTCTTTTGGCAAGAAATCAACGGATCAGGCAAATAGCTATCCAGTGTAGTGAATCAAGGGCGGTGCCCCACTGTAACTCCCACACACATACTCAATCCGCACTGATATGCGGTGCAAAGGATATCTGGCAAGTCCATATGGAAGCGCTCATTCAAATACACACTCAGCACCCCAGTGCAGTACAACTGATACGCAGCAGGTCAATTGATTACACACAGCAAACCCTGTGGCCCCCAGCCTCCCTCTGCCTTCTAACTCCTACACCCATGGATTGGGGACACCCCATCCCTCCATCGGGCACTAGACTGCATGTGGCTGAAGTCACTCTTCATCAGGTAGGGGGTAGGCAGCAAGGTCAAATAGGAGGCAGTCGGCAAAAGGGGTTTATTAGCCACATGAATCCGCTCACCACCATTGTGACACTTATGCGTGTTAAGTTCCATCGATGTGGGGGCCACACACTTTAGATGTGGGCCAGAATTCAGGCTCCTCACAGGGTAAACTGGTCTCCAGTCCCAATTCTTAGTTTCACACCTATGCCGCACTACCAGTTGGAATCCAGAAGATAATGTGGGCAGTTTGGAAGGCACAATGCTTCAGATGTCACAGGGAGCCAGTGTGGGTCCCTCTTAGGAGATCTTTGATGTCCCTGAGACCTCTGAAAACACATTGGGCAAGCTAAACAAGCCCTTAGAGAGTACCCTTCTGGGTGTTACACAGCAGCAAGTAGTCGGCCTGCCCAAATACTTTTCAGGAAGGGCACGTGGTCCCTTTCAATGGAAGTAATCCTCCTTGTGCACAACAGAGTCCTCTGCCAATCTGCACCACATAGTTCAATGTTCTCCTTCCCCGCGTCCCCACAAGTGTATTTCACCCCATGCTCAAGAATGGCTCCATTAGTCAAACTGAAGTGTGTCTTTGAAGTAGGAGGTGGTTCAAATGGTCTCTCTTTGAACCACAGATATCTGTCCTAAATTTCAGTCCTTTCTGCCATGGGGCTGTGGAAAATAGATCTTTATCTTTAGTGGGGCTACGATCTGGCTCCAGAGGCCAAGGGTCAAAACCTCCTCTGCCAATCTCTCCAATCTCTGGCAGAGGTCTGTCTGTCCAGTTCCATGTCCAGTGTTTTATAGCTGTTGCTGGGAATGCCCAGATGTGCACCCCAACCTCCATTGTCAACTGGAGTTAATCACCAAGGCACACAAAGAGTTTTAGAGCAGAGAAATGCCCACTTTCAAGTAGTGGCATTTCTACGTGAATTATGACAAAGCCAACTTTATCACTGGCAAGAGGTTGTCACTGCAAATCCACTGATAGGAAACATCATGAGGCTGCTCCACTGCAATCCCCTTTTGCAGCCTGAAGTGATTTCAACCATTTCCCCATGTTTGCCTATGGGAAGAGCAAACCTCGTAGGTTGTGAAAACACCCATGGGTATTCCTCACTACCTGGGCAGGGGACACAGAAGTGTACCTGCCCTGCCTTTCACCTACCACTTGCTTCCCCCCTTAAGATGTACCCTCGGGGTACTCAGGTGGAAGTGAAAGGTCCTCTTAGGATGGCTAGTGATTCAAACAGGCCAGTCTGAGTAAACGCACAGTTGCATGCATCAGTCTGGACAGGTAATTAAAAGAGCGAGTGGTAAAAAGCGCACACCATCCTAAAATGGCAGGCCAGAAATGAATTTAGGAGCATCATCAGTGCAAAGTGCACACCTGCAATGTCCGGCTGGACACGTTTTTAGGGCCTCTATCGCTGCAAGCACGCACACCAGCCTGCAATGGCAGGCCAGACACATAGCTATGAGCACCATCAGTGCAAGTGCTCACACCAGCATGCAAGCAGGCTCGAAACATTCCTGGCATTTCCTCATTGCCGAACGCATCCCAGCCTGCAATGGCAGGCTGGACACATATTGAAAGACAGCATTGGTGCAAGTGCATAGACCAGCCTTCACTGGCAGGCTGGACTCAGGTCTTAAAACATCATAGGTGCGAGTGCCCATCCTCCGGCTGGCCATGGGAGACCTGACCGATGCTTTAGAAACCTAAGGTGAGCACCACTTCCTACCCTGTGTAGGAAGGGCGTGCATACTTTCTCACTGCGCTTACAGTGGGAAAGTGACACCGGCCTGAAGGCCTTAATATGAGAATCTTCCACACTCAGGAAGTGTTCCATAGGGAGAGTCAACTTTCTAGGTAGGGAAAACCCACATAGGAATTCATCCCTATCCAGGCAGTGCACATGTAGGTGTACCTACCCAGCCACTCACCTACCTCGGTTTGTTGGTGGTGAACAGCCCCCTCAGCATTAGCTATGAAGTGAGACTGGCCACCCTGAGTATGAGACATTCTTGATAGGCTATTCAGGTGGGTGGCACAATAAGTGCAGTGTACCCCTATTAGCCAGTGTTGCACTTGCCCTGGGTATATGGTGTACATTCTTACAGGGCGCTCACAGGTACAACACATAAACCAATCAAATCAGCACCCTATCCTGGCATGTGCAGGAAGTGCTTGCCCATTTTCCCGCTGCAGTGCAGTGGGAAAGTTCCCAGAGTTCTAAGGTCAGGAAAAGAGAGTTGGCAAAACCCAGGAGGAGAAAAACCAAAAGTTTTAGGGAAATCCCCACTAGAAGGGCCATGTTTAACACAACACTAACGGTTACTCAGAGGCACCACCTTTGTAAGACTTAACAAGGGCCTGAGACAGGACCTTAAAATGGGGCTCCAAATTCTCCTGCAATTCAATGATTCATTTATTTGGAGGCCGCGTGAGAATCTAGAGAATTAAGGGAATGGTGCACCAAAGACAGTAATTCTTTCACTACTGTCCAGATAATGAGTCCAGCAAAGTATCCAATTTAGTCATCAGTTTTATTTAGTTGGTACAAAATAGCAACATTCATCCAACATGTTTTGTTCAGATTGGTTGTTTGAACTTCATCAGGGCTAATTTTCAGTAATCCACGTGTATGTAATGCAAAGACATCACAGGCGTCTTACACCAAGAAGCCTTGCACCGGAAGAAATATTGCAATGGTCACTAGAACATTTCTAGTAAGTCTGGGCAAGTGGCCACATGATAATGCCACCGGTATGATAGCCCAAGCGACAATTGCCCATAATAGCTGTCAGTCGGAAAAGAAATCGGAAAGCTCCTGGGAGATTTATATATATGTTTTTAATTGTCAACTATGGCATGTGTGGATTTGATAAAATAAAATTTAACATAAGGATTGTATACGGTGAGCAAAGTGATGTTGAGGAAAATGCACATGAACATCCACATTGTGAGTAGAGACCAATGCCCAATTCAGATAAAGAGTAGAACATTTAAACCTGTAAATCTACCCTTGGGAATGGTGTAAATGTACAACTTTTGGAAGTTCACAAACATTCCCAGTAGTATTCCTGGAAGACTGCACTTGTTGTAGCTTTCATGGTGTGCTAGTGGGAATGCCACTTGTAAAGTGGTATCCCAATGTAGAGTTGCACTCATTGTAAAACTTAGCACTGGGAAAATGCAAACAATTGTGCAAATCTATTTGTTTGCTATTTTTTTTACATCTATGGGGAAAACATGTTTACCTCATGAGACAACCCTTTCTTTACATTTACATAAAGTTAGAGGGGTTCTGTTCTCCTATGTACTCTGGAATGGGAGTAAATATCAGACACATTTCTGAGTGGGGAATGGATGGGGAGCAGTTTGTGAACACCAACAACCTTATGAGTTTGAGCCTGGACACAAACTCTGAAGGGCAATGATACACTGATCCACATACTCCCCACCAATTGCAGGGAGTTTCCTATTAAGTAATTGTACATAGTAATGTAGTACAATTATGTATAAGAAAACCAAATTAGAGCAGCCGAATATGTTTTCGTAGATATTTGTAGCCCTTTAAATGGGAAAACATAAATACTGTTACTCTCCAAACTGAGTCTGAGACTATGGATAGGGTTTGAAGCGGGGCTAGAGGCGAGGTTAGAGTTGATGCTTAGGGCGGGGTGTGGGGAGCACATTTTTTGGGATAGAGATTTTCTTGGGGCAAAGATGTGCATGATGACACAGAACTGTTTCTGGAATCTATGGAGTATTCTTCTTGTCCTTATATGTTAAGAAGGGGACATTTAATATTATCTTTTGACATTTTGCACGTGCACAGATTACCTCTGTGCATGGCACATGAAAGACATTTCACATTTCTACATTATGCACCACAGCAAATAGTGTGGGATCTTTAACAAGAAACCTTAAAATTAAACAGCATGAGATTACTCTATTTTACAAAAAGTCTCATCTGTTTAACATCAGTAAAATGAACATTCCACACAACGTACTTGCATGCAAGCACACACGGTAATATACAAACACTCAAGTATGCACATCCAGGATTCAATGCATTTGTTTTTACAAATGATTCATTCGTTCTGATGCACCTTGATTGTCATCCGCCATGCCTCACTGTCACTGTGAGGCACTGTCACTGTCGCCCCTTTCCACTTCCTCCTGACCCGCATCAAGTGCTGGCTTATTCTGCTACACCGTCATGTAGTCTTCACTTACATTTTACACGAGTCACAAGATGTGGCAGTCAGCATGCATGTCACACTCCCACCATGTGATTGACTCCACAGGGCCTTATTGGACCCAGTGCCATTAATCACTGTGTGACGCCCGCCCATTCCAAACTCCCGGGCAGCCCTGAATAAATGCTAATTAACCGCTGCTGAATTAGTTAGCTGCAGCACAGGCCAATGGTATATTGGCACTTGATTGGCAGAGGGCAGCACGAAAATGGACAGACTAATTCATTGTCAGCTAGTAAGAAGAAAGGAAGCTACAGTATATATCGGTACCACTAACCTTGTCTTGCTGCCCCATGAGTACAGGTACTCTCTTTGGTCAAGGAGAAGTTCTGGTACGGAAGGGCAAAATATTCAGAAGTGCTGGTACTCAGTACTGGTGAGTACCGGCCCATTTAAAGCACTGGATATTTGACATGCAGATCGGGAACCATTTTCATACATATACATAGATGTATTATTGTAAATGGCTGTGTGAATTGGACACCACACATGATGCTAAGATAAATGTATTTCATAATTAAACTGAAAGAAATGGACTATTCCTAATTCTTTTTTCTAGTTGGCCACATAAGTGTAGATGTAACCATAACACTATGGGAAGAATATGAGCTCCTACAAGTCAATTCCAAGTAGACTGTGTATAAAAGGAAGGTAATCCTGATGGTAAAATTGAATTTCGTTATTCAGAATTGATTCATTAGGAGCCTGCATGATGATGGGACAGTCCCCTGGAAAGCTAGCATATAAAGTATGCTGTAACCGTAATTAAGAAACCAGTGTGTTGGTCGTGCACACCACAACCCAAGATTGCCGCCCGACAGAGCTCCGGGCCGCACTGAGTTTCCGGGTCCGATTTCAGCATTCCCAACGTTGTTTTTTTGGAGCTTCTTTGATGTATTCCTGAAGCGGAATACTAATACTGTGGGATGCTGCTTTTCTTAATGTCTGCATCCTGAAAACGCCTCTGTTTTCTCTCAGGTGACTCTCTGGGGTTTTGTGGCCGCCCTTTTGTTTTTTCTCCCATGCATGGCTTTTAACTCAGCTCTTCAATATTATGCACCCTGGACCGTACTTTTCTTTTCAACATTTCTCCAATTTCTGGTGATATTTCCTGAACAGTTTCCCTTCATCTGCAGATCTCATTCAATATTACAACATTCAGACTCTTCTTTTAAAACTTGTGTCACTTATTTTCTTCCTGCGCTACATTCTGTTTTTTGATCTGTGACTGTGCTGTTTCATGGGTAGGAGCAAGAAGTTATGTCATTCATCTAAAATGCTTAACCCCAGTGACACAGTACTTTCATCTATCCCCACAACAGCTAGTATTTTTTCTTCGCAATCTTTTGAGGCATTTCCTCTAACGATGTCTTCAAGTCCTTCGGCTTCTCTAAATATGGCGTACAAAACCCAACTATCATCGTCTACTGTCAAACGTCTTGAACAGGATCCTCCCTCTCCTACCAAACCTGCCTCTCCTATTTTGATGGATATCGTTCTGGGAGAAATTTGAGCTCTCATACCATTTATTGAGGATACTAACTCTCATTTGCAAGCGATGAATAATTAATGGTCAGCTATGGATTCTCCCATCACCATGGTGGAACAACAAATCAGTGACGTACGATTCATCCTCCAGAATTTCATGTTTGGAGAGGCAGATCCTGCAACTAAGAAGAGCTTCTGAAGATCTTGAAAATAGAAATCGCCACAACAACCTTTGCCTGTATGTTCTTTTTGAGGGTCTTGAGGGTGATGATCTGGTATTGTACTTCACCTCCTTTCTTCCAGAACTCTTGAATCTTCCTGATACTACCAAATTGAATATCCAACAAGCTCATAGACTGGGTGCATGTTTATTCTCTTCTTCTGCTCCTTTCAAACCCCATGGAGTGATTTTTCTATTTCTCCAATTCATGGAACTTCTACAAGTTCCCAACACTGCTAAAGCCATGAAGCAATTGAACTGGTTGG
The DNA here is from genome assembly GCF_964261635.1 of Lissotriton helveticus. NCBI lineage: Eukaryota > Metazoa > Chordata > Amphibia > Caudata > Salamandridae > Lissotriton > Lissotriton helveticus. The sequence continues at coordinate 946,997,900 of NC_136068.1, forward strand.
GCACCAAACTATTTATCTCTCAGGATGTCTCCTCATCCACTGCCAAGCAACGCAAAAAATTCCTGGATCTTCACTTGCTCTTCGGTCTTTGGGTGCTTGATATGGCTTATCCCACTCATGCTTGTTTTAAGTCACCTTCATGAATAAAACTTCTACATTTGAAGACCCTGCTGACCTTAGGAAAGGTATCCATTCTCATCTGTCTTCTTTATTTGTATTTTTTGGATTCTTTACTTATTGTTACATGCCATTTAGTTCCATGACACATTGTTTATGTAACCTTTTGATTCTTATTGCAGGCTCCTTCGACTCCTTACTGTTCCTGCCTCCCCTCCCACCCCTGAGTATGTTTCCTTGATGCTCCGGTGTGGTGCGTTGCCTCTGTTGGGTGTGCCGTCCCTGTTGTCCATTGCCACCTCACACTTTTTCCTTGTGTTCCCCTATATTGGTATGTATAACTGTCGTCTTTTCGACATGTACAGTCTCTTCTTACTCTTCTCTTTTTTCCCTTTTTCCTCTTTATTCTTCGGTGTCTTCCTTTAATTTTTTTATGGTGTCACTTTAGTATTTTCTCTTCATATTCTTCTCCTCACCTCGTTACCTGGCATTTTCTCTCGCTCCATTCCTTTTTCTCCCTGTGACTTTTCTTTCTGTACTTTCATTTCAGTGTACTCTTCTTCTTTATTTTTTTTATTTTCATTCTTTTTGATTATTATCTTACTGTTGAATGTATTGTTCTGTATATATTGTTGATATTTTTCATTCAGAGTTATTTCATGGAATGTGAAAGATTTCTTTAACTCAATTAAATGACACAGAATATTATCTAATCTTGCTTCTTATAATCCTGACTTGGTATTTCTACAAGGGACCCATCACACAGAATCAGAAGCCGCAAAATTAAAAAAGGCAGGGGGTGGTTCTGTTTTAGTCTTCCCCACTCTATATAAAAAACATGGCGTTATCATTTTGTGACTTAAAAAATTGAAACATAAATTTATCTCCCAAGAAACTGACACAGAAGGACGAATGGATTTTAGCCAAGTTGCTTATTAATAACATTACTTTGACCGTATTTAATGTTTATGGCCTTACGCAACCAAACTCTTCCTTTTGGCCTTCTATTACCCAAAAATGTATGCAATTTAGAGATGATTTGTTTATTCTTCGAGGTGATTGCAATCAAGTTGTTGAACCGTTTCTTGACAGAAAATCACAGGTACATTTCAATCTCGCAAGCTCATCTTGTTGATGCATGGAGGCTTTCCCATCCTGACACTATTGACTTTTCCTTCTTCTCTCCTCCTCATAACTCTTTTTCCCACCTAGATTATATCTTCCTTTCTCAATCTCTTTCTTAAAATCGTATCTCCTCCTCAATTGAACCCATTGTTATCTCTGATCAGCTCCGATTGTCACTGATTTTGATTTGCTTTCTCCGCAGCCTAGATCTTCCAGTTGGCGCTTTAATAACTCCCTTTTGCTAGACCTTCTCTCTTCCTCTGCATTTACTTCTTTTGCCGAAGAATTTTTTATACTAAATGATAATCACAATACTCCTTATCATATATTTTGGGACTCCTTTAAAGTTAATGCTCAAGGTTTTATTATCGATTTTGTTTCCCAATAAAAAAAATGTTTCCTCCAACAACACAAATCTTTACTTGCAAATATCAAATCCTTGGAACATAAATGTTATAATTCTCCTTCGGACTCTGTTATCCAAGAACTTGTTCATGCTAAATTTCAATGTAATAAAACTATCACTGATAATGCTCCTTTTATACTTCTGCGTAGCAGCGCTCGCTATTATGGTGGCGTAAGTAAATGGGTAAATTGCTAGCCAATTATCTTACATTTCGTAAAGATCATACTCTAATCAATTCCATATTTTCTTCTGATGGGAAACTTGTTCATAAAGATGCAGATATCCTTGATGAATCTATGTTGTTCTGTAAAGACTTATATGCCCCGTAATCCCCTCCTTCTATTTCTTCTATTCAATCGTATTTAGCTTCTATCCGCCGGCCTGCTAATGATTGTCTTAATTTCTCTACCCTTGAATCGGACCTATCTCTTGTAGGAATATCTTCTACCCAGTCAGTTCTAAAGAAAGGTAAATCTCCTGGTCCAGATGGCTTCATGGTTGAGTTCTATCTACATTTTTCTGCTTTCTTACTTCCTAAATTACTTCATTTTTTTCATTTCTTTTCTCTCTCTCGTGTGACGAGTGGTACTTTCCAAGATGATACAATATGTTTGATACACAAAGAAGGTAGAGATCCTAAATATTGCAAAAATTATCGTCCCATGTCCCTCGTCAATGTTGATTATAAAGTATTTGCTAAATTGATCGCTTTGAGGTTAGAACCCCTTTTGCCTTACTTGGTTAGTAAAGAACAATGTGGCTTTGCTAAAGGTAAACTTACCTCGGATAATTCTCGATTATTTCTTAATGTTTTAAACAAAATCCCCTCTCTTTCCACTTCCCTGTCAGCTATTTCTGTTGATGCCGAAAAAGAATGTGATAGGTTAGATTGGTCCTTTTTAGGTCTTGCCTGAGACAGCGCATGTGCTGTTTCTTCGAGACATTTAGTAAGTGACTTTTAAAAGTGCCACCAGAGGCCTTTGCTGACCTACAGCTTGCGTTCACACGCTTGTGCATGTGCACAGCTGCCATCGGTGTTTTTATTGCTGTAATCAGGCTCCTCTGCTTGCACTAACCCCCTCCCTTTTTTCCCTCCCTCCTGTCAGCTTCATTTGTGTCTTCTAGCTGTGAATCATGCTCCTCTGCTCGCACTCCCCCTCCCCCCTCCTCTTTGTCAGTTTCATTTGTGTCTTCCATCACTGTGAATGCTCCTGCTTCCACCGGGCACACACACCATCAGTCGTCAGTGCACGATTCCACCAGACACACACACCGCCAGCCATCAGTGCATGCTTTCACCAGGCACACACACCACCAGCCATCAGTGCATGCTTCCATCAGGCACACACACAACCAGCCGTCAGTGCACACATCCACCAGGCACACACACCACCAGCCGTCCATGCATGCTTCCACCAGGCACACACACCACCATCCGTAAGAGCACGCTTTCACTGGGCACACGCACCACCAGCTGTCAGTGCACGCTCCCAACAGGCACACATACCACCAGCTTTCAGTGCACACTTCCACCAGGCACACACACCACCAGCCATCAGTGCACGCTTCCACCAGGCACACACACCACCAGACATCAGTGCATGCTTTCACCAGGCACACACACCACCAGCAGTGAGTGCACGTTTTCACTGGGCACACACATCACCATTCATCAGTGCACCCTTTCACCGGGCACACACACCACCAGCCATCAGTGTATGCTTTCATCAGGCACACACACAACCAGCCGTCAGTGAACGCTTCCACCAGGCACACACACCACCAGCCATCAGTGCACGCTTCCATCAGGCACACACACAACCAGCCGTCAGTGCACGCTTCCACCAGGCACACACACCACCAGCTGTCCATGCACGCTTTCACCAAGCACACACACCACCAGCCGTCAGTGCACGCTTTCACCAGGCACACACACACCTCCAGCCGTCAATGCAGCAGGCAAGCTCTTCTCAGAGTTTTTTGGTAAATATGTGTTCGATGCCTGCGAGGGAATGGATCGAGATTCCTTAAACAATGCTTAGTATGCAGGTGCTGTGCATGAACTCCTGTGGGAGTGAGTCATGCTGCCTGGGGCTCACTCACTCCACACTTGTAGATTGCGCCTGCACCAGGCTTTTTCTCATTTGCAAAGTTTGGCGCATGCGCACAGCTAGGCAGCGCCCAGAAATGACTGCTTCCCACAACCAGAATGGAAACAACATTCAGAGCAATGGAAACAAGTTCATTTGATGCAAAGAACTGTTAACAAAAACCATGTCCAGCTATTGTAGATCTGGTAACTTAAACAAAACAACAACAAAAAACAAACAAGTATTGGCATAACCAATAGATCTCGCTTTTTAGACCCTATAAGTATTTAGTTATACAGCAGAATATCTTTGGTGCAACAACACCAACCGTTGCATGGCTAAACACTTATAAGGTCCCAAATGCGAGACCTATTGTCTATGCCAATGCTTGTTATTTCATACTCTTAATTGGCAATGTTTCGGCTCCTTGTTATAGAGCCTCGATTCTAGTTAATGGTTGCATATCCTCTTATTTCTCACTACACTGTGGAGTCCGTCAAGGTTGTCCCCTCTCCTTATTATTCTAGCTCTTGAACCGTTTTTGTCTTCAATTCACAATAACGATCCTATCTCCGGCTTTTCTCATGGGGTCCACCATTTAAAACTTTTGGCACATGCTGATGATTTTTTACTTTTTATTCCTTCTTTATTACATGAAATATCTTCATTCTCCTTAGTCTCGGGCTATAAGATTAATGCTTATAAAACTGAAATCCTCCACCACACAAAATTTTGTACACACCACTCTTTCCTTCACTGGTTTCTCGTGGAATAGTTAAAAAATTAAATATTTAGGAATATGGTTCTCTATTTCTATACCTTCCTCAGTCACACCTAATATTACTGATGCTCTGTCCCGTATTGATAAGTTACTTTACTCTTGGAACCCTTTATTTCTTTCATGGTGGGGACGACTTGATTCCACTAAAATGATGATTAATCCTATCCTACTTTATATTTTCTCTATGCTTCCTGTTTTTATGGCTTCATGTTGTTTAAAAAAATAGACTCTCTTCTTTCCAAATTCCTTTGTAATGGTAAAAAGTCTAGACTGTCCTTATAATTTTTTCAAAAAACAAAATCCAACGACGGTGTCAAGTTTACGGATTTTCAGAATTATCATAAATCCCTATTTACCCTTTGTTACGCCTCCAAATGGCTGCTCTCTGCTTCCTCCCCTTCACCTCTTTATGGCTTACTATTGAACGTTCTTTACTTCTACCTTTTTCTCTGAAGGAATTTTTGGATTTTTTTGCCAAAACTCCACAGACTTCTCTTCCTTTATTTAAACATACATGATACGTGTTAAAACCCCTTACTTAACTAGCAACTAATGCGAAAGAATCCTTTTTGTTTTCCCCTTTATGGCACAATCGTCTCATACCTATTAATAATAGACCTTTCTTTTGGACATCCTGGGGGCTGCAGGGAATAGTTTGGGTCAAAGGCCTATATGATTGTATATCCCCTGTTCATTTCCTCAATATCAATCCACTTTTAACGGCCCTCGTTCCTTCTGGCACAGATTCTCTTCTCTTATGACGATCATTCTTAACATATATTACTCTCTTCCTTCTATTCCTCGATCCTCAGAAGACAATTCTCTTCTTAAGATTCTTGTTACCTTTCCTAAGGCCTCTCTAATATATAAGCACATTCTTCTCCCCTATCCTTCTAAAGTAAAGTGAAACTGTCCGGGGAATCTGATCTGGGCTGTGATTGGAGCATCACTTTTTGGGACAAATTCTGGAGATGATCTCTCAAAATTCCGAGATCCTCCTTTCTCCCTCAATCTATGTTTTTCTTACATCACAGACTTTATTTTACCCCTACTACTATTGCTATTTTTTCTCATTCCACGAACTGTTGAACATGTGATCTCCCCCCTGCTGATCTAATGGATCTTCTCTTCTCCTGTCCCACTGTTATTGCCTTTTGGAAGAAAATTTGGTATTATATCTTTCTTATATTTAAGGTCTGCCTTCCTTTTTCTACTATCACCCTCTTCTTAGGAAGTTTATTAGACTCCCTAGATCTTTCTTTGCATAACCATGGTCTTTTTGACCTTATGCTAGCCCTTGCCTTTCAACAAATTACAGTTAATTAGATAGACTCTTCAAAACTTTCTGTCCAACATTGGTGGTACAATTTATGGAATTATCACCATCTTGATATTGCTTTTGCCTCCTTCTCCAATGCATTTGTTAATAGAGATCTTTTTTAGTTGCCACTTACAACATATTTGAATAAGAATGTACAAAGCTCTTGTATTCGTGCTGAAAACTTTAAACCTCCATAATTGATTTATTTCTCTGTTCTTTTTCCATCGAATTCTTGTTGGCATATTGTTGTTCTAATTTGTTATACACATGGTTTTATAATCCTCTATTCTTCTACATTTTAACACATTCCTAGTTTTAAGAGTACCTCCTCTTCCCTCCTCGCCCTACTCCCCCTTCTTTTTCTTTCTTTCTCCCCTTTCTTGTTATTATAAAATATAAAACAGTTTTCCTTTCTGTTCTTATTGCTGGTTGTAAATTGCACTTCATCATTTATCTATTCTAGTTGTATCTTGACAGCCTTTTTTTTTTCTTTTTGTTATTCAATAAAGCTTTTAAACTTTAAAAAAAATAAACCAGTGTGTTGCTTTCTTTGGGTGCATAATCTACATTTACAGGATGAAATTGACAAGGTCCATTTGTGAAAAAATTCAGATCATTCTTCTGCTGCAGCTGTATCACACTAAGTACATTTTTGTAACTGCAGATCCCTGAGTTACGCGGTAGAAATTTCTGAAGAGATACTTCATGAAGTATGAATGAATGAATGAATTCTAGAGTGCAACATTCACCCACAGGGGTTTTATGGTGCTACCAAGATTACAAAAATAATACTAGCGTAATGGAGAGGAGACAAAAAGAAACAACAGAAAAGAGAGGTTTCTATTACATTCCTAAAATGTTGGGGAAAAGGAATAAACTTCATACTGATTGGGAGTGAGTTCCATAGCTAGGCTCTCCTTGTTTCAGTTTTAGATTTTTGTGAATTTCAGTGTTGTTTTCTCAGTGTTTTCTAAACCTTTGATAATCAGTTACACAGCCCCCCAAAATAGACACAAACTGTATGTTTCCGATGTTAACAAAACTGAGTGTTAGAAACCACATATTTAATTTAAAGGAGTAGTAATGCTGGGTCTGAAGTATCTCCCCACTGGCAGTGTGTTCAATTGACTTATGCTGGTCTGTTTAACGCATAGGAAATCAATGGGCCCGATTCACAGAACTAACTTAAGACAAAATCCTAAACTTACTACCATTTTGGTATTCGCAGAAGGCACTTACTCATTTTGGTATTCACAGAAGGCACTTACTCATTTCGGTATTCACGGAAGTCATTTAGGAGTCCTAAAGTTAGGAGTCCTAACTTTACTACTCCTGAGAACTGAGAAAAATACTATCTTTAAGACTTTTGGTATTCACAGAAGGCATTTAGGAGTCCTAAAGTGAATCGGGCCCTATGTACTGTACTCTCACTCATACTCACATCTTATTATCCTATCACATCTCTTTACCTCACACTCACTTTGTCAGGACTCTGTCTGGTATACAGAATTATAATGGATTAAAAGTAAGAGGCTATTTTAAAAATGCTTTATTAAACAAATTCCTGGACAGTCATATCAAGACATTTACCTAATCTTTACAGAATATCATGACACTGTAGAGGTGGTCAAACCTGTCAACAGCATAGTACCTTGTGAAATTCTGAATTACACCAGATTAGTTTGTAGCCCTGCATTCTAAGGCACCTGAAAAGTGATGTTTCAAGCAGGCTTATCCTGCTTATCTGCACTCTTTGCAGGACTAAATTAAAGCTGTGCTGCGTTTGTGTTGACATTCACAGCTGCCAAGTCTCTCCATGGCATAACCCCAGCACTGTGGCCACTCCTAAATGCTATGCAACCTTCTTACATTCAGCACCTCTTTGGAGCGCTCTCTCCTGCGAGGGGTAGCTCCCTCCGGCCTCTGGGCGGAGGGAGCTACCCCTCGGCCCAACTAGATTTTTCCAGGGCCCTAGCGGCTTTTATGGCGCTGGACCTCGAGGCCTCCTTTGGAGCAGCTTCTACAAAAGGTCTCACTTTGTCAATCCTGACATTCTAACAGACATTACATTGTATTCTGAGACTTGACGTACTTATCATAATAATCGTTGGCTAAAATCCCTAGTAGTTTAGCGTAGCTGGATAAAATAAAACAGGATTCCCTGTAGGTATTCTACATAACAATCGGTCCCTTTGCAGCAATGAATATTGTTGGCATATGAAAGTTTTGTGTGATGTTTTCACCATTATCCAACGTGCACTGTAAAAACACTCTTTTCATAAGTATCAGTCACTACACCCTGCATTGGCTATTTACAGCCTGGAGTGTTTGCCAGTTCACCTGCTACCAAGACTGACTTATTAGAAAAGGGTGCAGATGTACCAAAGGGTTTTACCAATTTTGTGTCTGTGGGTCCGTTTGATAGTGAATATTGGCCAAGATTATTTGGAGACATCCAATACACCAAACAGTAAAATAACTAGACACTGCTAAAAGTTCAAATAAGACTTTAATATACCCAGATTCTCCACAGTATATATCGTAATTATATCAGGCCCAAAACATGCTTCTAAACCCAACATCTTTAATCCAAGCACACAAAACTGGAGGAAACTAAAGTAGGAAGAGAAAATGTTTAAGACATTCCTAAACAATAAATCTCAAGCAGAAAAATCTTAGCCCAGTCTTTCTTGCTGCTACCTTATATGACAAAGTTACATTGTGTTGGCCTCTTTAGGAAGAAGTGAAAATGACTCATTCAGTCTCACTTTACTTTATTTCTATAGTATTTTAGTTTCTGGTTGTGCACTTGCTTATCAGTGTTAATATACTTGTAATGATTAAAGCTGTTTCACGTTTGGAGTATTTTCTTATTTGTTATTATAGGTTTAAATCTAAAACGGGATAGCATGTCCATAGATAAGGACCATGTACAAACAGAGATCTGCCACTTATCCTGAATTTGCTCAATCTTGGCACAGAGAAGAGCATGGGGGCTGTCTAAATTTAGACACTTAGTGGGGTTAAACATTGAGAATGCAGATATGATGGATGACTATTCAAGACTTTGGAAACTTTATGAAAGAGGCAAACTCTGCCTCACAGAGAGCCAGTGTAGACTTGTTAAAACCATAAACGAATCTTACTGCAACCTTTTTAACCTGTTGCAGTGGCCAGAGATCTACTTCTGGAAGACCTGAGTAGAGAGGACTGCAGTGATCTAATCTTTATAAAACACAAGACCATATCACTTGCCCAAGAAGGCTAGATGGAACAAATGGAAAGCTTTTAAAAAATAAAAACATTAACTGATAGCAACAGTAAGACTCCACAGATTTTACATGATATTACATTGAAAGTTGCAAGATCAATGAGGACAAGAGATTTTAAAGAGTTAGCAAATCAGGGTGCCAGATCCATCCCTTGGGGCCATAAAGAGTGTGTCTATATTCCTGAGTTCTTGCCCAGCACCAGCACTTCTGTTTTATTAGCATTTAGCTTTAAGACATTCTTGGACATCCAGTCCTGTAGAGCAAAAATACAGCTAGGTAGTTACGTTGCTGACCCAGGAGTGTATTGATCTTGGTGAATCATAAACTGGGTGTCATCAGTGTAAGAGAAAGCAGAGTTCCCAAAACAATTAATAAGAGCCACCAGGAGTAGAGCATAGAAGTTAAAGACAATTGGTGATAGGGAGGAGCCCTGAGGGATCCCACAAGAGATGTTGTATAATTTTGATTGTTGTGGAGGGATAGAAGCACCCTGAGTCAGACTAGGACAAAGAATCAGCCAAGGAATAAATTAAAAGTGGCACCCATTTGCCTATCAGGACAGGTTTCAACATTTAAGGAGACACTGTACAAGTGTTTTGCAAGGTATGGGAGACTACATGCATTTTTGCTTTCTGCATGAACTAGTCGTGGTCATACCAGAGACCTAGACAGTAAACACCAACCTATCACACTGTAAAACAGTACCATACACAATGAGAAAACCTGGCACATACACTGATCTGTGAGACCAGCACTTCCGGCACTGTCAGGTTGCTCCATAGGCTAGTCAGCCATTGGAACAACCACTTTGGTACAGTCAGACAAACCATGAAAACATTTACCCTTGAATTCCCTTGTTTTCTAAGCAGGTTAACAGGATGTACCAGTGAACCGTGTCAAAGGCAGCAGATTGAACGAGTAACAGCAAACCTGCTGAGTCTCCTTGATCAGTGATATCGAGAATGTCTAATACTACTACTAAAGCAACAGCTGTTTCAGTGTCCCTGCCAGCTCTGAAAACTAATTGCCACAGACTTAGTATTTTTCTTTACTAAATGGTAAATTTGATATTTTTCAACGATCTGCTCAGTAGGTTTCCCCAGTAATGGTATTAGTGTTATAGGGCAAAAGTTCAGCCCATTGCTAGTTCCCAAAAAACCTTTCATCAAGGGAGGCCATACTACTCCTCTTTTTCATTCCTCCATTATTTCAGCAGCATCGAGTTCCAACACGATTTTTAACTCTAACTGGTCATGAGGCATCTGGAGCTGGGGGTGTTGCTTGAGTGCGCAAGATGGCAGACCATCTTTTGTAAAGCTCTAATACAGAGGGCCAGGGAATATGAACGAATCCTGCAAATTCTGCACACCTCTCCGGTAATCATTTAGGTGAGGTGCATACAGAGTGCCAGGGCACCAATTGCTTACCTGCATGTCACCAGCGAGAGCAATCCCCAGCCCTCAGCCTCAAGGGGGCCTCTCTCAGTACCCCGCTGCCTTTCTGCCTTGTTGAGCCTGAAGCCTGCGACACCAAGGTGGACTGAGCGGCAAGAGGGCCCCAACAGCACATGTTGCGGCCATAGGGTCTCTATGCGGCTTCGGGAATTTTACCACCATCGATTCGCGGAACGATTCTGGCAATATGAACCAGGCAGATAATGTAGACCGCAGGGGATGCCTGCACCAAGCCGGGGAGTGGCATTAAGAAGTCTGGGTAAGAAACCCTCCCCTGAGGCCTATTTGCTGTAGATAGTTTGATGATGTAGCCTGACCACGGGCCGCTCCTCTCACTTTTACAGCCCCTTGAACGAGACTTAAAGCTCTATCCTCCCTCATCCGTTGTTGGCCCCCTTTTTTCTGGGACTGCCAACTGGAGCTGGGCAGTCGCCATCCCAGCTGGACTGCTGCCAATAGGCTTTACCAAGCTCCCGACTCTCCTGGGTCGCTGCAGCACCTGGGTGGACTGATTGACATGAGGCCCCCTTTGGCATACATCAAAGTCCTTCCAGGCCACTTACCCAGCCACAAACGAGGACCTGCCCTGTAAAACCTGGAGGGGCGCCCCCCCTCCCCTGAGGCCTCCACTGGCGCGAGACACATAGCATGCTGACCTAAAAGGGGCAGCGCTGTCCTCTCTGACTGAGGGGTGGAAGGCTACTGCCCCTGCTCATTGTTGCAAAATTCCCATCTGCTGATCTCCCCTGAGCGATCGCAGACTGGGTGAGGTCGGATGCTGAACATTGTTGGCCCATACTGGAGTTGGGGCTCGGCCAGGTACAACATTGGGAAGTGGCTTGGGCCAGACAGTGAGTGATGGTGCATGGTGTGGACCAGGGAGCTGATGCCACGCAGTGTGCTGAGATGCCCCACAGCCATAATCAACAAGGTAGCCAGGCAGAATAATGTCTGTAGGGGCCAAATTGTGTACATCCCTACTGCGTTCGGCTCGGATATAATCTTCTCTTTCACCCAACAGCCTCCTTCCACCTTCCTCCTACCGGCCCTGGCTGAGGTGCCAGTGGAAATGAGTTATTGGCTCACAACCTACCAGTGAGGCCTTTAGTGGGGGTCCCATGCACCAGGTGACCTGGTGCTAGTGGGGGCATTGACCGACCCACTGGGGGTTGCGCCGCTTGGGAGCAGACTGTCTCCATTTCCCTGACATCTCATTGAGAAATGCCTACCCCCACTTCCTCGTCTGCTGCTGAATAGGAGAATTGAGAACACAGCCATGGGGGCCCTGATCGTGGGGATCAGCGCCCATGCTGAAGGGGCCCTGCACCCCAATACTACCAACATGTGAGGAGTTGCCGCAACCCATGAATTGACAGCCCTGACTAACAAGACATTCTGGTGAGTCACTTCACAGCATATGCAAAAAAGACCTAGACCTTGTAGGCACTTATACATTTCATCCTTCTATTAAGGGGATACCAATTATTGCAATACTGTTGCAAAAAGTCACTCCCCTATCATTAGTTATTGGGGTAGTCGGTATAGCCCTGGATAGTGCCTCATTTAACAGTCGCCCATTCCAAGCAAAGTGATATTCAGTTGTGAGACAACACACATATACACTTTAGTGTCAAACCGTGATACATAAACAAAAAAAGTGAGTGAGAGCGAGAAGGCACCTCACGGGCGCACCACCAACGGGAACCTGGCAGGTACTCACCAGGATTGCCCTGTTCTCATCATTGGCGCCGTCAAGCTCAGAAAAGAATAAAGTGTCCAAAAAACCACAAAAGGATTGTGTAAAGATATGCAGTGAAAAAGAGGTCATAAATAACCTACAAAGAGTCAAACAACATGTAAAAACACACGACAACACAGATATCCAATTTTATTCTGTCTCTTGTGTTGGGTGTGGGAGTTTTAAAAATAGTAGACATGGTTACTAACTATCCAACCACCACTACTATACTTGCCGACATGTTTCATTGCCATCAAGAGTTTTTGGCAATTTCTTCAGGGCGTCATGTACATTAAAGCCACTGCATTTGGACAGATTAGTCTTCACAACTGAAAAAACATATGAAAAAACATAAGAAAAAACATAAGAGTGCACATTTGTAAACAACCTGCATGTGGGGCTCAAGCCACTTAAACCCAAAAGCATATACCTTGACAATAATTACCCTCACTCAGCCATTCCTACTCGTACCGGCCGGGGGTTCAAATTCTCATAAAGCTGCAACTGCAATCATGGTAAAAAATCCTTCCCCTTCAGTTTACTGCAAAAGATTAACAGAAGTTCGGTTTCTATATTATTATAAATATAGGAACACTATGGATACTGGAAGGAAAATGTTTTGTTAATTGTCAAACATTTTGGTGCACCCTTTCTCTCATGTCTAATTTGACCACCATCTCGCCCCTTTTAAAAGAAGCATTTTGACCGGCTCGATCGAAATCACACGGACTCAAAATGCCCAAAAGGTATTTTTAAGCGGTGAAAGACATACCCGGAACCCCTACTCCTTACCGACTTGGTGGAAGGCATCCGGCATTCAATCAGCCCGTGTTGCTTGTTCCGAATCCGGTTTGGAAGTATATGTGTTCGTTACACTGCGTAGTCTCGCGATAACGCGGCCGCCATTTTGAATTGGGCAACTATCTCCTACAGTCAATGTAGCTCTCTGTAGCGAGATGAACTCTCGCGTGCTGTCGGTTACCACTGCGTTTTTTAAAATTCTGTGATGTAACTTTATTATGCACCAGGACATCAATAGGATAAATTATTATTGTCGCTAGTCTATCTTATTTACAACTCAAAGGTGCCCGATATCTTACATTCAATATTAATGCTATACATCAGCCCTGCGTGTGTTGTATATTAGTACACATCGCAAGTACTTCTCATTAGAAAAATTGTGTCTACATTCCTAGAGTAAATCTACACCATGTTCCCCGAGTGTCCCTAACAGCAACATAATAATACTGTATGGGAGCCAATGTTATTGTAGGTACAGGGAGCTGGGTGATATAAGAACTCGTGCAGGTATCAAAAGAGCATTCAGTGTAATGCTCATATGAACTATATAAGATGGTAAGTAACAGGTTCATACAGATGCCAAAGAATATTCAGTGCATAGTTCAATGTATGGGAGCCAGAGTTATCGTAGGTACAAGGAGCTAGGAGATATACGAACTCGTGCAGATGTCAAAGTGGATTCAGTATAATGCTCATATGAACTATAAGAAGGTCAATAACAAAGTCATACAGATGCCAAAGAGTATTCAGTACATAGTTCAATGAAGTTTGTTCCACTCAAGTAGATCATTCAGACCGAGCGTCTCACTTTTTTCTTGAAAAATCCATTTAGCTTCCTTCATTGTAAGTAACCGTCCACTGTGCGTGTATCTCCTGTCACTTTTTCCAAAACAAGCCACTTAAATGAATGTTTGTTACTGTAGCAATGCTGTACCAATTTGGTAGTTAATTTGCCTGATTTTGTGGTGCTGATGTGTTCCTGAATACGGGTTTTTACTTTCCGTGTGGTAAGTCCTATATACTGTAATCCACACTCACAGTCCAGCCTGTATACCACATTACTGGTGTTACAGTTACTGAACTGTCTCAACTCCCATTCTTTGCCTGACCTCAGGGCTACGGGTCACCACCCGTGTGGCACTTGCTCTGTTTGCCCACTTACATCGAAGGTCAACAGTGTTACTCTGAGGTCAGGCATAGAATGGGAGTTGAGACAGTTCAGTAACTGTAACACCACTAAGGTGGTATACAGGCTGGACTGTGAGTGTGGATTATAGGAGATGCTGTCTTCACTCCCCTATCCACAATGACTATGTCATGCCTTAGTTTGGGTTGGCAGCTCTTTGCAGCCAGCTCTGATCACGGCTCTGGCTTTGCTATGTTGTTCTAGCAGTTATGCCTATAGAAGAGTAGGATCTGCTTACTATGGTTACCCCCACTTTTTGCTGTGTTTCACTGATTTAGCGACTTTAGTCTGGCTGGGGGGGCCCTGCTAACCAGGACCCCAGCCTAGCTGCTTCCTCTCTAAATTGATTGCAGGTACATTAGGTACACTCCAAATTTATTACTGGGTTACCTTTGTGAACCCCTGGTATATGGTACCTTAGGTACCAAGGGTATAGCTACCCCAGAGGCCTACCAGGGGTTGACGCATGTTTTATGCCAGCCCTGGGAAGCCTTCCAAAATGACACCACAAGTCTGCTACTGTAGCCTGGGTAAGGTGGTGCTTGCACCCCTTACTTAGATATAGTATACCTATGTCTACCTTTTAAAACAGACACATCTAAACCTATAAGTCACTCCTATAGCAGGCCTCGACAATCCTGGAGGCAGGGTGCTTGGTTTTGTGTGAGAGGGTAACCTAGCATGAGCTAAGCCCCTCTGCAGCTTTCGGAATCCCTTCCTTATAGCTGTTCTTTGATACAACCATACCATATACTCTTAAGTACATTATAACCTTGCGTTTAATGCCAACTTTGGAATGGCTGCATCAAAACACGAGTCTGACACCAAATGCCCCCTTAGTACAACATTGGATCACAAATCATCATAAAGAGGATGACCTACGGTGGACCATCATTTCCAAAATCGAGAAGGATCCACGTGGAGGCGACATTGAAGGAAAATGAAATCAGCGTGATGCGCTATTGATAATGAAATTTAATACAGCAACTACAGGGCTTAATGAAATCTCAGAGATCATGAAAATTAATACCTGAATCAACATTATGAGGACGCACTCAAAGTCCATAGCTTGAAGAAAGTTAAGCTCATATTCCTGACTAATGTCGTACTGGCCAGGCATTAAGCCACTTGTAGTCAATCTAATAAGCCTTTATACAAATTGACTGTTCATGTGCTGAAAAAATGAGATTTTAGATAGCAACTACATGGGCTGACTTAAAATTTAAATCATGTAAACATATACATGAACGAACACGGTGTTTTTAAAAAAAGTATTCATATTTTTAGAGCTCAAAGTGAGTAGTGGAAAGACAATTGCCTACGTCGTGCCTTTTAAGCACGCAGCCACTCATTGCCACATTCTCAAACGCAGCATCGTCCGGATTATAATTGGACTCGGGGCGTTTGGTATGAGCTTAAACAATCAGTAGCACGATAACGACAGATAACGGCATTAGCCTTTAATTATTATTCCTTTTTGAGATCTGCTCGCCTTTCTACTTCGTTGTTTGGGAAAAAAAATGAATGTCCGCGAGCATTTAATAAAGCTTCGCAAACAAAATGCAGTGTTACGCTGTTGCTTTAAATTGTTGTCCCGTACCAACGTGGTTACAGATCAATACCAATAACATTACGTGAGACACATTGGAGTTTGAATCAGGTTCCCGGGTTATTGTGAGAGGCGAAAGAATGCGGACATGAAGGTAATGGCTAAAATGAGGCTCGTAGATACGACTCCGTTTCACACGCCGGTATACGTTCCTCTAATTCGCGGTATTCCTTTGTCTATAGGATGCCAGGTAAAAGAAACACGCGGCGCCCTGTTTACCCGATTACGTTTTGGAAGACTAACAGCAGTTCACACGCGGTAAGCAACCTTGAATGGTGCTTGCCTATCTCGTTCGATCTAATATTAAGAAACATGTCGCATTGAAGTTAGGCTTACAATACCTCATAATTTTTTCTCCCCAGAAAAGGCTGCCACATTACTTAAATGGGTAAGTGCCCTAAAATGATGTATGAATGGCTACAATGGACTAAGTGTAATAAATGGCTGTCAATGTGTTGAATTCTTGATCCTTTTGGTGTTTTGACTTGGCCCCTACCTGGACTGGGCTCCCTGACACCACCCTTTGTTGCTGCCCAACGAGGAAAACGCCAGCGCCTCGCCGGACCCGCTTCGCGGGTCCCGCAGCGTCTGTCATCTTTGGAAGCTGCTGACTGTTGGGAGACCACAGAGAGGAGCGCGGGGCAGGTGAGAGTGCCGGCGGGCTGCGAGTACACAGGCAGGGACTCCAGCGTGCAGGAGTCCCTGCGCGCCCAATTAGCCACACCTGGGCTGCTCTCCCCGCTGGCCACGCCCCCCGCCATTAGTTTGAAAAGCGGACCTTGCATCTGGCCTTTTGGGATCCTTTTGGTGTTTTGACTTGGCCCCTACCTGGACTGGGCTCCCTGACACCACCCTTTGTTACTGCCCAATGAGGAAAACGCCAGCGCCTCGCCGGACCCGCTTCGCGGGTCCCGCAGCGTCTGTCATCTTTGGAAGCTGCTGACTGTTGGGAGACCACAGAGAGGAGCACGGGGCAGGTGAGAGTGCCGGCGGGGCTGCGAGTACACAGGCAGGGACTCCAGCATCCAGGAGTCCCTGCGCGCCCAATTAGCCACACCTGGGCTGCTCTCCCCGCTGGCCACGCCCCCCCCGCCATTAGTTTGAAAAGCGGACCTTGCTTCTGGCCTTTTGGGATCCTTTTGGTGTTTTGACTTGGCCCCTACCTGGACTGGGCTCCCTGACACCACCCTTTGTTGCTGCCCAACGAGGAATATGCCAGCGCCTCGCCGGACCCGCTTCGCGGGTCCCGCAGCGTCTGTCATCTTTGGAAGCTGCTGACTGTTGGGAGACCACAGAGAGGAGCGCAGGGCAGGTGAGAGTGCCGGCGGGGCTGCGAGTACACAGGCAGGGACTCCAGCGTCCAGGAGTCCCTGCGCGCCCAATTAGCCACACCTGGGCTGCTCTCCCCGCTGTCCACGACCCCCCGCCTATCAGCGCACGAGACTGCTTATAGGTGACCAGTGCTGCCGCTCCGCGGGAGCGCGCCGGGAGAAGCCCTGGACAAGGGCGGGACCGTCTAAGGCCGTCATAGGCCGGAGTAGGCTGGGCTGGGCCCACCCTCTTGCGTTAGACACCTGAGTTTTGGTCTTATCATTTGATACTGCTCTCCACACACTACAATCTCACCTAAGTAGAAATGCCCTCTCCGGCAAGGGAGGGTACCCCTATGAAGCAGGGAGGGGCTAAAAATAGGACCCT
The DNA here is from genome assembly GCF_964261635.1 of Lissotriton helveticus. Classification (NCBI taxonomy): domain Eukaryota; kingdom Metazoa; phylum Chordata; class Amphibia; order Caudata; family Salamandridae; genus Lissotriton; species Lissotriton helveticus. The sequence continues at coordinate 947,015,498 of NC_136068.1, forward strand.
AGAAAATTACTTTCCCCGGGCCGCGGGAGATGGGGATAAGGAGAGCACCTTAATCCGGCTAAGGGCAGAGCGAAGACGCTCCATTGATAATTTGAAACATAGGCCCCTTGACGAAAATTCTATCTCACCCAGTGAAGAGCCAACTTTTATAGATGATGTCCCTCTCCTGCTGAGGGATTGTACCAATACCCCATCAGTCCAACCTACGAGTCTAACCCCAACAATCAGCCCAAGCCCAAGCAGGGTGACTATTGGTTTAATTTCCCAACCCCCCCCAGTCCCGAAAGCTAGGAAACCCAAACCTAAGCCAGCCGTTGTACAAGGAGCATATGGGCCCCCCCCAAACAAACGTAGGAGGAAGTCGAGGGGTGCCCAGGGTAAAAATAAATCAACAATCCCTCACTCTGAGTTTGGGAAGACATCTAAACTCCCCCCACCGACTAAGAGATCAGTGGATGAAGTAAACCCCAAACCCACCGTACAGGCTGTTACTGCTCCCGCCCTGATAAAAGATATAGGAAATAATATTGCTAATGTCCCCCTTCCTGTTGTCCCGCTAGGTAACCTGGAATTCCTGCTGAGGTCGTTATTACTACCAATCAGCGAGAGCATCAAAAAGATCGAGATTAGACTTACGATCTTGGAGGCTACATTAAGTAGCATAAAAACTCCGGCAGGCCCCCTGGGAAGATCTCCGGAGTCCATTCCCACTCCTATGGTCCCCCAGCAGCCCCCGACGAGCGTAGGGAGCTCAGCCCCCCATATGCTGTAAATGACAAGGCCCCTCCACAACCCTCAAGGACTAATTCTGTACCATCTAAGTCATTCAATTCAAATAGGTCGGTCCCCCCCGCAGACCCTGTTCCTCGAACACATTCTGCAGATAGGGTTGCTTCAAAATCTTTAATGAAGCCTCCTCCCAGGTTACGTAGGCCTAATCTACCTCCAGAGGCAAATGATTACATGGTAGTTTTGGCGGGTGTTCCCTCACTTGAAGTGGGGGAAGTTGAGGACTTCTTTTCCTTAAAAAGCAGGGTAATAAAGTGGCTAAATGTGAATAGACCCCTCCCGGTATATTTAAATAACGAAATCATAATGGTTAGAAGGGTGCCCTGGGTGGGGAGAACACACAAATCCATAACAGGGGATTGTATACTGGTGAGCTTCAGGGACGCTGGAACTGTCTCTCACATATGTCAAGGAAAGAATAGATCACGGGAATCAACTATTCAAACCCTTCACGTTTCTTTTTTCTTTCCCCCTATCCCTGCCCCTGTACACCCGCCTCATACCCATGATAACTGGACAAGGGTTGGTTGGAGGGGAAGACAGCATGAATTTATCCCCAGGCCATTATTCAGCCGCCCAGAGTCATCCTTTCACACCTTTAACCGGTTCAATTGTTTGGGCGACCTTGAGGGGGTTGATTGACAAACGGATATGGTCCCCTTGGAAGTTGGGGAAAAAGGGGCCCTAATAGTTGAATTGGAGACGCAAAGTTCCCTGGCACAGCAAATTTCATCTAGCTGCGCCGGGAAGCCTGTGTTAGATGGGTCCAGGGTTATAGATACTGAAAGCCTAGGAGGGAGACACGGGCTGGACAAACAAGGGTCAGATCCCGAGATACAAATGGGGTCTCTAGGGGGTATAGAGCAGAGTTGTGAGGAACTGAGAATGATTTCTTGGAATATAGCAGGTTTGGCAGCCAAATTTAACAACAAAGAGTGGCTTGATTACATTAGAAAATTCCATGTAATCAGCCTTCAGGAGACATGGGCCCCGGAGAATAATTTTCATTTGCAGGGGTACAAGTGTTTTTTTGTACCCGCGCAAAAATCTCGATCAGGGAGAGCCATGGGAGGACTATCTATTTACATAGATTTAGACCTCCCGGGCAGTTGGTCTTCTCCAGATTGGAATTCCCAAGGGATACAAGCAGTTCGGTTCACCGGGAAGGGGCTAAGATTCACTGTTTTTAATATCTATAACAACGAGATCGCGGGAGACCACACCCCATTGTAGCTGAATTAGATCATAGGCTGGGTCAGGAAATAACAGCCCAAGAAAAGGGGCAGTCAAATGTGCTGTTGGTAATGGGAGATTTTAATTGTCACCTTTGTCCAGCATTGGTCTCAATTAACACAGACTGGTCCCAATGCCCCATGGAGAAGGGGCCGCATTTCTCCCACACACCGACAGGGTCAGCTTTCAGTATGCTCCGGCTCAAGTATGATCTTGAGCACACTATTAACATGATAGGCACACAGAAGGATGGCACACTCCCACCCACATTCAAGGGCAGAGGATGCTCATCTGTTATAGATTACATCCTGGTCTCAAGATCCCTGCAAAATAAGATAATTAGAGTAGGGATAGAATGGAGTAGTTTCAGTGACCATAATCCACTTGTTTTGGAGCTGATGTATAGGGCGGGTTCAAAAAGTAGGGACCACCGCACAATCGTGGAGAGGGTTATAGATCAAGGTAGGAGATTAAAGTGGGCCAAAATAGATGGGGAAAAGTTCTATAAGGCCCTGGTGGACGCTGGTAAATCTGCTATTAATGACTGTTTAGACACAGACATCAATGGACCAAGGTTATTGGAAGCAGTCAGTCAGATTGCTAACCTGGTTGATGGCTTACTAAAAACTAGTGTGCCCACACGGAACCATGGCAATCCCCGATGGTTCGATAAAGATTGCTCAAAAGCATTGAGGGAGCTTAAAAGCAGCCTTAAGTCCAAGCCAAGGGATTCACAAAATATCAAGGCGTCCAGGGAGAAATATAAAAAAGAGACCAAGAGGAGGAAACTCGCCCTGCTGGGAGAAGCGTGGGCAGATTTAAGAGAAGCAGGGGAAAGAAAGGATTTGGCGGGTTTTTGGAGAATCATTAACAAACCCACCTTCCAGGAAAACGATACTCCGGAGATAGGGTCTAACATCCTGCCAGAACAGTGGGTCACCCACTATAGGGGTCTGTATAATCATGAGTCAGGTACCCCCGTAAAATCACCTGAAATTCCAACCCAGGTTGCAATGGTCGTATTCACTATCAAGGAGATCACTGCTGGGATAGAGGGTTTGACCAGAAATAAAGCCCCTGGCCCTGACGGAATCCCTCCCGACCTGTTTCTAAGCAGCGTAGAACTTTGGGCCCCTTTAATGACCAGGGTTATAAACACTGCTATCATCTGTGGTTTGCCACCATCCTGGTCCAAAGCTATAATTGTGCCGATTTTCAAGAAGGGCAAAAGGGATGACCCGAAGTGCTACCGTCCCATATCCCTGATTGACGTATCGGCTAAACTCCTGGGTAGGGCGATCCTCAACAGACTGTCCGAGTGGACCGAAGAAAATAATATCTTCTCGGACACTCAATATGGATTTAGGACAGGGAGGTCCACCAGTGATCAATGTCTGAATCTTTACATGCTGACTGCCAAATACACCAGGGCTGGTGATGTACTCATTTATATGGGATTCATGGATTTGGCAGCGGCATTTGATCACGTCAACAGGGATAAACTGTGGGACATGATGACACACATGGGGATAGAGAGTGGCTTAATCAACATACTGAGGGAACTGCATAGTGACACCTCGGCTAGGGTTCGTTTTAACAGAGAGGGGGGGCTGACTGATTCTTTTCCCTGTAGGAGTGGTGTCCGGCAAGGCTGTATTCTTGCCCCTTTTTTGTTCTCCCTTTATATTAATAATCTGGAGCAGTATCTGTTGGGTTTAAAGACAGATTGCCCATGGGTGGGGTCGCGTCATATTCCTGTTTTGCTTTATGCAGATGACGCGGTCCTGATTGCACGCACACCCAGGAGCTTACAAATCTTGATTGATGGATTTGTTAAGTTCATGGGTGCCCTAGATCTCTCTGTTAACCTGAGTAAATCCTATGTGCTCCTGGCTGGTAAAAAAAACTCCTTTAAAATTCACTTACACAATAGGAAGTCACATAGTAGAAGAGGTCAAAACGTTTCCTTACCTAGGTGTAACCTTTGATGGTGCCTTACAGTTTAACTCCCTGGTGGAGGAGCGTTGCTGTAAAATGATCGCTTCCAATGGGGCTATAGCAAGCTACGGCAGGAGGTTAGGTAGATGGAGCCCGGAACAGGTGATGAACCTGTACAGCTCCGTATCATGTTCTAAAGTAATTTATGGGGCAGAAGTATGGGGCTTTGTTAACACCACAAGAATCCAACGGGAGGAAAACAAATACCTAAAATCCATCCTGAGGGTACCCCCAAGTACTGCCGGCTTCATAGCACACAGGGAATTAGGGAGGCCATACCTAGAGGACTTGGTAAAACTCAGGCCAATTGTGGCCTGGTTAAAAATTTGGGTTAACCCTGATGCGTCTCTAAGCAGAGAAATCTTATCGGATTGTTTAGAGAGGGATAAAAGTATGCGAATTCCCTGGCTCAATTATGTAAAGAATACCCTAGAGGAACTAGGCTTTGGGAACCTCTTCACTAACCCTGCAACAATTGTAGCCCAGCATAAAACGCAGGTAAAGAAAATCTTTCTAGAGCTGAAAAGTCAACGCAGAGCGGAGGCTGAAGGGCTTAAAAAGACAGTGAGGGCCCATAACCTGGTGAAGAGCGTTGAGGGAATGGAGCCATATCTGTACCTTATGTACAATGCACAGGATAGATTCTTGATGTGTCGGGTTAGACTGAACCTACTCCCATTCATGTTGGCATCACCAGCAGGGTTTGCATCATCAATTGAACAGAAGGGATCCTGCGGCTGCGACAATAGGTCTCCGCAGGATTCCCTTCATTTTATTTTACTCTGCCCTTTTTTTATCATGCCCAGGCGCAGATTTCTTGTAAAAGTTTTAAAACAAGCTAAACCGGAACATGCCAGGGAGGCACTAGCCTTTTTACAAAAAGCATCGGATCCGTTTACACTGTGCTGTATAATGAATTTTATTAAGGTAGCGGTCCGTTTAAGGCTAACTAGGGGCGATGAATGATGTGTTCCCGATTTTACTGTTCCCTATGTGCCATATTCTCTCTCTGTTTGTGTTCTATGCTAACACTAATATTTTTGTATCAGGATCTTGGAAATGTTTAATGATTTTTTATTTATGTAATTATGTATGTGCTTTTATGGTGATTTTTAATCACCGAATAAAGATTCCTGGATGATGATGATGGTGTTGAATTCGAAAACGTTTGTTGTGTCCTTTCTATTCAGAGTGGTTCTTCATCTGAACGCCATCCTCTCTAGGAGTTTTTTTCACATTAATAAGGTACGGGCAGTTGAAGTTGACAGGTGTTGTTACAAGTAGTGAGTAAACTTGGTTTTTGGACCCTATTTAAACGAGTGTTTGTTTGTTTTTTATAGATTGTTGGTCCTGAGGAGAACTCCGCAATTGGGGGTTCGAAACGCGTCGACCTGTTTTTGGTTCCTTTTGTCAAAATTTGAAATATATTGTGAATAGTGTTTATTAAGCAGGATTACATCTCTAAAACTGCTTGCACCATATTTAATTAATTCCTTGGATGCTAAACCATATATATGGACAGAGTACCTATTATTGACATTAGGACCTAAGTGTTTATTTTTTGGTATGATTGTTTATGGATGAATGTATTGGCCATTGTGTGAGCTTGGATGTGTTGTAGATTTGTAAATTGTATTGTGTATCAAAATTCTGATGTAATGTAATATTGTATATTTGCACATGCACATAAAAGTGTTGATTTGTTTTTGAAAATAATTATGTTCTACTAGTGAAAACATAAATGAATAAACTAGTGACGTAAGTCAAAAATGGACCGTTATGTTTCCTTCATAGAGGTTGGCATAAATATAGTCAAATGATGTCCACTACTGGCAGTTGTATTGTTCTTTAGATAGTTAGGGCTCAGCCTTGCTGGTTCAGAGTCACGACCCTGTGTCGTTTTTCCTAACTTTGGAATGGCTGCATCAAAACATGTCATGTTTGGTGTCAAACACTTTGGAATACTACCCCCCCCCCCGCCAGTCCTGGCGACGGGGGTAGCATTCCACCCTTCTAGAGGAAGAAGACATGTACACACTGATCTAACCGATAAAAGTTCAACAGAGCCCCAGCATCACAAAATGGATGCTGCTGCCACAGACACGAGTCTGACCTCTTGCTGCTGGATGAAACTCCGGCAGGTGAGGCCTGGACAATAGGTTTCCTGTCCAGGGAGGTGTAACCACCTCCCCATACTGGCTTTAGTGTATTGGGGCAGGGTGGGTACATTCACTGAATGCTTTTCAGACAGTGCCTGGGGCACACATGGTGTCCCCGTGCATTTCCCAGTTCAAACCGGTTGCTGGGGCACTAAGCCCCAACTCTGGCATGAAACCGGACAAAGGGGAAGTGGTGTAACCACACCCTCCCCAGGTCCTCCCATAGGTGGGACCTTAGAGTTAGTCCATCCCCTAAACTTGGTATAAATATAGGAACCCAGTCCCTAGGACTTTAGATTACCCTGGACAAAACTCTGCAACATATATCTTGGACCTTCGACATTCTATTTCGACTAGAAGACTGAAGAAATCTCCCTTGGGGTCAAGGAGTGACTACTCTGTTCAAATAGGCACCAAAGAAGCATCTTGCCGGTCTGCATTTTCGAGGCTCCCACCGGATCCTGAAGTATCCGCGACACAGGACATGGACTTCCAGACATCTCTGAGGCCGGCATGAGTCCCCAGCAAAGCTGAGACCTGTAGCCATCACGAGAGACGTAGGATCGGAACTCCTGGAAATCCAGTACATTTGCTAGTGCATTGACTTCCCGAGCTTTCCCAAAGTTGTGCATTGAGCTACTTTTATTCCAAGCCTTAAGCTCCTTTTGCACCAAGGCTTGCGGGCCTACACTCTATGAGTGTTCCGTGAGCCCGCTTCCTGCATTTCTGTTCAGGGACCCTTCGCGATCCCTGATCCATCGACTGGTGGGTCCCCATGAAGGAATCTCTTTTATTTCTTGGGCTTTCCTGGTTGCTCCAGATGTATCCTGACTCTCCTCCAAAGGGTGAGTCCCTCAGACTTTGCTGGTCTGCACCCAAGCCAATCTTTCCATTCTGCGTGGGTTGCTGCTGCCAAGGCTTGTTGGATCCAATCCAGATACCGACACTGCAGCACTCGACATCTGACATGGGACAGCTCAAATCCAGCTCCTGGTTGTCGTCGATGCTGCCTGGTCCCCGTGGCTTAAGAGTCAAGCTTCACCTACATCACCTGAAATCACCTGACATCGGCTGGCATCTTCTTGTTGCCTCCCTGGTCTCTGGCAAGTGACCCAGACTCTGTCCCCTCTGCTTTCAGGTTCTGCAGATCATTGATCCACCCTTGGATCCATCCGGACACACTTCATCTGGTAGCCTGCAGCACTTCTTTGCAGCTCTCCATAGGAAACGACGACAAAACCCGACACGAAAAGACACCAATACACCCGGCTTCCCTGGGTGAGGTAACACGAGTACTTCGGTGCTCCCATGGGTCTTGACTCTCGAAGTGTCCTGTACTGAAGGGGTTTGTTCATAGTCCACTCCTAAAGTGTCCTTAATCTTTAAAAATCTAACCACAACTTTCTACATAGAAGTCAATGGTGAATCGCGGCTGTGTTTAGACACTGCACACGTACCCCGTGGGTCTCCTGCATCCCTACCTTGGGTGGTTCCTGGTTGCCCCAGCAGTTCTACAGGCCCTAGGCCTTGTCTCTATGCTCCTCATGGTTCTTATATCACTTTCTTATATATGGTTTATGAGGCCCTAGGGCAAAACGTATACTGTGCTAATTTACTGTGTGCTATTTAAGTAATTGTATTATACTTTTACCTCTAGCCTCATAAAGAGACTAGAGGGGGGTGTTTAGAATAAATACATATATTTTATATATATACCTGGCATGGTTCTCCTTTCATTTCATCATTCATGAGATTATAGACTGGTAAAACAAGTTGCTTTAAATTCCTTCAAGACTTAGCCTGAAGGCTGCTCTCCACAGCTACCACTAGGATAGCTTTCTATAAAGGTTGTCTTAAACCTGCCATCATTAAGGGTCATTTGGACTGGTGCAAGGTGCCCACTAGAATAGTGGATAGCATATGCCAGGACAACTTATCACATGCCCCATACAGTGGAAGCGAAAACCAACATACACCATACACCCAATCAGCATCTAGGGTAGGCGGTTGCCCCAGGAAGGCCATCAGAACTCTTATCCATACTACTGCCATTTCAATAGATTGCACACCGCACTCAGACACAGTTCCTCACCCTAAACATCAAGGGCATCCACACAGCGTGTCGCTGCTGTTCAATATATTCTTACCTTAAGCGACAGCATAAGCATGTGTGTTTTCTACAGCAAACACACCGTATAAGCGTAGAACTCCAACGCATGCAGAAATGGTGGTGGGGAACATTCGATGGCACAACATATTTTGCATACACTTGAGGAGCTTTAATAAGGGTCCTCCCAGGTATGTCCTTATAGCTCCTCACTACAGTCATAGATTGTGAGAGCAGATATGCCTTTGCAGAGGGAATCATGATGGTACCCAAATACTCCTAGAAAGCATGACTAGCTTCTGGGCCTCTTTGTCTGGGGTCCTAGTGCAGTGGCAGGGCATCCCCTGGGACAACAATAGCGTACTGGATGTGATCTTTGAACGGTCTCATCTACCCCTCCACATGCGTCCACTCATCTCCACTCTGTACAATTTGCACATTGTGCTAGACATTGGTCCTTGCTAGATGATTGGAGTGCTCGTGTTCCCATCCTCAAGGAGTACTCACACTACTCAGCTCCCCATGATTTATATGTTCGCATTGATCACTTCCTCTGCTCCTCCACTATCCTCCCAAGGGTAAACAACCATTACGACGCGGTCATAACACCGCAGTACCATTACAACGCGGATTTTAGAACGCAAGTTGTTACTACGACTTGCGCTGGAGGGCGCTCTAGACTAAGGAATAGTGTGATTTACTATTCCAACACCTTCCCTACTGTACGTAGGCTGGAGTTGGAATAGTAAATCATACTATTCCTAAGTCCAGCACCCTACAGCGCAAGTCGTGGTAACGACTTGCGTTGTAAAAGCTGCGTTGTGATGGTACTGCGGTGTTATGTACCGCGTTGTACCATCATACATCCCTCCCAAGGCTCCAACCCTCAGACTAACTAGGGTGTAATATCTCTTATCATGCAGCACAAGTCATGGACATGTACTGGAGTCCACCACACCACTCCAGTTCCAACCTGTTGGCTTCCCTGAGAAATACTCGATGACCCCATATTCAGGGACACCCAACTCGAACACATTGGTCAATATTTCACAGAATACAACGCCACAGTGGCCATGTGTGCACTCGAATGGGATGCCTTCAGTAATGTCACATTCAAAATTTAGTGGGAGTGTGTCAGGAACTTGAGAGAAACCTGACACGGAAGTCAGCCCTGACGGAGCAAGAGTGTCAGGCCCTGTACAATGTTGAAGACCAAGCGACCATCACCAAAGCCAAAACTAGACACGCTGCTGTTCTGGAGCGCACCCGCAGCTAAAGCTTTGCAGCTTAAACAAGCACGAGTACACTCCACAGGTGATAAATCGGGCTGCCTCCTGGTGGGGTTAGTTTGCCAAGAGGTTACAGCACCTTCAATCACTGGGATTGTCCTACACCAGACTCCCCCATGACCACAGCACAGTATCCTCCAAGCTTTCCATGCATTTTACTCCAATTTATATTGGGCACAAAACGTGGCACACCCAGCAGCAGTAAGTCTATTTATAGCGCATGCCCCCCCCTAGTATTCCAGTGCTAGAATGTGAAGAACTATACATTCCTATCTCAGTGGCTAAGGCAAAGAAGGTCATCCAGGGCCTGCACTGCATCACCAAATGCGATGCAGTGTGCGCAATGAAATTCGTTTTATTTATTTGTATGTTTACTTACCTGTTAAGGTCTAGATTCCATACATTACTAGCCCCCACCCTGCCACTCCCCCTCCCCACGTCACCGCACGGCCGGTACTCCCACTACCGGCCGCGGCTGCCTCACATGCCCTAGATGCCACTCTGATACTGCAGACCTCGGCATATGCTGTGGGAGTGCCCCACCCTGAACACATATTGGCAATCAGTCCGTGACGCCCTGACATCTGTTACAGTATTCTGATACCTGAGTACCTGAGAAGCACCAGTTCTAGGGGTCTAAAAGCAAAAAAATAAAATATTTCGTTTGGGCCAAATTTGCAAATCTGGCACTACCACTTGCCAAGAGAGTTATCCAGCAGGCAGCAGTAGATGGGAGGCCCTCCAGTGTAGGGTGATAGCTCCAGCCGCGGCCTGTGGACGGAATTCCGTGGGGCAGAGAGGCGGGGCGGGGGAGGGGCAGGTCGCGCTACGAAATTCATTTTATTTATTAAATTGTTTACTTACCTCCAATTATCCATATTCCGTTTTTTAGCAATCCCCACCCTGCCCCTCCCCCGCCCAGCCTCTCTGCCCCACGGAATTCCCTCCACGGGCCGCGGCTGGAGCTATCACCCTACACTGGATGGCCTCCCAGCTACTGCTCCAAAGAAAATGCCAAGTTGCCCTTCGCTGATGGGGAGAAGCCAAAATCACAAATCTGCATCATGAGAAGGCCCGCTGCCTCCGTAAACGGCCCATAGGAGAAGTGTGGGATGCTATGCTCATCTAGTTCCATGAGGAGATGAAGGTTGCGAACACCCCTTCTACACCTCTGGGATATCAGGTCAAGGACCCTCCCCTTCCTTCCTCCCACTAGCAGTACACTACATCGACCCGCTGCTCCCCTTTCCCACTGAGTAACCCCTAATGCCAATTTGTGTTCAATTCCACCGTGAGCAACGACCCCTATTGAACCATTGAAGCACCCCCTGGTGCCCTCCCATCGGCTACCATACTGCCCCTGCCACTATGATCCTATAAAATTCACACTGTCATGTAAACCCACCCCTTCCCCATGTTTACTATTTAAGGGGTACCCATACCTGAAGATGGAATATTGGAACTGCACTCTACTTTAAGCACTCAGTGCAAACTGCTCAGTTAGAGTATGCTCTTCCCCTCCCTGCGGTGGTCGATCTGTCACTCTGCCCCTACTCCGATTCCACACTGTACCCCGCAGCGGACTTACACTAAAACTGATATGTACATGATACCCAATGATAATTATGATACCTATGTGATGATGATGTCTTTGTTCTGTCATGTCGTATTATAAGAGAAAAATACCTGAATAAAAAGAGTTTGAAACAAATGAGTCATCTGGAGCACCCCAATAAGATGTGTTCAAAAGTGCTTTAATCTCCTTAAGGTCAGGTGGGTTGAAAAAGAATCCTACCTGGACACTGGTGTAATCTTCATGAACAAGGGTGAGGGACGTCAATTAAGAGTTCAAATAGTGTTTAATCTCCTCATAACTATTTTTATTTTTGACAAAGAATGATTGGCCAACTCAACACAAACAAACGCATAGGGAGTGATTTTCACTAAGGAGCACAAGGGCAAAATCAAGGCTTGAAGTGATGTAAAATAACCTTTAGCTAAATTTGTGGAGGTTTTTCAATAATGTACTGTGATTTAGCCTGGTAAATTTCAAACTTCTACTGTTTCAGTTGTTGTTTATATAAGATAATAGAATTCTAATTGTAATTAGGGCTCCCGGTTTTCCGTTTAAACGGATGTTTACATACAAATACAGACGGGAAACAAGTTTTCCTTGGTCTGTATTTATATATATATAAATGGGAAAATACTAGTATATTTAGTCATTCACTTCAATAGAATCACACCCCCAACCATCTGATGTCTCCCCCTCCTTAGAGGGTTCAGAGGTGTTAGCCCGGCTGAGACAGCTTCCCTGCGCGCACACAGCCGCACCCGAGTACTTCACAGGTCTTTGAAAGACCATTTACATGTTAATGAGGCTTTATTGTTCACTCCTCAGCACCTGCCTCTTCACTCTGCCGATTGCTCCAAGTATAGCAACCAAGGAAGAAAACTCTCCAGGCCAAACTCGGAAAGTCCTGGAGACAAAGCACTGGCCAGCGGAACTTGCAAACAGGACGCACCCTGAAGTCAGCACCCGATGTAGGGGCCCCCGGTATCACCGCCCTTGAGCCCCCCTGGCTGTAGATCCAAAATAGTCTGCAATTTCAGGCATCAATAAAAATGACCATTCCGGTGATTAATGTTCTTCCTGGAGAGAGACCGAAGCTTCATCTAGTGCAGGTTCTGACTCATTATAGCACAGAGGGTTAATATGCCTGCTGGAAAGAATGTGTCCCATTCACAATGATTTGGGGTCAGCCATGGTTCCTGCGCACTCATAAGTAGGGGTGTGTGGGGGAGGGGAATCAAACTTTCATGTGCAGAAGTCTGCCATCATTTTTGTCGCTTTATTTTTTGTGAATATGTAAATAATAACATCATTTTTGCATGATTCAATGTGTATCAATTGGTAGCCTTGACATGATACAAAATAATGACCCTTCCCCACAGAATATGTTGAGGGGCCATGAGACACTTCTACGTCACAAATAATCGTATCCTTCTGGTTGACTGGGGGCCCCAGGAAGGGTGGGCGCCTTCTTGCACCACAGTGAATGCAGGGGTCTGCATTGCGCCCTGACTTTGTAGTGCCACTACACTTAGGTCGTGTCAGTTTGCAGACATTTAAAAACTTTTATAGTGCCACAAAGATAAGCAAGTACCATTTAAATGTCTTAACAAATTAGGTTCAGTGAAAGCGAAAGTGGGATAAATTAACATAATTAACAATCATATCTTTACATGCCATTACTACTAGCCTCTCAGTGTGGCAATAAGGTGTTCAGTGGGGGAAGAGGATGTGGCACCCTGCAAACTGCAAGGCTCGGAGACATATTTGGGACATGCTGCAAATGGCAACGTTTTCAGATGAATGTATAGCATAGTGTTGACCAATAACAACCGAGCGCATGTGTGCATTCACAGTTTAAATAAATGTGGAAAAATACTAGCTGTAGCGTCGTCTTTTGCTTGTGACAAAAATAAATGTGGATAAATACAGAAAAAATGCCCAAAAAATAAATATGGATAAATACAGACGGAAGTGGCAAAAAAATAAATACCATAAAACCGGGAGCCCTAATTGTAATATAGGTGGCGTTTCTGCTCAAACTTATGAACCTACAACCTTGCTCTTCATTAAATCAAGCAGTCGACGGACTATCTCTGTGGAAGTCTGTGAGATGCATGCAATAAACTGGTTAACAGCATTCAACGGTGCCTTTTAAAAAAAAAAAAACAAGAGCATCCGCAACAGGTGAGAATTTTAAACACTGCTTCGGAGCTCCTTCCAGGTCTAAGTTTATGCTCTTTGCAGTTTCCTAGTTACCAATTTTATTCTACCATCTAGTTGTAAATTAGGATTTAAGTAAAGAAGAAATACTTTATATATATTACAAAAAACAGGATCTTTATTAGCTCGTGGTAAAGATAAAAAATCCTCTATCAGGTTTGGTTAATCCTCTGTCTATGGGGCTGATTAGGATGTCAGTGCCACTGCCACTGACAGGCTGTCACCGACATCCAGCAGACAGGCGGACCCACCGACATCCAGCAGAGCAGTCCGAGCAGTCAGAGCAGTCTGACCACTGCATTATGATGCAGTTGGTCGGTTCGTATCAGTCGATGGGAGCCTCCAACATTTCTGACAGGCTCAGACTGTCGGTCGGATCGTAGTCCATACAATAAGGGTGGTGCAGGTGTAGGAATTACGATGTCCCTTTCCGACAGCCTTTCCATGGCTGGCCGACCACCATAGAAAGGCTTTTGAAAAAAAGGGGTTTAGGGGGCCTCAAGCAGGGCTCCGTGTCTCCTAGGCCTCCGCTATGGGGCCCGGGAGGCACACATTGTGCCCCTCCAAACATCCATGCACCCTGTGTCTGGCACATGGTGCAGGGATTTTATAAACATCCCTTTTGCCACTGTGACTTGTGCGGCGGCCCTTTTTTGTGCTGCAGCATAAGCCTCAATGGCAAAAGGCATATTTCTGTCTGCCTATACGATGCGTGGATTTCAATTCGGTGGGCAGGATCACCGACTACCTGTCGGTCGGTCCCGATTCCACTTCGATAGCGGTCAGACACTCGTCCGACTGCCATTGTACTAAGGTCCAATATTTGCTCTCTTATATGACCCTGTAGGTGGTTGATTGAATAATCTGATTCCTGCTGAAGGAAGTCAAGCAGTCACTTAATGTGCTTTTAAATTAGATTAATTATCAATATGAATATTGAAATTGGCCAAGATAATTAAGTATGTAAATTGCAAAGAAGAAGTACCCAGAAGTTCCAGCAGCTTTGTGAGAAAGTTATTTTCCTGAGTGGGCAGACAATAAAGGAAAAGGAAAATAATAGAGCATTTTGCTGAGAGCACATATTTGGGAATTAGTGCCTCCACAGTATCTGCCACGTGGGTAGCAACAATAGAACAGCAGAGTTCTCCATGATAGATCATAGCCATTCACCACCCATTCAGCTGCAAGGTTTTCTTGAACAATTTTGAAACCATCTTGAATGGCTGCCGTTTGGTCTGGGTAGGAACCTTCATACATCCAGTAAGTAAGAAATATTGCCAATTTAATTTCATACAGTTTGCGAAAGTATGTATCACCCAGTAACTTTCCACAGCCCTGTCCCATTCCCAGTATAGACTATTTCTGGCTAGCAGATAACGTGGGAGGAGTTTTGTGGAAACATGGCAAGTAGTAAGTGCTTGCTGGAGTGGCTAAGAACAATTGTGGGCAGGTGTATGAAATGGGGTTCCTGGTTGAGGGGGGGGTGAAATACTTATCATGCAACAACTACAATTCTTGTTTCTGGTCCAGGGAGGACCTGGCTTGGCAGTTCGGGCTGGACTGTTCCCATGAGGAACAGGGTCAAGACTGATTTGCATATGGCTGAGTCCAAACTGGGGTGGTGTGGTGAGCAAAAGAACGATGGATTAAACCCAGATCTTTGTGACTTGGGGTGAATGTTTGCATTGTTCAGTATTCCGTCCATCATTAGTTCCTTTAACTTTCTAAAAGTGGCATTTTCAAAACTGCAATTTAAAATCCAACTTTACCATGAAAGATGTTTTTTCATTACAATTCCAAAGACACCAAACATGAACTGGTTACTTTCGCCCATCTACAAATTGGAGCTTATGACATATAATATGGTAATTCCAATGTTATCCTATGAGAGAGGGTGGCCTTGCAGTAGTGAAAAACTAATTGAAGAGTTTTTTACTATCAGAACAGGTAAAACGTAAATGAACATGTCCAACATTTTAAATACACTGTACCCTGCTCTCTAGGCTATCCAGGACCTACCTGATGGGTGACTTATATCTATGAAAAGGGAAGGATTGGGCCTGGCAAAAGGTTTATTTTACCAGGTTGACATGACAGTTAAAAAAACTGCACACACAGGCAGTAATGACAGGCCTGCGACATATTTAAAGAGGCTACTTAAGTGGGTGTGTTAGATCTGGGGGTCTCTAGTTGACAATGGTATTCACCTTTGTCCAAATAGGGACCCTTACTTCTAAGTCAGGATAAGGGGATTACACTCCTTATTAACCCCTGCTCATCCCCTTGGTAGTTTGGCACGAGCAGACAGGCTTATCTCAGAGGCGGTGGGTTAAGCATTTGTGATTATTCACAGTAATAGAGTGAAAACACTCCAGATGGACACAACTCAGGTTTTATAAAAATAAGTATTCTTTATATAGACTTAAACACAAGCACACAAACAACAAAAATCCACAATACTACACTAAAGATTGCTTTAAAGATGATCAAACGTTGCTTAGTTCAAGTTGATGATCAATGCGACAAAGTTCTCAACAAGTACCTGGATGCGTAACGCAAAGTAAACAAAAGGCTCCCAAAAGGGTAGATGCGTTGGTTCTGTGATCTGGGGGAGATGATGCGTCGTGCCTCAATGCTTGCACAGAGTAGAGGATGCGTCGTGATCCTTACCGGTGCGGAGGTGATGCGTAGATTCTCGGCCTGCGGGCCTGTTGCAGTGCGCAAGATGGCGCCTTCATGCGATGCGATGAACCGGTTGAGATGCGAGAAGATGGCGCCCTTGATGCGGCAATGCGATGATGATGCGTAGACACCCTGGCAGCCTTGCGACGACTCTATACTTTGGAGCCGCAACAGGCACTGAGACACGCTTCTCCAGTGATGCGATGGCGACTCACTCGATGGCGTCACGCTTCTCTGGTGAGACGACAGCAGGAAGCTTCGATGAACACACGCTTCCAGGTAGATGCGGCGAAGGCTCGCTTCTCCGGTGATGCGACGATTTCAGTTGCGGCGGCGACACACTTCTTCCCGATGTGTCGCGCTTCCAGCTCCCAGCGACATGCAAATGTCTGGATTTTAGAATTCCTAGCATGTCCATATAGAGGGGAGCTGGAGATGAAGTCTTTTGTCCCTGAAACTTCAGCAGGAGGCAAGCACAGTTTAAGCCCTTGGAGAATATTCTGAAGATGATGAAAGTCCTTAAAAATGTCCTTCTCCTTTCCTTGGCAATGAAGCAACCACTGCAGGCCAACCCAGCAAACAGCACACTAGCAGAGGGCAGTCAAAACTCCTGAGGATTCCTTGGTTCTTCTCCTTGGCAAAAGGTTTCTTGTTCTAGAAGTGATCTAATTTCTTGGGATCAGGGTCCCAATATTTATACCCCAAAATCCTTTGTTCTCTGAATCCAAACCAGTTCCTGAACACTTTGTTTCTATGACTCTCTTCTTCTTTTCACTGTGCAGGGCAGAGGCATCAGCTGCCCCACAGGAGGTGGAGCCAGCACAGGGGAGGGAAGATACAGCTCTGGAGCACTTTCTTGACATGATTCCTCCTCTCTTTTCAGAGTGCAGGGCAGAGACATCAGACAAGCCACAGGAGGTGGAGCCAGCATTGTAAAGGGAAGGCCCAGCCCTATTCAGGTCCCAGGTGTAACTCCTCCCTCCCATCTAGATGCAGATCTCTCTATTTACTACTGGGCTGCCCCAGCCTGTCTCCTGGAATCCCCCAGCCCTGTCAGTCACAAACCCAGACATGGAATACACAACTTAGCAGAGGCAGGCCCGGACAGTAAGACAAGAAAATACCTACTTTCTAAAAGTGGTATTTTCAAACACAGAATATTAAAACCAACTTTACTAAAAAGATGTATTTATCATTCTGAGTTCAGGCATATTAAATTTGAATTTCTACCATGTTCCTTGAGTCAATTAGGATTATAAGAATGTAATATTCTACCTGCCTTTTCTAGCCTATGGAGAACAGGTAGCCTACAATACTGAAAAACGAAAATGGCTGTAATTCACTATTAGGACATGCTACACACATCAGAACATGTCCTACCTTATACCCACAATGCACCCTGCCCTTGGGCCTACCATAGGGGTGTCTAACATGAAGC
Organism: Lissotriton helveticus; assembly: GCF_964261635.1. Taxonomy (NCBI): domain Eukaryota; kingdom Metazoa; phylum Chordata; class Amphibia; order Caudata; family Salamandridae; genus Lissotriton; species Lissotriton helveticus. Next base: position 947,032,989 of record NC_136068.1, read on the forward strand.
AAAGGGAAGGTTTAGGGACTGGCAAGTGGGTGCACTTGGCCAAGTCGACATGGCAGTGCTAGACTGCACACAGGCCTTGCAATGGCAGGCCTGAGACACACTTTACAAGCTGCTTCTGTGGGTGGCACAACCAGTGCCTCAATCCCACCAGCAGCATTTGATTTACAAGCCCTGGGCACACATGGTGCACTGTACTAGGGGTTGACAGGTAAATCAAATAACCCAATCATGGAATCACCAATTAGTACATCAATTTAATATAGGGAGCACTTGCACTGTGGCACTGAATAGCAGTGGCACAGTGCCCAAAGCATAAAACCCGCAAAAACATATCAAAACAGAGGAGGCAATCTTTTAAAATGGAAGGGAGACTCCCGCCAATGATGCCAGGTCTGATATGTGTCCCCTCCATCTGAAATGTGAGGAGAACTACCCTTTCCCTTGGGCGTTCTCTTCACTAAGGTGGAAAAATCTGGACAGACCATCAGCGTTGGAGTGTTCTGTACCAGGACGGTGTTCCCCCGTAAAGTCCATACATGTAGGGAAATGGACCACATCAACAACTTTGGGTTCGCACCCCTCATCTGCATCAGCCATCTGAGGGGCCTGTGGTCGGTCTGAACCCGGAAGTGAGTCCCAAACCAGTATGGTCTCAACTTCTTCAGTGCCCAGACCACAGCAAATGCCTCACGCTCAATTGTACTCCACCTCTGTTCCCGTGGAAGTAACCTCCTACTGATGAAGGCTACAGGTTGGTCTAGGCCCTCTTCATTAATCTGTGATAGAACAGCCCCCACACTATGCTCTGAAGCATCTGTCTGTACAATGAATTCTTTTGAGAAGTTGGGCGCCTGAAGCACGGGGCTGTGCACATGGCAGTCTTCAGGCCATCAAAAGCCTTCTGACAGGTGTCAGTCCAGTTCACTTTCTTGGGCTGCTTCCTGGAAGTCAGCTCAGTCAAGGGTGCAACAATGTTGCCATACCCCTTAACAATATGAAAAAAGGGGGTTGGGACCGGGAGCCTATTTTTTAAGCAGGTCCTACACACATGGCTCCACAAGAGCATGTGACGCAAGGAGATTGTAGTTCCTAAAGGAAGAATGGGATGGGAAAGACAAACCTTTTGTCATGTTGCCCTCACACACCCCGAAAGGTGTCATGCTTCATCATTGGGCCTTGCTCCTTGTCGGGCCGGCTCTGCAATGCTCGACGGGCTCACCATTTCCGGGGCTCTTTATGGAAGATCTTTTTAGAGAAGCCATATGGGTGCGTGCGGGTATAGGGGTAGTGAGAAGGTGTGTGCACAGAGAAAGTGATTTAAAATAGGTCAGGGACAGTCCTATACAATAATTTTTATGTTCTCGGTAGTACCTGCCTAATTAAAATAAAGTGGATGTCCTAGTGGGTAGTAATGTTCCCAGTGGACAATCACTAATGTGAGGTCGACATGTTTCGTGCCTGCTTGTTCCTAATGGAATCGGGTGGCACTTTTTCAGGACCTATAATTGTGTAGTGTACAGTTAAAGACAGGTTCCAGATTGGTTGCAGGTAGCCTGTCATGGGGCCCTAGTAGTCCTGTACTGGGCACTGTGGTGACCTAAGAGAAGGAAACCAAAAAACAAAACAACAACAATGTTGCGTAAGGGAGGGGGAGGGAGGAAAAAAGGGAAGGAGGTTAAGCATGCGCTTACTTAATTGATGCCGTTGTGATTCATGCTCAGTAAAGGGGCCTTCAGGTGACCATGCTTAATTGGTGGTTCTTGGAAAGATGGCCAAATGAGTGTGCCACTTGTGCTTGGCGGTATCAGTGGGTGGTAAAATACGGCCAAGCCAGGAGCCCATACACTTAGTATCTGTTAAAGGACTGGGTGGTGCAACTAGTCAGTGTGGAATAGGTTTTTGTAGGTGCTCAAATACATGTGGTCCACCTGATCGGTAGATCAGAAGGCTGTAAATTGGCAGGGTAGCGTGGCGAAAACAGCGCCAATTAAATTCTAAGGGAAACCAGCTGTATATTACAGCATGTGCCGCGGTCGTCACGGTAATTGCCGTTATAGTGCCCCGTGCTTGATGTGGAGGGGTAAAAATGGCGCTGGTAAAATCTAAGGACAACCAGCTGTAAGTGAAGGCATGTGCGGCGGTCGTCACGGTAGTTTCCGTAATAGTGCGCAGTGCTTGGCGGGTACAAAAAACCAGCAAAAACATATCAAAACAGAGGAGGCAATCTGTCAAAATGGAAGGGAGACTCACGCCAATGATGCCAGGTCTAACAGGGTGGTACAATCCTTGTTTCAGACCCACTTGTAGCATTTAATTTACAAGCATTGGATACATGTAGTACCACTTTACTAGGGGTGTTTAAGTAAATTAACTATGTCAATTGGGGATAAGCCAATGTTACCATTTTTTAAGGAGAGAGCACAATCATTTTAGCACTGGGTAGCAGCGGTAAAGTGCTCAGAGTCCTAAGGCCAGCAAAAGCAATATCAACAGAAAATGGAGAAGGAAGGCAACACATTTAGGGGATGGTAAACACCCATTACTCTGCAATTTTCATCCCGCATACCATACTCCGCATACTTTCATTACGAAAGTACCATGACTCCGCAATGCCTTTATAACGTAAGGCATTACATCTTATATGCTTTTACCACGCATGCATTTACAACGAAATTAGTTGTAAATGCATGAATGGTAAAATCATATCTTTTTTAAATTTAAGTTTAAGGTAAGTATATGGTTTTGGTTTTGGGGTCTAGGGGTATATGTTTTGGGGTACAGGGGTATTTTAATTGGGGTACAGGGGTATGGGTTTAAGGTAAGTATATGGTTTTGGGGTATTTTAATAGGGGTATGGGTTTAAGGTAAGTATATGGTTTTGGTTTTGGGGTACAGGGGTATTTTTAGGGTTCAGGGCTAGGTATGGGTTTTGGGGTACAGGGGTATTTTTAGGGTTCAGGGCTAGGTATGGGTTTTGGGGTACAGGGGTATTTTTAGGGTTCAGGGCTAGGAATGGGTTTTGGGGTACAGGGGTATTTTTAGGGTTCAGGGCTAGGTATGGGTTTTGGGGTACAGGGATATTTTTAGGGTTCAGGGCTAGGTATGGGTTTTGGGGTACAGGGGTATTTTTAGGGTTCAGGGCAAGGTTTGGGTTTTGGGGTACAGGGGTATTTTTAGGGTTCAGGGCAAGGTTTGGGTTTTGGGGTACAGGGGTATTTTTAGGGTTCAGGGCTAGATATGGGTTTTGGGGTACAGGGGTATTTTTAGTTTTCAGGGTTAGGTCTGGATTTTGTGGTACAGGGGTATTTTTAGGGTTCAGGTCTAGGTATGGGTTTTGGGGTACAGGGGTATTTTTAGTTTTCAGGGTTAGGTCTGGGTTTTGTGGTACAGGGGTATTTTTAGGGTTCAGGGCTAGGTATGGGTTTTGGGGTACAGGGGATTTTTAGGGTTCATGGCTAGGTATGGGTTTTGCGGTACAGGGGTATTTTAGGGTTCAGGGCTAGGTATGGGTTTTGGGGTACAGGGGTATTTTTAGGGTTCAGGGCTAGGTTTGGGTTTTTGGGCACAGGGGTATTTTTAGGGTTCAGGGCTAGGTATGGGTTTTGGGGTACAGGGGTATTTTTAGGGTTCAGGGCAAGGTTTGGGTTTTGGGGCACAGGGGTATTTTTAGGGTTCAGGGCTAGGTTTGGGTTTTGGGGTACAGGGGTATTTTTAGGGTTTAGGGCTAGATATGGGTTTTGGGGTACAGGGGTATTTTTAGGGTTTAGGGCTAGGTTTGGGTTTTGGGGTACAGGGGTACAGGGGTATTTTTAGGGTTCTGGGCTAGGTATGGTTTTTGGGGTATAAGGTGTATTTTAAGGGTCAGGATGGGTTACTCTTTAAGGGTACTGGGGTATTTTAAGGAGTAACGGTGGGTTATGATTATGGGGTGCAGGGGTATTTAAAGGGACGAGGGTGGGATTATTTTTTAGGGTGTAAAGGGAAATAAAAAAAAATATATATATATATACATATAAATACAATTAAAATAAAATGTTTTATTTTAACAAAAAAAAAAAATATATATATATATATATATATATATATATATGTTTTATTGTCAGTTCGCTAATCCTCTGGCCTCCAAGCGACGGCGGGCTACGAGCAAGGGAGCGACCCCCTAATATTCTTCGTCGTTACTGCTACTGCGATAAAGAAGCAATGCTCGAGCCCAACTTCATGTAACGTGGATTTTATTCACAACACCATTGTCAAAAAACCACCCGACGCGTTTCGGTGCAGCCGCACCTAGGTCACGGGTAAATTCGTTTGATAAGTATCACCCTTATAAAGTGTATCACATAAACATAAAAATAGGACTACCAGTCCCAACACTGCTGTTTGGTCATTACAGCGGCAGACATCTTTAAATTATCATTGAACTATGTTTGCCTAAACATATATTGTGGTAAATACAATTGTTTCCATTGATACATATTATACCCAACTCGGTACACTTTCACTTTGTTGCATAAATAGCATTGATAATTCAATTATCGTGTACTCCTGCCCATGTGGGCGATATTCTTGAAATAAAGTAGAAATGTGAAATGAGGATATATACATCATAATCCGTTTTGCCTAAGTAAGCTTACAAACCATTGTGCCCCTGTGGGCCTTTTGATCGTATACATATCCCAGCACATAATCAAATTTTGGTAAATTTTAGTCAGCTGGTTATATCTATAATTACGCCCCTGTGGGCACTATCAATTATATTTCCACTTCAGATCTCTGTTTTCAATCGAGTCAATAACTGAAATCACAAATTGTTACACATCATCGCCCCAGTGGGCCACCAATCCCAAACATAATCACAAATTGTATATATTCCACAATACTTGAAAACAAAACAAAATATTCTGTATTCTTCATGGTTGCTGCTCTTTGTGCATCCCAGCAGTGTGCAGACTATATTGTCTCCTACAAAGAAATAATATATGTGTAATCATTATAAAAATTCTGTGCATCTTAAAACTAATCCTTCACATCATTCACATGATCCAAATTCCATCTTAACTGTCAAGTCCATGCTTCCCCATAATATTTCAACCTAGATGTACTTCCATTTCCTCATCCTTGTTCAGGCCCTTAGGGTATACTGTGTCGTACTTAATTATAAATCTGGATTCCAAGCGGTGCAACTGTTTAACTCTGACTCCCCCTCTTTAAGATATCAGCACCCTGTCCAGGGCACAGAGTTGGAGGAGCGCCACATCCTTACTATGGCAATTTTTGAAGTGTTTAGCAATGGGATAGTTTTTGTCCTCATTGGTTATGGCCCTCATGTGTTCTAGGACTCTCTTTTTAACCTGATGTATAGTGCTACCTATGTACACCAATGGACATGGACATATTAAGGCATACACAACATAATCTGACTTACAAGACAGATGTTTTTGTATTTCAAATGGTTTTTGAGTGTCCGAGATTCTTATTTCTTTTCTGTTTGTGCTATTTTTACATGCTTTGCACGCACGGCATGTAAAGAAACCCTTAACTGAATTCACATCAGGTTTCTCTCTGGGGGTATTACTGCACAGCACATCCTTAGGAGCCGTACACTTTATAAAGGTTACTTGTGGATGGTCGCCTACATGTACTTTCAATATTGGATCTAGATTCAGTACTTGCCAGTATTTTTTCAGACATCTCCTCACTTCCCATGACTGGTTGCTATAGGCTGTAATGAACCTTATAGGTTCTTTGTCTTCTTTGCCACTATAGCCTCTTTCTTTGAAACGTTCTCTCATGTTAGACATTTCTTTTTCAAAATCTGCATCTGTACCACAGTTACGTTTGGCCCTCAGTAGTTCCCCAAAGGGGATGCTATTAATCAATTTCTGTGGATTGCAACTTGCTGCGTGTAATAAACTGTGACCGGCAGTTGCTTTGCGGAATAACTTGCTTCTTAGTCTGTCACCCTCCGCATATGCCATTACATACAAGAATTCCAGTGATTTCTTGTCATGTAAATTTCAAATTGGACATATTCACATTTAAATCAGCCACAAATTGCATTGCATCCACTTTGCTACCACTCCAGATGCAGAAAACGTCATCTATATACCGAGCCCAGAGGACCACATTCTGGGAAAAGGCCAAGATGTTGTCGGCCACCTGCTCCTCCCACCAGCCCAGGAACAAACCAGCGTAACTGGGGGCGAAGCAGGTTCCCATCGCGGTCCCCTGGGACTGGCAATAGATGACGTGGTTGAACAAGAAGTAGTTATTTGTAAGACACGTCCGCATCATACTTAATAACATGTTGGTATGCGAAGAATATCTATCTCCCCGTTGCTGGAGGAAATGTTGCTTTGCTAACAATCCTAAGTTATGTGGTATGCATGTGTAAAGACTGTTTACATCTAAGGTCAACAGCCACATGCCATCATCCCACACAATATGCTCAATAGTTCACAGGAAATCTCTTGTATCTTGTAGATACGAAGGGAGTTGTTGAACGAATGGGCGTAAGTAGTGATCAATGTATTTCGAAGTGTTCTCCTATGTGCTTCCCATCGAGGAGACAATTGGTCGTCCTGGGGGATTTTGAGCATTTTTGTGAAGTTTCGGCAGTAAATACAATACTGGTAACTTAGGATATTCACATTTGAGAAATTTGAATTCGTCCACAGACAATAACCCATCATTCTTCCAAGTACACAGCTGATCTTGATATACATGATTACTTTTGTCATAGTTACTTCTATTACTCAGAGCATAACTGTCTCGATCATTTAATTGCCTTTGGCCTTCATTCAAATACATTGCTAAAGGCCACACCACTACATTCCCACCCTTGTCCGACATTTTTATGACAATCTCGGTGTTATTTTTCAATTCTTGTAGGGCTAGGCGATTTTTCACTTGGAGATTGTCCTGTTTGGATTTCCTAGATCTATTCAAATTTTTGAATTCCTTAATCATACCTTTTTCGAAAATGTCTATCGCTTCACAATGCATCTGTGGGAGAAATCTCGATTTACATCTAAAACCACTATCCATGGTAATATCTATGTCCTCATCAATTTCTGTTCCAACTTCAACAATGTTCACTCCACTTCCCGCCACATCCACATTAATCAAATCCTGAGCACTGTTACTGGTTGTTGAAACGCCAACAAACTGTCTAGCTGTTGTCCCACATTTAGTATTGCCAAACCATTTTTTCAATTTTAATTTCTGAACAAAATGAAAGAGATCAATTCTCCCTTCCGTATAATTAAATTGGCTGGCTGGGCAAAAAGTTAACCCTAAAGACAGGACTTCAATTTGGTCAACAGATAAAATAAAATTGGATAAATTTACCACAGTGTGGGTGTCCTTCATTTTTTGGCCGTACTGCCTCTTGTTCTCACTCCCACATAGGTATCCAGAAGTCCTTGTTTTTTTGCGCCTCTCGCAGATCCTCCTCTGGCGCCTCTTCCTCGACCTCGTTTTGGCGATTCTTGGGGCCCTGGGCTGGCCAACCCTTGTCTGCCTTGCGCCATTAGTGAAAATTCCATTAAAATTTTGGTTTTTACTCCTTCCCCAACATTGGATGTTCCATCCGTATTTTCAGTGGCCATACTTGATCCCGGCACTGGTTCATTGCCATTATTAGTTTCGGGAACATTCAGTGTGGTTCCAGTTTGTTCAGGAGCAATTAATTTTTGTTTGTTAAGTTCACGTAGCTGGTCGAATTTCTTCCCAAAGGTAAAGATCTGGCCTCTTTCATAGTCCAGTTGGTCCCTGTGGAACTTTGTTTGTTTTTTTAATTTTATTTCCTCTTCAGCTTTCAGAAGTCTTGTCGTTAGTTTTTTCATTTCAGTTTCGAACTCATTCTCAGAATAATGTTCTTTGAGTTCTGAAGTAACTTTGTCTATTTCTTCTGCTAGACGTGCAGTATCCTTTAATGCATACTTTATTAGTAATTTTAGCATAATAGTTGAACATTCGTGGTTGTTTTGAACCCATTCCTCAATGAGCTCAGGATCTGGATCAGCAAAAGTCGGGGTTATGAAAATTCTCAAACCTCTCGGCACGCGTCCGTGCTCGACATATTTCTCAAGAGTGGTGGCCCCCCACCACTTGACTTGTTCCATTTTAACAAGTTTCCAGAGTTTGTCCCACAATTCTCTTTTAGTATGCTGTTGTACCGTTTGATTTGGAATCCATTACATCTAACAAACCGGGCGAAGCAATAGCCCGTGATAAGATTACTAAAAGAGAATTGTGGGACAAACTCTGGAAACTTGTTAAAATGGAACAAGTCAAGTGGTGGGAGGCCACCACTCTTGAGAAATATGTCGAGCACGGACGCGTGCCGAGAGGTTTGAGAATTTTCATAACCCCTACTTTTGCTGATCCAGATCCTGAGCTCATTGAGGAATGGGTTCAAAACAACCACGAATGTTCAACTATTATGCTAAAATTACTAATAAAGTATGCATTAAAGGATACTGCACGTCTAGCAGAAGAAATAGACAAAGTTACTGCAGAACTCAAAGAACATTATTCTGAGAATGAGTTCGAAACTGAAATGAAAAAACTAACGACAAGACTTCTGAAAGCTGAAGAGGAAATAAAATAAAAAAAACAAACAAAGTTCCACAGGGACCAACTGGACTATGAAAGAGGCCAGATCTTTACCTTTGGGAAGAAATTCGACCAGCTACGTGAACTTAACAAACAAAAATTAATTGCTCCTGAACAAACTGGAACCACACTGAATGTTCCTGAAACTAATAATGGCAATGAACCAGTGCCGGGATCAAGTATGGCCACTGAAAATACGAATAGAACATCCAATGTTGGGGAAGGAGTAAAAACCAAAATTTTAATGGAATTTTCACTAATGGCGCAAGGCAGACAAGGGTTGGCCAGCCCAGGGCCCCAAGAATCGCCAAAACGAGGTTGAGGAAGAGGTGTCAGAGGAGGATCAGCGAGAGGCGCAAAAAAACAAGGACTTCTGGATACCTATGTGGGAGTGAGAACAAGGGGCAGTACGGCCAAAAAATGAAGGACACCCACACTGTGGTAAATTTATCCAATTTTATTTTATCTGTTGACCAAATTGAAGTCCTGTCTTTAGGGTTAACTTTTTGCCCAGCCAGCCAATTTAATTATAAGGAAGGGAGAATGTATCTCTTTTTAATTATAAGGAAGGGAGAATTGATCTCTTTCATTTTGTTCGGAAATTAAAATTGAAAAAATGGTTTGGCAATACTAAATGTGGGACAACAGCTAGACAGTTTGTTGGCGTTTCAACAACCAGTAACAGTGCTCAGGATTTGATTCATGTGGATGTGGCGGGAAGTGGAGTGAACATTGTTGAAGTTGGAACAGAAATTGATGAGGACATAGATATTACCATGGATAGTGGTTTTAGATGTAAATCGAGATTTCTCCCACAGATGCATTGTGAAGCGATAGACATTTTCGAAAAAGGTATGAATAATGAATTCAAAAATTTAAATAGATCTAGGAAATCCAAACAGGACAATCTCCAAGTGAAACATCGCCTAGCCCTACAAGAATTGAAAAATAACACCGAGATTGTCATAAAAATGTCGGACAAGGGTGGGAATGTAGTGGTGTGGCCTTTAGCGATGTATTTGAATGAAGGCCAAAGGCAATTAAATGATCGAGACAGTTATGCTCTGAGTAATAGAAGTAACTATGACAAAAGTAATCATGTATATAAAGATCACCTGTGTACTTGGAAGAATGATGGGTTATTGTCTGTGGATGAATTCAAATTTCTCAAATGTGAATATCCTAAGTTACCAGTATTGTATTTACTGCCGAAACTTCACAAAAATGCTCAAAATCCCCCAGGACGACCAATTGTCTCCTCGATGGGAAGCACATATGAGAACACTTCGAAATACATTGATCACTACTTACGCCCATTCATTCAACAACTACCTTCGTATCTACAAGATACAAGAGATTTCCTGAGAACTATTGAGCATATTGTGTGGGATAATGGCATGTGGCTGTTGACCTTAGATGTAAACAGTCTTTACACATGCATACCACATAACTTAGGATTGTTAGCAAACCAACATTTCCTCCAACAACGGGGAGATAGATATTCTTTGCATACCAACATGTTATTAAGTATGATGCGGACGTGTCTTACAAATAACTACTTCATGTTCAACCACGTCATCTATTGCCTGTCCCAGGGGACCGCGATTGGAACCTGCTTCGCCCCCAGTTACGCTGGTTTGTTCCTGGGCTGGTGGGAGGAGCAGGTGGCCGACAACATCTTGGCCTTTTCCCAGAATGTGGTCCTCTGGGCTCGGTATATAGATGATGTTTTCTGCATCTGGAGTGGTAGCAAAGAGGATGCAATGCAATTTGTGGCTGATTTAAATGTGAATATGTGCAATTTGAAATTTACATGTAATTTAGACAAGAAATCACTGGAATTCTTGGATGTAATGGTATATGCGGAGGGTGACAGACTAAGAAGCAAGTTATTCCGCAAAGCAACTGCCGGTAACAGTTTATTACACGCAGCAAGTTGCCATCCACAGAAATTGATTAATAGCATCCCCTTTGGGGAACTACTGAGGGCCAAACGTAACTGTGGTACAGACGCAGATTTTGAAAAAGAAATGTCTAACATGAGAGAACGTTTCAAAGAAAGAGGCTATAGTGGCAAAGTTGTTGAACAGGCATGTATAAAGGTAAGAACTATAAACCGCACAGAGTTGCTTCATCCAAAAAAGATAATCAAAGAAGACAAAGAACCTATAAGGTTCATTACAGCCTATAGCAACCAGTCATGGGAAGTGAGGAGATGTCTGAAAAAATACTGGCAAGTACTGAATCTAGATCCAATATTGAAAGTACATGTAGGCGACCATCCACAAGTAACCTTTAGAAAGTGTACGGCTCTTAAGGATGTGCTGTGCAGTAATACCCCCAGAGAGAAACCTGATGTGAATTCAGTTAAGGGTTTCTTTACATGCCGTGCGTGCAAAGCATGTAAAAATAGCACAAACAGAAAAGAAATAAGAATCTCGGACACTCAAAAACCATTTGAAATACAAAAACATCTGTCTTGTAAGTCAGATTATGCTGTGTATGCCTTAATATGTCCATGTCCATTGGTGTACATAGGTAGCACTATACATCAGGTTAAAAAGAGAGTCCTAGAACACACGAGGGCCATAACCAATGAGGACAAAAACTATCCCATTGCTAAACACTTCAAAAATTGCCATAATAAGGATGTGGAGCTGCTCCAATTCTGTGCCCTGGACAGGGTGCTGATATCTGAAAGAGGGGAGACAGAGTTAAACAGTTGCGCCGCTTGGAATCCAGATTTATAATTAAGTACGACACAGTATACCCTAAGGGCCTGAACAAGGATGAGGAAATGGAAGTACATCTAGGTTGAAATATTATGGGGAAGCATAGACTTGACAGTTAAGATGTAAATGGATCATGTTAATGATGTGAAGGATTAGTTTTAAGAGGCACAGAATTTTTATAATGATTACACAAATATTATTTCTTTGTAGGAGACAATATAGTCTGCACACTGCTGGGATGGACACAGAGCAGCAACCATGAAGAATACAGAATATTTTGTTTTGTTTTCAAGTATTGTGGAATATATACAATTTGTGATTATGTTTGGGATTGGTGGCCCACTGGGGCGATGATGTGTAACAATTTGTGATTTCAGTTATTGACTCGATTGAAAACAGAGATCTAAAGTGGAAATATAATTGATAGTGCCCACAGGGGCGTAATTATAGATATAACCAGCTGACTAAAATTTACCAAAATTTGATTATGTGCTGGGATATGTATACGATCAAAAGGCCCACAGGGCACAATGGTTTGTAAGCTTACTTAGGCAAAACGGATTATGATGTATATATCTTCATTTCACATTTCTACTTTATTACAAGAATATCGCCGACATGGGCAAGACGTACACTATCATTGAATTATCAATGCTATTTATGCAACAAAGTGAAATTGTACCGAGTTGGGTATAATATGTATCAATGGAAACAATTGTATTTACCACAATATATGTTTAGGCAAACATAGTTCAATGATAATTTAAAGATGCCTGCCGCTGTAATGACCAAACAGCAGTGTTGGGACTGGTGGTCCTATTTTTATGTTTATGTGATACACTTTATAAGGGTGATACTTATCAAACGAATTTACCCGTGACCAAGGTGCGGCTGCACCGAAACGCGTCGGGTGGTTTTTTGACAATGGTGTTGTGAATAAAATCCACGTTACATGAAGTTGGGCTCGAGCATTGCTTCTTTATTGCAGTAGCAGTAACGACGAAGAATATATATATATATATATATATATATATATATATATATATATATATATATATATATATGTATATATATACATATATATATATATATTTATATATGTATATTACCTACTGGCGATAGCCAGTAGGTATATATAGTTAGGATTTTTTTCCTATGGGATTTTTGAAAATTCTATGTCGAATAACTTTGGCGTTTGAGGACAGAATTGGCTGAAATTTTCAGGAAAATGGAACATTTTGTTTCTGAGCAGCCCCTGAAAATTTGGGGGGGTTTCGTCAAGGGGGGGGCCGAGACAAAAAGGGGGGTCCCAAAACATGTTTTTCCCATGCAATTTTCCATAGGGCGGTTGGCCTCACTTTTAGCCTGAACGGCTGAATGGATTTACACCAAACTTGGCAAAATTGTAGGGACTGGTAGCCCGATGTGCCTTTGCTATGTCTCAAGATATAGGCTCCAGTGGTTTTTACGAAAATTAACTTTTAAAAATATATATTGGGCTACATTGGGCTATATATATGTTGGAGCCCAAATGTAGCCCAATGTAGCCCAATGTAGCCCAATGTAGCCCAATGTAGCCCAAAGATGGCCACCAGAGACAAAAAAAACAAATGTAGCCCAAATATCAGCCAGATGTAGCCCAACTATAGCCCAATGACAGAATGTCCCAGAGTGTTCTAAAGAACAACTAGAGTGCTAACAGTCCTACTTATTACAAAGGCATGGCACACCTGAAGCCATCTTGATTGGAATAAAGTGGTAACTCTTAAAACATTTAATTTAAAAAGGAACAAAATGAGGGGGTTCATTTTGCCATAGAAAGTATGATTAGCGAATATATGACGAAATCCCGCATACCATCAATCCGCAAAAAAAATCCCGCATGTACTATTAGGCCGCAAATTAAAATAACGAAAACTTTTAGAACGAATATGCCTTTAGCATACACTAAACAACTAAACTACCCTAAACCCTAAAACACTACCCCCAGCATGACCCTACACTACACAAACAGTACAACACTACCCTAAACCCTAAAACACTACCCCCAGCATGACCCTACACTACACAAACACTACAACACTACCCTAAACCCTAAAACACTACCCCCAGCATGACCCTACACTACGCAAACACTACAACACTACCCAAAACCCTAAAACACTACACCCCAGCATGACCCTACACTACGCAAACACTACAACACTACCCTAAACCCTAAAACACTACCCCCAGCATGACCCTACACTACACAAACACTACAACACAACCCTAAACCCTAAAACACTACCCCCAGCATGACCCTACACTACGCAAACACTACAACACAACCCTAAACCCTAAAACACTACCCCCAGCATGACCCTACACTACGCAAACACTACAACACTACCCTAAACCCTAAAACACTACCCCCAGCATGACCCTACACTACGCAAACACTACAACACTACCCAAAACCCTAAAACACTACACCCCAGCATGACCCTACACTACGCAAACACTACAACACTACCCTAAACCCTAAAACACTACCCCCAGCATGACCCTACACTACGCAAACACTACAACACTACTCAAAACCCTAAAACACTACACCCCAGCATGACCCTACACTACGCAAACACTACAACACTACCCTAAACCCTAAAACACTATCCCCAGCATGACCCTACACTACGCAAACACTACAACACTACCCTAAACCCTAAAACACTACCCCCAGCATGACCCTACACTACGCAAACACTACAACACTACCCTAAACCCTAAAACACTACCCCCAGCATGACCCTACACTACGCAAACACTACAACACTACCCTAAACCCTAAAACACTACCCCCAGCATGACCCTACACTACGCAAACACTACAACACTACCCAAAACCCTAAAACACTACCCCCCAGCATGACCCTACACTACGCAAACACTACAACACTACCCAAAACCCTAAAACACTACCCCCAGCATGACCCTACACTACGCAAACACTACAACACTACCCAAAACCCTAAAACACTACACCCCAGCATGACCCTACACTACGCAAACACTACAACACTACCCAAAACCCTAAAACACTACACCCCAGCATGACCCTACACTACGCAAACACTACAACACTACCCAAAACCCTAAAACACTAACCCCAGCATGACCCTACACTACGCAAACACTACAACACTACCCAAAACCCCAAAACACTACCCCCAGCATGACCCTACACTACGCAGACACTACAACACTACCCTAAACCCTAAAATACTACACCCCAGCATGACCCTACACTACGCAAACACTACAACACTACCCAAAACCCTAAAACACTACCCCCAGCATGACCCTACACTACGCAAACACTACAACACTATCCTAAACCCTAAAACACTACGCCCAGCATGACCCTACACTACGCAAACACTACAACACTACCCTAAACCCTAAAACACTAGCCCCAGCATGACCCTACACTACGCAAACACTACAACACAACCCTAAACCCTAAAACACTACCCCCAGCATGACCCTACACTACGCAAACACTACAACACTACCCTAAACCCTAAAACACTACCCCCAGCATGACCCTACACTACGCAAACACTACAACACAACCCTAAACCCTAAAACACTACCCCCAGCATGACCCTACACTAAACAACCACCACAACTCTACACTACACTAACACAACACTACACTACACAACACTACACTACACTACACAATCACTAACCCACGAAAAAATTAACACAAACCCACTTACCTCTCTCGTCATCGTGGTTTTCACAACGCAAATGCATTTACCATACATGCCTTTAAAACGTAATTCTTTGTAAAGGCATGCGCGATAAATGCACATGCGTTTTGAAAAAATGCGGGATAATGGTATGCGAGGTCAATGACCTTGCGGGATAATGGTATGCGGACTGAAAGTCTGCGGGATAAAAAATGCGGGAAAATGGCTGCAAACAATGATTAGCAGCAGACTTCCCTGGTGAGCACTAGCTTTACTACAGTGATCTAATGAGCAACTAGAGTGCTAACATTCAGAATTTATGGCAAATGTGTGACACATCTGAATGCCTTCTTGATAGAACCAAAGTAAACAAGCATTGAAAATGCAATAGATCTCGCCCTCGTTTAAGTTAAAGCCATTCTGTTTGTAATGAGGTGGCTTTTTAGCTTTGCTTTTATTAGTGTTTTTAAAACTTTCATGTAAATAACATGCATATGTATGCATATATGTATATGTATGCATGCATTTATATTAATATAGATATGCAGATTATATATGTTTATATATGTACATTACCTACTGGCGATAGCCAGTGGGTATATATAGTTAGGATTTTTTCTCTATGGGATTTCTGAAAATTCTATGTCTAATAACTTTGGCGTTTGTGGACGGAATTGGCTGAAATTTTCAGGAAAATGGCACATTTTGTTTCTGAGCAGCCCCTGAAAATTTGGGGGGTTTTGTCAAGGGGGGGCCGAGAAAAAAGGGGGGTCCCAAAACGCGTTTTTCCCATTCATTTTTCCATAGGGCGGTTGGACTCACTTTTAGCTCGAAAGGCTGAATAGATTTACATGAAACTTGGCAAAATTGTAGATATGGTTTGCCCGACGTGCCTTTGCTATGTCTCAATATATGTGCTCCAGTGGATTTTGAGAAATTAACGTTTAAAAAAATATATATATCTGTGACAGCGCTCCGGTTAGCGCCCCGGTTCGCGTACCTGACGCGTAACGGAACTTCGCGAAGCGAAGCTGATTGGCTCTCCGGTGTCTGTCAACATTCTAAACAGTCCGGAGCGGCCGCCATCTTGTCTCTCGGTACGATCGAGAGACAAGATGTGGTGAAAAACGAAGGGGGAAATGAAGGAAAGGGGGCAAGGTAGACCACTCCTGACCCCCTAGGATTGATGAGGGGGATATTAAAGTGCCCCGCGGGGCAAAAAAATAAATAAATTATTTTTTGCGATTTTACGCCGTAGAGGCGCGTCCCGGTACGCGAACCGGGCAGCTCACCGGGCAGCTAACCGGGCAGCTAACAGGCAGCGTAGCTGTCAACATTGTAAACAGTCCGGAGCGGCCGCCATCTTGTCTCTCGGTAGGTTCGAGAGACAAGCTTTCGTGAAAAAAGAAGGGGAAATGAAGGAAAGGGGGCAAGGTAAACCCCTCCTGACCCCCTAGGATTGATGAGGGGGATATTAAAGTCCCCCGCGATTTTTCGCGGTAGAGGCGCTTCCCGGTAGGCGAACCGGGCAGCTAACCGGCAGCGTAACGGGAGTCCGCCATCTTGTGTTTTTGGAGCGTCCGGTTCGCGTACCGGGTAGCGTCCCGGTAAGCGTAACAAGGGGAAAACCAAGAGAAACAGTAAAAAAAAATTTAAGGGAATAGATTTCCAGCAAACTTGGCAAAATTGTAGGGACTGTTTGTTTGATGTGCCTTTGCAAGGCCTCAAGATATGTGCACGTGTGGATTTTGTCTAATTAAGGTTAAAAAAAATATATATATCTGTAAGCGTGCTTCCGGCACGCTTACGTTACGGGTTTTGTTTGCGCTGCAGAGCCGATACGTCACGGTTATGCGACGCGTCATGAGGCGTCTGTGAACATTCCAAACAGTCCGTAGCGGCCGCCATCTTGTCTCTCGGTAGGATCGAGAGACAAGAGGAGGCCAAAGCGAAGGGGCAAATGACCATAAGGGGGCATAGTAGATCCTCGCTGACCCCCTAGGTTTGATGTGGAGGTTTTAAAAGGGTCCCGCGGGGCAAAAAAAAAAAATAATAATAATAATCGAACGGCTGAATGGATTTGCACGAAACTTGGTAAAATATTAGGGACTGGTAGCCTGATGTGCCTTTGCTAGGTCTCAATATATGTGCTCCAGTGGATTTTGAGAAATTAACGTTCAAAAAAAGATATATATCTGTAACAGCGCTCCGCTTCGCGTAACGGAGGTTTGCGAAGCTGATTGGTTCTCCGGCGTCTGTAAACATTGTAAACAGTCCGTAGCAGCCGCCATCTTGTCTCTCGGTAGGATCGAGAGACAAGAGGAGGCCAAAGCGAAGGGGCAAATGACCATAAGGGGGCATAGTAGATCCTCCTTGACCTCTTAGGTTTGATGTGGAGGTTTTAAAAGGGCCCCGCGGGGCAAAAAAAAAATAATAATAATAATCGAACGGCTGAATGGATTTGCACGAAACTTGGCAAAATTGTAGGGACTGGTAGCTCGATGTGCCTTTGCTAGGTCTCAATATATGTGCTTCAGTGGATTTTGAGAAATTAACGTTCAAAAAAAGATATATATCTGTAACAGCGCTCCGCTTCGCGGAGATAAAATTATATCTGTATTACCTAGCTGCTGCTAACACCAGTTAGCGACGGCTAGTAGGAGATAGCGACCATCTTGGGCCCCACTTTGCATGTGAGTGATATTTATCACTAATGACATGCAAAGTGGGCATGCCAAGATGTTAGCGACTGGAAACAGTCGCTAACATCGCTATCTCCTATTATCAACTTTTGGAAATATTCGAGATAAGCGCGAATATCTCCAAAAGCTAGCACCTGCCCTGAGCAGTTCTTAGCCATGTTATCCAATGGGAGGTGGATAACATGGCTAAGAGCATTAGCTCGGTAATGCATGAATATCGCTGAGTTTTCAGCGATATTAATGCATTGCGATTGTTTTTTATCGTATTTGCGATAAACCTTGATAATAGCAAGGTTTATCTGCGATAATTTCTGACGATGCTTAGCGGTAAAAAAATCGTTGCTAAGCATCGTTAGGGATAAATATCGCTTAACTTTGGTAATATGCCCCAACGTCTGTTAACGTTCGATTCGAAGGAAATCAGGAAGTGTTGAAAAACATTGTCTGCGCCATCTTGTCTTTTTTCAAATGCCACACTTTTGTCGTGCACGGCAGCCATTTTAGATGCCTTGACCAGACCCACTCTGTGCACGCTGTCGATCCTTAGCATGGCTCCCCACCCTCGCAAGCATCTCCCCCAGGCAGTGGTCACCCCCGCTCTCTGTCTTATGCATGGGTAATAAACCTCCCCCCATCTGCGCTGCTCTTCCCTGAGAATCACACCCTGTGCCCGCCCGACACCTCCCTTTCGCCCTATTCACTACCGCACCCTCTGACACTCCTTTTCCTCTGTGTCCGATTGTCCAGGCCGGTCCTAGGGTATCAGCTAGCCCTGCAGATGTAGTTTATGGCCCCAGCTGTAAAGAATCACCCCTCTTCAAAGGAGTTATAGTAGATCAAGGCCCACACTCGATGAGATCCGTCACAGCAGACGCGTTCCTATTATCTGAAAACCATCCTGTATTGTGATTGGGGAGGGGACCGAGCCTGAAGCGGAAGATTCCAGGGATGACTCTTTGTACATCAAAGTTTTTACAATTATGTGTCACATTAAAAATATATAGCACTCCGACAAAGTAGTAAGATTATAAAACTTTAATAACTTATAAATATATACAAGAAAACAAAAATAGTAATAACATATAAACATTTTTAGGGAAAAACAACGAAGTAGCGGTCGGCTGTGCGAATAGTCCCAACGCAGCACAACGTCCAGATTTCCGGCGTGGGGCGTCGCGGGGGGTGGGTCATCAGTAGCAAACTGTTGTGCGAATAGTTCCAAGGCAGCAGAACGATGGCACCAAGGTGATGTCCAGTAAGTTGCCGCACTGGTTTTGGTATCCTACAATGCTGCTCCGAATAACGGCGTGGGGCGCCCCGGGGGAGGCGGCGTGAACGGGCCTCTCCAGGTGGAGTGTCATCTGTTGTAGTGGGGCGCCCCTTTACCGTTTCAGTTGCCATTCCGTCCGTTTTTGGTCCACTGTGTCTAAAGCCGCAATTCAGCTGAGTTGCGCCCACTCTTGCGGTGCAGCGATAGGCGGCTGTCACAGGACTCTCAAAATGGCGGCAGGCTGTTTCCTTTTTGGGCCTGGTCCACTGAAATGGCCCTGGGACACCTTGGAAATCGGACGCTTGTCTGCTAGGTCTTGGACCCCATTCTCGAAAGCGTCCCCTCCGCCTTGAGGATTCATCAAAAGTTTTGGGGGCCCCCGACTCCTGTAGGCTTCTGGTGGGGAGCGGCTGCCATGATTGCTCGCGGAATGACCACGACGGAGCTACGAGATGGTGGTGCTCTCATGCTGACGCCAGCTTCAGTCTGAAACATCCAGAAACAAGGTGGGGCTTTCATCGTTTGGGAAAAAAAAAAAGTTTTCATCCAATGAAAAGTGTTGTTTTTAGGTCATATGATCAAGCCTTCCATCATTAGGAAACCAAAAGTAAAATGAACCAATGAAAAGTTTTATAAACAAGTCACATGACCTGTTATGCGGCATAGGGTATAAAATGCGGAGAAAATACGTTGGCACGTGAGGCGGCGTCAGTAGCGGACCGATGTGCGAATAGGCCGAAGCAATACAACGCGCCAAGATCCGGATGGCACCGAGGTGGTGTCCAGCAAGTTGCAGCACTGGTGTGGCCATCCTACAATGCTGAAAGTCGGCGTGGGGCGCCCCGTTGGCCTGTGAGTTTGCGTCAGTAGCGGACCGATGTGCGAATAGGCCGAAGGCAGCACAACGCGCCAAGATCCGGATGGCACCGAGGTGGTGTCTAGTAAGTTGCCGCACTGGTGTGGCCATCCTACAATGTTGAAAGTCGGCGTGGGGCGCCCCGTTGGCCTGTGAGATGGCGGCAGTAGCGGACCGATGTGCGAATGGGGCCAAAGGCAGCGCAACAATATTTTCGGAATAGAAGACACCACAAGGCGCTGAGATGCCAAGATCCGGATGGCACCGAGGTGATGTCTAGCAAGTTGCTGTACTGGTATGGCCATCCTACAATGGTAAAAGTCGGCGTGGGGCGCCCTGTTGGCCTGTGAGATGGTGTCAGTTGCGGACCGATGTGCGAATGGGGCCAAAGGCAGCGCAACAATATTTTCTGTATGGAAGATACCACTAGGCGTTGAGATGCCAAGATCCGGATGGCACCTAGGTGATGTCTAGCAAGTTGCTGTACTGGTGTGGTCATCCTACAATGCTGAAACTCGGCGTGGGGCGCCCTATTAGCCTGTGAGATGGCGTCAGTAGCGGACCGATGTGTGAATGGGGCAAAGGTAGCGCAAGAATATTTTCTGAATAGAAGACACCACAAGGCGCTGAGATGCCAAGATCCAGATGGCACCGAGGTGGTGTCTAGTAAGGTGCACTGGTGTGGTCATCCTACAATGCTGAAACTCGGCGTGGGGCGCCCCATTAGTCTGTGAGATGGCGTCAGTAGCGGACCGATGTGCGAATAGGCCGAAGGCAGCACAACGCGCCAAGATCCGGATGTCACCGTGGTGGTTTCATAGTTGAGAGGCACTTCATCTGCAGTGGGGCGCCGAGATCCGGATGGCACCGAGGTGATGTCTAGCAAGTTGCTGTACTGGTGTGGTCATCCTACAATGCTGAAACTCGGCGTGGGGCGCCCCATTAGCCTGTGAGATGGCGTCAGTAGCGGACCGATGTGCGAATAGGCCGAAGGCAGCACAACGCGCCAAGATCCGGATGTCACCGTGGTGGTTTCATAGTTGAGAGGCACTTCATCTGCAGTGGGGCGCCGAGATCCGGATGGCACCGAGGTGATGTCTAGCAAGTTGCTGTACTGGTGTGGTCATCCTACAATGCTGGAACTCAGCGTGGGGCGCCCCATTAGCCTGTGAGATGGCGTCAGTAGCGGACCGATGTGCGAATGGGGCCAAAGGCAGCGCAACAATATTTTCTGAAGAGAAGACACCAAAAGGCGCTGAGATTCCAAGATCCGGATGGCACCGAGGTGGTGTCTAGCAAGCTATGCAGTTGAGTTGTGTGCGCACTTGCGGCGAATAGGTCGAAGGCAGCATAACAATGTTTTCTGAATAGAAGACACCACAAGGCGTTGAGATTCGGTTACCACCGAGGTGATGTCTAGCAAGTTGCCGCACTGGTGTGGCCATCCTACAATACTGCTCCGAATAACGGCGTGGGGTGCCCGAAGGGGGGGGGGGAGGCGGCGTGAACGGGCCTTCCTAGGTGGAGGCTCGTCTGCTGTCGTGGGGCGCCCCTTTACCGTTTCAGTTGCCATTCAGCTGAGTTTCGGCTGCTCTTGATGCTACAGCGACAGGCGGCTGCAACAGGACTCTCAAAATGGCGGCCTGTTCTTTGGATTTGGGCCTGGTCCACTAAAATGGCCCTGGGACACCTTAGAACTCGGACGCTCGATTTTTTTTTCCTTTCCTGTACATGCAAAAAAAGGTAAATGCCCGGTACGTTAGAGGAACCGAAAAAAAATATAGTTATGGTAACTATACCATGCATCGTCATATGGAGAGGTGGCACCAATTAATTATAGTGCTGCATAAAAGAGAGATTTGGAGGAGAACCCCTGACCTGCTAGTACATTCATCAAAGAAGTGGCACTGACAGCATCAGAGGCAAGGGAAACGGTCCCAAATATTTAGAAGAACTTTGGAAAGATTAAAATGACATGTTTAGATTGTGGCAAATTAATTTCATGTGGACAGATGAGTGTTACTCTAATAAATACAGCATATGAACATCATCATAGTCGATGGTTGGTAGAGACATTTTGACTATATCCTGGACCTGCCCGTCCTCGCCCAAAATGGCGCCGGAATAAATGGGACTCGTAACTCCTTGTTGTGTACTGGTTGCAGAACCTTGAAATCACGAGATACGTATGCAGTTTTGAAGCACATGGCGGGCGGGGACGAGAATTGATTGAATATTTCGACATCCCTATTGATATTAAGTTCTGATGTGTTATTGATTACTGTACTATTGAAAGTTCGAATTAACGTCACCCATGGTACTTGCCCGCAAATGTATATCTAGATAATTTTATTGTAACTGGCCCTGTCGTATTTTAATTATAAAATGTACGTCCACCGATTCCGTAACTGTTAGACACCTTAGTTCTTGCAACCTAATGGCCCGCCCGTTACGTTCCTCTACAGTGTAAATGTCTACTCATCATATACGATTACAGTTTGCTCCGTGGCCGGCCCACGTGGTTATAGGCTCGTATTTGTATAATGAAATTTTCACAATAAAGGTTTTTAAAAGAAAACATGGTAGTAGTATATACATTGGTAAAGTTTTTAATAATAGTCACTGTTTTAGAATCATTAAAAGGCAAGTGAAATAAAGCAGACCAATTACATGAAGGGTAAAAGGTATAATACGAAGGAACGCAGTAAAGATAAATGGTCAAGGGCTGTTGTGTTTTCTATTCCTGCAACATAAAGTGATCGGTAAGAATCTCATATTCAGGCGTATCGGCGACTAAGACAGCAGGTCGACCCTCTTTTGCTCAACGGCTCCGTCATGGGACGAAGAAACGCTCTTTTTCTCAAAAAAGAATATATTTTACTTGCAGGACAGTTGTAAATTTTCTGGGAAAGTACATTAGCCTGGAACATTATAACATATATTTAAGAAAAAATAATGTTCGGAAGTAATAAAAAGCGTAATTTTTAGGTCATATGACCAAGCCTTTCATCATTAGAATAAGAAAAGTAAAATGAACCAATGAAAAGTTTTATTAACAAGTCACATGACTTGTTATGCTTACGTTACGCGCTGCGCGCCCCGGATGACTTCCGGATGCGCTAACGCAGCGCGTCATATGACGCATTACGCGACAACGCAGGTCCAGAATATAGTCAAAATGTATCCACCAACCAGCGGTCGGAACACAACCCCTTTCAGCAGGCTAAATAGTTCTGTTAAATGACAACAGAAGGGACAGGCAACAAGAACCATCAGTCAAAGAGGGGAGGGCTAGTTCTTCTCTACCGGGTTACATTGGGGCGCTACCGGAACTGATCGAATTGGTAGTCTACAGTGTTTCTGGATGTTTCAGACTGAAGCTGGGGTTAGCATGAGAGCAGTACCATTTCGTAGCTCCGTCGTGGCCATTCCGCAACCAATCATGGCAGCCGCTCTTTATCGTTATTTTGGGCGGGGTGGGTGGCGTAGCCGAGCTGTTTTGCAGCCATCATTGTGTGGAGTTCAGTTCATTTCACTAGTTTTGTATTTGTCATGAGGGGTTGTTCCTAATGTTTCTATTTTAGCGAGGTCAAAAAGAGATCCCGTTAGTGGCCTACTGATTTTGCTTGATTCCTTTTCTTTTTTTTTTACACGATTTTTCGTTATCTGCAAAGACTAAACAGAGTATTGCGACTCTGTGTTTGCTTGTAAATAGAGAATGAACCAAAGAGAACCAATTCTAAAACAGTAAATACTTGGATAACAATCAATCAAATGGAGAGAGAAGCAGGCACGACGTATTACAACGAGGGCAAAGGCCTGCGTTAACTACCCTTCACTATGTGCAAAGAGAGAGTACTCCTAATAGAAATGAGGGGGGGGGGCACCATTCAAAGCAGATCAGTGTGCATAAACACGAAAATGTTTTCACTTACCACGTACTTGACATTCGACAGCTTATGATATTTGCTATTAAAAAAACATTGAAATTCACTGAAAAAACCATAGGTTATAGATCATATATAGTTAGGAATCCACTGCTGATGATGTCACATATTACATCATTCATGACATGGTCAGTGACATCACTGATGACATCACTGATGACATCTCAAATGACATCACTGATGACATCACTGATGACATCTCATTTGACATCAATGACCACATCACTGATGATATCATTCATGTGACAATACAATGCATCTCCTCATATTTTAATATAACCTCTGTTTCACCCAGTGTTAAATACAGAGTATAATTTTTGAAACCATTGACACACCAATACTAGTTACTACATATGTACTCACTGATTCCTACGTCTACACACACATTCACTCATTCACCCATACAATCATTCATACATACAATCACTCATCTTTACAACACTATCATATGCACTCATACACCTATACAGACACTCACACTCTGCCACTCATCCATGGAGTTACTCACACACCTAGTCAGTCCTGTAAAGAATCAATCACACTTCCATTTTCTTGTCTATACAGTTAAACATAGAGCACCTTATATTTTCAAACATATACTAACACATACTTACCTTGTTATACAATCATTGATATAAGTACACATTGATCTGCACAGAGTCACACACCTCCCAGCCAGCCACACACACACTCAGTCTCCCATACAAATACTTGGACAATCAATCAATAACCCATATAGTTACTCATATAGCTACTGATCAACACATGCAGCAGTTTACAGAACAACAGACATAATGATGCACAAATTAAGACAGTTTAGTCACTAACCCATGCACTCAGTGAGACACATTTAATCACTCACTCATACAGTCAGTCATGCACCTACTAAATCCTTCGTCCAGACACTTATACATCCACTCATTCTTCAATATGTAAGACATATTTAAACTTTACAGAAACATAAAATCACTGGATGTTGTTATCAGTGATGTCATCAGTGATGTCATTTGAGATGTCATCAGTGATGTCATCAGTGATGTCACTGACCATGTCATGAATGATGTAATATGTGACATCATCAGCAGTGGATTGCGGGTGCGCGATATATAGTTAGTGCAACTAACTATATATGGAATTTCAATGGTTTTGTGTGAGTAAAATAAGGTTTTTTAAATGCTAATTCCTAACTATATATGGTCTATAACCTATGGTTTTTTCAGTGAATTTTCAAGGTTTTGTAAATGCTAATTCCTAACTATATATGATCTATAACCTATGGTTTTTTCAGTGAATATATATATATATATATAAATATATATATATATATATATATATATACATATATATATATATATATATATATTTATATATGTGTATATATATATATATATATATATATTTATTTATTTATAAAGTACTTTTACAAAGTATATGACTTCACCATGCATGCCTTTGCGTTGTAATGGCATGCGTGGTAAAGGCATATGCGGAGTAAAAGTTTGAGGAATTATGGCTTTGCGGAGTAATTGTCCCGCGTTGTTAAAAATGCGGAGTGATGGTATGCGGGATGAAGGAATGCAGGATAACATCACATATTCTTGGGGGAGACCACCCTCAAGATGACAGATCTAACAGTAGGGAATCCGTTGTTAGTAACTAAAGATGTGTTTACCATGAATAGAAATTGAGCTGCGATTAAGCAGTATGCCTTAGAACATATCTCAGATGAGAGCATCAAGATCCCAACAACAAAAACATAGTAATACATTTTCTGCACACCTTTTATATAGAGGTAATTGAGATGGATTTTTACCAATATCTCACTCTGGCCCAGGGATCTCAATGCGGATAATGTGGACTTGTTTTATTAAGTAAATCTTGTTGGGAGCTCTCATTCTGTTGGACTGTGGTATGGAGCAGTCAGGCCGTTCTTTTTTTTATTTTACAGAGTTTTATATAGCGCAAACTTGCCCCGAATCGAGTATCAGAGCACTTTACATAGCACCAGTTGCATTACATGAGGACACATTGATGATTATTTTTAGGCATGAGGAGATTATCCCCCAGATTCATCATTGTCCTGTTTTGCGAGTCCTTAATAGCGATTATTAAGGAATCGCTATTAAAGACTCGCAAAACGGGATTCATGTAGAAATCGCAATATTATTTGCGATTTCTACAGCTTCCTTATTTGCGATTAGCAAATTGCTAATCGCAAATAAGGATGCGATTTCAAGGGTGCCAGGGCTGTCCAAAGGACACCCTGTAGCACCCCTGAAATGGTGATTTACACTGGTGTTGCGCACACACATGTCCAAAGGACATGTGTGTATGTAACATACAACTTAGAAAAATGCAACAAAGTGCATTTTTCTAAGTTTTCGCTATTTACCACGAAGTCAGACTTCGCTGTAAATAGCGGCCAAAAATAGCGATTTCGCAATTCTAAAATGGTTCATGAATTGCATTTAAGGAATCTCAAATAGAGATTCCTTAAATGCAATTCCTCGCAATTTAGCGATTTCGCTATTTGCGATTTTTGCATTTGGGGTGATGAATCCCAAATGCAAAAATTGCGCTTGCAAAGGGCCAGATTCTCAGATTGTGGCCCTTTGCGAGCTGATTTTCCGTTGATGAATCTGGCTGTAAGTGATTTGCCGAGAATCACAGGATGTTCAGCGTCATTGGCGAGACTCGAACCCAGTTCCCCAAATTCGAGGTCGACCTCCCTAGCCTTTAGGCCAATTCCTCTCCCCAAAGTTGTCTAGATTGTTATTGTTACAGGACAAGTAAGGAATGACCCTAGTTGTTTACTACACTATGAAAGGTACAGCATGCTAGATCTGAAGTGTTATTGTGCATCTTAGAAACTAACTTTGAGCGCCTTCCAGAAAACTTTCTCACAATCAACATTTTGAGAAGGGTTGTGCAAGACACATTCACCATACCTTCAGCTTGACCAGTCCCAAACTTCAACCTTCTGCTGAATTAACAAATAAATGTGACCCATAGATAAAAAATGTTTGAAAGTGTATAAATTCACTCCAAGAGAAAACTTATGTGCCTGACATCGTGTGGGAGAATGACAGAAGGTGCAAAGTTGGGAGTGAAGTTCATACATGAAGCAAGACATCCAAGAATGAGTAAAAGCGTGCTAATACGGTATGAGGAAGGGGAGTAAAGTGGAGCCACTCTGTCATTGCAATGTATGTTTTTCTCTCAATGGCAACGTTGTGGTGCATTTCACGTAGCCCAATGGCTGGTGCCAGTGTTCGGAGACTGCTCCACACAATCTGCTGCAGCTCAGTTAGGCAGCTGTTGGCTTCATAAAGTCTGGCGGAGCATCTGGTTCACGAGTCTCACGGGGCCATTGCCCCAAGGCGCACAATTCTGCTTTAAAGCGCGCGGTCTAGACATAAAACAGGTACTTTATGGGATTGGTAGCCAGTACACTTGGAAGTGACTGTCGTTTTATATGCTAAAGAATTTGGAGTCCTTAATGTCTGCCCTTCCTTGTTGCCATCTGGTACTAGACACTCGCCATTGCAGTAACCCCAATATATGCAAGCTGTCATTGTCGTCTCCTGAAGAAGGAAAGCGCTTGATTATATCAAGTGTCCTGTCATTGACATGTAGGCCAGATGGCCTGCTTCACGCGTGCATCTTTTTTTATTCACAGACATTCCATTAATGGTAGATTGGCGCAAGCCTGCACGCTTGCACGCCTCCAAAAGCCAGCAATTGAAGCTTAGTTTAAAGAACACGAGTCTGAGCCACATCTCCTTGCCGAATTAAAGGCAACAGTACCTCTTCTAACATGCCCTCCTCGCAGTCCTGGCATCCGGATTTACCACCACCAGTGCCCACGATGGCACGCGGTCCTCGTCACAAAATACCCGCCGCTTTTCTGCTTTTATTATACTTGCCTAAGTGACCCCATCCGCACTCTGTTATCTGCCTCGAACAGGGAATAATTATTAGCTTTTCGTCACGTCCCATCAAGCCGGTAATGACGTTCTAGCTGCCACTAAACTTTAGACGGCAGCGATGCCAAAGCGGGGCTGCGGCTGTTGCCTTCTTTTAATGAGCCGTTTCTGTCGCCCGAACGTGAATATCACAAACGCAGAACTGTACTTAATTATTCTCCGGCATCTTCTAAAGGGGAACACGTCCCTCGCAGGGACTCTCACAAGAGGAGAAATCAAGACAGACCTCTCCTCACATCTACCGCTCCAGGAGATGTTCACTTTTCTTTCAGAAAAAAATGCTGAGGCCTGGCTTTCTTCCGCTGGCCTTCCACGCTCGGCGCTGCAGGAGAGAACTGCTTTGTGCTGAAGCCTGCACTGGCCCTGGGGAGATTTGGATGTGGGTGGCGTGCACGGAGAAGTTAGAGTTAACTACCCCACCCGCCCCCTCCCTCCATCCCAGCTAAGGGTGAAAGGTTGAAAAGTACTTGTTGGCTACTGTCAAACGCATAGCACTAACGAATGAATGAATGAGTACTTTATTGTATGATTACCTAAAATCATTTACAAATACAATGCATGTTACTTTCATAGGTAAATTAGTAGATAAGTAAAAAAAAAACATTTAAAAAAGCTTCTAAAATGAGGTTGTATTTTATAGAAATAAACATCTAGGGGGAAGATGTATCATCATCCAGATTTGTGAATCTCAAATAGCGATTGTTTAGAAATCGCTATTTGAGATTTGCAAATTGGTATGTATGTAAAAAATCACACTTTTTTTGCGATTTCTTAAAATTCCTTAATTGTGATTAGCAAATTGTAAATCGTAATTAAGGAATTTTTTCCCATTCATTTCTATGGGCCAGGAGGCCCATAGGAATGAATGTGAAGTTATTCTCAATTTGTGATTCGCAATTTGAGAATCGCAAATTGAGAATAATTTCAACGGTGCAAGGGTGTCATAAGGACACCATGATGCACCCCTGAAATTCACATGTGTGCGCATATGACGCACGTATGTGCGCCACATGGCACCTTCACAAATGCAAATAAGTGCTTTTGTGAAAGAAATCGCAAATTAGCACCAACTTCAAGTTGGTGGTAATTTCCGATTTCTTAATGAGAAATCGCACAACTTGGGTGCTTCATACATTGCATTTAAGGAATCGCAAAATTTGCGATACCCTAAATGCAATCGCAAATTAAGGAATCGCAAATTTGCGATTCCTTATTTTGCACTCAAATTTGCTACATACATACCATTTGGCGAAAATGAGTTCGCAAACGCCGCAATTCTGCGAATTTCGGCGTTTGCGAACCCATTTGAGCTTCATACATATGGCCCCTAGAGATGTATACATCTGTTGATCAGTCAATGCCCTAATATTAGTTCATCTTAACTTTTTGGGTTTAACGCATAGCACTACCCCTTATATCTCTAACAAGCTTTAACAAATACAACAGTAATGGCTTTCCTCCTCTCATGGTTTCACAAGCTCAGTTTGTAGCACATGCTACCCTGAATCGGATACCAGGGTGTGCTGTAAATACGGCACTGTTCGTGCAATGTGCTTATGTTTCACATGCTCTAGCCTATAAGTACAAGCACTATTTGTATTGTGAGGTTCATATTGTCTGAAACACACACTGTACACGCCGCATAGTTTATACAGTGCACGGAGGGCCTCATTTGTGGTGAGAGAGCGCAAACTGACTTAAATGTATGAGTACATCACACTTATCTGTAGTAAGCACAAATCATGAGGAGAAATGCCATGAGTGCTAATAGTATCTGCAATTATATTCTAAATGTGTAGCTAATATAGAGATTTAAGTAGAAGTGGAACTAATACAGAAATGTGTGGCATTATATGATTTTAGTAGATGTGATTATTTCTGAATCCATGTCGTGTAGCTGTTAAAACATAAGATGGTATGCGGTTAAACGCAGAATGTGGTAGGCCTCAGGGCCAGAGCTGGAGCTAAAAGGGAAGGTGTTTCTTTTCACGACACAGATTGTATTAATGTTTTGGTCATCGCATTAAATGGGCCATGATTTATAGAGATGTTTACTAAATAATAGAATAAGAATATTAACATGCTTTAATTAAAGAAGAAGTTGAATGCTATAATCATGATGAGAAATATTGTAGGCCTGAAATGTTTTAACGTTGATTTATACGTACATGTCTGGGCTGAAAAATGTTGCAAGCCTTTTTAGAAGTCTATGAGAGTTGGGTTCTTGGCTGCAGATATCTGTCTGCACAGGAAAAGGGGGGATCCAATTATAAATGAATGAATAGAGGTCTGTTCAGTAGACGGCCCAGACATGGAGGAGGGTTCTGGAATGTTTGAGGGGTATCAGCGGGCCGGAGAAGAGTCTGAGAAGCAAGGTCAACTCTAACGTATGAGGCCCAATACAAAGCATCATGGAAAAAGCCAGAAGCTACACCACGTGAGGGGCGTCTCGCAAGGGGCGTCTCAAATGTTGTTGACTGTTTTGTATTAGGGACAGCACCCCTGGGTGGAGTTAGAGCAGATACCTGAGGACCCTTTAGAGAGCGGATGGGTAGGCAGAGAGGGGTCATGACTGGAGAACTATAGGTTTTCACCAAGAGACTTAGAGTGGGTGACTTCCTTTGGGGGTCATTCACTGCTGACACCTTTGTTAGGTCGGGGCTTGGTTAAGTAGGGATACCATCTAGAGCAGGGTAGGGACAGCCTAACCTGTGCGTTTTCCTCCAACCTAAATGAAGGAGAGATATGCGTCTATGCTGATAGCTTTATTATTCTTAGAACTTGTGTTAGTGATTTCCGTTGCTCGTTTGAGGGCTTTCCGAGAGCACATGTATGTAATTGGACCTGTGTATCTCGTGAATCTCATTCTGAGATGCCTGTATTTGCAGCTTATCATATCTTTACAATAAACTTTTGAAAGCTAGAAGTTGTTTGTGATCTTTGGGAGCAGAGTCCTTTATTGGGTGAACTAATTTGGAAATAGGTGCACTTTCTTTCCTCACAGACAGGCAACAAAGGTTCAGTCGACCAGAACGAGGTTTGGATCAATAGATATAAGGTATCGATCAAAATCTCGCCCTTTCAGTTGGTAGCAGAGGATGGTTGCCTTCTTGAGGACGGTGACCTAGGCCAGGTTAGCTTACCCCAAGGCCCCTAGAGATCGATGATCGGAAGAACAGCCCGCTGAAGAAGATCCGGATGACGTGAGACAGAAAAAGCAGCAGTATCGGTTGAGAGTGAGTATAAAGGGTTATGCGTGTTAGATTGCGGTGTTTTGTATTGTATCTATGTTGTAATGTTTGGCGGAGTTGAATGTCTGTAGAGTGACTGTGGAACAGGTTGTGAGCGCGCGCAACCGGTGGAAATCTTAAGTTCAAGGAGAGCTTAAGTGGTCCGGGTGTATCGGACACCCAGAGTAATTGTCAACTAGTGTGAAGGGGGTCATGAGGTACCATTGATCACCCGAAAGACCGAGATAGGGGGAACGTAAGAGTGAGTGCGTGAGTAACGGACGCTGGTCGGAAGTTACTGTGTGTGTAAGCAACCTATCAGAGAGACGATAGACATTTCGTCAGTTGTGTTGACAATTACAGATAGACTGTGGACGTACAGTCGAGAGAAGTGACCGCTTGGTCGGAAGTAGTCATTTTTCGGTGTATGAATGGGACGCATGCATAACCGGGAGACGAGTTGAGAAAGGAGGGGTGCTGCTGCGAAGCGGAGAAAAGTGACGTCAGAAAGTGTCGCGACGTGATTGGCCGACCGGAGAAAGACCGCGCTGTGATAGGCCAGCTAGCAAAGACGTCAGACAGGGTCGCGACGTGATTGGCCGACCGGAGAAAGACCGCGCTGCGATAGGCCAAGCTAGCAAAGCCGCGACAGGATTGGTGGATTGTCATCAGGAAGTAAACAGAGTAGCGAGGCTGGATATTGTGCGCATAATTATGAAGTGTTTTAAATGGCTGAAAGCGGTGTTTAAAAAAGAGAAGCGGGGATCGTATGAAGGGGAAGAAGCCCCGCCGGAGGGTACGCCAGCTCGTTATATGGCAGTGAATGTTGGGCTGCATACGATCCTTTGGATATCAGAGTGGAGTAAGATTACTGAAGGAAATGAGGAACTGACGTTCCCGAAGTACGGGACGTTCAGATTAGAGGTGTTACATCGATTAAAATCAGTCATGACCTCAATGAGACCCTTACCTAGACCAACCCAGTTTGAAGCTCTTGATGCATGGATTAGGGCAGCGCATGAAAAGAATATGAACAGACGACAAGAAAGGGTGAAACGATCGGTAAGGGCAGTGCAGGATGCCAGGTGGGATGCGGATGCTAAAAGATGGAGAGTGCATAACATGGAAATAAATAAACTGTACCCAGTGTTAGAGGTGCCCGTAAATAAAAGTCCCCTAGAAGAAGATGATGAGAGCGAAACAGAGGATAGCCTGATAAACAGATTATTGACAGACAGGCCACCCCCGTATAATAGAGCAGGGGGAGAGGTCGAGCATACAGAAGGAGACAAGGGGGGCAATGCAGGAGAGCATAGACCGCTTCCCAGTTCAGAGTGGGATCCTGAGCCAAAGAAAGAGCTGTCCCAGCCTAGTCAGGTGCAACAGGTAGTCGGGAGGTTTGTGGTACAAAGAGCGCCGGAAACGGAAAGCGCCACATCCTACCCATTACCAGATGCACTACAGGTACCTGTTACCATAGGTCCTATAATATCGATATATGACCAAGAGAGAGCAAGAGGGGAAGAACGGGTACGGAAGGACAGAGAAAGAGCAGAGAAGGCAAGAAGGAACGATACGACCAATTCCCCAAGTCAGATGCCGATACCCAGAGAGTGGAGCACCCCGATGCACACAGCAGGGGACCCAGGAGGAGATCCTGGGGGCCCTAGATGGCCAATGGATCTGAGGGGATCGGGACGAAAATCCTTTCAAGAGCTAAATGAGTACATGAAGCAGTGGGATGAGGCAGTGAAGGCTCAAAAGTGCATCATAGCTGCAGAAGCTGAAAGGGAAAGTCAGGACAGCCGAGCTCGGACTCACTGCGGGGCTGGGGAGAGCAGCCCGGAGTGGGACTGTAGAGGGAGTAGGGGAGTCACCCATTGGGCCCGGAGAGGAGATGGAACAGACCTGGAAAACAGGGGCCCCGGGAGTGAAGGGGTGGCGCGCCCAATACTCAGTGAAGGGGAGAGGAGAGCGCAAGAGTACAGAAACAGCTTTAGGTGTCCACACTGTGTACCTGGCACCAGAGAACTGAATGGGAGTTGTGAGAGGTCGCACCATAGTCCCTGTGATGACGGAAATGAGCGCAGCCCAGGGAATATGGGGAACCAGGAAGGATCGTATCAGATACTGAGCGATACTAGGCAAAGAGAGAGTAGAGAGCAGAGGGAAAATAATAGAGAGGTGTGCGGTGATAGGAGAGAAGAAGAAGAGAGTGGGCAGAGCAAGGATAGGGGTAACAGGCCCGTGTTCCATCACCTTCCAAGATCGGATGGCCGAGCATGGGACCTGGAGAGATGGGAGCAAGGGAGGGCACCCATTAACTCTCCCGAGCCCAAACGTAGAGCTCGAAGTTGGGATGGTAGGGAGACCAGTGAGCCCCCTTCGAAAGACATATTGCGAGCTGAGATAAAAGCCAAGAGACTCGATGTCACCAGTTTAAGGTCAGACCTGGATGACATGGTAGATGGTACCCTGCCTTTGGAAAGAATGGAAATGTATGAACAGGATGAAATACTGTATATGGCAAAGGACATTACTCGAAAAGCGAGAGCAGTCCATGAGAAGTTAGTCGAACTAGCAGGCAAATATATGGTGGACTTGTCAAGAACCAAAGCATTACAGGGTAACCACAGGCTACATTATACAGATCGAGACCTAGATGAGAGGAGAACGATTGGGCTGAAAACGCACATAAGGGAACTGATCGCTGGAATAAGGACATGGAGGGCACTAGATAAGTGGGAAGAGAGGTGGTCCAAGAAAGGGACCGGCAGGAGAAGCACGCTTGGTATGACACCAGGACAGCAGGGAATAGAAGCTTACCCTTTGCGTGAAGTTGCAAATGGGAACTATGTCCATGTCCCTTGGAGTAGGGGAGATTTAGCTGCTTTTACCACCTCCTTCCCCAAACTACGGGAAAACCCTGTGGAGTGGTACAAGCAAGTCGAGAGGTTTGTAAAAATCTCAAAGGTCTTATGGATAGATCTGAACACGCTGTTTGACATTGTAGTACCAGGAGATCTGTGGACAGCATGCAAGGTTAGCGCTGAGTGGCCCACAACGGAGCCAGAGAGAGATGCTAAGACTAATGGGCCGTCCGAGATTGTGATGGCAAAATTCGAGAGGGTGATGACTTGGCTGAAAGAGAAAGTGCCAATGCAAGACATAGATTGGGTCAGAATAGACCGAACAAGACAGGAACCCAAAGAGACAGTTCACGAATATTACGAGAGATTGCTGAAGGCGTTTAAACAGTATAGCGGCTTGGATGTAATGGATCCAAAGGACATAGGGCAATTCGTGTCCAAGTTCGTCCTGGGACTGAGACCGGATATTAGTTTAATGATTCAGCAACACTCGATTTGTTGGCAAACTAAACCCCTAGATGAAATACTGAGATATGCCAGGTACTGCTGTGATGAGATAGACTCTAAGGCTAAGAAACTAAAAGAAAAGTTGATGGTGGTACAGATGCAGGCAGCAGGGAAGGGGGGACAACAGCAACAGCAGCAAGGAACAGGTACAGGAGGAAAGAAGCAGTACAGTCAGAACAAGGGCAATGAGGAGAGTTCCACCTTTAGACCCAGAATAGATATAGCTGCCTTGAAGAAAACGACTAGGTGCCACCAGTGCAACGAGGTGGGGCATTGGAAACGCGAGTGCCCCTACAATGTAGAAATAGGAGAGCAAGAGATAGAGGAAGAAGAGGTCCAAAGCGCGCCTACAAGAGGGGTAACGCCATACCAAGGAAAGGTGCTCAAAGGGGGGGGGGCTCCTCCCCGAGCCCAGTTCCCGCAACCTCCTCGAGTAGGGAGTATGGGTAAGACCTATAGACAAATGCCCCTGTTTGTGGAAGGGGAAGAGTGCTATTATGTGGACCCATTAACCGGACAGAGAGTGGAAAGAGAAGACTGCACCCTCGGGGCAGCCTTGGAGGTGGACCAGAGGGGACCCTATGTTGAAGCAGAAGTAGCAGGGTGCCCTACGACATTTCTGGTGGACACAGGAGCCACTAGGTCCACGATCAGATCAGCTGCAGTTCCAGACCTGCCCATGTCTGGAGAGACCATACAGGTGGTAGGGGTCGCAAACAGGAGAATAACCAGCCAATTGACAGAACCGGTGCAGGTGAAAATAGGGAAGTACAGCGATGAGCACCAGTTTGTGGTTTGCGATTCAAGTCCTGTGTGTCTGCTAGGGAGAGACCTGTTGTGTAAATTGAATTGTACTATATATTGTACACCTCAGGGAGTGGAGGTATTGACCAATGATGATGACGCCGATTTCAAAGTTGCAAACTCAAGAATATGCGTGGAGCTGTACCCTACTTTAACAGTAGATGAGCTCCCCTGGGACTTGAGAGAGACAGTGGCACCAGAAGTATGGGATTTCACTGGGGAAGAGATTGGATTGGTCAAAGGGGTGGACCCAGTGAAAATTGTAGTGAAACCGCATGCTGAGTTCCCAAGAACACCCCAATATAAATTGACTCCAGAAACGATTGCAGGCATAAAACCCGTGATCGAGTCCATGATTAAACAGGGAATACTGAAAGAAATCGTGGGTAGTCCATGCAACTCCCCGATTATGGGTCTCCAGAAACCAAATGGGAAATTTCGGATAGTGCAGGACCTTCGAAAGATTAATAACATAGTCGTTTCGTGTTGTCCAGTGGTACCGAATCCATCAGTGATACTGTTTCAGATTCCATTCCAAGCTGAGTGGTTCACTGTGATCGATCTTTGCCAGGCTTTCTTTTCGATCCCTCTGGACGAGGAAAGCCATTTTCTTTTCGCATTTAAGCTGGAAAATCGCGTCCTAACATGGTGTCGTATCCCTCAGGGGTATACAGAGAGTCCATCGATCTTTAACCAGCTTTTGAAGAAAAATCTTGAAAGTCTAGTGCTGCCCCAGAAGTCAGTTCTGGTCCAGTACATAGACGACCTCCTTGTGGCGTCAGAAACAGAAGAAGCTTGCAGGGAGGACTCCATTGCTTTGTTAAATCACCTAGCTGCCAATGGGCACAAGGTGTCCCCGGGAAAATTGCAGTACTGCCTGACAGAAGTGCAGTACTTGGGACACAGAATAGAGAAAGGCAAACGAAAGGTGTCACCAGACAGGATAGAGGCGATCATGAAAATGAATGCGCCTAAAACACAGAGAGAGGTCAGGATGTTCCTAGGGATGGTGGGTTATTGCCGACAGTGGATCGTGAACTTTTCACTGAAAGCAAAGCCCTTGCAAAAACTGACGCACAAAGAGGTGAGTGATCCGGTACCATGGGACAAAGACTGTTTGATGGCGTTCTTACAGCTGCGAGAGGACCTGTGTCGTGCTCCGGCATTGGGAATGCCTGATTACAATAAACAATTTTTTCTTTACTGTTGTGAGAGAGAAGGGTGCGCGTTGTCTGTGTTAGTCCAAATCCATGGGAATGCCCGTAGACCAGTTGCTTATTTCTCGGCTACTCTAGACCCAGTAGCCGCAGCGTTGCCCGGATGTCTCAAATCCGTTGCTGCAACGGGTGTCAGCATTGAGAGATGTGAAAATATCGTCATGGGGCACCCGTTAGAGGTGTGCGTGCCCCATTCTGTTGAACTGTTGATGACCAGGACCAAAACACAGCATCTGACCAACAGCAGGCTCACGCGCTATGAGCAAGTTATTCTTGCTGCAGAGAATGTGACCCTCAAGAGATGCTCTGTTTTGAACCCTGCCACCTTGATGCCACTTCCAAATGATATCGACGATGATGATGAATATACAGACCATGACTGCCTTGATGTGACTGAACTATGCACCAAACCCAGACCCGACATCGTAGATGAGCCACTGACTGACCCAGACGAAATTTTCTTTGTCGATGGTTCATGTGTAAGAGACGAAGTTGGGCAGTTGAGAGCAGCTTATGCTGTTTGTACAATTACTGGAGTTGTGGAAGCTGGGTGCCTGGAAGGAGTACACTCCGCTCAGGTAGCCGAGATTATTGCCCTGACACGTGCTTGCTTGGCAAGCAATCAAATTCGAGTCACCATATACACCGACAGCCAATATGGTTATGGGGTAGTTCATGATTACGGGCAGTTATGGTCTCAAAGAGGCTTCATGACCTCTTCAGGCTCTCCCATTCGCAATGGAGAGTTTGTGCGCCTGTTGTTAGAGGCATTGCAATGCCCAGCAAGTATCGCAGTTGTAAAGTGCACCGCACATACCAGAAATGAGGACTTTGTTTCGAAAGGCAATAGATATGCTGATGAAGTTGCGCGGTATTGCGCGGAACAAGGTTACTCTTTCACAGAGGTGGAAGTGGGTGGAATAAATGTAAGAACTGAATTAGCCATGATACTGGAAACTGTTGATACTTGGGATGAACTGTCAACCATGCAAGAAAACGCTCCTGATTCTGAAAAAGAAACATGGGAAAAGGCAGGATGTGTAATGGGTGAGACCCATTTTTGGGTCTCAGCAGACGGCAGAGCAGTGTTGCCCAATGAGATGGTGAGTCCAATGGCTAGACTCATACATGGTCCCGTACACTTAGGGAGAGATGCTATGCTGAGAGTGTTTAGACAAACTTGGTACAATCCTAAGTTTAGAATAGCAGCAGAAGCAGTGTGCCAGCGTTGTGTGACCTGCCAGCAGCTGAACGTAGGGAAAAGAACACCAGTTGCACTAAGTCACATAGGAAGGTCTGGAGGTCCATTCAATCGAATGCAGATAGATTTCATTGAAATGCCAAGGTGCAACCGCCTCCGCTATGTCCTGGTGGTTGTTTGTGTGTTCTCCAGATGGGTTGAGGCATACCCTACACGTAGGTGCGACACCCTCACAGTGGCCAAGTTACTGCTTAGGGAAATCATTCCGCGCTTCGGGGTGCCGGCCTTTTTGGAATCAGATAGGGGAACACATTTTAACAGCGAGCTTGTGAAGATGGTTTGTGTAGCGCTAAATATTGACCAGAAGTTGCATTGCAGTTACCGACCAGAAGCCTCAGGAATTGTGGAGCAGATCAATGGCACGATCAAGGCCAGAATAGCCAAAGTTTGTTCCTCAACGACCCTGAGTTGGCCTGACGCCCTGCCATTGGTTCTCATGAGCCTTCGTAGTACCCCAGACAGAAGGACAGGGTTGTCACCACATGAGGTGTTAATGGGGAGAGCAATGAGGCTGCCATCCGTCCCAGCTACTGCACTGTTAAATATCACAGATGATATGATCCTGGACTATTGTAAGGGGCTGTCTGACGCCATTCGTTCTGTGTCCCTTCAGGTGCAGGCTGCCGAGGTTCCAGCGTGCCAGGGCCCGTGCCATGACCTGTACCCTGGGGACTGGGTCCTGGTGAAAAAACATGTGAGAAGAAGCTGCTTGGATATTCGTTGGCGTGGGCCCTTCCAGATCATCCTGATCACGAATACAGCTGTGAAGGTGGGAGGCCTGCCCAATTGGATCCACGCGTCACATACGCGAAGGGTTCCAGCACCTCTGGAAGAAACAGCTCCTCTCTCGGATAGACGTCCAGCAGGGGACCGAGAAGCCATAGAGGGGGCTAGCCAAGCTGTAGAGGTGCCAGCGGAAGCAGGGAACGAGTCTGACCAAGCTGAGGACGGTCAGTACAACAGCGAAACGGAAGACGCTACAGAAGGAGAAAGTAGCTGGGAGTACGAGTCAGACCCTGACAGGTCTGAGAGAGAGCGAGAACAGACAAGAAGGAGAAGGAGTAGAAGGGCACGTGGAGAAGCTAATTGGCCGCAAAGAAGGAGCTCTAGCCTGAGGTCAACTCCAGAGTTAACCCTTCCTCCGATATCCGAAGACTCAGACCCAGAAGAAGGTGCTCAGGGCGCTGAAGCACCGGACCGAAGAAGGTCAAGAAGAGTGCGTGTGCCTAACAGAAGATACTCCACTCCTGAGTGGACATATCTGGCGACAAATGTCTGTGAAACCGGAGACAGGGAGGATCCGAGCGGTGGTGGTGTCCAGTTCTGAGCCCATTATCACCGTGGAAATACGACTGTTGGTACCCGGTGTCGAACAAGAAGGGTCACTAACATTCATGCTCCCCAGACCTCCCCGCCTCAGCAAGTTAAAACACATGTTTCTTTCAGAATTGCAATTCCCCGACTTTGGTACAACGATAACAGCACATGAAGAGCACAATCTTCGTTTGGAAATACTGAACTATGCTATTGAAGCTGCAACCACAAACCTGATAGTAGACTGTTAAAGGACTTTGTAAATAGAGCAAGCAGAGAAAGAAGATTACCTAGCGCCCAGGAAGCAGAGAATTTTAGGGAACTTCCCTTGAGTTGATGGAGAAGGGCTAGGGTTGTCTTTATTGAACTGTTAAAGGACTTTTGCGAAGAAGGTTGTCAGCCTCCAGTTGTGTGGATTCGAAAGACAAAAGGATTAAAAGAGACTGTAAAGGAACGAGAGGAAAAGAACTTTTTGCTAAGATAAGAGAGAGCTATATTGTCTGACGAAATGGAGGCCGGCACCCAGAACCGCAGAGCTAAATGTATGATAGGTACACTAATAGTAGGAGTGATAATATTAATAGCTTTAGTGGTAACAATTTCTTATGTAAAGGGACATGAGGAAGAGGTAAAGGTAACTGATGTGAAATCTGTAGAAACGCTTACACCTACTGTTGCTGGTGAGAAAAGGGAAAACACTCAAGAGAAAGCGTTATTGGCTGCAGAAGCCCGCAGGTTACACGTAGATGAGTCCCAAGGAGACTTTAGGTCAAATGCTTATGCTAAACTCTTATATGAATACGTGGATGCCATGGAGGTTAAGGATTGCTACGTCTGCATGCAGTTGCCGGCGTCTGTAGATGAGGGAATTCGATATCATCACCTCCCGCTGACATATGGCATTACATGTAGCTTATTGCTTAGTATATTTTATGAGAGAGATAGTTTCGAATACTATTTCTCCAATTATGATTCAGTGTTGCCAGAAGTCCCAAATTATAAGCAGATGAACAAATGGGACTACTGGAAGAGTGAAGACAGATTGGCCAAGTTCTTCATTCCTTGGATTACCTTAGATACTTCACATGCCCGTAGAAATAACCTGACATGCAAGGTGTCAGAAGTCGAGAAGAAGTTCATAGGGCAGGTGGATGATCGTTACAGGAGACAAAAGATTTTGAAAAAATCAGGACAATGGAAAACAGATTGGACCGAGGAAGAGAAGGCACACAAGAGAAAGGGTAGTAGTGGTCCAATAGCTTTAGATAAGACGCAGAGAGGAAAGCTATGTCTTCACCGAGCCAAAACGTATTATGAAAATGTATACGTGGGTGAAGTTGACTGTGAACATGCTTTCAATCTAGAGTACTATACTAAGGATTTCCTAAAGGGAATGCAAGTGATTCCAAATGTGTATTTTGTATGTGGAAGAAATGCTTACGTGAGACTACCTGACAACTGGTATGGATCATGTTACCTAGCAATTGTCTTCCCCAAAATATATCATGCACAAGACTTAGTGATCATTGAGGGCAAGACATCTTCGAGGGGAAGGAGAGATGTAGGAGATGCAGAAATGGTTGGAGATGTCTTTGGAGCTATGTTCCCTCTTTTGGGAGTAATCCTTAATGATGTTAAAATTAGACGACTGGCAACAGTTGTCGACAGGTTGTCTGCCAGCACTGCTCAGTCCTTAATGCTGGTAGAAGGAGAGATGCAATCGATAAGGGCTATGGTTCTTCAGAACCGTCTTGCATTAGATGTCCTACTAGCAAAAGAGGGCGGAGTCTGTAAGGCTTTGAAGGTCCAGGAATGCTGCACTTACATTCCAGACAATTCGAAGCCCCTTGAGAAGGTTATTAGGAACATAACTAATATTCACAAGGAGATCGAAGACTTGAGTAGAGAAAATGTCTGGGAAAAGGTGGGCCACGGAATGAGTACAGTTGGAGGGTGGTTTTCCACCTTAGGCAAAAGCTTTGTTTGGTATATCCTAAAGCCTATCATCATAATATTGATCTGTGGGATTATATTGTGGGGATTGGTGAGGGTATTCAAATGGTACAGAGCAAGAAGGTCAGAAAGGGCCCAAAGAGAGCAGCTGCAGAGATTGGCTGCCATACAAGATAATCAGTACCGGAGCCTGAGGGCTCTGGAAGCGCAGAGAATGCCAGCAATAACTGCAGTCTAAATGTTAGTGATGACCCCGAGAGGTCATCAAAGGGGGGAACTGAGAGAGCGCAAACTGACTTAAATGTATGAGTACATCACACTTATCTGTAGTAAGCACAAATCATGAGGAGAAATGCCATGAGTGCTAATAGTATCTGCAATTATATTCTAAATGTGTAGCTAATATAGAGATTTAAGTAGAAGTGGAACTAATACAGAAATGTGTGGCATTATATGATTTTAGTAGATGTGATTATTTCTGAATCCATGTCGTGTAGCTGTTAAAACATAAGATGGTATGCGGTTAAACGCAGAATGTGGTAGGCCTCAGGGCCAGAGCTGGAGCTAAAAGGGAAGGTGTTTCTTTTCACGACACAGATTGTATTAATGTTTTGGTCATCGCATTAAATGGGCCATGATTTATAGAGATGTTTACTAAATAATAGAATAAGAATATTAACATGCTTTAATTAAAGAAGAAGTTGAATGCTATAATCATGATGAGAAATATTGTAGGCCTGAAATGTTTTAACGTTGATTTATACGTACATGTCTGGGCTGAAAAATGTTGCAAGCCTTTTTAGAAGTCTATGAGAGTTGGGTTCTTGGCTGCAGATATCTGTCTGCACAGGAAAAGGGGGGATCCAATTATAAATGAATGAATAGAGGTCTGTTCAGTAGACGGCCCAGACATGGAGGAGGGTTCTGGAATGTTTGAGGGGTATCAGCGGGCCGGAGAAGAGTCTGAGAAGCAAGGTCAACTCTAACGTATGAGGCCCAATACAAAGCATCATGGAAAAAGCCAGAAGCTACACCACGTGAGGGGCGTCTCGCAAGGGGCGTCTCAAATGTTGTTGACTGTTTTGTATTAGGGACAGCACCCCTGGGTGGAGTTAGAGCAGATACCTGAGGACCCTTTAGAGAGCGGATGGGTAGGCAGAGAGGGGTCATGACTGGAGAACTATAGGTTTTCACCAAGAGACTTAGAGTGGGTGACTTCCTTTGGGGGTCATTCACTGCTGACACCTTTGTTAGGTCGGGGCTTGGTTAAGTAGGGATACCATCTAGAGCAGGGTAGGGACAGCCTAACCTGTGCGTTTTCCTCCAACCTAAATGAAGGAGAGATATGCGTCTATGCTGATAGCTTTATTATTCTTAGAACTTGTGTTAGTGATTTCCGTTGCTCGTTTGAGGGCTTTCCGAGAGCACATGTATGTAATTGGACCTGTGTATCTCGTGAATCTCATTCTGAGATGCCTGTATTTGCAGCTTATCATATCTTTACAATAAACTTTTGAAAGCTAGAAGTTGTTTGTGATCTTTGGGAGCAGAGTCCTTTATTGGGTGAACTAATTTGGAAATAGGTGCACTTTCTTTCCTCACAGACAGGCAACAAAGGTTCAGTCGACCAGAACGAGGTTTGGATCAATAGATATAAGGTATCGATCAAAATCTCGCCCTTTCAGTGGCAAAGTTAAATAGTGCAGCACAGCAAGT
Organism: Lissotriton helveticus; assembly: GCF_964261635.1. Classification (NCBI taxonomy): domain Eukaryota; kingdom Metazoa; phylum Chordata; class Amphibia; order Caudata; family Salamandridae; genus Lissotriton; species Lissotriton helveticus. The sequence continues at coordinate 947,075,713 of NC_136068.1, forward strand.
CACCTTTCTGCGTTGCGTGACAGGGAAAGGGCAGGAATGCACAGTGGTTAATGCAATATGGTGCATTTCTGCCCTTTCCCCTGCGCGGGTGTCCTTTCGGCTGCCTAGCGCCAGCACAGGTACCCCTGCATCATTATGCAAAGGTGCCTGTGTTGCATACTGGATTGTGTTTTTTGTCCAGGAAGGGGTGCCTTCCTCCACAAAACCAATCCTGGGAGAAATATTTCTCTTTCTATGTGTGCTTTACACATAGAAAGAGGAAGTAACGAGAAGAAATATTGATATTTCTCCCCGTTATGCCTCCCTTAGGAAGGTGTATGATTTTGGCACATTCCCAGGTTCACAATTTCTGTAAACCTGGGAATCTGTCAAAAACCATGGCGCAACACCTAAGGGACCCCCTTCTCGTTCTGCATAGCGGTAAGTTACTCCAGATGTTTGGAGCCGCTCAGAGCCACGCAATGTGCCTTCAAAACTCTAACTTAGAGGTTTGCATCACACATGTACCACGTTGCCTGGTGCAAAATCGATGTAAGCCTCTCATAAATATGCCCCTGTGTGGAGGTAAACACTTTGACTATGCAGTATTCAAATGATGTGCTAAGTGCCACCAGACGTAGATCGACTGTAAAAACTGCTCCACCGTATCCGGTGCTCAATGCACTGAAAAGTTTAAACACAATTAGCACGTGTGAAACAGATACTGTTCACACCTGTGATATCCCATTCTATTACGTATGGGGTCTAAATCGGATGAATGCAAAACAGGCAGGTACCTATATTGTATTATGATCTAAAAGGGTTATTTAACTCAGAAATTAGTGTTAAAGTGGGCACAGGGGATATGAGTTGGATTTCACGCTAGCGTCCATTAGGAGATTTGCGTTAATGGCATTCACTTCTGTGTTTACTTGGGCAAGTATCACCAAGTCTTACCTGGTGGTAAAGGCCATGGAAATTACAGAGGCTGGCGTGATATTACATGCAAGATGAGCAAATTTCATTTTTGGGAACGTTTTTCGCATTTTCCATTCTGCAAGATTCGTAAATTGAGCGCGAATAACACTCTTTTTCTAGCAGGTGTTTCAACTGCAATTTTTCTAGGTGTAAATAATCTCGTTTTTGTAGACAGACACAAGCAACGTCTGCAAAATCTTCACGTGGTTACTGTGCTTAATACAGACAGAAAGGAAAGAAGACTACAAGCACTTCTAAAGTACACAGACGTCAGAAAGCTTTCAAAGCATGGGCATGCGTCATATTCACAACAATATGTCGCATCCCTGTGCTTTCCACTGCGCTGGCACACAATTGGCTTTCATGCGCCAACGCAGGCACCATTGCACCATGGTGCAAGGGTGTCTGCTTTTTAGGGAAGATTGTTTTTTGCAGGAAGGTGTCCCTTCCTCCACAAAAACAATCATGTGAGGTGCTTTCCTATTTCTAGTGTGCTGCAGAATGCAGCACGCATAGAAAGAGGAAAAAACAAGGAGAAATATAGGTATTTCCCCTTGTTGCTCCTTCTTACGCCGAGGCGTAGGATTCTGACGCCTTCCCAGGTTTATGAATCCATGGGTGTTGCGCGGGAACACCCACAGCAACACCCATGGCATGCCCCTCTCAAGCAAAGTGCTGCGTGAAAATGGGTGGTATTTACAAGGCCATAAAAAGCCATGCAAGATGGCTTTACATGGCCTTATAAATATGGAGCACCACACTGCGCCGCCGGTGCGTCAAAAAAAGTTACACACAGGTGGATTGTAAATATGCCGCTCTGTTTGCTTTCTGCATGCTTCACTTCTGGACTTTCAAGAGTCTAAAAGTGTGACAATAGTTCCAGTCTGAGATGTCACAGAGTGTGAATCTGTTTATGGTGTTACTTTGACTGCCCTAATAAGTTAGTTAGGGAATCGACATTCATGGATATGGGCTTACTGTACACAGATACACACCTACAGACAACTGTTTCATCCAACTGCTTCTTGTAAGTAAGGAATTGACATTCAAGACTTTCTATAAGCCACATGATACCCTTTCTCTAAGACTATTTAGACCTCTTGAGGCAGTTTTAATAAGACCAATGATGAGAACAGGCATTTATGGCATCTCATATGGAAGACATGAAGCCTCAATAAAGGTATCCTTTTTCTGACATGAGGGGTGCGAGTATTACCTAGGTGCAACAGAAGCTAGATTCATTTTGATCAGAGCACACACCCAAAGGTGTGCATGCCAATAATGCGCAGTGTACCCGTGGAGCTACACCCCTCCTCTGCTCTTGTGATTCACTGGCCCGAGGCAGGGCAGGTGCCATGGGTGGAAGCAGCAGAAGGTGCTTCCTGTCCCTTGACTCAAAAGTCACAGGAAATCATGGATTTGAATTGCACATCACTTCCTGTTCGAGGAGTTGCAATGGCGTGTGAGTTTCTAGAGGGGCCGGATCATGGACTCCCCCTCTTTGCTGGACCATTGCAGCTCCAGGGCCAGAAAGTGCTTTATCAACAGCATATACCCAACTAGTGCTTAATTTGTAAAAAAATGTAAGTGCCAGGTACCCTATCAGGATGCCACTGCAGCTTGCATTAGCCATTGCCCCTGCCAGCACTGCCAATGACAGTGCTAACACAGCTATTAACCTCCACACTCTTAGAATTCATGCAATTCCAGGCCCCAAAAGCTAGATGAGCGGCTTGGGTGACATGTATTAGTCATTTTAATGTATATTAAATTAATAGACAACTGGTATTGTACCATTTTCTGCATTAGAAAACGCTGTTACTTTGTGGCAGATTATCAGAAGTGCCTGTGTTGATAATTAAGTCTACTCACCTTTGAATTTGTCATAAGAAACGCCCTGTCTATTTCGCTTTAGGGTTGAAAGGTTAATAAACTAGTCACAAATTGGTTTAAATTCCAAACTACTAAAATGTACTGCATTATTGCAGTGTTTTATTTATAGGTATTTTATTAACTTCTCTTTCATGTCTACAATTGCCCACTGCACGGTTACAGCGTTCTTGCATATTGGCATCATTTAATTTCACATTTAATAATTAGACGCACAATTATTTCACGTGCTCCTGCCTTTGTTCAAATTAGACTAATTAGGCTAGAAGTTGGCGGTCCCACATTCACGGTGGTCGTAATTTGTATATTTTGCATTGTGGTAAGTGCTGTGGGCTGCAGCACACGCTGAAATACAAAATATACACATCTAAAACATCCCTGTACTATGTGGCAGACAACATACGGTGCCTGCCAAATGATGCAGGGATGTTTAGTGGGGTATTATAGGTGCCCCACAGGCCCCATAGCAGAGGGCCAGGGTGTAAGGGGGCCCTACTAAGGGGCCCCCAAGTCACTTTCCGCCTGCCTTTTCAAGTCCGGTGAACTGCCATGAAAGGGCAGGAGAAAAGGGACATCCTAAACCCTACGGCGGTTAGCGGGGAAAAGTAGTCGGACTGCTGCCCTGATGGAATCCTTAATCCTGTCGGACGTGGCGGTCTTTCCCCCCAACAGCTGAGCTCCATCCGCCTACATTCTAATGCAGCAGTCAGACCAATGGGCTGGATGGTGGTCACACCACCGACGGCCTCAAGGTAGCGGTCCCACCACCATCGTAATCAGGCACTTTGTCACAAAACTATCAGGGGGAGATGGAGTCCTGCCACAGCCAAAGATGGACACTTCCCCTTGAGCTTCTGTTGAATGTGGGAGGAAAATGGGGTAAAAGCTACTTTGCCACCTAATCCTGTAGAGGTGGTGGAGGACAGCTACCTGCCCACCCATGCACACCATGGAGCCGTTTGAGTGCCCACCTATCCTCGTCATTCCTAGAATTGGCATCCTGGCCACCATCTGCCTTGGGTGCTGCTCTAGGATCCTGCGGTGCCCTACTATCTCCTACTATGGGCGCCAGACAAAGCGACTAATCCAGCTGCTGGAGGACAGGAACAATTGTAGGTGAGGTTCATACACGCCATCTGGGACCCTTAGGCCACCCTGCAGGCGGGTTCTCTTTTGGGCCCACTGGTGCCTGCTAGTCCATGGTGAACCACCACAGCACTTTACCATGACATCTCTTCTAACAGTGCAGAGCCGCTGGTGGCTTTACTTGACTACCTGTGTGTCCAACTAACAGTGAGGTGCCTGTTTCAATAATAGTGCCCTGCACCGGGCATACCTCGTGAAAAGCTTTACTACCTAACTCATTAGTTGGCAATTGCCCACCTCCACACATTTTGATTGTTGATAGTTGCAAGCCTTTAAGGACCTCCAAGACCATCTACTTTTGCCATCAGATGTTTGAGGCCTTGCTAGCACTGCAAGTGAGGTCTAATACCCTTACCTCCTCCACAGGCCCCAGCCTCCCATCCTCTTGTGGAGGGAATAGCAGAGGGCCAGTGAGTGCTCCTTCTCCCCCACATTTCTTATAGCACCAGGACAAAGTGTCCTACTACATTGCCACCAGTGTCCTGCAAGTCTGAAGACTTATGTACTTCTCCCCTTCTCCGTTGGTTGTTACCCCAGGGCTAGAATCTTACATATTCTACAGTCTGGATCTTTGCTACCCAGCTTTACCCAGTCTACTACTCATGGCTCTGGAGATCTCTTTATGGTGGTGCCTCCAATCTCCAAGACAACACAAACCAACTACCTGCGGTCTCACCTACTGCCCCCTACTGTCAGCCATACCCCATACCCAAGTTATCCTTTTTACCACAATGGCATGAGGCATGCCCTTTCAACAGCTGCTCTTTACGGAGGTGGTTGGTGATGATAAGGCTACATCTGGCCCTGCTAGGTAAGCCTTGCAAGCCCCACTCAATGCACCACTAGACCCCATATACAAATAAATCACCTCTATTGGGGTCAAATTGCTCTTCATGGACACAAAAATCACTGCTCTCAACCAAGATTTAAGACCATAAAAACAAGCATGGGGCTGACCTACACCAAAGTATCTGCTCTGGATCAGTGTCTAACCACGATGTAGAAAAGGGCGGAAGGGCTGAAGGCTATTTGCTCATAAATATGTCTTTTGAATTGGAAGCTGATCGACTTGGAGGACCAGTCCAGTTGAGAAAACTTCAGTTTCTACTGGGTGCCAGAGAAGATGAAACAATCAGATTTACTGGCCTTCCTGCTCAAGTTTATCCCAAAGATGACTGATCTGTCGTTTACTCCTCCTCCTGAGATTCAGAGAGTGCACAGAATCCGAACCTGACTCCCACCACCAATGGAGGTAATAAACCCCGCCCCACTATAGCCTAGTTTCTGCAACACGCTCAAACCTATCAAATTCTTCTTGAGACATTTTAACATAGCCCTTATGTGTTAGATGGTGGCCAGATAGATATAGTGGAAGACTACTCCTCAGATACCAGTGCTAAACAGTAGGCCTTTCTAGCTGTAAGTCCACAACTGAAGAAATGAGATATCAAATATGGGTTCCTGGAGCTGTCCATAATGTGGATCGTCATGGATGGCCACTTTAGTAACTTTGATGAACCTGTGGACCTGGTCCACTTTTTGGATTTCCTGGGTGAAGCTGGTATGGACTATACACATCTACCTCCCCAGGAGTTGACTGGTCCTACTGCTGATAGGGAAGACCCTTAACGCTGTGAAGATTGAAATGACTAACCTTTTTGGAAAAAGAGGGAGCATGAGAGAGTGATTAGGTTGGCAGAAGCACCAAATTAGACAGAGTTCAGAGGCAGATCCAGATCACCTCTAAAATTCTCGTTGCTCCTTGAAGGTGGCTCGGTCACACCTCCCTAACTGACTCATGCACACAGCGGACCCGAGCCTCCAGCCTTTAAGCCAGATGAGCTTACTCGGGGTTGCATGCTCCTTGATATTTCATTCCATGGTCATTGTGTCTCTTCTCCAGTGCTTTAACCACTGTTATAACTGCTGACGTTGTTCTTTTTGCATTTTCAGTAAATGTCTCCGATGGTGTTTCTTACTTACTTTCCCCACTGTGTGGTCCTGTCCTCCCCCACGGTTCTTGCTCCTGCTCACCCTACTGTCACAACCCCATCGCAACACCTGCAGGTAGCACATTGCCCCTTCTTCAAGACCCCTCACCCTGAACCCCTTTTTCCTTTCCCCTAGGTTGTTGACCTGAGATTGTCACAGAAGCTTTATGAGTCTCCCCTCTGCTCTCTGAAGGTGGGCACCACCTGCCAAGATGGGGTCGAGGATGTGTCCGGACTTGTGGGTGGGACTGGTGATGAGCTGCTTCAGTCCGAGGATGGTGAGGTTGCCAAGGAGGGTGGGAGAGTCTAGGTTGCTACAGTTGTCGAGGTGGAAGTTCAGGTCTTTGATGAGTATGAAAGCCATTGAGGCAATGGTGTGGAGTGCGATGAGTTCGGCAATGGTGGTGGTGAAAGGAGCGCGGTACCCGGGGAGTCTGTAGGTGAGGGTGCCACAGACCATGGTTCTGGGGCTGGGTTGGATCTGGAAGTGGGAGTGTTTGGTGTTGGAGAGGGGGTCGCTCATGCTGGAGGTGGAGAGTCAGAGGGAGCTCTTGTGTGCTATGATGAGTCATCCTCCTGGGCGGTGAGAGCGGTCTATCCTCTAGATCTTGTAGCCATCAGGGATGGTGGTGGCGTTTGTCCAGGTTTCCATGAAGAAGGCGACATCTGGCAAGAGGGTTTCGAGGAGGTCCCAGATCTCTACAGCATGTCTGTGCAGGGAGGATGCATTTCAGGGCTTTGTTGGTGCGGTTGAAGGTGTGCTGTGGATGGTGAAGGAATGTTGGCAGTGTTAGCAGAAGAATTGGCCGGGGTGGTGTTTGGTATCAACTGCTAGCAGTTGCTCTTTCTACCGGGGTTGAGTGCGAGGAGGGCAGCTGGGTTGTAGCGGGGGAAGGTCGGAGATACAGGGTCCCTGGTGCTGGTCGCGGCTGGGTCACGGATGGGCGCAGAAGGGCTTGCCTTTGGCGGGCCTTCGCCGCGGGCATCATTAAGTAGGGAAGGGGGGAGGGAATCACAGCTCGGAGGTGGGAACGGGGAATTGACAGGTGGGAGAGGCCGCGGGGCAGCAGCGGCGGGAAGGGGAAATGGGCAGCAAGAGGAAAAAAACAAGGCAAAAATAAGGGGGCAAAACAGAAAAAAAGGCACAGTTCTAATAAAGCACAGCTATAATAAATACAGAAAAACAGAGACAGAGACAAAAAAACAGACCAGAAAACGGGCACAATACAGTAGATCCAGCAGAAGAGCAAGGCTCTCCCACTGGACCACCAGGGATGAGGTGCAGGCAGGAGCCTGCGGGTAGAGGAGGGCCTTGAACCCCTAACGATACAGAGCGCAGCACAGCACAGGAAGCGGCACTTACCAGCAGAGGTGCAGGGGGAGAGAGCATGTCCGTGACCAGGAGGTCAGAGGTCTTTCTCCCAGGATTGGGCTGTGAGTTGTAGGTATGGCTCATTCCTGACCTTTTTTCCATGTGGGCAGCGCAGCTAGAAGGCTTGCAGCACTGCAGTACAACAACAATATTGTAAATATGCTCCATTATGTCTACCTCTAACACACTGGGGGCCATATTTATCAAGGTTTTGCATTGCCCTTTCATGGCACAAGGGCAATGCTAAAATGTGTGTTGGTGAAAGGGGGATGCAAAACCGAAGTGAAATTTGTCAGGCCATGCATGGCCACCTTTCGGGCCCTGCATGGGTTGATAAATCTAGAGTAATGCAAGTAGCACAAATCGCTGCCTTGAATTTCTCTGCCCTAGGGAGGTGTTCTATGGGTGGAGAGTGGATGTTTCCACACATCCACCCATGGTGATTTTGGTGCGTTACCAGATTTGCCATTAGTGGTAGACCTGGGAATGCATCAAAATGCTACGCCTGTCCAGGTGACTCATAATAAGGTGAAATATCTTTATTTCTCCTTGTTTTTCCTATTTTTATGTGTGCTGCATTCTGCAAGAGAAACAGGCCTCTAAGGTGCACCTTCCTACACAAAAACAATTCTGCCTACAATGCAGGCACCCTTGCAACATGACATAAGTGTGGATGTACTGGCGCTAGTGGGCCAAACGTGCACCCGCACTAGGAAAGGACAGGAAAGCGCCATGTAATGCTAAATTTGGTACATTCCTGCATTTATCTTCCACGCAGCGCAGCGCAGCAAGGTGGCTTGGTGCTCTGCACCGCATGAAAGATGAATAAATCTGCCCCTCAGTGACTATTTGAATGCTATGTATTCTCATAAGCCCACCATCCCGCTTCCCATCAGGAAGCAAAAAAGCAAACCTTGGCAATGTGACTGATTTATAGAAAAGTTTTCATGTATAGCCTTCAGGAAAGTAACAGTAATATAATTTATCCCATAAGTGTAATTTTCATGTGAGGATTCTCCGCCAGAAGAATTTGCCTTGACAGAATATTGCACAACAATGATACTGCCTCTGTAGGCCACTGCTTTCCTCCTATAGGTCGCAGCTTTTCTCCAAATCAGGCTGCATGTTCTCTGAGAAGGATCTGAAGACACTTTTAGAAAGTGAGGAAATGTTGCTTATTAATTGATTGCTTGAAAGACTTCGGGCTGTCGATGTAGATGCATCACACCATCTGTCCTTTTAAGCGTATGGTCTAGAATACTATTTTCAGTCCAGCCCCATAAGGCAATCCCTGGTGGTCATGAAGTAGAAAAAAATAAAAAATAAATGACCCCCAAGCTCTAGAAGAATACTCCCGTGGTGTCAGAGACATTCCCTGTTTTCTTTTTCCTGCTCTTGGAGCTCGTTTATGAAAAACCAAAACGTTTCCTGATTGATTGCCTGAAAAATGGGAGCCAATCTGCAAACGCTCAGTGCAGTCAGATGATCCGCAGTGTGGCGTTTCCTCTGATGGTGCAGCGATATTCACACCACTGGCAGAGATCTCTTAATATGGTGGGCGCTAGTCCAGCCAGGGTGGCCGAGGAGATAACCTCCGCCATCCTGACAAACAGCACAGTCTATATGGGGCTCTTTATTTTTAGTTGGCTAAGTAGTAATGGATGATTTCAAATCAATAATAAATGTCATTTTGTTTAGGTATTGTAGATCTTGATTCTTCCTAGTCACTGATTATGAACCACACTGACGGCAAGAATTTGATTTCAAAGCTTGCTGGGTATTTTGCAATTATGAAGAGTCTCTGGAAGGACAAAACATGTTTGTCTCCTCATAGGTCTTAAATATAAAATGTGCTGCAGTGCAGACAATAATTCAGAGATGAAAGTGACTATTCCGCTTTAGAAGGTGCAGCAGACTTTGTCACAGTGATCTGCAGTTGAAAGTAAAGGCAGCTATTCATCAAACGTATGATTATAGAGCAAAAGCATTAACGCATCAGACTCGAGATACAAAAAGACAACAGGCTGGACTGCCAGGACTGATAGGGAACAGGACAGAATAAGGAACCTGAAGGACCGGGTGTTAGTTGCTTATTTTATGCTTCAATCCTCTTTTATGTGCACTTCTCATCTCTAACAAGAGCCTCCAAAATATGAATTCTGATGCTTTCCACACATGTTCATTAATGGAGTATTGCCTGTCCAGTGTAGCAGAACTAACACACCAGTGCACGTCAGTGACACCTGCAGACTTTATTCTGAGGCCAAAACAAGTCTGGTAGTCTTTGGAACACGTCTGTTATTCCTCATGCATTTCACTCTGAGGCTGAAACTTGCCAATTGCCTCAATGCTTTTCTTTAAGAGTCAGGTGTGTCAAATTGGTTCAGTGTATGCAACGCATTTCACAGGGCGCAGTTAAGATGTATTTCATTAAAGGTTTAGTGCAGGGGCAGAGGGAAGGATCCATGGATCTCAGTACATCTCAATTAACAGTTACAGACTGTTCTCAGCACTCAAATCCTTTCAGTGGGGAGCTGAAGTGGGTCCACCCAATCAACATATTTAGACAGGAGCGCACCACTTTGTAGCATCTTCCCCAGCGAGCATGCGATTGAAATACACCACACAGGCGTTCCAGTAAAATACTTGTTTATTCCTCAGCATATGCTCACACACTGCACATTATTTCATACTCAACATTAACTACACCCTGACACCTCCCAGCATATGGCGTAGTTCCTGTTCAGAGTCTACCCCAGAACTACGAGGGTCGTGGTTGGTATAATATTGTTAAAAATTGGGTTTCTGGTATGCATAGTTATGCACCCTGTCCAAGCAGAAACCACAATCCTAGTCAGGGTAAGTCAGAAACACACTAAAAGATAACCTGTGCTCAGCCTCTGGTATTTTGCACAGAGCAGTTAGGCTTATCTAAAGAGGCAATGCGGAAAGGGTTTGTGCAACACACACAAACACACAAAAAGTAAAACAATGAAAACATCGCTAAAAAACTCTACACTAGTTTCGAAAAACAGACATTAACCCATTCCATACTCATGACGGAACCATTCCGTCATGAGTCACGGTTGGGCTGTGCTGATGACGGAATGGTTCCGTCACAACCACGCCTGTGATTGGAATGTCCAGCACAGGGCTAGAATTCCGGCAGCACGCAAGCAGTTAATGTTTTTTAGAGAAATATTTTATTGTGAGTTTACAGCACAGAAGCAAAGCAATTACTCTGCATATTATGGAGACATTGACATTCTGATCCACCTTCACAGTATGTTCCCAGGTCTGAGTTGGTGCGTTGTCCCCCCAAACATTCTGGATATTACCTTGGGATTTTTCTAGACTTCTAGGGCCATATGTATCAACATACCCTTTTGCGATTTCTTAATAGCGAATATTAAGGAATCGCTATTTAGAAATCGCAAAATGGTATGTATGTAGAAAATCGCTTTTTTTAGCGATTCCTTAAAATTCCTTAATTGCGATTAGCAAATTGCTAATCGCAATTCAGGAATAATTTCCCATTCATTTCTATGGGCCAGGGGGCCCATAGGAATGAATGTGAAATTAATCTCAATTTGCGATTCGCAATTTGCTAATCGCAAATTGAGAATAATTTCAAGGGTGCAAGGGTGTCTCAAGAACACCCTGCTGCACCCCTGAAAATGACATGTGTGCGCATATGGTGCACATACATGGCCTAAGGGCATGTATGAGCGTCACATGGCACCTTTACAAATTGCATAAAGTGCATTTGTAAAAGAAATCGCAAATGGTAATTTGCGATTCCTTAAGGGCATTTTGGAATATTTTTTTGCATCATACATTGCATTTATTTGCGATTCCTTAACTGCAATCGCAAAATAAGGAATGGCTAATTTTGAGATACCTTATTTTGCACCCAAATACTTTCATACATACCATTTTGCGAAAATGGGTTCGCAAAGGCCGAAATTCTGCGAATTTTGGCGTTTGCGAACCCATTTGGCCTTGATACATATGGCCCCTAGTCTATGATAGCCCCACCATTTTTTCAAAGTTAGTCACATTTACAGGCGGCAGCCCCTTGCCTTGTAGATCACTTCTTCATCTAGCTCACAGAGTAGTGCAATCAGTAGGTGGACCTCAACAGGAAAGCCCACTACAGCAGAGAGAACATCAATAAAGGCAAACCATTACCACTGGGCAGTTCCATACTTCATGAAAGAAATCCCCATAGAGTCTTTACACCTATGACAGACTGGGGATTCACCAATGTACGCCTTCCACATGCGGAGAGATAACATGCATTATTGAATTGTATTAAGTGGAGTCTAATGGATATTGTTACTGTATGAGGGACCATAAATGCATCCCACCAGTCTACCTCGTTCAAGTTTCCCACCAATCCCTCCCATTTTTTTACGGAGAGTTCAACAATACGCATGAGTGCGCCACTAATAACGTATTGATCTGTAATACCCCTCCCTTGCCTAAGTGGCCCATAAGATTCCTGCCTTCCAAGGTTGTATATTCAGGAAAGTGTAAAACCTACCGGGAGTTTGACAAGTAGCCTCCTCTGCCGCCGTGAGGGGAACAACTGGAATCAATCCTTCCTGGCTGTGAGGGGAACGGCCCGAATCCACAACTCCCAGCAGCCTTTGCTCCATTGACGCCGCAAATGCGCCCGGAGGTGCGATAAAATCACAGCGGCTCCCCCGCAGCGTGGGAAGTGTAAAACCTACTGGGACTTTGCCAAGCAGCCTCCGCTGCCGCTGTGAGGGGAACGGCTGGAATCAATCCTTCCTGGCCGTGAGAGAACTGCCCGAATCCACAACTCCCAGCAGCCTTTGCCCCATTGACGCCGCAAACGTGCCCAGAGGCGCGATAAAATCACTGCGGCCCCCCCGCATCACGGTAAGTGTAAAACGTACTGGGACTTTGCCAAGCAGCCTCCTCTGCCGCCGTGAGGGGAACGGCTGGAATCAATCCTTCCTGGCCGTGAGGGGAATGGCCCGAATCCACCACTCCCAGCAGACTTTGCCCCATTGACGCCGTAAACGTGCCCAGAGGCGCGATAAAGTCACCGCGGCTCCCCCGCAGCAAAGCCCGGGCCAAGGACGGGCCCGTCCGAGCCAATTCAAAGACCGGAAGAGGCTGGGCTGGGCCACCCCTCTTTCACTCTGGGTCCGGACTCTGGACTGTTATTCGACCCCGAAATAAGGTACTGATTATATCTTTGTTCCCAATCTGAGGTCTGATATAACTAAAGAGAAGTCCTGTGTTGAAACCTGCAGTTCTGAATCGAGTAGCACCTGGCTAGGAAGAAAATCCCATCAGCCCACCACGCTGGCGGAGCATCATCATTTGGGAGATGGTGGTAGAAAATCTGTGCAGCCAAACCAGAAGTTGGATAACTGAGCAGCACTAGATTTCAAACCAATGGTTGGCCCAGCCAAAAGTGATCTCAAAAGGTGGTGCTGATAGTGTGCAGTCCAAAGTGAATGTGAGAATTAAAAATTACTACAAGGACAAAAATTATGTTTAATTAGGATTGTCCTGGTGTCAAGATTAAAAGCAGCCTGATAGTTTGAAAATATGACTATCTTCTGGCAATAGGTGAAAGGTCAACATGTTTCAGCCGTATAGGTAACAATGCCCGGCTTTCGTCACGACCTAAAAGAGTAATACGCTACTGCAATGGTTTATACAATATAAAAATCAAAAACATTACTTAGATAAAGAATTTATGCAACAGTGGTTATCAACCACCCTACCAGAACCTGGGGTGCACCAAAGTAAGAACAATTCCAGGTTGGTTTAAATGCAGTCTTCTTTCCTGTAATGATAGAATCAATTATTTCGTGTTGCTCAATAGTGAACCTAAATATACTAAGCCATCGTATAGTTTACTAGCTGTCTTCAAGAGTAATTATCTTGTTTAGACAAAAATGTATAATAAGTGACTAAGCATTGTGTTTGCTTGATAACCGAATTTAATTCAATGCAAATGTACTCACCCAGCTTTGTGTGGGAGTATGCCTCACCTCACCCGGCAACTGCTCGGTGAATGAGGCCCCGTTCTATTTATGGATACAAAAAGAACACTAATGAAAAAAAATCCCAAAGTGTCCTTTATGATACAACAGTTTTTGCCATATCTGCAACCTTCATTGTTAATACGACTTTGACAATGGACTAGAGGGCTAAAAGAAGCATGGCCAGCATTAAAATGTATAGTGTGTTCATAAAGTTCAATGAAGTCCAGATCCTAAAAATTGCGTGTACTTAGATAAAGAACATATATGAGAGACAGGGCTAACACTGAATTCCCAGACAGACTGGATCAAGTATAGAGTGTTACATCCATACGTGCTGAATATATAACCCCTAAGTTAAAGCTCTGATGCAGATTTCTTATGTAAGGACCACAGAGAGCAACAATGGCAACCTGACCCACCTGTCCGTCGGTACCTCCAGCCGTAGACCGAGCCGAAGGGGAGGTATCGAAACGGCAGGATAGCTCTCTTTAAATACCGCTCCCAATTTGTTAATTGCTGTTTCTAAACTCGATGCTAATTAGCCCGAGAACATCGCGCCTGCACATTGTTGCGTGACTAAGCCACTAACCTATAGGCTGGTGCTGATTCTAGTATTTTACGAGCATGCTCATATATTGAAACACCAACCATCCCAGCGTGCGCATGTGCGCCAATCAAGACGCTGGTGCGGTCGATGGTGCATGCTCGCGAAACAGGACACTAGTATTGCTGTTGGCGCATGCGCGTTGTATGGTCCTAAGCGCTCACAGTACTCTGCTGAGTCAGAGAAAACAAATTGTAGAGATCTAAGAAGGGGGTTCAATTTGGCAACTAAACATAATTATAAAGACCTCACCGCCACCCTTCATACAGAGATAGTTAAGTCAGGCTCTGTCGTTGGTCTTAATACCTACATGCGCGCTCCACTCAGTACACCTCACAACGTGCGCCCCTGCACACGGGACGGGACATTGAAACCACAAGTTGGCGCTACTTCAGAGTTGTAATACCTAGCACTAAAAGAAAAATTGAATATACTGAATCAGGGTAGAGGCTATGTTTAATATACATAGGCAGAAGTGGGCATATGATCATGACATGTCATATAGATGGTGTTGATATGGTAATATGACACTATAAGTAGAAGAGAAGAGTTTTCTTCTACACATAGTAGCTCCTTGAAAGTCAAATACGTGGACTGACAAAAAATGTGTGTCCCACCCACCTGGAATCATTGCACAGAGAATCTGTTAGTAATGGCCAAAAACGGGAGCATCCTGGGGTTCAGAAAGATGCTCAAACCACCATGAAGATGCTCCATCAAGACTAATGCGTGTGCTGGAACCGGAAGAAGACCCCTGCAAATATGTTGATGTCAATGTGAAAAAGTCGCAATAAGCCATGACTGTAACTGCTCATTGAACCGACTCATATTATCTGGACATTGGCTAAAATGCCCACATCATGTGCAAGGGATCTCGTTGTTAAGACCCTTGCTATCACATTTCAATTTAAAAATACATTTTTGTTCTTTAATGAAAAGAAATCTTGAAATGTCGCTTATGTGGGGTGGAATGAATGAACGGTCTAGCACAAGCCACCGCATGTCTTCTGCCTTATGTTTCAGGGCAAGAAAATGATTTGTAAGGCACGTGGATTGTTTGTTACAGCGAATAGTACATTTATGTTCACTGAGTCTCAATTTGATTTTCCGTGTGGTATAGCCAATGTATTTGAGCGGGCATGGGCAAGTAATCATGTAAATGACTCTATCTGAATTACAGTTGGTATGAGTCTTCAGAATCCAAGGCTTCCCTGTGCCAATGTCTACAGAATCTGTCTTACGTGTTTGTGGACACACACTACACGATCCGCAGGGATGGTGACCCCGGACCAAGGGAAGATTCCATAGTGTATTGGTATTGTCATGGGGCTGTATCTTCGGCCTCGTATGCACCAGGCTGTCTCATAGGCAGGGGCCCTTTTTGAAAGAGAACAAGGGAAGAGGGATGTTCTCTGTGGCCACATTTAAGATACTGCAAAGCCTACGTACCATTTTCTGTACCCTGTTGGAAAGTGTGCTAAAGGTATTAACAAAAGTGAGTTGCTCCAGCGGTACTTTCTCAGTACGGGCTTCTAGAAGAGCCTCACGGTTGTTGTTGGGGGTCCGTTTCCATGCCTGACGGACAAGACATTTGGGATAGTCACAATCTTGTAATTTTGAAGAAAGTACTTTGGCATGTTTATCAAAAAGTGGTTTAATTGAACATTTCCTACGTATACGTAGGAACTGTCCTACGGGCAAGTTCTCACGTAAGGCTTTAGGATGGTGACTACTGAAAGCTAACAATGAGTTTCTGGCCATTGGTTTTTTAAATAGTTCACATTCCAATTTTCCATTCTCTGGAAAAATGAGGATATCCAAGAAGGGGAGTTGGATCTTACTGAACTCTACAGTAAATTTGAGAAATCTATTCTGATTGTTGAGCCATCCAGTGAAGGCTTGGATCTCAGTTGTGGAGCCTCGCCACACTAAGAAGATGTCATCTATGTATCTCTTCCACAGCACCACTTGATGAGAAAAAGGGTTGCTGTGGTTGAGAACATGATCTTATTCGAACAGATGAACATATAGGTTGGCGAGGCTGGGCGCAAATATGCTGCCCACTGATGGCCCTGAGATCTGCAGGAAGATTTGTTCCTCAAATTTAAAAAAGTTTTCTATCATGGCCAATCTGGCACACTCCATGATGAAATTGACCGGAGTTATACTCTCCAGATCCCGTGCATCCAGAAGACCTCTAATTGATTGCAGAGTCTCCTCTTGGGGGATGCAGGTCTATAATGACTCAACGTCAAAACTGACCAACAGATCAGTAGTGACGTCGAAGTCAATACCTGGAAGAAGTCTAAGGACATCAGCAGTGTCTTGGAGGTAGGTCGGCATTTCCTTGACTAAAGGGCTCAAAAAGTAATCCACAAAAGTGGATAAGGGTTCCAAAAGAGAACCAATGCCAGAGATAATGGGACATCCAGGAGGTGGTCTCTGACTCTTGTGGATTTTAGGCAAACAATAAAAGTAGGGCATGACAGGATGACTAGTGACCAGAAACCTCGCTCCAAGGGGAGTGATCCAACCCTCCACACTAGCCTCATCAATCAATCGTTTAATCTCTAAAGTCAGTCTAGATGTAGGATCAGAAGAGTGCGGGCGGTATGACTTGTTGTCGTATAATTGTCTACGACACTCAGCTCGGTAGGTGCCGGTGTCGATCAACACCGTTGCACCCCCTTTATCCACAGGTTTTATTACAATGGAGCTGTCCTTAGCCAGACTGTCTAGGGCAGTTCTCTCTCTTGTTGAAAGATTTTGGTAGCTCTGTGGGTGAGAATCACATAGCACCATCACATCATGGGTGACTGCCTTCTCAGTTCAGTTCATTTAGTCTTTATTTCGAATAAAATTCATAAAAGACCACAGAAATAAAAACATTTTCAAAGTATCAACATTTTTACATT
Source organism: Lissotriton helveticus (assembly GCF_964261635.1). Classification (NCBI taxonomy): domain Eukaryota; kingdom Metazoa; phylum Chordata; class Amphibia; order Caudata; family Salamandridae; genus Lissotriton; species Lissotriton helveticus. The sequence continues at coordinate 947,092,620 of NC_136068.1, forward strand.
TTAAAGTGGAACCCCAGGTATAAAAAGAATTTGCCATCAGGCAACATACAAACATTAAAAAGCAAGTTGATCAAAACAGGGTTACAAGTTCTTTGCGCGAATCAGCCACATCCACCCCAAAAATTTAGCAACACAGATCACAGATTTTTCAGTACGCATATCACGTAATTTCAACAGGGCTGTACGATTCCCCTCACAATTTAAGGTTTTACAAATTGGTTTAAGCCATTTTAGTCGGGGCAATCGATATGCTGGGCAAGCAAAAAACAGATGGCCAATACTTTCAAATGTTGCAACTTGAGAAGGAACTTGGTGTATTAGAGGTGTAAATTCAGACTTCGGACGTAGCCCTGTGTTAGTAAGACCCCTGTCCTGAGGGGCAGCATTACCCTCTTTATTTTTTAAGAAGAAATGAAGGCGGATCTTCCTGAAAAAACTCTCCAGTTCACACCTTGGTTTGAAAGGATCTCCTTTGTTTGTCAGAACAAATCCCAAAACTTTATTGAGCACCTTATATTCATCTGGTGTTAAAATGCATGAGCTGAGATTAATGATTAGATCCTCCCGTCCGCACTCGTGTTGGTCGATTGTTGTTGCCCTCTCCTGCTGCATGTGTTGGAGAGCGTGGAGTCTGTCTCCCAGTGTACAGATGGCTGTCCTCTTCTTTTGCCGCGAATGCGTCCCCGACCCTGTCCTAAAAAAGACTGGTCAGGAAAAAATTGTGGGTGTGGTGGAAAAGAAGGCATCTGTTGTGGAAATGGTTGTGGTTGGTAACCCCAAGGAGCTGGCGGCCACCATTGTCCTCGGTTTTGATAGAAGCCCTGCATGCCCTGTCTTCTGTTAGATATTTGTTGTTGCCCTCTGCCTCTATTCTGTGATATGCCAGCATTCGATGTATCAGAATCACTGGAACCTAGATCTGACCCAGAGGTCGAATAATTGGAACCGTACCATTTACCTCTGTTGTTGTATTCTGGAGCTACATAAGTATCACTCGTATAAGGGAATACTTTCACCAGAGAGAAACGGGCAAGGTCCTTCTTAAATTTGTCAGTTTTGTTGATTAAGATGTTATCTCTATATTCTTTGTTGGATTTATTGATTTCGTCCATATGTTTCTTATAGAGAGTGCTGCTAAAAGTAGTTTTAATCTGCCCCTCAAGAACGTGAATTTCTATGAGAATAGCATCTGCGAGTCTTTTTGCGGTGCTTATAATCAAAATAAGCCAATCGCGGGTACACCACCATGCGATGAGTGACCAATCTCGTAGGAACTCCTTATCTGTCAGGAAGAGCCTAGGTGTGTTGGTAACAATAAGACTTGTTGGTGCACATTTGCCCCGTAGATATTCAGCCATCGCCACTCCATGAATAGAGGTGCGAGAGTGGGTCTTCTTCAGATTTAGCAACGTTAGCCAGTCATCTTTTGTATTACTAGTAATCTCTGGTAGAGAGTCCAGAATACTAGGATTGTTTGTCAAAATGGAATTAAGAACCTCATGATCAAATGCTAGCCCTGCAAAGTCAGCCATAGTCAAAAAGCAAAATCAAAATAAATCAATGAGGTGAGCGGAAAAATGGGACCTAGTTAATTTAGGGACCCACAATTAGTGACCCGCAGCCGTAACTGCTCTAAACACAAAAACACAATTTCACAAAAGAGGGCCAAGGGACAGTTTTTAATGACCCTATAATCTCCACACCCCAAATTGAATACATGAGAAACGCACAGGGAGACTACCGGTCAACTTAACCTAAACTATACTAGTACCCAGAAAGAAGAGAACACCATGCAATCATGAATCGAGTAGCACCTGGCTAGGAAGAAAATCCCATCAGCCCACCACGCTGGCAGAGCATCATCATCTGGGAGATGGTGGTAGAAAATCTGTGCAGCCAAACCAGAAGTTGGATAACTGTGCAGCACTAGATTTCAAACCAATGGTCGGCCCAGCCAAAAGTGATCTCAAAAGGTGGTGCTGATAGTGTGCACTGCAAAGTGAATTTGAGAACTAAAAATGACTACAAGGATAAAAATTATGTTTAATTGGGATTGTCCTGGTGTCAAGAATAAAAGCAGCCTGATAGTTTGAAAATATGACTATCTTCTGGCAATAGGTGAAAGGTCAACATGCTTCAGCCGTATAGGTAACAATGCCCGGCTTTCATCAGGACCTAAAAGAGTAATACGCTACTGGAATGGTTTATACAATATAACAATCCAAAACATTACTTAGATAAAGAATTCATGCAACAGTGGTTATCAACCACCCTACCAGAACCTGGTGTGCACCAATGTAAGAACAATTCCAGGTTGGTTTAAATGCAGTCTTCTTTCCTGTAATGATAGAATCAATTATTTTGTGTTGCTCAATAGTGAACCTAAATCTACTAAGCCATCGTATAGTTTACTAGCTGTCTTCAAGAGTAATTATCTTGTTTAGACAAAAATGTCCAATAATTGACTGAGCATTGTGTTTGCTTGATAACCAAACTTAATTCAATGCAAATGTACTCACCCAGCTTTGTATGGGAGTATACCTCACCTCACCCGGCAACTGCTCGGTGAATGAGGCCCCGCTATATTTATGGATAAAAAAAGAACACTAATGAAAAAAAATCCCAATGTGTCCTTTATGATACAACAGTTTTTGCCATATCTGCAACCTTCATTGTTAATACGACTTTGACAATGGACTAGAGGGCTAAAAGAAGCATGACCAGCATTAAAATGTATAGTGTGTTCATAAAGTTCAATGAAGCCCAGATCCTAAAAATAGCATGGACTTAGATACAGAACATATATGAGAGATATGGCTTACACTGTATTCCCAGTCAGACTGGATCAAGTATAGAGTGTTACATCCATACGTGCTGAATATATAACCCCTAAGTTAAAGCTCTGATGCATATCTCTTATGTAAGGACCACAGAGAGCAACGATGGCAACCTGACCCACCTGTCCGTCGGTACCTCCAGCCGTAGACTGAGCCGAAGGGGAGGTATCGAAACGGCAGGATAGCTCTCTTTAAATACCGCTCCCAATTGGTTAATTGCCGTTTCTAAACTTGATGCTAATTAGCCCGAGGTCCTGACGAAAGCTGGGTATTGTTACCTATATGGCTGAAACATGTTGGCCTTTCACCTATTTCCAGAAGATAGTCATATTTTCAAACCATCAGGCTGCTTTTAATCTTGACACCAGGACAATCCCAATGAAACATAATTTTTGTCCTTGTAGTCATTTTTAATTCTCAAATTCACTTTGCACTGCACACTATCAACTCCACCTTTTGAGATCACTTTTGGCTGGGCCAACCATTGGTTTGAAATCTAGTGCTGCACAGTTATCCAACTTCTGGTTTGGCTGCACAGATTTTCTACCACCATCTCCCAGATGATGATGCTCTGCCAGTGTGGTGGGCTGATGGGATTTTCTTCCTAGCCATGTGCTACTCGATTCGTGATTGCGTGGTGTTCTCTTCTTTCTGGGTACTTGTATAGTTTACGTTAAGTTGACCGGTAGTCTCCCTGTGCGTTTCTCATGTATTCAGTTTGGGGTGTGGAGATTACAGGGTCGTTAAAAACTGTCCCCTAGACCCTCTTTTGTAAAATTGTGTTTTTGTGAAACCTGCAGCTCTCCTAGGTGGCTTCATTGGTAGAGGGCACCGCCTGATGGAAAATACTCTTAAATCAACCAAAGTCTGACCAAGAACATCAGCGGGAATTTGGGTGGGCCGGGGCATTGTTTACTATAGGATCATGGTAAAAGAAACTCTATGGAAGGATGTGGGGGGGGGCAGTGGCACTAGCAATGGTAACAAGGGGAGAAAAGCCAGGAAAGTGCTTAAACATGCAGGTAGTATTTGTGTGCTCGACCGCATTGACACTCTTATTAGCGAGTGCGAGAACATATTAGAGTCAGAACCTAATACACAAGTTGGTAGTGACTAATCCTCCCTGAGAAATACCCAAACCATTAAATGAAGCCCTAACCGTATTCCCGCCATCCTAACAATGCTTCTTAAAACAGGTAAAAAGAGGCCCACTAACACGAGTTCCGTGAAGAAACTTGAAACAAGTGAAGATCATCCCCCCAATAGTTTAACCTGTACCAACCTGTCACGACTAGACCCCATTATTAATTGTACAAATAGGTTCTCTCCCTTGCTGACAGTACATGATGGTGATAAAGAAGCAAGCCCCAAATACTCAGTTATGCCGGGATTGTAGGTGGGAACAACGATACCAAGGATATGCCCCAACTGGTTAATTTGCTTCGGCTTGAAATTGTCACAATGAAAACAATGATCGAGGACCTAATTAAAACAGTTACGCTTTTACTGCAAAGGGACTTTTCCTATACAGAGCATAACTACCCCATGCCTAGTACCCCACTCCAAACTGGTCAGTCCATCACCTGGAGGAGTGAAATAAATCCTGGGGCTAAAAACACCAGTTTGCCTTGTCATATAACTGTGCCCACCGTAGTCCTGAGCCAGAAATCAAAGGTAACACTCTCCCCAGCTAGGTGTTTACTCCATCAAAGAGAAGGGGATCCCAATAAGCATAGTAGACCATAAAATATGAAGGATCAGATTCCTGACGGGCAGACATGCCTACTCCTCCCAAATCAAGCAGCTTCAGAACAGTGCCCAAACTGACTTGGTAGACTTGAAAGCGCCCTACCCACATAGGGTTTACATAGTGAACCTACCAAAATATGACTTTAGTAAAGGCCTGGAAACTGCAGACTTCCTAACAAATAAATCCATTCATTGGATTCGGCATGTTAGAGGATGCCGTTCAGTGATTAAGGCGGGCAGGCTTACCTCTCCAACTTATCAGTTGGATTGTATTGAACTCATACTAGCAAGGACTGATTTTGCTTAAAACCTCATAGCTCTAGAGTGTAGAACAAGTTCTCCAGATTCGTCCTCTATTCAGTTTAGACGATCTCCACCAAATATCCAGGGCAGGGAATATTCTAGGCAGATCCTCACTAGACAGATGGAATATTCTTCAGTGGAGGCCAACGATTGACTCATGTATGTGCCCCTTATGCATCAAGAACCCCAAACTGGTTGTGCAGCTATAAGGGACGATTCCACTAGTCCTGAGTGTTTGAGTATAGGCCCTGATCGTACTATAGGAAAAGTGGTAAAACCCCTGCATTCCGAGGATAGCCTGAGGAAGTCTAGAAGTACATCAACCGAGACACTAAATGGGTCATTAATAGCGGGCACTCCTTCCAAAAGGTAACCCTGTTGTCATGGAACATTGCAGGTCTGAACTCAAAGATTGTATCTTCCGCATGGCACGATTTTATTTAGGGTTACGACATTTGCCTATTTCAAGACACCTGGATGGTGGCTGCCCTCCACTGTTCAGGTCTACTTGAATTATTATGTTGCGGCTATAAGAGGTGCAAGGGGCCATCTGTCAGGGGGACTGACAATTTGGTTTAGACAGGAATTAGGTTATGATTTTCAGGTATTCGAGACCCAAAGTAATGATATCTTGGCCGTAAGATTGAGCATGGGTTCCCATGGGAACATGCACGTTTATAACGTTTATGTTAGGGGAACAAGAGGGAAGAAGTCAGGAGTTTTAGCGGCCCTTGACAATCTCCTTGATCATCAGTCGGGGGAATCCAGTGTTCTAATAGCAGGCGATTTTAATTCTCCGTTCGAGCCCTTAGCTAATGATGATGAGCATTGCCTCACGGAAGAGGCAGATGTGCAGTGGGGCATTCCAAAGCTCGAGCTTGCACCCATAAAAAAATGGACAGATGTGACCATCCAAATTAATTCTATTTGTTTGGAGAAAGGTTTAAGGGCCTCAAATTGCAGGTCAGTTTCTGATAGAGGTGCGGCGAACAAATTTGATAATGGATCTTGCGCTAGTCGGATTGACTTTTTACTAATTAGCCTACATCAACTGCATCTTTTTGAGGATATGACAGTGAGGGACAGGGTAGAGAGTGACCATAATCCATTGTGCGATTCATTTAGGCTATTGCGACAGAAGGCACAAACATCGATAGACGGTGAAGTGCTAGCCCTTGACGTTGTCCCCTACCAACGACATGAGACACCTAAAATGGGTGAAAATATTAGAGAATCCAAAACTCATATCCAATATCATTAAGGATATTGATGATGCTATGGGTGAGTTAGACTGGTAAATTTGAGGCCCTTGAGGCCACCATCTCCTTTCATGAGGAATTCTTTGCCCTCGTGCGCACACATTTATTAAACAGGGTAAGATACCGAGTAAACAAAGTCTGAAAGCTAGTCGTTGGTTTAATAAGACATGTAGAATGGAGTATGCATCTTTAGCACAAGCGATTAGAGTAGGTGATCCCGCTGCTGTCCGATTAGCTAGGCAAACATATAGGAGTACTCAGAAAAAGGCTAAGAGAGACTGAGACGATGAGAGATGGCTGGACCCTAAGGAGGCTTGTGTCACGGGTAACTCCAAGCACTTCTGCAACATCATAAAATGGAATCGAGGTGGCCAGCCGCAACAGCCACAAAACCATGTGACCTAGGAAGACTGGGTCAAACACTTTAAACCCCAATACGCTCATAATGTAGCAGAGAAAGATCATGGGGAGTTGAGCTACTTATTCTATCAAGGAAGAGCTTTTTGCAGGGCTGATGTTGAAGAAGCACTTAGATCGGTATAAGGGGGTAGAGCCCCGGGTACCGATGGTATTCCGGTGGATATATTTTTGTATGATATCGCCAGATGGAGCCAATATATCCTCCTGCTGGCCAATGTGGTTGCTAGTGGCGCGCCTGTGCCTGAATCCTGGAAAGGGGCAGAAATTATCCCTGTGTTTAACAGAGGGGATAAATCACTCCGAGGTAACTACAGACCAATTAGTTAATAGATTCTTTACAGAAGGTAATGGGGCGACTTGTTTTAAACAAGTTACAAGACTGGATTGATGAGAATGATATTTTATCCCCGCTACAGGCTGGCTTTCGGGCATTTACCAGCACCATCGACTAGGTGTTTTGATTTAACATTATTTATTGGAAGACGGTGGTGCTGGGCAAGGGCAGGCTGAATGCTGCTTTTGTTGACCTAAAGTCAGATTTCGATCTGGTCCCCCGTGCCAAACACTGGGCGGTTTTGAAAACTATAGGGATGCCACTTGAAATATTAACTCTTGTTGTGTGATTTCATGAGGATAACTTCGCCAAGATCCGCTGGGGATCACTAGGAAAAGTTACCAGTCCCTTCCCTGTCGAGAGAGGTCTTAGACTGGGCTGCGTTATGGCACCTACATTGTTTTCCCTGTTTATCAACGGAATTGTGAATAGTATGGAATCTATTGCAACTGGAGCCCCAACACTAGCGGGTGATAAAATCCCTATTTTAATGTTTGCAGATGATACATTAATTATCTCAAAAACCCAGAGTGAGCTCCAATGAGCCCTAGTGATATTCGAGGAGTTTTGTTGTACAAGGTGCTTCAAAGTTAATGTATCTAAAACGAAAATCATGGCTTTTAACCCACACAGATCTTTCAAAGGTGGCATTTTAATGAACAATCATCACTTAGATCAAGTTAAAGCCTTTACCTACTTGGGGGTTAACATACAGAATGATTTCAAATGGAACCAACAGATTGACTTCGCAACCCTAAAGCATAAGCAATTAGCAGGAGTGCTTCATATTGGGTATAACACCTAACGCACGAAACCTATCAGCCCAGTACTTCAGATATATAATATAAAGGTGGTTAGCTCAGCCTTGTATGGGGCAGAACTCTGGGGCTGTGAGAACCTGTCAAAGCTCAACGTAGCCGAAAATAGGTTCTTATGCAAGATTACACAAAGTACCCCTGTGTGCCCCCTACTCTATGATCTTGGAAGGAAACCACTGGCGGATATAGCCAAATTATGCCCCCTATTATACTGGCAGAGAATCCGGAGTACACCTGAATTAGCTTTGTATGCTGCAGGTCTTATAGACATACTAAAGGCTGATAAATTTCACCGAATCTTATGGCTGCGGGAGGTTAGAGCCACCCTAGCATCCATGGGCATGTCAGCACTCTGGGATGATCCACTAGGCTCCCCATTTCCTCTAAACGAGACCCTAAAGGAAAAGTATTGGGAAATGGTAGAATACAATACATGGAGAAGCAATGAGTCATCCTCACTAACCGGTGGCTTTTTGGAAGTCAAAATGACCCCCTTGCTAGAAAAATACTGGGATCTAATCACAAAGCCGCATGACCGGAAACTATTTTTTCAATTCAGGGTTGGCTCACTACCAATTAGAGTGTTTACTGCCAGATGGGGACTAGGAGGCGATACCATCTGCCCTGCCTGTCAGGCCAAAGAGGAAACACTTGCCCATCTAGTGTTTGCATGCCCCGCCTATGCTGTCCCTCGACGTGTTTGGCTGGGGCCAATCTGTAAACTAATAGGCACCAGAAGGAGCAATGAATCATTAAGAATTTTACGCTTCGACACGTCTTCTACTATTGTTGTCACGGTAGCAAAATTCCTGGGGTGGTCATGGGCCATAAGATCAAGCTTAATTGCGGTATAAAAAGGGTGTGTCTATAATTGCTCATTTGCACATGTACAAAGAAAGAAAGCTAATGAAGTTGCTTTGTGAGGTAGAGAGTAATCTAAGATAAGGTTGTGCTTTTTAAAGAAGGTTTAAATCTGTTTTAATGTTATTAGCTATTTGTAACATGTACCGATCAACAGGCTCTTGAACTAGATTTTTAAATCACATATATTCTGTGTTTTATAATATGTTTTGTATGACGCTTTTATGACTAATATGTTGAATAAAGATTGTTTGGATTGGATTGGATTGGAATGTCCTCTAGGGCATCGTGAAAAGTGTGTAGGGCGTGTCGGAGCTGTAAATAGCAGTAGAATTGAGATGCAAGCATGTGGAATTCTGCTTGGAGCTCCTGAAATGATTTCATAAAGCCCACTTCCCCAAAGAACTCTCAGTCTTGATATTCCAGTAGAGTTCCATCCCTTAAACCCCTCTAGGGTGGACACATGAATCAACCATCTACACTTGCACATCAAGGACTCCCTCGTGAGTTTACAGTTCCACCCCATCCATCATAGGGCAGCCCTCCATGCTCCAAATGGCATTTGGGTCACCTCTAGGAGACAGGAAGGGAATAGAGGCTCCATAAAGTATGTCCAGCACATTATCCAATCCTAGGATGGTCAATTCTCCCCTAAATGCGGGGGCGTGGCTAGCAGCCGAGAGGAATGGCCGCGTTCTGAACCGGCTCCTCGGCCCTCGCCCATAACTAAGACTTTACCTATCAGCCAATGCCAGAGTAACCCCATACATAAAGGGGCATCCACCGCGGACATGCCTGGACGCTGCCTCCTGCTCCCTGGCCGCCTCCGAGCCCCTGCAGACGTTACAAACTTCCAGGGCTCGGCTGCTTCACCGGCTCAAAATGGCGACCGGGGCTGCTGACTGCTGATGGCTCTGACTACAGAGCAGATCCTGAGAATAGGGAGCCACCGCTGCCGGGATCTAACGGTGTCGGAGCTACCGGACCCGACTGCCTGCCGTTGCACGGCGCCTCCACTCCGCTGGTGTGCTTGAGAGCGGGCTATTACTGCGGACAGCAGGCCCCCCCGGCGCCCGTGGTGCCATCTACGCGAGTCCCTGGCTTTGGGCGTACCACCGGGGACCGCTCCACGTTGCTCGCACCTCTGCCGACTGCTCCCGCTGACCACTGACTGTTGTCCTGACAGTTCGGGCCTACCGCTAATCCCTGAGAGGTGTGAGAGGACCCCCGCGGCACAGTGAGGTGCCCCATCTAGCAGATCCACCTGCTACGAACTGTGGTGCTCTGCGGCCTACCTTAGAGTCGTCAGAGGGGGTTCCTGTGACCGGGCTCACCAGGACCACACGACCTATCCTTGAGCACCTGATCCCCCCGCAACGCGATGATTGGAATGTACCCTCCGTGGAGAACATAACTTCGCCTGTCCCGAGGAGACCGATTCCATGGCAAAGGTTAGCCACGAACGATTGCTGTCTTAAAATTATCCCTGTGTCACAGGGGCAGGCCGCCTTCCCACTTCCTCCTAAGGTGCATTAGTGACAGCGGACTTACCTGTGATACCGCAGACCCATAAAGCGGCCAGACTCTTGGAGTGCCCTCCCCCCCTTACTCGTATGAACCGCCTGCCTGGGCCCTTAAGTGCGTGGAGCGCTCTCTTGTGGGACTTGTGATCTACTGCTGGTTAAGTGCACCTCTACGATCCCTGGGTCGCACGCGTCACTCTGCTCCCTCTCCTCTGCCCCCACCCAGGCCATAACCACCCCGGTGTTCTCGACCTGTCGGGGGGAGTGATGGCCTACCTAAATCAAAGGGGTGGAGGCCTACTTCCACCGGTAGTTTCTAGATCCACACCATCGGACTGCGCTGGGTGTATTGGCGCCCCAATATGGCCTCCAGTAAAGGCAACCGACCGACTAACCAGAGACAGATTAACAAACTCTCGAAGGGCTCTAAAGGAGAACCTAAAGAGGTGAACCCTGAGACTGCGCCTAAATCTGCGACCTCCCCCCTCCCAGCAACACGTACCCCCACACTGGAAGACGTGATGGAAGCAATAGCCGGAGTTCGCTCGTCGCTGGAGACCCGAATCGATTCGGTTAATATAGAGGTTACCCTACTGCGAGCAGACCTCCGTAAGATGGACTCCAAAGTGCGAGACATAGAGGTCAAAACCACGGCGCTCATAGATGATACCTCTACCCTCCAGCAACAGGTGACCCAACTACAAAAACAACAAGCGCAAATGGGGGAGCTCCTGGACGACTATGAAGGACACGCTAGGCACAACAACCTCTGCATCTTAGGCGTTCCGGAACGAATGGAGAGGCCGGCAACTGACCTGTTTGTCGAAAACCTAATCCAAAAACACCTCCAGCCAAAACAGCTGGTCAACTACTTCTCTATCGAGCGAGCGCACAGAGTCCCTGGGAGTAGGCCGAAGGTGGGTGCCCCCGACCCATAATTACCCGAGTGTTTAACTTCTGAGACAGAGATGTCATCCTTCAAACAGCACGGACGGGACCACCCCTATGACTGGAGAATGCCCAGATCACATTTTTTCCCGACTTTACGGTAAAGGTACAGGACCGTAGGCGCAGCTTCCTCGAAGTCAAAAAGGCACTCCGTGCCAAAGATATTAAGTACGCTATGCTGTTTCCCGCCAAATTACGAGTAGAGTCGGAAGGGAAAACTTGGTTCTTTTTGTCGCCTGAAGAAGCGTGGGACTGGTTCGAGGGGTGGCGTCAATCGGGCAGCACTCAGCGCCATCGCCACGGATCGACCAAGCATGCCGATCCTGGACTACTCCCGGAGAGTCAGGATCTGTTCTCTGAAGGCAATTGAGAAGACTTGTGAACTTGCCAGCGGCCCGCTCATTTCCGATGCCAATTGGGACGATGTCCTCAGACCCGAATGGTAAGACTGAGATCTTCCGGCCCTTCACGATCGAGGACATAATGGCTCTGTGTTCACCCCTGCAGGCCAGATTACTCTTATATGCGGTCCGAACGCCGGGGAGCGTCCAGGTTATGTCATAGTTTACTGTACTATGTGAATATTATTGTCGATAAGTGTTTATTGAAGCTCCACTAGGCTCAGATATTTGGCTATTTTTGGGCCAGGGCACTCATAGCTCTCCACACACCCCGTACATGTTTGGGAGGGCGACAGGCACTCTGCCTAGTTGGGGAGTGGATAGTTTAAAGTCTGCGGGCAGGAGGGTAGGGAGGGGGGATGATATGGGAGCGATGTGGGAAGTTGGGAAGTCTGTTATGATTATGGTATTGTTTTTGTTTTTGTTTACACGCTGCAGAGTTTTTTTGAACATGGGGCTTACTACACAGCGTTCCGTCCCCTCGCAAGGCATTCCATACTCAACATTGAGACATACCTGGTCTCCTTTGGATTCCACCCCCGACCGGTTCAGATCCGCTATCGGCTCTGGGAAACACTCTGAGACTCAAGGGCCTATACTCCCTAAATATCTTCCATTCTTTAAGCCGCCATGACACCCCCCCTGACTAAGTCTCTCTCCCTCATGACATGGAATGTCAATGGCCTAGGCAGTAAGGTGAAAAGGGGGATAGTGATGCAATATCTCAAACGCCACGCTCCGGACCTGGTTCTCCTCCAAGAAACATGGGTAACACATGTCAAGCACTACACCGGGGGGTTTACAAATTGCTCGTACACGCAGGATTTACCTCCGGGTCCAGAGGAACCGGTATCCTTGTTCGTAAAAATGTTGCACTAACGTGTACAAAGACATGGGCTGACCCACTTGGTCGCTTTGCTGTGATAGAGGCCATCTGGGAGGGAAAACAGTTAAATGTTATTTCAGTTTACATTCCTCCAACCTTGGGAATAGACGCACTGCAGACCTTGAAACGACTCATACTAGATCTCCCACAGGGGCCCCTGCTTATTGGGGGTGACTTGAATATGACAATGAACAACGCCCTAGATCGACACCCCCAGCGTACGTCACATAGGCAAGGCTCTGATCTCCTAGATTTTACACAGGCAATGGGACTCGAAGATATATGACGCTCGTTTCACCCGACTAATTCTTACTTCACGCACTACTCAAATGCCCATAATAGTAGCTCTCGTATAGATTACCTTTTCTCCCCCACAAATGATATAGAGCTTTTTCGCCACCCTAAGGGACTCCCCAGGGGAATCTCAGATCACTCCTCACTTCTTGTAGAATTTACATACCATCGCCAGAGATCCCGCGGTCCCATAATAATAACCCCTTGGCTTCTCAAAATCCCCGACATAAAAGACTGCCTGCTAGAACATACAGAATATTATTTCGCTGAAAATGTCGGGTCCGTGAAGTCGGCTATAACCGTCTGGGAAGCCTATAAGGCTGTACTTAAAGGGAAGGCGTTAGCTCTCAAGACTGGCTATATACACAAACAAAGTGAGCACCTAATCCAGGCCGAAGTAGACCTAGTCCATCTGGAGTCGGCCCACAACGCGAACCCCTCAGAAGAGACGGCAACCCATCTCCGAACGAAACAACTAGAATATAAAGCACTAGCCTTGGAGAAGGTGCAGGCCAAGCTTCTAAAAACTCGCCACCGAGTGTATGAACTAGGTGATAGAGCAGATAAAATGCTGGCATGGCTCGAAAAACGCGAGCAAGGCTCCAGATGGATCCCGGAGCTGTCCGGACCAGGCAATTCTCCTATCACAGATCCCGGGGAGATAGTGGAGGCCTTTGCTGACCATCTAGAGGAAGTATACACAGCCAGGGCGCACTATACTGCCGAGGAGTCTAGATTAATTTTAAATGAAATGCGCCTACCCACACTTTCTGAGACTGACGCGAAGGACTTAGAGGCAGACCTCACAACGGAGGAGATTGGAAATGCACTGTTTGCCATAAAGTCAGGTAAAGCTATGGGCCCCAACGGTGTCCCTATTGAATTTCTGAAAGGCATGGCGGGTGAGGTTATCCCACACCTGAAGGCAATGTTTGAGGAGAGCCGTGACGCCGGATGCTTGCCGCTAGACCAACGGTTGGCATCGAAAGTAGTAATCCACAAAACTAATAAACCAGCTGCTGATTGCAGCTCTTACAAGCCGATTTCCCTCATTAACTCTGAGGTGAAGATTCTGGCGAAACTCCTCACCACCAGACTTATGACAGTCCTCCCCTCCTTAATCCACGAAGATCAGTCGGGATTCCTCCCAGGCCGTAACACGGCGCTTAATCTCCGTAGGGTTCACAACGTTGTGAGTAGAATACCATATCTCCAAGAAGACGCAGCTATCCTTTCCCTCGACGCCACGCTCGCCTTCGACTCCATAGAATGGTCTTACATTTTCGAGGTCTTAATCCGTTATGGATTCGGTCCAAACTTTATTCAATGGATCCTATTGCTCTATACTGATCTCTGGGGTCAAGTTTATGTCAACGGTCATACATCCAGACAATTTCCTCTACACAGGAGAACTAGGCGGGGATGTCCTCTATCCCCATTATTGTTCACGCTCCCCCTAGAGCCTCTGGCCCATTGGGTTAGAACTGATAACTCTATCCGAGGCCTTCGTGGAATGACAATACAATTGACAAGATCTCACTATACGCAGACGACGTTCTCGTCTACATCTCTTCCCCCAAATCCTCTATTAATAGTCTACTGCACGTCATCACCAATTTTGGCAAGTACTCGGGCTTCTCCATCAATTGGTCCAAATCAGTGCGATAGGGGCTACATGGTCCACCCCCTCCTCTACCGAGGGGGTATTCGATTGATGTGGCCCAGGATGGATTCAAGTACCTCGGCATCTTTGTCACCCCAGACCCCAAAGTCTTCCATGACCGTAACCTAAAGGGCCCGCTACAAAGACTCCATAACAACATATCGCATTGGAGATCGCTGCCTCTGTCTCTCCCAGGCAGAGCAGCCCTCTTTAAAATGCTTGCACTTCCTTGCTTTTTGTACACCTTGCAGAATTGCCCATTTCCCATTGCTGACTCTTATTTTAATGCACTAGAAGGAGACCTCCGCCTCCTCCTATGGGACGGCGGCTCTCCCCGCATAGCTCTTCTTTCGCTTACGCAGGGGTGGTACGATGGTGGTATTGCCTTGCCAAATATTCGACTTTATTATTGTGCATCTCAATTGATTGCAGCCAACTCTTGGCTATATGGTCCACCAACCAACCCTGCTTTCCACCTTGAACGATATCAGACGGGCCGTGAAGCCTACCTTGGTGCCTTATATGGTAAGCCTTCCCGCACTCGCTATATAGGCCCGATGTCACAAACACAAGCAATCTGGCACCGAGCGAATAAGCGCCTAGGCTGGTCTGACACTCACACGTTAGCCACTCCGCTTTGGGCCTCACATACACTGGGCTCCCTCTGTCATTATCAGGGCTTTGACAAATGGGACATGATCGGCATCTCTACCCTGGGAGACATGATCCATAAGGGCAAATTATTGACGTTCATAGAGCTCCAGGAGAAATATGATTTAGCCCACTCTGAGGCCTTCCGCTACCTCCAAATCAAACATGCCATACTTACTAATGTCCCTGATCTCTCTTCTCTCCCACAGTCCTCACCTCTTGAGGATAGACTATTATCAGAACCCCTTCAGGCCAAGGCGATATCATATACCTACCGCAAGCTAAGCAATAACATGCCTAACACCTTCCAACTCCTGAGAGACAAATGGCAGGGCGACATTGGGGCCTTGGAGGATGCTGAATGGCAGGCGGCACTGATGTCCCCGCGTGAGTCGGCTATCAATCACAGATTCAGGCTTATACAATTGAAGATACTACATAGAACATACATGTCTGCTCCCCTCCTAGCCAAAATTGGTAGGCGCACAACTGATCTCTGTCTCCATAACTGTGGGCTTGTCGGCACTTTTTACCACACTATCTGGGGCTGCCCGATGATCCAAAACCTGTGGGAGCGAGCGACCCGTAGGATGTCTGATGCACTGGGAAAGCCTGTCCCTCTATCTCCCAAAGGCGGACTCCTTAATGTGTGGGACCCCACAGGTCTCACTGCACTGGAACGACAATGGGCGGCTCTGGGCTTTCTCTTATTAAAGTGTGAAATAGCAATGCAATGGGGCTCACCAAATAAGCCGCTCTTGATCAGATGGGTGGCTGCAATGGATAAATGTATGTTGTCAGAAAAAACTGTGTACAAGGTCAGGGGATGTCCTAAGAATTGGGATAAGAAATGGGGTCAATGGAATGTCTATAGAGGCGAAATTTGTAGTTCCCCTACAGCTGATATGGCGATGACCAGGATTGGTCCTCCCCGCACTCGAACTAGCAATGCACCGCTATAATGTATGCTTTATATGTCAATTTTTTTACTTAATGACTGCCAACTGATCACTCACTCTGCTTTTGTTCAATAAAATATTTTTAAAAAATTATCCCCTAAATGCAGGGTCATCTCACGCCCGGTGCAGCCAGTCATTGATGGGGAGGAGTTGTGTCACCCAGTAGTACAGATATATGTCCACCATGGCAAGTCCTCTGTCGTACGTTGCTAGGGTACATTTTCCAAAGGCTATTGTAGGGAGACCACCAGCCCATATAAAATTTAGCCCCATGGCCAGTATTGAGTCAAACAAGGCCTGCAGTATGTATAGGGGGTAGTTTTGCAGCGCATATAGTAGTATGGGTGGACCGTCTTCTTGGAAAGTGCGATTCTACCCATGGTGATAAGGGGAAGATTGTTCCACAGCAAGAGGTCCTCCTGGGCCCTCAGCATCATGGGGCTAAGGTTCATACTTCACATTAGGCACGGCTCCCAAGAGATGTGTGCACCCTGAGATATTGGAAAATAACCCAAAAGATCAGGAGTTGAGACTGACAGGCCGTATACTAGTGATCGCCCTTTAGAGGGACCAGCAGAGATTTACCCCAGTTGACCCGTAGTCCTGATGCCAAAATGACAAAAATCCAATAAGTATAAGTTGAGATATAATTTTTTAAGGAATAAAAAGAGTTCTAGTACTTTAAAGCAATAAGCACCAATGAGGTTTATCTGGTCGCCCTGGACCGGCACAAAGCCAACAGTTTAGGCCAACTGCGATAGAGCGCAGGCCCCGGACAGGAGCCACGCAGGCCTAGGTTAAAAGAGTACCTTGATCCTGGTCACAACAGCAAGATGCGGGGTGCAGACGAGCAATGCATTAATCTTGAGACTGCAGTCAAGGTGATGCATCAATTTTCTCCAAAGGGTAGTGGTGATGCATCAGTTCTGTAGACAAAGCGCTGAGCAGAGATGCATTGGTTCCGAAGTATGATGTGCAGGGTTGCTACATGCAGTCAAGGGGATGCGTCGATCTCTCCACACTGCTGCAGTGGAGATGCCCATTTCCGATGCGACGGGCTCCGTTTGTTCTGAGAGCGAAACAGCGATTCTCGTCCCGCAATGGGGTCAATGCGGCGGTTCTGCTACATGCAGAATGGAGATGCCTTGATTTCTGTGATGGAAGTATCTGAGTCCACTTCCAATAGACCAGGCACAAGAGCGTGGGTAGAGACTTTGAAAGACCTGAATCTCAAGCAATAGGAGGTAAGCCAACAAGCACCTGGAGTTCACACTGCTTGCGAGGCTGAGTCCAACTCTTCCTCAAGAGGGACAGAGAGCAGCAGGGCAGCAAAGCATAAAAGCAGGGCTTCCAGATCAGCAGTCCAGCAGGGTGTCAGTCCTTGATGCAGCTCTTCTGACAGAGTTCAGTTACAGGTCCAGAAGTGTCTCATTTGGTGGGGTCTGAGTTCTAGTTCTTATGCCCAGTTGTGCCTTTAAAGTGGTGGTGACTTCAAAGAAGCCCTTTCTTCCCCACTTGGCTCCAGACTAGCTGGAGGGGTTAATCAGCCCTTTGTGTGGGGACGGGACACTGCCTATTCAGGTGTAATTGTCAGCTCCTCCCCCCCATACTGCCCAAGAAGAGCCATCAGAATGTAGATGAGTACTCAGGTGAACCTAATCTTCCTGTGTTTGTGGCTGTCTAGAGGGAATGCACAAAGTGTAGCTTTCACCCACCCCAAACGTTTATCGGAGACAGGTTGCAGACACACAGAGCGGAAAGAATAGAGAAAGGCCCACTGTCTTAAAGAGGTATTTCTAAAATACAAATGTCAAATCCAACTTTAACCTGTAAAGAGAACTTGTCATTACCATTCAAAATATATGAAACATGGACAAAAATTAATTTGGGTATTTTTAACTACCAGGTTAGGCAAATCTTCAAAGTGCATGCCCTTCCTTTTATTTACATATCACCCTGCCTTATTGGCTTGGGCCTACCCTAGGGCAGACTTATGTGTAATAAAAGGGGAGTTTCAGACTTGACAAAGGGTTTTTAAATACCAAGTTGAAGTGGCAGTAAAACTGCACACACCGGCTCTACAGTGGCAGGCCTGAGTCATGTTTACAGGGCTATACATGTGGGTGGCTGTTAGGAATGGGGGGTCTCTCGTTGGCAATGGTTTGCACCTTTGTCCAAGTAGGGACCCGTCTTCCCAGTCAGGGTTTCGGGGATACACCTCTAAAATAACCCCTGCTCACCCCCTTCGTAGCTTGGCACGAGCAGACAGGCTCATCTCAAAGGCAGTGTGTTAAGCATTTGTGCACACATACAGTAATGCAGTGAAAACACTACAAATGGACACCAAACCAGTTTAGAAAAATAAGTAATCTTTATCTAAACCAAACAAAACCAAAATGCCAAAATCCACAATACAATAATCAAAATGTGATTCTTACAAATTAAAAGCAGTTCTGTCCATAGAAAACTATTGATGCACTACAATTTCTTAACACAAAGTACCTTGGATGTGTCACAATCATAAACAAAAACACTGTAGGCAAGGTGATGCATCGGTTCCTTACACCCAGGGAAGATGATGCATTGGTTCCTTACTCCAGGGGAGGTGATGTGTTGGTTCCTCACTCCCATGCAGGGGAGATGATGCATCAGTTCCTTACTGAAGGGGAGGTGATGCGTCAATTTCTTATTGCGCAGGGAGGTGATGCATTGGTTTCTTACTGAGGCCCCGGTGTCATTGTAGATTTGGCGGCCTAGTGCGAAGTGTAGGGATCGGGGAAGCATCGGTTCTCGATGTGACGGCAGCAGCAACAGAACTGCAGGGTCTCTCCAGCCATGGTCCCACAGTGCATTGGTTCTTGCAGCTGCACAGCAAGGTCTGCGTCCAACCCGGTGAGGTGATCTTGGAATTTGGAAATCGGTGCACAGGATTTGCCGTGCAGTGATTTCTCCAGCCGTGGGCAGGCGCTGCGTCAGTTTCTTCAGCCGCAGGGTGGCGATGCATAGGAAACAGATATGGATGCGTTGTGCTTCTCTTATTTGTGTTTCTTTTCAGCTCCCAACAGCAAGAACAACCTCCAAAGGGCCAACTCAGAAACAGGAACCTCTTCGAAGGTCAGAACACCCCGCAGGGAAGTTCATGGGGAGCTGGTGGTGAAGTCTTTGTGTCCCTGAGACTTCAGAACAGGAGTCACATTTTACTTCAAGCCCTTGGAGATCTTCTTCAAGCAGAATACACAGCACACAGCAACGTATTTGTCCTCTCCTTGGCAGAAACAGCCACTGCAGGTCAACCCCAAACAGAACACAGCAAAGGCGCAGTACTTCTCCTTCAGTTTTCCCAGCTCTTCTCTTTGGCAGAGGTTCCTCTTGAGACTAGAAGTATTCTAAAGTTCTGGGGTCTGGGCCCGAATATTTAGACTGAAATTCTCTTTGTTCTTGTGTGGTAGAGTGGCTCTGTGCTCAGTCAAAATCAGTTCTGTCTTCTCTGGTCCAGCTTCCCGACAAGAGGTGGAGACAGCATTGTGTAAGGTAGACCAGGTCCATTCAGGTGAAAGATAATCTCCTCCCACTACTCTAAATGCAGCCTAGGTATTTTCGGCCCAGCCCTGACTTATCCAGGAAAGGCAGCACACACCTCAGCCTCCCCAGTGGCTGCCTACAGTTAATGCACATCCCTAGCCCCTGTCACTCTAAAGCCAAACAATCAATCCACAAACCATCAGAGGCACACAGTATGGCTAAGCAAGAAAATACCTACTTTCTAAAAGTGATATTTTCAAACACAGAGTGTAAAAATCATCCTTATTAAAAGATGCGGCTTTATATTGTGAGTTCAGACATACTAAACTTTACTTTCCTATACTGTCTAAATGGGAAGTTATACTCATAAGATGTTATAAACAAACTCACATTCTATCCTGTGTGACAGATATCCTTTCAGTAGTGAAAAACTAAATTCACTGTAGTTCACTATCAGGATATGTCCTACCTTTCACATAAACTGCACCCTGCCCACAGGGGTACCTTGGGCCTACCTTATAACCTTATACTCATATGTAAGAAAAAGGAAGGGTGGGGCCTGGTATGTGGGTGCACTTGCCAGGTCAACATGGCAATATCACAGTGCATGCAGACACTGCAGTGGCAGGTCTGAGAATCTTTTGCAAGTCTGATTGTGTGGGTGGCACAATCCGTGCTGCAGGCCCACTAGCAACATTTGACTTACAGGCCCAGGGCACACACAGTGCACTGTACTACGGACTTAATGGTAAGTCAAACCTTGGAAGCACCAATCCATATGTGTAATTTACAGAGGGAGCACTTGCACCTTAACACTGCTCAGCAGTGCAAAGTGCCCAAAGCATTTAGACACAGCAAAATTACAGTGGACAGAGGAAAAAGATTGGGGAAAACCACGCCAAGGAGGCCAGATCTAACAGTGGCCCAATCAGTTCAGCAAGCCCACAAGGAGCATTTAATGTATAGGCCCTGGTATGTGGTATACCACTTTACAAGGGACTTACAAATACATCAAATATGCTAAACAGGTGTAAACCAATTAGAACATGTTTAGTGGAGAGAGCATATGCATGTTAGCACTGGTCTGCATTGAGACAGTGCTGAGAGTCCTAAAGCCAACAAAAATAATTCAGCAAAAACTCACTCATCTAGCCGAGGGAACCACACTTGATCTCTTAAGGCTCTCTTAGTGGCCACAATACCAGGGTGTCCTTCATGTACCACTTCAATAACCTGTTGTTTTAGGCTTCTAGGAATTATGATTCTTGAGTCTTTCAGTATTACACCTTCTTGGGTGATTGCTAACTCATCCTGTACATTTTCACGCGTTTGGAATGCAATATCATCGGCAAGGGTTTGGGTACCTTTCCTTTATGATTGTGTGGTAATGCCTGGTGATCTGTGATGAAAGTGAATCATTTTTCATGGAGGGATACATGAATATATTTGGAAGCCGACAACAAAGCCCGACTCACCTCCGGCAAGAGTAGGCATGTTCTGTTTCAGACAGGCTTTGATTGGCATATGACACAATGTGTCTCTGAACATTCGGATGGGGATTGTGTCGAGCAAGGATTGCCCTTGCCCTACCGGACTCACATTAACCACTATTTTGTTATGTAACTTTGGGTCAAAGTAGGCCATTTCAGTTGAATTCTCAATTGAATGTTTAATATCTTTAAAACTCTGGTTGTATTCCGGAGACCACTGAAATGCTATGTTTTGATTGGTAAAGTGTCTCAGTGGGGCACTCACTGTGGTAAAGTTGCAAATGTATCTTGCGCAAGAGTTGGCTCTACCTATCAGGGATTGCAGCATAGTAATATCTTGGAGAAAGCAAGTGGGTGACAGTGCTTGCACCTTGTCTGGGTCTGTGACATTCTTCTTTTAGAGAATATGTTCTCAAAATATTTAACTTTGGTTTTGTGAAAATCACACTTATCAGAGTTCAGAGGGATACCTTCATCAGCAAGTATCTGGCACACTTGGTTAAGGGCTTTGTTGTGTTCTTCTTGTATTCTCCCAAAAACAGTATGTCATCTCTGTAATTGAAACCAGGAGTATCAGGCTGGATTACTCAGCGAATAGCATCCTGAAATATCCTTGCAGCCGAAGATCCTTTATAACTCTGTATTTTATATCTGAACAAACTACTATCAGTTGAAAAGGTAGTAAAGTGCCTGCAGTTCTCCTCCAGCTCGAACTGATGGTATCCTTGGTTCAGGTGAAGACAGGAAAAACACTTTGGCTTTGGTCAATTGCATGATCATGTCCGCAATGTGTGGACCAGGGTATCCCTCCCTCTCAATGGCTCTGTTTGCCTGGTGCATATCAACGCAAATGGGCACTGCTCTGCTGCTGTCTGTTTTTCGTACTACTACTATGGGCAAAACCCATGGCTTAGGGCCTGTGGAACGCTCAATGATGTCATGCTTTAAAAGCACTTCAAAGTCGTTCTCTATAGCCTCTTGTAAATGGGAAGCAACTCTATGGTGTTGATGAGCTGCAGGGCAAATGTCTTTAATGATGGGAAGCTTTGATGGGAAACTTTTCCCAGGTCATGAAACAACAATGGGAACAGGTTTGTGATCTCAGACTGAGTACAGAGATTGTAGCTTAGGGATATCAACCGCACGGTAGCAGCGGTGGAAAAACTGAGCAGGCAGGCACTTGACAAAGTCCCTCAGAGAACATAAATTGTGGTTCACACTAATTTCTTTTTCTGTCTCGTAGTCCCTGCGAATGATCCTTGGGTTTGTAGTGACTCAGAAGAGGCCCAAGTATATACCTTTGTGCCTGATGGATTGAGGTAAGGCACAGGGATAGGATATTACATTTTTCCACTGCAATGATATTTATAGCTGCACCACTTGATGAAAGTTACAGAGTGATCGTTAACTTTCAGTGTGATTTAGGGATAGTGTGTAAATTATGTTTGTTGCTTTATTTTATAAACTTCCTGTGAGCTGTGATTTACTTTACAGGCTGCTAACCCCACATGTGCATGCTGTTCTTTGGTAGATATCATCAGTGCACACCCATCTTCTTCACTTATATTCAATAGTGACATCAAACAACCTTTGAATGATGAGTGTTAGAAAAGGCCCTTTGTAGGGTGCTTTCCCTGGACATTTTGCTTTTCTCCTTCCCAGTTTTCTACTGATCTGGATGCTAGCCTTTGGACATTGTCTTGCTTCGCACTCACAGATAATATAGAATACCACACAGTGGTCAAACATGACAAAGCAATACACAGAACACCACACCCCCTGTAGAGGGATTTCACTTTATAAAACGAAATACATCAAAGACTCTCTTTTCAGAATAAGGCTTGGTGTTTTATTTATGCAATGCTTTCTAACAGAAATGCTTTCCCAGATGTCAAATAAAAAAAATTCAAATATATATGTATAGGAGAGACGCGTAGCTATGGGCGTGAGTTTTTCGCCCAGCTACGCCTGTCTTCATATGGGGTGGTGGGAGGAGAAGGTGTTGAGAACAGTATGCAAAAATGTTTTGAAAGATAATGTGGTCAAGTGGGTCCGTTTCATAGATGATCTCTTTGTAGTATGGCGTGGAGATAAACAAAGTGCTGAAGATTTTATTACCAAATTGAATAACAATGACATGAATTTACAATTCACATTTGACATAAGTATGAGTTGTATATGTTGTCTTGATTTGGAGGTATATGAACAGAACAACAAGGTACATACACGCATACACCGCAAGCCCACAGCGGGAAACACAATCCTGCATTCAAGCAGCTTTCATCCCAAACATACAGTGCAGAGTATTACATACTGGGAAATGCTGGGCATTAATAGGATATGCAGCAATGACAATGACCTATGTATAGCCCAACAGGAATGCAAATCAAGATTTCTGGCAAGAGACTATTCACAAAAAGTCATAGATCAGGCAATACAGCACTCGAAAGCTAAGCCAAGGGAACATTTGTTATTTAAGCCTTCGAATAGCAAAACAAAACAGACAGATATTGCAAGACAACAAGACAAGCAATCCCAGGCTAATCCTAACATATACAAACAGAGGGATAGTCTCAGGAAACTAATCAAGAAAAACGGGCACTTGATTCAAAGCGACCCGATTATAGGGGATAACATGTCACCTTCGCCCACCATAACATTCAGAAAAGCGCGCAGTACTAGCGACTATTTAGTTAGTAGTAGTCCTGAAATTCCCATGAACACAAATTGGCTAGCCAAACGTTAAGGTTTCGTGAGGTGCACAACATGTAAAGCATGCAAATATGGAGCAAATAAAACCACATTCCATACAACTTTTAATGACAAGCCAATTTTAATCAGCAAGTTTTTAACTTGTAAATCTAAGTTTGCTGTTTACATACTGGAATGCCCATCTGGACTGAGGTATGTAGGCAGCATCGGCCTCCAGGTCCACAAGAGAATATTACAGCACTTACGAGCAATAACCACTAATGATAGTTTGTATCCGATAGCCTGTCACTTCAACAAGATCCATAATAGAAATCTCATTCAGTTGAAGTATTATGTAATCAATACTGTTCCCCCACTGAGGAAACAGAGATGCAATACTAAGACGACTCGAGACAAAATACATCTTAGAATTAAATAGTAAGAGACCACACGGTTGAAACACAGCTGAAGAGCTGTATACCTGCCTTTAAATATGAGCATTGCAATATGATAACATATCCGATAAAGGCACCAAATGATTTTATCCATGTCCCTTTTCCCCAATACATCTCGTTTTCCGCCAGTTGTGCACATGGGCTCATGGCACACTGGATAAACAAATCTTTCTAAGCACGAGGTCACTTTATTAGGTAGCCATGAAACTAATGTTAGTCAGCATAACAGTACTATAGCACTTTTATAGCACTTTTTGCACAACTCAGGTACTGTATATAGGACATAATAATCCAATTACTGGATATGTTTGGGTTTTTATAGGATTAGAGGCAAATTCTTGTAAGAACAGACATTAGGGCACATCGTACCCTTTCAAAAATAAAAGGCAGACCAATACCATAAGTACTTGTAATCTAATTTGCTTTTACTGTGTGTGACTCATTTTAACATGTATTTATTGTTGTAAAACGCAAATTTGCACATGGGTTGTCGAAAGCAACACATTTTATGCATTATGCAGGCACAACATGATTTTATCTGTCTATATGTCTTTTTAATATGTGGTTAATGTTTTAAATATGTATTTATACTGCAATATTTATTTATATATATTTGTGCACATGTTTTTATGTCCTTCTGTATTCATGCATAAAATTCAGTATTTATGATGTCAAGAAATTAGAGACGGTGGAATATGTATGGATACAAGAAAAATAATCTAAAACTGAATACAGTCCAGGTTGTTAAAAGCAGAGTTTGAAATGAAAGTCTGTCTTTTATATCTATGTTTGCATGTAATGCACTGTGTCACTTTAAAAAGTGGAGTATAACAAGAGCATTTCATGTGATCAAGGGCTGTGGGTAGCCCGAAACGTGTCATGGCGGCGAAAAGCACGATAAAATAAAAATATCAAAAGCACGTACTAAGTGGAGTCTGTTCCGTTTCTTTTTGGATACAAAAGAAGGAGTATCCAAATATATATATATACAATATATATATATATATATATATATATATATATATATATATATATATATATATACACATATTTACTGAAAAAAACATAGCTTTTACAGACATTATAGTTAGGAATTAGCCTTCACTGAAATTCACTGAAAAAACCATAGGTTTCAGGGACGTTATAGTTAGTTGGACATTTGACTCCTATAAAACCAGAGAAATTCGCCAGCTATAGTTAGTTGAGCTAACTATAACTCCTGCGCCTACAATGCACTGCTGATGATGTCACATATTATATTACCCATGACATGGTCAGTGACATCACTGATAACATCACTCATGACATATCTAATGACATCATCCAGTAAATGTGTGTTTCTGTAAAGTTTATATATTTTTCATATATATCTATGCAAAGGTGCATTGAAGAATGATTATTTAGTAGGTGCGTGACTGACTGTATAAGTGACTGATTGAACGTGTCTTACTGAATGCATGGGTTAGTGACGAAATTGTGTGAAAGTGTGTATTAGTCTCTCAGTTGGTGTGTAAGCGGCTTCATGGGTTGGTGAGTAGCTACATGAGTGTCTATATAGGTTATTGATTTGTTGTCTGAGTTACTGTATGGGTGCCTGAGTGTCTGTATGGGTGGCTGGGGGGTGTGTGACTCTGTGCATAGATGTCTGAGTGGGTGATTCACTAGTTGTATGGATTCAAAAGTGCATCTGTAAAGGGCTGTATGGGTGGGTTAGTGTGTATATGGGTGTGTTGGTGAATGAATGAATGTCTCCGTGGAATATGTGTAAATAACGACATATGTTTTAGAGCAGTATATGTCAGTGGAGTATATAAATGAGTATACATGAGAGTAATCTATTTGAAGAGCGGGTGTATAAATCATTGTCTGCTTGTTTCAGTGATTGTATAAGACACTAAGTATGTCTTAGTATCTGCATAAATAAGTGATGTGGTGTGTGTATAAATAACTCTGTTAGTGTATACTAATGTATACATGAGTAAATGAGTATGTAATTCATTCTTTGCATGACTGACTAAGTGTGTGAGTAACTCTATGGATGAGTGGTAGAGTGTGACTGTATGTATAGGTGTATCAGTACATATTATAGTACTGTCTTGATGAGTAACTGTATGTATAAGACACTGGATGTGTGTAAAGACCTAGGAAATAGTCGGTGGTATGTAGTATCTGGCATTGTTGTGTGTATGGTTTCAAAAATAGTAGTCTGTATTTTAGAGTGGGTGTATCAAAGTTTATATTAGAGCATCAGTATGTGCATCAGATTATCACGTGGATGATGTCATCAGTGATGTCCACAGTGAAGTCATTTGAGATGTCATCAGTGATGTCATCAGTGATGTCACTGACCATGGGGAAACATCCTTTACAACGCAACTTTTACCGCACAGTGCCTTTACGACGCACCTTTTACAACGCAAACCATTACAACGCATTGCGCTGGGGGGCGCTCTAGGATAGGGAATAGGTTTAATTTACTGTCCAACACCTTCCCTACTATCCGCGGGGACTGTAGTTGGAATAGTAAATTAAACTATTCACTATCCAGCGCCCCAAAGCACTATGCGTTGTAAAGGCATGCGTTGTAAAAACAGTGTTGTAAAGGCATGCATGGTAAAAGCATGCGTTGTAATGTCATACATCCCTGACCATGTCATGAGTGATGTAATATGTGACGTCATCAGCAGTTCATTGTGGGCGCGCGAGTTATAGTTAGCTCAACTAACTATAACTGGCGAATTTTTCTGGTTTTATATGAATCAAATGTCTAGGTAACGATAACGTCTGTAAAACCTATGGTTTTTCAGTGAATGTCAAAGGTTTTTTAAATGTTAATTTCATATTTTAATATTTATAAAACCTATATTTTTTCTAATTGTTGTTTAATATTTTGCAACTCTATTATCCTTTTTTTCACTTTAAAAATGATGTAATGTTTTATATCTTCCCCCAAAAATATGTATATAACTTTTTTGTAGAAAATTACAGTCCTGTATTGGTAGTCTACAAAGCTCGATCAGCACGCGAATCCTGTCTACCACAATTAAATGATACGCATTTCGTATCCGACGGGTTTGTGGCACCACGTCCCATGTAACAACATACACATATGAGGTTGCGCCAGCTGCTACTTTGTATGCGACGGGTACGCACTACCAAGCCATGCGTTACTTCATGTACGTATAGGGTTGTGCCCACTGCGCGTTGTGTATGCGACGAGTGCACGCTGCCACGCCCTGTGTTACGTCATAGACATACGTTGTCGGGCTGCGTACGCCATTCCCTCATTTTTTTGTCTCAAAACTATATCTAAATAACTTTAAAGTGTATATGCGAACAAGCGATAATCAAAAATATTTTAAACATTTATATATTTCTAACTGTAATAAACTTATATTATAGTAAATATACTTTCTCAAAATCACATTGGGTGCAGTCTCCTTACGCGCTGGATGCGTGATTGCCATGTGACCATAAAAAAAAGCATTTCATTAGCTCATAACATTTCCCATTGTAACAGTTGGAAAACGCCACCCACTTTAGTCAATCTCTGTACTGCATTTGATGAGACACACCTCTTCTGCTTAGAGAGCCTTTTCTAAACTTTTTGCTACGTACACATATCTTACACTACCCACAACATGCAACCATCATCTTCATCAATATTCATACTTTGTAAAGTAGCCTTCCACCTGTGATAGCCATACACCTAAAAGTTACATAATCGAAGTTTTCTCCACTACCAGAGAAAACATGGTTGCATACACTGTCCATAGCACAATGTAATGTGGTACGGCCCAGAGGCAGTATCATGCATATATAATGAACACAATGACACAGATAGATAGTGGAAGTGGGTACGGGCACGTGCGCTCGACACCTTTGTATTACCAGGGTCACATATCCAGTGACGTCTATGCTGGATGCGTGTGGGGTGAGTGTAAAGTAGCCCTCAGGTAATGGTTGCTGCTGGCATCAACTACAAAAGTAATCATTGGATCACACACAGAGATTCAATGTTAAAAGAATCGATAATTTGTGCTGCAGTAAAGTAGGGACAGTACATGTGAAATAATACTGAAAAAAATATATTGTAAAAGAACCACAACTTGTGGTATACTGAGACATAATCAATAGGTCTGAAATAATACACAAAAAGATTATATCATTAACACTCCATCAGTTCTAATGCACTCACATAGCCACATCAAAAGCATTCAGCATGTGCACAGCCAGCGAGCTGCGGGCGGGCTGTACTAGGAGCAATATCACTGCATCATCTGCAATAGCGACTCAATCTGAATTGTGAACACTACTGTCTGCTGTGTAGGCCAGACAGAGTGGTCAGCAAACGTCCACAGCCACGTTGCACTGACTTGAGCTCCACAGTTTGCAATACGCGAAGCAACAAAAAAGCATGTGCAGAGCCTTCAATGATGCGTATGGGTGGTTCAGACAGAGGGCACTGGAGCAATGTCTTTTCCTTCAGGACTGCGTCATCTACAATACCGACTCAATCTCAAATATGAACACTGCTGTCTGCAGTATTGGCCAGAGACAGCGTTCAGGAATAGCCCACAGCCACGTGACATTGACTTGAGCTCCACATTTTTCAATCCACGAAGCCACGAAGACCATGTGCGGAGCCTGCAATGATGCACATGAGTGGTGCAGACAGAGCGCACTAGAGCAATGTCTTTTCCTACAGAACTGAGTCATCTACAATAGCGACTCGATCTGAATTGTGAACACTGCTATCTTGTAGTAATAATTGAAGGCAGTATTCACACACCCAACCATGAATACTTTTTTCTCACTGCCTCTTCATAAAATACAACATAAATTACAGAAAACTCTGCAATAAATAAATCAAAACAATTCAAATTGTGATTTCATCTGTCCACAGTCTACACATTTCACTGTTACTTTTGACTTGTAAGATGAATTTGGTCACTTTACTACACCTATAACTCAGCTAAAAAAAGTTCTTCAAGCAAGTTTACTAAAACAATATTGTGTATATTTTAATAGACGTTGTAGTTACTTGACTACTGGATTCTGTAATTAAACAATCACCACTCGATATAAATTGTGAACCCTGCAAACCGCAGTGTAGGCCAGAGGCAGTGGTCATTAACGCCTCACAGCCACGTACCGTTGGATTCGAAAGCACAGACTTGGTTGCACCTGATCGGAGGGGGTACACAGAAATCAGCACAGACCTTAACTTATGACATCCTCAATCATAGAATCAAGACCCCGTTTCACTGTTTGGACCTGCTGTACCGCGGTGTACTACACCGACTGGTGTCAACCAAGTGCAATAATCATGTGCAGCAGTTAGCAACGCAAGCACAGAGTCTGATGCACCTCAACGGAGGACGTTCTGTGAGAACCAACCAGAAGGTAATATCGGCCATCTTCCATTGTGGGATCACGACACCGTTCCACTGTTGGGACCTAGAGTTGGTTGCACTTGGTCGAAGGGAGTACCTTCATCTCCACTCTTAGATGCAGTTCTAACATCGTCCATTGTGGGATCAAGACACCATTCCACTGTTGGGACCTCGAGTTGGTTGCACCTGGTCGAAGGGAGTACCTTCATCTACACTCTCAGATGCAGTTCCAACATCATCTATTGTGGGATCAAGACACTGTTTCACTGTTGGGACCTAGAGTTGGTTGCACCTGGTCGAAGGGAGTACCTTCATGTCCACTCTCAGATGCAGTTCTAACATCGTCCATTGTGGGATCAAGACACTGTTCCACTGTTGGGAAATAGAGTTGGTTGCACACTATCAGAGGGGGTACACAGAAATCATCACAGACTTTAACTTCTGACATCCTCAATCATAGAATCAAGACCAAGTTTCACTGTTTGGACCTGCTGTACCGCGGGGTAGTCCAGCGACTACAGTCAACAAAGCCCAATAATCCTGTACAGCAGTTAGCTATGAAATCCCAGAGTGTGATGCTCCTCAACGGAGTGAGTTCTATCAAAACCAAGCTGCAGATAATATCGGACATTGTCCGTTGTGGGATCAAGACACCGTTCCACTGTTGGGACCTAGAGTTGGTTGCACCTGATTGGAGGGAGTACACAGAAATCAACAAATACTTTAACTTCTGACATCCTCAATCATAGAATTGAGACCCCGTTTCACTGTTCGGACTTGCTGTACCGCGAGTACTTCACCGACTGGTGTCAACTAAGCACAATAGTCATGTGCAACAGTTAGCTACGCAAGCACAGAGTCTGATACATCTCAACGGAGGGAGTTCTGTGAAAACCAAGCAACAGGTATTATCGGACATCTTCCTTTGTGGGATCAAGACACCGTTCCACTCTTGGGACCTAGAGTTGGTTGCACATGGTCGAAGGGAGTACCTTCAGCTCCACTCTCAGATGCAGTTCTCGCATAGTCCACTATGGTATCAAAACACCGTTCCACTGTTGATACCTGTTAGACTACTGTGTTAGTAGTATACAGAGCACTGCACGCTCTTGGGCCTCAGGCTGGGCACTGTATGTCTGTGTCACGGTAGCCAGTGTTAATCTCAGGAGCCTTCCGAGCTCGCAGACCTCGGCCCAGGAGCTTCCGCTGGCATATGGTGGGCCCTCTTTTACATACGGCGGTGTCAAAAGGTGAACTGTGGGGCATATATGCATTGCAGCGGCCATGACGGTTTCTGGTTACTAGCACGCTGAGAGCACCATTCAAGC
Organism: Lissotriton helveticus; assembly: GCF_964261635.1. Taxonomy (NCBI): domain Eukaryota; kingdom Metazoa; phylum Chordata; class Amphibia; order Caudata; family Salamandridae; genus Lissotriton; species Lissotriton helveticus. The sequence continues at coordinate 947,123,408 of NC_136068.1, forward strand.
AGCCACCTTCGCTCATGGCGTTAACCTCGTGGCAGTGTAAGCTGCGCAGACCTGGCAGACACGTTCGCCATTCTGGAACAAAACCACACCCAGAAAAATGTGCCTCTTCTTCATACCCCTACGCTACCCTTGTGTACACCAAGCCAGCCCACTACACAAAAGATTTTGGGGGGGAGGAGGCATGTACGCGCTACCTTTCCGTAATCTTCCCTACTGACTGTACTATCATGGTTGCGTTCACTGTCTACTTCACTCAATAGACTATCAGTGTATGTTGACATGTACAAGTCTGTGCTCTGTATACTCAAGTCTGTCCGGCACATCCCCCCAACACTTTGCATTGTATACTTTTATAATCGAGAATCACTTGCCACCTTCGCACATACTTTGCTCCCATCTCTCCCCGTATTCTGCATTGTGTGGCAGAGGTGCCATGCCACGTTTGCCTTGTGTACATGGCTAGCCAGGGTTCTCACAGTACGTAGTGTTGTTGTGTCTGCTAGGTGTACATGTTGTTTGTCATGTTGTGTGTGATTATGTAAGGTACCACATTTATTCACGAGCAGTGGTTTCTCCCATTTACATATCGCTGTCTTAAAGCATATAGAAGTTTTTCTCACAGGTGAAAAGTGCGACCACAATCGCAGTCATTTATTACTATCCAAGAATGTCCATCTACATGGTGCTTCTAAGCTTACAGCCCCAATCTTTCGTGCTTTTTTAAAAGCACGGCAACTCCCACAATAAGACCAACATTCACACAGCTTTCTAACGGCAGTTATCCGCTTCTCAATAACATGCACTCCTACGGAAAGTGAGCTGGCATACCGCATGTCCTTACTGTTTCAAACCGAGTAACTTCCTGTGGCGATGTCTTTTCCCACCCAAACTTCAACTTGGACTTCAATCCCTACTTTGAAAACAGATTTCATTAAACAAACCAAACTGAAAGCGCTTTTGTTCACAACAGAAGTCTCCCTCATTTCTGCAAAATAAATTTATCGACAGAAGATACCACAAACTTCGGGTAAAATACACTCAATTTTAAATACGAACCTCCAATTACACTTTGTGAATTGTTACACAATTTTTAACACATCTCACACTCAAGGTCTGGCAAACTTTTTTAACACGGTCTCCTATGGCCTTCTAACAAGCTTTCAAACTGCTTTTCTTTTAATACCAGACTTCATTCATTCGATCATCAGCTGGAATACCAGGAACAGTGCCCATAATTCTCACTCTCTTTGCGGCCATCCTACTACTAATTGTGCTTGTAAAAAATGGCTATGCTCTCTCTGGTAACAACTTTATCCGACAGAATATCCCTCTACGAAAATCTACATCAATACTGTAAGAAAAATGGAAAACCTTTTTGGCTACCTGTCTCTATCTATGATCGGAGCCAGCTACAACTTAACATTTATTTACACATATGCAATCTGCGTACAGCCATCTTTTGATTGCAAAACTTGCCCATTCGACTGGCGAATGGATCTTTGCATTGCCAACATCCCAACAATCGCTCCCGATATCCAGCAGGTAATGCAGTATCTTGAAAACAATGAACGTGATTGTTCTGGCAGTGGAGCAATGGCGAATGCAATGCAAAAATGTATAATGGCGAAATGGGATTCCTGCGCAGCCGCGGAAAATCTCCTGCAACGTGCGACCTTTCACAACATCGCAGATTGCCTGCCAATTCAAATTGCCACTCCAATTTTTGAGGAACATTACTGTCCCTTCGAGGATATGAACTAGATCGCTTCGCTTTTCTCACACGATGGCAACAATAGCCTCTTAGAACATTACGCATCTCGAGCCGCTGAAGAACTTCTGGACTGCAATCTCCAAGACTTGTAAGAAACTCACGTTATTCTTGGATGGATTTTATCAATCTCATTTTACTTTTTCCTTGAAATTTTTTATAATACACTTCAATTCTACTACTTTGATACAATAACTTTCTAAGTATATTATACATTTGAACTCTGTCTTCATTATTGCGCCTTACCTCTCCATTCTAACCAGAGATCAGCGATGTATGGCCTATGCAAATACGCTATTTACTTGCTAAAGTAGCCTAAAACCATCACCCATTTAGAAACCACGTCTATTCTTTGTGCACACATCTCTCTGCTTGCCTATTATCCATGTAGCCTTTTCACACAAATTTACTCATACTCAGCCTCTGCTCACAACCTGGTGATAAAAATGAGAAAAAACTACTTTGTTTAGGAACTGATTAGCACAGTGTGGTAATCATATCCTACCTTTATTTTCATTATACAATTTAGTCATTAATGTCTAATAGCTAATATTTATGTCACAGAGAACTGTAATATGTAATGTGGAATTCACTGATGCAGGAGCTTTGGTTTGAATACAGCAGAAGGGGTTGGAGTTTGCCTCAGCTTGATGCCTTAGCTCTCTACACAAGAATGTTTTTTAGGAACAGCTGAAGACAATAATATATGGTTTGACTAGAAAGGTACTGAATGTGCGTCTCAGAAGCACAATGTTTGTATTCCTCCTCAAAGTTCCAATGTGGGTAGAACTAGTACCAATTCGGACATGCACCACATTGAATCTACTGTACAACAGATTGCTGACAGTTCTACTGTGGATAATTTTGTGTTACAAAAAAGCACTACCAGGGTACCTAAAATGTTTGATAATTAAATTTTGCAATTTTTTTTCTTTCTTTCTTTTCCTAAAGGATACATGTGGTAATCGTATCCTACCTTTATTTTCCTTATAGAATTTAGAGTCATTCAAGTATAATAGGTATTGTTTATGTCATATGGCACTGTAATATGTAATATGGAATTCACTGATGCAGGAGCTTACGTTTAAATAGAGTAGAAGAGGTTAAAGTTTGCATCCGCTGGATACCCTAGCTCTTGCACCAGTGGGTCCAATTATGGCACTTAAATAAAGACACTTTCTATATAATTTTCAAACTCCATCCCTTTATTACACACAGCCACTTTCTTAAACACACCTCATTTCACCATTTGTCTTCTGTGGCATTGCAACATTCAGCATTATATTCTTCACAATTATTTATTTATTCCTGCTTGCTAAAACACTGCATTCAAGTCTATGGACAGGTAGGGATGAGTATTTTGCTTCCCACTCCCTGTATAGTATAAATGCATACTAACACTACTTAAACAGGTATGCTACAGCGGCCAGTATCCTACAGCGCCCACAGCACTTCACTTTACAGCAATCAGCTCATGACTTAGACTCACAGTTTCATCCCCGAGTCTTCAGACCGGTACCAGTGAGTAGTTTGCTTCCCACTACCAATATACTCTAAACGCATACTAATACCACCTGCACAGCTATGCTACAGCGGCCACTATGCTACAGCGCACACAGCACATCAGTTTACAGCACTCAGCTCACAGTTTAGGCATACGGTTTCATCCCCAAGTTTACCCGTACCTCACCTCAGCACCTTCTCAATCTAGGCAAAACAGCACTTTCACACCGGTAAGGGAAAATACTTCGCTTCGGCCAGTATGCTATAGCACCCACAGCACATGAGTTAACAGCACTTAGCTTGCAGTTTAGGCACATGCTTTCATCCCTGAGTGTACCGGCACCTCACCTCAGCACCATCTCACAGTGGGCAAAACAGCACTTTTACACCGGTAAGGGTAAATACTTTGCTTCAGCCGGTATGCTACAGCGCTCACAGCACATCAGTTTACAGCACTCAGCTCACAGTTTAGGTGCATGCTTTCATCCCTGAGTGTACTGGCACCTCACCTTTGCACCATCTCACAGTGAGCAAAACAGCACTTTCAGACCAGTAGGGGTAAATACTTTGCTTCGGCCAGTATGCTACAGTGCCCAGAGCACATCAGTTTACAGCACTCAGCTCACGGTTTAGACGCACACTTTCACCCCGAGTGTACCGGCACCTCACCTCAGCACCATCTCACAGTGGGCAAAACAGCACTTTCACACCAGTAGAAGTAAATACTTTGCATCGGTCAGTATGCTACAGCGGCCACAGCACATCAGTTTACAGCACTCAGCTCACAATTTAGGCACACGCTTTCATCCCCGAGTTTACAAGTACCTCACCTCAGTACCATCTCACTCTAGGCAAAACAGCACTTTCACATCAGTAGGGGTAAATACTTTGCTTCGGCCAGTATGCTACAGCGCCCACAGCACATCAGTTTACAGCACTCTGTTGGACGCGGAAAAAGCATTTGACAGAGTTGACTGGGGGATCCTATGGGCTGTCCTAACATGGAAAGGGTTCCCTAGTAAGTATATTTTGGCCATTCAGGCATTATATCATGATCCGAAGGCAGCAATCCGCATAGCGACTGAAACATCTTGTTCGTTTGCGATCACCAGGGGAACAAGGCAGGGCTGTCCCTGCTCCCCCCTGCTATTCGCCCTATACATTGAACCATACTTGAATAAGATTACAAAAGAAATAGGAATTCCCCCGGTGAGCATACACTAGATCGATCATAAAGTCCTAGCGTACGCTGATGACGTCGCAGTTGTTACTCCTGATGTAGGCTTATCTGTGCCTAAAATTATAGAACTTGCCCAAGAATTCGGTGAGCTGTCAGGCTATAAGCTTAACATTTCCAAAACTCAGATAATTCATTCCTCCACTGGCAGACCTGACAGAATAGCACTTGCACCTACCGCTTTGTACCTTGGTGTGATAATCTCTCCAACGGTTGATGACATAGTAGGGCTTAATACAGATCCTCTATTAATGTCTACCAATAGGACTCTGGAATGGCTAAACAATTTGCATTTATCTTTAACTGGTCGTACCAATGTAATTAAAATGATCATACTACCAAAATTTCTTTATTTATTTCGTACCATTCCTCTTCTCTTTTCTTCTTTCTTTTTTAACAAATTGTATCGAAGCATTTCCAGGTTCCTATGGGGTATCAGAGACCCAGAAGAGCCCTTAAATGGTATATTCTGCCAAAACTAAGGGGCGGTCTAGGAGTTCCTAGTTTTCGTCTATACTACTGGGCAGTCATGTTAAAGCAAATGGGTATTCTAATGTTCCCAGATTATAGTTTAGACAATGCCTTGACTCCAGCAATTTACGAAATGCTACTTGGAGCTGAAGCTCGGCAATGGCTGTTCAGGCTAATAGAACCTAGCTATCACAAAAAAACTAAATTTAAAATCATGATTACCGCATCTCAGACCTGGAGGTAAATCAACAGAAGGCTTCATCTTCTGCCAAAACTTAATTGCTATACCCCCTTTCTACAGAACCCTATGTTACCCGAGATTTTTAATGACCTTGTTATGCGTAGATGGTTTGACTTAAAAATAAATTCATTTGGTTTATTGTACCATGATGGGCAATTTGCCTCCTATTCTCAACTACAAAACGAATTTGGTCTTGATAGAGCTGATTTTTTAAAAATATTTACAGATCCGCAGTTTCCTAATTACAAAGAACTTAATTATATCAGAATCTATGAGCAAAATAGATTTGTTGGAATGCTGTCGGCAGGGAAATAAGATTGGTATAATATATCAAAAATGTTTGGAGAAGATAGAAGATAATTTAGACACTTACACAAAAAAATGGCAAATAACTTTTGGTTTAGAAACCGTAGACATAGTTAGATCTCTTGAAGTTTGCAGTAAAGTTATTCTCAATGATTCATTCAAAAGCCAACATTATATGTCTACTTTTGATTTGTATTATACACCTTCTAAATTATCAAAATGGAAAGCACAGAAAGGTGTGAACTGCAGCCGCTGTGGTCACAATGCGGCTGATTTGTGTCATATGTTTTTTTATTGCCCGAAACTGACTTTATTGCTAACCCAAGTACAAGGCTTTCTAAGTATCATTTTGGATGTAACTATTGTTCTAACGCCTGAACTTGTTATACTTGGAATACAAACTGATCAAATCACCAACAGAACTATTGCTGAAGAAGGGTTTATATTCATTGCAATGTCCTCTTATCGTAATTGTATAACCTCTCGCTGGTTGGATGGTGAACCGCCTGTGTTTTATCAATGCAATCAAAATTGTTGAATATTTTTCAGTTGGAAAATGCTGTTTACAAATTTAAAGGTCTGAGAAGGAAGATGTTAGGCCAAAAAATATGGCTACCCATTACGAACTGGTTATGATTAGGTTCATTTTTCCAGCTGTACTTCTTGTTTCTCTGATCTACTCTGTGTTCTTTTAACGACTATGTATTTATGGTAGATATTGTATACTTATTTTCTGTTTTTGTTTCTCTGTGCAATCTTTTTTTTCCACTGCCCAAAAAAAAAATACAGCACTCAACTCATGGTTTAGGTGCACACTTTCATCCCTGAGTTTACCAGCACCTCACCTCACCACCATCTCACTCTGGGCAAAACAACACTTTCACACCAGTAAGGGTAAATACTTCGCTTCACACTACCTCTATAGCACACCCTAACCACCCTACAGAGCTACATACATATATATATATTATATATATATATATATATATATATATATATATATATATATATATATATATATATATATATATATATAGCAGCACCAAAATCCTTTTTACAAAGGCTCCGCACTCCTCTTGAAGGTTACAATTTCTGTTTATTTGGCCTGTTCTCTTCCTCCACCTACGCTTTTCGAACCAAGAAGGTTCCTGATCACGGTAGTTAGCATAAGTCCATTGTTTGTTTTTCTTATTCATGCAGAGTCACCATTGATGCCTATAATGATGCATTATGGGCTTTGTAGTTGCTATGACATAAATCCGTCTTTTACATAGCCTATCCATGTGTAACTACTTTTAGGAGCCTGGTGATTACTTTCTCTCCAGTAGGGTTGTTTTTAGCTACCATGGATGGTAAAATGGCGCTATAAGTAGTGAGCAAATATATAAGATGATCATTACTATGATTACCTTATTGTGCAGTCAGTTGCAATTAATGATAGTTTCTCAGACTGTAATATCTGACTAAGCGTCCATTATCAAATTATTGGCTGAGTGCCAGAAAGTGTACCCTTTGTCTGGAGATGTTTCACCCCTAACTCCCTCGGTAGTTAACCGCAATAAGTCACGTATATGGAGGCAAGTCACCTCTCATGAACTCTTAAAGCTCCAAGACACATTGAACTTATATATCTCAATCAGTGGCATTTACAAATGAAATAAAAATATAAAACTAAACTAAAAATGGAACAAAGAGCAGCAAAACGTTTAGAGAAAGCTGAAAGCATGTTTAATAAAGCACTGCCTGGCACTTCGTCATCTGCTGCTAAAACAACGTCGGGTAAACCCACAATCTCAACTGCAAAACAATTATTTCAGCAATTGGAAAAGCTTCTTCGTAAGGAAATTTCACGAGGATGGGAAATTATAACATTTGGAAAAACACACTGAATTGGGACTGGTACCACGGGGTCTGCAAATATTTACCCTGCCAAACCATCCAGATACCAGCCCCGAAATGCTGGAGGAATGGGGGCAAAACAATATGGAATGCTCCCATAGAATGATACTCATCATTTTCAAATATGCAAGGAAAAATGTTGAAGAATTGCATATCAAAATTGAGGAGATTGAACAACAAATCAAAGCAATAGGATAAGACGATGAAACAACAAAAAACTTGCGCCAGGCAATGGAGAAAAATCTAGACAAACGTGAGAATGAAGTCCAGGAGAGGAAACAACGAAAATGTAGGAGAGATGAATCTGATTATTAGAATGGAACAATGTTCACGTTCGCTAAAAGATTTGACATTCTTAAACAGGAAGAAGAATCAAAGCAGTCAAATCCGCGAGAGAGTACGTACACCTTGCAAAGGGAAACCGAGTCAGATCTAAGTGAAAATGAACAGAGAACAACAGGAACAAAAAAGTTCTCTTTTTTAGACGAGATGCAACTGTTGTACAAAGATCAACAGAATCCAAAAACAAGAGGAAGAGGACGTGGAACAATACGGACAAGGGGCCGAGGAAGAGGGCAATCTGGGAACCGAGATCCAGGCGAAAAACAAGAAGAAGCAGAAAAACAAAGATATCAACTACGAAATAGAACAGTGATGAGAAAGTAAAAGCAACTGTGAATAATAAAGTGGATACTAATCTGATAATCAATCTTTCCCATTACAACCTATCTCAAACTGAACGGACTCTATTGAATAAAGGATTGAGTTTCTGCCCTGATAAACATCAAGATGAAGTAGAAACCAGGATATATATGTATAAATATATCCGTAAACTTTTTTTGCTAAATCACAGCTAATGCACAATAGGCGCAGCTACCAATGAGGCAGAGGTTCAAGATAACCATACTATCGCTGAAACAGCAGGTCTCAGAACTGCCTATGAATTAATTCACCAACTAGAGGATACGGAAAATACGGATACACAAATTCTGACAGAAATGGGGATATCTACAGACACACATCCACGGACCAACTTTAAAAACAAATCAAAGTTCTGTCCAGCCCTACATCCCAGAAACTGGATTGACACTTTCCCTGACCTAGTTGTGGCAGAGCTAGAAGTCATGGAAAACACAAAATCAAATAATCAAGAAAATGTATCAATCAAAGAACTCCAAGCATTGCTAGCCGTCAAGAACAACAACACAATAGAAATAAAACCAGCTTATAAGGGCGGCAATATTGTCATTTTGTACAAAAGTGACTATGTAGAAGAGGCAAACAGACAGCTCAGTGATACAACCAATTACACTTTGCTAATAAGTAATCCCATTGCTGAAATGACTAGAGATGCGCATAAGCTAATATTGGAGTGGCATGACAAAGGACTGCTGAGCCAGGATGAGAAAAACTTCCTGACTGTACTCTATCCGGTTATACCAACAATATATTTCTTGCCAGAGATTCACAAAACTCTGCACAAACCACCTGCCCGCCTCATCATTTCCAGTTGTGGCTCACTATATGAAAACATGGCCTCATATGTCAATCATTTTCTGGCACCTATCGTTCCACCCCTGAGTTCTTTCATTAAAGACACAGGAGACTTCTTAAGAATCTTAATGGAAACTGAGTGGCAACCAGAATACCTATTAGCTACAATCAATGTTGTATCTCTTTATACGTCTATAAATCATGACATAGGTCTAAAAGCCATAACATACTTCTTGAAACAAAGGCCCATAGGAGAGCTACAACACACCAACATGTTATTGGACTTGATCAAACTCTGCCTAACAAATAACATCTTCCTCTTTAACAAGCAAATGTATTCTCAAAAATGTGGATGTGCCATGGGCGATTCCTTCTCTCCAAGCTATGCTAATCTCACCATGGGATGGTGGGAGAAACGCATAGCTTGGAGAGAGGAAAACGAACAATATACGACCGATGTCGTACTATGGTTGCGATTCATTAATGACCTCTTCCTTTTATGGAGAGGTCCAAAACAAAAACTCATAGAGTACATAGCAATCTTGAAACAGAACGAAGTTGGTCTAAAATTCACCTACAGCATTCAAAAGAAGGAAATTGACTATTTGGACACCAAAATATACATATGGAACAACAAGTTAGAAACCACAGTCTTTCGCAAGAAAACTTCAACCAACAGTGTCCTCCATGGCAAGAGTTTCCATCCACAGTCGCTGAAACAGAGCATCCCGTATGGCAAATTTTTGCGAATGAAAAGAAATTGCTCCGAACAAGGAGAAATAGAGAAAAAATTGGCGGAAACAAAGACCCGCTTCACTAAATGTGGATACAGAAACAGCGACATTGTACGGGGAGAATCAAGAGCCAGATCGAAAACAAGAACTGACACACTAATTGTAAAGAACAAAGATGAGGCAAAACCAAAGGACGATGACAAACCTCGACTAATCTTAACATACTCCAAAGAAAGCTTAAAAATTCGGAAAGCTCTGATAAAGTACTGGAGGGTACTTAAGAAGGATCCGGACATTGGTTGTATGATTGGAAAAAGACCACAAATCTCCTATAGAAAAGCGCCATCTATTCAAGATACATTGGTCAACAATCATTTCAAAAATGCAAAACCTGAAACTTGTCTGGAAAAATGACAAAAAGGCTTTGCAAAATGCATGGTCTGTAAAGCTTGCAAAGTAGGCAAAAACCTAAAGACCATCAAAGACCAAAAAGGAAGAACATTTCAAGTTCAAGACAAAATCACTTGTGGATCTCAATTTGTGGTCTATCTAATTGAATGTTGCTGTGGTAAACGATATATCGGCTCCACAATATGTCCCCTAAAAAAGAGAATTTTGGAACATATACGGGCGATCCAAAACATCGATCACAGCTATGCCATAGCAAAACATTTACAAACTCATACCAACAAAACCTGGCAAGATATCAAATACTCAGGGCTACCAATCATCAATGAATGCGAAAGAGGAGGCAATCGCATTCAAAAACTGAGACGCCTGGAGTCCAAATTAATAATACGCTTTAGGACCAGGACTCCGTGGGGACTTAACGGAGATGAAGAGATGCATGTCCACCTGTAAGCATGATGTAACAATTAGAAATTAACTATCAAAGTATGAAGAGTAACTGTAACAAATTTGGTTCAGCAATTTCCATTTTGGATCATCCCTCTCTCTAATTTCTCCCTCTAATCTTTCCTTCTTTTTCTATTCCTTTCCGTTCCTAAGAGACTATTATTACTTTTTTGTATATAATACTGGAGTGGATCATCTCGTTCCTCGCCGGAAGAACACAGAGAGTCCGCCTCCCCCCGTTTCGTTCCGAGGCCACCGAAGTCATCTGCGGCGTCCCGCAAGGATCATCACTCAGCCCCACCCTCTTCAACATCTACATGAGACCCCTTGCTACCATCGCACGGCAACACAACCTCAACATCATCTCCTACGCAGACGACACCCAGCTGATCCTCTCCCTTTACCAGAGACCCCGACACCGCCAGAACCAGCCTACACGAAGGGATGAAAGACGTCGCCGAGTGGATGAAGAACAGCCGCCTGAAACTGAACTCAGACAAGACGGAAGTCCTCATCCTGGGACCATCACCCTCCGCATGGGACGACTCCTGGTGGCCCCCAGCCCTGGGCACCACCCCCAAGCCAACAGACCACGCACGCAACCTGGGCTTCATCCTGGACTCCTCCCTCTCGATGACCAGACAAGTCAACGCCGTCTCCTCATCATGCTTTCACACCCTCCGCATGCTTCGCAAGATCTTCCGACGGATCCTGACAGAAACCAGGAAGACGGTCACCCAGGCCCTCGTCACCAGCCGACTGGACTACGGAAACACCCTCTACGCCGGAACCACAGCCAAGCTACAGAAAAGACTCCAACGCATCCAGAACGCCTCCGCCCGACTCATCCTGGACATCCCCCGACGCAGCCACATCTCCAGCCACCTGAGGGACCTGCACTGGCTCCCCGTCAACAAGAGGATCACGTTCAGGCTCCTCACCCACGCACACAAGTCTCTCCACGACCTGGGCCCCAAGTACCTCAACGACCTCCTGACCTTCTACACGCCCACCTGCCAGCTACGGTCTACTAGCCTCGCCCTCGCCGCCGTACCACGCATCCAAAGAGCCACCGCCGGAGGCAGATCCTTCTCCTACCTGGCGGCCAAGACATGGAACTCCCTGCCCATCCACCTTCGGCTGACCCAGGACCACCTCGCCTTCAGGAGACAACTCAAGACCTGGTTGTTCGAGCAGTAGCGGACCCCTTCCCCCAAGCGCCTTGAGACCCTTCCGGGTAAGTAGTGCGCTATACAAGTGGTTTGATTGATTGATTGATTGACTTGAGACCACTGTATATATGTGTATATCGGGTGATTAGGTAAATGAAATAAGAGTCGAGAGATGTATTGCAACAACTCGTTTTGAATAATTATCAATATCCATTGTGGTTAACTTCCGAGGGAGTTAGGGATGAAACATCTCCAGACAAAGGGTATACTTTCTGGTACTCAGCCAATAATTAGATAATGGACACTTAGTCCGATATTACAGTGTGAGCAACTATCATTAATTGCAACTGACTGCACAATAAGGTCATCATAGTAATGATCATCTTATATATTTGCTCACTACTTATAGCGCTATTTTACCATCCATGGCAGCTAAAAACAACCCTACTGGAGAGAAAGTAATCACCAGGCTCCTAAAAGTAGTTACACATGGATAGGCTATGTATAAGCCGGATTTATGTCATAGCAACTACAAAGCCCATAATGCATCATTATAGGCATCAATGGTGACTCTGTATAAATAAGAAAAACAAACAATGGACTTATGGTAACTACCGTGATCAGGAACCTTCTTGGTTCGAAACGAGTAGGTGGAAGAAGAGAACAGGCCAAGTAAACAGAAATTATAACCTTCAAGAGGAGTGCGGTGTCTTTGTAAAAAGGATTTTGTTGCTGCAAAATACTGCGAGGCTGTCCTGACCTCGCCACCAGCACCAGCCCCCAGACGCTCCCCCCGCAAAGGACGCTTTGCTCTTGACATATATATATATCTATATATCCAACACAGTGCAGAGACCCATTAGGAAGCAGCCACACATGAACTCCGTAGTGAACTCTTTATTTTTCAAGAACCTGCCAGCAGGAATTCAAAGGTGACGATCTTCAAAGTAAATCAGCTGCCAAATGCATTTCGAGAGACGAGCTCTCTTCTTCAGTGGCATATTCGTCATCTGCCAGAACTCTCACCCTTACATAATCAGTCCCCGCCCCCTGGGCGTTAGCAATCAGTGGCGTTTGTGGGATCTGTAGTCCGTGTCAGGTAGGGATTGTTCCTAGCGAAATGGATCCAAATTTCAAACCAAGTGGGAATGAAGGCACATCTCGATTGTTTCCCTGCCTTGCTTCCAGTTCTCAATAGAGTGTTCAAAAGGGCAACCCCTGCAATGTCCTTAAGAACGTTCGCGTCCACTTGCCCCCCCGTAGTGAAGAGGGCTGGCTCTGTGACAACAGCGGGCTGCTTCCACGACCGGGCGGCCGTCTATAAATCCAACACAGTGCAGAGACCCATTAGGAAGCAGCCACACACGAACTCCGTAGTGAACTCTTTATTTTTCAAGAACCTGCCAGCAGGAATTCAAAGGTGACGATCTTCAAAGTAAATCAGCTGCCAAATGCATTTCGAGAGACAAGCTCTCTTCTTCAGTGGCATATTCGTCATCTGCCAGAACTCTCACCCTTACATAATCAGTCCCCGCCCCCTGGGCGTTAGCAATCAGTGGCGTTTGTGGGATCTGTAGTCCGTGTCAGGTAGGGATTGTTCCTAGCGAAATGGATCCAAATTTCAAACCAAGTGGGAATGAAGGCACATCTCGATTGTTTCCCTGCCTTGCTTCCAGTTCTCAATAGAGTGTTCAAAAGGGCAACCCCTGCAATGTCCTTAAGAACGTTCGCGTCCACTTGCAGCTAAAAACAACCCTACTGGAGAAAAAGTAATCACCAGGCTCCTAAAAGTAGTTACACATGGATAGGCTATGTATAAGCCGGATTTATGTCATAGCAACTACAAAGCCCATAATGCATCATTATAGGCATCAATGGTGACTCTGTATAAATAAGAAAAACAAACAATGGACTTATGCTAACTACCGTGATCAGGAACCTTCTTGGTTCGAAACGCGTAGGTGGAAGAAGAGAACAGGCCAAGTAAACAGAAATTATAACCTTCAAGAGGAGTGCGGTGTCTTTGTAAAAAGGATTTTGTTGCTGCAAAATACTGCGAGGCTGTCCTGACCTCGCCACCAGCACCAGCCCCCAGACGCTCCCCCCGCAAAGGACGCTTTGCTCTTGACATATATATATATCTATATATCTATATATATATATAGATATATAGATATATATATATATATATATATATAATAACACACTTGGCACATGCAACAGTTATATGCATAGATAATATTAAACACAAGCAGCAACTAATACTGGACGTCCAGCAAGAAATCAGAAAGATATATACACTAAGTACATCAGATTACTTTGGATGTGCACACAGAGTCACTCATACATCACGAAGCCAATCCTCAAAGAAAACACCTCAGATGATTATAGCCACTGGAAACTGAAGGTGCACATTGTCAGTCAAGCATCACAATCACTGTTATAGCAACTGGAAACTGAACATGCAGGCAAACAGCCACAAATCACAATGGCAACAATCAGATATCAAACACTTCACTTGGTGCAATCTTCACCCTGTTCCAGCCTTTATCTTAACAAACTTACAAAAGTCTATGACTGTACATTCAACAATAACCTCTCCAAAAACAAAGCAATCTTGAACGTGAATAACCCAAACAACTTGAGCACTCTGGGGGTCTACCTGTGTGTGAAAAAAGTTCAAGCAAGACAGAGTCAGAATTCAAGATGACATGAGGGCATGTCAAAGCCAATAATAAGAGCTTAATAATACTTCCCAATGCACAACACAATGCACATTTGAGCACCACTGCCTATAGCATCACATACTTAATTTCTAAATGTACAACACAATACACTTTTGTGCACCACTGCTCATAACACTGCACTTCGAGACCAAAAAGTACATTCCGCATCTCTCTCATGCTTTCAAATGCACATCCCACACGTTCTGTTCTTGGCAAGCTGTTCTACTCTGTGACAGATTCCATTTGAAAACTACTAGATTACATGAGAGAAATCTTCAAGGGAAACAAGACAAATGCAGGACGTACATACATACGAGGGTAAAACGAAACCCCAAAAGTTAATTAAAATGATGGTAGTCAAAGGTCATCACGTGGTGTCAAACCAAAGGAGTGCCTCTAGCACTACATTCCACCCCATGACCTTTGACTATTATAACATACATATATCAAAAAATAAACTTCTTAGGTGAAAGCACTAATATAAATGAAGCACACGTTAAAACAATGACATTATAAAAGTATGTAACATAATACTTCATTAAAAATAGCTCATGCATATATGATAATAACTCAGCTTCCAGAATAAATGTATGACAAATACACAACATTAATGCACAAATAGAATCAAACATGTTAACTCATTAATGCTCCTAATGTTATAAATGACTAATTTTGAAACTTCTACTATTGAAGCAGCCAAACATATATTTTGCCTAAAAAAAAGAACTTCAACATCATCATCTTTAAACTGAAAGGCATCTTCTGCAATTTTCTGGAATCATTCAAAACATGTCCTTTTGTGTGAAAGACACACAGCCTTCTTGTTTTCAACTTATATATTTTAACATTTTACTTCATTTTCATTGTCATTGTGTTTATGTTTATAGATTTATAAAGCGCATGGCTGCCCAAGGGCCTCCCAGCGCTAGCGGGGCTACCAATACTGAGGCCATGGAGGGTAATGGTATTGAGTGAAGAGCCAGGTCTTAACCTTTTTCTTGAAAATAGGTTCAGCTTCCATGTATCTACATTCCCTTGGCATAGAATTCCATAGCTTGGGTGCCAGGTGTGTAAAAGATCTGCTGCCCCATCTGGCTTTTTTGATTCTGGTTACTTTTAGCAACCGTTTTGTGCCAGAGCAAAGGCTTATGTTCGGGGCATATAGGTGGACCAGATCTCTAATTCTGCCCAGGCCCTTTCCGTGTATGGCCTTGTGCTTTAGGCAAAGGGTCTTACATTTTACTCTTGCCTCAATCTGCAACCAGTGTAGTGCGTTTAAGTGCCCACCTTCCTGGATGGGGACTTTACACAACAGTCTGACTGCTGCATTCTGTACCACATGATGTTTTTTATGACGTATTTTGATGCCCCCAGTTAGAGGGAGTTACCATAGTCCCAACATGATATAACCAGTGCATGGATTACTGTTTTCCTGAGCTGCGGGGATGTGCTCCAGAATTTTACAGCGAACCGACAAAATGTGCCCCCTCACTCAATCACTTGAATATTATTTCAGGACCAAATAAACATGAACATTAAATCTGGTCCGGTATCTTTATTTATACCTTTTATGACTGATTATTTCAAAAAATATTTCATATGGCAACAGGAGAATACAACATACACAATTATTTACAAATAAAGCTAAACTAAATTGACACAATACTACTAACACACTCTGTGAAAAATATTTAAATGTGACATCCCAATGACAATACAATACTAAACTATAACCATCATCACTAAACAATTTCATACAGCCAAATCAAAAATTCAGACGAATCAGAAAACATGGAAAGAGCCAATTCAATACAAGAGAAAAAGCGTGAGGCAGGTATAATTCATAATACAC
This sequence comes from Lissotriton helveticus, assembly GCF_964261635.1. Classification (NCBI taxonomy): domain Eukaryota; kingdom Metazoa; phylum Chordata; class Amphibia; order Caudata; family Salamandridae; genus Lissotriton; species Lissotriton helveticus. The sequence continues at coordinate 947,139,666 of NC_136068.1, forward strand.
AATTAATGTATATCATTAACTCTTGCTGGATTGCCGACGCGTTTCAAGTTTGGGCGTGAAGTTTCCAAACTATCATCAGGGCTCTTGTGATTTTTCTGTTGGAATGTAAAAAAAACTGTTTAAATACAACCAAATGGCCTCTTCTGAAAGAAGAACCGTTTGAATGGGGTTAAAAGTACCTGAACGTTAGTAAACGGTTGGCCTGTGTGGGTTTCTATAACTGGACCAAATCCTTTATTCAGGACACAACCAGGATAATTTCAGTGGCAGCACCAACCTGGGAAAAGAGGTGTTGCCTTTATTTAACATGAGGTCCCTTAGGAATAGAATATCATCCTGCATTCTCTTTCCAACACAATAATAATATTGAAAAGCATATTGTCATACCTTTAGTGGTTCAAATTTGTAGCCACAAAAAGGGAGGGGGGATTTTCTGGGAGGCAGAGGATTATCTCTTCTTTTGATCCTGCATGGGGAATATGTACCCATTTAACATAAATACAAATGCGTAAAAGTGTCTTTTTCTTAAAGCAAAAACGAAAAATCGTGTTATCATACCTTTCACGATTTTCTGATATGAGGCGGCAGGAATTTCTACCCTGTATCTGTAAAAGCAATAGACTGAATCAATGCGCGCTTTTAGTTTTTGTCAAAGCTACACATAACGTTATGGCATAATTCATGACCTTTTAGGTGTGCCAGATAAATAATAAATCTTTAAAATACGAGAAGGACAGTAAATCCTTCAAGTTAGAATCAGTATATCCATTCCTCAAAGAGGATTACTATACTCAGGCCGAGTCACGCAGGGCGCTGTACGACTTTCAGGGCAGATCTAGGAATCGTTTTTCTACTTTCTCTGACACTTCGTCTTCAGGGTCATCTGACCCAGATTCTAGAGGCAATAATTCAAGAAAGCAGGTTGCTTTTTTAGACAGGGGCCAACAAGGAAGAGCCAAGCCCAAAGCTCCTTGGCAAATGCGAACACGGAAGCGGTTTTACCAATCTTAGGTAAACCGAATGTGGTGGTGAATTTATCTGACCGGATATTGACCAAACAAGAGGAATCCTTATTAAATCTGGGTTTGAAATTCGTCCCATGCAAACGCACGGATTACACAAAACTGAAAATAGAAATATTGGAGTTTTGTAGGAAACTCAGGTTGAAAGCCTTCTTTTTTACTCAACCATTTGCTCAAAACCTGGAAGTAACAGGATTGAGGAACAAGTCCACTTTTGTTCCTCATCAAAACATTCCTAAACAAATAATAGCCTTTGAGCAAATAATGCTTTCTTCCATTAATAAAATGGAAAAATCCAAAAGATACGTGCCTTCTAACATCAGCAAGGGCGAATTGCAAGCACTACAAAGCCTTAAAGAGGATCCCACCCTGGTCATAAAACAGGCCGATAAGGGTGGTGCGGTCGTCGTTTGGCCTCGTGAAAAATATGTCACTGAAGGATTAAAACAGGTCAACAACACCATGTGGTACCGTCCCTTAAATGAGGACCCCACAAAACAGATTCAGGGTTTAATCTCCGATGTTCTCATGCAAGGAAAAGATGCTGGTTTTTTGGGCAGTAAAGAGTTTGATTTTTTGAATAAAAAATTCCCCCGTACACCGGTTTTATATCTACTCCCCAAAATCCACAAAAACCTAGCAGAGCCACCTGGACGCCCGATTGTTTCGGGAGTCGATTCCTGCTTAGAGCCACTATCTAAGTATGTGGATTTCTTTTTGAAGCCTTTCTTGACGGAGGTTAAATCATATCTCAGGGATACGACCGATTTTTTAATTAAGGTGGAGGGTATCGACTTTGATTCATCTAAACAGATCATGGCAACGATGGACGTCACATCGTTATACACTCAAATTCCTCAGGAAGAGGCGCTGGAGGTCATCGAACTGGTTTTGGACAGAAGAGAGAGGCCCCACAGGGTGCCTACTGCATTTATCCTTAGACTTGCAGCTATTGCTCTACAGAAGAATTTCTTTACATTCAATGGCCAGTTTTATATGCAAATCAAGGGCACTGCCATGGGGTGTCCTTATGCCCCAGAAATGGCAGTGCTCTACATGGCACAATATGAGGCTCTGTTTGTAGACAATAACAACCCCTACAAGGCGAATATCCTTCAATGGTGGCGATACATTGATGATATCTGGCTCCTGTGGCAGGGGAGCCAGATTGAACTTCTAGAGTTCCATGAATGGATTAATAACAGACACCCGGATATTAAATTCTCCATCGAAATAAGTACCACAAAAATGACGTTTTTGGACGTCGAGGTCACCTGTGAGGAGGGTAAACTTAAAACATCACTGTTTAAAAAAGCGACCGACAAGAATACCATCCTCCACCATAAAAGCTACCACCCAAGAAGTCTGAAGGCCAATTTGCCCTATGGGCAAATGCTACGCATCCGAAGGAATTGCTCGGAGCTTGGCGATTATGACCATCATGCCCAGACATTTTGTAATGAAATGATTCATAGAGGCTACCCTAGGAAGCTCCTTAGGAATTCATATAAGAGGGCACGCTGTACCCCACGTGAAACCCTTTTACAAACAAATGAGAAAAAGGAATTGGACAGGTTGGTGTGCGTGACCACCTTTGGGCCTGATACTCATAAGCTGAGGCAGACAGTCCTCAAGAACTGGCATCTGCTAGAGGAGCTAGAATGCCCTTTTCAACGCCCAATTTTTGCATATAAAAAGAACCGCAGTTTGGGTCAACATATTGTGCGAGCAGATCTCCCTAGGCCACAACCGAAACAAGATCTTCGAGCCCTATGGGATATGAAACCGTTAGAGGGACACCATAGGTGCGGGAACTGTGTTTCATGCAGTAGCACCATTGAGGGTAGCGAATTTGAGCATCAAGGAACAAAATGGAAACATCCAGGTTTTTCAAATTGTAAAACCAAAAATGTGGTTTACGCCCTCATCTGCCCCTGCCCAAGGCTATATATAGGGAAAACAAACCAGCAGGTAAATCTTCGAATGGGACAGCACCGATCAAGAATCAAAAAAAGAATACTATCAGCCCCAGTGGTAGAACATTTCATCGAAATGTCCCACAACGAAAATGATTTCAAGTGGACTGTTTTACACACCATGAGTCACGTACAGCGTCCTGCTGACATTGATAAAATGTTACTGACAAAAGAAGCATATCTAATTTTGAAATTTAATTGCATCATGACTGGCCTCAACAACATGTCTGAACTGTCAAGAATCTGAGACTTTGTGTCACACTGCAGTGTTGTCACGTTCTTGCTCCCTTCATGAATAACAACATTGGAAAATCATGTACCTTTTAGCATTATACAGACTAAATTCATTTGGTGTTTGCCACAAAATGAGATACCTTGCAGTACTGTACAGACTGAATTCACTTTTTGTGTGCCATAAAATCCACCCCGGACTGACCCCAGTTCATTAGAATGGGCTTTGCACCGCAAATCCCAGAATGCACCTTGGACCCAGAAGGGCGCTTCTGCGGTGTTACTTTAAGAATGTAAAAATGGCCTCCGCCACTTGTAGCTAGCAGCGAGTGAGAAGCGCTGGTTCCATTTGTGTACAGAGGTTGGAGGTAAGCGTTACTTGGGAGGTCGATTTATCCGCCAAGAGACTGCTGCGGGCCGGGCAATTCACATACTAATCCCCCGCGCGTCTTTACAGATCACGACGGTACGTGACTGTTGAATACAGAGCGGAATCGAGTCACTGTGCTCCGCGAGTGCCCCGGCTGGGGTCCTTTGACTGGAAGCGCGGCGAGCGGATAATAACAACAAATAAAGGTACATTCCTGTCTGGCACACCTAAAAGGTCATGAATTATGCCATAACGTTATGTGTAGCTTTGACAAAAACTAAAAGCGCGCATTGATTCAGTCTATTGCTTTTACAGATACAGGGTAGAAATTCCTGCCGCCTCATATCAGAAAATCGTGAAAGGTATGATAACACGATTTTTCGTTTTTGCTTTAAGAAAAAGACACTTTTACGCATTTGTATTTATGTTAAATGGGTACATATTCCCCATGCAGGATCAAAAGAAGAGATAATCCTCTGCCTCCCAGAAAATCCCCCCTCCCTTTTTGTGGCTACAAATTTGAACCACTAAAGGTATGACAATATGCTTTTCAATATTATTATTGTGTTGGAAAGAGAATGCAGGATGATATTCTATTCCTAAGGGACCTCATGTTAAATAAAGGCAACACCTCTTTTCCCAGGTTGGTGCTGCCACTGAAATTATCCTGGTTGTGTCCTGAATAAAGGATTTGGTCCAGTTATAGAAACCCACACAGGCCAACCGTTTACTAACGTTCAGGTACTTTTAACCCCATTCAAACGGTTCTTCTTTCAGAAGAGGCCATTTGGTTGTATTTAAACATTTTTTTTTACATTCCAACAGAAAAATCACAAGAGCCCTGATGATAGTTTGGAAACTTCACGCCCAAACTTGAAACGCGTCGGCAATCCAGCAAGAGTTAATGATATACATTAATTGTGTATTATGAATTATACCTGCCTCACGCTTTTTCTCTTGTATTGAATTGGCTCTTTCCATGTTTTCTGATTCGTCTGAATTTTTGATTTGGCTGTATGAAATTGTTTAGTGATGATGGTTATAGTTTAGTATTGTATTGTCTTTGGGATGTCACATTTAAATATTTTTCACAGAGTGTGTTAGTAGTATTGTGTCAATTTAGTTTAGCTTTATTTGTAAATAATTGTGTATGTTGTATTCTCCTGTTGCCATATGAAATATTTTTTTAAATAATCAGTCATAAAAGGTATAAATAAAGATACCGGACCAGATTTAATGTTCATGTTTATTTGGTCCTGAAATAATATTCAAGTGATTGAGTGAGGGGGCACATTTTGTAGGTTCGCAATATATAGGGTCCAGCCCTCCCTCAGCCCCGCTAAGGACCTAACTCCTTTCTGTTTGCTGCCAGAATTTTACAGAGCATTCTAAGCAGCCCAAAACAGGTTCCTGTGAGCTTTTCTGATTGGGTTTCTATCGTTAGCTTCTTGTCGAGCCAGAAGCCAACATTTTTGATAGTTGGGTTGGAGATTGGTGGATTACCTAGGCACATAGACCAGCTAATCAGAGGCCTGGGGACTGCCTTATTCCCGAGCACCATAAGCTCGGCTTTATCCCCATTCAGCTTCAAGTTGCTGTTTGTCATCCATTCCATCACTCTTTCCAGGCATGGCACTTTAGAGTCTGCATCACCCTTGTTATTGGGGTCAAGAGCAACCACCAATTGTTCGTCATCTGAATACGATATCATGGAGATACCGAACTCCTGGACGATGCGTGCCAATGGCCCCACATAAACATTAAACAGTGTGGGGCTGAGTCAGGAGCCCTGTGGAACTTCACATGCCAGTTGCATAGGGTTGGGGAAGAGGTTAGCTTCCATAACTTGAAAGGTTCTGCCTTCCAGAAAGGAGTACAGCCATTACAGTGCATTGTCTAGGATGCCACATTCCGACAGCCTCTTTCGTGGGATTGAGTGGTCCATGGTGTCAAATGCGGCGCTATTATCGAGGAGCAATATAGCGGCTGAGCTCCCTTGATCCACAGTAATTTTTAGTTCTTACACCGCAACCAGCAATGCTGATTCTGTGCTGTGTTAAGCCCGAAACCCCATCTGAGTGTGGCGGAAACAGTGATTAGTTTCCAGGAATTCTGTTAAAGCTCGGTTACTTATCCCATTAGTGGGAGGAGTGAGATTGGTCAGTAGTTCCCTAACTGGGACGGGTCCAGGTTGTCTTTTCTTAATAGTGGTCTAATTATTGCATGTTTCGAGGCTTTTGGGACTTCGCTTTCCTTTAATGAGAGATTATTAATTTCGACCAAAGAGGGTAGCAAGGTCTCCATGACCTTCCCGTTCACATGTGGTGGGGCTGGGTCCAGAAGATAGCGTGATTTAATCTTCTCCATCAGCGCTCTCACCCCATATATGTTGGTAGATGGGGGGCAGGTGAGAACCGGCTGGGTGGGGCTCCATCCTTGATTGCCTTCTTAGCAGATAGTAGTTACAGTCTCAACCTGAGGTGAGCTCGTACGGTTCCCAGTTTGAGAGGAACTATAGATGTCCATTACTTTTTTGGCAAAGAAAGACGATAAGTCATTACATTTTCATTCAGAGGCTTGCGGAACTGATTGTTGTCCGTTATGGAGGTTAGAGATTTTACAACCTTGATGAGTTCCTTAGATGAGTTCTGTGCTTGACTGAGCTTTAGCTCAAACAATTTTGCTTGGGCATCTTTAATGTTATTATGGTAGGTCCTGAAGGCTGCCTTATAGGAAACTTTGAGTAAGGATTCGTAATTTTTCCTCCATTCTCTTTCCAGTTTTTCCTTAATAAACCTTTCTTTAATAATGCCAGTTGTGCATTGAACCAAAGAGCCTTATTAACTGAGGTTTTATGTTTGAGGGTCGTTTTTGGGGCCACCCTATCCAATGAGTGATTAACCCAGTTTTCCCAACTGGAATAAACTTCTTCGACGTTTTCTTGTATCCCAGGGCAGAGTCAGTTAAACATTCCTTCCAAGCCTCTTTATTAAGCTTCGCCCAGTTCCTTCCCTGGGAGACCCTTGCGGGTTGAATATTTATCTTTCCAGCTTCCCTAAAGCTTAGAGAGAAAGGAAAGAAGAAGTGGTCTGACCACAGCATGGGTACTGGCGGTGCTGCAGTTACTTTGGGGTCATTGGAAATTACTGCATCCAATGTGTGCCCCTTAATGTGTGTGGCGGATGATAGCAATTGGGTCAGTTGTAGCCCTTCCAGATCCTGCAGCAGCCTCCTAATGTTCAGAAGCTTCTGATCCTCGAGATGAAAATGTAGGTCGCCTAGGATTGTTATGCGTGTTTTCTTCACCAGCAGGCTGGCCAGAGTGTCTGGTAGATTATCTAAGAACTCCCCATAGGGACCAGGTGGAGGGTAAAATAAACCCCCTGAGAAAGTCTGTGTAGAAAAGAGGGTGATGGAGAATAGGCAGCTTTCACAATCCAGGATGGGCAGGGAGTGATGGTACATTTATATTCCTTTCTTACTAGGATGGCTTGTCCTCCTCCACCCTTTCCTATAAGTTCCTGTTTATGAATTTGAAACCCTCGGGGCAAGGGCCATTAAAATGTCTGGGATGGAGTTGTCCTTATTCCAGCTTTCTGTGATGAATAATATATCCAAATCTGCCTCCTCTAGCAACAGACACGTTTCAGCTCTGTGTTTAGGGAGGGAGTGGCTGTTAATTAGGCCCAATTTCAAAGTCATATTTTTGTCCTTAGGACCACGGGCATCAGGTGTAGGCATCTCTTGTGGCATTACCTTAAGCTTACAGTGGTTACATACCTGAGCTCCTCCTGGTCCTCTATGAAATTGCCATCCTATATTGCAGAGTGGATCGGGAGGGGGGTTGAGTCAATGTCGCTTGTTTGTGGCATAGAGGGCCCATAATATCTTGTTTTGGACAAGGTTCTTGGCACTTAGTCCAGTTCGGGCACGGACGGGTGCAGACGGGCTTGCCTGCTGCACGCCCATATTGCAGCCGCCATTTAAGATGTCAGGGATCAGTAGACTACAGCACTGACCTCTGTCACGGCCCTCTGACGCTGCGTGTGCTCTATGGTGAAGAGGGTTAACGCTGCCTGCCTGCCCTTCAGCCTGCTGAAAACAAGGTGTGCATTCTCCTTCTATGGTGAGTGCTGCTAAAATGAATTTAATTAACAGAAAAGTTGCATTTAAAATACATCAATCATGATTAAAATACATGTGACCAGTACTATAATTCACAGAGGAAAAATTAAATATAACCTGCTTACAGCAGACAGCAGAGGTCTTACTCAGAGCACCTCTACTTCAATATCGGGCACAATCCATTAAAAGCAGCTTTGCTAGGTAAGTTCATCTAGTTGATTCGGCCAAAGAATGTCAGCAACGATGTCGGTCTGCGCTGATCACTGCAGGGTTGGGGGGTGTCCCACACCCTTACGGGCCCACTCAGACAAAGGCACCCACACGCTGGAAAGGGACATCAGGTACACCAACACATCGCAGTATGATCTAGAAAAGAAACACGCATCACTCTTCTTGCAAAAAAACTTTTTTCAAAAAGCACACGTTCTTTTTCTATTTTGGATCTGATATCACAATTTTATCTATTCAGTCTGCACGGTTCTCAGCTGCTTCTGGGGATTTATCTGAGAATTCTACCCACACTGTGGCCTCTAAATTCTTGGTATTTGAGTCAAACTCTCCTTTTCCTTTTTCAGTAAGAAGGTCTGGGTGTCAGGACTAGGGCGGCTTGCAGTCTAGGGCCCGCCCCATACTGTAGGCACATACGCCTATTCCTGTGCGATCAACCCTTATGTGGTAAAAGCCATAGAGTAGCCTCTGAAGGATTGTGGTGGCGTAAATGTTTAAAGAGGCAAACCACACCTTGTTGAATTTAAATCTGTGGTCTCCATTATGTACATATCCTTTTTTGTGCATGTTCATGTGTCCTAGTATGTTCTCTTTACTAACTTTTTCCCACTCAGGATGCGTGAGATTTGGCATCTCACGTGAGATAAGTGAGATTTTGCATCTCACGCGAGATGCGTGAGATTCGGCATCTCACGCAAGATGCGTGGGATTTGGCATGGGCGTGCCTACGATGACATCACCGGCCGTGCCCAGTTCCCCGTGCTCACTATTCGGTGTTTTTGGAGAAGAAGGAGGTTAGTCCAGGAGCTCTGACCTTCACTTGGTTTTGGGGCTCTTAGAAAGCAGTGGTGGTGAGTCCTCTAGCGCCAGCTTGTTCGCAGGAGTCTTTTGCACGATCAGAGACGGAGGCAAATTCTGGAGCAGTCAGATTCCCCAGGTCCACTCTTGCTTCGATGGCTGACATTCTGCTGGGCTTCCTTTATAGTCATTCAGCGCAGACATCGCTTTGTGCGTAGATTAGGTCGTACTCTACAGGTAGGACCTGACCAGCTTATACTTTTTGTTTCCCTGAGCACCTATCAGTCCAGAGAGGGCTGAGTTTGTTAAAGCGTATTTTGGCTTGTGGACCAGAGTGTTTATTTAAGTTTTCACAGATGTTTTATAGTGCTAATGTTTATATGATGCTAAACTGAGTGGATTTTATGCATGTTATTCGACAATAGAAATATTGGTTAGTTTTAGTCTAATGCTACGTTAGCCATTTAGTAAGAAGAATCTGCTGACACTAGAGTTAAGTGTTGAGCAGCATTATTCAGAAAAGCGTATAATTCTATTCACTCAAAGTGAAACAAAGCCTCATTAATGTGGTCAATATTGAGCAAGAATGTATAGACACATTCTGAGTGACGTTATCACGCAAAAGGCAAATTGCGTTATTGTTTGTTATTTGTAGCTAACTTTTCCTTTGCAGTTCTCCTTCCCAGCTGTTCCCTTCCTAATTCCCTTTCCCCCCGCTTGATCACTTCAATACTCTGTGTAAGTAATACAGTCAGAGTTGAAGGTATCGAGAGGTGGGCCCTTTTATCATCGCATCCAGACTCCGAGGAAGGCTTCGTCTGACACTGGGGCAATCTCCTTCCTGACTATCTCTCCACACACTGCTAAATACATACACCCCTGATTATTTGGCATGAGCCCAAGACAATCCATCTGCACTATCTGCTCTGGTCAATTTCCTTTCTCCAACTGACCTTTCACCATCTGTGGGACTGGTCAGCACTGTGCATTCTGACACATAGGAATCACAGTTCTTAGTAAGTCTAGGGGGATATGCATGCCTTCATTCTCTGTCCACCTGTTAGTAGTCTATTCCTAGGTGCTCGCACTTAGTCATGCACACCAAATCGGAATTGTGTGTCACCACCTCTGACTCCAAGATTTTAGTCTTTCCATCTGTAAGAGAATCAAAGGTTCTGTCTAGTGGATGTATGGGACAATGATCACCTACATGATACACAGTAGCTGTGCTTTGCAATAACATTTGCCACTTTACTCGGGAATCCTGTGTGCACCTCAAACACCACCCCTGGACTTCCTACTGGGATCTGCACAAACTGTTCAAGCAAAACTGCAGTTTCTGCCTATATGCACCACTTGGTCACATTTGCTTCTTCTGCATTACCTGTTCTGTATAACCCTAGGAAAGTCATCAGCCATTGCATTGGAGAAAATTCAAAAGACGAAATCACATTATACCCTATTGTCATCTGCCCACCATTGTCTGTCAGCATACAAAAACACAAAAGCACCTGTATCTGCCCTGTGTCTGTCACAGCACAACTCAAAAGCAACCGTATATATCCTGTGCCTATCAGAGCACAAGTCAAAAGCAAATGTGTATGCACTGTGTCTATCAGATCACAACTCAAAAGCAACTGTGTCTGCCCTGTGTCTATCAGAGCACAACTCAAGAGCAACTGTTTTTCAAAGGGAGAAAAACATTCTCCAGCATTTGACAATGTTTCAATCCAAAAGTCTAAGAGCACCCTCTTCTTTCCTTCTTTTTCCCACATACTCCAAGTGGCACACTGCCTCTGAACTGTCATATATACCTCAATATCTCCTTTGTGTATTGGCCACACCTCTGAAATACATTGCATAATCTCTTTTGCAGATTCAAAAGCACATTACCGCTTTTCTCCACATTCAGAGTCAGAGTCAAGTTTAAAAATAACATTTTTCCTTATTTCTTTTTTCAAAATAATGTCTCTCCATGTAAAGCAAGGCTTGTCATTCACTGACCAGTCTGATTTCTTACTGCAGCCAACAATCACCAGTTCTAGCAGGCTCATATGTTTATCTTCCTGCACGTTACAGTGCATGGAACTGTGCTTCACTTTTTTAGTCAATATTACTTCAGGAGCTTCTAAATCACCCAAAATACCATTAATTTCTGGCTGAAGAAAGTCCTCCAAAGAATTAATTAAATTAACGTACACATTCTTCACAAGCGACTCACCCTGGCTATCTAAACAGCCTGGCAAAATAAATGATGCTCGGTATAGTTCTAACTCTCTTTTCAATAATTTATTTTCACATGTTAAAAGGTCTGAATTTTCCTTGCCTTTAACGAACTCCCTTTGTATTTCATTATGCTCTCTTTCTAACTGTAAACATTTTTGATACATGGTGTGCAATGCTTGCAAAATGACATCACTATTTCTCTCTGAAATACCAAGTTGCTTTTCCTCTTTAAAAGAAAACGTTTCTAAAAATCTAAATATCTGTGCTTGCCCCTCATCTGTTAAAGATGCATTAGAGGCACATGCCAACCCAAAGAACTCAGTTGGGATCTGGGAGTCTGCAACTGAAAAACGTGACATTTTAGAGAGCATTTTCCCCTATTTACTTTTAATTGTCGTAAATCCTGCAAGTGACGCCAAAATGTCTTGCTTGGTTCTCCCAGATAATATAGAGTACCACACGGTGGCTCAAACATGACGAAGCAAAAGACACAACACCAAACCTCCTGGAGAGGGATATCACTTTATAAAATTAAATACATCAAAGACTCTCTTTTCAGAATACGTCTTGGGGTTTTAGGGTTTTATTTATGCAATGCTCTCTAACAGAGGATTTCCCAGCTGTCAAATGAATAACATTCAAATATATTGTTTACGAAGAAGTCTGCTTTCTATGCTAATGAATTTTTTGACAGAAACACTGTTGGCAAGAAAGTTTAAATGGCGTTAAATTTTGTGTGCACTTCGAACACAGTTGGAAGAAGGCGCAAAAGCCGAAACGCATCCTGTGTTTGTTTAAATTTGATACACGAATAAACAACTGAGAAAAGTACCCTGCGAGTGCGGCCCATTCTTTCCTCTCACTGGGAATTGAAGTTTATATATATATATGATAAACAAACAAAGCTCCTTGAGCTTCGAGAAGGCACCCCACGTCGCTCTGCCATCCGGTTATATTTGATCCCGAATCAGCTCTCCTACTCCCTCGTCCTCATATTCGTCCAGGTCCGACGCGTTTCGAGGCCATGTACGCCTCTTCATCAAGGGACTAGCATAAAGGACAGCACATTCACCTTCAGAATTGCAAAACCTCATTTATTTGACTTGAATTGCTCCGCCCTCAGTGGGCGTGGGTGGAGGTTTCGTCCGCCAGCATGCTGGTAGACATAGCCTATGAACGTTAGTTCAATCTCCCTTGAGTAGGTTGCTGGCTCATGTGAGCTATTATAGTTGTCATTAAAACCTATGGTAGGCAGGGAGGTGAGTATAGAACTGTTGGTTGCTCGAGAGACATCCTGTTCGGCAACAGAAGAAGTTTCTAGCCGCAGCCTTTCCTCCTGTAACAAGTTCATCCACACGGAGAGAGTGGGGCACTTCCCCACGGCCAAGGGCAGCCGTGCAAAAACAAGATAAACCAACAAAGCTCCTTGAGCTTCGAGAAGGCACCCCACGTCGCTCTGCCATCCGGCTATATTTGACCGCGAATCAGCTCTCCTACTCCCTCTTCCTCATATTCTTCCAGGTCCGACGCGTTTCGAGGCCATGTACGCCTCTTCATCAAGGGACTAGCACAAAGGACAGCACATTCACCTTCAGAATTGCAAAACTTCATTTATTTGACTTGAATTGCTCCGCCCTTAGTGGGCGTGGCTAGAGGTTACTTGTCAGGACAACAAGGCAGTTTAACAAACTGTGTCCAGGCACTGCAGTGGCAGGCCTGAGTTCTCTCTTTAGGGCTACTTGTGTGGGTAGCACAATTAGTGCTACAGGCACACTAGAAGCATTTGCATTACCAGTCCTGGCACACCTAGTGCACTTTACTAGGGACTTTACTAGTAAGGCAAACATACCAATCATGGACAACCAATTACCATTACACTTTATACAGGGAGCACTTGCACTTTGACACTGATCAGCAGTGGCAAAGTGCCCATAGTATCTAGGCCACTCAAACGCAATCCATCACAGCATCAAAAATAGAGGAGGTAGAGGCAAAAAGTCTGGGGTAATCATGCCAAGAAATGCAAGGTCTAACACGTGTCCCCTCCAGCTGAAAAGTGGGAAGAACTACCCACCCTCATGGGAGTTCTCATCACTAAGGCAGAAAAATCTGGACAGACCATGGGCATTGGCGTGTTCTGTGACAGGTCTGTGTTCCACTGTGATGTCCATTTCCTGTGGGGAGATGGACCACCTCAACAGTTTGGGGTTCTCACCCCACATCTGCATCAACCATCTGAGGTGCCTGTGGTCCGTCTGAACCAGGAATTGAGTCCCAAACAAGTAGTGCCTCAGCTTCCGTAGCACCCAGACCACAGCAAAAGCTTCCCTTTCAATTGCACTTCTGCTCCCTGGAAAGTAGCCTCCTGCTAATGAAAGCTACGGGTTGGTCCAAGCCCTCGTCATTCAACTGTGAGAGTACAGCTCCGACACCATGCTCCGAAGCATATGTCTGCAATTCAAATTCTTTGGAGAAATCAGGCACCTTGAGCATGGGAGCCGTGCACATGGCAGTTTTCATGGCATCAAAAGCGGTCTGGCAGGCATCAGTCCAGATCACCTTCTTGGGCTGTTTCTTTGACATCAGTTCTGTCAAGGGGGCAACAATGGTGCCATACCCCTTCACATACCGTCTGTAATACCCAGTGAGTCCTAAAAAGGCCCTCACTCCTGTCAGGGTCTTGGCAGGATCTCAAGCCAGAATGTTATCAATTTTTGACTGTAGGGGTGCCACCTGGCCGCTACCTACCTGATGTCCTAAGTAAACCACAGAACCCTGCCCTATCTGACACTTACTTGCCTTGATAGTTAGGCCTGCCCTATTGCAAGGCCTTCAACACTTCACAGAGGTGTTGCAAATGTTCCTCCCAACTGGAGCCGAACACAGCAATGTCATCCAGGTAGGTGGCGCTAAATTCCTCCAGCCACTCAGCACCTTGTTAACCAGTTTCTGGAAGGTGACAGGGGCGTTCTTCAACCCAAAGGGCATAACCCTGAACTGGTAGTGCCCCTCTATCATTGAGAATGCTGACCTCTCTTCGGGTCCCTCTGTCAAGGCAATCTGCCAGTACCCAGATATCAAGTCAAATGTACCGAGGTACCGGGCAACTCACATCTGATCCACAAGCTCATCATCTCTGGGATTGGGGTGAGTGTCAGTCTTATTGACAGCATTGAGCCCACGGTAATCCACACAGAACCAGAGTACTAAGGTGGCACCAGGTGCAGCAGATTTTGGCACAAGGACCACCATGCTATCCCAGGGGCTGCTGGATGGCTAACTCACCCTTAGCGCCAGCATCTTGGAAACCTCCACCTTGATGCTGGCCCTGACCTTATCATCTACCCTGTCTACAGTGTCCACATCACGGACGCACCAATAGGTGACTACTCGGGTCAGGGAGAACAGGGAGGTGAACTGACCCAATACTTGGCGACAGTCCCTCTGCTATTCCGGGGACAGGGTAGGCGAGAGGTTCATCCCCTCCACTGACCCATCCTTCTCCTTGGCTGACAGGAGGTCAGGAAGAGGTTCACTCTCCTCTTCCGCCCCATCATCTGTAGCCAAGAGCATGGTCACATCAGACCTCTCAAAGTGTGGTGTGAGGCGGTTCACATGGAGGACCCTCAAAGGGTTCTAGGAGACTGTAAGTCAACCAGGTTTGTCACTTTACTCCTGCGCTCCACCACCTCGTAAGGCCCAATCCACTTGTCCTGGAGCGCACAAGTCTCCACTGGCGCCATCATCCACACTTTTTGTCAAGGTTGAAACTCGACCAGAGTGGCATTCTAGTCGTACCACTGTTTTATTTTTTCCTGGCTGGCTTCCAGATTCGCCTGGGCGAGTTGCCTGACCTGCCTAGTTTGGTTCCTAAAGCTATATACATCCTGAGGGAGTTTACTAGGAGCCTTCTCCCAGCTCTCCTTCACCAAACTCAAGGGTCCTCTTACAGGGTGCTCATACAGGAGCTCAAAGGGGCTGAACCCTAGGGACTTCTGTGGCACCTCTCTGTAAGCAAACAGCAGGCATGGTTAGAGGATGTCCCACTTACGCCTCATGGTTTCCTCAAGGCCCATAATCATACCCTTCATGGTCCGGTTAAATCTCACAACCAGACCATTACCCTGTGGGTGTTAAAGCGTTGTGAACTTGTAGGTTACACCGCAATCCTTCCACAGCGATTTCATATACTTAGATATGAAATTAGTTTCCCGTTAGGACATCACCTCTCTGGGGAACCCCACATGGGAGAAAATCCCCATCAAGGCCCGGCCCACCACGGGGGCTGTCACCGTCCTTAGAGGGATGGCCTACGGGTACCGGTGGCATGGTCCACCAAGCCTAGGATGAACCTCTTGCCCATGGCTGTCTTGGGATCCAGGAGCCCCACAATGTCAATGCCCACCCTTTCAAAGGGGCTGTTGACTATAGAGAAAGGTTGGATCCCTTTAGGGGCACTTTAGAGAACTCCTTGTGGTTAACCTTGTCCCCCCTACCTTCTGCTGGGGACCATGTACACCTTTGGTAGACGTACCTCCAATCCCCTTGTGGAACATGGTGCTGGTCCAGCGGTCCGCCTGTTCAGCTAGCTTACCAGAAGTCAGTTTATTGTACAAAAGATGCTGGCGCTGCTCTGGAACACACAGACTACTGAAGTGCTCCCCAATTATTAAATCGCATAAGCCCTTAAAATCAGTTACCTTGCTGCTCTTCATCCTACCATCCAGTGCACGTGTGTACGCACTCACATACTCCACACTAGTGCTGTATTCCAGTTTCTTGAAGTTCCTGAGTTTCTGCTGGTACTGTTCAGGAGTGAGCACATACCGGTAGCATAAAGCCTCCTTCATATTGGTGTAGATCGGCGTTCCCGCCCTCTCTAAAGGCGGTAAAACATCCCTCCCAGAAGCCTCAAAGTGTTTCCATAGGCGCACCCCTAATGCTTCTCAGGCACCTCATTCATCCTCAGGGCGATCTCATATGCCATGAACCATGCATAAATATCATCACCCATTTGGTAATCTCGCACTTAGGGGCAGATGTATCAAGTGTTTTGCATGTCACAAATGCTGTGAATCGCATTTTCGCAGCGTTTGCGACATCAAAAAGTGCAATTGCCATGTATCAAAGAATTCGCATCGCATAATAAGAATTCGCAATTTTTGCGAATTCTTAGTGTGCGAGAAGTGTTTATTCGCAGAATAAATAGCGAATTCCAATTTTGCATGTCCCTAAGTTTGCGAAAATCGCAATTAAATAATCGCAAGCTAAGAAATCGCAGCAGTATGTAAGAAAAAATCGCAATTAGCGAAGTCTCAAAAATCGCATTTTAAGAAATCGCTATTAACACCAAGTAGAAGCAGGTGGTAAAAAAAAATATATAAAAAGGCTCCCAGAATGCATCCTCTTACTTTTCAAAATGGCGGGACTGTACCTGATTGCCAGGAGGCTGCGCATTCAAGCTCTTGCCCAGAGAAGACAAAGACAGGAGAGAATCTTCCGAATACGCATTACGCTGTTTCAACAGACTCAGGAGGAGATCTATGAAAAATACAGGCTACATCCTCTCACCATTCTTGACCTGATAAATGAATTGCAACCTTTTTTGGCACATCCAACAGGCAGAACACAATCAATACCAACACATGTGCAGGTATTGTGCTCACCGCACCTTTTGGCTTCTGGCTCATTTCAAAGAGTAATTGCAGAGGTTGGTGGAGTGTCACAGAGTGCCCTATCACGTTTCTTTCATGTGTTCCTGGACGCAATGCTAAGGAGACTACAACATCATATATATTTCTCCAATACACAACAAGCCATACAGGAAACAAAGTTGGATTTCTATCAAATAGCCAGATTTCCACATGTGATTGGATGCATTGATGGAACCCATATTGCTATCACTCCACCTGCAGCCATTGAATATGTATTCCGGAATAGAAAAAGCTACCACTCGCTAAACATCCAGATCATATGCAATGCCAAAAACATAATATATGACATTGTAGCAAAGTTTCCAGGGAGTACACATGACTCTTTCATCTTCAGACATAGCGCAATTCATAGACGTCTCAGTGCAGGTCAGTTTGGAGATGGATACCTGCTAGGTGAGTAACACTCATGCAAACATCCATCCATCCATCCATCCATCACAAATAAATGGAACATACAGTTACTATTTTGTCTCTTACTTGCAGGTGATAGTGCCTACGCAGTGCGTGATTTCATACTTACCCCATACTTGAATCCTGCAAATGCAAGTGAAAGACGGTACAACAGGGCACACCGGTCCACACGTGGGGTTATTGAACGTACATTTGGAATATTGAAAAGCCGTTTCAGATGCATACACAAAAGTGGAGGTGCATTGCAATACAATCCAGAGACATGTTGCAAAATTGTGACAGCATGTGCAATGCTGCACAACATGGCAATTAGCAAAGGCACAGAAATTGAAGTGAGTGACTCTGACTCATCTGATGATGATGATAACCCTCCACCAAGAATGGCAGTGGCAAGAGTAGGAGCCATGGCTGGCCGTCAAAGAAGGACAGAGATTACACAAAATTATTTTTAGGTAAGAAAAAACTAAACCCAAAATCAAGTTTGCAAGTGTTCTTTTAATTCACAACATGCAAACTGTAGTACTATCAGTTGTAAACATTTCTCTGAATATTTTTTAAAGAAATATCCATACGTGGTAAAGAAAAGAAAACAGTTTCTCATTGCATTTCTGCTGCATGGGTCATTAATCATAGTCATTTTTTGCGCTGGCGGCTGGAAGCATGTTGCTCCTGTGAGGGCATGGCCTCTTGCTCAGATCCGGTAGTGGAATGCCTTCCACTTCTGCGTTGGACGATTATGTTAGTTGGGGTAGGGTTTCTACTACTCCTACTGGAGTTGTCCTCACTTTATCCAGAGCATAGGAGAGCGCTTGCACCTGAGTTGGTTGCATGCTTTCCAAGACCGATGTCATTTTGTCCACACTCTTTGCCATTTCCCGTGTGCAGTCACTTAATTCTCGCTGCATGTTGATGCTGCGCCTTGTAAAATTGCTTGTGACTGCACAAAGCCTGTTGATGGCCTTGGTGTATGTATGCATTCTGTCTTGCTCAGCCTTTGCAGCCCTGTTACGTGATTATTTAGTTTTGACCAGTGTCAGGCAGAGTTTGTCAATTGAAGCAGCCATGCCTTCCTGATTTTTGTTAGATCTCAGAAGCTGCCTATTTATTGATCGCAGTGCCTTGTGTTGCAGGCGCTGCACCTGAAGCATGTCCTGCTCAAGGCCTGCGAACACTGGGCCTCCTTCACTTTGTCCTCTGTTGCTCCCCACATGCCTCCAGACGGAATGAGCGTGACCTCCTTGGAGTTTGGGATTGCTGTTGTGAGTCCTGAGAGGACACTGTAACTGTCTCATGGGGGACTGATTCAACTTCAGAATTTTCTTCGACTCCCATTGGTTCCAGAGGTGCAGCACGTCTGCGCTTCCTGTGTATGTTCAAATTGGGGACAGGGGCATCAGTGACTTCATCCTCATTTTCAGATGTCACATGAGTAGGAGAATTTTCAATGACATTTTCTGGCCTGGATTCTCTTGTCTGTTCTGTGGATGTAGAGTGTGAAATATTAATTTGTGTTTCTTTCAATTAAATGATTTCATTGCAGACTACTACTTCTACTACACTGCTTCAGCATGCCAAAACAATACTTGGTAAAATGACATGTGTTACTATGATGATGAGTGTTACAATATCAATAGGACTACAACTCCCATAATGCATTGCTCAACTCTGGATTCACAGTGTAAGTGGACTACTATTTATCTGAGTATGAGTTTCTGCACAGCACACACACACATTCTTTACACACATACATGGATGCAATTTGCATTCATCTTACCTTGTGTAGTTGCTGTGGGTTCAGAGCTGTCAATGGTAGCCACTCCACTCACACTCTCAGGTAATAGGGTGGATTCTATCAGTTCCTCATGGGGTGTTGGTTGGTCCACAGCAGAAGTTCCACCACCTGTTTTGTTTGCCTCTTTGATTCTGTCAGAAAGTCTCTCCTTAGATCTGAGTCTCATGTCGTACCACCTTTTTTTAATTTCATCAATGGAGCGAGTGGTGACTCCAACAGAGTTAACTTTTTCCTGGATCTCCAGCCAGATTTTTCTTTTCCTGGAGTCAGGCACTTTCAGTGCTTTTTTGCCAAACGGGTCCTCATGGTTACAGACCATTTCTTCAATGAGAACTTCTTGCTCTTTTTCTGAAAACTTCTGCTTTCTTTTCCTCTTCTCCAAAGTCATTTCCTCCTGTGCCTTCTGTGTCTCCATTGCTCTCCACACAGGTCTGCTCTGCCTCAGCACACTCTTCCAACTGCCACTGGGTGTGGTTCTGTGTAGCAGGTGCAAGCAATCACTGGAACTTCCTGGTTGTGATGTCATCAGGCTTTTCCTGCATTGCATGATTCCCGTTTTTGTGATTTCTTAAATTGCGAAATTCGCAATTTTAGAAATCGCAAAATTATCGCAAAAAATTCTGCTAATTTTAAGGAATCGCAATTTTCTCGCAGATTTCTTCATGCATCCCATTTTGCGATTCAGAAATTGCGATTCACAAAAAATCGCAATTTCAGACTCACAAATTGGATTCTTGATACATCTGCCCCTAAGTCTTTGGGAATGTACACCTTACCCGCTGGCACTAGTTGAGTGCTGCCACCATTTGAACTGGACTCCACCTGTTTAGCCTTAATGTCTAGTTCCCTCATGCTTAACTCATGAGATAAGAGAATCTTCTCTTCCAAGGCGAGAGCATTCCTGCTCTCCTCTGCTCATTTTTTACTTTCAATGAGCAGCTTCTTCGCTTCTGCTTGAGTTTTAAAACATCCAACTCATGTTCTCTGACCATTTGGTTTTTCTCCAGCTCCTCTGGGGAAAAACTCCTCCCTGAATGGTTACTACCAGCCCCTGAGGCTGGTCCTCCCACCGACAAATCCTGTGGACCAAATCTATTCCCTGGGTCATCCTCATCCACCTCAGTATCACCAGTCTCCTGAGCCTCTTTGGCTTCCCACAAGGCCCTCCAGGCCGTTTGCAGCTCCTCCTTCTTGGTGCTACTTTTCATGGGACATCCCAAAGCTCTGCAGAATTGCCTCAATTCATCAACTTTGTAGGTAAGCAATAGCTCAATGTCGAATTCTAATTCTGGCAGCCTCATTGGCTCCTTGAATCTTTGAGACATGATGTGTGGTTTAAAGGACACTCAAAAATGGAACCAAAAATCAAAACACAATATGTGGTTGTGTCGTGGTCTGCACTAAACTAGTGATGTACACCAATCACTGTGAGTGAATTTGCAAATACGCGTGAAAATCCCCAACGCTGACCACCAATGTTAGAACTGGGGGTCTATAGTTGGCTGAGATAGGTACCTTAGTCCAAATAGGGACCCTTGCTTCTAAGTCAGGGAAAGGAAGGACACCTTCTCAGATAGACCCTGCTCACCTACTCGGTAGCTTGGCATGAGCAGCCAGGCTTAGCTCCAAGGAAAATGTGTAAAGTATTTGCAACCACACTCTCAGTAACCCAGTGATAACTCCACAAATGGACTCCGCACAAGTTTAATAAAAAAACAATATGTTTATAAATAAAAGATACACAATGAGACCACACGATAAAAATCCAACAAATGTATTTGTAATATTTCACCTTGCCGGCTATTAGGGCAGCAAGCCCTTGTAGGTTCTTGCAGTATTAAAGAGCAATTCTCGATGATCCAATGCAGTCCTAATGCAATGCTAATCAGTTCGTAATGCAAGACCAGGCACTCCGTGATGTAAAAAGAATGCAATACGTAATGCAAAAATCAGGCAGTTCGTAATGCCAAATAAATGCAATTCGTAATGCAACAATCAGCTAGTTCGTAATGCCAAAATAAAGCAATTCATAATGCAACAATCAGACAGTTCATAATGGAAAAATAATGCAATTCGTAATGCAACAATCAGGCAGTTCGTAATGCAAAAATAATGCAATTCGTAATGCAACAATCAGGCAGTTCGTAATGCAAAAATAATGCAATTCGTATTGCAACAATCAGGCAGTTCGTATTGCCAAAATAATGTAATTTGGCACCGATCACGGTGCTCTGGACGGTCTCTATGCCACTCTTACTGACTCGCGGTCAGCTACTGCCAAAATATGCACCCAACACTGTTATGATGGAAAACAAAGTGCTGCTCCACACTTCGGGCCCGGTATTGCCACTCCTCGGCAAGTACAGGCCACAATACGGCCTTGAGCGGAAGCTCTTGCTGCAAAGATGGGAAAGGCCGAGAGCGTTTCTCTCGTTGCTCGCACCACGCCCCAGGCAGTGACACACGCACGCTCGCTGAGTATGATCTCACACTCCTCTCCTCATGGCTTGGGCCTCCGATGCGACTTCGTTGATCTTGGGCAGTGGAACTCGGACCCCCGACAGTGAAGATCCATGGTCTCTCTTTGGCAAAGGCAGGCTTGGTCGGGCGGCAGTGAATTCTCACAGCTCGTCTGGGGATGCCAGTCCGGGCCAATGGTAATGACGATCGCAGCACTTCTGGACACCCTGTCGATCGAAGCAAAGAACACACAGTCATGGGGCAATTTCTCACAAAAGTCTCAGGCTGCAACAGGACACACGCACAGAGTGTCGCAGAGTCTCACTTGAGCTCTGGATGCACACGATCTCAGGGCAATCCTCACGAAGGCCTCAGGCTGCATGAAGCAAACGCACACAGCTTTGCTGAGACTCACTTGGACTCCGGGTGCACACGATCACAGGGCAGTTCTTACGAAGGTCTCAGGCTGCAAAAAGCACATGCACATAGCGTCGCTGAGACACTCTTGGAAACTTTTATGTTTCTGAGTTTCCACACCAGGGAGCCAGCTCTCCTCGGGCCCTTTGAGACACGTTACTCCTGGACACAGCACACAGCAAAGTCCTTTCAAGCAGGGGGACACAGCACACACCAAAGTCCCTTAGTCTCTCCTTAGTTAAATCAGCAAAATGCAGGCCAGCCCCAGAACACACAGCAAGGGTCAGTCCTTCTCTTCACTCTCTTTAGCTGTTATTCCTTTGGCAGAGGTTCCTCTTGCCCGCGAGGTCATTTCAATCCTTTTCAGTCTTGATCAGTCCAAAGTCCAGGGGTTTCTGCTCTCATAGTTATACTCCTGAATGTCTTTGAAGTCTTTGTGTTCAGGGGGGCACTAACCCCTGTCCAAACCAGTTCTGGGTGTGTCCCTGCCAATGACACCTCCTTCTTTTGATAGTGGGGGTCTGTATCCTCAGTCACTCAGCAGGAGATGGAGCCATTGTTTTATGGCAGCAGCCCCGGTCTCTTCACCTCCAGGGGCTACTCCTCCCCCCTACACTCCAGATGCAGATCAGCCTGTTGCTGAGTCACCTCCTCCCTTGGGTCAAGACATTTCCCAGATCCTATCACATTCAAATCCAGACAGTCAATCAACTACCAGGCAGACACACACAGAATTGTTGGAACAAAGAAACCTGCACTTCTAAAAGCGTGGTTTCAAAACACACAATTCAAAAACCACCTTCACAAAAAGATGTTATTAAATTGTGAGTTCAGGCACACTAAACTTCACCTCTTCATCTTAAGCCTATGGGAAGATAGTCTGGAAGCATATTAAACAGCATCCCCCATTCTGTCCTATGGACAAGATGGCCTTGCAACTTTGAAAAACAAATTTGGCAGTTTTTCACTGTCAGGACATGGTACACACCTTAGTACATGTCCTACCTTTCACATACACGACACCCTGCCCGGTGGGTACCTTGGGCCCCCCATAGGCGTGTCTGATGTGCATAAAAAAGGAAGAGTAAGGCCTGGCAAGTGGGTGCACTTGTCAGGACAACAAGGCTGTTTAACAAACTGCGCGCAGGCACTGCAGTGGCTGGCCTGAGTTCTCTCTTTAGGCCTACTTGTGTGGGCGGCACAATTATTGCTGCAGGCCCACTAGTAGCATTTGAATTACCAGCCCTGGCACACATAGTGCACTTTACTAGGAAGGCAAATATACCAATCATGGACAACCAATTATCATTACAATTTACACAGGGAGCACTTGCACTTTACATTGATCAGCAGTGGTAAAGTGCCAAAAGCGTCTACGCCAGTCAAGCGAAATCCATCACAGCAGGAAGGAGGGCCCTCCAGGGAGGAATTCTGTGAGCAGCAGAAAAAGTACCCTTCTCTTGTAGGTTTGTGGCAACAGGCAAAAAAGCAGGCAGCAAGTGATCAGTCCGGGTCACATTTGATTTACTGGGAGAATGATCTCCTATATACCGAGCCTGAGGTTGCTGAGCCTGGGTCAATCCGTGCGCTGGTGGTATCCCAGCGCTTCAGAGCCTTCCCACTGGGGTTGGCTCATGATGTACCTTTAGCAGGACATTTGGGGCAGGAGTAGACCTTTGAGAGGCTTGTCTCCCACTTCTGCTGGCCTCAAATGTGGAAGAGTTCTGATACTCATTGCAGGACCTGTCAGACTTGCCAGGCAAGTGGTAAGAGTGGGTGGTAGCGCAAGGCTCCTCTCCAACGTTTCCCTGTAGTCAGCACCCCCTTTGAGAGGGTGGGCATTGACACTGTGGGGCCTCTGGATCCCAAGACAGCCCTGGACAACAGGTTCATCCTGGTCTTGGTGGACCAAGCAACCCGGTACCCAGAAGCCATCCCTCTCCGGACGGTGACAGCCCCCATGGTGGGCCGTGCACTGATGGGGATATTCTCCCACGTGGGGTTCCCCAGAGAGGTGGTGTCAGAGTGGGGTACTAATTTCATACATAGGTATGTGAAATCTCTGTGGAAGGAATGCGGTATAACCTATAAGTACACCATGCCTTACCACCCCCAAGGGAACTGGCTGGTTGAGAGATTTAACTGGACTCTAAAGGGCATGATCATGGGTCTTGAAGAAACCATGAGACGTGGGTGCGACAACCTCTTACCATGCCTATTGTTTGCTGACAGAGAGGTGCCATAGAAGTCCTTACGGTTCAGTCCCTTTGAGCTGCTGTATGGTCACCCTGTAAGAGGACCCTTGAGTTTGGTGAAGGAGGGCTGGGAGAAGGCTCCTAGTAAACCCCCCAGGATGTATATAGCTACATGCTGGCCTTCAGGAACGAAACTAGGCGTATCAGGAAAGTCGCTCAGGTGAATCTGGAAGCCAGCCAGGAAGAAATGAAACAGTGGTACGACCAGAATGCCACTCTGGTCGAGTTTCAACCTGGGCAAAAAGTGTGGGTGATGGCACCAGTGGAACCCTGCATGCTCCAGGATAGGTGGACTGGGCCTTACGAGATGGTGGAACGCCAGAGTGAAGTGACCTACCTGGTTGACTTACAGTCTCCTAGGAACCCTCTGAGGGTGCTCCATGTGAACCGCCTCAAACCCACTTCGAGAGGTCTGATGTAACCATGCTCTTGGCTACAGATGATTGGGCGGAAGAGGAGAGGGAACCTTTTCCTGACCTCCTGTCAGCCAGAGAAAAGGATGGGTCAGTGGATGGGGTGAACCTCTCGCCTACCATTACCCCACAACAGCAGTGGGACTGTCGTAAGGTGTTGGGTCAGTTCGCCTCCCTGTTCTCCCTGACACCAACAGTCACCCATTGGTGCGTCCATGATGTGGACACTGAAGACAGCCTGCCTGTAAAACAAACATTTTAAAGAGTAGCTGATAAGGTCGGGGCCAGCATCAAGGAGGTTTCCAAGCTGCTGGCGTAAGGGTAATTGAGCTATCCTGCAGCCCCTGGGGTAGCCAGTGGTCCGTGTGCCAAAAGCTGATGTGCCTGGTTAAACCCCAGAACTAAGCATGGGCGGAAAATGTGTTCCGCTCGCGGAATTTGCGGATTTTTGGCAATTTAGCGATCAGCGAATTGCGCAAAATTGCCCAAAAATCCGCAATTCGCAAGTTAGCGATTTTTTTTTGCTTGTTTACTCTTCAAAAATACAATCTTGCGCGTGCGGCGTTGACTTACCATGATTCTGATTTCGCTCAGTTCTTTTCCACCCGGTTTGCATGCGCTGCGCCATTTTGGATCTGGCTGCGTGATCGCGCGAGACTTTTCGACCACGAGTATGTCATGGAGTCCTGCCATCTTGCACTGCGAGACTTTGAGAACGCGAATACGTCATAAGGGCCCACAATCACATATCGCGACAGTAAACAATAGCGAATATGTAGATGCGACGCGCAGCTGACATAGGGCGGGAGATTTGAACAGCTTGCTTTCCCTAAGTCACAAAAATTCAAAGCCACGGTGAAAAAAATCTCGCGAACTCGCAAAAAAAAATCCGCAATCTCACAAAAGTTCGCGTATTTTGCGAACCGCAAGTACGCTTTCGCGCGAATTCGCGTACCGCGAATTTGCTAAAATTCACCCATACTTACCAAGAACTCTGGTTCTGTGTGGATTACCGTGGACTCAATGCGGTCACCAGGACTGACACTCACCCCATCCCCAGAGCTGATGAGCTCATGAATTGGCTGGGAGCTGCCCTGTACCTCAGTACATTTGACTTGACGTCTGGGTACTGGCAGATTGCCTTGACGAGTGGACAAAAATGAGGTCAGCGTTCTCAACGTCAGAGAGGCACTACCAATTCAGGGTTATGCCCTTTGGGTTGAAGGATGCCCCTGCCACCTTGCAGAGACTAGTTAACCAGGTGCTGTGTGGGCTGGAGGAATTCAGCGCGGCCTACCTGGATGACATTGCTGTGTTCAGGTCCAGTTGGGAGGAACATTTGCAACACCTTTGTGAAGTGTTGAAGGCCCTGCAGAGGGCAGGACTCACTATCAAGGCAAGTAAGTGCCATATAGGGCAGGGTTATGTGGTGTACTTAGGACACCAGGTGGGGGGAGGCCAAGTGGCGCCCCTACAGGAAAAAAATTATACCATTCTGGCTTGGGAAACCCCCAAGACCCAGACGGAGGTGAGAGTGTTTTTAGGACTCACAGGGTATTACAGATGGTTTGTGAAGAGGTATGGCACCCTTGTTGCCCCCTTGACACAAATGACTTCAAAGAAACAGCCCAAGAAGGTCATCTGGACTGATGCCTGCCAGACCACTTTTGGTTCCCTGAAAACTGCCAAGTGCACGGCGCCCATGCTCAAGGCGTCTGATTTCGCCAAAGAATTTGTGGTGCGAATAGATGCTTCAGAGCATGGTGTGGGAGCAATACTCTCACAATTGAATGATGAGGGCTTGCACCAACCCGTAGCTTTCATTAGCAGGAGGCTACTTCCCAGGGAATAGAAGGCAAGGGCAATTGAGAGGGAAGCTTTTGCTGTGGCCTGGGCGCTGAAGAAACAAAGGCCCTACTTGTTTGGGACTCACTTCCTGGTTTAGACGGACCACAGGCCCCTCAGATGGTTGATGCAGATGTTGGGTGAGAACCCCAAACTGTTGAGGTGGACCATCTCCCTACAGGGATTGGACTTTACGGTGGAACACCGCCCTGGAACAGAATACACCAATGCTGATGGTCTGTCCAGATTTTTCAACCTTAGTGATGAGAACTCCAATGAGGGTGGGTAGTTCGCCCCACTTTTCAGGTGGAGGGGACACGTGTTAGACCTGGCATTTATTGGCATGCTTACCCCTGAATTTCTGTCTCTACCTCCTCTATTTTTGATGCTGTGATGGATTTCGTTTTGCTGGCTTAGATACTTTGGGCACTTTGCCACTGCTGATCAGTGTCAAAGTGCAAGTGTTCCCTGCATAATGTATTATGGTAATTGGTTGTCCATAAATGGCATGTCTGCCTTACAAGTAATGTCCCTAGTAAAGAGCACTATGTATGCCAGGGCTGGTAATGCAAACGCTACTAGTGGGCCTGCAGCACTAAGTGTGCCACCCACACAAGTAGCCCTAAAAAGAGATCTCAGGCCTGCCACTGCAGTGTCTGAGCACAGTTTGTCAACTGCCTTGCTGTCCTGACAAGTGCACCCACTTGCCAGGCCTTACCCTTCCCTTTGTATGCACATTAGAGACCCCTATAGTAGGTCCAAGGTACCCCCCCCCCCCCTGGGCAGGGTACAGTGTATTTGAAAGGTAGGACATGTCCTGAGGTGTGTACCATGTCCTGACAGTGATATACTGCCAAATTCGTTTTTCACTGTTGCAAGGCCATCTTGCCCATAGGACAGAATGGGGAATGGTGTGCCACATGTTTCCAGCATATCTTTCCATAGGCAGAAGATGGAGAGATGCAGTTCAGTGTGCCTAAACTCAGAATTTAGTAACACATCTTTTTGTGAAGATGGTTTTTAAATCATGTGTTTAGAAAGCACGCTTTGAGAAGTGGCTGGTTTCTTGTCCAAACCATCCTGCATCCCTCTGCCTGGTCGTGTATTGACTGTCTGGGTTTGGATGTGATAGGGTCTGGGGAGTGTCCTGACACCAGAGAGGAGTAGGTGAGACAGCAACAGGCTGGCCAGCATTTGTTGTGGGGGGAGGAGTAGCCCCCTCGATGTGAAGAGGGCTGTGTTGCTACCACAAAAGGATGGCCCCACCTCCTGCGGAGCGTCTGGGGCCCAATCCCTCACTTTCAAAGGAAGAGGGTGTGCACTGGCAGGTAGACACCCAGGTCAAGTCAGTATCGGGGCCCGTACTCGCCTAGGAGTGGCAGTACCAGGGTCGGATTGTGAAGCTGCACTTTGTTTCCTTCACAACAGTATTGGGGACATATTTTGGCAGACGCTGACTGCGAGTCAGCCAAGAGTGGCATAGAGACATTCACGAACACCGCGATCAGTGCCGAAATGCTTTATTACTTGCTTTTATGATCCGCATTAATATGTGCACTACGAACTGCCTTATTACTTGCTTTTACGATCCGCATTAGTATTTGCACTACGAATTGCATTATTACTTGCTCTTATGATACGCATTAATACGTGCATTTCGGACTGCATTATTACTTGCTTTTACAATCCGCATTAGTACTTGCATTAAGGACTGTCTTATTTACACTTTACAAACTGCATTACAAACTGCATAGCATTGCATTAGGACTGCATTAGGTCATCGTGATCTGCTCATTAATAACGCAACCATCTACAAGTGATTGTGGGCCTAATACCCGTCCCAGTGAAATATTATGATTACGCATATGCTGGATATTTTTATCGTTTGATCTCATCGTATTTCTTCTTAATAAAGATATAGCTATTTTCCTAAATAAGTGTGATGTCCATTTGTGGTGTTGTCCCTGTGTTACTGAGAGTGTAGTTGCAAATACTTTACACATTGCCTTGGAGATAAGCCTGGCTGCTCGTGCCAAGCTACCGGAGGGTGAGTAGGGGTTATATAAGAGTATGTTCCTCCTTTCCCTGACTAGAAGCAAGGGTCCCTCTTTGGACTAAAGTACCTACCACAACCAACTAGAGAACCCAGTTCCAACATATATATACACTAATACATCAAATCATTACTTTGGATGTGCACACAGAGTCACTCACACATCACAAAGTCAAACCTCAAAAAGAAAACACCTCAGATGATTATAGCAACTGGAAACTGAAGGTGCACACTGTCAGCCATGCATCATAATGACTGTTATAACCACTAGAAACTGAATATGCACGCAAACAGCTACGCATCACAACGACAACAAACTGAAATCAAACACTTCACCTGGTGCAATCTTCATCCTGACTCACTCCAGACTGGGAGACTCACAGTCGAAGTCAGGAGAATCAGCAACCAGATGCCTGCACTGACAAAGTGTCTAACGTTCAGGGTCAAAGAATCCTGGTTTCTAAGTCAACAAACCTCAGCTTTATAGTCTCAAAACACAGTAGAAGGTTCTGATAGACCTTCCCTCTGCACCAATGAAACTTACTGGAATTGGCCACTTTCCATGCAAGCATTCCGGGGCAAAAGGAGTTACCACGTTCCTTCTGCATTCTCACATGTTCCAGCCTTTATCTTAACTTACAAAAGCACCTGGCACACATTCAACATTCTCCTCTCCAAAAACAAAGCAACCTTGAACCTATTAATCCAAACAACTTGAGCACTCTGGGGGCCTGCCTGGGGAGGTGGTGGGGGTGATGGTGGGGGTGAAGCATTCAGAAAAGAGAGAGTTCTTAGGCGAAGTTTCATTGTTTCAGAATATAGATAGACTTTGCAGAGAAATTGTCAATATACGGTCAAACTTCACTGAAACACATTATGCTCTTTAGGTGGAGAATGAACACTAGGCACTTTATTATTATTTTTTTTAGGTATATATATATATATATATATATATATATAGTTCCTTGCACCTTACATGTTAGCTGCTATTATGATATTCTGCTTAACGACAAATCTGCACACTAGACGGCCATCTTCTTGGAAGTGTTTTTTAGAATGCTATGCTGCCAGATAAATGTTAAATGTAGGATGCATCTTAGGTACCTATGTTATTGTACGTTATGTCTCTGCTGCTATCTAAAAGTGTTGCCCAAAGCACAATTTGCCAAATTTGCACAATTTGCACTTTAGTTTGCTAACTTCTAGGAAGAGATTTTATAGGAGGGATTTCCATGCTTTTTTATGCTAAATCCCTAATAGGGTCAGAGCTAAGGTCAGGGTGGTATGTTCAATATGCTATCATTAATATTCTATTAAAACGTTGGCATAGTTCCATGCCGGCACAAGTCACTTTAAGCATCCTTGTCACTGCTGATCGATGAATAGGAATGAACTAACAATTCTGTCTTTTAATGCTAATGGTCTAAACAACAGGCCCAAAGCCTATTCTGTAGAGAGCTGGCTCAGAGGGTATTAACATTTGCGAAGCTTATCAGATGTTAGTAAAAGTCTTAAGAACTTGGTGTGTTTCTATTTTTCATCTGTTTCGGGCATTGTACTGAGAGGAGTGGGCATTTTTTTAGGTAAGCATGTTCAATTTCAAGTTAATGCATCACACTCAGATCCGGGTGGAAGATGACCGTTCGTTCATGGAAAACTAAACCAGTTAGATCTTATATAGGCCACAATTTATGCACCAGTGATAGATGATCCACTCCCTATTCTACAATTAAAGCAAACTTGATCGGGCATTCCTGGACAGATCATATGGGGAGCTGATTTTAATTTTTTACAGGCTCCTTTAGGTGACTCGACACAGATAGAACGAAAACAAAATAAACCTAAAGTCTCTATCACCCTATCTAGTTGTAAACTTGATCTAGATATTGTAGACTATTAGCGCCTTAATAACCCAGCTAAACATGGGTACTCTTGTTACTCAGCAAAATACGATTCAGCATTGAGAATAGATTTTTTTCTGACCTCACATAATCTTGTAGTTAGTAAATATGAACACATTTTAAATGCCTTTTCAGCCTTAATCAAAACGGAAGTCGTTGTAGGGAGTAAGGACAAAAGTGCATCAAGAAGATGGCATTTTAATATATTTAATTTAGTAAATTAACTGTACTACACAGAAATAGATAATGAGATTAGTGCTTTCTTTTAAATTAATAAAGATTCCGACCCAATCAACATAATCTGGGACGCATTTAAGGCCACACAAAGAGGCATAATAATCACCTCGAAGGAGATCCCGCAACATAGGGCTAAAAAAGAGGAAAGGTTGAAGATTGAAACAAGACTTGCCCACTCGAATCAGGAATACATCAGAAACAGGGATCCACAAACTAAACATGAATTAGTAGAAGCAAAAACACAAATGAGAGAATTGTACTATGGTTTAGGCTATATTGCAAGCAGAATTTACCTTCAGACAGTCTATGAAGATAGCAAATACACTGGGAAACTTTTAGCACGGCAGGCAAAAGAGAAACAGATATGTAACAGGATTGAAAGTATCTGAATCGACTAAAACAAGTTCAATCAGTACGTTGGACATAGACGAGGTCTTCCTTAAGCACTTTAAGGGAATTTATCACTTGGACTATCATGCACCCTTGTAATCCATTCATGTTTTTTTGCACGATTTGCCAATTCCTATTTTAAATAGGAACTTTCGAGAGGAGTTGCTAGCTGATTTCACGAAGGAAGAACTCAACCTAGTCATTATCTATCTGTCCAACTGTAAAGCAATGGGGGAAGACGGCTTTCCCGCTGAATTTTTTAAATGATTCGCCTCAACTCTTAATACTGAATTTTTAAATCTTGCAAACCATCTACTACAAGGGGATGATCCTCCATTATCTTTTTGCACAGCAGTAGTGGTCAGCATTTTAAAGAAGGACAAAGATAGTGAAATCGTGAATTCCTATAGGCCTTTAAGCCTTCTAAATGTTCACTACAAAATATTTACAAAACTCCTCACTAATAGACTAAATAGTAGGTTCACATATTGGGATGGATCAGTGCGGCTTTGAAGCTGGGAGACAGCTCCATACCAATACAAATTTTGTATTAGAAGCTTTAGATTTTTTTACCATAAATAAGACCGAGGCCCAGGCCTGGTTTTTAGACGCCAAAAAAGTGTACAACCTAGTCTCATGGTATGTCTGTTTTAATTTTGGGGAAATGTGGCTTCCTAGAAGAGTTTATACATCTAATAACATGAATTCACAGGTGCAAATCTTAATCAATTCTGTAAATATAGGTACATGTCAAATAAACAGAGGCACGAGACAAGGGTGTCTTATTTCTCCGATTTTATTTTGCACTTTTTATAGTGCAATTAATAGCAATTTGACAGAAAAAGGCGTACACAGTCCCTGTTCAAGGGATGACAAATATAAAACTCTATGCCGACGACTTTGTCCCAGGAGGAAATCTTGAGGATTTTCTCATATTTCCAAGCAAAAGGTGGTTATAAAATAAATAAGTCCAAAACAGAGATCATATTGTGCAACTGTTTTATTGATTCTCTATTGCCAGAATTCAGGCCGGTATACAACACTCGCCCAAAAGAGATACTTAGGGATCTTTATGACGGATAAAGTAGAAGATCTATTACATTTAAACTATACCCCGTTGCTGAAAAAAGTGAAACGTCTGTTAGCACAATGGAATCAGCTTCCACTATTATTATTAGGTCGAGTGGCACTAATTTGTATGTCTATCCTTCCACTATTTAATTTAAGTTTCTTTTTAGCGCCGCTCCATGTGCACTACAAGCAGCTTTTTAAAAAGAGATAGATAGCATGTTTTCTTCCTTTTTATGGCCGAATAAGATACTGAGACTGACACTTAGCACTTTAAGTCACCCTGTTGCAGGAGGGCTGTCCCTTCCCAATGTTAGGAATTATTACCATGTAACTTTTGCACATCATAGTTTTAGATTTTTCTTTTTGGACCCTCAGGTGGCAGACAACTTCTTTATGAAAAAGATCTTAAAGGAAAATAATATTGTTGACCCTACAAGAATAACTAAGTACCATAAGAAAGTACGATATAAGACTCTTTAATGGGTACTTAAGCAAAAATCTCAGTTTTTAAAAAATTTTAGTATTCCAAGATTTAATATCTCAACTAGGCTGTCCCATTTTTTTACAGGGGAAACTTCTTTTTTACAGACTAGTATTCTAAAAAAATGGGAAGAAAATGGGTATGTACAAATTTGGGATTTTGTTATAGGTAACTCTTGGAAGCTATGGCCAGAGATCGAAATGGGGCTCTTTCACTCTAAAACAATACTAAAAATGTCATTTATTAGAATAAAACCCCTGTTGGAAAATTTCGATATAAAAAATGTTTCCGCTAGAGCAAATATCAGTGAAGCCTTTTATTCCCCGACCCAATGGACGATTAGTGCCTGGGTGAAAATCTTTGATGAAAATAAGCCTCTCTTGTCATATGATAAAATTTGTGATAGATGGTGGAAAAGGGAAGGGATGCAGGTCTCAAAATCAACCTGGAACAGAATTGACACCCTTAATATATCAACACTCAGAGGCGCAAACTTTAAGCGTATGCAATTCTACTCAAAAGGGCTTCTTTTCTTCATAAGATATACCCACAAATAGAGGACAGGTGTTTCCGCTGCACCAAAGAGGGTGGTGGCACCTGGTCACATATTATCTGGGGGTGTCCAAAAATCAGTGGTCTGTGGGAAGGAATTGAACTTTATCTTAGATCCACCTTAGACCCTTCCATTTTCATTGATGCATCAATCGCAGTACTGGGTTGTTCTCCCGATATTACTTTACAAGATGAAAGCCTATACATAGATCTTTAATTCTAAAATGCTTGCGATCTGATATGGTACCCTCTTTTCAGGCATGGAGAGCGTGACTAAGTAAAATCAAAGAATTGGAAAAAATACACATTAAGATCAGGCTCAATAAAAAAGTACGAGAAACGCTGGAGTTTAATATGGTTATAAGTTAGAGATAGGGGAAACTGTTTTTGAATTTATGTTACAAATACAGAGAAGACGAAGTAGCAATTCGAATAGCTAAGTCCAGTCTGCAAGGTCTTCTCCCCAACCTACTCTTACCCTACCATATGTTTACAGGCACTCTATATATCCTTTAATTTTGTACTACATGCCTGCCCCCTTCTTTCTTGGTTACAATAGGGTTTTTGAAAGAACGTTGAATTATGTCCATGCCTAATTTTCATAATCTAGTACTTTCCACTCTGTACTTTATCCAACTGTGATTTGTAGTTGTATTGTATGACTGCCATGTCTCTTCTCTGCAACAAGGCTATGGGAAAAAAATGTTAAGTTATGTTTATGCCTAAATGTTTAGCACTTTGCACATTATACGGTATCTATTATCTGTAACAGGGAGATGTGAAAGATTGATGAGATATGTTTACCTCTAAATGTCTACCACTCTGCACTTTATATGGTATTTATTCCTGATATGGAATGCTGTAGCTTTTCTTTATACATTGTCTATTGGCAAAGTAACTTGAATATTCTGAATTTTTTGCAATATGCACTTTACTTGACAATTCTGTAGCTTTGTAACTTGTATGAACTCTCAATAAAAAATAATGAAAAAAAAGTGAGTCAGAATTCAAGATACCATGAGGGCATGTCAAAGTCAATAGTAAGAACTTCACAATACTTCCCAAAGTACAACACAATGCACATTTGAGCACCACTGCCCATAGCATCACATACTTCATCTCTCAATGTACAACACAATGCACATTTGTGCCCCACTGCTCGAAACACTGCACTTTGAGACCAAAAAGTACATCCACATCTCTCTCTGTCATGCTTTCAAATGCTCATCCCACAAGTTCTGTTCTTGGCAAGATGTTCTACTCTATGACAGCTCCCACTTTAAAACTACGGGATTACATGACAGAAATCTTCAAGGGAAACAAGGCATATGCAGGACGTACATTCATGCTAAGGTAAAATGAAACAATAAAAGTCAATTAAAATGATGTTATTTAAAGGTCATCACGTGGTGTCAAACCAAAGGAGTGCCTCTAGTACTACAGACGTTGAGCATGTTTGACACTGCAGTGCCAAAGCGCTGTGCTTCTCATATACATTGTTGTATATATGATTGGCTGAGTTGAGTTAGCTGTAATTTCCATGTCAAGGGGTAAGACATATAACCGGGGCACATATCTCAAATGCTTCTCCGTGCACCTGCTGTGCTGGTTGTGTCATCCATGGAGGTAGCTCATTGATTGTGCCACAGGTTTGCCCTGGTGGAGCCCTGGTGGAGCTTGTGTGCATGGGTTACTGATACTCAACTTGGCATTTAAAAGTTACCTGCCAATGTTCTGCATGTTTCTTGCTATATCGGAGTTCTCCAAGGGGATATTGTACGATGTTGGGAAGAGGTAGAGCGTGTGTGCATTAAATGCAAGGGTCGTTAATGGCACTGGGAGGTTTGTTTGGCTTTACAGAGCCTGCTTCTCACATTGGATTAGCATGGGGAGGGGTGTAGGGGAAGCCTATTGAGCAGTATGTTTGGTATTGATGATTTCACAATGGTGAATCCTCCCCAGTAGTATTGGTGGGTTCGACATTACGGTGATGGAAGTGTTACTTTGGGAAAGTATGCATTTCGATGCTCATGACTCTGTGTGCCTGTTGTCCTATCTCCTAATTCACATATGGGTGCTAGAGGGACAGCTACATCTGTGCATTCGTGATAGAAGGCCACAAGGTAGGGCCTCAAGGGAAACTGTGGACCTCTGACTCTGAGGGATCTTAGGGGACGGTTACTTGGGAGTGGAATTGGCACCTGCATCTCACAGATGCAATCAAAGCTCCAGGGGTAGGATGGCAGACAGGACAACATTTAGAGAGAGCCTATGCATGTCAAAGGTGGCCTTTTAAAATTGATCGAATCTTCAAACCCCGATGGGGTATAACTACTGAGGCCCTGGCCTCTGAAAGTCACGACGCTTTTGGATTTGGAGCCATAATACGCTGGTTCAATACTGCAATATCGACATGAGGAATCATTTGAGCAGGAGGGACTGCAAATGGACTATCTGCAGACTTGTGGTGGCCTGGAGCTTGTCATGCTCCAGGAAGGGGACTAACACTTTGTGGATTTTTCCTGTACATTGTTGGACTGCAGCTAAAAGCCAACTGTCATGGCCTGGGTCACTAAATACTCTCCAAGGGCGAGTGAGCTGGCCTCCAGTACACAAGATGCCAAGGACACAAAGTATTTCACTGTTTTCACAAGATCATAAAGACCGCACCAGGTTCTGTGGAGATGGGTGGAAGTGATCATGGTTGAGAGAAGGACCGTCCTGACACACACCATCATCACACCGTGCAGGGAAGTCTATGTGTAAAGACCAGCAGCAGCCTGAAATGCCAGGACATGAAGAGTTAGAGGAATGCGGTGGAAGCTTGCAGAGTCAGAGGGACCCATGCATGCAACCAGAGGACTTGTGCTAGCTTGTGTTCCAGAGTGTGTGGGATGCAAGGGGTGTTAAGGCAACCTCAGCCGGGAAATTAGATTGTTGTCGGCCGTCAGATTGGGAGGACTTCAATGTTGACATTGCGGCATCTATCTGCGGTTGTTGGCTCCCTCTCCCTGAACCAACGTCCAAGTGTGCTTTGTTGTGGAGATCACTGTGACAATGCCCAAGGGGTTTTGTGGGCCTTGTAGGAAATGTTAGCTGACTTTCAGGGGCAAGGGCAGGTCACACCTCTGCTTGAGCAGAAACAATTTCCCCAGTTTAGGAGGCACGCCAGCTTCCTGAGTCACAACCTTTTGTCTAGGGGGATAGTGATTTTCTTTTGTAGTTAAATGACTGAGGGGCTGGGTCACGAGGCATAGTCAAAGACCTGTAACTGTTTGACCTTTCTGCTAGTGGGAACGTTTGACAACTACATAGAACTGTAAAGTGTATATATAACTGTGTTTTGATTTCAATGGAGAAGTATGACAATTGCGTATAACTGTAAAGTGTATCTACAATAAGTATCTCATTTTGATTTCAGTGTGCATGAGTGTAATACAAAGACAAGTGTTTTATACATACTTTGTGGAGTCTTTTTCAGATGTACCTGTGTGTTGCAAGGGTGGTGTTGTGCCAACACTTTACACTCGTACCCTGAGGATAAGCCTGACTGCCTGGTGCCAAACTACCAGTAGGTGAGCACAGATTATTGGACAAATGTATTGTGCGCATCCTATTTGGAACGGTGGATTCTGGTTGGCTTTGAAACATCTCAACCAGCCCAAAACAGCAAGGTCTAACAATGAACCTGACCACAATTGATCTAGTCTGGTTTCTACGTGTCGAAGTTGATGATGCTTTTTGATTTTAGAGCCATGGTGAGAACGCTTTTGGAATGTTCTCACATCCATCTTTTTTTGATGTGGTGATGCACTTTATTATTTTGGCTCGGCACACTGTTATGAAATGGGTTTCTTTCCCACAACATTAGCAGACTTCTCCTATGGCTGGATATTTATCTTCATGGGGAAACGAAAATCCACATCTGAAGCATAGCTTTGATTTCTTCAATGACATCGACTTATGCGCCACTTGTCTTTGCTTGTGCTTGCATTTTACAGCCAAGACTGATTCATGGTGGGCTGTTCCTGCTTCCATATTAGCAGCTTAGCGTGTGCTCATTCGTCTGCTTTCACAGGCATATGCATTTTCTCCAAGCTGAGGGTTTCTCTCACTATGCGCCTTCTAAATAAATCTGAAAGGCAGCCATCAATGACTCTGAGGCACATGACTTCTTTGTCTGTGAAATCACAGAATCTGCTATGTTTAATGAGTTTATCAAGTCTTTCAAAAACGTTTTCCATTGTTTCACCAACCGTTTGTACATGGTTGAAGATATACCTTTCATACTTAACATTCGGCATTGGCTAGTACTTGGCCTCCAATACTTCTTTTACCTTTTGTTATGATTTTCCATCAGTCTGCGAAAGTTTCTTTAGCACTTCTTTTACTGTGTTGGACATGGCCCTTCTTAGAGCATTTCCCTTAAACGTTTTGCACTTTGATCTCCTGCTTTTGGCAACTCTCTTTTTATGGCCTTAGAACTCTTGGCTCTTTCCCATCGTACTGCAGTGGGAAAGCACT
Organism: Lissotriton helveticus; assembly: GCF_964261635.1. Classification (NCBI taxonomy): domain Eukaryota; kingdom Metazoa; phylum Chordata; class Amphibia; order Caudata; family Salamandridae; genus Lissotriton; species Lissotriton helveticus. The sequence continues at coordinate 947,177,158 of NC_136068.1, forward strand.
CACACCTTTCCTACTCATGCCACAAAGGGGTGCTTACTTGACTGGTTTAAGTTTTGTACCTGTGAATGCCCTGTTAAAAGGTACACCACATACCCAGGGTGAGTACTGCACTGGCTATGAGTGGGATGCAGCACTGATTGTGTTATCCACCAGAATAGCCTGTGAAACATGTATCATGCTCAGGTTGGCCTTTCACACTCATTAACCAACCCTTAGTGCCCCTAGGGTAAGTCCTGAGGGGTGAAGCTTGCAGTAGGTGAGCAGCCAGGTAGGTAAACATGTGTGTTCTCTGCCCAGGTAGTGAAGATACCCCATGTGCGTTTTCCCCAAATAGAGTGGTCGACTTTTCCTATGGGACTCCTCCTGGGGTTTGCTGATCGTCTTGTTGTGGCCTTAGGGCTCTGAGCACATTCCTACTGTAAATTCAATGTGAAAGTGTGCATTCCCTTCTTACACATGGTGGGAAGTGTGCTTACCTGATGTTTATAAAAGATTGCCACAAGCCTGCCATTGCAGGCCTGTATGTGAGCACTTGCACAAATGATGTGCTCAAACATGTTTCCAGCCTGCTTTTGCAGGCTGGTCTGCACACTTGCACCCATGGTGTTTTTACACATGTGTCCAGCCTTCGATTGCATGTCTGTGTATGTGCAATTGCACTTATGCTCAGGCTGGTCTTTCTAAATCACTACCCAACACTAAGCCCCTTTAGGGTAAGTCTTAAGGGGTGAAGTGAGTGGTAGGTGAAATGCCGGACATGTATACATCTGTGTTGTGTTGTTTATACTACCTCTGAGGTTTGCTCTGCCCATAGGCTAAGATGGGAAAATGGTTGAAATGAGTTCAGGCAGTAATAGTGGATTGCAATGGAGCAGCCTCATAATGTTTAATATCATTAGATTCGTAATGACAAATCTTTTCCTGTGGTAAAGGTGATTCTGTCACTACTATCTTAGAAATGCGACTTAGAGAAAGTGGGCATTTATCTTCTCTAAAACTCTTTGTGTGCAATTTTAGTTTGACTCCATCTCATACTGGAGGCTGACGAGCACACCTACGAATCACCCAGTGACAGCTATAAAACATTGGGCATGCAACTGGTACGACAGACCTGTGTCATTGGAGGGCCTGGTGGGATAGATTGGAGGAAGAGGTTTTGACACATGGCCTCTGTTAGCCAGATCATGGCTCCACTAAAGATTAAGATCTGCATTCCTCTGCCTCATGGCAGATAGGACTGAAAATAAAGGGAGACATCTCAGGTACAAAGGGAAATCCTCTGAACCACCCCCCACTTCTAAGGCACACTACAGTATGAGTACTGGTGCCATAATTCTGCAGGGCAGAGATACACTTGTGGGGACGTGGGACCGGAGAACCTGGACTGCATGGTGCACATTGCCAGAGGAATCTGTTATGCACAAGGAGGATTACTGCCATTGGAAGGGTCCGTGCACCCTTCCCAAATAGAGGCTGGCCTGGGCTGACTACCTGCTGCTGTGTGACACCCTGAAATGTGCTCTCCAAGGGTTTGAAGGCTTGCCCCCTGTTCATTGGGACATCAAGGATCTCCTACAAGGGACTCACATCATCTACTTGCGACACCTGGACAGCGGTGCCCTATTAAGTACCCACATCATCTGCTGGATCTCAAGTGGTAATGCGCATGAGCCTGAAACTAATAATTGTACCTGGAGACCGGGTTGCCTTATGCGGAGCCCCAGAAGATTTTCCCACATCTAAGACTTGTGGCCCCTGTATCCTGGGGACCACAACAAGCATATTGGTCTTGTTAGTTGTGAGGATTCACTGGTTGCTGGAACCAACGTGGTCCACTTCATCGATTGCGCCGCATCTGTCTCGTGCGACATGCCGAGTACATGCTTATTGCGTGAGATGTCGGATTCACAGATTGCAACACTGGGAGGTGGGGGCATAACCGTAGTAGTGCATTGCTAAACTTGCATCTGTGTGTGTGACTGGAACTGTCAGGTGCAATCCGTATCAACATACACCAGGTGTTGTGCCTCATTTCCAGGGAGGTACGAAATTTGCAACTCTTCGCTGTGTGTGACCGGAACTGTCTGGTGTGACCCGTATCAATGCACACCAGGCATTGTGTCTAATTTCCAGGAAGGTACAAAATGTACAACTCTTCGTTGTGTGTGACCGGAACTGTCTGGTGCGACCCATATCAACGTGCACCATCGCTTGGAATCAAAGACAATGCATTGTCACTACTAACCTTCTTCCTCACTGAGAGAAAACAATCTGTTGCACTTGGTGATCATGTTTCACCCTTCTTTTCCTTTCCATGTGTAGTCCCCCAGGGATCATCATTGAACCCCACCTTGTTTAACCTTTACGTCATCCCACTGGCTGAACTTATCAAAATGCGTGGATTTTCCCTTGTGTCATACACTGATGACACACAAATAATCATATCAGCAAACCAGCTCACCAAATTTAATAGTGGTTGCGTTCCATGACTGCATGCATCACATCGGTAACTGGATGTCTGGCAATTGCTTAAAGCTCAATTCATCAAGAACAGAAGTGCTATTATTTGGTAACAATCCCTCGTTCTGGACAGCCAACTGGTGGCCTTCCCAGCTCGCCCCCTTCCTATACCAACTGAAAAAGCAAAAACCTAGGAGTGATTTTTGATACCAAACTCTCGTTTGAAGAACAGATTAATCATATTACTTCCTCTTGGCACGTGATGGTTTACCATTTGATTTGGTGTGTTGGATTTTAATGTCTAAAAGTGTCTTAATATTGTCAGAGCAGAACCCATCATGATGCTTGAATGAGGGTACATTAGGACACTGTCGGCAGTGTCAGTAACAGAGCATTCCTTTTACCTAACCTTATTATGTCTAATGTGCAGTTTCTGCCCTGAGCTGTTGTTGATTAGGGCTTTGTTCCCTGCTCCTCTCATAGGACCGTAGACGAAGAAAAACACCACACATTGTATGTCATTGACTTTTACAAGATTCAACACTGACGCAACGCACTTATGTGGATCTCTGAAACAATTGCTTGTAGGTAACTTCTTATTATGCATGGAAGTCTGTTAACTCTAAGAGATCCTATTTCTATTTGTTTTATTGCAGTCTAGTTGTGAAAAGAGTTATTGTCTGTAATGTAAAATGGTATAGCTGTTGTAAGTTATTGCAGTTGAGATGTGACGCCACAACCCGTGGTGATAGCAGACAGCGACCAAGGCAGGTCAATTAATATAATTACTAGTAGTGTTGAAACAAAAGAGATAACTAGCTAGGGTTCTCTGCTGAATTAATTCTCCCTTTAAAATTCACATTAGGTGATGAGGAGAAATTGGACAGTATGTCTATTTATTCAAATGCAGCAGTACATTTCAAGAAAGCCGGAGTCAATCTGCCTTTTACCACATATTATGTAGTATTTCTGAAGGAACTTACTTTCAGACTTACAAAAAATATGTTTTGCAAGTATTTACATGATGCTTATTGGTGTGCTTCATTGCACAGACACTGAACGTTTATTTTATGTATCAGTAAAAAAGAAAGAGATTAGGGTATTAAATGTGGGTTTAGGAGGGATTATGGCATGACCATGTGTCATAAGTATTAAATCACTTCCAAATCTATGATACATGACTATTGCAAGTGAACTCTGAATTGAGTGACTTTAGAGAAGAACTCAGCCTCTGACCTTGCACCTCTTCATGGACGCTGAACTCATTGGTGACTTCCAATATCTTTATATTGTCAGCAAAGATTTCTTCATTCCATTTTTTTTGTAAACATATTTTATTTCGTTTTGTGCAATGCTTGTCCATAAGCTTACACCTTAGTGTGTTACAGGGTTTTCATTTTTATAGAAATCTTCTCTAAAACATTCATCGTTCCTAAGTGCCCATTTGTACTGCATGTAATTCCTGATTGGTTATTCATGTTTGAAAACCCCTGCTAACCCCCCAACTCCCCCCTCCCTCTCCCGTACTGCAAGCCATTTAGGGATTTAGCTTCTGCCAGTTGTCCCTTTCCCTTGCTAGTCATTGGCCAACCGTATGGTCTTTATATTTACTTCCTCTTATCTTATCTTGTTCTGCCCGCCATGAGGAGCTTATTGGTTAGTCACACCGGGTTCAAGCCCTGGGTCAGTTTCAGGGCCCTGTCTCTGGGCTCCCCTGTCTAGTATTCGCCGTTGGAGTGGTATTACCGGATTCCTGATTGTTGCGTTTCATCTCTTCCAATAGGGCCTCCCATGCCTAGGCCCTCTCTATTCTGCCTATGCCCCTTCTCGCATTCCTCATCAGAACTCTGCTCTCGCAGCCCGCCCACTTTATTAGCTCCCACTTCCACCCAGCGATGCTAGGGCCATTTAGTGCTTTCCACCTACTGGTGATTTCCCACGTGGCTAGGACAAAGGCCAGGTTGTGAAACCTGGCAGTGATTTCGGTCTTGTCTGTGTGTGGGAACATGTTGAGCAAGTAGTGCGCTGGTGAGCATGGAACTACTCTATCAGTGATTCGGGCAATTTCCGTCGTCATCTCCTGCCAGTAGTGCGCAGATGCCCGGCAGCTCCACATCGTATGAATAAAATGTGTTCCTACTTCCTTGCATCTAAGACAATCTCACCAACTCCGCATGTGTTAATGTTTGGGGACCTAAATTGTAATATATCTAACTGCGGGTTGGAGTTGTTTAGAAATGTCGCATTGGAAGAATCTCTGAATATACCTTCAGCCCAGTTCCCCTCCAAAATTAAAACCAACAAAAGAGGTAAACTTATTTTAGATGGTTTACTTAAAGCGGATTGTTTAATTGTAAATGGGAGGCTTCCATCTGATATCCCGGCAGCTTTTACTCGTAAATCTAATAAGGGAAAATCTATTATTGATTTTATCATGATAGATTATGCCGGTTTTCACCTATTGAAGGATATGAAGGTCATTGAATCGAATCTTAGTGACCATAATGCATTGACGCTTTCTGTCTCCATTAGTCTTCAGAAAGTGGTTCCGTGGAGTCTGGATATAGATTCTGTGAATTTTGATTCCAGCTCAGGGAAATGTTTTTGGAACCCTTGTATTGTTGAAAACCTAGCGCCTCTTTTGTATTTTACCGTTGAGAATCTACCTCTCTGGGAAGGGAGAGTGCTGTTATGTTTTATTAATTTTTTAGATTCCGTAACTGCTTGTGCAAAAAAGAAATCAGGTGTGAAACAGTCCCTTGTAGCCGCTCACCCTCTACGGGCTATAAACAGAGAAATAAATAAAGTTGTAAGGGGACAATTTTTATGTTTTACCCAAGAAGCTAAATGTAAGTTGTCTATTCTAAAAAGAAGGAGAGTCAGGCTTAAGGCCCGTTTAAAACGTTCTAAGGAAGATGCCCTCTGGATTCAACTGAGGGAAGCTTCTTATAATCGCCAAACCAAGACCTTTTGGTCCTTAATTGGCAAAGGCTGTGGTACTAGAGCCAGTCCTACGCCCATTGCCATTGAGGAACAGGTGTGGGTTCACTATATCGAGAAGTTGTACAGTAATAATAATACTTATGAGTTTAATGTTGAATCTGATAATGTTTCATTTAAATTGGACTGTCCAACAGTAAAGGAAATTGAATGTGCCATTAAGAATATGCGTTCCTCTGGTGCGATGGGTCCTGACAAAATCCCAATTTCAGTATTAAAAAACCAGAGTGAACTTTGGAGTAAAATACTCTTTCCAGTGTTTGAATTCTGCTTTTTTAGCGGAACAGTCCCCCCCTCCTGGAAAGGAAGCATCATTGTCCCTTTATATAAAAAAGGGGCAAGAGATCAACCACAAAATTATCGTCAAATTGCCTTGCTTGACGCCATTGGTAAGGTGTTTGCAAAATGTGTGCTTTCTTTAATTAACGATTGGGTATCTGAACATAAAATCCTTCCCTTGGAGCAAACTGGTTTCAGACAAAATCATGGAACTTTAGATAACCTGACTGCATTACAAGTTATCAATGAAAAATATGTGAAAGTTCGGGGTGGTCAGGTATATGACGCTTTTATTGATTTCTCCACCGCTTTTGATAAAGTTGACAGAAATTTGCTGTGGAGAAAGTTATTTAACCTAGGTATGCCTGCATCACTTATTAAGTTAATTCGCGCCCTGTACTCTGACACTTGGTGCAGAGTATTACTTGGAGGTGATCGCGGCGTATCGAGATTAATTCCAACATCTAATGGGTTGAAGCAAGGTTGCCTTTTGGCTCCGTTGCTATTTTCCTTATATACTGTTGATTTACCCATCGCTCTTTCGGCTTCCGCCGGTATTGCCCCGTCCTTGGGGGGTGTTCCAATTGCATGCCTTATGTATGCAGACGACATCCTAATTTTGGATCTCACCCCAAAGGGCCTAAATAATCGGTTGCATGCACTTTCTGAATATGCTGAAAGTCATTTTTTATCTATAAATACGGCAAAAAGCAAGGTGATTTGTTTCTCTGGTAGAAAGAAGCCTAAATGTTTTAACTTTTCATGGGTTGTGGGGGGGGGAAAACTAGAATGTGTGAATTCTTATACCTTTTTAGGTAAAATTGTCACTCATAATTTAAGTGACAAACCACACATAGACAATAACTCTCGGAAGGCTATTTCTCAGGGAAAGAGCTTAGTTTCCCTGTATAAAGCCACAGGTAGAAGGCATTTTTCTATTCTTTTAGATGTTTTCAGAGCGAAAGTTCCAGCCTCCCTGTTATATGGAATTGAGTTAGTTGATCCAAAAAAATGGAGTTTTTTAAACTCTGCGGAAGGAAAAACTCTACGGAGTTTAATGTCTGTAGGCACAGCAAATTCGACTGCTTCCTTGAGACAGGAATTGGGATTACGTAGCAGCAGGGTACAAGGTCTGGCTAGTATCATACGCTGGGTAGTAGCGTTATCTAAAGGTGAACCCAATACCTTAAGAAACCTCATAAAAAATGAATTATTAGGATCTTTTAATGACTTCTCATCGATTGTAAAAAACTTCAGATTTGCTGTGTTACAATTGAAATTAGATGAGGAGACTCTATTTCTATTGTCCCCTCATCAATTAAAAACTGTTTTGAAGTCAGCTTCTTGGGAATTGGGGTTTTGCCTTGATAGAGACTTTTGTCTAGCGAAAAAAGGTTGTACGCCTGTTATTGAATCTTATACCTTGCGGAAAGCTCAACCGTATATGTACTGGAACATCTCCCATGGCGTGAGACGCCTGGTGTACTTATTAAGACACAATTTGCTTCCGCTAAAAGTTCTACATGCCAGCTGGTTTGGTTGTTCGGCACGCTGTGATCTTTGCCAATTGTATGATCAGGATCTAGATCACGTCATGTTCGTTTGCCCTACACTGATGCCCTGCAGGCGTAGATGGTTAAGACCAATTTGCTTACAACTTAACATATTTTCAGCATCTTTGTTTAAGGCAGCCTTGATTAACCCACCTAATGAAATGTTTGCTTTTAAACTGTACAACTTTTTTAAATGTTTTTTGGACCTGTATTAAGTTATCTCATGTGTTTGTGATGGAAACCTTTTTTACACATTTGTTGCTTTGTATGTATATGCTGTTTTATGTGGACCTCATAAAGAGTTCCTTATCATAATAAATAAACTTTGAAACTTTATTTCGTTTTGTGCAATGCTTGTCCATAAGCTTACACCTTAGTGTGTTACAGGGTTTTCATTTTTATAGAAATCTTCTCTAAAACATTCATCGTTCCTAAGTGCCCATTTGTACTGCATGTAATTCCTGATTGGTTATTCATGTTTGAAAACCCCTGCTAACCCCCCAACTCCCCCCTCCGTCTCCCGTACTGCAAGCCATTTAGGGATTTAGCTTCTGCCAGTTGTCCCTTTCCCTTGCTAGTCATTGGCCAACCGTATGGTCTTTATATTTACTTCCTCTTATCTTATCTTGTTCTGCCCGCCATGAGGAGCTTATTGGTTAGTCACACCGGGTTCAAGCCCTGGGTCAGTTTCAGGGCCCTGTCTCTGGGCTCCCCTGTCTAGTATTCGCCGTTGGAGTGGTATTACCGGATTCCTGATTGTTGCGTTTCATCTCTTCCAATAGGGCCTCCCATGCCTAGGCCCTCTCTATTCTGCCTATGCCCCTTCTCGCAACTCTGCTCTCGCAGCCCGCCCACTTTATTAGCTCCCACTTCCACCCAGCGATGCTAGGGCCATTTAGTGCTTTCCACCTACTGGTGATTTCCCACGTGGCTAGGACAAAGGCCAGGTTGTGAAACCTGGCAGTGATTTCGGTCTTGTCTGTGTGTGGGAACATGTTGAGCAAGTAGTGCGCTGGTGAGCATGGAACTACTCTATCAGTGATTCGGGCAATTTCCGTCGTCATCTCCTGCCAGTAGTGCGCCAATGCCCGGCAGCTCCACATCGTATGAATAAAATGTGTTCCTACTTCCTTGCATCTAAGACAATCTGCGTCTTCCCTGTGAAAGTATTGGTTTATTCGTTCTGGGATGATGTATGCTCGGTTTGTGTAAAAGCTTATCAGCCTAAATTATGTGATTCTGGACACCTTTGGCACCCTTTGCAATACATTTTCCCAGTCCTTGTCCTCAAGGGGGCATCCCAGATCCTCCGCCTAGTGGTTCCTTAGCTCCTCTAGTGGCTAAGCGGAGTCTCTTCCTATTGCCTTGTATATGCATGCAACTGCCTATATAACACCCCCAGCTATCCCAATGTATTTGCATGTGGTGTGGCGTGGCGGTTAAATAGTGCCCATCTGCCATTGTCATCACATCGCCACCGTAACCGCTCTGTGAAGCAAAAACTGGCCCTGTGGGATGTCCCAGTCAGTACTGAATTCCTCTAATTGAAGAAGTTCTCTGTCTCTTTACAAATCCCCTACCTTCGTCGCCCCTGCCTGTACCCAGTCATTTAATCCTCCCCATTGTCCCCCGTGTGGCAGTACCCTTATTGACATTGGTTGCAGTTCCGGTGAGTATGGGTGTTTCGTCTGGGTCCTCTGGAGGCATCTACTCCAGCATCGCTGTATCACTCTATGCTTATTGGCATGTATGTGTTTTGCTTTGCGGTACTCATTAGTGTTCAGAATAATTATTCCCTCCCTGGGGAGAAAGGGGCACACCTCTATCTGGCATAATCCTTCCCACTATCCATTGAGTGAATCTCTGCAGCTGCCCTGCCAAGTAGTATGCCTCAAAGTCCGGGGTTGCCAACTCTTCCTCCAACGATGGCCACTTTAACATGACCATGGCTACTAGTCATCACCCAGTCCCCCATATGAAGGCCGACTCCCGGTACCATGCCCTGGGGATCCACACAGGTAGCGTGACAATGAAGTACAGCAGTCGAGAAAGGACCACCATTTTGAGCTGGGAAATCCTTCCCGCTACAGAGATAGGGAGTTTCCCCAGAATCGCATGCTATCTTTTAAGGCCCTTATTGCCCCCCTAGATTCCTTCCTGTACATCCTAGAGCGAGTGGAAGATCTTCACCCCCAAGTATATGAAACATCGGGGATCCCACCTCAAGTCCCCCAGCCCTCAGTCGGCAGTCAGTCCTTTATGATTGAGAACAACTGGGATTTTTGCCAGTTTACTCTTAGGCCCGAGACAGCCCCAAACTCCTTCAGCATATCCCTGGCCCCCTGCAGATCCTCCTCTGAGTCTTTCAGGAACAGCAGGAGTTTGTTAGCTTATAGCCTATATGATGTACTTGCCACCCAAGTCATAACCCCTTGTATATGTCACCCATCCATCAACGACACACAGACCAACGGTTCCACAGCCAGGGCAAACAGCAGGGGGGAGAGGAGGCACACCCGACAAGTGCCCCTCTATACCCGAAACTGTTCCAAAATCGTGCGACCCGTGTGCACCCTAGCCGTTGGGCCTGCGTATAGCAGTCTTACCCAGCGTATGAATCCCCGGCCCAGTCCCATCTTCATTAATACAGCGTAGAGGAATTCCCACCCCAGAGGCCTTTTCTATGTCTATGGTGAATATCACCCCCTCCCGCTCTGCACTGCTGCCCGATTCTAGGATCGAGAGGAGTCGCCTTATGTTCAGAGTCGTGTTTCTGCCTGGTATGAAACCCACCTGATCCAGATGGACCATAGAGGTCATGTATGGGAGCAGTCTAGAGGCCAATAATTGTAGGTGTAGGGAAAGCCTATTGAGCAGTATGTTTGGTACTGATGATTTTGCAATGGTGAGTCCTCCCCAGTAGAATTGGTGGGTTCGACTTTACGGTGATGGAAGTGTTACTTTCGGAAAGTGTGCATTTCGATGCTCATTTCGATGCTCATGCCTCTGCGTGCCTGTTGCTCTATCTCCTAATTCACATCTGGTTGCTAGAGGGACAGCTACATCTGTGCATTCCCGATAAAAGGCCACAAGCTAGGGGCTCAAGGGAAACTTTGGACCTCTGACTCTGAGGGGCCTTCCAGGATGGTTACTTGGGGGTGAAATTGGCACCTGCATCTCAAAGATGCAATCAAAGCTCCAGGGGTAGGATGGCAGACCGGACAACATTTAGAGAGAGCCTATGTGTGTCAAAGGTGGCTTTTTAAAATTTATCGAATCATTAAACCCCAATGTGTAATAACTACTGGGTCCCTGGCCTCTGAAAGTCGAGACGCTTTTGGATTTGGAGCCATACTACGCTGATTCAAGACTGCAATATTGATATGAGGAATCATTTGAGCAGGAGGGACTGCAAATGGACTCTCTGCACACTTGTCGAGGCCTGGAGCTTGTCATGCTCCAGGAAGGGTACTATCACTTTGTGGATTTTTCCTGAACATTGTTGGACTGCAGCTAAATGCCAACTGTCATGGCCTGGGTCACTAAATACTCTCCAAGGGCGGGTGAACTGGCCTCCTGTCCACGAGATCCCAGGGACACAAAGTATCTCACTGTTTTCACAAGATCATAAAGACTGCACCAGGTTCTGTGGAGATGGGTGGAAGTGATCATGGTTGCGAGATAGACCGTCCTGATATACACCATCATCACACCGTGCAGAGGAGACTATGTGTAAAGACCAGCAGCAACCTGAAATGCCAGGACATGAGGAGTTAGAGGAATGCGGTTGTCAAGATCTGCCTGACAACACAAGAATTGCAGCGGCTAAAAAACAAGGGAAACACTTGTTTTAGATATGTTCACACCAAGAACAAATTAAGGATTGCTAAACTTTTTCTAAAAAGGTGTATTCTAGTTATTCAGAAATCCAACATGGCCGATGCTGACACTAACAACGAGTGGAGTCAGCGATCTAGACTTCTGAAGCTCGCGCCAGACCAGGTGCTTAACGTGCCCGGTTTGAAAACAAACTGTGCACTTCAACTGTCTGCGTGACCTGAATAGTCGCGTCTTTCAGTTGTTACCCGTATTTTGTATTTGTTTGTTCTTGTCACAGTGAATTCAGTATTAGATGTGGTACGCGTCTTAAAATAGCTTATCTAGCTATTTTTTCTGGGTTTATCTTTTGGACAAAACCAACTCGCATGCGCAACGAGGGACCCCAACAAATTACCTTGAAGAGTCAAGTAATTCAGAAGATGTTCTTCGTGGCAATTCTTCAGTTGTAAAAAGTTTCCGGTGGCAGCAGTGGTGAGAGGTGTCTACGACACCAGTTCTGAGCAACACTATGTTCATGATGGTTTCATACCACGACTAGAGTGAAACAAATGTTTCCTTATAGAGACTATTATTTAAAATCGCAATTTAATTATTCAACAAAGGAATTTCCTCAGTTTGGCATAAATTAGTTGTTTTCTGTATAATAGGTAAATAGAGAGACTATACGATAAATACTGAGACAAATACATAGAGTGTAAGATTCAGTCTATAGTGATGTATTAATTTTTCACTAGTGATACAGGAAGCACCATTCTCCATACCACAACTTAAATAGAGAGAAGCAATAGCCAGGTGGGATTAGGTAATCAATGTTAGAAAGTGTTGTATGCATTTTAATGAGTTCTTATCATCCACTGCAGGCACAACGTATCGAATTGTACCAGCTCAGCTGATCCAACCGTGTGCTTATCAACTGTCCACGCCTGGCTGCCTCTCTTTGTATATCCACTTCCCCATCCCCCTTACTAGTGCGCTGCCCAGAAGATTTCTAGTTTTCGGGTGGTAAACTGGTAGGTGGGCATTGGGTCCATCTTCGGCTCCTGTGGTTTCGTCTTGGCTCTGACAGCGGTGGAGCTTGCAGAGTTAGAGGGACCCATGCTTGCAACCAGAGGACTTGTGCTAGCTTGTGTTCCAGAGTGTGTGGGATCCAAGGGGTGTTAAGGCAACCTCAGCCGGGAAATGAGACTGTTGTCGGTCATCAGATTGGGAGGACTACAATGTTGACATTGCGGCATCTTTCCACGGTCGTTGGCTCCCTCTACCTGGACCAACGTACAAGTGTGCTGCGTTGATGGAGATCGCTGTGACAAGGCCTTAAGAGTTTTTTATGTCTTGTGGGCATTTTTAGCTGACTATCAGGGGCAAGGGCAGGTCACACCTCTGCTTGAGTGGGAAAAAGAATTCCAGACTTGGAGGCATGCCAGCTTCCTGAATCACAACCTTTTGTCTAGGGGGGATAGTGATTGGCTATTGTAGTTAAATGACTGAGGGGCTGGGTTACAAGGCATAGTCAAAGACCTGTGACTGTCTGACCTTTCTGCTAGTGGTAAAGTTTGACAACTGCATAGAACTATAAAGTGTATATATAATGTGTTTTGTTTTGATTTCAATAGAGAAGTATGACAATTGCGTATAACTGTAAAGTGTATCTACAATATGTATCTCATTTTGATTTCAGTGTGCGTGAGTGTAATCAATAGTCAAGTGTTTTATACTTACTTTGTGGAGTCTTTTTGTGATGTACCTGTGTGTTGCAAGGGTGCTGTTGTGTCAACACATAACACTCGTACCCTGAGGATAAGCCTGACTGCTTGGTGCCAAGCTACCTGTGGGTGAGCACAGGTTATTGGACAAATGTATTGTACACATCCTTTTTGGAATGGTGGATGTTGGTTGGCTTCGATACATCTCAGCCAGCCCAAAACTGCAAGGTCTAACAATGAACCTGACGTCAATTGATCTAGCCTGGTTTCTACGTGTCGAAGTTGATTATGCTTTTTGATTTTAGAGCCATGGCGGGAACGCTTTTGGAATGTTCTCACATCCATCTTTTCTTGATGTGGTGATGCACTTCATTATTTTGGCTCGGCACACTCTTATGAAATGGTTTTCTTTCCCACAACATTAGCAGACTTGTCCTTTGGCTGGATATTTATCTTTATGGGGAAATGAAAATCCACATCTGCAGCATAGCTTTGATTTCTTCAATTACATCGACTTGTGCACCTCTTGCTTTTGCTTGTGCTTGCATTTTATAGCCAAGGTTGATTCATTGTGGGCTGTTCCTTCTTCCATATTAGTAGTTATCGTGTGCTCATTCTTCTGCTTTCACAGTCATATGCATTTTCTCCAAGCTGAGGGTTTCTCTCAACATCCGTCTTCTAAATAAATCTGAAAGGCAGCCATCAATGACTCTGAGTCTCGAGGCTTATTTGTCTGTGAAATCACAGAATCTGCTATGTTTAATGAGTTTATCAAGTCTTTCAAAAATGTTTTCCATTGTTTCACAAACCGGTTGTGCATGGTTGAAGATATACCTTTCATACTCAACATTCGGCATTGGCTTATACTTGGCCTACAATACTTCTTTTACCTTCTGTTATGATTTTGCATCAGTCTGTGAAAGTTTCTTTAGCACTTCTTTCACTGTGTTGGACATGGCCCTTCTTAGAGCATTTCCCTTAAAGATTTTTCTTTTTGACCTCCTGGTTTTAGCAACTCTCTTTTTGTGTCCTTAGGACTCTTGACTCTTTCCCATCGTACTGCAGTGGGAAAGCACTCACACCTTTCCTACTCATGCCAGGAAGGGGTGCTTACTTGACTTGTTTAAATGTTGTACCTGTGAGTGCCCTGTAAATAGGTACACCTCATACCCAGGGTGAATACTGCACTGGCTAGTAGTGGGATGCAGCACTGATTGTGTCATCCACCAGAATAGCCTGTCAAACATGTATCATGCTTAGGTTGATCTTGCTCACTCATTAACCAACCCTGAGTGCCCCTAGGGTAAGTCCTGAGGGGTGAAGTTTGGGGTAGGTGAGCATCCAGGTAGGTAAACATGTGTATTCTCTGCCCGGGTAGTGAAGAAATCCCATGTGCGTTTTCCCCAAATAGAGTGGTCGGCTTTTCCGATCGGACTCCTCCTGGGATTTGCTGATCGTCTTGTGGCCTCAGGGCTCTGAGCACATTCCTACTGTAAATTCAGTGTGAAAGTGCGCATTCCCTTCCTACACAAGGTGGGAAGTGTGCTTACCTGATGTTTGTAAAACATTGTCACAAGCCTGCCATTGCAGGCCTGCATGTGCGCACTTGCACCAATGATGTGCTCAAACATGTGTACAGCCTGCTATTGCAGGCTGGTGCGCACACTTGCACCCATGGTGTTTTTAAACATGTGTCCAGCCTTCCATTGCATGTCTGTGTATGTGCAATTGCACTTATGCTGAGGTTGGTCTTTCTACATCACTACCCAAATCTAAGCACCTTTAGGGTAAGTCTTAAGGGGTGAAATGAGTGGTAGGTGAAATTCCGGGCATGTGTACATCTTTGTTGTTTGCCCAGGTAGTGAGGAATAACCATGTGCGTTTTCACTACCTATGAGGTTTGCTCTGCCCATAGGCTAACAAGGAGAAATAGTTGAAATGAGCTCAGGCTGTAATAGTGAATTGCAGTGGAGCAGCTTCATAATATTTAATATCATTGGATTCGTAATGACAAACCTTTTCCTGTTGTAAAGGTGATTTTGTTACTACTTGCTTAGAAATGCGACTTGGAGAAAGTGGGCATTTCTCTTCTCTAAAACTCTTTGTGTGCAATTTTAGTTTGACTCCATCCCACACTGGAGGCTGGGGAGCACACCTACGAACCACCCAGTGACAGCTATAGAACATTGGGCATGCAACCGGAACACCAGACCTGTGTCATTTGAGGGCCTGGTTGGATAGATTGGAGGAAGAGGTTTTGACACTTGGCCTCTGTTAGCCAGATCATGGCTCCACTAAAGATTAAGATCCGCATTCCTCTGCCTCCTGGCAGATAGGACTGGAATTGAAGGGAGACATCTCAGGTACAAAGGGAACCCTTCTGAACAACCCCCACTTCTAAGACACACTACAATATGATCACTGGTGCCATAATTCAGCAGGGCAGAGATACACTTGTGGGGATGTGGGACCGGAGAACCTGGACTGCATGGTGCACACTGCCAGAGAAATCTGTTATGCACAAGGAGGATTACTGCCATTGGAAGAGCCTGTGCACCCTTCCCAAATAGAGGCTGGCCTGGGCTGATTACCTGCTGCTGTGTGACACCCTGAAATGTGCTCCCCAAGGGCTTGAGGGCTTGCCCCCTGTTCATTGGGACATCAAGGATCTCCTACAAGGGACTCACATCGTCTACTTGTAACACCTGGACAGCGGTGCCCCCTTAAGTACACACATTATCTGCTTGATCTCAAGTGGTAATGTGCGTGAGCCTGAAACTAATAATTGTACCTAGAGACCAGATTGCCTTATGCGGAGCCCCAGAAGTCTTTCCTGCATCTAAGACCTGTGCCCCCTGCATCCTGGGGACCTCAACAAGCATATTGGTCTTGTTGGTTGTGAGAGGATTCACCAGTTGCTGGAACCAACGTGGCCCACTGCATCGATTGCGCCGCATCTGTCTCGTGCGACATGCCGACTGCATGCTCATAGCTTGAGATGTTGGGTTCAAATGTTGCGACGCTCGGAGGTGGGCGCATAACCTTAGTAGTGCATTGCTAAACTTGCATCTGTGTGTGTGACTGGAACTCTCTGGTGCAATCCGTATCAACATACACCAGGTGTTGTGCCTCATTTCCAGGGAGGTACAAAATTTGCAACTCTTCGCTGTGTGTGACCGGAACTGTCTGGTTTGACCCGTATCAATGCACACCAGGCGTTGTGCCTAATTTCCAGGAAGGTACAAAATGTACAACTCTTCGTTGTGTGTGACCGGAACTGTCTGGTGCGACCCATATCAACGTGCACCATCGCTTGGAATCAAAGACAATGCATTGTCACTACTAACCTTCTTCCTCACTGAGAGAATACAATCCATTGCACTTGGTGATCATGTTTCACACTTCTTTTCCTTGTGTAGTCCACCAGGGATCATCATTGAGCCCCTCCTTGTTTAACCTTTACATCATCCCACTGGCTGAACATATCAAAATGCGTGGATTTTCCCTTGTGTCATACGCTGATGAAACACAAATAATCATATCAGCAACCAGCTCACCAAATTTAATAGTGGTTGCGTTCCATGACTGCATGCATCACATCGGTAACTGGTTGTCTGGCAATTACTTAAAGCTCAATTCATCAAAAACAGAAGTGCTATTATTTGATAAGAATCCCGCGTTCTGGACAGCCAACTGGTGGCCTTCCCAGCTCGGCCCCCTTCCTATACCAACTGAAAAAGCCAAAAACCTAGGAGTGATTTTTGATACCAAACTCTCGTTTGAAGGACAGATTAATCATATTACTTCCTCTTGGCACGTGATGGCTTACCATTTGATTTTGTGTGTTGGATTTTAATATCTAAAAGTTTCTTAATATTGTCAGAGCAGAACCCATCATGATGCTTGAATGAGGGTACATTAGGACACTGTCGGCAGTGTCAGTAACAGAGCATTCCTTTTACCTAACCTTATTATGTCTAATGTGCAGTTTCTGCCCTGAGGCTGTTGTTGATTAGGGCTTTGTTCTCTGCTCCTCTCATAGGACCGTAGACGAAGAAAAACACCACGACGGGGATGTCATTGACTTTTACAAGATTCAACACTGACGCAACGCACTTATGTGGATCTTTGAAATAATTGCTTGTAGTTAACTTCTTATTATGCATGGAAGTCTGTAATAACTCTAAGAGATCCTATTTCTATTTGTCTTACTGCAGTCTAATTGTGAAAAGAGTTATTTTCTGTAATGTAAAATGGTATAGCTGTTGTATTGTACGTTATTACATTTGAGCTGTGACGCCACAACCCCTGGTGATAGCAGACAGCGACCAAGACAGGTCAATTAATGTAATTACTAGTATTGTTGAAACAAAAGAGATAACTAGCTTGGGTTCTCTGCTGAATTAATTCTCCCTTTAAAATTCACATTAGGTGATGAGGAGAAATTGGACAGCATGTCTATTTATTCAAATGCAGCAGTACATTTCAAGAAAGCCGGAGTCAATCTGCCTTTTACCACATATTATGTAGTATTTCTGAAGGAACTTACTATCAGACTTACAAAAGATGTGTTTTGCAAGTATTTACATGCTGCTTATTGGTGAGCTTCATTGCACACTGAACGTTTATTTTATGTATCAGTAAAAAAGGAAGAGATCAGGGTATTAAATATGTGCCATGAGTATTAAAACACTTCCAAACCTACGGTACTTGACCATTGCAAGTGAACTCTGAATTGAGTGACTTTAGAGAAGAACTCAGCCTCCGATCTTGCACCTCTTCATGGACACTGAACTCATTGGTGACTTCCAACATCCTTATATTGTCAGCACAGATTTCTTCATTCCATTTTTTTTGTAAACATAGTTTATTTCCTTTTGTGCAATGCTGGTCCATAAGCTTACAACTAAGGGCCAGATGTAGCTTGCCAAATACCGGTCGGTAACGGCCGATTTTGCCTTTTGCCAGGCCCTTAATGGCTGCTGTAATCTCATGTTCTGAGATGTTAGCTCCCAGTTGGTCTGGGTCCTCCCCGTATAGCGTGTAAAAGGGGATCCCCTCTAAGTAATCTTTTATCACCACGTCCCCTCGGGGCTCAGAGCTCTTATATAGCTGTTTATATTAGTCTAGGAACCTATTATTTATGTCTGTCTGCCTATATAGGAGGCGTACATCTGGGTCGGCTACATCTATAATGTTATTCCCTCTGCAGGATGGGTTGGCCAGCCATGCCAGCAGCTTTCCCGCCTTGTCCCTCTCCGCAAGAGTCCGGTCCATGTATTTTTTGTAGTCAAAGCATCTCAGGCGCACTTCCTGAGCAGCTCCTTCCTCTTTTTCCTCCAGGAGTTCCTGTCGGAGCTCCGGGTGCTCTGGGCTTCTCCTCTCTAGCTCTTTCAATGTACGTCTGCTTTTTCTATGTCCGTGACTAATGTCTGCTGTACCCCAATTTGTGTTGCCATACACCTTCCCCTGATTAAAGCCTTGAAGGCCTCCCATTCCGTCAGTCTGGAGTATGTGTAGTGGGCATTGTCGGTAAATTAGGAGAAGATATGCCCCCTGATCTCATGGTGGAATAACTGGTCTTCGAGTCCCTGTGGTCTGAGGCTCCATGTTGGAATGGGCAGGAGCTGAGTACCCCACTGAATCCTCACGAGGAGGGGATTATGATCTGATATTATGCAAGTCGGGTACTCTGCTCCTTGCGTCGTGGCGGGCATGTCTGGAGAGCAGAGGAATGCATCCAGCTGTACGTGGAGTTCATGTGCTTGTGAAAGGTGTGAATATTCTTTGTCCAGTGGGTGCATGAGCCTCCAGATATCTACCAGTCCCCACCGGGTTTGCCAGTCTCTAAAGGCCCTGGCTGTTCTGTGCACTGGAGAGTCATGTAGTGAAGAGTGAGAGCGGTCGAGGTCCAGGTCTGCCACACAGTTAAAGTCTCCCTCTATAATAACTGAGCCAATCATATAGGGTGCCAATATCCCAGACATCTTCCCCAGGAAGGCCACTTGGCCTGTATTCGGCCCGTAGAGGTTAATTAGTGTCAAGTCTTATCTGTCCAGCCTCCTTGTGACTATAAGGTACCTGCCCTCCGGGCCAACTTTATGCCCCGTGTGTTAGAAGGGGACCCCCGCCCATATCCAAATTAATACCCCCCTCGCGAATGCAGAGAACGAGGTGCAGTAGGCCTGAGCCCTCCACCCCTGGTGCAGTGCAGCTCCCTTTGGCGCCAGGATATGTGTCTCCTGTAACATGGCGATGTGCGCCCCACGTCTGTTAAGGTTCGAGAATGATTTATGTCACTTGTACGTGGAGTGCATTCCTCTGATGTTCCAGGATATCAGGTTATACGTTACTCTATCCTTCCTCTTTATTTATTCTTCTTGCTCTCCGCCTGACCTCCTGGCTGGGAATCCCTGGGGGATAGCACCGGCGGTTGCGATCAGAACTAACTATACCTAGTTCTATTTCTAGTAGCCTGCAGTGCCCCAAACTTAAAACTCTATGAACCCCCCAATGTCCCCTCCCCAGGTAAAGCGAGGTTCTCTCCCTCATCCAAACTAAGCACTCACCTGCAACTGTATAAATTGTCCAAAGTTCAAGTAATGACGGGGCAGATGCTTACATGGAAAAGAGCCACGTCCTCCTGCCCCCACCCGGGTTTCCTCCAGCCCTGTGCTTGTAAGATTTAGCCATACAGTTGTGTTCTCAGGCCCTCCCAGCTCACAAGAGCACATGTTCAGTTCTATGGGTCTCCCCCAAGTTTAGCATCCCATGAACATACTTGCATATATCTCAGAGGTTCATATGATATCGTCCGCCGATCTGGGAGTTACGTCGGGAAACTCCTGACTGGATTCCCCCACTGTGCTAGTGCTATGATCAGGATGCGAGCCTCTTGGGTCTTTCCCGGACACTGAGGCTGTGTCTCATTGCCCAAGAGTGCTGAGAGATGCAATCGCCGCCACTGCTCTGTCCCTCCCCTGTTGCATTTCCTCTGCAGTAGGCAGGCTCGCTGGTTTCCCTCCATTACCTCTGTGTCGCGCCCTACCTTTGTCTTGTCCCTCATGCCTCTGAACCGCACTGTCCTGTGGGGCATGCTGGTCGATCCACTCCCACACCTCCTGCGGCGTAGTGAAGAACTTGGTCCCGCCTGCAGTCAACAGTCTTAACTTGGCCGGGAACACTATTGAGTATTGTATGTTCAGCTGTCGCAGCTTCCGCTTGGCAGAGACATATGACGCTCTTTGTTTCTGAACCTCCCGGGAGAAGTCCAGGAAGATCCTGACAACAATGTTTGCCACTCTGAGCTGCCCTTTCTTCCGAGCCTGCTTCAGCACATGGTCTCTGTCCTGGTAGAATAGCAAACGTGCCACCACCGACCTCGGCGGTCCTCCTGGTGGGGGTGCTCTTGCTGGGACCCTATGTTCTTGCTCCAGCGCAAAGTATTGGGATAGTCCTTCTTCTGCCACTTCGGCGCGGATTCAGTGCTCTAGGTAGGCCACCATGTTGTTTCCCTTCTCCTTTTCCAGAAGGCCCACTATGCATAAGTTGTTACGCTGTGCTTTGTTTTCAGCGTCCTCTGCCCTAAGTTCCAGTCCCTGCACTCTCTTCTCCATGTCAGAGAGCCTTTGGTTAGACATGGTCACCTGGGGTTTTAGGTTACAAACTTCGCCCTCTGTTGCTGAGACTCAGACTGCCAGTTTCCAATGGTCTACCCTCAGTAGCCCCAGGTCTTCTCTGAGGGTGTTGATTTTGGTTTCCACTGCCCTCCTTGATGTCTCTATGGCTCGAAGAATGTCAGAGAGAGAGGGGTCTTCCGGGGCCTCTCTCCCCCCAATTCAGGCCCGTTGTCCTCGTGGATGTGCCCCTCCATTCCTACCCCAGCAGCTCTTGTTGTTCCTGTTCCCGCCTTTTGGTGATTTTGCCCATGATGCCTACCTCCTCTTGGCGAGATCTGCTTGGCAGGGTTCCTTTTGCGTTGCACGTGGTTGTGCTGGTCGATCTGTGATCCAGTCTCTGGTGCCCCTCATGTCCCAGATGGGTCAGTGTGTGTTGGTCCAGTGGGGTTCTCCTGGTTTGGCTGTTCTGCTGATCGTTTGGTTCCCCTCACACTCCAGCCGCTATGAACACTGGCATTGGGGGTCAGTGTCCCGCTTGGTGTAGGCCCGCCTGTCTGGGCTGGTTTCCAGCCGGTCCCAGGTCCGTTGCTTCTCTTTTGACTTCTTAGCAACCCCTTGTTGTCGAGTTCAGGCTTCTGATGGGTCCCGGTCGTACTGTGCCCTGTGAGTTATTTTCTCCACACCAACGCAGCCCGCGCAGGGCTACCTCACGCTGATGGTTTGCTGTTCCCAAAAAGGCCTCTCCTTTCTTGGCTGCCGCTCTCACAGCTCCAGGTCGTCCCCCTCTTCGCATCTATTTCCAGAAGCAAGGGGGGAGGGACATCTCTCTTCACCCAGGGCGAACTCCGGCATGCCCACCACCTTTTTCTGGCTGATGCCACTTTTGCCATCGTTTGGGGCTCTGTCTGCCCCCTTTTCCACTCCCAGTGAGTTAGGGGTTACGTTTTAAATGGCTGGCCTCACCTCTAGTATCCCTTCAGCCATGCTGCAGAGGCTACGCTGCCTCTATTGCTTCAGCCGGACGGGGCATCTCCCGCCCTGTGCTACTTGTTGCACTGGGGTTCTCCTTTCACCCTGCCCCAGTGGGGGCTCACCCGCTAGTCCCGGCCGCTGCTGATCTTGTGCACCCATGAGGTTCAGTCCACTTCCATTCTGCTCGCACCGATCTGGAGGCTGGAGTCCCACTAACGGATTCCGCTGTTGTCTCCCTTTCAGTCGCACTGCGGGGCATGCCTACCTCATCACGGGCTTCCTGCTCCAATGCCGGCGTCGTCCTGGCGAGCCTCTTCAGCTCCTCCAATCAGGTGTCTCTTGTTCTCTGCCGTTGTCTGTAGATGAGTGGCCGCGATCTAGCCCGTCCTCTTCGCTTTTTCATGGGGGCTTGTACTTTGGTTCTGTAGGTTGCCTTTGCCCTTAGATTCCGCCGCCGGACTTAGCTCTGCGTCGCAGGCGCCATTTTGCCTTTCCTCACGTCCCTGATGATGGCAGGTTCACGGCTCATTCCTGCTTCTTTTTTCCCAGGAAGCTGTAGATCCTTTGTTTCCCACGTGTTTTGGAAGTCGAGAGAGCTTTTTTGTTCCTTTTGGGGCCCCCTATGATAGTCAGGATGGCACCAGATGGGGGATTGCTGGCGGGAGCACGGATCTAGACTTCCTTCTCCATTGGCGCCCAGCCACGCCCCCGCAGATTTCTTTCTTCCATATGGACTCAATGTTGGGTTTCTGTGTGTTTGCGTTGCTGAGACCTAATGCAGTCATAGTACAACAAACATCACAGAAAGGAAGCGTGTGCAACTGTGCAACTTCTTAAATAGGTCAACACAGCTTTCAGATTTCTACATCACCTACCAGTTCATGCGAGGTTCAAGTTCCAAATCCACTTTATCATTCAGAAGGTGTAATGGAGCAAAGGATAATAATGCCATCACAATCTGGCACAACAGTAAAGCCTCAACAAAAAATGTGTATTCATCCTCTGCCCATCTTATCACTCAGTGACTGTACAAAAGGATGAACCATTGAAAGAGCGCTCTTGAAATTAGGAGCCCCACCAAGAAATGTGGAAATTATTGAATCTCAGCTTGAGAGAGGAGGTGGGAAAGTTATGGGGCTTATATACAAGGCCCCTGAGCCGCCTGTAAGTTACTTTTTCTTATATTAAAGGTGACGCACCTGTGGCACACAGACTGGTTCATAAAATGCCAGAACAATGTAATGTTCCATTCCACTTTTATCTCAACTTCTCAAAAATAAAGAAAGCAACTGAAGAATATTTGAATAGGGCCCAATTCCAATTGTATTCTCACTCCACTTAACAAATCAAAACAAAATCTTGTCACCTACATAGTAGCGACATCAAGTGCTTTGTGAAACATCAAAACAAATAAACAATCTCATATATAAATAAATAAATGGATACCGAAATACATTTCATTTCTGAGTATGTAGTGATCAATTTCTACAATTATGTTTTTCCACAGGTGTGTTATTTTTAAGGTGTGCATGTATCTGCAGAAAGCTGGGGGAACAGTGACCCTCTCTCTAACGTTGGTTTTTTAGTTCTGGGACTTTCCTGTTCTGACAAAGATCTTTTCTCTCTCAAAGGGCTTTGTGGTCTTATGAGGAAAGGATGGTGTGGTGTGGAAATATGGGCAGAACACATGTATTTCATTAGCTTTTAACTTCTGATTGATTGATCGATCGATGCTACTACCTCCTTCTTCACATAGTAAGTACCATCCACATCTTAGCCCTCTGATACTTCCTCAGTGTCCGGTGTGTGTGGTGGGGTAATGGCTGCATCACAGGATGCCACATACACATCAGGGTCCAATGGGGATGGGGTTGTATCACTGTGTGCCACTGACACATCAGGAGTGAGAGAGGTGTGTGTCTCAGTTCCCGCTGCAGTCATCTGGGACCGGCTCAGTGGCAGCAATGGCAGGATGCTGAACTGCAAGGCATGGAAGATCCCAGCTACATCTCGCTGGTGTTCAGCCGTGGCAGCCATACTTCCAGCCTGCATCTGCTCCATGATCTCAATTGTCCTGCGTATCTGTGCCAACTCTGTGCTGTCATCTCTGATGCCTGTCTGACTAGACAGCTCTTGTATCCGAGAGATGGCCCCAGCGATGTCAGCCAAGGATTGTTGTGGAGCATGGTACGGGAGCATGGTACGGACAGTGTGTGTCCATTAGGGACTGTAAGTGGTCCCTGATGGGACTAAAACACCCACGTATGGCATCGAGTTTGGCCGCCACAAGCTCAAACCCACCCACAGCTGATCAACCAACTCCACCTGGCAACCCAACACACAGCATTGAAATTCCGTGTGTTGTTCGGGAGGTCCTGGGAAACAGCTGTGGTAGTGTGTCTTTCCTGCTGTGTGGTCTGTGCAGGTGGTGGGGTCACCTCCAGGCAGTTGGGCTGCCCTGCACCTGGGGGTGGGGGTGGGGTGAGGAGGCTGTCCATTAGCCGTTGGAGGGTGTCTGAACATATGTGCAGGTTGTCCTCTTCATCATCACTGATGGAATTTGTGGTCTGCTCTGCAGTAAGAGTTGTTTGTCCCCCTGCAATGTTAAGGGGAGATGCATGTTAACAAAGGTTCCCATGTATGTTGCTGTTGTATGGTGTTTTAGCATCCGAGCGAAATTTACCAATTCATGCCCTTATATAGGTATAATTCACATTACCCTTATAGAGACATAAAACTCATACCCATATTTAGACATAACCCATTCAATCAAAATACAGGCATGGCTACTTCCACTAATTCCTAAAAGCCACAACGATTTCTTGGAAAACTCGGCTTCAGCAGTCAGGGACATCCCCTTGCTTGAAAATTGATTTGTCCTAGAAATCATGGCATTTTCAAAAAACTAACCAATATGTTGGGAACGAAATCACCCCCGATCCAGAAGCACTGTTGCATTGCCAAAAAATGCCACAATTGATTTCCATTCAATCTTTTTATTCTTGTTATTCCAATCATTTCAATTTTTCAGTTCATTTTAGCACTTGAAATCCATATTTTGTATATACATCTGATGCTGAAGGTATGCTCATCCAGGCCTTTTCCATAAAACAGGACTTATACAAATTTCATCCTCATTAGTGTGTCTTTCCCAATGTATTTCAGGCATTTTACTTGCCCTTCTTCATGGGTTCACTACAAATATAAGCAATAACTTTAGACATTATGTTGAAATGTATAGAACACTTTACATCATAAGCTTGTGACATGCTCATTGTATACACATTGATAAACTGCTTCACTTGGCGTTTTCTCTCTAATAGTCAACAACATAAAACCTAAATTTAATATAACCCATTACTTCTCCCTTTATGTCTCACGTAGATAACCATATTAACACTATGTGTAAATATCGCCCCACTGCCTGAATTTATAAGTTTAACCCATGCGCATCAAACCAAACGTTATAAAAACGCTCCCGTACCTGTGTTAGCATGTCCTGAACTTATTCCTCCTTTTTTTTACAAAACCAGATGTCAGCTCTCTCACACCTGCTTCCCTTTTAACTACCTATGAGGTTCCTTCCCCTCTCTCTTCTACGTCATGCTACTCTACAGGACCCATAATCCTCTATTCAATGATACCGGAATCAACTATCCGTTACGGCCGTGAATGATCAACATATGACGATACCTGCACCAATTTACCACGCCCTCCCTTGCGATGTGTCCTACTACGCCTGATTTAACTGTCTACATGAAGCATAAGATGTACAAAATGCAAACATATAATAGAATTACAATTTGTTTTTTTAAAATACAAGTCCATATAATAAGCTGCTCCATATCGGAACTTTTTTGTAGTAAAGTGCTTAAAACCATCAAAACATAAGCGTCACTTACGTTTGTTGCAACAGGAGCAGTTCAAACTCGCTCCCCCAAGTTGTGGCGAACAAGGTTTTCAAGTGACCATCCATTTTATCAAAGTGAGCCATGTACTCCGTGGGTGCTACTTCAAATTGGGCTGAAAAGTTAAATTACTAAATGACGGGTTGAAGTGCACTCCTTGTACTTGCTGTTTTCAAACTTGAATCATTTTAAATTGCGTGCATCCCGGAAAAGTGGTCCGCCCATTGGCCACATGAAAGTAAAAACCAATATGACGGGAACGAAATCACCCCCGATCCGGAAGCACTGTTGCATTGCCAAAAAATGCCACAATTGATTTCCATTCAATCTTTTTATTCTTGTTATTCCAATCATTTCAATTTTTCATTTCGTTTTAGCACTTGAAATCCATATTTTGTATATACATCTGATGCTGAAGGTATGCCCATCCAGGCCTTTTCCATAAAGCAGGACTTATACAAATTTCATCCTCATTAGTGTGTCTTTACCATTTACAAAAAACTACCATTCCCTTGGGGTTCTTTGATGACGTTATTATGTCCGACTTTACGTCAAACCAGGCACCTTCAAGGTATAAATATGCCTACACTTGCCCTAGCAAACACACAGTGGTTCGAGCAGCTCAACTATCTACTTGCCTGACGCATCTCGCTACCGCAAGTGCAGAAGGAAGCCGACCCTCCCGCTGACGCACTGACAGAGCAGCTGCATTTCTCTCGCGGAGAATCCAGCTATAGTGTTTACAAGCTCCCCTCGCAGGGTGTTGGGAAATCGAGTCCTGAGACAGAGATACCAGACCTCCTTCATAGTAAAACCAAGGTACGGAGCTGATTAGACCCTAAGAGAAATCTTGGTCAGATTCTTGGCAAAGAAAAACTAAACCTATGCTACACCTCACTTACTTCTTCCCTCGTACTAGACTTAGGTTAAGTACATCGGGGTAGGCGTATTTTAGAAGCACCAGTTGAGTACGTTTTAGCCTTTATTATTTATGTATGTATTAATCTAGGAACCATATAATGCTGTTACAGTATTTTATAATACTCTTCTTACTGTGCGCATTATACTTTGCAACCAGTATTACAATTGTAGCAGTTCATTTTACCTGTCTGAGAAAGAAGACTGTTCAATAAACCACAAAGAGGAGCAGACTATACGGTGCTGAGCATTGAAAAACTGGAAAGATTACCATTAACTGTTTCAAAAAAGTCTGCAACAGAATGGATAATACACGGGATAATCACTCTGCCTGTCACAATTTTTAACTTTCAATACTGTTTGAAACATATACCAGTTGCCGTGTCTGAAAGGTTGGATAAGGAATACATAAAGTCAACCTGGGAATTACCATACACACAAATATTGGAGTGGGGGAAAAGAAGTATTTCTTAGTGGTACACAATGCAAAAGCGCACTAAGCGGTACACTTTTATGCCAGGGTAATAATTTACATGGAGACTGTGAAGGTTCTTCAAACAACTTATCCTGCCACCTGCAAGGTTCTCTAGCAGCAGTGATAGATCTCATTTTTAGGCAGCTTTCTAACGGGAGCTACATAATGTTGAATGATCACGAATGTTGTGGAATGATGCCAGGAATAGCCTATCTCGTAACAGTGTCAGCCAGGGTCACTTGTTGTATGCAAGTATTGTTTCCTAAAGCTAAGACAGACAGGGGGTCCCCGCTATGGCCTTCACTGAACATCTCTTCTATTCGAATTGATACTTTAAGCAGAATGAAAGCCATTCTTTTACAAAAAACTGTGCCACTGACCTCGTGCAAAGAGACGTATGAACTACAAGTTGCAAGGTCCTCTACAGAGATACATGCCCTTTTATCCACAAACTGTCCAATAGATTTCTTAGAAATGTTAGGTCGTATCTTAAACATGTCTGATACCAGTGGTATTGTACATGTCTTTAAGACAGTTTTTTAGGGACTGTTAGCACCTTTTAAAGTAGTCCGCTGCATTTTTCCAAACTTTGTGCACTCTGTGTTCGGCGGCCTGCCTCTCATTTTGGGACTTGTAGCAGGAATACTATTCTTGTTCCTTCTGCTCCGATATGGCAAGTCCGTTCAGCAACGATACCCAGATTACCATTGAGAACACTCTCCTGGCAATGAAGTGTCGTGGGCGAATGATACAGATCCTGGGCTTGGCTTGTCTAAGAGACCTGAATACCACATTTTTTCTATCATTCCGACCAATCTGGCAAGATTGCATCTTACCTGTTCTACGATGCCTCCTGTGTGGAAAAGAATGCGTGTTGGATGTCTGTCTAACACTTCCATCAGCACTGCCAACGGATGTTGATACCCTGCTTGGTTCAGTACCGGCCCATGCATCGTGTTGTCCCCAGTGGCTACCAATCTGGAGGACGGCATTCATTGAGATCTCACAGACGCAATCTGCTGACGGTGAGATACGTAGATCGACAGGCACACAGGTACCATCTCCGACAAACATTGCTAATGCGGCTAACGCTGATGGAAAAGCTTCACATTTTTGTGCTATTGGTTTACTTAATGAAGTGGTCCAACTTTCACCTACTGAGGTAGACCATTTCTTTGCCAGCTTAGAAGATTTGATGTTTTCTCCAGACAACGAGAATTACTTTTTAAGTTAGCACACAGCGTTCTATGGGACTCTGTATTCGACCTTCACTTCTTAAAACAAAACTTCCAACTTTAAGAACTCTGGGGCATATTACCAAGGGTGGTGATAGACCATTATCGCCGGTTTAGCGGCCGTTTTCGGCCGCTAAGCGGCGATAAATCTATCGCTCTATTAGCAATCTGTCGCTAACTGATGTTAGCTACAGCTTTTAGGCGATAGCGAGCGGTTTGGGGCCCGCTTTGCATGTCAGCAATATTTATCGCTAATGACATGCAAAGTGGGCGTACCCAACCTGTTAGCGATTGAAAGCAGTCGCTAACGTCGCTATCGCCTATTAGCAAGGCAGGCGTAGCAATGGAAATCTTCCCGCTATCGCCAAAAACCAACGCCTGCTCAGACCAGTTCTTGGCCATGTTATCCAAAGGGAGTTGGATAACATGGCTAAGAGCATTTCGTCGCTAATGCGTGAATATTGCTGTATTCTCAGCGATATGCACGCATTTTGCCGCTATCGCCGGCAAATTTATCGCTTTGGAGATAAACGTTAATAATAGCAAGTCTTCTCAGCGATAAATTCCGGCGATGCTCAGCGATAAAAAAATCGTTGCTAAGCCTATTTAGCGATAAATATCGCTACTTGTTGGTAATATGCTCCTCTATTTTTTCTACAATTTGACTTTTCCAAAATTGAAACCTTTTTTTTTGGCACAAAGTACTCTGCTTAATGTAGAAGTATTCTTAGAGAACAAGAATTCTTTGAAACACTTCCAAGAGACAATATTTCACCTAGTTCGCAACCTAAACAGTATATTCTGTAATGGAATGGTCTCAAATTTTTTCTTCTGTATTTAAGAGCCATTTCATAAATGTAATTTCATGATTCATTCTGATAAGCATTTTCCATGACACACTACATTCTTTGAATGAAAATACTGTTTTTTTTATGCATACAGCACAAATGCTCATCTTTCGTGTACAGCCATTTCAAATGCATTTTATGTATTTTGTGAGGGATTCATAACACATCATGCTTTAGATATGTTTTAAATGCTTAGAATTTAGTAATATCGAACATAATAAAGTGGAGTGGGTGTTGTATGGCGTTTTAGGATCCGAGCGAAATTTACCGATTAATGCCCTTATATAGGTATAATAATAGATTGCCCTTATATAGACATAGAAATCATACCCATATTTAGACATAACCCATCCAGTCAAAATACAGGTATGGCTACTTTCACTAGTTCCAAAAAGCCACAACGATTTCTTGGAAACGTCCGCTTTAGCAGTCAGGGACATCCCCTTGCTTGAATTTTGATTTGTCCTAGAAATCATGGCATTTTCAAAGAACTACCATTCCCTTGGGGTTCTTTGATGACGTTATTATGTCCGACTTTACGTCAAACCAGGCACCTTCAAGGTATAAATATGCCTACACTTGCCCTAGCAAACACACGGTGGTTCGGAGCAGCTCAACTATCTACTTATCCGATGCAGCTCGCTACAGCAAGTGCCGAAGGAAGCCGACCCTCCCGCTGACGCACTGACAGAGAAGCTGCCTTTCTCTCGCTGAGACTCCAGCTCCAGTGTTTCCAAGCTCCCCTCGCGGGGTGTTGGGAAATCGAGTCCCGAGACAGAGATACCAGACCTCCTTCATTCTAAAACCAAGGTACGGAGCTGATTAGACCCTAAGAGAAATCTTGGTTAGATTCTTGGCAAAGAAAAACTAAACCTATGCTACACCTCACTTACTTCTTCCCTCGTACTAGACTTAGGTTAGGTACATCGGGGTAGGCGTATTTTAGAAGCACCAGTTGAGTACGTTTTAGCCTTTGTTATTTATGTATGTATTTATCTATGGTCTATAAACCATACAATGCTTTTACAGTATTATTTTATAATACTCTTCTTACTGTACGCATTATACTTTGCAACCAGTATTACGATTGTAGCAGTTCATTTTACCTGTCTGAGAAAGAAGACTGTTCAATGAACCCTTTTATTGAAAACGCCCGTCTCTCTATTTCTCTGCACCTCTGATGAAACAAAGCATGCACAATTGACTGAGTAAAATATCTATCTATTGTTTCCACGATTCTGAAGATTAGTTTTATTCTTGGGGAAACAAAGTTGTCATGTTTATTTGGTTGTCAGAAACGAATCCCTTCTTGTTTATTCGAGAAAGATTCTAGTAACCTCTGAGCTAGCTGGCACTCACAATTAAGCCTGATATATTCGACAGAGACCTAGTAGACATAAGTCCTATGTCACATCTGCAGGATATGTTATTCCAATGCGCAGAGCCTATTGGGAATATAGGAACTACACTACATTGCCTCTTTGCAGATGTTTACATGCAGACTGCATGGCAATGCAGATTGTGACAATGTTGGTGGAGCTAGCTATTTGATGGCAGACAGTGGGTTTTTCGAGTACATGACGGACGTGTGGTAGTACTAGTACATTGTCATCACACAGTGTCAGGCAATGCCAGATGTGAGTGGTTAGTTACTGCGCACAAGTGGAACATGTTGTGTCCTCTCTCCTGTGGTGTAGGTGTTGCACTTTGTCCCACATTGCCGTCATTGGTGATGTTCTGTGGTTGCTATGTGTATGTGCTGCATTGTGGGGGAGTCGACCATGCAGCTCTGATTTCGTGGACCATTCTCCCTTTGAGGTGGTGTGCCTTTGAATTGTGTGGTTTTCGGGGGCTGACATGTTTGCGACTTGGATCATTTGTGCTCTTGGACAGATTTTGTGGCCCTGTGCATTGTTTGTCTGTTGCATGTATTGGACGTCATGGGTTGTGGGTGCATGTAGATATTCCAGAGTGTGACCTGCTCCTTTATGGATGTGATCCACACTGGGCCAGCTCCATTTCAATTTGTGCACCATGTCATGTATTTTGGCTGCTGCCCTGCTATCGGTCATGCAGTGTCACTTGCTTAGTCACTGTGGCTCACACAGCCGCTGCTTTTCTGGATTCATCGCATGTGCATGGATTGGTAGTATCGTTGGTTATTCGGAGGGGGGCCATATGTGCACATGGTGGACGGGGGCCTACTTGGTGTTTGTGCTGCAGTGTGCCTAGGGTATCAGGGACATGTTCCACTGTCATTGTGCATGTGCGCTGTGCTACACATGATTGTGCATGTGTGCCATTGTGCCCATCTCCCCCGTCCCCCCAGTCCCTGGTCGTCACTCACCCTGTTGCTGTTGGGTCAGGTCATATCGGGCTGTGTCCAGGCCCCAGACTCCTGCCACTGTCTCCACACTGGTGACTGAGGCCACCATATACTCCAGCTCATCCAGCTCCTTCTGTGGCGCAGGACTCCCACTTCCAATTGACGTTGCTGCCTTCCTGTTGGCAGCGAGTTCCTGTTTGGTCTGCCTTTGCACATCATGCCAGCGCCTCTTGACCTCCTCCATTGACCTCCTCACCACTCCAATTGCATTGACGTTGGTGACAATGGTCTGCCATATTTCCGTTTAAGTTGCCAGTGCCGCAGTGGAGGTGACGAACAGTTGTTGGTAGTGTTCTATCACCTCCGTGACGATGACCTGGTCTTCCATTGGACTGAACCCCGTCTTCCTCTTCCTCTTCTCCTTGCCCTTCCCTGAACACAGGGTTCCATGCTGGTTCTCCATGGGGCTTGTGGAGTTCGACTTGTCCTCTACACTCGGTCCGGGCGCATCCATGGTGCTATGCAGTTTGACTTGGTTTTGGTGTAGTTTCTGTGTTGGCTTTTATAGTGTGTTTTTCCGCATGACGCGTGGGAATTGCAGGACTGTCGCTGGTTTTCGATGATTTTGGTATCATGCTTTGGGGCATCACAACTTTTGGGCGTTCTTGTTTCGCATTTTTTGTTAGTCTCGTTGAATCTTGTGCGATCATGTGGTGCGTTATCATGCTACTCTCTCATGGTGCCGCCGGGTTGGGAATTGGATGTTAAGACAGTGCTATTTTCCCTCGATTGACTGCGATATGCACAGTTGCGTTAAGCTAAATTTGCAATGGTTATCACACATTCTTGAGAATATGCCCCATTCATTCTTCAGTCCTCTTTTGTGTTGTAATTACAGGGTGAGAAAACCATGTGCTACTTTCTTTAGCCTCTTCTATGGCGCACCTGATCGGGTTAGTAAACCATTTTTCTCATTAACCCTTTCTTCATCAAACAAAACAAGGGTAGTGAATTACTTGTCCATCTCTTCCTAATTGTTTTTCTTTGATGGAATTAGTGTAAAATATTGCCCATGCCTCAGATTCAACACATATCTGTTCTAGCCCAAAAATAAGTAAAGGGATGATCACCCCTATTCTCCTAAGAGGAAACTCGGGGGCTAGGTTATTTTGCACCAAATGGTTCATCTGCATCTACAGGTCAGGGTTTACTTAGAGGTGCTTTGGTGAATTGACATCTTCTGAAGATTATAGCAGTAAAATATAAAGTTTTAAATATTGTGCTACTAAAATATTGGGGGCAAAAATCGATGGCTAAATGATTGACACAGTCAGTTAATAGAGATATAGGTATTTACACACAGAGAGCGAGAGACATACATGTATGTACATGCTGATAAGTACATGTTTACTTCTTAGCTCGACACGTGTATCTTAACTATAACCACATCTTCAATTTCTGATGACGTAGAGTTAAGTATAGTAGATCAATACTTACCTACATACGCTTACATTCTCAATATTTTGGCTGTTTATATATGTGTAACAATAATATGGTAGCACCATACTTGAAATTCAATATTCTAAGAGACAACTCTTGTCAGGATTTTGTAGGCCCTGTTATTTTAGACAGCTTGCCCTTAGAGAACAAACATGTGTTTGTTTGATTTTTAATTTGGCAAATACAATCACTTAATTTCTCATTTAGAATTGCATTTGTGCAGCCCTTCATGGAGTCAGGAGTGCTTTGTCTCTGATGGTGAAGCCTCCGCTGGTTGACTCCTTTGCCAGACAGTCTGACTGACATTGGTCTTTTGGCCAAAGTACATCTAACTATCCTCCCACTAGCACAACCACAACCCAGTCAGTGTGTAAGATGATGAGGCCAAATCCATTCTGCTCCCTCCATTCACTCATAAGCAAAGTAAGCACCGGCCTATGGGCCCCAATCTTTTTAGCCCACTCCCTCTTCCCCACCGCACAACGGATCAAAATGCAACTTAAAGTACATAAACCAGAGACATCAGATTCACATAACAGTTTGTTTCTTAAAAGCTCATCTTCTGGCAGCTGTTAGTTTGTACAAAATCCAGTGCAGTGGGTATCAGGAGATTTTTTGTGAGGCGGGCCCGAAATTTCTACTGCCTAAAGGCCTCCATAGGGTTTAATCTGGCACTGTTGCTACCCCAGGATAGGTACACTTGGATCACAGTATACCAGGCTCCCAAGGTAGAGAAGGAGTGGGATCCCTCCTTTGAGAATGACATTTATTAGCAAACTAACCAACGCTATGGATAGAGAAGTGTTCTCCAGGACATTCACCAATGAGAAAAAGTACGGCAAGATAAAGTTTACATTTTGCTTATTTCTAAATATGGCCATTTATGATCAGCAGCTGCAGAGTCTGAAGAAGGAGCTGAGAACACTCACGGTGGAGGAGTCGCTCTGTCCCCTGCCAGACTTGAAGATGAGGCTAAAACACATTTCTGATGCCAAATTGAGGTTGCAGGATCATTGTTGGCATTAGTTGGTTTCAAGCAGAATCAAAGGTCAGGGAATCCTTCGGAATAAGGAGGCAGGATGCAGTGCCTGATCACTTGGGTGCAATGTTTTGCTGTTCCTTTTAAGGCTGGGACTTAGGCCATGGAATCATTATAATAATAATATTTGCTTTCTAAAATCTGTTTTCTGTCTATTTAGGTAAGACCATGTGGGATTTCTGCCCCCTTTGACTCCCACTGAATCTTCTCGATCCTATCGGGGGAAAAGCCGTAGTCATGACTACGAAGGGTGAATTTAGAGATGGTCAATAGCATAGGAAATGTGAGAAGATTGTCAAGCATAGCGTGTTAGGTGTTTTTTCTGTATTGCACCATATTTGTTTGTGCAGATATGACTGCCCTGTAGCATGTATCTAATCGATATCGAATTTGTATTGCCCTTTAATGTACAAATACTCAATGAAAAGACTGAAATCCTAGAATTATTTGTGATGTTTATTTATTTATTTTAATTTCACATTTTCATTCCAATAATATGGCCGCAATCTGGAGGTGAAATGCTTACATTGGTTTGTATTTTTATTTTTGTGTCCTACGCTTTCAATAAAAATAATACAAATAATCCATCTCACCAGCATGTCAAAGTTGGACTTATTGACTATGCCAATACATGCATTTAAGTTGTTCTTTCTGGCTCTCAACGAAGCTGTGTAATACTGTAAATCGGAGGTGCTGCTACTATCAAAGTATATTTTCATGAAATTGGCAGGAAAAAAAATTCAAGGGCCTATAGCCTCCAAGCTAAACAAGATCTGTGCAATAAATGATATTAGTCTACTGAGCTACTTTAGCATCATTCACTGCTATCCCTCTAGCCTTAGAGACAGAGCTTAGATCGTGCGAGCTGGGTGCATTGGCATGTAAACTGGAACAGTGAAGGTGTTGCGAAAAACATATGTTAAGGGTCCACACAAAGAATGCACAGTGCCACAGAAAGGCATGACTACAAACACGAATGTACACTCACATGCATGAACTGTGCAGCTCACAAAGACGTTCGCAGTTCTTTGTCCCTCCTGGCACCTCCTACAGCATGGACCTACCACCGATTTCAAGATAAAAGCATTCTTGACAAAGAAATATATGAAGTTGCATTCATGACTGGTCCTTGTTGTTCAAGATGCTCCCACTTTGCCAGGGAGTTGGTGCCTGTTAGAAATGGGGGTCTCTAGTTGGCAATGGTTTGCACCTTTGTCCAATAGGGACCCTTGCTTCTAGTCAGGGAAAGGGGGATACACTTCTGAATAACCCCTGCTCACCCCCTTGGTAGCTTGGCAAAAGCAGACAGGCTTATCTCAGAGGCAGTGTGTGAAGCATTTGTGAACACATACAGTGATACAGTGAACACACTACACATGGACACCACACCAGTTTAGAAAAATAAGTAATCTTTACTAGACTTAACACAAGACCAAACAAACACAATAAATCCACAATACACTATCAAGAATATGACTTTAAAATGGTAGAAATAGCTTAGGCCAATGTAGATGGTAAATGCAACACTTTACTCTCAAAGTACCTTGGATGCATCACGCAAAACAAACAAAAGGGTGGCAGGGAAGGTGAAGCGCCATTCCTTACACTCAGGGAAGTGGATGCACCGGTTCCTTACTGCTATGCAGGGGAATTGAAGCGCCGCTCCCTTACTGCGCGGGGAGTTGATGCTCGCTTTCTTACTGTGTCCCGGTGCGATGCGACAAGATGGCGCCTCGATGCGATGCAATGATCCGGTGTGATGCTACAAAATGGCGTCTTTGATGTGATGCAACAACTTGGATGCAATGCGTGACTGGACATGCGTGAATTCAGTGAACTCCTGAGCCCCGACAGGCCCTGGGCACACATGGTGCACTGTACTAGGGTCTGACAAGTAAATAAAATGATCCAATCATGGAGTCACTAATCCATTACAACAATTTACAATGAGAGCATATACACTTTAGCACTGATTAGCAGTGGTGAAATGCCCAGAGTCATAAAACCACCAACAACAGGTCAGGAAAAATACAGGAGGGAGGCAAAAAGTTCAGGGATAACCCTGCAAAAAGGGCCAAGTCCAACACAACCCCCTACCAGCCTAATGCCAGGGTAGACTAATCAATACCTTGATAGGATTTCCTGCTTGGGGCAATAGAACATGGACCATGGCCCGTAACTGCAGGGGCATACTCCAGTTCTACACCAATCTGAAGCTATTTGGATCCCTCTGTCCATACTCTCAGGGCCCACTAAGCTAACCCATGGAGAACCCTTCTTCTCACCTGTGGACACCATCTGTGCAGCACCCAGCCTTAGCTTGCTCACAGGTGTGTCCCAACAGACAGACAGTACCCACATGGCCAACACAGACGTGTGGCCCAGTCCACCGCCGGGGTGTGACTCCTGTCCCCCTCCCAGGGGCAACTCTGTCCACCAGGATAGCAAGCCACCATGGCCACTGACAGCTGTCAGTGATGAGAACCAGCCCCAGGCCTTTCATGGGTTCTCCAAACTCTGTGGCGTCAGAGAGCGGGGGCAGTAGTCCCAGGTGTCTGGCACCCTTGCTCCACTCTCCCTCCTGTCAGGTCAGATACGACATCCTGACACTGACCCACCAACTCCGGGCCTGTACCTGGTGGCTGGTCAGAAGATTGTGTTGGGCTTTCCCACACCCGGTCCCTCTCACCTGGAGCGGTACCCTCTTCCAGAATGGTCGGGGCACCTGTGGCAGGTGTTCTGCACAATTTGACCACTAGTTCAGGGGTTCTATCCTGCAACTGGGATCCCAGCTTAGGGTCTGTACCCTTAGACTGGGGAGAGGTCAGGGGGAGGCTGCCCTCTCCCCACCCCCTTGCTGGGGCCTGGCACCCTCCCACCTGGAGAGGTACCCCACGAAGACAGACTGGTAGGAGCACTGTTAGCAGTTGCCCTTTCCTCCGGGTCAGGCATCACCTGGACCTGGCATCCCAACCCAGGGACTTCATGGGGAGCATGCATGCCCCCCCAAGGGTAAAACATGACTCATGTGTTGTGTGACAGTCTGCCTGGCACAGATCTCCCTACCCCTGTCCATCTAACAGTGCGCAAAGATCCCCCAGGACAGAAGTGGTGTCACCATGGTCACTCCTAGGAAGCTCAGCCCTTATGGCTGGCCCCTGACCCACTGGTTTTCCCACTGGGGACTCTCTCCCCCTCTCACCCCTCAATCTGGACTTCAGCACCCTCCACTTAGGAGCGGCACTGCCAGACACCAGAACTGATGGAGGTCTGCTTACAGATACTCCAAGTTCTCCTGACACTAGGAGATCCCCTTCAATGGATGGCCTATCAGGACAGCCTAAGCTCCCTACCTGGTATTCCCTTAAGGAACCCTCCAAGCCCTGAGACTGACGTTGGGGCACTTCGGGACACATTCCAGTCTCACTCCTTCTCCTTGGAGACAGGACATGAGGCCCTACAACCCTCCCAATACACCTGGACCTAGCTGAGCTACTCTGAACCTCTCCCACCACTCTGGTCTGGAAGATACCTGAGCCACTCCTTTTAGGGTCACTCTCCAATGCCCTTTCAGACCCTTTGGAATACAACAAAAGGTCTGCCTCCCAGGTGAGCTCCCTGGGGTGAGAGAACTCACCCTCCAACAGGTGTTGGCATAGCTCTGGAAAATAGGGACTTACAATATGCTCTCCCGCAATTGAATCACACAGCCCCACACAGGTGTTAACCAAACTATCCTTCACCTCACCATCCTGTGCCTCGCACACGTACCCCACACCACTCTCCTGAGATTGGCAAGACAGTAACTGATAACTGTCTTTGTCACTCAACCCACATTCTTCTGGGCGGTCTTCATACTCACACACCAGGACTTCAAATATGGGGAAACCCCTCTCCCTGCACCTCTCATCTATAGTCAGTAGAATGTACCGCCCACCACTGGGACTATGAACCCCTGTGCCAGTTCTCCAATCCACCTCAGGGACGATGCACTCCACTTGAGCTACCTCATATCATTGAACCCCTTGGTGTCTGTTAACCCCCTCCTTCAAGTCAGGCATCACATCTCTGGGTATGTGTACTGCTCCCTCAGCACTAGATAACACAATTTTCCTACCACCATCTGAGATGGACTCCACCTCCAACCCAGCCAAGCTCACTTACTGAGCTACACACATTTCTTCTTCTTGGGTTAAGGCCCTCTTGGCCTCAGCCCTCTCGAGCTTCTCATCAAGCTCTCTCAGCCTCTGCTCACAAGCCAGAAGTCCGCCATATTTTTCGGTTTCTCCCTTACTTTCAGAAAACTCCTCCTCCTCAGACTCAACTGGTAGCGTTGGCTCCCAGCGGGGTAACTCATAATGAAATAAGGATGCCTCTAAATCCTCCCTGGCCCTTCTCCTCACAGATAGCCCCCTTTCCTTTCAGAACACACGTAGCTCCACCATTGTGTAGATGAACATGTGCCAGAAGTTAAGTTCCATTTTGCAACAACTAACCAGAGTCTTAGTATCAAAAATACTTCCAGGAGGACACCAGCAAACAAAAACACAGTAAATGGTCACTTAATGGTCTGCACTCACTAGTTGTGTACATCAATCACTGTATATGAATCACAAATGCAAGTCCAGAATCCCACTGCTGCCATCAATGTTAGAAACCGGGGTCTCTAGTTAGCAATGGTTTGCACCTTTGTCCATATAGGGACCCGTGCTTCTCGTCAGGGAAAGGGGGACACACTCCTAAAATAACGACTGCTCACCCACTTGGTAGCTTGGCATGAGCATACAGGCTTATCTCAGAGGCAGTGTGTAAATCATTTGTGAACACATACAGTAAACACTACAAATGGACACCACACCAGCTTAGAAAAATAAGTAATCTTTACTAGACTTAATGCAAGACAAAATGACATAAAATCACAATACACTATCAAGAATATGACTTTAAAATGGTAGAAATAGCTTAGTTGAATGTAGAAGGTAAATGCAACACTTTGCTCTGAAAGTACCTTGGACGCATCCAAAACGCATCCGCACGAGTGATCCTCGACATCCCTCGCCGCAGAGTTCCCAGCAATGAAATTCAGGGGAGCTGATGGTGAAGTCTTTGTGCCCCTCAGACTTCAGAACAGGAGGCAAGCTCAGTTCCAAGTCCGTGGAGATCTTCCTCAAGATGACAAAGTACACACAAAGTTCCTTTTCTCCTTTGGCAATACGTAACCACCGTAGGCCAACCCCAAACAGCACACAGCACAGGGGCCGTCTCCTCCTTCAGCATTCTTGGTTTCTCTCCTTGGCAAAGGTTTGTCTTGATTCTCAGAAGTGATCTAAAGTTCTGGGGTCTTGGCCCCAATATTTATACTACTAAATCCTTTGTTCTCTGAAGGCAGAGAGTGTCTGTACCTAGTCAAACCAGTTATGTCCTCCTTGGTGCAGCTTCCTGGCATGGGGGTGGAGACAGCATTGTTGAAAGCAGACCTCGCCCAGGTAGTTGAAAGGAAATCTCCTCCCCCTACTCTCTTTTCTGTGTAGGCTCAGGAAAATGAAAGGAAATCCCCTCCCCCAACTCTCTATTCAACCCAGGTGCTATTCAGCTCAGCCCTGACTCATCAGACTGCTGGAGACAAAGCCCTCTACAGCCCTCTGTCACTCACAAACATAGCAGAGGCATACTGGATTTTTAGGCATGA
The DNA here is from genome assembly GCF_964261635.1 of Lissotriton helveticus. NCBI lineage: Eukaryota > Metazoa > Chordata > Amphibia > Caudata > Salamandridae > Lissotriton > Lissotriton helveticus. Next base: position 947,216,522 of record NC_136068.1, read on the forward strand.
AAATACCAACTTTCTAAAAGGGGTATTTTCAAACACAGAATGTAAAAATCACCCACACTAAAATATGTATTTTAACATTCTGAATTCGGGCATATTAAACTCATTCTTCTACCTTGTTCACTGGGTCAGTTAGAATTATAAGTTCTTGTAATCAAACTGCCCATTCGGGCCTACAGGAACAGGTAGCCTTGTAATAGTGAGAATAGAAATTGGCTGTAATTCACTATCAGAACATGCCACACACATCAGGGCATGTCCTACCTTTCACATACAATTCACCCTGCCCATAGATTTGATTTGATTGTAAGATTTATATAGCGCACAAATGCCCGGAGGCGTCTAGGCGCTGTGCAGAGGAGTCTGCCGCATCGTAGGATGAAGGTGAAATTGGTTAGAGAACAGACAGGTTTTTAGCGATTTTCTAAAAGAGAGTAACATTGGGATGTTTTTGATCTCTATCGGAAGCGAGTTCCAAAGTTTCACTGTGCCCAGTACAAGGCTCCTTCCTCCCCTGCAAGCTTTCTTGTATATAGGAGTCTGGTTGAGTTTATACTGAGCTGAGCGTAGGTTTCTCGGTGGCTGATACCAAATGAGATGTTGTTTCAGGAACGCGGGTCTGGTTCCATGCAAAGCTTTGTACGCTATACAGAGAGATTTAAATTCTGTCCTCTCATTTACATTGAGCAAGTGGATTTTCCTTAGACCGTGTGAAATAGACTGGAATTTAGGTATGTCCAGCAGCAGTCAGGCAGCTGCCTTCTGTGCCCGCTGTTGTTTGAGCATGTATTGTTTTTGGAGTCTGGCCAGGGCTAGAGCCGTTGCTAGTATTTTTACAGCTTCACAAGGGATGAAGGTGCACACTTCCCAGATTGATTTTAGTGTAAGAAAGACCAAAGAGGAAACCTTGCTGATCTGATGTTGACAGGTAAGTCTGTCATCAAAAATGAAGCCCAGGTTCCTCACCTTGCAGACTGGGGCCGGAAGAGTTCCTATCCCGGGAGGCCACCAGTTCTTTGCCCAAAAAGAGGTATCAGATCCTAACAGGAAAACCTCGGTTTTGCTTCCATTGAACTTCAGGCAATTTGCAGTCATCCATTGCTCTACGTTGGAAATACATTGGCTAAAGCGTTCAGCGGTTTCCTCCGAGTTGTTTGAAATGGACACTACTATTTGAGTATCGCCCACTTAGGAAAAGAGTGAAAAGCCAAACTGCAAACATAGGGTGATTAACATGGAGAAAAGGGAAGGTTTAGGGACTGGGAAGTGGATGCACTATACTAGGGACAAGCAAATCAAATATTCCAATCGTGGAGTCACTAATCCATTACAACAATTTACAATGAGAGCATATGCACTTTAGCACTGATTCGCAGTGGTAAAGTGCCTAGAGTCATTAAACCACCATCAACTGGTCCGGAAAAATACAGGAGGAAGACAAAAAGTTCAGGGATGACCCTGCAAAAAGGGCCAAATCCAACAGTGCCCTTCAAAATAATATAAGATGCAAACCTAATCTGAAGCTGTCAACCTAAATAGCGTGCAGCCTTTTCAGTTTTGGAATGCTCAGTACCATCGCATTGGCGTGCTAGCTCATTTGCATAGCTATTCAACTCCCTCAGTGATTCTTTTATGATCTTGTCCCATATTTATAAATCTTCCACGCGACGCAGCAAGACACCTTGGTGAGCTGCGCTTCAATGCATGAAAGGGAGAGGGCAGGGATGCTCCATATTTAACATTATATGGCACAATCTTGTCCTCTCCTTGCGCTGGTGCACTAAGTGCTCCCTAGCGCCAACTCAGGCAACCTTACACTATGGTGCAAGGATGCCTGCATTGCTGGCAGGGTTGTTTTTGTGCAGGAAGGGATACTTTCCTGCACAAAAACAATCCTTTGAGACTTTTTCCTCTGTCTATGTGTGCTGCAGAATGCAGCAGACGAAGAAAGAGAAAGAAACAAGATGTAATGCAAAATATATAATTTGGTTGTTATGAATTGGACATATACGAGTAAATGCTCATATGTGCATATAAGTGAAATACAAATGTGTGGTACAAACGCCTGTCAACTAGCACAATGCAACCTCAAATTAAATGACTGGTACAATGACATCACGAATACCGCCCTAACTCAAGTGAGTGTGCATGCTCCTATTCTCTATGTAAGTGCAATGAGGTTATGGAACTACCCTCATAGGAAGGATGCGTGCAAGTGCGTGTGTTCCCATTGTCCCAAACTAAGGACAAACGTACAAGAAGCAAAGGGCATAATGTAATGTGCAACGCTCTGGACTCAACAGCTTGCACAGGGCGCAATGCATAAAGGAGGATAATACATTTAAAATGTAATAAATATATTTACTTAATAATAATTCATGATAAATGATTTTAATAAATTATAAAATGTTAGAAATAGAACAATTATAAAAACATATATAAACATATACATCTGTAAGAATAAAAATAGAAAATAAAAAAATATTTTTAATTAAATTGTTAAAATATTTATTAGTTTTTAAAACAACATTTTACACTACATTAAGAGTAACACTAGGGAAAGTTTTGGATAGCTTAGAAGTAAAAATTACTATTCCCACTCCAGCGAGTGCAACAGTAGGGAAAGTGTTGACTAGTGTAGCAGTGGTAACAGTTACTATTCCCACTCCAGGGAGTGCAAAAGTAGGGAAGGTGTTGAATAGTGTAGGGGAATAATTTACCAGTCCCACTCCAATGAATGCAACACTAGGGAAAGTGTTGGATAGCGGAGAAGAATAATTTACTATTCCCACTCCAATGAATGCAACAGTAGGGAAAGTGTTGGATAGGGTAGGGGTACAAATTAGTATTCCCACTTTAGTGAATGTAACAGTAGGGAAAGTGTTGGATAGCGGAGGGGAATAATTTACTATTTGCACTCCAATGAGTGCAACAGTAGGGAAAGTGTTGAAAAGCGAAGGAGATAAAATTACTATTCCCACTCCAGAAAGCGCAACTGTAGGGAAAGTGTTGGATAGCGTAGGGGTAACAATTATTATTCCCACTCCAGTGAGTGCAACAGCAGGGAAAGTGTTGGATTGCGGAGGGGAATAATATACTATTCCCACTCCAGTGAGTGCAACAGTAGGTAGAGTGTTGGCTAACGTAGCAGCAGTAAAATGTACTATTCTTACTCCAGGGAGTGCAAAAGCAGGGAAGGTTTTGGATAGCTCAGGGGAATAATTTACTATTCCCACTCCAATGAATGCAACACTAGGGAAAGTGTTGGATAGCGGAGAAGAATAATTTACTATTCCCACTCCAATGAATGCAACCGTAGGGAAAGTGTTGGATAGCGTAGGGGTAAAAATGATTATTCTCATTCCAGTGATTGCAACAGTAGGAAAAGTGTTGGATAGCGGAGGGGAATAATATACTATTCCCACTCCAATGAGTGCAACAGTAGGTAAAGTGTTGGATAGCGAAGGGGATAAAATTTCTATTCCCACTCCAAGTGCAACAGTAGGGAAAGTATTGGATAGCGGGGTGGAATAATTTACTATTCCCACTCCAATTAATGCAACACTAGAAAAAGTGTTGGATAGCGGAGGGTAATAATTTACTATTTCAGAGGTGCATACCTTTATGCACTCGATAACATTGTAAATCATGTCAATACTCTTTAATCCATTTGTTCAGAAGTTTCTTTATTTATTCAGTAATTCAAGTTCTCAATCTTTTTGATTGCTTGCATCCAATGGATCTAGTCATTTGTTACTACATCATAACATTAGTCATTCATGACTGGACTTTTAACTCTGCCCAATTAATTTTGGGCTGGTGGCCCATCTTCAGGTGCTCCGTATCTGTAACATTGAGAACATGTCGGGTTTAGAACAGGACTGTCACATCATAAGTAGTTTCTCTATAGCCATAATACACATCCACATTAAACACTCCATCGTAATGTGCATAATAGGATTAAAGGTGTAATTCAAGAACCCAGTGAATGAACCTTGTGTGTTGCTATTCATAAATTGTTCCAATTAACGTTGTGACTCGTGTATTGAGTACGGGAATGTCATAATGTCCCTTAAGCATACAAAAGTGCTCCCGTTATATGGACTGTAAAATCATGTGAAAAGCCGAGAGGACTCGAAATGAAATGAAAGGTAACACCGAGATACCGATTATACAAAAACACCAGGTGTTCACTTACGTCTGTTGTTTAAAAGTGGTTGCCGAATCCGTAAATGTTATGTCAAACTGTTAATGACACAAAATAAAAATCTGCATCGTACGCATAAAAATGGTGGACTTCGCATCAAATCGCTCTTGTATGTCTATTCGCTTCCCTCTAAAGAAGTTGATGTCTTGTGTTTTGATGTCCCGAGTGTGAAAGTGAGCCTTATGTGCTTCAAAGGCACAAATTTAACCTATGAAGCGTTTACACGTCCCGGAAGGGGAACGTGTGCTGCGAGTCTGGTGATAGTATTAGTAAACAGACTATGAAAACCGTGTAGTGCTAGTAAAAGACAGACTGTCTTGAGTCTATCACATTACAAATAAATTATGGTGCACCATAAATACCCGAGGTTGCTAATGTGCTAATGAAGGCATAGTTTCCACCATCATAAGAGATGACAACTGTAATACATGGACTGGAATAATTGACGGTCACAAACGTTGGACAGCATATCATCTTGGTATGCCCGATGTCGAACAATACGTGGCTCAGATAAAACCGGAACTTAAAAAGCGGAGAAAAAAATGTCTAATGTGTCTAAGTGCTGTCAATAATACCATTAGAGGGTATACAAGTTTGACACAGTCAATAATTATGTAACATCATGTACCCGTGTGTTATATGGCAATTCTGTCTCAATAGTACGTGTCCCATACACAATGATAATGTCATATAAACTGAAAATATTCTAACTTTGTTCTTTACAAAAAAGCAATTATAATCACAGCATTCATTGAGTCCCTCGGTTAACAGAGTCCATGAGATTTATCCAATATATTTCTCTTTGCAATAAAAATTGTGTGTTGTTACGTCCCTGCATAATTGGAACTTGATCAAGAATTAAAAAACGGAGTTGACTGATATTATGCTTTGCAGCGTTGAAGTGGCTTGCGATCGGGGATTTTGAATTTCTTGTGCAGATGCTGCTTTTGTGTTCATTTAGTGGGATGCAAATTTTCCGTTCTATTTTGCCCATGTAGACAAGCCCACATGGCCATTTCAGCATTAAAAATAACGTTCTGGCTGTTGCAATTGGCTGTGACTCTGAGTTTGATTTGAGTTCCTCGAGCGGGGTGTCTAACTTTAGTACCTTTAATTATTGAATTGCAATTCCCACAGTTTAAACAAGGGACCAGGCCTTTGTATACTGTTTCTGTGCTCTGCGGTTCTTTGATGAGTATTTGTTTGATATTTCTCGATCTTGTGTAGGCAAATCTGGGTTGAATATTGAATCTACCCTTAAAATCAGGTTCAGTACTTAACATGGGCCAGCACTTTATAATGGTTCCAATGATTTGATAGCTTCTGGTTGAGAATTTAGAAACAAATACACTTATATTCTCATCCGTGTTTTGGCATGTATTGTTTAGCAATTCTACGCATGATTTAGTTCCTGCTTTCTTAATTACCAACTGTAGAATTTCTTCCAGATACTCTGGGTCTTTGAATGTCTTCATGCATTTCTCCATGCTTGTTTTGTATAGGTCTTCATCTGAAGACATTATTTTGAACCGGAGTAATTGAGAGCATTGCAGGTGTTTTTTAAGCGATGGTTGATGAAAGCATTGAAAATGCAATAAATTGTTCCTATCTGTTGGTTTGGTGTAGGCCGTGGTTAGGAGTTGACCTTTTGTTGTTAATGATGCAAGTGTCCAGAAAAGTGATCTGCTGTGTGCTGATGGTGGAGGTGAACTCAATGCGTTCATCTACTGCATTCAATGATTTTCTTGCCGCTGTTAGTTCACTCTCAGTACCTCGCCAAAGGATAAAAATGTAATCTATGTATCTTTTGTATGAGATGAGATTAGATATCCATGTGTCTTGGTTCAAGATGTTATCTAGCTCAAAACGATACATAAACAGGTTGGCGTATGTTGGAGCTGCATAATTGACCATTGCAGTTCCAGAGCATTGTATATATAAGCTGTCACGCCATCTGAAGTAACTGTGATATAGGGTGAAGTGAATCGACTCCGTAAGGAAGATTTTTCGGGCTTCACTTTTGTCACTGGAGATGAGAAAGAACTCAACTGCTTGAATTCCTTTGTCGTGTGGGATTGAGGTATATAATGCCTTAACATCGATGGTGCAGTAGATGGTATTGGGAGTAACCTGTGATTTTATAGACTCAACTATGTTCAAAAAGTCTGTTGTATCCTTAATGTAGGTACTCATCCCTTGTACCAATGGTTGAAGGTGCTTGTCCAGGTATTTGCCTATGGGCTCATGTATAGAGTTTGTAGTGGAAACAATTGGTCTAAACGGAGGTACTGTGGCATGTTTATGGATTTTTGGTATCATGTAAATATATGGTATGGATGGGTCGGTCTTGATAAGATATTTTTTGTCATCATTGGTGATTGTACTGGTATTTATGGCGTTGTCAATGATAGTTGTGAGAATCTTAACAAACTCTTTTGTTGGATCAAAGGTCATGGGCATATATGTGCTGGTGTCTTGTACATGTTCGTTGACGCTCTTCATGTAAAATTCAGTATCCATGATGACCATGGCTCCGCCTTTGTCAGCTTGTTGAATGGTAACTTCCGGTATCGTCGCTATTTGTGTCAGTAATTGATTCTCCTTATATGAGATGTTAGATCTTTTAGACTGGGTTTGTTTCAATATCATTCGTAGTTCCTTCTGTACAATTGTTTCGAACACGTGGATTACTGTATGGCTTACAGGTGCCATGAATGTACTTTTGTTACGTAAACCTAGTAATGTATTTTCTTGTGGACGCTGATTCGATTCAATCACATTACTGAAGAAGTATTTAAGTCTTAATGTTCGCATGAACTTGTATAAGCTGATTTCAGCTTCAAGAATGTTGGAACGATATGTCGGTACGAAAGAAGACCCTTTTTGTAAAGTTCTTAATTGGAGGTCCGAGAATTGATGATTTGAAATGTTAATTACGAGGGTCTCTGACTCCATGTCCCCTTTGCCACGGGTTGGTTTGCTAGGGTGCCTCCTCCTGCTTCGTCGGGTGGTCTTTGGCCTCTTCCTAAAAAGGCTGAATGGTGTTTGTGTTTATGGATGTGGTTGGACCGTCTCTATCTAATCTTTCATGAGTTTGTCTCTGAATTGGCGGAATTCTTTGTTGGGAATCATCAGATGATGATGCATCGGTGTCAGTGTATTTACTTGTGTTTCCTCTCTGTGATCTTCTCTGGGCATATACCTCCACCCAGTTGTAAACTTCTCCAAGTTTGTAATCATACGTGTCCCTTTTAAATTTCCTTATTTTGCTTTCATTGATCTCCTTAGTGTATATTTCCAATTTTTCATTGAGGTCTGCCAGTGTTTTATTCTAATCCTCTTTTGGCATGGTTTCAGTGAGTTCTTGTGTAAGTTTAACACCTTCCTTATTTAGTTCTTCTAGGAGTTTGGATAACTCTTCAATGATAGGTAAAATAAGGTCCAGGGAACATTTATTTAGGATCACTTGCCATTTCTCTGTGAACTTGGTATTGTTTTTACATAGCGTAGATTTGAGGGAAATTCTGAGACCTCCAGGGATTCCTTGTGATATTTTATGAGGGTAGATGCGTGCAGCCGTTGGTTGATGGCCTTCTTAGAAAAGTATAAGAGTTGTATGATGTTAGACTCTATAGATCCCGTGCCTGTGCTGAAACCTTCCGTTTCCGCAATCAGAGAGTAGATTCTTTGGGTTTTCTCAAGGGTAGATTCAATATTGAAACCAGATTTGCCTACACGAGTTCGAGAAATATCAAACAAATGCTTAACAAACGACCGCATAGCAAAGAAACAGAATACAAAGGCACGGTCCCTTGTTTAAACTGTGGGAATTGCAATTCACTAATCAAAGGTACAAACGTCAGACACCCCGCTCGAGGAACTCAAATCAAACTCAGAGTCACAGCCAAGTGCAACAGCCAGAACATTATTTATATGCTGAAATGCCCATGTGGGCTTGTCTACATGGGCAAAACAGAACGGAAAATTTGCATCCGACTAAATGAACACAAAAGCAACATCCACACAAGAAATTCAAAATCCCCGATCGCAAGCCACTTCAACGCTGCACAGCATAATATCAGTCAACTCCAGTTTTTAATTCTTGAACAAGTTCCAATTACGCAGGGACGCAACAACACACAATTTTTATTGCAAAGAGAAATATATTGGATTAATCTCATGGACTCTGTCAATTCGAAGAAACTCAATGAACGCTGTGATTATAATTGCTTTTTGTAAGGAACAAAGTTAGTATATTTTCAGTTTTTGTGACATTATCATTGTGTATGGGACACATACTATTGAGACAGAATTGCCATATAACACACGGGTACATGATGTTACATAATTATTGACTGTGTAAAAATGGTTTACCCTCTAATGGTATGAATGCCAACACTTTGACACATTAGATATTTTGTATCCGCTTTTTAAGTTCCGGTATTATCCGAACCACGTATTATTTGACATCGGGCATACCGAGATGATACGCTGTTCAACGTTTGTGACCGTCAATTATTCCGGTCAATGTATTTCAGTATTTATCTCTTATGATGGTGGAAACTGTGCCTTCATTAGCACATCGCAACCTTGTGTGTTTATGGTGCACCATAATTTATTTGTGATGTTATACGTTCAAGACAGTCTGTCTTTTATTAGCACTACGCAGTTTTCAGAGTCTGTTTACTAATACTATCAACAGACTCGCAGCACACGATCCCCTTCCGTGACCTGTAAACGCTTACCAGGTTAAATTCACATGTTTGAAACACATAAGACTCACTTTCACACTCGGGCCAACTAAACACGAGACATCAACTTCTTTAGAAGTAAGCAAATAGACATACAAGAGCGATTTGATGCGAAGTCCACCATTTTTATACGTACAATACTTATTTTTATTTTTGTGTCATTAACAGTTTGACAAAACGTTTCCGGGCTCGGCAACCACATTGAAACAACAGATGTAAGTGAACACCTGGTGTTTTTGTATAATCAGTATCTCGGTGTTACCTTTCATTTCATTTTAGGTCCTCTCGGCTTTTCACATGATTTCACGGTCCATATACCGGGAGCACTTTTGTATGCTTGAGGGCCATAATGGCATTCTCGTACTCAATACACGAGGCACAACGTTAATTGGAACAATTTATGAATAGCAACACACAATGTTCATTCACTGGTTCTTGAATTACACCTTCAATCCTAATATGCACATTACGATGGAGTGTTTAATGTGGATGTGTATTATGGCTCTAGAGATACTACTTATGATGTGACAGTCCTGTTCTGAACCTGAAATGTTCTCAATGTTACAGCTATGGAGCACCTGAAGAAGGGCCACCTGCAAAAATGCATTGGGCAGAGTTAAATGTCCAGTCATGAATGACTAATGTTATGATGTAATAACATATGACTACATCCGTTGGATGCTAACAATCAAAAAGATTGAGAAATTGAACTACTGAATAAATAAAGAAACTTCTGAACAAATGGATTAAAGAGTATTTACATGATTTACAATGTTATTGAGTGCATAATGGTACGCACCTCTGGGACAGAGATCTGCATTAGCCCACATTCTAGATTTTATCCTCATACTTAGAAGGATTAACCTGACTGCACCACCCACTTGGTTAACATCAACAACCATCTTTGTACGAAAATACGAAGTGCGCTATATTTAACGAATTTTAAATTATGTATTATTTTACCACTCCAGCAAGTGCAACAGTAAGGAAAGTGTAGGATAACAAAGGGAAATAATTTACTATTCCCACTCCAGCAAGTGCAACAGTAGGGAAACTATTGGCTAACGGAGACATAAAAATTACTATTTCCACTCCAGAGAGTGCAACAGTAAGGAAAGCGTTGGATACCGGAGAGGTAAAAATTTATATTTCCACTCCAACAAGTGCAACAGTAGGGCAAGTGATGGATAGCAGAGGGGATTCATTTACTATTCCCATTCCAATGAATACAACACTAGAGAAAGTGCAGGATAGAGAAGGGAAATCATTTACTATTACCACTCCAGCAAGTGCAACTGTAGGAAAAGTGTAGGATAGCGGAGGGGATAAAATTACTATTACCACTCCAGGAACTGCAACAGTAGGGAAAATGTTGGATAACAGAGGGGTAAAAATTACTTTTCCCACTCCAATGAGTGCAACAGTAGTGAAAGTGTTGGATAGCAGAGGGGATAAAACCAAACATTACAGCTACTGAACCTAAATCCCCAAACAAAATAAAAACAAAACAATTACCAAAACATTGATCAATTAATAAAAAAACATTAATGATCAGCTATTGTTAAATTTTTTCAAACAAAGGGGTCTATTACTATGGACTTTGCTTGCCCGCCACCGTAACAGTGAAGGGGACCGACCGCCAGAGTTGCGGTGGTCCCACTGTGCCCATTAGGATGCGACCGCCACCCGGCAGTCGCATTGCACACATTTTACGTTGTGGCGGGTGGTGCTTTGTGCAGAACCCGCCACAATGTCAATGCACGTTGTGCATTAGCATGCACAAAGTGACAGGCACCACGCCGTGCCTGCCACCTTGTGCATGCCATTGTAGGGGGTACCATATGTACCCCCCAAGTGCACCCCCCACCCCCCAACACCACAGGGGCCAGCAACGGGCCCCCAAAGCCAAAAACCACATGCCTTTCCATGGCGGCATTGCTGCTATGGAAAGGCCAAAATCCGCTGACATCATAATATGGCGGCTGCTAGGCACCGCCACTATATTATTGCCAAGAACGGCGCGACAAGCAATCGTAACAATTGCCTGCCTGCGTTAAAGCGGCGGACGGTCTTTCCATCTGCCGATGTGCCCCCTGCTATTGTAATAGAGCGGGGGTAAATGATGTGCGGGCGGGGAAAGATGTAAGGCAGATCACCACCGCCAGTCCAGTGGTGGCGATCTTCCCGACATCATAATGGCCCCCTAAGTTACTTTCCACCCTCCACCCCAATAAACATCAAAACATACACTTAATTTTTTTGCACAATTTCCATTACTAAATGTACATTATTAAATTAATAACAATTAACATGAAATCATAAATTAAGTTTAAAAAAAATTCTTCTCAAATTTTACAACTATAAACCCCACAATACAAACATCAAAATTATTCCACAATTAGCATATCTAATTTTAATTAGCATTAATTACTAAATAATTAATTAATTATAAGTAATTTACCTCCCACCATAATCCCCATAAATGACACCACCAATGTTCAAAAACATGACATAATTAACATAATTAATTAGCAAATAATTAAGTAATGACAATTAAGAAGCAAAATAAAAAAATAATAAAAAGATTATTCACACAATCAGCAATATAAAATAAAATTAACTAAATGTTATAATAAAAATATGAAAAAAGTATTGAAATTAAATTACTTCCCACCCTACTCCCCTATCAACCCACAACCCTCTACTAAAAAAAGGACACAATTAACATATTTAACAATTAATAATAATAATTAACAACCAATTCATAAATAATGAATAATAAATTATTTACAACAATTAACAAATATAAATAATAAATAAATACATTTTTATTACTAAAACATATTAATTAATACATTATAATTAAATTACTTCCCTCCCTACTCCCCTATGAACCCACAACCTGCTCCTAAAAAATGACACAATTAACATAACTACCAATTAATTAATAATAATTAACAACCTATTAATGAATAATTAATAATAAATTAGTCTTCACAATTAATAATACAACATATTAAATACATATATATTAATTAATTAAATATGTTATTAATTAATTAATTATAATAAATTACTTCCCACCCTATTCCCAAATAAACCAACAACCCGCTACGGAAATAAAACGCAAAATGTAATTTAAAAAAAATTAAAACTTCTAAACCTTATGAATAAATGTATTATAATGACATTACTTCCCATACTATTCCCCTATATACCCACAACCCGCTAAGGAACTAAAACGTTAAATTTACTTAAAATAAAATTCATAACTTCTAAAAATGTAATACATATATGAAAAAACAAATGCAATACTGGGACAAAAAAATAGAATACATACATTTAAAATACTTACTAAAATACATAACACTAACTAAAAAAACGATATTTTTAACAACTATATTTTTTCAAATTATATTAATGACTTCAATATTTTCTTTAATGATATTAATATCTTCGATATTGTTAAAAACGGTCTTACTTGCCTTTTACTCGTTATTCTTGACAACAATATTCTGACAGTCCATATTTTTGTAACTTGTAATTCTGAACTCGATATTACTGCAAGTCAAAATAAAGGACTCAATATACTGTCTGTTTGCACTGACTTATACTATACTTGGAGGCAAAGAATATTCCCATTACTTACTGGTATATAACCTCCACACCCACATTGACCTTTCCTACTGTAGCCCAGAACTAGTTATCAGGATTGGGGTGGCTGAATATCTTAGGTAGACGCTGTCCAACCATAACCCCCTTAAGGTACTGCAACTCTGGGGTAGCACCCGCACAGCCATCCGGACATGGCAACATTTCACATAGGCACTTGTGGACGCTGCCTTCAGAGCCTCTGTGGGATAAGCAGCGGACCAATACTTCTTAGATAATGCGGGTACGGCATTAGATGTCCTACTCGAATGGGCCACCTTCATGGTTGTCCTGCTGGGACTTTGTATCAAGTCAATCTCTGGTAGCAGATTGACTCTCCATCGAGCACCAGTGACTTTAGAAACAGACATACATGCACTTAAACTCTCCTTGGTGCGTGACCCCGGAGCCTTGCCCTGATTAGTACAAATGAGGAATGACAATAAAGCAGCCCTGGCAGGACTCTGCAAGCTACGCTAAAGGGAATATGCGGCTCATCAACACTCGGAGGGTAACAAAGTGGGATGAATGCTAGCCTGGCTTCCTCAATCTGAGGCCCCAAAGGCTCTGATTGTTGCAATAAGGTACTGCCAGGGGGGGGATAGTAATCACTCACCCGGATATTAATGCGACATTCACTGAGTACTACACTGTGCTGTACAATCCTGTGACATGAGGTGGATGATGCCACCATTGAGAGATATTTGGACACTGTGCACCTACCAACAGTGTCCTCCTTACAATGGGCAGAGTTGGACACCTCGCTTATGGTGAAGGAGATCCATGCAGCTATTAAGCAAATGGCAAGAGGTAAGATGCTGGGCAAGGATGGATTACGACTAAAATTCCACATCACTTATGTGCTGCAACTACTCCCCAAGTTACGGCCCGAGGCAAAGGGTAGCTCCTGACCTTCATGAGATAGGTAATAATAACAGAGTCTCACTGTTAATGGAGTCCTACCACCCATTATCACTTCTAAATTAGATTACAAGATATTGGTACAATCTTGGCAAACGTATTGATGCCTGTGGGCCAGACACTGGTGGTATCAGACCAGAACAAATGTATACTTTATTTCTGATTATGAAGTGGGCCCATGCCTTAGGTATCACCCCTTGGGTGGCCTCTCTTGATATTGAGAAGGCATTATATATGCTGGGGTTGTCATACCTGTTGGCGGTGCTGAGGAAGTGGTGCCAGGGGATTGGTTCCTCTCTTTGGTTGGGCTGCTATTTGCCACCCCAACAGCAGAAGTGAATCTCCGACACCATACAGGGGAGTACCTGCCAGGGCTGCCCGCTGCCCCCATCATAATTGCACTAGCTGTGGAACCCATGGCAGGCGCATTACAGTAAAGGGATCCAACTGGGCAATTTACATGAATGGGAGATAGCACATCATATCCCCATATGATGATAATGCCCTAATTTAACTAAAAACCAGCAAGGACAATGTTACTAACATAATTGTCTTAGTATAGGAATTTGGAGGGTATTGGACCTCAAGATCAACTGGGATAAGTCTTGTCCCTGCCCCCTCATTTCACTGTCTGGCGGATAACCTTACCACCTACACTGGCAATTTGATGCCTTGAAACATTTGGTAGTCTGCATCTATTACTCAGACAGTGATGTGATAACTGGCAACTTGGGATGGGCACTAACAACTGCTAGGTCCTAGCTTCCTTTCTGGTACAGACTACCCCTTTCACCCATGAGACGCATGCGAATTGCTAAAAGGCGGGTGTTTCCTTGCCTGCTTTACTTCTCTACAATCCCCATGCAAATGGGTAGACATTTTTATAAGGAACTTCAATCCTTGTTAATTATACTGATATGGGGGTTGAGCAGGCGCAGGGTGGCGATCTCAAACCTGTGTTTACCGTTGGCTGAAGGAGGCATTAGAGCACTGAAATATTATCAAAACTGCATTTCAGCACAAGTACAGTGGCCTATGCAATGGCTGAAGGGAGATTGCCTACAGGAGCCGGGTAACTGTTTTCCCCTCCCTCAAGGGGGAGTGGCTTTTGGGCTCATCGCAGATGGTACCTATAATGGGTGGAATGCTCTTGTGCAAATTGCCGCATGGTGTTGGAAAGGGGACGTGAGTGGAATGACTAGCTGTATTCCCCATGCCCCCAATTTCCCTCCCATCTGGATGGTTCCAGGCTGTGGGGACTTATGTGCACTACGCGATGTTAGATGGATGCCGGTCTCCGTGATGGGGGTGGACTTTTTACAGATCGTCTGCTTTGGCCCATGGAAAATGTAGTGACTCTTGCAGGGCTCACACGTGGCACCTTCCACCTTTACTCTGCCCTAACCTGCCAATGGTCTATACTTTGGAATAAAATACATACCATTTGAAATATCACGGGTTCTCCAAACTCTACAGGTGCACGACAGGGTTCGTGAAACAGTAACTTGCCTCTATAAAGCAGTGCAGAAGACAGGGAAGCTGACCTGGAAGAAAAAGGGGGAGTCGGGGAGATGATACAGGACAAGAGCTGTCAGACACCCAGTGGAAATATTGCCTATTGACAGTCAAAGGGTCTCAGTTCAATTACCTACACCAAGCACATTTGACCCCTACCCGGCTCACATGAATGTACCCGACCGCCTCCCAGTTGTCCAAGGTGTACGGAAATGGGTGCTGATTTTTCCCACATGGTGTGGCTTTGCCCACAAGTTAAAGGCATGGGGTGTCGTCGCATTTACCAAAGAAAGTAGGCAGATAGATCATTGCGGATCCCACCTGTGCCTACTGAGTCATTGTGAAGCATACCACGTTTGCACAAAACATGCACAGGTTTCTATGCATTGCCCTGCAAAACATCGTACAGCAATGGCCTGGACATCTCCTTGCATCCTCCACTTACCTGATGGCCTGACGCCAGTTCAATGTGCAGCATGGCTAGAATGCACTTTCTGACAACGAGCTGGGTATTCTGGAAGAGAAATGTGTTGTAGTGCATGCCAGAACATTTAGGGAAACATTTCTACATGTATGTGCAGCCACACAGAATAAATAAGGCACAGGATCCAAAGGTATGTGAATGTAGTGAAGAAATCATACTGCACCGTGGAGGTGCTGAGGAATATGTCAGAAGATTGCTGGCACAAGTAAATTAGAGGCTGTCGGTGCACCTGTAAATAGGTATATTGGACGGGAGGGTGATGTAAAGCTAAACACCTCCCCCCCCTATCGACAGCGAATCATATTGGGAGCCTCTCTGTATCAGCGGTAGTTGGAGGAGGTTCAAACATAAACCTATTAGTGCTAGCGTGTAAAACTAGACCCTTCAACGGGTAAGCCAGCCCCTGTTCAAGGCCGATTTAACCTTTTTGTCCAAGTAATGCATTGTAAAAGGAAGTTTTGTGTAACTCATGTAGCGGCATATTACCAAGGCGGCGATATGAAATTATCGTCGCTTTTGCGGCCGTTTTCGTCCGAAAGCGGCGATAATTTCATCGCCTTATCAGCAAAGACACGCTATTGCACGTTTTGCTGATTTAGCGCCCCTTTCAACAATGCCCAGCTTTGCATCTCTAATGAGATGCAAAGTGGGCGTTCTGGGCCAAAATACATGGAGAAATGTCGCTAACCGACATTTCTCCAATTATCAAGCTGCACGCTAACAAGCTGAGTGTTAAAAAAAGTAGCGCTTACCACAGTTAACGCTACTTTCTTAACACCTGCTTGTGACCTGACTTAGCCATGTAATCCAATGGGAGGTGGATGACATAGCTAAGATCACCCTCCCTATCAGCAAGGTTTCGCTGATAGCAGTCTCATTATCGCTGGATTTCCAGCGATAATCACACTGTTTTCCAGCTAACGCATGGATTCCTATCGCTTGGGAGATAAGCGTTGCTGATAGCACGCTATCTGCGCGATAGAGTCCAGCGTTAGCCTGCGATAATTATCCTCACGCTAAAAGCGCTGAGCGATAATTATTGCAGGACCTTGCTTATATGCCCCGTAGTTTTCTATATAAAAGAACCACAGTATCGCAACAGATATGTTGTAATTAGGGCTCCCGGTTTCATGGTATTTATTTTTTTGACATTCCAGTCTCTATTTATCCATTTTACTTTTGGGTCAACTTTATCTGTATTTATCCACATTTATTATGGTTTTGTGAAAAAAATAAAGCTGAAACTTGTATATTTCCACATTTATTTAACCCAAAAATATGCAGTCCTGCTTGAATGCCGGCCAGGTTTCAGTGATATGTGCACTCGCAGAAGCTAAATCAATGCACTTACATGAAAATATGCACATTTCAGTATCAGCCTTGCGCATAGCTACTGCTGTATAAGCCTCTTTACTAAAATTCCTTTTTTTAACCCCCTTTTCCATCAATCCACACAGTTATTTGTCTGGCAGTCATGGCAAAGTGTATTTAGAATCACTCAAAAAACACCCAATGTCTGTTTTTATCCACATTTGAAAATTAGTACAGACTAGAAATAAATGGTTTTCTGTCTGTATTTATCTGTAAAGATAAGTAAAAACGGAAAACAGGGAACTTTAGCTGTAATCCATTCTGAAGAATTCTGTAACACTAGTGCTTGCTGGGACTACAATGAACAGGCAGTTGCATAAAAATGCCCTCTAGCAAGAGAGCAATTCTCACTACACCGCAATGCCAGGGTGAAACCATTGACCTGTGTTTTGTGTCTTCCAAAAATTCAGACCAGAGAAGGACAGGTCATATGTGAGGCTGAGGCAAGCGGTAAATGTAACGCCTCAGTAATGAGCATTTTTCGCCAACAACACATACAAATTCTGACCTTTGCTTATCTGTTGCCATCTACCTAATGCAAAATACAAATCCCATCTACTCGACATGGTTGATGAGGAAACAGGCACACCAGCACTGCAGGACTTCGCCTTCCATCACAACGAAATCTCAGAACCTGCGACTGATCTATCTCCACAAGCACAGCCACATTTAGTGAGCATAGAAGATCCATAAGGGGGGAGGGACAATGGCCGCATGCATGTGAGGTTCAGGGTGGCATCCCTGCTGAGGAGGAATTCTGGATCCATGAAGGGCCCATGGTGAAGGTGGATAAACAACAACTGCCTGCCATGAGCAGTCAATACTAGGGAAATGTTGGCCATGGGCAAAAAATTCACATCTGTTTATGTTCTCTGAAGGAAAGCATTCGGTCTATACCAAATGCTTCCCTTCAGAGAACATAAACTGATGCCATAAAATCAGTGACAGAGGCAGTCCAGTGCCTGGCAGAGAGAGGAAAGAACATATTGAGTTGAACTAACCCCAAAAAACTGAACATCAGCCATTAGCAGATGGACTCACAACCTCAATTATTGCACAATTAAACCACTGGTGGCGATTGGGTGCTTTATTTGGAACAAGTTAAGGGGTCTATTACAGGTGACATCTGTAATAGAGTAGTTTCAGGCTGTTAATGCCTCCTTGATAGGGACGTCAGCATGCAATATGGCAGAGGAGGCATCCAGTCAAAGCAGGATTAGTCGCAAGAGCAACGGCTTGTGGACACACAGTTAGCAGGGGTGGGATACTTTATTACAGGGTCAGGTCCGTCTCTGCAGGGAACTGTGCCTAGCAGAATAAGAGAAAGTACTGTTATGTACTGTTTGTGAGTGTCAGGTACATGCCTATATTTTAAATAATGCTTTTTGATTGTTATGTTATGTTATTTTAACTACCATTTGCATAGCGCATAATCACCTGCAGGCCTCTAAGCGCTTGTTGAGAAAACTCAAAGCCCGTCTGCCATCCCTGATGGCACCTACACAGAGGAGTTAGACTGTGTCCAGTGCCTCCCTAAACAGAAGCGTCTTGATATGTTTCCTCAATCTTAATGCCTAGGCTTTTTACGATGGAAACTGGTGTAGGAGCGATGTCGAGCTCTTGTGGGCAAAAGACGTCATTCCAAGGGTTACCTTTGGAGGAGATTACAAGAACCTCCATTTTGTCTGGATTCACTTTTAACGAGTTGGCTGTCATCCAACTCACAGTGTGTCTAAGAATATTTTGCACGCGGGTGTGGGCATGCGGGGAGTTATTGATCTGCAGAATAAGTTGGGTGTCATCTGCGTAGTTAAAGACTTGACAGTCCATGCAGGCCACGGTGGCCACCAATGGCTGGAGATACACGTTAAAAAAGAGAGGGGACAGGGCTGAGCCCTGAGCCCTGGCCGCCACTATTAGACATCTGCACACCCAGATAGACCCTTTTGGACCTCCCTAACCAAAGGGACTCAAGCCACTGGAGAGCCAACCCGCAGATGCCCATATTGGCAATACGAGACAAGCGTTGGGTGTGATTGACCGTATCGAACGCCGCTGACAGATCCAACAAAATCAGAGCGCTTGAATCTTTGTTATCGGCCCTAGCGCTAAGCTCATCAAGCACAGCCAACATCACCAGCTCAGTGCTGTGGTGAGCCCTAAAACCAGCCTGCCACACCTGGAGTAGCTGATGTTCCTCTATAAAAGATGAGAGTGTTTTGAGGGCATGTTGCTCCATTACTTTTGCAAGAAAAGGGAGCTGGGAAATGTGCCTATAGTTTTTAAGATTGGCCACGTCTGCCCCTGACAGATTAAACAAATATGCAGCACTGAAATGTCTGTTAGCCATGAAATGTATTGACTACTTGACCAAAATGATGCTGTCGTAAGCGTGTTCAATCTGCACCTCTCAAATGAACATAGCAGTATTTGTGAAGGCGTTATTACAGTGTTGTGATGTGTTATTTTGCTGTGATATGAAACTCACATCAAAGGTCATTGCTGGTTATTGATGTTCTAGGTCCCTTTCCTTAGTACCCCTTACTCCATTTGGTTGATGGGGCGGGGGTGGGTGCAGGGAGAGGTGGTTTAAATCATTTAAGTCATCGTCCCCCACTTTTCCACTGGAACACACACTTTGCTTATGTCTAAGATTAGCAAGATGGTCCAGCCTACTACGATTTTGCAGCCCTTTGTTTAGTTACATTGTTATTATCTTCCTGTTTTATGCAGACATTTGCATCTTTTTTGTCAACTTCAAATGAATGCACCAGCATAGACCTTACTGGTTGTTGTGCTTCTTTGTGTTTGTATACCTTCCTGGCCTTCTAGCAGATCAAGGAAGCCTCCGCTGCACTGGAAGGAGGCTTCACTGTCCATACATTAAAATGGACTCACCTCATTCGAAGGGGAGGAAGGCTGTTTGTGTGACTGCTCATTCCTCTACTTTGTTAATTCTCTGTGGTATGATGCAGCACTGCAAAAAAAGCTCGGCATAGTCGCATCCACATGCTGGGCCAAAATAGCCATTGGAACTAGTCTCTGCTCCCCTAAAATACAGTAGTGACTGAGGAAGCCAGCACCAGGTATAAGGCACAGAACAGTATGTGCTAAAGGCCTGCATTACCACGAGATATAAACATAGACACAGTGCTTGAGGACTCCTGGCTCTGCATTGCTTCTTTTTTCCCGCCCATTCCAAGGTGGAGGAGGGTCCATGGCCATTGCTTTGACATCCCTGCTCATCTCCCTAAGAACAGGACAAAACAGGCCAGGCTGAAAACTAGGCCTGTGGCCCCCGCTCTCTCTGCTCGTGTGTAATATCTAGCTGGGTGAGTTAGTCGGTGGTCAAGGCAGGAAGCGGCTTTAGAGGATTACATTTACCGAGCCTGGAAAGAAACATCTCTTATCGATGAATCTGTCATTCTTCCAATATGGCCAGTGTGTCATTCCTTATCCCCTTTATCTATTTCTCACATAATATTTCCACGTGAAGTCAATTCCACGGCTTGTCCTTGTATATCCGCACACTTCAACCATCTACCGCCGGCAGTAGGGTTTTGGGATAGCCTCATTAACGCAGTGCCCCTACTCAGAATTCATTTCCGCAGGAAGGAAAGCGGGGAGAGGCTCTCAACAAGGAAAATATGCAACTCTACGCCTTGCAGAGAGAGGACAAAGGGTGGCGGGCCTGTGATTATAGGTTATTACATAGGTCTGTTGACATCGGGGAATAAAATGAGGGAATCTGACACCGTCCAATCACCCCGACAGAAGCTACAAGAAGTAATTACACGAGCCTCTTATCAAGGAACTGTCATCACTGCACTGCAGGATGTATGCCATCGCTTGAACATGAAGGGAAATCAGCGTGTGTCAGGTACACAGAAAACATCTAGGCCCTGACATAGGGATGAATGTTAGAGAGGGAGATAAAGTGTCAGAGAGAGGGAGAGGGAAGAGAGGGGGATAGAGAGAGAGAGAGCGAGTGATAGAGAGAGAGAGAGGGCAGGGGAGAGAAGAGAAAAAGAGAGAGCGAGACAAAGAAAACAGACTGAGCGAGGGACAGAGAAAAGAAAGCACAGAGAAACAGAGAGGGAAGAGCAAGAGAGAGTAAGAGAGAGAGGGCAGGAGAAAGAAGAGAAAAAGAGAGAGAGCGAAAACAAAACACAGAGAAACAGAGAGAGGGAGAGGCAAATAGGGACAGACAGCAGAAAAACACAGACATAGAGAGAGTTTTGAATAAAGAGATGGATACAGTGAGGGAAAAAAGAGTGGGAGAGGGCTGAAGATGGGAAAAATTAAAATGAAATACAGAGAAAAAGAGAGAGAGAGAGGCAGAAGAGAGAAGAGAAGATAAAAGAGAGAGTGATACAGAGAGAGGGACGTATAAAGGGGCTAAGAAGAAAGTGAAGGAATAGGACAACAGAGAAACAGAGACTGTTGAGATTAAAACGCAAGCGCAGAAACAAAGAGCATCACAGCCCTGACTTGGGGATGGATGTCAGAGAGGGAGATGGAGAAAACGTGTCAAACAGGGAAAGGGGAGAGAGATAGTGATGAATGAAGACCGGAGAAAAAGAGATTGAGAAAAAGAAACAAACAGAGAAAGATAAAAAAGAGACAGAGGGACAGTGAAAAGAATAAACAGAAACAGAGAGAAGGATAGGCGGAGAGGAACTGACAAAATTCACGGACCTTGAGTGATAAAAAGATTATGTGCAATGGAGAAGAAATAGATGGCTAGAACGAGAGAGAGAGAGAGCGAGAGAGAAAGAGAGTATTCAAATGAGGTGGATTCTAGCATTCTAGTTTGGATAGAGGTCTAACGGTGGAGGTTTCACACCGAATAAGAATTACATCGTTTGCATTCACCCTTCTACTAATTATCCCCAGCCCTCTTTCTACACAGACCACAATGTTTTAGTTTTACCTGGTTTTCCATTTAAAACAATTGTTTTTGTTCATCAGTCATTTTTATAGAACTATGGATGAGAAGTGATAACACCAGAAGCTCCCACTGGTTCTCTGCACAAATTAGGCGCCTAATTTAGAGGTTACCATCGGTATAGTGGAGTACTTTACTCCCGCCATACTGACGGTCCTCTGACTGTCAAGTTTAGAGATGTCTGCCTGCCCAGCAGGCATCTCTTAACATTGGCAGGAACTGCCATTAGGGCGGTTCCTGTGAGTGCACTAAAAGACCGACAGAAGGCTCGGGCCGACTGCACAGTCAGTCAAACTATAACATGTTTTTGGATTTTCTCAGGACATTTGTATTGCCGAACACAAATTAAAGCTCAAGCAAGAATCCTAATCTTCGAAGCTCAGTGCATAATATGTTAGCAAACAAGTAAAGTGCTATAATTTCTTCTTAGAAGGCCTCCACTGGCACTGCCGAATGCGTGGGTTGCCAAATACTGAGGGGATTTAGTCTTGATTCCATATCAAGCATTTTTCTTCCACGTTTCTATCTGCATTTTTTTAGCAATTGTATTGTGATTTTATATTTTATGGATTTTATGATTTTATCTTTTATATATATATGTATCAATATATATGGTTTTAGTGGCTTGTTGACTTAGTATAGTTTGAATTACTGAGTAAAGTATTACTGACTGACTAACCACGAGTGTGTAGACTGCAGAACGATCTAGGCAGTAAGGAAGGACAGCAATGAGCTGCATGTGGTATCCAACAATTCAGTGTCAAGCAATGAGTGGACGACTCCTTCCTCCTCAGAGTAGGGGAAGTCTCTGTTAACCTCTCGGTGCTGCTCCCAGCACTGCTCCTGGCACAGACGTATCAGGCCATAGACCTAACACACTCTTTCACTTGTATCCTGTTTTTCTCTCCCTCTCTTTTCTTCCTTTCTCCTTCTTTCTGCCAGTAGAAGTGTGAGGAAGAATTATACGTCCTGGTACCCAATGATAAGTGGTGATGCACGCCACCATCACCCATCTTCATGAATTAAGACCTGGGGATATTGCCCACTTTTCTTATACAAACCATATCATGTGGCATGTCACTTATAAAGAGTAATGTGGATCTGGGTGGCTCCTCCGCTAAGGTGGAGTAGCGTTTCCCCACTGCACTCAGGTCAGTGGAAAATGGGAAAATAAAATGATAATAACATCATTATTATCATTTTATTTTTTGCAGCAACGAGGCAGGTTAGGATGTGGTGGGGCTGGCGTCACAGGGGAGGAGTGGTTCATGCACTTTAGCGTGCATGAGTGTTTGGCCAGCCATCTTACGCTGGCCCAACAGTTATGCGCACTTAGCATGCTCTCCACAGGCTGTAATATACAGCCTGGGTGGAAACATGGCCAGGCTCCCAGTCCTGGTCTTAGCACCAAACCACAGTGGTCAGACCAATCACACCGCTGCATTGCAGCATTGTGATTGGCTTCAGGGAGTCTGGGTGCTTCCCGGTTCTGGAACTTTTCCAGAAGAGAAGCAACGACAAAGAGACAGCGAATGTGAAAATGTAAGTAGGTTTAAAAATATTTTTTTAGCATTCCCCCCGCCCGCCACCCCGTTTCCTGCCAGCCACCACTGATGTGGATGCACATTCCAATCCACTGTCAGACTTAAATGGGTCTTCAAGGACAATCTCCTCTTCTCGCTGGATATACCTTGCTAGAATCAGTGCTTCTTGCCATTTGTTCTTGAATATGGATATCATAAGGGAACGGTTTCAGTGTCACTTCCTATATAAATCATCCTTGTTAGCTCTCTGGAACCTCATCTACCAGCAGCCCATGCAATCCAGTCCACCCCCAGCTAAGTAATACTGAATAAATTACAAACCTATGGTTAATGAATTTCTAGGTTCATAGAAGCGTCCCTTTCTCTTTACAATAGAGCTAACTTCGCGCATTTGGGTTTGATATAAAAAATCTTCCTCCAGTTTTGAGGGACAGATGAACGCCTTGGGATCCTGTGAGTCTTACAATGGGCTCATGTAAGAGAGGAAGGGAAACTAGCAGCATTATATGGTATTATATGTTGTAGAAGATATTTGAAAGAAAAGTGTGAAGTGATGAGTGTACCCAAGATTAGTTACCCAATGATTAATTGGAAACATGGGGACTATAAGTCATTTTGTTTTTGCAATGTTGTGTATACATTTTAAGTGTTTTTTTTATCTCAAGAAATTATGATATTTAAGCTTAGGTATGTTAACATACATGAAACATTCTATTTGAGCTCTGTTTTAAGTGTTTTACAGATTTACAGGCAACACGATTACAACAATAACTGAATGTTTTATAGGAAGAAAGTATGAGACAGTTCCCCTCCCTTTAGTTAGCGCAGGATAAGCAGCTTACATTATTTAACAGTACAAATGAAATTGGCTTTTCAGACATCAAATATAACACACTACATGGTGTGAAGTGTGCAGTCATGCATACCTACCGTTTTTTTTTTACTATTTCTAACTGCAATTGCAATTGCTTCACTCGCACGTAGCCATGTGTTCACTCAGTACACATTAACAGTGTGTTAAAAGATGTGATTACTATGCCAATTTATGGATTTAAAAAAATCTCATTTAAAAGAGTGCCACCGAATCAATAAGGACAGCTCATGTACAGATAAAGGGCCACATTCATGCAACGTGTGCCAAACAGTACATGTCACACGGTGCATGGATGTTTGCAAACATGCCCTTTTCTATTGTGGCTTGTGCTGTGGCCCTTTTCCATGTCGCAGCACAAGCCGCAATAGAAAAGGGCATGTTTACGACCACCTACAGGGCAGTCGTATAGTAGTATGCTGAATGGAACCACCAACTACTAGTCGGGTGGTTACCATCCTGCAACAATGGAGTCGGACATCGTAATCAGGCCCAAGGTTTGTACTTTGTCATTGTTTGAAAAACATATTCTGCATATCATTAATGGTTGAACAGTGTATGCAGAAAGAGAATCAATGCTATAACACCCTGTTTGGTCACAAGGAAAGTTAAGTCATTTAACATTCACCCTACACACACATGCATTCTACACAAGCCTTACTTACAACAAGCTAGACAGGCTAGGTAAATATGGAAAAGCAGAGACCCCCAGTCCTGAATAATATAGCAGGTCCATATACAGCTAACAAAGGCATAAACAAGTTGACTGAATAGACATTCAAGATCATATTTCTCCATTTTGTTGTAATGTTGTAAAGGGAGACAATAATGACACATAGCTCCAGCCTGCCTACCTCTGACAATTTAATGTAAGGGGCGCACCACAGTAGAATATTATTGCTGTGTTGTGGCTGTACAATGACAACAATTAAAGTTGTTCACATTTGTGAGATAACTGTGGGATGTGGACTAAGACTACCCATGGTTCCCACAACACAGAAGCTTCATCTTCTGTTCTGGTCCACCCCCTACCAAAGCTACAGTCCTAGGGTGATGATCAGGCCCGATTATGAAGCATCCTACTAAGTGTAGGCTAGGGTCTTGAATCCTTCAACATTAAAAGTCCTGGCGAACACGACGGTGTACATATAGGTGGTTTAGTATGTCCCTTCACAGAACACTTTGTAATCCACACCATGTTCCTGATTTTTCCTCCCTCATTGGTTTGATTCCCATAATCCTAGTCTGGAGGGCTATCACAGGGTAGATTAGACACTGCAAGAATCCTCACTTTTTGTGGCACCCTTGGAAGGATTTATGCATTGCCTGTGGGATGCTGACTCTGAGAAGCCATCACATGGGACTGAATGACTGAGGAGACTGGATGCTATAGCGTTTTAAAGACTGTTTAGGACATGAGGAATGGATTAGGATCCCAGAATGGATACCATTGACGCCTCGTTCCAGTTCCCAAAAGGTGAACATTCCCAGTGAGTGATTATAACGCCATAGAATATAACATTTCCAGGTCTGTAGCTCATTTTTTGTACAGTCTATGCAGCTGTTTTACAGCATTTACTGGAACAAGTTTGTCTTTACCTAATGAATTCAAGTACCAATGAGAAGAAAATGATAGTGGAAGATTTTGGTGTCAGATTGAGCAAAGGTTTCTCAAGGGGGCACTGGTAGATAATTCTAGTATGCTAAATTATTCACGTGTGCGTGTATGTGTTTGTGTGTCGTGCATGATTACATTTGGCTCCTTTTATTTCGCAGAAAACATTTGAATAAACCAACATACTATGGAAAAGATTTCAAAGGATCCTGTGCATTATGGGATCATCATTATCTGGACTGCCCTAAACCACTCTACTGAGATTCACGGTTATTCATTGTTTAATCAACACCTGTTTCATTCCCTTTTTGAAAAAAAAATGTTTAATCTACTTTTCCCCAAATAAACTTGTAATAAAATAAGTACATAATTAGTGACCTGTAAAAGATTTTCATATGGACATTTCAAGATGCTGAGGACACTTATAAACATCTGCATCATGGTTTTTGATGCCACACATACCGCCAATGGCAATGTAAGACCAAAGTACATGGAAATCTATCATCAGTTCTCTAGCTCGCTCTATAAAAATAATGGGCCAGATGTAAAAAGCTTATTTCTGCTTGCAAACTGCCTAATTCACAGAATCAGGCTAATCGCAATCAGAAAAAAGCATTTTCAGATGCACCAAACCTATTACCGAATCGCAAAAAGGGTTTGTGATTCAGTGTTAGGAAGGGTTGTGTTTAGGGCATCCCTTACTAATACCAAATTGCAGTGGTATGTAAGAATGTTTTGCAATCGAAATGTGGTCGCACAACATTCTCATTTTACTACCAACTTCAAGTTGGTTGTAACCCTTTGTAAATGGGAAGCGGTCCCCAAGGGACCGCTTCCCCTTTGTGAATGGTAGTACAAACACTTTTTCAAAGCAAGCAGTGGTCCCACGTACCACTGCCTGCTTTAAAAAATGAAAAGAAACCTTTTAATTTTTCTCTTTTAAATGCAACCTAGTTTCCTTTAAGGAAAATGGGCTGCATTTAATAAAAAAGATTGCTTTATTTAAAAGTAATCACGGACACGGTGGTCTGCTGACCCAAGCAGGCCACCATTCCCGTGATTTTAGTGATTCCGAATGGGTCACAAATAGTGCCCTTCCTAAGTAATATTCATGAGGTCGGTCAATTTGCGACCCACTAGGAATCGCTAAATGAAACTCATGGGGCCAGATGTATCAACATGACATTTTGCGAGTCTATAATAGCGAATTTTACCGATTCGCTATTCTAGACTCGCAAAATGCAATGTATGGAGGAATCTGCTAATATTTTGTGATTCCTACGCATTCCTTATTTATGACTCGCAAATTGCGAGTCGAAATAAGGAATGGCTTCCCATTCATTTCTATGGGCCAACAGGCCCATAGGAATGAATGGGAATTACATGCGCAATTTGCGAGTACCCAATAGGTACTCGCAAATTGTGCATGCAATTTTAAGGATGCAAGGGATCCAAAAGGACATCCTGTTGCACCCCTGAAATGTACATGTGTGCACAAGGGCGTGTATGGGAGCCACATGGCACTTAGAAAAATGCAAAAAAGTGCATTTTTCTAGGAAATCCCAAATTACCACCAACTTGAAGATGATGGTAATTTGCGATTCCTTAAAGCAATATTGCAATTTGGGATGGCTACTAGAATAGCATTTAGGGAATCGCAAACTGCGATCCTCTAAATGCGTGTGCAAAATAGGGAATTGCAAATTTTGCGACTCCTTATTTTACAAGTGGGTGTTTTCTTCCCTACATTGCACACTACGATTTTGCGATCACAAACAGTGAAATTCTGTGAATTTCACCGTTTGTGATCACAATTTTGCTTAATACATTTGGTCCATGGAGTTTCATACATTTGAAATAGCGATTACAGAATTGCCATTCTCAATAAATCGCAATTAGGTAATAAGTATTTACAATATTGATACATTTGACGCAATATTTTTTTGCTAATTTTTTCCTCTACAATAAGCAGAGATTCCAAAACCTGTAATTCGCGTGGGACATGATGTTATTTCTTGGATAAGACATTATTCCAGTGAAAAATAGGTTTACTATAATGTGAAACTTAGTGTCAGTCTGATCGCCGTTGTAGTTAAGGAGACTTTACTTATTAAGGGGCAAAGTGGTAAAAAAGATTATGTCAAAGGTTGTTTTTAAAATACAGCCATGTAAACAGACAGTTAGTTCTCTCTTTAGGCAATGTTTCAGAGAGACTGACAAACCTTTCTTTGTGAGAATACGTTGCACGAGGCTGTCACAGGGATTCTGCTCATACACATTACTGTGCATAGAGACTTGGAACCTTAGTGAATTAGGGTGTGCCAAAACTCACCTTAGTAGCCAAAATCCCCAACCAGACTAGCAATTAGTGTCTCATTGGTTCTTCCATACCCCCTATGATTAGACAACCCAGAACGTGGAACTTAGAATACCTCAGGCAACGTGGAACACATGAACACTCTTTCATCATACTCTCATAACAGTCCAAAACAGGAGTAAATGAAGACATGTGCAAGTTTGAAATATTTATTTCAAATGCCGTGTTCTCAGGCACAGTATCTTAGCTAATACAAGGAGACATATTATAAGCAACAAGGTTATCAGCATAGTTACTATTCCATAAAGTGCAATGGGAGAAAGCATGTTAAAATGCTAAATGGAGAAAGGCTAGATTGCACCTAAATCTCACCCTCCCTTGCTAGTATATTATTTTATATCTATAGAAGGTCTCTTGGGATTACACGGGCGGCCCCATACCTCTGGTCCTAGTAGAAAGGGATCACATCATTTTCTACACCAGCTCTCTACATGCGAATGTTCTCCAACGAAGTGTGTCAGCATGCCTGCGCAGTGCATTATTAAACACGCCAAAATCAGAGGTGGCCACACCTGCATATATGTTATGTCTAGAACGTGCGCTGATCAGACCGAACAACAACCACTGTGTTGAAATAACCTTGAAGGCCTCGGCACTCACTGTTCAGACAAAGTTTACCAAGCAAGGCTGCTACTATAGGAAAACATATTATTCTTGTGTGAAGCAAAACAGTCTGCTAGACTCTAAACATTTATAATAATGTGTGCCGTATGCAAAAGGCAGCAGAAAGGAAAAATGGCGTTTAAACTTCTAATAAGCTCATGCTAACTTAACACAGTGTAAAGGCATGGCACATCTCCATGACAAGGCATGCATGATTTGACTGTCTCCCCATCATCCCTGTTGATTATCAGAGAAACACCGACTGCCTATTGCTACAAAATGGCCCCATTTTGTGTGTCATCTCATCCTCCTCTTTTAGCCATCATCACTTTACAGTTTTTGCACTGTAGTTATGAATTTCACAAATGTCACAGGAAACAACTTTTTCTTGATTAGCAGCCATAGGCAGAAGGTGTCAAGTACCACCTAGGTTTGCTTGGCAACTATGAGACTGGTACATTAAATTATGTAAGTATTATAGCTGGCAAGGGTGACATCTTCAGCCAGTCCTGGCGTTTCAGCCAACACCATATTGTATTCCTGTATTTTGAGTTCTGGTTTTATGGCAAGAATGAATTAAAATGACATGCAAAATACAATACACTCAGGGCCACTGGAATTATGCGATCGTGCGGCAGTGGGGATTTTTGCATAATTATAGATTTGCAGCATTTTCCACATAATACATCATATGCTGAATAATCTGCAGACTTTAGCAAAAAAAATTGTTTGTAGTTCAAACGTTTCAAAAGTTACTAAAACGTGTTGCCGCACAGAGGAAGGACTTTTGCAAAGGTTGACTGGTCACCTTTCTGTTGCTTAATTCTATATTTGTGTTTTAAACTGGTACTAAGGTGCACCCAATGCCCAGACATGTTAACATGTATAAAATGTAAAAACTGAATTAAGTAATACCATTTAAACATGTGCCACATTAGGCTGCATAATTTGCCTTTTCTTGCCACATAATTTACTCAAGCCTGCCACATATTTTGGTTGTCTCCTATCACATAATTCCAGTGGCCCTGACAGAAGCGGCTCCTGGAGGGAGTGCTGTGGGGCAGGTCGGGGCGGGGGGAGGGTCAGGGCCGGGGAGTAGTAAACTCCAGCATGCGGCAAATCAAAGTTAGTTAAAGAAAGAAAGAAATAAAACTAATTAAACTGCGCATGCTGAAAAACCAAATGCCTTGCAGCGCGTGCGATTTAATTTGATTATTTATTTCTTTCTTTACCTAAATCCGATCGGCCGTATGCCGGAGTTTACTACACCCAACATCCCCTGCCCCACCACACCGCCCTGCAGCACTCCCTCCAGGAGCCGCTACTGGGCCCTGAATATACTAGAGGGCTGAAATTGAATGGAAGTGTCACAAATGGCCAGGGGTTACTTGGTCGCTAAAACTATGGGGAAGTCTTTTTCTTGCACAACATAGTTGCCAAGTGCCTAGTTGTCATGTCAATCAATCAATCAATCAATCAAAGATATTTATAGAGCGCATTACTCACCCGTAGGGTCTCAAGGCGCTTGGGGGGGGGGGGGCCTTTACTGCTCGAACAGCCAGGTCTTGAGCTTCTTCCTGAAGGAGAGGTGGTCTTGGGTCAGGCGCAGGTCGGTCGGGAGGGAGTTCCAGGTCTTGGCGGCCAGGTAGGAGAAGGACCTTCCTCCTGTGGTCGCTCTACGGATGCGTGGGACGGCGGCGAGGGCGTGGCTGGTTGATCGGAGGTGGCGTTTGGGAGCGTAGAAGTTGATTCGGTTGTTGAGGTAGCTCGGGCCTTGATCGTGTAGGGCTTTGTGAGCGTGGGTGAGGAGACGGAAGGTGATTCTTTTGTTGACGGGGAGCCAGTGCAGGTCTCTTAGGTGTCCGGAGATGTGGCTGTTGCGTGGGATGTCGAGGATGAGTCTGGCTGAGGCGTTCTGGATCCGCTGAAGTCTCTTCTGGAGCTTGGCGGAGGTTCCGGCGTAGAGGGCGTTGCCGTAGTCCAGTCGGCTGGTGACGAGGGCCTGGGTGACGGTCTTCCTGGTCTCCGTGGGGATCCACCAGAAGATCTTCCGTAGCATGCGCAGGATGTTGAAGCACGCCGAGGAGACGGCGTTGACTTGCTTGGTCATGGAGAGGGAGGAGTCCAGGATGAAACCCAGGTTGCGTGCGTGGTTAGTCGGTTTGGGTGCGGTGCCTAGGGCGGGGGGCCACCAGGAGTCGTCCCAGGCGGTGGGCGTGGAGCCCAGGATGAGGACCTCTGTCTTGTCTGAGTTCAGTTTCAGGCGGCTGGTCGTCATCCACTCGGCTACCTCCTTCATCCCTTCGTGCAGGTTGGCTCTGGCGGCGGTGGGGTCGTTGGTCAGGGAGAGGATCAGCTGGGTGTCCTCGGCGTAGGAGATTATGTTGAGGTTGTGTTGGCGTGCGATGGCCGCGAGGGGGCTCATGTAGACGTTGAAGAGGGTAGGGCTCAGCGAGGATCCTTGAGGGACGCCGCAGATGACTTCGGTGGCTTCTGACTTGTACGGTGGTAGGCGGACTCTCTGTGTTCTTCCGTCGAGGAAGGAGACGATCCATTCCAGTGCCTTCTCCTGGATTCCGACGTTGCTGAGGCGTTGCACTAGGGTGCGGTGGCAGACAGTGTCGAAGGCCGCGGAGAGGTCTAGGAGGATGAGGGCCGCTGTTTCTCCGTTGTCCATCAGGGCTCGGATGTCGTCGGTGGCGGCGATGAGGGCGGTCTCGTGACGTTTGTGTGATGCTTTCAGTCAGTACACGTTTTTTACTACAATTAAGGGATTTTTGATCACCAGACTTTAATACCAGAAAGATTTACATCTAAATGCACAGTGCTATGTGCTAATATGAGCCAGCCAGAGCTGCTTGAATGTGTCACACATAACAAGAATCCTCTTGTGATCTAAATAAAACAGACACTGATAGAAGGCAATACATTGGTTATTATTAATGCGTAGCAAGCCAGCATAGTATATCTTAAAACAAATCTAAGCAGATTATTGTAGTTGCAGGAGATCTCCAACCTTCCCAGTTCCAGGCATGAGTGGCTTATCCAGCTAAGTTTTTTATCTTTACTTTATGGAATGTGTGGTGCCAATTTTAACAATACGACTAGAAATCCCGGTACGCAAAAAAAAAGACCTGAACAGGAGGAGCTCTAACAGTTTGAACTGGAAAAAAAGAAAGCTCTATTGCAGTCCACATAAATGTTTTTATGTGCCAATTTCAACATTTACCAATCTGGAGAGGAAAAAAAACATACACGGACCTGCACACACATTTAGACAAATTAGAAACAATATTGATTGCTTAACTGAACTGTATGTTTTACAAAATTTGTATATGAGTCACGTATAAATTGCTTGTTTACGGTTTGGGGCTACACAGTAGTAAACAGTCAAATTGATTTGAGAGTTCTGGGCCATATGCATTACCTCAATTTCCTCTGTCTTCATTTCAGTCACTCCTAATGAGGTGAATCCCAACTCCATAGATAGGAAACCTCTAGGTGGTCAACGTAAAGTGACCCTAGCTGGCCTCCAATAAAGGGCTGGCATTCTCAACCTTCTCCTTTGTTGTCCATTCTCAAACAGAGACAAGTACTCTATGAGAGAGGGTCTTGCTGGGTTTGGGCAAGAGGTCATTGCATGCTTACTCCCCGACAGACGTAGCGGAAAGCAATGGTGAATTTTGAGAAGAGTTCCTTGTCAAGAGTATGAAATATTGAAATGATCACAGCTAGAGGGCCACAAAAGTTAAGGCGTAAGTTGGTACCTATTTTTTAAGTCTTGCCTGAGACAGCGCATGCACTCCATGTGCTCTCACTTGCGAGATATGTTGCGAATAACAATGGACTTGCCATTGCTCACCATTCGTTCTTTTCATTTTCACTCTTATTTGCTGCCTTCTAATTGGCCGGAGCGTGCTGGTGTCTCTCTTCTTTCGGCTGGAGCATGGATCAAGTACTTCAGTTTGATTGCTGTTTGTTCTGTTTCACAGTACTTCTCCATTTGCCATACACATATTTAATTTATTGTGGTGGCAACCCTGATGAACCCACCATGATGGTTTGCTACTGAGACGCGCAATATAAGGTGTAAAATTATTCACATCACTCTAAAATCCAACTCTTGTGGGCCTATGCAATCTATACATTGGTTATGCGTGCCTCCTTTCCAATGTCACCACACTGGGCCCATGCAATCTATACATTGGTTATGCATGCCTCCTTTCCCTTGTCATCTCACTGACAACATAGATCAACAATTGCCTCTGCGTTGAATGTGACATTGGAGGGGAACCAATGGGAATATGCACTTACACTTGTGCTGAGATTAGCACATTGCCTGACTGCAGTAAAAGGAAGCCTGTGTTGAACATTAATACTAGAACCAGTGAGCCATCAATATTTTCGCCAACTTCAGCTCACTCTGTTCACTTTGGTCAGTTCTCACAATGCACACGACCTGTAGTACTACACATATATATTTAACCATGCAAGTAATATTGTTTTGTTCTTGTCTTTTCGGTTGAGGTCTTACTTACAATGAAGCTCAGTTAACGCTCGTCAGTGATGTGAATCCTCGCAAGGCTAGCTTGGCCATTCATGCTTCAGAGGTGGGATGTGCGGTGCCATTGCTTTGATCAATACTAACGCCAGTTATCTGCAGGCCTTAAAAAACAGCACAGTTGAGAGATGATGACCTATAAATAAAACAAATTAATTTGTCATACTTTATGTAGCCGGTTCACAAAAAGGATAACAACTACCATTCCTACAGGTACGAAAACTGTTCTTAAACGTGACGTCAATTAATCTTAAGAAACAGTTTTTCTGGCACACGCCTGCATCCGGCAGTGGATTGAAAGCAGAGAAGTTACAATCCTATTCTTGGTGTAAACCTTTAGTTGAACAATCACTCCTTTTTTAAATACAAAACATTTTCTCCATGAATAGATGACGCTTCTTTCCCAATCGTTTTTGGAATAATAAGAATTGGCAAAGTCAGTAGGTCAGTGACCTATGAAAGCTGGTGCAGTGGTCAGGTGTTTTTTATTGTAAGCATAGGCTACATAAATAAATGGGAAAAGAGACATCATATACCCCCTAAATGTGATTGCCATATGCTTGCAGTACAAGTTAGAAAATATTTCAAGTAGGCTTTTCATTTGTGTAATTACATGTTTTTTATTGTTTTGTTAAGAAGATAAAAAGAAATTACCAACTAATCAAGCTCTCAAATTGTATGCATCTACAGTTTTACAATTTCCTTTTAGAACCATTGCTGCAGCAACAAATGATGGACGGAATGCTGAGTAAATCAAACATTCCCCCTTAGTCAAGAGATCTAAGGTAAATCCATCTTTGCTTACCACGCCATCCTAATTTAGACCCAGCCATATGCAAATTAGTCTTGATCTGCTCCTCATGGGATCCGTCTAGCCCAAACTGCCAGCATGGTCCTCAATGGACCAGAAACAAGCATCCTGGAACCAGTTTCGGGTATCACTCCACATGGCCGGCGCAGACTGTGAAGGGTCAGGATATTGTGATGGGCCATCAGGATATGCGGGGCACATCTCACCTCCCTTTGTGTGTGACTGTCTAGAGTGAATTCAGAAAGCCCACTGTCATCCAACCCAGACATGTATTCAGAAACAGGCAGAGACACTGAATGGTTAAAGTAAGAAAATGCAAAATCTCTAAAAGTGGCAATTTAAAAACCAACTTCACTAAAATATGTATTTTGAAATTGTGAGTCCAGAGACACCGAAATCCAATGTTCTATCAGGTCCCAATTGGAAGATAAACTTTTAAGATGTTACAAGGCAGCTCCAGTGCTAGTGCTAACCTATGGGAGGGACAGGCCTTGCCGTAGTTTCTCACTACCTTTTAAATACACTGCACCCTACCATGCCCTATCTAGGGCCTACCTAGATGTGCCCTACATGCAATAAAAGGGAAGGTTTGAGACTGGTAAGTGGGTGCACTTGTCAGGCCGAAATGGCAGTTTAAAACTGCACACACAGACACCTCAGTTGCAGGCCTGCAACATGTTTGCCGGGTGGTGGCACAATCAGTGCTGCAAGCCCTGTAGTAGCATTTGACTTACAGGTCATGTGCACACCTGCTGCACTGTACTAGGGACTTACTAGAAAATCAAATGGGTCAATCATGGAGAATTAAAATACCATTACATGTTACACAGGGAACACTTGCACTTTAGCACTGGCCAGAAGTGGTAAAGTACCAAGAGTCCTATAGCCAGCAAAAAAAACAAATCCAGCACACAGTCAAAACAGGAGATCACAGGCAAAAAGGTAAAGGAAACCACACCAAAAGATGCAAGGTCTAACAATCCTTCAGACGACATCAGTACAACATGACTTTTTTAAAGAGTTAATCCTCTTTTAGACAACCATCTACAATGTAACTTTCTTAAAGCAGTTCAAAAAGGCTCAAGGGAAGTTAATCTTAAAAGCAGAAAAAGAATTTACCAGGAAAAAATGCTTGTTCCAAACTATGCTGAACCACATGTAGGAGTTAGTCTCAAGTTGCCAGTAGGATAATGCATTGTTCATTTCATGAAACATTGGGAAAGATCAACTTCAGATGTATTAGAACTAATTATAATCAGAGAGGCTACATGACAGACTTTCTTGTGTGTCAACCAGATTCAGGAATCATATTTACTATATGGCTGAAGTGCCCCACCAAGAAAAAAGAAATCAGTCAAGATCTGTCTTGTGTGATCCCGAAGCATGTGCTGATTCCTGTGTCAGAGAACGGCAGAGGAGTATACTCAATACTCTTCCTGGTCCATAACTGACTGGTTGTTGCATGATTCTAGATCTGAAACAAGTCTACCGTTACGTAATGAACACTCTATTCAAGATAAAAATTATAAGGATTATTCACATATTGTCAAAAAACAATTACCTTCTAGCTGTGGATTTGCTGGAAGCTATTTTTCCTACTGCAAAGTTCCATCAGAAATATCCCAGATTTTACTTTTCATGATCAGTCTTCACCAAAATAGAAGCACCTATTGTAGCCCTGTTGCACCTTGAAGGGTTTCCTCTTTTTCAATGCCTCAGAGACTGGATGGTTCATGCTCCATCAATATTCAAGACACCATACGATCTGGAAGTAATAAAGAGATTTCTGTATCTACACGATTTCACCATTAAGCTACTGAAGTGACATCTAGAATCAGTCAAGGACTTGATCTTCATAGGGGACAAATTCAGGACAGACCTAGACGAGGTGACAAGTATAAAGGGTTAAACAATATGTGGGTATCTTCCTCAATAATTATAATACAAATATTTTCCTGTACATGTTTTTGTTAGTTTGAAATGTTCTATTATCCACACACTCTTTTATTGTTTATCGCACTGTAAACTGTCTAGGAAGATACCCGCATATTGTTTTTCCCTGTCCTAGAAGACTCTTATTGTCAGGGGGTCCTTGTTTTTTCATTTAAGTGTCTAGGGTTATCCATCTGCAGTCACTACTTTCAACTTTGTTGATCTTTCAGATAGTCAGAGCAAAAAAATGGTCCGACAATCAAGGTCCTGCAGAAACATGTGTGTTTACAGTCCCATGGGCTTGACTTCCTCTTCAGCCACTACTGTCCGACCATTGGCAACCAGCTATTCAATCTTTGGAATCAATGGGTTCAGTAATGCCAGATATAACAGAACTACACAGGTAGTGGATAGATCCATCATTTCTTTTCAGGGGAGTACCACTGAATCGAAGTGCCCCACTAGCGCTGACAATTAATGCCAGCTCTCTTGGATGAGGAACAGCATTGGGGTCCCTCTAATGCCAAACTCAATGGTCCTTGGAAGAGAAGCATCAATATTCAAACTGAAGAAAGCTGGTACCTGCAGTTCTGCAGGCCCTTCAGCACTTTTATTCACTATTTTTATAGCAATATATCATGGTGAGGCCAGACAATAGACTAACCGTAGCTTACACGAATAACCACTGAGGAATGTGTTCCAGACCTCTGAATGCTGTTCAGCTGGGTGCCTGGGCTAAAACTCATTTCCTATACATGCAACTATCTCATATCAGATGTCAGGACAAATATGCCAGCAAACCATTTCAGTACACTAGTTCAGTCATTCAGCTATCATAGAAGTTGCTTCTGGCAGGGACTTTTCAAAAGGTGTGCAGGAGTTTCCTTCTCTAAATATGCTTAGTGACTCACCCTACTTGGCTTCTTCCTCTGATCCCATTTAATTTACATTATTCGATTCTTCCTCTTCCAAGATGACTCTCTTTTTATTGGTCTGGATGTTTGTTAAGTGGAAAGGTTTATATCCCCAGGGGTCTTCCCTTGCATTCAGTTCCAGCAATCCTGAATGCACGTAAAACTTCTACTTTTAAATCATACTCCAGACTGTGGTCTTGAGTCCCAAAATGGTGTTTAGCTCATTCTATTTCTGCATTGGACTGCCCTCTTCTTTTCATTCTTCAATTTCTTTGGGATGTCTTTCAACTCTTCAACTCAATCTTTTGATTTCTACCCTAAATGCTCAATGGGTGACCAATAAAGCATTTATGGAACCCTGGGGTGGTTTGAGTAGGATGAATTTCTAGTTATGAATGATCTTTCAATATAAGGCATATATTAATCCCATGTTTTCACCATAGAATATAAATTTGTTGTTAAAACTCTGCAGCTCCATCCATTTGAACCTCTAATCAGTAGCGGCCCGTGGTGGGAGTGCTGCTGGGCGCTGACGTGGGGCGGGGGAGAGGCAAGGTGGAGGGTAGTAAACTACAGATTACGGCAAATTAGAGGTAAAAATAAAATGGATTTCGTTGTGTGCGCTGCATCGCATTTGGCAATGCAGCGCGTGCAACGAAATTTGTTTTATTTATTTATATGTTTACTTACCTCTAAACGGCCGTAATCTGTAGTTTACTACCCCCCCCGCACTGCCCCCCTCCCACGTCAGCGACCAGCAGCACTCCCACCACAGACCGCTACTGCCTCTAATATATGTAGACCTGAAGTTTGTGATGCTTAAAATGGCAGTTTCTGGGGCCATTACATTAGCCTTGTAGAATCGGAGAACTTTCTGCTTTCTTATGTGGGCCATGTATTTTAAGATTTTGTGAATATGGTGTTATTCTACGACCTTCGTACCTAAATTAACTTCTTCATTTCATTCTTTCCAGGAAGTGCTAACATCATTTTTTTATCTTTCATGTTCTCTTGGGTAGAAGACGTTCATTTCTTTGCTTGACGTTAAAATAATATTATTCTTCATTCGACAGGTTGGGCTCTTTCAGGAAGTCACTGTTTGTCACTTTTGGCTTATCAGCTAAAGGTACAAAATGCATCATCTTTGACATGAGCATAATAATTAAGTCCACTACTATTTTAGCGTACTATTTACAGCATGTCCCTTCATATCATGTAATTTCAGTCTTTCTATTGGAGGTTGTTAGACCTGGCATCCTTGGTGTGGTTTCGCCAGTCTTTTTGCCTCTAGCTCCTATATTTTTTACTATACTGGATAAATTCTTCCTGGTTTTTTAACTCTGGGCACTTTACCACTGCTGATCAGTGCTAAAGTGCAAGTTTTCCGTGGGTATATTGTTATTATGTTTGGTTATCCTTGATTGGCATATTTGATTTACTGGTAAGTCCCTAGTAGAGTGCACTGTGTGTGCCCAGGTCCTGTAAATCAGGTGCTACTACCTGCAGCACTGATTGCGCTACCCACATGAGTAGCCTTGCAAACATGTCTCAGACCTGCCACCGCAGAGTCTGTGTGTGCAGTTGTAAACTGCCATGTTGACCTGGCAAGTGCATCCACTTGCCAGTTTCAAACCTTCCCTTTTAGTACATGTAAGGTACCCCTGAAGTCGACCCAAGGTAACTCCATGAGCAGGGGTAAGTGTACATGAGAGGTACGACATGTGCTTGTATGTTTTACATGTCCTCATAGTGAATTACTGCCAATGTAGTTTGTCACTATGGTAAGGACTATCTCTTCCATAGGTTAACAATGGAGCTGCCTTGAAACACCTTACAAGTGTAACTTTCAATTTGAAAAAAAACAGAGATTTGGAGTTTGGGTTCCTTGAATTCCGGATTTAAACACATATTTCTGTGAATGGGGTTTTTAAAATGTGGGTTTGAAAATACCACATTTAGAATGTGGGCATTTTCTAGCTTAACCATCCTGCGCCTCTGACCCCCTTGGAATCTACGTCTGGTTTAGACTGACAGTTAGGCTATTTGTGCATTCACTCTAGACAGTCACACATGGGGATCTGAGGTGTGTTCTGCATATCCTGATTGCCCATCATGAGGTTGAAGGGCCTTCCTGAGCTAGAGTGGTGGAATGAGTTGTCACTGACACCTGTATAGGCTGTGCCTTTCCTTTCACAATGCTGTCTCCACCCCCTTGTAGTGTGTCTGGAGCCAGGTCAGGCCAAGGCCGGCTCAATGCACTACAAAGACTACGCTTTGAAGTATGCCTATTTCAAAGGCCGAAAGGGGTACAACTATTGGACCTGTAACCCCAAATTTTTAGAACACTTCTGGACCAAGGATAGTTGCTGCATCTGTCTGTGAGCAGTGAAAGAACGGGACTTTGCTTTCTGAAATCCTACTTTCCAAAGTTCTCCGAGAACTTGCGTGTGCTTGCCTCCTGTTGAAAGTGTCAGGGCCAACAAGGACTTCATCTGCAGCTCCCCAGAACTCCTCTGATTGGAGTTCTGACCTGCCAAGTGGTGCCAACTCCAGTTCAGGGCCCCTGTAGGTGGTTTTGCTGCTTCAAGAGCTGAAAATCCATGCATCACCCTTCAGCACTGTTTGTCTTGCTGCAAGCCTGCTGTGTGGTTAAAAAATCAAAGCATCACTGAGGTGTGGCCGAAAAATCAACGCCACACCTGTTAGAGGCTGGACGAACCGCCACAGCTCGAGTTCAGAGCACCATGTCTCCGACATCTGAGACTCCGACTCCGACTTCAAAGCAGGCCCTGCTGTGCGGCTGAAGAAAGCAACACATCACCTGTCTGCCGCTGGAAGAATCAAACCAACTCCTGTTTTGCTGCCACATCGATCCAGTGCGACTGGATTTTCCACGCATCGCAAATTTGCACCAAGTTTCCATTGCATCATCCCACAGTAAGAAGGCACTTTCGGAATTTAATGCGTCGCTTTTCCTGTCAATAAGGAATCAAAGCAGCACTTCTCCTTGCTGCTGTTTTTCATCTTGGATTTTGATGCATCAAAGGAACTTGGTACTAAATTCAACACATCCATAGAGGTCTATGGACTAAATTGCTTAAACCTTTAAAAAGTGATATCTTTGCTTATGTATGTTGGATTTTTGACATTTTGGTCTTGTTTTACTTAGAGAAAGCTTGGTTATTTTTCTAAACTGGTGTGGTGTCAATTTGTAGTGTTCTCACTGTGTTACTGTGTGGTTTATGCACAAATGCTTTACACACTGCCTCTGAGATAGGTTTGACCACTCGTGCCAAGCTACCAAGGGGTGAGCAGAAGTTATCTTGGGTGTGTAACTCCCTAACCCTTACTAGAAAGAAGGGTCCCTACTTTTACAGGATGCATACCACTGCCAACTAGAGACCCCCATTTCTAACAGAGGCTGTCTCATGGGCAGTGTCCAAGGGATTTAATTAAAATAAATATGCGAAAATGGAGCACAGCATCTTGCCCACATCTGTTAAGCATTATCTACTGCATGGACTTCTAAACGCTGATCAGAGCTTTGGTTCAGGAGTTCTTAAATCTGTTAAAACATGAGATGTTTCAAAGTTTTTGATTATGATTTTTGTTTAACAGTGTGCTTTGAGTCACCACATGCATTAAACATTTTCTGAATTGCTTTGCTGACTCTTACTCTAACTTTGTTTGAAGGTCTAAGCTATGGTTGTTAGACCTGACATATATGGTGCAGTATTCCCTCTAAACAGTTTGCCTTCATCCCTCCTGATGGCTGAAATGGTTTTTGTGGGCTTTAAGACTCTGTGCACTTTGCCACTTCTAGCTGATGCTAAAGTGGTTGTCCTTCTCCTTCAAATATGAAACAATTGGCCTACACCTAATTGGCACATTTAATTTACTTGTTAGATTCTAGAAAATAGTACATTATGCACTCATTGTGCCGCCCACTAAATTAGTACTTTAACACATGTATAAGGCCTGTCACTGCAGCCTGTTTGTCCAGTTTTAAACCTGGCAAAAATAAACCTTTTCCCAGGACTAAACCTTCCGTTTTAATACTTGTAAAGCCCCAAAGCTTCATAGGGCGGAGTCTTTGGTATTTAAAATAAGGGCATTTTGTACTTACATTTCAGTGGCGGCTCTCTGCTAAGGCAGAGTAGCGTCACCCCACATGGAAAATAAAATGATAATAACATAACATTATTATCATTTTATTTTTACAGTACTGGGCTGGCACAGTTTTAAGGGGTGGGCTGTCAGCCAGCAGGGGCAGGAGTGGTATGTGCACTTAAGTGCGCATGACGATTTGTCCGGCAGTCTCTGGCCGGCCGAACCGTCAAGTGCACTTTGCATGTTCTCCATCCAGGTTGCATTAAAACCTAGGTGTAGAACATGACCAGGGTCCCACTCCCTCTGAGCACCAAGTTATGGCACTCAGACCAGGTTTTACATGTCCTGACAGTGAAGAACTCCTAATTTTGTTTTTAAATGCCCATCTCTCCTATTGACTAACACTCAAGAACATTGTAATTTTAAATATTCTTTAAAGGTAACATCAGATTTTAAGTCACAATTCTTGAAAGGTCACTTTTAGGAAGTTGACCTGAATAACTGTGCCTTTCTGCCAGTGTCCTGGTTCTACGGCTGTGAATGGCTCTGTTGTTGAGATTTGTGTCCTGCTTCCAGACAGTAGCAAAAAGAAGACTTAGGTGTGCCCAGGATGGGCCATACTGACAGGATGCCTCGGGAGGAGGTGTGTGCAGCCTCACTTACACTTCAGTGGGCTTTGCCTACAGCACACAAAAAGGAACCTGACACAAGGCCTGTTCTGCCTTTTGTCATCCCCAGATGGTTTGGAGGCTTGACCAGGGGAAGCGGAAGAACTTTCCAAAACCAGTTGAAGGGGTAGGACAGGGAGTCCCACCTACAAAGGCTGGCAACAGGTATACATTTTGGGCTTCTAGAGCCACTCTTCAGTATACTCCGAGACCTGTGAAAAATTCAAATGGCCTGCTGCCAAAGGATTGCCCTGCTGCTTGAAGGACTGCTTGCTATCTGAAGAAAAAAGATTGGACAAGCTTGCCTTCCTCCCAGACTATGCAGAGTGATGCCAAGGGTCAGTTGGCTAACTTTCTGTATGAGCTACAGGGACACATCAATATTCAGAGGCCTCCCTGCAACTGCCCAGCTGACCTGCTGCAACAGGACCTGCCTGGATCTGCATCTGGACCTGCCTGAGTCCTAATGCTGGCCTCTGCTGGAGTCCTGTGCCCCAAGAGGGCCCCAGGTCTTGTAATACTTGGATGGAATCAGTGGAAGCTCCTCTTGAAAGAAAAGGTGAAAATCCTGAAGTTTGGGACTCTCACAACTACGAATGGATCCGTTTGAGCCAAAACTCCGCTGTCCACGACAAACACCTATGAGAAGCTCAGGTGAAACTTGCTCTTTGCTCCGCAATCCACAGCTTGCGATCGCTGCCGTAACATGAAGCCACAGCAATGACCTTCTGGCTCATTGTGCTACAGTTATGACCTTCTGTTACATCTGACATGCTGTTTGTGCTTTATCAGATGACCATCCATGATGCTCTGCCTCCACCTTGCTGCTTTCTACAATGCAAATGCAAATTGTTGAGCCATACTTCATAAGGTAACTTCTCTGTGGTTCTCACCTGGTCCCTGTATCTGATCCATGCTCCATCGCGGTTGGGCTGAACTTGTGATTCTCCCTGGTCTAGTGTAACCAGATGACCATGAGTGGTTCTTTGAGCTTTTACGCCCTATTTTCACTTAAAAATGATAAAACTGAATATCCCTGGTTTTACTGAATGGATTTGTTTCATTTCGGTATCATTATATTTATTAAAATGTATTTTTCGATACTGGTTTGGAATTTTTCTTCTATGTTTTGAATTTATTAGTGGTTGTTGTGTACGGCATAAATACTTTACACATTGTCTTTAAGTTAAGGCTGACTGCTTTGTTCCAAGCTTCCAGAGGGTTTATTTAGTGAATTTATGTGGTTCACCCTGACCAGGACTGTGTTTATTGCATGAGTAGTGCTGCCACACCCCTCACTTTATAACCCAATTTCCTACATGAATCAGTACCAATGACTGAGAC
Organism: Lissotriton helveticus; assembly: GCF_964261635.1. NCBI lineage: Eukaryota > Metazoa > Chordata > Amphibia > Caudata > Salamandridae > Lissotriton > Lissotriton helveticus. Next base: position 947,259,717 of record NC_136068.1, read on the forward strand.
ATGGACGAGGGATGTAAAGCTAATGCACAGTTACTTACCAATAATCTTCATGGGTCTTACTCCTACTCATTGCTCTCACAGTTATGTCCCCTACACACTCACTATCATGGCCTTCAACTATACTTGGTATTGACACAAGTATGCTGGGTAGCTCTCTTATGGAGCCCAGCTGGGGTGGGCAGAGATTGTATGTGTGCCCTTTGTGGAGCTGTCCTGTCTATGAAAGTACGTTTTGCCACATTGCATTCACTTGGTCAGGATTAGTAGAACTAAGAGTAAAATAAACAATAATTAACTGGAATAAGTGACAATAAGTAACTGAAAATATCCCATGTACATAGGTACAGCTTCATTTTCATTCTAAGAGCAGGACTTCCAGAGTACATATGTGCAAGAGTCACCAGAAGGATGATACCAATAACTTAGAATACACATTTTTTCATAACTGTACCGAATAACATCAGAAATCTTTTAAATATGTTTTAATTAATGAGGTACGATAGCACTTTTGCTCTTAACGCTTTGAAGTGGACTTCTATGGTCAAAAGGTGAACGAGAGAGATAGCAGATGTGAAAATCTTAAAACGAGCAGCATGGATTGATAGCACACACAAAATAGTGGCAAATAATTCATTAAAAAGTTCGTTCTAGGCAGTGTGTAGAGTAATCCTGCGACATTCCCTGATGCTCACTTACTGCAGTCGGGGGTCACAGGTTCTTCTATCTCTGAGCCAAGAGAGGACTGCTGGAGGGCACCATCAGTAATGTAGGAGAAAGGAGAACTTCTGAGCATATTGCATGTGCAATAGCATACTGCAGCTCGGTGGCCTAGAAAATCATACCCAGCTGCACTTCTTTCAACCTTTTCCCTCTGTGATGGCCACGCAACTCCCTGCTGGACCCTGCAGAACAGGGACATAAAAAGAAACCATCGCACTTTCGTGGATGGCAGTAGACAAAAAAAAAGAATTCGAATGTGTTTATGTTCGAAATGAAGCAATTCATATTCAAAACCGAAGTCACACGCCTCAGGACTTTTTTTTGCATATGGCCTGTTAGCATTTTAACTGTAAATGCATGCATTTTTGTCATCAGCCTACTGAGCTAATAAAGAAAGTTGAGTTTTGCAACCCTTTACTTCTTTTACAGTAGCGGCCAGCACGGATCGGGAGGGGTGATGCCGGACGGCCGGGATGGGCTGGGTAATGGGGGGAAACATCACTTACAATGCAACTTTTACCATGCAGTGCCTTTACGACGCAACTTTTACAACGCAAACCATTACAACGCATTGCGCTGGGGGCGCTCTAGGATATATTTAATATACTATCCAACACCTTCCCTACTATCCACGAGGACTGGAGTTGGAATAGTAAATTAAAGAAATCACTATCCAGCGCCTAAAAGCACTATGCGTTGTAATGGTATTCGTTTTAAATACCGCGTTGTAAAGGCATGCGATGTAAAAGTATGCATTGTAACGTCATACATCCGGTAATGGGGCAATGGGATGTAAAAAAAGAGAAGAAACCGTACCTGCTCGCCACTCTCCTGCTGTCTCCTGCGTCATTTTTCTCTCCTTTCCGGGGCCGGAACAGGAAGCAGTCAGGTTCCCTCCCCAAAGCCAATCACAACGCAACTACAAGTCAGCGTTCTGATTGTTCCGAGCACTGCGGCTCGGTGCTCAATCAGGGAATGGGGGCCTGGGCATGCTCGCCACGCAGGCTGTAATGCAACCTGCATGGAGAATATGCGAAGTGCGCATGACTGTTTTGGGCGGCCATACAGTAATTGCGCACTTGGGGTGGGCCAATCACTCCTCCCCTGCTCTAAACCACTCCTTCCCTGCTTTGAGAGCAGAGCAGCCCGCCCGCCCCACAAAGCAGCACAGCAGGAACAAATACAATGATAATAACCTCGAGTTATCATCATTGTATTTGTCCTTTCTTTCCCTGCTTTGCAGCAGTGGGGCGATGCTTATCCACCTTTGCGGAGGAGCCGCCACTGCTCTGCTAGCTCCAATATTGAACAGCTGACACCCTATTTAAAATTAGGGCTGGGGACAATTTTGATTACACCGGCATAATCTAGCATAATGTTGGTAATATACATTACTCTTTTTATGTGAAATTCCTGAAATTACGTCATAATGCCACATCATGTAATTAGGAGCCATTCGAAGAAAAAATTAGCGTAAGCACACAGGACCAACATGAGCAGCAGAATCTGAGAGGTTGCTCATGGAGTAGTATTTTTTTAGCAATTTCTTTTAGAGCAAAATGTGCCCGTAAGTCCAAAATTGGCGAAAAGATACATTTTGCATAAAAAGATAACACTAAATGCATTTTGCGGAATCACAAAAGCTAAATATGAGAAACTCACAAAGCCCAAATTAAATTGTATAATTTGGGGCCTATTTATTTACCAGTTTGAGTCGCAACACAAAACTTGAGTGTAATTTATGCAGTCACGCAAGGCCACTGTGCATGGTCCTGAGTGGGTCTATAAATCTGGAGTAAGGCAATGCAGTGCAAATCGCTTAATTACCTTCCTCTCCCCTGGATAGGCATTCCAATTCCTTGGGCGTTGTAAGGGCATTAACGTACAACTCCCATGGTTTTTGATGCATTCCGAGATTTACCAGAGCTGGTAGACCTGGGAATGTGCCAAAAAGGTAAGCCTTCTCAGGTGAGCCGTATCAAGAAGAAATATCTTTATTTCTCTTCGTTACTTCCTATTTCTAAGTATATGCATGTCAGGATTGTTTTTACGCAGGAAGGTATCCCTTCCTGCACAAAAACAATCCTACATGCAACGCAGGCCCCATTGCCCCATAGTGTAACAGCGCCTGCATTGACACTAGACTGCCAAAAGGGCACCACTGCAGGGGGAAAGGCAGGAATGTGCCATATTGCTCTAAGTACAATGGATTCCTGCCCTTTCCCTGTCACGCAGTGCAGCACAAGGTGACTTGCTGCGCTGCGCGACATTCTGGTAAATAGGCCACATAGAGAATTAAGTGAAATCGAATTAAAGCACAAATACATTCTCATAGGTCCAGTGGCTAACCAAGACACATATTATTGTAGTATCTAGGTCTAACAGTGATGACTGTCACGCATTCACTATGTGGTGAAAATTAAGCAGGCATATGAATTTTGCAGGAGTACATTCAACATTTCTACTGGCTAATTCCACAATCCACGAGAAACAATGATTTTTTAAAAGCTTAGAACGACCTGTACTGCTCCTCTGATATTTAAAAAAGGTGTGTCATTGCGTAAGATCTGTGAGCATAGTCACTGACAGGGAGTGGCCTAAGATGTTAACATTTTATATTCCTCCTTAGCTGAAAGAAAAGTACCTGAAAGCTGTAAAGGCATTAAGCAAGATGACTCGACATCTAAAACAAACAGTGATGAATTAGCATAGAGGTTACTATAGCTATACTTGGTAAATCAGCAGGAAAATGAAGCACTTTATAGTTACATATATGTGCAGAGGAAGTTGAGGATTATACATTGGTTACTTGGTATTGCTAACGCCGAATATAGTGGATTTACTGACAAGTCACCTGAGAAGTTAACATTGCACATCTCCGCATACAGTAGCAAGCAACTAATGTTAAAAAAACATTAAAGCATAACGGTATTCATATTTAAATGAATGAAGGCCTTCTGATGAATGTATGTGATTTAGACATTGTTCTGTTTCAATAAACAGAATACTTTTACTGCAATGTTTTTAGCGAACAGACATTTGAAAATGATTAGATGAGTGGCAGCCCCAGTGCGTGTTCTTTCACATGAGCCTACCTCCGGCTCCTTGAGGCTCCCGTGTGGCACGAAGCTTGTTTCCTGAAACCCAGGGGTGGCCGGGCTTCGCTCCGCCGCAGCGTTTGCTCCAGTACTTCCGGCTGGCCGGGCTTGGCTCCGCCGGTCGGGAGTCCCAGGCACTACAACCCCCAGCAGCCCTGTGGTGAGGTCGCCTGCCCCAGCGTCAGCGCACAGCGCCGGGAGGCGCTTAAAGTGGGAGGCTCTGCCGAGGACCAAGTGGCAGCCCCAGTGCGTGTTCTTTCACCTGAGCCTACCTCCAGCTCCTTGAGGCTCCCCTGTGGCACGAAGCTTGTTTCCTGAAACCCAGGGGCGGCCGGGCTTCGCTCCGCCGCAGCGTTTGCTCCAGTACTTCCGGCTGGCCGGGCTTGGCTCCGCCGGTCGGGAGTCCCAGGCACTACAACCCCCAGCAGCCCTGTGGTGAGGTCGCCTGCCCCAGCGTCAGCGCACAGCGCCAGGAGGCACTTAAAGTGGGAGGCTCTGCCGAGGACCAAGTGGCAGCCCCAGTGCGTGTTCTTTCACCTGAGCCTACCTCCAGTTCCTTGAGGCTCCCCTGTGGCACGAAGCTTGTTTCCTGAAACCCAGGGGCGGCCGGGCTTTGTTCCGCCGCAGCGTTTGCTCCAGTACTTCCGGCTGGCCGGGCTTGGCTCCGCCGGTCGGGAGTCCCAGGCACTACAACCCCCAGCAGCCCTGTGGTGAGGTCGCCTGCCCCAGCGTCAGCGCACAGCGCCAGGAGGTGCTTCAAGTGGGAGGCTCTTCCTCGTCCCGCGAGGACGCGCGCGGGACGCGCCGGGCAAAGGGCGGGCCCTCTGAGGCCCTCAGAGACCGCAGGAGACCAGACCGGGCCACCCCCCTGTTATTTGTTATTTCAATCTCCAGCGTTCCAAAGGTAATCATTGCATTTCATGGTTGTTTAAATATAACACTTCGCAGTTGACCTGATGGAAGCCAAAAGTAAAAGTAAGAGCTGAGTGCTGGATAGAAAAACACCGATGCATACACGCTCAACTACAAGGAAACAAACTTTGGCGCCAACTCCCCTTCCCACTTTAACTACAATTGATAGGATGTTGCAACAAACTTTTGGAGTAGTTGTTAACGCTATCGAAAATACGGAAAGAAGACTCTCTTTACCGGCGAGTATGTGTCTAATAAGTCAAACACCAGCAATTGTTAATACACATGCTAGCGTTACAAATGAAACAACTATGTCCCATGATTCACTTTTGTTGGAATCATTTGCAGGTTTGCCAAGGTATGATTTAAGTCAACCAGATGCATTTCAACCTTTAATACCTACTGTTTCGTGTACTAGGGAATGTAGACTGTCAATAACACCTGACTTATCAGCTAGTATATTGCCACAGCCCCAAACTCATAGTGATATGCCGGTAAACGTCACAGACCTGGATGGCCGTGATACTAACACTGTCATTCCAACTGTACAAATTAGTGATATCAGTTTGTCAAATAGTGAAACTGACTGTGACTCTGTACCCCCTAAAAGGAAGTTTACCCAAGGTCGCTAGAGGATAATAATCAATAAACAGCCAAAAATATATGGAAGAAGAAAAAAGAGGGTTCTACAAACTTTAGAAACCAATGAAAGAGAGGGTGATATACAGTTGGAAACTCCATCTCCAACAAATGTCAAGGCACTCACAGCATGCTGCGAGGAAGTGATAAAAACTTATATTGCACCTGTGATGGTAACTCTAGAAACTCTAAGTAAAAAAATAGAGAATCTGGAAAAACTGGGCATAGCCAACCTGGATATCCTAGAACATTTGGGCACGCAAGCCGGACCCCACATAACTAATGTAGAATCTGGGAATCTGAGCAAAAACAAATTAAACTCAGTAAATTATACCCCAAAAGTGCCCATTGTGGCTGCAAATCCGGTGCTTTCTACACGTGGTAGGCAGAGGCCAACACTCACCACCCCTAAGACAATGGGAGGGCAAAATGTAGTTGGGGGTCAAAGAAACATCAATGACCCTGCACATAATAAACAGAGCCTGCCTGTACCGAGGCGTCATATTAATAACGTTATTCCAGCCACTATTAATTTGCCACCTGATTGTAGACCATTTGTAGCAATACTTGCGAATGTCCCGAAGCTGTTGCCCAACCAATTTGAAAATCAAGAAACCCTAAAAAATAAAACCTTGTACTGGTTAGTGAAAAACTGTGGTTTCCCAACACGAGGTGCTGATGAGATTATAACCACCAGGTTGGGAGGGTCCAAATAAAAAGGAGATAGATGGGGATTGTATAATCATACATTTTAGGACTACAGAATGGGCTAGAGATTCGATCCTACACGCACCTATGCCATCAAGCCGCGAATTTAACATCACGCTGTTCCCATTAGACTATTTCTATAGGAACCTGGCAGGAAGACAAATTATTACACATAACTTCCAACATCCAAGAGCGGCTACTATAAAGTATCCTAATGTTGTACCCACCTGTCCTCCTTTACTCCCTGATCTATATGACAACTTCCTGGTCCCAACTTCTAATAGATTTCAGTTGTTGAACTCACTTGAGGAGAACGACTGACTGGCTGATTTATTTTTGACCCAACATTCTGGTAGCATTGAAATGGGTGATATACTAACACTGGAAAAGGAGTCGGGTAATGAAAGTTGTATACAAACCATAACTGAGCCACATCTACTATTGCCAGAAAACGTGCTATGTATAGGCAATGTTACAGATAATGTTATAAATGATAATATAACCGCAACAATTGTTAATGATAATGATAGTTCGATTGTAAGGCAGGAAGCATCACTTTTGTCTAATAATCCCGAATGTACAGGTACGAGTTGCGTTGACTCCCTTATAATTGTCACTTGGAATATAGCGGGAATCGCTTCCAAATTATGTACCCCGTTCTGGGATAACTTCATTACATGTGGCTATGACATTATTTGTCTACAAGAGACATGGCATACAGAACTAATAGAAGTTGAAGGCTATATCTCCCATAGTGTGGCAGCAGTAGCTTCCAAGGCTGGTAGAGCTAAGGGTGGTCTACTGACTTTGGTTTCAACTAAACTAACGGAATTTATTGCTGGGGGGCACACTGTAGTTTGCCAGCATGCATCAGTATTGCGATTAATACATAGTCATGGCAGGGACTTAATCATTGTAAATTTTTATAATAATATTGTGGGCTCTAAACGAGATAAGATTGTCCCCGAGGTTGAATGTGCTATCGAAGCTGCAATTACTCTTACCAAGAATAACATTGTAATACTGTGGACAGGCGATTTTAACATTCAAGCCTGTAGACATGCCCGGAAGGGAATTTGTGGTCACCACGAGGATTATGCAGGGGGGGATAGCGTTTACGTTAATCATTTCCCGCACAGTAATTATGGCAGCGTATTGAACAACTCAATAGCCAAATTCAATCTGGAACTACTTGAATGTACAAAAAACAAAAATAATGAAACGTGCCCAACATTTAGGGGGAGAGATGCCCATTCTAATATCGATCATTTTTTATTGTCTAGTGGTTCGACTTTTTCCAATGTTTGGGTAACAGAGCAGCCTGTGAGTGTTCACAACAGTATTTCAGTGAAGCTAATGGGCTGGGGCCCAAAAACTGTTGTGCACGGTAGATCTGTCCATGGGATTTCTGCTGTGAGACCAAATGGTACGAGAATCAAATGGGCTAAAATTGACCCTGACAAGTTAATGAAGGATGTTATTTGTAAATGCACCAGAGAGGTTGAATATTGTCTTGCACCTAATGTGATAGCAACAGCCGTTCTCTCTAATTTTATGAAAATTACATGTACAGTTGAAAATACCTTGTTAAGAAGAAATAGTAGGATTAAAAGAAAAAAAACTGTCTGGTTTGACAAACATTGTGCTAAGACTTTGAAAAGGTTGAAGAGTGTACTTGATGTTAAACCCAGAGATAAAGAAATAGTTAGAGAAGAACGTATTAATTACAAAATGGCCTTGTCAACTAGGAAAAGGGAGTTACAGAATGATGCCTGGAACAAACTTGATATGGCCGTTGCAACTAAAAACCATAAATTGTTCTGGGATACTATAAATGGCCCATTTCTAAAGAATGAAAATACTCCCGAGGTCAGTTCCCACGTTAGTTGTCTAGCATGGATTGCACACTTTTCTGAGATTTTTAACTCTGATTTCAATCCAGATAGGTCTATTTTATGTTTTAAATGGAAGAAAATGCAGTTGTTTTTAACATTAAATGAAGTGACAGATGCAATTAAAAACAGTAAGGGGGGTAAAGCACCTGGGCCCGATGGGGTACCCATGGACTTCTATAAACATGAGATATTATTATGGGCCCCAATCCTGACTCGCTATTTGAATGCAGCGGTGGAAGGTAATTTACCAGCGACATGGGGCCAATCAATCATTATACCCCTTTACAAAAAAGGTTCCAGATCAGAGGCAAGGAATTATCGGCCAATCTCGCTTCTGGACTCGACAGTTAAAATCCTTAGTCGAGCCCTATTAGTGAGATTGGAAGCCTGGACCGAGGAGAATAACATCTTGTCCCCTGTGCAGTACGGGTTTCGTAGGGGAATAGGAACAATGGAGCAGTGCGTGAACCTGGAACTCATAGTCGGCAAGTATACCAAAGCTAAAGCTGGTAATCTTTACCTATGCTTTGCCGACTTGAGTTCCGCGTTCGATCTGGTGGAACACGCATTGCTCTGGCCCACATTACTGGCAATGGGCGCCCCTACTGAAATTATCCATCTGCTCGCCCGCTTGTATAATAATCTATCAAGCAAAGTAAGGTTTGGTACAGATGGTGAGTGCACCCCTTTCTTTGATGTCAAGAGAGGCATCCGTCAAGGATGCGTACTCGCCCCCCTATTATTTTCCTTATTTATTAACCATGTTGATACAACTTTAAGAATGACCAATGCAGACGCACCAACTATAAAAGGTAACCCTATCCCAGTCCTTTTATACGCGGATGACGCGGTCCTCCTCTCTAGGACTCATAATGGACTGCAACATCAAATTAATCAATTCCACGTATTTATAGAAAACAGGAAATTGAAAATTAATAAAGGGAAGACAGTTACCATGGTGTGTGGTAAGAAACAAAGAAAACACAAGCCTTTTTTCTTAGAAGGGGGAAATTAGAAAGTGTTAACAGTTTCTGTTATCTAGGTATTACCTTCTCAGGAGACGGGAAATGGATTAATGAACAAAAAAGTGTTCTTTTTAAAATGGCCAGGAATACTAACTGTATTTTTAGATTTGCTGCGAAACTAGGGGATCGCAGAATTCCTGACATGCTGACCCTTTTTAACGCCAGATGCATTTCGTCAGCCATATATGGGGCTGGAGTTTGGGGGTTTGATGCACAGAGTGCCAAAACTGTTCAGGGGAAGGAAAATGTGTTTTTAAAAAGACTAATCAGTGCCCCAGCTACGGCTTCAACTGAGTTATTACACAAGGAATTAGACCTGTATTATGTCAAAGATCTAATTGCTCTCCGTCCTCTGTCCTTATGGCGTTCAATATCGGCAAAGGAGGAGACAAAGTTTACACAGGATGTAAAAACTGATTGTATTAATCTTGACCATCGATCAAAAATTCCTTGGCTGAACCATATACATCATTGGTATAAAACATTGTATGGTCTGGACATTTTTAAAGATTTTAAAATGGATCCTATTTTATCAAAACGGGAGCTGAAGGCCTCTTTTTTGAAATATTCAGCAGAGACTAGAGTGGAAAAATATAAGAAACAAAGTACATTCAATCTCTACCAACAATATAATATCAACGTAGGTTTCCAATTTTATCTTGTAATAGTTAGTATTCCCTCCCATCGATTTGTGTTAACCCGTCTCCGTTTAGGAATTGTGCATCATCTCGTGGCCTTCCCTGTGCCTAAACAACCTGGAACGTGCCTGTGCCCATGTGATGGCAAATCAAAACAGAGCGTATGTCACTTTATACTATTTTGCACTTTTTATACTTCTTTTAGGAAATATTATTTGAAACCCATCTTTTTAAAATATGATACGCATCATTTACAAACAGCAATGAAATTAGTGTTTAATCTAGAGTCCCCAGATGTATGTTTTTATGTGGCTAGTTATATTTTAAAATGTATTTCTGCTAGAAAATCAATTATTACATGAACTTTGCAAGCTGCTAAATGTATTATGCACTTTATAACAGGATGTTGTCGATATCATGTATTATCATGCTAATTTGCACACATATGTTTGAGGAGTACTTGCTGCTATGGTATAATATCCACTGTTGGAATGATCCAGCACTTGCACTTTTGTCATAGTTATTCCTTGTGAATAGCCTGATTAGACGCTGTTATCCGCATATTGCACTTTAGGAAGGATGTTGCAGCATTCTCTTTAGAAATTATCAATCTGTACATACATTAATACAGAGATGATACTTAGCACTTTAACTGCATATTTGCACATTATCAACTGTCGTATAATTATCAATATTACAGTCAAATGTATTTTTCTAGATGACCTTATGATTTTGTACTATTATTGTTGCTAAATGTCTTTATTTTAAGTGCAATCTCGTTATTTGTTACTTCTCTTCTCTATAGCTTGTTTCAATATGTGTAAAATTTTATGTCTGTTGCTATATGGTTGTGTTATTTTACAAACCGAATAAAGCATCTTTGACTTTGACTTTGACTTTGATTAGATGAGTTGTATTGATAGCATTGTCTGAGCAAGAACTCTGTCTGTTGGTCAATCAAGAAGGATGTCGAACACAGAAAGGTTCCGAAAATGTTACCAAAAGTTTAGGGCAGAGTGAAAATTAAAACGAAATGACCTTAATTAGTGAGTTCATAAAAACAATAAAAAACCCTTAGGGCCTCATTTATGAGACTCCTTTGCTCTGGAAGGTCACTTTTTGTTACGGCGCAGAAGCCTGTGTGATATTTATCAGGCAGCACTAAGCCACTTTTTTTGTCTTAATTCTGCCTGATAGATAACAGTCCCTTTAACGCAGTGTTCTACTTTAAATGGGCGTGCAATGGGTGGTGCTGAGGGCGTTCCCAGCAAAAACCATCACCTTTTGACACTGCCCCAAATTTGCGAGAAATCGTAAATCTAGGGAGGCACAACGAGAAATATATTTACTTCTCCTCGCTTTTCCTCTTTCTATGGGTGCTGCACTCTGCAGCACTCATAGAAAGAGGAAAAAGCCTCTTGTGATTATTTTTGTACAGAAAAATTTCCCTTCCTGTACAAAAAAAATCATCCCCGCAACACAGGCACCCTTGCACCATGGTGCAAAGGTGCCTGCTCTGGCGCATGGCAGCTCATTGTGCTCCTGCACAGGGGAAAAGGACAGGAATGCGCCGTATCTTGTACATACGCCGCATTCCTGCCTTTTGCTTTTGCCATAGGGAAGCGTAGCAGGAAGACCTCTTGTGCTGCCCTACGGCAAAACCTCATAAATGAGGCCCTCAAAGTTTGAGTCAGTATCACCTACATACACACATCACACACAGTCATGGTTTAGTAAAAAAGGGAGCAGGTCATCATAGCCTTAGATCAGTCAAGAGAGTAGCAACCCCTTTCCTGCACCTTACGAGGGCAGCTTTGTCATAATAATAAAATGTAACCGAGCGCATGAGCAGTGATGTAGACGTAGAAGAGATACGTTTCAACAATATATTATATGCCACAGAGCAGATCACCCCATCCTTTAGCTAGTCCATGTTTCAGCATGACCAAGACTTCTAACAAGATTAGTGGGGCTAAATCCGCTTACTCTGCCTCTGCTCCATCCACTCGCGGGAATGACTCGATCCATTCTGCTGGCTGCTTTAAATCATGGTACAACTTTCATCAGTAGGTACATTGAGCTGGACCTTTGGTGTCTAACTCAGAGATGTCCGTTCGGAATCCAGCCAGCTATACGAAAATGACAAAATGTAGGAAGTGACTAGAGGAAAGAATGTGCCCCCATTCAAGGTGCCTGGTGTTATATTAAAAAGTAACCTTCAAATTCTGCGGTGATACTGATGGTACTGTCAACCTGATGCGGGGTCGAGGAGATAAGGAGAGACACTTCATAGTCCTCTTAAGGTCCATAGAGGCAAATTCATGGCCACCGATTGGATTGTCTTGGAGTCAAAGCTTTTGTTAGGGCAATACTGTTCCAGATGGTAAAACGAAGTGAAGGACACATCTGATACAGAAGTGAGAGAAGAACAGCAAAAGGAGACATGTACCATAGGAGACGGACACATGATGTTCTTCCCCTGGGTGACACAAGCAAGGAGAAATAACAGTATACGATAGTAGAATGGTGTGAGGGTGACTTAGCTGTATGCACTGGGAATAACTTTAGGTATGCATCAGAGACTATTCTCCTGCTTACAGTGGCAGAATAAATTAACAGCACAAGAAATTTTAATAGAGGATAACAGAGGTACATGCATGGAGCCCAGAGAATAATTGTACACCTTTGGGCCCCTGTCTAATTCGCTGGAATGAGGAAAGAAGGGGATTCACTGTGTACATGGCATAATCTCTGAGAGAGTCACAAATGGAGTGCATTAGCCATGTTTCCTCTACCTTAATTATTGCACCCACTCTTTTCTCCTGCACACCTTGGTCTATACTCCCACAACCTTGCCATCACTCAAACAGTAAGAGGTCAGAGGCGTACCACAGGATCGGTTGTATAAGGGAGAGGTAATGCCTTGTGTGTTAATGGAGGATCCTAATCTGGAAGCTGGATGTAAGAAAGGTGTTGTGTGGTGGGTGGTCCACACTGATGTGGGGGTAATTTCCTGTCTCCTCTTATGCCCCTTTTACCAGAGAGGCTTGGTCCACCCTGTTGTCGGGGGTCTTATCTCTTGTCTCCTCCTATACATCTTTCACCTCATTCTCACCCACCCACTTTGCAACACCCCAGTGTTTCACATTCCATCCTCATACCATGGCTAGTGACATTACTCAGAGAGCTTCTCCCACTATTACATACCATATTCTTCATTTCCACATTTGGTTATCCCCTAATACTTAAGCTTTTCACCATTTCATGTAGCCTTTCTATGTGATGCAACTAGGACGTCTATATTACGGATTGGTGTCACTACAACGCGGTTTTTTACAACGCATTCCGTTACATCGGAATTTTTACAACGCAGGATCCATTACATCGGATGCCATTACAACGCATGGCATTACATAGCAGATGCTATTACAACGCATGGCATTACATCGTAAGTATAGGTAAGTATACCTTTTTAAAAAAAATGTAATTAAGTTAATTTAATTAATTTAATTTAATTAATTTAATTAAAATACATTTTAAAATAGTAATTAATTTAATTTAATAGATTTAAATCTATTTATTTAATTTAATTTTAATAAAAATTGTAATTAATTTTAATTAATTAATATAATGAAATTAATTTAATTTAAATATTTTTAAAATTGTAATTAAATTAAATTAATTAAAATAATTTATTTAATTTAATTAATTTAATAAAAAAATGTAATTAATATAATATAATTAATTTAATTTAATAAATATATTTTAATTAATTTATAAATGGTAAATATAATTTAATTAGCCCTAAGCACAAACCCAACCCTGAACCCTAAAACACCCCTGTACCCCAAAACCCAAACCCTGCCCTGAAACCTAAAAACACCCCTGTACCCCAAAACCCAAACCCTGCCCTGAAACCTAAAAACACCCCTGTACCCCAAAACCCAAACCCTGCCCTAAAACCTAAAAACACCCCTGTACCCCAAAACCCAAACCCTGCCCTGAAACCTAAAAACACCCCTGTACCCCAAAACCCAAACCCTGCCCTGAAACCTAAAAACACCCCTGTACCCCAAAACCCAAACCCTGCCCTGAAACCTAAAAACACCCCTGTACCCCAAAACCCAAACCCTGCCCTGAAACCTAAAAATACCCCTGTACCCCAAAACCCAAACCCTGCCCTGAAACCTAAAAACACCCCTGTACCCCAAAACCCAAACCCTGCCCTAAAACCTAAAAACACCCCTTTACCCCAAAACCCAAACCCTACCCTAAAACCTAAAAACACCCCTGTACCCTAAAACCCAAACCCTGCCCTAAAACCTAAAAACACCCCTTTACCCCAAAACCCAAACCCTACCCTAAAACCTAAAAACACCCCTGTACCCCAAAACCCAAACCCTTTAATTATAATTAATATTAATTAAATGTATTAAATAAAAATTAAATACTTACCTATATTTACGATGTAATGCCATGCGTTGTAATAGCATCTGCTATGTAATGCCATGCGTTGTAATGGCATCCGATGTAATGGATCCTGCGTTGTAAAAGTTCCGTTGTAATAGACTCCCGTTGTAAAAGTTGCGATGTAACGGTGCATCACCCTATATTACTCATACAAGAGGTCTTAGCTATCTCCCTTTGTGGGGGGGTAGGTTTCATTTTGGGCTGCACATGTAGACATCTCAATTGCCATAATAGCTATCATGTAAGTACAATTGCATCATAAAATGTGTGTTTTATTTGGCTAAGTCGTATTGAGCCAAATGCTGTGCAGGCAACATACCAAAACTTCTTATGATATTTGTCCAACTGGCCTGAGCTGTATGACAGAACTTCCTCTCCCAATCTGGCAGTTATATTTATAATAGCTTGAGTCTAGCTGAATTTGATTCAACCTTGCTCATAAGTACTTCCATCAGGGTGGTAGATAACATTTCATGAAAATAATTTTTCAGATAGATTTATAGACTACTCTATAATCCTTCAATTTTACGTAGTCTACTTTTCTTGAAACCAAGGCCACGGTTCTGCGGTCTATTGAGTATCATCTTTAAACAAAGTCTTGTTTGATTGATGTGCCCTTAACGGCCATTGTCTCACAATGATGGCATTGCACCATTTGCCCACTGGGAGCAAAGAAACTGGTGCTGAACCAAATAAAGATGCTGGTCATAGCAAATACAGGGCTATTAAGCACTGTCCTGTCCTTGGTTAATTACAGCCATCTTGCCATAATGCACCACCATAGCCATTGGCAACTAAGCTATTCCCATGTTCATGTGCTTTCAGCATTGGCTGACTGCTCAGTTAGGCTTTCTAATTATACATAATCAATGTGTTTTAGAAACTGCACATTTCTTTAATTTTAAATGAGAACATGTGCATATTTGTTGTTCTTAAGGAAAAGTTGGCTTGAACTTGGTGTTCAGGTGTCTTCATGGACCAAGTCTTAAGGCAGAGGTCTTCAAACTTTTGGATGCCGTGACCCCCTGTCAACATTTTCAGGCATAAGGACCCCCTCCTGACAAAAATGTCTAAACCTGTAGGCAGGGCTACTGGAATTATGAGGCAGGTGAGGACCAAATTATGTGACAGGCGTGACTAAATTGTGTGGGTAGAAAATGTAAATAATCTTCTGTGATGCCATGTATTTTGGGATTGCATTGCTTTATTATTTTGAATTTTTTTAAACACAGTAACACTGAGGAAAGATTTCACCCCAACAGTACCAGTTTATAACCAAAATACAGCAATTAACATCAGAAAGATGTCTAGTCAACCTTTGTGAAGGTCCTCCGACTCCGCACTAATACGCGCTGCCACATTAGAAGCTCACCTGGCCCTGGCCGGGAGCAGCAAGTTAAGCAGTTTACCCATGCCCCTTTCCTCTCACCCAGTTCCTTCCACCCCTTTCTTCTCTCCTCTCCCAACCCCTGATCCCTCTCTCACATTGCAGGCCATTTTCTTTCACCCCTTTTTACAATTTCTGAACTACCCAGATTCAACCTCTCACTTCACCTTTAATCACCTCTTGCCATTCTGTCTTTTCACTGCCCTCATCTCTAAACAGTCTTTCGCATTTATCTCATGGCCTCTCTTGCCCAGTCACCTCCCATGCACCTCAGCACTTCTCATTCACCTCAAGTCTCTCCGTTCAAATTTTTGTCTATTTGTATCTTACACCTCTCCAGTCCCCCTATTCATCTTTCACATCTCCCCTTTGTCTTCCACACCTTCTTGAACCAACGTCCCTCTCCAGT
The DNA here is from genome assembly GCF_964261635.1 of Lissotriton helveticus. NCBI lineage: Eukaryota > Metazoa > Chordata > Amphibia > Caudata > Salamandridae > Lissotriton > Lissotriton helveticus. Next base: position 947,275,618 of record NC_136068.1, read on the forward strand.
GTCTAATTTGAGCAGGTGGGTTCCGGTGCTCCGCCCCGGCACCTAATTATGCACACTGGCACTATGACAGACTTCCAGATGGTGGCTCTGTCTGTGTAATTTAGAGATGAGCAGAACAGCTGTTTATTAATTCAATATACACAAAAAAAAAAGATAACCTCCTGACACCCATGCCATTCTTTATAGCTTTGGGGGCTTGAAATAGTCTGAATAGTCACACTTGTACGAGTGTTTTGGTTGGTCGTTGCATAGGGATTGTCATTGGCCGCACAGGCCAGGCAATGGTGGGTGGTTAAAGTTGAGGTGGCCTACTGGTGAGGGCCCTGGCATATGTTGTATTACCAATGAATCAGTGCTCAGCACACACCCAAATACTTCCTCTCTTCCCTTATCGCTGCTGTCCCTCACCTATGTCGCATCAAATTATCTTTTTAGGTCACAGATCATCTCTCTGCTATCTTATCTCACAGCTTAACAGTAGCCCTCATCTGTTGCACACACTCACTTCTTGCGTGTCCGCACTTCGCTTCAGAACTTCACATTTCACCTCATCCCTGACCTCTTCAATCGAATTATCCCACTCCCTTGCTGTTCTCTCATCTCTCCTCATGGAGAATACAGGTCGGACCCGTATGCTCCCCTCGCCCTGTGCCCCTCTGCTTATTGTTCCCTAATTCTGGACTGTTCCCATGAGGCACAGGGTCAGACTGATTTGCATATGGCCATGTCTGAACTGGGGTGGCAGAGTGGGCTAAAGAACGGTGATGGATTAAACCCAGATCTTTTGACTGGGTGTGAGTGTTTGATTGGTTCAGATGCTCCGTCCATCACCATCCCCTTTTGTACCGCTTTGTTCGCCATAAGTTGGCAGGGTATGCTCAGAGGTGAGTCCCTTGCTCACGTTGCCACTGGATTCAAGCAAGCCTGGCTGAAGATGGCTGAAATGCCAGAAACCGGTCCTAGGAAGCTTGTTTCCGGTCCAGGGAAGGCATGGCTTGGCAGTTCGGGCTGGACTATTCCCATGAGGCACAGGGTCAGACTGATTTGCATAAGGTCATGTCTGAACTGGGGTGGCAGTGTGGGCTAAAGAACGGTGATGGCTTATACCCAGATCTTTTGACCGGGTGTGAGTGTTTGATTGGTTCAGATGCTCCGTCCATCACCACCCCCTTTTGTACCCTAATTCAGGAAGGCATGAATTGTCTGTCTCACTGTTTTGGTGTAGGCCGTGCAGTTATGGAACTTGCACTCTCCTTTGCTTTGCTAAGTTACGGAACTTGCACTCTCCTTTGCTTTGCTACACCAAGAATCTATTATCCTTTAGGAAGATATAAAAACCTGGCACTATGCTCAGTATGTCACCCCATTTGGCTGGTTCTCTTTCCCCTTCTGTTTGTTTCTCGTTAGCCTTCAGACAGCAGATGTAAATAATAATAGGCAGAAGCTGGGAAACCACTAGACCCGAACTTCGGGGGGGCCTAACACTCCCAGCCAGGGCTGGCCTTAACACTGGTCACACACGGTGCAACAGTCTTTCCACCTTCTCCATGAATTCCCTCACTACCACTCACCAACAATACACCTCATCTCTCTATAGCACCTTTCTGACAAACATTTCATTTTTTTATAGCGCTACTCATAGTTTACTCACACTCAGTTCTGTGATGTGCATGGTACATGTTCTTTGTACCAGGCACTTTAACCTTCTGCACTGTGTGGGTGAAGAGTGCCCATGTGACTACACGATGAGTGATGCAACAGTGTGAGAGTAGGGTAAAAGGAGTGACTGCAGGGTGAGTGAGGTGACCATATGAATTTGGGTTTGGCTGTAAGTGCAGAGTTGGACGAATTAATGCATGGTTAGTGATGGCCGTGTTTGAGTGAGCTACAGATTGAGCAGTGGGGGGGACAGGTGGGTGAAGTTTTACATGAGTGCAGGGTGAGTAGTGTGCTCGTGTGACTGCAGGGTGAGGTACAGGGTGAACAATGCAAGCACATTGTTAGTGCAGAGTGATCACTGTGAGTGCAGGGTGAGTGGGTGAATGTTGTGAGTGCATGGTGATCAGTCTGAGTGCATTGTGATCACTGTGAGTGCATTGTGATCACTGTGAGTGCAGGGTGAGTGGGGGAATGGTGTGAGTGCATGGTGATCAGTGTGAGTGCAGGGTGAGCGTGTGAATGGTGTGAGTGCATGGTGATCAGTGTGAGTGCATTGTGATCACTGTGAGTGCTGGGTAAGCGGGTGATTGGTGTGAGTGCATGGTGATCAGTGTGAGTGCATGGTGATCAGTGTGAGTACAGGGTGATTGCTGTGAGTGCATTGTGATTGCTATGAGTGCATGCTGATCAGTGTGAGTGCATTGTGATCTCTGTGAGTGCATTGTGATCGCTGTGAGTGCATGGTGATCGCTGTGAGTGCATGGTGATTGCTGTGAGTGCATGGCAATTGCTGTGAGTGCATGGCGATTGCTGTGAGTGCATGGCAATCGCTGTGAGTGCATGGCGATCAGTGTGAGTGCATTGTAATCAGTGTGAGTGCATAGTGATCAGTGTGAGTGCAGGGTGAGCAGGTGAACCGTGTGAGTGCATGGTGAACAGTGTGAGTGCATTGTGAGTGCTGGGTGAGCGGGTGAGTGCGTGAATGGTGTGAGTGCATGGTGATCAGTGTGAGTGCATGGTGATCAGTGTGAGTGCAGGGTGAGAGGGTGAATGATGTGAGTGCATTGTGATCAGTGTGAGTACATTGTGATCACTGAGTGCAGGGTGAGCGGGTGAATGGTGTGAGTGCATGGTGATCAGTGTGAGTGCATTGTGATTGCTGTGAGTGCATGGTGATCAGTGTGAGTGCATTGTGATCAGTGTGAGTGCATTGTGATCGCTGTGAGTGCATTGTGATCGCTGTGAGTGCATGGCGATCGCTGTGAGTGCATGGCGATCAGTGTGAGTGAATGGTGATCACTATGAGTGCATGGTGATCAGTGTGAGTGCATTGTGATCTCTGTGAGTGCAGGGTGAGCGTGAAAGTGAAGGCGAGAATGAGGAGTGAGTTGTCTGAATGCAGGGTGCATTCCCAGAAATTTGAAGCGTAAGTTAAACTATTGCTATAATAGCATTAATCAGGGATCGAGGGTGGACTTCCAGTCTTACGATTAGGGTTACCAGCTCAATATTTTGATGGCCCAGAAATAAGCAGTCACCTTAAGCTGTATTTTTAGCACTTATCTGTGAATACTTAGAACAGCAAATGTAAATAGAAAGCACTTTTAATTGTGTCACTTTTAATTGTGTTCTAGGGCTGCCTCAATGATCCATGACTGAAAATTAAAGAGAACAAAGACAGAAAAGTCACATAACTAATTAATACATACTTTATTATTTATAACTCTATTTAGTGTCAAGAGCAGGCATTTTTCTTTTGGGAACACAATTTTATATTCCTTTTCATTAAATGCATTTTCACACTACAGCAGTAAGTGTAAAAATACAAATGTAAGGAATAGGCAGAGTGGGGGCCCAGGGGGTACTTGAACCATAAAAAAACTAAGCCTCGGTAACCAGTTAGCAAAGGCATGTAAATATGCAAAAGGTCTTTAAAGACCTGTGATAAACTCGGGCGTGCTGGAGATAAGACTCCAGACATTGCCCAGCCGAGCCCCCAGCAGCGCGAGCTGCACTGCAGCAGCCCGGGCTGAGACACAGGACGGGGGAGGAGGGAAGCTGCCCTGTAGGCCAGGGCCGAAGTGTGACTGTGAATGCGCGACCCCCTTCACATCACTCCACGGCCCCCCTGGGGGTCGCGCCCCCCAGTTTGAAGACCCCTGTCTTAAGGCAATGCTCCATGTTGTAAATGACCATCTTTGCATGGTTTCTCCCTAGTTTTTTGCCTTCTTTACCCCAAACCAATTTTTGTCGTCCCTGGGACTCTGCACACTTTATTCCTGCTAACCAGTGCTAAAGTGCTTGTGCACTCCCTTTTAAACAAATTATCATTGATTCAGATATTATTGGCCCATTTAAATTACTTTTACATTCCCAGTATATGGTACCTCATGTACTCAGGGCCTGTACTTTAAATGATACAAGCGGGCAGCAGCACTCATTGTGCAACCCACTAAAGTAGCTCTGTAAAAAACCGTCTCCAGGCCTATGCTTTCAGTCTGTGTGTGCAGTTTTTAAACTGCCATTTTTATCTGACAATATAAACATTTTGCAAATATCCCCCTAAGGAAGGCCCTATATGCTCATAGGGAAGTATGCATGGTATTTAAAAAGTAGGATAAGTATATTTAAAGGTTTACATGTATTGACAGCGAAAAACCTACAACATTGTTTTTCACTCTGGCAAGGCTGGCCCTCCTATAGAAAAAAACACTATAACAACATTTTAGGCCTAATTGAGTTGTCGGTTGGAGTTGCCTCCAACTGACACCGTTTCAGGGAAGGAATAGCCTAACCATAGGTCGGCGGTTCCGACAATCCCATTAGGATACGACCGCACATGATTTGATCACTAACTTAAATTTTTCAATGGAGCTTGTGCGGCGGGCCTAAACCACCCACAGCATAAGCTTCCATTGAAAAATGGAAGTTTGTAAACATCCCTGAAACATGTGGCAGGCACCTCATGGTCCCTGCCACATGGTACAGGGATGTATAAGGGGGCACCATTGGCGTCCACCAGGCCCAAATGCAGAAGGCCAGGGGGAAGGAGGCCCTGCTGATGGCCCTCAAAGCCAGTTTCCGACAGCTAATCCATGTTGAAAAGGCCAACATAGATTGGCTGTTGGAAACCGACATCATAAGCCTGACAAAGGAAACACTGTCCTTAAGGAATTACGAGCACTTTCCAACAGGCTGACAGGCTCCTTGAGGAAGTTGGAACTGCGTCCGGTTCCCCCATCCTTTTTAAACTCCGATTGCCATAATCAGAATATGGCGGTCAAACTTCAAACCTACCATGTCGGTCGTAAATCCTCCAACCAGCAGTCGGAGACTTTCCTACAGACATCAAAATCAGGCCTATAGTGCTTAATTTCAGTTTGGAACAAGCAAGAAAAGTGATTCTAGGACTCATTTTTATTTTATTTTAAAATCCAACTAAGGGCCTTATTATGATGTCGGTCGGAAAGCCACCTAAGGTCCCCCCTAAACATCCCTGTACCATGTGGCAGGCACCATGACATGCCTGCCACATGGTGCACAGATGTTTTTAAAAACTTCAATTTTTCAATGGGAGCTTGTGCCGAGGGCAGTTTCAGCCCACCGCACAAGCCTCCATTGAATAATGGAAGTATGCAACCGTCTCATGTTGTTCGGTCAGAACCGCCAACCTATGGTTGGTGGGTTTCTTCCACAAAACAGTGTCGGTCGGAGGCAACTCCGACTGACATCGTAATTAGGCCCTAAATTGTCAAATCTGATTTTATGTTACTATTTTGCAAAGAACACTTTTAGAAAGTTGTCATTTTCCTGCCTAAGCCTGAAAGGTTTTACTGTCAGTAGCCATTGTCACTTGACCTCTGATGGCTCCCCTGGAGTGATTTGTGTGTTGCTCCCAGACAGCGGACTTTCTCTCTTGACAAGATGACATGAGAGGTTGTGCTCAGCCTCGTCCTGAGCTTCAAAGGATGCCTACCGTATCACTTGTAGATGAAGCTGACACCTAGGCCAGCCTCCCCTTTGTCTCTCTACGCAGGCTGGCATAAATCAAGTGGGAGTAAAAGGACTGACCAGAACTGGTTTAGGGGTGGACAAAGGCTTGCCCCCAACCCACAGGAGGGCACCGGGCATAAAATTGACATCTTCAGTATGCCTCTCAGAAAACTCCTAGACAGGTGAAGATCAGAATCAGACCTGCTCTGCCATTTGAAGAACCTTAAGGAAGATCAGGCCTGCTTGCCTTGAACCCAGGATGGCAGAAGGCTCTCCAAGGTTCCATTGGATAACCTCCCGTTTGAGCTGTAGGGACACAACATGCTTAAATAGGCATCTCTCCTGCAACTGCCTAGGTGGCCAGTCGCAACTGGTCCTGCCATGCATCCTGTTGCTGACCTCTGCTGGAGTGAGTTCTAAACCCCAAGTGTTGCACCTCAAGTCCTGTTCCCTAGGCTGTTGTTAGAGTGTACTCTTCCTACTCATACTGCCAAAAACTGGGACTTAGAAACTGTTTGTCAACTTTTCATGCAGAGAACCAAAAGGACATGAAGCTGTTGATGTTGAAGCGCCAGTCAGATTCAACTTGTTGGTTTGCCCATCGAAGGAGTTCTGATTTTAGGAAGAGTTTTCAAGTCCAAGCGTAGTGGGCTTCACTGAGCATGTTGAGACAAACTATTGAGTTGGAAATATCGACTTGCAAAAATATCGAGTCAAAAATATGGTGACATGAAAATATCGTTTGCAAGAATATCGTTGTCAAGAATATGGATTTTAATATAAATAGTATTGATTTTTAAAATATTAATGTCATTAATATTATTTACAAAAAGATAGTTGTTTATAATATCGGGATTTAATTATTGTTATGTATAATGGTGTGGACTTTAAATGTATATGAATATTGTTCATGTTTTTTAATGCATTTGTAAAATGTTTAGTAGTTATTAAATTAAATGTGAGTAATTTTTGTTGTTTTTAATACCATAGTGGGTTGTGGTTGTTTAGGGGAGCATGGTGGGAAATAGTTTAATCATAATAAATGACTGACTCATTTTTAGATCCTAACATTTTTTTAATTAATAACTACTTATGTTAATAATATAATACATTTTTCTTAATTAAATGTTGATGTACAGGTTGTGGGTTTATAGGGGTACAGGATCGAAAGTAATTGCATTTTAATTATTTAATTATTAACTGTTAGTAAATAATAATTATTTAATAACTAATTATGTTAATAGTGTTGAATGTTTTTCCTAAATATGCATTTTATGTGCAGGTTGTGAGATTTATAGGGGTGCAGGGTAGGAAGTAATTTAATTAGTAATTAATTGTTAATTAATATTAACATTTATTTTATTTTCGATGTGGGATATGGGGTTTATGGGGTAGAGCGTGGGAAGCAAATTAATTATAAGTAATTAATTTTAATATTTTTTATTTAATAATGATTGTTTCATTGCTAATTAATTATGTTAATTGTGTAATTCAAATTTGTAACTAACATTTCAGGTGTGGGTTTGGGTTTTGTTGGGGTGTGTGGTAGGAAGCAATTTAAATGTTATTATGTGAATTGTGTCATTTACTTTTTATTACATTTTAGGAGTGTGTTGTATATTTTGTGGGGGATATTGTGGAAAGTAAATTACATTTAATTAAACTAAAATTAATTATTATTTATTGATAATTAGTTTGATAAATATTTATGTTAATAGTGTGAATAATTAGCTTTTTAAAGTAAAGTTTTTGGTGTTTCTTGTAAGTTGTGTAGGGTCTATGGTGGGTGGTAACTAAAATTAAAATTATTTAATAAATATCTTTTTTAACAAATAATGTTTAAATAAAATTATTTTTTTTATATGAAAATTATTTTGGGATTTAAATTTGAATAATATTTATAATTATTTATGATATGTATTTAACATTACAATATTATTTATTAAAACAACCAATTACATGAAATATATAAGCTTTTTCTAAATATTTATATTTACATATTTTCATTTTGTTCTGAAATTGTTTTATTGTTTTGCAGATAATTTGTTTCTAATGTAGTACACACTGCAGTGTGAAAATTATTTTTGTTCCATCCTCAAACCAACACTTTAACTACTGTTGCTCTGACTGGATTGGAAATAGTACATAATATCTCTCAGTAATTAGAAATTTGTTCTGGTATTGTATTAATTGTAGTGCTCCACAATACAATATTTATCTAGTTTTGCATTTATTATAGTTCGAATAGTAAATAATCCCTTTATGTGACGTTATAATGTTATTACTGTTGTGTTGTGTAAGGTGTGAGTAATACATTTTGTACATTATAAATATAAGAATAAGTCTATTTTTGTATACATTGTAGTAGGAATTTGATATGTATTAATTTTAATATTTAATAAATATTTTATAATGGTTTCAATTAAATAATTATGTTTTTGTTTATTTAAAATAAACATATTTCTATTTAACAATGTTTATATGTGAATATTTTAATTAAATTGTAAAATAATGTATGTTGTTTACTTTTTTATTTGTAATGTTATATATATAAATAATATATATATATATATATATATATATATATATATATATATATATATATATATATATATATATATATATATATATATATATATATATATATTACTGCTCCTGGTTGCCCAACGTGTAAAAAGCACTCATGCAGCAGCGCTAAGGTGCAAGCCTTTTTAATAGGTATGGACCACAACCGGCATCCAGAATTCATTCACAGCCGTTCCGCTTTCATCGCCTGACGCGTTTCAAAGTTCAAAGACTCCTTCCTCAGAGGCTTAGCGGTTGGGAAAGTGCACATGCTGGTCACGTACTCCCTTAAAAAGTCCTTAATTGCACACACCTGTATGGTCGAATATATTGCAAAGTCTTGTGGGAGTTGTAGTGCCAGAAAAATTAAATCCGTTTATGGATGCACTTAATATACTGCTGAGTACATTCAAAGCCCTCGGATGGGCCTCTGTATGCAGGTCTGTCCTCAATCCTGCCCCACTGCACCGCGTTCACAGCTTGCCTGTTGTCCAAGCTTCGCGGCCCCCTGGCTTCCCGGGGTGGTGCTTTTTCGCGGCAGGGCGCCGCGTATAGATTACTGCTCCTGGTTGCCCAACGTGTAAAAAGCACTCATGCAGCAGCGCTAAGGTGCAAGCCTTTTTAATAGGTATGGACCACACCCGGCATCCAGAATTCATTCACAGCCGTTCCGCTTTCATCGCCTGACGCGTTTCAAAGTTCAAAGACTCCTTCCTCAGAGGCTTAGCGGTTGGGAAAGTGCACATGCTGGTCACGTACTCCCTTAAAAAGTCCTTAATTGCACGCACCTGTATGGTCGAATATATTGCAAAGTCTTGTGGGAGTTGTAGTGCCAGAAAAATTAAATCCATTTATGGATGCACTTAATATACTGCTGAGTACATATATATAATAACCTCCTTCACCTGAAGAGAGTAGAAGCCACACCAGGGGACAACATGGAAGCCTTTATTCACACCAACTCAGCGAATGCATTTCGGCATTATTTAGCCTTCGTCAGCCCCACAAGTGTCTGGGGAACTTCCATCCACGCCCCAACACAGTCCTGCTGCCTGTGGCCCCGCCTCCGATAATAAAGACCCACCTGTTGCAGTTCCAGGCATCTTCAGGAGCTGCAACTCCCAGAATGCAACAGTTTGCTTCCAGGTAGGTAGTGCGCTGGAATAACAACCTAGTGGTCGGGCAGGAAGCAGGATGGCATGGGTGAGACCCCAGACCCTGCTAGCAGTGAGAACAAGATGCTTCCTTGCGTCCCCTTACCGCTCCAGCCCTGAAGTCACAGTACAATTTTTCACGGGGGCATATCAAAACAATACCCTTTCAGGCATAGAGTGGCGCATAACTTATGCAAAAAAAGAACCAGAGAACTCTGAGTAGTTCTCAAGTTTAGATGGAAAGCAGCTCCTGTATAGAGCACTCTAAATACCAATGGCACTCTAAATTTGCTCACCTCAAATGTCTGATTTTCTATCAATGTCTTTAAGCATAGGATTGGCACAGTGCCAACCACGCCATGATATTAAGGGATAAAGTCTTTTGCCATTTCTACAGCAAAGTCTTTAAGCATAGGACTAGCAAAGTGCTGTCCCTGCTGAGATGTAAATTGACAAAAGCCATTTACCACTCTAGACACAGTATTACCGGTTTCAAATTGTAAAATACTAACAAAGCCAACCTGAAATGAATAAAAGCAACCCTTAAAGACTTTAATAGAAAAGCAGACATTTGAGGTGAGCAAATCTAGAGTGTCACTGGTGTTGAGAGTGCGCTTTACAGGAACTGCTTTCCACCTAAACTTGTGAACTAACCAGAGTTCTCTGCTTCTTTTTTAGTGACTAAACTGTGTAAAAGTCTGTATTAGTCTCTCCATTGGTATGTAAGCAACTGCATGGGTTGCTGAATAGCTACATGAGTGTCTATATAGGTTATTAATATGTTGTTTGTGTATCTGTATGGGTCCCTAAGTATCTGTGTGAGTGGGTGCGGGGGTAGTGTATGAGTCTGTGCATAGATGACTGAGTGGGTGATTCAGTGGTTGTATGGATTAAAAAGTGCATATGGGTAAGACTGTATGGGTGAGTTAGTGTGTGTATGGGTGTGTTGGTGAGTGAATGAATGTCTCAGTGGTATATCTGTGACTAACTACATAGGTTTTAAGACACTAAGGCCTTGATTCCGATCCGGTAAAATATTCCGCCGTACGACTCGCATCCGTATCTGATTCCGTACGAATGGGAACTTTACGTCCGACCTGCGAATTCCGATCCGTTCCCGTCGATTTCCGTACGAATATCACCGAACCGTCCGAATCACAGTCGATGATCCGTACGAACATGCATCGGGAATCCTACCGTACGATTCGTAACCAGCCCATACAAACACACAAGTACGATCCTGTACGAGAAGCCTGACAGCGAATCGTACGGAACAAAGTTATCGCACTTGAATAATGATTCGTACGGCAATATGCTGCTCGCATCTAGCAGCGTCAACATATACCACACGCGTACCCCTCGCTCACGCACAAGTACGACACGCACACCCCCCCAACAAGCCTACGCGAACACCCCCACCTGCCAACGGCCCGTACCAGTCAATCGCACGCCCAAGTACGACACGCACACCCCCCAACAAACCTACGCGAACACCCACACCCACCAACGGCCCGTACCAGTCAATCGCACGCCCAAGTATGACACGCACACCCCCTACGCGAACACCCCCACACGCCAATGGCCCGTACCAGTCAATTGCATGCCCAAGTACGACACGCACACCCCCCTACGTGAACACCCCCACCCGCCAACGGCCCGTACCAGTCAATCGCACGCACAAGTACGACACGCACACCCCCCTACGTGAACACCCCCACCCGCCAACGGCCCGTATCAGTCAATCGCACGCCCAGGTACGACACGCACATCCCCCTACGTGAACACCCCCACCCGCCAACGGCCGTACCAGTCAATCGCACGCACAAGTACGACACGCACACCCCCCTACGCGAACACCCCCACCCGCCAACGGCCCGTACCAGTCAATCGCACGCACAAGTACGACACGCACACCCCCCTACGCGAACACCCGCACCCGCCAACGGCCCGTACCAGTCAATCGCACGCACAAGTACGACACGCACACCCCCCTACGCGAACACCCCCAGCCGCCAACGGCCGTACCAGTCAATCGCACGCACAAGTACGACACGCACACCCCCCTATGCGAACACCCCCACCCGCCAACGGCCCGTACCAGTCAATCGCACGCCCAAGTACAACACGCACACCCCCTACGCGAACACCCCCACCCGCCAACGGCCCGTACCAGTCAATCGCATGCCCAAGTATGACACGCACACCCCCCTACGCGAACACCCCCACCCGCCAACGGCCCGTACCAGTCAATCGCACGCACAAGTACGACACGCACACCCCCGTACGCGAACACCCCCACCCGCCAACGGCCCGTACCAGTCAATCGCACGCCCAAGTACAACACGCACACCCCCTACGCGAACACCCCCACCCGCCAACGGCCCGTACCAGTCAATCGCATGCCCAAGTATGACACGCACACCCCCCTACGCGAACACCCCCACCCGCCAACGGCCCATACCAGTCAATCGCACGCACAAGTACGACACGCACACCCCCCTACGCGAACACCCCCACCCGCCAACGGCCCGTACCAGTCAATCGCACGCACAAGTATGACACGCACACCCCCCTACGCGAACACCCCCACCCGCCAACGGCCCGTACCAGTCAATCGCACGCACAAGTACGACACGCACACCCCCCTACGCGAACACCCCCACCCGCCAACGGCCCGTACCAGTCAATCGCACGTCCAAGTACGACACGCACACCCCCCTACGTGAACACTCCCACCCGCCAACGGCCGTACCAGTCAATCGCACGCACAAGTACGACACGCACACCCCCCTACGCGAACACCCCCACCCGCCAACGGCCCATACCAGTCAATCGCACGCCCAAGTACGACACGCACACCCCCCTACGCGAACACCCCCACCCGCCAACGGCCCGTACCAGTCAATCGCACGCACAAGTACGACACGCACACCCCCCTACGCGAACACCCCCACCCGCCAATGGCCCGTACCAGTCAATTGCACGCCCAAGTACGACACGCACACCCCCCTACGTGAACACCCCCACCCGCCAACGGCCCGTACCAGTCAATCGCACGCACAAGTACGACACGCACACCCCCCTACGTGAACACCCCCACCCGCCAACGGCCCGTATCAGTCAATCGCACGCCCAGGTACGACACGCACATCCCCCTACGTGAACACCCCCACCCGCCAACGGCCGTACCAGTCAATCGCACGCACAAGTACGACACGCACACCCCCCTACGCGAACACCCCCACCCGCCAACGGCCCGTACCAGTCAATCGCAGGCACAAGTACGACACGCACACCCCCCTACGCGAACACCCCCACCCGCCAACGGCCCGTACCAGTCAATCGCACGCACAAGTACGACACGCACACCCCCCTACGCGAACACCCCCAGCCGCCAACGGCCGTACCAGTCAATCGCACGCACAAGTACGACACGCACACCCCCCTATGCGAACACCCCCACCCGCCAACGGCCCGTACCAGTAAATCGCACGCCCAAGTACAACACGCACACCCCCTACGCGAACACCCCCACCCGCCAACGGCCCGTACCAGTCAATCGCATGCCCAAGTATGACACGCACACCCCCCTACGCGAACACCCCCACCCGCCAACGGCCCGTACCAGTCAATCGCACGCACAAGTACGACACGCACACCCCCGTACGCGAACACCCCCACCCGCCAACGTCCCGTACCAGTCAATCGCACGCCCAAGTACAACACGCACACCCCCTACGCGAACACCCCCACCCGCCAACGGCCCGTACCAGTCAATCGCATGCCCAAGTATGACACGCACACCCCCCTACGCGAACACCCCCACCCGCCAATGGCCCGTACCAGTCAATCGCACGCACAAGTACGACACGCACACCCCCCTACGCGAACACCCCCACCCGCCAACGGCCCGTACCAGTCAATCGCACGCACAAGTATGACACGCACACCCCCCTACGCGAACACCCCCACCCGCCAACGGCCCGTACCAGTCAATCGCACGCACAAGTACGACACGCACACCCCCCTACGCGAACACCCCCACCCGCCAACGGCCCGTACCAGTCAATCGCACGTCCAAGTACGACACGCACACCCCCCTACGTGAACACTCCCACCCGCCAACGGCCGTACCAGTCAATCGCACGCACAAGTACGACACGCACACCCCCCTACGCGAACACCCCCACCCGCCAACGGCCCATACCAGTCAATCGCACGCCCAAGTACGACACGCACACCCCCCTACGCGAACACCCCCACCCGCCAACGGCCCGTACCAGTCAATCGCACGCACAAGTACGACACGCACACCCCCCTACGCGAACACCCCCACCCGCCAATGGCCCGTACCAGTCAATCGCACGCCCAAGCACGACACGCACACCCCCCTACGCGATCATCCCCACCTGCCAACGGCCCGTACCAGTCAATCGCACGCCCAAGTACGACACGCACACCCCCCTACGCGAACACCCCCACCCGCCAACGGCCCGTACCAGTCATTCGCACGACACGCACACATAACGCCAACACCCAAACCAGCACAAGGACTTTGCAAACAAGTGGCACAACAACACTGAACATGTCTCCTGTGTACACACCATACAGATTCAATGTCCTGGTCACAGCCAAACAGAGGTCAACACTAACACCCACCCCATATAACACACACACAACCAATTCAAATTAAGCCACACCCACTATTTGACCAATAAAAGGGTCCACACATACAACCCATCATCCTTTGCAACATACCCATTCTTGCAAAGAAACAGAGAGCACACCAACTATTGCAGCCACATACCTTCACACATACACCCTATCACATCTACACCCACACCACCCCCTTCACAATCACAACCACACACCCTCATCCATACACACCATCACCCCCTCAATCACATACACCCCACACCATGACCACACCCAAGAGTCCAAAGTTCACTAACCCGGAGATGGAGATACTTACAGATGAAGTCATCAGAGTCGAGCCACAGGTGTTTGGCGCATTGGTCAGACAGACCAGCATGGCAGAAAAAACACGCCTGTGGGAGAGGATCGTAGACCGGGTCAATCCTGTTGCACCCATCCGGCGCACCAAGGGGGAATGCCAGGCCAGGTGGTATGATCTGCGGAGGATGGTCAAGAAGAAAATGGACCAGGACTACGCCTCTGCACACCACACTGGAGGTGGTGGTCCCCGCAGACCTCCTGTATACCAGCCCTGGGAGGAGAAAGTCATGGCCCTGCTGCCACCGGTGGGAGTACATGGAATAGAAGGAGCCGTTGAGTCTGGTGAGTGTACAAAAAATACATGTTACATGGGTGGACTTACAACAGTGCCCAGCAGCATGGGGTGGGTGGCCATGAGTCCTAGCACGACACAACTAAAAGTGGTTTGTTGCAAGTGGGAGCCACGAAGGGTGGAAGGTGGAGGGTAGGAGGCTGCTCTCATACCATATGCCCCAGGGCCTCACCCAGGCACCATGCCCAATGTACAGGGATAGGGAAATGTCACACAAGAAAATAGACCACAGCTCGTAAACAATATCATGTTGTGGACACACCTTCCAGAGATACAATATTTAGTGACACAGTAAGGCAGTGTAGCAAGTGAGCAAGCACAAACAACCTGCCTCCAACCCTGTCTCCCCCTCCCTCTGTCGCCTCTCCCACTGTCACCCTCTCCCACTGTCACCCTCTCTCACTGTCACCCTCCCTCCCTCTGTTGCCCTCCCTCCCTCTGTCGCCCTCTCCATCTGTCACCCTCCCTCCCACTGTCACCCTCTCCCACTGTCACCCTCTCTCACTGTCACCCTCCCTCCATCTGTCGCCCTCCCTCCCTCTGTCACCCTCTCCCTCTGTTGCCCTCTCCCTCTGTCGCCCTCCCTCCCTCTGTCGCCCTCTCCCTCTGTCGCCCTCTCCCTCTGTCGCCCTCCCTCCCTCTGTCGCCCTCCCTCCCTCTGTCGCCCTCTCCCTCTGTCGCCCTGTAGTGTAGTTCCTATAGTCCAAATAGGCTCTGCGCATTGGAATAATATATTCAGTAGTTTAGACGTAGGACTGAGGTTAACTAGGTCTCTACTGACTATATTAGACTTATGTTTTTTGCCAGCTAGATCAGAGTTCACTAGAAACTTTCTCGAATAAGCGAGGAGGAGTTTAACCTCCCTGGATAGACAAGAAGGGATTTAGTTTCTGACAACCATAAAACATGACAACTTTGCTCTCCCTGAATAAGAGTATATCTCTAGAGTCGTGTGAAAACAAAAGACAGTTATTTCACTCAGTCAAAGGTGCGTACTTAGTTTCACCAGATTGCAGAGAAAAAGAGAGACGGGCGTTTTCAATAAAAGGTGTTATTTATTGAGCAGTCTCTTTCCTCATACAAGAGAAGTGAATTGCTACAATTGCAATACTTATAGTTAAGTATAGTGCATACAGTAAAAGCAGGATTATGAAATAATACTGTAAAAGCATTGATATGGTTTCTTAGCCATATGACACTTTAAAATGGATAAAATAGATACATACATATATACATTGACTAATCGTACTCAACTGGTGCTTCTAACTACGCCTATCCCGGTGTACCTGACCTAAGCCTAATACATGGGAGAGAGTAAGTAAGTAGCAGTTTCAAGTTAAGTTTGTTTTGCCAAGAATCTGACTCAAGAATTCTCTGTAAGGGTTTAGTCAGTTCAGTACCTGGGTATTAGAAGGCAGGAGGGCTGGTATCTCTCTCTCAGGACTCGGTATCCCAGTCACCCGCATGGGTAGGCTGGAAACGCCGAAGGCTGGATTTCTCGGCAAGAGAAAAGACAGCGTCTTTCTCAGCGCGTCAAAAGGGAGGGGCAGCGTCCGTGGGCTCTCGCATCAGCTGGGCTCTCGGGCAAGTAGTAGCTGCTCCAGACTCATCACCACCGTGTCTTTAGTTGAGGCAACGTTGGTATATTTATATCTGAAAGGTGCCGGGTTTAACGTAAGGCTGGACATAAGACGTCAATAAAGATGTCACTAAGAACTGGTCGTTCTTACAGTGCTTTACATGAGTTTTTCGGACGAAATCAAAACAAAGCAGCGGGGATTTCCCAGGTTGCTGGAGGCTTGGATTTGTTTAAGAACTCGGTGTGCTTTCTAGGGGGCTGGAGGAATAGGCTTGCTTAATGTGACAGCATGCGCTATGAATGAATTATGAAAAGGGTTTCTATGCCGTTGCAGGGATATTATTGATTTATAACCGGACAAGGGCAAAGAATAGGATATATATTCAGGTACCTAGATAAAACACACTACACCCACTCCACGAATTCATGTCCATAATTACTAAACTAAGCAATAGTAAACATATCTAACGGTGCATGTGTATACCGATCCACCCCAAAATACATTATTTTGCATCTGAAATGGTATATGCGAAATACACGAAAAATGAGTACAGGTACTGTACGCTTTCAAGCAGTGTAATCATTCAGTAAAAAGGATGCACATATATCAGCAGGAATGATTTGCGAAAATTACACATGAAATGGCTCTTAATACAGAAAAGAAAGTGCAAGACCATTCCATCACATATAAATACAGTTATTTGTAAATATGCTAGAGGCTGAGGTAATATATTGTCTCTAGAGTTCCTAAAAATAGAAGCTCTGTTCTCTAAGAATAGTTCTACTTTAAGCAGAGGATGAGTGCCAAAAATAGGTAAATATTTTGGAATCGGGAAAAAAAATAATTTCGTTTTTCAGGGGAAGAAGTCAAAACAGTTCCAAATATTTTCAGAAGCTTTTGTCTTTCAAAGCTGAAGGCCAAATTCAGAGTTCAGGGAACGCTGAGTGCTCGTTTGCTTAAAAGTTCTATTCTTTCTGTTCGGGGAGAACTTCATTTCAGACAGACTTTCAAAAAAGCAGTTTACCGCTTCAGGTGAAAGTTCGACCAAGTTGGAAAATGCCGCAACTGTGCAGTCGTGAGAATGATTGCTATCATCGATGACAGGATCAGCAGTGCTCACAGAAGGTCGTACCTGGTTGATACTGCTCTCATCTCGCACTTCACTACCCTTCAATCGCAGTGGTGAAGTCTCAACGAATGCCGTCATCAGGATGGGTAACCGCTGGGGACAACACGATGCGTGAGCCTTTACTGGGCTTAGCAAAGTATCTGTATCCAATGGTACTTCTGATTGTAGTGTAAGACAGACGTCTAACACGCATTCTTCTCCGCACAGCATACATCTTAACACAGGTAAGATACAGTTCTGCCAGATGGGTCTGAATGAAAGAAACCAGGTCATATTCAGATCTCTTAGCCGGGCTAATCCAAGGACTTTAGTTATGCGGTCCCGATAGCGTATTGCTAGGATCGTTTCTTCCATTGTTGCTGGAGTTTTGTCTGTGACGTGGCTTGCCATAACGAAGCAGGAGAATCAAAAATAAAATGCCTGCTACGAGTCCCAACAGGAGTGGAAGGCGGCCAAAGAGTGAATGGACAAAATTAGGAAAGATGCCCAGGACTGCTTTGAAAGGTGTCAACAGTCCCGAAAAAATTGTCTTAAATACACTCGCGATACCATTCGTATCAGAAATGTTTAAGATTTAATTTAGCATTTCTGCGAAGTGTAGGGGGCAATTTGTTGATAAAAGGTTATGTATCTCTGCCGTTGTCCTTGCAACTTAGAGATCATACGTTTCTTTTGATGACGTCAAGTGCACTGGCGTCTGTAGAAGAACAGACTTCATTCTGCTTAAAGTATCAATTCGAATAGAAGAGATTTTCAAACTGGGCCAAATTTTTCCCTCCCTGTCTGGAGTGTCGTTCGGATACAATACTTGCAAACAGCAAGTGACCCTGGACGTAACGCTTACCAGATAAGCTTTTCCTGGCACCAGGCCACAACATCTGTGGTCCACTATTAGAATGTAGCTCCCGTTCGAAAGCCGTCTAAAGAATGGCTCTATTCTAGTTGCAGGTGTGCCAAGCTGGTGACATGAAAGGTTATTTGAAGTCCCCTCACAGGCCCCATGTAGATTTATACCCTGACACAGAAGTATACCACTTAGTGATTTTTCACAATTATCACCACTAAGAAATACATTCTGTCCTTTTTCACTATAACATGTGTGAGTGTAAGGTAATTTCCATGAATACTTGATGTATCCTTTACCCAACCTTTCATACTGGCCTGCCTGTATATACTTTTGGCAGTATCGAAATTGGAAAGTTGTTATCGGAATAGTTATGATTCCGTGTATTATCAATTCAATGACAGGTCTTTCTGACATTGTCAATGGTAATCGCTCAAGTTTTTCAATTCTCAGAATTGTATATTCTGCTCCCTTTTGTGCCAAGCTGATTTGTATATCAGTAAGGTTAAAGATAGAGAACAGTGACGTTGTGTTGATTAAACGCCAAGGCACGTAGCCTGAACGCAGATTTTGTAACGTCCAGCCAAGCTGTACAATAGAACGCAATTGGGACTGACCATGTTGTAACATTAGCATGTCCTGCTCCATTATATCGATTGCAGATGATACAATACTGTCCAGTGAATATATTCTGGAGGACAGAGTCATTAACCCATTGTCCACAACAGAAAGTGATTTTTCCAAATTAATACGGTCAATTTCCCGTATTTTCTTTGCTGTTTCAATTTGAGTTTCTTTCCAAACTTCGTTATAAGCTGCATATATAGAGGCCGCTATGAAACGTTTTTGACGCTGTTTGCATGGTCCCATAATGAAATCACGCAAGTCAGCACCTTATTTAAGTAAAGTTAAGTGTTGCTTAATTTCTGCCAGTGTGGATGTATGTAGCCATTCAAGGCAGAGTTTTCCTACACTGTATGTTGTTACAATCGCTGGATGTTGTTGTTGGGAGTATCTAGGGTCTGGCCTGGTCAATTTGAACCCCTGTATTTTGTTCAGGAATCTATCTTGACAGTTATTTGTGTCTGTGGGCCAGCTCAACCATTTTTTCCAATCAGGATGTGTTCTGTTTTGGTTTTAAATATGGGATACGTCTATCTCAACATCTGTAGTGCTATTACTGTCAGGTGTTGGCTTTGGAATAGACGGTTTGTTTAAGTCTTTAATTTTGGCTAGGCCAAGACAGGTTGTTTGTTGAATAGTATCATTCAAAAATATAATTTGTTCTGGGATCATGCAGGCTCTGAATAATGATTCTATACCTTGGACTTGCCAGTCTATAGTACCCCAGATTGTTTTCGTTTCAATGTTATTTTTCCAAAAATCAAAACCAAATGTATTCATTTTTTTCATAAAATGATTCCGAATAGATTAATTTTGTATTTGTCAGCATGGTTTTCATTCCTGTCTTATTTAACAGTTTGAAATAAAATGTTTCTGCTTCACTTGTGTTAAACCCTGAGAAGTATGGGAATTTCTCATAGAATGTTTTTGAACTACCTTTTGGTGTAGTTGCACAATGTTCCCATTGATTATAATTTAAAACATTTCTAGGTTGAGCAGATTTATGCAAATAATGGTTACCATAGTGGTTGTAGCAGTACATCTGATCATAATTCGATGAACCCTGTAAATAATCATGTTCTGTAAATTTTGCTGACATAACTAAGTCTGACATCATATCATTAATACTTTCAAAGTCCCAATCATCAGAGAATTTACTCGGTTTTACAAAGTCACTTAATGAAACCTTAAATTGATGAGGATACTTCAAGAGTTCGACCGGGCAATATATCTCGTAATCTGTTTTGTCTCATGCTACCCCACCGGGTAATGGATTGGCTGTGAAGTTTACTGAGGAAAGTTCTCTTTTCTCGATGTGTGAAGACTTGTGTGGCTTTAGGACCAGGTTGATGTTCTGGCTTGCTGTGTCCATTGTAACATATTTTCCCTCAATGAAGTGTCCCAAGCATAGCACCATGATGAGCCAAAGCAGGAGGAAAAGTACACCTAGCACCACCCAAAATTCAATCCATGGGGAAATCAGATAGGTTTCTTTTAGTTGATGAAAGAGTTTTTTAGTCTTGTCTTTAAAAGTCGTTGTTGTCGTTGACTGTTCCTCAGGTTCGCTCGGATCCTCAGAAAAGTCATCGAAGTTGATGAAGTAGCCTGATGCAGTTCTGTCAATTATTGGAATTGCTTCTGGATTTTTCCTTGTTTTATTAGCATAGTCTGTGGCTACATCGTTGTAGACAGGTGTTTCTTGACGAATTGTTACAATTTGGGTTTCAAGAGGCATAAGTTCCATGGCTTTGTTGCATAGTCCTTGTTGATTCACTGTAGGTTTATCAAATGTGATTAGTCTCTCAGTTTGAACCTCTTGATTTGTAGCAAATTTTGGTGTTCTGCTACTTCTTGGGAGTCCACTTGGCCTACTACTTATTATTGGCCACATGATTGTGGTTTAACCAGGTCGATGGATACAACTCGGTTCTCCTTTTTACCAGCAGGGGGCGGTAGTACAACTGATCTTGTTCCGTTGACAGCTAAGACAGGTACTGCTTTTCTGTAAGAAGGCCCAAATTCCTTCTTCACCGTGATTTTCTCTCTGACCAGATCCCCAATCTTTGGAATCCAGACAGGCCTTGCTGGGACAGGTGATTTCTCTTCAGTGGCTGTTGGCTGTTGTTTCAACTTTATGTTGCTCAGGTCTTTTCTTGTTTCATTTAAGTCCTGTAAAATAGCCAAACGATCTTTGATATCAAAGCATTTTCTTTCTACCACTGAAGTTTGACTATCGAGGTCCTGGATATGCATTCTAGTCCCGAACAATAGTTTGTACGGACTGAAACCTTTTAGAGAATTTCTTGGCAGATTATTAAGACTATGTTGGACACTTATTAAATGTTTGACCCACCCAACACCCGAACCTAATACCTTTGCCGTTATAGATTGCTTTATGTCTCGGTTTTTTCATTCCACCATCCCATTTCCCTCAGGAAGGAAGTGATCAGATTCCCGCAATGCAATGCCCATGCTGGTCACGGCCTCCTTATAAGCTCGAGAGCTAAAAGCAGGACCCTGATCAGAGTGTAGCATGCCAATTGCGTCTATGCCGCTATAGACTCGCAAATCTTTTTATAACAGTTCAGACGTCAGCCGAGTGCTGGGGTCTACATTTTAAGTGAAACTAGTCTGAAATTATATTATTAATGGAACGCATTTTTTATGGGAATTTATGTGATCTCTAAAAGAAGGGCATTGGTAGTGCTCCGGGCATTTCGCCACTGCGGTCTCTATTGCAGTTTTTACAGTAAAATGCAAATTTGTAGTTTTGCAGGCTCATTCCCGGCCACCAGTATATTGATTGTAATTCTGTCAGAGATTCCTTGATCATCTGATGCCTTAGACCTAATCCCATATGTGCTTCTTGTATTAAGATGCCTCTCCTGTTCGTGTTTGGAATCACTCTATCCCCCACTCCAGGGATTTGAGCAAAAGGAACGGAGTTTGCATCGATTATGTATGTATAATTGAGTGGATAGTTGACCGGTAGCGCTGAACAGTCGCCTTTTGATGACGTTTTTACCGCCAGCATCGTTTCCCCGTCTACGTATTTTCCTGAACGCTTTTTTGTAGCTACGGAAGCCGGTTTAGTTGCTTCCGCTGTGGCTGTCTTAGCCAATGAATTCCCTGAAACGTGAACACCATCACGTTCATGACTCAATGAATGTATCACGTGAGTCTTTGGTAGTTCTTTCTGTAAAAGAACTACTTGTTCCCAAAGAGATTTTTGCTTTATTGTGGCACCTGTGTCATCTTTGTAACCGTTTTGAACCCATTTCTGCAAGTCGTTATTGTACGATTTGACGCAGTAATATGAATCGCACAATATTAGTGTCTGGAATAAGCGATCCGCATTATCTAGCGCCATTTTTAACGCTATTACTTCAGTTTGTTTATCTGAATTATTTTCTACAGAGTGTGATTTTGTTACCAGAGGTCTCAATTTACCTCCGCGCCACACGTATTTAACAATCTCGCATGTGGCGTTATAGGCTTGTTTTTCCCAAACTGAGGGTTGTGCATGTCCGTCTGTATATATTACACAGGCGTACTGTTGTATGGGCCGAATGTCGATTGGCAGAGGATATTCTCTTTCATATTCTAGATTTTTTAATTTTTTCATTTCTGGGTCAAAATAGTATTTCACTTTGTCTGTAGCAAGAGAACTTTCCCATTGTATCCATTTTGGATTTAATGCCACAGTAGGTAAATTACATGGGCTTGTTCATGCCTCAAAGGCTGATTCTGCTGTTCTAACAGTAATCCGTCTGCCATCAGCGTGGTCTCTTTCTTTTGCTACAGCCGTTTGAACCGCATGAACAATGTTTTCCTTAATGCTGAATGTTTTTTCAACTTCTGTGTACAAATGTGATTTGTATGCTATTGGTACCGTTTCTCCCTCATTAGAGGTCAGGTATGTGAATCTGCATCTTCCTGGGATGACTCGGATTACAAGGTTGCGAGTGTTATCGCGTGTTTGCAATTTTGTTTTAGCTAACATGTCTGTTTGCAATGATCTCAAAATTTCTGTGTGTTTTTGAGTCCAATTGATTGTTTTAAAATCCTGTTTTATTAGTTCATAGAGAGGTTTAACCCTCTCTGCATAATTTAGAATGTAAGTTCTTCCGAAATTCAGGAAGCCTAGAATTGATTGTAAGTTTTTCAGCGTTCTTGGTGCTTGAATTACAGCACATTTCTCTAAGAAATTGTCTGCCAGGCTCTTGCCTTCACTTGATAATTCATATCCTAAAAACAGGACAGTTAGATGGGCAATTCGTGACTTTTTAAAGTTGAATTTGTAACCCTCTGCTGCGAACCCAAGTATTATGGTGTTCACTCTTTTCAAGTGAGTATCCAAGTCGTCATCTGTTAGATAGATGTCATCGACATAAGATAATGCCTCATCATCATACATTTGTAGTAACTCTGTTACTCTCGCTGAGAATAATCCTGGGCTGTTCTTGAACCCCTGGGGGAGTAGACAGAATTTTTCTGCGAGCCCATTATTGAGAAAGCGGTCAAATACCTGCTTTCAGGTGCTATGTTTTGAAAAAAGAATCTATTAGAGATGTCTAATGTTGTTCTGTATTTTTTGCGCACAATGTTATTCATTAGTGCTGCACTGTGTGAGTTTTGTACTGCAAAGGTTTTGCAACATGAGTTAAGGTGTCTGTAGTCCAAAACTAGACGATATGAATCATCTGGCTTGGAGACAGGAAACAAAGGGTTATTCATTTGAGAGGTCCATGTTTCAATCACTCCCTGGTATTCAAGTTGATCTAAGATCTCCCTGACCTGTTTTTTAGCTTCTTGCTTAACACCTTGACCGCGGCGCCGATTCCGCCCCTGTGCTGGACATTCCAGAACAGGGCGTGGTGGTGACGGAATTGTTCCGTCATCAGCACAGCTCAGCCGTGACTGATGACGGAACGGTTCCGTCACCAGCATTGAAGGTGTTAATTGGGTACTGCCTCTGTGCAGTTGGTTGATTTTTTAACTGGATTTTGTGAGGAGGAGAGTCCTCATCCCATCCAACATGGTTTTTATATAATGCAGGAGCTTGGGCTACTGCCCACTTTCTTGCAAGTGTATATTTTTTATTTATTGGAATGTGATTTGAGAAGGCAGGCATAATCATTTCTTCGCCATGAGGGCACTCCCTGACAAACTCCGGTGGCCAGTCTTTTTCAGCTAAAAGGATGTCATAGCCTTTGGAGAGGTTATCCCAAAATAGACTCCTTATTTTCCTAGTCTTATCTCCCTCTATACGTAATGTTATTTCGTATATTTTATGAGGTTTGCTAACTCCGGTGTCTGCAGTTTCCACCTGAATGTATTCATTCGTGTCCACTGTCTCCAGATGATTCATCAGGATCTTGCGAGCTATGCTCACTTCTGCTGCGCTGTCTAGCATTGTCTGAGCCCACTCTCCGTTTTTCAGCTGAGTCCTCAGGATCCTCGGCATGTTTGATTATTTTAATGCTGGCTACCTTCTTTTTTGGAAATTGTAGTTTTTTACTTTGATGAGCAGGTTCCTTGTCTTTGGACTTGACGTGCTCTTCCCTGTGTTCTGACAGTCCTCTTCTTTCCGATTTCTGCGAGGAAGTCTGAAAAGATCGAGAGGGACGTGTATCAATATCTTGATATCTATCAGGTTTCTTCAAATTGTCCCTATTTCTAAGGTTGTATCTTTTCTCAGAGGACTCCCTCTGGGGAGACTTGTGTCCTTGGTCCTGAGATCTTTCTCTCCGCTGAGGAGACTTTCCTCTGGACTGGAATCTTTTTTCTTTGGGAGTGGATTGTTTATTTCCATCCCAGTTCTTTTTTGGAGTGTTTAGATTATTTTTAATAAATATCTTTTCAGGATTTTCAGTTAGTTGGGGTTTTACTGGTTTCCCACCCAAACTATCTCTTCCTAGCTCTTCATAGGATTTTTCTATGATTCTGGCAAGTTCAAATGGTTGTTCTGCTATATCTGTTTCCTTCAATTTCTGGCGGATCGCCACAGATGCTGCTTCTCCTTTTATGTTAGATAATAATAAAGCTGAGACCTGCTTGAAGTCTTTCAGTAATTTCATACCCAGAGTGAAAGCAGGTTCTGGACCGTATTCATTTTGAATTTGTCTTAGCACATCGGGTATTACCGCCATGGACGGAACACCATGTGTTTTTGTGTAAATGGAAGCAAAGACTGTGCCCCAAGTGTCACAGTCCTCCACATGTGGTGCGATCCCCATTGGAAGGCAGATAGTCAGAATTCTGTGTTTCTCAGTAGGGGTAGTATCCGGAAATACTGCCTCTATTTGAGTTATTTTTTGTGCTAACCAGAATGGAATTTGTTCCCGTTTTGCGGGTACTTTACCCAGACATGACTGTATGTTCTGTGGTATAATTTTGTTTGTGTTCCCCTGATGAGGGGTCAGCTGTGGAATGTTAATAGCTGGTTGGACTGTTGAAGTCCGCATTACATATTGGACTAATTGTCTATGTATTTTAATCAGTTGTTTTAACTGTACCAAAAGTTCTGGTATTGACATTTTTTCAATGTCGGGATGTGGTGTGTAGTTGGCTAGAACCGGCCACGTTGCTCCTGGTCTACCTAGTGGACCGAGCCTGGTGATGTGATTATTATGTTTTAGGGCGCCTTTAAACCAGAGCAGGTGCTCTTGGTATTTTAGTGGGATTTCCACCTCCTCGAAAGGGGTGTACTCATCCGGTGGTTCCTCTATTTTGTAATAGTGGAACTTATGTGTGACAGCGTTTGCTGCTGGAAAGTTTATCCATGAATAGAATACCTCTGTCTGCCGATATTCATGTGCCTCAATTACGAATATGACTGTACCACCTCTCGATGTTAGTCCATTTTCTATTAGTTTAAGAGTTATAGTTTTTCTTATGCTGACCGGGATGAGTATTGCCTCCGGGTCTTGCTGTAGGAGACTTGTGTCTTCCGCTAGGAGTTGAGCTGCTATTCTAGCTGTCTCCCTATCTCCTTCATTGTCTGTCAAGTTCTCAAGGAAACAAAGATTAGGTGCACAATATTTTGGAACACTGTATCCTTCAACATTGAATAAACCAAAAACTATACATAGAAATCTCTTCCTACTAAGTTCCAGCGGATTTTAACCTTTGACCCACTCCAGACGTCTTTGGAGTATTTACGGGAGAAAGGGTCTGTGTGAAAAAGCACGACTGAGTCACTCTAACGTCTTGCGTTAGATTTATCGCCTTACCAAACGTTGGGTGCCATGTAGTGTAGTTCCTATAGTCCCAATAGGCTCTGCGCATTGGAATAATATATTCAGTAGTTTAGACGTAGGACTGAGGTTAACTAGGTCTCTACTGACTATATTAGACTTACGTTTTTTGCCAGCTAGCTCAGAGTTCACTAGAAACTTTCTCGAATAAGCGAGGAGGAGTTTAACCTCCCTGGATAGACAAGAAGGGATTTAGTTTCTGACAACCATAAAACATGACAACTTTGCTCTCCCTGAATAAGAGTATATCTCTAGAGTCGTGTGAAAACAAAAGACAGTTATTTCACTCAGTCAAAGGTGCGTACTTAGTTTCACCAGATTGCAGAGAAAAAGAGAGACGGGCGTTTTCAATAAAAGGTGTTATTTATTGAGCAGTCTCTTTCCTCATACAAGAGAAATGAATTGCTACAATTGCAATACTTATAGTTAAGTAAAGTGCATACAGTAAAAGCAGGATTATGAAATAATACTGTAAAAGCATTGATATGGTTTCTTAGCCATATGATACTTTAAAATGGATAAAATAGATACATACATATATACATTGACTAATCGTACTCAACTGGTGCTTCTAACTACGCCTACCCCGGTGTACCTGACTTAAGCCTAATACGTGGGAAGGAGTAAGTAAGTAGCAGTTTCAAGTTAAGTTTGTTTTGCCAAGAATCTGACTCAAGAATTCTCTGTAAGGGTTTAGTCAGTTCAGTACCTGGGTATTAGAAGGCAGGAGGGCTGGTATCTCTCTCTCAGGACTCGGTATCCCAGTCACCCGCAAGGGTAGGCTGGAAACGCCGGAGGCTGGATTTCTCGGCATGAGAAAAGACAGCGTCTTTCTCAGCGCGTCAAAAGGGAGGGGCAGCGTCCGTGGGCTCTCGCATCAGCTGGGCTCTCGGGCAAGTAGTAGCTGCTCCAGACTCATCACCACCGTGTCTTTGCTTAAGGCAACGTTGGTATATTTATACCTGAAAGGTGCCGGGTTTGACGTAAGGCTGGACATAAGACATCAATAAAGATGTCACTAAGAACTGGTCGTTCTTACAGTGCTTTACAGGAGTTCTTCGGACGAAATCAAAACAAAGCAGCGGGAATTTCCCAGGTTGCTGGAGGCTTGGATTTGCTTAAAAACTCGGTGTGCTTTCTAGGGGGCTGGAGGAATAGGCTTGCTTAATGTGACAGCATGCGCTATGACTGAATTATGAAAAGGGTTTCTATGCCGTTGCAGGGATATTATTGATTTATAACCGGACAAGGGCAAAGAATAGGATATTGATTCAGGTACCTAGATAAAACACACTACAGCCCTCCCTCCCTCTGTCGCCCTCTCCCAATATCACCCTCTCCCACTGTCACCCTCTCCCTCTGTCGCCCGCCCTCCCTCTGTCACCCTCTCCCTCTGTTGCCCTCTCCCTGTGTCGCCCTCTCCCTCTGTCGCCCTCTCCCTCTGTCGCCCTCCCTCCCACTGTCACCCTCTCCCACTGTCACCCTCTCTCACCGTCACCCTCCCTCCCTCTGTCGCCCTCCCGCCCTCTGTCGCCCTCTCCCTCTGTCGCCCTCTCCCTCTGTCACCCTCCCTCCCTCTGTCACCCTCTCCCTCTGTTGCCCTCTCCCTCTGTCGCCCTTCCTCCCTCTGTCGCCCTCTCCCACTGTCACCCTCTCCCACTGTCACCCTCTGTCGCCCTCCCTCCCTCTGTCGCCCTCCCTCCCTCTGTCACCCTCTCCCTCTGTCGCCCTCCCTCCCACTGTCACCCTCTCCCACTGTCACCCTCTCTCACAGTCACCCTCCCTCCCTCTGTCGCCCTCCCTCCCTCTGTCGCCCTCTCCCTCTGTTGCCCTGTCCCTCTGTCGCCCTTCCTCCCTCTGTCGCCCTCCCTCCCTCTGTCACCCTCCCTCCCTCTGTCGCCCTCTCCCTCTGTCGCCCTCCCTCCCTCTGTCGCCCTCCCTCCCACTGTCACCTCACCGCATCTCCCTGGGCACACACACATTTGCACCCAAGCACTGCACAGGCCTTACAAACACCATAGAGCAGAATGTTTAGGGATGTCTCCTAATTACCAGCAGTCATCCACTAAGTGCCTGCAACACACACACCATTTCCAGCCAACACTGTACTGTGTCAGGATACACATATCAGAAACCTCTGTATTACACAATGGCCACAAGTGTAGGCAGCACAAGTCCCTCCTGTGATCACAGCAAACACAAACACCAGGACAAGGTCACACACCCTGTGCATGAACACAAAACCACAATTATGCCAGCATGCTACATCAGGGGCCAGCCAAATCATGAACGATGGACGCTTGCAAATCACACACAAACTACCACCATGGCCTATCCTACACCCGCCTTACAGAAACTCATCCCCTGGGGACAGGCTTTGGAGTGCAACACTGTCCCAATTGTCATGTACCATAACAAAACACTCACTCATATGAAAACTCATACTACTCATACATGCACATAACACATTTGATTCTGAGCACTCTCATTTCTGAAGCGACCGAAAGAAAACTGCACGCGTAGCGGATCTATCGCTACAGCGGCTTTCCTCCTGTTGCTCTCCACGTCATCGGGGAAGCCCATAGGCCACGCCCACTATGGTGCGCCACGCCCCCCCAACCACGCTTAATAAAAGCGCTGAATAATAGCGCGACACCCTAGATACACACCTCCTGAGGCACAGCCGGGAGACAGCTCGCTGCCATATTTGTTTTTAACTGTGTAAATACTTTGGTTCTTAGCTTTTAATTTGATTCTGAGCACTCTCATTTCTGAAGCGACCGAAAGAAAACTGCACGCGTAGCGGATATATCGCTACAGCGGCTTTCCTCCTGTTGCTCTCGACGTCATCGGGGAAGCCCATAGGCCACGCCTACTACGGTCGGCCACGCCCCCCAACCACGCTTATTAAAAGCGCTGAATAATAGCGCGACACCCTAGATACACACCTCCTGAGGCACAGCCGGGAGACAGCTCGCTGCCATATTTGTTTTTAACTGTGTAAATACTTTGGTTGTTAGCTTTTAATTTGATTCTGAGCACTCTCATTTCTGAAGCGACCGAAAGAAAACTGCACGCGTAGCGGATCTATCGCTACAGCGGCTTTCCTCCTGTTGCTCTCGACGTCATCGGGGAAGCCCATAGGCCACGCCCACTACGGTCGGCCATGCCCCCCCCAACCACGCTTCATGCTTCTTCAAAGCATGTGCAAATACTGGGCGCGCAGCGGACGAGCGCAGCGGACGAGCGCAGCGGGCGCGCCGTTTGCGCGCCGAGGGCGCGCCTAAGGCAAGCCCGTCTGCGCCCGTCCGCGCCAAGACCGCGCCGGGCGCAGGGCACTCTGGGCAATTATCACTGCCCGTTAGGTATGACAGAAGGGAATTACTGGCCTTAAGGTCTAGGTCAGGCGAAATGTGTGTGGGTGATCTCCACATGGACCATCTCTGGGGACCCTTCTCATGTCCTAGCTGTCGATGGACGGCCCCATGGATATATCCAGAGACGCCCAAAAATGTCATTCCGCAAAATTCCAGTAGCCCCAGCCTTAAGGGAGGCTTAATAAATGCCCGCTCACTGTGTTGTCACAGTCAAGACATCCATGATCTAATTATGGATCATGACCTTGACTTTCTCTTTATAACAGAGACGTGGCTTAACGACTCTTCCAATCCTGATTTGGTCACTGCGCTCCCACCTGATTTCACCATCTTCAGGCAGGACAGACCAATCGGACGCGGAGGGGGAGTTGCACTTATCATAAAAGAGTCCTTCCCATGCCACACGTTTGACCTGGGCATACATAAGGGAGGCGAGAGTATTGGATTCTCGATCAAGCTTAATGCCTCTACCTCTTTCTCGGGGGGCTTAATATACCGCCCACCAGGCAACGCCACCCCCTTCCTAGACTCCCTGGGTGACATCCTAGGGCCACTCATGTTACGTTATCCCCACTTTACTTTGATGGGAGACATGAACCTGCAATTGGAGTCGCCCGATGACCCACATGCCATCTGCTTTCAGCACATCCTGAACATCTTCGGCCTGAAACAACTGGTGACTGCCCCTACCCATCAAGCCGGCCACACGCTTGATGGCATTTGCTCCAATTTAGGCACTATGACAACGTCCCCCCCTATCCCCTAAATTTGGACAGATCATAGTTTTATCCCCTTTGAAATCCACCAACGAGAGCAAATACCTCCAACAAAAAAGCAATCTTCACCAACTTTTGCGGTAAATTGGAAAAAGGTTACTGATTGTATTAAGTTGGACTCTCAGCTATTGGCGCAGGCACCAAAGCCGGTGGGGAATGCGTCTGTAGACTCACGCAATTTCTATGACTGGATGGATTTAATCATCCTAGAAAACTCAAATCCTAAAAGTGGCCATGCTCAGTCCTCCAGAAGGAAACTGAGTGCTCCGTGGTATACACAGGCTTTAACAGAGAGCCACCTGCTTTGCAGAATAAAAGAAAGGAAATGGAGGAAAACATACGATGAGGCATCTAAAATCATCTATATCCACCAGAGAAAACTATATCTCTCAAGTATAAAAGCCGTCAAGAAAGACTACTATATCAAAGTCATTAATGACGCCCATCAGAAGCAAAGTACGGTCTTCTCCATCGTAAAATCATTCACCCACCCCAAGGCTCTCCAACCCGAAATTCCTCCGTCGGAAACTCTATGCAACCAAATTGCAGATTTTTTCGAGGAAAAGATCACAATCATCCAAAAGGATTTCCTTCCGCCCTCAGCCACTTTGATCTTAGAACCACTTAATCAGGACGGCAATACTCAACACACTCTGGGCTGTTTCCAACCTGTCTCTCTCCAACAGACCCGAAAAGCCATCCTGGCCTGTAAATCCGGGGCACCTACGGACTCGTGTCCTCCCCGTATACTGCATCATTTAATTGACGCAGTCAACTCCAACATCAATGCGATCGTAAACGCGTCACTAAACACAGGGGAAGTTCCAAATGAATGGAAAAAAGCCATCGTGAAGCCCCTGATGAAGTAACCCAACAAAGCAACAACGGACTTGTCGAACATGCGCCCAATATCACTCCTGCCAGTGCTGGGAAAGATCACGGAACAGATGGTGTATCATGAGTTAAAAACTTTTGTGGACGAACACAACATCCTCCACCCACAACAGTCAGGTTTTCGTCCCAGACATTCCACCGAAACTGCCCTGATTGAACTCACTGACTCCATCAAGTTCCTACAGGATGAGGGCAGGAAAGCTGTCCTCATCCTGCTTGATCTAACGGCAGCGTTCAACACCATCTCTCATGTCATCCTGATTGATAGGATGAGAGAGATTGGCGTGACAGATACAGCGTTGGCTTGGATAATATCCTTCCTGACTAATAGGTCCCAAACTGTATCTTTGGGTCCCCATCTATCCAGCGAGAAAACCATCTCATCCGGCGTGCCGCAGGGGTCCATTTTAAGCCCATTGCTATTTAACATCTTTATGGCACCCCTCCTAGCTGTGATAGAGTCGCATGGGATCCTAGTCACGTCGTACGCGGACGACACCCAACTTGTCGTCTCGATCGACAAAAATTGTACGGACGTAGAACAGACGTTCCAGAATTGCCTTAAGGAGGTGTTTCAATGGTTAAGGAAGAACCATCTGAAATGCAATAGCGGAAAAACAGAAATCCTCCCACTAGGCAAAGACCATCTCTTCTGCCCTAAGGACTGGTGGCCAAAGGATTCAGCGTCCCCACCTAGCTCAGTGGTTTCCGCGCGAAACCTGGGAGTTCAATTTGATACGGCCCTCTCTTTCGATGAGCATGTCAGAATCACAGCTGGTCGTTGCTTCGGCCTCATCAAATCCCTTAAGAAATTCTTCGATTTTCTCCCCATTGCAGCTAGGAAATCTGTCGTGGTCGCTCTAATACTCTCACGACTCGACTATTGCAATGGGTTGATGGCGGGAGTAAAAAGGGCCACTCTGAAGAAATTGCAGAGTGTACAACATGCTGCGGCAAGACTAGTTCTAAAACTACCCAGGAAATCCTCAGCTTCCGCAGCACTAAATATCCTTCATTGGTTGCCACTGCATAAGAGGATTCTCTACAAACTTCTATTAACAGTTTTTAAAGCTTTGAAAAACACAGGGCCAAAGTATCTCGCTAAGCGTTTTGTGCATTACGACTTAGTGCGCTGCCTGAGATCTTCTAGCGGCAACCTCACCAAAATCCCGAGGTATAAATATAAAACTAGGGGAGGAAAAACTTTCACAGTCTTGGCAGCAAGGGCATGGAACAGCTTGCCACTAAACCTAAGACTTATCGACTCTGAAAGTATTTTCAGGAAACACCTGAAAACATGGATTTATCAGCAATCTGACAGTTTCGTGATGGCAGCTTTCTAGAAGTTCCACCAAATCTCATACACACGCTCAGCGCCAAGATGCTCCCTCCGGAGCGATAGGTCGCGCTCTATAAATACTCACAAAATAAATAAATGAAATAAATAAATGCTCAAGTCCATTGTGCCGCTCAAACAATGCACGTGCCCCATCTCATGAATGTTGTGGATGCACTGAAGTACCAACATGGACATGGGTATTGACAAGGTAATGCGTCTTACAGAAGTGCCAAGTTCAAAAGCCATGATCTATAAGTGTGTGTACAGGTCCAGGGGTGTTGGCATTGTTTGGCCATCACGGTACAGCAAAAGACATCCAAAGTAGTAGATGTCATGCAAATTAATGATGCTCTGTCTCTTACATCAACATGCTGTATCTAAACTCTGTGCATGCTTGACGCAGACATAAGGATTAACACCGTATCCTGGATGTTGCGTGAACATGACCAATGCCTTACATGTGTTGTGCCGCCAATACAAGACACAGCAATGGCTGTGTCAGTCATTGTCAAGAGAATGGAAGAATGAAAATACCCCAAAGTACATGTCAATTTACTACCACTACATACACAACAGAACAATGTCAACAATGTAAAGCTTGTGGAACTGTGATGCTCATAATGGATAACTAAACAAGATGTCACTTGATAGTGCCTTAACAGTGTCTGTCTCTCCCACACACAGGGGAACGTGTGCCCCCCCCCAACCAGGGGGGAGAAGGTGTCATGATCCGCCGAGCGAAGGAGGGAAAACGGATCCGTTTTTCGCTCGTCATACGAAAATGTTGCAAAACTACAATTCCCGGCATGCCTGTGGGAATGTCGCAAGGGGCGCACAGGAAGTGCGCATCGAATCTTCAAAGGGAACGGAGAGAATGAAGTCGGTGCCGATAATTCAGAAGTTCCGGGAGAACTGAGGACGTGTAGCTGTTTGGAGCGGTAAGGACGCGGCGTCTGCACTCTGGAGAGATCTTTCGTCTTGGTGGTTTCGTATCTTGCTCTCCGAAACCCGCTCTGAGGTACACCACATGCGCCCCTTTGACTTTTCCCTACGGCTGGAGGGAAGAGAAAAGAATCGGCTGGGTGCGTTGCCAAATGCCCAGTAACAGAACACCGTGTCTTTGGGACTAATAGGTGGTGAGCGTGCACAGGAGCGGTACGCACATTTGAACTTGGCCGGGGGTGAAGTTAACACCCGGCACTTTGTACATTGGACTTGGAAGTCTAGGAGTCAAGCGTGCATAGAAACTGCACGCGGAGTAAAGCGTAGGAATACAAGTACGCTTGTATTTCCTACCGCAAAGACATGATACAGACAGTACCCTGCCTGCAATAGAAATCAGGATACCGAGCGCGTTCTTCCTGGAAAGAGAAGAACAACTTTGTTGTGCATAACGCTAGGATACTGACGAGGGGCAGAAACTGGGTTTGGAGTGGTTGTCAACACCAGGTTCAGTACCTTTATTTAGTTGTTCCTTATCAACATATGATTTGCCTTCACTTGTACCCTCTGTTCTATATTGTTTATTTGTACAGGTAGCAGACTCCAAGCGGGGCTTATACAAAGAGAAAACCTCCCCCCTTTGAGGATAGTACTTCTTACATATTAGGTATGCGTGGTTGTTTAACCTTGGGGATACCTGTTTCTTTGAGGAAGGGTTTTGTGCTACAACGTGTTTGTCTTTTGTTTCCTTATTAGATGGGTGGAGTACCTGTTACCTTGTCTTGAGAGTCTCCTCCTGATTCACGTATTCCTTTCTTTTATTTACAGGTAGGAGCAGGTATCAGAGGGTATTGTCTGGGTGGTAAGAGTGAGAAAGATTGGGAAACAGGAAGATTCAGAGCAGGAGGGGGTTGTTGTCTCATCTGGTTGTTCTTTGTCGTTCCAGGTCTCCCTCCCAGCTGTCCCCTTCCTTTCCCTCCCCGGGTGAATCCTCTTGGTGGTCTGTATGTTATCTATCAGACATTGAGGCGGTTCAGAAGGGGAGGTTATAGGCTTATCAACACAGCCCCGAAGAGGTCAGAAGGCAGAGCCTGACAGAAGGATCTCAGTCCCAGGCTCAGCAGGATCCAGACCCCACCGACAGCGACGCCACTCAATGCACTGTGGATGACCCCAACCAACCTGGCTCCTCTGGATCCCAAACGCCTGCAGCAACTGTACCAGCTACATCTCAGCCAACCACCGGACCCATTCCCACCACATCCCAGCAGACAGGTCACAGCCCTGCCCTTGATCCACAAGAGAGCCAGTCTGAAAATGAGGGACACCCTTTGTCGGGCGCCCCTGAGGTTGCTGACGACCTCCACCCTGGCAGCACTCGGGGGCGGGGGGGGCGTCGATTGGATGTGCCCACAAGCGCAGGCCGTGTTCGTGTGGGTCAGGGTGGTGGGAGTGGCGGAAGGCGGAGGCGAGATTCTGGCCAGTCAGCTGCAGCACCCGGTATGCCTGAACTCGCTAACATCCTGGAGGCATACCGGCGGGACACCAGGGAGATAGGCCAGCTTGCGGAGGCCCTCAACCAGGTGAAAGAACAGCAGCAGAGCAAATAGCCAGGCAAGACCTACATTATGGACTGGTGGAGGCAAGTCTGGCTCAGCTCTTGACGGTGCATCGGGAAATGAGCCAATCGCTACGTAAGATAGCTGCCAACATGCAGCACCCTCCCTGTGTCACAAGGCCAGCAACATCACGGCAAAGTGTGACACCAGCCACAGGGAGGGAGGAGGAGGAGGAGGAGGAACTCTCTGACGTAGCATCCCATGCATCGTCCAGGCCTGCACCTGAGGGTCCCCCAAGGAAGGTTGTTCGTCCACGGCTAAGACGTTGCGGGGCAGTGGGCCATGCACATCTCCCAGGACACTGGACCTGGCATATTGCCCCTGGGTGCAACAGCATCCCCTATGAGACTCTCCCACATGGACATGCTAGTCACAGTCTGCCCAATGATGCCAAGCACTGTGGCCTGGACTCTGTTGACTGAAACTGTAAGGCATCTCATCTCCGGCAGTGAACTTTGGATTCCACCCCTTTCTGTACAGCACCTATTCACGTTTCCTGCACAAGATCTCCCAATAAATATACTAATTCTCATACGCATGTGGTGAGTTATCTTTGAACCACAGCATAAATTGATATGTGTGTGCAAATGTATGAAATGCAAGGGTATCCAACAAACTGCAGCCAACCACACACTTGGATCAGAATCTGAGTGTGGACACACATTGGGCCCAAAATCCTAACAACTAGATACATGGATGGAAAGACACACCTGTGTGGGATAGTAAATGCTGGAGGGGGGTTTGGAGCCCAAAACTGCTATCACAGGCAGGCCCAGGAGAGTCACTTTGAGGTGTACAGATCAGTGTGACAAAAGTAGTGGTCGACGTAGGGAGTACCTACAACTGTGTCCTCAAGTATGTGAACTATCTTCTGCATGATGCTGTACTGTCGATGTGATGAATGGCGCACAGGACAAGGGTGGCAGGACAGACTGTGGGCAATGGGCTGTAGCACTCTACACAAGCACACCTGAATAGGTGACCTACCCCTATGTAGCTACAAATACTATACTACTGTAATGGGAGCAACGCATACAGAACAACTACCCACATCTGACAAATACCTACACCAGAACGGGGAAATCACACCACACCCAAGAGATGTGGTCATGGTTTGTGTCCCCTGTGGCTACTTGACTGACAGTGTCAGCTATGATTTTGCTGCTGTGGCGTTGACAAGGCAACACTGTACAATATTGTGCCTATGGAAGGTGTGTGTGTGCTGTACACGGCACATGACCTGGTGGTACATAGACCCAATGTCATGTGAATCTGCCATAGTCGTGCCAGTATGTGTTGCACACACAGGCATAGCAGTTGCAATGGCTGAGTTAGAAGCATTGTGATAGCAGGAGGGTGAATGTCTGGGGTTGTCTGTGTGTAGGGTGGCAGGAGCATGGTCTATAAATGGATGGAAGGAGGGTCATCCTGTAGGTCTCTGTGTCCCTGGATAATGTGCGCTGCATGGTGGCTGTATATGCAGCAGCAGCAATGAGTGAAGACATGCTGGCAGGAGGGGTGTGACAACTTGCAAAACAAGCACATACCACAAGGGCATTTTCAAGCCACAAAGTGACATGTGTATGTGAAGGCAGGAGTGTCTGCCTCACTCAGGGTCACTGCAAATAAAATGGCACAGTAATCACCAAAGATCACAGCCACTGGATCAGGGCCCTTACGGACAAGTGGGGCACAAGACACACAGCGTCAGCAGGTGTAGACTGCAGCTAGTGTGTTCAAAGCCAAACAGCAACTACAAAGCCATCTACCTCACACACAACATAGTATTCTAGCCTCCCCCACACCATGCGTGTGGTCACTTTACAGGTAAACACATAACAAGCATAAGCTAACTTCATGCTAAATAGTATACATGCACATTAGAAGGACATGTGCGTTGACATCAAGGCGGCACAATAATCTGTAGAAGTCAGACGTCATGCACAACATGATTATTTACATTGTGAGCCCATAGAGCATTATGAAACATACATGAGCATTGGCAAGAACTCCAAATAACACTATTAATGATGTCACCTGTAATGCAGCAGTACTATTGGCTACAAGCCTGTCAAGGACTGGCCGTACCTTTCTTCATCAGAGTGGTGTGATGCTCAAAGGGTTCCACCTCCAAATAGCCCCTTGGTCTGAGTACAAACGACAGACACAAAAGGGTGATCAGGCGAGGGAAGGAGAGGATGGGAACTGCTGGGAGAGAGACCTGAAACAGAGGTAAATAACCATTAGGAGTACATTCTCATGTCACTGACACTTCAAAAACATCATTAGCTACACTGTACCAGTCACACCTGTGAAGTTTACTGACTGTATACAATTTTAGATGAGTAATCATGGTATCACATGAGATCCGATGCTATGACACAGACACATAAAACCTAGGACAGTCTGTCATCCATTCGAGTCATGTGTAACGCTCTCAAGTGAGCTACCATGCAATGAGATCTATGTTGTTACAAATCATTCACTGGCTCAGATGAGGTTGACCTTACAAACAAATGGAATCATATGGCAATGCTACTTACGCTAACTGTAATGTCTGCATGTGATTATGGGTACCCATAAGGGCCATGTACCCCAACTTGACTTGACCCACAACAGCTGTAAGTATCACATATGATGACGAAGCTAAAGATCTACATGCAATGAAGGCACTCAGTAGCCAGTCTTTTGATCTGTCAAGTTTGCATTACTATGCTAAACATGATATGCAGGTTTAAAATATATAAAGTGCAAGTGATGTTGATCCAAGCCACATAATGAGACCCTAGCATTGCCCAGTAATGCTGCACGGGACTAGAGATTCATGGGAATGACCGCACTGCACTGGTGCTACACAATAAATCACATATGCATCACCCAAACATTGTCATTTCTCATGCTAAACATTCATGGCATCATGTGAATCAAAACAGAACTGCTACTCACTGTGAAGGCTGGTGTAGCTGTATTTTCGAGCTGCACTGCGGTAACGACATGACAGTGATATACTGCAACAAGGGGCAATGCATCCATGTAAACAGAATGACAGGACAGTTATCTCAACATGTGGAACATAGACTGTGCCACACCTACACCACATGGTTTGATGGTAATCAAACGGAACTGGCCCTGAAGCTGGAGGAGAGGATCCTGACACATTCTAATGCACACAGTGAGGCTGCAATCCCCCACAGAGTCCGTGGTTGTGACCTCTGACACAATGTAAAGCCATGGTATATGCAATGTTGCAGTGTCAATGTCTACACACATAGATGCATTCACCAGAGTCTCTAACTACAACAGATGACAGTCAGATGGGGTGACTATCCTGTCATGGGAGTGGGCATACATGTAATAAGTAACATTTTGTAGTTGCATGTATGCATGGTCTCACTACATGCACATGAACATGTACCACACGTTTCAAAACATACCAACGCTAAACAGCCTCATATGAGTCCTTACCCAAATTTACTTCTCCACATGTCCATGCATGCTCCGTTGATTTGGCTGACGTTGCAATCATGATGAGCAATAGCAGGATGACCACGATGACCCCAACGGACAACAGGCAGGGCGAGCTGTGGATGAGAGTGGCACACAAGAGGTCAAGTTCTGTTTCATGTCATTTTGACAATGTCCTGTTTATTATCCAGATGCTGTAGTACACCTGTACATTCAAAATGCACACATAGCACGTTTGTGTGTTGTATTGCATCTGCACCTGTGTGACACTGCACAACAGACATCCAAGTGAGCTTGCATACAGTCTGTTGCATACACAGCATGCTACCCATGCAACTCTATAGTAGATGTTTCAGATTACAGCTGCTATGACTCACCATCATGAAAAGAAGTTGCGGATGAGGTGACTCCGGATATCATCTTCACCCTCCTCGTCGCTGGCATCCTGGGCAAGGCCTTCATCCTCAACGGGCGGATGTTCCAGCTCATCAGGATCAAGGTAGAGTGGCACGGCCTTCTCCACTGCCATGTTGTGTAGCATGCAGCACACGGTGAATACGTCACACACCTTGCGTGGGCTGTATTGGAGGGCTCCGCCTGTCTTGTCCAGGCACCTGAACCGGCTCTTCAGGAGTCCAAAAGTTCGCTCGATCACCCACCTGGTCTTCCCATGAGCATTGTTGTACCGCTGGTCTGCAGCTGTCCTGGGGTTGCGTAGTGGAGTCATTAACCACGGCATGTTTGGATATCCAGCGTCTCCTGCAAATTGACATCATGGAAATGAGTGTGTAATATGATGCAGATCATGAAGTTGTGACATACTGACATACATAGCTGACAGGGAATACTCACCAACAAGACATGCCCGGTGGTTGTGCAGCTGCAGCATCATCTGTGGTACCCTGCTACGCCTCATGATGAAAGCATCGTGGCACGATCCTGGAAAACGTGCACAAACATGTGAGATAATCATGTTGGCAAGACACACCACCAGGGCATTTATCGAGTGGTAGTGTTTCCTGTTGCGATACGCTTGCTCCTGAGCCTGTGGTGGCACCAGAGTAACATGTGTACCATCAATTGCACCAATTACATGTGGCATGCGGCCCAGGGCATAGAATTCCCCCTTGACATCTGTCAACTCTTCTGGAGTAGGGAGTGTAATGAATTCATCCAGGTGCAGCAACATGGCTGCCAATACATCACCCAATACCCGGCTAAACATTGTCTGAGACATCCCTCCCACATCAGCTATGGTGAATTGGAACGCACCTGTGGCAAAGAAATGGAGGGCTGCCATCACCTTTACCTTGGGTGTCAGCGCAGTTGGAAACCTGTGGCGTGGTTGTAGGTGAGCCTCCAGCCTGTCCGTCAGGTCCTTGATCATCTGTCTGTTGAATCGATATCGACAGATGCAATTCCGCTCCCTCATGGCTTCCAAGTCAGGCAACGGCCTTTCCAGAGGGGGTGCACTGCAATACACAATTTATCAAATATGTCTTCAACTGTCTGACTATGACAATAACAATGTACATGGCACAAGCAACACTGCTTCAAATTATCTTGACAATTTTGAGTGTGGCGTGGGATACACACTGATGTAACATGTGCCAGCTCCCAGCCACTCCTCCGTGAAAAGTAAAAGACCTGTGGTGTGTGGAATGGATATGACATGCATCCAAATGATCTGATGGAAAGGTCTTAGTGAGCATTGACAGTGTATCATGTCAGTGATACACGTCATGTGAATGTCAGTAGCAGCTTGTCTGCACATCCAGACAGCTGACAGCAATACACACACACACACCACATGTGCCATCATTTGCACAGTTCTGCCTTAGTAAGTTTGCGGTGTTTACTTTCCCTAACTATTACATGACCATCATCATACATCATAAATCTTAGATTTGTGACAAATGGTCTGTGCTGCCATCACACATATGAGTGGGTAATTAACACAAGGGGCATGGTGTGTGTACATTAGAAACCAGGTCCACACGCCAAGGACACAACATAGATGCTCCTACAGCACATGTACTGAACTGTATGGACTAGTTACTTACGTTTTGTAACAAGATATCAGTAAGGAACAGTAGTTAGTCGCATAATCCCGACTTTGAATACATGACAAGCTTTTGACAAATTTGCCTCCCTGGATGCCATTGATCTGCCCAGTGAGTCGGGGCTATCCAGGCCACACCGGAAAAAAGACAGTGTGGGTGATTGGCATCCTACAAGGGCGTGGCAAGTATTGCCCGTACCTACAACGCACACTCTGCCAGCAGTTACACAACCATGTCCCACAGAGAGTGTGGGTAGCAGACAAAGAGGCATGTGATGTAGGAAGAGCCCACTCCCAGACTCAGGGAGGATGAAGACATGTTTCCGTAGTGCTCATACCTCTTGGATGCCCTCTACAGCGGAGCTAACAGGAATGTGGTCTGTGATTTGGGGGCCTGGATGCCCATGCTCTCTGGGGTGGGGTGGGGTGGGAGGACAGGGAACAAGGTCAGTCCGGGGAGGGGTGTGGGCGTCTAACAACGTGCCTCTCTACAGCCAAACATGCAGCGTGCCTGTACATGCTGGCCAATATAGATACAGTACATGCCTGAAGATAGGCCTGCAGAGGCACAGCGGAGAATGAGTGGAGTTGAAGGACCTCAGTGAGGAGGTTGGTCCTCACGGCGGCAACGGGGAGATGAAGGGGCAAGGCTCCGGCCACCCACGTAAACACTACACTCTACGTTGCCCGCTCATCCAAAAACACGTTTGGAGTAGAGACATCACCAGTGTCAGGCTAGGTGTCCATACCACTCGCATCCCCCAGTCCACCTGTCCTGTCGTCTTGGGACTGACACTCACGTGCCACTGGGTCTTCATGACCCTACCAATACCCATTAACACCCATTGGAATGAGCTGTGGCAGGCTCATTGAAGTTTTACTCCCCATGCAGCATTAATAGCGGTGTTCAGCTGCACAGTCTCCACGCTGGAGCCGTACAGTGTGTGGTATTGGGGACAGCACCACCCAAGAACGGCACCAAGGCTGACACCTGGGGGACTATTGCCAGTGAGGTTGTGAGGTGAATCAGTGAGGACCAGGGTGACCATTCATATCCTGTCTGTCCCAGCGGTTCCGGGACGTATGCGCCGCCTGCGTCAGGGACAAAGCGAGTGATGGCGTCAGGGGCAATTCACCAGACGTGCTCGTGCCCCCAGATGGGTCCGCTGGGCCAGGAGCCGAGGCGTAGGCCGTTGTTGGGTTGAGGGACATCATGGACATGAGGAAGTGCACTGACTCCTCCTGCTTCACATGCAGGGCAGGGCCCGGAGGTCGTGGTGCAGGCTACGACGGCGGCTAATCTGACAGAGCCGCATGGCCGTGTCACCCGGATCACATGCAGCATTGCACGTGCATTGTGGGGATTTGGAAGTGCGATGACATATCTTTGACTTATTTGGGATACGTGACGACTCAGCCCTGGAGGACTGATGTGTAATTCAGGGGCTCTAATGTCTCAACACCCACGCCCAGGCACTCGTCCTACATCCAGACCATGAGCTATAGTGGTTCAGGGCCAACTGCTGGAGTCTGAGCAGCTTGTGGGTCTAATCACACCTGGATTCCTAGGTGTGTTCCCGGCAGTCGGAGCAGCTCTTGTTGTTGTGCTTGACGTGAAAACAGTGGAGACACCAACGGTGAGGGTCAGTCACCAACATGAGTCGTTGGCATTCCTAACAGGCTTTGAAACGGACATCCATATTGGCACCGTCCGGAGTCAGACAATCCAAGTGAAATGGTCAGAATGAACGTACTATGATTTTGGTTGAAAAATGACTAAGCTTACACTCATACGGGACCAGCGCTTGTGTTGTGAAAAAAAGTTCCTGACGTGTGCACGCAGAGGTGACGTCGGAGTACTCAGACAACGTCATCACGGCACACACAACGCCAACAACACATGCTGAGCCGCAGGCCATGCCTACCGACACACAAGTGTAGTGCTGAGCGGTAATTGCCATATCCAGGATGACACTTGGGGATATTCAAAGGTGAGTAATATGATACTGACCTGTAAATTTCATATGCTAACATCATACACAATGTCACACATGGCACACACATGACGTGGTCCCACAGGGTCATGCTGTGCGGCTATTACACCTCTGTGACAGTGGGCATGTTGCTGTCATCATGTGGCAGTTCCCTGTACTGAATGGTGTGGCATTCCAGTGTTGATGTGCATCACAATATGTTGCAGACTTTACTCCGGTGTGAAGTGTTGAATGCATGTGATGCACATGTGAAATATGGTTGATGACATGTCTCGCCAGCTCTTCACACATCAACTGAGTCACAAGGTCACAGTCCCTGTGCTTCTTCTATGTCTACTACCAAAAACAAGGTAGCACTTGGTCTCTATCTCCAAAGGGAATGAATTAAGTAAAGGTGTGAGTGGATTACCTACAAAGTCGTTCACTGGGCACTTTCAGACCACTGGTAGTGTTCCCATCAGGCAACCGACCTGTACCGCCCTTCATCATTTGGGACAGACATCATAAAGCACACTGGAAATGGCCCAGTGTGCGATCACGCACAAATGTGCTAAAGTTGTTCTCTATATCCAAACGATTAGCTTTATCACTGAGTAGGTATCAGGGGGTTGCTAACAAGCAGTGCAAAATAATACATTAAACAGATTAATTAAATCTAAACGGTGATGGTGCTATTAAAAAAGGGTAGAGGAAGGAAAACAGTTTAATAGGGACCTTCCTTTCCCAACATTAAAAACAGTGGAAAAAGGTAGCATCAACAAATAACTACCTTGACAGTTATTATGGTCATGGTCGACATGTTTCTGCAGTGTTACCTTGGGCCCAGAGGTCACCTACTGCTTCATCAGGACCTAGTGATTCTACTGCTTGTAGTGAGAATGACATAAAAAAAAGTGTAAACAATATCACCTTAACTT
This sequence comes from Lissotriton helveticus, assembly GCF_964261635.1. Classification (NCBI taxonomy): domain Eukaryota; kingdom Metazoa; phylum Chordata; class Amphibia; order Caudata; family Salamandridae; genus Lissotriton; species Lissotriton helveticus. Next base: position 947,319,118 of record NC_136068.1, read on the forward strand.
CTCCTGGATTGTGGAATTCCCGGATTTCATATGGTAACACACACACCAATATGCAAAAAATAAAAGAGAAAACACATTTAGCTATTTTGTCACATCTTGCTACAAAATAATCACAGCTCTATATAGTAGCTATGGCTAACGTCATTACAGTAATGTCAACATCCACATATCCCATTCTCGCTTCGCGAGTCATGCGAGAGCAGAATGACTTCTGGTCTGATACACTCACCAATTATTTCGGAGAGTAACGCCCCACCTCACCCGGCACCAGCGCAGGTTTCAAGGAGCCCCGCTCTGTGGAAAATAATAAATGGATAAACGAACAAAGGCAGGAGGGTCAGAGGAAGCACCCAGACGCGAGGGCAACCGCTGTGTAATTATCAAAGAGCTTTATCAAGCAGTCTCGAGGAAAATCATTATCGCGGTTATATATATATTATATATGTTGAGCTTATATAGCGCACAGCTACCCGCAGTGGGTTTCCCGGCGCTTGCTTAGGGAACCCTTCCTGGTATTCCCCTGTGAGATAGCAGGGTATCCACAAGGTGAAAGTCAGGCATCCCGCCGCGAGGGGCCGTTGTGGAGATTAAGCAAGCTATTGCCCAGAGTCGCAGAGTGTGAACCCATGAGTCGAGGAGGCACCGGGGCGAGAATTATTGGGTCCGTGGAATTTTTAGCCCAAGTCCCCGCCAAGGTGGGGAATTGAACCCTGGTCCAGGACCGATCTCAGCTTCCAGGTCTGCTGCCTCTAACCCCTGAGCCACACTTCTCCACTGAGGTTAGTATAGCTCGAGACTGTATCCATTGAACAGTTGTACTCTAACTGCACTGCGCAACCTATTGGATCATCGCGCTCGATTAAAAATCGTTCCATGTACATGAGCCATCAGTAGGTTCACTACAAGAGTGGCGTCTGTGTAGAACCGCCATTACTCTAAATCATTCACCCAGGTCGCTTACCTGCCCGTCGGTACTCCAGACGTCCTTCTGGGCTGTCTGTGGGAGGTGCCGAACGGGCAGGAAGTGCCGGTATATTACGGATGTTGTGTTTCCTGATTTCTCCGTGTGGCGCCCTGACGTCATCGAGGCGCGCCTAACACTCATGGGGATTGTAGTTCGGGGGGATGTAATTGGTTAAAAACCAGCGCATAGCGTGAATCGATATCTTACAGTCGAGGTTTTATGTGCTATCCTCCCAGAATCCAAAAACAGATTCGTTTATGTAAACACATCGTCCTCCAATAAAGGCTCAGAGAACAGAACTTAGTACTGTAGCTTTGGAAAAACATGATTTGCGTATATCTAGTCTGGTCAATACACAATATCATTGTATGAAAACTTATCAACATGACTCTAACGTGTGGGTGAATCAATCGTCTCATGATCTATATGTATGCATGCCTTAGATTCAGAGCAAGGGTACATTCTTCATGATCGTGAGATCTTTTTATCAAGACAGTCAGGAAATAAGGACTCATAAAGATTTTATAGAGACATCCACGGAATGTCTTCGTTCAATCCTTCTTTATCCGTCCGAAGCTTGTGTACCCATTTCTGTTCACGTCTGAACAGGAACATCTTTGTATCAGTAATGTGTGTGGGTATCAGAGGTTGTTCTAGCACTGTCCAGTGTAGATCATTCGGCGTGTGCCTAACTTGCAGGAAATGATTAGTAAGTCTTGTTGACTGCCTGGAACACCGGATGGAGCTTTTGTGTTCGGTGATACGTGTCTTTACCCTACGAGTCATCATGCCCACATACCTTTTCTGGCATGGGCATGTGATCAGATAGATTAGATTAGAGCTATTACAAGTGGTGAATCTGCGTTGTTCCCATGGGCGATCTGTACCAATATCTATTGTCTGTGATCTGGTGGTGTTGGGACATACTGCGCAATTACCACAGGGGTGATGCCCGGTAGCTGCCGACTTTGGGTGACAGCTATTGTAATTCAATAGTGAGTTCCGTGCCATAGGTTTACAGTAGAGTTCGGACGCCAACCCCGTTGGTGTAGACGTTATAAGTAGGTCCAGGAAGGGCAAGTGTGTCCTATTGTATTCTATGGTGAACTTCAGGAACTGGTTCCTGCCGTTCAGCCATTCATGGAAAGCAGCTAGTTCTGTCTCGCTCCCTCTCCATATCACCCAAAGTCCTTGAGGGATAATCTGCCCTTCGTGCAATTTTTGCGGATTCAGAGGAATTGTTCCACAAGAGACAGCTTTGAACACCATGCAGGAAGTTTAGAACAAGATCTTTTGCATAAAGAATACCCTAGACATCTAGTTCGTAGATCTAAGAAACGAGCCTCAAATAATAACCGGGAGGGGTTATTGGAGGTTTCACTACCTAAATCCAAACAAGATCGCATGACATTTGTGAGTACTTTTACGACTCAGTCTAACAGTATTCAACGAATAGTGAAAAAACATTGGAGTATTCTGAATACGGGAACAGATGGCATCCAGATTCCTCTTTTTGCGTTCAAGAGGGGGCAAAGTCTAAAGGACAAACTTGTGCATACCCGGCCTAAAGATGACTTACCAAGGGCACTGGGTACCTTGTGGGACATGCCGGCAGCTACCGGGCATCACCCCTGTGGTAATTGCGCAGTATGTCCCAACACCACCAGATCACAGACAATAGATATTGGTACAGATCGCCCATGGGAACAACGCAGATTCACCACTTGTAATAGCTCTAATCTAATCTATCTGATCACATGCCCATGCCAGAAAAGGTATGAGGGCATGACGACTCGTAGGGTAAAAACACGTATCACCGAACACAAAAGCTCCATCCGGTGTTCCAGGCAGTCAACAAGACTTACTAATCATTTCCTGCAAGTTAGGCACATGCCGAATGATCTACACTGGACAGTGCTAGAACAACCTCTGATACCCACACACATTACTGATACAAAGATGTTCCTGTTCAGACGTGAACAGAAATGGGTACACAAGCTTCGGACGGATAAAGAAGGATTGAACGAAGACATTCCGTGGATGTCTCTATAAAATCTTTATGAGTCCTTATTTCCTGACTGTCTTGATAAAAAGATCTCACGATCATGAAGAATGTACCCTTGCTCTGAATCTAAGGCATGCATACATATAGATCATGAGACGATTGATTCACCCACACGTTAGAGTCATGTTGATAAGTTTTCATACAATGATATTGTGTATTGACCAGACTAGATATACGCAAATCATGTTTTTCCAAAGCTACAGTACTAAGTTCTGTTCTCTGAGCCTTTATTGGAGGACGATGTGTTTACATAAACGAATCTGTTTTTGGATTCTGGGAGGATAGCACATAAAACCTCGACTGTAAGATATCGATTCGCGCTATGCGCTGGTTTTTAACCAATTACATCCCCCCGAACTACAATCCCCATGAGTGTTAGGCGCGCCTCGATGACGTCAGGGCGCCACACGGAGAAATCAGGAAACACAACATCCGTAATATACCGGCACTTCCTGCCCGTTCAGCACCTCCCACAGACAGCCCAGAAGGACGTCTGGAGTACCGACGGGCAGGTAAGCGACCTGGGTGAATGATTTAGAGTAATGGCGGTTCTACACAGACGCCACTCTTGTAGTGAACCTACTGATGGCTCATGTACATGGAACGATTTTTAATCGAGCGCGATGATCCAATAGGTTGCGCAGTGCAGTTAGAGTACAACTGTTCAATGGATACAGTCTCGAGCTATACTAACCGCGATAATGATTTTCCTCGAGACTGCTTGATAAAGCTCTTTGATAATTACACAGCGGTTGCCCTCGCGTCTGGGTGCTTCCTCTGACCCTCCTGCCTTTGTTCGTTTATCCATTTATTATTTTCCACAGAGCGGGGCTCCTTGAAACCTGCGCTGGTGCCGGGTGAGGTGGGGCGTTACTCTCCGAAATAATTGGTGAGTGTATCAGACCAGAAGTCATTCTGCTCTCGCATGACTCGCGAAGCGAGAATGGGATATGTGGATATTGACATTACTGTAATGACGTTAGCCATAGCTACTATATAGAGCTGCGATTATTTTGTAGCAAGATGTGACAAAATAGCTAAATGTGTTTTCTCTTTTATTTTTTGCATATTGGTGTGTGTGTTACCATATGAAATCCGGGAATTCCACAATCCAGGAGAGCTTAAGGTGATATTGTTTACACTTTTTTTTATGTCATTCTCACTACAAGCAGTAGAATCACTAGGTCCTGATGAAGCAGTAGGTGACCTCTGGGCCCAAGGTAACACTGCAGAAACATGTTGACCATGACCATAATAACTGTCAAGGTAGTTATTTGTTGATGCTACCTTTTTCCACTGTTTTTAATGTTGGGAAAGGAAGGTCCCTATTAAACTGTTTTCCTTCCTCTACCCTTTTTTAATAGCACCATCACCGTTTAAATTTAATTAATCTGTTTAATGTATTATTTTGCACTGCTTGTTAGCAACCCCCTGATACCTACTCAGTGATAAAGCTAATCGTTTGGATATAGAGAACAACTTTAGCACATTTGTGCGTGATCGCACACTGGGCCACTTCCAGTGTGCTTTATGATGTCTGTCCCAAATGATGAAGGGCGGTACAGGTCGGTTGCCTGATGGGAACACTACCAGTGGTCTGAAAGTGCCCAGTGAACGACTTTGTAGGTAATCCACTCACACCTTTACTTAATTCATTCCCTTTGGAGATAGAGACCAAGTGCTACCTTGTTGTTGGTAGTAGTGAAGATAGAGGGCTGTAGCACTTTGGTCGTTAATATTCCCTCAGACCCCTTTGTTGTAAGTATTGTCTTCTTCTATGTCTGCCACACCTTGGGCATGCTGATGTATGGATGCCATGCTGATGTATGCATCCACATCCTAGACATGAGTGTAGACTACATCCCTGCTATGTGATTTCCTGGAGTCACTCTACCAATGGTGACATGGGGTAGGACAGGGACGCAGCCTACACAATCGTACACTTGAGCATGTCTGAAGCACTGTATCCCAATGGTACGTGCGTGTGTAGGCCTCGTTTCCCTTTTGCATTTCAGCCATATGCAAGCCAAGCGTACCCCAATGGTACGTGCGTTTGTAGGCCTCGTTACCCTATTGCATTTCAGCCATACGCGAGCCAAGCGTACCCCAATGATACGTGCGTGTGTAGGCCTCGTTTCCCTATTGCATTTCAGCCATACGCGAGCCAAGCGTACCCCAAGGGTACCTGCATGTGTAGGCCTTGTTACCCTATTGCATTTCAGCCATACGCGAGCCAAGCGTACCCCAATGGTACGTGCGTGTGTAGGCCTCGTTTCCCTATTGCATTTCAGCCATACGCGAGCCAAGCGTACCCCAATGGTACGTGCGTGTGTAGGCCTCGTTACCCTATTGCATTTCAGCCATACGCGAGCCAAGCGTACCCCAATGGTACGTGCGTGTGTACGCCTCGTTTCCCTATTGCATTTCAGCCATACGCGAGCCAAGCGTACCCCAATGATACGTGCGTGTGTACGCCTCGTTACCCTATTGCATTTCAGCCATACGCGAGCCAAGCGTACCCCAATGGTACGTGTGTGTGTAGGCCTCGTTTCCCTATTGCATTTCAGCCATACGCGAGCCAAGCGTACCCCAATGATACGTGCGTGCGTACGCTAACCCTGGGCGAAGCACTACGCTACGCTCGCGGAGTTTGTGAAGTTATCGCAACTTCGCACTACGCGAGCGGCACGTAGCACAGTGCGAACATGCGTAGTGCAGCGTAGCGTAGTGCAGCTGTAATTTTTTTGCTTGTTCGCGGTCCTGAACGTCATGTTCGCGACCGCGAGCAAGCAAAATGACATCCCGGCGAGATTCTCAATGCGAGGAGGTCAGATTTCTCATTGTGAGTGGTTGCGCATGCTCGCGACCGCTCTCAATGAGAAACTACCTGTTCGCGTTGAGAAAGCTGCCGCTCGAGTAACAATCTACTCGAGCAGCAGAAAACTACAGCTCGCACTGTGCAAGATGCCGTTTTCAATGCTTGCACAGTGCCGGATGCTTGTCCGCACTGTGCAATCATTGAAAACGCATCTTGCACAGTGCGAACATGCTACTACGCAGCTCGCGTAGTGCTACGTGAAGTTCGCGTAGTGCGAAGTGCACTTCGCGTAGCTTCGCGTAGTGCTACTTCGCGAACTACGCCCACCCTTAGTGTACGCCTCGTTACCCTATTGCATTTCAGCCATACGCGAGCCAAGCGTACCCCAATGGTACGTGCGTGTGTACGCCTCGTTTCCCTATTGCATTTCAGCCATACGCGAACCAAGCGTACCCCAATGGTACGTGCGTGTGTACGCCTCGTAACACCATTGGATGGGTTGCATACGCAACGGCAATGTCACCGTACTTGTGTGGGTATTTGAATAAATACATAGCCAACATATAGGGGAACAGTGTACTCATCAAAATGCAACCAGGTTGTCATGGATACAGAGGGCCAGATGTAGGTGGCCAATTACCGGTCGGTAACGGCCGAATTCGGCCGTTACCGACCGGTAATTGGATTTTGAGATGTAGGAGCATGCTTTACAGAATCGGTATTTTACCGAATCTGTATTTACAGATTCGGTAAAATTACCGAATCGGTAAATACAGACTCGGTAAAAATACCGAGTCTGTAAAAGCATATGTAGGTAGCACATCTTTGAGTGCCGCAGGCCTTTCAGATTCGGTATTTTAACACCCAATCCAATTGGGTGTTAAAATACCGGATTCAGGTGTGCATGCACATGTGTGCATGCACACCTAGCCATGTGACAGACAGACATGCCCTTAGGGCATGTCTGTGTGCCACATGGCGCACATGCCTATTTTTGGGGTGCCAGAGGGTGTCAAAGTGACACCCCCTGCACCCTTGCTAAAATCGGTATTTACCGATTCTGTAATTACAGAATCGGTATTGCCCATTGATTCCTATGGGCTTCACAGCCCATAGGAATCAATAGGAAATACCGATTCGGTATTTCCAGATTCGGTAAATACCGAATCTTAACGATTCGGTATTTCCACATCTGGAAATACCTACATCTCCCCCCTTCATATTTACCACTTCTTAAATACCGAATCGGTATGATTCGGTATTTAAGAAGTGGTAAAATAAAATTACCTACATCGGGCCCAGAGTTTTTTGAGCCTCCTACAGGTGATCTAGGAAATTCAGTTGGGCAAAAGTATACAATGTTGCAAATGTTGTTGTTCAGCTCAGGCTCAGTTTTCAAACCATGCATATGTGTGTCATGGCCTTATGTGTGATGTGATTAGATGGAACATAGGATGCTAACTATGGTGGCCTATCACACAATACTCCTGGGACTCACAGACCCTCTGCAGCACAGATATAAGGCAGCATGTGGCTGTGGGAGGGCACTTGCCTGCACAACATTGGTGTGGTAACCATCGCTGCTGTCTCTGAATCCTCTGGACCCTGATTTGCTGAGCATGGAGAGGCACCTGCATTCACTGATGCTGAGAACAAGGCCCTGCTGGATGCCCTCCTGCCAAACTACAGCAAGCTATATGAGAGACCAGGGGATCAGGTGAGTGATGTGTGCAATACCTTGGAGTGTGCACCTGTTGTGTGTGTGACATAATGGCCACTGTGTATGTATGGTGTATAGATGCAATGTTGTTGGGAGTGAATGCCAGGGTGTACAGTGTTGTGTCAAGAGGGTTATTTCTTGTAGTGGGGTGTGTGACAGCGTGTCACGGGCTGCAGTGCACCCAGATGTAGCATACATTGCTCTGAGAGTGCCATGCTCTAAGAGTGTTTAGCGCACGACATGTCATCTGTAGCCTTTCAATGGCATGTACTGCAGCAGTGTTTGCTCACAGGCCACATACTCCTGGACAATGATGCAAATGTGTGGAGCCTACGATGCCCTGTTGTCATCAAGTATTTTGTGCACATATGTGTGTCTTTTGAACATGGACCAGGTGTACTGATGCTTTTTTACTTTACATTTGTGACAGGTATCTACCTATGAGAAGCGTGAAATCTGGCTGGACATCGCCAGGGCTGTCAGGAGTGAGGGGGGCCTCGCAGGAGGCTCAGAAACATTAAGAAGAGGTGGCAGGACATCCGGTGCTGGACCCGCCGCATCGCCAGAGTCCAGCTGCATCTGGAAGCTCCACGCCGGCATGGCGGCACCCGCCACCTCACCCCCCACATGCTCCGGGTCCTGGAAGTGGTGTTCCCAGACCTCCATAGGCAGTTGCAGGAGGGACAGCAGCAAGTAGGGGGTAGGCACATGTCTGTTTGTTGTCATGTGTGTCACATGCTCCCTGCAGTGCTCCAAGGCATGGTAACACTCCCATAGTTTGAGTGGTGTGGTCAGACAGGCAGTCTATGCATTGGCATTAGAATGTCCCAGTTTCTGCAGCTGCTTCTTTACAATTTTTGCCGTACTCCACATTTGCCCTGCACTTTGGCTGATGTTTGTTTTTCACATGTACTCCTATGGTGCAATGTCTCAGTATGCATCTTCCTTTGCACATCATCATGTTGGAGGTGGGTCTGTGACACCTGTTGGTACATTACATGTAGCACCACATGTTCACTGTGTCTGCCATTCTTCATATTTTGGCACTGATCTTGAGTCTCAACATGTGTTTTCTGCACGAGTCTGCCTCAGTGGCCTTGGTCCATGGTACTCTTTCGAATTGTCATGTGTTGGATACAGGTGCACAATGTACATGTGCAATATTTTTGGCTTATGCATACTCACACTGGGCAGTGCGTGTGTGCATATTCGCCAAATACGTAGAATGTTGTTTCTAACTAATAATGATGGTCAGCCACACAATGAGGCTTTGGGTGTCAACAGCTGTGATGCCAGTGTGAGGTGATGTTACACTTGATTCATGTCCCAGGATGACATCACATTTCAGTTCAGGCAGGACTTTTCCCATGTGGCACAAGGTGTAAGCAATTCAAACATGTCCAGGTCTGGGTTTGGGTGGCAGGGTGGGAAAATGAGCTGGGATGCATAATCAGCTATCCTGTTGTCAGGCAGTGGATCATCATTGTGTCTCTCATACTAGTTTTTTCCTTGCCTGTTGCTTGTATCCTACTATACATTGAGCGTTGTGTCTCTCACAATTGGCCACAACTAGACTTTGCATTGTGCAGAGTTCTGTGTCATGTGACTCATGATGCATGCCATGTTTAGAAATGAGGCAAAATGTATTGTAGCTTATATGTCTGATGTGTACAGGTGACTGATATGTTTATGTTGTTCTCCTTGCCCACAGCAGCATCATCTGAATCTGGAGGAAACACAGGCGCGGACCAGGCAGAGGGACCCAGCGACAGTGCCACCTGCTATGAGGATTTTTTGAAACATATAATGCTGGCCCTACACTGAGTTTTTTGGCTCCTTTATTTGAGCAACAAATCAATATTGTTTCCAGATTTGTTCGGTATAATTTATTCATACCCTTTTACTTTTTCATTTATTCAATTTGAAATTCATATGAGTGAGAAAAACATTATAAGCAAACATTAAATACACTTATTCAAAAACATTATACATAGAAAACAAAGACATTAATCAGAGCACATCCTATATACATTGCACTGTTATTATGCAGTAAGATATACAATCCTTCTTTCAGCGAGGGATAAAGTCACGTTCAAAAAGGAGAGAAAACAGATTTAATGAAAACAAATAAATGACTAGATAGGTTTTGATCAATTTTCTAGTCAATCCGAGGAATAATTCACTCCTTGCTACTGTAAAATAGTTTTCTCCATTTTGCCGACGCGTTTCGAACTCGTTATCTTATTTTACGGGTTCTCATCAGGGCTTTATCACTTCTTATCTTCAGGTAATTTCTCGCAGTTTTCTTGGGTTCACCTTTCTCTTTAGGTCTTTATTACAGTATCTCTTGAGTGCAGCTGCTTCTATCTCGCGATCACTTCATTTTATGGTGGGGAACCGCCACTGTTGCGGTATTATGCTTTAATATTCAGGGGTGCCCGGAAGGGGTCCTGTTCGCCTGCCTTCGATTCTGGGCTCAGCGCGCTCGCTCCCGCTTGTCTTCGGTGCGGCGTTTCACTGTCCCGTGTTCCCCGTAGTCAGGTTCGTTTCCTAGTTCCTCCTGCTGGGACCTGCTGTACTCAATCACCACGGCTCACCGTGCTGAGCCCAGAATCGAAGGCAGGCGAACAGGACCCCTTCCGGGCACCCCTGAATATTAAAGCATAATACCGCAACAGTGGCGGTTCCCCACCATAAAATGAAGTGATCGCGAGATAGAAGCAGCTGCACTCAAGAGATACTGTAATAAAGACCTAAAGAGAAAGGTGAACCCAAGAAAACTGCGAGAAATTACCTGAAGATAAGAAGTGATAAAGCCCTGATGAGAACCCGTAAAATAAGATAACGAGTTCGAAACGCGTCGGCAAAATGGAGAAAACTATTTCACAGTAGCAAGGAGTGAATTATTCCTCGGATTGACTAGAAAATTGATCAAAACCTATCTAGTCATTTATTTGTTTTCATTAAATCTGTTTTCTCTCCTTTTTGAACGTGACTTTATCCCTTGCTGAAAGAAGGATTGTATATCTTACTGCATAATAACAGTGCAATGTATATAGGATGTGCTTTGATTAATGTCTTTGTTTTCTATGTATAATGTTTTTGAATAAGTGTATTTAATGTTTGCTTATAATGTTTTTCTCACTCATATGAATTTCAAATTGAATAAATGAAAAAGTAAAAGGGTATGAATAAATTATACCGAACAAATCTGGAAACAATATTGATTTGTTGCTCAAATAAAGGAGCCAAAAAACTCAGTGTAGGGCCAGCATTATATGTTTCAAAAAATTAGTATATGGTCCAGCTGCCCCTACGTCCCAGGACCTACCTCCTTGTTGTTACAAACCTGCTATGAGGAGTCAGAGGGAGGCAGTGGCACGGAGGGTGAGGAGAGTCTGCAGGCCGGACGACATGTGACTGACACATCTTACCATGCCGACAACTCCGAGTCAGACTCTCAGGAGGAGGGGGAATATGCAGCTATGGTCACATCTTCTTCTTTGGCTGCCCTCCCCTCCTCCAGTACCATCTCCACCCTCCCAGTCGTTAGTGTCCCTAGGGTCCGTGCTAGACCCCGTGTCTCCTTTGTTCCTGGCACCGCAGCCCCTGCCCCTGTGTCCCTGCAGCCCTCAGTGCTGAGACTGTGGACCTACTCCGGCAGATTGCAGTAGGTCAGACATCCATGCTGACTGTCCTCCATGGACATACACAACTGCTTACACAGGTGGTGTTGTTCATGGAGGGCATGTCATCGGCCTTGTCTGATCTACGTCGGAGTGTGGCTGCCATGGAGTCAACACTGACGGCAGCTCTGTACACCCAGCAGCATCTGTCCCCCCCATCCTTCAGACCTATCCACCTCTGCCTCTCACATACCTACACAGCATACACGCACACACCACAGGTCAGACACACCCAGCGCACACACACAGCATAAGAAGCTCAAAGCTCCACGCACCCATTCTCAAGGGGAAGTAGGCACACCCACAGGGAGAGGGGAGACACCTCACACACACATCCACACACCCAGTAGAATTGACTCACAGCCCTGTACCTCCACCCCCAATGTGTCCCCGGGTTCAGGTGGTAGTTTTTCGGCACTGGCTGAGGTGTGCAGCCAGGTATTTGAAGCTACCTTTGGTGATGCCCCAACCAGTGTGGATGAATCCACTACACCTGCACCCACTCCACCTGTCCTTCCCTCTCCTGTCCATGCGGTGCCGGAGGATTCCACAGATGGTGCCCCCGTAGTTTCCACAGCTGATTAAACGCCATGTGCAGGCACGTTTGGGTGTGAGCACACCCATGGAGGCACAGACTGTTGCAGAGACATCTTTGGACTGGCCATTGGCCTTTAATGAGCGAGGACTCTTATTTGCTTTTCTGTTTTGAACCAGCTGAATAAAGCTATTATTTTCCTTTTCTGAACTTTAGTTTGTGTGAAAATGTCTGTGACTGCTGTGTGCCTGGGAGGTGGTGTGATGTTAAAATATAGGTATGTTGACATGTGTCAATCTCCTGGTGGTAATGTGGTTAAGAATGGTAGGTTTTTGTTGTAAAGGCTGGCCACTGTTGGGCAGTGGGGGGGCGTTATACACACACACTCTGATGCTGGGCACTGGTGGGTAGTGGTGGGCACTGGTGGGGGTGTTGTCCACACACACACACTCTGATGCTGGGCACTGGTGGGAACTGGTGGGCAGTGGTGGGGGTCTCAGCCACACACACACTCTGATGCTGGGCACTGGTGGGCAATGAATGAATGAATGAATGAAACGGATCTTATCTTGCGCAAAACTTAGCCCAAAGGGCGTAAAGGCGCCTAAATCAAATATAACAGCTAAGCCCCCTACAATACACTCAGCAGCATACTCTCATTGATAGGACCTCTTAAAGAAAAAGGTTTTGAGAGCTTTTTTAAATAGCTCAATTGTGGGAAGGGTTTTTATATCAAGAGGGGTAGAATTCCAGAACTGAGGGGCAACCACGGAGAACGCTCTGGCTCCCCATCTGGCTCGTTTGAAACGCGGAACAACCAATTGACAGAGTCCCGCAGAACGAAGGCCTCTTGTAGGAACGTAGAGCGTAAGAAGAGAGCCAATGGCACTGGAGGAACCTTCTGTCACCGCTCTGTAAGCTAGGCACAGAATTTTAAAAGAGATTCTGTGCTGCACAGGTAGCCAGTGGAGTTCTTTCCTAGCTGCAGTAGCAGAGAAGGTTTTAGGAAGGGCCAAGACAAAACGACCTACAGCATTCTGCACAACCTGCAATCGATGCAAAAGGCTTTTATTGACTTCCGTATAAAGGGAATTGCAATAATCTAATCTCGATCCTACCAAGGCAACTGCAACCTGCTTACGAGCCTGAAGGGAAAGATACCCACGTATTTTATTGAGTATCCTAATCACACCCCAGCAAGTGGCCACGGTCCTGTTGACTTGGAGGGAAAGGGAAAGCGAGGTGTTGAAAATTACGCCAAGGTTTCTGGCATATTGGGAGGGGGTGGGGCAGATGCCAAGAGAAGATGGCCACCACTCACTTGACCAAGCATCTTGGTCCTTCCCAAAGATCAACACCTCCGTCTTTTCGCCGTTCAGTTTCAGGGAATTTATAGTCATCCAGTCTGCCACATACTGCATGCATACCCTGAAACAAGCGGCAGATGTCCTAACGGTGGGCAATGGTGGGGGTGTTGTCCACACACACACTCTGATGCTGGGCACTGGTGGGCACTGGTGGGGGTGTTGTTCACACACACACTCTGATGCTGGGCACTGGTGGGCAGTGGTGGGCAGTGGTGGGGGTCTCAGCCAAACACACACTCTGATGCTGGGCACTGGTGGGCAGTGGTGGGGGTGTTGTCCACACACACACTCTGATGCTGGGCACTGGTCGGCAGTGGTGGGGGTGTTGTCCACACACACACTCTGATGCTGGGCACTGGTGGGCACTGGTGGGGGTGTTGTCCACACACACACTCTGATGCTGGGCACTGGTGGGCAGTGGTGGGCACTGGTGGGCACTGGTGGGGGTGTTGTCCACACACACACTCTGATGCTGGGCACTGGTGGGCACTGGTGGGCACTGGTGGGCAGTGGTGGGGGTCTCAGCCACACACACACTCTGATGCTGGGCACTGGTGGGCACTGGTGGGCAGTGGTGGGTGTCTCAGCCACACACACACTCTGATGCTGGGCACTGGTGGGCAGTAGTGGGGGTGTTGTCCACACACACACTCTGATGCTGGGCACTGGTGGGCACTGGTGGGGGTGTTGTCCACACACACACTCTGATGCTGGGCACTGGTGGGCACTGGTGGGGGTGTTGTCCACACACACACTCTGGTGCTGGGCACTGGTGGGGGTGTTGTCCACACACACACACTCTGATGCTGGGCACTGGTGGGCACTGGTGGGGGTGTTGTCCACACACACACTCTGATGCTGGGCACTGGTGGGCAGTGGTGGGCAGTGGTGGGGGTGTTGTCCACACACACACTCTGATGCTGGGCACTGGTGGGCACTGGTGGGGGTGTTGTCCACACACACACGCTGATGCTGGGCACTGGTGGGCACTGGTGGGGGTGTTGTCCACACACACACTCTGATGCTGGGCACTGCTGGGCACTGGTGGGCACTGGTGGGCACTGGTGGGGGTCTCAGCCACACACATACTCTGATGCTGGGCACTGGTGGGCACTGGTGGGCACTGGTGGGCACTGGTGGGGGTGTTGTCCACACACACACACTCTGATGCTGGGCACTGGTGGGCACTGGTGGGGGTGTTGTCCACACACACACTCTGATGCTGGGCACTGGTGGGCACTAGTGGGCACTGGTGGAGGTGTTGTCCACACACACACTCTGATGCTGGGCACTGGTGGGGGTGTTGTCCACACACACACTCTGATGCTGGGCACTGGTGGGCAGTGGTGGGCAGTGGTGGGGGTCTCAGACACACACACACTCTGATGCTGGGCACTGGTGGGCACTGGTGGGGGTGTTGTCCACACACACACTCTGATGCTGGGCACTGGTGGGCACTGGTGGGGGTGTTGTCCACACACACACTCTGATGCTGGGCACTGGTGGGAACTGGTGGGGGTCTCAGCCACACACACTCTGATGCCGGGCACTGGTGGGCACTGGTGGGGGTGTTGTCCACACACACACTCTGATGCTGGGCACTGGTGGGCACTGGTGGGCACTAGTGGGGGTGTTGTCCACACACACCCTCTGATGCTGGGCACTGGTGGGGGTGTTGTCCACACACACACTCTGATGCTGGGCACTGGTGGGCAGTGGTGGGGGTGTTGTCCACACACACACTCTGATGCTGGGCACTGGTGGGCACTGGTGGGGGTGTTGTCCACACACACACTCTGATGCTGGGCACTGGTGGGCACTGGTGGGGGTGTTGTCCACACACACACTCTGGTGCTGGGCACTGCTGGGCACTGGTGGGCACTGGTGGGCAGTGGTGGGGTCTCAGCCACACACACACTCTGATGCTGGGCAATGCTGGGCACTGGTGGGCAGTGGTGGGGGTGTTGTATACACACACACTCTGATACTTACACTTACAATGACATAGCAGACGTATGTCCCACACATCTATTGCACTGGTGTTGTGCGGTGACGTACCGTACCCCGAGGTCGTTGACGTACCGTACCCCAGCTGGATGGCGTACATGCTGCACGTATTACACTGGTGAAGTGCGGTGACGTACTTCGATGACATAGGTGCGGCACGTCTCCGTATTGCACTGGTGTTGTGCGGTGACGTGCCGTACCCCCAGGTCGTTGACGTACCGTACCCCAGCTGGATGGCGTACATGCTGCACGTATGACACTGGTGAAGTGCGGTGACGTACTTCGATGATGTAGGTGCGGTACGTCTCCATATTGCACTGGTGTTGTGCGATGACGTACCGTACCCCGAGGTCGTTGACGTACCGTACCCCAGCTGGATGGCGTACATGCTGCACGTATTACACTATGAAGTGCGGTGACGTACTTCGATGACGTAGGTGCGGTACATCTCCGTATTGCACTGGTGTTGTGCGGTGACATACCGTACCCCGAGGTCGTTGACATACCGTACCCCAGCTGGATGGCGTACCTGTGCACGTATTACACTGGTGAAGTGCGGTGACGTACTTCGATGACGTAGGTGCGGTACGTCTCCGTATTGCACTGGTGTTGTGCGGTGACGTACCGTACCCCGAGGTCGTTGACGTACCGTACCCCAGCTGGATGGCGTACATGCTGCACGTATTACACTGGTGAAGTGCGGTGACGTACTTCGATGACGTAGGTGCGGTACGTCTCTGTATTGCACTGGTGTTGTGCGGTGACGTACCGTACCCCGAGGTCGTTGACGTACCGTACCCCAGCTGGATGGCGTACATGCTGCACGTATTACACTGGTGAAGTGCGGTGACGTACTTCGATGACGTAGGTGCGGCACGTCTCCGTATTACACTGGTGAAGTGCGGGAGTGTGTGGACCAACGTACCCAGACATTACAGTCGTGCAATGGAGATGTGCGCGTGTGGCAACACGTACAGGTATGTTGGACTTCGTTGTACTCACCTTCTGCGCCGTCGTCGGTTTCTAAGTACGAGGTGGTGGCCGTACAGGATAGAGATGAGACGGACGATGGCGTTCATGTCCTGCTTGTCGCGTACCGGAGTGCGGTTTGTGCCGGAGTGTGGTTTTACGGTAGTTTTGAACTCTCGTAGAAAAAGAGCCGTACGGAGTGTGTTCTACACGGATCGTACTTCCTGGTTCGGGAGACGCGCTCTTTTTACGTTCAGACGTTGCGTCGAGCGTCAGCCGACTGCAATTCGTATGGACTTTCGATTCGTACGGCGTTTTTTACGAGCTGTACGGAGTGACGCTTTAGATTGTGATCGTACTTGTTGATTCGTACGGGGACGCCTACGGGTACGACTCGTACGTGGAAAAACGCTCCGAACCGCAATTCGGAGCGCTTTTCCCCGAATCGGAATCGACCCCTAAATGTGAGTGTTGGAGTACATAAATGAGTATACGTGAAACTAAGGTATTTGAAGAGTGTGTGTATAAATAAGTGTCTGCTTCTATCAGTGATTGTAAAAGACAGTAAATATGTGTTAGTATCTGTATAAATAAGTGAAGTGGTATGTCTAAAAACAACCAAGTTGGTGTGTATAACTGTATACATGAGTAAATGGGTATGTGATTGATTCTTTGCTTTACTGACTTGGTGTGTGAGTAACTCTATGGATGAGTGGCAGAGTGTGACTGCATGTATAAAAGTATGAGTGCATATTATAGTCCTCTATTGAAGAGTAACTACATGTATAAGTGAATGGATGTGTGTGTGTAGACCTAGGAAATAGTGAGTGGTATGTAGTATATGGCATTCTTGTGTGTATGGTTTCAAAAATAGTAGTCTGCATTTAAGAATGGGTGTATCAAAGTTCATATTAGAGCATCAGTATGTGCATTAGATTATCACGTGGATGATGTCATGAGTGATGTCATGATTGATGTCATTTGAGATGTCATCAGAGATGTCATCAGTGATATCACTGACCATGTCATGATTGATGTAATATGTGACATCACCAGCAGTGTATTGGGGGCGCGCGAGTTATAGTTAGCTCAACTAACTATAACAGCTGAATTTCTCTGGTTTTATATGAGTCAAATGTCGAACTAACTATAGCGTCCCTGAAACCTATGTTTTTTTCAGGGAATTTCGAAGGTTTTTTAAACGCTAATTCCTAACTATAACGTCTGTAAAACCTATGTTTTTTTCAGTGAAATTCAAAGGTTTTTTTAATGCTAATTTCTAAGTATAACGTCCCTGAAACCTATGGTATTTTTCAATGAATTTCAAAGGTTTTTTAAATATTGAACTACTATTGTGTATTTGTCATTAGTACTGCTTTTTCTAACTTTTCAACTACATAAAATAAACTGCGAAAGTGCTATGTAACGTAATACATTTCCCAAATTACAATGAGTTTTTAAATAAAACAAAACAATTTAACATTCAGATATCAATTCTTCTCCCTTTTTTTGCTGTCATCAGCTACTACTTAATTTTACTATTCACAGTGATGTCAGTGTAGTTTCATCATAAACAGCAGGGGGAAAAAAACAATCAACTAGATTGTTAAAAATAACCAAAACCCTAATTCTCTCAAATATAATATAAAATCAATACAAATAACACATCAAATAGTACTTCAAATGTGCAAATCTTACCTTTACTTTGCAGTTTGTCTGCACATTTTCGAAAATACACCAGATAATGTATCAAAAATTTCGCTTTGAGAGCATCCAGTATGAATTCCTTAAAGATCTTGAGTGGTTTCTCTGCACATTTTCCAGTACGCCAGATTATGTATCAAAAATGTTGCTTTGAAAGCATCCAGTATGATTTCCTTAAAGATCTCACGTAGTTTCTCTGCACATTTTCACAGTACGGCAGATAATGTATCGAAAATGTTGAATTGAAAGCATCCAGTATGAATTCCGTAAAGATCTTAGGTAGTTTCTCTGCACATTTCCCAATACGCCAGATAGTGCATCAAAAGTTTCGCTTTGAAAGGATCCAGTATTATTTCCTTAAAGATCTATACACATTCTCATGAACCCGAATAGTGTATCTAAAATATTTGATTCAGAAAAATCAAGTATGAGTTGGGTGATTAATAAGGCAATCTTGGTTTCATTTCCAAGTGTGTATTGTTACAGTGACTCCAAACATTATTACACTTTAAATAAACTGTATAATGTCCACTTGTAGTAGTACTTCCAGCATGGAAAACAATAGCAACTGTTGCAAAAGTTATTCCAGAAATACATAATTGATTAGCAACAGCATTTTTAATTGTGGTTTCCACTTTTCTTCCATTTGGTCGACAGCGTTGCATCATTATAATCAAATATTTTCCATATCTTTGTAGGCATAATGTAGATAGCATTCTTGATTTACAACGAGAACACATCATCTCATGATCAGCTTCTTTTACTAATTTGGAAAATGGTACAGATTTGCAGTCAGGTATTGTTAAATATAAAAATTGTTCTCTGTCAACTATAGTCATTGAAGATAATAAACACTTTTCACAGTTATGTTTCCATTTGTAACTGAGTCCAAATAAACTCTCAATCTGAATTTCTTCATCATCTAGTACTCCAAGCATAACCATCAGAAAGTCTTGTGCATCTTGCTGTATATTAATACTGAACGTTAAATATCCAGTACATGTATCCAACAGTTGGTGAATACCAGAAGCAGAATGAATCTTACTTCTATCAGTTCTCAATTCTTGAAATAAAGTGTAAAGTGCATAACATAAAGTTTTTCCTGACGTTCTATAATTTCACCACATACATCTTCAAGATAAAATATAACATTTAGAATAACATTACCATAGCAGTTGACACCAGAAGCATTTTCTAATTGATATCCAACAACATCATCACTTGTTTGTATTTTCTGCTTCTTTACATCTTTTCTTTTCTGTTGATTTTCTTTCTGCTTTTCAACCATATTTAACTCTTCAACATGTTTGCGTTTTGAACACACAACACGTTTCTCATAAACAGAATATTCACCTAAATGGGGAGTATAAATCCTTCTCAAACGATTATATTCTCTTACACAATTAACATCACACTAACCTTGTTCTCATCAAAATCAATTAAATACAAACCAGACAACGTTCTAATTCGAGGTAATGCAACATATGCCATTCCCTCTTAAAACACATTTCTTCCAACATTTACCACAGCATTATCTACACTAAACCTTGTGATTTGCGAATAGTTATTTCATATGCTAAACAGAAGGGGACCGGTTTTCTAAGAACACACACGTCTTTTACAAGCAAAAAACATGCGACAGAACGTGCAATCTGTCTTACCTCTGCAATCTGATCAAATTTCACTCTCAAAAATTCAATTCCATTTCTATTTTGATATTTCACAATATTAACAACTTTCCCCATTGCACCATTCTTCTACATTCAGATTACACTTCAAATTACCCAACAGTTTAAACATACTTCTAAATTTTTTCTAAGCCAGCAGGTTTTGATACAGACTTTTCCAAAGAATCCAATTTAGTATGTAGTTTTTCTGAAAGAACAATTATTATTCATTGATGCTCTATTTTAGCAGTAGCTTCAATGTGAACTATTTGATTTTCCAATTTCATAAGCTCTCTATTAAACGTATAACACTCTTCCACTGTAGGCATTAAGCAAACTATAGACTTTTTTTCTTTCATTTTCTTGTACATTACTTCTGCTGGTAAGTTTTCATTTCTAAACAAGTTCTTTAGAAGACGGCTGGCTTTGAAAAGCTTGTTTACCATGCTTGCTTTGAACACCAATTCTTACATCTTTTAGAATATTTGCATAATCTTCATCTCTTGCTAGTTGCATATTCTGAGTGAGTTCTTTATATTAAAAATTCAACCACAGATTCACATTTCCAATACTTCCCAAAGATTTCTTAGTGTCTTCATGTAGAAGAGTTTTAAACACTGGTTCTCCTTTTACACGGGTTAGTTGTATTCTTAAGGGTACAAAAGCAAGCATTAAGTTTGAGACCATGTTCACCTCATCGATAATTAAAAGTTTAATTTTTTTCAGCCCTCTTGACGCTTCATAAGCAGCTTCTCCAGACAACTTCTGATATTCTAATTTATTATCATGCTCCACTGGTAACATCAATAATCTATGCAAAGTAACTCCTTTAACATTGTGTGCAGCTAATCCAGTTGGAGCTGTTACCACACAACATAAATGTGAACCAGTGGTTTTTTGAAGATAACTGGTCAAAACTTTCCCTGGAGCGTTGCGAATCTTATCGAGCGCTATCGCTTATTAGGATTGATGCTAAGATCTTGGCTAAGATCCTTGCGGATAAGTTACAACCTCTCCTGCAGGGTCTGGTGCTGCCTGACCAGGCTGGCTTCGTCCCGGGCAGGTCCACTTCACATAACTTGCGCACCTTTTTTTCAATGTTTCATGTACTGAATCCTAGCCTGGAAGCGGTGGCGGTACTGCTGGACGCGGCCAAGGCATTTGACTCAGTGGAATGGCCTTATTTATATCGAGTGTTGCGACGCATGGGCTTCCCCCCGCTTTTTGTGCAGAGGATTAAAGTGCTATACACAGCGCCGACTGCGAGGGTACGTGTAGGTGGGCTGACGTCCGAGCCATTTCAGATTGAGAGAGGCACTAGGCAGGGCTGTCCTCTGTCACCATTGCTGTTCGCGATAGTCCTGGAGCCGCTGGCTTGTGTTGTCCGGCAAAGACACAGGGAAGCTGCACTTAATTTTAATCATAGACCGGTTGCAATATCTTTGTATGGCGATGATATGGTTCTCTATGTGTGGGAGCCAGCAAAATTTTTAGCGCAAATACTCCGAGAATATGTCCGGTTCGGGTACATATCTGGACTTCACATCAACTGGGAGAAGTCATACGTCATCCCGTTAACGGCATGCCCACCTAAGCCCAGCCTTGAGTTTCCACTACTGTGGACCACTGATCCCGTCAAATATCTGGGAGTCTGGATCCACCGGGACCCTGCAGCTGTAGTCCGCGAGAATTATGGCAAGGCATGTTCGAAACTGGAAGATTGGGTGGATGTCTGGATCGGGCTGCCGCTCTTGCTGGCAGACCGCATTGCGCTGGTCAAGATGGTCATATTATTGCCATGATTCCTTTATTTGTTTGTGAATATTCCTGTAGTCCTCACCAAGTCCTTCTTTAAGTCCCTTCGGAGCCAGTTAATCCGACTGGTATGGGGAGGCAAGAATGCAAGAGTGTGGTGGTCAGTTCTCACAAAGTGTTATGAAAGAGGGGGCTTTGATGCTCCAGACTTTTATGTCTATTACTTAAGTGAACAAGCCCAGTTTGCTTACTACTGGTACAGGCCGCACGCTTTCACACCCCATGTCGCGGTTGAAGAAGGTGATGCCGCTCCGATTCCGCTTCATGGTATTATCACACATAATGCACGTGGTACCCCAAAAGAGGAAATCAACGCGGTGGACGCCACGATAGCGGCCTGGGGTAATATCGGACGCTTAGCAGGGAAGTTGCCGCTTTATGCGTCGCTTATCTATCTAGAGCATCACCGTGCACTGTCGGTTACGCATGAGGCCCCCTCCATGAGATTGCTACTGTAGGCTGGCTTGGAGCGTATGCGGGATATTTACCCGCAGGGAGGCCTTATAGAGTCTGAGGCGCTGCAATATATTAACAATCAGTCTCTTCTGTTCAGATTTGCGGTACATAGCCTAAGACATGCGATCCGAACACATTAGCCTACAGCCCCGCAGGAGCCCCCTGAGTTGGCCTCTCTACAGTTTGTGATATCTACACCGACTAATAAGAAACTGATCTCCAACTTATGTAAGAAAAAAAAAGAAAAAAAAAACTGGTCAAAACTTTAATAAAAAAACTTTTACCTGTCCAAACTAGAGGTTTAAAAGATGAACACAGACATTCTTTTTTTTCATGCAACAAACCATGCTCCAACCTTTCTCTCACTTGCACATATATTTCTTTCTGTTCAAAATTTACTTGTTCTTCTAACTTTTCCAATGTTATATTCTCCTCGTGTGCTTGTTGCATTGCAGTTTCGACTTCATGCATAGCAATCGCTGCTTCATTTTCCAGCACTGGTTGTCCAATAGGATCTTGACTACATGGACCACTACTTTGACTATCTTGTGAACTTTCATGAGCTATTTCAACTATAATAGTCTTTTCCTGTTCAACTTCATCATTCAACATTTTTAAATATGTAGGGAAAATTGGACATCCAATGCCTTCTTTACAAGCATTAAAAGAATCTTCATAGCAAACTCTCCAAGTAATTCACTTTCGCTACGCCATGGTTTAAACTAAATAGCTAAATAGTCAAATTCATGCTTATCTGGATTTTCACAACTAAGGGGTCAATTAGGATGGCTGACGGACAAAGTCCGTCTGCCATCCTGTCTGAGGACGGGACCGTCCGCCACAGGGGCGGAGGTCCCGTCCATGGAATTAGGATGCACCCACCACAGTGGCGGGTGCATCCCGCATTTTTAACATTGCGGCGGGCGGTGCATGTTGTGCATTTCAAAGCACGACGTGACAGGCACCGCGCGGTGCCTGCCATGTTGTATTTTGAAACGCTGGGGGGTACCATAGGTACCCCCCATGTGCACCCCCAAGCAAGGACCGTATGCCTTTTCATGGCGGCATTGCCACCACGGAAAGGCATTGCCCCCAGCACATCCCAATATGGCTGGCGGTGTCTGATAGACACCGCCACCATATTAGAGCTTTTCCGCCACGGTCGCAAGGCGACCGTGGCGGAAAAGCGGCAGACGGTCTTCCCGTCCGCCACAGTCCCCCGCCATTGTAATATGGCGGGGGGAAATAGGTGGAGGTCGGGCAAGGATGGCGGGCGGTGCATGTTGTGCATTTCAAAGCACAACGTGACAGGCACCGCGCGGTGCCTGCCATGTTGTATTTTGAAACGCTGGGGGGTACCATAGGTACCCCCCATGTGCACCCCCCAAGCAAGGACCGTATGCCTTTTCGTGGCGGCATTGCCGCCACGGAAAGGCATAGCCCCCAGCACATCCTAATATGGCTGGCGGTGTCTGATAGACACCACCACCATATTAGAGCTTTTCCGCCGCGGTCGCAAGGCGACCATGGCGGAAAAGCGGCAGACGGTCTTCCCATCCGCCACGGTCCCCCGCCATTGTAATATGGCGGGGGGAAATAGGTGGCGGACGGGCAAGGATGGCGGACAGATTGCCACCGCCTGCATTGCGGTGGTGATCCGTCCGCCATCCTAATTGACTCCTAAGTTTCTTATGGTTTATAAGATTACCCTTTTCATGTTTTACTAAACAACCATGACATCCAACTACTGCAAACTTTCCTTCTTTTATATTCTGTTTAACATTTCTTTTGAAGCTGTAATGTTGAACTACTTCATACAGACATAGCTGTTCCAGATGTTGACTCCTTTTTGGATAATATGTGTCCAACATATTAGTTATAAGAATGTCTGTACTGTCTGGATCATTTGCTGCTAAATGCAATTTCTTCCAATGATTTCAACACTATTTCGTTTGCAGGCAAGACCTAAACTTACCCAAATGATTCCTCGTGACTTTGAATATGAACTTGAAGAGCACAAGCGGTTGAACATTCATCCGATCCAATTTCTCAGTGGTAAAGCATTTTCAAACTAAAGCTGTACAATTTTCTGCTAAGGCTATTCTCTTGTGCAATTTCTTCCCACATTTGTTTCATCTCATTTTTTTCAGATTTTGTTATGTCCGATGTAACATAACGTGCAACATCAATTGAGTTATCTGCAACATACTGGATGTCCATGTTCGCATTCCACATTTTTATAATGACTGGATTGTAGTCATTGATATACTTTGACACTTCTGTTCTTTTTAAGTTGTAGGTATTCTTTGGAGATTTCCGAGTTATTGTGTGCCTTACAGAAGAAATAAAAGAATTCACTCTTCCTTTAGAAATGACTGGACGGGGAAAACAAAACTGACATTTGTTGTAAAATTTTCCTTTACGCTTCTATTTTCTTCTGCAATACTTTCAAAAACGATGACTTTGGAAACGTAAAACTTGCTGTCTCAAGCTTCTATCTCCTCCTTCTCTTGGAATCTCACACGTCACATACTCTTCGATGAAAGACAATACTGTTTCATCAGAATCATTTCTAAATTTATGTGCATCCTTGATCCATAGTAGCATATGTATATGAGGTTCACCTCTTGCTTGATACTCCTTTCGCCAAAAGAAATCGGTAACTTCTCCAAGAGCTGGATTCTTTTTTATTATAGATAAAAGACATCATAGCTTGAAACCTATGATTAAAATATCTGCACACATTTACAGGATCCAATGAACACAGTTCACCAGGAGTCTTTATTTCAACATTTATATTGGAATTTGCTTCTCTTAGAAACTCAAGCAAATCTTCCCATGCATGCTCTGCACACCATGTTGGTGTACCTAAGTTCCGTAACATACACTTGAGTTCTCCATGACGACGATACCAATACTCATTTGTTCCACGTTAACATGCCATCAAATTGATTAACTGTGCTTCTAAATTTTAATCTGTTTCTTGAATTTTCTCCACAAATTCTTTCGCAGAAAGAAATGATTGATGAACTCCACTTTTAAGCATATGGTTCACTGCATATGAGAGAGAAGATCACTTTTAAACAATAGGTGAAATATGTATGGAATGCACTGTGAAAATCTAGGGTCTTCAGAATATAATCTTGTTGACCGATATTCTGAAGCTGTAATCCGTACAGGTTGGTCATCATATCATCCACCTTCTCCAGTAGGAAACAGCTGTGGAAAACAACGAGCTTCCAGCCTTTTTCTCCCATACACTCATTGGAGTTCCCTGTGCTTTTTTCATTTAAAATAACTAAATGCTACTTCCTATCACTTCTTTTGAATGCAAAGGACATATTGTGTAATGTTCATTAATCTCTTCAGTCCTTGACTTGTCCACTTTCTCTATTTGACCACTTGAAATTTCAGATTCATCTTCTAAACATATTACCTGTTCATCCACATTTACATTTTCGTAATAAATATTGTTCTCTATAAGATATAAGGTAGCCTTTTCAACTTTATTAACATTCACAATTTCTTGCCATATTTTCCGACTTTTTGTTGGTACACCATTTACTAAAATAACTACTGGCTAATTTTCCTCTTTCTCTCCAGCAATAGTTTCAATGTTTTTCTTAAAATCCAAAGGTAAGTACACCACTCTTCCTTTCAGCCCTCTTTGCAAGTCTGTTGGTGGAAGTTTACCTGTTTTAGGCTCCATCCTAATAATAGTTTGAAAAGGATGAACCGATTGAATTAGAATCGACTCATATGTATTCAATTTGGCCAGCTCCTCCGGAATAGCTACTAATTCCAAGGGCCTGATTCGCAGAACTAACTGAAGACAAAATCTTAAACTTACTACCATTTTGGTATTCACAGAAGGCACTTACTCATTTTGGTATTCACAGAAGTTAGCAGTCCTATCTTTAGGACTCCTAAATGTCTTCTGTGAATACCGAAAGTCTCAAAGTTAGGATTTCTGTCAGTTTAGGAGTAGTAAAGTTAGGACTCCTAACCTTAAGACTGTTAAACTGAGAAAAACCCTAACTTTAAGACTTTCAGTATTCACACAAGGCCTTTAGGAGTCCTAAAGTTAGGACTCCTAACTTCTGTGAATACCGAAAAGAGTAAGTGCCTTCTCTGAGTACCAAAATGACTAAGTGCCTTCTGTGAATACCAAATGGTAGTAAGTTTAGGATTTTGTCGTAACTTAGTTCTGTGAATCGGGACCCAAGTTATTATGTACTGCTCTAGCAGGTATTTTGTTGTAACAATATTTACATATAGGTTGATCACTACCTAACTCAAATCGACCTTCAACAAAGAAGTTGCAAATTCTTCCCACTTACCATTGTTCTCCTTTTCAATTTTCAAATACAAATCAACATTCCTACTTTGACTTTTATAATGAGTACGTCGACAACAAACACAAACATGGGGCCCCATTAGGATGGTGGTCGGATTGCCCCCGCCAGGCCGGCGGTAGTCACCGCCGTCCCGGCTGGGGCAATTCGACCGCCATCCCTGTACAAAAGACCCCCCGCCATATCATTATGGCTGGGGGGTCGACGGCGGACGGAAAGACCGTCCGCCGCTTTTCCGCCCGGTCGACATGTCGACCGGACGGAAAAGGGTTCTATATGTCTAATAGACACCGCCAGCCATATTAGAATGTGTCTTTACAGATGCAATGCCGCCATGGAAAGGCATGCAGAGTCTGCTTGGGGGGCCCACAACTGGCCAGGTCATGAAAACACTTCAATGATTCTGCCTGATCCCCATCCAGGGATATCAAAAGCTGTGTATCATCCGCATAATTAATCACGCTGATATTATGAGCTTTAATGATTCCCAGCAGAGGTTGCATATAGGCATTAAACAAAATGGGACTGATTGACGAGCCCTGTGGAACCCCATGCATGACTTTCACCAGCTCCGATTGATACGGGGGGAGTGCCACCGCCTGCCATCTATCTGACAGCCACCTGAGTGCTACTCCTTTCACCACGAAAATCTGCAGCCTTGAGATCAAGATATCATGGTTCACCGTATCGAATGCGGCTGTCCGCCCGCCCGCATCCGAAGGTCATCCAACACCACCAGTAAAGCTGACTCTGTCCCATGACCGGGTCGAAAACCAAACTGTTCCTCTTCCAATATGTTATTCGTCTCCAAAAAAAGGGACAGGGTCCTACTGACCAGACGTACCACAATCTTGATCGAGTAGGACAGGAGGGAGATTGGTCAGTAGTTCTTATAACAACACGGGTCAAGGGTAGGTTTTTTCAAGAGTGGCGTGATAACAGCCTGCTTCCAACGAACAGGCACAGTACCTGTATTGAGGGACTGGCAGCAAAGCAGCCACAAAATGGGAAAAATCTCTGACCCAAATTCCTTCATCAGCTTATGGGGAAGGGGATGCAAAGGGGAGCCGGAGGAGACTCCTAAGGCCACTCTGGTGATCTCCTCCTCTGATGGATTTGGAAAATTATACAGCGAGGGCCCAGGTACAGCCAGCTTACCAGCTCCCTTTTCACATATACCTCTCGCCCCTTCCATTTGATCAGGCAAAGTGGGTTGAAAGAGATCCTTCATGCTTTCCACAATTGTGTTTATTTTTTTGTGAGAAAAGAGTGCCAGTCCATCACGCAGCTCCTGGGAGGGTTTAATTTTACTATTAGTACACTCAGGGTTGGTCATACCTTTCACTATTCTAAATATATCCCTGGATTTGTTGGAACTTTTTAGTATAGTGGATGCATAGTACTCTGCCTTGGCTGTAGTTATTTCCTGTTTAGATTTTATTATGGTGCACCTCCTCCACTGTCTTTCAGCCAATTTACACGAGAGCTTGAGACCTCTCAATCTCTCTGTGTACCTGGGTGCTGAGGGATTTCCTCTTTTCTTAATGACTTTAAGAGGGGCAAGCTGATCCAGCTTCGTGGTTAGATGTTCATTGAAAGTAGTGTAGTTCTCTATGATCTGTTCCTCAGGGTTAAACAGATTCCCTATATGAAACAGGGGGGCTCGCACCTCTGCCTTTTTCGGAAGGCCTTTCCAGTCTGGTCCAAAAAACATCCTGGCCTTACTATTCCCATGCCCTGTTTTATTCAGACCTTGAATCCTAAAATTGAGAAGGTGGTGATCCGTCCATCCCATTGGTGTGATTTCTCCCATATTAAGAAGACCTTCTTCTGCGAAAATCAGGTCCAAAATATGGCCTCCTCTATGTGTCGGTTCAGTGACCCATTGCTTCAAATTCAGAATAGTGCAGGATTGGCTAATATTATGAAAAGCTGCGTCCACACTCCCGTTTTCCCATAGATTGAAATCTCCCAGGTCTATTAATCGGGTATTTGTGAGTGCCATGTTACTGAGTGCAATATTCAATTCCTGTTGTTGGTATAGGTTAATTAACCCTGGTGGTTTGTAGCAGATCATGCCGGTTAAGGCATGCCCTGACTCATCCTTGATTGAGAAGCCCAGAAGCTCTACACAAGAGACTTCATCTGTATCCAATATAATAATGCTTTGCTCCTCCTTAAAAATGATTCCAATTCCTCCCCCCTTCCCCTAGACCTAGGCCTATGATGGGCTTCATATCCCACTGGACAGGCTGGTTCCATCTCCAGCTCCATCCCTTCCACGGTCCATGTTTCAGTAAAAAACAGAACATCAAGGTTGTTAGTCTCTATTAGTAATTGTATCTTCATTTAATGCCTGGGAAGTGATCTAACATTAAGTAGGCGACAGTCTCGGCCTCTTTGTCTCCCGCCCTTAGGAGCTAACTCAGGTATCATAATATTAGGGATACAATTTTGTGGATCCTCCCTATTTATCCTCTCTGTTGTATTGTCTAGTGGTAATGAAGATATCTTACTACAATATGATGTAATAGAAGGCAGAGGGATCAAACATTTTGGGCAGAGCCTTACCCCCAACTTAGACTGAAGATTGGGCGGAGCTCGCTGGCAAAGGGCCTCTCCCATTAATGGGTTCATACTCATAAGGATGTCTCTCGAGTAGTGTATTATTCTAGGTTTACCTGGGGAAGAAGGTCCAGGGGGACTAGCCCTGAGCCCGGGCCGAGCGTGGACGGGCTTGCATTTGGCGCGCCTACGGCACGCCCGCTCCGCACGTCCTCTGCGCGGCTGGCAGGACATCTGTTGTTTATACCCGTCCCTACAGGAAGTGACACGAACAATGGGGAGGAGCTATGTCCCTCCACTCAAATGGCCCGTAAAGACCGCGGTGGACCGGGGACCACTAAGCCCTGTGAGAAGGTAAGAGTGCGTGTGCAACAAAAGAATAGTAAGTGCCCCTTTTTAAAAACAGATTCTCCACATAGAGTATATCGCAGTTTAAAACAAATGCAGCAGCCTTACTCGAGTGCGCGATGTTCATTCTCAATAAAATCAAAATGAATAACTTCTGTTTTAAATTGAAAGCAGTATCCACTATACTTTCAATACGCTGCTTCTCTTTAAATTTTAACACTTTTCTTTTATATTTGCAGCATGTTTTCATGAAATTCTGAATCACTGTAGATCGAAAAAGTCTCTGACGAATTTCTGGAAATTGCTTTTGTCTCCGAGTAGCAGATACTATTCCTTTATCATGTTTCCTTTTCCTCGTATTTGAAATTTTTTCTACTTGAAGATTTTTTCTTTTACTCAAATATATATTTTTTTCTCCTTTCTTTTTCTTTCACTTCTTCTAGGCATTTCTAAAATGAAATCCAAATGAAATATTTTCTGAAAAACAAAAAATAGTTTCAATTATTTTTCAAATTTGTTCACTATGTTAAAATAATAACATACAACTACAAAACTTCCACTAACGACTTCCTGACCCAGTGCTGCAAAGTGATGGAGCAGGATAGAGGAGCACTAGGATGACAAATAGTGCCACAGAACATACAGCAAGTATTTATTGAATTATTTACATACACCTTTACAATTTATATATAACTGCACTACCTCATACTTTTCACCTCTCCGCCACACCCCACCACCCCACTGCACTTTCTCTGCAACTCACCGCAGACAACTTTATCAACAGTATTTTTAAAAATGTTAATCTATGTACTTAGGATGATATTATCAACCAAACAGCACACACAAACATTTGCATTATTAGCCTAACAATTTTATCTACAACTTCGCAAATCTAACACTGCACCCAGGGTTTTAAGTGGGGGGAGGTGTCTGTGGGGTTCTGACCACCAGCACTTTATTTTTGGGGGCCTCAAAACGGGTCTTTATAGGGCTCTATTTTCGGGCCTCACAAACGTAATGCATTTTATTTCTTTATTGCACTGCAGTGACACTGTGAGAGCAAGCACATTGCTCCCTACTTAGAAGTGCAGACATCATGCCAAGTGACTCGCATTGTAGGAGAAGGGAAATCCTTTAAAGGGAGCCATTTTCTTTCTCATCATTTCCCTTCTCTTTTTGCAATGAAGGAGCAACATCATCGTGGGTGATTAGCAGACAGACAACCAGGCACGCAACACCCATTGCCCCAAACTCTCTGAGACAGCTTTCCGGGGGCACACACAGAGGTGTACCCGAGTACTTCACAGGTCTTCAAAAGATCTTTTTTTTTAAAGGACACTCACCCCGTTTTACAGCCCCTATATCCCCACTCTGCCTACTGATGAAAGAACTAGGGTCCCCCGAAATTTTGCTCTGGTTGCGCCTCTGCAAACAACCACAAGCAGACAAATCCAGCACGAACCTGCTCTCACCTTACACACGGTCTTGTTTTACTGCTACAAAAACACACACTTTGCCTACCTCACTTAGTTCTCACATCCCCCCTGTAATATAAATATAAAAGCTTTCCAATTACTTTTATATTCCTATACTGCGCTTCACATGGAAATATAGTAGTCAAGGTTCTCACCGCCCCAAATTAGTGCTCTGGTATGCTTTCTCAAATGTAAGAAGTACAGGTATTCAGTACCTGTCAGTCACAGCTACTTTAAAACAGTGTACCTATATACAACTCGACAAAGCGTTATGTTTCTAAACTAACGTCTTACACTTAAAAGCTCCTTCACATTTCTTTCGCTAGATGTACCTTTGTTTAAAACACACACCAGAGAAGGGTGGTGAAGTATGCTCCACAAAGAGCAACTCAAAGCTTTGTTATTCTTTATTAAAAAATCTGGCTGTCAATGCTTTTCGCAAGCCTTTTCGACCTCTTAAGAGGCTGGGTGGATGAGTATAATACGTCGTATTTAGGATTGGGGGTGGACGATGCACGGAAATAAGAAGGTATAGTTGAATAAAGGGCGAGTGGATGCATGGTCGGATGGATGTATCAATGTGGGGATGGATAGAAGGATGAATGAATGCAGGGACCAGTACTTACGATAGACGGTTGGGCTGATAGATGCTTAGGATTGCTTCTGGGACAGATCTATCTATGCATATATAGGAGTATGGCTGCATGAATGGCACAGTGCTTACTATAGGTGAGTGGGCTCATAGGTGCTTAAGATAAGCGCAGGAACAGATGTATGTATGTATATAAGTAGGAATATATGTATCAATTAAAAGATGGTTGAATGGTGCAGTGCTTAGGATGGCTGCATACTGCGCTTAAATTGGGCCGGGTCTGAGGACGGGCACTTATTTTGAGAGAACCTCCAAACGGCTCTCTATCGGACTCTATTTTCGGCCCTCTCAAAGATAGTCAATGTTTTTAATTTTTATTACACTGCTGTGACAGCATGCACATCGATTTACGCATGCTTATTTTGCTCACTACTGAAAACTGGAGACATCACGCTAGATTACGTTGTAGAAGGAAAGGAAATCCTTTAAAGAATGTTTTTTCCCTAATGTAGGATAATTGGAGAGGATTTTCTAAAGCACACAATGATACTTATCTTGATTTAGACCATGGCCCAACTTGCATAGCCCACACCCCTTTAAGAGCTTTGCCCCCCTTTCGGAGCACACCTACTTTTTTTCTCCCACTTACAACCCTAACTACACCATAGTAACAAAGGAACAGTGTAAGCTTCCATTGAAATCTACAATGGCACCTAGTTTCATAATTTTCCATCAACACTATCAGCCTTCTACCACAGTACAAAAGTGTCTATCAGCACAAAGATTCCTTATCCACAGAAATGTTGTGTAATTTGTGTAGCTGTCTGCTGGAACACTCATCACCAAGAGATATTAAAACATGGGAATTTGCCAGAAAAACATATACCATGACATAAAGTGATTCATAAATGGGCACACTCCCACTGCACCACCCTCTTCCTCATCCTTAATCTTACAAAATCAAAGAAAGAGCCACACCAAACTTAGTAGACAAACTATATCTATACAGGAACTTAATTTCAACAACTGTCTGCCGGAACACTCATGAGCAAAGCGTATTAAAACATGCAAATTTGTGGGTAACACAAATACCAGGCCATAGGGCACTTAATAGGCCCTCCCAGTGGTACTAGATCATCTTCAGTAGCTCAACATCTGCACATTACTAAATTCTGTGTTTCAATCAGCAACATAACCACCTCCCCCACACCCACCCCGCCCTTCCTAAACCGTATGAAATCAAACAGAAACCCCCACCATTCCTAGTAGCGCCACTATACCCATACACGGGCTTAATTTTAACAGGTGTGTGCCAGAACACTTATCAACAAAAAGTATTCAAACATGCAAATTGGTGGGAAAAACATAAACCATCCCATAGCACAGTTAATAAATTAACCCAGTGGCACTAGATTACCTTTACTAGCTACACATCTCCACGTTACAAATATCCGTGTTATAATCAGCAACATACCCACCCCCACCCCACGCCACCTTATGAAATCAAACAACGAGCCCCAGCACTCCCGTTAGCACCACTATAGCAATACATAGGCTTAATGTCAACAGGTGTCTGCCGGAACGCTCATCAGCAAAAGCTACTAAAACTTGCAATTTTGCAACTCAAACATACACCATACCATGAGCCGATTTATAAATAGTCACACTACCATTACACCACCGCCACACCCGCCCTTGCTTAACTTTACGCAATAAAAGAAAGAGTCCCACCAAACGTAGAAACGCCATACAGAGGCTTAATTTCAACAGAGATCTCCCAAAACGCTCATCGGCAAAACTTATTAAAACATGCAAATTTGCAGATAAAACATATACCATGCCATAGTGCGCTTTATAAGTGCTCCCAGTGGTACTACATCACCTTTAGTAGCTCGACATCTGCACGTTACTATATTCTGTGTTTCAATCAGCAACATAACCACCTCATTAACACACTCTCCTGCCCTTGGTTAACCATACAAAATCAAACAGAAACCCCCACCATTACTAGTAGTGCCACTATACCCGTACACAGGGTTAATTTTAACAGGTGTCTGCCGGAACACTTATCAGCAAAAACTATTCAAATATGCAAATTGGCAGGTAAAACATAAACCATCCCATAGCACGGTTTATAAATGAGCCTAGTGAAACTACATTACCTTTATTAACTACACATGCCCATGTTACAAATGGTTGTCTTATAATCAGCAACATACGTACCTCCCCCCACACATGCCCTTTCTAAACCTTATGCAATCAAACATTGAGCCCCAGCACTCCAGTTACCTCCACTATAACCATACATAGACTTAATGTCAACAGGTGTCTGGTGGAACGCTCATCAGCAAAAGCTATTAAATCCTACAATTTTGAAACTCAAAACATACACCATACCAAAAGATGGTTTATAAATAGTCACAGTACCACTACACCACCTCAACACCCACCCTTGCTTAACTTTACACAGTAAAAGAAAGAGCCTAAGCAAACGTAGAAGCGCCACTATAGCCATACAGATGCTTAATTTCAACAGATGTCTCCTGAAACGCTCATCAGCAAAACGTATTAAAACATGCAAATTTGCGACAAAAACATATCCCATGCCATAGGGCGCTTTCTAAGTGCTCCCGGTGGTACTATATCACCTTTAGTAGCTCGACATCTGCCATTACTATATTCTGTGTTTCAAACAGCAACATAACCACCTCATCCACACCCACCCCCGCCTTTGGTTAACCGTACGAAATCAAACAGAAACCCCCACCTTTCCCAGTAGCGCCACTATATCCATATACAACGTTAATTTTAACAAGTATCTGCCGGAACACTTATCAGCAAAAAGTATTCAAACATGCAAATTGGAGGGTAAAACATAAACCATCCCATAGCATGGTAGATAAATGGGCCCAGTCGAACTACACCACCTTTACTAGCTAGACATCTATATGTTCCGAAAGTCATTTAAACACTCTGGGCCTGATTCTGATGCTGTTAGGAAAGCATTCCCACCTAGGGCCTGACTCTGATGTGGTTAGGAAGGCCACCTAACAGCATTTGCTCCTTCCAAATCAGATCAGGAACGTGTCTTCCCAACCGAGAGCCGAAGTATGATGCGGTTAGGAACAAATGCTCCCATTGAAGTCAATGGGAGTCCAAACAGATCGTATCGGGAAGTATACGGATGCATCGTACTCCATCGGTGGGACTCTCCCGATACGAGTTGGTCGGAAACCATTTCCAAACCGATTCGGTCAGGAAGCTTTCCAACTCACATCAGAATCGGGCCCTCTGTAGAGTATATAATAGGGGATGGGGAGAGTAAACAAAGTTCAAATTCCCAAACTTTTGATATACCGTCCCTTTACTGTATCTATATTAAAGACAATAAATAGAATTAATAAATTGACGAGTGTCTCAAAAGGGATAGTGAAGCTGAGCATCTGTAAAACCCGGACCACTTCAACACCTACATATATCCAGCACAGGGACACAGCCTAACAAATATTATCACATAAAATCACATGTAGTTCTCTAATGTCAACAAAGTCATACAGAAAATATACCGCACATTTTCATTTCTTTCTTATCTCTCACACATGTATAAAATATCTCTTCTAAAGAAGCACTCCCCAAACACTTCTATTCCATAACAACAGACAATCATTAACATGTTTACTACCATATAGTTTAGTAAATATACCTTTTCATTAATCACTAGTAAGAAACTACAAAAACTATTAACTATACCCAAATGCAAACCAGAAACCATGTTCATATTATATCTCAACCTAGGATAACATGATACAAACTATGCGTACATATAAAGGAATGTTTCACTTTTCCTATCTCAATCTCCTCTCCATGTAATCTCCAAACTCTGTAGACAGCCTCACAGTGCAACAACAACCTACCTTGGCTTACATTCAAATCTACCTTTCAGTGTCAAAAATGACACCACAACCTGCCCAAATAACATTTCTGGGTTTTGTTTTTTTCGCTTTTAACTTAATAACACATACATCTCCTACCACCACCCCACTATTTTCACAAAAAGTATAATTTGCAAACGTGCAAAATGTTGTTTATCTCGCCTGAATACATTAGCAAACCCAAATTAACGATGTACCTCATTTTCAAAACCATACAGTCCTATAAAGATGACAAACTACACTTCTTCTTTGTAAAAAATTCCTAAACATATTTAAAGTACTTATTTAACAACAGCTCAAACTTTATGCTTATTTTATCACCAATATCAAACACCACACTTTACTAACACTATATTACTTTGAAATAAAAAATACTTTCAAAATTAAAAACATCACCTCAAATACTTAATCACTACTACAGAACACATAACACATTGTGTTCATTTCTAACTCACCTTTGTAGTTGTTAATGTCACACACATACAATTCTTTCTTTGTCACATAGTACTTGTAAAGCACTGATTTCATCAAGAATGGAACCAGTAATGGCAGAATTTCTCAGTTGCTCCACACATAAATACATGTAAAGAACAAATCAGAATACTTCATTCTTTCAACGACATTCCAAAACTTATCTCTATTGGTTAATTTAGAATTTTCCATACGAAAAGCTACTTAATATTCTGCGCCACATACAGGTCACAAATTCAACTTATTTTATCACCACACTTTCTGGAGGTTAAAAGTTCATACATTTTTTTTGTAACCTAACGATATATTTTTGCAACATTTTATCCAACATTTAACAGCACGTGCAGATTAAAAGTTCACAATAGGGGTCAGTAGTTCATCCGTTTTATCCCCAACTCCAGCAGCACCTCAGCTTATGCCACCAGCCCCATCAGACCCGTAGGAGCCACACTCCAAGTACGTATAACTACATGCTGACACTACTTGGACAGATGTGGCACAGCGGCCAGAGCACATAACTTCACAGCATATGACACACAGTTTAGGATCACTCTTTCATCCTCGAGTCCGGCAGCACCTCAACTTAGCAGCATAAGACTCTACACACTACCTCACATATTTTCCGTACCCCAGGACTTTCAGACCAGTACGGGTCAGTAGTTCATCCCAGTAGTTATAAACACATGCTGACACTACTTCCACAGCTGTTGTGCAGCAGCCATGGCACATGACTTCACAGCATAAGACACACAATATGGGCTCACCCTTTAATCCCTGAGTCCCGCACCAGCTCACCTTAGCAGCATCGGACTCTAGGCAATACCTCACTTAATTTTCGTAGCCTAGCACTTTCAGACCGGTAGTTCACTTCGCATCCCCTGAATAGCACACCATAAACACCCCACAGAGGTTACAGTGCTCACACCCTCCTCTTTCCGACTTTTTTTGCCCTATTTTCCCCTTTCTTGCTTCAACGGAATCACAAAATGGTGGCCAACACTTCTTAGTTCCATGAGACTCAAGACAATACCTCACATATTTTCCGTACCCAGGACTTTCACACCAGTACGGGTCAGTAGTTCATCCTAGTAGGTATAAACACATGCTGACACTACTTCTACAAGTATTGCGCAGCGGCCACAGCACATGACTTCACAGCATAAGACACACAGTTTGGGCTCATGCATTAATCCCCGAGTCCCGCACCACCTCACCTTACCAGCATCAGACTCCACGAAATACCTCACTTAATTTCCATAGTCCACCCCCTTCAAACTGATAGGGGTGAATACTTAGCTTCGCACATCCTCTATAGCACACCCTAAACACCCCACAGAGGTTACAGTGCTCCTACCCTCCTTTTTCCCACATTTGTTGCCCTTTTTTCCCCTTACTGGCTTCAACAGAATCACAAATTGGCAGCCAACACTTCCTAGTTGCAACCGCTCCCACCGCAAGCAGCCAATCAGCAGCAAGCTCATGCTCGTAACGCCTCAGCCAATCAGATGGCAGAATTCCCAAATATCTATATCTGTAAATTTTGATATTTCTCAAAAACTATTGAACGGATTTACAACAAATAAACAAAAGTGTGCTTTCTAGACCAAGACCATTCTCCCTGCCAAATTTGGGGCAATTCCGTTCACCCGTACGACCTGTAGCATTGTCTAAAGTTTTCTGTGGAAATTAACATGGACAAAAGATGTTTTGGGACCACCCTTTTTTCTTTGGCCCCCCCTTAACGAATCACTCCCAAACTTGCAACATAGGAGCTGATATCAACCAAGAATTCGTTTTGAAAAATTTGTGAAGATTCGTCAATCGGTGCCAAAGTTATTGGGAATAGAATGTTGCGATTTTCCTATGGTAACTAGGTGCCAGATGTAGGTAATCCCTGATTACCGATTCTTAAATACCGAATCATACCGATTCGGTATTTAAGAACTGGCAATCGGGATGTAGGTATATTTACCGAATTAATTACCGAATCGGTATGATTCGGTAATTAATGAATCGGTATTTACCGAGTCTGTAACTGCCATTGTTTCC
Organism: Lissotriton helveticus; assembly: GCF_964261635.1. Classification (NCBI taxonomy): domain Eukaryota; kingdom Metazoa; phylum Chordata; class Amphibia; order Caudata; family Salamandridae; genus Lissotriton; species Lissotriton helveticus. The sequence goes on from NC_136068.1 coordinate 947,356,678, forward strand.
TATGGGCCTTGAGGCCAATAGGAATCAATGTCAATTACCGAATCGATAAATACCGATTCGGTAATTGGGGGAAATATTGAAGGGTGGCAGGGTGTCACTTTGACACCCTGTTGCACCCCTCAATTGTGCATGGGTGCACATGTTGCTGACATACATGCCCTTAGGGCATGTATGTCTGCAACATGGCAATGTTTAAAAATAAAAATAAATGCTTTTTAAATGGTTTTCTTAATTTACCACCAACTACTAGTTGGTGGTAAATTAAGAATTCTTAAACCCTTGTAGCACTGAAAACAGTGCCACCTACATCTGAAATTACAGAATCGTAATTTTACCAATTTGGTATTTTACCGAATCGGTAAAATTACCGATTCTGTAATTTTACATGCCCCTACATACCAATGTCCAAATACCGGTCGGAAACGGCCGAAAATCAGTATTTTCGGCCGTTTCCGACCGGTATTTGGAAACCTACATCTGGCCCTGAGTCCTAACTATAACTACCTACTGGCGACCGCCAGTAGGTTATATATATTTATATATATATATATATATATAATATATATATATATATATATATATATATATATATATATATATATATATATATATATATATATATATATATATATATATATATATATATATATATATTACCTACTGGCGGTCGCCAGTAGGTATATATAGTTAGGATTTTTTCTCTATGGGTTTTTTGAAAATTCTATGTCTAATAACTTTGGCGTTTGTGGACGGAATCGGCTGAAATTTTCAGGAAAATGGCACATTTTGTTTCTGAGCAGCCCTTGAAAATTTGGGGGGGGTTCGTCCAGTGGGGGCCGAGAAAAAAGGGGGGTCCCAAAACGTGTTTTTAACATTGAGTTTTCCATAGGGCGGTTGGCCTCACTTTTAGCCCGAACGGCTGAATGGATTTGCACGAAACTTGGCAAAATTGTAGGGACTGGTAGCCCGATGTGCCTTTTGTAGGTCTCAATATATGTGCTCCAGTGGATTTTGAGAAATTAACGTTTAAAAAAAGATATATATCTGTATCAGCGGACCGGTTAGCGCTCTGGTTCGCGGACTTTTCGCGCAACGGAGCTTTGTGAAGCGAAGCTGATTGGTTCTCCGGCGTCTGTCAACATTCCAAACAGTCCGTAGCGGCCGCCATCTTGTCTCTCGGTAGGATCGAGAGACAAGAGGAGGTCAAAACAAAGGGGGAAATAACTATAAGGGGGCATAGTAGATCCTCGCTGACCCCCTAGGTTTGATGTGGAGGTTTTAAAAGGGCCCCGCGGGGCAAAAAAAAATAATAATAATAATAATCGAACGGCTGAATGGATTTGCACGAAACTTGGCAAAATTGTAGGGACTGGTAGCCCGATGTGCCTTTGCTAGGTCTCAATATATGTGCTTCAGTGGATTTTGAGAAATTAACGTTCAAAAAAAGATATATATCTGTAACAGCGCACCGCTTCGCGTACTTTTCGCGTTACGGAGCTTTGCGAAGCGAAGCTGATTGGCTCTCCGGTGTCTGTAAACATTCCAAACAGTACGTAGCGGCCGCCATCTTGTCTCTCGGTAGGATCGAGAGACAAGAGGAGGCCAAAGCGAAGGGGCAAATGACCATAAGGGGGCATAGTAGATCCTCGCTGACCCCCTAGGTTTGATGTGGAGGTTTTAAAAGGGCCCCGCGGGGCAAAAAAAAAAAATAATAATAATAATCGAACGGCTGATGACCATAAGGGGGCATAGTAGATCCTCGCTGACCCCCTAGGTTTGATGTGGAGGTTTTAAAAGGGCCCCGCGGGGCAAAAAAAAATAATAATAATAATAATCGAACGGCTGAATGGATTTGCACGAAACTTGGTAAAATATTAGGGACTGGTAGCCCGATGTGCCTTTGCTATGTCTCAATATATGTGCTTCAGTGCATTTTGAGAAATTAACGTTCAAAAACAAGATATATATCTGTAACAGCGCTCCGCTTCGCGGAGATAAAATTATATGTGTATTACCTAGCTGTTGCTAACACCAGTTAGCGACGGCTAGTAGGAGATAGCGACCATCTTGGGTCCCACTTTGCATGTGAGTGATATTTATCACTAATGACATGCAAAGTGGGCATGCCAAGATGTTAGCGACTGGAAACAGTCGCTAACATCGCTATCTCCTATTATCAACTTTTGGAAATATTCGAGATAAGCGCGAATATCTCCAAAAAGTAACAGCTGCCCTGAGCAGTTCTTAGCCATGTTATCCAATGGGAGGTGGATAACATGGCTAAGAGCATTAGCTCGGTAATGCATGAATATCGCGGAGTTTTCAGCGATATTAATGCATTGCGCTCGTTTTTTATCGTATTTGCGATAAACCTTGATAATAGCAAGGTTTATCTGCGATAATTTCTGACGGTAAAAAAATCTTTGCAATGCATCGTTAGGGATAAATATCGCTTAACTTTGGTAATATGCCCCAACGTCTGTTAACGTTCGATTCGAAGGAAATCAGGAATTGTTGAAAAACATTGTGTGCGCCATCTTGTCTTTTTTCAAATGCCACACTTTTGTCGTGCACGGCAGCCATTTTAGATGCCTTGACCAGATCCACTCTGTGCACGCTGTCGATCCTTAGCATGGCTCCCCACCCTCGCAAGCATCTCCCCCAGGCAGTGGTCACCCCCGCTCTCTGTTTTATGCATGGGTAATAAACCTCCCCCCATCTGCGCTGTTCTTCCCTGAGAATCACACCCTGTGCCCGCCCGACACCTCCCTTTCGCCCTATTCACTACCGCACCCTCTGACACTCCTTTTCCTCTGTGTCCGATTGTCCAGGCCGGTCCTAGGCTATCAGCTAGCCCTGCAGATGTAGTTTATGGCCACAGCTGTAAAGAATCACCCGTCTTCAAAGGAGTTATAGTAGATCAAGGCCCACACTCGATGAGATCCGTCACAGCAGAAGCGTTGCTATTATCTGAAAACCATCCTGTATTGTGATTGGGGAGGGGACCGAGCGTGAAGCGGAAGATTCCAGGGATGACTCTTTGTACATCAAAGTTTTTACAATTATGTGTCACATTAAAAATATATAGCACTCCGACAAAGTAGTAAGATTATAAAACTTTAATAATTTATAAATATATACAAGAAAACAAAAATAGTAATAACATATAAACATTTTTAGAGAAAAACAACGAAGTAGCGGTCGGCTGTGCGAATAGTCCCAACGCAGCACAACGTCCAGATTTCCGGCGTGGGGCGTCGCGGGGGGTGGGTGATCAGTAGCAAACTGTTGTGCGAATAGTTCCAAGGCAGCAGAACGCGCCGAAATCTAGATGACACGAAAGTGATGTCTAGTAAGTTGCCACCCAGCAAATAACGGCGTGGGGCGTCGCGGGGGGTGGGTCATCAGTAGCAAACTGTTGTGCGAATAGTTCCAAGGCAGCAGAACGATGGCACCAAGGTGATGTCCAGTAAGTTGCCGCACTGGTTTTGGTATCCTACAATGCTGCTCCGAATAACGGCGTGGAGCGCCCCGGGGGAGGCGGCGTGAACGGGCCTCTCCAGGTGGAGTCTCATCTGTTTTAGTGGGGCGCCCCTTTACCGTTTCAGTTGCCATTCCGTCCGCTTTTGGTCCACTGTGTCAAAATCCGCCATTCAGCTGAGTTGCGCCCACTCTTGCGGTGCAGCGATAGGCGGCTGTCACAGGACTCTCAAAATGGCGGCAGGCTGTTTCCTTTTTGGGCCTGGTCCACTGAAATGGCCCTGGGACACCTTGGAAATCGGACGCTTGTCTGCTAGGTCTTGGACCCCATTCTCGAAAGCGTCCCCTCCGCCTTGAGAATTCATCAAAAGTTTTGGGGGCTCCGACTCCTGCAGGCTTCTGGTGGGGAGCGGCTGCCATGATTGCTCGCGGAATGACCACGACTGAGCTACGAGATGGTGGTGCTTTCATGCTGACGCCAGCTTCAGTCTGAAACATCCAGAAACAAGGTGGGGCTTTCATCGTTTGGGGGAAAAAAAAAGTTTTCATCCAATGAAAAGTGTTGTTTTTAGGTCATATGATCAAGCCTTCCATCATTAGGAAACCAAAAGTAAAATGAACCAATGAAAAGTTTTATAAACAAGTCACATGACCTGTTATGCGGCATAGGGTATAAAATGCGGAGAAAATACATTGGCACGTGAGGCGGCGTCAGTAGCGGACCGATGTGCGAATAGGCCGAAGGCAATACAACGCGCCAAGATCCGGATGGCACCGAGGTGGTGTCATAGTTGAGAGTTCTGAGCAGCGGTTGTAACACTGTCTGAAGCTTATTTGCAGCTGCTGCAGCTTCACTACGCGCCAAGATCCGGATGGCACCGAGGTGGTGTGTAGGAAGTTGCCGCACTGGTGTGGCCATCCTACAATGCTGAAAGTCGGCGTGGGGCGCCCCGTTGGCCTGTGAGTTTGCGTCAGTAGCGGACCGATGTGCGAATAGGCCGAAGGCAGCACAACGCGCCAAGATCCGGATGGCACAGAGGTGGTGTCTAGTAAGTTGTCGCACTTCTGTGGCCATCCTACAATGTTGAAAGTCGGCGTGGGGCGCCCCGTTGGCCTGTGAGATGGTGTCAGTAGCGGACTGATGTGTGAATGGGGCCAAAGGCAGCGCAACAATATTTTCTACTATATTTCCGGTGTAGAAGACACCACAAGGCGCTGAGATGCCAAGATCCGGATGGCACCGAGGTGGTGTGTAGCAAGTTGCCGCACTGGTGTGGCCATCCTACAATGCTGAAAGTCGGCGTGGGGCGCCCCGTTGGCCTGTGAGATGGCGTCAGTAGCGGACCGATGTGCGAATAGGCCGAAGGCAGCACAACAATATTTTCTGACTGACACCACAAGGCGCTGAGATGCCAAGATCCGGATGGCACCGAGGTGATGTCTAAGTTGCGGACTGATGTGCGAATGGGGCCAAAGGCAGCGTAACAATATTTTTTGTATGGAAGATACCACTAGGCGTTGAGATGCCAAGATTCGGATGGCACTGAGGTGATGTCTAGCAAGTTGGTGTGGTCATCCTACAATGCTGAAACTCGGCGTGGGTCACCCCATTAGCCTGTGAGATGGCGTCAGTAGCGGACCGATGTGCGAATAGGCCGAAGGCAGCACAACGCGCCAAGATCCGGATGTCACCGTGGTGGTTTCATAGTTGAGAGGCACTTCATCTGCAGTGGGGCGCCGAGATCCGGATGGCACCGAGGTGATGTCTAGCAAGTTGCTGTACTGGTGTGGTCATCCTACAATGCTGAAACTCGGCGTGGGTCGCCCCATTAGCCTGTGAGATGGCGTCAGTAGCGGACCGATGTGCGAATAGGCCGAAGGCAGCACAACGCGCCAAGATCCGGATGTCACCGTGGTGGTTTCATAGTTGAGAGGCACTTCATCTGCAGTGGGGCGCCGAGATCCGGATGGCACCGAGGTGATGTCTAGCAAGTTGCTGTACTGGTGTGGTCATCCTACAATGCTGAAACTCGGCGTGGGTCGCCCCATTAGCCTGTGAGATGGCGTCAGTAGCGGACCGATGTGCGAATAGGCCGAAGGCAGCACAACGCGCCAAGATCCGGATGTCACCGTGGTGGTTTCATAGTTGAGAGGCACTTCATCTGCAGTGGGGCGCCGAGATCCGGATGGCACCGAGGTGATGTCTAGCAAGTTGCTGTACTTGTGTGGTCATCCTACAATGCTGAAACTCGGCGTGGGTCGCCCCATTAGCCTGTGAGATAGCTGTTCTTTGGATTTGGGCCTGGCTCGTCTGCTGTAGTGGGGCGCCCCTTTACCGTTTCAGTTGCCATTCAGCTGAGTTTCGGCTGCTCTTGATGCTACAGCGACAGGCGGCTGCAACAGGACTCTCAAAATGGCGGCCTGTTCTTTGGATTTGGGCCTGGTCCACTAAAATGGCCCTGGGACACCTTAGAACTCGGACGCTCGATTTTTTTTTCCTTTCCTGTACATGCAAAAAAAGGTAAATGCCCGGTACGTTACACGCTTCATCTGCCACGATGAACTCTCCAGAGGAACCGAAAAAAAATATAGTTGTGGTAACTATACCATGCATCGTCATATGGAGAGGTGGCACCAATTAATTATAGTGCTGCATAAAAGAGAGATTTGGAGGAGAACCCGTGACCTGCTAGTACATTCATCAAAGAAGTGGCACTGAGAGCTTCAGAGGCAAGGGAAACAGTCCCAAATATTTAGAAGAACTTTGGAAAGATTAAAATGACATGTTTAGATTGTGGCAAATTAATTTCATGTGGACAGATGAGTGTTACTCTAATAAATACAGCATATGAACATCATCATAGTCGATGGTTGGTAGAGACATTTTGACTATATCCTGGACCTGCCCGTCCTCGCCCAAAATGGCGCCAGAATAAATGGGACTCGTAACTCCTTGTTGTGTACTGGTTGCAGAACCTTGAAATCACGAGATACGTATGCAGTTTTGAAGCACATGGCGGGCGGGGACGAGAATTGATTGAATATTTCGACATCCCTATTGATATTAAGTTCTGATGTGTTATTGATTACTGTACTGTTGAAAGTTCGAATTAACGTCACCCATGGTACTTGCCCGCAAATGTATATCTAGATAATTTTATTGTAACTGGCCCTGTCGTATTTTAATTATAAAATGTACGTCCACCGATTCCGTAACTGTTAGACACCTTAGTTCTTGCAACCTAATGGCCCGCCCGTTACGTTCCTCTACAGTGTAAATGTCTATTCATCATATACGATTACAGTTTGCTCCGTGGCCGGCCCACGTGGTTATAGGCTCGTATTTGTATAATGAAATTTTCACAATAAAGGTTTTTAAAAGAAAACATGGTAGTAGTATATACATTGGTAAAGTTTTTAATAATAGTCACTGTTTTAGAATCATTAAAAGGCAAGTGAAATAAAGCAGACCAATTACATGAAGGGTAAAAGGTATAATACGAAGGAACGCAGTAAAGATAAATGGTCAAGGGCTGTTGTGTTTTCTATTCCTGCAACATAAAGTGATCGATAAGAATCTCATATTCAGGCGTATCGGCGACTAAGACAGCAGGTCGACCCTCTTTTGCTCAACGGCTCCGTCATGGGACGAAGAAACGCTCTTTTTCTCGAAAAAAGAATATATTTTACTTGCAGGACAGTTGTAAAATTTCCGGGAAAGTACATTAGCCTGGAACATTATAACATATATTTAAGAAAAAATAATGTTCGGAAGTAATGAAAAGCGTAATTTTTAGGTCATATGACCAAGCCTTTCATCATTACAATAAGAAAAGTAAAATGAACCAATGAAAAGTTTTATTAACAAGTCACATGACTTGTTATGCTTACGTTACGCGCTGCGCGCCCCGGATGACTTCCGGATGCGCTAACGCGGCGCGTCATATGACGCATTACGCGACAACGCAGGTACAGAATATAGTCAAAATGTCTCCACCAACCAGCGGTCGGAACACAACCCCTTTCAGCAGGCTAAATAGTTCTGTTAAATGACAACAGAAGGGACAGGCAACAAGAACCATCAGTCAAAGAGGGGAGGGCTAGTTCTTCTCTACCGGGTTACATTGGGGCGCTACCGGAACTGATCGAATTGGTAGTCTACAGTGTTTCTGGATGTTTCAGACTGAAGCTGGGGTTAGCATGAGAGCAGCACCATTTCGTAGCTCCGTCGTGGTCATTCCGCAACCAATCATGGCAGCCGTTCTTTATCGTTATTTTGGGCGGGGTGGGTGGCGGAGCCGAGCTGTTTTGCAGCCATCATTGTGTGGAGTTCAGTTCATCTCACTAGTTTTGTATTTGTCATGAGGGGTTGTTCCTAATGTTTCTATTTTAGCGAGGTCAAAAAGAGATCCTATTAGTGGCCTACTGATTTTGCTCGATTCCTTTTCTTTTTTTTTACACGATTTTTCGTTATCTGCAAAGACTAAACAGAGTATTGCGACTCTGTGTTTGTTTGTAAATAGAGAATGAACCAAAGAGAACTAATTCTAAAACAGTAAATACTTGGATAACAATGAATCAAATGGAGAGAGAAGCAGGCACGACGGATTACAATGGGGGCAAAGACCTGCGTTAACTACCTTTCACTATCTGCAAAGAGAGAGTACTCCTAATAGAAATGAGGGGGGGGGGGGGCACCATTCAAAGCAGATCAGTGTGCATAAACACGAAAATGTTTTCACTTACCACGTACTTGACATTCGACAGCTTATGATATTTGCTATTAAAAAACCATTGAAATTCACTGAAAAAACCATAGGTTATAGACCATATATAGTTAGGAATTAGCATTTACAAAACCTTGAAAATTCACTGAAAAGACCATAGGTTATAGACCATATATAGTTAGGAATTAGCATTTAAAAAACCTTATTTTACTCACACAAAACCATTGAAATTCCATATATAGTTAGTTGCACTAACTATATATCGCGCACCTGCAATCCACTGCTGATGATGTCACATATTACATCATTCATGACATGGTCAGTGACATCACTGATGACATCACTGATGACATCTCAAATGACATCACTGATGACATCACTGATGACAACATCCAGTGACTGTATGTTTCTGTAAAGTTAAAATGTGTCTTACATATTGAAGAATGAGTGGAAGTATAAGTGTCTGGACAAAGGATTTAGTAGGTGCATGACTGAATGCATGAGTGAGTGATTAAATGTGTCTCACTGAGTGCATGGGTTAGTGACTAAAGTGTCTTAATTTGTGCATCATTATGTCTGTTGTTCTGTAAACTGCTGCATGTTTTGATCAGTAGCTATATAATTAACTATATGGGTTACTGATTGATTGTCCAAGTATTTGTATGGGAGACTGAGTGTGTGTGTGGCTGGCTGGGAGGTGTGTGACTCTGTGCAGATCAATGTGTACTTATATCAATGATTGTATAACAAGGTAAGTATGTGTTAGTATATGTTTGAAAATATAAGGTGCTCTATGTTTAACTGTATAGACAAGAAAATGGAAGTGTGATTGATTCTTTACAGGACTGACTAGGTGTGTGAGTAACTCCATGGATGAGTGGCAGAGTGTGAGTGTCTGTATAGGTGTATGAGTGCATATGATAGTGTTGTAAAGATGAGTGATTGTATGTATGAATGATTGTATGGGTGAATGAGTGAATGTGTGTGTAGACGTAGGAATCAGTGAGTACATATGTAGTAACTAGTATTGGTGTGTCAATGGTTTCAAAAATTATACTCTGTATTTAACACTGGGTGAAACAGAGGTTATATTAAAATATGAGGAGATGCATTGTATTGTCACATGAATGATATCATCAGTGATGTGGTCATTGATGTCAAATGAGATGTCATCAGTGATGTCATCAGTGATGTCATTTGAGATGTCATCAGTGATGTCATCAGTGATGTCACTGACCATGTCATGAATGATGTAATATGTGACATCATCAGCAGTGGATTGCAGGTGCGCGATATATAGTTAGTGCAACTAACTATATATGGAATTTCAATGGTTTTGTGTGAGTAAAATAAGGTTTTTTAAATGCTAATTCCTAACTATATATGGTCTATAACCTATGGTTTTTTCAGTGAATATATATATATATATATATATATATATATATATATATATATATATATATATATATATATATATATATATATATATATATATATATATATATATATATATATATATTTTCACTGGAACACCCATAGGTTTCAGGCCTGTTATAGTTGGGAATTAGCATTTAAAAAACCTTTGAAATTCACTGAAAAAACATAGGTTTCAGGGGTCTTATATTTAGCTGGACATTTTATTCATACAATACCATTGAAATGCCTCTGATATAGTTAGTTGTACTAACTATAACTCTCGCGCCCGCAATCCACTGGTGATGATGTCACATATTACATAATTCATGACATGGTCAGTGAAATCTCTGATGACATCTCAAATGACATCACTGATGACATCATCCAGTGAATGTGGTTTGGTTGGTTATTTAAATATGAATTGTATATATAGCAATTTGCATTGAAGAATGAGTGGATATATAAATATAAATATCTGGATGGAGGGTTTAGTAGCAGTGTGATTGACTGTTTACTTGACTAATTTATAGTGTCTCAATAAATATATTGGATAGTGACTAAACTGTGTGAATATCTGTATCACTTTGTCAGTTGTTGTGTAAACTGCTTCTCCAGTTGGTTACTAGCTATGTGAAAGTCTATATTAGTTATTGATTAGTTTACTGACTATTTGTATGGGAGAGTCAATGTGTGTGTGGTTCAGTACGGGGTGTGTGACTGCCCAAAGATGTGTGAATAGTCCATTCAGTAGGTATATGAAGTTAAGACTACATGTTATAACAGTTGTTTGGGTGACTGAATATCTTTATGGGTGTGGTGATGAGTAAATATATCTCTCAATGGTACATGTCTAACAAACTAGAAAAATAAGAGGCATTGTATGTGTCTGTTGTTTATATATAAGTATGCATAAGACTTAGTGATTGTATGAGTGACTGTATGAATAACTGTATACTTGTAACAGTGATTTTATAACACGCTAAGTATGAATGACTAAACATATACATAGATGAAGTGGTGTTTGTGGTGTGTAGCTAAGTAAATGTAAGTATGATCCATTGTTTGCATAAGTAAGTAGGATGACATCATAAGTGAATAGGATGTGTGCTGGTGTGTAATGTCGACATAGGTGTATAAGTATATTTGATAGTGGTCTATTGATCATTGACAGCATGTATGAGTGAATCTTTAGGTAAGTGATTAGATGTGTGTATAGATCTAGGAATCACTGAGTGGGTTTTTAGAAACTTGTACTGGTGTATCAATGGATTCAAATAAGGTAGTTTGTATTTTACAGTGAGTGATAAAAGGTTATACTAGTGTATGATGAGGTGTAACTGATTGTCACGTGGATGATGTCAACAGTGATGTCATCAGTGATGTCATTTGAGATGTCATCAGTGATGTCACTGACCATGTCATGAATGATGTAATACATCAGTAGATTGCGGGCGCGAGAGTAATAGCTAGTACAACTAACTATATCGGAGGAATTTCAATGGTTTTGTATGAGTAAAATGTCCAGCTAACTATAACACCCCTGTAACCTATGGTTTTTTCAGTCAATTTCAAAGGTTTTTGAAATGCTAATTCCTAACTATAACATGCCTGAAACTTATGGTGTTTTCAGTGAATTTTGACGGTTTTTAAATGCTAATTCCTAACTATAACATGTCTGAAACCTATGGTTTTTTCACTGAATTTCAAAGGCTTTGTAAATGAAATTTTTTTAATGTATTAGTTATTATATTTATTTTATATATATATATATATATTTGATTTACTACATTTTTTTAAACTATTTATTTTAAGATATTTTATTTCTTAAATTACATTATAATTACATAATATATTACATTACAAAATATACTTTCTCAGAATGAATTACTTTATTTTAAATACTTTGCAAATAGGCAATAGCCTTTTAAGTACAGTAGTTACAGTTGTTGCAATGGGCAACACAATTTCAAACACAATGAAAAATTGTGCTCAATGGGAATTTCTAGTTAAATGCAATTAGTTACTTTATGGATTACTTTTCTAACCACAGGACTGGATCCTAGATTCAGTCTTGGGACATCTTAAGTAAACAGTTGAGTAAAAGCGTTTTGGTTACAGTAGTGATTTTTAAGGAATATTATTGTTTTTTAAAAGTTGGCAGAAACTTTTTCACATAGAGTTACCAATGTTATCATATGGGAGTAAATTTACTTACAGTTAAGTAGTGTTATCGTTACTTTTTCTTACTCAATGGTGGATCCTGGATCCAGCACTGATGCATCTCCTGTAAACAGTTAAAAGAATGCGTTTAAGTCATACAGGCGATTTTTAAGGAATATTTGTAGTTTGTGAAAATCAACACTTAGAAACTTTTCTGGTGAAAACTAGGCAATGGATTCCTATGGAAGGAAATGAAAGTTACTGGTAAGTACGGTTAGAATTACTTTTCAGGATCAGTACTGGGATTAAAGATGCAGCACTGAGGTCTCTCCTGATAACAGGTGAGTAAATCAGAATTCGTAGTTCGGCTGATTTTAGAGGAATATTTGTAAGTTTAAAAAATCAACACACTTTTTCAGCAAAAAGCAAGCAACGATATCATATGGAAGGAAATTCAAGTTACTGGTAAGTACGGTTAGAATTACTTTTCAGGATCAGTACTGTGCTCAAAGATACAGCACTGAGGTCTCTCCTGATAACAGGTGAGTAAATTGGAATTCATAGTTCGGCTGATTTTAGAGGAATATTTGTAGGTTCCAAAACTCCACACTTAGAAGAATTTACAAGTGAAACCAGTCAATGTTAGCCTATGGAAGAAAATTCAAGTTACTGGTAAGTACGGTTAGAATTACTTTTCAGGATCAGAACTTGGCTCAAAAATTCAGCACTAAGGTCTCTCCTGATAACAGGTGAGTAAATCGGAAATCGGAATTCAGCTAATTTTACTTCGGTCCAGTATATATAGAGCCACTTTTCTATACCATGCCCTCCATTCAACACTGTGCAAACACACCCTGTGGTGCGTTTTAAGTTGGGAGATTAAGTCCTCATGAATCCTGAGGGTCCCTAGGGTCAAACTAGCCCACTAGGTACCTCCAGTGAGCGCCACAGATCTGTGTAGCAGACAGGTGTAAAAATGGGCAAGGTCTCTGAACACCTCTCTGCAACACAGCTCCCTGTCGAATACTAGAGGTACCTGGTGGGCTAGTTGACCCCCAGGGACCCTCAAGATTAAAGAGGAATCAATTCCTCCACTTAAAACGCACCACAGGGCGTGTTTGCACAATGGTGAAGGAAGGGGGCGGGGCCTGAGGTAACATGTCTGCAAACATGCCTATGGCGCGTTTTAAGTTGGGCAAATAATTCCTCTTCAATCCTGAGGTCCCCTGGGGGCCAACTAGCCCACCAGGTACCTCCAGTATATGACAGGGAGCTGCATTGCTGAGATGTGTTCAGAGGCCACGCCGCTTTGACAACACTGCAGCGCAGCCCCGTGGTGCTTATTGGAGTTACCTGGTGGGCTAGTTGGCCCCCAGGGGACCTCATAATTGAAGAGGAATTAATTCCTCAATGTAAAACACGCCACAGGGTGTGTTTGCACACATATCAACCCAGACCACACCCCCTACCTTCACCACTGTGCAAATGCACCCCGTGGTGCATTTTAAGTTGGGGGATTAAGTCCCTTTGAATCCTGAGGGTCCGTGGAGTCCAACAAGCCCACCAGGTACCTCCAGTAAGCGCCACAAGGCTGCGTTGCTGAGAGGTGTAAAAAGGGGCGTGGCCTGGAGCACTTCTCTGCAATGCAGCCTTGTGGCGCTTACTGGAGGTACCTGGTGGGCTAGTTGGCCCCCGGGGACCCCAGTATTGAAGGGGATTAAATCCCCAATTTAAAACTCGCCATAGGGTGCATTTGCAGAGTATTTTTGTGAGGGGGCGGGGCCTAGAGAGGATCACGTCTTTTTTTTAAAAAAATGTGAAAGGGGGGCTGTGTGGCCCCCCTTTTCTTTTACTTTTATGGGGCCCTGGTGACCCCATACCCCAGGGCCTCACCCCAAAATTAAAATTAAAAAACATTATTTACGGGAAGGGAGCCGCGTGGCCCCCTCCCGTGGCCAATACCAGGCCCCGGGAACCCCATCCCCCGGGGCATGGCCACATTTTTTTATATTTTTATGGAGGGGGCTGTGTAGCCCCCCTCCACAGGCCACTTAAGGCCCCAGGGACCTCATCCCCTGGGGCGGGCCGTTGTTTTTTGTTTTTTTCTTAATGAGGGAGGGGGCTAAGTGGCCCCCCTCCCGGGTCACTTATGGCCCCGGGGACCACATCCCCCAGGGCCTGGCCTCCTGTTGGGGACCCCAATCCCCCCACAGTCCCAGCCAGTTCCCCGCCTCCTGCGGGAGCCGGCATTGCTTTTCCACATGGGGAGCAGCTAGCATGCTGCTCCCCATGTGGAAAAGCAATCTGCCTTGCTTCATTGAAGCGGGAGCAGGTTTCCTTGCTCTCGCTTCAATGAAGCAAAGCAGTTTGCAATGGCAGGGTGGGAGCCGCGAGGCTCCCGCCCTGCCATAGCAAACAGCAGTGTCCTGGGGGTAGGCACCCCAGGACACTGCAGGAGCCGGCCCTGGGGGTGGCGGTCCCCAGGGCCATCGAGGGCTCCAGGAGGGGCCCCACCTCAAAGCCCGGGGGGGCTGGGGGGTCCATCACGGACCCCCAATTTACATATTTCGACCCTGGGTAGGTGGAAATCCCTGGGCCGTGTGGGGGGGCTTAAGCCCCCCCACAGGATAGTTTATTTAAAAACAAGCCCGGGGGTGGCGGTCCCCAGGGTTGCAGGGGGGTATGAGCCCCCAGCCATACTTTTGTAAAAGCACCAGGAGTGGTGGTATCCGGGCTTGAGCCCCCCAGACAGGATATTTCATTTAAAAAAAAAAACAGGGGGTGGCTGTCGCTGGGGCTGCGGCGTGGCTGTGAGCCCCCGCCATATTTTTGTAAAAGCTCTGGGGTGTGTCTGTGCCTGAGAGCCCCCCACCTAATTTCATTAACCCCGGGGGTGGCGTTCCCCAGGGCTGCGGTGGGACCGCGAGCCCCCGCGTTTATTATAATAAATCCCCTGGGGGTGGTGTTCCCCGGGGCAGTGTGGGGGAGATTGGGCCCCCCCACTTTTTTTCAACATGCCCCTGGGATTCGGCCCCTGGGGGCTAATTAGCCTTGAAGCGCAGGAGGCCGTGCTTCGTTTTTTTTTTAATTGGCAGGATCCGCACATCCTGCGTGGATTTTGCCGATTTTTACGCATTTGAGAAACGCCCACTGGGGGCTGTATGTAATTTAAATAAACCGGAAATGAAAAACAATACGAGCCTGAGTTGCTGAGTTTGGGGCCCTTGAAGAAGAGGTTCTCCTTGAAACGCGTCGGCCAGAATAATGCAAAGTGGGGAAGGAAGACAGGCTGCATCACACTGCCTGCTGGTAGAAAGCTGTCGTGAGCCCTCCCAAAGCTCTAGGGCCATTGGTAAACACAAATTGGACACGGCAGCCTGGCCGTGGGGAGGTGCTCCATCACCGGCTGGCGGCTACGTTCAAAACCAGCTGGGAGAGGCTGCTACTTTGAACCTTCGAAGCGGATCGGCACAGCTTTCAATATGCTAATCTAGCCTGCCAGACTGACCCGCATCCTACTAAGGAACAAATTCAATTTTTTTAAAGCAAACCATCAACTTGATTACTAAAATTAAACACAGACTCTCGTATTGGGGACTTTGTGTCCCACAAGGCATCAGGACATCACGCATTTGTGAAACGCCCACTGGGGGCTGTATGTAATTTAAATAATACAGAAATGAAAAACAATACGAGCCTGAGTTGCTGAGTTTGGGGCCCTTGAAAAAGAGGTTCTCCTTGAAACGCGTCGGCCAGAATAATGCAAAGTGGGGAAGGAAGACAGGCTGCATCACACTGCCTGCTGGTAGAAAGCTGTTGTGAGCCCTCCCAAAGCTGTAGGGCCATTGGTAATCACAAATTGGACACGGCAGCCTGGCCGTGGGGAGGTGCTCCATCACCGGCTGGCGGCTACATTCAAAACCAGCTGGGAGAGGCTGCTACTTCGAACCTTCGAAGCGGATCGGCACAGCTTTCAATATGCTAATCTAGCCTGCCAGACTGACCCGAATCCTACTAATGAACAAATTCAATTTTTTTAAAGCAAACCATCAACTCGATTACTAAAATTAAACACAGACTCTCGTATTGGGGACTTCGTGTCCCACAAGGCATCAGGACATCACGCATTTGAGAAATGCCCACTGGGGGCTGTATGTAATTTAAATAAACCGGAAATGAAAAACAATACGAGCCTGAGTTGCTGAGTTTGGGGCCCTTGAAGAAGAGGTTCTCCTTGAAACGCGTCGGCCAGAATAATGCAAAGTGGGGAAGGAAGACAGGCTGCATCACACTGCCTGCTGGTAGAAAGCTGTCGTGAGCCCTCCCAAAGCTCTAGGGCCATTGGTAAACACAAATTGGACATGGCAGCCTGGCCGTGGGGAGGTGCTCCTTCACTGGCTGGCGGCTACGTTCAAAACCAGCTGGGAGAGGCTGCTACTTTGAACCTTCGAAGCGGATCGGCACAGCTTTCAATATGCTAATCTAGCCTGCCAGACTGACCCGCATCCTACTAAGGAACAAATTCAATTTTTTTAAAGCAAACCATCAACTTGATTACTAAAATTAAACACAGACTCTCGTATTGGGGACTTTGTGTCCCACAAGGCATCAGGACATCACGCATTTGTGAAACGCCCACTGGGGGCTGTATGTAATTTAAATAATACAGAAATGAAAAACAATACGAGCCTGAGTTGCTGAGTTTGGGGCCCTTGAAAAAGAGGTTCTCCTTGAAACGCGTCGGCCAGAATAATGCAAAGTGGGGAAGGAAGACAGGCTGCATCACACTGCCTGCTGGTAGAAAGCTGTTGTGAGCCCTCCCAAAGCTGTAGGGCCATTGGTAATCACAAATTGGACACGGCAGCCTGGCCGTGGGGAGGTGCTCCATCACCGGCTGGCGGCTACATTCAAAACCAGCTGGGAGAGGCTGCTACTTCGAACCTTCGAAGCGGATCGGCACAGCTTTCAATATGCTAATCTAGCCTGCCAGACTGACCCGAATCCTACTAATGAACAAATTCAATTTTTTTAAAGCAAACCATCAACTCGATTACTAAAATTAAACACAGACTCTCGTATTGGGGACTTCGTGTCCCACAAGGCATCAGGACATCACGCATTTGAGAAATGCCCACTGGGGGCTGTATGTAATTTAAATAAACCGGAAATGAAAAACAATACGAGCCTGAGTTGCTGAGTTTGGGGCCCTTGAAGAAGAGGTTCTCCTTGAAACGCGTCGGCCAGAATAATGCAAAGTGGGGAAGGAAGACAGGCTGCATCACACTGCCTGCTGGTAGAAAGCTGTCGTGAGCCCTCCCAAAGCTCTAGGGCCATTGGTAAACACAAATTGGACATGGCAGCCTGGCCGTGGGGAGGTGCTCCTTCACTGGCTGGCGGCTACGTTCAAAACCAGCTGGGAGAGGCTGCTACTTTGAACCTTCGAAGCGGATTGACACAGCTTTCAATATGCTAATCTAGCCTGCCAGACTGACCCGCAACCCACTAAGGAACAAATTCAATTTTTTTAAAGCAAACCATCAACTCGATTACTAAAATTAAACACAGACTCTCGTACTGGGGACTTTGTGTCCCAGAAGGCATCAGGACATCACGCATTTGTGAAACGTCCACTGGGGGCTGTATGTAATTTAAATAAACCAGAAATTAAAAACAATACAAGCCTGAGTTGCTGAGTTTTGGGCCCTTGAAGAAGAGGTTCTCCTTGAAACGCGTCGGCCAGAATAATGCAAAGTGGGGAAGGAAGACAGGCTGCATCACACTGCCTGCTGATAGAAACCTGTTGTGAGCCCTCCCAAAGCTCTAGGGCCATTGGTAAACACAAATTGGACACGGCAGCCTGGCCGTGGTGTGGAAAAGTAAATTTTGCCATGTTCTGTGTCTCTACGTGTCATCCATCATATGTTATGTGTGCATGACCAATATGCATATATTATTCCCCATGTCCGATTCAAGACGCAATTACAGTTGTGTCCTCCTCTAGTATGCCAGTTTCCAGTCCTCGTGAATACTACGAATATCAGGCCTATGTAAAGCTACGTTGCCACGTTTCTCAGTGTGCACGTTATTCTATTATAAAGTCCCCGTTTCCAGGCCTCAAAAGGGCCTGGACATCAGATTCAGCTCCTGCCTCCTGAAGCCTCGCTGAGGAGCGATCCAGCCCCCACCTGTATCCTCGACCTTTCACTTACTTCCTGCCTCGCAGTGCCCGGTGCAGCTTGGCTCTGTCTCTGAGTCTGCCAAGACTATGTTATGATTCCCGTTATCGGTTTAGTCCTCCTTCTCTGCATTCCTAAGCTACTGAACTGCATCAATAGTTTCCGTCATTGTCTAGCCTATTCGGCTCCATGTTAAGAGAAATACTGTATTTAATGGTCATTTAATATTCTTCATCACGCACTATATGTAGAATAAATGCATGCTCCAGTCTTAGAGTCAATTAGCCTTTCCCCTCCTGACTTCTAGTTTATATCAACATGTTCCCTAAACATCAGATACTAGATAGGGTTTAGGTACATGTCGCTCCGACCCTCCAGACTTTAGTCTCTGCTCCTAGCACAGAGTTCATAGCCCCCAGCTTCTCCTCGTAACACGTCATTACCAGTTTGCGCGCACCATCAGGTTAGAGGTCCCGGCTCCTTAGGTAGCCCCCTCCTATGTTTCCGCCCATTCATGACATATTCTGCTACGTTTGCATCACATGTCTGAGTTACACCTTCTTTTTACTCTTATCTTTCGCGACTGCTACGCGTCACGCCTTCTGCTCCACCCACTGCTACGCCTACTGCAATGTAATGTTATGTGTTCGCGCTATGTATATATGCTCCTGTATTGTTATTAAAAGTTAGCGCCCGCTCATCCCAGACCCAGCCCCAGCAGCTGCTGGGCCCTGTCATCCTATTCCTATGCAGGTTGTCCTGTTCCTGTCCTTATGCTGTATTAAACCTGCAAAACTCCTACTACCTCGAATCTTGACTCTTATTTATTGAGCTATCTGTTATTCATTCATTCACTCAAAAATAGATCCGGTATTATTTATTTATATACCACATAATGGCGCCCGAATAGGGACTTGCCCTTTCCCCACGCGTCGGTGAAGCCACGCCGACCCCCTGACCCTCTGCAGTCGTGACGGAACTCTTCTGCGCAGTGGCAGATATTTCTGCTCAAGTATCCCTCAGGCCCACGGAGGAGACGGAGGAGGCGGTCCAGCATCCAGACGAGACGGTGGAGGAACGCGGCGAGTCCCGACCAGAGCCCAAGCCAAGAGTCCAAGGTCCGAGGTATCCGGAGGTCCACCCGTAACTGAAGTCCGAAGTTCGTCGTCGTAGCAGTCCAGTCCAGTCCGAGGCCTTCCGTTCTTGCTGCCCGGTGAGTACCGTTACTGGGGTGGTATCTAGACAGGGTCAATTTGATTGACTCTGGTCTGTGGGTTGGTGGTACACAGTCCCACAAACGAAGTGTTCACTTCGGTGGATGCGGGTCCTGACGTGTCTCTTTATGAGACCGGTAAGTTTCGTACTGTTTCAGCAGTGCATCTAGTTTCTGTTCTAGTCAGTTTCTGTTCTCGAGAAAATTCACGTGTTCTGTTCTCAGTATTTCCAGGTAGTATTCTGTCCGAACTGTTATTTTAAATGTTTTTCATGTATTCTAATGTCGTGGTATGAATGGGAAATAAGTATCGTGTTTATTGTGTATTGTATTGTGTCTAGATTACAGTTCAGTCATGCCTATATTTTCCAAGTTACGTCAGTTAAAGACTAGAAAGGGTCTGCTGGAAGCAGCAGTTCCCGTCCCGCCCAGGGACAGTCCAGGTCACTTTATGTATCAGAAACATGGCATAAGTGCCATATTGTATCTAGATTTATGGGTAGAGTATACCAAACAGTTAGAAGAAAAGTATAGATGGCCCGTATCGGGTACATGGGATGCCGAATGCATCATGCGAGTAGAGGAAGCATTATGGAAAAAGAAAGCCAGACAATCACAGAAAGATGCCATCGAGTTATGGCGCAAAGAAGCTCATAAAAGAACCGAAAGAGAAATCAGAAAGTCAGAACTAAGTAGAGAATCCCAAGAACGAGCCCAAGAAAGAGAATTAATCGAGATAGGTGAACGAGTTAGAACTGAGCAATCAGACAGACAGAGGAATGCCCTCATCAAGGGTATGTATCCTCTTCTTGCTGAGGGCTTGCCAAAAGCGATCCCAGAGGCATCCAGTAATTTCCCGCCACCATTAGTTCCGACCAAGCTACGTCACAAACCGACCGCAGCTGATATTTTTATTTCGTCCTATCTGGACGACACAGTCCCCGAATATGCAAATCCTGTTCGCACTCCGCCAGTCCCTGTAAATCAGGTAATTCCTGCTCCTCCAGACACCGGGGTGCCCTTAACAGCCCCCCTGGGTCAGCCCGCCATACAAGTCCAGCCCACGTTACAATTACCGACCCTGCCAGGACGAAAAGCATCAGTTGATGATTCCAGTTTAGGGGCCGCAGGAGGAGGTCTTCCTCAAACTCCGCCGCCATACAAGCGTTTATCAGCACTCGAATTACATGCTCAAGCATCACAGCGTACTCCCAAGAGTAATAAGTCTGTTGCAGAAATCAGGCAAACCCTTGGCGAATGTGTCTATGACCCAGTTCCAGGCGAGTTTAATATGGTTTTATATTCCGTACGCGTAAGGAGAGTGACCGAGTATCTAGTCACCCTGCCGAATATGAAAGAAGATCTAGACAGGATATATCGTTTCATCCGTACAGGGGATGACCCACAAAGTATTAGTGATGCCATGTCTCAAAGGAAAGCCGAGATTCAGCGCATGATATTAAAGTTCTTAATTAACTGTCTAATAAGAGAACAGGATTACCCGTCTAAAGACCCGGAAGAAATGAAAACTCTAACAAAGTGGAGTGATAATATAGCCGAAGGAAAGCACAATACCATTAGTGCCATGGAAAGTATGTACAAGAAAATCCGTAGAGAGATAATAAAGATACACGAACAGCGTAAAGCAGCACAAGTAAGCGAGAAAGAAAGTACCTCTGATCCAGAGGAGGAAGACGACGAGAATACTGCCAGAATAGCGTATGTAGGAAAACCTAGATTTCCAGATCGCCATTTACGCCTAGAACATAAGCCAGTTTTCCATCATTCAGCACCAGAACAAGGTTCCCTAGAACAAGTGTTTCAAGCTACCGATCACATTCTGAAATCACGAATCGGTTATAGTGAGTTAAGTACTATGCATGAACAAGAAATAGTCCGGTCAGCAGTCAGATGGATTACTGATTCTACCACTTTTCCAGACGAAATAGTGGCACAAATGTTCCTGAAAATGCCCCCAGCCGAGCAGCGACTGGTGGGTATGTATATGATTCAGCACCTCATTACTCTGTATGAGGGTCAACATTCTGATCCAGGTCCGTTACACGATATCCTGAACGAGTTACTCCAGTATAGATGGAGAGGTCTAGGTACCGATTTAATTAGTGTCATTCTAGAACAACGCCACAAATATAGAACATTCTTGAACCCGCATTTTGTTCATGTCTCACCCCCAGAAAGTAAATCATTCTACATAGACAGACAGAATCCGTTACGAGAAGTCCACCCAGTTAGAGGAGCGGGTGGCGAAATGCAGCGAGTGTTTGTATACACTCCGATCACAAAGATGGAACTCCTCGAAATGAAGAAATTAATTCCCTGTCATGATAAAGATCCAGCAGGGTTCCATAGAGAATTAAAAGACATGCTCCGTATGGGAGAATACACTTACCCAGATATCATTAAAATGTTAAAGGTTCTGCTACCCGCAGGGGTGTATGAAAAGCTAAAGGAAAAAGAATGGGAGGTGGGAGAGAAAAAGATCGATTGGGCAGTCCTAGAAGCTGAAGATAAGATACGTGTACCAGGTACTGGTCTAGGAGAGAAATGTAAAGAATTACCAGAATTATTAATTCAAGTTTTACCCAGATTATTAACAACTAGAAAGGAAGACTGGGATGCAATCTCAGCCTGTAAACAGAAACAAGATGAAGATATTAGTGATTTTTATTCTAGGTTTGAAAAATGCTTTAGTATCAACAGTGGCCTCAAGACAAGTAGTGAGTCATACCCTCACCTTTTCGTTACCAAATTAGTCGAGAATTCAAGTCCACCAATTAAAAACCGAGTTCTGAAAGTCGAAAGTACCTGGCAAGCAAATACTCCGTCCCAGATGCTCCAGATGCTCCAGTACCACCAGAATAGAATCAGAGAAGAACAAGAACACGAGAGAAAACGTATGAAAGACACAAAGATGAAAGTGCTAGTTGCACAATCTGTTCCTCAAGACAGTCAGAAGAGGGGTCCGAATCAAGCCAGTCATCCTGCAGCTCCCGTTAAAGGGAACTGCAATTATTGTAAACAGCCAGGTCATTTTATAAATGAGTGTGCAGTTCTGAAACATAACATAGCTACTGGTAAGACTAAAGAAAGACCACGTCCGCCTAGACAAGAACAAGTTTCACAGACTCCTCAGTCACAGAATGCACCACAGACAGTTACAGCACCGCAGCCTATTGCTGCAACACAGCATGTTACATCGCAGATGTACCAGTATGCACAGTCTGAGTATCCAGAGTACCAGCCATATTCATGAAACAGCCTAGAGAGGGAGGTAGGCTTGCCTCTCATCGAGATACCTGTAGATCAAGAAGGTCCCTATGTTCACAGTCAAGTATTAGGGAAAGACAGAAAGTTTTTGATTGATACAGGGGCAAGTAGGACCACAATTAGTCATGCCGAAGTTCCAGGGGCTCCGCTCTCAGGCTCAAGAAATGTTTCCCTTGGATTTTCAGGAAAGCCTATCGTTAATGAGATTTCAAAGCCAGTCACTCTAGAAGTAGGTCCATTGTCCCGCACTACTGATCTGTTACTTACTAAGTCATGTCCAGAAAATCTATTAGGCATTAAAACACTGAAAGAATTAGGTGCAGTTATATGTTGTTCCCCAGAGGGAATACGATTGTTCCTACGTGACTTTAAGGGTCACTATGTATTACGAGATTTTGATTCCAGACTGTCTAAAGTTCCGCAGCATTTATGGGCGCAAGGTCCAACTGATGTAGGTTATATGCAAATCACACCCCATCGTGTGACCCTGAAACCAGGTGTAGTGTTACCCCGAATCAGGCAGTATAGATTGCCACCTGAGGCTGTAGCAGCCTTATCCAAAATTATAGACGAGCTCATGGCTCAAGGAGTAGTTGTAGAAACTGACTCCAACGTATGTAACTCTCCGATCATTCCAGTCATGAAACGTACTGATCCAAATGCACCCCCAGTATATCGATTAGTGATTGATTTACGAGAACTTAACAAATGTATTATTCCGCAGTACCCAGTTGTCCCAGACATCTCTTCTCTATTAACAGCCATTGATTCCGAAGCCACGTTCTTCACTGTCATAGACCTCAAGAACGCATTTTTTAGTGTTCCGATTCATCCAGACAGCCAGTTTCTTTTCGGATTCTGTTTAAATGGAAGGAGCTATATGTTTACACGCGCTCCTCAAGGTTTCACAGAAAGCCCTAGTATTTACAGTCAAGCACTCAAGAGACAACTAGACAATATTCACATGCCAACTGACACTGCCCTGCTCCAATATGTCGATGATCTACTGATCACAGCCCGTTCTGAACGTGACTGCGAGCGAGCGTCACTGACGGTTCTGTATTTCTTAGCCGAGATGGGGCACAAGGTGTCCCCTTCGAAGCTTCAATTCTGTGTCCAGCAAGTGGTCTACTTAGGACACTTACTGTCCAAGAGGGGTAGGCAGTTGACACCAGACCGTATCCAGTTGATAGCGAGTCTTCCTCAGCCCAGGACCCAGAAGGAGGTACGTGCCTTTATCGGCCTTACTTCTTATTGCAGACAATGGATTCCCCAGTATGCATTTCTAGCCAAGCCACTGATACAGTTAACGACACAGGAGGCAGCCGTACCGACTGTTCTCCCTTGGACATCTGAACATACACTTAGTTTCAACGAGTTAAAGAAAGCTTTATGTCAAGCTCCAGTTCTAGCTACACCGAACTACAGTAAGCCTTTTACACTTTTCGTTACTGAACGTGAAGGTACAGCATTATCTGTTCTCACACAAGATCAAGCAGGACAATACAAGCCTTGTGCTTATTTTTCGAGCACACTAGATCCAGTCGCCCAGGCTCTGCCTGCGTGCCTCAAGTCAGTTGCAGCCACAGCACTAGCTATCAGACAAAGTGATTCCATAGTTTTAGGACATACCTTGACAGTACAAGTCCCACACTCCGTGGAAGTTCTTTTAAACCGAACACAAACACAGCACTTGACAATTGCACGTTTAACAGGTTATGAATTGACACTGTTCCAGCCACACATAGAAATCAGACGCTGCAACGTTCTGAATCCTGCTACATTGTTACCATCAGTTAATTCAAATCCAGCCACACATGATTGCGTGGAAGTAGTTAACATTACGACAAAGCCAAGACAAGATCTGACAGATATTCCGTTACCAGACCCTGACCTGACACTTTATGTGGATGGTTCATGTATGAGGACTAGTACAGGAGAACTAGTAGCCGCGTATGCAGTGACTACTGATACTGAAGTTATTAAGACACACCGCATTGATACCCTGTCCGCTCAAGCAGCAGAGCTAGTTGCTCTGACACAAGCCTGTATACACTCCAAGAACCTGAAAGTTAATGTTTACACAGATTCACGTTACGCATTTGGAGTTGTACACGACTTTGGAGTGCTCTGGCAGGAGAGAGGTTTCATGACTTCTCATGGAACCAAGATTCAGCATGGTCTCCTTATCCAAGCTCTGTTAGATGCAATACATTTACCGACATCCATTGCTATCATGAAATGCAAAGCACATACGAAAGTTACTGACATTATTTCCCAAGGTAATGATCTAGCAGATCGCACAGCCAAGCTTACAGCACAGACTCTAGACAGTCCAGTTAACATGACACACACTCCAGATCCGACTACATGTATGACAGTTAAGGACCCTACACAAGATGTCATAGATATCCAGTTACATGCTACTCCTGAAGAAATCAAGAAATGGTCCGAACAAGGAGGGGTCCAGACAGATCAGGGATGGTTAACAAAGGGTAGGACCGCATGGTTTCTCCCCGACTCTATGGTTCAAGTCATCATTAATACCGCACATAGTCCAGCACATTTAGGAGAAAAAGCTATGTTAGACAGTATCCAGAACATTTGGTTCAACAAGCATTTACGAGCTGCAGCCAAGCAGAAAGTCCGTACCTGTATGATATGTTGTCAGTTTAATCCAGGTAAAAGTGTCCCGGTGGAACAAGGTGGTTTCCAGCCCCCTGACCACCCTTTTGAGGTCCTCCAGATGGATTATATTCAGATGGAGCGATGTCGAGGTTTCAAGTATGTCCTTGTAGTTGTATGCGCTTTGTCCAGATGGACAGAAGCATATCCAGTTCCAGATTACACAGCCGCGACCACTGCCAAGCAGTTGGTTCGTGAATTCTTCCCTCGATATGGACTCCCTAGAGTCGTATATTCTGATAACGGTCAGCCATTCTCATCTGAACTGATGAAGCACGTTTCCCTGTTGTTGGGGTACCAGTGGAAGTTTCATTGTGTACGCCATCCTGAAGCAGCCGGTCTAGTCGAGAGACATAATCAGACTCTGAAAATTCGAATTGCCAAAATATGTAAAGATAAGGGTGTGGACTGGCTAGTAGCTCTGCCAGTTGCTTTGTTTTACATGCGCATGGTCGCACATTCCAGATCAGGTCTGTCCCCGTATGAGGTCGTTTTCGGCCGCCCCCCTAACATGTGGGGTACTCCTAGACCCCGAAGTATTACTGATGTTTCATGTAATATGCTGACAGATTACCTAGCTTCCTTGATGTCTGCCCTCAACTCATGTCGTTCACAGGTTGCCGCCGCATTTCCAGACAATACCGAGGTGGCACCGCATGAAATCGTTCCAGGTTCGATGGTGCTCGTCCGGAACTTTGACAGATCAAGTCCGCTGGAACCACGTTGGAAGGAGCCCCGTCAGGTCCTCCTCACCACCCGTACAGCCGTGAAGTTGGAAGGTCGCCGCGGCTGGGTACACCTTTCGCACGTCAAGAAATTCTACGGATTGAAACCGGTCTCCAAGAACATTTCCCAGGATATCAAGACTTGTCAAAATATTGCTCTCAAGGACTGTCCCGCAAATGACATTGATACAACCCCTCCCTTGGTAGAGAAAACTCCGCAGCAGGAGTATAAGCAAAAACTCCGGTCTAGTAAAATAAGTCAGTCAGTTTGATTGTATAAGTCCTCCCCTAGGTGAAACGGTTAGACTGTTTCTGACATGTATAAAATAGACCCCCATAGTGAGAGAGTTAGTCAAAACTCAAACCGATGTATCGTTTTTCTGAGTTTCATATTATTCATCAGCATAATGATTTCCTGCACTAGTTACGCATTTTTCCTGTGTTTCCCAGTTCCTCATGTAAATAAGCATTCTAATGTTACAGTAGAACACACGTTTAGTGATCTGCCTCCTCACGAATATTCATACCGCCTCGCTATGCGCAATAACTCATTTATCCGCATGTTACATTACTCACACCAGACCAGCAATGCCACTAATTGTTGGGTGTGTGGTCGACTCCCCCCTTTCCAGACACCGAAGGGAGTTCTGCCACTTTTTCCTTATCCTTTTTCACATAATGGTTCGTGTGGAGCATGGTCCACGTTAACGTCATCCTCAACAGATATGTCTTTTCTTAACAGCACATGTTTCCCAGACAAGCAAGGTTTCCCCCACAGAACAGGTTTAGATCTAGAAAATGAAGTGTACAATTTAGGTAATTATTCGTCGAATTTCATGGTCCTGAATGTTCAGTCTGATACTACTCCAGACTCACCTGCTATTTCAGTATTACCAGTCAAAGGCGAATTATGTGTCCGTAATTATGGTTCTGTACACGTAGGACATAGTGATTGTACTACTATTATCAAGTATAGTGACAGTGGGAAATCTATTTTTAAAGCTTCACGTCATTCTTATTTTGTTTGTGGTCAAACCGCATATGTTCGTCTGCCCCTCGATTGGGAGGGAACCTGTTACATTGCCTTCCTACTGCCACCTGTTTTTCTAGCCCCACCTGACTACCATAGGAATTCCTACCTAGTACATACCAGACACAAGAGAAACCTCCCGATTGTCGATTATACTGAAACTGCTGCAGAGCAATTCATTGATATTGATAAAGGTATTTTCCCTTATTTAGGCACAGTTGTAAATAGTAAGCTAATCCGTAGGTTAACAAGAACCCTTGAAGCTGTAGTAGATGAGACTGCCTCCGCTCTAGGTAACTTAACCGAAGAGCAATCCTTTATGAGAATTGTTGTGCTCCAGAATCGTCTCGTCCTTGACGTCATACTGGCCGATAGGGGCGGGGCCTGTAGAGTCCTCGGATCCAGTTGTTGCATTTTCATTCCAAATAACGCGCCGTCTGTTTATTCAGCTATAACCAGACTCCATAAAATTGCCCATCTGTTACACCAAGATCCAGGCATCTGGACATGGTCCGGTTGGTTCTGGAATATAATTTCTGCCTGGGGATGGAAAGTCCTGTCCTTTCTAGGTATCGCAGTAGCGATCATATTCAGCTGCTGCCTCTGTATACAATGTGGCCCTGCGATTTGCGGCATGTGTGCTACCTCTTGTATTCCTAGTCCCAAGCCCCGTTCTAAATCCCGTTCCAGGATAATTCGAGACGAGCAAATGATACTGTATGAAATGATAGACGGTATCATGAATATTGATGTTTCCTGATGGAAACGTAGTGACAAGGAGGGAATGTGGAAAAGTAAATTTTGCCATGTTCTGTGTCTCTACGTGTCATCCATCATATGTTATGTGTGCATGACCAATATGCATATGTTATTCCCCATGTCCGATTCAAGACGCAATTACAGTTGTGTCCTCCTCTAGTATGCCAGTTTCCAGTCCTCGTGAATACTACGAATATCAGGCCTATGTAAAGCTACGTTGCCACGTTTCTCAGTGTGCACGTTATTCTATTATAAAGTCCCCGTTTCCAGGCCTCAAAAGGGCCTGGACATCAGATTCAGCTCCTGCCTCCTGAAGCCTCGCTGAGGAGCGATCCAGCCCCCACCTGTATCCTCGACCTTTCACTTACTTCCTGCCTCGCAGTGCCCGGTGCAGCTTGGCTCTGTCTCTGAGTCTGCCAAGACTATGTTATGATTCCCGTTATCGGTTTAGTCCTCCTTCTCTGCATTCCTAAGCTACTGAACTGCATCAATAGTTTCCGTCATTGTCTAGCCTATTCGGCTCCATGTTAAGAGAAATACTGTATTTAATGGTCATTTAATATTCTTCATCACGCACTATATGTAGAATAAATGCATGCTCCAGTCTTAGAGTCAATTAGCCTTTCCCCTCCTGACTTCTAGTTTATATCAACATGTTCCCTAAACATCAGATACTAGATAGGGTTTAGGTACATGTCGCTCCGACCCTCCAGACTTTAGTCTCTGCTCCTAGCACAGAGTTCATAGCCCCCAGCTTCTCCTCGTAACACGTCATTACCAGTTTGCGCGCACCATCAGGTTAGAGGTCCCGGCTCCTTAGGTAGCCCCCTCCTATGTTTCCGCCCATTCATGACATATTCTGCTACGTTTGCATCACATGTCTGAGTTACACCTTCTTTTTACTCTTATCTTTCGCGACTGCTACGCGTCACGCCTTCTGCTCCACCCACTGCTACGCCTACTGCAATGTAATGTTATGTGTTCGCGCTATGTATATATGCTCCTGTATTGTTATTAAAAGTTAGCGCGCGCTCATCCCAGACCCAGCCCCAGCAGCTGCTGGGCCCTGTCATCCTATTCCTATGCAGGTTGTCCTGTTCCTGTCCTTATGCTGTATTAAACCTGCAAAACTCCTACTACCTCGAATCTTGACTCTTATTTATTGAGCTATCTGTTATTCATTCATTCACTCAAAAATAGATCCGGTATTATTTATTTATATACCACAGTGGGGAGGTGCTTCATCACCGGCTGGCGGCTACGTTCAAAACCAGCTGGGAGAGGCTGCTACTTTGAACCTTCGAAGCGGATCGGCACAGCTTTCAATATGCTAATCTAGCCTGCCAGACTGACCCGCATCCTACTAAGGAACAAATTCAATTTTTTTAAAGCAAACCATCAACTCGATTACTAAAATTAAACACAGACTCTCGTATTGGGGACTTTGTGTCCCACAAGGCATCAGGACATCACGCATTTGAGAAACGCCCACTGGGGGCTGTATGTAATTTAAATAAACCGGACATGAAAAACAATACGAGCCTGAGTTGCTGAGTTTGGGGCCCTTGAAGAAGAGGTTCTCCTTGAAACGCGTCGGCCAGAATAATGCAAAGTGGGGAAGGAAGACAGGCTGCATCACACTGCCTGCTGGTAGAAAGCTGTCGTGAGCCCTCCCAAAGCTCTAGGGCCATTGGTAAACACATATATATATATATATATATATATATATATATATATATATATATATATATATATATATATATATATATATATAATATGCAGTAAAACATGTTTTTTAAGGGTTTTACAGCAATGAATTGAATATTTAAATTCTTAACATATTTATATGTTTTATATTTATTCTCAATTGCTGTGAGGTATGTGAATATTTACACAACCCTTAGGGCTTTGTCTCATTTCGAATACTGTGATCAATGTAATATTGTTGAGGCAAAGTTCTTTCTATGTGCTAATGTAAGCATAGTATATCTTCTATGTCAGTGAGCATGGCACGTTTCACTTTAAGTATAAAAAAGCACTCCGCCCTTTGATCGTTGTCATGTGATCAAGGCCTCTTCAGAGTGAAACGCGTAATTGTGGCATGGTGTTGAGCACGAATAAAACATAACTGCACCAGTTTTGGGTCTCACTTCGTCTTTTGTCAAATACCTGAGAAGATGTCCCTCTGCCATATATATATATTACCTACTGGCGATAGCCAGTAGGTATATATAGTTAGGATTGTTTTCCATAGGGAAATCGCAACATTCTATTGGGAATAACTTTGGCGCCGGTTGAGGAATCGTCCTGAAATTTTCCTTAACTTTGCCTCGCGGCGCTCTGCTCCTTCCCTGAAAGTTTGGGGGGGACTCGTCAAGCGGGGGCCGAGATAAAAGGGGGGTCACAAAACGTGTTTTCCCCATGTTAATTTCCATAGGGCACTTACTACTTTTGGCATTCACAGAATGAATTTACTACTTTTGGTATTCACAGAAGTTAGGATTTTGTCTTAAGTCTGTCTTAAGTCTGTCTGTCTTAAGTTTGTCTTACGACAAACTTAAGACAAAATCCTAACTTCTGTGAATACCAAAAGTAGTAAGTTCATTCTGTGAATGCCAAAAGTAGTAAGTGCATTCTGTGAATACCAAAAGTAGTAAATGCAATCTGTGAATATCAAAATAGTAGTGAGTTTAGGATAGAGTCTTAAGTTCATTCTGTGAATCGGGCCCAGAGTATCATATTTAAATCCATTGTCCCAGCAATACAAATATCTAAAAATCCACTCAGTGATTCATAGATGTATACACACATCTAATCACTTACCTATGGATTTACTCATACATGCTGTCAATGAACAATAGAACACTATCAAAAATACTTATACATCTATATCGACATTAAACAACAGCACGCATCCTATTCACATATGAAGTCATCCTACTCACTTATGCAAACAATGGATCATACTTACATATTTACTTAGCAAAACACTTATACAAACACCACTTCTTCTATTCATTTAGATAGTAAGTCATACTTAGTGAATTATAAAATCATTATTACAAGTATACAGTTATCCATACAGTCACTCACACAATCATTGTGTCTTGTGTATTGTAGGAAGGTGGCTACCTGACTATGGTTACCCCACATTTTTTGCCTTGTGTTTAGCTGGATTTTGACTTAGTTGACCTGGTTCCCTGTCAATCAGGGCCCCAGTCCATCTGCTCTCTCTGTAAAATGGATTCCATGTACCCTAGGTACATACCACAATTGGAAATGGACCCCTTGTCAGCCCCTGTACCATGCACTATGGGTGCTCAGGGCATAGGTGCCACCAAGGCCTACCAGGGACTGCAGCATATCTTTTGCCACCCCTGGCTTGTTTCTTAAATTGACACAACTGGCTGATCACTCAGCTGGGGCAAGGTGGTGTAATCACCCCTTGCTTAGGTATAGTATACCTATATCTAAACCTATATCTGGACACATATAAACCTGTGAGCCACTCCTATGGAAGGCCTCATCAATCCTGGAGGCAGAGTGCGTGGTTTAATGTGAGATGGAGCTCTAGCATGAGCTGAGCCTGTCTGCAGCCGTCGGGAACAAATCCCTAAGCTGTTTCAGGATAATGCTATACCATATACTCTTAAGTGCATTATAATCCTCGCGGTTATATAGCAACTCTGGTTTGGCTTTATCAAAACATGTCGTGTAAGGTGTCATACAATTTGGAATACTATCCCCTCGCCAGTTCTGGCGACGGGGATAGCATTCCACCCCTCTAGAGGGGTAAGACATGTTACTTTACTTAAATGCGGTTAATTTCTAAAAGGGCCTCAGATCCACAAAATAGATGCTTCTGCCACAGACACGAGTCTGACCCCCTGAAGCTGACCGAAACTCAGCCCAAGGGGCCTGGACAAAGGGTTTCCTGTCGCAGGGCGGTGTTACAACCCCCCAGACAGGAGATAGTGGATTGTAGCAGGGAGGTTTGAAAGAAACCAGACACTGCCTGGGGAGCAAAAGGCTGCCCCTTGCATAATCCGGCCAAACCGGTTCTGGGGCACTCCAGCCCCTGTCCCAGCGCGGCCAGGATCAAAGGAAGGGGGTGTATCCACCCACTTCCGGGGTCCCACCCATAGGAGGGGACCTAGCAGGTAATCCAGCCCCCCAGATTCGAATAAGAGTGGGAGCAGTGCCAATGCACGTCAGATTATCCTGATGAAACATAAGAAATGAAACTCTGGACCCTTCGACATCCTACTCAACGTAGAAGACTGACGAATCTCCCTTGTGGTCAAGGAGTGACCACCCTGTGCAAACAGGCACCATCCAGCCCTCGACATCTACTTTGTTGCAGTTCCTGCCGGAACTCGAGCGACAGAGATCAACTAGATCAAGCTTGCCTGCCTTCTAACAGCCCGATCCACAGTCCCTGCAGAGCTGAGACCCGTGGAGGCGACCGGAAGTGTGGGGCATGCCATCTTGGAAAGACGACGAGACGCTGACCGTGCAGCCCACGAGTGACCCTCGAAGCTGTACAACGAGGTTTGAGAAGCCCCAACCCTGAGCCACTCTTGCACCGAAGTTCAGCCCCCTACACTCGACGAGTGCTGTGTGGGGCCCTTCTGCTTCTTTTGGCTCACCGCATTGGCCAGGTCATTGCCAGCTGGCTTGTGGCCCCTGTGCCAACAAAACTTGAAAGACGACTTGTGATTCTGGTTGCTCCAGATTTGCACCAGCTCCCCTGAAAAGGAGCCCCCACTCTGACCCTCCTGGTCCGAGTGAGAAGCAATCTTCCAGTTCCGCATGGATTGCTTTTGCCAAGTGTTGTTTGCTCCAATCTTGAAGCCGACAGCGCCGACGATGAGAGCCTGCGTTGGACAGATTGTGACCTGCTCCTGGACTTCGTAGATGCCCCAGAGCCCACGCGACAGCAGAGAGAAGCTCCTCGACAACCACCTGATTGCGCCCGACATTGCCTGGTTCCGTCCTGGTTCCACCCTGGTCACTGCTGAGTGACCCAGACTCTGTCCCCTCTGCTTTCAGGTACTTTTCAACTCAAGTCCACCCTTGGACTCCACCAGACACTTCTCCTTCACCTCGCCTGCAGCCCTTTCAGCTCCAAGCACCAAGAACCTGCGTGACGAAACCCGACTCAACTTCGACCCTGTGCACCCACTTCCTGTGGGTGAGGTAACATTGCAACGCTGGTGTTCCCACACTGGTACACACCT
Source organism: Lissotriton helveticus (assembly GCF_964261635.1). Lineage (NCBI taxonomy): Eukaryota > Metazoa > Chordata > Amphibia > Caudata > Salamandridae > Lissotriton > Lissotriton helveticus. The sequence continues at coordinate 947,389,577 of NC_136068.1, forward strand.
CTAGGGTCTGTGTCTTAAGTTTTGTTCCTCTAGGTTCAGCGGAAGTGTCCTTAAACTCTAACTTTGTAACTTTTACGCACCATTGGTTAACATTGATGCATGCGTGCACTTTCTGCACTGCACCCGAATCCCGCGGGCTTTTCCCGACTTCAGCATTGCTTGTCCCGACTGCTCCCAGCGATTACCTAGGCCCTAGGCCTAACCACTGATCAAATGGTCTCTCTTATACCATTTTTTTAGTATATGGTTTGAGTGGCCCATTGGCCTCATCCAAAATTGTGCAACTTTGTATGTTATACTGTGCTTTTGATTTAACGCTTGTGCCCCTTTATTCATAAAGAATACTGGGGATTGTTTTTAGTAATAAATACATATATTTTTATAATATATACTTGTGTGGTGTCCTTTCAGTTGATATTACAGGATTGTATGTGGTAAAACAGCTCGCTTAACACGACCTCTTAAGTTAAGCCTTTAGGCTGCTTAGTCCATGCTACCCCTAGGATAGCTTGTCTAATAAGGTTGACTTACAACCAGACACCATAAAGGTTGTTTGGACTGATAGAAGGTGGTTCCAGAATTGGAAACATCATATATCAGGCCAACTTCTCACATTGGTGAGCAGCGGTGCGGATTTGAGCTTGCTGTTTGTTTTACCATTGCAATCTTTTTATCAAATTGAAAGATCACATCAAGTACCTCTAGGTACATATAAATCAAAAGCTTAGCATATTTAAGTTCTACTGAACTTAGTAGTTGTAGATTAAAGGGATTGGCACACCCTGACTACAACTCACTAGCAAGGTACAGTAGGGAAACACTTAGTGTAGGTAGGTGCATCACTTACACCACACTAGAGTCATGTCTGACACAGGAAAAGCCTCAGGGTCTGTTCCTGTGACAGTTGACCTTACCCAGGCAACTTCCAGCTATGACAAACTAACCCACAAAGACTTGGTTGCCTTGTGCATCTCAAGAGGGTTAAAAAGGGGCAGAAGTCCCACCAGTCCTTCCCTGATAGCCATTCTAGAACAGTATGACTTGGAAAAGGCAAATGCAGTTCCCTTAGAATCAGGAGATGGAGTGGACCCCACAGCCACTGAGACCACCCCAGAGGAGGAAGAAGAGGAGGTAGAAGAGGAGGAGGACTCAGAGGTAGAGGACCCTGAAGATCAGGATCAAGGGGTTAACCAGGTTGTAGTTGCCAGGCTTAGCCAGGCCAACTTAAACCTACTTGGGAATGGAGAGAGGGCCAGCACCTCCCCAGACCCTATCACCTTCTCCCAGGCAACAGAAGAGTGAGATCTCCAGCAGGGGACTCTCATGTTTCTAGTGCCTCAAGAGAATCTCAGAGAGGAATGACTCCCTCTCAGAAAAAAGAGCATGAGGCAAGAATGAAGGCTGTCAAACTCCAGATAGAGAGGGAGGAGGTAGCCCTGGCTCAAGCTAGACTTGCCTTGGCAAGAGAACAGAAAATGTGTGGCTTAGATGCCACTGGTGGCAGCAATATTCCTAAAGAGAAACCCAGGTCCTATGATAGTAGAAACCTGACAAAGATTGTGCCCCCCTACAAGGAAGGGAATGACATCCACAAATGGATAACTGCTCTTGAGAGAGCCTGCATGGTACAGCAGGTTCCTGAGGAACAGTGGGCAGCAATCTTTGGTACTCCTTTTCAGAGAAAGGGAGAGATAAGCTCCTCACTGTTAGACATGAGGATGCAAACAATTACAAAGTCCTGAAGAGTGTTCTGATAGATGGGTTTGGCTTAACCACTGAACAGTACAGGTTAAGGTTCAGAGATACCCAGAAGACACAGACTCAGGACTGGACTGATTTTGTAGATTGTGCTACTAAGGCTCTGGAGGGTTGGCTACATGGCAGCAAAGTACATGACTTTACAGGATTGTATAATTTGATTATGAGGGAGCAGATCCTAAGTAATTGTCAGAACCAGCTCTTACACCAGCACCTGGTGGACTCAGATTTGACCTCTCCCCAAGAATTGGGAAAGAGGGCAGATAAATGGGTCAGAACCAGGATTAGGCCTAAGAATCAGGACAGTAACCAGAAGAAGGAGTCTACCAAGCCTCGAATTAAGGGTGGGGATAAAAGTAAAGAAAAGACTTCCCCAGGGCCCCAAAACTCCAAGAATGGGGGTGGGTCCCAAGACACTTCTTCAACTGAGAAAAAGCCTTATTGTTATACCTGTAAACAGGTTGGGCATTACAAAACAGACAACTGTTGTCCCAAGAATAACAATAAAGAGAATATACCTCCAAAGCCAGCTCCAACACCTCCTGTTACTGTCAGCAGTAATCCCCCAGGAAGTGGGAGCACACCCAGGAATCTGGGTGGGTTTACTTTTGGAGCACAGGTGGACCCTGGCCTATCCAGGTCCCCATCACCCAATAATCTTGTTTATGAGACTGGCATGGGGTTTGCCAACTTCTCTGATTGCCCAAATACTTTGAGCAAATATAGACAAGAACCCATCATCAATGGTTTGAAAGTTGAAGCCTTTAGAGACACAGGGGCTAGCATCACCATGGTGGCTGACTGTATAGTCCCCTCTAAGCAACTTTTACCAGGTGCCACATACCAGGTAACAAACATTGATGGAATCCAGACAAATCATCCCATGGCAGTAGTAAGTCTCAGCTGGGGAGGTGTCACTGGCCCAAAGAGAGTGGCAGTATCATCAAACTTGCCTGTAGACTGCCTACTTGGTAATGATTTGGAAATCTCATCCTGGGCTGAGGTTGAACAGGAAACCCATTCTAGAATGGTAAATTCCAATGGAAAGGTTAGTGGGGCTATAATGGCTACAGCCCCAATTCAAGATGTCCTTCCTAAAAAGGTTGGTAGGGCTGAGCAACTCTCTGCCCCATCTTTAGCAAATGCTCTTCCTGAACAGAATAGCAAAGCTGTTATGATAACAGCAGAAACCCAAACTGAGTCCCCTCCTGAAAAGGTTGGTGGGGCTGTGATGGCCACAGCCCAAACTCAAACTGATATGTGTGTTGTGAAGCCTGAAAAGATGGATAACTCCACACAAACTGAGAGCATGGAGGAGGAAGAGAAATCTTCCCCTCACCAGACATTAGGACAGGATCAGCCTCCTCAGGGAACTGATCCTACCCCTGATGAAGGAACTGCCCCAGAGGTTGTTAGGCCTGGCCTGACAGAGCCTCTGATGGCAGTGGACCCTTCTCAGGTGGGACCCAGTCTGGAGCAGGTAACCTGCCCCTCTCTCCCTTGCCTTAGCCAGCCCAGGGTTGCAGAGGACAAGAAGGACAGTGAGACCCAGAGGGCCCCCTGTCAAATAAAGCACCCCATCAACAGATTAGGGGCACCAAAACTAGTAGCCCTAGTGAGGTGAAAACTTTAAAAACTCCTGAGGGAGCCCCCTTAAAAACAGTTAGGGACCTCCCACAGATGGATTCTGTTGGGCACAGCCAAACCTGGGACCCAAAGGGCCCAAACCTGAACTGTCCCTCCAGCAAGCCAAACAGAGGGACCCAGCCTCCAGCTTTAGGTAGCCAGAGGTTGACCCTGAGAGCACAGTGCAACTCAGTTAGAGAAAGAAAGGCACACATGGTGGAAGATAATTGGAGGAAGCTGAGCCCTAAATTAGTGGAGCCTCACTTCAATACTCCATATCCAAACCAGCCTTTAACTTTGCATAAACACACCCAAGGTAGTGATTCCCTTTGGTGGAGACCCTCTAATACCCTAAGGGTGAGGGACTGCTTAGTGGACCATGAGACAGGGGGTACCCATGCTAGTGCAGGTACTTCAATATATGGCCACTCAGGCAATATAGGCTTACCTGGCCAAGGATAGCCTTATCTCCTTTCGTTTGGGGGGGGTTATGTAGGAAGGTGGCTACCTGACTATGGTTACCCCAAATTTTGTGCCTTGAGTTTAGCTGGTTTTTTACTTAGTTGACCTGGTTCCCTGTCAATCAGGGCCCCAGGCCATCTGCTCTCTCTGTAAAATGGATTCCATGTACCCTAGGTACATACCACAATTGGAAATGGACCCCTTGTCAGCCCCTGTACCATGCACTATGGGTGCTCAGGGCATAGGTGCCACCAAGGCCTACCAGGGACTGCAGCATATCTTTTGCCACCCCTGGCTGGTTCTTAAATTGACACAACTGGCTGATCCCTCAGCTGGGGCAAGGTGGTGTAATCACCCCTTGCTTAGGTATAGTATACCTATATCTAAACCTATATCTGGACACATATAAACCTGTGAGCCACTCCTATGGAAGGCCTCATCAATCCTGGAGGCAGAGTGCGTGGTTTAATGTGAGATGGAGCTCTAGCATGAGCTGAGCCTGTCTGCAGCCGTCGGGAACAAATCCCTAAGCTGTTTCAGGATAATGCCATACCATATACTCTTAAGTGCATTATAATCCTCGCGGTTATATAGCAACTCTGGTTTGGCTTTATCAAAACATGTCGTGTAAGGTGTCATACGATTTGGAATACTATCCCCTCGCCAGTTCTGGCGACGGGGATAGCATTCCACCCCTCTAGAGGGGTAAGACATGTTACTTTACTTAAATGCGGTTAATTTCTAAAAGGGCCTCAGATCCACAAAATGGATGCTTCTGCCACAGACACGAGTCTGACCCCCTGAAGCTGACCGAAACTCAGCCCAAGGGGCCTGGACAAAGGGTTTCCTGTCGCAGGGTGGTGTTACAACCCCCCAGACAGGAGATAGTGGATTGTAGCAGGGAGGTTTGAAAGAAACCAGACACTTCCTGGGGAGCACAAGGCTGCCCCTTGCATAATCCGGCCAAACCGGTTCTGGGGCACTCCAGCCCCCGTCCCAGCGTGGCCAGGATCAAAGGAAGGGGGTGTATCCACCCACTTCCTGGGTCCCACCCATAGGAGGGGACCTAGCAGGTAATCCAGCCCCCCAGATTCGAATAAGAGTGGGAGCAGTGCCAATGCACTTCAGATTATCCTGATGAAACATAAGAAACGAAACTCTGGACCCTTCGACATCCTACTCAACGTAGAAGACTGAAGAATCTCCCTTGTGGTCAAGGAGTGACCACCCTGTGCAAACAGGCACCATCCAGCCCTCAACGTCTACTTTGTTGCAGTTCCTGCTGGACCTCGAGCGACAGAGATCAACGAGATCAAGCTGGCCTGCCTTCTAACAGCCCGATCCACAGTCCCTGTAGAGCTGAGACCCGTGGAGGTGACGGGAAGCGTGGGGCACGCCATCTTGGAAAGACCACAAGACGCTGACTGTGCAGCCCACAAGTGACCTTTGAAGCTGTACAACGGGGTTTGAGAAGCCCCAACCCTGAGCCACTCTTGCACCGAAGTTCAGCCCCCTACACTCGACGAGTGCTGCGTGGGGCCCTTCTGCTTCTTTTGGCTCACCGCGTTGGCCAGTCCCTTGCCAGCTGGCTTGTGGCCCCTGTGCCAACAAAACTTGAAAGACGACTTGTGATTCTAGTTGCTCCAGATTTGCACCAGCTCCCCTGAAAAGGAGCCCCCACTCTGACGCTCCTGGTCCGAGTGAGAAGCAATCTTCCAGTTCCGCGTGGATTGCTTTTGCCAAGTGTTGTTTGCTCCAATCTTGAAGCCGACAGCGCCGACGGCAAGAGCCTGCGTGGGACAGATCGTGACCTGCTCCTGGACTTCGTAGATGCCCCAGAGCCCACGCGACAGCGGAGAGAAGCTCCTCGACAACCACCTGATTGCGCCCGACATTGCCTGGTTCCGTCCTGGTTCCACCCTGGTCACTGCTGAGTGACCCAGACTCTGTCCCCTCTGCTTTCAGGTACTTTTCGACTCGAGTCCACCCTTGGACTCCACCGGACACTTCTCCTTCACCTCGCCTGCAGCCCTTTCAGCTCCAATCACCAAGAACCTGCGTGACGAAACCCGACTCAACTTCGACCCTGTGCACCCACTTCCTGTGGGTGAGGTAACATTGCAACGCCGGTGTTCCCACACTGGTACACACCTCTAGGGTCTGTGTCTTTAGTTTTGTTCCTCTAGGTTCAGCGGAAGTGTCCTTAAACTCTAACTTTGTAACTTTTACGTACCATTGGTGAACATTGATGCATGCGTGCACTTTCTGCACTGCACCCGAATCCCGCGGGCTTTTCCCGACTTCAGCATTGCTTGTCCCGACTGCTCCCAGCGATTCCCTAGGCCCTAGGCCTAACCACTGATCGAATGGTCTCTCTTATACCATTTTTTTAGTATATGGTTTGAGTGGCCCCTTGGCCTCATCCAAAATTGTGCAACTTTGTATGTTATACTGTGCTTTTGATTTAACGCTTGTGCCCCTTTATTCATGAAGAATACTGGGGATTGTTTTTAGTAATAAATACATATATTTTTATAATATATACTTGTGTGGTGTCCTTTCAGTTGATATTACAGGATTGTATGTGGTAAAACAGCTCGCTTAACACGACCTCTTAAGTTAAGACTTTAGGCTGCTTAGTCCATGCTACCCCTAGGATAGCTTGTCTAATAAGGTTGACTTACAACCAGACACCATAAGGGTTGTTTGGACTGATACAAGGTGGTTCCAGATTTGGAAACATCATATATCATGCCAACTTCTCACATGTATACTTATTTATATACAACAACTGACACATACACTGCCTTTTATTTTTCTAGTTTGTTGGACCTGTACCTTTGAGAAATATATTTGCTCATCACCACACCCATGAAGAGATTCCCTCACCCAAACTGTTAGAACATGAGTTTTAACTTCATATATCTACTGAATCAACTATTCACACATCTTTGGACAGTCACACACCCCCACCGAACCACACACACTTTCACACTCCCATAAAAATACTCAGTTAACTAATCAATAACTAATATAGACTTTCACATAGCTAGTAACCAACTGTAGAATCAGTGTACACAACAACTGACAAAGTGATACAGATATTCACACAGTTTAGTCACTATCCACTATATTTAGTGAGACATTATAAATTGGTCAAGTAAACAGTCAATTACACTGCTACTAAATCCTCCATCCAAATATTTATTTATATATATCCACTCATTCTTCAATGTAAATTGCTATATATATAATGCATATTTAAATAACGAAGCAAACCACATTCACTGGATGATGTCATCAGTGATGTCATCAGTGATGTCATTTGAGATGTCATCAGAGATGTCACTGACCATGTCATGAATGATCTAATATGTGACATCATCAGCAGTGGATTGCGGGTGCGCGAAATATAGTTAGTACAACTAACTATATAGGAGCAATTTCATTGGTTTTGTATGAGTAAAATGTCCAGCTAACTATAACACCACTAAAACTTATAGTTTTTTGAGTGAATTTCAAAGGTTTTTTTAAAAACTAATTCCTAACTATATAACTCCTGAAACCTATGGTTTTTTCAGTGAATATATATATATATATATATATATATATATATATATATATATATATATATATATATATATATATATATATATATATATATATATATATATATATATATATATATATATATATATATTTGTTAGATATTTATATTATTTAATCTTTTTTAATTAAAATATAATTTAATAATATTCGTTTTATAATGCGATGTTTAACTTGATATATGTTAAATATATACATATATACTATATATATATATGTATGTTTAACTTTTTTAAAGTAAGTTCATTTGATATATTTGTTACAAAATGCATTAAATATATTACTTTTTATTAAATTAAAGATAGTTATTAACGTATTTTATTTTTAATATTCTAATTTATTTAAATATTTAAAAATCGATATTTAATACAATGATATTATTGAAACAGTTTTTTTAAAATATTTTTTACCTACCTTTTTAAGTATAGGTTGTCAATATTTTTGTAGTAGATATTTATGTCCTTTCAATGCGACTGACACTAGGCTGAAGCCAATTAACATTAAGATCTTCCTGGGCACAGACTTCAGATTTCATCTACTCAAAGCTTTCCCACCTTTGTCAACGACCCCACCAGGACCACACTCTTTAGAAACCCGCTCTGAATCCAACTTACAGTCTGCCCCACTGACAACCACTTTTCTCCATAAAATGCTTGAAGTGTAGACTTTCTACCAGGACGGACCTGGTGCCTATTTCCGACCTTCACTCCATTGTGGTCTGTCTTAACTTTTAACTTTGACCCATCGTAGCACAAAAGGGATAAATGAAGTTGGCGGTTGTGTTTTTTTGGTGCTATTTTAAATTTAAAAATTCATATCACCAGTTTTACTTATTGGTTTTTCGTAATTTTGGTGCATTGTTATTTATTAGAATTTACTAACTTTTTCTAAATTGTTTGGATCTTTTCTTATGTTGCGTTTTCACTTTATTATTAGTTTAATAGCACATACACATACCATCTAAGTTAAATCTAACTGCTATGTGCCAAGCCACCAGACGTTAATCAGAGGTATATTTAGTAACTTGAGTGTATCACACCAACAAGGGTTGTGATTATTCTTTGCAGTGGGTACTTACCCCTCTAATACTCCAGTTTCTTACACTTTATAATTACTATTTCAAAAAGAAAGTCAAACGTACATTCCATACTCAAGTAGCAATTCTTCCAGCAAATGCTTTCCATTTTCAAGCAGTATATGGTAGGACATCAGTTCTGCAACTGTCCTACAACTTCAGACACCTTGATGAACGACGTGCCAATGTTGTATGCTTTATTCAGGTAGACTGTAAATCACAGATGTTGAATTTGCACACGAGGCTGTAGCTTCTGGATCCAGATCATGTATTCCATCTTTTATTGACCACCTTGCAGATTTCTTTCATAACCCTTTGTCTAATGTCTGCATTTTACCATTGAGTAGTCATTTGGGGCCATATGTATCAAGCCTTTTTCGTTTCGCAAAGGCCGGAATTCGCCGAATTCCTGCCTTTGCGGATCGCAAAAGGCTTTTTTGTATGTTTTGATATGTAAGAAAAATCACATCATAAGGAATCGCAAAAATTTCCAATTCCTTATTTTGCTATAGCATTTAAGGAATCGCAATTTTGCGATTCCTTAAATGCTATGTATGAAGCATTTTTCTATAGCGAATTTAGCTTAAGAAATCTCAATTTACCACCAACTTTCAATTGGTGGTAATTTGCGATTTCTTTTAAAAATGCACAAATTGGCATTTTTTAATGTGGCATGTGACGCACATACATGCCCATAGGGCATGTATGTGCGCCATATGCACACACGTGCTGATTTCAGGGGTGCAGCAGGGTGTCATTGAGGCACCCCTGCACCCTTGAGATCAATCTCATTTTGCGATTAGCAAATTGCGAATCGCAAAATGAAATGCATTTCACAATCATTCCTATGGGCCTCCTGGCCCATTGGAATGAATGGGAAATTATTCCTTATTTGCGAATTCACAAATTGCGAATTCGCAAATAAGGAATGATTGGAAATCGCTAAAAAATAGCGATTTTCTACATACATACCATTTTGCGATTTGTAAATAGCGATTCCTTAAAAATCGCTATTTAGAAATCGCATATGGTGATGATGATACATATGGCCCTTAGTTTCCACATAACACCCGTGCTTTTCTAGTTATGAAACTTTGACGTGAAGGATGAGCAGAGTGATAGGTGAACTGAAGCATCTGAGTGATTCTTGGAAGAGTTACATCACAGTGTTTTTTCACATGTAGGAGTGCAACAATATAATCTTATTCTTTTTTAATGGCCATCCAATTTAGTAGCTGTAAACACTCCTTTTTTCCTTTCCAAATCGTGTACACAAAGGGCTTTTTTATCGATGTGGGTGGACAGGTTGCAGATCCGGGTCTGACCGACCTCCGGTCTGAGGACCTGACTGCTGAATTTTGAGGCGCCCGCACCATGTTCATCGCAAGTTCCCTTTTCTGTATGGGAGCTTGTGTTGCAGACGGAAACCCATACAGAAAAGTGAGTTTGTGTCCATCCCTGCACAGCGCCTGCCACTCAGTGCAGAGATGAACAGAAGGCCCCATAGGTGCCCCCTCGGCCCACACCAGAGGCCGTTGCCTGAAGAGAGCCTCGCTAGCGGCCCCCAAAGTCACTTTCCGACAGGGTTTCCATGTCTGAAAGCCTGACATCGTAATCCGGATGGCATAAAATGACATCCATATGGATTACGTGCTGGTTCAGACTGGCAGACGGGCTCCTTTAGCCAGTCTCAAAACCAACAGCCTCCATTGTAATGAGGCTGTTGATTTTGAAACCGCTATGAGGACCTCAGTCTTTTATCTTTACTTTAAAGCAAATCGTCAAACATTTCCCGTTATCTTAAGATCCTTTATTCAATTCACAAGCATCATTTTGTTTGGCAGACGCAGCCAACGAGTTTCATCTCTTAAAGGGACTACATCAGGGCCTAAGAAGATTTTCTATATTTACAAAAATCTGTGAATTGTATTGATTAAAAATTTTAAATTATACATTTTAAAATGTTTCCATTTTTATGTTAGTATTTACAAAACATTTTTACATAAACACAATTAATTTTCCGGAAATGTAGAAGTCAAATATACATTTTCATGTCAATTTATTTGAGAATACCCCATGAGTAAAATCTTGCTGTTCCCTATCTCTTTGGAACTGTATCCTGTTCATTTCATCCCACCCCTTTTATTGTTTAGAGTTATTATAGCTACTCTACTTATCTATTCCTTTTCTTTAAATATTTGGCCATAATTCCTATATTTTCCAGACACTTCTAATGGAAAAATCTTTTGAGAAAAATGTGCATGCAGGAGGAACAAAACCTTACTTACAATTATCTGAGGTTTAATTTCCTTTATTTCAATCCTGATCACCTTCCTTCATAGCTCTCGCTGTCAAAAAATATATATGTCTTGATTTTAATTTGTAATCATCTTTTTGTTTTTATATTTACCTTCAAACCCACAATCTGCTCGCATATAAACATTCAGCAGTGAGGAGTTGGCACATTATCATAAGACAGAGTAGAACTTTGGTCTGTGTACTCCAAGGATCACCACTGTCACTTGTGTGAAAACCTATTACTTCACAGTGTTACATGCAATGGAGCTTTGAAACTACAGGCTGCATGGAGGAACCAAAGGAAAGACACTGGTTGGGAATTCATCAGTTTGTTTGTACGTAGCAGATGTCAAGAAGATTCTACCTCCTATAGTTAGAAATGTCCATTGGGTATCCATCACATAACTTCTGAATTTATAGAAGTGTAAAAATTAAAAGCTGTCAAAGAACAAACAACCAACAACAAACCATTAGCAAATGATGCTATTTCTCAATACATGCTGGTTCGGTGTTGTACAGTAGATTGCAGCAAACACAAAGCAGGTAAGTTGCTGTTCTGTTATCAGAAAAAGTAGAGAGAAATTGGAGTTATTGTGGGATATCTCAGCCTTTTTAGCATTCAGAACTTACCCTACATTAAGCCACGCTAGTAATTGTCATTAGAATTGAACTCCAACATCACTCAGTTATTAATTACATAAATCCACCCAGCGTTGTCATTAGGCTTGCACTTATTTTAGGCTCCTACTGGCACCTAACCCCACTAGCCAAGCCCATCACATGCATCAATGAATGTGGGTAACACGCTGGAAAACAAAATAAATTCCCCATACATTTTTTACGTTTGCTGGACTATTCTGAACACATGATAGTTTACGAATGCGTGAAATTGTGAAAATGTCAAATACAATGTTATATATAAAATGTGGATGAGCTTTCACTACAAAAAATATAATACTTACCATTCCTCTTTGAAGCATTGTTTAACCTTGATCAGAATTGACCCAAAGTTTCTAAATATAAAGGAAATCATAACTATTAGTCATGATTGCACCACTTCCTAGAACCTGGGAAATATTTACTGCCTATCAATGTGTTTTATGTACTTTCCAGTAAACGTGTTCCTTCCTGCGCTTTTACAACAAATTTTATTTAGTACCACTGTACAAACCAAAGTAATTGTCATAATTTGTTGAACGATTTGAATTGAAAAAAGCGGCTCCGTCTGCTTCCATTACCGGGCTGTCCAGAAAATGGCGTCTGTTATTGTTCATTGCAGAAACAATTTGAAATTGTCTATTTACATTTTTTAAGGGGTTATGTCCATGCAGACTTTATGGATGCGCAAATATTTCACATTTTACCTTAATTCCATGTGTGAGCCATTTGCTTACACCAAGCGTAAGTGGAGAAAGGTTTGAAACCAGTTATTTAGTTTGTCCTTGAAATACTAATGCTGGTATAACTTACTGAGGTGAAATATACGCCATTATTCTGGTCAGAAAGTTGGCTCCTATTATAATGCATTGTCATCGGCACCAAAGTATTTGCAATGAATGATCGTAGGTCAACTAACGATTTCATAAATAGGAGTTGCTGATTATGTAGGGGAAGACTTACAGCTTCTGGCGCATCTCTGCACATCAGCAGGGATGCGCCAGAACAGATGCGTCAGGCAATCCCCCCTTGCTCCACCACGGATGCGTCGCATTTACAATGCGGCGCACCATGGTGCAAGGAGGGGCTGATGCGTGACGCATCATGTGGTACACGGTCGGCGTATTGCTGGAGTCACGTCGCAAGCGCTTGCGACGCGCCTCCAGCATCGCCGGGATAAAGCATTCTGAATGACTTCTGATCTGGTCATAACTTGGCAGGCTGTTTTAAGGACTACACATCCACCCATGTATTTTAATGCAAACCCAGAGGTACAAAGAATTATAAATCTGGGTTTGCACCAAAATGATGTGCCGACAAGACAGAAACTTAACTAGCAGTAATACCTGTATTCCTACTCATTACATGTATTTTGCAGCACACATAGAAAGAGGAAGATGAATCTGAGGATTGTTTTGTGCATGGAGGACGTCCAGGCCATGCCACTTTTTACACCTTTCTGCAACGCAGCTCTGTGGCGCTTAATGGAGGTAACCTCGTGGGCTAGTTGGACCCCAGGGACCCTCAGGATTCAAGGGGACTTTATCCCCAACCTAAAACACGCCACGGAGCGCGTTTGCACAGTGGTGAAGGGAGGGGGCGGGCCCTGAGGTGACATTTGTGGAAACACGCCCTGTGGCGCGTTTTAAGTTGGTGAAATAATTCCCCTGCAATCCTGATGGCCCCTGGGGGCCAACTAGGCCACTAGGTACCTCCAGTAAGCGCCACTGTGCTGCAATGCAGAGAGGTGGTCCAGGCCATGCCGCTTTTTACACCTTCCTGCAACGCAGCTCTGTGGTGCTTACTGGAGGTACCTGGTGGGCTAGTTTGACCCCAGGGACCCTCAGGATTCAAAGGGACTTAATCCCCCAATTTACAACGTGCCAGGGGGGGGGCGCGTTTGTAGAGTGGTGGAGAAAGGGGGCATGGCCTTTGTTTACCTCTCACCAATCCCACTGCGTGGGGCTTACTGGAGGTAAAAGGTAGACTAGTTGGCCCCTAAAGGAACCCCAGCAGTGAAGGTTAATTCAATGCCCATCCAAGAGCGTGTCAGGGAGCGCTTTTGTAGAGAGGTGGGCAAAGTGGGCATGGCCTGGTACGAGTACTTACCAGTGATGCTGTGTGGGACTGACTGGAGGTAATAGTTTGGGAAGTTGGCCCCCAAGGATGTCCTTGGGGGCTAACTACCCCTCTTGTTACCTCCAGTAAGTCCCACACAGTGGGATTGCTAAAACGTCTTCGGAGGCCATGGCCCCCTTTCTCTACCACTCTGCAAACGTGCCTTGTGGCAGACTACGGGATGGGGGATGAAGTCCAATTTAGTCCTGAGGGAGTTTGGGGGCCAAGAAACCCTTCTGGTACCTCCTATAAATCCTACGTAGCAGAATTCCTAAGCGTTGGTTGGACGCCCAGCATCCTTTCTCCACCACTCTGCAAACGCGACTACTAGTTCTGCATAGTGTTCCCTATTGTATGTAGGTGTTTTCACTGTATTCTAAGTGTCTTTTAGCATAGCACTGGCTCTACCACCAGTATTCGTCTGAAAAAGTTGTGGGCACAGGATGATTTTGCAACAAGGCATCTTTCTGCTCCTCTGTTGGTTCTTTCTGCACATATCTTGCTTCTTCCTGCACTTTTCTTTGTCTTTGTAGACTTCTGTTGCTTTTTTCTGCATTTATTTTGCTTATTTCTGTGCATTTTTTTCTTCTTTCTTCACGTGTCCTACTTCTGTAGGCATAGTTAGAAACTAGCATTTAAAAAACCTTTGAAATTCACTTAAAAAACCATAAGTTTCAGGCACGTTATAGTTAGAAATTAGCATTTAAAAAACCTTTGAAATTCACTGCCAAAAACATAGGTTTCAGGGACGTTATAGTTAGCTGGACATTTCGCTCGTACAAAACCATAGAAATTCCCCCGTTATAGTTAGTTCAGCTAACTATAACTCGCGCCCCCAAAGCACTGCTGGTGATGACATCACATATTACATCACTCATGACATGGTCAGTGCCATCACTCATGACATCTCAAATAACATCACTGATGACATCACTGATGGCATCATCCAGTCGGGGGTCAGACACTGGTCGACAGGACACAACACAACTGCAACAGGGTGAGTGACCACCAGGTATGGGGGACGGGAGGAGATGGGCACAATGACACACATGCACAATCAAGCATAGCACAGTGCACACCCACAATGACTCTGTGTCCTCGCCCAGATCCACAGACTGTCACAATGTACAATGCCATGCTGTCTGAATGTCAACATGTACAATGCGACTACATATATGTGCACACTTTATAATACATCATCTTCCCTTCACATCGCAGGGGCACCATCAACACCTCCTGCAGAGCAGTCCCAGCCACTCTTCACTGATGACGAGGAGAACAACACCACCATCGACACCCAAGCCATCCAAGACATCATGGACCTCATCGACAACTCACCTCCAGGATCAGGGCAGGCCAGCTGCATTGATGAGACCCCATCGACTATCCAAACCACCCATCAGGAGGTACCCACAGCCCCGGCACACCCCCAAGACCCCGAGGAACAACACATGGCCTTCCAACGCCGTGTGCTGGAGGGCCCGAGGGACACGGCAGAGCAGGTGCGGTTGGGCTTCGGCAACATGGCAACCAAGCTTGACGCCATCCTTGGGTGTGTAGCCCCGCTCCATGGTCTCCAACGAGCCCTGACTGACATCGCTGGAGTCATGACGTGGTGAGAATAACACCTGTCCGCTCAGAGTGGCTCCAGCGATACCAGTCAAAGAGCTGGCACACATGCGGAGGCTCATGGAGGACATGGTGGGAATTCAGGCGGATAGGATGGGGGCCACCGCTGCACATCAGCGGAATATAACAGGGATCTACCATGCCCTGCAGATCCTCATCATGGCATTGCTGCCACAAGGCTTGGCGATGTTGAATGCAGCTGCACCCACACCACCTACATCTCCATCCCCTGGTGTGGCTATGCCTCCCCGTGTGGCAGGCCTAACAACTCCGGTACCTGCGATGTTTGCACCACACAGTGTGGCAGACATTCCACCCCTGCACCTGAGGTGCGGTGCCACACGATGCTGCAGCCGGTACAGCAACCCCCGCCCAGGTGGGGCAGGGCAAATATCCAGGGAGGAGGACGTGGATGGGCTTGTGATCAGAAGGGCTCAGTAGCATACATTTCCGCCACCTGGCCTGTTCCAGGTTGGTCCTGCACGTGGCCTCATGACCTTCAACTGACCCCCGATTCACTCAGATGTACTCACCTTGGACAGCGACATGGACCGCCACATCCTTTTTGATGACCAACGACACGGCGACCAGACTGCTGACTGCACCCCTCCTCTTCCGCAGTACTTGTCTTCCACGGATGGACTCTGGAGGGCCCTCCACGGGCACAGACAGTGTGGGGTATTCGGCATTGCCCTGTGCCGCTCCAGCTGCAGAAAAGCAATGGATACAGTGCTGTATCATGTCTTCCTCAATCATGTATGTGTATGGATGAATGTAGAGACAGTGATTTCCCTTGCGTCCCTGATACACATCCTGTGGGGTGGCAGTCAGAGATGGCAGTTTGTGTCAGGGGTCCTGTGGACACCAGAACAGGGCTACACGCAGCAGCCACTTTCTAGTCTGGAAAAGGGCTGAACCCCGCCCAGTGCCCATAGGTCATTATCTCAAGCCCGGCCCTGTTTCAGCGTACAGCAGGCCAGACCATTCTGCTCACACTCCCAGGGGGGTCCTCGTTGTTGTACGTCGCAGGCGTACTCACTTGTGTTGTGCAGGTCACTGGTCTAGTTGTCAGCATGTCACAGCCACTCCCTGAGGGCAGGTTTGCACACACACCACACCCACCCACCACAGGCGTCACAGGCCATGTGACCCCACAAATGTAAGGGGCCAACGACGTAACATACCCCTCTGTTGGTGGTGACTGGATGGCAGACCCGAGGCCTTGCGGCCGGCACGGGCCTACCACCACGTGGCGCTGACGGGTTTTGCACAGGGTTTGTGGCAGAGGCTGCATCGCAGCCTGCATGGATCTACCACCATGTGGCACCAACTGGGTTTACACAGGGTTTGTGGCAGTAGCTGCATTGCGGCCGGCACAGGCACCCCACCACGTGACGTTGACTTAGGGTGCACTGAGACATAGGCACCTTAAGCTGCTGAGTGGGTGTCCAGCCTGCGATGATGGCCCGACCTGGCGGTCCGGACTGCCTAGGATTTGTGTGCCTTGCTGGACCACAGTGTAGGCTGCGCCAACGTCCTGTGCGGGCCTACTACAATGTGGCCCGCTCTCTCTCTGTCCTTTTATGCGCACAGGACACTCCTTCTCATCATGCTTTCTGTCTACAAATTGTGTCGAGGGGAGCCGCCATGTGTCTTAATGTGATTTCTGTGTTTCAATAAAGTTTAATTGTTTGCTTCAATAGTGAATGTGTGATGGTCATTTCTGTCCCAACACATGCATGTCACCAGTTGTAATTGTGCGACATCAGGCAGATTATTTTGTACATGTTAAGTGTACCTGGAGTAGCATGTCTTTGCCTGGGAGGAGTCTGAGGGGGGGGGGGGCTCCTGGGTGTATTGGCAGTGGGTGTTGTGGCACTCTTGGGTGTCCAGTGGGCATAATCAGTAGCTCCATGGCATCTGTTGTTCTTCTTGTGGGGCTCTGGGCTGTGCTCCCTATTGTGGTGCAGGCTGCCATCCGACTTTACACCAGGTCAGAGCAGGTGTAGAATTCTGGCAGCTAACGCGCCTTATCGCGTGGTTTGTGTTCTTATCGCCGATCTGTCTGGTCATTGTCAATCAATCAATCAGGAGTTTGTTAAAGCGCGACTACTCACCCGTAAGGGTCTCAAGGCGCTAGGGGTGGGGGGAGGGTTGGGGGGGGGTGCAGGTTCCATTCCATCAAGGAGGGGGTCTGTCGAAGAGCCAGGTTTTGAGGTTTCTTGCGAAGATGGGGAGCGATGTTGTCTGTCTGAGGTGGAGCGGAAGGGCGTTCCATGCTTTGGCTGCGAGGAAGGAGAAGGAGCGGCCTCCCGATCTGGTCTTTCTGGTGCGGGGGACCACAGCGTAGGAAAGCTGGGCTGATCGTAGGGTCCTTTGGGGTGCGTGGAATTTGAGTCGACTGTTCAGGTATGCTGGTCCGGTGCCGTGGAGGGCCTTGTGTGCGTGGGTGAGCATCTTAAAGGTGATTCTCGCCTCGACGGGGAGCCAGTGGAGTGTGCGCAGGTGCTGGGAGATGTGGCAGTGTTTTGGCAGGTTGAGGACCAATTGTGAATGTTGAGGTGTTGTGTTGTCGCAGCTTTTATCATGGGAACGCCTACACTGCATCTCTTTAGCGATAGTTGCGGGGATCCTCTGTGGCAATGTTTTTTTGCTGCTGCTATCGCGGGAAAAGTAGTGCTGTGGGCTATTAGCACCTGCTTGTCAATGGTGTGGTACATTTTTCACAACTTTGACTGCGATAAAGTGCAGTTAATTCCGCAATTGCTTCTTGTGAATATGCGCCTTAGTCTGTTTGCTGACATTAAGGGGCATTGAATAAATTGTAATCTGTCTGGTAAAGTCAGAGAATTTCATTTATTTCCAAACCACAAGGGTGGCAATGTGTGATTTCTGTAATATGCTGCAACTAGTGCTTTGAGGCCGGTCACAATGGATCCAATAAAAAGCTGTTCAACTCAAGGGTAATTGATGATTGTCAGGCTTTACATGAGCTCCATTGCAATAATATCTTCACTCATATTTGTTATTACATGCCTGCAGTGTACGCACCTGCCGGAGAAGAGGGTGGTAGCACTTCTGGAACCAAATCCCCAGATAATAGGAGCTGCAGGTTATACCTTTTGGGGTTTTGGTTTGTGTAGGTTGAAGAACCAAGGACTGTAACAAATGGAGGAGGTCCCCAATCCAAAGAGCATTGGATCTGTGGTGCTTACCGCTTCATTCAGAAACAATCCCTTAAGGTGGTATGGTAACCGCACCACCCTTGAGGAAATAAGTTGGGGAAACAAGTTGCATTGGGAGTGTGAGAGCATTGATGGACTCCTGGCACTTTGAACTCCGAACAGCCAGTGTGATACTAATGCCCATCAGGCAGGAAGAGGAACAGAGTCACTTTAGATTCCTTGCTCATTCTTCTAAAATATGCTCCAATTTCTTAAGTAAACTAAATATGGAGAGCAATCTGCTGGCCGAACCTCTTCCAATCTTAGGCTAGTATTGTGGAGTGTTTTACGTTAGGAGTGAATTCAACCAGTAGATTCACCTCTAATTTGATAGTTTCCATCACAAATCAGAGAATATGAAGTTCACTCAAAACTCTAAATAAGACCTTTTGCCTTGCTCTACCTAGTGTGCCCATAGCATTGGCACAAAACAAACTCTACATCTACAGGGCAGGACTCAACAGAATTAATTGGTTCATAGGATGGTGTTAGACTATGCAGTGTTAATAGTCTTTAAAAACATGGCCCCATCTGTGGTGTTTATCAACATGAGACCTCTGGGAATATTCACATTTGTGATCTGTGATCTCACCACAGAAATCCTGATGGCATCTGTCCCAGGTTACAAACAGTCTTGCTCACCCCATGATCATATGTTAGAATCTGTTTCTTGCTCAAGCATATAGTACACAATTGTTTTTTAGTAATAGTGTACATTTAAATTGTCTTTTGAATTGTTCATTATTTTTCCATCTTAGACAATTTTTGATTGCTTTGGGCAATTGCATTCATTTATCTATAATTCAATGGGATTAAATGTATCTCTTGAAGACTGTTTTCCCATCCCTTATACTTTTATCATTTAAATGTACTTTTTGAGATTTCTAGTTAGTGATAGCATATGCTAAATTGTGAATATTAAGGTATTAAGAATCAAATGTTAAGTATATTTATGATAGCCTTTAATTTATTTGCATTTCTTTGCCTTAAAGTGTTGATTTATAGTACCATCCTTTATCTGACTTGCTTACAGATCTTCTGAAAGTGAACTGCTTGGTCAAGTTACTGCAGCCATCTTTAACAGCCACCCATTATTTCATATGGGACTAGTTCTAGGAGTTATTCTTCACATCATTATTATAGGCCCTGACCTTGATAAAAATTAAAAGAGTAATAAAAGGTTGCATGCAGTGTCAGCTCATCGCAGAATCCATGCCCATTGCTATACCAGATAAATCATAGATATGCAGTCAGCTTGTAGAAGCCCACTAATTACCTCCACAATGATTCACTCACACAGTCCAAGTGCCACCTTTTGTCAGTGACTGTAACCAACTACCACCATTCCTGTGCTACACTACACAACAGACCTCTAAATATATTCCAACGAGACTAACAGTAACCTTGATTTCAAGTGGTTGCAATGTTATTGAATATAAATCTGAAGTTGAGCTGCACTCATTGATGAGGGTCTGTACTGTCTAGAGGTACTGACCTGCTTTGCACTCTCCCTGCCTTAGCCTCTGTCTGCTGTTACCATCTGCCTACCACAGACAATTCCTGCTACAGGGCTCTAGTCTGTTGACTGCTGCTGGAGGACTACATTGCCCACAACTCTTGCTCATCTGGAAGCTGCTCCAGTACACCACTGCCTGATTCCAGCTATGGACAGAATCTTTGGCATAAGATGGAGGTCAGGCTGGTGAGGTCAGGTTCACTGCCGAAGAAGCGCAGAATATAAGTAGGCCGATCTTCACTGCTTGAAAACAGTGAAAGGCTGGTCTGAGATTTATCATTGATAATTATACACTCAAAATGTATTGTGGTTATGGTAGGTCGCCCTTTCAAGCTGTCCAAGTACTTATTTTATTATCCTAAAAGGCTCACAACTAAATAAAATGGGTGCTGGGGTTAAAATCATCCAAGCAGGACTACTAAAGGAATCTGTTTTATCCTTCTTGAGACCTAGTATGCAAGCATGTGTGATTTTGATTTGGACGATGGTCAAGGCTCAAGTACTAAAAAATAGAAGTGGGGGGGACTCACCAAGTTAGGCAGAATGGGAGTAACATCAACCACACATTACTTCACTGTGTATGACATCACAGGAAGTGACATCACTGTGTGTGACATCACAGGAAGTGACATCACAATCCATGACCTCACAGAAAGTGACATCAGATCACATATGTTTAGTAGGTCTATCATGAGTAAATCTGAGCGAATTACAATATTTTACAAATTAGATTTTGCATTGTGGTTGTGCCACAATATTGATGCACCTCCAATGCAAAATCTGGGACTCAACTTATACATTTATGTTTTTTACACCCTGGCACAAAGACATCGAGAACAAGGAGAAATGTGGCAGTAATGTGTTCTGCTTAATTGGCTACAATGGCTGTATTTTAAAATATCTTATGGGGTTAAGGCATCAGCTTCAGAGATCTTTGTGTCGCAGCTAAATCGCAGGGAATAATAATAATGGTAAGATAACACTGGAGGAGAATTTGCTGGAGAGATCTGTGTTTTGAATAGTCCAAGTTTTGAATCAAAGTAGCATAGAGGGTTAATATGTCTCCTGCATAACACCTTATGTAACACGCAGATGATAGAATTTTACTTTATGTGAATGGATAAGTGGGTTACTGCTTTTACGGCAGAGATCCTTTTTGTTACTTGCAGTTCATAAATTGTAATACTTCTAATATCGCAGAGAGAGGTATGAAGGACATTGTGGCTCTTACATCTAGTAACCCTTACTGTCTTATGAAACACTTCCTTTATATTGATGTACACTCATATGATTAATTGTCAATGTATATATCTGTACGTGTGATGCAGAGCGCTCTGACACCCTGCATTGGGATGAGTAGTGCTAAAGTGCTTTAAAAGGAATAAAACTAAATAGTGGTATTTACATTGATATGTGTGTACTGGGGCCCACCAACACATTTGACATTCTTACAGTGTATGGATATCTCATATACAGGGACTGAACAAAGTTAAAGCATTTCTCTCTTGAGTATCTACGAAGTGGTAAGTTGTAAGCTGTTTCCTCTCCATATCATCTAGGCGTGAGGCTCTGATAACTCCCAGCCAGCATACTCCAACAAAAAGAGGCCTAATGACCCCTTCACTGTGGCTTTTGTTATGAGCGAAGTTGGAATCTGATAAGCCCCTTCCCCGTCTGCTCCTTGATGCTGGGAACAAAGGTAGACAATGTGCAGGCACTGCTGAACAGTGGCGACTCGCATAGAGCATGCTGTGAGACGGTGGGCAGGACAGACTGGTGAGGGGCAGGTTGGGGGGTAGTAAACTTGGACATACGACGGAACGGGGGTACGTAACAATAACTTTCCTCCGTTCCGTCGTATGTCTAAGTTTACTACCCCCCCCCACTGTGCCCCTCCCCCACCCCGCAGCACACCCTATGCAAACCGCCACTACTGCTGAAAGTGTCCCAGCATCAGAAAATTACATCGGGACAAGGTCAACAGATTTCTGTGAATTCCGGGAGAAGTATGAAAGGAACGTGACACACTGCTGAAAGTGGCCAGCTTTGCAGCAGGGTAGACAGCATCTACCTGCTGAAAACAGTAGGTAGGCAGAGTCTAACCGCAACTCAAGTCCTGATTATAATAAAAATTAAAAGTCCTGGATTTTTGCATCCAACCCAAACCAAAAACTGTTTGGAGACCAAGGAGCTGGAAAATCAATCTTAAATCCTGCTTCTTTGGATGGTGATTCTGTTTTACTAAATTACATTGACTCTTGTCTTGACTCTCAAGTCACTGCAGCTAGCTAGCAGACCACCAGTGATGCAGGGAGGTAGCTTGGACATTGAAACCCGATGTCGACTACTTGCTTCTATTTGGACAAACAAAATTCTCACTTATTCGGATCTTTAACAATGTTCCCTGTTTATGCTTTTAGGAAAAGCAGGTGTAAAGATTTCATGCTCAGATTTGTCTGCAGTGTTTGTTTGAAATTAATAATGATTTTATTCACCAACACCCTCTAGTAGTAGTCCTTGCAAGGATCTTTGGAAAGTATGCATCTCAGATAAGTTCTCTTTAGACATAGCAGGACTTACTTGGCAAAGTCTAAAATAAACTGATATATTAAATGATGATTAGAGATTGAAGCCTAAAGGTGTAAATCGATTTATTTCTAAAGTGTAAAGATAGTTTGGTTGACTATCCAGGAATTAAGATTGTCTTCTGGGTCGATTCTAGACTTCAAGTTCAATTTTTATGAGCATTTAGGTTCCAACGGGGTCTCAGTGAATCCAACTCGTCCTGTTTTCAAAGTAAGAGATGCTCAAAATGCCCAAAAATTAATGCAGTCTTTTTTGCTCCATGAAATGGACCATAAACCGCCATAACTTCAATTACATTTAAATGAGTAATTTTCATACTACTTAGCACCATGCATTTCCATAATGAGAAAGATCTGTTACACTTCTGCCTTCTACATGCTCCTAAGTTGTTGGAAGAAGCTAGAACCTCTTAAGATGAATTTACCAACACAATAATCCTTTGCGCCAGATTCTTTAGGAAATACCTCAGCATGGTTAGAGAGAAGAAATGTATGGTAAGCAGTTTGAAAGCACTGCCAGATGTTTCAAAAAATACTTTGTTACACCCTAAACTAGTGAATGCCTGTGGGACTTGGCCCTTTTTGGCCAAAGTGCCCTAAACTTTTTGCTTTTCCCCTAGACCTTTTTTCTGACATGTGTTGCCAACTTTTGTGTCTTTGCAACTGCTAAACAGTGTCAAAGTGTAAGTGATTCCTGTGCAGAGAGTAATGGAGATTGACTGTCCATTATTGGTATATCTGCTTTACTAGTAAAGTCCCTAGTAAAGTAAACTATGTGTGCCAGGGCTAGTAATGCAAATGCTACTGGTGGGCCTGCAGCACTTATTGTGCCACCCACTCAAGTAGCCTTGAGAAGGGAGCTCGGGCCTGCCATTGCAGGGCCTGCGCACAGTTTCCTAAACTGCCAAGTTGCTCTGGTAAGTGCACACACTTACCAGACCCTGCCCTTCCCTTTCCATACACATCAAGCACCCCTATGGTAGGTCTAGGATACCCCCTGAACAGGGTGCAGTGCATGTGAAAGGTGGGACATGTACCAAGGTTTGTACCATGCCCTGGTAGTGAAATAATCTCAATTTCATTTTCACTGCTAAAAGTCCATCTTGCCCATTAAAAAAGAATGGAAAGGCTGTGTAATGTGTTTGCCAGCCTATCTTCCCAAAGGCTTAAGATGGAAAGGTGAAGTTTAGTATGCCTGAACTCACCCTGCATTATGTGTTTGTAAGTCACTCTTTCAGCAGTGGAAGGGTTTTTGTGCTTTAAACATTTCTGTGTGTCTCTGCCTGGTTGTGGATTGACTGGATGGATTTCAAAGCGATAGGATCTGGGGAATGTCTTCACCCAGGGGAGAAGGTGAGACAGGACAGGCTAACCTGCATCTGGAGTGTGTAGGGGGCGAGTAGTAGGCCTAGAGGTGAAGATGCCTGGGCTGGTGCTTTAGAACAATTGAACCATCTCCTGCTGAGTGATTGAGAATCCAGACCCCCACTAATTAAAGGAAGAAGGTGTCACTGCTAGGGAGGCACCCAGAACTGGTTTGAGCAGGGGTCAGTGCCCCTTGTAACACAAAGACTTCAAAGCCATTGAGGGGTATATCTATACGAGCTGAAGCCCCTGAACATTGGAGAATGCCTTGATCAAGTATGAACAAGACTGGAGCTACTTCGGGGATCAAGAGGAACCTTTGCCAAGGGAGAAGCAACTGAAGAAACTGTTGTATAGGACTGCTCTTGCTGTGTCATCTGGTGCTGGCCTGCAGTTTGCTGTTTCAACTAAGGAAAGGCTGTAGGGACTTTGCTGTGTGCTGTGTCCCCCTGCTTGAAGGACTTTGCTGTGTACTGTGTCCTAAAGTAACTATCCCCAAGGGCCCGAGGTGAGCTGGCTCCCTGTTTAGAAACTTAGGAACACAAGTTTCCAGAGAAGACGCTCAGATACGCTGTGGGTGCATGTGCTCTTTCTAGCCTGAGACCTTCTCAAGTCGTGCCCTGTGATCTTGGGCACCTGGAGTTCCAAATGAGACTCAGAGAGGCGGTGTGCATGTGCTCTGTCTTGCCTGAGTCCATCGAGAGGATTGTCTTGTGAATGTGTGCACCGGGGAGCCAAGTAAGTCTCAGCCACGGAGTGTGCGTGTGCTTGAGGGCAGCCTTAGACTTTCTTGTGGATTGGCCTGTGATCGTGTACATCAGAAGAGCAAGGGTGTCTCAGCGACGCTGTGTGCTTGTGCTGTTTGCAGCCTGAGACCCTCACTGGAGTAAGTAAGTAAGTAAATATTTTTATTTGTATATGATTAATTAAAATCTTTACAAAATTGTAAAACGTCCAATAATTGTTGTTACTTAAACATAACAAAATTAGGATGCATAAAATTACAGTATTGTTAACAGTTTTATGATTACCCTCGAGGGATTTAAAAAGTTCATCTAGCATGGTTAAGTCTCTTTCTTATTAGGTCAAAGAACTTCACAACTTGACAGTTCAACTTAATGTCGCTAGTAGAGAAGCACAGTTTGACTGTCTGTCTACAGATCCGAACGGCATGTAGGTTGAAGAAAGGACGTAAGAGATTGTACCTCAAGTCCTTTACGCTAGGGCAGATGCAAATCACGTGAACTATGTCCTCCTTGCCGGTTTTGCACATGCGACACTGTTGTGAAGCGTTGTTTTTCTCCCAAGGCGGAAGATGTGAAAGTATGGGAATTACCCCGAGGCGTAATTTTAAGAATTTTTCTTTGACATTTATTTTCATGCCGATGCTGAAGTACGCTTGTGGCCGCAGTTTTTCATAGTCACCCACCGTTAGCCATCCATGTGCTCTATTTGCTAGGTCCTTCTTGTCTTCTATCGCTGAAATGATACTAGCTGATTTTTTGGCTACTTTTTAAAAAGACAAGAGATCTGTTGATGTTTACCAGGTGTCAGTCAGGCCTAGAACTTTGAGTGATTCGTATAAGTTGGCTCTCGGCGCGAAGTTGCGGTGCCGAAGTAATTCTTCCCATACATTTGCACATAAAGATCCAGCATCTGCATTGCGAATCTTATGCCAGTTTGTTGCATACACACTCCGCCTCTCTAGGGTTTGTTTCAGGATACCGAATTCTAGTCGAATCTGAGCCGGGGAGACGTATTTGGGAAGATTAAAGATCGCTCTGTATGAGTTGGCTATGAGTGTGTCAAGCAACGCCGCGTCCTTACCGTGGTGTGATTCACTCCCGTAAGTGAGAGTCGGTTTTAATTTGGCACGCAATATTTCAAGAAGAGGTTTAAGTGTAAGGTCAGGTAGTTTGACCTTCAATGATTTTAGTGCCAAATAGGTCATTGTAGCCTTCCCTCGCAGGGACTTGAACTGCGCCCTTGAGGTATTATTTGAGTCCAGGATTACGCCCAGGTACTTATATGTGGTGACCTGGTCGAGCTTTTCGCCATTCAAGTGCCAGCAGGGATTCTTTTTTTTCCTGTAATTCACAGCCATCACCTTTGATTTATTGAAGTTTATTTGTAGTGCATTCTTTACTGAAAAAGCATGGGTTGTGTTCAAAAGGTGTTGGAGGCCCATTGGAGTCTGACTTATCAACAGCAGATCATCCGCATATAACAGGTTTGAGAGGGTAATTTTCCCTAATTTCGGTGCATGATTTGAACATTTGTCTAGTTGCCCAGGTAGATCGGCTAGAAAAAGATTGAATAGGATCGGTGCAAGTAGGCATCCCTGTTTTAATCCTTTTGTTGTCCTTATGGGTTTTGAAAGGTGTGTTCCAGCCCTAAGTTTGATTTTGATCCAGGTGTTTAAGTGGAGCAGTATTAGGACGTCTAATAGGTATTTAGGTATTCCCCAATTGTCCAGTTTCAGCCAAAGTTTGTTTCGGTCCACGTGGTCGAATGCAGCAGTATAGTCAATAAATGAAAAGAATAAGGATGACTTAGTTTCTTTTGCTGCTTCCATCAGCAGTGATAGTGCCATGAGATTAGTTGTGGTCCCTTGGCCTTTGCAGAAACCCGTTTGGTTGATTGGCATGATGGAATTTTCAGTTGCCCATGATGTTAGCTCCTCCAAGATAAGGCCAGAAAAGTATTTTGCCTCCACATCTAGGAGAGCAATAAGGCGATAGTTGTTTGGAAGCCTCTTGCTACCTTGTTTATGTATCGGGCTGATAATTGAACCGTGCCAGGACTCAGGAAGGGTGTGTGAGAGTCTGATACTATTGAACACTGGTGCTAAAGATGCGCTCCAAAATTCGACATCTGATTTGTAGAGCATAGCTGGTAGGCCGTTCGGCCCAGGAGCACCGGTTGGTCTCACCCTTGAGACCCTCGCTGGAGGTGACCTGTGATCGGTGGCACTGGAAGATAAAGTGTGTTTCAGCGACGCTGTGTGCGTGTACTTTTTACCTGTTGAGACCTGCACAAGTGGAGCCCTGTAATCCTGGGCCCCACAAGATCAAGTGTGTCTCAGCGACGCTGTGTGCGTGTGCCATGCGCTACCTGAGACCCTCTAGAGGAATTGTCTGGTTATCGTTCCCGTGAGTCTCACTGACTCTGAGTGCGGGTGCAGTGTGCAGCCTAGTATCTTCACATTGTCCGGAAATTCTGAGAAATTGCATCGGAGGCTCAAGTCGCTGGACGAGGAGAGTGGGTTTGCGCCCCCCAGGTAACGTGTGTCGACTCCTCGGTCTGGGCGCGCAGCACGAGCCTCTGTTTTGACTTGGATTGAGGCACGTGTGCCAAGGGAGTGGCAGCACCGGGGCCTGAGGGCAAAGCTGCATTTTCTGTGTTCTATCTTACCCATTTGGGGGGGCAAGTGTGGCCGGAGACTAACCGCAAGCCAGCATGAGCAGCGGAGAGACCACCGGAGGCACGGTGAACATTGCCGGAATAACTTACGTATCGCATTACTTCTGCATACCGGAGTATCTGATGATTGTATAACACATTGCTTTATTCCTGCACAAAGGATTACCTGTTTTGTCATAAAGCCCATTGCATTAGTTTGCCTAATGAACTGCCTGATAGGTGTGTTATGCATTGCACTATGTTTGCATAAAGAACTGCCTGATAGATGTGTTACGCCTTGTCTTAGTCCTGAATCGCGATCTGACAGATTATCGTATTACACATTGCATATGTGTTGCATACCGCACTGCCGGATGTATGTGTTCCCCATTGCATTAGTTTCGCATAACGAACTGCCTGATAACTGTATTACATGTTGAATTGCTTTTTCCTAACAGAGTACCTGGAAGGGGACCATACGCATTGCATTCCGGGGGCATAGCAGTTTACCATGTTGTTGCTTTACGCATTGCATTACAGTGACATTACAAATCGCCGGATAGCCGTATTACGATCTGCATTATTCTTATGTTGTGAAGTGCCTGATCCTTGCATGACGAACTGCATATTACGACATTAGGATTACATAGGATTGTTAAGTTTAGCTCAATAATAATAGGCCAGGGGGAGTATTACCCCAACACAAATGTTGGTTTAGTATTGTGTGGTTGAATTGTATATCTTTTCATAAACATCTACTTGTTTTTCTATGAAACTCGTGTCTAGTCTATTTGTGGTGTCATCATTGTATTGCTGTGAGCGTAATTGCAAATACTTTACACATAGGTCTTGAGGAATGGCCTGGCTGCTTGTGCCAAGCTACCAAGGGGGTAGAGTGGGGGCTATCTCTCGAGTGCCCATTAAAGTCAGGCAGGAAACCATTAAAGGGATTTTTGTAACATAAGTGGGTTGAGGATGATGCATGGGTTGTCCAATGTTGATAATATCCCTGTACCAATATTGCTTACCAGCAGAATTTCCCCTTTCATTGACAATGTTATGGTTAATATTAAGGCATGTACATTATTAAAGATCTGAATATTGAATGTAGACTGAAGAGAGACCACAATATAAATAATAACAGGAATTGAATTCCTAGTCTTGCTTCTACCTCTGGTATAGACAGGTCTCAAATTAAAAGAGTTGCATTGGATCAAGATATTTTCCTTTCAATCTTGTGTAATGATATTCTTCCGTTATTGGAGCAAAATCTGTCTTTAGAAGTCATTTCTCATTGAACATCAGTAATCACATATCACATAGAAAATTCAACCCCTCCAAAACATTAATTTCCTCTATTCCAAAATCATTATACCTGCTTTGCTGAGGAGTGCTGCATGGTAAAGATGGTTTAACAGAAACTCAGTGGATAAATAATATGGGCTTGATTCACAAAGGTAAACTTAGATGTTTGGTCTAAACTTAAACCAAACGTCTAAGTTTTCGATTTTGGGGATTCACAAAGGGCATTTATCTTTATGTCTGCACTTGGGGCGGAAATCGGGCCCAAGTTCCAACAAAACGTTTCGACCAAACGTCTAAGTTTACCTTTGTGAATCAGGCCCCATGTCTTCCAAATCCTTACATGGTAATTCTTTGAATTTTTCGGTTAGAGATAAGTGTGTAATAGCAGCAATGCAGATAAGGTAGAGAGGTCATAAAGAAGGAACTTTCCATGCATAATTCCAAACGTATCATTATTGCGTGGTATTTTATGGGGGAGGTCCATCTCCACGCTGAAATTGGGTGTGAAATTATAGCACTATGTTAGGTATATTAGCATTATTCTGGTCTGTATGCAGACACTTTGTGTTCTGGATACTTTATTGACTTTGCCATCAATACCCAGATTGACTGGAAAAAACAAATGGAGCTTTTGGGCCTGTTCTTTTGGGCAGGGCCATCCCCAAGATGTTTTGCCTTTAGCCTCCTGTTTTTAGAACCGACTCTGTTCACTTTAACACTGCTAATCAGTGCTAAAGTGCTTTTGTTTTCTCTAAAACATGGTAACATTGACTTACACCGAATTGCCACATTTAATTTACATGTAAGTCCCTAATAGGGTGGTACTACATATGCCCAGGGCCTATACAATAAATGCTGATGGTGGGCCTGCATCAGTGAATGTGCCACCCACTCACATATCCTTTTAAACATGTTTCAGGCCTGCTATTGCAGGCTGTGTGTGCAGTTTTAAGCTGCCAATTCTACCTGGCAAAATAAAACTTTTGCCAGGCCCAAACTTTCAACCCAAACCTTCAACCCTAAACAGCCCATAGGATAGGGTGCAATTTGTTTTTTAAGTTAGACATGCACTTTTAAGGTTTATATATCTTGGCAGTGAAAAACTGTTAGATTTGTTTGTATACTACTAGAAGGTCTAATTCTACCATAGGATACAATTGTGTTACCTTATTACATTTAATAAGTGCTAACTTCCAAATAGGAGCAAGAAGGAATGTTGGGTTTAGTGTCTAAAGAATTGTAATTTAAAACCCTCTTTAATGGTAAAGTAGGAGTTTAAGTCACTATTCTAAAAATGCTACTTTTAGAAAGTTTACATTTTCTTCTCCTAGACATTTGGTGCCTGGACCTTGTATCTTGTAGCTGACCGTTGGTTTTTGTGTTTTGCTCACATACAGAGAGACAAAGGGAAAATAGGTTTTGGCAGTATGAACCACCTCTGACTTGATAGGGACAGAGCTGGCACCTACCCAACTTGCACATCACAAAGGCTCTGCTTGAGCATACTCACCAAGGGTTTGACACTAGTCTTTTATGTCCTAGGCAAGCTGTGGCCAGGGTAAGAAGGACAGAATTTCCAAACACTGCTGGGAATGGAAACGTTCAGAACCTCTCCCTACTTCAAAGCTGGAACCAATGGTAAATACTGGACCATCAGACTCAACTCTTCAGTACACCTCTGGGCCTCTGGGAGACTCAAAAGGACTGCTGTACTGCTCTGCAGGATAAACTGCAATTCTGCTGCCCTGCTGCCTGAGTGAAAAAGACTGGGCATGCATCGTAAACTCAAGACCACCAAAGTGACTCCAAGGGCCTCCTGATCAGAGCAGCGCAACGCATCCCAGACGCAGGACCTTTTTTCCTGACCTGACCTTACCACCAAACCCTAGTCATTGACAAACATGTATCCATACTGAGTTTTGAAGAAAATATTGGCTAGACATATGCATATATACATATGCATACTGATTTCATGTGTTCACTTGCAAAGATTCTTCTCGTCTCTGAGCCTGCTCGAACATTAATATATTCAAAACTATCCACATTTGTGCCATAGAACATCATACCCTGGATTACCACAATATGCCAAGAATTACAACCAGGGTCAGCATTTTCCCCTTGTGTTTCATAATTCAGATCAATGTGCGTGACATTGATGCTGACAATATGACAAGACCTACCATCACTGTGGAAGGAAGCTCACATACGGCA
Organism: Lissotriton helveticus; assembly: GCF_964261635.1. Classification (NCBI taxonomy): domain Eukaryota; kingdom Metazoa; phylum Chordata; class Amphibia; order Caudata; family Salamandridae; genus Lissotriton; species Lissotriton helveticus. Next base: position 947,420,414 of record NC_136068.1, read on the forward strand.
CAAAATATCTATACTACCAGAATCCTCATTATGCTATGAAAGCCCACATTATGCCTAATACCCACATTTGGCCTGGAATTACCACTGCTGTTCCAGGGTGAACATTATAACAGGTTTAATACCGTTAAGCAGTGAAATCCCACAATATGCTAAGAATTACCACCATACTTCAAGAACCATCACTATGTTATTGGTTGGCACTACTACGCCAGGGATGTGCACAATATGTCAAGAATTATTACCATTTTGTCAGAAATGCATTATGCTAGAAGTAGGTGTTGTCATACCATGGATGCAAACAATCTGCCAGGAATTGCCAGGATTATACCAGGGCTAGCAATGTACGAGGCATGTGCAGTTTGCATGGATGCCCACAAAATGTGTAAAGGTCCCTGCTAAGCAGCTGAAGGGTTTCATCCTACCGCGTAGGATTAAGGAATTATACTTTTCATGGCGATGTGCCATGAATGGTTCTTTGACAAATAATAACCTACTTCTTAATTAATATATAGCAATATATAGCAATACTTCTGAACTGTTCTCTTAATTCGAAACTTAAAATAGGACCTCAGTCGTCATGGAAATTATAGACTAATATTATTGGTAGATTTCTAAAATATTGGAAAAATAATATTACTTCATAATCAGGGTTCCTTGAGGGAAAAAACGAGTATCACCATCCCTCAAGTGGAGTTTGGAGAAGGTATTGATCCCTTTCAGCAAAGCTTCGAGCTGCACTTATTGTATGTAAAATGTATTACGCTCAAGAAAGATCTTCTATTCCTAGGTATTTCAAAAGACGTATTCTCGAGCAAAGTATCTTAAGAAAATTGGTATGGGAGAACCAATAACTGAGCTCATGAAATATACGATGGTCAGATTTGGCCACAATGGCAATACATAAATGTCTCACTATTAAAGCAGGCGTTCACCATAGACATTTCCAGATACACATTCTCTTCCATATTTCTGCAGCAAATGGCTCTGATATCCAGAGATTGTCATGGAACTGAACCTCACCAGTGCCTATCCTGCTATATGCATATGTAATGCCTGGTGCCCAAATTGCGCTACTTGCTGTAACCAAAGCATTTGTAAACTAGTATCATGAAAAATTGCTTGCCGTCAATTAATCAAACGCCAAATTATTGATTATACATTTAAATTTGCTCTCAATCTTCATTGTCCAGGTACTAGAGTTTCTGCTTCTAGTTGAACCCACAGTTTTTTTTTAAACAACCTGACCATTACCCAAGTAGTGGGTGGCATTTTGAAGAATAATTCTCATTTTGGTGAGCTCTCTACAACCAATTTGGTGGCAGTTTCCCAAGCCGAAGCTGTCGCACTGCCATTTCAAGTACCTACATAAGAGGTTATGTGAATCCTAGCTAGTGGGTAAAGGCCTAAACATATTTTAGATATGACTGCAGTAAGGGCAAGGTAGCGTAGCTGCACCAAAGAAAATTCAATTAGGTCTGTACAATATCGAAATACTGGTGGGTTTCAACAAGCTATTCTTATTCTGGCCTTAGGTTTAATTGTTTAGATATATTGAAGCAAACCTGAGGGACTTGAAATTGCCATTTGTTGTTGCATTCAAAGTGCATGGTTTAGAGGGACCTTCTGAAGTCAGCCTAATGATGGAGACAAATAGACTGTTTTAGAATTTGAAGGACAGGATAGTCCATCACAAACGAGGCAGATGTTGCATCCGCTGTATTACAAGTTGATTTTAGCCTATGCCATTTGTAGTACAGTGGACAGGATATCTGACACGTTTTTTCTAAGCATCCAATCTGCCAATCTATAAATAATACACATAGACTTAATCTGTATGATTGTGCTCCTCTTACTATTACATGGTAAAAGTATCTGGTGGCGCAGACTTGGTTTAAGAGAGAAACCTAATTAAATAGAGTGTTACTTCATCTTCAAGGTGATTGATTTTAATGATGAAGTAATGTTTTTTTCCTCTCAAATCCAGGAGCACTGCATAGGCCTTCATGGAGCCTCCTTTTAGCCTAAGGCCTATTAATATCTCTGAGATATGAGATCACCAGGGCCTCTTGCCAGATTCTGCAAGTGGTTCCAGCATTTTGCGTTATACCAATGCTTGCATCCTTATAGGCACGGAGAAAGTTTAGATGGCATGCTTTTTCAATGGAAAGAACGCTACGCTTGTGCTATTATACCCACATTGTGCTATTCTGAGACCAGAAAACAGTTTTTCTGAAGCACCGATCGAATTTTCAGCTAATTACAAGTCCGGGAACGGATGCTAAAGCACTTCCTGAGATTGTGTTTATTACTATTATTCTTTGTATGCCTAAATAAACGCTATTATTTATAATCAAGGGTTTCATGATTATGCGTTGTACTGCTGGTATTTAAATGGCCTATTTTGGTGCTGTAAAGAATTGTATGATGCTACACTCTTGTAACAGAGTTACATGACCAAGTCAGAGAGTTTGAGCACTGCTGCTGAACTGAAAACATGCTAATGAAAATAGGGTTGGGGTCACGCCATGTCATAAGGACACTTTGTTTCCTGTTCTGTGAGTTCATTTGACAATAAAGTGCATTCTGGGAGTTGTAGTTTTCGTATAATTCAGTGGACCCAATTTGACTAACACAACAGATAATAATTTCTGACAGGAAAGACTAGGACTGCATAATCAATCAATCAATCAATCAATCAGTGGTTTGTAAGCATTAAGGGTCTCAAGGTGCTGGGGGTAGATCTGTTTAGCCAAAGAGCCAGGTCTTGAGGGTCTTTCTGAAGGCTGGCTACTTTAACCAGTGTCTAGATTGAATTATTTGCATTCTGGTATTTGCGGTTTTGCTTTTGCTACCAAGAATGCAGGACTAGCATATATTACAACAGCTTCCACCCACTGGCTCTTCAAGACAACTTACCAGTGAGGAACATGGAGGCGGCAGGCTAGCGGCTGCTGCGGAGCTCCCCACCCCGACACCACAATTTGTCGCAACTACCAGCATAATGATGGATCTCACCGGTTGATTATTGCAGTTTTTTGAGCGGTGAGGACAGATAATGTTTCAGTTTTCTTTTTTCCCCACGGAAAACTGAGTTTTGTTCTCCTTCGTGTCTCCCGAAAAAAAACATTCCAGGCACTAGGACCTTGGACCCGGACCCGGACCTGAGGGATGCATCGCGTCTCACGTGACGATCAGCTGCGCGTTCGGCTGGAGGCGGGAGAGCGGAATCGAGCTGGAAGCATCGGGAGCCGCTGCAGTCTCTTGGGGGTTGCAGTGTATTTACCGACCGACAGCCACAAAAGCACGCAGATTTTCCACAGCCGAGATTACTGGCAGCGCTCAAGAGCGGCACTTATTCTCCGAGCAAAAGGTCCGGTTTGCTGGAGCTGCTACCCTTCTTTGAGCCTAAGGGAACGCGAGGCTACCGGTAAGGAGGTTCTAAGTGGGAGTGCCTGCATGGAGGCAGAAGCTCTGAGTGAAGTTGAAAACCGATCTACCTACACAGACATTAGTGTGGTTAATCCTCTAGGCAATACAGAGGGAGGTTTAAAACAGTCAAAGGGGGCAGTGTTTGGTGGTGGAGCAGTGGGCACCAGAAACCGATACCAGTTGAGGTCTAAACAGGACCTTAGGAGGCAGGGGCTTTGGGAGTCAGAAGAAAACCGGGTGAGAGAGGGGCCGACACCGGTATCCCCATACAAACATAAGAAGAAGGGGGGGCCAAGAGAGGAGGGGCTGTTAAGTGCAACAAACAGCTTTTAGCTCAGAAAGGCACCCCCTCACGTAAAAGCTTTTTTAAGATCATGGAGCAGGCAGTTAACTCCGGAAAATCAACTCTGGGAGTAGGAGAAACGTCAGATACTAATATAGAGCCTGCGGTTCCAAATGAGGTTCCAAATGAGGTGGTGGAGGTAGACGAAGGGTCAAACTAATTCGATATCGAGCCTCCCCTCCCCATCCTGATAACTTTACCTTTGGAAAATAGGTATGCAGCGCTGGAGCCGATCACACATATGGAAGGATCAGAACATACTTTATTCGCTCCCCTTGTGCATGAACCGGTATCGAGCACTGATTCTCCATGTAGGCAAGGGCCTCTCATCCCAAGTACAAATTTAGACGCAGTAAATTTGGCCACTTCCTCGTCTCCAGTATCCCCTATGGTTCATACTTTATCTGATAATGGGAGCCCTTCTACCTCTCAAACTCCCCTCACATCCTTACCTAAACCTCTTTCTAATCCTCTTTCCTTTTGTAGTACAAATAGTACTGCACACGACTCTACCCTAAACACACTGAACACCAGGGGTAGATTTGACGAAGTTCCAGGCGGAGAAGAGAGGGATCGACTTGGTTGTTTATTTCAATCTCTCAGGGATGATTTGATGGACAAGTTTGCAACTTCCGAGAGTAACCAGAAAGGGCTATATGATAGATTTGATAATTTGGAAGCAAAAATGGAGGGATTAGCAGCTCGAACCTGTGTGCTAGAAAGTAAAGTCACCTCACTCTCGGAAATATCAAAGGAGAATTCTAAAGATATTAATAACCTAAAGGAGCAGAACCGTAAACTCACAATGGACATGGAGAGGTTGGAAATGCAAAGCCGTCGAAATAATTTAAGAATACTTAAGATTCCAGAGGGTGCTGAAGTGGAGGACATTAAGGGATTCGTGTGCAGGCTACTACGGGAAGATATATTAAAGGATCGACCAGATATAGATCTAGAAGCTGAAATTCAGCGTGTACACAGAGACCCCTTCAGACTACATTCGGACCGCAAAGCCCCCCGAAAAATCTTGGTTTATTTTCAGACATATACAGTAAAAGAACTTATCCTCAGCAGATGTCTTGCAAGATCCTCTCTTCACTATCGGGCCAACCCCTATCAAATTAGATCAGACATAGGGGGGAAAACGGCTCAGAGGCAATGGGAGCTAGGCTCCAGGATGCCTGAACTCCGCTCCTTGGGAGCTCAAGTTCAAATGAAATTTCCTGCCCTACTAAAAATTATGTGGAACAATAAGATGCATAACTGTAACTACCCCGAGGAAGTAGACGAGCTGCTAGACAAAATGAGAAAATAGCCAAGCAGCATTAATTTTGGTACATAGTTATAAGTAGTGCATAACTAACTGTATGTAAATAGTATATAGGGATTAGGGGATTGGTATACTTGCTAGTTCCCATAGGGGAGAAAAGAGGGAAAGGGGAAAGGGAAAGGGAAAGGGGGAATAAAAAAAACCAGAAATAAATAAATAAATAACTGCACATGGGTTGTCGGGGGACACAATATACAATAGTCAATGGTTAATAATGGTCAATACATTGAACACGGGAAAGATAACGTTTTTAGTTAGATGTGGTGTCTTAAAGGTGGGGGGGGGCTCTCTAGGGCGTAGACACGCCGAACAAGAGTAAGAAGGGAGGGTTCCTCGGAGGGAGGGGTTACTGGGGGGAGGGGGTAAAACACTTAAAAATGTCCTCAGATGCCAGAAGTTCTTATTTTGATGGGCTGAAAAACCAATGCAGATCTCAACGAGCTATAATAACTGGTTTTCGCTATGGCAGCTAGCACTATGATATTATCTTGGAATTTAAACGGGATAGGGGATCGAAAGAAACAGCGAAGAGTTTGTGAATTTCTTAAAAACACAGAAGCGCACATTTTTCTCCTACAAGAAACCCATCTTGAAGCGGAAGCATGTGGTCAAGTTTTTTCTAGACTTAGGTGGGTTCAGGAGATCCTGTGCTCTAAACAGAAAGGTTCCACGAGAGGAGTAGCCATTATTGTGCGGGCAAATAAGGGCATTAGGGTACAAAACTGGGGAACAGATCAGTCGGGCGATGGCTAGTGGCGGTCCTCTCTATTGGCAGTCTTACTTTTCTATGCACTGTATATTACGGTCCTAATGAAGATAATCCCAGGTTTCTTCAAAAAATAGACGAATATATGATACTATACACAGCTCCAGTCATTTTGGGAGGCGACTTTAATCTTATTTTGGACCCTCTTCTAGACCGTCCTTTTAAGGCAAAATATAACTCCCCCAACAAATCCTTGCTGGCCCTGAAAAATATTATAAAAAACTTCAACCTTAGGGAGGCTTGGAGAACTAAGCAAGGAAATCTCAGGGAATACTCTTTTTACAGTAAGAAATATAAACAATACTCTAGAATCGACCTTTTTTTCTTAGACCAAGTTTTTTTGTCAGATATTGTTTCAGTATCCCATATTCCAGTAGGTTTGTCTGACCACTCGATTGTGGAACTGAAAATCGATTTTAAGGTCACCCCCCCACTATATAGATGAACTTTGGATAGAACGATCCTTTTAGATGATGAAATTAAAAGTAAAATCAAGGGAAATCTGCTGGAGTTCTTCTTATTTAATGCACATACAGCTTCGGAACCAATGGTTTGGGACTCATTTAAGGCCTACTTGAGGGGTGCCCTTGTGTCGTACATGGCTTTAAAGAGAAAGCTCATGAAAGCAAAAGATAGTTCTGACCTCTAAAAGATTAAAACCAAAGAACAACAACTACAACTAGCTGTATTGGAGGATAGGGGTAGGATCCCACTACTTGAAAAAGAGCTGATTGAGCTACAGAGTGGCTTTAAGGCACGCACCGACAAAAAAAATAAGGACAGGTGGGAAGTGAGCAAACTCCGAAACTTCGAGTATGGGGAGAAGTGTGGTGCTCTACTCGCCTGGAAAGCTAGAACGGAGCAGTGTAGGAATAGTATAAGCACACTAATACAGCGGGGTTCAGGTCTGCCCCTAACAGAAGACGCTGACATCAGTATAGAGGCTAGAGGGTTTATTGAAGAACTATACCGGGAGCAGAATAGCCTGGGGGAAGAAGAGTTAGAACGCTGGTGGGCCGTAAGAGAGTTACCCCAGTTGAGTGAATTGGATAAAGAATATTTAGTTACAGAGATTACCGAGGGAGAGGTACGGGCCCAACTAAAAAATATGGCTAGGAATAAGGCTCCGGGTCCAGATGGACTGCCGACCGAACTGTAAAAGGACAACGTGGAAGAAATTATAGCCCCATTACTTTCATTATTCAATAAAATCTTTAAAGAAGGGGAGGACACCCCAGGTTCATGGTCAGAAGCCACTATAACCCTGATAGCAAAGCCTAATAAAAACCCCAATAACAAAGAATCATATAGGCCCATCTCACTTCTCAATTCAGATTCAAAAATCTATTCAGGTATACTCACGTCTAGATTGGCAAAAATAATTAAGTCCATCATTCATTCCGATCAACGGGGGTTTATACCTGGGCGCCAACTAAACAAACTCACTTTTCAGGTTATAGGAGCGATGGATATGGCAGTGGAGCAAGGACTGCCGCTGACTATTGTGGCGATTGATGCTGCAAAAGCATTTGACCAAGTTAATTGCCTCTTTTTATGGAAAACCATGGTAAACTTTGGATTTCCAGACATATTTATTAGAGGGATTGAGTCACTATATATGGGCCCTCGAGCCAAGGTATTAGTCAATGGCAGTCTGACTGAATGGCTGGACATCTCGAGGGGAACGAGGCAGGGATGTCCCCTGTCCCCTCTCCTTTTCGATATCTACATTGAGCCGTTTGTCTGCTCCTTGAGATCTGACCCAGTGATTCTGCCTTTTAAAATTGGAGACCTGATTCTCAAGACAGCACTTTATGCCGACGACCTGCTTCTATATACATCAAATCCTGAGCAGGCCATTCCCAGACTATTTGAATTAGCTGAGGATTTTGGCACGGTCTCGGGATACAGGATTAATAAAGAAAAGACCGATATTATGAGTTGGAATAATCTGTCCCCGATACCGAAAGCCAAATCAAAAATTAGATACCTGGGCATCCAAGTAGTTGGCAGACGGCGGTCAAGGATATTAGGAAGCTCTTGACTAGATGGAATACCCTACCCCTTAACATCTATGGAAGAGTCAATCTAGTCAAGATGATAATACTGCCAAAAGTCACCTTCCTTTTTAATTCCATCCCCTTGCACTTTAACAAAAGGGATATTTCTAACCTTCAAGGAAGGATTGGCTCGTTTATCTGGGCGACTAAATCCCCTATAATTGCCTGGCGGAAATTAAGAAAGGGGCTAAAATTGGGTGGAGTGGCTCTGCCCGATTTACTTTTTTATTGCTATGCTTTTCAATTCAAGAACTTTAGACTTCTGGCAAACAAATTAGATTCCTCTTCACACGGAAGACTTTTTCAGGCCATGCTATCAGACCTGCCACAAGGTCAGGAATTTTTTCTGTACAAATTTGGGGACCAGAAGTTTTTTAAGAAGGTCCGACTGAAGCTTCTTGGGACGGCACTCAACATCTGGAAGGCAATACGTAGAATTTTGAACATACCCTACTATCATTCCCAAGCCCCCATTTGGGACTCTCCAGGTACGCCAGACTGCCTATTGGATCGGCTGGCTCTTCCTCTGAGAGCTGCAGGATTAACCAAGTGGGGGGACTTGTCTAATGATTCTAAACTATTAGGCTGGGAATATCTTTTAAATCTAACTGGGGGTTCCATTTCCAGGTTTAGGTTTTACCAGCTGTCTTCCTGGTGGGGCAGTCAATGCTGGGCCAATGAGGACGAAATTCCGATTCTGGGACTTATCAGTAGGGCGATAGGGAGGAAAGGGGAGGTGTCACTTTGGTACAATGCACTGGTGGGGGCGAAAGATGAACTAGGAGCGGATACCACCAAGCTTTGGACTAACATCGTCACCCAGGACTCCGAAGAGATGCTGAAGATCTGGATAGACTCATTCACAATTTCTCAAAAAAATATAAAACCATCTAATCTCGGGAGGAATCATCTATTCACAGCTTATAGGGCTTACTGGACTCCTGCGAAATTGTCAAGGATCTCGGCAGAAGAATATGTCTGTTTAAGATGCAGGTCACCAGATGCGGATGATAGACATATGTTTGTAGAGTGCCCCGAAATCACCAATTACTGGGATCAGGTGTGTGGGTTTTTAGAAGAGGTTCTATCCATACCAATCAGCTATTCCCCTAGACTAATATTCTTTTGTCTCCCTACGGACTATGATGTCAGTAACAGCACCTCACAGTTTATTTTTTATGTCATTGTTATTGCTAGAAGGGAGATATGTAGGGAGTGGAAATCGGTAAGTCCTCCCTGATTTGCAAACTGTCTTAAGAACATTATGGCTGTTAGTCGTTTAGACCTACTGTGTGGAGGAGAGAGTGCTGTAAAAATTTGGTCCCAACTAACTGCATGGTCTGAGAGATAACGGACAAGGTACACAAAATGTCCAATAATTATGCCAGAGGTTTTGTGGTCCTGTCCTCCCAAAGGTTCCGATACGCTACGAAGGGGAGTTGGACAACCTCTGGGCGATCTCCGTCGGCTATACACGGTAGCCAGGGCGGGAATAGTTAGCCCGTGTCAAAGGCCAGGAGAAAAGCCCATCTAGAGTTGATAATTTCTGGTGGCATTTATGAGGACAAAAAAAATAAATAAAAAAATAAATAAAAGAATGCAGGACTAGTAGTTGAGATGCCTGTGGAGATGGCAGAGCCAAAAATATGCAAATTATGCACGCGTTCCGAGTCCCTTGCATTCCCTTTATACAGTGTCCGATTATCCTCCCTTAGCTCCCGTTGTGGGCGCCACTTGACTGTGCCGGAGCGCGGTAGCGGCTTGAAGAGGCACCTACATGCTGGAGATATCGCTAATTTCCTTATAACCTCGCGGTCTCTGGATCTGTGGAAAAAGTAAACAAATAAGACGAAGACGAACCTGCAGAGTTAGACTCTATAAAATGTATATATATTTTAAACTGCCATATTAAATGGGCTTCTCCTTCTGACAGCATGTTTTCATGCTTCAAACAGCCCTTAGTTGGGTGCAGTCTCAAAGCCCCTGCTCACACCGGGCTGGCTCTGCTCCCACTTCCACGTGAGCCTAATGCGAGCCTACAAGCATTTTCTTCCGTCTTACCGATCCTCTTTGAGAAGCTGGATCGGGGCCTGCTCAGAAGCGCCGGCTACATGGTCCTTTGTAAAGTACAGACAGGTTTGATGTGCAGGAAACTGCAGCACACAGAAAAGCAGGCAGGCACAGTTTGATTAAATATGCTCAGGTGAGGCACAGAGCCAGCAGCTGCGGAGAGCAGATACCGGCCCGGCGTTGCCAGTCTCCCATTGTGTCCAGGAAAAGGAAAAGATGACAGCAGACATGATTTATTATGGATTTAAAAGTCTAACACCATTTACCGCATTGTGAGTCAGAGCGCTAATCCTCCCTCTCCAGTGCTTCCCTGTGCCTCACCCGCCGAGCCCTCATTCTACCACCCAGACGCGGGCCTTTACTGATAGAGGGAGGCGGTAAAGGTAGTGCCGAAGGTGGGGGAAGAAAAGCAAGAGCCAAAAGGAGGCAAAAAAAGAAGAGGTAGAAAGACATAATGAAAAGCAGTAAAGGAAGATGAATGACAAACGAAGAAACTTGCATCAATGGTATGTCAAATGAAGGAAGAATAAATAAAGGAAAGGAAAATGAGATTGAAGAAGGAAGGGAATGGGGAAAGGAAGAAATAAGGAAAATTACTGAAATTCGAAAGAAGACAAATGTAAAGCAAGGCATAAATAAAGGAACTCAAAAAATGTATGTGGAACATAAAGAAAATGAAAATGAAAACATAAACACGTAAAAGGTAAGCATGAGAACAAGTAAGAGAAAGGGAAATGTGCAAAAAGGGAACACCGAGAGAAAAAATATGAAGCAAATACATTTACATGGAAATAATGAATAGATTGGAGTAAAAGGAAGAAATTGTACGGAAAATGATGAAAAGAGGACCAAGTGAGTGAGCATCCAGCTGTCTATAACAGATGAGAGAAAATAAATGCATCATTCGACTTTTAGGTCTGCCTTGGAAGAAGGAAGCTGGAGTCTGATCAAGTCCTTTTTCTTGGCAACTGCAAGTGCTTTCATTCTTACTAAATGACGACGCTTGCGTTTTCTTAAACAATAATCAGAAATTTCGGCTTTGAAGGGATCCTAAACTGTGCAGTCTTGCTGTTACTTTGAGCAGTAAAGAAGATGCTAGCATGAAGAGGAGAAAAAGAGAACTACGACACAGAGGGAGGAGTACGCCAGTGATAGGAGTAGAATCGGAAGGAGAGAGAGCACATGATAGTAAAAAAAGACACATATGTACACATATTAAAGCTCTGGACAAAGACATTAACCACACTAATCCTCACCGAACTATTGACAACAGGTTTGTTTTTTTCTGTTGTGTAAGTCATTAGATTGTCTAATGTAAAGTTGTTTGTCTTTGTTATGCGAACTGTGGTATCCCTTCTGTGAAATGACTGTTTGGGTTGTAGGGAATGATTGAATCCTCTGCAGAAGTGTATGAGAGCACCTCGTTCTCAAGTACCAGTGAGTGCAACAGAAGAGGTTTGATTTACACTAGCAAAGCTGTAGGAAAGATCCCATAGCCAAATTTACCAGTATTTTACGTCATTGTTGCACCACTTTTGTGGCGCATCCATGATGCAAAATTCTAGCAGATGTTTACAAAGCCACACAAGGAGTGATTTGCACAGCCTTCTGTGAAACAATCTGACACCCCACATAACTGAAGAACCATTAATTGCAAGAACTAAGCAATGCAACTAAAGTTTTATTTAAAAAAGGTAAAGAAAAGCAAAAGAGAACAGAAATTAAAGTGTTGAACACTGTAAATTGTGATTAGAATCATTAGCTTTAGTGTTAAAGATGAAAACATATGTAGGAAAATAAAGATGGGAGAATGCAGGGTTAGGGAAAGTTGTAAGAGAAGATGGGAGGGTTTGGAAGGAACCCTTTAAAAGTAGTTTGAAAAAATAAATGTTAGAGTGGATAAAAGCAGAGGAAGCTGGAAAAAGAGGTCTGGAAGAGCCCTACCCCAAATTAGCAATTTATAAAAATAAAAAAAGAATCACCCATTGGCTGGACACAGGAATGGAAGAGGATCAAAGGTAACAAGGATCAATGCACACCTTGTAAAAAAACAACAACAGACAGAGCAGCTCACAAATTAGCCCTTAACAACTACCACATCCGCATCTAGGCAGCCAAGAAAGCAGCAATGACCGACTGCATTGACAATGCTGTCATTCACATGAAATAATTCTTCTAAATCATCAAGTAATTTTGCAACCTAACAGCCATAGGGAAAATCACCCTCCCCTCCCAAGAACTCTGCGACACCCCCTCAGACTACTTTCACAAGACTGTCACCATCTACAACTTTGACCCCCATCCCAGCACTTGCAGCCTTGACATGCCTCATTCAACCATTGAACACCTGTGGCACTACCATCTGGTCTCCAAACGCCACTCATACCACATCAACCATCATTTCATCAAACCACTTCGGGGCATCCACTACCCCTGCCCCCACCATCTCTTCAACCTCGGAATCAACCCAATTAGCACAGAACTCACCAGCATTCTCAACACTCCCATTTCCACAGCAACTGTCCCAGACGGATGGAAACACACAGAGGTCTGACCCCTCCAAAAGAAACCCTCTGCGGTCCCCAGCGACCTAGCAAATTACCAACTGATCTTCCCACTCCCTTACCCAGCCAAAGTCCTTGAGAAAGCAATCAACATACATCTCACAGAATACCTGTAACTAAGCCACCTTCTCAACAGCTCACAACCAGGAGTCAGTGCCAAACACAGCACTGAGACCGCACTGATTACTGCCACTGATGACATCAGAACTCTCCTTGACTGCAGAGAAATAGTGACCTTGATCCTCCTTGACCTCTCATCTGCGTTTGATACAGTCTGCCCCACACCCCCAATCAACAGACTCCACAACATCGGAATACAGCAAAACACCCTCAAGTGGATCGCTTCTTTCTTCTCAGGAAACACTCAGAGCATCCGTCTGCCTCCCTTCACCTCCTCACTCGAGGACATTATATGCAGCATACCCCTAGGATCATCCCTCAGTCCCACCCTGTTCAACATCTACATTACCCCCCTTGCAGACATCATCAGATCTCACAGATGCAACATAATGTTCCATGCTGATGACTCTCAACTTATCCTCCCGCTCACCGAGGAACCCTCCAACACCAAAACCAGCTTCTGCAATGCAATGACCAACATAGGCAAATGGATGAGAGACAGCTGCCTCAAACTGAACTCCGACAAATCAGAAGTACTGGTCTTTGGAAAGAACACCTGCATGTGGGACCCCTTCTGGTGTCCAGCATAACTTGTACCAACACCGGCGCTGACAGATCACGCAAACACCTCGACAGCCAAATGACAATGAATGAAGCGACAGGTCAACACAGTCACCGCCTCCTGCTCCCACACCCTCCGCTTGTTCTGCAGAATTCAGGTGGAACCCAACCAACATCAGAAAGACTGTTACACATGCCCTTGTCACCAGCTGCCTTGACCATGGCAATGCTCTTGTTACGTTGGTACTTAGGAGATGTGTTACGTTGCTACTTTCCCCGTTTGTGTTTGTCCCCTTCACGCCCCCGTCCCTGCCGCGCGACTCCCCGCATTTGCATGCATTACATCAGATAGCCATCTGACAGTTGGATTGACAGTTGAACTGGCCATGATTGTGAGCTGGTGACCGGAGCGCTCCCTCTTACCGGTGTGTCGTTTATGACAGAAAATAAAGTTACAATTTCAAGATTAAATGAGTGTCATTCTTAACCGCTCTCTACACTAGATTTCACACCCAGCTCCTCAAAAGACTCCTGACAATTTAGAACACCACCGCTAGATTCATTCTGATCTTACCCAAATGGACTAACATCACCCCTCACCTCAAAAACTTCCATTGGCTACCAATCCAATAGAAGTGTTAGTTCAAGATCCTCGCGTAAACAAACAAAGCTCTATACAACTAAGGACCACCCTACATCAACCATCGATAAGTTTCCATCTATCTGCAAAACACCTGCTCTCAGCCTCACTCGCCCTCAGACACACACCCTGCATCAATAACAAACCTGGTGGGGGACACTCTTTCTCCTAGATGCCGCCTGGACCTGGAGCAACTTGCCCCTCTACCTCCCAACAGCACTCTCCCTGGCGGACTTAAGAATGAAACTCAAGACATGACTTTTTGACTGAAATACGGCACCCTCAACAACCAGATATCCTCAGGGGTGACAGTGCAGCGATATACAATTACTGATTGATTAATTGATTGATTGAGTTAACAAGATTATGGCCTGCCCACCTGATGTAAATGTGGGCAGACCATAGTTTAACGATGCTAGGGACTACTCTGCCCCTGTCGAATTTCTCTGATGGTCCAATGAATGAATGAATGAAATAGCACTTATAGAGCTCATAGCTACCCAGATGCGTCCCAGCACTAAGCCGTGAAACAGAAGCATCAAGAATCACTTGGGGAAGAGCCATGTTTTCAACAGCTTACAGAAGGCCATATGATTAGGTTCCTTACGAAGCTGAAGAGGGAGGGAATTCCAAAGTTTGGCAGCATTGTATGAGAAAAGCCGACCACCTGTTCTGGCACTCTTGATTTTGGGGACAGCGGCCAGAAATTGCTCGTCTGAATGCAGCTGCCACAATGGATTAAGGGCCATCAGCGGTTTTGGCTATATGTCTGCCAACCTAATTTAGATGACCAGACATATTAGCCATTTTTTAGTGCCCGTCGCTGCCAGCAAAAACCTGGTGGTAAGTGGCAGTTTAAGAGCCCAATGCTATATTCACCATTGAAATTCCCATCGCAAGGGCGGCATTGTTTTAGTTTATTTTCAAAAAGATAATCTAGCTTTGGGATTTTCTTTTTGATAAACAAATAAACTTTAAAAATATGCCCTATATTTCCATCATATTGACGGAACCATGAATCAAAATTACAATGTAGAAACAGGAACCACGCTAACAGCAGTACTGTCCAAATCTCGAAATTTCAGCTGAGCCGGTGGACATTTCTAAATTTGACAGTCTGCACCTCCGGCAGGGCGATGGAGAAACTTACTGCACCACCTTGAAGAAGACGGGCCAACCTCAAATAGCTAGATTAGGTTCATTGACTGTAAAGCAGGTGGGCCAGTGAACTAAAAGAGAAACTGAAAACACAAGCGGCTCCATTCATAATGAGAAGTGGAACCTGAATTAAGCCTCTTAGTGCATTCAGCCTGGCATGAAAGAGGAGAAGCAAATATTAAAATTTCAACCTCACGTTGCATGGGCTTAGCTTGCCTTTGAGAGGAAAGCTGGAACCCTATCCAAAAGACAGAGAAGAGAAGGACAGAGGAAGAATAAAGGGTTCTCCACAGTCATGGAACTAACTACATACTCTCTAAATTGAACCCTACAAACTAGCCAAAAGTTCCCAAATGGATGCAGCTACCACCAGAGCCCCAAACTGGGCTCTAGCTCTGGCTAACAAGTAAGAACAAATACAGTATCTCTAAATCCAGGGCATAAAGTAACAAACAGGAACCAAAAGGTGGGAAAATCCAGCAGGACATCCGAAGAGAAGGTGAAGAGCAAGAATCCAAATGCATAGGAGAAGGGACAGAAGACATCAGCTTTCAGGAAAGTAAAACAATTGTGGCGCTAAGAATAATGGTTTCCTCTGTTTTCTTAGTCATTACATATATTGAAGCATCTGAGGGTGTGTGAATAATTGTATCTGAGTATTCCCAGCTTTCAACCAAAGCACATAACTCTCAGTACTAAGTCAACGGTGCAGTAAGCAGTAAGAGGCACAGCCTGAGCCAGCTTCCTGAGTCCAGAAGCCAGAGCTGCAAAAGAATAGTAGGGCATAGCCGCTACGCTCTTTGCATGGGACCCTTCCCACAACACATTTCTCTCCATCCATGTTCGAAGCCTACCAAGCTCTGAAGAAGATGAGGCTTCTGGTCCAGGCCCTGATTCTCTCTCGCCTGGATTATGGGAATGCTCTCTACCTAGGAGCACCGGCTTCGGTACTGCAGAGGCTTCAGGTCACACAAAACAGTGCGGCCCGCCTACTGTTCAATCTCTCCCGTCGGCAGTCGGCGAGGAAGGCTCTGAAAGACCTCCACTGGCTCCCAATGGCTGCCAGAGTGCAGTTTAAAGCTTTGTGCATTATGCACAAATCCTTTCACCGTGTAGGCCCAGCGATTCTGCACCCTTTGGTCACGCCTTATGTCCCAGCACGCCCCCTTCGGTCTGGTACCTTGCAGCTGGCCACCTCCTCTAAAATTAACAAAGCCCGTTGGGGTGGCCGCTCTTTTTCCCATTCGGCGACCAGACTTTGGAATGCCCTCCCCTTTGCCATCCGAGGAAATAGCAACCTCCTCTCATTCAGAAAGGCCTTGAAAACGCATTTGTTTGCTAAATCCTGCTGATCTGCCCCGAGCCTGCGCTAAACCATTTTATCTTCAAGCGCTGCGAGGCCCTAGGGCAGTTATGCGCTATACAAATGCAATTTTTCATTTCATTTCATTTCATTTCATTTCGCTTGGACTGAGAAATATTGTGCATACCTCAACCACCGCCTCTCCTTCTACACTCCAACCAGACATCTCCGCTCCACCCAACTGGCACTGGCCACCATCCGCAAGACCACCGCTGGAGGAAGATCCTTCCCCCACCTCTCTTCAAAGACCTGGAACTCCCTGTCTCTGCATCTCAGGCAAGCATCATCGCTGTCACGATTCAGGAACGACCTGGCTCTTCCACTGAACCCCAGATCAACCCACTCCCCCACTCTGTGCCTTGAGACCCTCACAGGTGAGTATTTAGGCTTTATAAGGTTACTGATTGCTTGATTGTGAGGGGCCATGAGGGATGGTACCAGTTAGAACATCACATAAGTAAAGGGCTGGTAATGTACCATTGTATTTATTCAATGTTTAATGAAACCCATATGGTTGAACTGCTGTCTATCCTTTTCATATTTGATTGTAAAGTTTTCATTATGAAGTAATGTTGCTCAAACCGACATAGCTTTACAGTATTTGCTTTGTTGCACTATGAGATATATATTGTGATTCTTCAAAAAATGCATTGTTTACTAATGTATGGCTTACCTTCATTCTCTCCCATATGGCAGCTCCTATCTCTTAAGCCAAACAATAAAAACCTGATATATTTAATGTGCTTCTAGTTTAGTAATTAGTTGGCAGTTGTTTGGATACAAAACTCACCGAAGCCCCTGATAAAACTCACAGCTACCTAATCAGTACACAACAGATTGACCACACCATACATATCCAGCAAATGACTGATAAGCCATTATAGGTTTTCATTGGGCAACAAACAACACTTTCCAGCCAACAATGCACAATACCCACTACACAACACTTTTGCAGTTTCACCAGGGCCACTGGCAACTTGCTTCAGGGGAGGGTCAAATTAGGTGGCAGGGTTGAGTAAATTATGCAGCTAGATAAGGTAAATTATGCTGCATTATGCGGCACATTTTGGGATAATTTTACTTAATAATGTCTTTATTTTTAAACTTGTTACGACTTTCTGGGCAATAGTTGCAACTCATTTGTACCAGTTTCACACCCATGCTACAGAAAGGGGACCAGTCAACCTTTGCAAAGGGCCTTCCACTGCACGGCTAGTCGCGTCTCTATGTTTGTAGAAACTTTTAAACCACTTAGGCTAGACACAATTGTTTTTGTTGACATATGCAGATTATGCAGCAGATGATGGATTATGTGACAAATGCGGCAATTTTATAATTATGCGAAATCGCTGCAGTCGAATAATTACACAATTCCAGTGGCTCTGAGCTTCACCTACATTTTCCCTTTCTAAAAAGAAATATTACAGAGGTCCTCAGGGCTCGCTGCTTTCTCCTCTCTTTTATAATGTATGCTTTAGTCCAATATTTGAGTTACTCATCGTGTTAAAAGTTAGGGATCGGTTGTATGTATGTTGATGATACAAAGTTGTTCATTTAAGTATCAGCAGACCTGGTACGCCACCAACCAACTATTTCATCACCCCTCAGGGATGCAGGGTGCTAGCAGACAGCCCACCATTGAAAATTGTTTCGGTCGTGAAAGCCTAGGTGAAAAAGCAAAGACGGTCATAGCATCTGTCAGGGCAATTACCAAATTGAGGAAAATAGAGATTTACTTTTCCTAATATCTTTTTTTTAATTTTATTTTTTATTGGTGTTTGCAAGACATATAATGTCAACAGTTTATAAACATACAGACCGTTGCACAACAACGTCCATTATCCAGTTTTGGTTATATTACATTATACTTCATATATACATTGACTGTGGTGTAGCTAGTACATGCAATTAGTCAACTTGGTACAGTTTTAAATATTCAATTAAATATTTCCGGTGATCTCTGGGTCTTGAGCCCACATGTAATTCCTCCTCATAAATTAGCAGGGTGTCTTTACAATACGTTAGGTCCAGGAGCCACTGTTTAATTTTCGGGGCCCTTCTACCACTCCAGCATATTGAAATTCTATGTTTAGCCAGGAGTAGTGCAATAACGCAAAATTTGCGCTTAGTGGTGCGTACATCACAAGCATGCATGTGCGAGCATTACATTCAATGGGTATGTCTACCATGGCACTCAACATCTCTGTCACCTTTACCCAGTATTCCGCTACCCTTGAACAAGGCCATGCGAGTTGTATAAAATCTGCTATTTCAGGATTGCATCGTTGGCATTTCAAATCTGTATGAAGGCCATATCTATGGAGCCTAGCAGGTGTATAGTAGGTCTGGTGGAGATATTTATAGTGTAATATAGGTAGGTTCCCATTGGGCGTTAGCAATCCCGTTAGTGTGCAGGTTATGGTCCATTCCTCTTCTGTCACTGGAGCGTCTAGACTAGCATTCCATTTCTCTAGTGCTCTCTGTGTAGTGTCCGCTATACCCTCTTGTAATTTAACATACAGTTTAGACACTATGTGCTTAGCTGTGGGAGTGGTAATCAATAGCTGTAGTGAGGACAGTTGTTGTGGCTCCTCGGGGTAAGATGGATCAAAAAAAAATTTAAAGCAAGTTTTTGCCCTCTTATGACCCCGATTATTATAACATAGCACCCCTCTTCATCTGTGATGACGTCATTGATGTTAAAATTCAGGCCTTTCCTTATCAAGATGAGGACCCCCCGGAATAAGAGGAATAGGTTGAACTATGTGTTGATTCCGACCATCTATGGCCAGTATTATTGGTTGCGTGAGGGGCAATGTGTGTCTCCTGCAGGAGGGCAATGTCAACCTTCAGCCTGTCAAAGTACGCAAAGATTTGATGAATCTTTTTCAGATTATTTTATCCTCTAACATTCCAAGGTAACACATTTAAATGTTTAGGCTGTAGCTTCTCAGTGGTCATTGATATAACTTAACATCTTGTACAGTACAGCATGCCATTTGTAGCATGCACGCCTCATATGTTTGTCTGAAAAGAGGTAATAGCGTTACACATTGCAATGTTACTCTGGATTTCAGCGATGCTTCTCAAGTGCATTGGTCTGTAGAACAAAACCCAACATCGTCCACCCCACACCCACTTCAGCATCCCAACTATGCCAAAGACATATCCCTCCAGAAGGAAACATTAGAACCAAACTTTGGGTGGGGAGCACCCACTTGGGGGGTCCGCCATGTGCACACATCTGCATCCAACATAGTGGATGTGGCCAGGTGTTCATTAGTTATGCGGACTAGTCATGGCCTAAGTGTAACTGTTGGCAGCAGGAGTGTCAAAAGTCCACACTCGATGTAAATAATACACAATTGCTCTAGTGTACTCACATCCCCCCACAAAGATCTCAATGCCTAGTGACACTAGGTTTGAAGGCGAGGTCGGGTCTGTGGCTACAATACCCTTTGTTAATCACAGATAACACGCACAATACAGTGCCCTACCAGATATTTCTATTATCCCTCTGCTGCCCATGTATAACACAGTCAACAATTGTAGCGTACTACATGCATTAAAGTAGTTTATCCTCACAGAACCACCACCACAGTTATCATAGTCAGAATCAATGCAGTGAGCGCAATGCAAAAGGGTTTATCATCTAGTGTAGGTGTCACCACGATGCACAAACTTAATTACAGGAGTCAAATATAAACCTCAATATCAGGTACAGGTTCCATCTAGTACATTCTTGGCAAGCCTAGAGGGTCAACAGCATCAATTTGGAGTGAAACTCCGAATGCCTCCAAGTTTATGGACCTGTGCTGCTGTCTGAGAGTGTCAATAGTTCTCTTTCTTAACAACATGTCGCCCATATGCCTTACCAGTCTTTGAACTCAGGACGCTGTGCTTCTTACCTTGCCGGAAACTGTTCATTCCGAATCCTTGTTCTGCTCATCACTGTTCCGTTCTTTGCGCCTTTGTGGAGGATCGTGGAGCGGCTATCATGTGTCACTTTCAGCCGTGCGGGGTAGAGCATGGCGTATTCTATTCCCAGCTCACGTAGCTTCTTTTTTGCCAGGTTGTACTCTTTGCGCCAGTTGGACTGTCACAGTGAAGTCTGGGTAAAACTCCAGCACGTTGCCCTGATAAGTTATGTTCCGTTCCTCTTGAGCCAACCTCAAAATGGTATCCTGGTCTCTGTAATTAAGAATGCGGGCGACGATAAGTCGTGGAGTTGCGCCGGGTTTCGGCCTTGGAGCTAGGGTTCTATGTGCTCGCTCTATTAGTAGAACCGTCGATAAGTGCTCCGCACCAAAGATGTTGCGGATCATTTCCTCCATGTATGTTTCCATCCTCCCTGTGTTGGTGGATTCTGGAACGCCTGCAATTCGGACATTATTGCGGCGGGATCTCACTTCTAAATCCTCCGCTTTATTTTTAATAACATCCAAGAGCTTCTCCATTTCCGAACATTTTTGGGTCGTGGTATGGGATTCATCTTCCACTGCGGTGATTCTGGTTTCGGCCTCGACAAGATGTTCCCCATGCTTGTCCAGTTTAGCCGCCATGTTGTTGACCCGTTGCATGATGATGTCCAATTTCCCATTTATGTCCTGCAGGCTCTGCTGTATGGCCTGCAACACGTGCTCCATGCCAATGGACGTCGTCATTTCGTTGTCGAATTCAATGTCCAAGTGTGCCTTTGCACCTTTAGTGTGCTTTTTCGCCTCAATTTACAGTTTGGACACCTGTTTCTCTGGCTTCCCCATTGTCCCGCTATTTGAAACCACCAGCCCAGGAAGAGAGCAACGGTGAGCAGCTGAAAGTGGATGGGGCTCTCTGGAGTACTTTGTAGGGTCAGGGAGTGTTGCCTCTCTTCGTTTTGTACAGTAGCCGCTATGTTCCAGACAGACCTCAGCAGGGCTCACAGATATCTGTCAGCAGGAGTGGTGCTTTAGTCACAGTGAGGCGCTAGTTCGAGGGCAGGTTCTTCCACCAGATAGGGCACCCAGCAGTAGGCACAGCACACATCTTTTCTGTAGGGGGGCCCCCGATTACCAGGACCGCAGCATGTAGAATCATACACGACCGGAACAATCACTCAGGATAGGAACATTGGTGCAAGAGCATCGCAATCAGCGGGATCCACTCCGTGCACTGTCCACCGCCTCAACAGGCAACAGTGCCCATAGTACGCCCAGCTCGTCTGCCTCTTGATTGCGATGTGCTGCAGGGTTGCCAGTTAATACGTGCCTCTCATATGCCCCAATTTCATGTGTGCTACGCAGTGACATCGTGCGCCTCCGAGATCCTGTATTTATGTAATGGGTGGGCGAGTTTTGATTCTGGCGCACGGGACCATCTGCAACAGCATCTGTTCTAGTAGCAGGATTGAGACAGGCAGTGCCGATACTCTGGAGCAGGCTTTTCAGGAAGCCTCCATTTGTCATCGCAGGTTCACAGAATGCTGTAGGACACTAGTGAACGCCGCCGCCAGTGCGAGCCGCTATTTTGTGCCAGCACCTCGCAGTCCGCGTCCCAAAGGTGCACTGCTCCCCACGGCACCTCCGATGCTTCTTTGCGGTCTAATAGGAGCGGCGCTTTGCGCCATGTGCATCCAGAGATACTATTTGTAGACCTCGCAGTGCTTCAACACGCAGACCTCTACCGTGATCGCTCCAACATAGCCTTGCATCAGGGCGCCGCCATCTTGTCAGGTCTCAGCCCATCCGGTACTCCATTTCGCCTTCAAATTCTTGGCTGCAGCAGCGTTATCACAGCCCTATGTTTGGCTTATATCAGAGCCGAAGCATTCCGATGCCCGCTCCAGCCATCGTAGGGCGATTTCGTGTCCGCAAAGTGATCTTTTTCAAATGCATTTCGGACCTGACTGGTTGGAGCTGTCTCAGAAGGCAGCCATTCCGCAGTGTGCCCTCTGGGGCCCCCAACTTTTCCTAATATCTAAATTCTTTCTTTTTGTATGGCTTTTAGGCAACAATGCATTCATCGGACACTTCACAGCACTAATTAAAGCATAACACAGTGACAGCGCTCTGGGATCCCTAGGTGTAAAACTGCTGGCATGTCTCAGAGTACACTTTCTGTAATACATTTAAAAAGTGTAATTGATGTGATATGAAATCGTGTATAATAACAAGAGGAACTCAACATATAAAGGATAGTATCATTAGAATCTAGAGCTTCATAAAACAATATGTCCTCATTTTATTTCATGAAATGTATGATTGTTTATTTAAATTGATGTATTACTTCTGACTGTTGGCTCATGTAGGTCCCCAAACATTCACTCCTTTGTAGTGATAGACAAACCTCTCTCCATGACCAATTCCATCCTCGAAACATTATCTAACCCTCTCAGGGGTGGGAGACTATCTACTTCCAGGGTTGGAATCTGATGGGACCATCCCAAAAACTCCATTGTGTGGGGAAAGCCTATTCTCAATGGGGAAAAAAAGTGTTTTTTCCCTACGGAGACAAGAAATAAATGTGCAGGGATTTAGCATGCATAACTGCGTTCTACATGGAATTCTGCATGCAGGTCTGCCATCTAAATAGACTCTATTACAAATTATGAAGACTATTCTAAGGGAATCTTGGAAAACCTACATTGTCACGTTTCCTAGAATACTCTATAAATTATTTGAGAATTTAGAAAATATCTAATACTGCAGTCACACAAAGGTGTACATTTCCACTGTTGTGGTTGTAGATTTACAAATGCACTTGAGGATTGGTTCTATATGGTTTACTTCCTGTGTGTATTTTCTAATTTAATGGTAATGGTCGGAGGGATAAACTGACTGCAGAGACCCACAAGTACCCTGTAGGTCGCATATTCTAATCACAGTCAGAAATCTGAATGAGTAAATGCACCTAGGGCACAAGTCTGTGCTTTTCATGTAGGCTAGAGATCCTTGTCCGAATGATAAGGATCAGAGGGTTAACTCACTTACTGCAGAAATTTATGTGTGACATATTGATCGCACACACTTTCACATAGGGCAGTAGGTCTGTGAGTTAATCCATTTTGCAGCAATGTGTGGGCTAAATATTTATTACGGGTACTAATCCTGGCAGGGTAGCTCCACAGGGCAATGCAATGAGATTTTGGATTAGTCTGTGACCGCTGATTGGAAATTGTAAGCTTATAATATTTACATATATTTTTCAAAACGTCAACATAAAATGTTTTAAATGATCAGTTAGCGAGCTTTTGGACCAAGTTTTTATATGAAGGAACTTTTAGACAAAAGTTTAACATAATAGTAACAGATATATTTTAGCAAACACCTGTGAGAGGAATCACATCAAATGCCCCTGTCTCCTGCGCCCCTAGCTCCTATTGACATCAAGATCGCAGTTTCCATATTTCTTTTTATACACATCATACACTGAGATAAAATAGTGTGAGGCATGTCTCCGTTCAAGTCGCTAAAGTCTTAGAAAAGATTTGAGATCCGTATGCTCTATAATGTTAAGAAATCATCAGATCTTTCCAAAACGTCCTTAGCTGTTAGAACTAGCTGCCTTTTAGTGTAAGAAGTATTGAACCTGGTGTGGAGACCCTAGTGTATTAGAAACTTTTGAAATGATAGATAGATAGATAGATAGATAGATAGATAGATAGATAGATAGATAGATAGATAGATAGATAGATAGATAGATAGATAGATAGATAGATAGATAGATAGACAGACAGATAGATAGATCTGAATATAATTAGTCCAGGGGAAGGAGAACTGATTATTTACCTAGTATTATTAGCAAGAAGGGAAATTTGCAAAAAAAATGGATACAAGCTGGGCCTCCAAGGATTAATGAATGAGTAGCCTTCATAAAACACACGAATATACAGAGATTAGGCTAACTGTAAACCTAATAAAGAAAAACTGGGGTTTCCTTTCAAGTAATGGTGGAGCTGGCAGAATGAGTTGGTCAGAAGATTACACCTTGGATCATTTACAGTGGAAGGGTGGAAACTCATGCATGAATAAATGACTTCAAAGGTCTGGATATATTATGAGTAAATGATACAGGCACATACAGAACACAAGGCACTGAGATTTGTCTGTGGTGATATAAGGACAAACACTGAAGAAAAAAAAACAATAGTGTTGAACTGTACTTAAAATGACCACCGAGACTCCATTTTGTGTTGCCATGCTCTCATGGTAAAGAATTGCTTTCTGTGTCTGTGTTGGAGCTTGCTTAACCCTCCCCGCTCCTTGTGGAGCCGATTGACAAGCTGCTTGTGTACCTCGCCCCCAGTTGCGTCAGAGACTTAGCCGCATCCTGTCCACTGTTGGTAATTCAGCCTCCCACGACCAACGACTGTGCCCCGTGACCACGCCATCTGGGCACGGAAGTCAGAGGCTGTGTGTATTGTGCAATCGGAAACAGATGCTCTGTGACCACGCCATCTAGGCATGGAAGTCAGACCCAATGTACATTGTGCAACCAGAGGCAGATGCTCCCTGGCCACGATTTCGCCACCCGAGGCTGATGAGGAACTTGTCTGATGAGGAACTTGTCTGATGAGGAACATTTCTGATGAGGAACTTGTATTGTGTAAAGGGTGTGGTTAGTGCTATATTTTGTGTGTGCGCTGTGGAGTGAAGCAGCAGTCTCCGTAGAATTGTTTTTGTGCCATTCTGGGACCCTGTCCATAGCTCGAGCTAATAAAATAACTTACTCCCCTCCATAGCTAAGTTGTCCTGGTCTCTTTGGTAGCGTAAGATTGAGAAAGAAACCCTGTAGATTCCAGGTGTTCCCTGCACCGCTGGCTTTGACCCTCCAGTGGGGAGGGGTCTCCAAAAAGCCTGTTCTACAATTTGGCACCCAACGTGGGGCGTCTTCGGTGGTCGTCATCGAACCTGGTGGTCGTGAGGGGTCCATGATCGAATTCCAAGGGAGGCGCGCCACTACATCGGCTGAAAAATTGTCCTTGTGGGCCCGAGCTCTCTGACTGCGTGATTCCTCCCTCCTATGGGCTATCCGACTGCGGCCCCAACTGACGCCCCAGTTCTGGTTCCTAGTTTTTGGAGATCAAGACCTTTGTGACACTTGCCGTGTGAGGGAAGATTAACAGTCAGGTAAGAGTGGGAGTGACTCACTTCTTTGGTGAATTGTATTCGCTTTTAGGTATTGTTCGACTTTTGCAAAAGCCGGAGCCAAAGAGTAAGTACAGTTAAAAGCTGTAAATGTTTGATTGTACCCTTTGATGTTTGGAACCAGGATACACGTCTAGAGATGCCTGGAGTTAGTACGTTTCGGAAATGGTGTTGTTATTGTGCACAGGACTCGGTATTGTACGATTCCTCCCCTGGGATCCCTAATCATGAAGTCTATGCTAAACATGGTATTGGCCTAGTTGTGTTTTCCCCACTCTGACATAAGTATACAAAAGGTAATGTTGAGTTACAATGGTCAATACACGGTAGTTTTGAACCTCCTGTATTAGATAATCTGGAGGAGAAATTGTTTCAGAGAAAAGTTAGACCTGCGATGTTTGATTCCTTTCAGGTTTGGCGCAAGGAGTCCAAGCAAAAGGAAATCAAACGCAAAAAGAGCAAAGCTAAAACAATGCGTATGAGTGTGATTCTGAAGGCCCAGAATCATGATGATCAGAAAATAGAAGAGGGTATAGTGATACATGATAGATTACATCGAATGCAGGTAGGCGGATGTTATGTTACTAAGAAGGTCCCCGAAAAGGCCTGGGACAAGGAGGATTACCCTCTCATGTCCTCCATGTTAGACACCCCTCCACCTTATGCTCCCGCCATGTATCCGGCCCGTTATCCCACACAGTTGGCCCTCACTGCTGATCCAGTTGTTGCCCCTGCCCATGCCCTGGTTCATCCGATACCTCAGCCAATTGTTCCCAATGCCAGACTGTTCAGGCCACTGTACCGGGGCAGGTCCACCCTTCCCTTTCCATTGTTGTTGCTCCTTCCACTGGTCCCGTACCTGTCCAACCCAATGTGCCTTTAACTCCCATCACAACTAATCCGTTTCTTGTTGACAGTCATCCAACACCTTCCCCCAGTGCAGGGCTATTTTGCAAATGCTTGGTCAGTGGTCCGTGATTATATCCCTTATGTAACTCTGCATAGACCACCCACTCCCAGACTACGTACATTGCGCAGAAAGATAGGTAATACACAGGAACAACCCGTTATGGGTCATCAAGCTCATATGTAGGTGGAAAATGGCACTATGTACACCGCTCAGAATTTGACCACACTTGGAAACAATTTGAGGAGGCCAACAGAGCTCGAACCGGCGGTGAGAAACCTGATCCCATGATCTTGGCCCTTCCAGCCTAGATACTCACTGCCATGAAAAAGATGTTAACACCACACCATATTAATTGGGACAAATTAGCTGCTTCCAGGCAAAAGAAAGATGAACATGTGTCAGACTTTTTCACACGATTTGAAAGCACGTTCACCGACTATAGTGGACAGGATATGACTTCAGAGGGGGGACAGCAACTGTTTGTGGATACATTTGTGTCCAATTTGTTACCAGAACTTTGGACTAATCTCAAAATGTCAGAAAGTGACTGGCCCATTTCCACCCCATCTGGCATTTTGACAATGACCCAGTATTATGAGAATAGGGAGAATGAAGAGCGAGACAAAACAGATAAGAAGACTAAAGATCTCAAAACAAAGTTATTACTCCAACAGGCATACCCGACCCATACTCAAAACAGGGGTGCCCCGAAGTTTCAGCTAATTGTTCAGAAATCTGCCCCCATAGCTCCCTGCCCACCACTGGGGCCCAATCAATGCGCTTATTGTCACCAGGAAGGTCATTGGCACGATGAGTGTCCCTTGTTGGTCCGGAACCACTCTGCTCCTGCTGATCGCTTAACAGGGCAACGGCCCCAGAGAGGACGAGGACGAGGCAGACCTACAACGCAGTCACAGGACAGGGGACCCCTCATGCATGAGAATAGATTTGATACAGCCAATTATGAAGATCACAATTATTTTACTGAGGATTATGAGCTACTGAGGATTATGAGCCTGAAGAAGGGACAGGGTTTCTGTCCAACTAGGATTGCCAAGGACAAGAGTAGAGACCCGTGCCTATTCCTGTTGTCCAGAAGGGACCATATGTTCACGTTACAACAATGGGCTCTACGGAACCATTCTTGGTCGACACTGGTGCAACCAAAAGTTCAATTGCTAGGTCTAAGGTCCCTGGGGCCCCCTTGTCTGGCACAAATAAAATTTCTGTGGGGTTTTCTGGTACCTCAGTGTTTAGCCCCGTCTCACCACTGGAACTAACGACAGGACCCTACACGGTTGATTCCCCTTTGGTTTTGACTTCCACATGTGGCAAAAATTTGTTGGGTTTAGATCTATTAAAAAGATTACATGCCACCATATACTGTTCTCCTGATGGTGTTTACATCACTATGGGCCCCCTACCACACACCCAGTATATTTAGCCTCCTCAGATTCAATTCCCTAGGAACTTCAAAATGTCCCTCCTACCCTTTGGGCCCAAGGTGATTCTGATGTCAGCCTTTTGTCCATACCCCTCTTTTCTTTTACCCTGAAGGAAATGCTCGCCCTCCCTGGCTTCCCCAATACAAAATACCCAAGGAAGGGGAAAGGGCATTACTCCAGATCATTTCTGAACTTATTGACTAGGGCGTGGTTGAAGAGACAAGAGGCAATGTGTGTAATAGCCCAATTTTGCCTGTCCTCAAACGCACCGACCCTTCCAAGCACCCTGTTAATCGTTTTGTCATTGATTTACGTGAAATAAATAAAATAGTACATCCCAAGTTTCCTGTGGTTTCAGATATCACTGCCTTGCTCACTATGGTCCCCCCTTCTGCATGTTTCTCTTCTGTCATTGATTTGAAGAATGCCTTCTTTAGTATACCCATTGATGAACTGAGTAGGGATCTTTTTGGATTCTCATTGGCAGGTTGAAGTTTCCGGTTCTGTAGAGCTACACAAGGATATACAGAGAGCCCTTCCATCTATAGTTAGGCACTTAAGGGCCAACTTGATTCCCTGTCCCTACCTCAAGGTACCGCATTACTCCAGTACTTTGATGATTTGCTCATAGCGGCAGACACCGAGCCGTTATGTAAAGAAGCTACGATGAAATTGCTCCTGCATTTGGCACAGTTCAATCACAAAGTTTCCCTCTCTAAACTCCAATATTGGCGACATGAGGTTAGCTACTTAGGTCATCTCCTGTCAAAGGAGGGACGCCGCCTCACCCCTGAACAAATACAGACTATCAGTAAAATGCCCCCATCAAAAACACAGAAAGAGGTCGGTGCTTTCATTGGAATCACCTCCTACTGCCGCAAATGGATACCAAATGTTTCTCTACTCATCAAACCTTTCTTGGCCCTCACACTTAAAGATGTTCCTCATTCGCTCCCTTGGACAAATGAATGCCAGTGTGCATTTGAAGAACTAAAAACCGTCTTGTGTTCAGCCCGGTGCTAGGCACCCCTAGCTATCAGAAGCCCTTTAATCTTTTCGTACATGAGCATGATGGTTGCGCATTGTCAGTATTAACACAGCGTTTTGGTGACAGAGAACGCCCCTGTGCATATTTTTCTGCAATTTTAGATCCTGTGGTACGCGCGTTGCCCAGTTGCTTGGGAGCAGCTGCCATATCCATTCGCCAATCTGCTGGTCTGGTTCTAGGTACTGCACTTACAGCTATGGTTCCTCAGGCAGTTGATACTTTATTGAATAGGACAAAAACTCAACACCTTACTAGTGCATGTTTGTCCCGGTATGAGTTGACTCTCTTAGCCAGTCATATCACCATCCGCCGCTGCACTACACTGAATCCAGACACATTGTTACCCTGTGTTGATGGTGACACTAGTACTGATCCACAT
Organism: Lissotriton helveticus; assembly: GCF_964261635.1. Classification (NCBI taxonomy): domain Eukaryota; kingdom Metazoa; phylum Chordata; class Amphibia; order Caudata; family Salamandridae; genus Lissotriton; species Lissotriton helveticus. Next base: position 947,449,725 of record NC_136068.1, read on the forward strand.
GATTGTGTCCTCCGGACAGAGGAAGAGACTAAAGGCTGTGAGGACTTGACTGACACACCCCTTGCTGATCCTTATGGTACCCTGTATATGGATGATTCTTCTTTCAAACTTCCTGATGGTAGCACAACTATCGCCTATGCTATCACCATGTTACAGACAGTGGTGGAGAGTGAGAGGATACCTCACCAATCAGCACAGGCAGCTGAGTTAGTGGCGCTGATAAGAGCGTGCAAATTGAGTGCGGGGATGGCCGTCAACAACTACACCGACAGCCAGTATGCTTTCGGAGTGGCTCATAATTTTAGGCGACTGTGGGCTGAGAGGGGATTTTTAACCTCTCAGGGTACTAAGGTACAACATGGTCAACTGGTCAGCAGGCTGATAGTAGCATTGACTCTCCCTTCAAAGATAGCTGTGGTTAAATGTAGCACCCACAAGAAAGTAACAGATGACATAGGAAGAGGTAATGCATTTGCTGACCAGACTGCGAAAGAAACAGCCAAAGATGCTTTCTCACGTATGTATGTAGTTGGCCCCTCAAATTAGGTACCGGAGGGAGGGATGCATGAGGACACTCTTAAAAATGTGAAGTAAATACAGGCATAGGCAACTAGAGAGGAAAAGGCTCTCTGGGAGGAGCAAACAGGCCTATTAGATGAGAATGGCTGCTGGACGGACCTGTCTGAACAACAGCGATGGTTGGTACCCGATGCCTATGTTTTGCCAGTGGTTACTATGGCTCATGGCCCAGCTCATATTAGTGCAAAAGGTATTTGCAAATTGCTAGCTCCAGTATGGCAAAACAAACATATCCCAAAATATGCGGAGAGGCTAGTCAGGAATTGCATGATTTCTTTGATGAACAACCACGGTAAGGGCACACCAACACCTGCTGGGAATTTTGCGCCCCATCTTGCCCCTTCGAGGTACTCCAAATAGATTATATTCAGTTGGAAAGATGCAACAACCTTCAATATATCCTGGTGGTTGTGTGTGCCTTTAGTAAGTGGATTGAGGCATACCCTCTTAAGAACAACACTGCTATCAGCACTGCTATGATTTTGTTGAATTAATTTTTCCCCAGATTCGGAATGCCCAGAATTATCTGGAGCGACAACGGAAGGCACTTTACAGGGGAAATAATGAAGAGAGTGTGTGTAGGGATGGGGATCGAACAGAAATTCCATGCCGCCAATCACCCCCAGTCAGCGGGTTTGGTTTAGTGCCACAATGGGACATTGAAATTAAAAATGGCTAAAATACAGGCTGACACAGGACTATTTTGGCCAGACGCCCTGCTTCTTGCCCTTTTATCCACTAGAGCCACAGCACATTCCCGCACTGGACTATCACCTTATGAAATACTATTTGGTCGACCAGCAAATGTTTGGGGAGTGCCCCACCCAAAGAAATATTCTGATATTGAATACCCATTGTTGATTGATTATTTACATGAATTTACCATTAACCTGCGTCTTATTCATCATCAGGTACAAGACATCCTGCCACTCAAACCTGAGGGCGCCGTGGCCACAACATCCAGCCAGGTGATTGGGTCTGCATCCGCAACTTCCAGAGGACAAAGAAACTGGAGCCAAGGTGGAAAGTGCCCCAACAAGTGTTGTTGGCTACCAGATCTGCAGTGAAAGTGGCAGGAAGAAAGAATTGGGTACAAGCGATGCACTGCAAACGAGTGCCTCTGCCACTGCCATACGACCAGTGGGTCAAGGAGGGCCTGGGAGACAACGAATGTGAACAAGTTCCACGCCTTGTACTCTTCAGTGACGCTAAAGTTGCCTGGGCTTCATCTGAGTGAGAGGACGACGACATCCTGCAAGCTGCTGATCCTTCCTGTTTCAGACTACGGTACACTCAACAGCCGGAGCCTTTGTTTTCTGATCAAATAACACCCGGATCCACTAGGTACAACCTTCGACCCAGAAAAATGGACTGAAGAGACAAAGGTTTCTGCCCTCTACCTCACCTGGCCTGACGTACGCTGCAAGGCTGTGATATTTGCCGGCGGATATATCTGACCGGTGACGGTACAGCGTACCAGAGCGTGTCATAGAACTGCTGGAATCACTGTCCGGTGAAGCAACCACCAATCACAGGCAGAATATAGGGAAGACGAGGTGAGGCATGATGGTGACACTGGTTGGCAATGAGATCGTTATCTCTTAGGTCTACCATTACAGTAACAAAGATCAGGAGGAGTCTTGGTTTAAGAAAATAGATCCTCTCATTGCTACTACATCAGAGGCTGGCATTCTGGCATACCAGCCAGGACCGTATTAACTGGCATTTGACAAACAATCAAACCAAGGTTTCTTGTTTTAAAATCTAATTATCATTCTTTTCTAATCATCAAAAATAAAAGAGAGAAGGGGAAACATTTTGGAAAGTACTCTTTCAAAATGTCAACAGCTTAGGCTACAGTACACTTTCAAAACAGTCTTGTTTTGTTTTCAATATTGTCTAATATGCTTACCTCTCTTCTCTAATTGGGTTAAGAGCAGCTCTATAAGAGTAAATATCTGAATCCATGGCCTTAATCATTTCACGCCTCCATATTGTTTGGACAGACAATTCTCTGATCTACAGATTCTCAAATTTGCATCCATTTGACCAAACAGGACAAGAAATCTGTTTTGTTTGTATTTCAGACTCTTCTCTCTGCTCAAGTGCAAATATGAGTAAAGATTATCATAGTTCTCTAGCTAACCACAAAGCATAAAGTCTCAACTGCCTTACTCCAAAATGTTGAAAGTCTATCACAGATAGCAAGCATAGCAGAAAGTGTAGCAGCTGAGTATTGACATTTCTGGCTCACTTTTCTTACTCCTATTATCTTAGATAATCTGTTGAAAACTATAAAAGAAAAGGAAAGTCAAAGGAGAATCCCTGGAGAAAAAACTTTGCTATTGGGCTAAAGGTACCCGCTATAAATAGTATCTCATTCATCCAACATTCATTCTTCTCGTAGAAGCATACAGTTAAATTTTCAACTCTAGAGTGTAACGTTTACAGTCTTTTATTTTGTAAAAATAAGTATAGAGTACACAGATATCCTATACACATCAGTTTAAAATTTCAGCAAAAAGGATTTTTCCTGAAAACATATCTAAATAAAACAATACTTTTAAAACCACATTGTACATGTTATTTCATGAGATTTAAGCGGAGATATCCACATAATTTCATACATTATAGACATAGACCAAAATACAATAAAAACATTGGCGAATTTCTAATCAATTAGCAAAAGAACACATTAATCTGCAGACAACCCCCTAGAAAAAGTGGTAGCTTTCCGTATTTATGCTACAACATAGCCTGCTCCAATAGCCTTTTGTCTATCCAACAGAGAGTCACAGTATCAACAATTCATGAGTATCTGTTGTTCCCTAGGCTCCACTTGGATTCTGTATTTTATTCAAATGCGTCAACGCGTTTCGGTGTTAGCCCCCTGGAAACGGGGACACCTTCTTCAGGACAAAACAGTTGTTTAAAAGGGATTCACCGTTTTCCCACATAGGAATCCGCCTCTAAAGTGAAATGTCGTACAGGTTATATTGGCTAGTTGATATACTCCTCTTTTTCGTGCCTGTCTACTCCCTGGTCAAAGGTGGACCTTTCATATGTTGGGACAAGGTGGATAGTATTTATTCTGTGGCTTTTAGGGTTCCTCCTTACTGCCATTCATTCTGGGTGTCTGAAACTGCTGTCTTTGCCAATTAAAACCTCAGTTTCAACGAGGGATAGTTGTGGACTGGAAGTTGCTCCACTTTGAGTGGTCCCACTGTTGTATGAACCGGATATGTTCTCTTTTTTAGTGGGTTCTCGCGTCTGCCTCGTTTAAAAAAAAAAAAAAAAAGAAAACTATAAAAGAAACAGAACAAATCATTGTTTTATTCTGTAGTTATCTGTTTGCCCATCCCCCCTTTTGAAGGTGTATAGTACTGGGTGCATTACCTCAGCCATGTATGGGGCTCGCATATGGGGTCTCCACACCACCTTTCTGATTTGAGCAGAGGAAAATCATGTCTATCAGATGTTTTTGACCCCCCCCTCCGCCATCTACCTCTAGCTTTATTATCCACTCGGAGCTAAATCAGCTTATATTGCAGATAAGGCTCCTTTGGTTTCTTTATTGCTATGGGTTAGTGTATGGGGTTTATAAAGAACAAGGGAACCCTGTGAGTCAGAAGAGACCTAGGGTATACGATATGTTGTAAGAGAGAATGGTCCCTATCAAGTAAGTATAGGAAATGTTATACAGAACAACATAATGATCTGCAAAGTTTTACATTCAAAAAGAGAAGTATTTATTTAAATGAACAATCAAACAAGCAAAATATTCAACGAAGTGCAGTGGGTAAAAACAGGTTTGGAAATGACCAGATTTCCAAGCTTCAGGCAGGTGTGTATAAATATAGGGGCATATTATCAAGGACGGCGTTAAAATTATCGTCAGTTTAGAGGCAGAAAACTGCCGCTAAAGCGGCGATAATGGGCTTGATAATATACCCTTGAGAATTCCAATATAAGCCCATGTTCACACCAGAACATGGACTTCTATTGGAATTCTCGAGGGCATCATCAGGAGGAAGGAATATAGTCTGGGAGGAGGCCTGTGTAAGGCCAGGAAAACAAGGGAGGGAAGAAAAAAGGGGAACTGGGGAAGGGGGGGGGGGAGAAGAGGGAGGAAAAAAGCCAGTTTTAGAAAAAGATTTGGCAAACGATGAACATAAAGAATACAATTTACATAGTATATATGGTGGGAAAATGTGACAGTGTGAAGAAATTACTAAAAAAAGACACGCAAGAGCATCCCCATATATATACAGTGCTCAGTGGATACTCAAAGGGGTCTGTACCCAATGTGGATAAATGAACAGGGTCGTGATGCTAGGCATTGGGTCATGCACGGAATACGGGTAAATGGGGGTCATCATCCCTTGTAAGCCAAGAAACTAACAATTAGCCATAGAACATGCCAAACCAGCAATGGAGCAGGGTTGTGATGCTTAGCCTATGTCAATGCATGGAATACTGGTGAATTAGGGTAATCATCCATGGTAAGCCAAGAAACTTACATTTAGCTATAGTGCATGCCCAATTGGCAAGGGCCAAATCTGGGCGGAGCGGCGAGCAACCTGAATCCAGCCAGGATAGGGTGTATGAGACAATGTATCTAGAAGTGCATATAAGCTGTAATTAGACTAGTGCACAACCAAGGTGAGCAACCAAATGTTAAAAATAGGATTAAATATACAAAGTTTTGGAGCATGAATTCAACACTGCAGCGTCTGACCTGTCCCCCTTCTTACAACGTCCTTATCAGTTAACCTTTCCTTCTCCACTTCACTATGGTGCTACCATTTTATCTCGCATTCAGCCGTAATTCCTTGACAAACACTTGCATGCATGCGCACTGATCACTTCCGCATTTGTTCTTATATGCACTGTTTACCTGCTGACATGTGTGCATCAGGCTCATCCACCCCGTCTACTCCGGCACACCGCCCGGGCTATCCTTAACACCTTAGGTGCTGCGCACGATCAACGGCCGACGGCACCACTACCTCCGTAGTGCTGCAGTCGGCCGTTGAACGTTCGGACTGCACCTGCGCAATGGAACGTCCAGCACTGGAGCTGGACGTTCCATAGCAGCTAAGGTGTTAAGGTAAGGATCGGTTACCTCACTCACTCATGACCATTCCGGTTACCAGCTCTACCCTCTAACAATAATGCATGGTTTTCTTTCCTGCAGGATCCCACTGTTACACCACCCCGTCCAATTCTGGACATTCTGGATAATTTCCTTCCCCCCTCTTGTGACCTTCATCTTCCTGGAAGGGCTGTTCATACCCTTTGTAAGTGTAATCTTATTTTTAACATTTGGTATCTCACTTTGGTTGTGAACTAGTCTTATGGCAGCTTATGTGCACTTCTAGATACTTTGTCTCATACGCCCTATCCTGGCACATGGGTTGGTGTATGGACAAACCCGGAGGCATTGTCATTCAGGGACATAATTACGGATTGCTTCAGCCTGGATAAGGGGTCTACAATCCTGTGGCTGAACTACATCTCTAAAATCTTTCATGCCTTGGTCTTTTCCTCTTTGTATACAAACCAAAGGGGTATTAATAAAGAGGATAAACGAAGGGTCAAACCCCATTTCCTTGAATATAGCAAGGAAACAAGGTTGAGAACAGGACAGAACTATCCAAAATCTCGGTCCTGTTCTAGTATAGGGCTTTAGTACCAGTAGAACCTTTGATAATACAACTGAACAATCACAGTTGTACTTTATGTTTTTGTAGCTTTTTACATTTTTCCCACAGACACTTCTTAAACCTTTTTTAGCGGAACATTGCAGGAGTAGAGAAGTTTTGTTTCATCTACCATTTCTGAACTCCCCACAAATATGTCTTTGGTTTCAGTCCTTTTTTAAACTTGCAGTAAAAACAAGAAATTCACTGATCATGTAAATAAGATTATCTTGTTTTTAGTCAAATCAGTTAATGGTCTTTGTATGTTTATATTTTATAAATGTTTACTAATAACCACCTTATATGAATTCATACTGTAACACTAGGCCAAAGAACGGTTAACACGTCAAGGCATATGAATTATTTAGCCTTGTTTGCTGCTAATGTATGTGCTTTCTAATCGATGAAGGATTCTTTACATTGACAATTCTTTCTATTTACTTTTTATCATGCTTTGTCCATGATGAACATGGGTGAGTATAGTACCTTCTAATAAACTCTTGGCCACGCTATTCAGTTTAACGTATGTACTGATTGGAGCACATAGCCAACACAACATGAAGTTTTTTCCCCTTGTGTTTGCTTTGTTTACTTTTTATTTGTGATTTACTTCATTATGTTTCTTAGCCCTAATGTTGGGACTTTGTATTTTTGGTTGCAACAGCCCTTGTACCTGCTTTAGCTCTGTCATTTTTCATATGTTCCTATATGTTTTTGACAAGCTGCCCACAAGCTGTGTATGTGTCTTTTATGTTGTAGGCTTTACATTTGTACTTTTATGGTCACATGGTTGAATAAAGTTTACTTGACTTGACTATCATGCCTATATTAAAAAGATTATTGTCAATACTCATCTTTCACAGGAAGCATATTTCTACCATCCATTTTAAGTGTATCAGTAGTTTGAAATCACCTGCTTCATGTAAGTCTACTTATGGAGGCTCTTTGTTTTTTGTTAGTAGTTCTCAGAAGAACCATTTTCATTTTAAATGTTTTGTGGGATTTTTAATTCAAATGGGGAAACTCCTGTGCATGCCACTTCTGTTGAAGTATATGACCAAATAGTTGTATACACTTGTGTTATCCAACAAGAATAATTTTTTAATGATAACTAAATGAGCCCCTTGAGAACTCTGTGAAAGACTTCTACCATTTGATTACCACTTGGATTGTAGAGGTAAGTTTTCCTGTGGCAAACCCCACATTAAAAAAATATTCCTTGGCTTTCTCGGAGGCATAAGGCTTAATTATGATGACGGGCAGAAGCAAGTTCACCTTACACCGTTGCGGTCTGGAACCGGTCAACTATAGGTCGGCGCTTCTGACAACAAGATTTGGATGCAACCGCTCTATGGGAAATGGATGTTTTCAAACATCCCTGCATCATGTGGCAGGCATGCAGTGCCTGTCACATGATGCAGGGATGTTTAGGGGGCACCATAGGAGCCAACCAGACCCCATAGCAGAGGTCCAGGGGAAAAGGAGGCCTGCTAGGGGCCCCCAAAGACACTTTCACACAGCCTTTCCTTGTCAGAAAGGCCGATAAGAAGAAAGTGCCATCATAATCTCGACAGCGGATTTTAGCCTGGCTCTGCCATCATTAGGAGATTATGATGGCTTTGATCCTCCGATGGGCTCCTTGAGCCTGTGGGAAGTGCATTGGAATCCCCCCCAGGTTTTACTATAACCACCATCATCCTAATACGGAGTTTGAACTAAAACCAACAATGTTGTTTCCGACCCGTCATCTTAAACGGGCCCAAATTGTACACCATTATCACACAGTAAAATGCTGGGTATCCCTTCATTCTGGAAAGCCTTGTCTGTGAACCCTAATATTGTATTTGTATTTATTTTGTTAACAATGTTGATGAAAGACCACTGGGAAAGTACATCATCAATATTATAATATATTTTTGAGTATTCCCAATTGGCCCCTTAAAATAAACTGTTAATTTTTCCCAAGGAGCTGTCAGGCACTCAAATGTTCTGCTCATAGAAGGTCTAAATGTTTTTTATCAGCTTAAATGCATACATGGCATTCTCTGACTTCCCTTTCTAGCTTGAGAACCAATATAAACTTTTCATTGCTGATTTAGTTTTTGTTATACCCAGGTGCCGCTCATGGCACACAGAAATATTTTTTTTTCCTCAAAGCAGAAGGAGGAATTATCTTTTACCCTCTAACTAAGAATCCTTCCACAATTTTCAGTTCACTGGGTACTTCTCAGAATGCTCTGAGTTCTCCAACATCAATTTTATTGGGCCATCCCTCCTTCACAAAGTCAATATTTTTCTTACTCTCTATTTGCCATTCCTACAGATTTATTGAGCGTTACTCTATTTGACCACTCTTGCAATTTTGTCACTTTCCAACAAATACTCCTGATAAAAATAACCACTTCTGCCTTTTGTTCTCGGGATAAATTCTCAACTTTGTACATGAAGTCTAATAAGTGCATAGATAGCCGGGCAAACCTGGATATTACTCTTGACATTCCCACAGGTGTCAAACCTTTCCCTAACGCTTTATGGTCACATTTAACAATCACCTCTTTTCCCCATACAAATGAGAACAAATGTTCCAAAGCCGATATGCAGGCTCGTGCTCCTCCCTCTATCACTACATAGTTCTCTTCTTAAGGTGATAATTCTTGTTAAGCAAATGCAATAATGATTTCAGCTCTTGTACAATTTATCTGAGATAAAACTGCCCCATACCTTTGCTACTGACATCTGTAGTCACCATGCTAGTAAATAGTGGATCAAACCCTTGTAGAGCAGGTGCAGAACAAGTTGCCTCCTTGATATTATCAAATTCAGGCTTGCATTCATCTTAACACAGAAGCTTTAGATTTGCTTTCAGCAACTTCCTTATTTGGAAAGTTTTCATGGGAATATTTCTTACAAATTTTTTAAAGAATTCCACTAACCCAAAGCATTACCTTAAGTCCTCTTTATTCTGTTAATACAGAGTCTCTGTAATTGCTAGTAACAAACCTTTCTTAGGTTTAACTCCACGTCTGCTAATCTCACGACCTAAGTGAGTTACATGTTTTCACAGTAAATTTACATTTGGCATATTTAACTGCAAAACCTTGAATTTCTAGAAGTTCCACTGCTTTTTCTAGTTTCTTGTCATAGTCCTCTTCTTGTCTTCCTATAACTAGTATGGCATCTCGGAAAAATAAAATCCCTTTCATTTTTCCAAACAGGTTAAGCATAAGGCATTAGAACACTGCTGCTGCTTACAATAAGCCGAATGCCATTCTTTTAAACTTGAAGCACCCTACTTGAGTAATGAATGTTATGTAGTTCTTGCTCTATTTATGAAGAGGTATTTGGTAATAGGCGGCAGATAGATCAAAGGTGGAAAATAATTCCATACCCTTTGTCATGAACAGCACTTTACTGATCCTGGTTAAATTGAACTGATCTACATCAATGTTATTATTTAGATCAATGCACAGTCTCACTTTACCATTGGCTTTGCGCACAACCATCAAAAGGGCTTACCACTCCACTGCTTTTACTAGTTCTATGAATCCAGCATCAACTAATTATGTTAACTCCTGATTGACTTTGTCCCTGACTACCATAGGTACAATACTTGCTTTGTCTGCTTTAGGAATGGCTTTTGTCTTTGAGAAAGATTTTGTGATCCAAATGTTTCAACCTTCCAATTTTTCCATTGAACACATTGGGACATTTTCAACATTGCCTTTCCGATTAGTTCTCTTTTCCCACAACAAAAACCTGTTCTTTACTATTGGGGTCTCATGTTATAAGTAAAATATTTGTATCCAACCACCCAAGGACAGATGGACCATTCCTTGCTTCATATAATTTTCTACAAGCCTTGCTAATCTTTTTTACGTTTAGAATGCTTTATTGAGATTATAAACAATGTAAAACATCAGTACAGAGTCTAATACTAACAGGACAATAATAAAGTAGAGCATGAAAAGAGAAACATTGTAGGCAAGGTCCTTATGGAACAAAAATGTACTAAATGAAGGTGCATTTTTTAGGAGAATTTAAAGTGAAAAGAGACAAAGGAAAGGAAAGAAAAGGAGAAAGAAGAAGAAAAGAAGGAGAAAGATGGAGAGAAAGAAAGAAGAGTCCTGAAAAAGATAGAGTGATAAACCTGTTGATGGCAATATTCGGAATATAATAAAACAACAATAACATTATGAGACAAAAAGAGTTAATTTGATTTTCTAGATGAAAAATTAGTTAGTAACCATAATAAATCTCTTTTCATCAGCAAAGGAGTGGAAGTGACGTATGCTCTATCCATTCTATGATGATGACATAGTAAATTCCACCATGTTTGATAGGAGATCTTTGAAGTATCTTTCCAATTAATAGTAATAATCAAAAGTGTAACAGCTAAAGATAAGTTGATAAAATTACCTTTGTTATTGTGATGAACCCAGGCCGGGGAGAAGTTTCCCAGAAAAACATGTTGAATGTGGAAGGGGATGTTGGACATTAGAATGTCATTTAATTTAGACCAAATACAGGACCAAAAGGCTTCAACTAAGGGACAATGGAAAAACATGTGGAGGAAATCTCCCTGTTCATGAGGGCAAGACCAACATTCAGGAGAATCTAGTAATTTAAATCTGTGGAGGTCGCTAGGAGCAAGAAATAGTCTATTGTAAAAATAATATAGGGTCTGCGTGGTGCTGGCTGAGCGTGAAGTAGTGTGAATTTTAGACCAAAGAAGATCCCAAGTACGAAAGGGAAGATCAAGGTCTAAATCTTTTTCCATATTAGTTCTAAGGGGGACTTAGTTCTCATAACAGAGGGATGAGATAGTAACTTATAAATGGTAGCAGCATTAAATTGTGTGGAAAAATCAATAGAGTTAGAAGGAGGAGGTGAGTGTTCAGGTAAAATGATAGGGTTAGGGTTTACAGGGAAGTAATAGCAATTAAGGGCAACCTTGAGTAAAATGTATTGGGAGGCGTGTTGCGAGGAAATGTTATATAAAGATCGAAGTTCAGAGAATGACATAAAAGTACCGTCTTTCATCAATTGTTGGGGAGTGATGATACCTTTATCGATCCGACCTTCCAAAATAAGGCGCGATTATTGATCTTAAAATTTTTGTTGTACCAGAGCGGGATGCCTAGGGAATGATCATTCATAGAAAGGTGCGTGCCAAGAGTAGATACAACTAAAGCCCTGGAATGAGTGAGAGTAGGATTGGACATGCGCTTTGTAGGTAAAGTTACCTGAATAGCAGAAAGAAGAGAAAATTGAGAATATTGGGCCTGTCCTAGGGCACTCCATGCCGTACATGGTGAGGTACTGGAATCAGACAAAAAAGTCCAAATTTGTTTCAAGGTAAAAGCTGAATGATATCGTCTGAGATTAGGAAAATTAACCCCACCTAATTCCTTAGGAAGTTGAAGACGAGCCAATGAAATTCTAGGTTTACGTTTAATCAAAAGAAACTTAATAAGTGAACTATTAATGGTGCGAAAGAAAGTATTGGGAAGGGAAAAAGAAAGCATAGAGAGATAAAATTTAATAATTGGGAGAAGCATCATCTTAATCTTAGCTAATCTGCCCCACAATGAAAGGAAAAGTGGAGACCAACTATCAATGAGGGCCGAAAGTTTCTTAAGAATATCAGTATGGATTATTTTAACAAGATCTTTGATATTGTCACAATATAAAACACCAAGACATTTAATATGAGAAGAGGTCCATTCAAAGCCTGAATCAGTAAACATGGAGGGAAGACAAAATGTATTTAAAGGTAGGATTTCTGATTTGTCAACATTTAATTTGTATCCAGAAACACAAGAATAATCATGTAGTAGAGAGAAAAAGGCCGGTAGGGAAATGGGGGGTTAGAAATAAATAATAAGGTATCGTCTGCATAAGTGGTGAATTTAATATCAAGGTTTTGAAATTGAAACCCGGTATATTGTGTGGAACGTCTGATTGTCTCTAGGAAAGGTTCAAGGGCGAGGATGAAAAGCAGGGGAGAAAGAGGGCAGGCCTGTCTAGTACATCTAAGGAGAGGGAAATACCAGGATTGACATCTATTTACCCAAACAGATGTAGTTGTTGCTGAGTATAAGAGTCCTATCAATTTAATGATAGGGGGAGTAAAACCATGCCATTTCAAAGAACCAAATATGAAATCCCAGCTGACCCTATCAAATGCTTTTTCGGCATCCAAGGTGATGGCTTCGACAGATGAATCAACTTTTGAGGCTAAATGTATGATATTTAGAAAGGTACGTGAATTATCTGTGATAGAACGACCTTTCACAAAACCAGATTGATATATGTTAACTAAGTTGGGAATAACCTTATTGATACGGAAGGCGAGAAGTTTTGCGTACATTTTGCAATCAGTGTTTATTAAGGAAATTGGTCTGTAATTCTTGCATAGAGAGGGATCTTTATCTTTCTTGGGTATTATAAACAAAGCATTGCTTGCATAAAAGAACCCTGCAACTCGCCAGTGAGCAGAAAAGAGTCAATCAGTGACATGAGATGAGTAGCCAAAGTTTTAAAATGTAGAAAAAATCAAACGGTAAAGCAATCCAACCCTGGTGTTTTATCTTTGGGCAGTAATGCCATCGCCTCTATAAGTTCCTTTACAGAAATGGGGGCATCAAGAGATGAAAGATCGGGCCATTTTCAGGGGACTTAGGGATGTTTTGAAAAAAGGAGTTGATGAGATCTGAAGAAGGGTAAGTTTCAGGAGTATAAAGAGAGGAGTCGTATTTAGTGAAGCAGTCAAATATGTTAGAATCTGAAAGGTGTAGGTTCCATGATTCGTCTTTTATGGCCACGATTTAGATTTTTGTTTCTTAATCTTGAGATAATTTACTAAAGATCTCCCTGCTTTATTACGACCCCCGTACATTTTAGCATTACATTTGAGAAGAGAGTCACAGGCCGAATCCCAAGATAGTTTTTTATATTGCATTTCAGCTTGAATAAGAAAAGGTAGTGTATCGGGACAATTAGTGGTGAAGTACTTATGTTCCAAAGCTTTGATTTGTTTTAGAAGCAATGAGAGAGAGCTTTTTTTTCCGAGACACGAAATCGATGATAAAACCCTTAGCGGAAGCGTTGAAAGCATCCCAGGCAAAGTGAAATTGAGAAACAGAGGAGAGGTTATGATGAAAAAAGTCCTGGGCAAATGGGATAAACTGTTCAGAAAATTGGGGGTCTAAAAGAAGGGAGTTATTGAAGCACCATCTTTTGGAAGTAGGAGAGGGCAAAGGGTAGTCCATATCAAGGATAACAGTGGCATGGTCAGATATAAGGATAGAGCCAATTTCAACCTTGTTCATAAATTGTACGGCAGGTTGTGTGAGGAAAATATAATCATTCCGTGAGTGTGATTTGTGGACTGGTGAAAAGAAAGAAAATTCTAAAACATCCGGATGAGAAGTACGCCAAGTGTCTATCAATCCCCTATTTGTAATAGTTTTGAGAAATCCTTTCTGCATCCTATTTGGGATATATCTGGTCTGGGATTTCCGATCGAGAAATGGGTGCATAAGTTGATTGCAGTCTCCCCCCAGAATCAAATGCTCAGCAGAATGTAGCGAAAGGAAAGTGGAAAGGTCACTCCAAAAAGGTACATCAATACCATTTGGACCATAGACATTACAGAAAGAAAGTTGGTGATTATTAACTTTAACATCTAAATATAACCATCTACCATTAGTGTCTGCAAATTAATTTTGTAATAAAACATTCAAAGATTAGTGAAATAAAATGAATATACCATTCGTATTATTGACAGCAGGTGAGCATAAAATGTTGCCAACCCAATGCTTACGTAACGCTGATAAGTCTTGGAGCTTGAGGTATGTTTCTTGCAACATTACAACATGACAGTTCAATCTGGCAAGGTGAGATAGTACCCGTTGTTTTTTGACAGGATTACGTAGTCCCTTAACATTCCAGGTTATAATGTGGATTCCTTTCATGAGTGAGAAGTATAGATAGATAGGCGATTGAAGAGTAGACTAGATTTGAGAAGAACAGTGAGTAAGAGTGACTTAAAAAACAGTGGGTAGTTAGAGAGTATGGACAGAAGATAAAGAGGATGTAAAAAGAAGAAAGGATAAGAAAGCTGATGGGTCATACAGCAAAGAAGAAGAGAATGTAAGGGGAGTAAAATCCGAAGATTAAATAGGAAACAAAACACCAAGTAACAGAGGGAAGCACGGTGGAGAAGTAAGAAGTAAAAGAAAATAAAAAGTCTGAAGAGGGGAAGGATGTGTGAGGACCCAGAAATGCAGAGGAGGAAAAGGAAAGAGAGAAAAGGAGCAAATATAGAGAAAAGAGGAGGAGGATAGGACTCCACCAAAGTAGATATAAAGAAGAAGATGACGAAACGTCCGCAGACTTTAGCCATAAGAACATTCAAGGAAAAGGACATTGTAGAGGGAGGGGGGCGGAAAAAGGCAAGACAACCGCACAGAAGGGAAACACGAGAAAGAAAAAATGACAGAATGGGACAAGTAGAAATGTTGGGTATGAAGTAAAAGGATAAGGGAAATAGCTATAAAAGGAAGTAGGAGTAGGGTAAAATAAAGAAGGCTTACTAAACATTGGGATAAAGCGAGGCCACGAAGTTATACAGGACACAGGTTACAAACGTGAGTGCAAAGAGGATAGGGAAAATCATCAGCCACATTGGGAAGGGTGCACCTAGAGAAAATGAGAGGGGACAAAGAAGAGAATGTTAAACCATTGTGATGCACCGGACAACCATTGAGCAAAAAACATCAGAGATACAGTAACAAACAATCATGGCTTGCTGAGTTCCATTAGTTCTCCTTTGTGAGAGTGGATAAACTTGCGGAGGTCAGCTGGGTCTTCAAACCTCACAGTTCTATCTTTGTAAGATCACAGTGCGGGTCTGAGATCAAGGAACGTCTTCCAACGGTTGGCAGTCAACTTGGAAACGTCTTGACTAAAGAAGATTCTGTGGCCAGACCATAGCAATTGTTTGTGTTGTTTTGCAGCGTTGAGGATTGACATAAGGTCTGAGTAGAGAAGGAAATAGGCAATAATACCTCTTGGCTTAGAAGAGGAAGATGCACTCTGGGGCCCCAATCTATGAGCCCTTTGAATAATAAACTACATGGATTTTGGAAGGCCGACAATTTGAAAAACTTGATATTTCAAGAATGTAATCATGTCCGAGCCCTCAGAATTCTCAGGAATACCATAGATACGCAAATTATTGTATCTGTTGCGGTTTTCTAAATCCTCTGTGGTCTTTTTAAGTTGGTGTACTTCTTTGTAAAACTTTCAACTCTGGCAGCGACATCTTGGGCATAACAGACCTTCTACTAGACGTCTGAAAGTCCAGAGTCAAGGCCCGTCCATTTGTCCTTGATATGTTGAAATGTGGCAGCAATGTCAGTCATAATTTCAAAAAGGGAGGTGGTGATGGACAGAGTATCTGAGTTAATCAGAACACTCCTACCCAGTCAACAGATCAGGGCTTGATCCATCACCGTTTTTTAGCTCACTGCACCATCCCAGTTCAGAACCTGACTATATGCAAATTAGTCTGTCCCTGGCCCAGTGCATCATGGGAACAGGGCAGACCAAACTACCAAGCCAATTCTTCACTGGAAAGGAAACAAGCTTCCGGGGACCGGTTTCTGGCATTACAGCCGTCTTCGGCCCGGCTTGCTTGAATCCTGATGGTGCAATGAGCAAGGGACTCATGTCTGAGCATACCCTTCCACACTCATGGTGGCCAAAATAATTTCAAAAAGGGGGTGGTGATGGACAGAGTATCTGAGTTAATCAGAACACTCCTACCCAGTCAACAGATCAGGGCTTGATCCATCACCGTTTTTTAGCTCACTGCACCATCCCAGTTCAGAACCTGACTATATGCAAATTAGTCTGTCCCTGGCCCAGTGCATCATGGGAACAGGGCAGACCAAACTACCAAGCCAATTCTTCACTGGAAAGGAAACAAGCTTCCGGGGACCGGTTTCTGGCATTACAGCCGTCTTAGGCCCGGCTTGCTTGAATCCTGATGGTGCAATGAGCAAGGGACTCATGTCTGAGCATACCCTTCACACTCATGGTGGCCAAAATAATTTCAAAAAGGGGGTGGTGATGGACAGAGTATCTGAGTTAATCAGAACACTCCTACCCAGTCAACAGATCAGGGCTTGATCCATCACCGTTTTTTAGCTCACTGCACCATCCCAGTTCAGAACCTGACTATATGCAAATTAGTCTGTCCCTGGCCCAGTGCATCATGGGAACAGGGCAGACCAAACTACCAAGCCAATTCTTCACTGGAAAGGAAACAAGCTTCCGGGGACCGGTTTCTGGCATTACAGCCGTCTTCGGCCCGGCTTGCTTGAATCCTGATGGTGCAATGAGCAAGGGACTCATGTCTGAGCATACCCTTCCACACTCATGGTGGCCAAAATAATTTCAAAAAGGGGGTGGTGATGGACAGAGTATCTGAGTTAATCAGAACACTCCTACCCAGTCAACAGATCAGGGCTTGATCCATCACCGTTTTTTAGCTCACTGCACCATCCCAGTTCAGAACCTGACTATATGCAAATTAGTCTGTCCCTAGCCCAGTGCATCATGGGAACAGGGCAGACCAAACTACCAAGCCAATTCTTCACTGGAAAGGAAACAAGCTTCCGGGGACCAGTTTCTGGCATTACAGCCGTCTTCGGCCCGGCTTGCTTGAATCCTGATGGTGCAATGAGCAAGGGACTCATGTCTGAGCATACCCTTCCACACTCATGGTGGCCAAAATAATTTCAAAAAGGGGGTGGTGATGGACAGAGTATCTGAGTTAATCAGAACACTCCTACCCAGTCAACAGATCAGGGCTTGATCCATCACCGTTTTTTTAGCTCACTGCACCATCCCAGTTCAGAACCTGACTATATGCAAATTAGTCTGTCCCTGGCCCAGTGCATCATGGGAACAGGGCAGACCAAACTACCAAGCCAATTCTTCACTGGAAAGGAAATAAGCTTCCGGGGACCGGTTTCTGGCATTACAGCCATCTTCGGCCCGGCTTGCTTGAATCCTGATGGTGCAATGAGCAAGGGACTCATGTCTGAGCATACCCTTCCACACTCATGGTGGCCAAAATAATTTCAAAAAGGGGGTGGTGATGGACAGAGTATCTGAGTTAATCAGAACACTCCTACCCAGTCAACAGATCAGGGCTTGATCCATCACCGTTTTTTAGCTCACTGCACCATCCCAGTTCAGAACCAGACTATATGCAAATTAGTCTGTCCCTGGCCCAGTGCATCATGGGAACAGGGCAGACCAAACTACCAAGCCAATTCTTCACTGGAAAGGAAACAAGCTTCCGGGGACCGGTTTCTGGCATTACAGCCGTCTTAGGCCCGGCTTGCTTGAATCCTGATGGTGCAATGAGCAAGGGACTCATGTCTGAGCATACCCTAGCAATGTCAGTCATGAAAGGTCTAATAAGGTGCAGTTCCTGCATGATATCCTCCAATGAGAGGAAGTGGTGATTTGGAGGGAGACTGTGGGTCTTTTTTAAGGCGCTTACCTGCGCCAGCCTTTGTATGTATGTGCCCTCCAAATGAAGCCCCTGGGACATGTGAGAATGATCTATGATCGCGTAGAGGCTGAAATATTTGAGTATTGATTAGCCGTGAGGCGGTTGTCAGGAGAGAACTAGCAAAAGGTTGAAAAATACCCGGGGTAAAAGTCACGTCAGAATGGCAACAGAGGAAAGTGGTTAAATGTCAGCCAAAACGATGTATAGAGCTGGTCCTGAAATAATAAGTTAAAGAAGGTGCTGAAAATACTGTTGTAAAAATGTTGTGTCTACCACCATGTGAGGGAGGCTAGAGGTGGTGTAACAGCCATTGTGTATAAGTCCTTGATGGCACAGAAAAAAGGGAAGAGGAAAGGAAAAGAATAATTTATCTGTCCTACACTCCTCAAGTAATGAAATCAAGCAGGTTTGAAAATATGAAGAAGTTTGATGAGGAAATTGTGGCATAGCAACTTCGCTCCAATGAGAATTACAGCGCGTGAGGAAAAAAAACATCCAAAATGGCAGCCACAATAGAATGGAGAACACGTAAAGTTAAATAAGAGGCTGTACAGACCGCATCATGGTCTAAAACTTGCTCAGAAATGCCCCCATGCGGTCCGGCGCCAGAAACCTTCTTCTGGATGTGGCGATGACTCCCGTAAGAGGTCCCTTCTCGTTCAAGAACTGCTCGTTGCGGAGGAGCTCCTCAGGTGGCGGCCATCTTGCGTCGCCGCGCCGTCTTAGCCTTGCTATTCTTGATTCTGAAAATCATTCTCCTTTATTCAATCAAGTTGATAGTCTCACCTGTGTAACTTTCTGATGCTATCAGATTTCTTCAAAAAATGTCCTAGTTTCTTTTCAAAGTTATTCTTCCATACTGTTTTGTTCCCAATAATGTAGAGTGAACCCAAATCTGCTGCTATATATATATATACCCAACTTCATGAAACATAATAGGTTTGTTTCTACTGTATTCATCTGAGATATTTAGTACAACTTTTTCTCTAACATTCAAGACGCTCTTACTTTCCTCCTCACTAGACATACTAGTAACCTTCATAGTGGTACCTTCCCGCTCAACACATTTTACTTCATCACACTTCTCTTTTTTCATCTTGCAGACATGCCCATAATGGCCAATTTTCCAACATCTACTACATGTTTGTTTTAGTGCATGGCCGTTTTTGTTATTTACTATGTGAGACGTATTGTCACACCTGTAACATTTCAGATTTTTATTAACTACCCGAGGTTTGACCATTTTGTCAATGATAACTTTGGCTACTACCTCAGACTCAGGTTCAGTAGTTTTCTTTATCGCTGTAGCACACCTTAGTGACATTTCTGACTAGTGTACCATAGACACTACATCTTTTAACTCTGTATCACCATTATTCCACAACAGTTCTTGTAATGTTGAATCATACACATGCATTGCTACTTGATCTTGTTTCAATTCTTCAAGTACACTTCCAAACCTGCAAACTAATGATAATTTTCTCGATGCACACATTGGGAGAAAAATGCTTGTCCAAGTGTCATGGCTTCAACAAGAAACATTACCACCCCCACCCTCATTTCTCTATGAAGTTGTCCATAAATTCTTAGTCCTTCAGGACCTGATGAAAGTAGTAATATATATTGTTTCGTTTAGGTGGCAGTTTGTCCTCGAAATCAATAGTCTCAATGTAGTTAACAAAATATACTCTTCTATTGTATCCATGGTATAAGAGGTTCCCCAAACAGCACAAAAATGCTTTAGGAGGGTTTAGCATAATATTAGCCATGTTAGAAGTAGAGCACGGCTTTGAGTTCCTTCACCACTTCTCTGAAGGTACCAATGTACAGCACACAAGGTTTTAACACACATTCCACTAGCACAAAATTAATACTATACTTTACCCAATTCCTTTCAAAATATGCAGTTTACCATGATTTATGATGTGCAACCGTATAGGCTTGTCACTCGTGACTTATACTTAAATTTTGTTTTAATTATTGGCATTAAAAGTTTTTGTCTTTTTGAGCTTAAAATAGTTAACTATAATGTGTGTGAATCACCGCAATAACCAACTATTCTCTGCATTGAATGCTTAAGATATTTAGCTATGCTTTAAGATGTGTGAATCACCAAGTGTTCGTCGCCCAACATTTTTTAAATTATCAGTTTTGCTTGAAGGTGTACGAATCACAGAGTGTTTTCCACACCCAATTCTCAAGGTGAGCATACCACCGCTTGGTACACTGTTACTCACTGTGCCACTTTTGTTCCTGCAACTTCCAATATGGCGGTCGATGCCTTTCAAACCACAGCGTGTGTGCCCGCTACTTCCAATACGCCAGTTGATGCCAATAAAAGCATTTGCACGCACCACTTTTCCCTGCCTCTGCATGAAAAAGTACAGTAGCATGCGAGTAACATTGTGTGCTGAAGAAAAATGGCCAATCACAGAACCAAAACTCCTCCAAATCTCCTCCCTAGTCCTTTATCCAAAACCCCACAATGTATAGGTTGCCTGAGAAGCTAGCCCATTTGGATATCTATATAGGGGGTGGCTTCTGGAGGGGGGTATTCAAAATATACAAACACATTGCTCCGTCAAGTGCACTAGCCTCACAGCTCCCTTGCTGCTCCTCTCCCACAACTACAAAGGGTCTTCTCAACATGACAGCAGCCTTTATAATCTCTGCAGCCACACATTAGAAAGAAGATCCTTCAAAGTTTCTTGTCAAAATTAAAGAGGTTCTCCAGGAAACAGCCTCTGGTTGTGGTTCACAGGCATTAAATTCATGGCAGGAGTAAGAAGGCCTGCTCATACAATGGAGGCCTTATTTTTTAACATTTTTTTCACGAACCACTCTCAGACATGCCCACAGACCATCTGTGGTCTAAAACAGTCAAACTACAAAAACGTCCAAGCTTCCAAGTCCACTGTGTCTCTTTTTGAACACTTTCTTCTCAAAAACTACTGAATGGATTTTCTCCAGACCAACAGAACCATGATTTCAAGCAAAATCCTCCTTGGATGGCAACTTTGGTGTAAATCTGTTGAGCTGTTTCTCCTGAAAACTGTAGCCAAATTTCCTAAGGGAGATGTTATGGGAAAATATATCACTAAGAGAGTACCAATATTGCTGTAGATCTGTTCTTTATTTATTTTTATTTATTTGAAGGAGTTTTATATTGCGCTGACTAGACCTGGAGGTATCAGAACGCTTTACATGAGAGTTACATATTGTTACAAAGTTACATCAGATGCAAGATACATCAGTTACTAAGACGTTATATAGAATAGAAAAACGAGAATAAGGGTGCATAGATGGTGAGGAGAAAGGGGGGTAGTGAATGCAGATCAGATCACAGTCCATAGTCAGTAAGATGGAACATGGCACTGATCAGTTGAAGGAGTCAGTCAGGGGGAATGACAAGACCGTAAGATGGCGGTTTCAGACTCCAGGACCCCAGGTACTTTGCAAACAAAAATGGCGGCATTGTGGGCAAACACAAATTGGGTAAAAAATTCCAACAAGCACTGGCGTTGCCAATAGGTCAAGCAGTAGGAAAGTTGGAGCTATTGGTTTTGTAAATGACACATTTTATATTTATGTGTTGGTTTTGAAAATTGCAAAAATAATAGTTTTGTCATTTACAATGCCAATACTTTTAACTTTTGCAAATGTGACACTCATAGTATTTGTAATGCAAATGTTTTGTATTTACGTGACTTAGATGTATTGATATTACAAATAACAATGGTTATGACATTTTTTAAATAATTAATACTTAAATAAAAGTTATTGTAATTTATAATGGCAATAGCTTAAACTGTTGTAAATACCTTTTGTGAAGATTATGTTCAGTGTATTTTATTGTGAGGAAAATAAAAGAACAGAAGTGAAATATTAACGTCTTTTTCTGACATTTGTGTAATGTGAGAGAGTGTGAGTGTGTTTGAAAAGTGTGATTGATTGTGATATGATGTGTGATGCTGATAGGGTGTGTGAGTGTGTTAGTGTGTGTGATTTTTGAGAATTTTATTGAGGGTGTGTAAGGGTCTTTGAGTGTAATTGTGTGTGAGGGTGAGTGTGTGTGAGGTGGTGTGAGGGGGAGGGTGTGTGTATTCCGATGGTGTGTGGTGTTGTGAGGATGAAGGCGTGAGACCTCAAATTACACAGTAATCACAAAAAATATATAACCCGATATACTTATTTAAGTATCAGTAACTAGCATCGCCGTCAAGGTGCTTAGATGTATGTAGAGGCTATAACAGCCTTGATGATGTGTAATTTGCAGTGGAGACTGAGACGGGCACAAAAGCGGCCCATCGAAGGGCCTACACACCACAGGCCCATCAGCAGATTGCCCGCCTTGCTACTCCGAGGTTGATTAAGTTCAATAATAGGTTTCTGGGGCTTAGAGCGATGTTCGTCCTACTGCATCATAGATAATTAAAATGATCTTTGGACTGGCTGGGGGCGGAAGGGAACCTATGCTGATAGCTGTCAGTCTGGGCGCCGGCGGTGCTGTCAGTAGTGCTATGTCACCGTCAGGCGACAAGCGCTATATCGGCCGCTATCACACACCAGATGACCGGGATCTGGTCCCGTCTTCCCCAGGAAACAGAATAGTGCCCGACAAACTGAACAAGCCGAGCAATCACGTATGTTTCCGTACATCTGTGTCCTCTTATAGCAAGGTATCAGTGCACAGAATAGAACGTGCCCAGGCAACATATCCATGTAACACTGTACTTCTGCATGGCATTTTTGGTGAGTGAAGATCGATCCGTGAGTGAGGTAGGGTGCAGTGAGTGTAGTGACTCTCTGGCAAACAGCAAAAGACCCCCCATATAATACAAATATTCACTGTCCTAGTAAAGGCCAATAAGCAATTACGAGCGCCAACATATCCCAGTAATGGATACAGACGTTGCACAAAGCTGTTTTGGAGAGTGACGGGGGAGGAGTCCTTTGCGGCAGAGGCAAGGAGTGTGGCAAATGGCTGGAGGGAAGCCGGATGGGGGCGGGAGAGCCTGGTGGGGGGGGCGGGAATGTGAGCGAGGAGCTCACGGGGAGAGAGGCCGGAGGGAAGCCGGATGCGGGCGGGAGAGCCTGGTGGGGGGGCGGGAATGCGAGGGAGGAGAAGTGTGGCAGGCGGAATGCCTATGTGCGAAAGCGCGATAAAGATCTGCACCCTGTAACAGAGGCATGCATCCATGCAGAGTCATCTTGGGCTTTCATCCTTCTAAGAACGATCAAACCTCGAGTGCCACTGAGGAGGACATTACAACAACTGAGAGTCAGTCCTGCCTATGGTGTTTAGCAACACGCAGCTGATCCCAGAACTTCCAAGTTTCCCACGCCATGCGTGCATCCATTTCTAAGTAAGTACCTCGTGGAGTCTAGGCCTTTTCTTTGCATTCTGTGACGTGCAGTCTTGTTTATCACATTATAAAGTTAGGACCACAAGTACCGGAATGCAAAGAAACCACAAGACTCTGAGCAGTGAGTCACGCATGTTTCTGGAGTACTTGGCTGCTTTTCGTGTTGCCGATGTGCACCTTATGTCTTCAGGGAGTGAGCACTGGGTCCATGTCACAGGGTAAGAGGCGGAGCAGGGAAGAAATGGAGCATATGCTGGCAAGAGAGATAAAACATGCGCTCTGATGGAGTGCTGAAATAAAAA
Source organism: Lissotriton helveticus (assembly GCF_964261635.1). NCBI lineage: Eukaryota > Metazoa > Chordata > Amphibia > Caudata > Salamandridae > Lissotriton > Lissotriton helveticus. The sequence continues at coordinate 947,473,267 of NC_136068.1, forward strand.
CAAAAAAAAATCGATTCCAGAAAGTAAGCAGTGGAAGGAAACAATTCATGTCATCCAATCAAAAGTGTAGTAAAGAGCCAATGCTTCTTTGTAGGGTCACATGCAAAAAGAAGGAAAGCCATTGGATAAGAAGCATACACATGAGACTGACAAGAAAGCAAAGCAAATGTAAGGAACAGACTGGCTCAAAGATTTGTACGTTTTGGAGGCTGAGTTATCTGGAGAGGGGCCGGAGGGAAGCCGGATGGGGGCGGGAATGGGAGGGAGGAGAAGTGTGGCAGGCGGAATGCTTGTGTGCGAAAGCGCGATGCGCTTGGAGAGAGGCCGGATGGGGGCGGGAGAAACTGAAAGTACGAGTAGGAGGTAGGCTGATGCGCGTGCTTGTTTGGTCACGTGATTCACGTGAACTTAAAGAAAACCGCAGCAAAAAGCCCATGGTTTGACGAGGATTTTGAGGACATGAATTCTCGCTCCGCTCAATGCGCTTGCGCGCATTGATAGGTCGCGAGACCTAAAAATGTGAACAAATGCGTGCGCCGGGAAACAGAGCCATGAATAATTAGGGGAGGAGAAGCCGAGAAGCCGCAGAGCGCACGCTGGGCGAAGCCCTTTGATGTGCTGTGCGGCCGTTAAAAAAAATGCAATTAGGAGGGAGGGAGGCTGATGCGCGTGCTTGTTTGGTCACGTGATTCAGGTGAACTTAAAGAAAACCGCAGCAAGAAGCCCTTGGTTTGACGAGGATTTTGAGGACATGAATTCTCGCTCCGCTCAATGCGCTTGCGCGCATTGATAGGTCGCGAGACCTAAAAAGGAAAACCTACCCCACGAGCAGGGTTGAATGGGGGCAGATACCAGGTCCATAATGAAAGAAGTCAAGAGGTCACTGATCACCCATGACACATCGGAAGTCAAGGGAAAACAGGGAATACGGGGGAGCTCAGGCAGCAGTCTTGTAAGGGGAAGGCAGCCAAGGGGTCAGGCAGGCGCGTCAATGTGGGTTAGGGAAACCAACTCAGTGATCAGTACAGCAGCATCGTAGCACTCGCGACAAGGTGCCAGCAGGATTCCAGGCAGCAGCAGAATGGACCAGCACACAGGCGAAAGCAAATATCTTGCCAATGCATACTAGCTGTTCTTCGCTGCTGAGCTGCGGGATGGCTGGCAACCACGTCTCGGGTCCCGAAAGGAAGGCGGGCAGCCATTGCGTCCCAGCTGCAGTCCCACAGAGGTGCCGCAGGCAGACAAAGAATTGCAGCAAAGGTCCCGAAAGGAAGCATCAATCAGCGGTGCCACCATGGCAGCAAAGCCAGGCATCCGCAGCGATGCAGCGAATAGGCAACCGGCAGACCCACAACAGCTCGCCAGGAGACGAAGGAAGAAAGGAGAACCAACGGAGAGAAGATGAGCACTGTGCCCGATGTCTGGCTGGGCAGGTGATCCCGAGGTAGTGAACCGGAGCCAATCTCCTCTATAGCTGTCGGAGCAGCTCCACAAGACATCGGTCATGATGTTCAGATCCACCGCCAGTAACATCGATCATGAATCCATGGGAGGTCTCAGTCCAAATGAGGGAGACCAGAGAGGTGAGAACCGCCGAACAAAAACAAGACCCCAAGTATGTAGAAAGGGTCGATGGAGGGAAGATTTCAGGGGATTTATGCCAAAAAGGCGATCCCTTGCCGGGAGTTCAAGGTCGGAGCTCCTCACCAGTCGGCCAACTTGGCAGATAGTTCTCTGTTCTCTGTCCACATGAGTCAAAGCTATATGTAAAGTGTGTGTTTGTGAGTGTGTGTGAGTGACTGTTTGCATTGGTTATAACACCTCAATGCATGTTTTAAAAAAATAAGAAATGCACCTACAAGACCATGGATAAAGTTCAGATATATTCAACATTAAAAATGAAGAACACTGACATTTGCATTTTATGGTTAGGAGCACAATCCATTCCTTGTGCAACAACCAATTCCAACTTCACACAACCTTTAGCTGTGTACATCAGGGGTAAAAGGCAGGGTCTGGCCTTTAACTAGGACCTGTGTTGAAACATTTGTGAATCGCCATCCCACGCTGTACAGATTCATCAGCCCTGCACAGAGTGATCAGCCCTGTAAAGTCTATGATCAACCCCTAGGTTGGGGTTGGTTCCAGTGAATCCAAGTCAAAATTCAGGCAACTGCGACCCTCTTATAACCTATTCTTATTTCTGAGAGGGGTACTGGGTACCAACGCGAATCATTAGGACACATGTAATCAGTTCCATTCAGCCCTCATTTCACTCACAAGCCTCAAAGCCATCTCCCTCACACAATAGCTTTTTAGTCAGACCAGCCTCCACATCCTGTAATGTCATCACAGTTTCCTGCAGCTCTGGATGGCCTCAAAATGTTGCTTTGGGTGAAAACATACACAGCACTCACACACACACACACACACAGACACAAAACCCTAGTTTAAATGTATACACCAAAACATACAAATGTGAAACTCAGCCACAAACAAAATCTGGGACAGTCCAGATGCAGACCAGATGCAGCTCAATTCTTTTTCCGACAAGCTGCACCACCTACCAAATAATCAAACTGTTTGTCTTCTAGGAGCTACAACTTGAACCACTATTAATCCCACCACCCTTGTTTCCTCTATGAATGAATTGAAAGAAGTAGTACATTTTATACATTTAGATAGGTTGATTATTTTGTATGACAACCAGCGCAGAATGCATGCAAGATCTGCAAGATCCCTAGGGATGGTGGGGTGTAGACCACTTTAAGAGAGGGAGCGCAGGGGTTCCACAAGACTGACAAATCACTTTGTTGTCCTTTCTCCTCAGACCTTTTCTCCTCCTTCCTTTCATCCATGCTGTGGTGGAAGATTCCGCACAATGGTTAATTACCTTGAAAAGAGAGTATATGTGTCTCTTTGAAACGAAATTATCATTAACTACTTGCTAGCCCTCATTTGGAGCTCCTAACCAGTACGATTTAATCAGACTTATTCAGAGGGATGCAACAGCATGTCAATCACCTTCATAATAAAAAAAACTAAACATAAATAATTAGAAAATCAACCAATTGTCACTTTTTTCTAAAGCTGTTTAAGATAAGGTTCAACAAAACCAGCATGTTAATGAAAAAGCAAAGAACCTTATTTGGATGCACGTGATTTGTTGGTATGAGTGGATGATACTGGTGCAGTGGTTCACACAGAGGCGGGAGATTCAGTTCCTGTTCAATGAGATATACTCATTAGTAAAGCGGTAGGGATGGATTTACTAACGTTTTATGTTTCACTTCTGAGGCAAAATGCAAATCAAACTGTGGTAATTATTTACTATGCTTTATTATGGGTTGTTAGTGCAGCACAATTTTGCTCTGGTCAAGGGCACAGGTTCAATTCTAATAAGTTGTAAGAAACGAAAATGTTATCAGGAATGTATCAAACACAGACACAGAATACTGTTCAATACCTGTCAAGGCACTCCCTCAGTTACATAAGTCACACCCCTTCTAAGGCCTCCTTATTAACATATACTTTTTAAATCCCACCTAATAATGTTTAGCCAACACCCCCAAATAAATATTGAGCTTTGATGTGAATGTGTCTATCTTAGTTTTGCATCTCACTGACAGCACTCCAGAATAGGGTCGTGTTGGAATGTGGAGTTTTGGTAGTGGTAAGTATGCACCTACCACTAGCAATAAGGCCACCAACGCAACATAAGGTCCGGTCAAGATCTCAATACATTAGCCTATAGCTCAACTTAGAAACTTTCCTGGTGTATTTGCTCTCGTCGTTGAGCGAGGCTTGTCTTCAGGCCAGCATTCGAGTCAGGGCAAGGTGTCTGTGAAATCCTGGAACTCTTGAGCTCTGGAGCTTTCAGCGGTACGAACCTGAAATCCAGGCTGGGTCGTGGTGTGATGGTGGCCTGACTCTCGTCAATGGGTCGGTCTCTTTTAGGAGCTTTTTCCAAAAGTTGCTACAAATTTGTTCGGACTTCTGGAAATTTTCCTGAAGTTCCTTTTGAGGGTTTAAAGTGTCCAAAAAACACATTCAAGGTTCTAGAAGCTCTGAGATGGTCCTTGGAAGTTTGGGACTACAATTCCCACAATGCACCTGGGCAAATCCTTAAAAATCCAAAGGACTCACTCCAGGCTGGAGATTTCTTGAGGCGCAGGAGCAGTCCTTCAGAGTGCTCACCTTAGGGGTGCAGACTAAGTGTGGGCAGAGAACTCCACTCCGCTGGCAGAGCTTGCGGATTTTTGCATACTCTGCGTTCTGCTGAGAACGCAAGTTTATGCACAACTCTGACTCCGTAGAGGAGCGGAGTTCAGTCCCTGGCCCTCCCCCCCAATAAATATTCTTAAAACAAAAATAAAAATTAAGATAATAAACACACTTACATTTATTGTGGCATCTCCGGGCTGCCCTCCTCCTCGCTGTGGTCTGTCCTGCAGAATCCCTACGTCAGATGTACGTCATGGTAGGACAGCGCATGCGCCCGCAGTCCTACAACTTCAGTATTCTGTGTTCTTTATTCTGTGTTCAGTATTCTGTGTGTTCATTACCCAGACCCCTTTCTGGACTGTTCTATGCAGCTGCTGAGCTCCCCCATTAGATAAACTCTGGCTCTGTGCAGGCCACCTATCACCTAATAAAAGCAGTTGGGCTATGCCTGCTAAGGGCTGGCCTATCAGGAGAGGCTGCTAAAAGTTGGATTTTGATTCACAAAAAAGAAAGTTCTATAACTTTTTTCTTTATTAGTTATGATAAATTCAACAGTGGAAAGTTGTTGGATGTATCATTAGCAATTGCATAAGTCCTTGAAATATTATTTTAGCTCACACCAGTTAATAGCTACACAGTATTACAGGATTGCCATTTTAGCCTATTGATCTAAAAGTGCTACAATGGGAAAAAAATAAATTGGTAGTTATTCCCTCACCAGGGCATATGAAAGACCTTTTAAAATGTCCCTGCTTATTTTTACATGACACCTTACCCTGGGGGCACCCAGATTAGACCTTAGGAGGTGACTTATATGTACAAATAAGGTAGTTTAATACTTTGGAAGTACCTTTAAATCCAAAGTCAAATTTGCATATAATTTCAATTTGAAAGCAGCTTGCCAAGCAAGGCTAACTTTTTAAAATGATAGCAGGCAACACAGAAGTGTACACTTACATGCCTCAAAGCTGTTGGGACTCTAAACCTACATGCCCTACCATAAACTAGGGCTTTACAGGTAGGTTGTCTGCTCCAATTGTAATCACACCTAATTACCATATACATTTTTAATCAAACCACTGGCCGTCACCTAGTTAGCAGTTAGTTCTGCGAATTTCGGCATTTGCGATCGAAAAATTGCCTTCATACATATGGCCCTAAGCAGCTGCGGTCCGTAGTGTTATGACCTGCAGGGCGGTGATGTGGGGAGAGGGAGGGGCAGGGTGGGGGGTAGTAAAGTATGGATTACCGAGTTTTACAGGTAAGTAAACATATAAATAAATAAAACGAATTTCGTTGCGTGCACTGCATCACCAAATGCGATGCAGTGCGCGCAACGAAATTCATTTTATTTATTTATATGTTTACTTACCTGTAAAACTCCATAATCCATACATTACTACCCCCACCCTACCCCTCCCCTTAGATGGTTTTTGTTGCGATTGTCTGAGGTGCAGGACTGGACAATGAGAACAGTGTTTTTCTCTTCTACCATCCTGACAAACTTCAGGTACTCTCTTTCAGAAATTAACGAGCCTTCCCTATGCTGTAGGCAATTTTAAGCTTGTGAATAAAGTTACTCCTTGACTTTTTATGCTCTCCGTCTCCTTTTGTTTTCCATTTGAGCATTCGCTCGTTCTTGGGAGAAAAGTATTTTATCAGCCTGCACTGCACTTCGAGTCATGAGATGATTCAAAATATGGTTACCCAGGCAACGCTCAAAAATATGAAAATTTGTCAAAACTTTTGCTGCCTTAAACCTATTGGGAATTTATTGCCAGGATGTCATCTAGCGCCATTGAATTTAAAGAAGATAGAACGTAACTTGTCAGTCTTGGTGGCCTTTCTGAGGTCTGTGCCTAGCACTTCTGGTGCTGGGAATATGTCTTAGTTTAAAAGCCCACATTACCACATTATCAAGGAGGCTGCGACTTGTTTTGTCGCGCTCAAATGTCATCTTGCCCTGCCAGCACTATGGAAAATTCCCTTTATCTAGATCGCCCTCATAATTTACTTCTGCTCCTTCAAGAATTTCACAATGCTGCTTCCTGATTAATGCTTGGGCATAGCCCCAATGGGACTGTTTCTAGTTATCTCAACAATATTTACTGGCTGCCGGTTGAAAATTGCAGCATATGGATTGTTTTTCAACTTCTTCAACGTTCAGGTCTCTTTTTCCTGCAAGAGAAATTCCACACCGGTAGACACATATTTTCTTGTGGTTATGCACAGCTCTCTTGGAAAATCCAAGAATTCACTTTGCGAGAGCAGGGTTGGGTATTGACTTATCTTGTCCCCAAATATTATAAAATGTTTTGACCTTCTGTAGGTCTAGTTTCCAATTATGGTAAATTCTTCTCATTGAATCATGGCATGCCCTTTATGGAGACTGTTGGACGCTGCTATGCAAGTCCAACTCACATTCTCGTTAGGAGAGGTGGACATCTCTCTGGGTTACCAATCTACCCTTTATGCATTGCTAATCTCAAACCAAACACTCTGCAACAAAAAACCTCTGGGTGATTTTTACCTTTCCCTGTCGAGTGACTTTAATAGTGTTACCTTTAAAAAAAATCTGAGAACTTCTGCGATTTATAAACAATGAAACGTGTAATGCAAATTTTAAATTGTAATGAAAGACGTCTAAAAGTAGGAAGTTTGAAATAAAATCCATAGGACCTAGGTGAAGGACAAAATGTGGACATTTTGAAAAGTAAACAGCACTCCTAAAACCATTCATACTTTCTGTTCTTCCTGCGGACTTCTTGATAACAAAGACAAGGGTAGTGGCTATTATTGATGGCTACCTCTCTTAAATGCATGCTAGTTTTCCATTATTGTTGCCTCAGAGATAGGGCTAACACCCAGTACCGATGCCTACCTATCTTAAAGCCATGCTTGCTTTCTGTTATTGCTGTGGCCTATAGTTATGTTCTGCTCTGACCCCAGAGACGGGATAGCGCGTACTACCCTTAGCGACTCCTAATTATTATCTAAGTCGGAAAACTGGACACAACGTTCCTATCAACCTCCATTAGTTTGGTAGAGAGAAAAGTTGGAGATCTATTAAGGACTGTATTTCTGACAATCCTAGACTCTCAATAGCTCATCTTGCCATAGATGCTTGTTGAAGACCACAGGTAAAATATGTGTGTTCTTTTGCATTAAGATCATTTTATTTTTACCTTGGTTGTAAATTCAAATGCAGTTTAACTCACATTTGGTAACATGTCAGCACTGTACAAGATATATAACCAATTATTCATCACTTCTGTTCCCTCATTTTAGAAGGCCATTTGATGTGTGCACTTCAAACCTCAGATTAAAAAGGTATATATTATTCAAAGCGGACTCCTAGTACGTCATCGCCATATTATGGTCGAGGTGGATTAACCCAATTCCACACTGCAACTTCTTCAGAGAAAATGTGTTTTAGGAGAAAAACAAAATATGCATATTCAGATTTTCAAATAATCAAGTGATAGCTGATTCCAGATGTGAGATGAATGAAAAAATATAAATGATTTGAGGTCTATGCTTCATAATTCACAGGAAAAGAATAAAGATTCACAAATGATGTATATTTCAATCCATTAGTTGTCTATGGCAATAATCTGTGTGACTTAAATCTATATTCTTAGATAATTCATCACCGGCATTTCACACTCTAAGAGAATGCACATTTATAAGTAACCAGAGTCGACCAAGAAATAACTGCATGAAAGCCTCATCATCTACGATTTGCTAATCAAAGTGTGTACATTTGTAAAGATAATTTGTGATGTGGAAGTTACAAACAGAGGTGTGCATGAAGCGACTGACAGAGGATATAATATCTTTTTGTTGAGTGTAAGCAACTTCATTGATTGTTTGATATCTCTGACTCATACTTGACATTTTCCATTGAGCTCAAATTCACATCCTTAAGTGATTTATTGTATGCAGTTCATTACTCACAAAGTCTCAATACTGCTCTATAAATAATTCATGGTGTGTGAATCATAATCGGAGGAGTTGAATAAAGATGCATAGTTGATTTGTGGTCAAAATTTGATGAGCGTGTTGAACAGAGACTGATATATTATTTATGATCAAATTGTTTGAGTACAGTTTCATAGATGGTTCATGGTTTACAATTGTGAATTCATATTTTGCAGATACAATTTCAGAAGTGAATAATGCATGAAAAACAGAAGATATGGCAAAATCCGCTTTCCAGTTTACTTTGTGCCCAATCTTTATTGGTTGAGTGAGACTCATAGGTGAACTGAACGATCAAATCATGAATCTTTGTTCACAAACAATGATATGCTGCGTATTGGAGATGCAGATGAGTAGTTTTGTGTGGTTCATTATGTTCTGAGTATGAACACAGAGTTCGAAACAAAGTGGTATGCCGTTCCTACTAACTAATACAGGTGAGTGCATATGAAGAAAGCACCTATGGTGTGCTCACTTTGGCAGAAGAAAAATCTATCCTCCTTTCGGAAAAGGACCCTCACACACCCAATAAGGTAGGTGTCTTGCTTCATCCTTGGGTCTGCTCCTGGTCGAGTCTGCGCTGCAATACCCGATCAGCACCCAGAAACCGAGATACCTTTCTTAGACCTCCTGGTTAGATTGGAAAGGGGGCAAATCACTACAACATTGTTTCGGAAATCGACTGACAGAAACAGCTTGTTTTTATTCAGCAGCCACCACCCCAAAGCCTTGAAACAAAACTTGCCATTCGGGCAGTTCCTCCGTATCAGAAGGAATTGTAGCTCAGTGGCGAACTAGCAAAGGGAGTCAGACACCCTAGAAAGAGACTTACGTCAAAGAGAGTATCTCAAACATACTGTTTCACTCGCTCGCAAAAGGGTGAAGAATAATAATCGTAGACAGAAAGAACCCAACCACTCTCTGACATGTGTGACCACATTCACCCTAGATTCCAGTAGGGTGAGAAGTGCAATCAAGAAACACTGGAGGATTCTGAACACAGGCACTCTCGACCTCCCCATACCCAGGTTTGAGTTTAAACATACGAGCAACCTGAAAGACATGCTTGTGCACACCAGACCTAATATCAAACAGATCAGTGTACAAAGGTCATTGTGGGATCTGCCGCCAGTTGTAGGACATTACCCCTGTGGAGCATGCTCAGTGTGTCCCTTCACCAGAGTCACTAAAGAGATAAAATTTGTCAACGGTGTCCATTGTAAGAAACACACTAACTGTAACACCCCTAATTGTATCAGTGTATTGACTTGCCCGTGTGGACTCCTTTATGTGGGGATGGCCACAAGGCCAGTGAAAGCCCGTATCACAGAGCACAGGAGCAATTTCAGGTGTCATAAAACCAACACCAAGATGACAACACATTTTGAGCATCAGAAACATTCTCCCAACTCACTCAATTGGGTCATTCTTGAAGCGCACCCTGGCATAAACAAGAACGCACTGACTCGTATCGAACAGAGATGTGTACTGAGACTAGTCTCTGACAAGGAGGGATTGAACAAAGACATCCCCTGGAGTCTATTGTCTTGACAACTCGAGACCATCATACACATTGTGAAATGTGAAATAAACCCCCACTGATACCTCACAATTTCTAACCTCATGTGGAGTATTGAGCACAAGCCCATGATGTGTTTGGATGCCTGCACACCCACTACGTCTACATTGAATACATGGGTTATGGTGTTATGAGCAACTTTTCCAATTGCATATATAAGTATATGGCCCAACTCTAGAAATATGCCCACATCAACACTGTGCACATGATGGCGCTCATAGTTGTGCTGCGCGTTCAGCCAACTTCTTACAAGTCTCCAAATCACATTCACGTCTCTCGGGCCTAAATGGAATTTTTAACACACATCGCGTACTTCCATAATGGCGCATACTGTGACAAAGGTCAGCACGCTAGTTCTCTGTAACCTACAACCGGAAGTCCCGCCTCCTCAACAAAGCCAACAGGAGGTATAACAACGCGACTCTGAGTCGAGCAGAGACATTCCGGGACCGGCAGAGTGAGGGGTAGGTGACCTGTTGTGAATCTTGAGTCTAGCGAGTGAGTACCTGCTGCATGGGGGTGTAAACTCCACTCGCTTCCTTCCGACATAGAATTATGTGGGATCCGAGCATTTGCAAGAGGGAGTTACACGTTAACCCCTGAGTGGGCGGTGAACTTCTTGTCCCCACCCCAACCAAAACAACGCCTCTTCACAAGGTTTCTACCTTGGAAGTCTATTAGTTGAATGTGGGCGGCAATAGAACTACACCAGACCTGGTAATGATTTACCTGAACTCTCATGTGACAACGCTCGCTTATGCGAGGACCTAGGTGCCACTGATGCCGCATGGGACAACCAGGGGTGCTTCTACGGTATACCTTCTTCTCCTCACCTAACACCGACTATTTGGGCCGGTCAAGAACAGGGGGATTATCCACTGTGGCCCAAGATAACTTTGCTCAGCGGGCAAATGCATCTACATGGTAAACTGTTGATGGTTTGTGAATGGGGATTATACCAACTGGGGCCCGTTTTCACTCCAACCACAGTGTAGTAACTGCCTACTGGCTTTTATTCCATGTATACTCAAGAGTTTTTTTTTGTTGATTTTATCTCCTGTTATTCACATTACTGCCTCTTACTAGGACACTGTACTATCCAGTGTACTACACCTGTCGGTACATGTCGCAACACATTGCAGACCCTACTTGGGTGAGTTTCTAGACGTGTTATGTTCATACATTTAATTCTCGGCTGTGTATGTCACTATACAGATTTTTAATCTTTGCTCATGATCATGGACACTGGAGTGTGATGCAGGCTTCCATGCACTATGTTTGAAGTGTTGATCTATTATATGTGTAAGGTAGACTGTTGGATAACAACATAGTAATCCTCTTTTACAGGTGATGTTGTAGATCTTCAGGTACCACTTTTTAGGGTGCTGTATGGGTGGTCACTTGATATTGTCATTCTAGACCACCACCAAAAAGTGTAGATAGATCTTACCTCGGCCCTGAAGAATTGCCGTCCACTTGACATATGGCAAGAAACATGTTGGTCTAATTTCAAAGCGCAATACCCTGTAAAATAAGAGCAGGGTTGCGACCACTGTTGCTTCTAATCAGGATAGGGGCCACGTTCATTAAAATAGTTCTGAGTGAATCTCTAATTCCTGTTTTAGCCTCAAACTTTTTCACATCTACACTCTCTAGGGCCCTCACCCGCACTGCACATAATGGCCAGGTAAAAAGATCTCCATGAAAAGGCCCATTCATGGGTGCCGATCGGGTATTGCAGCTCCGACCCGACGTGGAGCAGACCCAATGATGAAGCAAGACACCTAGCTTATTGAATGTGTGAGGGTCCTTTTCCGAAAGGAGGATATATTTTTCTCCTGCCAGAGTGAGCACACCATAGGTGCTTTCTTCATATACACTCACCTGCATCACTTACTGGGAACGGCATATTACTTTCCTTTGAATTGTATTAGGGCCTGTATGCTGGACCTAGCAAAATTGGCACAGAGTCTCCCCTTTTGTGGAATTATGAACACAGAGTCACAGTTGAGTTGAGCTGTGTTGGACTTGGCCCTTTTTGGCTAAAGTTCCCTAAACTTGTTGCTTTCCCCTAGACCTTTTTTCCGACATGCTTAGATGCTTTTGGCACTTTGCCACTGCTGATCAGTGTCAACGTGCAAGTGCTCCCTGTATGAAGTGTAATAGCAATTGGTTGTCCATAATTGGTATATTTTTTTTTACTAGTAAAGTGCACTATGTGTGCCAGGGCAGGTAACACAAATGCTACTAGAGGGCCTGCAACACTAATTGTGCCACCCACACCAGTAACCTTAAAGAGAGAACTCAGGCCTGCCACTGCTGTGCCTACCTGCAGTTTGTTAAACTGCCTTTTTTTCCTGACAAGTGCACCCACTTGCCAGTCCTTAGCCTTCCCTTTTTATGCACATCAGACACCCCTGTGTTAGGTCTAGGGTACCCCCTGGGCAGGGTGCAGTGTATGTATAAAAGTAGGACATGTACTGAGGTGTGTACCATGTCCTCACAGTGAAATACTCTCCATTTCAGTTTTCACTGTTGAAAGGCCATCTTACCCATGGGACAGAATGGGGAGGCTGTGTAATATGTTTCCAGCCTATCTTCCCATAGGCTTAAGATGGAGAGGTGAAGTTTAGTATGCCTGAACTCATAATTTAATATTACATCTTTTTGTGAAGGTGGTTTTTGCATTGTGTGTTTAGAAACCACACTTTTAGAAGTGGCTGGTTATTTGTGTTCTAACATTTCTGTGTGCCTCTGCCTGGTTGTGGATTGACTGTCTTGAAAGTGATAGAATCTGGGGAATGTCTTGACCCAGGGGAGAAGGTGAGACAGAAACAGGCTGGCCTGCATCTTGAGTGTAGGGGGAAGGAGTAGCCCCTGGAGGTGAAGAGGCCTATGCTGCAGCCATGAAACAATGGCTCCATCTCCTGCTGAGTGATTGAGGATCCAGACCCCCACTAATCAAAGGAAGAAGGTGTCACTGGCAGGGAGACATCCAGAACTCATTTGGACAGGGGTCAGTGCCCGCTGAACACAAAGACTTCAAAATCAAAATATTTAGGGGTATAACTATGAGTGCTGAAGACCCTGAACATTGGATTGGAAAATGGATTGATCAAGACTGAAAAGGATTGAAACTACTTTGTGGTGAAGAGGAACCTCTGGCAAGGAAGAAACAGCTGAAGAGACTGAAGGAAAGTACTGACACTTGCTGTGTGTTCTGGGGATGGCCTGCAGTTTGCTGTTTTAACCAAGGAGAGACTAAGGGACGTTGCTGTGGGCTGTGTCCCCCTGCTTGAAAGGACTTTGCTGTGTGCTGTGTCCTGAAGTAACTTGGCCCCAAGGGCACGAGGAGAGCTGGCTCCCTGTTGTGGAAACTCAGGAACACACAAGTTTCCGAGTGTGTCTCAGTGATGCTGTGTGCATGTGTTTTTTGCAGCCTGAGACCCTCGTAAGAATTGCCTTGTGATCGTGGGCACCAGGAGTCCAAGTGAGAATCAGCAACACTGTGTGCGTGTGCTTTGTGCAGCCTTAGACCTTCGTGAGGATCGTCCTGTGATCGTGCGCACATGGAATCCAAGTGAGTCTCAGCGACACTGTGTGCATGTGCTTTGTGCAGCATGAAACCTTTGTGAGACTCGTCCTGTGATCGTGCGCTCCCGGAACCCAAGTGAGTCTCAGCAACGCTGTTTGTGTGTGCTTTGTGCAGCCTGAGACCTTCGTGAGGATTGCACTGTGATCGTGTGCACCCAGAACTGAAAGAAGTCTCAGCGACACTGTGTGCATGTGCTTTGTGCAGCCTGAGTCCTTTGTGAGACTCATCCTGTGATCGTGTGCACCCGGAATCCAAGTGAGTCTCAGCAACGCTGTTTGCGTGTGCCTTGTGCAGCCTGAGACCTTCATGAGGATTGCACTGTGATTGTGTGCACCCGGAACTCAAGGAAGTCTCAGCGACGCTGGGTGCATGTGCTTCATGGAGCCTGAGACTTTTGTGAGGATTGCCCTGTGACTGTGCACCCCCGGAGCTCAAGTGAGTCACAGCGACACTGTGTGCGTATGCCCTGTTGCAGCCTGAGATCTTCGTCATTGCCATCAGCCCGGACAGGCATATCAAGAGGAGCTGTGCCGCCGGTCTGAGGCTGCCTTTTGCCAATGAGGGACCTCGAACAATCTGCATCATCGAGGGGAGCCCTTGTTCCACTGCCCAAATCAACGAAGTCGCATCGGAGGCCTAAGTCACGAGGAGAGGAGAGAAGAGGAGAGCGAGGACGCACCCCCCAGGGAACGCTCAGCGAGCATGCGTGTGGACTCGGAGAGAAACACTTTCAGCCTTTCCCATTCTCGCAACATCAGCCTCCGCTCAAGCTCATACCGCAGCCCTTACTTGCTGAGGAGTGGCAGTACCAGGGCCGGAGAGTGGAGCTACACTTTGTGTTACACCATACCCATGTTGGGGGCATATTTTGGCAGTGCCGGAGTACATTATTTTGGTATTACCAACTGCCCGAGTGTTGTATTATGCATTACATCATTTTGGTTTTATGAACTGCCTGATTTGTGCATCACGCATTGCATCATTTCTGCATAACAAACAGCCTGATAGTTGCATTACGCATTGTATTATTTCTGAATAACAAACTACCTGATTGTTGCATTACGCCAGCCGTGGTCGGCAGTAGGAGTTCCTGCAGTGTGATGATGTGGGGAGGGGGAGGGGCAGGGTGGGGGGTAGTAATATATGGATTACGGAGTTCAACAGGTAAGTAAACATATAAATAAATAAAACGAATTTCGTTGCGTGTACTGCATCACCAAATGTGATGCACTGCGCGCAACGAAATTCATTTTATTTATTTATATGTTTACTTACCTGTTAAACTCCGTAATCCATACATTACTACCCCCCACCCTGCCCCTCCCGATGTCACCGCCCTGCAGGAACTCCTACTGCCGACCGCGGCTGCATTACACATTGCATTATTTTGCATAACAAACTGCCTGATTGTTGCACTACGAATTGCATTATTTTGGCATTAGGAACTGCCTGATTGTTGCATAACGAACTGCATTAGGTTTACATTGCAAAGTGCCTGATTCTTGCATTATGAACTGCGTAGCATTGCATTAGGACAGCATTGGATCATCTAGAATTGCTTATTAATATTGCAAGACCCTACAAGGGCTAGCTGGCCTAATAACCGGCCAGGTGAAATATTACAAATATGCATATGTTGGATTATTATTGTGTGGTCTCATCGTATACCTTTTTATATAAACATATCCTTGTGTTCAATGAAACTCGTGTGGAGACCATTTGTGATGTCATCATTGGGTTACTGAGAGCAGGGTTGCAAATACTTAACAAAACACAAAGTAGCTGTGGGTCACAAGAGATTAGTAATGTCGACTAACTAATTGCACAGCCTGTCCCCAAACCTCAAGGTCCACCACCATAGACATAGATAGTGACCGACCTTGGCAACAGAAACGCTTCACAAATTGTAACAGCCACAATCTGATATATCTAATAACTTGTCCTTGCCAGCTCAAGTATGTGGGCATGACGACTAGAAAAATTTTAAATCCGCATCTCCGAGCACAAGAGTACCATCAGATGTCGTACACAAGCTACGCGCTTGACTAATCATTTCTTGGAGGTGGGCCATGCCCCCACGGACTTTGTCTGGACTGTGATCGAGCAGCAACTAATTCCCACACAAGTGACGGACGTGAGCAAGTTTCTGTTCAAAAAAGAACACAAATGGGTTTATAAGCTTAATTCAGACAAAGGGGGTCTGAATGAAGACATCCCTTGGATGTCTTTATAAACAGAAAGAGGGAAGATCCCCTCAATTTGAAGTAACAAGAAATTAACAGGCTGACTTCATTATAACACCCTTACGTGATATGAATGTAGCTGACATCTCCACGCAATGAGTGATTATCCGGTTGGCAGACCATTTGTCAGCATGATAATAGCTATTTCTGGTTATGAACTATTGATTTTGAGATAGCTATATGGTAATTCATATTTTCATTGGTAAACCACATATTTAAATATGGGGGTATGACCCTTACATCCTTGGTTGTTCCCCTGTTTGATAAATTAGTGTGACAGGATTTATAATTACTGCTTTGCCCCCAGTGAGCTCATGATATTAGTATAATCTTGCATGCACAAATACTCTTTTTCCTCACGTAAACTGAATAACCATGAAAGTAACGTCTCCCATGAAATCTGGGCATACACCGCCACTGATGCTCTGATACGAATGGGGCTCTGATATGAATAAAGTCACAGGTGAGATCTACAAGGATCATCCAGCCCTTAGTTGGCTCGCGGGTAACAGTATGTCATGCTGGATTGTCCTTTTGGACAATTTACATGCATACAAATATGCATTGCAACACTATGTTTCACCTGGCAACTACAACTCCCATGATGTCTAGGGGCATCAAGCTCTAATTGCTCGGTCGTTTTTTATATAATTTTTTATATTTACATCTTTTTCATTTTGGTACCCTTAATCACCCACACAACAATCAAGCGTCAACATCATTTGTCCACGTTTGCTTGCTGATGTTAATCACGAGAACGAAAGAGGATCGGAGCGGGATGTAAATATTCAAAACCACAAATCCCATTATACCTTTGATGGATCCCGGTTTTGGCGCTGTGACGTAATTTTCCTCCGCCTCATTCGGAACTAAATAGCTGTCATTTTACCATCCTGGTACCTCCCCGAGACGGCCCAGAGGGACGCCTGGAGTACCGACTGGATGGTCAGCAAAGCTATGATTGCTGTTTTGTGTTAAGTTAGGCATATCGAATGCGGGAGGCGAGGTATCGAAACACAGTCAGAGTTATACGCGATGCGGGCACTTGATATGGGGCTTACACGAATATTGATTATCAGGCCGTTTTCTGCTTGCATCTAACCGGTTATAAGATCCTGGCTGATAAATTGCCCATGGTACACTGCTGATAGGGAAAGGGACGCTACGATGTTTCGGACAGTGTGGCACTTCTTTAACATCTATTTAGAAGCACCCGAGATGATAGACAAGTGGTTTCTGTTGTACCATGTGGTATCCAACTGTACGGAAAGGAGTATTGTCACATGGTATATGACCCTAAAGGGACAATGTACTTCCTTTAGAGGGAGTCGAATATGCCAAAATGATCTATAGTTACACAGGTGCTCCTTGTCAGTGACTAGCTAATGTGTCGAGGGGTGCTCTTACTGAATGAATGAGTCTGCGAAATCGGTCTATGATCGACATGTCTTTTAAACTCTCTCTCCTTGTTCTGTATTTTCCCTACTAGAGCGGTGCTCTATTTACCTGCTTCACAAAACGGGGTAACCCGGTGTCCCTCAGAACCTGGGTAATTAGACGATTCAGAAAAAGTGGTTCTGTCGGGTAAAACTACAGTTCATTTAAGATACATTCAATGTAATATAGCAACGACTCTCTCAACACACAAATAAAAAACAGTACCCATTCAATAGATTCTGTGCTCAGTTATTTATCTGTATTTTTTGCATTTTCAATCTGAGCAATGAAGTTGTTTCAGAAGGACTGTGCAATCCAATTATGTACAAAATACTGTTAAGTGACAGTAGTGCATAGTGAAGAAGTGACAAAGTGAACAATATATACAGTGTCAACAGGGTTTGTTTGTACAAATGTTTCTTCAGTGAAGGCCAGAGCTTTATTTAAATCCCGCAGTTTCTTTCTTAGTTTGGAAACCCGGTCTTCCGGACATTAGGAAATACGTCGACGTTTCGACCCTTCTGTGCCCCGGTTGGTGGTCACGGCGGGTCTTTATCAAGACAGAGATATGGGGGGTTGTGTGTACACAGTCTGAAAATGAATTACAAAATGTGTGTGAGAGAGACTCGGCGGGTGCAGAAGGTCAATCTGTATAGGAACCAGGGTGTAGAATTACTCACCCAGACAGGCTTGCAAATCAGAGACCTGTAGCCAGGTGGCACACTGGCCTGTAAATCATTGTCGATAAGGCTGTTACAAATACACTGCCTGATGCGGTCTAGCTCAATGGCTAATATTCCGCTGAAAAAATGAAAAAACCTCGTAAGGAATTACCGGTTAAGTGATAATCCCATCTGATAGATCAATTGTACACAGCCCAATACTTAAGCTACGATCTGAGTCTTATGCTGACTATCTATTTCAGATAATATAGGTGGCTGGCCCTCAATCGCCTGCAGTGTTATTTGTGGTGGCATGTGAGCTGCTCAGAAACGTATTTTAATTTAAAAGGGTGAGGACATCAATCAAACCATTCCTTAGACCCCAAATTAATGGTGACCTGTCACGGGATTAAGCATACAGTACGCCAGTAACTGTCAATAGGATACAGGCCGTATCGACTACTCAACGAAGTGCTAATTAAGTCTAAAGAGCTTAGTGCACAATATCTAAAGCAACGCGTGTGGGGCTTACCGATCAGATGTTAGTTTTCACGCGGTGGACGGAGCGAAGTCTCGGCCATCCAGAGCAGCACTGAATGCTGTGCGCTGTTCGTGGGAGGCTAGTTGAAAACTTTCCACCCTCGAGGACGTTGCCACGTCAAGAGACGTCATTGTTGCTAAGCAACGACGCGGCGTCCTCCACTGTAGCCCGCAAAGGGCGTAAGTGGGCACACCGCATATCCAACCTCGGTAGTGAGGGATATGGTCGAATAAACCACTTGTGAGTAGTGAGGAGCAAATCCTATAGCGCTACTGAAAATGTGTAGTACTGACACTGGAATTGAAATTCTAAACAACATACCAAGACGGAAATAGCTTCCGAGGCGATATTTACCACATAGCATGATGAAAATTGTTAGAGAGAAGCTATTTATCAAGGGTTGAAAAAGCTTACATAATGTTACAGTAATCATATATGGATACGATACAGTCCAATTGGTAAAGATTCAGTATATACATGATTAAAACACAAGTAAAAAAGGGGGCAATAACAAAGTTCATAGCTCTGTTTTAGTCAAACATGAATTATTTTGATAGGTTACACCTTGTGATGAAATCCACGCTATACATATAGGATTTGCTCCTCACTACTCACAAGTGGTTTATTCGACCATATCCCTCACTACCGAGGTTGGATATGCGGTGTGCCCACCTACGCCCTTTGCGGGCTACAGTGGAGGATGCCGCGTCGTTGCTTAGCAACAATGACGTCTCTTGACGTGGTGGAGTCCTCGAGGATGGAAAGTTTTCAACCAGCCTCCCACGAACAACGCACAGCATTCAGTGTTGCTCCGGATGGCCGAGACTTCGCTCCGTCCACCGTGTGAAAACCAACATCTGATCGGTAAGCCCCACACGCGTTGCTTTAGATATTGTGTACTAAGCTCTTTAGACTTAATTAGCACTTCGTTGAGTAGTCGATGCGGCCTGTATCCTATAGACAGTTACTGGCGTACTGTATGCTTAGTCCCGTCGAAGGGTCGAAACGTCGACGTATTTCCTAAGGTCCAGAATGACCGGGTTTCCAAACTAAGAAAGAAACTGCGGGGTTTAAATAAAGCTCTAGCCTTCACCGAACAACCCTGTTGACACTGTATATATTGTTCACTTTGTCACTTCTTCACTATGCACTACTGTCACTTAACAGTATTTTGTACATATTTGGATTGCACAGTCCTTCTGAAATAACTTTATTGCTCAGATTGAAAATGCAAAAAATACAGATAAATAACTGAGCACAGAATCTATTGAATGGGTACTGTTTTTTATTTGTATGTTGAGAGAGTTGTTTCTATATTACATTGAATATATCTTAAATGAACTGTAGTTTTACCCGACAGAACCACTTTTTCTGAATCGCTCTATTTACCTGCGCCGCAGCCAGGTGAGGTGGAGCTTTTCTCTCCTGCAAAATAGGTAAGCAGGAGCCAGACACCCGAATGAGGGACTAGTGTACATATAATTGACACTGAGAGATATACAACAATGTGTTTTGTAGTCTACTTTTGGCCAAAATAGACAGAAATGTCTGCCTTAAAACTGATGTATATTTGTTTGTGTTTTGTTTGTCTTTCTATGTACCTGCATGTGACTACTTATGCATCTTCTGGTCTGTGGATCACCCACTAGGAGAATGAATACACCTAGGAAACCCAGGTGAAACTCTTTTTAACCATTATTTTTCACCACTATTAAGCAGTAGCAATACCCAGTCCAGACACCTACTAGGGTCGATTAGTCTGCAGAAACATGTTGACCTATTAACACACATAGTAGCTATTTGGTTGAACTACTATTTCGACTAGTTTTTAATGATTTGGAAGTAGAGAGGTAACGATTAAAATAATTTTTCCTCTTTTCTCTCCAATTTTAGTCTATTTCTAAGCACTTTTTTTCACTTCTCCACTCACGCACTACTTTACAGCTGTCACCACATGGCAATATCCTTCTCAAATCCACTGGAACACATACATTGTACAACCAGAAGAAAAATCACTTTGTAATGGTTGCAACATCTATCCTTCCTGGTGTGAAGGATCCCAAATGATGACAAGGGCGCTTCCGGTCGACAACTGATGGGTATCTTTCCACAAACAGAACATATCTCTTCACATTGTAGTCATATTTTGCTTCACATACATCCTTTAAATATGTGTATTTGATTTAGCACTCTCTTCTTGTCAGGTACGTAGTTAGTCGACATTCCTAATCTCTTGTGACCCACAGCTACTTTTTGTTTTGGTAAACTGTCTTGTTTGGGGGTTGTAGCTGTGTAAGGTCGGTAAACATCCCCTTGGAACCTCCTATCACCGGTTTGTTCACATTGCAAATACTTAACACATTTGCCTTGAAGATAAGCCTGGCTTCTTGTGCCAAGCTACCAAGATGGTGAGCAGGGGCGATCTGAGAAGGTGTCCTTCCTTTCCCTGACTTAGAAGCAAGGGTCTCTATTTGGCCTAAGGTATCTACCTTAGCAAACTAGAGACCCCCAGGTCTAACAAGTTGTATGATTTATTGTGTTGGGAGTATGAACAGAGAGTTACAGATAGGTTGTGGGGTATGGTTCATTATGTTTGGAGTATGAATATACAGTCACAGATGGGTTGTGGTGGATTACTCAATATATTCAATGTGTGAACACAAATTCGCAGATGAGTTGTAAATGATTTACTATGTTCTGAGTATGAACACAGAGTCACATCTGGGATGTAGTGTATGATTCATTAGGTTCAGAGTATGAACACAGAGTGACATATGAGTTGTGGGCTATTGTTCATTCTATTCTGAGAATGAACACAGTCACAGATGGGTTGTAGGGTATGGTTCATGGTTCATTATGTTATGAGTATGAACGCAAAGTCACAGATGGGTTGTGGTGTATAGTTCATTGTGTTTAATGTGTGAACACAGAGTTGCAAAAGAGTTGCATTGTATTGGAACTGGCCTATTTGTATCACCAAGAAGTCGCTAGTAAAGTGCACTGAGTGTGCCAAGGCTGGTGATGACAAAGGCTACTAGTGGTCCTGCAGCACTGATTGTGCCACCCGCATGAGTATGCCCAAAATGGTGTCTCAGGCCTGCCACCGCAGTGCCTGTGTGCAGTCTGTGAACTGCCATGTCCTCCTGGTCAGTGTCCCCACTGGCCAGGCCTAACCCTTCCCTTTTTGTGCACATCGGTCACCCCTATGGAAGGCCCAAGGTACCCCCTTGGGCAGGGTGCAGTGTATTTGAAAGGTAGAGCATGTACTTGTGCAGGTGACATGTTCTGGTAGTGAATTACACCCATTTTCATTTTTCACTGCTGCAAGGCTATCTTGCTCCATAGGCTATCATGGGGGACGCTGGCTACAGTGGCTACCAGCATATCTTCCCATAGGAACAAGATAGGACATAAGAGTCTAGTATCCCTGAACTCAGAATTTAATAACACATCTTTTAGGAAAGGTTGTTTTTGAATCCTGTGTTTGAGAACAGCACTTTCAGAAAGTTGGTGTTCTCTTGTCTGACCTTCCTGTGTGCCTTGGCCTGTTTGTGTATTGACTGTCTGGTTTGAGAGTGACAGGGGCTGGGGATTCCCCAGGAGGCTGGCTGAGTCAGCCCTAGGCAGAAGGACTGCATTTGCAACTTGAGTGGTGGGAGGAGATAGCACCTGGGCCTGAATAGGGCTGTGCCTGCCTTCCACAATGCTGGCACCACCTCCTACTGGGCGGCTGATGACCCTGCCCCTCACTCTGAAAGGAAAGGAGAAGCCAGGAAAACAAAGTGCTCAAGGAACACCCAGAACTGGCTCAGACTGGGCTCAGGGCCCACTTGCACAAAGAGAACAAAGACTTTTAGGGGTATAAGTATAGGACCCCTGACAACAGAAAATTAGATCATCCTGGAATCAAGAAGGAACCTCTGCCAAGGAGAAAGCTGAACCTGAAGAAGGAAGATTGTCCAGCTGTTGCTCTGCTGGATTGCCCTGCTGTTGCTTTGCTGCCAAGTAGAGGGGAAGGACTTTGCTTTGTGCTGTGTCCCCTTGCTTGAAGGAATCTCCAAGGGCCAGAGAAGAGCTGGCTCCCTGTGTTAAAGTCCCAGGGACAAAAGGACTTCACCCCCTGCTTCCCCTGTGCTCTACTGAAAGAGTTCTGTCCTTTCTGGAGTGTGTGGCCCATGTGTGGTGCATCTGGAAGTTGTACCTGTGCTGGGAAGCTGGAAACTAAGCTTTAAAGACTTTGCTACAGAAAAGTTGTCGCATCGCTTGCTGCGGAGCGCATCCCCGACAGTGCGAGGAAATTCCTGCTGCTACGAAGGCCGAGATCATCGCAGCGCCTGTTGCTGCTGCCAGAGCCATCGCATCCTTCGTTTGCGGGACGCACCAGACCGGTTTGGGAAGACTACCATCGCTGCGAGTGTCGTCGCAGAGCCTGTCGTCGCTGGGTGAGATCGCCGCACAGCTTGCTTGCGGACTGCATCACGTCACTGCGAACATCGTCGCAGAGCCATCGCATCGAGGAGCTGCGAGAGAGAGATCACCACTAGATCGCGCATTGTCGCCCCGGAGATCGTCGCAGCCCCTACAAGATCGTCGCATCGTGACTTTGCGAGAACAAACTTCATACGGAACCTACGGACCGGAATCCATACAAGTGACCGTCCTCGCCGTACAGATCGGATTCATCGCAACACGCCCGCTGCTGCAGCGGGGTTGTCGCATCGCCTCCCCAAGGTCTCAGGAGCAACGCATCGCTTGTTTTCCACCGCATCAGCTTCTGCTTTTGGACCTTTGTCGCATCTAAAGGTACTGTTGGCTAAACGTGACGCCAGCGTGAACTTTTCAAGCAAATGTGGATTATTTTTATCGCAACCTTAAGAACTCCTTTGAAACCATATTCTTGAACTGTGTATGTTGGATTTTTGTCATTTTGGTCTTGTGTAATTTAGATTAAATACCTTTATTTTTCTAAACTGTTGTGGAGTCAGTTTGTGGTGTTTTCACTGTGTTACTGTGAGTGTTGGTACAAATACTTTACACATTGCCTTCTGATTAGCCTTGACTGCTCGTGCCAAGCTACCTAGAGGGTAGCAGGGGTTATCTCAGAGGGTTTCCTCCTTACCCTGACTAGAAGCAAGGGTCCCTATTTGGACAGTGGTACCTACCTCTGCCAACTAGACACCCCCAGTTCTAACACATTGTATAATTCATGATTCCAGGTATTTAAAAATAGAATCACAGATGAGTTGTGAGCGACCATTTATATTTCAAGTACTGGGCTATTTTGTGGCCCATAAGTCATAATGTGTGCATATTAATACCGAATTCTAGATACATTTTTTCTGCTATGTATGCATATTGATTTATAGATGGCTCCTTTTTTTATGGTTTATCATTTGTACCATCTCAAATTAATGTGTTTGTTATTGAATCATTGTTCAGGATATGTGAAAAAACAACCTATTGATTATTCATTGCCTAAAAATTCGTGATTTGGTTGTTTCAGAAATTGATTCACTGGTGTTCAATATTCTCTAACATATCCTCCTGGTTTCTAGCTTGTCTCCTGCAGTACTCGTGATTGCATTCTCCAATCAAAAGATGTGTGCATTTAACGATTCCCAGTGTTTCTGTCGATTTACAGTATGAGTCAGAGGCCAAAATTATTTTTGATTTGAGGTGTGTAAACATGGTGATTTGGGAAGCAGTCATCATAGAACCGCGCACATCTATGATTCATAAATATTTCGTAAGCTCTAAAGGACTACTCTTGTGCAATGCCCTTGACAGATGCGCAAGAAGGGACGGTGTGTGGCTTCTTTTTTCTGATCTGGATTGCATGGTGCCAGATCAGAACCAACCACGCCTCTTTCCAAGATCTCCTAAAGGTAGAGTTACACACAGTGTTGGAGGCAGGTCACTGTATCTCTTTTTTTAAAAAAAAATGGGCCCCGCATTCTGTGGGGCCCCACCTCCAAGAATCAAGATAACTGCACCTGCTTGAGGCAGTCTGCAGTGCTGGTGCTGGGGATTTCGAGGTTCACCCTGCGCCTGATGGTGACGCTGTCTGAGGCTAAAGGGGACCCAGGGGTCTGCTTGGGATTCAGCATTCAAATCACAACGCTTTGTCCTGGATGCTGCATCGGAGGACTCGTTGAAAAGCACCTTTATATCTGTATTTAAAACAAAATCACTTCTTTCACAAATAAAATATTCATCTTCGCTATCCTGCAAAGAAAAACTACTCCTAGTAAAATAATAAACTGAAAACATTGTTTTCAAAGTTATTTCAGCTTTCAAGCAGGCTAATTGCTTTTGAATTCCAAAAAAAACAAAGGATGGTACGATTAAATAGCCACATTGGCATTTTATGTGTGCTGCATTATCATGCATTATCATGTATAATATATATTGTACAGATCTCGAGATCTCATATGTCAGGAGTCAATTTTGCCGTAGCATTCTGGTACTTGTATTGTATTTGTACATGCGTAAACTGCAATCACCTGAATTTAGGGGGGCCTCATTTATGAAAAGTGATACATTGCTGCTTCAGCGATGCATCACTTTTCATTGCGCTCTCCTTGTGACATTCTAGATGCGTGGGGGCAGATTTACAATAACTGGTGCATCTCTCAATATATAAGCAGGATGCGTCAGTTATTGTGCGTAACTCAAAAAACTCCTTGCACCACCATGGAGGCGCCGCATTTACAATGCGGCACACCATGGCGCAAGGATAGACAGATGTGTAATGCATCTGTAGGTTGTAAGGGTGACGCAGTGCTGGAGTTGTGTCGCAAGCGTGATGCAACTCCAGCACTGCTCAGAGGTGCCCTATACCTGATATGCTGCATCACTCCTTATGCCTGCTTCAAGCAGAGGGGGGTAAAAGTGACTCAGTGAAATCTTGTAGATTTCACTGCATTACTCTTACTGGGCTTCCTAGCGACGGAACGCCCACTCTACATACATTATACCTAACGCAGGTATAATGTAGCGCAGGGCTTTACAGCGTGACGTATCTAACTAGATGTGTCACCAGGGCCGGACTGGCTACCGGGCAGTTTTGAATGCTGCTGCGCTGGGGGTTAATTTCGTTGATGGGGACCTGCGTGTACTAAACGATGTTAGTTTTGTTTTTATTATTTCGAAGTACACGCAGGTCTCCATGTACGAAATCAGCCCCCACTGTAGTAAAATATTCCAGCAGCTCGGCAGCATTCCAAACTGCCCAGTAGCCAGTCCGGCCCTGTGCGTCACATTGTAAATATGTTGCATAGTGGCGCATTGTTTATGCTGCAGTTGCGTCACAAAAAGTGACGTAACAGCAGCGCAAAACTGACGCATGGCCTCATAAATAAGGCCCAAAGTTTTTAGGCATAAAATCGAGTTCTGTGTACAAATTAAGACATTCCATTAGAGGAATATTTATTGGTTTCACAGACAACATTAGAAATAAGTGAATAGTATTGTACCAGTACATAATTTTTTTGCATTTTTTACAAACTAGACATGGTAATCATGTTTTATATATCCCTGCTTACCGCACTTCTAACATTTCTAAGATCTATAAATAATTGATATTGCTATTATCAATTTCAAGGGTACTCAAACAAGTAACACATAAGCTACATCAGATGTCACCCGTGAGCATTAACTAGCTAAAATACTTTACTAACTGGAAAGCGATGCGTTTAATGAGGGTGCCACACTATAGTTTGTCATCATTACAGAGTTGAGGAGGGGCTCACAGAAAGAGTATGCCTGGGAAACGTTTGTGTGACAGGGAATTTGAGATAAATAACATATGATATTGATCTGCAAACGGTGGTGTAGCAAACAAAATGTAGCAGGGAAGTGAGGCAATGATAAACAAAGTTAGAGTAAGTGACAGTAACAGAAAAATAGAAAAAAACGACAAAAAAAGTCAGGAAAAGGAAAAAAAAGATTGTCAAGAAAGTACTAAAAGCAACAGAATATAACTGAGGAATAGAGAGTGGCTGTCGCTGAGGTTATAGCTGTCGCTAAGTTTCTTCACTGGGTGTGGATCATCCGGTCCCGTAAAATGAGCTTACAGTGATAGCTTAGTGGCACTTCTTTTTTCCCTAATCTCTCTTTTATGGGTTAAACTTATCTGAAAATATAGTATGTGTCTAATGATGAATTTAAAAAGTTTTAAAACTTTTTAACTTTAGAGATGGTTTTAAAAAAAATAACTGTATAATAATGTGTTTTTAATTAGACTCAATTAATATTTGTTTATATCTATGTAATTTATGTGTTAGAATATTGTTGGATGGCCAATAATTGATGCGGTGTTTAGTGGTTGTTATTTACGGTCTATGGAGGGTAATTTTAAAAATTTTAAATTCTAAGTATTGAACATGACTTGTTGTTGTTAATGTCTTTCATGATTTAAAAAATCGAAATAAAGACTTATGAATTGAGTGGCCGGGGACTAATGAAACAAAGTGAGTGAATGAGAAGGCTATGGGGATAAAGACTGACTGGGGAAAATGGCTAATAATGCATACATTTTGACAGAAAGAATAAAATGACAGTGAGTGACAGAGTGAAATAGAGTCACAGGCGTAGAATACAATGACTTGCTTGGCCTTATGACTAGTTGGACTGCACAAATCCCTGTCCATCCAAAAGGACATGAAGAACAGCACATACAAGCGGGTTCGGTGGTTGCAAAGTCTATGTTTGCAAAAACAACTGGGGTTGCAACAACAAAAGCCCTTTTTACACTGCATATACTTTTAAAAATCGGAAAAACATACTTTTGTGATCCATTAGGAATCTCAAATAGGAGGGGGGTGAAAGGAGCATCCTCCTTCTATTTATGATGCAGTGGAATGCATAGCAGGTGTGACCTAAATTGAGGTCACAAACCGAAGTCAGTTACTGACCCCCAAACTGATTCGCAAAGGGTAACCTTGTCCCCATGGGAGAGCTTCCCCTTTGAGAATGGCTTTGAGGGGATATGGCTGACCAGTCACTGGTTAAATGTCTTCCCAAACTGAAGCTATTTTTTAAAGCTGCACCTGTCTGCTTAAGGGGCATTCTTAGCAATGCAAATCTAGGTATGTAATCTGTGGGCCATGCAGGCGTCCATCTCTGCATATGCAGCAAAGCACATGGGCCGGAAATACCAACCTTCCGTATTTTCATTCATTAGGTAAGTAATTTTGCGACCAACTGCAAATGGACAATTTGCATTGCAACTTATTAGTACGTAGGTTGCATCACAAACTGCATTTCAATTCACAGACCAGTCAGTGTTGAAATTGCACACCCAGGTTTGCGAGTGGGAATGGTACATCAGGCCATTACATTGAAAAGGGCCTCTTCTCCTATTTAGTAGGCCCTGGTTTCACCCACGTGAGTAACAGTTCCAGTAATCTATTGTCTTTTACCACGCACCTTTAGACTCACCTGTGGCTAAAGGAAAGGTTGTTCTTCTCCCAGACCATTTCACTACACCGGTAAAATCTTGAAGTAAGGATCTCTCATGTCCATGGTTCAAATTCCATTGGTCCGTTCCATGTAAGGAAAGTCACCTTGTAAAAAAACGGAGGTTGCCGCATTAACTCCAAGCAACTGTAGTTGAGCAATGGTTCTAAGAAAGATGCCGGCAAGTCCAAACCAAAAACAAACATAGAGGAGAGAGTACCACAAATCAACTTGAGGGACGACTTGGAAAAAAATCAAAACAGAAGGCCTCGTTTGCCCCCTTGACAACTGTACATAGGCTGCAGCCTGAACAAGACAGCGCAAGAGGGGAAGACCTCTCTGTTAATGCCCGCCTACACATCTCTAAAGTAAATAGATCAGAAAGCTTAATCCAACCACCCAAGGAAATTAGATCAGAAGGCTTAAATGAACTGCCCAAGGAGAAGAAGCCCTGCGAAAATGTAATGGTAAATGTTAACCAACAGCAGAATAAAATCTCCTTTAACACTGGAGAAGTAACTAAGTTGACCCAAGAAAGCACAAAATTATCACTTCACCCAGAGTATGTATCTCAAGGGAAATGGGACATCCTCAATAGAGGAAACATTCTAAAGCTGTGTCAGCACCTTCCTGGATTAGAAAATATAAAAACCTCTGACATCGAAAGTGTGGCTTTTGTTGCCCCAGAACAAGGCCAGACGAAGGAAGCAACAGTAGTGACCTTACAAAATAAAGACATGGCCTTTGCATTAATGAACAACATAAATCAATTGAACTACTGGGGCATCCAGATTAGCTTTGTCACCAAACCCAAGTACCCAGCCTTCTTAAAGGACATAGCAGTCCTTCAATGGCTTATAACAATAAAGATTTGTCTGACAACAACATAATTACTCAGCAACCTATTTCAGTTTTGTGTGGTTCCCTAGCAGGAACCTTAACAGCGTCCTGGAAAGAGAACCCGTTGCAAATAACGAAATCCAGAGTGGGAGGTCCTCGTCAATATGCTCTCAAACGACAGAACTCCCAAGACTGGTCCTGGCTATCCCAGGCCTTAGGGTAAAACACAGAGCATCCCGGTCGAACAGAAGCCCAACATGGATGTCATGCACCATCTTAGAATTTGTTCCTAGAACATCCGCGGGCTAACAAAGGAAAACACAGAACGCCCAACCACTCATTTTATGAAGAATCAGGATATCATTACCTTGCAAGAAACATGTGCCCCGGAGGAAATCGCCTGGGAGGACTTCACCATGTTTGAATCCCATGCAACAGCATCTTTAATAGGTGGCCATGCCTCGGGAGGAGTGTTGATCGCCGTACAGAACAAGCTGGTCGTAAAACACGCCCGACTGTGTGAAGGGCAGGGAGATTATATCTTTGTAAAAGTTCTGACCCAGTGCTTGGAAAAGAACAAATTGAGACAACGAATAATGATCCTTGGTTGTGTCTGCCTGTATCCCTCTAAAACCAAGTGAGAGGCTACACTGAGTAAAATGCTTCCAGCCATGAGAGCCCTCTCCTCCCATTATCCAAATGATATATGGCTAATAATGGGTGATTTTAATGCCAACCTAATGGCGCCAGGCTCTCCCTTCAGTTCACATTGGACAATCAATTGTGGGCCATTCCGGAGATAAGGTCTCAGTACCAACAGAAGGAGAATCAAGGGACAAAGATGGCAGCGTACTTAAACGAATTAGGTCTCCACATCCTAAATGGAAGACTCAATACAGACTTGCCCACTGCATACACCCATGTGTCTTTCGCTAGAATGTCCACTTTGGATTATATATGGATTTCAGTTGCCCACTTCCATCTTATCGAGGAATTTGAGGTAATTCCCTCACCGGAAAGTGATTATGCTGCTTTAACGTGCAAACTTTCGTCCTGGCACTATCATCACCCAACACATAATCTGCTCGGGAAAGAAGACAATCTCGCGATTGTAAGAAAGCTATGTTGGACAGTGGACAACCAGGAAACAATGGAAGAGAAGGTGGCGATATTTTGGTCAAACTGAATCAGGAGTATAGTAATCAATTGACTGCATTGTCGTGGGAAACAGCAGTGTTGGATCTTAGAGAAAAGCTATCCACGAAAATAATCGAAAGAACAAATATTCGCACCCCAATCACATCTTGTATCTCTGAACATAAGCAACTTACAACAAGCATTAAGCGCAAATTAAATAACTTGTTGTGCAGGCGTGCCTATAATGACACAGATTACAAATTCCTGCGAGATAAAATATCAATCACTCGAAAGGAATATAGGAAAGCAAGCTTCATTTCTGAGAGAATGAAAGAAGAACGTCACTGGGCAAAAGCCCACGAAATTATAAAATCAAAGAACCAAAGACGATTCTGGAGCTAGGTAAACAAAGGTGTTAGTTCTGCCCATCCCCCCACAGTGACTAATATCTCTCCTGTTGAATGGGAGGCCTACATTGAAGCACTCTATGTAGAACCAGCAAGTTCCAAATGTCCAAACCCCCTTAGTCTTAGTCACACAAATTTCAATCTGGAAGTGGTACCCACCATTAAGATAACCTCAAACCAAGTGGCACTTATAATAAAGAAAATGCGCCCAGGAGGAGCACCAGGCCCAAATGGCATACCAACACAGATATATAAAGTATCCGCACAGAAGTGGGCCACTCTGCTGGCCACCCTATTCAAGGCAACCAGAATGGGTGGGCTCATTCGGGATTCTTGGTGAGGATCGATTCTCGTCCCCATCTACAAAAAAGGCTCACGGGCTGATCCCAACAATTATCGGATGATAGCCCTTCTTGACGTGGAAGGAAAGGCATATGCAAGTGTCCTACTACAAGAACTGACAACCTGGGTGAAAGATCGTAAATGAATACCTTTTACACAAACCGGATTCCAAAAGGGCTTTCACATCAAAGATAATTTGATCTGTCTAGCTCACATGATTGAAAGAACACTCGCTACCAAAGGAAAATCGTTATATCTGGGTTTCATTGATTTCCAAAAAGCCTTTGATAGTGTAGTTCGCCCCAAACTTTGGAAAAAGTTAACAAAATGGGGCATGCCGCAGCCCCTTTTGAAAGCTCTCATAGCCCTATATACAGACACCTGGGTAAAAATAAGAGTTATCTCAAGATGGTCAACCACTAATAAAATCATGACTAATAAAGGATTAAAGCAGGGATGCATATTGGCACCTTTACTTTTCAATCTA
This sequence comes from Lissotriton helveticus, assembly GCF_964261635.1. Classification (NCBI taxonomy): domain Eukaryota; kingdom Metazoa; phylum Chordata; class Amphibia; order Caudata; family Salamandridae; genus Lissotriton; species Lissotriton helveticus. The sequence continues at coordinate 947,504,201 of NC_136068.1, forward strand.
TATTTAGCAGACCTGCCCGATTGTTTGCCCTTTCCCGTGCATTCCCACCACAAATTGATTCTACTAAAATTCAATCTATGCAATATGCTGACGGCACGATCCACCTCAATCAAACCCATGTGGGACTTCAAAGACTTTTTGATTCTCTGGTCCAGTATTGCAAAACTAACGCTCTGGAATTTAACATCAGCCCAAGGCAATGATAGTTTCGCGCTCACAAGCCGGAAAGCACTCCTGGTACATTGAAGGGAAGCCAATAAAGATAGTGACCGCATACAAGTATCTGAGAATTTGATTAGATCAAAAAAAGGGAGACCAGCGCAACATATTACTGCAATGCAGGGAGTGGCCCGCAGCTTGGTGGGGGCTTTTGTAAGAACCAAGAAAGCCCTTCACTCCCCAGATTTCTCACCGCTAATTAGGGTGATAGGCTCCAAATGTCTGCCGACAAGAGCTTTTGGTGCCATAACCTTCAAAAAGACAAAATGCTTACCTGGCTTGACAGAGCCCAGTCAATGTGCTTTCGCAGAGTGTTCCATCTATCCAACTCAACCTCTCATGCCCAAATACGCATGGAGTTCTCTTTGTCATCTCAACACTAGGTAATGAAAGCAAGATTCATTGCCTATTGCTTAAAAGCCAAAAAGGCTTGTGAGCTTACACTAAAAAGATGCATATGTTCACTGTTAAACAATCCCAGCACTCCCTGGAACCAATTTTTAACATTCTGCTTGAATGCACTAGCGCATGTGTACTCACAAACTTTCTCTCGGGGACCAAATTGACAGTGTGGTTTGTGTACGAGGGCCGCACCGGTGGGGGCAGGGTCAGTGGGGGAGGGGGTGGGGCTAGAGAAACAAAAAAACTGAGGCTAAACACTGGTCCCTGCAGCGGATGCCTTCGTCCACTGAGCCACCAGACCCGGCATACACACATCTCTCTCTCCCTCTCTCTCCCTCCCTCTCTCTCCCTCTCTCCCTCCCTCTCTCCCTCTGTCTCACTCAGACTGTCTCACTCCCTCTCACTCCCTCTCTCTCCCTCCCTGACTCGCTCTGTCTCACTCACTCTGACTGTCTCACTCCCTCTCTCTCTCTGTCTCTCCCTCTCTCTCTGTCTCCCTCTCTCTCCGTCTCCCTCTCTCTCTCTGTCTCCCTCTCTCTCCTTCCCTATCCCTCTCTGTCTCCCTCTCTCTCCTTCCCTCCTCACTCTGTCGCCCTCCTCACTTTGTCACCCTCCACCTCCCTCCTCCCTCCCTCTGTCTGTCACCCACCTCCCTCCCTCTGTCTGTCACTCTCCTCCCTCCCTCCTCACTCCCTCCCTCTGTCTGTCACCCTCCTCCCTCTGTCTGTCACCCTCCTCCCTCCCTCATCTCTCCCTCTGTCTGTCACCCTCCTCCCTCTGTCTGTCACCCTCCTCCCTCCTCCCTCCCTCTCTCTGTCACCCTCTGTCTCCCTCCCTCTCCCTCTCTTTGTCTCCCTCTTTCTGTCTCCCTCTTCCTTTCTTTGTCTCCCTCCCTCTCTTTGTTTCCCTCCCTCTCTTTGTCTCCCTATGTCTGTCTCCCTCTGTCTCCCTCCCTCTCCCTCTCTTTGTCTCCCTCTTTCTGTCTCCCTTTCTCTGTCTCCCTCTCTCTGCCTCCCTTTCCCTCCCTCCCCTGCTCTCCCTCTGTCTGCCTCCCTTTCCCTCCCTCTTTCTGCCTCCCTTTCCCTCCCTCCCTCCCTCGCTCTCCCTCTGTCTGTGTCTGCCTCCCTTTCCCTCCCTCCCTCGCTCTCCCTCTGTCTGCCTCCCTTTCCCTCCCTCCCTCGCTCTCCCTCCCTTTCTCTCCCTCCCTCGCTCTCCCTCTGTCTGCCTCCCTTTCCCTCCCTCCCACCCTCTCCCTCCCTTTCCCTCCCTCCCTCGCTCTCCCTCTGTCTGCCTCCCTATCCTTCTCCCTCGCTCTCCCTCCCTCTCCCTCCCTTTCCCTCCCTCACTCTCCCTCTCCCTCCCCCTCCCTTTCCCTCCCTCCGTCGCTCTCCCTCTGTCTACCTCCCTTTCCCTCCCTCCCTCCCTCCCTCGCTCTCCATCCCTCTCCCTCCCTTTCCCTCCCTCCCTCCCTCTCCCTCTCTTTCCCTCCCTCCCTCGCTCTCCCTCTGTCTGCCTCCCTTTCCCTCACTCCCTCGCTCTCCCTCTCTCTGCCTCCCTTTCCCTCCCTCGCTCTCCCTCCCTACCTTGCTCTCCCTCTGTCTGCCTCCCTTTCCCTCCCTCCCTCGCTATCCCTCCCTTTCCCTCCCTCTCTCGCTCTCCCTCTGTCTGCCTCCCTTTCCCTCCCTCGCTCACCCTCCCTCCCTTGCTCTCCCTCTGTCTCCCTCCCTCCCTTGCTCTCCCTCACTCTCCCTCGCTCCCTCGCTCTTCCTCTGTCTGCCTCCTTTTCCCTCCCTCGCTCTCCCTCCCTTTCCCTCCCTCCCGCGCTCTCCCTCTGTCTGCCTCCCTTTCCCTCCTTCCCTTTGTCTCCCTCCCTCTACCTCCCTCTGTCACCCTCTTCATCTCACCCTGCCTGTGTGTGCCCCGGCTGAGACAGCTTCCGGGCACACACACACACTCAGCCGCACCCCCGAGCACTTCACAGGTCTTTAAAAGACCATTTGTATGTTAATGAGGCTTCTGTATTTCACCTCTTAGAGCCCCTGCAGTTGCACTCTGACTATCACTGGAATGCCGGGCCCCCACAAAGCAGCAGAGTCTCAAAGTCGCGGCGCGCAGGACAGTTTATTTTTATTTTTTTAACATGGGTAAATTGTCTGCAAGGTCCGCGGGCCGCCAGGGAAGGCTTGCCGGGCCGCTGCCGGCCCGCGGGCCATACTATGAGTACCCGTGCACTAGAGGTTCAAGACATATGGACAAACTCACTGCCTATCGGGCCAATCAAAAAATCTTGACCAAACAAGCAAAGATCTTGTCACTTAAACACGATGCCCTACCCGTGAAGAATCTCTCCCATGGCACTTGGGCCTCAAAACTATATGGCCCTAAAACTCCACCATACTACTTGTCGTCATCCATGAAACCACAAGTGAAACACCATCTAATGAGATTACGTTTTGGCCTAATCCCGCTGCGGGCGTATAAGTATGGCCGGAGATTCAAGGAAGATGTGTCCACACAGTGCCGTTTCTGTAAGAGCGGGGAAGAGAACTTAATCCACATCCTGTGCATCTGCAGAACCCTACTTCCTTTACGAACCTTTTTGCTGCATCCAATTTGGCGGGCCCTCAACGTCCGGACATGCCAAGAAGCTCTAAAAGAGTGTATGAGGGGCGACTCAGCTCAGATGGCCCCCCGTTTTGTAAAATTCATGACTGAGATCAATTTCCTGCTAACAGAAGGCGTTCACTAAGAACTTTTGCCCTACCAGATATGAACTACCTTGCTCTCATCAACACCTTTATAAAAAAAATTTTTTAAAAAGCATAAAATGGACTGAGTTTTAATTGTGTTTTGCAACGATTTTAATTTATTGTGCAAATAAAATACTTACTGCCGGCAAGTCCTTAAAATCAGGAACTTCGGGCCAGATGTAGGAGCCCTAATACCGGTCGGAAACGGCCGATTTTGGCCGTTTCCGACCGGTATTAGGGTTTTCAGATGTAGGGCATGCATTTACAGAATCAGTATTTTACCGATTCTTTATTTACCGATTCGGTAAAATTACCGAATCGGTAAATACAGACTCGGTAAAATACCGATTCTGTAAATGCAAATGTAGCTGGCACATGTGTTTCTGTGTTATACATGTAGTGGGTTCTGGGGATACTAACCAGGGCAGGTCTTTAAACTTTGAATCCCTGTGACCCTCATTGAATGGTTGTTTTTTGACATGTCAGAGTGCCACAGGGCTTTAAAAATCGGTATTTTACCACCCAATCCAATTGGGTGGTAAAATACCGAATCCAGGTGTGCATGCACATGGATTCGGTGCCATGTGACACACAGACATGCCCTTAGGGCATGTCTGTGTGCCACATGGCGCACATGCCTATTTTTGGGGTGCCAGAGGGTGTCAAAGTGACACCCCCTGCACCCTTGCTGAAATCGGTATTTACCGAATCTGTAAATACCGATTCGGTAATGCCCATTGATTCCTATGGGCTTCAATGCCCATAGGAATCAATGGGCATTACCGATTCGGTATTTACAGAATGGGTAAATACCGAATCTTAACGATTTGGTATTTACCGAATCTGAAATACCTACATCTCCCTTCCTCTTTTTTACCACTTCTTAAATACCGATTCGGTATGAATCGGTATTTAAGAAGTGGTAAAAAAGATTTACCTACATCGGGCCCTTCGTCATGATAAAATACAGTGCATTACCAGATAGACCACAGTGCAGTATGTGTTTTTTTTTTTTCCTCTGTTGCTGTCCTTGTTGAATTGCGCAACACAATGCTGCTATTGATTGGATTCTGCAGGTCCCAGGAATGGGAAGTCTCTCAACTACACATCAGTCCAGAAAGGCTGGTCAGATCCCTCTGTCCTCGAAATGTGCGCAAAAATGTGCTTACTCGCCAAGAAATCGCAAAGCATAGTTAATCGAGGAAGTCACTGAACCTGAAGCCATTGGTCTGACACTATTGTGTCATTAAAACTCATGAGGTAATACCAGGTGAAAAAACAATCGGGTACAAATACCATTAGGTCACGGAAATTGGCACCATTCAAACCTCTGTTTATGATCTCACTTGTAGTGGACAACAAACAGCATGAGAAAAAAATGTTGTAACTTTTGCCCACGTTATTTACCATCAGCAGCAAAATTGGCAACCACAAGCTGGTGCTAATTACTGTGCAAACATCTAAAGAGTGCATATGCTGTTGAACCAATGACAACACTTATCAACAGATGTAAACAAATAGATTGGGGATGAAGCCAAGGGGCAAATCGATTAGGCGGCACTGGAAACAGTGATGAAAGTACCAGCTACCTTGGTCACTTATTCTAACCTCAGTATCCTGCATTTCAGGACCATGTGGAGATCCCTGACAGATCTTTGGTCACTGGCTGAGGCTCTTCCAGGAAGAAGAGCATGCATAGGCTAATATTCACTTAATTTGGCAGAGATCCCTGGAGGAGATCCTTCAAGCTTCTGTCTAGTCTGACCGATGGCAGGCCAGAATCTCTGGATCTAGGATGCATATGGAGAATTGCACACATTTATTATGTGTGGGGGCGACGACAGCCTGGCGCATTACCAGCATTGGGAGCGGGTTCCTGTAAAGCAGCCAAATGTAGTTCCATCTTTCCTAGAGGCTGCTGCCCCAATACGGTTAGACATGGTAATGGAGTCCCATAGGCCTAGGCCTCTTTACCAATATTTCTATCCCTAGGCTCAGCAATGTGTTAGTCAGAGATAATAGGCTATAACTCTTGGCTCTGGGTGGGCGATACCAGTTCACAAATGATTTGTGTTTTTCTTTTCAGTTCAGTAAATCGGGTGGACAAACTCGATGTGATCTGACATTCTGAGTTCCCTGAATGCAGACGTACAAATTAATCCTATCCTATATGAAATAAATACAAATAAAAAAATACTATGGATGCATAAAGAATCAAAAATCATTTTTGGCTTTGTTTTCCTTTTCAATTCTTTTTTTTATGGTGGGTGAGGGCCAATTAAAACAATTCACATTTAAATATCCAGTTATTTCATGGGTTAAATGCCTAATCCTGAGAGCATTAAGGAAGAATCCCACATTGTCTAAGTTAACGAGAAAACATTTAAGGAGTTCATTTACTGCTTGTTTCTGATGGTTTGTAAGTGGTCAGGGCATAGGGCGCATAAAAGATAGAAACTTCCGCACCTTCATGCGTAGGCACTGTCTGAACGTCGATGCAGTTTTGGGATATGGAGTGCATGGGAAAAGTAGGAGAAGAAAACAGGAGAGTGGAAAGAATGGAAAACAAATAGATACGCAGAAGAAAGCCGTGGAAGCATTCGAGAGATGGAGGGCCAGAAAGGAGAGGATGCGAGTGAGAAAAAATGAGAGCGGCTAAGCGGTAGGAAAAAAATCAATTTATTTATGGAAAATAAGTGATTAGCTGAAAAGGCACAGCACGAGATAAGACACAGGTGCTCAAAAGCAACTGTACATGGAGAGATAATACGCTGCTGTCTGCAGCATCTGGAGGAGGAATGTTTACTGCTGCCTGGGACTCTCTCGCAGCATTCACCTGCTGATAACGCCCCGGAAGCTTACCGCTTTCATTGCTGTGGAGATTACTGCAGCTATTTGCACAGTACTTGTTATCTTCACAACACTGTGGTCTTCACATGGAAAGGCGGGGAAAAGCAGACTTTTCCTTGGAATATTAGTTTTTATTCTCTCCTATGGATGTGTAGGTGAACTGCTCTGGAAGCACCAACTTGTTGGAAGTCTGCCTCTAGGGAGGAGTGGTGTGTGGGGAGGGGTTAATGAAAGTAGAGGCATACTGATCATAGGACATGCGGAAGAAAAGTCCATATGAATGTTAAGCAGATTCCCAGCATTCCTCAGACTTCACCTGTGATCTGTGACAGCATACCGTCATGCCTCTTCAAGGCCGTGTTCCACGGAGCCCTGCTGTGCTCCTCTGAGAGAAATTCCTCTGATCCTTACTTTGAAATGCCCCATCGGATGCTCTGGAGCACCCGCTGCTGGATGTCATCTGAAGACGGTTCTAACTCAAGCTAAGGTTAGCATGCTTTGATGCTATACGCGGAAGTACACTAATTCCCCTTACTCGCCCAGCTATGGTGTGATGTCAGACACGCCTCAAAATACTGATTCCGGTGCCAACTATATTTGAACTTGGGATGCTGGTAGGGGTGAAAAGGACTGCACATCAGTCCAATCGTGACAGAACGTAAAGCAAGCCATGGCAGGCGCATGGCAGTTCGACAGCTGACACTACAGGTGCAGGCAAACCCGTCCAATGGCAGAAGTACTGAGGCTGCCAAGAACCTAGAGTACTGTACTGCCATTTACCAACCTGTGTTGCTGTTTTCGCTTCCATTTAGCATTTGTATATTGTGCAAATGGGAAACAGTTGGCATTTTCACAGACGCATGTCTACAGAGGTCAGGGAACTAAGCCAATTGGTAGCGTCTCTATCTCACAGCTGGTCTGCTGTCAAACGCTTCGACTGAGTGGCTAGGGAGGAAGTAAAGTATAATTACGCTGGACAGCAAGAGAAGGGCGTGGCGTAATGTTATCCCTGCGATGTATTCCACAGGGAGTCATTGTACATTCTAGACATCTTTCCCAGGCAAACCAGAGGGTGGCATATACTTTGGTAGACTTGGCTCGCCTTGTCTGACTGGTGCAACTGCTACATACTGGAAGCTAGCCAGTGTGCCCTTGGCTTTCAAGGCAAGGTGTCTAAAATAGCCTGAAGGAGGAGGTGGGCAGGTGGCACCCAGAAAAGACACAGCCCAGCAAGGGCACAACAAAGTCAAAGTACTAGAACCGGGTTAATGTTTAATTCTTATGTTGAGAAAGAAAAAGAAGAAGGACTAGGAATGGCTTTGGGATTCGATTCATGATAAGTGTGCTTGACCTGCCTGTCAGACTCATCCGTTGTATGGCCTCACATAAAAGTGTAGCATTAATCCTATTACGCTGAACGCAAGAGGTACCGCTGGGAACATGCTCTAGCATTAGTGTGTTGTGCATATATATGGAGGCTAAAACCGTTTGGGTGAACAGGTGGCACAGTGCTGTGCATCAAGGGTGGACAGTTATTGGCAACAAGGCACTATTTAGCTATTTCGATTCGATGCAACTGAAAGAAGAGTGATGCACGCGGGGTGGGGGTGAATGGCCGACATTTGCGCATTGGATCAAAGTTGCGCTATTTCGGAGAAAGGTCCGTTTGGATTTGTCTCAAAGACCAAAGATCAGGAAAGCGGAAGTAAGTATTGTTGTGGCTTCTGTATGTGCACGTCATGGCAGTGCTGGCTAAGGCAAAACCAGTGATTTGTTTTTAAATATTTGAAATGGCTTTGTTACCAACCGATCCCTGGAGTTGCGATGGAAGTAACACTGTCAAAGCTCTCTCTTCGCCCTTGCTAGTCTGCGCACTGCTCATTCGTGGCGCCTGCCTCTCCGACAGATGCCACTCGCAAACTTTCAGTCTTGCCGCTCCCCGCCGGCCCCGCTGTGCTCGGAGTCCAAGGAGAGTGATGAAAGCGCGTCGAGCGGGAAGCGTGGAAATAATTAAAAAGGAGGGGGTCGGGAAGCCTGCACATTTGACTGGCATGCCGCCGCAGTGCCTTGACACTGCTCCGGAGCTTGCGGTGGCGCTAGCGAGTAATCAAGGAGGGCGAAGCTGCTTCACACAGAAGCTGCTTCACACAGATGAGAGTGGCCTTCCAGGCTCTCCAGAGGGGACCCGCCCCGAGGCGCAGTGCAGAGGCCTGAGCCTTCGAGCGAGCGAGGTGTCTGCACTTTTATACATACCTCAACACTAAAGCCCCTGACTCCTCGTCGCGACCAGTAAGCGCTACATAACTCCAATAACAATACAATGCACTATTATTTATATAGCGCACGGCACGAGGACACCACCGGGAACTGTTTCCTCCAACCCCATTTGTCGACATCTAACGGATGATATTCTGGTCTAGCCGTGCCTGAAATCAGCGCTGTGCCATGATCCAGCTGAAGTCTTGACTCAGTGAATTAAAGTTTCCCCCTAAAATATACGGTGATCTGCAGAGCAGAGTGAATCCCTAATAGGCATGCGAGGTCTTCCAGCCTACCGAAGTCGACAAATTAAGCACGATTAATTTGGGTAATAATTATACATATTGTCTACTGCAACTGGAAACAGCCAAACGGTTCCGTAAAGCACTGTATAAAAGCAGGTTATTATTCAGTTTGCACCCAGATTTCTGCAGTTTATATATTAACATGATGGACTGTCCTATAAACGTAAAAGGGGACACGCCTCCACCATCGAGTCCTCGCCCCACTCTCTTTACTCTGTCTCTGGTTCACGCAAGCTAACAGCAAACAAAAACAAACAGCCACACACCACAATCACCAGCCCATCAAATCCAGACCCTTCCAGCTTAAAGGCACTATTAACTGCAGCTGGTGCGGTGTTTCTCCAAACGGGACAGCTGTGCAATTCCAAACCAAGCAGAGAAATGAGATAATTATTTCAGTAGATTGTTATTTTTTTGTTCGGAAGCAGCTCCAACGACTATCTGCCTCTCATGGCTGACAAAGACCTGCTTTTATTCCCTGCTGTGACTTCTAATGAGCGAAACATGGGCATTCAGTTTGCTGGAGACCAAGAAAACAGACAGGCGTACTTTGCCGGCCACTAGCCCCAGGTGTGTAGTTATATCATTTTTGCCAATCGGAGGCTGTATTTTTAGTTGTGCGCCCACACACTTCAAGCGCGGCAGATATTGAAATAGGACGCGTTTTGTGTACCCGTTTTTAATCAATTTTCATTTGCTAATAGGACATTTTGCTGTCTACAACTATTATTGTTTGTTCACAGTCCGATTTATTACTACCACCGGCAATTTTATTTGATTTTTTTGTAGTTTTTATATAGAGCTTTTTACAAGAGCACCAGTTCCATGACACAAGGGCACATCCATTTTTTGTAGGCACGAAGAGATTAATGGTATGACGAGAATCACAGGCTGTTGACTGGAACTTGGATACCCAGCTCCAAAGTTGGAAACTCTGGCCGTTACAACACTTCCTCACCCCCGTATCCCCCCTTGGCTGCAATAGTGCTTTGAATTGCAGACCTGTCAGTGGTTTTGGATTCACCCACAGATGGTCATCCATGGGGCTGGCCAATACAGGTCTTGTTTAATCATTGAAACTTTTCTAATCATTCAGACGTCTCTTGCTGTAAAGGGACAGGGTGGGACCTGCACTTATTTGTTCTTAACTCCACATATATGTACACTGAAATAAACACAAACAAAACAAAAAAATATATATATATATATTCTATTTGGACTATTTTTGGCACCGGTCGACAAATCTTTCACGAAATTCTCCAAGAAGATGGCCTGCTCCGCTCCGGTCCTTCCCTGAAAGTTTGGGGGTGATTAGTGAAGCGGGGGCCGAGAAAAAAGGGGGGTCCCAAAACGTGTTTTCCCCATGCAATTTTCCATAGGGTTCTTTAAGACGGGCTACAGCTCGAACTGCTGAACGGAATTACACCAAATTTGACAAAATGGTAGAGTTTGGTTCGCAGATGACGCTTTTTGTTAAATGGTGTAAATACGTGCAGTAGTTCCTGAGAAAATCAAAAGTAAAATCATAGATATATCTATGGACGACGTACCGTCCAAGGATTATACGCGTACCCTTAAGAGCACGAGCTGCGTGCTAATTGGCTGTCAAATGTCTGTCAACACTCCAAACCAGGAAGTGTTGGCAGCCATCTTGTGCCTCGGTAGAACCAAGGCACAAGAAAACAGAAAAAGAAACGCGAAAAACAAGAAAAGGGGGCAGGGTAGAAACACTCTGACCCCCTAGGCCTGCTTAGGGGTTCCCACAATGACCCCCAAGGCCCAAAAACTTTTTCAAAAAAATAAATCGCGGGATACGCGCATTCTGCGCGCATCCTGCCGATAAAAAAATAAAATTAATTTCTTTAGCCTTGGGGTTGGGAGGGCAAATCCCGGGGGTATTTGTAAAAATATAGTGTGGGGGGGTCCCAATCCCCCCACACTGCTCCGGGGACCTCCACCACTGGGGCTTATTTAAATTACATATGGGGCGCTCTCAGGCCCCCCTAGCCCCGGGGACCGCCACCCCCGGGGCTTTTTACAATTGGGTGGGGGGCTCTCAGGCCCCCCTAGCCCCGGGGACCGCCACCCCGAGGGCTTGAAACAAATGTGGCAGGGGGGCCATGCGGCCCCCCTCCTGAAGCCTTGTAGAGGCCCTGGGGACTGCCACCCCCCAGGGCCGGCTCCTGGGGTCCAAGTAGCCCACCAGGAACCTTCAGTATGCGCTAGGGGCTGCATTGCAGAGAGGTGTAATGAGGCCACGCCCCTTTTTACACCTCTCTGCAACACAGCCCCCAGGTGCATAGTGGAGGTTCCTGGCGAGCTAGTTGGCCCCCAGGGACCCCCAGTATTCAAGGGGAATTACTTCCCCCTCTGCAAACGCGCCAGGGGGCCCAGTGATGTCATCAGTGATGTCATTTGAGATGTCATCAGTGATGTCATGAGTGATGTCACTGACCATGTCATGAGGGATGTAATATGTGATGTCATCAGCAGTGCATTGCGGGCGCGCTAGTTATAGTTAGCTGAACTAACTATAATGGGGGAATTTCAATGGTTTTGTATGACTGAAATATCCAGCTAACTATACCGTGTGAAACCTATGTTTTTTTTGGTGAATTTCTAAGGTTTTTTAAATGCTAATTCCTAACTATAACGTGCCTGAAACCTATGTTTTTTTCAGTGAAAAATAAATAAATATATATATATCTATAAATATCTATATATATATATTGGAGGCAATAAATGATAATCCCCTGAACCTCAGATTCACAGCGACTCTGAGCCAAGAAAAAGTCACATTTCTCGATGCCGAACTCTACATCAAGGGCAGTCGTTTGGAATCAAGGGTATTCAGAAAAAAGACGGCTGGCAACAGCATTCTCCATGCTGCGAGTGCCCATCCTACACATTTGATCTCCAGTATCCCATATGGGGAGATGCTGCGTTTAAGACGCATTTGCAGCAACCCCATAGATCTGGAGCAGGCGCAGAATGAAAGCAGAAGCAGGTTCCTGGAGAGAGGCTACTCCAGTAAAGTGGTAGATCAAGCCATCCAGAAATCCATGAATATGAGTAGAGAAGATCTCCTGATTAGAAAAGTAGACAGGGAGCCAGATAAGGGACAGGACAAAGCTATACCTGAAAAGATTGAACCTGAATGTTTTAGGCTAATAACGGGGTTCACTAGTCAACATCGACAGATTAGAAGAATAGTGAACAAACACTGGCCTATAGTGCTTAAAGATAATGTGATAGGCAGTATACTGCCTAAACAAGTATCATTAACCTTTAGCAGGGCCCCCTCCTTAAGGGATCACATTGTTAAAACTAATCCTGACCCTTTTGTTAGAACAGAGTGGTGGCAGAAAAACAAAGGTTTCTATAACTGTAAGGTTTGCAAGGCTTGTACCCATGGCATTAACAAGAAAACATATAAGGATGGATTTACTGGAAGAAATCATGAGATAACCCAAGTCTTAACATGTAAGACAGAATTCGCCATTTACGTCCTATGCTGCCCGTGTGGATTACAATACGTGGGCAGCACGAGGAATGCTGTCCATAAACGTATATTGCAGCATTTGCGAGCAATAACAAATGAGGACAGCACGTACCCAGTGGCGCGTCATTTTAGAGACCAACATCAGAGTAATAACAAGGGTCTAAAATATTGGGTTATCGATTCGGTTATCAATAGCAGACGGGGAGGAGACAGGGAAACTAGGCTCAGGAAGCTCGAAACAAAATATATTCTTCTGCTGAATTCTAAGGTGCCTTTTGGGTTGAATGTGACTGAGGACCTCCACACTTGCTTGCTCTAAAATTAGATTAAAAAATATTTTTTGTGGTGTGCTCTCCCCCATGTGGGTAATGTCCAGGGCAGTCATCCGGCTGGGTGACTGTTGTGACGGACCCCGTGGGGGCTGCGAGCACACACTAACAAATTTTGTAGGAACTGCTGCTATAGGAAATTTAATTTAGATATATTAATCAAGTTTTTATCACTGTGCACAATTTTAACCATGTTAGGAACCAATACAATGAAAAATACTAGATGGAACCTAACAATGGATATTTTTTTATTGTTTTTATTGTTTAGGGTTGGTTTTTTTTTGGGGGGTATTTATGACCCTGTTAGTTTTTACTCACTCTCTCACACTTTAACTTTTAGACATACCGACAAAGGCACACAAATAAGATAGAGAATTTCATACTATATGCAAATTATTTTAATTCGGGATGTGAACTAGGAATCCATCACACATAGTATGACCAATTGATATCTTTGGCTACATTAGAGATAGTACACGGGGGAGAACCTTCATGAAATCCCTACCACTTTCTACATCAGATGAATTTTGATCGCAAGTTTCAAATACACCTTAGCTGGGCCTATGAATTGTAAAAATTGCATATTTGCACAGTTCTGTAAAAATTGCATATTTGCACAGTTTTGCTAGATTTGCACATTTGTTAGGATGATGCACTTTAGCACGAATTTGCACTTTTAAATGTTGGCACTTAGCACTTTATAGCTTTTAGCACTTTTTAGGTCCAGATACATTGTCGCTGATGTATACAGTCAAGTGGTAGGCATATGGCAAATGTGTCTGACAAGAAGGTTCTTTTAATCTATTTATCCGTTTTTACTACTGATGGTATTTTACAATCATTGTCCAAAGAATAAGTTTTGTCGAAATAGTATTGATGGAATTTGTTTATTTTTGAAAATAACATTTTAAATGTATTTTACATGTCATTCTTTAAATGTATTTCACATCTAATGAAATTACCGATACAAACGTATTATGTGCCTGCCTAAGTATGTCTTTTATGTCTAGTCACTATCTTGCACAGGTGATCTCAGTTTAATCACACACTAGCACTTTAAAAGGTGTACCTTGCAACACAAACGCTGTCATGTGATCAAGGCTCCGCTGAGCCGAAACGTCTGTGACTCTTTCTGCCAAATAAAATTGTGAAGTACCTCGAGGTCCGTGTCCGGTGTTTACTTGCCAGCAGAGGGAACTGCGTGTGCCTGTGAGGAACGGAATTCAGGATATATATATACATATATATATATATATATATTACCTACTGGCGGTCGCCAGTAGGTATATATAGTTAGGATTTTTTCTCTATGGGTTTTTTGAAAATTCTATGTCTAATAACTTTGGCGTTTGTGGACGGAATTGGCTGAAATTTTCAGGAAAATGGCACATTTTGTTTCTGAGCAGCCCTTGAAAATTTGGGGGGGGTTCGTCAAGGGGGGGCCGAGAAAAAAGGGGGGTCCCAAAACGTGTTTTTAACATTGAGTTTTCCATAGGGCGGTTGGCCTCACTTTTAGCCCGAACGGCTGAATGGATTTGCACGAAACTTGGCAAAATTGTAGGGACTGGTAGCCCGATGTGCCTTTTGTAGGTCTCAATATATGTGCTCCAGTGGATTTTGAGAAATTAACGTTTAAAAAAAGATATATATCTGTAACAGCGGACCGGTTAGCGCTCTGGTTCGCGGACTTTTCGCGCAACGGAGCTTTGTGAAGCGAAGCTGATTGGTTCTCCGGCGTCTGTCAACATTCCAAACAGTCCGTAGCGGCCGCCATCTTGTCTCTCGGTAGGATCGAGAGACAAGAGGAGGTCAAAACAAAGGGGGAAATAACTATAAGGGGGCATAGTAGATCCTCGCTGACCCCCTAGGTTTGATGTGGAGGTTTTAAAAGGGCCCCGCGGGGCAAAAAAAAATAATAAAAATAATAATTGAACGGCTGAATGGATTTGCACGAAACTTGGCAAAATATTAGGGACTGGTAGCCCGATGTGCCTTTGCTAGGTCTCAATATATGTGCTCCAGTGGATTTTGAGAAATTAACGTTCAAAAAAAGATATATATCTGTAACAGCGCTCCGCTTCGCGTAACGGAGGTTTGCGAAGCTGATTGGTCATTCTGTCACTGGGCTATAGTTGGGCTACATCTGGCTGATATTTGGGCTACATTTGTTTTTTTGTGTGTCTGGCGGCCATCTTTGGGCTACATTGGGCTACATTGGGCTTCATTGGGCTACATTCGGCTAATTAGCAAATAGCTCATCGCAAACTAGGAATGGTAAAGAATCGCTATTTATTCCTTAAAGTTCGCTATTTAGGAAATGCAAATAACTTTGATGATACATATGGCGGTTCATCTCTAACAAGATAAGAAGCATAGGGATAGATTTATGATGACTGGCGCATCACCAGGGATGTGTTAGTCATTCTGTGCCGCTGTTCCGTCACCTATGGTGTGCTGCATTTACAATGCGGCGCATCACGGGGCAAAAACAGCACAGATGCGTGATGTATCTGTGCCGTAAAGGTGGCGCATTGCTGGAGTTGTATCGCAAGTGTGATGAAGCTCCAGCAAGGGTCGGGGGTGCCCCTGTCGCAGGGTTTCTGTTCTCACACAGAACTGTGGACAGAGGATTGGAACCTCGGCGAATTAGGGTGTCCCAAAACTCACGTTAGTAATCAAAAACTATTTAGCAAGCTAGGTACAGTGTCACATTGGATATAACAAACTCTCAATGTTTAGACAATCCAGAATATGAACTTATAGTACCTCAGGATACGTGGAACTCATGAACAGTCGGTCGTTATATATTTCTTAGAAACCAGAACATGGAGTTAAGAAGAACACATGTGTATTTGAAATGTTTATTTACTAATGCCGTCTTCTCAGGCGTAGTACCTTAGATAATAAAAGTACACATATTATCAGTAGCAAAATTACCAGCATAGTTACTAGTACATAAAAAGCGAATGGTGACAGTATGTTAACATGCTGTAAATGAATAGGAGTTAGCAACACTTATAAGCAGCCGCGGGCCGTGGAGGGAGTTACGGTGGGGCAGGGAGGCGGGGAGGGGGAGGGGCAAGGTAGAGAGGGCTCCACCCTGCTTCTCCCCCTCCCCGCCTCCCTGCCTCACCGTAACTCCCTCCACGGCCCGCGGCTGCTTATATCTCACCCTCCCTAATACACATATTATATTATTTGCTAAGAAGGTCTCTTTGTGTTGGTTTAGGGCGTGCCCATACTTTAGTGTCTTAGATTTGAAGGAATCACATCAGCATACACCAGCTCTCTCTTCATGTGAACCGCATCAACTGTTGTGTATGTGTGTTCGGCAAAGCAATATAAAACCCGCCTCATGCCCAGAATTGGCAGAAGTTGCACTTATGTTATGAGTATGAAGTCGTGGAGATCAGACCTCATAACAATTCTGTATCGTGTTGTTCTTGAAACTTTAGCACTCGCTGTACAGATATAGTTTAACAAGCAAAGCAGATAGTAGAGCAATAACATATTATTCTCATGTAAACCACGATGAACTACTAGGTGGAAAGCTAAAGCAACAACTAAATGTCGTGTGCAGAAGTTGCAAAAAAGGAAAAATGGCGTTTAAACCGGTAATGAGCCCATGCTAACTTAACACGGTGTAAAGATATCCAGGACCTAGATGACACCTCCTCATGATCCGGAAACGAACTGAATAAGATAATAGAAGTGCCATCTCATGAGAGCAGATTGCAAGTTTATATGTGGACGGTCCGCAAGGTAAAGCATTAAAAACTAGGAAAATTCAATGCTAAAGAAAAATAAAACAGCCAAGTACTTTATCGAGTCTTAAGCCAATAGGCAAGGTAAATAATAAAAACTTGACAATTAAGTCAATGAATTGTCAATGAAATGCTAGTACTCAGCATATGAAACATGAAAAAGGTCTATGACATAACTGTGTATGCAAAATAAGCTGCAACAGCCTCCAACAGGAAGTCACCGTCTTCATCCGAAAACAGTTCAGCCATCCAATTTAAAAGCGGAAAAGAACATACGTGCTCTCCCAGCACCGGATCCTCTATCACCATCAGAGGACAGCTCGGTGGGTTTTCAAGAAAGCTGTGTTCCAAGAAAGACTGTGCTGCCGCCAGTAAATTCCAGGGACCAAGTAGTCCATGCATCAATGCCACAGCCATAATCCTTTCGCCAGGACAAATCAACTCGTGAGTAATGATAGGAGTCATCAGCTGATTAAAGTCGACGTCAGGAGAAACCGGTCCGCAGAGACACAAATCAATGGCCCAATCGAAATCACAGGTCAGGCAGTGAAATACAGGCTGGACACAGGTGAAGTAGGAGAACCGAAAAGATAATCCATATGCCGTGCTTAATATCGCCAACGGCATTGTGCCATAATATTCTAGCATGCGATTGCGGAACAGTGTCAGCAGCTGCAGGGTCGGAGGTTGCATAGGAGGGACATCCATATTTAAAAATGTAAAAAAGTACAAGAGCGTCCGCTGGTAATGCAAGTAAAAATGCAATCCACGAACCAGAGTGGAGAAAATGGAATGAAAGGGAGTAGGGATGACTCCAAAGATTTTCTCAAATGAAGTCACGAGACCACTGGTAACAACTTTAAAAAAGTGTGCCAGGGATTTTGTGGAGGATGCGTTAAAGATAGTCGGAAACATGTTGCTGAAATTGAAAGGCAAACCTGTGTACGGGTGTTCGCTATGTGAAGTACGAAAGTTTCACGGGCCGAACTCAAGGCCACCTCTCTCTGAGACAAAAGAGCTCTTATTCTTGTCATGCTGTTGAAACGTGTCCCAAGGTTGGTATTTGTGGCCAGATTGAAAACTCCCTATGTTCATGTGTGGGAGGAAATAGAACATTTCTGCAGCAAATAACCCGTTCACTTACTGTTACGATAAAAGGAATACTTTTAATTAACTCAGAACAATCTTCATTATTGAGCATCAAATAACTACCATTTTCCAACAACTTGAACGTGGGGATGATAGCAGGAACTGGCGTGCCTTGCATCACGCAAGCCATATTTGGTCGCTGTTTGTTGCATGAATCGTGTAACTGTATGTGCCTACACATTAGTGAATGATCTGGCGTCTCAGTGCATTCCTCTCCATTCAGATAAACTTCTTGATCATCTTTGAAACATCTGTATGTGTATGGAAGCGACCAGACCTCATGAACAAAAGCACTACCTAAAGGTTCATAAAGACCTATTGGTATATATTTCATACAATTTGAAAACTTATATAAAGCAAAAGGCAGCGTTATTAAACCGTCGATAAGGCATGTTGCCAAAAAACCCGCAATCCTCTGCTGATGATGTCACTGAGCATGTCATGAATGATGTAATATGTGACATCATCAGTAGTGGATTATGGGTAATAGTATCTCTAGTTTACTCCCCTATAGCTGTCTTTCTTTTAACATAAGTGTGTGTTTCCTTCCCTTATACTTACTGTTTTTGGTTCGCTTCCAGTTCGCGTACCAGCGAGCGAACTAGGAAGCGAACTAAGAGAAATAGAGGTTGGCACAGTTCCAAATATTGTACCAATTTTTTAATAACGGGGAGGTAGTTCTGAAAAGAACTTTTTTTTTTATTTTTCTGAACATTTTTTTACTGTAAGGTTCCCGATTCGCGAAGCGGGAACGAAGAAAAAAAAATATTTAAAAAAATAATTATTCATAAACATATAAAATATATTTTTGGATTTAAAGAAGAATAAATTTTACAGCTACAGATATTAGCTGTTAAAAAACCAATGAAATTCACTGAAAAAACCATAGGTTATAGACCATATATAGTTAGGAATTAGCATTTACAAAACCTTGAAAATTCACTGAAAAAACCATAGGTTATAGACCATATATAGTTAGGAATTAGCATTTACTAAACCTTATTTTACTCACACAAAACCATTGAAATTCCATATATAGTTAGTTGCACTAACTATATATCGCGCACCCGCAATCCACTGCTGATGATGTCACATATTACATCATTCATGACATGGTCAGTGACATCACTGATGACATCACTGATGACATCTCAAATGACATCACTGATGACATCATCTAGTGTCTGTGTGTTTTTGTAAAGTTTAAATACGTTTTACATATTGAAGAATGACTGGATGTATGGAAGACTGAGTGTGTGTGTGGCTGGCTGGGAGGTGTGTGACTCTGTGCATATCAATGTGTACTTGTATCAGTGATTGTATAAGAGAGTAAGTATGTGTTAGTATATGTGTGAAAAGTATGGTGTTCTGTGTTTAACTATAGATGAGGAAATCGAAGTGTGATTGATTCTTCACAGGACTGACTAGGTGTATGAGTGCATATGATAGTGTTCTAATAATAACTGACTGTATGTATGAGTAATTGTATGGGTGAATGAGTGAATGTGTGTGTAGACGTACGAATCAGTGAGTGCGTATGTAGTAACTGGTATTGGTGTGTCATGATGTCATCAGTGATGTCATTTGAGATGTCATCAGTGATGTCATTTCAGATGTCATTAGTGATGTCATCAGTGATGTCACTGAAGTATGGTGTTCTGTGTTTAACTGTATAGATGAAGAAATGGAAGTGTGATTGATTCTTTACAGGACTGACTTGGTGTGTGAGTAACTCCATGGATGAGTGGCAGTGTGTGACTGTCTGCATAGGTGTATGAGTGCATATGATAGTGTTGTAATAATAAGTGACTGTATGTATGAGTTATTGTATGGGTGAATGAGTGAATGTGTGTGTAGACGTAGGAATCAGTGAGTGCGTATGTAGTAACTGGTATTGGTGTGTCATGATGTCATCAGTGATGTCATTTGAGATGTCATCAGTGATGTCATCAGTGATGTCATTTGAGATGTCATCAGTGATGTCATCAGTGATGTCACTGACCATGTCATGAATGATGTAATATGTGACATCATCAGCAGTGGATTGCGGGTGCGCGATATATAGTTAGTGCAACTAACTATATATGGAATTTCAATGGTTTTGTGTGAGTAAAATAAGGTTTAGTAAATGCTAATTCCTAACTATATATGGTCTATAACCTATGGTTTTTTCAGTGAATTTTCAAGGTTTTGTAAATGCTAATTCCTAACTATATATGGTCTATAACCTATGGTTTTTTCAGTGAATATATATATATATATATATATATATATATATTCACTGAAAAAACCATAGGTTATAGACCATATATAGTTAGGAATTAGCATTTACAAAACCTTGAAAATTCACTGAAAAAACCATAGGTTATAGACCATATATAGTTAGGAATTAGCATTTAGAAAACCTTATTTTACTCACACAAAACCATTGAAATTCCATATATAGTTAGTTGCACTAACTATATATCGCGCACCCGCAATCCACTGCTGATGATGTCACATATTACATCATTCATGACATGGTCAGTGACATCACTGATGACATCACTGATGACATCTCAAATGACATCACTGATGACATCACTGATAACAACATCCAGTGATTTTATGTTTCTGTAAAGTTTAAATATGTCTTACATATTGAAGAATGAGTGGATGTATAAGTGTCTGGACGAAGGATTTAGTAGGTGCATGACTGACTGTATGAGTGAGTGATTAAATGTGTCTCACTGAGTGCATGGGTTAGTGACTAAACTGTCTTAATTTGTGCATCATTATGTCTGTTGTTCTGTAAACTGTTGCATGTGTTGATCAATAGCTATATGAGTAACTATATGGGTTATTGATTGATTGTCCAAGTATTTGTATGGGAGACTGAGTGTGTGTGTGGCTGGCTGGGAGGTGTGTGACTCTGTGCAGATCAATGTGTACTTATATCAATAATTGTATAACAAGGTAAGTATGTGTTAGTATATGTTTGAAAATATAAGGTGCTCTATGTTTAACTATATAGACAAGAAAATGGAAGTGTGATTGATTCTTTACAGGACTGACTAGGTGTGTGAGTAACTCCATGGATGAGTGGCAGAGTGTGAGTGTCTGTATAGGTGTATGAGTGCATATGATAGTGTTGTAAAGATGAGTGATTGTATGTATGAATGATTGTATGGGTGAATGAGTGAATGTGTGTGTAGACGTAGGAATCAGTGAGTACATATGTAGTAACTAGTATTGGTGTGTCAATGGTTTCAAAAATTATACTCTGTATTTAACACTGGGTGAAACAGAGGTTATATTGAAATATGAGGAGATGCATTGTATTGTCACATGAATGATATCATCAGTGATGTGGTCATTGATGTCAAATGAGATGTCATCAGTGATGTCATCAGTGATGTCATTTGAGATGTCATCAGTGATGTCATCAGTGATGTCACTGACCATGTCATGAATGATGTAATATGTGACATCATCAGCAGTGGATTGCGGGTGCGCGATATATAGTTAGTGCAACTAACTATATATGGAATTTCAATGGTTTTGTGTGAGTAAAATAAGGTTTTCTAAATGCTAATTCCTAACTATATATGGTCTATAACCTATGGTTTTTTCAGTGAATTTTCAAGGTTTTGTAAATGCTAATTCCTAACTATATATGGTCTATAACCTATGTTTTTTTCAGTGAATTTCATTGGTTTTTTAACAGCTAATATCTGTAGCTGTAAAATGTATTCTTCTTTAAATCCAAAAATATATTCTATATGTTTATTAATAATTTTCTTTTTAAATATTTTTTTTTCTTCGTTCCCGCTTCGCGAATCGGGAAGCTTCCCGTTAGCTGACCTTGATGCCGCGAAATAGACCGCGAGCCGGTAAACGTTTCTTTACCGCAACTGCCGCGTTAGAAAACAACATCGTGACGCCTCCCGTCCGCATGACGTTTCGTGTTGTCGCGTGATACGTCATATGACGTGCTACGTTAGCGAACTGGTACGCTTACCGAGTCGCAAAGCACAGGTTTCTGGAAGCAAACCGGGAGGCCCTGCAAAGCGCTTAACGTAAACACAGCAGGTCATGTGACTTGGTAATAACACTTTTCATTGGTTCATTTCACTTTTGGTTTCCTAATGATGTAAGACTAGGTCATATAATCTAAAATGAACACTTTTCATTGGTTGAGAACTATTGTTTTTCCCAAATGATGAAAATCCCTCCTTCTTTCCTCACTCTGACTTTCATCATTGTGAGAGAAAGACCCTTTGTTACCAGTGAGCAATGGCTTCTTTAGTAGCTTCAGCTGGTGCTTCCCCACCACCTCCACCACATCCAAGGAAGAGTGGACCACCTGCTCAAGTTATAATTCAGCAAGAAGAGGAAGAAGAGGAACAGGACGACGAGCACGAAGAGAGGCACTTTTTGCCTGAGGAGCCCAGGACGTCTCACCGGAAAGAAAACTTCATTTGGCAATTTTTTAAAATTCCCAAAGGTCAGAAAAAAGTAAATGCAAGATACGTAACTTGCCTTATATGTCAAGATAGACTGTCCAGAGGGACCGACAAAAAATACAGTTTCGGAAACTACACAATGCATCGCCATATGACTAGGTGGCATCCTAACAACTACAGTGCTGCACAGTTTCGTAACGACCTAGATAATCTCCCTATTATGGCCAGAAGATCTGTTGTACCGGAAGTAACGGGACCAGAGGGCAGGGAGATGGTGCCAAATATTCAAACGAGATTTCATGAAGTAAAACACGTCTGCGTACATTGCAATGGATTCATTTGCTACGGAGAAAGAAGCATCACTCTGATCAACAGAGCTATTGACTATCATATGCAAGTTTGTACGAAACGCCCCAAATAATAAATACTTTTTTTTTGTTTTGTTGCTCCTGTTGAGCCCTTTACAATGAATCGTTTTCATTGCCCCCTGCAAGAAAAACCCAAAAAAATATAAAACTGTTCAGAAAAATTCAAAAAAAGTAAAAAAATGTTCAGAAAAATAATAAAAAAAATATAAAACAACAAAAACAATAAAAAAAAAAGTTCTTTTCAGAACTACCTCCCCGTTATTAAAAAATTGGTACAATATTTGGAACTGTGCCAACCTCTATTTCTCGTAGTTCGCTTCCCAGTTCGCTCGCCGGTACGCGAACCGGAAGTGAACCAAACATTTTTTTTAAAAAAAAGAACAGTAAGTATAAGGGAAGGAAACAGACACTTATGTTAAAAGAAAGACAGCTATAGGGGAGTAAACTAGAGATACTATTACCCGTAATCCACTGCTGATGATGTCACATATTACATCATTCATGACATGCTCAGTGACATCATCAGCAGAGGATTGCGGGTTTTTTGGCAACGTGCCTTATCCACGGTTTAATAACGCTGCCTTTTGCTTTATATAAGTTTTCAAATTGTATGAAATATATACCAGTAGGTCGTTATGAACCTTTAGGTAGTGCTTTTCTTCATGAGGTCTGGTCGCTTCCATACACATACAGATGTTTCAAAGATGATCAAGAAGTTTATCTGAATGGAGAGGAATGCACTGAGACGCCAGATCATTCACTAATGTGTAGGCACATACAGTTACACGGTTCATGCAACAAACACCGACCAAATATGGCTTGCGTGTTGCAAGGCACGCCAGTTCCTGCTATCATCCCCACGTTCAAGTTGTTGGAAAATGGTAGTTATTTGATGCTCAATAATGAAGATTGTTCTGGGTTAATTAAAAGTATTCCTTTTATCGTAACAGTAAATGAACGGGTTATTTGCTGCAGAAATGTTCTATTTCCTCCCACACATGAACATAGGGAGTTTTCAATCTGGCCACAAATACCAACCTTGGGAGCACATTTCAACGGCATGGCAAGAATAAGAGCTCTTTTGTCTCAGAGAGAGGTGGCCTTGAGTTCGGCCCGTGAAACTTTCGTGCTTCACATAGCGAACACCCGTACAGAGGTGCAGACCCTTTTAAATACTGATTCGCCTTTGCATTTCAGCGACATGGTTCGGACTATCTTTAACGCGTCCTCCACAAAGGCCCTGGCGCACTTTTTTAAAGTTGTTACCAGTGGTCTCGTGACTTCATTTGAGAAAATCTTTGGAGTCATCCCTGCTTTCTTTCATTCTATTTTTTCCACTCTGCTTCGTGGATTCCCATTTTTACTTGCATTACCAGCGGACGCTCTTGTGCTTTTTTACATTTTTAAATATGGATGTCCCTCCTGTGCAAGCTCCCGCCCTGCAGCTGCTGACACTGTTCCGCAATCGCATGCTAGAATATTATGGCACAATGCCGTTGGCGATATTAAGCACGGCATATGGATTATCTTTTCGATTCTCCTACTTCACCTGTGTCCAGCCTGTATTTCACTGCCTGACCTGTGATTTCGATTGGGCCATTGATTTGTGTCTCTGCGGACCGGTTTCTCCTAACGTCGACTTTAATCAGCTGATGACTCCTATCATTACTCACGAGTTGGTTTGTCCTGGCGAAAGGATTATGGCTGTGGCATTGATGCATGGACTAATTGGTCCCTGGAATTTACTGGCGGCAACACAGTCTTTCTTGGAACAGAGCTTTCTTGAAAACCCACCGAGCTGTCCTCTGATGGTGATAGAGGATCCGGTGCTGGTAGAGCACGTATGTTCTTTTCCGCTTTTAAATTGGATGGCTGAACTCTTTTCGGATGAAGACGGTGACTTCCTATTGGAGGCTGTTGCAGCTTATTTTGCATACACAGTTATGTCATAGACCTTTTTCATGTTTGATATGCTGAGTACTAGCATTTCATTGACAATTCATTGACTTATTTGTCAAGTTTTTATTATTTAGCTTGCCTATTGGCTTAAGCCTCGATAAAGTAGTTGGCTGTTTTATTTTTCTTTAGCATTAAATTTTCCTAGTTTTTAATGTTTTACCTTGCGGACCGTCCACATATAAAGTTGCAATCTGCTCTCATGAGATGGCACTTCTATTATCTTATTCAGTTCGTTTCCGGATCATGGGGAGGTGTCATCTAGGTCCTGGATATCTTTACACCGTAATAAGTTAGCATGGGCTCATTACCGGTTTAAACGCCATTTTTCCTTTTTTGCAACTTCTGCACACGACACTTAGTTGTTGCTTTAGCTTTCAACCTAGTAGTTCATCGTGGTTTACATGAGAATAATATGTTATTGCTCTACTATCTGCTTTGCTTGTTAAACTATATCTGTACAGCGAGTGCTGAAGTTTCAAGAACAACACGATACAGAATTGTTATGAGGTCTGATCTCCACGACTTCATACTCATAACATAAGTGCAGCTTCTGCCAATTCTGGGCATGAGGCGGGTTTTATATTGCTTTGCCGAACACACATACACAACAGTTGATGCGGTTCACATGAAGAGAGAGCTGGTGTATGCTGATGTGATTCCTTCAAATCTAAGACACTAAAGTATGGGCACACCCTAAACCAACACAAACAGACCTTCTTAGCAAATAATATAATATGTGTATTAGGGAGGGTGAGATATAAGCAGCCGCGGGCCGTGGAGGGAGTTACGGTGGGGCAGGGAGGCGGGGAGGGGGAGGGGCAGGGTGGAGCCCTCTCCACCCTGCCCCTCCCCCTCCCCACCTCCCTGCCCCACCGTAACTCCCTCCACGGCCCGTGGCTGCTTATAAGTGTTGCTAACTCTTATTCATTTACAGCATGTTAACATACTGTCACCATTCGCTTTCTATGTACTAGTAACTATGCTGGTAATTTTGCTACTGATAATATGTGTACTTGTATTATCTAAGATACTACGCCTGAGAAGACGGCATTAGTAAATAAATATTTCAAATACACATGTGTTCTTCTTAACTCCATGTTCTGGTTTCTAAGAAATATATAACGACCGACTGTTCATGAGTTCCACGTATCCTGAGGTACTATAAGTTCATATTCTGGATTGTCTAAACATTGAGAGTTTGTTATATCCAATGTGACACTGTACCTAGCTTGCTAAGGGGTTTTTGATTACTAAGGTGAGTTTTGGGACACCCTAATTCGCCGAGGTTCCAATCCTCTGTCCACAGTTCTGTGTGAGAACAGAAACCCTGCGACAGGGGCACCCCCGACCCTTGCTGGAGCTTCATCACACTTGCGATACAACTCCAGCAATGCGCCACCTTTACGGCACAGATACATCACGCATCTGTGCTGTTTTTGCCCCATGATGCGCCGCATTGTAAATGCAGCACACCATAGGTGACGGAACAGCGGCACAGAATGACTAACACATCCCTGGTGATGCGCCAGTCATCATAAATCTATCCCTATGCTTCTTATCTTGTTAGAGATGAACCGCCATATGTATCATCAAAGTTTTTTGCATTTCCTAAATAGCGAACTTTAAGGAATAAATAGCGATTCTTTACCATTCCTAGTTTGCGATGAGCTATTTGCTAATTACAAATTACCCATTCATTTCCTTCATTTCCATAGGGCGGTTGGACTCACTTTTAGCTCGAACGGCTGAATGGATTTCCACGAAACTTGGCAAAATTGTAGGGACTGGTAGCCCGATGTGCCTTTGCTATGTCTCAAGATATATGCTCCAGTGGTTTTTACGAAAATTAACTTTGAAAAATATATATTGGGCTACATTGGCCTATATATATGTTGGAGCCCAAATGTAGCCCAATGTAGCCCAATGAAGCCCAATGAAGCCCAATGTAGCCCAATGTAGCCCAAAGATGGCCGCCAGAGACAAAAAAAACAAATGTAGCCCAAATATCAGCCAGATGTAGCCCAACTATAGCCCAGTGACAGAATGACCAATCAGCTTCGCAAACCTCCGTTACGCGAAGCGGAGCGCTGTTACAGATATATATCTTTTTTTGAACGTTAATTTCTCAAAATCCACTGGAGCACATATATTGAGACCTAGCAAAGGCACATCGGGCTACCAGTCCCTAATATTTTACCAAGTTTCGTGCAAATCCATTCAGCCGTTCGATTATTATTATTATTTTTTTTTTTTGCCCCGCGGGGCCCTTTTAAAACCTCCACATCAAACCTAGGGGGTCAGCGAGGATCTACTATGCCCCCTTATGGTCATTTGCCCCTTCGCTTTGGCCTCCTCTTGTCTCTCGATCCTACCGAGAGACAAGATGGCGGCCGCTACGGACTGTTTGGAATGTTTACAGACGCCGGAGAACCAATCAGCTTCGCTTCACAAAGCTCCGTTGCGCGAAAAGTACGCGTACTGGAGCGCTGCCCGGTCCGCTGTTACAGATATATATCTTTTTTTAAACGTTAATTTCTCAAAATCCACTGTAGCACATATATTGAGACCTACAAAAGGCACATCGGGCTACCAGTCCCTACAATTTTGCCAAGTTTCGTGCAAATCCATTCAGCCGTTCGGGCTAAAAGTGAGGCCAACCGCCCTATGGAAAACTTAATGTTAAAAACACGTTTTGGGACCCCCCTTTTAGCTCAACCCCCCCTGGACGAACCCCCCCCCCAATTTTCAGGGGCTGCTCAGAAACAAAATGTGCCATTTTCCTGAAAATTTCAGCCAATTCCGTCCACAAACGCCAAAGTTATTTGACATAGAATTTTCAAAAATCCCATAGAGAAAAAATCCTAACTATATATACCTACTGGCGACCGCCAGTAGGTAATATATATAGATATATATAGATATATATATATATATATATATATATTACCTACTGGCGATAGCCAGTAGGTATATATAGTTAGGATTGTTTTCCATAGGGAAATCGCAACATTCTATTGGGAATAACTTTGGCGCCGGTTGAGGAATCTTCCTGAAATTTTCCTTAACTTCTCCGCTCCTTCCCTGAAAGTTTGGGGGGGATTCGTCAAGCGGGGGCCGAGATAAAAGGGGGGGTCCCAAAACGTGTTTTCCCCATGTTAATTTCCATAGGGCGGCTGGACTCACTTTTAGCCCGAACGGCTTAATGGTTTTCCACCAAACTTGGCAAAATTGTAGGGACTGGTAGCCTGATGTGCCTTTGCTATGTCTCAAGATATGTGCTCCAGTGGTTTTTACGAAAATGAACTTTGAAAAAGTATATATTGGGCTACATTGGGCTATATATATGTTAGAGCCCAAATGTAGCCCAATGTAGCCCAATGTAGCCCAAAGATGGCCACCAGAGACAAAAAAAAACAAATGTAGCCCAAATATCAGCCAGATGTAGCCCAACTATAGCCCAATGACAGAATTTCCCAGAGTGTTCTAAAGAACAACTAGAGCGCTAACAGTCTTATGACAAAAGTATGGCACACCTGAAGTCATCTTGATTGGAATAAAGTGTTAACACTTAAAACATTTAATTTGCAAAGGACCAAAATGAGGGGGTTCATTGTGCCATAGAAATTATGATTAGTGCTGAAGAAAGAAAAATTAGGGCACATTTTGAGTGACTTCTCAAATCCTCTTATATTTCATTAAAAAAGATTCTGATATGCAGTCTCCCAAGATGGCCACCAGAGACAAAAGAGCCAAAATGTAGCCCAAATATCAGCCAGATGTAGCCCAACTATAGCCCAATGACAGAATGTCCCAGAGTGTTCTAAAGAACAACTAGAACGCTAACAGTCTTACTTATGACAAAAGTATGGCACACCTGAAGTCATCTTGATTGGAATAAAGTGGTAACACTTAATACATTTAATTTGAAAAGGAACAAAATGAGGGGTTTCATGTTGCCATAGAAATGTTATATATATATATATTCACTGAAAAAACCATAGGTTACACACCAGTTATAGTTAGGAATTAGCATTTAAAAAACCTTTGAAATTCACTGAAAAAACTATAGGTTTCACACCAGTTATAGTTAGCTGGAAATTTTACTCGCATAAAACCATTGAAATTCCCACGTTATAGTTAGTTGGACTCACTATAACTTGCACGTCTGCAATGCACTGCTGATGACGTCACATATTACATCACTCATGCATATATTTAAATATTTAAACATTACTCGCTAATATATGTATTCACTAAGATACACTTAATAAGCCAGTTAACCAATCAATTGTTTTTTAAAAAAACACTGAAAAAAACATAGGTTTCAGGCCTTATATAGTTAGGAATTAGCATTTAAAAAACCTTTGAAATTCACTGAAAAAACCATAGGTTTCAGGCCTTATATAGTTAGGAATTAGTATTTAAAAAACCTTTGAAATTCACTGAAAAAACCATAGGTTTCAGGCCTTATATAGTTAGGAATCAGCATTTAAAAAACCTTTGAAATTCACTGAAAAAACCATAGATTTCAGGCCTTATATAGTTAGGAATTAGCATTTAAAAAAACCTTTGAAATTCACTGAAAAAACCATAGGTTTCAGGAGTTATATAGTTAGGAATTAGTTTTTAAAAAACCTTTGAAATTCACTCAAAAAACTAGAAGTTTTAGTGGTGTTATAGTTAGCTGGACATTTTACTCATACAAAACCAATGAAATTGCTCCTATATAGTTAGTTGTACTAACTATATTTCGCGCACCCGCAATCCACTGCTGATGATGTCACATATTAGATCATTCATGACATGGTCAGTGACATCACTGATGACATCTCAAATGACATCACTGATGACATCACTGATGACATCATCCACGTGACAATCACATACACCTTTTCATACACTATTACAATTTTTCATCACTGTTTGTAAAATACAGAGTATCATATTTAAATCCATTGTCACAGCAATACAAGTATCTAAACATCCACTCAGTGATTCATAGATGTATACACACATCTAATCACTTACCTATGGATTCACTCATACATGCTGTCAATGAACAATAGAACACTATCAAAAATACTTATACATCTATATCGACATTAAACAACAGCATGCATCCTATTCACATATGAAGTCATCCTACTCACTTATGCAAACAATGGATCATACTTACATATTTACTTAGCAAAACACTTATACAAACACCACTTCTTCTATTCATTTAGATAGTAAGTCATACTTAGTGAATTATAAAATCATTATTACAAGTATACAGTTATCCATACAGTCACTCACACAATCATTGTGTCTTATGTATACTTATTTATATACAACAATTGACACATACACTGCCTTTTATTTTTCTAGTTTGTTGGACCTGTACCTTTGAGAAATATATTTGCTCATCACCACACCCATAAAGAGATTCCCTCACCCAAACTGTTAGAACATGTAGTTTTAACTTCATATATCTACTGAATCAACTATTCACACATCTTTGGACAGTCACACACCCCCCACCGAACCACACACACTTTCACACTCCCATACAAATACTCAGTTAACTAATCAATAACTAATATAGACTTTCACATAGCTAGTAACCAACTGTAGAATCAGTTTACACAACAACTGACAAAGTGAAACAGATATTCACACAGTTTAGTCACTATCCACTATATTTAGTGAGACATTATAAATTGGTCAAGTAAACAGTCAATTACACTGCTACTAAATCCTCCATCCAAATATTTATTTATATATATCCACTCATTCTTCAATGTAAATTGCTATATATATAATGCATATTTAAATAACGAAGCAAACCACATTCACTGGATGATGTCATCAGTGATGTCATCAGTGATATCATTTGAGATGTCATCAGTGATGTCACTGACCATGTCATGAATGATCTAATATGTGACATCATCAGCAGTGGATTGCGGGTGCGCGAAATATAGTTAGTACAACTAACTATATAGGAGCAATTTCGTTGGTTTTGTATGAGTAAAATGTCCAGCTAACTATAACACCACTAAAACGTATAGTTTTTTGAGTGAATTTCAAAGGTTTTTTAAAAACTAATTCCTACCTATATAACTCCTGAAACCTATGGTTTTTTCAGTGAATTTCAAAGGTTTTTTAAAATGCTAATTCCTAACTATATAAGGCCTGAAACCTATGGTTTTATCAGTGAATATATATATATATATATATATATATATATATATATATATATATATACATATATATATATATATATATATATATATATATATATATATATATATATATATATATATATATATATATATATATATATATATCTTAGAATCCTCTCGCCTCCTTATCCCTCTTGGCGGAAGTTACAGCACAGCAAGCAGGTAAGTTTTCAAATAAATTATTTTATTTTACACACCATGTGCAAAAAGTTTCCGTGCAGTAAATGGACGGCCTACGCGTTTCGGCTACTACTAGCCTTCCACTGGACCATAAAGTCCCTGGAGTCTAGACCATTTTTAAAGTGCATAGTGCAAATACCCTTCTTCCCTTTCCATTGTTCCTCTAGACCAGGGGTACTCATAGTACGGCCCGTGGGCCGCCAGCGGCCCGGCAAGCCTTCCTTGGCGGCCCGCGGACCTTGCAGACAATCGTACCTGTGCGTAAAAAAATTATTTATTAGTGTTGGCAAACACCGCCGCAGCAGTGCTTGACTCGGAGACTTTGATAATCACTGCTCCCCTGCCCCCACAGAGCAGAGGCTTTGTTGTATTTCACCTCTTAGGGCCCCTGCTTCTCCACTCTGACAATCACTGCTCCCCCGGCTCCCACAGAGCAGAGTGGAGATGCAGGGGCGCTAAGAGGTGAAATACGACAAAGCCTCTGCTCTGTGGGGGCAGGGGAGCGGTGATTGTCAGAGTGGAGATGCAGGGGCGCTACACCAAAGCCTCAATAACATGTAAATGGTCTTTTAAAGACCTGCAAAGTACTTTGGTGCGGCTGTCTGTGTGTGCACGCCGAGGAAGCTGTCTCAGCCCGGGCTGAAGGCTGACACAGACAGGCAGACACACACACAGTGAGATGACAGAGGGGGAGGGAGAGGGAGGGCAAGAGGGGGAGGGGGCAGGAGGGAGAGAGAGGGCAGGAGGGAGAGAGAGGGCAAGAGGGAGGGCAGGAGGGAGAGGGAGGGCAGGAGGGAGAGGGAGGGGGAGGGAGGGCAGGATGGAGAGGGAGGGCAGGACGGAGAGGGAGGGAGAGGGAGGGCAGGAGTGAGAGGGAGGGAGAGGGAGGGCAGGATGGAGAGGGAGAGAGGGAGGGCAGGAGGGAGAGAGAGGGCAGGAGGGAGAGAGAGGGCAGGAGGGAAAGGGGGCAGGAGGGAGAGAGAGGGCAGGAGGGAGAGAGAGGGCAGGAGGGAGAGAGAGGGCAGGAGGGAGAGGGAGGGCAGGAGGACAAAGAGGGCAGTAGGGAGAGGGAGGGCAGGAGGGAGAGGGAGGGCAGGAGGGAGAGAGAGGGCAGAAGGGAGAGGGAGGGCAGGAGGGAGAGGGAGGGCAGGAGGGAGAGAGAGATGAGAGGGAGGGCAGGAGGGAGAGGGGGCAGGAGGGAGAGAGAGGGCAGAAGGGAGAGAGAGGGCAGGAGGGAGAGGGAGGGCAGGAGGGAGAGAGAGGGCAGGAGGGAGAGAGAGGGCAGGAGGGAGAGAGAGGGCAGGAGGGAGAGAGAGGGCAGGAGGGAGAGAGAGGGCAGGAGGGAGAGGGAGGGAGGGCAGGAGGGAGAGAGAGATGAGAGGGAGGGCAGGAAGGAGAGGGGGGCAGGAGGGAGAGAGAGGGCAGGAGGGAGAGAGAGGGCAGGAGGGAGAGGGAGGGCATGAGGGAGAGGGAGGGCAGGAGGGAGAGGGAGGGCAGGAGGGAGAGAGAGATGAGAGGTCCGGTAGGAGGGAGATGGAAAGGGAGGGAGATGGCAGGAGGGAGAGGGAGGGCAGGAGGGAGAGGGAGGGCAGGAGGGAGACGGAGGTAGAGGGGGGCAGGATGGAGAGGGAGTGGGAGGGAGAGGGAGGGCAGGATGGAGAGGGTGGGCAGGAGGGAGAGGGAGGGCAGGAGGGAGAGAGAGAGAGAGAGAGAGAGAGAGGGAGGGCAGGAGGGAGAGAGAGAGGGCAGGAGGGAGAGGGAGGGCAGGAGGGAGAGAGTGATGGAGAGGGAGAGAGAGGGCAGGAGGGAGAGGGAGGGCAGGAGGGAGAGGGAGGGCAGGAGGGAGGGAGAGGGAGGGCAGGATGGAGAGGGAGGGCAGGAGGGAGAGAGAGATGGAGAGGAAGGGCAGGAGGGAGAGAGAGATGTATGTATGCTGGGTCTGGTGGCTCAGTGGATGAAGGCATCTGCTGCAGGGACCTGTGTGCAACCTCATGGTCACAAGTTTTCTTTTTGTTTTAGCCCCGCCCCCTCCCCCTCTGACCTTGCCCCCACCGGTGCGGCCCTCGGCCACAAACCACACTGTAAATTTGGCCCCCAAGAGAAAGTTTGTGAGTACGCATGCTCTAGACTATCAACCTTGCTTATAATCTATGGCAAAGTGGAGGTCGCCATTTTCTTGATATAAAACATCACAGTAAAGTACATTTTGATGTTAAATAAATTAAAGTATTTACATTTCATTTCAATCTGTGTGTCACTGTTTCTGACCAGAACCGTTTCAATCACAGTAAAGTACCAGCGAATCAAAGAATCAAAAGATTATCATGTCTTTTTTTCATTGTCTTTCCAAATATCGATTGTTCTTTCAAGGGGTTATTTGGTTTCTCGGCGACTATGTATTTTATGTACAAATCTCTGTAACCTCAGATGAAATCCTAGTTCGGAATCCTATCTCATATTCACTCTTGTTGGCTAATTTGCCGTCCATATTGTAAAGTAAATTTTTATGATTCAGCAAGTTATCTCAAAAAGGACTCCTGTTTAAGATCAACTTCATCTTTTTACATGTAACCTCATAGTCGATTCATCCCATCTGTCTTTCAATAATCACGCTCTTTTATGTGTATTAGTTCATTCAATATTTACATGGCGATCCCACCGCTACTTTTCAAGATATTTACACCTATATGCATATGACCAATTGATATTGGAGTTCAAAAAATTGTCTGGATTCATCTTATCTTATATTTACAGAAGTACAAACAGTTCGGCATCTTGGTGATACTCTGTTCCCATTCCCAGGATCATTCTTGATTCCAGTTTTCGTAGTTGTAATGTACGATCTCCCCCTCTCTCTGATGGTTTACTAAGCTTAATCCCTGAGTATTTCAGTAGGTTGGGCTTGCTTTGATGACATTCGGCAAAATGTTTGGCCATGGGGTAATTGGGGTCCTCATTCTTGATCGCACGTAGGTGTTGGAGGATTCTCAGTTTTAATTTGTTTATGGTGCTTCCTATATAGGACTTTCCACACGGGCACAAGAGCCTATAGACCACATGTTTCGATTCGCACGTTATATGGTCCCTGATTTTTTCCTTTTTTTTTGTAATTTGTTTATTGATTTTATGACAGCGGATAGTTATACATAGTACATAGTACAAATCATCATGAAAAATAATAATAATGAAAATGAGCAAAAAAAAAAAAAAGAAGAAGACAATTCCAGCAAAGCATCATTTCGGAGATAGAGCAAAAAGAGAAAAAAAAGAATTGAGAAAGAGAATACGGGAGGCTCAGAGAACCAAAAAATTTAAATATTAAATTACAACAAAATAATTAAATCCAGTTGCAAATAGGAGCCCAAAGTTTTTGGCCAAATACCTTTCTTTTCTGTCCCTTTAGTTTATACACTGCATTTTAAAGATGATAAATACTTAATAATTTGGACTGCCAGTGATGAAAGGTTGGTGGATCGACATCTAGCCAACGAGAGGTTATACAGTATCGAAATACGGACATACATATAAACAGAAATCCTTCT
The DNA here is from genome assembly GCF_964261635.1 of Lissotriton helveticus. Classification (NCBI taxonomy): domain Eukaryota; kingdom Metazoa; phylum Chordata; class Amphibia; order Caudata; family Salamandridae; genus Lissotriton; species Lissotriton helveticus. The sequence continues at coordinate 947,538,451 of NC_136068.1, forward strand.
TCTTCACTTGTTTTTCTAGCAATTTGATCCACCTGCATTCCAAATATTACTAATTCCGCGGATTTATTGAATTGGTGTCCCTAAAATATTATTTAAAAAACATTGTACATCCATGATAAATTGAATTAATTTGGCGCAACTAAAAAACATGTGGTTAGAATCCGCAGCAAAATGACTGCACCGGCTATATTTGTCTCCACTTTTGGCTTTCCATTTCGCCAGCTTAGCCGGGGTATAATATAAATCAAAAATAGACATAAAGTGTTGGCTTTTAAGCGGTCCATTGAATAAAACCCTACTAGCCAGCTCAATTGATCTAGATAAATCAACATTCCCAATTCCGAGGCTTCTTTGCCATTTCTCTTTATATACATTTAAAGTATCCTGGGTTCTATTTAGCATCAGCTGATAGATTACACCAATTTTATTTCTTTTCCTACAGCTTCCTAGCACATCTATTTTTCCTATCGTATTAGTGTTTAGTAGGTTTTTTGCCTCTAAGAAACTCCGAATTTGAAGGTATTTAAAAAAATCTGTTCTTGTAAGATTATATTTTTGCTGAAGATAAGAATATGATGCAAATTTTCCTGCCGGATATAAATCTCCTAATAAACAAACCCAACGGCAGTGCCATCTCTGCATAATAAGGCCTCTAAAAATTTCAGGCAAAACCGGATTATTCAAGAGAGGTGTATAATAATTTAGATCTATACAGCAGTTAAATCTCTTTTTAAACAGTTTATAATAACTAAGTTCTATTAATCTCATCAAACATTTTCGTGCTTCAATCCCCAGAACCATTTCGTAGATTGATGGTCTAATTGATTCATCCATAACAAAATCTTGAAAAATTAGAATTCCAATGAATCTTAAAGAAACTGCCCAATAGTATAACCGAAAATTCGGGACCCCCCAACCACCCCTGATCCTAGGTAAGGTACACCATTTAAGAGATCTTCTAGCTCTCCGGTAACCCCAGAGAAATCTAGAGGCGATTCTGTCTAATTTACTAAAAAACATAGAGGGGAACAATAAAGGTATAGTACGAAACAAATAAGGAAATTTGGGGAATATTATCATTTTCAATACGTTAGTACGGCCATACAAGGATAAATGTAAATTATTAAGCCTCTGAAGAGTCCTATTAGCAGAATCTAACATAGGGTCTGTATTGACCCGTACAATGTCCTCTACTTTGGCAGATATTGTTACCCCAAGATACGAAGCTTCAGGCGAAAGCGCCATGCCATCCGGTCTGCCCACGGTGGAGTGGATCACCTGAGTTTTCGAAATGTTCAGTTTATATCCTGATGACTCGCCAAACTCCTGAGCTAATTCTATCATTTTAGATAGCGCTGATTGGATATTGAAGGTGACAATCGCGACATCGTTGACGTATGCGAAAACTTTATATTCTGCTTGATGGATTTTAACCGGAGGAATGGCAACTTCTTTTGTTAATCTATTCAGATAAGGGTCAATGTACAATGCAAATAACAAGGGGGAGCAAGGACACCCTTGCCTTGTCCCCCTTGTTATCATTAAAGGCTCAGAGGTCTCGGTAGCAACCCGGATTTTGGCTTTAGGATTAATATTTAACGCCCTTATAGCATCTATATATTCTATATTAAACCCCTTCCATGTCAACACAGACCACAGGAACCCCCAGTCGACCCTATCGAATGCTTTATCTGCATCCAGCAGGGCTACCCCGACTGGGGATCCCGTGGCCTGCGCCCAATCTAGCAAGGCAATAACTCGTCTGACATGGTCAGTTGTATCCCTTTTTTAATGAAGCCATGTTGGAGCTTAGAGACCAGGGTAGGCATAAGATCATCTAATCTGTTGGCAAGAATCTTAGAAAAAATCTTACTATCCGAGGTTAAAAGAGAGATTGGCCTAAATGATCCTAATTCGGTACCATCTTTTCCTTTTTTCTTGAACACTACTATAGTGGCCAAGGACCAGGAGTAAGGTGGCTAACCCTGAAAAGCCTGCTGGAACAGCTTAAGTAATTCTGGTTTAAGCATGTTACGAAAAGTGTGATAAAATTCCAATGGAATATTGTCTGGTCCCATCGCTTTGCCTAAGGCAAGACCTAAAATAGCTAACTCAATCTCTTCCCAGGAGATGTGAGCAGCTAATACAGCCTTATCTCTTTCCGAAAGTAAAGACTTATCAAGGTTTCTCAAATATGCTGACATATCACTTGGTGTGTTTATACCATCATTTGACTTATTATATAACGACTGATAAAAATCACGAAACACCTTTAATATCCCAGTTTTAGATTCCTGGTTTACTCCTTCTTGATCCGTGATTTTTATAATGTCATTAGAAACAGCCTTCTGTCTGAGTCTTTGTGCTAAGATTCTGCCCGTTTGTTCGTTTAATTCATAGCATTCGGTCTTATATTGTTTATATTTGAATGCTACCTGTTCAGCTAAATAAGAATACACTACAGCACACTCGATAGTTAAAGTGCGTTGAGCGTCTTCAATACCCTGGCCTGTTTTAATACTAGAGGCAAGTTTTAACTCTATTTATTTATTTATTGAAAGTTTTGTATAGCGCGAACAAGACCCATGGGTATCAGACCGCTTCACATATAGGTAGGATAAATATTAAAAAGATGGTAGCCATTAAAACAACAAATAGATATGAGGTAGATAATTATATGGCTATTGTTAGTGCTTAAGTAACTCCATTCCACTCAAGTTAGTCGATTATAATACAAATTAACTATACAGCATGAGGTTATATCATTTGTCCTTTTTCGTCGTACATATGAGGTAGCGGTTATATAGTTTAGTATGTGAGATAACTGTATGAGTTCATTTTGACATGAGGTAGCAGTTGTTATACATTTTAGTTACAAAAGGAGAGTCGTCAGTTTCAAACCATCATTTATCTTTCATCTAATTCACGTCAGTCCTTCCCTTTCTGATGATGTAAGTATTTTGTTTGAGAATACAATTCAATCCCATAGTGAAACATAACTTTGTCTATATAAGGTATTTACTCATTAAGAAGCTCTTCACTTCTCGCTTAAATGTTGAGGTATTAGGAATCTTCCTAATGCTTGGAGGGAGTGAGTTCCAGATTCTGGGGGCAGCTCCTGTGACCGCTCTGTCATAAGTTTTTTTCTTTCTGAATATGGCAGGACGCAGCACCAATTCTTTGGCACTTCTAGCCGGTCTGCTGCCTCCTGATAACTCAATTTTCTTAAATAGGTATCCGGGAGTATTGTGGTGGAGTGCTCTATGGCTGATACATGCTATCTTTAGTTGAATTCTGGCCTCATAGGGTGGCCAATTTAATGCTTTCAGGTGAGGAGATATGTGGTCAAACTTCCTTGATCCGGTGATGAGTCTCGCCGCAGCATTGAGGCAGGCTTTTAGTGGTGCTGTGGATGTTTTTGGTAAACCTGCTAAGGTGGTGCAACCATATTCAATCCTAGAGATGACTAAAGATTGGATTGCCAGTTTCAGATCTGCTTCAGAGATGAATGGTTTCAATTTTCTTAGGTAATTCAGGTGGAAGCGGGCGCTTTTTGCCATTGAATTAATGTGAGCTTTCATGATAAGATTCTCGTCTAGAGTAATTCCTAGCGACTTAGCTGAGTTGACTAGAGTCGGGGAGCAGTTGAGCGCGGTCACCAACTTGGTCCATTCCTTTATTTCCGTAATGCACCTTGGTGTAGAGATTAGTAAAAACTCTGTTTTTTGAGCATTTAGCTTCAGATGATTGGTGGTTAACCATTGTAGTGCCCTTTTTAAAGTTTCATTCATTAGCTCAATGTCTTCAAGGGAGGCGATCTTTATATATATTTGCGTGTCGTCCGCATACATATGATAAGACATCTGTGAGTTTCAGAGAATTGTTGTAAGAGGTTCGACATACAAGTTAAACAGATCAGGGGATAATGTTGATCCTTGTGGGACTCCGATCGAGTTAGGGGATACTGGTGAAAATGATTGATTGACCAGGAATCGTTGAGTTCTGTTCCGTAGGAAAGATTCGAACTATTTCAGCACATTTCCAGACACTCCCATCCTGTCCTGTAGCCTGGCCAGTAATGCTTCATGATTTACTGTGTCAAATGCCGATGATAGGTCCAGGAGAATTAGCAAGCATGCTTGATTTCGATCAAGAGCCTGTAGCGCGTCATCAACAATATGGAGGATCGCTGTTTCCGTGCTATGCCCTGATCTGAATCCTGATTGGCATTCATCTAGTAGGGAGAACTTAGTGGTGTGTTGGCTCAGTTGGCCCTGCACGCATTTCTCAATTAGTTTGGCCAGTAGAGGGATGTTGGTCACTGGTCGAAAGTTATTCGGGTCTGTAGCATCTGCAGTCGGTTTTTTGATCAGTGGAACAACTTGACCAGTTTTTAGGCAGTCTGGGAGGATTCCTTGTGATAATGATGCATTTATTATTTTGGTCCAGATTGGCACCACAATATGGTTGATTTCTCTTAAGCATTTCGCGGGTAGGGGATCTTGGTAGTGGTTGTTAGGTTTGATTTTCGAGAGCGTTTTGGCGATCGTGTTCTGATCATATAACTCGAATGTGTCCCAGTTTGCCTTGTTTTTTGTTTTGTTACACACTGTGGTCGAGTTGGGGTCATTCGCCGTCAGTGGTTGGATGGGGAGGTTATTTGCTGCGCTTAAGAGCTCTGTTTCAAGCGCTTTGGCTTTTTTCGTGAAAAATGTAGAAAATTCATCGCTACTTAGAGATGTTTTTACGTTTTCATGAGCTGTTTTGGTTAGTTTGTTTGATTGTTGTTTCAGGATTTCAAAGAGTTTCCGTGGTCTGTTTTTGGCATTATCCAGTTCCGATCTTATGAATTCTTTTTTGGAGTTGATGATCTTTTTGTTATATTGGTTTCTAATTTTTCTGAGGGCTTTCAGCTCAGGGGATGATGGGTGTTGTCTCCATTTTCTTTCGGCCATTCTTAGTTTGCGCCTATCTTCGTTCAGTGATCCGTCAAACCATGGATTTTTCGTCTTCTCCGTTATACTTTTTAGTTTTAATGGCAAGGTGTTGTTGACGATATTTCCGACTGAGGTTATATAGTGCTCTGTCAGCTCATTTGCATTCTGTAAGTTGCTAGGTGGCTTTAAGTCTCTCTCGCAACTTTCTACTAGTAGATCAATATTAGCCTCTCTCATGTTTTGAATCCATTTTTTGAAATTGGCAGGTTGAACAGTCTTGCCCTTTTTCAATATGGGTATCCAGAATGTTATTGCATAGTGATCCGACCAGTCACATGGGGCTATTGAAAGGATTGGTGTATTTTTGTTATCTGATATAATCCAGTCAAGTGTTGCTCCTTTAGAGTGTGTAGGTTGCGTGCATGCTTGGTTGAGATTTAGCTCAGCAAGGAAATCCTTAAGCGTGTTGACTAGTTTGTCGTTGCAGTCATCCCAATGTAAGTTGAAATCTCCTAAGAATATGTTATTGGCATTCGTGTTAGAGTTGGTCGTAATGATCTCCATTAACTGTTCTATGAACTTCGCGTTCTCTCCTGGTGGGTGGTAAAACGCATGTAGATTGCATCTTTGATTCGTTGCTGATTTTATATTGAGACCTAAGTATTCGCAAGATTCTAGAGGGTCAGATTGAATTTGGTTGACCGCTATCTCTGATCGGTGAATGCAGGCAATTCCTCCTCCTGACTTTCTTGGTCTATCTAGTCTCACAATGTTATATTCCGGTGGTACTAAGAGATCCATGGTTGGAGATGATGATTCCGATAGCCACGTTTCTGTAAGGATTGCCAGATCAATTTCCTTGTTGATGATGAGGTCTGCTATGTCTGATGCATGTTTGGTAGCCAATCGACAGTTGAGTAGGAGGCAAGTCAGTTGTTTCCCAGAGTTATTACTGTTCAGGGTTTCGTATTCAGAATTAAGCTGGACTTGTTGTAGGTTATTATGGTTAAGTTTCCTATCCTTCTTTCTTGATGTTCTATTAGGATCGATCGGAACTGTTTTGATGTTCTCCTCTTCCGCATGATCTGGCGGTTCATAAGTTCGGAGTAAGGCAAGGGCTTCCTCCTTCGACAAGGCCTTCATCCTATTTGGTCGGTTGATCCTATTCGCTAGTGACATGTCTATCTCGCTGCTCTTTCTATGTATAGAGTGCACAAGATCTTGAATATTCGTGATCTTAGAATGGGTGCTTGTTGTCATTTCCAATATTTCTTCCATCGCTTGTAAAGTACTAATTGTGACTTGAGTCATGTTGCAGACTAGTTTCTGAAGATCATTAATAGCCTTCTGGTTCCTGGTTGATCTCTTAGGGATGGTTAGCTTGTGTGTCCGGGGGTTGTATGTCACTTTTCTCTGTTTTTGATCTTTTCTTAGTGCCTCAGTCATTTTCTTTATATCCTTTGTTTGGTCGTCCGTTCCGTTCCTTCTTGAGATGTTGTGTGGGTTATCTGAGTTTTATGAAGCTAGGAGTATTTTCGTGGGTGAGGTTCTACCTGGCTTTAGTATAGTATTAGAGGTAGGTAGAGCACGGTTGGTATCTCCTATCTTATCGGTTTCTAGATTTATATTGAGTGATTCACTCTGCACCACTGTATGTTCTGCGTGGGAAGGCTCAGTGTTTGGAAGCGGTGTCGACTCTTCCCTTTGGAGCTGGTCTTGTTCTTTATTCTCATGACTCGTAGATCTCTCTGTCCATTCTGTCTTATTTTTCGATATAGTCGCTCCTGTTTCAGTTTTCTCTCCGGGTTTAGTAGCTGGCTCCAGGCAGTCTCCCGTTCGATTGGCGTCTCTGATATCAATATTATCAGGAGTGAATTCTGGTGGGGTCGGGCGTATTTGGTGTCTTAGGCCCTCTAGTGATTCTTTTATGATAGGGAATATCTTGTCGAACTTCATAAGTTCGTTGTTCCCTGCCTGTATCAACACTATTCCAGTTTTATATATGGTGATGCATAATTCTGCTCTGCATCTTCTTGATGGTGAGGTCATTATTTTTGTGCCATGTGGGATGTTTTTCGTACCTTTTATGTTGAGCATACTTGTGAAGGCATTGCGCCATTTAGCCGTTCTATTAGTGTAAAATATCAAGTCATTAGTTATAGTGCCTTTCTCAGAATTAAAGTATGGATCGGCGAACAGTGTGTCCGCGTTTTTCTTCAGGGTATTATGTTTAAACTTTTTGGCTCTGTTTTTAGATAGCTTAGATGGATATTTTATGACCTGGGCATTTGAGCCATCTCGGTGTCTTTCGCCCATATTTGCTTCGCGTTAAAGGTCTTATGGTGACTCTTCTCTGTTAGTCTCTTAAATGTTCCAAGGATTAAGGTTAAATAGACGAATGCATAGATATCTTAATAATTAATATTCTTCTATAATAATGATATATCCAGGTTTCTCTGTTAAGTGATCTGCTTCTATGGTAGTGATAGATGACAGTTTCTCTTCCAGTTGATTTCTTGGGACCTCGTTCGTTGTGGTTTCGGGTAGCAGTAGTTATAATTGGCCCATATTGTGTTGTAATGGTTTAAAACTAGATATTACAAAATGTCCAGTAATTATAATTGGCCCATATTGTGTTGTAGTGATTTAAAGCTAGATATTACAGAATGTCCGCCGTTTTGGTACTTTGCTATGTACAGGGGTCTTTTTCTCTTTCCACTCATTCATTTAGCCCGTTTTCCCTTTCTTGCCTCAGATTAGAAACTGTTGTAGGCTCCTTTCTCTCTGTTTGGTACCTATTTGTCCTCTTTCCATTTCCTGCCTCTTGGTTGTTTACTTTCTGCAGTAGAAGAGGATGGACTAAGTGTCTCAAGCGGCCGCCATTTTAGGGTCAGGCGCGCCGCTTCGAATGCTTCCACGATATCTTTATTTAAATTATATTCTTTTCCTTCATCCTCCCCGCTATGCCTCTCACCCGCAAGCTCTCGCCGCCTCCCAATCTCGTCGTCGCTCTTCCTCCTCTGCTCCCGCTCCTCGCCCCAAGCCCCCAGCCGCGCCGGCAGTGTGTTCTCTCTCCGCTCCTCGGCCAGCCCCGGTCTCCGGTCTCCGGTCTCAGCGGTGAGCTGCAGCCACCATCGGCGCCAGGGACTCTCGGTGACCAGCACTGCAGCACCTCCACAGCGCCTCCAGGGACATCCAGCAGTCAGGGCAACGTGGACAGAGCCTCCCTCCCTTCGCGAAGACCACCACAGCGCAGGGATCAGCCGGTGCCTGGATATCACCTTCCCTCTCGTGTCCCTCGGACAGAAAACACCGCAGTCGATCTTCTAGGCAGTCCTGGTGGTCCGGTCCAGTGGGGAGCAATCGCGCTGGACTCTCGTTTCTCGCCTCCAGGTATATCGCCGATTATTTAACTCGATTCACAACGCTCCTTGTGTCGATGGGGGGGTGGGGGGGGCGAAGATGCGTTTTGTCTGGGTTTAACAGGGATTTAAACTAAATGTTAGTTATCCCTAACCCAGGAGCTCTCACAGTGAGCTCCTATGTTGCGGCCATCTTGCCTCTTAAAACTCTGCCTTCATCACTTTATCCAATTCTTGCTTAAATTTATTTAGTTTCTTTTTCTGCTGAAAATTGGAGTAACTAATTGTTTCTCCCCTTATTATTGACTTAAAGGTGTCCCAAACTATTTGAATCGAAGCTGTCTCATTATCACATGAGAAAAACTCGTTAATAATTTTGGCCATATGCTGCAGATAGTCCTCGTCCAGCAACAAATTCCTTTGAAATGACCATTGTCTACTAGGAACTTTATTTTGAGAGAATAATTGTATTTCTAATACAACAGGGTTATGGTCTGAAACCAGTTGTGGCATTATATCAATATTCACTTTCTCTAAAAGATCTGGAGAAATAAAAAAATTATCTAAACGAACAAACTTTTGGTGTGGGATCGAGAAAAAAGTGAAACCGGGTTCGGAAGATCGCAACCTATTCCACACATCAATCAGCCCGTTCCCTAGTACAAGTTCCCTAAGTGCTTTATAAGTTCTATTCTTGCGACCATTATACTTCCAAGTTGTCCTAATATTAAGATCAGCTTCAATATGCACATTTAAATCTCCACAAAAGATTATAGGTTGACACCAGGCAGCAAGCTCTAAGTTAACCGAATTCATTATCTCACTATCATCTAAATTCGGCCCGTACAAAGAACAAACAGTGAACCTATTTCCCTCAATATTCATTTCTGCTAGCCCCATCTCCCCCACTTGTCCGCTAAGGTTCTAACACATTTCCCTAACCCCTGTTTCATAAGGATAGCGACTCCTCTTTTTATCCCAGTCTGTTTTGAGCAAACTAGAAGTTCCAGACCTAAATGTTTTAGCAAATCCCTCTTATCCCAAGAGATATGTGTCTCTTGTAGGCACAGAATATCTATTTGTGATAGTTGAATTATTTTACGTAAGATGCCTTTTTTCTTAAAATCATTAGGGCCATTAATATTCAACGTACACAGTTTTACTTTCTTATCCATTATAATGCTTCAAAAGTGACAAAGTTGAAACTTCTCTGTTTTGACTCATACCACACAAACATGATAATAAATGGTCTGCTCTGCTGTACATTAAAAAATAACTACCGCTGTCTTACACCCCACCCCCCACCACCATCCCCACCACCACCACCCCCTAGCCTGCAACCAGCCCCCCACCCTACCCGCCCATTCCACAACATGAGGCATTGGGAGCATTAGTTCCTGGGAACCCTAGGTGCACCTCTGCTCCTTTAAATGGTTATGAAAAAAAGAGAAATATTGTCTAATAATAATCCATTTTCTTCAGATTGCTGGTGTTCACTCACAACAGTATCAGGCCACAAAAAACAAAAAAAGCGACTATGTCTCCTGAGTTAGAATTAATTTTTTTCCCCCATGAGAAAGCAACATAATTATTAAGCACATATACCCATTCTATAATGACATCAGATATTCCTTAGCCAATATTTCGGAAACAAAAAATGTTGTTTGTCCTTGAACCGTTACTTCCAACTTCGTCGGGTTTTGAAGATACACAGTCGCTCCTTTCTCCTGGAAACCTGCGATCAATTGCCGCACATGCCAACGTTTGGAAACCGTAGCAGGGCAAAAATCTGTCCGCACAAAGAACCTGCAGCCCTTTGCAGACCTCGGTTTATCAGGCCTAGCAAGGCCGAAGACCGCCTCTCTGGCCAAGAAGTTATTAAAGCGAATCAGAATTGCTCTGGGCCGTTCAATCTCAGATTGCCTTGGCTTCCTGATTACAAAAGGGAAGCGATGTGCACGTTCAATCACAGTGGACCAGTCCCAAGAGGTAAGCTCTGGAAAAGCGTCTTGGAAGAGATCACAAACAAATTTCCGTACATCGGGGCCCCCCATTTCTTCCGGAACCCCTAACATACGCAGGTTGCTCCTTCGTGATTTTCTAGTTCCGTGAGTTTAAAGCTTATGTCGTCCCTTTGAGCTTTGATGGTGTTAAGTTCAGTTTTTTGCGCTGCAACGACATCCTCTAGTGTAGATATTCTAGCTTCAGCTACAGTAACTCTGGAGGAGATATCTGAGCAAATCTTGGTGGCTCGCCTAACCGCATTTTGCACCTTTCTACATGTAGCTTGTGTACGGGAGATTTCCATTATTGTTTCTGCTCTATGAGCTACCATTGTGTTATATATCATAGCTAAAGTCACCTCGGAATCACTATGTGGGTCATAGGGCTGATTGACACCGGAGCTCCCTTCTTGGAGTGTAGCTTCCATCGCTGCCTCCCCCGCCTCTAATGTTTTGCCCTTTGTGCCTGATTTCCTGCTTTTATGCCTTTTAATAGTTGCAACAGACGCTGGTGAGATCTCACTTATTCTGGAATCTTCAGCCATACTACTTTCATCCGGATAATCTGCCCAAGCCTTGTCAATACTCTCGTCCGAGGAGTAATCTGACATAGAATAAAAGTTGTCAGCCGTCTCTTGTAGAGCTAACGAATCAGAACCTGTAATATCCGTCACCAGAGGCACTGTTATCTCCTCCAAAATCGCATTTAGCTCAACGGGGTCAGAGAGATTCGAGCCCGGAGCCATTTGAACCCCAACTCCCACAATGCACCCACTCGGGCTTTTTTCAGCGTTATCCCTAACTACAGGATGCATTCCCGGACCAACAACAATTGTTGGTGCAGTGGTATCCACACCACCTTGAATTTGCTGGCCCACTAACGTGCTTTCGCAAGGCTCTTGTAAGTTAATGCGCATTGCTTGCTTTTCAAACATTTCGGGTAGCGTTTGCACTGTGGAGTTTACATTGTGCGTTTTCTTTCGCTCACCTCCTTTTTTGGAGTTCAGCTCCGATTCTGGCTGCAGCCCGTTCGGCAGGGATGTCTCCCCCGCAGTTGTCTCCTCAGCGCCGACCCATGTTTTACAGCTTCTAGTAGTTGGGGGTTTCGTAGGAGGTTTTGGCGGCATCCTGGTTCGCGAGCTGGTTCCCCCACACAGGTACGCTGACAATCCAGGAGAGAAGGGAGGGAACCACCACACGGACACACGAGGGGAACCGAGACAAAGACGCACAGCTATCATGGACTGGTGAAAGGTGAGCGTCCCCTGACGATTAAAGGGCGCAGCCGCCAGTCATGAGCGGGTAGCAGCAGATGGTAGTAGTAAGCTTCTCCACCGGACCGTACAGCTGCACATCCACCGAACCGCTGATCAGCTGTCCGAATTCCCCTTAAGCAAATTCTGGCATAAAACCGGTGTGTTGAACTGTGCGAACACCAGAAGATTTTCTCCTCTTTTTTCCCCGACCAGGGAGCAGAGTGCAGGCACCTCACTCAGCCACTGCAGCGGCCGCCATCTTGCCTCCCCAATGATGGTCCCTGATTTTTTCCGATCTTCCATTTTGCAATTTGTATTCCGCAATATTTGCGCCATGCTCACAGCCCTTGCATTTGGTGCATTTCCAGAATCCAGGTGTTGTTAGCCATGAGGTCTTTTTGGTTGCTTAATTTGTAGATGACTCTTGGTGAGAATATCACATAGGGGTGACGTTTTCCTATATGTGATATTTGGTGATGCAGTTAAATTTTCTTTCAGAGTTTCATCTAGGAGTAAGATATTCCAATTTTTCCTTAGGGCCTTCTTCAGTTCGTCACTCTGATTGTTAAAATCCATGATCAAGCGTGTTACGCTGTTAGTCTCTCCTGTTTCAACATTCATTCCCTTCATTTTGCCACTTCTGGGTACTAGGAGATCTGTTCTCTTTTTCAAATTCATCCTTGCTTTTGCTGTTTCGATAACTTCATTTGGGTAACCCCTTTCCCGGAATCGATTGCTCATTCCTTCTATTTCCTCTTCCAGATCCTCCATCTCAGAGCAGTTTGTTTTTGCTCGTAACATCTGTCCATATGGAATACTCCACTTAAGCTTCGCTGGATGCCCGCTGTTAGCATGAAGTATGCTGTTACAAGATGTAGATTTTCTATGTATCTTAGTGCATAGGTGGTCGTTCTTCACAAAGGTTTCTACATCCAGGAAGACAAGACTCGTTGCACTGATGGTTGATGTGAAATGGAGATTGTACTTGTTATTCTCCAGCGAATCAATGAAGATTTGAAGCTCTTCTTTACTTCCGTCCCAGATGACAAACAAGTCGTCGATAAAACGACACCAGATCTTGATTTTTGAATGTTTTTTCTTTTCTTGTTCCACAATCTCATTCTCCCAGATTGCCATCAGGAGGTTTGCATACGTTGGAGCAAATGATGTCCCCATTGCGGTTCCCTGTTTCTGCAGGTACAGGTTCCCCAAGAAGAGAAATGCATTGTGTGTCAGGCAGTAGATTAGCATGTCTATCAACATTGCAGAGTGTTCCAGATGGCTCACTGATCGTGTCTCCAAGGTCTTCTCAATGGCTCTTACTCCATCCTCATGGCGTATTGAGGTGTAAAGAGAAGCAACATCTATCGTTGCCATCAGATAGTACGTCTTCCACTCAATCCCTGATATTTTATTTAAGAAGTCCATATATATATATATATATATATATATATATATATATATATATATATATATATATATATATATATATATATATGTATATATATATATATATATATATATATATATATATATATATATATATATATATATATATATATATATATCACTATAAAACAAAGGTTACAGGGTTTATAGTTAGGTAGTTGGGGTCAGAATTTACTCATAGAAAAACTGAAAAATCCAGTCGTTATAGTTAGCAGAGTTGCCTATAACTCACGCCCCGCAATGCACTGAATAGGAACCCACATATAACTTCACTCATGACATGGTCAGTGACATCACTCATGACATCTCAAATGACATCACTGATGACATCATTGATGAAATCACCCACAGCATCTCTGATGCACCCACTCACACCACTATACAATCTTTTATACGCCCACTGCCACTCCCACACAACCATTCACAAACCCATTCTTAGAGCCATACAAGTACTTACAGACCCATTTACTGATTCATAGATCTACACACACATCCGCTCGCTCACCCATACTGGCACTAATACAACCATTCACTAACTAATACAGCCATTGACATATCCACTCATACACCAATACAAGCACTCACACACTAAGGGGTCTATTACAATGTCAGGCAGAAAGCCTCCTCACGACAGTCGGATTCTCCTCCACTGTGTCGGAGACCTTCCGACCGGCTCATTCGGTTTACAATCCTCCCGACCGATTATGATGTTCGCGGTCTGAAGGTAAACCGTGCGGTCATTCTGAATTGGTTCTGACCAGCTCTCTGAAGATTCGGGTTGGTCGGAACCACATCGTACATCCCTGATAGAGCATGATTTTCCAAATAAAATCTGCTCAATGAAATCCACCCATGTATATGTTTAATAAATACTAATGCTTGAAAACAAAACATTAAATACGCACTATTTACAATGTATGACATAAAATGTGTAGATAGGTTTTGTGATTTTCTTTAGTTTGTACACTGTTGGAGTGTACAACGCAAAATATATAGTTAAACTGGTACAGTGATTAATTTACCTGAAGAATAACAACATGATTGTGCTAAAATAGAAAGTATGACAGAAAATGGATGTTTGGAGGGGTTTGGCCAGCTGTCGACGGGAATGGCCGCACGGTAGCTGAGCTCTGTCGAGCCACTCAGTGGCCGAGCTGCGCTCATCTCATGAGGCCTTTGCAGTTCAATTTGACGAATATGAAGGTAGAATGCGGCGCTATAATATCCGAATTTTGGAATGGGCGGAGGGGCCAACCGCCTACCTCTATGTTGAAGAGCTCATCCTGAAGCGTATGCAGCCAAGGGGTTTGTCCAATGGAAGTGAAACAGGCTCTCAGGAACCAGATCAAATATGCCATGTTATTCCCCGCGAAGCTTAGAATTGAATCGGATGGTAAACTGTGGTTTTTCACCAATCCTGAAGATGCCTGGGACTGGCTCTAGGGCTGGAGTACGGTGGGTAAGAAATCTCACAAATTGACACCAAACGCTAGGAAACTCAACGAGTGGCGACAGCAACCTCGATCTCCTCCTCTCTCTGAGGCGACTTCTCAGGGCCCCACGGGGTGATCATGTAAGACTGAACTTGCCAGAGCCCTTCACAGGGTTTTCTTGGTCTGCAAGGTTATGATGTAGTTACTGTCCACTTTGTCGGTTGTGTTTCTCTCTTCTCCATGTGTTTTTGGATGTACTGTTGTCTCTGGTGTGACTGCCTCTGTGTCTGCTTAAATTTTGATGCATAGGCTTTAGTGAATCCTTATCTTTGAATGTCTAATAAGGCTGTAGTAAGTTTTATTTCGGGGTGTTGGTGCCAGGGATGGCGCTTGTTTTACTATTTCCTGGTTCCCGAAGTTGGTGTCGGTGGGCGACAGGTGCTCTGCAAGTTTGGGGTGGCGGGTGGTTTCAGGCCCACTCAGCAGGAAGGCGGGTTGGGGGGGATAGGGGGATTGTTGTTTTTGTTTTTTCTGTTTGGTACCGGTACACACTATTGTTCTCCTCTCCATTCTTACACTTAATTTTGCTGTCATCGACACAAGTGACATCCACCTAAGCCGTTCACAGCCATGCTTGATTATCCAACACCACATAATTCCCATTGAACTGGTGTGATGGCATGAGGTTTGACACTTAACTTGTCCACCTGGTACATTAACGGATTGGGGGACAAAATTAAGCGGGGCATTGTGTTGCAATAAGTTAAGAGTAAGGAGCTTGATCGTGTGTTATTACAGGAGACACACCTTGTTGGGAACTCCTGTGGCACCCTGAATAGGAAAGGGTACAAAATGGTAGTCCATTCTGGCTTTACCTCGGGTTCCAAGGGGATGGGGATTTTACTTTGAAGGGGTTGTCCCTATATCATCCATAACACCTGGACTGACCCCCAGGGCAAATACGGCTCCTGGGAGGAACGTGTTGTTAACGTCATTTCTGTGTATGCCCCCCCCCCGGACTACAGCGCCTGACGCAGCGTTTCTTAGGTACCCTGCTATTGGACCTGCCACTCAGGGTGCTGGTGTTGGGAGTGGATTTTAATCTCAAAATGGAGGTTTCTTCGGACCGTCTCCCTCCCCGGGGGGACCCACTAGAGGATTATACTTGGAGTTTGCGAATGCCCTGGGGGTTGTGGATGTTTAGCGGTGGTTCAATCCGTCGCACACCCGTTTCACATTTTAATCAGGGGTGCACGGTAGCCAATTGCGGATAGATTACATATTTACTCATGCCCAAGATGTTCATCTTTTTATGAAGTCCAGTTGACTGGCCCGTGGAATCGCACACCATTCTCCAGTCCTAGCGATTCTAGGATCTCGTGGGAGGGGGGGGGGAGCCCCTACTCCATTTCTATAAACCCAGGGGCACTAAAAATTCAGAATATCAAAGAGGCTCTCCGTAAGGACAACAAATATTATTTTGCTGAAAATATTGGTTCTGTCGACTCTGCAGTGACACTTGGGGGGGCCTTTGGGGCAGTCATAAAGGGCAGGGCTTTATAACTCATGGTGGGACACAGGGAAGAGAGATCCAGGAGAGTGCTAGAGCTGGAGGCGGATGTCTCAGATCTGGAGGAGTCGGTCGCTCGGGATCCTGACCAAGCCACATGCCACAGCCTCGCTATTAAGAGACAGGATTATTGACAGCTTCTCTTTGAAGACATCGCAGCGCGCTCTCTGGCTTCCCTGCACAGGATCTACGAACAGGGTGAATGGACAGGCAAACTCTTGGTGTGGCTTGAACAGCAGGAACAGGCTGCCTGGTGGGTCTGCACAATAGCGAATCCTGAGGGTACTCTTCTTACCAACCCTCAACAAATTGCTGACACATTTGGTAGCTACTATGAGGAGTTCTGTACCAGTTCTCCCACGTCTCAGGCCCCACTATCGGCTGACCTCCTGGTTACTATATACATCCCCACTATTTCCCTACAAGACAGAGAGACCTTGGAGGCAGACATTACGGTGACGGAGGTTCAAAAGGCTATCCAAGATGTCCGTCCGGTAAAGCTATGGGCCCTAATGGGCTTCCCATTGAGTTATTTAAACCTATGTCACTTTTATTTGCTCCTCACTTGTTAAATTTATACAGTGAATATTTTGAGTCGGGTGTCCTCCCCGCAGAGATCCGAACTAAGTATGAGCGCAAAATCCGTTACGCTCGCGGATTTTGCAAATGTTCGGTAAATTCGCGATCCACGAACTCCCGTGAATTTACCGCGAATTCGCAAATCCGCGAGCGGCGGATTCCGGGGGCAAAAGTTCAAGCCTTGCTGGCCTGTTGTAACTATTTTACGATGGCGCCGGCAAGCTGCCAGCGCCATCCTAAAATAGTTACTAAATTAGCTTCAACAGGAAGCTCTAATAGATAAAATAAAGCAGGTGCTCGAGCGCCTGCTTTATTTTATCTATTAGAGCTTCCTGTTGAAGCTAATTTAGTAACTATTTTAGGATGGCGCTGGCAGCTTGCCGGCGCCATCGTAAAATAGTTACAACAGGCACAAAACGGTGGCGTCTTCTTGAATAAATATGAAGGGCAGGGTTCATTCTGGCACGACGGTCCTGGCACAAAAATTAAACCTCAACCGGAAGCACTTACAGATATCAATTAAGCATGTGCCCTAGTTGAAGCTTAAATTCAGTGACTCATTCATCGGCCCAAAAAACAATCGTGAGCGTTGTCAAGGCTGGGCAGATGTGCCTTCTTCCCAAATATACCATCGAAAATCAGCTGTGATGCTGGACAGAGGGCTTTGCATCCTTGAATTTCACGAGCGCAATCCTCGAGCTGTTCCTGTGGCCAGGAGCTTCTGTATCTTCATCTGCTGCTCTGATCGGTCTCTGACCTTTTATACACACAAGAGGCATGTGCACTCGCATGGAAGCCCCGTCCGTTTGGCCCCGCCCACACACTCGTGGTGTGCACCGTCTTCCCGCCATTTACCCACTATGATAGCTCACTCTAGGGACCCCTGCGCCCTTCGGCGCGATTGCATAGTAACACACACCTGGTCGCTGTAGACAACTCTCTGGCACTTTAGGTAGCTGTAGTGTAGTAAAAGCACTATACATTTACCCAACGAGGTAGCACTTACTGATTATCCAGTAGAAAGTACTCCAGTTGAGTAGAGGTATGGCACAAAACGGTGGCGTCTTCTTGAATAAATATGAAGGGCAGGGTTCATTCTGGCACGATGGTCCTGGCATGGAAGCCCCGCCCCAAATCCGCCGATCCGCAAATCCGCAAAATCCGCGGATTTTGCGGATCCACGATCCGTGAATACGTAAATCCGTGAATCGTGGATCCGCAAAATCCGCCCATGCTTAATCCGAACCGCAGGTATTGTGGTCATTCATAAACCACACAAGCCTGTTGAGGATTGTAAATCGTATCGCCCCATATCACTCTTGAGGGTCGAGGCTAAGATCCTGGCCAAACTTCTGGCGAATCGACTCCTCCAATATATCACTGATCTGGTCCACCTAGATCAATCAGGGTTTATGCCGGGGAGAAATAAGGCCCGGAACTTGTGTTGAGTACATGGGGTCCTTGGCAGAATCAACACCATAGTGGAAGACGCGATTCTGTTATCATTGGATGCCTCTATGGCATTTGATACCATAGAGTGGGATTTTCTTTTGGCTGTTTTGACTCGCCTGGCGTTCGGGCCCAAACTCATACGTTGGATCCGGCTATTGTATACTCACCCTACCGCCCATGTCATCGTTAATAACCATCGCTCCGCCACATTTGCGCTTCATCGGGGCACGAGGCAAGGCTGCCCCTTGGATACAGGGGCTTAAATGGACGGCGTATCACGAGGACGGCATCTAGCTTTATGCTGACGACATCCTCCTGTACTTGGCTTCCGCCTAGCGGTCACTGCGATGGGTGCTCCATATTTTGTCACATTTTTGGCGCCCCCTCTGGATATCGGATAAACTGGCCTAAGTCCCAGATGTATGCCCTGTGGGGTCTCCCCTGACGTGACCTCGGGGCTATAAGATTCCTGTGGCTCCCTGGGGTTTTCGGTGTTTGGCCATTTTCATCACTTGATGCCAATCTCTTTTTCGAACAAAACCTACTCGGACCTCTTCAGCGTTTTAAATCCGATGACATACATTAGCGCTCTCTCCCTCAAACTATCCTCGGGCGCGTGTTCCTGTTCAAAATGCTCGCACTTCCGCATTTTTTTTATGCCCTGCAGAATACCCCCAACCCGCTCCCGGATTCTTATTTTTCCCAAATTGATGGCGTATTGTGGGGCTTGCTGTGGGGGGACCATACGCCCCGAATAGCAATGAACAAGCTCACCATGGGTCGGTATGATGGGGCCATCGGTCTACTGGATCTCAGACTATATTATCAAGCGTCCCAGTTGATCGCAGTCAATAGATGGGTGTTTGAAACCCACGACAAGCCTAATTTCCATACGGATCATTGGCTTATGGGGAGTGTAGCTATAATAAAGCCCTCTACACCAATCCCCGCAAACTTAGTTTAACAGGCCCCATGGCACACACGGTCGAGATATGGCACGGTGTCACCAAAAAGCTGGTTTGACACAAGCGTCTGACGAAAGCGACCCCTTTATGGGAACCCGATGTTCTGGGTCACCTTAGCACATGTCCAGGGTTTGACAAATGGGATTTAATCGGAATTTTCACGGTTAGAGACATTTGGGTTAAGGGGAGACTGCCCTCGTTTACAGAGCTTCAAGAAAAATACCATTTGGCTCCATCTGAGACATTCAGATACTTGCAGATTTGTCACGCTGTGTCCTCCGCCCTGCCGAAGGAAGGCCCCCTCCCCGACTTGTCCCCCCTGGAAGACCGGCTGTTGTTGGATCCCATGGACCACAAGGCCATCACAATTACATAGAAGAAGCTGGTCAACAACCATGCTGAGCCAATGCTGAAATTAAGGGGGGGGTGGGAGAGGGATCTGGGAGAGAAGGAGGATGACATGTGGCGGGACGCATTAGCCTCACCTCGAGAAGTCGTCATCCCCATGCGCATGTGGCTCCTCCAATTCAAGATCCTCCACCGGGCCTACTTTGATGCTAAATTATTGTTCAAATTAGGTAGGTACCCCGATCCACTTTGTCTCCGACACTGTAACCAAGAGGGTACTTTCATTCACATTTTATGGGACTGCCCACGTATTCAGGATTACTGGGGGAAAATTGCCTGCCAACTCGAGAGGGCGGGAGGTAAATCCCTTGGGTAATCTCCACAGCTATGTTTACTCAATATTTGGGGGGGGGTGACTCACCTCACACATGCTGAACAGACATGGGCCTCAATGGGATTTATTATTGCCAAACGGAATATTGCGCAGAAATGGTGGGTGGAGGCGGTCCTGCTCTTGGTTGACTGGGCAAAGGATCTGGACACCACCATGGTTGCTGAAAAGTCAGTATTCGAGGGACAGGGTTGCCCCAAGAAATGGGATCAAACATAGGGGAAATGGAACAAGTACAGAGGGGACATTTGCATCTCCCCGACGGTGGAACTCCAGAAAGAAAGGCATACACTGATGGCCCAGTTGAAGGCGGAGGTGCTCGCTTCTCGACCTTAGGTGGGGTGTTCTTGTTCTCTTCAGACCCCAGCCGCCTGTTACAACATATTTGTGTTCTCTAGATAGCGTTGTGTCTTATTGCTGATTAGACATTGTATGAACGTATGGCTCCGCATGGAACCCTATCCCATTAAGGAGTAAATATCAATATGATAATGTATGTATTGGAGGGGGGATTTCTTACAGTGAATTTGTGTTGCATGTACCATTACCCGGTTGTTGTCAAAATAAAATAAAAAGTTTAATTAAAGAAAACAGAATATGGATGATTAAATGAGAATTATCCTGTCTGTCTAATCAAATGTTTTTATGTTTTCTGAACTGCAGGAATCAGCTTTGAAACACCATAAACATGGTTTATTCTTTGTGAAAGTTCATGTAGGCTTTAGAAATGAATTTTCTCTTTAGTTAAAATATTGTAGGCCGAAGACATGCCAGGGGATGTGCTTCCGTGCTCCTGTCTTTGTATTGTTTCAAACGCTTCCTTAAGAATGTAGATATTAGTTTATTTCTGAATAGAACATTATAGGTTCTTTCCTGCCTAGGTGAAGTATGTAGTAGACTCAGATAAAACTGTTTCAACATTTATGTACAAATGTAGCTGTAGTTCTTCCTCTTCCTCTCTAGGAAGTTATACAATTCTTAGACAAAGCATGCTTAGAAAATATTTGTAAAGTCATAGTCAGGAGATTGTCTTACTATAGTCATGGTCCAATGGAGAGGCTTGTTGAGAGATGTAATAGAAACATTTTATCAGAGATAAAGAAGAACTGTACTATAAAAATTAACTGTGGGAAGGTGGTGGTTGGGTCCTTCACAAGATTTGTGACTTGACCCTGCGTTTGTGGTACGCTGTATGCCACGCTGATTCCTGATGACTCTGGCTGGCGTATCCTGGAAAATCCTAAGAGACTTTACTAAAGACTTTGCACATCATTGGCTGGTGATGCTGTTTGTGCTATAACCTAACAGCCGTGGGTTTAGCCTTTCCGACTAATTGAACGCTGTGCATTAATATTTTAATTTCGGAAGGTTCATAAGAGAACTGTCTATGCAGATGTTTTCTTTCTCTTTCTCTCCTCTATACCTGATGTTTGATGATTTTGAGCATTTAAACTGTTATGCTTGTTGTAGAATAACCTGTAACTTTGAGAACTATGCAATTACATTATTCTCTGTACTTGTGCTTGACCATTCATATTTTGAATAACAAAGAGAAAATATTCAGAAAATAATAGTGTTTGTCTTTATTCATGGGTTTTGAGTTATTTGACATAATACTGTTGTTTATTGATGAATAGCTTACTCTTTCATTACAGGTCCTCTTGAGAGAGTAGCTCTTCGACTTTCATTACTTAATCCCTTTGTGCTCCACCAAAGATCCATTGGAGGATCATTGATACTGCTAACTGAATAATAATGACTTATGGGCCTGACATTAGACTTATGTTTCCATTAGTATTATAGTATTCGGTGTGGGACTTATGCTGATAAAAAAAACACTGCTTTCGCTGCATCCGTTTTTTTGTAGTTGCATCAGATGGTAGTGAAAAGAGGAGTGTAGGACAGGACATATTCAAACAGTTTATGATATATGTTGAGTTTTTACCTTTATGCCACATTGAGGTTTGTTGAATCTCAATGGAAAGAAGTTAGCGGGTCCGCCATAGGCCCAAGATCCCGGGATAAGCCTAAGGGCTGTCTTAGTGTGGCATACACTAAGCTTTATGTGTGTTGTCTGCTGTTGATGTGGTACTAGGGGGTTGTCGAACTGAAAGTTACTGCACAGGGAACTTTGTTTATTGAAGTAGTGGAGGTTTATTTGGGTCACTTCAGAAACGCAACTGGGGAAGCCCTGAGAACCTTTCACATGCAAGAGAGCATAATCACGCTGGATGAGGTTGTGCTGGAGTGTAGAAATCCTTAGAGTACATGAAATTAGTTTTGTATTTCTTTTATTGGAGCCGACAAGCTGTGTTTATGTAGTTTGTTTTGTTAGTCAAAGACTTGAAAAGACATTGACGTTGATTTTGTAAAGGGAGGATCAGTAGAAGGAGTAATACTGATGAAACAAAGTGCTGCGCTGGTATTGGTCAGTTGGTGAGAAAAACATCACAAGGTGCCGCGCTGTTATAGGCTAGTTAGGGTAAGTTACACTGTGATTGAAAAGTATAAATAATTTTGATTGGAGGTAGAGATCATAACACGTAAGAGAATTTTGTAGATTTACATACTAATACGAACTTATAGTTAGTGAAGAAACATGAAGATAGCAAAATTGTTGAAAACTTTGTTTAGCAAAGATGAGCCAATACCAATTAACGAAGGAATTTGTTTGGCTCCTGAAGGAACGCCTACATCATTCATGGCATTAGAAAGGGGTTATCATACTTGTACCTGGTTAGACAATTGGATGAAATATACAGAACATGATGGTAGTATGACTTTCCCTGAGAATGGTACCTTAAATACTAGGATTGTATAAAATTTGAGAAGATGAATGAATAATTTGAGTCCAAATCCAAGACCTATGCAGTACAAAGCTCTTGAAGAGTGGGATTACTAAGCATATAAAGGGAAAAGAGATAGACAGCAGATTTGATATAGGAATATAGTGAGTAGATACTCTGAAGCAAAATGGGATGCCCGTAAGAAGGTGTGTAGAAGGGATGTTGTTGAAGGGACTAGAATGTTTCCAGTTAGAGAAGCTGAAACGAGTGAAGGGGGAAAATGCAAAGTGAAAATGAAAAATACAGAACCACAAGAGAAAAATAGATATTTCATGAATAATACAGATGAAATTGATGAAGATTTCCTGAATGAGTTATTAATGAATAGGCCTCCATCATATCAGGAAGAGCAAATTAATGCAAGTGTTTCAAGAGTTTCATCAAGTGCAAGTGCACCTTTAATTCAGATTCAAGAGCCCATAGATAGATCATCTGAAGGTGTTAGACAAATTCAAAATGTGAATAGAGAAGAATCAGGTATAATGAAAATAATGAAGAATCCAGATAATTTGTCAGTACCAGTGACGATTGGTCCTATAGTTACATTATATAACGATGGACAAGGACAAGGACTTACTAGAGTGCATGCTTTAACTGTTCTCAATAAATATACTCATTCGAGTTTTAGACGGACAGCTGTAACTAATGAGAGAGCTAATGAAAATAGTGGTACGAATGTGAGCGTAGATAGGCACAAGTGTGACAAGTGGTTGATGGTTCGAAGAGGAATGAAAAGGCTAAAAAAGTGATATATCTTGCTCCCAAGAAATTAATGCAAGTTGAAAGAAGAACAAATTCACTGATACCTGGTAGACCGAAAAGTGAGTCAGGTGAAGATGTACAGAGATCAGTAGGTTCATCGCCATAAGAATTAGATGAATGTGTTACAAAAACGAGTAATGCGCTGGATAGTACTTACATCACGTGCCCAAGAACTGCTGCTGTTGCTAACTAAACTGCTGCTATTGCATTTTGCACAGACCATATCATTTTAAAGTTTCTACTATTTTACCATGTTTTTACTATTATAATATAAGTGCTGCTTGACAAAACAGTAATTTACCTGTTTGCCCTTACTCCTCGGTCCACCGCGGGAAGTCCCGTTTGTGCGGAGGGAGCACTGGAATACTCCACCTTTGGAGTAGAGGGTCGCACTCTAGCTTTTCGCTACTTGTAGGAAGAGCATATTTACCTCAATGCTCAGCCGGACGCGCAGCGACAAAGGCACGCCTAAGGCAAGCCCGTCTGCGCCCATCTGCGCCCAGCCAGGACCAGGGGCCAGGACCCCTGCACAAAACTCCCAAATTACATATTCCAGAGAGGAATTGTATAGCTATAACAATAAAGGGAGAAGAAACTATAAGAAGATTAAAGAGGTGACAAATACCGCATGTATATTAAAGAAGTGTAGGTTTTGCACACATACTCAGAAAATAACTCTTAAAACAGAAAGAAAACATAAATCAATATCAGACAGGCCCAATATTATGCCTGGATGGAATTTAGGGCTGATCAACAGCAGATCACTGCCTAAACACTCAACTGAAATGCAAATTCTGTTAGCGGATACTAAACTAGATGCCTTATTTATAACCAAAAGTTGGCTTAAGGAAAACTCCTTGCCAGGTATAGTCATGGCACTCCCACCAGAGTATGAGATACACAGGCTACATAGGATAGGCCAGTTAGAGGGGGTGTTGCTATCCTCATAAAAAAGGGTTACAAGTGCATTACAGAGCCACTGGCCTTGAAAGGATGTGAATGTCTCTCCTCCTCGATTTTCCTTTCTTCAAATTGTACCCAATCAGGCCTCTTAATTTACCGTCCGCCAGGTCCTCACAGGGAATTCCTAGAAGAACTGCCAGAAGCGTTGACCAGTCCTTTACTAAAAAAAAAGACACATCACTATTCTGGGAGAACTGAATCTGCACCTAGAAAACAAGGAACTTTCTAGCACAAATAGTCTCCTATCAGATCTGGAAAGTTTACATCTGACCCAGCTAGTAACATCGGCCACACATAACAAGGTATATACCCTAGATTTAGTAATCACAAACAATCCGGACATGAAAGTGGCTTTACCAATACCAGTCCCCTGGTCAGACCATTACTTCATCCCAATAGAATTGAGGAAGCCAGGAAAGGAAAGCAGGGAAGGTTCAGCCACGGTAATAACGAAGAAAAGGTGTTGGGCCAAGATCAACCAGCTAGAATGGGAGAAGGCACTAACAAATATGCCAAATTTAGAGACAGATGAGCCAAGCTGAAGCAGGGTAGTCAAGATGGGAATCATGGATCAACAAATCTTTGGACCTAATGGCCCCCAAATCAGCGGTAAAGCCTAAAACCAGAACTAGAGCTGCAGGATGGTTCAAACCCCAGCTCCTAGAATTAAAAAAGCAATGCAAAAGGCTTGAAAAGGAGTAGAGGAAATCCTACGAGCCCTCCTTAAAATCTGATCATAAAAAAGCAATTAGGAACTATCACGAGAATATCAAAATAAGCCAAGCTAAATTCTTTGAGGAATAAATAAACAGTGCTCAAAACTCCTCAAAGGAATTGTTCCGAGTAATTAAGTCGCTAACTAACCCAAGCTCTGCCACTGGCCCTATTGAAACATTGGCAGAGAGATGTAATTACCTGGCCACTTACTTTCTCTCTAAAGTAACGGACATATGCAGCAATTTTAAAAATAGGGGAGACCCTGATCCAGAAAGGGAAGAAGACTCAGAATCAGTACTTCCACAGCAAGTGTTGACATACTTCCCACCCTTTGAACAGAACGAGTTTATAGCACTGATGGAAAAGGTGAAGTCTGGCTCTCCTCTGGACCCAGCCCCCCCACAAATACTTAATGTGAGAAGTTGGCCTGGCTTATGCTGTCCACTATTCTAGTGGGCACCTTGCACCAGTCCAAACGACCCTTATTAATGGTAGGTTGAAGACAACCTTTATAGAAAGCTATCCTAGTGGTAGCTGTGGAGAGCAGCCTTCAGGCTAAGTCTTGAAGGAATGTAAAGCAGCTTGTTTTACCTGTCTATAATCTCGTGAATGACCAAATAAAAAGGAGAACCACACCAGGTATATGTATTTATTCTAAACACATCACTCTAGTCTCTTTATGAGGCTAGAGGCAAAAGTACATTCAGTAAACGTAATTAGCACACAGTAAATTAGCACAATATACGTTGAGCCCTAGGGGCATACCAAACCATATATTAAGCAAGTGGTATAACAACCATGACTGTCATAGAGACAAGGCCTAGAGCCTGTAGAACCGCTGCGGCCACCGGGAACCACCCAAGGTAGTGGCACAGGGGGCCCACGGGGAATGCGTGCAGTGTTGAAACACAGCAGCGAATCACCTTTAGCTTCTATTGGGAAAGTCGCGGTTGGAATTTTAAAGATAAAGTACACTTAGAAGAGGACTTGGAGCAAACCCATTTAGAGCTAGGAGGTTCTAGAGTCAACACCCCCAGGAGCACCAGAGTACTCGAGTTACCTCATTCAGGGAAGCCGGGTGCATAAGTGTCTTTTCATGTCAGGTTTGGTCGTCGTTTTCAATGGCGATCTGCTACAAAGTGCTGCTGGCGTCCAAGTGGAAAGTGTGCAGATGGATCCAAGCCTGGATCACGGATGAGAATAACCGGAAAGCAGAGGGGACAGAGTCTGGATCACTTGCCAGTGACCAGGAAGACGATAGGCAGATGCCCACCGATGTCGGGTGATTTCAGGTGCAGAAGTTGAAGCTTGACTCTTCATCCACGAGGACCAGGAGGCGTTGCAGATGACCAGCTGCTGGATTCGAGCTGTCCCCAAAGGACGTCGAATGCTGCAGTGTCCGTTTCCGGATTGGACCCAACAAGGCTTGGCAACAGCAACCCACACAGGAAGTAGACATTGGCTACGGTGCAGACCAGCAAGGTCTGAGGGACTCACGATGTGGTAGGAAGTCAGGGCACATCTGGAACAACCAGGGAAGCCCAACAAAAAGTAAAGTTACCTTCGAGGGAACCCACCAGTTGACAGGCCGGGGATCGCAAAGGGGCCTCAAGCAGAAACGCTAGAAGCGGGCTCACGGAACACTCGTGGAGTGTAGGCCCACAATCTTTGGTGCAGATGGTGCTTGTGGATTGGAATACAAGTAGCCCAATGCACAACTTCGGACAAGCTCGGGAAGTTGATGCACTAGCAAATGTGCACGTTATCCAGGAGTTCCGGTCCTACATTACTCATGAGGGCTGCTGATCTTAGCTTTGCTGGGATCTCATGTCGGCCTCTGAGAAGTCTGGAAGTCCATGTCCTGAGTCACAAACACTTCGGAGTCCGCCGAAGCTTCAGAAATGCAGACTCACAAGATGCTTCTTTGGTGCCTGCTTGAGCAGGGGAGTCACTCCTTGACCCCAAGGGAGATTCTTCAGTCCTCTAGTCATTAGTAGTGTGTTGAAATCCAGGTTTCAGCTTCAGAGTTTCGTTCAGGTATAATCTAAAGTCCTGTTGCCAGGGGTCCCTTACTTATATTGAAGAAAGGGGTTGGACATACTCTGGGGACCCACCTATGGGAGAATCTGGGAAAAGGTGTGGTTACACCCCTTTCCCTTTGTCCAGTTTTGCGCCAGAGCAGGGGATGAGCGCCCCTGCAACCGGTTTGAACTGGGTTATGCACAGGGACACCAAGTGTGCCTCAAGAACTGTCTGAAAGAACTCTCTGTGTACCCCCACCCAGCCCCTATACCATAAAGCCTGGCTGGGAGGTGGTTACACCTCCCTGTGACAGGAAACCTATAGCACCCAACATCACACCAAATTTACTGAGGGTATTAAATCAATCCCTAGAACTAGGCGAAGTCCCAGGGGCCTGGAAACATGCAGTGATAAAGCCCCTATTAAAAAAACAAATGCAGATACAGGACAACTGGGGAATTATCGACCGATATCCCAGCTACCATATGCAGGCAAGCTGCTAGAAAAGCATGTAAACAGAAACCTGTTTGAGTTTCTTTAGAGCCACCAATGTCTCGATCCAATGTCTCCATCCAACTTAGATGTGTTTTCGAGCACAACATAGCACGGAATCCACATTACTGGTAGTAGTAGAAGAGTTGAGACAATCACTAGACCAGGGGAAATCCACAGTGCTTCTCCTGTTGGACCTGAGCGCCACTTTCGACACGGTGGACCATCAAATACTTGGCAGAAGGTTAGCTAACATTGCTATACAGGGTGACACACTTAAATGGCTGTCATCCTTCCTGAACAAAAGAACCTTCCAAGTACAAGAAAACTGTACTTTCTCAAAAACTATGAGATTAGAGTGTGGCGTTCCACAGGGATCAGCCCTGAGCCCAACCCTCTTTAATATATATATGGAGCCCCTGGCTGAGATTGTACAAGAATTCAACATATCAATTACCTCGTATGGTGATGATACACAACTGGTGATATCACTAGACCCAAAAAACAGCAGAGATAGGGAGAAGATGTCTTCCTGCCTGATAAAAGTCAAAGATTGGATGACGAGAAGCTGCCTAAAGCTGAATGGGGAAAACAACCGAGATATTATATCTTGGCAATAAACTGGCACCCACCCCCATTTAGCCTGGCCAGCCTGTTTAGGCAAGGTACCTATACCTATAGACATAACGAAAAGCCTAGGTCTCTGGATAGAATCCGACCTGTCTATGGGGACCCAGGACAAAAAGGTAGCTACAACATGATTCGGACTACTAAGAAGCCTAAGGAAAATTCTGGGCAGGGTGCCAATTCATCTAAGGAAGACAGTGGTCTACTCTCTGGTCACCTCTCGACTAGATTATGGAAACTCTCTGTTCTTGGGAGCACCTAAATACGTCAAACGGAAGCTGCAGATCGTTCAATATGCAGTTGCCAGGCTGCTCTGTGATATCCCCACATGGGAATTGGTAAAAAAATGTAGTGAACCTTCATTGGCTTCCGATAGATGCAAGAATAAAATGTAAAGCTCTGATCATTACACACAGAGCGCGCCATAATAAAGGACGAGAAAAAATCAGGAAGCTTATCTCCCCATACACTCCACACAGGTGGTAACGATCTAGTACAGCAGACCGTCTAACACAAACAAAGGCCAAGAGAGAAAGATGAGGTGGAAGAGCTTTCTCACATCTGGCCCCTAAACTCTGGAATTCTATTCCAGAAGAGTGCAGGAAATGAGAAAATGACTTGCAATTTCGAAAGCAAATCAAAACCTGAGTGTTTAAGCAACATATCTAAGTCACCGGCTTCTTATCAGTAACTAATCGTACAGCCCTGGGAACTTAGAGCAGCCATGTGCTCTATAAATCCCCTATAATAATAAATAACAAAGCATGAATTAGAGAAATAGCTCCTGGTTGCAGTGGGCAAAATAAAGATACTCCCATAGATGTGAGCAAGTTAAAAGGAGATTTGGAATACATTATTGCAGGTACAATTAGTCCAGAAAGATTGAGTAAATATCAGGAAGTTTAGTTATTATTTTTGTGTAAAAATATTACAAGAAAAGTGAGAAATCTGCATGATACTTTGTTGCACAGATGCATGGAGTCGACATTAAGAAGTCTAATGCTTTACAAAAGACATATAGGTTGTATTTTATAGATAAGGATTTGGAAAATCTGAATGTTTCAGGGAAACAATTGCATATTAAAGAGTTGATTTCTGCATTGAGACATTGGGGAGAATTAGATAAATGGAAAGGAAGATGGCTAAAATCAAAGAAGATGAGAGTGCAAAAGCGAATGCTGCTTTACTGTTGTACCCTGTGAAAGAGGCTGAAAAGGAAACAACACCGGTGGATGTTGTTACAGAATACCCAATGAGAGAAGTACCAGGAGGTGGTTTGGTTCATGTTCCATGGTTGAGACAGGATATATATCATCATTTACGAATGCTTTTCCTAAATTGAGAGAGAAGCCTGTTGAATGGTATAGACAGGTAGAAAGATTTGTGAAAGTTTCAAAAGTGTTGTGGAATGATTTGGAAGGACTTTTTGATTTTGTGGTTCCAACATATTTATGGGTTGAATATAAGATTGTTGTGGATTGGCCGAAAAAAGAATATCCAAGACATCCTAAAACAGGAGCACCTTCAGAAGAGGTTATGAAGAAATAATATTCAGGTCATTACTTATTTGAAAGAGAACATTTCTTCAAAGGAAACAGATTAGGTGAGGCTTGATGGAACAACTCAGGAGTTGAAATAATCAGTGCATGCATATTATGAAAGACTTATACAGGTGCTTAAAACGTTTAGTGGAATAGTTAATATTACAGAAAAGAACATAAGACATGTTGTGTATAGATTTGGGTATGTATTAAGACCAGAAATAAGTGCTATTGTTCAGCAGCATTTGATTTGTTGGCAGAGAAAGCCGATTGACGAGATACTTCGTTATGCGAAGTATTGTGGAGATGACATCGAAATGAGATATAAAAAGGTGAAAGAGAAATTAATGGTAGCACACATGAAAGCAGTGAAGAAAGGAGGTTACTTGAGAGCTGATACAACAGAATGTTTATCAAGGCAATGGTCGGACTACCAATGGTATTAAAGGTGTGATTTAAAATGGAAATGTAGTGACGCAAATGGTCCCAATGAGTCAAGGAATACGTAGAGGTAATTTCAGAGACATATAGGAGTTAAAAAAGAAATTTGATTGTCAAGTTTGTGAAAAAGTTTGGACATAGGCAACGCAAGTGTAGAAGTTTGTTGAATAATACAGGAGAGTCAGGAACATACGATCCAAATCAGATGCAGATGAAAAATCAAGGTTATCAGGTACAGGTGAATCAGATGCAAAATCAAAATCTACAAGTACAGGTACCAAGTAATAGAGAACAAGGTTTGCAAGTACCACAAGCTCCTTTTGCGAATCAGAATGTGAATTGTCAAATACAAAGATACAATGCAAATACTGGTTTTCAAACTAATGGTCAGGTAAATTCAAATGTGCAGGTGGCTTTACAATATTTAACCCAAACAGAAGAAAATGATTCCGAATCATCACAGTGACGTGTCTGAGGGGGAGGAAGAATGCGTTCTTGCCACATTTCTAGAGGTAGATCAGTCAGGTCAATACGTGGATGGCGAGGTTTATGGTAATGCTATTACTTTCCTCATAGATAGTGGTGCTACCCGTTCCAGTGTGAGAACTAAGGAAATTCCAAACCAACCCCTCCCGGGAGAAAATATCCAAGTTGTAGGAGTTTAAAACAAGTTGAATAAAATGCCAATAACAAAGTAAATGAAAGTACAAATTGGCAATTTCCAAGAACTACACAAATGTGTTATGTGTGATACAAGTCCAGTTAGTTTGTTAGGAAGGGACTTGTCATATAAAATGAATTGTTCCATTTATTTTACTCCAGATGGAATAGCTTTTCATGGGAAAGATGAAGATGTCATTTTAAAATTGTCAAGGCAGGGAACGGAGGTGAATGAATTGTATCCGTTGTTTGGTTTGCTGCCTGAATTGAAAGGTATGGTGTTGTTGGATGTATGGGATTTTTCAGGGAAAGACATTGGATTGATGAAAGGAGTTGCTCCTATTTAGATCACATTAAAACCTAATGCAGAATTTCCAAGAATACCACAGTACAAAATGAGTCCCGAGACAAATGCAGGAGTAATACCTGTGATAGATATGATAATTGAACAGGGAATACTGAAAGAAATTTTAGGGAGCCCGTGCAATTCACCTATAATGGGGATACGCAAACCAAATGGGAAATATAGGATTGTACAGGACCTGAGAAAGATAATCCAAATTGTTATACCTTGTTGTCCGGTTGTGCTAAATGCAGCTGTGATCCTTTATCAAATTCCATAGATCTAGAATATCTTGGCGTGATTACCCCTGACTTTTTGCCTCTGCCTACTTTGCTTTTAGATGCTCTGGGTGCTTTGCCACTGCTGATCAGTGTCAAAGTACAAGAGTTCCCTATGTAAAATGTAATGGTGATTGGTTGGCCATGATTGGTATATTTGCCTTGCTGGTAAAGTCCCTAGTGATCAATCAATCAATTAATCATTAGATTTGTAAAGTGCACTACTTACCCGTGAGGGTCTCAAGGCACTGGGGGGTGGGGAGTGCTGCTACTGCTCGAAGAGCCAGGTCTTGAGGAGTCTTCTGAAGGTCAGCAGGTCAGCAGGTCTGCTGTAGGTGGATAGGGAGGGTGTTCCAGGTCTTGGCAACGAGGTTGGAGAACGATCTGCCGCCGGAGGTCGCTCACCAGATGCGGGGGACTGTGGCGAGGGTGAGGTCTGTGGAGTGGAGCTGGCGGGTGGGGGTGTAGTCATCTGTTTAGGTACGCTGGTCCGGTATTGTGGAGTGCTCTGTGTGCGTGGGTGAGGACCTTGAAGGTTATCCTCTTGTTGAAGGAGAGCCAGTGCAGGTCTCTCAGGTGGGATGTGATGTGGCTGCGGCAAGGGATGTCGAGGATCAGGCGTGCAGAGGAGTTCTGGATGCGTTGAAGCTGTTTCAGGAGTTTGGCCAAGGCTCCTGCATAGAGGGTGTTTCCATAGTCCAGCCTGCTGCTGACGAGAACCTGGGTGACCGTTCTTCTAGTTTCCGTGGGGATCCACTTGTAGATCTTGTGGAGCATGCAGAGTGTGTTGAAGCAGGAGGAAGAGACGGTGTTGACCTGCTTAGTCATGGAGAGGGTGGAGTTGAGGATGACCCCTAGGTTGCGTGCATGGTTGGTGGGTGTTGGAGCTGTTCCCAGTGAAGTCAGACACCGGGAGTCGTCCCAGGCTGAGGCGGTGGATCCGTGGATGAGGACCTCCGTCTTGTCCGAGTTCAGCTTCAGTCGGCTGTTCCTCATCCATTCAGCGACGCTCTTCATTCCTTCGGGGAGGTAGGTTTTGGCAGTGTGGGTGTCCTTGGTGAGGGAGAGGATCAGCTGGGTGTCATCTGCATAGGAGATGATGTTGAGGTAGTGTAGTGAGGTGACGTGTACGAGCGGTGCCATGTAGATGTTAAACGCCGGATCGTCGTGAGCACCAGAGAAGAGGTGAGTCTTGGACGCGCGGTGTGCATGTCGAAGTGCAGCCTGAGGTGCTGGTGAGGAGTGCCTGAGTAGGGGGTGCACCAAATTGGAAGTAAAGTCTCCACAGTGCTGTGGGCGGATCTCCGGGTGGACTGAGACCATCGGAAGGAGGGCCAAGTCAGTGGGTCCTTTGAGTCACTCGCAGTGACCCGGACTGGTAGCCACTGAGGAGCTGAGCCGCCGGCCCGAGCTTGCCACACCCCATGACGGAGTTCTGGATCAAGGCCCAAGTTGCTGACGTCGGGGAGGAGAGTGGGGTCGCACCCCCCAGATAACATGGATCAACACCTGGGGGGGTGCGGGCGCGGAGGGACACTCTCTCGGCTTCCTGTTTCAGTCAGCTGCGCGAGCCGTGGCCTCTGCTTAGATCCCGTCCCATGCTGTCCCAAGGAGGGGCAGTGCTGGGGCCGAAGTGGGAAGCAATACATTTGTGCCATCATTTGATTCATAACGGTGGCACTGTTAGCGGAGCACGTAAAACTGTTGTATTACACTTTGCATTGTTGCTGCTAACAAACTATCAAACTGTCGGATGATGCCTGACCTCATCTGGGCCTGACGAACTACATGCTTGGTGAGCTACGCACTGCGTTATTTTTCCCTTGCATATTACCTGGTTGTAATGTTGCGCATTGCATTATTTCTTCAGTGTACAGTATCTGAGTATAACATGGCGCAGTGTATTATTTCTTCATTGCAGTGGACAGGATTGTTGCGTGATGCATTGCTTTGTTTCTTTCTGATACAGGGCATGCTGGTGGTGATACGCATTGAATTATTTCTTCATTTGCAAAGTACATGACTGTGGCGCTACGTATGGCATTGTTTCTTTGTTGCACAGTATAATGGAATATTGTTATGCTTTGCAGTATTTGTTTCCTATTGCAACGTGTGATTCTAGCAATACGACTGGCCTAACCTGTTGGAAACTGTTAGAAGTGAGCTTAACTGTTGGTTAGGAGCGGTGGTTAGGATTAGGACCTACCACCCCACCGGAAAGAATACTACCCATTCTTCTTATGTTGATTTTGTATAGTGTAGTCATATAGTGTAACTGCTTATATAAAGTTTATACGCATTTTATAAAAACTTGTGTGGAGTCCATTTGTGGTGACATCATTGGGTTGTTGTGATTGTGGTTGCACAGATTGTGCACTTGTGCCTTGGAAATAAGCTTGGCTGCTCGTGCCCAGCTACTAAGGGGGTGAGCAGGGCTATCTCAGATGGTGTCCTTACTTAGCCTAACGTTGAAGCGAGGGGTCAGGGACTCCCGCCTCCAGCATAGCATTTGGTGGCGGCGGTAAGCAATAAGGACCCCCCACTTCCAACAGTGAGCATTAAGTGTCATCTGCAAAATTGCATTTTGGTAAAAAAGAAATTCTGTGTTTGGTACATATCATTGAAAAGGGATTTGGAAAAGTCTCACAAGATCGGATTAATGCTATTTTTCGAATGTATCCTCCAAAAGCACAGAAAGAAGTTTGAATATTTTTGGGAATGGTTGGATACTGCAGGCAGTGGATTATGAATTTTTCACTGATCACCAAGCCATTGCAGAGATTGACACACAAAGATGTGAAAGACCTAATACCTCTTTATGTGGAATGCATGAAAACATTCCTAGAGTTGCAAGACAATTTATGTTGACCACCAGCATTGGGAATGACAGATTATGAAAAAGAGTTTGCGTTATTTTGCCGTGAACGTGATGTTTGGGCACTGTCAGTTCTAATGCAAACATATGGAACAGCACAGAGACGAGTAGCATATTTTTCTGCTAAATTAGATCCACTTGCTGCAGCATTACCATGATGTATAAAAGCAGTTGCTGCGACGTGTGTGAATCTTGAACAGAGTGAGTAGATTGTAATGGGACACCCTTTGAAATTTTATGTACCACATTCAGTTAAGATTTTGTTAAAGCAAACTCGCACACGGCATCTTACAAGCAGTTGGTTAACAAAATATGAGCAAGTGATATTAGGTGTGGAAAATATGACAGTAATAAGATCTACGAGTTTGAAACCAGCTACTTTGTTACCGACTCCAGACTGTGAAGTGGTTCTCGATGAAGCAGATCATGATTGGGTGCGACTGAGTTGTGCACAAAGCCAAAGCCTGATATTAACGATACAGCATTGCCTAAGTCCGATGTTGTTCTGTTTGTAGACGGATCATGTTGGAGATATTCAAAAGGAAGTTTGCGAGCTGCATTTGCAATTTGCACAGTGTCAAATGTGATTGAAGTATCTTGGTTGACAGTAGTGAGTTCAGTGCAAGTTACAGAGTTGATAGCTCTGACTAGGATGACCCCTAGGTTGCATGCATGGTTGGTGGGTGTTGGAGCTGTTCCTGAGCTGAGGGGGTGGATCCGAGGATGAGGACCTCCGTCTTGTCCGAGTTCAGCTTCAGTCGGCTGTTCCTCATCCATTCAGCGACGGTCTTCATTCCTTCAGGGAGGTTGGTTTTGGCAGTGTGGGTGTCCTTGTGAGGGAGAGGATCAGCTGAGTGTCATCTGCGTAGGAGATGATGTTGAGGTCGTGTAGTCAGGTGACGTGTGTGAGCGGTGCCATGTAGATGTTAAACACCGGATCTTGGTGAGCACCAGAGAAGAGGTGAGTCTCGGACGTGCGGTGTGCATGTCGAAGTGCAGCCTGAGGCGTTGGTGAGGAGTGCCTGAGTAGGG
This sequence comes from Lissotriton helveticus, assembly GCF_964261635.1. Classification (NCBI taxonomy): domain Eukaryota; kingdom Metazoa; phylum Chordata; class Amphibia; order Caudata; family Salamandridae; genus Lissotriton; species Lissotriton helveticus. The sequence goes on from NC_136068.1 coordinate 947,573,795, forward strand.
GGTGCACCAAATTAGAAGTATAGTCTCCACAGTGCTGTGGGCGGATTTCGGGGTGGACTGAGACTGCCGGAACGAGGGCCAAGTCAATGGGCCCTCTGAGTCACTCGAAGTGATTCAGAGAATGAAGGGTGGATTAAATCAGGATCTACGCGCAGATCAGATGATGAAGTGTGGCTATATACAGACGGAATGATAAGGAATGATAAATGTTTTATTGATTGATTATTTAAAATCTTTACCAAAAACGAATACACAATATAACATTTCAATTAGAATACAGTAAAAGGGCGGTAATTTTAAAAATAAGCAATCATTTCATAATGTTAAAATTTCAGAAATATAAACAGTATAATAGTTAATGCTTTAAAAATTCCAGTTTTCTCCATGCACTTATTAAGAATTTTGAGAGGGCAGAGTTAATATATATATCTTCCAAGCAAAGACACTGGATTAGTGCTTGTCTACATGTCCTTATTGATCTTTTGTTAAAGTGCCTTTTTAAAAGTATTAATCTTTCATTTTTTAGTTCTGGGCAGAGGCATAATAGATGTATGATATTTTCTTCTCCTGTATTACACAGCCGACATGATATGTTGTTTTCAAGCTTTTTCCATGGCAGCGCATGAGATTCTCCAGGCAGGATTCCGAACCGGGCATTCATGAATATATTTTTATATTTCCAAGTCCAAGCTGTATTTAAATATTGTTGCGGACTCTTTTTTTTATAACTATTTATTATAGACCAAGCATGTTTCCTTTTAACCAGGGACTCTTTGTCACTTATTATAGATAGGATATCAGTTGTCTTATTTACAATTTTTTTGAAAGATTCCTGAGGAATAGTGGTCATCCAAATCTCCTTCAGCCCAAATTCATCCAAAGCCTTCTCGAGATACTTCCAAACAGATAGTTTATTATTGCCCTCTACTTCTTTCCATAAAAGCTCCGAGATTAAATTGTCCTTGTCATTTTTTACCCTATACCATACTTTAATTGTGTTACCCATCCGAGCATATAGTTGGTTATTCAAGCCAAATTCTAGTCTAATTTGGGACTGTGAGGCATTTTTTGGTAAACAGAAAAGAGATCGAAAAGTTTTCGAGATTTCTTTGTTTATTGTTATTGCGTCCTTTCCGTTCAATGCTTCGCTGCCGTAGGTTAGGGAGGGTAGCAATTTTGCAGATATGACCTTGAGTAGCGGCTGGTAGGTTAAGTTACTGGTGGATTTTTTTATCATACCAAATGCACCTGTTAGGGAGTTCGCCTTCCGGGTGATGTCCAATATCTGGGGTTTAAAGCTACCATTGTCATCAAAAACCAGTCCTAGGTATCTATAGGTTTTTGTTTGCTCCAATTTTTCCTTACCTAAGAACCATTTCATATTGTATTTCCTTCTTAGATTTTTTGAGACAACCATAACTTTAGATTTGGATTCATTTATTACCATTTTATTTTTTATTGCGTACTCCTGTATACGTGTAATTAACCTTTGCAAGCCTACCTTTGTTCTACTTAAAAGAATAAGATCATCTGCATATAGCAAATTTGATATGTGCTTATCTGCAAGTTTCGGTGGATGGGCATTTATCTTATTCAGTGTTTCAGTTAGATCAGTTAAAAACAGATTAAATAATAAAGGTGCCAATACGCAGCCTTGCTTCACGCCGCCAAGAGTTGGTATTTCCTTAGTTAATGATCTGCCGTTCCCAATACGAACTTTGGCCCAAGTTTTTGTATACAGGAGACTGATCAGGTATATTAAAGGCTGAGGAATCCCTTGTGCTTGCAACTTTTTCCATAAAAGATCTCGGTTGACACAGTCAAAAGCTGATTTAAAATCAACAAAACATAGAAACAGTGATTCGCCCTTTAAGATTGCCTTTTCCATTAAAATAGATAGTGCCAGGATATTAGAGGTAGTACCAAGTCCTTTAATGAAGCCGGTTTGGTTTGGCGGGAGGATGTTATACTTTTTCACCAAGTCAGATAAGATTGTTAGCAGATAGGCTGCAAAAAGTTTTGCATCAGTGTCCTGTAGCGTTATTAAACGGTAGTTTTCAGGAAGCGCCCAGTCTCCTTTTTTAAAAATTGGGGATATTAAGGAGCCTCTCCAGCTTTCAGGTATCTCCCCTTTAGTAACTATTTCTTTAAAGACCTTTACAAGTACTTCGGCCCATATTTCCGGATCGTCTTTGTATATAGAAAAGGGTATCCCGTTCGGTCCTGGTGCTCCATTTTTCTGCTTCTTTATTAGTTTAACAATCTGCTCCTGTGTTATCTCCATGACTGGTTCTTGATTTGTTATTGCAGTTTCATTCCATGTGCTATGGTCTTCAATTGCCTGTACTGCTGGAAGGGGATTTAGATGATGGCTTAAAAAATTTACCCATTCTGTTTCAGTCAATACTGATGAGACTATTGCTTTATCCGGCCTATTTAGGGTATTAACCATCTTCCAGAACTCCCTCGAATTTCCTAGGTTACAAGCATAAAATATACGAGTCCAAAGAGCGTTATTGGCTTCAGTTTTTTCATTCCATATTATCTTCTTTAGATTTTTGTTTGCCACTTTCAGGGCAGTTCTAGTTTCTTCTTTATCTGGAAATTTAGTCAGCTCTTTCCTTAATCTATTTCTGGTTCGTTTCATTTTCTGCACTGCGCGTGTGAGGTTGATATTGGTTACCCTCTTTATCACCTGAGTCATTTGGCCATATATACAGACGGAAGGCCAGTAATGCCACACAGTCTGTTGTCCCAGATGGCAAGGGTTTACCATGGACCAAGACATATAGGTAGAGATGCCATGATTAGATTATTTTGTCAAGTATGGTTTAACCCTATGTTCAGGGTTAGTGCAGAAAGTCTTTGTCAAAGATGTTATAATCAAATTGGATAGGACACTTGTTACCGCTTAGCCAGGAGATGTATTACTGGGAAACCCTCATAAACGCCGTGTTGTTCGAGTAGCGGTATATCTTGTTGTCCGCCCCACACAAGCGTTGTGGCAATAGTCATAGGGTCTCTCAAAAGTAAAGTGCCAGCCTCACCCGAGGCAATCTCTGGTGTATCATGGCAGTGTCCAGAGATAGGTGGTAGCCAACTGGTAGGTATGTACAGTAGCAAATAAAAATAGTCTCAATCTACAGACCAAGTTTTTTATTCTGGTAGTTGAGTGGCTAAATTAAAAGTTGTTGGGGTATGCTAGTAGGACTAATTAGGGGGTCCTATGCATATCACTTAATCATACGTCGACATGTTTCAGCTCTGCGGCCCAAAGGTCTATGGAGCTTTCGTCAGGACAAATAACACAAAACACAAAACAGATTAAAATTAAACTATCACTATTTGTGAAATAGTTCATTGGTTTTGAAACCTGGGGTGCTTACCCTCTCTGAGTCAGGCTTATTCACCTAAAAAAGGAAAGATGAAAAGGGGAAAGCAAAGCAATATCTGGCTATTAGCATATACTTGCGGTATGTGTATTATTATTATTATTATTATTATTATTTATTTTTGTAAAGCGCGTAGTCACCAAGAGGTATCCCAGCGCTGGTAGACCCTGTCTCCTAAGTGCGAAAGGACGGGGGGGAAATAAGAAAGGGGGGGAGATAAGAAGGGGCAGAACAGTCAGGAATGTGGCAAAAGTGACTCATTGGGGAAAAAGATAAGTTTTGAGCAACTTCCTAAAGCGGAGATATTGCGGTTCTAGTCGCAGGTCATGGGGAAGCAGGTTCCAGAGACGTGCAGTGTGGACCGCGAAACGTCTTCCTCCAGAGCGGGCTTTCTTGTGCCTGGGGGTCGTGATGAGGTTTTCCGTGACCGAACGGAGGGGTCTTGTGGGTTTGTAGGGTATAATGAATTTCCTGAGGACAAGGGGGCCTTGATTTCGTAGTAATTTGTGAGCCAGGCATAGAGCCTTAAATTTGACCCGCTCCCTTATCGGTAGCCAATGGAGGAGTTTTAGGGCCGGTTTAGCTGAAGCTCTGGCAGGGGTGTTTGTGAGAATCCGCGCCGCCATGTTCTGGATTCTCTGGAGCTTGTTCAGCGTTGCTTCGGGGGCGCCCAGATAGATCACATTGCTGTAATCCAGCCTTGAGAGTATTAGCCCTTGGATAAGCAGTTTTTGGGATTTAAGCGGTAGTAGGGGCAGGACTTTCCTCAGTGATTTCAGAAGCCCGAAGCAGATCCCTGCTACTGTCTTTGCTTGTGTAGTGAACGTGAGGTTTTTGTCAAGCCACACACCAAGACTTTTTACTTCTTCTTTTGGAGCAGGGGGGGGGCCCATACAGGCTGGCCAGATGTTGGAGGAGAGTGTGAGTCCTTTCGGGCCAAGGAGCAGAACCTCAGTTTTTGTCCCGTTTAATTTCAGGGCCGAGCTGTTCATCCAGCCGTGGACCTGCGTGAGGCAGTTGAGTAAGTCAGCTGATTGTTGTCTAGGGTGGGATAGCGACACCACTAATTGAGTGTCGTCCGCGTAGCTTACTACGCTCACTCCGAACGGGGTGATAACCTCCTCCAATGTGGACATGTAGATATTGAATAATGTTGGGCTCAGGGAGGAGCCCTGAGGCACCCCACATTGGAGGGGAATTTCGGAGGAGCGAGCGTTTTTCTCCCAGATCTGATAGTTCCGTTGGGTCAGAAAAGATGATAGCCAGGAGAGTGCCAGGCCATCTACACCAACTCTCTTGAGTCTTCTGATGAGAAGTTGGTGGTTAACGGTATCAAAGGCCGCACTTAGGTCGAGGAGGATCACTGCCACTGACCCCCCTTCGTCCAGTAGTGTTCTGGCCTCCTCCACCGCCGCCAGGAGGGCGATGTCGGTGCCCTGCCCCGGGCGGAAGCCCGTCTGGGAACTGTTTAGTTTGTTATTGTCCTCCAGGAACTGGGAAAGTTTCCTGTTAACCAGCTTTTCAGCAATCTTGCTGATTCCTGGGAGTAGGGAGATGGGCCTATAGTTGGCTAGATTTTCGGGGTCGAGGGAAGGTTTTTTTAATAGAGCTTTTACGACCGCTGTCTTCCAGCTCGGTGGTACAACAGCCTGTTGGAATGAGGCGTTGATCAACTGGGTCAGAGAGGGAATAACCGTGGGGGCTACCTCCTTGAGGATCCGAAGTGGGGCGGGGTCCCTGGGGGATCCGCTCTTTATGGTTTGTAGCGTGCTGCCTACTTCTTCGACCGTGACTTGGCCCCAAGAGGAAAGGCAGCTGGGTATTGAGGAGTGTGGGAGGTCATTTTCTTCGCAATGATCGGCAGTGGGGATTGTATCCAATATTTTTTGGATTTTTTCATGGAAGAAGTTGGCCAGTTGTTGGCATTTTTCCTGGTCGGCTCTGGGGTCTGTGGGGTGTCTCGGTCCCGGATCTGGGGTTTTGAGGAGTTCTTTAAGAAGTTCTTCTCAATATGAAATCTCGAAGTGTCTATTATAACACTGAGGCTTGCACCACTAATATCAAATTTAATGCAATTGATGAAACTCATAGGGGAACATTCATGGCGAATTAAACAGAAAAATAGCAAAAGTGAGAAACGATTAAAATAGCGGTCACATTCTAGAAACGCTCAACATAATCGAGATGCAAGTTGGAACACTCTTATATTAAACATGATGCGTACCTTTCAGAAGGGTAAGAAAGTCTTGAACCTGTATTGTAAAAGGGGGGGTGCCGGCAGTTAGTACATAAATAGCGGCAGGCACTAATGTCCGTAAAGAAGGAAAATACCTCGTGAGAGGTCTTACCTTATTCGCCCCTCGGAAGGTCTAGGACAAATAGTCGTAGGCTATGGAAAAGGTGGTGAAAACATTACCGGTATTGTTTAGTTAAACAATTGGGACGGGATTGGTAGCGAACCCTTTCTTACCCGTGTCGGAAACAATGTCCGCGTCTTGTGCTGGCTCTGCCTTGGGAACACAGAGGACGCATTTCCGGTGAGGCTATATCGGAAATGGTAGGCACAGAAAGAGGACTGGGCTCCGTTGTAGCAAAAATGAAAATACAGATAAAATAGCTCCTACTGAGAAGCTAAAATAATAAACAATATTGTAGATAACTCATCATGCTAATTGTGTGTCAGTAATCAGGTTATTTGAAAAATTTACTAAAAGTGCTGGAAAAATGCTTAGTAGTGGCGGTCATGAACTAACACACAAGAGTATTACACATCATCTGCTGAAGTGGTACCATGAACTACTTAGAAGCTAAACCAGTGAATATAACCTTTTTCGTAAAAATGAGGTAATGACTGTTCATGCTGGTTATGTATGGTTATTTGAAAAAAATTACAGAAGGTTATGGAAAAATATTTAGTAGTGGTCAGAATTAATTCTCACAAGTAGTTCACATCATCTGCTGAAGTGATGCCATGAAATGTCATCATTTAATCCTTGTTTATTAGTCATAAGACGATCGACCCAACGCTGTTCCTTCTCATATAGTACTTTTTCAACGTTGGGGATATTCTCTGGTACTCTCTCAATAACTGTCCATTTTAATTCTTCAATGCTATGTTTGTACTCTATGAAGTGGGAACAGAGTTTTGTTGTGGTTTTTTTAAGGCGAATATTACTCTTGTGTTCTCCTATCCTGAGTTTCACCTTTCTACATGTCATGCCTATATATTTCTTGTCGCATGGGCAGGTCACCATGTATATCAGGTGAGACGAATTACAATTACTGTGCTGTTTTTGAGTCCACTTCAAGGTAGGTGTCAATTGTAGGGTTTTTGATTTGCTTGTGGAAGTGCAGGCTATGCACGAGCCACAAGGATAATGTCCGGTTACAGGCATCATTTGGGAATCCCTTGTTGGATGATCAATTCTCAAATGTTGAGGGCGAGTATGTACCAGGAAATCACGTAGGTTTCTTGAACGTCTGTTGGCAAAACGAGGTTTAGGCCAGTCAAATTTGCCCGTATTCAAGATATGCCAGTTTTTATTGATAAGTTTGTTTACTTGATAGGTCACTGGACTGAAGGTTGTTACACAAGTCATCAGATCTTTTGGTGTTGTTTTCTCATAGGTGTTTAGGAGGTTTTCTTTCGGTTGGTTCATGGCCCTCTTGCGACATTTCGATATCATGGATGGCTTGTACTGTCTTTTGATTAGTCTGTCGCTCAATTCCGTGGCTTGGTCTTGATAATCCGTTAATTGACTGCAGTTCCTTTTGAGACGAAGAAACTGGCTGTAGGGCAGATTGTCTCTCAATGGTTGTGGATGGAAGCTCTGGTACGATAAAAAGCTGTTTTTCGCTGTCGGTTTTCTATAGTGTCCTATCCAATTTGATTATAATACTACGTTCTGGGGAACAGATAGGACTCCCTCATCCCTCCCTGGTGATTAATAATTTGTCAAAGATGTATCATTTGTCAGCAACAAAATTCAGGAAGCAGAATAATTGTGAGTATGGGACGAATTGGCAAAGCTGCTGGACCATTTGCTGGGATGCAATTAGATTTTATCGAAATGCCTCCTTGTCAAGGATTAAAATCTGTCCTTGTTCTTATTTGTCAGTTTTTTCATTGGGTTGAGGCCTATCCAACAGAACATAATGATAGCCTAACAGTTAATAAATTGCATCTTAGAGAGATTATTCCTAGATTTGGTTTTCCAGTCTCATCGGAAACTCATAGAGGAACACATTTTAACAATGAAATAATTCAGATGATTTATGCAGCATTACAGATTCAGCAAAGACTGCACTGTGCCTATCGACCTGAGGCTTCAGGAGTATTGAGCAAATGAAAGGCACAATAAAATCTAGATTGTCTAAAGTTTGTGCATCCACAACACTGAAATGGCCTGATGCTTTGCCATTGGTGTTATTGAGCTTGAGAAGTATTCCAGATAAAAGACAGGACTGTCCTCACATGAAATTGTGATCGGAAGGGCTATGAGACAGCCGACAGTTCCAGCAAATCAAATGATGATTTCATACTAGATGTTTGCAAATAATTGGCTTATGTGGTATGTTCTGTGTCTCACCGGGTTGGAGAAGTTGCAACATCAACACAGCAAGAACAGGGTCATGATCTGTGTCCTGGGGAGAGGGTGCTAGTCAAAAAGCAAGTGAGGAAGTCTTCCCTAGCACCTCAATGTCCTGGTCCTTATCAAGTAATACTGGTGAGGACAACAGCTGTTAAGTGTGGTGGCTCACCAAACTGGAATCATGCTAGACACACCCAAATAGTCCCAATTCCACTTGAAATTGAAGAACTTGCTGAAGAAGAAAGACATGAACAATGAAATGTTCATGAGCAAGTTGAAAATCAAGTAGAGTGGGTACAAGTTACTGGGACTAATGAAAGTGATGCTGTGATCCCTGTAAGCAGCAAAGACAAAAGAAAAAGGGATTCATCAGAAAGAAGCACTGAGAAAATTTCAAGTGAAGTTGAAAACACAAATGTAAAAAGGACAAAGAAAGGTGATAAATGGCCAAAGGAAATTAAAAGACTTAAATTCACAGTAAATGAAAGAATATCAGAGACATTAATTGAGATATCTAGCCAATCTGAGCAAAGTAAACAAGAAGAAGGAAATATGGTATGAAGAACAAAAAGTATAATAGTACCAAGCAAAAAGTTCACAACACCTAAATGGACATATTTGGCTGCTGCTTCAACAAATTATTGGGAAAAAGAATTTCTTGAGTTCTGTTCAAGAGGAAATGATTCATATGAGCCACCCTAAATGAACTTATCAATGTAAAGAGGGGTGCAGAAAAAGAGAGCAGATTTAGGAAAATCAATGAGGTTCTTGAGAAAAAAAGAAACAATTTTGAAGAAGAAAAAGAAGTGCTGGGAGGTTGTAGGCTCTAAAGGTGCGGGGTGCACAACCTAAAACTAGTCCCAAAAATTTAGTTTAGCAATTTTTGATTACATTTTTGATTTTTGATTTATTTTTTGATTTTGTAGAATGGATAGAATAAATACTGAGACTGGCAAACAGATTCAGGGAATATTTAGGTATAGATATCTTAATATTTGTCTTGTATGTGTTTTATTAACTATGTTTGTATGGTTGGCATTAACGTGTGTAGTACCACATTTTATGTTTATTAAAATGGTTATTATTACTAATAATAATAATGAGCATGTAACTTTAGATGTTAAAAGAGATCTGAAAGAAGATCCAGAGACTAATATTAACAGGTAGTGTTTTACACTTAGACAAATCAGTTAACGATTTCTCACTTAGGGGCTCATTAGGATGGTCAGCGAAGGCACCTCCGCGGTGCTGGTGGTGGCCGAAAATGTAATTTTCCACCCTCCAGCAGCGGTCCTCGCGGCCGCCATATTACATTGGGCAAACATAGCCCATTTCCTGTCCACCCCGGTGCGATGTCAACCGCCATAAAAATGCGCTCGCCACAGCGGCGGTAGGAGCCAATAGAGAACGACTGCCGTGCGGAATGATGTCCCGTCCGCCGTACAAATCAGGATGCCCCAAACAGCCCGTCAAACCTCAGCGGAGAAACCACCCAACTGGAGACGGCGGAAGCACGACAGTGGAGGGGCAAACCAGACTTCCGGTCCCCTCCACCGGGTCTGGACCGCAATGGATCCAGCTTTACAAGCCTTTCCGGTGCTGTACCTGATCCACTACCAGCAAATAATAGACCGTCGCGGACAATGCCGCAGGTACGCAATCACACAACCCCGCACACAACACACAACTCCTGGGCTAATATACAGTTCATGTCCACATCAGACACTCTGGTGGGGACAGGAACACTTTCCCAAGTGTACCCACACATGAAATGAAATGAAATGAAAAAGAGACTTAATAAAGCGCACTGCGGCCAAGCGGCTTCCTGGCGCATGTACTACCTGTCACAAAATCACCCCGTGGCATTTGGGTCACCCATCAACCACAAAATCACAGCAATGTCCTGGTCACTTCACCGCAGCATTGCAGACGTGGGAAAACCTGCAAACAATGTAGTAGGTAGGGCCTGCGCCAGGCATGGGTAGCCCACAAAGATTCATAGGGCCCACTTCCACACTTCACACACTACGCCCCCCACAGCCATAGCCGAACATGCTGTGTGCTCCTCCTGTGACCCCCTGCAGAATTAACCAGCCAGGTGTACCCAGACCCTGCACCACACACACCAAACAACCAGGGAGCCTGTCTCAGAAGGTGGGGGTGAAGAGGAACACTCTGCACAGAAGCTCAGGGGCAGGTCATTCCTCCTTCCCCACCAACGCTCCACTCATGTCAAGCTAACTGAGTCCAATCACAAAATGAAGACTCACACTGCATGTGTACAACCACTGAACTGTCCACACTGCCTGTCAAGTCACACACAAACACCCAACACAGACACCCAGACACATGCTCATACCATTGGGCAGCAACAATGGAGGACAATAAATAGGCTAGCCCAAAGTGAAGTGGACAGTGCTGGAAAGCCATGGAGCAAGCCACAAAGCATCTGTACATCACATGCAAGATAAGGAATACAGCACACCACCCTAAGGCCATCAAATTAGACATGGGTGGCACAGTGAGTGAGATTAAACCAAAGTGACCTCTGTGCAGCAACTCAGGGTTACATCAAGGCAAGCCATGCATAGGCACAGGAATGAATTGGATCCTTCACACATACCCCTCCTTCACCCAAATCATACCTGCAGCACTCAACACCAATGTTAAACACACAGAATGGTGCAAATGGTGTCCAGTCAGTACACACTGACAACCAACCACACTTCGTGGGGTGCATCCACACCCATCACATACACAATCAGGGATGCCTGAAACAAGGTTGACACAAAATTAATAGCCACACACAAGCCTCACAAACAACATACACAGAAGTACAACAAGCCCAAATATGGCCAGCCAAACAGTGGAAAGGCAATGGGACCCCAGACAGAACAGGAGTACACAACATTTTCACTCAGGACCAATGCACAGACACCATACCCCAACACAAACAAGATTTGCATCATCTCAAAACCATCATGAACACAAACTGGCATCAATGGGACAACAAGCTAACACAGACAAAGACACCACACCGCCCAAGTCAACATGGTGTCATAGTGTACCACAAGCATACACATGCCCAATCCTGACAAGTGACAGGTCAAAGATAGGAGGACATAGCACTAGTGTGCACTCAAAACAAAAGCCCAGTAATAAGAACACACATTGCTAAATGTGACAGACACACAAGTAATGCACACTACACTTGCAACACACATCATAATGTATCACAATACACAAACCACTCACACACAATGTCATGCAAATAGAACACAACACAGCAGCAGCAGAAAGAGTCAACACAGGCCAACCACTGCATACATTAACAACAAAAACACAACAGATGCACATGCCAATCCACCACAGAGCAAACTCAGCTGGACATCAGGGGGATGCACACCAGGCAAGTACAAGGCAACATACACTCACAACACTGCATGCAGGCCAAGCAGTGTGTGCACACCAACCAAATCAGTAGCACACAAATCTCAGTGTCACAACATGTACCCCCACAACACAAAGCAGCAAAGCACACCAACATCGCACTGAGGAAGGGTAGCAGTACCTCAGCAAACACACATACAGTTAACCAAACACCCACAGATGCACAACTCAGGGACACCCACGCGCACACAACATGAGCAGAGGATTGTGCTGCTCAAACAGTTGCACTGCACATGAGCAATCATTACTGCAAACCAGTACATGAAAATCACACATAACTAATTGGGAAACAGTCCTGAGTGGCACATTGGCCATGTGCACAGATCAGCACGACAAAGCATAGTGTAACAAATGAAGTGGTGGGGAGGCTCACACACTGGCAACCCAAGGAGTAGGTGACATGAGATTGAAGTGGCTTGTACGTCAGTAGTGGGCAGGTCAGGAGTGGACTGTATACAAACACATGGAGGGGTCACTCACAATGGGTAGGCATCAGACGCACAGATAGGGGATGGTATGACTCCACATACCACATACCATACTGGAGCCAAAAATGTCTCACGTTACAGCAATGCATGAGAAAACTCACCAACAATGTCAGTGTGGCTGAGCAGGTCTGCACAGTAAGCACAAACAGTAACAAGACACATGGCTGATCAACAAAACACAACACAGACTTGGCAGTCACACACTCTGCATACTCACAACTGGCAGCAACAATAAGTAGGTGTCCTCCAGGAGGGCAAGGACATACCAACACACTGCACAGTGCACAACCTACAACTCATACATGTGCCCACAAGCACATGGCAGACAATTAAAAAAACAGGCAGTCATGTGTCATACATGTGTGCAGTTGGCATTGCAGGGGCACACACACATCAACACTACTGACAAAGTCACCCCTTCACACTTCATGACCACTCCAGTGTACACATTCAAATGTACCCATGTGACTAGGAAGACAGACCATCACAAGATGACCATACATCAACACTGCTGTTCACACATCAAGAAAGATCACACAGACATGATGAAAACTGGACACCTGCCTGTAATCCTGTGGATAGAATTCCCCTATGTGCGGGTAGTGCATCCCAACATGACATGTGTACAATTTAGCATACCTGACCATTGAATGATTAGGATAACAGTAGATCATCACAAACAAACATCATTGCACCGGCAGAGCCGCAGAGTCAAGAAGAACTGAAGTGCCTGTCACCTCTGGCAAGCTCTGAAAAAGTGAAACAAGCAACTGACAATGTCAAAGTGGCACACAGAGCATGTGTCACATGAAACCATACCCATACAGAAAAGTTTTTATTAAGCAAGGACAATGACAAAGCCGACAACAGGAGTAACTGTCTTTATTACAAATTACCCACATAAGCATCAAAAGTAGACAACAGCAAGGCCAGTGGCCAGTCCATTGTTCAAAGTAGGCACAGGTTTGCATGAGAACCTGCGCAGGGAATGGGCATCCGAAGTGATAAACAGCAAGGCTATTGGCCAGTACGGAGTAGTATAAAGTTCATGAGTGCATGAGAACCTGCACAGGAAATGGGCATCCTAAATGATAATATGACAGGCCATTGGCCAGTACAAAGTGCAAAGTAGGTACATGAGAACTTGCACAGGGAATGGGCATCCATAATAACAAACAGCAAAGCCAGTGGCCAGTCCATACTACAAAGTAGGCACTTATATGTTTGAGAAACTGCACAGGTAATGAGCATCCTAAGTGATAAACAAAAAGGCCAGTGGCCAGTACAAAGTAAAACAAAGTACATGCGTGCATGAGAAACTGCACAGGGAATGGGCATCCAAAGTGATAAGCAGCAAGGCCAGTGGCCAGTACAAAGTGCAAAGTATGTACATGAGTACCTGCGCAGGGAATGGGCATCCATAATAACAAACAGCAAGGGCAGTGGCCAGTCCATAGTTCAACGTAAGCAGGGCTTGAGAAACTGCACAGGGAATGGGCATCCTACATGATAAACAGCAAGGCCCGTGGCCAGTCCATAGTTCAATGTAGGCACATGTGTGCTAGAGAAAATGCACAGGGAATTGGCATCCTAAGTGATAAACAGCAAGGCCAGTGGCTAATACAAAGTGCAAAGAAGGTACATGAGAACCTGCACAGGGAATGGGCATCCATAGTAACAAACAGCAAAGCCAGTGGCCAGTCCATACTACAAAGTAGGCACTTATATGTTTGAGAAACTGCACAGGTAATGAGCATCCTAAGTGATAAACAAAAAGGCCAGTGGCCAGTACAAAGTAAAACAAAGTACATGCGTGCATGAGAAACTGCACAGGGAATGGGCATCCAAAGTGATAAGCAGCAAGGCCAGTGGCCAGTACAAAGTGCAAAGTATGTACATGAGTACCTGCGCAGGGAATGGGCATCCATAATAACAAACAGCAAGGGCAGTGGCCAGTCCATAGTTCAACGTAAGCAGGGCTTGAGAAACTGCACAGGGAATGGGCATCCTACATGATAAACAGCAAGGCCCGTGGCCAGTCCATAGTTCAATGTAGGCACATGTGTGCTAGAGAAAATGCACAGGGAATTGGCATCCTAAGTGATAAACAGCAAGGCCAGTGGCCAATACAAAGTGCAAAGAAGGTACATGAGAACCTGCACAGGGAATGGGCATCCATAGTAACAAACAGCAAGGGCAGTGGCCAGTCCATAGTTCAAAGTAGGCACATGTGTAGTTGAGAAACTACACAGCACAAGGAATGGGCATCCTAAGTGATAAACAGAAAGTCCAGTGGCCAGTCCATAGTTCAAAGTAGACACAAAGGTGCTTGATAAACTGCACAGGGAATGGGCATCCTAAGTGATAAACAGCAAAGCCAGTGGCCAGTACGAAGTAGAACAAAGTACATGTATGCTTGAGAAACAGCACAGGGAATGGGCATCCATAGAAACAAACAGCAAGACCAGTGGCCAGTCCATAGTTCAAAGTAGGCACATGTGTGCATGAGGACTTGAACAGTGAATGGGTGACACAGTGCACTGCCATGGGAAGCTACACAGCCAGGGGTATAACAATGGGCAGTCCAGGCACCGCTGTGGGAGAGATAGGTGTGGGAGGGGGACTTAGCCTCAGACTTGGCTGTCAGTCGGACTGGGAGGTGGCTGATTGTCGGGGCCAGTTGGAGAACTGGACCTGGGAGAGAGAGGACCAGCTGAGGTAGGAGCGTCAGTGGCTTTGGGAGCTGGAGGGCTGCTTGGACCGGTTGGTGTGGTGGCACGTGGGGGCGGAGACATGCTGCCCTGAGATACAGTGTGGGAGGGTGAATGTGGAGGGGTGCCTTTCAACTTCTTGGGCATTCGATAGGGAAAAACTGTCTTGGGCGGAGTGGGAAGTGGGGCAGGCACAACAGACTCACTCTCCACCACAGGTGCTTCAGGTGCAGGTGGTGGCCTTCCCTCTGGGGATCTGCTGGCTTGGGCGGTATGCTTGGCCTGGCCTTGCCTTTTCCCCTCCCTCCCCTGTTGACCAGGTGAACCCCCTACAGTGCCCTCCTTTCCCAGCTTCACAGGGGTGTGCGTGGGAGTTGATGTTGTGGGTGAATCTGCCTTAGAGGGCTATTTCTGTGGACTCTTAGCATAGCAGGCACCAGCTTCACAGCAGGCATAGCAACTGCCTGCCTGTCTTTGGGAGGTGCTTTTGGGGTGGGAGTGTCCTTGGATGGGGATGATTTTGAGGCATGTGAGCCTGAGGCCTGCTTCTTGGCTTGATGGCCTTGAGTGTCCCCTGAAGGGCTTTTGCCTTTGCCCTCCTGTGTCAATTTAGTTGGTCTGGAGGATGGTGTCTGCACTCTGGCCTGCTTGGGGTGCTGCTGTTGCGTGCTGCGTGTGGTGTGCCCGGAGCCTGTGGGCGGTGGTGTGTGGTCACTCTCGCCAGGTGTAGACACTGGCAGGGGTGTTGCCAAAGGGACTGGAGCTGGACTCTGAGCCTGTGACAGCTGGATGGCTGCTGTCACTGTGGACAAGACTAGACAATCCTTTGTAGCTCACCCACATCTGAATGAATGCCCTGCATGAAGGCAACTACCTGTGCCAACTTCTTGTCATGGTCTTGGAAGGCCTTCAGGGCAGTTGTCTGACCCACACACAGCTGGCACAAATGGTCAACTGCCTCAACACTGAGGGCAGCAGGGGAGACAGGGGCAAGGGCAGCGGTGCCTGGGGTGAAGGACACTCTTCTCTTCTTACTGGTGCGAGCACGAGCAGCACTAGTGGAAGTAGCTGAGAGGGCGGGCACTAGTTGTGGAAGAAGAGGCAGATTGCCCACTCCCTGTGCCTGCCAACATCGAGGAGTCACCTCTGGCATCAGATAACGTTGAGGTTGGTGTTTCTGGGCGTGATTCCTCAAGGACAACCCTGTCCCCCTCTGAGGTGCTGGTCACATCAGTGTCAGTGAGCTTGTGTGTAGCAGCCGTGCAAGATGCCTCACCACTGGTGTCTGTCCCCTTTCCCTCTGTGCCCTCGGCAGATGCTGCAAGAGACAGAGATATAGGTTCAGTTTAGTGCCATACAGACAAACATCATATGCAAGCAAATCACAAAACAAGATGATGATTAGGGGTGGGTGGACAACTCCGTTCCGCCCACGGAATGTGTGGAATTTTGCCTGTTCTGCATTCCGCGAGGTAGGCGAAGCAAGCAAGTCTCCGCACACTCGCAGCGGAGCAGAATTGGCCTGCCACCCACCCACACTATCAACATTTTTTTAAAAATAACAATTTAAAACACCTTACCTGTCCGGCTGCGGCCCCGGGTTTCTCTCTTCCTCCATCGTGACTTCTTCTTGAAAACTGGACTTGCGCAGGCACCTGCGCATGCGGGTTTCTCATGAGGAATGGGCGGGCGCCCACGCATCCTCAGTTGTCAAGAAGGAGCGATGGCGGAAGAAAGAAGCCCGTGGATGCCGCCGACCATGTAAGGTGTTTTAAATAGTTATTTTTTTAACAATTTAATAGTGCAGGCAGAAGGCGGGCGGGAGGCGGGTGGCGCGTAGTGGAGATTGGTTCCGTCTCTATGGCACTCCACGTAGCCCCGCTATGCCCACTATGCCCACCTCTAATGATGATACCCCCAAGTTGCACACCACCCTGTGCAGTCACATGTTTCAACCTTAATTCTAAACTCAAAAGATGCATGGTAACATGCACACTTGCCATGATTGACCCATGTGATGTCCACACAGCCAAATAGCTTGCCCGTGCCTCAGCGTAACCTGACATGCAAATCCATGTGACCATACCTAGGTCCCTGTGGGTGAAAATGATATACATCACAACATGTTGTCACAGTCACATGTAGAGTTAACATAAGCGGACAACACAGATACAGACTCCAAAATGTCATTTAGCAATGGCCATGCGTTCCTGCTATCCACCATGTCATGCTTTGCTGCACAACTACAGTTCACATTGGTGTCAGATGTGTAGTTCTCATAATTTCGAGCTCAGGCACTGCACACATTGATGATAGAACACTAAGATGAGGCACACTTCAGTTCACTGCCATGGGATGTCCCTGACTCCCCTAATGCAGCCAATGCCATTAGGCCATAGCTCAGAATGCAACTTCAAGGGCCATTAAATAAATGACATGAGAAAGTACATGTAGTGAAAATGCATGACAGCTGCACCCAACAGAGAGGCCACTTAAAAGCCATTGCATCACACTAGCAATATCACAGAGCGCAGTACTGGCTCAGGGTTGGGATACATGCAGTCACTCACAACCAAAGTCACCCTTCCCAGAATACTCACCCCCAGCTTGCTGCTGATGGAATCTCAAACGTTGATCCTGGTCTGGCTGTGTCACAGCCAAGATGCGGACTATTAGTGGTGTCATGCTCCGGCGCGCCACCCTGCCAGTCCAAGGGAGCAGCCCCAGCTTCATCTCTGTCATGTTTTTGCTCAGCCGGCAGATGTCATTCCACCTCTTGTGACATTGTGTGTGCCGTCAGTTGAAGACAACCAGAGCCCGCACCTTGTGTGCAATGGCCCTCCATACGGCCTTACGATGGTGGACTTTGAGCTGCAGGCATGGGAGACAAGTAGAGCAAATGTCAGTTAGACTGGGTTATGTACCAATGTGTCTCAGTACAGGAGCATGCACACAATCAGCACAGCTATTTAGGTATGTTTAGCAGAGACAAAACAGCATGACACATAGTACATCAGCATGAGATAATCATACCTAGATTCATGCAGCTATGAGTATGGACACAGTACCTGGCCATCTCATACACATGCAGAACTCCAGCACAGAAAGCAATGTGAAGATGGTCCACATCTGCAATGCAGTATGTGAGGGAGCAAGACAAACATTACATTTGAAATTATATTTTGGGGCTGACTCACTGTGTCCAACACTCCACACCCCTCAATGTCCTTGACCTGTGAATGACTAGCTGTGTCATGGAGGTCACATATAGAGACATGATATCACAATCTCACACCCTCATCACAAGGTCTTTCTTGTGCAATATACCGGCTTAAAACAGCTCATTGAGGAATCGGGAAGCAGACAACCCATATGCCTCACTCTGTCCTTTCAGTGATGGGTCCCTGACAAATTGGGCAGTAACTGATCAGGCCAGGGGGGCTCACACTGCAGTCTAATGTGGGCCATCAGAACTGTCACATGCATGTACAATATGTGAGGGAAAATTGTGCATACACATGTCTGTCAGTACACATTATGAAGAAAATGGAAGGGGGATGTCTCAAAAATACAGCAATTTGCAGTGATTTTCCAACAAGAGTGTCACCCTCAGGCCTTTCACTTTTGTGCATAATGCTGACATATCCATGGAGGTAACATAAAGTCAAACACACTTCTATCAGTAACCTCTGGACGGAAACTCTTTGTAATGTCACAGATGAGCCTGTGAAGCACCTCATGGACCCAAACATCCATTAGCACAGGTAATTTCTGTCCTGACTTCCACATACCAAACTTGCAGTGTCACTGTACGGTTCCAAAAACACTGCATATCCCTCCCATACCGATATGCAGCCAGGGAAATGTGTGAAAAAGGCTACAGACACTTTCCCCTGAAGTCACTATGCTAAGCATAGTATCACACAAATCCCCACTCTCAGGCACACACTGCAGCAGATCCACTTCATTTGGCACTCTATGCACTCCACTACTTTCACTCTGAAACCCTTACCATGACATCAGGAGCACCATACAGCCTCCCATACTGTGTGAGCACCTCATCCACCTGGACGTCCAGCTCCTCTGTGGTGAAAGGACGGGCCCTGATGTTATCAGTCCTTGCCATAATTGGGTCCATGAACCAGGGACAGCAGAAGGTGGTGGTGAAAGGTGTCAGTCAGCAGTGTCTGGAAGCAGTGGAAATGTGTGGCTCTCTCCCACACATATAGCCCCATGGGGTTGTTTCAGTGGTACTAAGCTGCTGCAATTGGTGTTGCAGGTCACCTTTTTTCAAATGCATCCAATGACCGACCCACAGTAGCGGAGCATGCCTACCGTGATTTTCAAAATTGCATTTGGCTACCGCGATTGCGGTTCCCATTGGCTGTGAGGACATGGGCATTGGCGGTGACATACAGCAGGGGCCAGGCGCTTGCTACCACAATCGTGCATCTTAGAAATGCATCCATTGACCGGCCCCGCGGTAGCGGAGCACGCCTACTGCGATTTTCAAAATTGCATTTGGCTACCGCAATTTCGGGGCCCATTAGTGGTAAGGGCATGGGCATTGGTGGTGACACACCGCAGGAGCCAGGCGCTTGCTACCGCGATTGTGCATCTTACAAATGCATCCAATGACCAGCCCACAGTAGCGGAACATGCCTACCTTGATTTTCAAAATTGCATTTGGCTACCGCGATTGCGGTACCCATTGGCTGTAAGGGCATGGGCATTGGCGGTGACACACCGCAGGGGCCAGGCGCTTGCTACCACAATCGTGCATCTTAGAAATGTATCCATTGACCAGCCCCGCGGTAGCGGAGCACGCCTAGTGCGATTTTCAAAATTGCGTTTGGCTACTGCGATTGCGTTTCCCATTGCTGGAAGGGCGTGGACATTATCGGTGGCACACCGTAGGGGCCAGGCGGTCGCTACTGTGATTTGGCCACTTGATATTGGTGCCCCTGGCCATTATTGTGGTGGCGGAGCACACCAACCACCATTTTACAAAGTGTATATCACTACCGCAATTGCGGTGGGCATTGGCGGTGGCACACCGCAGGGGCCAGGCAGTTGCTACCATGATTTGGCCACTTGATATTGGTGCCCATGGCCATAATTGGGGCGGCGGTGCACGCATATGCCACTTATGGACACATCATGCTGTGGCAGTGTCAATGGCCGGTTCTCAACATTGTACAGTTGACACATGAATCATGCCACTAGATAGTGCAGACCAGTGCTAGCATGACATTTAGTCCATTGATGACTACACATGCCATGTCAGTGCACAGGATTACATGCACAGGCATGTACTCACTCACATGTCAATTATGAAATTGTTGTGCATGTACACAGATCTGTGGTTTGATGGACTTTCACATTTGTACATATTTCAATTTGTGAGATGTTAAACGACACACAGTAATGGGGGTCTGACTACATATTGTGCCTATTTCACTTTGTAGATTGCTGAACTCATGTCAATACTTGACCTTTGTGCACACACTGTGCACATTGTGTTGTTAGTGTGTGCCCTGTCCGAATTATGCAAGTAGATGTGGCAGGTACAGCAGCTGCGTTGGAGCTATCAGTGTTGCTGTCTCACACATGTGCTGTGTCAACTGCTTTCAGGGCTGGTGGCACAGGATGTTGTGATGTACCTTCTTTGAATTCACATAGTCTGAATCTGTTTTGGGGGAAATCTCTGTGTGAATACTGGACATGTGTGCGACTAGTTTAGGTCAAGCTATCCCTACATGGTAGTTGTGCTGTAAGCTGAAGTGTTTTTGCCAATCATTGTTGGCACTGTCTCAGTCAACACGTAAGATATTGGACACATAGGGGGATTTAATTGACATGTGTGCCCTTTCATCTCACCTAGGAGGTGACCAAATGTGCATTGTCCATTCACATTTCTGGCAGACATTGAGGATGAGGACATCATACATAAATTCCGTTGCTCTGTTGGAGCCCCATCTGAGGCCTGACAGAACCTATCCGACTACTCTGACACCAATGTGTAAGGTGATGGCGACCCTGCATTTCTTTGCTACAGGTTCGTTCCAGTACATGGTGTCCACCACAGGTGGGATATTGCAACCTATGTTCAGCATGGTGCTACGTGATGTCCTATCTGCTATGCTGTTCTACAAGGACAGATACATCCATTTTCCCAGCAAGCATGAATTGGCAGCTGTAAAGGGTGATTTTTATGTCCTTGGCCACATCCCTAATGTTGTTAGTGCCATTGACTGCACACATGTTGACCTGGTTCCACTACAGGAACAGGAAGAATTTCCATTCCATTAATGTGCAAGTGGTATTCCAGGCGGATATGATAATCTTCCATGTCTGTTCCAAATTTCCAGGATCAGCCCATGACTTCTACATCCTGCGTAACAGCATCGTACCACAGCTGATGGCAAATCTGCATCCAGAGCGTGCGTGTATTGTGGGTGAGTACGCAGGGTCAAGTAGTGTGCTATATGTGTGACATGGTGTCCTCAGCTACTGTTTATCCTATAAAATTGGTCTGTGTATCTCACACCTAGGTGACTCTGCATAGCCCAACCGGCCTAGGTTGCTGAGCCCACTGAGGAATCCCAGGTCCCCGGGTGATGTTCGCTACAGTGATGCCCACGGTAGGACCCATCATGCGGTGGAGCATACATTTGGTCTCCTTAAGACATGATTTCGCTCGCTGGACAAGACTGGATTTGCACTGATGTACTCTCCCCAAAAGGGAGTCACATAGTAATTGCATGCTGCATGCTCCACAACCTGGCCTTGCGCAAGCAGATCCCCCTGCTACTGGACAATGGTGAGCAGCCGAGGCCACCGCCTGCATACCCACACATGTCCAGTGACGAGGATAGTGGAGAGGAGGAGGGTGTCGACCTACGCCAACTGTTTATCAACCACTACTTCCCTTGAAGGTGAGTGAAAACGTACTACGGTGCCATTGTCTGCAGATTTTGTTGTTGTTGAAAAGGCCTAGGTGAGCTTTGTGATTGCTGCCTGTTGTTGGTTCTCTTGGTACATTGTAAACAGAGTCAACATTGTACATCCTGTGATAAACATGGAGCTGACACAAAAACATAGGTGTGTAAAGAGTGTTTATTTACAATGGGTATATGTGACAGGGAAGTGAATATTCACAAAAAGGTGAAAAGTGAATCAATGAGTTGTCAGTGATGGAAGATGAGACAATTGTGTAATCACCACATGTCAGGACCCTGATTTTGGGCTCTCAGAAGTTCCTCGGAAGCAGACAACTAGGCCCACCTTGCAGCACCACTTATTCCCCAATTAGCAGGTAAGCCTTGACCAGATAAGGTGGGTTTCAACAATAGCAATGATTAGGAACCAAAACCATCACATCACAAAAGAGGCAAGAATGGCTGTCATCATAGTAAGAAGCTTTTATAATCAGTTCGGCAAATTTGGCACAGATTCATTTAGGCAAACAATTACAGAAGTATCAGCTCTAGTCTCACATGAGGAATAAGAGTTCAATAGACCATAAACATTAGTATCCGATTCATATGAACAGTTTCTTGAAAGAATAATCACAGTGAACTCAAAGCATCAAAGTATAAGTTTAACTTCTGAATGTCTTTTGATTCAATACAACACTTAGCCACTCTGTTGAATTCACAGCACTGACTGAAACAATCTTAATGAAGTTTGAATGAAAACCAAGTTCCTTGACACCATTGTTTCGTCACCAAAGGAAACGGAAGATTTAGGCAAAGTCTGAACCGAAAGATCCAGTTAAACAACTTCGTTCAACAAGCCAAAGCAAATTATGTCGCCAGAGAAAACGCCCTTCGCGCGTTGACTGACGAGCGCCCTTGAAGATAATACCAGCCGGCAACTCAGGACTTGACACCAAGAACAGAAAAGGATAAATCCTACCTGCGTTTTCAGCAAGCGGATATTCGTGGTAGTTTACTACCATTCATCAAGGAGACTGGGAACTGGAACAGCGGAGAAATCCTCAGCGCGGGAGCGGAGACAGGAAACAGGAGACCTCCAAACTCGGGAACCGGCAAGAATAATCCGCACGGAGACCAGGGCGTGGCTCCTTTTATAGTTCAGATCGGAGGTACAGGGGCTGCGGAGGGAAAAAAGACCTCGGCAGCAAATTCGAACAAGAACCTCAAAAGCCCTGGGGCCAACTCAGCAGCGGAAAAGCGGTAGCTGCCAAACGAATGCAACAAGCATTGGCAAAAGGAAACGTTCACTGCACAGGGCACAGATATTCAAAGAAACAGCGGTGCATAGGCATAGCACAAATAAACACTTTATGACACTGAGCATTGCATCAGAGGTACGGGGCAGGCAAGAACACGGGAGACATAGGACAGTGCAATAGGGATCCTGACAGTGCCCCCCAACAAAAAAGGTGACACCTCCCCCTGAGGTTCAAAATCGGGAGACCGGGTGTTTGACATGAAACATTTGCAATAAACGAGGAGCATGAATGTTCACCTCGGATACCCAGGAATCCTCCTCAGGTCCGTAGCCCTTCCAGGAAAGCAAATACCACAATTTCCCTCTGACACGTTTACAATCCTTAATACAACGTACTTCAAACTCATCCTGGCCTTTCACACACAAGGCCGGAGGACGAGCCCTCTTCTTGACAGTGGCCTTTTTCAACAGCGACACGTGAAAAACAGGATAAATCCTCATGCCCTTGGGAAGGAGAAGTTTGTAAGTCACAGGGTTTACACACTTAATCACTTTGTATGGGCCAATGAACTTCGGGTGGAATTTATAACGGCTCCTGAACTGAAAGTTCTTTGTAGAAAGCCAGACCATGTCCCCAATGCGAAGATCTGGACCCTTCTGCCTTTTTCTGTCGGCAAACTTTTTGTAAGAGGCTTTAGCTTTGAACACATTAGCCCGCAGGACCTTGGTAACTCGTTCCATTTCACGGAAATGGGAATCCAAGGATGGTATATTTGTTTCTGGATGAGCTAGGAGTAAAGGTGAGAAATGGGGGTGTCGGCCATAGACAGCAAAAAATGGCGACAAACCAGTAGAGACATTCTGTAGATTATTGTACGCAAATTCAGCTTCCCATAACAGAGCTAACCAGGAACCCTGCTTTTTGAATAAAAAACACCTCAAATACTGTTTCAGGACTTGGTTAACTCGTTCAGTCTGCCCATCTGATTCAGGATGGAAGCTAGTAGAAGTGTTAGTTTTGATGTGTAGAGCAGAACACCAGGCTTTCCAGAACTGTGAAATGAATTGTGATCCGCGGTCTGAAGTTATGGACCTGGGGAGACCGTGCAAACGCACCACGTGTTCCAGCAACAATTGAACTAATTGAGAAGAGGTTGGAAGTTTCGAGCAAGCAATAAAGTGGGCCATCTTAGATAAACGGTCCACAACTACGAGAATGGTAGTCATCCCCTTTTCTTCTGGTAAATCAGTTATGAAGTCCATTGCAATGTCCTCCCAGACCTGTGTCGGGGTGGGAAGTGGAAGCAAAAGACCTTTTTTACGACCATGTTCCCCTTTAGCTTGAGCACAAACATCGCAGGCTTGTATGAACGAAACTACATCCTTGCTCCATGTCGGCCACCAAAAGTTCCTTTGTAGAAGTTCCTTGGTTTTGGTGATCCCAGGGTGACCAGCCAGTTGACTTTCGTGACACCACTGTAATACCTGTGTTTGTAACTTTTTAGTTGGAACAAATAAAAGATTGGAGTAAAAGGGTAAGTTCTGATGAATAGTTCTTTTAGGCCCTTCTTGAACCCATGATAACAGAGTTGGAATTGGCATAGCTTGTCTTATGTGTTGAAAGAAGACCTCGGACATTGTAGCGCCTATTACTTGACCTTCTGAAAGCATGTTTGTGGGTTTGGGATCTTGAGGAACTTCATCAGACTTGTGATCGTATCGAGATAAGGAATCTGCTTTATTATTTTTTGTGCCTGATCTGAAAGTGATGATAAAATCAAACTCTGCAAAGAATAATGTCCAGCGAAGCTGCCTGGGAGTTAAGGCCTTGGCACATCTCAGGAATTGGAGGTTCCGATGATCTGTGTAAACAGTCACTGTATGTTTAGCCCCTAACAGGTAGTGGCGCCAATCCTTGAAAGCATAACGAATGGCCAAGAGTTCTTTCTCTGCGATGGTATAGTTGGTTTCTGCAGGTAAAAATTTTCTAGACAAAAAGGCTATAGGATGCAATTCATTGGTGGTTTGGTCTCTTTGAGATAAAATGGCCCCAATTGCAAAGTCAGAAGCATCGGCTTCTACAATGAAAGGCACCTCAGGATCTGGATGTCGTAGAACAGGAGCTTGAGTAAAGGCTTTTTTCAGAGTTTGAAAAGAAGAGTCTGTGTCGGTGGTCCAAATGAATTTAACCTTTTTCCTTAGAAGTTGGGTTAAGGGTGTGGCCAGGGTAGAAAAATTTTTGATAAAACGTCGGTAAAAGTTAGCAAAGCCTAAGAAGCGTTGGATATCTTTCACCGAAGTTGGAATTGGCCATTCTAGGATTGCTTGTATTTTCCTTGGAGCCATAGTAATCCCTGATGGAGAGAGGATAAATCCAAGAAACTCAACCTTGGTAGTATGGAACTCACATTTAGACAATTTACAGAATAACCCATGGGTTCTTAAGGTGTTCAGAATAGTTTTGACATGTCGTATGTGTTCTTCAGGTGAAGCTGAAAAAATTAGAAGGTCGTCAATGTAAGCTATGACAAACCTATCTAAGAAGTCTCGTAGGACATCGTTAATAAAAAATTGGAAGGCAGCCGGAGCATTGCATAAGCCAAAAGGCATTACACAATACTCAAACAGACCAAAGCGAGTTCGGAAAGCTGTTTTCCACTCGTCGCCTGGTCTGATACGTACCAAATGGTAGGCACCTCGCAAGTCGAGTTTCGTAAAAATTGTGGCTGAGCGCACTTGATCAAGGAGCACCGGGATCAAAGGTAGAGGGTATCTATTCTTGATAGTGATGTTATTGAGAGCTCTATAGTCAATGCAGGTGCGCAGTTCTCCATTGCTTTTAGGCACGAAGAAAAGAGGAGAGGCTGCTGGAGACTTGGAGGGTCTAATGAAACCATTTTTCAAAAATTTATCAAGGTATTCGCGAAGATGAGTGTTCTCCAGCTCGGTCAAGGCATATATTCTGCTACAGGGTATTTTGGCACCTGGTACTAGATCAATGGCACAATCATAGTCTCTATGTGGTGGAAGAGTTTCGGCCTTTTGCTCACAAAAAACATCTGTGAACTCTTCGTATACGGATGGCAAGTCAATGTCTTGTTCAGCAGCTGTGGAGACATATAGGGCAGAGGCTGAATGCAGGAGGGTACTAGGAGAGTCCTTTGAGTCTTTTTCAGAACAGGCATTACATTCTTGATTGCACCAGGGGGAATTGAAATCAACAGAACGATCTATCCAGTTGATAACTGGATTGTGCAGCGTTAACCAAGGGATGCCCAAGATAACACCAAATTGGGGTGCATCGATTACATCGAAAGATATGGTCTCTTGGTGTCTTCCGGAACCTACATTGCAAACCATAATAATGGGAATGGTACAGTGGGTGATCATTCCAGAAGTCAGCTGAGTTCCATCGACTGCATAAACAACTTCGGGGTTTTCTTTCGTGATTAAAGGTATGTGTGTCTTTTCGATAAACTTGGAGTCAATGAAATTTCCGGTGGCACCAGAGTCAATCATCACTGCCACCATAATTTGTTTCAAATTGGGCAAGCTAAAAAAAACATTCAAAGTCAAATGAGGCACTGTTAACTGTAAGGTATTTGCAACAGACTGTTCAGGAGGGGATAGCCAACTCGAAAAAGTCTCCTGATCCAAATTCGAGTTCTCTAGTTTTCCGACTTATTTTCCTTTTTGTCTCGAGACCAAGAGTTCTTAGGTTTTAGTGAACATTCTCTAACGAAGTGCCCCTTTTTACCACAATAGAGGCACAGTCCATTTTTTCGTCGAGACTCTTTTTCTTCGGATGTCAAGGGTTTCCTTAGGCTTCCGATTTCCATGGGCTCAGTGGCTTCTGGATTATTTGGGTGCGACCTTTCCTTGGCTCTAGAAAAGATTCGGACGTCTGCTCTTCTTTTGTCACCTTTGCGATCAGCTACTCGATGGTCCAAGCGAAGACTAAGAGCTATAAGTTCTGCACAAGTTCGAGGCTGAGGATCAATTGGTGCTATAAGGTCTTTCAATTCGTCTTTAAGCCCTTGATAATAAAGAGCCGCTCTTTTTGCCTCTGGCCAATCAGTCTCTGCTATTAGGCGGTTGAATTGGGTAAGATAGTGTATTAATTCCTTATTTCCTTGTCTTAGCTCCAACAGTTCTCTATCAGCAGACCCTGTTATAGTACGTCTATCAAAGATTCTCTCAAATTCACGTTTAAACTGTACCCAATTGGATAACAGGGGATCATCTGCTTGCACCAAAGGAACTGCCCACATAGCTGCGTCACCACTCAGAAAGGAAATCAAAAAGGCAATTCGAGATTGAGCATTTGGAAATGAAGCTGGTTTGACCATGAAATGTAACTGAATCTGGGTTAAAAAGGTCTGAAATTTGTTAGGCTCCCCAGCAAACCTCTCAGGCTGGGCCAAGGGAACAGTCGTAGGAACAGTTACTGAAACAGAGGGTGATGAGCCAGCTACATTTGCTTGGGGATGACCTAAAGAAGGTACTGAGTCTATGCGTGACTGTAAGCGAGTTACCTTATGGGTTAAAGCTGCAGTTTCATTCCTACTACTTGTAGTTCCGTCTGCAAGTTCCCTATCATTGCACACAGATCATTCATGGTGGCTTCCATTTGGCTGCTGCTCGGGAGGAACAGATTCGTGGGCGGATTATTCTGTCAGGACCCTGATTTTGGGCTCTCAGAAGTTCCTCGGAAGCAGACAACTAGGCCCACCTTGCAGCACCACTTATTCCCCAATTAGCAGGTAAGCCTTGACCAGATAAGGTGGGTTTCAACAATAGCAATGATTAGGAACCAAAACCATCACATCACAAAAGAGGCAAGAATGGCTGTCATCATAGTAAGAAGCTTTTATAATCAGTTCGGCAAATTTGGCACAGATTCATTTAGGCAAACAATTACAGAAGTATCAGCTCTAGTCTCACATGAGGAATAAGAGTTCAATAGACCATAAACATTATTATCCGATTCATATGAACAGTTTCTTGAAAGAATAATCACAGTGAACTCAAAGCATCAAAGTATAAGTTTAACTTCTGAATGTCTTTTGATTCAATACAACACTTAGCCACTCTGTTGAATTCACAGCACTGACTGAAACAATCTTAATGAAGTTTGAATGAAAACCAAGTTCCTTGACACCATTGTTTCGTCACCAAAGGAAACGGAAGATTTAGGCAAAGTCTGAACCGAAAGATCCAGTTAAACAACTTCGTTCAACAAGCCAAAGCAAATTATGTCGCCAGAGAAAACGCCCTTCGCGCGTTGACTGACGAGCGCCCTTGAAGATAATACCAGCCGGCAACTCAGGACTTGACACCAAGAACAGAAAAGGATAAATCCTACCTGCGTTTTCAGCAAGCGGATATTCGTGGTAGTTTACTACCATTCATCAAGGAGACTGGGAACTGGAACAACGGAGAAATCCTCAGCGCGGGAGCGGAGACAGGAAACAGGAGACCTCCAAACTCGGGAACCGGCAAGAATAATCCGCACGGAGACCAGGGCGTGGCTCCTTTTATAGTTCAGATCGGAGGTACAGGGGCTGCGGAGGGAAAAAAGACCTCGGCAGCAAATTCGAACAAGAACCTCAAAAGCCCTGGGGCCAACTCAGCAGCGGAAAAGCGGTAGCTGCCAAACGAATGCAACAAGCATTGGCAAAAGGAAACGTTCACTGCACAGGGCACAGATATTCAAAGAAACAGCGGTGCATAGGCATAGCACAAATAAACACTTTATGACACTGAGCATTGCATCAGAGGTACGGGGCAGGCAAGAACACGGGAGACATAGGACAGTGCAATAGGGATCCTGACACCACATTGATGTTGTCAGGAATACGCTCCACAGGATCCGGCTGTTGCTCATAGGGGTCCACCTCCTAATGTTACCAACTCTCTGATCTGAGTATACAGGGAGTTCGAACCATTAAGCGAGGAAAAAAAGGGAAGGGGAAGGAACTGCTGGGACAAAAGTCTCTGAAATGACATAAACATAAAGACACGATTATGCAATGCCTGTAACAAACAACTACTCTCATAAATTCTCGCTATATGAAGAGCTTCTGAATGACCATAAACACACCTCCAACATAGAACCAGCACTCAGTCAGCAGTTCAGGAATAGTGCACATAACACACATACCAGTTCTCCAGCTTAAGGAAAATAAGAAAACTCAGTTTTCAAATAAGGATAGAGTCTCCTAATACTCCATAGAACAATAGAGATTCGGCATGAACACAGAACATCTCTATGCACCTCCAGCTTCAAGGATAATGTTCCTGGAATATTGTTTCATCATATTCCAGTAATTACAAAGTACTTGAAATCCCAACATCAGATAATAGGTTTACACCCGGTAGAACGTAGTGGCCACCACCGTCCTCCGTTGTAAAAAGCAATATAAGGACATCCAAAGCTACACCAAACACACCTTGCTCCGCTAGTGTCGTAGAAAGAGAAACATCCCGGAACTGCAACGCGTGGCAACAGTACACACCGCATTCCGCTCTTACATTAAGGATAAGAATAATGTTACAGCAGCATGTAGCTCCCACCATGATGCTCCGCAACTACTCCACAATGCCCCAGGTGTAATAAACGGTAACGCGTGGTCCGTCGACACACAGCGTTCCGTTCTTAAATCACAAGCGCCGCCGCGCTGGAAGACAGAAAGTATTGTGGAGACAGCAAGCAACTCGCAATCTGCACGGTAACGCGTGGTCAGCCGACACACAGCGTTCCGTGTAACGAAGATGGCGCAGTCGCGCCGGTAACTCACCAGCCTCTGGGTAGAACAGCGTACAACAACTGGAAACGCTGGAAGCCAAACCGGGAGTACCGCGTACAGAGAGACTAGCTCCCCGAGACGCTGGCAGGAAAACAGGAAACAACAGAATAACACGCATTCGCTATAGCGCGTGATGTCATTAAGTACCTCCCACTACAAGAGGCTCATGGGAGTTGTAGTCATTAGGCGCTAGGTAGGCGCCACGGAACTCAAATCCTGACTGATGTGGTGACCCAGTTCAACAGACATATGCCATTAACCTGGCTGTGTGGGGAAGGACAGTCAACAAAGTCAATGGCAAGGTGAAGAGGGGTGCCATCATGGCTGGCTCCTTGACTGGCGTTTGGCTGGTGCTTTGTCACAGGATCCTCCCTGGGATTTCTTTGGATGGCCCCTTGAACGTTTGCAGAGGGCCTTTGCTGCGGGCTCAGTGGGGTCTGAGAACTCCTCCCTCATTGTGGCCACAGGGGAGTTGGGGGAACTGTCATCCTGCGGGCCACTGGAGGGAGGTGGAGCTGTTGTTTGGGCCGCAGGCCTGTCTCTCAGTACCGCCACAAGCTGGCCCAATAGGTCTATGATTTAGCCCATGAGGGTGTCTATGGACCTCAGCAGGAGGCGGAGCTCATGAGAAACTTCAAGAGCCTGGCCCGTGTGTCCCTGGTCCTGTTCATAGGCCCAAAGGACTCTGGCGATGTTGGCCATGGCTTCGGTCCCAGTTTTCAATTGGATTTGATGCCCAGTTGCACTCCCACCTGCCCTGCTGTCCCGGATCTGTGGCATCACCACTCTATGCACCCGCATACTCTCCCTGCCCTCCTCAGATTGTGGGGTGGGGTGGTCATCCTCTGAAGCAGGGAGAGTGTTGCAGGCAGCACAGGCGGTGGTGCTGGTGGTGGTGCCCACACAGGCCGTTATAGCAGGGGTCAGCGTAGTTGGTGTTGCTGAGGTGGTGGCAGTGGGGACAGTGGGGTCCTGGGACCTGTGGAGGTACATCCATTTCTTATCCATGGTGTGACATGTCAATAGATACCATGCACTTTTGTGTAGAACAAAGGTCTGACGGAGGCCACAAAGGTACTCTAGTAGCCAGGGCTACTAGTGATTTAGAGCACTATTAATCTGAAGTGTACTAGGAAGGTAATTATTTACAGGACCCAGGGTTATGCAAAACAAGACAACACATTTATTATCAGCATAAATGGGATATCAAGTACTTATGTAATGGTTATAGTGCTCACATATGTAGTGACAGTGCGTGAAGTGAGGAAGTGCTGGTGACATTAAAAACGTTACATCGCATTAGAAAAAAACAGAGACAGTATCAAAAGTCCTAATCTCTAAGTATCTGTAAGTGTCATGGCGGCAGAGCATCAAGGTCTATATGAAAACAAAACAAGCATGGTCTGTAGTAAAAAGAAAGCAAAGCACAGGACATGACAAAGGTATGCATGAGATTACCATGTCTAGGTCATGTTCAGATGTAAAGTCTTCCATGCAGAGTAATCAACAAAGATGCTTCACATAAAGTAATTGTGCTGCTAGTCGTTAGATGAGAACATGTCCTTGTAATCACAAAATCTGCATGTGGCGCATAGTATCTATTGACATGTCAGGCCATGGACAAGTAATGTATGTACCTCCGCAGGTCGCAGGACCCCACTGTCCCCACTGCCACCACCTCAGCAACAACAACTACGCTGACCCCTGCTATAACGGCCTGTGCGGCCACCACCACCAGCACCACCACCATTCAGTGCTGTGCATGGTTGTGCCCTGAATTTCTTATACATGTGATTTGGTGAGTCACACTTTGGTTTCTGTGACAGTAACATATGCTTAGCTGTCTGCACACTGGAAGTGGCAATTGGATCTATGCCAAGTTTGGTGGGATGTGAGGGCTGGTGTGGTCATATAGCTCCATACTTTTAAGGAGAAATGGCGGGGTGCATGCACTGTCTACTTACCTGTTCTGTGGCACATTTGGGGGGATTTTCTGACATATCTATCTGGGTGTGTGGTGGAGTGCTCCATCTTGCTCAGCTGTCGGACAATGGTGCCTGATTGGAGTTGGAGTTCAGGCTTCCCACACACAAACATCCCTCCCTGTTAAGATGGCTACCTACCTGTTAGTTTGAAGTGAGCAATGCAAGAAGTGAGCAGCGAAGATTGGCCTTATATCGCCCAACCCGCTCACTGCGGTCCGAATCTCTCTTTAATGCCGTGGTCCCGCGTGTGAGGAAGGCCCGCACTGGGGGGCGCTCCTTCAGCTTCAAGCCCCCCCAGCTGTGGAACTCGCTTCCGCTGGCGCTTCGCAGCACCTCCAATCTGCTTCAGTTCAGGAAGAGCCTGAAGACTTGGCTTTTTAATCTTTAGGCTTTTTTTCTGGTGGGTTTTTCTCTTTTTGCTTTGTATTTGTTGTTCCCTGTTGTGTTATTCTACATCGAGCTGCCTTTGGAAAGCGCCGGGACACTCTTTTAGAGTAGCCGTGCGCTATATAAACTTAATATAACATAACATAACATAACATAACAATGGCTGACAAATGCTTCTGGCTGGTGGGAGTTCTCCATATTGTTCAGCTTTGAGACAAGGGGCCTGGTGGGAGTTGTAGTGCTGGCTTCCCACCCACAAACACCTCTCCCTGTTAAGATGGCTACCTACCTGTTATGTGAAGGTGAGCAGTGCATTGGCTGCTACTTGGTTCAGGGTGTGAGGAGTGCTCCATCCTGCTGAGCTATGGGAAAAGGGGGCCTGGTGTGAGTTGTGGTGCAGTATTTCTACCCACCAACACCCCTCCCTGTTAAGATGGTTACCTACCTGTTAGTTTGAAGTGAGCAATGCTATGGCTGCCACATGCTTCTGGCTGGGGGGAGTGCTCCATCTTGCTCTGCTTTGAGACAAGGGGGCCTGGTGGGAGTTGTAGTACAGGCTTCCCACCCACAAACACCCCTCCCTGTTAAGATGGCTACCTACCTGTTAGGTAAAGGCGAGCAATGCATTGGCTGCTACTTGGTTCAGGGTGTGGGGAGTGCTCCATTCTGCTGAGCTGTGGAACAAGGGGGCCTGGTAAGAGTTGTGATGCAGTTTTCCCACCCACCAACACGCCTCCCTGTTAAGATGGCTACCTACCTGTACGTTTGGTTGGTGAGATACAATGGCTGCCACATGCTTCTGGATGGGGTGGAAGTGCTACATCATGCAGAGCTGTGGGACAAGGGAGCCTGATAGGAGTTGTAGTACTGGCTGCCTGTAGGCATGCAACCCAGGGAACGTTGCTAGCTACCTTTGGGGCAAATGAGAGGGAGAGAAAGTTGGATCTGTGAGACATTAGTTGGGGAGTGAGTGATGCACATGGGTTCATTTGGGCCTAGCTTTGTAGTTGTGCAAGACAGTACATAGCAGTGTGATGGTAGACATTTGTTTGTACTCGCCAGCCTCCATCCCCCTAGCTATTCCTGTGAGACTCTTTGGATGCAGTATGGCAAGCACCTTCTCCTCCCATGCAGTAAATGTTCTTGGCAGAATGGGAGGGCCACCACCAATCATCTGAGCCAGCTGATGGTTCTTGTTGTTCTTCTCCTTCACCTGCCTCTTCAGGTCATGCCACCGCTTAATAATCTCCTTTTTGGTGTGCGGGGTAGTCCCTTCTGCATTGACCTTGTTGACTATCCTTTCCCACATTTGTGCTCTGGTGGCTAATGGTGTTTGTTGGACTAGGTGACCAAACAATTGTGGTCCTACTCTGATTATGTCATCTGCCATAACTGACAACTCATTGTCAGTGAATTTGGGCACTTTCTTTTGTGCCTTGGTGTGTGGTGTGCAAATGGTTTGAGGTGCAGGTGTGAGGGTGGTGGGGGTTGTGTAGGTGGTGTATGTGTGTTGTTGTGCTGGTGAGATGTGTGTTGTTTTGCCTAGTCAATGTGCTGTAGGGTTAAGTTCCTTCAGGGCTGGAGTAGTGCAAAGGATTCTGCTCAGGGAAGGGGCAGGTTTTATACTCACCTATGTGGGTGTGTCAAAATGGTGTATTGCTGTCAGGTGTGTTGTGTGGGTTGTCCTGGGATTTGTATTTTTTAAGTTGCCCTGGGGGTGCGTCCTTGGGGTGTGTTAGGTGTTTTTGGGGGCTGAGTTAGTTGGATGTGTAAACTCAGGCCTTGTTGTGATATTTTTGTTCCGACCGCCATAATAGTTGCGGGGCGGCCGCAGCAGTGGGTATGGAACAGCCCTTCCGCCAGCTCTCCCATTAATCACTGTTGGCGATCGCAGCAGTCGGCAACGGCAGATCGTTCCGCTGTCACCTCAATCGTATCCAAATTGTGCGTGCAGTCACTCTGCTGGCCGAGCGGTGGGTTTGGCTTTTTCTGCCGCGAATCATACTGCCGCGGATCGATTTTCACCTGCTCCACCCACTACCGGCAGTCTTTTGTGGCATGGTTCCACCACGGTCGGATTCTTTTGGTGGTTGATCCTAATCTGACTGCCGATTTTGCTGCAGTATCTGCAGATGGTTAATTTCCACTACCATGGCGGTCGGAATGGTTTTCTGACCGCCATCCTATTAGACCCCTAAATATTTTCACTAAACTTCTCTATGAGTATGTGGACACTTTGGATTCATTCCCACTGTTAACATTTCTCAATTTTAGCAACTCTAAAGGTGAACATGTTTAATATACTGACCTGTGTATGGCACTTCCTTTGGTACAAGTCTTCCATCCCAGTTACCATGTTAGTAAATGCTGCCCTCTTGCACCGCTGTAAAGGAAAGCCATTGTTAAAACAATGCCACTAGGCTATGCTGCTTCAGGCTTACCAGCTACACTGTTTGTTTTATACACCATATTGATTAGACTACTACCAGTTCCTTGGCAAGCAAAAAGGGTAAGATGTTTGATATCCTGCAGGAACTCACTACAGTATGCTTTGCAAACATCAAAAGGAAAAGCAGAGCAATCCAGCAAACTGCTTTCCTCTTTTGGTGGGCCTCCTTAGGCTGGACCATGGCTGTGATGTCCACGGGAGGGAAGGCCTCTCCTGACTTGCAGCGCTGGACCATGGCTGTGAGGTGTAGGTGAGTGGGCTAGTGGTGTAGCAATGGTGCCATGGGTCATGGTTACTGCAAGGTAAATGGACCACTCTCGTCCCTCCCACCGCCCGATCCCTAAGATGGATATACTATACATCCATAATTCTGGTAAATATGGTCCAAAGCCATTGAACCGTCTGCACTAATGATGAATAAGACCCCGGGAGGGGCCACATTCCATGGGCCTCACAGTCATAGTCCTATAAAAGACAGACATAATCTAGGTGCATAGGGAACCTAACACCCTACAGTTCCACTTCACGGCACCTGCTGCACTTTAATTAGCTACGGCTCTACAAGGGGTCTCACAATCATGGTCCTGTGATGCGAGGCCTGGCAGCGTATAAACATGGTTGAGAGAGGAGGGGAAACTGTGCCGTAGCAGCGGTGCATTGAGCCCTGGGGCAAACTAGGTAGATTGTTCCTCCGTCCACTGAATGGGCAGTAAAATACAGCTATAATGTAAGTACATTGGCCCCAATACCCCACAAGGCAACAGTGACATTGCACTTGCTATTCTATCTATAGCTACAACCCCCAGAGCCATGGTCCAGTGCTGGGAAGCCTAGGACAGAAGAATCCCTTTCTTGGGTCTCGGAGCACAAGACCAAGGCTTTAAAGCCTAGGAGAGGATAGGCTTTTCTGGGTCCTCACAGCTCTAGGTCATGGCTCTGAGGTGCATGGGAGAAGGGACCAGTGGCAAAGTATGGACTTTGATGCAAGTAAACGATGCTGGACAGTAAAACTCAGCAATATGTTTGGTGCACTGGCTCCTTGCCACCCATGTACCCTGGTGCCATAGCACCTGTTGCACTGATAGCTACACCCATGTGAGAGCGACCCACCCAAGGTCTCATACCCATGGAATTGGGCCTCAAAGCTCATGGGTGGGCATTCCCTGCCCTAGGCATCCAACCATAGCTGAAGGACCCAGGGGAGAATCTGCCCTCAGTCTCAGAGTGCAGAAACATGGCTGTGAGGCCTATGAAAGAGAGACAAGTTGCATAGCAATTGTGCTATGGCCCTGGTGCAAAGGAAAAGCGTCCCCTTAACTTTGTCCACTGCTTGCACACTAAAATACTGCCATAATTTGGGTACCGTGGGCACCTAATACCCCTGGCTTGGTACAAGGTGTAGCTGAAGGAGTCTACTTTCCTTGGGCCTTGCAGCACTGGACCATGGCTTCGCACCCAAGAGTGCCCCGCTCCCAACCTCGCCTGCCTTGGGCCTCTCAACCATGGTCTAGAGCAACGAGGCCCAGGAGAGCGGAATCCAGTCTAATGGTGGCCTCTTCCCTGCATCTCGCAACAATTGTCTGGCGTTGCAAGCCCAGTTAATGGGGGTTTTCTCTGCTGGACATTCCCCATGATCCAGAGCTGTACGGAGCAGGGGGGTGGGTAGGAGCTTTCCTCTGGGCCTCACATCTATGATCTAGTGTTGTGAGGCCAAGGGGGTGTGGTCCAACGCCACTATGTCACCAGCAGTGGTCTAGCGCTGCTAGGCCAAGGGGAGGGTGGTCCCATTTCCAGAGTGGGTCCCATCTCCTGGTCCTCAAATCTACTGGTTGGTGTGGCAAGGTCCATGAGAGGAGGACCCACGGACTTGGGCCTCACATCAATGGTCTAGTCAAGCTGCAAGTCTCAAAGGAGAAGAGTCTCCATTCCTGGTTCACATAGATGTGACCCATCACTGAGTCCCAGGAGACGGGGGCCAGTCCCCTGGAGCTCACTGGCATGGTCTAGCACTGTGAGGC
Source organism: Lissotriton helveticus (assembly GCF_964261635.1). Taxonomy (NCBI): domain Eukaryota; kingdom Metazoa; phylum Chordata; class Amphibia; order Caudata; family Salamandridae; genus Lissotriton; species Lissotriton helveticus. The sequence goes on from NC_136068.1 coordinate 947,610,275, forward strand.
CATATGAGGATGGCCAATTTCCAATTTTGGTTTCACAGGGTGCGTTGTGCCTTTTGAGACATCCGAAGTATCTTGCGTAGCACAGGAACTGCAAGTCACATAGAAGATTTTTTTTTTTTTTGGGAAAACCTTTATTTACCAAAATAAGTACACCGCTATTCAGCCATACATCCCGGAGGCCAGGCAGCATCGTATTGTAGTTCGGAACCAAGTACAAAAACACGGCACAGGATCGGTCAGGTTTAATTTTACAATAGAAACAAAAATTAACAATAAGTACAACCAGGGTCTAAAAAGAGAAACAGAAAGAAAGAAAAAGAGGAGAGAACAAAGAAAAAATCAAAGAAGAAGAAGCAAAGCTGAGGGCAAAAGAAATATTCTAGGCTCATACCGCGGGGAGGGGCCGGGGATCGCACATCTCATCAACAACATACTGTTCGACAGCAATATAGACGGGGAGCAAAAAGTCAGGATACCAAACATGGAACATTGGGAAGGGGGAGCTATGGAGACAATCGGACCTCATGCTGTGCCATCTCAGGGGGTACACAGATGTCTCCCCTATACGAGTTCCACGCTCCCCACACCGACCCCCACATCCTGGGCTTGCCCCGGGCCATATAAACAGTCTTCTCACGGAGCATACACCAATCCATATTGGTCTCCCACAGGCCGATCGTGGGGGGCGCAGAAGCGCCCCATTTCTGAGCAATGTCTCTTTTGGCTATCATATTGCCCAGGGTGACCCAGTGGGTTTGAGCCACATTGTAATCGTTCGGGCCCCAGATGTTCAGAAGACAGCGCCGGGCCTCCGCAGGCAGGGTCACACCAGTCACATCTCTCATAACCTCATGCACTCGACCCCAGTACAAGGCCACCACCGGACATTCCCAAATGATGTGCATGAAGGTCGCCACTACGCCACACCCTCTCCTGCACAGCCCGTCCTGAAAGAGTCCCATGTGTATAAGCCTGGGGCCCGTAATATAGATCCTGTGGAGTACCTTCAATTGAACAAGTCTCAGCCTAGCTGAGATGGCCACCTCCTTAGGGGAGGAAACCGCTGACTGCCACTCCTCATCATCCACTTCAATCCCGTCATTCACCCAAAGGCCTCTCAGTTTCAGCAGCAGGTCAGTCCTCACATTTATAAGCTTTTTATAGGTCAAGGAGATGGCACTGTCCGGCATATGGCCGTCCAGTACTCTGTCCTCCAGTGGAGACGAAGCAGGCAAGTTCTCACCCACAGGCATAGAAGATGTGAGAGCGTGTCGAAGCTGTGCATAACGGAAATATTCCGCTTTACCCAATTGGAACTCGGCCTGTAGCGCCTCAAAGGATTTCACCTCCCCTCTGACCATAACATCTGCTACCTTAGAAATACCAATGAGATCCCACCTGTCGAATCCCTTGGAGTGCCACAATTTCCCAAGCAGGTCAGAGTCGTATAGGGGAGTGGCCATTGTGAGCTTACCCTGCCAACCCAAAGTTTTGGTCACCGCCCTCCACAGATGTACAACTGTTTTAGTGGGTCCAGTTAGCTTCCGATCCAGAGATCTAGAATATAGTGCCCTATAGTAGTTCCCATCATTCACAAGCCAACGATCCATGGCATATCCAGGATTGACTGCCGGTCCGTAGAAGCCGTGATTAACTGCCGCCAGCTGAGATGCCCAGTAATAGCGGCGTATGTCAGGCAAGGCGATACCGCCATCATACCACGGTATGGTTAACTTTGTCAGGGATATCCGTGGCCTACCATCCCACAGCAAGTTACGCTGTAGGCTCTCAACCTCTCCAAAGTACTTGGCCGGCACCGGGTCTTGCGTGTTCTGGAGCGCGTAGAGGAACCGCGGCAAGGACATCATTTTGAACAGTGCCGCCCGGCCCAAAAGAGATATCGGTAGCTTCTTCCAGCCCTCAACGTCTCGCCGCAGCCTCGCCAAAGGAGGGAGCAGATTATGAGCATAGCGTGCACGGGGATCCTTTGAAACATAAATGCCCAGGTACCTGAAGCCCTGTTGTGCAATCTGGATAGTACAGCCACGAGGGAGGCGCGGAGTATCCCCGCACAGCGCGTAGAGAGAGGATTTGGACCAATTAATGACTAGGCCTGAGTAGCCACCAAAAGTGCCCAGTAAGTCAAACACCATAATCAGGGACCGGCATGGAGAGGTAAGATATAAAAGGATGTCATCGGCATAGAGCGATATTCGATCCTCAAATCCCGGAGACCACGTGATACCTGCAACATCGGGATGGACCCGGATCCACGCTGCCAACGGCTCAAGCGCTAGAGCGAACAGGAGAGGCGACAGCGGACAACCCTGTCTGGTGCCCCTGCGCAAGGCAAAAGAGGCAGACAGTCGACCATTCACCGTCACATTGGCAAGCGGCGAAGAGTAGAGGAGCCGGATCCAGCCAATGTACTCGGGTCCAAACCCGAACTTAGCAAGCACGGCCCATAGGTAGTTCCACTCAAGTGAGTCGAACGCCATAGTTGCGTCAAGCGAGGCAAGTACCGCCGGTTCCGTGAGCAATTGCACCCGCGCCATCACCGCATGGAGCCTCCGGAGATTGAGGGCCGTGTTGCGATGTGGTATGAAACCGGACTGATCCGGGTGGACCAGGTCCGAGATCACTCCCACCAGTCGATTGGCCAGTAGCTTCGCCAAGATTTTGGGCTCGGCGTTCAACAGGGAGATAGGGCGATAGGAACGGCAAAGATCTCGAGGCTTCCCCTCCTTGTGTATGACCACAATGGTGGCCAGTCGTTGATCGAGTGGGAGCTCACCAGTCTCGCGGGCCGCAAGGAACATATCTCTCAGGGGTGCAGCGACGGTGTCAGCCTTAAGCTTATACAGTTCCACAGGAATGCCGTTGGGTCCCGGTGCTTTACCGGAGCGCAACGACCTGATAGCCAGCGCTACTTCATCAACCGTCACGCCCCGGTCCATATCTTCCCGCTCAGCATCAGTCAAGCAAGGGAGCTCGACCTTCTCCAGAAAGGAAGCCGAGTCAGATTCGGACAGGGCAGAAACAGACGTGTAGACCGTCTCGAAGTAGTTCGCAAACGCATCTGCAATAGCGGCAGGGTCAGTCATGAGCAGGCCGTCTTCACCCAAGATCTCAGGTACCACTCGGGACGCTAGCTCCTTCTTGTCCAACCACGCCAGAAGTTTACCCGCCTTATCACCAGCGTCATATATCCTGCCCTGCTGTTCCCTGCCCATCGCCTTAGCCGCGTCAGTAGCAGTGGCCCTAAGTGCCGACTGCTTCAGGGCAAGAGCATGGAGCAAATCCGGAGTCGGCCCCAGGGCCAGCTGAGAATTCAGATCGGCAATATCTGATTCCAACCGAACCAAGTCTTCATCCCGTTTTCTGCGCGCCTCGGCTATCAAGGAGAAGGCTTCCCCTCGGAGAACAGTTTTAAAGGCCTCCCAAAGGGAAACGGCCGAGTCAACGGAGCCAGAATTCTCGGCAAAGTACAGCTCTATAGATTTCGCAAGGAGATCGCGGGTCTTAGGGTTACGGAAGTACCAGGGGTTAATAGGTGCCACTCTCGACGTCGCCACGATGCGAAAGTCAAAAGACACCCAAACCGGGGAATGGTCAGAAATACCTCTGGCCATGAGACGAGCGTTGGAAACCGTCTGTGCCTGGGCCGCTGGGGTCAGGACACAATCAATGCGGGAAAGACTACCGTGGGCTCCAGAGTGGAAGGTGTATTGTCTCTGAGCGGGATGTAGAAGTCGCCAGCAATCAACCAAGCCCATAGAGTCAAGGAAATCCGGAAGCCAGGACTGTGCACCACGTAGATCTCTGGAAGGGAAGCGATCCAGGTCACCCGACACCACAGAGTTAAAGTCCCCCCCCAGAATCAGCAGGCCCTCCGGGAGACCCAAAATGGCGCAACCAAGATCCTGAAAAGTGGATGTTTGCAGTCCCGGGGGGACGTACACCGAAACCAAAACCAAAGTGCGCCCCTCCCACTTGCACACCACCTCCACATATCGGCCTCTGTCATCAGCCAGGGTAGATTCAACCTCCAGGGGAAGGGACGTTCGCACCATGATGCCTACCCCACGGGACCCCGTAGAGAAGCCCGAATGGGCCACCATCTTGAACCCTCTCCTGTTCAGAGCCCTACAGGTGTTGCCAACAAGATGAGTTTCCTGCAAAAGAACGACATCTGGAGCACAGCGTTTAAGCATCTGCAGAACAACACCACGTTTGATTCGGTCCCCCAACCCATTAATGTTCCAACTCAACAAATTCAATGATTTACCCCCCATCATCAAGGACGCTCCACCCCATCAACCCCCCCCCGGAGTACAGCCCACAAACCAAAAGCCATAGAACAGTAAGACCTCAGCCACAACAAGTGTAAAGAAAATAGAACAAACATAGAAAACATGTCCCAACTACCCCCCACCCTGCACCCCTGCATCAGACTAGAAGCCACCCCAACTAGCAGTGTGCCCGTCGCCCCTGAAACTAATCTACAGGAAGCCCCCTAGAGGAGAAAAGAGACATCCTATCCCCCCCCGTCATCCTCCATATCCAGTACAGAAGTGAGAAAAAACAGAAGAGGCAATACGCAGAGTCGGTGCCCATCGCAGCAACCCCCCCAGAAAAGTCAAGGGCAGTTCGTCTATTCCCGGGAACCTTAACCTGATCCTCCAGCAGCATCCTCCGTCCGCTCATCTGGCTCGGTTCGTCGTTGAGGCAAAGTGTCCAACCAGTCGCCTGCCGCATCCGGAAGATCAAAAAACATCGTCCGGTTACCATGCTCAATGCGAAGCTTTGCAGGATAAAGCATGGAGTAGCGCATCCCCAACTCCCTAAGCCGCCGCTTCACACCAGTAAAACTCTGCCGGCGCTTCTGGACAGCTTGAGTAAAGTCAGGGAAAAAGTTGATGTCCGCATTCTGGAATCGTAGCGGGCCAGCGCTCCTCGACGCCTGCAAAATGGCGTCTCGGTCCCTGTAGTTGAATAGTCTCGCAATGATGGGGCGGGGAGATGCGCCCGACTTCGGTGGACCACCCGGGATCCTGTGGGCCCTCTCGACTGAGAAAAACTTGCTCAGACCCCCCGGCGCCAAGTTCTTGACCACCAAGTCCTCCACAAAGAGTTCAGGGGACTCCTCCTCGGCTTTCTCCGGCACTCCCGTAATGCGGACATTCTGGCGCCGTGCCCGTCCCTCGAATTCGTCAAGCCGGCGTGCCAGCATCCCATTAGCCACTCGCAGGTCGCGGACCTCATTTTGTACATCCGACATGTCGTTGGTTAAGCTCGACGTTTTGAGGTCCAGTGACTTCACCCTATCATTTGTCTTGCCAAGATCGGTTCTAATAAGATTTAGTTCGATCTTCAGGGTATCCACTTTGCAGGACAGCGCCTCGTGTAGGCTATGCATCTCAGCCTTCACTCCCGCAATAGCACCCATCACGTCCCGAAGTGTAAATTCAGGATCCTCAGGGGACGCGTCCCGCAATGAGTCTTTAGTGCGCCCCGGCATAACCGGCGATCCCTTCGAATGAGAGAATCGTTCCGGAATGGTGGATTGGGATTGATTCGGCTTCCTGCTGACTCTTGGAGGCTTGCCTTTGTCCGAGTCCCCTCTGCCCGCCATATTGACACACTAGGACAGGATAGTTCGGGGGGATGGGACGGTCGCGAAGCGCACTTCCAATCGGTGCGAGAGCTACAGCGATGAGTATCCCAAGAGCCACCTAAGGGAGAGCGCGACGGAGAGTGCCCGGGCCGGCTGGTCTAGTCAGTTCAACAGGCACCGCACCGGGCGACCCGTGGCAGGTCACCTCCCGGGTCCAGCGATGGCGGCCAGTGACGCAGTCAGGGTCCGCAGATTTCACAACGGCACAACTTGGCCCAGGAAGGTCGGATATGCAATCCGGGAACGGGCGCCGCTTCAGCACCGGCTCAACAGATGATACCCACCGTCGTGGGACAGGATGGGTGACAGGATCGTTGCGGAGGATCGGGAGGTCTTCGGAGATCCGAGCTCACGCGGCCATTTTGGTCGCCCGCGAAGCTCCTCCCTCACATAGAAGATTTTTGAAACTTAATTTTAAATTTCTGCCTCTGACACAAACCATCTTAAAATAATTCAGCTGGAGACTGAGTTTATTGATTGTGATTGGTATTCATACTATATGGAATTTTTGATCCTGTTATCAAGTCCTGGAGTAAGCCTTAACTACTCACTATTGCAAACTTTTGAGTGACACGTTTAGAAAATAAACTCTGATATTCATATGGAATGAAGTGCTTAAGCTTTTAAACACCAGTAGCAAATATCAGGTTCTAGCAGAGTAACATCCACCACAGGACTTTTCCCAGTGGGTATGTTTTAGACAGGGAACTGTGCTATTTGACATCTAATCTCAGCTTTACCATTTCACCTGAATATGATGGAAATAAACACTATAACTAGAATGACATTTCCCTGGGAAGGGAACCCCCTTGGCAGTGGATTAGCTGTAAATGTGGAAGGAGGAGCCACAGTTTTTTAACCCCACACATTGTGTGTTCTTGGGCAATCACTTTTCTTAACTTATTGCCGTGCTTCTTTTTTTGGCAAAGTTTGGAGTATTTTGATTCCATTTAAAAACTGCTTGAAAGCGTAGGATTACAACATGGACTACAGTCCAGATTATGACTACAGCAGTCTACCCGACGTATTATGACTTTGGCAGTTGGACTGCCGCAGTACAGCTGCAACCAGTCAGAGGCTGCAGAATGCAGGCTGTGCTGCAGCACCACCAAGCATATTACGATTTGCCCTACTGCCATCCTTTTCATGGTGGCGAAACTGCCATGAAAAGGATGCTGGTGAGGCAACCAAGGGGGCCCTATGAGGGCCCCCTTGTGCCTCTGTGCATGAGGTGAGTGAAGAGGGGATCCATGTTAAGCCCCCCCTTTTATTGCACCTCCAGTTCCTGCATGGAAAGGAATGCATGAGATGGTGCATTCTTTCCTGTGCAGGAACATATTGCTGCAGTCTCATGGCAGTGCCTTTCTAAGGCTCTCCTATGAGCCTTAGAGATGCACCGCTGCAGCACAGCTGCCCGCCAAGGATTACAGGTGTAACCTGGGGGCTGGTGTGGGGATGGCTTTGGAAATCCTCCCATAGAGCACTCGTGTGGCGATCCACAGGAGGACCAGTGAGCATATTACCAGTTGCCTCACCGCCATCCATTTCATTGCGGTGCGACTGCCATGAAAAGAGTGGTGGTGAGGCAACAATTGGGGCCCTAACAGGGCCCACTTGTGCCTCTCTGCATTTGGGTGTGTGAGGGAGGGGCACATGTTCTGCTGCCCTGTATTTTTGCACCCCCAGTTCCTGCACGGTATGGAATTCATGACATGGTGCATTTCTTAACGTTCAGGAACGTAGAGCGGCAGTCCCATGGTGGTTCCTTTCTACGACACTGCTGCAGCACATCCGCCTGCAAGAATTACTGTCTTCATCCGGCGGGCAATGTGGGGACGGCTTTGGCGGTCCTACCATGGAGCACTGGTGTGGACCACCACAGGAGGACAGCCAAAGTTGCAATCAGGCCTTAAATATTATCTGGGAGAGAAGTGCCCAGTCACATGATATATTCACCAACATGCAATATAGTGGTAAATGTATAGCCAGGGCCACTAAAATTATGCAATTGTGCGGCTAGGGTGTTTTTTTCATAATTATGAATTGCCACATTTGCCACATAATCCATCATCTGTTCCATAATCTGAATATTGTATCCCTAAAAAATGTTTCTTGCTCTAACTTTTCAAAAGTTACTAAAAACCCAGCATTGTGTTGCCATGCAATGAAAGGCCCATTTCAAAGGTTCACTGGTCACCTATTGTTTTCTTATTACTATGTTTGGGTGTTCAATTGATACTAATGAGGGGCAGGCTATGCACCGACAGTGTTAACAAGCGTAAAATGAGAGAATAATTAAGTAATACTGTGATCAAATATACTGCATTACACGGCATACGTTTTTTACCACATATTTAGTGACCCCTCCTGCACAATTTGGCTGTCCTCTGCTGCATAATTACAGTGGGCCTGTGCATTGCCTTTACAACAAGTAGAAGTGTGTCACAGTCCTGGCTCTACTAATTTAATCAACTGTTTGTTCATGGCCAAATAATAATCTTCTTGTTCCTCCTTTAGTGATTTAACCTTGTGTCAGCACTTTGAAATAACTTTACAGGGCATACCCTCAGAGCAGGTCCTGGAATAGGTTTCATGCACTCATTTAAGGCTGTTTGCATCCTGGTAGCTGAAGGCTCTACTGACCTTGCCTTGCACGGGACCCCTCGTGTGCTGCACTGCCTCCCTGTCTACTGTCCACAAGCACCTCTTTCACAGCTCATCAAGGGCTGAAAGAGAGGTGCCTGTCGTCTGAAGGGTTAAAAGGGCGGGATTTGGGGTGTCCTGCAGTGCCTTTGTGTGGGCAGCGTGAGACTGGATCCCCAATCACAGGACATGATTAGCCTGGGAGAGGCCCTTTGTTTCCTGAGCATCCGTCTTATGATGTAGATCTGCAAGGCCCCTTTCGTTGTGCCTCGCAGCAGTCATGGCAGTGTGGCGAGACACAGGGAAGTGCGCCCTTGCACTTAATATTTCCAGAGGTGCACGCACATGATTGCGAGGTGAGGCCTTGGGCCTCGCAGCTCTACATCACAGTTGTGAGGCCCAAGGCAGGAGCTTAAGAAGTGCGGGCCCCTTGTTGGTCGGCTGGGCGGGGAGCCCTGGGCAGCGGCCCACACTTCCCATGCCTAGCGCCGGCCCTGGCCAGTAGGTAATATATATATAAACAATGTATTTGTGGGGGGAGAGCCCCCACACACCTGAAAGTCCCTTTATTGCTTGGCAAATACATGCGTTATAAAGGCATACACATTGTAAAAACATACCTGGTAAAAAATGTGTGGTGAAGGCACAATGTGGTAAAAACCTTGTTGTAAAAGCTGTTACCCATCAATGTTGTGTCATAATAAAACGATCTTGCAGGTCATTGTGAAAGACCAGGTCACTTTTACTGTACTGCAGAGAGTTCATAGAACTCTGTCACCTAATGTTCTTTGTCCTACGTATTACCATAAGTTTATTGCTCCTCAGAGCTGGTGTACTGCAGAACGCATCAATCCAGAAGGGTCACCATAGGGCCAATGATCGCCAATGGGATCCATTGGGGAAAAAAAACTAACCTTGAACAAACATGGGCTTTGAATCAATCAGTTTCATCTTGGATTATAGAGCTATGTAACAATCAATGACTCAGACAGAACATGGAAAAATCAAATAGAAAAAAAATGGATGAAACGTCCAGAAAATGAAACAAGAGGTAATACAGGTAGATTTACGGTAAAAGCTTTATTTATAAGGAAAAGAGAGTCTTCAAGAGTGTAGTCTTGGCATAAACATGACAAACACCCACAAAAGCAGACAACCCTTTTTGTTAGGATGCATTTAGTAGCGTTGACACAGTTCTAACTCTTCCTTTACCTCATAGAAGTTTCTGCTGGAACGTCATGGTCCCTGCTGATCCGTACTAGGGTGTCATCAACATATTGACAGCTATGCATCTATTTTGCCTCAGCTCTTTGCAGTGCTTAATTTGATCCAGTGGTTTCGGTCTTTGGCACCAGCTATTACATGTGATTACCAGCTCTTTTGACAGTCTGGCACATGGTGGCGCTGTCTGCCTAATTAGCGATGAGCACAACAACAACATTTTATTAATAGAACACATATTTACAATGACTAATAGCTGCCACCCAAGCCATTCTTATAGCTTTGGAGGTCTGGAATAATATGAATGGTCACACTTGTTAATAGTGTGATGGATAGTTGAGTGTGTACTGTCAATGTCAATTTACAAATAAAAGCATCGGCTCTTTGTCGCCTGCTTTCAGGCAGAAGAGCGTCACGAGAGCCTCCACTTACTGACATCCCTAGTAGTGAGTGCTTTCGTCAGAGATTCCACCATACCTTCTCCTACATCCCTCCCCCTCCAAACCTTTCGGTTTCCTCACTTCACTCAAAACACCTCAGAGGGTCTCGGAAAGAAGGCGGGCTGCCGCTCGCACCTCCTCACATCCTCATTACCACTGCCCTTGGCATCACAGCTTTCAAGGTGTCAGAGATCGCAGTTGCTTCACCTAAAGCAATAGCATCCTATTTGGTGTAAATTGCAGGTTTGATGTTAACTCAGTAAGAAAATTGTACGGTGGAGACTCCATTACGGTGCAATCAGCGGCATGCGGCTGGAGTGACGGATGCGAGGCGGGCTGCTGGGCGCCGGCGCTGAACCCAGCTGCACCTGCAAGCATTACGAGGATCCCAGTTGGAGAGCAGCCGAGCCATAAGCCTATTCTTAAGTGCAGCGCTCGCGCTTGGATCTGCGGGGGACACCTGATGGCGCCGCCGAGGGCTGGCGCTGCTTCGGAGATTGTTTTCTTTTCATGGGCGGAAATTGACAGCAATCCATCCACGGACCGTGCTGTGGTTTACTCGGGTTCCTGCTGGAGGGAGAGATTGGCAGGCTCTTAACTGTGCGAAGAGAGCGCTGCGCGAGACTGGCGACCTCATGCAAACGCACCATTCAAAGAAGTCTATTTGTTTATTTGTATTTCCTGCTAGGAAGGTCCAGGCTAGGGGTTAGTGACTTGCAAGAGTGGCGACAACGAGCTTGTGCTCATTAGCCAAAGCGATGGATAGCAACTGAAATATCAGTAGTGGCTTCTCCAGGAAGTGCCTGTGTGTTGTAACTTGTGTTTGAAGGTGGGAGTTTTCTGCCCTTGAGCACACGAAGGGCCTACAAAGCTGCCGTCACTGGTGTGAAAATACCTGTCTGCGCACTGCACAGCTGATGTTGAACCGAGAGACAACAGATACCTCATAATACAAGATAAGAGAAGTTGAGGTTCGCACCTTTAACTGGATACCAGCTGCTCTGTAGCACATTAGGCAGACTTGCACACTGAACACCAAAGAAGTGTCGGAGCCACAGGTAAATGTGCAGAGATAACACGCTGACAGATTAATCAAAACGAAAAACACATGTTGATGTCAGTTGATGACAATTGTGCTGAATCTTGATTCTACTCCTCAAATGTGCGCCATGCCAAAAAGTAATAATAGAGGGGCATATTATCAAGGGATTTATCTCCGCTTTTTTGGCTTTAAAAGCCAAGAAAGCAGAGATAAAATGATCTCCCTATCAGCAACAGGGGGCTAACACGCAAATTTGTATGTTAGCACCCTTTTTCTCTACGCTTCCCCTTGCATCTCTAATGAGATGTAAAGGGGGCGTTCCAGAGAAAAATAATAGGAGAAATGTTGTTAAGCGACATTTCTCCTATTATCAAGGATTTCGCTAACCCTGTTAGTGATAAAAAAAGCAGAGCTAACCGCGGTTAGTGCTGCTTTTTTTACACCTGGTATTTTCCTGACTTAGCCATGATATCCTATGGAAGGTGGATATCATGGCTAAGTTTGTGAGCCCCTATCATCAAGCTAATGCCAAACTTCGAGAGATTATCGTTGGTTTTCCAGCGATAATCTCTCATTTGGCAGTTAGCGCGAGGATTTTTACCACTTCTGAGATAAACCTTGCTAATAGCAAGTTATCTCTGCGATAATTTCCGGCGATGCTTAGCGATAAAAAACTCGTTGCTAAGCCTCATTAGCGATAAATATCGCTAATCGTTGGTAATATGCCCCAGAATGCGATGATGCAACGACTCTACACCCCTAGGCATAGCTCAAGTGTTGCAAAATACCATCGTTGGTAAGGCAGTGCCCGCGCCCTCATAAAGGTATTTCAGTGAATAAGAAAGTGGTGAGATGTCCGAGGAGTCCTATGTCACTCTGAAAGTTTGGTAGTTATGGGTGGACTAGATCATATAAAAACCTTCATATCCAATATCAGGCCACAGCCATGTCGCAGAAGTACCTTTAATGCCTGCCCGGATTGTAGACCAGTCTTCTTGCCAAAAATGCCTTGTATGAGTGGTTGAAATATGTGTAGCTGGGGGAACCAACAGTGGTTGCATGATAGTGCCGGCACGTCCAATGCTAACACTGAGTTTAGGGGCAGAAATAGATAGCCAAGAAGGCGTTAGGAACCACATTTGCTTTTTGTCCTTTCTTCTCCTTGTCCTTTTCCTATCCTGCTGCACGAAATAGGCTTTTCAGGTACTTATGTCAGGACAAAGGAGTTTTTAGAAATATGGTTTCTGGTTAGATGAGGTATGTACCCTTTCCAAGCAGGGACCCCAATCCTAGTCATAGTACGTTTAGTGCACACTTAAAAGCTTACCTGTGCTCACCCTCTGGTAGCGTGTCACAGAACAGTCAGGCTAAACTAAAGGGGCAATTTGTAAAGTATTTGTGCACACACACACACACACAGTAAAATAGTCATATCACCACAAAGTACTCCACACCAGTTTAGAAAAATAGCTAATATTTAACTGAGATAAACAAGACTAAAGTTATAAAATTCCAGCATATACACTTCAAGATACAAATCTTGCAAAAAAAACAAAATGCAGTGCTTAGAAATTAATAGCTCCCACTCTGGATATCTGGTGCATTTGACTGGAGAAAATCTAAAACTTCAGTCCGAGCGCAGGACAGATACTGGAATCATGCAGGCATGCTGACAGTTCATTGAACGCTTGGATATGATCCATTGAGCAAAGGAGGGGCTGCATCACTGTCGAAGACAATGTGTCATTTCCGAAGTAGGGCAATGTTGTTTATGCATCAATATCTAGAGCGCTGTGCGTTGGCCAATGCAACAATGTTGTACTGTTGGGCTGTACACGATGCATTGACGTGAAGCCACGCAGGCCCTGGAATGTGGTGAAGTCGGGGACGGTGCATCACAGACGTCGGCAATGCATTGTCTGCAACCCGAGCAGCAGCAGTTTTTCCAAAGCACTATGTTGGCAAAGTCAGGGCTGCATTGTAAGTCGAGGTTATTGCATTATGCAGTAGGCGAGCGGTGTCTACGGTTTCGGTGCAGGCAGCAGCAAAGCATCAATTTTGCAGAGAAATGCACCAGTTCCAATCGAATATTCAGTGTCAATGCTTTGGTTTCTTGGGTTGTAGAACCAAACACTCACTTCCAAGTGAGGGACCAGGACTGGATTTGGCACCACTTGGTAGGGCAGGACTTACATCAGAGGAGCCCTGGTGATGGTAGCAAGATGCAGAGGAAGTCTTTGATATCCCTAAGTTCAGAAACAGGAGGCAAGCCCAAAAAGCCCTTGGAGAACCTTCAGAGATGGTGAATGTACAGAGGCAAGTCCATTCCTCTCTCTGCCAGGCAAGACGCAGCAGCCAGCAGGCCAACACAGCAAAGCAAGGAGCAAATTGGCAGGCCCGCCTGCAAGCATAACAACTTTTCTTCCCGGTAGAATGTTCTCAGCTCCAGAAGTGTTCTGAGGATATGGTGCCATAGGTCCGGTACTTATGCCCAGTTTAGCCTTTGAAATAGGCAGACATCAAATAAATGCCTTTTTAGGGCACAAGATCCTGCCCTTTCCTGCCCTGGCTCCAGATACACTATAAAGGAGCACAAACTCTGTGTGTTGCGATGGGCACAGCCCTATTAAGGTGCAAGAGTCAGCTCCTCACTCTAACCTAACTCTAGCTCAGGAAGACCCATCAGCCTAGTGACCGGCCATCAGGATATGCAGGGCACACCTCAGCTACCTTTGTTTGTGACTGTCTAGAGGGATTGCACAGACCCATCCTTCACCCAACCCAGATGTGTATTCCAGAGACAGGCAGAGGCAAATAATTGCTAAAGTAAGAAAAGGCCAACTTTCTAAATGTGACAATTTCAGACCTGAAACTACCATATTCACTAAAAGATTTGTTGTCTAATTGTGAATCAAGAGACACCAAATGTATTTTTCCTATCAATTCGCAATTGGAAGTTCCACTTGTAAAGTCTTACAATGCAGCTCCAATGCTAACCTATGGGAGAGCTAGACCTTGCTCTAGTGAAAAAGTAATTTAACAGTTTTTCAATACTAGGAAATGTAAAACTCTAAAGTACATGTCCTACCTTTAAACTACACTGCACCCTACCCTGAGGCTACCTAGGGCCTACATTAGGGGTGACATACATGTAATAAAAGGGTCGGTATGGGCCTGACAAGTAGGTGAACTTGCCAGGTTTAAATGGCAATTTAAAACTGCACACACAGGCTCTACAGAGGCATGCCTGAGACATGTTTTGAATGGCTTTTCATGTGGGTGGCACAATCAATGCTGCAGGCCCACAAGTATCATTTGAATTACAGGCCCTGGGCACATGCAGTGCACTGTACTAGAAATTTATCAACAAATCAAAAATCTCAATCATGGATAAACCAAATGCCACTACATTTTAGATACAGAGCACATGCACTTTAGCACTGGTCAGCAGTGAAAAACCCGCACAGAATGCATTTCAGCACACAGTCAAAAACAGAAGATCAAAAACAAAAAAAGGCAGGAGAAACCACTCGAAAAGATACCAGGTCTAACAGAAGTCACAAAACCCACGGTGAAGTACCGCACAGAGACAACCTAATCTTACATCACCCATACCAAACCAAGTGTAGTGAAAACTCAACACTCTGTACCACACAACTCTCATTGAACCAGGTCAGGGCCTGCTTCTGGACATTTCCATGGTAGGCTTCCAGTGGGCACACCCACACCTGGAGAAATTAGGCTCATACTCCCCTCTAAAAAGCACCAAAGGACTCTTATTGAGGGCACTTTAGTTCTAATGGTAACAGGAGTTAATAGCACAACTAGAATTATAAGATCCACAGTAACTCTATGGATCATATGCGTTTAGTCAGCACATTTTTGCTACTGAAATCTGTTGAATTGTCAATTTTAAACTTGCAGGAGAAATTAGACTTTCCGAGGAGAAATGGTTGAAGTATTCCCAATTCACTAGCAATACATCATTTCTTAGGGATCCTTCAGTGTACAACTTTAAATACATGGTAATTCACACCCTCTGTTGTTTATCAGTGACCGCAGCATTGCTAACTTCAGGAGGGGGCATACTAGGACTAGAACAGATGCACTTGCAATGAATCTTTTAGAGGTCAAGTAATTAGCAAATTTATTCTACTGATAAGCAGTGCCCCTTACCTAAGCCATACATTTTCTGTATTTTTAAAGAAACGACTGATGGCACTTTGTTTCGGTGAGCTACCAACAATAGAGGACCAACCTAGTTGGATATGTAACGGTCCCATAGCATGCAGACTTTGTGGACAAAAGAAAGAGGACTTTATCCATCTGATTTGCACTTGCCCATATTTATATCCAGCATGCGTTGCCTTAGTGTGGCCTGACCTTAAATCAAGAAAAATCAGGACATGCAGTGCCGCCACATTCAGTGCCTCAATCCATCGGATCCTCACTTTAACTGTAAGCTGTTAAAGTTTTTAAAGCTCCACAAACTTGCCATAAAAACATGGCTTAGCCTTCCACAGCACAATCAATATCGCAAAAAGATCATTTGTACCACACTGAATTGTAATTTTTAATTTTGTAAATTTCTTTTAACCATCATATCTTGAAGGTTGTATGTACTATATGGCATAATATATATATATATATATATATATATATATATATATATATATATATATATATATACTGGAAACTCGAACCACTTCCTGATTCCGCCGACGGCGGATTAGGCGAAGAAAGAGACACAGACTTCCGAGGTTTTCATGTGGGCAAGAATGTTATTTATTTCGAGTGACCCAACACAACGCGTTTCAAGCCCGTAAGCCCTTGTTCACATGTCAAAAGTGAAAAAAACACCATCTACTATTTAAAGTGAATAATAGCACTCCCAATTTCTGATGTCATGGATCACATGGTAATGGGCATGAACAACAGACTGTAGTTACTACAAAAATCTTTTGTAGTTCTAAACCAATTAGGCAGATTAATACCTTATGACACACTTGATATATGTACACACGTTTAAAAGAACATCTAAAAACATGTAAAGTGCTTGAATGTCATAGTATTCATAAAATAATAAATACAATTCAATTTAAGATTCTCATTGGATAAATCCAAGACTGCCTATGTTGCTCCAGCGCCCATGCTGTGTTATTACCGGATAAATCCGATTATTCTCATCTCAATCAATATGGCCTTTGGGTCCTGCGTGCATAACAACACATATATATTTTTATCATGATTTCATGACCAATCATATTTTCTTTGTTATCTTTCTTTTTTATCAGTGTAATCGCGATTGGGAGAAAATCTGTGCAAACGTGCATATATAGAAATAAAGCCAATTCAATGCAACAATGTCTGTCGATGTGTTGAGACAAAGGGAGGAAGCCTCAGAATCGGTATTTGAGCCCCCGGCTGGGGGCGGGGAATCGGCTACTCAACATGTAGAGAAATTAAATGTCAATCCGACAGCCAAAGATTTATTTCGTAAACTTGAAAAACTAATAAAAAAAGAACAGGCAAAGTGGTGGGAGAATAAGTCCCTAACACGCTATCTACAAGCTGGCCGTGTCCCAAGAGGATTGCGAATACCTCTAGCGCCAAGTTATGAGAATCCTGATCCGGATATGCTTGAGCGATGGGCAGCTGCCAATTTGGAACATTCTGCCAGATTGATGGGAATTCTGGTGGAATCTGCAGCGAAAGACAGAATAAAGTTACAATCTGAAATCGATACCATTGAGGAAGAACTTAAAGCAATGGGCAGTGACGATAATACTAAGAAAATGAGGGAGGAGATGCGGAAGCGTCTGGAGAAGGAGGAGGACATTATAAAGAAGCGCAAGGCGTTCAAATTTGAAAGGGATAGACTGGACTACTTGAATGGCCGGGTCTTTACCTTTGCCCGTAGATATGACAGTATAAAAGCAAGGGCTGGGAAGGTAACACACAAAGCACAAGGTATAGCATCTACTTCGGCTTCGTCTATCGATTTGAGCTCAGCAGCTGAGAGTGAGGCAGAAGGTGACCCCACAAGAACAGAGCAGTTGGGGTTTACCAAACTTTCTCTCGCTCAGGAAGTAAGCTGCTTGTGCGAGAACCACAGAGATACTCTAAGACCCCGGCTGAAAACAAATGCCAATGCCACTCAAGGCGTCAAAGAGTCAACCGCAAGCGGCTTGAGCGCCGCAAACGCCACAGGATCAAACAGGGCCGGCACGAGGAGAAAAAAACGTGGAACCTGGAAGAAAAATCAATAAGTGGCACTGAGACAAAAACTATTATAAATCTAACAAAAATCACATTAACGGAAAAAGAGGCAGCTATTCTAGGATTGGGACTATCATATTGTCCCCCCAGAAACTTTGACTATGCTACCACCCGTATGGATGCTTTTAGATTTATAAGAAAACTCAAACTCAGTAAATACCACCGCATGCAACCTTACAAGAGATCCAAAAATGCACCGACACAAAGTCCATCCCTCCTAACTGCAGGCGACGCATGCTCTTTCAATGAAATCTGGTCACTACAACAAGAAGGGGCTGATGTAAGCCTTGTGGAAGCCACATTAACAGGGTTGTGGACAGAGATTGGCACAACGCCATATAAGGCAAAATCAACTTTCCTTCCCATTATGCCCCATGACAACTTGGATGTCTACCATGACTTCATCATAGAGGACTTGAAAAAACTATACACAACCACAAACAAAAAACATTCCGCAATTTATAGACAAAATCAAAATTACGAAAATTTAATAAAGAAATTGAATAAGAACAAAAATGTCGTGGTGAAACAAGCCGACAAGGGCGGAAACATTGTTTTGTGGGAACGAGACCTCTATATAAAAGAAGCAGAAAGTCAGTTGGGGACCAATCCTGCTATAGAAAGAGCAATTTAGGGGCAATAAAAACTGCCTGGAATGATCAAACCTCCAAACTAATTGCCTGGAAAAGTGGTGGGTTAATTTCCAAGGATGAGTTTAAATTCCTGAAAAAGGATTACCCCATCATTCCCACCTTTTATATGTTGCCAAAGGGGCACAAAAACATCTCTATCCCACCCGGGAGACCAATCATATCAGCAATTGGCAGTTCCACAGAAAATATCTCGAGATATATTGACTATTTCCTGCAGGAATGGGTAATACAGCTAAAATCATATGTGAGAGACACAACGGATTTTTTAACCAAATTGGATAAAGTAGTTTGGAGTGATGAATATTTGTTGATGACCTTAGATGTAAAGTCATTGTACACTTCCATCAGATACAGTGATGGCATCAAAGCGGTTGAACATTATTTGAACAAACGCCCCATGAACTATGTACACCACAACAAGATGATTATTGGCATGCTAAAACTGTGTCTTGAACAGAATTATTTTTTGTTTTATGGCCAAATATACCAGCAGATACGAGGGGTGGCCATGGGGGCCTGCTTTTCCCCCAGTTTCGCGTGCTTGCACATGGGACTGTGGGAGGAGCGGGTCCTCATGGGGGACCATGAAGCCATTATGAATAACAACATAATCATGTATTCAAGGTACATAGACGATTTATTCCTAATTTGGAAGGGGTCCATGGAAGAGGCAACTGACTTTGTTAAAAAACTGAACATCAATAATTACAACTTAGAGTTCACATCTGAGATCCACAAGGAGACAGTGAACTTCTTAGATGTAGAAGTGTACATTAAGGACAATGTATTGGAGACAAGATTACATAGGAAAAAGACCTCAGGGAACACACTGCTACACGCCACTAGCCAGCATCCTGGTCACCTCATACGCAGCATCCCCTATGGGGAAATGCTGCGCATGAGACGGTTATGTAGTACTGACCATGAATGCGATAAAGCTCAAAATGATAGCAAAATTCGCTTCATAGAGAGAGGATACAGAGCTGATCTAGTGGAAAGTGCTATAGAAAGAACACGCAGTATCCCAAGAGAACAAGCCTTGAAGGGTATAGACCAAACCATTATGACAAAGACCGAAACTGTACAGTCTAGGGCCATTGTCACCTACAGTATTTAACATGCTGAAATCAGAAAGATCTTCAGCAGAATTTGGAATTTGGTAAGAAGAGATCCAATAATAGGCAATCTAGTCTCCAATAAACCTGAACTAACTTTCCGCAGGTCATCGACAATGGCAAATGCCTTGCTAAGCAACACCTTGGATAAACCTTTGTCAGGGACCTGGATGGACCTTAATAAGGGCTTCAAAAAGTGTCCATCCTGTAAGGCCTGCCGACAAGGTGTTAGTAAAACTCATTACTCCATTCCTTTTCATGACAAACCCATCGCCATAAAACATAGACTTACATGCAAGACAGAGTATGTAGTATATGTGCTGCAATGTCCATGTGGGCTATGCTATGTGGGCAGCACACGACTGCCCACCCACAAACGGATTTTACAGCATCTCTGAGCAATCTCAGGAAAGGATCCATCTTACCCAGTAGCACGGCATTTCGAGCTGACCCATAATAGCAACCCTGATTTATTAGCTTACTATTTGGTTGATACCATTCCGCCTCTCAAAAGAGGAGGCAATCGAGATGCAAAATTACGGCTATTGGAGACAAGATACATCCTGGAGTTTAATAGTAAAAACCCGGGAGGTCTTAACGCTAGTGAGGACATGTACACTTGTTTGTAATGAAATTTCTGAAAAACAAATTAGGATAGCCTACATGAATGTTCATTTATTTTCTTGGTTTGAGATTTACACATCTGGGACCAGATGTGGCCAAAATAATGAACTAGAGTGTCCTTTTCCCGATTGAGAAAATATATTTTAACATCACTTTAACATTTCATTCACTTTGGGTGGCTTTCCCAGTATGTTTATGAGGGTTATGAGGATATCCAACAGCTACGCATTATACATAGTCTACACTTGAGACTAGTATTGTTAGAATAAAACAGTTGCAGACTTATGGTTGGGAACTTGGGATTGCGAGGTAGGATAGTGTTCTATTCAGGCTTTTCCACTCCTCCCAATTTCCTTACCAAGTCTTGTGTTATTTCAGTGAAATCAATGTAAATATTAAGTTATATGAAATGCATGGTAACTTGTAAATATGACTTATTTAATTGGTTTTTTTTAATATGTAAAAATGACTTTTAACAATAGTTTATTTTTTACGTATTTATTTGTATATAGTATATGTTTTTCTTAACATTTGAAAAGTATATATTTGTCTGACGTTGGGCACTATGCCCCACATACGCTGCTTGCTGCTAACACTTTGGGCAGTATTTTTATCATGTTTACTGTTTTAACATGTTACACAGCTGCTGTTGGTTTAAGATTAACTTTGCACACTATATATACCCTTGTTTATGTCTATGACACGACATGTGATCAAGCCTCTACGAGAGGCGAAACGCGTCATGACTGTTGCTGGCTGGAACTAAAGCACGAATAAAGCACTGGAGATTTTTGCACTTAACTGTGGTTTCGCTGACGTTATTTCGCTACCGTGGTGGTGAAGGAGCGTGATGGATAGCGTCTTTCGACATATAAATATAAATATAAAGTGCTGGTGTGATCAGTATTGATTTCTCAATTAATCAAATGCTAATGTAAGGCTAAACCATCTATTCTTAGAATATAAAAAAATCTGATTTCTAAAATTATCACACATTTGAAAAAAGCCACATTTGCCATAAAACATATGATTCTGTATATACTAAAATACTTTAGAGAAATCAATCCTAAGCAAAAGAGAAAATATAATACAATAATTTGTAAAATCAGAAAGTTTATATATATATATATATATATATATATATCCTACTGGCGGTCGCCAGTAGATAGTTATAGTTAGGACCTATTATCCATAGGAAATTTGTAACATTCTTTTCCCAATAACTTTGGCACCGGTTGACGAATATTCGCAAATATTTTAAAACTCGTGGGTCGCTCCAGTCAGCTCTATCTTGAAAGTTTCGGGGTGATTCAGCAAGCGGGGGCCAAGAAAAAAGGGGGTTCCCAAAACGTGTTTTCTCCATGTTAATACCCATAGGAAACTTTAGATATTGCTACAGCCCGAACTGCTAAATGGAATTACACCAAAATTGGCAAAAGGGTAGCCCTTACTTCAGAAAGAACTCTTTTTCTTAAATTGTGTAAATCTGTTCAGTAGTTCCTGAGAAATTAAAAAAAAAGTTCAAAAAATGCATTTCCCATAGCAAACTTTAGACACGGCTATAGCTGGAACTGCTAAACGGGATTACACCAAATTTGGCATGAAGGTAGCCCTTGCCTCAGAAAGAACTCCTTTTCTTAAATGGTGTATATCCATTCAGTAGTTGCTGAGAAAATAAAAAAATAAAAGTTTTGATATATAGAGGGGCTTCATGCTAATTGGCTGTCAACACTCCAAACCAGAAAGTGTTGGCAGCCATCTTGTGCCTCGGTAGAACCAAGGCACAAGAGAAGAGAAAAACAAAGGCTCAAAACAAGAAAAGGGGGCAGGGTAGAAACACCCTGACCCCCTAGGCCTGCCCAGGGAGTCCCACAAGGACCCCCAGGGCCCAATAAAGCATTAACAAAAAAAAATAATCGCGAGGTGCGTGCTGAATCCGCGGATCCTGATGAAAAAATTAAAAAAACAAAGCGCGGGCTCCCATGCTTTGTTTAATTTAAGCCTCCGGGTGGGCCAGGTTCCGGGGTAAGTTAATAAATTTGTGGGGGCCCCAACCCCCCCCCCCACACTGTCCTAGGGACCACCACACCCTGGTGCTTTTCAAAAATATTTGGGGGGGCACACGGCGTCTGCAGCCCTGAGGATCGCCACCCCCGGGGCTGCTTTTTTAATCTGTGAGGGCCTCTAAGCCTCTAAGGCACCCCCAAGCCTAGGGGACTGCTACCCCTGGGGCTTTCATTAATTAATTAGCGGGGGCACACGGACCCCCGCTGCCCCGGGGACCACCACCTCCGGGGCTTTTTTAAAAAACAAAAATATTCCTGTGTGTGGGGGGTTTCAGCCCCCCCACACGCCCCAGGGACCGTCACCTCCTCTGGGCACTAATATTCTAATTTGTGGGTCTGTTACAGACCCCCGAGCCCAGGGGACCACCACCCCCGGGGCTATGCATTATGGAGCCAGTGATGGCCCTGGGGATAGCCATCCACCAGGGCCGGCTCCTGCAGTGTCCCAGGGTGCCCACCCACAGGACATTGCTGTCGGCAAAGACAAGGCAGGAGCCTTGCTTCATTGAAGCGAGACCAGGTAAACCTGCTCTCGCTTCAATGAAGCAAAGCAGATTGCTTTTAAACGAAGAAGCTGCATGTTAGCAGCTCCCTTTGTGGAAAAGCAATGCTGGCTCCCTCAGGATGTGGGGAGCCGGCTGGACCCTGGGGGGAACTCCCCACGATGCCCAAAGGAGAGGGCCAGGCCCGCGGGATGGGGTCCCCAGGGCTAGGAGTGGCCTGGGAGGGGGGGCCATACGGCCCCCTCCCCTGTTCATTTATTAAAGTTAAAAAAAGGAGAGGCCAGGCCCCGGGGGATGGGGTCCCTTGGGGCCACTTGGGACCCACGCAGACCCCTTCCCATTACATTTTGTATTTTTTTTAAAAAGGAGGCCAGGCCCTGGGAGATGGGGTCCCTAGGGCACCAAAAAGGCAAGAGAAGGGGTGTCACACAGCCCCCTTCTTAAAAAAAATATGTTAAAAAACCGGCATTGCGGCTAGGCACCGCCCCCTCCCTGCAACACTCAGCAAATGCGCACCCTGGTGCGTTTAAAGTTAGGGAATTAATTCCCCTTGAATACTGAGGGTCCCTGGGGTCCAACTAGCCCACCAGGTACCTCCAGTATGCTCCAGGGAGTTGCTTTCCAGGGAGGTGTTCAGAGGCCAGGCCTCTTTTTACACCTCTCTGCAATGCAGCTCTGTGGCGCTTACTGGAGGTACCTGGTGGGCTAGATGGACCCCAGGGACCCTCAGGATTCAAGGGGACTTAATCCCCCAACTTAAAACGTGCCACGCGGCGTGTTTGCACAGTGGTGAAGGGAGGGGGCGGGCCTGAGGTGACATGTGTGCGTTCACACCCTGTGGCGTGTTTTAAGTTGGGGAATTAATTTCTCTTCGATCCTGAGGGTCCCTGGCGGCCAACTAGCCCACCAGGTACCTCCAGCAAGCGCATATAAAAATACAAAACCTATTGCACACCAGTAAAGAAAGTATAGAAAAGGATGTCTCAGTGGACATTAGTAAGTACAAGTTTCAACATTTGAAGATAAGGAAAACGATGGGTAGTACAATTCCTCTTTTATTGCAATGATGACCAGCCGACACGTGTTTCGTCGCCAAGCAGTAACAATGCTTGCACGACTCCTCAGGGCTGGGGAGGATACAAAATACATAATGGAATTCATGGTCACATAACATTGCATATTACGCTTTCTTGGGTCGTTAATTCTAGAGCAAGTGCAGGGTGCAGGTGGAGATTGTAATAATAGAAAGTGACTATCTTGTGGAAGCACACAACATTGTATCGCCGTCCGGAGTGGATATCCAGGTGTGGGTGCATACAGGATCATGGAGCACCAGGGGGTACGTCTGTGTCGCAAAAAAATCCAGTGAAATGATGTTTGTAAAAGTCTAATCCCCGTGACTCAAAAGATCGGGCGGGAAGGCAAAGTGTAAGTGGATAATAAAATAACATTAAATGTAGATCGGTGTGCACAGGACAAATAATATGGTGAGAAGAAGGTGCGCTTCCTACCTGTAGCGGGAGGGTACTGGACCACAGGTCTGTAGCGTTACCAGCAAGCGTCACAGAGCTGCATTGCAGAGAGGTGTTAAAAGGGGCGTGGCCTCTGAACACCTCTCTGCAACGCAGTTCCCTAGCGCATACTGATGGCACCTGGTGGGCTAGTGGGCCCCCAGGGACCCTCAGGATTGAAGAGGAATTAATTCTCCAACTTAAAACGTGACACGGGGTGTGTTTGCACACCTGTCACTTCAGGTCCCATCCCCTTCCTTTACCACTGTGCAAACGCACCTAAGGCGAGTTGTGTGTGTGTACAAGGGAGAGAAATCACACATCAACAATAATGTTTACAACGCCAAGACTACCGATGAAATGCTATACACAATTCACTATGCAAACCAAAAACCTTTCCGTATGTAGATATACCATTGATACGTGTAGTGTACTGCATAGTGGACACAACCATATTATCTTAGACACTGGGGAATATTTCGGTCATGTAGCTGTGTTCCCCCCCCTTGAAGCAGAAGCGGAGTGGGCTGGTCCAACCTACGCAACGTCAGCGTTAGACTATAAATAATTAGGCTACGCCTTGGGCGTGGTTCACTTCTGCAAAGAGAAGAGACTCCATCGCAGCAAAGGTCCTCACCCTGCCACGTGGCTGCCACCATGAGCACGTGCCTCCTCGATACAGGTTGATTGCGAACTCAGCACCACAGCACCGCAACCTTATGTCTGTATCGACTACTGCCTTCGATCTACACTGCAGACAGCAGGGTTTACAACTTGAATTCAACTTTGGATCTAAATTTTCGGCGGTATCTGTGCTGAGTACTGCCTTCAATCTACACTGCGGTCAGTACAATTAACAACTTGATACCAGTTGCACATCAGCACTACAGAAACCATTGAATTCAGTTTCGATTTATTTAAAGCAGAGACAATTGTACTACGTCCTCAGATTTTGTTAAATTTTGAACAGTAGGAATTTTAGCCTTCATTTATTTAATGCAGAGACAATTGTACTATATGTCTTCAGATTTTGTTTACATAAGTGACAAAAAGCATTCGTCCATGTCTGTGTCAACAACTGCCTTCAATCTATACTGCGGACAGCAGAGTTCACAACTTAAATTCAACTTTGGATCTAAATTTTACGTTGGTATCTGTGCTGAGTATTGCCTTCAATCTACACTACACAAAACTTTGAATTCAGTCTTGATTTATTTAAAGCAGGGACAATTGTACTATGTCCTCAGATTTTGTTCAAGTTAGAACAATAGGAAATTTAGTCTTCATTTATTTAATGCAGAGACAATTGTAATAAATGTCTTCAGATTTTTTATACATAAGTGACTAAAGCATTCGTCCATGTCTGTATCAACAACTGCCTTCAATCTATACTGCGGACAGCAGGGTTCACAACTTGAATTCAACTTTCCATCTACACTACGGACAGCATTCAAGTTAGCCTTGATTTATGTAAGGCAGAGACACTTTTGTTAATGGATGCCACAAAAAACATTCCTCAATGTCTGTACTAAGTACTGCCTTCAAATGTACACTGCGATCAATAGAGTTTACCACTTGATACCAGAAGCGGATTAGCACTGTAGACAACATTGAATTCATTCTTAATTTATTTAAGGCAGAGACAATTCTAGTGTGTTGTCAGATTTTGTTAACTGTGACAAAAAAGCATTTGTTGATGTTTCTGTGAACTACTGCCATAAATGTACTCTGCGGACAGCAGGGGTCCCAACTAGAATTGAGCTTTCCATCTACACAATGGACATTAGGGAATTCAGCCTTGATTTATGTAATGCAAAGACAATTCTACTGTATGTGTTCAGATTATTTTTTACATAAGTCACAAAAATCATTTGTCGATATCTGTGCTGACAACGGCCTTCGATCTACAATGTGAGGACTCTCGATTCAGGTGGAATGGCGATAACACATGACGCATTCCAATAGCCAAGAGACATTGTACTAGTGTGACCTGCCCAAACCACGAATCATTTCAGGGTCCGCACACACTGAGTTCTTCATGTACCACAAACTCACTGCACCACAAGTCATCTCCACATGGTCCTGTTAAGGCAGAATTCACTAGGCAAAAAACATTGCTCCCTGTGCGGCCTGCCCGGATCACGCATCATCACAGGTTACGTACACGCTCAGTGCCAAAGGTACCAGTAACTCATTGCACCATAATTCATTGCCACATGGCCGTATTTAAGCAGAATTCAATAGAGAAAAGGCATTTGTCCGAATGCGGCCCCCCCTTTACCACTCATTATCGCAGGGTACGTACAAATATACTACTAACTCAGTGCACCATAAATCATCGCAAAGAAGAGTGAACAGTTTTATGTTAGCAATAACGCATACTATCGCTTTTAAATGGAATTCATGCAGAATTAAATCGACAAAAGACATTACTTCAATTAATGTGCCTCCCCCTAACCACGCATCATCGCAGGGTACGAAAACGCTAAGCGCTAAAGGCACTAATAACTCAGTGCACCAAACATCATCGCCACATGGCCTTACTAAGGCAGAATTCACAAGACAAAAAACATTACTATCTGTATGGCCTGCCCGGACCACGCATCATCGCAAGCTCCACAGAACCTTGTTGTTTCAGGTGCCACTAACTCAGTGCACCACTTATCATCGCTGCCTGCTCACACACTAAATTACCAATACTGTGCAGCTCCACTCAATGCCACGTGGTTGTGAGCTCTTCCTAACCGCTGCCTCCTGCCTACACTGCGGTCAACAGAGCTCACAATTAAATACACTGTTGATTTATTATTTGCAGAGTACAATACCAAACTAAGTATAACATTTATCAAACCCTATGCAATATCACTTTATTATGCTTCCTTTAAGAAGTTCTTTTATATTACTTACAGATTTAGTTGAATAATAAAATTCACGTCGGACGTGCAAAAGTACACCTAATGATAGTCTACACTGTGGATAGCATAGGTGACAATTTTAACCTCACTTTTTCTTAATTGGAAACATGAATTTCTTTTTTGAAGACAAAAATGGCTACCCCATTAGAAGAAGCATCTGATTTAGATGAATTTGGTGCTGAAGAATTGATAACCATCGATGGTACTTTTTTTTCCCCCTCAAAGTACAAGCAGTCCAGTATGCAGCAGTCAATGCTTTGAGTGCAGCCTATTCGGAGCACGTATCATTACAGGGTGAGCACACGCTAAACACCAGACGTACCACTAACTCAGTACACCGTAAATAATCACCACGTGCCCTTGTTAAGGCAAAATTCAATAGTCAAAACACATTTTTACCAGTGCAGACTGCCTGAACCACGCATCATCGCAGGCTCCACACAAACCGCCCCTACCTCAGTGCACCACAACTCATGAACTCTTTACGATAGAATCTTCTGTGTATTATTTCACATACAGTGCTCTTACCTTTGTACAGCAGAAATCATAAACCGTTTATGATTAAATATCTGTGTATGATATCATGATTACTATTCTACTTGTTACCAACAGCAACGTAATAAAATGGAGTCAAGGACACGGGCCCGTACCCACTTCAACTATCTATCTGTGTCTGTGTACTTATTATGTTTGTAAAATGCTGCTCCTGCACCCTACCACATTATATTGTGATGTAAATAGCGTATACCACCATCTTACCTCTGCCAATAACAAAAACTTCGATTATATAACTTTCTCTCGCTCATTCTACAAATACGAACGTACAAAGTGGATCATTACAACACTGCAAAGAAACTGTATAGTCAATTTATAATATTTTAGCATATTAATAGAGCGCGTAGTCGACCTAAAACTATATCAACTATTTACATGAGCACTGTATTTACAGTACATTTTCAGGCACGCATTGATTATGTAATTACTCTACAATAACAAGATGTGGACGCGACGTCGAGCCTCAAACAATGATTTCCAGCACCTAGTTCGACAGTATACCTGAATGACCACATACAGATATATATTATCTGTCCTTCATGTGCTAAAAACTGCAACCTAAACCACTCACAACCCTGTATTACTACAGCTACAACACTCCACTGAATGTATAACAATCGTTCATATTCACAGAAATGTGTCATGTCCACCATCTTTTATGTGTGCATCTATGGATGAATATAGGGTCAGTGATACCCCATACCTTCCATGTTAGCCATATTGTGGACCTAATGACACATTTGGGTGTAAGCCCCGGGTGATGGCTGCACTACAACACGGACACCCAAATCAGTAGATTTTTCATATACCTCACGATGCAAGCACGCCCATAGCTCTGGAGTCATCGTTCACAGCCTAGCGCAGCACTGGCATACTTCAGTCCAGAAGAAAAGGGTAGAAATCGCTGCACTCACTTGTGGTAACTGGGTAAAAAAGAGTATAATTTCAGTACGTAAAGGTCGGGGTGCTCAAGAGGTTCACCTGCTGTCTGGGTGGTGCTGA
The DNA here is from genome assembly GCF_964261635.1 of Lissotriton helveticus. NCBI lineage: Eukaryota > Metazoa > Chordata > Amphibia > Caudata > Salamandridae > Lissotriton > Lissotriton helveticus. The sequence goes on from NC_136068.1 coordinate 947,638,521, forward strand.
CTTGAACTGATCAAATAGAGCCTTACGGTGGTAAGGTGGGGGGGGCTCTTGAGCACGCCAATAGTACTTGTAGCAAGTTAGCACAAAATGATTGATGCGAGTAAGCCAGTAAATAGTGGTCCACGATTTTATTCAAAGTGTCCACGTAGTGAATCAATCATGCCTTGTTTAAGCGTAATTTTTTTCTTCGCGAATCCTCATAGTATCAAGGGTAGATACAATTTGCATCACAATACATATTCACCCGATGCATTTCAAGCCAGGGCGGCTCTTCTTCAGGGGGTTAGGTATCAAAGAAACCGGTGCATCAGAAACGTGTGTATCGGTGCCGTGACTCAGATACGAACTGAGGTTGAACTTCAGTCCAGCCCACACCGCTTACTCTTCCAGGAAAACACAACAACGGTACGTACAAGGCCCATATTTCCATTGTAGTGATTTCTTACTTCCAGGTCTAGTTGTCAAAACGGCACCCACACACTCCCTCATGGCTGGTATACACCCACACCACACCCATCCTGCACATACTACACATGACCCTACCAATAAAAAAGACGGGTGCATGGGCTCTACCCCATTTTAGAGTTGCTCCCATGCGAAGAGCTGTGATGGCCCGTCCTTGTGGTTCAGAAGCCTCATGTAGGCCCGAACAACCGAGTACAAAGTCCCACCACTACATGCGTGGCCTCTTTGGTCACTGAGTTAGTGGTACCAGGAGGACTGAGCGGGTGAGGAACCTGCGATGATTATAGGAGCACAAGTATGTTGTTACCCATTCTGATATGAAGACTCGGCACCAAATGTCAGATTTCTAGGTGGCAGAGTGGGACTGCATGATGTAGAAGGTGTCCTCTCCACAAAAAGGTGAGCAATGAGCCCTAGGTGGGCATCGGAGGCAGTTGATAGGGTGCAGCAGACACAAAAAGTGACGCCGCAATTTAGGCGTACGCAGTCCTATATACCGTATCTTATTGCATGTATATATTTGTTTTTTTCCAATAGCAGGAACGTTTTTATAATCGGTGAAACATCCGGAGTATAAACTATACAAATTGTTGTTTTTAAATGCGAGACGGAAGGTGTGTGAAAGGGTGATGTTATTCAACTCCACATTAAGGTAGTAACAAATAACAATCATAACATCTTTCTTTTACTATCTTTTAGATGTAGAGCTTCAGGGTGCATTATGTCCCGGCCCGTGGTGAAAAACACACCGATGACAGAAAGGTAAGCTCCGAATATTCTTTTCAGTCACTCTCTCACTTCCTCTCTTCTTTGATAAAGAAATGACACACAATGTTAACTTCCTTTTTATCTTACAGGCTGTGTTTCACCAATTGGCATCATCCCCCAAAAACACATAACAAAGCTCTACGTTCGTGGATTCTGCGATGATGCGTGGCCATCGTAACAACATCTGAGAAGGCTGCTTCAACACGTGGTGCACCCTCCTTGAATCATGCCAATGGCACAAGGTGAGCAAATAACCTTGTTTCCAAAAGAACAACAAGTCATCTGTGAAAGGAGAGAGTGGGTAGTGTGCAGCAGCTTTACTGTGTAGGAATGTACAATTACCTCCGAGCAGTGAGGATAGGTTACAACAGTCTGAGGGGCAGATCTACAAGCCCCTTGCGCCACTTTTGTGTCACTTTAAACATGGGAAAAGTGGTGCAAGGAGCTTGTAAATCTGCCTCAGACTTCACTTGAGAAACACTCACCTCCGAACTCTGCGTGTCAATGGGGTGCAACAGTCATGGTACACAATATTGAGAACTCACCGCTATGCAGTGGAGGTGCATGGGATATACTACTTTGAAAGAAAAACAGTGCACAGACACCTCCTTACAGTGGAAGTTGATGAGATACATTATCCTGAGTTTACAAATAAGTAAAGCAAAAATATACGTGTGCAGTTGTATGTACTATGCTATTACTAACTCTATATACTATCTTTCAGATCACTAAACTAGAGGGTGCACTATGAACCAGCACATGCTTGGACACACAACTGAGGCAAAAGGTGAGCTATGAGTATTTTCTCCAGTATTAACTGCTCCTTCTATAACTTTCTCTCTCTCACAGTTTTGATGTCGTTTTTCTCTCTTTCTCTCTCTCACTCTCTCTCACATCGTTTCTCCTTCTCTTTTAAAGTTATAGACACTGTTTCCACTCTGCCATGTACAACCAAAGCTGAGTTCAAGTTGTGAACTCTGTTGGTCACAGTGTTTACACAAGGTAAGCGGAGTGGCCTAGATATACAATGCCTCTGATTAAATGCATTAGAAATAAAATAGCTTATTTACAAGCTCCTTGAGCCACTTTTGCATCACTTTTAACATGGGAAAAGTAGCACAAAAGTGGCACAAGAGGCTTGTAAATAAGCCCTAAAGAATATTGTCCTGCTTAATGACTTGATCTCTCACCTAATTCTGTCTCATCTCCGAATCGTTTTAAAGACCTGTTGGTCCATACTGTAAATCTGACACAGTAGGCACTTCCGTATGGACACCTGTTGAACTCAGGCCTCTAGGAGAGGTGGAATGTATCAGGCACACTGCAGACATGCAAATTAAAAATTATTGCCAAGCATTACCTTAACTTGTAATGTTTGACCTCATTTAGTCACATCGATCTAATTTTGAACACTTATTTTTTGTTTTGCAGATTACCTATCCTACTTCTATTGGAGTCCATATCACATTTTGTTTAATTGTTTTTTTAAAGTTATGTTTCTAGTTATTTATTACATTGTTATCTTTAAGTTATGTTTCCATTTATTTATTATTGTTTTAATAAAAGTTAATTTTAAAAAAGTATATCCGTCTTCTTTTTCTGACAACATTTTACTATTATTTAGAGTGATTATAATACAGTTAGAAAACATTAAAAAATAGAAATGATAACTAATAACTTGCAGTATAAACTCTTTACCAGCTCTTTACCAGACTCTATAGCTATTACTAACGGTTCCTATGAAAAACATTTAAAACTCCAGCACAGTAACTGTTTCGATAAGCAACATAGTGTGGTGAACTTCTAACCTCTGTGCTCACTTAAGTGTTCCATGAACTGTTACTATGGTAACAGGCAGTAAGCCGTGTGGGGGTAGGGTTGAACGGTACTTGCTGTACAGAAACCGTTATATTTATCCAGGATCCTCTACATGACAGAAAGGAAAGCAAAGTAAAACAGAACACTGTGTAGCAGATTTGCAAACCCCTTGGGCCACTTTCGCTTCACTTTTCCCATCATAAAAGTGAAGCAATAGTAACGCAATGAACTTGTAAATCTACCCCTATGGACATTATGAGCAAAACAAGTACACAACTCATTCAGTTCTTTATCGATCACAATTAGACAGTGTTGTTTCACGATTTACAATGAACTTCAATAAATCTTTGTGTCTATTGGAATGGAAGACGAGATTGTCGACATTACAAAACTTAGTGGCATATTTACAAAGACAGAGTTAAAATTGTCGTCGCTTTAACGGCTGCAAACTACAACAAAAACGCCGAAAATGGACTTCAAAACGCTTTGTTATCTTACCGGAAGATTTTCTTAACATTGCTGTTTCATATGCAAGAGTGAGAGCCACCCCGGGGCTATAAAATAAATGGTTGGGGGGGCTCCAAGGCCCACCTGCAAAATTAGAAGTGTGTGGGCCTCAACGACCCTCCTCAAGCCCCGTGAAACACCACCCCCCGGGGATTTGTGTATTGTGGGAGGCAGGCAGCGTGGCCTTCCGCCTGGAGCCCTTAAGGGCCCTGGGGACCACCACGCACCATGGCCGGCTCCTGCAGTGTCCCGGGGTGCCTAACCCCGGTACACGGCTGTTTGCTATGAGAGGACAGGAGTCTCGCTGCTCACGCCCTCCCATAGCAAAGTTGGTTTAGATTTTGAAAGAGAGAGCAGGGAAATCTGTTCTCTCTTTCAAAACCCAAACTAAATTGCTTTTCCACATGCATGTTAGCATCTCCCCATGTGGAAAAGCAATGCCGGCTCTCGAAGGACGCAGGGAGCCTTTGGAACCATAAGGGCATTTTGGCTCCCTCCACGGTACACAACATTTTTTATAAGACCCGGGGGATGGGGTACCCGGAGATATTAGAAATTACTGATAGGGGTTATTTTTTTACGTTAAAATTAGAAGTCGTGCACCCAGCGCGGCACTCAGTGCGGCCCCCTGGTGTGCATGTGCTGGATGCACGACTCATAATCTGTAGGGTGCCCAACTCCAGCACCTTTGGTTCACAACTTCTACGCGTTTGGGAGCCGGCATTGCTTTTCCACATGGGGAGCTACTAAAATGCAGCTCCCCATGTGGAAAAGCAATATGATTCAGATTTTGAAAGAGAGAACAGATTTCCTTGCTATGGGAGGGCAGGATGGACACCCCAGGACACTGCAGGACCCGGCCCTCCCACAATACATAATGCCCCGGGGAGTGGTGGTCCCGGGGCTTTGGAAACCTTGCAGCCCCACAACCATTTTTTTTGTAGCCCCGGGGGGTGGCGTTGCGCTTGTGTGCTCCAGCAGGGGGTCCACGTAGTCCCACTCCCACAATACATAAAGCCCCGGGGGTGGTGGTCCCCGCAGCTTTGGGGAGCTTGGACCCCTCCCCCCACCAGCTTGAAACCTAAAGCGCATGCAAATGCGATTGACATAACGGAGTCAACTTAGCTCACGCGAGCATAAAATGGGGCACAAGCGCAACATATGGAATTACATGTTAACTCGTTTAAATGTTTACAAAGTGCAGATTAATGGTGTAACATAGTGGCAATTAAATTTGAATGAATTAACAATGTATGTGTATCACCGTCTACATGTTAAAAACTACGAGTCTGTTTTCTCGTGAGACTCAGTTGTAGTTTTGATCAAATGCACATCATGCACTTTAAAAATGGCCACGTTTTGAAATCCTTTTACAAGTGAGCAAGACTGCTTGTCAGTCGTAACGCGTTTGGTAGTGGCAGAAAATAAAGATTGAAAAATTGCACACGGCGTCGTCATCTTTGTATTGGCATTGTGAGACTCGGCTCGTGGAGTCTGTTTGACGACGCAACTCTTGTTGTGGTGGGACAAGGAATTCTAGAGGAGTACGAGAAATATATATATATATATATATATTCACTGAAAAAACCATAGGTTTCACACCAGTTATAGTTAGCTGAACATTTCACTCATACAAAACCATTGAAATTCCCACATTAAAGTTAGTTGGACTCACTATAACTCGCGGGCCCGCAATCCACTGCTGATGATGTCACATATTACATCATTCATGACATGGTCAGTGACATCACTGATGACATCACTGATGACATCTCAAATGACATCACTGCGAGAGTTATAGTGAGTCCAACTAACTATAACGTGGGAATTTCAATGGTTTTGTATGAGTGAAATGTTCAGCTAACTATAACTGGTGTGAAACCTATGGTTTTTCAGTGAATTTCAAAGGTTTTTTAAATGCTAATTCCTAACTATAATGAGTGTTAAACGTATGGTTTTTTTCAGTGAATTTCAAAGGTTTTTTAAAAGCTAATTCCTAACTATAACGAGTTTGTAACCTATGGTTTTTAAAGTGAATTATTAAGTTTTTTAAATAGCTATTTTTTATTGCTATTAATTATTATAATTTTTATATAATTATTTAAATAATGTATAATTTTCAAACATTAATTGTTCAATGTATTTTTCCTGTTTTTTAAAATTATTTTTTAACCCCGGAGCGCTCAGGGTACGCGCACCCGTAAACGCACCCGTAAACGTAGCGTTAGCGCTAAAAATATATGAATGTATTTAAAATAAATAATAATGCAAAGCATTCAGTGGCATACTCATAAAAGTAGTATTTTTGATTTTAAATAACCGTATTTTAACTTTAAACGCATTTCGGAAAATCTAGCAAAACGTAATTTAGACGCGCCGCGTAAGCGCCCCGGAAGCGCCTACGTACGTGCCACGTAAGCGCCCCCCGGAAGGGCTCCGGAGCACGTAGCGTAAGCGCGTCAATTCATGTGACCTTAAAATAACACTTTTCATTGGTTCATAACAGTTTTTTTCCACAAATATTGAAAGTCCCCACCCATATCCCTCACTACCTCTTTGCAATTGCTAAGAGAACACCTCTTGCCTGCTTCTGCATCTAATTTTGGAGAGATGGCTGATTTTCACAACACTTCCTCTGATTCTGAAGAGGAATTCCTGCCTGAGGATCCTCCTACCAGGAAAGTGAAAGAACACTTCATTTGGAAGTTTTTTACCTTCCCCGAAGGACAAAAAAAGGTGAATGCAAGGTGTGCTGCAAAATTTGTGGCATCACCTTATCACGTGGCAATTCTAAAAAGAATATAGTTTTGGAAATGCCACTTTAATTAGGCATGTTCAGAGAAGACACCCGAACAACTTTTCCAGGGAGAGTGTCAGGGACCTGGCACGCAATGTACAGAGAGATGGGGCCAGCACCTCGACTGGTAGAGCAACAGCTTCGGGAAGACAAGGTGGAAGAATGATCCCGAACATGTAGCCGGTCTTTGCACACATCAAAATTCTATGCATGGACTGCGATGAACTGCTCTGTTATGGGGAGAAGAGCATTGAACTGATTGCTCGGAGGAGAGAGGAACACCGCTGCCCTCCCCAGCCCTAATTTTTCCCCTTTTTTTTGCTCCTGTTGAGCAGTTTTGGAAACCCTGGTTTTGTTTTTCCCCTGAAAAAAATACAAAAAAATATAAAATCGTTATAAAAAAGTATAAAAAAAAAGAAGAAAAAAAAAGTTCTTTTCAGAACTAACTCCAATTCTCCAAAAAGAGCTATATTCTTTACATATTTTGCAATTCTTTTTTTCAGAGAATGTGTGCTGAATACATGAATGAATGAAATGAGTGAATGAAGGGGAGAAAGTGACGGAGGGAACAAGTGACAGAAGAAGAGTGAGAGAAGGTGAGTTGTAAACAAGAGTGAGTCAAAGTGGAGTGAATGAAGGAGAGTGACAGGGAGTGACGGAAAGAAATGAGTCAAGGGGAAAAAAGGGGATTGATATTGAGGGAAAGAGGGTGAGGGAGGATAAAGTAATGGGAGTGAGAGTAAGGCAAGGGGAGTGAGGGAGAAGGAAGGTGGAGTGAGTGAGAGTGAGATGATGACAGTGAGGGTTTGAAGATGAGTGAGATGATTGAAGGGAAGTGAGAGTGAGGGGAAAGAGGTAGTAAGGGTAAGACAGACGGAGTGAGAGGAGAGCAGTGAAGAAGTCAGAGGACAGAGGGAGTGTGAGAAGGAGTGAGTGAAGTGGAGTAAGGTGAGTAAGGGAAGGGGAATGAGTGAATGAGCGAAGGAAGGGAAGAGAGTGGAAGGGAAGTGAAGAAGGGGGACTGAAAGAAAGTGAGTTTGGGAGGGGAGTGAGGGGAAGGTGAGAAAACATGGGGAATGAGGATAAGTAAGGGAAGCGGAGTAAGATAACGGGGCTGAGGGAGGGTGAGAGAAGAGCAATGAGGTTGAGGAAAGAGTGGTAGATAAAGGCAAGTGAGCATGAGACAAGGGGAATGAGGGAGTGAGGAGACAGAGGGAATGAAGAAAAGAGTGAGAGAAGGGGACTGAGTGAGGGAGCAAAGAAAGGTAAGTGAGGGAATGTGGGTGAGTTAAAGGAAGTGAACGTGATGGAAGAGGAGTAAGAGAGAGAGGGGATGGAGAGAGTGAGGCTAAGAGAGAGGAAGTGAGGAAAGGGGAGTGAAGAAGTGAGAGGACAGAAGGAGTGAGAGAACAAGTGAGTGAAGTGGAGTAAGGTGAGTGAGGGAAGGGGAATGAGTGAGGGAGCGAAGGAAGGGAAAAGAGTGGAAGGGAAGTAAAGCAGGGAGACTGAAAAAAGTTGAGTGTGGGAGGGGAGTGAGGGAAAGGGGTGTAAACATGGGGAATGAGAATAAATGAGGGAAGTGGAGTAAGGGAACAAGGGTGAGGGAGGGTGAGAGAAGAGTAGTGAGGTTAAGGAAAAGAGTGATGAGAAACTACATTTTGTTTGTCAAACTTACCTTATAAGAAATGTGCACACAATAACACATATTTACTAAATGTAATATATGTGGAAGAGGAAAAAAAAATAAGTTATTATTTTTATAAGATATATTTCAAAATACAAGAGACAAGGCAGGAGATTAAAAGTCAAAAAAGGGTACTAAGAGATAAAGTAGGAGTGAAGGACACAGAAAGGGAAACAAAGGAATGGTGAAGGACAAAGAGAGGGAAAAAGAAGGGTGAGAAAATTACTAAGAGGATAATGAGGTGGATAGATTCAGTGACAGGGAGAAAGAAGGAGAGAGAAATGAACTGAAGGTGAGTAAGATACTAAAGGAATGTGAGTTAGCAAAACTAAATGAGGAAAGCGGAGTAAGAAAAGGGGAGTGAGTGAGAGGGAAGGGGGAGTGAGTGAGGGTGCATTCATGACAATGAGGGATAGAAGGTGAGTTAGAGTGAGTGAAGGGGTGTGAGAGAGTGAGGGGACAATGGGAGTGAGGGTAACAGAGAGAGAGTGAGGGAAGAGGAGTGGAGAAGTGAGAGGACAGAGGGAATGAGAGAAGGAATGAGTTAAGTGGAGAAGGGGGAGGGGAGTGAAGTAGAGTGACTGACAGCTGGTAAGTGGTGGAGGGGAGGGAGAGAGGGGAAGGGGAGTGAAGGAATGGGGAATGAGAGGTAGTGAGGGAAGTGGAGTAAGGGAACGGGGGTGAAGGAGAGTGAGAGAAGGGCAGTGAGGGTGAGTAAAGAGGGGTAATAGAGGGTGGATAAAGGCAAGTGAGCATGAGACAAGGGGAGTGAGGGAGTGAGGAGACAGAGGGAGTGAAGGAAAGAGTGAGAGAAGGGGACTGAGTGAGGGAGCATAGAAAGGTAAGTGAGGGAGTGTAGGTGAGTTATAGGGAGTAAGCATGACGGAAGATGAGTGAGAGAGTGAGGAGACGGAGGTAGTGAAGCTAAGAGAGAGGGAGTGAGGGAAGGAGAATGAGGATGTGACAGGACAGAGGGAGTGAGACAAAGAGTGAGTGAAGTGGAGTAAGGTGAGTGAGGGAAGGGGAAGGAGTGAGTGAGCGAAGGAAGGGAATAGAGGGGAAGAAGACTGAAGCATAGGTACTGAGAGAAGGTGAATGGGGGATGAAAGTAAAAGGAAGCGGAGAGAAGGATGGGGAATGAGAGGTAGTGAAGGAACCGGAGTAAGGGAACGGGGCGAGAGAACAGCAGAGAGCGTGAGTAAAGAGGGGTGAAAAAGGGTGGATAAAAGTGAGTGAGGGTAAGACAAGGGGAGTGAGGGAGTGAGGTGATAGAGGGAGTGAAGAAAAGAGTGACAAAAAGGGACTGAGTGAGGGAGCAAATAAAGATAAGTAAGGGAGTGTGGCTGAGTTATAGGGAGTGAGCGTTACAGAAGAGGAGTGAGAGAGGAGTGAGAGAGTGAGAGGATGGAGAGAGTGAGGCTAAGAAAGAGAAAGTGAGAGAAGGGGAGTGAGGATGTGAGAGGACAGTGGGAGTGAGAGAAGGAGTCAGTGAAGTGGAGTAAGGTGAGTGAGGGAATGGGAATGACTGAGAGAGCAAAGGAAGGGAAGAGAGGGGAAGGGAAGTGAAGCAGGGGGACTAAAAGAAGGTGAGTGTGGGAGGTGAGTGAGGGGAAGGGGAGTGAACATGGGGAATGAGGATAAGTAAGGAAAGTGGAGTAAGGGAACGGGGCTAGGATGGGTGAGAGAAGAGTACTGAGGTTAAGGAAAAGAGTGATGAGAAAGTAAATTTTGTTTGTCAAACTTACCTTATAAGTAATGTAAACTTAATGACATATGTTTAATACATTTAATACCTGTGGAAATGGGAAAAAAATACTTATAATTTTTATTATTTATATTTCAAAATGCAAGAGACAAGGCAGGAGATTAAAAGTCATAAAAAAAGATACTACGAGATAAAGTAGGAGTGAAGGACACAGAAAGAGAAACAAAGGAATACTGAAGAACAGAGAGAGGAAAAAAATAGAGGGAGAGCAAATTACTAAGAGGATAATGAGGTGGATAGATTCAGTGACAGAGAGCAAGAGAGGGAGAGAGAAATGAACTGAAGGTGAGTAAGATACTACAGGAATGTGACTCCAATGCAGCTCAGTTTGTTTTCTCGTTGGTGTTGGTATTTGCCTCCCCTTTAAGGTTCAAGGGAGCCTCAGAAAAACAGGCACTTTCAGGAGGCGTCAGCCCCATGCGTCAGGTGCATCATCAGAGCTGTTTGAATAATAACTGCGTCAGCCCCGTGCGTGATGTGCATCATCAAAGCTGTGTGAATAATAACAGCTGTGAGCCCGTGCCTGAGGTGCATCATCAGAGCTGTGAATAATAACTGCGTCAGCCCCGTGTGTGAGGTGCATCATCAGAGCTGTGTGAATAATAACAGCTGTGAGCCTCAGGTGCATCATCAGAGCTGTGTGAATAATAACAGCTGTGAGCCCGTGCCTGAGGTGCATCATCAGAGCAGGGTGAATAATAACTGCGTCAGCCCCGTGCATAAGGTGCATCATCAGAGCTTTGTGAATAGCAACTGTGAGCCCGTGCGTGAGGTGCATCATCAGAGCTGTGTGAATAATAACAGCTGTGAGTACGTGCCTGAGGTGCATCATCAGAGCTGTGTGAATAATAACTGTGTCAGCCCCGTGGGTGAGGTGCATCATCAGAGCTGTTTGAATAATAACAGCTGTGAGGCCGTGCCTGAGGCGCATCATCAGAGCTGTGTGAATAATAACTGCGTCAACCCAGTGCGTGAGGTGCATCATCCACATTGCTCAGGTCACCCAAATTCCTGCACTCAACCACACTGCTTTCAAGAACAGCATACTCTTGCACACACTCTAACAGCTCACCAATTCAAAGTTTGCCCAAAAATTTATGTGACGCATTGTCATACACAATGTCAATAACTCAAACTTTAATGCTACGAGACCTATTGCATTGCAAATGCTTGTTTTCTTTTTGCTATAACTTCACTACAATTTTTCTCATTTCTTCTTTTTCGGCCTAGTACACGCTTTTCAAATAGAGGATATTGAGGTAAATTTGGAGCATACTCTCCTCTTAATCTATTATATTCTTTTACACAATTTAGAGTTGCACTAATCTTTGTCTCATCAAAATCAGTCAAGTACAATCCAGATAAACTTCTGACTTGAGATAAAGCAACATATGCCATACCCTCCTTGAACACAGAACTTCCAATATTCACCAAAGCACTATCTACACTTAAACCTTGAGATTTATGAATAGTCACCGCATATGCCAAAGAAACAGGAAACTGTGTTCGGCGGACATATAAATCTTTCACAAGCAAACATCGATCAGAACAACGACTGATTTGTTGTACTTCTTCAATACCATCACATTTTATTTCTATAAATTCAATTCCATCTCTATTTCGGTAATTCACAAAATCAACAACATGACCCATTGCTCCATTTACTAAACCTCTTTCCACATGTAAATTCCGTTGTAAAATTATATGACAATTTAAAGATGCATACAGAATCTTTTCCAAACCAGCAGTTTTAGATATTGTCTTCTCTAAAGAATCCAATTTTGATTTCAACTTTTCTGACAAAATAATAGTTGGTCCTTCATGCTCTATTTTATCAATAGCTTCCAGTTTCACAATCTCTTGATTTTCTAACTTTAACATTTTGTTGTTGAAGATTGAACATTCTTGCAGAGTTGGCATCAAGCACGTGACAGATTTGTTTTCAGGAATTTTCTTAAAAATATTCTCTGGGAGAATGTTTTCGTTTGGAAACAAATTTGAAATTAATCGTGCATGTAAATCTACTTTGCCATGCTCACTTACTTTTCCAATTCTTACATCTTGTGGAATATTTTTATAATCTTCATCTTTTGCCTGTCGCATATTTTGAAGCAGTTCTGCATATTTGAAATTTAACCATACGTTAACATTCCCAATGCTTCCTAGGCACTTCCTGGTATCTTCATGTGTAAGCATTTTAAACACTGGTTGTCCTTTCACTGGAGTTAGCTGCAGTAGATCTCCAAAAACAATGATGTGTTTGCCTCCAAATAACACATCATACTCTGTTTTAAGAATTTCTTGCATTCTTAAATGCACAAAAGCAAGCATTACATTTGATACCATGCTTACCTCATCAATGATAAGAAGTTTCATTTTCTTTAGGACTCTTGAAACTTCACAACAAGCTTCTCCAGATAGCTTGTGGTATTGTAATTTATTATCATGCTCTACTGGCAGCATCAATAAACGATGTAAAGTAATTCCTTTAATGTTATGTGCTGCCAACCCAGTTGGAGCGGTAACAACACAAGACAGCAATGACTCCGTTCTTTTCTGCAGATAAGTTGCAATTGCTTTAATCAGAAAACTTTTTCCAGTTCCTGCTTCTCCACTCACGTACAGTCGGACAGGTATAAATGATGTACATGAGCACTCTTTTTTCTCATGACATAAACCATGCTCAATCTGTTCTGTGACTTCGTCATATATTTGTCTCTGCTCAACGTTTAGTTCTTGTTCCAAATGTTCTAATTTAAGTACATCCTCCTGAGCTTGTTCCATGGCTCTTTCCACTTCATCCATGGCAGTGGCAGCTTCATTTTGGATAATTGGTCCTCCTAGTGGATCCTGACTCAATGAAGCAGAACTCTGACTGTCTTGAGAACCGTCTCTAGCAATCTCTGCTGCAATTGTAGCTTCTTGCCATATTTCCTCGTTCAACATTTGCAGATAATTTGAAAAAACAGGACATTCTATGGTATTTTTGGTTGCATTGAACGAATCTTCATAACTGAGAAAATCTCCAAGTAGTTCCTCTTCTGTACGCCATGGCTTAAAGAATTGCAAAAGAGCTAAATAGTAAAATTCCCTTTTGTCAGGAGATTCACAACTCAATTTTTGATGATTAATCAATTGGCATTTTCTTTGTTTCACCAGACAGCCTTCACATCCAATTACAGCATATACACCTTTATTGATATCTTCTGTGATGTTCCTCCTAAAAGTATAGGTTTGCAGAACTTCATAGAGACAAACATTCTCAAGATGACTACTTCTATTTAGATAGTATGTATCCAACATGTTTGTCTTCAAAATATCTGTACTGTTTGGTTCTTTCTCCGACAAATACTCTATTTCTTGTACAGATTTCAAAACTCGGTTTCGTGTTGCAGCAAGACCTAGACTCAGCCAAATGATTGTTCTAGATTTGGCATATAGACTTGCTGATGATAACCGATCAGAACATTCATATGCTCCAATTTCTCGATGCATCAACATCTTCAGACTGTAACTGTATAATTTCTTACTTAGACTCTTTTCATGTGAAATTAACTCCCACATTTCCTTCAGTTCCGTCTTTTCTAATTTTGTGATGTAAGACGTCACATATCGAGCCACAGCAATAGAGTTGTCAGCAACATATTGAATATCTATGTTAGCATTCCACATGGACAAAATGACTGGGTTGTAGTCATTTATGTATTTGGACTCTTCATTTCTTCTTAGGTTGTATGGATTTTTCGGTGATTTTCTTGTCACAGTATGTCGCAGAGAAGACATAAAATTGTTCACTCTTCCTTTCGATGTTACTGGACGTGGAAATGCAAAATGACATTTTGTGTAGAACTTGTCTTTGGATTTGTATTTTCGACTACAGTATTTTCCACAACGATGGGTTTGAAAGCGTAAAACTTGATGTCTTAAATTGTTTTCTTCTGTACTTTTTGGAACAGCACATGTAGAATACTGTTCAATGAAACTCATCACTTTCTCATCCGAATCTGTTCCAAATTTGGGTGCATCTTTAATCCATAGCAGCATATGTATGTGAGGAGCACCTCTTGCTTGATACTCCTTTCTCCAAAAGAAATCCAAAACCTCTCCAAGCGGAGGATTTTTTTTGTTTGTGATAAAAGACATCATAGCTTCAAACCTATGATTGAAATACCTGCATACATTAACTGGATCCAAAGAGCACAGTTCTCCAGGTGTCTTGTATTCAATATTTTCAATGTTTTTATTTCCCTCTCGTAGAAATTGAAGTAAGTCTTCCCAAGCATACTCAGCACAGCTAAGAGTGAGGAACCATGTAGGAGTTCCTAAGTTTCTTAGCATACATTTCAATTCCCCATGACGATGGTACCAATACTCATTAGTACCACGCTGAGATGCCATGAGATTAATTAGCTGAGATTCCAAAACACTGTCTTGCAGTTTGACTTTATCCATAAAGTCCCTTGCCGAAACATTTTGCAGATGTACTCCACTTTTCAGTATATAGTTCACTGCATAAGAAAGTCCAGACAAGTCCCTCTCAAACAGTAGATGAAACAAATATGGAATATATTGACGAAACCTTGGATCTTCTGCATATAATCTTAAAGTCCGGTATTCAGATGCAGGAATTTGAACAGGTAGGTCGTCATATCGTCCACCTTGACCTGTTGGAAATAACTGTGGAAAACAACGAGCTTCCAAACTTTCTTCCCATACACTAATGGGACTTCCTTTTGCTTCTTTCATTTGAAACAAGTCACTAGCATTCCCCATTACTTCTTTGGAATGCAATGGATGAACACTATAATGTTCATAAATTTCTTTACTTCTAGAGACATCAACTTTTTCAATTTGCCCAGCTGAGAAATCACTGTCCTCTTCTACAGTTGTAATAATAATAATAATAAGCGTTATTCGATTTTTAAAAAAAATCATGAAAGCATCGACAATACAGAAATGCAAACAAAAAGAACCGTAAACATTACATTTCATATACACAGTAAAAAACCATCATTCAAGAATTATTATCCTATGTAATGTGAGGGGAGCTCGGGTAAAAATCATGTAGATCCCAAATGCGGATTGTGCCTTGTCTTTCATTGGGGGTACAAACTCGTAAAAAAGGGGCAACATTGGTATTGTTAAATTTAATTAGTACCAGATCCCCAGCAATGCATTTGGGCAGTGTCCCTAACCATCCCACCCTCCTGACACTCAAGATACCCCCGTCTAGCCCCGGCGGCAACGGTCTATTCTTTTTTAGCCAATAGATGGCCTTATTTAGCAAATCCTGCTGGGATTCGCGTGTTCCCTGGGTGAGGGCAGGAACCCCAGAGAGGACAGATACATACGGGGCGGCCTCAGGAGGCAGGTTAATATGTGGCAATCTTGCCAAGGTGGATCTGGCCACTGTATAGGTTTTTGGTGCAGGTTTAACAAATACTTTGGGGCCTATTTGAGTAGGTGTGTGTAATGGCTGTATTTGGGTGGCCCCTATGCCAGATTTATACGTTTCGGGGGCGGTGGTAGGGTTAGGACAGACGCATGTGGCCATAATAGTAGCAGGAAGCGGGAGTTTTCTTATTACTGACTCAATATTGGTCAGCCTTTCCCCTAAATCATTCATTTTTGTGACCAAGGGAGAGATGGTAGCAACCAGCAGTTGCTCAATTTTGGCCAATAAAGTCGTGTTGAGAGACAAGAGAGGGACCTCTGGTTTGTCCGCGGCCGGGTCCTCGATAAATGCAATTGGATTACCAAGTGATGGTATACTTGTATTGTTCCCAAAGTTAGTTTCTACAGTTGTTTCCTCTTCTCCAACATATACATTTTTGTAGTAGTGATTATTTTTTACCAAATACAACGTTGCCTTTTTGACTTTCCTAACATCCGCTAATTCTTGTCAGATTTTTTTACTTTTTGTTGGAACACCATTAACTAGAATAACCAGAGGTTCCTCTTCTACTTTTTCTACACCAATTGTATCAATATTTTTCTTAAAATCTAGAGGCAAATAAACAACTCTTCCCTTTAATCCTCTCTGTAAATCTGAAGAAGGCAATTTCCCTGTCTTAGGCTCCATGCGAACAATAGCCTGAAAAGGATGCACGCATCGTATCAGAATAAACTCATAGGTATTTAAATCCAGCAATTCAGAAGGAATGTCTACCAACTCCAGATTATTATGAACAGCTCTGGCAGGCATTCTGTTTTCATTTAATTTATTATAACAATATCTTTTACTAATTTTTCGCCACTTCAACCTCGCCAGTATAGTTGTTTTGCCTGGGTGTGTTATTTTCTCATAAATTGTTTGCCCTGACCCAGGAAATTTACCTTTATCAGGGAGTACTTGTTTGTTACATATTAGTAAAAAGCCTAACAGACATGCTTCCTAAGATTCCCTACTAGTACATATCCTAAAGCCTAACTGACTTCAAGAATACATGTATTCCCATATTTTTAAACACATCAACTAAGCAAATTATTCATCCAGATTCATTTAAAATCAAGCTTGACTCACAGTGTGATCTTAGGCACATGACCAGGATGTTACATGTAATCTACCATGTATGTCTCTGCATGCAATATGTGTGTCTCTGCTCATACTATTTCACTGCCTCTACTGGCAAAAAAGCAGACCACATATATATAAGCAAGACATAGCATTCCTTTTTCATTTCAACGGCACACCCTGGATCTTTATTGCACAGCTTAGAGCCTATTTGTGAAGTAAGAGGCCTAACAGACATGCTGCCTAAGATTTCCTACTAGTACATATCCTAAAGCCTAACTGACTTCAAGAATACATGTATTCCCATAATTTTAAACACATCAATTAAGCAAATTATTCACCCAGATTCATGTAAAATCAAGCTTGACTCACAGTGTGATCTTAGGCACATGACCAGGATGTTACATGTAATCTACCATGTCTGTCTCTGCATCCAATATGTGTGTCTCTGCTCATACTATTTCACTGTCTCTACTGGCAAAAAACAGACCACATATATATAAGCAAGACATAACATTCCTTTTTCATTTCAACAGCACACCCTGCATCTTTATTGCACAGCTTAGAGCCTATTTGTGAAGTAAGAGGCCTAACAGACATGCTGCCTAAGATTCTCTACTACTACATATCCTAAAGCCTAACTGACTTCAAGAATACATGTATTCCCATATTTTTAAACACATCAACTAAGCAAATTATTCATCCAGATTCATTTAAAATCAAGCTTGACTCACAGTGTGATCTTAGGCACATGATCAGGATGTTACATGTAATCTACCATGTCTGTCTCTGCATGCAATATATGTGTCTCTGCTCATACTATTTCACTGTCTCTACTGGCAAAAAACAGACCACATATATGTAAGCAAGACATAACATTCCTTTTTCATTTCAACAGCACACCCTGGATCTTTATTGCACAGCTTAGAGCCTATTTGTGAAGTAGAAGGCCTAACAGACATGCTGCCTAAGATTCTCTACTAGTACATATCCTAAAGCCTAACTAACTTCAAGAATACATGTATTCCCATATTTTTAAACACATCAACTAAGCAAATTATTCATCCAGATTCATTTAAATTCCAGCTTGACTCACAGTGTGATCTTAGGCACATGACCAGGATGTTACATGTAATCTACCATGTCTGTCTCTGCATGCAATATGTTTGTCTCTGCTCATACTATTTCACTGTCTCTACTGGCAAAAAACAGACCACATATATATAAGCAAGACATAACATTCCTTTTTCATTTCAACAGCACACCCTGGATCTTTATTGCACAGCCTAGAGCCTATTTGTGAAGTAAGAGGCCTAACAGACATGCTGCCTACGATTCTCTAATACTACATATCCTAAAGCCTAACCGACTTCAAGAATACATGTATTCCCATATTTCTAAACACATCAACTAAGCAAATTATTCATCCAGATTCATTTAAAATCAAGCTTGACTCACAGTGTGATCTTAGGCACATGACCAGGATGTTACATGTAATCTACCATGTCTGTCTCTGCATGCAATATGTGTGTCTGTGCTCATACCATCTCACCATCAATCACCATCTTACATTTTATCAAAAAACATGTAGCATAGTAAATCGTTTTACACACAGAGCACAGCCCATTTAAATAACCACTACATTTGAAGGCAGAAACCTGACTCATTTCCAAAATACATTTCCAATATGCACCATTTATTTTTTTGCCAGCATTACATAGAAACATGAGACACAATGCAAGAATGAACAAGCCCAATATGCTTCTTAATCTTCCCCATAGTGCATACAGCAGTCTATCTATATTAAATGAATCATGACTCACCTTTAAAAATGCTTTAGAAGATTTAGAACAGTGTCAGTCACACACACCAGATTTTCTTAAGCAGAATCTCTGAAATGCACCTCAAACACTGCAACCAGAAATGGCCCTGATTCCCTGTAATTCTTCACAGACACAAACAATAGCAAATACGTTTGTCTTTTTAGTGAACTCCAAGAGAGAAAGGGACAGGTTACCATACAATCCCCAGAAAACCCTGAATAACCATCCAGAGTTTGTCACACATTAACACTGGTATCTCCCTGAGCTCCACAGGAATAAACAATAATGCAGTATATGCAAAAGAATATAAAGAACAGTTCCACTCTAGTGCAGAAGTAATGTCTTTCTTGAAAGAAAATATATCCGTTGAAGTAAAGTGATCCACAAATCCAATGTTATGGTTATGCAATGTATTTTAATGGTCATTCTTCAAATAAATCCTTTGACAGACACACAGCCAACACGTGTTTCGTCAGATGCTTATTATTGCATCAACTGACTTCATCAGGGCTGCAACCCAGAAAATAAAACATTATATAAGTAAACCAGCCTTGTACTAATTTCTTAATAACCATCACCGAAATTCAAAAGGTTGAAAAGGAAAGTCGCACCCACTCAGAGAGACACCCAAGTAACAAGTATGAGTCAATAAAGACCACCTCTGTGAAATTACATATGCACCATAGTTTGAAAGACGTGTTCCAGGTATGAAGTAAAAAGTAATCCCAACATATTATATAAAGACAACTCAACATTAAAGAAAATAGTTTACCTTAAACATTATCTAGTCCTTTTCTGGACTATTAGTCATGATACTCAAAATTTGAGACAAGTTTGAGAATACCTGGAATAAAGGTATACCGGCCTGATCAGTTTTAATAATTATATAACCAATCCAATTATCAATGTAGAGAATACAATGCCATAACACCTATTATTGGGATAGTATATTGAAAAAATCATTTGTCTTCGACCACCTTGTGTAACTACAAGTAAAGCTGCACTATCACAACTCTATCTAAAACGTCTCATATACAATACATGCCACATACATGTCTATAAACATTATGTTAGGCGTATAACCTCACCTCGTTTTATCCGCTTGTTAGACTCCACGCAATATCTAATCATCAAATACAACGGCGAGATACACGAGTACATGTACCTGTGAAAATAACAGTATTGTATTTTAATATATGTTCCACTAATAAACTACCCTGCTCCCCTTGATGTCGGTACTCACCTATCCACTATCACCAATGCTCCCACGTACAATCCTTGCTTTCGTGCTCGCGTTGTACCCTAGCGCTATCTTTATACTATTATCGTTCGTCAAATTAATGGGCACCATGTTGTACAACTGATATTAATATCTTGAGTAATTAAGTGAATAATGTAATCTTGTTCATAATCAATTGTCGATAAATATTCAGCTCGTTAATATTTACTCATACGGGCATTAATATTACCCAAATGGCCATCCAGTCACTAAGTATTACGATAAATAAGTAACCAGACTGTATATATCCATCTAAATCTAATGTGAGAACGACTTTCTTAGGAAGGTGAGACAGTCCTCTCTCTATTTCTTTTCAAACATTGTACACGGCAGATCTCCTTGCTCCAATATGAGTTCACCAAAGTTCTTTAATCTAATTACAATCCCATAACCATTTTTAATATGATTAATCTCAAAAACTAATATGACTGATACTGCGCTAAATCTATAATTCAAAATTATAAAAGTACATAAGAGAGCAGACATAGCTCATGTTCATAGCTCCCACGAACCAACGATCCCAAAACTCACTGACTCGCGCCAAACCTCATAGCTATACACTAATAAGTCTGTACAGTCTATTCATAGTTAACAGCAATAACCGGTGTACCAACGCCCAGAATTCTCCATCCTTGTACCCCTGTAGTCATACATGTATATAATAAAATGGTTCTATGTACCAAGGAGAAGGATTGAATGAGGAAAAATAGAAGTTAAAGTTTAGAAGAAACAAACAGAAAAATTGCAAAACTCATTCTAATGATGTCATTATAACACATCAATACTTCACAAATGGCATACTCTTGTAAACCTAAGACTCATGTTTTCCCTAAATTCCATTTAAATATCAATAGCATGTACGACTGTAAACATTAATGATATTTGTCCACATCATTGTCCAAAATCCCAAAAAATTTAAATTCTCATAATCGTCTATTTAGATAGTATGATCTACATCCATTGGTTAGAACAAGAACCACATTAAATTCATACATGTCACCAAATACATATGTCATGTAGAATCACATTCTGCCTGGTGATCCCTTCATTCACCTAAAAAATATTGAAGCTCTGAATCCAAATTAAGACCATCTTCAACCGCTCTAAGTTTCATTATCTATCTTGCCTCAACACGTCTCAATTTTAGTACTTTATTGCCGCCCCTACTGTCCATCGTAACGTGCTCTATTCCATGATACATGAATCTATGTTTATCTTGTTTATGACAATTTTGGACTAGGTGGGCAGCAATTGGATACCTCGTGTCTCCATTTTTAAGGGCCCGAAAATGTTCAATCATCCTGTCTCTCAGTCTTCTCACTGTACTCCCTACATAAATCTTATTGCAGGTGCATACTATACCATAAACAACAAACATCGTATCACATGTGATGAATGACTTTATAATATGTTTGCCTGTATTATTGTATTCAAACTGTTGAATCTTTCTGAAAGCCCATCTACATGAGCTACACTTTCCACAATAGTAGAATCCTGTCCGTCTACCAGTTAACCAATTATCTCTGGATATTGGTCTCGGGTAGCTCGGGCTAACAATATTCGCCAATGTAATACCCTTCCTGAATGTTAAAGATGGTCTATCAGTAAGGAAAGGAGAAATATCTTTATCGTTCTTTAAGAGGTGCCAGTATTTGTCAATTATAGAATATAATTTGTGGCTACCTGTGCCAAAATTCGTGACCAATTTAATCTTCTGTGATTGTGAATCTCTAGTATTAGCTTTTTTTGATTTCAATGTATCTCCTCTCTTAATTGCCTTAGCTTTACACATAGCTTGTGTAACAATTCTCTTCTCATAACCTCTGTGTGTAAATCTACTAACCATATCTGTCAAATTATGTTCAAAATCTGAATCCTGTGAGCAAATACTACGTGCTCTAAGCATCTCTCCATAAGGAATTGCATTAATTTGGCTTCTCGGGTGACAACTATCAGCGTGTAAAAGTGCATTACAACTCATCTCTTTGCGAAACATACGACTGCAAAGTCGGTCATCCTCCACAAGTAACTCAATATCCAAAAAAGTAAGTTGTTGTGCACTGTAACAGGTTGTGAAAGACATATTTACATCATTGGTATTCAGCTAATCAAAGAAACTATGAAGTTCCGTAATGGTCCCCCTCCAGATCAAAAGACAATCATCAATATATCGTTCCCAATAACATATATGATCAATCCATTGTTCTCCCCTAGGGCCCCAGATCCACTCCGCCTCAAACCATCCCATGAAGAGATTGGCAAAAGACGGGGCAAATCTGGAACCCATCTCTGTTCCAAGCTTCTGTTTGTACCACTTATTGTCAAATAAGAAAATATTATTCTCCAATACAATCTTAGTCATTTCCATAATCATATTTGTATGATCAAAGTATTCTGCAGATCTTTTGTTCAAAAAACTCTCCACAGCTTTCATCCCCAGCGTATGATCAATGTTGGAATATAGTGAGACTACATCTAATGTAGCAAGAACCATATCTGATTCCCATACAACATCACTCATCAGATTATGCACATGTTTAGTGTCCTCAATATGTGAGGGGAGTTTCTCCACAAATGGTCTGATAAACACATCAATAAATTGAGAAAGCCTCTATGTAGGACCACCGATGCCTGAAATATTTGGCCTACCCGGTGGTTTCTCTCGATTTTTATGTATCTTAGGTAGGCTATATAAACAAGGGGCCCTGGGGAACTCCACTCGTAAATACACATACTCATCATATCCAAGTATACTGGCATCATACCAATATTTAAGTCTTGAATTGATCATCTCAGTCACACGTAAGAGGGGACTGACTGACTCCTGTTCATAATATTTTTTGTTATTAAGTTGTGACAAAATTTCTTCATTGTAGTCATTTCGGTTCATTATAACAATGTTGCCTCCCTTGTCTGCCATACGTATGATCAATTCCGGATTAGATGATAGAGATTTCAAAGCCAGCCTCTCCTCTTTTGTAAGGTTGCCAGGTAAGGGAAAGTATGGACCCCTCATCTCTCTCGAAATTAAACGATCAATATCAAGATTGACAGCTTTATAAAAGGTATCAATCATATTACCTGCTGATAATTGGGGTATCCATTTCGATCTGGTTTTAAGCCCACTGCTAATAGAAGAACTCTGTTTAATTTCCAAATCTTCTAACAAAGTATTCATGGTAACTGGATCTTCTTCACTCTCAGTAATTGAGAGGAGAAGTTTGGTATCGTATACTTCCTGTATAGTAATGTTACTGGGTAATGTCATAACAGAGGAACCATGTCTTCGCTCAGTATCTTGATTAGAAAAATATTTCTTAAGTTTGAGTAACCTCGCAAATTTGTAGACATTAATCTTAACAGTATACCAGTCAATACTCATAGTCGGACAAAATCCCAAACCTTTTTTTACTAGTGAAATCATGTTGTCTGACAATACATGTGAAGAAAGTTTGATAATCACTATCTCATTCGTCTCTCCTAGGTTCATTTCCAGGACCGTGTTCTCATCCCTACTCTTGTTTTCTCGCTTCCTTTTTCCTCTTGTACCTCTCCTTGTCTTTCCCCGCCTGTATCTCTTGATCTCCCTATTGGCTCTCGATTCCCCATCCTGAACCGACGTACCTCCTGGAAAAAAGAATTTTCCAATATCTGACCAGTAGTTAACTCATCCTCATACGCCTAACATAATATTTATAGACATGTATGTGGCATGTATTGTATATGAGACGTTTTAGATAGAGTTGTGATAGTGCAGCTTTACCTGTAGTTACACAAGGTGGTCGAAGACAGATGATTTTTTCAATATACTATCCCAATAATAGGTGTTATGGCATTGTATTCTATACATTGATAATTGGATTGGTTATATAATTACTAAAACTGATCAGGCCGGTATACTTTTATTCCAGGTATTCTCAAACGTGTCTCAAATTTTGAGTATCATGACTAATAGTCCAGGAAACGACTAGATAATGTTTAAGGTAAACTATTTTCTTTAATGTTGAGTTGTCTTTATATAATACGTTGGGATTACTTTTTACTTCATACCTGGAACACGTCTTTCAAACTATGGTGCATATGTAATTTCACTGAGGTGGTCTTTATTGACTCATACTTGTTTTTTGGGTGTCTCTCTGCGTGGGTGCGACTTTCCTTTTCAACCTTTTGAATTTCGGTGATGGTTATTAAGAAATTAGTACAAGGCTGGTTTACTTATATAATGTTTTATTTTCTGGGTTGCAGCCCTGATGAAGTCAGTTGATGCAATAATAAGCATCTGACGAAACACGTGTTGGCTGTGTGGCTGTCAAAGGATTTATTTGAAGAACGACCATTAAAATACATTGGATAACCATAACACTTTTTTTTCATAACTCCTACTTTCAAACTGCCATTTCATTTCCACAACTCATCTGAATACAACCACATCTACCTTGAAGATGCCTAAAGTCTGCATTGTGGGTCATAGCTTTGTTCACTGGAGTGAAAAATATGCAGCCAACGGATTTATTCACAACCTTAATTTACCAAATGTGGATATTATGTGGATTGGCCAGAGAGGATTGAGATGTCACCAATTGATACCATTGGTACAATCCTTTATGCATCTTCCACACCCTGCCCTCATAATTGTGCACTGTGGTGGAAATTACCTGGGCACTTTGACTGGGGTAGGTCTGGAAATGCTTTTAAAGGACATCTTTGGGCAATTGATGTCACTTTTTCCAAAAACTGCCTTGGTATTCTAATATATGCCAAAGGCAAAAATGGAACTGGTCCAACCAATTTTGTCCACAGATTGAGAAAGCAAGGAAACATGTGAATAAATCTGTTTCTTATTTCCTCAGAGACTATGGTATGGTTCCATATACCACAACAACTTGCGTTACAACATGCAAGGCATCTATAGGAGAGATGGTGTACATTTTACAGATGAGGGGAATAGAGTCTTCCTCTTGAATTTTAGACTCTGCATCGGTACCTACTTGTAGGTACAAAAAACACCCACATAACACAACAGCTCTTTTCAGAGCTACCCTACCTCTAAGCACTCCAAAAAATGTTTTACTCTAATTTTTTACACTGTTTTTCCCCGTGGTGCACTCAGGGTACGCGTAGCGGGAAGCGTACATGGGAACGCACCCAGCGCTTACCCCGTGAAAATTTCAGGTTTTTTTTTTTTTTTGCCCTTCTGGGTCCTTCTAGGCCCCCCTCAGAAAACCTAGGGGGTCAGGGGGTGTCTACCCTGCCCCCTTTTAATCATTTCCCCCTTTTTTTTTCACCTCTTGTGTCTCGATTTACCGAGACACAAGATGGCGGACTCTCCGGACTGTTTCGAATGTTGACAGAGACCCGAGAGAAAATCAGCTTTCCGCTCACGCGCTCCCGTGGCGCGCCGGGTGTGCTATCCGGTACGCTTACCGGTAAGCACTGGAAGCGCGCATATAAGATATATATGTGTTTTTGAAGTTAATTTTGGTAAAAACAAATGGAGCAATTTTCACCAAATATAGAAAAGGCACTTCTGCGTACCAGTCCCTACAATTTTGCAAAGTTTGGTGTAATTCCAGTAAGCGGTTCAGGCTGTAGCCTTGTCTATTCGTCCTATGGAAATTAACATGGGGAAAATACATTTTGGGACCCCCCTTTTTTCTCGGCCCCCGCATTACGTATCCCCCCGAAACTTCCAGGGAAGAAGTGGAGGGGAGCTGGCCTAAATTTTGGAAAATTACACGCAAATTCCTCCACCGACGCCAAAGTTATTCCCAATAGAATGTTGCGGATTTCCTATGGTAGCTAGGTCCTAACTATAACTACCTACTGGCGACCGCCAGTAGGTAATATATTAATAGTTAGAATTAGGTCTTAAATTAAATTAGACTTATATTTTGAATTGAGTTGTAAATGTCCGCATTACAGTTTGTGACCATTAATTCTGGATTTATCCAGTAATATATTGTAAAGTTAGGTTGTGATCCAAGGAATGAATAACGGCAGTATGTTTTCTCTTTTCACTAAAAATTATGTCACATGACACATTACGTCACTGTCAGGGGTGTTTCCTTGTGGATATGCATTTAAAAATAGCATTGGGTTATGCATTCATGTTGCGGCGTGAACAAGGGCATAACTTGCCAGAAACGCGTAGCTGTTCTGTGCATCTAATAAATCTGCCGATGCTGAAATATTGTGGTCCGTCTCCCTTTGTTTGCTGGCGTGTGTATGAGGCCGTGCTGGGCCTGAAACGCCGAGAGATTCAAGGAGGAGTCACGTGGTGTATATATATATATATATATATATATATCAAGCACAGTTCTCTCGTTCCGGAGCCCCCAACCCTACAGGGCAGCCTCAGGAAATGGGCACGGAGCAGCCCATGAAAACACCACCGTGTAAAGCAACAAACTGAGGCCCAATACTGGAAGCGTGGTTTTAATTCAGAATTCAGCAATGTCAGCTTTCATTTTCCCAACGTTTCGGCATAACTGTCTTGCTCACGGGTGAAAGTAAAAAAAAATAGTGCGCAGGTGCGTGCTTTTAAAAAAGCAAAGTCACATGACTGGAACAATTAACTACAATCCCCATAGTGCATTATTAAGTATTTTCAAAGTATCGCTCAGAAAGTTCTTGAGTACAATACCAGTTTGTGAAGTTTTTCTTCCTCCATCAATGCACTGTTAACAAAGTGGGAACTCCTTTAAAACTCAGTCAGGTGCATTGCCACGCTGCCGCGATGTTGACACTTTCAATGTGAACATAATCAAAGTTCTGCTCTCAGCACGATCATAGCAGGCTGTTCTCCTGCCAGACTCCCTTCCTCACGCAGGTCCATTTTCGCTATAGTAGCGCTCCTTAGGTAGGCTGGGTGCGTGAGTGGGTCATGCTCCTCCTTTTAACACCAACCACAGTTCTCTCGTTCCGGAGCCCCCAACCCATATATATATATCCAAACTGGTTGGATCTAGGGGGGTTCACTATCCCGTCCGAGGCCCGCCACTGGAAGCGGCAGGGGTCCTAAGCGATTACGTTGCGTTGGATTTGGATATATATATATATATCCAAATCCAACGCAACGTAATCGCTTTATATGTAATATTGCTTTGGTTTTAATTAACCAAACAGTAAAGTTTACTACCACTACTACTACCAATGATAGGCAAAGGTCTCATCTGAGAATCAGATTTCCACTGTCTTAACAAGCAGCTGATCTGCCAATTGTTTTATAAACTTCGTAAAGTTCAATAGCATCATAAACTTGTTTTACAGAAAAATTAGGGTCGTGTGGATCCTGCCCTCCCAACTGTGTTCATTCCTAACAAAACCATTCAACATAAAGTATTATAGCCATTCGGAGCTCCTGCTGGGGGAGGGGTGGGCCCAAAAGGTTTGTCAAGTTGCATCCACAACCCCAAGCATTGTTATGGCTCTAGGGCAGAAGTACTTCGTGGGGGCTTTTTTGGAGAGCTTGTGGTAAATGTGCAATGATCAGATTATCACACTCCCACGTTCCTATCCTATCTGCAAAGGAATGGATGGCGCTAGTTTTTCGTATTTGCATGGTTGGAGCAGCAGTTAAATAAGCTCTGAAGTAGTCCAAATATGATATCACACTTCATGTCCAACTGTGGAAGTTGCTTCAGGTACCTATGGGTACTCTTTCTTACTCTGAGTCCGAATTTTTCTTTACTCTTTAATCTGTTGAAAGTCTTCAGGTGGCTTGTGCTCTTAAAATATGATTGAGTAGCACCCAGATATTTTTCCTCCGTTGGCACCCTTTTAATTCCTCACTTGCAGTTTAAGTCAGGAGTACTGCTTGGAAAGCCCTGATAATGAGCCTTAGCGAGAGGGCTTAGAGTCTCCAGAAAGGTCTGGAAAAAACTTGTAGCCAAATCTGAATACCTAGTGCACCCAAGCATCTTTAATTGACCGTTATCAAATGTGAGAGTCTTCCTTCTCCTTTTTCTGCATTGTCAGGAATTGGAAGCAGGCAGACATGCTGGAGTGGTGGCTAACTGAGACCAGGACTACACCATAGGTGCCTCCCCATCCACTGCATCTACCATAAAAAGGTGATGGAAATTTACCTTGAGGAGGAGAGCCAAATGATCTGTGGAAGCAAAATCTCCTACCAATGGATGGAGTATGAATCAGGAGCAAAAACGTGCAGCATTCCAGAGGCTTCCTAGCTAAATGAAATCCTCCAGTTGCTATCCCAAAATATGTATTCCAGTGAACGAACGGAAGGTGACTGAGAATATTTTTGCTGTGAGTTTTTCTGCTTTGAATGAACCGTCCATGTATATTTTTTTCCGGTCCTTGTAGAACCAGAGGCTGTTGCAGTTGGGCAAAAACTATATAAAAGGAGATGTCAGATAACATTCAAACTTGTTTTGCAATAATTGACAAACGTGAATTGCAGTCCAACCCTTGGCTCGACTCTTCCATAAGCGCTGAAAATCACAGAGCAACCACAGAACTGCATATGTGGCTCTTTATTTAGCAGGGGCTCATTAATCTCCATCACTGATAGCTAGTGTTGCACACAAATATGACAGATTCCCATGTCTTTTCTGCCTCTCTTCCCCTTTTGTACCTCTATCTGACCATTTTTTGGCTATCTACACTGATGTGTATATATAAGAGTAGTGTCTTAAGGAAAAAATGTGTTATTTCTCATTACAATACTGGACACATTGTGCCCGTTGCAGCGAGCACAAGGTAAGTTTTTTTTTAATTGTATTTTTCCTCGTTCTCGTCTGTCTACTCCACCCCACCCCACTGCCCCACTGCTCTTACCCGCACCAGCCAATAATGTTTAATAGCAATGTATCTCCTTTCCTTACACAGTGATGACTCTGTTGCAGCTAAAAACAGCGTGCCTTGTTTTATATACATATTGATGAATCTGGGCTTGCAAGGTAGCATCACCTGTATTTTTGCCAAATATAATTCTGGATATGAACGCTGTGTCTTTAATTGGAGTGTGTCTTGTTCTATGGTGTTTATAACATTTCTAGAAAGGAGTAGACCAACTGTTTATGGAAATTGTACTACTCGTGTAAGGTGGGCCGTCGGAGTGGTATAACCTTAACAGGGTGCATTGCGCCTCTGTTATACCACTGAGGTAAATACCCATTTATATGGCTTCTTCTTTGTGCTTACTTTTTAACACCTTCGATGCGCTGGACGGCCGGGAGCCATCCAACGCCACAGTGCTCATTTACGTCAGATGGCTCATGGCCGCCCGAACACATGGCGCTGTAAACCCCTCTGGTGTGGACACCAGAAGGATTTCCTTTCCCCCTAAATAGCCTCAGAAGCTAGGGTAGATCTTCTCAAGCTCCCGACCGAGGCTGTTTAGTTTTATTCACTGAAATGACGAACTGCGTGCTTTGACCTCATTTCAGTGAAACCAAAAATTAAATGAGCCAATCCGCTCATTTCAGTTTAACTTTTTACATGCTTGTGGCGCTATCTCAGCCCCCCAAACACATAGGAAGACAGGACAGGTATCATTGGAACGGGGAGAATCCTTAGTCAATCCCTGCTTGGGAATCGCCACAACCGAGGACCGGTTTCTGGCATTACAGCCTTCTTCAGCCAGACACCGGAAGCTTGTTTCTGGTCCAGGGAAGGCATGCCTTGGCAGTTCGGGCTGGACTGTTCCCATGAGGCACAGGATCAGACTGATTTGCATATAGCCATGTCTGAACTGGGGTGGCAGAGTGGGCTAAAGAACGGTGATGGATTAAACCCAGATCTTTTGACTGGGTGTGAGTGTTTGATTGGTTCTGATGCTCCGTCCATCACCACCCCCTTTTGTACCGCTTTGGCCGCCATAAGTGTGGCAGGGTATGCTCAGACGTGAGTCCCTTGCTCACTTTGCCACTGGATTCAAGCAAGCCGGGCTGAAGAAGGCTGTAATGCCAGAAATCGGTCCTCGGAAGCTTGTTTCCGGTCCAGGGAAGGCATGGCTTGGCAGTTCGGGCTGGACTGTTCCCATGAGGCACAGGATCAGACTGATTTGCATATAGCCATGTCTGAACTGGGGTGGCAGAGTGGGCTAAAGAACGGTGATGGATTAAATCCAGATCTTTTGACTGGGTGTGAGTGTTTGATTGGTTCTGATGCTCCGTCCATCACCACCCCCTTTTGTACCGCTTTGGCCGCCATAAGTGTGGCAGGGTATGCTCAGACGTGAGTCCCTTGCTCACTTTGCCACTGGATTCAAGCAAGCCGGGCTGAAGAAGGCTGTAATGCCAGAAATCGGTCCTCGGAAGCTTGTTTCCGGTCCGGGAAAGGCATGGCTTGGCAGTTCGGGCTGGACTGTTCCCATGAGGCACATGATCAGACTGATTTGCATATAGCCATGTCTGAACTGGGGTGGCAGAGTGGGCTAAAGAACGGTGATGGATTAAACCCAGATCTTTTGACTGGGTGTGAGTGTTTGATTGGTTCAGATGCTCCGTCCATCACCACCCCCTTTTGTACTACCCACACAAGTGACATACAATTTTTATCTAGATACTTAGGGAAACACAGAATTGTGGAAGAAGTGTTTTTAACCATTGCCTTTCTATGCAATTCTGCCTTCCAAATGTAAGACAATGTGTAAAAACAAAGTCACTTTTTAAAACATGTCCTCTAATTGACATGCTAGTATGAGTACCCACAATTTCTGAGATGTGCAAATAGCTACTGTTTGTAAACTCTATATTTTTTCCAATTTCAGAATTACATTGGTGTCCTTGATACCTATTTTTCACTTTTTATATTTTACCAAATGAATTTCTATATACCTGATACAGAATGAAAATTAGGGCTGGGCAGTACATATCGCTCCGCTCGTGGAATTTGTGGAATTTTGGCAATCCTGCGTTCCTCGCCGAACGCAGAATTGCTGAAAATAGCACGATCCACGACGTAGCAGAATTGTTTCCTTGTTCGCGCTTTCAAAATGCGTGTTCGTGTGCGCGGGAGCGACTTACCGGGATCCCTGCGTTCACAGATGAGTTTTCCTATCCGTTTGCATCCGGTCATGCGATTCCGCGAGATTGTGCAATCACGAACACATCACACGGACACGCCATCGGTAATCCACATTTACGAACAGGAAACACGTATCGTAAGCGGGCGGGACAAATGAATAAAGATGGCCGGGACCACATCGGCAAGTTCGTGATATATTTCCCACTGATCCCGTAAACAGCGTTCCCGAACAGGAAAAACACACCGCGAATGGGCGGAACAACCAATGCCGCATGCGCGCGGAATTCTGCGTAGCTCGCTGAGATTTTTTACTGTTTCGCTGAACATTGTGTAACGCGACTAAACAAATTCCGCCCACCCCTAATGAGATTCCATTGCAAGGCGCAGCTCAGTTATTGGCTCTGGGTAACTCGGGTTCTTGGTCAACCTACAATTCTTATTTATTAACACAACCAGAATGGTCCAGCAGACATAACAGTATATTGATTGAAAAATCTGCCATGGTTAGTAGAAGGTATAGGTGAAAAAGTAGGCACAAACAGCTGTTTTTTCCAACTCAATTTCAATATTTGTTATTTCAACTGTTAGTTTCTATAGGAAAACCATAAAGGATCTACACAACTTAACCCTTGATGAATTCTGAATTTTGTCTACTTTTCTGAAATGTATAGCTTTCCAGGATCCATTTTTGCTTTAAACCCTATTTCTACCACTAACTGGAAAGAGATTGAAAGCACAACAAATAGTACAAATAGGCTATATCCCAGTAAAATGCCAAAACTGTGTAGAGAATATTGGTTTTCTGGCAAAATTCTGCATGTCTCTGAAAGCTGGGAGGATGGTGATCTCAGCACCAAAAACGCTTTGTTGAAACCATTTGCAGAGGAAAAAACAGGCACTTTCTTCTGCAGCACTTTTTTCCCATTTTTCCCTAAAAATAAATGTTGCTGTATTTTGGCTAATTTCTGGTTCCCCTTCAAGAGTTATCCACAAACCCAGGATATCTTTAAAATCCCAAGGATGTTGGAAGAAAAGGACGCAAATTTGGCATGGATACAACATATGGACAAAAAGTTACAGGGGCATAAGCGTGAGCCACCGGGTCTGGTAGGTTAGTGGACTAATGCATACACTATAGGGGCCTGTATCTTACCTCGTGGTCACAGGTTCAAATCCCGGCGGGTCCACCCAGCCTTTCATCCATGTGAGGTCGATAAAATGAGTACCATTGAGTTGAGTAACAATAAATATCTGTTATTCAGCGCCTTGAGACTTCGGATCGTTCAAAGAGACAGGTCTTGAGGTACTTCCTGAAAGTGTGCGAGGTTTGGGAGCGTCTGATGTTCACGGGGTGCTCGTTCCAGGTCTTTTTTTGCGACGTAGGAGAAGGCTCTCCCGCCTGTTCTGTTTCTGCGGATGCGGGGGACCTCTACAAGGAGGTTTTTAGGGAGATTGGCTTACTATGCATTTGAAATGAGACATCATGGTCCAGGTAATTTCTTTTTCACCTAACACAGGTAAATTCATGTGGGTTCATGTATACTATGTATTAAAGTCAAAACATGAGCAGGGACGCTAGCATTGGCTAACACATGATTTTTTTTGTCATGCACAGGTTACAAGTTAGTTGCTGTAAGCTGCTGCAGCATTTAAAGTTAAAGTACGCTGCTTGGCTGCTGTTTAATGCTGCATTCAATAGTTGGTTCAGGAAAAGGTTATCGTCATACTTGTAGGAGCTATACATGTTTTTTGAAATGATATATAATTCAAAGTTTATGGCGGCAACATTTGTCTCAAATCTTCAGCGTCTCATGCTTGTTTTTGGAAGGCACATGCACAAGATGGCTGGGTAAATAAACATTCTTTTTTGTTAACTGGTGGTTCCAACTCTGGCTGGGACATGCTGCATATGCTCTGGTGTTGTATTGGTCCTGTCGTATGACGGAGCCTGCACTGCATTGTTAACAACTGAATTCAATGTCTCAGTGAGACGTAACGTTCTTATTTTGTTTTCCTCTATTGTTTAGCAATATTTGGATACTTTTTGCTTTTAAACTTAAAACCTATGGTATTCTGACAACTTATTCATTTAGCATCGTTGTACCAGGATCCAATTGTTACTGGCATTTACATTAGGAATTATTAATATTTATTGTTTTCACTTTGGGTGTGGTTTGTGTCACTTTCACAATGGGTTTCCTGTCAAAATAGATTAGGCTCGTGGTACTTTGCTTATTTGTTGGTAATTATGTATTTGGGAACACATTTTGGTGAATGGAGCGGTTTAGTTCTCGCTTCCATATGTTGTTATATGTTACTAAGTGGAGTCTATGAGTCTAATGTAGGAACCTTATCACTTACAATGTGTTTGCTCTTTATGTTTTAGTGTATTCCGAATGCTGGTGAAATTGTTGAGGACACATTGTCCGGTATTTACTGAAGACCTGAAGATCATATGTAATTGTGCACCAATTACATTTTTTGAAAGATTAATATGCTGCTCAACTGTAATTCAGAATATACACTTAATTGCTTACTATGTCCTTGCAAAAAGGGGTAAATTGGCAGCACAATCCACCCTGCTAAGAAGCGTATTTTGGAACATATGCGGGCAATCAGCAATAAGGACAACAATTACCCGATTGCCCGCCACTTTGAAGTGGTCCATCATAGCAATAAACACTTATTGAGTTTCTTTTGCCTTGACCAAGTACGCAAAAAGGAGAGAGGGGGAGACTAAAAACTTCGCATCTTGGGGTCTAGATACATCATAAAACTCCAAACGATGTTTCCCCAGGGTCTGAATGGTGGCGAAGAAATGTGGGTTTAACTAGATGAATGATCCAACAACCTGGGTTAGGGTCTGTTACTGTATCTGCCATAGGTCTTCAGTAAGTACCTTACACCCGCACTTCATAGTACCCCACATTTGCTGCCCTCAGTTCTACTTCTTACTCTGGGAACAGTAGTTCAGAGCGTTAGATCCAGGCATAAGCCATAGCTAACTAGGACACATCATGTTGCTACTCCTTTAGAGCATTAGCAATACATGCAAGTAACATTGAGCAGGATGTAGCTCTTCATGAAGTGAAAGGATAGATGTCCATAATGCATTGGGAAACAGACAAGGAGTAAACTGAGGTAATTGCTTTAACAAATCGAAATGCAAAATGGGTACATGCTTCAGCGGAATTCATCATTATATAAATACGCGAAAAAATACAGGCTTTTAAGTATGTAAATTCCCCTCCATAATTGTGCCCTGAATGGACCTTTTTACCCATATTTAATTTTGATTTGTTAAAGCGATTACCCCAGTTCCCTCCTTGTTTGTTTCCCAGTGCATTATGGACATCTATCCTTTATTTTTTCGCGTACTTATATAATGATGAATTACGCTAAAGCATGTACATATGTATCATACATTTATAGTATTATTAATTTGTGAGATAGATACATATATCTCCGACTTGTATATACTTGTTTTGGTTAAACTATTGTTTTTGCACAATTTATTGCAATCATTTACAGTTTTTTGCACATTAAAAGATGCCCGCCATGAATTAAGGCCACTAAACTGTTTTTTATCTTTATGTTGATCACATGATACCAAATGGGCTTGTACATAAACAAGAGAATTGTTTGAAAAACACTAACATCGTAAAAGAGTTTCATGCCAAAACGCGTCTGTCAGTGCGGGGGTCCGCACAATAAAGTAATTGCAGAAAATGTATCCGAGAGTGCATCTGTTTGTAGCCCTTAATTGTGCTATTGTGGAGTAATATATAGCCGCTCACCACCATGAGGACGGCACCCGGGATGAGTGGTGCGGCGGTGGTGACCTCAGTGTTTACACACACACACACACACACACACACACACACACACACACACACACACATATATATATATATATATATATATATATTACCTACTGGCGGTCGCCAGTAGGTATATATAGTTAGGATTTTTTCTCAATGGGTTTTTTGAAAATTCTATGTCTAATAACTTTGGCGTTTGTGGACGGAATTGGCTGAAATTTTCAGGAAAATGGCACATTTTGTTTCTGAGCAGCCCTTGAAAATTTGGGGGGGGTTCGTCAAGGGGGGGCTGAGAAAAAAGGGGGGTCCCAAAACGTGTTTTTAGCATTGAGTTTTCCATAGGGCGGTTGGCCTCACTTTTAGCCCGAACGGCTAAATGGATTTGCACGAAACTTGGCAAAATTGTAGGGACTGGTAGCCCGATGTGCCTTTTGCAGGTCTCAATATATGTGCTACAGTGGATTTTGAGAAATTAACGTTTAAAAAAAGATATATATCTGTAACAGCGGACCGGGCAGCGCTCCAGGACGCGTACTTTTCGCGCAACGGAGCTTTGTGAAGCGAAGCTGATTGGTTCTCCGGCGTCTGTCAACATTCCAAACAGTCCGTAGCGGCCGCCATCTTGTCTCTCGGTAGGATCGAGAGACAAGAGGAGGCCAAAGCGAAGGGGCAAATGACCATAAGGGGGAATAGTAGATCCTCGCTGACCCCCTACGTTTGATGTGGAGGTTTTAAAAGGGCCCCGCGGGGCAAAACAAAAAATAATAATAATAATCGAACGGCTGAATGGATTTGCACGAAACTTGGCAAAATATTAGGGACTGGTAGCCCGATGTGCCTTTGCTAGGTCTCAATATATGTGCTCCAGTGGATTTTGAGAAATTAACGTTCAAAAAAAGATATATATCTGTAACAGCGCTCCGCTTCGCGTACTTTTCGCGTTACGGAGCTTTGCGAAGCTGATTGGTTCTCCGGCGTCTGTCAACATTCCAAACAGTCCGTAGCGGCCACCATCTTGTCTCTCGGTAGGATTGAGAGACAAGAGGAGGCCAAAGCGAAGGTTGAAATGACCATAAGGGGGCATAGTAGATCCTTCCTGACCTCTTAGGTTTGATGTACCATTTTGCCAAGTTTGGTGTAATTCCGTTCAGCCATTCAGGCTGTAGACGTATGTAAATGTCCTATGAAAAATTGCATGGGGAAAACACATTTGAAAGTGTTGAAATTTAGAACCAATTAAAATGTTAGTTTGGTTTTGTATTTGTGTGTGATGAAAGTTAATTGGTTATGTATATATTTCAAATGAGAGGAAACCACAGCCATTTTGTGATACTACTGTCTGAGGTACATTTGTGAGGAATTTTTAGTGGTGAATTTCTGGTGTTTGATTTACACAGTACTAACACTTCTCCTACTTTTAAAAAGGTGAGTTGTTAATTTGTAAGGGGAACTATGTTGTACACTTGAAGATAATTTGAAAAATGTTTTCTGTTATTTATTTGCAGTCCTTCTGTTATACTAAATACTTGATAAAGTTAGTTTTATATTATGTATTACTAAAAACGATAAATGAAAGTGATTATTTTTTTCTGCAATTTACAGCAAGCAATTTCAAAATAAAATGGCTCACAATGAAGAGACCGTGGCAATTTCTTTTGAATTGTCCACTACATTGATTGAAATTGAGAGCACCAATAATGAAATATTGTCACAAGGAGGAGATGACTTGTATGATTCCATTAGATTGATTGAAATGGACAGCACCAATAATGAAATATTGGCACAAGGAGATGACTTGAATGATTCCACTACATTGATTGAAATTGAGAGCACCAATAATGAAATATTGTCACAAGGAGGAGATGACTTGTATGATTCCATTAGATTGATTGAAATGGACAGCACCAATAATGAAATATTGTCACAAGGAGGAGATGACTTGAATGATTCCACTACATTGATTGAAATTGAGAGCACCAATAATGAAATATTGTCACGAGGAGATGACTTGAATGATTCCACTACATTGATTGAAATTGACAGCACCAATAATGAAATATTGTCACAAGGAGGAGATGACTTGAATGATTTTTTTGATCAATCTCTTGATGGCGAATTTATCGAATGTTTGGAGACCATAGAGTTACAAGAATCATCATTGCAGACTTTTCATGAGGACATTGCTGATGAGGACATGTTACTAGTTCTTTCAAATTTAGAAAATTCTGAAGAATAAATTTATATTTAGAAATCAAAAATTGTTTGAGACATTATTCATTTTTATTTTTAATTTATGAGGTTGTATCGAAGTGATTGTAGTATAAAATGAGACTTATAGTATAGAGTGCAACATTTTTATGTTACATGGTAAGTTTACTCATATTTACTTCCCTTCTGCCACTATATTATCTCCAATGTGTATTTGACATCTCTTCTTCATCTCCGGCCTCCTTTCTCTCACTGTGTCTCCGATGCATCTTATCGCTGCTATTTTGTGTAATTACAGAAGAGAGTAAAATAAAATAGTTCGGAACGTGAAAAGGGGGCAAAGTAGAGTACTGCTCACCCCCTAGGCCTTTTTAGGCAGTCCCAAAAGGATCAGTTTCTGCTTTCCTGAGAGATTATGGTATGAGTTCCATATACCACAATAGCTTGCATTACAACATGCAAGATTTCTATCTCCTTTTGGAGATATTCGCGGTAAGCGCGAATATCTCCAAAAAGTAACACCTGCCCTGAGCAGTTCTTAGCCATGTTATCCAATGGGAGGTGGATAACATGGCTAAGAGCATTAGCTCGGTAATGCATGAATATCGCTGAGTTTTTAGCGATATTGATGCATTGCGGCCGTTTATTATCGCATTTGCGATAAACCTTGATAATAGCAAGGTTTATCTTCGATAATTTCTGACGATGCTTAGCGGTAAAAAATTCGTTGGTAAGCATCGTTAGCGATAAATATCGCTTAACTTTGGTAATATGCCCCAACGTCTGTTAACGTTCGATTCGAAGGAAATGAGGAAGTGTTGAAAAACATTGTTTGCGCCATCTTGCCTTTTTTGAAATGCCACACTTTTGTGGTGCACGGCAGCCATTTTAGATGTCTTGACCAGACCCACTCTCTGCACGCTGTCGATTCGTAGCATGGCTCCTCACCCTCGCAAGCATCTTCCCCAGGCACTGGTCACCCCCGCTCTCTGTCTTATGCATGGGCAATAAACCTCCCCCCATCTGCGTTGCTCTTCCCTGAAAATCACACTCTGTGCCCGCCCGACACCTCCCTTTCGCCCTATTCACTACCGCACCCTCTGACACTCCTCTACCTCTGTGTCCGATTGTCCAGGCTATCAGCTAGCCCTGCAGATGTAGTTTATGGCCCCAGCTGTAAAGAATCACCCCTCTTCAAAGGAGTTATAGTAGATGAAGGCCCACACCCGATGAGATCCGTCACACCACACGCGTTCCTACTATCTGAAAACCATCCTGTATTGTGATTGGGGAGGGGACCGAGCCTGAAGCGGAAGATTCCAGGAATGACTCTTGGTACATCAAAGTTTTTACAATTATGTGTCACATTAAAAATATGTAGCACTCCAACAAAGTAGTAGGAATATAAAACTTTAATAACATATAAATATATACAACAAAACAAAAACAGTAAAAACATTTAAACAACGAAGAGACCGTGGCAATTTCTTTTGAATTATCCAATAGATTTATTGAAATTGACAGCACCAATAATGAAATATTCTTGTCAGTAGCGGTCTGTTGTGCGAATAGTTACAAGGCAGCAGAACGCGCTGAAATCTAGATGGCACGAAAGTGATGTCTAGTAAGTTGCCGCCCAGCAAATAACGGAGTGGGGCGCCGCGGGGGTGAGTGAGTCCAGTAGGCACCACAGCTATTCTTACCGGCATCGCAGAATTACTGCTGGGGACAATGCCTGTGCTGTAGCAAGGTCACAGCAGAAACAAAAAGGATTTTGTTGAAGATGTTGTTGGTTTTAAATTTGAAAACAGTTCTGGTGTCAACTGCTATGCTAATGTAGTGGTTAATGTTTTGTTTTCTCTAGAAAATGTAAAAGAGGGGGAGGCAGTCCAAAGTTCCGTTAAAAGGGCAAAGGAAAGGATCGGTGGTTTGAACTATCAGTGAAAAAGGGGAGGGGGTGCAACAATTTTTCCTACCGGGTCACACTGTGCTTTCACCGGAACTGAGGTCTGCAGGATTCTAGTAATTCAAAGTGAGGCTGGCGCCAGCATGGGAGCGCCGACGTCCCGCGGATACAGTTTCGTCACTCCACGGGCGATCATGGCAGTCATTCCCCATCGGGGGTCGGAGACTCCCGCGGCTCCTCTAGAATCTTCAAGGTCGTGGAGGACTACGGTGGTGGAGTCAAGCAGTGACCGGGCCATTTCTTTATGCTGGGCCTGCTCTTGCCAGGTCGACCGCCATTTTGAGAGTTCGGTAGCTACTGGCGATCGCGGGGTCAAATGAGCGGACGGGCTCCACCCTGCCGGGCGAGACGTTGCAGCATGGCCACAGTGGAAGAACCCTTTTCCGGGCGCCTGGAGCGCTGAGGGTGCAGCTGGGAAGCCTCCACCTGGGGAGGCGGGAGAGGCCTGTTCGCACCGTCTCTCCCTCCCAGTGCACCCCACGGCGTCTCGCTTGAGATTTGTTATGGCCGGACCAGGCGATGAGGACGAGGGGG
The DNA here is from genome assembly GCF_964261635.1 of Lissotriton helveticus. Lineage (NCBI taxonomy): Eukaryota > Metazoa > Chordata > Amphibia > Caudata > Salamandridae > Lissotriton > Lissotriton helveticus. The sequence goes on from NC_136068.1 coordinate 947,677,462, forward strand.
GGGGGGTCGGAGGCATGTGCAAGAAATCCCCCCCCAGTGTTGTCGCAGCCATTATTCAAGAAAGAAGAAGTGTCCCGTCCGTCTTCGGGCCGGGCTTCCGGTAGATGTCGGCCGGACGCCCCTGGCTCTGGCCCCATGAACGGGTTTCTTGGTTTATCGGCTGCAGCCGGATCCCGTCGTCCTCGGCCCCCCGACCGTTGGTGGCCGGACCGGAAGAGCATGTGGCGGGAGTACCTGCAACTCTCAAGGGCCACCGCGGCCGGACTGGGAGAGAGACGGGAGGGTCGAGGAGACATTCCCCCCCCCTGCAACTGTTCAGCGTTGTAAAGGCAATCCCCTGGCCGGGTCCCGCTGGCCTCGGCCTCTCCTCCGGCTACACCCTACGTTAGGATCTCCTGGCCGAGGCGTGGCAGCAGGACCTGCCTTATATGGGCTGCTCCCGGCTGGGCGTAGCTGCAACCCTGCCCCACCTTGGAAGTTTCCAGAGTGGGGGCGGATGTTTTACTGACTTGCATTTTCCCTAGTCTATCGATTTTTTTGGCGTGGCAGGCGGTGGGACAGCGAGGGGTGATTTGGTTTCTCTTACTGTTTTTCTGGTCTCTCACCACTGGCATATTTTAACGTTTTCTTGTTTCTAGGACATTAATAGGTTTTATCATTACGTTATGTTATCGTTTCTTTGTTCGTTGTTTAATAAAAGTTCATGTTCATCAGTGGCCTACTGATTTTCGTTTTCCTATTCTTTTCTTTCCAGGTTGTTTCATGCTAAAGTTTCTGTTAACAGGATACAGTGATCACTTCGTTATTATTGCATATGTCCTTTTCACTAGGGGTGCTCTCTGGTCGGGCCAGATAACGTATCTCTAGTAAATGGTCCGGGTGAAACAGGTGCATCAATCAGTGGGGAGTAGATAGGCATGACAGATTACAACGGGGGAGAAAGGTCCGCATTACGTACCCTTTCACTACTTGCAAAGATTTTCCTACGTTTATTTGCAAACAGGGAATACCTCCAAAAAGAACTAATTCCCAAACAGTCAATGTTCGGACAATCAATCAATCAATGAGGAATGAAATAGGTACGACGTGTTAAAGGCTTGCGTTACCTACCCTTCACTATCTGCAAAGGGAGAGAGAATATTCCTATTCTTCCTCGTTTGCAGGCAGAGAAGATCCTTAAGAGAACCAACTTCGAACAATTCAATGCTCGATTGAAACAATCAACAAGGGGTACTGTGAACACAAATGAACGCCGCTTATGTACATACGCATTGCTATTTTCAACAGGTTGTTCCTAATGTTTCTATTTTAGCGAGGTCAAAAAGAGATCCCATTAGTGGCCTACTGATTTTGTTCGATTCCTTTTGTTTTTTTACACGATTTTTCGCTATCTGCAAAGACTAAACAGAGTATTGCGACTCTGTGCTTGTTTGTAAATAGAGAATGAACCAAAGAGAAAAATCAATCAAATGAAGAGAGAAGCAGGCACGACGGATTACAAAGGGGGCAAAGGGCTGCGTTAACTACCCTTCACTATCTGCAAAGAGAGAGTACTCCTAATAGAAATGAGGGGTGGGGGGCAGCATTCAAAGCAGATCAGTGTGCATAAACACGAAAATGTTTTTACTTACCACGTACTTGACATTCGACAGCTTATGATATTTGCTATTAAAAAACCATTGAAATTCACTGAAAAAACCATAGGTTATAGACCATATATAGTTAGGAATTAGCATTTACAAAACCTTGAAAATTCACTGAAAAAACCATAGGTTATAGACCATATATAGTTAGGAATTAGCATTTACAAAACCTTGAAAATTCACTGCAAAAACCATAGGTTAGAGACCATATATAGTTAGCTGGACATTTTATTGACATAAAACCAATGGAATTCCATATATAGTTAGTTGCACTAACTATATATCGCGCACCCGCAATCCACTGCTGATGATGTCACATATTACATCATTCATGACATGGTCAGTGACATCACTGATGACATCACTGATGACATCTCAAATGACATCACTGATGACATCACTGATGACATCTCATTTGACATCAATGACCACATCACTGATGATATCATTCATGTGACAATACAATGCATCTCCTCACATTTTAATATAACCTCTGTTTCACCCAGTGTTAAAAAGAGTATAATTTTTGAAACCATTGACACACCAATACTAGTTACTACATACGCACTCACTGATTGCTACGTCTACACACACCTTCACTCATTCACCCATACAATCATTCATACATACAATCACTCATCTTTACAACACTATCATATGCACTCATACACCTATACAGACACTCACAGTCTGCCACTCATCCATGGAGTTACTCACACACCTAGTCAGTCCTGTAAAGAATCAATGAGACTTCCATTTTCTTGTCTATACAGTTAAACATAGAGCACCTTACATTTTCAAACATATACTAACACATACTTACCTTCTTATACAATCATTGATACAAGTACAGATTGATCTGCACAGAGTCACACACCTCCCAGCTAGCCACACACACACTCAGTCTCCCATACAAATACTTGGGCAATCAATCAATAACCCATATAGTTACTCATATAGCTATTGATCAACACATGCAGCAGTTTACAGAACAACAGACATAATGATGCACAAATTAAGACAGTTTAGTCACTAACTCATGCACTCAGTGAGACACATTTAATCACTCACTCATACAGTCAGTCATGCACCTACTAAATCCTTCGTCCAGACACTTACACATCCACTCATTCTTCAATATGTAAGACATATTTAAACTTTATAGAAACAAAAAATCACTGGATGTTGTTATCAGTGATGTCATCAGTGATGTCATTTGAGATGTCATCAGTGATGTCATCAGTGATGTCACTGACCATGTCATGAATGATGTAATATGTGACATCATCAGCAGTGGATTGCGGGTGCGCGATATATAGTTAGTGCAACTAACTATATATGGAATTTCATTGGTTTTATGTCAATAAAATGTCCAGCTAACTATATATGGTCTCTAACCTATGGTTTTTGCAGTGAATTTTCAAGGTTTTGTAAATGCTAATTCCTAACTATATATGGTCTATAACCTATGGTTTTTTCAGTGAATTTTCAAGGTTTTGTAAATGCTAATTCCTAACTATATATGGTCTATAACCTATGGTTTTTTCAGTGAATATATATATATCTACATATATATATATATATATATATATATATATATATATATATATATATATATATATATATATATATATATATATATATATATTACGCTCAAAATTTCCTTTCGTTACTCCAGGAAAAAAGATAGCAGCACTCAAGAGGATTCAGGAGTCCACATATTTATTTTCGTGCAGGAGCTACACAGACGCGTTTCGGCGTGCTGCCTTTGTCAGTGTGTAAAGCACTCCTATATATATATATATATATATATCAGTCTCATTGGTTCCTTTTACTGGGGCATGCAGTGCTCTGATGTCAGTTCGTAATTCCCAGCAGCAGAGCCACGCTGCAATTAAATATCCTTTCACAATCTCCCAGCAGGAAGAAAAATGGGACGAACTCGCGCTTCCCTTCGTTTTTGCACTTTTTATTTTACAGTTGTCAGATCATGGCAGGCAGGCACAGATCTACGCGTTTCTGGACAGCATATCCCTTGCTCACAATCAATCTGGAATAAAAGGAAAAGAAAACGTGCCCTGTAAAAAATAAAAAAGATAATTTCAATGAAGATTATACAAAATGGACAAGCCCACAAAAGAATGAAATATGGCACAACAACACTGATATCACAAAAGAATGGATGATCAATGAATAAACTCACTGGAGGGTTAAAAGCATTGTGAATAACAGAGCAGGATGACATCATGAATAATAACCCAAAGAGGGAGTGAGCCCGGAAAGAACTGGGAATGGAAATCGTGCTCATTCCATGATAAGAATAACAGAGAGGTGGACTCTACAATGAAATAATTGTTCTTTGTAAATTCTATTAATCCACCAAAGGCTAAATAATAAAAATTCAAAATGGGCAGAATGAATTGCATTTTGAATAAAACTTTATTGACAAACAAAAAACAGGGCCAGTGAAGAGAATAATAAAAATCGACTGTCTGGAAATCACAAAATAAGGCACTTTGCACTGAAAAAATAATTGCGCTGAATTGGACCTTTTCACTATCACACTATTTTCGTTTGTTTATTTTTAATTTAATAAAATCATAAAAAAGACTACAACATCCAGAAGGCTCAGGTCGGAACTGACATCATACAGGAAATGATGCAAGCAAAAGGGAACTATATGTGGTTTGGTTGCCCTGTGGCCAGATTGATCGTGAGCAAGGGACATGCTGTCCTGAAACGCGTAGATATGTGCCTGTCTGCCATGAACTGAAAACTGCAAAGTAAAAAGTGCAAAAACGAAGGAAAGCGCGAGTTCGTCCCATTTTTCTTCCTGCTGGGAGATTGTGAAAGGATATATATATATATATATATATATATATATATATATATATATATATATATATATATATATATATATATATATATATATATATAATATATATTCACTGAAAAAAACATAGGTTATAGACCATATATAGTTAGGAATTAGCATTTAAAAAACCTTATTTTACTCACACAAAACCATTGAAATTCCATATATAGTTAGTTGTACTAACTATATATCGCGCACCCGCAATCCACTGCTGATCATGTCACATATTACATCATTCATGACATGGTCAGTGACATCACTGATGACATCACTGATGACATCTCAAATGACATCACTGATGACATCACTGATGACATCTCAAATGACATCACTGATGACATCACTTATGACATCTCAAATGACATCACTGATGACATCTCAAATGACATCACTGATGACATCACTGATGACATCTCATTTGACATTACTGATCACATCACTGATGACATCATTCATGTGATAATACGATGAACCTCTTCAGACTCTAATATAACCTTAGATACACTCAGTGTAAACAGACACTCATAGACTGTCAGTCATCCATGGAGTTACTCAGACACTTAGTCAGTCATGCAAAGAATCAATCACACTTCCATTTCCTCAACTATACAGTTATACACACCTTACTTATTCAAACATATACTAAAACATATTTACTCACTTATACAATCCTGGATACAAGTTCACAATGATCCATACAGCCACTCACACATTCACTGGCTCTTATGCACAGTTATTTATATATGTCAACTCTCACATGTACTGTATTTTACATATGTACTTACTTTGACATGTAGCACTGAGATATCCATTCACTCACCAATACACTCATGCACACAGTCAACCGCCCATACAGCTGTTTCCACATGCACTTTTGAACCCATACATCTAGTCAATCAACTGCTCACACATCTATGCAGAGAGTCATACACCTCCCAGCCACCCACACACACACTCAGTCTCCCATACAAATGCTTGGGCAACCAATCAATAACCCATATAGTTAATCATATAGCTACTGATCAACACATGCAGCAGTTTACAGAACAACAGACATAATGATGCACAAATTAAGACAGTTTAGTCACTAACCCATGCACTCAGTGAGACACATTTAATCAGTCACTCATACAGTCAGTCATGCCCCTACTAAATCCTTCATCAAGACACTTATACTTCCACTCATTCTTCAATATGTAAGACATATTTTAACTTTACAGAATTATACAGTCACTGGATGTAGTCATCAGTGATGTCATCAGTGATGTCATTTGAGATGTCATCAGTGATGTCATCAGTGATGTCATTTGAGATGTCATCAGTGATGTCATCAGTGATGTCACTGACCATGTCATGAATGATGTAATATGTGACATGATCAGCAGTGGATTGCGGGTGCGCGATATATAGTTAGTACAACTAACTATATATGGAATTTCAATGGTTTTGTGTGAGTAAAATAAGGTTTTTTTAAATGCTAATTCCTAACTATATATGGTCTATAACCTATGGTTTTTTCAGTGAATTTTCAAGGTTTTGTAAATGCTAATTCCTAACTATATATGGTCTATAACCTATGGTTTTTTCAGTGAATTTCATTGGTTTTTTAAAAGCTAATATCTGTAGCTGTAAAATGTATTCTTCTTTAAATCCAAAAATATATTTTGATATGTTTATTAATAATTTTTTTTAAAATAATTTTTTTTGTTCGCTCCCGGTTCGCGAACCGGGAAGCTTCCCGTTAGCTCATCTTGATGCCGCGACCCAGTCCGCGAACCGGTAAACGTTCCGTTTGCGCAACTGCCGCGTTAGAAATCAACATCGTGACGCGTCGCGGAAGCGCGACGTATCACGTTGTCGCGTAATGCGTCTTATGACGCGCCGCGTTAGCGCACCCGGAAGTGCTCCGGTATGCGAACTGAGACGCGAAGCGCAGCTCCCCGGAAGCGATCCGCGGCGCGTCGCGAAAGCGCGGCGTATCGCGTTGCCGCGTAATGCGTCTTATGACGCGCCGCGTTAGCGCACCCGGAAGTGCTCAGGAGCGCGAACCGAGGCGCGAAGCGCAGCGACCCGGAAGCGATCTGGGGCGCGTTCCGCAGCGCGTAACTTAAGCGTAAGAGGTCATGTGACTTGTTAATAAAACTTTTCATTGGTTCATTTCACTTTTGGTTTCATAATGATGTAAGGCTAGGTCAGGTGACCTAAAAATAACACTTTTCATTGGTTTAGAACTATTGTTTTTCCCAAATGATGAAAACCCCTCCTTCTTTCCTCACTCTGACTTTCATCTTTGTGAGAGGAAGACCTTTTTTGAGAGTTGAGCAATGGCTTCATTAGTTGCTTCAGCTGGTGCACCCCCACCACCACCTCCACCTCCTCATGGGAAGAGAGGACCACCTCCCCAGTTCATCAGCAACACAGAGGAGGAAGAGGATGAGCTAGAGGAAGAGGAGACAGAAGGACCACAGTTCTTACAAGAGGTGCCCCGGGTTTCCCATCGGAAAGCCAGTTTTATTTGGCAGTTTTTTTCACTCCCTCGAGGGCAGAAGAAAGTAAATGCTAGGTATGTCACCTGCCTCATTTGTAAAGACCGGTTATCTAGAGGCACTGATAAAAAGTATAGCTTCGGTAACTATACAATGCATCGTCACATGAACAGGTGGCATCCATTGAACTACAGCCAGGCAGAGATACGTGACATGCAGGATAACCCAACAACAACTCCTGTGGCCAGGTCAACATCACAGATATCGTTGACAGGAGCAGAGGCACGGGAAACCGTGCCAAACATTCAGGAGAACTTTGCTCATATCAAATTTACCTGTTTGTATTGCGGTGCATTGCTGTCATGTGGTAACATGAGCATTACGTTAATCAACCTAGCTTATGTAAATCACAATTGCCCTAACCGCCCCAGACAGTAATTTTTTTTTTTGCTCCTGTTGAGCCCTTTTCAATGCCTGTTTTTTGTTGCTTCCCCTCCATCAAAAACAAAAAAAAAACATAAAACTGTTCAAAAAATACAAAAAAAACAAAAAATGTTCAAAAAAAAAATATATATATATAAAACAACAAAAACATTAAAAAAAAGTTCTTTTCAGAACTACCTCCCCTTTCAAAAAAAAATTGCTAGAATGTTTAGCACTCTGGCAAGCTCTATTTCTTTTAGTTCGCTTCCCCGTTCGCTTCCCGGTTCGCGAACCGGGAGCGAACCCAAAAATTATTTTTTACAAAAAAAAAAGAACAGTAAGTATAAGGGAAGTAAACAGAGAGTAATGTTAAAAGAAAGACAGCTATAGGGAGTAAACCAGAGATACTGTTTAATAGATCTATTTACCGAAGAAAAGATGGAAGAGGGTATAATTGTGAAAAACAAAATAGATAAGGAAGTGAAAGAAAAAAAAGAGAGTAGAACAATAACAAAGAAGAGTTTCTTGGAGAATGTGAGTGAATGTTCAAAATCAGATTAAAACATGTGGAATAACAGAGAGAAAAAACAGAAAACAGAAAAGAAAAAATAACAGAAAAAGATTAATTGAAACAGCAAAGAAATGTAAATAACATAGAGCCATATCATCAACATAGGCAATAAAAGTTTTGCAGCTTTTATCGGCAGAAATGTGTCGCTAAAGCCGCTTTTGCGGCGGAAAACTGCCGCTAAAACCACTTTTGCAACAGTTTTCTGCCAATAAAAACAGCAATAATTTTATTGGCTGTGTTCATAATATGCCCCTTAGTGTGCTTCAACTACACAGAAAAAGCATAATGAGCAAGTAGTGAAAGAGTGATCAGTCAAAGACACTAAGAGTAATAGAGACGGAGTGAGTGAACAAGAGTGAGGAACTATGAGAAGAGAGGGACTGAGAAAAGGAGTGGAAGGAGTAGAGTAAGTAGGTAATAGAGAAAGGAATGAGGGAAGTAGCAAAGGCAGGAAACTGAGGGTTAAAGAAATGAAGCTGTCGAACTACTAGTAGGTGAATGTGATAGAAATGTAACGAAAAGAGTACAAAACATTTACCTTATAATTGTCGTTAACTTACTCACTTTTTGTTTTTATACTTTCAATCTGTGAAAGAGAGAACAAACATTTGAAAAATATTAAAACATGTATTTAAAAATTAGAAAAGACAAGGGAAAAGATTGAAGGACAAACAGTTTTTCAACAACTTTGACACTTACAGAAGCTTCTGCTTCTCCAGGCCCCCTACACAGTCCTAAAGATATACATTTTAAACTAACAGTATCTTGATGCAGATGAAGTGAGGCCTATCTTAAAACATGGTGCATCTTTTGCACTGCTGTTGTCTCACAAAAGTGTCGCAAGACACTAACATTTTAAATGATTGTTTCAGGATGCCAATAAGATGTGTCCTATCCAGAGGTTTGTTTGCGGTGAGGCCTACTCAGGGTTCCAAATGAAATTTCGAGTTGTTGAAGAGAACAGAGGACATAATACATGTGAAGGCCTACCAATGAATTAAGTCATGTCCACTTCACTCTTGAACAAAGGCCAGACCTCTTCTGTGTCCGTGGACAGACCTAAACCTCATCTGCACAATGTGATGTGTAATGTTAGGAAACACAGGTAATATAATTGAAAAACGAGCAATTTTTTTTGCTCATTCCACAATCATATCACCTGTGTTTCCTTTGCTTAGGTATCTCATTGTGGAAATGTAGTCTATCATATGAAAGACTACGTAGAATATGAGCACTGTATGCAACAACTTTGACACTTACAGAAGCCTCTCCTTCTCCATGCCTCCTACACAGTTCTAAATGTACATCATAAATGCAAACAGTACAGAATTAATTATACATGTTAAATGGTTTATTTTTGCTGTTCTCAGAATGTATCAAATTTCACTAAAAACAGTGACTTGAAGGTATTCATCATATAACAGCGGGGGAAAAAAACACAATCAAAATGATTGTGTTTAAAAAACCCATACAACATAACAAATCAGAATTCCGAACTCCTTAAAGTTAACTTACTTTCCATGACGTCGAAGGATGTCCTATGAACAGCTTACACTCTGTTGTGCTGTTATTACTTTCAGACCGCCACTTTCTGAAAGAAAACCTCCATCGTTTTGAAAAACATGTTACATACAATAAATGGCTTCTTGCTCTCTACCACACGTTTCCACAAGGCCAAATCATGTCAGAGCCATTTATGACTCTTAGAATTCTTGTAAGCCAATCCCGTCATGTTGTATTTCCGCAACTTTCACAATTAAAATGTTGAAGATCATTTTCACAATCCTGGACTAGTAAGATCTTCCCCTTCTTGCTCAGTCATGTTCTACATTTCCTATGACACTGATACTGCTTACTATGAAGCAGACTTACACTATCTCTATGACTACTACAATTATTTAATTCTCTACATCACTTTTAATCACAAAGCAATATAAAACAGTAGACAGCATTGCAGACTTACATTCCCTTTACTCCATGTTTTGATTGGCTGCTTCAATTTGCTTATAAAAAGAAATAGTTTTTCTGAATTCATTCAAAGTGCAGTTATTTCTCCATGACGTCCAGTGTTATGGTAAGAAGTTATGTCTCTGTACTACACTTATCCTCAAGGCCAAATCGTGTAGGAGCCATTAGAACTTCTTGAAATTCCTCAGAGCACATCCCGAGATTCTTTCCCTAAAAGTTTGGTTTTAAAAACACCAGGTAAGAGTTTTTAAGGTCATACGGCAATTTTTTTTTGAAAATTAAAACAGAATCATTGCAGAATGACCAGCCATTTCTAGACTTTAAATAAGCTGTGTATTGTCCTGATGTTATTGAAGGACCGTCATGATATATAATTGCTGCAGTTACAAAAGTCCTTCCTGATATTGACAACTGTGAAGCCACAACATTTTTAATTAAAGTTGTCAATTTTGTTCCATCAGGCCTACATCGTTGGAACATTAAAATAACATACTGGCCATATGTTCGTATAAATAATGTGGACATCATTTCAGATTTACATTGGCTACACTCCATGTTGTGATCAGCTGCTTTTACTAGTTTATTAAAAGAGACTGATTTACTGTCTGGGAAAGTTAAATATATAAATCTTTCTGAGTCTACACTAGTAGTACTTGATACCCTACAGTTCTCACAGTCATGCTGCCATTGATAAGAAAGCCCAAACAGGTGATCTACATCTACACCTTCAGCATGCAATACATCAAGCATATACATTAAAAACTCCTGACAATCTTGCTGAATATTTTGAGAGAATTGTGTTTGGCCTGAACATCTGTCTAACAGATTTCGAATTTCAGACACACTTTCTATTTTTGTTCTATCAGTGCTACATTTCTCTAACACAGAATTTAACAAACTGCAAAATCTTTGATCAGAATTGACCACAATCTCTTCTTTTACATTTTCTAGAGAAAACAAAACATTAACCACAACATTAGCATAGCAGTTGACACCAGAACTGTTTTCAAATTGAAAACCAACAACATCTTCAACAGAATCCTTTTTGTTTCTGCTTATAATTTCAGGTTCATCGACTTTTCGTCTTTTTGCTACAACCTCCCCAGTATTGGTCACATTTCTTCGTTTCCGGCCTACCACACGTTTCTCAAACAAAGGATATTGAGGCAAATGTGGCGCATACTCTCTTCTTAACCTATTGTATTCCTTAACACAATCTAGATCCGCACAAATGTTTGTGACATCACACTCAATCAAGTACAATCCCGATAAAGTTCTAACTCGTGACAATGCCACATATGCCATACCCTCCTTGAACACAGAACTGCCAATATTCACCAATGCACTGTCTACACTTAAACGTTGCGATTTATGGATTGTCACCGCATATGCCAAGCAAACAGGAAACTGCTTACGGCGAACATATAAGTCTTTTACAAGCAAAAATCTAGCAGAACAACGACCAATTAGCTGTACTTCCTCAATGCCATCAAATTTAATTTTAAAAAATTCAATTCCATCTCTATTTCTGTATTTTACAAAATCAACAACATTACCCATTGATCCATTTACCAGACCTCTTTCAACATGTAAATTCCTTCTTAAAATTATACGGCAGTTCAAGCACACATTCAGAGTCTATTCAAAACCTGCAGTTTTAGATATAGTCTTCTCTAATGAATCCAATTTGGTTTTCAAATTCTCAGACAAAATAATTGTTGATCCCATATGCTCTACTCTGTCAATAGCTTCCAGTTTCACAATCTCTTGCTTATCTAAATGCAACATTTTGTTGTTGAATTTGGCACATTCTGCAAGAGTTGGCATCAAACATATTCCAGATTTCTTCTCAGTAATTTTCTGAAAAATATTCTCAGGCACAACATCTTGTTCTGGATATAAAATTGACAGTAATCGTGCATGTAAAGCTTCTTTCCCATGCTCGGTCACTTTTCCAATTCTAACATCTTGTAGAATAGTCTTGTAAACTTCATCCTTCGCCTGACGCATATTTTCATGCAGTTCAGCATAATTGAAGTTTAACCATATATTGACGTTGCCAATGCTCCCTAGGCACTTCCTGGTATCTTCATGCGTAAGCATTTTGAACACAGGTTACCCTTTAACTGGTGTCAGCTGCAGAAGATCTCCGAAAACAATGATGTGTTTACCACCAAATAACACATCATACTCTGTTTTGAGAACTTCTTGCATTCTCAAATGCACAAAGGCAAGCATGACATTGGAAACCATGCTTACTTCGTCAATGATAAGAAGTTTCATTTTCCTCAAGATTCTTGAAACTTCACAACAAGCATCTCCAGATAGCTTGTGATATTGTAATTTGTTGTCATGCTCCACTGGCAGCATCAGTAAACGATGTAAAGTAATCCCTTTAATGTTATGTGCTGCCAGTCCAGTTGGAGCGGTGACAACACAAGACAGCGATGACTCTGTCCTTTCCTGCAAATAACATGAAATTGCTTTAATAAGGAAACTTTTTCCAGTTCCAGCTTCTCCACTCACGTACAGTCGGACAGGCTTCAATGACGTACATGAGCACTCTTTCTTCTCATGACTTAATCCATGATCAATTTGCATGGTAACTTCGTCATATATTTTCCTCTGCTCAACGTTGAGTTGTCTTTCCAACTCTTCTAAGTTAACCGCATCCTCCTGAGCATGTGCCATGGCTCTTTCCACTTCATTCATAGCAGTGGCAGCTTCATTTTCGATAACAGGTCCTCCTAGTGGATCCTGACTCAATGAAGCAGAACTCTGACTGTCCTGAGAACTGTCTCTGGCAATCTCGGCTGCAATCGTTGCTTCCTGCTCAATTTCCGCATTCAACATTTCTACATATTTGGGAAAAGCAGGACATTCTATGGTCTCCTTGGCAGCATTGAAAGAGTCTTCGTAACAGAGGAAATCTCCAAGCAGTTCCTCTTCTGCACGCCAAGGCTTGAAAAGTTGCAAAAGTGCTAAATAGAAAAACTCCTTTTTTTCAGGAGATTCGCCACTCAATTTTCGATGGTTTACCAAGTGGCATTTTCTTTGCTTGACCAGACATCCCTCACTTCCTATTACAGCATACACTCCTTTCTCAGTATCTTCTTTGATGTTCCTCTTGAATATGTAATTTTGAAGAACCTCATACAGACAAACATTCTCGAGGTGACTGCTTCGATTTGGATAATATGTATCCGACATGTTGGTCTTCAAAATGTCGGTACTGTTTGGCTCTTTTTCCGCCAAATATTCAATTTCCCGCACAGGTTTCAGAACTCGATTACGCGTTGCAGCAAGACCAAGACTCGCCCAAACGATACTCCTGGACTTGGCATAGAGACTTGCTGAAGACAACCAGTCAGAACATTCGTAAGCTCCGATTTCTCGATGCGACAACATCTTCAGACTGAAACTGTACAACTTCTTACTGAGGCTCTTTTCATGGGAAATGTCCTCCCACATATCCTTCAATTCTGTCTTCTCTTTTTTGGTGATGTAAGATGTCACATACCGAGCCACAGCCATACAGTTATCAGCCACAAACTGTATATCCATGTTAGCATTCCACATGGACAAAATCACCGGGTTGTAGTCGTTGATGTACTTGGACTCTTCGTTCCTCTTCAAATTGTATGTGTTTTTAGGTGATTTCTTCATCACATTATGTCGCAGCGAAGACATCAAACTGTTTACTCTTCCTTTAGAAATCACCGGTCGTGGAAAGCCGAAACGACATTTGGTGTAGAACTTGTCCTTGTTTCGGAATTTACGACGACAGTACTTTCCACATCGATGGCTTTGGAAACGTAGAACTTTTTCTCTTAGGCTTTTCTTCTCCTTTGCGTTTGGAACAGCACACGTAGAATACTGTTGTATGAAACTAATCACTGAGTCTTCTGGATCCGTTCCAAATTTAGGTGCATCCTTGATCCACAGCAGCATATGTATATGAGGAGCACCTCTTGCTTGGTACTCCTTTCTCCAGAAGAAATCCAACACCTCTCCAAGAGGTGGATTCTTCTTATTCATGATGAAAGACATCATAGCTTCAAATCTATGATTGAAGTACCTGCATACATTGACTGGATCCAAAGAGCACAGTTCTCCGGGTGTCTTGAATTCGATGTTTTCGATGTTTCCATTTGCCTCTCGTAGAAATTCAAGTAAGTCTTCCCAGCCATACTCGGCACAGCTCAGAGTGAGGAACCATGTGGGAGTTCCTAAGTTCCTCAGCATACATTTTAAATCACCATGACGACGGTACCAGTACTCATTAGTATCACGCTGACACGCCATGAGATTAATCAGGTGAGAATCCAAAATACTGTCTTGGACATTGACTTTATCCATAAAGTCACTTGCCGAGATGTTTTGCATGTGTATACCACTTTTCAAGATGTGGTTCACTGCATATGACAGTCCAGACAGATCGCTTTCAAACAGGAGATGAAACAAATAGGGAATGCATTGTCAAAACCTAGCATCTCCTGCATACAATCGCAAAGTCCGGTATTCAGAAGCAGGAATTTGACGAGGTCGCTCATCATATCTTCCTCCCTGACCTGTTGGAAAAAGCTGTGGGAAACACCGAGCTTCCAAACTTTCCTCTCAAACACTAATGGGACTCCCTTTGGCTTGTTTCATTTGAAACAACTCAATAGCATTCCCCATGACTTCCTTGGAATGCAAAGGATGAACACTATAATGTTCATATATTTCTTCACTAGTACAGGGTTCTACTTTCTCAATTTGACTAGCACACAAATTGCTATCCTCTTCCTCACTTACTTCCTCTTCTGCAACATATACATTCTTATAGTATTTATTATTTTTTTTCAAATACAATGTTGCCTTTTTAACTTTCCTAACATCCACTAAATCTTGCCATATTTTCTTATTCTTTGTCGGAACCCCATTAACTAAGATAACCAGAGGTTCCTCTTCCACTTTTTCTACTCCAATTGTGTTAATGTTTTTCTTCAAATCTAGAGGCAAATAAACAACTCTTCCCTTTAATCCTCTCTGTAAATCTGATGGAGGCAATTTCCCTGTCTTTGGCTCCATTCTTACAATAGCCTGAAAGGGATGGATACTTTGAATCAAAATAGATTCATAAGTATTTAAATCCTTCAATTCAGAAGGAATCTCAACCAATTCCAGATTATTATGAACTGCTCTAGCAGGCATCTGGTTTTGATTTAATTTGTTACAACAATAAGTACACACACGTTGATCCAATCCCAAATCAAAACAATTTTCTACCATCAAGTATGTTGTGAAATCCTTCCATTCACTATTATTTTCCCTTTCACTTTTTGCATATAAATCCACTAACTTAGTCTGATTCTTATAATAAGTGCGTCGACAACACACACAAGTGAAATTTGGCCTCTCACTTGATTTCACCTCAAACGTCGCAATTTCCCTCTGGAAATTATCTGTACTGGAAACCTGTACACTATCTTCCACATTACCCTCTTCTTCTTGGTCAATTTCAACATTCTCCTCTTTACTTCCAAAGTAACAAAACTCAATTTCTTCACATATATTCTTCACATCTATTTCAGAACCATGCAAAAGAGCAGCGCATAATTGTTTAAGCATAATTGCTGGACTCTTAGCATAATACAACATTCTAACTAATTTCCTCACTTTATTATGATGCACTGCTAGCATCCTGAAATGATGAAAAACACTCTGGCATACTCTCCTGGAAAGACAAGCCAGTGAATGACCATGCAAACCTGTCACTTCTCTCACTCTGCAAGGATCTAATTCTTGCAACAACTTCATTTTCTGCTTCAAACTTTTCTTATTAAATGACCGTACAAAATCACAAAGCAAATTGATGGAATCCTGTCGCACACTGCAAATACTACTACACTTCCAGGTGTACACAGGACCCTTAGGACGTCTTCCTAAAACCTCATTACCTAATACCTCTTCTATCTCTATTGTCACAAGTTTTTCTTTTTCAACTGGACAACCATCTTTCACTTCATAAGCTCGACCACTGGTGTCAACTGCATGCACCAAATCATTATCCTGGAAATAACTCTCCTCATTAAAAAATGCCTCACAGCTTGAACTATGCATCCATTCTCCAGAAAAAACTTCACAAAAATTACTACGATTAACTATTCTCTTCCATCTACTATTTCTTTTGAAATCATAAATTGCCTTGTTTAGCTTCCTAATTCTATTGATTATCAAAATAAATAACTTACGTTTAATTTCAAATGCCTGATCAATAACTTTCTCAACTATTTTTTTTCTCTCATAAAAAACCACTTTCTGTTGACCTTTCTTAATATTTTTTAACAAATTGCCAATTATCCTGTTGCGGAACATTCGTTTACGAATGTCCCTAAACTGTTGTTTCCTTCTACTATCATGCACAGAGTTATCTCTTGCTCTAGCAGTAACATTTTTCATTGGCCTTTCCTTTCCGTTTGAATTGCTTCTCTTTTTCTGGACTGAAACATTTTCTGTAGTAATATTTTTTTTACTACAGATATTTCTTATGAATGTTTTTGTACTCTTACCCGGTGCTTTCTTGGTGACTTGACAAATCTTTTTGTTAGAGGACTGCTGCTTTTTTTCATTGACCTGCTGTCTTTGACGTTTTGCAGCCTTTCTCAGTCTTTCTTTGGTTGGCATGCTGAAATCTTGAAATGATCTGCAGTTGAATCTGTGGTAAAATATAATAAAAAATGTTATTAACCACTATTACCCAACAGTAAATCAATAACAGTCATCAAAAACTTAACACACTACTTGACATTTTTACATAGAAGATTTTTTAGTGCTTGGCAAATTTAGAATACAGAAATAGCAGAAAAGAAATGGAATTTATATTCATTTTACCTGTGCTGTTTTATATGTGAATCTGATCTAATTTTATGAGCATATTTTAATATTTTATTGAAGACACTACACATAACCTGTTTTTGAAGGTGTCTTTATATTTAAATGAAACGGTTTACATTTTTACTTTTCATTTATTATAAATTTTTAAAATAAATGTTTATAGTTCCATAGGCTCAAGCACGTCAGCTTCCCATCCTATGTCATACAATTCTGACAAATCTGCATCCTCATCACGTTCTTCTTCATCCTCAGGATTTAAATCATCCAAGGGATCAACATCCACTGATGTTTCAATTACGAGTTCAATGATGAGGTCGAAATCAACTGATTGCTGATTGTCGCTCATGTTGATGTTGTCTTTATCTTTAAAGAAAGATAACAACAATGAGATGTTGCAGAGTAAGAGACAAATCTCAGAGATTATAATAGTAAAATTGTTTAACAAGAGTAACATTTTGCAGCTATTATTTAGCCATGTCCAGCGATGCTGAGGAGGTGAAGCCTATGTCCAATTTTTCAGTGAACAGGACTCATCTCTTCTTAACCTTGGATAAGCCTCACCGACTCTGTGTCCCCTGCACATACTTAAATGTAAAGGGGCAGATTTATGTTAACTGGCACATCCCCAGGGATGCACCAGTTAACGTGCACCGCTGCTCTGCCACCCATGGTGTGCCGCATTTACAATCAGATAGGACAAAGCTGCGTCAAAACCCTGTGCCTGCTTGAAGCAGGCATAGGTCTTGATGCAGCATTGTGGAGATGGGGCACCCCTGAGCCTTGCTGGAGCTGCATCGCACTTGCGATACAACTCCAGCAATGCGCCACCTTTACGGCACAGATGCGTCACGCATCTGTGCCGTTTTTGCCCCATGGTGCGCCGCATTGTAAATGCAGCACACCATGGGTGGCGGAACAGCGGCGCAGGATGACTGGCACATCCCTGGTGATGCGCCAGTCATCATAAATCCATCCCTAAGCTTCTTATCTTGTTAGAGATGAACCGCCATATGTATCATCAAACTATTTTGCATTTCCTAAATAGCGAATTTTAAGGAATAAATAGCGATTCTTTACCATTCCTAATTTGCGATGAGCAAATTGCTAATTGCAAATTACCCATTCATTTCCATGGGCCAGGAGCCCATAGGAATGAAGGTGCAATTTGCGATTAGCAATTAGCTCATCGCAAATTAGGAATTTTTCCAAGGGTGCAGGGGTGTCTCAAGAACACCCTGCCGCACTCCTGAAAAAGAAATTTGGGGGCATATGGCGCACATACATGCCCTAAGGGCATGTATGGGCGTCATATGGCACCTTTTGTTTTTTGGAAAAAAAGCTTTTTGAAAAGAATTTGCAAATTACCACCAACTAGAAGTTGGTGGTAATTTGCAAATCCTTAATGGCATTTTTTGCATATTTTTTGTTTGATACATTGCATTTAAGGAATCGCAAAATTTGCAAATCCTTAAGTGCAATCGCAAAATAAGGAATAGCAAATTTTGCTATTCCTTATTTTGCATCAAACTTGTTTGATACATACCATTTGTCTAATTAGCATTCGCAAAGGCCGAAATTCGCAGAATTTCTGCCTTTGCGAATGCTAATTAGCTTGATACATATGGCCCCAAGTGAGGCCTGTCTTGCAACATGGTGCATCTTTTGCATCACTGCTGCATCGGTTTCATGTGGCACGGTTTATTTACAGCATGACACATCTGCCTAAATGCATCAATTTGTAATTTTGTCGCCTCATAGCAAATCTTTTGCACCGCCGCTGCATCACAAAAGTGACGCACAGTGGCGCAAAAGAGGCATACACCTATCATAAATCTGTCCCTAGCATTTTAAATGATTAATTCAGGATGACGATAAGGTGTGGCCTATCCAGAGGTTTGTTTAAGGTGAGGCCTACTCAGGGTTGCAGATCAAAGTTACGCTTGTTGAAGAATACAGAGGAGATAATACATGTAAAGGCCTACCAATGAAGTAAGTGATGTCCACCTCATTGCGCCAGTCATCATAAATCTATCCCTAAGCTTCTTATCTTGTTAGAGATGAACCGCCATATGTATCATCAAACTATTTTGCATTTCCTAAATAGCCAATTTTAAGGAATAAATAGCGATTCTTTACCATTCCTAATTTGTGATGAGCAAATTGCTAATTGCAAATTACCCATTCATTTCCATGGGCCAGGAGGCCCATAGGAATGAAGGTGCAATTTGCGATTAGCAATTAGCTCATCGCAAATTAGGAATTTTTCCAAGGGTGCAGGGGTGTCTGAAGAACACCCTGCTGCACCCCTGAAAAAGAGTTTTGGGGGCATATGGCGCACATAAATTTTAAAAACATTCCTTTACCTCAAAAACGATTTTCAAGTCATAATTTGAAAACACTGCCCACGGGGAAATGACTTAAAATGTCCTTAAGACACATGAAAGTGTTTTTTTAAAGCCTTTGCAACTTTTTTGGGTCACTTTTAACATGGCTATGTAACTCAAACAATCAAAATCTAAATTTACCATGCACAGGTGGGAGCATATTTACAAGGAATTTGCTCCACGGGGAAAGGTCTTTTAATTTAATATGGGAAAAATAACATCAGAGACACTGAAATGCCTTATAAAGAAGCATACTCCATTATGTCCTTGTCATAAATTTTAAAACCATTCCTTTTCCCTAAAAACGATTTTCAAGTCATAATTTGAAAACACTGCACATGGGGAAATGACTTAAAATGTCCTTAAGACACATGAAAGCGTTTTTTGATTGCCTTTGCAGCATGTTTGGGTCACTTTTAACATGGCTATGTAACGCAAACATTCAAAATCTAAATTTGCCATGCACAGGTGGGAGCATATTTACAAGCAATTTGCTCCACAGGGAAAGGTCTTACATTAAAATGGGAAAAATAACATCAGCGACACTCAAATGCCTTATAAAGAAGCATACACCATTATGTCCTTGCCATAAATTTTAAAACCATTCCTTGTTCTCAAAAACGATTTTCAAGTCATAATTTGAAAACACTCCACAGCTACTATGCAAAAAAACACCCTGTCAGTACTAATACTTCACATTTTCTCCAATTACAATTTCTCAAAGAAACAAAATCTATTTGTAAAACACTTGAGACAAAGCAACATTTGAAAAACACAACTTTCTTCATAATTTTCTCCTTAAAGCACACTATTCTCTATCTAAATTAAATAAATCTTTTCTCACCTTAGCAAATACTTTATGAGTTTCAAAACAGTCTCAGAAACACACCAATTTGTCTTCAGCAGAGCAAAAGGTATGCACTCCAGAGTCTGCAGCTATCAAAAGCACAGAAATGCTGTAATTCTTCACACATATCTCTCATGTCACCCAATCAAAACTCTTCCCTCACTTTTTTCAAATCAAAACCCTTCCCCCCTCTGCCCTCTCTGCCTTTTTTGCATAGCAACCACCTCTTGGAAGACCTCTGGTGTTTGCAAGTTCACACAACAATGTTTCAATTGAACTCTGAACTCTCAGTGCACCTGCATATCCAGTGCAATCTTTCATTTAATGATTTTTTCTTGACCACTCAAAATACATCTTTCAAAGAACTCATCCATGCACCCTAACTTTCTGTTTTCAGCAATCAAAATCCACCAATCACTGTTACTGCTTCATTAACACAGAAACTCCACAGTTTTTTTCATTTTAAACTCTTATTTTTTCAACTGCCATTTCATTGCCACACTTCATCTGACTGGAGCAGAACCTTCTCTCACCATGTTTTCTGTCTGGATTGTTGGACATAGTTACATCTATTGGGCTCAGAGGTATGCTGAGAACAGAAATTTACCTAACCTCAATTTACAAGATGTGGAAATTAAGTGGTTTGGCCACAGAGGATTAAAATGTCACCAATTGATACCATTGGTGAAAACCTTTATGCATTTGCCAAAACCTGACCTGTTAATTGTGCACTGTGGAGGTAATGATTTGGGCACTTTGACTGGGGTAGGTCTGGAAATGCTTTTAAAGGACACCTTTGAGCAATTGATGGCACTTTTTCCTCAAACTGCCTTGGTATATTCAAATATATGCCAAAGACAGAAATGGAGGTGGTCAAACCAATTTTGTCCACAAATTGAGAAGTCGAGGAAGCATGTAAACAAATCTGTTTCAGCTTACATGAGAGACCATGGAATGGGCTCCATGTACAACAATAACTTGCGTTACTACATGCAAGATATCTACAGAGGAGATGGAGTTCACTTCTCAGATGAGGGCAACAGAATTTTCATTCTGAATTTAAGACTGTGCATTGGTACCTACTTATAAGTACCTAAATGTACCATAAACCCAAAAGCTCTTCTCAGAGCTACCCTACATCTGATCACTCACAATTATTATTTTTCTCTAACTTTTTTCACTAATTTTCAACAAAGTACGCTCCCCGGGGCGCTACCCGGTACGCGAACCGGAAGCTAACCTCGCGAAATTTTTTTTAACATTTTTTTTTTCGCACATATAAGTCTCCTCAGCCACCCTCAGAAAACCTAGGGGGTCAAGATAAGTCTACCATGCCCCCTTCTACCCATTCTGAACATTATTTGCCCTCCATCTTGTATCTTAAGTCGACCGAAACACAAAATGGTGGACTCCCGTAACGCTTCAGGTTCGCATACCGGGGCGCTCACCAGTTCGCGTACCGGGTCGCTCTCTGGGAAGCGCACCATCAAAAAAGGTGGGAAAGTAATTTACAGAAAAACGACTGGAGACACTCTCACCAAATATAGATTAGCTCATACTACATACCAATCCCTATCATTTTCACAAATTTGATTGAAATTCCATTTAGCCATTTAGCCTGTAGACCTCTCTAAATACCGTGAGGTAAATTACTTCTCAAAACACATCTAAAGTGTTGGAATTGACAACGAATGAAAATGTTACTTTCATTTTCTACTTTTATTACCTGACATTTGATTGGTTATATACCTGAATATATATAAAGGAAGAGAAGGAAACACAGCCATTTTGACTACTACTTCTTGTTGTACATTTCAATTGGATTTTCACTAATCACTTCAACTTCTTTGTAAAGGTAAGTTGTTATTTTTAAAACTGAAGTATATTGTGCACTATAAGTTAATATGGTAAACTTTTTATGATAGTTATATACTATCCCTCTGTAGTAGTTATAGATTTAGATAGACTTCTCTGTTATAGTTATGGATGGAGTTAGGTTTCTCTTGTATAATTATGAAATTACTTACATTAAATCACATACACTTTTTTATATTCCTACTTCCACTCTGATACTATACACTGCCCAAAGATAAATTCACTGATAAAAACTGCCTATCTAAAATTAATCCCAACTGTGCCCTATCTCTACTAATATATATATTTTTTATCCAAATTTCAGGCAAAATGGAAGGCGAACACAAAGATTAATTTCAAATTGTCCTGCAAGAGAGCAGCCAAGAAATAATTGATCCAAATTATATAGAATTTATGGATGAAACTTGGGACCAAGAACTACTGCAATGTCTGCAAGCAGTAGATGACCTCCTTCAAAATGAGGACATTTTACACCCTCAGAGATTACAAACTATGTTCAATGAAAATAATGACATTTCAGACAGTGAAATGTTAGAAAGTTTATTAAATTTTGAAACACAATCACAATAATAAATAATTGCTTAAAAAATAAAGAAATTAAAAAATAATCAACAAAACCAACAATCAATTAACATACAGTATTTGAAAAGTCTATCATTCTTTTTTCCTTATAGTACGCTCCCCAGAACGCTTCCCGGTTCGCGAACCGGGCGCTCCCCTGCGGGGCCCTTTTAAAGCCTCCACATCAAACCTAGGGGGTCAGGGAGGATCTACTATGCCCCCTTATGGTCATTTCCCCCTTTGTTTTGGCCTCCTCTTGTCTCTCGATCCTACCGAGAGACAAGATGGCGGCCGCTCCGGACTGTTTAGAATGTTGACAGACACCGGAGAGCCAATCAGCTTCGCTTCGCGAAGTTCCGTTACGCGTCAAGTACGCGAACCGGAGCGCTGCCCAGAGCGCGCTTAAAGATATATATCTTTTTTTGAACGTTAATTTCTCAAAATCCACTGGAGCACATATATTGAGACCTAGCAAAGGCACATCGGGCTAACAGTCCCTACAATTTTGCCAAGTTTCGTGCAAATCCATTCAGCCGTTCGGGCTAAAAGTGAGGCCAACCGCCCTATGGAAATTAACATTGGAAAAACACGTTTTGGGACCCCCCTTTTTTCTCGGCCCCCCCTTGACGAACCCCCCCCAAATTTTCAGGGGCTGCTCAGAAACAAAATGTTCCATTTTCCTGAAAATTTCAGCCAATTCCGTCCACAAACGCCAAAGTTATTAGACATAGAATTTTCAAAAATCCCATAGGGAAAAAATCCTAACTATATATACCTACTGGCGACCGCCAGTAGGTAATATATATATATAACGCTCACGGTTTCCCCACAGTTAGTAGGAACCACGCACTCTCGGGTCGTTTTACTCCAAACAGTTTATTTCGTCGTTTGTAACAGACGCGTTTCGGCGCTCCGCCTTCCTCAATGTTACTGACAGGAAGGAGAGCGCGGATATATATATATATTCACTGAAAAAACCATAGGTTAGAGACCATATATAGTTAGCTGGACATTTTATTGACATAAAACCAATGAAATTCCATATATAGTTAGTTGCACTAACTATATATCGCGCACCCGCAATCCACTGCTGATGATGTCACATATTACATCATTCATGACATGGTCAGTGACATCACTGATGACATCACTGATGACATCTCAAATGACATCACTGATGACATCACTGATGACATCTCAAATGACATCACTGATGACATCACTGATGACATCATCTAGTGTCTGTGTGTTTTTGTAAAGTTTAAATATGTTTTACAGATTGAAGAATGAGTGGATGTATGGAAGACTGAGTGTGTGTGTGGCTGGCTGGGAGGTGTGTGACTCTGTGCATATCAATGTGTACTTGTATCAGTGATTGTATAAGAGAGTAAGTATGTGTTAGTATATGTGTGAAAAAGTATGGTGTTCTGTGTTTAACTGTATAGATGAGGAAATCGAAGTGTGATTGATTCTTCACAGGACTGACTAGGTGTATGAGTGCATATGATAGTGTTGTAATAATGAGTGACTGTATGTATGAGTGATTGTATGGGTGAATGAGTGAATGTGTGTGTAGACGTAGGAATCAGTGAGTGCGTATGTAGTAACTGGTATTGGTGTGTCATGTTGTCATCAGTGATGTCATTTGAGATGTCATCAGTGATGTCATTTGAGATGTCATCAGTGATGTCATCAGTGATGTCACTGAAGTATGGTGTTCTGTGTTTAACTGTATAGATGAGGAAATGGAAGTTTGATTGATTCTTTACAGGACTGACTAGGTGTGTGAGTAACTCCATGGATGAGTGGCAGTGTGTGAGTGTCTGCATAGGTGTATGAGTGCATATGATAGTGTTGTAATATTGAGTGACTGTATGTATGAGTGATTGTATGGGTGAATGAGTGAATCTGTGTGTAGACGTAGGAATCAGTGAGTGCATATGTAGTAACTGGTATTGGTGTGTCATGATGTCATCAGTGATGTCATTTGAGATGTCATCAGTGATGTCATTTGAGATGTCATCAGTGATGTCATCAGTGATGTCACTGACCATGTCATGAATGATGTAATATGTGACATCATCAGCAGTGGATTGCGGGTGCGCGATATATAGTTAGTGCAACTAACTATATATGGAATTTCATTGGTTTTATGTCAATAAAATGTCCAGCTAACTATATATGGTCTCTAACCTATGGTTTTTTCAGTGAATTTTCAAGGTTTTGTAAATGCAAATTCCTAACTATATATGGTCTATAACCTATGGTTTTTTCAGTGAATTTCATTGGTTTTTTAAAAGCTAATATCTATAGCTGTAAAATATATTCTTTATTACGTGATGTATCACGTAGCCACGTGAGACGCCTCATGACGCGTTGCATAACCGTGACGTATCGGCTCTGCAGCGCAAACAAAACCCGTAACGTAAGCGTGCCGGAGCACGCTTACAGATATATATATTTTTTTTAACCTTAATTAGACAAAATCCACACGTGCACATATCTTGAGGCCTTGCAAAGGCACATCAAACAAACAGTCCCTACAATTTTGCCAAGTTTGCTGGAAATCTATTCCCTTAATTTTTTTTTTACTGTTTCTCTTGGTTTTCCCCTTGTTACGCTTACCGGGACGCTACCCGGTACGCGAACCGGACGCTCCAAAAACACAAGATGGCGGACTCCCGTTACGCTGCCGGTTAGCTGCCCGGTTCGCGTACCGGGAAGCGCCTCTACCGCGAAAAATCGCAACAATTTTTTTATTTTTTTTGCCCCGCGGGGGACTTTAATATCCCCCTCATCAATCCTAGGGGTTCAGGAGGGGTTTACCTTGCCCCCTTTCCTTCATTTCCCCCTTCTTTTTTCACCACATCTTGTCTCTCGAACCTACCGAGAGACAAGATGGCGGCCGCTCCGGACTGTTTACAATGTTGACAGCTACGCTGCCGGTTAGCTGCCCGGTTAGCTGCCCGGTGAGCTGCCCGGTTCGCGTACCGGGACGCGCCTCTACGGCGTCAAATCGCAAAAAAATATATATATTTTTTTTTTGCCCCGCGGGGCACTTTAATATCCCCCTCATCAATCCTAGGGGGTCAGGAGGGGTCTACCTTGCCCCCTTTCCTTCATTTCACCCCTTCGTTTTTCACCACATCTTGTCTTTCGATCCTACCGAGAGACAAGATGGCGGCCGCTCCGGACTGTTTAGAATGTTGACAGACACCGGAGAGCCAATCAGCTTCGCTTCGCGAAGTTCCGTTACGCGTCAGGTACGCGAACCGGGGCGCTAACCGGAGCGCTGTCACAGATATATATATTTTTTTAAATGTTAATTTCTCAAAATCCACTGGAGCACATATATTGAGACATAGCAAAGGCACGTAGGGCAAACCATATCTACAATTTTGCCAAGTTTCATGTAAATCCATTCAGCCATTCGAGCTAAAAGTGAGTCCAACCGCCCTATGGAAAAATGAATGGGAAAAACGCGTTTTGGGACCCCCCTTTTTTCTTGGCCCCCCCTTGACGAAACCCCCCCAAATTTTTAGGGGCTGCTCATAAACAAAATGTGCCATTTTCCTGAAAATTTCAACCAATTCCGTCCACAAACGCCAAAGTTATTAGACATAGAATTTTCAGAAATCCCATAGAGAAAAAATCCTAACTATATATACCCACTGGCTATCGCCAGTAGGTAATATACATATATAAACATATATAATCTGCATATCTATATAAATATAAATGCATGCATACATATACATATATGCATACATATGCATGTTATTTACATGAAAGTTTTAAAAACACTAATAAAAGCAAAGCTAAAAAGCCACCTCATTACAAACAGAATGGCTTTAACTTAAACGAGGGCGAGATCTATTGCATTTTCAATGCTTGTTTACTTTGGTTCTATCAAGAAGGCATTCAGATGTGTCACACATTTGCCATAAATTCTGAATGTTAGCACTCTAGTTGCTCATTAGATCACTGTAGTAAAGCTAGTGCTCACCAGGGAAGTCTGCTGCTAATCATGGTTTGCAGCCCTTTTCCCCGCATTTTTTATCCCGCGGACTTTCAGTCCGCATACCATTATCCCGCAAGGTCATTAACCTCGCATACCATTATCCCGCATTTTTTCAAAACGCATGTGCATTTATCACGCATGCCTTTACAAAGAATTACATTTTAAAGGCATGTATGGTAAATGCATTTGCGTTGTGAAAACCACGATGACGAGAGAGGTAAGTGGGTTTGTGTTAATTTTTTCGTGGGTTAGTTATTGTGTAGTGTAGTGTTGTGTAGTGTAGTGTTGTGTTAGTGTAGTGTAGAGTTGTGGTGGTTGTTTAGTGTAGGGTCATGCTGGGGGTAGTGTTTAGGGTTTAGGGTTGTGTTGTAGTGTTTGCGTAGTGTAGGGTCATGCTGGGGGTAGTGTTTTAGGGTTTAGGGTTGTGTTGTAGTGTTTGCGTAGTGTAGGGTCATGCTGGGGCTAGTGTTTTAGGGTTTTGGGTAGTGGTGTAGTGTTTGCGTAGTGTAGGGTCATGCTGGGGCTAGTGTTTTAGGGTTTAGGGTAGTGTTGTAGTGTTTGCGTAGTGTAGGGTCATGCTGGGGGTAGTATTTTAGGGTTTAGGGTTGTGTTGTAGTGTTTGCGTAGTGTAGGGTCATGCTGGGGGTAGTGTTTTAGGGTTAAGGGTAGTGTTGTAGTGTTTGCGTAGTGTAGGGTCATGCTGGGGTGTAGTGTTTTAGGGTTTAGGGTTGTGTTGTAGTGTTTGCGTAGTGTAGGGTCATGCTGGGGGTAGTGTTTTAGGGTTTTGGGTAGTGTTGTAGTGTTTGGGTAGTGTAGGGTCATGCTGGGGGGTAGTGTTTTAGGGTTTTGGGTAGTGTTGTAGTGTTTGCGTAGTGTAGGGTCATGCTGGGGGTAGTGTTTTAGGGTTTTGGGTAGTGTTGGAGTGTTTGCGTAGTGTAGGGTCATGCTGGGGGTAGTGTTTTAGGGTTTAGGGTAGTGTTGTAGTGTTTGCGTAGTGTAGGGTCATGCTGGTGGTAGTGTTTTAGGGTTTAGGGTAGTGTTGTAGTGTTTGCGCAGTGTAGGGTCATGCTGGGGTGTAGTGTTTTAGGGTTTTGGGTAGTGTTGTAGTGTTTGCGCAGTGTAGGGTCATGCTGGGGGTTGTGTTTTAGGGTTTAGGGTAGTGTTGTAGTGTTTGCGTAGTGGAGGGTCATGCTGGGGGTAGTGTTTTAGGGTTTAGGGTAGTGTTGTAGTGTTTGCGCAGTGTAGGGTCATGCTGGGGTGTAGTGTTTTAGGGTTTAGGGTAGTGTTGTAGTGTTTGCGCAGTGTAGGGTCATGCTGGGGGTAGTGTTTTAGGGTTTAGGGTTGTGTTGTAGTGTTTGCGTAGTGTAGGGTCATGCTGGGGGTAGTGTTTTAGGGTTTAGGGTAGTGTTGTAGTGTTTGCGTAGTGTAGGATCATGCTGGGGTGTAGTGTTTTAGGGTTTTGGGTAGTGTTGTAGTGTTTGCGTAGTGTAGGGTCATGCTGGGGTGTAGTGTTTTAGGGTTTAGGGTAGTGTTGTAGTGTTTGCGTAGTGTAGGGTCATGCTGGGGGTAGTGTTTTAGGGTTTAGGGTAGTGTTGTAGTGTTTGCGTAGTGTAGGGTCATGCTGGGGTGTAGTGTTTTAGGGTTTAGGGTAGTGTTGTAGTGTTTGCGTAGTGTAGGGTCATGCTGGGGGTAGTGTTTTAGGGTTTATGGTAGTGTTGTAGTGTTTGCGTAGTGTAGGGTCATGCTGGGGGTAGTGTTTTAGGGTTTAGGGTTGTGTTGTAGTGTTTGCGTAGTGTAGGGTCATGCTGGGGGTAGTGTTTTAGGGTTTAGGGTAGTGTTGTAGTGTTTGCGTAGTGTAGGGTCATGCTGGGGTGTAGTGTTTTAGGGTTTTGGGTAGTGCTGTAGTGTTTGCGTAGTGTAGGGTCATGCTGAGGGTAGTGTTTTAGGGTTTAGGGTAGTGTTGTAGTGTTTGCGTAGTGTAGGGTCATGCTGGGGGTAGTGTTTTAGGGTTTAGGGTAGTGTTGTAGTGTTTGTGTAGTGTAGGGTCATGCTGGGGGTAGTGATTTAGGGTTTAGGGTAGTTTAGTTGTTTAGTGTATGCTAAAGGCATATTCGTTCTAAAAGTTTTCGTTATTTTAATTTGCGGCCTAATAGTACATGCGGGATTTTTTTTGCGGACTGATGGTATGCGGGATTTCGTCATATATTCGCTAATCATACTTTCTATGGCAAAATGAACCCCCTCATTTTGCTCCTTTTTAAATTAAATGTTTTAAGAGTTACCACTTTATTCCAATCAAGATGGCTTCAGGTGTGCCATACCTTTGTAATAAGTAGGACTGTTAGCACTCTAGTTGTTTTTTAGAACACTCTGGGACATTCTGTCATTGGGCTATAGTTGGGCTACATCTGGCTGATATTTGGGCTACATTTGTTTTTTTTGTCTCTGGTGGCCATCTTTGGGCTACATTGGGCTACATTGGGCTACATTGGGATACATTTGGGCTCCAACATATATATAGCCCAATGTAGCCCAATATATATTTTTCAAAGTTAATTTTCGTAAAAACCACTGGAGCATATATCTTGAGACATAGCAAAGGCACATCGGGCTACCAGTCCCTACAATTTTGCCAAGTTTGGTGTAAATCCATTCAGCCGTTCGGGCTAAAAGTGAGGCCAACCACCCTATGGAAAATTGCATCGGAAAAGCACGTTTTGGGACCCCCCTTTTTTCTCGGGCCCCCCTTGACGAAACCCCCCCAAATTTTCAGGGGCTGCTCAGAAACAAAATGTTCAATTTTCCTGACAATTGCAGCCAATTCTGTCCTCAAACGCCAAAGTTATTCGACATAGAATTTTCAAAAATCCCATAGGAAAAAAATCCTAACTATATATACCTACTGGCTATCGCCAGTAGGTAATATATATATATATATATATATATATATATATATATATATATATATATATATATATATATCAGGAAACAAATCTCCCATGTACAAGGAAATGTACGACGACACTCCAGGAGTTGCTGTGCTTCAAAGATTTATTTTGGCAGCATATATATGTCAAATAGAAAACAGAGCGAAAATTGCTTGAGATCCGATTCTCATGAGCCAACTGTTTAGACATCACATTGATGAACTGTACATATATAAATTCATACGGAGTTCTAAAATTCATGTGAGATTAACCAAAGTGCAAATTTGTGTAATACACAAAGTGCAAACTTGTACAGTAAAAATTACACATGCATGAGTCAGTGATATTAAAGCTTCAATAGACATTTATGATGAACGGAGATTGCCATTCTATAAGATTCTAAAAACTTGTGTATATAGATGAGCTGCAAATATACTATATAAATATGGCTACATAGGTAAATGATATATAAGCACCAACAGATATAAGTACTTTGATGTAAAAACACCAAAACTGTGCAAAAACGCAAAAACACATACAGTACTGGACTAAATGGCTCATGTAGTGCTGACTAATACTAGTTTTATAAGACATAGATAAAAAATTAAACAGAGGTTATACAATTTCAGGCGATAATTCACTGTATAGGAATGGTACAATAAAAGTCGGTTCAGAATTAAAGTGCTAGTGCAATATTAATCACAAATCTATTTTGGGTATGTTATGTTATGTTACCTGAGTTCATACAGCGCACAGCTGCCTCAGTGAAGGGGCGTCCCAGTGCTGCCAGCAGAGAAACCAGGAAGGCTAAGAGACTGAGCAGGAAGTCACAAGCAACAGAGCACAAAGAGACAGGTAAAAAGCTAGCAGAGGGGAAGAGAAATGTTTAATAGATTTTCTGAAGTCCAGCAGGTGGTCCAGGCTACGGATCTGGAAGGGCAGGGAGTTCCATATCTTGGATGCTAACCAGCGGAAGGATCGTCCCCCGGCCCTGAGACTCTTCACTCAGGGGACTATAACCAAGTGCTGTCCCAGGGGACGCAGTTGGCGAGTAGGGACATAGGGTACCAGCAGATTAGCCAGAAGGCCGGGGGACACAAGCTTCAAGATCTTAAAAGATAAACAAAGAGTCTTAAATTCGATCCGCTTGGCCATGGTTAGTCAGCGCAGCCGCCGGATAGCACCAGTAGAGGGTGATTACCCCCCAGAAGCATCGAGCTAGCATAATATAATCTGGATAGAATGGCTGATTGACAATCAGCTGGCGTGTGGGAGAATCAAAGAACCTCAACAAAGGCCTAAGTCCCCAAATAAGACTGAAGCAGGTGCCGGCGACTTTCTTAGTGTGATCTTGGAAGCTTAGGGTACAGTCCATCCATACCCCCAGGTTCTTAACCACCAACTTGGGGGTAGGAACACTACAGAGAGCAGTTGGCCACCATTGGTCGCTCCAGAGACTCCTATCCTCCCCCACCAGCAGCACCTACGTTTTATTGGCGTTCAACTGGAGGCAGTTGGTGGTTATCCACTCCCCAACGGCGGCCAGGCCACTCCTAAACCTAGAAGCATCCTGCATGGAGCCATCAGAGAGGGCCACCACGAACTGTGTGTCGTCTTCATACGAGACCATGGTGAGGCCCTTGTTCCTTGCCACCGTAGCAAGATGTCTTATACTACATAGTAAATACTACTGTACTAACGGACTCCATCCAAGAAATGGTGTACATAACCAATTATTATTATTGCATCCATGTTCTTCAAACCTCAGAACACCATTACCAAATATCGTGACTTGCTCAATCCATCGAGCAGTATAAATCATCAGTCGCAGTGTGCCTGAAATAGGCGTAACATTGCACAAAAAACTCATATATATACACATCTAGAAAAATCTAAATATCAATCAATCAATCAATCAGTCAATTTGTAAAGCGCGATACTCACCCGTAAGGGTCTAAAGGCGCTGAAGGGGGGGGGCGGTGGAGGGTACCGCTACTGCTCGAACAGCCAGGTCTTGAGATGTTTGCTGAAGGTGAGATGGTCCTGGGTCAGTCGAAGGTGTGCGGGGAGGTAGTTCCATGTCTTGTCCGCCAGGTAGGAGAACGATCATCCTCCTGTGGTGGTTCTGCGAATCTGAGGGACGGTGGCGAGGGCAAGACTGGTGGAACGGAGCTGGTGGGTGGGATTGTAGAACGAGAGGCGGTTGTTGAGGTATTCGGGGCCCTTATTGTGAAGTGCTTTGTGTGTGTGGGTGAGCAGTCTGAACGTGATCCTCTTGCTGACGGGGAGCCAGTGCAGGTTTCTCAGGTGGGTAGATATGTGGCTGTGGCGAGGGATGTTTAGGATGAGTCTAGCGGAGGCATTCTGTATGGGTTGCAGTCAAATCAATAGAAGGGTCCCATTCATGCATTGATTAAACACAGTCTGTAAAAACGAAATACTGTGCATATTTGCAAAACAAGTGAAACCGGTGCAAAAATAGTGCTGTGCAACTGACAAAATCAATAGTAGCATATACTGATTATTCAAGCCTGAATAATATTAAAGTACAAGATCTATTTAACCCCTTCCATGCTTATGACGAGCCCAGCTCATCATGAGGCACAGTGCGGCTGTGCTCATGATGAGCTGGGCTCGTCATAATGGCCGCTGCACTTCCACGCGCAATTAATTCCCCGCCTGTGCGGGAGAATCAATCAGTGGGCGGAGTCATGACGAGCCCAGCTCATCATGTGCACAGCTCCACTGTGCCTCATGACGAGCTGAGCTCGTCACGAGCACCGCGGCCCCCCCTCCCCACTGCACCGTGGAGGAATTACCCCCGCAGCGAAGGGGTAAAAGGAATTTTGACAGTTCACAGAAACATTATAAAACCATGTAAACTGAGAGCAAAACATGTAGACATTATATACCAGTAAGTTCACAGATGTAGGAGAGACTCAGAGAAATCACTGAAACAGTACATTGAGATTTCATTATTATGTAAAAAAAAGTATGTTACAGGAAGACTAAAGCAAATTGTGCATGTCTTCACTTGTGTTCATGCAATTGGGCATTTTAGTAGCGAGGGCCAAAATGAAGTGTGTTTCCAGTTGATGCAATCCTTTTTCGCGGTTCCCTCCCTGTCCGGGAATGGGAACAGCACCTAATACAGAATACTCTAAATCTTTCAATTTATTCTGATGGACCATTTTAAAGTGCCTGGCAACAGGATCACTTAAGTCAGAATTCACAATAGCCCTGACATGCTGTAGAATCTGTTTGGGAACTTGTGGTATATAAATAAATAATACCGGATCTATTTTTGAATGAATAAATGAATAACAGATAGCTCAATAAATAAGAGTCAAGATTCGAGGTAGTAGGAGTTTTGCAGGTTTATTACAGCATGAAGGACAGGAACAGGACAACCTGCATAGGAATAGGATGGCAGGGCCCAGCAGCTGCTGGGGCTGGATCTGGGATGAGCGCGCTAGGAAGGATAACTTTTTAATAACAGTACATGAGCATATATACATAACGCAAACACATAGCATTACATCGCAATAGGCGTAGCAGTGGGAGGAGCAATAGGCGTGACGCGTAGCAGTCGCGAAAGATAAGGGTGAGAAGAGGTGTAACAGAGGCGTATACATAGACATGTGATGCAGACGTAACAGAATATGTCATGAATGGGGCGGAAACATGGAGGGGGCTACCTAAGGAGCCGGGACCTCTGACCTGATGGTGCGCGCAAGCTGGCAATGACGTGTTACTAGGAGAAGCTGGGGGCTTCGAACTCTGTGCTAGGAGCAGAGACTGAAGTCTGGAGAGTCAGGGCGACATGTACCTAAGCAGTATCTAGTATCTGATGTTTAGAGAACATGTTGATATAAACTAGAAGTTATCGGGGTAAAGGCGAACAGACTCTAAGACTGGAGCATGCATTATTCTACATGTAGTGCGTGATGAAGAATATTAAATGACCATTAATACAGTATTTCTCTAACGTGGGGACGTGAAGGCTAGACAATGACGGAAACTATTGATGCGATTCAGTAGCTTTAAGAATGCAGAGAAGGAGGACTAACTGATAACTGGAATCATAACATACTCTTGGCAGACTCAGAGGCAGAGCCAAGCTGAGCCGGGCACTGCGAGGCAGGAAGTAAGTGAAGGGTCGAGGATACAGGTGGGGGCTGTATCGCTCCTCAGCGAGGGCTTAGGAGACAGGAGCTGAAATCTGGTGTCCGGGCCCTTTTGAGGCCTAGAAACGGGGACTTTACAATGGAATAACGTGCACACTGAGAAACGTGGCAACGTAGCTTTACATAGGCCTGATATTCGTAGTATTCACGAGAACTGGGAACTGACATACTAAAGGTGGACACAACTATAATTGCGTCATTAATCGAACATGGGGAATAACATATGCATATTAATCATGCACAGATAACATATGATGGAGGACGCGTAGTGACACAGAACATGGCAAAATTTACTTTTCCACATTCCCTCCTTGTCACTACGTTTCCATCAGGAAACATCAATATTCATGATACCATCTATCATTTCATACAGTATCATTTGCTCGTCACGAATTTTCTGGGAACGTGTTTTAGAACGGGGCTTGGGACTAGGAATACAAGATGTAGCACAAATGCCGCAAATCGCAGGGCCACATTGTATACAGAGGCAGCAGCTAAATATGATCGCTACTGCAATACCTAGAAAGGACAAGACTTTCCATCCCCAAGCGGAAATTATATCCCAGAACCAACCGGACCATGTCCAGGTGCCTGGATTTTGGTGTAACAGATGGGCAATTTTATGGAGTCTGGTTATAGCTGAATAAACAGACGGCGCGTTATTTGGAATGAAAATGCAGCAACTAGATCCGATGACTCTACAGGCCCCGCCCCTATCGGCCAATATGACGTCAAGGACGAGACGATTCTGTAAAACGACAAATCTCATAGCAGATTGCTCTTCGGTTAAGTTACCTAGGGCAGAGGCAGTCTCATTGACTACTACTTCAAGGGTTCTTGTTAACCTACGGATTAGCTTACTATTCTGGATAGGTCCTATAAAGAAGAAGAAACCTCTATTAAAATCTGTATACTGTTCTAGAGCAGTTTCAGTATAATCGACAATTGGGGACTCGATCTCCCTTCTATGTCTAATGTGTACTAGATGTGTGTTTCTATGATAATCAGGTGGGGCTAGGAAAACTGGTGGCAGTAGGAAGGCAATGTAACAGGTTCCCTCCCAATCGAGGGGCAGACGAACATATGCGGTCTGACCACAAATAAAATAAGAATGACGTGAAGCTTTGAAAATAGATTTCCCACTGTCACTATACTTGACAATAGTAGTACAATCACTATGTCCTACATGTACGGAACCATTATTTCGGACACATAATTCGCCTTTGACTGGTAGTACTGAAATAGCAGGTAAATCTGGAGTAGAATCAGACTGAACATTCAAGACCATGAAATTCGAAGAATAATTACCTAAATTATACACTTCATTTTCTAGATCTAACCCGGTTCTGTGGGGGAGACCTGGCTTGTCTGGAAAACACGTACTGTTAAGAAAAGACATATCTGTTGAGGATGACGTTAACGTGGACCATGCTCCACACGAACCATTATGTGAAAAAGGATAAGGAAAAAGTGGCAGAACTCCCTTCGGTGTCTGGAAAGGGGGGAGTCGACCACACACCCAACAATTAGTGGCATTGCTGGTCTGGTGTGAATAATGTAACATGCGGATGAAAGAATTATTTCGCATAGCGAGGCGGTAAGAGAGTTCATGAGGAGGCAGATCACTAAACGTGTGTTCTACCGTAACATTAGAAGACGTATTTACATGAGAAACTGGAAAATACAGGTAAAACGCATAACTGGTGCAGGAAATCATAATACTGAGAAATAATATGAAACATAGAAAAACGATACATCGGATTGAGTTTTGACTAACTCTCTCACTATGGGGGTCTATTTTATACATGTCAGAAACAGTCTAACCGTTTCACCTAGGGGAGGACTTAGACAATCAAACCGGCTGACTTATTTTACTAGACCGGAGTTTGAGTTTATACTCCTGTTGCGGAGTTTTCTCTAACTGGGAAGGGTTCGTAGCAATGTCTTTTGCGGGACAGTCCTTAAAAATAATACTTTGGCAGTCCTTTGAATCCTGGGAAATGTTCTTTGAAACTGGTTTCAGTCCGTAAAACTTCTTTATGTGCGAAAGGTGCACCCAGCCTTTGCGTCCCTCCAACTTCACGGCTGTACGGGTGGCGAGGAGGACCTGTCGGGGCTCCTTCCAGCGAGGCTCCAGCGGACTTGAGCGGTCAAAATTCCGGACAAGGACCATGGATCCTGGAACGATTTCATGCGGTGCCACCTCGGTGTTGTCTGGAAATGCGGCGGCAACCTGTGAACGACAAGAGTTGAGGGCAGACATCAAGGAAGCTAGGTAATCTGTCAGCATATTACTTGAAACATCGGTAATACTTCGGGGTCTGGGTGTACCCCACATGTTAGGGGGGAGGCCGAAAACGACCTCATACGGGGACAGACCTGATCTGGAATGTGCGACCATGCGCATATAGAACAAGGCAACTGGCAGAGCTACTAGCCAGTCCACACCTTTCTCTTTACATACTTTGGCAATGCGGATTTTCAGGGTCTGGTTATGTCTCTCTACGAGACCTGCTGCTTCAGGATGGCGTACACAATGGAACTTCCACTGGTACCCTAACAACAGGGAAACATGCTTCATTAACTCTGAGGAGAATGGCTGGCCGTTATCAGAATATACGACTCTAGGGAGTCCATAACGGGGAAAGAACTCACGAACCAACTGCTTGGCAGTGGTCGCGGCTGTGTAATCTGGGACTGGATATGCTTCTGTCCACCTGGACAAAGCGCATACAACTACAAGGACATACTTGAAACCTCGACATCGCTCCATCTGAATATAATCCATCTGGAGGACTTCAAAAGGGTGGTCAGGGGGTTGGAATCCACCTTGTTCCACCGGGACACTTTTACCTGGATTAAACTGACAACATATCATACAGGTACGGACTTTCTGCTTGGCTGCAGCTCGTAAATGCTTGTTGAACCAAATGTTCTGGATACTGTCTAACATAGCTTTTTCTCCTAAATGTGCTGGACTATGTGCGGTATTGATAATGACTTGAACCATAGAGTCGGGGAGAAACCAAATGGCTTTTCCTTTTGTTAACCATCCTTGATCTGTCTGGACCCCTCCTTGTTCGGACCATTTCTTGATTTCTTCGGGAGTAGCATGTAACTGGATATCTATGACATCTTGAGTAGGGTCCTTAACTGTCATACATGTAGTCGGATCTGGAGTGTGTGTCATGTTAACTGGAATGTCTGGAGTCTGTGCTGTAAGCTTGGCTGTGCGATCTGCTAGATCGTTACCCTGGGAAATAATGTCAGTAACTTTCGTGTGTGCTTTGCATTTCATGATAGCAATGGATGTCGGTAAATGTATTGCATCTAACAGAGCTTGAATAAGGAGACCATGCTGAATCTTGGTTCCATGAGAAGTCATGAAACCTCTCTCCTGCCATAGCACTCCAAAGTCGTGTACGACTCCAAATGCGTAGCGCGAATCTGTGTAAACATTAACTTTCAGGTTCTTGGCGTGTATGCAGGCTTGAGTCAGAGCAACTAGCTCTGCTGCTTGAGCGGACAGGGTGTCAATGCGGTGTGTTTCAATAACTTCGGTGTCGGTAGTCACTGCATACGCGGCGACTAGTTCTCCTGTACTTGTTCTCATACATGAACCATCCACATAAAGTGTCAGGTCGGGATCTGGTAAGGGAATATCTGTCAGATCTTGTCTTGGCTTTGTCGTAATATTAACTACTTCCACACAGTCGTGTGTGTCCGGACTTAAAGTAACTGATGGTAACAGTGTAGCAGGGTTCAGGATGTTGCAGCGTCCGATTTCTATGTGTGGCTGAAACAGTGTCAATTCATAACCTGTTAAACGTGCAATTGTCAAGTGCTGAGTCTGTGTTCGGTTTAAAAGAACTTCCACGGAGTGTGGAACTTGTACTGTCAGGGAGTGTCCTAACACTATGGAATCACTTTGTCTGATAGCTAGGGCTGTGGCTGCAACTGACTTGAGGCACGCAGGCAGAGCCTGGGCTACAGGATCTAATGTGCTCGAAAAATAAGCACAAGGCTTGTATTGTCCTGCTTGATCTTGTGTGAGAACAGATAATGCTGTACCTTCACGTTCTGTGACGAAAAGTGTAAAAGGCTTACTGTAGTTCGGTGTAGCTAGAACTGGAGCTTGACATAGGGCTTTCTTTAACTCATTGAAACTAAGTGTATGTTCAGATGACCAAGGGAGGACAGTCGATACGGCTGCCTCCTGTGTCGTTAACTGTATCAGTGGTTTGGCTAGAAATGCATACTGAGGAATCCATTGTCTGCAATAAGAAGTAAGGCCGATAAAAGCACGTACCTCCTTCTGGGTCTTGGGCTGAGGAAGACTCGCTATTAACTGGATACGGTCTGGTGTCAACTGCCTACCCCTCTTGGACAGCAAGTGTCCTAAGTAGACCACTTGCTGGACACAGAATTGAAGCTTAGAAGGGGACACCTTGTGCCCCATCTCGGCTAGGAAATACAGAACTGTGAGTGATGCTCGCTCGCAAGCACGTTCAGAACGGGCTGTGATCAGGAGGTCATCGACATACTGGAGCAGGGCAGTGTCAGTTGGCATGTGAATGTTGTCTAGTTGTCTCTTAAGTGCTTGACTGTAAATACTAGGACTTTCTGTGAAACCTTGAGGAGCTCGTGTGAACATATAGCTCCTTCCATTTAAACAAAATCCGAAAAGGAACTGGCTGTCTGGATGAATGGGGACACTGAAGAATGCGTTCTTGAGGTCTATGACTGTAAAAAATGAAGCTTCGGAATCAATGGCTGTTAATAGGGAAGAGATATCTGGGACAACTGGATACTGGGGAATAATACATTTATTAAGCTCTCGGAGATCAATCACTAATCGATATACTTGAGGTGCATTTAGATCAGTACGTTTCATAACTGGAATGATCGGAGAATTGCATACATTGGAATCAGTTTCTACAACCACTCCTTGAGCCATGAGCTCGTCAATAATTTTGGATAAGGCTGCTACGGCCTCAGGTGGTAATCTATACTGTCTGATTCGTGGTAACACTACACCTGGCTTGAGAGTCACACGATGGGGTGTGATTTGCATATAACCAACATCAGTTGGACCTTGCGCCCATAGATGCTGCGGAACATTGGACAATCTGGGATCAAAATCTCGTAATACATAGTGACCCTTAAAGTCACGTAGGAACAATCGTATTCCCTCTGGGGAACAGCATATAACTGCACCTAACTCTTTCAGTGTTTTAATACCTAACAGATTTTCTGGACATGACTTAGTAAGTAACAGATCAGTAGTGCGGGACAATGGACCTACTTCTAGAGTAACTGGCTTTGATATTTCATTTACAATGGGTTTTCCTGAAAATCCAAGGGAAACATTTCTTGAGCCTGAGAGCGGAGCCCCTGGAACTTCGGCGTGACTTATAGTGGTCCTACTTGCCCCTGTATCAATCAAAAACTTTCTATCTTTCCCTAGTACTTGACTGTGAACATAGGGACCTTTTTGATCTACAGGTATCTCGATGAGAGGCAAGCCTACCTCCCTCTCTAGGCTGTTTCATGAATATGGCTGATACTCTGGATACTCAGACTGTGCATACTGGTACATCTGCTGTGTAACGTGCTGTGTTGCAGCGATGGGCTGCGGTACAGTAACTGTCTGTGGTGCATTCTGTGGCTGAGGAATCTGTGAAACTTGTTCTTGTCTAGGCGGACGTGGTCTTTCTTTAGTCTTACCAGTAGCTATGTTGTGTTTCAGAACTGCACACTCGTTTATAAAATGACCTGGCTGTTTGCAATAATTGCAGTTTCCTTTAACGGGAGCTGCGGGATGACTGGCTTGATTTGGACCCCTCTTCTGACTGTCTTGAGGAACAGATTGTGCAACTAGTACTTTCATTTTCGTGTCTTTCATACGTTTTCTCTCGTGTTCTTGCTCTTCTCTAATTCTATTCTGGTGGTATTGGAGCATTTGTAACATCTGGGACGGGGTATTAGCTTGCCAGGTACTTTCGACTTTCAAAACTCGATTTTTAATTTGTGGACTTGAATTCTCGACTAATTTAGTAACAAAAAGGTGAGGGTATGACTCACTACTTGTCTTGAGGCCACTGTTGATGCTAAAACATTTCTCAAATCTAGAATAAAAATCACTAATGTCTTCGTCTTGTTTCTGTTTACAGGCTGAGATTGCATCCCAGTCTTCTTTTCTAGTTGTCAACAATCTGGGTAAAACTTGAATCAATAATTCAGGTAATTCTTTACATTTCGCTCCAAGACCGGTACCTGGTACTCGTGCCTTGTCTTCAGCTTCTAGAACTGCCCAATCGATCTTTTTCTCTCCCACCTCCCATTCTTTTTCCTTGAGCTTTTCATACACCCCTGCGGGCAGCAGAACCTTTAACATTTTAATTATATCTGGATACGTGTATTCTCCCATACGGAGCATGTCTTTTAATTCTCGATGGAACCCCGCTGGATCTTTATCGTGACAGGGAATTAATTTTTTCATCTCTAAGAGTTCCATCTTTGTGATCGGGGTGTAAACAAACACTCGTTCTAGTTCGCCACCCGTTCCTCTAACTGGGTGGACTTCTCGTAACGGATTCTGTCTGTCTATGTAAAATGGTTTATTTTCTGGGGGTGAGACATGAACAAAATGCGGGTTCAAAAACGTTCTATATTTGTGACGCTGTTCTAGAATGACACTAATTAAATCGGTACCTAAACCTTTCCATCTATACTGGAGTAACTCGTTCAGGATATCATGTAACGGGCCTGGATCAGAGTGTTGACCCTCATACAATGTAATGAGGTGCTGAATCATATACATACCCGCCAGTCGTTGCTCGGCTGGGGGCATTTTCAGAAACATTTGTGCCACTATTTCGTCTGGAAAAGTGGTAGAATCAGTAGTCCATCGGACTGCTGATCGGGCTAGTTCTTGTTCATGCATAGTACTTAACTCGCTATAACCGATTCGTGATTTCAGAATGTGATCGGTAGCTTGAAACACTTGTTCTAGAGAACCTTGTTCTGGTGCTGGATGATGGAAAGTTGACTTGTGTCCTAGGCGTAAATGGCGATCTGGAAATCTAGATTTTCCTACATACGCTATTCTGTCGGGATTCTCGTCGTCTACCTCTTCAGTATCAGAGTTACTTTCTTTCTCGCTTACTTGTGCTGCTTTACGTTGATCGTGTAACCTTATTATTTCTTTACGGATTTTCTTGTACATACTTTCCATAGCACTGATGGTCCTGTGCTTACCCTCGGCTATATTATCACTCCACTTTGTCAGGGTTCTCATTTCGGTTTGATCTTTGGACGGGTAATCTTGTTCTCTTATTAAACAATTAATCAAAAACTTTAGTATCATGAGCTGGATCTCGGCTTTTCTTTGAGACATGACTTCGCCAATGCTTTCTGGATCATCCCCTGTACGGATGAAACGATATATTCTGTCTAGATCTTCTTTCATATTCGGTAGGGTGACTAGATACTCGACCACCTTTCTTACACGTAATGAATATAAAACCATATTATCCTCGCCTGGGACTGGATCATAGCCGCATTCATTAAGGGCTTTTCTTATTTCTGCTACAGACTGATGTCTGGGCGTACGCTGTGACGCTTGTGCGTGTAATTCGGCTGTCGTTAAACGCTTATGTGGCGGCGGGGTCTGAGGAGGACCTCCCCCCGCGGCCCCTAAACTAGAATCGTCGACTGATCCTCTTCGTCCTGGCAGAGTGGGAAATGGAAATGCAGGCTGGACTTGTATGGCGGGCTGGACCGGGGGTACCGTAACAGGTACTCCCGTGTCTGGAGGAGCGGGAAGTGCCTGATTTACAGGGACTGGCGGGGCGCGAACAGGATTTGCATATTCTGGGACTGTGTCGTCCAAATAGGACGAAATGAAAATATCAGCTGCGGTCTGTTTGTGACGTAGTTTGGTCGGAACTAATGGTGGCGGAAAGTTACCGGATGCCTCCGGGGTCGCTTTTGGCAAGCCCTCGGCAAGAAGAGGATACATACCCTTAATAAGAGCATGCCTCTGTCTGTCTGACTGTTCGGTTTTAACTCGTTCACCAATCTCGATTAATTCCTTTTCTTGGGCTCGTTCTAAGGATTCTCTACTCAATTCTGACTTTCTGATTTCTTTTTCGGTTCTTTTATGAGATTCTTTGCGCCATAACTCGATGGCATCTTTCTGTGACTGTCTGGCTTTCTTTTTCCATAATGCTTCTTCTACTCGCATGATGCACTCGGCATCCCATGTGCCTGATACAGGCCATCTATACTTTTCCTCTAACTGTTTGGTATACTCGACCCATAAGTCTAGATACAAAATGGCGCTTATGCCATGCTTCTGATACATAAAATGACCTGGACTGTCCCTAGGCGGGACAGGAACTGCTGCTTCCAGCAGACCTTTTCTAGTTCTCAACTGACGCAGTTTTGAAAAGAGCGGCATGACTGAACTATAATCTGGACACAATACGATACACAATAAACACGATAACTACTTCACACTCATTCCACGACATCAAGATACATGAATAACATTCAGAATAACAGTTCGAACAGAATACTACCTGGAATACGGAAAACAGAATACATGACTTTTCTCGAGAACAGAACTGACTAGAACAGAAACTAGATGCACTGCTGAAACAGTACGAAACTTACCGGTCTCATACAGAGACACGTCAGGACCCGCATCCACCGGAGTGGACACTTCGTTTGTGGGACTGTGTACCACCAACCCACGGACCAGAGTCAATTAGATTGACTCTGTCTAGATACTACCCCAGTAACGGTACTCACCGGGCAGCAAGAACGGAAGGCCTCGGACTGGACTGGACTGCTTCGACGCCGGACGGACGAACTTCGGACTTCTGTTACGGGTGGACCTCCGGATACCTCGGACCTTGAACTCTCGGCTTGGGCTCTGGTCGGGACTCGCCGCGTTCCTCCACCGCCTCGTCTGGATGCTGGACCGCCTCCTCCGTCTCCTCCGTGGGCCTGAGGGATACTTGAAGCAGAAATATCTGTACGTGCACGGTATGGTTCCGTCACGGCTGCAGAGGGTCAGGGGGCCGGCGTGGCTTCACCGGCGCGTGGGGAAAGGGCAAGTCCCTGTTCGGGCGCCATTATGTGGTATATAAATAAATAATACCGGATCTATTTTTGAATGAATAAATGAATAACAGATAGCTCAATAAATAAGAGTCAAGATTCGAGGTAGTAGGAGTTTTGCAGGTTTATTACAGCATGAAGGACAGGAACAGGACAACCTGCATAGGAATAGGATGGCAGGGCCCAGCAGCTGCTGGGGCTGGATCTGGGATGAGCGCGCTAGGAAGGATAACTTTTTAATAACAGTACATGAGCATATATACATAACGCAAACACATAGCATTACATCGCAATAGGCGTAGCAGTGGGAGGAGCAATAGGCGTGACGCGTAGCAGTCGCGAAAGATAAGGGTGAGAAGAGGTGTAACAGAGGCGTATACATAGACATGTGATGCAGACGTAACAGAATATGTCATGAATGGGGCGGAAACATGGAGGGGGCTACCTAAGGAGCCGGGACCTCTGACCTGATGGTGCGCGCAAGCTGGCAATGACGTGTTACTAGGAGAAGCTGGGGGCTTCGAACTCTGTGCTAGGAGCAGAGACTGAAGTCTGGAGAGTCAGGGCGACATGTACCTAAGCAGTATCTAGTATCTGATGTTTAGAGAACATGTTGATATAAACTAGAAGTTATCGGGGTAAAGGCGAACAGACTCTAAGACTGGAGCATGCATTATTCTACATGTAGTGCGTGATGAAGAATATTAAATGACCATTAATACAGTATTTCTCTAACGTGGGGACGTGAAGGCTAGACAATGACGGAAACTATTGATGCGATTCAGTAGCTTTAAGAATGCAGAGAAGGAGGACTAACTGATAACTGGAATCATAACATACTCTTGGCAGACTCAGAGGCAGAGCCAAGCTGAGCCGGGCACTGCGAGGCAGGAAGTAAGTGAAGGGTCGAGGATACAGGTGGGGGCTGTATCGCTCCTCAGCGAGGGCTTAGGAGACAGGAGCTGAAATCTGGTGTCCGGGCCCTTTTGAGGCCTAGAAACGGGGACTTTACAATGGAATAACGTGCACACTGAGAAACGTGGCAACGTAGCTTTACATAGGCCTGATATTCGTAGTATTCACGAGAACTGGGAACTGACATACTAAAGGTGGACACAACTATAATTGCGTCATTAATCGAACATGGGGAATAACATATGCATATTAATCATGCACAGATAACATATGATGGAGGACGCGTAGTGACACAGAACATGGCAAAATTTACTTTTCCACAAACTGGGAGCTTAGTGCTCCCTATGAACTCAAGGCCGCAAGTACAGCGTAGTTTATATATTGCGTATTTAGTGCGACAAGTGAGATATTCCATGATTTCTATTCTTTTTTCACTGAATGCCGACACATAGTGCATTGCATTAGTTGCAAAAGTTCACACACGAAATGAAGAGCACTTATAGAAACCCCTTTTAGTGAGCCATGTGCTTTTGGGTTTAATCTCAGGGCTTGATTTGACTAAGGCATCCCTCATGGAGGGTGTCCTCCAGAATGTGATGGCTGGCAACGTAGGTAAAGTGGGTCCTCGTGTTATTTCTATCAGTATTATCGGCCACTGAGGATAAATGATTTTATGGATTTTGTGTTCCTGTTGAATAAAGGTAGTAATTAGTCTAACATTTCGCTTATCAATATCAGTATTCCCAGAATGAAATGTCTGAGCAGAAGCACAGTGATTTTTAGGTGCAAGCAATACCTCTCTAGGCAAATCATTAGCTTTTTTCAGTGCTTGTGCCAACTGGGACATCTTATAGCCTAGGTCCAGAAACCGACACAGTGCCTCCTGTTGACATAACTGGGAGTCAGTATCTACACTGCAGATTCAGTGAATCTGCACAAATTTGCCATAGGGTAAACTTTCAATCAGATGGCG
Organism: Lissotriton helveticus; assembly: GCF_964261635.1. Taxonomy (NCBI): domain Eukaryota; kingdom Metazoa; phylum Chordata; class Amphibia; order Caudata; family Salamandridae; genus Lissotriton; species Lissotriton helveticus. Next base: position 947,722,126 of record NC_136068.1, read on the forward strand.
GGGATGCAAACTAATTGCATGTGAAATCAAATTACCAGCAGTTTGCAATGGAGCTTTTTGTGGATTTTGCCCTTAATAATATATGAAAGAGCATCTAGAAATTCCAAACTTTGATTATGAATAGTAGCAGTAAATTTAAGGTTTTGTTCATTAGAATTGATAGCAGTAACACACTTGTTTGCTGTTTCTTTAGTTCCATCCCAAATTCCACACTCTGCGTAGAGCACAGTGGAGGAAAGCGCTTCTCTCCATTCTCACTGGTTCCACCACTAGTAAAACCGCTCACAGCCTGACGCTCTCTATCACGCCATCCCAAGTTTTCCCCGGCAGAGCCACCATTACCATCTACAACAACGGGATCATTCTATTCCAAGCCACAGATAGGAATCTCGACCGACTCGACCACCTTTTCCCTACTTTCCTAGATCACATTACCAAAATGCGGTCCCCCACCTCGCACACACCAAGATGCACCACACCCCCCAACTCCATGCCCCAACATAACCCACCCTGCCCATCTCACCGGCGGAAGGACACACCCCCCACCAACCCCCAACATAACCCACCCTGCCCATCCCTCCAGCGGAATGACACACATCCCACCCATCCCCACAGTGCTATAGTTAGTCAAACACCCAACGTAACACCTCCACACCCCTCACCCACTGACGATAATCGTCCCCCTTCGCACATACCCCCTCCCTCCCTTCCACCCACTCCACACCACCCCACTCCACTCCACTCCACCCCACACCCCGCACCCATTGTCGAAGATCACTCCACCCACTCAACTCCACCCCACTCCACTCCACTCCACTCCACTCCACTCCACTTCACTCCTCACCCCGCACTCATTGATGAAGATCGTCCCCCTTCCCACATCACACATACCCCCACCCTCCCTCCCACCCACTCCACACCTCCTACGAGTCTCGCGGTACCGACAACGGACCGGAGCATATCTCCCCTCCTACGCAGCAGTTGTCTCTCTCACTCTATCCCCCCCCCATTCTCACTCCTCACTTCCCCACCCCCCCAACCAGACACACAGAGCTCACCACCCTTCGCTCCTCAACATCCCACCCGCTCCACCCCCCCATACTCAGCCCCCACTACCTTCTTGACACCCCTATTGTCTTCAGTCTTCACTCTTCCCATAACACTCCGGCGTCGCCCCCCAACGACGTCCCCGCCCTTACGTCCCAGCCGACCCATCCCTCACCCACACCCCTCGCCCACACTCTCTCTCACCCATCGAATACCACCCCTCTCCCTATTACCGGATCCCCACTGAGACCAGGAAGACGGTCACCCAGGCCCTCGTTACCAGCCGACTGGACTACGGCAACGCCCTCTACGCCGGAACCACAGCCAAGCTACAGAAGAGACTCCAGCAGATCCAGAACGCCTCAGCCAGACTCATCCTCGACATCCCCCGACGCAGCCACATCTCCGGACATCTAAGAGACCTGCACTGGCTCCCCGTTCACAAAAGAATCACCTTCCGTCTCCTCACCCACGCACACAAAGCCCTACACGACCAAGGCCCGAGCTACCTCAACAACCGCCTTAACTTCTACGCTCCCAAACGCCACCTCCGATCGACCAACCACGCCCTCGCCGCCGTCCCCCGCATCCGAAGAGCGACAACAGGAGGAAGGTCCTTCTCCTACCTGGCCGCCAAGACCTGGAACTCCCTCCCGTCCGACCTGCGCCTGACCCAAGACCACCTCTCCTTCAGGAAGAAGCTCAAGACCTGGCTGTTCGAGCAGTAGCAGCACCCCCCCCCCTAGCGCCTTGAGACCCTCCGGGTAAGTAGTGCGCTCTATAAATGTCTTTGATTGATTGATTGATTACCGCAGAGCACTCCACTGACAATGGCACACCCCACCCACCTGTCCCAGCTCGCAGTCCAGCTCCCTATTCAACAACCTGCCTATGGCCCTCATCTCCAACGCTAGCCCCAACTCACAGCTCGACCTGATTTTAACAACGCTCCTACAAGTCAAAGACGAGGTCCACACCATCAAAGAACTTCTCCACACACACCCCAGACAACACCGACCTACAACCAACACCTCTGTATCCAACAAAGGCCACACCCTCCGCACAGGCCCTCGCTTTCAGCTCGCTCCAGGGGTGAAACGGGTGGGCTCACACTCTCCGCGTTGGCCCACTATCCCCGACCACAACAACATACACCGCCCCCGTCGCGCTCATAACTCCTTGACGGCTCATGACTTAGACACCCTCCTCCGCTCATTTGGCCCTGGCCCGGTAAAGCGCACATCGCCCTCACAACTCCCCATACCCACAATTCTCTCGAATCCCATTAGGCACCCAACTCTAAGCAGCAGATGCTCCATCCCCAGCAATCTCAGAAAAATACCCCTGGCGCTAGAACACTCGACCACCCCTCTCACCCCCAGACTCAAATGCATCCTACTCAACTGCAGATCGGCCCAGAGGCACTCCTCCAACATTGCAGATCTCGTCACCTCAATGGATCTTGACCTAGCCATTTTGACGGAAACATGGTTAACTGAAGCCTCCACACCTATCATGGACATATTAGTCCCCCCCAATTACCACATAATTAGACTTGACAGAACCGGCAAGACGGGCGGGGGAATCGCATGCATTTTCAGGAGCAACCTCTCGGTTGCTAAATTAACTTCCCCCTCCCTCACGTCTTGCGAACTCATTTGTCTTGATATCTCCAGCGAGGGCAAACCAGTATGTGTTCTACATCTCATCTATCACCCGCCTAGGGACAACCTCATCTTCACCCAACAATTCATGGACACGATCTCATCCAACGCTGGTCGGCAGATCCTGCAAATCTACCTGGGTGACTTCAATCTCCACTGGAACGATCAGAAAGAGGCAGTGGTGAATAGTCTCAAATCTTTCCTTGACGCGTCTAACCTCACTCAAATATGCAACAGCCCAACACACGACAAAGGCTCCATACTTGATCTCATCATCGCCAACGAAGACTCCACCCAATTAGGGGCAATCCAACCTTGTGATTGGTCAGACCACCACATTATCACCTTCTTCATCAATGAAAAGGTTAAACCTGTCTCGGCTCAATCCACCAAATCTAAGATCTGGAAAAGGGACATGAAGTACCTTAACCCCAACTCCCTGCCTCCCCACCTCACCAATAGCCTCCTTCCCCCTCCTGGCACCTCTGATGTTCAATCACTGACTGACCACTACCTCGACTCTATGAATTCAATAATCAATGAAGCCGCCCCACTGCAACTAAAGAGAGTCTCCACCAAGATCTCGAACCCTTGGTATGATGGCAGACTCAACGAAGACAGGCGTGCTATGCGAATGGCAGAACGCACATGGAGATCAGTCCCCTCATCGCGGCATCGCAAAATACTTAAGAGCAAGAGAAATGCCTACTTTAGGAAAATAAAGCGCGCAAAATCTGATTTCTTCAGCCTTCAGCTGGACCAAGCAAAAAACAGACCAAGAAAGCTGTTCGAACTAGTCAAAACTCAAACCAAGACGCAACCCCTACTCTCAAACGACACAACAAACATCATCCCACACTGTGAAGACTTTTCTGCCTTCTTTAAGCTAAAGACTGACAACATAAGGAGTGACCTCCTTAATGATGTAAGACGATACTCGAGCATCACCAAAATGCCCGACACCCAACCTAAAAATAACGCTTCCTGGTCGTCTTTCGAAACCTACTCTGAAGAAGCAATACACAAACTGCTCGGCACCTTGAAGCCTTCTAATCACCTCACAGACCCACTACCTGCCAATGCTGTTAGAGACTTCATCCCCGTTCTTCTCCCACTCTGGACTAAAATCATTAACAGCTCCTTTCAGCAAGGTCTCATTCCAGACTCCCTCAAAGTGGGGCAAGTCACGCCCATACTCAAGAAACCTACAGCTGATCCGGCTGACTTAAACAACTACCGCCCAATCACCAATATCCCCACTCTGGCCAAGCTGTTGAAAAAATGTGTGCAACTCCAACTAACTAAACACATTGACCAGGTCGAACTCCTCGACCCTCATCAATCAGGCTTCCGAGCGAAACACAGCACGGAAACGGCCATGACACACATAATTGATGACGCCCTCCAAATCCTGGATCGCAACGACTCATGCCTCCTCATTCTCCTGGACCTCCCCTCAGCATTCGACACGGTCAAACATGAGAACCTAATAGAGCTCCTAAATACCAGAATGGGCTTATCCGGGACTGTGCTCAAATGGTTCACTTCCTTCCTACACAACCGATCCCAGAAGTTCAAGATTAACAACGTGCTGTCCTCTCCAGTGCCAGTAGATTTAGGCGTCCCACAAGGATCTTCCCTCTCACCCACGCTGTTCAACCTCATCATGGAACCACTCGCTACCCTGCTCCAGGCATCCAATGTACACTTCCACATGTATGCCGACGACACTCAACTATACCTAAAGGTACAATCCCCGGAAGATATCAAACTTCTGAACTGCACACTTAGGAACACCCAATCTTGGTTGGCCGACAATCACCTCAAACTAAATGCGTTGAAAACTGAGTTCCTCCTGATATCACCCCCTGCGAAAATTACCACCACCCAAATATGGCTCAATCACCTAACAGCATTCAATGTCCAACCCTCCATCGTGGACTCTGCGAAATCCTTAGGCATCACACTTGACGCAAAGCTCAATATGCAACAGCACATTAGCAAAGCAACGAAAGGAGCTAACTTTCAAATCAACACTCTGAGGAAACTCAAACCCTTCCTCCCAGCTAAGGACTTCCAAACTGCTGTACAAGCACTAGTCATCCCCCGCATAGACTATGGAATTGTGGCCCTCAGCGGTCTCCCTCAAGCAACAACAGCACCCTTAAGAGCCTCCCTAAATGCGGCCGCGAGACTCATTTCGGGCTCAAGGAAACACTCTCATATAACCCCTGACCTGAAAGCGCTGAAATGGCTTCCCCTCGAAGCCAGAATACAATTGAAAATTGCGGTTATGACACACTCAGCCATACACCACAAGGCTCCCACCTACCTCACTCAAAAGCTGACTATAGCAGGAGGTTCGAGATCCAATAGAAGTACTAAAAGTCTGCTCCTGAAACCTCGCAGATTCCGTAAGGAAAAAACCTACAAGCGCTCCTTCTCAGGAATGTCACCGAGGATCTGGAATGCACTCCCTCCTGAAACGAGGATTATCTCCTCCACTGTACTCTTCAAGAAAGAAGTGAAAGCCATCCTTATGGCCAAGTTTACATGATCCTCACTGTTGCTGCTTAGAGACTTTGCACCGATCTTGTAACGTTGGATAATTAGTGATCCATTAACTTTCTGTTCATGACCTACTGACCTCTTCTGCAGTTGGATCAAAGACCCTGCACCGTCCTATAGTATTGTCTTTTGAGGGTTTACTGGTATCCACTGATCTCTATGGCAGCTGGATCAGAGTCTCTTCACCGCCCTATCCTAATGTCTATTTGAATGTTTATTGTTATCTCTAGACCTGTATTGTAGCTGGCTCAGACTCAGCACCGTCTTATATTTTTGTCTATTTGAGTGTTCTCTGCTATTTCATGATCTCTATTTTAGTTAGATCAAAGACACTGCACCGCCTTATTTTACGGTCTAGCTGAGTGTTTACCTGTATCTTATTGCACATGATTGTTATCCTATTATGCTACCGTTCACTATACTGTACCCAATTACTATGTCTACTCACCCTACTGTGAAGCGCTCTGATATCTGTTAAGATCTTGTTTGCGCTATATAAAACTTTGAATAAATAAATAAATACAATTAGACAGATATCATCTATGTAGCGCCAGTAACACTTCACATGCCTATACCAATCCCCATGCTTAGTCATGAGGACACACCTCTCCCACCAGCCAACACGGAGACATGAATAGCTGGGGGAATAGAATACCCCCATAGCCACCCCTCTAAGTTGTTGGTATATGTCCTGATTGAATGCGAAATAGTTGTTAAACAGGCACAATTCTATCACCTCAATTAACATGCAGGTGTGTACTATTGTCCAAGAAATACTTAGTTGCAGCTAGACCGTCAAAATAGTTAATGCTTGTGTATAGGGATTCAATGTCCATAACTACAAGCAAATAGCTGGGTTGTCATACAACCTCATTAATCTTTCATAGAAAGTCCGTAGTGTCCTTTACATAAGAAGGCAAAGAGATGACATGGGGTTGTAAAAAATAGTCGACGTATTTGGACACATTTTCCAACATGCTTTTTTGGGCTGAAATAATAGGTTGTCCAGGAATTGGCACTGTCTTCTTATGCACCTTTGTATATTACCTACTGGGGCCAGTAGGTAGTTATAGTTATATGCAGTGTCCCGGGGTGCCTACCCCCGGGACATTGTAGTTTGCTATGGCAGGGGCGGAGCATCACAGATCCCGCCCTGCCATAGCAAATTTGGTTTTAATTTTGAAAGAGAGAGCAGGAAAACCTGCTCTCTTTCAAAATTCAAACCAAATTGCTTTTCCACACGGGGAGCTGCATCTTAGGAGCTCCCCATGTGGAAAAGCAATGCCGGCACCCGAAGGACGCGGGGAGCCAGCGGGACCGTGGGGGGATTGGGGACCTCCCCATGTTCCCTAACGGAGAGGGGGGTGGGGTAGCCAGGGCTACAAGTGGCCCGGGAGGTTGGCAACACGGCCCCTCCCCAAAAGTTAAAAAAATTAAATAAAAAAATAGAAAGGCTGCCCCGGGGGATGGGGCCCCCTCCCAAATGTTAGAAAAAGACAAAGGCCATGCCCCAGAGGATGGGGTCCATGGGGTGATTAAGGCCTTGGAGGAAAGTTATGCAGCCGCCTTGCATATTTTCTCAATTTAAAAAAAAAAAGGGGGGCAGGCCCTGGGGGATGGGGTCCCCAGGGCCAAAAAAAGAAAAAGATGGGGGGCAACACAGCCCCCTTTCTCGAAAAAAAAAAATACCGGCATCACGCCGGAGGCCACGCTCCCTCCTTTCATCCCTCTGCAAACGTGCCGATGGGGAACAAATTCCCCTTGAATACAGGGGGTCCCTGGGGCCAACTAGCCCACCAGGAACCTCCAGTATGCTCCAGGGAGCTGTGTTGCAGACAGGTGTTCAGAGGCCACGTCCCTTGTTACACCTTTCTGCAACACAGCTCAGTGGCGCTTACTAGAGGTACCTAGTGGGCTTATTTGACCCTAGGGTCCCTTAGGATTCAACAGGACTTTATCTCTGAACTTCGAACGTCCTGGGGGCCAACTAGCCCACCAGGTGCTTCCAGGAAGCGCCACTACGCTGCGTTGCAGAGAGGTGGTACAGGCCATGCCCCTTTTTACACCTCTCTGCAATGGTGCTTACTGGACGTACCTAGTTTGCTAATTTTCACCTAGGGACCCTCAGGATTTAAGAGGAGTTAATCTCCCAACTTAAAATGGCCACATAGTGTGTTTACACTGTGGGGAAGGGAAGGGACGGGCCTGAGGTGACTTGTGCAAAGACGCCCTATGGCACGTTTTAAGTTGGGGAAATAATGCCCCTTCAATCATGAGGGCCCATGGGGGCCAACTAGTCCACCAGGTGCTTTCAGTATGCGCCACTGTGCTGCATTGCAGAGAGGTGGTCCAGACCATGCCCATTTTCTCTGCAACATAGCTCTGTTGTGCTAACTAGAGATACCTGATGGGCTAGTTGTACCCAAGGGACACTCAGGATTCAAGGGGACTTTATCACCGATATTAAAATGGCCACAGGGTGTGTTTGCACGCGTCAGCTCAGCCACCCCCCTCCCTTCACCAGTGTGCCAATGCGTCCTGTGGTGCGTTTTAAGAGGTAGTTTTAATCCCCCTGCCCTATTATATACTAGGGGCTTTCAGAGGAGGTCATGCTAACAACAGGGGTACCCCAACGCATAGTGTTCTCTAGTGTGTGTAGGTGTTTTAACTGTATTCTAAGTGTGTTTTAGCATAGCACTGGCTCTAGGACTGGTTAGTCAGAGTCAGTTACCACCAGCACCCATCTGAAAAAGTTGAGGGTAGAGGGTGATTTTGCAACAAGGCCACTTTCTGTTCCTCTGTTTGTTCTTTCTGCACGTCTTCCTTCTTTCTGCACTTTTCTTCGTCTTTGAGGACTTCTGTTGCTTCTTTCTGCATTTCTTTTTCTTCTTTTTGTGTATTTTTTCTTCTTTCTTCACATGTCCTACCTCTGTAGGCATAGTTAGAAACTAGCATTTAAAAAAACTTTGACATTCACTTAAAAAGCCATAGGTTTCAGTTAAGTTAAAGTTAGAAATTAGCATTTAAAAAAAACCTTTGAAATTCACTGAAAAAACCATAGGTTTCAGGCACGTTATAGATAGGAATTAGCATTTAAAAAACCTTAGAAATTCACAGAAAAAAACATAGGTTTCTGGGGCGTTATAGTTAGCTGGACATTTCACTCGTACAAAACCATTGAAATTTCCCCACTATAACTCGCGCGCCCGCAATGCACTGCCGATGACGTCACATATTACACCACTCATGACATGGTCAGTGACATCACTCATGACATCACTGATGACATCTCAAATGACAAGTGGCTTCCCAGTCCTACTGGCTGCGGTATGCACATTCTCCCAGCAACCATTGAGAGAGTAAATAGTGGAAAATCCATGTTGCCAACACCTCTATGCAGCCAATATATGTGTATATATATTTATATGTATATGTATTTCTTCAACCATTTGAGGTGTTTTTTCTGCGAGTCTTGTGCTTGCTTTCAAATCTCCCCTGTCCGTTCTGTACACATATGCATTGGTTAAAGTGAAGGTTTTCACGGTTTGTTGTTAATTAATAATGCATTTTCATTATTCTCTCCCTCTTTACTCGACCCCATGTGTTTTCTTAGAAATATTAATGTGCAATTGGTCTAATGTATGTTTTTAAATGTTGTTGATTCACTATTTTTACCAAAGTCGTCTTTGAAAATGTTTACTTATGTACTGTTTTAAGTCTCTAGTCTGTGTTTTAAGATTGTCTCTTATCTCATCACAAACAGAATTTGTGCGTAAGTGTATACATACTTAAATAGTGCTAAGTTTTTGTTTCCTTGACAATATAACAATTCTTATCTTTCTGTATATTATATGTAGGGGTGGGCAGAGCTTGTGGAGTATTACTCCGCAGAATTCCTTGGAGTTAACAAAAAAACTTACCCTGGGCGAAATACTACGCTACGCTCACGCAGTTTGCGAAATTTGCGCTACTTTGCACTACGTGAATTGCACGTAGCACAGTGCAAACACGTGTAGCATAGAATAGCGATAATTTTTTGCTTGCTCGTGGTCCTCAAAGTCAAGTTGGCGACCGCGAGCGAGCAAAATGAAATCCCGGCTAGACTTTTTCCACGTTCGCGATCAGCAACATCAAGTTGCCGATCGCGAGCGTGGATAATAAAGTTCCAGGCGAGATTCTCAACACGGAGAGGTCAGGGTTCTCACTGAGAGTGGTCGCGATGAGAAACTACCAGTCCGCATTTAGAAAGCTGCCGCTCGAGTAGAAATCTACTTGAACTGTGCAAGATGCGGTTTGCACTGACTGCACAGTGCGGACAAGCATCCGGCACTGTGCAATCAGTGCGAACAGCATTTTGCACAGTGGACTACGCAGTTCGTGCAGCTGCGCATAGCTCATGTAGTGCGAAGAGCACCTTGCGTAGCTACGCATAGCGCTACTACACGAACTACGCCCAGGGTTAAAAAAGCTTAATTCAACAAAATTCTGTGTTCGGGCAGAGTATCACTCTGCCATCCTTACTGGATGAACTAGGATGCAGCCATTGCCTCGAGGTCAGAGGCTGTCAGTGGAAGCCATGGAACCATTTGCGCTCTCCTGCTTAGTTTACTACAAAAGATACGAGCATTGGGTCCATCGGCTGTACTATAATTTTTACCCCCATCCCCACTCACCTCAACTAAATCCACAGAGGGGCCTGCTCCCTTATGGAACAGCGTGCAAAAAAGGCAGGGGGAGGAGACGGAAGACGGTCACAAGCGGAAATATGCACAAAGGTACAGTAATATCTCTTTCTAAACACAGAGCACCAGCTCACTTCACAGACACTGAGAAAGGACTAATTGGATACCTTCAAAGACTGCGGCAACCATTTTTGAATTGCAATAGTTCACCTTAACTTGTAAATGAATTGCATGGAATATATAACTAACTTACTTTTAACCCATTTTTATTTTTAAGCTGTGGAGAGCTGTGGTATATTAATGATTAGCACTTGGTGCATGTGACCCTGTTGAAAACGTACACACCAATCCATGTGCATTTTATGCCTGGGATTTTATGTGCCTCCTGATATGTACACAAACTCTAGTACTATGCCTAGATGTTTTAGAGAACTGCTGTTCCTGTGTGTAATTACTCTGCTTTATATTTTTAGGACCACACATGCCTTGTTGACATAATGCACGCTGCACTAATTGTCACAGCCAATTGCACCTTCCTGGTGTCCCAGAGCAGTTGCTGAACTTTGGATTTCCTTGAGTAGGCAGCCGCTGACAGACTTGGGCGTGGATTCACACTAGCCGCAGAGCCATTGTTGGGAGGGAGGGGTGGGGGGAGCAGACCACAAACCAGCTTTTTGTGTGTAAAAGGCAACTTTATTGAAATAGGTGCACATTAACAATTATAAAACCTCGGCCAACGCCTTACAAAACTAAACCTCACTAAGTAAAACACTTCCTCAACCCCAACTCCCCGCCCCTAAAATTTCTTTTAACCCCGCCACACCCATACATTGCATCATTTAAAAAATACAAACAATACAAATCCCGGCATAAACCTCTAAACCTGTAATTGAACAATCCGTTACACAAAATCCCCTGCCTGCCCCTCGACAACTCTTGATCCCCCAACCTATGCAACCACCCTAACAAATCAACCTTCCCAACTTATCCCGTCGATGACACAACCACGCAAATGAAAAACAAAAATTCTGCCAACCCTGGCAAAATACCACCAACCCCCGCCACCCAGAAAGCCGGGGGTGGGAGAAAAACTACCCCACCTTTCTGCCCCCAACCGAAATAACAGCAAATGTTATGTTCTAGCCTATCTGGCATATTCTTGAACTTTCAGACACCTAGATAACACCTCTCTCAACTCCAGAAGATACAGGTCCATCCCCATGCTGGATAAGTGTACCCTGTCACTCCTAAAAAACTCAACCATCTCAGAGCGAATATCTCTGTGTTTCACTCTCCAAAAACCTAAGCTCCTACAAAATCTGGAAATCTCTAAGTTTACCTTCTTACGCGCCCTGTCAATCGCTTTAGGATTGTGCGCTCCCCTCCACATCCTGTGCGACACCAACTCAGTCCACAAAACGTGGCAACCTGACAACTGTTCTTTCAAAAGTGCTGAATCTCTCTTCATCGCCCTCAACAACACAACTCCCTTAACCCCACAAAGATCATTTTTGACAAATGAATTAACAGCACATCCGGGCACTGGTCCCTGACCAACCACTTATTTAGAGCAGGAATCAACTCCCTCCAAAGCATCACCCCTTTCCCCTTCCATACCACTTTGAAAAAACGTTCATTAAAGTCCAACAATGATCCAAAATAACTACGGCACGCCTGAACATGTGCCCATTTAACGAAAGAATGCACCACAATACAGATGGTCAATTCCGTCGAGCGGGGGCCAGCCACTGAACCTGCAACGAGAAAAGCAATATCAGACTTATGACAAGGAGGATGACGCATGCGCCTCTCTCGCATTGTGTCTCACGTAGCATTGAAAACAGTTAGAAGACCAGCGCCCCAACCGCAAAATGTCTTCTCTAGACCATCCCCTGTTGCAATCCTTCATCGCTGCCCCGATTCTAAAAGAATGAGTCCCATATTGTGCTTCATCTAACCAGATAGACCGCAAAGCTTTACGCAGCACCATGCGCAACTGATATTCAGAGACCCCGGTCCCATTAGCATGTCTGAAAACTCCCTCCCCAACTTTCCCTTCGGACAAGTCCCTCCAATGCTGGGCCCACTGTAAAGGGCATGTTGAAACTAACGAGGGAGGATACTTCCAACCAAACCCCTTTTCCCAGTCTCCTCTGGTCCATCTTAAAGCTTGACAGCTAAATGTGAACTCCCTTTTCTGAGAAACATACGTTCTGCCACCCAATGCCCTCTCTCAACTTAGACTCAGAAACTCTAAAAGCCCCTCCAAAAAATCCATACCATAAGTGTGGAGAACAAACAGGCTTCAAAACCATCCCTACAAACCAAGGGTAAAACTTGCAAAAGACGAGCCAAAGTGTGCCATGACAGAGGGCTACGTGCAAAATGCTCCCTAGCCCAACCTTCCAACATTCTCCTCCCAACTTCGCCCACAGAAGGAGAGTAACCCCAAAGGAGTTTTCCCATAAAAGAATTACCCGCTAGCTTCCCGGCGATAGTAACCCTAGAAAGACCTTTCTTCAATGAGGTCAAGAATAAACTGGATCACATCTTCTGACCGTCGCCATCCTACTTCCTGCCTGCATGCTCCTGATGCGAAGAAATCCTTCCAAGCTAGCGCATATGCTGCTCGAGTCAACACAGACAACAATCCTACCACCAGTTGTATGACCCTACGTTGCCAACATACCAAAGGTGTTCTGGCATGGGGTCGGTGTCCTGTCCACCTCCTTGGCCAGCCCATGGAATCTCTCCCACTGCAAACGAGACAAAGCATCCGCAATGTCATTGTCCACACCGCGGATGTGTAATGCCCTGAAAGCCATATCATGTTTGAGGCGGGCTAGCACAAAAACCTGAAGCAATTTCAAAATCTGTTCATCTCTCGCAGACTGCGTATTGATAATGTCCACCACTGCCTTATTGTCAATCCGAAAAATAACTTTTCTGTGTGCCAATTCTTCCCCCACAACGTCAGGGCCACCAATACCGGAAACAATTCAAAAAAGACTATGCTCCTCCAACCCTCCTTCCATTGAGGTGGCCACTTCTTGGCACACCCCCTGCCCTGCCAATAAAGGCCAAAACCGTCACTGCCTGCTGCATCCGAAAAAATCTGCACATCCCACTGAAGGTCATCCTCCCTGGCCAAAAGAACTCCATTAAAAGAGTGCAAAAAGACTTTCCACATATGCAGATCTTCTTTTACCCCTGCTGACAATCGTACATGATGGTGAGACAAATGATGCCCTGCCAGTGCACACCCCAATCTTCTTCAAAAAGTCCTCCCTGCCCTGACGGCTCTACATGCAAAGTTAAGATGGCCTAGCAGGACCTGGACATCCTTCACCGTCACTTTTTGTTTTGATAGCATTACATCCAATAGCTCTAACATCTTCACTTTCTCATCCGCTGGCAAGCGAGCCTGCATTGCCACTGGGTCAATCTCAATTCCCAGAAAGGACATGGTTGTGCATGGACCCATTGTCTTCTCTGGTGCCAACGGCACCCCCCAAATCCTCCATGAGCTCTTGGAAGGTGTCCAGGACTACCTGGCACTCATGGAGCCCGGGGCACCAACAAAAAAGAAATCTTCCAAGTAGTGTGTTACCAACTCATGACCAGTGTGTTGTGAAAAATACCACTGCAAGAAGGTGCTGAAACACTCAAACAGAGCACAAGACATTGAATAACTAATCGGCAATGCTTTGTCCACTTACCAATTACCATCGAAATGGATTTCCAGAAGATTTCAATCATCTGGATGGACTGGAAGCAATCTAGATGCAGATTTTATATCACATTTTGCCATCTCTGCAGTTGCACCCGTGGTCACTACCAGTGACATAGCAACGTCAACTCAGGAATATGAAACAGAGGCCGCCTCCTCATCAATAACGTCGTTGACTGAAGACCCCTCTGGCCATGATAGGTGTTAAATTAGTCTGTACTGCCCCACCTCATTCTTTGGGACTACCCTGATCGGGGAAATAATCAAATCCTCCAATGGCCCCGCCATCCTCCCTTCTAGCACCTCCTTGTTCAGCTTTTCTTGCACAACTGGCTTATGTTCCTCTGCCGATTTCAAATTCTGTGCCCACCGCCGCAGCCGTGGCCCAGTGTAACCTAGACAAAACCCTCCTGAAACCCTTCCAATAGCACCCCCCTGACCCTCACGTCCCCATACTCCCGCAGACCTTCTGTCAATTGTGTTAACTTTACCGGAGTAGGAGCCTTTGGGCCCAGACCCCTGTGAAACTTTACCTCCTCTACCACTCTGAAATTGCTGAGAGGGACCCAGAGGGCCGGCACTCTGCTGTTGCCACTGCTGGATGCTGGAAGACTTGACACCCCAACATTTGACCAATGGATGTTTCTTACCACATTGTGAACACTCTTGCCGTAACCTACAGTATTCCCTTGCGCACAGGCCTTTATTAAAGTCCCAGCATGCCCCAGATCCAGATTGTGCTGCTGTTGAGCTCCCCATCCTTCCCCGGGTGGGCTTCCCCTACAAGAGCCTGTATACTAAAGGTAACCCACTAGCTGTAAATATAGTCTTTCCCCTGACCGGAGCCCCCATTGTGTGCTGCCACAAATCAGTATCCAATTCTTCCCACTTTGCCTCCGGGTTCCAAGCCATACGGGTCCGGAACTTCTCATCGTATTGAGCCCAGGCAAAACCACTATCAGTGATCTGAGCTTTCCTAATAACGTCCATATATTTGAAAATAGCAACGCAGCGCTCAGGAAACTTTTGACAATATACGCTGACATAAATCAAAAATGCTGCCGTCCAATTCTCAATTGTGAAAGGTACCTTCGGACTCTTAGACAACTCATACTCTTCTTGTTTAGAACGCTCCTTTGAACGCACTTCTCTGTGCAAAGGTTTCAGTATTTCAACATATTCCCCTTTCCAAATCCGCTCCTTGGTTGCTAACATCAAATGCGCACCCAGAGGCTTTGTTACACCCATGTAGGGGAGCTTCTTAATCTTTAGCTCCTTGCTATATAAAGGCTCTTTACCTGTCTCAGTCACCTCGGTATTCATCTCGCTCTCCACCTTAGTATCTGATGCACCCTCCACCTCTGCAGTTCCTACCCCTTGATCTTTCACATAACGGCCTTTGTGAAGCTTCCCTTCTACAACCAACCTCCCATTCTTCTTCACCCCCTGTCCCCACAGATACCATTTTTGGTTTGGCCCGTGGTCCACTAATCGCACCTGGTTCTAACAAGAAGGGCCATCCGGGCGCCATGCCATTTGTTCCGCGTTGTCCACCATTCGAGGAGCCCTCACCGAGGGGCTGCGCTCCCTTCTGGGTCCAAACGCTGCTGCTCTCCTGGGCTCTGGTGCCTGCAAAAAACTATGAGAAACATGAGAAGGCCCCCCCATCCTCATTATCACGCAGTTCCCCTACCTCGGGGATATCCTCATCATAGTCCAGTACCACCGGATCCTCCATCTGTAAAGGATATGACACCAACACCACACCACGGGTCTTACCGGACCTACCATGGCTTGTACCGGCCCTAATGGCCCCTTTCTGTACACCTGATGGGGGAGCCGACTGTACCCGCCGATACTCCCCCAAACGTTGACCACACCTAGAATCTCCATCCGCTGTCCATTCTGTCTGTCGTGACCTAGCTATAGTTGGGGCCAGCGAGGTCGCGCCAGACCCTCGTATGCTGGCCGAGCCGAGCTCCCCCATCGGCTCCCCCATCGGTACGGAATGTGCCGCACCAGGCTCCACCCTCACTTCTACTCAGCGCAACTGGGCCGCACTCCGCCCTACTGAGTCAGCTGCTCCGGAACGCTCCCTGCTCTGTGGAGAAAAAGTTCGGTCTGATGTGCTGGGTCTCTCACACCTAGTAACTTCCCATTGCTCACTCCTACTCGAAACACCATCCCCTTACCATGTACCCTTACCCCGCACTACTTGTCCTGCCCTCCAAATACTTGCCCCGGAAGCGTTACAGGTGGGAGGGATTCCCCCTCCCCTTCACTACTCCACTCCAACATTGCTTGCACTACCGCCGCCGACTGCCCCGGAGCTTGGCACCCACTCTCCCTGCCACCTGTACCCGAAAAATCCTCTGCGGCCCTACCCCATGCCACCCTTTGCCCTGCGGGACCTACCAAAGAACCTAAAACCGAATCGCGCCGAGGTAAAACAGAAAGAGCCCCACCATCGTCCACACCAGTCTCAAGCACCCCCTCTGCCTACGCCGGAAAAATATCCAAACCTTCCCAAGATCTACCCCCCCCCCAGCCTGCTCCCTCTCCCCTGCCAAAACTTCATCCCCCCCCTCATGCCACCTGTGCTCCCAGAAAAACGCCTCCCTGAAACCCACAGAGGGGGCGA
Organism: Lissotriton helveticus; assembly: GCF_964261635.1. Taxonomy (NCBI): domain Eukaryota; kingdom Metazoa; phylum Chordata; class Amphibia; order Caudata; family Salamandridae; genus Lissotriton; species Lissotriton helveticus. Next base: position 947,738,458 of record NC_136068.1, read on the forward strand.
TAGCAAAATCCCTGTATCCTGACCAACCTCTTGAGCATGGGAACCACCCCACCCGCCCACCTGAGCCCATTCCCCCTCCCCCACTGAGCCACTAACTACCACGGCCACATCACCCCTGTTAGAATAAGGTGGTGAGAAAAGGAGGGGGATCATGGAAACCCTCTCTCTCCCTGCCTCATAAACCAATGTATCCTACAAATTCATGCCACCAGGTGCCATACTGTGTGACACCACAACAGGAGGAGCCCGCCCCGGTGTGCCCAGCCCCGCCTTCCCCCTTGCACCACACAACCTCCTTGCTCCCCAACAAAATTTGAGGGCTGAATAAAATCCCCATAATGCTCCTCCCCTACCGGCCGGACATTCTTCTCCAGCTCACAAAAACGGAGGAAGGAAAGGTCAAATTCCCCTTCAGCCCCCCTCCCAGTGCCGAGTCCACAACTGGAGCAGCGGACAACGAGGCAGAGCGCTTCTTGCTGCCCCGCCCTCCCCTGCACTTCCCTCATGGCACGGGAGCTGACAGTGCTCTTTCCCGAACCGCAGGAGCGGAAAGCAGCTCCGGAGTTTCCACAAGCAGGATTCTCTCAGCAAAGGGAGCCCCACCGCCCTCCTAACCTAACGCGCACACCGCACCAGACCGCAGCTCCCTGGCGGGATGCGCTTTTCCAGCCAGGACTGCCTTTTTAAAGCACGGGCAGCCCCGTTCATTCACCGCCCCGATCCTGGGGCGCTTGGGGAACATACAAGCCACCACGACAGCTGCTACTCCGGCGGAGGCCTGTCGCGCGGAGCACGATGGCCCGGCCACATCTCCCACAACCAGGTCCATCCTTCCAGACTCACTAAGAAGCCTCAGGGCTTCAAGCACCCGATAATCCTCAGCTGCCATCGCGAAATTACAAACGATATAAACTCACTAGACTTGACAAAATTAATCTACAAAAATAATCTGCCTCAAGCTCCCAGCAACCAGGTCACCAAACTTAAAATGGTCGCTGGGAGACAGAGCCCAAAGCATTTATGCTTGGGCTCCTTTTGGGCTATATGAAAACAAGCCCAAAAACAAAATGCCCACCTTGCTGCTGCAAACCCCCTCCTCCTCTGCCCCTCCAAACTGCCCGGGGGGCCACCTCCCTGCGGTCGGCTGCCCCCCCAATACCCCTTCGCTTCACATGACCAAATATGCGCAAGGTGGGGAGTCGGCACTACTGCCTGCAGGCTTCCTGTTGACTCTGCCAGCCCCGCATCTCCTTCGCAGAGAAGGGGACAATCACTGCTGTCACAGGGCATGGATTGCACCAACATGACGGAGCCGAGCAGCAGGAAGAAATGCTTTAAGAAATGACGCAGTGCCACTTTCAGCATCGATGACTTCAGTTGCACAATCGGTGAGAAGTTTGCCCTTGCTAGCATTCCACTCTTTAGTGATGATCAATGCATGGGTAAGCGCACATACCGTTAAATTCTGCTCCTTCAGGGGCAGTTTTTTTTGTCAAACCTTGCGCTCCAATTGGAGTGCTGAGTGGCAAAACTCCTCCGGCGGAGTGCAGTTTACTTGCCAGGCCTAAGTATATGTGCATAGAAATATAGATAGATTTACACATGTTCCTTACATGTTCGCAGCCCTGAAAAAGCCTATAACAGGCAAAACATGTTGACTGCGTTTGTCTGTAATTATTGAAGAGGAATGGAATAATAAAAAAAAACAAAAGCAAAACCAATTTATCTTGTTTTCTTTGTTTCTGTGCATAATTCTTTGGTCTCAAGATTTTGCTTTTGTCGCCTCTCATTCCATGTTATATGTGGCCTGTGCTTCACTCCTAATTTAGAAATTAGCTGCTGAATAAGTTCTTTTTGCAGATCTCTCCGCCTTCTGGTCATCCATCAAAGCAGCCACATCAGATATATTGACTCCCTGGGTTGCCAATCCTGCCACAATGGAGTCCACCGTGACAACAGCAGCTTCCAGATATTGCTAGAACTGAGCATTTGGGTAATAGTGAGACAAAATCTAGGGAAATTAGATGTAACAATGTCCTTCAGTACACTAGTCACCACATCACTGACCATCTTAAGTAGTAATAAAGAGCCAGGATCCTTCCTCTGGTATTCCAAGAAGAAATCCCCCTTAAGTTCCTGGGTAGAAGTAGAAGGAAAGGATATATTTGTTCGCAAGTGCATGGTGAACTTCAGTAAAGTCAGTACCCTGCTCATATCCACTATTCTGCTCCATCTCTCTTTCAGACGCATTAGTATCCTGCTGAGGAGAAAAATCTTGTCTTGGTCTCTTGGGAGGAGACATTGCTTCTCTGGCCTGAAACACAGCCTCATCTGCCTGTGTGATCTACTTTTGCAGAAGGTCAAGAGGGCATTTGTTTCTTACCAGCATTATTGATTGCCTGCTTAGCAGAAGAGGCAGCTTCCACATTGTTTCATTTTACTCAACATGCCTATTAGGTTCCATGGAGAAAAGACTATGAATGGTAGGCTTGCTGTGAAACAGGAGTGTTTATTGCCTGTCTGATTTCACAGCAACAATATATCGCCAAATGTAATGGGACTGCCACCATTGGTATGATCCGGTCCTCGGAAGCTTGTTTCCGGTCCAGGGAAGGCATGGCTTGGCAGTTCGGGCTGGACTGTTCCCATGAGGCACAGGGTCAGACTGATTTGCATATAGCCATGTCTGAACTGGGGTGGCAGAGTGGGCTAAAGAACGGTGATGGATTAAACCCAGATCTTTTGACTGGGTGTGAGTGTTTGATTGGTTCAGATGCTCCGTCCATTACCACCCCCTTTTGTACCGCTTTTGGCCGCCATAAGTGTGGCAGGGTATGCTCAGACGTGAGTCCCTTGCTCACTTTGCCACTGGATTCAAGCAATCCGGGCTGAAGATGGCTGTAATGCCAGAAACCGGTCCTCGGAAGCTTGTTTCCGGTCCAGGGAAGGCATGGCTTGGCAGTTCGGGCTGGACTGTTCCCATGAGGCACAGGGTCAGACTGATTTGCATATAGCCATGTCTGAACTGGGGTGGCAGAGTGGGCTAAAGAACGGCGATGGATTAAACCCATATCTTTTGACTGGGTGTGAGTGTTTGATTGGTTCAGATGCTCCGTCCATTACCACCCCCTTTTGTACCGCTTTTGGCCACCATAAGTGTGACAGGGTATGCTCAGACGTGAGTCCCTTGCTCCCTTTGCCACTGGATTCAAGCAAGCCGGGCTGAAGTCGGCTGTAATGCCAGAAACCGGTCCTCGGAAGCTTGTTACCAGTCCAGGGAAGGCATGGCTTGGCAGTTTGGGCTGGACTGTTCCCATGAGGCACAGGGTCAGACTGATTTGCATATAGCCATGTCTGAACTGGGGTGGCAGAGTGAGCTAAAGAACGGCGATGGATTAAACCCATATCTTTTGACTGGGTGTGAGTGTTTGATTGGTTCAGATGCTCCGTCCATTACCACCCCCTTTTGTCCCACCATTGGTAAGATAGGCATTGCAGCCTCACTAAGAAATACGATTAGTGAGGCACAGAGCTCATGGAGTTTCACTCTACTGAATTTGGTGGCGTTATATAAGCACTGTATGAGATTCTGCCGAGATCCCAGAATGGTGGAATTCAGCACGTTGTGCTGCTCGTACAGATTTTAAGCGCTGCAAGCTTGTTCCACACTGCAAAGTCAATACAAACTGCACTGATTGAGTAGATTTTCTACTTGAGCTACAGTTTTCTCAACATGACCGACAGCTTCCACAACTCAAACAGTAGCGATCTTCCATGACTGCCAGTATTGAGGAATCTCACCTGGAAGCGTTCTTGCGCTTGATTTTCTTGCTCATTCTTGCCATCTTAACATTGGTGAGCCGCACATGTGAAAAAGCTCCACCACGTGGCCGTTCGTGTAGTTTTTCCAGAACTCCAAGTGGAGCGCAGAGTGGGCAGAACTCTGCTAGTGCTAACCCCTCCGGTGAGTGGATTTTATCACCCACCCCTGAATACAGTCACAATTAAATGTACTCTTATGCGAGCACCTGCAGGCCACACACCTTCTCCCCTGGTTGCTTTAGAGTGGTTAAAAAATAAAACATTTTGTGGGACAGCCACCATCAGAAAACCTAGCAGGGCAGCCCTGCAAAGATCGACTCACCTTCCCTGCTGCTCCCATTCGCTCAGCAGGGGAAGGTGGAGGAATAGAATCACCCAAGATGCAAAAAGACTTGACTGGAGAGAGCAATATTACAAATATTCTGACTTGCACCTAGAGCTGCAGAGAAATGCTGCTGAAGCAGGTCGATCAGTCAATCAAGCCGTCACTATTTATATCAGCGCGGCTATTTATCTCCGAGAGTACCCAGGCGCTGTGGTCTCAGTGGTCTCAGCTATCTGAAAGAAAAAAAAACCAATATATTTCAGGTGAATCTTTAACAGGCTACTTATAACAATAAAACAAAGACATCTTTGGGATTCGTACGAGGAGGTAAGGTAACCATAATTGGTCATTCAGTGCTTTCCTGGTTGTGACACCCCCCTCTGCATACAAATATTTGCCAGGTAATAACAAACTGAGCGAGGCAATGTCAGCCTAGGATTTTACTGTTACTTACAGGTGACGGATGCCCTCTCAGGCAGACACAGTCTGGTCTATCAGTAAATGCCATTGTATATCATCTCACACTTTCAGGGAATCACACTTTACCCACAGCCATAAATTGGTGAGCACAGAGCAGGGTTGCTGATTTATCCATCAAACAGAAGGCTCCGGAGAGGCCTTGTTGTCGGTTTATGTATCAGGCGATGACGCGCATTTTGCCTTTCATTCAGCACGCCCTCTGTGTTTCTTCAGAATTCAAGTCAGGGTCCGGAGGAGGGCCATCATTTTCCATTAGGCTTGCACAGTTTCCTTTTACAGGAACTGGTAACAGCCTGTCTGCATGAACATGCCCTTGTCCTTAGCTAGAGCTGCTTGTTTCCTGTAGAGAGAGGTGCACTTTCAGCCATTATTCCACCACAAAGCATGTTTAAGACTTATTGCAGTGCATTGGTTAAAAACTGGTTTTGCCCTGAAAAGATGGCGGAACTTCATGGCAACAAGGGTTGCAAAACAATTGGGACTCTTGCACTTGCCTGCCAATCTCCTCAACTTGAATGAATACATATATAGGGACAGATTAAATGTCCCTTACAACATTTTTGCCCCGCTGTTGCATCACTTTTGTGACGCAGCAACGGTGTAAAAAATGTGGCCAATTTACAACCAGACACATCTAGGGAGATGCGTTACATTGTAAACCTGCGTCAGGTATAAAGTATGCAGGGTGGGCATCCCCAAGCAGGAAAGCCTCGTAAAAGTGAGGCAGTGAAATCTAAAAGATTTCACTGCATCACTTATAGGACTACACTGTGTCAAAACCTTATGCCTGCTAGAAGCAGGCGTAAGGAGTGACTCAGTGAAGTGGCAATAGGCGTCAAAATGCATTGCTGGAGTTGTGTCGTGCTTGCGACATGACTCCAGCAATGTGTGACTTTTGCCCCAACAGATGCATCAGAATTTCTGATGCATCTGTCAATCCTTGCGCCAGGGTGCGCTGTATTGTAAATACGGCGCATCCATGGTCGCACAAGGGTTTCTGAGGGTGGCGCAGAGAAAGTGACGCAATTCTATAGATGCGTCTCTTTCTTGTAACTCTGCCCCATAGTTTTTGTCAGTGAGTTTGCAGGGACCCCACATTCTTAGGTTAAAGGATTCTGCAACCCATAATAGAACACAATGTAAACCATTTACTCACTTGCTCACTTCTTAACAAGCAATCTCCTTAATCTATAACAAAGGTGTTGCGTTTCACCTCAATATGCTCACTGTGCATAAAAATACAGCACACTATAAATGCACTTTTTCATTGTGCTCTACTGGTGTTATCATGATGAGATGATGTTCTAATTTCCTTTGTTAAAAAAAACTCCCACCATGTCAAAGAGATCAAGGTGTAGGACACACCGAATCCTCCAACGTAGTAAGCAACAATAACATGGTTATCAGTGCATACCACCACATCCGACTCCACTCATGAAACAATTGTCTCTCTCTCCTTCTGCATACAATATGTGCAATGCTTCTTGCAGACACAGAGATGGCACATACCTTTCACACATGAAGGATTCTAAGGAAAGGATATGTGCTGCACACTGCCACACTAATAGTACACCCTGAATCATCTTTCCTTTTCCTTATGCTCTCAAACGTCCCGACAAAACACACAAGATGATGGACGGAATGTTGCACATTGGCAAAACATTCACCCCCAGTCACAGATCTGGGATTAATCCATCGGTATTTTGCTCACTTCCCCAGTTCAGACATGGCCATATGCAATCAGTATTGACCCTGTGCCTCAACATTTTATTTTTCAACACTTCATCGTACTTTTCATTGTTCTACAGCTTACTTACACATTTAAAAGTATTGTCAACACCCTGTATACATTATGTTGCACATTTAACCTAAATATAGGGGGTCAGTCTACTGAAAGTCGACTTAGGCATGAACCATTTGTTATGCTTACATAAACACATTTTGAATTTGTAGTAGCATCCATTTTGTAGAACTTCAGTTAATGCTGACAGCCTTTCTAAAAATTGAAACGCAATACGACCTAAGTAATGTAAAGGACATTTGGTAGGTACTCAAACAGCACCCACAATACTTGTCAGAGTGAAACACAAGCAAACCCCAAATTAACCTGTGCTCAACACTCTGATAGCTTGGCACAAATAAGTCAGGCTTAACTTAGAGGACATTTGTAACTTATTTATGCAGTACTTCAAACAGTAAAAAAGTAAAAACAAAACACAAGAAAAATCTCACACCAATAAAATAGAGTAAAATTTCATGAATGTTTCACTCAAAAAAAAAGTATCCCACATAATTGCACTATATGTTGGGCACTATTCTCTTTTGCAGATGTATCGCTGGTTTAATTGCAAGACTGAAAGCAATTCCTTTTCGTTAAGAAACCCTCACACACTCTATTAGTGTCATGCTTCATCATCCTACAGGTCAGGGTGGGCTCGACCATATTTCAGGCAGCACTTAGAAGAATAGGCCAGGGGTTTCTAAAGAATAAAAATCTTCCAGAAGCTCCGGGTATCCCTTTAATGCTGGAGTTTCAGGGGATATTAAAATGAAGAACAAATGGGGTTGTGAGGATTTGATGTTCCTATGACCCTAGTGTCATTGCCAACATGTTTCAGCCTTTTAACTATGGTCCCTATGGGTCCTAGGCTGTCTTCAGGGCAAAAAGAGAGATTCCCTCCCACATTCCAAAAGGTCTGGTGCCTGCCTTTGTTGAGATGGTTGACATTGAGACGTTGTTTGAAGCTTATGGAGTAGCTTTGCTGATGCATAGGATCCCCAAGGAGGATTGGGGCTAGCCTATGGAAGCAAATCCCTAGTGAGGGGATGGACACCCTTTTGGCCCTAGAGAAGGGCTACAGGATGATGAATAAACCATTGTCAATAAATGTGACCTCACACCTAAAAAGTATAGGCAACAGTTTAGGGTCAGCCAGAAGGTTTCCCATCCTGGGTGGAATGTGTAGATGCCTTTTGCAAGGCACTGGATGCTTGGGTAAAGGGCAGGGATGTGAAATATTACAAGGGGATGCGAAACATGATTGCAAAAGAGCATGTAATAAGTCTTTGTTTTGCAGGTCTATGCCAGTATCTTATTCATAGAAAGGTCACTAGCCCTAGGGAGCTTACTAAGGCGGTAGACCTCTGGCTCATCACCAGGGTCCATAAGAAGGTGTTTGGGGAACTACCACAAGGGTCGGCAAGGTACCCACCAGAAGAAGGAGGGGTAGACACACATAACAACAAAGAGTTCTCTGAAGGTCCCTAAAGTAGTTCTAAGGGTTAGAGCAGAAAAAATAAATGGTTCCTTGATAACATGTCCTCAAGGAAGGCACCCAATAAGTGCTTTGAGTGTCAACAGGTCTCAAGCGGGCAGCCCTCACTAGTGGGCAGACACCAGGGCTGGCTAGTGTAGCATTTGGGAAATCGATGGCACTAGAGAGTGTGCATGGCAGTGCAGAGGCTACTCTAATGCCACGGGTTGATATAGAGATGAAGGCAAGAGCTCACATGCTAGTAATATTAAGAAGTGTAGGCAGTGGGTCACCATCAAAAGGCAGCTGGTGGAGGGTCTCAGAGACACTGGAGTCAGATGTCATCTGGTGATCTAAGAGCAGGTAGTTCCTAGTACATGGCATCTGTTTTTTTGTAGCTGACAACCATGAGAATCACTATCCTGTGGCTGTGGTTCACTTTGAGGGGGGAAGGGGGTGTCAGGCTCCTGGTGGGTAGCTGTGAGTCCATACATGCCTGTGGATTGTCTGCTTGGCAAGAACCTATAGCATACCACCTTGAAAGAGGTGGCGCTCAGGTCACACCTGGAGATGTTGGGGTTAACTGAGTGCGTGTGCCAGATCACATGGTCTATGACTGCCTAAGAGGGCAGTCAAGTGGAGCTGAAACCTGGAAGAATGTCCCAGCAGCCTAACAAAAAGAGGGAGGGCAAGGGACATGGGAACCCGCTCCAGAGACTCTCACTCTCTTGGATGAGCCTGAAGGTGCCGCCCAAGAACCTACAGGGGAGGACATTGCAGCCCTGGGAAACCTAACTGAACTGATCAATTGGCAAAAGGAAGGGGGGTCCCACTAGAGAGGAGTTCTGGGCAGCGTAAATGGAGTGCCCTACTCGGGTGGGCCTACAGCAGCTAGTCAAAGCCAAGGCAACTGGAAACACCTCTTGTGATCACCTGATTAATTGGAAGAATCCTCTTTTGCAAGCCTAAGTTTCCAGATGACTGAAAGGATGCCCCAGATAGGCAGCATGCATCATCAAGGGTAGGTGATAAAACACACTGTTCAACCCTTGCTCACCCTTGGGTAGCTTGGCACTGAGCAGTCAGGTATCCGTCAGAAGCAATGTGTTAAGCAAGAGCACACAAACCCAATAAATATTCAACATGACACAAAATTGAGACTTCACACTTGACTTAGAGAAATGTAATTTACATTCAACACACACATTAAACAATGCAACATGAATATCATGCAGTTCTGGACATAAATAACATGTGACAATATTACTAGCAATACTAGGCCCAGTTCCTATTGATCAGATCTCGATAATATGCACACATGGGAAAAAGTCCTAGTCTAATACCCACCCAGCACCCTAATGCAGTGCAACATGTTGCCTGCCCCTGGCCCACCCTCACAATCCTAAAAATGCATACATACATACATAGAATTATAGAACTTTTAGCAGCACTGCGGAATGAGGCCACACAGGTATACCCATTGTTGAGAGGTTAAGTGCTTTTGGCAAAAGAACAACATTTTAATCAATAATGCCGACCAGTGTCCTGAAGCACAGGTGGTTTTCCAGACAGTCACTCCTGCATGCTCACTTTGCACTGCTACGCAAATTGACTGGTATCAGCATGGTCTGTAAGGGCACTTTCACATACAGAGGCACCTGACACCCTAATACGGTGCCGCTGATGCCAAACTGGACTATAGGTAACCCTCTGCACATCCCGTAGCTCCAAGTCTCCTGCCATCCAACAATTCAAACCCATTGTTCAATACAATCCGGATGAAAGCTCATCAGCCCCTCCCTCCGGATACAAGGCCGCTCATGGCTGAGGTCAAATCATGTTGGGGACCCAAGAAAGCCAGTGGAGATAGACAGTAAACATAAACAAGAAGCAGATATAACCAAAGGGGGTCTTGGCACCACTCAGGAAGTTCACCAGCAAGTTGCGAAGCCGAAACTGACCAAGAGCAACAAATTGTCCACCAGGACCTTCTGGCACTAGCGCAGTACTGCGCAGTCACGGAGCATCTTGATGTGTTTCCGTCCCTCCAGCCTAGTCAAATCCTCTCACTCCTACCTGGCACCATGAAGACTTCGGAAGGGACAGATAGGGAGAAGGCAGTTGGTCCACCATGTTGGGGCCAGCGAGGAAACAAACAGTGAATGGGGAACAAAACACAGGGGAGCCTCTCAGCTTGAGAGGCACCCCTTCTGGTACATATTAATCCGAGTTGTGCCCTGGCAATCTGGGCACAGGGTCTGCCACATGATGAGATGAGTTGCACCAGACACTTTAGGATACCGGACATACCTCCCTGGAAGTTAGGCACTATGTCTGGCACACCTTGATGTTGATTGCACCAGACCATTCCGGTCACACATACACATTTGCAAGTTCAGCAATGCCTCAAGAGATAGAATGAGACTCTGCAATTGTGCACCCCCTCTCCTCTGAGAGTCTCAACCTGTGAATCGGACACCGCAAACAGTAAGCATGCAGTTTGTGTGGCGCATGAGAGAAGTGCAATACAGTCAAAGAAGCCGGCCACTTTAGATCCCGCACCTGGTGAATCCACTCACCACCAACAAGACACTTATGCATATTGAGGTCCCTGCAGTACAGGAACTACTTTGCCTTAGATGTGGGCAATTTCTTGAATGCTGCACTAGGCACTCCGGTCTCCAGACATGATTCTGTAGGATCACTGACATAATATCGAGGGACATAATATCGACTATCAAAAATATCGTTGACAAAATATCGACAGACAAAATATCGACTTTGTATCTACAAACAGGTAAGTACTAAAATATCTAGTAAAAAATATTGTTTACAAAAATATAGTTTATAAAAATATCGACTTTATTAAAAACAATGTTAAATTAAATTAATATTAAAAATTAATTACTAAAATATACTTAAAAATACTTACATTACCTTATAATAATTAAATAATTAATGAAAGTTATAAAAAAAATTACAATCATATTTGTTAAAACATATAGATATAGTAACATAATATAATTAAATAATAATCAATGTTATTACCGTAGGATAGCGGAAGTGTAAAAATTACTATTCCCACTCCAGAGAGTGCAACAGTAGGGAAGGCATTGGATAGCGTAGGGGTTAAAATTACTATTCCCACTCCAGTGAGTGCAACAGTAGGGAAAGCATTGGATAGCGTAGGGGTAAAAATTACTATTCCCATTCCAGTGAGTGCAACAGTAGGGAAAGCATTGGATAGCGTAGGGGTAAAAATTACTATTCCAAATCCAAAGAGTGCAACAGTAGGGAAAGCGTTGGATAGCGTAGGGGTAAAAATTACTATTCCCACTCCAAAGAGTGCAACAGTAGGGAAAGCGTTGGATAGCGTAGAGGTAAAAATTACTATTCCCACTCCAGTGGGTGCAACAGTAGGGAAAGCGTTGGATAGCGTAGAGGTAAAAATTACTATTCCCACTCCAGTGGGTGCAACAGTAGGGAAAGCGTTGGATAGCGTAGGGGTAAAAATTACTATTCCCACTCCAGTGAGTGCAACAGTAGGGAAAGCGTTGGATAGCGTAGGGGTAAAAATTACTATTCCCACTCCAAAGAGTGCAACAGTAGGGAAAGCGTTGGATAGTCTAGGGGTTAAAATTACTATTCCCACTCCAAAGAGTGCAACAGTAGGGAAAGCATTGGATAGCGTAGGGGTTAAAATTACTATTCCCACTCCAAAGAGTGCAACAGTAGGGAAAGCGTTGGATAGCGTAGAGGTAAAAATTACTATTCCCACTCCAGTGGGTGCAACAGTAGGGAAAGCGTTGGATAGTGTAGGGGTAAACATTACTATTCCCACTCCAGTGGGTGCAACAGTAGGGAAAGCGTTGGATAGCGTAGTGGTAAAAATTACTGTTCCCACTCCAGTGAGTGCAACAGTAGGGAAAGCATTGGATAGCGTAGGGGTTAAATTACTATTCCCACTCCAGTGAGTGTAACAGTAGGGAAAGCATTGGATAGCGTAGGGGTAAAAAATACTATTCCAACTCCAGTGGGTGCAACTGTAGGGAAAGCGTTGGATAGCGTAAGGGTAAAAATTACTATTCCAACTCCAAAGAGTGCAACAGTAGGGAAAGCGTTGGATAGCGTAGAGGTAAAAAATACTATTCCCACTCCAGTGGGTGCAACAGTAGGGAAAGCGTTGGATAGCGTAGAGGTAAAAATTACTATTCCCACTCCAGTGGGTGCAACAGTATGGAAAGCGTTGGATAGCATAGGGGTAAAAATTACTATTCCCACTCCAAAGAGTGCAACAGTAGGGAAAGCGTTGGATAGTGTAGGGGTTAAAATTACTATTCCCACTCCAAAGAGTGCAACAGTAGGGAAATCATTGGATAGCGTAGGGGTTAAAATTACTATTCCCACTCCAAAGAGTGCAACAGTAGGGAAAGCGTTGGATAGCGTAGAGGTAAAACTTACTATTCCCACTCCAGTGGGTGCAATAGTAGGGAAAGCGTTGGATAGTGTAGGGGTAAAAATTACTATTCCCGCTCCAGTGGGTGCAACAGTAGGGAAAGCGTTGGATAGCGTAGTGGTAAAAATTACTGTTCCCACTCCAGTGAGTGCAACAGTAGGGAAAGCGTTGGATAGCGTAGAGGTAAAAATTACTATTCCCACTCCAGTGGGTGCAACAGTAGGGAAAGCGTTGGATAGCGTAGGGGTAAAAATTACTATCCCCACTCCAGTAAGTGCAACAGTAGGGAAAGCGTTGGATAGCGTAGTGGTAAACATTGCTATTCCCACTCCAGAGAGTGCAACAGTAGGGAAAGTAAATACTTCATATATTATTTAAAAAAATATAAATTAATATCTATTAAAAATAATTTAAAGTAATTACCAATTTAATTTAACAATTAATAAATTAAAATTACAAATTAAAATTAATTATTACTATTAGTTACCTATTAATCCAAATTAATTACAAATTAACAATTAATTAATTAACAATTAAAAATTATTTAACAATAAATTCAAATTAAATACAATTAAATAAATTGAATTATTTAATTAATAATAAATAAATTACTTCCCACCCTATTCCCCTATAAACCCACAACCCGCTACAGAAAATAAATTAGTACAATTAACATAATTGGCAATTAATCAATTAAATAAAATTGATTGGCAATTAAAATGTAATTAATTACCCATAAAAAATTAATTAACAATTAATTCTAAAAAATAACCATACATATTTTTACATATTTCATTAATTATAATTACATTACTTCCCACCCAATTCCCCGAAAAACCCACAACCCGCTAAAGAAAATAAATGAGTAAAATTAACATAATTAGCATTTAATCAATTAATTAAAATTAATTGCCAATTAAAATTTAACTAATTACCAAATATAAATTAATTAACAATTAACTAAAAATGAAGACCAATAAATAAATTAACATATTTAATTAATTATAATTACATTACTTCCCACCCTATTCCCCTATAAACCCACAACCCGCTCCAGAATTAAATTACGCAAAAATTAAAAAAACAAATTTCATTATTTAAAATTAATTATAACATAAATACATAATTTTCACACATATAATAACATAAAAAACACTATAAAAAATTAGATACTATTAAAAATTCGATAATTTTAATAACCTATATTATATACTTCGATATTTTAACTTTCTATATTTTTAACATTCAATATTACATTACTTACCTTAAAAATGATATTTTTGATGTCTATATTCTGTCCGTTCGATATTTTGTCCAGTCTATATTTTAAACTCGATATTATGTCCATTCGATATTTTGTAGTCGATATTATGTCTGTTTACCGATTCTGTAGTTTCAAGCTCACACTGTGCTGTCCAGCTTTCAGCAGGTGATCTGGGCAGTTAGGGGACAGATTGACATATGTCAATGGCAGATGGTGTTGGCTACCCGTAGGAGATCTTTCATATCCCTGAGACCTCTGAAAGAACAGGAGAACAGCCAACTGGTCCTTGGGAGCCCACTTTAGGGTGCAACACATCAGCAGGTAGTCGGCCCAGGCCAACCACTATTCAGGAAGGCATGCAGTCCATTCCAAAGGCAGTTATCCTCCATGTGCACAAGAGAGTCCTCTGGCAATGTGTACCATGCAGTCCAGATTCTCGGGTCCTGTATCTCCACAAGCGATTCTCTCCTCTTGGTAGGGTGGCACTGGGTAGTTCTGCCCATTGGGCCTTTAATGTTGGGTGAAGGTTCAAAGGGTATTCCTTTGATCCACAGATGTGTCCCCAAAATTCATGTCTTGTCTGCCATGAGGCCGTGAAATGCAGATCTCTAGCTTTATGAGGGTCTTGATCTGGCCCAAGAGGCCAAGTGTCACAATGACAAAGATTGGCTATCTCAATTGCATGCCCCATGGTTTATGGCTGTCACTGGGGTATGCCCAGTTGTACTCCCTCGGCCTCCGGTGTTGACCCGCGCTAAACACCATGGTACACAAACAGTTTGATGCATAGAAATGCCTACTTTCCATATGTCAAAAATAGAACGCCAGTGCTGATATGCATCAATTAAACAAATAATGTACCAACCAGAATCTGAACAGAAAATTCAAGGATGGGAATTGCTATTTAATAGCTTTTTATTTCAATTTTTTTAAGAAAGATAGATTTCTGTTTTTTAAATGGTCAAAAACAACGTATTCAAAAAGGAGGGACACATACAAGTGGGGAAACTTACGTTTTTTCTTCACACATTTGCTATTACACCCATATCACAGGCATTCAACAAACTTTCACACCATTCAGGGAAAAGACTATAGGAACATACATTATACTCTTAAAAACCATACATTTATAATTTCTACTTCTCAAAAAAACCATAAAGCCACACACTGCGAACACAGTATTATAATAATCAAAAAAACGACTTTTTTCAAGTGTACATTCGTTTCAAAATAATTTTTTTGACTTTCAACAATTCTTCGTAATGTACAGACGGGCTGGAAGAATTAATTAGACGACCAAGCCGTTTTCGCAGGTATATTGTGGCACAAAGCCTACGCGTTTCGAATCCCAATTGTTCTCTTTAGGATTCTCTTCAGGGCCTCGAGTACTATCTAGACAGAACACAATCAAAAATGAGACACAAACAGTGAATTAATAAAACATAAATGCTAGGTGACAACCACAACAACAAATAAGCAGATCAGGGTTCACCTTTTTAAACAATTTTTTGATGTAGACCAACTCTCAAGAAACCCACTCAGGTTGCCCAACCCACACTCTCTGAGGCTTACCAATGGAGGAAAAAACGAGAGAACATCCAGATGGTGGAGGAGGGTCGTTAATAAGGAGCAAGGAACCGTATCTGCAAGATGGAGGAACATGTCTTAATTCAGTTCATTCAAAAGATTGAAATGTAGACTAAGAGCCCACAGCAAGTCGGTGATACTTGCCTTAATAAGGTGTTTGTGCTGTTTACGGTGTTCCAATTGAAGACCAGGGCAGTGCACGGATGTGGTCAAGATGCAGCTGTCTATGTATTTTAAAAAAATAAAAATAAGAATATCTGAGAGTTTTATTCTTATTTAGGTATGCCTTTGCATTAACTGGGAATGCGTTCGCTGAACATTCAAGTTTAGCACTTAATAAAGAAGAGAGGCTTCATGATGTCACAAAAGCTGAGTGCGACGGAGTTGTGGCATAAGAAATGCACTATTTGCCGTCGTGTCTTAATCGGCAGGCAAGATTTTTCCTTACCTGAAGTGAATTTCAGGCTACTGCTGGCAGTCTGGCAGAGGCACGCCTGCAAGCACTTTTTTTCTTTCTTCTGTGCCGATGGGGATTGAATTGGACGACCGAATTGCGGCGTCTTTTAAATTTCTGTAACAGGATACAGGGGTAATCAAAAGAAAGTCGTGGAGGGCTACATAGCGGATGATAGCGGCACTGTTAAGCATTTTAATTCGGGGCTCACCGTGATGTATATAAACTCCCGGATA
Source organism: Lissotriton helveticus (assembly GCF_964261635.1). Taxonomy (NCBI): domain Eukaryota; kingdom Metazoa; phylum Chordata; class Amphibia; order Caudata; family Salamandridae; genus Lissotriton; species Lissotriton helveticus. The sequence continues at coordinate 947,754,336 of NC_136068.1, forward strand.
ACTGGCTCGGATTTAGGCTGTAGCCGACGCCATGCCGTTCACTAGATATAATTACAAAAAGACACATTTTAGTGTCTACACTCTAATAAATAATTAAGGACCACCCCTCATTCGAACATTTTATGGACGAAATTGAGCCACCCCTGGCTAAATCTGTTTACCTCAAATTTAGGTATGGGGTTCTATAGATCAAAGCAAATACGTGCCGGTGGGGAGGAACAAGTAAAGATCCTTATTGCACTTCATGTGACCTAAAATTGAAAGAAGACGAGGCTCACATCCTCTTCTTTTGTTCGTTATACGTATCATCTCGCAAAAAATGGATATTACCCCTTTGTAAAAACCTGGGAACACGTTCATACAAAGAGGCAGAGCGTATACTTAGATCCTCGAACAGTAGGTTAATAGTATTTGGGTTGAGTAGGTACCTCCATGGTGTTTGCATAATTAGAAAGAAACTTGGAATGTTACTGTAGAAACAACATGATTTTAATTCTCTGGCTTTTAAATATTTATAATTGTATATAATTGTTCTTAATAATTGACTTGGTCTAGTAAAAAACCCCGGCATGTATAATCTCCTTAAAATATATGATCAATTAATTATCTCACAATTGAATCTTGCACCTACTTGTACTTTTGCACATATGAATGTTTGTAAAGTTTAATGATTGAACTAATTTTAATGATTATTATGTGTACTATATGCGTGTTGGCTTTATGACAAAGTGTCGAATAAAAGCTTTTACAACAATAAATATATCAGCGTGGGTGTCCAGCTAACTGGCAGTACTTACTTAGTTCTCAGGAAAAACGACGTAAATCAGCTGGCGTTTCTGGTAGCACTGCTTCTTCGCCCATGCGCATAGCATACCGTGGCGAGACACTTTCCAGTTTATAAAGGGGCATGACGGGAAGCACTGCCTGCTCCTTAAAGGGATACCGTGCACAGGGTGGTATTACCGCGTTTTGAGGCAATCTAGCACCCACTGGGGCTGTAATATTTCTCTCACTCACCCGGGGTGTCACCTCCATGGGTGGAACTATCCGATTTCAAAATCACAGCTCCATTAGACACAATACATGCACGATCAAGAAGGCCACTTTGAAATTGAGTGGCAAAATTCAGGGTAATGCATGTGCTGTGTATTTACAATTTGAAGATTTCACTGAATTCATTCAGACCAGAGATCGCTGTATCAAATTTCACAATTAAAAAGGCTTCCCGTTTGGAGAGTTGTACGTTAACATCACCTCCACGGGGGTCCTTCTCAATTCTTGATATTACAGTCCATTTGAGATCACTAATTGCATGTTGCATTTTTGTCCAATGTTGGACCAATGGGGCGTTTTCTACTTTATTCTTGAGTCTTGATTTGTGCTGGGAAATGCGTTGACGCACTTCTTGACTGGTTTTTCCTATGTATAATTGCTGGCAGGGGCATATAATGCCATAGACCACACACTTAGACTTACAATTGCTGAAGGTGTTATGTTTCCAGTAGATCCCGTTATGCTGGAATAGGGAACCTTCAATTGTGGATTCGCAACAAAGACAAGTTCCACATCTGTGGTGTCCAATTATGGGTGGCAAGCGCATCATTTGGCGCAATGTGGGTGGTCTGGGAGCAGGCATAGCTGCACGGACAATATGGTTGGCAATGTTGTTTTCCTTTTTAAAGGCAAACAGAGGTGGATCTTTAAGGCTCTCATCTAAGTTTTCAACTAGATGCCAATTTTGTCCAATGATCCGTTTTAGCTGGTTAGCATTGGGGCAAAAAGTAGTGACACATACCTGTCGCTTTACATTGGTCTTTTCTTTGCGTTCTAGTAGTGCTTCCCGTGGTGTCCACCGAGCTCTCTTCATGCAGTTTTTAACTAGCCTTTTGGGGTAACCCCTATCGCATAACTTTGATATCAGTTTATCAGCGTGATGGTTGAAGTCCTCCTTAAACGTACAGTTCCGGCGGACTCGCAGGAACTGCCCGTAAGGAAGATTTTCTTTTAGGCTTCTGGGGTGGTGGCTATTGAACATTAGAGATTTGTTGCGGTCAGTAGATTTTACAAATAATGTGGTGGCCAACTTGCCTTCTTTTGGGAAAACCTCAACATCAAGGAATGAGATTCTGCTGGTAGACTGGGTTAGGCTGAACTTGATATCTGCAGTCCTGGAATTTAGCCATTGATGAAAAGCTGTTAAAGTGTCATCATCTCCTGTCCATATCATGAACACATCATCAATAAATCGGAGCCACGCTCCGATATATTGATGGAAGGGATTGTTAGAGTGTATATAGGTATCCTCGTACATAGACATGAAGAGCACCGCCAGCTCCGGCGCAAAGGGGCAGCCCATAGCCACCCCTTTGGTTTGGTAGTAGAATTCACCGTTGAAACAAAAATAGTTTCTCTTGAGGGCAAATGATGCAAGTCGTACCAAGAATTCAGTCGGTACTTGCACTGGACGTGATCTTTGATCTAGAAAGTGTGACAGGACCGCTACTGCTTCATCCTGCGGGATCTGTGTGTACAGCGATGTCACGTCTAAGGTGACTAAAATATCACTGTATTCACGGTAGTTGATGTTAGCCAGTTTATTTATGAAGTCTGTGGTGTCTTGTAGGTAGGATCGCACCTGACCCATAAATTCCTTTAAGAAACAGTCCACGTATTTGGCAATCGGCTCAAGCAGAGAGCCACATCCTGCCACGATGGGCCTGCCTGGCGGGTTGTTCGGATCTTTATGGATTTTGGGTAATACGTAGAACATCGGGATTTTGGGGTACTTGATTTTTAGGTATTCCAGCTCTTTAGGACCAACAAATCCTTGATCAAATCCTTCCTGTATTAAAATGAATAACTCATTTTGAAGGTCTGTCGTAGGGTCTTTGCCTATCTTGCGGTAGCAGTTGACATCATCTAGCTGCCGCATTACTTCGATGGTATAATTGTCGGTGTCCCATATAACTATGGCACCGCCTTTGTCGGCCTGTTTAACTATTATTGAGGTGTCATTCTTTAAGTTGTTTAATGCAGTCATCTGCTGTTTGGTGGTGTTGAATTTTATAAACTTCCTCTGTTTTTCCATGGCTGAGATAGCAGAAAGGACACTTCTTTCGAAAGTCACAAGTTCTTTCGGAATTTTATTCACAGGGGGGCAGAAGGTAGATCTATTTCTCAAACCAGTGACTTCCACCGGTCTTTGTGTGGAACTATCACTAAAAAATAGGGTGAGCCGTAGTTTTCTACAAAATTCAATGAACTCAGACTTCATTTTCACGAAGTCGGTTCTTTTTGAAGGTACAAACGATAAACCTTTTGCCAAGATGTCTTCCTCTTCTCGTGTAAGAACCTTCTTTGACAGGTTGAAAATGGGCGACGCTTTTAATTTTTGTAGTGCTGGCGTCGTGTCTTCATCTCCCATGGTATCGTAAATCTCGCCCTGCCTCTCGGGCGTATCTGGCCTCTCCCTAAAAAATGAGGGTTAGAGGATTGCCCTTGTTGCTGTTGGTTGGCGTTCCAATTTTTATTTCGGTTAGGGCGGTTGTAATTGCCACTAGTATCACTATCTGTCCCTGACGACGATGTATCTGAGAAAGAGATAAACTGTTTCCTAGATCTCCCTTGGTTATCCGAGAGAAAGCGTCGTGATTCTGCTTTCGAGTAAAAGTCCCCTTGGAGATACGGGTATATATTCTCCAATGAAAAGTTTTTTTTGTCTTTCTCGAATTGATTACTTTTCTGTGTTATAGTGTAATCTTTAAACTCTTGTATCTCTTTCGCTACTTTCTCTAGTAATGTTTTAGCATCAGCTATGGTAGGGTTAATACTGATCTCAGCCTCTAATTTGGCAATTTCTGCTAGTTCTTCCTTTGAAATTCTTACAGCAGTCTCTACCGTTAGGACCATTAGGTCTCTGCTGCATTTAGTTTCTATGAATGAAAAGCCTTTTTTGAAAATAGGGTCCTCTGTGAAGATAACTGGTATATTTTTAATTTGTAACCCACCTGGGATCGTACCTTCCTTAAGATGTTGTAACAGGAAGTGTCCGTGGAGGTCTGTCCTGATCTGTTTCTTTTTTAAGCGAAGCAACTTATCGGCCTCGTTAGATGATGTCGCAGTCTCACTTAAGGTAACCGACGCGAATATGGGAGGGTCACTGATGAGGTTCCTGATGTGGTCTTCTGAGTATGCAAAGGTGTCCTTCTCTGCCATTTATTTATAATTGAAAAAAGAGGAAAGAAACCAGTTTAAGACACTAAACAAAAAAGTACAAATAACAATGAAAATAATACTAATACTAATCACACGTGTACAGGAACTGAAACAAGTGGATACTTAATGTAAGGAGGGAAATCTTCAACCTACACTTCAAAATGAATGAAGTTCACACAATACCTCGCGGGCCTGCGCCTGCTATAATAATTGGAAAGCAACTACGGGTGGGCTCTAATCAGCAAGGCTGAGCCAAATTATCAAAAAACAAAAATAGAACGCCAGTGCTGATATGCATCAATTAAACAAATAATGTACCAACCAGAACCTGAACAGAAAATTCAAGGACAGGAATTGCTATTTAATAGCTTTTTATTTCAATTTTTTTAAGAAAGATAGATTTCTGTTTTTTAAATGGTCAAAAACAACGTATTCAAAAAGGAGGGACACATACAAGTGGGGAAACTTACGTTTTTTCTTCACACATTCGCTATTACGCCCATATCACAGGCATTCAACAAACTTTCACACCATTCAGGGAAAAGACTATAGGAACATACATTATACTCTTAAAAACCATACATTTATAATTTCTACTTCTCAAAAAAACCATAAAGCCACACACTGCGAACACAGTATTATAATAATCAAAAAAACGACTTTTTTCAAGTGTACATTCGTTTCAAAATAATTTTTTTGACTTTCAACAATTCTTCGTAATGTACAGACGGGCTGGAAGAATTAATTAGACGACCAAGCCGTTTTCGCAGGTATATTGTGGCACAAAGCCTACGCGTTTCGAATCCCAATTGTTCTCTTTAGGATTCTCTTCAGGGCCTCGAGTACTATCTAGACAGAACACAATCAAAAATGAGACACAAACAGTGAATTAATAAAACATAAATGCTAGGTGACAACCACAACAACAAATAAGCAGATCAGGGTTCACCTTTTAAACAATTTTTTGATGTAGACCAACTCTCAAGAAACCCACTCAGGTTGCCCAACCCACACTCTCTGAGGCTTACCAATGGAGGAAAAAACGAGAGAACATCCAGATGGTGGAGGAGGGTCGTTAATAAGGAGCAAGGAACCGTATCTGCAAGATGGAGGAACATGTCTTAATTCAGTTCATTCAAAAGATTGAAATGTAGACTAAGAGCCCACAGCAAGTCGGTGATACTTGCCTTAATAAGGTGTTTGTGCTGTTTACGGTGTTCCAATTGAAGACCAGGGCAGTGCACGGATGTGGTCAAGATGCAGCTGTCTATGTATTTTAAAAAAATAAAAATAAGAATATCTGAGAGTTTTATTCTTATTTAGGTATGCCTTTGCATTAACTGGGAATGCGTTCGCTGAACATTCAAGTTTAGCACTTAATAAAGAAGAGAGGCTTCATGATGTCACAAAAGCTGAGTGCGACGGAGTTGTGGCATAAGAAATGCACTATTTGCCGTCGTGTCTTAATCGGCAGGCAAGATTTTTCCTTACCTGAAGTGAATTTCAGGCTACTGCTGGCAGTCTGGCAGAGGAGGTGACACCCCGGGTGAGTGAGAGAAATATTACAGCCCCAGTGGGTGCTAGATTGCCTCAAAACGCGGTAATACCACCCTGTGCACAGTATCCCTTTAAGGAGCAGGCAGTGCTTCCCGTCATGCCCCTTTATAAACTGGAAAGTGTCTCGCCACGGTATGCTATGCGCATGGGCGAAGAAGCAGTGCTACCAGAAACGCCAGCTGATTTACGTCGTTTTTCCTGAGAACTAAGTAAGTACTGCCAGTTAGCTGGACACCCACGCTGATATATTTATTAGAGTGTAGACACTAAAATGTGTCTTTTTGTAATTATATCTAGTGAACGGCATGGCGTCGGCTACAGCCTAAATCCGAGCCAGTTATCCGGGAGTTTATATACATCACGGTGAGCCCCGAATTAAAATGCTTAACAGTGCCGCTATCATCCGCTATGTAGCCCTCCACGACTTTCTTTTGATTACCCCTGTATCCTGTTACAGAAATTTAAAAGACGCCGCAATTCGGTCGTCCAATTCAATCCCCATCGGCACAGAAGAAAGAAAAAAAGTGCTTGCAGGCGTGCCTCTGCCAGACTGCCAGCAGTAGCCTGAAATTCACTTCAGGTAAGGAAAAATCTTGCCTGCCGATTAAGACACGACGGCAAATAGTGCATTTCTTATGCCACAACTCCGTCGCACTCAGCTTTTGTGACATCATGAAGCCTCTCTTCTTTATTAAGTGCTAAACTTGAATGTTCAGCGAACGCATTCCCAGTTAATGCAAAGGCATACCTAAATAAGAATAAAACTCTCAGATATTCTTATTTTTATTTTTTTAAAATACATAGACAGCTGCATCTTGACCACATCCGTGCACTGCCCTGGTCTTCAATTGGAACACCGTAAACAGCACAAACACCTTATTAAGGCAAGTATCACCGACTTGCTGTGGGCTCTTAGTCTACATTTCAATCTTTTGAATGAACTGAATTAAGACATGTTCCTCCATCTTGCAGATACGGTTCCTTGCTCCTTATTAACGACCCTCCTCCACCATCTGGATGTTCTCTCGTTTTTTCCTCCATTGGTAAGCCTCAGAGAGTGTGGGTTGGGCAACCTGAGTGGGTTTCTTGAGAGTTGGTCTACATCAAAAAATTGTTTAAAAGGTGAACCCTGATCTGCTTATTTGTTGTTGTGGTTGTCACCTAGCATTTATGTTTTATTAATTCACTGTTTGTGTCTCGTTTTTGATTGTGTTCTGTCTAGATAGTACTCGAGGCCCTGAAGAGAATCCTAAAGAGAACAATTGGGATTCGAAACGCGTAGGCTTTGTGCCACAATATACCTGCGAAAACGGCTTGGTCGTCTAATTAATTCTTCCAGCCCGTCTGTACATTACGAAGAATTGTTGAAAGTCAAAAAAATTATTTTGAAACGAATGTACACTTGAAAAAAGTTGTTTTTTTGATTATTATAATACTGTGTTCGCAGTGTGTGGCTTTATGGTTTTTTTGAGAAGTAGAAATTATAAATGTATGGTTTTTAAGAGTATAATGTATGTTCCTATAGTCTTTTCCCTGAATGGTGTGAAAGTTTGTTGAATGCCTGTGATATGGGTGTAATAGCGAATGTGTGAAGAAAAAACGTAAGTTTCCCCACTTGTATGTGTCCCTCCTTTTTGAATACGTTGTTTTTGACCATTTAAAAAACAGAAATCTATCTTTCTTAAAAAAATTGAAATAAAAAGCTATTAAATAGCAATTCCCGTCCTTGAATTTTCTGTTCAGGTTCTGGTTGGTACATTATTTGTTTAATTGATGCATATCAGCACTGGCGTTCTATTTTTGTTTTTTGATAATTTGGCTCAGCCTTGCTGATTAGAGCCCACCCGTAGTTGCTTTCCAATTATTATAGCAGGCGCAGGCCCGCGAGGTATTGTGTGAACTTCATTCATTTTGAAGTGTAGGTTGAAGATTTCCCTCCTTACATTAAGTATCCACTTGTTTCAGTTCCTGTACACGTGTGATTAGTATTAGTATTATTTTCATTGTTATTTGTACTTTTTTGTTTAGTGTCCTAAACTGGTTTCTTTCCTCTTTTTTCATTTATAAATAAATGGCAGAGAAGGACACCTTTGCATACTCAGAAGACCACATCAGGAACCTCATCAGTGACCCTCCCATATTCGCGTCGGTTACCTTAAGTGAGACTGCGACATCATCTAACGAGGCCGATAAGTTGCTTCGCTTAAAAAAGAAACAGATCAGGACAGACCTCCACGGACACTTCCTGTTACAACATCTTAAGGAAGGTACGATCCCAGGTGGGTTACAAATTAAAAATATACCAGTTATCTTCACAGAGGACCCTATTTTCAAAAAAGGCTTTTCATTCATAGAAACTAAATGCAGCAGAGACCTAATGGTCCTAACGGTAGAGACTGCTGTAAGAATTTCAAAGGAAGAACTAGCAGAAATTGCCAAATTAGAGGCTGAGATCAGTATTAACCCTACCATAGCTGATGCTAAAACATTACTAGAGAAAGTAGCGAAAGAGATACAAGAGTTTAAAGATTACACTATAACACAGAAAAGTAATCAATTCGAGAAAGACAAAAAAAACTTTTCATTGGAGAATATATACCCGTATCTCCAAGGGGACTTTTACTCGAAAGCAGAATCACGACGCTTTCTCTCGGATAACCAAGGGAGATCTAGGAAACAGTTTATCTCTTTCTCAGATACATCGTCGTCAGGGACAGATAGTGATACTAGTGGCAATTACAACCGCCCTAACCGAAATAAAAATTGGAACGCCAACCAACAGCAACAAGGGCAATCCTCTAACCCTCATTTTTTAGGGAGAGGCCAGATACGCCCGAGAGGCAGGGCGAGATTTACGATACCATGGGAGATGAAGACACGACGCCAGCACTACAAAAATTAAAAGCGTCGCCCATTTTCAACCTGTCAAAGAAGGTTCTTACACGAGAAGAGGAAGACATCTTGGCAAAAGGTTTATCGTTTGTACCTTCAAAAAGAACCGACTTCGTGAAAATGAAGTCTGAGTTCATTGAATTTTGTAGAAAACTACGGCTCACCCTATTTTTTAGTGATAGTTCCACACAAAGACCGGTGGAAGTCACTGGTTTGAGAAATAGATCTACCTTCTGCCCCCCTGTGAATAAAATTCCGAAAGAACTTGTGACTTTCGAAAGAAGTGTCCTTTCTGCTATCTCAGCCATGGAAAAACAGAGGAAGTTTATAAAATTCAACACCACCAAACAGCAGATGACTGCATTAAACAACTTAAAGAATGACACCTCAATAATAGTTAAACAGGCCGACAAAGGCGGTGCCATAGTTATATGGGACACCGACAATTATACCATCGAAGTAATGCGGCAGCTAGATGATGTCAACTGCTACCGCAAGATAGGCAAAGACCCTACGACAGACCTTCAAAATGAGTTATTCATTTTAATACAGGAAGGATTTGATCAAGGATTTGTTGGTCCTAAAGAGCTGGAATACCTAAAAATCAAGTACCCCAAAATCCCGATGTTCTACGTATTGCCCAAAATCCATAAAGATCCGAACAACCCGCCAGGCAGGCCCATCGTGGCAGGATGTGGCTCTCTGCTTGAGCCGATTGCCAAATACGTGGACTGTTTCTTAAAGGAATTTATGGGTCAGGTGCGATCCTACCTACAAGACACCACAGACTTCATAAATAAACTGGCTAACATCAACTACCGTGAATACAGTGATATTTTAGTCACCTTAGACGTGACATCGCTGTACACACAGATCCCGCAGGATGAAGCAGTAGCGGTCCTGTCACACTTTCTAGATCAAAGATCACGTCCAGTGCAAGTACCGACTGAATTCTTGGTACGACTTGCATCATTTGCCCTCAAGAGAAACTATTTTTGTTTCAACGGTGAATTCTACTACCAAACCAAAGGGGTGGCTATGGGCTGCCCCTTTGCGCCGGAGCTGGCGGTGCTCTTCATGTCTATGTACGAGGATACCTATATACACTCTAACAATCCCTTCCATCAATATATCGGAGCGTGGCTCCGATTTATTGATGATGTGTTCATGATATGGACAGGAGATGATGACACTTTAACAGCTTTTCATCAATGGCTAAATTCCAGGACTGCAGATATCAAGTTCAGCCTAACCCAGTCTACCAGCAGAATCTCATTCCTTGATGTTGAGGTTTTCCCAAAAGAAGGCAAGTTGGCCACCACATTATTTGTAAAATCTACTGACCGCAACAAATCTCTAATGTTCAATAGCCACCACCCCAGAAGCCTAAAAGAAAATCTTCCTTACGGGCAGTTCCTGCGAGTCCGCCGGAACTGTACGTTTAAGGAGGACTTCAACCATCACGCTGATAAACTGATATCAAAGTTATGCGATAGGGGTTACCCCAAAAGGCTAGTTAAAAACTGCATGAAGAGAGCTCGGTGGACACCACGGGAAGCACTACTAGAACGCAAAGAAAAGACCAATGTAAAGCGACAGGTATGTGTCACCACTTTTTGCCCCAATGCTAACCAGCTAAAACGGATCATTGGACAAAATTGGCATCTAGTTGAAAACTTAGATGAGAGCCTTAAAGATCCACCTCTGTTTGCCTTTAAAAAGGAAAACAACATTGCCAACCATATTGTCCGTGCAGCTATGCCTGCTCCCAGACCACCCACATTGCGCCAAATGATGCGCTTGCCACCCATAATTGGACACCACAGATGTGGAACTTGTCTTTGTTGCGAATCCACAATTGAAGGTTCCCTATTCCAGCATAACGGGATCTACTGGAAACATAACACCTTCAGCAATTGTAAGTCTAAGTGTGTGGTCTATGGCATTATATGCCCCTGCCAGCAATTATACATAGGAAAAACCAGTCAAGAAGTGCGTCAACGCATTTCCCAGCACAAATCAAGACTCAAGAATAAAGTAGAAAACGCCCCATTGGTCCAACATTGGACAAAAATGCAACATGCAATTAGTGATCTCAAATGGACTGTAATATCAAGAATTGAGAAGGACCCCCGTGGAGGTGATGTTAACGTACAACTCTCCAAACGGGAAGCCTTTTTAATTGTGAAATTTGATACAGCGATCTCTGGTCTGAATGAATTCAGTGAAATCTTCAAATTGTAAATACACAGCACATGCATTACCCTGAATTTTGCCACTCAATTTCAAAGTGGCCTTCTTGATCGTGCATGTATTGTGTCTAATGGAGCTGTGATTTTGAAATCGGATAGTTCCACGCATGGAGGTGACACCCCGGGTGAGTGAGAGAAATATTACAGCCCCAGTGGGTGCTAGATTGCCTCAAAACGCGGTAATACCACCCTGTGCACGGTATCCCTTTAAGGAGCAGGCAGTGCTTCCCGTCATGCCCCTTTATAAACTGGAAAGTGTCTCGCCACGGTATGCTATGCGCATGGGCGAAGAAGCAGTGCTACCAGAAACGCCAGCTGATTTACGTCGTTTTTCCTGAGAACTAAGTAAGTACTGCCAGTTAGCTGGACACCCACGCTGATATATTTATTAGAGTGTAGACACTAAAATGTGTCTTTTTGTAATTATATCTAGTGAACGGCATGGCGTCGGCTACAGCCTAAATCCGAGCCAGTTATCCGGGAGTTTATATACATCACGGTGAGCCCCGAATTAAAATGCTTAACAGTGCCGCTATCATCCGCTATGTAGCCCTCCACGACTTTCTTTTGATTACCCCTGTATCCTGTTACAGAAATTTAAAAGACGCCGCAATTCGGTCGTCCAATTCAATCCCCATCGGCACAGAAGAAAGAAAAAAAGTGCTTGCAGGCGTGCCTCTGCCAGACTGCCAGCAGTAGCCTGAAATTCACTTCAGGTAAGGAAAAATCTTGCCTGCCGATTAAGACACGACGGCAAATAGTGCATTTCTTATGCCACAACTCCGTCGCACTCAGCTTTTGTGACATCATGAAGCCTCTCTTCTTTATTAAGTGCTAAACTTGAATGTTCAGCGAACGCATTCCCAGTTAATGCAAAGGCATACCTAAATAAGAATAAAACTCTCAGATATTCTTATTTTTATTTTTTTAAAATACATAGACAGCTGCATCTTGACCACATCCGTGCACTGCCCTGGTCTTCAATTGGAACACCGTAAACAGCACAAACACCTTATTAAGGCAAGTATCACCGACTTGCTGTGGGCTCTTAGTCTACATTTCAATCTTTTGAATGAACTGAATTAAGACATGTTCCTCCATCTTGCAGATACGGTTCCTTGCTCCTTATTAACGACCCTCCTCCACCATCTGGATGTTCTCTCATTTTTTCCTCCATTGGTAAGCCTCAGAGAGTGTGGGTTGGGCAACCTGAGTGGGTTTCTTGAGAGTTGGTCTACATCAAAAAATTGTTTAAAAGGTGAACCCTGATCTGCTTATTTGTTGTTGTGGTTGTCACCTAGCATTTATGTTTTATTAATTCACTGTTTGTGTCTCATTTTTGATTGTGTTCTGTCTAGATAGTACTCGAGGCCCTGAAGAGAATCCTAAAGAGAACAATTGGGATTCGAAACGCGTAGGCTTTGTGCCACAATATACCTGCGAAAACGGCTTGGTCGTCTAATTAATTCTTCCAGCCCGTCTGTACATTACGAAGAATTGTTGAAAGTCAAAAAAATTATTTTGAAACGAATGTACACTTGAAAAAAGTCGTTTTTTTGATTATTATAATACTGTGTTCGCAGTACGTGGCTTTATGGTTTTTTTGAGAAGTAGAAATTATAAATGTATGGTTTTTAAGAGTATAATGTATGTTCCTATAGTCTTTTCCCTGAATGGTGTGAAAGTTTGTTGAATGCCTGTGATATGGGTGTAATAGCGAATGTGTGAAGAAAAAACGTAAGTTTCCCCACTTGTATGTGTCCCTCCTTTTTGAATACGTTGTTTTTGACCATTTAAAAAACAGAAATCTATCTTTCTTAAAAAAATTGAAATAAAAAGCTATTAAATAGCAATTCCCGTCCTTGAATTTTCTGTTCAGGTTCTGGTTGGTACATTATTTGTTTAATTGATGCATATCAGCACTGGCATTCTATTTTTGTTTTTTGATAATTTGGCTCAGCCTTGCTGATTAGAGCCCACCCGTAGTTGCTTTCCAAATACTTTCCACATGTGGCATTTCCACACAAGATATGTAAAACCCACTATTACCATTGGAACAGGTTTGGCCTAGACAATCTTTTGATAGGAAACATCACAAGGCTGTTCCTCTGCAAATTATTATTGTAGCTGGAAAGACAGGCAACCCCTTCTCCTTGCTAACTCAAAGAAGGAGCAAGCCCCCTCGATAGGGGAACCCTTGTGGGCTTTTTCTTTCTACCTGGGGGTGCCTGCCCAGCCATTCACCTTGCATTCAAAGTGTAGGTGAAAGGCCCCCTTCAAATAGACCATGTTTGTTACAGGTCAGCCAGAGTACACGCTGTGGCAGGTCAGACAATGTTTAGAAGCACAGTCCATGTGAGTGCACACACCGGCCTGCAATAGCAGGTCAGACACATAGGTGAACCATACAAGTAGTGCAAGTGTGCACCCAGGCCTCAATGACAGGCCTGACCTACGTGTACAAAGATCATGGCCACACCCCTTTCTAACATGTATCGCAAGGGTGAGCGCACTTTCACACTGCAGTACAGTGGGAAAGGGCCCAGAGCCTCGAGGCTCCACAAGACAACCAGCACACACACCGGCTTGCAGTGGCAGGCCAGCGGCCTGGGTCTCCAGGACACGCGAGGTGTTTGGGCACTATTCAGTTGCCACTAGAGGTCCAGATTCACACTAAGCACTTCCTTGAGGCCAATGTATACACCAGCCTGTCTTGGAAGACTGATGACAGGGGCTTAGAAACATCACTGGTGCAAGGGCTCCGGCTGACAATCACTAGCAGGTCAGACACAGGCCCAGAACAACCTTGGTGCTAGCACACCCATCACTTGTCATGACAGGCGGACTTTCGATTTCACCCCCTCAACTAAGCACTAGTCCCTAAGGGGGTAGGAGGGGTGCACGCACTCCCACACTGCACCAACAATGTGGCAGTGCTCTGGGTTCTACAGCACAATGGGGACCTCTGCAACCTCAGAAGGTGTCCCATTGAGAGTAAATTACCTCCAAGGTCCCCTCACATACCCTGAGCTTCCCACCTCAGGTCATACATTCTTTGGGGCGGCTCCGGCAATAGAGGAGTACACCTCTGGTTTGGCTCATCCATGGAGAAGTCAACCTGGGTAGAAGGCAGGATTGGTAGGCGAGTCCAGTGGGTCATGATCTTTGCCACAATCAAATGATTTTTTTTAACAAAGAGAGATTAGTCCCTCTTCCCAACCTGTTTAGAAGCTACTGCACAGCAGTGCATCACCTTTGGTGCACTTACATACTCTGCAGTAATTACTGCATAGTATGTAAGTGCATAGAGGGGAATGCACTGCAGTGATTTATAAACAGGGTGGGAAGAGGGAGCAATCCCTCTATGTTTAAAAACGACTTCAGTTTAAAATTTAATCTGCAATATTTTTTAAACATAGAGAGACTTCTCCCTCTTTCCACCTTGTTTAGAAAGTATATAAGGGTGCAGAGAAGTGCAGTGTCTAAACTTAGCGAGGCTGTTCCCTTTTCTCATCATGATAAGTCCTTCTACATTTACAAACCACATAGTTACCACTCAACGCCCTTACATGCATGCTATTTTCTTAGGCAAAATGCATAATTGCATCTGTTTTTGGATGCAAGGGTGCATTTTGAGGTAAGAAAATAATACACAATACCCACATCACCCCTTTGCAGAATTCTGAAGAATCTAGTAGAATTTGTATGTAATTCTGAGTGATTCTGCAGAATTAAACTCACAAATTCTGCTCACCCCTACTCAGGTCCCCTTGGAACTTTTTAAGGGGTTTACATGTCAATTGTTTCAAACCCCACTTCAAGAGGTCCAAGGTAACCATGCTCCTGGTTACAGTTGATGGGGTGGGGGAGAAGAGTGAACCTCTTACTGACTTCCTTTCTTCCAAGGAGCAGGATAGGTCACTGTAAGATATCAGCCTCTCCCCTACCTTCATCTTAGAGCAACAGAGGAACTTGTTTCCTTCCTGCACATAAACAATCAATTAAAAAAAATGATATTTTGCAACTTCTATGTGTGCTGCATAAAGCAGCCCACATAGAAGTTTCAAAATGCCATTTAAGATTGTTTATGTGCAGGGAGAGACACCTTTTTGCACATAAACAATCTTCCCCAACAAACACAGACACCCTTGCACGATGGTGCAAGCGTGTCTGTGTTGGCACAAGGCAGCTAAAATTAGCGCCAGCGCAGGGGGAAACACAGGGCTGCACAATATCCTTTTAAATATGGTGCAGCACTGCATTAAGCCAAGGTGACTCACGCCGCACTCCGCCACTTCCTCATAAATATGCCCCTGAGTGTCTCATAAGTGGCTTTGTGAAGCTGAAAATCATTTTGATTCGTGGAATCACTGCTTGCCTTCTCTACTCTGATGGGGTCAGGATTAACTTACTAACAAATCCTAGCATTTAATGAAGGCAAAATGATTATATGGCTATACTTACACCATTGACCCCACCCACCTCGCCGGACACACACTCGACGCGTCTTCTCATCCAGCAAAGACATCGCCTTCAGCCACGCCACAGGACTCCACTGGACGGACCACAGCTGCGTCCACTTCACCTTCAGAAGAACGACGACCCACCACCACCAGCAACAGGTTGCCCGAAGAAGCTGGAACAAGATCACAGCCGACCAGCTCGCCGCTTCCCTGAGTCAGCACCCCCCCGCCAGCTCAGCGAACCCCAGCCAGGCCGCCGACAACCTCACGAAGTGGATCAGCAACTGCGCGGATGAACTCGCCCCTCTGAGTACCCCGCCCAGCAGACCCGGCAGCAAGAAAGCCCCATGGTTCACCGACAAACTCAAGACCTCCAAGAAGAACTGCCGAGCCCTCGAGAAAGTCTGGAGAAGGGAACCAACACCGGACAACATGACCACCCTCAAGCTTGCCACTCGGAAGCACCACCAACTGATCCGCGCCACCAAGAAAACTGCATTCAAGGACAGACTGGACAACAACGCACACAACTGCAAGGAACTCTTCAACATCGTGAAAGAGCTCTCCAACCCCAACGCCGGAAACAACGACATCACCCCATCGCAAGACCTCTGCAACTCCCTCGCCTCCTACTTCCACAACAAGATCGCGGACATACACAACAGCTTCAGCAGTCAACCATCGCACACAACGACCGCAGCAACGCCACCCACCACCACCCTCCGCGCCTGGACTCCGATCAGCACCGATGACACCGTCCGCATGATGAACTCCATCCACTCCGGATCTCCGACCGACCCCTGCCCTAACCACGTCTTCAACAAGGCCGACGCTGTCATCGCACCCCACCTGCGGGACATCATCAACACCTCCTTCGACACCGCCACCTTCCCGGAGAGCTGGAAGCACGCCGAACTCAGCGCTCTACTAAAGAAACCAACAGCGGACCCCACCGAACTCAAGAACTACCGCCCTATCTCGCTCCTCCCGTTTCCAGCCAAAGTCATCGAGAAGATCGTCAACAAACAGCTGGCCGCCTTCCTCGAGACGAATGGATCCCTCGACCCCTCACAGTCTGGCTTCCGAGCCAACCACAGCACCGAGACCGCCCTCATCGCTGCCACCGATGACATCCGAGCCCTGATGGACAACGGAGAAACAGCGGCCCTCATCCTCCTAGACCTCGCCGCGGCATTCGACACTGTCTGCCGCCGCACCCTAGTGCAGCGCCTCAGCAACGTCGGAATTCAAGAGAAGGCACTGGAATGGATCGTCTCCTTCCTTGACGGAAGAACACAGAGAGTCCGTCTACCACCGTACAAGTCAGAGGCCACCGAAGTCATCTGCGGCGTCCCTCAAGGATCCTCGCTGAGCCCCACCCTCTTCAACGTCTACATGAGCCCCCTCGCGCCCATCGCACGCCAACACAACCTGAACATCATCTCCTACGCCGATGACACCCAGCTGATCCTCTCACTGACCAACGACCCCGCCGCTTCCAGAGCCAACCTTCACGAAGGGATGAAAGATGTAGCCGAATGGATGACGACCAGCCGCCTGAAACTGAACTCAGACAAGACGGAAGTCCTCATCCTGGGCTCCTCGCCCTCCGCCTGGGACGACTCCTGGTGGCACCCCGCCCTGGGCACCGCACCCACACCGACAGACCATGCACGCAACCTGGGCTTCATCCTGGACTCCTCCCTCTCCATGACTAGACAAGTCAACGCCGTCTCCTCGTCATGCTTCAACATCCTGCGCATGCTACGAAAGATCTTCCGGTGGATCCCCACCGAGACCAGGAAGACGGTCACCCAGGCCCTCGTCACCAGCCGACTGGACTACGGCAACGCCCTCTACGCCGGAACCACCGCCAAGCTCCAGAAGAGACTCCAACGGATCCAGAACGCCTCAGCCAGACTCATCCTCGACATCCCCCGACGCAGCCACATCTCCGGACATCTGAGAGACCTGCACTGGCTCCCCGTCAACAAGAGAATCACCTTCCGTCTCCTCACCCACGCACACAAAGCCCTACACGACCAAGGCCCGAGCTACCTCAACAACCGCATCAACTTCTACGCTCCCAAACGCCACCTCCGATCAGCCAGTCACGCCCTCGCCGCCGTCCCCCGCATCCGAAGATCGACAACAGGAGGTAGGTCCTTCTCCCACCTGGCCGCCAAGACCTGGAACTCCCTCCCGACCGACCTGCGCCTGACCCAAGACCACCTTTCCTTCAGGAAGAAGCTCAAGACCTGGCTGTTCGAGCAGTAGCGGCACCCCCCCCCCCAAGAGCCTTGAGACCCTCCGGGTAAGTAGTGCGCTTTATAAATGTCCATGATTGATTGATTGAAGAAGATACAGCAGGTGCCTTTTGTTACTCTGATGTACACCCTTCAGCAGGGGGAGATCTTTGTAGGGCAAAAAGCAACAAAAAAATGGTGCGGTTTGAAGTGCCAGTGTTTTGTCAGATTAATTTGGCTGCATGACAGGTATGGATTTTAAGCTCTACAATAACCTACTTTACAAGCATTTCTCCACCCAATTATACTGCGAGGTGTGTGATGGCTGGTGATGTGTCATCAGTCATTTGTTTCTGTAGCCGATATTTTTCTAAGATCCATGTTGCCGTGGTCTACTCATCCATCTGGTGATTGCATGTAAGCAAGGATCCTCCGAGAGACTGACTATTCGACGCATACATGGTCGCTCTTGTCAAAATGATCTGCTCTCAGAACATCAACATCCTCTTCAATGCCAGCAACACATATTTCATTCTCTCCCTCACGGACAAGACAACTAGCACCTGAATTAAGTAAAATGGAAGAAGATGAATTGTTTGAAACAAAACACCAAGAAGACTAAAGTAGGGATCTTCAGGAAGAGCACTTCACTGTGTGACTCCACCTGGTTTCCTACAAAGGTAGGACTGACGCCCACCCCCACAACCAACAGCAAGAACCTCAGGATTGTCATCAACCGCAACCTTGACATGACCAGTCTGACCGCAAAAGATTTACAAATGACTCCTAATCAGCACCCAGAAAACCACAATGCACACCCTTGTCAAATGCAAGCAAGACTACGGGAATACCCGCTATGCCGGGACCAACACAAAGCTCACCAGAAGGTTGCTGACATTTCAAAACTTGACAGCCAGAATTACCCTCAACATCCCATGTGGTACTTACATCAACTGAGACCAGAAGGAGCTTCACAGGCTACTCACACACCAACGAGCACATTTCAAACTCCTCACCCACAGTTTCAAAGCACTATACAACAACAACAATAGCATTTCTTTCACAAACCTCACAGACACATTTGCTTGTCCAGACTTCTATTTGCACCCAACCCAATCATATAGAAAACCAGAGTTGGTGCTCGAACCTTCTCCTACATCGCTCTTAAAGTGTGGGATGACCTGCCACTACACATAAAAATCTAACCCCCCACTTCTTGAATTACAGCAGAATGCTGAAGACCTGGCTTTTCGAGTAGAACCTCTGGACCCTTGGTTTGGCTAGACTCACACCTACTCATTGCCAGGTTACCCTCCTGGGTGATAGTCCACTATACAACTCTGCATAACATAATGTAAGCAAATGTAATCCTTCTTTGTTTTGTGGGGTTACTCCAACATACATCTGTCTTTTGCATGGCTAAAAGGGACCAGTAGTCTGTGCCCTTATACTAGATTTTGTCTTGGGTTAGTTAACAGTTATATTGACTCATAGAACACCAAATTGAAGTTTCAGAAGCTATCTACTCATAAATCTGCCAATTAAACATACCTTAAGCTGTACAAAAGATCCATACCGTCTTGTGTCCTAGGTCGAGCTGGAAAGAATACAAGAAATTAAGCTTGAAACAGAAGCTGGGCTTGTTGTCTGCCCAATAAAGACTAGGCCCGTAACTCCTTCTAAACTCAATGTTTATTGTAAGGATGTTGACTTTAGAGGGCCATATGCATCAACACATTTTCCCATAGACACAGAATGGGTGAAACCCTTTGATACATCTGGCCCTTTGTCTTTTCTCATCCGTGAGGTGTTTAACACTTTTAGGGAAAATGTCTGATAATTGTCCCAAACTCTATAAAAGCAAATTACAATCATTAGTATTTTGTTGTGAACTTGTTTGTATTTATTTCAATGGCTCCTTGTTCATTTAATGGCAGGAAGTGATGGCCTCATGATAATCTCTATTTAGACAAATGCACTACATGTCATAGAATTGCAGCACACTTTCCACAGAAGTAGCAGCATAATTTACATTTTGATTTCTTAAACGTAAAGGCGTCTGGTTCTCAAGGTAGAAAGAAAGTAAAATGGGGAGGGAGGTAGCAGCCTGTAATTATATGCCCTTTTTAACACTAAATTGTCCAGACTAACTTTAAGCAGCATAAGATAATGTGGCACATGACAGTCACACCATGGGGAACAGACTCATTTAGAAACTTATACATCCAGTCACATAACTACTCAGACACTCACAGACTCATGAGACTCATGCACCCACTGACAGACTAACTCATAGACTCCTGCACCCACTCACAAACCTACACAGATAGTCATGCACCCATTGACACACCCACAAAACTACTCACATACCCATACTGCCACTTACACATCCATGTACAGATCTCCACAGCGACTTACACACCTTCTCACAGACCCATATAGCCACTCACAAACACAGCTACTAACGCACTCACTCACAGACCCAAACAGTCACTCTCACCTACTCACCAATTTACATATCCACTCACACACTTACTCACACACCCTCAAAACTATTCCCACACACATACAGATGCTTACACCCTTATTCACAGACCCATACAACACTCACACACAAAGTCACTGAACCATACAGACACTCACACACCCACAAAACCACTCACACCCCCCATTCGCATACACATACAGCCACTCACTCACCCACTCACTGACCTATATAGCAACTCACACACCAACCCTCAAAGGTTACACTTATAAAATGAAATTTAAAAATCTCTGAAATTCAATAAAAAAACAAAGTGTACAGGGACATTATAGTTAGGAAAAAACATTTTAAAAAACCTTTAAATTCACTGAAAAAAACAAGGGTTACAGGGACATTATAATTAGGAAATAGAATATTTAGAAACGTAGAAATTCACTGGAAAAAACAAAGGTTACAAGGACTTTATATTTAGGCTCAGAATTCACTTGTACAAGACCATTGAAAATCAGCAGTTATTGTTACCTCAGCTGACTGTAACAGGTCCAGCAATGCACTTCTTATGGCCTCACATATTGCATCACTCATGACATGGTCAGTGACATTACTGATGATATCTCAAGTCACATCACTGATGATATCATTCACAGAGCAAGTCACCCCCCCACTAATACCCAATACTACCACTCATATACCCACTCACATACCCAAACAACCACTCACTTATCCATTCATAGACCCATGCAACTATTGACAAACACCCACTGACTCAGTCATACAGCTACTCACAGAACCAATCATTCTCCCATACATTCACTCACACACCCACACCCTTAACTATACAGCCACTGACCCCGATATTTACTGTGCAAAACAGCCACTCACACACCTACTCACTCAAACACTCACTTATCCATACACCCAATTACATGCCCATTCACTCTCCGATAGAGCCATTCACACAGCACCCAGTTACCCATACTCCCACTCATACTCACACCCATAAAACAACTCTCACAGCCACGCAGTCACTGATACAGCCACTCAAAAACACACTCATGCACTCAGACAGCCACTCACACAGTTCCCCCACCCATGTAGCCACTCAAACAAAACCAGTGAAATTCAGCAGTTATAGTTAGGTGAGTTAACTATAACTTATGCCCCGCAATGCATTGCTTATTAACATGCATATTTCAGATTGTTTATGTGCAGGGAGAGACACCTTTTTGCACATAAACAATCTTCCCCTAACTCACAGGCACACTTGCACTATGGTGCAAGCGTGTCTGTGTTGGCACTAGGCAGAGAAAATTAGCGCCAGCGTAGGGGGAAACACAGGGCTGCACTATATATCCTTGTAAATATGGTGCAGCACTGTGTTTTGGAAGTGGCAGAGCGTGGCATTAAGCCAAGGTGGCTCACTGCGCACTCTGCCACTTCCTCATAAATATGCCACTGCGTATCTCATAAGTGGCTTTGTGAAGCTGAAAATCATTTTGATTCCTGGAACCACTGCTTGCCTTCTCTACTCTGATGGGGTCAGGCTTCTCAGTCAGGCTTAACTTAATAACAGATCCTAGCATTTACTGAAGGCAAAATGATTATATGGCTATACTTACACCATTGACTCAAGAAGATACAGCAGGTGCCTTTTGTTACTCTGATTTACACCCTTCCGCAGGGGGAGATCTTTGTAGGGCAAAAAAACAAAAAAAAAATGGTGCGCTTTGAAGTGCCAGTGTTTTGTCATATTAATTTGGCTGCATGACAGGTGTGGATTTTAAGCTCTACAATAGCCTACTTTGCAAGCATTTCTCCACCCAATTATACTGCGAGGTGTGTGATGGCTGGCGATGTGTCCTCAGTCATTTGTTTCTGTAGCCGATATTTTTCTAAGATCCATGTTGCAGTGGTCTACTCATCCATCTGGTGATTGCATGTAAGCAAGGATCCTCCAAGAGAATGACTATTTGACGCATACATGGTCCCTCTTGCCAAAATGATCTGCTCTCAGAACATCAACATCCTCTCCAATGCCAACAACACATAACTCATTCTCTCCCTCACGGACAAGACAACCAGCACCTGGATCAAGTAAAATGGAAGGAGATGAATTGTTTGAAACAGAACGCCAAGAAGCATAACACAGGGATCTTCAGGAAGAGCACTTCACTGCGTGACTCCACTTGGTTTCCAACAAAGGTAGGACTGACACCCACCCCCACAACCAACAGCAAGAACATCAGGATTGTCATCAACAGCAACCTTGACATAACCAGTCTGACCGCAAAAGATTTACAAATTACTCCAAATCCGCAGCCAGAAAACCACAATGCACACCCTTGTCAAATGCAAGCTGGACTACGGGAAAACCCTATATGACGGGACCCACACAAAGCTCACCAGAAGTTTGCAGACAATTCAGAACTTGACAGCCAGAATTACCCTCTACCTCCCATGTGGTACTTACATCAAGTGAGACCAGAAGGAGCTTCACAGGCTACCCACACACCAAAGAGCACATTTCAAACTCCTCACCCACAGTTTCAAAGCACTATATAACAACAACAATAGCATTTGCTTTCACAAACTTCACAGACACATTTGCTTGTATAGACTCCTACTTGCACCCAACCCAATCATATAGAAAACCAGATCTGGTGGTCAAACCTTCTCCTACATCGCTCTTAAAGTGTGGAATGACCAGCCACTACACATAAAAATCTAACCCCCCACTTCTTGAATTAAAGCAGAATGCTGAAGACCTGGCTTTTCGAGTAGCACCTCTGGACCCTTGGTTAGGCTACACTCATACCTACTCATTGCCAGGTTACCCTCCTGGGTGATAGTCCGCTATACAACTCTGTATAACATAATGTAAGCAAATTTAACCCTTCTTTGTTTTGTGGGGTTACTCCAACACACATCTGTCTTTTGCATGGCTAAAAGGGACCAGTAGCCTGTGCCCTCATACTAGATTTTGTCTTGGGTTAGTTAACAGTTATATTGACTCATACAATGGTACAAGTAAAGCCTGTTAATGAACACCAAATTGAAGTTTCAGAAGCTATTTACTCATAAATCTGCCAATTAAACATACCTTAAGTTGTACAAAAGATAGGGGCACTGTTCTGGGATAGCGGGCTCTTGTTCAACAGTACACTTAGTTGCAACAAATTCATCAGATTTATTGTAGCATGCAGAGGCTGGTCTAAGATGGTGACTCCATGGTTCATACCGTCTTGTGTCCTAGGTCGAGCTGGAAAGAATACAGGAAATTAAGCTTGAAACAGAAGCTGGGCTTGTTGTCTGCCCAATAAAGACTAGGCCCGTAACTCCTTGTAAACTCAATGTTTATTGGAAGGATGTTGACTTTGTCTTTTCTCCTCCATGAGGTGTTTAACACTTTTAGGGAAAATGTCTGATAATTGTACCATACTCTAAAAGCAAATTACAATCATGAGTATTTTTTTGTGAACTTGTTTGTAATTATTTAAATGGCTCCTTGTTCATTTGATGGCAGAAAGTGACGGTCTCATGACAATCTCTATTTAGTCAAATGCACTACATGTCATAGGATTGTAGCACACTTTCCACAGAAGTAGCAGCATAATTTACATTTTGATTTATTAATCGTAAAGGTGTCTGGATCTCATGGTAGAAAGAAAGTAAAATGAGGAGGGAAGTAGCAGCCTGTAATTATATGCCCTTTTTAACACTAAATTATCCAGACTACCTTTAAGCAAAATAAGATAATGTGGCACATGACAGTCACACCATGGGGAACAGACTCATTAAGAGACTTATACACCCCGTCACATAACTACTCAGCCAATCACAGACTCACTGAGACTCATGCACCCGCTGACAGACTAACTCAGAGACTCCTGCACCCACTCACAAACCTACACAGATACATATGCACCCATTGACACACCTACAAAACTACTCACATACCCATACTGCCACTTACACACCCATGTACAGATCTCCACAGCCACTTACACACCTTCTCACAGACCCACATAGCCACTCACAAACACAGCTACTCACGCACTCACTCACAGACCCAGTCACTCACACCTACTCACCAATTCACATATCCAGGCACACACTTACTCACACACCCTCAAAACTATTCCCACACACATACAGACGCTCACATCCTTACTCACAGACCCATACAACACTCACACACAAAGTCACTGAACCATACAGACACTCACACACCCACAAAACCACTCACACACAAATACAGCCACTCACTCACCCACTCACTGACCTATATAGCAAATCACACACCAACCCTCAAAAGTTACACTTATTAAATAAAATTGATACATCTCTGAAATTCAATAAAAAAACAAACTGTACAGGGACCATATAGTTAGGAAAAAACATTTTAAAAAACCTTGAAATTCACTATAAAAAACAAGGGTTACAGTGACATTATAATTAGGTAGTAGAATATTTAGAAACGTAGAAATTCAGTGGAAAAAACAAAGGTTACAAGGAGTTAATATTTAGGCTCAGATTTCACTCGTACAAGACCATTGAAATTCAGCAGTTATTGTTACCTGACCGGACTTTAACAGGTCCAGCAATGCACTTCTTATGGCCTCACATATTGCATCACTCATGACATGGTCAGGGACATTACTGATGATATCTCAAGTCACATCACTGATGATATCATTCACAGAGCAACTCACACCCCCACTTATACCCCATACTACCACTCATATACCCACTCAAATACCCAAACAACCACTCACATATCCATTCTTAGACCAATGCAACTACTGACAAACACCCACTCCCTCAGGCACACAGCCACTCACACAACCAATCACTCACCCATACATTCACTCACACACCCACTCCCTCACCTATACAGCCACTGACCCAGATATTTACTGTGCAAAACAGCCACTCACCTACACACTCAAACACTAACTTATCCATACACCCAATTACATGTCCATTCACTCTCCTATAGAGCCATTCACACAGCCACTCAGTCACCCATACACCCACTCATACACACACCCATGAAACAACTCGCAAAGCTACTCAGTCACTGATACAGCCACTCAAACACACACTCATGCACTCCTACAGCCACTCACACAGTCCCCCCACCAAATGTAGCCACTCAAACAAAACCAGTAAAATTCAGCAGTTATAGATAGCTGAGTTAACTATAACTTATGCCCCGCAAAGCATTGCTTATGAACACACATATTTCAGATTGTTTATGTGCAGGGAGAGACACCTTTTTGCACATAACAATCTTCCCCTACAACAGAGGCAGCCTTGCACTATGGTGCAAGCGTGTCTGTGTTGGCACTACGCTGCTAAAATTAGCGCCAGTGCAGCGGGAAACACAGGGCTGCACCATATCCTTGTAAATATGTTGCAGCACTGTGTTTTGGAAGTGGCGGAGCGTGGCATTAAGCCAAGGTGTCTCACGCCGCACTCCACCACTTCCTCATAAATATGCAACTGAGTGTCTCATAAGTGGCTTTGTGAAGCTGAAAATCATTTTGATTCCTGGAATCACTGCTTGCCCTCTCTACTCTGATGGGGTCAGGCTTCTCAGTCAGGCTTAACTTACTTACAGATCCTAGCATTTAATGAAGTCAAAATGATTATATGGCTAAACTTACACCATTGACTCAAGAAGATACAGCAGGTGCCTTTTGTTACTCTGATTTACACCCTTCAGCTGGGGGAGATCTTTGTATGGCAAAAAACAAAAAAAAAGTGGTACGGTTTTGAGTGCCAGTGTTTTGTCAGATTAATTTGGCTGCATGACAGGTATGAATTTTAAGCTCTACAATAGCCTACTTTGCAAGCATTTCTCCACCCAATTATAATGAGAGGTGTGTGATGGCCGGTGATGTGTCATAAGTCATTTGTTTCTGTAGCTGATATTTTTCTAAGATCCATGTTGCCGTGGTCTACTCATCCATCTGGTGATTGCATGTAAGCAAGGATCCTCCGAGAGACTGACTATTCGACGCATACATGGTCCCTCTTGCCAAAATGATCTGCTCTCAGAACATCAACATCCTCTCCAATGGCAACAATACATGACTCATTCTCTCCCTCACGGATAAGACAACCGGCACCTGGATCAAGTAAAATGGAAGAAGATGAATTGTTTGAAACAGAACACCAAGAAGACTAAAACAGGGATCTTCAGGAAGAGCACTTCACTGTGGGACTCCACCTGGTTTCCTACAAAGGTAGGACTGACACCCACCCCCACAACCAAAAGCAAGAACCTCAGGATTGCCATCAACCGCAACTTTGACATGGCCAGTCTGACTGCAAAAGATTTATAAATGACTCTAAATCAGCACCCAGAAAACCACAATGCACACCCTTGTCAAATGCAAGTTGGAGTACGGGAATACCCTCTATGCCGGGACCCACACAAAGATCACCAGAAGGTTGCAGACAATTCAGAACTTGACAGCCAGAATTGCCCTCAACCTCCCATGTTGTACTTACATCAAGTGAGACCAGAAGGAGCTTCACAGGCTACCCACACACCAATGAGCACATTTCAAACTCCTCACCCACAGTTTCAAAGCACTATATAATAACAACAATAGCATTTGCTTTCACAAACCTGTGACACATTTGCTTGTCCAGACTCCTATGGGCACCCAACCCAATCATATAGAAAACCAGATCTGGTCGAACCTTCTCCTACATCGCTCTTAAAGTGTGGAATGACCTGCCGCTCCACATGAAAATCTAACCCACAACTTCTTGAATTAAAGCAAAATGCTGAAGACCTGGCTTTTCGAGTAGCACCTCTGGACCCTTGGTTAGGCTAGACTCACACCTACTCATTGCCAGGTTATTATTATTATTATTTATTGCATTTCTATGGCGCGACAGCTACCCTGAGGGTTTCCCGGCGCCCTGGATCAGCATTTGTAGAAGACGTCTTGTGGCCGTTATAGATCAAATAGCCAGGTTTTCACTCCTTTGCGGAATCGAAGGTAGCAAGGTTCCAGTCTGAGATGGATAGGGAGTGAATTCCAAAGTACTGGTGCTAGGTATGAGAAGGAGCGGCCACCTAGTCGAGCTCTTTTTACCCTGGGCACGATAAATTTAGCTTGCCCTGCTGAGCGTAGATTTCTTGAGGGAAAGTAATTACTAACCATTTTACATAGGTACTTAGGAGCTATTCCTGCATTTATTCTGTGCATATAGCATAGAGCTTTAAACTTTACTCTGCTGGAGATCCGCAGCCAGTGTAAGTTTTTGAGATGTTCTGTCATCCTTGTTCTCCCTGGGAGATTCAGGAGTATTCTTGCAGCGGAATTTTGTACCACTTGTAATTGGTTTAGTGTTCTATTCGTGGTTCCAAGAAATAGGACGTTACCGTAGTCTAGACGCGACATTATTAATGCCTGGATAACAGTCCTTTGTGCTTCCTCCGGTAATTGCCATAGAATTTTTCTAAGCCATTTAAGGATAAGAAGGCATGTGGAGGCCGTTTTGGCAATGTGTATCTGCATGGTCATGTTGTCATCGATAATTATCCCTAAATTCCTTGCATGTTGGACTGCAGTTGGAGGGTCGCCCATCTCATCAGGCCAGTGTGTTGGGTTCCAGAGATTCTTTTGATTGCCGAATATTAGTAATTCGGTTTTGTCTCCGTTCATTTTTAATTTGTTCGTCTGGAGCCAGGTGGCCATTTTAAGTAATCCAGCACGAAGGGGAGAAACAGTGTTTTTGTTTGGGGTGGAAAGGGAGAACACCAGTTGCGTGTCGTCATCGTAGGAATAAATGGTGAGTCCCATTTCTTCCGCAATTTCTGCTAGAGGGGTGACATATATATTGAATAGAAGGGGGCTTAATATGGAGCCCTGGGGTACACCATAGGGAGATGAGTGTATCTCAGATCGATTATTTTTAGAGAAGACTTGATAAGTGCGTTGCCGGAGAAATAGTTCCAGCCATTTCAATGCCTTCCCTTTTATTCCAATATCTTCTATTCGTTTGATTAGGATGTCATGGCAAATGGTGTCTAAAGCGGCACTCAAATCCAAAAGGATGAGTGCCGATGTGCCTCCTCCATCAAGTTCTTGGCGGATGATTTCTGTCACCCCAAGTAGGGTAGACTCTGTAGAGTGCCCTATTCTAAAACCCGATTGGGAGGGATGTAGGAGGTCATTCTCATTGATGAAATCTGGCAATTGCCTATTGACGTGTTTCTCTATAATTTTAGACAGTATAGGTAGTAGAGAAACGGGGCGGAAGTTGGAGAGCATCTCCGGATCACTGTTGGTCTTTTTTAGTAAGGGGACCACCATAGCGTGTTTCCATTCTTTCGGTAATGTGGCTTCTTGTAGGGAGGCCTTTAACAGTGCCCTGAGTACCTCATGTGTGGGCGTATCAAGCTGTTTGAGGACATGTGCAGGCAAGGGGTCTAAGGGTGAGCCTGATTTAATACTGTTCAGGGTGCTTTTGAACGTCTGCGCATCTAATGGTATCCATGTTCTAAATTCTTGTCTACCGGGAACACTTTGTTGGTCCTCTATGAGGGTTGTAGATGGGGGCTTTCCTCTAACTTCTTTCTTTGGTGAGAAGTTATCGTAAATTGTGTTTATTTTGTCATGGAAGAAGGTAGCTATTTTATTGCATTGGGTGGTAGATAGAGAAGGCGGTTCTGGTATAGCTGTCTCTCCTGCTAAATTCTTTAAGACCTTGAAAAGCGTCCCTGGATGACTCTGGGCTTCTAGGATTTTGTTTTTAGTGAAATTTCCCCTAGCTATTTTGCAGGATAAGTGATATGCCTTGAGTGCTGTCTTATACTTTTCTTTATTGTCAGGCTTATAATCTTTTCTCCATGACCTTTCTAGTCTCTTACATAAACTTTTTTCTGTTTTTAGTGTATCTGAGAACCAAGGTGCAGGGGAGCAACAAGATTTTTGTTTGCTTTTGGTTGGAGGAACAACCGTCAACGCCGCGTTTGCTAGCCAGTTATTGATTTCAATATAGTCCTTCATTGTAATGTCTTCTATTTCACGACCCTGATTGGACTTGGATAGCTGGGCCTCCAGATCAGGCATGCGCAGTTTCCGCCAGTTTCTGACCCACATATCTGTCTTATGTTGGTTTCTATGCGCTGGAGCCCAGATGGTGAATTTGCTCAAATGATGATCGGACCATATAATGGGTACTGTCGAGTCCCATTTGATACGATCAAAGTTGGCGAATATGGGGTCCAGTAAGTGGCCTGCTTGGTGGGAAGGGCCAGAGTTCCGTAATTGAATATTTAGTGCTTCCAAGTCTGATATTAGGTTTGCTGTAATTGGGCATTTGAGATTTTCTAAATGTAAGTTTAGGTCGCCCAATATGGCAAACATAGATGTTTCAAGTACCATGGGGGCTATAAGATCAGGAAGAGCCGCCGCCCATTCCCTAGCCGCCCCAGGGGGGCGATATATCAGTAGTCCGGTCAGTGTGAGCTGGGGCGTCAGTGTCAATTTAAATAGTCCTGCTTCACAATTACCTAGCTTCTCGTCTGTCCAGTTACATTTATATACATTTTTAAAAATTATGCAGATGCCTCCTCCTCCTTGGTTAATCCGATCTTTCCTCACGATCGAGTAGTTAGGAGGGAGGGCGAGTGCTATGTCTGGACCGGAGCTCTCTGTTAACCATGTCTCCGTGAGGAACATCGCATCAGGCTTCTGGTCCTCTAGGAGATTGTAAATGTCATTTTTATGCTTAGCCAATGATCTGCAATTGGTTGTAAAAAATGAAAAACGCGCCTCTTGATTTTGAGGTTGACGTTCGGGGAGGGATATAATATCTCCTGAGACTCCCGTGATTCCTAATCGTGCATGTGAGAATGAGTACTCACAGTAGGGGCACTTGCTCATGGGGTTGTCAGGATGGAGTGTTCTACAGACAACGTCTAGTTTTGGTCTGAGCGCTTCCAGTGTATCTCTTGAATATTTAGTAATTTTTTTGTTTTGGGCAGGGGTTCTGGCCCCTGGTCCCGGCCAGGCGCGGACGGGCGCAGACGGGCTTGCCTTTGGCGTGCCGCCGGGGCGCCCGCTGCGCTCGTCCGCTGCGCTTCGAGTCCATGGCCGTCTAAAATAGTGTTTCCCCAGGGTAACTCCCGCCCTCCGACCTCTAACCCGTCCCTGCCCCGCCTTCACTCCCTCCACGTCAAGCGGGACGAACCCGTGGTGGAACGGGGAGCCGGCGGGCAGAGCAGAGCGTCAGTGAGGCGGCGTAAGGTAGTGCGAGTTTATTAAAAGTATTCTTTAAAAACAACACACAATTTATGCGCTATATTTAAAATCTGTATCCTTTAAAATTCGTTCGTTTTTCAGTTCCTGCAGGTTCAGTGCAAATTAGCTGAGTAAGTTAAAACAGTACTGGCAAACATATATTAATCATACAGCCGCCCGCCCGTCTTACTTCAATTCTGATCCAGCGAGACCCTGTCGCGTTCTGCACTAAATAGTGCTTCCCCAGGGTAACTCCCGCCCTCCGACCTCTAACCCGTCCCTGCCCCGCCTTCACTCCCTCCACGTCAAGCGGGACGAACCCGTGGTGGAACGGGGAGCCGGCGGGCAGAGCAGAGCGTCAGTGAGGCGGCGTAAGGTAGTGCGAGTTTATTAAAAGTATTCTTTAAAAACAACACACAATTTATGCGCTATATTTAAAATCTGTATCCTTTAAAATTCGTTCGCTTTTCAGTTCCTGCAGGTTCAGTGCAAATTAGCTGAGTAAGTTAAAACAGTACTGGCAAACATATATTAATCATACAGCCGCCCGCCCGTCTTACTTCAATTCTGAGGTTACCCTCCTGGGTGATAGTCTGCTATACAACTCTGCATAACATACTGTAAGCACATTGAATTCTTCTTTGTTTTGAGGGATTACTCCAACACACATCTGTCTTTTGCATTGCTAAAAGAAACCAGTAGCCTGTGCCCTCATACTAGATTTTGTGTTGGGGTAGTTAACAATTATATTGACTCATAGGATGCTACACGTAAAGCCTGTTAATGAACACCAAATTGAAGATTCAGAAGCTATTTACTCATAAATCTGCCAACTAAGCATACCTTAACTTGTACAAAAGATAGGGGCAGTGTTCTGGGATAGCGGGCTCTTGTTCAACGGTACACGTAGTTGCAACAAATTCATTAGATTTATTGTATAGGCTGGTCTAAAATGGTGACTCCATAGTCCATACCGTCTTGTGTCCTAGGTCGAGCTGAAAAGAATACAGGAAATGAAGCTTGAAACAGAAGCTGGGCTTATTGTCTGCCCTATAAAGGCTCGGCCTGTAACTACTTGCAAACTAAATGTTTATTGTAAGTATGTTGACTTTGTCTTTTCTCATCCGTGAGGTGTTTAACAGTATTAGGGAAAATGTCTGATAATTGTCCCATTCTCTAAAAGCAAATTACAATCATTAGTATTTTTTTGTGAACTTGTTTGTATTTATTTAAATGGCTCCTTGTTCATTTAATGGCAGGAAGTGACAGTCTCATGACAATCTCTATTTAGACAAATGCACTACATGTCATAGGATTGCAGCACACTTTCCACAGAGGTAGCAGCATAATTTACATTGTGATTTATTAAACGTAAAGGTGTGTGGTTCTCATAGTAGAAAGAAAGTAAAGTGAGGAGGGAGGTAGCAGCCTGTAATTATATGCCCTTTTTAATACTAAATTGTCCAGACTAACTTTAAGCAGCATAAGATAATGTGGCACATGACAGTCACACCATGGGGAACAGACTCATTTAGAGACTTATACACCCAGTCACATAACTACTCAGACACTCACAGACTCATGAGACTAATGCACTCACTGACAGACTAACTCAGAGACTCCTGCACCCACTCATAAACCTACACAGATACTCATGCACCTATTGACACACCCACACAACTACTCACATACCCATACTGCCACTTACACACCCATGTACAGATCTCCACAACCACTTACACACCTTCTCACAGACCCATATAGCCACTCACAAACACAGCTACTCTCACACTCACTCACAGACCCAAACAGTCACTCACACCTACTCACCAATTCAAATATCCACTCACACCCATACATTCACTCACACACCCACTCCCTCACCTAAACAGCCACTGACCCAGATATTAACTGTGCAAAACAGCCACTCACACACCTACTCACTCCACCTACTCACTCAAACACTCACTTATCCATGCACACAATTACATGTCCATTCACTCTTCTATAGAGCCATTCACACAGCCACTCAGTCACCCATACACCCACTCATACACACACCCATAAAACAACTCTCACAGCCACTCAAGTCACTGATACAGCCACTCAAACGCACACTCATGCACTCAGACAGCCACTCACACAGTTCCTCCACCAATGTAGCCACTCAAACAAAACCAGTGAAATTCAGCAGTTATAGTTAGCTGACTTAACTATAACTTATGCCCCGCAATGCATTGCTTATGAACACGCATATTTCATCACTCATGACATGGTCAATGACCTCACTGATGACAACACTGATGACATCATTCCATCATCCACTGAATGTGAGTGTTTTCTAAAACTATGAGTTTTAAACATATATACCAAGGTACAACAAAAGTTAAAATAGTATACTTTGTGTACTACTATTGAGTGATATTGTTTTTAACATATATTATGTGAGTGGCTGTGCGACTGTGTATATCGGTGTGAGTGGGTGTCTGAGTGCCTCTATGGACATGTGAGTGGCTATATGGGTGTATAAGTGTGTGAGTAGTTGTGTGAGTGAGTGACTTAGTTGTGTGAGTAACTGTACTGGTTAGTGAATGAGTGTATCAGTGGTTGTATGGGTGAGTGGCTGTGTGTGTGGCTGTATGGGTGGGTGATTGAGTGCCTAAGTGTCTGTATAGGTGAGTGATTGGGTGTCTGAATGGCTGTATGAGTGAGTGAGTTGCTGTATATGTGGCTGCATGGGTGAGTGAATAGGTGTTTGAGTGGGTGTGTGGTTACATGAGTTGGTGTGTGAGTGGTTGTATTGTTGGGTAAATATGTAAGTGAATGGATGTATTGGTAAGTGAGTGTGCAGATGTGTGAGTGCCTGTATGGGTATGTGAATGGGTATGTAAGTGGTTGTATGGGCGTGTCAGTGAGTGTGTGAGTGCTTGTATGGCTGAATGAGTGGCTCTCCTGAGAGGCTGTATGGGTGAGTGAATGGCTGTATGAGTGGCTGTATAGCTGAATAAGTGGGTATATGAGTAGCTGTATGGGTGAGTGTGTGTCTGTGTGACTGGCTGTATGGGCAAGTAACTGGTTGTATGAGTATCTATATGGGTGAGTAAATTGTTATGTGAGTGGCTATATGAGTGAGTGAGTTGGTGTGTGAGAGGCTCTATGAATGAGTTAGTGGTTGTGTGAGTACTTGTATGGGTCTATGAATGGGTATGTGAGTGGTTTTGTGGGAGTGGGTGTATGAGAGGGTTATAGGGAGATGAGAGGGTTTGTGAGTGCTTCTGTGGGTGGGTATCAGTGATATCATCAAGACTTCATGAGTGATGTTGCTGAGTATGTCATGAGTGATGTAGTATGTGAGATCATAAGTAGTACATTGCAGGAGTATAAGTAATATTTAGCTCCACTCATTATAACTGCTGAATTTCAGTGGTTTTGTGTGTGTGAAATATAACCTAACTAACTATAAAGTCCCAGTAACATTAATTTCTTTCAGTAAATTTCTTAGGTTTAAAAAAAAAGAATTCTTAACTATAATGACACTGTACCCTTTGGTTTTTTCACTGACTTTCTAAGTTTTTTAAAATGTTGTTTCCAAACTATAACGTCCCTGTAACCTTTGTTTTTTGAAGTGTAATTCTAAAGGTTTTATAAAATTGTATTTTCTAACTGTAAACTGTAACCTTTGACAGTGAGTGCATGAGTGTCTCAGTGGGTGTGTGAGAGAGTGCATGAGTGTCTCAATGGGTGTATGAGTGTCTGTATGGGTATGTGGGTAGCTGCATAAGTGTCTCACTGGATGACAGTGTGTGCATTTATATCTCAGTGGGTCTGTGAGTAGGTGTGAGAGTGTCTTTGTAAGTGCATCCATGAGTGTGTGAGTCTTTGAATGAGTGCACGAGTGTCTGAGTGGTTGTGTCAGTCTCTGAGTGGGTCTTTGACTTGCTGTATGAGTGGCTGTATGGGTCCATGAGTGGGTCCATGAGTCTCTGAATGGGTCTGTAAGGGGCTCTGCGAGTGGCTGAATGGGTCTGTGACGCTTTGTGTCGAAACGAGCGTTGAGAACTCTCATCACCCAGCCACATTATATCAGTCATATGTTATAACTGTCTGCTTTGATTATATGTATATTTATGTCATGTATATATATGCTGATGTTTAATTAAAACATTTTAGATTGTGTGCTCACCAATCGTTACTCGTGGTGAATACATCGTGTCAGATGTATCATGCACCAATGTGTTTGAACACATGTATTGTGTTTTTTATCATGTTTCTAATTTTAGATAAAATCCTAATAAAGAAAGAATTCTATATGTTTTAAATAGTTGTTGTTCTATTGCACTGAGTTTGGGTTAAGAATAGATTAATGTAAATTGAATCATAGTAACTGCCTAAGAATTTTTCTCTATTGTGTTATTGGGTCTGTGACTTGGTGCATGAATGTCCAAGTATGTCTGTGAGTGGGTGTGTGAGTGTCTGCGTGGGTGTGTCAGTAGCTGTGAGAGTGAGTCAACCACAAAGCACATGCACCTGCCCTTTCATCCAACAAGAGTCCATAGTTTTGCACAAAATATCTACCCAAGTGGTATTCTTTCTGCTGGTTAATTATTAAGTGCTACCTTCTTGGGTAAATGTTCAGTACATAATATACACTACAGCTACATAATAGAGAACAAGGAAATGTCACCAGTGACTTTGTGTGCATTTGGGCAATGTGATTGTTCCTCGTGCGTCTTTATCCAGAAATATATGATAACATGAGTCCTTCAATACAGACAACAACAAGACTGCAAAGACATAAATCTCAACCAAACAAGGGTCTTTTCTCTTAGCTATATGAAATAAGTGCTTCTTTGTTTGGTGGAGCTGTCCCCATATTCCTTGGAATCAAGAACTACTCACCAAAATCAGCCAGAAACACCCTGGGGGGACTCTTGTTCAGATGTCCATCATCTTAGTAAAAGGCAGGAAGACCTTTGGATACTACTATGGTGAGCGGGGCCAAACAGGGAAGCATCCTAGTGATTTGCACATTTACATACTCATAGCAAATTAAAAGGGAAACCATGAACTCTGCTCTTTCCAGGAGTGGATGAAAAAAAAACCCCACTCATCACAGTCACATACAGATTGCACTACAATAGATCAACGATACACTACCCATAGGATTTTAGATTGTTTTTCAATATGGAATCATATGTCCTTTATAGAAGTGGTGCTTAAATAGGGCACCTGCTATATTTCTATTTGTAAGTGCTTACTATTGAGGTTTAATTTCTTGAAATGAGCATCAGGACCAGAACAGCACCAGGGACCCCAACCCCCGGGGCCCAGCCACAACTTAATAGGAAGGGGGGCTGCATGGCCACACTCCCCAGGCCAATTCCAGCCCCAGGAACCCCATCCCCCAAGGTCTGGCTGTAATTTAATGGGGAAAGGAGGCCGCAAGACCCCCCTCACCGTGTAGATTCCCAGGTCTCAGCCATGTGTCCCTGAGTGCCCTGGTCCCAGGGCACATAGTGTGCCGAATGAGGACTGTGAAGGTAGCCTCAAGGTACCTGCAGTCTCAGCCAGTTCCCTGGCTCCTGCAGGAGCCAACATTGCTCTTCCACAAAGGGAGGGGCTGGAAATGCAGCTCCCTGTCTGCAAGAGCATAATTTTCATCTCTTTTCCTGTGTGCAGACAGAAAAACTACTCCTTCATGTTTAAAAAGTATTTGGTCCTGAAGAGGTGGTTGTCCTCAGGGCTGGAAGGTCGGCGTGGTCCCCCTTTTAATGATTATTGTAGCCTCAGGGAGGTGGCTGGTCTCCGGGGCTTAGGGGGAGACATGCAGCCCCCCATTCAATTTTTATTTATTGCCCAGGGAGATGGTGGTCCCCAGAGCCCTTGGGGCCACACGGACCCACAACAATTAGATTATCATCAGCCCGGGAGAGGTGGTGGTCTCCGGGGGCATAAATTAGCACTGGGATCGAGGCATTTCCCTCTCCCTCTCCCTATTTATTAAAGCAAACATGCCGCCGGGACCTGGTCCACACGTGTGCTTCCTGAAAAACAATTGCAGGTGATCGCACATTATTTTTTTATTTTATTCAGATTGATATTCGGGAATATTTGTGAATTTCTCTGTGAATTCAAAATTGCTTAATAGAGTTTTAATGATGCGGTTAGCACTGGTCCATTCTTCTCTGAAAATATGTTATTAAAAGTATGTTATTAAAAAATGTTATTAAGAATATGTAATTAGATCATTATAAACTATAGAGCCACTCCAAAAAACAACTGCCCATTAGGACTGTTTACTTGGTGAAGTACAAAATGTGTCTGTTTGGGAGCCTAAAACTGACAACCTTGGTGAATCATGTTCTTTAATAGTGTACTTCACAATGATTCTTTTGACCTTTTGTATTACTTCTGTACCAAACTGCAGCTACTATATATTTTATTTGATAAGAATTAGAAATGTGTTGTTTCACATTTAAATACCATATGAAGTTTTTAATTGGTGGTGGGAAAGGGTACAGCTGTCCCTTTAAAATGACACTCTGTGCATTGAACTCTATGACCCAGTAGAAGGCTACAGCCGTAACACGTAGGTCTGATTTGTGGGTTAACTTGCACCTTTCACTTTGCTGGTTATTTGCTTTAGAATATATAGAAGCATTTGAAGCCCAATAAATCGCTTCTATAAATGATTCCTGTGTGCCATCCTTCTGTTGGTCCTGGTGATGCAGTGGTGAAAAGCAAGGCTTTGTGCAGAAGCTTTCCTAAATATAAATATATATATATATATATATATATATATATATATATATATTCACTGAAAAAACCATAGGTTTCAGGAGTTATATAGTTAGGAATTAGTTTTTAAAAAACCTTTGAAATTCACTCAAAAAACTATACGTTTAGTGGTGTTATAGTTAGCTGGACATTTTACTCACACAAAACCAATGAAATTGCTCCTATATAGTTAGTTGTACTAACTATATTTCGCGCACCCGCAATCCACTGCTGATGATGTCACATATTAGATCATTCATGACATGGTCAGTGACATCACTGATGACATCTCAAATGACATCACTTTCAGGGAAGGAGCGGAGCGCCGCTAGGCAAATTTAAGGAAAATGTCAGGAAGATTCCTCAACCGGCGCCAAAGTTATTCCCAATAGAATGTTGCGATTTCCCTATGGAAAACAATCCTAACTATATATACCTACTAAGAGAAAATAGAAGGAAATAGACAATATAAACTAAAGATATATGAAATTAGCTGATATTGTTTGAATAAGAACGAGCCTGAAGAGGGCTTAATTAGAATTAAGGATTTCTGCACTGTGTATAGGCATAGTAGGATTCGAGTGGAGGGGGCACTTACGAATAAGGAGGGGTTCTCCTTTTTCATTTTCTCTTTCTTTTCTTTTTCTTTGTCATTTGTATCTGCATTTATACTGTGGGAGAATACAAGTGGGGAGGGGGGGGAACAGCAGCACTCAAGGGGGTTGGGAACCAGTCATACGTAGGTCAGGATTGACCTAGTTGCCTGTGGTCAGGGGGGGTTGTGGAGGGACAGGGGAGGGGGGGTGCACCAGAGGGGGGGAAACAGGGAGGATTGTATAGGTTGGGAAAAGGGAAGCAAAATAAGATCACAATACACAGGGGAAAAAAAAGAAATTAACAAAAATGAGGAGAGGCAACACGAATTCAGTAGACATAAAAGCATAAGGGCGGGGCTAAATAATCTGAATATAGGCATACTGGAAGGGTTAAAGAAAACTTCTTTCCAATGAGCACAAATATTAAAATCATGACTATGAATGTATGTGGATTGAATGATAGAATAAAAAGGCAGCGGGTAGGTTTATTTTTGAAAAACACCGGGGCGGATTTATTTTGTTTACAAGAAACACATGTGGAAGGGAGTAGATCTTTTTTGTTGGAACAGATGGGTTTTAGGGTGCTAGCCAACTCTAAACAGGGGGCTAGAATTAGAGGGGTTGCTATATTGACAAAACATTTAAATATAAAAACAAGGAAGAAATTTGAGGATCAATGGGGGAGATGTGCCCTGATTGAATGTTTCATAGGGGAGGTGTGGGTCACTATAGGTTCTATATATGGGTCAACAGAGGATGATCCAGAGGTGTTTGATTTCTTGGATATCGAATTATCAACATGGGCACCAAATGTTATCTTGGCAGGAGATTTTAACATTGATGGGGCCAGGGGACTGGGTTTAGACTCTATGGGACAATACTACGGGAGGAAAAAGAGAGTTTGTAGGGCAATAAAGAATCTAGTCAGGAATAATGCATTGCTGGATGTGTGGGGGGCCCAGAAGCCTTTAGACCCGGGCTACACATTCTTTTCGGCTCCACATCGGAAATGTGTTAGATTAGATTATTTTTTTGTTACTAGGGCACTAGGAATAGCTTCAACGATAGATAAGATGCAACGGTTATTGTCGGATCATAATCCCCTAAAGTTAACAATAGAAGGAATGGGGTTCAAGAGGGTGGTAGGATCTTGGACATTTGAAAGGGGACTACTGAAAGATGAGGAATACATTACACGTATGCATTTATGGATTAAGGAGTTCTGGGAGATCAATAGGGGGAGCACCACAATTGGGAATGATTGGAACACATTTAAGGCGGGGATAAGAGGTGAGACACTTAGCTACTCTATTGCCAAACAAAGGAAGGAGAAAACAGTGAGTGAACGGGTAAATAATGTTTTGAGATTAGCTGAGGCGAGATTGGAGCAGGCTATAGTAGATCAGCAGGAGTATAACGAGCGCGTATTGGATCTAACGATAGCACGAGCAGAGGCTTTAGAAGGGGTGGCAAATAAAGCTGCCAGGATGTATGACGCACAGAGAGAAAGTTGTTATGAATTTAGTGAGAAGATAGGACGTACTTTAGCAGCTCGCACAAGACAAAGGGTAGCCAAGGGTGAGATAAAGGAAATAAAAGATAATGCGGGGCAGCTGGTCACGGACGAGAGGGGGATAACAGAGGTATTTAGGGAGTATTATAGTAACCTATACAAAGAAGAGCAAATTCGAGATAAGAGGGAGATCGCGGATTACTTACAAAATAATCCGGGTAAAGTATTGAATAGCGAGGATAGAGATTTTCTGGAAGCCGATTTGAGGGATGAAGAGATTAATGAGGCCATATTGGGAGTACCAAAGGGCAAAACAGCTGGCCCGGATCTGATACCAGGAGAGTTCTATAGGATATTCCTGTCCTCCATATTTAAGGATCTAGCAAGAACATTTAGGGGGGTGCAGCAAGGGCAGGCGATCCCGGCAAGCTGGGCTGGGGCTGATATTGTAATCATATTGAAAAAAGGGAAGGATGCAACAGAACCAGGGTCGTACCGCTCCATAACACTAATTAACGCAGATACTAAAATATTTTCGAAAATACAGGCAACCAGATTCGCTAAAATAATAACTCAATTGGTTAGCTCCAATCAACATGGCTTTATACCACAAAGGGGCACCACATTACACATCAGGAAGATGATAACACTTTTCGATGCGCAGGAAGTAGAGGGCAACCCTATGGCAGCCA
This sequence comes from Lissotriton helveticus, assembly GCF_964261635.1. NCBI lineage: Eukaryota > Metazoa > Chordata > Amphibia > Caudata > Salamandridae > Lissotriton > Lissotriton helveticus. Next base: position 947,794,295 of record NC_136068.1, read on the forward strand.
TGTTATTGGATGCAGAAAAGGCCTTTGACAGGGTGGCCTGGGAGTACCTGTGGGCAGTTTTGAGAAGAGGGGGAATAGGAGAAGCATTTATAAGAGTTATACAATCACTCTATACAAATCCCACTGCTTGTGTTAGGGTAAACTCAAGTCGCACTAGACCGCTGGCTATTACTAGGGGTACGCGGCAAGGATGCCCTTGCTCACCCCTTTTGTTTGCTATGTACATTGACCCCCTGATACGTAGATTTGAGCAGAATGTGCAAATTATCCCACTAACTACCAGGATAGGAGATATTAAAGTCTTAGCATATGCAGATGATATTGCGGTTATCACATCTAGCCCAATAGATGCAATAAGAGAAATAGAACAGGAGGCAGATCGGTTTGGTCGAATAGCAGGGTATGCTCTGAATAAAAGTAAGTCACAAATTATAAAGAACACCTATACAATATGTACAGATGCACGGGTGGTTGAAGAGGTGGTGTACTTGGGTATTAAGATTACGGCAGAGATAGAAAAATTGGTAGAAATCAACATAGAGCCTATTATTACAAAAGCAAAAAAGGACTTGGAGAGGGTAAATAATCTACATATGTCCATATTAGGCAGAGTAAACTACATAAAAATGAATCTGCTGCCGAAATTTTTGTATTTATTTAGAACTATTCCGCTGTTTTTTAGTATGATTTGGTTTAAAAAGGTGGAGAACATGGTAAATCGATTTGTGTGGTCCCAGGGGAAGACAAGAAGGGCCCTGAAATATATGTCATTGCCACGTGACAGGGGGGGATGGGCATTACCAGATATAAAAATGTACTATTGGGCGGCAGCAATACAACAAATGACTGGCTTGCTGAGAGGGAAACGGAATACCCTACAGGGTCGTCAGAGGTGTACGGGATAATTCTTGGTGACGAGACAAATAATGCCTTAATTAGATTTTCGGAGCCAAGTTATTTCAACCAAACTAGGTTTAAGACACTAGAAGCGGCAGATAAAATATGGAAATCATTTAAAAAAAGCTTTGGCCTAGGCAGATTTCATGCATATACTAGAATAATAGAGGATCCCACGCTGCCATCTGAAATATTTGCCGACACTATATTTAGGGAATGGGCTCAGTCAGGAATTTAAAAAATGGGGAATTTAATAGGTGAATCAGGGATACGGCAATTTACAGAAATCCAGCAGGAATTTGGGGTGAGCAGTAGGAGTTTTTTTAAATATCTGCAAATAAGAAGCTTCCTAGGTAATAAACAGGGGGGAACGGTGGGGTTTAAAGCAAATTCGATTTTGCAGATGATTGAGGAGGCAGAATTTTGTACAATTAAAAGATTATATGCAGAACTTATAGAGCATCGAGGGGATGATTTGGAGAGATATGAGACTAAATGGAGGGAAGCCCTAGGAGCATCAGAGGGAATATTCTTAAAGTCGCTAAAGTTAGGAAGGGAAACTCTTTGCTCAGCGGCATTGCAGGTACAACATTATAAGACGATCTATAAATTGTATTACACCCCAGCCAGAATCGCCCAGTGGGGAGGTACACAGGGGATCAGATGCCCAAGATGCGACAGTACGGAGGCAGATATACTGCATATGTTTGCGGGGTGTCCAAACCTCTCGCCATTGATAGAAAGTATTGAGTCATTCTTTGATAAATCATTGGCATTTAAATTGAAGCTGACACCAGAAATAATATTATTAGGAGTAGAAGGGAGTAATTTGCAATATCTAAATGAGGGCTTTATATTTATAGCTATGGCAGTTCTACGCCTATGTATAGCAACTGCTTGGAAAGATAAGACACCTCCACCGTTTCAGCATTGGTTGGCTAGGTTACTGTGCATTCACAACCTAGAGAAAGCTATCTACGCCAGAAGGGGGAAAAAGGGTAGAGTACTTGGTTTACAGTTATGGAAGCCTATCGCAGAGTGGAAAAGCAGGATGTCAAATATCTAGAGGGGCGAACAACTAGAGGGGTCAATATGTACTCATGACTGTACTCATGTTTCCTGTTTTTGCCCTTTCTGGTGGTTTTATCATTGTCTCCCCGCTTTTGACGATTTCTGTTCTCGTTTTCGGTTGCCCTTTAGTTTTTCTGATGATTGTGCATCCAAGCTCGTTTCGTTTCTTTGTTAATTTGTGTTTTACTGATTCTATTATATTGAATCTCATCTTAAGTTGGGTACTTTTTGGTTGTTTCTTCCCTAAATATGTTCTTTTATAAGATGTATAAGTATACCTATTGTTAAAGGATATTCTCTGGTGCGGGGGGGGGGGGGGGTAAAATGTGATGTAAAATTGTCAATAAAAAAAAAAAAGATGACTTCAGGTGTGCCATACTTTTGTCATTAGTAAGACTGTTAGCGTTCTAGTTGTTCTTTAGAACACTCTGGGACATTCTGTCATTGGGCTATAGTTGGGCTACATCTGGCTGATATTTGGGCTACATTTGGGCTCTTTTGTCTTTGGTGGCCTTCTTGGGAGACGGCATATCAGAATTTTTTTAATGAAATATAAGAGGATTTGAGAAGTCACTCAAAATGTGCCCTAATTTTTCTTTCTTCAGCACTAATCATAATTTCAAAGGCAAAATGAACCCCCTCATTTTGTTCCTTTGCAAATTAAATGTTTTAAGTGTAAACACTTTATTCCAATCAAGATGACTTCAGGTGTGCCATACTTTTGTCATAAGTAAGACTGTTAGCGCTCTAGTTGTTCTTTAGAAGAGTCTGGGACATTTTGTCATTGGGCTATAGTTGGGCTACATCTGGCTGATATTTGGGCTACATTTGTTTTTTTTTTTGTCTCTGGTGGCCATCTTTGGGCTACATTGGGCTACATTGGGCTACATTTGGGCTCTAACATATATATAGCCCAATGTAGCCCAATATATATTTTTTCAAAGTTAATTTTCGTAAAAACCACTGGAGCACATATCTTGAGACATAGCAAAGGCACATCGGGCTACCAGTCCCTACAATTTTGCCAAGTTTGGTGGAAAACCATTCAGCCGTTCGGGCTAAAAGTGAGTCCAACCGCCCTATGGAAATTAACATGGGGAAAACACGTTTTGGGAACCCCTTTTATCTCGGCCCCCGCTTGACGAATCCCCCCCAAACTTTCCGGGAAGGAGCGGAGCGCCGCGAGGCAAAGTTAAAGAAAATTTCAGGAAGATTCCTCAACCGGCGCCAAAGTTATTCCCAATAGAATGTTGCGATTTCCCTATGGAAAACAATCCTAACTATATATACCTACTGGCTATCGCCAGTAGGTAATATAAAATTTCTATGGCAAAATGAAACCCCTTGTTTTGTTCCTTTTCAAATTAAATGTATTAAGTGTTACCACTTTATTCCAATCAAGATGACTGCAGGTGTGCCATACTTTTGTCATAAGTAAGACTGTTAGCGTTCTAGTTGTTCTTTAGAACACTCTGGGACATTCTGTAATTGGGCTATAGTTGGGCTACATCTGGCTGATATTTGGGCTCTTTTGTCTTTGGTGGTCATCTTGGGAGACGGCATATCAGAATTTTTTAATGAAATATAAGAGGATTTGAGAAGTCACTCAAAATGTGCCCTAATTTTTCTTTCTTCGGCACTAATCATAATTTCTATGGCAAAATGAACCCCCCTCATTTTGTTCCTTTGCAAATTAAATGTTTTAAGTGTTAACACTTTATTCCAATCAAGATGACTTCAGGTGTGCCATATTTTTGTCATAAGTAAGACTGTTAGCGCTCTAGTTGTTCTTTAGAAGACTCTGGGACATTTTGTCATTGGGCTATAGTTGGGCTACATCTGGCTGATATTTGGGCTACATTTGTTTTTTTTTGTCTCTGGTGGCCATCTTTGGGCTACATTGGGCTACATTGGGCTACATTGGGCTACATTTGGGCTCTAACATATATACAGCCCAATATATATTTTTTCAAAGTTAATTTTCGTAAAAACCACTGGAGCACATATCTTGAGACATAGCAAAGGCACATCGGGCTACCAGCCCCTACAATTTTGCCAAGTTTGGTGGAAAACCATTCAGCCGTTCGGGCTAAAAGTGAGTCCAACCGCCCTATGGAAATTAACATGGGGAAAACACGTTTTGGGACGCCCCTTTTATCTCGGCCCCCGCTTGTCGAATCCCCCCCTCAAACTTTCAGGGAAGGAGCGGAGCGCCGCGAGGCAAAGTGAAGGAAAATTTCAGGAAGATTCCTCAACCGGCGCCAAAGTTATTCCCAATAGAATGTTGCGATTTCCCTATGGAAAACAATCCTAACTATATATACCTACTGGCTATCGCCAGTAGGTAATATAAAATTTCTATGGCAAAATGAAACCCCTTGTTTTGTTCCTTTTCAAATTAAATGTATTAAGTGTTACCACTTTATTCCAATCAAGATGACTGCAGGTGTGCCATACTTTTGTCATAAGTAAGACTGTTAGCGTTCTAGTTGTTCTTTAGAACACTCTGGGACATTCTGTAATTGGGCTATAGTTGGGCTACATCTGGCTGATATTTGGGCTACATTTGGGCTCTTTTGTCTTTGGTGGTCATCTTGGGAGACGGCATATCAGAATTTTTTAGTGAAATATAAGAGGATTTGAGAAGTCACTCAAAATGTGCCCTAATTTTTCTTTCTTCGGCACTAATCATAATTTCTATGGCAAAATGAACCCCCCTCATTTTGTTCCTTTGCAAATTAAATGTTTTAAGTGTTAACACTTTATTCCAATCAAGATGACTTCAGGTGTGCCATATTTTTGTCATAAGTAAGACTGTTAGCGCTCTAGTTGTTCTTTAGAAGACTCTGGGACATTTTGTCATTGGGCTATAGTTGGGCTACATCTGGCTGATATTTGGGCTACATTTGTTTTTTTTTGTCTCTGGTGGCCATCTTTGGGCTACATTGGGCTACATTGGGCTACATTGGGCTACATTGGGCTACATTTGGGCTCTAACATATATACAGCCCAATGAGCCCAATATATATTTTTTCAAAGTTAATTTTCGTAAAAACCACTGGAGCACATATCTTGAGACATAGCAAAGGCACATCGGGCTACCAGTCCCTACAATTTTGCCAAGTTTGGTGGAAAACCATTCAGCCGTTCGGGCTAAAAGTGAGTCCAACCGCCCTATGGAAATTAACATGGGGAAAACACGTTTTGGGACGCCCCTTTTATCTCGGCCCCGCTTGTCGAATCCCCCCCTCAAACTTTCAGGGAAGGAGCGGAGCGCCGCGAGGCAAAGTGAAGGAAAATTTCAGGAAGATTCCTCAACCGGCGCCAAAGTTATTCCCAATAGAATGTTGCGATTTCCCTATGGAAAACAATCCTAACTATATATACCTACTGGCTATCGCCAGTAGGTAATATAAAATTTCTATGGCAAAATGAAACCCCTCGTTTTGTTCCATTTCAAATTAAATGTATTAAGTGTTACCACTTTATTCCAATCAAGATGACTTCAGGTGTGCCATACTTTTGTCATAAGTAAGACTGTTAGCGTTCTAGTTGTTCTTTAGAACGCTCTGGGACATTCTGTCATTGGGCTATAGTTGGGCTACATCTGGCTGATATTTGGGCTACATTTGGGCTCTTTTGTCTTTGGTGGCCATCTTGGGAGACGGCATATCAGAATTTTTTAATGAAATATAAGAGGATTTGAGAAGTCACTCAAAATGTGCCCTAATTTTTCTTTCTTCGGCACTAATCATAATTTCTATGGCAAAATGAACCCCCCTCATTTTGTTCCTTTGCAAATTAAATGTTTTAAGTGTTAACACTTTATTCCAATCAAGATGACTTCAGGTGTGCCATACTTTTGTCATAAGTAAGACTGTTAGCGCTCTAGTTGTTCTTTAGAAGACTCTGGGACATTTTGTCATTGGGCTACAGTTGGGCTACATCTGGCTGATATTTGGGCTACATTTGTTTTTTTTGTCTCTGGTGGCCATCTTTGGGCTACATTGGGCTACATTGGGCTACATTGGGCTACATTTGGGCTCTAACATATATACAGCCCAATGTAGCCCAATATATATTTTTTCAAAGTTAATTTTCGTAAAAACCACTGGAGCACATATCTTGAGACATAGCAAAGGCACATCGGGCTACCAGTCCCTACAATTTTGCCAAGTTTGGTGGAAAACCATTCAGCCGTTCGGACTAAAAGTTAGTCCAACCGCCCTATGGAAATTAACATGGGGAAAACACGTTTTGGGACCCCCCTTTTATCTTGGACCCCGCTTGACGAATCCCCCCCAAACTTGCAGGGAAGGAGCGGAGCGCCGCGAGGCAAAGTGAAGGAAAATTTCAGGAAGATTCCTCAACCAGCGCCAAAGTTATTCAAAATAGAATGTTGCGATTTCCCTATGGAAAACAATCCTAACTATATATACCTACTGGCAATTGCCAGTACGTAATATATATATATATATATATATATATATATATATATATATATATATATATATATATATATATATATATATATATATATATATATATATATATATATATTTTTTATTTTTTTTTCACCAAAAGAATCAAACTCGCACTCATCCAGGTTCACGGTTACCGTGAGCAAGATCGCAAGATCGAAACGCGTAGGTGGAGCAGAGTGCTGTGTGCTGTAATGGCATTTAATTAAAACCTGCTAAAACTTGACCCTGGATGAGTGCGAGTTTCATTCTTTTGGTGAAAAATTAAATACCAGGGAAAGCCCATCCCTGCAACTCGCACTGGCTGTGTGAAGTGTGCCCTCTATACCGGGAAACATTTGGTGGGAAAAAAAATAAAAGGTCATGTGATCAAGGCAGGGATCTGCCGAAACGCGTCGTGACGATATGGCAAGCACAAAAATAAATATTTAAATTTGCACCGAACCTGGGTCTTCCTCGTCTTTTCGTCTCCTTGAAGACGAGCCTTGCAGCATATATATATATATATATATATATATATATATATATATATATATACATATTCACTGAAAAAACCATAGGTTTTAGGAGTGTTATAGTTAGCTGGACATTTCACTCGTACAAAACCATTGAAATTCCTCCGTTATAGTTAGTTGTACTAACTATAACTCGTGCACCCGCAATCCACTGCTGATGATGTCACATAATTCATGACATGGTCAGTGACATAACTGATGACATCACTGATGACATCATCCAGTGAATGTGGTTTGGTTCGATATTCAAATAAGTATTATATATATATCAATCTGCATTGAAGACTGAGTGGATGTATAAGTGTCTGGATGGAGGATTTAGTAGCACTGTGATTGACTGTCTAAGTGATTAATTTAAAGTGTCTCACTAAATATATGGGATAGTGATTAAACTGTGTGAATATCTGCATCACTCTATCTCTTGTTGTGTAAACTACTACATACGTTGGTTACTAGCTATGTGAAAGTCTATATTAGTTATTAATTAGTTAAGTGAGTTTTTGTATGGGATAGTGAATGTGTTTGTGGTTGAGTGGGAGGTGTGTGAATGTCCAAAGATGTGTAAATAGTTGATTTAGTAGGTATATGAGGTTAAGACTGTATGTGGAAACAGTTGTTTGGGTGAGTGAATCTCTTTATGGGTGTGGTGATGAGTAAATATATTTCTCAATGATGCATGTCCAACAAAGTAGAAATATAAAAGGCAGTGTATGTGACAATTGTTGTATATAAATAAGTATACATAAGACTCAGTGATTGTATGAGTGACTGTATCGAAAACTGTATACTAATAATAGTGATTTTATAACACACTAAGGGGGTCATTAAGATGGCGGATTTTCCGCATACTCCGGGCCGGCGGAAGCCACCGCCGGCCCGGAGTATGCGGGAAATCCGCCGAGGAGGCCTGAAAGACCCACCGCCAAATCAGGATGGCTGGTGGGTCTCACAATGTGTCCGCCGCTTTTCCGCCGCGGTCGGAAGGCGACCACGGCGGAAAAGCACTAACATGGCTGGCGGTGTCTATCAGACACCGCCAGCCATATTAGGATGTAGGGAAAGTAATGCTTTTCCGCGGCGGCTTTTCCGCCGTGGAAAAGCATACGGACAATCACTTTGGGGGCCCGTTGCGGGCCCCCTGGGTGAAGGTTGCGTGGGGGGTGCACATGGGGGGTACCTATGGTACCCCCCTGCCTTTGCGTGCACGAAGCGGCAGGCACCGCCCGGTGCCTGCCGCTTTGTGCATGCAAATGCACAGCTTTCGTTTTTTACATTGCGGCGGGTGCTGCTTCAAGCTGCACCCGCCGCAATGTAAAACATACAGGATGTGACCGCCAGGGTGGCGGTCACATCCTAATTGCCATGGAGGGACCGCCGCTGCCCATGCGGACGGTCCCTCCTACTCAGGGGTGGCGGACGGACGCAAGTCCGGCCGCCATCCTAATCGGCCCCTAAGTATGAGTTACTATCTATATGAATATATAAAGTGGTGTTTGTATAAGTGTGTAGCTTACTAAATATAAGTATGAGCAATTGTTTGCATAAGTGAGTAGGATGACTGCATAAGTGAATAGGATGTGTGCTGGTGTGTAACGTTGATGTAGGTGTATCAGTATATTTAATAGTGTTCTATTGATGTTTGTTAGCATGTATGAGTGAATCTATAGGTAAGTGTTTAGATGTGTGTGTAGATACATAAATCACTTGAAACTTGTATTGGTGTGTCAATGGTTTCAAATATGGTACTCCATATTTTATAATGAGTGTTGAAAGGTTATATAAGTATATGATGAGATGTATCAGATTGTCACGTGGATGATGTCTTCAGTAATGTCATCAGTGATGTCATTTGAGATGTCAACAGTGATGTCATCAGTGATGTCACTGACCATGTCATGAATGATGTAATATGTAACATCATCACCAGTGGACTGGGGCGCGCGAGTTATAGTTAGTGCAACTAACTATAACAGAGTAATTTCAAAGGTTTTGTATAAGTGAAATGTTCAGCTAACTATAACACCCTAAAACCCATGTTTTTTTCAGAGAATTTCTAAGGTTTTTTAAATGCTAATTCCTAACTATAACATGTCTGAAACCTATGGGTTTTTCAGTGAATTTCAAAGGTTTTGTAAATGACAAATTTTAAATGTATTAATTGTTATATTTATTTTTTTGATACTGATCTACTACATTTTTTAAAACTATTTATTTTTAGATACTGTATTTGTTAAATTACATTACATATTTTTAATATAGATTGAAAAAGAATGTTTTAAAATATATTGAAATTCTAATATTGTTTTTTTTATTTTATATTTTTTTAATATATTTATATATATTTTATATAGCAGGCAATGATGTCCTATGGAAGGAAATACAAGTTACTGGTAAGCACGGTTAGAATTACTTTTCAGGATCAGTACTGGGCTCAAAGATGCAGCACTGAGGTCTCTCCTGATAACAGGTGAGTAAATCGGAATTCGTAGTTCGGCTGATTTTAGAGGAATATTTTAAAGTTCTAAAACCCCACACTTGAAAACTTTTTCAGCAAAAAGCAGGCAATGATATTGTGTCGAAGGAAATTCAAGTTAATGGTAAGTACGGTTAGAATTACTTTTCAGGATCAGTACTGAGCTCAAAGATGCAGCACTGAAGTCTCTCCTTATAACAGGTGATTAAATCGGAATTCGTAGTTCGGCTGATTTTACATCAATATTTTAAAGTATCAAAACTCCACACTTACAAAAATTTCCAAGTGAAACCAGTCAATGTTAGCCGATGGAATGAAATTCAAGTTACTGATAAGTACGGTTAGAATTACTTTTCAGGATCAGTAATGGGCTCGAAAATGCAGCACTGAGGTCTCTCCTGATAACAGGCGAGTAAATGGGAATTCATAGTTCGGCTGATTTTAGAGGAATATTTGTAAGTTCCAAAATTCCACACTTAGAAGAATTTCCAAGTGAAACCAGTCAATGTTAGCCTATAGAAGGAAATTCAAGTTACTGGTAAGTACGGTTAGAGCTACTTTTCAGGATCAGTACTGGGCTCAAAGATGCAGCACTGAGGTATCTCCTGATAACAGGTGAGTAAATTGGAATTCGTAGTTCGGCTGATATTAGAGGAATATTTTAAAGTTTCAAAAATTGACACTTAGAAACTTTTTCAGCAAAAAGCAGGCAATGTTATCCTATGGAAGGACATTCAAGTTACTAGTAAGTACGGTTAAAATTACTTTTCAGGATCAGTACAGGGCTCAAAGATGCAGCACTGAGGGCTCTCCTGATAACTGGTGAGTAAATCGGAATTCGTAGTTCGGCTGATTTTACTTCGGCACAGTATATATAGAGCCACTTGCCTACACCAGCCCCTCCCTTCACCACTGTGCAAACACACCCTGTGACGCGTTTTAAGTTGGGGAAATAATTCCCCTTTAATCCTGAGGGTCCTTAAGGTCCAAGTAGCCCACTAGGTACCTCCAGTACGCGCCACAGAGCTGCGTAGCAGAGAGATGTAAAAAGGGGCACGGCCTGCACCACCTCTTTGCAACGCAGCGCAGTGGTGCTTCCTGGAAGCACCTGGTGGGCTACCTAGCACCCCTGGTCCCTCAGTATTGAAGAGATATTTTCCCCCAACTTAAAGCGCACCACGGGGCATGTTTGAGCACATCACCTCAGGCCCCGTCCCCTCCCTTCCCCACTGTGTAAACGCGCCGTGGCCATTCTAAGTTGAGAGATTAAATCCCCTTGAATCCTAAGGGTCCCTTGGGTCAAACTAGCCCTCTAGGTACCTCCAATAAGCGCCACAGAGCTGCATTGCAGAGAGGTGTAAAAAGGGGCGTGACCTCTGAACACTTGTTTGCAACACAGCTCCCTGGCGCATACTGGAAAAACCTGTTGGGCTATTTGGCCCTGGGACCTTCAGTATTGAAAGAGAATTAATTCCCCAACTTAAAACGCACTACCGGGCGCGTTTGCACTGTGGTGAAGGAAGGGGGCGTGGCTTGAAGTGACATGTCTGCAAACACGCCCTGTGGCGTGTTTTAAGTTAGAGAATTAATTCCTCCTCAATCCTGTGGGTCCCTGGGGGCCACTTAGAACATCAGGTACCTCCTGCATGCGCCAGGGGGCTGCGTTGCAGAGAAGTGTTCAGAGGCCTTGCCCCTTTTTACAACACTCTGCAATGCAGCTCTGTGGCAGTTACAGGAGGTACCTGGTGGGCTAGTTGGTCCCCAAGGACCCTCAGGATTGTCAAGTAATTAATTCCCCAACTTAAACCGCACCATAGGGTGTGTTTGCACACATGTGAACTCAGACCCTGCCCCCTCCCTTCACCAATGTGCAAATGCACCCCGTGGTGCGTTTTAAGTTGGGGTATTAACTCCCCTTGAATCCTAAGGGTCCCTGGGGTGCAACTAGCCCATCAGCTGCCTCCACTAAGCGCCACAGAGCTGCGTTGCAGAGAGGGTTAAAAAGGGGCGTGGCCTCAGAACACCTCTCTGCAACACAGCCCCCTGGCGCATCCTGGAGGTTCCTGGTGGGCTAGTTGGCCCCCAGGGACCCCCAGTATTTAAGGGGGCGTGGCGTCCTGCTCGATGCCAGTCTTTTTTTTTTTTTTTTTTAAGAAGGGGGTTGTATAGCTCCCTTTCTTTTTCAATTTTTTTGGCCCTGAGGGCCCCATCCCCCAGGGCCTGCCCCCTAATTTCTTTCTTTAATTTAAAAAATGTGGAAGGGGGCCACGTGGCCTCTCCTCCCAAGGCCTCAATAGGGGCATGGCCTTCTCTTTTTTTTTTTTTTAAATGTTGGGGAGGGTGGCTGCGTGGCCCCCCTCCAGAGGCCTTAATCGGCCCGAGGAACCCATCCCCCAGGGCATCTCCTTTTCCTTTTTTTTTTCTTTTAAATGTTGGGGAGGGTGGCTGTGTGGTCCTCCTCCCGGGCCACTTATGGCCCCAGGGACCCCGTCCCCCGGGGCCGGCCTTTCAATTTTAATTTTAATTTAAAATGTTTCACTTTCGGGGAGGGCTCCTGGGCCACTTGTAGCCCCAAGCAGCCGCGGCCCGGGAGGGATTTGCGGTGGGGCAGACAGGCGGGACGGGGGAGGGGCAGGGTGGGGGTGATAAACACAGGAATAGAGATGATTGCAGGTAAGCAAACAATTAAATTAATAAAACTAATTTCGTAGCGCACCCTACATCGCATTTTACGATGGAGGGCACGGAACGAAATTAGTTTTATTCATTTATTGTTTACTTACCTGCAATCATCCATATTCCGGTGTTTATCACCTCCCACCCTGCCCCTCCCCCGCCCCGCCTGTCTGCCCTACCGCAACTCCCTCCACGGGCCGCGGCTGGCCCTCTCCATTGGGGACCGTGGGGGGTACCCAATCCCCCCACGGTCCCAGTCGGCTCCTCGCATCCTGCTTTTTCACATGGAGAGCTGCTAACATGCTGCTCCCCATGTGGAAAAGCAATCTGCTTTGCTTCATTGAAGCGAGAGCAGGTTTCCCTGCTCCTGCTACATTGAAGCAAAGCAGTTTGCAATGACAGGGTAGGAGCCGCGAGGCTCCCGCCCTTTCATTGCAAACAGCAGTGTCCCGGGGGTGGGCACCCTGGGACACTGCAGGAGCCGGCCCTGGGGTTGGTGGTCCCCAGGGCCAGGACAAGGCTACAGGAGGGTAGCTGCGCGCCCCCCTCCCATATTTTACAAAGCCCCGGGGGTGGTGTTCCCTGGGGCTGGGGGGTCTGTCACGGACCTCCCATTTTGAATCTTTAGTGCACCGGGGAGGTGCCGGTCCCCGGTGCATGTGGGGGGGCTTGAGCCCCCCACACAGGGTATTTCTACATTTTTAAAAAGCCCAGGGGGTGGCTGTCCCCAGGACTGCGGGGGGACTGTGTGTCCCCCTGCAATATCAATAAAGATGAGCCCCGGGGGTGGCGGTCCCCAGGGGTCGGGGGCCTTAGAGGCCCACACATTAAACTATTAAGCCCCGGGGTTGGTGGTCCCTGGGGCTGCGGGAGGCTGTGTGCCCCCGTAAATATTTATACTTTGCCCCAGTGGTGGCGGTCCCTGGGGCAGTGTGGGGGGGATTGGGCTCCCCCACACTTTATTTTCCACATGCCCCCGGGACTTGGCCCCCCCGGTGCTAATTAGCATTGAAGCGCAGGAGAATGCGCTTCGTTTTATCGGCTGGACCCACGCACCCTGCACGGATTTTGCCGATTTAAAAATATATATATATATATTTGGGCCATGGGGGTCTTTCTGGGACCCCCTGAGCAGACCTAGGGGGTCAGAGTGCTTCTACCCAGCCCTCTTTTCACGTTTTTCACATTTTTTTCTTAGGTTTCTTATGCCTCGGTACTGCTGAGGCACAAGATGGCTGCCAACACTTCCTGATTTGGAGTGTTGACAGCCAATTAGCATACAGCTCAGGATCGGGAGGGTGCGATGATGCTGCCAGCCATAGATATATACGTGATTTTAATTGTGATTTTCTCAGGAACTACAGAACGGATTTACAACATTTAAGCAAAAGGCACGACTCTGCAGCAAGGTCTACCTTTCTGCCAAATTTAGTGTAATTCCATTCAGCAGTTTGGGCTGTAGCTGCTATTAACAGTCCCTCTGGAAAATTGCATGGGGAAAACACGTTTTGGGACCCCCTTTTTCACCGCCCCCACTTGACGACTCACCCTGGGACTTTCAGGAAAGGAGCGGACTGTAGCTGGCCATAAGTTTTATACATTTCGCAAAGATTCATCAACCAGCCCCAAAGATATTCCAAATAGAATGTTGCAGATTGCCTATGGAAAATAGGTCCTAACTATAACTACCTACTGGCGGCCATTATATATATATATATATATATATATATATATATTTCCACACAAAAGTCGCCCAGATGAAAACACCACTCGCATGAGAGTAAACTCCTTTTTATTTTTCAGGTCACAGCATTCAGGCAGCTTCCCATTTCAAGTTGATTAACTCCGGCCATACGCGTTTCGGGAAACACTTTTCCCTTGTTCACTGGCAAACACGATGTGATGGCTACCTCCAGGGAACATCTATGATAAGTTCAGAGTCCCCGCCCCATTGGGCGTTGGCACAGCAGTGCCTTCTGGTACTCATAGTCCCGTTGGTTTTAACACAGTGGTTGGTGCCGTACTTCGTGTAACAAACAGTCTCTTACCCATGTGGGTTCCTGAACGTGAAGAACACTGCGTGAGCTGTAAGTCTCTTCCCGCAAAAAATGGACTCTCATGCCCTTTCAGTGCATCGATTGATGATGCTGCAGGGCCGCTGCTATGCGGCGGGGAGTTCTCGCGGTTTAGGCTTCACCGCTCAAAATTTCCACACAAAAGTCGCCCAGATGAAAACACCACTCGCATGAGAGTAAACTTCTTTTTATTTTTCAGGTCACAGCATTCAGGCAGCTTCCCATTTCAAGTTGATTAACTCCGGCCATACGCGTTTCGGGAAACACTTTTCCCTTGTTCACTGGCAAACACGATGTGATGGCTACCTCCAGGGAACATCTATGATAAGTTCAGAGCCCCCGCCCCATTGGGCGTTGGCACAGCAGTGCCTTCTGGTACTCATAGTCCCGTTGGTTTTAACACAGTGGTTGGTGCCGTACTTCGTGTAACAAACAGTCTCTTACCCATGTGGGTTCCTGAACGTGAAGAACACTGCGTGAGCTGTAAGTATCTTCCCGAAAAGTATGGACTCTCATGCCCTTTCAGTGCATCGATTGATGATGCTGCAGGGCCGCTGCTATGCGGCGGGGCGTTCTCGCGGTTTAGGCTTCACCGCTCAAAATTTCCACACAAAAGTCGCCCAGATGAAAACACCACTCGCATGAGAGTAAACTCCTTTTTATTTTTCAGGTCACAGCATTCAGGCAGCTTCCCATTTCAAGTTGATTAACTCCGGCCATACGCGTTTCGGGAAACACTTTTCCCTTGTTCACTGGCAAACACGATGTGATGGCTACCTCCAGGGAACATCTATGATAAGTTCAGAGTCCCCGCCCCATTGGGCGTTGGCACAGCAGTGCCTTCTGGTACTTATAGTCCCGTTGGTTTTAACACAGTGGTTGGTGCCGTACTTCGTGTAACAAACAGTCTCTTACCCATGTGGGTTCCTGAACGTGAAGAACACTGCGTGAGCTGTAAGTATCTTCCCGCACGGAGCTGAAAAAAGAACTGATAAGGATCACCCTGCACGGTTTAATGATGACCGAGTACCTCAGATATAACATAGCCCCTCAAGGACTATTAGTGAACATCATCCCCAGACTTTTCCTGACAGATAAACAATTTAAAATGGACTGGTGCCAGGTATCCTGGAAGTGCACCAAAGACCTGCTATTCCTGATATCACAAACAGCGAAGCGCCTCGCGGACGCCCTCCAGGACAAGATATCGAGCATAGAGGCCACAATGAAGGGTGCTGTCAATAAGAACAGCAAGACCGCCTTTACCTCCAAACTATCAGACATCAACCAAGAGATGGCAGACCATCATGAATATCTCTTGAAGCAGAAGACAGACAAATTACAAAAAGACATCTCCAAGTTTGATAAAGAGAAGGTCTATCCTTATCTCAAGGATGATTTCAAGAGCAAGAGGACCAACTACTCCTCAGATGACAAATCGGACACGAACAACAGACGCGGATCCTCTAGCAGTGATTCGAGCGGAGGTCAAACCCCAAGGAACAACCGTGTGCAACAGCAACCGAATTGGCACCAAGGATACCAACCGGGCCCCATGTTCCACGGTCCGTCGCACATGGCACCGCCCTGGCAGTATCCCTTCTTCCCGCAGGGTCCGCCTCAATTCTACCCTCTGAACCCGCCACCTTTTCAAGGCAGAGGTTGGGGCAGAGGAAGAGGGCGAAAGCGAGGAGGACAAAAGGGCGTCCAGTGGTCCGACCAACCGATACCAACGAACATGATGGAAACACGGAGCTTCACCACCAGAGGGAGAAGAGCCTGATCGTCAATCTCTCCACGAGACTTCTGACCCCCAGCAGAAACCAGCGTCCTGGAGAAGGGTTTGGGTTTTGTTCCCACCCCTATCCCAGACAGCTTCCAGGAAATGATTGAGATCAAGAATCTCTTCAGGAAAGTACGCTTACGAGCCTTCTTCGATGGGACCACACAACCCCCCACCCTGGATTCCGGCTTGCGGAAACCTTCTACCTTCACCCCCACTGATGGGATGGTCCCTCCAGAAGTCCTGACTTTCGAGAGAGCAGTTCTCTCAAGCCTTAAACAAAGACCACACATTAACCAATTCCAAAACCTGTCAACTGCTGAAAGACAAGCCTCAATCACCTTGGGCAATGACGTTGCAATTGTGATAAAACCAGCTGATAAAGGGGGAGCCACAGTCCTACAAGACCACCATGACTATGACCTGGAGTGCAGACGACAGCTTTCGAACACCACTCATTACAGGCCCCTCTCTGTGGATCCGACCAAACGCCTGGCGACATCCATTATGAGTCTAGTGATCGAAGGAGAAGTCAATGAATGGATCACCAAGAAGGAAGCTGAATTCCTCATAACTCCGGAGCCCATCACTCCATACTTCTACACCCTCCCCAAGATCCACAAAGGCACCACACCGGTCCCCGGGAGACCCATTGTCTCCGGCATTGGCTCCCTCCTGGAACCATTGTCACAGTTTTGTGACTTTTTCTTTCAACCGGTAGTGAAGAAGATACCCTCATACCTCCAAGACACCCTCATCGATGAGATGGATGGCAGTACTGATGTGGACCTGCTTCTGACTCTAGATGTGGAAGCCTTATATACAAACATACCACAACAGGCCACTCTAGAGGCAGTGGAATCCACCCTGAGATTAGAGGAGTGGACCTCCCATACCCCCATCTCATTTATCATGGAACTGGCCAGCATAGCCCTGACGGAGAATTTCTTCAAATACGATACCCAACTATACCACCAGATCCGGGGGACATCGATGGGTTCGACCTTCGCTCCGAGCGTGGCCTGTATTTACATGGCCACGTTTGAGAACTTTTTCATCTACTCCCCCGAACGCAACCCGTTCCTCGAAAATCTATCCCTTTGGCGTCGCTATATAGACGACATCCTGATCTTCTGGAAGGGGGACCGATCGAGCTGCAATGCCTTCTGCTCCTGGATTAACCAACAGGATCCCTTTCTGAAATTCACAGGGACGATCGCCGAGGACTCCATACCGTTCCTCGATCTGAGGATCATGCTGGACCCCACGGGAATAACCACCACTCTTTACAAGAAGGAGACCGACAGGAATAGCCTCCTACTCTACGAGAGCCATCACACCAAGGCATTGAGGGACAGTCTACCGTTTGGACAGTTTCTCAGACTCCGGAGAAACTGTTCTGCCATCTCCGATTACCAACGGGAGGCGCGATGCCTTCAGCACAAACTCCAAGACAGGGGCTACCCCACCAGACTTCTGAAACGTTCCATGAAGAGAGCCCAGAACAACAATAGAGAATCCCTCCTGGAAACTCACAGCAAAGAAAGTGAGAACATAATCACGTGTGTGACTTCCTTCACGAAAAACTCACCCTACATCAAGAGCACAGTGAATGCACACTGGGGGATTCTGAACTCTGTGGCCTTAGACATCCCACGGCCTCGGTTCGCCTTCAAGAGAACCAGCAGCCTGAAGGACCAACTTGTCCACACCCGACCTAAGAATACCACTATCCGTCCGCAGAACACCCTGTGGGACCTGCCCCCTGTGACGGGACATTATCGATGTGGCAACTGTGTGGTGTGCCCGCAAACAACCAAAACGACAACTGTTAAACTAACTGATACCTTCACATGGTGTTTGAACCGACACACCAATTGCAACAGCAGCAACTGCATCTATCTACTCACCTGTCCTTGCGGACTCAAATACGTTGGGATGACGACCCGCCCTGTGAAAACATGAAAACACGTATTATGGAACACAACAGCAACGTACGCTGCAGAAAGACACAAACGCGTTTATATGCTCACTGTCAAGAGAAGGGGCATGCAGCTGAGGACATCCAATGGGTTGTGCTAGAATGGCATCCTTCATTAAAGCAACAGGCCCTCTTTAGATTGGAGCAAAGATGGGTACACCGCCTCTATCTAGACACTGAGGGTTTGAATGATTCTGTCCCGTGGAACACACTGTCCAGATAGACGCCCTGTCCCTTTGTCTGCTTATACATCTGACTGTTATCACTATTCTCTGATGACAGTACTGACGTTTTTCACAGTCATATTGCACTCTGCATTCACTACGCATTTGCATTTACTATTCATGATCTTCCTCATAGGTGCTCACTGCCAGTGGGAACCACCCACACTTCAGCCAACCAGGGTCTCATCATCTGGCTGACCCAGGGTGTGCTTCCATACTCTACCGGTCCCCTCCTTGATACTGGCCCACTGAGACCCATTACAGGCGTACACCAATACCGCTGGAGCAGAACCAAGCAGATGACAGCAGTCAATCGACTAGCTCTGGTCCCACATCTCTCCTTGTTTCTGCGCCAACCTCTGCAGGACCAATGCTTGCATCCATTTTTTTGACCAACAGTCTCAAATTACACGGGGCGTCACCATAAGCCACCCGGCTCCCCGATGTATACCATACTACCTATTGCATGGATTATCTTAGTCCACACTACTGCTGACCGCAGTGTTTTATACTGAGCCACTAACTATTTCCACCTTCTTTTGTGCACCCTGGCTGTTCTAACACCTGAGAGCCCTGTGGTGTACCCAGTACCTGTTACACCGAGCCATGAGTGATCTCTTGCTGTGCTAGTGAATAGACGGTTGCATTACCAGCTACCTCTTTTCCGTTCCCTATACCCCTCTCCAATATGGCGGCGGGCACCGACACTCTGACGCTCTGACGGCATACCGGTGCGCCGCGTGACGCGGAGCCGCGTCCCTGACACGCCTCCGGCTTCCACCCTATCCCTTATCTACGTGCCCAACCAGTGTACAACCACGGCTGCTTCAAGCGACTCCGCGCGCCTGGACGTGGGACTAGGTACAGAGTTCACCAGCCCGCCGTGCAGAGGTAAGGTGCTCGGACTGAGACTTTCCGGTGAGGCGACTCCATGGACCGCCAGGAGCCCGGTCACGCTGGTAGGGTCCTTGGTGCTGTTTCCTTCTTAAACACCCCTCAGGGACCTCAGGCGTCGGCCCCCTCCGAGGTCGTCGGTAGAGGTGGGGCACCGGGTGGCGTCTTAACGGGCATGCCGACCGCCGGTTTGGGGGTTGACTCGGCCCTCCACGAAGCGTCCCTTGATACCCCCAGCACGCTTGCGAGTGAGTGGCAGCCAGCCTACCGGTCAGCGGCCAATGTCAACAGAAGAGCCAAGCCGGCCTCGCCCCGGTGCTCCCCCGGGCCGCGACCGCCCTGGGTGGTGTGACTGCCCTGAGCACGCCGGGAATGTTTGTTTGGGACCACCACGGACTTGTACCTTGACCGACCCCTCCCATTTGCTGTCCCCAGTGTTGGGACACTCTCTCATCCCCAGATGGCATCTGTCCATATACATCATAAACCATCTGCTTAAACCCTTTAGATTACTGCCCTACCTGCGCAGACCCCACGGGAGCAGCCTTGGGGCCTCTACGACCGCCATTGAGGGTAAGTCCCTCACCTTTCCGTTTATTCTAGTAGTCTTGTTCTAATGTACCCTGAGGCACTGCCATCTCCACGTGCAGTGACACGCCGGCTGGCGTTAGATCCTGTCACTTCTGTATTTTGTATGCTTTATTTATTTTTTATCATTATGTGTATTCCTATACCTTCAAACACCTACCTGGTTTTTGGAGACACTTCATGTCTGCTGGAAACCCTTCACCCAGCAACGGTTTTAAGTGACACCCACTATCCCCTTGATGCGTAGTTACCTGACTCTGTCTTCCGCACTCCAACATTCATTGCTTCACGGTAGGGAAGTAACATACACCCCCCTGATATGCCTACTGGGGGGCCTGATCCATGAGCTGAAGTCTACTTCTCTTCCCACAGGGTATCCCGTTGACGCAGGAACCCCTCTCCGGCTGGATTCGACAACCCAACAGGTTGTATACTGCTGATGCCTCAGCCTTATGCGGGGCCTCTTGTTAAATCACTAAGTTTATGAGCACCTTTTGTTTGGTCCTGAAGAATTGCCAATATAGGCATGAAACATGTCGACCTATTCACAGCTGAGGGTTGAACGGGACTGACTCCTCGTAGCTACTGCAGTCCCATTGCCCCTCACACGTTTTTACTTCAGGTGGTGTACTACATGATTAAAGCCAAAGCCGTAGATCATACCAACCTGTTTTAATTCACCTCACTCACGCTCACTACTTCACCTACTAGGGCCCTCACACCCTTACACCTATCGGCATAGGAACAAAAGATCTCCACAAGAGTGTAGCACTTAGTGCTACCCGTCAGGCATTGCAGCGCCGGCTTGACGCTGGAGCAGGGAGCCGATGATGTTACGATACGACTAACTGGTGACATGACAACAGCCGTAAAACCAGTCTGTTGTGTGAGGCATCCCTAGTTCCGACAAGGGATACCCTTCCCTGCTGTATTAAGGCACGTTAACGCCTCGCACACGAGGGAGAGAGGAAGACAGCACACCGCACTACGCCATCACCCATCTTCAGGGGAACTGTGTGCAATCTATTGTTGCTCAGCTTTTGGGACATGCACACTGGACCCCTATAAATATTGTCCCCCCAACGTCCCTCCCTGTTGTTGACTGTAAGTATCTTCCCGCAAAAAATGGACTCTCATGCCCTTTCAGTGCATCGATTGATGATGCTGCAGGGCCGCTGCTATGCGGCGGGGCGTTCTCGCGGTTTAGGCTTCACCGCTCAAAATTTCCACACAAACATAGCAGCGGCCCTGCAGCATCATCAATCGATGCACTGAAAGGGCATGAGAGTCCAATTTTTTGCGGGAAGATACTTACAGCTCACGCAGTGTTCTTCACGTTCAGGAACCCACATGGGTAAGAGACTGTTTGTTACACGAAGTACGGCACCAACCACTGTGTTAAAACCAACGGGACTATGAGTACCAGAAGGCACTGCTGTGCCAACGCCCAATGGGGCGGGGACTCTGAACTTATCATAGATGTTCCCTGGAGGTAGCCATCACATCGTGTTTGCCAGTGAACAAGGGAAAAGTGTTTCCCGAAACGCGTATGGCCGGAGTTAATCAACTTGAAATGGGAAGCTGCCTGAATGCTGTGACCTGAAAAATAAAAAGGAGTTTACTCTCATGCGAGTGGTGTTTTCATCTGGGCGACTTTTGTGTGGAAATATATATATATATATATATATATATATATATATATATATATATATATATATATATATATATATATATATATATATATATATATATATATATATATATATACATATATACATATATATATATATATATATATATATATATATATATATATATATATATATATATATATATATATATACATAAATATATTACCTACTGTTGGGTCGCTATCGTTGTAGTTATAGTTACAACCTAGTTTCCATAGGAAAAGCATTTTTTGATTTGCTAACAACTGACGAATCTTTGTGAAATTCTCAAAAAAATAAGTCAATCAAAGTCAGCTCCTTCCTGACTTTTTGGGGGTGATTCCTCAAGGGGGGCTGAGAAAAAAGGGAGGTTTCCAATGTTAATTTCCATAGGAAATTTGCGACGAGCTACAGCCCAAACTGCTGAACAGAATTACCCTAAGTTTGGCACAAATGGAGTGTGTGGGTCAGAAAGCGACCTTTTTTTTAAATGGTGTAAATCCGTTTAGTAGTTGCTGAGAAATTAGAAAAATTAAATTGTTGATATCTGGGCGAAGCCTAAGTCATGTGCACGAGCTTCACTGTGATTGGCTGCCAACACTCCAAACCAGGAAAGGAAGTGTTGGCAGCCATCTTGTGGCTCACTAGAAGCGAGTCGCTAGAAAACACAGAAACAAAGGTAGAAAACAAGAAAAGGGGCAGGGTAGAAAGACCCTGACCCCCTAGGCCTGCTCATGGGGACCCAGAAGGACCCCCAGGGCCCAAAAACATTTTTAAAAACAATAACTCGCTGTAATTCACGCTGGGGTTGCGGGTTCCCGTGTTTTATTTTAATGAGACCCCTGGATGGGCTAGGTCCCAGGGGCATTTCTTAAAATATAATAGCTGGGGCTCGCTGGGTTTGCGGGGGTCCTCTGGGGTCCCTGCAGTCTGGTGGCTTCACTCATGTTTGGAGGGGGATTGCACGGCCCCCTCCTGGAGCCCTCCATCTGCTTATAACTTTGTTGTTGTTTGACAATTCTTTACGAAATTTTCCAAAAAGTTTCTCTTTTTTGATCAGCTCCTATCTTTAAAGTTTTGGGGTGATTGGTCAAGGTGGGGGTTGAGATAAAAGGGGGTGTCAAAATGTGTTTTCCCAATGCATTTTCCATGGGAAACTTTAGACAAGGCTTCAGGTCAAACTGCTGAAAGTAATGACGCCAATTTTGGCAGGGAGAAAGGTCTTGATCCAGAAAGCGTGGTTTTGTAGAAATTGTGTAAATTCGTTCAGTAGCTTTTGAGATATTAAAGGAAACAATATTTATATATCTGGTCGGTGCCTAACTCCCGAGCACGAGCTTGCCTCTGATTGGCTGCTAACACTTCAAATCAGGAACTGTTAGCAGCCATCTTGTGCCTCGCATCGAGTGAAAATATAAAAAAAAGGTTCTGGAGGCAATTTAATATAGCAGAGCTCTGTTTAATGATGATTTGGATGCAGTGAAGGTTTAAGATTTATTAACAATAAAGGAGAAACAGGTGAGCACCAGGCAGCACTACTTCCACTCCAGGACACCAGTAGGAAGATAACGCTTTCTCGCTCCCTATGCCTAACATCACCACTTTGCAGCTATGCCTTTAGAAGCTAGTCCGACGACTCACAGCTGTCTACCTTTGCGAGTTAGTACGCTGCTGTGCCTCTACCTCTGCGAGCTACTACGCTGCTGTTCCTTTGGTAGCCTTGACTCTGTGAAGCAAGCGGACGGGCCCCAGTTGTCCCTCTGCGAACCTGGGTACGAATTGTTCATAGGTCACACTATATGAGTATTGAAAAGCCATTTTGTGATTCAGTCCATCAGCTGGCATATGTCTGAGGCATTTCTAAAAAACATACTGGCGCTCTTTCTGTGAGAGATACCCCTTTCACGCTGCGTCTCCCCACATTAGCAGATAACGCACCCTCTTCCCACATCACCAGCATACCCCCAACAACATTCTTGGGCCCGGAAGTGTCCGTCTATGAACTATTAATAAAAAGATGCTTGTAAGGTTGGAGAAATAAGAATCTTAGTCATGTATAGATTTACATATAAAACATTTTATTAAAACAAAACAACAACAAATAAAACTATGTACAGCCATGGCATGTCATTGCTGGTCCATTTGTGATTCACAGCCTGCAAGACAAAAAGAAAGATAAGATGGTGCCTCATGCATCCAGCAAAGGAGATAGAGAGAGAGAGAAAGAGTGAGAGTGAGGAAGAGAAAGAGAAAGAGAGGAAGAGAGAAAGAGTGAGAGAGCGAGGAAGACAGAGAAAGAGAGAAAGAGTGAGAGAGAGGAAGACAGAGAAAGAAAGATAGAGTAAGAGAGAGAAAGAGAAAAGGAGTAAGTCACAAGGAAGAGAGAAAAACAGTGTGAGAGAGAGAAAGATATAGAGAGAAAGAGTGAGAGAGGAAGACAGAGAAAGAGAGAAAGTGTGAGTTATGAGGAAGAGAGAAAGAGAGAAGGAGTAAGTCACAAGGAAGAGAGAAAAACAGTGTGAGAGAGAGAAAGATATAGAGAGAAAGAGTGAGAGAGGAAGACAGAGAAAGAGAGAAAGTGTGAGTTATGAGGAAGAGAGAAAGAGAGAATCAGTGCGAGAGAGAGGAAGACAGAGAGAAAGAGTGAGAGAGGACAAGAGAAAGAGTGAGAGAGAGGAAGCTAGACAAAGAGAGAAAGAGTGAGACAGAGAGGAAACCAATAATAGAAACAGTGTGGGAGAGAGGAAAAGAGAGCGATAAAGAGTGAGAGAGAGGATCCTGACATCTCGAACATACATATTGAGTTCTTGAAAATTGTGCCAGTTTCGCCGGAGACCAATTGACCTGATAAAGGGTGAAAAGATGGTTTCTCTTAAGGGGAGCCGGTTTAACTGTCTGACAAAGCAATGAAAACAAGCTCAACCAAAGTTCCCTCAGATTTGTGGTGCCTAAATCATCACTCCAGAGCTTTTGAATATCCTGACTCAAATCATCTTCTGATTCAGAAGACGGAGACCCGACATTTTTTAAACGGAGAGACAATTTTTTTTTTAAAATGTTAGGCTAAAAATTCTATTGCAGGCACTAAAGAATTGGGTATGTATGCGGAAAAAATTGGGAATCTCATATTACTCAGATTATTCTCCAATTTGGGGTTCCCCAGGTACACCAGCATGTTTAGATGATCTACTTAGTTTACCGTTGAAACGAGCAGGTATCCAAACTTGGGGAGATTTAAAAATAGGTAGAGATCTGATGAGTTGGGAAATGTTGACATTATGTACTCATGGTCAATTAACCAGGTTCAAATATTATCAACTGTCTACATGGAGGGCGCGGCAACAGTGGGAGGAACAGAAGGATGATGCCTGGCTAATTCAAGCCATGAAGAACGGGACTATCAAAAAAGATGTGGCTTTGTGGTATCGAACTTTGACTTAATCAGAAGTCATGCGTTCAGGATGACCACACATCTTCACAGATTTTGTGTGCGTTCAGCTTTGGTGGTGTTGGGGGGTAAATGATGATTCGTGATTCACAGCCTGTTAAATAAAAAGCAAGATAAGATTGTGCATCATGCGTCCATCAAAGGAGAGAGGAAGAGAGAGAGAAAGAAAGTGAGAAGAAGACAGACAGAAAAAGTGAGAAAGACGAAGAGAGAAAGAGAAACAGTGAGAGAAAGGAAGAGAGAGAGAAAGAGGGAAAGAGTGTGAGAAAGAGGAACAGAGAAACAGAGGAAGAGTGAGAGGAACAGAGAGAGAGAGAGAGAGAGAGAGAGAGAAATAGACAAACAGTGTAAGAGGAAGCAGGAGCTAGAAAGAGTGTGAGGGAGAGAAAGGAAGAGATGAGGAGGTACACTGAGTGCCCACACTGTGCACACAACCATCACAGCTTACCTTTACGCCACCACTCTGTTTCCAACCATGTGCCGTACTCTAGTGGAAGTCTCAAGCTCCCACATCTGAAAGATAGTACAGAACTAATGGCAGAGCAAGGTTGGATTAGAATTTAAAATCGGCCCAGGGAAGCTAAAAAAAAAAGTGGCCCACATTTGCATACTGCCTTTCCTCCAATCACTGCTTCAGCGAAATTTTATTTAAAAAACGGGGGGTGGGGGAGATACAAGAAAATGAACAGATTTGTTTACACTGGTGACTTAAAAAGAAGTGAGGCCACTTCTGCTCAGGCCCCCTGCCCTGCTAGATATTAAGAATGGGTGAATTTTGTGGATCTGCGGTCCGCGAATTCGCGCGAAATCGCAAAAAGTCTGCAAATTCGCGGATTTTCACGCGAAATCGCAGATTTCTTTGCGATTTCCATCTACTCAACTGGAGTACTTTCTACTGGCTAATCAGTAAGTGCTACCTCATTGGGTAAATGTATAGTGCTTTTCCTACACTGCAGCTGCGTAAGGGCCAGAAGATTTGTCTCCACTGACCATGTGTGCCTGTAACTTTGCCACCACGCCAAAAGGCACCGAGGTCCCTTGAGTGAGCTGTCCATCATAGTTGGGAAAGGGCGGGAAGATGTTTGATACCGCTAGTGTGTGGTGCGGGGCTTCAATGCGTGTCAACATTCCTCTTGTGTATAAAGGGTCAGAGAGCGAGCTGGGCAGCAGGTGAGGAGAAAGCAGCCTCCTGGTCACAGGAACTACACGAGGATTGCACTCGAGAAACTCATGGATTCAAAGACCTCCCTCGAGTATTACAGATAATTTTCGATGGCAGATATGGGGTTAAAGCACACTTGCCCAGCCTCGACCTTGCTCACTAATGTTTTGGGCTGATTAAAACATTACTGAATTTGAGCTTCAACTCGGGCACCTGCTTTATTTATATCTGTAAGTGCTTCCTATTGAGGTTTAATTTTTGTGACAGGAGCCTCATGCCAGAATGAATCCTGCCCTGCATAGTTATCCACGAAGATGCCACCGTTTTGTGCAATACCTCTACTCAACTGGAGCACTTTCTACTGGCTAATCAGTAAGTGCTACCTCGTTGGGTAAATGATAGTGCTTTTCCTACACTGCAGCTGCGTAGGGCCAGAAGATTTGTCTCCACTGACCATGTGTGTCTGTAACTTGCCACCGCACCAAAAAGCGCCGAGGTCCCTTGAGTGAGCAGTCCATCTTAGTTGGGATTGGAAAAGGGCAGGAAGGCGTTTGATACCGCTAGTGTGTGGTGCGGGGCTTCTATGCGTGTTCACATGCCTCTTGTGTATAAAGGGTCAGAGTGCGAGCAGGGCAGCAGGTGAGGAGAAAGCAGCCTCCTGGTCACAGGAACGGGGATTGCACTCAAGAAACTCAGGGATGCAAAGACCTCCCTCGGGTATTACAGCTAATTTTCGACGGCAGATATGGGGTTAAAGCACACTTGCCCAGCCTCAACCGTGCTCATTAATATTTTGGTCTGATTAAAACGTCACTGAATTTGAGCTTCAACTCTGGCACCTGCTTTACTTATATCTGTAAGTGCTTCCTGTTGAGGTTTAATTTTTGTGACAGGAGCCTCGTGCCAGAATGAATCCTGCCCTGCATAGTTATCCACGAAGATGCCACCATTTTGTGCAATACCTCTACTCAACTGGAGTACTGTCTACTGGCTAATCCAGTAAGTGCTACCTCGTTGGGTAAATGATAGTGCTTTTCCTACACTGCAGCTGCGTAGGGCCAGAAGATTTGTCTCCACTGACCATGTGTGCCTGTAACTTTGGCACAGTGCCAAAAGGCTCTGAGGTCCCTTGAGTGAAGTGTCCATCATAGTTGGGAAAGGGCGGGAAGATGTTTGATACCGCTAGTGTGTGGTGCGGGGCTTCAATACGTGTCAACATTCCCCTTGTGTATAAAGGGTCAGAGAGCGAGCAGGGCAGCAGGTGAGGAGAAAGCAGCCTTCTGGTCACAGGAACTACATGGGGATTGCACTCGAGAAACTCATGGATTCAAAGACCTCCCTCGAGTTTTGCAGCTAATTTTCGCGGCAGATATGGGGTTAAAACACACTTGCCCAGCCTCGACCTTGCTCACTAATGATTTGGGCTGATTAAAACAATACTGAATGTGAGCTTCAACTCTGGCACCTGCTTTATTTATATCTGTAAGTGCTTCTTGTTGAGGTTTAATTTTTGTGCCAGGAGCCTCGTGCCAGAATGAATCCTGCCCTGCATAGTTATCCACGAAGATGCCACCGTTTTGTGCAATACCTCTACTCAACTGGAGTACTTTCTACTGGCTAATCAGTAAGTGCTACCTCGTTGGATAAATGATAGTGCTTTTCCTACACTGCAGCTGCGTAGGGCCAGAAGATTTGTCTCCACTGACCATGTGTGCCTGTAACTTGCCACCGCACCAAAAAGCGCCGAGGTCCCTTGAGTGAGCTGTCCATCATAGTTGGGATTGGGAAAGGGCAGGAAGGCGTTTGATACCGCTAGTGTGTGGTGAGGGGCTTCTATGCATGTTCACATGCCTCTTGTGTATAAAGGGTCAGAGTGCGAGCAAGGAAACAGGTGGGGAGAAAGCAGCCTCCTGGTCACAGGAACGGGGATTGCACTCAAGAAACTCAGGGATGCAAAGACCTCCCTCGGGTATTACAGCTAATTTTCGACAGCAGATATGGGGTTAAAGCACACTTGCCCAGCCTCGACCGTGCTCATTAATGTTTTGGGCTGATTAAAACATTACTGAATTTGAGCTTCAACTCTGGCACCTGCTTTACTTATATCTGTAAGTGCTTCCTGTTGAGGTTTAATTTTTGTGACAGGAGCCTCGTGCCAGAATGAATCCTGCCCTGCATAGTTATCCACGAAGATGCCACCAGTTTGTGCAATACCTCTACTCAACTGGAGTACTGTCTACTGGCTAATCCAGTAAGTGCAACCTCGTTGGGTAAATGATAGTGCTTTTCCTACACTGCAGCTGCGTAGGGCCAGAAGATTTGTCTCCACTGACCATGTGTGCCTGTAACTTTGGCACAGCGCCAAAAGGCTCAGAGGTCCCTTGAGTGAAGTGTCCATCATAGTTGGAAAAGGGCGGGAAGATGTTTGATACCGCTAGTGTGTGGTGCGGGGCTTCAATACATGTCAACATTCCTCTTGTGTATAAAGGGTCAGAGAGCGAGCAGGGCAGCAGGTGAGGAGAAAGCTGCCTTCTGGTCACAGGAACTACATGGGGATTGCACTCGAGAAACTCATGGATTCAAAGACCTCCCTCGAGTTTTACAGCTAATTTTCGCGGCAGATATGGGGTTAAAACACACATGCCCAGCCTCGACCTTGCTCACTAATGTTTTGGGCTGATTAAAACATTACTGAATGTGCACTTCAACTCTGGTACCTGCTTTATTTATATCTGTAAGTGCTTCCTGTTGAGGTTTAATTTTTGTGCCAGGAGCCTCGTGCCAGAATGAATCCTGCCCTTCATAGTTATCCACGAAGATGCCACCGTTTTGTGCAATACCTCTACTCAACTTGAGTACTTTCTACTGGCTAATCAGTGGGTGCTACCTCGTTGGGTAAATGATAGTGTGTTTCCTACACTGCAGCTGGGTAGGGCCAGAAGATTTGTCTCCACTGACCTTGTGTGCCTGTAACTTGCCACCGCACCAAAATGCGCCGAGGTCCCTTGAGTGAGCTGTCCATCATAGTTGGGATTGGGAAAGGGCGGAAAGACGTTTGATACTGCTAGTGTGTGGTGCGGGGCTTCTAGGTGTGTTCACATGCCTCTTGTGTATAAAGGGTCAGAGTGCAAGCAGGGCAGCAGGTGGGGAGAAAGCAGCCTCCTGGTCACAGAAACGGGGATTGCACTCGAGAAACTCAGGGATGCAAAGACCTCCCTCGGGTATTACAGCTAATTTTCGACGGCAGATATGGGGTTAAAGCACACTTGCCCAGCCTCGACCGTTCTCACTGATGTTTTAGGCTGATTATAACGTTACTGAATTTGAGCTTCAACTCTGGCACCTGCTTTACTTATATCTGTAAGTGCTTCCTGTTGAGGTTTAATTTTTGTGACAGGAGCCTCGTGCCAGAATGAATCCTGCCCTGCATAGTTATCCACGAAGATGCCACCGTTTTGTGCAATACCTCTACTCAACTGGAGTACTGTCTACTGGCTAATCCAGAAAGTGCTACCTCGTTGGGTAAATGATAGTGCTTTTCCTACACTGCAGCTGCGTAGGGCCAGAAGATTTGTCTCCACTGACCATGTGTGCCTGTAACTTTGGCACAGCACCAAAAGGCTCCGAGGTCCCTTGAGTGAGCTGTCCATCATAGTTGAGAAAGAGCGGAAAGACATTTGATACCGCTAGTGTGTGGTGCGGGGCTTCTATGCGTGTCAACATGCCTCTTGTGTATAAAGGGTCAGAGAGCGAGCAGGGCAGCAGGTGAGGAGAAAGCAGACTCCTGGTCACAGGAACTACACGGGGATTGCGCTCGAGAAACTTAGGGATGCAAAGACCTCCCACGGGTATTACAGATAATTTTTGACGGCAGATATGGGGTTAAAGCACACTTGCCCAGCCTCAACCGTGCTCACTGATGCTTTTGGGCTGATTAAAACATTACTGAATTTGAGCTTCAACTCGGGCACCTGCTTTATTTATATCTGTAAGTGCTTTCTGTTGAGGTTTAATTTTTGTGATAGGAGCCTCGTGCCAGAATGAATCCTGCCCTGCATAGTTATTCACGAAGATGCCACCGTTTTGTGCAATACCTCTACTCAACTGGAGTACTTTCTACTGTCTAATCCAGTAAGTGCTACCTCGTTGGGTAAATTATAGTGCTTTTCCTACACTGCAGGGCAGCAGGTGATGAGAAAGCAGCCTCCTGGTCACTGGAACAGGGATTGCGCTCGAGAAACTCAGGGATGCAAAGGCCTCCCTCGGGTATTACAGCTAATTTTTGACGGCAGATATGGGGTTAAAGCACACTTGCCCAGCCTCGACCTTGCTCACAAATTTTTTGGGCTGATTAAAACGTTACTGAATTTGAGCTTCAACTCGGGCACCTGCTTTATTTACATCTGTAAGTGCTTCATGTTGAGGTTTAATATTTGGCCCACAGGAAGCACTTACCAAGTTAAGGCAGGTGCCCGAGTTGAAGCTAACTTTGAAACCATTTTAGAATGGCGCCAGCAAGCACTCTGGCAGCTGACCGGCGCCATTCTAAAATGGTTAAAAAGTTAGCTTCATCTCGAGTACCTGCCTTAACTGTGCTTCCTGTGGGCCCAAAAAAAATCCGCCCGCTCGCGAATTCGTGTATTTTTTGGCAATTTCGTGAGATTTGCGGATCGCGAAATTGCTGAAAAATCAAAAATTTCGTAAGCGGAGCAGATTTTGCGCCCATACTTACTAGATATGCGACCCTGTGAGAGAAAGAGAGTGACACCTCTGCCTGTCGCTAAACATGAGGTAATGACACCCATCTGCCTCCAGAAAGGCCATTCAGACACCCACTGGACCGCTGGCTGTATCCAAACAACACCAACACCATCCAAATCTGCCCCCCAGACTGCTCCGAAAAGCAGTCCACAGTTTGAACTCGGCACCGGCCCGTCAGGCATTGCACCAGTGCCCGCGTTACCAATCCGACTCTGTGGCAGAGTATATGCGTGTACGTACACCTAAATCGCTCTACCATCTTTCTGCATTCAGGCTGCTGTACCCCATCCACTCCCGCTGCCCAGAGGTATCTGCCCGATGTTGCGCACCAAGGCCTCACTGCTCACCTTTTGGCGGGCACAGCACTTCACGCACAGTTCAGCAGCATTCCAAAACGCCCGGTAGCCGGTCCGGCCCTGAAGTGAGTCCAAGCACATGGCAGTAGGCCCTCGCTGTTGGGCTCAGGCCTACACTGCAGTGCAGCAGAGCACACAGAACATCATGTGTCCGGACCACTGGGACGGGCCATCACATGGCGGTGTGACTGTGCCGGCCGCAGTGCATGCGTTGCGAGCAACTCTAAAATGGCGTAGAACACCTGCACCCGGTCTTTTATATTAACAGGGTCATGTGTCCTATGACGCCTGTGCTGGATGGGTGTGGTGTGCGTTTATACCAGCCGTGAGGGAGTGGCTGTGGCATCAGCGTTGCCAGTTTGGGCTAGATCATGCACAATTGGGCTATATTTTGCCGGCTGTGTGGTAAAATTTTGGTTTGTGCTAGTTGCCAGGTTATAAATACATATACAGCGCTCCAGCAAAGTAGTATGTTAAAGCGCTTTATTAGAAAAATATTTACTTGGCATCCTGCTGCAACATCAATTCCAATGCATTAACTGCCTGCTTGACACTGTCCCTACCGCTCCTTCCCTAAAGTAGCAATATTGGGGTACTTTGGGCTACTTTTTGGTTGACTTTGGGCTATAAAAAGCTTTAAAAATCTGACAACACTGGATGTGGGTGTCCATGTTGGAGTGCTACCATCACAAAAGCCAAAGTGTCACTCTGTGAGCCAAGTCCAATAAATATGGCCAGCATGGAAGGTACAGGGAATTACTGACCCTATATTTATCCATAGTTCCACACAAGAAAGATGGTGGACATGAGACATCTGTGTGGATATGAATGTGTATTGCACATTCAGTGGAGTGTTGGAGCTGTAGCAATACATGGCCATGGAAAGTTGAAGTTTCAGTTTTTGGCACATGGAGGGGAGCCAATTAGAGACAAGTTCGTTGTCAGAGTTAGGCTGCGCCAACATATGTACTTATACAATCACTGCGACAATCCCCATGCACTTATGCATTCACTATACACTCTGCTTGCAGTACTCTAATGATGCAGTCTCTACGTACGTACTTGTACAATGACCGAGACAACGTTACATAACTAACATTTTCCACCACTGTCAAAGGTAAGATGTTTGCATACTCTGTCCAGAGCACTATGAAATGTGGTAGGGCCTAGGGGCAGCATGTTGCATACATAATGAACACAAGGACACAGATAGCTAGTGGAACTGGGTATGGGCACGTGCGCGTGACTCCTTTTTATTACCAGGGTCACATGTCCAATGATGTCTGGGGTGGATGAGTGTGGGGTGATTATAAGCCAACCATCCGGGAATGGTTGGTGCTGGCAACAAGTACAACAGTAATCAATCATAAAGGGTCAATTATTTGTGCTGCACTAAGGTACGGGTACCGGATGTGAAATCATTCAGAAAAGATTCTATTGTAAAGGGTTCATGACTTGTGATACAGTGAGGTAGGACAGCAGATGTGAAATTATACACAAAATATTGCATCAGAAAGGGTGCATGTGTTGTGCTGCACTGAGATAGGGGCATCAGAAGCATTTAGCGTTGGCGCAGCCAGCGATGATGCGTGGTGTGGGCGAGTCACAGAATCGCAACTCGATGTGAATTGTGAGCCCTGCTCTCGGTAGTGTACATTGAAGGCATTAGTCAGCACAGACATCAAGGAATGTTTTTAGTCACTTCCTCTTGACAAACTTCGAGGACATGGAGTACAATTCTCTCTAATAAATAAATCATGTTTGAATTTAAATTGTGAGCTCTGCTGACCGCAGTGTAGGTGTATGGAACAAAAGATGAAACATTTATGGAATACACTGAGGAAATCTTGGTTGTTCTGAGTACAGTTGTAAAGTACGGTACTCTGAAGCTAGAATCTGAACTGGTCGTTCATCATATCATCTACCTTTTCCAGTAGGGAAGAGCTGTGGAAAACAACGAGCTTCCAAACTTGTTTCCCACACACTCATGGGAGTTCGTTTTGCTTTTTTCATCTTGAACAATTCAATAGTAAGTCCTATCAGTTCTTTTGAATGTAGAGGATGTATAGTATAATATTCATACATTTCTTCTTTTCTTGAATTGTCCACTTGAAATATGTGTTTCATCTTCTAAAGATATTTCTTCTTCTTCTACATTTAGAATTTTATAGTAAATATTTTTTGCACCAAATACAATGTAGCCTTTTGGACTTTTGTGCCATATACTAACTCTTGCCATATTTTCCGACTCTTTGTGGGTACACCATTAACAAAAAAGACTACAGGTTCAGTATCGTCTCTTTCTACACTAACAGATTCAACATTTTTCTTAAAATCTAAAGGTAAATACACAACTCTTCCAATTTATAGATCTGTGGAAGGCAGCTTACCTGTTTTAGGCTGCATACGAATTATAGCCTGAAAATGTTGCACAGATTGTAAAAGGATGGCCTTCTATGTATTTAAATCTGTAAGTTTAGGAGGTGTAGCAAGTAATTGTAAGTCATTATGGACAGCTCTAGCTGGCATTTTGTTTTGTTCTAATTTATTGTAACAATATTTACAAATACATTGTACAGTCTATAACTTAAAACAAGCTTCCACAAACAGATAAGCAGGAAATTCTTTCTATTTATCATTGTTATCCTTTTCACTTTTTAAAAGCACATCTCTATTCCTAGTTTGAATTTTATAATGAGTACATCGAGAACAAATACAAACTTTGGAGCCCATTAGGACCCTTGAGGAGGAGGGAACGTCCGCATGGGCTGCGGCGTTCCCTCCTCTGCAATTAGGATGTGACCGCCACCCTGGCGGTCCCATCCTCTATGTTTAACATTGCGGCGGGTGCGGCTTCAAGCTGCGCCCGCCGCAATGGTAAAAAAGCACGCACTGCATTTACATGCAGAAAGCTGCAGGCACCGCGCGGTGCCTGCTGCTGTCTGCATGTAAATGCAGGGGGGTACCATAGGTACCCCCCATGTGCACACCCCACCCCCCTTCACCCTGGGGGCCCGCAACGGACCCCCGAAGTGCACATCCGTATGCTTTTCCACAGCGGAGAACCCGCCGCGGAAAAGCATATCAGATACGCAATCCTAATATGGCTGGTGGTGTCTGAGAGGTACAAAAGGGGGTGGTGATGGACGGAGCATCTGAACCAATCAAACACTCACACCCAGTCAAAAGATCTGGGTTTAATCCATCACCGTTCTTTAGCCCACTCTGCCACCCCAGTTCAGACATGGCTATATGCAAATCAGTCTGACCCTGTGCCTCATGGGAACAGTCCAGCCCGAACTGAAAAGCCATGCCTTCCCTGGACCGGAAACAAGCTTCCGAGGACCGGTTTCTGGCATTACAGCTGTCTTCAGCCCGGCTTGCTTGAATCCAGTGGCAAAGTGAGCAAGGGACTCACGTCTGAGCATACCCTGCCACACTTATGGCAGCCAAAGCGGTACAAAAGGGGGTGGTGATGGACGGAGCATCTGAACCAATCAAACACTCACACCCAGTCGAAAGATCTGGGTTTAATCCATCACCGTTCTTTAGCCCACTCTGCCACCCCAGTTCAGACATGGCTATATGCAAATCAGTCTGACCCTGTGCCTCATGGGAACAGTCCAGCCCAAACTGCCAAGCCATGCCTTCCCTGGACCGGAAACAAGCTTCCGAGGACCGGTTTCTAGCACTACAGCCGTCTTCAGCCCGGCTTGCTTGAATCCAGTGGCAAAGAGAGCAAGGGACTCACGTCTAAGCATACCCTGCCACACTTATGGCGGCCAAAGCGGTACAAAAGGGGGTGGTGATGGACGGAGCATCTGAGCCAATCAAACACTCACACCCAGTCAAAAGATCTGGGTTTAATCCATCACCGTTCTTTAGCCCACTCTGCCACCCCAGTTCAGACATGGCTATATGCAAATCAGTCCGACCCTGTGCCTCATGGGAACAGTCCAGTCCGAACTGCCAAGCCATGCCTTCCCTGGACCGGAAACAAGCTTCCGAGGACCGCCACCATATAAGAGCTTTTCCGCCGCGGTTGTAAGCCGACCGCGGCGGAAAAGCGGCGGACATAAACCAAGACCCACCAGCCATCCTAATTTGGTGGTGGGTCTTTGGAGGCTCCGCGGCGGTTTTCCCGCATTCTCCGGGCCGGCGGTGGCTTCCTAATGAGCCCCCTAGTTGGGATTTTCAGCAGAAACTACTTTAAACTTTGTTATTTCTTTTTCAAACTTCACATCAGTATTATCTTTCATCTCTTATTCAACACGTACACTTATCAAACTGTTATTTTCTGTACACTTATCTTGACTAGCAAAGAAACGTAACTCTATATCATCACAAACTTGTTTTATATCATTTATCTTACAACTCAATTTTGTGCTACTGCAAGACCTAGACTTATCCAGATGACTCCTCTTGACTTTGAATATAAACTTGCAGATTTCTATCAATCCAAACATTCATAGGATCCAATATTTCGATGTGAAAGCATCTTTAAGCTGAAGTTGTAAATTTTTTTGCTAAGTATCTTCTCCTGTGAAATGCCTTCCCACATTTTTTTTCAATTCTGTCTTCTCAGACTTGGTAATATATGATGTGACATAGCGAGAGAAAAAAAAGACATAGCGAGAAACAGCAATTGAGTTATCTGCAACATATTGTATGTACACATCTTCAAAATCACTGGATTGTAATCATTAATGTACCTTGATTCTTCTGTTCTTTTTATATTGTAAGAATTTTTGGGTGATTTTCGAGTGATAGTATGCCTCACTGCTGACATGAAACTGTTCACTCTTCCTTGCGATGTCTTATGGTGCACTGAGTAAGTAGTACCTTTGGCTCTCAGCATGTATGTACCCTGCGATGATGCGTGGTCCGGGAGGGCCGCACTCGGATCAATGTCTTTTGTCTATTGAATTCTGACTCAATAAGGCATAGTGGCGATGACTTATTGTGAACTGAGTTAGTAGTATCTTTGGCACTGAGCGTGTGCGCATCCTGCGATGAAACGTGGTCCGAGAGGGCTGCACTGGGAGCAATGTATCTTGCGTACTGGACTGCATCATCTACAATTGCTACTCTATCTGAATTCTGATGCCTGCCGTCCACAGCTTAGATCGAAGGCAGCAGTCTGTACAGACTTAAGCCTGCGGTGCTGTGCTGCTGGGTTCGCAGGGGGCCTGTGTCGAGGAGATCCGCGTTCATGGCGGCTGCCACGTGGCAGGGAGAGGCCCGCCGCTCTGGCAGACTTGTTGGTCTTCACAGTTCATAAGTGAACCACTCCCAGAGCCCAGGCTTATTTATTCATGCTCCTACGCTGGAGTGGCGTACATTGGACCAGCCCACTGCGCTCCCGCTTCCAGGGGAGGACAACACAGCTACATGTCCGAGATCTTTCCCACTGCCTGAGGTAACATGGTTGCATCTATTGTGCACAACACTACAAGCATCAGCAGTAAGTGTACAGATGGAGAGGTTTATGATCTGCATAGTGAGGTCTGTTCAGCACATCACCACTACATTTGGCGTTGTGTGCATTATTATTGTTGATGGATGAGTTGCGTCCTTCACACATATTTGTTGCCATATCTGCCAACATTCAAGTTTTGTGTGGCTGAAGGACCATGCCATTTTTGGGAGGTCCGCTGTCCTGTTCTGTGCTCCCTCTGTGGTAGTAGGGGGGGGTGGGCCGGGTGGGACGTCCTAAGGCTGGTGGCAGTGAGTGTTGGGCCTTCATAGGTGTTTGAGCTGCATGATCAGTAAGTCTATGACATATGTTGCACTTCGATGTGATTCTGGGTTGCAATCCCTTTCACATTGTAGGTAGTCGTCCTGGTTTACACCAGGAAAACGTAGATGTTACCTTCCTACTGCAAACGTGGCTGATTCCCTGTTTTTGGATCGCACCCCAGATTTGGCTGTTCGTTGAAAATATTGGGAACTGGTGCTTTAGTGTTAATTTTTGCACGGGACGTCTACTCTGTATATTATTACCGATAGTTGTTGTTCTCGTTTGTGGCAATTTTTTTTTGTGGAAACTATTGCTGGAAAACTGGGGATATTGGCTGTTTTCACTAGGTTGACCATGAAGTGATAATTTAAAATCACTGAAAAAACTATAGGTTTAAAGTAGAAAATGATTAGAAAGTAGCATTTAAAAAACCTTTGAAATTCACTGACAAAACCATAGGTTTTAGCGACGTGATAGTTGCAAATTCGCATTTGGAAAACTTTTGAAATGCACTGAAAAACCAAAGGTTTCTGGGACGTTATAGTTAGTTGGACATTTCACTCATAAAAAACCATAGAAATTCCGCCGTTACAGTTAGTTGAGCTAACTATAAATTGCGCCCCTCAATGCACTGCTGATGACGTCACATATTACATCATTTTTGACATGGTCAGTGACATCACTGATGACATCACTGATGACATCTAAAATTACATCACTGATGACATAATCCACATGAAAATCAGATGCACCCCTCATACCTTAATAAAACCTTTGTACACCCATTCTAAAATACATACTACATTTTTGAAAGAATAGAGACGCCAATAACAGGTACTAAGTACACATTCACGGATTCCTAGGTCTACACACAGATTATGTCATTCATCCATACAGTTAGTCATAGATACAGTGACTCATCAATACAACACTATAAAAGGCACTCATACACCTATACAAACACTCACACACCACCACTCATCCAGTTACTCAAACACCTAGTCAGTCATGCAAAGAATCAATATCACCTCTATTTACTCACCTATACAGTTAAACACACACAACCTCACTTATTCATACAGATACTAACACATACTTATTCTCTTATACACTCACCGATACAAGGACACACTAATCAAATACTACCACTCACACAATCACTGGCTGTCATGTATAGTCATTTATAAACTCCAACTCTCACATGCACTGTGTTTTACATATGTAGTTCCTTGGACATGTAATTTGGTAGCGCGCCTTGCATCGCAAAATGTGATGCAGTGCGCGCTACGAAATTCGTTTTATTAATTAACTTGTTTACTTACCTGCAATTATCCATATGCCGGTTTTTAGCACCTTCCACCCTACCCCTCCCTGCCTCTTTCCCCACCGTAACTCCCTCCACGGGCCACGGCTGGACAAAGGCCATGTCCCCTTTCTCCACCACTCTGCAAACACGCTTCTGGTGCGTTGTAAGTTGGGGGATTAAGTCCCCTTGAATCCTGAGGGTTCCTGGGGTTCAACTAACCCACTAGGTATCTCCAGTAAGTGCCACAGAGCTACATTGCAGAGAGGTGTAAAAACGGCGTGGCCTGGACCATCTCTCGGCAACGCAGCATAGTGGTGCTTACTGGAGGTACCTGGTGGGCTAGTGGTCCCCCAGGAAACCTCAGGGATGAAGAGGAATTAATTCCCCAACTTAAAACACGCTACAGCGTATGTTTGCACATGTCACCTCAGGCCCCACCCCCTCCCTTCACCACTGATCAAACGTGTCCCGTGGGTCATTTTAGGTTAGGGCATTCAGTCGCCTTGAATCCTGAGGGACCCTGGGGTCCAACTAGCCCACTAGGTACTTCGTAAGCGCCACAGAGCAGCATTACAGAGAGGTGTAAAAGGGGCATGGCCTGGACCACCTCTCTGCAATGCAGCCCTGTTGTGCTTACTTGAGGCACCTGGTGGGCTAGTTGGCCCCCAGGGACCACCAGTATTGAAGGGAAAT
Organism: Lissotriton helveticus; assembly: GCF_964261635.1. Classification (NCBI taxonomy): domain Eukaryota; kingdom Metazoa; phylum Chordata; class Amphibia; order Caudata; family Salamandridae; genus Lissotriton; species Lissotriton helveticus. Next base: position 947,833,089 of record NC_136068.1, read on the forward strand.
TGATTCCCCAATTTAAAACGTGCTATAAGGCCCGTTTGCAGAGTGTTGCTGGGAAGGGGTCGCGGTCTTTTTTTATTTTTATTTTTAGAAGGGGACTGTGTGGCCCCCTTACTTTTTCCTTTTTTAGGCCCTGGGGACCCCATCCCCCGGGCCTGACCCCTTTTGAAAACAATATATATATTTATATATGAACGGGAAGGGGGCCGCATGGGCAGCAGTGGTCGGTAGTGGGAGTACCTGCAGGACGGTGATGTGGGGAGGGGGAGGGGCAAGGTGGGGGGTAGTAATGTATGGATTACTGAGCTTTACAGGCAAGTAAACAGATAAATAAATAAAACAAATTTCATTGCACGCCACCGCCCTGCAGATACTCCCAGTACCGACCGCAGCTGCACATGGGCCATCATCCCCTGGCCAATTCCGGCGCAGGGAACCCCATCCCCAGGAGCATGGCCACATATATATTTATATTTTATGGAGGGACCTGCGTGGACCCCTCCTGTGGCCTCTATTGCCCCCGAGGACCCCATCCCCCGGGGCTGGCCTTTATTTATTTTATTTTTGGGGGGGAGGGGGACCGTCCTCCCTGGCCACTTCTAGCCCTGGGGACCCCATTCCCTGGGGCAGGTCTTATCAGTTGGGGACCCTGGGGGGATCCCTATGCCCCCACTGTCCCGCAGGCTCCCCGTGTCCTGCAGGAGCCAGCATTGCTTTTCCACATGGGGAGCTGCTGACATGCTACGCCCCTTGTCGAAAAGCAATTCTGCTGTACTTCATTGAAGCGAGAGCAGGTTTCCCTGCTCTCGCTTGAAAGAAGCAAAGCAGTTTGCAATGAAATGAAAAAGACATTTGTACAGCGCACGTACACCAGCAGCTTCATGGCCCTTTGAGACTTAACTGACACTAACAACAGAGCAGGAGGAATTTAATCAAATGCCTGTGCAAACTGCCACGTCTTCAGGGCTCTCCTGAACACCTGGTAGGAGGGAATGTGGCGTAGGTCGGGCGGAAAAGAGTTCCATAGGCGGGGGGCTTGTGAGGCAAATCTTAGGCCCCCAAGCCTTTTACGCTTGAACGTGCAGGTGGAGAGGAGATTGAGTCCAGCCGACCGAAGCGCTCGGGAGGGAGTATATCGATCGAGCAAAGCACCAATGAAGGAGGGACCTTGATTGGTGAGGGCTAAGTACGTGGTGCAGCCAATTTTGAAGAGACTGCGCTGGACTACTGGGAGCCAGTGTACGCTTTTCAGGAGCGGTTTCACAGAACAAGACTTATGCTGCCGAAAGATCAATCTGGCAGCCTGGTTTTGGACAAGTTGGAGTTGGTGGGACTGGTAGAGGGGGATCCTGATGTAGAGGGAATTCGCGTAATCAATGCGGGACACAACTAAGCCCAATACGATGTGAACCAGGGCATCATGGGTAAGAAATCTGCTAATCTTCCTGATGTGGCGCAGATGGAAAAAGCAAGCCGACATCACAGATTTGATTTGATGTTTCATAGACAGATCATTACTGATGGTAACTCCAAAACTCTTGACCGAGCTCGTTGGACGGGGGGCTCCGCCCAGCGTGAGTGGCCAGAAGCTGGGATTCCATGGATTGTTAGGGGGACCAGTGAGCACCAACTCAGTCTTGTCTGGATTGAGTTTAAGCTGATTAGCATTCATCCAGCTACTGATGAATACCATTGTGCTCTGAAAGTTCTCTAATGAGGAAGGGGAGGAGTCAATATTGAAGATGAGCTGCATGTCATCTGCATAATTGAAAATAACCACTGGTTTTTCCCTAAGTTTAGCAATCAGTGGGAGGATATAAAGGTTAAATAATAAGGGGGAAATGGAGGAGCCCTGGGGGACCCCACAAGTCAGGTCCTTCGCCTCGGACATAAAAGAACCAAGACGAACTGCTTGCTTGCGGTCATGTAAAAATGAGGTAAGCTACCTGAGCGGGGTGCCCCTGATGCCGGCGTTCTCGATCCGCTGAATGAGAATGGAATGTTCAACGGTATCGAATGCCGCCGACAAATCAAGGAGCACCAAGGCCTGGGAGATGTTCAAGTCCGCTCCCTTCCTGAGTTCATCATGGACTGCTACCATGACTGACTCAGTAGAGTGCTGAGGTCTGAATCCGGCCTGGTGCTGGTCCAGACACCCGGAAATTTCGATGAATGAGCCAAGGCAACTGGAGACATGGGCCTCCAGCAGTTTGCCCAGAAATGGAAGCAGGGATATCGGCCGAAAGTTACTGAGGGTGGCCGGGTCCGCCCCTGTTTTTTTAAAATAGGTGTGACAATGGCCGATTTGAAGGGGCTGGGAACCATACCCTGGCTGAGGGAATTATTAAGCAAGGCAAGGGGGACCTCAGGGAGGTCAAGAAAGATCTTCCGAGCAACATGAGCTGGGCAGCTGTCGGAGGGAGAGCCAGAACGAACTCTACAAAGGAGCAGGGGGAACATATCAGTGGTCACAGGGGGAAAGTTCAACAGTGAAAGAGGGTTAATTGGGGGGCTGCCTATGTCGAGTCCGGGATCAGGGCTAGGGATGCTCGCTTTGATGAGATCTATCTTTTGAACAAAATAATTGTTGAGAGAGTCACAGAGAGTCTGGGAGAGCAGGGAGAGCAGAGGGGGCATCGTGGCTCGGTCAGGTTTTGCGAGCTCGTTGACTATCGTGAAAATCTCCCTCGATTTATTTGAGGAGTTGAGAATTTTCTGCAAAAAATATTCTGATTTTGCAACGAGAATGGCGGCTTTGTATTCCTTCAGTGCTGTCAAGAAGATCAGCTTCTTGTCAGGACAGTAGTGAGCCCTCCACTTGCGCTCAGCTTGGCGTAGTGCAAGTTTCATGTTGGAGAGGTCAATAGTGAACCAACGCTGAGCGTCATGGGGGCGTTTAGTCCTGAGTTTCCTTAATGGGGCAAAAATGTCCCGAGCATCTGCCAGCCAGTTATGAATGCTCTCTGCCTGAGTATTGACGGGCAGGGGAAGACCAGCCTCCCCAGTCAAGGGAGGAGTCGTAGTGGCAGGCGAGAGACAGAGCAAAGGAAGGTCGACTCGGCCCCAACTACGAATTAGTGGAGGGTTACAGGGGCGAGTTGTCGTAATAGAGGATATGGGGACCGTGAAGGAGATGGAAAAATGGTCCGACCAAGCACATGGGGAAATCTGCACATCAAAGATGTCCTGATTCAGTGACCAGACTTGGTCAAGGATATGTCCCTTAACATGGGTAGGTGCATGGATGAACTGAGAAAAATTAAGACCAACTAACAGGTGAACTCCCTGGAGTGGGCACTTTCGTGCAGGGCGTTGGGCCAGAAATTAAAGTCCCCAATTACGAGGATGCTGGTGTGATTTATTGCTAGCTCAGCTATCATGCTGCCAAAGTGGTGCAGGAAGTTGGGCGACTGACCAGGGAGACGGTAAGATAGGACAAAAGTAAGGGGGAGGGTTTCCAACTCTAGTTTGAAGAGAACATAGTCAATTGAGGGTATAGGAAGCATAGTGAACGACTTGAATTTAAAGGAGTGAGAGATGATGGCAGCCACCCCACCTCCAATTTTACCTTGGGGGCGGTTTGCCAAAAGGACATAGTAGCCGTCAGGGACAGCTGCCAAAATATCCGGGGAGGACTCTGCCGTTAGCCAAGTCTCTGCGACTTTTGCCATTTTAAAAAAAAAATGCTTTTTTGGGCCCTGAGGGTCCTTGTGGGACACCCTAAGCAGCCCTAGGGGGTCAGGGTGTTTCTACCCTGCCTCCTTTTCTTGTTTTTTACCTTTGTTTTTTGGTTTTCTTGTGACTCGCTTCTACTGAGTCACAATATGGGTGCCAACACTTCCTGGTTTGGAGTGTTGACAGCCAATAAGAATAAAGCTCGTGGTCGGGAGGGTCTGCGGATCCACAGCGCCTCTAGATATCTAATCTTTTATTTTTTTATTTTCTCAGCAACTACTAAACGGATTTACCCCATTTTAAAAAAGGACGCTTTCTGAACCAAGCACTACCTTTTTGCCAAATTTAGTGTAATTCCATTCAGCAATTCGAGCTGTAGCCGTGTCTAAAGTTTCCTATGGGAAATTCATTTTCCGACCTCTTTTTTTTATATATCTCAGGAACTACTGACCGAATTTACACCATTTAACAAAAAGAGTGCCTTCTGAAACAAGGGCTACCTTTTGCCAAATTTGGTGAAATTCCATTCAGCAGTTCGGGCTGTAACCGTGTCTAAAGTTTCCTATGGAAAATAACATGGAGAAAACACGTTTTGGGACCCCCTTTTTTCTTAGCCCCCACTTACTGCATCCCTCCGTATCTTTCAGGATAGGAGCTGACCAGAACACCCCACTAGTTTTAAAAATTTCACAAAGATTCGTCAACCGGCGCCAAAGGGTTTGGGCGCCAAAGGGTTGGGGAAAAAAACGCTTTTCCTGTGGAAACTAGGTCCTAACAGTAACTATCTACTGGCAATCACCAGTAGATAATATATATCTATATCTATCTATCTATATATATATTACCTACTGGCGGTCGCCAGTAGGTAGTTATAGTTAGGATTGATTTCCATAGGGAAATCGCAACATTCTATTGGGAATAACTTTGGCGCCGGTTGAGGATTCTGCCTGAATTTTTCAGCAACTTTGCCTCGCAGCTCTCCGCTCCTTCCCTGAAATTTCGGGGGGATTCGACAAGCGGGGGCCGAGATAAAAGGGGGTCCCAAAACGTGTTTTCCCCATGTTAATTTCCATAGGGCGGTCTGTCGCACTTTTAGCTCGAACGGCTGAATGGATTTTCACCAAACTTGGCAAAATTGTAGGGATTGGTAGCCCGATGTGCCTTTGCTATGTCTCAAGATATGTGCTCCAGAGCATTTTGAGTAATTTAGGTTCAAAAAAATGTATATATCTGTAAGCGCGCCCCGGTGCGCGTACCGGGGAGCGCTCCGGGCGAGCCACGCGACTTGCGCACGGAAAGCTGATTGGCTCTCGGGTGTCTGTAAACATTCGAAACAGTCCGCAGCGGCCACCATCTTGTGTCTCGGTAGGATCGAGACACAAGAGGTGGCAAAAAACAAAGGGGGAAATGACCAAAAGGGGGCAGGGTACACCCCCCTGACCCCCTAGGTTTGATGTGGGGGCCATAAAAGGGTCCCTCGGTAAAAAAAATGTTTTTATTTTTTTTCGATTTTCGCGGGGGGAGCGCACGGTACGCGCACCGGGGAGCATACCAGGGAGCGTACGTTGGTAAAAAATAGTGAAAATAGTAGTGTAAAATAATCATTTTGAGTGAATAGAGGTAGGGTAGCTCTGAAAAGAGCTTTTGGGTTCTGTGGCTGATTTAGGTACCTACAAGTACGTCCCACACACACCCACACGCACACAACCCCACACCCCCACACCCACACACTCCCCACACACACCTCACACACGCACACCTCCACCCACACCCAAACACCCCACACCCCCACAACGACACCTTACACATCCACACCCACACATCCCACACACCCACACTCACACACACACCTCAACCCCCCCAACACACACACGCACACACAGATACCTCACGGACACACCCCACACATCCCACACACACACCTCCCCCCCCACACACACACCTCACAGACACACCCACACATCCCACACATACACACATATCCTACACACATACCCCCCAAACCCACACACCTCCCACACACACCTTACACACCCACACCCCCACCCACACCCACATACCCCATACACCTACATACACCTATACACCTCACCCCCCAGACACATACACACACACACCTCACTGACACAACCCACCATCCCCCACACACACCTCCCCCCCCACACATGGGGAAAACTCAGTGAAACAGTAACATGATAATTTAAAGTGCTTAGAGGTAGGGTAGCTCTGAATAGAGTTGTTGTGTTGTGTGGGTGATTTAAGTACCAACATGTAGGTACCAATGCAGAGTTTTAAATTCAATGTAGACTGTGTCCTCTGTAGATAATTTGCATGTTGTTATAGGAGTTATTGTGGTTTATGGAATCCATACCATAGTCTGTCAGGAAAGCAGAAAGAACATGGAGGCAGGAGATGAAAAAGAAATGTCAAATACACATTGGAGATAATAAAGTGGGAGAAAGGAAGTAACTATGAGCAAAATTACTATGTAACACAAAAAAGTTGCACAGTATACTATAAGTCTGAATTTACATTATAATTAATTTGGTACTAGTTTATGAATTACATATAAAAATGAATAATGTCTTGAACAATTTTTGGTTATTAAATATAAATGTATTTTTCTGATTGTTTTTCCAAATTTAACAGAACTTCTAACAACACATTGTCGGAAATGTCCTCATTTTCAATCAGCGAATCTACTGCTTCTACACATTGAACTAATTCATAGTCCCGTGATTCATCCATGAAATCTAATGACTCCCCTCGCCACCTCACTCAGTTTTTGTCTTAGTGTGTCTACCTTATAACTTCCTCAGTCCATTTCCCTCAATCGTTGTATATTATCCTGTCTCCCTTCATCCTTTCACTCTGTGACTGTTCTTCACTGACTCTCAGTTATCTTCTATTCCTCATTCTTCTAAATGCATCCTTAATTAGACTGTTTTCTGTCTCAGTCATTATCTTTTTACCTACTTCTGTTTCCTGATTTAGTTTTGCTAACTCACATTGTTTTAGTATCTTTCTTACCTTCAGTTCATTTCTCTGTTCTTCTCTCTCTTTTTGTCAATGAATCTATATGCCTTACTCTTTATAATTTCCTCTTCTTCTATTTCTTTTTCTCTCTTTTTGTCCTTCTACCTTAGTTTATTTCCCTTTCTGTGTTCTTCACTCTAACTTTATTTCTAAATAGAGCGTTATGATTTTTAACCTCTTCATTTGTATCTTTTAATTTAAAATACATATTTTACTAATTATAACTTATTTTTTCTTCTCTCTTTTACAGATACAAAGTGTAGTTAAAAAAATTAATTAAAGTTATATTTATTATATGGTAAGTGTGACTAAAAAAATGTAGTTTGTCATCACCTTTTGCTTTAAGCTCACTAATATTTTCTCAACCAACCTCACTCCTGTGTCTTTACTCTGCTTCCCTCACTTATTCTTATTCTACATGTTTACTCTCCTTTCCCTATTTCCCCTCTCATATTCAACTTCTTTCAATCCCTATTCTTTACTTCACTTACCCTCTGTTCCCTACTTTTGCTTCTTCACTCATTCTCTTTTTCTTAATTATTTACCTTACTCCTACACATACACCTCATCCCCCTCCCAACACATACACACACCTGTAACATACACCCCACACACACACCACACACACACCCCATACACACAAAAAATCCTCCCACACACACACCTCAAACACACACACACATTCCATACACACACATACATCGAACACATATACACCCCACACTCATACACTTCTCACACATATTTCACAAACCCTCACCTCCACCCACACCGAAACACTCCACACAACCACACCCACAGACACACCTTACACACCCACACCCCGACCTACACCCACTGACTCCCTATAAGTCACACACACTGCATTACTTATCTTTTTTTGCTGTTTTACTCAAGCCCATTCAGGTACTGTTTCCTTTACTCTCTTTGTCCTCTCTCTTTGTCACTCCCCATGTGTTATCCTAATTCAATTTTTCTCCCTCTTTCACCCCTCTTTACTTATACTACCTGGTCTTTTCTCACTTTCCCTCATCGTTCTTCATTTATCGTGGTTCCGCCACTACCCTTCATTCTCCATTTTTTACTGTCCTTTCTTTTTCTTTTAACAGCCAATCACAGTCTCACACTATCTCTACTTTAGTGTTCTTCCTCTCTGTTCCTTTCTTTCGCTCCTTTAGTTATTTTACTTTTCTCACTTTCATCCAATTACACCTTTGTATTTTTTACTATCTAATAAACAATCCCTCTGTGGTCATCTTGTAGCTCTTTTTCTCTTAACATAACTCTCTTTGTGTCCTTCCCTCATGCTAACTGCTTCATTAAATGTATTTTTTTTTTTTTATGGGGGGTGCGCCCCGGTACGCGTACCCTAAGGACAAAAAATTGACAGAGATCCTTTAAAAATATAGGTTTCATTTTATAAATGTGAGGTAGTTCTGAAAAGAACTTTTTTTTATTGTTTTTGTTGTTTTATATTTTTTTTTATTATTTTACTGAACATTTTTTTTTTTTGTATTTTTGAACAATTTTATATTTTTTTTGTGTTTTTTAAGGGAACAAACAAAAAACAGGGAAGTGGAAATGGCTCAACAGGAGCAAAAAAAAGAAAAGAATTAGTGCTTCCTTTTCTTGTTGCATTGGTGGTTGTCCACAGCATAATTTATTAAGGTGACACTAAGTTCACCATAACATAATGTTTTGCCACAGAAAATGCAAACATGTTTTATGGTGCCAAATTTTGGTTGTATATTTGGCACCATTTGGCGTGCTTCAGGACCAGAATGTGAGTTTTCAGTAGAGGAGGTGCTGGCCACAGGGGATAGGTTGTTCTGAAGTTCCTGTAGTTCAGCGTGGGCTAAGTTATTTGGATGAAACCTCTACATGTGGCGGATCATGGTAAAATTACCAAATGAATATTTCTTTAGGGGATTGCCCCTGGAGAGGACTGAGCCACAAATTAGACAGGTGACTTTGGGGGCGTTCACCTTTTTTTGGCCTTCAGGGATGGAAAAGAATTGCCAAACATAGTGCACTTTAACGTGCCTTTGCCTTGGTTGTTCAGGCAGGAAGTGCCTTGATTGTTGCTCCTCCTCCTCTTCTTCCTCTTCTTCTTCTTCTCCTCCAAGGAACTGTGGTGGTGGACCTTCTTTTCTTGGTGGTGGTGGTGGTGGTGGGGGTGCACCAGCTGCAGCTACAAGTGATGCCATTGCAGTGATCAAAAATAGCTCTTGCTCTCTCAATAAAGAAAGTTAGAATGAGGAAAGAAGGAGGGGGCTTTCATCATTTGGAGAAAAAAAATGATGAGAACCAATGAAAAGTGTTATTTTCAGGTCACATGACCTGACACATGACCCGGTGCGCTTACGTTACGCACTCTGGCGCGCTTACGCTACGCGCACTGGGCCGCGCCGCAGAGCGCTTCCGGGTGCGTTTACGAAGCGCGTCATAAGACACATTGCGCGGCAACGCGATACGTCACACTTACGCGATGCGTCACGATGTGGTTTTTTCGATCGCGGCAATAGCGCTAACGGGACGCTCCCCGGTACGCGCCCCAGGGCGCGCCGTAACATTGCGCTTACCCCTGCGTTCACCGGTACGCGCCCCGGGAGCGCCCCAGGGCAAAAAATAAAAAAACTAATTTAAAAACAAAATTACATAATTATACAATATAAAATTCGTTATAAAAAATATTACTTTTCATACCTATAGAGATTTGCTATTTAAAAACCATTGAAATTCACTGAAAAAACATAGGTTTCACACCAGTTATAGTTAGGAATTAGCATTTAAAAAACCTATTAAATTCACTGAAAAAAACATAGGTTTTACACCAGTTATTGTTAGCTGGAAATTTTACTCGCAGAAAACCATTGAAATTCCCACGTTATAGTTAGTTGGACTCACTATAACTTGCGCGTGCAATGCACTGCTGATGATGTCACATATTACATCACTCATGACATGGTCAGTGACATCACTCATGACATCACTGATGACACCATCCTTGTGACAGAGTGACAGACCTCCTTTCACTGTAATGTAACCCTTGAAACACATATTCAAAAATAGAAAGTAACATTTTCAAAAAAATTGAGATACCCATACCAGTTACAACAACCAATTCAATAATTTCACTATCTATATACACATCCACTCATTCACCAACAGTTCTATATAGTCACTCATACATATACTCACTCATCATATAGAGTGATACACCTATACATCCTGTTACACACCGACAGTCATCCAAAAGATACTCTCACACATACTCACACATGCAAATAAACTATTGAACATCTATTTATTTGCATATACAGATATACACACACTACCACTTTACTTCTAAGGAAACTTACGCATTCTTACTTTCTTAAACAATCACTTATAGAAACACATACTAATTTAAACAGGAACTCTTACAATCCCTCACTCTCACATATACTCACTTATATACATCAATATTCACATATACTAGATTAAAGCATATGTAGTTACTGATAAAGACACTAGTGAGACAGTCATTCACTCACTAACACACATATACACACTCATCCACCCATACAGTCCTGCACATATGCTGTCTTCAAAACACATACAAAGAGAGAGTCAGTCATTCATGCATCTATGTGCTAAGTAATACCCCCACCAAACCATACAAACACTCATACTGATACTAAGAAAAACATCTAATAACCCATATACATACACATGTAGCTACTCAGCAACCCATGCAGCCACTTATACACAAAGTGAAACACTAATACATATATTTAAATATTTAAACATTACTCTCTAATACATGTATTTTAAAAAAACATCCATGTAAACACTTTTTTAAACATTTATTCTTCCATCAACTTTTAGATATACATATAAAATACATAATTATTTTTTAAAAAATAGACACATTCACAGCTAACGTACCCTGACATATGAGGTTAGAGGTTGCAGAGGAGGTAGGAGGATTAATAAGTTTATGTCCTGCCACACTAGTCATGCCGTATATTGCCTGCGCTGTCCATGCAATTTGAAATATATCGGAAGCACCATTAACCCAGTCAAGCTTAGAATCCTTGAACACATGAGAGCTATTGTAAACAAAGACTTTTCCTACCCTGTCGCACGACACTTCGCTATCAAGCATAATAGTGATAGGAGCCTTCTACAATATTTTTGCTTGGATTATGTGCCAGACACTATGAGGGGAGGTAACAAATTACAAAAATTAAGGAGACTAGAGTCACGCTACATAGTGGACCTAGAAACAAAGGAGCCAGGGGGTTTGAACATCGGAGAAGAAATGTCAGCTCATTTGGGCTGAAGATATATTGAAATTGAATTGAAAATCATTATGTAAAGACAGTAGATATATATGAACTATTGGTTCCTGAGGTGTGGCTGGCAAATTGCAAATACTGTTGATTATTTCCTGAATTTGGTATCTTATCGCCATTTATGTGATTTTCTAGGCACTGATGAAAAGTTAGTATTTTTGAACATTGAAATGTCAATTAGAGAGATTGGGAGAGAGGTGGTGTGTTGATTTAATTCATCTGTATAATAGAGCCGGAAGTTGACTGTTGGGATTACTGTTTGCCTTTTAAAACAAAAAAACAATGAAATATGTTCACTGAAATCGAATAAGGGTGGGAGCAGCCATATTTAGGCTGCAATAGCCAATCCACGGCTTTGATTGAGTAATGTAGCTTTTGATAAGCTTTGAATAATGAATTCAGACCAAAAAATGAATTTAGATCATAATTTTGTATACGTAACCAATAGCAGGAAACGTTTAGCCCTCGCCAATGTGGACATTTGGGTATGGGTGGACGAAACCGATAGCAAATCATTTTGCGTGATGACATTTTGTGAATAAGAGGGGGTGCAATCCTCATAGGGGATTGCAAGTGCCGATTCACGGCAAGATTATGATATACAGATGTAATTAAAGTGTAAAACAATGTAGTTTTGAAAATAACATGCTGGCACTGTGCGCAAAGACAGCTTTAAAGATGGCGCTCATGTTAACATGCGCAGCATAGTCCCTCACCTATGTCTATCACGCAATACAGGTTCTTTAAAATGGCGCAGCGCGTTCTTTTAGACACCGAGGAAGGGACGCATCCCGAAACGCGTCTGTCTTGATATTAAAAACCGATTAAGCTGAAGATCCCGTGAGTGCTGTATTTATTCTTATTGAAAGAACCTTGGGAGAGAAATTTGGAGCATTTATATATATATATATATATATATATATATATATATATATATATATATATATATATATATATATATATATCCCCTGGAAACTCGAACCACTTCCCAATTCCACCCACGGCGGATTTAGGCGAGGAAAGAGACACAGACCTCCGGGGTTTTCTTATGGGCAAAAAATCTTGTTTATTACGAGTTCACGTGTCAAAGTGGAAAAAAACACCATCTACTATTTAAAGTGAATGCTCCCACTCCCAGATTCTGACATCATAGGTCACATGGTAATGGGCATGAACAACAGACTGAGGTTACCACAAAAATTTGTTTTGTAGTTTTAAACCAAATAGGCAGAATGATATTTTATGACACACTTAATATATATATACACATGTTTAAAAGAACATCTAAAAACATGTAAAGTGCTTAATTGTCATAATGTTCATAAAATAATAAATACAATTCATTTTAAGATTCTCATTGAATCAATCCAAGACTGCTTATGTTGCTACAGCGCCCATACAATGTTATTTCCGGATAAATCCGATTATTCTTATCTCAATCAATGTGGCCTATTGGTCTTAAATGCCTAACAGCACATATATATGTTTTTTATATCATCATGATTTCATGATCATTCATATTTTCTTTATTATTTTTCTTTTTATCAGTGCAAGCACGAGTGGGAGAGAATCTGTGCAAAAGTGCATGTATAAATATAAAGTGCTAGTGTAAACTGAATTGACTTCTCAATTAATCTAATGCTGATATATATATCCCAATTCGAGTTGTTCTGCTTGCAAGGACGCACACACAGCAGTTCAGTACAGCTGCACTCTTTATTTGGAGGAAAACGGCATGTTCATTCTTGATTATTTCAAACTTGAGCCAGACGCGTTTCGGTGCCCCCAGCCCCTTAATCATAGGCTGCATAACAACTGCGCAGATGCACTACAAGCAGTACTTTTAAAACCATGCTAATCAGTACCTTTGTCCCCTGATGGGAGTCAGAGGTGAGTTCGTTTTCACAATGCATGGCGGAGTTTGTAGTCTTTTTTAAAAAGCAATCTTTCCCTTTGGTGGGTTCTCCGTCCTTGAATTCTAATTTTCATATGATTTTTCAAGCCCTCTAGTGGGCCTCAGGAACCAAGATGCTCGGATTAAAATCATAGAACTGCTGTGCCACTGGTAGGCTCAGCATATTTCCAAACCTGTGGCCCCATTTTGCATTTCCAATGATGGTGCAGCCCTTCACGGCCAGAACTGCCATGTTTTATGACCCAATTCGAGTTGTTCTGCTTGCAAGGACGCACAGACAGCAGTTCAGCAGCTGCACTCTTTATTTGGAGGAAACAGGCATGTTCATTCTTGATTATTTCAAACTTGAGCCTGACGTGTTTCGGGGCCCCCAGCCTCTTAATCAGGCTCAAGTTTGAAATAATCAAGAATGAACAAGCCGGTTTCCTCCAATAAAGAGTGCAGCTGTACTGAAGTGCTGTGTGTGCATCCTTGCAAGCAGAACAACTCGAATTGGGGCATATATATACTGGCGATAGCCAGTAGGTATATATAGTTAGGACCTAGTTTCCATAGGAAATCCACAACATTCTATTGGGAATAACTTTGGCGCCAGTTGAGGAATTTTTGTGTTATTTTCCAAAATTTAGGCCAGCTCCACTCGACTCCTTCCCTGGAAGTTTCGGGGGATCCGTTATGCGGGGGCCGAGAAAAAAGGGGGGTCCCAAAACATGTTTTCCCCAATGTTAATTTCCATAGGACGTTCAGACACGGCTACAGCCCGAACCGCTGAATGGAATTACACCAAACTTTGCAAAATTGTAGGGACTAGTACGCAGAAGTAAGTTTTCTATATTTGGTTAAAATCGCTCCAGTTGTTTTTATGAAAAGTAACTTCAAAAACACATATATATCTATATGCGCGCTTCGAGCGCTTACCGGTATGCGTACCAGGGAGCGCACCCGGCACACCACGGAAGTGCACGAGCAGAAAGCTGATTGGCTCTTGGGTGTCTGTCAACATTCGAAACAGTCCGGAGAGTCCGCCATTTTGTGTCTCGGTAGAACCGAGACACAAGAGGTGAAAAATAAAAGGGGAAAACGTTGAAAGGGGGCAGGGTAGAGACCCCCTGACCCCCTTGGTTTTCTCAGGGGGGCCTAGAAGGACCACGAAGGGCAAAAAAATTATATATTTTTTTAAATTTCGCGGAGTAAGCTCAGGGTGCGCATACATGGGCGTTTACAGGTACGCGTACCCTGAGCGTACAACAGGGGAAAACAGTAAAAAAGGGGGTCTCAAAACGTGTTTTTAAACATGCAATTTTCCATAGGACATCTAGCCCTTCTCAGGGGGTCCCAGAAGAACCCCAAGGGCCAGAAAAAAACCAGCGATTTTTCAAAAAAAAAATATTAGTTTTTTTGTCCTGCGGGTGATTCTGGGACCCCCTGAGAAGGGCTAGGGTGTCAGGGGATCTCTACCCTGCCCCATTTTCGCGTTTTCCACTCTTGTTTTGGGCTCTCTTGTGCCTCAGTTCTCCTGAGAAACAAGATGGTGGCCAGCACTTCATAGTTTGGACAGTTTGGAATGTCGACAGACGACCGCCAGCCAGTCAGGAGTGCACCCAGACCTTTCCGAGCATGGGCTGCATTGATTGGCTGTGAACACTCCAAACCAGGAAGTTTGGGCAGCCATCTTGTGCTCGGTAGACCGAGGCACAAAAGCAGCAGAAAAACAAACGTGTAGAATGCAAAAAGGGGGCAGGGTAGGAACACCCTCACCCCCTACGGCTGCTCAGGTGGTCCCACAATGATATTAACATATTTAAACGTTATCCGCTGATAGAATTAGCATTTAGAAAACCTTTGAAATTTATTGAAAAAACTATAGGTTTCAGGCCTTATATAGTTAGGAATTAGCATTTAAAAAACCTTGCAAATTCACTGAAAAAAACATAGGTTTCAGGCCTTATGTAGTTAGGAATTAGCATTTAAAAAACCTTGCAAATTCACTGAAAAAACCATAGGTTTCAGGCCTTATATAGTTAGGAATTATCATTTAAAAAACCTCGCAAATTCACTGGAAAAAACATAGGTTTCAGGCCTTATATAGTTAGGAATTAGCATTTAAAAAACCTTGCAAATTCACTGAAAAAACCATAGGTTTCAGGCCTTATATAGTTAGGAATTAGCATATAAAAAACCTTTGAAATTCACTGAAAAAAACATAGGTTTTAGGCCTTATATAGTTAGGAATTAGCATTTTAAAAAAACATTGAAATTGCTCCTATATAGTTAGTTGTACTAACTATATTTCGCGCACCCGCAATCCACTGCTGATGATGTCACATATTACATCATTCATGACATGGTCAGTGACATCACTGATGACATCTCAAATGACATCAATGATGACATCACTGATGACATCATCCACGTGACAATCACATACACCTTTTCATACACTGGTATAATCTTTCATCACTCTTTGTAAAATACAGAGTATCATATCTGAATCCATTGACACAGCAATAGAAGTATTTAAAAACCCACTCATTGATTCCTAGATGTATACACACATCTAATCACTTACCTGTAGATTCACTCATACATGCTGTCAATGAACAATAGAACACTATCAAAAATACTTATACACCTATACCGACATTACACACCAGCACACAACCTATTCACATATGAAGTTATCCTACTCACTTATGCAAACAATGGATCATACTTACATACTTACTAAGCTAGTTCAAGTTCAAGTTCAGTAATTTGTATATCGCACTACTCACCCAGAGGGTCTCAAGGCGCTTGAGGGAGGGTGGGTGCATTACTTATCGAATAGCCAGGTTTTTAGCTGCTTTCTGAAGGAGAGGTGGTTCTGTGTAAGGCGGAGGTGAGTGGGGAGAGAATTCCAGGTCTTGGCCGCTAAGTAGGAGAAAGATCTTCCTCCCATGGTGGATCTATTGATGCGCGGAATTGCGGCGAGGGCTTGATTGGATGAACTTAGTTGGCGGGTGGGTGTGTAGAAGGACAGTCGTTTGTTTAGGCAATCGGGTCCTAGGTCGTAGAGGGCCTTGTGTGCGTGGGTGAGGAGACGGAACGTTATTCTCTTGTTGACGGGAAGCCAGTGGAGATCTTTCAGGTGACCGGAGATGTGAGCTTGACGGGGGATGTCCAGTATGAGTCTGGCTGAGGCGTTTTGGATGCGTTGGAGTTTTTTCTGTAATTTGGCTGTGGTTCCGGCGTAAAGGGTGTTTCCATAGTCTAGTCGGCTAGTGACTAGTGCGTGGGTGACTGTCTTTCTTGTTTCGGTGGGGAGCCAGCGGAAGATTTTTTTGAGCATGCGTAGGATGTTGAAGCATGATGATGAGACAGCGTTGACTTGTCTGGTCATCGAGAGGGAGGAGTCTAGGATGAAGCCCAGGTTATGTGCGTGATCTGTAGGTGTGGGTGCTGCGCCAAGAGCCGGTGGCCACCATGAGTTGTCCCATGCAGAGGGGGATGATCCTAAGATGAGGACTTCCGTTTTGTCCGTGTTTAGTTTTAAATGGCTGTTCTTCATCCACTCGGCTACTTCTTTCATTCCTTCGTGTAGATTGGTTTTGGAGGTGTTAGGGTCTTTGGTGAGGGAGAGGATTAGCTGGGTGTCGTCCGCGTAAGAGATGATGTTGAGGTTGTGTTGTCGCGCGATGGATGCGAGGGGACTCATGTACACGTTGAAGAGGGTGGGACTGAGTGATGATCCTTGTGGTACGCCGCAGATGACTTTGGTGGCCTCTGTTTTGAATGGGGGGAGGCGGACTCTCTGAGTTCTTCCGGCGAGGAACGAGATGATCCAGTCCAACACTTTTCCTTGTATTCCGACGTTGCTGAGGCGTTGTATGAGGGTGCTGTGACAGACTGTGTCGAAGGCTGCGGAGAGGTCAAGTAGGATGAGGGCAACCGTTTCTCCGTTGTCCAGTAGTGTTCGAATGTCGTCTGTTGCAGTGATGAAGGCGGTTTCGGTGCTGTGTTTGGCTCGGAAGCCGGACTGTGAGGGGTCGAGGGAGTTGTTGGATTCAAGGAAGGCGGCGAGCTGACTATTGACGGCTTTCTCAATGACTTTGGCAGGAAATGGGAGGAGAGAGATGGGGCGGTAGTTCTTAAGTTCAGAGGGGTCCACTGTGGGTTTCTTCAGAAGGGCGCTGAGTTCGGCATGTTTCCAGCTTTCTGGGAAGGTAGCGGAGTTGAAGGAGCAGTTGATGACATCGCGGAGATGGGCTGCGATGATGGAGTCTGCTTTGTTGAAGATGTGGTTGGGGCATGGGTCAGTTGGTGAACCTGAGTGGATGGAGTTCATCAGACGGATGGTGTCTTCAGTAGTGATTGGGTTCCAGGCGCAAAGGTTGTGAGAGTGCTGTTTTGGTTCGGAGGTGGATGGAGTGGGTTGTTCTTCGGACAGGTTTTCAAAGCTGTTATGAATGTCGGCGATTTTGTTGTGGAAGAAAGAGGATAGAGAGTCGCAGAGGTCTTGGGAGGGAGTGATGTTGTGGGTGCCGGCGTTGGGGTTGGTAAATTCTTTGACGATGTTCAATAGTTCCTTGCTGTTGTTGGCGTTATTGTCGAGTCGATCCTTGAATGCTGATTTCTTGGTGGATCGGATCAATTGGTGGTGTTTGCGGGTGGCGTCCTTGAAGGTGGTCAGGTTGTTAGTGGTTGGGTTTTTTCTCCAGGTTTTCTCGAGGGTACGACACAACTTCTTGGGTTTCTTAAGGTCATCGTTGAACCAGGGGGGCTTTTTGCTAACTTGTTTGATCTGGTGATTTTTCAAGGGTGCTAATTCGTCAGCGCTGTGGGTGAGCCATTGTGTGAGTTTGGTGGCAGCTTGGTTTGGATCCGATGATATGGCGGGGGGGTTTTGGTTGAGCGATGTGAAGAGTTGGTCGGTGGTGATATTGTTCCAGTTTCTTCTAGGAATAGTTTGTGGTGGTATGTGGGTCGTGGTCTTTTTGTAGTTGAAGTGAACGCAGTTGTGGTCCGTCCAATGGAGAGCTGAGATGTGATCGAAGGAGATGTGTTTGCTGGAGGTGAAGATAGGGTCGAGCGTGTGACTGGCAAGGTGGGTGGGCGTGTCGACAAGTTGTTTGAGTCCGAGATTGGCCAGGTTGTCCAGAAGGGTGGTGGTGTTGTTGTCGTTATTTTTTTCCAGGTGGAAGTTGAGGTCTCCCAGTAGAATGTAGTTCTCGGAGGTGAGGGCATGTGGGCTGATGAAGTAAGTGATGTCTTCGTTGAATTGTGTGCGGGTTCCTGGTGGTCTGTAGATGAGGGTGCCTCTAAGTGTGGTCCTGGGGTCGGTGTGGATCTGGAAGTGAATGTGTTCGGCAGTCGCGAGGTTATCGTCGGAGCTGGTCGTGATACGGATGGTGTTCTTATGGACGATGGCGATGCCTCCTCCTGTTTGGTTGGTGCGGTCTTTTCGAATGATCTTGTAAGCGCCCGGGATGGCTATGGCGATGTCGGGCGCTGACGAGGCGTTCATCCAAGTTTCTGTAAGGAAGGCGACGTCCGGCGATGTAGTGTCGAGTAGGTCCCAGAGTTCAGTGGCGTGTTTGTGGACCGAGCGGGTGTTCAGCAGGATGCACTTCAGGTGGTTGGAGTCGGAGCTGTGTTTGGAGGAGGAGGATTTGGTGTGGGTCCTGATGCAGGCGAACTTGCAGGAGTGGCAGGCGAAGGGTCCATGGGTGTGTCCTGGGGCAGCTTCGCAGCAATGTGGAATGCGTCCGGGGTTAAGGGCAAGGAGGGTAGCGGCGTTATACGTTATGCGGGTGTAGTGGGATTTGCAAGCACCAGGGGGTCTGGCGCTGGGCGCGGTCCAGGCGCGGACGGGCGTAGACGCGCTTACCTTTGGCGCACCTTCGGCGTGCATGGGGCGCGTCCGCTGCGCGTGAACGCTGCGCGCTAATGCATCTGACATAAGTGGATAGTGGAGGGGGAGGGGCAAGGGAGAGTCAGCTGGGAGGCGGGAGCGGGGTGGAGGGGCGGGCTGGAAGGCACAACAACAACAAGATGGCAGCAATAACGAAAGGAGACCGGACGAGGTTGGGGTGGGCAGAGGCGCAGGCACAATCAGGCACAGTCAAATCAGAGGGACACAATGCGACCTGTAAAAGCGCTACGCTGGCACACAAGCGCTACAATATGCAAAGACAATAGCGTTACGCTATAATTAGGCAATGCGGCAATTTTAGATGGTCCGGTCGGAGCGCAGTCAAAATTAAAAGCACCAGTCAATGTTTAGAAATGAAGCGCTACGATACCAGCACCAGTCAATGTTAGAGATGAAGCGCTACGATATCAGCAGGAGCCAGGGAGCGAGGGGAGCGAGGGGAGCGACCGCTACTGACGGAGTCAGGACGGTCACAACGCTGTGGTCAACGAGATCGACCTAACCTTTCCTGTGGGGGGGAGGGTCAGCTGGCAGGCGGGAGCGGGGTGGAGGGGCGGGCTGGAAGGCGCAACAACAACAAGATGGCAGCAATAACGAAAGGAGACCGGACGAGGTTGGGGTGGGCAGAGGCGCAGGCACAATCAGGCACAGTCAAATCAGAGGGACACAATGCGACCTGTAAAAGCGCTATGCTGGCACACAAGCGCTACAATATGCAAAGACAATAGCGTTACGCTATAATTAGGCAATGCTGCAATTTTAGATGGTCCGGTCGGAGCGCAGTCAAAATTAAAAGCACCAGTCAATGTTTAGAAATGAAGCGCTACGATACCAGCACCAGTCAATGTTAGAGATGAAGCGCTACGATATCAGCAGGAGCCAGGGAGCGAGGGGAGCGAGGGGAGCGACCGCTAATGACGGAGTCAGGACGGTCACAACGCTGTGGTCAACGAGATCGACCTAACCTTTCCTGTGGGGGGGAGGGTCAGCTGGGAGGCGGGAGCGGGGTGGAGGGGCGGGCTGGAAGGCACAACAACAACAAGATGGCAGCAATAATGAAAGGAGACCGGACGAGGTTGGGGTGGGCAGAGGCGCAGCTACACACTTATACAAACACCACTTCATCTATTCATTTAGATAGTAAGTCATATTTAGTATATTATAAAATCATTATTACAAGTATACAGTTATCCATACAGTCACTCACACAATCATTGAGTCTTATGTATACTTATTTATAGACAACAACTGACACATACACTGCCTTTTATTTTTCAAGTTTGTTGGACATGTACCATTGAGAAATATATTTGCTCATCACCACACCCATAAAGATATTCATTCACCCAAACAACTGTTAGAACATGTAGTTTTAACTTCATATATCTACTGAATCAACCATTCACATATCTTTGGGCAGTCACACACCCTCTACTGAACCACACACACATTCACTCTCCCATACAAATACTCAGTTAACTAATCAATAACTAACATAGACTTTCACATAGCTAGTAACCAACTGGAGAACCAGTTTACACAACAACTGACAAAGTGATACAGATATTCACACAGTTTAGTCACTATCCACTATATTTAGTGAGACACTAAATTGTTAAAGTCCTCCATCCAAATATTTATTTTTATATATCCACTCATACTTCAATGCAAATTGCTATATATATAATGTATATTTAAATATCGAAGCAAACCACATTCACTGGATGATGTCATCACTGATGTCATCACTGATGTCATTTGAGATGTCATCAGTGATGTAACTGACCATGTCATGAATGATGTAATATGTGACATCATCAGCAGTGGATTGCGAGTGCGCGAAATATAGTTAGTACAACTAACTATATAGGAGCAATTTCAATGGTTTTTTTAAATGCTAATTCCTAATCATATAAGTCTGAAACCTATGGTTTTTTCAGTGAATATATATATATATATATATATATATATATATATATATATAATTTTTTTTTATATATGCTTTATTTCCACCATCTGGGCACATCATGCGTAGCTGAAGGTTCGCCACAGCTGTAACACCTGGCTGACGGGTTTTGGCTTTCTTGCCTTCCTCAATGCCAGCTTTATATATACATTTCTTTGTATACTTCCATCAGCACTTAAAATAGAAATGCTTTACAAGGCACCAATCTGAGATAAAGCAAAAAGCGTTTGGGTGGTGACATAAATTCTAGCATAAATCATAGGGGATGGGTGGCCATAAACATTACAACATTTAGAATGCATATGTATTGATTTCAAGTGTGCAGTACGTAGTACTGGCCTACTAGTGGTGCACAAGTTTATTAGTGGAAAGAGGTTTTAAAGTTAAGATGATATGAAGGATGTTAGAGCAGTTTTGAAGGTTTGGTGGAATGAAGTACCTCTGAGATTGTCACCTTGTGGGCAATTCATTGTAGAATACAAGGACATAGGAACAAAGGATGCTGAGCAAGAATGCTTAGGTACTCCCCCTCTACTGCCTGGGAAGAGGCCTTCAGCATGAACTCCAGTGTTGTTAGGGGTCCCCCTTACTGCAAAGAGAAATTTAATGGAAGAGCATACTCTCTGTTGGTCCCCTGCTTCTGAAAAATCTCCCTGCTTTGCATTGTAGTTAAACTCCAATCAGTTTGGAGAAGTGTCAGAAATAGTTATTTGCTTAGTTGTTTTACAGATGTTGTTTCTGCAGCGTGTTTTGACAGCATATGAAATCGGTCTGGCTACAGATCTCTACAAACTAAACATCAACATAACATATTCGTTCAGGGAATCTGGCGTGCAGGCTCATGCGTGCTTTCTTTTCTGATGCTTAATGCATACCTGGTTGAGTGCTCGCTTGGCTTTTAAAGTCAGCATTATCTCCAGTGAACAATGAAAAGCAGAGGTTGCTGAGACGTTAAATGCCCCAGCTGCTCACGCGGCAGGGCCTTCTGCTTTCCTGGGGAGGGGGCCCTTCTTCTCTGAAAGTGAGCCATACCCGCGTCAGAAGTCAGACTTACTGGAGATGAAGTGATCTGGAAACCTACGTGCTCACGAAATAGGTAATGGAAATGTAATTGGGTGTGGAGTTAGCAACTGAACTGACTGATGGCTCTGAGCTTGAGCTGGAAGGGGGATTTGGGGGGCAGCCGAGCCTCGAGGTCTGCCCCCCGGGCAGGTTTGGGAGGGGGAAGGGGTTTCATGGGCGCGGCCATTTTGCCGCCGGATGGGCTGCCTGGGAGAGCCCAAAGGCAGCCCAAATCCTACTGAATAAGCCCAATTAACGGCTTCTTATCGGGTCTCCGCTTCCACCCAGCCACCATTTTAGGTATTGTAACCTGGTGGCTGGGTGTGTAGTGCTGTAGCTTGTCGTGTGAGGTGATTTAGCTGCTAGCTGTGTCGGTTATTGTAGGTTGGTGCTAGGATGTCGGGAGCTGAGGATATTCGTGTACTCGAGGCCATCCGCCTGCTGAGTGAAGCAGGGCGGATGGACCTCTTGGTGGGGCCGCCGGAGGCGCGGCCGGTGAGGCAGGCGTCGTTCGGGGTGGCAGCGGCCGTTCTGGCCTGCTCGCCACCGAGGAAATCTCAAAAATTGCAGGTGAGTCTTCGGGGCCGCGCCGATGTCAGGAGCGCGGCCCCGGATGACGGAGGGTCGCGTGCGAGGCGCGTTGCCAGGGGCGCCTCGCCGCGTTTCCAAGGGGCGGAAGGGGGCGGGGAACCGGGCGGGCGGCGGGATATGGATGTCGAGCGGGCGCGCGTGGAGTCGCGCGGCCGCTCGGGTGTTCGCGGGGGGGCTGTGAGGCGGAGCGGGCCCTCATTAGAGAGCGGGAGGCGCGAGGGGGGGCGGGGGACAAGGACGAAGGAGCGGGGGCGGGGCGGGAGGGAAGGGGGGAAGGGCAAGGACGGGGACGATGCTTAGGGGAAGACCAGGCCATGAGGAGGCGTTTGGAGAGCCCCTCGCCGGCCCGGCGGGGGGCGGGGGAGAGGGGTAGGAGCGAGGCTAGGAGAGGAGGGAAAGGGGGAGGGGCGGGGGCCGCAGGCAAAGGGGGGGGCCAGGTGGGGACAGCTGTGGGGGGACTGGGGAGTTACCAAGGGCATGGGGGGGTCCCCGATTCTTTTGGAGTCAGAGGAGAGCGAAAGGGAGTGGGAGGGGCTAGATGTGTTTTCGTCATGGGAGGAAGGGATCAGGTAGGCCCGCATGGCGGCGGAAAGGAGGGAGACGGTGGTGGAGGAGGCAGGGCCTTCAAGGCAGGCAGAGGTGGTTTATGGGCGGGTTGGCAGCGGGGAGCGGGCGGGGGAAGAAGCCGCGGGCGACGCGGGGGCAGGTGTAGGGGGGCTCTGTTGGAGCAAAGACGAGGAGGAGGGGGGGGCAGGGGAGAGCTGGGGGAAGTGGCGCTGGGCAGACGAGGCGGAGCAGTGGCAGGGGACCAGCACACCAGCAATACCTTTTTTATTACAGGGAGGTAGTCGGCGCGGGGAACCAGACTTGGCACGGCTTGGGGCGGCCCAGCGACGCCAAGGAGAAGGGAAGGCGGAGCCTCCGGCGGCGAGCCTGGAGACCACGCGGGATCGCGGCGCGACTGGCTCAAGAAGGCCCCAGGCGGGCTCGCCGGTCCCAGCACCCACAGGGCCCAAGCGGCTTGGGGAACAGCAGCATACCTGGAGCAACGCCAAAGAGGACTATTTTACTTTGTGCGAGGGCAGAGGCGAAGAGAGGGCCTCTGGCAGGTTTAGGTCGGCGCCGCCGGTGGCGCGCCGGAAATATAGATGGGGTGGTGTGGAGTTGGTGGAAGGAGAGGATAGTGCAGAGGAAGGTGAAGTGAGAGGGGGGCCGGGCGGACGGGGGCCCGGTAATGGTGTTGGCTCTTTGTTACAGGTGTCACGGGGCCTGGGTGCTGCGGCGGCCCGGACACAGTCGAGAGGTAGATCGGTGGACAGAGAGTCGAGGAGCGACGAGGGGATACGTTGCTTGCAGGTAAAAGCGGGATGGCGCCGCGGATGGTGTCGGTGGGGGTGGGGGGAGAAGGGGAGGTGGGGGCGGGTGGTAGATTATGCAAAGGGAGGTATGTGGCGGACCGGGGTGTGGGGACGGATGTGGCTGCGCTGGGGGGTTTGGGCGGGGACACTTCGGGGTTGCCGGAGGGGAAGGTGGTGAAACCGGATGTGGGGGGCAAAGCAGACGGCGCGGCAGCGGACAGCGCAGCAGCGGACAGCGCAGCAGCGGGCGGCGCGCCAGCAGCAGGGGAGGGCGCGAAAAAACCTGACAGCAAAGAGTTAAAGTTTAAACGACTTCCGTATATGGGGGTCACGAAGCCGCTAGGGGCGCATTTGATGGCAGTTACTAAAGAAAAGATATGGAAGGGAGAGTATGTGGAAATGTTAAAGCTCTTACATAGGGAGGTGCGGTCGAAGGAAGGGTCAAAAGAGGAGGAGTACGAGCTACAGAAGCGCCCGAGGGTGCCGCTTACAATCGAAAACTGGACGGCGGCATTTCTGATTTTCGCGAGTGTGTATTGCGAGAAATTCCCAGAGAGGTCGGTGTCCCTGTTTAAGTACATGGACGTTATCAGGAAGGCTCAGATTACTGGGGGGGGTATGCGTGGGCGCAGTACGACGAGGAGTTCAGGGCGAGAATGGCGTGGGACACGGAGGCACAGTGGGGCGAACTGGATTCCGATTTGTGGCAGCACACGATGGGTCTGGCGGGATCGGGCAAATCTATCTTCACCGCCAGCGGGCTCCCGATCATATATCAGCCCTTTCAAGGGCGCCCCACCCGTGGAGGGGTGGGGGCGGGAGCCAAGAGCCAGCCCGGGACCGCAGGGCCCTGCTGGGATTTTAATAGAGGGGCGTGTGCCAGGGAGCACTGCCGTTTTCGACACGAATGCTCAGCGTGCGGGAGGTATGGGCACCCGGCGACGCGATGCTGGGGCCCGACCGGGCAGCAGTATGGAGGCGCACACACGGCGGCGGGAGCAACACGGCCCGGGGGCGGGCAGCAGTCTGGGGGCGGTCGGGGTGGAAAGGGACCTGGGCCGAAGGGCTCATACGCCGGTTAGTGTGGATAAGTTGACGGCAGCCCTACGCAATTACCCAGACGCGGGGGCTGCGGAACGTCTACGGAGCGGGTTTCGAGACGGTTTTCGGCTAGGCTACGAGGGTCCGCGGGTGCGTCGGTGGGCGGACAATTTGAGGTCAGCGAGGGAGCACCCGGAAGTGATACAGGCTAAACTAGACAAGGAAGTCCAAGAGGGGCGCATGGCGGGGCCTTTTGAGGACTGGCCAATGACGGACTTGATAGTGTCCCCTATAGGTGTGGTGCCCAAGAAAGAGGCAGGACAGTTCCGGCTCATACAACATTTGTCGTGGCCAGACGGAGGGTCTGTTAATGATTTTATCAGCGAGAGCGAGGCCACAGTGGTGTACTCCTCGGTGGAGGCGGCAATGGCTTTGGTGGTGAAGGAGGGTAGAGGCGCAGTGATGGCAAAATGTGACATCAAGTCGGCTTTCCGGCTACTGCCTGTGCACCCAGACGACTGGGGCCTACTGGGGATTCAGTTTCACGGCCGCTGGTATGTGGACAAGGCGTTACCGATGGGCTGCTCGATGTCCTGCGCGCTCTTTGAATGTTTCAGCACGTTCCTGCAGTGGTTCTTTACGGAATGCACGGGTCACCAAGGAGTCACGCACTACCTGGATGACTTTTTCTTGGTCGGGGCGCCGGACTCCACGAACTGCCAGGTAGCTCTGGACAGGTTTCAGGAGATCATGGTGGACCTGGGGGTGCCGTTGGCACCGGAGAAGACAGTGGGGCCAGGCACGGCGCTGTCCTTCTTGGGCATTGAGATAGACTCACAAAGGATGGAGGCACGGCTGCCGGCGGACAAGAAGCAACAGATGCTGGGGCTGCTGCAGATGATGGTGGCCAGAAATAAGGTGACGGTGTTGGATGTCCAAGTGCTGCTGGGGCACCTCAACTTCGCGTGCAGGGTGGTGCGGGTCGGTAGGACGTTTTGCAGGCGCCTCGGCCGGGCTTTGGCGGGGAGGAGGCCTCCACATCATCGCGTGATATTATGGTCTTTGTTTTGCCATAGGTCTGTTCATTAGGTAGGGGGACATGGCAGGGCCGATAGGCTGCGCAAGGTCCTGCGCGTGTTGAAGGTTTCGTGGGTTGTTCATTAGGTAGGGGGACACGGCATTGCTGATAGGCTGCGCGAGGTCCTGCGCGTGTTGAAGGTTTCGTGGGTTCCAGCAATGGTTTTTACGGAACGAACGGGTCACTAGGGAGTTTCAGCCCTACCTGGATGACTCTTTTTCGTGGCGGGGGCCCGGACTCCACGAACTGCCAGGTGGCGCTGGACAGGTTTCAGGAGATCACGGAGGTCCTTGGGGTGCCATTGGCACCGGATACAGCAGTGGGGCCACGCACGGCGCTGTCACCTTTGTGTAAGGAGCTGGTCTCGGTGTTGCTGGAGGCACGGTTGCCGGCAAACGAGCAGCGACGGATGTTGAGGCGGCTCGAGGTGATGGAGCCAAACCACACAGTGCCAGTGTGGGAAATTCACAAGACAAGTGGGGCCAGGCACGGCGCTGTCCATTTTGGGTATTGAGCTGGGCTCGGTTTTGCTGGAGACACGTTTGTCGGCAGACAAGCAGCGGCGGAAGTGGAGGCTGCTAGGGGTGATGGAAGCAAGAACAAGGTACCAGTGTTGGAACTTCAAATGACAAGTGGGGCCAGGCACGGCGCTGTCAATTTTGGATTTGAGATGGTCTCGGTGCTTACTGGAGGTGATGGTGGCAAGGCACAAAGTGCCAGTGTTGGAAAGTCACAAAAACAATGGGGACGGCATGGCACTGTCAAATTTGGGTATTGAGCTGGGCTTGGTGTCGCTGGAGACACGGTTGCCGGCAGACAGGCGGCGGCGGATGTTGAGGCGTCTCGGGGGATGGAGGCAAGGCACGAGGTGCTAGTGTTGGAACTTTAAAAGACAGTGGGGCCAGGCACGGCGCTGTCGATTCTGGGTATTGAGCTGGTATTGGTGTTTACTGGAAGCACGGTTGCCGGCAGGCAAGCAGCGGCAGATGTTGAGGCGGGCGTGCGCGTGTCGGCGGGGGTGTGGGATTGGGAGTGGACGGGCGAAAATTTGGCACGCATTCTTTTCGAATTGGGGCGGCATCCGAGGCGCACCGTCAGGGACAGGGGAGGGGGGCCATCATGCGCTTGGGTAGGTGGACGTCAGATTGTTATCAACGCTACGTGCGCGGAGCTGACCCGGCGCGTGCGCGCGTTTTGGCATTGGGGGGACAGTGTTGATTGACATATGTTTCTCATTCCAGGTTCGGTGGCGGGGCCCTCGTCCCGAGAGATGTTGATCTGGATTGTGGGTCACTCATTTGTGAAGAGGGCGAAGCTGCAAGCGCAAGACAGCTATTTTGGGGATGGTTTGGGGTTCAATCCTGAGTTGTTCAAGGTGTTTTGGTCAGGGAGGGGGGGATGAGATGGAAAGAGTTGGTTACCACCCTGAATGGTTTAGTGTGCGGGGGGCGGTGCCCCGACGTGTTGGTCCTCCATTTGGGGGAGAACGATTTGGTGCGGGAGACAGGTTTGGTGCTGATGAGGGCGATGCGGCGGGATCTGGTAGAGCTGCGCAGGTGTTGGTCGGGGTGTACGGTGGTGTGGACCGAGTTGATACCGCGCAGAGTGTGGCGAGGAGCGGTGAAGCCGCAGGCGGTGGACAAGGCGAGGCGGAAGGTCAACGTGGAGATGGTTCGCTTTTGTCGTCATGTGGGTTTCACGCGCATATGGCACAGAGACATTAAATATGATGCGCCGGAGATGTTTAGAGGTGATGGAGTACATTTGTCCCGGATGGGAATGGATCTATACCTGTTGGAGCTTCGGGAGGTGTTGGCGAAGTTGTTGGGGGTACGGCGGGAGTAAGGTGTTGGTGACGGACAGCGAAGTGAAGGGGCGGGGGTGGGGGGGCAGGGAAAGGGGGGATGAGGTGTAACCACCTACCCCACTTTCCCTGGGTGGCGGAGTTTGGGTTGATGTTGGCCAAGTTTGGCTGGAGTTCGGGTCTTTATATTGATGTTTGGGGATTTGGGGAGCGGGAGCGGGGAAAGGGAAAACAGTTGTGGAGTTACATTAGAGGGGTTAGTTACAGTTGCAATAAGGCAGATAGGTCTGCAGGTTTTACAAGGTTTGGAGTTAAGATGTAGGGGAGAAAATGATACATGACGATGTTATGGAATTTGTATATCTGGATATGCAGGGTGGGGGGATTGTATCATGTGGGGATCGTAGGGGTGGAGGGAGACACAAACCTAAGGGGTCAGGTAACTAGATGTCTAGAGAGGTTTAGTTTTGTTAGGCGGTTGCCAGGGGTTAATACATGTGATGTGCACCTGTTTCAAATAAAGCGGCCTTTTACACACAAAATGGTAGTCGGTCTTGATTGCCCCCTTCATCCCTCCCAAGGGGGATTTTGGGGGCAGCCGAGCCTCGAGGTCTGCCCCCCGGGCAGGTTTGGGAGGGGGAAGGGGTTTCATGGGCGCGGCCATTTTGCCGCCGGATGGGCTGCCTGGGAGAGCCCAAAGGCAGCCCAAATCCTACTGAATAAGCCCAATTAACGGCTTCTTATCGGGTCTCCGCTTCCACCCAGCCACCATTTTAGGTATTGTAACCTGGTGGCTGGGTGTGTAGTGCTGTAGCTTGTCCCACCCGCCCACCCTTAAGTGAGGGTTTTGGGGGGGGGTGGAGTTTGGCGGCGGTTAATATCGGGCAGGTGGCATGTGTTTGGGACAGGTGCACAGGGAAAAATCTTGCTGTATGGTTTTGTCGCTTGGAGCAGGTGCAGGCGGAGTTTGGGTTGATGTTGGCCAAGTTTGGCTGGAGTTCGGGTCTTTATATTGATGTTTGGGGATTTGGGGAGCGGGAGCGGGGAAAGGGAAAACAGTTGTGGAGTTACATTAGAGGGGTTAGTTACAGTTGCAATAAGGCAGATAGGTCTGCAGGTTTTACAAGGTTTGGAGTTAAGATGTAGGGGAGAAAATGATACATGACGATGTTATGGAATTTGTATATCTGGATATGCAGGGTGGGGGGATTGTATCATGTGGGGATCGTAGGGGTGGAGGGAGACACAAACCTAAGGGGTCAGGTAACTAGATGTCTAGAGAGGTTTAGTTTTGTGAGGCGGTTGCCAGGGGTTAATACATGTGATGTGCACCTGTTTCAAATAAAGCGGCCTTTTACACACAAAATGGTAGTCGGTCTTGATTGCCCCCTTCATCCCTCCCAAAGGTTGTGTGAGAGAAAGGAGGGCTGAGCTTACAGAAGTCCCATGGGGAACGAAACATTTCCTGCTGGAATAGTACATTCATGTGTTATTGTATAATTGATACTAATTCCTTGTGCGCAGCTTTGACATCTAGATTCCTCCTTTCATCCTCACAGTACAGAAAGATGAAGGACCTGGGGTTAAATGTAGTTGTGCACAGAATTGCAATATGTCACTGTGGAAATCAGTTGTAGTCATGACGCTCAAGATGTGCGCGCCTCTTGCAGAGGGTCAATGACTTGAATGAATTTCATTTCGATTCATATGTGGGCACTTCATTTTCGTAGTACACGTACACAAAAGCGAACTACAATCTCTCACTAGACATGGCCACCGCTGGAGCAATGACCCTGCCAAACGCACAGTCGGAGAGGCACGCGGTAAGGTATGTGATGCCATGAGATGACGAAGTGTGCTAATTTACATATCCCTGGAGGTCACTCATCCACAAAGGTATACAGATCCCCACTCACGGAAATTCACGTAAGTTCACCAGTGTATGCGAAGAACAACTACCCTTACAGTGAATTGTATTAGGGGTAAAGTATTTAGTAGTTATACACTGCAAAAAAATTAATGTTATGCATGTAAAATACAGAGCATAGCATTATATTAATAGGGGGAGCCAGAAAAACCTGACTAAAAGCCCAACTCTAATTTACAGATTACATGCCACTTGTGAAGTCTCTAGTCGCTTGTAATAATGAAATGATGTATCTTCTCAACTGTGATCAAATATTACAGTTGTTTTGCGGTGCTTTAATGCCTGCTGCCAGAGCCAGTAGCCAACGTGAAAAGTATGTTATTGAGCATAGCAGCTGCAGTTTAAATAATTCAATGTTGATGAAAACTGACTTTCATTCTAATGATCTGTTTTTGCCTAAAAAAAACAAAAAAACTGTGATGAGCACAAAAGAGATATTTGTGGCAACATCTTTATTTTTTTCACATTAAGGTCATTATAGGAGAATAGAATTGCTCAACTTGTTTTCTACACGTTCTGAACCTCAGCACTTTTCTAATACGACTTAAATTAAATTGATTCTAGCATTTGTTTACAACAATTTACTAACTGTTTTTTGATTTGTTTTATTTCACACCAGTTTCCACTTTTATTTTTCATGTTTTGAACCATACTTCCTCTTCCATATTAACGAGCAGTACATCAAGGGTGTAAGCAATTTCCGGAAAGGGTAATGATGTGACCTTGTGTTATAATGAATATAATACCATCTGCCATACATTTTAAAGCTATTTCATGTCACCTTCAAGTTCCATGACCTTGTACAGGGACTTGGGCCAAGCCCCTCTAAATGGTCATGGAAATTCATTGGGGCAGATTTACAAGCCCCTTGCGCCGCTTATACGCCGCCATTGCGTCACTTTTGTGACCAAGCGGCGGCGCAAAAGATGCACCATGGTGCGGGGTATTTACAACGTGACGCATCTCCCAGATGCGTCACGTTGTAAAGCCCTGTGCCAGAAGAGGCGTAGCATCGCAGGGGGAGGCGTTCCTGCGCAGGAACGCCTCCCAAAAGTGGCTGAGTGAAATCTACAAGATTTTGCGCGTGCATCGCGCGTGCGACGCAACTCCAGCAATGCGCCGCTTTTACTGCACAGATGCGTGACACATCTGTACTGTTTTTGCCCCATGGTGCGCCGCATTGTAAATGCGGCGCATCATGGGTGGCGGAGCTGCGGCGCACAATTACTGGCGCTTCCTTGCCGATATGCAGGGATGCGCCAGTAATTGTAAATCTGCCCCTTAGAATCTTGCAATATTCGTATTTTGTACAGCAGGGAGAACATTGTACTATATATATAATTAAGCCTCCTGGTTAAACTTTATGATTAACTTTCAGATTTAAATTTAGACAGAAACAATATATTTCCTTGTCTTTATTTAGATTGGAAAAAATAGAGCTCATTTTTAGTCAAATCAAATCAAATAAAGCTTTATTCGGTTGTAGAGAAAACATCCGTAAAAGCACAATATATTTGCAACTGGTTAAAAAGAGTGCGATTAAAAAGGAGATAAAATATCATAGCAATGACAGTTTTTTAAAAATTAACAACAATTGGGTTTTCTCAGTGTTCCATTCCTCCTATAGGAAAGCACTTTTAACTCCTAATATGGAAGCTACGACAATTGGAGTATAAGATGCTAATACACGTACGCAGAATGAAACTATACAATCAACTTAAGAGCTCACAGGTTAAAAACTTCGAAATACCAAAGTTGATACAAAAGTGCAGCAGATTATGGGCAATGGCAAAACAGACCAACCTTGTTATCAAAGAAGAAACAGGCCATTATTACTCTAGATACTGCCTATGCTTAACGGCCGATTTCAGGAAGTTTGCTTTCGATTTAGCAAAAGGTTCAGCGTCTAGAAATTGAAGGGCAAGAAATGCTGGGCGACACCTGCGTAGGCCAATGATTTTTAAAATGAGAGTAAGCCACTGTTTCCTCAAATCCTGATAGAATTTGCAAAACAGGATTGTGTGGATCGTAGTTTGGGGGGAACTATCGTCACAAGGGCAAGGTTGAAGGAATTTTTCCCAGGTGTTCGTCTTAGGGAAGGTGACCAGATGATGAAAAATGTTTAGTCTTAGCCTGGTTAGCAAGAGTCTTTCATAGCCCGAAAACTCAAAAGTTAAATAGGGCTGGACCGTCATTGATGTTTGGATTTGTAGTGAGTGTTGCACGGTAGCTTTGGAAACCTCACTAGAAAGTCGTAGGGATTCAAGATAGGTCAAGCAAGCCTTTTTAAACCGCTTTCTTGATATTACTGCAATTGTGGAAGGAGAAATGTAATACTGTTGCATGCCAAGGTCGCTGAAGAATTGCCTAACATACGCTATCCAGGTAATTTTGTGTGCTTTATCGAGGGAAATACAGTCCTCAATTAATTCCCTGCAGAGAGAGGTTTCACTGGACGACCATATGCGGTGCCACAAAAGAAGGGGTTGGATCCTTATCAGATCTGTTACGTAAGTCAATCCCAATTCCACGTGACATGCATAGGTCGAAGTACCCTGCGGGACAGCCAGCAGGAATCTTAAAAAGTTGTTTTCCACCCTTTGCACCTCCTCAACCTTCGCAAAACCCCAGATCCCAGCCCCATATATTGCACTTGAAATACATTTTGCCCTATAGATTTCAAGGAGTTCTACCGTGGGGCGCCTGCCTAATTTATTTGCAAAGTTAACCAAGGCAGCTGTTGTCCTCTTAAAAGTAAGTTTCCTTGATTCAATGGCAAACTTCCAGGAGCATTTGTGATCAAATACTACGCCCAAGTACGGATACGTGATTGTGCTCTCCAGTTTTTGGTTTTCAATCTACATGGACTTAATGTTCTTCATCCTCGAACCTATGGACATAACAAATGTCTTTTTGATGTTTATCTTTAGGTCAAGGTTACCCATGAAATCGTGGTACTTTACGAGGGCAGGCTGTAACTCCATGGGGGTACGGGCTAAAATTACAGCGTCATCCGCGTAGAGTAGGATCGGTATTGGGCGCTTATTTATAATGGGGAGGTCCTTGCAGCCCGTAACCATTGCTTTTTCCAGGCCATTGGTATAAAGATTAAATAAAAACTGGGCTAGGACACAACCCTGCCATACCCTACGCTCTACTCTAAACACCTTTGTTAGCTCGCCCCCCACGCTGTATCTAACTCTAGCTGTGGCATCTGAATATAATTCTCGCAAGAATGTTAAAAGAGACGTCTCTATTCCCATATCAGCTAGGATGGTCCACAGCTTATTATGAATAACGCAGTCAAATGCTGCTGAAAGGTCAACGTATGCCATGTAAATGGCCCCTCCCTTCGCCTTTACACATTAACCAATTAATAGCGAAAGATTAAGGGCTTGCTCTATTGTTCCCAAACCCTCGTGGTACCCAAACTGCAGGTCAGACAGAACTTTCTTTTCTGAAGCCCACTGCTGGAGACGCTCTAGAATAACGCGACCGGCCACTTTCCCCAGCGAGTCCAACAGGGAAATAGGCCAGTAGCAGGATGGTGATTGGCGGTCCCCTTTTTTAAATATGGGCACAAGGATGGATTGGGACCATGAATCGATAAGGCCCACGTCACTTGTTGCCTGGAGGACCCTAGTTAGAATAGGCGACCAGAGTTCCATATTGAATTTAAAAAAGTCAATTGGAACCCCGTCGTGGCCCGGTGCTTTACCATTTTTGCTGGCGATCAAGGCTAACTCCACCTCCTCATGAGTTATATAAATGGACAGCGGAAAAGAAATCGAAATTGACCCCGAAGGAAATAATTGAGTTGCGGATGAAGGTAAGCTGAATATCCGCTCAAAATAATCAACCCACGTCTGTTCATCAATCGCAACATCAAGGGTGGGGTTAACCGTTGTATTCGTTAAAAAAGGAGACTTCACGACCTTCCAGAAGCCGGCACTGTCCCTTATGGAACAAGAAGTATGTAATTGGGTCCATAGGTCTTTTTTCAGCGTGTTCTTCCTAAGCTTTAGAGCCTGTTTATAGTTTTTCCGATGGACAGCTATTTCCTTAGGGATTCTGTCCTTTTTGTTTAATGCTACTTTTAGTTTCTGGTAGGCTTTCGTACAAGCACCAGCGAACCATCCCTTCTTACTAGTTTTTCCTGTATTCATATTAACGAAAAGGGATTCCCTAATCGATGTTATTAAAGTTAAAAAAATTAGCCAAAATGACCTCATTCGTGGTGGCTGGATCAAGACATTTCTCAAGCACTGGTCTTAGATTTGTAACCAGTTTGGTAGTAATGGCCAGGGGGTCCACCTTTTCCCACCTTAACGAATAGCCATTAAGTCTATCTAATGGGAGGTTATTTTGGGTTAACGTTGTCTTAATATTAAACCTCTCACCATTCTTGATGAGATTTAGGGTAATGCTGATTGGCTAGTGGTCACTAATAGTAATATCGTAGGTTTTACAATTAATCAGATCTTTTCGTGCTGTTACTGAGATAAAGATGAAATCAATTGCACTTGGCCTGCCTCTACCATTAAAAGTAGGTATAAACGGAATGGGAGGATTCACCAAATCATTAGCAAGGACAAGTTCTATACCACAGAGAGTTTCATTCAGACAATGCCCAGCCGGAGTGTGGGGAAAATGAGTTATCGGGTCGCCATTTTCATCCACAACGTCACAAACTGTGCTCACACTCTGCTTGCAAAGAGTCTGATTAAAGTCCCCGCCCCAGATTATGGTCAGCTCCTTCCGTACCTTAGCTGGAAATTCATAAAGGAAGACATTTATTTCCTTTATGGTTTTTATTAGGTCAACTATGGGAAGGTTGTTATAAAACTTCACAATGACAAGGGCTTTAATGTTACTGTGGTGTAGGATGAGGATTTGGAAATTTGTATCCAGTTTTATGGGGACTATGCTTGTAAAATGGAGGATGTTTGATACATAAATAGTTAATCCACCCTTGGCTCTGCCAGAGGAAGAGGGTAGTGCTGGAGAGAAGAATGTTCTATACCCCTCAATGTGTAGCTCTGATGGCGCCCATGTTTCCTGTAGGCATAAGATGCTAAAGCTGAGAACTAAGTCTAACCAGACGCCGTTCGCCACCTTTGCACGGAGGCCTGCGACGTTCCAAAATAGTATCTTCATATATGGAACATCTTTGTTTGTTACACGATCAATAATTGCTCCCGTGAATTCTTCATGGTGGGTGGCATTATTGATGGTTAGGAGGGGTTCTTTATTTGTATCATCACTATGTTCCACTTTACCTTTTTTTCTACAAAGGGTATGTGTGTTGGCCATACTATTTGAGATAGAGTCCCCGGGCTGAAGTCAATCCACCCTTTCCAGATCGGAGAGTTTGTCAAAGTAATTAAAAGTTGGAATATTGTATCTGGTTCCCCTTCCCTCTTCCAAGTCCGTATATGCAAGTTCCATTCGGGTCATAGTAGTTTGTAGGGAGGGGAGTTAAGGGTTGAAAAAACTCAAATCCCTGGTAAGGATTTTGGTCTCACCATACTGAAAAGGCCAGTTGCATATATGGTGGACCGCCCGCTTGTCCCCAAAATTGATGACGATACAGTCCCCTGGGAGGTCCTTTCTCCTATGCCCCAACCAGCTTAACCTTCTTGCAAATAATATTTGCCAGGATATATCAGACGGAAGTGGTCTGTTCTTATTCAGCCAGTATGCGGCTTTATTTCTTAATTCAAAGAAAGACTCTACCTTTCCTTGGGGCAATTCCGGGACACCAATTAGCACTACCGTGTATGGTAATGATTGTGGGGGTAAGTCTATGCGTGTGAAAGACCTCTTTGGTCTAGGCTGCGGGGTGGGAACCTTTGTTTCCCTGGTGTTATTACTCAGCTGTCCCGGGTTTTCTGTAGCTATTCCTAGGTTATCCTCCCCCCTGGGTGTCTTGTGTGTTTCCGGTCTCCTCAAGACCCTCTGCAAAGGCCTGCCCGTAGTTCCTTTGGTCTTCGTTATTTGAGAGTCAAGGACGCTGGGATCAGGTGGGAGGTGAGCAATACTTTTTTAGCTAGTTTGTTGAACTAAAAAGGGCGGTTGTTTTTATTTTTCAGTGGGCTTTGTAGTTACCCTAACCAATGAATGACCTAAGGTGGACGTAGTGTTCTTCATCAGTTGCTCCAAGTGATCTATTTTTTCACCTAGACGCTTTACCCGTTCCACAAGGGGAGCCATTAAAGATTTCATGAGGGTTTCAATTTTATCAAAGAATCCATCATTATGGGAAGGGAAAGGTGAGAAAAGTGGGAAACTAGCAGGCTTTTCTGTGTTTACAATGTAAGGGCCTACATCATTATTTATAATGGATACTTTTAGCGGGACAGTATTGTTAACATTATTCCCTTTTGTTGCATTATCTTTAGCAGCAGCTTTCTTTTGTTTGGAACCCCCTGCAAACCCCTTAGATTTTTTGGCCCTCTGCCCTCTAGTAGTTATCCGTGGGCTAACGTTAATTACACTCAGAGATGAAGAAGAGACCACAATTGGGCTTAATGGTGTGTCACAAGACTCACTAACTATTGAATCTTCTACCTAAGGAGGAGGGTCAGGAGTAGACTCATTTAAAAAAGACGTAGGGGTCGTAGATAACCTAGTTAATACAGGCAGGGACTCAGCAGGTAAATTGCCCATAGCTGGGGCGGTGTCTTGAGTTGTTGGGAGATGGTGACCCCAAGGAAGGGCAGCAAAAGAAGGTGCCATCATCGAATCTTGGGAATCAATCATAAATGTTGATATATTAGAGAGGGCAAAGGGGGAAGTGAGCCAGGTGGAAGCGAAAAGCGGCGTTTAGTATGTTCTATAGCGTTGACCACCACCCCAATGGTTTTCGATTGCTGTCAGGCTGGGTAATGGGGCATTTTTTGGGGCAGGGGCTGGTATGACAGGATTATTCTTCCCCATGCTTTACCCCTGTCAATACGGGGAGTAAGTGATTATGATTATGATTATTAGCTCACACACTACAGCAAAGACAAATACAATAAACCACCAACGTTATAACACCAGAGTGACGGACTGACAAACCCAAGGGGGGTGTCCCAACCCGGCCTCTTCCGGCCACTAACAGCCACAAAGGGTCCCGCCTTTGTCCCGGGCTTCTCCTGGGATGCTCCTGCACGCTCCCGCGAGGCGGGGGAGGTATAAGAGTTATATAGGCGGAGCCGTGTGGGCGCGGCTTGCTCCCGGCTCAGGTGGTGTGAGGGAAAGGTTCCTGGGACTTGGAGTCCGCCTTGGTGTTCCGGCGGGTCTCTACAAGCCCAGGATCGCGGTCTAAGCCCCTAGTTATTCCGCCAGAGTTCGCTGATAAAGATGGTGATTTGGGAAGGTTTGTCCGTTGTACTCAAACAGTACGCCCAGAGACCTCTGCGCTGCAGCACACCCATTTTTAGTCTCTTAACATGCTGTCATACATGACTTCAAGGACAGTAGATTGCCATTTGCTGGACATATTGACAAAAAGAAAGGTAATTTAAAGTGACATTTCTAAATGAAGCCTGCATACTTGTAGATGTGAATTTGCTCTAGCGCTTCAAAGCTAATATTGCTATATTGCATAAGACTAATTAACACCAAAAATCTTATTGACAAGGTGAGAGAGTGTTTCCATCAGCTTAGTCATAGTGGAAAATACAAGGTGCAACTTAATTTCATGTTTTCATCCACCAAAAACATAAATACCATAAAATCAGGTTTTAAGTGGGTGGCACTTTATTCAATAATGCAAATGGCCATAATGTCATTATAGTGGTGATGACTTTATGGACAGAGACAGGACTATTGGGAAATGGGTGATATGAGGATGTTGCCTTTCACGGTGATGCCTATGAAAGGCAGCCGGTGTCGTCAAAGAGCTCCCTCTTATATGTATCCAGTTCTGCAGAGCCACTGCTAAACCATTTATTAACAGAGCAACAAACCTGCTCTATCAAGTTTGTAAAACACATCCAGGTCTGACTCGAGACACCATTCTCTTTCCATAAAGGCCTCTTTGCATGTCCTCACCCTCTCAACTGCAACAACAAAGCCACGTTCACAAAGAGGGTAACTACATGCATGATGGTATCTCTTATACCTCTAGAAATAACCCTTGCAGAAGTGCAGATACAAGTTTGCATGAGCAGTGCCTAATTTAAGCCAGTGGTTGCAGGTGGTGAGCTGGCACGTATTTTTTCAGACTGGCACTTATTTTTCCTCAACAGACTTTGATCTAGAGCAAGAGAGAAACAAGCATTGGCATAGCCAAGAGGTCTTGCCCTTTGGGACCTTATAAGTGTTTAGCCAGAACTATTGGCTTTCGCAATGTTTTAAAGCTATGTTACCCAAGCTGACCTCCTTTATTGGAATCCCACAAACAAGGAAGGAGTCATTATCAGAGTCAACCATTAAAAGACAGCAAGACTTATCTCAAAGTTTATCTAACACTATAACATATTTCTTTACAGAATGTATCTATAGATTAAGAGACAACATACTGAGCTTCTATTTTTGTCTACACTGAATAACGTTGGATGCTTAACGTATAGACTATAACGTTTTGTCTTTTCATCCTAAACTATTTAAAAATAGATGCATAAATAACCTGATTAAAAAGCAAAATTGTTTCTTGACTCATCACAATATATAAAAAAAAATCAATTGTTTCACAATGTGTTTCAACACATCTCTAGCTAAGTTAATCCTTCAGAATACTCACACTCTACTTTATCCTACATCAACAGCAATCAATTAAAACCAGTGGAGCATTGACCATAAGATCACCTGCTACAGTTACAGAGGATGGTTGTATAGACACCTTAAGGGAACAGACGTCTTGGCACGGATGACCTAAGCCTGCATCAGGACAGGTGTGCCAGGAGCATGACCCCTTGTTGACGCCCATGTCTCCTCCCCGCCCTGGGTCCCAGTTCTCTTATTTGCCAGACTGAGGCAGCGCCTAGAAACGATTAGGTTTGCAGTGTGAGCTATACACGAATATTCTTTCAGTCACCAGTACTGCCAGTTGCACTTGCTGAAATTGCCGCCCTCTCCCATCTACTTTTGTGTCTCTCCCTTTGGTGAACTTTGAGACAGGGAGTGGCTGGTACGCTTACCTGCTGTTTTGGGGTATGAAAGGAACTATGCAGCAGGCATGTGCCGAAAGTGAAACACAAGAGTAAGGGCGAGGATGAAAAATAGTTGTTACTCTGTGAAAGGTATAGAACAAATTTGGCTAAGCATGTACAAGCACAATTCACGTACTGCCCTGGAATGCCCTTGAAATACATAGCATCAGATCTTTATTACTATGGCTCCCAAAGTAAACAAAATAAAAACACTATGAACATGTGCTCAAAGTAAAAAGAGAACACAGCAGCAGTGAAGAAAGATGAAGTGCTGCGCACCTTTCTTTTATTAACACAGTGCCTAACGTAAACATAAAACAAAACACGACCACTTATTAACATGGCTCCCAAGGTACAGTTGTAACTCTGTGAAAAGTATGGAACACATTTGGCTAAGAATGTACATGCATGATTCACGTACCACCCAGGAATGGCCTTGAAATGCACTATGCCAGGTCTTTATGAACATGGCAACTGAGGTAAATAGAACACAAACACTTATGAACAAGGCGCTGTAAGTAAAAACCAACAAGATTGCGGCTATGATGAAAGATGACTTGCAGCAAACGAAGCAGACATAAGCCTTTCTTTTATTAACACGGTGCATAAAGTAAACAAAAAACAAAACCCAAACACTTATCAAAACGGCTCCCAAAGTAAATAAAAAAAAAAAAGAGAGCGCAGTGGCCGTGAATAAAGATCAAGCACAGCAAATTAAGTAGCCAGGTCAGAGCCAGCTGAGTGAGTCAGACCCCAAACATGTTGCAAGCAGCCAATGGATGCGCTCGCTGCCAGTTAAGAGCTTAGCTCTCAGTGAGGTGCTAATTTAGATGCGCTCTGGCTAGCTGAGGATGTTTTATAAATGCGTGATGCTGAGCTGTGAGCTGCCGTAAATAAAAGTTATTAAACTTCCCGGTGTTTTTTCCTGAGTGTGCTCCGTGAGTGTGCTACACTAACATGCCTGGCGCTGAGAGACGGTGATCACGCTTGGTTGAGGGATGCCTCCTCCTTTAATCCCCCTTTGTCTGCGTGTCTGGGTTCATGGTACTGAGGGCTTTGGGGCCCTGCGCGCACGGCACGCTGAATGTAAAAAGCACGCAGTGGTGCGCGCGCCACAGCGAGCCATGTTTTTTTAATTATCACGCACACATCTAGGCACGATAATTCAAAACACATGGCGCCCGTGCGGGTAACCGCAAGCAATAGGCCGTGGGCGGAGAAAAGGTGGGACATGCACCTGCCTTTGCCCTTTCTTAGAAAGACGCACGCAAAGCCCAATAGCATGTGTGGAAAAAAAACACACGCACAAGCGTGTGGTGAGATTGGTGAGCTTTCTGAAGCCCCTTTCTAAAAGTCTTGCAAGCGGCGCATGAGAGCTGCTCTAGGCTTGACCTAACAAAACACAAAAGGGGGAAAGAAAGAGGAGGAAAAAGACAGAACAACAGTCACCAAGGGAGAAAGCAGGGATGAAAAAAGAAGCTGCAAATGTGAAGGAAAGAGGCAGGGAGTGTCTGTTGGTAGATTAAAAAGGCATGAGATGGAATCAAAACTATGCATCCTTGGTATTTGGCATCCTAGACTTCGATAGTGCTGCCTGTGGGCTTCTGACCAAAAACATTATTTATTCTTTTACAAATTAAGCACTGTACACAATCTGAACAACCCTTTTCACACAGACAACATTATGGAATCAAACTCAACCAAACAGGCAAAGTGAACGTAACATAGTAGCATCCTACTCATTCACAAGAAGTGCTCTATGGCCTTATCAGTGGTATGAGCCACTAAAGGAATTCTAGTACACTATATTATACAATGGTGGTCTAGACTGTGTAGTTATAGTTAGGCGTGGGTTTCCAAAAGATATTTTTGGGGTGATATGTTAAGCAGAACATGGAAATGGGGGAAGGTGGGTGCAAAAACGCCTTTTGGCCACACAATATTTCCTACAGAAATTGAACAGCTATACAGCAAAAACTGCTAAAGGAATTGCATTCAGTTTTGAAATAAAGTAGATCTTTAACCAGAAAGCGCGCTTTTTGTGATTGTGTGAGAATCTATTCAATAGTTTTTGAGAAATTAATGTTCACATTTTACGTATATATAGAGACACAGTGGTACTGTGGCTCCTGCCAAACAAAAGATAAGATCTGATTTACTGCCTCACATCACAATATTGGGCTGGGTGTCCCAGAGAGAACCTGTCTGGAGCCAAAAATCTAACGTATTGAACCTTACCCCGATCTACTCCTCAGCTGGAGAGTTAGACCCTCTTGGGGTTAGTTCAACGGCTGCAGTTTGCACCCTGAGGAGTCTTAAAGAAAGATTCCAAGACATGTTTATAGATGTTTTAATTAAAAATTAATATCATTATTATTATAACCTCAATTATTATTAATCGTTGTCATGG
Organism: Lissotriton helveticus; assembly: GCF_964261635.1. Taxonomy (NCBI): domain Eukaryota; kingdom Metazoa; phylum Chordata; class Amphibia; order Caudata; family Salamandridae; genus Lissotriton; species Lissotriton helveticus. Next base: position 947,874,340 of record NC_136068.1, read on the forward strand.
ATGTAGATGAATACATTGGATTATATTTGTTGATAAATTATTATGCTGATCTAATGACAAAAGCAATAGATGCGGTTTATAAATTTTGATGTGTTGACGCCCCCTGACAAAGCCAAAAGGCCGGTCTTTTTTATAGATTGGACTTCTGAACCACTGACAATGCCAGTTGATTCTCCTTACTTAAAATAACAGTCTTTATATTGTTACTTTACTTTTGAAAAAAAACAGAAATTCACTGAGAAATCAAAGACTAAAGTGACTTTAAAGTTAGGTGTGTTAATAACTTCTTACTTTACTTTACAACAAAATAGAGATTCACTGAATCGAAACAAAGGTTAAAGGTATGTTATAGCTAAGTGAAAAAGTCACTCAAAACATGACAATTTTAAACTCAACAAACCACTGAAATTCACCAGTTATTGTTAACTGAAGAAAGTATAACTCATCCCTTTGTAATGCACTGCTTATGACCTCACAAAATTCATGACATAGTTTATAATATTACTGATGACATCTGAAATGCATCTCTGATGCCAACACTGTACATGGTGAGGGCAAGAGTTATACTACTTCAGTTATCTATTACTGGTGAATTATGAATTACAATATGATTGTAGCCTGCTTTTTACTTAGATGAGCACTGAAATGTTTCCAGTCCCTCTTCTAACTAAATCTTGTCCGCACTTAGGGGCATATTATCAAGGACCGGTGTTAAAATTATCGCCATTTTATTGGCAAGAAACTGCTGACAAAATGGCGATAATGGGCTTGATAATACGCCCTTGTTAATTCCCTTAGAAGCCCATGTTCTGATGTTAACATGGGCTTCTATGGGAATTAACAAGGGCATATTATCAAGCCCATTATTGTCGTTTGATCGGCAGCTTCCTGCCGATAAAACGCAGATAATTTTATTACCGGTCCTTGATAATATGCCCCTTAATTCCCTCGTCTTTCATTGTTTGGAAACCACACTCCCGTGGTGCCTCACATAACAGTAAAATGTGTTACACTTTTGGAATAGAATAGATGATAAAAATGAAAGTATGTTCTTCATCCAGTTCCAACAACACACAACAGCCGAGGCTCGGTGCTTCGATTGCTATGAATGGGCAATGCTGTGATCTAGCAGCAGAAAACACAAACACCCCAGGTTTTGTAGGCTGCTGATGGCAGCTGGGGAGTCTGAGCGCTCCGTGGTGGGGAGAGGAGTGATAGCTAACAGGGAGATGTCTGTTTGTTTGGATTTGGGAGGCGGCTCCCCTTCATCCTCTGATCCTCAGAACCCTCGTTCTGCCCTGGGCGAGCTTTGAGCCTTTCAAGGCTCCGTCTGGCGATGCCATGGCTCCGCTCTTTCTCTTTTCCCCTGCTCGGTTCTCTAGCCTGCTTCTCCCTCTGGAATTCATTAGAAGTTTGATGTATCAGAGCTGCGGGCTCAGTCCTACAAGCCCCTCCGAGGCAGACGCTGTGAGCCCAGAGCCCCTCGAGACTGAGAGTGGCTGCTGGGTGGCACAGCCATAATCTCCTGCTTTTCTTTCCTTCTTTTGTTTCAACTGCAATATTTGGTGTGTGGTATTTTTCTCTACCTATCAACAGCATACGTTCAACACTCGGACAGACAGACTCTGTCATGTCAATATTGTTTCTACTTCTGGCTGCACCTTATCACTTTCTATTGCTCTTGCGTGCACCATTTGTTTACTTGACGGTGGTGTGGGCTCTCCCAAGGACTACAACTATTGCACGTCATCCATGGGTTGTTTTTTCAATCCAGAGCACTCTGGCATTCCAATAATATGTTCTGCGCTATAAATTAATGTATTCACCCATAGCCCAGTTTCCCTGTCATCAAATTGGTTTCTGCGTCTTGGTGACTGAACTGTTTTGGACCAGCATTAGTGCATCTTTCATTAATGTGACCCACTCAGATATTCACAACATACGTGGCGGGAGAGATTTCACTTTCATGCAAAAATGCAGGTCTTACGTTGGAGCTGTCTAAACATTATACTAGCAAGTGTTACTATAACCGAAATTAATGGTACTCGAATCACCGACCTCAGAAGGATGGGAAATTGAGTGGGTATTGTCATAATCGAGACGCGAGTTGCAAATTGCAGCCGATGTTGCAAGCGCTCTTTTAAAAGATTGAGGCTTCCAAATGGCATGTCCCACTGACGATGTTTTGTCTGTTTTCGATGCCTGTCACAGACGTTACCCAAGCCTAAATGTCACCTTACCATTTCCAGAGAAGCATTCGGAGCTTTTAAAAAGAATTAAGTTGGGAGGTGCCATGCTCATAACGGTAAGAGAGGTTATGGTAATTTTAGGGTTTAGGGATTTTTACAGTGGTAAAGGATGATGCAGTTAATTTTAGGGTTTAGGGGTGAGTGCTGGGAAAGGGTAAAAAGAGTAATTTTAGGGTTGGGGCAGTGGTAAATAGTGGTAACAGAAATTTTAGGGTGGGTAGTGGTAAAGGGTAGTAAGAGTAATGTTAGGATTTTGGGGTGGGTAGTGGTAAAAAGTGGTAATTACATTTTTTTATTGGGAATAAATCTGAAATACATATATATATATATATATATATATATATATATATATATATATATATTACGCTCAAGCTTTTCGAAGCTTCAAAGAAAAAATGCAGCACTCAAGGAGGGGTATGAAGTCACGGAAGGATTTATTAGAAGGGAAAAACGCACAGACGCGTTTCGGCATGAGCCTTCGTCAGTGTGTCAATGGTGACTTACAAGCAGCATGTTAATAAAGTTTCTTTGTAATCAATGACAACGACGTAGGACTAATCCCTCAAACATCGCTGTGGGCGCCATCTTGGAGTGTTGTTATATCCGACATTCTACCACATACGAAGATCGATTTAGCATATATCGATTATCTTCGTACTCGTGTTGACAGGGTATCTTATATATAAACATGTCACAAGGTTAAGACGCGAGATAAAGACCGTGGATCGGCTGGTGTCCTATGTACAAGATGTCTCATCATGATTATTCCATTTCCTATATACTGAAAACAACACCACAGTTAATCAAAAAGTTCATCAAAAAGTAGTAACATCACAGTTCATCAAAGATCAATGTTAATCAGTTCAAAATTCAGAATTTACAAAATTTACAAAATGCAAAACTCAGATAATATATATATATATATATACCAGTAGGTTATAGTTATAGTTAGGACCTATTACCCATAGGAAATCCTCAACATTCTATTTCCAATAACTTTGGTGCCGATTGATGAATCTTCTCGAAATTTTCCAAACTTTCGGCCAGCTCTGTTTCGCTCCTTCCCTAAAAGTTTGGGGGTGATTCGCCAAGTGGGGGCTGAGAAAAAAGGGGTCCCAAAACACATTTTCCCCATGCAATTTCCCATAGGACTTTTAGCCACGGCTACAGTCCGAACGGCTGAACAGAATTACACCAAATTTGGCAGAGAGGTAGTCCTCAGTTCCAACTTGTGCCTTTTGCTTATAGAATGTCAATCTGTTCAGTAGTTCCTGAGAAAATTACGGTTAAAGTTATTTATATATCTATGGGCGTGGTGGATCCGCGGATTGTGCGATGATTGGCATCGTAGCATAAGCGCACCGTAACGATCACACGCTCAATGCTAATTGGCTGTCAAGCGGTTGTAAACATTCAAAACCAGGAACTGTTGCCAGCCAATTCATGCCTCGGTAGAAGCGAGGCTGAGGAAGTCAGTGCAATATGTGTGCAAAACAGAGAAAGGGGGCAGGGTAGAAATAATTTTACCCTCTAGACCTGCTTAGGGGGTACCAGAACGACCCCCAGGGCCCACATTTAAAAAAAAAAATCGTCAGGAGCGTGTAGGATGCGCTGAATCTGCTGTAAAATTTATAAAATAAAACTGAGCTTTTTTATACTTAGCCCCTGGGGGGGTAAATACCGGGGGCAAAATTATTAAATTTTATGGGGGCCCTTATAATTAGACCTCGGGGGCTAAATACCGATAGTAAAATTATAAACATTTTTGAGGGGCCCAGAAGGGCTCTCCAGCCCCAGGATCGTCACTCCCAGGGCTAAAAAGAAAAAATGGTGGGGGGAGGGGTCCAAGGTCCCCAAAGCCGCGGGCGCCATCACCCCGAGGTTTTATGTATTCTGGGAGGGGGACTGCGTGGACACCCTTCCTGGAGCACTCGAGGGCCCCGTTACCCCCGGGGCTACAAAAAAAATGATTGGGGGGCTGTAAGGTCTTCAAAGCCCCAGGGAGCACCACTCCCTGGGGCATTATGTATTGTGGGAGGGCCGGCTCCTGCAATGTCCTGGGGTGTCTATCCCGCCCTCCTATAGCAGGGAAATCTTTTCTCTCTTTCAAAATGTAAATGAGATTGCATTTCCACATGGCGAGCTGCATGTTAGTAGGTCTCCATGTGGAAAAGCAATGCCGGCTCCCAAGCGCGTAGAAGTTGTGCACCAAAGGCGCTGGAGTTGCGCACCCTACAGATTATGAGTCGTGCATCCAGCGCGTACACACCAGGGGGCCGCACTGAGCAGGCTGCGTGACTTTTAATTTTACCATAAAAATATAGTCCCTATCAGTAATGTCTAATATTCCCGGGGATCCTATCCCCCGGGTCTTATAAAAAAAATTGGGGACTGTGGGGGGAGCCACAATGCTCCCACGATCTCGCTGGCTTACCGCGTTCTTCGCCAGCCGGCATTGCTTTTCTGCATGGGGAGATGCTATCTTGCATGTGGAAAAGCAATTTGGTTTGGATTTTGAAAGTGAGAACAGATTTCACTGTTGTGTCTTTCAAAATGCAAACTAAGTTTGCTATGGGAGGACGGAAGGCGGAGGAAGGGAATAATTATGATTGGCAATATGTTTGGTTCACAAGGACTATTGCAATTTTCAGAACTACAGGCTAAATATGATTTGGATATGAGACATTTTTTTAAATATTTACAAGTCAGAAGTTTTCTTATCACGAAAAGGGGGGGGCCTGCTGGATTTTGTAAAAACCCAATCATGGAAATTATTCAGAGGGGTGTTGACTGTACGATTAAAAGAATATATTCTGAACTTATAAAATCCAAACAAGACGATATGGAAAAATGGGCAGAGAAGTGGGCAAGCAGTTTAGAATTTGGGGATGAAATGTTTTGTCAGGCGCTAGAGCTGGGGCAACAAACTCTTTGTTCAGCCTCTTTACAGGCACAACATTATAAAACCCTCTATCATTTATATTACACACCTGCAAAAATAGCACAATGGGGAGGGACTGCAGGTATTACATGCTTTAGATGCGGAAGCCCAATGGCAGATTTATTGCATATCTTTGCTTCATGCCCACACCTACAAACAACCATAATGGACATTGGAAATTTTATAAGTATTGTATTAGGAAAAGAGATATTACTAACTCCATCATTAATACTTTTGGGAGTAAGTAATGAAGATACACAAATAGAAGGTAAAAAAATTATTTTTGTGGCTATGGCAGTTTTGAGAATAACTATAGCCACAGCATGGTTGGAACCTTTGCCACCAACTTATTCACAATGGTTGGGTCAATTATTATCAATATACAACTTAGAAACTGCAATATATGCTAGAAGGGGGAAAAAGGGGAAACCAGATTTGGGAACCTATTACATTATGGAAGGAAGGAGCTTTTTGTTAAAGTAGACGATATGAACCGAGTGGATTAGGTTTCTCCTTTCTTACATTTTGGTACTGTTTGTTTGTGTAATGCTAGACATATCTACAAAAAATGTGATTTAACACTGCAATGAAGGTATTTGTAATGTATTAGTTTGTAGTAATTGAGAATGATTTGTCTATTCTTTATATAAAAATAAGTGCTCTGTACATGTATATATAGGGAAAAATCTTTAATAAAAAAATTTAAAATAAAGAAAAAAGGGAGGACGGAAGGCGCGAGACTCACACCCTCTCATAGAGCAAAGAGCAGTGTCCCCGGGGTAGGCACCCCGGGACACTGCAGGAGCTGGCCCTGGGGCGTGGCAGTCTCCAGGGCCTTCGAGGGCTCTAGGCATAGGGCTACGAAGTTTGCCTCTCACAATACACTAAAAAAGAAGAAAAAGTGACGAGAGATGATTTGTGACGTGTTTAGGCTTGAGAGCCTGGATAATCATTAAATGGGGTCTGGCAGTGAAGTGCGTACTTATTCTGGAAGAAGTCTTTCGGGGTCTTGCGAAAGCAAGTCATATTTAATATTTAATATTTGCCTCTTGCTGTGTGTACTTGCAAGGTTATCTGATTTGCTCGTATGTTAAAAACAGAAACTTTCAACACCTCTTTTTGATTGGTTGTGAAGCATTGTAAGAAGACGTATTAGCGACGAATCCCTTTCCTTTGCCAGGTTTTGAAAAACATTTGATTGGCTGTTGTGTGGTTAAGTCTACCTTCCTGATCCTAATGTTGATTGGCTTGTTTTTTCTATGTGACATTACAATACACTCACAATGTACATAGCCCATTTTGTGACACACTTTATTTTACAATGCGTTTCAAAAACTAGTTGTGGTAGGGTGTTTTTAACTTAAACTGTGTACTGTGCCTATGAGTTTGTTGACTGTAAAGGTATTTAAAAATATTATTCTATTTTCTATTCTATCATATTTGTGCTGACTTTTCTCCTTTAGCGTGGAGTACTATGTTCTTTTATAAAATTTATAATTCTTCAAACCATCCTTTAAAGAAAAATGCTCATGTTTTCAAATTAATTTTATTGACTCTTTTATATTCATCATATGGGTGAAATGCAAACATTCTTTTACATTCATTGGTATCAAGCATTGGACCACATTTTTTTTATTTTATCATAAGCACTCATTCCTTATGTTTACAGTATGTAAGTGTTGCCCCGTCATCTTTTTATAAATGTTTGGGCTTTTTTTACTTTTGGATAAAGTAGAATAGAAGTGCTACGACAAACACTCCCTCACTACTTCATCTTTCACTTTTTTATGTACATATCATGTCATTATTACATTTAACAATCATTTTTAAAAATGGAAAGAATTATTACCATTTGAAGCCACAATTATATAACTTTTTTCAAAAAACTGCTGGCGAAGATAATCCTCCTGTTCTTCACGAGTAAAAATTGGTAAAAGCACTACTCAATAATAAATAAATACTGTTAGCCTATTTTCACTCTAGAAGATAAAGAGCATTCTTTTTTATTTCAAAGTTGATTTATAGTAAATTTTTCAATCATTAAGAAATACTTGCATACTAAAAGAATATTATTTATTAATGTATGAAATTCTTGGTTGTAAGTCATCCAACTCCAGTTGAAGGATCATAAAGTTACATATAAATTAAAATATACATTAACAATATGATCCCTCTGTGGAAATGAAAGATAAATTGAAGATTATGACACTGCTCCTAATCATTAGTTTGCACGTAGTAATTCCTTAAATAACCTATATTTCTTGTAATGTTTTTTTACTGAACTCGTTATTATATTCTATTTAAACAGAATCATACCACATTCTATAATCATTTAAATATTTTTGCTTTCTGTCTTAAATATATAAAACATATACCCATTAAGATAATCTACCTCTCTTTGATATTGTTTCCTTCCTCCATCGAAATTCATCCAACTCCTCTTGAGGGCACATAATGTTTTATGTTTTTTTAAATATACATTAACAATATGTTCCCTCTGAGGAAATGAAAGATATTGTCTAGATGCTTCTGCAGTCCCAAATCATTACCTTGCTCGTAATTTCTTCTCCCGTATTGATTCTCTGAAACAAACCTAATTATCCCACGGGTGTGGTTTATATACTTTTTGGTTACTTGACAGTCAATGGGATCAATTTATTGCTCCTCCCACTTTTAACTCACGTTTTTCAGCTGACAGGTGTTCTCATTTGCACTGTTTTAGTTCGTCATGTGTTTATATAAACGTGCCTCTTTCCATACTTTTTAACTTTCGTTTAATTTCTAAAATGCTTTATTTAAACTCGTTTTTCTTACTAAAGCATTTCTATGGGTTACTTTTTTTTAATACGAGTATTAACATTCATTCCCCCTTTTTTTAACTTATTTTTCCAGTAACTTCCCTTTTTTTGTAAAACTATTTTTAATATTCGTCATTACCCTAAACCCCTATTTTTCCTCCATCCCATGCAATGGGTAACTTTCTATTAAACTTTGAGTATTCTAATTTATATCCGAGTATTAATTTATTTAATTCCATTACTTCGAGTTTTAACACATTTATTTATCTAATATTTTTAATCTTTCTTTATACACTGCAAGGGATACTGTTACTTGTGTAGAATAACACTATGAATCAGTGTCCATTTGGAAAATTGAGAGAGATTGATTTGGTTGGTTGATGTGTTTGCAGTTACATAAGTATATATACTCTTGCAGTAAGCCAGGCTTTAGGGTATGCAGTGCTTCAAATTCCTATGCATTATGCATGTAGTTGTGTAACCACCTACACATTTGTGCTTCAGGCCTACAATTCCCCAGTCAGTATCTATATACTGAAGCTAACATAGTGTGACTGCTGTTGCAATTTGAAAATGACTCTTTTTGTACTTGTAGTAACTCATTCAGTAAAGTAAAAGTGAACCAATTAAGTATTCACTCAGTGTCTTTACTTATATTAATGTAATTATTTACTAAGCAAGCATGTATTCATGTAGTAAGGCAGGCTTTAGGGACTGAAGTGCTTTAAAGTGCTATGCATTATGCATGTAGTGGTGTAATGACCTTCACATTTGTGCTTCAGGACTACAATTCCTCACTCACTATCCAGACCAGGGGTCTCCAACTAGTAGCTTGGGAGCTACTGGTAGTTCACCAGTGCCTTGAAAGTAGCTCTCAGGGGTGAAGCCATACCAAAGCAATCTCAAAGATTCTGTATATATTAAAGAAGGTACCACTGCTCATTTCACTACCCTTAAGAGTTACAGACAGCCAAACAAATGGCAGGGCCTGTTCATAACACGCAAAAACACACTGTGGTGGCATATCAATCAATCAATCAGGGATGTATAGAGCGAACTACTCACCTGTGAGGGTTTCCAGGCGCTTGGGGAGTTTGTGGGGGGATTTGTGCAGCTTTGGTCATTCGAAAAGCGAGGTCTTATGGATTTTCATTTCTCCTTGTTTTTTTTCATTCAAATATACGCTACAATGAGCAGTATGCATTGTAGGAGAAAAATGCCTTTACTGATTGTTTTTGTGCAGGAAGGTGTGTTTTCCTGCACAAAAAGAAACTCCACACGAGGCAGATATTCTTACACCATGGTGCAAGGGTGCCTGTATTACCCACCATATGCGTGCAGTTTAAGCAGCAGTGGAGAGGGAAGGACAGACTTCCAACATATTTATGTTCATATGTTGCATCTGTGTCCTCAGAAGTAGCTGAGCACGCTGTAGCTAAGGAGCTTACAGTGTCATGGTACAAAACTTCCTTATAGTTCCTTATGTCAACAGTGATGTCACTGACCATGTCATGAATGATGTAATGATGAACCTATTAGGTCGGTGGCAGCGCCTAAGGTTTGCTGGAGAGTTTCTGTGCAGCGCGAGCTGATTCTCAACTTAAGAGCTCGCCAATTCCATCGTAAAGCTTGTGAGGCGATTCAGTGTGCGCAGGCATGATTTAGATGCTGGCGCCTAAGCAATTTTAAAATTGTCACTTTTCATGTTGGAGCACTATTTTTAACAACCGTTTTTATTTACCGTATCCTGTGCACATTACTGCCCCTCCTGTGGCCTCCCTCGCCCCGTTCCACCGCAGCTGACAGTGCTGTTTGAGTGGAGGGCGAGGCGCCATCTTGGGCTGTGTTGATCGTGAAGCCTGGCCAGAGTTAGCGGTCCAACGCTTTCGGGGAGGCAGGATATAAAAAGCAATGCGCTTCCGGGAGCGCAGCGGACGGGCGCAGCGGGCGCAACGAAGGCGCGCCGGAGTTGCGCCTGAGTTAAGCCCGTCTGCGCCCGTCCGCGACCGGTCGGGGCTAGGGGCATGTGATGCTGCCCGTCTCGCTACATATTCGTCTTCTCAGCTATGCTCGTACTGGGCACCAGGCTCCATCGCCCCCTCCATAACTACTTACTTGGTACATCTTGGTCTATACACTCCCCCTCCTTCTTACCCTCCCGGGATTGTATCACATTTAACCTCGCTGTCCTCTGCTCCTTCCCCTGTTTCCTTCCCACCACGGCCCCTTCCTGCTTCTCCATTTGGCACTTCGGCCACACTCCTAAACACTAGGTCTGCGGTCAGTCACCAATACGAGCTATTCGACTACATCGATTCTCATGAACCAGACCTCTTATTTTTAACTGAGACCTGGTTCAAGGCCGACTCCCTGCCCAACGTGCTAGCCGCCTTACCATCCTCATACTCCGCTATCCGGGCGAACCGCCCAGAAGGCAGGCGGGGAGGTGGAGTGGCCCTTATAGCTCGAACTGACCTCAATTTTCAGGTTCTCTCTTTCCCCCCTATTCCTGATGTAGACCACCTTGTAGCCCGTTCGACTTCTCACCAGGCTTCCCTCACTATTGTCTTAATCTATCGTCCTCCACAACCTACTCCTTCCTTCCTTTCCAGTATCCAGACCCTTCTGGCGACTCTAGTGATTAACAATTCATCTGTACTAGTTTTGGGGGACCTCAACTTTTGGCCTAACGATCCTGCCGAAAGCCCTCAATCAAAAGAGTTCACCAGTTTTAAGAGCAGCTTGAATTTCTTGCCGCTCATTTACAGTCCCACCCACATACATGGCCATACGTTAGACCAAATCTGGTCACTGAATGTCCCGTTTACATCCCCCATAATATCCCCGTGTTCCTGGTCAGACCATTCCATCATCACTTTCTCCCTTGATCTAGCGCCTCTAGCCAAACCCCAGCTCCCCAAAAACACTTGGGTCCGGAAATGGGGCAAAACAGATATGCCTTCTCTCTGCTCAACTCTGACCAGAACTTGTCCCGACCTCTCAGGCCTTGCAGCTACCTCTCAGCTGGCCGCCATTAACAACTGGCTTACCCTGGCGGGTGATGAATTTGCTCCCCTAAGGCGGCTTACAGTCAAGCGGGCCCATGCAGCCAATCGATGGTTTACTTCAGACCTCAAAGAAAAGAAATTAGCCGCAAGGAGGGCCGAGCGAGCTTGGAGAAGAACTTATAGCCCCGCACAAAAGACAATTTATTTGTCCGTTTTGCAAACCTACAAAAAGGGCATTCTTGAAGCCAAAACTGAATACTACACGAGCAGGATTATGACAGCCGAATCTCACTCTAAGGAAATTTTTTCCACCGTCCATGAACTGGCATCATCCAGTAGAGCTACGGCCACCACCCCCCCTTCCCAGTTCCTCTGCAATTCGCTCAATGAATTCTTCATTGACAAAGTTATTAAAATCAAACACAACATCCCGCTGCCCTCCCCCACATTTGTCAATCCCTCCCCGCCCCCTACTACCCTTAAACTTACCAATATCCCGCTGCTAACCAATGACACACTCCTTTCTCTGCTTCACCGGGTTAAATCTGGCTCTCCCTTGGACTTTGCCCCTGCTCACATCCTCAAGGAAATCTATTCAAACTGCCCCACACCATCCCTGATACTTCTTAATGATTCGCTCACACACGGTATTGTCCCTAGCCCACACAAATCGGCGGTCGTCATACCAATCATAAAAAAACCTGACTCCGACTCATCCTCCCCCTCCAATTACTGCCCTATCTCCCTCCTACCCTACCTAGAAAAAGTCCTTGAAATCCATGTCACGACCACCCTGAGCACCCACGTAGAGGCAAATCATTGCCTCTCCCCCTGTCAAGCCGGCTTTCGTCCCCGGCACTCTACAGAGAAAGTGGTGATCTCAGTAATGGACAAATTGCGTGAAGGTATCGACATCAACCTTCCGCAAGCCCTGATCCTCCTAGACTTGTCCGCCGTTTTTGACACGGTGGACCACTCCATCCTTCTCCGCCGTGTCAGGGCGGCGGGCATAGAGGGCTCGGCCCTCTTATGGCTCGAGTCCTTCCTCACTGGGAGGGCTCAGGCGGTCCATTTGGCTGGCTTCGCCGTGGCCTCCCGCAAGGTAGAGTGCGGGTTCCCCCAGGGTTCATCACTTTCCCCTCTTTTGTATAATTTATACATTTACCCCCTCATTTTTATGTTACAGCAGCTGGAGGTCACCGTGTTCAACTACGCAGATGACCTCCAGCTAATCTTTAACCTTTCCCACCCATCTTCATCCGCCCAGAATGTCCGGACAGTCATGACGTTCATTCAGGACTGGATGAACTGCAACCACCTCAAACTCAACCCGGACAAGACCGAGCTGGTCCTGACCGGAGGTGGTTGCAGTCCGTGGTCCCCTTCCTTTTGGCCCTCATCCCTTGGTGTCCCTCCACTCCCCGTATCCAAAGTAAAAACTCTTGGGATCTTCCTAAACCCACAACTCACTGTCCATCCACATGTTAGTTCTGTGGTCTCTTCCTGTTTTTTTTCCCTCAGAATAATCAGAAAAGTTTCCCGTTTTTTTTCTCCTTCTGCTTTAAAAATAATCATGTTGGCCATGGTACTATCCCGTATAGACTATGGTAACATAATCTACAACGGGGCTCCTGCTTATGCGATCCACCGCTTGCAGTTGGTGCAGAATCAGGCTGCTCGCCTGATTCACGGCCTACCCAAATACCATCGGGCCACTCCACTGCTTAAAGCACTACATTGGCTTCCTGTGAAAGAGCGTGCCCTTTTTAAACTTGGCTGCCTCACCTACCAGGCTAGGTCGGGTACCGCCCCCGAGTTCATCTGCTCTGCTATTAAGCCCTACCTTCCAGGCAGAGAACTTCGCTCCACTTATCTGGCCCTACTAGCCATTCCCCGCTTTAAAAAACAGAGGGCCGGTGGAGCAAGGTTCGCTGTTTTGGCTCCAGTTTTCTGGAACTCCCTCCCTGTTGCCCTGCGGACTTCACCTTCTTACCTCCAGTTTCGGAAGGACCTCAAAACCTTCCTTTTTACGTTAGCTCACACTGCTTAAATTCCTCCTGCTGCTGCCGTCCACTGGTTCACTCATAGCGCCATGAAACCGCTGGGTAAAAGTGCGCTGTATAAATGTTTTTAAATTCAAATTCAAATTCAAATATGTGACCTCATCAGCAGTGGATTGTGGGCACGCGAGTTATAGTTAGTACAACTAACTATAACGTGGGAATTTCAATGGTTTTGTACGAGTGAAATGACCAACTAACTATAACACCCCTAAAACCTATGGTTTTTTCAGTGAATTTCTAAGGTTTTTTAAATGCTAATTCCTAACTATAACATGTCTGAAACCTATATTTTTTCAGTGAATATATATATATATATTATATATATATATATATATACTGTGACAGCGTCCCGGGTAGCGATCCGGGTCGCGTACTTTTCGCGTTACGGAGCTTTGCAAAGCGAAGCTGATTGGCTCTCCGGTGTCTGTAAACATTCCAAACAGTACGGAGCGGCCGCCATCTTGTCTCTCGGTAGGATCGAGAGACAAGAGGAGGCCAAAGCGAAGGGGCAAATGACCATAAGGGGGCATAGTAGATCCTCCCTGACCCCATAGGTTTGAAGTGGAGGCTTTAAAAGGGCTCCGCGGGGCAAAAAAAAAAAAAAAAAAACGTTTTTTTTGGTGGGGTGCGCCCGGTTAGCGTAACGGGAAGCGGACTGGGGAGCGTACTACAAGGAAACAAGAATGATTGACTTTTAACTTATTGTATGTTTATAGACTTTTTTTTTACTTTTTTTTCTGCTGAGTGACGTCTCGGCCTATCTCCACGGGATGCAGTCCCTACCATCTCGGCGTTTAAGCCCAGGGGGACCGGTAGTGTGGGAGCGATAACGTCTGTTAACGTTCGATTCGAAGGAAATCAGGAAGTGTTGAAAAAAATTGTCTGCGCCATCTTGCCTTTTTTCAAATGCCACACTTTTGTCGTGCACGGCAGCCATTTTAGATGCCTTGACCAGACCCACTCTCTGCACACTGTCGATCCTTAGCATGGCTCCCCACCCTCGCAAGCATCTCCCCCAGGCACTGGTCACCCCCGCTCTCTGTCTTATGCATGGGCAATAAACCTCCCCCCATCTGCGCTGTTCTTCCCTGAGAATCACACTCTGTGCCCGCCCGACACCTCCCTTTCGCCCTATTCACTACCGCACCCTCTGACACTCCTCTTCCTCTGTGTCCGATTGTCCAGGCCGGTCCCAGGCTATCAGGTAGCCCTGCAGATGTACTTTATGGCCCCAGCTGTAAAGAATCACCCCTCTTCAAAGGAGTTACAGTAGATCAAGGCCCCCACCCGATGAGATCCGTCACACCACACGCGTTCCTACTATCTGAAAACCATCCTGTATTGTGATTGGGGAGGGGACCGAGCCTGAAGCGGAAGATTCCAGGGATGCCTCTTTGTACATCAAAGTTTTTACAATTATGTGTCACATTAAAAATATATAGCACTCCAACAAAGTAGTAGGATTATAAAACTTTAATAACTTATAAATATAAACAACGCAACAAAAACAGTAAAAACATTTAAATATTTTTAGGAAAAAAGAAGGAACAATGGTCAGTAGCGGTCGGTTGTGCGAATAGTCCCAAGGCAGCACAACGTGCTGAGTTCTGGACGGCACCCAGGTGATGTTGCCTGGGTGCCGCACTGGTTTTGGGAATCCTACAATGCTGCTCCGAATAACGGCGTGGGGCGTCCCGGGGGTGGCTCGTCAGTAGCGGTCTGTTGTGCGAATAGTCCCAAGGCAGCAGAACGCGCTGAGATGTGGATGGCACCCAGGTGATGTCAAGTAAGTTGCCGCACTGGTTTTGTTATCCCACAATGCTGCTCCGAATAACGGCGTGGGGCGCCCCGGGGCGGGGGGGGGTGAGGCGGCGTGAACGGGCCTCCACAGGTGGAGGCTCGTCTGCTGTAGTGGGGCGCCCCTTTACCGTTTCAGTTGCCATTCCGCCCGCTTTTGGTACACTGTGCCAAAATCCGCCATTCAGCTGAGTTGCGCCCACTCTTGCGGTGCAGCGATAGGCGGCTGCCACAGGACTCTCAAAATGGCAGCAGGCTCTTTCCTTTTTGGGCCTGGTCCACTGAAATGGCCCTGGGACACCTTGGAACTCGGACGCTTGTCTGCTAGGGCTTGGGCTCCATTCTTGAAAGCGTCCCCTCAGCCTTGAGGATTCTACAAAAGTCTTGGGGGCCCCCGACTCCTGCAGGCTTCCGGTGGGGAGCGGCTGCCATGATTGCTCGCGGAATGACCACGACGGAGCCACGAGATGGTGGTGCTCTCATGCTGACGCCAGCTTCAGTCTGAAACATCCAGAAACAAGGTGGGGCTTTCATCGTTTGGAAAAAAAAAAAAGTTTTCATCCAATGAAAAGTGTTATTTTTAGGTCATATGATCAAGCCTTCCATCATTAGGAAACCAAAAGTGAAATGAACCAATGAAAAGTTTTATAAAGAAGTCACATGACCTGTTATGCGGCATAGGGAATAAAAAGCGTAGAAAATCCGTTGGCACGTGAGGCGGCGTCAGTAGCGGACCGATGTGCGAATAGGCCGAAGGCAGCACAACGCGCCAAGATCCGGATGGCACCGAGGTGGTGTCTAGCAAGTTGCCGCACTGGTGTGGCCATCCTACAATGCTGAAAGTCGGCGTGGGGCGCCCCGTTGGCCTGTGAGTTCGCGTCAGTAGCGGACCGATGTGCGAATAGGCCGAAGGCAGCACAACGCGCCAAGATCCGGATGGCACCGAGGTGGTGTCTAGCAAGTTGCCGCACTGGTGTGGCCATCCTACAATGCTGAAAGTCGGCGTGGGGCGCACCGTTGGCCTGTGAGATGGCGTCAGTAGCGGACCGATGTGCGAATAGGCCGAAGGCAGCGCAACGCGCCAAGATCCGGATGGCAACGAGGTGGTGTCTAGCAAGTTGCCGCACTGGTGTGGCCATCCTACAATGCTGAAAGTCGGCGTGGGGCGCACCGTTGGCCTGTGAGATGGCGTCAGTAGCGGACCGATGTGCGAATAGGGCCAAAGGCAGCGCAACGCGCCAAGATCCGGATGGCAACGAGGTGGTGTCTAGCAAGTTGCCGCACTGGTGTGGTCATCCTACAATGCTGTGCCGAAAGTCGGCGTGGGGCGCTCCGTTGGCCTGTGAGTTCGCGTCAGTCAGTGGGGGTTGTTTGAGGATCTGACTGCATTGGAAATCTATGTGATGCTGTGCGTCGCCCCCAAGATGAAGGTTCCTCAGCTGCAGTGGGGCGCCCCTTGGTGTTTCACTCGCTATGCAGCTGAGTTGCGTGCGCACTTGTGGCGAATAGGTCGAAGGCAGCACAACAATATTTTCTGACTAGAAGACACCACAAGGCGCTGAGATTCGGTTGGCACCGAGGTGGTGTCTAGCAAGTTGCCGCACTGGTGTGGCCATCCTACAATCCTGCTCTGAATAACGGCGTGGGGTGCCCGAAGGGGGGGGGGAGGCGGCGTGAACGGGCCTTCCCAGGTGGAGGCTCGTCTGCTGTAGTGGGGCGCCCCTTTACCGTTTCAGTTGCCATTCAGCTGAGTTTCGGCCGCTCTTGATGCTACAGCGACAGGCGGCTGCAACAGGACTCTCAAAATGGCGGCCTGTTCTTTGGATTTGGGCCTGGTCCACTAAAATGGCCCTGGGACACCTTAGAACTCGGACGCTCGAATTTTTTTTCCTTTCCTCTACATGCAAAAAAGGTAAATGCCCGGTACGTTACCTGCCTCATCTGCCACGATGTACTCTCCAGAGGAACCGAAAAAAATATAGTTATGGTAACTATACCATGCATCGTCATATGGAGAGGTGGCACCGATTAATTATAGTGCTGCACAAAAGAGAGATTTGGAGGAGAACCCCCGACCTGCCAGTACATTCACCAAAGAAGTGGCACTGACAGCATCAGAGGCAAGGGAAACGGTCCCAAATATTTAGAAGAACTTTGGAAAGATTAAAATGACATGTTTAGATTGTGGCAAATTAATTTCATGTGGACAGATGAGTGTTACTCTAATAAATACAGCATATGAATATCATCATAGTCGATGGTTGGTAGAGACATTTTAACTATATCCTGGACCTGCCCGTCCTCGCCCAAAATGGCGCCGGAATAAATGGGACTCGTAACTCCTTGTTGTGTACTGGTTGCTGAACCTTGAAATCACGAGATTCGTATGCAGTTTTGAAGCACATGGCGGGCAGGGACGAGAATTGATTGAATATTTCGACATCCCTATTGATATTAAGTTCTGATGTGTTATTGATTACTGTACTATTGAAAGTTCGAATTAACGTCACCCATGGTACTTGCCCGCAAATGTATATCTAGATAATTTTATTGTAACTGGCTCTGTCGTATTTTAATTATAAAATGTACGTCCACCGATTCCGCAACTGTTAGACACCTTAGTTCTTGCAACCTAATGGCCCGCCCGTTACGTTCCTCTACAGTGTAAATGTCTACTCATCATATACGATTACAGTTTGCTCCGTGGCCGGCCCACGTGGTTATAGGCCCGTATTTGTATACTGACATTTTCACAATAAAGGTTTTTAAAAGAAAACATGGTAGTAGTATTTACATTGGTAAAGTTTTTAATAATAGTCACTGTTTTAGAATCAGTAAAAGGCAAGTGAAATAAAGCAGTCCAATTACATGAAGGGTAAAAGGTATAATACGCAGGAACGCAGTAAAGATAAATGGTCAAGGGCTGTTGTGTTTCTACTTCTGCAACATAAAGTGATCGATAAGAATCTGATATTCAGGCGTATCGGCGACTAAGACAGCAGGCCGAGCCTCTTTTGCTCAACGGCTCCGTCATGGGACGAAGAAACGCCCTTTTTCTCGAAAAAGGAATATATTTTACTTGCAGGACAGTTGTAAATTTTCCGGGAAAGTACATTAGCGTGGAACATTATAACATATGTTTAAGAAAAAATAATGTTCGAAAGTAATAAAAAGCGTAATTTTTAGGTCATATGACCAAGCCTTTCATCATTAGAATAAGAAAAGTAAAATGAACCAATGAAAAGTTTTATTAACAAGTCACATGACCTGTTATGCTTACGTTACGCGCTGCGCGCCGCGCCTCGGATCGCTTCCGGGAAGCTGCGCTTCGCGCACCGGAGCACTTCCGGATGCGCTAACGCGGCGCGTCATATGACGCATTACGCGACAACGCAGGTCCAGAATATAGTCAAAATGTCTCCACCAACCAGCGGTCGGAACACAACCCCTTTCAGCAGGCTAAATAGTTCTGTTAAATGACAACAGAAGGGACGGGCAACAAGAACCATCAGTCAAAGAGGGGAGGGCAAGTTTTTCTCTACCGGGTCACGTTGGGGCGCTACCGGAACTGATCGAATTGGTAGTCTACAGTGTTTCTGGATGTTTCAGACTGAAGCTGGCGTTAGCATGAGAGCACCACCATTTCGTAGCTCCGTCGTGGCCATTCCACGAGCAATCATGCTAGCCGCTCCCCACCAGAAGCCTGCGGGAGTCGGGGGCCCCCAAGACTTTTGTAGAATCTTCAAGGCTGAGGGGACGCTTTCGAGAATGGAGCCCAAGCTCTAGCAGACAAGCGTCCGAGTTCCAAGGTGTCGCAGGCCCATTTTAGTGGACCACGCCCAAATCTGAAGAGCTGGCCGCCATTTTGAGAGTCCTGTGGCAGCCGCCTATCGCTGCACCGCAAGAGCGGGAGCAACTCAAGTACATGGTGAGCGAGACGCTGTAGTCGAAAGAGCGGGCGGTAAACAGCTGAATAGCGGAAGAGGCACAGTGTAGCAAAAGCGGGCGGAATGGCAACTGAAACGGTAAAGGGGCGCCCCACTACAGCGTGTCTTTAGGTGAAACGGATTGTGGGACAAGGTCAAGAATGGAAGAGTCACCAGAAGGTAAAAAGTTCCGCTTGACCCCGGGAGCCGGCTACCTATGTCGGGGGCGATCTCAGGCCACACCAGGGCAACACGACTTGCGGAGGGGGCCGGAGCCAAGCGCCCCCTCCGAGTCCGCGCCATGACACCGTCCCTCGGGGGCCTCCGTCAAGCGGTTCAGGGTGGCACTGCATCACATTGTTTTCAAATGCAGTCACGTCCTCAAACAGCCCCCACTTACATTGAGAATAGTGAAGCTGTAGCAAGTGCAAATAGGCTTCAGACAGTGTTACAAGCACTCCTCAAAACTTTGAATTATCAGAGTGCATGAGTTTCATGCTCGATCGATTGAGCTAGCCGGATCGGGCAACAAAAAGTATAAAATAGTTATGTAAATAGTTATTTAATAAAATGTTTTATCCTGTTACTTTGCTGGTGTGTTGTATATATTTGTAATATTTGCATAGAGTTTATCGTTATTTTGGGCGGGGTGGGTGGCGGAGCCGAGCTGTCTTGCAGCCATCATGGTGTGGAGTTCAGTTCATCTCACTAGTTTCGTATTTCTCATGAGGGGTTGTTCCTAATGTTTCTATTTTAGCGAGGTCAAAAAGAGATTCCATTAGTGGCCTACTGATTTTGCTCGATTCCTTTTGTTTTTTAACACGATTTTTCGCTATCTGCAAAGACTAAACAGAGTATTGCGACTCTGTGCTTGTTTGTAAATAGAGAATGAACCAAAGAGAACCAATTCTAAAACAGTAAATGCTTGGATAACAATCAATCAAATTGAGGTAGAAGCAGGCACGACGGATTACAACGGGGGCAAAGGCCTGCGTTAACTACCCTTCACTATCTGCAAAGAGAGAGTACTCCTAATAGAAATGAGGGGGGGGCAGCATTCAAAGCAGATCAGTGTGCATAAACATGAAAATGTTTTTTCTTACCACGTACTTGACATTCGACAGCTTATGATATTTGCTATTAAAAAACCATTGAAATTCACTGAAAAAACCATAGGTTATACACCATATATAGTTAGGAATTAGCATTTACAAAACCTTGAAAATTCACTGAAAAAACCATAGGTTATAGACCATATATAGTTAGGAATTAGCATTTAAAAAACCTTTTTTACTCACACAAAACCATTGAAATTCCATATATAGTTAGTAGTACTAACTATATATCGCGCACCCGCAATCCACTGCTGATCATGTCACATATTACATCATTCATGACATGGTCAGTGACATCACTGATGACATCACTGATGACATCTCAAATGACATCACTGATGACATCACTGATGACATCTCATTTGACATCAATGATCACATCACTGATGATATCATTCATGTGACAATACAATGCATCTCCTCACACTTTAATATAACCTCTGTTACACCCAGTGTTAAATACAGAGTATAATTTTTGAAACCTTTGACACACCAATACTAGTTACTACATACGCACTCACTAATTCCTACGTCTACACACACATTCACTCATTCACCCATACAATCATTCATACATACAATCACTCATCTTTACAACACTATCATATGCACTCATACATCTATACAGACACTCACACTCTGCCACTCATCCATGGAGTTACTCACACACCTAGTCAGTCCTGTAAAGAATCAATCACACTTCCATTTTCTCATCTTTACAGTTAAACATAGAACACCTTACATTTTCAAACATATACTAGACACATACTTACTCTCTTATACAATCACTGATACAAGTACACATTGATCTGCACAGAGTCACACACCTCCCAGCCAGCCACACACACACTCAGTCTCCCATACAAATACTTGGGCAATCAATCAATAACCCATATAGTTACTCATATAGCTACTGATCAACACATGCAGCAGTTTACAGAACAACAGACATAATGATGCACAAATTAAGACAGTTTAGTCACTAACCCATGCACTCAGTGAGACGTATTTAATCACTCACTCATACAGTCAGTCATGCACCTACTAAATCCTTCATCCAGACACTTATACATCCACTCATTCTTCAATATGTAAGACATTTTTAAACTTTACAGAAACATAAAATTACTGGATGTTTTTTTCCAGTGATGTCATCAGTGATGTCATTTGAGATGTCATCAGTGATGTCATCAGTGATGTCACTGACCATGTCATGAATGATGTAATATGTGACATGATCAGCAGTGGATTGCGGGTGCGCGATATATAGTTAGTACTACTAACTATATATGGAATTTCAATGGTTTTGTGTGAGTAAAAAAAGGTTTTTTAAATGCTAATCCCTAACTATATATGGTCTATAACCTATGGTTTTTTCAGTGAATTTTCAAGGTTTTGTAAATGCTAATTCCTAACTATATATGGTGTATAACCTATTGGTTTTTTCAGTGAATATATATATATATATATATATATATATTCTTCGCAAGTGCCTCTGAACTCAAAGACACCACTCGTGCAAGATGTGTTTACAAAACCTTTTATTTCCTGCAGCTGCACATCAACACTGGAATTAATATGTTCCCCGATGCGTTTCAAAGCGACATGCTTTTTCTTCAAGGGGCAGGCTGCAACTGACGAAAAAGCCGCAACCATCACTTTCCATTTTTGTCTGCCCTCTCCAATGAGGCACTCTGGTAGTTGCAGTTCAAGATTTCCCTCCAGTCGGGTCCGTTTCGATGCCGTCGATGGATCCTTCTTAATTCTTTGCTAAACTTTTACCGCCCTCCAGTGGTCCAGGAAAGGATCATCCTATAAGCAGGTATATATAAATGTTAAAATCTTGACGCAGGTAGACAAGTGAAATACAAACTTTATATACCATTATAATAAGCGTATGTGTTCTGTAGGATGCTATACATATAAACGGCCGCATGATCCAGTAAAGGAAAGAAAGTAGAAGAAAAGGTAAGAAATAGCAAACGATAGTCCCCACTCAAATTACACATCCTAAATGGATATTACTGATAGGCATTTCTGTCTTTTAACAGAGAGTCCCTCAAACAAGAGACAGCTCGTGGTGCAGCTACTTAAAGCTTGATGGGAAAATAGACAATACTTCTCAGGTACAATTGCCAATAAAATGAGAGAATGTTAGTAAAAATCAAATAAGAAAAGGAAGGAGCCCCCAAAAATAGAAATAAAAAAATTTTCTTTTGTGTCACACATCCTTTACACAAAACTCAAAAGCCCTGACGAGAATCCTGGTGTTCAACGCCCAGGATTCGAAACGCGTCGGCACATGACCAAAGCACAGAGGAATGACAAATTAAATTCCAGCCTGTGAATGAAGGATTAATTTCCCTTCCAGGAAAACTAAACCCAAAACGTTTTTCCCTGTGCAAATATGGATACCTGATATAGACACTAAAAACGAGGCTAGGATCATTAATTTGTCCACCATAATTGGTGGAACAAGATACATGTATTGGATGTCTTTTTTCCTTTTTTTGTGAATAAATGTGATGTTTTATGTACAGTATGTTTTATCATTCATATGGATACAGAATGTTTTGTTATGTGTGTATATAGAATATAGATATGACTGGACAATTGTTTTTTTCATATTGAAACCTAACTAATAAAAAAACGAAATTTGAAAAATAAAAGGCATAAATAAAATATGTACAAAATGTACAAACAAAAATTTATATGTTTGACCATGGAGCGAAATTGTGAATGCTTAATTTAAAAAAATGTGAAGTACAGACTCACTTCCCTTATTCCTTACAGTAATACGGCCCTGCCTAGTCCTCGTCCCTTGCAGAAAAGGGGGTGGTGATGGACAGAGCATCTGAATTAAACAGAACACTCATACCCAGTCAAAAGATCAGGGCTTGATCCATCACCGTTTTTTAGCTCATTGCACCATCCCAGTTCAGAACCTGGCTATCTGTCCATCACCACCCCCTTTTCTGAATCGTTTTGGCCACCACAAGCGTGGAAGGGTATGCTCAGATGTGAGTCCCTTGCTCACTGCACCATCAGGATTCAAGCAAGCCGGGCCGAAGACGGCTGTAATGCCAGAAACCGGTCCCCGGAAGCTTGTTTCCTTTCCAGTAAAGAATTGGCTTGGTAGTTTGTTCCGCCCTGTTCCCATGATGCACTGGGCCAGGGACAGACTAATTTGCATGTAGCCAGGTTCTGAACTGGGATGGTGCAGTGAGCTAAAAAACGGTGATGGATCAAGCCCTGATCTTTTGACTGGGTATGAGTGTTCTGCTTAATTCAGATGCTCTGTCCATCACCACCCCCTTTTCTGAATCGTTTTGGCCACCACAAGCGTGGAAGGGTATGCTCAGATGTGAGTCCCTTGCTCACTGCACCATCAGGATTCAAGCAAGCCGGGCCGAAGATGGCTGTAATGCCAGAAACCGGTCCCCGGAAGTTTGTTTCCTTTCCAGTAAAGAATTGGCTTGGTAGTTTGGTCTGCCCTGTTCCCATGATGCACTGGGCCAGGGACAGACTAATTTGCATGTAGCCAGGTTCTGAACTGGGATGGTGCAGTGAGCTAAAAAACGGTGATGGATCAAGCCCTCATCTTTTGACTGGGTATGAGTGTTCTGCTTAATTCAGATGCTCTGTCCATCACCACCCCCTTTTCTGAATCGTTTTGGCCACCACAAGCGTGGAAGGGTATGCTCAGATGTGAGTCCGTTGCTCACTGCACCATCAGGATTCAAGCAAGCCGGGCCGAAGACGGCTGTAATGCCAGAAACCGGTCCCCGGAAGCTTTGTTCCTTTCCAGTAAAGAATTGGCTTGGTAGTTTGGTCTGCCCTGTTCCCATGATGCACTGTGCCAGGGACAGACTAATTTGCATGTAGCCAGGTTCTGAACTGGGATGGTGCAGTGAGCTAAAAAACGGTGATGGATCAAGCCCTGATCTTTTGACTGGGTATGAGTGTTCTGCTTAATTCAGATGCTCTGTCCATCACCACCCCCTTTTCTGAATCGTTTTGGCCACCACAATCGTGGAAGGGTATGCTCAGATGTGAGTCCCTTGCTCACTGCACCATCAGGAGTCAAGCAAGCCGGGCCGAAGACGGCTGTAATGCCAGAAACCGGTCCCCAGAAGCTTGTTTCCTTTCCAGTAAAGAATTGGCTTGGTAGTTTGGTCTGCCCTGTTCCCATGATGCACTGAGCCAGGGACAGACTAATTTGCATGTAGCCAGGTTCTGAACTGGGATGGTGCAGTGAGCTAAAAAACGGTGATGGATCAAGCCCTGATCTTTTGCCTGGGTATGAGTGTTCTGCTTAATTCAGATGCTCTGTCCATCACCACCCCCTTTTCTGAATTGTTTTGGCCACCACAAGCGTGGAAGGGTATGCTCAGATGTGAGTCCCTTGCTCACTGCACCATCAGGATTCAAGCAAGCCGGGCCGAAGACGGCTGTAATGCCAGAAACCGGTCCCCGGAAGCTTGTTTCCTTTCCAGTAAAGAATTGGCTTGGTAGTTTGGTCTGCCCTGTTCCCATGATGCACTGGGCCAGGGACAGACTAATTTGCATGTAGCCAGGTTCTGAACTGGGATGGTGCAGTGAGCAAAAAAACAGTGATGGATCAAGCCCTGATCTTTTGACTGGGTATGAGTGTTCTGCTTAATTCAGATGCTCTGTCCATCACCACCCCCTTTTCTGAATCGTTAGTCCTCGTCCCTTGGGTATAACTCTTCTTTTATCCAATCTGTATTATGACGCAGCACAATTTCTTTCACCCTTAACAGTAGATTTTGGTGGGCTTTTTCAATGTGCTCCCATTCTGGACCTTCAACATCTTCTAGGGCCACGTATGGGCTGGGACACGGCTTTGACTCCACATACACCAACTTTAGACTGCTATGCATCAATTTGGGGTGCACATGCCACGCACAAGCAGTTTGCTGTACCGTTGCGTATCGCCTACTCTTCAGCCCAGGAGCATGGAAATGAACATGCCACACATGGAGCTCTGTAATAGACATCTTTTTCAGCAAACAATCACCATCTCACTGTATGAATTTTGTCATGACTTGATTCCCCACACCTTAACACCTCCTAGCAGTGTATGTAATTACTGTTAAAGTCTTCCCAGCACAGCGAGTGTCCTAGCACTCACAATCTTAAAGACTCCACAGTGAGTAGGCTCATGTAATTAAACAGAAAGCAGAGTCCTTGCCTTGCCTAAGTAGATTCCCTTTGGTCAATCAAAGAAAACCATTATCCCATTTTAAAAGAGTACTCAAGGCAAAAATGGCATTACCAGCTCAGAGTTTTCAACCTACGACAGGCTACCAAGCTAGTGGCTCTGCAGCATATTCAAAATGAAAGGGTGGGTTGAGCTGGCGTAGTGCCTCTATGCGTAGCTCCACGAAGTTTGAAAAAAAAAAAGCTCTGGAGAAACTCTTCGATCTGTCCCGCTCCCTCTCCGTTCCCTCCCCTTCCCAAATTCTTAAAAAATTATAAAAGAAGGCACTTACCTCCATTTCGGCCATCTCCCCTGCCTGGCTGCTCTCCTTCCTGCTCCTCGCATCCTTCTTCAAGCGCAAGACTACAACGTAGTGTTTTTTTTAATGAAGGAGGACGCGAGAGGAGCAGGAAGGAGAGCGGCCAGGTAGGGGGGGTGGCAGAAATGCAGGTATGTGCCTTCTTTTATCAATTTTAAAGAATTTTGGAGGGGGGAGGGAGCGTCTACCTCCCTCCGCCATGGAGATAGAGTTTTCCCTCCTTCCGCATTCGCAACGAAGCACATCTCCGCAAACTCAGCTGGCGAAGCGGAGTTACCTGCCCAGTGTTACCAAAATGTAGTCCTTATTTCCAGATGGATGGTGGTCCCTGAAAATCCTCTGATTTTTGAAGAAAATGCAACATTTTGGAGAAGGAGAATTTATTCCACCATGGGGGTTTGATGATATATGAAATTTCACAGGTGCATATTCCTGTCGATTTTAGCTTTAATGCAGAAATCAGAGAATTTCCATTAAATGTAAACACTAAATCAAGCTCTTTGTATCATTGGTATTTTCAGTACGGATGCTGGAAGCAAAAAAAGGGATGGAAGTTGCATTATTCATGGAATGGCCTGGACACCTCGGGTTTTAATCATGGCCACCAATAATGGATTCACATTTAAACACCAATTCTGAGTAGCAATGTAACACCAGTATCAGCTTTAGTTTTGAATGGTTTGCCAGTAAAATGTATGATTAATACTTGTCATGCCCTCATCTGGTTCCAACCATTGAGATCATACTGGAACTACTATCACACAGAGCCTGACCCATTCCAGAAATAATTTCTCCCTAAATGAGGCATGGCCCCTGGGGGAGGGAGGTAGGGACAAAATAAGAAAAGAAAGGCTTGTCATACTGCATCCACTCAGCAACTAACTGGAGGCCCTCTGAGTCTTCTACGTAGATGTACACAGGCCCTTGACCTCTGGTTTTTCAAAGACTTAATGCACTAGAAATAACATGAAGAGGCAGTTACCAATAATAAACTAATCCTCTCAAACAACGGATTTGCAAATACATAGGTAACATACACCTGCAGTCTCTTTCAGACACACAGCAAGAAACAGAATAACCGGAACCACAGAGTGAAGTTAAACACTTCCAAGGAATAACGCGAAATACAGATTGGAGTTACTAGCACTCCCAAGGGAACACTCGGAAAAAAGATTGGAGATAATGAGACTCACATGGAAACCCAAGACATGACTTTCTGTACAGGGTTAATACATGAATAAAGCAATTGGAGGAACGTTTTGAAACACTACTGTTCATCAGGAAACAGACTCAAGTCTCTAGTCCTTAAAAATAATCCAGTTCAATAGCCAGGGTTGCAGGAAGAATCTGGAACAAACACAATCAAAGTGAACTGGAGGGAAGTCAATGAAAGAGGACTTGAAGGCAGGTATATAGTCTTGAGGATGCCATTACTCCAGCCTGCTTACTACTGTAAAAGGATAGTACACACTAACCTGATATCAAGTACTTAGATTAGTTCTTCAGCTGAGCAGAAGGCAGAGATTAGGGATGCATGGAGGGAACTTGAGTCAAGGGAAGCTCTGGAAGAACTTGAACTGCAGCCGAGAATAGTGCTGACTAGGACCAGTCAATCCATCACATGCGTGGGTAGAGAGGAAGCTTGTTCTACAGGGAGCGTAGGCCAAGCAAGGAGCTCAGAACAGGGCATGGTTTACATACAGGCTCAGGGTATAATGGATACACCAGGATCATGCAAGGCCTGCAGCACACATGGCAATATGGAAGGTTCTCCAAGATTCCTGACGGAAACAGATGTTGGTACACAGGGTTAAACTTTCAGAGAGAGCAGGTGCAAACTAACTGATGAAACCACTTACCAGGAAAAAAACGTGTTGTATTGTCTAAACACATACAAGGGAAAAACTACTAAGAGCCGAGCAAAAGTGGGAGCAAAGCAAGTCAAGTGTTCAGGAAATGCTTGCAAGCTCGGAGTAATGGAATCAGGGGAAGCGGGGAAACATGGGCATGAAATTATAGCACGCCATGAGGTGACACAGGGGTAACATAACATATGCCCTGCACACCAGGCCCACTACACAGAGGGAGCATGTGGGGTTTGTGACGATGCTACCATTTCTACAGTGATTGCATAGTGCTTTGCTCCTAGTGTAGCTCCTGAAGTAATGTTTTGAAAAAAGGTCAGAAAGTAGGTGAGCCAGATATAAAGAGAACACTGACTTACAGTTTCTGAACAGGATGGTGCCTATTGCTTAGCAGCTATGCTGCTATTCTCCTTCCAAAATGATTCATTTGTGTTGTTCTACTGAAGTTAAGCTTGTGTTACTGAGCTTCAATTTTTAAACCTCAGTTGATCTAACATCAGGATAAGTAGCAAGTTATTAATTGTGGAGATCCGTGTTCTTGTTCACTGTTAGACCTGATTTCCTTGGAATTGTCTTCCCACAAACCACTTACCTTCTCCGCTCCTGTTGTCTGAATTCCGTTGTTGTTGGAATTAGGATTCCGAGCACTTTACTACTGCTAACCAGTAGTAGAGTTTTTGTGCTCTCTCCTTTCAACATGGTCAAATTGGCTTACACCCAAGTGGCACACCTAATTTACTGTAAGTCCATACTAAAGTGGCATTACAAGTACTCATGGCCTGTAAATTAAATGCTGCTTCGACATGTGTCTTTAAGTTTTTCATGTCCTGGTGGTGAAAAACCTCTAGATTCATTTCCACTGCTGTAAGGCCTATCTCTCATATTGGATAACATTGAGTTGCCTTATTACATTTATTAAGCGCTAACGTTTGATGGGGAATAGATAGGATATCAAGTTTGGGTTCAAATGAACAGTAATTTAAACTCCTTCTTTATTGTAAATTCAGATTTTAAGTCACAATTCTGAAAATGCCAATTTTAGAAAATGTTCTTTTCTTTCATAACCATTTGGGACCTGCAGCCTGTGTTCTGCATCACATGACTATGAATAGATTTTCAGTTGGTCTTTGTGCATTCCTCCCAGACAGTGAGACTAAAGGGAGCTAGATGTTGGCAGGATGGGCCTTTCTGCCAGGATGGGTTGGGTGGAGTTGTTCCCTGACCTACTTACATTTCAAAGGGCTGCTGCCAGCACATACACAAAGGGAATTGACACCAGTCTTTTGCAACCATAGACTACTTGGATCATTTAGACTATTGTGTAAACAAAGAATCCCTCTTCATTCAGTATTTAGGGCCTGATTACGAGTTTGGCACAGAGGCACCGTCGCAACACCAGCTCTGCTGCACCAAACCTGCGCATGGACTGACGGCCGTATTACGAGTTGAATACGTGTTACACGAGTTCACTTTGCAATACGGTTGGCGGTTCTTTGGTCTTTCCCATGGCGGTGCCTTGAGAACATGGCGCCACAATGGGAATGGCCAAAAAGTTCCAGTTTGGCATGCACGGTGACATCCATGCTGTGCTGGAAGTGGGTGGAATACAGACAGGGCGGCACATGTTGTGCCTGCCTGAATGTATCCCCATGGCGGGAGGGGCATGGTGGCCCTGTAGGGCCCTTTTGGTGCTGCACTGCCAGCCTTTTCATTGCGGGACTCCGCCATGAAAAGTCTGGCGGTACAGGAACTCAAAATATGCTGAGCAGGAATGCACCAGTCCCTGCTTGGTTTAATGCATTGTAGCTCTCCTGCACCACCATCATAAAACAACTGTTCCTTGGCGCAGCCTGGCGGTCCACCGCCGATACAGCTCACAAAGTTGGAATCGGAAAAACGGTGGGCCGGCACTCCTGCAAAAGCCCGACTATGGAGGTTACAAGACCGCCTGACTTGTATTCAGGCTTTAAATGTTTTTCAGCCATGTTAGCTCTGTCTTGCAGAAATAGTCCACCACCTCTCTGCTGTGGTTGTGAATATAAGCTGCATGCATTTGGAAATGTATGAGGAGGAGGGAGATTGCCTGAGCCAGAGGTGTTATATAGATATTGAAACGTAAGTGTCAATAAATGGCTCAGCAGCTTCCAATTGTTCTCAGGTACAGTAGTACCCAAAAAGTTAATATATGAGTGAATACATAAATCTTCAGAGACTCTCAGATCTCATGTGGTCAATTTCTACCATCTCGCTTGTAAAATTATTCAATCATTTTCTAGACTCAGGAAAGATCATGTACTGCATGATTGAAGAGTTTCTTGCCTGCAAAGTAAACAATATCCTTAAGTGTTCTTTAAAATTCATGTTTTACAAGATTGAAATTGTTCTTAAATTTCAGGTCTGAACTGACTCCTGTATTATGCACCCCCTTAAGTATCTTCTGTACACTCAGGGTGCCATTCACAAATATAAGTTACACCTATGAGTAATTTACAAATGTACTTTACCCTTACACATTTGAGTAATTTTACTTCTTTGGCTATTCAGAAAATTTGAGTGTAAAGCTACTAAGAACTGTAGACTCCCTGATATATGGGGTAAAGACAAATTTAGGAGTGGAAGTTACTACCACCCATAAGAATAAACTGCGGAAAGATCAGCACTACACATGGCCAACTTCTGACACTGAACCACACTCCCATAAAAATAACTAGGACAGGGACTTAAAAAAAACTCCATAGTAAGTAATATTAAAATAAAGTATATGATTTAAAATGGTGAACAATATAAAACACATCTGTTAATGTTAAGAAAAATATAGTTTTAAAACATATTTCATTTTGAATATTTTGAAACTTTTTTTAATTGAAAAATGTATGTAATTAATAAAAATACAATGAGACCGCTTTTAAGTAATTCTATGCATACCTTTTAATAAGTATTAATGCATAATATAAACAGGTTTTTCTTAAAGTTTATGTGGAACATCTTCTTTTATATTGAAACTAATTAAATATTGAATTCAAAATTATGCTATTTCTGCAGCATCATTTACATTTTATTCTAATTTTTATATAAATATATGACATTAATTTACATTAAAATGTAACTTAAAAATATTTCTTGTAATTTATTATAAAGTTTATTAAACCTTTAAAAATGTCCCTATACTTTAGCATAGGGAGATATTCACACCAATTATAGAGTGTCTCTAAGGTAAAGTACATAGTTTCATTTAACTAAAAAAACTGTAAATATATTTTGATTTTAAATTGTAATGTAAATAATTGTATACATGTGTACTTAATTTAGAACAACCTAAAAAAATACCACAGCGATATTAAATTATTTTCAATTAAATATGTATTTATTTTAAATTAATTAAGTATTATTTATTTGTTTACATTTTTTTAAAGGATCCTAGTATGATTTTTTATTCTGCATTAATAAATAATAATAATAATAATTAACTAGTTAAGAGAAATGCAATTATATTTTACTAAAAAATAATGGTGCACATTTATAAATTCAGAAAGGTTTGTTAGAAAATACAGTTAAGTAAAACAAATGTTTTATTTTTAGACTCTGTAAACATTATATTATATATATTTATATTTTGGCCGTCCCAAGCACTACCTCCGTAGTTCTGCATATGTCCATTGGTGAAAGTGGCCCCGCCCACTCCGCTAAACGGCCAAACCACGGCGGAATTGCTGTCGCGGTTAACATTATTTCCTATAGTGTTTTATTTTAAACCCTGTGCTCTATTATTATTTTCTATTGGAGGGTTTTGCAGTATCAGTGGTTGGCCATGCATGGTGCTGGACTTACTCCAGGTTTGACGTGGATTTTTTTTACTATGGTTTTGGGTCCAGTGAATTTTAATAAGGTTTTACTAGACACCAGGCAATCCATTCAAACTAGGTCTAAAAACGAATGATGTAGATGTAACTGTTCAGAAGCCAAACAGGTACACCTGTTTGCGGACTGCAGAAAATATACATTCTGGTGGATGGAGATAGCTGAATTAATAAACCAGTGGAAGACTTCTCCTGAAAATCTTTTATACAAGTCAATTATTATCTTTAGGGATGGATATGAAGGCCTACGTATGGCAAACGTAAAAAATTATGAATTGCCAAAATCCAAAAGGTATCAAAACAGTATTATTACAGAAAATGTAAATCTCCTTCCAATTGAAAATAGACTAATCCACTGTTGATAAGTTATAAATAACCTTCACAGAGAGAACCCTGTTCAAAATATGAGGTGATAACACTTCCAATGCATTTGGGGTAATTTCCTCGAAGCAAAGAAGCATTATTAGAAATTGCTGGGCATTCTGTGACTAAAAATTGAATACTTAAAAAAATTGCCATGTGACTGAATAATTCAAGTGATGTAATTCTTAATTGTACCATTTCATGATAATACTAATTGGTATGTACCACAAACTTGTTTTCTACCAAGAGTAGACAACATTGATACTAGACAATGTAGCACCTTATTGTTAAAAAAAAACCTAGCCTGGACTGATAGAACTGTTTATTGTATAATGCAATACGAACATTGTTGTTTTGTTCGTTCCGTTCGTTACTTTCTTTATTCGCCTCTATTTGAAGCCATAAAAGCACATATCCTATTACACACACATTAAAACAAGTCAATACCAAAAAAATACATCGGAGGCATGTTATCCTTCGATAAAAAAATACAAAGAATAATCCATATAATAAAATATTAAAAATAGCATTCTGGTGTTCCACATCTTTTCCTTATTGCCAGGGCACAACAAATGTAATTTGCTACTGCTATGCAAGTGCTCCAGGTTGCTTAGCTGTTGCAGAAAAACTAATGCTATCTTTTGTTGTCTAACACTAGCGCACAAAATTGGGCCAGGAACGTTTCCAGTAGCAGGAATATAGTTTGCGGAAAAGCATGAAGTGGGTTGTGCTTTGGTTGGAAACATTGTCACAGAAACAATTAGGGAGGGTTGGAAACCATCAACCCTGCCTTGGGAATGCAGCTAAAAAATGAATATTATTAAAACGTTGGCTAGAAAGATAAAATCTGTGATCGGTGTTTAAAACATTGACTAACTAAAAAGCAACACCCTAATGATGGTTTAATTGGCCCAGAGCTAATGATGGAATACAGCGTTTGAAAACCCTCCCTGTTAATTCCAGCTTGCCTCTGAAGGTGTAAATCTCTAACAAGACTCTTAGGTCGTTCTTCTTATGCGTGCTGGATTGAAAAAGATCTCCAGCAGTCCCAAGTCAGTTAAAGTTGTTTTTACGTAATTTACCCATAGGATGGTCAAAATATTTTCCAGAGAAAAGCAATCTGACAGACCCTTCCTCGAAAAACTTACTTCTGGAGTGCCCCAGATCCTTAACCATAATATTAATAAGGGACCCATTTTGATCCTGTGTTCCAGAGAATCCTGCCCAATCTCTGAGAGATACATATGGAGGGTGTGTTAAACACAAGAAGTGGCTCAAATTAGTTGCATCCTGATCGTCGCCAATTGTTAAATAGATACTCTGAGGAAGATTTGGTGAAGTAAATCTTGTTTATTCCATACGAATACAAGCAGGTTCTGCAGCACGACTGGTCATCTGGCTCATCCCCAAGTGTCACCTGTAACTGCTCTTAGCTTCGCGTTCCATGTTCTATGGAACGCGAATATACAGAGCGTGCAAAGTGACATGTCAAATATACACAACATAACAGGGTGGCAAGACATGTAAGAACAGGCAGCACGCAGCCGCAGCCGGTAGTAGGTGTAACTGCAGGGCGGTGACGTGGGGAGGGGTAGGGGCAGGATGGGGGGTAGTAATGTATGGATTACGGACTTTAACAGGTAAGTAAAGATATAAATAAATAAAACGAATTTCGTTACGCTCACTGCATCACATTAGATGATGCAGTGCACACAACGAAATTCCCCTCCCCCTCCCCACGTCACCGCCCTGGAGTTACACCTACTACCGGCCGTGGCTGGCAGCACGCCACCTAGAAATATATTTTCCGCCTTTTGTATTTGCTCAGCACCCTTATACCAACAGGCCCCAGCTCCATATGTCGCGATAGCCACACACTTAATGCTGTACATATTCACATTTTCTTTCACAAGTGTGCGTCCCTGTCTGCATACGAAACTAAAAAATTATGCAATGGCTCTATGACATTGGATTGCTCTAGGAGTTAGTAAAATATTACAACTTAAGTGCGAATCAAAAGAAAACCTCAAATACGTAAAGTTTGGTCCCATTAAAATCTCCACCACTGCTAGTTGAAGTTTCCAGGTTTTAGTATTTTGTGATCAAATGTTCATATTCACGACTTGCTATGGTTTGTTTTGAGTCACAAACCACTCATAAAAGCCCTTGAGAAATTGGAGGCCATTGGCAGTTCTAGAAATTAAGACAGCGTCACCTCATAGAGCAGAACCAATATTGCACGTTGTTATGTTTATAACCTCTGTGATATTGGGAAAAAAATGGCTTTGTGCATGACGGACTAAACCAACTAGCTGTGTTGGACATCTGAAAGGCCGATTGATGAACGAGATGTGGTGGAATAAGTTACACTCAGTTGTAGTAGTTCAACTGTATACTCTTGTAGGTGCTCTTCTACCTGCAGTGGATTTGATTACAGCCTTGCACAATGTGCCCTCTTCTTGGCTGATACTTCCCTACACACTTAGGGGCCGATTATGATCGCGGACGGACTTGAGTCCGTCCGCGATCACCGAGGATGAGGGAACGTCCGCATGGGCTGTGGCGTGCCCGCCTGTGCTATTAGGATGTGACCGCCACCCTGGCGGTCACACCCTCTATTTTTAACATTGCGGTGGGTGCAGCGTCAAGCTGCACCCGCAGCAATGTTAAAAATGCACGCATTGCATTTGTATGTAGAAAGTGGCAGGCACCGCGCGGTGCCTGCCGCTTTCTGCATACAAATACAGGGGGGTACCATAGGTACCCCCCATGTGCACCCCCCACCCCCCCTTCACCTAGGGGGCCCGCAACGGGCCCCTGCAGTGAAGATCTGTATGCTTTTCAACGGCGGTAAACCCGCCACGGAAAAGCATATCTTGGCAGCAATCCTAATATGGTGGACGGTGTCTGAGAGACACCGCCACCATATTAGAGCTTTTCCGCCGTGGTTGTAAGCCAACTGCGGCGGAAAAGCGGCGGACGGAAACCAGGACCCACCAGCCATCCTAATGTGGCGGTGGGTCTTTGGTGGGTCCGCTGCGGTTTTTCCGCATCCTCCGGGCCGGCGGTGGCTTCCGCCGGCCCGGAAGATGCGGAAATTCCGCAATCATAATAGGCCCCTTACTTTGGTCTATGGGGTCGATTCCCAAAGGACCTTCACACTCGTGGCGGAGGACCTACAGACAGGGCGGGGGGTCAGCACTCATGGTGGAACCTCTGCACTGCAGTTACTCATTGTGGAGGTCCTACAATGAGTGCAAGGCCCCTGCCACAAGTGTGTACCCCCCGCCAAGATTGTGGAGGCTTTCTGTGAATCGGCCCTTTTGTCTTTAGTAGATTATTCTTGTTTATTTTTTTATTAAACTTTCCATGTTTTCCTCTTGACTCCCCCAAAAACTTTCTTGAGTTACATCATAATTCATTTAACCATTCTTATGGTTAGTCTCTTAAGGGCATATTTATAAAATAGTGGTGCAGCGCAGCAATTCACCTTGTTGCATTGCACTGCATCACTGGAAAAGGGTAGGAATGCTCAGCATTTCAGGCATGTGGTTCATTCCTGAATTTTCCCCTGTGCTGGTGCACAATGGGCTGCCTAGTGCCGACTCAGGCAACATTGCTGCATGCAGGATTGTTTTTGTGCAGGAATATGCTTTTTCCTGTTCTATGTGTGCTGCAAAATAAAGACATTTCTCCTTGTTACGCTGCTTCTGGGGAGGCGTACCTTTTTAGCACATTCCCAGGTTTACATTGTCTTGTAAATCTGTGAATGTGTCAAAAACCCTGGGGAGCATATTAACAATGGACATATCGCCGCTTTTCCGGCATGTAGCGCCAGAAAAGCGGCGATCATAATTTCGCGATATGTACAATGCGCCGCTAACATGCATTAGACCATCTTAGCAGCAGTTTTCCTAATGCCTCGCCTTAGATGCAAAGTAGGCATTCCTGAGGAAAACAGCATTGCAACACGCGCTGACATG
The DNA here is from genome assembly GCF_964261635.1 of Lissotriton helveticus. Classification (NCBI taxonomy): domain Eukaryota; kingdom Metazoa; phylum Chordata; class Amphibia; order Caudata; family Salamandridae; genus Lissotriton; species Lissotriton helveticus. The sequence continues at coordinate 947,909,848 of NC_136068.1, forward strand.
GCTTCGCCAAATAGCAAGCTGCCAGCGGAACCGTGAAGTGATGCCTGAACTCGCGCTAAGCCCCATTATCGCCTGATTTTAATGTCTGCAAAAAAGCAGATTTAGATTTATGTTCTATGGGAAGTGGAGTGTGAAGTTAAATCCACACTTCAGTATCAGCGAGCTCTGCCTATATCGCTGATCATTTATCTCCAAATTTCTCGCGTTGAAGGGGTTCTTGGGCACTATTGCTGGATTTTATATTGCCAACGCGCAAAGCGTTATTAATACAGCACTATCATGGCGATAAAATCCAGCGATAGCCGGTGATAGAAAAAGACACGCTAAGCGCGTTTAGCTATAACTATCGTTACGTGTTGTTATGTGGGGACATCCAACCAATGTCCATGAAATGATTTTCAAAGGCAAAGTAACGCAAGACAGTGATTTTCACTGCTTTGAGTTACTCCAAATTTTTGGAGCCACTCAAATACATGCAAAGTGTCTTTGCTTGGCTGAAAAAACTGAAGGTTAGCGTTGCAGTTGCACCACATTGTGTGGTGCAAGAGCGACCCAAACGTATCATTAATATGGCTATTAAACTCTGCTTCTCACTGTTTCTGTTCATTTCTTGGTGTAACAATCATTCATTTTCTTCCTTTCTCTCAGGGTGTCTTTCTCTTTTTCTTTCATAGTTCCCTCTCACTGTCTTCCTCTCTCCCTCTTGTTATCTCTCTCTCTCCCACACACCGGGTCTCTCTGTCTATCTTTCACTTGACTTGTCTACTGTTTTCCTTTCTTTTTCACTAGATACCTTAATCTTTTATTAGGCTTCATTCTTCAATCTTTTATTTCTTCTTTGTCTATTTGTTTGTTTGTTTCTTTCATTTCTTGCTTTCTCATATTAGTTTTACTTCTGTTACTGATTCCATCTGATTCTTTATTCAGATGCATTCTTTTCTGTTGATTTAGTCTACCCTTCCTTGTTTCATGCTGTATCTTTGCTGTGTCTTCTTTCTGTTTCCGTTGTTCTTTCTCTTTTTCTTTTGCCATTACTAGGCTTTTTGGTTTCTCTTTCACGCTCTCATTCGTGCTCTCTCCCACATGCTAAATCTTTCTTTCCCGCCGTCAGTCCTAAGTGACTGATTCATACCGCCTATGCACCATTCAAAAGCCTCCCTCCCGCCTCGCATGACACAGAGCTAAAACAGACATAAATTCGAGCCAAGAATAATCCATGTTTTACTGAGGGGAGGAAGAAACATGACATTTAATATGTAATTTATGGAGCATCTATAATAGATGTCAAGTACACATCAATTCTGGACACCAACTCAAGCCTGCCAGTTGCAGAGTACAGGTGCCGTGAAGCAGCGATTGTCGAGGGAAGAGTGCTTACATCATCCACTGTTATTTACTGAACAAGCAAATGCCTGTGTACACACTCATACTTGCTGAGCACAGTCATGCACACAAGTACATACATGCACATGCACTTTGATACACACACACATAAATGACCAGGCTTATGCCCACACAAAACTACACACTCATGCACACAGTCATAAACAAGCATTACCTCCTCGTCCGTCTTCCTCACCATAGTAATTACCAGTGAGCATTCTGCTCCTACAGAAACTGCAAGTAAAAAGCTGCATAAGAGTCTCTCCCTATCCCGCCAATATGGCCAACAGTGGCAACAACGAATCACATAAAAGGACATAAAAGTCAGAGCACCACCAGTTTTTTGTTTCTGCACTACTCCGAGTACTGTTCCAGTTCCGGATGTTCTGGTAGGTGGGAGTGGCAGTCTTGCTCTAGCGGACTCTTGGGCCCCTTGTAGGGGGGTGGGTTTGTGTTATGTGTCTCCCTCCTTCATTTTACACTTCATTGGGCACTTCCTCCGCAGTCCTGCATTAGTGGACTCTCGGAAGTGCCGTAATGTTGGACAGTGCATTGGATCTATTAGATCTGCTGAGTCCTGCTCTAGCAGACTCGGTGGGTCTTCAGTGTGTCTTCGGGTATTGCCGACTGGCTCCCTGTGGGGTTAGGAGGGACGTCTGGGTCTTCGCATAAATCCCTCCTCCCCTGTCTCTTACCGGCTTCCACGGGATGGCGGCTTGAGTCTTCTGCGCTGGTCATTGGCCTGTGAGTGTGTGGCTTCCTGGCGGCTCATTGCGGGTCGGAGTGTTGGGACAGTGCCTTATACAGGGGCTAAATAACTTGGCGTTTGAGCTAGGGGCCTGCCAATGGCCTGCCTGAAGCATTTTTCAATGGTTGCAATGGCAATAGTAAGCATTGTAGGAGTCCTAGCTTGCCCTAGTGAATTATTCTGGCATTTTTGTTGTGGCAAATATAGAGAAAGGTGCTGATTTGCCTTCTACTCAAGCTGGTGAGTCTTCTTAGTCGGCGGACAAGGTCCCTTCCCTGGCTATAATCCAACAGATGATTAATACTGCTGTGGCTGCAGCTTTGCATGACGGGGAGTCTGTTCCTCCTTCTAAAAAGGCTAAATGTGCCCCTGGTGCCTCCCAGGACTCTGATGGGGAGGAGGATGTAGAACTTAAGGGTCATTTTGTGCGGGGGTTGGATCTTGATTCTAAAGGATGTTCTTCAACACATTCGTTCCAACCTGTTGTTTCCGGATTCTGATGTTAATGTGGGAGACATGGATTTCTTTTCACGGTATCAAAAGAAGTAGCTGGAGCCGTTGCCTCTCAACTTATCTGTCTTAAAGGTGTTGGAGACAGAATGGAAGGATGTGGATAAGAGTAACTTTCCCAGGTTTCTGGCCAAAAGATTTCCATTGCAGGACTTTGCGGTTAAGTTTCCAGCCTCTATGAAGGTGGATTCTTTGATGGCTGGCATGTCCTTTCAGGGTGCTATTTTTTCTGAGGATGCTTCCCCAGCAGATCTGGTTGATAAAAAGGTGAATGCGGCGGTGAAACACACTTTTTCGGCTGCCAATATTTTCTTTAGGGCTGCTACCTATCCCTCCTCTGCCATCCAGTCTTTGCTAAAAGACTTCCAATTGTTGGCTGAGTTGTTGGACCAGGGCGAGGATGTTTCTCCCACAGACATACTGAAGGAACAGCAGGTGCGTCTCCTTTCTGACATTTTCTTTGATTCTTTTGAGGGCAGCGTCTTCTACTGCTGTGTATTCTGTGGCAGCTTGTCACCAGTTATGGTTACGCTCTTGGAAGGCTGATGCTGTGCAAAAGGGTTTACTCATGAAAATCCCTTTTTCTGGAGTTAAGCTGTTTGGTGCTCCCTTGGAAGATATGCTCAAGGAAACAAAAGGTCCTCAGCATAAAAGAATAAATGCAAACAATGTTATATAGACCACAATAGGCTACTATATATCTCAGTCCCTTATCCTGCCGGACAGGGAGTTTAATAATTAAATTGTTCAAGGTTAGGGTACATATTAGCTACAAGCATTGTAGTTACAGTAGGGCACAGTCCTGTACCGTTCAGTGAAGAGTGAGAAAGTAGTAAAGTGAGAGGTTATCAGGCAAACAAGTAGAGCTAACAGGCCACTGTCATAAATCAAAATTAGCAGTGTGTCCTGGAGTAAACCATACAAGCAATGATACAATAAGGTAAGGCGTATGTTTTACGCAAAAGAGTCGACGTTTCGATCCATGCTCAAATTATAAAGGGATCATCTTCAGGACTTAAGGAATTATTTTTGCCTAAACAAGATTAAAACCGCCAATTGGTGGCAAATTGGAGGGCGCCCGGTTGGGTTGCAGCGATCCTCGATGGGCAGCTCAATGGAGGCTTCGGTTACGAGGAGTCACAAGGATACGTGAAATCTGTGAGAGGTCCTCCTGAGCGTCTGAGCGTCTGAGAGATCCGCGTTACAGGGGCTGCAGCGTGCACGTTGAGGCCGTCTGCGGGAGCACGGCCAGAGTTATAATTCCGTGCGGGCTTCAGTTGGCATTGTGGGGGTACTGATAAGTGCCCCGCGTTTTTGGTTTCCTGCTTTCAACTTCTAAGTAACCCGAGTGGGGGCAGCGTGAGCCTTGACGCCGTCTGTGGAATCGCGGTCAGTTCAGTGACTAATCCGCCTGTTTGTTGAAGGGATGTGGGGACGTGGGTTGCGAGCTGTGCTTCCCTGGATCGCTCTTGACTGAAGTAACCGAAGCCTCCATTGAGCTGCCCATCGAGGATCGCTGCAACCCAACCGGGCGCCCTCCAATTTGCCACCAATTGGCGGTTTTAATTCTTGTTCTGGCAAAAATAATTCCTTAAGTCCTGAAGATGATCCCTTTATAATTTGAGCATGGATCGAAACGTCGACTCTTTTGAGTAAAACATACGCCTTACCTTATTGTATCATTGCTTGTATGGTTTACTCCAGGACACACTGCTAATTTCGATATATGACAGTGGCCTGTTAGCTCTCCTTGCTTGCCTGATAACCTCTCACTTTACTACTTTCTCACTCTTCACTGTAGGGTACAGGACTGTGCCCTACTGTAACTACAATGCTTGTAGCTAATAAGTACCCTAACCTTGAACAATTTGATTATTAAACTCCCTGTCCGGCTGGATAAGGGACTGAGATATATAGTAGCCTATTGTGGTCTATATAACATTGTTTGCATTTATTCTTTTATGCTGAGGACCTTTTGTTTCCTTGAAAACACTTGATACCCATGGTCCTAAGCTACCTACTGGGATCCCCTTGTTTTCTAAATACCCTTGGAAGATATGGTCAAGAAGAACTGCGGAGGATCGTAAGCTGTTGGCTCTGGAGAGAGCAGGGGGTTTGCACTTTTTGGAGGTTCACAGGGCCTTTGGTCATGCTCGTCAAGGACGGGCTCCTCAGCCCTCTCGTGGAAGGGGCGTGGCCGGGGTGCTCCTTCCTCTGACAAATCCCGGTTCCCTGCCAACTCCTCCTCTTCTGCTCCCTCCAAGTCATGACTGGTTTGCTCCAGGAGTGGGTTCTGTGGGGGATCGGCTGTCTCTCTTTTTGAGCAGCTGGAGGCGAACTATGTCAGACCAATAGGTTCTTCAGGTGAAGTCAGAAGGTTTTCACCTTGGGTTCGTTCAGATTCCCCCAGACTGTTTTCGAGGCACTCCTTGCCTCAGGGACTCTCTGAAGAAGGTAGCTCTGTTGAAAAGTATCCATTGTCTTGTGGAAAAGGGTGCTGTCTTTCCGGTACCCATGGATCAGCAGGGGCTGGGATGTACTCTTTTCTCTTCCTGGTGGAGAAACACACCAGGGACCTCATACCTGTGTTGGATCTGAAGTGGTTAAATTGGTTCATTCTCCCATAAAGTTCAAGATGGTGTCCTTGCAGGTGATCCTCCCTCTGACTACTCAGGGAGATTTTCTGGCTTCCATCGAACTGCAGGATGCTTATCTCCATGTCCCGGTCCATCTGAACTCTCAGAAGTTTCTCTGATTCTGTGTTATGGGTCACACGTTTCAGTTCAAACTAGTACCCTTTGGCCTGTGTTCCTCCCCCCTGGTCTTTACTAAAGTTCTGGCCCCTCTGATGGGTTATATGAATAGTAGGGGTATTAACATTTTTCCTTACCTGGATGATTTGTTGATTTCTGCGTCTTCCATTTCTAAGGCTTGAGCTCCATGTCCAGGAGTTTTTGCCAGGTCCTGGATGGTCACGGATTTCTAGTGAATCGGTAGAAGTCCTGCCTGGTTCGTTCTCAGGACCTGACGTACATTGGGGTACACTTCCGTACCCAGTTGGAATTGGTGTTACTGCCTCCTACACAAAAATTGACTCCGATGTCAGAGATTTGATCCCTCTTGTCGAAACTTGTCCTCCTGTGACACTGTGGTTGAGGGCCCAGGGTCTGATGTCTGCCTTGTTGTTGGTGGTTCCCTGGGTTCGTCTCCATGTGTATCCTGTGATAAACCATGTTTTGTCTCATTGGCACCCCTGTGGTCAGGATTTCAATCAGGGGGTTCCTGTGTCGGACCAGGTGAGGGAGGATCTAGGTTGGTGGTTGAACAACGATCATCCGTCCAGGGGTTGTTTGTTTCTGATTGTTCCCTCTCGAGTGGTTACTACAGATGCCAGCCATTTGTCTGGGGGCTACTCTGGATGATTCTTCGGTGCAGGATGAGTGGTTGCAGGCTCTGATGTCTTGTTCCTCCAATTATAGTGAACTGAAGGCGGTTCGGTTGGGTCTGTTAGCTTTCTCTGCCCTGCGGGAGGGTCACCATGTTCAGGTCCAGACGGACAACCAGGTGGTCATGTCATACATCAATCATCAGGGGGGTTGCAGAGTTTGGTCCCTCAGTTGCCTCAGTCTCCTGATTTGTTCTTGGGCGGAGTCAAACTTGGTGTCCCTGTTGGCGATTTAACTCCCCGGACGGGAGAATGTAATGGCAGACTGTCTGAGCAGGGTCTTTCCCTCCATGGTGTCTTTGTCTCTGACCCGGTTGATGTTCCTGACGTTGCAGAGGGAGTTTGGGTGTCCAGTGGTGGACTTGTTTGCGTCTCCGGACAATGCCAAGATCTGTTGTTTCTGCATGATTATGCCTTGTCTAGAAGCATGGAAAGTGGATGCGATGACCTTCCTGTTGCCAAGGAGCCTATTGTATGCTTTTCCGCCTGTTCCCCTGATTCCGGCTGTGTTGCAGAAGATCAAGAGAGAGAGGGCTCTTCTGGTGGTCCCGCCGCCCGTGGTTTCCTCTCTTGTTTAAGTAGGACGTTACCATTCAAGCCGTATCCCTTGATGGGCCCTCTGGTTCCTCTTCCGGTGTTCAGGTCCATTGGTCTGCAGGCTTGGCTCTTGAAAGGGGTTCCCTGATCCGAAGTGGTTGTTCTGTAGAGGTTACAGGTCTTATCCAGCAGTCCAGGCACCGCTCAACTTTGAAGTCGTACGCTAAGTATTGGAAGAACTTTGCTAGTTGGTGTCTTCGCCCATGGTTGGTACGTTGAGACTTTGGATCTTGCTCGGGTGCTGGATTTTTTGAAGGAAGGTTTTAATTTGAGCTTGGCCCTTTCTACCCTCCATGCTCAGTGGGCTGCCATTCAGGCTTTTAATGGTCTCCCTTTGGTGCCTGTGGAACTCTTGGTGGTTTGTCTTTTCAAATCTCTGGCTTTTCCACGTCCTCATCCGATGTTGTCTCCTCCCCCGTGGGACCTTCCGTTGGTGTTGTGGGCTGTCCAAGGGGTTCCCTTTGAGGCTTTGGAGTCGATGGACTTGACGTTTTTGACACTCAAGGTGTTCTTTTTGGTGGCTATTGCCTCTGCCAGATGTGTTGGGGAGTTGGGGGCTTTCTTGCGGTCTGCTCCTTTTTTGCAGATTTTGGAGGATAGAATGGTCTTATGGACTTATCCTACTTTTGTCCCGTAGGTGGACTCTTTCTTTCATCGTTCTGAGGAGGTGGTTCCTTCCTGTATTTATTCCGGTTCCTTCATCGAAGGATGAATCTCTTTTGCAACATTTGGATATTAAGCGTGCTTTGGTGTATTATTTGTCTCGCACAGCTTCATTTTGTTAGGTGGACAATTCATTTGTCACTTTTGGTCAGGCTCAGCAGGGCCTGCAGCTGTCTCTTTCCACTCTCAGTCACTGGATTAAAGAGGCTATTCTTTTAGCGTATGATGTCCAGTCTGTGGTTCCCTCTCATTCTATTCTGGGCGTTCTACTTGATCTGTGGCTGTTTCTTGGGACACCTTTAAGGGTGTTCCATTGAGGATATTTGTAGAGCAGCCACTTGGACTTCTCCTCATACCTTCATGTCTCATTGCCGGCTTGAGTTTGTGGGTGGGGCTTCTGTTGCCTTTGCCTCTTCATCCTGGATTCTCTGGTTTCTTGAGATGTGTATCTTTCTCCATCGTTATCAATAAAGTTTGTTTTGTTCTGCCTTCCATGTGTGGGTTGTTTCCTCTCCATGAAGCTGATATTGCTTTGGTATTGGCTCACTGGTAATTACTGTGGCCATCAATCAATCAATCAAGAGTATTTGTAAAGCGCGCTACTCACCCACTAGGGTCTCAAGGCGCTGGGGGGGGCTGCTACTGCTCGAAAAGCCAGGTCTTGAGTTGCTTCCTGAAGGAGAGATGGTCCTGGGTGAGTCGTAGGTGGGTGGGGAAGGTGTTCCAGGTCTTAGCCGCCAGGTAGGTGAAGGATCTTCCTCTGGTGGTGGTTCTGCGGATCCGTGGGATGGTGGCGAGGGCGAGGCTGGTGAAGCGGAGCTGGCGGGTTGGCATGTAGAACGTGAGGCGGTTGTTGAGGTATTTGGGGCCCAAGTCGTGGAGAGCCTTGTGTGCGTGGGTGAGGAGTCTGAACGTGATCCTCTTGCTCACGGGGAGCCAGTGCAGGTCCCTCAGGTGGGCGGAGATGTGGCTGTGTCCGGGGATGTCCAAGACGAGTCGTGCTGAGGCATTCTGGATGCGCTGTAGTCTTTTCTGTAGTTTGGCGGTGGTCCCAGCGTAGAGGGCGTTCCCGTAGTCCAGACGGCTGGTGACGTGGGACTGGGTGACCGTTTTCCTGGTTCCAGTGGGGATCCAGCGGAAGATCTTACGGAGCATGCGGAGTGTGTTGAAGCAGGAGGAGGTAACGGCGTTAACTTGCCTGGCCATCGTGAGGGAGGAGTCAAGGATGAAGCCCAGTTTGTGTGCGTGGTCCGTGGGCTTGGGTGGGGGGCCAAGAGCAGCGGGCCACCAGGAGTCGTCCCAGGCGGAGATGGATGGGCCGAGGATGAGGACTTCCGTCTTGTCTGAGTTCAGTTTCAGGCGGCTGAGCTTCATCCAGTCTGCGATGTCTTTCATTACGTCCTGGAAGCTGGCTCTGGGGGAGGTGGGGTCGTTGGTGAGGGAGAGGATCAGTTGGGTATCGTCGGCGTAGGAGATGATGTTGAGGTTTTGCTTGCGTGCGATGGCTGCGAGGGGGCTCATGTAGACGTTGAAGAGGGTGGGGCTGAGCGAGGCGCCTTGAGGTACGCCGCAGATGATCTTGGTGGCTTCTGCGAGGAAGGGCGGGAGACGGACTCTTTGGGTTCTGTCGGAGAGGAAGGAGGTGATCCATTCCAGGGCCTTTCCTTGGATCCCGGCGTGGCGGAGGCGGGTTGTCAGGGTGCGGTGGCAGACCGTGTCGAACGCAGCCGAAAGGTCGAGCAGGATGAGGGCGGCGGTTTCTCCGTTGTCCAGGAGGGTCCGGATGTCGTCCGTGGCCGCGATGAGGGCGAGGGCGGTCTCGGTGCTGTGGTTCGCTCGGAATCCAGACTGCGATGGGTCGGGGGAGACGTTCGTCTCCAGGAAGGCTGTCAGCTGTTTGTTGGCGGTTTTCTCGATGACTTTTGCAGGGAAGGGGAGGAGCGAGATGGGGCGGAAGGTTCTTGAGGTCTGATGAGTCTGCGGTGGTTTTCTTCAGGAGGGCGCTGATCTCTGCGTGCTTCCAGCTCTCCGGGAAGGTGGCGGATATGAAGGAGTTGTTGATGATGTCCCGAAGTTTGGGTGCGATGATGGAGTCGGCTTTGTTGAAGATGTGGTGTGGGCAGGGATCGGCTGGGGAGCCCGAGTGGATGGTGTTCATCGTGTGGGTGGTATCTTCCATGCTGACCTGAGTCCAGGCGCACAGGGTGGTGGTGGGGGTTGTAGGTTCGTGGTGGGGTACGAGTTCTGAGCGCCGAAGCTGTTGTGTATGTCGACGATCTTACGGTGAAAAAAGGTGGCCAGAGAGTTCCTTGCTGTTGTGGGTGTTGTTGTCCAGTCATTCTCTGAAGGATGACCTTTTGGCGAGGAAGACGGACGAGAAGGTAATGCCCCAGTTACTTACCGGTAATATTCATTACTCCGAGTCCTATTCTTTCTTGCCACAGTATAGTTTCCCTTCCCTCCCGACCCTCTGTTGTGGCTTCATGTCTACCGCTTTGCTTACAAGTCATGCTCTGACTTTTGTGTCCTTTTATGTGATTGGTTGTTGCCCCTGGGGGCCATATTGGAGGGATAGGGCGACTAGTATGTAACGTTTTACTTGGAGTTTCTGTAGAAACAAAATGCTCATTGGTAATTACTGTGGCTAGGAAGACTAGGACTTGGAGTAATGAAGATTACCAGTAAGTAACCAGGGCATTTATAAGTTCAACTGCATTCACAAAGTCATAGGCATGAACAAATGCCTACAAGCTCACAGGCAAACGTAAATACAAATGCACGCACACACTCATGCAAAGACGCATGCACATTCAACTACATGGTCACGTGCACTTGTAAAAACATCCACTCATATACGCACTTATGTGAGCACAACCACACAGATGCGTACACAAAGAAGCACACGACCGTACACAAGCAATTATAAACACTTTATACAAATGTACACATTCATAGATAATGAACTGCAACAATGTTTCACTGAGGCATTGATAAGAAAAAATATGATGCAAGGACGTTGTTATGGTTTGCGAAATAGACCATATGGACAAATGGAATGATCCAGTGGACAATAATCCATTAAAACTCAGCATAGAACAATTCATAAAATCATAATTGTACCAAATGGAGATTATTATAGTTGTCAAGAGATTTACAAAGTGCTCAGTGCAAGATAAGTGGATATGTGTTGGAAAGTGATAACAACAACGAATGGCCAAATGTGTTAGGAGAAGACTGTTACGGACTTTTGGAAGATTAATGTAGCATATCCAGAGAATCAGTAATTGTGTATTTTTGTACTCTACAAGAAATTATGTTTAAAACAAACATCAATGTCGTAATTGTTGGAGGGTTTTAAACCCTCTCCTCATCATAAGGAGAGAGAGAGAGAGAGAGAGAGAGAGAGAGAGAGAGAGAGAGAGAGAGAGAGAGAGAGAGAGAGAGAGAGAGAGAGAGAGAGAGAGAGAGAGAGAGCATACGCACAGTGCAGAGAGGGGTATTGAGGACCAAGATTTACATTAATATGGCCTCATTTCAACCCTCAGATGTGGTCAACATGTTTCATGCCCTAAAGGCAATTCTTCAGGACCAGATAGTGCTCATAAACTCATTGGGTGCCTGGAGGTGGGCTAAGGGGTATAATTTATACAACCTGAAAGGTCTATGGCTGGAGCAAGCTAAAAGTCCTGCATCACCGTCAGACCATTGCAGAACCCTGTGTCAGTCCACGCGGCTTGTTCGTGTGGGACCTGCGCTAGCGGTAACTACCTTAATGGCGCGAGGCCAGCGCCATTCATAACCTACACCCACACACTCAGGCGTGTAACTACACGCGGAACAGCCGGACAAGATTGTTAATTTCACTAATTATTTCCGAGAGAGAGACTCTATTACAGGATTATTCCTAGGGGAACTTTGTACACCCTTTTTGTTACATGTTCTAGAGGACAGGTAGGCAGAGTGGGAGTTGAAGTTGAAACTGGCTGCCCTAGACCTAGAGGAGAAGAAGGCAGCAGCCACACTATACCTAGAAGATGGTTAGTTGGCTCTGGAAGAAAAGAAAATGTTACTGGCCAAAGAAAGAAGCCAGAGAGAGTTGGACCTGAAGGACAATAAGTCCCACGAGTCCCATGATGACTGTGGCAGCAACAATGAAGTGCCTAGAAGAGGCAAAAGAGTCTAAGTCCACATAGACCTGGTGCCTAGTTATGTGGTGGGGAATGATAATGATAAGTGATGTGTAACATATGAAGTGGCCCTATGTCTGCATAGAGTTCCAGAGTAGGACTGGGTCTTTCTGTAAAAGCGCATGTCATTTGCCGATAGGGATACCCTAATGGCCCTATAGGTAGCTGAACAGATTAGATAAGCCCTTGTTATAACTTTTAGTTGCAAAAAGCCAGTTCAGGCTGGACTATTCCCATTGAAACAGGGTAAAGACTGATTTGCATGTAGCTGGGTCCGAACTGAGGTGTTCAAAGTAACAATGAACTGGGATGCTGCCCCAAGTTGCTACCAGAGGCTGAGATTAATTCAAGCATTCCATCCATCACTTTTTGTATATTTTAATATGTCACCCTAAGTGGGTTGGGTATGCCCAGACATGGGCCCTGTGCAGACTGTGTCACTGGAAGCAAGATATATCTGTCTGATGAGCCCATAACATGAGCAAAACCGGTCCTGGCTTGCTTGTGTTCTGCTTCAGGGAGGACCTGGCTTGGCAATTTGGGCTGGACAGTTCCCATTGGAGCAGGTTAGAATGGATGTGTTTAATATCCAAAATGAGGTGGCATAGTCTGCAAAATAACTAGGCCTGGGCTGAAATATAATTGCGCTCGCAGAGTTGGCGGCATTGGGGAACCCTGTGCAACTCATATAATGTGAAGTTCCCACTACATTCCGCCATCCAGCACATGGCAGAAGTATTTTTCCATTAGCATATGTAAGAATTATTTAACTGTGTACTGGTGAGTGCAAAGATATTTGCCGCCCGCTAGCAAGTGCAAGTGAGATTTGATGGGCACTAGCGTGACTTTCCGGTCAGCATGGCACCTTCCGGCACCATTTTGCAATGCTTGTGAGCGCGAGTGGCCTCAGCTGCATCTAGAGCAGATTTTCTACTTTAGAAGCTGTTAAATCAACTCGAAAAGGTGTTCTTGAGTTTAACGGACCGTCCAGGTCTTTTTGTAGTGCAAGAAGCATTTTTATTTTCAACAAGAAGGAAGTGCCCCAGAGGCTCAAAAATTCCTGCTCCTGTCTAGCAGGCTCCTCCCAGTGATTTGTCAAGCTCCTGGTCATTTTTCATTTTGATTTTGTCATGGAAGGATCACTCTCTTTGTCTGCTGCACACATACTTTCATGTAGTTTCCACAAATCAGTGGAAACAGTGCATTTGGGGATGACATAAACTTAGGATGGTGCCAGACTGATTCCATGCACCCCACAAGATATGTTGTCCTTTGGACCAGATAGACTGGGAGCCAAAAAGTCAGGCAATTACTGTACATGAAATCCCTCTTCTCTCAGGAATCGTGGTGACAGACCTCGAACTTTTCAGTCAGTCACTTGTGCTCTCCATTGCTCAGAGAAATATACAAAGAATACATGAAGGGATGTTTTCAATATTTATTGAACCATAGTGACTTTTGTATAGAAGATATATGCTGCAATGATTAATAGACAGAAGCAGATAATAGTTATATTGAGTGTCAAAATAGTGAATAACACTATCACTACCTCCAATTCAAGCATTGGGCTCTCACACCTCAGATCCATGATGCTGCCACATGAGAGAAGACTACATTTGAAAAATGTGTTCAAACGGCTATCTCTATGAAGGGGGCAATCTCTTTTCTATATAAGATTCTACTTGCTTCCAACCGTCACCGAGACCAAGATATATAGCCATTTGGAAAGGAATAACTCAGAGAGACATAACCCAAGGGGAATGGGCCGGGGTGTGGTCAGACAGAGCTAAATTCAACCAATCCCTGGAACTGAGGGAGGCTCACCTAAAAACCATGATGGATTGGTACCTTTACCCAACCAAGCTTAAAAGAATATTCCCGAACACATCTGATATGTGCTGGAGGGGCTGTGGTCTCCGTGGCGACTTTCAACACATTTGGTGGGATTGCCCCGTGCTTAGACCATTCTGGGAGGAGATACTAGCCATTTCAAAACTATGTTGGTCTATCCCATACCAACTACTATTAAGGGGGTGCTCTGGGCATCAGGGACCCATCTCTGACACACCAGACCAAGGCAGACAAGGCCATTCTATAGTTCTGCTTGGGGGTGGCAAAAATGGCCATCGTGGCGGCTTAGTAGAAGACAGTGGCCCCCACCCTTTCAATGTGGGAAGCTCTGCTCTGGAGAATACTCTGTATAGAGAGAGTGATGGATATCTTCAGAAACGTCTACAACATTTTGGAATATAAATGGGGTCCCCTAGTTTCCTATCTGACTCAGGGACTACCCCTGGCAGTGTGCCAACCCTCCATCAGAGATATGTATCTCTTTCAGTTCTAGTTCATAGATTACAAACACTAGACCAATGCTCCTCGGGGAACACCTGGCAGGTTCCCTGGAGAAGAAAGACACCACCCAGACGGAAGCGTGTACCTTTGCTCCAATCTGACCTACAAGTCTAATACACTGCACACTTGACACCACCACCACCATTCTACTTTCTTTTGGTATAGGGGGAAGGGAGAGGGTTTTCTTTATTTAGGGGTGTGTTACCCTCCACGTTGGTAGGGTTTAATTTGCTAATGGCCCCAAGCAGAAAGGTGGACTAAATGTTCACGCTAATGGTATAGGCTACACGTTGTGCCATTAGACTATCAGAAACTATGTCTACACTGTCACACCTCAGTCAGGGAAGCGTACAGGGCGTTGTGCTTTGTGATACAGTTACCAACTCTGGTCCATGTAGGATATCTATTCTGTTACCGGATGAATCAAATGAGCTTTGTTGTTATAGTCAAGAATATACTGTAACGGTACATGCTATCAACCCTGACAAAGACCACGCTCAAATTTGCAGATAATACGAGAAATATGATGGTTCTGAAGATGTTGACGGATCTCTTGAATGACTATGTAACTATGAATTAGCTGCATGAAAGCAATATCCGAACATCTTTGAAAAATGAATTATTCTTGCTTGTTTGTTATTACTGTGCAAACAAAATTTAATAAATATAAACTTGAAAAAAAATATTGAATAAAATGAAGAGTTCCACCATCTTGTTGAGATGATGTATATATCCATACATATACAGTATTTATAACAATCTAGCGTACTCCTGCAATGGAAACCCTAACCTATGTGCTAGGGTGTGAATATATGGTCTGCCAAGAAACCCCCTTCTGAATGATCTAACCCCATTACCTGTTGGGCAAGAGTGTAGGACCCCATCTTGGTAACAAACAGGACATCCCTCACGGAGATGTCAGTCAGCTGCAAGGTGAAAACTTCAGCATGCAGGGACCCCTTGAAATCAGTGGAAGTGTCTACTCTGGTTGTATTTGGAAACAACAGAGATATATGGAAAAGGGCATCCTTGCCTCGGGCCGAGATGTGTTTAGGCTGCCATTGTTTGTATTCCACAAATTGCAGTGTCACCATGTGGACAGAATCACAACACGTTTGTATCGCGCATAGTACCGTATATTTTCGCCATGTTTGTAAATTTTCACTATTCATTTCTTTTACTATGTGGCTTAGTATGCACACGGGCATCCCAGCCAATAGGCCCAGTACTAGTAATGGGTAAAAGATACAAATGTTTCTGTGGTGTATGTTGTTTTAAAACATAAGTTAGGTCAAGGATGGCAATTGATTAACTTAAAAAACATTTTTTTGTATTTCATGTTATTTTCAACACAAATAACATTTTCGTGGAATAATAATGGAAGTCTCGGGAGGATGTTGGTTGTTGTAAAAATCTTATATCTCACTCAATTTTTGTTTTTGGCATTGCTTAATTATTGGCAGTGTTTCATTCCTTGTTACCATGCCTCCTCTGTATGGCCAGTGTGTGTGTGTGTGTGTGTGTGTGCCATAGCCACCATTTGTCTTTGGCCTCCATGTCATGTGGCTGGGGGCCATTTTGTGTAGTCAGTGTCTATAAGTGTGTATGTGTTCTTTGTTGTCCAAGTCTCCTTGCTTGTTGTTTGACCATGTGGCCAGCAACCATTTTATGTAGCCATCGGTGTGATTTTGCCATAGGCCTTCATGTGTTGTTTGTTGGGACTGTATCTCCTTCCTTGTTGATGTTGTTTGGCCATGTGGCCAGTGGCCACATGGTATAGCCAGACAGTGTTCTTTTGCCTTAGGCCTGCATGTGTTCTTTATTGTGGCCTTGCATTCTTGCTTGCTGTTGTTGAGAGACCATGTGGCTTGTGGTGATTTTATGTAACTACCCGGTGGACTTTTGTCATAGGCCTGTATGTGTTCTTTATTGGTGCCATGTCTCCTTCCTTGCTGTTGTTGTTTGACCATGTGGTCAGTGACCATTTTGTGCAGCCAGCCACTGTGCATTTGCCATAGGCCTCAGTGTGGTCTTTGTTGTGGCTACTCCTCCTTCCTTGCTGTTGTTGTTTGACCATGTTGGAGGTGGCCATTTTATGTAACCAGACAGTGTATTTTGCCATAGGCTTGCATGTGCTGTTTGTTGGGACCATGCCTCCTTCCTTGCTGATTATGTTTGACCATGTGGCTGGTGTCCATATTATGTAGCCAGTCAGTGTGCTTTTGCCATAGGCTTGTATGTGTTCTTTATTGTGGCCATGCCTCCTTTCTTGAAGTTGTTGTTTGACCATGTGGCCTGTGACCATTTTATGCAGCTAGCCAGTGTGCTTTTGCCATAGCCCTGCATGGGGTCTTTGTTGTGGCCACTCCTCCTTCCTTGCTGTTGTTGTTTGACCATGTGGGCGGTGGCCATTTTATGTAGCCAGCCAGTGTGCTTTTGCCATAGGCTTGTATGTGTTGTTTGTTGTGACTGTGCCTTCTTTCTTATTGATGATGTTTGACCATGTGGCCAGAGTCCATATTATGTAGCCAGCCAGTCAGCTATTGCCATAAACCTGAAAGTTTTCTTTGTTGTGATCATGCCTCCGTGCTGGTTTTTATTGTTGGACCATGTGGCCAGTGGTCATCTTATGTAGCCATCCAGTGTGTTTTTTGCCATAAGCCTGCATGTGTCCTTTGTTGTGTCCATGCCACCTTGCTTGCTGTTTTTGTGTTACCATGTGGCTGGCAACCATTTTGTGTAGCTAGCCCGTGTTCTTTTGCCATAGGTCTGCATCCTTACTTGCTGCTGTTGCTTGACGTTGTGGCCGGTGGCCATTTTTTATAGCCAAACAGTGTGGTTTTGCCATAGGCCGCCATGTGTTATTTGCTGGGGCCATCCCTTTTTGCTTGATGTTCTTGGTTGACCATGAGGCCGGTGGCCATTTTGTGCAGCCTGCCACTGCTTAAATCCTTTTCTTTTTCTAGTTTTCAAAGTCGTTTTCTATGGCGATTGGTAGGAGAGGCTACGCCTTTATGTTTCTGTTCATATCTTTTACTTTTCCCTGATATCAGTTTAGTATGTGATGGAACATGATTTTTGGAAATAAAACCTGCTCAAAGAAATCCACCAACAAATCAAAACAATAAATCTACATTATTTTACAAGATATTACATAAAATGTGTAGGAAGGTTTCGCGATTTTCTTTAGTATGTACACTATTAAAGAGTATAATGCAAAATATATAGTTAAGTTGGTAGAGAGATTTATTTAACTGAAAGGTAATAACAGAATTGCGTTATATTAGTAAATATAACCAAAAATGGATGATTAATTGAGGATTATCCTGTCTGTCTAATCAAATATTTTTATGTTTCCTGAAATGCTGGAATCAACTTTAAAACATGGGGAAATGTTTTACTCTCCGTGAAAGTTTATATAGGATTTTTCCCTTTAGTTAAAATATTGTAGGCTGTAGAAAAGCTAGGGGATGTGCTTCCATGCTCCCATCCTTGTATTGTTTCAAACACTTCCTTAAGAATGTAGATATTAGTTTATTTCTGAATAAGACATTATAGGTTATTTCCTGTCTAGGTGAAGGATGTAGTAGATTCAGATGAAACTGTTTCTATATATAAAAATGTAGCTGTAGTTCTTCCTCTTCCTCTCTAGGAACTTATACAATTCTTAGACAAAGCATACTTAGAGAATATTTGTAAAGTCATAGTCAGGAGATCATCTTCCTATAGTCATTGTCCAATGGAGAGGCTTGTAGAGACTTGTAAAAGAAACATTTTATCAGAGATAAAGAAAGACTGTACTATAAAACAACTGTGGGAATATGTTTGTCGGCTCGTTCACAAGATTGGTGACTTGACCCTGTGTTGTGGTATGCTGTATGCTGTGCTGATTCCTGATCACTCTATCTGGTGTATCCTGCGGAACGCTAAGCGACTTTCCTAAAGACTTTTGCACATCTTCGGCTTGTAATGTTGCACATTCTATACCCTCAGAGCTTGTTGAGTCCTGAGGAGGAAGCCGGGACTGTTGCACTTAATTTTAAAATTTCTTGTGTTCTGACTAAATTGTTTTTAAATCACTTTTGCATTCTTACCTGGGCACTTTAGAGCGGCACTCGGCACGGGCAGCGGACCCTAGCGCTACCACGCTGCCTTGATCCTCTCCCCCTCCCCTAACGAACTCGGCACCACAAGGACGGTGGCCACGCCCCCTTTAGGCCACGCCCCCATCCAGCGACCAGCTTAAAACGCTGACTACTAGCGTCTGGCGCGCAGAGCTTGTTGAGCCCTGAGGCGGAAGCCGGGACTGTTGCACTTAATTTTAAAATTTCTTGTGTTCTGACTACATTGTTTTTAAATCACTTTTGCATTCTTACCTGGGCACTTTAGAGCGGCACTCGGCACGGGCAGCGGACCCTAGCGCTACCACGCTGCCTTGATCCTCTCCGCCTCCCCTAACGAACTCGGCACCGCGAGGACGGTGGCCACGCCCCCTTTAGGCAACGCCCCCTTTAGGCCACGCCCACAGGCCACGCCCCCTGGATGTTCCCACCAGCAACCAGCTATAAAATGTGCCTGGCCAGGAAGCGCAGCGGACGAGCGCAGCGGGAGCGCCTAAGGCAAGCCCGTCTGCGCCCGTCCGCGCACGAACGGGCTCAGGGCCAGAACCCATGTCGGGCTCAGACACCAAGAGGGTGAGTTATTCAAGTCGCGCCCTATTAAGTCTCAGACCTACTAAGAACATACAGTGTAATTACGTTCACGACCCAGATGGACTTTTTTCAAATTGCGTACTTTGCCACCCAGTCCACTTACTACTCACTCAGTGACCTATTTCACACTCTGGCCTGAAACTAGCTGTATTGAACTGCAGGTCGCTCCCCATGCACGCCCTGCTCATCAACCACCTGCTCGTGGACCATGAGCTAGACATCCTGTTCCTCACGGAAACTTGGCTGACACCACACTCGGACTCGGATGTGGTTTTGGCCCTGGCCCCGGGTTATCTCATCCAGTCCCAATTACGTCCCTCTGGCAGAGGCGGCGGACTGGCCATTCTGCATAGAGATTACTTCTCATGCAGAATCAGCGATGCTTACATCATGGACTCAGAGAGCTGCCATTTTACCATCCAGCTGGCCCCGACCACCTCACTGGCAGGCCTCTTGGTGTATCGCCCCCCTGGACATTTTGGTCCCTTTACTAGCGCCCTACTAGAAGCTATATCAGCACTGGCCCACTCTACACCTTACTTCACTGTGCTAGGGGACCTCAATATTCACTTTGATGATCCCCTGGACACAGGGGCTGCTGACTTGATTCTAGACCTGGCTGTCTATGGTCTCCAACTGGTCAATACTGGAGCCACCCATATCAAGGGCCACCTGTTAGACCCGGTTTTCACAAATGTTCACACCCTCCAGGCCAAACCTTCCTGCCCCCTCCCCTGGACGGATCACTTTTTAGTTCCTCTCTTCTGGCCAGGAGAATTTAGGAAGCCCCATAAGCCTGTCACGTATACCCGGGACAGGGCATGGTCCAGACTCTCAACAGAGGACTGGGCCAGAGCCCTGGAATCAACGACCCCCGCTCCCTCAGGGGACCCTGTCGTAGCGGATAGCAATATTAGGAAGTGGATCTCCAACTCACTCGATTCTATCCTTCCTATAAAAACCCGCGAAGATAAAAGTGGAAAGACAGGGTCAGCCCCCTGGTTCAGCCTGGAACTCAGAACCCTCCGCAAGGAATGTAAAAAAGCGGAGCGACTGTGGAGGAAGGACTGGCTCCACTCTAGTAAGGATTCCTACCGGAGGACGGTGAGAGCATACAAATCTGCTCTGAAACTTACTAAGGCCTCTTATTATGATGATAGGATAAAAAATGCCACTAACTCTGCAAGAGAATCCTGTCTCATTGCCAAAGAACTCACAAAAATACCACAACCCCCTGCACCAACCAGGACCCAACCGGACAGGAGCAATGAACTTGCTAAGTACTTTGACTCTAAAGTCTCCCACATCCTAGCCTCACTTCCGCAGCCTAGCCAGCTACCTTACTGGGACAACGCTACACCTGACACTTGCCCAGGAGGCGCCCCTCGCCCACTGCTGACCGCTTTTAGGGCGGTCTCATCGGACGAGGTTGGAAAGACTCTGGCCAAGATGAAAAGCGGCTCTCCTCGTGACCCTGCTCCCATGAGGTTCCTGAAAGCAGTCGCCCCTGCGATCATGCCTCCAATCCTGGAGTTGATCAATACCTCGCTGTCACAAGGCTCCGTCCCCCCTAGTTGGAAGGGGGCAGTAGTTAAAGCCCTTCTTAAAAAACTCCAATTGGACCCCACTGATCTGGCCAACTACAGACCGATCTCGCTCCTCCCGGGCATCAGCAAAATTGCCGAAAAACTGGTTAACGTCCAGCTGTCCCAGTTCCTGGAATCTAATAACCTGCTGCGCCGCTCCCAAACTGGGTTTCGTCCTGGCCAAGGCACAGACACTGTCCTCCTCGCCGTCATCGAGGAGGCAAGGTGCATTTTAGATTCAGGGGGGTCAGTGGCAGTGATCCTCCTGGACCTTAGTGCAGCCTTTGACACGGTGAATCACCGTGTCTTGCTCCACCGGCTGGCCAGGGCGGGACTTGGGGGCACAGCGTTGGCCTGAATAGAGTAATTTCTGTCGGGCCGCTCGTTCCATGTCTGGGATGGCAACTCCCGCTCTGATTCTCTGCCTTTGACTAGTGGGGTGCCCCAGGGTTCCTCACTTAGTCCCACTCTTTTTAACGCCTATATGGCTCCTCTAGAGGACGTAGTTGCCCCCTTCGGCATCAAGATTGTGAGTTATGCGGACGACACGCAATTAGTCGTCTCGCTCTCACATCTTGACCAATGCCCAGACAATCTCTTGCACTGCCTCCAGGAAATCCATCTCTGGATGTGCGAGTCCTCACTTAAACTCAACGGGTCCAAAACTGAAGTTATGCTGATGGGCAAGAAATGGTCAGCAATTCCATCATCAGTTTGGCCCGATGCTATGGGTGAGGTGCCCGCCCCTAAGAAGGAAATCAAGAGTCGGGGGGTCTGGCTCGAACCAGACCTGTCTATGAAAACCCAGGCAACCAAAACAGCGGGAACTTGCTTCGGACTTATGCGATCAGTCCGTAAGATCCTTCCGTTGCTCCCTCCTCAATCAAGGAAACTCCTGGTTCAAGGACTGATCCTTGCGCGATTGGACTATAGCAATCCTGTCTATTTAGGAGCCCCCGAAACTACTCTGGGCAAGCTACAACGAGCCCAAAATGCGGCTGCCCGGATGCTAATGAACCTTCCCTCTAGAGCCTCTGCCAGACCAGCGCTTAAGGCTCTCCACTGGCTGCCAGTGCGAGAGAGGATCGAATTTAAGGCAATGTGCATTGCTCACAAACTCCTTAATGGACAAGGCCCTTCCATCCTGAGAGACATGGTGACTCCGTACAAAGCCTCGAGATCCCTGCGCTCGGACAATGAGCGGCTGGCTAATGTCCCTAAATTCAGGAGGGTACGCACTGGAGGCCGTCGTTTTTCAGTAACAGCATCCGCACGCTGGAATTCGCTCCCTCGCTGTCTGCGGTTGGAACCGGTCTACCTACGCTTCCGCAAACAGCTTAAAACTCTGCTGTTTCCCAAATAAGCTCTTCCCCTCCCTCGGTCAATTCAAGCTCTTACAGTGCGGGGATGCCTCCGGGTCACCAGGCGCTTTACAAATCATTAAATAAATAAATAAATAAATAAGGGCCGTGGGGTTCGCTTTTCTGACTAATTGCACACAGTGCATTAGTATTTCCATTTCGAAAGGTTCGTAAGAGAACTATCTATGCAGAAGTTTTCTTTCTCTCTCTCCCCTCTATACCTGATGATTGATGATTTGAGCATTTTGGACAAATGTGCTTGTTGTGGAATTAACCTGTAACTTTGAGAACTAAGCGATGACATTTTTACTCTGTATTTAGAAAAGAATAGTGTTTGGGGGCGTGGCCAAGAGCCGTTCATGGCGGACGTGTAGTGCATTAGCTCCGTCCTTAGCCCTTTGATACTCGCTATCGATCCTGTCTACCCTCTATGCAACCACCCCAATCTTTGGCCCGGACCTGCGACAGACGAGCGGCGGGCAGTGGCGGCACGCTGACCCCTTCGGACGCCGCCTACCGCCTTGGTGAGTTGCGGTGACCGCTGGGGCCTCCTGCGCTGGGAGAAGCAGCGGCCTCGATTAGCCCTGAGGCCTGCCTACCACTGACTGCCGGCGAGCCGCCAACGAGATGCCGGAAGTGCGCAAGGGCACTGAACTGTGACCGTTGCAGCCGGGGGACCGGCGATTTATCCTGCACTCACCGGACCGGCTCCCCAATCGCCGGTGGACCTCCGGGACCCGCACTGCCCTGATAGCCCGGCTTGCGACCGGAGGCATGCCGGAACACACTACGCCCCCTGGACTGCTGCGAGGGCGACTGCGACCGGCGCATAAGACCGCTGAGTGAGCTGGGTAGAGGACGCTGGAGCCCTGGGTTCTGCCGTGGCTGCGTGGGCCATTCGGCGGCGGCCCGGCGGGACTTCGCACCGAGGAGGCGACGCGGGCGCCATTTTGCCTGCACTCCGACCGTCAGCGGCCTCAGGAGGGACGCGGAGGGCGACGGCATCACCAGCGGCCCCTGAGGGCAGCAGGGACAACGCGGAGCTGAGGTAGAGACGCAGCGTCCACACGACCCCTGCAGCCACGCTGCCACTGAGGACCCAGAACAGCGTGGAGGAGTCCGGCTGCATGGGAACCCACGGGGCAAACCACTGACTACGAAGGCCGCCCTCGCTGGGACGGGTGAGAAGCGCCATACCGCTGTCCTGCCTCTGGCGTTCCCTCCCCACTCCTGCAGCCACTTGTCCATACCTGCCGGGGCCACTGCGGCAGTTATACGGGGGTTTTCCCACGGAACAACAACACGCAGGCCAGGCGTGCCGCCTCTGCTGCACCGCTCTCGACCCTATCCGGCACCAGGGGGACACCGCTCCTATTGCCTTCCCCGCTGAGATACCGGTGACCGCGTGGAGATCCACGGCATACATAGCGGTGCCCTGAAGGCTTTATCATCGGCAGACAGAAACACGACCACCTCAACGCCGCTCTGCATACTAGGTCGATGGGACGACACAGGGGCAGGGCCCAGGACTCCGGTGCATCGACGGACATGCAGTCCACCGGGTCAGAGGACCCTCTTTCCTCCTCGAACATGGACGTTATACCGCCGACTGGGAAGGAGTCTCAGGACGCCAAACTAGATCTTATCCTCAATGAAATACGAGCCACACGGGAGGCACTGGAAACGCGTATCGACAATATGGCGACGGGTCTCTCGTTGCTTCGAGCAGACCACAACAAACTTGCAGAGAGGGTCTCCGAACAGAAACTCGCACTGAATGACCTCATACCCCAGCAAACGGAGCACTCTACGAAACTGGAAGGCGTGGAAAAACAGCTCAAGCAGTTATGGGACAAGGTGGATGATGCGGAAGGACGTGCCCGCCGCAATAACGTCCGCATCTTAGGCATTCCAGAACGCAGCGAGGGGAGGAACCCTACCCAATTCGTGGAGGACTGGCTCCGTCAACTAGTGGGCCCACAAGATCTTACTGCCCTGTACAGCGTGGAGAGGGCGCATAGGATACCGTCCAAGCCGCCGCAGCCAGGAGCGCCCCCGCGTCCTTTGATCGCACGCCTCCTCCACTACAAGGACCGCGACACTGTGCTACGAGTGGCCCGAGAGAAGGCACCGATTCGCTATGAAGACAAGAATATCTCCGTGTATCCTGACTTCACGGCCACGGTCCAGCGTGCCAGATCCACCTTCCTGGGGGTGAAACGCAAGTTGCGTGAGAGAGACTTGAAATATGCCCTTCTGTTCCCTGCACGCCTTAAGGTACTACACAGTAACAAATCATATTTCTTTGACTCGCCAGAAGAAGCGGCAGAGTGGATGGAGGTGACGTTAACTCCACCAGCCTCGCAGGACCCTTTTCTGGCCACTCGGGGAAAAGGCCGTAGGACTCACTCGGATCGGCACAGTACCACATCGGACACTGGACAAGCCCCGCCGCAGAAGACAATGCCGATGGATGCGGGTGCTACGAACCATCCAGCGGGCCCCACGCCAGTGGTGCAATTGACGGAGGAGGCGCTCGCCGCCCATGATGCGGGCACAGTTAGAGACCTGATTAGCAACTCCGACACGCACACAGAGGTGTCAGGATCAGCGGATAGCATACAACTCTTCCCCAAGATCACGGCGCAGACAGCGGAAGAATTTTAACATCATCATCGTGACCGCACTCCAGGTGGTAACGTATTGACTGTATTATTCCTTGCACACGGGTGGGTTGCTTGAGGGATTGCTTTACGAAGGGCCGCCATGTCATCGCAGGCCAGTACAAGTACGGCGATAGTAGTCTGCGCCCCCCACCGCAGGCACATGGAACTGTTTGACTTTTGCACCTGTTGGGCATCATGGTTTGGACCTCGAGCCCGTTGGCCTGGGGACCTTAGTATTCGGGGATTGACTGTTTGCTTGACACTCCTCCTCTGCAATAAGAAGTACCAGGCGCGTGCGCCCACATACTCATTTATGCCGCGCTACACGACCGGACATGGGGCCACTTAATGTTTATAATTTGTGCACCTGGAATGTGCGGGGCATGGGCTCGATTCACAAGCGGCACAGGATACTCGCCCAGCTGAACCGCAGGGGCATTATGATGGCCTGCCTACAAGAGACACACCTGAACTGTGCCAAAAGTTTGAAACTGCATAAGAAGTGGAAGGGCCAATTTTTCGCCACGTCCTATTCTGCGTTCTCTAGGGGGGCCGCTATTTGGCTCCGTAATTCTGTTCCCTTTAAGCCACTGGAGCAAGGAATTGATAAGGAGGGTCGATATGTATTTGTGAGGGGCTTACTGGATGGGGCTACTGTTGTGCTTGGCTGTGTGTATTCCCCAAACTCAGGACAATCTGATTTTTTGGTCAATGTCAACAGGGTCATTGCGGATTGGGCGGAGCACCAATGGGTGGTTGGAGGGGACTTCAATGCTGTGTTGGATATTGCCCTGGACAGGTCACACCCCCCACTACATGCCACGGAAAGCAGGCGACAGGCGGATGCACTGACACAATGGGCAGAGGGATGGGATCTAGCAGACGCATGGCGCAGTACACATCCACAGGACAGGGAATATACCTTTTACTCCCCTCCACACGGGCTCCACACCAGGATAGTCCGCATTTTCTGCTCCCGTTCCTTACTAGGATCGGTTATTCAAGCCCAGCACATGGGAAAGACCCTATCTGATCACAACCCAGTTGAACTGACCTGGCACTGGAGCCGACAGACGACCCCAATCCCGACCTGGAGATTGTCCACGGAGCTACTGGAAGATGCGGTATTCAAGTCCACTATGGCGGATGCCATTGAGGGTTATTTTGACACAAACACTGACACTGCCAGCACCCGACAAGTGGAATGGGAAGCCTTTAAAGTTTTCATCAGGGGGGAGGCGATGGCCACCAGAGTGGGCATGAGAAGGGCAGTCATTGCTGATCTGAAAGATGTGGAGGGTAGACTGGCAACGCTGGAGTGTGAGGCTGCGGGCACGAACACACATTTCACGCCTTTGCAGGATGCACATGTAAAACACGCTGAACTACTGGAAAACTTGAGATTGTTAGACTACAGGGAGTACACACTGAGGCAGCACACACAGGCTGGCCCGTATCTTACGTGACTCCCCAGTACAACATCCCATCTTAGAAGTACTGGACCAAGACGACATACTAGTTTCGACACAGGCAGGGATCAACGCCGCGTTCGAGGACTATTACACCACGCTTTACAGCCCTCACAGCTGCCTATCACAAACTGCATTCGAGGGTTTCATGAGGGATTTAGAGCTGCCCACACTTACTGACAGGCAAAGCGACGATCTAAAGCGTAACATTTCTATCGCGGAGATTAGGCAGGCAATGCGTGCACTCCCGGGAAACAAAACCCCTGGGACGGACGGCTTGCCGGTCGAGTGCTATACCGCATTTATGGACCTGCTGGCCCCGCGCCTCCATGCCCTTTATTTGGAAGCGCTATGGACTGACTGCTTACCGCAGTCATCCCTCCAAGCTTTGATAACCTCCCTCTTAAAGCCGGGTAAGGATGGGCTGCGCCTTGCTAGCTACAGACCCTTATCTCTACTTAACACCGATTACAAGATTCTGAGTAAAGTGCTAGCGACAAGACTGGCACAATACATCCCGCAACTGATTCATCCTGACCAGTGCAGATTTGTGCCGGGCAGGAGCACGGCCATGAATCTTAGACGCTTGGCCCAGCTGACGCTGCGGGACCCGACAGACCTAGGCTCGGAGGGATGCATCTCTTTGGACCTGAAGCAGGCTTTCGCTTCCCTCAGATGGGATTTCATGTTCGCTGTGTTCGCGAGGTTCGGAATCCCTCAAGAGTATATAGCGTGGGTCAAGCTGCTATACACACACCCCACGACTCGGGTGCGCACATCCAGATACATCTCGGGTCCCATAGCCATAGCAAGGGGTACGAGGCAAGGTTGCCCCCTCTCCCCGCTCCTCTTCATTCTGGCGCTCGAACCATTGCTCTGTAAACTCCGGACTGTGGCCCCCCACCGTGGAATTAGGAGGGGTGAGACAACACATATAGTGTCTGCCTACGCTGACGATATTATCCTATACCTGCATAACTTGCGAGGCGACCTGGACCCTATCCCTTCTAAATTTGAGGACTTTCGATCGTTATCTGGCCTCACCATAAGCGAACCTAAGTCCTACGGGTTTACCTTTGCCACCGCTGCCTCGACTGCGCCACTGCCCTTTGCGCCACACGCGTTTCAGATGGCAGATACTACCTTCCGATACCTCGGGATACAGGTTTACAGAGATGCCATAATGATGATTGACGGCAGCCTTGGGAGGGCTATGAGGACACTTAAATCCCAGATACAATTCTGGTTGTCTCTCCCTCTCCCGGTGGCCGGCAGGATTGCCATTTCCAAGATGGTGATGTAAATGTAAATGTAAATGTAGTTGAGCTTATATAGCGCACAGCTACCCGCAGTGGGTTTCCCGGCGCTTGCTTAGGGAACCCTTCCTGGTATTCCCCTGTGAGATAGCATGGTATCCACAAGGTGAAAGTCAGGCATCCCGCCGCGAGGGGCCGTTGTGGAGATTAAGCAAGCTATTGCCCAGAGTCGCAGAGTGTGAACCCGTGAGTCGAGGAGGCACCGGGGCGAGAATTATCGAGTCTGTGGAATTTTTAGCCCAAGACCCGCCGAGGCGGGGAATTGAACCCTGGTCCAGGACCGACCTCAGCTTCCGGGTCTGCTGCCTCTAACCCCTGAGCCACACTTCTCCATGCTTCCCCGTCTCATTTACTACTTTACAAACCTACCGTTCCTGATCCCTGCCACGACGTTCAAAACGCTGGATACGCTCCTTACGGAACTCATATGGGGACAAGGGCGGAGGCGCATAGGCCTCGCTAAGTTGCAGCTCGCAACCAACGCGGGAGGTATGGGGGTACCAGACTTCAGGGCCTACAACTTTGCATGTCAACTGCAATGGCTGGCCAATTGGCTTGCGGGTAGAAACCTACATGAGATTAACATGGTGGAAGATGATCGCACTAAGGGAAGGATACATGTCCTTCTCCTGCCCCGCTCGGAACTGCCGAGTGACACCTTACCGCTTCTCCGGCTTGCAGTACAATACTGGCGGAAGGCGGTGAAGTACACGACTCCTCTGTCATCTTACACCCCCACAATTCCGCTGCGGGGTATGCCCTTGGGGTCGGGACCGCTCACGACACAAACACTAATGCCCTGGCATGACGCAGGTGTGACACACGTAGGAGACCTTTTTGCTGCAGGGCGGATGCTGTCATTTGCAGACTTCAGGACCGCGCATAGCATACCTGGGGGTTCGTTCCTTATGCATGCTAGCATCCGCCGCTACGTACTGGGGAAGTGGGCGCCTGGGGGGGGTGGAACCACCCACGAACCCTTTGCTGACAATGCAATACCTCATGGGAACGGGAAGTCATCTGACAAAATGGCTCACTGCTAGCATTAGAACGGGACGAGCGGTTTCACTGTCACCTCTCAGGTCCAGGTGGGAGGGAGATATAGGGAGGCCATTACGAGACAAGGAATGGGAGAGGATCCTTCAGTTCCCCAAAAAAGTAGCTAGAAACCCCAAATTTAAGTTCATCCAACTAATGGTCCTGCATAGGGCATACTTAACACCACACCGTTTAAAAGCAATGTTCCCCAATGCCACTGACACCTGCCCTAGATGCACTGTAGATGATGCGTCACTGACACATATGTTGTGGAGCTGCCCCAAACTGGGTTATTTCTGGACTACTATTAATGACACACTTACGAACGCAGGTGCATTGATGCAGCCGCTCACCGTGGAATACACGCTCCTGGGGTTGGGTCCAACAGCGCGTAAGAGAAGCGTAGCAGCACGTTTTACTGATATAGCTGTGTTGCTTGCGAAGCGTGCCATCACGATGAGGTGGAAGTCTCTCAAGCCACCTGACCCTGATTTGTGGAAAGCGGGAATGTTACGCTGGGGCAAAGCGTAAGGTGCGGCACTACAACGCGAAGAACGCAGAGGCCTCAGAAAAACACCGATCTCATTGGATTGGTTTACCATACTAGGGAGGTTTGAGACAGGGAGTGATGAAGAATCTGATATTTCAATACCGTAAACTGTACTATGTATAACGGTTGATATATCTCCATAAGCCTCGCACGAACATGCTGCACTAAATTGTGATACGGGGTACCCCGTGATACTATTGCTTATGCCACTGTCTAGTTGTGTAAAAATGCAAAACTACGCATATTAGAATCGATCTGCCTGTTGGGTGCGCCCTGGTACTAAATACTGTATACATACGTACAATGGGAGTGTCTAGGGTGGGATTTTTCTGTTGGTGGAGGGTGGGATTTCTGTAATTCTTAAACGGATTGTTTGATTGACTGAAAACACAACAAAAGTTAAAATGTATAATATTCATGCTGTTGCTGAGCTCGTGGGAGCTACCTTAATTCTGAATACGTGCTATGTTACTGACACTGTGCAAATGCTCTGACTACCCTGCTAATAAACAGATTTTCAAAAAAAAAATAGAAAAGAATAGTGTTTCTCTTTATTCATGAGTTGTGAGTTAATTTACATATTACTGTTGTTCATTCACGAATAGCTTACTCTTTCATTACAGTTTCTTGTGAGAGAGTAGCTTTCCCACTTTCCCTACTTAGGGCCAGATGTAGGAAGCGTATTTCCAGTCGGAAACGGCCGAAATTACCGAATTTCGCCCATTACCGACTGGAATTAGGCTTTTCATAAGTAGGTGGCTTCATTTCAGATTCGGTAATTTACCGAATCGGTATTTAAGAATTCGGTAAATTACTGAATCTGAAATGTAGGGAGCACTCAAATGAGTGCTTTACCCATTTTAGGACTCGTTATTTACCACCAACTAGAAGTTGGTGGTAAATAATGAAAACCTTAGAAAAAGCATTTTTTTTGCTTTTCCAAAAGTGCCATGTTGCAGACATACATGCCCTTGGGGCATGTATGTCTGCAACATGTGCACTCATACACATTTGAGGGGTGCAACAGGGTGTCAAAGTGACACCCTGCCACCCTTTAATGTTTCCCCCATTTACCGAATCGGTATTTACCGATTCGGTAATTGACATTCATTCCTATGGGCACCAGGCCCATAGGAATGAATGGCAATTACCGAATCGGTAAAACCGATTCGGTAATTACCAAAACTTACCGATTCAGTAATTATTTAGGAAAAATTACCTACATCCCATTTGCCTGTTCTTAAATACCGAATCGGTATGATTCGGTATTTAAGAATCGGTAATCTGGGATTACCTACATCGGGCCCTAAGTCCCTTTTAGCTTTACCAAATATCAATCAGAGGACCTTTGATACTGCTACTGAATATTAATGACTTATGGGTCTGTCATTAGAGTTGTTTCCGTTAGGGTCATAGTAATTGGTGTGGGACATTCGATGATAAAAATTCCCCACTGCTTCGCTTCCGCTGCATCATATGCAGTAGGATCATTGTAGTATATGTATGTATGAACAGGGTTTCATATTATATAAACACTTTTTAAAATTTTCCCTTGCACCTCCTTGCCTCCCAATGGGTTTCTCATAGTCCACTAGCATTTATTTAACCTTTTTCCTACATCCACCTTCTACCTGCCATAGGTGCCTGCCGCACACCAGCGTTTACTTTTGTAAGGATTGTCATTACTGTTTTCCCCTGGACTGGTGGACCCCCTGCCTGTGGTATGTTCCAGCCAAACAACATCGTTCATTTTTTAAGGATTATTCCATTTTGTCCTGGTCTCCCTGCCTGCCATAGGTGCACAATGCACAAACACCGGCATTCATTTTAATTCCATTTCCCCCTGGACCCCCCTTTCCTGCCATAGGTGCACCTCAGCATTCATTTTTTAAGGATTATTCAATTTTCCCATGTACCTCCTTTCCTGCCATAGGTGCACGAAGGCATTTATTTTTTAAGGATTATTCCACCTGCACCTCCCTGACTGTCACATGTGTCTCCCTTAGATGCATATTAAGCAAACAGTTACAACTGTATGTTGTTAATGTTATCATGATTGAAAATTAAATGTTACAGTGGTTTGATTTTACTTTAAAATGGATACACTATTGTTTCTAATTATTTAGGATGAGTAAAAATACATGAATGAATAATTCAAACTTTCAAAATGCCACTTTTCACTATGGTGCAGGATCACAAAGGTGTAGCATCGGGTTAAATCAATCAATCAATCAGAGTTATCTAGAGCACGCTAATCACCCTGAGTGATATCCAGGCACTAGCATTAGGAGGGTCTATTCAAACAGCCCGGTCTTGAGCCCGCTCCTGAACTCGGGGAGGGAGGTACATGGAGGAGTAGTTCCACGATTTGCCACCAAGGGGGAGAAGGAGCAAAGTCTGGTATGGATGCAATCAATGCATGGGACATTGGAAGGTAGGTGGTTGTTCAGGTAATGTGGTCCAGTGTTGGGGAGGGCTCTGAAGGTGTAGGTGAGCAGATTGAAGTGGCATCTCTTCCTCTTGGGAAACCAGTCTGAGGAGGGGGGTGATGTGGGCTCATTTGGGAAGGTCAAAGATGATTGTTGCTGCTGCATTCTGGATGGTTTGGAGGTGATTGAGGAGGTGTGTGTGGTGGTTCTGGCATGGAGGGAATTTCCGTAGTTGGGTCCACAGATGAGGAGGTGACAGTTCTCCTGGTGTTGGTAGGGATCCATCTGAAGACTTTTGTAATGCTCACCCGACCCTAAACCTATTTGGGAATTTACAAACCAACGCTAATTGATTTCAGTGTTGGTTTGTATAAAAAGATAATGCAGAGCAGCGCAAAATGCTGCTTTGCATTACTTTGCGTTAAGGAGGCTTTACATGGGTTGTAGGTGGGTGTTCCCATGCAACCACCCATCCTTTTTGATGCTAAACCCTACGTACTAAAATTAGTAGAAAGGGGTTTAGCACCAAAAATTAATGCTTCTGAAACGCAGGTGTTAAAAGAGAAATATTTTCATTTCTCCTTTCTTTTCCCACCTTGCATTTGTGCTGCACTGCGCACCACACATACAATGTAGGCACATATTTTAAACTTGTCTAGCCATAGTATTTTGTACAGGAAGGGCACCCTTTCTGTTCAAGACCTATGGTAGACTCAGGTACGCACCATGCTCCGGTGCTAGGGAGAGGAGAGAGCCAAATCTCTGAGAATATGACATTCCCCTGCTCTCTACCTATCATGCAATGCAGCTTCTTTGGGTGCTGTGCTGCATTGGTGACACCTTTCTGAATCTGGGACATTGTGTTTTTCTTGCTTGTTTGTTTTTAGACGCACAAGAGGCATCACTCACAGTACTGCCAGACAGAAGACCTGTACATAATGACATGACCACAACACATGAAGTGAGTCCTCCAGTCTCTTCCGCTTGTGCAGCTAAGTGCCACTGCCAACTAACTTCTTCAAGATAGCTACAAAGAAATGTGCTGCCAAGAAAGTGTCCAGTGAGGAGCAGAAGAAGAAGCAGATTGCCACCACTTGCAGGCCACTTCCCACCTTTTTCAGGAGACATGTGTCTGCCACACCATCCTCTGCACGCTTGGTGCAGCACTCCTGCATCAACTGCACCACCCCAGCCTAAAACCAATGCTATGTCCCTCAGCAAGGCAGCCACTGCATCATGGCCACGAGCAGTGAGCCTGAATTGTATTTGTCTGAGCTGCAAATTAGCACCCAGACATTGTAGGAAACTGAGCATAGTGAACAACACAAGCCACAGCCGGCAATAGTAGATCTTCCTGAAGTAGAGGCAGAACAGGAGGTTAAGCTTCCTGCTCAGCAAGATGTTGTTAAACCATTGTCTTCCAGATCTCCGCCAAGAAAGAAGAAGGGTACTACACCAATTTCTCCAAGCCCCTATTCTGATAATTTGGACATGGATTAGACCTTGCCTGAAGAGATAGGGGAATAGATAAGTTCCTGAGAGCCTTACAATTATGGAAGGGGATGAGAATGACAAGTCAGTCATTGTCTGGAAGCTGGCTCACAGGACACCAACAACCTGTTCTTAGGGATGTGGTACAGGTACCGCCACCACCACTAACCACACCTTCCATATTTTTAAGACTCCCGCTGAGACCTGCAAGTACCACTACCTCTGTTGAAGTATGCTCTGCAGAGAGGTAATCAATGACACACCCACCTACGTCCAATTCTTCTTCAGGGATTGGCAGTGGTACACTAAGGAAGTTCTCCTCCCGGGTTTGGGACGTCTTACAATTAACAAACAGGAGGATAACATTGGAATATGTTCTGTTGGCCACACAAGTGTTTGTCAAGATAAGCCCTGTTCACACTATGTTACTAGAGGCCAAACTACCCATATGAAAAAACATTATGCAACCCGGTAGGAGGCGCACCATAAAATAATTGTTGCAGGTGGTGGTAGTGATGGAGGGAGGGGAAGGTGATGAGGATGAAGAGACTGACAGCTTTATTCAAAGCAGCCGTGTCCCCAGCAAAGCACCAATGACCTGAGCTCAGCAGGCTGACAATAAAGAATCTGGCTTGTCTGGTAGCCAATATGTCTGCTGAACGTTGTAAAACTGCTTAGTGCTTTAGCAAAAAAAATGTTTAAATGGTTATATGTAGAGGAACATTATATATTTTGTTGTGTCTGAGTTATGCAAACCCACCATCTTTAGGGACATGAATGGCCAGATTGGAGTAGGATCAGTCAACAGTGAAGAAACCTCCCCACTCCCTTCAAGGACATTTGAGACAATGCCTACCTCCGTCCTATGCTTATCCTTCTTTTTGCCCATCCACTAGTAAGGCTGCCTCAGCAAAAATCATTTGGTTTACAAGAATGTCAAATTCCAATGTGTTGCTTGGTTGCATCAAAGAAGAGATACAATTGTGTACCACCATGCTTGGATTGGAACAGGTAACTATTGCACCAATGAGTGATATATTATTGAGTGATTGTGAGTGATGATTGATGATTCATGTGGTGACAGACAGTGAGGGAGGGTGTTCAACTAATTTGTAAACTTAAGTTTGATGATTTGCAATGTTTAGGGCCTGATGAGTGATCATTTTTCCTGAATATGACCGGCCCTTTCACAATTAGTGAGATTTATTTGCAGGGTTCTTCAGATACAAGACCAGTCACTTTAATTAACAAGCATAAATCTACACAAAGTACTAAATTCTGATTTTCTTCTTGTTCTTCAAAAGCAGTGTATGCAGGTCTATCTCACTCAGGTCGGGACAGAGTTAGACAAATTTGCTACTCAGAGCCTGGAAGAGGATGGAAGGACTCAGTGCAGGACTACCTCAACTGCCAGAAGAAGGTATTGACTTCAAAGGGAAAGCAATAAGATGATAACTCTGAGGCCTACTCAGCTCTGTGGACTAAAGAGATGTGCATTGATTTGGGAAATAATGATGAGTGTGTGTTCTGGCTCAAATGTGAAACTACCCTTAAGTGGTTGTGGTCGAGGGTGCTTGTTGCTTGTAACTGTAGACAGACTTGTGATGCCACATCATCATCACATGATGTATGCACTTGGCTAAATGTTATGATGACAGTTGTGAGATTGATCAACCCGGTTCATGCAGCTACTTATTTGTGATTGGTTGTGAATTGTTCTCACTTCTTAATTAATTGATCGCACATGAGTCATAAAATGAAAGATTGCAGCAGCCTATGCTCTTGCTCTGCCTCTGAGTCTTGGTACACTCCTCATGAACTTGGAGTTGAATAAAAAGGGAGAAATTATTCTTAAACTTTATGCCTGAAATAGTTTTTTGTGGTATACATTTACTTTGCACTACTGCCTTTTAGCGCAGCATGGTTTTTAATCTGCTTATCAAAGTGTATGCCAATTAGTTATAGTCAGTTATACCTTTCCCTTCTACTCTCTATTACTATGTTAACCATTAGGGTGGATTTCTGTCATTGCCTATAATGCCTACATTAAAACCGAGATAAACAAGAACTTACTTATTTGCAGTAGAAGTTAGCTACTTACTAACTAAGCCAGTTCACTTCACTCCATAGTTCTCTTACCTGAATAGATAACGCAATGGCTGTGACCTCTCTCAATCTTCCAAAACCTTACTCCAGGGTTTCCAAAGGTGCTTTCTTAATGGTGTTTGTGGTGATAGTAGCAGGCGAGCGCACCAACAAGGAAGGCATCACAAGTGAGGTCCCATTCCCAACTAGGTAAACTACGACTGTAGGATTAATCAAAAAGATTATTAATCCTAGGTAACTAGATTGAAAGGAAGCACAGAGGTAGTGGGTTATATTCATATCATAACTTTACAAATATTGAGATCAGACTACCACCATGACACAGCAAAGAAAACCTAATGTTACAATAATAATTAGCAATAGTGA
Organism: Lissotriton helveticus; assembly: GCF_964261635.1. Lineage (NCBI taxonomy): Eukaryota > Metazoa > Chordata > Amphibia > Caudata > Salamandridae > Lissotriton > Lissotriton helveticus. Next base: position 947,944,823 of record NC_136068.1, read on the forward strand.
CTTCTTCTGAACAATGGGGAGCTAGTATTTAATTAAAACTAAACTTTCAAAAAGCTTGAGTCAGGAGAAGGGGACTCAGAGTCAATAGTGGACAAGGTTAAGTGTTTACACAACACAAGACCTGAATGATAATGTTGACAAATGATGTTATATATCTAAAATATGGATCCCTTTTATCCATGGGTGGGTAAGGGGGGCTGGTGTGGGCTATTGCTCAGGTAATAGAACATCCTGCAGTGAGTTGGTGTCACTTTCACCATATACGCCCCACCAAGTGTGTGATACATTTGTGGTGTAAATTTGGTCACAATTGTAGTGACTACAAGACAAAAGGTTAGTTTGTCAGCAAGTGAACTAGTACACAGTCTATGACAGTTACAAATGAAACCTTGTTAGGTTTTTTAGAAGGCCCTCACTCACCACTAGTTGGTGACATGCTTCATCATTAGGCCCCACCGGGAGCGGCCGAATGCCACCCCAGTGTGCTGCGACGCCAGAGTTACTGCTGAGCTGGTTCTTGTTCGTGAAAGTGAAGTGAAGGATTAAAATGTCACTATTAGGTAAAAAAAAGAATTTTATTAGTTTGCCAATTGGACAGAGTAAAAACAGTGAAGGATAAAGGACCAGGATTATAAGTCCAAGATTATCCTTAAGTGTTTCTAAGATCCCAACGTGTTGGAGTGGAACCGAGTTTATTAGGGGGCGCTATAGTTCAAAGCGCCATGGATCCCGAGAGTCTTCGGGGTCTGGCGAAGGTGTATGCAGGTGCAATACCGGGTGCCTAGCTAAGGTGGCGGTGTGCCATTTCGCTATCCACCCTACCCCCGTGATCCATGGCGCTTTGAACTTTAGCACCCCCTAATAAACTATGTTCCACTCCAACATGTTGGAATCTTAGAAACCTTTTTATTTTTCACACAAGTAACCCCAGGTTAGGGTGTGCCTTAGCGCGCCCATACCGCCGTGGTTCTTACATATCACTAATCACTCACACATTGGTCCTGACGAATGCATGATTAATTACATCACATAGGCTGAAACATGTTGAACTGATCACCACACTTAAGGGTAATGCACACTGGGGTGGCATTCTGCCACTCCCGGTGGGGCCCAATGATGAAGCATGTCACCAACTATGGTGAGTGAGGGCCTTCTGAAAAAACCTAACAAGGTTTCATTTGTAACTGTCATAGACTGTGTACTAGTTCACTTGCTGACAAACTAACCTTTTGTCTTGTAGTCACTACAATTGTGACGCTCCTTAGTTGTTTTTGCATGATTACCCCAGGGGAATAGAAGCGTCTCCTTTTCCTCCCTTACTCTCTTGTTTTTCCAAGTAAATTTGGTCACAACACAAAAAATCAGGGAAACGTGTGACAAACAAACACTACACAGCAACACTATTTATCAGGGCAAAGAGGAGCACATCATCATCCATCTGTTGTAGAAGGTAATGAAGAAATGATACAGTTCAGTTAAATGCATTGCAAATAGTCCTTCAGCCCCAGAGCCCCAAGTTGTATCTAAATGGTCTTTCATCTATGTTTAAAAATGCAAATTATGGAGGAGTGAACCAATACAGTTGTAAAAGTTATGACTATTAAAATAAAAATGATACTGCTTCAAAAATGCCTAATTGGATGGTGCATCTGCATTCTTCTTGGAATGTCCATCTTGGATTCCTTACAGATCCAGTCCTGCAAGGTAAGCAGGAGTGTTATGGAGCTTTCTCCTTTCATGCAGAAGAGAAGTCCTGTGGATTGTAAAACAGAAACAATATTGTAGAATCAAGGTGAGGGCAGAAGGTCCCGGTCCATTCCCAATTCCCATCCTGTCCACCCACACTAGTCCCTTCCATGAAACCAAAAATTTAGAAAATGACTCAGAAGAGGCTATCATTGATATGAGCTGGAGTCTTCCATCTTCCTGCTCAAGGATTGCCAACTGCTGGAGAAGCTTTGCCAGCTCATACAGCATGTGGCATGTTTCAGGCTCCCAGCTGCCTGCATTGCTGAAGATGGAATGGCCAGGATGGAGGTGCAGGTGGATGTTTAGAAAATCTGGGGCACAGACCTGTAGCAGATACTGCCTCAGCCTCCTCCTCCTCCAGAACCATCAGCCAAAGTTATTGTCCCTGGATGGCTTGCATTCTCTGGCACAGTGTTGCTATCTCCTGCCCAGTAGGTGGTGGTTGTGGACCAGCAAGAGTAGCTATATCTTGAAAGAATAAGAAAGAATACAACATTGTAAACATTGCTCTGTGCAAACACTTGTTTAAAATTATATTGTGGCACATTAGATTGCTGGCCCCTAATGCCAGTGGAATTTGATGTGATTAAGAGTCACATGGCCATTTATGCCTCACATAAAAGCACTAACTGGCTGCAAGGAATTAATCCAGAATACCACCAGATTAAAAAATAAATTATTTTTTTCTTTTAGAGGATTTTTTGGTAAGAAAATAGACAAACACGTTGTGTGTAAAAAGAAAAGTACATTATTTCTCATTAATGAGTAAGGCATTATGCACTATGCAGTAAAAGTATTCTTTTTGTGCTACATTAATGGAGGCATGCTACCACGTCAAGTATTTTGCTACTGGTGCAGCCGTAATGAACATTTTTTTTACTTTAATTCCAATGGCCCTGTTCTTCTCCAAATGCCTTTCAATCCTACCCTGATCCACACACATCACTTATAAAATGTATATATCTCATCTGCTGTAAGTAGACAGTGAGAAAAACGGTGCACTACAGTACATGAAAAGGAACATCATATAGATTTTATGTGGCACGTTTATCACAGAGTATCCAAATTTGCAAAACTCGAAATCAGGCACTTATGGCCTGATTTAAATCTTGACGAACAAGTTACTCCATCACATATGAATCCCGTTATATATTATGGGATTTATATTTCCCCTCCACCAAGAACTAAATCAGGTCCTTAGTCCCACTTTACTCCCTAGCCTTGCACTCTACCACAAATTATTTTCAACAAATAATTTGTTTGGCACTAATGAAAGGAAACCTAACTTACTCTACTGCAGGATAAGTTAGAGGGATTAGGTCGGGTAGGTACAGGTTTTGCTATTAAATAGCAGGGTACACGTGCTAAGCTGTGGCTTAGTAAGTCACTGTAGTTAACATATGTCGAAAGGGACAGGCAAAAATCTGTTATGGAAGCAATGAAACATGATTATGTACATAAATCACTTGGCGAGAAAATTGTGGCACATGCTAAGAATGGATTCTTCAATTTCTTTCGTAGGCTGGGCCCGACCTTAGGAAATACGAAAGGAGTGAAGTACTAGGATGTGTTTGAGTGGAAACTGGGAGGGAAACACTCCCCGTTTTCAGTTTGCAAATGCATTTAAAACTTTGTAAATGCCACATTAACTGAAGCAGACACACATTGCAGAGCCAACACTGCAGTGCTGAATCGAATCATGCTACAGTTAAGTCATGGGTGGCAAAACCCCATGGGCAGGGAGGAGATGAATTATGATGAATGTAACTTACCTGCTTCCATCCCTGCTACCACTGGTACTCCCTTTCCTTCTGCCTCCGCTGCTGCATCTGACATACTGACGCTAGGTGTGGCGCAGCTGCCAGGGTGGGAACTCCAGAGCACAGGGCTCACAGTTCAATCCCTGGTGCCGGCAGCAGCTCAGCCCAGCACCATGTGACTCTGCACAATAGTTCATTTAATCTTCCCCACGGCCCCAGCGCCTTGAGACACTTAGGGGTGATTAGTCCACGCTTTACAAATGTTGGGTTATATTATGCAGTGGCACTGGTGGTCTGTGGGGCTAGAAAAAACATTACGCAATTTAAATGCCAGATAAGCCTCCCCTTATTATTATTTTTTAACAAAATACAAATGCAATACATCACTACAGTTTGGTTAGCAGTAGCTTCTATCAAAAATATCCCTTTGGGCATTTTGTTCGTTGACATTGTTAGAAATGCCAGGTAGTCAAGCCAACCAAAACTTTTCATAATGGAGGGGCGTGGCTATGATGACTCTGAGTCGTCAATGTGCAATGAAGGGGTGAAATAAAATTGGTCAATGAAGGACATATGATCTTGGTTGGCAAATGTAATGGGACCTCATTCTAATTTACTGCCATGCTGTACTGTCATGGAGCCTGCTCGTATACAATGAATGACAACGCAACACAAAAATGGGGGTGTCCACTATGGACACTCTCTAATTTGACCATTTGAGCGTGAGCAAGGAAAAGAAAGCCTTCTCAACAAACATGCGTACAGAAAAATAGGACATTCAGGCCTGCAATCTTCACAGCAAAGTAGCTAAAATCTGTTCTCGTAGTCTGACAGTACCAGTCCACAAGATATATAAGGGAAGAGAGAAAGCTTAATAACAAGTAGAAGAAAGCTACAGACTAGTACAGACAGTAGGATGTTAGGTGCTGAAATATAGAAATAAAGGATAATGCAGGGATAGCAAGAATTTAACAAACATTAGCTAGAAAAAGAGTCAAATAAAAAGGAAACAATAAAAAACACACTGCAATATTCTCCTAAATGGGGAGAGGTAAAAGTTAGGGAAATAATAAAAATAATCAATAATAATAGGACTTTCTGGGGCCAGCATATCACTCGGCCATGGCACCGGTAGGGGTTGTGGTACTTCTACCTGACGCAGCACTGGTGGTGGCAGCCCCTTCACCATGGCCTGCCTTTGTTGGTGCCCTCTTCTTGCCTACTGGTGTTAATGCTCCCTTTTTGGTACGCGTAGGACATGGGCGTCTAATTGGCGCGCATGCGCATCATCTGACTCCACTGGGCAAAGTAATAACTAGCGCCGCGCATGCGCGATTGCAGCAATACTAACTCTTAGCGCATGCGCATTTCTATCATGTATCGCGCCCCTGTCCACCGCGCAATACCGGACTTCTCCTGCTCACAGCACCCGTATTTGGGCATGCTTTCCGCTTCAAATTAACTAATTAAACTCTCTAAATGAAGTCTTGGGCAGTATATAAGAGGCGATTTTCCAACCTGACCCTACACTTCGTCGGAGCAGCGTTGAGGGAAGGCAGTCCATTAGACCGTGCAGTAACCGTGAGTTGGGTCACAGCATCGAGGGCTAGCTGATTTTCTCTAAGAATTTCTCTCATAACAACTATATCTACCTAAAACCCACCCTTAACATCTTTTAGGTTCCTTTACTGAGCAGTGAGGAAGGAATCCCCCAATTCCACGCTTAGGCTCGTGAGGTCAGAGAACCTTGAACTATAAGTAAGCATCCATTGTAAAACTCCCTCCTCTCCTTAACAGTTTTGGTTGGGAAAGACATTCTGGTGTGTTTTTCTACTAAATATGTATGTCTATGTCTATTGTGTGTCTTTTTTAGTGTTTCTTTCCACAGGGTCCATGAACCTCATTTCGGGTTCTTTTTACCCTCATATAATTAGGAAACCAATGTTTTTCCTTGTTCCTGGACGTCCGACTGTGATGTTTATTATGTTTTTTACTCCACAGGTTCTTCTAAACGCCAATTGGGCGCAACAGAGCTTATCCACTATTAACATTGATAGGTACATTTCACCTAGTTTGTACTTTTGGTAGAATACACTTTAACATTCTACATCCATGTGAGTAAGGTGAGGATAACGTGCATATCCTCGTCCTGAAGGAGTCGTTGTACTCCGAAACATGTCGACGTTTTTAAAGGTTGATATACCCTAATACGTATATCTGTCAACCTCACCTTGCACTTTTTAACAATACCAGCCGAGGACATAATAAATAATTTTTTCCTATGAGCCAGGTATTTTTTAAACCTCCACTTTTTCACCTCACCTCACTACTCACACTTCTTCCCCAAAACACACACCTACACATAGTTCACTATCAAGTGCTCCTACGTATCCGTGAGACGTAGCACGCCGCATCCCGTAGAGGGGTGCGAAGGCCCGGATGATGAAGCATGACACCAAGGGGCCTGTTGGTGTGTGAGGGGCATTTAAACAACACTGTGTGCTCCCCATCACTTTCGGGATCACTACCACTTTCTGAGTGGATTCTGTTTTGTTTAAGCGAGTGGTAATGCCCACGTTGTAAAGGCTGTTCCCCCTCCCTTTTGAATGCATAGATGGAAACAGTACATCGCTGGGAGATTGGGACTGTATGAGCAACATAATTAATATTATGGTACAGACAATACTAACTCACTTATATTGCTATGACTGTCTTAGTGACAGGACTGCGGAGTTTGCATGACTTCCTAAATAATCAGCCCAAGCTAGCGCCTACGAGTAGAATTAGATAGCACTAAGCACCTGGCTAGCTCACATAGTATGCGTAACATTATGTACATTGTACTTACCTCTGAGTGTGAGCAGCATGCTATTTGAAAAAAAATTAGCACTTTAGAAAACAAACAATAAATAATTACCCACTGACACCCACAACCTCAATGCCCAGCAGGTGAAGAAGGTTTGATTCAAGGTCAATGATGTTCACCAAGCGGTGTGTCAGTTGCTGCACCGTGCGGATCGTATAACTTGCATGTAAGAAATCAGCGCAAACAGGTGGATGAGCACTTCTGCCCACTAACAGAGTGGTGCAGAATCTCGCTGATTATTTTGGGCACTCCGCAGAATTCTACAGACCAAAACACCACAAAGTCCGTCCAGGGATAAAAAAAACATAGACTGGGTTGATGCCCAATTAATTACCAGTGGTTAAGATTAATTCAAGCGTTCCTTCCATCATTTTTTTCATACTCTCTGTGACATCACAGACAACACCTCCAGGTCAGAAGTGCCCCCACCAGTGCTAGTTTTGAGGTGCTCTTCTCTCAGAGCAGGTAACCTTTGACCCACTGGCTCTCCCACTGTGGATGGCCTCTCCCTCCTCTCACTTACTCTTCATCAGGTACTCCATACTTTTTGTGTCCATTTCAGAGTCATACCCAACTAATTGCGGTGCTGGGGATGACTGCCTCACCTGTTCTTTTTTACTGATAGATGTTTATTGCTAAATATGCAATCATGGGGCATATGAGGGCTGACAATCACTCTCCTATGAGCTGATGCCCCTACTCATTCTAAGGAGATCAGGACAATAGGGCAGAAGAAGACTTGTCCATGGGCTTTAGTCACTCTCCAAATCTGTCCTGGCAAGTACTGATCTGGAGAAACCAGTCTGGCTATCACCATAGTCTGACTTACATAGGTATCCCACAGATCAGTGTCAGGGAACCCATTCATGGTGACCAACTGGAAGTGACAGTTGCAGTGTCTAGGATCTGCAGCTAGCCCCAGGAGCCAACCACCAAACTAAAGGTCACTAAGGCATGCTCTACACTCTCATCCTGTGGATAACCTCCTTCGAAGGCAACATTAGTCACCCTTATGGATTGCCCACTTGTGGCTGGTTTCCTGGCACAATCAGAGTCCCCTAGCTTGTGACCTACGTGCACACAGTCATAACACCTAGGCAGGAGACAGGGAGTCCGGGTATTATGAGCCCCGATGTACACCAATATAGACCTAGGTAGTTGCACGACCTTCCACCTACATTTGTCGTACCTTGCTCTTCATAACAGCTCTGGTGCTGACCTTTTACCTAGACAGGTGCTGAATAAATATTGTGTGGTTTTCTTCTAAAAGTGGCCTCATTTAATATGCATAAGGATTCTTAGCATCACAGCAGGATTACCATCTTCTACATAATAACTCTGCACAAAAGTCAGCACTATCGTCATTCTCGGCCGACAGGTCCACAGTACCATGACCCATCTAGATAGAACTCCTGAAGGTACCTTTTGGGTACATAAGTACCATATTTTCCCTGGGCAAACCAGAGGAGAATCTTCCATGCTGACACGAGACGCTGAAGTCCCTGCACACAGATACTCCAGCATGCAGTGGTCTGACATCCCTTGCGAGGTGTCCAACTCGAGACCAAGACAGGGTACTTCATTCTCTTTCATCAGATTATGGGGTTGGCTCCTTCCTATGGGGATTCTTGGCTATACACCTACATACATGCTGGGTACACTTAGGTACATTTAGTTAGGGTTTTCATCTTAGGAGTACTCATGATTACTGCCATGCATCTATATGCCTGAATATATTCACTGTTTTAGCACTATGGTAGAATGTTACCTTTTATTTACTCTGTTGTTGGTTTTATAATTGTATATATCTGCTTCTGTCTAATGGTTGTTGCAGCATATGTATTTTATAGTAGAATGAGGCTGGTTCAATAAATGCTTATTGAAAACGTCCCCACCGTTTATTCTGTGTATCTCTCTGAGACAAAGTGAGCACGAGTGACTGAGCGAAAAGTACTGTAGTGTTTGCATGATTCCTATGGGGTCAGAGTTGTCATGTGTGATAGTTGTCAGAAACTATTTGCTCCTTGGTAAGGTTGTGGGGCTTATAGTGGCACTGTGAGCTAACTGATCTACAGACTAACATATCCTTCGGGTGTCTGGAATCAATCTGGACACCAATCCCATAGTTTATGTTGTCTAAGCATGCAGATCCTATATAGATTTGTAGGAACTACACATTTCGCCCATCAGAACCTCTCCCCTGGTGTTCTGTAGGGGTATGGGAATCTGTTCCCTCCAAACTCTTTTTGGGCACTTTGGGGAACTTCTGTGTGAAATCCTGGTGTTCCCACTCTCTCCACTGAGGGCGCCCTGAAACACCTTTACCAAGTTCTTTGGGCACAGTGAGCTTGATATCCAATATGTGATAGCTCAACTCTATAAAACAGCTACTTAAATTGTGCTCCATCATAAAGAAATTGTAAAGCCCATTGCAATCATTCACTATGCTGCCTTTCACCTAACCATCCAGAGCTTTAGAGAAAGAATCCTAAAAAACAATCCATAATTAGCTTCTTTGCTTTGGCTATCCCAGAACAGGAACGCAAGCAACCCAGGACAATGTTGCCCTTGTTATGGGCTCAGCGCATCAGCTGACTATAGTTTGGTTCCGGTTACACATTGTGTACGGGACCCACTGTGATTTCAAAGAGACAGAGGACCGGAGACCTGCCCCCAGGCAGACCCCTAGATGACATAAACAAAGTGTGTTACCCTTGAGGGAGAGCGGTGGTTCCCTTCCAAAAGTTGTGGACTTCCAGGCACCTTTTCAGTCTCAGGGTACAGACTCTGTACTGAAAGGCCAGTCTCAGGATACCATCTCTGAGGTGGCAGGAATACAATTGGAAGGAGGGTGCTCTGCTTCAACCTTTACGAGTCTCTGCTTTGAAAACAAACAAACCGTCTATTCACTCTTGATGAAACACATGGAAATGGCAATTTAGACAATAATTTGGCTTTTAGGTCTTCATAGAGGTACTCCACTCTTTAAGGTTTGGTAACTATCAACGAATTTACTATCCATTTTGGACGCACTGTGCAAACCAACCACCGCTAAAATGTTAGTGAATCCAACCACAGATGCAAAAAATCTGCAGAAAACTCCCATCATTGTGATACAAGTTGGTGGATGGTATGTTAGTGGTAATAATGACAACCAACAGTGCACCCACATTACTGAGATTCCACTACATTGATATATAATCCCAGGTGAGTCTATTGAAAATACAGTTACAGAACATACCACTACATTGAACAAGGTCATTATAATTGTAAGTGTTAGGGTTGGGGTATGGGTAGCATTTGTTTGACGGTTAGTGCTAGGTTTAGGATTTGCATTAGAGACGGGTTTAGGCTTGGGGTAGGTTTAATGTTAGGTTTAAGATCAGGCTTATTGTTAGAGTTCAGATTAGTATGGGGTTTATGATTAGATAAATACTAATGATAAGGGGCAGGGTTAGGTTTATGGGTAGCCGTAGAATTTATGTTATGGGCAGGATTGTACTATGGGTTATGGTTCATGGTGGGAAAAAGGAGGACACTTCACCTTAGGTTTGAGGTAAGAAATAGATATGGTAAGGTTTACCTTTAGGTTTAGGGTTGGATTTGAGGTTCAGGTAATATTATGTTTTAGATGTTAAGCTGAAGATTAAAGTTAGACAAGTGGTAATGGTCATAATTTCCACAACAAATATATGTCACTGGTAGGTCTACCAAACATTATGAAGTGGGCATGGTGCACAATAGTTACTACATTACAAGAATTCCAAAATATATAGGCAAACACAACCACATACATTATGTATATGCGTTTTAACGTCACAATTGGTTAATTGGTGCTATCCTAAGGATATAAAGTAGGCTCTCATCCACCAAAGTTCCTCCTGAAAAGGAGTCCCTACAGACTCCTATTCTTCCTCTCGTCTGATAGGTCAATAGACAGGTTATTGGTTACCTTTCTAGAGACAGTTTTGCCAGCTGAAATAGAGAAGCACTTCTGAGTCCAAGAGAATCAAATCCAGACGACCATCCCTCAAAGTGATCTCTTCTATTCCTAGGTCGGTGGCCCGGGAACATCTATAAAGTGCAGCTGACATACAAGGAACCACTGGAAGATGTCCCTGGGCAGGAAGCAAAATTATTAATCACCAGGCATCCTTCGCCATATCCAAGGGAGTCTTTCCTTGGGACAGGATCCCTGCCCGGAAATTCGGGATGTTATAGATGTTACCTATAGATGAACCCAGGACTCTTCCAATCCAGTATTGCTCTTTGTCTGATGCCTTGACAGACCCTATGGTTAGAAGCTATTGCCTGCTCTACTGTCTCTTTCACTGGATACTTCCTTTGTAACAGCCAGGATGCTGAGTCCTTTGGGAGAGCATGGCCTTCATTTATTAGACATGTTTTAGATCACTTCATGAGCTGCAATATCAGGCGCTAGTGCCATTAAACAGTGCTTCCTACCTTTCGTAGTGTGAGGAAGGCTTCTCAGCACATGCCCTTTGTGCTTGTGCATGTGTACTGACTCGTTCAGATCTCCACAGCCTTGGCAGGTCGACCATGCACCTCATTTGGGATCCTCCACTTGAACCTCTGCTCCAAATGCTATATAGATGTAAATCAATATTCAGAGCACGATATTCTGTACCTACACCTTCTTTATATGGAGTGTATTATAGACAGCACGGGGCAGGGTGTCGCTCTCATACTCTGGCACTTGATAGTTCTTTCGTTAAGTTGAGTGTTGTTCACATCAGAATATTCAGCGAAAGTGTCTCCACTTGGTATTTGAGTGGAAACCAAGATTTTCAGTCTATATTTTGGCCCACAATGTGTTTTCTTTCTTATGCACATGCACAAGCACACACAGGCCAAAATGTATCACGCCTTTACTTTGTCTTTGTGTCACTCAAGTTGACGCAAAGAAAATGCAAAGGTTTCAGTAATATTTGTAATGCCATGCTAGGGGTGATTTGCACCGCTTTCCATTGTTTTCTAAAGAAATCTAACGCAATTCAGTGGCAAAGAATCATTACATATCAAGATGAGCAGAGTTCAGTGGGTGATGCCACCTATGGATGTGTGAGCATTCCCAGATGTACTAAAGCTAGTAAACGTGGGAAAGCGTCAAACACTATGCCTTCCTCAGTAAGGAGTAACAAGGAGAAGTTACTCCCACTTTATATACTTGATGCATTCTATATCATACGTAGAAAAAGGGAAATGCCTGTATTGATTGTTTTTGTGGAAGAAGGTGTCTTTTAAAGGAGCAAAAACCGCTGAAGCAATAAGGCACTAGTATCTCTAGCTGCAATGTGGATTAACGAGTCAGACTCCAGACAAAAGGTACTGCCTTTGTGCATCTGTTATTAAAGTGCATTAAATTCCCCTGAGATAGTGTGGGACAGAGAACGCTCGAAAGGAAATTATATAGGTTTTTAAGTTGTCCAATATCCTGAGCACTCCAGGCTAAACAATTGTACATATGTATTTCTAAGAAAAGGAGGTACTTGATAGGGGTTTTCAAATTTGCATAGTTTTCCTTTCATTTGCTTCCCAGATTATTTTCTTCTTGCCATTACTAAAAAACATTACCTGTAGCATTGTGCTGCAAGTTGGTGTTCACAGTAACATCTGGACTATCACACTTCTTTTGTTATTTCCAGAAAAAAAAAATTGTCAACCCAACCTCCATCCATTTACAAAGTTGCAAGGAAAATCGTTGTAAAGTTACCTCATGAGGAAACATACCATCCATGTTCAGTACCAACAAGCAGTCGCTAGAAAATATTGATAAAAACTTTACACACCCCTTGTACTTTTTTCCTAATGGTTTATAAATGACAAGTCGTGTAATTGCCTTGGTAACTCTTTTAAGATTTGATTTTCTCACGAACGAGACAATGGTTTTCAATCATTTTGAATATGTTGTCGATTTTTATATTTCTGTCTCCTCTGACATGGTATTGAGATCAACGGTTTCTTTATAAATGTGCAAAGTAAAAGTAGAAATCGTGAACAAAAAATGCTCACTCAAGTAGCAGAAGAATCATCAGACGTGCGTGCACGTGGGTAGGCAATGTGATGGAATAACAAAAACAGACATCATTGTCAGATACTCATTCTGTCCCTGTCCTCCTCAAAATCAGATAACAAAACACCCCTTTAATGATGAATTTCACGTCTCATCCAGTGCTTAATTTGTAAAGAATGAGTGAGGGTGGCCAAAGCTCAGCGCAGTAGCTCGTGCCAGTGATATTAATTGCGAATACCAAGGCTGCGTAGTCTTGAATCCACCCCATGCCTCTTTCATCACTTCAAGACACTCCATGGTCCTTTACCTTATGAAAAGGGGGGGCCCTCGGCCCCCCCGCACGCATGGCGGCGCGGCGACCGTCGCCCCCCCTTACACCAGGGGTCTCTCGGTGGTGGGGGCGGGCCCTGGGGGCGCGACCCACCACCGATTGGCCGGCGGCCTCCCTGACCCGGATACAGAGTTAGAAGGTCCGGGTCAGGGGGGGCGGGCTACAGGAGGGGCGGGCCGGGGGGGCGTGCCCCCCCCCGCCTGGCCCCTCGGGAATAAGAGGCGGGGAGCGCCCAGGAGACCCCCTTGTCCCTGGACGCTCCCCCGCATTACGGTGTGCCCCGCGCTCGGGGCTTCTTTGTTTTGGCCAAAAGCCTGGGGGAGCGCGGGAAGCGGCCTCTTTGTGCCCGCGCTCCCAGGCCCGCTCCTCGCCCCACCGTGGGGCTGTGTAATTTTCTTTTCCTTTTTCGTTTCTGCAGGTTATAAGGGCGGCGTGAGAACGTTTGGACGTCCGGCGGATCGTGGAGCTCCTTAAAGTGCTTTAATGCTGCATCGATGGGCGAGCGTGGAAGTGGCCACCCCCAGTTTGCGGTGACACGACCCGCGGTATGAGGAGAGGCGCCGGGCTTGGCGTGCGACAAATGCGGTGATGGGCCTGTCGGCGGAGAAGGCAACTCGCTTCGGAGGAACAGCTGCGTCGGTCAGCTGCGGTGCGAACAGCTGCCTCCACCCACCGCTTCCTTTTATTGATGGTGAGTTGGTTGGCAGCGTAATTTATGTCGCATTGTTTTGGACATTTCGAATGTGTGCTTCGTGTTGCACGGCAGGTTAGATCAGTCGTTAAAGTCAGGTGCTCATACACCCAAGTTCGTGGGTTCGATCCACATACGGGCCAGTACCTCGAAATCGTAAAAAACGAGATATGTAATTTAAATGTGTATTCATATATGAGATGGCGTTTGAAATAACACCTTATTGGCGTGTTTGTTTTACGAATAATTGATGCTTCTGCCCGGAATTACGTTTGTTCACAACTACTCACAAATGACTGGATACCTGCCTACCGTTTAACTAGACATTGTATGCCCGAGTTGCAGCGTTCGGTGCTCGAAGCCCTGATAGCTCCGTCGGTAGAGCATCAGACTTTGAAGCTAGGGGTCCAGGGTCCAATTCCCTGTTCGGGCGCATAGCAATTTTAAGAATGGATTGAGTGCAGATTAATACGTGTTGCACTTTCTTTCAAAAATGAATGTGCTTTCCATTACTATGACTATAATTCACACTTGAATGCATGTCCGCTTAATGATGGCATTTTTCTGGAAGACATGCTGTGAACTCTTTTGATACAGTCCGGCAAGCGAGGGAAAGGCAATTGCAATTAGCGTAAAATCACAGCTAGGCAGGAAGTGTATCTAGCATGACTAAGGGGTTTTTCTTCGATGCGATGGCTTGCTAGGCGATCCGCACCCCAAATTATGAGGAACACCTGATGATCACCTAGTGATGGCACTTAATTTTGAGGGTTTCCTCAGAGTGTAGGCTCTGTAGGGCACAGACGGTGAGACGAGGGAAACCGCCGGACTATGAAGAGCACATGAGCGCAAACGCAGTGTGCTTTGGGGCACCTGAATTAGTAATTTAAAACGTAATGTGGACGACACGTACTGTTTCCTCTGGGCAGCACCGTGTATCTAACTTCAAACTTCTGCATTAGGGACTGTTACCGAGGACCCAGATATGCAAAGCTTTTGATAGCCAAGGGTTATAAATATCCATGTCGGGGGAAGCCTTTTGTAATGTTATGATGTTACCGAGTTTAAAAAAAAAAAAAAAAAAAAAAAAATCTCCTTACAGAAATATTGGCCTGCGCATGAACCATCAATGCACATTTTCCCTTAAATATGCTAGAGGTGGAATTAGTAAAATGACCCAGTTGAACATCCGGTGGAAAATGTGCTTGGGTGAATTTAAGAATTTAATGCACGTCAAATTTAATGTAGGGAGGTACTTCTATTTCAAAAAAAATGTTGAAGGTAGATAATTCTAGACGGTCTTTGCAGGCCTGCTCCTAGTTCTCTGAGAGCCTTGACGTTATTTTATCACATCATGTGATCCTGGCCATATATGTCTACCTTTTTCTACCTTAGCAAAAATTGAGAGAGCATTTAATTTACTTCATCACATCATGTGATCCTGGGCACATGGTTTTGTGAACTTGTACCTTAGCTAACATTGGGAAAGCCTTTACTATAGGTAATCACATCGTGTGACCCTGAGCATATAATTTCATCAACTTGTACCTCAGCTAAAATTGGGAGAATTTCAAAGCAGGCCAACTCACGAAGTATTGTAACTGGTGAATGCCAGGTCTTAATTGGAAAATATTTATGTCGGTAAGGTAATTACCACAATTTTAACAAGTACCAGGCATCCAGGAATTGAAGTTTTGTAAAAATATGCTTAAATGGGAAATATGGTAAAAGCGAACGTTTAAGAAGGCTCCATTTCGCTCTTCGAGCAAGTTAGTCGTTATAATTTTCAGTTGCAGCAGTTCACGAAGGCTTCTCTCCCTGGAATGGCTTCACGTTAAGAATTGTGCGGTTCCCTTTCTGAAACGGGTTATAAATTGTTTAATATGATCGTGTGGGTCCTTCCGGTCATTGTTTACAGTGAGGGCGTCTGAGCGCTTCCCAAACGAACAGGAAATTAGTAATGTACAAAGTACAAAACAGACGACAAGTTACATGAAGTAAAAGTGACAATTGTGAGCGATACAAACCCATGAGGTAGCGCCGAGGTGTCTTGATGGGGGCAGAATAGCTCAATGGGTTAGAGCGCATTGCTAATAACTACAAGGTCACGGGTTCGGATCCCGTGCCGATAACTGTTCCCCTTGCCTGAGGAGGGGCTGCAGTTCATAAATCACAACCTTTCTAACATTACACAGTGAGCTAGGAAGGACGGGTGTCTCCTGCATCATGTATCCCTCACTATCCCGTACAGGCCCACTGGCACTATGTGATTCTGCTGCCACTGCAATTGTTTCGCATAGTGCTGGATCGGCTACATTTGCCAAATATTACATCTTCTGCTGCATAATTTACAAGTTGTACTTAGCTCAAACTGAACAAAAGTTACTAGAAATGCATGTTCCTATGACGCGGAATGCACTTTGCAAAAGCTGACTGTTCACCTTTCAAGTGCATGTTGTGTATTGGGGTGTTAAATTAATACTTATAAGATAAGACCGTTTATCCAGATAGTGTTAAGATGGGAACATATGACAGAACAAAGAACTGGTGTGGCCCTGTTTTTAAGTAACACACACTGTTCATCGGTTTACACACACAATTTATTTTCAATGTATAAGGCGTATGCGTAATGTGAAGTGCTCTGACACCCTGCATTGAGATGAGTAGCACTAGGAAAAGAAAAGTAATTGTGGGTTTTTAAAGTGGAATATGAGTAAATACTCGGACGAAAAAACACATCTGACATTCTTGACTATGCATGCATATTCCCATATAGCGGCACGGGAAAAAGGCGAAACAATGCCTCTTTTAGGTACTGGGAAGACAAGATTCAGCTGTGTGCCTTTGTTTCGCCTCCATTGTATTTACATCTAGGTGTGAGGCTCCAGATGGCTCCCAGCCAAGATACTTTGGGGAGTACACCACACAATGATGACGGTCTGGATAGCCGAAAGAGGGTTATACGGCTGCTTTCCTAGTATTAACAGCAGTATTGAGGGCCAACGATACAAACAAGTTTGGGTAGGCACCCCACCAAGGCCCCACAATTTTTAGCGTTTCCAAGGGAATCCACTGTAATTCAATGGTACAGGGCACGTATCAGAGGCAGAACGCAAACACTCTGCGTCCATGTTGGGCACACCAACTGGTTTCTGAGCTGCAGAGCACAAAGAATAGTAATTTGGGTGTTCATTCCGGGGCTTCTTCATTGATGTCCCCCAGGCACTTGCAATATTTTATCCAAGCCATGATTGCTGCTTATTTATCTTACGTGAGGAACAGCCATTGACACAAGTCAAATTTTGACACTCTAGAATTACTATCATTGGCGTCTGCTGAGGGGATAGTTAGAATATTAATGGAACGATTCACGAATAGGGTATTCCCCCTTCTCTTGGGGTCCTCCTGGGGATTAATACACATCTGAGGGTAGGGCTTGACAAGACTGAGAAAGCCAGTTTCCCAGGTTCCACATTCCGCTGCAAGCCAAAGCAGTAAGTCATACAAGGGACGTATTTCATTGTAAAGGTAACGGACATCTGAGGTGCTGTTCACTGTTCTAGGGGGGGACATTGCACCAGTCCAATTGACTATTCGTTGAGGATAGGTAAAGTCAACATTATTAGTAAGCTATCTTATTGGTAGCTGTTTGGCGTGCTGCCTTCAGGCTAAGTCTTGAAGGAATGTAGAGCAGCTTGTTTTACCGGTCTATAATCTCATAAAAAAGAACAGGTGTATAACAAATATATGTATTTGTTCTAAAACACATCCCTTTAGTTCCTTTCCGGGGCTAAAGGCATGGAATTACAGTCAGTAAACTTATTTAACATACAAGTAAATTGGCACAATATACGTTGAGCCTATGATGAGATTAGAGGCGAATAATTACAGTGTGTAAACTTATATAGCACACAGTGATTTAGCACCATATACGTTGAGCTCTAGGGGTGTACCAAAGCCATATATCAATAATGTGGTGGGGGAACCACGAATGCCATTGAGACAGGGCCTAGAGCCTGTAGAGAGACTACTTGGGGTCCTGATAACCATACACACCCTGATGTCACACCTAAAGGGTGCCCAAGAGCCTAGGTGCGGCATCACATAGGTCTGGGGATGCATGTGATCATGTCCGGTTGGCTAGGAGGATATTTTCCCAGAAGCCAAAGTGGTGAGCGGAAAGGGTCCTTGGGCCAGCTTATGGTCTCGCGGAGTTAGGGCTTTGCTAATTCTTTTTAGCTAAAGACTGTGACGCTGCACTGTTAAGTAGACTGTTTTGTTTTTTACACATAGATTCTATGCATAAAGACGTGGGTAGGAAACCAGTATTAAGAGGCGAGGTCCTCGCCTACGGCACAAGTCTCTTGGGTAACGATGATTTTAAAAAATAGGAAGCCAATTTACAGCCTACCATGGTTAGGGCGGCGCTGATCCTATGCTTAACGACATAGGTGCTGCACTAGCAAACAGACAAACGGAGGCTATGCTTAAGATTTACTGTCGACGTGTTAATATGTAGTGATACAGCACTAAGATTATGTAAAACTTAGCAACTGATGGTAATGTAAGTCTAACGCGTGTACAGCAGTTATCGCCGGAAACACTAATGGTGTGTATCTATCTTTCCAATTTATGTATGACCGGGTCCATGGTGGATATCTGGAGTGCTCCACATCACAACTGCTGCAACAGGTGGACAGCCCAAGGGGGGCTTACGTCAGTCACGGCTGGGTCCATGGCGGATATCGGAGGAGTGCTCCACACCGCAACATCAGCAGCGGGTGGACGTCAAAAGGGAAGCATACGTCGAGAAAGAGGACACCAAGTGCCCAAGTATTGCCGGCAGGTGTAAGTGCTACCCATTCCCTAAGGTGGAAGTGGGAATTGTCACCCAGGTTTTCGTGGTCTTTTCCTTTTCTTGCAGTCTCTCAAACCTGTCACGCAGGGGAGGAACTCAGCATTAGAAGTAGAGGAGCTACAATGTGCCAGCACAAGCAACAGGCTGGACACAGGACAGGGAAGAGTCGGTTTGAGGGTCTGTGCCATGGTCAGTTCAGGAACTTCTTTCAGGGACTTTTAGCTCAGCAGCCCAACCCCCTGTCAGTGGTGATACTTCACCTGGGGGGGACAGAATTGGCCAAACTGGCGAGGCAAATACTCATTGGGTTCATCTCCACTGTGGGTGGGTCTTCAGGACTTGCCCGGGTGGCACAGTAGTAGGGTCTCAACTTATCCCGTGGGGGCAGGAACTCGGTCAGGGCGTTGAATCACTCGATAAAGAGGATCAACACACAGAGGGACGAATTATTTCAAGCCCCCCTCGGTTGCAGATGATCCAACATGGGTGTATTTGTTCTACATGGTGAGGGGAGTCCATTTGACGGAGAAAGGAAGGGTCCTGAGGTCTGATGATGTCAGGGCTTGGTTAGAAGGTTTTGCTAAAGTGAGAACTTTCTAGGGTAGGTCTAGGCAGGGGGAGGCCAGATCGTCGGTTAACAATGCTGGCCTGTGGCGGTAAGGTCATTATCGGTGAGCACATATTTGAGGTCTGAGGGGGCGGGCATCATCCTATGGAGGTTCCCGCCCAGGGGGAGGGGCCTGCGGGCCACTCCTAGAACTCCAGGGGCAAGGTAATTCATGCTGCAAAGGAGCGCGGGTAGGAGTAGTTCACGCTTTCCTTAGGCTGGTAGCCACCCCGCGCGCGTATACTCATGACGTCACCGGCCGGCGCAGAGTAAGGGCCCTCCTTCAGTGGGTAAATGGAGTTCAGGGCGTAGACCGGGCAATTCCCGGGGTAACACTGCGCATGCGCACGTCTCATGGGGAGGCGCAGCTTGTAGGACCTGACACCGGTAGTGACCTAGCCATATGGCCAGAAATGTACAAAAATCAAGATGAGGATGTTTTAGACTCGGTTAGGAAACAACATGTATTAGAGTTTTGTTAAGGTCAGGCTCTCAAACTTGTTGACAATAATTTTGTATATAACGTCCTGCTGATTTTTGTATAAATTGTTGATCATGCAATTAAAAACCTTTTTTAATTTCATACTTTAATAAATACGGCCGGGCGACTAGCGCCCGCCTTCCAAAAAGTAAAAACGTCTCGTGTCCCCGTTTCTGGGTGTTGGGTGCCGGTTTGGGGGGGAGGCGGCAGCTAGTCGCTGACCATGCTCTTTTAGGTTCATACTGTGTACATTGCTGTAGGAATTCGTTATATCTCTGGCCATGCTTTTTGTAATTGGAAATACGAAAGCCTGCAGCCATATTTTACAGCTGTGGTATCCCACTGTTATCCATTCATCCCCTCAAGTCTCCCTTCATTTAAATGTTTGTCGGTGCCATAGTTGCCCCTGATTTGTGGGTTCATGACCACCTCCAGTGCTTCCAAGCAGCACCCAGAGTGAGTGTACAAAGCGGCCGTCTGTGCAAGTAAACGCAGTGGGGCGGTGGAGCGGGAGGGGGGAGTTGACAGTCGACGGAAACGGGGAAATTAAATAAATAAATAGGTCCTATGCCATTGTCTGTCGACATCCCCCCGCCCCACCCCATTGCACTTACCTGCACGGATCGATGCTGAGTGTTCAGGTATATGGCGATCCGAAATGTGAAGTCATACCCAGTTCTTCAGACATCTATTTCCCCTCACCCAAATGGAAAGAGCAGGTGTTTGTGTGTGTGCGCGCGCGTGTGTGTGTGTGTGTGTGAGAGAGAGAGAGAGAGAGAGAGACAGAAAGTGTGCACCCAGGTCCATATGTGTGTGCTGTGTGCTTTGTGTGTGGTGGTTGTATTGGTATGGGAGTGTGTGTATATGGGGTGTGGTTGTGTGCCAGTATATGTTTATTGATGTGTGTGTTTTCTGTGACGTGTAGTGTGATTGATGCATTAGTTATGTGTTATGTGTGTAAATCTGAGCGTGGTGTGTGTGCAAATGAAAGGTATTTATGGAAGCTTTTTGGTGTGTGAGCGATTTGGGTCCATGTAAATGTGTGAGTGTGGTGCAGGGCGTTGGTGTGTGTATTATGTGTGTCGAGTCGAGTGTGTGTGGTCTGTGTGTGTTGTGTGTGGAAAAGGATGGTATCACTGCATACCTGTTGAAATGACAGTCATACAATCCCTACTTCTTCCTCTGCAATAATTGATTCAAATTGCCCACTGTCTCCCAAGAGCTGGGACTTGACTGCTCTGAACGCAAACCACAGCACCATCAATGAGTCTTTGTAGCCGGAATACCTGCAATCCTAGCCAGTGGCATATACATTCAGCCTCGCCTTCTAGAATGCAAGGATCTAGTGAATGGTAAAATAATAGGATTCACTTGAATTATCACGTCATGGTTACTATACCTGATGCTACATCTTCTCATATTTTCTAGTTCTCCAAAGAAGCTACCACACCAGCAGGTGTGGGTCATAATTGTTTATAGTACTTGCGTTGAAAGACCATTTTGCATCGTTTAGCTATCACCATTAACATGTGAAATCTGTATGTGCAGATGGTAATTTTCTTTCTATGTTTCTTTTAAAATGTTTCCACCTGGCAGTGCTTAGACATTTTTTAGAAGCTGTTCAAAGAGTGGAAAGCATGGTATGCTTCAAAAGTTACATCGTAAAATCCTTAATGATTCCCTTAACATAGGTTTTTATCAGGGTTATGCCAAAATCGCTAGTTTGCTTTTGCACAATTACTCAACTTTTGGGAACATTACACAAAATGGCGCATAATTACATGAAAGGTAAATCCATCATTTAGCTCAGTATTATGCACAAAATGTACCATTGTGCCAATTCTTGATGAGAGGATTCATTTTGGAGTGAAAAAATAGGTTGAAAAATACAATTGCTGCGAACAATATCCATTAGTGTCTGGTTATTCAAAATGTTCCCGTGCTCCTGCACTAATATTCTATCACTAAGGCCAGTGTAATTACGCGACGAGGCATACTGGCATAATTGCAGGGATTTCATGTAACTAGCACTACTTGAAATCCCCAAAATAAACAAGATCACAATTTAAAGGCCTTGTTTTTCATGCACAAGAAAGCTCAATTTCCTCAATATTGTTTTTGCAGCTTATCTGAAGGTAGAGTACTTTAATGCATCACAGTGGAAATATAAAGCCTTCTTATTGCAGACCTTACATCTATTGTAATTTTAGTTTTTTCCTCCTGTACTCCTAAATGTGTTGCATTGATG
Source organism: Lissotriton helveticus (assembly GCF_964261635.1). Lineage (NCBI taxonomy): Eukaryota > Metazoa > Chordata > Amphibia > Caudata > Salamandridae > Lissotriton > Lissotriton helveticus. The sequence continues at coordinate 947,966,448 of NC_136068.1, forward strand.
TTCTCCAAACTTCTCACCCCCTCCACCCCCAAAGCTTCTACCTAAAAAATAATGTTTGGTGAGTTTTTAATTCAGGGAGACTTTACACACTGAGGGGCCGATTCCGATACGGTAAACTAATCCGTATGACCGAATCGAATCCGTAGCCCTTTCCGTATGACTCGTCCAATTACTGTCCGAATGCCGTAGTACGATTCGTATGAAAAACATACGACCAACTTCTTTTGAACCGTACGAATAGCAAGGGAAAATCCGTACGACACGGACCCTCAAAATGAACCATACAAATCGTATACATGTTGTACGACCCGACAAGTACGATCCAGACTGGGGAATCAGAATGCGATTCGTACGGAAAACATCGCGTATGAGCGAGTCGTATAACTATTGGAATGGAGCCATGAGCGAGTGTGTGTACCATACCCCGTATACATACCATACCCCGTATACGCACCGTACCCCGGCTTTCATGGCGTGTGTATGCACAGTACCCCGTGTACGCACCATACCCTGGCATTCATGGCATGTGTACGCACCGTACCCTGGCATTCATGGCATGTGTACGCACCGTACCCGTGTACGCACCGTACCCCGGCATTCATGGTGTGTGTACGCACTGTACCCCGGCATTTATGGTGTGTACGTCACGTACCGGGGATGCGGTTCGTGTCGGACTCTGCCTTTCCGGGCGTTTTGCGCTCCCGTAGAAAAAGAGTCGTACGGAGTGTCACAGAGACGAATCGTACTTGCTGGGCCGGAAACTGCTGCCTAATTATGTACGGACGTCGCTTACTGCATGTTCCAGATACAAATTGCACGTATTCTTTAGTCGTACAGTTTCAGTACGATTCGTACGGAGATCTGCTTTGGATCCGAATCGTATTTCATCGTACGAAGGGGGACGTTTACGGGTACGATTCGTATGGGAATTACGCTCCGTACGGCTATTTGTAAAGGGATTTTACCAAATCGGAATCGGCCCCGAGTGTATATCACTCTTTGTTTTATGTGCTCATATAATTGTCCTAAAATCCAAGGTGCTGAATTGTAAACATTCTGGTGACTACAGCGAACAAGACGTTCAAGGGCATTTGTTATTGCGAGTGTTGGCATAGACTTAGTCAGTTTTACAAGAACCTCATTATAAACATACTGCATATGCAGGAATTTCATTTCTGGATTTACCATTTCCAGGAAGATAAGTAAGTGAGTGATGCAAATTTAGCACCCCTTACAAGTAGTCCCCAGAGGATAAGGAATAACCTTATGAGTCTGGATTTCAGCACTAATTTCCACATTTCTTTCCCAAATCTTCACCATTTTTCAGGGAAAAATCCCTCCAGTTTTGACCTGGTGAATTTCTTCCCAGAACAACCCATGGTAATCATGGAAGTTACCAGCTGAATCAGGGACTTAGGGAAGCTTCCCATGTCGGGCCTCAGTGGCACCTTACATACCAGTCACCATCTCTGACTGGGACTGAGAAGAAGATAAAGTAATTGACAGACACAAATAAATAAAAAACATAATTGAGGCCGTTAGGGAAACAATAAACAATTGTGTCAACAATTAAATTAGGCTAAGGCTGTTGACATTTGAGCCTTAGCATCATGAATACCGTGGCAACACAATGTAATCCGTGTTTTTACTCTCCCACTCCAACCTCTGAGAGATTCCACATGCCAATGTAGAGAAAGAAACGGAATGTGCAAGTACTAATGCTTCACTCTTGAGAAGACAGAGGAAGTGCTAATCAAGGGTTTAAGCAATTAAAGGCAGTGCCTACTGCAGTGTAATTATTTTACATTAAACAGACAGAGAGAAACACCTTCACCTTCAGCCTGTGAATCTCCCCTATCTAGGATATTCAAAAAGTACAAAAGATCGAGCTACTCATTTTCTATGTGTCGGAGACTTAAGACTCTCAAAGAGGATAAAAGCCCACATATCATTCTTGGACAGCGGGGTACTAACTGATTAAAAGATGTTTGTGAAAAGCCAGGCCCATTTTGTGTTTTACCTTTCAATGGGCTGAAACATTTCACAGATGATTGGTTGGCAAGCTCTCATTGCTGTAGCACTTTAATTAGAATGAGCAATAATGTGCACCAAGGCAGATAAGTCATTCATGCCCTGTGCTTCAATGAGTCCTGCGCTTCAATGAGTACAGACTCTGGTGGTCCTGGATAAATGGTCATTATGATAGTGTCCTCCATACAACCATCCCTAAGAATCTAGCACATCAGACAAACATGAAACGTGACTGACTCTGCCCCAGTTCTACCAGGGTTCAGACATATCAGTTTGTCTGTACACCTCCTGGCATGTGACATGACTTATCCGAGCCCTGATGAGTTTTCCCTGATGTCATCTTGATGGTAAATATCCAAATGCTAATCTGACTTTAAGCACAGATGACCTTTCATATAATGGCACCAGTGTGTCAAGATTTCAAATGTTGTACTTGTAGTTCGTTCAAGCTGAGTTTTCTGTATGTGATGGAGTTGACATTTTTCAACATGCTAGCTGTATTGCTGTTTTTGCAATCTTCTGCAAATGCTGCCCAGTTTTAGATCAGATAGACCCTCTGGCCAAGCGCAGGCTCATTGCCATTTTAACAATTTGAGACAGGGAACCAAGGGGCATATTCACAAGGAATCATCTCCGAATTATCCCCACTTTAACACATTAAAAGTGGTGATAGAATTAACACCCCATTCACAAGTTGTGCAAACTGCAGACATCACCAGAATTCTCACGATAACATCCCCAAAACCGAACACCACGACGGACACAACCAACTAACGCTATTGAGATGCAGAGTAGGCTTTCCCGTGCAGAAACCCACAAAAAACCAGCAACACCACATTAACGAACTGAGAGATCTGCGAAGTGAACCGAAAACACGCGATAAGCCAAGTTAGCTGCAGGTATTTAACATCAGCCTCAAGCAGGTGTAAAACCGGAAGGACTACCTACCGTAGGCAAAGGAGCCCCGCACACAGCCACACGCGAAGGACGAATGACTCCATGGAGCTACTCATCATGCAGCTCGGAGCCCCAACAGGGCCACAACACCCACGCCACTGTGAGAAGTTGGCCTGGCATATGCTGTCCACTATTCTAGTGGGCACCTTGCACCAGTCCAAATGACCCTAGGTTAAAGATGCTAGGTTAAAGACAACCTTTATAGAAAGCTATCCTAGGGGTAGCTGTGGAGAGCAGCCTTCAGGCTAAGTCTTGGAGGAATGTAAAGAAGCTTGTTTTACCAGTCTATAATCTTGTGAATGACCAAATGAAAGGAGAACCACACCAGGTATATTTTTAAAATATATGTATCTATTCTAAACACATCCCTCTAGTCTCTTTATAAGGCTAGAGGCAAAAGTACATTTGATAAACTTAAGAGCACACAGTAAATTAGCACAATATACATTGAGCCCTAGGGGATTACAAACCATATATTAAGAAAGTGGTATAAGAACCACAACTTGCATAGATACAAGGCCTAAAGCCTTCAGAACCTCTGAGACCACCAGGAACCGTCCAAGGTAGTGACACAGGGGACCCACGGGGGAAGCGTACAGTGTCTAAACACAGCCGCGAATCACCTTTAACTTCTATGGGAAAAGTCCCTGTTGGAATTTTAAGGATCAAGGACACTTAGAAGAGGACTTGGAGCAAACCCCTTTAGAACTAGGAGGTTCTAGAGTCAACACCCAAGTGAGCACCGGAGTACTCGAGTTACCTCACCCAGGGAAGCCAGGTGCATAGGTGTCTTTTGATGTCGGGTTTCGTCGTTGAATTCAATGGCGATCTGCTGCAAAAGTGCTGCTAGCAACCAAGTAGAAAGTGTCCACAGTGATCCAAGCCTGGATCAAAGATGAGAAGAACCTGAAAGCAGAGGGGACAGAGTCTGGGTCACTAGCCAGTGACCAGGAAAGCGATGAGTGGATGCCCACTGATGTTGGGTGCTTGCAGGTGAAGAAGGTGAAGCTTGACTCTTCAGCCATGAGGACCAGGAGGTGTCGACGACAACCAGGTGCTGGATTCCAGTTGTCCCACAAAGGAGGTCGAGTGCTGCGGTGTCCGTGCCCGGATTGGACCCAACAAGCCTTGGCAACAGCAACCCACGCAGAAAGCAGAGATTGGCTTAGGAGAAGACCAGCAAGGTCTGAGGAACTCACCCTTTGGTGAGGAGTCAGGGCACATTTGGCGCAACCAGGAAAGCCCACAGAAAAGTAGAGTTACCTTTGAGGGGACCCACCAATCGATGGACCAGGGATCACAAAGGAGCCTCGAGCTGAAATGCAAGGAGCAGACCCACGGAACACTCGTGGCGTGTAGGCCCATAATCTCTGGTGAAGATGGTGCTTGGGGCTTGGGCTGCAAGTAACCCAATGCACAAATTCAGGTAAATTCAGGAAGTTGATGCACTAGCAAATGTGCACAGTGTCCAGGAGTTCCGGTCCCACATCACTCGTGAGGGCTGCGGGTCTCAGCTTTGCTGGGATCTCGTGTCGGCGTCTGAGATGTCTGGAAGTTTGTGTCCTGTGTCACAAATACTTCAGAGTCCGGCAGGAGCTTCGAAAATGCAGACCAGCAAGATGCTTTGTTGGTGTCACTTTGAGCAGAGTAGTCACTCCTTGACCCCAAGGGAGATTCTTCCATCCTCTAGTCTTGAGTAGAGAGTCGAAGTTCCAGGATTCAGTATCAGAGTTTCATCCAGGTGTAATCTAAAGTCCTGTTGCCAAGGTTCCCTCTTATACTGAGAAAAGCGGTTGGACATACTCTGCAGACCCACCTATGGGAGTGTTTGGAAAGAGGGGTGACTACACCCATTTCCTATGTCCAGTTTCATGCCAGAGCAGGGGCTGGTAACCCCTGCAACCGGTTTAAACTGGGCTATGCACAGGGACACCGAGTGTGCCCCCAGTGCAGACATTAAAGCACTCTGAAAGTGCACACACCCAGCCCCAGTACACTAAAGCCTGTCTGGGAGGTGGTTACACCTCCCTGTGATAGAAAACCTTTTGTCCAGGCCTCCCTTGCCGGAATTTTGGTCAGCAGCAGGAGGCCAGACTCGTGTCTGAGGCTGTAACATCCATTTTGTGATGCTGGGGCTCGTTTAAACTATTACCGGGCAGACCAGTGTGTACATGTCTTCTCCCTCTAGAAGGGTGGAATTCTACCCCCGCCGCCAGGACTGGCAGGGAGGTAGGATTCCAAAGTGTTTAACACCAAACACGACATGTTTCCATGCAGCCATTCCAAAGTTAGCATTAACTGCGAGGTTATAATGCACTTAAGAGTGTATGGTCTGGCTGCATCACTGAACAGCCTCAGAGAATAGGCTCCGAAAGCTGCAGAGGGGCCCTGCTCATGCAAGGGCACGCTCTCACACAAAACCAAGCACTCTGCCTTCAGGATTTATAAGTCCTGCCATAGGAGTGACTGATAGACTTATATGTGTCAGTGATTTAAGGTAGATATCTTAGTAAGGGGTGTATGCACCACCTTACCCAGACTGCAGTAGCAGTCCTGTGGTGCCATTTTGGAAGGCTTCCCAGGGCTGGTATATTACATGCATCAACCCATGGTAGGCCTCTGGGGTACCTATGCCCTTAGTACCTAAGGTACCATATACTAGGGACTCACAAGAGTAACCCAGTAACCAATCTGGAGTGTACCTAATGTACATGCAATCAATTTAGCGAGGAAGCAGCTAGGCTGGGGCCCTGAATAGCAGGATCCCAGCCAAACTAAGTCAGAAAGCATCAAAACAACAGGAAAAAAGTGGGGGCAACCATGTAGTCAGATTCCACCTTCCTACATCCACCACCCCCAGGACCGCCACCACCCCCTGTACCCAGACCCACCCCCCCGACCACCACAAAGGCAGCACAGAGTAAGACAGCGGACCCACCGAAAATGCACCACTCTCACAGGCCTAACACCCAAGGAAGTCATCGCACACTACAGGCTCAAAAGGACAATCATTCACCGCATCCTGACCCACATGGCCCAAAGGTTTACGGTCCCAACACAGTGGAGAGCCAACATCCCTCCGCATACAAAGCTGCTGGCTGTGCTGCACCTGTTGGCCTCTGGTACTTTCCAACCAACAACTGCTAGAGTCAGACGGGTCTCACAGCCAGCCCTGTCTGAGTCCATCACACCTATCCTGGATGCCATCCTCAGCTTCATACCCCAGTACCTTCACTTCCCCAACACTGCACAGGAACAGCTGGAGACCAAGCAAGACTTCTACGCCAAAGCTGGATTTCCGGCTGTGTTGGGGGCAATCGACTGCACACATGTCCCACTTGTGCCCCCTGCGGATACTGCACACTACTACTGCAACAGAAAGCATACACATTCGATCAATGTGCAGGCAATAGTGGACCACCGGGGACTCTTCACCAATGTCGTCGCCAACTACCCAGCCAGTGTGCATGATTCATACATCTTCCGTTAGTCCATCATCAACCAGCGCTTCCAGGATGGCACATATGGGACCGGACTGCTGGTTGGTAAATACCAAGTCAACATACCACACATCCCAATGCCGATGCAGCACAATGCACAACTGTGGGGTTGCACACATGACCAAACCATATTTAACATGTCAAACTACATGTACAACTACCAGACACGACCACAACACTCCATGGTCATCCTGGCCTACCACTGCACCCTAAACAGACAGGTGGGGTAGTTGCCAGATCAGCTCATCCCTGCAGGCTGGCGAACACTCACCCCACACACAGCCAGCACAGGCGTCAATGGATTGGTGGCCTTGCCATCACAATCTGCCGAACCAAGTAATGCCTCTTTTCTCCCTGCACTGTCACAGGTGATCAAGGATACGCACTCTGCACTTGGATGATGACACATCTCCGAGATCCGAACACACCCGCCCAGAGGCAGTACAATGCGGCCCACATACACACCAGGGGCATCGTGGAACGCACATTTGGCGTGTTGAAGTCACATTTCAGGTGCTTGGACGGCACAGGTGGGAAGCTCCTGTACAGCCTGGACATCGTGTGCAAGCGGATCATTGCATGTTGTGTGTTGCACAACATCTGTGTTCGCACCAGGGCCCCATGGATCCCAGTTCCAGAAGTACCGGCCGACGATGGTGGTTTTGGGGCAGGTGGCCCACATGCCACTGCAGCAGCAGTAGGAAGGGCCCGTATGAATACCATCATTAACACTTACTTCTCATGAGCACGCAATCATGCGACAGTAGAAAAGGTCCAAATGCACTGCATGTCTGAATACACCATTTTGCAGGTCTCAGCTTGTACTTGTACATTTTGATGTTACTTTTCCCTGCATTCCAGATGTGATTTGGCAGGTTGTGCACATTTGCAGAACCAGTTGTGTCCTGTGTTAAAATGTGGTGGGGGTGCTGTTTGACCCGGGATCTTGTCACGGCCGGGGTGCACTCCTGATTGTGTGCGTATGCTGCACAGTGTGTGTGTCGCTCCTGCGGCCAGCCGCAGCCGGTACTGGGAGTACCGGCCGGACGGTGACGTGGGGAGGTGGAGGGGCAGGGTGGAGGGTAGTAATGTATGTATTACGGACTTCAACAGGTAAGTAAATATAAAAATAAATAAAATGAATTTCGTTGCTTGCACTGCATCACCAAATGCGATGAAGTGCGCGCAACGAAATTCGTTTTATTTATTTTTATGTTTACTTACCTGTTAAAGTCCGTAATCCATACATTACTACCCCCCTCTCCACGTCACCGCCCGGCCGGTACTCCCACTACCGGCCGCGGCTGCCTGCGGCTCTGATTTGTCTGTCACTGGTCTCTTTTATGTTGTGTGCCTGTCGGTTCTGTTCTTCCACAGTGCTTGGATGTTGTGGTGTGCATGTTGTCCTCAGCAGTTGGCCAGGGTGCATTAGTCGTACTCCTTTGTTGATGACTTTTGTTGACTGGCATTTTCGGTGTGCTGGTCTTGTACTGTTTTCCTGCATTGCGCCTGAGTATTGCTGCCCTCGCGCTGGTTGTCACTGTTTTCTCATCGCGCTTGTGACCATCACAGGTTTTGTTGCGTTGGGGAATGTGTTTTTAATTGATCTATGTCGCAATGGTTGTCTGGTCAAGGATGGTGCCCTGCCATAAAGAGGGTGGGGTGACCATCATTGTGACCTGGTGGTCCAGTGGCAGAAGGGCAACTAGATCAAGGATTTTTAATGGAAGAACCGGCTGAAAACTGTGCAATTCTGCCATCTCTAAATGGTGCACTTGAACTGAGACTTTGTTGGGGTAGGAGAACTGACAATTTACAGTGGTTCAAGCACTCCACCAAACTTAAAATGCAATCCTTAGTCCTAACAGATTTATTTGATTATGGTTGCAAAAATTTATTAAATCACTCTACCATTCTCCTATGCCATTCTTCCATAGGATAGTCCGGAAGTGGATGATTGAATGGGTTGAATTGTGGCCCTCTACATAGAAGAGACAAGGTTAATCAAGAAGCAGAGGAGAAGGCTACTTTGAATTGCATGCCAAATGTGGAGTTTTCTTTATTGGTTCAGGGAAGAGAGTTTGATAAACCTGTGGAAGGGCGAGATTTTGATCGATACCTTATCACTATTGATCTAAACCTCGATCTGGTCGACTGAACCTTTGTTGCCTGTCATTGAGGGAAGAAAGTGCATCTCTTACCAAGTTAGTTCACCCAATAAAGGACCCCGCTCCAAAAGATCACAAACAACTTCTAGCTTTCAAAAGTTTATTGTAAGGTTAGGATAAGCTGCAAATACAGGCATCTCAGAATGAGATTCACGAGATACACAGGTCCAACTACATACATGTGCTCTCTGAAAGCCCTCAGACGAGCAACGGAAATTACCAGCACAAGTTCTAAGAATAATAAAGCTATCAGCATTGACGCATATTGAGATCTCTCCTTCATTTAAGTTGGAGGGAAACACACAGGTTAGGCTGTCCCTACCCTGCTCTAGATGGTATCCCTACTTAACCAAGTCTCAACCTAACAAAAGGTGTCAGCAGTGAATGACCCCCAAGGGAAGTCACTCTACTCTTAGTCTCTTGGTGAAAACCTATAGTTCTCCAGTCATGACCCCTCTCTGCCTACCCATCCGCTCTCTAAAGGGTCCTCAGGCATCTGCTCTAACTCCACCCAGGGGTGCTGTCCCTAATACAAAACAGTCAACAACATTTGAGACGCCCCTCGTGAGACGCCCCTCACGTGGTGTAGCTTCTGGCTTTTTCCATGCTGCTTTGTATTGGGCCTCATACGTTGGAGTTGACCTTGCTTCTCAGACTCTTCTCCGGCCCGCTGATACCCCTTAAAACATTCCGGAACCCTCCTCCATGTCTGGGCCGTCTTCTGAACAGACCTCTATTCATATTATTTATAATTGGATCCCCCCTTTTCTCTTGCAGACAGACATCTGCAGCCAAGATCCCAACTCTCATAGACTTCCAACAAGTTTCGCAACATTTCTCGGCCCAGACCAGTACGTGTAAATCAATGTTAAAACATTTCAGGCCTACAGCATTTCTCATAATGATTATAGCATTCAACTTCTTCATTAATTAAAGCATGTTAATACTCTTATTCTATTATTCAGTAAACACATCTATAAATCATGGCCCATTAATGCAATGACCAAAACATTAGTGCAATCTATGTCGTGAAAAGAAACACCTTCCCTTCTAGCTCTGGCCCTGAGGCCTACCACATTCTGCGTTTAACCACATGCCATCTTACATTTTAACAGCTACACGACATGGATTCAGGAATAATCACATCTAATAAAATCATATAGTGTCACACATTTCTGTATTAGTTCCACTTCTACTTAAATCTCTACATTAGCTATACATTCAGAATATAATTGCAGATACTACTAGCACTCATGGCATTTCTCCTCATGATTTGTGCTTACTACGGGTAAGTGTGATGCACTCATACATTTAGGTCAGTTTGCGCTCTCTCAGTTCCCCCCTTTGATGACCTCTCGGGGTCATCACTAACATTTAAACTGCAGTTATTGCTAGCATAACTTGTCTCTGCGCTTCCAGAGCCCTCAGACTCCTGTACTGATTATCTTGTATGGCAGCCAATCTCTGCAGCTGCTCTCTTTGGGCCCTTTCTGACCTTTTTGCTCTGTACCATTTGAATACCCTCACCAATCCCCACAATATGATCCCACAGATCAATATTATGATGATAGGTTTTAGTATATACCACACAAAGCTTTTGCCTAGGGTGGAGATCCACCCTCCAACTTCACTCATTCCGTGGCCCACCTTTTCCCAGACATTTTCTCTACTCAAGTCTTCGATCTCCTTGTGAATATCAGTTATGTTCCTAATAACTTTCTCAAGGGGCTTTGAATTGTCTGGAATGTAAGTACAACATTCCTGGACCTTCAAAGCCTTACAGACTCCGCCCTCTTTTGCTAGTAGGACGTCTAACGCAAGACGGTTCTGAAGAACCATAGCCCTTATCGATTGCATCTCTCCTTCTACCAGCATTAAGGACTGAGCAGTGCTGGCAGACAACCTGTCGACGACTGTTGCCAGTCGTCTAATTTTAACATCATTAAGGATTAGTCCCAAAAGAGGGAACACAGCTCCAAAGACATCTCCAACCATTTCTGCATCTCCTATATCTCTCCTTCCCCTCGATGATGTCTTGCCCTCGATGATCTCTAAGTCTTGTGCATGATATATTTTGGGAAAGACAATTGCTAGGTAACATGATCCATACCAGTTGTCAGGTAGTCTCACGTAGGCATTTCTTCCACATACAAAATACACATTTGGAATCACTTGCATTCCCTTCAGGAAATCTTTAGTATAGTACTCTATATTGAAAGCATGTTCACAGCTGACTTCTCCCACGTATACATTTTCGTAATACGTTTTGGCTCGGTGTAGACATAGCTTTCCTCTCTGCGTCTTATCTAAAGCTATTGGACCACTACTACCCTTTCTCTTGTGTGCCTTCTCTTCCTCGGTCCAATCTGTTTTCCATTGTCCTGATTTTTTCAAAATCTTTTGTCTCCTGTAACGATCATCCACCTGCCCTATGAACTTCTTCTCGACTTCTGACACTTTGCATGTCAGGTTATTTCTACGGGCATGTGAAGTATCTAAGGTAATCCAAGGAATGAAGAACTTGGCCAATCTGTCTTCACTCTTCCAGTAGTCCCATTTGTTCATCTGCTTATAATTTGGGACTTCTGGCAACACTGAATCATAGTTGGAGAAATAGTATTCAAAACTATCTCTCCCATAAAATATACTAAGCAATAAGCTACATGTAATGCCATATGTCAGCGGGAGGTGATGATATCTAATGCCTTCATCTACAGACGCCGGCAACTGCATGCAGACGTAACAGTCCTTAACCTCCATGGCATCCACGTATTCATATAAGAGTTTAGCATAAGCATTTGACCTAAAGTCTCCTTGGGACTCATCTACGTGTAACCTGCGGGCTTCTGCAGCTAATAATGCTTTCTCTTGAATGTTTTCCCTTTTCTCACCAGCAACAGTGGGTGTAAGCGTTTCTACAGATTTCACATCAGTTACCTTCGCCTCTTCCTCATGTCCCTTTACATAAGAAATTGTTACCACTAAAGCTATTAATATTATCACTCCTACTATTAGTGTACCTATTATACATTTAGCTCTGCGGTTCTGGGTGCCGGCTTCCATTTCGTCAGACAATATAGCTCTCTCTTATCTTGGCACAAAGTTCTTTTCTTCTCGTTCCTTTACAGTCTCTTTTTACTCTTTTTGTCTTTAGAATCCACACAACTGGAAGCTGACAACCTTCTTCGCAAAGGTCCTTTAACAGTTCAATAAAGACAACCCTAGCCCTTCTCCATCAACTCAAGGGAAGGTCCCTAATATTCTCTGCTTCCTGGGCGCTAGGTAATCTTCTTTTTCTGCTCGCTTTATTTACAAAGTCCTTTAAGCATCTACTATCAGGTTTGTGCCTGCAGCTTCGATAGCAAAGTTCAGTATTTCCAAACGAAGATTGTGCTCTTCATGGGCTGTTATCGTTGTACCAAAGTCGGGGAATTGCAATTCTGAGAGAAACATGTGTTTTAACTTGCTGAGGCGGGGAGGTCTGGGGAGCATGAATGTTAGTGACCCTTCTTGTTCGACTCCGGGTACCAACAGTCGTATTTCCACGGTGACGATGGGCTCAGAACTGGACACCACCACCGCTCGGATCCTCCCTGTCTCCTGTTTCAAAGACATTTGTCGCCAGATATGTCCACTCAGGGGTGGAGTATCTTCTGCTAGGCACACGCACTCTTCTTGACCTTCTTCGGTCCGGTGCTTCAGCGCCCTGAGCACCTTCTTCCGGGTCTGAGTCTTCTGATATCGGAGGAAGGGTTATCTCTGGAGTTGACCTCAGGCTAGAGCTCCTTCTTTGCGGCCAATTAGCTTCTCCACGTGCCCTTCTACTCCTTCTCCTTCTTGTCTGTTCTCGCTCTCTGTCAGACCTGTCAGTGTCTGACTCGTACTCCCAGCTACTTTCTCCTTCTGTAGCGTCGTCTGTTTCGCTGTTGTACTGACCGTCCTCAGCTTGGTCAGACTCGTTCCCTGCTTCCGCTGGCACCTCTACAGCTTGGCTAGCCCCCTCTATGGCTTCTCGGTCCTCTGCTGGACGTCTATCCGAGAGAGGAGCTGTTTCTTCCAGAGGTGCTGGAACCCTTCGCGTATGTGACGCGTGGATCCAATTGGGCAGGCCTCCCACCTTCACAGCCGTGTTCGCGATCAGGATGATCTGGAAGGGCCCACGCCAACGAACATCCAGGCAGCTTCTTCTCACATGTTTTTTCACCAGGACCCAGTCCCCAGGATACAGGTCATGGCACGGGCCCTGGCACGATGGAACCTCGGCAGCCTGCACCTGAAGGGACACAGAATGAATGGCATCAGACAGCCCCTTACAATAGTCCAGGATCATATCATCTGTGATATTTAACAGTGCAGTAGTTGGGACAGATGGCAGCCTCATTGCTCTCCCCATTAACACCTCATGTGGTGACAATCCCGTTCTTCTGTCTGGGGTACTACGAAGGCTCATGAGGACCAATGGCAGGGCGTCAGGCCAACTCAGGGTCGTTGAGGAACACACTTTTGCAATTCTGGCTTTGATCGTGCCATTGATCTGCTCCACAATTCCTGAGGCTTCTGGTCGGTAACTGCAATGCAATTTCTGATCTATGTTCAGAGCCGCACAAATCATCTTCACAAGCTCGCTGTTGAAATGCGTTCCCCTATCTGATTCCAAAGAGGCCGGCACCCCGAAGCGCGGAATGAGTTCCCTAAGCAGTAACTTGGCCACTGTGAGGGTGTCGCACCTACGTGTAGGGTATGCCTCAACCCATCTGGAGAATACACAAACAACCACCAGGACATAGCGGAGGCGGTTGCACCTCGGCATTTCAATGAAATCTATCTGCATTCGATTGAATGGACCTCCAGACCTTCCTATGTGGCTCAGTGCAACTGGTGTTCTTTTCCCTACGTTCAGCTGCTGACAGGTCACACAACGCTGGCACACTGCTTCTGCTGCTATTCTAAACTTAGGATTGTACCAGGTCTGTCTAAACACTCTCAGCATAGCGTCTCTCCCTAGGTGTACGGGACCATGTATGTGTCTGGCCATTGGGCTCACCATCTCATTGGGCAACACTGCTCTGCCATCTGCTGAGACCCAAAAATGGGACTCACCCACTACACATCCTGCCTTTTCCCATGTTTCTTTTTCAAAATCAGGAGCATTTTCTTGCATGGTTGTCAGTTCGTCCCAAGTATCAACAGTTTCCAATATCATGGCTAATTCAGTCCTTACATTTATTCCACCCACTTCCACCTCTGTGAAAGAGTACCCTTGTTCCGCGCAATACCGCGCGACTTCGTCGGCATATCTATTGCCTTTCGAGACGAAGTCCACATTTCTGGTATGTGCGGTGCACTTTACAACTGCGATACCTGCTGGACATTGCAACGCCTCTAACAACAGGCGCACAAACTCTCCATTGCGAATGGGAGAGCCTGAAGAGGTCATGAACCCTCTTTGAGACCATAACTGCCCGTAATCATGAACCACCCCATAACCATATTGGCTGTCGGTGTATATGGTGACTCGAATTTGATTGCTTGCCAAGCAAGCACGTGTCAAGGCAATAATCTCGGCTACCTGAGCGGAGTGTACTCCTTCCAGGCACCCAGCTTCTACAACTCCAGTAATTGTACAAACAGCGTAAGCTGCTCTCAACTGCCCAACTTCGTCTCTTACACATGAGCCATCGACAAAGAAAATTTCGTCTGGGTCGGTCAGTGGCTCATCTACGATGTCGGGTCTGGGTTTGGTGCATAGTTCAGTCACATCGAGGCAGTCATGGTCTGTACATTCATCATCATCCTCGATATCATTTGGGAGTGGCATCAAGGTGGCAGGGTTCAAAACAGAGCATCTCCTGAGGGTCACATTCTCTGCAGCAAGAATAACTTGCTCATAGCGCGTGAGCCTGCTGTTGGTCAGATGCTGTGTTTTGGTCCTGGTCATCAACAGTTCAACAGAATGGGGCACGCACACCTCTAACGGGTGCCCCATGACGATATTTTCACATCTCTCAATGCTGACACCCGTTGCAGCAACGGATTTGAGACATCCGGGCAACGCTGCGGCTACTGGGTCTAAAGTAGCCGAGAAATAAGCAACTGGTCTACGGGCATTCCCATGGATTTGGACTAACACAGACAACGCGCAACCTTCTCTCTCACAACAGTAAAGCAAAAATGGTTTATTGTAATCAGGCATTCCCAATGCCGGAGCACGACACAGGTCCTCTCGCAGCTGTAAGAATGCCATCAAACAGTCTTTGTCCCATGGTACCGGATCGCTCACCTCCTTATGCGTCAGTTTTTGCAAGGGCTTTGCTTTCAGTGAAAAGTTCGCGATCCACTGTCGGCAATAACCCACCATCCCTAGGAACATCCTGACCTCTCTCTGTGTCCTAGGCGCATTCATTTTCATGATCGCCTCTATCCTGTCTGGTGACACCTTTCGTTTGCCTTTCTCTATTCGGTGTCCCAAGTACTGCACTTCTGTCAGGCAGTACTGCAACTTTCCCGGGGACACCTTGTGCCCATTGGCAGCTAGGTGATTTAACAAAGCAATGGAGTCCTCCCTGCAAGCTTCTTCTGTTTCTGACGCCACGAGGCGGTCGTCTATGTACTGGACCAGAACTGACTTCTGGGGCAGCAGTAGACTTTCAAGATTTTTCTTCAAAAGCTGGTTGAAGATCGATGGGCTTTCTGTATACCCCTGAGGAATACGACACCATGTTAGGACGCGACCCTCCAGCTTAAATGCGAAAAGAAAATGGCTTTCTTCGTCCAGAGGGATCGAAAAGAAAGCCTGACAAAGATCAATCACAGTGAACCACTCAGCTTGGAATGGAATCTGAAACAGTATCACTGATGGATTCGGTACCACTGGACAACACGAAACGACTATGTTATTAATCTTTCGGAGGTCCTGCACTATCCGGAATTTCCCATTTGGTTTCTGCAGACCCATAATCGGGGAGTTGCATGGACTACCCACGATTTCTTTCAGTATTCCCTGTTTAATCATGGACTCGATCACGGGTTTTATGCCTGCAATCGTTTCTGGAGTCAATTTATATTGGGGTGTTCTTGGGAACTCAGCATGTGGTTTCACTACAATTTTCACTGGGTCCACCCCTTTGACCAATCCAATCTCTTCCCCAGTGAAATCCCATACTTCTGGTGCCACAGTCTCTCTCAAGTCCCAGGGGAGCTCATCTACTGTCAAAGTAGGGTACAGCTCCACGCATATTCTTGAGTTTGCAACTTTGAAGTCTGCGTCATCATCATTGGTCAATACCTCCACTCCCTGAGGTGTACAGTATATTGTACAATTCAATTTACACAACAGGTCTCTGCCTAGCAGACACACAGGACTTGAATCGCAAACCACAAACTGGTGCTCATCGCTGTACTTCCCTATTTTCACCTGTACCGGTTCTGTCAATTGGCTGGTTATTCTCCTGTTTGCGACCCCCACCACTTGTATGGTCTCTCCAGACATGGGCAGGTCTGGAACTGCAGCTGATCTGATCGTGGATCTAGTGGCTCCTGTGTCCACCAGAAATGTCGTGGGGCACCCTGCTACTTCTGCTTCGACATAGGGTCCCCTCTGGTCCACCTCCAAGGCTGCCCCGAGGGTGCAGTCTTCTCTTTCCACTCTCTGTCCGGTTAATGGGTCCACATAATAGCACTCTTCTCCTTCTACAAACAGGGGCATCTGTCTATAGGTCTTACCCATAGTCCCTACTCGGGGAGGTTGCGGGAACTGGGCTCGGGGAGGAGCCCCCCCCCCTTTGAGCACCTTTCCCTGGTATGGCGTCACCCCTCTTGTAGGCGCGCTCTGGACCTCTTCCTCCTCTATCTCTTGTTCTCCTATCTCTACATTGTAGGGACACTCGCGTTTCCAATGTCCCACCTCGTTACACTGGTGGCACCTAGTCGTTTTCTTCAAGGCAGCTACGTCTATTCTGGGTCTAAAGGTGGAACTCTCCTCATTGCCCTTGTTCTGACTGTACTGCTTCTTTCCTCCTGTACCTGTTCCTTGCTGCTGTTGCTGCTGTCCCCCCTTCCCTGCTGCCTGCATCTGTACCACCATCAATTTTTCTTTTAGTTTCTTAGCCTTGGAGTCTATCTCATCACAGCAGTACCTGGCATATCTCAGTATTTCGTCTAGGGGTTTATTTTGCCAACAAATCAAGTGTTGCTGAATCATTAAACTAATATCCGGTCTCAGTCCCAGGACGAACTTGGACACAAATTGCCCTATGTCTTTTGGATCCATTACATCCAGACCGCTATACTGTTTAAACGCCTTCAGCAATCTCTCGTAATATTCGTGGACTGTCTCTTTGGGTTCCTGTCTAGTTCGGTCTATTCTGACCCAATCTATGTCTTGCATTGGCACTTTCTCTTTCAGCCAAGTCATCACTCTCTCGAATTTTGCCATCACAATCTCGGACGGCCCATTAGTCTTAGCATCTCTCTCCGGCTCCGTTGTGGGCCACTCAGCGCTAACCTTGCATGCTGTCCACAGATCTCCTGGTACTACAATGTCAAACAGCGTGTTCAGATCTATCCATAGGACCTTTGAGATTTTTACAAATCTCTCAACTTGCTTGTACCACTCCACTGGGTTTTCCCGCAATTTGGGGAAGGAGGTGGTAAAAGCAGCTAAATCTCCCCTACTCCAAGGGACATGCACATAGTTCCCATTTGCGACTTCACGCAAAGGGTATGCTCCTATTCCCTGCAGCCTTCCTGGTGTCGTACCAAGCGTGCTTCTCCTGACGGTCCCTTTCTTGGACCACCTCTCTTCCCACTTATCTAGTGCCCTCCATGTCCTTATTCCAGTGATCAGTTCCCTTATGTGCGTTTTCAGCCCGATCGTTCTCCTCTCATCTAGGTCTCGATCTGTGTAATGTAGCCTGTGGTTACCCTGTAATGCTTTGGTTCTTGACAGGTCCACCATATATTTGCCTGCTAGTTCGACTAACTTCTCATGGATTGCTCTCGCCTTTCGAGTGATGTCCTTTGCCATATACAGTATTTCATCCTGCTCATACATTTCCATTCTTTCTAAAGGCAGGGTACCATCTACCATGTCATCCAGGTCTGACCTTAAGCTGGCGACATCGAGTCTCTTGGCTTTTATCTCAGCTCGCAATATGTCTTTCGAAGGGGGCTCACTGGTCTCCCTACCATCCCAACTCCGAGCTCTACGTTTGGGCTCGGGAGAGTTAATGAGTGCTCTCCCTTGCTCCCATCTCTCCAGGTCCCATGCTCGGCCATCCGATCTTGGAAGGTGATGGAACACGGGCCTGTTACCCCCACTCTTGCTCTGCCCACTCTCTCCTTCTTCTCTCCTTTCACCGTACGCCTCTCTGTTATTTTCCCTCTGGTCGCTACTCTCCCTTTTCCTAGTATCGCTCAGTATCCGATACGATCCTTCCTGGTTCCCCATATTCCCTGGTCTGCGCTCGTGTCCGTCATCACAGGGACTATGGTGCGACCTCTCACAACTCCCATTCAGTTCTCTGGTGCCGGGCACACAGTGGGTACACTTAAAGCTGTTTCTGTACTCTTGCGTTCTCCTCTCCCCTTCACTGAGTATTGGGCGCGCCACCCCTCCACTCCCGGGGCCCCCGTTTTCCAGGTCCGTTCTATCTCCACTCCGGGCCCAATGGGTGACTCCCCTACTATCTCTCTCTCTCCAGTCCCACTCCGGGCTGCTCTCCCCAGCCCCGCAGTGAGTCCGAGCTCTGCTGTCCTGACTTTCCCTTTCAGCTTCCGCAGCTATGATGCTCTTGTGAGCCTCCACTGCCTCATCCCACTTCTTCATGTACTCATTTAGCTCTTGAAAGGATTTTCGTCCAGATCCCCTCATATCCACTGGCCATCTAGGGCCCCCAGGATCCCCTCCTGGATCCCCTGCTGTGTGCACCGGGGTGCTCCACTCTCTTGGTATCGGCATCTGACTTGGGAAATTGATCGTATCGTTCCTCCTTGCCGTCTCTGCTCTTTCTCCGTCCTTCCGTACCCGTTCTTCCCCTCTTGCTCTCTCTGGGTCATATATCGATATTATAGGACCTATGGTAACAGGTACCTGTAGTGCATCTGGTAATGCGTAGGATGTGGCGCACTCCGTTTCCGGCGCTCTTTGTACCACAAACCTCCCGACTACCTGTTGCACCTGACTAGGCTGGGACAGCTCTTTCTTTGCCTCAGGATCCCACTCTGAACTGGGAAGCGGTCCATGCTCTCCTGCATTGCCCCCCTTTTCTCTTTCACTATGCTCGACCTCTCCCCCTGCTCTATTATACGGGGGTGGCCTGTCTGTCAATAATCTGTTTATCAGGCTGTCCTCTGTTTCGCTCTCATCATCTTCTTCTAGGGGGCTTTTATTTCCGGGCACCTCTAACACTGGGTACAGTTTATTGACTTCCATGTTATGCACTCTCCATCTTTTAGCATCCGCATCCCATCTGGCATCCTGCACTGCCCTTACCGATCGTTTCACCCTTTCTTGTCGTCTGTTCATATTCTTTACATGCGCTGCCCTAATCCATGCATCAAGGGCTTCAAACTGGGTCGGTCTAGGCAAGGGTCTCATTGAGGTCATGACTGATTTTAATCGATGTAACACCTCTAATCTGAACGTCCCGTACTTCGGGAACGTCAGTTCCTCATTTCCTTCCGTAATCTTACTCCACTCTGTTATCCAAAGGATCGTATGCAGCCCAACATTCACTGCCATGTAACGAGCCGGCGTACCCTCCGGCGGGGCTTCTTCCCCTTCATCCGATCCCCGCTTCTCTTTCTTAAACGCCGCTCTCAGCCATTTAAAACACTTCATAATTATACGCACAATATCCAGCCTCGCTACTCTGTTTACTTCCTGATGACAATCCACCAATCCTAGCGCGGCTTTGCTAACATGGCCTATCGCAGCGCGGTCTTTCTCCGGTCGGCCAATCCCAGCTCGACACTTTCTGACGTCTTTGCTAGCTGGCCTATCACAGCGCGGTCTTTCTCCGGTCGGCCAATCACAGCGCGACACTTCCTGACGTCACTTTTCTCCGCTTCGCAGCAGCACCCCTCCTTTCTCAACTCGTCTCCCGGTCATGCATGCGTCTCATTCATACACCGAAAAATGACTACTTCCGACCAAGCGGTCACTTCCCTCGACTGTACGTCCACAGTCTATATGTAATTGTCAACACAACTGACGAAATGTCTATCGTCTCTCTGATAGGTTGCTTACACACACAGTAACCTCCGACCAGCGTCCGTTACTCACGCACTCACTCTTACGTTCCCCCTATCTCGGTCTTTCGGGTGATCAATGGTACCTCATGACCCCCTTCACACTAGTTGACAATTACTCTGGGTGTCCGATACACCCGAACCACTTAAGCTCTCCTTGAACTTAAGATTTCCACCGGTTGCGCGCGCTCACAACCTGTTCCACAGTCACTCTACAGACATTCAACTCCGCCAGACATTACAACATAGATACAATACAAAAACACCGCAATCTAACACGCATGACCCTTTATACTCACTCTCGACCGATACTGCTGCTTTTTCTGTCTCACGTCATCCGGATCTTCTTCGGCGGGCGGTTCTTCCGATCATCGATCTCTAAGGGCCTTGGGGTAAGCTAACCTGGCCTAGGTCACCGTCCTCAAGAAGGCAACCATCCTCTATAGCTACCAACTGGAAGGGCGAGATTTTGATCGATACCTTATCACTATTGATCTAAACCTCGATCTGGTCGACTGAACCTTTGTTGCCTGTCATTGAGGGAAGAAAGTGCATCTCTTACCAAGTTAGTTCACCCAATAAAGGACCCCGCTCCAAAAGATCACAAACAACTTCTAGCTTTCAAAAGTTTATTGTAAGGTTAGGATAAGCTGCAAATACAGGCATCTCAGAATGAGATTCACGAGATACACAGGTCCAACTACATACATGTGCTCTCTGAAAGCCCTCAGACGAGCAACGGAAATTACCAGCACAAGTTCTAAGAATAATAAAGCTATCAGCATTGACGCATATTGAGATCTCTCCTTCATTTAAGTTGGAGGGAAACACACAGGTTAGGCTGTCCCTACCCTGCTCTAGATGGTATCCCTACTTAACCAAGTCTCAACCTAACAAAAGGTGTCAGCAGTGAATGACCCCCAAGGGAAGTCACTCTACGCTTAGTCTCTTGGTGAAAACCTATAGTTCTCCAGTCATGACCCCTCTCTGCCTACCCATCCGCTCTCTAAAGGGTCCTCAGGCATCTGCTCTAACTCCACCCAGGGGTGCTGTCCCTAATACAAAACAGTCAACAACATTTGAGACGCCCCTCGTGAGACGCCCCTCACGTGGTGTAGCTTCTGGCTTTTTCCATGCTGCTTTGTATTGGGCCTCATACGTTGGAGTTGACCTTGCTTCTCAGACTCTTCTCCGGCCCGCTGATACCCCTTAAAACATTCCGGAACCCTCCTCCATGTCTGGGCCGTCTTCTGAACAGACCTCTATTCATATTATTTATAATTGGATCCCCCCTTTTCTCTTGCAGACAGACATCTGCAGCCAAGATCCCAACTCTCATAGACTTCCAACAAGTTTCGCAACATTTCTCGGCCCAGACCAGTACGTGTAAATCAATGTTAAAACATTTCAGGCCTACAGCATTTCTCATAATGATTATAGCATTCAACTTCTTCATTAATTAAAGCATGTTAATACTCTTATTCTATTATTCAGTAAACACATCTATAAATCATGGCCCATTAATGCAATGACCAAAACATTAGTGCAATCTATGTCGTGAAAAGAAACACCTTCCCTTCTAGCTCTGGCCCTGAGGCCTACCACATTCTGCGTTTAACCACATGCCATCTTACATTTTAACAGCTACACGACATGGATTCAGGAATAATCACATCTAATAAAATCATATAGTGTCACACATTTCTGTATTAGTTCCACTTCTACTTAAATCTCTACATTAGCTATACATTCAGAATATAATTGCAGATACTACTAGCACTCATGGCATTTCTCCTCATGATTTGTGCTTACTACGGGTAAGTGTGATGCACTCATACATTTAGGTCAGTTTGCGCTCTCTCACCTGCAAAACTTTTATTTGCGCCCCCACAAATGTAAGCAATTGTAGTTGCTGCTTTACCATTTAAGTTTATATAAGGAGGAATGTCTTACTTCTGATATGGGGAATAGGTCTTGAAGACGTATTTGCACAGTGATGACTGTTGCTTGACTTTGGGAACCTGAAAACGAAGATGGAAAGTTGGTCTTGGTTTTTCGCTCACTGGGGAGCAGTGGGGTGGTTTTATGGATACTTTAAGGATTCTACATGAACAACGCTTTACAGTGTTTTCATTAGTTTTAGGATTAGTTAAGATGCTTTTCCTTTGTGAGATCTTTGCAAACTGTATTGTAATCATTTATATTTCAAAGAATAGCATTCTCATCAAGAAGGTCTGAAGAAAGGAAGCTTTCCCCCTTTCTGGAAGGTCACTGAGTTGATGCTTTGCTTATTTGGGGCAGGAGGAATGTAAACACTGAGGCAGACATTAAACTGAGTTTATAGCCGTTCTTTTCCAGTGAGCATGCGTGGAATTGGCTTTTCACTTATCGAACGTGTGCGTTGCCTCGATGATGCATAGTGGTGCCCAGGTGACTGGAGCACGTGAGGCTACGCACGTGCATGCTCCCGTTTAGTCACGCTTGGCTCCTTCAAGGTGCACACCGCGTTGTTTCACTGCATTCTGTGTTTCCCTGACCCGATAATGTTACAATGATCAAAACATATTTTACTTGTTGAAGCCGATTTTCCACCTCATTGAGTGCATCTTCCGCTCTCTCACGGCACATCCACTACTGCCCAATAAATATTTCCATGTGCCTACTCGCAGAAAGCTGGTACACCCTCCCAGATTTCAGTGAGGAGATTCTAGACGGCAGGAACCTGAATTCGATCACTTGTCGCCATTACAGGAGCTGGTGTACAGACATTCATTTTTATCGAGGCTACCGAGATATCGAGCAAAACACCATTCGGATCCCTCACTGCGCTGCAACTGCCAACCTCCAGAATTACTCTTCAATCACTCCTTCCACGCAAACAAAATGCATGCTCAGAATTCTACATTGTCACTGACAGGCAGCCACAGTATAACACATCCCACTTTTGGGATTTGTCATTTATTTATTTATAAGCATTGTTTTGCTCAGGCTGCACCCAGGGGCATTTTTGGGGCGAGAGGATTGTGATGGCCTGTGTAGAGTGCTGTAGGAGATCATGATATGGCATTCATACACTCTTGGCCATCAGACTGGCGTTTGTTACCGACAGGCTTTATCAGTTCACAAAGTTGGGCCGTTCCCGTCAGTGTGAGACTGATTTATTATATTGTTCAATTTGTAAAAAAAAAACAGCAACAAAAACTGTGGAGGCCCAACGTTTTTCGTAAGATCTTGCCATCGGAGCCTTAGTTATGTTGTGTCGTTATGTTAGCAAACTTGTAGAGTGCAACATATACCAGGAGGTGTCTTGGCACTGGTCCAGCGAGCAAAGATGAGAGAAAGGAGAGATGAGCCTACTGATTGAAAAGCCAAGTCTTCAGGCACTTCCTGAATTGTAGTAGAGAGGGGGCTGACCTTATAAAGAGCCGGAGGAGATTCCAAGATTCGGATCCTCCCACCCCGAAACTGCTTCTGACCCATTTAGCTTTCTTGAATCTGATGGAATTGACTTTGAATGAGACTAATGCTCTTAGATTTCTGGTAGGAGTATACCAGGATAAGGCTTTCTTCAGGAAGATAGGTCCAGAGTCATGAAGGGTTGCCAAGGCAGACTAGTTTTAATTCCACCTCCCGTCTCTCTCTTTCATCATTACCCACTTCCTATCGCCATCTCATTCTTGCAACTTCTTTTTTCATCCCTGCTTTTTAGGTCGAGCTGGTAAACTGCATCCAAAGGATGCAGGTGTCCAGCTGGAGACCTAATGTTGTCTGTTACGGGGGAAGGAGGACAAGAGGGCGTTACGAGCTTTTTCCCTGGATTTGTGTGCGCGAACGCGCACGTTCTGTCTCGCGCCGTGCACATGCGCGCGCATACAGACAGACACTCGCTCACACACCCCCCCTCCTCCACAGTCACACACACACGCACTCCAAGACACATACACACACGCACGCGCACACATACATACACAGCCCCCCCGCGCGCGCGCGCACAAACATGCCCCCAGCCCCCGCCTTCGCAGCACAGCAACCCACTCACCGGCTTCCTTGGTGCGGCGGCTCTCCTCAGCTGCTCTCCTCAGCTGCAGGGCCCGGCAGCAGGACTCTTCCTCCCTCATTCGGCACCGGGGCGCAGGGTAGGCTCCTGCCTGCTCCGGTGCTCCAAACAATCACGGCTCTTCCCTGGGAGGCGGGGTAGGCTCCCGCCCTCCTACTTCCTGTTTCCGGTTGTCGCGCCGGCCTGCCTGACTTCCTGGTCGCAGGCCGGTGCATCAGGCGTATGGGGACCCGCGCTGCCTGAGGACTGCTTCCCACTCCCGTTTTCAGCCCTGCCCGTTCGGAGCTCTTCTTCCCCCGCACATTGCCGCCGCCCACGGGTGCCCACAGCCCCTGTCACATGCTGCTCCAGCGCCTGCCGTTGCACAGTCCACCGGCCGCCATGCACACGCTGCAGAAGGACACCACCATGACCAAGATCTTTGTTGGCGGCCTCCCCTACCACACGACCGACGCCTCGCTCAGGAAGTACTTCGAGGTGTTCGGGGACATCGAGGAGGCCGTGGTCATCACCGACCGGCAGACCGGTTAAGTCCCGGGGCTACGGCTTTGTGACCATGGTGAACAGGGCCGCGGCGGACCGGGCGTGCAAAGACCCGAACCCAATCATTGAGTTTAGTAAGTATCTACCTTTGTCATTCTCATTTTACTAAATTATTGTATGTAGGTAAGTTGTAAAACAAATGCTGAGAATCATTTCAATATGCAAAAAAGGGAATATTGGCTTTTTTAAGACAGCAATATTTCCTTAGTCAAAGGCACTGTAACATTTTCTTATTGTAACTGTTTGAATCCTCGAATTTAGGTATATTTTTTAAATGGAAAAGAATTTTGATGGGTCTCGCAATTGCTGCAAGGTGGGGGCCTGTTTCAGTATTTATGTAAAGGCGTATGGTACAAGCCCATTGGCTGGGGAGGGTGGAGGAGTTGGGAGGGGTTTAATGCAGATTTTGAACAAATAGTATTGAGCAGCCTACAGTCTCAAGTTGAATTCCTCACTTATTTACAAGGAACGCAGCATAAACTGTTATTGACACCCTGCCGATGCGATATTTGACACCCTGCTGATGCAATATTTCTCCATTTGTAGAAATGTGGTTTAACGGCTCAAACATGTACTAAGTTCTACATGGAAATATTCATACATGCATCTGTAGGTTTTTTTATATTTTATTTTGAGAGCAGCTAATGGCACCTTTAAGTCGTATCCTGATATGGGGGCAACCGTTTACAGTAATGATCAAAGCCATTAACCTGTCTGGGCAACAGGAGATTTTTTTTTTTTTCCCATTTTGCCCCTCCCGCCTCTTTATATACTCTTTAATAAATGGCATGGTAAAAGCTGCTGATTATCGCTGCCCCACCTTCTTGTCTACCCACCTCAAAAACCCTCCTCCTCGGTTCTGGGTCATTAACTATAATTGCCCACCTGACTGTGGTCCCCCTTGTCCCCTCAACCTTTCTCCTCCTTATTTGGTTCTCAAAATACACTTAAAAGTATAAATAAACGTCAAGCAATGTTTTAAAATAAAGTGACCATATTTAAGCTTCTGACAGACTATTGTCTCTTGCTTGTGTTGGCACCTCTCTAACCACTGCCCGATCTTGTGTCCGGTTGCTCTTTTCTTTATTAATTTTTTGGGGGGGGGGTTGTCATTGTTTTAGTAAGCGTGAATGTGGGTCTTGGTTCACAAAAGTTCTTTAGAAAAGTTTAAGCTATTGCCATTATAAATTACAATAACTTTTATTTAAGTATTAGTTATTTAAAAAAATTAAACTCCATTATTATTTGTAATAGAGATACATCTAAGTCATGTAAATACAAAACATATTGCATTACAAATGCTATAGGTATCACATTTGCGAAAGTTATAACTATTGGCATTGTAAATGACAAAGCTATTAATTTCGCTATTTTCAAAAACAACACATAAATAAAAACTTTGCCATTTACAATACCAATAGCTCAAACTTTCCTAATGCGAGACCTATTGCATTGCAAATGCTTGTTACGTTTGTCACTGTTTTCATTTCACGTCCTGCTTCTTCCTCACTTTCTTCCTTGTCTCTCACTTGCTCTGGGTTTAAGTCTGCTGCTGCAGAATTAGCTATGGCCCTCAAAAATTGGTGCCAATGCCCACAACATGCAAACTGACACAAATTAGGCACTGCTTTGCAAGAGTCTTCCTCGACGCGATCCCCTACAAGAAGTGTGCATTAATCCGAAGGAGGAAGGTAATGATGAGAGAAACGTTTTTAATTCACACCCTTTGCTTGCCCGAATTGTTCCCAAATATACGAACAACATTTCATCCTCCAGAAGATTAGGAACGTGTTTGACATTTAAAGCTGAGTGAATGAAGGAAAGTGAGGAATTGTAGGGGGCGAATTGAAAGTACATGCAAACAGCATAACACACTTAAATAGCTCTCTCTGCTCGCTCGGCAGTGTGGCATACAATCTGTACAGATTTGTGAGGAACCCATAAGGTGCGTCATAAAATGCACCCAGCCCTCTGATTCGGTACAAGCATTATTCTGTACCAAAAGCCTCAGCTGGACAGGGATTATTCACGAGCTATACTTTAACGACGTATTTAACCTTTTTATTAAGATGTGGCTTTTTTAATCTTGTTTTGCACTGCAAACTCAAAGGAAAGAAAAGGTAAATACAAGTTTGTAACTTGAAAAGCCCTGCTAGCATGTTGGATTGCGCTCTACTACAAAACCCACGGATGTTTCTGAGAACGTTGCTGCGTTTTTGGCAAAATCTGATCCAGTGTTGCGGGGGAGTCTAGCTTGGAGTGCTTTGGTTATCCTGTGTTTAAATGAATGTGACAGGTTTCTATCTAGCTCTTAATGTTTCCAAACGATCTTGTTTTGAAATTTGAAGGCTCCTTTAATAAGAGATTTGCATAAGCTAGCACAAATTGGTCAAGTGATGAAGCCAAGATTAGAATTCCCAATTTTTAGTTTTACAGTCTCGTCACACTACTAGATCAAATCTTCTCCATGTGATTCAAATAACTCAGGGAGGATAGGAGCCACGCCGACCAGACTGAACTTTTCACAAGTTTTATTTTCATAATTATTTTTTATTTGTCTCTGTTGTAACTTGTGCAACATATGTAGTTTAAAGAAACATTTCATTCAACAAGTGGATTTCTTCCACATCTTAAGCTACCAAAACCAGCTTAACATGTTATTCCTTTACAAATATCAAATTCCTCTACAACTGCCTCCAAAAACCTGAAGTGGACTAGAGTGTCAGGAGTCATGATAAATCTTTCAGGCCTCCAGCACTGTTCTCAATTGGATCGGGCAAGTCAATCAGATTTCGGGCACATCTAACAGGGGAGCCAACTCTGCATATATGATGAAAAGAAAAATCATACCTTATTGGGACACCAATGAACTTGAAGCATATCAAGTGGCAATTGATTAATTTCTCCACCATGGCTGAAACATTTAAATTGCAGCCATTTGTTATTTCTGTTGTACTTTGCTTCTCTTTATAAAAGGTTAAACCTGTCTAGATTCTCAATTTTCTTTGATTTGGTGAATATTTAATTACACTTGCAGAGCCACCCACCTGTCCCATTGATACAAAGAGACGTCCTGCCCAATGTGGGTGAGTCATAAGGCTGCAGGGACTCTCCTTCTCCATTCCTTGGTTCAGGCAGGACTTCTAGGATTTTGGAAAGTAGATGCCGTTGCTGAGTTGCTATCATTTTGTTATTCAGCTGCCACGGAGGTGACAGTAGAGATGACAATTGCATCCTCTCTGCTACATCCTCTTTCTTCCTCTATCCAAGATGTCTTGCTGTTAGACCTGTAAGGGTGATCTTTCCACAAACTTGTTGCCTCACTCTTCTATTTTTGCTGATCTCGTTTTGTTGGCCTTAGGACTCTGTGCACTTTATTACTGTTAACCAGTGCTAAAGTGCTGGTGCTCTTTCCTCTAAAAATGTTGGCAATATTAGCTTACGCCCAACTGGCACATTTAATTTACTTGTGATTCCATTGTAAAGTGGTACTACATGTACTCAGGGCGTGTAAATTAAATGCTACTCATCGGCATGCAGTACTGATTGTGCCAAAACTTAAGTAGCCATTTAAACATGTCTCAGGACTGTATTTGTAGCTGGGTGTACAGTTTAAACTGTCATTTTTACCTGACAAAGTAAACTTTTTGCCAGTCCTAAACCATCATTTTTAATATATATAAGTCAACCCCAGGCTATGCCCTAAACAGCCCCTAGGGTAGGGTGCAGTGTGCATATAAAGTTGGAAATTTATATTTAAGTTGTACATGTCCTGGTTTTGAAAAAGTCTTACAATGTTTTTACCCTACTGCAATTCCTCCCTCTCTCATAAGATAACATTGGCTTAAGATATTACATTTCATAATTGATAACTTTCAATTGGGTGCAATTAGGAATATAGAGTTTAGTGTTTAAGTAATTGTAATTTAAAAATCACTTTAATGGTAAAGTTGGATTTCAAGACACAATTCTGAAAATGCTAAATTTAGAAAGTTGGCATGTTCTTTTCCTAACCATTTGGTGCCTGTAGACTGTATCCTGGGTAAAATGGCTAGGTGTAGCTGGCAGTTGGTCTTTGTGTATTGCTACCAGACAGTGAGACAAAGGGGATATAAGTGTTGGAAGGATGAGCCATCTCTGGCTTGATAATGAGAGGAGCTGTCATCCACCAACCTCCAGAACCTTTTCTTACTTCAAAGTGGTTGCCAGGTGTAAATATTGGACCCTCAGACCCAGCTCTCCAGTACACCTTTGGACCTGTGGCAGACTAAGAAGAACTGTTGTGCTGCTCTATAAGTAGGACTGCTACTCTGTTGCCCTGCTGCTCTGCTGCCCTGCTGATTGAAAGAACTGGACCTGCATCTTGATCCTACGACCACTTGAGTGACTCCAAGGGCTAGTTGGCTGGCCTCCTGAGCAAACCTCAGGCATACAAAAGCCTCCAACCAACTTAAACCCAACACTTAGACTCCAGCTACTGTGAGTCCTACCCCCCAAGTGGTGCCAACCCAGTCCAGAACTCTTGGAAGTGGGCCTGAAGATGGTCTGCCAGGCTAGCTGTAGTCCTGGGGCAGAACCAACGTTGCACAATGCACCTCGTATCACAGTCTCTTCAGAAACACCTTTGCGCAATGTAACCTTGACACAGGCCTTTGCATTGCAAGACCCTCATCAAAAGCATCCTCAACAACTATGCAGGCCTCCACATCACAGCATTCCTGCTTCTTCAGAACCATTAGTGTGTGCTGCATCTCTGATGCAGGACTTCGCATTGTGAGCCTCTCCTTGATGGTAACCCAGAGGATGATGCAGGACTTTGCATCGCAGTGTCACAGCACCGCAGAACCGTTGCTGCGCAAAGCATCTTCACCGCTGGATGTTGCAATGCTCCACAACCAAGATTTAAGATACCTTGTTCAGCAGGC
This sequence comes from Lissotriton helveticus, assembly GCF_964261635.1. NCBI lineage: Eukaryota > Metazoa > Chordata > Amphibia > Caudata > Salamandridae > Lissotriton > Lissotriton helveticus. The sequence goes on from NC_136068.1 coordinate 947,995,879, forward strand.
CTAGATTAGGCTTTGTATTAGACCCGTACTCTATGGCAGTTGGCCTGAACTTGTGACTTTGTCCTGGTCCAGTGACTGGATAATCACAGTTGGTGCCATGTGCTTCTCTGTTGTTCACTTAAATCTTTGAAATTGCCTATCTTCGGTTTACTGATTGAATTTTTGTAATTTTGGTCTCAAATAATTCATATAATTTTATTCTGTTTTTTAAATTGTTGTGTGATATTTCTTATGTTGTGTTTTCACTTTATTGCTATTTGAAGTGCTGCATAAATACTTTACACATTGTTTCTAAGTTAAGCCTAACTGCTTTTGTGCCAAACTACCAGAGGGTCAAGCACATGTTACTTGGGGGTTACTTGTGTCCAGACCTGACAGGGACTGTGGTTGCTGCTTCAGTTGGGCTTCACCCCTCTCAACCAGTTACCTAGTTTCCAACACCCCCCTGGGAATTCTAAGATCAGGACATTCCTGCAGCAATGCATGACCCGTTTTTTGTCAAATATTGTCACCCTTGCAAATATTGAAATTGCCAAACTTTGCAACAAATCTCAGCACAGTTGCAGCTGTCAGACATCACAACTGCCCCAAGCCCTACCTCCTACCTGCATCTCTCTACCCAACCATAGCTAGTGAGTACTTCAAGACACAGACTCTGACCTAACATAAAGGATGTGGACATTTGTTCTGCACAGTTAATACAAACGTAATACTCGTTTCTGCTTATTTTTCTGCAGCATAGGCTAAGCATTTGACATAGGATTTCATCTCACAAGCATTGACAAGAACTAACTTGACAACTCCCGTTATTCATTTGTTACATGTACGCATGCACAACATCATTTTGTCAGGAGTGCAAAATATATTTCTTCTCAATGACAAAAAAAGCTACTAAGCTTTAAATATCTCTTTTATTAAAATAGTTCATCCTATGTAAGAGTGAAAGCAACCGCTGGGACTTGTAGTAGTGGACCGCGTGTTTCAGCCTTGCTGATTCAACACAAGTCCCAGTAAAGCCATAATATAAAGGATGAGTCATATCTACCGCACATTGCCGGAAATGTGTACTTCATTTATGCTATTTATGTATTATTCAGGATGTGCTGTATTAGGTATTCGTTTGAGACTAAGCACAGACTCAGATCATTCGCGCACATGTTTTAGGATCTTATGTGATCATTTAAAATCATTTTCTATTCTGAAAAACGATGCTGACTCTAAATAGACGGAATAGGGATAATGGTGTCTACTGGGATGTCATTAGCTTTGACCCCATAGAGTTCCTAACCTACATGTCAACATTTACGCTGAAACATAAAATACCCCACCATCCCCTGGCAGGGTGCTTCTGAAACCTCTTGTCTTGTTACACCGCTATAAGATATGCAGCGTGTGCGTGCAATTCAGTTTTCCCATATTTAGTTCAAAACATGTTTACATTGAGCTGCAGTGTCCACAGGCTGCAGGAAGGATACTCAACAGTTAGAATGGACAAGCCTTGTTAAAAAGGGTTTGAAAATGTAAAATGCATGGTCTGTGAATCTATTTAAACATGAAGTAGATTTATTAGAAAAACTAGTAGATTGAACGTACTACAAAACCACAGAAGAGCACACAAGTAACAGAGACCTGTGTTGTAGTCTCCGATGAAATCTTAGCTACATGTAGAGCTTTGCAGACCTGCTTTAGATGTGTACCTCATTTGGTGTGTGCTCGGTTGCTTGAGACCGACTTTCCTGCTCATCATTGCAGATTGTGTGCTCCAGCATCAACTGGGGGGTTGTGTACATCATGAGGATTGTGTCCTGCAGCCTCAAAATAAAAGATGGTGTCTCACGTATATACTGAGCTATAGATTTTTTAGCATCAAACCAGGTGTCATGCTCTTTATGTGGCTTGGTTGTTGAAGCTCATGATAGAGTTTCATGATTAGCCTGAAGGTTGGGCTTCTTAGCTGAAACCTAGTTTCATCTTCATTATGCGGTTTGCGTGCTGCAGCCCCAGATGGAGTATTACAGAGTGGTCAGAGTGTAGTGTGTATAGTGGTAGTATGATGTTGCAACCTCAGATGGAGTTTTGTTTGCATCAAGAGGGCCAGGACCATACATGTTATGTTTTGGACCCGAGTCCCTTTATTTTTCTAAAATTTCCAGTCAGGAAAAGCAGTTATGAAGATACTTCAACTCCCGACTATCCTGCCAAGAAAAGCAGTTATAAAGATACTTCAACTCCTGACTCTATCATTGGAGGAATTACCCACATTTTATTTATGATGACTATAAAGGGAAATACATCTTTGGTCAAGAACACTTTCCATCTAAAGAGAAAATTAGGTTAAAAGATAAACAGAATTCAAGACTATAAGAAGAATGTAATAAGAAGAATGTATGCTAAGAATATTGGGAAAAGAGAAAATTAAGATGGGCTTGAGACAACAAAACAAATACATATTTACCGGGATAAAAACACTATTAACGATGTATAGAACCATGCTGATTGTGGATGAAACAATCATAGTTATTTGTAAATACACTCAGACCGAACACAGTTGTGGAATTGTACTACAGAGTGAAAGTTATTTAGGACTATTTCCTCTGACAGTCAGTGCTGCTTGTGCTTGATGTGAAACTAATGATTCTTGAGGGCTATTTCTGAAATAGACCTGGGTTTAAAACTTTACTGCAGGTGGAGCGTGCTGTAATGCAAAAAAGAAGGGATAGATGGGAGATTTTGGTTGTAGTTAAGTGTTTGTGGATTTAAATGTTGTATTATTGAGTTATATTGTAAAATGCGATGGTCTGAGCAAGATCAGGGTAAGAGGTAAACATACTAATTCTTCTTTGAGGTACGTAATAAACTCAGTAAATACTAATACACCGGTGTGTGGGGAAAAAAAACTATCCAAGGTTTCACTCATAAAATGTGGAAGTACATGTTGAATCCATTTTCTGCACCATCTTGTAATCAGGGCCACAGTGCCACCAATAATTATTGATCATCATCATGAGGAAATCTATGGTATTATATGATGAGACCAGAAGGAATGGACCTCTCTTTAGTCATACAAAATGTGGTCTATTTTAGGCAGATTCAAAGGATCTGAACTCCTAGTTGGACGTCCTTAAGAGCCCAAGGATCCCTATAGGTGCTGCATGAAGCTCATTTCTCTTCCAGTTCAATTATTGAATATGGGTCCCACCTACTTGTTCCTCTTTTCCTATTTGTATCATCATAATGTATTTGAATTCGACATTTCAGAACGCTCTTACTGCCAAATGTTGACTTTGTTACTTTGGGGATTCTTTTCCCCAACGTTTTCTCTCATTTCTTCAAGGGTGCAATTGGGGGGTGGGGGGGGGGTGTGGGGGGGGATTTCGTGTATTGATCCTAAGCCATCCTCCACCGTTACAAAGGGGCATATTACCAAGCAATAGCGATAATTATCGCTATTGCTTGGTTAGAGATAAAAATTTACCGCTGAGCTGCGGCGATTTTTATCGCAAATAAACCTTGGTATTACCAAGGTTTATCGCAAATGCGATACAAAATCGGCCGCAATGCACGAATATCGCTGAAAAGTCAGCGATATTCATGCATTATCGAGCTAATGCTCTTAGCCATGTTATCCACCTACCATTGGATAACATGGCTAAGAACTGCTCAGGGCAGGTGTTAGCTTTTGGAGATATTCACGCTTAGCGCGAATATCTCCATAAGTTGGTAATAGGAGATAGCAATGTTAGCGACTGTTTCCAGTCGCTAACATCTTGGCACGCCCACTTTGCATGTCATTAGTGATAAATATCACTGACATGCAAAGTGGGGCCCAAGATGGTCGCTATCTCCTACTAGCTGTCGCTAACTGGTGTTAGCGACTGCTAGGTAATAGGGAGATAATTTTATCTCCGCTTTCTTGGCTTTTAAAGCCAAAAAAGCGGAGATAAACCCCCTTGATAATATGCCCCATAGATCCTATTGATGTTTGCAGATTAATTCCGGAACCAATTCAAATTTCCTATTTTCTGAGTTTGCATGTCTTTCTCTTCACTCATCCTGGATGTTTCGTTCGCTCCTTACAGTCCAACGGTCCCTCCTCCTTCCGCAATTTCTCCTTGCTTTTGCATTTTTGTGCCCCAGAATTTCTTCCCCGTGCATTCCCCCGTGCATCCAAGTTTTGTTTTCATCACTATGCTTCTCAGGTATGCAAACTTGCATATTATTTCTCTTCCCTTACTCGGTTTGAGTTATACAGTACTTATATATATCTTTTAATACAATACACCTAAAGTTCAGTGAAACTCTATTTTGGTATCTGTTTGCGCTCGACAAATGCTAAAACCCATGTTTTTTCACATTTTTTCCAACTATTCAATTTTGTTTGTTAAAGTATCCTATTCACGTAATTATTCATTGAAGTGCAGAGCCAACATCTAATGTTTAGGCCCCTCAAGAATAGGAAAGTGCAATCTGTGAAGCTTGCAATCCCATAACCTAATGATTTTTAAAAATTCAGTTTTGTGATGTGAGAAGCTTGTGAATGATACAAATAAACACACTGGGCTACTAAAGGGTACCTGTGCTGCAGTGGAACTTTTCCACTGCTGTATACAGCATTTTCAGCTTGCTGCACCTGTAGCCGAGAAGGGAGATGACATGTATGAGAGGAGGATATTGTGTGTTCCCACTTACATTTGCCAATCAGGTGATAGCAAAGAAACACAACTGCCTGTGGCTAGATGTTCCGTCCATGTTGCAGGTCTGAACAAAACAAAACTAGGCCTGCTTTGGAAAATTATGGGAACCTCATTCTTTTTGAAGTGCAAAATTCTCTGCATTTGCCCAACTATAATGGTTGTTAGACCTCTCAGCCCTAAGGTGGCCTTCCCCCAAACCTTTTACCTTCTTCCTCGATATTTTCTGACCTTGTATTTGCTGGTCTTAGGTCTCTGTACACATTACCACTACTAACAGGTACTAAGGTGATAGTGTTCTCTCCTCTAAACATGTTACGATTGACATACCCAATTGGCATGTTTAATTTAATTATAAGTCCCTAGTTACATGGCACTAAAAGTGCTGCAGGCCTGTAAATTGAATGCTATTAGTGGGCCTGCAGCACTGATTGTGCCACCCACTTAAGTAGCCCTTTAAACATGTCTCAGGTCTAACATTGCAGAGCTTCTGTGTGTAGTTTTTAAATTGTCATTTTGACCTGTCACACCTTTGGCTGGTTCCAAACCTTCATTTTTAATACATGTAAGGCAACCCTAAGGTAGGCTCTGGAAAGCCAAGATGACAGGGTGAAAGACATTTTAAAAGTAGGACATGCACTTTTAAGTTTCACCTATCCAAGTAGTGAAAACTTCTAATATTCACTTTTCACTACTGCAAGACCTATCTCTTCCATTGGATGACATTAAAGTTGCCCTATTGTATTGTATTGTATTGCAATCCAATTTAGATAGCACTTACTACCCCTGTTGAGGCATTGAAGCACCTTTCGGTAAGTAGCATGCTACCTCGGAACCCAAAGGATTAGTAGTGGATTACTCCATTTTATAAGTCATTTCCATATAGGAAGAGAAAAACAGTTCATGTTTGGTGTCTTTGGAATCACAATTTAAAACCTTATTTATAGGGAAGTTGCATTTTAAATTGCAATTTTGAACATGCCACTTTTAGAAAGTTGTCATTCTCCTGCCTTACCCATTTAGTGCCCGTAGCCTGTCTCTGGGTACATGACTGGGTGTAGCTGATAGTTGGGCTTTGTATAGTCCTCTTAGACAGCCACACACAATAGGGAGCTTGGGTGCGACAGGATGGGCCGTCACTGGCAGGGTGGGAGGGAGGAGCTGGGCACCTGAAGAGTCTGCGTCCTACCTCAACACAAAGGGCTGCAAACACACTGTAGCTAGTCTGCCTGGGGACTTCAAAGGGAAACCTCTAGAGGCTTCTCCCACACTTCATAGGCACAACTGGGTATACATACTGGGCCTCAGACACCACCACTTCAGTACACCTCTGGACCTGTGGATACTTTGCCATGACAAAGGAGTGCTGCGCAGATGAAGAACTGCTAATGTAATGGACTACTGTTTTGCTGTGCTGGCTTGCTACCTGCTGCCCTCCTGCCTCACTGAGAGGGACCGGACCAGCATCTCTTGAACTCAGGACCCAGAGTGACCCTAATGGTGAGTTGGCTGGCCTCCTGATCTGAAGCCTATGAGACCGAATAGGCTTCCAACAACTTTGCACCTGCACCTGGGCTCTGCCATCTGTGAATCTTCCCTGCCAAGTGGTACCACCCCAGTCTTCTACCCTTGGAAGTGGACTTGTGGTGCTTACCAGTCTCTGTGGATCCAGTGGCACCATAAACACATGCAAAACACTTGGGGGAGAGAGATACTACCCTTCCCTTTGTCCTTCCACACAAAGGAAAGGAAGGGGAATTCAAAAGATTTCCTTGTCTCTCTAGGAGTCACTCGATTTTCTCATTGGAAAAAACGTTTTGTGTTTTAATACTTCCCTCACACAATACATCATGTCATGCTTTGTCATAATGCACACATCAACACTCTGACACAGAGCAACGTACAGAGTGAAGTGAAAATATGATTTTTTAGTTTTTATCAAATGTTGAGGAACCAGAGGTGATCCCTCTGTCCCTACAAGATCTAGGATCTTCTCAACACAAAAAAGTATATCTGAAACTGTCTAAGAGATAGTCCACCTAAATTTGTATTCCGGACTTCTCCTGGCAGGATTAAAAAATGTTTGTGCAGGGTGTTCTTGGATCATTAGTATCCATTACCTCTGATACTTGTGTTCCTTATATCAACATGTTTTCCCTTCTGCATGCCCTGTGGGGTCAACAGGACTTCCTCAGGATTTGGAACCCTTTTTTTTATGCGCACACTGTGCACCCCCCCTACTATCAGCACTGTGTATCCTGGCAAGAACAATGTAAGTGGTTTAATTAATTAATTACGTTAATAATACTTATCCCGTTGTCTGTCGACTTCAGCCACCCCACCCCTCCTCACATTCGCCACATCCCACAGCTCTTACCTGTTCAAGCCGAACGTGAAATCTTCAACTTTGTTTTGTGTTGTAGGTAGGTATTTAACAAAATAGTTATATTCTAGAAGATTCAAGGACATCCTAGAAATATGTGGAGGGACCTTAAGTGTTACTGTTTAAGTCAATACTTTAGTAAGAGGTTTGTGGTCTGTACACCATATGAACTATGTACCATAAATATACTGTCTAGATTTCTCCATGGTCCACATACAATCAATCATTTCTCTTTCAATCACTGAAAATTTCTCCACAGAGGGAGAAAGGGAACTTGAGGCAAAAGATCATGTAAGTTCATTGCTCTTTCCTGGATTTGCGAGAGTACAGCACCCAGACCATTCCTAGTAGAGTCAGTCCTGATTAAAGAAAGAGCAAAAAGATCAAATCCCTGTAAGGAAATATTTTGGCAAATGTTAATTTTGTTAGCTGCGACCTCATTTGGTAAATCTTCATTCCACATAAACTCTTGTCAGTTTTTAAGCAATTGCTGCAAGCTATAAATAATACTGGCAAAGTTTATCACAGTTTCTGAGTAAAATTCAAGCAAACCTAGGAGTGATCTACTCTCATCCTTGCAAACGTCTGGTGGGGCCTGTGGACAGAGTTCAAAATGTCCTTCTTGGGTTTGATACCAGGTTCTCTAACCTTATTATTGAGGTTAGTGATGGACCTCACCACACATTTGAACTTCTTGACCTCTGCAGTCAGGCCCTGTTCTCCCAGAATACTCAAACCTTCCTCAGTTTACTATCATGTTCCATTCTGGCATTCCCCATCACACGTATGTAATCCTGAAAAACATGACATCTCTACTATCTCTGAAAAGTTGAAACATTAGCCACTGGAAGACTGCTGTCACAGAGGCTAAACCAAAAGAAATCCTTTCAAATCTGCAGCATCCAAAAGGACTAACAAAGCAGTAAGATTTCTACTGTCAGGACAAAGAGGAATCTGATAGTAGGCTGAGGTTATAAATATTGTACAAAACAACTTTACATCTTTGGTTTCTGCCAGTAACTTACCACTCCCAAGGGAGCCAACCATTCACTGCTTTCCAGAGTTTCCATTATGCAGTTACTCAATAATTAATCTAATTCTATATTGACTTCCCGTCTAACACCATAAGATAAGTTCCTTACCTTATGACAGACTGGTACAACACCATATTTTAAACTGGTTTTGTGATGGAAATCCTTAAGTCTCCCAACTACTTCAGAAAACACATTGGGGAACTCTGGGGCATATTACCAACAACTAGCGATAATTATCGCTATGTTGGCTTAGCGGCAATATTTTTATCGCCGAGCTGCGGCGATTTTTATCGCTTAGGAACCTTGCTATTATCAAGGTTTATCTCCTAAGCGATAAAAATTGGCTGAAATGCATGAATATCGCTGAAAAGCCAACGATATTCATGCATTACCGAGCTAATGCTCTTAGCCATGTTATCCACCTACCATTGGATAACATGGCTAAGAACTGCTATGGGGCAGGTGTTAGCTTTTGGAGATATTCGCGCTTAGCGCGAATATCTCCAAAAGTTGGTAGTAGGAGATAGCGATGTTAGCGACTGTTTCCAGTCGCTAACATCTTGGCACGCCCACTTTGCATGTCATTAGTGATAAATTTCACTGACATGCAAAGCGGGGCCCAAGATGGTCGCTATTTCCTACTAGCTGTCACTAACTGGTGTTAGCGACAGCTAGGTAATAGGGAGATAATTTTATCTCCGCTTTCTTGGCTTCTATTTCCATCTGAATATCCATTCTTGTCTCCTCATTCTCTGTTAGTAGAACTGGTTTCTCATTATTGGGATGCAGTGTTATTCCTAAGGACTTCTGATCTATGCATTCCAAAACAGTTGGCTCTTTCACTACAATATGTTCTTACATACAAACATCAAGACTCTATTACCTAGCATTGGAATCTCTACACTAGTAAAACCCATGGAAGGACATTTGAGGAAGCAGTTTTTTACTAACACTTTGCTGAATTTGTTTTCACAAAATGACCGATCCCCCATAGTGTAAGATGAACCCGAGTTAGCTACAATCTGCATATCACCTTCACATAATCTTATGACAAACAAGTTTGTTAGTTGTAGGTGCATTGACATTCAAAACATAACAACGGTTGTGTAAAACACATTCAGCATTAAGAAGTCCTTTCACACCTGATGACTCTGAATCAAACTTCTTTGAACTTTTGTCTCTGCATCTTTAGCAAAGTGACCAAGAATCCCACAGAATTACCTCTTTTGTTGGAAGACAGGGTAACACTTGTCTCTATCAAGATTATCCTTGTTTCTATATCTGCAACATCTAATTTCCTTGCTCCTCTCTGAAATATTAAATTTGGGTTTGCTCTGGGTGTTCTTGCAATTATTTTTGGGTAAACCTTTGGAGGACTCTTCAAACAACGGAAGGTCCCTCCTATTATGAACTGGTAACAGAGGCCTTCTTAAAGGATGCTTTGGCACATCTTTTAGATAGATCTGATCTTTTAGCAGTGGCAACTACCTCCTTTAAGGAAGAATACATCAATTACCTAGTCTCTCTTGTAAGAATGTAATCATTGGCAGGCATGAAAATCCAATCCCAAATAAGATGTTAATGCAAGTTAATATGATCTTAATGTAAGTTCCAAAATTTACATGAGATGGCAAGTTCCTTCAAGGCAGCAACATAATCCTCAATTGTTTTTGGCAAACCTTGTTTGCGCTGGAAAAAATTAAGAGGCCTATTAGGATGGCGGACGGACCTGCGTCTGTCCGCCACATCCGAGGTGGAGGGACCGTCCGCAGGGGCAGCGGCGGTCCCTCCGGTGCAATTAGGATGTGACCGCCACCCTGCCGGTCACATCCCGTATCTTTAACCTTGCCTGCTTGCTGTTTGAAGGTTAAAAATGCATGCTTTGCATTTACATGCACAAAGCGGCAGGCACCGCGCGGTGCCTGCCGCTTTGTGCATGCAAATGCAGGGGGGTACCATAGGTACCCCCATGTGCACCCCCCACCCCCCCTTCACCCTGGGGGCCCGCAACGGGCCCCAAAGAAAAGACCGTAGCCACGGAAAGGCATGTCCTGAAGCACATCCTAATATGGCTGGCGGTATCTGATAGACACCGCCACCATATTAGAGCTTTTCCGCCACGGTTGGAAGGCGACCGCGGCGGAAAAGCCATCCTAATGTGGCATGGGGTCTTTTCAGGTACCGCAGCGGTGAATCCGCATCCTCCGGGCCGGCAGTGGCTTCCACCGGCCCGGAGGATGCGGATTCAGCGCAATCCTAACCGACCCCTAAGTTGGGCAGTTAAATCCATGTCATGTGTAAACCCCTGTTTACCCACAAGATGGAATTTATTTATTGGGTGTGTTAAATAACCCAGCATTCAGTACATTATGGCAGGTCCAGTTTAACCGGGGGTTTGTGTACAGTATTCACTGTACCATGTGGATTTTGTGTATTAAACACCAAATCTGCATGCTATTCCCCAAGAACTCACAATAGGTCCTATTTATAGCCCTCAATAAATCCCAGGGTATCATTATTTACCAGGTGCGATAAATAGCACCTTTACTTTTAATCAGGCCCTATACCTGTCAATTCAGTCAGCCAGAAAAACTTTATTTTGGCTATACAGCCATAAAAGCACAATCAAAATGCATCATAGCATAAATGAAAATATTTATTGAAACAACAAAAGGTGCCAGAAATAATTGTACAAAAGGACAATAAGTGTTAATATCACAAGCTTTCACCCCATAGCCTGACCCCCTAAAACTAGGAACCACATGAATAAAAAAATACCCGGAATTAGACAATTAAAAAGATTAGAACAATACAGATACATTAAAAAAAATTATTTAGGGATAAAAGTTTACAATTTGGACGACCATAAAAATATATCAAGGCGTATCTCTAGATGTAGATAAGTTCAGATATAATACCATGAAATTTGTAATTGGAAAACACAGTCAATAGTAACGCAAACCGTAAGTTGGAAATAAATTTGCAAAACTTCTAAAGCATGTTTTTGTTTGGCATTTATTTATTTGCTTTCAGAGTGGTAAAGAAAAAAACTAACACTGCACAAAGTTGGCCTGAAAGTACCAGTGAATACAAGTAAGCACAAGGATAAAGTCCATGGCACTGCACATATTTGTTTGATCGGTAGCCTGGGTGCCATGTGGCCAAAAATTGGGTATAGGGGAAGAGTGTATTGGAAGGCTCAGCCCTGGAAAACGGGGTATGTAGCTACAGAGGGTGAGGAGGAGAGAGCGAGAGTGGTGAGAGGAGAGGGTAAGGCAGGAAGAAGGAAAGGGGGCCACCATGGGCCTGAGGGAGGCAGGGAGGGCTAGGGGGGAAGGCAGGGTGGCCCGGTATCAGTGCCATCTGCTGAGAAACCCATCAGAGCTAAAATTGAAGGTTATGGGAGAGAGATACACAGGATCACAGTCAGCAGGTCAAGTAGTGATCAGCAGCCATTGTGGTGCACGAAGCATGACTAGGGCTGAAAAAGTTCTTCAACCTATCTTGCTGATTATAAATGAGTCACTCATTTGAGACCGTTTTATACATCTCCATGAGCCATACCTCATGCTTGCATGGGTGTGGGGAGTGCCAATGTTGGAGAACACTATTTTTTGCCATCATGAGAGCTGTTTGAAGCAGCCTATATTCATAATGGTGTAGCAAAGGGGAGTTTGCTGTGTCATGAAGCATGATGAGGGACTGGAACATTGAGCTGGCAATTGCCATTGTCTCATTCAACGTGGATCCAAAAACCCTCCAGAAGGAACCGATTTTGGGGCAATAGCACAGCAGGTGCACCATGTTGCAGCGTGTGTTGCCACAACAACAGCAGCTGGAGTTGGGCAGCAAGCCTGCTGCCCTAACTTTTTCCAAGATCCAGTGTCATTTGTGCATTGTTTTAAAGAGGCAGAACTTCGTTCTGGCCTCTCTGGCTCCATTGCTGAGGGTGTCCAACAGCTCCATCCAGTGCTCTGCCTCATATTCCATCTGGAGCCGAGTCTGCCCCCTAACCCGTAGGCTCTCCAACAGTGGCTTGGGAGTAGAGATGCTGGGTCAAAACGTTATAAAAGCCCAACATCATCCCTCTAAAGTACCCTCATGTATTAAAATAGGATAGTAATAAGGAGTACTAAGGAGGACAGGCTGCTGTCCCATGCGTCTCATGAGGCAGCTGCGTATCTAGATATATATCCACTGCTGGTGAGGTGGAAGATGAAATTCCTTCAAGGGGTTTAAGTTCCCCCTGGGAGAGAACTGATGGAGGGAAAGGATCCATGCATCATGCCTCAGGCCCCAGTTAGGCACCTTACCCCCGATGTGAATGCCGGTATTGCCCCATTGGGTGCCTCATCATCGCCATCGCCATCCCCCAAGGATACAAGATCTCCAGGAAGGACCGCCCCATCCACCCAGGAGGAGGAATCGCCATCATCCACAAATCCAGCCTCCGCCTGAGCACACTCTCTGACGAGTCCACAGAACTGATGGAACACCTTCACTTCAAGATACTGGCCAGCCCCACCGCCGCCCTCCGAGGAACCCTCATCTACCGACCTCCTGGACCCCGCCGACCCTTCGCCAACTCCATTACGGACATTATCTCCCTTCAGGCCATCGCATCAACCAACCACACCCTGCTGGGAGACCTCAACTTCCACCTCGACAATCAACTGGACCCCAACACCACATCCCTCCTGGACAACCTCCACAACATTGGACTCCGCCAGATCGTGACCGAGCCCACGCACTCAGCAGGACACACCCTCGACCCCCTCTTCACTACAGGAAACTCCATCACCTTCAGCCACACCACCGAACTCCCATGGACCGACCATCGTTGCGTCCACTTCACCTTCAGAACACCCACCATCCACAGACACCAGCACCTGCTTCCACAAAGAAACTGGACCAAAATCACCGATGACCAGCTCACCTCCTCACTCAACAACTCCACCCCAACCATCGCGGAAAACGACGACCCCAACACCGCAGCCCGAACCCTGCATAGATGGATCTCGGACAGCACCAACACCATAGCCCCCCTCAAGAAAAACAACAATACCCGTGCCAAGAAAGCCAGATGGTTTACCACCGAACTTCGAGAGTCCAGGCGCACATGCCGCCGCCTCGAAAAGGCCTGGAGAAACACCAAATCCACAGAAGCCCACAACAACTTCAGAGCCGCCACCAACGCCCACCATCAACTCATCAGAGAAACGAGGAAAAAAGCGATTGAAGACAGAATCTCCACCCACGCACACAACAGCAAAGAACTCTTCAGCATCATCAAGGAGTTCGCCCAACCCACCAGCGAGTCTACCGACATCCCTCCCTCACAAGACCTCTGCGACAAACTCAGCATCTTTTTCCACCACAAAATCAAGAGCATCTACGACAACTTCGACGAAGACAACCAACACACTGAACCCTCACCAACCACCCCCGACACCCGGAAACCAGCGATTGATGACTGGACAGCACTCACCACCGAAGACACACTGAAGACAATGAAGTCAATCCACTCAGGGGCCCCCACGGACCCCTGCCCCCACCACATCTTCAACAGAGCAGCCAACACCATCACACCCATGCTCCGCCAGACCATCAACCGCTCCCTGGCGACCGCCTCATTCCCCGACGACTGGAAACACGCCGAGGTCAACCCCCTCCTAAAGAAACCCTCAGCGGACCCCACCGACCTCAAAAACTACAGACCCATCTCCCTGCTCCCGTTCCCAGCGAAAGTCATCGAGAAAGCCATCAACAGCCAACTCGCCACATTCATTGAAGAACACAACATCCTCGACTCCTCCCAATCCGGCTTCAGAAAAAACCACAGTACGGAAACCGCCCTCCTCGCCGCAACAGACGACATCCGCACCTTACTGGACAAAGGAGAAACAGTAGCCCTCATCCTCCTCGACCTATCAGCGGCGTTCGACACAGTCTCCCACCGCACCCTAATACGCAGACTCTACGATGCAGGAATCCAGGACAAGGCCCTCGACTGGATCTGCTCCTTCCTCTCCAGCAGGACGCAGCGGGTCAGACTCCCCCCTTTCCTCTCGGACCCCACACCTATCACCTGCGGAGTCCCCCAGGGCTCCTCCCTCAGCCCGACGCTCTTCAACGTCTACATGGCTCCACTTGCCCCCATCGTCAGAACCTACGGACTCAACATCGTGTCATATGCAGACGACACCCAGATCATCCTCTCCCTATCCAACGAGCCCAACACCGCCAGACGCAACTTTCGAGAAGGCATGGAAGCCGTCGCCAAATGGATGAAAAACAGCTGCCTACAACTAAACACCAACAAAACAGAAAACTCATCATGGGCCCAAACCCCGACGCCTGGAGGGACACCTGGTGGCCCACCGCCCTCGGAAACCCGCCAACCCCCACAGACCACGCACGCAACCTGGGAATCATCCTGGACTCCGAGCTCAAAATGGACCGCCAGATCAACTCTGTCTCATCTTCCTGCTTCCACACCCTCCGCCTCCTTCGTAAGACCTTCAAATGGATCCCCCTCGAACACCGAAAGACAGTCACTCACGCCCTGGTCACCAGCAGACTCGACTACGGCAACGCACTCTACGCCGGAATAAACAAAAACCTCATCCGCAAGCTACAGAACATCCAGAACGCCGCCGCAAGACTGGTCCTCAACCTGCCAAAACACTGCCACATCTCCCAGCACCTGCGCACACTCCACTGGCTCCCCGTCGAGGCGAGAATCACCTTTAAGATGCTCACCCACGCACACAAGGCCCTCCACGGCACCGGACCAGCATACCTGAACAGCCGACTCAAATTCCACGCACCCCAAAGGACCCTACGATCAGCCCAGCTTTCCTACGCTGTGGTCCCCCACACCAGAAAGACCAGATCGGGAGGCCGCTCCTTCTCCTTCCTCGCGGCCAAAGCATGGAACGCCCTTACCGCTCCACCTCAGACAGTCAACATCGCTCCCCATCTTCGCAAGAAACCTCAAAACCTGGCTCTTCGACAGACCCCCTCCTTGATGGAATGGAACCTGCACCCCTCCAACCCCCCCCCACCCCTAGCGCCTTGAGACCCTTACGGGTGAGTAGTCGCGCTTTAACAAACTCCTGATTGATTGAAGGTACAATTATCACACAGTGTCCTGAAAGGTAAAAGTTAGTAGGCAGTTATAAATAGCATGCACATAGCATTACTTGGGTGGACAGGAAGGAGATTACTCAATTTTTTTAATAGAACAATAGTTATTCATCTTTATGTTATAACATTCATTTCATGGTTGGAAGTATACAGTTGAGAACAGCACTGCATAGAATGTAAGGACAACCACATGAGACTTGGTGCAACAAACGTGAATAAATAGTGCAAGTGGCGACGCAAGTGAAGGAGAACAGAGAACAGCGTGGTCGGCGCACTGTAGATAAAGTGCAAGTTATATACAGTGAGTGGCTAAAGGCGGCACGTGTGACATAGTGATATCACAAGGAGCACAGTTGATTGATTAGACTTGGAGCCACTAAGAAGTAGTGCACCTATTAATTAGGCTGTTGGGTCGACGGCGTTTCGATCCGGACGATTTCGGATCATCATCAGGACTGGTTGTCAGATTTGAATAGTGCTTGAAGAATCCATGCAGTTTGGAGTCCTTGTAACCAACCAGGGTTCGACTGGATGAGCCAGGGGACCATCGAGGGATCGGGTCACTGGGTGAGGCAGGCGAATGCTTGCTGATGATTATGTTCCTGCCTGAGTGCCAGTCGAGTTGGAAGAGGCAAAGTTTGGACGCTTTCGCGTTGTAGCCGGCCACGTTAGTCAGCCATGCTCGGAGGGCGCTGAATGAGTTAGCGCGTCCGTCTTGCGAGTTGAGACGAGAGTTCTAATTAATAGGCGCACTACTTCTTAGTGGCTCCAAGTCTAATCAATCAACTGTGCTCCTTGTGATATCACTATGTCACACGTGCCGCCTTTAGCCACTCACTGTATATAACTTGCACTTTATCTACAGTGCGTCGACCACGCTGTTCTCTGTTCTCCTTCACTTGCGTCACCACTTGCACTATTTATTCACGTTTGTTGCACCAAGTCTCATGTGGTTGTCCTTACATTCTATGCAGTGCTGTTCTCAACTGTATACTTCCAACCATGAAATGAATGTTATAACATAAAGATGAATAACTATTTTTCTATTAAAAAAATTGAGTAATCTCCTTCCTGTCCACCCAAGTAATGCTATGTGCATGCTATTTATAACTGCCTACTAACTTTTACCTTTAAGGACACTGTGTGATAATTGTATCTTAACTACCCAGTCCTGGCTTGGTCTATGGGTTATACTCCTGTCTTCTTTACAATCATCATGAAGGTAGCCATTCATCGGAGAAGCCAATGGGTTTGTCTCCAAGTTTTGGTCATATCCTGAATCATAGGGATTGCTGACCCAGATATGAAGGAGCCATACTTATACAGCAAGTGCATCCACCTCAGAAAACTTAAAATTCTGTGTTCAGTTGTGGCCCACAATGGAAAGTATTGAACCTGTGGGTGCATGTAGGTAAGCTGCGCCAGGTGCAAGGCCATACAGTAGTGCTCATCTGATGGTGGTCCCATGCCACTACAGGAACAATGAACTATAAGTATGCCCATGGCCGCTCTGGGTCTCACCTTCCCCCAAATTAAGGACTTGATGCCCCTGTCCACCGACATCAAGAGCTTGAGGAGTATTATCAGTGGGAGCAAGACATAGGTAAACCTCAGAAGGGTCACCATCTTGACTACCTGCGCCCTAACCCTCAACAGAGGGTTGAGATGGAACTACTTGTCGCAGAAAAGTCTCATGCATTGTAACAGTGGATCAATGTTGTCTACCACCATGTGGCCCAGACCCTGATTAATGTATACCCCCAAGTAATTAAGGTGCCAGGGCTTCCATTGAAACGGGTAACTGGCAATGGCTGGCCTCATGGTCACCCGTGAGATTAGTAGGGCTTCGCTCTATCTCCAGTTGATATGAAGAGCACTGCAAAGGCAGAGATGAGGTCCAGGAGGAACGGGAGTAGTAGGATAGAGCAGAGAGTCTCAGTAGAATGTCATCTGCGTAGACATAGAGTGTTGACGGACCCCCAGGGGTGGGGATACCTGCAATCTGTGGTGATTGTCTCAGGGCCACGGTCAGGGCCTCCATGGTCAAAAGGAAAAGTAGAAGTGACAACTGGCACTCCTGGCATTTTCCCCTGTGGACTGGAAAAGGGTCAGAAAGGAAACCATCACCATTGACCTGCACCGAGGCCGAGTCATAAAGCCTTTGAACCTTGACGATGAAATCCTCTCCGAGGCCAAATTTGGGGAGCCATTCAATTCTATCAAATGCCTTCTCGGTGTTGAGTGAGAGGGCCAGGGTGTCCTCTGGCAGCTCCTTGGCTATACACAAGGAGTGGGCCAGAGCCCAAAGGTAGTTCCAGGATGATCACCAAAGGACAAACCCCATTTCAGTGTGATGGATCAGAGAAGGAATAACTATCCCTAGGCGTGATGCCAGAACTTCGGTCAGTATCTTAATGTCTCAGTTGAGTAGGGAAATTGGTCTATAGGTACCACAAAGGAGGAGGCCCTTCCCAGGCTTGTGGAGGACCGTTATCAGGGCCCCCCTGTTTGAGATGGGATCAAAGGACCCTGTATGCTCTGCCTCCCTAATGGCCTCCTAGAGGGAGACAACCACCTTCACTCCTGTCCACTTATAGAACTCAGCTGGGAAGCTGTATGCCCTAGGGGCTCTATGATATGGGAGTTTGGAGATGGTTTGTGCCATCTCCATTTTAGTCATTTCCTTAAAGAGCAGGTCCCTGCCCTTCTCCTTGAGGCTGGGTAGATGTATGCTGTCAAAAAAGGGATTTAAGTGGGTAGGGTCCTCAGTCACCATGGGGGTGTAGAGGTCCGTTTAGGACACCACTCATTGGCAATGTCCTACGGCTGACTGAGGATGTGGCCAGTAGGAGTTTTTATGGCCCGGATAGCCATCAAAGCTCTCCTTTCCCAAAAGTGTACCTCCAGTAGCCTACCCACCTTCTTGCCTTGCTCATAATGGCAGCTCTTTGGTTTCTGCAGCACATATTCCACTTTAGCGGTGTAAAGCGTGTTAATATGCATTCATGCTTTTTCCAAGCAATGCCTGAGAGGGACAGATGGTTGGGACATGTGGAGGCACGTCAGGGTCGCTATGGCTCACTCCAGGGTTTTCTGCTGATCCACCATCTGCTTATTGGAGAGAGTAATGCATCTCATAAGGTGTCCCCCACAGTGTACATTCTGAGATTACTGACCCCTGGTTGTGGTTCAAGTAGGTGGTGACATAGGACTGAAGCCTGATCTTGCCCTGAGGCAGCCTGTAACGGGAAATGTTGAGGCGCCATGGTTTGTGACCTGGAGTCACCAACCCCAGATTCCCTGAGAAAAGGATTGGGGAGTGATATAATAGCATGCCCTTGAGGATAAAAGCATCCCTCAACAGATTAACCATCTGCTAAAAGGCAAGGAAGTAATCTAATCTTGATTGTGTGCCGTGCACTGGCAAGAGAAAAGTGAATACCAGATCGGTGGATGCAAGTGATGGCAAGTGTCAACAAGTCCTCAGAACTAGAGAACAAATGCTTTTGCTGCTAGATGTTAGGAGGGGGAGGTTGACTCCATACTTTTTTTTACCTGCCCAAAGCTAGGACAATTCTGGGAGAGGATCTTGTTGGCTTTAAGCTGGGGAGTTCAGAAAATTTTGGATCCTGACGCTGATCTTGCAAGCCAGAGACGAAACCTCAGAATGAAAAGAGGGGAGAAGGCATTTGTAGCAATTACCTCCCTCGTGGCACGTTCACTGATTTGCAGAACTGGAGGCTCTAAAAATACCCACTTATTCTGAATGGTTGAATAAATTAATTTGTACTAGGAAATTTGAAGAGCTATACGCTAAGAGAGTAGGTGCCAATAAAAGATTTAACGCTGCGTGAGAATTTCTGGAGAGGCTTGAGACCTTCTCTGAGATGTAGGGCCAAATTAAAACAAGAGGGGGAGAAAAGGGGGAACAATGGGGAGGGGGAAATCTAGTACTTACATTTTTTTTGTTGCACTTTAGCACTTTATGCACTGCACTTTTGTAATTTTGTAGCTTGGAAAGTATTGTAGTAAAATTCCACAGGCAGCACTTGAAGGGATGAAGATGAATGGTTTCTTTTCTTCTTCTTTCTCTCTCTCAATTAAAGTTTGTTTATATGGTAATTCACTATATTGCACTTTAGACTGACTATGTCCAGAAGAAGATTTTTTTATATCATGTTTTGATGGTAACCAGCTCATTGCACTCTAATCGGAAATTTACCTATAAGGAACCAATCATAATTGGACAGGAATAGCACATATTTGTGATATCTTGTGTCTTGCACTTTATACATGTTTGTTATTATTGTATTGCACTTTGTTTCATTTTTCCGCAGAGATCAAGTGCAATTTTTATGTCTAGATGGAAATTGGCATACTTTGCTGCTATTGGAAAAGATCTGCTTACGTCAACTCCATTAGGAAGGACATATTGTGGTTAAATATGGCATGTTGCACTTTATATTTGCTATAGTTGGAAATGTATATGTACACAAAGATGCCTATTTTCCAAAGCGTTTTGCAGTTTTTTCCTCATTCTGTATCTTCTGTGTTTCTGTTCAATAAAAATTATTTTAAAAAAAAGTGTCATGGTCTGTGGTGATGTTAGCCAGGATAGCCCAGACAGCATTGTTGCCCACATCATCTGGGCCGGTGTGGTCCAGGATCATATCCTGGTCCACGTTCCAGTCACCACCTAGAAGCAAGAGAGTGGTGTTAATTTCCATTAACGCGCAGTTGAGCTGTAAGAAGAAAGTGCATAAAGAGTGCCCACACAACATCCTGTCACCTATTTGCATCTTAACAAATGCATACCGTCCCTCAGGGTCGGCCCACATCTTAAGCACAGTACGCGGTAGTGACCTGCGAAGGAGGATTGCAACGCCACACTTCTGAGGTAATCCTGTCAGCCAGAAAGGGCGGGCGGCTGCTATGGATTACCTTTCCCATCTATGTTATGTTATGTTATGTTATATTCAATTTGTACAGCGCACGGCTACTCAAAGTGTCCCGGCGCTCACTCCAGAAAGTTGATCCACACTCAGAAGCAAAGCTTTCTAATCTTTTCTTATAGAGCAAAGGGTCATGCACACTCCGAAGAACCAACGGTAACAAATTCCAGGCCAGACCAGCTTTGCGGACAAAGGAGCTCCCGCCAATCCTGTGGCGATTGAATCGAGGATTCGGGATTAGAAGTTGATCAGACGATTGAAGTTGTCTAGTAGGTTTGTAAAAAACAAATGTCTTCTGCAAGTAAATAGGCCCTAGCATATAAAGGGCCCGATGAACAATAGACAGCATTTTAAATTTGAGTCGGGACTCAACTGGGAGCCAATGCAGAGTGCGAAGATGGCTACGAACACTCTGTCTAGATGGAAGTCCCAGTAGCAGTCTTGCTGCCGCGTTTTGAACCACTTACAGTTTCCTAGTCAAATAGTCAGGGCTGCCGACCAAAAGAGCATTAGCATAGTCTAAACGGGACAAAATCAAAGCCCGGACCACAGTCTCCTTAGCGCTAACTGGCAAAAGGGGAAGACATTTTTTCAAAACTTTTAGGGTGCCAAAACAGGTCCCTGTCAACTTTTTGACCTGTGTTGAAAAGTGAAGGTCTTCATCAAACCAGACCCCAAGATTTTTGGCAAAGCCCTTGCTCACAATAGGGCGAGGGAAGTCTGGAGGCCACAGCCTATTTCTAAAATCCACTGGAAATGAGCAGAACAGGAGTACTTCAGATTTCTCTTCATTGCACTTCAACTGTGCGCTCGCCAGCCAGTGGAACACCGAAGATAGGCAGTGCTGCACAGCACCCACCAAGTCATCCCCCCTCTTCCAAGAGAACAGAAGCTGTGTATCATTCGCATAGGCCATCACCTTAGCCCCCAGTGACTCCGCGAGAAAAACCAGCGGAGTCACGTAGATGTTAAAAAGAAGAGGGCTAAGGGATGACCCCTGTGGAACGCCAGTAGACAAATGCATCAGTGCAGAGGCACAGGGAGCAAGCCACACCTGCTGTGATCTATCCTACAAAAAGGAGCGAAGCCAACTCAAGGCCGAACCCGAGATACCTATATCCATTAGGCAATCAAGGAGTAGAGAGTGAGGCACCGCGTCGAATGCCACTGAGAGATCAAGCATAACTAAAGCTGCTCTCCTGCCGGCTTCCAGACACTCCCGAACCGCCTCCGTCACCTCCAGCAATGCTGACTCCGTGCTGTGAGAGGCACGGAACCCAGATTGCGCTGGGTGTAACAAGCCTGCCATCTCTACAAAGTTGGTAAGCCGAGATGTCACAACCTTCTCACAAACTTTAGCCAAACTTGGCAAGAGTGAGATAGGCCGGTAATTAACAGGGAGCTGGGGATCAAGGGACGGCTTCTTAAGCAGAGGTAGGATCAATGCCTGCTTCCATAAAGACGGGACACTGGCCTCACGAAGCGACTGATTAATCACTAGATTGACTTCAGTGTTAATTGTATTGGCCACTTCCACTAGGAGCCTCGCAGCGCAAGGGTCTTTAGACGAACCAGATTTAAGAGCTTTAAGACTTCTAAGGGAAGTCGGCAGGTCCACCGGGCTGAATGCCAGAAAGGAACACCCCATCTCTCTCTCCTGTATCACCAATGGAACCCTCTTGGGTACCTCCGAAAAGGATTCCTGCATACTGACAATTTTATCCTGAAAAAATGTAGCCAAGGTTTTACACCAGGTAACTGAGGAGGGTATCACCGCCGCCTGGGCACTGAGAGCCACGAAGCTCTGCACAATGGCAAATATTTCGAGCAGAAAAATATCGGCCCTTGGCTATCCCAATTGAAGAATAATATAATTTCTGTTTGGCTCTAAGGGCCTGTTTGGCAGTGGCACATTAACCACTAGAACGCCAGGCTCTTTCCAGGACCTTACAGGCATGTTTCAGCATCAAATCATGCCAAAGTTTCTCGCCTCCACAGATGTGGGGTGAGTTTCTTGAAGCATTGCTACGTTGACATGCTTGAAATTAAGGTACACAAGTACATTTTTTGCATTTTATGAAGTGTGTAAGGCCATTTACATTCCTTGATATAATATTCAGTGTATTTGGCTGGTGCATCGCTACACTGACCATCAGTAAATAGTGACCCTAAGGAGGGGAGAGTGTACTCTGTCATGCTGTGTGCAGGAAGGTGGCAGCAGCTGGGGTAGGCCAGTAAGGAGCAGGCTAGGGCGTATGGGTGGGGAGGTCCCCGCAAATAGCCTGTGCTAGTCTGGCAATGACACTGGCTGCACCTGACAAGCTCATGGGTGTATGCCGAGGAAGACGGATTCAGGCATGAAGGGGGGGGTGGCACAGGAGGAGTGGGAAAATCAGAAAAGGGGAGCCTTATACAGGGATAGGCAGTCGACAGGGAGGAAGGAAAAGATGAAGTCAGACAATTAGATGCATGGTGCCCAGGTAAAACCTTACACAGGTCCAAACATGCGGGTCAGCAGAGAACTGGAGGCCCATAAGCAAGGGGGGGAGGAAAGATACCACTAGAGATTCTGTCATGGGTAGGGCATGGCAAAAATCATGAGAGTGAGAGGTACAGTAGGATCTCCCAGCTAAGTACAGATGCTGAGGCGCTGAGGGCTGGCAACAAACTGAGTGGACAAGGACAGCAAAGATATACATCGCAGAGGCTGCCCTTTGAGCAGGTGAGAAGTAAAGCTTTGGTCAATGGGTGGCGGGGGCTTCTGCTGTGTAATGGAGATCAACAGCACAGCAATGTGGAGGCAAGCACCGCGAGCCATGCAACCCAGGCTGCGCACCCACCCCCAGCCACCTGCTGGAAGCCAAACCCAGTATTGACGGCAGGCTAGGAAGGGTGAGCAACCCAGGAGAAGAAAGATCAGAAAGACATAAGACTATAGGAACATGTGGACATAGAAACTTAAGAACATAAGAATATTATAGTCAGTCAGGTCGAATCACAAGCTATGCCACGGGCCAGAAATAGCAAGCATAAAAATAATCAGTAGACATCGGAACAGTAGACAGGTATGCAAGTAATATTCTGCCATTAGGAAGGACACTAAGGAAACTAAAAGGCAGAAGTCAAAGCCAGAACTCACATCAGTCCAACGCATGTCCAGACTTCAAGGCAGAGCAGGATTTGTTGCACCCTGTGTTCTGCGTGAACTCCACCACTGCTCTAATCGCCTTGTCCTTACCACACTGTGACCAGGTTGATCTGTCCTGGAGTCTGCCCCTCGAGGGCACCGTTCCTCGACAGCAGAATAAGACGTGTCCACTGGCTCAATGGCAGCATCTGGCTCAGCATGGGAGGTGTCCTTACCCTGGTCCTGGAGGCCTCCAAGAAAGACCGTAGCTTTAGATCCCAAGTTCAACAGTGCAGTCTTACCTTCTGTTGGAAATTATTCTCAAAACGGTGGAATTGTTCTCAAAATATTCTTTATTGTAATCAGTTTTCAATTCTTTTTTGGCAGACCCAGCCAATGCATTTCATCAACTGCAGGGACTTCATCAGGGCAAAAAAGTTTTCTTGTAATTCTTTTCGGTGATATCATCCATTCGATCATCAACAATTTCAATCCATTACAAACATGTCAATCAGTTCACATATTGGGCAAACGCAAGTTGCCCTCCTAACAAAAATATTGTTCCCATCTGCCCTTTCTGAAAAGCCGAAGAAGTGGACATTATCCCTGTGGCTCCTACCTTCTAGGTCAACAATCTTAATATGTTGATACCATAGTTCTGTTTATCTATCTGAGTTGCAATTGAGTGTCACCTCTATCGATGATAGGCGTTGCTCTATCCACTTCACCCTCTCAAGGACATTAGTGATGTTCACCCAAACAAAACATATTTTGCCATGAGAGCAGATATCTTAGCATCAATGACTTCCAGTCTGTGATCCACCTCAGTGAATTTCTTCAGGATCTGGTCTATTATGGTGTATTTGGGAGCCACTGGTGGGCAGACGCAGGCGGACTCTGAGAAACAGCCTTTGAGAAGAGCAGCTGGCGACAGTTTCCGGGCAGCCATTGTGAACTCTGTGGAGTATGAAGAGGAACAGTGTCTCCCTGGGAGACCAGGTAGGACCCCAAATGCCAGCGTGGTGGCCCCACCCGGGCAGGGCACACTGCTCACCTCACCTCCGCACCCTTCACATCATCTTCTGAGCAGCGAACAGTGACCAGGGGCCTCTTCTACCCCATGTGCTGCCCCTGCAAGTGTCTCTGGCTGAAAAGGAAGTGGAAAGTAGGCTGAATTGAGTGAGATAGCAGGCGTCGAGACAGAGAGCCCCTGTGAGTAGGGGATCAGTCTCTAAGGCAGCATGCAGTGGGAATACCATGTGATGCTGGCTACTCCTCCAGTGTGTGTGGGCGGCTTCAGTGGCAAGTGTGCAGAGGGAAGGGAGCACCACACTCTCCCAGCCTAGGTCTTCAATGTTGTACCCACTATGGGTGGCTGTGGCGGTATGACCCTAGAGCAAAGAGCAAAAGGCAGCAATCAAGTAGCAGAAAAAAATGGGGGGAACAAAAGAGGCCCCCCCCCTCCAAAAGGTGGAGATCGCCCACCGCGGTCAGCCTCAGCTTTGTCTGACATGGTGGGGCCCCTGTTCTGGTGACTGTTGGCAAGCGGTCCAGGGGGAGTGTGTGGCAAACCTGTCAGCAATGAGCCAGGCCTGTGCCTAGCAGACTGGGTTACAGTCCCGGTCCTCTGCAACTCTCAAAAATGGATGTGGGGGTACCCTGTGTCCGGCAGCCCCCAATGAAAGGAGGCTAGATGAGGTGAGGGGGGGCCCAAGAGATACCGACCACCTCACTGGCTTAATTGGGTTCGGTTGCAGGCCCCCTTGTCAATGGGAGCGGAGCGCAGGCAACGAGGCCAAGGCACAACCGCCGAGGGCGGGTCGTCCCATCGGTCCTGGGAAGCTTGATTCCGGTCCAGGGAAGACATGGCTTGGCAGTTCGGGCTGGACTGTTCCCATGAGGCACAGGGTCAGACTGATTTGCATATGGCCATGTCTGAACTGGGGTGGCGGAGTGAGCTAAAGAACGGTGATGGATTAAACCCAGATCAGTTGACTGGGGGTGAGTGTTTGTTTTGTCAACGCTTCGTCCATCACCACCTTTGGTTTTTCTTTGTTAACCCTAAGTTGGCAGGGTATGCTCAGATGTGAGTCCCTTGCTCACTTTGCCACTGGAGTCAAGCAAGCCCAGCTGAAGATGGCTGTAATGCCAGAAACCGGTCCTAGGAAGCTTGATTCCGGTCCAGGGAAGACATGGCTTGGCAGTTCGGGCTGGACTGTTCCCATGAGACACAGGGTCAGACTGATTTGCATATGGCCATGTCTGAACTGAGGTGGCGGAGTGAGCTAAAGAACGGTGATGGATTAAACCCAGATCAGTTGACTGGGGGTGAGCGTTGGTATTGTCAACGCTCCGTCCATCACCACCTTTGGTTTTTCTTTGTTCGCCCTAAGTTGGCTGGGTATGCTCAGACGTGAGTCCCTTGCTCACTTTGCCACTGGACTCAAGAAAGCTCGGCTGAAGACGGCTGTAATGCCAGAAACCGGTCCTGGGAAGCTTGATTCCGGTCCAGGGAAGACATGGCTTGACAGTTTGGGCTGGACTGTTCCCATGAGGCACAGGGTCAGACTGATTTGCATATGGCCATGTCTGAACTGGGGTGGCGGAGTGAGCTAAAGAACGGTGATGGATTAAACCCAGATCAGTTGACTGGGGGTGAGTGTTTGTATTGTCAACGCTCCGTCCATCACCACCTTTGGTTTTTCTTGGTTCGTCCCATCGGGCCACCCCACAGGTATCACAGTTCTCTCTCAGTGCCATATCTGTACACTATCATGAGCCCCTGACCCTTCCGCAACCCAAGTCAGAAGAGTGGGGAAAAGGGAAGTTGGTGTGACACCCTGGTGCTCCGCTGCCAGGCCAGCCCCATCACATCGTGCTGCAGCCTCGACAGGACATAAGGCCTTGCACCGCCGGGCTCCTTCTCAGGCCAGCACTGCACTCACCACTCCCAGTCCAGGACAGAGACCTGCAAAGGGTACTCAAATCAGGCCCCTGGTGGTTCCAGTGGGCCCTGCCAACCCATTTGCCAGTGAAGGACACTGGTTATGGCTGCCAAACACGTGTATGTTCTAAGCTTGAGGCAGTTCTAGGCTCCACTCTGTCTGGATGCATTGAGGTGCCGCTCTCCTCCGACACACGCTAGTAGTTGTACAAGTTGCAAAAAGTTTTCTTCCAAGACAGCAATGTACATCCAACCTTGTCTCCAAACCCGCAGTAACTGCCCACAGTAACTGCTGCTCCTAGCTTTCCACCCACAACATCCCAGAACCTCCGGAGTGCAGATAACGTCCCAGGCTGAAACCCAAGGACATACCACGCAGATGGCGCAGCTGGGGGTGATTCCTTACGTCTGTATCCCACAATGAAAAATGCTGCAGGAGGTATAAATGGTATATCTTCTTCTTGGTGAAGATTGTAATAATGATTTTCTCTCAATTATGGCATTCAATATGTGTACTGATATTATTAAAATGTACAAACTGCAGCCACTAACAAAACCCAGCAGAAAATTAAGATGAGTATGAACTGGGATCACGTTTCTGAAAAACACATTTACAGAACTAAGGGCCAGATGTAGGTAATTCTATTTTACCGATTCATTAATACCAAATGTTACCGATTCGTTATTCATGAATCGGTAAAATAGAAGGGGGAGATTTAGGTAAATTCTGTAATTGAATTACCGAATATGTAAAAATCGGTATTTACCGAATCGGTAAATACCGATTCGGTAATGCCCATTGATTCCTATGGGCATTGAAGCCCATAGGAATCAATGGGCAATACCGAATCGGTATTTACCCATTCGGTAAATACCGATTTTTGCAAGGGTGCAGGGGGTGTCACTTTGACACCCTCTAGCACCCCGAACACAGGCATGTGTGCCATGTGGCACACAGACATGCCCTAAGGGCATGTCTGTCTGTCACATGGCATAGGTGTGCATGCACACATGTGCATGCACACCTGGATTCGGTATTTTACCACCCAATTGAATTGGGTGGTAAAATACCGAATCTGTAAGGCCTTTGGGACTCGGAAGAGTCCCACCTACATTTGGATTTACCGAATCGGTAAATTTACCGATTCTGTAAAATAAATGCACCTACATGCCAATTCTTAAATACCGGTCGGTAGCGGCCGAAATCGGCCGTTACCGACCGGTATTTTGGCTCCTACATCTGGCACAAAGTTCAGTATTGATGGCTGAGGAATGATCCGAGGTAAAGTGGCAGCTGTGGGGCAATGGTGACTACTGCCCATGCTCAGTGAAGAAGCATACAGACAACAACAATTTCAGAAAACTGTAGTATAGGCCACATTTTATACTGTTTGATCGGGAATGGGTGTGAAATGTTGGGGTAAGTGAAAGAGAGAGCGTGTGTGCTTACGTGAGTGTTTGCGTCTTTGAGAGTGTGTTTATTCATCTTTGTCACACGTTACTCTTTCCAGAATTCTCAGCTCCTACATTTTCCCTGTTTGTGTCAATCTCCGTTCGCTCCTCTTCTTACGGCTGTGCCCCCTCCCTCGTCCCCTACCCCCTTTTAACACCCCCAGTCAATTGATTTTCCCGCCTCCCACGCCGCCCGTGACTGTAATTGGAATCCTTCGCCGTGGGCTTGTTGACGGCAGGGGCCCGGTGACTCCGCGCCACGCCCCTTCCACCCCGTGCCATGCTCTGCTGCTCCCAGTAATTCATTCTCCAGTCCCCACAGCACAATGCACCCGAGCGCGGGGCCAGTACCAACCCTGAACATTCGTCTTATAATTGCATTTCACAATCAGGCGCCGCAGCTGGCAGGCCTGAGAAGTCAGGCATGGAGACGAAGGTGCAGGGAGAGAAATTAACATGATGCAGAGGCATGTTTTAAAATTTAAAAAATAAACATTTAATTATGATAACAATTTGGCTGTGGGCTATTTGTTAGCGCCTAATAAGGGCTGTCTCCACCAACAGCCAGACTTTAATTCGATAGGAAAATGTTTGTCTACAATTATTCATGAGTGTAGTGCATCAGAAAGCCTGGTTACGCCTTGATGGTGAGATTGAACAGATTTGGGATGGTTTAGGAGGGCGCATTAAGTGTACATCCGCTTAGACCATGCAAGTGTGACTTTATGCAGAATGAGAGAACCAGCTGCGGGGCCTCGTCACCGCACAGACAATCTCTGCTTGAAAAGAATCGGGGCATTGGCTCTATTAAACTGTTCTTGTAGCAGGCCAGTACACATTCTCCCCACACCACGGGGATGGCACAGACAGGCCAACATGGCACCGCAGCAATTTTACACCACCTGATCCCATGCCCATGTGGCGAGAGGCTTCAAAAGTCATGGCATAACCACACCACTGGATCATAACATCCTGGCCACAAATGCATACGACTCCACAGCAAAATGCCCTCCGACTAAATGCTTGGCTCGGGCGGACGTAGAAAGTAGTGTGAAATATTATAACACTGGTATTTATATTTATTCCATAAAAGGTGATCGAATGGTTTGGCATTAGTCGAGAATGATAACTAGACTAGTATGGAGAATAATAGTGAAACACATTACACAATAGTTTTCGATTCTCCATTGTTTCAACAGTAAAGGAACTGTCACACATTTGTTCTCAATTAATTTACATACATGAACAATCCCTTTAGAGCTCCTGATCTCATTTTGAACTGGGATGACACAATGTCCAAGTATGATATTTTTGCACCTTTTGATAGGTCAGTGTATACCAGTCAATATGTTCAGAAAGGAGAAGGTTTGCTTTCGGAAGACTGAGATAGACGTATTTAGAAATGTGGCTTCCCCTAAACAAATAATGCATGTTTTTGATAAAGAAGAGGGTCTATGCAACAACACATAACTTCCAAGAACCCATCCGAAGGAGGTTCTGGCTATGCATAACTCGCTCATGGAATAAGGATAGTGTCTTTAATGTATTTCGGTCTGATAAATGTGGACTGACTTGGAAGAATGTGCTTGAGGATACATGCATATGATGAAAGATAACTTAAACAACATATCAACAACTATGTGTCATGTTCTTGATATCAAAATCTCTGGCTACTTCCATTATTAAGGATGGAATTTGGTTATTCGCAGCACAATTGCCATCATTTTGAGAAATTGTGTTGGTGGTTGAGGAGAGTGAAATCCTACTCAAGCAACAGGCACAAAACTTGTCTGTGTGAACCACAAAAAGTTACTAAATTAACCTGGATGAACCCTCTGGTAGCTTGGCACAAAATAAGTCAAGCTTAACTGAAAGGTAATGTTTAAAGTATTCATGCAAAACATAAACAACAATAAAGCAAACACACAACACAAGAACAATTCCACACCAATTTAGCAAAACAGAGTGCATTTGAATCAATAATTTGACACCAAATTGACAAAATCCAATCAGTAGAACCAGAGTTCTGACTCTTGAAAGTTGTAAGTGTAAAATTGCACCTAAAAGATGAAAGTACCAACCACAGACATCTAGTCAAATGAGAACATGGTAAAGTTGAAAGGTATGGCCCACCGTGATGAAGCATGAGTCGGATACACAAAGTGGATTGTGCCTGCTCTGCGCTTAACTTCTGGCTTAGAAGAATTTTAAAGAAAAATGTCTGAGCAGGGAAGAGTTTAGTGGGGCAGGGCAGCCGGTGGAGTCTGAAAAGGAGGCATAATCGTCAGGCAGCCTCTGGACAAAGTCAAGTGAAGATTTCTATGTTCAGATTTAATCTCTTTTTTTGGGAGTCGAACATAAACAGCCGGATGAAGCTGCTGGCTATAGCCGGCAAGTGTTCCACTAGGCCGGTGACCCTTCTGCAAAGAGCTGCTGAACAGGATTTGGTTCTGCTGAGAAGAATACAGCAGGAGATTCAAAGAAGTCAGGCTGATTCAAGATGCACCTTAGGGGGATCAGTGAGAGGGCAGGTCTCAGAGCACTTTTTGGTTGAAAACCTTCCAAATTTGGGATTTGGGTTATCTGGGCACAGCAAGCATCACTTTTAAGGGTCCAGGGCTCGAGGGGCACCACTTGCAGGGGCAGGGCTCACTGAGTGGGTTCAAGATGGATGGAGCCTTTTCTATCCCTGAGGCTTTGATCAGGAGGCCAGCCAACTAGCTCTTTGAGTTACACTGGAGTTCCTGAGTTCAAGCAGAAGAACATGTCTTAAGCAGCAGGGCAGTCTTCTGAGGGCACAATGCAGGCTTCAGGTGCAGGACTGCCCTTCTTGGTGCATTAAGGGGACACAGCACGGCACAGCAGCAGCCAGTCCTCTGAGAGTCCTTCTGCAGGTCCAGAAGGGAACTGAAGAGTGGGTCTCAGGGCCCTATTTTTATACCTTGTGTCCCAGTGAAGTGGGAGAAAATTTTTGAGGCTTCCCCCACAGATGTCAGGAATGTCCTGTGCCCTGACCTGGTCCCAGTCTGGTCTGTCAGCAAGAGTATTAGACTAGTGTGAAGTTTGTTGTGTGAGAGTTGTGGCACAGTCTTTTGAAGTGCAAATAGGGCTGGCCACAGCTTTGCCCCTCCATCCTGCCTGAGATAGCCCAGACAGGCACCATCTAGCCCCTCTATCATGTGGTTGTCTAGTAGAAATATACAAAGGTCAGCTGCCAACTACAGATAGTCACGTGACCCAGGAAGAAGCTACAGGCACCAAATAGTTAGGACAAGAAAATGCCAACTTTTGAAAACCACCATTTTCAGAATTGGGACTTAAAATCTGACTTTACCATTAAAGAGAATTTTAATTTACAATTTCTCCAACAACTAATATGACTTTCCAACCTGCTCCCAATCAGAAGTTAGCACTTAATAAATGTAATAAGGTAACCCACTCTTATGCTGTAGAAGAGGTAAGGCTTCAAGTAGTGAAGCACATGTAAATGTTAAAAATGCACATCCAATTTTTTTAAATTACAATGTACTCTGCCCTATGGGCTGTCTAAGGCCTACTTTAGGGTTGACATATTTAATATGAAGGGAATGTAATGCTTGGCAAGAGGGTTACCTTGCCCAGGTGAATTAGCAGTTTGAAGCCGCCAAGAAGCTGCAATGGCAGGCTTGAAACATGTTTTAAGGGGCTACTTAAGTGGATAGCACAATAGGTGCTGCAGGGTCACTAGTAGCATTTAATTTAGAAGACCTCGATACCTGGTATACCATTTAACTAAGGACTTGTAAGTAAACTAAATATGCAAATCACATGTAAACCAATTTTACCTTGTTTTAGAGAGTGAGCAGGAGCACTTTAGTACTGGTTAGCAGAGGTAAAGTGCAGAATCCCCAGGCCAACAAAAACAAATGCAGAAAAATAAGATGGGAGAGAGCAATACGTTTAGGGGAAGACCACCCTAAGGCTGAAAGGTCTAACAACCATGATAAGCAGTTGAATAGTTTGAGAGAGTTCTGAATAAGGCTCACTTTTAGCCAAAGAACAGCTTCCAGACAACAAATATTAGTCCGCAAAAGGACATGGTGATAAAGAAAAGAGGGTTTCAACATAGGCTTTTAGGGCATGATGGGACAGAGCAGAGACAGACACTGTGCTAAAGAACATTATTTAAAGCTCGCTAGATAGATCTGATACTGATTTGATGGTAAAGAACATTTAGCAGAAGTTTTCAATACATGAGACAAAATCCCTAACAACAGCTGTCACTGGAAGGTTGGATAAACAAATATAGCCTTGGTGCTCCGGTGTGGTGTCAGAATATCATATTCAGAATATAATCTGCGGAAATATTGCTCCATTGGTGACAATAATTAAGCTTGGGAGACAGTGCGGAGTTTTGGAAATTTTATATTATGCTTTGCTTGCCACGTGAAAATCCTGAATTTATGACATTACACCACGTTATGTAATTATGTCTCCACATTCAGCAAAAATATAGAGCAGGAGGATGGTAACAAATCGAATAACCAGAACACTAGTGGTTGTTGATTGCGGGAGTTATGTTTTCAGTGTCAAACGTTCCCTCAATTAAACAATTGAGGTGAGGAGGCATTTTGCACCAAAATACAGTGCTAAATTATGTATTTCCTGTTCCCATAATCATACGAAGCTTACATAATTTTCCTGAAATTTTAAATAATTGTGCGAGAGAAAACTAAACAAATTTTGCCCACTCTTGGAGAAACTCTACTCCCAATATGATAATATTGCCCCATTGGTGTAAACAATAGGAAATCTACATCCAATAGGATATTAGTTTTCTAAACGACATTTGGAAAAAAGTTTGTCTGAAAAATGATGTAATTGCTAACCATATGTTACTATCCAACCGCTCGGAGACTCGATGTCTTACACATCGCATCTTCTGTATTTGGATGTCAGGTTGTCGTGAATTTACCACTGGAGGTAATATTACATGTAATGCAATGCATGTGTTTCCTGGATGTAATCCACTACAGTTGATGCCTTTCCTCTACTTTGCAAGAAGGCTCATGGATCTGAGATACAATTCTCAATCAATGATGAGCTAGATCGGAGTAGCGCAGAGCAGCTTGGTGAATCTCCCAGAAAATGATGGGAGAGACCAAATAATTAAATGGTGCTCTAACAAATTACTGAATTTGCCACCTTTCCTCTTACTATTCGCAGGATTTTCCGCAAGTCGGGCACTATTTCGTTTTAGTGTCAATATTCCCCTGAGAGTACTAGTTGGCTATAAATTTCGATGTTCCATTTTCTCTCGACTTACAATCAACACTCTTTCTTTGATATTAATGTGAGGGTCCACATGTAGAAAAGTTCGGAACAATGAATAGTAACTATCATAAACGAAACAATATGCACGTTTGTGTGAGAAAACAATTATGAAGGCAGTGCCGAAGACCAGCTCCAAGTTAGAGCTCTATTAAACTTCACAAGTCATATCTTGGAGGAACGAGGACTCGTGGGCCTCATTTATGAAAAGTGACGCATCGCTGCGTGAAAACAGCGATGCGTCACTTTTCACTGCGCTCTCCCTGCGACACTAATGATGGGTCATATTTACAGTATGACGCATCATGTCGCAAGGAGTTACAGATACGTCAGTATTTCTGACGTATCTGTAGGCGCAAAAGTGACGCATTGCTGGAGTTTGTCACAAAAGTGAAGCAACTCCAGCAATGTGTACTTTCACGTGGGGCAAGCCGCATGTGAAAGGGCCTGCGTCAGTCTTACGCCTGCTGTGAGGCAGGCATTAGATTTTGATGAATTAGCGTCCAAGAAATGGCGCAGTGAAATCTTATAGATTTCATTGCGTCACTTCTATGACTCTTTCTTTCGACAAAACGCCCCCCTTGCATACATTATACCTGGCGCAGGTATAATGTGGCGCAGGGGTTTACAAAGTGACGCATCTACCTAGATGCGTCACTTTGTTAATGTGGTGCAACAAGGCACATTTTTTACTCCACTGGTGCACCAGTGGCATAAAAATGACACAAGGGCTCATAAATGAGCCCCATGGCGCGGAGAAGCAGCTCCTATAGCGCAGAAACAAGTGTGACGTTAAAGGGATACAGCTTTTTGAATGTAGAAAAGTTGACGATCTTGGCAGTGTACCTTATGCGTGTATAGCAGTGAGTGGGATCTCTTTAGGATTTATTAACCTTGATTGTGATGAAAGGATTGGAAATATGCTACCTAAAATTAGATTCAAGCAGCACTAACTGTGATGTTATCAGCTATATTATACTACTTTAACTCCCAACAGTGCGGGAAAAGTTTGATACATTAAATGAAATCCTCTCAGCAGGCAGAAGACCAACTGAAGGCTCATGTGGAAAGGTTCCATCACATGAAATCTGCGCTCAAAGAACATTTTTGAGGTGTTGGATGCAATGGCATGGGTTTAAAACAGTGAAGTTAATGCTTAAAGCCTTATACAGGAAACCCTAAAAAAGGTGACTGCAAAAGTGAGCTCTGATCATCATGATTGGGATTGAGCAGGACAACTTTGGTGGCAACGGGATGAAGAACAAGACATTTAGGATCCGAGCTCGAGTGCCGCTATTGGGAAAAAGCCTCCCCAAAGACGCCAGATGAGTCATCAGTTGTCGATCCTCAGACAATCAGACAGAAAGTAACTGTTTAGTATTTGGAGGAGAGTGTAAAACTGTATATTTTATCTCTTGATGTGATAAACTTAGGGCCTGGACGAATGTTCTCAGTTGCATGAATGGATGCTGGGTTGATTCGGCACAATACAAAATTATTTGAACAAATAAATAGATAATGAGGAAATACAGATGAGAAGCACATAATCCTGAAAAATAACGTGAAGAGCCGTATTGGAAGGGGAAGAGATGGGAAGTAGGCCACAAGAGAGGGCTGAGGAGGACACTGCCCGAAAGAAAATTTCTAAGGACAGGATGGGAAAGAACAGGGGGGTATATTACCAACAACTAGCGATAGTTTTTGTCTCTAACTTGTTTAGAGACAAAAATTATCGCCGCAAACCGGCGATTTTTATCGCAGATAAACCTTGCTATTAGCAAGGTTTATCGCAAATGCGATAAAAAACGGCCGCAATGCATGAATATCGCTGAAAAGTGGCGATATTCATGCATTATCGAGCAAATGCTCTTAGCCATGTTATCCACCTCCCATTGGATAACATGGCTAAGAACTGCTCAGGGCAGGTGTTCGCTTTTGGAGATATTCGCGCTTAGCGCGAATATCTCCAAAAGTTGGTAATAGGAGATAGCGATGTTAGCGACTGTTTCCAGTCGCTAACATCTTGGCACGCCCACTTTGCATGTCATTAGTGATAAATATCACTGACATGCAAAGTGGGGCCCATGATGGTCGCTATCTCCTATTAGCTGTCGCTAACTGGTGTTAGCGACAGCTTGGTAATAGGGAGATAATTTTATCTCCGCTTTCTTGGCTTTTAAAGCCAAAAAAGCGGAGATAAAACCCCTTGATAATATACCCCAGAGAGTCGCACAGAACTGCAGCAGAGCACTCGGACAAGAACATGGTGTGGGAAATATGACTCGTAGAAGTATGGGAAAGCTGCAGAGTAGGAGGTGGTTTTAAAGAGTGGATGCAACAATACTAACTAAACACATCATTCAGTATAACGCGTAGGCCAGAGAGGCAGAATATACTCAAGGCCGGTTGTCAGACTTGGTTCCCAAAGTGCAAACTGAAGGGGGCCTCACAACTCCTAAATAAGAGAATGGCCAGGGTCCTTAGCAATGAGCATTCAAAGTACAGAACGTGCAACAGAAAGAGAGGGTCACTTAACCATTCTTGACTCTGGGTAGACGCAGGTTAGCAGTTCAAAGCTTAACAAAGGCAACAGCATGCAGGGTGAATCTAAATACAGTTCAGCATAGCAACTAAAGCCACACCCTTTTAACACTTTTTGTCATGACTGATTAGAATCTTTGCATCTCTATGCCACTATCTCTCTAAATATATCTAACTATTTGTCTACATCTATCTATATCTATTATATATTTATGTATATATACATACATACATATATATATATCTTTTTTTTTCACTGAAAAAACCATAGGTTTCACACCAGTTATAGTTAGGAATTAGCATTTAAAAAACCTAATAATTTCACTGAAAAAACCATAGGTTTCACACCAGTTATAGTTAGCTGGAAATTTTACTCGCATAAAACCATTGAAATTCCCACGTTATAGTCATCAGTGATGTCATGAGTGATGTCACTGACCATGTCATGAGTGATGTAATATGTGACGTCATCAGCAGTGCATTGCATGCGCAAGTTATAGTGAGTCCAACTAACTATAACGTGGGAATTTCAATGGTTTTATGCGAGTAAAATTTCCAGCTAACTATAACTGGTGTGAAACCTATGGTTTTTTCGGTGAATTTAATAGGTTTTTTAAATGCTAATTCCTAACTATAACTGGTGTGAAACCCATGTTTTTTTCAGTGAATTTCATAGGTTTTTTAATAGCTAATTTCTATTTTATAATGAATCCTATATTGTATATTTATGTAATACTATTTTTATATATATATTTTTTAAATTTTTTGCCCTGGAGCGCTCCCGGTGCGCATACCGGTGCGCTCACCGGTAAGCGCAGTCTTGCGGCGCCTCCTGGTGCGTGTACCGGTGAGCGTCCCGTTAGCGCTATTGCCGTGAACGAAAACATCATCGTGACGTATCGCGTAGCCGCGAGATGCGTCTTATGACGCACAGCGTAAGCGCACCCGGAAGCGCCTACGTTCGCGCCGCGTGAGTGCCCCCGTAAGCGCCTACGTTCGCGCCACGTGAGCGCCCCGGGAAGCGCTCCGGTGCGCGCAGCGTAAGCGCGTCAAGACATGTGACCTTAAAATAACTGTTTTCATTGGTTCCTAACAGTTTTTTTTAACAAAGAATGAAATCCCCACCCATTTCCTTCACTTCTTCTTTCACTTTTGTGATTGCAAGACCTGCCTTTTTGCTGTCGGATCTTTGTGGGAATAAAATCTTGCATTATCATGGCTGCCAGACCATCCAGTTGTG
Source organism: Lissotriton helveticus (assembly GCF_964261635.1). Taxonomy (NCBI): domain Eukaryota; kingdom Metazoa; phylum Chordata; class Amphibia; order Caudata; family Salamandridae; genus Lissotriton; species Lissotriton helveticus. The sequence goes on from NC_136068.1 coordinate 948,032,702, forward strand.
AAGATGACTCCAATGAATTTCTTGATGAGGAGGCTCCTCAGCCGAAAGTAAAAGAACACTTTATTTGGAAGTTTTTTTCTATTCCTGATGACCAGAAGAAAGTAAATGCTCCAAAAGTGGAGTGCAGGATTTGTCACACTGTCCTGTCACGGGGTGACCCCACTAAGAAATATCCATTTGGTAAGTCCACAATGAGTCGCCATGTGGAGAGGAGGCACCCCCAGAATTTTGCCCGGGAAAGTGTCAGGGCTCTGGCACGAGAGGCTCCCAGTGATGGGGCCTCTACTTCAACCGGAGGACAAACTGCATCAGGGAGGGAGCAATCACAAGAGCAGATTCCCAACATCCAGCCTGCTTTTAATAAAGGCGTTATTAAATGCAGATATTGCGATAAGTTACTTTGCTATGGGGAACAAAGTGTTCTGCTCATGGTTTGAGCATTGGATAACCATCGCTGCCGTTTCCAGCCCTAATTTTGTTTTGTTTTTTGCTCCTGTTGAGCAGTTTCCCATTCCACGTTTTTGTTTTTGTTCTAAAAAAAGAAAAAAAGAAGAAAAAAAAAGTTATTTTCAGAACTACCTCCCATTCTCATCAAAGAGCTGTGTTCTTAAAAAAATGAAAAAGAGTAAGTGAAGTGGAGTGCATTGATAAACGAGAAGAAAATGAGTGAGAAAGCACAGAAAGGGACGAGAGGAGAAGGGAAGTGAAGTAGGGGGACTGAAAGAAGGTGAGTGTCTGACCTCACCTCATCTGCACCCTGTTACCATCAATTATACCCAATCCATTGAGGCCTGTCCAGGGGGCACAGAGGAGGTGAGTCTTGTCCAAGGGTCAGAGGAGGTGAGTCCTCTCCACTGCACTCTTGGACACAGGCCTCACCTACTCTGCACCCCTGGACATACCTCACCTCATCTGCACAATCTACTTCCTAATCTGAGGAAACACAGGTGACATGATTGTGAAAGGTTCAAATATATTTATTTAATCTTGCAGACACTATTTATTCCTTCTCAAAAATGTAAAAGCCATTCATTTCCCCCAAAATCGTTTTTTAAATAACATTTAATAAACAGTGCGCAGATCCTATGTACAAGCATTCAATTTCACTAGTGAAACATTACTATTTTTCAAAATACAATTCCTCTATCTTGCAAATGTTGATACCAAGCTTTATCAAAAAACATGACACAAACCAACAAGAAAGAAGCTCAATCTGATTCCTAATCTGAGGTAACACAGGTGACATGATTGTGAAAGGTTGAAATATATTTATTTAATCATGCAGACACTATTTATTCCTTCTCAAAAATGTAAAAGCCATTCATTTGCCCCAAAATCGTTTTTTAAATCATATTTTAGAAGCAGACCGCAGGTCCTATGTAGAAGGACTCAATTTCACTACTGAAACCTTACTATTTCACAAAATACAATTCCTCTATCTTGCAAATGTTGATACCAAGCATTATCAAAAAACATGACACAAAGCAACAAGAAAGAAGCTCAATCTGCTTCCTAATCTGAGGTAACACAGGTGACACGATTGTGAATGGTTCAAATATATTTATTTAATCATGCAGACCCATGGTACGCTCCCCGGTACGCTACCCGGTGGGCGTACCGGGCGCTCCCCCCGCGAAAATCAATTTTTTTTCCCGCGGGGCCCTTTTATAGCCCCCACATCAAATCTAGGGGGTCAGGGGGGTCTACCCTGACCCCTTATGGTCATTTCCCCCTTTGTTTTTGCCACCTCTTGTGTCTCGATCCTACCGAGACACAAGATGGCGGCCGCTCCGGACTAATTGGAATGTTGACAGACACCCGAGAGCCAATCAACTTTCCGCTCGCGTACTCGAGTAACGCGCCGGGTGCGCTCCCCGGTGCGCGTACCGGGGAGCGCTTATAGATATATATATTTTTTTTAACCTAAAATACTCAAAATCCTCTGGAGCACATATCTTGAGACATAGCAAAGGCACATCGGGCTACCAGTCCCTACAATTTTGCCGTATTTTTCAATATCTAAGGGACTCTCAGGCGCAGGTCATTGTGTTGCAGGAAACACACCTTCTTAAGTCAGAGGCAATTAATCTAATGAAAAAACAAAGGTGTATAGACAAGTTCTGCTCCACAGACCATAATGCAAATATAAGAGGGGTAATATTTATATTTAAAAAATCAGCAAAGGCGCAAATACAAGAATATAAAGAAGATAATACAGGGAGGTGGTTAATAGTTAGAGTCTCTCTCGATGGACAAATGAGGACACTGATAGGATATTACGGTCCCAACTCAGATGACCCATCACATTTGGTCGCTGTAAGAGAGCAATTAATATCAGTACAGGAACCAATAATCTGGATGGGAGACTTTAACATTGTCTTAGATCCTAAACTAGACAAATCAACTAAATCTAGAATTTCTAGCTCTGTTAGATCTAGAAATACTCTTAAAAACATTATGACACACCTAGGTCTGGCGGATTTATGGAGAGAACGCGCCGGTGATAAACCCGGTGTGTCTTTGAGAAATAGCCGATTCAAACATAAATCTAGGATTGACTATGTTTTTTTTAGTTATTGCCTAAACGATATAGTAGAGTCGATTGATTATATACCATCACACCTCTCGGATCACTCGGCAATAAAATTCACTTTAAAATCTAATAATTTGGTCAACCACCCTTCTTGGTCCTTTGATCGGACATTGCTATTAGAAGATGAAGAAGTCAATTTTCTCTCAATTGAATCTTTAATCTTCTTTGATATAAATAAAGACTCCGCAGGTCCAACAGTCGTCTGGGAAACTTTTAAAGCCTTTCTAAGGGGGCAGATCACCAATAGAGCCTCATATAGGCGGAAAATATATCTTCAGGAAATTAAAAACTTAGAACAGGAAATGAAACTTCTGGAACCTAAGATTGACCGGTCTCTAACAACATCTGAAGATCATGAAAAAATGGCTGAATTGAAATCTCAATTAGAAAACACCCTACAGGAAAGATTAAATAGGAGATGGGAAGTGAGTAAATCCTCTCAATTTGAATTTGGAGAAGCTGCAGGAAGGGTATTAGCGTGGAAAATAAGAGCGGACAAAAATCTCAATTACATCAGAGAAATTAAGATACCTGGAGAAGCAGAAACAAGATCCACTAGCTTAGAGATAGGGAGAGCCTTCTTCGATTTCTTTGAGGAGATTTATAAAGAGAACCTCCCTAATGACCAACAAGCAAGGGATAGTTGGTTAGCAGCTATAAACCTCCCAGCCCTATCAATAACCCAGAGTAACCTCTTGGAGGCTGAGATCACAGCAGACGAGGTCAAGAAAGCAATTCGCCACTCTAAAAAAGGAAAGGCTGCTGGCCCAGATGGACTGCCTGGAGAAATCTATAGAACTCTAGAAGATATAGTAGTCCCAGTGCTTACGTCACTTTTTAATGGTATCTTGATACAAGGAAGTCAGCCCCCAAAAACCTGGGGAGAAGCTACAATTGTGCTCATCCCAAAACCAGGGAAATCAACACTGGACTGTGGGTCATACAGACCAATATCATTACTTAATAACGATTACAAACTTTTTACAACTATCATATCTACAAGACTGGCTAGTGTCATTGGAAAAATCGTCCACCCTGACCAAAAAGGTTTTATCAAGGGCAGACAACTCGCAGAGCTTACATATGAAGCGGTGGGAGCCATAGATATTGCCACAGCTTTCTCTCTACCATTGGCCACACTAACCCTAGACGCAACTAAAGCGTTTGATAGGGTAAACTGGCTATACCTTAATGATGTTTTGAAAAAATTCAACTTTGGGGGGAATTTTCGTAGGATAATCAAAGACCTATATAGTACTGCTTCTGCCAGGTTATTGGTTAACGGAACTCTAACCGAACCATTTGATATAACTAGAGGTACAAGACAGGGCTGCCCACTTTCCCCTCTCCTATTTAATCTATATATTGAACCGTTCGCTCAGCTTCTAAGGGACGAGGCTAATATTCCATCCTTTAGCTTTGGAGAGTGGGAAAGACGGGTAGCAATGTATGCAGATGATATCATGATCTTTACATCAGACCCAGCTAGAGCATACCCAGTAGTTATCCATCGGGCAGAAGAATTTGGACTAATTTCTGGATATGACATCAACTCCAGCAAGAGCGAGATAATGGTTTGGAACATACCCAATATCCAGCTGGGGGCAAAAATATCCACATCAATCCGTTATTTGGGAATAAGAATAACTCAAGAAGTGGCGAGTATTGGGAATACTAATTTGGAAAGAATACACACTGAGACAAAAAATCTATTGAAATCTTGGTCACATCTACCACTTTCGACTATAGGCAGGGTAAACCTGGTCAAAATGTGTATTCTCCCAAAATTCACCTTTATTTTCAACTCTATTCCTATAGCCTTTGACTCAAAATTGATTGAAAAATCACAAAGAGAAATAAACTCCTTCATATGGAACTACAAAACCACAAGAATTGCGTGGAAAAAGCTAAGGAGAAGGAGAGAGAAAGGAGGCCTTGCATTACCAGATCTATTGTATTATTCATGGGCATTCCAACTATCACACTCACGAATGCTTTTAAAGATGCCATCTAATCTTGCAACTGACTCCATGTATAAGGCTATGTTAACCGGGGCTAATCTAACATCGGATAGTTTCATGTTTAAATTTGGATGTCAGAAATACTTCAAAAACATTAAATAAAAAATCGTACAATCATGGGCAAAAATTTGGTACAATATCAGAAAGAAACTGGGTCTCTCATATTACTCCAACTACGCCCCCATCTGGGATTCACCAGGAATGCCAGCCTGTCTGAGGGACAGTCTTTCCACCATAATTGAACAAACAGGTATCATAAGATGGGGTCAACTACTCAAAGAAGGCAGTCTTATAGCTTGGGATGAGCTATATGAACTGGTTGGTGTAGGACTGTCAAGATTTAAATATATTCAACTAAACAGTTGGGTGAGATCTCAGACTCGCACTGATGCGAACCTAGGGAAAACAAGCTTAACAGAACAAAAGTTGGTGGAAAGAGCTATGGGGGGAAAGGAAGTAACTACCTGGTATTGGCAATTGCTGGAGGAAATTGATGGGGAATTCCAGCTCCCAGATGATTTATGGAGAACGGCAATTGGTACCCCATGTGAGGAAAGATGGCAAAACTCTTTTTCTTTACTATACAAAACAGTAAAGCCTTCATGGCTGAGACGAAACCATCTATTTTCAATACATCGTGCATACATAACCCCACTAAAATTATCCAAATTTTTACCAGATAAAAAATGCAATAAATGTAATCGGCCTGGGGCTTGTGACATACACATGTTTTTTGATTGTCCAGATATCCAAAAATTCTGGATCGAAATGAAGGAAACGTTAAACTCTATCTTAAATACATCTTTAGAAATAACCCTTTCTCTCGTCATTTTTGGATTGGAAGACAACATCAAAGGTCTGGCAAGGTCCTTTCTCTTCTACGCAATCTTGCTGGCGAGAAGACAGATTTGTATAAATTGGATAGAGAAAGTACCCCCATTACACTCTCGGTGGCTTTCTTCTTTATACGAAGTATCTAAAATGGACCTTAAAAGAACAACTAGTAAAAGACACTTGGCTTTTTGGAATCTTTTAATCAACTGGAGATAAACCCGGGTTTTTTTTTTTTTTTTTTTTTTTCTTCCCCGGGTCCAATGATTATGCCTCTTACACTCATGGACCAGGGTCAGTCAAGTCGTGTCAAGGTCCTACAGGTTGAAAGATACCTAGATTGAGTAAAAAACATCCATAATTCTTCCCATGGGACATCTCTACTACCAATATATCAAATCACGCCTATAAGTCGTGCAAGGTGGTTGGTATGATCTCCATTGAAGAAAAGGCAAATGAGGACACAAAAAAAAAAAAAAAAAAAGAAACAGTGCGCAGGTCCTATGTACAAGCATTCAATTTCACTAGTGAAACATTACTATTTTACAAAATACAATTCCTCTATCTTGCAAATGTTGATACCAAGCTTTATCAAAAAACATGACACAAACCAACAAGAAAGAAGCTCAATCTGCTTCTTAATCTGAGGTAACACAGGTGACATGATTGTGAAAGGTTCAAATATATTTATTTAATCATGCAGACACTATTTATTCCTTCTCAAAAATGTAAAAGCCATTCATTTCCCCCAAAATCGTTTTTTAAATAACATTTAATAAACAGTGCGCAGATCCTATGTACAAGCATTCAATTTCACTAGTGAAACATTACTATTTTTCAAAATACAATTCCTCTATCTTGCAAATGTTGATACCAAGCTTTATCAAAAAACATGACACAAACCAACAAGAAAGAAGCTCAATCTGATTCCTAATCTGAGGTAACACAGGTGACATGATTGTGAAAGGTTGAAATATATTTATTTAATCATGCAGACACTATTTATTCCTTCTCAAAAATGTAAAAGCCATTCATTTGCCCCAAAATCGTTTTTTAAATCATATTTTAGAAGCAGACCACAGGTCCTATGTAGAAGGACTCAATTTCACTACTGAAACCTTACTATTTCACAAAATACAATTCCTCTATCTTGCAAATGTTGATACCAAGCATTATCAAAAAACATGACACAAAGCAACAAGAAAGAAGCTCAATCTGCTTCCTAATCTGAGGTAACACAGGTGACACGATTGTGAATGGTTCAAATATATTTATTTAATCATGCAGACCCATGGTACGCTCCCCGGTACGCTACCCGGTGGGCGTACCGGGCGCTCCCCCCGCGAAAATCAATTTTTTTTCCCGCGGGGCCCTTTTATAGCCCCCACATCAAACCTAGGGGGTCAGGGGGGTCTACCCTGCCCCCTTATGGTCATTTCCCCCTTTGTTTTTGCCACCTCTTGTGTCTCGATCCTACCGAGACACAAGATGGCGGCCGCTCCGGACTATTTGGAATGTTGACAGACACCCGAGAGCCAATCAACTTTCCGCTCGCGTACTCGAGTAACGCGCCGGGTGCGCTCCCCGGTGCGCGTACCGGGGAGCGCTTATAGATATATATATTTTTTTTAACCTAAAATACTCAAAATCCTCTGGAGCACATATCTTGAGACATAGCAAAGGCACATCGGGCTAGCAGTCCCTACAGTTTTGCCAAATTTGGTGGTAATCCATTCAGCCGTTCGGGCTAAAAGTGAGTCCAACTGCCCTATGGAAATTAACATGGAGAAAACACGTTTTGGGACCCCCTTTTATCTCGGCCCCCACTTGACGAATCCCCCCCAAACTTTCAGGGAAGGAGCGGAGCGGGCCATATAATTTGAGAAATTCGCGAAAATTCTTCCACCGGCGCCAAAGTTATTCCCAATAGAATGTTGCGGATTTCCTATGGAAACTATTTTCTAACTATAACTACCAACTGGCGACCGCCAGTAGGTAATATATATTTATATATATATGTATATATATATATATATTACCTACTGGCGGTCGCCAGTAGGTATATATAGTTAGGATTTTTTCTCTATGGGATTTTTGAAAATTCTATGTCTAATAACTTTGGCGTTTGTGGACGGAATTGGCTGAAATTTTCAGGAAAATGGCACATTTTGTTTCTGAGCAGCCCCCGAAAATTTGGGGGGGGTTCGCCAAGGGGGGGCCGAGAAAAAAGGGGGGTCCCAAAACGCTTTTTTCCAATGCTAATTTCCATAGGGCGGTTGGCCTCACTTTTAGCCCGAACGGCTGAATGGATTTGCACGAAACTTGGCAAAATTGTAGGGACTGGTAGCCCGATGTGCCTTTGCTAGGTCTCAATATATGTGCTCCAGTGGATTTTGAGAAATTAACGTTCAAAAAAAGATATATATCTGTAACAGCGCTCCGGGCAGCGCTCCACTTCGCGTACTTTTCGCGTTACGGAGCTTTGTGAAGTGAAGCTGATTGGTTCTCCGGCGTCTGTAAACATTCCAAACAGTCCGTAGCGGCCGCCATTTTGTCTCTCGGTAGGATCGAGAGACAAGAGGAGGCCAAAGCGAAGGGGCAAATGACCATAAGGGGGCATAGTAGATCCTCCCTGACCCCATAGGTTTGATGTGGAGGCTTTAAAAGGGCTCCGCGGGGCATAAAAAAAAAAAAAAAAACGTTTTTTGGTGGGGTGCGCCCGGTTAGCGTAACAGGAAGCGGACTGGGGAGCGTACTACAAGGAAAGAAGAATGATTGACTTTTAACTTATTGTATGTTTATAGACTTTTTTTTAACTTTTTTTTCTGCTGAGTGACGTCTCGGCCTATCTCCACGGGATGCAGTCCCTACCATCTCGGCGTTTAAGCCCAGGGGGACCGGTAGTGTGGGAGAGATAACGGGGCATATTATCAAGGGGGTTTATCTCCGCTTTTTTGGCTTTAAAAGCCAAGAAAGCGGAGATAAAATTATCTCCGTATTACCTAGCTGTCGCTAACACCAGTTAGTGACCGCTAGTAGGAGATAGCGACCATCTTGGGCCCCACTTTGCATGTCAGTGATATTTATCACTAATGACATGCAAAGTGGGCATGCCAAGATGTTAGCGACTGGAAACAGTCGCTAACATCGCTATCTCCTATTACCAACTTTTGGAGATATTCGCGCTAAGCGCGAATATCTCCAAAAAGTAACACCTGCCCTGAGCAGTTCTTAGCCATGTTATCCAATGGGAGGTGGATAACATGGCTAAGAGCATTAGCTCGGTAATGCATGAATATCGCTGACTTTTCAGAGATATTAATGCATTGCGGCCGTTTTTTATCGCATTTGCGATAAACCTTGATAATAGCAAGGTTTATCTGCGATAATTTCTGACGATGCTTAGCGGTAAAAAATTCGTTGCTAAGCATCGTTAGGGATAAATATCGCGTAACTTTGGTAATATGCCCCAACGTCTGTTAACGTTCGATTCGAAGGAAATCAGGAAGTGTTGAAAAACATTGTCTGCGCCATCTTGCCTTTTTTCAAATGCCACACTTTTGTCGTGCACGGCAGCCATTTTAGATGCCTTGACCACACCCACTCTCTGCACGCTGTCGATCCTTAGCATGGCTCCCCACCCTCGCAAGCATCTCCCCCAGGCACTGGTCACCCCGCTCTCTGTCTTATGCATGGGCAATAAACCTCCCCCCATCTGCGCTGCTCTTCCCTGAGAATCACACCCTGTGCCCGCCCGACACCTCCCTTTCGCCCTATTCACTACCGCACCCTCTGACACTCCTCTTCCTCTGTGTCCGATTGTCCAGGCCGGTCCCAGGCTATCAGCTAGCCCTGCAGATGTAGTTTATGGCCCCAGCTGTAAAGAATCACCCCTCTTCAAAGGAGTTATAGTAGATCAAGGCCCACACCCGATGAGATCCGTCACACCACACGCGTTCCTACTATCTGAAAACCATCCTGTATTGTGATTGGGGACGGGACCGAGCCTGAAGCGGAAGATTCCAGGGATGACTCTTTGTACATCAAAGTTTTTACAATTATGTGTCACATTAAAAATATATAGCACTCCAACAAAGTAGTAGGATTATAAAACTTTAATAACTTATAAATATGTACAACAAAACAAAAACAGTAAAAACATTTAAACATTTTTAGGGAAAAAGAAGGAACAATGGTCAGTAGCGGTCGGTTGTGCGAATAGTCCCAAGGCAGCACAATGTCCAGATTTCTGGACGGCACCCAGGTGATGTTGCCTGGGTGCCGCACTGATTTGGGTATCCGGCGTGGGGCGTCCCGGGGGGTGGGTCGTCAGTAGCAGTCTATTGTGCGAATAGTTCCAAGGCAGCAGAACGCGCTGAAATGTGGATGGCACCAAGGTGATGTCCAGTAAGTTGCCGCCCTCCGAATAACGGCGTGGGGCGCCCCGGGGGGGGGGAGGCGGCGTGAACGGGCCTCCCCAGGTGGAGCCTCGTCTGCTGTAGTGGGGCGCCCCTTTACCGTTTCAGTTGCCATTCCGTCCGCTTTTGGTCCACTGTGTCAAAATCCGCAATTCAGCTGAGTTGCGCCCACTCTTGCGGTGCAGCGATAGGCGGCTGTCACAGGACTCTCAAAATGGCGGCAGGCTCTTTCCTTTTTGGGCCTGGTCCACTGAAATGGCCCTGGGACACCTTGGAAATCGGACGCTTGTCTGCTAGGTCTTGGACCCCATTCTCGAAAGCGTCCCCTCCGCCTTGTGGATTCTACAAACGTCTTGGGGGCCCCCGACTCCTGCAGGCTTCCGGTGGGGAGCGGCTGCCATGATTGCTCGCGGAATGACCACGACGGAGCCACGAGATGGTGGTGCTTTCATGCTGACGCCAGCTTCAGTCTGAAACATCCAGAAACAAGGTGGGGCTTTCATCGTTTGGGAAAAAAAAAGTTTTCATCCAATGAAAAGTGTTATTTTTAGGTCATATGATCAAGCCTTCCATCATTAGGAAACCAAAAGTAAAATGAACCAATGAAAAGTTTTATAAACAAGTCACATGACCTGTTATGCGGCATAGGGTATAAAAAGCGTAGAAAATCCGTTGGCACGTGAGGCGGCGTCAGTAGCGGACCGATGTGCGAATAGGCCGAAGGCAGCACAACGCGCCAAGATCCGGATGGCACCGAGGTGGTGTCCAGCAAGTTGCCGCACTGGTGTGGCCATCCTACAATGCTGAAAGTCGGCGTGGGGTGCCCCGTTGGCCTGTGAGATGTCGGCAGTAGCGGACCGATGTGCGAATGGGGCCAAAGGCAGCGCAACAATATTTTCTGAATAGAAGACACCACAAGGCGCTGAGATGCCAAGATCCGGATGGCACCGAGGTGGTGTCTAGCAAGTTGCCGCACTGGTGTGGCCATCCTACAATGCTGAAAGTCGGCGTGGGGCGCCCCGTTGGCCTGTGAGATGGCAGCAGTAGCGGACCGATGTGCGAATGGGGCCAAAGGCAGCGCAACAATATTTTCTGAATAGAAGACACCACAAGGCGCTGAGATGCCAAGATCCGGATGGCACCGAGGTGGTGTCTAGCAAGTTGCCGCACTGGTGTGGCCATCCTACAATGCTGAAAGTCGGCGTGGGGCGCCCCGTTGGCCTGTGAGATGGCGTCAGTAGCGGACCGATGTGCGAATGGGGCCAAAAGCAGCGCAACAATATTTTCTGAATAGAAGACACCACAAGGCGCTGAGATTCGGTTAGCACCGAGGTGGTGTCTAGCAAGTTGCCGCACTGGTGTGGCCATCCTACAATCCTGCTCTGAATAACGGCGTGGGGTGCCCGAAGGGGGGGGGGGAGGCGGCGTGAACGGGCCTTCCTAGGTGGAGGCTCGTCTGCTGTAGTGGGGCGCCCCTTTACCGTTTCAGTTGCCATTCAGCTGAGTTTCGGCCGCTCTTGATGCTACAGCGACAGGCGGCTGCAACAGGACTCTCAAAATGGCGGCCTGTTCTTTGGATTTGGGCCTGGTCCACTAAAATGGCCCTGGGACACCTTAGAACTCGGACGCTCGATTTTTTTTTCCTTTCCTCTACATGCAAAAAAAGGTAAATGCCCGGTACGTTACACGCTTCATCTGCCACGATGTACTCTCCAGAGGAACCGAAAAAAAATATAGTTATGGTAACTATACCATGCATCGTCATATGGAGAGGTGGCACCGATTAATTATAGTGCTGCATAAAAGAGAGATTTGGAGGAGAACCCCCGACCTGCCAGTACATTCATCAAAGAAGTGGCACTGACAGCATCAGAGGCAAGGGAAACGGTCCCAAATATTTAGAAGAACTTTGGAAAGATTAAAATGACATGTTTAGATTGTGGCAAATTAATTTCATGTGGACAGATGAGTGTTACTCTAATAAATACAGCATATGAACATCATCATAGTCGATGGTTGGTAGAGACATTTTGACTATATCCTGGACCTGCCCGTCCTCGCCCAAAATGGCGCCGGAATAAATGGGACTCGTAACTCCTTGTTGTGTACTGGTTGCACAACCTTGATATCACGAGATACGTATGCAGTTTTGAAGCACATGGCGGGCGGGGACGAGAATAGATTGAATATTTCGATATCCCTATTGATATTAAGTTCTGATGTGTTATTGATTACTGTACTATTGAAAGTTCGAATTAACGTCACCCATGGTACTTGCCCGCAAATGTATATCTAGATAATTTTATTGTAACTGGCCCTGTCGTATTTTAATTATAAAATGTACGTCCACCGATTCCGCAACTGTTAGACACCTTAGTTCTTGCAACCTAATGGCCCGCCCGTTACGTTCCTCTACAGTGTAAATGTCTACTCATCATATACGATTACAGTTTTCTCCGTGGCCGGCCCACGTGGTTATAGGCCCGTATTTGTATAATGACATTTTCACAATAAAGGTTTTTAAAAGAAAACATGGTAGTAGTATATACATTGGTAAAGTTTTTAATAATAGTCACTGTTTTAGAATCAGTAAAAGGCAAGTGAAATAAAGCAGACCAATTACATGAAGGGTAAAAGGTATAATACGCAGGAACGCAGTAAAGATAAATGGTCAAGGGCTGTTGTGTTTTCTACTCCTGCAACATAAAGTGATCGATAAGAATCTCATATTCAGGCGTATCGGCGACTAAGACAGCAGGCCGACCCTCTTTTGCTCAACGGCTCCGTCATGGGACGAAGAAACGCCCTTTTTCTCGAAAAAGGAATATATTTTACTTGCAGGACAGTTGTAAATTTTCCGGGAAGGTACATTAGCCTGGAACATTATAACATATATTTAAGAAAAAATAATGTTCGAAAGTAATAAAAAGCGTAATTTTTAGGTCATATGACCAAGCCTTTCATCATTAGAATAAGAAAAGTAAAATGAACCAATGAAAAGTTTTATTAACAAGTCACATGACCTGTTATGCTTACGTTACGCGCTGCGCGTCGCGCCCCGGATCACTTCCGGATGCGCTAACGCGGCGCGTCATATGACGCATTACGCGACAACGCAGGTCCAGAATATAGTCAAAATGTCTCCACCAACCAGCCGTCGGAACACAACCCCTTTCAGCAGGCTAAATAGTTCTGTTAAATGACAACAGAAGGGACAGGCAACAAGAACCATCAGTCAAAGAGGGGAGGGCTAGTTCTTCTCTACCGGGTCACGTTGGGGCGCTACCGGAACTGATCGAATTGGTAGTCTACAGTGTTTCTGGATGTTTCAGACTGAAGCTGGCGTTAGCATGAGAGCACCACCATTTCGTAGCTCCGTCGTGGCCATTCCACAAGCAATAATGCTAGCCGCTCCCCACCAGAAGCCTGCGGGAGTCGGGGGCCCCCAAGACTTTTGTAGAATCTTCAAGGCTGAGGGGACGCTTTCGAGAATGGAGCCCAATCTCTAGCAGACAAGCGTCCGAGTTCCAAGGTGTCGCAGGGCCATTTTAGTGGACCACGCCCAAATCTGAAGAGCCGGCCGCCATTTTCAGAGTCCTGTGGCAGCTGCCTATCGCTGCACCGCAAGAGCGGGAGCAACTCAACTACATGGTGAGCGAGACGCTGTAGTCGAAAGAGCGGGCGGTAAACAGCTGAATAGCGGAAGAGGCACAGTGTAGCAAAAGCGGGCGGAATGGCAACTGAAATGGTAAAGGGGCGCCCCACTACAGCGTGTCTTTAGTTGAAACGGATTGTGGGACAAGGTCAAGAATGGAAGAGTTACCAAAAGGCAAAAAGTTCCGCTTGATCCCGGGAGCCGGCCACCTATGTCGGGGGCGATCTCAGGCTACACCAGGAGAACACGACTTGGGGAGGGAGCCGGAGCCAAGCGCCCCCTCCGAGTCCACGCCATCACACCGTCCCTCGGGGGCCTCCGTCAAGCGGTTCAGGGTGGCACCGCATCACATTGTTCACAAATGCAGTCACGTCCTCAAACAGCCCCCACTTTACTTTGAGAATAGTGAAGCTGAAGCAAGTGCAAATAGGCTTCAGACAGTGTTACAAGCACTCCTCAAAACTTTGAACCATCAGAGTGCATGAGTTTCATGCTCGATCGATTGAGCTAGCCGGATCGGGCAACAAAAAGTATAAAATAGTTATTTAAATAGTTGTTTAATAAAATGTTTTACCCTGTTACTTTGCTGGTGTGTTGTATATATTTGTAATATTTGCATAGAGTTTATCGTTATTTTGGGCGGGGTGGGTGGCGGAGCCGAGCTGTATTGCAGCCATCATGGTGTGGAGTTCAGTTCATCTCACTAGTTTCGTATTTGTCATGAGGGGTTGTTGCTAATGTTTCTATTTTAGCGAGGTCAAAAAGAGATCCCATTAGTGGCCTACTGATTTTGCTCGATTCCTTTTGTTTTTTTACACGATTTTCCGCTATCTGCAAAGACTAAACAGAGTATTGCGACTCTGTGCTTGTTTGTAAATAGAGAATGAACCAAAGAGAACCAATTCTAAAACAGTAAATGCTTGGATAACAATCAATCAAATGGAGAGAGAAGCAGGCACGACGGATTACAACGGGGGCAAAGGCCTGCGTTAACTACCTTTCACTATCTGCAAAGAGAGAGTACTCCTAATAGAAATGAGGGGGGGGCAGCATTCAAAGCAGATCAGTGTGCATAAACACGAAAAAAAAATTCTTACCACGTACTTGACATTCGACAGCTTATGATATTTGCTATTAAAAAACCATTGAAATTCACTGAAAAAACCATAGGTTATAGACCATATATAGTTAGGAATTAGCATTTACAAAACCTTGAAAATTCACTGAAAAAACCATAGGTTATAGACCATATATAGTTAGGAATTAGCATTTAAAAAACCTTATTTTACTCACACAAAACCATTGAAATTCCATATATAGTTAGTTGTACTAACTATATATCGCGCACCCGCAATCCACTGCTGATCATGTCACATATTACATCATTCATGACATGGTCAGTGACATCACTGATGACATCACTGATGACATCTCAAATGACATCACTGATGACATCACTGATGACATCTCAAATGACATCACTGATGACATCTCAAATGACATTACTGATCACATCACTGATAGTTAGTTGTACTAACTATATATCGCGCACCCGCAATCCACTGCTGATCATGTCACATATTACATCATTCATGACATGGTCAGTGACATCACTGATGACATCACTGATGACATCTCAAATGACATCACTGATGACATCACTGATGACATCTCAAATGACATCACTGATGACATCTCAAATGACATTACTGATCACATCACTGATGACATCATTCATGTGATAATACGATGAACCTCTTCAGACTCTAATATAACCTTAGATACACTCAGTGTAAACACAGACTCACAGATTGTCACTCATCCATGAAGTTACACACACACCTAGTCAGTCATGCAAACAATCAATCACACCTCCATTTCCTCAACTATACAGTTATACACACCTTACTTATTCAAACATATACTAACACATAATTACTCTCTTTTACAATCCCTAATACAAGTTCACAATCATCCATACAGCCACTCACACATTCACTGGCTCTTATGCACAGTTATTTATATATGCCAACTCTCACATGTACTATGTTTTACATATGTACTTACTTTGACATGTAGCACTGAGATATCCATTCACTCACCAATACACTCATGCACACAGTCAACCGCCCATACAGCTGTTTCCACATGCACTTTTGAACCCATACATCTAGTGAATCAACTGCTCACACATCTATGCACAGAGTCATACACCTCCCAGCCACCCACACACACACTCAGTCTCCCATACAAATACTTGGGCAACCAATCAATAACCCATATAGTTACTCATATAGCTACTGAACAACACATGCAGCAGTTTTCAGAACAACAGACATAATGATGCACAAATTAAGACAGTTTAGTCACTAACCCATGCACTCAGTGAGACACATTTAATCACTCACTCATACAGTCAGTCATGCACCTACTAAATCCTTCATCCAGACACTTATACATCCACTCAAGACATATTTTAACTTTACAGAAAAATACAGTCACTGGATGTTGTCATCAGTGATGTCATCAGTGATGTCATTTGAGATGTCATCAGTGATGTCATCAGTGATGTCATTTGAGATGTCATCAGTGATGTCATCAGTGATGTCACTGACCATGTCATGAATGATGTAATATGTGACATGATCAGCAGTGGATTGCGGGTGCGCGATATATAGTTAGTACAACTAACTATATATGGAATTTCAATGGTTTTGTGTGAGTAAAATAAGGTTTTTTAAATGCTAATTCCTAACTATATATG
This sequence comes from Lissotriton helveticus, assembly GCF_964261635.1. Taxonomy (NCBI): domain Eukaryota; kingdom Metazoa; phylum Chordata; class Amphibia; order Caudata; family Salamandridae; genus Lissotriton; species Lissotriton helveticus. Next base: position 948,048,984 of record NC_136068.1, read on the forward strand.
GTCTATAACCTATGGTTTTTTCAGTGAATATATATATATATATATATATATATATATATATATATATATATATATATAAGACAGAGAGAGAGTGGGATATGTGTTACTCAGGTAGTGTTAGGTTAAACTTTCAATCAATCATTCAATCAGGACATTTGTTAAGCGCGCTACATACCCGTGAGGGTCTCAAGGCGCTGGGGGGGAGGGTGCTGCTATTGATCGAAGAGCCAGGTCTTGAGAAGTTTTCTGAAGGCCAGTAAATCTTGGGTCTGCCCTAGGTTGGTGGGGAGGGTGTTCCAGGTCTTGGCGGCGAGGTGGGAGAAGGATCTGCCACCGGCGGTCGTTCCTCGGATGCGGGGGACTGTGGCGAGGGGGGGCAGAGGAGCGGAGCTTGCTGGTAGGGGTGTAGAAGCTGAGTTGTATGTAGAGGTACGCTGGGCCGGCGTTGTGGAGGGCCTTGTGTGCGTGGATGAGGAGCTTGAAGGTTATCCTCTTGTTGACGGTGAGCCAGTGTAGGTCTCTCAGGTGGGGTGTGATGTGGCTGCGGCGGGGGATGTTGAGCATCAGTCGTGCCAAGGCGTTCTGGATGCGTTGCAGCCATCTCAGGAGCTTGGTTGATGTTCCTGCATAGAGCGTGTTTCCGTAGTCCAGCCTGCTGGTGACGAGGGCTGGTGACTTTCATTAAAAATAATTGTTTGCGTTTTGCAAATAACATTGGTGGTGTTGAACAAATCTTCACAAAACTTTTACCCAAAAAATGCATCCACTTTAGGTTAAGCATAGAAAGGTTGATGCAGATCCATCAAGCAGGGGCCAAAAAGCAGTATTCCAAAAGTGACATTTCCCATTTCACTTCCTTAGGATATTATATCAAAAAAAGGTTTCATAGTAGATCTGCAATCAAGGAAGTGCCTCTGCTTGTTTGGGTTTCAATTTATTCCATAGCCTTTGAGACATTACAATTTAAAAAGTTTTCCAGTGTGGGCATGGAGAGGATATATTTTTCAGATATCGGGGCAGTTAAATTGTGGAATTCCGTAAACCGATTTCAATGATGTCAGTTGACCCGAAATTCAAAAGATAGTCAAATCTGAACGGACGAGGAAGCTTTCTGTACCATTGAACCTTTCACTTTGTGAACCCAAAGTAGGGTCCATAATACTGAAACTTGGTCCCACATCCTGAAAAAAGAAAGGGCACATAAGGGTTTAAGACATGTACACCCTAACCACAAGGCCCACATGGGAAAACACAAAGGAGCCTGAGTCCTGTTGAAGAAATACATTTTTTAAAATACTGATTTTGCCTCGCCTTTGTGCAGCCTGGCACAAGCTTAATGAGCAAGGGCCACAAACCCATTACAAACTTCATGGACCCCATGCTACTTTCAACAAAGTCCCACAAACCAGTGAACTTTCACTAATCATATGAAAGGATGTGCAAATCCTTAAAGCGTTTAACAAAGAACCAGAGCATGCAGGGGCTGGCCACTGAAGGGACCATGGTCCATGAAGATTTGGACACACATCTTGGCCCAAGGACAGGTACTGCGGCCATGCCCAGAAGCCAAAGGCCATACGTAGCAAGAGCTGGCCACCTGTGGCAGTTCTAGTGAGCATGGTTACTAGGGCGCTGGGCCTGGCTGTCATCAATTATTTCACTTAAGGTGTCATCAGTGATGTCATCAATGAGGTCATTTAACATGTCATGAGTGATGTGATGTGTAAGGACGGAGGAATGACATGGTTAGTTTACTTAGCCATAACTAGTGAATTTCCTTGTTTTGTTGGTTTGGTTGGCAAGGCACTCAATAAATTCGTAACATATGCTGACTTGAAAGTTGGTGTCTTGATATATCTTTTTTTTGTTTCTGTGCCATTGGCAAATTTATGTTTTGAAGGCATAAGCGTTATGGTGTGTGTTGTGTGAGTTACTAACTACAACTGGCGCATTTCAGTCGTTTTGTGAGCTTGAGCCAAAACCATAACTCCGTTTTTAACTGTGTTTCTTTCTGTGACTTACAAGGGAGGTCAAAGTTGTGGGTCTGTGGTGCTCATTATATGGACTATGTTTGTGTTTTTTTAAAGGCTTGTTGGTGTGGAGTCTTGCATGTTGGTGTTTTTAACAAGTAGACTGAAGTATATGCGTTGCCCATGAAGATTGACACGGGCCCCATTACGATCTATGGTGCATGTCTCTCTCTGTCCCTTCCAGGTCCACTCTTTTGCTGTCTCTCTCTTTACCTCTCTCTCTGTTTCTGTTTTTCTATCTCCTATGATGCCCTCTTTATTTCTTTGTCTCTCACCCTATCCCTGTCTAATTCACTCTCCTATCCCTCTATCATCCTCTCACAGACTCTGTCTCTCACTCTCCCTTCCTCTTCCCCACACTCTCATTCGTACACTTTTTCACTCTTGCTATCTGCTTTTCACTTTTTCACTGTTTTCTTCCCTCGTCCTCTGTTGCTTTTCCTTTCTCTCGCTTCTCCACATTCTTTCCATTTCTCTCTTTCTGTCTTTGTTTATCTGTGTCACACTTTCTGTCTCTCTATCTAACTATGCAGCTCTATCTTTCTAAGTTATCTTCCCTAATTCTATGTGCTATAACATGCATATTGGTAGCTGCGCAAGAGCACAGACCAGACCAAACCACCCTACTTCTGCTGTGCATGGCCGAAGGCTGTGCATACCAGTGTTTGGCTGTCTGCAACCAGGCCCTGCTGCAAACCTCTGCTGTGCATGGCTGAAGGTCGTGCACATCTGGATTTGGGTGACTCGGAGGGCCTCAAATTCATTTGACCTGTCACTTAGTTAAGACATATCCAGACAGTTAATAGATGGGTAGTCTGCATATCCAGGCACACTTTTCCCCATACAAATATTGCTAAATGGTGAGTTACACTCTTCGTGTGTTTCCACATAATTTTACAAAAGTTTGCTCTATTTCATGTAATTATACTACAGCAAATTATGCACTTAAGGCCCACCATACATATAAGCAGTATTTAGATTCCCATTTGCAGTTCAATCAACAGTTAGATACGTTTAAATTATAAAACGTAATGTTATTTAAGTGCAAATTTCCCTACATACTCCCTATGTCTCCTTCACTATATGCGAACAATTGAGAATTAATTTTGAGTCCATGTGGGTACATTTCTTGTGTATCCAAACATCAATGTATACCAGATATACATAAGTGCATTACATTGATTAAATAACATATCCCAGAGTATTATGCCAGGAAAGTACTCCCATACTATCGTAATTGTATCAGTCAGCATTGTGCCTCAGTGGGTTGTTGTTAAAGAACACAGCATATTGCATACATAATGCTTTAGATCCTGAATGTTTTTAAACAATAACCAAAAATAATGACTGAACCATCATCGCTCCAAGACATCTTCTCAACCATTCTGAAAATTCCACTCATATGAGACAATCAAGTTCCTTTCCTAAGCCATATGCAATAGTAGAAAAGAAAATGTAGTTAAAATCTTTTTGTATTACCGTTTTAAACCAAAATGATTCAACAGGCAAATATATTAAACTCCAACCAGAGGAACAAACAATGAGCACCTAGTTGTATTGGCGCATGCTGACAGGGAATCTGTTAACATTTGTGTAGATATACAATACTGTCAGTTACCAGGAATTCAAACATATGTATTATACAGTGGTGATCACCACTAAGGGTCACCATTGACGTCTTTTGGAAAGGCTCCGATCAGGATTCGATTTGTTTGAAAACGATTCAGATGCCTTGTTTCCGGCCGACTTGGAAACATTTCCGAACACCCGATTTCAATGTTCGGAAAACGTTCGGACTGTATGACTCAGTTCCGAATGGCATTTGGAGTAACCAAGTCAATGGGAGGCGACTCGTACAGATCTATGGACCCTGTTTCCAACTGAGCATTAAGGATGTGTCAGAACCCTTGATCCGCAAGTCGTGGCAATAACCCATGTGCGGAGTTGTCAAACTAAAATTAAACCAACTGTGGGTTCTGGTCTGAAAGCGTTAAAAAATTGAACCTTAAGATGGCCGCCGGTTTGGGCCGCGGTCAGCAGTCCAGTGTTTTACTAATCTAGCGGAGTCCAGGTGGGGCGCGCGATGACAGAAGACTGCGCACTTCACTAACGGCATTTTCGGGAGAAGGAGGGTTTCTGTGGAGCTCGAAGTGTTTATGAGGAGAATTAAGTATAGTTGAGAAACGGAACCTTAGTAAAGTCCCTCATTCCCGTTTCTTAGTTTCCTGGTAGTGCGTGTAGCCAAAATCCCTAAGGAAGCAATTCCTCGAAATATTTACAGGAGTACAGCGTCTGACAGGAAAGACTCGAAGACGTCAGCCGTTCTAGGCAGCAGGAGAGAGCGAATTCCAGAGCGGGTAAATAAACAACCAGAGGTCGTCGGAGCACAACAGATTTTCTGAAAAGAAAAGAAGAGACAGAAGACGAAGATAAGTGACAATTGTGTATTATCATTACAGAGACAGTTTAACGTGTCTAAGACTGATGCTATATACTTACCTAAAAATATCTGAATAAAACCGATAAAGAACAGAGAGAGAGAAAGGCAACAGGTTGGAGCAGGCAGTGAGAGATATCCTAAAAGAAAAGGAAGAAAGAAAACAGATGTTAGCCTAAAGCAAATAAGAGGACATAAACAAAGAATAAAGAAGAGAGGCAATAAGTAAGTTAGAATCCTTAGACTGTACACACATAAAAATACCATTAGACTAAGGAGGCAAATCAGATAATAACAATAGTGTACTTGTATTTACTGTTTGCAGAATAATCCAGGAAAGCAGAGAAAGGCACCTGGGATAGTGGAGCAGGAGGACAGGCAAGAAATGAGTGAGAGGAGTAGAGTTTGAAAACAAAGGCTAGTAGAGAGTACAGAGAAATTAATAAGAAGTGCAATTGTGAATTACAGGAAAATTGAACTAGAGAGAAGCTCAGCCACGTCCCGTGCCTATAAAAGAAATAGAAGAGAGGGCAAGACTCTTGGAAGTAATGGTAGGTGAGAATTAGAACAGATAATAGGAAAAGGTAGAGGATAGTTAGAAGTATAAGGTTAACTGTAATTTTTTCCTTCAGGATTCAAGCCAGTAGCGGTCTGCAGGTCGGACTGACGAGTGGAGCCATCCAAGAGGATCTCTTCTTGTTGTTTATTATTTTATCCAATTTCCCCCTTCCCTCTGGGGTAGTAGATTGGAGTCTAGTAGTATATGAGCTCTAGGCTACTGCCCTTGGGTGGATTTGGGAGCAAGCATCTCTGTTCCCGTGCAGCTACAAAAAGAGTATCCTTTGAAAGTCTGACAGGATGTCGGATTTTGACATACTTTGTGAATCGGTTGTTCAGACACGGATCGGCTGTCAGAATCTGACTTTGGAGGCCCGTAGCAGACCCCCCTTAACCCGGGGGCATCCAAATCAGGCTGGTGGCGGTACCCATGGGTCCCCCCTTTCCAACCATGCACACCGTGGCAGGTGGCTTGGGGTGCCCGCCACAGGGTACACAATTTTCCCAACCACCCCTTTCTTGAATGGGAGCCTGTGTATTTGGTCGGAACACAGGTTCCCATTGAAGTCAATGGGAGTCCAACCGAATGGTGTTGAGAAACATCGTAATCATTCGGACGGACCCCCAGAATCCGATAAGATCGGAAATCATTCCAAAACTGATTGGGTCAGAATGGTTTCTGAACAACATCGTAATTGACCCCTAAGTAGGTATATTTAGGTCATAGTATCCATAGGTAGAGCATTTATTTTTCCTAATAGCTGGCACAGTTTCATGATTCTTCACAATATTTCTAAAAAAAAGTCCTACACCTCAGCCCTTCATGAGAAGTTTACTGCTGAACCTGTCAAGAGGGGGTCAAAAATGTTGACTTTCTATTTTAATTCACATAGGAAACTTTGTTCACAGACACAGAAAAAAATGCTGAAACAAATGACACCAAATTTGGAAAACACATAACTTTAGGCAAAAAGTGTGCTTTTTGTATTTGTTGTAATTCCATTGTCATTTTCAAGAAATTCATGTTTAAATATGTGCTTCGGTTGGGCGGCTGTAATGGTTAAAAAGTTAGGTATATCTGGGCAGTTGGTACCACAAGAGTACCAAGGGAATTCTTAAATACAGTAATTAAAAATAGTACAATTAAACTGGCTGCAGGATCGTTTTCTTCTGTCAAATCGATCAGTGCCACAGGCTAGGGGCCAGCCCAGAGGTACTGAGCAATCTTATTGGCTGGCTGCAAAATTGAAGAAAATGATGTGGCCGCTGTTAACAGACTCAGAGACGTGGACCCTGTGTCCTAGAAAAGTTTTAAAAAATGGGTATGATGAGTTACGGGAGGGAGCCCAGTTGCTGGCACTTATGAAGGCGGTGGGACACAAAGGGACCCACCAGATGCAGCATTAGAAAAACAATTTTGGACAACAGACACAATACCCAGTGGGACCAAACACAGCCTGCATGTGAGGTACTGCTGTATTCCTGCAGTAGTCGTTACTGAAGCGTCACCGGGAAAGCTTGCACGGTTTTGCTGTGTGATTTGAAAGAAAAGAAGACAGGAAAATCGGGTTTTCGTACAGGGCTTACTGTCCATGAGAGGCTTACCATAAGGCCTAATCAGAGCACAGTCCATGTGCCCATGCCCTCGCTGTGCATGTCCAATCTTACTTTACAGCAATGAATTGGACAGCCACAATCGGGGTTGTTCCAGCGGTCGCCTCTCTACTGCCAGTGCAGCAAGGGTGAAAAATAAAATGGTAAACAGTGAATTACCATTTGATTTATAACCTCTCCCAGCCTGATCAGTGTTTGTGGGCAGGGCCATTGCTGCTGACTGGCAGCAGTAGAGTGGTGCTCACTCCACCAGTTTACACTGCGCAAGTCACTTTCATCAGCTGTCTTGTGACTGCCAGCCTGCCATGCACTGTGTAACCCTCTCCACCTGGCTGTCAGAGACCCAGTGCTTGCAGGAGCGTTGTGGCAGCCCATTCCAGCCAATCCTGGCACTTCTCTCATGCTGCTCATCTGCAGCATGAGAGCAGTGTCGAGATTTGGGGAGAGGAGCTACCTGAGGCTCCAAGGTGTGGTCATGCTGATGGCATTCCAGAAGAAAGCACAGAAGGCAAAGAATCTCAGTAAGTACATTTTTCATTTTTAGATTATCTTTCTAGCCCACTGACAGGCACTGTGAGAAATTCACATTGCCTTGAACCTCAACTCCAGAGCTCTCATTCACGACCTGTTAGAAATAGGAATCTGTTGACGAGCCATGATTGAGAGCTTTGGCATTTGAGTCTAAAGGCCTTGTTATTTAGTACAATGCCTGTCGCTGCTGTCCACACCCCTCTACTGTACAAAGTCACTGACTGCCACTGCGTTGGTCACAGGGCCTGGTAAGAGGCCAGGCCATGTTATCAACAGCCCACTGTGCATGGCCATGGATCCTGTGCAGTGGGAAATTGGATTCCCATGATGATGTTGGCACAGGACCTAGTCGGAATCCAGAACCTGTTGACCACCTGCAGTAGGATTGTGAGCAGAGCTTGACCAAAGGCAGAACTCCCATCGGCAGGTAACACACATTTTCTTTCACTTTTTTTCATGGGCATTGTTCTCTCATTTATGTTGTGAATGGAATGTAATTATGGAACGTGGCATAACCGTGTTATTTTGCGATCTTTTGTTAAAAAGCTTAACAAAAATTTTCAAAAAGTATGCCCATGGAAATTTTACCCCTGTCTACTGAAGAGCATCCTCCTGCCTGTAGCTGTGAGCCTCAGTGGGACAGTTGTTTTGCAATTGTTAATCTCTGCCATGTTTTTTTACCCCTTTAAAATTTTTATAAAAACAACCTCGAAAGGATTGAGAGAATAGCTTAAGGGGATGATAGGATAGATTAGAGAAAATCATTTTAGTAAAGAAAAGTTCCAGTTTCATGATTGGATAGGTCATGTAGTTTATGTTTTAAAGGATAAATAGTCAAATCAGAAACTGCTTTAGTACTAAAATAAAAGTTATATACATTCTTTTGTATCAAAAATATTTTCACTATTATTTATTACTATTTTTCACCACAACATTGTCATTTAATTCCATTTTTCAACTATCCAGTGACTGCTAAAAGCACTGAGGTACCTGTATTTTTTCGTATATACAAGATTGTTCTGATGCCGATTGGTCTCCTGAAAAATCCATGTGATTGTTGAATTGGAAATTGAGGTAAATGCATCTTTTGTTGTCTGTATATGAGAAATTACCCTTTTGCGTTATGATTTAAAAGCGTTTCATATTTGTCGGGTACTTGTACATCAGCAGTGGTCATCTGTCTGTTGTCATGCTTCTCCACTCCATAATAATTATGAATAAATTGCATGTTGAGTGTTCCTTTCAATCCAGACCTTTATCTGTATTTTTCTGCATTTAAATGGCTCGGTTTTTAAAGGACAGCTGATCTAATGGTGGTAGCGAGTCACCTGGCAATGTGGTTCTGTGCTTTAACGCTTGACAACAAAAGTACTGGATCTATAAATAGACCCTGGAATGAAGCGCTCAATCTATGGATTGTAATGCCTAGTCAGCACAACATGGCAGCATCATTGAGTAAGTAGGAATAGTAAAACAATGGTGATGTTATTCATGAGGAGTTCTGAGTGGTGTCAAAGAGTCAACAAGAGCAAATTCAAGTTATTCAAGACATAGTTAAAAACCACTTGGTGAATACCATCCCTATTAAAGGCATTTTACCCATCTGTAATTGTATGTTGTACATGCCCCCCTTACAAATCATCTGCTCTTCTTGCAACATGTAGGTAGTGGCACAGGAGTAATGTGGGTGTCACAGACAGCATGTAAATAAACAAGATAATAAAATGATCTCCTACAACCCACCCTCAAGATACTCTCCTCTCCCCTAAATACAGAAAATAAACACCTGGCCCCCTGCAACCAACAATCACCACCCTTTCAACAACCCTTCCCCACCCTCCAAAACTGAATATAAAAATATCTAGCCTTCTGCTAATTAGCCGACAACCCACTGCATACTGCCTGACCCTTTGAAATCTGCGGTGATTGTGCCCATCTTGAAAAAACCCGGTTCGGACCCCTCTGTGCCCGCCAATTTCCGTCCCATCTCCCTTTTGCCATTTCTGGCAAAGGTGCTCGAGCGCCACGTCACCTGCGCTATGAGCTCCTTTGTGGAGATGCATGGAGCCCTTGCCCCCCGTCAGGCTGGCTTTCGCCCCGCTCACTCTACGGAGTCCGTTGTCATTTCTGTCTTGGACAGCCTCAGGGAGGGTATGGACACTAACCAACGCCAGGCCCTGGTGCTCCTCGACCTCTCAGCCGCCTTTGACACGGTGGATCACACCATCTTACTTTCCCGTGTCAGGGCGGCGGGGATCGGGGGGACGGCCTTGGTCTGGCTTTCCTCCTTCCTGAGGGACCGCTCCCAGGCTGTTCGCCTGGGTGATTTTACAGCGGACGTCCGGAAAGTTCAGTGCGGGGTCCCACAGGGCTCCTCCCTCTCCCCCCTTTTATTTAATCTTTACATTGCTCCCCTTATCTTTTCTCTGCAACAAATGGAGGTCGCCGTGTTTAACTACGCGGACGATCTCCAGCTTGTGTTTGATCTGTCTTCTTCTCCCTCCTCTGCTCTCAATTTCCAATCTATCATGCTTCACATCCGGGACTGGATGAGCCACAACCACCTTAAACTCAACCCTGACAAGACCGAGTTGGTGTTGACAGGTGGTTCATCCAGCCCCTGGACTCCTTTGTTTTGGCGCCCTTCTCTTGGTCCCTCTCCCACTCCTGCTACCTCAGTTAAAACCCTTGGCATCAAAATTAATTCCCAACTGTCCCTTCACTCCCAGGTTAGTTCTGTGGTTTCTTCCTCTTTTCTTGCACTGCGTACCATACGCAGGGTGTCCCGTTTTTTTTCCTTTTCTGCCCTCAAGCTTATCATTTTGGCCATGGTGGTGTCCCGCCTGGACTATGGTAACGCCCTTTATGCGGGTATGCCTGCATATAGTTTACGGCGACTCCAACTCATCCAGAACCAGGCGGCCCGCCTGGTTTTTAATCTTCCAAAATTTCATCACTCCACCCCCCTCTTGAAGTCTCTACACTGGCTGCCTGTTCAAGCCCGAGTTCAATTTAAGATCGCTTCCATCGCGTTTCTTGCTCGTCTAGGTTTAGCCCCAGCTTTTATCTCTTCTGAGATTACCCACTATGTTCCGTGTAGAGAGCTTCGTTCGTCCTCCCAGGCCCTTCTTATGGTTCCACGTTTCCGAAGAAAGAAGTGGGGAGGCTCTAAATTTGCCACCCTGGCCCCGTCCCTGTGGAACTCTCTCCCCCTGGAAATTCGATCCCTCACTTTGTACCCACAATTTCGGAAACAACTCAAGGCCCATCTATTTAAGAAATCTTTTGAATAACCCCTCACGACCTCCTTCCTCTTTCTTTTCTCAGTAGTTTGTTAGTGGTAGCTCCAAGAAACCGCTGGTGTATGTGCGCTCTTACAAATAATTTTAAATTCAAATTCAAATTCAAATTCAAATTCAATTCAAATTCATACTCCCATCCCCCGGCTCAAAGCTGCACTCCCCGATGTGACACTGTGAGCGGAGAGTTAACATTGGGCTAATGCAGGCCCTCTAAGCGCTACTTGTCAGGGCAAATTAATTTCCCCTCCCAGCATGGGCCTGTAGACACCTGTGCTAATCGGGAAGAAGGCAATTGGTTGATGTACAGCGCTGCTCACAATGTACCATCTTGTTTTGCTATGTGAAGAAGCAGGAGATGCAAAAGAAAGCAGTGATTAACCAGGATGTTTTCTGGCTATTCGTGATATAAACTTCCAAAGAAAGCAATGTGCTGTTATGATTATTACGCTTTTTGTGTTCTGGTTGTTCCCCTTTTTAGAAACCACAGTATTCAGGGACGTTATGGTTAGAAATTTGCAGTTAAAAAACCTTAGAAATTCACTGAAACAACAACAGATTTAGGGACATTATAGTTCAAAATTAACATTTAAAAATCTGTAGAAATCCACACAAAAAACACAGGTTTCAGAGATGGGAACGTTATAAATTACCATTTAAAAGCCCTTAAAAATTCACTGAAAAAACACAGATTTCAGGGAAGTTATAGTTAGAAAGTAGCAATTAAAAAACCTTAAAAATTCACTGAAAAAAATACAGGTTTCAGAGATGTTATGGTTAGAAATTAACATTTAAAAGCCTTAGAAATTAACGGAAAAAAACACAGGCTTCAGGGACGTTATAGTTAGAAATTAGCATTTAAAAAACCTTGGAAACTCATGGAAAAAACCAAAGGTTATAGGGACATTATAGCATGTGCATTTGCAGAGTGGTGGAGAAAGGGGCTCGTCCTCCAACCAGCGGACAGGAATTCTGCTTTGTAGAACTTACAGGAGGTACCAGGAGGGCTTCTTGGCCCAAAGGTCCTTCAGGAGTAAAGTGGACTTCATCCCCTAACCAGTAGTGCACCACAGGCGTGTTTGCAAAGTGGTGGTGAAAGGGGGGCATGGCCTCTGAAACCCTTTTAGCAATCCCACTGTGTGGGACTTACTGGAGGTAAGAGGGGGTCAACTACCCCCACCTTTTAACTTCAGTAAATCCCACAGGGCAGAATTGCTGAGTTCTAATACCAGATCATGCCCCCTTTGTCCACCACTCTACAAACGTACCTCCTGGCATGCTCTTGGTTGATGGATGTCCTTAGGGGCCAACAAGCCTACCTGTTACATCGGTATCCCCACACAGTGGGATTGCTTAGGGGTGGTTGCAGGCCACCCCCCTTTATACATCACTCTGCAAATGCGCCTCCTGGCGCACTCTTGGTTGGTGCCTCCTTTCCTCTTTAGGGTCCCTGGGGGCCAACATGCCCTCCTGTTACCTCCAGTAAGCCTCACAAAGCTGTATTGCTGGGATGAAGTCTACTTTAGTCCTGAGGTCCTCAGGACACAAGGGGACCTCATCGCCCCACCAGCAATGCGCTAAGAGTCGTGTTTGAAGAGTGCTGTAAAAAGAGTCGTGGCCTCTGACCACCTTGCTGCAATCCCACTGTGTGGGGCTTACTGGAGGTAACAGGTGTGCTAGTTTGCCCAAAGGACCCTCAGCATCAAAGGGGACTTCATTCCCCAACCAACAGCGCACCAGGAGGCGCGTTTGCAGAGTAGTGCATTAAGGGGGCAGGACCTCCAGCGAGTTGCCGGCTTAGTTTGAAAGAAAAAAAAAACCTTTTAGGAAGGGAGCTGTGTGGCCCCCTTTACCTTGATTGTTTTGGGCTGCAAGGACCCCATCCATTCGGGTCCTGACCCATTCTAAAAAATGACATTTATCAAAAAACATTTGATTTTGGCCCTGGGGACCCCATCCCCTGGTGCTAGGCCTTTCATTTTTTATCACATAAGGGGAGGGGTTACTGATTTGGGAATAACGTGTCAAGAAAAGCTGATAACTACCTTTCTCATTGATTGTTACTGTTCAAAGAACACAGTCTTGCTGAATGCAAACATTTGAAAGACAATCAAACCACTTTCTGCTAATTGTTTATTCAGAAAGATTCAACAGTACATACATATTTTAAAAACGATAGGCACAGTGTGTGAAGAAACAGAGAGTGACTTCATGCCAGGTGCAACAGGATAGATCATGAAGAACTGCATGATCTGCTTTAACTGAAGTCTAATGTGAAGTCATTCAGCCCTTACTGAAAGCACAGGACGAGAATAGATGAGACTAGCATCTTCTGATCTTATATTGAACATAAAGAAGTATTGTTCAAACAGGTATGTGGATGTGAACCATATTAAGCTCAAAATATTCCTTAATTTGGTGCTAAAATAAGCTTAGTCAGTAAGAAACTGATAGTGGTAATGTTATAAAATAGACTGCGAATATGATAAAATATTCTTTGCTGTTCACACTTTTAGTAAATGTTGCAGTTACCATTCTGTTTGTTTTTATTGTAGTAACTCTTTAAATCTTTTGCACTAGTATAGGATTTTCATTTTAAAAATAAATCTTTAAAATGTACCCGTAATTTCCAAGTGTTCTCGATTGTCCTCTACCATAATGAAGGAGAGGTTGGGGTTCCACTAATTCTTCCTGTTCTTTCTCATATGATTGATTGTTACCTGAAACTCACTCAGTGGGTTGTGGGGTGGTTGCAGTCAACCTGGTTTTCTGACTGGTGATGACAAATGATGTCCTTACTGCCAGCGGCAGCTTCTGTGGGGCAGAGGAGCATCGCCCTATCCGCTGAGGGTGCAGAAAAAGGGAAAAATAAAATGGCAATGAAATTAATTTATTATCATTTTATTTTTTCTCTGCCAGCCCAAGCTGGTTGTAAGGGCGGGCCATTGCAGCAATGCTTCTGAATGGAAGCAAGTGAATCGGAGTGGTGTTCAATTTTAAAGTTTGCATGTATTTTTGGCCAGCTGTCTAGCGACAGGCAGCCTAAAATGCACACTTTAAACCTCTCCAACTCGAGCTGTCTTAGACAGTTGGGGTGGGTGAAGAGCAAGCACAGGCATCCAGTGCCTTTGGGAGCGCTAAGAGAGCTCACTTCATCTAATTCTTGAGCTCCTCTTACACTGGATAAAAGCATGAGCCAGTGTCTGGACTGGTTAGGAGAGTTGGCTGGGGCCCGTGCTGGATGACAAGATGAACACCAGGGGCCTCATTTATGAAAAATGACGCATCGCTGCGTGAAAGCAGTGATGCGTCACTTCTCAGTGCACACTCCTTGCGACATACCTGATGCGTGATATTTACTGTATGACGCATCTTGGCGCAAGGAGTTACAGATAAGTCAGTATTTCAGACGTATCTGTATGGCGCAAAAATGACGCATTGCTGGAGCGTGTCACAAAAGTGACGCAACTCCAGCAATGCGTCCTTTCACATGGGGAAAGCCCCCTGTGAAAGGGCCTGCGTCAGTCTTATGCCTGCTGTGAGGCAGGCGCTAGATTTTGACGCAACAGCATCCTAGAAATGACGCAGTGAAATCTCATAGATTTCACTGCGTCACTTTTACAAGGCTTTTTGCGGAGGAACCCCCCCTGCATACATTATACCTGACGCAGGTATAATGTAGCGCTGGGGTTTACAAAGTGACGCATCTGCTTAGATGCGTCACTTTGTAAATTGTGCGCAACAGAAGGCATGTTTTACGCTGCCGATGCGTCACAAAAAGTGACGCATCAGAAGCGCAAAACTGACGCACGGCCTCATAAATGAGGCCCCAGGACTGGAGGACATGTAGTAAGGTAAGTTAACGTTTCATTTGACTTTATTCAATGTAAACTAAATTGCTAAAATGCATTACATTAACGTTTTAAAGTCAAACATTTTAACTTTAAAATGTTAATGTAATGCGCTTCAGAAATGTAATCAGTTTTTATTCAATGCCAATGTTATTTTCCCCGAGTCAGAACGGCGCTTTTTCACAAATTTGCAAGCCTCACCACTTTTAGTTAATAACAACTGCCACTGCTTACTGTACTGCAAGATAGGCTAGAAAAGTGAATTCTGGGCCATGTTCTAGAAAGAAAATCTAGAATACATAGCGTTTTACATCCAACATAGAGCACACATTTTCTCTTTAGTAATTCTTTCTGGCATGCTAAGTCAACCAAGTGTTACAGTTAATGTAAGTGTCAGTTGTAGTACGGGTACCTCTTTCAGCTTATCTAGGTCCTTCCTATTGTTGTAGGGTTGTCAGGCACTTGATGAATGAAAGGTTCCTGCCAATTATTATTTCTATTGTTTGGATCTCATGTTTATTGAGTCTGCTTGTTAAAAATGGTGCAAGCTCCTGTGCCAATCGGGGTAAATTTCAGGGCACTAGTTGCACAACACATCAGTTACAATACAAGGGTATAATAGTGCCTTTCCATTCAACAATTACACCCCAATTTTCCAGTATTGAATCCTGATAATTCATATAGAATAGTCTTTTGTTATAACAATGTAAATGTGTGTACACATTCACATGCTGCTCTAAGTGATTACTGCACTGGACTTATGATGAATAGGCTGACAAAAAAGTACAAAGCAACCCTAGACATAACCAATGATTTCTTATGGAAAAATATAATGCCTGAATCAGTTTCTATCCACTTTTTCATTTGGCGGATTTCAGTACACTTACATGACATTGCCTATAGGGTGTAAGATCATCCCAGAGCTTTTTGGAGCAAGAATAATGGAAATCTTACACAAAGATTCAGAGGCACTATGATATATTGATGTTATATATCTTACAGACAACGACTTGACAGAATACCTGTCTACGGTGGACAGGATAGTGACTCTTTTGACCCAATATGGGTATACAATCAATTTTAAAGACATCTAAAATTGCACATTCGAAGGTGATTTTTCTTGGATACTATGAGAAAGTGGACTATAAGATGGAGTGAATGAGAAGCCAGTAGAACTCCACAAGGAGAAATTTAACTATCTTGTTAGGTCACTATCTTGTTTCAGTGAATTAAATCTTAGTTCAATCCATGATAGCTATTGCACAGCGCAGACAGGTTTAACTTGCAAAAATGTGTAAACATTTAAAAGTACTAAACAGTCATTAAAGTTGAAGAGACAAAACAATAAAAAATCCCACTCCAATTTATAAAATTTGAGAATAACTTAATGAACTAAATGACACCATAACAATAAAAATCCAATAAGGGAAATCAGAGTTATGAATTTGTTAACTTTTAAATTAAAATGGTATCAAATAGCATTAAGCATCAAGCACGGTCAATGTGCCACTGTAGACGGGACCTAAGAGTAATTAGAGACCAACCCCAATGTAGTACGGGTCGGGCAACGTCAGAGGTTCTACCTTGTTACTTTGGCCCAGATTTTGTAAAAAGGCAGGAAACACAGAGCAGGTGCCAAAAATGTAGCGCTGCGTTGCTTGACAGGGAGGGAGTAGCAGAGTGACATTTCTACAGGGATATATCTCTCTTCTGGCTGCTCCCTTGACCCGCCGGTGCAGAGTTCAGCTGTTGTACACCAGGCACACACCTAGCCACCATAGTGCAAGGGTGTGTGCCTGAGTCTATCATAGGTTTTGTACTGGAAACTATGCCTGGACACACTTTAAAACTTTTCCTACTTTATATATGTACAGCATACCTGCAAAGTCTGAAAAGAAAGGGGAAATAAAAACATTTCTCCTTTTAATGCCTCCTTTCAAATGGTGATAACTTTGGTGCTAAACCCTGTCTTCTATTGTTAGGAGATAGGAGTCAAAAGGCATGAGCTGTAGCACCCATGTACCACCCATGTAACATCCCTTTGGTGCTAAGTAACGTAAAGGAGTGCTTTGAGCTGCTTTGAGTACTTTTAGGGCACTTTCCAGTGCAAAATAAGTTTTGCACTGGAAAGTGAATTAGGAAAAGAAAATGTTCTGCTAGTTAGCGTCACTTTTGTGACCTTAACCAAGGGTACATTGTTTGAAAATCTACTCGTTAGTCATTTTTCTGGAAGTCAAAGTCCTTCAGAAGAGCAACATAAAAAGATGATGGACAGAATGCTCAACATTGTTAAATGCTCACCCCCAGTCACAAATCTGAAATAAATCCATAGTTTTTTTGCTCTGCATGCCACCGTAGTTTGGACCCAGCCATATGCAAATCAGCCTTGACACTGCTCCCATGGGAACAGTCCAGCCCAAACTGCCAGGACAGGTCCTCAGTGCAATGAAAAACAAACATCATGAGACCAGTTTAGGAGTATCACCCTGTCACGGGGGTCCTGTCTATCCAGAGAAGGAGCAGGGCGAGGACTTTAACAGCTGTTACTTTCTGCCCTGCGAACAGGATGCCTACGGCCCCTTTAACGCTGCCTGGGCCTTCCCGGGGGTGGAAACCTCGGTTGTGACGTCACCGTCACTCAACCAATCCGGGATAGAGGAGGCGTACAAACTTCACCACCAGGAAGAAGACGGAGGAGGACTGAGAGCAGAGAAGCCGGAGCTGAGCAGCATTCCCGACAGCGAGCCCAGGAAGAAGGAGGACGAAGAAGACGGCTAGCCCAGCGGAGTCAACAAGCCTGGAGGCCACCGACAACACGAGTCACCCCACCGCACTTCTGGAGAAATGTGGCTAAACAAGGTACGGGACCGGATCCGTAGAATTGCCTTTTCACAGGGTGGGACTGGGTAGGGGTGGTTGAGGGTGTTCACGGGACTGTTTGCGTGTGGTGGTTTCACTTCTTTCTATCAACTGAGCACACTTACAACGCCTAGCACTTCCACCGCTTTGATTCTATTGTGTCAAGACGCCGGTGATAGTCCCTGGTGATCCCCTCACTCCCCTCCCTCCTCTTTCATACTCGTAACCCAGAAACAAAGCAGTAACCCTGGGGTTTATTTCTTTCTTTTTATCTTCGGTGGAGAGTTCCCACGAAGCCCAGACGAGAGCGCCTGAAGTCGGGAAAGGAAGCCAGAAAGGACATCTGCCTATGCCACCCTTCATCTTTTTATTTTTTTTGGTTGTTGTTTACCAATCGCCCAGAAGACAGGTGTTAAGACTTTTGGTTATCGTTACCTTGAAAAGAAATAAAGAAGCATATACGAAGAACCTTAACTGGTCAATCGCTCATTTCCACCTAACCCCACCCAGTGCATCGGTGACAAGTGGCAAGCCAGATAGGAGATTAACAGAAAGGAGCCACCATCTGAAACAAGATGGAGAACCTCATTCACCAAATGAAGGAGAGCCAGGCCCAGCTTGAGTGGGCCATAGAACAGACATCTACACAGGCTGACGCGGACCGCACAGCCTTTTCAGCTGCGATATAGAATCAGTCCGATAATCTACTGAAACTAGCGGAAGGCCATACCCAGCTCATGGCAGTCCTTGGATAGGGAAGAACCAATCCCCCCCCCTCCTGGAACGGTCGTACCCCTACAGAAGTATACTCCCGGGGACGACCCTTTGGCATTTATTTTTAATTTTGAAAGGGCCGCTAGGGCCAGTGCTTGGCCCGGGGACAGATGGCCTTTTTACCTTGCCCCTCTTCTAACAGGTGAGGGGCAAGCTGCTTACCAGATGATAAACATAGATGGTACCACCACCTACGCTGTGGTGAAAGAGTATATTCTAGACGGGTTGGGCGTGGATGAAGAGACTCACAGGTTAAAGTTTCGGCAGGAACGGGGATCCCCAGGGGACCTCCCCAAAACCCTTTTTTCTAAAATAAAAGCTTCAGCAGATCTGTGGCTCAAACCACAGGATGAGAACATGGAAGAAGTGATGAACAAAATATACCTCAAACAATTTTTGAAGGCTTTGCCTTATGGGACCCAACGGAGGCTAAAACAGCATGCAGGGTTGACTCTTGAACATGCAATTGAAATGGCTACCTCCGATGCTCGAGCACAAGGCAGGCCTCCCATAAAGGAACCTGAGAGAAACAACAAAAAACTGCCGGGGAAACCAGAAAAGAAATTCATGAAAACCCCACTAGAACCCCCATGACCGCGAGTCCCACGTCCTGACATTCCACCGACTGCAGGCCCCCAGTGTTATGACTGCGGAGAGTGGGGACACATAGTAGCCGTACTTGTAAAGCGTACTGATACTCCTGCGTGTCCTGGCGCTGTACTCATACCACTAGGGAACCCTTCCTGGTTTTTCCCTGTGAAATGTCCACTCCTGGGCATCCCCAGGGTGCAACCAGGCATCCCTAGCGCTGTAGGGGGCAGTTGTGGATACTAAGCAAGCTATTGCCCAGAGTTGCAGCGTGGGACCCATGCTTAGAATAGGCACCGAGGCGAGAAATCAGGTCCGAGGAATTATGAGCCCAATATCTGCCGAGACCAGCCAAGGCGGGAATTGAACCCTGGTCCCGGGCCAGACCTCTGCATCAGGGTCTGCCGCTCTAACCATTGAGCCACACTTCTCCACATCGCACGGTATTGTCGGAAGAAAAAGGAGAAGGAAGAGGAACCAATGGATGTGAGATACACCCCTCGTTCCCTCCTGTATGCCCAGGAAACCGGTCCAGCCTTTTACGTGAGTGTGGTCATCAGCGGGAGGGTCGTCAAAGCTTTGCTGGACTCTGGTTGTAAGCATTCGGTAGTACGGCAGGAATTAGTCCCCCCTCTTGTATAATGCCAGGGAAAACCGTTCACATTAGATGTGTCCATGGGGACGTCAAAGAGTATCCCTTAGCCAAAATATCCCTTTGTAATGCCTCAGGGAATGAGACGGAGGTGGTGGTTGGGGTTTTAGCTACTCTACCTGAACCGGTTATTATAGGAACAGACAATCCTGGCTTCATATCCCTTATGTCAGATGCCATTACACACACACCATTTGACACCCTCCTTACGTCAGAACCCTGGGCTATGGACACACATTTTAGAACAGCTCAATTAAATGACGCCAGTCTCACTAACGCATGGCAAACAGCTCATTCAAATCAGCATCCTTTGACTAGGTCTTATCCTACTTTTGTTGAAAAAAAGGGTCTGTTATACAGATTAGCAAAAAAAGATGGGGTCCCACAACTCTTGGTCCCTACAGACTTCAGAGACCAAATACTTTTCTTTGCCCATGCGCATTTATTAGCGGGACACTCGGGTGCCGAGAAAACAGGGCAGGCCATCCTTCAACACTTCTTTTGGCCGGGAGTATACACGCAAATACAGCACCACTGCCTTGAATGTCAAATCTGCCAGCGACGCAACCCATATGTTCCTCCTACCGTGCCCCTGAATCCCCTGCCTATCATAGGAAAACCATTTGATCAGTTGGGGATGGATCTAATTGGTCCGTTACCCAGGGCCGCTCGGGGGCACCAGTACGCATTAGTCCTGGTAGATTATGCCACTCGCTATCGGGAGGCTTTTCCCCTCCAGGCAGCTACCTCATCCGCCATAGCACAAAGACTAGTTGAGGTTTTTTCACGAATGGGTTTTCCCTGTGAGATCGTTACCGATCAAGGTACACCTTTTGTTTCTCGTTTAATTAAACAAGTCTGCAGTCAACTCAGGATCGCCCATATTAAAACCTCAGTTTATCATCCCCAGACGGATGGATTGGTCGAGCCCTACAATGGGAGCCTAAAACTCACCCTAAAGAAGCTGCTGTCTGGGGATGGTAAAAAATTGGGATCAGTTACTGCCATTGGCTCTGTTTGTCCTTCGCAGCCAAAAACAAGCTAGTCTAGGCCGTCTCCTTTAAGCTTTTGTTCGGACGGAGTCCGAGGACTCTATTAGAAATAACAAAAGACAGTTGGGAGAAAGAAGGGGCTCAGGAAGCTGAAACATTGTTGGATTACACTCGTCAGCTACAAACCAGGCTCCATAAACTTAGAAACATGGCCCATGAACACCTAGCCCTAGCCCAAGTAAAACAAGAAACATTCTATGACAGAGGCAAAAAGTGGAGGGAACTGGATGTTGGGGATTGGGTCTTGGTCCTTTTGCCCACTTCTACTCATAAACTCAAAAACGAGTGGCAAGGCCCCTTTAAAATCATTAAGAAAATAGGCAGAACCACCTATATATTGCATTTGACCAGTGCCAAGACTCAAATGTACCATATCAACTTATTAAAAAAATGGCTGGGAAAACCCCCTCAAGCGGTCCATACCCTTACCACCACCAACCACACTGTTCATGACACACCTATTAACCCCGACCTCACAGATACGCAAAAAGAGGAAATTCTATCCATCTTACTCCGATATTCAGAAATTTTTTCAAACCAACCAATGAAAACACTGATAGCAGTGCATTCCATCCCTACATCCCCAGGGGTCGTGGTTAAACAAAAGCCCTACCGACTGCTTGCGTGTGGTGGTTTCACTTCTTTCTATCAACTGAGCACGCTTACAACGCCCAGCACTTCCACCGCTTTGATTCTATTGTGTCAAGATGGCAGTTATAGTCCCTGGTGATCCCCTCACTCCCCTCCCTCCTCTTTCATACTCGGAACCCAGAAACAAAGCAGTAACCCTGGGGTTTATTTCTTTCTTTTTATCTTCGGTGGAGAGTTCCCACCAAGCCCAGACGAGAGCGCCTGAAGTCGGGAAAGGAAGCCAGAAAGGACATCTGCCTACGCTACCCTCCATCATGTTTTTTTAGTTTAGTTGTTGTTTGCCAATCGCCCAGAAGACGGGTGTTAAGACTTTTGGTTATCGTTACCTTGAAAAGAAATAAAGAAGCATATACGAAGAACCTTAAGTGGTTAATTGCTCATTTCCACCTAACCCCCCCCAGTGCACACACCCCTCACAGGCCAGGCTAACTTGAATCGAGGGGCATAGCGAGCACAGGACCCATGTCTGAGCATACTCTTCCCTCTAAGGGTGACTATAGCAATGTAAAGAAATGATGGATGGAATGATGATCATTCCCCCCAGTCACAGATCTGGGTTAAATTCATTGCCAGGCTAGCTGGAATCCAGTGGTAAAGTGAGCATGGGACCCACGTCTTGGGAATACCCTTCCTGAAGAGCAAGGCAGCAAGATGTATGTCAGAAGGGCCAGTTGCAACTGGTAAGCTGGGGTCTTTAAGAAAAGGGCTTCTTTTAGCTTGGAATGTCAGCCAAATTACCCTTGGACTCCACTTCTTTGTTTTGGGTACAAGTGAGAGTAGGTCCATCCCTTCATGTCTACTCACAGGCCTGAAAAAGCAGGTTCAATTCCTCTTCTGTTCTTTCACAGTATAGAGTGTTCTGATTAGGAGTGGGTGGAGAACTCCGCTCCACCAGCGGAGTCTGTGAACATTACCCTACACGGAGTAGGGAAAAAAACCTCTAACTCCGTGTGAGAAGTTGGCCTGATATATGATGTTTCCAATTCTGGAACCACCTTGTATCAGTCCAAACAACCCTTATGGTGTCTGGTTGTAAGTCAACCTTATTAGACAAGCTATCCTAGGGGTAGCATGGACTAAGCAGCCAAAAGGCTTAACTTAAGAGGTCGTGTTAAGCGAGCTGTTTTACCACATACAATCCTGTAATATCAAATGAAAGGACACCACACAAGTATATATTATAAAAATATATGTATTTATTACTAAAAACAATCCCCAGTATTCTTTATGAATAAAGGGGCACAAGCATTAAATCAAAAGCACAGTATAACATACAAAGTTGCACAATTTTGGATGAGGCCAAGGGGCCACTCAAACCATATACTAAAAAAATGGTATAAGAGAGACCATTCGATCAGTGGTTAGGCCTAGGGCCTAGGGAATCGCTGGGAGCAGTCAGGACAAGCAATGCTGAAGTCGGGAAAAGCCCGCGGGATTCGGGTGCAGTGCAGAAAGTGCACGCATGCATCAATGTTAACCAATGGTGCGTAAAAGTTACAAAGTTAGAGTTTAAGGACACTTCCGCTGAACCTAGAGGAACAAAACTTAAGACACAGACCCTAGAGGTGTGTACCAGTGTGGGAACACCGGCGTTGCAATGTTACCTCACCCACAGGAAGTGGGTGCACAGGGTCGAAGTTGAGTCAGGTTTCGTCACGCAGGCTCTTGGTGCTTGGAGCTGAAAGGGCTGCAGGTGAGGTGAAGGAGAAGTGTCCGGTGGAGTCCAAGGGTGGACTCGAGTCGAAAAGTACCTGAAAGCAGAGGGGACAGGGTCTGGGTCACTCAGCAGTGACCAGGGTGGAACCAGGACGGAACCAGGCAATGTCGGGCGCAATCAGGTGGTTGTCGAGGAGCTTCTCTCCGCTGTCACGTAGGCTCTGGGGCATCTACGTAGTCCAGGAGCAGGTCACGATCTGTCCCACGCAGGCTCTCGCCGTCGGCGCTGTCGGCTTCAAGATTGGAGCAAACAACACTTGGCAAAAGCAATCCATGCGGAACTGGAAGATTGCTTCTCACTCGGACCAGGAGGGTCAGAGTGGGGGCTCCTTTTCAGGGGAGCTGGTGCAAATCTGGAGCAACCAGAATCACAAGTCGAATTTCAAGTTTCGTCGGCACAGGGGCCACAAGCCAGCTGGCAAGGGACTGGCCAATGCGGTGACCCAAAAGAAGCAGAAGGGCCCCACGCAGCACTCGTCGAGTGTAGGGGGCTGAACCTCGGTGCAAGAGTGGCTCAGGGTTGGGGCTTCTCAAACACCATTGTACAGCTTCGAGGGTCACTCGTGGGCTGCACGGTCAGCGTCTCGTGGTCTTTCCAAGATGGCGTGCCCGACGCATCCAGTCGCCTCCACGGGTCTCAGCTCTGCAGGGACTGTGGATCGGGCTGTTAGAAGGCAGGCAAGCTTGATCTCGTTGATCTTTGTTGCTCGAGTTCCGGCGGGAACTGCAACAAAGCAGACGTCAAGGGCTGGATGGTGCCTGTTTGCACAGGGTGGTCACTCCTTGACCACAAGGGAGATTCTTCAGTCTTCTACGTTGAGTAGGATGTCGAAGGGTCCAGAGTTTTGTTTCTTATGTTTCATCAGGATAATCTGAAGTGCATTCGCACTGCTCCCACTCTTATTCGAATCTGGGGGGCTGGATTACCTGCTAGGTCCCCTCCTATGGGTGGGACCCAGGAAGTGGGTGGATACACCCCCTTCCTTTGATCCTGGCCGCGCTGGGACGGGCCTGGAGTGCCCCAGAACCGGTTTGGCCGGATTATGCAAGGGGCAGCCTTGTGCTCCCCAGGCAGTGTCTGGTTTCTTTCAAACCTCCCTGCTACAATCCACTATCTCCTGTCTGGGGGGTTGTAACACTGCCCTGCGACAGGAAACCCTTTGTCCAGGCCCCTTGGGCTGAGTTTCGGTCAGCTTCAGGGGGTCAGACTCGTGTCTGTGGCAGAAGCATCCATTGTGTGGATCTGAGGCCCTTTTAGAAATTAACCGCATTTAAGTAAAGTAACATGTCTTACCCCTCTTGAGGGGTGGAATGCTATCGCCGTCGCCAGAACTGGCGAGGGGATAGTATTCCAAATCGTATGACACCTTACACGACATGTTTTGATAAAGCCAAACCAGAGTTGCTATATAACCGCGAGGATTATAATGCACTTAAGAGTATATGGTATGGCATTATCCTGAAACAGCTTAGGGATTTGTTCCCGATGGCTGCAGACAGGCTCAGCTCATGCTAGAGCTCCATCTCACATTAAACCACGCACTCTGCCTCCAGGATTGCTAAGGCCTTCCATAGGAGTGGCTCACAGGTTTATATGTGTCCAGATATAGGTTTAGATATAGGTATACTATATCTAAGCAAGGGGTGATTACACCACCTTGCCCCAGCTGAGTGATCAGCCAGTTGTGTCAATTTAAGAACCAGCCAGGGGTGGCAAAAGATATGCTGCAGCCCCTGGTAGGCCTTGGTGGCACCTATGCCCTGAGCACCTATAGTGCATGGTACAGGGGCTGACAAGGAGTCCATTTCCAATTGTGGTATGTACCTATAGCACATGTATCAATAATTTAGAGAGAGATCAGCAGGCTGGGGGTCTGATTAGCAGGCCCACAGCCTCAGTTGTCTAAAACCAGTGAAGCAAAAAGCAAAAATTTGGGGTGACCATAGGATAGCAGACCCTACTCTCCTACACAACCCCCCCCCCAAACGCAGGGACATTAAACTAACCTTGACCAGATAAGTCGTCATGTTCTAAGTGGAAGTACCTGGAGAGACCATCTGCATTACCATGGTCAGTCCCTGGGCGGTGCTCCACTGTAAAGTCCATTCCCTGTAGGGAAATGGACCACCTGAGCAGTTTGGGATTTTCACCCTTCATCTGATTGAGCCACAAGAGGGGCTTATGGTCTGTCTGAACTAGGAAGTGAGTTCCAAACAAGTAGGACCTCAACTTCTTCAGGGCCCAAACCACAGCAAAGGCCTCCCTCTCAATGGCTGACCAACGTTTCTCCCTGGGGGTCAGCCTTCTGCTAATGAAAGCAATGGGCTGGTCTTGACCATCTTGATTAATTTGTGAGAGCACAGCTCCCACCCCCAACTCAGAAGCATCTGTCTGTACAATGAACTGTTTGGAGTAGTCAGGACTCTTCAGGATAGGTGCAGAGCACATGGCCTTCTTCAGGTCATCAAATGCCTTCTGACAGCTAACTGTCCACTGAACCTTTTTTGGCATCTTCTTGGATGTCAAGTCATTTAATGGTGTCACTATAGACCCATAGTTTTTCACAAACTTTCTGTAATACCCAGTCAGGCCCAAGAAGGCTCTGACTTGTGTCTGGTTAACTGGAGGAGCCCAGTCCTGTATGGTCTGGATTTTGCTCTCCAGTGGTTGAACCTGACCTCCACCTACTAGGTGGCCCAGGTACACAACCTTACTCTGCCCTATCTGGCACTTTGTAGCCTTGATAGTCAGGCCTGCCTTTTGCAGGGCCTCCAGAACCTTCTTCAGGTGGATCAGGTGATCCTCCCAGGTGGAGCTAAAGACAGCAATATCATCTAGATATGCTGCACAAAAGTCATCCAACCCAGCAAGGACTTGATTCACCAACCTTTGGAAGGTGGCAGGTGCATTCTTCAAACCAAAGGGCATCACCACAAACTGATAATGCCCACTGGGGGTAGAGAATGCTGTCTTGGCTTTTGACTCCTCAGCTAGTCTGATTTGCCAGTAGCCAGCTGTCAAATCAAATGTGCTCAGAAACTTGGCAGAAGCCAATCTGTCAATGAGCTCATCTGCTCTTGGAATGGGATGTGCATCTGTCCTAGTGACAGCATTGAGACCTCTGTAGTCCACACAAAACCTCGTTTCTCTCTTTCCATCTTGGGTATGAGGTTTTGGCACAAGGACTACTAGGCTGGCCCATGGGCTCTCTGATGGCTCAATCACTCCAAGCTCCAACATCGTTTGCACCTCAGCCTTGATACAATCCCTGACATGGTCAGGTTGCCTGTAGATCTTATTCTTGACAGGCAGACTGTCACCAGTGTCCACCTCATGGGTGCACCAGTTTGTCTGGCTGGGTGTGAGTGAAAACAAGTGTCTGTGGGCTTGCAAAACTTGTCTGCAGTCCATCTGCTGCTGGTCAGTGAGGCTGCCTGCCAAGGCTACTCCATCAACTGAACCATCATCAGGGTTCTGAGAAAGCAGGTCTGGGAGAGGGTCACTCTCTTCCTCCTGTTCCCCATCTGTGGCCATGAGCAAGCTCATGTCCTCCCTGTCCACAAATGCTTTCAAACGATTCACATGGAGCACCCTGTGGGGGCTCCTAGGGGTTCCAAAGTCAACCAAGTAGGCGACTTCTCCCTTTTTCTCAATGATAGGGTAGGGTCCAGTCCATTTGTCCTGGAGTGCTGCTGGGGCCACTGGCTCCAACACCCACACCTTCTGCTCTGGCTGGAACTCAACCAGAACAGCCTTTTGGTCATGCCAAGCTTTCTGTAATTCTTGGCTGGCCTCCAGGTTTTTGGATGCTCTTTCCATATACTTAGCCATCCTGGAGCGGAGACCAAGTACATAGTCCACTACATCTAGCCTAGGCTTTTTGAGAGGTAACTCCCATCCTTCCTTCACCAAACATAGTGGACCCCTCACAGGGTGGCCAAACAAAAGTTCAAAAGGGCTGTAGCCAACCCCCTTCTGTGGGACCTCTCTGTAAGCAAAGAGCAAGCAGGGTAAAAGAAGTCCCATTTCCGCCTGAGCTTCTCTGGTAATCCTTTTATCATTCCCTTGAGGGTCTTGTTGAATCTCTCTACAAGCCCATTGCACTGTGGGTGATAGGGTATTGTAAACTTGTAGTTTACTCCACATTCCTTCCACATTGCTTTCAAATAACTAGACATGAAGTTAGTACCTCTGTCTGATAATACCTCCTTTGGGAAGCCCACTCTTGAGAAAACTGCAATTAGGGCTTTTGCCACCACAGGGGCTGTGGTGGTCCTCAGGGGAATAGCTTCTGGATACCTGGTGGCATGATCCACTACCACCAGTATAAATCTGTTCCCAGATGCTGTTTGAGGATCCATGGGACCCACGATATCTATTCCAACTCTTTCAAAGGGTACCCCCACCACAGGTAGTGGTATGAGGGGGGCCTTTGTTGTGCCACCTGACTTACCACTGGCTTGGCAAGTGACACAGGAGCGACAAAACTCCTTGACATTTTCTGACATATGAGGCCAGTGAAAGTGTGAAACAAGCCTGTCCCACGTTTTGTTCTGGCCTAAGTGTCCTGCAAGGGGAATATTATGGGCCAAGGTAAGAAGGAAATCCCTAAACTTCTGAGGTATGACCAACCTCCTGGCTGTACCAGGCTTGGGGTCTCTAGCCTCTGAGTAAAGGAGTCCATCATCCCAATACACAGTATGGGTACCTTGGGCATCCCCAGCAGCCTCAGCAGCAGCCTACTGTCTGAGGGGTTCAAGTGAAGGGCAATCTAATTGAGCCTGCCTCAGGTCTGCCCTTGAGGGTCCCCCTGTCTCCAGAAACTCAACCTGGTCAGGTTCAAGTTCCTCAGAGACAGTCTCCTCTTGGACTGCAGAATCAGTTTCCTGTGAAACCTGATCCTCAACCTGGGGCAAGGTGGAAGGCTCAGCCTTTCCTCTCTTGCTCCTCTCTTGGGTTGTGGTTGGTCTATTGTTCCACCACTGGTTCAGGAAGGCACTTCTTAGCCTGAGACCTTGTCACTGCAAGGACATGAGCTGAAATCCCTAGCATTTCTGCATGAGTCCTGTATTCCACTTCTGACCAAACTGAGCTATCAAGATCATTGCCTAACAGACAGTCTACTGGGAGGTCTGCACTCACAACAACTTTCTTTAGGCCATTTACCCCTCCCCAGGAGAAGTTCACAACTGCCACACTATGGGAAGTAGTGGAGTTGCTTGCATTAGTCACTAGGTAACTTTCACTTAGTACAATCTGTCCAGGGTCCACAAAGTCAGGTGTCACCATTGTGACACTGGCACATGTGTCCCTGTAGGCCTGAGCCAGTTTCTCATTGATTAAAGGCGTCTGCCTATATTTGCCCAGGTTACTGGGACTCACTGTAGTGGACAAAGCTAATTCCACATCATATAGGAGAACTGCCTGAGTAGGGATTCTGACTAGGCCAGATCCTACTTCAGTACCCAGGGTTAACCCTACTACACCCTTTGGCTGTGTTCCACCACTGCTTACTGAACTAGGGGGTACAGGTGCTTTAGGAGCTGCAGTGGTGGGGACTGGATTTGTCTTGGTGCATTCACTGCCCCAGTGTGAAACTGATTTGCAGGTATTACACCAAGGTTTCTTTGGGCCATTATTCTTCTTTTTCTTGTTTCCATTTTGGGAACCACCCTCCTTATTACTATTTTGGGGGCCTGAAGACTTCTGGTCCTTTTCTTAATCTTTCTGTTTTCCACCCTTCTGGTCTGTTTTCTTCTGGTCACCACCTTGGTTCTGGGGTTTCTGCTTAATCCTTGTTCTGACCCATTTGTCTGCCTTCTTTCCCAATTCTTGGGGAGAGGTCAGATCAGAGTCAATAAGGTATTGATGCAACAGCTGGTTTGTACAGTTATTAAGGATCTGTTCTCTCATGATAAGATTGTACAATCCTGTATAGTCTGAAACTTTACTTCCCTGCAACCAACCCTCCAGAGCCTTAGTGGCACAATCTACAAAATCAGTCCAGTCTTGAGTCTGTGCTTTTTGGGTGTCTCTGAACAACAACCTGTATTGCTCAGTGGTTAGGCCAAACCCTTCAATAAGAGCACTCTTCAAGACAGAGTAGTTTTTGGCATCCTCAGGTCTAACTGTGAGGAGCATGTCCCTACCTTTCTCTGAAAAGGAGTACCATAAAATTGCAGCCCACTGATCCTAAGGAACCTGATGTACCATGCAGGCTCTCTCAAGAGCAGTCATCCATTTGTGGATGTCATCCCCTTCCTTGTAGGGGGCCACAATTTTTGTCAGGTTTCTATTATCATAGCTCCTGTCTTTTTCTCTAGGAATATTGCTGCCACCAGTGACATCTAAGCCACACAATTTCTGCTCTCTTGCCAAGGCAAGTCTAGCTTGAGCCAGGGCTACCTCCTCCCTCTCTATTTGGAGTTTGACAGCTCTCATCCTGGCCTTATGCTCTATCTTTTGTGAGGCAGTCATGCCTCTCTGAGATTCTCTTGAGGCACTAGAAATATGAGACTCCCCTGATGGAGATCTCACTCTTCTGTTGCCTGGGAGAATGCTCTGGTGGGATCTGGGGAGGTGCTGGCCCTCTCCACTTCCCAGTAGGTTTAAGTGTGCCTGGTTAAGCCTGGCAACTACAACCTGGTTAACCCCTTGATCCTGATCTTCAGGGTCATCTACCTCTGAGTCCTCCTCCTCTTCTACCTCCTCTTCTTCCTCCTCTGGGGTGGTCTCAGTGGCTGTGGGGTCCACTCCATCTCCTGATTCTAAGGGAACTGCATTTGCCTTTTCCAAGTCATCCTGTTCTAGAATGGCTATCAGGGAAGGACTGGTGGGACTTCTGCCCCTTTTTAACCCTCTTGAGATGCACAAGGCAACCAAGTCTTTGTTGGTTAGTTTGTCATAGCCGGAAGTTGCCTGGGTAAGGTCAACTGTCACAGGAACAGACCCTGAGGCTTTTCCTGTGTCAGACATGACTCTAGTGTGGTGTAAGTGATGCACCTACCTACACTAAGTGTTTCCCTACTGTACCTTGCTAGTGAGTTGTAGTCAGGGTGTGCTAATCCCTTTAATCTACAACTACTAAGTTCAGTAGAACTTAAATATGCTAAGCTTTTGATTTATATGTACCTAGAGGTACTTGATGTGATCTTTCAATTTGATAAAAAGATTGCAATGGTAAAACAAACAGCAAGCTCAAATCCGCACCGCTGCTCACCAATGTGAGAAGTTGGCCTGATATATGATGTTTCCAATTCTGGAACCACCTTGTATCAGTCCAAACAACCCTTATGGTGTCTGGTTGTAAGTCAACCTTATTAGACAAGCTATCCTAAGGGTAGCATGGACTAAGCAGCCTAAAGGCTTAACTTAAGAGGTCGTGTTAAGCGAGCTGTTTTACCACATACAATCCTGTAATATCAAATGAAAGTACACCACACAAGTATATATTATAAAAATATATGTATTTATTACTAAAAACAATCCCCAGTATTCTTTATGAATAAAGGGGCACAAGCGTTAAATCAAAAGCACAGTATAACATACAAAGTTGCACAATTTTGGATGAGGCCAAGGGGCCACTCAAACCATATACTAAAAAAATGGTATAAGAGAGAACATTCGATCAGTGGTTAGGCCTAGGGCCTAGGGAATCGCTGGGAGCAGTCAGGACAAGCAATGCTGAAGTCGGGAAAAGCCCGCGGGATTCGGGTGCAGTGCAGAAAGTGCACGCATGCATCAATGTTAACCAATGGTGCGTAAAAGTTACAAAGTTAGAGTTTAAGGACACTTCCGCTGAACCTAGAGGAACAAAACTTAAGACACAGACCCTAGAGGTGTGTACCAGTGTGGGAACACCGGCGTTGCAATGTTACCTCACCCACAGGAAGTGTGTGCACAGGGTCGAAGTTGAGTCGGGTTTCGTCACGCAGGCTCTTGGTGCTTGGAGCTGAAAGGGCTGCAGGCGAGGTGAAGGAGAAGTGTCCGGTGGAGTCCAAGGGTGGACTCGAGTTGAAAAGTACCTGAAAGCAGAGGGGACAGAGTCTGGGTCACTCAGCAGTGACCAGGGTGGTACCAGGACGGAACCAGGCAATGTCGGGCGCAATCAGGTGGTTGTTGAGGAGCTTCTCTCCGCTGTCACGTGGGCTCTGGGGCATCTACGAAGTCTAAGAGCAGGTCACAATTTGTTCCACGCAGGCTCTCGCCGTCGGCGCTGTCGGCTTCAAGATTGGAGCAAACAACACTTGGAAAAAGCAATCCACGCGGAACTGGAAGATTGCTTCTCACTCGAACCAGGAGGGTCAGAGTGGGGGCTCCTTTTCAGGGGAGCTGGTACAAATCTGGAGCAACCAGAATCACAAGTCGAATTTCAAGTTTCGTCGGCACAGGGGCCACAAGCCAGCTGGCAAGGGACTGGCCAACGCGGTGAGCCAAAAGAAGCAGAAGGGCCCCACGCAGCACTCGTCGAGTGTAGGGGGCTGAACTTTGGTACAAGAGTGGCTCAGGGTTGGGGCTTCTCAAACCCAGTTGTACAGCTTCGAGGGTCACTCGTGGGCTGCACGGTCAGCGTCTCGTGTTCTTTCTAAGATGGCGTGCCCTACGCTTCCGGTCGCCTCCACGGGTCTCAGCTCTGCAGGGACTGTGGATCTGGCTATTAGAAGGCAGGCAAGCTTGAACTCGTCAATCTCTGTTGCTCGAGTTCCGGCGGGAACTGCAACAAAACAGACGTCAAGGGCTGGATGGTGCCTGTTTGCACAGGGTGGTCACTCCTTGACCACAAGGGAGATTCTTCAGTCTTCTACGTTGAGTAGGATGTCGAAGGGTCCAGAGTTTCGTTTCTTATGTTTCATCAGGATAATCTGAAGTGCATTGGCACTGCTCCCACTCTTATTCGAATCTGGGGGGCTGGATTACCTGCTAGGTCCCCTCTTATGGGTGGGACCCAGGAAGTGGGTGGATACACCCCCTTCCTTTGATCCTGTCAACGATGGGACAGGGGCTGGCGTGCCCCAGAACCGGTTTGGCCGGATTATGCAAGGGGCAGCCTTGTGCTCCCCAGGCAGTGTCTGGTTTCTTTCAAACCTCCCTGCTACAATCCACTATCTCCTGTCTGGGGGGTTGTAACACCGCCCTGCGACAAGAAACCCTTTGTCCAGGCCCCTTGGGCAGAGTTTCGGTCAGCTTCAGGGGGTCAGACTCGTGTCTGTGGCAGAAGCATCCATTTTGTGGATCTGAGGCCCTTTTAGAAATTAACCGCATTTAAGTAAAGTAACATGTCTTACCCCTCTAGAGGGGTGGAATGCTATCACCGTCACCAGAACTGGCGAGGGGATAGTATTCCAAATCGTATGACACCTTACACGACATGTTTTGATAAAGCCAAACCAGAGGTGCTATATAACTGCGAGGATTATAATGCACTTAAGAGTATATGGAATGGCATTATCCTGAAACAGCTTAGGGATTTGTTCCCGACGGCTGCAGACAGGCTCAGCTCATGCTAGAGCTCCATCTCACATTAAACCATGCACTCTGCCTCCAGGATTGCTAAGGCCTTCCATAGGAGTGGCTCACAGGTTTATATGTGTCCAGATATAGGTTTAGATATAGGTATACTATATCTAAGCAAGGGGTGATTACACCACCTTGCCCCAGCTGAGTGATCAGCTAGTTGTGTCAATTTAAGAACCAGCCAGGGGTGGCAAAAGATATGCTGCAGCCCCTGGTAGGCCTTGGTGGCACCTATGCCCTGAGCCCCTATAGTGCATGGTACAGGGGCTGACAAGGAGTCCATTTCCAATTGTGGTATTTACCTATAGCACATGTATCAATAATTTAGAGAGAGAACAGCAGGCTGGGGGTCTGATTAGCAGGCCCACAGCCTCAGTTGTCTAAAACCAGTGAAGCAAAAAGCAAAAATTTGGGGTGACCATAGGATAGAAGACCCTACTCTCCTACACTCCGCAGCAGACAGGAGTTAGCCAGCCTCAGCTAAATTGGCCCCCGCCTCCACCCTACCTAATAAAATAATAATGGCAACCTAATTTAAAAGAAATAAAAGTATTGTGGTGTCCTCGGGCTGCCCTCCTCGCATGCACATTTCCTGCAAGAAGTACGGCGAGGAGGACAGCCTGGGGATGCTGCAATATAGGTAAGTGACTTTTATTTGTTTTAAATTATGTTGTTGTCTATTATTTTATTAGGCGGGTGGAGGCGGGTGGCAGAGCAGAGTTCCACGGAGTTTCCCCCCAACTCCGTGGACCTCCGCGTAGTTGCACTCCACAAGCTCTACCCGTGGTTAGTTCTGATGAGAGTTCTGATAATGATTGACATTAGTCTGTGGGTTGGAGTGACTCCTTCCCCCTCCCTAACCAATAGGGAAACATTTTCCAGGGGTGGCCCTACTTAATTGTGCAGCAGTTCCTGTGTACTCTATTGCAAACAAACCCACATAGGTCTACCTACAGGGGACATCAACATTTAAAAGTTAGGTTTAGACCTGTCAAGAGTTTGTTGGACAGGTTCCATTGTGGTTTTTAAACTGCCACAGTTCGGCTACAATGGTAGCCTGCAGCCATGTTTAACATGTGACTTTAGTGGATGGTACAACTGGTGCAGCAGTCCAATAGTGACATGTAACTTACAGGTGCTGGGTACACTTTGTACCATATACTAAGGACTAAAATAGAAAAGTTAAATATGCCAATTTGGAGTGGAATCAATTTCGACATATTTTTCGGGTAAGAGCACGCTGTGCTCATGGACTTGGTTAGTTGAGTTCGGGTGCAAAGAGTCAAAATCCCAGCAGCATCTGACCACAAATAATTTCAGCGGCCAAGCAAAAAGAGGTATTTTGTGCTGTAACTATGAGTTATCTAGTGAGGGTAAAGGTTTGGCACTTGACCTACAAAAGTGCACTACATTATAACCTCTGAATACATTAATTAATGAAGTTACAAGGCTTGATGGGGTTTCTTAACTTCAGTAGCGCTTACCTGAAACCTTAGCCTGGATGAGTGTAGCCCTTGCATGATTTAATTACTCCCATATTAGAGAAAGTAAGCTTAAATCACAATGTGCTGGTGAGTAAGTTTAGTCTTTTGAGTAAGTTTACTGCTTTTTGTATTCACAAACTGCTCTTGTGTAGTAACTTACTTTTTTGTGGTAACTTACACTTTTGTAGCAAGTCTTGCCCTACCATGGCAACTCGCTGGTACTGCAACACCATTCCATAGAAATAATGGAGGTAGGGATGTAAAATAAAATCCCACAGGAAATAATGTTAAATTTAATTATTTTTAACAAGTAAAAATATGAATAAATGTTTAAAAATATATATATAAAAATGGTACGCATATTTAATCATACAATATTTGAATAACCCATTTTAAATGTTAAAATAATGTTAAAATATATTTTGTGGCTAAAATAATTACATTATTTGAATTTATTTTTTATCACGTATAAAGAGTATTAATGTAAATGAAACATATATTTTTCATAAGTGGGAATTCATTTAAACTTCAGAAAAATACATTTCATTCAATGTAACATATTTAATTGATTCACATTTTAATTCAAATTTAATTTTGTAGTGTTTCAACATCTTTCTATTTTTTCTATGTTTAAAATAAATTTGCATTAATATATAACAAAGATATTTTAAGATATATGTTATGTGGTGGTTCTAGTCCAACTGAGTTTGTGTTTCGGCTTGGCACATTGACATAGGACCTAAGTTTGAGTATGCCAGTTTGATGGACCGCCAAGCTCATGGTGGCAGTGTGGCTACCGCCGCACCCGCAGTCCGACCGCCCTATAACAAGTTGGGGGACAGACCGCCATGGTACCACTACTCCTGCCAATGAGCAGCGATCCTTGGTAGTCTTGCAGCGGTCTAAGGCCCCTTATATGCTGGTGATGCTGCTGTGTCGGCCAAGCATTTATTAGGAGTTTCCTCATTGCCACAGTTTTCATAGCAGTGAGCTATCCATGACAAGTGTGACAGGGAAGAAACAAAGTGGGCCCTAAAAGGCCCCCTGGTGCCTATTTGCACATGGTGTGCCCCCCTGTCTGCATGCACCCTCAGTTCCTGTAGAGTATGAACTTAAGAGTCCATGCGCTGCAAGAACTTGCAATGACATTCCCATTGTGGTGCCTTGCTAATGTTCACGTACAAGGCTTAGCACTACACCGCCATGGGCCAGTCACCAAAGGACCTCCCCACTTGGATTCCTGTTGGAATTCTCGGCTGGTCACATTATGGCATTGCCAGTGTGGTAGTGGGGAATTGTCATAATAAGGCCCTAAGTCATCAGTGCCAGGGCATCTAGAAAATGCATTTCTGGACCGTGTTCTAGAGTGAAAATGTACAAAAGGTGTCAATGCAACATTAATATAATTAAGGATACTAACAACACTAATACTATTTTAATAGTGCTATTATCACCACAATTCCTATTGCTTTATTGCACCTTTTACTACTATTACTGCTACTATTACTGTTACTACTACTAATAATAATAATGATAACAATATTAATAATAATAACAAACATACTTCTGCTACTACTATGGCAATTGCTCTTTTGCAACTCTACAACTAATATTGCTACTACTTCTACTATTCTAGCCACTCCTACTTCTTCTCCTGCTCCTACTCTCAATAATAACAAAGCAACAATAGCAACAGTAATAGTACTAACCACAGTACTACTAATACAGCTAACTATACTACTGCTACCATTACTGCTGACACTAATACTATTACTACTGCTAATAATAATACAGATGATAATAATAATAAGAATGATTACACAATTTTATAAAATACAAGCTTACTGATTTTTAGAACTTTTGACCACCATTGCTCAATTATGATTTCTAGTAGAATGGGTCCTCTACATAGAAACATTCATGCGTCATAGACCTTTACTCTCTTCCTACAGGACCACAACATAGTTCATGATTGTATAATAGTTTAAGGCTTGTCGGAGTAATTTTATCTAGTTCTGTGGGCTATGTCTTTAACATCTTGATAAGCAGTAGGGCATGCTGCAAAACATGGTCCTCACACGGCATATTTAAACAAGAGTTTGGTAAGGAAGCATGAGGTGTTTGCCACCCCAGGCTATTATCAGGCGAATGCTAGGTAGTCTTCGATTTTCTTAATAGACAAATCAGCATCATGCAAGGGTTCAATTTAAATTGGACTGGTGTAATTTCAAGAATTTCGTATTATGCTGGTTACACAAAATACCTGCCATTCATCACTTCCCCTAACTATGTATCAATTGTGGTAGAAATTTACAGTGAATGCCAGTTTGTGGTAAAAATGTACTGTGAATGCATGGGCACAACAGAATGGGAGCAGCAGTTCTCTGCAGTGTTTTTTTGTACTTTGTTTGCATGAAATGTGTCCTTGTTTCAAAAGTGTATCCGAAGATGCATTTTGAGGAAACATTTAATGCAAAGAGATGGATTTGTATGTTGCTTATTGATGCGTAATGTCATATCATTTTGTTGACATTTCAAATTCCAATATTGTGCTAATAAGAAATGTAATTAGTTCCTAAGAACTGCTCTCAGTTCCTCCAAAGTGTCTGCTTTAACTCACAGACTCCATCTCATGGAAAAGGGATTCTCAGTAATTTTGTAGAATTGTAATCACCAGTAAAACGATTTTGAAAGGGGATTCACTCATTTAATTGTGCCTTGGCTTAATAAACAAATGGAATGATGTTGGGCCAGATTGGCAAAGGAAATTATATTAAAACAGTTGAACTTTCTGTGCATTATTGCAGCAGTTTATGACTGCATATTACACTTGAAATGTGTGATATTATGTGGGGGGAAATGTCCTCTATAGAAGATTAGAGATTGGTTGCTTGCTTTCCATCTTGTGAATGTCTGCTTAAGAATGTGAATGCCACTGCCACTAAGTTTCCATTTTGAAAGTAATCACAAATATTTGGTGGCATACCAAAGGTCAAAGATTTTTTTTTCAAGGGCTGGTGCAACTCCATATCCAGGGTGGAACTAGGAAGTGGACAACCATAAAATGAATGGGGTATACTGGAAAGTGTTTTTTTTTATGGACAAACACAATTTAACATGTAATTCTATTTGGGGAGAGGTCTTTACAATGAGTACATTTGCACATGTAAGATGCTTCCACAAGGGAGCATATTGGGATCCAAAAGAGATCCCCAACTACTACTGGGAAGGTGTACCAATCAAACACTCCCAGAGGCATTTCTGGAATGTATGCACACTTAGGCCCTCATTACGATGGTGTTCGGTCAGACTGGTGACCGCCATCGTTTGAGGCAGGTGACCCGGCCTATCACGATCAGACCGCAGTACAGGCAGTTGGAAAGTACTTTGACTTGGGCTGCGGCCCAGGAAAAAGTCTGCAGCACAAGTTGCAGTTGAAAAAGGCACTTTTTGCACATCCTTGCACCATGTGGTGCCTGGTCCATGGTGAATGAATGTGTGGGGGGCACTACATTTGTCCCCCAGGCCCGTTAGCAGTGGTCCAAGGAGGTCGGGGGTCCTGCTTGGGAACCCCAAAGTCTGTTTCCTTCTGCCTTTTTAAGGCAGTTGAAAAGGGACTTCCTAATCCTCACAGCGGTGCCTGTGCAGCCATTGCATCCATTGAAGGGATAGGATTCCGAACGCAGCCCCCACAATATCTTGTAACTTGTTGTAGGTGGCAGTCTTTCCTCCGACCTCTGCACTCATATTGTAATCCAGCGGTCGGGGCGATGGCCTGAATGTCGGGCAGACAGCCACCAACAACCTGTCGGTGGGTCAGCCGCCATCGTAATGAGGCCATAAATCTTGAAGTCATACTCTCAATAGTTCTAAATATTGAAGACACAATATTGTATAATTTGATGAAGGAAAGTAATATCGCTGGAGGAAATTAATATCGCTGGTAAGTATATTTATTTAGTTAGTACAATAATGTTGAAGCTTTGAATATCGTAGTTTAAAATATCATCGGTTTTAATGTTGTTTTTACACATTTTTTATGCTTGTAAATTCTTATTTTTGGGGTGATTGTGTTTATATTTAGTATTTGAAAATTTGCGAAAATGTCATTAATGTTTAAAGTATCTTGAGTGTTTTGGGGAATTATTGGGACTCAGGATGGGTAGTATTTAAAAATAAAATAGTTCACAATTTTAAAAATATAGCATTTAAATAGTTTATTAGTTTGTTAATTTTAAAATAAATATTATATTATACTTATTGATGTCTTATTTTTTCTTTTGGATTGTTGGGGCATTTAGTGGCTCAGAGTGTGGAAAATGTTTAAAAAAATAAGGTAAATTAGAAATGTTTTGATATTTAATTGAAATATTAATTTTATAGATTTTCTTTTAGTATTGTGTAACTGTTATGGTGGGAAATATGTTAAATGAAAATAGTTTAAGTTAAAATTATTTATATTTAAAATCAATTACATTTATTTATTAGTGTTGTTTTTCTACTTTGGGTTGTGAAATGTAGGGATTTTAATAAATGGTAATTTTTAAATATGTAAATGTTAAAACAAATGCATCTTTATGTAAATTAGTAATAATTATTCTTAATGTAAATTATTACATACAAAATATAAAATTAGAAAATGAATTAGCAACAGTTTTTAAAAAGTGTGGTTGGTCTTTTTTTGGGTGTTTTGTGTTGGTAATTTAAAAAAATGTTTTTTAGTTTTTCACAATTACGTTTGTTACATTGTAATCTTTCAAAAAGTGAAACTTTTTCAGTTATATTTCAAATATTGCTATACTGAAATAAAACCATCTTTTAATATTTTAATTTGATTTTTTAATATAATTTGTATTTTTTATATTTTTATGAAATGTAAATTAAAAAATGTTTGTTATTTTTTTAAAGAAAGCTATTTGAAAAAATATAATGAATTACATTTGAATTGGTTTATAAAAAAAATCACCAGATTGAAAATCTTTAATTAAATGTAAGGCAATTGTTGAAATGTTATTACATTTATTTTGAATGTAATTTAATTTACAGAAATAATTATAATATGTAATGAAATATTTCATATAGTATCGATTTTTAAAAATAATGAAATAAAACATTAATGATTACGATGTCGATCAGAAACTGTTCTGACCGAATCGTTGCCGGAATTGTTTTCAACCAAATAGGGTTGTGCGAGTCCAACCAACCGATTACAATGCTTCCCAACATCTTTCGGTCGGACTCGCATTGACTTTAATGGGAAACTTCGTTCCAAACGAGAACACAGGCTCCCATTGAAAAAAAGGGGGGTTGGGGAAAACCTTGCACCCTGTGGCAGGCACTCCATGGTGTCATTCACATTGTGCATGGCTGGAAAGAAGGGTCCATTGGTTACTCTCACTATCCTCAACCGGAAGCCTCCGGGAAAAAGGGCCTGCTATGTCCCCCCAAAGACAGATTCTGACAGCCATTTTGTGTTGGGCAGACCGAATCAGAACGATTGTCTGAATCAGTCATTGTAATTGCTCGCTCGGAAACTGTGTTCATAGATCGGTACGATTCGGCTTCGAAAGACTCTGCATGTCCGAATACCTTTTGGAATCGATTCGGAAAGCCTCAATGGTCCGGGCATCATAATTGGTCATTGGGAAATGTGTACTATTCGGTCAGAAATAAAGGTTCAGAATCCGATTCTGAGTAACCTAATCCCATTCAGAGCCTTTCCGAATGACATCATAATCGGCCCCTTAGGGTCTGATCAGGAGTTTGATGGTTCGACCACGGTACTGCCCTGTTGGTGGTCTGGAGATGGCACTACAGCAATGGTGTCTCACCCACCATATTATAATGTCTCTGATGGGTTAGCGGCAGCCATTCTGAAGGGGTGAAAGTTATTTCATATTTGTCAGTGCATGTGTGTATATTATGATTGCGCAAGTGTCGAATGTAAACATATGCATGACAAATGAGAAAACATACCTAATACCTATTGCTGTATTACGAACTAAGGGGGTCATTAGGATCGCGGATTTCCCGCATCCTCCGGGCCGGTGGAAGCCGCCGCCGGCCCGGAGGATGCGGGAATCCCGCCGCGGATGCTTGAAAGACCCACCGCCAAATTAGGATGGCTGGTGGGTCTTTGAATCTGTCTGCTGCTTTTCCGCCGTGGTCGCCTTCCGACCGTGGCGGAAAAGCATTAACATGGCTGGCGGTGTCTATCAGACACCGCCAGCCATATTATGATGGAGTATAAAGTATGCTTTTCCAAGGCGGCTTTTCCGCCCTGGAAAAGCATACGGACCTTCACTGTGGGGGCCTGTGGCGGGCCCCCTGGGTGAAGGGGGGTGCACATGGGGGGTACCTATGGTACCCCCCTGCATTTGCATGAACAAAGCGGCAGGCACCGCACGGTGCCTGCCGCTTTGTGCACGCAAATGCCGTGCATGCATTTTTAACATTGCGGCGGGTGCAGCTTGAAGCTGCACCCACCGCAATGTTAAAAATAGAGGATGTGACCGCCACCCTGGCGGTCACATACTAATCTGCATGGAGGGACCGCCGCTGCCCCTGCGGACGGTCCCTCCTACTCTATGGTGGCGGACGGACTCAGGTCGGTCCGCCATCATAATCGGCCCCTATGTGTGCACAGTCCTTTCAATGGATAAATAGTGCAAAACAGACTTACTTGGATTTCAGCGCCAAAACGGTTGTTTTCTTTGGGGTCAAGATGATGCTGTGAAGGGGCGACATGGAAGAAGGGAGTCACATTGGATACTGAAGGGAAGAAAAGGAAAAGGGTGAGTATGCACCCCAAAACCTTCATTTACCATTACTTGAACCAGGCGGTCCCACCACCACGTTCGGCTCGTTGGAAAGCCAACTCATAATTCGGACCGATGCCATGGTGGTCAGTAAATGGCTGATGGTTATGGCAGAGCTCCGGTGGTCTTTCATCCTGAAAGCCGACAACATCCTAATGCGGTGGGCGGACCGCTTAGTCGGTGGCAGTAAATCTGATGCTGACACAACCGCCATAGTAAGACTATTGAACGTATAATCAGACCCTTATTTTATTTAAATATTCAAAATATATTTTATGCTTTTTAGTATTTTAATTAGTTTAAGAGCTTTGATGTATTTGATCATTAGATGTGTTAGTTCTCCTTTTTATTTTTTCTGTTTATCTTTAGATTTTATATTTTTTATTCTGTAATGTATCAAATATTTGGGTATTTACTTGGGATAATAAATCTGAACTCCTCAATGTCCAACCCATTACCCAATGTAGTTTAGATTGGAGTGAGAATAGTAAATCTAAACCGCTCAATATACAACTCATTTCTCAATGTGGCTTAAATTATGGTTTGAATACTGTCCCTAATGTAACCTAGGGACTCATTACGATCTTGGTGGATGGGATACACCATCACAAACATGACAGATATCCTGTCCGCCATATTTCAAGTTCCATAGGATAAAATGGAACTTGTAATATGGCAGACAGGATATAAATCACGTTTGTGATGAAGTATCCCTTCCGCCAAGACCGTAATTATGCCCTAAGTCTAACCCTGGGCGTAGGACTACACTACGCTCGTGGAACGTGCGTAGCTTAAGCTACTAGGTGCATTGCACGTAGCACTGTTCAAAAACGTGAAGCATAGCGTAGCGGGCATTTCTTGCTTGCTC
Source organism: Lissotriton helveticus (assembly GCF_964261635.1). Lineage (NCBI taxonomy): Eukaryota > Metazoa > Chordata > Amphibia > Caudata > Salamandridae > Lissotriton > Lissotriton helveticus. The sequence continues at coordinate 948,090,280 of NC_136068.1, forward strand.
GCGGTCCTCAGCGTCAAGTTGGCTACCGCGAGTGAGAAAAATCAACATCCCAGCGAGACTTTTTCCTCGTTCGCGATCACCAACATCAAGTTGCCGATCGTAAGCGTGGAAAATATACCTCCCAGTATCCACATTGAGAAAGCTGCTGCTCAAGTACAAATCTACCCGAGCGGCAGAAAACGACCGCTTGCACTGTGCAAGATGCCGTTTGCAATGATTTCACAGTGCGGACAAGCATCCAGCACTGTGCAATCAGCGCGAACGGCATATTTCCTACCGCACTACGCAGATCACGTAGCTTGCGTAGGGCGAAGTGCACTTCGCGTAGCTACACGTAGCGCTACTATTCAAACTACGCCCATGGTTACCTAAGACTGAGTGGGAATAGTAAATTGTACTCCATCAATGTCCAGCACTTTTACCAATGAAGCATAGATTGGAGTAGGAATATTAAATCTCGCCCCCTGAATGTCAAACACTTTCCCCAAAACAGCTTATACTGCAGTGGGACTAGTAAATCTGAATTGCTCAATGTCTAACACCTTCTCCAATGTAGCTTAGAATAGAGTGGGGATAGTAAATGTAAACCCCTCAATGTCCAGCACTTTACCTTAAGTAGTTTTTATTGGAGTAGTAGTAGTAGTAGTAGTAATAATTCGGTATCCAAGCACCATTAAAGTGTACAGACAAGGGTGATACAATAAATAGCATTAAAATACACATTTAAAACATCACATAACTCAGTCTTATGATAAAAAGCAAATGCGAAAATGAATTTGATCATTTCTATATACAAAAAGGAGTGCAGAAAGGAACAAGGGCAGTGTGCAAACAAGCATCAAGAAAGGTCCAATTGTTTTTTTGTAAGTTTCATTAAACGTTTTTAGGGTATATATTAATTAAAATTAGATAACAATCAGAGTATATCTTGCTCCCTGGCAATTCCAGACTGCAGTCTACCATGTTTAAACCAAACCACCTGGAGAAATTTACTAATAGCGATAACAATTACAGGAGTAGTGTCGCTCTTTAAAATTCTGAAAGCCACTAGTGATCCATTTCCAGCACAGCCCTAGATAGCCAGAGCAAAAGAACAATATATGTATGTCTTCTTCATTTTCCAAGTCGCAGGCCAAGCAAATGCTAGAGGCTAGGTCAAGTTGGCTACCGCGAGTGAGCAAAATCAAAATCCCAGCAAGACTTTTTCCTCGTTCGTGGGTGCCCATGACGAGCTCAGCTTGTGATGCAGCACGCTGGCGCTGTGCTGATTCATCATCAGCACAGCGCCACCGTGCTGCATGACGAGCCGAGCTCGTCATGAGCACTGCGGCACCGTGCGTGGCCCCCCTCCCCCCGCGCCGTGGAGAAATTAGCCCCGCGGCGAACGGATTCATAGTAAAAGATCTCAGGGGTAGAATGTTATGTTATGTTATGTTATTAAGATATTTGTTGAGCGCACTATCACCGATTGGTTTCTTGGCGCTAAGAGTGCCGAATCAAAAACAGATGTAGAGACTTTTTGGTAAGGGAGAAGAACCAAAATCTAAAAATTCCTCAAAACGAGGGAATAGTAATTCTTAACCCCTCAATGTCCAACACTTTCCTCAGTGTTGGTTAGATTGGTTTGATAATAGTTAATCAGAACCCCTTAAAGTCTGACACATTCCCCAATGTAGCTTTTATTGGAGAGGGAATTGTAAATATAACCCTCTCAATTTCCAACATTTTCCCCAATATTGCTAATATATTTCTGCAGGAATATATTGAATACATCCTATGTAAAATTTCTATCAGGGTATATCATTTTTATTTTATTTACAATCAAAGAAAAAAAGATTTGTCTGCAACATCAATCAATCAATCAGGCGTTTGTTAAGCACGACTACTCATCTGTAAGGGTCTCAAGGCGCCCTGGGAGAGGGGGGTGAAGGTTCAGGTCCCTCAAGGAGGGGATCAGTCGAAGAGCCAGGTCTTGAGGTTTCTTATAAAGATGGGGAGCAGTGTTGTCTGTCTGAGGTGAAGCGGAAGGGCGTTCCAGGCTTTGGCCGCGAGGAAGGAGAAGGAGCTGCCTCCCGATCTGTTTTTTCTGGTGCATGGGACCACAGAGTAGGAGAGCTGGGCTGATCATAGGGTCCTCTTGGGGGCGTGGAATTTGAGTCGGCTTTCAGGTATGCTCCTCTGGTGTCGTGGAGGGCCCTGTGTGCATGGGTGAGCATCTTGAAGGTGACTCTTTCCTCGATGGGGATCCAGTGGAGGGTGCGCAGGTGCTGGGAGATACGGCAGTATTTTGGCAGGTTGAGGACAAGTCTAGCGGCGGCATTCTGGATGTTCTGTAGCTTGCGGAGAAGTTTTTGTTTATTCCGGTATAAAGTGCCTTACCGTCGTCGAAGCTATAATGTAATGAAAATATTTACATTTGTATTAATACATTTCATAACACTTAATTATTATTTATACATTATCATTTATACATTTCACCACTTTGCTTTTAAACATTTTTTATATTTGTAATACTTTTTCACACATGTTCATATTTTTAACAAATGTATTAAAACTGCTTATTTTACATGCTTTCTCCAATTTTAAATACATTTGTTTTGCATTCCACTTTTATGTTTACACATTCAATTTAAAAACATTTCTACATTATTTCACATAACTTTTGAATTCAGTATTAAAAATTTGTGCACACTTTTAAACTTATTTTAAACTTTTTTTACATGTTTTGTATTTAAAAAAAATATTGTGTACTATTAACTTAATTCTGTTGATCTCAATGGATATTTAGGTGTTTTTTTAATTGCTATTGAGACACCATTTCTTTTCACCATGTGTATAGGCATTCAGTTTTGGTTCATTGGTTCGAGTTTGGTGCCATCATGGTGAGACGGGGTTCAACGTGTTGTCACTTAAGATAAGACTTTTTTGATTTTACTCTTTCTTGTAAAGTTTGGTTGTAGTATACACTTTTAATAAGTGTAATCTAGTGCAGTTGTGTTTTGGATGTAGGCAGTGTTATTCTGTGTATTATGCAGAATATAGACCTGAGCAGAATTTCAGCCAGGATAATTAGAGTAATTTCGGTAATTCCACATTAATCTTCAATACAGAATTACTGATAATTAAACGATTACTCCTCCTCGTGTAATTAACAGTAATTTAGAGGGAAAAACTCCTAATGCAAGAGCACATTTTGCGAGCCCGAGTGGGCTCTCAAACTCACTATTTGTGTTTTGCTGAATTTAGTGCTGTTCCTTAGCACAAAATGCATCCTCACGTCCATTTTGGATGCAAGGAGGCATTTTGCTCTAGGAAAATAGCGCTGAATGTTGGTAGTAAGTTGAGGGTAAATTCTACCCCAAGAGAAAATTCAACCACCCTCCCGCTCTTTCCTGTGGCAGTTGTGGGGCGGCGGCTGTAGGAATCACCAGCACCCCGCTCTTCCGTTCACCTGCCATCAAGGGCGGCATAAGGCCTAGGTACGTCACTGGTATGTCATGGGTATTATGTTGTCAATAGTCTATAGTCCTGGAATTCTCTGTAAATTCATAAGTCTGATACCTACTGCAAATGTTGACTTAGGGAAATAGGAGTACATTTATATATATTTTTTTTAAGTCTGTCATAATAATAACATAATGCAATGAACCTGTGACTCCCAAATGTGTGCTGCTTAAGACATAAGAAAATGTGAAAGGCAGGCTACTGAACTAAAATCCAGCTGCTTAAGCAAATAAAGGAAGAACTAGATGTTCAGATCAATTTCATCTGAGCAATTTTCCTGGGAATTTATTTTCACTGTCTGCCCATAAGGCATTGGTTGAAATAGGTTTATGTTTTGCAGTGCTGGAATTCTTTATAAAACAGATAATATATCTTATGTTTAGCACTTATATTAATCTATGGAAAATGTGAACTTGACCTACAGTAAACTGTTTCATATTTGTGACTTCCGCAAATTACTGACACTGTCACAATACAGACTACGCAATTGTCATTGGTCTTTTATGTTAGCAATGGTTTAGGAAAGTATGACAGCGCCTGGTATTGGGAGGAGGGTCAGGACTTCAAGCCCGGAAGTCTTTGTGGCCTTTGCTGCCACTGAGACCTCACAGCCGGCACCCGGAGGCGCATAAAGGTAGTGGCTGGGCCCGGTATTGCGAGGAGGGGGCTGGACTTCGTAAGATGGTGAGATAGAATGTTGCAAATATGGGGAGGAGGAAAGCAGCCCACGCGCCGAAGGCGGAGGTAACTTTTACTTGTGTGGATAACTTTTTAACAAATGCCTCATCTGCTATAGCCCTAGATATTGACCGAGCAGTAAGTAGATTATCACTGGGTATGGATAATGCCACAAATAGGGTAACGACATCTGACTTGATCAATGAGGGTCAGAAACCAAACACACTGCGGTCAAACTTGGGCGCAATAATCCCCTCCATCACAATTACCCTTGCGATGAGCAGTTCTATTCCTTTATCAGAGTGACTAATTCCAGCGGCTGCAGTACCAGTGCAAAAAGAAAGAGGGGCCTCACTAGAAACCTTTCCACAAACAATTATAAGAGACCAAGAAAAAGTAAAATCGTACCAGAAAGTTTATTAAGTGGTAATATGGAGAAACCGGAGCAACAGTTGATAGTCACTCCATTTAAGGCCCTGAATGTGTATGATTTTCTTGAAAAATTTAAAGAGCTTCTAGCTCCCATAACTTTTCAATTAGAGTTCATTGAAAAGGCAACAGAGGAGATAGCATCATCAAGAAGTCTGCCATCTTATGAGGGTGGGGTTAGGGAGAACCCCCCCAGAGCAGTTGCAAAATCTTGTAGATGGTGGCCGTAGTGATATGGATAATAGCAGTGCAAACCTCCCGACAGTGATCCATCAAACTCATGGTGTGGCTCCAGTACTCCAGTAACCCAGCTTCCATCTCGGTGTAATGCTGCTTGTCCCCCCCACCGCCGGTATCAGCTGTGATTCAAGGACCAGGATCAGCAACGGTGACCCATCTCCATTCGGACCGAAGGGGCATAGAACTGAAGATTTCAGCTATGAGGGTAGGGGGCCCTAATCTCTCACAAAGATTGGTTGTGGGGCTATGGTTAAATCTCCCCCCAGATGCATGTCACTATGTAGCCATTTTGGTAAATACTGCAACTTTAAATAGTGACCAAACAGAAACTACTACTCAGTTTCTCCACAAAACACATCATTGTATCTATAAAACTACTAATGGACAGGCAGAGGGACTTTGTAACATTCTAATGGCCCGCAGAGTCTCTTGGCTTGGCAAACAAGCCAAATCTATTACCGGGGACTCTGTGGTTCCAACTTTGAAATCTCCGGCTATGGCTGAAAAGCTATTACATTTATTACCCAATAATCCTTCAACATCCACACAAATATTTTCACTACCTCTTGGTTTCTTTTATAGACCGTTGATGCATCAGAAAGGCACAGATAGAAAAAAGGACAACAATTTTACTTTTTCCAGAGTGAAAACCCAATCACACTTACAGTATAGTGGAAACACTACTACTTTATTTACAACCTCAAATCGCTTTATGGTTTTGACAGACCTGGAGGCCTGTGATTGACTGTGTACTATGGAGAGATCTCAGAATGCTGTAGTAAACAAGTCTCTGAAGAGCTGGGTTGATGAAGCCCCTCTATCAAACAATATGGATACTTTTACAGCCATTACATGGAACATTGCAGGTTTGGGTCAGAAAATGTTGGCTCCAGATTAGCTAAAGCATATCTCCACTTTTGACCTAGTATGCCTGCAAGAGACCTGGGTAGTGGGTCCTGTTAATATTGATGGATATAGGTCATACTATACCCCTGCAATTGCCTCAATTGCCGGAAGGGCGAGGGATGGGATTGTGTCTTTTTTAAAGAACACTTTGAGATTTGAAGTTTTATCATCTTATAATGATTGTCAATCTTTTAATATTCCACATCTTTAAGGTCCGGATGGCAAAACCATATTATCGATTAACTTTTACAATCATTTATTTGGGGGCGAAATGTGCAAAGTTGTTTCGATAGTGGAGGAAAATATGAATAGGCTGATTCGTTCATGCAAAAAAGATCCAACAGTGCAGTGGATGGGCGATTGTTATGTGCACCCCTGCCCTTTTGCACTAACCTCAGTCTGTGGTCTACGAGAGAAGGATGGAGAAGGTAATGGACATTTCTGCCACAACCACTATGGGCATGCACTAAATAAACTCATTATTACAAAAGATTTTGAGAATATGAACTCCCTGTCGGAATCTACCGGCCTCCCGCTAGAAACATTCCGCTCTACCTCATATAGCTCCTCAATTGATTTTATAATATGTTATGCTACATTGGGAGGCGCTTCGAGTAATAGGAAAGTTGAATTTCTAGGTTTTAGTGATCATGCATCTGTAACTTGGTATATGAACTGGATAGGCATCCATGGCCCTATTTTCTAACATATAAAAGCCATTATAGCAAGGAAGAATGGGATAACACTTAACTGGGAGGGCATTGATAAGGCAGTTCCTATTCCCCAGGTAGTACTTAGCTGAATGAAAGAGATAGTAACATGTTGAGACCTAAAACTGGACACCCACTCTACTATTGAGGCCTTTGAAACAATTTTATTAGAGGTGAAAAAGAATCTCTTAAAGAGTGGTGTGTCACATAAAAACAAGGGACCGAAATGGTATGACCACATCTGTACTAAGCGGTACAAAAGGGGGTGGTGATGGACGGAGCATCTGAACCAATCAAACACTCAAACCCAGTCAAAAGATCTGGGTTTGATCCATCACCGTTCTTTAGCCCACTCTGCCACCCCAGTTCAGACATGGCTATATGCAAATCAGTCTGACCCTGTGCCTCATGGGAACAGCCCAGCCCGAACTGCCAAGCCATGCCTTCCCTGGACCGGAAACAAGCTTCCGAGGACCGGTTTCTGGCATTACAGCCGTCTTCAGCCCGGCTTGCTTGAATCCAGTGGCAAAGTGAGCAAGGGACTCACGTCTGATCATACCCTGCCACACTTATGGCGGCCAAAAGCGGTACAAAAGGGGGTGGTGATGGACGGAGCGTCTGAACCAATCAAACACTCACACCCAGTCAAAAGATCTGGGTTTGATCCATCACCGTTCTTTAGCCCACTCTGCCACCCCAGTTCAGACATGGCTATATGCAGATCATTCTGACCCTGTGCCTCATGGGAACAGCCCAGCCCGAACTGCCAAGCCATGCCTTCCCTGGACGGGAAATAAGCTTCCGAGGACCAGTTTCTGGCATTACAGCCGTCTTCAGCCCGGCTTGCTTGAATCCAGTGGCAAAGTGAGCAAGGGACTTACGTCTGAGCATACCCTGCCACACTTATGGCGGCCAAAAGCGGTACAAAAGGGGGTGAATTCGGGGAAACAGCGGGCAAGATTTTGGCATGGAGGGTTAAAGCAGATTAAAGCAGATCAGGCCAAAAGTCATATAAGAGGGATAAAAGTTGTAGGCGAAAATGATCTTAGAACATCAAATCAAGAAATTAGCATCGCCTTTAAGGAATTCTTTGAGGAAATATTCAGGGAAGATATCCCTGATAACCAACTGTTGAGAGATATATGGTTAAACCAGATTCCTTTACCATCCCTGTTACCCACACAACATGATGGGATTGAGATGGATATCTCTGAAATAGAAGTAAGGAGGGTCATTCTGTCACTCAAACATGGTAAAGCTTCAGGTCCGGATGGACTTCCCGGGGAATTATATCGTGTCTTGGTGGACGAAATTGCCCCTACTTTAACGGTCCTCTTCAACGACATCTTGAGGGAGGGTTTTGAGCCTCCTCGGTCATGGAGTGAGGCTACCATAGTATTGATTCCCAAATCTGGCAAAGACCCAACTTTATGTGGGTCATATCGCCCAATATCTCTATTGAACAGTGATTATAAGATCTTCACTTCCATCTTAGCGTCTAGAGTGGGCTCAGTAGTGGGGGAAATAATTCACCAGGATCAGAAGGGATTTATGAAAGGCCGCCAGCTCACTGATCTAACGTACGACCTCGTGGGGGCAATAGACATCGCCTCAGCCTTCTCCCTCCCGCTGGCAACACTCACCTTAGACGCGGCTAATGCCTTTGATAGGGTAAATTGGACCTACCTCAATGACGTGTTGAAGAAATTCAACTTCGGGGAGAGATTCTGTCGTACTATCAAATTCATGTACAACTCACCATCAGCCCGGCTCCTAATAAATGGTACACTGTCTGAGGCATTGGGGATTTCAAGGGGCACTAGGCAGGGCTGCCCGCTTTCCCCCCTCCTCTTCAATTTGTACATTGAACCGTTTGCAGAAGTCTTAAGACGAAATGTACTCATTCCATCTTTTAGGTTTGGAGAGTGGGAAAAGCGGATAGCTCTTTATGCAGATGATATCATAATCTTTACTTCAGATCCAGAGATAACATTTCCAGAGGTAATAAGGAGAGCCATAGAGTTTGGCCGTATCTCGGGTTATGAGATCAACCCAAGTAAAACCGACATCATGGCTTGGAACATTCCTGACTTACAGTTAACCATAACCAACTCGATGAGATATCTGGGTATTCGGATAGTCCATGACATCGACAAAATCGCCCAAGTTAATCTCGCGAGAGTCTCTAATGAAAGCAAGAAACTCTTAAATCTTGGTCTAGTCTCCCACTGACTGCCCTCGGCAGGATAAGTCTGGTGAAGATGTCCATTCTTCCTAAATTCACTTTTATTTTTGGCACTATCCCTCTCGCGTTTGATAACGCGGCCTTGGAGAAATGCCAAAGAGAGCTTAATTCTTTTGTATGGTGTTACAAATCGGCAAGAGTGGCATGGAAGAAACTGAGAAGGAGGAGGGAAAAGGGGGGATTGTCTCTGCCTGATTTGCAGTATTATGCGTGGGCATTCCAACTGTCTCACTCAAGAATGCTCCTAAAAGTCCCAACTAATACATCTATAGGTCTCATGTTTAACGCGATGTTGACCGGAGCCGGTTTACCAACTAACGGCTATATGTTCAAATACGGCGACCAGAAATACTTCAAAAAAGTTAAATTAAAAATTCTTATGTCTCAAGCGAAGACCTGGTTACATATAAGGAGGAAACTAGGATTGCCATATTATTTTAACTTTGCACCCATTTGGGAATCTCCAGGTTTGCCACTTTGTCTGGAAGACAGGCTGGCAATTCCGCTGAGAGAAGGAGGAATAGTAACATGGGGAGACCTGTTGGCAGGCGAATCATTGAGGCCGTGGGAGGAGTTACGGGACCAACTGGGCTCAGAGTTTTCCAGGTTTAAATTTTTACAACTAAACAGTTGGTTTAAAGCAATGAACAGGTCAGGGGTAACATTTGGGAAGTGCAGCACCACTGAAGAGAAATTGGTAGGAAGACCAGGAGGGGGTAAAGAAGTCTTGCAGTGGTACTGGAGCCTGTTAGAAGAGATAGATGGAGATTTTATCCTCCCGGAACAGCTATGGGGCATAGAACTTGGAGCCCAGAGTATCGAAATTTGGCAGAAATCCTGCACCCTGCTATATAAGTGTGTTAAACCAGCATGGCTCAGGCGTAACCACCTCTTTACGATCCATCAAGCCTATTTTACCCCTCTAAAACTGTCTAAATTCGTTCCAGGGAAAAAATGCAATAAATGCAATTACATCGCAGCTTCCGATACTCAAATGTTTATAGACTGCCCTAATCTATTGCAGTTTTGGGACGAGGTAAAAGCGACCCTGGATTCGATTCTTAATATCTCGATTTCTCTAACACTCTCCCTGATTATTTTTGGATGGGACAACAGTATAAAGGGCCATGCAAGGACATTTCTGTTTTATGCAATATTACTTGCAAGAAGAGAGATATGCAAGGTTTGGATTGAAAAAACACCACCAACACACGCAAACTGGTTAACATCTTTGTATTCAACCTCTAAAACTGACATGTTGAGATCAGGTGGCTCACGTAACCGGGCGTTTTGGAACTATTTGGTTCAGTGGAAGCAATAACCGGGGGGTTTTTTTTTGGTTTTTTTTTCCCCCGGTCCAATGATTATGCCTTAGTAACTCCAAGAACTAGGCCTCCTTCATTTGGCTCCAAGGCTAGTTCAACTGGCGTAACACCAAGGTTGGAGTCACAACCCGTCCTCTCTTCAGGCCATCTCCTGCCGAGGGTAACCAACAGCATCTTCAGGTGCAGTGGGAGGCTCGCACTCTGAGTTAACAAGTGCCTGGCAGTTGGAGGCTGAATAAGAGGAGGATCAGGCAAATGAGGATCGAACCAATCAAACACTCACACCCAGTCAAAGGATCTGGGTTTGATCCATCACCGTTCTTTAGCCCACTCTGCCACCCCAGTTCAGACATGGCTATATGCAAATCAGTCTGACCCTGTGCCTCATGGGAACAGCCCAGCCCGAACTGCCAAGCCATGCCTTCCCTGGACCGGAAACAAGCTTCCGAGGACCGGTTTCTGGCATTACAGCCGTCTTCAGCGCGGGCTTTCTTGAATCCAGTGGCAAAGTGAGCAAGGGACTCACGTCTGAGCAAACCCTGCCACACTTATGGCGGCCAAAAGCGGTACAAAAGGGGGTGGTGATGGACGGAGCATCTGAACCAATCAAACACTCACACCCAGTCAAAAGATCTGGGTTTGATCCATCACCGTTCTTTAGCCCACTCTGCCACCCCAGTTCAGACATGGCTATATGCAAATCAGTCTGACCCTGTGCCTCATGGGAACAGCCCAGCCCGAACTGCCAAGCCATGCCTTCCCTGGACCGGAAACAAGCTTCCGAGGACCGGTTTCTGGCATTACAGCCCATCTTCAGCCCGGCTTGCTTGAATCCAGTGGCAAAGTGAGCAAGGGACTCACGTCTGAGCAAACCCTGCCACACTTATGGCGGCCAAAAGCGGTACAAAAGGGGGTCCCGGTGATGGACGGAGCATCTGAACCAATCAAACACTCACACCCATTTAAAAGATCTGGGTTTGATCCATCACTGTTCTTTAGCCCACTCTGCCACCCCAGTTCAGACATGACTATATGCAAATCAGTCTGACCCTGTGCCTCATGGGAACAGCCCAGCCCGAACTGCCAAGCCATGCCTTCCCTGGACCGGAAACAAGCTTCCGAGGACCGGTTTCTGGCATTACAGCCGTCTTCAGCCCGGCTTGCTTGAATCCAGTGGCAAAGTGAGCAAGGGACTCACGTCTGAGCATACCCTGCCACACTTATGGCGGCCAAAAGCGGTACAAAAGGGGGTGGTGATGGACGGAGGATCTGAACCAATCAAACACTCACACCCAGTCAAAAGATCTGGGTTTGATCCATCACCGTTCTTTAACCCACTCTGCCACCCCAGTTCAGACATGCAATTTTCACCCCGAGTGGGCTGGGTATGCTCAGACGTGAGTCCCAGGCTCTCCACACCACTGGAGTCAAGCTATCCAGGCTGATGAAGGCTGATAGCCAGAAACCGGTCCTTGGATGCTTGATTCCGGTCTGGGAAAGACATGGCTTGGTAGTTCGGACTGGACTGTTCCCATGAGGCACAGGGTCAGAGCTGATTTGCCTATAGCCAGTGTCTAACCCAGGATGGTGTGGAGTGCAAAAAAACGATGGATTTAGGCCCATATCCTTGTACTGGGGTGAATGTATGACATTGTTCTACATTCTGTCCATCAACTGTGTTTTTTGCAATTTTCACCCCGAGTGGGCTGGGTATGCTCAGACGTGAGTCCCAGGCTCTCCACACCACTGGAGTCAAGCTATCCAGGCTGATGAAGGCTGATAGCCAGAAACCAGTCCTTGGATGCTTGATTCCGGTCTGGGAAAGACATGGCTTGGTAGTTCGGACTGGACTGTTCCCATGAGGCACAGGGTCAGAGCTGATTTGCATATAGCCAGTGTCTAACCCAGGGTGGTGTGGAGTGCAAAAAAATGATGGATTTAGGCCCAGATCCTTGTACTGGGGTGAATGTATGACATTGTTCTACATTCTGTCCATCAAATGTGTTTTTTGCAATTTTCACATCTGTACTAAAGCACTTCCCCATCTACATCAATCTCTTGAGTGTGTGACAAAAAATCTCACCCTTTTGAAAAAGACCCGCCAAAGTTATTCTATGGCAAGGAAGAATAGATTAAAGATACTGAAAGAAGCAACTTGGGATAATTTACTCAATGCATCAATTACAAATAATGCGAGGGACTTCTGGTTAATGATTAAAGCTCCATTTTTAAAAACAAATTCTGATCCTAATTTGGATACCCATGTAGATGAGGATTCATGGGTGGAGCATATTAGTAAATTATTTTATGGAATGAAAGAGGGCCCCAGGACGATAGATTAAGAGCCTGTTTCTTCATCTAATGTTGCTCTTATTTTTAATAACGTGGAGATAGGCATAGCTTTGGCACATTGCACTAGTAACAAGGCACCTGGTATAGATGGCACCCCAATAGATGTCTTTACAGATTGCCCTGATCTTTGGAGATATGTGTTTATTAACGTATTTAACCCTATAGCTAAAGAGGGTCCTCCTGCTTCTTGGCATAATACAGTTCTAATACCAATTACAATTTTAATACCAATTATTTACATAAAAGGAGACAAACTAGACCCCAGAAACTATAAGCCAATCTCCCTCCTCAATAGCACAGCAAAACTCACAGGCAGAGTGCTATTAAATAGATTGGAGGCATTGCCCCTGGCAAATATTACCCTGACCCTGGCACAATAAGGCTTTAGCGAAGTGAACCTATGCTAAGCAAGGTAATTTATAGATGTCCTTCATGGATATTAGTGCAGCTTTTGACTGCGTAACCCATTCCAATCAATTGAGGATCTTAAGGAAATGGGAGAGGACCAGAAAATAATTACCTTCATAAGACAATTGTATTCGAAGGTCGAAGCGTGTGTAAGATATAGCCAACAGTGTGAGTGCACCAGATGGTTTGCAGTTACTGGAGGGGTCCGCCAAGGATGCGTTCTAGCCCCTTTTATTGTTTCCTTTATTTACTAAGGAGGTGGAGTCTCAACTGCTTAAATCAGCCATAGATGTCCCTAGAATAAATAAGTGCATCCCAATTTTATTGTATGCAGATGATGCAGTTTTAATTGCGCACACGGAGAGGTCACTCCAGAAACTATTAAATATCTACGTAAAATGTATGAAAAGTCTGGATCTTCAAACAAACAAATCATTTGTTTTAATTCCAGGACAAAAGCTGAAAAATCCCAATCCTTTTTTATCTTAAATCGTAAAGTGGTGCAGATGGAGTTATTTTCCTATCTAGGGGTGACTTTTGATTATAGAGCAACCTGGATGTATATGGTGATGAATCGTGGGATCATGCTTGAAAAGAGCGCAAATGCTATTCACTTGTTTTAAAAAAAAGTTGGGCACAAGAAATCCAGATATTTTAAAAAAGGTCCATATGATACTGGAGTGTGGGGCCATGTCAATGTAAAGGGGATACAATCAATAGAGGATTGCTTTTGGAAATCAATGATGAGCCTCCCTATTAGTTGTTCCAACTTTAAATTAAATCAAGAGCTAAATATCCCCTATATAACTGATCAAATAAACGTAGCACCTATTCTCCTTTATAGATATTGTGACCCTTACCCAACAAATTATAATGGAGTGCTTATCCCTAGAACACACACAGAATATCCAGTGGTTAAAGTATGTGTAAACACCCTACATCCTTTAAACCTAGGGAGATTATTTGAATCACCAGGACAATGTGTATCTGTCACTAAAAAGCTTTTAAAAACCCGTTTTTAATCAATTGCTAATGATGCCAGAATGAATGCACAGTATTGTAAAGCTACTATCAGAGAATATCTTGAGGGCCCATTGCATTGTGAGGGGACACCTTCCTAGTTGGAGTTTGTAACAATCCCCCGGCACAGATTTATTCTGTTAATGTTTCGCCTTAGTTACATTCTGTGTATGCTGGGCCACCCTGCTGGCATCTATTCTACTAATGATCTCCCTTGTTGCCCAATTGATGTTTTCTCACGTCAAACTGATTTGCACATTTTCTTTTTTTTAAATTTTAGTGAAATCATCGGAAAAGGTTTTTAATCCCACTTTTACGTAAGCACAATTTTAGACAATGTCGCCCGGCCTTATATTTATTATGAATGGTACCTGACCCTCTAACTGTTATAGGGTTGCCTCCTTTTTTTGTCTGTCTTTGAGAACCAGAAATTTGCACATCTGCTGTATGAATTGATTGTGTTTAAGCAGTTTTTTTTAGTTCTATCTGTGATGTATATTTGGACTTTTATGATTAATTTTGTATTCATCGAATAAAGTAATTTAATCAACAGAGTGTACGGACATATAATATAAGCCAAATCATTAGAAGGATGCGCAATGAAGAAGCAATTTTTTTATTAAATTATTTGGCAAGAAAATTAGAATTATGAGAAAAATCATGTTGTTAAATCAAAATCATGTGCCATATTCTATTTGTTTATTAGATAGCTGTTTTAACATTTTAAAACGCTTATAAAGCTATTCATATTTGTATATTTTATTCAAAATGTTATTTATAAAAGATAAATAATTTTGTTTTAATAGAGGCATAAGAATACTAGTGTAAACCCCCGCACCCTCAGACTGGAACCCAGCTATCTGGTTTTTAGAAAAAAATTGAAAACACTCCTATTCCCTAAATAACGTCCCCCCCCCTTTTTTCCTCCATCTCATCTGGATATCAAAATCATCACAGCGCGGGGATGCCTTCGGGTCACCAGGCGCTCTACAAGTCGTTAAATAATAATAATAATAATAACTGTCTGGGGAAATCTGCCTCCCCTTTGAATGCGCAAATCCAGAAATTGAGCCAGAAAAGTAAACATTACTTTTGCAAAATTACAGATGTACGGGCACATGCATCAAAATCAGAAACAGCGATTTCTTAATTGCGAATAATAAGAAATCGCAATTAAAAAATTGCCATCCGGAATGCATGAAACCCCACGCGAATAATTAGCGATTCACTATTAATCGCAAAAACTACAGCGAGTACACAAATGCAACTCGCAAAACCTGATAATCCCAAAGAGAAATCTCTCTAATTGCGAACTCGCTATTTTTGAAATTGCTATTAGCGAAAATCGCAAAAAGCAGGTCACATTGGAAGCAGGCTGATTACATCACAACCAGGAAGTCACACAGTCCATGCTTCATTCAGTGCCCTGAGGAGCTCAGAGGAGTAGGCAGAGTACTGAGACTGACCAGAATCACTTACATTTCTGTATCGAGCTACCTTGTCACACCCAGGATGGACAAAACTGCTTCAGGGGAGAGTGACACGCCCGGGGAGAGGAAAATGAAGTACTCAGAGCTGGAGTTGAAATACCTAATTGAGGAGGTCAGCAGAAGCCACGATAAATGATTCGGAAAAATGTCCCTGAAGGTTCCTGAGGCTGAAAAACAAAAAATATGGCTACGCATCAAGGCTAAAGTGAATTCTGTGGGAGTCACACACCACAGCATTGATGATTTGAAGAAAAGGTGGTATGACCTCAGGATACGTTCCAAGGAGCGCATTGCCGAAAGGCTTAAGGAAGCAGGTGCCACAGGAGGAGGCCCATCGACTGCACCCACAAACACAGCTCTTGAGGACCTTGTTGAGGTGACAATCCAGCCTGAGGTGGTCGTGGGAGTCACATAGCTGGACACATCCGGGGCAGCAAGTACAACACAAAGTAAGGCGCATGCAAGTGTTAATCCCTTGCGTAATGTATGATCAGGCACATGGCCCCAGGCAAACACAGTATACAGATCAAACTCCAGACCACGTTTCCCCTCATACACAAAATGCATCATGTGAGTTGTAGTCATGTCAGCAAATTGTGCATTCAAAAGCAGCAAGGGCAATCAGAAAACACCAACACAGAATGGGAGCCAGTGTATTTAGTCAGTGATTTTATCTGAGCAAAGTATGCCATATGTTTAACAAATGTAGGATTAACACAAATTAACAGTGCATTGTTTCACATCACAGATGCAGCTGAGGTAGACTCCGATGATAGTGACCAACTCCATATCTCAGAGACACCTGCGGAGACCGATGTAGAGACTCCAGTGGCCCAAGCATCACACCACCACCACTACCAAAACACAGGGCACATGTCCCCTCACTGCTGCCAATGGAGGCCAGACTAACTCTAGCACCTACTACAGTCTCCATCCAGCCACGTGTTGCCACACCAACTCCAACACCAGTACAGTTCCAACAAGGTCAACGGCGCAGGTCCAGGAAACGTATTGCTGCACGTGATGAGCATGCGACAAATGTCTATGGTGGCGTAGAGTCACAGATGCTACGCATGCAGTGCCTGCCGGGGAGACACATGGGCACAATCACTCTTTAGATCTCCAAGCTGGCAAAGAATATCAACACAATGGCAGACAGTGTGCGTGACCTAATAACAGTGGTTGAAGAGGGCAATCGGCAAACAAACACAAGCCTACAGGAGCTCATACGGGCGATGCTTGCAGGACAAAGCACTAAACGGAGAAGGCATCATCAGAGCCTGATCCACATGTCAGCAAATACAAGGGCCATCAACAAGGTCTGCAACACCACAGCGCTATTGGCACGGCGCTCCGTTGCAATGCAAGTTGACCTCGGTCATGTCTGTGGGGATGTTGCAAGGGCCTTGGGACAAGTGACCACAGTGGTGGAACACATACAGTCCAGGACTGCGAGTGCAATCATATCTTGGAAGGGGAGGAGGGGAGTGAAGAGGCACCGAGCCTCAGTAGCATGTCGGTGCCAGTGACCCCTGCCAGTAGGCGCAGTTTGTGCAGCACCACATACACAGACACACATCCTGTTGATGTTGCAGAGGCACGTGAAAGGAGGCTGGGTGTACGTGGCAGGAGGCACTAGCCATGCATATCCTCATTTCTGGGATGTGGTGGTGTAACCATGGTCCTTTACAAAGTGGTGATTTACATACAGTGTTTTTAACTTTTCTGTTAACTTTATGCCTCAAATCAATCACCCTCACAATTTGCACTATACTAATTTTTACCTAACATGGGCTCATTATAATAAAACAATTACGTTCACCATTTAGTTGTTAAGCCTCATTATTACCTGCATCAGAAATAATGTTGTGTGATGTGGGCTCATTTCATTTGGCCTTCTGCTGAGTTTGGCACATGTGCTTGTTGGTGTTGTGTGGGTGGTTGGTCATCCCCATCAGACTCACTGTCGGACATCTCGATGTGTATTCCTCTTCTAGTGGCATTGTTGTACAACATGGCATATGCAGCCACTATCCTGCAGCAGGTCTCTGGGTGGTACTGCAATGCTCCACCAGTTTTGTGTAGTATAAAGTAGTGACTTTTCAGGATTCCAAATGTACGTTCAATCACATTCCGTGTGCTTATGTATGCAGCATTGTACCTCTTCTCATGTGGAGTGGCTGGGTTGAGGTATGGTGTTAGGATGTAGTCACGCATGGCGTATGCCCTGTCACCTACAGGGTTGAAAGCAAAGGGTTAGCCACAATTATGCAGTTTCATCTGTTTGACTGATGTTGCAAATAGGCATATGTGTGTACCAAGTAGATGTACTTCTCAAAATTCACCCCTGAGCAGACACCTGTGGATGTCACTGTGCCAAACTATATAGGAGTCATGTGTGCTTCCTGGAAATTGTGCCAAATGTCCATAATGATGTGCTTAGCATTTCACACAACTTGAACATTAATTGAATGGTAGGATTTCCTGTTCATGACGTTGTATTCGTTGTCTGCTGGGGGTTCAGATAGGGACACGAGTACAGTCTAGGCATCTAATTACATGAGGGAATTGGGTTACCTGGTAGAAGTAACGTTTTGTCTTATTCAACTCATGTGGGGTTGTGGGGAAGGTGATGTGAGTGGGGATCCTTGTCATCATGGCGTCAAGGAAGTTTCTAAAGAAGCGTGACAGTGAGCTTTGTGATACCCCTCCGGCTACGGCTACTACCCCCTCGAAACTGCCTGACGCTAGTAGATGCAGGCAACATAGGATCTGTACATGTGCGGGTATGGCATGGGTCCCACGGGTCTGGTGCTGCAATAGGGGTTCCAACTCTGCAATTAGGTGCCTGATCATTGCACGGTTCAGCCTGTACTTATCGTATATTTCATCCTCATTTTTGCCCAGCAATGTGATGCACACGCGAAAAATCCTCTCCTGTATTCTCCTCCTGCTCTGTGCTGCTGCATTGATCCTCATCCTCCTTGCCAGCACGTAGAGGGCTGCTATAGTGAAGGTCTTCAGGGGTCTCCTGAGTCATTTGTAAGGGGTGTCAGACGATTAGCACCTGTGTGTTTGTTTTTACCTTTACCACCTGATTGTGTTTACCCTTATTCTGCACTAGCTAAATTGCGAATTCCACGTAAATCGCTGTTTGCGAGTTTACATGCATTGGGTAGCGATTCTTTAAATTGCTAATGGCAATTAGCGGATGCTGTTGCATATTCCGCATTTTTGCGAATTCGCAATCTTGTTTCTCGCCGATTTAGCGACTGTATTTTAGCGGATTTTTGACGGTTTTTGGTATTTTGGGTGCTGCATTGGAAACTGGTGGTTTGCGGGCACTAAGGGTCTATTTTACTGATTCACTAATTTTGCAAGTGGTTTTTGGCTTGATGCATGTGCCAGGTAGTGTTTTACCACAAACACAATACATTTTGAAATGCTTGATCAATTTAAGCTTTGTTCATAAAATGTGCAAATTATACAGCTAATTGATTTTGTGATAAGTGTATCATTCTAATATCACTATGGGGAAACAGTGCTATTGTGCGCTTCCAATGGAACTAACTATAATCATCGCTGCGTGCACTGCATCACCAAATGCGATGCAGTGCGCGCAACGAAACTCATTTTATACATTTTTTATGTTTACTTACCTGTTAAGGTCCATAATCCATACATTACTACCCCCCACCCTGCCCCTCCCCATCCCCACGTCACCGCCCGGCCACGGCTGACTATAAAAAATTATAAATTCTTACACAAATAAAAGTATATTGATAGTTACCTCCAAACCACACAGTGATTTACAATATCTTGAGATCCTTGAAAGCTATTATATCCCACTTATTGCTGTCTAGTTGTGATATCACTACTCCCATATAATAAACGGAAGACATCACATCTCTACTGTAATAATTTATTAAATCTGGAATGCAGCATCACAATGCATGCAGCTCCCTGTATTGAGCATTACCTTCAATTACCAGAGAAACAATTAGTGGAAGGGCATCTTTTAAGCTACATTTCCTTCTGTAAACAATCATTTGAGGTGAAAAAGATATGTGTGACAGTATGTTGATTCATTTTCACACTTCAGTTCACTGGAAAAGATTTAGAATCTATCTGCCTGTTTCCACACATTCTCAAGCACAAAGCCAGTTTTGATTATGACAAACTGCAAACTGCATATCTTCGCACGTTGTTTCTCAATACTAATTCCACATTTATTTTGCAAATCAGAAGACTACTCTGATCAGAATTAGTAAGAAATCAGGGACACGACAGAGAGACTAGAATAGAGTGACCGTGCAGCTATGGATTTTAAGGAACTTGGGGGCATATTATCAAGGACCGGTGTTAAAATTATCGCTGTTTTATCGGCAGGAAACTGCCGATAAAACGGCGATAATGGGCTTGATAATACGCCCTTGTTAATTCCCATAGAAGCCCATGTTCTCACCATTACATGGGCTTCTATGGGAATTTTTCAACAACAGGGGGAACCGTATGTGAACAATATTTTAACGGGGTCCAGTGTACATGTCCGGACGACTAGTAGCACAAGAAGGGCTCAAAGTTCCCCGACAAGAGTGTGTGAGACAAGAGTGCGTGCAGCATAGAGGAAAGGAAAAGGGAAAGGGCATTTCCCTTTTTGGAACTAAAACCCTCACACACCTAGCAAGCTAGATGTCATGCTTTAGCATATGGGTTCTGCTCCTCGTCAGACTGGCGCTGCAATGTCTGACGGGCACCCGTGAAGGGGCTCTTTATCGGAGATCTTTTGTTCCGGCCATATGGTGCGTGTGGGTGAGAGGGCAAGTAAAGGTGTTTCCTCTATGCTGCACGCACTCTTGTCTCACACACTCTTATCGGGGAACTTTGTGCCCTTCTTGTGCTACTACTTCTATGGGAATTAACAAGGGCGTATTATCAAGCCCATTATCGCCGTTTTATCGGCAGTTTCCTGCCGATAAAACGGCGATAATTTTAACACCGGTCCTTGATAATATGCCCCAAAGTACCCCTACCCATACATAGAACTATTACAATTTATTTAAAAGTGTATCAGCTTATACAAATAAATGTATCCAATATTTCTATGGCCAAGAACATTCAACAATCTGTTGATTTAGCTTGGCAACTTAATAATCAAAGTTGTAAATATGGGCGCATTGATTCTTTGGACATTGGAGTGACTAGGAAAACAAAACTGAAAACGGAATACGCCAAGTTCAAATTCACCACTGAAGTCAAAATAAAAGTGTATAAGGAGTATTCCAGGAGCAGTCTCATTCACATTTTGCTAAATATAAAGTCAGTCTTGAATGCTCAGCGCAGGGCACCATTATCAGCAGAGGCGGTGTGGCAGAATAGCAGAGGATGTAAGGTTAATTGAAGTAAATGCTAGGTAAAGTAAATGAAGGAGTCATAAATGGTTTAATATTAATGGACAAGGAAGGTGGACACATACAGAGCAAAGCCCATTAGTGGCCTCCTTCAAACGCATACCTTGCTCTTCTAGATGATCCTGAATCAGGAATTACAATTATTTATACTCTTATTACGTTACAATACAGGTTATCTCGGCTCTGGACCCACCTGATTTTAGTAAGTGGTCCCACAGATATGCGCCCAGGCGAACCACTATTTACAGTATATGAATGTTAAATCTATGTAGCAAAAATGTGGTTGACATGTTTGGGTGGCACCATGAGGGGACATTATAAGTGCAGCTTGATCTCGGTGTATAGCAGAGGGTGTTGCTTATTGTGCAAAGAATGTTGGAAATGGTACAACGTGGATTTTCATTTTTTGGTTTTGGGAAAATGTAAGTCTTTCAGCGTAGATGATTCTAATGGGCTATTTTTGATGCAGCTTGTTGAATTCGACGACAGAAGTCATCCCCATTTTCAGAATCAGATCTATTTGGAAAGGTCTAATCTTAGAAGTTGTCAGTGACAATGGGTATCCAACATAAATTGGATAATGCATCCCCTTCATAATGCAGGACAATCACTGAATAGCTAGCTGCCTTAACAACATCAGGTGAATGACCACATGCATCTACAGGAACATTACAGGACACATTTAACTGAAATTGAGAATTAAGTGCTTTTGTAGGTTGATTAGCAGGCTATTCTGCAAACATACTTCAATGCACTATTGCCAAAATGAAGAATGTAGGGGCTGGAGGAGTAGAAATTATCATCTGGTAGAGCAGGCATCAGCAAAAACATTTGTAAAGGATTATGTCTAAGTAATTAAACAGAAGTTGTTCCTGGTGGACAAAGCTATGAATGTACTTTGGGATAGGGCCTGTAATAATATCAGAGAGGATTGGTCCATTTTCTTTTTAATGAATGTGCTGCAGGATATATAAGGGTTGATGTAGTTGTGGAGTAGAATGAAATACACTGAATATGCTGGAGTATAGGGAAGTAGCGGAGTTAACGAGTTAATTGAGGAGTAAAAGTATAATGGTTGTTTAGAAAAAGGATTTTTCTGAGGTTCAGCTTTATACTTTACATTTCTGGGTGTCTGTGAAACCGGCGCAAGATATTTTTTTCCAGTGTTCGCATTGATCTTTAGCAAGTATATTGGGGAAACATACCTTAACATTTTTACCACTTTGCATAACAAATATATAAAGAATTAAGGCAAGGGAGGTTTGAAGAGGACGAATAGTGAAAGGTGTAATTAGTGGACATGCTTCTTCCCAATGTAGGGAAGGGGTGTGGTGTAACGGATGAGAATCATGGCATTTAGGCAAAAGTCGAGTACTAGAGCTGTACAATGGAAAAGTGAAAGAACGCAAGCGGTGTAAGAAATGAAGAACTAGGGATTGGCGATGTGATGCAGACAATGCAGTGGAGGAGTGTGCCAAAGTAAAGTAGAATGGGGACAAGGACAACCGTGTTGTTGGTAAGCTGGATCTCAGTGGATGGCAAAGTAATATTAAAGTACAATGGTTATTAAAATAAATATTTGAAAAATAAATGCAATTATTTTGGAGATCTAATTCTAAGTTAAAACCATGAGGGAGCTTCACCAATGGGCAAACTATGGCAGTGACTCACCACAACAAATACCTCAGCTGTAGGGGTTCCTGAATCGCAGTTCCCATTATGATTGCATCTTTTTGCTGTTGCCCTTCACTGGTCTACTTCTCATGGAAAGGAATGAGTGATACACTGCCAGGAGCAGTGTTTTTGGGTTATAGAACTGTTGTGGCAGTTGTATCTCAGAAACAAAGACAGGATTGGTTGAATGGCCAGTCTTCCTGGAGCTGGTCTCCCCTTCCCCACCCCCTCAGGTTTTACTTACATTTCTGTGTGATCCACTTTTCCTCAGTTTTTTTCAATGGAACAGCCTAATATTATACTGTTTTAACTCCTGTTGTGCCACTAACTAGTCATTTGTGAGTAAAGGGAAGCAGCTGGGAATGGCTATGCGAAAGCTGCAGGAAAGTGCACGGCAAATAACAATGTGTGAAATAACGTGGAAGTGAAAATTTCTTATTTGCTTACATGGTAATGTAAAGTTGACTTTGTGATGGTTTGCAAACAATGTAATGATTGTGTACTGCGTTTCATAAAAAATGTGGTTAGAATTGTAGACTGTGTTTACTAGACTTATTATGAAGCTGTTGTGAGGTTTGAATGTATGGGTCCTGGGGTCTGAGTAAGCAATATCATTGTACCTTAATATGGTGGCCAAAATACCAAGGACAGAAATATCAAAAGGTAAGTTTGCTTAGATTCTCTATACTTAAATCCACATATCTGTAACTTAATCATATATTTATCTTTAAAGTAAGTAGATGTGGTGTTAAGAAAAAGGGCATCTAATTTCCCCCATATGCACTTATCTTTCAAAGGTTTTGTCCTTATAACATTCTTGATATTCCAAACCACAGTGAGGTTTGGTGCCTTGTAGACAAACTAATGGTTGGATGGGATTTTCCAGAAGAAATAGAAGAAATAGCTGGCAGTGCAAGGAGGTAGTAATGTAAGAATGTTACTGCTAAAATAAAATTGACACTGAGATATTTCCGTGTGTTTCAGATTGTTTTGGGTGTTTATGTGTTTTTTTGACAATATGTGAGTTATTCAAAGATAAAGCAAAACTTTTGCACAGAGAACAATGAAAAAATTGTAGTACCCTGAGTATTTACGTTCAGAGTTTGTTGTTGTTTTTTCACTAGCCTGTCGAGGGATGGTTTTGTTAGACTCACTGCTAGGGTTTACACTCTTTGTAATAACTAGTTGCTCTGATTTGCAGGTGCATGGAAGCCTTTATTCTAGGATTGTGTTTTATTTATTTATTTATTTATAAAGTTTTATATAGCGCAAACATGATCCCAAAGGATATCAGAGCCCTTTACAATTTGAGGGAAAGGAAGGTAACAGTTGCAGTACAGGCATCAAAGGAATATCACTCTAAACAAAACAAATATGCATACCAAACAAAAAGGTTACAATCGAAGAGGGCAACAAAGGGTAAGATAAAAACTGGTACAGTCAAAGATATTGTTGCTCTCCAAGTATTCGGCCAGTTCCTGATTTATAGCCCTCTCTAACACCTTGGAGGGCAATGGGAGACAAGATACTGGACGATAGTGTTTGGTCTCCGTTGGGTCCAGGGAGGCCTTCTTCAAAATAGGCCTTTTTCCAGGAAGGTGGAAAAGCCCCAGAGCGGATGACCTCATTTAACAGAGGAGTGAGATGAACACTTATTTCCCCAGGTGCCAGATGCAAGACATAAGAGGGACAGGGATCTAGTGGTGAGCCCAACTTTGTCTGCAGTAACAGGTCTGTTACCCCCTCTGGCGCCAGAGCAGAGAACGTTGACATGCTGCATTGTCTCAGATCTGTACTATTGCCTAAGGAGTCTAATACTAACTTATGGAGTTCGTTATAGACCGTCTGAACTTTGTTTTGGAAAAAAACAAGCAATCTCATAAACAAAGTCCTGATTGGGGGAGAAATGGCTATCCTGCAGGCGTTTGGATAGGGCTGGGGGAAAGCCTTATTTTTCCCCCTTTAAATGACTCCTAAATATGTTTGTTCTATAGCCTGACTGTAAATTATGCTCCTCGGCCCCACGTGTGTAATGACATTTAAATGGAAAAGGTAAAAGGCTTACTAAATGATTGACTTTTCAAATCAAATGAACAATAATCTAGGTTGTAAGTCTCCCAAATGAACAATAATCTAGATTGTAAATGCCCTAATAAAAAGTTATACATGTAAACGAATTACTCTATTTCACTAGGGTGCAAAAGGTCTGTAGCAGGTTGTCAATGAAGATATGTACTTTCGCAATTGTCTCTACAGCCAAAGCTGTTAAGAAATGTCAGGACACAAAATCTGACTCTTGTGAATATTTTTCAATATTCTGTAAAGAATATAGAATTTGGGGAATTTTACCAATGAAAAAAGTCTTTGGCCCTAATTAGGAGTACAGGTGTGTGAAAGTAGGCTAACAGGCAGGGGTGATCTTGTGAAATAAGAATGTTTAATCTTACAGATAGCTGAGGCTCTCTCTCCATCTACTCCGACAGATTGTCCAGAGCTTGACACTTTGACTATTGGCAGCCAATCCCGACTTACTGACCCTGTTACGGCTGGGAAAGGGATTTCCTTGCTATCCTGGAATGTTGCAGGTCTTAGAGCCCAAACTGCTCTTCCTGATTGGAATAGCTTTATTGAGCTATATGACATGTGGCTGTTCCAGGAAACCTGGAGCATGGAGACTGCCTCCAAACCCAGCTATATAACTTTTTTTATACCCGCCACTCGGGAATTTCTGCGAGACACACAGGGTTAGATGGGACTTGAATTGTAAAATTCAAAGACTATCTATAGAGTCCCCAGATATTTTATTCATTCTGGTAGTGACAACCTTTGGGAGTCACATTAATATTTACATTTTTAACGTCTATGCAAGAGGTGTGCGGAAAGGACAAAGGTCCCAAACTATCTTAACACTGGATATATTTTTGACAGCACATCCACATAATTCACATCTGACTAAAGGGAGAGAATTTAACACCACATTCAGGCCCTTCCTTCGTGACAATCTCACTAATGAGAAGGCAGAGGATGAGGCCTGGGATGCCCCTCAACTCAACCTTCCACCCATATGGAAATGGACGGAGGCCGCTTTGCAGCTGAAGGCCTTTACGCTGGTTTATTGCCTAAGAGCCACTAATGGAAGAGGTAATTTGGATAGGCAGATATTAACATAGACTATTTTCTACTAGTTCTTGGTCTGAGGGCCTCTCTTGTAGAGATGAAGGTTACCAGAAGGGTAGAGAGTGATCGCCTATGCCTTTTTTTGGATTCCATCTGCTTAAAATTTCAAAGTGACAAACACCCACTACCCTGCACAAAATTATTTTCTTCTCTAACAACAGTGGTTGAATAAAGTGGCTTCGAGTTGCAGAGTCATCTGGCATTCTGCAACAAATAAATAAAGTCTGACTAACGGAAATGACTTACTGTCCCTCTCCCTTAGCTTGTGTTGAAACAATGACAGGCATTCACAAAACATTTTTCAAGGGAATGTTGGACCCCTTATTAATTCCCGTCAAGGGACACCAAAAGGTATCTCCTTAGAGAAAACAGTTGGTTCAATAAGTAGTGTAGATCATCACGCAGATTTGTAGCTGAGGCAGATTGAAGTATATCCCGCAAATAGGTTTGGCCAGGAAGATGTATAAAAGGGCTCAACAATGGGCTAAGAAAATAGGGGTTGAAGGAAGATGGCAGGACCTGAAAGCAGGATGTGCTTTCAAGGATCTCAGTAGGTTTTGGGCCCTTGTAAAGTGGGGGAGAGATGCTTGTGCCAAACCCCCGCAAAAGGTAATAGCCCCATAGGCCTAAGTAGCACATTTTTCTAACCTCTATTCAGTAAGTCTCCCTTACAATGAGCAGGATAATTTGGGCTTTACCTTTAAAAGACTATGTTATCCCATCTGATTCCCTTTTTGATCTAGCTGATGTCTCATCAGCCTTGGATGCTATCACCAGAGGTAGGGCATCCAGGTTAGACAGCATCCTGGCTGACATTTTCTTACAGGAGAGAGACAAGTGGTCTCAGTATATACTCCTAGTATATAATGCAATTGCTAGTGGTACCACAGTACCAGATTCTTGGAGGGGAGTGGAGGTTATTCCAATATACAAGAAGGAGGACAAGTCAGCTCATGCAAATACAGGCCAAACAGTGTGATTGAGTGTATACAAAGACATTTTGCCAGGCTGGTCTTGTGGAAGATAGAGGATTGGATTACTGATAAGTCCATTTTATCCCACTTCCAGGCCGGCTTCAGGATAATGATATCTACAATCGTCCAGGTCTTTCATTTTCTCCTGCTATATACCAAGATTGTTGTTGTGGGCAGCGTAGTTTGTATGTTGCCTTCGTCAACCTTAAATCGGCATTTGATCTGGTTCCTCTGTGTAGGCTATGGCAGGTGTTAGATGATATGGGCATCCCCAGCTATCTTTTGAGTCTGTTGATTCACCTCCATGAGAGCAACTTTGCCCAGTTTCATTGGGAAACTTTTGGTCAATTCACAGAGCGACTCTCTATCAATAGAGGTGTTCTCCAGGGTTGCGTTGTGGTGTCCACCTTGTTTTCTTTATATCTTAATGATGTTGTTCAACATCTGTTCTTCTTCTCAATTGATGCCCCAACTCTGGATGGTCTAAAAACACCCATTCTGCTCTTTGCCGATGAAACTCTATTAACCCGTTGGCTGCGTCGAACGTTCAGCTCCAGTGCTGAACGTTCGAAAACGGTTGGTGCAGCGTCGGCCAACAGACGTGCGCAGCACTACCAAGGTAGTGCACGCGACGACATTTGGCCGCCGGCAGCAGCCAACGGGTTAATTTCAAAAACTCTGAATTGTCTTTTTCAGGCTCTAACCCTCTTTGAGGAATTTTGCAATAATCGAGGTTTGTAAATCAACTCCACAAAAACAGTGCTGATGGCGTTTAATAAACATAGATGCTTTATAGGTGGTTTTGAGTTGGGGTACATACCCATTGAGAGTGCTGAGTCTTGTAGCTATCTGGGGCTTACATTGTCTTCTAACTTAACATGGAAATCCCATGTAAAACTTTTGACCCTTAAACATAGCCAAGTCACAGGCGACATCTCTAAAGAACATAGGGGCCATATGTATAAAAAAGTCACTTTGTGATTCTCAAATAGCGATTTTTTGCGAATCGCTATTTGAGAATCGCAAAATGCTATGTATGTAGGATTTGCAATAAATGTTGTGAATCCTACATATTCCTTAATTGCGAATCTCAAATTGCGATTTGCAATTAAGGAATACCTCCCCATTCATTCCTAGGGGCCTAGAGGCCCCTAGGAATGAATGGGAAGACAGTCTCAATTTGCGATTAGCAATTAGCGAATCGCAAATTGAGAATGCAATTTCAAGGGTGCAAGGGTGTCAAAAGGACACCCTGTTGCACCCCTGAAATAAGCATGGGTGCACATGTGGCGCACATACATGCCTTAAGGGCATGTATGTGCTTCACATTGCACTCTACAAAATGCAAAAAAGTGCATTTTTTGCAGAAATCACGAATTACCACAAACTTGAAGTTGGTGGTAATTTGCGATTTCTTAAGGCCAAATTGCACTTTTTTGGTACTTCTTACATTGCATTCAAGGAATCACAAAATTTGTGATTCCTTAAATGCAATTGCAAAATAAGGAATCGCAAATTTTGCGATTAATTAAATGCAATTGCAAAATTGCACGCAGATGTGTCTCGTACAAACCACAAAGTGAAAATGTGATTGCAAAATGTCGGTAATTGCAATCGCAATTTTGCTTGATACATATGGCCCATAGTTGCTTGTTCACCAAACCTATTACAGCAGCATCACAAATATACAATGCCAAAGCAGTAAGTTCTGTCCTTTATGGTTGAAAGCTGAGGGGCTTTACTAAGATAGACCCACTAACTACTTCTGAAAACATATTCCTAAGAAACCTGGTTCAGCTACCACAAAGCACCCCACTTAATCCTCTAATAAATGGAAGTGGGCAAGAAATCTTTGGCAGATAGAGCTAGACTCCATCCAAGGTCCTTCTGGAGGAGGGTATGGACTCAACCGGAATTAACTTAGTATGTTTCAGCTTTAAGGGATGTCATGGAGGCTAATAGACTCCAAACAATTGTTTGGCCAAAGCAGGTCCAAAATATATTATCAGCTACAGGTCTTGGTGAGCTCTGGGACAAATCCCCATCCTAACCCACTGAAGTTGACCGAGACGATAAAGAAGTGTTTTGAGTCATGGGTAGCTGGAAATGTAGTTAGACTGAGTATTATCCTCCCCTTGACCTGAAATGTCTTTGATTTCAAATGCACCAACACCTTGGAACCTTATTGGGAAGCGATCACAGTAGCCCTGGACAGGAAATTATATTTTCAATTCAGGGTAGGATCCTTGCCTCTGAGATCATTTACCAAATGCTGGGTACCTGTAAGAAATTCATTGTGTCACACATGTAATATTTCATCTGAATCCATTGGGCATGTTTTGTGTGCCTCTCCGGGGTATGCAGTTCCAAGCCGGACATTTGATCAAAGCGATTTTTAGGACTTTGGGGACACTTAGCAGTGCTACTGCCCTCAGAATTCATAGATCAGATCCTAGACTTATTTATGCATGTGTGGTAGCAAAGTTCCGGGGCACGATGTGGGTCATCAGAGCAAGGGTGCTGGCTCCTATAGAAAACCTTTTATAACACTCTGGCCCATATAAGTAATCAATTTATACGAGACACTACTTGAATCTATTCGAGAACCATTTTAGTTTTGGGGGAAATGCATTCTGTTGTATGTCTGTGTCTAGAGTATGTGACTGGTCTTAAATATTGAACCCTAGCTTTTAGCAAAATTGTTTTGATACTAGTTTTATTGTGTTGCACATTACTTTATTTATCATCTTCTCATATGCTGCGATGCATTTTGCTCTTAAACTTGAATGATATTTATTTATATTATCTGCAAATTTGTTTTGCTTTTGTATTTTTTTCATCACATATTTTTCGAATAAAGTATTATGATGATGAAATATGAAGAGAAACTCCAGACACAGTACAGCTCTCCAACAAGCATGCGCCAACAGTCCTCAACCACTTTATTTAAAGCACAATATTCTACATTTCATTTTGGTGTAACCCATGGCAAACCAAATAGTACAGTGAGAGGTGGTGGCAAGAATATACCAAAACCACATTGTGCTATGATAAACATCTATACCACATGACACCTTATTTATCAGGTGTGATAAATACCACCTATTATGAGTTTGTGATGAATAACATGAGAATTCTGGTGTTTAACACACCAAAATCCACATGTCCTAGTAAATATCTTTTGCATTTCCCAAGTTAAATTGTTTTAGATTTGACTTGCCAAGATTTAACAAAGGTGTAGCTATGTAACACTTATTATATTATTATTGTATGCATTCAAAACAAACTCATAATCCTTACCCCTGCACAAACAGGGATTAGTATTATTATTATTTATGCAGGGGTCATAAAACAACAACGCACTTGTCAGGTGGCCCTTTGTGTTCTCTTTGCTGGAATGTGCGGTTTACTCATTATGAGTAAGGAGATTTTCTTGCCCTACACTTTAAGCCACAAGGACAAAGAGGAGGCTCAAATGAGTATTGCCTATTGAATGCTGGTTTTCTATGAAGCATGCTTAGCATTCATATAGACATTTGTGAGTTTCACTCTCATATTCATCATCATCACAAATGCAGGCCAATTTCCTCTTTCCTGTAAGAGAGGTATACTCTCTCTCCTGCTTACTGGTACGTTGTTGTGGAAGAGTAGATATGTGTAGTGTGCACACTAAGCTCTGCAAAAGGACACTTCAGAAATTCTGAGCAAAATATGGAAGCTAAGAGATTCTATTCAAAATGAATTTGGAATTAGGTTCATGGTCTGTGAACATAGACCATGTCACATTAGGAAACACTAATAACACAAGAGTATCAGAGGGTCTAGCCAAAGTATAGTAGAGGTGCAGATAAACCCCGGCACTAAACTCAAAAGACTAACTCTAATAAAACTGATTCAATAAGCCACCTTTGCGGATGGTTTAGGACACCCTTCAGTCACCACTCGGAACCGCCCTTCATCATTTGGGGTTCCTTTGAAAGACCCACACACACACAGGTGTCTTACTACCAGCAAAAAAAGGCAACCGAGATAGTAGATGGTCCTTTCTACTGGGATAGAAGGTGGTGTGGTCTTTCTATTCTCATAAAGATGTTGAATGGTGCAGCTGGGGTGACCAACAAAAGTGCAGTGCAAATGAAAAGTAAAAAAGTGTATTAAAATTGGATGAGGAAGTATTGAACTACTTTATTCAGATGATACTTGCTCTACCAATATTAAAAATAGTCAAGACAGGTTACAAAAATTACTGTCTAGATGTGGTACAAGGTCGACATGTTTCAGCAATTGTTGGCAAATTGGCCTTTGCTTTCTTCAGGACCCACAACAACGACTATAGCTACTGCAAATCAAGGTTAACATATATAGTGTAACCAAACTGTGAAAAATGAAAATGAAGACTGGCACAAACATCACCTGAGAAGTCTAGGTGTCGCGTCACGTCTTCTCTTACAATTCATGTGATTCACAAGATCGTAAGAAGTGAAGACCTCACCCCACCTGGAAGCGGCTCAGGAGTAAAGTGAAGCACCGCTCTTTCCGTCGGTACTCCGGTCTGGCATCCGTGCCCCAGTCGGCACGGATGAGCCGCTCCCAGGTGGGGTGGCAGAGTGGGCTAAAGAATGGTGATGGATCAAACCCAGATCTTTTGACTGGGTGTGAGTGTTTGATTGGTTCATATGCTCCGTCCATCACCACCCCATTTTGTACCGCTTTGGCGCCGCCATAAGTGTGGCAGGGTATGCTCAGACGTGAGTCCCTTGCTCACTTTGCCACTGGATTCAAGCAAGCCGGACTGAAGATGGCTGTTATGCCAGAATCGGTCCTCGGAAGCTTGTTTCCGGTCCAGGGAAGGCATGGCTTGGCAGTTCGGGCTGGACTGTTCCCATGAGGCACTGGGTCAGACTGATTTGCATATAGCCATGTCTGAACTGGGGTGGCAGAGTGGGCTAAAGAACGGTGATGGATCAAACCCAGATCTTTTGAATGGGTGTGAATGTTTGATTGGTTCAGATGCTCCGTCCATCACCACCCCCTTTTGTACCGCTTTGGCCGCCATAAGTGTGGCAGGGTATGCTCAGACGTGAGTCCCTTGCTCACTTTGCCACTGGATTCAAGCAAGCCGGTCTGAAGACGGCTGTAATGCCAGAAACCGGTCGTCAGAAGCTTGTTTCCGGTCCAGGGAAGGCATGGCTTGGCAGTTCGGGCTGGACTGTTCCCATGAGGCACTGGGTCAGACTGATTTGCATATAGCCATGTCTGAACTGGGGTGGCAGAGTGGGCTAAAGAACGGTGATGGATCAAACTCAGATCTTTTGACTGGGTGTGAGTGTTTGATTGGTTCAGATGCTCCGTCCATCACCACCCCCTTTTGTACCGCTTAGGCCGCCATAAGTGTGGCAGGGTATGCTCAGATGAGTCCCTTGCTCACTTTGCCACTGGATTCAAGCAAGCCGGGCTGAAGACGGCTGTAATGCCAGAAACCGGTCCTCGGAAGCTTATTTCCGGTCCAGGGAAGGCATGGCTTGGCAGTTCGGGCTGGACTGTTCCCATGAGGCACTTGGTCAGACTGATTTGCATATAGCCAAGTCTGAACTGGGGTGGCAGAGTGGGCTAAAGAACGGTGATGGATCAAACCCAGATCTTTTGACTGGGTGTGAGTGTTTGATTGGTTCAGATGCTCCGTCCATCACCACCCCCTTTTGTACCGCTTTGGATACTTTGAGGGGCCAACCCTAGATACATAACATCTTTGGGATGCTTCAGGGAGCAACTGCTACAACTAATTTGTCTTTTCACCCCGCCTCCCCCGGGATCCTTCCCTTCCCTGTTTCCACCTGGAGTCATCCGACCCACCAGGTAGACTAACCCCCAAGAACGAAAAATAAAGTGAGGTGACATACAGTGCAAATAATGGACCCCTGGTAGATTTAGTAGCAGTTAATATTGGTATGGTATCTATTCTTCCACAGATGCCCTAAATTAATTTTTAGTTTTGTTTCATAACATACAGGCAGACATATTACGGGCATACTTGTGCGAAAGCGACAAGGTTGACAACGGACACAACTACTCCCCATAGGACACCTTGACACAGCATGACTTAGACATGGAGGCTGACAGTTAATGCTCTATTACATCCTGAAGGAAGGTTATTTTCCCCTAGAGATAGATTGTTTGCTTAACTCTGAAGAATATCATACATAATGTGGAATGTTTACGATATGAAGAAAATGCACCTGCTGTTGTTGCTATGAAAATACATAGTTGGTACTGTAATAAATATCGTAAATGCCAATAAAGATGATAGTTAAAAAAACAAACATGGTGGACTAGGTGAAAGCCTACTCAAGCAATAATCACAATTCTTGTCAGGGTGAAGCACAAGCAAACCCCAAATTAACCTGGGCTTTAACCTCTGGTAGCGTGGCACAAATGCAGTCAGGCTTCACTTAGGGGCAATGTTCAAAGTATATATGCAGCGTGTTAGACCTGGCAACATTGGTGTAGGTCTCCCCTGCATTTACGCCTTTGCCTCCTGTGTTTTTGCTGTGTGTTGGACTCCGTGTTTCTGGTCTAGAGGCTTTTGGCACTTTGCTACTGTTGTACAGTGCCAAAGTGCTCCCTTTGCAAATTGTTGTTATGCATTAGTGATTCCGTGATTGGCATATTTGATTTACTTGTCAGACCCTAGTATAGTGCACTGTGTGCACCTAGGGCCTGTAAATCAAATACTGCTAGTGGGCTGCAGCACTGATTGTGCCAGACACAGAAGCAGCCTCTAAAATGTAACTCTGGCCTGTCATTGCAGAGCCTGTGTGAAGTTTGGGACTGCCATGTCGACTTGGCAAGTGCATACACGTGCCAGTCCCTAAACCTTCCATTTTCTACATATTAGTCACCCCTAAGGTAGGCCCAAGATACCCCTATGGGTAGGGTGCATTGTATGTGAAAGGTAGGACATGCCCTGATGTGTGTGGCCTGTTCTGATAGTGAAATACTGCCAATTTCGTTTTTCACTATTGCAAGGTCACCTGTTTCCATAGGACAAAGTGGGTGTTTGTTATTAACATCTTATAAACATAACTGGCCCTGGGACCCAGGTAGAAAAATAAAGTTTAGTATGCCTGGACTCAGAATGTTAAACTGCATCTTTTACTGAGAGTGATTTTTACATTCTGTGTTTTAAAATACCACTTTTAGAAAGTAGGTATTTTCTTGCCTATCCATCCAGTGTGGCTCTGCTAGGTTTGTGTATGGCATGGCTGGCTTTTAGAAGACAGAGGCTGAAGAGGGGCAGCGGCTCCAGAAGTCTGATGAGTCAGGGCTGGGCTGAATAGACCTGGGCTGCATTTAGAGTAGGGGAGGAGACTTCCTTTTACCTGAATGGGCCTGGTCTGCCTTCAACAATGCTGTCTCCACCTCCTGCCAGGAAATTACACCAGTGAGGACATAACTGGTTTTGGCTGGGTACAGACACTCTCTGCCTTCAGCCAGGATTTTGGTGTATGAAAAAGGGGCCCAGACCCAGACGTTTAGTTCACTTCTGGCAATCAAGAAAAACCATTGCCAAGGAGAAGAGCTTGAGAAGCTGAGGAGGAATACTGCCCCTGTGCTGTTTTCTGTCTGGGGTTGGCCTGCAGTGGCTACTTGCCGCCAAGGAAAGAATAGAAGGACTTTGCTGTTTGCTTTGCCATCTTGAGGAAGATCTCCAAGGTCATGAAACTGAGCTTCCTCCTGTTCTGAAGTCTAAATGACACAAAAGCTTCACGACCAGCTCCATTGAACTTCCTTGCTGAGAGTTCTGATCTGCAAGAGGTATCTGCTGTTGTTTTGGACCTCTAGAAAACTGTTTTCCGCTGGGAGCTAGAAAATCAACACAACATCGAAGAAGCATGACTCATCTGTACCTGTTTCCGATACATCACCAAAGAAACTGTCGCAGCACCTGCCGCAGCTCCAGAAATCACTGCACACCACATCGTGAGCAATGACCTTCGAAGTCCGAGATCACCACACTGAGCGCGACGTTAGCCCTGCTGGCCGACTGAAAGAATCCAGGCACTGTCCCGAATCATCGCATTGCATCGAAGCACCAAGTCTATTGCATTGTTGAAGGACACAGTACAAAACAGACGCATCAACTCCCCATGCAGTAAGATATCAATGCATCAATCAATCAATCAATCCTCACATTTGTATAGCGCGCTACTCACCCGGAAGGGTCTCAAGGCGCTTGGGGGAAGGGGTCCGCTACTGCTCGAACAGCCAGGTCTTGAGTTGTCTCCTGAAGGCGAGATGGTCCTGGGTCAGCCGAAGGTGGATGGGGAGGGAGTTCCATGTCTTGGCCGCCAGGTAGGAGAAGGATCTTCCTCCGGCGGTGGCTCTTCGGATGCGTGGTACGGCGGCGAGGGCGAGGCTAGTGGAGCGTAGATGGCGGGTGGGCGTGTAGAAGGTCAGGCAGTCGTTGAGGTACTTGGGGCCCAGGTCGTGGAGAGACTTGTGTGCGTGGGTAAGGAGCCTGAACGTGATTCTTTTGCTGACGGGGAGCCAGTGCAAGTCCCTCAGGTGGCCGGAGATGTGGCTGCGTCAGGGTATGTCCAGGATGAGTCGGGCGGAGGCGTTCTGGATGCGTTGGAGTCTTTTCTGTAGCTTGGCTGTGGTTCCGGCGTAGAGGGTGTTTCTGTAGTCCAGTCATCTGGTGACGAGTGCAAGGGTGACCGTCTTCCTGGTTTCGGTCGGGATCCATCGGAAGATCTTGCGGAGCATGCGTAGGGTGTTGAAGTATGATGAGGAGATGGTGTTGACTTGTCTGGTCATCGAGAGGGAGGAGTCCAGGATGAATCCCAGGTTGCGTGCGTGGTCTGTTGGCTTGGGAGTGATGCCCAGGGTGGGGGGCCACCAGGAGTCGTCCCAGGCGGAGGGTGATGGTCCCAGGATGAGGACTTCCATCTTGTCTGAGTTCAGTTTCAGGCAGCTGTTCTTCATCCACTCGGCGATGTCTTTCATCCCTTCGTGTAGGCTAGTTCTGGCGGTGGCGGGGTCTCTGGTGAGGGAGAGGATCAGCTGGGTGTCGTCGGCGTAGGAGATGATGTTGAGGTTGTGTTGGCGTGCGATGGCTGCAAGAGGTTCCATGTAGACGTTGAAGAGGGTGGGGCTGAGTGATGATCCTTGCGGTACGCCGCAGATGACTTCGGTGGCCTCGGATCGAAACGGGGGGAGGCAGACTCTCTGTGTTCTTCCGGCGAGGAACGAGATGATCCACTCCAGTGCCTTCTCTTGGATACCGATGTTGCTGAGGCGTTGAACTAGGATGCGGTGGCAGACAGTGTCGAACGCTGCAGAGAGGTCCAGGAGGATGAGGGCCGCTGTTTCCCCGTTGTCGAGCAGGGTTCTGATGTCGTCTGTGGCTGCGATGAGGGCGGTCTTGGTGCTGTGGTTAGCTCGGAAACCGGACTGTGAGGGGTCAAGGGATCCGTTCGTCTCGAGGAAGGCGGAGAGTTGTCTGTTGATGGTCTTCTCGATGACTTTGGCAGGAAAAGGGAGGAGCGAGATGGGGCGGAAGTTCTTGAGGTCGGTGGGGTCTGCTGTTGGTTTTTTCAGTAGGGCGCTGAGCTCGGCATGCTTCCAGCTCTCCGGGAAGGTGGCGGTGTTGAAAGAGGTGTTGATGATGTTCCGGAGTTGGGGTGCGATGGTGGATTCGGCCTTGTTGAAGACGTGGTGGGGGCAGGGGTCGGTCGGAGATCCGGAGTGGATGGTGTTCATCGTGCGGGCTGTGTCTTCGGTGGTCACCGTGGTCCAGGTGCGGAGGGTGGCGGTGGGGGGCGTTGGTTCTACGGTTGGGTGCGTGGATGGTGCGCCGAAGCTGTTGTGGATGTCGGCGACCTTGCGGTGGAAGAACGAGGCGAGAGAGTCGCATAGACCTTGTGAAGGAGTGAAGTTGTTGTTGCCGGTGCTGGGGTTGGAGAACTCTTTGACGATGCTGAAGAGTTCCTTGCTGTCGTGGGCGTTGTTGTCCAGTCGTTCCTTCAGTGATGTCTTCTTGGTGGTGCGGATAAGCTGGTGGTGCTTGCGGGTGGCTTGTTTGAGGGCGGTCATGTTGTCTGTGGTCTGGTCGATGAGCCAGGCCTTCTCGAGGGAGCGGCAGTTCTTCTTGGAGTCCTTGAGTTCGTCGGTGAACCAGGAGGCTTTCTTGCTTCTGGGTCTGCTGGGGGGGTTCTTCAATGGTGCGAGGTCATCGGCCAGGCGGTCAGCCACTGCTTCGTTGTGGTCCGTAGTGCTGGCGGGAGGTTTCTGGCTGAGGGAGGCGGTGAGCTGCTCGGCGGTGATCTTGCTCCAGCTCCGGCGAGGAACCTGTTGCGGGTGGTGGTGGACCGTGGTTCTTCTGAAGCTGAAGTGGACGCTGCTGTGGTCGGTCCAGTGAAGTCCGGTGGAGTGGCTGAAGGTGATGTGCTTGCTGGATGAGAAGACGGGATCAAGCGTGTGGCCGGCGTAGTGGGTGGGGGTGTTGACCAGTTGCTTGAGTCTGAGGTTGGCGAGGTTTTCCAGCAGGGCGGCGGTGTTGCGGTCCTTGTTATTCTCCAGGTGGAAGTTGAGGTCCCCTAGGAGGATGTAGTCAGCGGAGGGGAGGGCGTGCGTGCTGATGTAGTCCATGATGTCTTCGCTGAATTGTGTGCGTGGTCCCGGGGGTCTGTAGACGAGGGTGCCTCTGAGGGTCGTCTTGGGGTCGGTGTGTATCTGGAAGTGCAGGTGTTCGGCGGCGTTGAAGGTGCCGTCAAAGTTGGTCGTGATGCGGATGGTGTTCTTGTGGACGATGGCGATGCCTCCTCCGGTCTGGTTGACGCGGTCCCTCCTGTTGATCTTGTACCCGTCCGGGATGGCGATGGCGATGTCGGGTGCAGAGGAGGCATTCATCCAGGTTTCTGTGAGGAAGGCGACGTCTGGTGAGGTTGTGTCGAGCAGGTTCCAAAGTTCGATGGCGTGTCTGTGGATGGAGCGGGTGTTGAGCAGGATGCACTTGAGGTGGCTGTTGTTGGTGCTCGGCTTGGTGGGTGCGGTGCAGGTCCGGTGGCAGGTGAACTTGCAGGCTTGGCAGGTGAAGGGTCCGTGGGTGCGTCTCGGGGTGGCTCGGTGGCAGGCTCTGTTACGGTCGGGTTTTAGTGCGATGAGGGTGGCGGCGTCGTAGGTCCGTCATGTGGGCTGGCATCGCCGTGGAGCAGGGGTCCTGGTGCTGGGCGCAGACGGGCTTGCCTTTGGCCCGCCTTCGGCGTGCATAGGGCGCACCTGCTGCGCGTTGACGCTGCGCGTACGTGCGGACTCTGCCATAAATGGAGAGTGGGGGAGGCGGAGCGAGCGAGGAGCAGCTGGGAGGCGGGAGCGGGGTGGCCAATGGGCGGGTAACAGAAGCGAAAAGGGGCGGGGCCGCAGGGGAGCAGCGGCGGGGAGCGGGGAGGGAGAGAATCGGCGGGAAGGACACTAGGACGGCGAATACAGGGGCACAGAGGGCACAGCAAAAACACAATCAGGGGCACAGAAGTTTAAACACAGCAAACAATGGAAATAACACAGCGAAATACACGATCAGGGGCACAGGCAAAGGAGACAGGAAAAAAACCGGCAGAACAGCAGTCCAGGCACATGGCTGTGCGAGGCAGCGGCGGAGGGGTCAGGGGTCCCGGCACTCAAGGAGGGAGCTGCGCGGTGTGTGGAGCGACCGGCCCTGCAGGCAGGGGCAAGGGTCACAGCTCACCACCGCGCCGCGACCTCCCTAAATGGTTTGTGGGAGGGAGGAGCAGCTGGGAGGCGGGAGCGGGGTGGCCAGTGGGCGGGTAACAGAAGCGAAAAGGGGCGCGCCGCAGGGGAGCAGCGGCGGGGCATCAACTCCTCTCTGGTAAGTAACAGATGCCTCAACTCCCCTGCGCCGCAGTAAGGAACCAACGCATTACCTCCCACTGAGCAGGGAACCGATGCATCACCTTCCCTGAGTGTAAGAAACTGGTGCATCTCCTTCCCTGCTGCCCGTTTTGTTTGTTTGTGTGACGTATCCAAGGTACTTTGGGTGAAAAGTGTTGCATCTGCAATTTGCTTTGAGCTGAACTATTTCTACTATCTGAAAGTCATATTTTGTATTACTGTATTGTGGATTTTTGTCGTTTGGTCTTGTTTTGGTTTAAATAAAGATTGCTTTTTTTTCTAAACTAGTGTGGTGTCCATTTGTAGTGGTTTCACTGTATTACTGTATGTGTTCACAAATGCTTTACACACTGCCTCTGAGATAAGCCTGTCTGCACGTGCCAAGCTACCAAGGTGGTGAGCAAGGGTTATTTTAGAAGTGTATCCCCCCTCATCCTGACTAGAAGCAAATTTTCAACACTGCGCTTCAAACAGTAATAAAGTGACAACAAAACACAAAAAATCACACACCAATTTAGAATATTATAGTAACATTTAACAAATTATTTAGGACCAAAACAACAAAAATACAATCAGTAGTACTGGAGATATGTGGTTTTAAAGAATTAAGTGACATTAGTGCCTAGAAGCACAAAGCCCCAACTGTGGTTATCAGGTCACGCTGGACATGGACAAAGTGATGCAATGTGAGGTCTTGCATCGAGGATGCGTTGCACAGAGGGAATTCAAATGCGACTTCGACTACATGTTGAGCTACGTCAGTTCTGCTCACAGAACCACTGCTGTGCTGGAAAAGCACCTTCTTGCCCACTTCCAGGGGACAAGGACTGCGGTGGCATCATTTCCGGGACAGAAGTCATAGCAGAGTCCAGATGCTGGTTTCAAGGTGGCTGAAGACTTTTCTGTCCCTGAGGCACTGATCAGGCGGTCAGCCTGATCAGTGACCCTTGGAGTCTCTCTGGTGGTCCTGGGTTCAAGTTGCAGGGCCAGTCCTTCTCAACCAGGCAAGTTAGAATGGCAGCAGGGTAACGGGACCGCAGAGTAGCAGTCCTTCCTACAAAGCACCACAACACTCCTTCTAAGTCCTCCACAGGTCCAGAAATGTACTGAAGAAGTGTGTAGAAGGATCCAACATTTATAGCTGTGACCAGCTTTTCAGTAGGAGAAGGTCCTGGAGATTTCCATCTCTTGAGGTGCTTGGAATTTCCTGTCTCCCTTCCCTGGCCCCAAGTTGTCTGGGAGCACAAAAGACTAGCATCAAAACCCATTGTGATTGTGCTCAGACAGGCACTTTATGATGTGCCAGTGTGGTAGGTGACAGCTCCTCCCCCTATCAAGCCAGAGATGGCAAATCCTGCCAACACCCATTCACCCTTTGTCTCACTGTCTGCAAGCAGAACACAAAGACCAACTGCCAGCTACACCTAGTCATGTGACACAGGATGTAGGCTGCAGGCATCAAATGGTTAGGACAAGAAAATGAGAAATTAATAAAATAGGGATTTTCAGATTTGAGACTTAGAATCTGACCTTACAATAAACAAGGCTTTTAAATTGCAATTCATTGGACACCAACCTTGACATTCCTCTTTGCTCTCAATTGAAAGTTAGCACTCATTAAAGGTAATAGGGTAACCAAATGCTATCCTATGGGAGAGGTAGGCCTTGCAGGAGTGAAAAATGAATTAAGGAGTTTGTCACTACCAGGACATGTAAAACTTAAAAGTACATGTCCAAATGTGTAAAAATGCTGCACCCTGGGCTGTTAGGGCCTACCAAAAGGGTTACTTATATGTATTATAAGGTATATTTTGCCAGATCAAAATGGCTGTTTAAAACTGCACATACATGCGGCATGCCTGAGACATGTAAAGTGGCTTCTTAAGTGGGTGGCACAATAAGTGCAGAAAGCCCACTAATAAGGTTTTAATTCAAAGGCCATGTGTCCCCAGGGACTTACAAGTAAATTAAATATGCGATTTTATGTAAGTCAATTTTATAATGTTCAAAGGGGAGAGCACTGGTTAGCGATGATAGAGTACACAGAGTCCTATAGCAAACAAAAATGAAGCTGACTAAAACAGGAGGATGGAAGCCAAACAGTTGGGGGAAAACTGTGCCATGGATGTCAGGTTCAACATTTACCATTAAAGAGGATTTTAAATTACAATTAATTTTAATGTAAACAGCATTTCTCTTTCTGGCCCCAAACTGAAGTGAACACTTATAAAAAGACAGCCTTACAGCATTGAAAAATGACTCTGTCTGTTTGTTCTCGATAACAATAAAAAAAGTTTTAAAAAAAACAAGACTAGATACCATTAGGAGACTGTAGTGGTTTCCAGGCAACATAAATGCATGCTCCTCCATTCAGCATGTCACAGAAAATAAATACTTTTGACTTAATAGTGTTTCACTTGGTGTCTGCTAAGGTTCTTTTAAAGGTGAAGTAAG
Organism: Lissotriton helveticus; assembly: GCF_964261635.1. NCBI lineage: Eukaryota > Metazoa > Chordata > Amphibia > Caudata > Salamandridae > Lissotriton > Lissotriton helveticus. The sequence continues at coordinate 948,131,187 of NC_136068.1, forward strand.
GTGGTAGTGAAACCCTTTTAAGCAATATGCTTATTGGAGCATAGGAGCAAACAGGCATTGCTGAGGACATTGTACACACTGGTAGGTTTACCGGTTTGGAGTAAAGCAGGAGTAATTGCCCTACAGCAAAATTTTCACCAGACTACCAATGACCTTTTTTGTATCGGAGACTGTAAATGTGGGAAATTTCACAACAGATCATCTACGATCTTTCCCTCATGAGATAATAAAATGGATATGTACTAATGTATTCATTCTATGAAATTTTTCTGCTGCTTTGTGATGATTCTGATTTGTTTGCACATATGCTATATGAATACATATGCTATATGAATACAAACATATTAACATTGCTCAGATTCAGTCATATTATATGAAAGCCTACTGTAGTGTCTACTGCACAGTGTGTAAATTATGATTTTCATTACCTCCTGCAAGTATAGCTTCTCATGCGGTGATATGATTCCCAGTGAGGGAGGAAACAGAGAAGATTCGATTTGTTTCAGAGTGAAATCCTGTATAAAAAAACACAGGAAATCACTGAATTACACACTAGTCAGCTAAGCCCCCTGCTGAGCAGTGGAGCGAGTAAGCGAGTGCATACGAATACACACTCCAAGGACAGACAAGGGTGGGGTGAGGGAGAAAGTAGGGGATGTATGTTTCTTTCAAATCAACAGAAATTCAAATGTAGGCTCTGAAGAAAGAATAAGGTTATTGGTACCAGAACTGCCAAATGTTTAAATTCTCCATCTGTAAGTGCACCACATGTACCCTGAGGTACCCCAATAGTACTATTGAGTGAGTGTTTCCATTCATTCACTCACTCACTCACTCACTCACTCACTGTCACTCTAAACACTATGGTATAAATACTCAATAAGAAGAGGAGTTGGCCACTGCAATAAAGTTTCAGCCCTCTGTCTTATAAAGGAGTGAGTGTTCTAGCGACTCAAGAGAGAAGGCAGAGTACATGTAAGGGTTCCCCAGAGTGAGTTACTCGATCGTACATCCACATTCTCGATATGTGCACATAAATGTGCTTTCATCTAGCTAGTCGTTTTTCAGATAAATTGATACACGCCCAGTATCATTGGCTGTAGCCACCCAGATAGCAGAAATTCTTGATTTTTTGTGTGCATTTAATCAAACGTTCATCTGCCCACTAAGAATCAACTCTAGTGGACCTATACCTTACTAGAAAGAGATTCTTGCCTAGGGCACCTTTTTTATTACCATGAGTCCTACAGTTTTGTCTCACCAATAGAAACCTGGTTTAGAAGTAATCTCCCTTGTCGTGGAGAAAATAAAAATTTGTAATTTAGAGATACAGTTGGATGAGTTCTTATGTGTCCCTCAGGTCTGCTGAAATCAGTCTTTTCTGCTAACCCTGTAGGAGGAAATTGTGAGTTAGTAGGTGGCAGTATCTAATGTCAGAACGCACCCCAGAAAACGTTAGCAGATACTCACCACTTCCATTCTCATTCACAGTTTTCGGGCGGCGGTATTCGTGATCTGCTATGACTCACCCTCACACTACATTCATTGAGACCCAATTTTCCTTGGGTCCTCGGTGATCCTTACTCATCTCTTAGCAGGGCCATTCCGAGGGCAAAGCCTTCTAGGAGAAATAATAACGTTCTTGCTTCCTCTGAGGTTGTAAGACTGGCGTCGAGTTATGCAAAATATTTCAACTCAAAGACAGACTTTTGCTACTTGATTATTCTCTCTTTCGTCACATTCAGTCTCTAGGTTTCAGGCACAAGAGTAACTATCCACGTGCAGGCCTGAATGCTCACAATAGACTTAGCCCATGCACTCTGCAGACACTTCTTTTGCCAACCAATGACGTACTGTTATGGCTTCATTCGACTGGCACTGTGAGAATGTAACATTTGTGGAGCTTGCTAGATAGAAGCCCACACTTCCGTACCCACGCACAAGAGGCATGGTCTACAATTAATATGCCACTTGCACAGTAAGGAAGAAGTCCTTCAGAGAGTACAAGTTTCCTTTGATGCCTAGACATAATATTGGGTAGGAGGGTTTGACACCTCTGCATATCATACAGAAGATTATCTTAGTAATAATTGTGCTATAAGAATATGTTACAAGGGAAGGTTATATCAGTAGTGTTGCTTGACTAGTTAGATACCAGGGTGGTGTTGTTTAATGGATACCAAATGTTTAGTGTAGATTTTGTAATACAGGCATTGTGATTTAGTTTACTATACGAGCATTGTGATGTCGTTTATCAGATCGCAGCATGGTGCAGTAACAGGACATACCTACTGAGAATTGGACAATGGATCTTCCTCAACCTTGTGTACAAGCCTCAGCAGCCTCTGTGCTATCAGGTTTCTGAAAAAACAACATGTTGATGGATGGAATGCTTGAATTAATCCGAGCCACTGGTAATTGCTTGGCTGCAGCCCAACCCATCAATTTTCACCCTCTATGCCTCCTCAGTGTGGACCCAGTTTTATGCAAATCAGTTTTGACCCTGCTCCTCATGGGAAACTGGTTCTGGGTTGCTTGTGTTCTGGTTCAGGGAGGACCTGGCTTGGCAGTTCGGGCTCAACTGTTCCGATTGAAGTAGAGTCAAGACTGATTTTTATATGGCTGGGTCCAAACTGTGTTGACATGGTATGCAAATCAACAATGGATTGGAATGCAGCCCTGTGTAACTACCAGTGGCTCATATTAATTCAAGCATTCCATCCATCACTATTTCCTACTTTAGTGTCGAATTTCTGTCTATACTTTAGTGTCAAATTTATGAGGAGAATATTCTTGATAGGCCTCTAAATTGCTCGAAAAGCAATCTATTGGACTGGACCAATATTACTGGGTACATGAAGACAGGACCCAATTTTACCGGGTGTAAAATTTGGCTAGTAAAATCAACGTGGGGAGGCTGCAAATGCAACCCAGCACCTCATTCCCATCCAACCTCGTTTATAAGGCAATGGGGAGCATGCAATTTTCCGCTCTGCCTGTCCACATTCTCCTGCTTTCAAAACCCATTCTATATCAGCCTGTCTGCTGACATTTACCACTTACTTCGAGTAGGTAAATGTGAGCAATACTCCCCATGAAACTGAAATTTCTTTCAGAATTCCACCCAGAAAAAATTAGTCCTCATGTGTAGGATGACCCATAGTACCATCTAAAATCCTCAGCAAGTGTCATCCAGGGTCTCAAGAAATATGATCACATCACCCCATCCCTGATAGAACACCATTGGCTTCCCTTGCCAGCACACACCATCTTCAAAACCAGCTACATAATTTGCAAAGCCATCACAACCAGCACCCTCCTCTTATCTTGAAGACTAGCTCACCATCTCTGGTGGCTCTTGGCATACCCACAGCCAGGACACCTCCGACAAAAGACTAAGAAATGTCAAAAATAAAATAAAAACAAGACAACATGGCTTTTCCATCTATGCACCAAGGATCTAGAACAACAACCCTGTGTAACATCTGTACTGTATGAACACTTCTCCAATTTAGGAAAAAGTTAAAGTCTCATCTCTATGAAGAATACTACATCACAATGCATTAACCATCTCTGACTAAACTTCATCTCCTTTTGCATGCCACTTTTAAGTTGCCTTTGACCATAATATGCTCTGCTACCTTTTGACTATGTTTCCATTACGGAAATACCATATACATACGTACTTTAACTCATACTCATTTTAGTTAGGGGCAGAGATGCCAGTCAAAATATGAATTTTAGCCACCTAATGTCTCTTTACATAACTACTTCCAACAGGTAACAATAGATTAGTTGGAAACCTGTTCTCAGTTTAAAATTGCAAATATTAGAACACCTTCCCCATAAAAACAAGAACAATCAACAACCAGTTAAAATCTCGAACTAAAATTCAGAAAGGCAATATTAACTTAGATTATCTCAAACAAAGTCTCAACTCCATAGAAATATCCTTCTAGCAACACAAACTAAGATCTAAACTTAGCCAATGCTGCTGCAACATATGTCTCAAAACAGTGCAGGTAACAATTAATGGCTCAATGTATGGAATGTACAAACACTACAAAGAACAACCTTCAATCAACAATAACCACCAGGTTTCAAGTTTCAAGTTTATTCATTTAAGTGCGTAATTAATTAAAACTGTTCCATCAATCGTTGGGACAAATATATTCATCAAAACATTAAAATACAAAAAAATGCATGTATGAAGCAGAAAAGCAATAAGATATAAACTGCTGCGATGTGATATTTTATGGTCTCTTTAAAAGTCTGTTCACAATACCTTTATCCATAAAACATTCAGCAAATAGAAGCCAGTGCTGATGTTATAAAACAACTTGTGCAAAGTAAGGAAGACGATACAATGTAAAGTGCTGCAATATGATGTTTTGTAGTCTCTTAAAAGTTAATTCGCGACACGTTTGTCCACGAGCTATTAGCAGGTGGGGGTCCATACTGGAGTTTCAAAACATGAGTCTGAGGTCTGGATCGTTGTTACCCCTCTATGCCCGTTGGTAAGTGACTAATCAGCTCAAAGTGCGTGAAGTGCCCGAGCTAATCTGTGCAAGAAGATGCACAGTGGCAGTACAAAGCTGATCTTGTGCAGAAGAAGATCAAGATTCTAGACTTGGCCTGACTCATTTGCAGCTGCTAAACTGTTGATTTTTTATTCAACTCTTACCAGGTATTTCACCAATCTGCAGTTTAGCTGTATGTCAGAATGACCAAAACAGGCTATGACTGCCAGCCTACAGTGACTTAGCCCCTGATGGTAAACAATTGTTTTAATATAGTTTTTTGATCCTCTATAGTTGATTTGCAAAGGCTGAGTTGATTTACTATAGTTTCAGGGCCTTGACCGCATAATCAGCGTACTGCTGTGCCGTTTCCACAGCGGTAATTGTATAAGCAATGGCAGACCATCCTGACGGTATTTCATAAAAATACCTTTTAATGCAAGCATTGAAGCCTGCACCCAGATATCATTGAGGAGCTAGGGTTTTGTAATATGCTATTGTTAACCAGGCGTGCCTTCATTTGGGCTTGATTGTTTTATTTACAATGCTCTTGACTTGGGAATGCCTGCCAGTTGAGTCCCATAATTGATTTAGGTCTGGAGGTGGTAAGGCTGAGAGGAGGTAGCCCCTGGCAGGGAAGCAGTCTCTTTTGTGATTTCTTCCCAGAGGTGGCAGATCAGAGTTTCAGTGGAGGCATTTTTTAATTTGTAATAAAGCTTGATAAATGCCCCAGCCTTGCCAAAGTTTGTTTAATTCGGCCGAATTCTATTCCCAGCTCAACTGGCGATGAATGACGTGGAAGATGGAAGACCGACTAAAAAGCCTCACTATAAGCTTGGCCAGATGATAAACAGCTTTACTTCTTAGTGCCTCAATGCCATCGACTGTGGTTGATAGTAGTCTAGCTTTTATTATGTTCAGTAGGGGTGTGTATGTTGAGGTTGCAATTGTTGTCTTTAAAAGTTGGAAGCCTGCTGAAAGGAAGTTGGCTTTCAGCCATATATGCTCCGGGTGCTGCTTAAAAGAACCCTGTTTGTGAAATAACAAGCCTAAATATTTATATTCAGATGTGACCCCGATTTTTTCATCTCCCAGATTCCACTGTTGGGAGCCAGAGGGAGGCTTTCCTATGATCATAACTTGTGTTTTATTCAAACTGATTTCCATTAAATTAATTCTGGAATAAGCGGCAGTGTAATTCATGAGTCTCTGAAGCCCAACTTTTGTGCAGCTGAGCAAGACTAAGTAATCTGCCTACATTAGGCTTGGCAGTAGAGTGCTCTCCACCTCTGGAGCTTGTGTGTTGACTCAATCTACCGTGGATGAAATCTCATCTAAAAAGAGTTGAATAGTGTGGGGGCTAGTACCCTTGTCTTAAGCCTTGATGGGCCTAGATCCTTCTGGACAGATGGACATTGTCACCCAACTTAGTTGTGACTGAGTTATCAGTATAAAAAAGGATCAGGGCTTGCAACAAGAGGTGAAGCATGTTCTGTATGGAAAGTTTTAACCAGAGCTTATTCCGATTGACTTGATCAAATGCAGCTTTAAAGTCTAGGAAACAGAGATAAAGTGTCGGGTGATTTTTCTTGTGTTCATCAAACAGTAGTGACTGAGATGTGTGTTTGATGTAGTTCCTATGCCTTTAAAAACCCCTATTTGGTTAGTAGAAATGTAGTCCCTTCTGGCAGCCCAGGATGTTAGTTCCTCGAGTAGAGAACCAGCAAAATGTTTCGACTTAACATCAAGAAGTGCTATGAGCCGGTACTTAGTGGGGTCAGAGTTGTTACCACCCTTGTAGGTTGGAGAGAAAATTTAGCCTTTCCACAAGGCATGGATGATGTTAAGAGTTATGACGTTATCAAAGACTGACTCCATGTTATTTGCCCAGACGTATTTGTCCTCTTTGAAAAAGGCTGTTGGGAAGCCAGTTGGGCCGGGCGCTCTATCACAGCAGCTTTTCAAGATTTATGTTTCAATTGTTGCTGCCTAGAGTTTCAAAGGGCTTGACGCCCATGCTTCCCTGAAGTTGCATTGAGACTCTTGTGGTGTCATGGGAAGGAGCGCTTAGGAGGCCCTGGTCACACAAAGGCATGTGGTGTCTCTTAGATGAAGGTTTTAGAATTGGCCTGAGCAAAGTGGTTTGACAGGTACAGGATCCAGAGCGCTCCATGAATATTTACTTTTTTTACTGTTTCTGAGAGGTTAAGTTGTTTTCCAGAATTTCTCAGGTTTGTTGGTTTTTAGGTCATACAAAAGTTTGCAGCTGAGATTTTTGTTTTTAGCCTCTCCCTTTTGGTCCCACCTGCAATTTCTATAAGGAGTCCTTGCTTTTATAACTGTGGCTTTCTAGGAATGGAGATTTGGTGACTTATGAAGGGCTTGATATAAGGAGCTCTTTAAGGGCCATATGTATCAACACCCTCATTTGCGAGTCTCAAATAGCGATTTTTTAGAAATCGCTACTTGAGAATTTCAAAAAGGGATGTATGTAACAAATCGCAATTTTTTTGCGATTTCTTAATATTCCTTAATTGCGATTAGCAAATTGCGAAATCGCAATTAAGGAATACTTTCCCGTTCATTTCTATGGGCCTGGAGGCCCATAGGAATGAATGGGAAGTTATTCTCAATTTGCGATTCGCAATTTAAGAATCGCAAATTGAGAATAATTTCAAGGGTGCAAGGGTGTCATAAGGACACCGTGATGCACCCCTGAAATGTACATGTGTGCGCATATGGCGCACGTACATGCCCTAAGGGCATGTATGTGTGCCGCATGGCACCTTCACAAATGGCAAAAAGTGCATTTGTAAAAGAAATCACAAATTACCACCAACTTGAAGTTGGTGGTAATTTGCGATTTCTTAAGGAGATATCGCAAAACTTCAGTGGTTGCTGCATAGCATATAAGGAATCGCAATTTGCGTTTCCTTAAATGCTTACGCAAAGTTAAGGAATCGCAAATGTTGCATTAAATTTGCATTGCGATTATCCTCATACACACCATTTTCCGAATTTTGATTTGCAAATGCTGATTTTTTGTGATTCGCAGCGTTTGCGAATCAAAATTCGGTTGATACATATGGCCCAGTGTCTTTTTATTTTTTACTGTACATTCAACCTTGAGCCTCTGCTTTGTTTCTTAGAACTTCTTTAAGAGAAAGCACGTTGAGGGACAAATTGACTAATGAATAAATCCCTTGTGGTATGGGAGACCTTCGTCTTAGATGCGTACACCAACAATAACTTTTTAGCTAGTTAGCCATTTAAGTCTTTTATTATTTATTGTGTGGACCGTGCCATATATTGCTTTGTCTGATGGATGGTTAGCGGGACTGATGGCTCAACACAGCTCCTGCGGTAGATGGTCACTTGCCCCCCTAGATTTCATACAAAAGCTGATGCCAAGCTGAACCAGGGGAACTGAAAGCACAGAGAAGTCTATTAAGGAGTGGGTTTTATGGTTATGAACAGTGGAGCCAGGTAGATTGTCTGTTGTAAATGGCTGTTAACGGCCCTCAAATTGAGATACTCCAATTTGTTGGTGAGCTCTCTGCCCTTATTATTTTATTTGAAAAAGTGACTTTGAGATTGGGCTCAAATTGTCCAGTAATCATTGTGGGTAGTTAGAAACTCATTATCTTGCAGTGATCAGAGCAGATTCATAATGAAGTCTCCCGGAAGGATTATTTCATTTGGCAGGGGCCTTGCGAAGAGTACTTCTTTGTACAGAGAGTGTGTTTTCTTTTGTGGCCTAATGAAGCCCTGTCTCTTTGTGACAATGGCTAAAAGGGGAGGATAAGCTGACTCGATATGAGGGGTCACCTATTTTTTCTCCCATCTTTTAAGGAACTTGGCTATAATCAGTACATTGTAAGCTGTTTTGAAAGACATCCAAACGACCTTGGTTGTCTCATTGGGATACCCTGGTGTGGGAGCTATGAACTCCACAGAAGCAATGTCCTTTGCACAGAGACAGCTTGTTACAGAAATTTGGCTCAGTAGGCGGAAAATGTTTCCTGGATTCAGTATTTCAAAATTTCCTCTCAATTGATGTTCTGGGTACATCAAAGGCACCAGGCTGGTATTTGTACCAGGGGGGACTGCCTTTAAGGGGGAGGTTAACTACCATTTCCCCGATGCCCTTTTACATTATTCTCATCTAACTCCATAAATGTTATGTGGCACGTGTCAGAAGCTCGGCCCGTGGGGACAGCCTACCCTTCTGAGCACGAATCCAGGCTTTGCCCGCATCCATTTTATAATAAAAAACTGCATGAGAGCAAATCAAGGATTGGTTGGGGCAGATGAACTCAGCAGTCAAAATGAGAATGGGAGGGTGTGCTGTGTTCCACCTGGCTCCCTAGCAGAGCATAGGTTTTAGGCTTAAGTATGCATGTCAGGTTCGGCACAGTCTGAGACATATCCAACTAGACATGAGCACAGGGCTTCAGAAGCTGGCATTGTCAATGACCAGGATTGGCCACGCTCCCCGACTTTACACCACCCCCATCAGCCCAGTCCTTGGACATCGGCGATCAGGTGATTTTTAATTACGCACTGCATGGTGCCTCACTGAGGGAAAGGGCAACACCCTTTACGCTCCTGAGGAGGAACCACCCCGGCCTAGTGCCGTTGCATAATCAGGCTGCAGAGTGCCATGCACACACCTTTGCACCATCATCCAAGGGTGTCTGCGTGAGTCAAGCATAGGTTTTCTACTGGAAAGGTAACCTTTCTGTACAAAATACAATGCCTAGACAACCTGCAAAACCTTTCCTACTTTATATGTCTGCTGTACAGTGCAGCACACATGCAAAATCAGAATAGAATGAGAAAATAATTTCTCCTTTTAATGCCTGCTTCAAAGTTGTGTTATGTTTTGGCGCAAAACCCTGTCTAGTACCGTTAGTAGAGAGGGCTTTGTATCAAAAAGCCTGGGGGGTAGCAGGGGAATGCCCATGCACCACCCATGTAACGCTCCTGTGATCCAAAGTAATGCAAAGAAATGCTTTGTATTGCTTTCTGTTACTTTTAGGCAACATTCCAGTGTAAAACAAGTTTTGCACTGGAAAGTGAATCTAACAAAATACATTTTGCGCAGGTTTGAATCACCTTTGTGATGCAAACTCAGTGCAAAAGATTTGCAAATCTGGCCCGTGGCTAAGAAGTGTATCAGAGCTAGCATGATCGCTTGAGCAAATTGTCCCTGAAGAGTGATTATAGGCAATGACCCACCAAACCTCCTTCTATTTTAGAGCTCCCTTTGCATTCTCATAGTAGCAAGGAGAAGACTGCCAGGCATTTCCTTTCAAGAACGGAAGTGGCACACTCGATGAAGCTGGAGAGAATGCGAAGATGCCCCTGGATCTCTAGTGGATAAGATTGACTCCATTATTCCCGATGTTCCTGGGGAGTTGGAGGGCACTGGTCAGGATAGTGGTAGTCACTAGAGGATGGGCGATGAATGATTCACCTAAAAGGGTAAAGCGAGGCCATCACAGTGACGCAATGTGGTGTAATGTGGGATTTCAAAGGCTGTGATGAGGAGTGCTGGTGATGGTAATGTAGGATAATTCCACTGGCATAGCACGACAGCAGAAACGTTATCTGTGCTAGGTTGCATACCTTGAATGTGCTCCCTATCAAGGGCATAAAGATGATTGAGCAAGAGTAGGCTTCATCTGTTTTCCACATCACAGCGGGGACCGGGATAAATAGTTGCTGCATTATAATATAGCTTTTGTGAAGGAAGAAAAGTACACTTCCTGTACAGAAGGGCTAGGACTAAGATGTTAAGCTTGCCTCCAATTATTGTCCAAGTTATTTACAGCTAGTAATGGGATAGATTTTGTCTCAATTATTTGCATGTTTGTCTGCTGAGTACCACGGGACATCAGGACGTTTTCTATCTACTGCTCTATCTGTTTTAAGGAAACCAACATGTCTGAAAAATCTTAAAGACTCTTATCTTCAAAACCCCCAGTTTTGGATAGGCTCTCACAAACTTCTTTCAAAATAATTTTTTTGTCAAAAAATGGGTTCCCAAATCCGGATTATTATCATCGAACCCTTCGTTATGGGTGGCTGTAGGAGTGTAATATTATGAGAAAGGGATTTCAAATAACATAATATGGGGTTATAGTGGCCGAAGGATATACTATCCTCCTATCCATCTTATTAACCCCTTCGACGCTCATGACGAGCTCAGCTCGTCATGAGGTACACCTCTCGTACGCTCATGACGAGCTTAGCTCATCATGAACCGCGGGTTTTTTAAAAGTTCAGCGCATAGCGGGAAAATGCGCCGCACGGGTGGTGTGAAAGTCAAGCAATACATTGAAATGTACAGTGGGGCGCCACCTATTTAGCAAAAAAAAACGTAAAATCATCCTGTCAATGGATGATGGTCCATGTAAAGAGCCATTATGGGTAGTGCTTGAAAGAAAAACTAGAAGATGGAGCATACATAAACAAAAGCAACCATCTTATAACCGACTTAATTGGTGGACACTGCACAAGATTAAGGGGCATATTATCAAGGCCAGGCGATAATCTTAGCGTCCGTTTTCAGGCGTAAAGTGGCAATAACTTTATCGCTTAATCAAGAAGGACACGCTGCCTTAGCCACCATTTTCAGCATGCCTAACTTTGCATCGCTAATGAGATGCAAAGTAGGCGTGGCTCTGAAACCAACCAGGGAAAATATTGTGAAGGCAGCTTTGCGATATTCTCAAGGAAGGGTAGTGATATTTGAAATCGAGTTAAGTGTGCCTTAACGCCAGAATTTAAAATCTGTTAAATTCCTGACTAAGGCATACCTAACATGGAGGGTGGGTTGTGTGGCTAAGACCACAGGCCCTATCATCAGGGATATCGCAGTTTTCCATGGAACATCGCTGGAAAACCAACGATGTTCCATGGAAAACATCTATTGCTAGGATAATTATCACCATTGCGCTAAGAGTTGTTAATACAGCGCTAGCATGGCAATAATTATCTGAGATAGCCGACGTTAAACATTTTAACGCTAACAGCGACCAGCGATTATTATCGCTGGCCGTTGATAATATGCCCCTAAGTCCCTTTATGAAGTGTTGATTGCTCTATTGTGTGGCAAAAGAGCAGGTGCGTTCTTGATGTCTGCCTTTAATCGTTGCACTGACCTCTTCTATCATCTCTGTTCTCTTAATCCACATACACTGCTAGCCTCAAATTTGAAAGTTATGCTTACAAATATATCATAGATACACATGGATTTAAGGCTAACAAATAAGATGGTTTAAATATGCCACATCTATTGCAAAATCATTGTAGTGTAACGGGGACAATAACGCATACCCGATACATAATGCATACATAATGTAATAACTGGTGGATTCGATAGTGCTGATTCAGCTAAGTATCAAAGCACTGTATTAACACGTGGTATTGTTACAAAACTCATTGATATTCCTGGTATAAGCCTTATATGAATGAGAGGCTTAGTAAGCTTCTCAAGATTCGTAACAAAGAAGAAAAAGAAGACAACAGACCGCAAGCAGAAGCAAAATGCAGACGGAAAAGAAGAGGCTAAGACGGTGGGAGCACAACGAAGAAAAGAAATTAAAAGAGATTAGCTCTTCAGAGAAAACAAAAAGCAGGGCATATGGGTTCTCACAGGTAAATGCTAATAAAAACAACAGATTTTGTAAAAATGGCAATTCGAGTTGATGGTTTTATCTGCATTGACATTCAAAACACATTAGACACTGGATTTGGCATTAGGCTGTTGAGCTGCTGTTAAATTCTTCTGCTTATTGTCGTAATGTTCACATGGATCCATGTTAATTATCACATAGTGGACTTATTCCGCATTCCATACAGCAGCAGGCTGGGCCATTTCCAGTGCAACTTATAAACAACATTGAACTCAGTGCTCGGTATGTACTGGATGTCAGATAGGAGTTTAGAGGAACCATTTTGTTTCTCTTTTAGTCATATCAGTCCTGTAAAGATAACATATGCATTTTGACACCGGGCTTCTCAGATCATTCACCTCTTTATGGTCACTATGAAACAATGAACCGAGAAGAGCTCCTGCAAATACTCTGTTATCTGCAGGAAGTTATATCATAATCATATATAATTCAAGTACATTCCCAAAAACTTCAGACAATACCTGGTGTTGGACTTGGCCCTCTCTGTAGGGCCACCCCAAACGTTTTGCCTGCACCCCTCCAGTTTTGCTGAATTTGTTTTTGATGGCCTTTGTGCACGTTACCATTGCTAATCAGTGCTAAAGTGTGTGTTGTTACTCCCTAAAACATGGCAAAATTGGCTTACAACTAATTGGCATATTTCATTTACTTACAAGTGCCTTATAGATGGGTTTACCATATACCAAGGGCCTGTACATTAATTGTAACTTGCGTGCCAGCAGCACTTATTGTGTCATCCACTTATGCTGTCCCTTAAAACATGTCGCAGGTCTGCCATTGCAGCCTGAATGCAGTTTTAAACTGCCAATTTAACTTTGGCAATATAAACCCCTTGTCAAGCTTTAAACTCCCCTTTTTATTGCATATACATCAACCCTAAGCTAAATTCTCTGTAGCCCATAGTAACCCATAGGGTAGGGTACATTGTAATAAAAAGGTTGTACATGCACTTTTTAAGTTGTACAGTTCTTGGTAGTGGAAAAACTCCTAAAATCTTTTATCACTACTGTAAGGTCTACCTTTCCCATATAATATCATTGATTGCCTTATTACATTTAATAAGTGCTAACTTTTGATTGGGAGCAGGTAAACATTTAGGCGTCGATTCCGATCCGGTAAAAAGCGCTCTGAATTGCTGTTCGGAGCGTTTTTCCCCATACGAATCGGACCCGTATGCATCCCCGTACGAACCAGCAAGTACGATCCCAACCAAAAGCGTCACTCCGTACGCCTTGTAAAAAACTCCGTACAAATTGAAAGTCCATACGAATTGAAGCCGGATGACGCTACGTCCGAACGTAAATAGACCGCGTCTCCCGAACCAGGAAGTACGATCCGTGTAGAACACACTCCGTACGGCTCTTTTTCTACGAGAGCTGAAAACTACCGTAAAACCAGACTCCGGCACAACCGCACCACGGTACACGACAAACAAGACATGAATGCCATCGTCCGTCTCATCCCAATCCTGTACGGCCACCACCTCGTACATAGAAATCAACGACGGTGCAGATGGTGAGTACAACGAAGTCCAACATACCTGTACGTTGTGCCACACGCGCACATCTCCATTGCACGACTGTAATGTCTGGGTACATTGCGCCACACACTCCCGTACATCACCAGTGTAATACTGAGACGTGCCGCACCTACGTCATCGACCTCGGGGTACGGTACGTCACCGCACATCACCAGTGTAATACGGAGACGTGCCGCACCTACGTCATTGACCGCGGGGTACGGTACGCCACCGCACATCACCAGTGTAATACTGAGACGTGCCGCACCTACGTCATCGACCCTGGGGTACGGTACGTCACCGCAGATCACCAGTGTAATACGGAGACGTGCCGCACCTACATCATCAACCTCGGGTACGGTACGTCACCGCACATCACCAGTGTAATACGGAGACGTGCCGCACCTACATCATCGACCGCGGGGTATGGTACGCCACCGCACATCACCAGTGTAATACGGAGACGTGCCGCACCTACGTCATCGACCTCGGGGTACGGTACGTCACTGCAGATCACCAGTGTGATACGGAGACGTGCCGCACCTACGTCATCGACCGCGGGGTACGGTACGCCACCGCACATCACCAGTGTAATACGGAGACGTGCCGCACCTACGTCATTGACCACAGGGTATGGTACGCCACCGCACATCACCAGTGTAATACTGAGACGTGCCACACCTACGTCATCGACCCCGGGGTACGGTACACCACCGCACATCACCAGTGTAATACGGAGACGTGCCGCACCTACGTCATCGACCTCGGGGTACGGTACGTCACCGCACATCAACAGTGTAATACGGAGACGTGTGGGACATACGTCTGCCATGTCAGTGTAAGTGTAAGAGGTGTGTAGAAAACACACCCAGCAGTGCCCAGCATTAGAATGTGTCTGTGGCTAAGACCCCCACCAGTGCCCAGCATCAGGTGTGTGTGTGGCTAAGACCCCCACCAGTGCCCACCAGTGCCCAGCATCAGAGTGTGTGTGTGGCTAAGACCCCCATCAGTGCCCACCAGTGCCCAGCAGTGCCCAGCCATTAAATCAAAAACATACCATTGTTAACATCTTTACCATCAGGAGATAGACACATGTTAACATACCCAAATTTGAACATCACACCAGCTCCCAGGCACATAGCAGTCACAGACATCATCAGACAAACTAAAGTTCAGAAACTGAAATAAATAGCTTTATTCAGCTGGTTCAAAATTGAAAACGCAAATAAGAGTCCTTGCTCATAAAAGGCCAATGGCCAGTCCAAACAAGTCAGAATAACAGTTTGTGCCTTTATGGATGTGCTCACACCCAAACTTGCCTGCACATGTAGTTCAACCCGCTGTGGTAACTCTGGGGGCATCATCTGTGGAATCCTCCGGCACCACATGGACAGGAGAGGGAAGGACAGATGGAGTGGGTTCAGGTGTTGTGGAATCATCCACACTGGCCGGTGCATCGCTGAAACACTGCACACTTCAGCCAGTTCGGAAAAACTACCACCTGAACCGGGGGACACATTGGGGGTGGAGGTGGAGGGCTGTGAGTCTGTTCTCCTGGGTCTGTGGATGCGTGTGTGAGCTGTGTCCCCTCTCCCTGTGGGTGTGCCTACATTCCCTTGAGATTGGGTGTGTGGAGCTTAGATCTTCTTCTGCCGTGTGGGTGTGCTGGGTGTGTCTGGTGTTGTGTCTGACCTGTGGTGTCTGCGTGTATGTTGGGTAGGTATGGGAGAGGCAGAGGTGGATGGGTCTGAAGGATGGGGGAGACAGATGCTGCTGGGTGTACAGAGCTGCCGTCAGTGTTGACTCTATGGCAGCCACACTCCGACGTAGATCAGACATGGCAGATGACATGCCCTCCATGAACGACACCAACTGTGTATTGAGTCGTGTATGTCCATGGAGGACAGTCAACATTGATGTCTGACCTACTACAAGCTGCCGGAGTAGGTCCACAGTCTCAGCACTGAGGGCAGCAGGGGACACAGGGGCAGGGGCTGCGGTGCCGGGAACAAAGGAGACACAGGGGCTAGCACGGACCCTAGGGACACTAACAACTGGGAGGGTGGAGATGGTACTGGAGGAGGGGAGGTCAGCCAAAGATGAAGAAGTGACCATTGCTGCATATTCCCCCTCCTCCTGAGAGTCTGATTCGGAGCAGTCCGCATGGTAGGATGTGTCAGTCACATGTCGTCCGGCCTGCAGACTCTCCTCACCCTCCGTGCCACTGCCTCCCTCTGACTCCTCAAAGCAGGTGGCACTGTCGCTGGGTCCCCCTGCCCGGTCCGCGCCTGTGTCTCCTCCAGATTCAGATGATGATGCTGTTGGCAAGGAGAATAAGAAAAACATATCAGTCACCTGTACACATCAGACATATCAGCTCCAAATCCTTTGGGCACAATTATAAACATGGCATGCATCATGAGTCTCATGCCACAGAACTCTGGACAATGTTAAGTCTAGTTTTGGCCAATTGTAAGAGAGACAACGCTCAATGTATAGTAGGATACAAGCAACAGACAAGGCAAAAACTTGTATGAGAGACACAATGATGACTATATCAAAAGGGGAGGGAGTCAACGTAGTTGATCAATAGATCAACGGACACGGTTATCCACACTGAAAGGTGGAAGGTCCAGTTACAGCTTGTGTCCGTGTCTTACACTAGAAAAACAAAGGGGGGTTGCTGCACTGTTCCTATGGTAAGTGAGGGAAGTGTTAGCTGGCATGACCACAGATGTTAGAGTAACATACTGGGGCATCCATTTTGTTGGATGTGATTGCCTCACACACCCCGAAGGATGTCATGCTTCATCATCGGCGGTTGCTCCTCGTCGGGGAGGCGGTGCAATCCCCGACGGGCTCACCTCAAAGAGGGGCTCTTTAGCGGAGATCTTTTTCCAACTGCCTTATGGTGAGGTGGGGGTGTGTGGGCTGGGCTAGGTGTGGTGGTGTGTGGAATATTAAAATGTAGCAAGGGGTACCGGAATTGAGTTTATTCTGGGGGTCCCCTGGCTGACACAATGATGAGCCACTGCCTGACAACAGGATAGCAGATGATGCATCACAGTTCATTTGCCCACCCTGCCACCCAAAGCTGGACCTGGTCATGTTTGTTTTGCTTTGACCTTGTGCCACATGGGAAAAGTCCTGCCTGAACTGCCATGTGATGCCATCCTGGGACCTGAACCAAGTGTCCCAACACCTCACACTGGCATCACAGCTGTCTACACCCAAAGCCACATTGTGTGGCTGACCATCAATATTATTTACAAACTACATGCAACATATTGAGAGAATATGCACATACGCACTGCCCAGTGTGAGTATGCACAAGCCAAATTTAGTGCACTTGTACAGTGTGCACCTGTAGCTAACACATGACAATTAGAAAATGTACCATGGAGAAAGGCCACTGAGGCTGACTCGTGCTGCAAACACATGTTGAGACCCAAGATCAGTGCCAAAATATGAAGAAGGGCTGATACAGTGCACATGTGGAGCTACATGTAAGGTACCAACAGGTGTCACAGAACCCCCTCCAACATGATGATGTGCAAAGGAAGATGCATACTAAGACATTGCACCATAGGAGTACATGTGAAAAACAATCATTAGCCAAAGCGCTGGTCAAATGTGGAGTAGGTCACGGCATGTAAAGAAGCAGCTGATGAAACTGGGACATTCTTATGCCAATGCATTAAGTGCCTGTCTGACCACACTACTCCAACTATGGGAGTGTTACCATGCCTCGGAGCACTGCAGGTAGCATGTGACACACATGACAACAAACAGACATGTACCTAAACCCTTCTTGCCGCTGTCCCTGCTGCAACTGCCTATGGAGGTCAGGGAACACCACTTCCAGGACCCGGAGCATGTGGGGGGTGAGGTGGCGGGTGCCGCCATGCCGGCGTGGAGCTTCCAGCTTCAGCTGTACTCTGGCGATGCGGCGGGTCCAGCACCGGATGTCCTGCCACCTCTTCTTGATGTTTCTGAGCCTCCTGCGAGGCCCCCCTCACTCCTGACAGCCCTGGCGATGGCCACCCAGATTTCACCCTTCTGATAGGCAGATACCTGTCACAAATGTAAAGTAAAAGTACATCAGTACACCTGGTCCATGTTTCAATGAAACACATATGAGCACAAAATACTTGAGGACAACAGGGCATCGGAAGCTCCACACATGTGTATCATTGTCCAGGAGTATGTGGCCTGTGAGCAAACACAACTGCATTACATGCCATTTAAAGGCTACAGATGACATGAGGGGTGCAAACCACTCTTTGAGCATGGCACTCACTGAGCAATATATGCTACATCTGGGTGCACTGCAGCACGTGACATGCTGTCACACACCCCACTACAACAAAGAACTCTCTTGAAACAACACTGTACACCCTGGCACTCACTCCCAACAACATAGCATCTATCCACTATACATACACAGTGGCTATAATGTCACACACACAACAGGTGCACACTCCAAGGTATTGCACACATCACTCACCAGATCCTCTGGTCTCCCATACAGCTTGCTGTAGTTTAGCAGGAGGGCATCCAGCAGGGCCTTGTTCTCACCATCAGTGAATGCAGGTGCCCTCTCCATGCTCAGCTAATCAGGGTCCAGAGGATACAGAGACAGCAGCTGTGGTTACCACTACAATGTTGTGCAGGCAAGTGCCCTCCCACAGCCACATGCTGCCTTATATTTGTGCTGCAGAGGGTCTGTGAGTCCAAGGAGTAGTGTGTGATAGGCCACCATAGTCTGCATCCTATGTTTCATCCAATCACATCACACATAAGGCCATGACACACATATGCATGGTTTGAAAACTGAGCCAGAGCTGAACAACAACTTTTGCAACATTGTATACTTTTGCCCAACTGAATTTTCTAGAACACCTGTAGGAGGCTCAAAACTCTCTGTATCCATGGCAACCTGGTTGCATTCTGATCATTCCACTGTTCCCCTAGATGTTCCCTATGTATTTATTTGAATACCCACACAAGTACTGTGCCATTGCCATTGCAAATGCAACCCATTCAATGATGTAACGAGGCGTACACACGCATGTACCATTGGGGTACGCTGTGCTCGCGTATGGCTAAAATGCTATTGTGAAACGAGGCGTACACACGCACGTATCATTGGGGTACGCTGTGCTCACGTATGGCTACATTGCAATTGGGAAACGAAGCGTACACACGCACGTACCATTGGGGTACGCTGTGCTCGCGTATGGCTCAAATGCAATTGTGAAACGAGGCCGTACACACGCACTTACCATTGGGGTACGCTGTGCTCGCGTATGGGTAAAATGCAATTGTGAAACGAGGCGTACACAGGCACGTACCATTGGGGTACGTTGTACTCGCATATGGCTAAAATTCAATAGGGAAACTAGACGTACACACGCACGTACCATTGGGGTACGCTGTGCTCGCGTATGGCTAAAATGCAATTGTGAAACGAGGCCGTACACACGCAGGTACCATTGGGGTACGCTGTGCTCGCGTATGGGTAAAATGCAATTGTGAAACGAGGCCGTACACACGCACGTACCATTGGGGTACGCTGTGCTCGCGTATGGGTAAAATGCAATTGTGAAACGAGGCGTACACATGCACGTACCATTGGGGTACGCTGTGCTCGCGTCTGGCTAAAATTCAATAGGGAAATGAGGCGTACACACGCATGTACCATTGGGGTACGCTGTGCTCGCGTATGGCTAAAATGCTATTGTGAAACGAGGCGTACACACGCATGTATCATTGGAGTACGCTGTGCTCGCGTATGGCTACATTGCAATTGGGAAACGAGGCGTACACACGCACGTACCATTGGGGTACGCTGTGCTCGCGTTTGGCTCAAATGCAATTGTGAAACGAGGCCGTACACACGCATGTACCATTGGGGTACACTGTGCTCGCGTATGGGTAAAATGCAATTGTGAAACGAGGCGTACACACGCACGTACCATTGGGGTACGCTGTGCTCGCATATGGCTAAAATTCAATAGGGAAACGAGGCATACATACGCACGTACCATTGGGGTACGCTGTGCTCCCGTATGGCTAAAATGCAATTGTGAAACGAGGCCGTACACACGCACGTACCATTGGGGTACAGTGCGTCAGACATGCTCAAGTGAACGCTTGTGTAGGCTGCGTTCCTGACCTCCTTCATGTCACCAGTGGGAGAGTGACTCCAGTAAATCACATTGCAGGGATGTAGTCTACACTCATGTTGACGATGTGGATGCATACATCAGCATGGCATCCTTACATCAGCATGCCCCAGGTGTGGCAGACATTGAAGAAGCACAGGGACTGTGACCTTGTGGCTCAGTTGATGTGTGAAGAGCTGTAGAGACACGTCATCAATCATTTTGCACATGTGTATCACATACATTCAACACTTCGCACCTGAGTAACGTCTGCAACATACCGTGATGCACATCAACACTGGAATGGCACACCATTCAGTACAGGGAACTGTCACATGATGACAGCAACATGCCCACTGTCACAGAGGTACAATTGACGCACAGCATGACCCTGTGTGACCACGTCATGTGTGTGCCATGTGCGACATAGTGCATGCTGTTTGCATATGAAATAAACAGGTCACTAATATATTCCTCACCTTAGAATATCCCCAAGTGTCATCCTGGATATGGCAATTTCCGCTTAGCAGTACACTTGTGTGTCGGTAGGCATCTCCTGCGGCTCCGCGTGTGTCGTTGGCGTTGTCTGCGCCGTGATGACGTTGTCTGAGTACTCATACGTCGCCTCTGCGTGCTCACGTCAGGTCCTCTTTTTTCACACCACCAGCGTTGTTCCAGTACAAGTGTAACCGTACTCATTTACTTTCTCAAATCATAGTACGATCACTTCTGACCATTTAACTTGGATTGTCCGACTCAGGACGGTGCCAATAGGGATGGCCATTTCCAAGCCTGTGAGGATTGCGACCGACTCATGTCGGTGACTGACCCTCACCGTCGGTGTCTCCACTGTTTTGACGTCAAGCACGACAACAAGAGCTGCTCCGACTGCCGAGACCAGACATATGAAGCTAGGTGTGAGTGGTCCCACAAGCCGCTCGGACTCCAGCAGTTGGCCCTGCACCGCAATAGCTCATGGTCTGGACGTAGGTCGAGTGCCTGGGCGTGGGTGTTGAGACATCAGAGTCCCGGGATTTGACATCAGTCCTCCAGGGAAAAGTCGACAGGTAACCACAAGAAGTCAAAGAGACGTCATCACAATTCTAACTCACCACAATGCACATGCAATGCTCCATGGGATTCGGGTGACACCGCCCACGCGGCTCCGTCAGATTTCCAGCCGCCGTAGCCTGCACCACAACCTCCGGTCCCTGGCCAGCATGCGACGCAGGAGGACTAAGTGCGCTTCCTCATGGCCATGATGTCCCTCACTCCACCGACGGCCTACGCCGTGGCTTAGGGCCCAGCGGACCCGTCTGGGGGCACTAGCGGGTCTGGTGCTGTGCCCCCGATGCCGTCACTCGCTTTGGCTCTGACGCTGGCGGCGCTTTGTCCCGGCCCCGCTGGGATAGACAGGATCCGATTGGTGATCCTGGTCCTCGCAGGTTCACCTCACAACCTCACCGGCAACAGTCCCCCAGGTGTCACCCTTGGCACCGTCCTCGGGTGGTGCTGTCCCGATACCACACACTATACCGCTCAGGCGTGAGAACTTCGTGGCAGAACACCGCTTTTAATGCTGCATGGGGAGGTAAACTTCAACGAGCCGGGCACAGCTTATTACAACCCTGATTATCAGGGAGTGGGTGATAAGGAGTATTGGGAGGGTTCTGAAGACCCACTGACACGTGAGTGTCAGTCCCAAGACGACAGGACAGGTGGACTGGGGGATGTGAGTGGTCTGGACACCTCTCCAGACACTGGTAATGTCTCTACTCCAAACGTGTCTTTGGATGAGCGGGCAACGTACAGTGTTGTGTTTACGTGGGCAGCCGAAGCCTTGCCCCTTCATCTCCCCGTTGCGGCCGTGAGGACCAACCTCCTCACTGAGGTCCTTAAACTGCAGTCAAGCTCTGCTGAGCCTCTGCTGCCGTTTCATGAGGAATTGACTGATGCTATATTGGCCACCATGTCCAGGCCTCCTGCAGGTTTGGCTGTAGATAGGCACGTTGCCAGACGCCCACACCCCTCCCCGGACTACCCATGTTTCCTGTCCTCCCACCCCACCCCAGAGAGCATGGGCATCCAGGCCTCCAAATCACAGACCGCATTCCGGTTTGCTCCGCTGGACAGGGTATCCAAGAGGTATGAGCAGTACGGAAAGATGGTTTCATCCTCCCTGAGTCTGGGACTGAGGTCTTCCAACATCACATGGCTCTTTTTCCGCTACACACACTCTCTGTGGGACACGGTTGTGGAACTGCTGCCAGAGTGCACGTTGTAGGTACGGGCAATACTTGGCCAAACCCTTGTAGAATGCCGATCTGCAACACGGTATTCGATCTGGCGTGGGCTGGATAGCACCGACTCACTGGGCAGAGCAATGGCATCCACGGAGGCAATTTGTTGCAAAGCCTGGTATGTATTCCAAGTTAGGAATATGGTACTAACAACTGTTCCTTACAGATATTTCGTTACAAAAGGTAAGTAACTAGTTCATACTGTTCAGTATATCTGCTGTAGGAGCATCTATGTTGGGTCCTTGCCGTGATGACAGGGTTTCTAATGTACGCACACCATGCCACTTGTGCAAAGGAAACGCTCATATGTGTGATGGCATCACAGACCATTTGTCACAAATCTCACATTTATGCTGACTGATGATGTCCATTTAATAGTTTGGGAAATATCACACCGCAATAGTAATATATCTGATCTGTGCAAATGATGGCACATGTGATGTGGGTGTGTGTATTGCTGGCAGCTGTCTGGATGTGCAGACAACCTCCTAATGCAATTTACGTGACGTGTGTCACTGACATGATACATTGTCATGCTCACTCAGACCTTCCCATCAGATCATTTGTATGCATGTCATATCCATTCCACAGACCAAAGGTCTTTTACTTTTCACGGAGGAGTGGCTGGCAGCTGGCACATGTTTCTTCAGTGTGTATCCCACGCCACACTCAAAATTGTCTAGATTTGTTAAAGCAGTGTTGCTTGTGCCATGTACATTGTTATTGTCTTAGTCTGACAGTTGTACACATTTTCTACTAACTATGGTTTGCAGGGCACCCCCTCTGGAAAGGCCGTTGCCAGACTTGGAAGCCATGAGGGAACGTAATTGCATAAGACGTTACCGCTTCGGCAGACAGTTGATCAAGGACCTGACGGACAGGCTGGAGGATCACCTGCAACCACGACACAGGTATCCAACTGCGCTGACACCCAAGGTAAAGGTGATGGCAGCCCTACATTTCTTTGCCACAGGTACGTTCCAATTTACCATAGCTGATGTGGGAGGGATGTCTCAGACAATGTTCAGCCGTGTATTGACCGATGTATTGGCAGCAATGTTGCTGCACATCGATGAATTCATTACATTCCCTACTGCAGAACAGTTGACACATGTCAAGGGGGAATTCTATGCCCTGGGACGCATGCCACATGTAATTGGTGCAATTGATGGTACACATGTCACTCTGGTGCCACCACAGGCTCAGGAGCAAGCGTACCGCAACAGGAAACACTACCACTCGATAAATGCCCTGGTGGTGTGTCTTGCCAACATGATTATCTCACATGTTTCCGCACGTTTTCCAGGATCGTGCCACGATGCTTTCATCATGAGGCGTAGCAGGGTACCACAGATGATGCTGCAGCTGCACAACCACCGGGCATGTCTTGTTGGTGGGTAAACTCTGTCAGCTATGTATGTCAGTATGTCAAAACTTCATGCACTGCATCATATTACACACTCATTTCCATGATGTCAATTTGCAGGAGACGCAGGATATCCAAACATGCCGTGGCTAATGACTCCGCTACGCAACCCCAGGACAGCTGCAGACCAGTGGTACAACAATGCTCATGGGAAGACCAGGCGGGTGATCGAGCGAACATTTGGACTCCTGAAGAGCCGGTTCCGGTGCCTGGACAAGACAGGCGGAGCCCTCCAATACACCCCACGCAACGTGTGTGACATCTTCACCGTGTGCTGCATGCTACACAACATGGCAGTGGAGAAGGCCGTGCCACTCTACCTTGATCCTGATGAGCTGGAACCTCCGCCCGTTGAGGATGAAGGCCTTGCCCAGGATGCCAGTGACGAGGAGGTTGAAGATGATATCCGGAGTCACCTCACCTGCAACTTCTTTTCATAATGGTGAGTCATATGTGCTTTTTGGTAAAACACGTACTATAGAGTTGCATGGGTAGCATGCTGTGTATGCAACTGACTGTATGCAATGTCACTTGGATGTTTGTTGTGCAGTGTCACACAGGTGCAGATGTAATGCAACACACATACGTGCTATGTGTGTACTTGGAATGTACAGGTGTACTACAACATCAGGCTATTCAACAGGACAATGTCAGAATGACGTTATACAGAACTTGACCCCTTGTGTGCCTCTCATCCCCAGGTCGCCCTGCCTGTTGTCCGTTGGGGTCATCGTGGTCAGCCTGCTATTGCTCATTATGATTGCAACGTCAGCCGAATCAACGGAGCATGCATGGACATGTGGAGAAGTCAATTTGGGTAAGGACTCATATGAGGCTGTTTAGCGTTGGTATGGTTTGAAATGTGTGGTACATGTTCATGCGCATATAGTGAGACCATGCATACATGCAACAACATAATGTTTCTTATTACATGTATGCCCACTCCCATGAGAGGATAGTCACCCCATTTGACAGTCATCTGTTGTAGGTTTTGACTCGGGTGAATGCATCAATGTGTGTAGACATTGACACTGCAACATTGCATATACCATGGTTTGACATTGTCTTAGAGGTCACAACCACGGACTCTGTGGGGGATTGCAGGCTCACTGTGTGCATTAGAATGTGTCTGGTTCCTCACCTCCACCTTGTGGGCCAGTCCAGTTTGTTTACCACTAAACCATGTCGTGTAGGTGTGGCCCAGTGTATGTTCCACATGTTAAGACAACTGTCCTGTGATTCTGTTTGCATGGATGCATTGCCCCTTGTTGCAGTATGTCAGGTCACTGTCATGTCGTTACCTCAGTGCAGGTTGAGAATACTGCTACACCAGCCTACACAGTGAGTAGCAGTTCTGTTTTAATGCACATGATGCCATGTATGTTTAGCATTAGACATGACAATGTTGTGATGATGCATATGTGAATTATTGTGTTGCACCAGTGGAGGGTGGTCATTCACATGATTCTCTTGTCCCGTGCAGCATTTCTGTGCAATGTTAGGGTATCATTATGTGGCTTGGATCAACATCACTTGCTGTTGAGTTATATTCAACCTGCATGTCATGTTTTGCATAGTGATGCAAAGTTGATAGATCAAAACACTGGCTACAGAGTGCCTTCATTGCATGTAGGTCATTAGCTTCCTCATCATATGTGATTCTTACAGCTGTTGTGGGTGATGTCAAGTTTGCCTACATGGCCCTTACGGGTACACTTAATCCAATACACATATTACACTTTGCGTAAGTAGCATAGCCATATGTTGAAATTTGTTTGTAGGGTCCACTTCGTCAGAGACAGTGATTTAGTTTTTGTCCACATAGAGCTCATTGCATGGTGGCTGACTTGTGAGCATTACACAAGACTCAAATAGATAACAGACTGTCTTAGGTTTTATGTGTCCGTGTTACAGCATCTGATCTCATGTGATAGCATGATGATTGATCCCTAATTGGCTACAGTCGTTACACCTCACAGGTGTGACTGGTACAGTGTATCTCATGAGGTATGTTTAGTGTCAGTGACATGAGAAACTACTCCTAATGGTTATTTGCCTCTGTTTCAGGTCTCCCTCCCTGCAGTTCCCATCCTCTCCTTCCCTCGCCTGATCACCCTTTTGTGTCTGTCATTTGTACTCAGACCAAGGGGCTATTTGGAGGTGGAATCCTTTGAGCATCACACCCCTCTGATGAAGAAAGGTACGTCCAGTCCCTGACAGGCTTGTAGCGAATAGTTCTGCTGCATTACAGGTGACATCATTCATAGACTTTTTTTGTATTCTTGCCAATGCCCATGTATGTTTGGTAATGCTCCATGGGCTCACAAGGTAAATCATCATGTTGTGCATGACGTGTGATTTCAACTGAATATTGTGCCTCCTTGATGTCAACGCACATGTCCTTCGAATGTGCATGTATACTATATGGCATGATGTAAGCTTATGCTTGTTATGTGTTTACGTGTACAGTGACTACATGCATGGTGTTGTGTAAGGCTAAAATACTATATTGTGTGTGAGGTAGATGGCTGTGTAGCTGCTGTTTAGCTTGAAACACACTAGCTGTAGTCTACACCTGCTGACGCTGTGTGTTCTGTGCCCCACTTGTCCCTAAGGGGCCTGATCCAGTGACCGAGATCTTTGTTGATTACTGGGCCATTTTATTTGCAGTGACCCTGAGTGAAGCAGACACTCCTGCATTCACATACACATGTCACTTTGTGGCTTGCCAATGCCCTTGTGGCATGTGCTTGTTTTTCAAGTTGTAACACCCCTCCTGCCGTCATGTCTTCACTCATTCCTGCTGCTGCATACACATCCACAATACAGCGCACACTATCCAGGACCACACACGCCTACAGGATACCCCTCCTTCCATCAATTTGTAGAGCATGCTCCTGCCACACTACACACAGAGAACACCAGACAATCATCCTCCTGGTATCACGATGCCTCTAACTCACCCATTACAGCTTCTATGCCTGTGTGTGCTACACATACTGGCAAGACTATGCTGAGCCACATGACATTGTGTCTACGTACCACCAGGTCATGTGCCTTGTACAGCACACACACACCTTCCATAGGCACAATATTGTACAGTGTTACCTTGTCCACACCACAGCAGCAAAAATCGGCTTCCTTACAGTCACGTGGCAGTACACGACCTGGTCACACCACTTCAACATAGCAGTCACAGTCAGTCAAGTAGCCACAGGGGACACACACCATGACCACGTCTCTTGTGTGTGGTATGATTTGCACATTCTGGTGTAGATAATTGTCAGACGTGGGTAGTTGTTCTGAATGTGTTGCACACATCACAGGAGTATGGTACTTGTAGCTCCATAGGGGGAGGTCACCTAATCGGGTGTGCTTGGGTAGAGTGCTACAGCCCATTGCCCACAGTCTGTCCTGCCACCCTTGTCCTGTGCGCCATTCATCACATCCACAGTACAGCATCATGCTGATGATAGTTCACATACCTGAGGATACAGATGTAGGTACTCCCTACGTGGACTAACTAGTTTTGTCACACTGATCTGTGCACCTCAAAGTGACTCTCCTGGGCCTGGCTGTTATTGCAGTTTTGTGATCCAAACCCCCCTCCAGCATTTAATATCCCACACAGGTGTGTATTTCCATCCATGTCTCTAGTTGTTAGGAATTTTTGAACGATGTGTGTCCTCACCCGGAATCAGATCCAAGTGTGTGGATGGCTGCAGTTTGTTGAATACCCTTGCATTTCATACATTTGCACACACATATCATTTTATACTGTGGGTACAAGATAACTCACCAAATGCGTATGATGTTTAGAATATTTATTGGGTGATCTTGTGCAGGAAACGTGAATAGGTGCTGTACAGAAAGGGGTGGAATCCAAAGTTCACTGCTGGAGGTGAGATGCCTTACAGTTTGAGTCAACAGAGTCCAGGCCACAGTGCTTGGCATCATTGGGCAGACTGTGACCAGCAAGACCATTTGGGAGAGTCTCATAGGTGATGCTGTTGTACCCAAGGGCAATATGCCAGGTCAGGTGTCCTGGGAGTTGTGCATGGCCCACTGCCTCTCAACGTCTTAGCCGTGGATGACCCACCTTCCTTGAGGGACCCTCACGTGCAGGCATGGACGATGCATGGGACGCTACGTCAGACAGTTCCTCCTCCTCCTCCTCCCTCCCTGTGGCTGGTGTTGCACTTTGCCTTGCTGTAGCTGGCCTTGTGACACAGGGAGGGTGCTGCATGTTGGCAGCAATCTGACGTAGTGATTGGCTCATTTCCCGATGCACTGTCAAGAGCTCAGCCAGACTTGCCTCCACCCGGCCATAATGTTGGTCTTGCCTGGCAATTTGCTCAGCCTGCTGTTGTTTCACCTGGTTGAGGGCCTCCACTAGCTGGCTTACCTCTCTGGTGTCCCGCCGGTATGCCTCCAGGAAGTTAGTCAGTTCAGGCATACCAGGCCCTGCAGCTCACTGACCAGAATCTCGACTCCGCCTTGCGCCACTCCCACTACCCAGACCCACACGAGCACGGCCTGCGCTTGTGGGCACATCCGATCGACGGGCCCCCCGAGTGCTGGCAGGGTGGAGGTTGTCAGCCACCTCAGTTGTGCCAGACAAAGGGTGTCCCTCATTTTCAGACAGGCTCTCTTGTGGATCATGGGCAGGGCTCTGACCTGTCTGCTGGGATGTGGTGGGAATGGTTCCGGGGGTTGGCACAGATGTAGCTGGTACAGTTGCTGCAGGGGTTTGGGATCCAGAGCAGCCAGGTTGGTTGGGGTCATCCACAGTGCGTTGAGTGGCTTCGCTGTCGGTGGGGTCAGGGTCCTGCTGAGCCTGGGACTGGGAACCTTCTCCCCCCTGGTTGGGGGGGTCTCCACACGTTGCCCTGTGTGTGGGAGAGACAGACACTGTTAATGCACTATCAAGGGACATCCTAATTAGTTAGCCATTATCAGCATCACAGTTCCACAAGCTTTACATTGTCGTCATTGTTCAGTTGTGTATGTAGTGGTCGTAATTTGACATGTACTCGGGGGTCTTTTCCTTCTTCCATTCTCTTGACAATGACTGACACAGCCATTGCTGTGTCTTGCCGGCACAAGACATATACAGGAGTGCTCAGGTTCACGCAAGATCCAAGATACGGTGTTTATCCTTATGTCTGCGTGAAGCATGCACAGAGTTTAGATGCAGCATGTTCAAGTAAGAGACAGTGCATTATTTAATTGCATAAAATATTCTACTTTGGCTAGGTGTTGCTGTACCGTGATGGCCAACCAATGCCAACACCCCTGGACCTGTACACCCACTTCTAGATCATGGCTTAGGAACGTGGCACTTCTCCAAGACGCATCACCTTGTCAATACCCATGTCCATGTTGGTACTTAAGTGCATCCACAACGTTCATGAGATGGTGCACGTGCATTGTGTGAGAGGCACAATGGACTGGAGCATCTGCAATGTGCATGTAAAAGTTGTATGCGTATTCATATGAGTGAGTGTTTAGTTGTGGTACATGACAATTGGGACAGTGTTGCACTCCATTGCCTGTGTCCAGGGGATGAGTTTCTGTAAGGGGGGTATATGACAGGCCATGCTAGTAGTTTGCGTGTGATTTGCAAGCGTCCATCATTCATGATTTGGCTGACCCCTCATGTAGCATGCTAGCATAATCGTGGTTGTGTGTTCCTGCACAGGATATGTGACCTTGTCCTGGTGTTTGTGTTTGTAATGATCACAGGAGTGACTTGTGCTGCCGACACCTGTGCTCATTGTGTACTACAGAGCTTTCCAAACTGTGTGTCCTGACACAGTACAGTCTCGCATGCAAATGGTGGGTGTGTTGCAGGCACTTAGTAGATGACTGCTGGTAATTAGGAGACATCCCTAAACACTCTGCTCTATGGTCTGTATGAGGCCTGTGGAGTGATTGGGTGCAACTGTGTGTGTGCCCAGGGAGCTTGGGTGAGGTGACAGAGGGAAGAACACTGAGGGATGGATACAGATGGAGGGAGGGACACAGAGGGAGGGAGACATAGGCAGAGGGAGACAGAGAGAGAGGGCGACAGGGATGAAGGGAGTCAGAGGGAGGGAGACAGAGGGAGGGAGGAAGACAGAGGGAGTGAGACAGAGGGTGACAGACAGAGGGAGACAGTCAGAGGGATGGAGGGAGACAGAGGGAGTGAGACAGAGGGTGACAGACAGAGGGAGACAGTCAGAGGGATGGAGGGAGACAGAGGGAGGGAGGAGGGCAACAGAGGGATGGAGACAGGGATGGAGGGAGTCAGAGGGATGGAGGGAGACAGAGGGAGAGAGACATAGGCAGAGGGAGACAGAGAGAGAGGGCGACAGGTATGGAGGGAGTCAGAGGGAGGGAGACAGAGGGAGGAAGGAGACAGAGGGAGGGAGGAGGGCAACAGAGGGATGGAGACAGGGATGGAGGGAGTCAGAGGGATGGAGGGAGACAGAGGGAGGGAGACATAGGCAGAGGGAGACAGAGAGAGAGGGCGACAGGGATGGAGGGAGTCAGAGGGAGGGAGACAGAGGGAGGGAGACAGAGGGAGTGAGACAGAGGGTGACAGACAGAGGAAGACAGTGAGAGGGATGGAGGGAGACAGAGGGTGGGAGGAGGGCAACAGAGGTATGGAGACAGGGATGGAGGGAGTCAGAGGGAGGGAGGGAGACAGGTTGTTTGTGCTCGCTCGCTTGCTACACTGCCTTACTGTGTCACAAAATGATGCATCTCCGAAAGGTGTGTCAGCAACTTGAAATAGTTTATGAGCTGTGGTCTACTATCTTGAGTGATATTTCCCTATCCCTGTGCATTGGGCATGGTGCTTGGGTATGTCCCTGGGACATATGGGATGGGAGCAGCCTCTTACCCTACACCTTCTACCCTTTGTGCATCCCCCTTGCAACTACCCCCATTCAGTTGTGTACTGCTGGGACTCATGGCCACCCACCCCATGCTACTGGGCACTGTTGTAAGTCCACCCATGTAACATGTTTTTTTGTACACTCACCAGACTCAACGGCTACTTCAATTCCCTGTACTCCCACCGGTGGCAGCAGGGCCATCACTTTCTCCTCCCAGGGATGGTATACAGGAGGTCTGCGGGGACCACCACCTCCAGTGTGGTGTGCAGAGGCGTAGTCCTGGTCCATTTTCTTCTTCACCATCCCCGCAGCTCATACCACCTGGACTGGCATTCCCAACTGGTGCGCCTGATGGGTGCAACAGCATTGACCCGGTCACGATCCTCTCCCAAAGGCGTGTTTTTTCTGCATGCTGGTCTGTCTGACCAATGCACCAAAGAGCTATGGCTCAACTCTGATGACTTCATCTGTAAGTATCTCATTCTCCGGGTTAGTGAACTTTGGATTCTTGGGTGTGCTCATGGTGTGGGGTGTATGTGATTGAGGGGGTGATGGTGTGTATGGATGAGGGTGTGTGGGTCTGATTGTGAAGGGGGTGGTGTGGGTGTAGATGAGATAGGGTGTATGTGTGAAGGTGTGTGGCTGCAATTGTTGGTGAGATGTCTGTGCCTTCGCAAGAATGAGTATGTTGCAAAGGATGATGGGTTGTATGTGTGGACCCTTTTATTGGTCAAATAGTGGGTGTGGCTTAATTTGAATTGGTGGTGTGTGTGTTATATGGGGTGGGTGTTAGTGTTGACCTCTGTTTGCTTGTTTGGCTGTGACCAGGACATTGATTCTCAATGGTGTATACACAGGAGACAAGTTCAGTGTTGTAGTGCGACTCATTACCAAAGTCCTTGTGCTGGTTTAGGTGTTGGCGTTATGTGTGCGTGTCGTACTTGTGCATGCAATTGACTTGTACGGGCTGTTGGCGGGTGGGGGGGTTCGCGTAGGCTTGATGGGGGAGGTGTGCGTGTCGTACTTGTACGGGCCATTGGCGGGTGGGGGGTTCGCGTAGGCTTGATGGGGGGGTGCGTGTCGTACTTGTGCGTGCGATTGGCGGATGGGGGTTCGCGTAGTCTTGATGGGGGGGGTGCGTGTCGTACTTGTGCGTGCGATTGACTAGTACGGGCCGTCGGCGGGTGGGGGGCTACTGAAGAACTTTGTAAATTTCGCTCTCAGGGAGTACTTACTAATATAACAAAGAACTTGGCACAGAAGCTGAAATATGAAAAAGACATCTTTATTAAATACAATTAAGTGAGGGTACGTCACCCAACTGCCTTAGCAATTGAATGAGGCAGTCTGCTGAATGGTCTCAGCACAGACCTTTTATACCATTTATTATGCCCTAGGCACACATTTTCTCTTTGAAGTACATTATTGTTGGTCACTCCCAGGACGTGCACACAAAGCACTGTATGATGACAAACCCACTTTTCAGTTTGTCCAGCCCAAAATTAATCATCAAACAAACCCATAATAAACATTGAGCTTTAGACAAGCTAGACAAGACCCATAATGAAAAGGCCCGCAGCCCACATCATAAATAGACCATAAAGAAGGAACAGAAACAGATAGGAGCAAGATAAAGGGGTGTGTGCGTGTACAATAAACATTGCAATGTCCTGCTCTTTGATCTCTATCTGACCAGCTGCCTAACAAGGAACTGGCTCAACGAGGTCAGCCGCGGGCAAGGGAGTCAGCTTTTGCCAGGTCATGCAGGAGTCAGCACAAACTCATGCTAAGGTTATGTCCTTAAATACTTGTTCTGCCACAGTGAGGGCCTACTGTAAGGGCAATCCACAAAATGGCTGCCATTCACAAAATGGAAGCCACGGGTTCAGTACGAAAATGACGATTTCGAGGTGAAATCGTTACTGGAATATGACGAAAATGCTTGTACATAGTGTACTAGCCATTCTCGGTCTTTTGATATAAAAATCGTCATGCTACGACAAAGTTTATTACACGAGTCCAGAATTTTCAGTACCACAGTTCGGGTAGGCTTGATGGGGGGTGTGCGTGTCATACTTGTGCGTGCGATTGACTTGTACGGGCCGTTGGCGGGTGGGGGGGTTCGCGTAGGCTTGATAGGGGGGTGTGCGTGTCGTACTTGTGCGTGCGATTGACTTGTATAGGCCGTTGGCGGGTGGGGGGTTCGCGTTGGCTTGATGGGGGGGTGTGCGGGTCGTACTTGTGCGTGAGATTTACTAGTACGGGCCGTTGGCGGGTGGGGGGGTTCGCCTAGGCTTGATGGGGGGTTGTGCGTGTCGTACTTGTGCGTGCGATTGACTTGTACGGGCCGTTGGCGGGTGGGGGGGTTCGCATAGGCTTGATGGGGGGGGTGTGCGTGTCGTACTTGTGCGTGCGGGTGTGTAGTACGGGCTGTTGGCGGGTGGGGGGTTTCACGTAGGCTTGATTGGGGGGTGTGCATGTCGTACTTGTGCGTGCGATTGACTTGTACGGGCCGTTGGCGGGTGGGGGGGTTTGCGTAGGCTTGATGGGGGGTGTGCGTGTCGTACTTGTGCGTGCGGGTGTATAGTACGGGCCATTGACGGGTAGGGGGTTTCGCGTAGGCTTGATGGGGCGGGGTGTGGCAAAACCAGCTCTTTCTTCTTTTCTGATGTTGAACGCCTTCTGATGAAGCAAGTGCGATGCTTTAAACAGTTCATTGTACAACAAGGTGGCCTGCGATCTTCAAAGGAGTGGCCACACGTCATGGGACAATTCTGCGTTGAAATACACTGTCATTCTTAAAGGCAATACAAAAACAAAGGCAATAGGCAAAACAGTGCCTCTAGGCTCTTCAATTGGGTTTCCGTGTGAGAGCATATCTTTCATCATCATAGCGACATGGGAATTCTATCTGAATGGATGTCCTCACACATAGTGGCATGTCTCATGGGGCAAACACATTTTATCTCAATGATACACATAGGTGTTCCTAACTTCCTCATCTAGAACATCTCAAAAGCGGGATCACATACATGTTATTGTAATTGTAATTGTAATTGTAAGTGGATTTATAGAGCGCAATTGATGCCCGGGGGCGTCCAAGCGCTAAGGGACCAACAGATGATTAGGCAGAGGCGGGGATAGTACCAGGAATTACTGTGGGGAGTTGAAAAGAAGAGTCTTGAGCTGTTTCCGGAATGAGGTAAGATTGGAGTTAGCTCTCAGATGAAGGGGAAGGGCGTTCCACAGCTTGGAGGCGTTATGGGCGAAGGTCCTACCACCTGATCTGGCTCTTTTTATTCTGGGTGTGGTGGCAATGAAGGTCTGGGTTGACCGTAGGTTTCTACTTGGATGGTAGTGAAAGATTAGGTCGCGGGTGATAATGGGGCCTGTGTCCCAGAAGGCCTGGTGGGCGATACACAAGGCTTTGAAGTGGATTCTTTGGCGGACTGGCAACCAGTGTAGACTGGTCAGACCAGCTCTGATGGATTGTCGGCGTGGGAGCTGGAGCAGTGTCCGGGCTGCACAGTTCTGCACTGTTTGAAGTCTCCGCAGTGTGTAGTCTGGTGCCGCGAGATATAGGACGTTATTGAAGTCCAGGCGGGACTGGATCAGACCCTGGATGGCCACCTGTTTAGCCTCCATGGGTAAAAGATGAAGAATTTTTTTGAGCATTTTAAGCAGGCCAAAGCAGGTGGCTGAAAGTTTGGTGGCTTGTGTGTCGAATGACAGGGTTTTGTCGGGCCACACCCCAAGACTCCTGATGTTGTCCTTGGGTGTTGGAGGGGTACCCAAACAGGGTGGCCACAGGGAATTGAAGGTGCTTGGGTTCGCGGAACCTAGAAGCATCAGCTCCGTCTTGTCCCCGTTTAGCTTGAGTGATGAGGCAGACATCCAGCTCTTTACCTCCTCAAGGCACTTATAGAGTCCTCCGCTTATGGGAATGTTGGCCTCCTGCGCCAGTGAGACCACCAGCTGGGTGTCGTCCACATAGGAGATGATCTTAACTCCATACGGACGAACAACCTCAGCCAGTGGCCTCATATAAATGTTGAATAGCGCCGGGCTTAAAGAGGAGCCTTGTGGGACCCCGCACCTTAAAGGTCTGCTGGTGGACACTGATTCCCCGTCGAATACCTGAAACGATCTGTCTTTCAGGAAGGACTCAAACCATAGCCAAGCCTTGTGCTTGACACCAACATTAGCTAGACGGTTCAGCAAGATGTCATGGCTGACCGTGTCAAAGGCCGCGCTAAGGTCAAGGAGGATCACTGCCACTGATCCTCCTTGGTCCAAGATTTTTCTGGATTCCTCGGTGACCATGAGGAGGGCGGTCTCGGTTCCGTGCTTGGGTCGGAAGCCTGTCTGGGTGGGATCTAGTAGTTGGTTGGTTTCTAGGAAGGTGGCCAGATGGCTGTTATTGTATTTCTCCAAAACCTTGCTCAGCCAGGGAAGTAGGGAGATTGGCCGATAGTTGCTGAAGTCTAGTGGGTCCAAACTGGGTTTCTTCAGCAGCGCTTTAACCATGGCCCGTTTCCATCCAGGCGGGACCGTGCCGGAGGAGATGGAGGCATTCAAGAGGTCCATAATGATGGGCAGGGTGACCTGAGATGAGAGGTTATCATAATAATTGTGCATCAGGTGGGACTATGCAATGCAAAAGCTAATGATCAAGATGTGGGAACAAAAGACAAGAACTAGAGAGTCCTGGTATTTCCATTATTTATAATACATCTGGTTCATCAAAAATTAAAGCAGTAAAAAAAGACTAAAAACCAATTTTAGAATAGGCATTGAATTTGTCATATTAAAAAAACGTAATGTGTCTCCTATTGAGGTGGAAAGCTTATCTTACTATAGTATTGAGTCAGTTAATCAGTCCTAACAGTCCTAACAGTCAGACTGGAAAGACATCAGAATAGGCCTAAAGAAAATTCTTAGAAACCAGTCTAGTTATGCAACAGGGAATTATACATAAAATGGGGGTCCATGGTACATTACTGCAATCTGAAAGTGCGAACCTGAACAATACACTGATAATAATAAAAGCTGACTGGTGAAAGGAATACGGAAAAGAGAATAGGACACAGCTAAAAATCCCCAATAACTAGGCCTGATGTGCTTGGGTGATAGTCAGGCATGTGACAAAAAATGAAACCTGGTTTTTTTTTACGGTCCAGAGCCGTAGGAAGGCCACTTAGGAAGCAGAATAAAACTGACTAATGTGATATAGAAATTAGGTCACTATGTACAAGAGTCACAAATCTATAATTTATCCTTACGTCCAATCAGGATATATAATTTTAGGGCTGCCTGTTCCTTACAGGAAAGGGCAGTATCGTGACTACAAATGACACAATTTGCTGTTTATTTTTCTTCAATACTTATAGCCAAATTTGACATACACTGGTGAAGTGTTGTCTGTCTGGTTCACAATATGAAAAAAGGAAAAATCATATCTGTGAATTTTAGTATCAGCGAAAATTTTACCCAACTGTTGACAGCGACACGTATCTTCATACATGTCACAACAACACGGGTGAATTTGTAATAATTTATTAAGCAGCAACATACAACATAAAACATGCAAAAACGCACAAAACGGACGTCAAGCCATCAGATATACTTGCTGTAAAACGTAGCATATATAAATGAGCGGTGACGCATAATACCGTGTAAGGATACCCTCCTGTTTGACAGTAGATCACCAATAGTGGGTATCTGCTGTCAAATACAACTTTCGGACACACAGAACCAGTAAGAACAATTCATGATAATACACAAACATGAAAAACGCATGGACATTTCTTTTCAAAGGAGTTGCGTAAAAAAAAAACCATCTCATTTCAACCAACCAAACTCACGTGTCTTGGCATAAAATTCCCCAGAGCAATCCATGAATGATCTGTGAGCAGAAGCGAAAAGGAAAAAAAAATACACAGCACACAAAAGAGATACATGTCTTATAATAAAACAGACATCAATTGTAACATTTAAGCAGAAGACAAAACATGATACACATTAACAAACACAAAAATAAATTTCCATTACTTAACTGTTACCATCTTGTCAGTCACCTTGCAAAATTTTTAACTTTTAGATGTAAAATCCTTTCCCTGACACCTAAAATTAGCCTTGTGCCACAATCTCCATTTAAAAAAAAAACTTCTTAATTGGCAAATCGTTCTTGCTTATTCATGTAGGCTTCAAAATTTTTGTAAAAGGCGGCATCTTATTTTTTTTGTCTAAGACGTAATGCAACACTTCGTTTTCTGTACTAGCAGACATTATTTTTTTAGAGCAGAAATACAAATGTCATGATGTTGGGACTTTTAAAGAAACCTTTCAAGAAACCTCTATTTATATTTCCCTTTGGAATTAAGTCTTTAACTTTGAACCAGAAATTCCACCTTTCAGAGGCCTGTTTAGCAATGTTATTCTGCATTTCACAGAGACAAGGCTCGAATTTAAAAGGTCACAATGCCAACATGACAGAAACAGAACGCCTACTACATTTACTGTGAAGGGTTCGCACATACCAGTTTTTAGAACAAATGCTTGCTACCACCCTATACAATGGTACTCATTTTAACCACCTAACGTCTAAATGGGCCCCGCTAAAGTTAGAACCTTCAACCCTGATATTAAACACAAACCTCTGCACCGGGCACATTGGCTCACCGAGCTATGAAAAACAACCTCAATAACAACCCGCAAGTTTGTATTATACCCAAATGTATGCATTTACTGAAGCCAGAGACACTTTTTCACTATGTTAAATGACAAGAATCTGTGTTAAAAACCCATTTACCTCAATTTCGACTTTTATCTTTGGGGCACTTAAAAATAAATATCCTATAATTGTTTTACATATTAATCATCCTCAGGATGTTCTTTACACGTTACAGATATTAGACATTAGTCATATCTCATGTAAATCCTTGGAAAAATGAATCTTTTACGCCTGCGCCAAGTGAAAACCAACATGCAAATTACCTAATTACACCGTAACACATAATTTAAATCAAATTTTAATACTAGGAGGTCATAGTATGAGTATTGAGCTTTATAAATATCAAAAAACGATTTTAAAAAGCACTTATTTTTTTCTCAATTAATTTTTCCATAATTAATAATTTTTCGTTCAGTGAAACCAATTATCTGTTTTTATGATTTCTCCACATATAAAGGTAAGCTGCATCCCTTGCCTATCATTTTTAAATGCATTCATTTATGCGCCTACGCACAAAAGGCCTAACTTAAAACATGACATTTTTCGCGCTATTTTTAAAGGACAATCAGTATTTAGCGACAGAACCAAATAATATACTTTGAAAAAAAATGCTTAAAGAGAAGAAAACCCCATTTGGAATGTCTTCCAGTGATACATAGTGGTGAACCTTATTTTTGTAACCCTCTAAAACACTACTCTGAAATGAAAAATGCCAACTGTGATTAACTAACGTCTAAGTCCTGGGCTAAATATCTGCTGCCTTAAGGCAGGAAAGGCTGAACCCTGAAAGAGTGCTGAAACCTAAACACGCTTTCAGTTTTACTGAAAACAGACATTTCAAGTTTTAAAAATGCGCGTGCAAAAAGATGCATTTAAATCTAGCAAGAAAAAATTTACTTTAGCTGAAGTGTTTGCCTTTAAAAAACGCTACAAATTCGTTTTGCTACCAAAGGCACAATTATTTTTGACGCCCTTCATATTCCTACTGAATGTGAATTTTAACTTATCTATTTTAAGCATTTAACAGTATGCACATACGCGTTTTTGATTAGTCTGTAAATTAAATAGCAACATATAGCGATTTTAGCATGTGACATAGTAAATTGCTGGAGTGTTATTTAATTTCTACTTAATAATAATTAATCTGACATTTTACTTAACAGACTGAAAACATCAAGAAACCTACAAACATATTGAGCTTATGCAGACATAAAGAGAAAAGATTTAAACACTCAGGACACACAATACAGCGCTGTAAGCTATTACTGAAGTTACAGTAATGAGAAAAACCACATAGACATTGAAACACACATTGAACCCACAAATCGACACTCAGGACGAAAACAAAGCCATTTGTAAATACTAGCTGTGAGTCATATTTACAATAAGCACGTCGCAATAGGGTTCCAAAAGACTGCAAAAAACATAGCCCAACAGACTGCTGTATGTGCACGAAGCCACAATACACTTAATTCACTAGCTTTGGCTGGCAGAACACCAAAAATCGTTCTGCATATCTCCATTCAATAAAACTGCGCAGAACAAAGGATCCTTGTTTTGTATTATGTCATATTTTAACTCCCTGGGGATACAAAATCACCAAGGAAGAAATATGTTTTTTTTAAAAATCTAAACCTATTTAGATATCCCCTTTAGGGGAAGCCGGCTAATCCAAACGTATACAAAGTTGGCCAACACAAATCTCCAAATTTGCTAAGATCAGGCATCTTATAGCTCACTAATCTAGCTTCAAACTTCAAGGGGCTATCTCTATCGATACACTCGTAAATATACAAGACCCTCGGTTTTTGAAAATTGCAATATTCAAATAAAACTAAGGACAAATCAAACTAAGAACCAGACTAAGGAAGTAAAGAACAAAGGACTGGGAGCGACCCACTTATACTTAACTCTTACTTTTACTAATCAAAATATTATCCAGATTCTAACTGTCAAGTTCTACATGATCTAATGGTCTTTTTAAGAATACTCACGCCAAAAAGGTTATCAGTCAGGAGTGACATCATGTGGAGGATCAAAAATCAGGAAGGTCAGCAATATACTGGGCCGCAGAATCAAAGAATCTCTAGAATCCCCGTGCACAGAGTACCTTCTTAATAAAATCTTGTTCTGTCCTCCTCAGTTTATTTCAGTCTCCTGGCACGATCACTCCCACAGAAAGTCACTTCTCTGATGATTACCGCGTTAGGGCGCCAACTGAAGAACTTTGTAAATTTCGCTCTCAGGGAATACTTACTAATTAAGCATGGGCGGATTTTGCGGATTCGCGATCCGCGAATTTGCGGATTTGCGTATTCGCGGATTGCGAAAATACGCGAAATCCGCGAATTCTCGCGGATTAGCGGATTTTTTGGGGGTGTGTGTGTTCGCACGGGTTTCTGCAAGTTCGCGAGGGTTTTGTACTATTTCGCAAATTGCGAACTTACTTGTCGGGTCGCCAGTTTAGCGAACTTGTTGTTTGTACGTGCCCAGTCTGTTTGCTAAGCTTTCTTCATCACTGCCACTCTCTGTCACCACTGGCACTCTCTTTGGTCACCCATGCCACCCTCTGGCTCACCCATGTCACCCTCTGTGTCATCACATCACCCTCTAGTTCACCAGTGTACATTATTGGGGCAAAGCAAAGCACTGCCATCCTCTGTCAACACTGGCACTCTGGTTCACCCATGCCACCCTCTGGCTGGCACACCCATGCCACCCTCAGTGTCATCACAACACCCTCTGATTGACCACTGAGTGAACAAACACCTGCTAAGTGCCTTAAGTTTTGCAAACAACAACACCTGCCCTGCCCCAACTGACATTAATGAAGGCTGGCACCTGCTTGTCTGCTCCCTTTCCTTTTTGTTGCAAATGCAAAGTAAATAATTTTTTTTAACAGGATGCAATGGCATACTTGTAACTATTCTGTGACTGATAGAGCAGGGTCACACAATAGTTGCAAGTAGGCAACCGGATTCTGGAGGGCCCCTTCAGGAAGCACTACAGGTAAATGGTTACAAATGAATAGCTCGAACTTTTGCACCTGCTCGTTCGTTTTGCTTTTGCAAAACTCGTTTTTCGGTAATTTCGCCCTATTCGCGGGGCGCGTCGTAGTGCGAACTCGCCCGTGGAAGCCGCGAACTCGTGCGAGTTACCTCAAGGTTGAGTATGGGCGCCGCCATTTTGTTTGCGTGACGTATTTCCGTTTCCGCCCGCTAAGTGTAATCTCGCCCGACTCGCGCCTTGCGAATACAAGTTCGCACGAGTTCGCGAGAGAAATCGCTAGTGCGAGATTGTTCCTGCCCGCGCCGCGGACCGCGAGCAGCGCGAGCAGTGCGAACACAAACAAAAAATCCGCTTCGCGCGGATTTTGCGTATTCTCGCCGCATCCGCGAGAGTTCGCGGATTGCGGATTCCCCGAAAATACGAAAAATCCGCGAGCGTAACGGATTTTACGCCCATGCTTATTACTAATATAACAAAGAACTTGGCACAGAAGCTGAAATATGAAAAAGACATCTTTATTAAATACAATTAAGTGAGGCTACGTCACCCAACTGCCTTAGCAATTGAATGAGGCAGTCTGCTGAAGCACAGACCTTTTATACCATTTATTATGCCCTAGGCACACATTTTCTCTTTGAAGTACATTATTGTTGGTCACTCCCAGGACGTGCACACAAAGCACTGTATGATGACAAACCCACTTTTCAGTTTGTCCAGCCCAAAATTAATCATCAAACAAACCCATAATAAACATTGAGCTTTAGACAAGCTAGACAAGACCCATAATGAAAAGGCCCGCAGCCCACATCATAAATAGACCATAAAGAAGGAACAGAAACAGATAGGAGCAAGATAAAGGGGTGTGTGCGTGTACAATAAACATTGCAATGTCCTGCTCTTTGATCTCTATCTGACCAGCTGCCTAACAAGGAACTGGCTCAACGAGGTCAGCCGCGGGCAAGGGAGTCAGCTTTCGCCAGGTCATGCAGGAGTCAGCACAAACCCATGCTAAGGTTATGTCCTTAAATACTTGTTCTGCCACAGTGAGGGCCTACTGTAAGGGCAATCCACAAAATGGCTGCTGTTCACAAAATGGAAGCCACGGGTTCAGTACAAAAATGACGATTTCGAGGTGAAATCGTTAATGGAATATGACGAAAATGCTTGTACATAGTGTACTAGCCATTCTCGGTCTTTTGATATAAAAATCGTCATGCTATGACAAAGTTTATTACACGAGTCCAGAATTTTCAGTACCACAGTTCGCGTAGGCTTGATGGGGGGTGTGCGTGTCGTACATGTGCATGCAATTGACTAGTACGGACCGTTGGCGGGTGGGGGGGTTTGCGTAGGCTTGATGGGGGGTGTGCGTGTCGTACTTGTGCGTGCGATTGACTTGTACGGGCCGTTGGCGGGTGGGGGGGTTCGCGTAGGCTTGATGGGGGGTGTGCGTGTCGTACTTGTGCGTGCGATTTACTAGTACGGGCCGTTGGCGGGTGGGGGGGTGCGCCTAGGCTTGATGGGGGGGTGCGTGTCGTACTTGTGCGTGCGATTGACTTGTACGGGCCGTTGGCGGGTGGGGGGGTTCGCGTAGGCTTGATAGGGGGGTGTGCGTGTCAAACTTGTGCGTGCGATTGACTTGTATGGGCCGTTGGCGGGTGGGGGGTTCGCGTTGGCTTGATGGGGGGGTGTGCGTGTCGTACTTGTGCGGGCAGGTGTGTAGTACGGGCTGTTGGCGGGTGGGGGGTTTCACGTAGGCTTGATTGGGGGGTGTGCATGTCGTACTTGTGCGTGCGATTGACTTGTACGGGCCGTTGGCGGGTGGGGGGGTTCGCGTAGGCTTGATGGGGGGGTGTGCATGTCGTACTTGTGCGTGCGGGTGTATAGTACGGGCCGTTGACGGGTAGGGGGTTTCGCGTAGGCTTGATGGGGCGGGGTGCGTGTCGTACTTGTGCGTGCGATTGACTTGTACGGGCCGTTGGCGGGTGGGAAGTTCACGTAGGCTTGATGGGGGTGTGTGCGTGTCATACTTGTGCGTGCGGGTGTGTAGTACGGGCCGTTGGTGGGTGGGGGGGTCTCGCGTAGGCTTGATGGGGGGGTGCGTGTCGTACTTGTGCGTGCGATTGACTTGTACGGGCCGTTGGCGTGTGAAGGGTTCGCGTAGGCTTGAGCGAGGGGTACACGTGTGGTATGTGTTGATGCCGCTTGTTGTGAGGCGAATAATCCCGTACGAATCAATCTTCATGCGCGAAGAATTTGGCCCGCACGAATCGCAGACAGGATTTTCGTACGGGAGCGTACTAGTGAGTTTGTACGGCCTAGTTACGAATCGTACGGAAGGATTCCCGATGCTTATTCGTACAGGTCACCGACTGTGGTTCGTACGGTTCGCTGATATTCGTACGGAAATCGTCGGCAATGAATCGGAATTCGCAGGTCGGACGGTAACTTCACATTCGTACGGATTCGGATATGAATATGACTTGTACGGCGGAATATTTTACCGGATCGGAATCGGCCCCTTAATGTGTGATGTCTGAGAAACTGTAATTTAAAATCCTCTTTAATGGTCAAGTCAGATTTTAAGCCACACTTTCAGAAAATTAATGCCAATAACTGCATTGTGCCAGATCTGCCCGATTGTCTCCCTCTGCACTCCTTCTCATCCTCTGATGGATTGCACATCTTCTTAAAGAAAATGTTTCTCAAGTAAAGCTAATTGTGTAAACAAATATTTTACTGTTGATTGAATTTGTTTCTTTCATTCAATTAACTTTTCATTTCTTCAACGTTTGTATATTCATGAATTTGTTCCAGATAAAAATAAGTTCAAACAAAACCCTCAATGCACTTCAGACCCCTGGTCCTTCATCAAGAGGTTATTGTCACTGTGGAACAGAAAAACAATGGTGCAGACAATTTATCCCCTTGTTTCCTTCAAATGTGTTTGTGCCAATAAAATGTCATATGCAATGAAGATTGCTTACCCATGACCCATGATCCACATAATGCATAATTCCATACCAATCAAAAGGATATTTTACTGCAAATCACTTATTTTTGATGAGTGCTTAAAGGGGTTCTGCAATTCAATATTCAAAAATAGAGGGGATATTTACAAGTAATATGACAGGGCTCTTCTATGAGTCATGATGCTCACCCTTAGTTCATGGAGTTGATTACCTCCTCAATAAAGAGATGAATGTGGAAACAAGTATTAGTCTCTCCAGCAGAACGTTATTTGACGAAGACTTCCTGCAAAAATGTTTGTGATAGAGTACTTAAGACATACTGAAATTGTTGTGATGAAAGTAAATTGTGACTGATGTGAAAAATTAATGAAATGTTGCTCATGTTTAACCACTACTGTGTGATATTCAGAATTACTTTATTAAATCAGATATGAGAACAGGCTGGTCCCCACTTTTAAAAAGTTGGCATTTACCAGCCCTGACAATTTG
The DNA here is from genome assembly GCF_964261635.1 of Lissotriton helveticus. Classification (NCBI taxonomy): domain Eukaryota; kingdom Metazoa; phylum Chordata; class Amphibia; order Caudata; family Salamandridae; genus Lissotriton; species Lissotriton helveticus. Next base: position 948,174,906 of record NC_136068.1, read on the forward strand.
GTGCCTTCTGCCTGTTCCTGGGTTAGTTTAGGGCATTTGTAAAGCGCCTGGTGACGCCTAATGGCGTGTCCCCGCGCTATGATAAGTGAGCAGATGCCGTCCCCCCCTCCCTCAGGCCCTACCTGCTAAAAAGGTGAGTTTTCAGTTTTTTTCTGAACAGGATTTCTGATGGTTCGAGACGCAGTTCTGGAGGTAAGACATTCCAGCATCTGGGAGCAAGATGTCTAAAAGATCTCCCTCCCATTCGTGCCCTCCTAACTCTGGGTACCACTAGTAGTCCCGTCTGAGAGGACCGTAAATTGCGGGTAGGCTCATAGTGGGACACCAGACTCTGGAGTGGCACAGGGGCTTTGCCGCTCAGAATGCGATGGCACGTTGAGAGAGCCTTAAACTCAACTCTCTTCACCATCGGGAGCCAATGGAGGGCTTGGAGGGCGGGTTTAGAGGGTGACCTCCTAGGGAGTCTAAGCACGAGCCGTGCTGCGGCATTTTGAAGCACCTGGAGGCGACCCATGACCTTGCCTGAGGCCCCCAGATAGAGCAGGTTCCCATAGTCTAAGCGCGAGGTGACCAGGGCGTGCACCAGGGTCCTACGAGCAGAGATGGGAAGCAGATCTAAAACCTTCCTCAGAGTTCTCAGGACACCGAAACACACCCCCGTCACCCGGCCAACCTGAGGACCAAAGGCAAGGTCTTTGTCCAGCCACATACCAAGATTCTTGGCCTCCAGACAGGGAGTGGGGACCTCGCCCAGACAGGGTGGCCACCACTTAGGCGACCACGCAGAAGGCCCGCCCCCCACCACGAGCACCTCGGTCTTGCTACCGTTCAGCTTTAAACAGTTTGCGGACATCCAGGCTGCAAGATCTTGCATGCAGTTCCTGAAGATGTCCGCTGCAAGACCGGGGGCACGCGATAGGGAGACGACCAACTGCGTGTCGTCGGCGTAGGACACCAAGTGGAGACCGTGGCCCTCCGCGATGGCTGCTAAAGGGGAGACATAGATATTGAATAAGGTTGGGCTCAGGGACGAACCCTGCGGTACGCCCTGGCCCAACTCGATCTCCCTCGAGTAGCATTCTCCCATCCTGACCCGGAAACACCTGTCAGACAGGAAGGACTTGATCCAGCCAAGCGCAGCACCTGTAACCCCACCTTCACTCAGACACTGTAGCAAGATGGCATGTGCTACAGTGTCGAATGCTGCACTTAAGTCGAGTAGGATCAGAGCCATAGTCTGGCCCTCATCCACGCCCTGTCGCAGTGCCTCCACCGCTGCAAGAAGTGCCGATTCCGTCGAATGACGGGGACGGAAGCCAAATTGTGAGTCGTGGAGTAACGATGCCTCCTCCACGAACTGCATCAATTGCGTGTTGGCAATTTTCTCCGCTATTTTAGCCATGTAGGGCAGAAGGGAGATGGGGCGGAGGTTGTCAAATTTCTCAAAATTCACATTAGCCTTTTTTTGCAGGGGGAGTACAATTGCCTGCTTCCAAGCCTTGGGGACACTCTGGGACATAAAAGAGGAGTCGAGTAGATTGCGAACATAAGGTTCAAGCACTTGCAAACTACCCTTGAGTCGGCTGGGAGTCGTCGGGTCTCTTGGGGAGCCAGATTTAATAGACCCGCAGATACGGATTAGCTCTTCTGTAGGCGGGGTGGAAAAGGAGATGAGCTGTCGTTCTCCTATATTCTTGACACCCTCCCCCCATGTGGGAGCATTATTTGCCTGCTGAGGAAAGGAATTGTAGAGGTTAGTGACTTTATTAGCAAAAAATTCTGCAATACGGTCACAGCCCTCCACAGTGCAGAGTTTCGTGGGCCATGCAGCAGACTTCCCTATAGCAATGGACTTGTAGATTGAGAAGAGTTCCTTGGTGGACTGCTCAGCTTCTTCAATCCTAGCGCAGAAGTGCGCTGATTTGCCCTTTCGTAGCAATTTATGATAGCTACGCCTGCAGTCAGTGTACTCAGCTTTAGCAGAGGCAGAATATGCTACCCTCCATTGCCTTTCAGCCCTTTTGCACGCCGCTTTCGCCACCCGCATGTCATCATTAAACCAGGGAGCAGATCTGTGTACTCGGCCCCCCAATTTGGCCGCACCAAGTGGAGCCACCAAATCCAGGGCCTCTGTAATACGTTGGTCTAGGTTGGAGTTGATATCTACCACACCTATTCCACCTGGATGACCTTTAGCAGTTAATGCCTGATTAAATGCGGTTTGGGAGAATGCTGCCCATCTCCGCCTGGGGTGTTTATCGGCAGGAGGGTCGATCGGAGCAGGTTCCTGACTCCCAATGGTAAATGGGATAAGGTGATGGTCTGACCATGGGATGGGGACCGGAGTGCATGCTTCCACTTGATTCCAATTAGCGAAAATTGGGTCGAGAAGATGGCCCAAGTTGTGGGTGGGATGTTGCACTTTCTGCTCAAACTGCAAGTGAGCCATTGTGAGACAGAGATCATTAGCTGTCTTATCTGTTAGGGTATCTAGATGTAGGTTCAGATCACCTAGGACTAGATATTTATCAGTACTCAGAGCAGCTTCGGTGACATCCTCCACTAGTTTCTCAATGAAAGCTGTGGGGTCACATGACTGGATGTACTGGATGTACTTGTCAGTTGGAGTTTGTTTATTTCTCCCAGACAGTCACACAATAGAGGAGTTAGGTGTGCCTGGATAGGCCATCAACTGGCAGGATGGGGGAGGACTAGGCACAGCCCCACTTGCAATTGAATAGCCTATACTCTGCCTTCACGCAAAGGACTTGTCACTCCTACATTGTTCGTGCAGCCTGCTACAGTCAGGACAGGGCAATCAGGAAACGTCAAGCATTTCAAAGAGAATTATCTGGAAACTTATTCTACTTCAAAGAACACACCTGTTATAAACATGGGACCCTCAGACAAACTCTTCATTTCACTTTCTGGACCTGTAGAAGGACTCTCAAAGGGGCGGCTGTGGCCTGCTGTGTACTTCACTATACTACTTTGCTTCACCTGGAAGGACTGCTTTGTTGCATAGAGCTTGCCTTGAACCCTCAGATGCCTTTCCTGCTACTGGAGCCCCATTTCATCATGTGAAGCCAGGACTGCCAAAGTGACTCAAATGGCTAGTTGGCTGACCTTCTAATCAGAGCCTCAGGAACTGAAAAGACTCGAGCCAACTTGAACCTGCATCTGGACACGGCCAGAGTCAGTCCCATACCCTCAGGTGGTGCCACTCTAGTCCTGGACCCGTGGTGGTGGTGCTAACAGTGCGCAGATGCCAAAAGTGAAAACTTGGGAATAAGACAATTTTTGGCTAAAAACTGCTATGAAAACCGAGGGAAGACTAGGACCAATGTGCTTGTCTATGCACCCTAGTTGTATTGTCGGCTAGCATGACTATGCAGTATTCATTGACTTCATTTGGGACTAGTCAGTGGTGCAGCTGTGATCTCTAGCTGGCTCCCTTTTGGTATTGATCCCACCCTGGAACTACAGAATAACAGGGTGTCTCAAGACCTAATTCTTCATGAATATCCACCCTGAAATTATTGGATAACAAGGTCCTGACCTCTGCTATCTAGCAGACCTTGAATACAATTGATTCAGTGATTGATACAGATACCAAAGAATTCATAGTCCCCAGGAATTCCCTGTCCTGAGTAGACCCCCACACCCTCAGCTGGGTCAAAGCATTGTTGACAAATAATATGGATAGTCTTTAAAGCACTAGAAAAGAATCTGGTCTTTGTTCTGGAATATTGAATCAGAATCAAAAAGATATCCTATTTTCTCCAATAAACTGTTTTTAAATACAGTCACTTTTGTTTGAATACAAGTTGGTTATGGTCCCTTCACCTGGGTCACAAACTTCACAAGTGTTTTTTTTAACAATTACTAATGTATCATATATATACTTTGGTGTGTGAACATTTTTATAACTTCCTTATCAAGATTTTTGTGATAATGAATGAACATGCTACTTATTTCGGTTGAAGTGAGTAAGGCCAGTATACTCCCCAGGCTACCCCATACTTGGCTTATCTTTCAGTTTTATGATTGAATCATTGGAAAAGTTTTTTCCTTCCAAAATGTATTTTTCTTAAAATGAGTTCCTTGTGAACAATTACTGCAAGCTAAACAGCTAATACCCAGTTCACTTGGACATATGGGTTGCTCTTGTGTTTTTGAAGCATAAATACCCTACACATTGCCTCTATTTTAAGCCTGGCACATTTTGGGTTGTGTAGATTGATTACATTCAGCCTTGAAGGAGCGCCCCCTAAATACTGAATCAACAATATTGATGGGACAGAATATAGAGGACAGAATATCAAAAATAAAATATTGAGAGGTAAGTGATTCTAGATTTCCTATACCTAACTTCATATATTTGAACCTACGTGGTACACATATCTTCAAGGAATGTAGACATGGAGTTGGGAATAGTGAATCTATAGTTTCCTATATGCACTTACCTTACGATATGTCGTCCCTCCTTATTCTGGTATTAGTATGCCACGATTCTGTTGGTGATATTCAGTAGTACAATCAGCCTACAACAGGCAAAGTGACAGACAATCTACTCTCCAGGTCTGTACTGCGGTACACATGATTTATACCCATTGATGTGTACTAAAGAGTGTGTTAAATAAATAGTCTCAAGCCTCAATTTCTCATTGCCTGCATACAGGTTTGAAATTGTAAGAATGCTAGAGTATATGACCCAGATATGGTTCTTTGTGGGGACCATGCTACTGTTTACGCTACAGTTCGTGCTCCTGTATATCCATGATTTTAGTAACTTACTTGAGTATCTAGGCTAAAGGCATTGCTTAATTTGAGCCGATGGTTTCCTGTTCTCGGCACGGGCACATCATTTTCAACACAGGTGCTTGTGACAGTCTGTCACATGGTGGCGCTGTCTGACTCATTTAGAGATGACCACAACAACAGGTAATTAATTATTCATTCAAAATGGATTAAGAATACTATGACCCTCTGTCCACGTCATTGTTAAAGGTTTGGATACCTGGAATAGTCCGATTTTTCACACTTGTAGGAGCATGATGGTTAGTAGTTGCGTTGAAACTGTCCTTGGCAGAATTGCAAGGGAAATGTTTGGTGCATACTGGAAAGCCTCCAGATGGGAGCCCTGGAACTTTTTTTTTTTTTTACAAATTAAGCACTGGCTAAAGGTATCTTCATCCTGCATTACCATTTAGGACTGCCCTAGGGGTTTGGTGAAGGTCACATCTGGGATAGAACAAGAGATATTGCATTGTTTTGTTACCATCCATGAGTCGGGTGGGTTACTGCACACCGGTCAGTCATGGTAATGTCAGAGTTCTGCTGCACTCTAAGGAAGTCTTTAAAACCTGAGAACACACATATCTTAGTTCAAAGCGGCATCATCTTCCAGCTAACTGAGTCTAAAAGTCTGCTACTTTAGTGTCTCAAAAGTAGAGCCAACACCTGAGTCATCAAAAATGCCCAAGCTCCCAGGAGTCCTCTGTTAAATGTCATTTAGTGTCACCCTTAGTAGGGGTAAACAAATATATATATATTTTCTATACTTCTATGTAGAGTGTGACGTTACCACTGCCCCTGCATCTCATCAACACCAGGAGTAAAATGATATGATATCATCATGTCATCAGATCTAAATCGGGCACGTTCTGCCTTAACAAAAAGAATAGGGGGAGATTTACAAGCCCTCTGCCTCACCAGTACTGGTGGCGCATTTACTGTTCCATATTTACAAGGACAGGAAAAACCACCCTGCGTGGCTTCTCCTGTCCTTGTAAATATGGCCCCTTTACACGCAGCACTTTGCGTGAAAGGGGCGTTCCATGGAAGGTTGCTGCTGTGGGTGTTCCCACGCAACACCCATGGAACCAGACACATTTCCAGATTTACGAGGAATCGTACATCTGGAAATGCGTGTGTATGCTACACCTCCTCTGGGGAGGCGTAGGGAGGTGCAACGAGGAGAAATGTATTACTTTCTCCTTGTTTTCTTTTCCTCTTTCTATGCATGCTGCATTCTGAGTCACTTTCTTGTAAATCTGCCCCAGTGACTTTAGTGTAAGAATTCAAATGAAAACAGATCCAACAAACACAAATGTAAATGACGTGGAGTCGGGATGCCCCTGCCCCTTGCGGTGTGGGCTTCTGTGAAGTACTGCTGTGAACTGTGCACATCTTGTACAGACGGAATCTGAGCAGCTGTACGTCTTGTCAAGCCCTGCTGGAACCCGGGGAGCTGGAACACGTCCACGGCAGGAAGCACCAGCATCAATCCGAACAAGATACTCTCTATAGCCAGATAAGAGGCAACGCGACTCAGAACTGACTCCATCTGTGATTTTGCCGTTATTGGTTCCAGTTCAAAGCAGTGAAAGAACAAAAAAAAAAGAGTGAAACAAATATGCCAAGATTTACTGCACTGAATGCCAAGAAAAAGCAGAAGATACCTCCAAATCTGGAAAGACAGATGAAGTTAAAAATACGCTGCCAGCTACGTCTCCATGGAGGCTTGCAGCAGGTGCAATGGCTGCTGTCCCCGAATACAGTGATCACGCTAACAAGGGTACCTGATCAGCATCGCTCTGGATTTATGACAATGGACATGCGTGTCCTTGCTAATTCTGGTTGCGGTACTGTGTGCTTTATATCGTCAACTAAGACAGTTTGTCTCCACTGCAATGTCGTTTATCAAGGACAAAATCACATCCCCAATGTCATCAGGTGACAACAATCTACAGTGAGTCTTGCCAATTTGGAAATTCTATCAAGTCATAGACATACAAAATGTTTTAATAAACCTATTCTTTCTACAGCAAGGGTCAATAACCCTCACATATTTCCTCATTAGCCCTATAGTTTTCGCTAGCAAAGCTAAATAATTCGCATCATTTAAGAGGGGCCTTAATTGATAAAAAAGAAACTTTCTTTCGAATTATTCCCACATCTTTCAGCACTAAGGGCCGACGACCCTTCAAAGCTTTCAATAGTCAGTTTCAGAAAAGGCCAACCTTTCTGAAACAAAGGCTTCATCATGCAGGTTATTTTAACCTAAGTTACCACTAGTAAAGCCCATTTACCCACAACACTTCTGCAGTAGGGTTCACACTCTTTCAACTCGTAATACTAACTAGCCAAAGCAGTATATTTGGGCTCATTTACCACCAACCCATTGACTAATAATTTAAATGTTGCTTTTCAATAAAAAAAAAATGTAGAACCGAACTTATATTTAACCACAATGGGGCTCACAAACTGCTAAAAGAATAAGCTTACCAACTTCTAGGATGTTCTGTAATAGGTATCAGTAGTAACAAACCTTGTAAGCAGAAAGTGTCAATAATATCTGTGGCCTTGGTGAGTCACTATTCCACAAATAATGAAACTGTATGGCTCTCCAATGCTAAAAGAAGTAGTTTTCAAGGCAATGGTGTCCAACATATGTCCAGAAGAGCAGGATTCATATCAGGATTTCAGGGTAACCACTGGCTGTGTAGATGATTGCCTTTCATGGTACCTTAATGGAAATGTAGCTTATATGGATATCCTTAAAAGTGTGCCCAAATCTAACTTAGGTTACACACAACTGATAAAGGCATATGGCCAAAACCAAAGCTGATAAAAGGTCTAAGTACGATCATTCTAAACCAATTAACCAAAGAACGTGGAGCAGTGTCACCCCAGATTGAGGTACCCCAACACCGTTACAAACTTAGGGGCAGATTTACAAGAAAGTAATGCATCTGTAGAATGCGTCACTTTCCCTGCGCCACCATGCAAAACCCTTGCGTTACCATGGATGCGCTATATTTACAATACTGCGATCCATGGTGCAAGGATTGACAGATGCGTCAGATATTCCGACACATCTGTTGACCCAAAAGTGACGCATTGCTGGAGTTGCTCATGAACGTGATGCAACTCCAGCAATGCGCCACTATAGATGGGTGAATCCCAGTCAAAAACCCTTCATCATTCCTTGCGCCTGTTCTGAGCAGGCATAGGGATTTTGACGCAGCGAAGGCGTAGAGTGACGCAGTGAAATGTTGTAAATTTCACTGTGTCAGTTCTACATGGCTTTTTGCGTGGGAATGCCCACCCTGCCTACATTATACCTGACGCAGATATAATGTGACGCAGGTCTTTACAACGTGACGTATCTCCCTAGATGCGTCACGTTGTAAATGGGCTGCAACTTTTACGCCGCCGCTGCGACACAAAAGTGACGCAACGGTGACGCAAAAGTGACGCAAGGGACTTGTAAATCTGCACCTTTGAACGGAAAAATTCAGTACTGCAGTGACAACAAATGAGTATTTATGTATGTATATGGTATTTCTATAGCGCAAAGCTAGCCGAAAGGCAGCAGAGTGCTGTACATGGTCAAAGACAAGCCTAAAGTTGGTTTGTAATGGAAAATGATACTTATTTGCGGACGCTTGATGCGCTGTGATAGTGTTTTTTGAAGAAGCAAGTCTTCAACTCCTTCCTAAATTAGGAGAGCGTTGGGGTGATCCTGATGGATAAGGTCTGTTGTTTTTTTTAACACTTGTTAATGTTCAGTCTGATTGTGCTCTGCCTGGTGGTGTGCAAAGAACAACCCGAGATGTTGAGCTTGTCTGCGAGGTAAGCCGAGGTGCTGGTCCCCATGATTTTTTAAATGATGTAAGTGGTTTTGGAGATGGTACAGGCTGGCCCTATGTCGTGCCAGTTTGGAGTTTGGAAAGCCATGGAGTATAGCATTACCACAATGAGAATAGGATACCCTGAACTACTTCTATATCCGATCAAGAAAGTGTTCTTAGAACATCCGGCCAAAGTTTAGAACATAAGCCTGAACTATCTGAGGCTAAATTCATGCTCCAGACCACATTGAAACAATACAATCAAATCTGGCAAACAGTATTACTTTTATGTGCAGAGCACCCTTCATGCTTACCCAGGAACAACCAAATATATGGCGGGAAAGAACTGTAAAAAAGTACTCCATTGTTCCTTATATAATAAACACATTAGTTTGCCTTGAAAAAGCCCTACGCTTGGTTGCTGAGAAAGGGAGAAAAACGTGTTGACCGCTGATCTCTGAACTGCATAACAAAGAATAAAAGGCCACAGCAAGTGGCACTCTTCCAGTAATTTAATACATTTCTATTCTTTTATTAATTGTTCTTATCTTTGTTACATGTGATGTGACAATGTAAATTGTACAGTGTCAACATCCATAATCAACCTTTATATTACACTAATCTGTGGGGAGGAGGCCATACACACACTGTACAATACATGGATATACCACACTAGAAGATACCTTTTTGTAATAAGGCATTTGGAAGAGTCTGGAGGCTCAACTCAATCTTAGACACATAACTTATGTACAAAACCTAAATTCTGATGTACCAATATGGGAAAGAGGCGCTTTTCTCCCAAAGAACTGTATATCATTTCTCTCCTTTCTTGGAGAAGAGGCTCCATCCCTTCAGCAGAAACGGGTCAACGTTTATTCAAAAGCTTTGCAGCATCAAAGTGGGTGGATGTATTATGATCTCAGAGTGCCAGAGATATACATCGCAAAAAGCATTGTAAATACAAGTTTGATGCTGGCAACAATATATAGAAATAACAGTACTCTCAAAGCAGCAATACGTTTTCTTCCATTTGACATTTTTCTAGAAAAGTGCACAGTGAATTTACTGTGCGCAAATGACAAGAAATGTCCTATTACTTACGGTAATCTTCATTACTCCGGGTCCCGTAGTCCTCGACACCTTCCTAACTAATGAGATGATACTATCTCTGTCAGAAAAAAGAAAAGGAAGGAATGCTGGACCTACCCTCCCCCTCCCGCCGGGAGTACATAAGGGTACATGTCCCAGCATTCCCCCTGAAATACCAAGCCAAAGGATGAAGGCCGGCAAACAGGGCGGGAGGGAGGGAAGCCAGGAAGGTGTCGAGGACTACGGGACCCGGAGTAATGAAGATTACCGTAAGTAATAGGACATTACCCCCAGGTCCCTACGTCCTCGACACCTTCCTAACTAATGAGACATACCAAAGCAAAACCCGGCATTCATCCCAAAAAACACAAAAAACAACCAGTACAGCAAAGAACCAGGCATTTAATGTGCACAGAACAGAAATCATGGGCGAACACAACCCAACACCCCCAAAGCAAAACCGCCCTCATCACCCAGCAAATTGAGAAGACGGTAATGCCTGATGAAAGTATTGGAAGAAGCCCAAGTGGCCGCCCTACAAATCTCAGAAAGAGGGACACCCCGGACCTCAGCCCAGGAGGCCGCCACCCCCCTCGTAGAACGACCCTGAACACCCACAGGAGGAGGGGCCCCAGAAAGAGAATAGGCCAAGGAAATGACCTGCTTCAGCCAGCGACCAATGGACACAGACGAAGCCTTACGCCCACGGGAAGCAGCCCCAAAGGAGACAAACAGGGAGTCAGTCAACCGAATAGCCGCCGTGCGCTCAAGATAAACACGCAAAGCCCGGCACACATCCAACAAGGACCAACAGGTACCCCCCGGGGAATCCAGAACAGAACCCAACGCAGGCAAGACCAACTCCTGGGACCGGTGAAACTGAGAAGCGACCTTAGGCACGAAGGAGGAATCAAGGCGGAGCACCACCCCGTCCTCCGAAAAGGACAGGAAAGGTTCCCGAGACATCAAGGCCCCCAACTCGCCAAGGCGCCGGGCAGACGTGATGGCCACCAAGAACACAACCTTCAAGGTCACAAACTTCAAATCCACCTCCGACAATGGCTCAAAAGGAGGAGCAACCAAGGCCCGCAGGACCAAGGGCAAATCCCACAGGGGAAAAGAAGGCCGGGAAACCGGACGAGAAAGAGAAAAACCACGGAGCAGCCTGGAGACCAGGTCCTCATCATCAGACAGATTCCCCCACGGGGAACGAAAAGCCCGGACAGCCGCCCACTGGGCACGCAAGGTGGACACAGCCCAACCCTTCTCAAAACCCTCCCACAAAAACTGAAGCACAGCCTGCAAAGAACAGTGCAAAGGGGAAAGGTCCAAGGTCGAACACCAACGACTGAAATTACCCCAGTGGCGATCATAGGACAGGAGAGTAGAAGGTCTACGGGAACCCTGAATGGCAACAGCGAAATGTTCCGGGAACCCACGCCGCCGCCACCCCTGCCTCTCAACCTCCACACCGACAGCCGCAAGCGGAGAAGAGACAGGGGATGGGAGGACCTCAAGGGAGACGGGGAAAGAGGGAGAAACCAAGGGCCCCGCACAGCCAGAAGACGAACCGTCGGAAACCAAGACCTCCGAGGCCAAAAGGGCAGAACCACAACCACCTCCCGATCCTCCAGACACAGACGGGACAGAAACCTGGGAATCAGAGCCAGAGGGGGAAAGGCATAGAGCAGGCGGGAAGGCCAGGGAACCGACAGGGCATCCACCCCCCAACAACCCTCCTGCCGAAACCTGGAGCAGAAGCGGGGAAGCTGCGCATTCAGCCGGGAGGCAAAGAGGTCCAGAAAGGGAAGCCCAAACCTCCCGCACACAAGCCGAAACGCAACCCGGGTGAGAGACAACTCCAGAGGTGCCGGAAAGCAGCGACTCAGGACATCCGCCGCACAATTGTCCACCCCCTTGATATGAATCGCAGCCAGAGACAGCAGATGACCCTCCGCCCAACAAAACAAGGGAACCACCACTGCGTTCAAGGAAGCCGAACGGGCCCCCCCCTGATGGTTGAGATAGGCCACCGACACCATATTGTCCGACCTCACCAGGACGTTCCTGCCCAGCAAACACGCCCGAAAACCCATCACGGCACGGGACACAGCCGTCAACTCCCGCCAGTTGGAAGACCTGCGACTCTCCAGTCGGGACCAACGACCCTGAAGGGACCGAGATCCCAAGGTCGCCCCCCACCCCAAAGCGCTGGCATCCGTCGTCAAGACCAGCGACGGAGCGGGCTGCAAGGGGAGCCCCTGAGACAGATGGACCGGATCCGACCACCAAAGCAGAGCAGGCAGGACTACAGGAGACACGGGCACAAGACATTCCCAATCGCGGGACAACGGATCCCAGAGAGACAGAAGGTAACTCCACAAGGGGCGGAGGTGAAAACGAGCCCAAGCCACCGTAAAGACAGTCGCTGCCATCAGACCCATAAGACACAACCAGAGGCGCACCCGAAAGGAACCCCCCGCTCGGAACCTTCGAGCAAGGGACAACAGGGACACAACCCGAGGATCCGGCAGGAACACACGGTTGAGGTCTGTGCGAAACCGAGCCCCAATGAACACCAGATCCTGGGAAGGAGTCAGCTGGCACTTCGGCAGATTGATCAGAAAACCGTGCCGCCGTAACTCCGCGCACACCAACTCTCTCGCCTCCAACAACAGGACCCGAGAAGGAGCATGGATCAACCAATCGTCTAAATAGGGATACACCATCACCCCCTGGAGATGAAGCCAGGCAACCAAGGGGGCGACAACTTTCGTAAAGACCCTCGGGGCAGAGCGAAGGCCGAAGGGCAAAACCCTGAACTGAAAGTGGCACCCCTGAACACAAAATCTCAGGAAGCGACGGGACCTGGGATGCACCGGAACATGGTAATAGGCGTCCTGCAGATCCAGGGTACACATGAAGTGACCCGGTAGCACCAAAGGAATAATCCGCTGCAAGGTCTCCATGCGGAAGGGAATCCGCAACACCCCCTGGTTCATGACCCTCAAATCCATGACCAGGCGGAAACCCCCGGTATTCTTGGGCACCAGAAAAATCAGGGAATAGAATCCCGACCCCACCTCCGAAGGAGGAACTGCCTGAACAGCCCCCTTCCGAAGAAGATCCTTCACCCCTTGGACTAGGTGGGCCCTCTTGGACCGGCAAGCAGGCCAGGGAGTCGGGCGGAGGCCGGAATCTGGAGGGGGAACAGAAAACTCCACCTCGTAACCCTCCCGCAGAACATCCAACACCCAAACGTCTGAACATGACTGAACCCAGGCATCCAGGAAGAAGTGCAGCCGCCCTCCTACCAACAACCCAGGAACCACAGCCAATGAGTCAGGAGCGAGGCTTCGGGGGAGGAGGAGACCTAGCCTTACGGTCCCGACCACCGCCAGAAGAAAACTTCCCTCGGCCCTTCCCAAACTTCCCACGAAAGGAAGGCCGAAAGAAAGATTTAGACTTATAGGGGGCAGAAGAAGCAGCAGCAGAAGCAGAACCCTTAAAAGAAGAGGAATGCTTCTTCTCTTTAAACAGCTTGTGCAGTTTGGTCTCCAACTCCCCCCCAAACAGCATAGAACCCTGAAAGGGCAAACGCAAGGCACAAGCCTTCTGCGCAGAGTCAGTCTTCCAGTCCTTAAGAACAAGACTGCGACGAGCCGCCACACAGGCCCCACCAGAAAGAGCAGCAGCGCGCACCACATCAAAAGACACATCGGACATAAGTTCAACCTGTCGCTCAATGTGTTCAAGAAGACTCGAACAGTCCGTGGCATCGTCCATCGACTGGTAAAGAGACTTAATGTCCGCCAGCAGAGACTGCGACAAATAAGTACCATAAACCCCGGCTCTCAAGGCCAGATGAGAGCCAGAATAAACTTTCCTCAGAGCCCCGTCAGCCTTCTTATCCACAGGGTCCTTCAGCACAGCGTCCTCAGACAAGGAAGTGCGACCCACCAAACTTGCAACAAAGGAGTCAATGGGGATCGAATCAGGAAGATCCGTAGCCATATCCCGGAGGGGGTAAAGACGGGCCATAAAGCGTGGAACCAGAATGCGATCTGGATCAGCCCACTCCCTCTTCAGGACATCCTTAATAAAGGGATGAACAGGAACATCCACCGTGGCAGAACTCTGGAACTGGCGGAGCAAAGAACCGCCCGAAGTACTGGGAACAGCGTCATCAGCAAAGCCCATATTCTGCTTCACGTGCTTCAGGATACCAGGAAGAGCGTCCTTGTCTATATACTTCCCCTTCAGCATAGAGTCCCCAGTCAAAGCCGACTCGTCAGCAGAAGAAGCAGAAGAACCGGAATCCGCAGCATGAGCCTTGCGACCTGCACCACCAGAACCCATCTCTGAAAGGGTCTCCCTGATCAAGCGCTTCAAGCGCGCATCCCCACCTCTACCACGGCGTCTGGACCGGGCAGGAGAAGGAGAACGTGAGTCACTGGAAGAAGAAGAAGAAGAGGACCTCTCCCTGTGATGCCTCTTCCTCGAACTTTTCCCCATCCTGTACAGCAGAGGAACAACACAGGCTGCAGTATCAAAAGCAAACAGCACAACGAAAGAAAAACCGCTACGCGGTACTCACCAGCTGCCCTCGTTTATACCAGCAGAAAAAACGACCGGACAGAAGCGCCTGACTACGTCCATACCGGAAGTCAGGCAGCGCCATGACAGGAAGGCATACCCAACCCAGCCAACCAAAGACGCGAAGGCGGCCGCGCCCCCTAACAAGCCCGGCAGGCAGGAGGGGCGGCCATCGGGCAGACGCGGGGCCCACGCGGTCCAACATCCACGCGCGGCCCAGAGGAGCGTCAGACGCAGCCCGCGCCACTCCCCCCAAGCCCAGCAGGGAGGGAGAGGACATCCAAGCCGCCGAGGACAACGAAGCCCCAGCGGAGGTAAGTTCGGCGCAGGAGCCTATTCCAAGCTCCTCGCGCCCCAGCAATCCCTGTCAGAATGACAGAAAAAAGAAACAGGGGGAATGCTGGGACATGTACCCTTATGTACTCCCGGCGGGAGGGGGAGGGTAGGTCCAGCATTCCTTCCTTTTCTTTTTTCTGACAGAGATAGTATCATCTCATTAGTTAGGAAGGTGTCGAGGACGTAGGGACCTGGGGGTAATAGGTGCTGTGAAGGTTCAAGTTTCCTTTTCGATTGCTCAAGTAAATGGTGACTCCCCCATAGACATGGGTCCACCATACTCATAGTATGATGCCACGGTGACATTTTAAATATGGCGGCATCATTTACATATTTTTAGTCATTTTGTATACCAAAATTTACAAACAATTACTCAGAGAGTGCCATTGACCTGCGATGTACTATTTGGGTACGTTTTAAATGGGAGCAGCATTTCAGGTAGATTCTCTGAACGCTAATCATAGTTACTTTAATGTGGACAGTCAACAAACATTTCAGGTAGATTTTTTGCCAGAGCTGACCATTGACATCATTTTTTAATGCAAAACTATGGGTCCGAAAACGAGCTGCAATGTTTTGAATGCAAGTCAATCAATCAGTCAGTATTTGTATAGCGTTGACTTATCACCCGGGAGGAATCCAGGCCCTCTGCTGCAGGTCTCAGTCAACGAGCCAAGTCTTGAGCCCCTTCCTGAAGTGGTTGAGTGAGAGAGAGGTGCAGAGGTATAGAGACAGTGTGCTCCAGGCTTTGGGGATGAGGTGAGAGAAAGAGAGTCCTTCACTGCGGATTCTTGGCATCTGTGCGAGGGTGGGGTGAGCAGTAGTATGGTCCATGGTTGTGGAGGTCTTTGTAGGCTTGGGTCAGGAGATTGAACTGGCATCTCTTCTAGATGGGGAGCCAGTGGAGGTCCTTCAGGAGCTGGGGGTGATGTGTGTTCTCTGGGGGAGGTTGAGGATCAGGCTGGCTGCTGTGTTATGGATTGTCTGGAGTCTTTGCATGGGTTCATAGGTTGAGCTAGCAGAGAGTGATTGCTGTAGTAGAGCTGGCTGTTGATCAGAGCCTGTGTTTCTGTGTTCCTGCAGATGATGTGGAGCAACCTGAAGATTTTTTGGTGCATGCAGATCACGTGGAAGCATGCCGAGGTGATGACGTTGACTTGGCATTTCATGGCGAGTTCACTGTCTAGTATGATGTTGAGATTGTGGGTGTAGTCCTTTAGTGTGGGGGTGGGTCCAAGATCCGTATGCCACCGGGAGTCTGTTGCAGAGGGCGGTGTGTCTGCCAAAGATCAGGACTTCTGTCTTGTCCACATTCATTTTGAGGCAGTTGTCTCTCATCCATGTCACTAAGTTCTTCATGCAGTCGCGGAAGTTTGCCTTTCTCTGTGTGGGGTTCAATGAGAGTAAGATGACTAGTTGGATGTCATTGGCGTAGGAGAGGAAGCTGATGTTGTGTGATCTAACAATGTCTACATGTGCTGTCATATAGATGTTGAAGAGAGTGGGGCTGAGGGATGACCCTTGGGGTAGTCTGCAGATGGTGTGTTTGGGGTGCGAGGTGAAGCCGGGGAGAAAGACTCTATGGATACATCCTGTGAGAAAGAACACCATACATCTGAAAGTATTATCTGTGATTCTGATTTGGTAAAATCACTGGATGAGTGTGTGGGTGCCAAAGGCTGCGGAGAGGTCCAGGAGGATGAGGGCGGCTGTTTCTGCTCTGTCGAGTTCGAATATCATCTGTTGCTGAGATAATGGCTGTCTCTGTTCCGTGGTTTCCTCTGAAATCCGAATGGGATGGGTCCAGTTGCTTGTTTCATTCCAGATGATCGGTGAGTTGGAGGTTGATGGCCTTCTCTCGGACTTTGTCAGGGGATGAGAGGAGGGGGATGGAATTGTAGTTCCGGAGATCTCTGGGGTCTGCTGATGGATTCTTGAGGGGCCTGACATCCATGTGCTTCCATGCATCGGGGAAGGTGGATATGGTAACAGATGCATTGAGGATAGTGGTTGGCTGGTGGCTGATCTCCTTGCTTCTGTGATTGAACAGCTGATGGGGGCAGGGTTTGGTGGGTGCCCTGAGTTAGGATGGATTTTATCAGGGGGTAGTAGTTAGTGTGCTGAGTTGTTCCCATTTGGTGAGCAAGTGGTTGTTATTTGTGGTCAATACGTTCCTGAGGATGTCGGCGGTTTGGGATTCAAAGTTTGCATAGATGTTGCTATCTTGCTGTGGAAGTGGTTAACTATGGAGTTGTAAAGTTCTTCTGAGGGAGGGATCTCATTTTCTGTAGCTGAGGTGCAGGAGAATTCTGTGATGAGTGTGAGAATTTCCTTGGCTTGGTTGGTGCTGGTTACAGTGCATCATTTGAGGGCCTCCTTTTTTGCTGCTTTAGCTGGTGGTGGTAGTTGCTGAGGGTGGCTTTGAGGTGCCTAGGTCGGTGTCATTCTTGCTGGTTCACCATCTTCTTTCTTGTTGCTTACACTCATGTCTAGCCATGCAGAGTTCTGGGATGTACCAGCTGGTTTGTTTGGTGGTTCTGTGCATCTTGGATAGTTTGAAGGGGGCAACTTGGTTGGCAGCATTGGTGATCCTGTTTGGTCCAGGTTGGCAGTGATGTTGGGCTGTGAAGTGCTGAGGATGTCTCTCCATTGTTGCTGAATGATTTTGGTCCAGCTGCAATAGGGAGTGCTGCCTGGATGGGATGGATTATGGTGGGCTGGTGAGGGTGAAGTGTACAATGGTGTGGTTCATCCAGGTGAGTTCTGATATGTAGGTGTACCTGATTCTGTTGCTGGATGTGAAGACGGGATCTATCGTGTGTCCTGCTCTGTGTGTTGGATCGGAGATGGTTTGCTTCAGGCCAATGTTGTTTAGTCTTTCCAGGAGGTCGGTGGTGTTGGTGTCAGTTGGGTCATCCAGATGGAAGTTGAGGTACTCAAGGAAGACGTAGTGTTTGGATTTGGTGGTGAGAGTGGTGATGAAATCGCCAATGGCGTTGTTGCAGGTTTGTGATCCAGGCAGTCTGTATGTGAAGGTGCCTCTGATGATGGTTTTAGCATCAGTCTAGAGCTGGAAATTCATGTGTTCCATGGTAAGCATGGTATCATCATTGGTGATGGTACATGTGATTGATTCCCTTTGTGCGATGGCAATGCCTCCACTGTATCTGTTGGTGCGTTCTCAGTGTTTTATCCTTTTCCCAGAGGGTATTGCAGTGATGATGTTGAGGGCAGATGTGGGGGTGAGCCAGGTCTCGGTGATGAAGGTCAAGTCTGGGGCGATGATGGAGATTGCGTCCCAGATTTTGGTTGTGTGTCTGCCGAGTAATCGTGAGGATGCATGGTAGCAGTTGTTGCATGGGGGCCTAGGGCACAGAGCTCTTTGGCAGAGTACCTGTGGGAGTTCTGCAAACCAGGGTTCCTGGCACTAGGCGCAGTCCAGGCTGGGTTCAGGTGCAGACGGGTGGGGTCGGGCACTGATGGGCTTGCCTTTGGTGTGCTGGTGGTCTGGCCATGCTCTGGCCTCCATTAATTAGCCCCGGGAGGGGTTGTCGGGGAGACAGGAGGGCAGGGGTCTGGGTCAGCAATAAGGCGTTGCAGGAGAGACTAGTGTGAACTGGCTGGGAGGCAGGCCGGGCTGGGACAGACAATCAGATGGACAAAAACAATGAACAAAAATGAACCAACAAGGAAAACAGTTTAAGTTACAACAGTAGGATTAGCGGATGGTCCTACTCCTTTTTAGGGTCGTCATTATGGAATTCTCTTCCAGTGCACCTGAGGCAGGAAAGTTCTGAACTTGTCTTTAGAAAAGGGTTAAAAATATGTCTATTCACTTTGTAATTCTGCTTGTTGTTGGATTAGCGCCTGGAGACACCTAGAAGCATCTGTGCGCTTTATAAATCTGTTTTTATGATCCTCATCATCATCAGTTGAAAAGAGTAAAAAGACACAAGCTGCACAATAGAAAATCAAAATTACTGCATGAGGGGGAATATCAGTGGTACTAATGGTAACAGAGAAACACAGCTGCACAATTATGGTGTAGGGCACTAATAATAAACAGAGAACACAAGCTTCATAGTCAAAGATTAGGAGTGAGGGTACTAGCAGTGGCACTAATGATCACTGCAAAATGAAGAAAACAGAAGAGCATAAGCTGCACAAATAGAATTACAATGATTGGGCGATTGACAAAGGGGGCTTCAATTGGGTGCCAGGTAGCTAGTTGGGCAGGACGGCACCTCTAAGCTATGAGGAAGGCAGATGGGAGTGTCGACCAGGACCAGGTGAAAGGCAGCTGCACGTGACCAGAAAACAACTCAAAATTCCATTTTCGAAATGAAAATTTTTACCTGAACTGACCATTTAGCATTTTTTTTGAGTGTTACATACATGTCACATAATTACGCATACCTTTGTGTAATATTATGATAATTTTGCATAATTATGCTGCAGAAAATTATGCAAGTTTTGCACGATCCTTCTTAATATACACATGAAAGGTGTCAAACATCTCAATTAGGAGCAAACAACCAAAAAGGGCAGAAATAAACGTTGTTGCCCATCTGGATAACTCTTAATTGAATATAATGAAAAATACATGAGTTGATGAGCAAAGCACCAAAGCCACCATGAATCAGGGTTGCAAAAGAGAACGGCATAAACTTTGCTGAAGTAGAACATCCTGGCAAAAAAAGATCCAGCTTAAAAAGAACACAAATCATGGAAAACAAGACTAACAAGTGAATGATGAATGAACAAAAAATAAAGTATCAAATGCATTTCAATGCAACAACCTCAGGACCAAACCTCCATGCAAATGTTCAAAACTGGAGAAGCTATCACAGGAAAAAGATTCAAACCATCTTGGTTTGGGAACTTCAGACAAAGAAGGCTGAGAGAGTAGCAATCTTGGATAGGAGCACATTTAAGGCTACTTATGTCCACTTCTTCTTAGGAATGGAGTATTATATGCACGTTCTCCTCCAGGTTTCTTTGCAATACCTGTCTTTCTCCTGGGCAGACATCCATTGCAAGGTGCAGAACATTTGCTGCCAACAAATATAACTGTAGAATTGATAACCTTGGAGGAGGGATGAAGAGGAAGACATTTCACCACTATGTGATCACAAAGACAAGAGACACACTGCCTTCTGTTCCAAGAATGCACAATCCGGCTAGCCCACTGCTGCCTCCAGTAAATCTGCTGGCAACACTTGACATCAGAACAACGATCCATAAAGCAAACTAAATGACCCAAATTCAACAATTATGTAAACACTTTAGAAATAAAATACAACCAGCTTACTTTCACAAATGTGCCAATACGGCAACCATTTGTTTTGTTTCCTTCAGAGTCCACAAAGAGAGCATGTGTAGAAACAAAGGGTCAGGTTTATACTTAATATGGTATGTAGGTGACTTATAATAATGGCGTGTGTTTTTGTCATACTCTCTGTAAAGGACTTTTCTTCTCAAACGTACGCATCCACTGAGGTCAGCTCTCTGAGCTCACTGGAGGTAGGCAGACAAAATATTGATTTTTTAATATCGACCTACAATAATGTCGATGTTTTAATATCGAAGGGACAGAATATAGAAGTTAAGTAATATCGAATTTTTTAATATCAAAGGGACAGAATATCGAAGGTAAGTAATAAAGAATTTGTTAATATCAATGTAAGTAATATCGATGTTACTAATATCGATGTTAGTAATATCAATGTTACTAATATCGATTTTTTATGATTTTTATGTATATTATTATGTATTTAATATGTTTTTTTTAAAGTAATTTAAGTAAATTTTGTATTTTAGTACCGTAGCAGGTTGTGGGTTTATAGGGGGATAGGGTGGGAAGTAATTCAACTATACTAAATTATGTATTCATTTTTAGGAATAATTATTTAATTTGTATGTTAATATTTTATGTGTATAGATGAATTTGTAATTTATAATATGTATAATTATTAAAATTGATTATTAAGTATCTATATTACATATTATATGTATATATTTAATTAATTGTTTATTACATTTTGTATATTACTTATTAATTTTAAATATTATAAAATATGTTTAACTATGTTTATTATATTTTTAAGTATTATTTACTTTATCTTACATATTTTTTAATTTAAAAAAACTATATTTTTAAAAAAACAATTTTTTGACATGGATATTTTTGCACTAACCATGTTGTAGATAGGATGTCGATGTTGTTGACATCAATATTTTTGCTCCGATATTTTTGTAGGTCGATATTTTGTCTCTCTATTTTGTCAGACATTTCTCACTGGAACTGCATTCATTTCAGTAAAAGAAAGACTGTTAAAGGACTCTAAATACTGGCAATGCTTCAAATGGCTTTGTTTCTCCAAAGATGACATTAGGCATGGGTGTCGGAAACAGAAATGTAATTTCCCATGTGGTTACAGAACTCTCACAATGGTTGGAAATGTTGGAGGTCATCCTTAAGATATTGAGTAAATGTTTCTGCCTGATCCAGAGGTTCCTTGAGATAATCAAGATACTTTGCTGATGCAGTCAGGATATTTTTACTAGGTGTTTGAGAAAATCTTGGGGTTGTTTTCTTTTGAAACAGGCTTTAATATTGAAGCTTGATGCAGAGAAGTATTCCAAGAGGTTCAGAGCCTTATTTAGAGTTTCACTGATAGTCCTGTAAAAATATTTCAGATTTCACTTCTTTTTATTGTAACGGCATTATAGCCTATGGCACTTGTAATATGGAGGCTGGGGTAAACGGCATGTATTGGCAGAGTGTGCTGTCCTCTAAACTCTAAATATGGCTCCAAGTCATATTTGAAAACAAGCTTGAGTCGGTATAAAATAGTATTAAAGAGAATACCTATATGGAGTATAAACTATACATATTTAATTACAAATTTGAATTCCAAAGCTACACGAGGAGCAGAAACGGTCCTTAACACATTCAGAAATAAGTGACATTTCATGATCCATATGCATGTAACCATGGTAGTTTAAATGCCTAGGGAAATGATTTAGTAGTGTTCATACAAATTATAAAGACCTGAGAAATGTTTGGTTATATTACACAATCTGAGGTCCTGATTCACAAACTGCACTTTATAGTACATTTTGTAGTGTTACACAAGTACTACAAAATGAACTACAAAGTGCTATTGACAAACTGCACCTGTGTAGCAACTTATACCTTTGAGTATGTTTACTACTTTTCGATGTTCACAATTTGCACTTTTGCAGTAAATTACACTTTGTAGTAACTTACCCTTTTGTATTAAGTCCCTGTCTCCATTATTGTCTATAGAAGGAGGTTGCAGCATCAGTTGTTTGCCATGTGTAGTGCTGGATCTACTACAAAAGTGTATGTTACTACAAATGTGCAGTTTGTGAATACTGACAAGTAGTAAGCTAACTCAAAAATGTAAACTTACTCAAAAGTGTAGATTACCTTTGTGAACCACGCCCTGAATGTATCTCGGAACCAGGGAATGCCAGCACAAAAAAGCATGAAGTAAATGCATTAACCAGAGAAGAGAGAAAGGTTTACAGAAAAACAATTTATACTAATCTCATAAATATAGTTTGTGTTTCAGTTGAAGAAATACAAGAGTTCCACCACTATTGAAAAGAGCCTGAGGTTTAGACGCATATCATAAGTTATAGGAAATATTCGATGAGATTGCTCAGTGATAAAATAAAGGTAATACAAAATATATAAATCTTGGGGAAGATTCACAAGAAACTGACGCATCTGTACAGATGCGTCAGTTTCCCTGTGCCTCATTTCGAAACCCTTGCGCCACCAAAAATTCTGACGCATCTGTTGGTGCAAAAGTCACGCATTGCTGGAGTCCTGTCGCAAGCATGACACAACTCCAACAGTTCACGGGGAAGCCTATTCCCATTGCACTGCGTCACTCCTTGTGCCTGCTCCAAGGCGTAAAGTTTTGACGCAGTGGCATTCTAGCAGTGGCACCATGAAATTGTGTAGATTTCACTGTGTCACTTCTACAAGGCTTTCCTGCGTGGAAACGCCCACCCTGCATACATTATACCTCATGCAGGTATAATGTGGCACAGGGCTTTACATGGTGACGCATCTCCCTAGATGCGTCTCGTTGTAAATGGGCCGTAAAGAGGCGAATTGTTTATGCTGCTGCTGCATCACAGAAAGTGATGCAACAGCGGCACAAAAGTGTTGCAAGGGGCTTGTCAATCTGCCCCCTTGTTTTTAGAGTATCCACTATGGCCCACTTAGACAACAGGACTCAGAAGTGAGACGAGTCAGGGTGGTGATATCCAATGTTTCATTCTCCATTCTCTACTTCTACTGCTAACCATCATATTCCTATAGTGAATAGCTTGCCATGAATACTGTAAACTGTTGCATAGTACATCTCTGTTAGATCCATAATTCAAGTTAGTGCATTCTGACAGCTTTAGGGTCATGCATTACACATTTCATTATATTTCTCTTTATTTTTAGGTTTTCATGTGCATTTGAATAGCATATCCAGAAGAGAAAATGAGGAAAGCCAATGTTTTCTCAAATATTTCATCACAGCTTGTGTAAGTGATTGGTAAGACGTGGAGGATATGGGAAGGGCAAATTCACAAAGTTACAGCTATACCTGTCAGTTTGGTTACTGCATAGGGAAACACTTTAGCAGGTACTGCATACACACTTCCACATTCCTTTTTGTTGTTGATAGCACTTGGTGCATTTCTACTCTTCAGCATATTACATTGGGTGTAGCTAATTGAAACTGGCATTTCTTAGACAAAAACATAAATCCAGCCAAAATGATGTATTGTTATTTAGAGCTACTTAATGAATGTTCTCACTGCACTCGACTATCAGTTAAGTGATCCTTGTTGGATGGGGTGCTCGTGAAAAATGCAGTTTTCACAGTTATATTTAGAGATTGCGAGGATATAGCATGTGCAAATCAGAAGGGATTACAAAGGGTTATTTTGTCAAGCAATTATTTCTAAATGGAGCTCCATTAGGTAAATTCAAAATATATCTAAAAATTGTAAAACAACAATGATTTACTGAAAACAGCAGAAGAGTAAACAAGGTGAAAAGTTGAAACAGAGAATGTGTTTTGCTCACACATAGAATTTCTACACATAAGTAGAGCATAAAATATTTTGCACACAATTCAGAGTACAATTTGTGTACAACAGCATTTTTTCATACCCTATGCAATATCACTGCACAAGCAATCACAAATGGGCTAAAATAATAGTTGGTTGATAAAGCAAAGATAAGACATAAAACAGTTTTCAATATTCAATATTTGAAACACTTCAAAAGCAGCTTTAGTCATAGAATGTTGATTGTTGGACCTGGCACTTTGTGGCTAAAGTTCCTTAAACTTTTTGCCTTCCTCCTAGACCTTTTTCTGACATTATGTTGCTGACTTAGATGCTTTGGACACTTTGCCACTGCTGATCAGTGTCAAAATGCAAGTGCTCCCTTTATAAAGTGTTATGGTAATTGGTTGTCCATAATTGGTATGTTTGCATTACTAGTAAAATCCTTAGTAAAGTGCACTATGTGTGCCAGGGCCGGTAATGCTAATGCTACTCTTGGGCCTGCAGCACTAATTGTGCCACCCACATAAGTAGCCCTAAAGAGTGCCTGCTTGCAGTTGCTAACTGCCATGTTGTCCTGACAGGTGCACCCACTTACCAGGCCTTACCCTTCCCTTTCCATGCACATTAGACACACTTACAGTAGGTCCAAGTTACCCTCCTGGGCAGGGTACAGTCTCTGTGAAAGGTAGTACATTTACTGAGGTGTGTATCATGTCATGGCAGTGAAATACTCTCCATTTCATTTTTCACTGTTGCAAGGCCATCTTGCCCATAGAACAGAACGGGGAAGGCTGTTTAATATGTTTCCAGCCTATCTTCCCATAGGCTTAAGGTGGAGAGGTGACGTTTAGTGTGCCTGAACTCACAATTTAATAACACATCTTTTTGTGAAGATGGTTTTTGCACTGTGTGTTTAGAAACCGCGCTTTTAGAAGTGGCTGGTTTCTTTGTTCTAACAATTCTGTGTGTCTCTGCCTGGTTGTGGATTGACTGTCTGGGCTTGAATGTGATAGGATCTGGGAAATGTCTTGACACAGAGGAGGAGGTGAGACAGCAACAGGCTGACCTGAATCTGGAGTGTAGGGGGGAGGAGTAGCCCCTGGAGGTGAAGAGGCCTAGCTGCTGCCATAAAACAATGGCTCCACCTCCTGCTGAGTGATCGAGGAACCAGACCCCCACTAATCAAAGGAAGAAGGTATCACTGGGAGTGATACACCCAGAACTGGTTTGGGCAGGGTATAACTTATAGAGCTGAAACCCCTGAAAGTTGGATTGCTCAAGACTGAAAAGGATTAAAACTACTTTGTGGTCAAGAGGAACCTCTGCCAAGGAAGAACAGCTGATGAGACTGAAGAGAAGGACTGACCCTTGCTGTGTGTTCTGGGGCTGGCCTGCAGTTTGTTGATTTAACTAAGGAGAGGCTAAGGGATTTTGCTGTGTGCAGTGTCCCCCTGCTTCAAAGGACTTTGCTGTGTGCTGTCTCCTGAAGTGACTTGTCCCCAAGGGCCCGAGGATAGCTGGCTCCCTGTTGTGGAAACTCAGGAATATCAAAGTTTCCAATTGTGTCTCAGGGGTGCTGTGTGCATGTGGATGTGCTTTTTTCAGCCTGAGACCTTCATAAGCATTGCTGCGGGACTGTGTGGCCCGAAACTCAATCGAGACTCAGCAACGCTGTGTGCGTGTGCATGTGCAGCCTGAGACTGCCGTGGGGGACCATGGTGCTAGTTGGAAAGTGCCCCATGACTGCAGTGCCCCCGCAGCATGAATCATCATCCATGCTGCTGTGAAGTTGTCTGTGTGCTGAAGGATTTTGTAAAGCTAAGAAAGTCGTGAGGTAATCGTGATCGTTGTTCATAAGAGGAATCTGCCCAAGATCGTCAGCAATGGAGAAGGCAGCACCGTAACCTGTCTGGCTACAGCTTCGCCTTTCATCGGAGCTGCGTCGTCATCAGGAGCACCCAGCAGGGCATCCGACGAGCTGGGAGAGAGAGAGTGCGAGGCAGCACATCCCCCAGGTAAGGCTTGGACTCCGGTCAGGAGCCGCAAGCGTGTGGCCTGGGGAAGGGCAGGAGGAGTACAAGAGTGCTCCAGTCTCTCTCCCGCTGCTTTGCGTTAGAGACCTCGAGCAGCCCGGACCTGCCTGGCAGTACCGGGACATCCTTGGAAGTTCAGGACTGTTGTCAGTGATTGGGGCTTAGTGGTGCCTGTGCTAATCGCGTCGATTGGCCTGGTATTATTCCTGCATTATGAACTGCCTTATTACTTGCATTAGGGATTGTATTATTCCTGCATTATGAACTGCCTGATTACGTGCATTAAGGAGTGTGTTATACTAGCATTATGAACTGCCTTATTATGTGCATTGAGGATTGAATTATTCTCCCATTACAAACTGCCTTATTATGTGCATTGAGGATTGAATGATTCTCGCTTTACAATCTGTTGTTATACTTGCATTAAGGAGTGCATTATATGTGCATTAAGGAGTGCGTTATACTTGCATTATGAAGTACCTTATTAGGTGCATTGAGGATTGAATTATTCTCGCATTTACGAAGTGCCTTATTCCTTGCATTGAGGATTGCATTATTCTTGCATTACGAACTGCCTGATTAAGTGCATTGAGGATTGGATTATTCTTCTATTACGAACTGCCTGATTTCTTGCATTGAGGATTGCATTATTCTTGCATTACGAACTGCATCAGTCTGACAATACAAACTGCATTACGAACTGCATAGCATTGGATTAGGACTGAGTTTGAACATCGTGAACTGCTCATTAATAAAGCAAGAACTATCAAGTGTTTGCTGGCCTAATAACCGGCAATGTAAAATATTACAAATATGCATATGTTGGATTTTTGTCGTTTCGTCTTACTATATTTTTCTTCTTGATAAAGATACCGCTATTTTCATCCATCAGTGTAGTGTCCATTTGTGGTGTTATCACTGTGTCACTGGAAGTGTGGTTGCAAATACTTTACACATTGCCTTGAAGATAAGCCTGGCTGCTCGTGCCAAGCTACCAGGGGGTGAGCAGGGGTTATCAAATAGGGTGTCTCTCCTTTCCCTGACGATAAGCAAGGGTCCCTATTTGGACTAAGGTACTGCCTCAGCCAACTAGAAACCCCCAGTTCCAACATTGATTTTTCAGTCTGGGTTCAATGCAGTAGTGATAAGTGAAATGTTACATCAAATTATGGATGAGAATTTGTAAATCAAGAGGGGTTCATCTGTCATCCTAAACATGATCCTTAGGAAGAAATATATCATCAACAGGATTGCTGCACTAAAACTGGATTACATGCAGTATGGATCTATAAATGATAGACTATTCCACATGAAAAATCAAGGGCAATGAATTTGAAAACTCTATCATGTGCCATGGCAGCATCTGTCACCAGTCCAACCTGAAAGGAAAACACTTGTATAGCATAGGCTCATTTCTGTCATACCAGATAATGCACAAAGTTTAGTAGGGTCGGAGAAGGATAATGATAAGCACATATGTTGTCACTACTGCTCCTCTGGGGCATAGTTGAGACATGAATCCCCCAGAAGCTACTGGATTATGCAACTAAAAGTTGGTGGCACAACCTTTGCAGTAGAAATTGAAAATAAACATTGAAAGCTGAAAAACATATCAGTTGTACTGGTCATGACTCACCTCGGCCACATCTTTTAGGAAGACTTCAGGAACAGGTTTTAAGGGTATTGTGAATGAGCAACACGTCAGTGTTCTTGAGTCTAAAGATCTCTATATAGGTAAGCATATGTTCACTATAATGCTGCGTCTTGTGAAGTTATTTCATATTGACTTTGAACTTCAAAGTAATATTACAAATTTGATTTGAGTTTTCCACAGTTCGCTGTGTCTTCTCTTGACTATGAAGATATTTGAACACTTAAGGAATACAGTTGTGACACACAATAAGATAACTCCCAAAGGCCGTCCCAAAAATAAGTCTAGTACTTTTTCTTTTGTAATCATCTAAAGCTCTAAACCTCTTGCAGTTCTCAAAGTAGATAGCATGAGGTAACCAACTTAACCTGAAAATGTAAATGGTAGTTTACTAAATAGTTCCACAGGAAGTATGCATCATTGGGGACACCTTTATCAAAATGGATGAAGCTGTTGAGGTTCCTACAAAAGAAAAACAGGGGAAGCAGATAAGAGAGGACTTTGTTGGAGAGCAATGAAAGATAATTGGTATACCAGCACATAGAGAAATGTAGCCTCATTAGTGACCTCAGGCAGAATGTGCTGGAACACACCAAAATGAGAAAATAGGCTTACACACAAATACCATCCACAATACTTCAGTGCTGTCAATATTGTAATCACTGCAGGTAAATGGTCATCCGCTCACAGTGTTGAAATCCACAAGGGCTTACTAAATTGTTTTCAGACCAATCGAATATTTTTGAAGATTGGTCCTAGTTCTACAGAATCAAGAGAAAAATTATAACCTGCCAATGGAAGCCATGGGAGAAACTGAAAGACTGGAAAAAGAGCAATATTAACCTACCATTAAACTGGGAGGAGATTACAAAAGTTACACCTCGACTCAACATACATGCCTGATAAAGTACCAACTTGTTGACAATACATGGCTCGTCATTTGTGGATTGCATGTAAAATTTACTTGAGTAAGTGTGAAAGTTGGCTTCATTACCCCAACAGTTGTGTGTCAGAATATATAGAACAACAATATAAACATACCAGAGTATTGTGTCAAAAACATTGTCTACAACAATATCACGTGTACATACTTTGTATGTGAATTGCCAAAATATTGTTCCAAAATATTGTGCAACATTAAATAATCAAAAAGAAAAGTAAATAGAAATATGAAAATGTGTAGCATTATAAGTAATTTTTTTAACTATTAAAATATAAAATAATCGTATCCTTTACATAAATTATTTTATTAAGTAATGTAAATGTAAATATATATATATATATATATATATATATATATATATATATATATATGTGTATATATATATATATATATATATATATATATATGGGAGCATATATGTAACCTAATTTAAATAAAAATTCATGTAAAGTAGTTTTAACTAACACTGTGAAATAGATAGATAGATAGATAGATAGATAGATAGATAGATAGATAGATAGATAGATAGATAGATAGATGGATAGATAGATAGATATATAGATACATAGATAGATAGATAGATAGATAATCATAAAACTTTAGTAGCAGACTTCATTGCTGAGAATACCAGCACTCTGGAAGCAAGGATAACCTGCAAAAATTGTTTATTTCATTTCACAGAGAACTGAAGGCTTTTGCCTTCAAGCACAGTGATGTGCTTCAATTTTAATCAACCTTAGTCTGACCAATAGTGCCAAATATTTATGCCTGAAAAATATAAAAAGTGCTATAAATATAGTACAAAGACTAGCAATTGGAAAACAATATAAAGTTCCAATTCAATGTTTAATTCAATTGCATTGCTGGGAAATGTGTCAAGTATTGAATCACCATCTATATTATGATCCCCACCCTGCCAGCTCCCCACTCTAACTATGAGTATCTTACACCTTCAAACACATGCAACACAGATCCAACCTGCCAGTTGGGCTCTCAAAACTCCTCCCGAAGAGTCTCCACCACTGCCATTCCCAACATCGCTAACTTATCTCCTAGCCTTGCCAATAGAGTCGTCTCCAGACCTTTGGTCTACCCCCGCCAGCCCCACACGCTAACCATGAGACTGGTTTGCCGCCAGATTCTCACGATAGAGAATGATCCACCCCTTCTACCCGGTCTCCTATGCATACCGAAACCAGGGCCAGAGAAATACTGCCCCCCTACCGCCTTCCCCTTGCAGGGAGCCTGAAAGCACTGCCCCAGAGCTATTGCCCCTCTGCCCGCCTACACCCCCCTCCTATAGGGATTTTGAAACCCTGCATTCCAGAGCAGCCAAGCTTACTCAGAATATCCATACCTCCATACTAGATCTAATGAACCTCCTGCACCTCGCTGAACTCTCCCTCGCCAACCTCAAAACCCAGTGGACCTCCTCCCCCCACACACCACCGAGACCCCAAGCACCCTCTACCGTTACCTTTGAGACATCTCCACCCTCGCAAGCAACCATGCCACCTCTCGGAGGAAGAAACCCTAGCTCTCGCCCTCTCCTACAACTCTACACATGCCTCCCCTAGCTCACTAGACCTCACTGAAGAGGAAATCCTCAGCGACTACTAATCGGCCCCAATTACCCTTTGCCCGCTAGACACCAGAACCACACATGCCATCCGCACAGTTTCTATTAACAGCAACAGATCGGCTACCTTCCGCAACAGAAGTGTGGTCAAGAGCAACCTAGAGCCTGTACACTTGTCCACCCTAACTCCTGACACTCCTCTTGATTCCTCCCTGTCTGGCCTCTTAATCAACTGCTGATCGTCATTTAAGCACGTCGTTGACATTGCTGCACTCATCATGAACAAAAACTTTGACTTAGCTATTGTAACCGAATCATGGCTCAATGACTCTTCATCTCCATGCCTGGACCTGTTAGTCCCTTCCGGTTACAACATTGCTAGACTGGACAAGCAATCTAACAAGAAAGGATGAGGCATCGCCTGCCTCTATCGATCCAACCTCAGTGCCACAGAACTCCCGGTGGATTCTACAGACTCTTGCGAACACCTTGCACTCTCCATCTGTAGCAACTCCACTCTTTTATGCAAGCTACACATCATCTATTATCACCCTGGCACGAACGACTCCTTCACTGTCCAACTCATGGAACTTATCACTGCTAACTCCTCCTTGAACTCTAAAGATATCTTCCTGGTTGATTTCAACCTGTACTGGAATGACTCCATGGGCCCTCATGTCAATGCCATCAATGACCTCCTGTCCGATCAAGCCCCGACCCAAGCCTGTTCACTCCCAACTCACTCAAAAGGGGCCACCCTCGACTGGATCATCTCTAAGGACTCAACAGTCAAGCTTATCTCTATAGACCCATGTGACTGGTCTGACCACCACGCCATCACATTCCTACTACCTGGCACCCGCAAGATAAGGGCACCACAACCAGTGATTCCTAAATGCTGGTTTAGAGACACTAGAAACCTAGACCACAATGAACTGAAGGCTCGCTGCACATCTGATCTCCCCCCCTCCCATTTCTCAACGGTCAATGACCTCAATAATCATTACTCTACAACTATCTCGAACATCATGGGTGAACTAGCCCCACTAAAGCTAAAAAGAACCCAACCAAAAGATAAGAACCCCTGGTTCAATGGATCCCTCAACGATGAGAGGAGATGCCTCCGGCAATCCGAAAGAATCTGGAGACAGCACCCATCCGCCGCACATCTAAAACGTCTCCGCCAGGCCAGGAATGCCTACAACAAGAACATCCTTAACTCCAAAAAATAATTTTTCAGATCCAAACTAGAAAACGTCAAGAACAGACCTCACAAGCTCTTCGACATGGTCAAACACCAATCCAATAAACTGGTCAAAACCTCGAAAGAAACACCCAAGTCCTTAATATCATCGGAGGAATTCTCCTCCTTTTTCGCTGACAAAGTCACAGCCTTAGAAAATGAACTTAGTGCCGCCACATACTCTCTATCCCTCCCAGGCATGCACCCTCCTCCTGAGATGCCCCCACAGCCTTTACCTAAGAACCAAGCACCTTGGACTGACTTCAACCTCTACGACGAAGACTCCGTATCTAAAATCCTATCGTCCCTAAAACCGAATAACCACTTCAACGACCGGCTCCCCTCCAACTGCCTAGTGGCCGTCGCCCAATCCATTATCCCTAGCTTGACTGCAATAATTATTGCCTCGCTCCAGCAGGGTTCCATTACTGACTCGCTGAAAGCCGGCCAAGTCCTCCCCATTTTGAAAAAGCCATTGCTAGACCCAGCCATTCCAGACAATTTCAGACCTATCTCCAACATCCCCCTCTTAGCCAAAGTGTTGGAGAAGTGTGTACAACAACAACTAAGTCAACACATCAACAACTTCCACCTTCTCGATGACTTCCAATCTGGATTCAGACCTGGGCACAGTACTGAGATGACCATGCTCCACATCGTTGATGATGCCCTCCTAGCTTTAGATCAAGGGAAAACATGCCTTTTAATCCTCCTAGATCTTACATCGGCCTTCGACACGGTCAACCACGAAAAACTAATCGAACGCCTCAAACTCAGGATGGGTTTGAATGGCACTGTTCTAAATTGGTTTAGATCCTTCCTCCAAAACCGATCGCAGCGATTCCTAATCAACGGCAACCTCTCTGCTCCCTCTCCGGTCAAAGTCGGAGTCCCCCAAGGATCAACCCTGTCCCCTACCCTCTTCAACCTCTACCTCGAGCCACTTGCCGAAGTATTACCCTCAGAAAATATCTCCTACCATATGTATGCTGACGACACCCAGCTCTACATCAACGCCTCCTCTCTCGAGGATATTCTCTCCCTGAATGAGGCCCTGAAATCAACCGTCCACTGGCTCACCTCCAATCAACTCAAGCTCAACGCCAATAAATCAGAATTTCTCTTAATTTCCCCTCCAAAAACCAATCCCGAGACGCAGACATGGATCAAGGCTATCACAGCCCTAGATTGCCCACTGACCATCGTGGACTCAGCAAAATCTCTGGGAATAACCTTGACTGCAAGTAGAACATGCGGGACCACATCAACTTGATCGCCAAATCAGCCAGATTCCACCTCAGCTACGTCTGGAAACTGAAACCCTTCCTTGACACTACCGACCTAAAAAGTGCAGTACAAGCGTGAGTGATCTCTAGACTGGAATATGGATGCTCCACCCTTCTGGTTTACCCAAGATCTCCCTGGCACCTTTGAGAGCCTGCCTCAATGCCGCCTCCAATCTTCTTACAAGCTCAAAAAAATTTGACCATATAACCCCACACCTGAAAGCATTCAACTGGCTTCCCCTTGAGGCCAGAATACAACTCAAACTGGCCTACCATTGCGGCGGGCGGCGCTTTCAGCACCGCCCGCCGCAATGGTAAAAATACAGGATGCGCCCGCCAGTGTGGCGGGCGCATCCTAATGGCTAAGGCGGGACCGCCGCTCCTATGGCGGGCGGTCCCGTTTTGCACAGGGATGGCGGGCGAGCAAAGTCCGCCCGCCATCCTAATGGACCCCTAGATAGGTAAAGTCTTTATTCCTGATATCCCCTTTGTGATGTAGTCTACTGTCTTTAACCAATAATGTAGTGCTTCCAACATACCCGAGATTGAATGGACAAGTTATGACATCAATTTCGGTTTTTTATTTTAACGGGTAATGTAAGTTTTGTTTTCAACTTTCCATTTTTGGAATGGAACATCATTTTCCTTAATGGTTTGTTAATGTTTGCATGCTTTGTGGTTTTTATATGGAAATGTATTTAAAATAAACATCAAAAATGTATAATGTAAATAACTTCCCACCCTGTCCCCATACAAACTCAACAACCTGTAACTAAATCATAAATAACAAATGGAAGCTGCAAGGAAACAAACTACGGTTTCTGACAGGCTTTAATGTCAGAAAGCCCAGCATGGAAAGCCTGTGAGAAACTGGGCATCATAATCCGGAAGGCGGAAACGCCTTCCTATGGGATTTAAAGGTTGGTCTCCAACTGGCTGACGGGCTCCAAGAGCCTGACGAAAGCCTGCCGGAAAATCGCCCGGTTTCATTTCTGTCCGGCTGCATTGCAATCAGCCGGTCAGAATTTAAACCGACGATCTCGGTCGTAAAGCCTTTGACCTACGGTCTGAGGTTTTATGACCAAGATATAATAGGCCCCTTTATGTCTGCCCATCATAGGATACTGCGCTAAACAATGGGTCACCTCCATTTTTCCATTGTCTCGCTTCAATTTGAGTGACTGCACAGACTGTGAAAATGATTTACCAATACTGAATTGTATTTATTTCTCGTCAGTGAAGCATATGGTTCAAATTGTTTTTTATTATTTTTAAAATAACTTTAAATACAAGCTATTTCTTTTACTCGTACTTACGGTGACGGGTTAAATTACAACTTATTATTTGTTTCCTTTTAAAATTACTGTCAGAAAGCATTTAAGTGACATTATAAATATATAGCAGCCCACAATTTGCATGATAATTTATTATTGGCTTCACTAATAATAATAATAATAATAATAATAATAATAATAATAATAATAATAATAATAATAATAATAATAATAATAATAATAATACATTGCATTGCACAACTGCAAGACTAGGGAACACATTAGGATGGCTGGCGGACTTTGCCTGCCCGCCATCCTCCAGGTACAAGGGACCGCCCGCCATAAGGGCGGGGGTCCTGTGGAGTAAATTAGGATGCGCCGGCCACAGTGGCGGGTACATCCTGTATTTTTACCATTGTGGCGGCGGTGCTGAAAGCACTGCCCGCCGCAAAGGTAAAAATACATGTTGTGCATTTCAAAGCACAGCGTGACAGGCACCGCGTGGTGCCTGCCACGTTGTACTTTGAAATGCAGGGGAATACCATAGGTACCCCCCATGTGCACCCCCCCCCCCCCCCCCCCCCCGGAGTCCCTGGGGCCCACAACTGGCCCCCAGAGCAGACTCCGCCATGCTAATATGGCAGGGGTCATTCCGGCACGGATGATGGGCGGATCGCCCCCACCAGACCGGCGGTGGCTTCCGCCGGCCTGGCGGGGGCGATCCACCCGCCATCCTAATGGGCCCCTTGGTATTTAAAATATCACCAGTAAAACAGCTACTTAAGTGAATGTTTTTTAATTCACAAATGATCATTTTAAGTATATGGTAACCTGTTTAGATAGATGCATATTTTCTATTTTCAATTTTTGTGGCATATGCTTACAATAAAAGAAACTAAAAAAACATTAACTTGCTAAAGCCAGACCTATTGGCTTTGCCAATTCGTTTTCCGTATATAGAAAGAAACCAAATTATATATATTAGCTGCAGCTTCACGAGATAAGCTCAATATCCTGGAAGGAGATGGTAAATTTGGATAAAAATATAATTATGTTTGTCAACTCTAATCATTCCTTCTGAATTACACATTTCGTAACTCTAGCCCATGTGCACAATTTTGTTTCTGTTACTAATAGCCATTCCTAGCTCTGCTTCGGAACATTAACGGCCTGATTACGTCTATGGAAGTGCGGCACCTAGTCTGCCCTGCAGCTGCTCCGCCAAACCCATAGTTGAGCCGTCCGACATATTACGAGTGTAACTTGTGTCTGTCGGGCTTTTGTTTTGACGTTCCCAAAGCAGTACCCTGAAAATGGGCACTGCAATGGGTATACCAAAAACAGTTCCTGCACGGCATGGACTGAAAAGTCCATGCCGTGCAGGAACTGGGGTGCATTCACATAGGGGGGCCACATGTTGTGCCCCCCTGAATGCACCCCAAGGTGGGGCGGCACAAGTTGTTTTCTCTGTGCCAGGGTTTTTACGGCGGAGGAATCGCCATGAAAATTACGATGGAGAGTAAACTCTTAATATGCTTGCCGGGACCACGGTGGTCCAGCCAAGCATACTGATGCCTCCTGACTGCTGCAACACCATCAGGAAATGGTGATTCCCTGGCAGCTGCATCAGGGCAATAGTTGTCCAACTGCCATAATTGTAATAGGGTGGTCAGGAGACTGCTGCCGCAGGGCCCGCCAAGCTCATAATCATGCCCTAAAACTGGATGAAACACTATTACTTCATCTTATAAAGTAAATACAGTTAGCAAACAGGGATGCTTCCCTGCCCATTTACTTTTTAACCTTTATACACAGGACATGGGAATGCATTAAGCAAAGCAAGATCATTTCTACCCAGAATATACAACGATAATCTTCAAATGTTTCATGAAGCAGATAACATGGTATTACTGGGCCTAACCTACATTGCCCTTCAGATACGCTTAAAAAAGTTACATGATTAAAATCTATATACTAAGGGTCTCATTACAATGGTGGACGGACTTCAGTCAGTCCGCCATCTTCCCCGGGATGGGGACCACCCACATATAAGGTGGCAGTCCGGCCACCACGGTGGTCGCATCTGCAATTTGTAACATTGCGGCAGGTGCTACTAGTTGCAGCACCCGCCTCAAGGTTAAAAATGCACCAAGTAGTGCCTGCCTCATAGTGCACGGAATTGGGGGGCATAATATGTGCCCCTCAATTGGAAGTTCAAGGTGCCCATGGCCAAGTGGGGCCCACTACAGTCCCACAACGTACATCCGAGCCACCCTTTCTGGAAAGGCTGTCGGGGATCCAGCATCCAAATCTGGCAGGATGTGCCTGCTAGGCACCATCACCATTCTGTGGATGCGGGTGGGTCCGACAGCCAATCATAACGATTGCCTCTGTCCCATGACGGTTGGGTTTTCTGCCCACCAACACAATCTGGTGGGCGGTAAATGGCCCTACAATGGCAGTGCCTGGCCCTCTCCATCGTGATCAGGCCCTAAGTTTTAATTAACCCAATAATAAATCAAAAGTAATTATTCTCGGTAAAAAGGTGAATAAATACAAAAACATGGCACTCTTATTTATCCATTTTGGGCTATACTGAAGTTTATAATTATCTCAGCTTATGGCTAACGGAAAAAGGTACAGCAAGACGACAATTAGCAAATATAAAACACAGAGGAGCTGCTGTCACTTTCGGCTTATGCAATTTCACATCAAATTACAAAGTCCACTCACTAGCTCAGTATTAAAGATAGCAAAAGGTAAACTTTTGCCTGCACTGACGTACAAGCACAAAGTATTCCCAGATCCGATTGCACCCACCATGGACTAAATAGAAAACTCTTCCATTTGACAAAGAGCACAACAAGAGCACAATTGCGCTTGGAGTTTTGGTTACTCAGACAAGACCAGGGGGCAGATTTATGAGGCTCTTGCACCTCCTTGCGCCGCAATTGCGTCACGTAATGTGACACAACGGCGGCGCAAATAATGCGCCCTATTTACAACGTGACGCATCTAGGAGATGCGTCACGTTGGAAACCCCTGCGCCATAAGGAGGCGTTCCTGCGCAGGGCGGGGCGTTCCTGCGCAGGAACGCCTCCTAAAAGTGGCTGAGTGAAATCTATGAGATTTCACTCAGTCACTTTCTACGTCAATTCCCTACGCCTGCTTGAAGCAGGCGTAAGGGTGACGCACCATACATTGAACAGGTGGCCCCTGTGCATTGCAGGAGTCATGTCGCACTTGCGACATGACTCCTGCAATGCGCCGCCCGTGCGCCGAGAGATGCGTCACGCATCTTCACTGCCTTGCACCATGGTGCGCCGCATCATAAATGCTGGTGCATCCCTGGGGAGGCGCCAGTTAACATAAATCTGCCCCCAGGTATGTAAAACCGACTTTCCAAAGAACCGTCATCTCGTTATTAATTTCAAAGAAAAACTGTATGAAAAATGTTATTGGTTCAATAATAGAAGGTGGAAAAATATTTGCAACCCATGGTCCAGACGAGTGTCGGAGGCGATCCAAGCTCTTGAAATAGGCACCATCTGGAAAAATAAACCGAGACTTGCTCTCAAAATGGCAATTAAAACACAAACAATATTGTTAAGCCAAACGGAAGACACAATGGAGTTGGCAAAATACAGATTTTCAAATTTAATCATGGAATCTAACAACTCTCCGCTCAATATTAACGATCGGAACAGACACATAAGTCATTTCAACAGAAAAACTTATCAATGAGATTTATGCAGTTTCTAAAATATAATTTAGATTATCTTGGCCATTGAAATCATTCACAAAAGTAAGCTGCAGGCTCTGAGATTACAAACCCAAATGATTAGTTCACCTCCAATGTTGGCTGCCGTAGGGGGTCAAACTAGAGCGTATGTTTACACAAGCATTTGCAATGCAATAGGTCCCCCCATTTGTCCAAGTTAGAGCTATTGGTGATGTAAATGGCAATGCGTTTAACGTTTTTTCTGCAGTCGAGTGGCTGTGTATATGCATTAGCTGTTTGATGTTTACAATCAGCAGGTCTGAAAACATCCAAACAGAAAGCAAGCTAATCAAGCGGATGGATCTGGAGGAAGAAATTGAAAACAAAAATCCTGGATTCATCGCAGCGTCCGAGTTTAAGTAATTGCGTGATATGAGGCAAATTGTTTCTGTTACTGATAACACCCCAAACTGAGCGCAGCGGCAGCAAAGCGGATGGAATTCATAGAGTGGTGGAAGTGGACACTCCTCTATTTAATGACCGACTGCAAACAATTGCAAGCCTCAAAATAAGAGCACATGAAGAAGTCTCACGGGGACTACAAAAATGGGGAACCATCAAGATATTTTACTAGGCTCCATTACCCCCAGGTCCCTCCTGTCCTCGTCCCATTCATAACTATGCGGAGATGACCATCTCCCGACAGAAAAAAAGATCAGAAGAATGCTGGGACACTATCCCTGCCCCTCCCACCGGGAGTACATAAGGGGTACTTACCCAGCATTCCACCTGTTCTTTTTTTCTGTCTGTCGACAGATTGGACTTGGATGCTGGTGCTGCTCCTGCTCCTGCTGGGCTGGCGTGCACTTTTTCTCCTCCTCCGGCCCGTCTGCCTTGCTTCGCGGGCGGGGGATGTTTCTTCTGTAGTCTGCCACCCGGCCTGCCGGGCTTGCTGGGAGGCAGGGCTGTTCCAGGCTGGAAATCCGCCGGCCCTTTGTGGCTGGTGCGCCGCCTCCCGGTTGTTTCTGGGTTGCTGAGAGGAGCATCTTCCATGGCTTGGCCGGGTGGTTGCTGTGCTGCGCCCTTGGGTTTCCATCGCTGGTTCTTG
This sequence comes from Lissotriton helveticus, assembly GCF_964261635.1. NCBI lineage: Eukaryota > Metazoa > Chordata > Amphibia > Caudata > Salamandridae > Lissotriton > Lissotriton helveticus. The sequence goes on from NC_136068.1 coordinate 948,213,515, forward strand.
GTGTGGGGGCCTTGTTCCTGTGTGGCCCCCGCTTCGGGTAAATCCCATGTAGCGGTGTTTTGTTTGGGGGCGGTTGTGGTGCACTGTAGTTTCTGCCATGCTGTGCGCATGGGGGCACACGGTTTCCGCTTCCCATGAAACATGGACGGGAATACAAAAGCTGCGCTTCACTACCAAAACCCTGTAAAGTGGTGCTACTGTGCTTGCGTGTGTATGAAAGCAAACTTGTCTCCGTGTCTTGCCTTATGATACTGCACAGCCGTGTCCTGGGCTGCTTCCTCCTACAGGGTGAGTGTATGGAGTGCGGAGCTGCGGGCTCTTCCTGCCGCGCGCTTCAGCGCTTCTCCTCTGCCGGGCGCTTTTGCTCCGTGGTTGGTCTTGTGCCTCTGGTGTCACTACCGCTGCAGAATTTGGTGTTTGTGTCCTGCCATTAATGTCAAAGTATCCCCCGTGTTGGTACTTTTGCATGTTTTGCTGCCTTTACTGTGCTTTGCTGCTGTTCTTTTGCAGGAAATGGACGCTGGGGTGCTTGGTGGCTATACTATAGGATGACGGACAGTTGAAGGAGTCCTTGCTACATGCCCGGCGTCATGTGCCTGCATGTCTCCTGTCCCCTTTTTTCATAGGGCGCTGAGTCTGGTGCTGCCAAGGTTGCTCCTTTTTCACTCCCGCTTCTGCTGTTCGCCTCATTGTGTATGGGTCTGGTGGCTCGGTGGGCATCTGCATCCACTGTACAGGCCTCTGTTTCCCCTCGTGGTCTTAGGCTCAGATCCCGGTGGTCCGCTCAGCCTTTCATCCTTCTGAGGTCGTTGAGGTGTGTCATTGGTTTGGGTGCCTCTCCACATCTGTTGTTCGACGCCTCGTTGACCGTGTGCTTTCCTGTTGCACGTTACTCTTCGGGGGCTCCTGGATTTGTGGCAGTTTGCTGACCATGGGCTCTGCCTCTGTGCTTTGTTCCCATTTCTGCCCTCCTCTTCTTGCTGTGAGGGGCTGTGTCTCTGCTTTTGCACCTTGTTGGTATGGGACTTCCGCGTGGCTGGTCTTTTTCTGCCTCCTGTGCTACTTATGGGTCGCAGTTTTTCCGGCGGCTTCTTTGTTGTGGGAGACGGTGCTCTTCCTTAGAGATCAATGGATTCTGGGCGTATCCCTTGGTTTTCCTTGTTTCTACATTTTGGGGTGTGCTGTGTTTGTGTTTGTGTGCTCCCTGCTGTGTGTGCTTGCTTTGTGTCGCCTGTGGTTGCGACCTTGAGCTTGCGCTCGCGCCTTTGCTCCATGTGTCTGGGTTGTGTGTTTCATGTCTGCCCTGGGTTCTGGCCAGGTAAGTTGCGCTTTCGGCGCAGACCCATGTTTTACCGGTGGTGTTTTACATGTCTTCCCTTGGTCTCCCGGGTGGCGTGCTGCTCTATATTTATTCTTTCTGTGTGGCTTGCTTTGCTTTGCCTACACTTTGTCTGGAGGGGTGTCTTTGTTGCCTTGGACAGACTGTGTTTTTGCTTCTTGTCCCTTGGGCTTCTGCGCTTTTCCACATGTTCTTTTTTCGGGCTCCTCTGGGCTGGGCCCTGTTGTTGAGCTCTTCTCAGGTCCTGTGTTCTGCCCCCTTGGTGCCTTTTGGCTCGGGCGCGGTGGCTGTTGTGTTTCCCGTTGTCTTTCGGGCCTGGCTCTGTCTTCTCGGCTCTGGCTTTGCCTTAGTGGCTGCCTTGGGCTGTCTGTTGGGGAGGGGGCCTTGTTGCTGGTGGTGCTCGGCCTCCCCTCTGGGTTTTCTCTGCCTCGCCTAAGCTTGGACCTTCCCTGTGTCTCTGGGTTGGTGCTCTGGGGTCCTGTGTTTCTGGAGGGCTGTGCCTGTGGCTTTCCCTGGATGGTGTGCCGTTGGCCGCAGGGCCGGTTGTTGCCTCTGTCTTCCTGCTGCTGTTCTGCCTCTCATGGTCCCTTTCCATGTTGCCTTTTCCTGCACTTCTGCGTGGTTCTTGGCTGTGTCCTGGACGTGGTTGTTGTGGTCCTGGCTTCTGGGGTTTTTGCCTGGGCCCTTTCCTCTCTGGGGTTGGATTTTCTCCTGTGTGAGGTCTCCCATTGGTCGAGGTTTGTTCCCTCTTTTTCGGGCCCCCGGGCTGCTGGTTCTTGCGAGCTCTGTGGTCCCTGTATGGCCTCCTTTCGGAGTCTGTTTCCCTTGCCAATGTGCTTGGGTTGCTCTGCTCCTTCCTCTCTGTTCCTCAGTGCTGCGTGGTGTTCTGGTCGCCTCGTCGGCTGTGGTGCCTTAGTGGCTTTTGGCTTCCCCTGGGTTGTCTTCTGTTTGGCCCCTTGGCTGCTGGCTGGGCCTTTCCTGCCTGCTTCGTCTGGTCTGGTCTGGTCTCAGTGGTGCTGCTGGGTGGTCGTTCTTTAGTGCCTGGATGGTTTCCACAGGTTCTGTTGGCCTCCGTTGGGTGTCTTCTGGCCTGCGGTTTCTTCTCCTGCTTGGTTAGCTGTGGAGGGGGCTTTTGTCCCTGCCTTTCTGGTGGTTCTTTTTGCCGTTGGTCGACTTTCCCTGTGCTCCTATTGTTCCGGGGGGCTGTGGGGACTGTGTTTTGGTGGCTCCTGGTCTGCGGGCTTGTTGTTGCTTCTGCTTGTCCTTCGACCTTCCTCCCTGTTGGCTCCTGTTCTTGGCTGGTCTTCTGATTCCTGTTTGGTGCGACCTGCTCGGGGTTGCCTGGTTGTGCTCTTGCACCTTTTCTGGCCTGTCTGATGGGACTGTGTTGCGGGTTCCGGTCCCTGGCGGGTGTAGTGTTTTCCTGCCTTTGTGGCTTCTTCTACTCCTGTTTCCCTTCTTGCCTCGTCTTGAGTTTGGTTTGGGCATTGCTGGGGCTGTTTGCTCTCTGCCCTTTGCTCTGCTGGGGTCTTCGCTTCTTTTGCCTTCCTCCGGTTTGGTTTTGGGCCTTCGGGTCCTTCTGGTCCTGAGGGTTGCTTTGGCTTCGGCTTTGGCTTCCCGGCTGTGTCCTCGGTTGCCGTTTTTGCCCTGGGGTTCGTCCCTTGCGTGTGCCCTTCTTGGGTCGTGGCGGGCTATGGGATTTGGTTTGCTTGTACTTTCCTCCCTGGCTTCTGTTGCTTCTGTGGGGTCCTCTGGAGTTGTTGATCCCTCTGGGTTGCTGGCCTCTGTGTTTTGCCCCGGCCTTCTGCTTGGCTGTTTGGGGTCGTCTCTGCCTGGACTGTCTCTGCTTGGGCTTGGCTGTGGTTGTTGTTGGCTCCCTTCAAGTTCCCTTGCTTTGGTTTGGGGTTCTCCGGGTCCTTTGTCTGTCCGGTTGCACTCCTTCTCTGGTGTTCAGGGGGTGCCTTCTGCGGGCTGTTGCTTCCTGCTCCGGTTTTCCTCCGGTTTAGCATGGTGGTGTGATCATCTTTTTTCCGGGTCTCTTTGTCCTGGTTGGTTACCCTTGTTGGTTCTTGCTGCTCGGGTTTCCTGAGGGTGCTGGTTCCCTATGGTACCTTGTTTCCTTGTCTTTCGATCTGGTGGTTTGGCTACCGGGGGTTGTTCTTCATTCCCCGGTGCCTTGGTTCCCTCTTTCTCTGTCCGTGGGCTCTGTCTCGCCTTTCGGTCTGGGGGCTGGTGGTCTGTCGTCTGCTGCTGGTCCCTTTCTCTTGTGGCCTGCTGCTTTTTTGTGTGGATCAGGGGGTTTGTTCTCTGTTCGCTCTGGGGTCGGGTCATTTGCTTCCCTTCTCTTCTGGTTGGGTCCTGCCCTTGTTGGGCTCCAGGCCCTTTGTCCCAGGTTAGGCTTTGGTTGTGTCTTTGCGTTTCTCTGGCCCGCTGTTCCCCTGGATGTTTCTTTCTTTCCGTGTCCCGGGTCTGGTTGACTGGGGTTCTCGGTGCCTGGATTTGGCTCCTTTGGCCCGGTTCTGGCTTACTGGTCTGGTGGGTCTTGGCCTTTCTCTTTGGGTGGCCTCCGCGCTGTTGTTTTCCTCTTGCCTGTGTTGGCTTCTGGCTGTGCTCCCTTTGTTTTGTTGGGTGCGTGCTGGTTTGGTGGGGGTCCCTCTTGTCGGGGGCTCTGCCTGGGGTTTTGCCGGTGCTGCCTTGTGCTTCCTGCGGTTGCTGCCTTAGGTTGGTTGCCTGGGTTGGCTTCTGTTTGGTTTGGGAAGGCCGGCTTTTTCTGCTTTGGTATTCTACGCATAGTTATGAATGGGACGAGGACAGGAGGGACCTGGGGGTAATGCTCTATTACTTACCGGTAATCTTCATTACCGGGTCCCGTTGTCCTCATCCCATTCATACGACCCGCCCTCCCTCCCTGACGGCCGGCCTTCCTGTTGGGGGCTTGGTTGTTCAGGTGGAATGCTGGGTAAGTACCTCTTATGTACTCCCGGTGGGAGGGGCAGGGATAGTGTCCCAGCATTCTTCTGATCTTTTTTTCTTTCGGGAGATGGTAATCTCCGCATAGTTATGAATGGGACGAGGACAACGGGACCCGGAGTAATGAAGATTACCGGTAAGTAATAGAGTATTAGCTGTTTGATGTTTACAACAAGCAGGTCTCAAAACATCCAATCACAAAGCAAGCTAATAAACCACATGGATCAGGAGGCAGAAAGTCAAACCAAAAAAGCCTGGATTAATCATAGCGTCTCAGTTTAACCAAATTGTTTGATCTGAGACTAATATTTTCTTTTACTAATAACACCCCAAACTGGCCACAGCAGCTGCTCTGAGATGAGCATGTGTCCTGGGTACTGGTTCCCGTTTCACAAATGCAAATACAGAAACGTTACAGTTGATTTTGGCCAAGATCTCAAAGCAGCAAGGTGAACATTACACAGGTGTGGTTACTGTGATTAGAGCCTCATCAGTAAAGCAGTTAGCTGCCGACTTAGTGAAAGTGCCATATGGTTTAGTGACAGTAACAAACATAACCATGTTCCAGACCAGGCATTTTTTGTAAACACAGGGTAAGAGGCCCCTTACATACACGTACTACTAAAACTGGAAACCAGAATGAAGGGGATGAGACTTAGGTTGAGAGTGCTAATGTATCAAGTTTTGGGTTTACATTTGTGTGGAAGGGGCGGGGCTATTATGGTGGCCGGTTATGTGCACTGGGAATAGGTAAGTGGCACTGTTGTAGGGGGGAGGAGTTCACTCCTTTAATTACTAAAACCAACTGCAAACAATTGTATCCCTCCAAATGAGAGCACATGAAGAAATCTCACGGTCAACTTCAATTATCAGGAAAAGACCAAATTATTTTAGTTGGCTTAAGTAGCAGTTTGATGTTTACAATAAGCAGTTCTTAAAACATTCAAACACAAAGCAAGCTAATAAACCACATGGGTCAAGAGGCAGAAAATGAAACCAAGAAACCTGGATTAATTACAGCTTCCGAAGGTAACCAACTAGTGTGATCTGAGGCAAATATTTTCTTTTACAGATAACACCGGCTGCTACGATGCAGTCAGGTATGCTGGATGATGCTTATATATAAACTTGTTGTGCAGTCCAGACTTTGATATGGAAGTGTGTTAACTCGGAGCTGCAGTCTGCCTCCTTCCTGCTTTTCCTGGCAGTCATTCCAGCCTTGGAGGCCATATAAGATATTGACCTACAGCCAGCGAGGCTGAACGGTCACACCCAACTGCTTACTCTGAAGAAAAGGAAGGCGCACAACCTCTATTGGTAAAGCGCGTCGGGCTGTAACTAAAGTTTCAGCAGAGGTGACTTCTTTTCAAGCTGTGTCAAGGGACAGGTCCCACCCCATTCTTACTCTGAGGTAAAGAAATGCGTGCCCGCTATTGTTAAAGCGTGCCACACTGCATAAAAATACATCTTATATTATTAAAATAGATTTGGGTGAATTTCACAGAACAAAAGAAAGGCACATGGCCACCACAGTTAAAAAGAAACATAAAAACAGGAGCCGTGCTGAACCTTAAAGCGTGGAGCATGTGCACAGTAAAGTTATGTGCAGCCACCCACAATTATTATTATTATTATTTTAGCTTGTAAAGCGCCTGGTTACTCCAACCGGAGTGTCCCCACGCTAGAACACCACCAGTCCCTAACCCCCAACCAAGCTAACAACTTAGCAATGCCCTAGACTTCCAATCAGCCTACTGTCCTCCAAACAAACGCTGAAACAGCCAGGTTTTTTATTTTTTTCTGAACAGAGTTTCAGATGAACACATCCGTAGATCCAAAGGCAGATCATTCCATGCCTTAGCCGCCCAGAGGCCAAAGGATCTCCCTCCAGCTCCGGCCTTACATACCCTGGGCACAATCACTTTGGCTGTGCCCAATGATCTCAGGTTATGAGAATGTTGATATACCGTCATAAGAGGGAGCAAAAATGTAGGCCCCTTTTAATGGAGAATCCGGTGTCCAAAGCATGGGGCCTTAAAAGTCACTCTGGCTTGAATTGGAAGCCACTAGAGTTTCTTTAAGACTTCCCCCACTGAAGCCCGCCTAGGAATATTCTGAATCAGCCGTGCTGCTGCATTCTGAACTTTCTGCATAATACTCAGGTTCTTGGCAGTCACCCCTAAATAAAGAATGTTACAATAATCAAGGCGTGAGGTAACAAGAAACCTGTACAATGGTTTGTCTAGCATCAATGGGAAGAAGGTCTAAGATTTTGAGCAGCAATTTGAGAATGCCAAAGCAGGTACCAGCTACCGTGGAAATCTGTTCAGAAAAGGACAAATTATCATCGAACCAGACAGCACATTTTTTTACCTTAGCTTTCGAGACCAGAATGGGTCCCAATTCCTCCGGCCACCACAGCTGAGACTAGAGTGAGGGATGTTTACTGATTACCAACACCTCAGTCTTCCCCACACTCAATTGAATACAGCTGTGTTTCATTCAAACAGCAAGCGCACCAAGGCCGCTCTTAAAATCAGAAGCCATTCCAGAATTCTTTTGCTCCAGAGTGACAATCAATTGGGTGTCATCGGCATCAGGAGGCAGAAAGTGAAACAAAGAAACCTGGATTAATTACAGCTTCCGAATTTAACCAAATAGTGTGATCTGAGCCAAATATGTTATTTTACCAATAACACCCCTGCTGGACTGTACTTATATCTGAAATTATTGTGTGGTCCGAAGTTGGACATGGAGGTGCATTACCTAGGAGTTGCAGCACGTCTCCTTCCTGTTTCTCCGGGCATTCATTCCAGCCTTGGAGCCCTGGTAAGATACTGAACTACATTCAGCAAGGCAGGACCAGTCCCACCCCTTTGCTTACTCGTAAGAAAAGACAGGTGCATGGGCGCTATTGTTGAAGCGTGCACATTTTTTTAAATAAAACAACGAGTTTAAGCAGAGGTAACTTCTCAAGCTGTGGCGAGGGACCGGCCTCAGCCCGTGCTCATACTGAAAACAGAAATGCACAGCCACTATTGTTAAAGCAATTATTTATAAAACAATATGTTTCAGCGGAGGTGACTCCTCCTTGAGCTGTGGTGAGGGACTGGTCCTACCCCCATGCTTACTTCGAAGAAATGAAGCTGCAATGCATGCAGCAGCCACTGTTAACAAGAAACATAAAAGCAGGCACGGTGCGGAATCATAAAGCTCGGCACCCATGCACATTAAAGTTATGCATGGCCACCCACCGTGTAATAGGAGTAGGAAACTAAAGAAGTAGTCCCCAAAGGAAAATACAAACACCTGGGGGTCGATTGCGATTCAGGAAATGAATCCGTACGACGTTTCGTATTCGTAGCCATTTTCGTACAAATCGTACGAATCCGTCCGAATCGAGTAGTACGATCTGTTGCGAGAAAATACGTCTGAATCATTGCGAACCGTACAAAAATGAAGGGTAAATCCGTACGACATTGACCCGCACAGTGAACCGTACGATTCGTAAAAATGCTGTACGACCCGCCAAGTACGATCCGGGGAATGAGTACGTGATTCATACGGTAAACGTCGCGTATGAGCAATTCCTACGGAGGGCAACACTATCACATATGCACCGTACCCCTAAAATCAAGGGGTGTACGCATGGGGTGTATTGGGATGTACGAACCGTACCCCTACGGTCCGTACCCCTACGATTATGGGGTGTACGCATGGGGACAAACGCAGGGTACCCCTGAAATCCAGGGGTGTATGCACTGTACCCCAATGCACCCTACCCCTGCAATCATGAGGTGTACGCACCGTACCTGGGGGGTCCATTTCATACGCATTTTGAGGCCAAATCTGCTTTTATGGACGTTTTAAGCTCCCGTAAAAAAAGAGTTGTGCGGAGCGTTGTCGATTCGATTCGTACTTGCTGGGTCGGAAAATGCAGCTTTGATCCGTACGGACATCACGTACTGCATGTTCCGAATGCGATTCGTACGGATTAGTGAGTTGTACGGTCTCCGGTACGATTCGTACGGAGAACTGCTTTGGGTACACATCGTACTACATCGAACGTACGGGTACGGTTGTGCATACGATTCGTACGGGAAAAAAGCTACGTACGGCTAATCGGAGGGCATTTTACCGAATTGGAATCGGCCCCTTAGAGTGTAAGGCGACTGTAGGTGGCTGATGCAAAAAATGTAAGTGATGTATAGGGAGTGCCAATCAATATGGAGCCAACAAAGAAGACCAACACAGGTTTGAACCAATGGCAAGCAGCAGGTGGGATTACACTTGTATGGTGATTACAGTAGTTCTTGCAGACAGTGCATGCGCACTGCTCAGGCTTGACCTAATAAAATGGATCATGCTTACAACCCAATTGTCAAGCTGTAATGACGGATTAATACATTGCCTAAACATAAAGAGTGTATCCAAAATGCGCAGCAATGTGTAGGTTCTACAAACTATTTTTAAAGAACATTTACAGATCATTACTATTTTACATTTCTTGTCTGTTTTTATCTATTTAATCAAATGTGACTTGACTGTCATGACCAGACGTCAATTTTTACCATACTTTTTAACCTTGTGTAACTATTTTAATTCTTCATATACAATAAAATGTACTTACTTTTAGCCATTAAAATGAGCATACCATGGTCTGTTTCTAGACGCAAGGAAGAAATCAGATGAACATTTAAATAGTATTTATTTCTTCTCTTGCTGAAGGTTTGATGTTTGCCACCTTAGGACCGAAGCTGTATATAAGTATAACATCTCTAGTAGGTGTGGCAATATGGCAAAATGTACTAACTCATTGGAATCAATATGAAAATACATGATGGAGCAAGGATTTGCATGTAACGCGACTTGCTTGTACTCAACCCTCTCAACATAACGGTAATAAATTAATCAACATGTTAGTATTACTAATATTGCATTACACTACATTTTGGGTATCTAGATGAAGCTTGCATATGTGCTTTTACTAACCGTATTCCGCTTGCATTAATATGGCCGCTGCTACACGGGATTTTCTACTGCGCATGCGTCTGTCATACTCACGTGACATGACGTACTCTTTGCTTTGGAGGGAATATTTCGCTTCTGCGCACTAGAATTAAAATGGCTGCTATGTGTTACAGCATGTCAAGGCGATGCTCACGAGGTTCCTGTTGTCTCCTTCTTGGAGACGCAAGTTCCCAACTCCCTTGTGGACTAATCACTTAGCAAGATTTTAGATACTCTTAACCAAATGACTAATCACCAAGGGGAAGGGGAAGTGGACAGATAAAACAATGCACACACTGGATCTCTTCTAGAGATGGCAGCGAAGTTCTCTCTCTTGAAGTGTTCAGGGCCTCTTCTTTTGGACTCTTAAGTTGTCGCTGTATTGCATAAAATCACATTCAATATGTAGTTTCATTCCATTTAAATGACAACAAATATCAAAGATTTATTTGGCAAGTACCATTCAAGAAATGGCCCTTTCTGACACTTCCTACAATTGACAGGAGTTTTCTAATGCTTTAAACCTTTTAAACAAATGCAAGATATCATCAGTTCTAAACAGCACTGGAATGAAGTAACGTAACTTAGGTTAATGATTAGTGATTAGTTAGTAACGTAACTCTATCACACTCATCTTACCTTGCCAATGTAAGATGAAATCTTTTAAGAGGGATTCTGTATTTAGAAATGAAAAGAAGGAAAAAGAAAAGAACATGCAAGCATCCAACTTGAGGAATTGTCAATACACACACTGTAGCTTTTTAGAATACAATTCCAAATATTAAGCATTATGGAATCCTCATATTAAATGTACATCAACATTTACATTTGCCAGTGATTGTCTCTAAAAGTTGTCTGAAATAGGAAGGCTGCAGTTTCCTGTCACTGCTTTTACTTCGATTTGTCTTTGCCAATGCTTTTAGGGTTCGAATTGTCTTTTCTCAATGTTCCTCTAAAGCAGCCAACAAATGCGATCAAACATCATTGTTAAATACTCTTTTTAAAATTGAACCAAAAACTACTTGCTGCTGTTACCAAGTTTGTTTGTTTAAGCCTTCGTTGCTAAGGTACTTGTAGCGATCTTACTTTGTTTTTTCAGGATGGTCACCAGACGTTGCTGGGAGGAAGCTGAGCCCGGAGCCGATGTTGGAAGCTGTGCCGATAAAGAGGCTGGCAAGGAAGCTGGAAACCAGACGAACGCCGAGGACTTCTGCAGCAATCTCGGAACAGGTAAGGGTTAAGGGAGGGAATACTGGAAGCCAGGGGACAGGGCGGAAGCCAGACGGGATCTTCGCTAGACTCGGGGGGGCAGGAAGAGTCAGGAGGGAAGTTCAGGAACTCTCTCTGAGGCGCTGATGCAACGAAGCGAAGCGTCTTGACAGGGAGCGAGGAAGTTTTTATAGCCTGTGAGCAGGGCGTTGGCTTCGCAAGACACGTGTAGATTACATGCCGTTTGAAACGTGCACTGAAGCTTATGTTTAACGTACCTGAAGATTTTCACTTGAAAACCAACAAGCATTGAAATTACCAGAAAAAACAACAAGCTTTGCCAAAACAAAATCATATTATTCCTTAACAAGGTTTCTAATGAGCACTACTCCTCTTCTACACATATAATTGCACCAATTGTAACACAAATCATGTTGTCACAGATGAATTCTTGACACAGCATGCATGAAGCATGCACTGCTGCTTTTGCTAAGCTGTTCGGTTTGCTTAACCTTAACGCAATAGATAACAATAAATAAATGGGAATTGAGTAGAGATAAGTGGTATACAGTGCATTCATTTATTCTGTGTTCTAAAATTGTTTCTTTTCTATTTTTCATATATCGTAATCCTTGGGCCCGAGACGGTTTTATTACTCCATCTTGAAAAGCCAAACTGCACATGTCAAACTCCAGAAGGAGTTATGTCATTTTTCATTGAAACCCAGCCAAGGCACGACTTGCTAGAAGATGTTTCTGGGAAAGTCAACTCCTGACCTCTGTGAAGGAACCTGAACTAAAATATGAACTACATTGTAATCGTTATTGATACATTCACTGCCGGGTGGAATATAACATACTTGATAAAAACAAAATTGATGGGCGGGAACGTTAAACAGAATATTCAAGAGAAAAGTGTCATTTTGGTATGGTTTGATGACCTCTCCTCATCTTTCTGTCCAATCAAATTTGGGAATCTTTACATTTGCAACATTGGGGGTTGGTACACTGACCTGAAAAACAGTATAGCTAGCATAGGTTTAGCTAGAGAAATTGTCCGACTTGTCCGAATAGCTGACCTGTCACTGACCCAACGCACTCAATAGGTGATCAAGAGCAGAGGGCTGCGGAGCACTCTGTCAGAAGAATCGATAACCCAATCGGGGTTCTGGGAAGCTGAAGTGCTGGTGAAGCACTTTGTCGGGGAAATCGATAACCCAATCGGGGTTCTGGCTGTTAGCTGCAGAGAGGGAGTAGCGCAGGCATTGCAACTTAACTGCGGGAGCCAGTCTTAACCTTTGGAGGTCCTGTCCTGATCCAAGTTGGCTTTACCTGTCCTGATTCTGATCTGCACCTGCTAGCCTACTGGCGACTGCAACTTTCGGGGTTCTGTCCTTCAAATTGACCTGTGGCCAAGGTTAGTTCTTCACACCATTCCTAGGTAAATATACATTTATGTGGGTTCGTCATTAACTTGTTTCCTTATCCTCCCTTCCCTAAATGTTACATATTTGATAATAGTGCTTGCATATTATGTTCCTTCTCTTTACCCTTCCTATTGATAAAGATTGACATATGTTCCTTTTTTCCCGTCCTTTTGATAAATGCTTAGATGTTTTGATCGAATTTTATGTTCCTTTTCTTTACCTTCCCTATTCCTAAATGATCGAAATTAGTTTAATACATTTTCGGCATAGTTACATTGTGATTCTGATTTTCATAATTGAAAGTCTTTTGGCGTTTAATCTTTGGATCATGACCATTTAAGAAACTTAGATAAAGAATTTAAAACTTCCCGAGTTTGGGGTTATTATATGAGTGCAAATGGTATTATTCCTGGTTGTATGTTTTTTCAACGAACTCCGTTGTAACGCATGCCTTTACCACGCATGCATTAACACGGAATACTATTTACACGCCTATCTTTCTCCACGTATTTTTGCGTGGTGACGTCATACAAAAGAGAAAAAAAAAACGGCCGTTTTCTTCCTCTGCGACGCCGATTGCCTGACATCTCGTCTAAAGGTAAGTGGTTTTTTTTGGGGGGGAACCCCCCCAGCCCCCCTTTTTTATATATACCCTTTACCACACATGCCTTTACTATGTACCGCCTGGGTAAAAGTATGCGTGGTAAAGGCTGTCGTTGTAACCACGCATGCGTTGTAATGCATGCGTGGTTAAGGTTTTCGTTGAAACGGCCTCGTTGTAGTGGCCGTTTCCCATTATTCCTATTATGCTAACACCCTTGATCCCTTAGGACTTTAGGTACCGGTGACGTGGATTGGTAAGTCAAGGTATAGATAGGTCAAAAGTCCTAAATGAATAAAATACACTGATAGTAGAGCGAAGGTTACCTGCAATTATTTGTGAGATTTTATTTGATTGTGGGCCCAGGCGAATATTGATAAAAGACTAGCCGGGTGACCTGACCTGCGCGCTTTATCATACATGTGCTCTCTTTTATGTGTGCCAATATAGTTTTTAATATCTGTTCCAACATTTAGCTGAAGGGATCATGCACACCCTTCTTCATGCCATGGGATGATCCAGCTCCACACGAATTCACTGAAGGCAAACCATCACCAATGGAGTTATTTCAGTACTCACAATGCAGTATGCTTCACATTTAAAACAGCAACGCTATCAATTTTGTACAGGAACCCAGCAGCTAATGTAATGTGTACAGATTATGTGTGTCTGGCATAACCGTGCCTGAACAGTAAATACATTTGACTTTTTAATTCTTGTGCATATTTTAACAAGATCCATCTGGTGTACTGCTCAGACTATTTTGTTTTTCCATTTTCATCTCCACCGAAGTAGCAACAACACCTACTCCTTCCTAACTCGCATTTTTTCAGTGACTGTGTTTTTTTTCTGGTGTGTCGCAGCACATATATAAAAAACGAACATGTTTAAGGGTGGGGCGTAATGAAGGCCCATATAGCCCCTGTGGTGTGTGTGGGGGAGGGGGAATAGCAACGATTCAGAGGCCTCTCAACCTTTCAGGGATGGGCATTTAGCCCTAGAGCAACGCATATCTGTGATGTGGGAGGCCAAAGGACCCCTCTTTACATTCTGCAGGGGGGCCCATCATTTTGTGTTCTGCCACTGTTGCAGGGGGTCTCAATATTGACTTCTTGATTCTTGCAGTCCCTCTGGGTGCTGCAGAATGATAGCAAAAACAAGCATTTACGATATTGTTCCGCAGTGCACGTGTTCATCTACACAACCTGAAAAAACGGCATAAATAGTTTGTAATCCCCATATATAGAAAAGGTATGAAGTGAATTGTGAATGGTGGTTGCCTGCATCATTGTAAGCGCTGCAAGAGACAGACACATATATGTCCTATGTAGTGTGCGACCAGTGTCTTGGTCACTTCAGCAATACTAGTAAAAATAATGTGAAAATAACAGCAGAGTAGAATGAAACAAAAACATTCCTGGGCAACAGAAGTCTGTATTAGAGACCGAAAATTATTAAAACAATCTCCGTCCAGAGCATAGTGCTTTCCGTAGTTCCCTACACTTGCTGGTATCAGGCTCCTTCGGTACCCAGACACAAATTCATCATGTGTCCCACAAGCAGGTAGGACTGTGGATTTCCTCCAGGAAGAGAACAAACTCTAACTAAGAATCATTCATTTTGTGTAGCAAATTTGCAATGAAGTCCACTCTTTCCATGTTATCCTTGAGTTGTATTATGAAAGGATGCTGTTGTAGGACTGTTTTAACTACTTAGTTGTATGGGATTGGCTGGGCTAGGGTGGGGTGCTGCAGCAATCAGCATACAGAGACACATTAATTCCATGTGTATTCGCTGCAGGTGTTGCTGTCACCATAGCCCAGGACATACTTAAGAAAACAAAATATATCTTCACCTTGTACCACGTGCAAGACATAGTAGAATACACATTCTTATTCAGCATAGATTACGTCACTGTCAATACAACACACTTATTTTTCTACACATCCAATATGAGGTACCATATACGTGCTACTTAGCTTCCCTGGTACAAAGTGGAATCCCAGGAGCCTGGGTGCTGGCTAGGAGTAAGATAATCAGTGTGGAAATGTTCATTTAGTAACACCACAGCCATGATAATCTGTATTTGAATTCGGATATAAGGCATAGACTTATGTCACAAGCACACCATGGACCTGACATTCACTCAAGAATGAGGAACTACGGGGCATATTAACAGCGGCCAGTGATAATTATCGCTGGCCGTGCTTAGCGATAATTATATTATTGCAGGCTATCTCTGGTATTTATCGCCCTGGTAGCAAGTGATTAACGACGCGTTACTCCAGGGAGATAAAAATTCCAGAGATAGCGAGGTTATCGCCCTTTTGCAGGGAACATCGCTCGTTTTCCAGCGATTTTTTTCTGCAAAAGGGCGATAACCTTGCTGATACGACCCACAGGGTTGTATCAGCATAATTCACCCCCTCTGTAAGGGATGGCTAAGTCAGGATTTTAGCAGACGTTAGGTTTTGGCGAAAACCGATGTTTTCGCCAAAATCTAATGTGCGCTAAAATCATGTGGGCTGCCTAGTAAATATCACGATGTAAACATCAGAGATATTTGCAAGGTAGTCCATCTTGGGTACGCCCAGTAACGCCCACTTTGCATCTCATTGGAGATGCAAAGGGAGGCGTTGGGAAAAAGAGTGCTTACATGCCATTATGCATGTTAGCACCCTCTTCTAAATAGGGCACTGGTTTTATGTCTGCTTTTTTGGCTTTGTAAGCCAAAAAACGGAGATAAAGCCCTTGTAAATATGCTGCTACATTCTTCTAATAATTCTGTCACATCGCTAAGGCCCGGAAACCTCTTCTCCTTCCACGTTTCCTCTCCCAGGTTGTCATTGGGTAAAGTAAAGGGATGAGGCCAGCAAAGCTCCTGGGCAGTCTACTCTCTGTAGACCTAACCCAACCGAGAGTCTCTCTGCCTAACTTTCCATTTCAAGACTTGGTGCTTACTGAAGTTGAACCTAAAGACAACAGTATTTCTGAAATGATATTAAAGAAAATCAGAAGAAGGTCCTCAATATGATAAACTACTATCTGGAGGTCTACGAACATTTAAACTAACATGGAGTGATATTAGTGTTTATACAGATTGTATACAGACAATAGGAAGTCTATATATGCATACACAATTTAAGGTATAGTTATCTCTATGTATTATTTCAGTGTATTATCATTCTTAGTTGAAATTTGGGTTAGACAAGCCTTGTGGTTGGTCTTGGGTCTTTAAACGGTATGCTGCAGGATATATTGTTTGAACAGATAACGTATGAATGGGATATGATTGTGTGTGTGTGATTAGATTTGAATATGTGTGGGGTGTAGTTTGCACTGGACTGAAGAGACGCTATTCATATAAATTGATGATCTATATCTGTTTTGTAGGCAAATCATCTGCAACATTTGTTGCAAATATATGTATATGTAAAGTTCAGCATTTATATAAGTCAAAATATGCAAACAAAATACAAAAAGAAATCTACAATGAAATAAAGGACTGTTTCTCAAATTATATCCATGTAGTTGAATATGTTATTGGATTGTAAGGCTCTTATGTGTTTTTGAAAGTATAACAAATATTTATAAGTTTAACCATTGTGAATTAACTGAGTAGGTAGGCTGTTCTGTTGTTCATTGCTCATTTACCCTTCTTCTGCCTCTCTTTATCATAGTTATCAGGGGCCCTCTTTTGTTTTTCAGCTAACTTCATCCACAAGAGGTAAGGCTTCCAGATTTCCTCCCTACCAAGAAGGAGACATGGTTAAAATCATGCGTTGCCCCACTGCCTGGCTCGGAGCCAGCAAATAAAAAATAAAACGATGTTCTTGTATAGTTTTATTTTGAATTTGCCAGCACTGAGCCAGCTCTGTAGGGAGGGGTGGGGCGAGGCATGGGAGGTGGGAGGAAGACTGCTACGTGCACTCCTTAAGTGCTCATGTGTGTTTGGCCAGCCGTCCCAGGCTGACCAAAACACACATGCGCACTTCGGTTTTCTCCAGCCCAGCTGCATTGAGCAGCCTGGTTGGAGAAATTCCAAAAACTCCCTGGCCTGAGCAGGGAGTCTTTCTAGCCAGCTCAGGTCAATCTCTGTGCTGCTCTGCAGCACGTGGATTGGATGGGAGCTTGTCCTAGAGGCTGCTGGGACCAAACAGGAAGAGGAGAGGTGGCGTAACGTGGCGCTGGAGGTGCCAGCTGCTAAAGGTATGTTTTTTTTTAAAGTATAGTATTTCTAACCCCACCAACGCATGCCATCCTACGTTCCCTCCACCTGCCTCACAACCCTTTGTTTATTGTGGCCACCGCTGGCTACACATCTCTAAAATAACCAGGTATGGTTGGCATCAGAAGGGGAAGTGAAGAGTGCACCAAAGACATCTATCACCTAGAAACGCCTGCTCATCCACACCTTAGTAAGCAAACTCTATTATAACTGTTATTGTTATGTTATGTTATGTTATGTCATTAGGGACTTATCAAGTGCACGGCTACTCGATTGAGTGTCCCGGCGCTATAAATTATGGATGGGGCTAACCGTGAGCACTATCTTCCATGAGTCACACTATTGCTGAAAAAGCCAGGTCTTCAATGACTTTCTGAAAGGGAGAAGATTCTGCATCTGTCTGAGTGCCAGGGGAGACTATTCCAGAGTTGTGCTACTTGCACCTAGAAAGAGCAGCCCTCAATTTGAGCATTAGAAGATTTAGGGATGCGAGCTAACTGAAGTGCAGCTGACCTCAGAGCATGACATGGGGAATAGAATTGAAATCTCTTCCTGAGGTAGGCGACCCCATCCCATGGAGAGATTTAAATGTTAGAACCATGGCTTTAAACATAATCCTCTTGCGGATCGGTAGCCAATGCATGGATTTCAAGTGGGCAGACATCCTAGTTTTGGGCCCTTGCATAAGAATAGCCCTTGCCACAGCATTCTGAACCACCTGTAGGCGTGTCAGCATGTATTAAGGGATTCCCGGGTAAAGGCTATTGACGTAGTCCAACCTGGATTGGACTAACACCTGGACCACCATTTGTCTATGTGTTAATGACAGAAGGGGCAGGAACTGTCTAAGCATTTTAAGCACTCCTAAACATGAGCCTACCACAGCTTGTACTTGGGAGTTCATGGATAGATTATCCTCCATCTTGACTTCCAAATTTTTGACAGTCTTGACCGAGGTGCTGGAGGGGACATGTCCTATGGCCACCAATTCTGCCACACGTTGTCTAATGGGAGGCCGAAAAGTATAATTTCCGATTTATCAGGATGACACTTAAGTTGGTGGAGTTGAAACCAGGCAAACACCTCAGAGAGGCAGGCATTTATCGCCTCTTCTCTGAAGTCTGACTTCTTGTTACAGCTGAAGAGCAGTTGCGTGTCATCCGCATAAGTTACAATTTTCATTCCGTGGGCTTCAGCCAGAAGCGCCAAGGGGGACATATAAAGGTTAAAAAGTGTGGGACTAAGGATTGAGCCCTGGGGGACCCCCACCTTTAGGGGGGATGGGTGCTGCGAAAGGGGGGACCAAACCGTTTGCTGGTGATTGTCCAGAAACAAGGCAAACCATTGGAGTACCGTGCCCCCACAGCCACATTCTTGAAGCCTCCGAAGGAACAGATCATGGGGCACGGTATCAAAGGCCGCTGATAAATCCAAGAGTATCAGCACGGCCTTCCCTCCCTGGCCTAGGTTCTCTTTGATGGCCTCCCAGACCTCAAGAAGCGTGGTTTCCAAGCTAAAATTTGACCTGAAATTGGACTGACTCTGGTGGAAAACTTGATTGGCTTCAGCATAAGTGGTGATGACCCCATTGACATATTTTTCCAAAACCTTCAAGAAGAGGGGGAGCAAGGATATTGGCCTGTAATTAGAGCCTGACTCTGGGTCTGCTCTTGTTTTTTTTAGCATGGGAATTATTTTGGCGTTCTTCCATCTGTCCGGGACGAGCCCGGTCTCCAAGGATGTATTGAGAATCCGATTTAGCGCAGGGTTGATTACCTCGGCTAGTGACACCAGAGTCTTGGCTGGGTAGGGGTCGGATGGAGAGCCTGATTTGAGGGCCTTCCTAATTTCCAATGAGTTGTCCAAAGATATAAGGGAGAAATGCGTGAGTAGCGGGCTCCGTGGCTGCATAGGTGGTGTGAAAAATGCTCGAATTTCACCCTCGGTCCTGGGCAGCAAAGACAAAGTGTCTTGGATAGTTTTTATCTTCTCATGGAAATAGGAGGCTAAATGGCTCATCCAATGCTCAGTCGGAGCAAATGGCATTGCCACAGTGTTTGGAGTAAGAAACTCTTTGACTGTGTTAAAAATTTCTTTACTATGGTTGGCAGACTGGGCTATTTTGGATGGCAACATTTTTTTTTTCTCTTCTAAATCTTTCTTATGATGCACTTTTAGTGCCAATTAATATGTTGTTTTATAAAAGTTGTCAAAGTTGTTCTGCCAGGTTCTCTTCAGGCGTTTACAGTCACTCTTACTCTTCCTGAGAGCGACCGTAAACCATGGTGCAGAAGCCCACAAGACCTTGGCGGGTGGCATGGAGGGAGGAGCGAGCTCGTCGGCTCACTGTTGGAACCAACTGTCTAGACCGTCCGCATCCTCCTCTGCCCTCCTAAGGAAGGGTATTGGGTGTTTTCTGAGGGCCGTGGTAAGAGTCTCGGCTGTGATTTAATAAAAAGGTCTGAAACTGTGTGAGGGTGGAATTCCCTGGGCTTTGCTGAGGTTAGGCACCTTCTCAATCTTGAAATCGATCATGGTGTGGTCGGACCATACTAGCGGGACCGGAGTTGAGGTCACTAGTGTATCTGTGGAACAGATCTGGTCCAGAATATATCCTTTCTCGTACGTCGCTAAGTGGACGGACGGTGACATTTTAAAAAGAGCTAGTGAGTCGCGTAACCTACTAGGCTCCTGATCAGTGGAATTATCAATGTGAATGTTAAAATCACTTAAAACTAGACAGTGTTTAAAATGAATGGCCAGGGAAGAGACAGCATTACTGATAGAGTCGAGGAACTGTCCCGCAGGACCCGGGGGTCTGTAAATCAAGATGCTTGATCAGATTGTTTCACTGACACCCTGACCGGAAATCCCAAATTTTCAGCGCCCGCTATGTCCGCTGTAGAGACCATGGAGCAAGAAATTTGTTTTATAAAGATTATGGCAGTGTCTCCCCCCCCGGCCAGTTGACCGATCTTTCCTGAGCAATCTATAGCCAGGTGGGAAGGCCCGGGCGATGGTGGGATTTGATGTTTCTCTGAGCCATGTCTCTGTTTGAAAGAGAAGGTCAGGGCTGTTATCTGCGAGTAAATCGTAGATTTGGAGAGCATGTTAGTCAAGAGATCGAGTATTTAGAAGCGTGGCCTTTAAATAATCAGTCTCCCTCACAGGTTTGGTCTCACTACAGGAGGGAAATCCCCTGAAACCTCTTTTAGGGGACTCATTGATAGCTAAGTTAGAGAACACCCAACCGCAGAGGTTACAAGCCCATCTGCAACAGTCATTGGGCATGGGCGTGGGGGGTGGCAGCTCACCTTCGAGCCCAAGGCCATGAGCTGCAGCCTGCTATAGAGAAGGGACTTACCATCTTCAGGAAAAACTCCAGTGTCGGGTCCGGCTCCGCCCGCCTCCGGGATGCGGACAGGTGCAGACGTGCTTGCCTTTGGCGAGCCAGCGGCGCGCCAACTGCGCGGGTGGCACTTAACGGGTCTTATGGGCGGGGAGGAGAAAACAACTAGCAACTAGCACACTGACCTGAGCTTGCAGGCCCGCTCTGACAGGCAGACACCGCGGTCACGTGAAAATAAGGTATTAGGAAGTTAAAATCATTAAAAACTTTTCAGTAGCGCTTCCAGAACAATGTGCACAGCGCAAGTAAAGTTAAAACACAGCCTGTCTTATGATCTATCAGGCTGCAGTACACATTACCCACTGCACGGTCAGCACCTCACAGGTTTTATGGGCGGGGATGAGAAAACAACTATCATGCTGACCTGAGCTTGCTGGCCCGCCATGTCCTAACATGCTTTTGGGCATTGTGTCCCTAAACGTTTTGCTTTTTTCTCATGGGTTTTGTTGATTCTCTTTTAGTGGCCTTAGGGCTCTTAGTCACTTTCCCACTGCAAATGCAGTGTGAAAGTGTGCATGCCCTTCCTACACACGGTAGGAGTAGTATTTACCTGATGTTTTTAAAAATGTCTCAAGCCTGCCATTGCAGGCCTGTGTGTGCACAATTGCACTTATGCTCAGGTTGGCCTTTCTAAGCCACTGGCCGATCCTGAGGGGACTTTTCATTACCCCTGGGGTAAATCTTAAGGGGTGAAGCAAGTGGTAGGTGAAAGGCAGGTACACATGTCTGTTCCCTGACCAAGTAGTTAAGAATACCAATGTGTGTTGTCATAGGTTTGTATTTCCTGTAGGTTAACATAGGGGAATGGCTGACATTACTTCATGCTGCAATGATGGCTTACAGTGGAGCAGCCTCGTACTGTTTCCTATCATTGAATACACAATGACAAATCCTCTCCTTTGGTAATGAGGGATTTGTAATTAATAGCTTGGAAATGCCACTTGTAGAAATTGGACATTTCTCCACTCTAAAACTCTATGTTTGCCTTTTAGTTCAACTTCAGTCAACATCTGTGCACTCTCCAGAGACAACTATAAACATTTGGCATGCAACTGGAATGACAGATATCTGCCTTTTGAGGGCCTAGCTGGATAGATTGTAGGAAGACGTTTTGACAGTTGGCCTTCGGGAGCCAAATCATGGCCCCACTTGATATTAAGATCTGCATTCCATGGCCCCATCGCAGACAGGACTGAAGTTTAGAGGATTTATCTGGGTTTCAAATAGAAACCCTCTGAAACACCCCCAACTTCAAAGGCACACTACAGTATAGCTGCTGTTGCCACCTTTAGCTGGGTAGAGATGCACTTGAGGGGAAGTGGGACTGGAGATCCTGGAACTGCGTGTTGCACACTGCCAGAGGAATTTGTTGTGCACAAGGAGGATTGCTGCCATTGGAAGGGACTGTGTACGCTTCCTGAATAGTGGCTTGCCTGGGCTGGCTACCTGCTGCTGTGTGGCACACTGAAGTGTGTTCTCAAAGGACTTGTTGGCTTGCCCCCTCTTGTGAAGGTCTCAGGGACATCAAAGCCCTTCCGCAATGGACCCATACCATCTGCTTGTAACACCTCATGAGCGGTGCCCTCTTAAGTGCCCACATCATCTGCTGAATCACAATTGATAACACAGCACGGAAATAAGCACTGAGCCTGGAGAACAGATTGCCTTGTGTGGCACCCCAAAAGTACTACCTGTATCTAAGGAGTGTGGCACCGGCATCGTGGGTCCTTAACACATATTAGGCATCTTGGTGGTGAGCTGATTCACCTGTTGCGGGAACCCGAGTGACCCGCTTCGTCGATCGTGCAGCATCTCTTTTGTGCAACACGCCAACTGCATACTCATTGTGGGAGGTGTGTAGCTCACAGGCTGTGACTCCTGGAAGTGAGGGCATATCTGTAGTGGTGTCAAGTGCGACACTGCTGAAATTGCGCCTGTGTGTGTGACCTAAATAGTCTGGTGCATTCCATATCAATGCTCACCAGATGTGCATCATTTGCAGTGAGGTACGGGAATTGCAACTCTTCGTTGTGTGCGACTAGAATTGTCGGCTGCGACTCTGATGAACATGCATGAGACTGTGTGCTTCATTTCCAGGGGAGCTTCGGAGGAGCAGATTCATGTCCCTGGTGCTATTTTGATCGACATTTGTTTGACAGGGTGCATCCTTTTTCTGAGAGGCTCTCCTGTTTCATCCCCCATTCATTCCCTGGACTGAGCCAGGGGTTGGCAGTAATTGAGTGGACCAAGGAATGTTTCCGAGAGCAATCAGAAGCGGGTCAAGAGACTGTGTGACCACCATATGCTTCGTAATACTGGACTGGTGCTGGAAGGCACAGTGTGGAATCCTTGGATTGAATCTCTATCGCCCTCAGCCCGCTTCTGCTCCACATATCGTGGGTGAAATTTCTGAGTGGTGGACAAATTTCCATTTGTCGACCGCTGCTTAATTAGCCTTGTTACCTACCCCACCTTCTTCCCTGGGATTCTGACTAAGTGTGACTCCGGCCGCGATTGGCCTAGAATCATGGGGGAAGGTTTTATTTACCTTCAGCCCATGGGTGTAGGGTAGCCTGATGAGCTGATTGTGGAGAAGGGCTTGGGCCATGGGGTCTGCATGTGCATTATCAACTGGCCTGCCAAATATCAGTTGCACCATATTACGGTGCTGTGTGCGTGTGTGTGCAAGTGCGCTCCATACAGATCTGCCTGGTATCTGTTGCACCGCGTATCGGTGCTGAGTGAGTGTGTGGAAGTGACTGCCTGTTAATTAATTACACTGCACACCGTGTTGATTAACATGTTCATTCCTTGCCAAAAGCATAATACGTTGACACTGGCATTTACACGAGCGGCCTTGGCCCATGGTGCTGTTTAAAAGTGTTGTAATTATCTGTGTGTACATATTTCTGATATCGTTGTGATCTGGGGGCACCCTATAACTGTGTGGTATTGTATTATTATAATTGCCAGGGTGGGCCTCACTCTGACACTGTTTCACACTGCATAAGGGTGCTGGGGGAGGTAAAATAGGATCTTTTCAATATAACTGGTGTCATTTTAACACAGTTGGGCCTAATACTGCTAGTGAAATTTCCAAATGTGATTTATGCCCAGAAATACATGATGTTCATATTTTGTTAGTTAATGTGTATGATAAATATAAACTTTATTTACATACACTATGTGTGAACTCTTTTTTGTGACACCTGTGGCATATTCTCTAGGATTTATCGTCGAGTTATAGGCAATTTATCACAGCCAAAGTGGCGATAAATTTATCGCCCCATTCACAAGCTGGTGCCTTCAGCTGATATCACCAGTTTACCTGCGATAGCAGCCGCAAAAAACATCACCACAGATGACCCCGGCAACTATCGCTAATGAGATGCAGAGTAGGCATTCCTGTGCAAAAAGCTGCATCAACACCACTCTGCAACATTCTCAACAACCAGCCAGTTCGGTGATAAGATTACAAAATAGGCGATAAGGTGCGTTAGCAGCAGGAATTTAACACCTGCTCTGACCTGGTGTAAAGTCGGACGACAACCTGCACCATAAAAGGGATCCCAGCCCAGAGCCACACCTGAAGAACAACAGATGCCATGGAGCTACTGATCATGCAGCTTGCAGCCCCAAGAGGGCTACAACACCCACCGCCACCACCCCCAGGCCCACCCCACGTACTACCACAGAGGTAGCGTAGACAAAGACAGCCGACCTTCAAAAAATGCACCAGCCTCACAGACCTAACACCAGAAGATGTCATTGCCCACTACAGGCTCAAAAGAACAACCATCTGCCTCATCCTGAACAGCATTGCCCACAGGCTGAAGGTAACAACACAGCGGACAACCAACATCCCTCTGCAGACAAAGCTGCTGCCTGTGCTGCATCTGTTGTCCTCTGGTACCTTCCAACCAACAACTGCCAGTGTTGAAGAAGTATCACAGCCAGCCCTATCAAAGTTCCTCACAACTGTCTTGGATGCCATCATCAGCTTGATACCCCAGTACTTTTACTTCCCCCACACTGCGCAGGAACAGCTGGAGACCAACAAGGGTTCTGCGCCATAGCTGTATCCCTGCACGTGTTGGGGGAAATTGACTGCACATATGTCCTACTTGTACCCCCTGCCGACACAGCAGACAATTACCGCAACAGAAAGCACACGCATTCCATCAATGTGCAGGCAATAGTGGACCACTGGGGACTCTTCACCAATTTCGTCACCAACTACCCAGGCAGTGTGCATGATTCCTACATCTTCCGACAGTCCATCATCAACCAGGGCTTCCAGGATGGCACCTATGGAACTGGACTGCTCGTTGGTAAGTACCAAATGAACACATCACATACCCCAATTCCACAATCATGCAACTCCCAAGTCTGGGAATGCACACTTTACAAACTCACATACAACATGCCAAACAACATGCCCACCCACCAGACACAAATGATATATCTATTATAACTCCATGGGGTGCAACAGTAGGGTAAGTGTTGGATAGTGTAGGGGTAAAAATTACTATTCTAACTCAAGGCGGTGCAACAGTAGGGTACGTTTTGGATAGTGTAGGGGTACTTTGCATTGTAATGGTATGCGTTTTAATGCCTGCGTTGTAGTGACATGCGATGTAGTGTCATGTGTTGTAACGCCTGCGTTGTAGTGACATGAGCTGTAAAGGATGTTGCGATGTAAGGACTGCGTTGTAAGTGAAGTGTGATGTAATGGTTGCGTTGTAAAGGATTTTTCCCAATGCCCCATGTATACCAGTGCCAGATGCACTAGACGATGATGACGAATATGAGGCAGGTGGACCACTCCCCACGGCAGCTGCAGCAGGTATGACCGTAGGAACATCATCTTTGACAATTTCTTCACATGAGCAGGTCACACTGTGACAGTCCTTAGCAATCATGGGACAGTACAAAATGATCACAGGCACAGCATGTGCAAACAAATGCATTCTAAGACACATTCCCTGAGTGCATGTCACTCATCTGTACATGCACATTATTAAGATAAGTGTAAGTGCGACATGTAGTGCTACCGATTTCATAATTTGATGAGAGTTGGTGGGTGTGTCACCTCTGTACGGAGAGGATGTTTAGGGTGTGACATATTCGAAATGCCAGTTCTGTGTGCCACAGATAGTACGAAATCCCACTCTTCGGAGTTTCACATGTGTCCCAAATCATTAAAATTCGGCTGTCATTTGTGACCTACAAGTGACAACAGGAATTGATGTGCCACCAGGATGCAGGGATGCACCCTGTGACTTATGTCCCACAACACGAGCAACATGTACGTAAGGGGGAGTCACTACCCCTGCATTCGACCATGCTTCCACACTTGATTGATCATGAACATGACACGTCTGTGTGCAGGAGGTGTTGATTGTCCCTCTGCAATGTGAAGGGGAGAAGCAGTTTCACAGTGTGTTCCATGTGTGTTTCTGCATTGGCGCAGTTTACATGTAGACTGCATGTCACTGTACATTGTGGCTGTTTGTGTGGAGATGCCTATTTGATGCAGGAGAATGGACATTTGTTCTGCATCACGGATGTCGGGTTGTACTCGTACATTGTCATGTCACTGTTCTTTTTTTCACTGCTTTTCTGGTGCATTTTCCCGCAAGATGCTTGTGAATTGCAGGCCTGTTGCTGGTTATCGCTGATTTTCATATCGCAGGTTGGGACATCGCCGCTTTTTTTGCATTCGCATTTTTGCGGCGTTGCCATGATTTTATCGCAATCATTTGAAGCATTATCGTGAGACTATCACATGGTACCGCCGTGTTGAGAATGGCACGTTAACACAGCATTTTTTTCACGTGTTAGACTGCGATGTGAAGAGTTGTGTTAAGCTAATTTTGCGATAATTATCAGACGTTCTTGAGAATATCCCCCTTGGTGTATTGATTGTGTGAGAGTGATGTGCCAATGCTTTATACATTGCCTCTGTGATAAGCCTGACTGCTAAGTGCCAAGCAACCCAAGTCTTAGCACGGATTATACAGTGACTTTAATCACCCACACCTGACGTGCGTGGTAGGTTATGCCTGGCTAGGGCCTCACCTGAGTCAAACAGAATGTGCCAGTTCCAACAAACTCTACTTGGTTTTTCAGACATTACTAAAAAGAAAATTGATACTCATTAGATAAGCACTATTTTGCAGTCTTGAAATTGCCACTGGCCTACACGCCCCAAGGGAATGAAACGTGTTGAATGAGACCTTCATATGTTGTGAACATAAATTCAGAAGAACAAAAAGATTCTGCCACAAACCTACACCTCACGTCATTACTTCTCACTGCCACTGTGCTAGTGTGATTATCATAATGTATCTATTTACAATGCTTCAATGTTAACTAGCAAATAACGTCTCTTAAGAGCTGGCATCCCCTATTTTACCTTTATTTTAAACTTGAACTGTGGAGAGTGGTCCATACCCACTAGGGGGGCTGCCTGTGCTCACCTAATATCATGAATTCTATACTACTTTTAATTTCTAAAGTCCGTGTGACAAGAGGCCCTAGCTTGCACTAATCGGTTATACAGTGGGCACATCCATTTGCTTCTAGGCTTCATGCAGGGAGGACACAAAACAAAACATGACATGTTTTCTTTAGAAGACAGGCTGCACATTAAGCAGATGTCACTAGGGTCTGCACTCCTTTCAGCATTTCACATGGACGTAAATTACCCTATTTCGAGTATGCCATATCAAAACTTTAGGTACAAAGATTTATCCAGTTGCTGTTGAGGTATGTCTAGAAAGGCTTCTTATTGGTGGCTGTCTTTAATATGCATAAATTGGTCTGCCTGTCTCCTAGAGTGAGAACTAGATGGAAATTAGATAGAATATTCCTCCAGTATAGAGATTTTTACTGTTTCTTTGAGGCTGTGTTTAGGGATCTTGAATCGGAATGAAAGGTTCCAAGGCCCAGCCTTAATTATCAAGATTGAACACATCTGAAACAGAGGAAGGAGAGACTTTTATCGAGCCCCAACAATTCCATTATTGCATTCTAGTATAGCTTGAGCTCCTCTGTGGTCCAAATCTTCACCCAATATAAAAGAGGCCTTAGCTGGGCAATGTGTCCCACCCTTTTGATTGCCATGTTGAGGAACATGCGTAATAAGGGAGTGTTCTTGGGGAGGGTAAGGAGTGAACAGATAAACATGTTCTCTCTTAGAGTGAGTAGATCATTGTTCATGAGGCCCCAGATATTAGTACCATATAAGGCAGCTGATTGAGTCTTTAGTTCATACAATTCTATAGCAGGAAGAAGGGGTCTTGATGCCGTTCCCTGGTATTTTTTGTAGATGGTCGAGGCTTCGTTTCTGGATGGGGAGGGATGACAAAACCCTGCTATCCAGTGTTATACCGATAATGTCAAATTTGAAAATTCACTCCAGTTTCCCATTGTCCCAATGTAGGGTATTTCTAAATGATTTAAGGGGCCAAATTACCATGAATTTTGGTTTTGTTGCATTATTCTACAGACACTTAGCTGCAGGAAAAGTGCTAAAGTTGTCCAGAAATTGCTGCTGTTCCAAAAGATTCTGATAGATTTAGAGAGTATTTTCTGTAAATAAGAGGGCAGTGACACTAACACCTTCTAATTTAGAAGCGTCAATATTAGCTTATCAAATGGCTGCTATGACGTCATTTACCAAAAGGGAAGAAAGAGTAGTGGCCAGCACGCACCGTTTTCTCACTTCTCTGCATATATGGATTTAGCAAGAATAGGGGCCAGCACGCACTCTTGTCTCACCCCTCTGCATTTTGGGATTTAGTCTGTCAGTTGCCCCTTGGGACACCATCACACTTAGGCATAATTATCTTGATCTAATCTTATTAGTTGGCTGAGAAAACCTTGTAAATGTAAATTGATACTTGTATAGCGCACTACTCACCCGCAAGGGTCTCAAGGCGCTTGTACGAATACCGCTGTGGAACCCATCCTGGCTTTTCCCTGTGAGGTGACCACTCCTGGGCACCCCCAAGGTGGAGGCCAGGCATCCTTAGCATTGTGGGGGCAGTTGTGGAGATTAAGCAAGCTATTGTCCAGAGTCACAGAGTGGGACTCCATGATTGGAATAGGCACCGAGGTGAGAATTATCAGGTCCGTGGAATTTTGAGCCCAAGACCCGCCGAGGCGGGGAATTGAACTCTGGTCCCAGGCTAGACCTCTGCATCAGGGTCTGCTGCTCTAACCATTGAGCCACACTTCTCCACCTTCAGAAACCCCTAAGTACTTTAGCAAAGCCCAAAGCAATATCCTGGGGATTAGGTCGCAGTCTGCTTTGAGGTACACAAAAGCTATATATAGATGGCGTTCTTTCAGCTTTGTGTACTTGCAGACAATAAGGAGCAGACTCAGCACTATGCCTGGGCGTATTTCAGTGAGTTTTGTTATGCTGAACTCCGCGAAGTTCCGCAAGTGGAGGAGTGTAGCGCGAACTGCTATTTGTGCTGGTCTTCCTGCTGCTTGGGTAAAAATTCTACCCGAGCGGCAGCTGACACTTGCGAACTTATCATTCGTGACTGCGAGCGGGGGAAAAAATTCTGCTGCACTACGAGAAGTAGAGTTTTCTGCACATCCCGAGCTCCACGGAGCACTGAGTGCAGAAAACTCTGCAAACTCCACGAACGGAGTGGATTTCACCACCCAGGCCTACTCGGGACTTGGTCTATGGTACAGATATTGGATGTCAAAGCAGCCTTGTAAGGAGTCAGAATTTCTGGAATATTAATCCAGTCATTCAATTTTTTTCAGTAACTGTAGAAGTCCAAGAGGCTCATTGACTGGTAGTTGCAGGACTCTTCAGTACCTCTTTTAAGAAAAAGATATTACCTCCACATTTTTTCGGTTGTCGGAGATCAGTGCTCCGGAGACTATGGCATTACCCAAGCTGTTGACAAATGGGAACTCAAACTGACAAGTCGTGGCACAATTATTCACCAGGGATTGTTTCTGGTCCAGGTGCCTTGCCCAGTTTGATCGCAACAATAGCTTCCCTAGTTTCCTCAAGTGTGAAATGTAAATCTAAAGGAGTAACATCTGGGACAGATGTGTGAGTAAATGCATTATGCTCGCTGGGTGCATATTCATATAATTTAGTGAAATGATCCACCCAGACTCCCAGATTCAAATAGCAATCATTCTGTGAGTCAGAGCATATGCTCCCATGAGCAATAATTTTCTAGAGTGTTCTGTTATCGCCAGACCATGCAGCCACCACTAAGTAACTCCTGCTAACACACTCATACTTACCCCATGAAGACCTTAGTGTCTTCTTATACCTGTTCCTCGCTACATGGACCTAAAGCAAGGTTTTGATTTTCAATGCGGTCACCAGGTCTTTTTTGCCAGACTACAGTCCTTGGTGTACTACAGTTTGCTGTCAGTACCATGAGCCCTAGAAGCAGGGTGTTTCCTTTTTGGGGATTTAGTCTAGAAGCAAGGTGTTTCCTTATTGGGGATTCAGCCAAAATCAGTTTTAAGGAAAGTATGGGTTTAGTATGGGTATCGATTATTGGGACTCAAAGGGCGTTGGTGGGGTTGGTGCAGCCAAATCCATCACAAATAGGTTATATAACTCAGTTAAGGTCTCCACTGTCCCCTGGATTGAAAGCCACAGGATCCCCAGTGTTGGCATTATGGTTAGTATTATGGTCACAGGATGATTTTTGATCCAGCATCCCATAAGTTTGATATGTAGGGGATATTGGTCACTCTTTTCTCTTTCATCTACTTTAAAATCCTCCATTCTATCCCAAATGACACCTTGATCAAGATGCTATCAATTTTGGATCTTATTGGGCCTCACCTGAATGTAGGTGCACTCTGTTTATCTGATATAGACGTGCCATTGCATGGCCGCAACCCATTTGATTTTGCAGGCGAACAATCTGCATATCAGCCACTGAGCTCATAACATATGATTTGGTACTAAGAGAGGGTATGCCTCAACACTCATCATCTTCTTCTGCGACCAAATCAAAGTGATATATTGGTTCAATATCGATGTTTGGATCTCCACCTATACCAATCATATCCTTGGGATTAATACAGCTAATAAAGTGTTGCAAAGTGGTTAGGGTTGATGAGTACTTTCTCCTCGGCCTACAGTAAACATTGAACAGATACATACAAATCCCCCCTGATATGTACGTTTTTAACA
Organism: Lissotriton helveticus; assembly: GCF_964261635.1. Classification (NCBI taxonomy): domain Eukaryota; kingdom Metazoa; phylum Chordata; class Amphibia; order Caudata; family Salamandridae; genus Lissotriton; species Lissotriton helveticus. The sequence continues at coordinate 948,243,905 of NC_136068.1, forward strand.
CAAAAATAATCAGAGAATCAATACTCAAGACTCCAATGCATGGATTTAGATCAATTTTGTTCCAGGTCAGGAGACCCCCCAAAGCCCTGTCTAAGGTAAAAGGCAATGCAATGACATGAAAAGTAGTGCTACTGGTTTTAAACAAAGGTTCAATTGTCCAGGTCTCTTGGAACATACATATATCGACTTGCTCACACTGGCACAACGAAAGTTGAGGGGGCCCCTTCATATACCTCCTTATTTACTATGGAGCTCTCAGGCCTGAGTATGGTGCTAAGGGGGCCCCCTGCAGCTCGGATTCCCCCCGCACCACAGGGGCTGTGGGGGCCTGTGTTACTCCTCTGGTTGCTCAATGTATTCCAAGTATTATTAATTTGGTCAGTAGGAGAATACTGTATGACTGTTTCCACCTGTCTTTGAGGCAATTTCGTAGGAGGTGTCGAGTCTTTATTTTGTCTATATATTCCCTTTGCTGGGGCCGGGTTAAAAGTAGCTCTTATAGCCTCATAAGGATCACCCTGTTGGGTTCCCAATTTTGGTAACATTTCAGTAGCACTGGTTACAAGGTTCTGACACCTGCAGTCTTGGCCATTCAGATGTGATAAGAGTTCGAAAGAGTTTTTGGAGGGGATATTGAAGATTATTCGGTAAGGATTAACAATGGCCTATAGAAATACCTTAGAGGGAACGCCTTCATTTGGCTTAGAGATAATGTCATCCAACTTAAGTGCCGTAACAGCAGTTGGACAATCAAGGGGTTTCTTGAAATTCATTAATACACAATCCCCAGGGGAATCTGTAGGATGGCTGCCCAGCCATGGGATTCTTCTCGCCAACAGAAATTACTGGGATAGGTCCTGGGACCATCCAGCATTGGTTTTCAGCAAGTAAGCAGATTTATTGTTCAAAGCCACACAATATTCGCTAGTTTTGGGAGATAATTCAGGGACATCTTTGGGACAATAAAGTAGGGTGTACATTCTGGCAAAAGTTGGGAATATCTTGTGTGGTGTCTACCAGAGTGGATTATTGAGTTGACCCTTCCACTACCTTCTACCTGGTGTGCCCAATTGTAGTTTTGGGCGTGTACCTCCAAGTTACCCACTAGACTCAGGCTATTTGCAATTTCAGGCAAGCAGGGCTGTTATGCTGGGGTGGGGGTGAGTTATTCCTAGCCTGAATCCACTTCACAATGGGGTGTAGTGGCTTGATGATGGATGAGGATCTGCTTCCTATGAATGTGAGTGGCGGGTCCTTTTTAGCCTCTAATTTTCACTACATCAAACCAAGGCGAGCAACTAATGAGGCAAGTTACATTTAAAGTATGTGCTCGAATTTCTCTATACAGCTGTCTATGAAGTTATTCATACACTGTAAACTGGGTGCTTGGAGACCCTTATTTATCTCGTGGGGCATAGGTGGGGTGAGGGAATCGCTACACTGCTGTTAGCGCTTCAGAGCACGTGTTGAAGATTCTTTCCCTTTCTTGGGCTCAAAGGTTGCTGCAGGATGTAGTTCCACCACAGCCAGGTAGATTGCAAAGCAGGAGTGAAAGTGGGCAGGGAAATCTCTTTTGGGGAAGCTTAGTTAAAGATATTCTAAAATGCACCCTCTTGAAGGTTGATAATCATCCTCTAGATCTTCAAATGACCTGATAGTTCAGTTTTTGTAAAACCTTCCAGACACCTAATGCCAGAATGCATCCAATTAATGGCAATTAAGCCATAGAAAATGTGCGCTTTATAAACAGAATGGGAGGCATTCAAGGTCATATTCTGTGGCACTGCATAAGGACTTCAGATGGTGCAGAAAAATCTTTGGGCATGACATCTCAAAATCAGAAATGTCATTGAGGAAATTAGAAAAGGAGGCTGTAGATGAAGCAAAAAGGCAGCTGTCGGGCCTGTTAATAAGGAATGTACATTCTTCATTGACAGACTGCATTGCTTGGATTACATAACATATATAGCTAGGATACACTCCGAAATTGACAATACGGGCAATTTATTGGCATGTTTGATGAGGACCAAGCATAGTTGGATACCAATAATGGTGGCCGGAACAAATGCAGCAGATGCAGTACACTCAGGAGGGGATCAGCAGAGTGTTTTATGGGTTTTACAAAATGTATAACTCTAGTAGAAAATATAAATTAGATGACAATATTTTGGATCTCAATGGACTTTCCAGCATGGACTGAAAAGCTAGAATAGAACTTGCACAGCTGATTTACACACAAAGGATTACAAGATTAAAGGAAGATCTTGCAGTGAAGGCCAAAATAAAAGCACAGGACACAGATGTACTTCCAGTAGAAGTCTATTACACCCTCCTGGACAGGTTGGACCCCAAATTAGAAGCACTATGTAATGCAGAATTTAAGAAGGGATGTCTGCCCCAATGGCTCCAGAGGAACTAAAAGCATGACGGAGGAAAATAAGGAGTAACCACCCAGAAAAGCTTAACACCCCCTGCCATCGCTATTAAACATAGACTACAAACTTTTCTGATGAGTCTAGCCAGATGGCTAATGCTGCATACTACTAAATTGGTACACCTAAACCAAAATGGGATGCCGCCTAGTTGGCGCACATCTCTGTCCATCAGAAGTCTGTTTCAGGTTATGGAGGAAGCTTCCCATTGCTCACCACAGAAGCGGGCCAGATTCAGTGATATTTATAGTAGACCTGGGGAAAGCGTTTGACTGCTTACAACGCAATACTTATTCTGGATCTATAAAACTCCAGGGCTTAGGAAAATGTTTGTGAGACTGCCCTGCTGCTAAATACAGATCCGTCTGCAATAGTGGAGTGCACAAGGGTGATATCATTTAGCTCTTTATCATGTGGGTATAGACTCCTATAAGGGTCATCTTCTGTCCCCTTTATTTTGTCATTTGCAGTGCAACCATTCACTGCCGAAATGAGAACAGAATGGCACTGGTGTGGGGACTAGGGACAGATGAGGACTACATGCAATATCAGTCTATGCAGATGACATGCTGTTAGTTATAAATCATGAAGCAGGTAAGGTAGCAGGGTTACAAAATGCAACCTATTTCCTATCAACTTTGATTTGACACGAGGCCAGGCAAAAGCAAACATGGATATTAGCAAATAGGAGTAGGTCACTTTCTGATACCTTGCAGACAGATTTACCACGAGTACCTAGACACACTGGTCTCAGTAAAACTATGACAGCTCTGAGAACACAGATTGCCATTTGGAACTTTTACCATTAGCTGTACCAGGTGGGATAGCTATTGCTAAAACAGTGATCCTCCCTTGCCTGTTATTTAATGTTCCTTAAGGTAGCTAATTCAAGATTTCCTTGCCTGTACACACTACCCAAGATCCATAAGCAAGCACCGTACTACCTGGCAATCATCTTGGATATTATTTAATTAACTGAGAAGCTTTCAGGATATGTTGATATATTTCTTAGACCATCATTTGTTAATTTAAGTTGCTGTATATGTGATACACAGCATGTCCCTAATTTCAAGGATGTAATCTGGGAAGAAGGAATTACACTGATGATACTAGATATAGTGTCTCTTTATGCTTACATTAATCAGGAATTGGATCCACATGCACTTACATACTTCTTACCAGCAAACTTTATGGAACGCACAAGCATTTTATTGTAAATTACTGGATGTCAGACAGTCTTTTGGCAGGGTCCCCACAGATTTTGGCTTTCTGCTGCTGAACCCATTTGTGTTAGCATTAGGACTCTGTGCCCTTTTTCCTTGCTATACAGTGGAAAAGTGTTTGTGTTCTCTCCCTACAACATGGTACAATTAGCTTATAACTAATTGGCACATTTAATGTACTTGTAATGGTGATACATCTATCCAGTTGCCATCTATCCAGTTGCCATAAAATAAATGCTACTAAAGCACCTGCAGCACTGATTGTGCCACTTGCTAAAATTGCCTTTCAAAACATGTCTCAGGCGAGCAATTGCAGCCTGTAGTGCAGTTTTAAACTGCCATTTTAACCTGGCAAAATAAACATTTATGTATCTGAAATGGTAGAACGCACCAGGTGATGAGACTTCAACATTTTATAATGCTCAAAGGCAGTATTTTTTTGGCGTGCCACCCTGGAGCACACTCCATCTGTGCACGCATGTATATTAATAAAGAAGATGGGGCCTCAACAGGTCCCCCAAGCCCAGGAAGCACAGCCAGCGGATGTATTTGATAATTCAAAAAAATTCAAACAATCTTTTCTCTACTGAATTCAATTAATCCATTAGTAATTCATTTTAAACTATGCATTTTTGTGCCTTAAAGTTTCAATCACAAGTTCAACGAGGGCCAATGCAGGCTTTTCTCCATAACACATAGTGGCTCACTACTCCTTATAATTTCATGTAGATGATATTAATCCAATGCATTTCAGGCAAAATAACCTTTCTCATCGGTAACAACACTAGAAAAATCAGTGAAAACCACATATAACCAGCACAAAGGCCAGCATGCTGTAATTTCATATTATAAACATGAAAATATGTAATCTATTTACTAAGATATGCTTCAAATGCTTAAAATAGCACCTCATCCAAAACATGCGTTTGTGAAAAGTAAGAATGTGCATGGCTGGAGATAAGCCTGGATAGGCACTTATTAAAGTTGTTGTTGAAACATTGGAGCACAAGAAAGTGGGTTTAAAATGGATTACTAATGTATGAAAATGTATTAATTGAATTCAGTTCAGAAGAAAATATTTGAACTTTTTGGGATTATCAAATACATCTGCTGGCTGTGCATCCTGTACAAAAGGGGGTGGTGATGGAAGGAGCATCTGAACCAATCAAACACTCACACCCAGTCAAAAGATCTGGGTTTGATCCATCACCGTTCTTTAGCCCACTCTGCCACCCCAGTTCAGACATGGCTATATGCAAATCAGTCTGACCCTGTGCCTCATGGGAACAGTCCAGCCCGAACTGCCAAGCCATGCCTTCCCTGGACCGGAAACAAGCTTCCGCGGACCGGTTTCTGGCATTACAGCTGTCTTCAGCCCTGCTTGCTTGAATCCAGTAGCAAAGTGAGCAAGGGACTCACGTCTGAGCATACCCTGCCACACTTATGGCGGCCAAAGCGGTACAAAACGGGGTGGTGATGGACGGAACATCTGAACCAATCAAACACTCACACTCAGTCAAAAGATCTGGGTTTGATCCATCACCGTTCTTTAGCCCACTCTGCCACCCCAGTTCAGACATGGCTATATGCAAATCAGTCTGACCCTGTGCCTCATGGGAACAGTGCAGCCCGAACTGCCAAGCCATGCCTTCCCTGGACCGGAAACAAGCTTCCGAGGACCAGTTTCTGGCATTACAGCCGTCTTCAGCCCGTCTTGCTTGAATCCAGTGGCAAAGTGAGCAAGGCACTCACGTCTGAGCATACCCTGCCACACTTATGGCGGCCAAAGCGGTACAAAAGGAGGTGGTGATGGACGGAGCATCTGAACCAATCAAACACTCACACCCAGTCAAAAGATCTGGGTTTGATCCATCACCTTTCTTTAGCCCACTCTGCCACCCCAGTTCAGACATGGCTATATGCAAATCAGTCTGACCCTGTGCCTCATGGGAACAGTCCAGCCCGAACTGCCAAGCCATGACTTCCCCGGACCGGAAACAAGCTTCCGATGACCGGTTTCTGACATTACAGCCGTCTTCAGCCCAGCTTGCTTGAATCCAGTGGCAAAGTGAGCAAGGGACTCACGTCTGAGCATACCCTGCCACACTTATGGCGGCCAAAGCGGTACAAAAGAGGGTGGTGATGGACGGAGCATCTGAACCAATCAAACACTCACACCCAGTCAAAAGATCTGGGTTTGATCCATCACCGTTCTTTAGCCCACTCTGCCACCCCAGTTCAGACATGGCTATATGCAACTCAGTCTGACCCTGTGCCTCATGGGAGCAGTCCAGCCCGAACTGCCAAGCCTTGCCTTCCCTGGACCGGAAACAGGCTTCCAAGGACCGGTTTCTGGCATTACAGCCGTCTTCAGCCCGGCTTGCTTGAATCCAGTGGCAAAGTGAGCAAAGGACTCACGTCTGAGCATACCCTGCCACACTTATGGCGGCCAAAGCGGTACAAAAGGGGGTGGTGATGGACGGAGCATCTGAACCAATCAAACACTCACACCCAGTCAAAAGATCTGGGTTTGATCCATCACCGTTCTTTAGCCCACTCTGCCACCCCAGTTCAGACACGGCTATATGCAAATCAGTCTGACCCTGTGCCTCATGGGAACAGTGCAGCCCGAACTGCCAAGCCATGCCTTCCCTGGACCGGAAACAAGCATCCTAGGACCGGTTTCTGGCATTACAGCTGTCTTCAGCCCGGCTTGCTTGAATCCAGTGGCAAAGTGAGCAAGGGACTCACGTCTGAGCATACCCTGCCACACTTATGGCGGCCAAAGCGGTACAAAAGGGGGTGGTGATGGACGGAGCATCTGAACCAATCAAACACTCACACCGAGTCAAAAGATCTGGGTTTCATCCATCACCGTTTTTTAGCCCACTCTGCCACCCCAGTTCAGACACAGCTATATGCAAATCAGTCTGACCCTGTGCCTCATGGGAACAGGGTCAGACTGGGAACTGGGGTGGCAGAGTGGGCTAAAGAATGGTGATGGATTAAACCCAGATCTTTTGACTGGGTGTGAGTGTTTGATTGGTTCAGATGCTCCGTCCATCACCACCCCCTTTTGTACCGCTTTGAATTGAATTTGAATTTGAAGGGATTTGTACAGCGCTCGTACACCTGGCGGTTTCTTGGCGCTAACCGGCAACAGCTACTCAGCGAAGCGGAAAGGGGAAAGAGGTGAGCATTTAGGATGGGAAGGCTTGGGTGAAAAGGAAAGTGTTGAGATCTCTACGGAATTGGGGGTACTGGGTGCAGGTTCTGAGGGGCAAAGGGAGAGAGTTCCAGAAGGCTGGACCTGTGGTAGCAAATTTTGAACCACCCCACTTCTTCTGTTTGAAGCGGGGGACAAAGAGGAGGTGGTGAGAAGTGGATCGAAGGTCTCGTGAGGGAGTGTAGGAGGGAGGGAGTGTAGGAGGGAGTGTAGGAGTGAATGGCCGAGTTAATTCGCTTTGTTCGCCATAAGTGTGGCAGGGTATGCTCAGACATGAGTCCCTTGCTCACTTTGCCACTGGATTCAAGCAAGCCGGGCTGAAGACGGCTGCAATGCCAGAAACCGGTCCTCGGAAGCTTGTTTCCGGTCCAGGGAAGGCATGGTTTGGCAGTTCGGGCTGGACTGTTCTCATGAGGCACAGGGTCAGACTGATTTGCATATGGCCATGTCTGAACTGGGGTGGCAGAGTGGGCTAAAGTACGGTGATGGATTAAACCCAGATCTTTTGACTGGGTGTGAGTGTTTGATTGGTTCAGATGCTCGGTCCATCACCACCCCCTTTTGTACCGCTTTATTCACCATAAGTGTGGCAGGGTATGCTCAGACGTGAGTCCCTTGCTCACTTTGCCACTGGATTCAAGCAAGCCGGGCTGAAGACGGCTGCAATGCCAGAAACCGGTCCTCGGAAACTTGTTTCCGGTCCAGGGAAGGCATGGCTTGGCAGTTCGGGCTGGACTGTTCCCATGAGGCACAGTGTAGTGTAGTTCCTATCTTCCCAATAGGCTCTGCGCATTGGAATAATACCTACAGCAGTAAAGGCCTAGGCCAGACGTTAACTAGGTCTACTACTGTCGATACTAGACGTAAGTTTTGGGTTTGCCAGCGTAGCTCAGAGTTCGCTAGAAACTTTCTCGAATGTTCAAGGAGGAATTAACTTCCCTGATTAGACAAGAAGGGATTTAGTTTCTGACAACCATAGAACATGACAACTTTGCTCTCCCCTAATCAAGAGTCAATCTCGAGAGTCGTGTGAACAAAAGGCAAATTATTTTACTCAGTCAGTACGTGCATTCTTAATCTCATCAGAATGTAGAGAAAAGGAAGAGACGGGCGTGTTCAATAAAAGGGTGTTATTTATTGATCAGTCTCTTTTCTCATACAAGAGAAATGGATCGATATTATTGCAATACTTATAGTTAAGTAAAGTGCATACATTAAAAGCAATAGTATAAAGTAATACTGTAAAAACATTGATATGGTTTCTAAGCCATATGATGTTTAAAATGAATAAAATATATTTACATACACATATACATTTGACTAAACGTACTCAACTGGTGTTTCTAAATACGCCTACCCCGTGTACCTGACCTAAGCCTAATACGTGGGCGGGAATAGAAAGTTACAGTTTAAGTTAAGTTTGTTTTTGCCAAGTGAATAACTAAAGAATTCTCTGCGAGGGGTTATTCATTTCTGTACCTGGAAGTTAGGATGAATGAGGAATGGTATCTCTCTCTCTGGTCTCGATATTCCAGGCTGCCTGCGAGGGCTACCCAGAAACGCCGGTGCTGGATTCTCGGCAGGAGAAAGCAGCGTCTCTCAGCGCGTCAGGAAGGCGGGGCTGCTGCCAGCGGGGTCTGCTCTGCTCTTGGCTTCGGCAAGTATGGCTGCTCCGTCTCGTCACCACGCGTGTGTTTGCATAGGGCAAGATCGGTAATATTTATACCTTTAAGGTGCCGAGATTGACGTAAGGATGGACATAGATACGTCAATAAAGATGTCATACGATTTGCTCGTTAGCACATTCTTTTACTAAAGTTCTCGGTGAAATCAAAACAATGGCCGCAGGGTTTTGCCCAGGTTGTCATAGGTTTGATTTGTTATGAGAACTCCGTATGCCTTATCAGGGGCTGGAGGAATATCGCTTGTCTAATTAGATCGCAAGCGTTATGACCTAATCAGATAACACGTTCCTGTGCCGTAGTGTGACTGCGTCAGATAACGGTATCTGCATCATGGGGAATTTCTGCCTCATGGGCTGACTGCTAGTTAACTTGTTGGTTTGTTTAACCAGAATAGGGTCAGGAATAGGGGGATCGATTCAGAACCGATAGGAATACATGACACCCACTCCACGCTAACTATGGACATATTTACTAATCTAGGCATAGTATAACATAGTACAACATACTATAGAGTAGTGTGTATACCTTACCACCCCAAAATACATAAATGCATTTTGAAATTTTCAAATATACTGGAAAAAATTGCAGACATATATATATGGTATGCACTCAAGCTGTAGAAAAATGCCAAAGTAATCGCATTTGTATACATTATTGCTTATTTGGTATATGAGAATTACACATGAAATGATTTCTGACAGAAAAAAGTTTCGAGACCATTCCATCACAGAATAAAATATCTTTATGAACATGCCAGCGGGCAGCTAATGTCTATAAGCTATCTAAAAAAAAATTTGTATTAGAAACCTTAGTTCTTTAAGAATAGTCCTTACTTTAAGCAGAAGATAGTGTCCCGAAAAATATGCAAAAATATTTTGGGGCTGCTGGAAAAACTGCTGTCCGTGAACTGGAGCGAAAATGTTCATGTGACTTTATTTTAAAAGTTGAAGGCCGAATTCAGGGAACGCCGTGTGCGAGCTTGCTCAAAAGTTTCTATTTCTGTTCGGGTGAGAACATCATATCATTTAGGCTTTCGAAAAAACTGTCAACAGCTTCCTGGGAAAGTTCCACTAACTCGGAAATAGGTGTAATCATGCATTCTTGCGCATGATTGTCTCCATTGACATTCTGATTTGCATTACTGACAGAAGGTCGTACCTGTTCGATGCTGCTTTCATCTTGAACTTCACTACCCATCAATCGTAGTGGTGAAGCTTCCACGAATGCCGTCATCAGGATTGGTAGCCTTTGAGGGCAGCACAAAGCATGAACCTTGATCGGGCTCAACAATGTTTCTGCATCCATCGGCGCATCCGATTGTAGCGTCAGACAGGTGTCTAACACGCATTCTTCTCCGCATAGCAGACACCTCAATACAGGTAAAACACATCTTTGCCACATTGGTCGAAATGATAGAAACCAAGTCATGTTCAGGTCTCTAAGCCGGGAGAGTCCCAGGATTTTTGATATCCGGTCCCGGTATCCAATGGCTAGGATTGTTTCTTCCCTTGTCGCAAGAGTTTTGTCTGTGACATGGGTTGCCATAACGAAAAATAAGGACTAAGAATAGGATTCCTGCAATTAGTCCCAGGATCAGGGGAAGTCCGCCAAAAATCGAATGGACGAAATCTGGAAAAATACCCAGTATGGCTTTGAATGGTGTTAATGCCATCGAAAATACTGTCTTAAATACCTTTGAGACCCCATTGGTATCAGAAATATTTAAGATTTCATTCAGGATTTCCGCGAAATGTACGGGGGAATTAGTTGATAATAATGTATGTATCTCTGCAGTCGTCCTTGCGACTTGTAGATCATACGTTTCTTTTGATGACGAGAGCCTGGTAGGCGTCTGAAGAAGGACTGTTTTCATTCTGCTTAAAGTATCTATTCGGATAGAAGTAATTTTCAAATCGGGCCATGCCCTTGCCTCCCTGTCTGGGAAGGAGCTGGGGAACAATGTGCGTCCACAGCACTTGACCTTCGCAGTAGTAGTTACTAGATAAGGAGTCCCGGGCATAAGACTACAACATCTGCGGTCTACAATAAGAATGTAACTCCCATTATAGAGTCTTTGAAAGAATGGTTCTATTTCTGTTGCAGGTGCGCCTTGCTGGTGACATGAAAGGTTGTATGAATTCCCTTCACAGGCTCCATGCAAACTAATTCCGTTACACAGAAGCGTGCCGCTTAGTGACATCTCACAATTGTTGCCACTAAGAAACACTTTCTGTCCTTTATTACCGACACACGCATGTGAATAGGGCAGGTTCCAAGTTGTTTTAAGGTACCCCTTTCCCAATTTCTCGTACATGCCAGCCTGTATATATTTTTGGCAGTATTGAAACCTGAAGGTTGAGATTGGAATATTTATGATTCCGTGTATTATCCATTCACTGACAGGTCGTTCTGACATTGTCATTGGTAATCTTTCTAGTTTTTCAATGCTCAAGATTGTATAATCAGCACCCTTTTGTGCCATACCGATTTGTCTATCAGTAAGGTTAAAGATTTGGAATAGTGACGTTGTGTTGATTAAACGCCAAGGCACATAGCCTGAACGCAGATTTTGTAACGTCCAGCCAAGATGTACAATAGAACGCAATTGTGACTGACCATGTTGTAATAACAGTAAGTCTTGCGATAATATATCGATTGCTGACGACACAATGCTGTCCAATGAAAAAATTCTGGAGGACAGAGTCATTAACCCATTGTCCACTACAGAAAGTGATTTTTCCAAATTAATACGGTCAATTTCCCGTATTCTCTCTGCTGTTTCAATTTGAGTAACCTTCCAGGCCTCATTGTATGCTGCATATACAGAGGCTGCTATGAAACGTTTTTGACGCTGTTTGCGTGGTCCCAAAGTGAAATCACGCAAGTCAGCACCATCAGTAAGTAAAGTTAGGTGTTGCTTAATTTCAGCCAGTGTGGAAGTTTGTAGCCATTGAAGGCATAATTTGCCCACACTGTAGGTGGTAATTATCCCTGGGTGATGTCTTTGAGGATATCTAGGGTCTGGCCTGTTCATTTTGAAACCCTGTGTTTTGTTCAGGAATCTGTCTTGACAGTTATTAGTATCTGTGGGCCAGATCAACCACTGTTTCCAATTTGGATGTGTTCTGTTTTGGTTTAATATATGGTTTACGTCTATCTCTTCATCTGTATCAGAGTTATTGCTTAACATTGTTGGCTTTGGAATAGACGGTTTAATTAAATCTTTGATTTTGGCTAAGCCAAGACAGGTGGTCTGTTGAACAGTGTCATTTAAAAATATCATTTGTTCTGGGATCATGCAGGCTCTAAACAAAGCTTCTATACCCTGTACTTGCCATTCTTTTGTACCCCAAACACTTTTCAATTCAACATTTTTGTCCCAATAATCAAATCCAAAAGTATTCATTTGTTCAAAAAATGAGTCTGAATATAACAATTTTGTGTTGGTTATCATGGTTTTGGTTCCTGTCTTGTTTGACATTTTAAAATAAAATGTTTCAGCATTACTTATGTTAACCTGAAAAATATGAATATTTGTCGTAAACGGTTCTTGAGCTCCCTTTTGGAGGTGTTGCACAATGTTCCCATTGATTATAATTTAAAACATTTCTAGGTTGTGCAGATCTATGTAAAAAGTGGTTACCATAGTGGTTATAGCAATACATACTGTCATAATTTGTAGAACCCTGCAAATAATCATGTTTGGTAAATTTAGCAGACATTACTAAGTCAGACATCATGTTATTAATGCTTTCGAAGTCCCAATCATCAGCAAATGAGTTTGGTTTTGCAAAGTCACTCAATGAGATCTTAATTTGGTGTGGATATTTCAGGATCTCGACCGGACCATAAATTTCATAGTCAGTGTTGTCCCAGGCTACCCCACCAGGTATTGGATTGGCTGTGAAGTTGGCTGAAGAAAGTTCTCTTTTCTCGACGTGTGAAGATGTGTGTGGTTTGAGGATCAAGTTGATTTTCTGACTTGCTGTGTCCATTTTAGCATATTTTCCCTCAATGAAGCGTCCCAAAGTAAGTACCATGATGAGCCAAAGTATGAGGATAAATGCACCAAAACCCACCCAAAATTCAATCCATGGAGAAATCAGATATGTTTCTTTCAGTTGTTTCAAAAGTTCCTTAGCTTTGTCTTTAAAGGATTTTGATGATGGCAGTGTCTTTGATTCACTGAAGCCTTCAGAGGAATCATCGAAGTTTATGAAGTAGCCGGATGCAAGTCTGTCAATTGTTCCAATTGGTTCAGGATTTTTGTTTCTTGCATTGTCACTTGGTACTTCATTATAGAGTGGTGTGTCTCTGCTAAATGTTTTTATTTGGGTATTCAGAGGTCTTAGTTCTATTGCATTGTTGCATAGTCCTTGTTGTTCTTCTGTAGGCGTTTCAAATGTGATGAGCCTCTTCGTTAGGACCTCTGTACTGGTAGCAAACCTTGGTGTTCTGCTACTTATTGGGAGTCCACTTGGCCTACTGTTTGTTATCGGCCACATGTTGTGGTTTTACCAGGTCGATGGATACAACTCGGTTCTCCTTTTTACCAGCAAGTGGCGGTAGTACAACTGATCTTGTCCCGTTGACAGACAAGACAGGAACTGCTTTTCTGTAAGAAGGCCCAAATTCCTTCTTTACCGCGATCTTTTCCCTGACTAGATCCCCGACTTTTGGAATCCAGACAGGTCTTGCTGGGACAGGTGGTTGTTCTTCAGTGGTTGTTGGCTGTTGTTTCAACTTTATGTTGCTCAGGTCTTTTCTTGTTTTGTTTAAGTCCTGCAAAATAGCCAAACGGTCTTTGATATCAAAGCTTTTTTCTTTCACCACTGAAGTCTGACTATCAATGTCAGAGATCATCATCCTAGTTCCAAATAATAATTCGTACGCACTGAATCCCTTCAGAGAATTTCTTGGCAAGTTATTTAGACTACGTTGGACACTTATTAGATGTTTGACCCACCCAGCTCCCGAACCTAATACCTTTGCCGTTATAGATTGCTTTATGTCACGGTTTTTTCTTTCAACAATTCCGTTCCCCTCAGGGTGAAATGGACAAGAGTACCGCAATTGCACGCCCATGCTGACCATGGCCTCCTTATAAGCCCGAGAGCTAAAAGCAGGACCATTGTCTGAATGCAGCATGCCAATTGCGTATGTGCCGATAAAGACTCGCAAATCTTTTATAACAGTTCTGGCGTCAGCCGTTCGCTGGGGCCACATCCATATGAATCTCGTGCATGAATCCACTGCGACCAAGATATATTTATAGTTACCATCCCTTTGTAAGGGACCGCAGTGGTCTAGATAAACACAGGCTAATGGTTTATCCGAGATTAGAAGGGGCGTCTGCGCTGGACGTCTCACCGTTGATACTTTCATTTTTTGACATATTTCACATTCTAGAACATAGTTCCTTGTTTGTCTTCTCATTTGTGGCCACCAGTACCTCTGTTTTAATAATGATACTGTGGCTGAGACGCCAGCATGAATAGAAGCAAGCCCTTCATGTGCCGCTATTATTAGTCCTAACCTATGTTCCATGTTTGGAATTGCCCTATCCCCCACTCCAGGGATTCGAGCAAAAGGAACATTGTTTGCATCAGTTATGTATGAGTATTTTACTGGAAAGCCTTTAGGGAGTGGTTCTATCGAATCCTTTTCTGAAGCGCTGACAGCTTGTAATATTTCGCTGTCTATTTTTGTTTTTGACCGGGTGACGGCAGCTACGGAAGCCGTTTGCACGGCTGCCTTCGCGGCCTCATCAGCCAATGAATTCCCTGCAACGTGAACGCCATCACGTTGATGACTCAGTGTATGTATCACGTGAGTCTTTGGTAGTTCTTTTTGTAAAAGAACTACTTGTTCCCAGAGCATTTTATGCTTGATTGTTCCACCTTTCGCATCCTTGAAACCATTCTGAAGCCAGATCTGCAAGTATTCATTGTAAGATTGAACGCAATAATACGAATCGCACACTATGAGTGTGGGGAATTCTCGATCGGTATTTTCAAGCGCCATCTTGAACGCCAGTGGTTCAGCTCGCTGAGCTGTACAATCTCCTAAAGATTGTGTTTTAGTGATTGCTGGTCTAAATTTTCCTTCGTGCCAACGACCTTTAACGATCGCGCACGCAGCACTGTAAGCTTGCTTCCCCCCACTGCGGGTTGTGCTGATCCGTCTGTATATATTATACAGCCGTAGTGGTCTAGAGGCAGAATTTCGGTTGGCGGAGGACATTCAAATTCATATTGGAGAAATTCTTGTGTTTTTAAGTAAGGATCAAATTCGTACACCACGTCTGTTGCAGCAAGAGAATTAGCCCATTGTATCCATCTCGGATGGAGTGCTTTAGCATTTGGAATGCTTGCCTTTGTTACCGCCTCTAGGGCTGGTATTGGTGTCACGATTATTATTCGTTTACCTTGTGCCAGGGCTCGTTCTTTTGCTATAGCTGTCTGTGTTGCTGTAAGAATTTTTTCCGTTGGGCTAAATTTCATTTCAGCCTTAGTGTACAAGTGTGATTTGAATGCAATTGGTACCTTTTCCCCCTCATTAGAGGTTAGGTATGTGAATCCGCATCTCCCTGGGATGACTCGAATCACAAGATTGCGTTTGTTATCACGTGTTTCTAATTTTGTTTTAATTAGCATGTCTGTTTGTAAGGATCTCAGAATTTCTGTGTGTATTTGAGTCCAATTGGATTTTTTAAAATCTGGTTTAATTAGATCATAAAGGGGTTTGACCCTTTCTGCGTAATTTGCAATGTATGTTCTTCCGAAATTTAGGAAGCCTAGAATTGACTGTAGGTTTTTTAGTGTTCTAGGTGCTTGGAGTACGGCACATTTCTCTAGGAAATTGTCAGTCAGGCTTTTGCCTTCACTTGATAATTCATATCCTGAGAACAGGACTGTCAGATGGGCAATTCTGGACTTTTTAAAGTTGAATTTGTAACCCTCTGCAGCGAACCCAAGTATTATGGTGTTCACTCTTTTCAAGTGAGTCTCCAAGTCATCATCTGTTAAGTAAATGTCATCGACATAAGATAATGCTTCATCATCATATAGATGAAGTAATTCTGTTACTCTCGCTGAGAATACCCCCGGGCTGTTCTTGTACCCCTGGGCTAACCGACAGAATTGTTTTTGAGTGTCATTTACTGAGAATGCAGTTAAATATCTGCTCTCTGGTGCTATGTTTTGACAAAAGAATACATTGGAGATGTCCAAGGTTGTTTTGTATTTTTTGCGCACTATGTTATTCATTAGTGCAGCACTGTGTGAGTTTTGCACTGCAAAAGTTTTGCAACATGTGTTAAGGTGTCGGTAATCCAAAACTAGACAATATGAATTGTCTGGTTTGGAGACCGGAAACAAAGGGTTGTTCATTTGTGAGGTGCAAGTTTCAATCACCCCCTGGTATTCTAGCTGATCTAGTATTTCATTTACCTGTTTTTTAGCTTCTTGCTTAATTGGGTACTGCCTTTGTGCAGTAGGTTGTGATTTTAACTGGATTTTGTGAGGAGGGGAGTCCTCATCCCATCCTACATGGTTTTTATATAAAGCAGGTGCTAGAGCCACTGCCCACTTTCTAGCAAGTGTGTATTTTTTATGAATTGGGATATGATTCGAGAAGGCCGGCATAATTACTTCTTCGCCATGAGGGCACTCCCTGACAAACTCTGGTGGCCAGTCTTTTTCAGCTAGAAGGATATCATAGCCCTTGGACAGATTATCCCAAAATAGTCCCCTTATTTTCCTAGTCTTATCTCCCTCTATACGTAATGTTATCTCGTATATCTTGTGAGGTTTGCTAACCCTGGTGTCTGCAGTTTCCACTTGAAGATATTCATTCGTGTCCACTGTCTCCAGATGATTCATAAGGACTTTGCGAGCTATGCTCACTTCTGCTGCGCTGTCTAGCATTGTCTGAGCCCATTCTCCGTTTTTCAGTTGTGTCCTCAGTATTCTCGGCATTGTTAACTACCTTGATACTGGCTACCTTCTTTTTTGGAAATTGTAATTTCTTTTTTAGCTGAGCAGGTTCCTTGTCTTTGGACTTGGCGTGCTCTTCTCTTTGTTCTGATCGTCCTCTTCTTTCCGATTTCTGCGAGGAATTCTGAAAAGATTGAGAGGGACGTGTATCAATGTCTTGATATCTATCAGGCTTCTTTATATTATCCCTATTTCTAAGGTTATATCTTTTCCCAGAGGGGTCACTCTGGGGTGACCTGTGTCTCTGGTTCGGAGATTTCTCCCTTCGCCTAGGAGACCTTCCTCGGGACTGGAATTTCTTTTCTTTTGGATTGGATTGTTTGTTTCCATCCCAGTTCTTTTTTGGTGAATTATTATTAAAAAATATTTTTTCTGGACTTTCAGTCAGTTGCGGTTTTACTGGTATTCCACCTAAACTATCTCTACCTAGTTCCTCATAGGATTTTTCTATGATTCTGGCAATTTCAGCTGGTTGGTCTGCTATATCTGTCTCTTTTAACCTCTGGCGGATCGCCACGTTGGCTGCTTCACCTTTTATGTTGGCTAATAATATAGCCGAGACCTGCTTGAAGTCTTTCAGTAATTTCATACCAAGAGTTAAAGCGGGCTCTGGACCGTATTCGTCTTGAATTTGTTTTAGCACATCTGGTATCACCGAAATGGATGGAACACCGTGCGTTTTTGTGTAGATGGAAGCAAAGACTGTACCCCAAGTGTCACAGTCCTCTATGTGTGGTGCGATTCCCATTGGGAGACAGATAGTCAGAATCCTGTGTTTTTCTAATGGGGTGGTGTCAGGAAACACCGCCTCTATTTGGGTAATTTTCTGTGCCAACCAGAATGGTATTTGTTCCCGTTTAGCCGGTACTTTACCTAGGCAAGACTGGATGTTCTGTGGTGTAATTTTATTTGTGTTCCCCTGGTGAGGGGTCAGCTGTGGAAGTTTAATCGCTGGCTGAATTGTTGAAGTCCGCATCACATACTGAACTAATTGTCTATGAATTTTTATTAATTGTTTTAGTTGTACTAAAAGATCTGCTGCAGGCATTCTTTCGAAGTCTGGATGTGGTGTGTATCCGGCTAGGACCGGCCACGTTGCTCCTGGTCTACCTAAAGGACCGAGCCTGGTGATGTGATTATTATGTTTTAGGGCGCCATCAAATAAGAGCAAATGCTCTTGGAATTTGAGTGGTACTTCCACCTCCTCAAAAGGAGTGTACTCATTAGGAGGTTCCTCTATTTTGTAATAGTGGAAGTACTTTGTTACAGCATTAGCTGCTGGAAAATGTATCCATGAATAATATACCTCTGTCTGCCGATATTCGTGTGCCTCAATTACGAATATGACTGTGCCACCTCTAGGTGTCAGTCCATTTTCTATAAGTTTTAGAGTTATAGATCTCCTTTTGATGACCGGAATGAGTATTATATCCGCGTCTGCTGCTTGCATGGTAGCATCAGCATCTGCGAGTTCAGTTGCTAATCTAACTGCCTCTCTTTCTTCTTCATTTTCTGACATTTTACTGTCCTGAAGGTTATTTTGTTTGTTTGCAGATCAGGTTTCTTATGGAAACAAAGATTAGATGCACAATATTTTGGAACTGTTTATCCTTCAACGTTGACTATACCAAGAACCATACATAGGAGTTCCCTCCTGCGAGGTTTTGGAGGATATTACCTTTCACCCACTCCAGATGTCTTTGGAGTATTGTGGGAAAAGGGGTCTGAGTGAGAAAGCACGACTGAGTTACTCTAAATGTCTTACGTTAGTTTTATCGCCCTTTCCAAACGCGTTGGGCGCCATGTAGTGTAGTTCCTATCTTCCCAATAGGCTCTGCGCATTGGAATAATACCTACAGCAGTAAAGGCCTAGGCCAGACGTTAACTAGGTCTACTACTGTCGATACTAGACTTAAGTTTTGGGTTTGCCAGCGTAGCTCAGAGTTCGCTAGAAACTTTCTCGAATGTTCAAGGAGGAATTAACTTCCCTGATTAGACAAGAAGGGATTTAGTTTCTGACAACCATAGAACATGACAACTTTGCTCTCCCCTAATCAAGAGTCAATCTCGAGAGTCGTGTGAACAAAAGGCAAATTATTTTACTCAGTCAGTACGTGCATTCTTAGTCTCATCAGAATGTAGAGAAAAGGAAGAGACGGGCGTGTTCAATAAAAGGGTGTTATTTATTGATCAGTCTCTTTTCTCATACAAGAGAAATGGATCGATATTATTGCAATACTTATAGTTAAGTAAAGTGCATACATTAAAAGCAATAGTATAAAGTAATACTGTAAAAACATTGATATGGTTTCTAAGCCATATGATGTTTAAAATGAATAAAATATATTTACATACACATATACATTTGACTAAACGTACTCAACTGGTGTTTCTAAATACGCCTACCCCGTGTACCTGACCTAAGCCTAATACGTGGGCGGGAATAGAAAGTTACAGTTTAAGTTAAGTTTGTTTTTGCCAAGTGAATAACTAAAGAATTCTCTGCGAGGGGTTATTCAGTTCTGTACCTGGAAGTTAGGATGAATGAGGAATGGTATCTCTCTCTCTGGTCTCGATATTCCAGGCTGCCTGCGAGGGCTACCCAGAAACGCCGGTGCTGGATTCTCGGCAGGAGAAAGCAGCTTCTCTCAGCGCGTCAGGAAGGCGGGGCTGCTGCCAGCGGGGTCTGCTCTGCTCTTGGCTTCGGCAAGTATGGCTGCTCCGTCTCGTCACCACGCGTGTGTTTGCATAGGGCAAGATCGGTAATATTTATACCTTTAAGGTGCCGAGATTGACGTAAGGATGGACATAGATACGTCAATAAAGATGTCATACGATTTGCTCGTTAGCACATTCTTTTACTAAAGTTCTCGGTGAAATCAAAACAATGGCCGCAGGGTTTTGCCCAGGTTGTCATAGGTTTGATTTGTTATGAGAACTCCGTATGCCTTATCAGGGGCTGGAGGAATATCGCTTGTCTAATTAGATCGCAAGCGTTATGACCTAATCAGATAACACGTTCCTGTGCCGTAGTGTGACTGCGTCAGATAACGGTATCTGCATCATGGGGAATTTCTGCCTCATGGGCTGACTGCTAGTTAACTTGTTGGTTTGTTTAACCAGAATAGGGTCAGGAATAGGGGGATCGATTCAGAACCGATAGGAATACATGACAACAGGGTCAGACTGATTTGCATATGGCCATGTCTGAACTGGGGTGGCAGAGTGGGCTAAAGAACGGCAATGGATTAAACCCAGATCTGTTGACTGGGTGTGAGTGTTTGATTGGTTCAGATGCTCCGTCCATCACCACCCCCTTTTGTACCGCTTTGCTTGCCATAAGTGTGGCAGGGTATGCTCAGACGTGAGTCCCTTGCTCACTTTGCCACTGGATTCAAGCAAGCCGGGCTGAAGACGGCTGCAATGCCAGAAATAGGTTGTCGGAAACTTGTTTCCGGTCCAGGGAAGGCATGGCTTGGCAGTTCGGGCTGGACTGTTCCCATGAGGCACAGGGTCAGACTGATTTGCATATGGCCATGCCTGAACTGGGGTGGCAGAGTGGGCTAAAGAACGGTGATGGATTAAACCCAGATCTTTTTACTGTGTGTGAGTGTTTGATTGGTTCAGATGCTCCGTCCATCACCACCCCCTTATGTACGGCTGTGCATCCTGGGCTTGGTGACCTAATGAGGCTCTAGTGTCTTCAGTAAAATAAACCTTTTGTCAGGCCTAAACATCCCTTTTTAATACTCGTATGTCACCCTTATGTTAAGCCATAAATGGCTCATAGAGCAGGGGCAATATATTTAGAATGCCGGACATCTGGATTTAGGTTTCATATGTCCTGGCAGGGAAAAACTTCTCAAGTCATTTTTCGCTACTGTGAGGCGTATATCTCCCGTTGACTAAACTGGGGTCACCTTATTACATTCAATAGGAAATAACTTTGGATTGGGAGCAGAGATACTCTGTTTAGACTCAAATGATTTGTAATTTAAAATCCTCATTAATGGCAATGATGACTTTTGAGTACCGGTTCTGAAAATGCCACTTTTACAAAGTTAGAATTTTCTTGTCCCATGCCTTCTGCCAGTATCCTGGCTGGACTGCAAATGGCCCAGCTGTGAGATTTGTGTATTCCTCCTAGACAATGACACAAAAGAGGACTATGTGTGGGCAAAATAGCTCATCCTGCCAGGATGGATGGGGGTTGAGCTGTTTTCTTCCAAAATTATACTGCAAAGAGTTTGCCTCCAACACACAGGAATCTGACACTAGTTTTTTTGTCACTCCAGACAACTTGGAGCCTTGACAGGGGAAGGGAAAAACTTTCCAGAACCAGATGTGGGAGGAGTATAGGGAATACCCCCAACTTTATAGGCTGGCACCAGGTATAAATATTGGACCTCTTAAGTCACTCTTCAATAAACTCCTGGACCTGTAGACATTATAGAAGAAGGACTGTCTTGGCCCCCCGTCAGGGAACTAGCCTGTTGCTGCCAGAGGACTGCCTTTCTGCTTGAGGACTGCCTTGTTCCCTAAGAACCCCCTATCTTTTTATATAATTTGGTACAGATCTGATCCTCTCCAATATGGTGCCCCAAAAAATTGATTTGTGGCAATTGGTTAGTTTCATTGTCTGCTGTAATGGACATAATATATTTACCTGTTCAATCCCTATGACCACCAATGTACATATTCAGGCTCAGCTGTGTGTTACTCTCAACTATGACACCATCTACTTTGATACATGGACATCTTGTTTACCAGTTCATTGGCTAATAGCCCTTTTTTTATATATGTGTGCACAGGCATGACACTCTCTAATATGGCAACACCGTCCCAGTTGATTCTGATGCATTTCTTTACTTTTTTAGTCCATTTTCTATGATTAATTACTAGCATATTAATAGCTGCAATACAGGGCCAAAGGAGAACACTAATATATATGGCATTTCAGGACTACTGGCTGTGAAATTGGTTATATCACCGACCATATGTATAAACTATCTTATGCCATTACCAGGAGTGAACACTTGCTTTCATTGCTTTTGCTCAGTGCTCAAAAATTAATCGGGACTTTGAATATTAATACAATCAGCGTCGGATTCGTAACGATTTTGGAGCAGCCTGGGGGCCAGATTTGGGTGGTGTCGCTGTTGTTCGGATACAGCCAGCGGCCCAGTGGGTGTCTGAGTGGCCTTTCTGCAGGCAGATGGGCGCTCATTACCTCACGTTTAGCAACAGGCAGAGGTGTCACTTTCTTTCTCTCCCAGGGTTGGCCCATTAATGTATGCATACCTAGCGGGGCAGGGGGCCTGAGCAGAAGTGGCCTCACTTGTTTTCAGTCACCAGTGTAAACAAATCCGCGCCTTTTTCTACCCCCCCCTTTTTTTTAAAATAAAATTTCGCCGAAGCAGTGTTTTGAGGAAAGGCAATATGCAAATGTGGACCACTTTTTTTTTGCGTGCCCGGGCCGATTTTGAATCCCAATACAACCCTGTACACAATGGTACTCATTCATATTTTATTTAGGCGCACATCATTCTTTGAGTAACGTTCAATTGAACCCTAACACTGCTGTCCCTGATTAATGTTCTCCTACTCTGCTTATACAGTACTGGTGTAAAACGTTTAATACTCTTAGCAATAAGAAATTGGGAGGTCCTATTGAGACACCCACTGTCATTTTATAAATGTACTAATCACAATAACGAGTTGCATGGCTGAACCTACAGCTTTATTTGCAACAACAGGATTTTTTTTACAATACTCTTCTCGTTTTTATTGATAGTTGGTTTGTTGTACCTCAGGTTAGGTGTACTAACCGACCCACATGTTTGTAACTTGTCTTCAAGGTGAGAACAATACTTTTTTTATGTATTCCTTTTCATTTAATTGAAGACACTTTTTGTATTTCTACACACATTGGAGATTATCAATTTTCACCCCTCACTTAATCCTTCCCAGGTCACCGTCCCCAGTTTATCAACCACATTCCTCAAAAGGAAATTCGGAACTCATCGAGGTGTCACCCGTGTTTTTTTGTGAATTGTAGAACTGACATGACTATTCTGAGAATTGTCGGTATACACTTTGTTTCTGGATTGGCGTGCAAGCACTGGATTTACTATATACTGATTTACATTGCATACACCTGCTGGTTACTTAATCCCAGAGTGTATTGTTAATCACTTATGGCCGACACACCAGCATGAACGGTTTATAAATCCTATGGTAACCTCGCTTTAGTGAAACTATCTGTACTGATTACACTTCTGAATATACTTTCTCAAGCCCAGATGAAGTTATTTGTAATTTCAAGATGACAAAACACATGCTGGCTGGATAGAACAATAAATATTTAAAACTTGAATAAAAGAAGATTTTGTGTGTCGGACCACTGATAACATTTTGTTGATTTGTTTGGCATGCTCGCAATTATAGTTAACGCTTTTGAGACTTCTTTTTCATATTCGGGGAACATTTGAATAGCTATTCCTCCCCCCTTGCTTTGCAGCCTTTTGTGAAATGTAATTGCTAATAAACACTTTGACATCATTTGGAAACGAGTATACTGACTACACTCTACACACCTAACTGCGTACTATAGACTAGCAATGAATACTGTTTCAAGGAATTAGGGACTAGAGGCCCAATTTAGGTCGCCAAATACCGGTCGGTAACGGCCGATTTCGGCCGTTACCGACCGGTATTTGAAGATGGAGATGTAGGGGCATGTTAAAATACAGATTCGGTAATTTTACCGATTCTGTAAAATACCGAATCGGTAAAATTACCGATTCTGTATTTTGACATGTAGGTAGCACTGCAATCAGTGCTACAGGGGTCTAATAATTCGTTATTTACCACCAACTAGAAGCTGGTGGTAAATAATGAAAACCTTTAAAAAGCATTTTTTTTGCTTTTTCAACAGTGCCATGTTGCAGATGTATGTCTGCAACATGGGCACCCATGCACAATTGAGGGGTGCAACAGGGTGTCAAAGTGACACCCTGCCACCCTTCAATGTTTCCCCCAATTACCGAATCGGTATTTACCGATTCGGTAATTGACATTCATTCCTATGGGCCTACAGGCCCATAGGAATGAATGGCAATTATCGAATCGGTAAATACCGATTCAGTAATTACCC
Organism: Lissotriton helveticus; assembly: GCF_964261635.1. NCBI lineage: Eukaryota > Metazoa > Chordata > Amphibia > Caudata > Salamandridae > Lissotriton > Lissotriton helveticus. The sequence goes on from NC_136068.1 coordinate 948,267,624, forward strand.
AATCATACCAATTCTGTAAAGAAATCAGTAAAATTACCTAAATCCCGATTGCCAGTTCTTAAATACCGAATCGGTATGATTAGGTATTTAAGAATCGGTAATCTGGGATTACCTACATCGGAACCTAGATGTACAAAGCATTTTTGCTGTTGCAAATGGCCTAATTTACAGAAACAGGCTGCTAGCAACAGCAAAAATACTTTTTGTAATGTGCAAACTCTAAATAGCGATTTGGGAACTTGTTACCGAAATGCAGTTTGGATTTGAAAAACGCAAACAGAATTGCTCTTTGGAAGAGGCATGTTCAGAGCATCCCTTCCAAATAGGGAATGTGAATGGTATGTAACAATGTTTTATGACTGCAATGCAGTCGCAAAACGTACACACTTTACCGCCAATTCAAAGTTGGTGGTAACCGATTCACAATTGCGAAGGTGTCCTCAAGTGCCCCCTTCGCAAATGTTTGGAAAAACAGGTTTAAGGCGCTGGCAGGGTTCCCACAGACCACTGGGTACTCTTAAAACATCAAATTAAACATTTCATTTTTCTTTTTAAACGCATCCCATTTTTCTTTAAGGAAAACGGGCTGCGTTTGAAAAAAAAAAGATTGCTTTATTAAAAAGCAATCACAGACATGGTGGTCTACTGACCCCAGCAAACCGCCATCCTTGTCATGGCAATGAACCCTAGTGGGTTACAAATTGCGACCTACCTCATTAATATTCATGAGGTAGGTCTACTTGCCACTCAGTACGACTCGCTATTTAGGGAATAAGGGATAGATAACAGCTTTGTGCATTTGTAATAGTGATTACTAAATAGTGATTCGCAAAAATGTTATATTTTGGGAGCCGTTATTATTACTGTTCATACATTTAGCCCTAAATATTCTATTGGATGACTTGCTATGGAACATGGGCGGGCACAGAGCAGCACTAAGTAAGCTGAAACCCTCAGTAGATAAAGGAAGCCTTGTACCCTGACTCTGAGGAATATTATCAAGTTACATAGTCGTAGTGGCTGGCCCAATGGCTCAGTGGTCACAACTTAACAAGGACAGGGACAAGCATGAAGCGTCAAAAGTCCTCAGGATGTCCAAATTGTTTTTACCTAGTTCGAAATTGTAAGGTTTCCACTCGCATAGTGAACGTCAGATTTGTTAGTGTGCAGGGCTGGCTATGGGGTGGGGGTGGGGGTGGTTAGCCCATTCGTAAATTGAACTATAACTAGCAGTGGGACAATTTCTAAAATTGAGAGACATGCTATGAGCAATTTGGGGCCCCTGACTCCAATATCAGTCAAATACTCATAATCCTTAAGATGAACATGGGACCTTCAATGGGGGGCACACTTTCGCCTATGCCTTTACTATCCTTTAGTAAAATACTCCAAAAGTTTCTTAATTGCTGAAAAATAACTGTCAGTTTAAAGCACCCTCTCTCAATGTGTATTATTTAAATTAAAAAATGAACTTACTGTATGAACATCATTCGTGCTTTTGTTTATTCATGTTTTTCTTTGGATTATGCCTGTGCTCTTGTGCCCCTTAAAGAAGTCATACAACAAAACCTTATTCAAAGTTTATTTCCCTGTTGTTAAAGAAATTGTTCTAACAAACTGACAGGTAAATCATAAAAGTACTTGCACTTCTTTCACTCACTGATTTCTCTGTGTCTCTCTTTTCGTATCTATTTCGCCCCTCCTTCACCCTCCACACTGCGAACAAAGCTCCAACCACAGGTGATGATTCCAAAGTGACCCCCCCTCACCACCTTCCCACCAGCTCCTCATTAAGGAATGAAACTCATCCGCTCGGACTGGAAAAAAGAGTTTAATTATACAAATCCAGGCTGGTGGTTTCTGCGAACAGGGGCAGAATTTTAAAAAAAAAATACAATGAATAAAACATGCCATCTGTTCAAAGGCACATTCATTAATTAGGTACTTCACACTTTTGGTTTAAAAATATACATATATTTATAAGGCACTGCAAATCCGTGAACATACCTAACTCGGTAAACCGTAAGAAAAAAGGGCTGAGAGAAATCGAGTCTCCAGTATGCAATTATCAACTTTTTAAGGTGGCAAAGCTTTTAATTTGGAGGGGTGCGGGGGGGGGGGGGTGAGGATGGAGAAGCGGAGAAGAGTGGTGTTACACAGCGCTACGCCGCTGCATGAGTCAAAATGTATGGGTGTGGGTGAAAACAGCCGTCTCAGCAAGGGCTTGCTTACTTTTAAATAACTCAAAATAAGTTTGTTTTGGCGATTAATTAAATATTGCTCTGTTCAGATAACCAGAAAAGATAGAATGACATAAATCAGTGAGCAATGGCAACATCCACATTTTGGGCTATACAACAACATCACACTTGCTACAATTTTCTAATTGCTGGTAACAATTTGTTTCAACGTGGGAGGGCTAGAAATGAATATAGGAAAAAGGCAAAAGAAAGAGGACAGAAAGATAGGAGGCGAATAGGCCACGATACACGATGGCATGCGATACTTCGCATGCCATTACAAAGCTGTCATTACAACGACCGCGTTGTTACATCACATACTATTACAATGTAAGTCGTTACAACGACTTTCTGTAGGAGGGGTGCTGGATTTTGGAATAGTATAATATACTATACCATCTCCAGAGAGTGCAACAACAGAGAAGGTTTTGGATATTAAATCCAACACCTTCTGCCCCCTACAGCACGTCATAATGACTTGCGTTGTAATGGTACAAATTGTAACAACGCACTCGTTGTAATGACTGTGTTGTAATGGCATGCGATGTATCGCATGTGTTGTAAACGATGTTTCCCATGGGAGGCAAGAGGCTGATTGTGTCAAAAGCCCTCCAGTACTAGCACATATTTTAGTATTGAAAAGAAAAGCTAAGAATGAATCAGTTAGAGGTAGATTTTTAAACTTCTTTTATTGGGGCCATTCAGTTCCTATTATACAGATCAGACTTAGTAAATGACAGAACTATACCTTCCAGTTTGACTTTATCCAGACTTCTTTAAGTGTAGCTAATAATACCCAGATGCCCTCTGATTTTTTAGATGCTGATTTGTTTATCTGGTTGACCATTTGTGGTGTTTAACAGGTCTGACTGACATCTGACACAAATTCATAAGGAAGAATACAATGAAAGTCAAATCATAATTTATAAAAATGATCAAAGGTTTGACCTCCAATGGGACAAAGAAGCAAACTTGTCTTGCCAACCTTTGCTGAACTGGTTCCAATATAAATTCAAATCAGACAAAAGGCCTGATTTCAGTGTTGGTGGAGAGGGAACTCTTCATCAACATTATGGTCCACCCGCCCAATTTAGAATCGGAAGTAGGTTTGATGACAGTGGAGACCGCTTGTTTCAGCTCTAGACAAACCCCTTCAATGGCCCTACGGAGTATAGTCCATAGGTGGTTTGGTTATATGTCCACCCACCTAATTTAGATGGGTGGACATACAGACAATTTTCAATGCCTATCACTGCCAGTAAAAAAATGACACTAAGGGGCATTGAAAACTGCTCAATGCCCGGCTGGCCGTGGAGAAAACTCCATGGCAAGTGTGTCATTTTTTTCCCTCAAAAATATAATCCAAGGAATCATCCGTCTAACTTACAATACATTGACAGAAACCGCAATGCTAGAAATATTTGCTGGGCTAGCAGACATTTCTAAATTTGGTGGGCAGCACCTTTCTATGGGCGACGGACAGAGCCCTACTGGGGTAACGGCCCCTGCCAACATTTAAACTGGGACCATTCTAAATATCATCTGAGGTGTCAGAAGCTTTAGCCAAGCCAAAGTAAAAAAACACACACACACACACACACATATATATATATATATATATATATATATATATATATATATATATATATATATATATATACACATATATATATATATATATATATATATATATATATATATATATATATATATATATATATATATATATATATATATATATATATATATATATATATATATATATATATATATCAAAGCTCCAGTTGCACCAACAACCGGTGCACTCGTGGACGGGTGCTCTCCGTGGCGGTGCCCCGCGATATAGATTAATGCTCCAAATTTGCACTTTCTTCCAAGAAAATCCAAACAAAAGCACTCCAGTCGGGCAGCGTAGAAGATTTTTTAATCAACCAAGCAGTAGTTTAAGACAGACACTTTTCGTTTCCTCCGTCAGTGTCAACATTACGCGCCACAAGGACGCCATTTTAACAGTTTTTTCTTTCGTTGCTGTGACTACACTCGATGGTAACCTAACATATAAATCTAATGAGAAAATGGTCGGCCATCTTAACATAGTCAAAAGGTCCTTGTGTCTCCATTAATGAATCAATCTTTTATCAATAAAATTTCATCATAATCACATTTGATAACTGAATGTTCTACGGGGTATTTATGCAAAAGTGTACAATAGAACCCATGTCGATAAGGTTATTTACTACACATTTGCCACAATATTATCCACAAGGGTGCAACATATATCACGTTCCCCTCATTTTTATAAATGTACATTGAGTGTGTATAGCTCGATGAAATAACACACACAGATTCTTTGAGTCTTGGGGTTTAGTCGATACACATTAATAATGTGAAATTGGCAAAAACACTGAATGCAAATCTGTGTGTGTTATCTGACACATCTGAAAGATACAGACATTCTTGCAGCACAAGATCTGGACATGCTTGAAATGTTGGAAGAGTTATGAACGGAACAAGCCCATGACAAGAATGCAGAAATCAGTGTACATGAAAGGACAAGGAAAGTGGGGGTCGAACAGGAGGCTCCAGTAACTGATTTGAAACCTGTCTCGCAATTCAATCCTCAGATGCCGTATGATGCCATTGACACCTTTTCAGAGGCGGTCATGTGAGATTTAAAGAAATTTCGCTGTAGCTACAGTAATCGACAACCAAAATCAAGGAAGAATCTAAGCAAAGAGCAAGAAACTCTACTGCACAATCTCAGTAACAATGAGGGAATTATTTGTAAACCCTCTGACAAGGGCGGAAATATCGTCCTATTAACTAGAGAGCAATATTGCAAAGAAGCTTCACGGCAAATGAATGATGCTCGATACTATGAGAAAACAACAAGAGATAAGTATCAGGACAGTATTGAAGGATACCGTCAAATGATTAGCAAATGGCGCGACAAACAATTGCTGGACACTAATGAATTTCTTTTCCTACTTAACAGTGACCCCATCACACCGACATTCTACCAACTCCCCAAAATACACAAATCTGTGACAGATCCACTGGGGAGGCCTATTGTTTCCTCAATAGGTGGACAAACTAAAAATGTATCCATCTATATTGATTCCTTTCTCTTCCAGATTGTATTGTCACTTGCTTCGTATGTCAAAGATACCAAGAACTTTATAATGAAAATAGAGAATGTGAAATGGGAATCCACATTTGTGTTAATAACTATGGACATAACTAGTCTATATACATCTATTGATCATGCCCAAGGCATCAACGCTGTAAACTATTTCCTGAACAAGAGACCTATGAAATTTCTAGAGCATAATCTTATGCTGATTGAGTTAATTGAATTCTGCCTGTTTCATAATATATTTTTGTTCCAAAATCAACTATACAGGCAAATCACTGGCACGGCAATGGGCACCTGCTTCGCCCCCAGCTACGCAAACTTGTTCGTAGGCTGGTGGGAGGAACAGGTGGCCCCAGCCGACGGCCAAGCAAAATGGGCAGAGCATGTGGTTAATTGGCATCGATACATCGATGACCTCTTCCTAGTTTGGAGAGGGACCACGGAGCAAGTAGGAGAGTTTATCCAAGATCCTAATAATAATGACTTAATCTCAGATTCACCCATGAGGCGAGCACAGAAACAGTCAATTATCTGGACCTGAAAGTATACATCAAAAATGACAAAATACAAACGGAGCTTTTCAGAAAGCAGACTGCCGGCAACTCTATTCTACACGCCGACAGTAACGACCTACCAAAATTAATCCGGAGCATACCTTAGGGAGAACTTCTCCGTCTAAAATGTAATTGCTCGGTGGAGAGAGATTTTCAGAAAGCAGCAACCAGTTGTCTCTCTCGGTTCAGAGCCAGAGGATACCAAGAGACTGTGCTAGATAGTGCCCTCAAACGAGTACAAAAAATCCCTAGAAAGAACTTTTTAAAGATAATCAGAAAACAAAACAGACACCAGACACAGGGATAGGCAAATTCAGAATGATAACAACTTATTCTGATGATGCAAATAGTCTCCGGAAAATACTTAAAAAGAATTGGAATGTACTCCAAACGGATACAATAATAGGGAAAGATATTCCTCCAAATCCCTTAATTACTTTCCGGAAAGCGAGATCCATCAGGGATACTCTAGTTCAAAGTCACCTTCCTTCCCCTCGACCAGCAATGGGCACGTTAAAAGAAATAAAGGGCTTCTTCCCATGTGGCAGATGTAGAGCTTGTGCCAATAGTAAAAGAGCCCTAAATTATAAAATCCCAGGACTAAATGCCCCTAAGATCATCAACAAATTCATCACATGCTCTACATCGCATGTGGTTATTGTCTACTATGCCCCTGCGGACAGAGATACATGGGGAGCACAATCCATAGTGTAAAAGTGCGCATCTTAGAACATCAACGTACCATTGCGAATAAAGATATAAATTATCCCGTGGCGAGACACTATGCACATAAACACCAAAGCAATAGGGATCTATTGCAATACTTTGGGCTTGATTGTGTACCATTGCATGTGAGAAGGGGGGATAGGGTGTCGAAGTTACGCAGATTGGAATCGCGCACCATAATTGACCTACAGACAAAGGTGCCGGGTGGGCTGAATCGTGGGGAAGAACTAGCTGTACATTTGGGCAAGTAATTTTGTTTGTAGGTTACATCACACCAAGGTCGAAGTTAAGGTTTCATGAGACAATTCCGTAACTGTATTTGAAACAATTTTCAAATATAAACAAAATGATAGTGAGAAAGTACCCAGCTTCTGCTGAATCTTAGAATCTTAGGAATGTTCTCCAATAATAATGAATCTCTGATTTTTCTGACATTTTGTTTTGAAGATGTTTCCCGTAATTTATATGATTGCATTGAAGTACCCCACACTGTATATATGTGCACCATTGAGTAACATGTCGGTCGCAGAGGAGAACTTTTTAGTGTCACTTATACTGTGGTTTCCATAAATGGCCAGCCGATCCACGGCCTTATTATTATTCTTTGAGTCTCGGGGTTTAGTCGATACACAATAATAATGTGAAATTGGCAAAAACGCTGAATGCAAATCTGTGTGTGTTATTTCATCGAGCTATACACACACAATGAACATTTATAAAAATTAGGGGAATGTGATATATGTTGCACACTTGTGGATAATATTGTGGCAAATGTGTAGTAAATAACCTTATCGACATGGGTTCTATTGTACACTTTTGCATAAATACCCCATAGAACATTGAGTTATCAAATGTGATTATGATGAAATTTTATTGATACAAAATTGATTCATTCATGGAGACACAAGGACATTTTGATTATGTTAAGATGGCCGACGATTTTCTCATTAGATTTATATGTTATGTTACCATCGAGTGTAGTCACAGCAACGAAAGAAAAAACAGTTAAAATGGCGTCCTCTTGGCACGTAATGTTAACACTGACGAATGAAACTAAACGCGTCTGTCTTAAACTACTGCTTGGCTGATTAAAAAATCTTCTACGCTGCCCGACTGGAGTGCTTTTGTTTGGCTTTTCTTGGAAGGAAGTGCAAATTTGGAGCATTTATATATATATATATATATATATATATATATATATATATATATATAAATAAATGGTTTTTTAAATGTCCCGCCGTGTCCCCTTATCTATTTTTATCGAAGTGGATATTCTTGGACATTATAGCGTGCAGCCATTGTCGTGCAAAGGGGACCCTTCCTGAAGTGCTCCAAGGTACAGCGGCAACAACCTGGACCGCCGTTAATCCCCAACAAGCAGCGGAACCTGTTGTCAAATCGGCAATCCATCACATATGGACAGACGCGGTCACTAGAACCGGCGTCTCCAGACAAGCTGCTGATGGGGACCAAGCGGCTGGAAGCGAGGACTTGAACACCACTTAAGGTCCAGCACAGTGCAAGGGGTTAACTTGAATCGTATCCTAAATCAGCCCCTTACTGGAAGGAAATCAAAACTTAGGCTGACAGAGACACTTATTTGCGAATGCGAACCAACTGCATGCTGGATAATGCAGTCTTTCCACACTAAACAGCGTGAGTGTTTCCGGCTATGATGCGTTTCAGGTGAGGCCAACAGTACTTCAGTGGGATGGGCCGATCAACAAAATGAGGAAACAAACTGACCCCCAGCACCCGAGGCATCTGATGAGGCTAATCGCTGAAAGGGGTAATGCCACAAATAAAAAAAAAGGGTTTTTTAAATGTCCCGCTGTGTCCCCTTATCAATTTTCATCAAAGTGGATATTCTTGGACATTATAGCGTGCAGCCATTGTTGCGCAAAGGGGACCCTTCCTGAAGTGCTCCAAGGTACAGCGGCAACGACCTGGACCGCTGTTAATCCCCAACAAGCAGCGGAACCTGTTGTCAAATCGGCAATCCTTCACATATAGACAGACGCAGTCACTAGAACCGGTCTCTCCAGACGAGCTGCTGATGGGTACCAAGCGGCTGGAAGTGAGGACTTGAACACCACTTATGGTCCAGCACAGTGCAAGGGGTTAACTTGAATTGCATCCTAAATCAGCCCCTTACTGGAAAGAAATCAAAACTTAGGATGACAGAGACACTTACTTGCGAATGCGAACCAACTGCATGCAGGATAATGCAGTCTTTCCACACTAAACAGCGTGAGTGTTTCCGGCTATGATGCGTTTCAGGTGAGGCCAACACTACTTCAGTGGGATGGGCCGATCAACAAAATGAGGAAACAACTGACCCCCAGCACCCGAGGCATCTGATGAGGCTAATCGCCGAAACGCGTAATGCCACAAATTAAAATAAATGGTTTTTCAAATGTCCCGCCGTGTCCCCTTATCTATTTTTATCGAAGTGGATATTCTTGGATATATATAAATATAAATATATATATATATATATATATATATATATATATATATATATATTCAGCTCCTGAACCGTTTCCTTGAAGAAACGAAAAGCGCACTCCAGGGGTAAAGCAGCAAAGTTTATTCAGCCCACCAACACTCGTGCAACAGACGCGTTTCGGACGTCAAGTCCTTCGTCAGTGACTGACGAAGGACTTGACGTCCGAAACGCGTCTGTTGCACGAGTGTTGGTGGGCTGAATAAACTTTGCTGCTTTACCCCTGGAGTGCGCTTTTCGTTTCTTCAAGGAAACGGTTCAGGAGCTGAATATTTTCCGCGAGTATCGGCGCGGAGCTTGCACCCGCTGTTTAGAGTGCCCTGGGATGACCGGTACGACTTGGAGCCTCAATATATATATATATATATATATATATATATATATATATATATATATATATATATATATATATCCAACAATCGCAGTCCCAAACATTAGAGAGAGCCAGTGGAGACCAACTTGATTCGCAGCAGATATTTATTCAACACGCCCTTCACCTCTTGTCCTTTTTTCATCCAGCAGCTGAAGAAGAGGTAACACTCGAAACGCGTCCTGGCTGGCTGATAAACATTTGGCAACTTTTGTGCTCGTGTGCAGTTTGTCACTCACAGGCTGACATTGAATAAATATCTGCTGCGAATCAAGTTGGTCTCCACTGGCTCTCTCTAATGTTTGGGACTGCGATTGTTGGATTTATAACGGCCTCCCTGGGTCGTGGAGAGAGCTGACTGCTGCGTGTAGCAGGTCCGCAGCGGCGTCATGCGACACTGCCTTTGAGCGGAGGAGACTGAACACGCTCCTATGCAGTAAAGATCGTGTTCACAGCGGCGATTTCAGCATCAAAGTGGTGGTAATGAACTCTACATCTAGCGCCAGAATTGATTATAGACATTTGTACAAGAGGGCAAGGCGAACTCACAGAGGTAGAGAGGTGCATTGAACTACATCTCCCACAATGCCGTGTGCCACACCCAACTGGGCGGGGGATGTTTGAAATGAAGTTTAATGCCTGCAAACACGCCCTTCACCTCTTGTCCTTTTTTCATCCAGCAGCTGAAGAAGAGGTAACACTCGAAACGCGTCCTGGCTGGCTGATAAACATTTGGCAACATTTTGTGCTCGTGTGCAGTTTGTCACTCACAGGCTGACATTGAATAAATATCTGCTGCGAATCAAGTTGGTCTCCACTGGCTCTCTCTAGTGTTTGGGACTGCGATTGTTGGATTTATAACGGCCTCCCTGGGTCGTGGAGAGATCTGACTGCTGCGTGTAGCAGGTCCGCAGCGGCGTCATGCGACACTGCCTTTGAGCGGAGGAGACTGAACACGCTCCTATGCAGTAAAGATCGTGTTCACAGCGGCGATTTCAGCATCAAAGTGGTGGTAATGAACTCTACATCTAGCGCCAGAATTGATTATAGACATTTGTACAAGAGGGCAAGGCGAACCCACAGAGGTAGAGAGGTGCATTGAACTACATCTCCCACAATGCCGTGTGCCACACCCAACTGGGCGGGGGATGTTTGAAATGAAGTTTAATGCCTGCAAACACGCCCTTCACCTCTTGTCCTTTTTTCATCCAGCAGCTGAAGAAGAGGTAACACTCGAAACGCGTCCTGGCTGGCTGATAAACATTTGGCAACATTTTGTGCTCGTGTGCAGTTTGTCACTCACAGGCTGACATTGAATAAATATCTGCTGCGAATCAAGTTGGTCTCCACTGGCTCTCTCTAATGTTTGGGACTGCGATTGTTGGATTAATAACGGCCTCCCTGGGTCGTGGAGAGAGCTGACTGCTGCGTGTAGCAGGTCCGCAGCGGCATCATGCGACACTGCCTTTGAGCGGAGGAGACTGAACACGCTCCTATGCAGTAAAGATCGTGTTCACAGCGGCGATTTCAGCTTCAAAGTGGTGGCAATGAACTCTACATCTAGCGCCAGAATTGATTATAGACATTTGTAAAAGAGGGCAAGGCGAACCCACAGAGGTAGAGAGGTGCATTGAACTACATCTCCCACAATGCCGTGTGCCACACCCAACTGAGCGGGGGATGTTTGAAATGAAGTTTAATGCCTGCAAACACGCCCTTCACCTCTTGTCCTTTTTTCATCCAGCAGCTGAAGAAGAGGTAACACTCGAAACGCGTCCTGGCTGGCTGATAAACATTTGGCAACATTTTGTGCTCGTGTGCAGTTTGTCACTCACAGGCTGACATTGAATAAATATCTGCTGCGAATCAAGTTGGTCTCCACTGGCTCTCTCTAATGTTTGGGACTGCGATTGTTGGATTTATAACGGCCTCCCTGGGTCGTGGAGAGAGCTGACTGCTGCGTGTAGCAGGTCCGCAGCGGCGTCATGCGACACTGCCTTTGAGCGGAGGAGACTGAACACGCTCCTATGCAGTAAAGATCGTGTTCACAGCGGCGATTTCAGCATCAAAGTGGTGGTAATGAACTCTACATCTAGCGCCAGAATTGATTATAGACATTTGTACAAGAGGGCAAGGCGAACCCACAGAGGTAGAGCGGTGCATTGAACTACATCTCCCACAATGCCGTGTGCCACACCCAACTGGGCGGGGGATGTTTGAAATGAAGTTTAATGCCTGCAAACACGCCCTTCACCTCTTGTCCTTTTTTCATCCAGCAGCTGAAGAAGAGGTAACACTCGAAACGCGTCCTGGCTGGCTGATAAACATTTGGCAACATTTTGTGCTCGTGTGCAGTTTGTCACTCACAGGCTGACATTGAATAAATATCTGCTGCGAATCAAGTTGGTCTCCACTGGCTCTCTCTAATGTTTGGGACTGCGATTGTTGGATATATATATATATGTATATATATATATCCACACACTTTCTGTTCTCACCACTTCCGAATCCACACAGCGGCGGTACTGCGAAGACGGAGGCACAGACCCCGCGGCACTTCAGTCAATAAAATTTATTCGACCCGACACAACGCGTTTCAAGCTTTAAAAGCCCTTGTTCACATGCAAAATGTCTACATGTTTAGGGATTTTTAAACTTTCAAGTAACCACACCCCTTGTTCACCGTCACAGGTCATATGGTCGTAAATATGAAAGACAGACTTCATTCAAGTGGCTCATTGTTCTTATAAACAAGACCACGAGTAATTTTGACACATTCATGTACATCAAATTAATTTACAATTATATGTATAAAAAATATCTCATGTATTAAAAACCATTTTTGCGGCTTTTACAATGTAGATAACTGGATCCTCGGCAAGATCACATAATGCAGAACGATATCCTCATTGCATGAGTTATATACATGGGCGGGCCATAATTGCACAGTTGAATTATTAGTGTACTTAGGACACCCAGTTTAAAGATAACATTGTATTTACAAGATGGCGCCCACGATTTGTTAAGGTATGCAATGTCCCTCGTTTGTTTCAGTGACCTATACCTGGTTTTAAAATGGAGGTGCCGCGCAACTCGTTATGGTTTGACACAGAAGAAGGGAGCTTGGCAAATAAACCCGCTGTGCTAAAAGTTTCCCGCGAGTGCTGTTTATCTTTTTGATGAATTTGGAAAGAGATTACCGAGCGTCCATTGATTTCGCGGTACGGCACTGCGTCACAGCATCCACCTGTGTAGTGCCTCACAATTTGGCGTACTTGGAGCTGATATATATATATATACTATAAATTAGTCAAGTAAAGAGTCAATCACACTGCTACTAAATCCTCCATCCAGATATTTATATTCATATAACCACTCATTCTTCAATGCTGATTGCTATATATATAATAGATATTTAAATAACAAACCAAACTACTTTCACTAGATGATGTCATCAGTGATGTCATCAGTGATGTCACTGACCATGTCATAAATTATGTAATATGTGACATCATCACCAGTGGATTGCGGGCGCGAGAGTTACAGTTAGTACAACTAACTATAACGGAGGAATTTCAATGGTTTTATATGAGTGAAATGTCAAGCTAACTATAACACCCCTTAACCTATGTTTTTTTCAATGAATTTGTAAGGTTTTTTAAATGATAATTCCTAACTATAACCTGCCAGAAACCTATGTTTTTTCCAGCGAATTTCAAAGGTTTTTTAAATGATAATTCCTAATTATAATGTTCCTTAAGCATATCTGTTTTTTCTATCTTTTTTAATTATCATCCCAATCTCAACCTAGTAAAAACTGCAAATATCACCACTCTTCAATTGATTCCTTCCGCCAACAAAATCGCCACAAATCACTAAAAAAACAGGCGATAGCTCCACTTACCAGTAAGAAATTAACATCAACATTTAAATGGTGTAAGGAGGTAGATTATCTACTGCGTGAATTACACCCAACTCACACCCATATTTAAAGACGAATATGTGCTAGAGGTACTAATCATGCACCTCAGACAACGCAACAAAATCACAACACCCAGCGCCACCACCACCACAACCACAACCACCCCCCCTGGATCCCTCCCCCCTACTACCTCAGAGCCAGCGGAAAACAGGACAACGGACCTTCCCAAAATAATATATCCCCTCAACAGCACACTAGCTCAATGTTCAGAGATGTGGCAATCAACTATGTATAAGGGAAGGAGCACGCACATCAACAATAATGTACCCACTGCTAATACTACCGGTGATATGCTATAAACAACTCACTATACAAATAAAAAACTTTTCAGTGTGTAGATATACCATTGATACGTGTACTGTACTGCACAGTGGATGCAACCATATTATCTCAGACTCTCGGGAATATCTCGGTCATGTAGCTGTGTTGTCTCCCCTCCCTTGAAGCAGAAGCAGAGTGGGCTGGTCCAATGTATGAAACTCCAGCGTAGGAGTATAAATAATTAGCCTATGCCTTGGGCGTGGTTCACTTCTGCAAAAAGAAAAGACTCTGCCACAGAGAAGGTCCTCACTCTGCCACGTGGCTGCCGCCATGAGCACGTGCCTTCTCGATACAAGCCCATTGCAAACTCAGAGCCACAGCACCGCAGACTTATGTCTGTATTGACTACTGCCTTCGATCTATACTGTGGACAGCAGGGTTCACAACTTCAATTCAGCTTTGGATCTACACTACGCACAGCATTGAAGTTATCCTTGATTTATGTAAGGCAGTGACAATTATACTCATTGTCCTCAGACTTTGTTAAAATAAGTGATAAAAATTCTTCATTGATGTCTGTGCTGACTACTGCCTTCGATCTACAGTGCGGTCAGTAGAGTTTACAACTTGATACCAGTGGCGCATCAGCACTACAGACAATATTGAATTCAGTCTCAATTTATTTAAGGCAGAGACAATTGTACTATGTCCTCAGATTTTGTTGAAATAAGTGACAAAAAGCATTCCTCGATGTCTATGTCAACTACTGCGTTCGATCTACACTGCAGACAGTAGGGTTCATACCTTGAATTCATCCTTCCATCTACACTACGGACAGCATTCAAGTTAGCCTAGATTTATGTAAGGCAGAGACAATTTTGTTAAAGGATGCCACAAAAAACATTCCTAAATAGCTATACTGACAACTGCCTTCAGATGTACACTGCGATCAATAGAGTTTACCACTTGATTCTAGTGGCGCATCAGCACTACAGACAACATTGAATTCAGTCTCGATTTATTTAATGCAGAGACAATTGTACTGTATATGTTCTGATTTTGTTAAAATAAGTAACAAAAATCATTAGTCGATATCTCTGCTGACTACAGCCTTCAATCTACAGTGCGCACAGCAGGGTTCACAACTTGAATTCAGCTTTGAATCTATACTACGAACAGCATGAAATTTAGCCTTGATTTTTTTAAGGTAGAGATAATTGTACTTTATGTCCTCAGATTTTGTTTAAAGATACGACAAAAAGAATTTCTTGATGTCAGTGATGACTACTGCCTTCGATCTACATTGTGAGGGCTCACGATTCAGGTAGAATGGCGATTGTACTTGATGCATTCCAGTAGACAACAGACATTATACCACTGCAGCCCCCCCCCCCGAACCAAGAATCATTGCAGGGTGCACACACGCTGAGTTCTTTTGGTACCACTAACTCACTACACCACAAGTCATCTCCCCGTAGCCTCATTAAGCAGAATTCAATAGGCAAAAAACATTGCTCCCAGTGCAGCCTCCCTGCACTACGCATTATCGCAGGATACGTACAAGCTGAGCCAAAGATACTACTAACTCAGTGCTCCCTAAATCATTGCAACAAAGAGTGAACAATTTTATGTCACAGTGAGACATACTGTCCCTTTTAAATGGAATTCATGCAGAATCCAATCGAAAAAACACATTACTCCAATTACTGTTTCTCCCCCACACCATGCATCATTGCAGCATACGTACACGCTAAGCGTCAAAGGTACTAGTAACTCAGTGCACGAAAAATCATTATCACGTGGCGTTACTAAGCCTGAATTCACAAGACAAAAAACATTACTATCAGTACAGCCTACCTGGAACACGCATCATCGCAGGCTCCACAGAACCTTGTTGTTTCAGATACCACTATCTCAGTGCAAACCAAACTAAGTATAACACCTATCAAATCTATACAATATCCCTTTAGTATGCTTCCTTCAAAAACTTCTTTTATATCACTTATAGAGTAGTTGAATAATAAAATTCACGCTGCAAGTGCAAAGACACGCTTAATTAATGTCAGTCTACACTAAGGACAGCACGAGTCACAATTTGAACTATAATGTCCCTGAAAGATACATATTTCAATAATTATTCTATTCATGTTCTATCTTTCATTTCAATCATGATTACAGATGATGCAGTCCAACCTAAGATCTAAACTGCGGACTAGCAGTATTTACAACTTGAATTCAGCTTTGCATCTACACTGTAAACTGTAGAGAATTCAGCCATGATTTACTTAACGCAGAGACAATTATACTGAATGTATTCAGATTTTGTTAAAATAAGTGAAAAAAAGCATTCTTCTATAACTGTGCTCTCTAGTGTCTTCGATGTACCCTGCAGACAGTAGGATTCACAACTTCAATTCAGCTTTGTATTTACACTACAGACAGTAGGGAATTTAGCCTTGATTTATTTAAGGCACAGACAAAAAATACTCCTGTGGCACTGCTAGTATGCACAATCACCTTTAATCCCTGCATCCTGTGAACTATGTTCACAAAGAATGTAGAACACAACACCAAAATGTACCTCCACCACCGGCAATACCAAGTACATCTGGGGCATCACCTTCAACATTGCCACCAGACATTCGTCCCCATTTTGAGAAAGTTAGAATGCACTACGTGAAATGCAATAGTTAATTTTGTTATGGGTAGCAATCAGTTGACCTAGTTTGCAGAGCAATTAATAACCATTGATGGTAGTTTTTTCCCCCTCAAAGTTCATGCAGTACAGTATGCAACATTCAATGCTTTGAGTACAGACCGCTAGAACCACGCATTATCGCAGGCTGAGCACACGCTGAGCACCAGACGTACCACTAACTCAGTGCACCATAAATATTAGCCACGTGCCCTTATTAAGGCAAAATTATGTTGCAAAAAGACATCCTTACCAGTGGGCTCTGCCTGAACCAAGCATCATCGCAGGCTCCACACAAACCGCCCCTACCTCAGTGTACCACAACTCATGAACCCTTTACGATAGAATCTTCTGTGTATAATTACACATATAGTGCGCCTACCTTTGTACAGCAGAAGTCATAAACGGTTTATGATTGAATATCTGTGTATGATGTCATGATTACTATTCTACTTGTTACCAACAGCAACGTAATAAAATGGAGTCGAGGACACGTGCCCGTACCCACTTTACCTATCTATCTGTGTCTGTGTACTTATTGTGTTTGTAAACTGCTGCTCCTGAGTCCTAACACATTAAATTGTGCTGTAAACAGCGTATGCAACCATCTTACCTCTGCCAATAACAAAAACTTCGATTATATAACTTTCTCTCGCTCATTCTAGAAATGCGAATGTACAAAGTGGATCATTACAATACTGCAAAGAAACTGTATAGTTAATTTATAAATGTGTACTATTTATTGTTTTGTTTTTTTTAGCATATTTATATAGCGTGAAGTCGACCTAAAACTATATCAACAGTTAATATGACCACCGTATTTACACTACATTTTTAGGCACGCCTTGATTACGTCATTACTCTACAATAACAGGATGTGGACGCAAGTCCGAGCCTCAAACAATGATTTTCAGCACCAAGTTCGACAGAATACCTAAATGACCACATACGTATATATATTATCTGTCCTTCATGTGCCAAAAACTGCAGCCTAAAACCTTTCACAGCCCTGTATTACTACAGCTACAACACTCCACTGAATGTACAACAAACATTTATATTCGCAGAAATGCATCATGTCCACCATCTTTTATGTGTGCATCTATGGATGAATATAGGATCAGTGATACCCCGTACCTTCCATGTTAGCCATATTGTGAGACTTTACAGACTTAATGACACATTTTTGTGTCAGACCCGGGTGACGGCAACACTACAACACGGACATCCAAAACAGTAGATTTTTCATATAACTCACGACAGAACCACGCCCATAGCTCCGGAGTCATCGTTCACAGCCTCGCGCAGCACTAGCATACGTCAGTCCACCCACTCCGCTTCCGCTTCCAGGAAAACACACCGGTACGTACATGGCCCAGATTTCCATTGTAGTGATTTCTTACTTCCAGGTCTAGTTGTCAGAACGGCACACACACACACTCCCTCGTGGCTGGTATACACCCACACCACAACCATCCAGCACATACGTCACTATACATGTGACCCTACTAATAAAAAATACAGGGCACACGTGCTCTATGCCATATTATAGTTGCTCCCATTGCAAGCGCTGGGATGGCCAGTCCTGGTGGTTCGGACGCCTCATATAGGCCCGAACCACCGAACAGGGGGGCCCACTACCATGTGCATGGCCTATTTAGTCAGTGAGTTAGTGGTACCGCAAGGACTGAGTGGGTGAGTAATCTGCAATGAAGATGGGAGCATGAGTATGTTGTTAGCCATAGCGATATCAAGACTCAGCACCATATGTGAGACTTCTTGGTGGCAGAGCGGGACTGCATGATGTAGAAGGTGCCCTGTCCACGAAAAGGTGAGCAGTCAGGCCTGGGTGCGCAGTGGAGGGAATAGTAGGGTACAGCAGACTGGATACAAAAAGGCGACGCAGAGATTTAGGCGTACGCAGTCGTATATACCGTATCTTATTGCATTTGTATTTTTTCTCCAATAGCAGGAAAGTTTTTATAATTGGTCAAATGTCTGTCACTCGTGATGATCGAAACCACGTGTATCACTGCACACCACTTGCTTTCACAACCAGATAAAAAACATTACTACTAGAGTAATTATACAAAAATCGAAGCCCATTAAACAAGTTGGAACTGTACAAATAGTTGTTTTTTAAATGCGGGAGGGAAGGCGTGTGAGATAGTAACAATTACCAATCATAACATCTTTCTTTTACTATCTTTTAGATGTAGAGCTTCAGGGTGCATTATGTCCCGGCACGTGGTGAAAGACACACCTGTGACAGAAAGGTGAGCTGCGAATATTCTTTTCAGTCAATCTCTCACTTCCTCTCTCCTTTGATAAAGAAATGACGCACAATGTTAACTTCCTTTTTATCTTACAGGTTGTGTTTCACAAATTGGCATCCCCCCAAACACCTCCAAAGCTCAACGTTTGTGCATGCTGCGATGATGTGTGGCCATCGTAACAACGTCTGAGAAGGCTGCTCCGACACGTGGTGCACCCTCTTTGAATCATGCCAATGGTAAAAGGTGAGCAAAGAAGCTTGCTTCGGAAACAACGACAAGTCATCTGTGAACGGAGATAGTGGGTAGAGTGCAGCAGCTTCACTGCATAGGACTGTACAATTTCCTCCGAGCAGTGAGAATAGATAGGTTACAACAGTCTGAGGGGCAGATTTACATGCCCCTTGCGCCACTTTTGTGTCACTTTTAACATGGGAAAAGTGGCACAAAGAGCTTGTAAATCTGTCCCTGAGTGTGCAAGAAAAAGCACTCACCTCCGGACTCTGGGAGTCAATGGGGTGCAACAGTCTGGGTAAGCAGTAATGAGAACTCACTGCTATGCAGTGGGAGTGCATGGGATATAGTACTTTGGAAGAAAAACAGTGCACAGACACCTTTTTACAGTGGAAGTTGATGACATACAGTATCCTGTCTTTACAAAGAAATAAATTAAAAATATACTTGTGCAGTTGTATATACTCTGCTATTACTAACACTATACTATCTTTCAGATCACTAAACTAGAGGGTGCACTATGAACTGGCATGTTCTTGGACACACAACGGAGTCAAAAAGGTGAGGTACGAAGATTTTCTCCAGTATTAACTACTCCATCTATAACTTTCTTTCTCTCACAGTTTTAATGTCGTTTTTACTCTCTTTCTCTCTCTCACTCTCTCTCAAATCGTTTCTCTTTCTCTTTTAAAGTTGTGGACGCTGGTGTCCACTCTCAAATCAAGGCTAAATGTAATGCAGTCTGCAGTGTACAGCCAAAGCTGAGTTCAAGTTGTGAACTCTGTTCACAACAGTGTTTACAGAAGGTAAGCAGAATGGCCTAGATACACAATGCCTCTGATATTAAATGCGTTAGAAATAAAGGGGCTTATTTACATGCCCCTAGCACCACTTTTACGTCACTTTTAACATGAGAAAAGTGACGCAAAAGTGGTGCAAGGGGCTTATAAATAAGACCCAAAGAATATTGTCCTGCATAATGACTTGATCTCTCACCTAATTCTATCTCATCTCTGAACCATTTTAAAGACCTGTTGGTCCATACTGTAAATCTGATGCAGTAGGCACTTCATACAGACAACTCTTGAACGCGAGCCTATAAGAGAGATGGAATGTATCAGGCACACTGCAGCCGTGCAAATTAACAATTATTGCCGAGTA
The DNA here is from genome assembly GCF_964261635.1 of Lissotriton helveticus. Taxonomy (NCBI): domain Eukaryota; kingdom Metazoa; phylum Chordata; class Amphibia; order Caudata; family Salamandridae; genus Lissotriton; species Lissotriton helveticus. Next base: position 948,287,762 of record NC_136068.1, read on the forward strand.
TTACCTTAATTTGTAATCTTTGACCTCCTTCAGTCACATCGATCTGATTTTTTTTTTTTTTTTTTTTTTTTTTTTTTTTCAAAACCTTTATTGGAGTAAGCATAGAAAAGTACAAGAATGGGCCTACAACCTCACGGGCTGGCCGCTAATAACAAGACAAAATGCATGTGAGAAATTATACACCCGTGGATAGGTACAGCTCAAGTACAGAGCGTTACTCTATAGACATCACAGAACAATTCGTATTTTTATTTTTTACAAAAAGAAAACATAAACACTAAAGGCGAATGGACGATAATTAAGGTCAGCCCAAAGAGCGGAGGGGACGGTTCCACGATCAGGAGAACACACCCAGAGCCCGGAGACTCCAATCAAGTCGGGGAGGGGGGGGGAGGGGAGCAGCGGGGAGAACCGGAAGTATAAAAAACCTTACGGAAAGGTTCCGGGAACTCTAGTCTAGGGAGAAAGGACAATCTCAGCAGTGTTTTCAAGGGGAGGGGTGCAAATATCCCCACGATAATCATTCCACTGGCCCCAAACCTTCGTCCACGCCCTGGGTCTGCCCCTGGCCACATAAACCGTCTTTTCACGAAACATGGACCAGTCCATATTATCCTCCCACCTCGAGACCTCAGGGGGCCTGGAAGCGCCCCAGAGTTGCGCGACATCCCGCTTCGCAATCATGTAACCAAGGGTAGCCCATCTGGTCTGGGCCACAGAGTAGTCAGTGGGTTCCCATACATTCAACAGACATCTGCGAGGCTCCGGTCACAGGGCCACCTCCGTAACAGCCGTCATCACCTCAAGCACAGCAGTCCAATAAGCAGCTATAACCGGGCATTCCCAAAGGATATGCAAAAAAGTCGCACTCAAGCCACATCCACGCTTGCATAGCCCATCCGAAGAAAAGCCCATCGTAACCAGACGCGGACCAGTGACATAGACTCGATGAAGAATTTTAAGCTGAACCAAACGGAGACGGGCGGGAATGGCCACCTCCTTGGGAGAAGAGAGCGCCGATTGCCAATCCTCGTCGTCCAGTTCCAACCCATCGCGAACCCAAGCCTCCCGAAGTCGGATCAGTAAGTCCACCCGATTATTAATCAACTTCTTGTAAATCAGAGAAATAGTACTATCGGGAAGATGCCCATCAAGGATACGGTCCTCGAGGGGGGAAGAGTCAGGCAAGGCCTCATCAGGAACCAAGACTGAGACGAGGGCATGTCGGACCTGCAGGTAGCGAAAAAATTCCCTACCACTCAAACCATACTCCGCCTGGAGGGCCTGGAACGACTTCACACAACCATTCGAGTACACGTCACCCACCTTACAGATCCCAATCACATCCCAGCGGTCGAAACCCTTGGTAGACCAGAGTCCGCCCAAACGTTCGGACGCATAAAGCGGTGTCGCTAACGTCAATCGATCCTCCCACCCCAAACTCACACTCGCAGCCCGCCACACCGTTACTGCAATCCTGGATGGGCCCACAAGATGGCGCCCGGCCGATCGGGAATAAAGCGCTCTAGTAAAGTCCCCACCTGGAAGCTGGAGTCTGTCCATCTCGAATGCAGGATTACGACCCGGGGAAAACATCACATGATTAATGGCAGACAACTGGGAAGCCCAATAATATCGCTTGATATCGGGGAGCGCCATGCCCCCGTCATACCAGGGGATGGTGAGCTTTGCGAGTGCGATACGGGGTCGCCCATCCCATATCAACTGCCGTTGAAGACTCTCAATCTCTTGGAAATAGGTCTTAGGGATAGCGTCATAAGAGTTGTGAAGCGCGTAAAGGAATCGCGGCAAGGACATCATTTTAAACAGGGCCGCCCTGCCCAGCGGTGATAAAGGAAGCTTGCGCCAACGGGCCACATCCAGTCGCAGTCTAAGCAACGGTGGGAGGAGATTATGCTCAAAGCGGAGCGTCGGGTCCAACGTAATAAAAATCCCTAAGTACTTGAAGCCCGAATGGACCACTTGAATGGGAAGTCTACTCGGCAAGGGGGGCAAAACCCCCGAAAGAACATATACACAGGACTTGGCCCAATTAATAACGAGGCCCGAGTTGGCCCCAAAAGAAGCAAGAACATCAAACAGAACAGACAGAGATTTACGCGGGGAGGTGAGGTATAAAAGGATATCGTCCGCGTAAAGCGAAACGCGGTCCTCAAAGTCCGGAGACCAGCGAATCCCCTTGAGAGACGGTTCCCACCGGAGCCAGGCAGCCAACGGTTCCAAGGCGAGAGCAAACAGTAACGGAGACAAGGGGCATCCCTGACGGGTACCCCTGCCGAGGGTGAAAGGAGCCGAGACCCTACCATTCACCACCACTTGCGCCAGAGGCGCCGCGTACAGCAGCTTGACCCAACCAATAAAATCAGACCCAAAACCAAATTTCTCAAGAGCCGCCCAAAGATAGGGCCACTCCACCGTGTCGAAGGCCATGGATGCATCCAACGATGCCAAACTGGCCGGCTCCGTCAGAAGCCCCGCCCTCGCGATCGCGCCATGAAGACGACGTAGGTTCAGAGCCGTGTTGCGATGTGGGATAAATCCAGATTGATCCGGATGGACCAAGTCACTAATGACCGTCAAGAGACGGGTGGCCAGGAGTTTCGCCAACACCTTGGGTTCAACATTTAGTAGGGATATGGGTCTATAGGAGGAACAAAGATCACGTGGTTTGCCCTCCTTGGGGATGACAACTTTCGTGGCTAGTCTCTGATCGTAAGGGAGAATACCCCGTTCCCGGGACTCCAGAAACATGGCGCGGAGATACGGAGCAAGCCTATCCGGACGCAATTTGTACAATTCGATTGGCAACCCGTTCGGGCCCAATGCTTTGCCAGAACGGAGGGAACGGATGGCAGTAGCTATCTCATCAACCGTAAAGGGGGAGTCCAACGCCACACGGTCCGAATCAGAAACAATGGGCAGGGCTATATCACGCAACAGAAGGCGAGAGTCAACCACATCCCTCACAGACACAGGGGTATACACCACACGGAAGTACTCGGCAAACCGGTCAACTACCCCAATCGGGTCCGTTACACTCACACCACAGGCAGACTGAATCACGGGTACCACACGATTAGCTCTCTCCTTCTTATCCAGCCACGCCAGCAATTTACCCGCTTTATCACCCACATCATACAAACGTCCCTGTTGCTCCCGAAACATCACTTTGGCGGCATCCGTGACCAAGGACTTGTAATCAAATTGTTTCAGACCCAGGGCATGGAGCTTCTCAGGCGTGACACCAGATTCCAAACCCTCCTCCAGTACAGAAATTTCCCCCTCAAGATCAACCACTTCTTTATTCCTCGCTCTCTTAGCCTCAGCAATAAGGGAGAGGGCCTGCCCACGAATCACAGTCTTAAAGGCCTCCCACAGGGACACAGCAGATGAAACCGACCCCTCGTTATCCAGAAAATACAAGTCGAGGGACTTAAGTAAAAGGGTGCGGGTCTCAGGGGAGGTAAGATACCACGGATTAATGGGAGCCACCCTGCCCGCTGCTTCCACCCCAACCTCAAAACGAAGCCAGAGCGGAGAGTGGTCAGAGATACCCCTGGGCAAGTGCACAATCTCACGCACAGCCGGGGACTGAGCCGCAGGCATCAGGAAATAATCCAGCCGAGACAAACTCCCATGGGCCCCGGAGTGAAAGGTGTACTGCAGCTGCGTAGGATGCAAGAGCCTCCAGCAGTCCACTAGGCCGAAGGTATCCAAAAAGCCACCCAACCACTGCTGAGCCGCCGGGGTATCCCTAGGAGGGTGGCGATCATGAATGCCAGAGACTACCGAATTGAAGTCACCAGCCAGAAAGAGAGTACTATCAGGAAGGTCCAACAAGACACGGCCCAAATCTGAAAAGGTGGAAGTCTGCAAGCCGGGGGGCACATAAACAGTTAATAAGGAAAGGGTACGGCCTTCATACCGACCCACAAGGACAGCATACCGCCCCCGGTCATCCTGTATAACATCATCAATAGCCAGGGGGAGGGAAGCCCGAATGAGGATACCCACACCCCTGGAACCCGAGGTGAACCCCGAATGTGCTACGAGGCGATAGCCCCACCTGTTCATTGCATGACAGACATTGCCTATCAAATGAGTCTCCTGCAGGAAAACAACGTCAGGAGATAAACGTCGTATACATTTCAACACCACACTGCGTTTGATACGATCACCCAGACCATTAACGTTCCACGAAACAAACCTCAACCCGCTACCCCCCATCCCACCCGACAAAGCCCAAACCCCCCATCAATGAGCACGACCACAAAAAGCAATTCAAATACAGAGTAAAGTCGCCTTGAACACGGAACATACAAACAATGAACTTCCCAACCACCCACCCCCCAAATAACAGGAAAACACCCCCCACCCTGCACCCCTGCAAAAAGCTAAAAAGCCACCCCAACCTGCAGTGTGCCTGTCGCCCAAGAACCCCTATTCTACACGAAGACCCCGGAGGAGGAAAGGCTCCGGCCCACCCGCCCCCCGATCAATAAAGAACGAGAATAAGACCATACATCAAAACACATATGAGGTAGAGGAACATAGGCTTACATCCCTGGAAAAGTCATACAAAACAAGGCATCAGTCAAAAACGAAACGTTCAGCTCTCAACACCACCTTCAGCACCGCCCGGGTGGGCTTCGGACTCAGTCTCAGGAGGTCGTTTAGGCAGGGAGTCCAGCCAGTCATTCACAGCCTCTGGCCGATCAAAAAAGAAAGTTCGATCATCATGCTCCACCCGCAGCCTGGTCGGAAAGAGCATTGCGTAACGCATCCCCAAGTCCCTAAGACGTTTCTTGGCACCACGAAATCCCATCCGCTGCTTCTGGACCTGTTGGGAAAAGTCCGGATAAAAGTTCACCGTGGCATTTTCAAAGGCTACTGGGCCCTTCGCCCGCGAGGCCTGCAGGATAGCGTCCCGATCTCTGTAGTGGAAAAGCTTGGCAACAATAGGTCTCGACGGGGCGCCAGGCTTGCCCTGGCCCCCCGGAACACGATGTGCGCGCTCCACTGCGAAAAATTTACTAAGGCCAGACGGTGAAAGGTGATTCTGGATAAGATCTTCAACCAGGAGATCAACCGAGTGGGGTTCTGGATTCTCCGGCACACCAACCACGCGAACATTACAGCGACGCGCCCTGTTCTCAAAATCCTCCAGGCGCCGGGTCATGAAATCGTTCACCCTGCGGAGATTGCCAATCTCCGTCTGAATATCAGAGACGTCCGTCGTGAGGCTGGAAGATTTGATATCCAACGATTTCACCTTTTCGTTCGTCTTGGAGAGATCGGCTCGAATCAAATTGACCTCAATCGCCACAGTGTCCAGTTTGTGGGCCAAAGTTTCATACTGGTGGCCTATGGATTCCCTCATGCCAGAAATGGCGCCCATGATGTCTTGCAAGGAGGGCTCCGGCGACGCATCTAGTACTTGGTCCGACGCAGTGGGACCGGGCAGGGCAGCTCCGGGGGACCCCTTAGAGTGGGTATAACGATCCATGACATTAGATTGAACCGGACCCCCGCGCAGAGGTGCCTTCGTCTTGCGCGTCTCTCGGTCCCCTCTGCCCGCCATTTTGAAGATGCGTCACAAGCAATGTCACCAGGGTCGACAGGCCGAGCACCAGAAACGGAGGCCACTGGACCAAAGGACCACAAGAGATGTAGCACCAGGATAGATGCAGCCCACTCCAGAAACAGTGCAGCCAAGGGCCAAACAACCTACGTGGAGAGCGGCCGCAGCTCTGGCCCAGCCCTCTCACCAATGTCCCAGTCCGAGGCAGAAACGAAACCGAAACTTAAGAGGGGGTCTCATACGTCCAATCCCCCTGCCGTTGTTGTTCAACTCCAAGACGGCCACCGAACCTCACCCAGTCCCGGGCGCACTTCGAGGGCGGAGCCCAAAAGTTCAAATGAACATAATTCAGACACCCAATGTCCAAATTCGTTTATGAAAAGTCCAGGTAGATCAGCCCAACGTCCTCTATATGAATCCTCACAAAGATCAGGATTAAATCAGGATATTAAGCCGGGAGCGGCGGGGGTCCGGGGAGCGCTGTGCTCACGCGGCCATCTCGGATGCCCGCCAAGCTCCTCCTCCGATCTGATTTTAAACACTTATTTTCATTTTTGTTTTGCAGGTTACCTACCCTACTTCTATTGGAGTCCATATCAAATTTTATTAATTATATTGTTTTGCTAAAGTTATGTTTCTAGTTATTTATTATATTGTTATCTTAAAGTTACTTTTCTAGTTATTTATTGTTGTTTTAATAAAAGTTAATTTTAAAAAGTATACACGTCTTCTTTTTCTGACAACATTTCACTATTATTTAGTGTGATAATCATATACTTAGAAAACATTTAAAAATAGAAATGATATTTATAACTAGAAGTATAATACTGAGGCTAACTCTTTACCAGCTATTTAGCAGAGTCTATAGCTACGACTAACGGTTCCTATGGAAAAAATTTAAAACTCCAGCACAGTAACTGTTTCGATTAGCAACATTGTGTGGTGAACTTCTAACCTATGTGCTCACTTAAGTGTTCCATGAACTGTTACTATGGTAACAGGCAGTAAGCAGTTTGGGGGTAGGATTGAAAGGTACTGGCTGTACAGAAACCGTTATATTTACCCAGGATCCTCTACATGACAGAAAGTAAAGCAAAGTAAGACAGAACACTGTGTAGCAGATTTTCAAGCCCCTTGCGCTACTTTCGTGTCACTTTTCCCATCTTAAAAGTGATGCAATAGTAACACAATGAACTTGTAAACCTGCCCCTATGCACATTAATAGGAAACGAAGTACACAACTCTTTGAATTCTTTATTCATCACAACTAGACAGTTTTGCTTCACGATTCACAATGCACTTCAATAAACACTTCGTGCCTATTTAAATGGGAGACGGGATTGCCGACATTACAAAACTTAGGGGCATATTTACAAAGACGGTGTTAAAATTGTAGCCGCTTTAACGTCAGCAAACTACAACAAAAACTGCGAAAATGGACTTCAAAATCCTTTGTTATCTTACCGGAAGATTGCTGTTTGCTATGCAAGAGTGAGAGCCCCCCCGCGGCTATAAAATAAATGGTTGGGGGGTCTCCAAGGCCCCCCCTGCGAAATTAGTCGTGGGTGGCCTCAACGACCCCCCCAAAGCCCCTAGAAATTACTGATAGGGGCTTTTATTTACGGTAAAATTAGAAGTCGTGCACCCAGCGCGGCGCTCACTGCGGCCCCCTGGTGTGCATGTGTTGGATTCACGACTCATAATCTGTAGGGTGTGCGACTCCAGCGAGTTTGGTGCACGACTTCTACGCTTTTGGGAGCCGGCATTGCTTTTCCACATGGGGAGCTGGTAACATGCAGCTCCCCATGTAGAAAACCAATCTGGTTTGGATTTTGAAAGAGAGAACAGATTTCCCTGCTCTCTCTTTCAAAATCCAAACCAAGTTTGCTATGGGAGGGCGGGAGCCGCGCAACTCCCGGCCTCTCATAGCAAACAGCAGTGTCCCAGGGTAGGCACCCCGGAACACTGCAGGAGCCGGCCCTGGGGGGTGGCGGTCCCCAGGGCCCTCGAGAGCTCTAGGAGGGGGGCCACACAGCCTCCCTTCCACAATACAGAAAGCCCTGGGGGTGGTGGTCCCCAGGGCTTGGGGGGTCGTTGAGGCCCCCACACCACTCATTTTGTAGGGGGGGCCTTGGAGCCCCCAACCATTTATTTTATAACCCCGGGGGTGGCGGTCCCCTGGGCTAGAGGACCCCTCTGGGCCCCCCATACATTTTTAAAATTTGCCCCCAGGATTTGGTCCCTCCGAGAACTAATTATAAAAGAAGCACTGTTATATTTATTTATTTTTACGGCAGGATCCGCGCACCCTGCGCGCAACTGCCGGGTTTAAAAAAAAAAGAAATAACATTTTGAGCCCTGGGGGTCCCCTAAACAGGTCTAGAGGATCAAGATAATTCTACCCTGCACCCTTTATACGTTTTGCATACTTGTTCCACTGACTTCTTCAGCCTCGCTTCCACTGAGGCAAAAAATGGCTGCCAACAGGTCCTGGTTTTGAATGTTGACAGCCACTTGACAGCCAATTAGCATTCAGCACGTGATCGGAAGGGTGCGCCTATGGTGCGCTCATAGTGCGCTCAGGGTGCGCGGATCTACTGCGGCCATAGATATATAAATGATTTTAACTGTCATTTTCTCAGGAACTACTGAACAGATTGACACCATTTAAGCTCAAGGCACGAGTCTGAACTGAGGAGTACCTCTACGCCAAATTAGGTGTAAATCAGTTCAGCAGTTCGGGCTGTAGCTACGTCAAAAGGTCCTATGGAAAATTGCTTGGGGAAAACACATTTTCATCTTGAAACTTTCAGGATAGGAGCGGACTTGAGCTGATTATTAGTTTGGAAAATTTCGCGAAGATTCATCAACTGGCACCAAAGATATTCCAAATAGAATGTTACAGATTTCCTATGGAAAATAGGACCTAACTACAACTACCTACTGGCACCGCCAGTAGGTGTTATATATATATATATATATATATATATATATATATATATATATATATATATATATATATATCTACATCTATATCTCTATCTATCTATCTATCTATCTATCTATCTATCTATCTATCTATCTATATATATATATATATATATATATATATATATATATATTACCTACTGGCGGTCGCCAGTAGGTATATATAGTTAGGATTTTTTCCCTATGGGTTTTTTGAAAATTCTATGTCTAATAACTTTGGCGTTTGTGGACGGAATTGGCTGAAATTTTCAGGAAAATGGCACATTTTGTTTCTGAGCAGCCTTTGAAAATTTGGGGGGGGTTCGTCAAGGGGGGGCCGAGAAAAAAGGGGGGTCCCAAAACGCGTTTTTCCCATGTTAATTTCCATAGGGCGGTTGGCCTCACTTTTAGCCCGAACGGCTGAATGGATTTGCACGAAACTTGGCAAAATTGTAGGGACTGGTAGCCCGATGTGCCTTTTGTAGGTCTCAATATATGTGCTCCAGTGGATTTTGAGAAATTAACGTTTAAAAAAAGATATATATCTGTAACAGCGGACCGGGCAGCGGCCCAGGACGCGTACTTTTCGCGCAACGGAGCTTTGTGAAGCGAAGCTGATTGGTTCTCCGGCGTCTGTCAACATTCCAAACAGTCCGTAGCGGCCGCCATCTTGTCTCTCGGTAGGATCGAGAGACAAGAGGAGGCGAAAGCGAAGGGGCAAATGACCATAAGGGGGAATAGTAGATCCTCGCTGACCCCCTAGGTTTGATGTGGAGGTTTTAAAAGGGCCCCGCGGGGCAAAAAAAAAAATAATAATAATAATCGAACGGCTGAATGGATTTGCACGAAACTTGGCAAAATTGTAGGGACTGGTAGCCCGATGTGCCTTTGCTAGGTCTCAATATATGTGCTCCAGTGGATTTTGAGAAATTAACGTTCAAAAAAAGATATATATCTGTAACAGCGCTCCGCTTTGCGTACTTTTCGCGTTACGGAGGTTTGCGAAGCTGATTGGTTTTTCGGCGTCTGTAAACATTCCAAACAGTCCGTAGCGGCCGCCATCTTGTCTCTCGGTAGGATCGAGAGACAAGAGGAGGCCAAAGCGAAGGGGCAAATGACCATAAGGGGGCATAGTAGATCGTCCCTGACCCCCTAGGTTTGATGTGGAGGCTTTGAAAGGTTCTCGCAGGGCAAAAAAATATATACCGTTTTTTTTGTTTTTTTGCGTGGGTAGCGCCCGGTCCGGGAACCGGGAAGCTTTCTGGGCAGCGTACTGCAATGAAAAATGAATGATAGACTTTTCAAATACTGTATGTTAATTGATTGTTGGTTTTGTTGATTATTTTTTTATTTTTTTTATTTTTTAAGGATTGTTTATTGTGTTTCATAATTTATTAAACTTTCTAACGCGGCGCGTCATATGACGCATTACGCGACAACGCAGGTCCAGAATATAGTCAAAATGTCTCCACCAACCAGCGGACGGCACACAACCCCTTTCAGCAGGCTAAATAGTTCTGTTAAATGACAACAGAAGGGACAGGCAACAAGAACCATCAGTCAAAGAGGGGAGGGCAAGTTCTTCTCTACCGGGTCACGTTGGAGCGCTACCGGAACTGATCGAATTGGTAGTCTACAGTGTTTCTGGATGTTTCAGACTGAAGCTGGTGTTACCATGAGAGCACCACCATTTCGTAGCTCCGTCGTGGCCATTCCACGAGCAATCATGCTAGGCGCTCCCCACCAGAAGCCTGCGGGAGTCGGGGGCCCCCAAGACTTTTGTAGAATCTTCAAGGATGAGGGGACGCTTTCGCGAATGGAGCCCAAGCTCTAGCAGACAAGCGTCCGAGTTCCAAGGTGTCGCAGGCCCATTTTAGTGGACCACGCCCAAATCTGAAGAGATGGCCGCCATTTTGAGAGTCCTGTGGCAGCCGCCTATCGCTGCGCCGCAAGAGCGGGAGCAACTCAAGTACATGGTGAGCGAGACGCTGTAGTCGAAAGAGCGGGCGGTAAACAGCTGAATAGCGGAAGAGGCACAGTGTAGCAAAAGCCGGCTGAATGGCAAATGAAACGGAAAAGGGGTGCCCCACTACAGCGTGTCTTTAGGTGAAACGGATTGTGGGACAAGGTGAAGAATGGAAGAGTCACCAAAAGGAAAAAAGTTCCGCTTGACCCCGGGAGCCGGCCACCTATGTCGGGGGCGATCTCAGGCCACACCAGGGCAACACGACTTGGGGAGGGGGCCGGAGCCAAGCGCCCCCTCCGAGTCCGCGACATGACACCGTCCCTCGGGGGCCTCCGTCAAGCGGTTCAGGGTGGCACCGCATCACAACAGCCCCCACATACTTTAAGAATAGTGAAGATGAAGCAATTGCAAATAGGCTTCAGACAATGTTACAAGCACTCCTCAAAACTTTGAACTTTTCAGAGTGCATGAGTTGGGACAGCGAGGGGTGATTTGGTTTCTCGGACTGTTTTTCTGGTCTCTCACCACTGGCATACTTTAACGTTTTCTTGTTTCTAGGACATTAATAGGTTTTATCATTACGTTATGTTATCGTTTCTTTGTTTGTTGTTTAATAAAAGTTCATGTTCATCAGTGGCCTACTGATTTTCGTTTTCCTATTTTTTTCTTTCCAGGTTGTTTCATGGTAAAGTTTCTGTTAACAGGATACAGTGATCACTTCGTTATTATTGCATATGTCCTTTTCACTAGGGGTGCTCTCTGGTCGGGCCAGATGACGTATCTCTAGTAAATGGTCCGGGTGAAAAAGGTGCATCAATCAGTGGGGAGTAGATAGGCATGACAGATTACAACGGGGGTGAAAGGTCCGCATTACGTACCCTTTCACTACTTGCAAAGATTTTCCTACGTTTATTTGCAAACAGGGAATACCTCCAAAAAGAACTAATTCCCAAACAGTCAATGTTCGGACAATCAATCAATCAATGAGGAATGAAATAGGTACGACGTGTTAAAGGCTTGCGTTACCTACCCTTCACTATCTGCAAAGGGAGAGAGAATATTCCTATTCTTCCTCGTTTGCAGGTAGAGAAGATCCTTAAGAGAATTAACTTCGAACAATTCAATGCTCGATTGAAACAATCAACAAGGGGTACTGTGAACACAAATGAACGCCGCTTATGTACATACGCATTGCTATTTTCAACAGTTTGTTCCTAATGTTTCTATTTTAGCGAGGTCAAAAAGAGATCCCATTAGTGGCCTACTGATTTTGCTCGATTCCTTTTGTTTTTTTACACGATTTTTCGCTATCTGCAAAGACTAAACAGAGTATTGCGACTCTGTGCTTGTTTGTAAATAGAGAATGAACCAAAGAGAACAATCAATCAAATGGAGAGAGAAGCAGGCACGACGTATTACAAAGGGGGCAAAGGGCTGCGTTAACTACCCTTCACTATCTGCAAAGAGAGAGTACTCCTAATAGAAATGAGGGGTGGGGGGCAGTATTCAAAGCAGATCAGTGTGCATAAACACGAAAATGTTTTTACTTACCACGTACTTGACATTCGACAGCTTATGATATTTGCTATTAAAAAACCATTGAAATTCACTGAAAAAACCATAGGTTATAGACCATATATAGTTGGAATTAGCATTTACAAAACCTTGAAAATTCACTGAAAAAACCATAGGTTATACACCATATATAGTTAGGAATTAGCATTTAAAAAACCTTATTTTACTCACACAAAACCATTGAAATTCCATATATAGTTAGTTGCACTAACTATATATCGCGCACCCGCAATCCACTGCTGATCATGTCACATATTACATCATTCATGACATGGTCAGTGACATCACTGATGACATCACTGATGACATCTCAAATGACATCACTGATGACATCACTGATGACATCTCATTTGACATCATTCTTGTGCTAATACGATAAACCTCTTCAGACTCTAATATAACCTTAGATACACTCAGTGTATACAGACACTCACACACTGCCACTCATCCATGGAGTTACTCACACACCCAGTCAGTCATGCAAAGAAACAATCTCACCTCCATTTCTTCAACTATACAGTTAAACACACCTTACTTATTGAAACATATACTAACACATATTTACTCTCTTATACAATCCCTGATACAAGTTCACAATGATCGATACAACCACTCACTCATTCAGTGGCTCTCATGCACAGTTATTTATATATGCCAACTCTCACATGTACTGTGTTTTACATATGTACTTACTATGACATGTAGCATTGAGATATCCATTCACTCATCAATACACTCATGCACACAGTCAACTGCCCATGTAGCTGTTTCCACATGCACTCTTGAACTCATACACCTAGTGAATAAACTGCTCACACATCTATGCATAGAGTCACACACCTTCCAGCCACCCCCACACAAACTCAATCTCCCATAGAAATACTTGGGCAACCAATTAATAACACATATAGCCTCTCGTATAGCTAATGATCAACACATGCAGCAGTTTACAGAACAACAGACATAATGATGCACAAATTAAGACAGTTTAGTCACTAACCCATGCATTCAGTGAGACACATTTAATCACTCACTCATACAGTCAGTCATGCACCTACTAAATCCTTCATCCAGACACTTATACATCCACTCAAGACATATTTTAACTTTACAGAAAAATACAGTCACTGGATGTTGTCATCAGTGATGTCATCAGTGATGTCATTTGAGATGTCATCAGTGATGTCATCAGTGATGTCACTGACCATGTCATGAATGATGTAATATGTGACATGATCAGCAGTGGATTGCGGGTGCGCGATATATAGTTAGTGCAACTAACTATATATGGAATTTCAATGGTTTTGTGTGAGTAAAATAAGGTTTTTTAAATGCTAATTCCTAACTATATATGGTGTATAACCTATGGTTTTTTCAGTGAATATATATATATATATATATATATATATATATATATATATATATATATATATATATATATATATATATATATATATATATATATATATATATAATTTGTTTGTTTATTTGCCAGGCAGTTACAGCATATTATCGGGCTCCCTTAGTGCAGTGGCCACCATTATCTGCTTTATTATAAGTTAGGCTACATATAAAAAAGTATTTAATGTCTGAATCCAGGCCACCTTTAGCAGCTGGAGTTTGTAGAGATTAGGCATTATTTTGCATCCACCTACTGGAGTGCCTGTAGTATAATGAAAAATGCCTATCTACACATAGGTATTAGATTACTCGTATTTTTTTTTTATTTTTTACAGCAGGCTTAACATAGGATGTTGTTTTCTAGTAATCTTTTGTTTTAAGTTTTGAGACAGTTTATGGTCCTTGATAAAGCTGTAAATGTCTATTTATCTCTCTCACAAGCCGTTTTAGGATTCAAGCCCTGAGCCTTGGTCATTTCTTACTGTCTCCTTAGCTGGAACAAATAGTCTTCTCTGAGAAGGATATTCTGCGTAAGCAAGCTGGGACTTCATTTGGGCTTCTATTAGTCTTAGGTTTTAAACATGTAGGCCAATTGTTTATCTGATATCTGATAATTGTAGTACATTAGTTAGAAAAAGGAAAAATGGCTCTAAAGAAAAGCATTAGAAAAGGTGCCCAGTGTAATTCAATGGGAAAATGCAAATTGAAACTGCCTTCCATGCAGTTGACTGAAGCACCCTCTGTGGTTAACTTGCATATGCCCCCCTGCTGGCTGAAAGCTGCTGGTTTGGTCGCTGAAAGTTTTTATCTTCGGAGTTTAGAAAGAAGCAGGTGAGCTTGAAAAACAGCTTAATGAGGTTCAATAATCTTGTGCTACCTGCCAAATACCCCAGCGTGATAACCAATTTGAATGGCAACAACTATTTATCTTGCCCAAATGCCCACACCTACAAGCAGGATTTGCTCATACGTTGTGGGACTTTCACATAGTAGCTACATTTTGGAGGGAGTCGACAGAATCCAGGGCCTATTGTGACTTGATCGGTAGCATGTACGATGGGGAGCTGCATGCTAGGCATTTTCAAAAGTCCCAAGAGGGTAGAGCAGAATCCAAGTTTCTATATCTGGCACTATTGCAAGCAAAGGTGAATATGTTGATGAGCTAGGAGTCAAATGCAGGTCCACCAAATAGCCAAATGATGTAATACAGTGAAGAGATGGTCAGAATCAGAAAGTGTAGTGTTACACTGGGGGAGAGTAGAGAACTGTGGAGACCTCTAGTTATGTTTTAGATGAAAATCACAACCATTTGGGAAAATTATTTCGTTTTTACCAGAAGTAAAAGAAGTCCTTATCGTTAAACTCACAAATTAAATCATGCCACATAGTTTAACGAGGAACGTTTTGTACTTGCAGCTTAGAACATAAAAAACAATTACATTAAACATCAGCCTCCATATTTTTTTCTGTAGTTTGGAAATGTGTCCCAGTAATCTAGAGAAGAAAATTTCCGAAGTTATCACTTTAGAGAAAATGTTCCTGAACGCACCGGACAATTTATTGAAAAGCCTCAGAATTTCAGCACTTGTTCTTTAGATCCGAGACCATGGTTTGCTTTGGAAGGATGCTTTGCCAAACTCCTGCTTTTGGTTCGCAAGAAAATATCCAGTTCTAGCTGGCAAACTCAAGTTTCAAACACAGGCAATTTTAGCATCCTTTCAAAAGAGTGAAACAGGGGAACCTTCACACAGAGAAAATCAAGACAATTGTCCATTGTAAAAGATCTATGATTTTTTTACAGTCAGGAAGCAGCTCCCTCAGTCTTGAGTCCTTCGGAACCCTACCATTAAGGTGAAGAAATTTCTATGGGGAAAGGAAAGCTTCACTGACGAGATCTCGAGACCTTTAGGTCTGTGAGTAAGCATAGATTCATAGAGTCATAGCGAAAATGCTGGAACAGAATTCGCAAGACTGTAGATTATTTTCTGTACTCATCAAACAGAAAGGAATTCTTCGGTGCAGCATCAGGAAGGTAAATGTTTTTCCTCTTGAATTCAAGGTAGATCTCCTCTAGAGGAAACCAGGGAAATATTTTTGTTTTCACAACAGAATTTATTTATTTATTTTTTTGTCCTCATAACCACCATATAGACAAAGTACCAAAAGGAGTTAACAGAGAGCAGCTGTCTCAGTTTATCTGATAAACTGGAAGGGACACAAGTCTTATGGGGGCCATCTGTCCCTCAGCTGTCAACTGTATTCCAGAAAGGCACAGAATCCATGATTTACCAATCTGCGGCAAACCTTGGGGTAGTTTAGCAGCCAAGTGGGGCCGGGCATGAACCGGATAACGGCTGTTCCACAGGTACAAAATATCGAAGCACCATAGGAGATCAATCATTGGACCCGGGGGAAAAAAAACAAAAAAACCCCGGATGTGTCAATGAAGCCAAGAAAGTAGATACCAGAAGGCCCTTTTACTGTGACTACCAGATCTGGCCAGATCGGAACATGAGGTCTGCAAGACTGAGTTTTGCCAATCTCTAAAAGTAGGAGGTGAAGAGTCTTTCCATTTCCTGCAAATTTCCCTTCTTGCAAGCAGGATAGCATAAAAGACTAGACATCTGGCTAGATTTTGTACGCCTTCTAGGACACCAAATACTATTAGAGGTAAATCTATGATGACAAGTCTTTCCAATGATTCTGTGAGGGAATTACTGATATCCTCCCAAAATGTGGTTAATAGTGGGCATTCAAAAAACATGTGTGTGTCTGATGCAGCAATCAAACCACATTTGGCACAAGACACTGACTGTCCTCCTGCAAATTTAGATAGCCTGAGAGGGGAATAGTATGCCCTATGCAGGGTAAAGATATGATTTCTGCGAAGCCAGGATGGCTTAACAATGTTCCACAGAAGTTCAAAAGAAGTCATCCAAAGATTTTGTAAATTCTGGTCCGTCAAAGCAGAACCCCATAATGACTCCGGCAGAACAAAGTCCCCATCCGACTCCTCCAGAATGAAATCATACCATTTATATATTTCTTTTTTAGCTGGACCACAGATTAGTAGATCAGAGACAAATGGGCTATGCCCTCCGAGTTTGAATTTATTCCTGTTAGCGGTAGATGTTTTATAGGCGACAGTCCAGCTATAGATCTGTATGTATTTGAATCGTGAAAGATTGGGGCCAACCTTGGCTTGCAGCTGTTCCCGCGAGAGTAAATCCCCCTCATAAAAGAGGTCACCCCACACTTCCAGGCCTGCCTCTCTCAAAGGGATTGCTAGAGTGTCATCAAGCCAGGCAGGATTTTCAGGCTACCCCCACAGCGAAGTTTTTTCGCAAAAGTAATTTAATTTTATGGATTTCATGACTTCAGCCCAAGTTCTGGCAAGACCTTGTAGGGTCTTCAGTTTTTTTTTTTTTTTTTTAACTTAGGATTACCAAACTTAAAAAGAAAACCAGAATGATTAATTCTTTCCCCATCCAACATAGCTGCATACATAGGCCCCACCCCCGAGACTACGGGACCCTTCAACAACATTCGTGAGTGAGATAGTTGAAAGGCCCACGCATAGAATTTTAGGTCTGGAGCCGCCAAGCCCCCCTTATCACGTCGCCGTCTTAGTTTTTTCCAAGCGATCCGTGGAAGTTGGTTATTCCAGATAAAGGATGAAATGTTAGATTGCAACTTGGCTAAAGTAGTTTGATCAAAGTATAAAGGAATGGTATTAAATAAAAAGGAAACTTTAGGAAGGATAGACATTTTGATAAGGTTGGCTCTACCAAGTAATGAAAGAGGCAAGTGCGACCATGATTGGAGAAGCTTACGGCAATCTTTAACAACTGTAGATAAGTTAACTAGGACAAGTTTATTAATGTCCTTCACTATTGTCAAGCCTAGGTATCGCATTGAAATGCCTGCTTGGAGTTCTGTTACAGAGTTCTCATCATTCCATACAAGCATTTCAGTCTTGGCAGCATTAATTTCATATCCCGACACTTGTCCAAAAGCGTGGGCCAATTTCAAGATAGCCGGAAGAGCAGTAGTGACTTCTGATGTTAAGATAAGCACGTCATCGGCATATAATGCTACCTTCCTCATCCACCCTTGATAATAAAAAGGTTTGATGGTGACCTACTCCCTTTGATATTGCGCAAAAGGCTCAATGTAAAAATCAAAAAGCAAGGGAGAGAGCGGTTCCCCTAGTAATGGAAAAAGGGCTCGAAAGGTCACCATTGACGAGAAGACATGCAGAGGGATAAATGTATAGCAGGCCTATGACCCTACGGAACCTTTCCCCGACACCAAATTTGGCCAAGGCTTCCGACAGGTACACCCAGTTAACCCTGTCGAAAGCCTTGGTTGCGTCCAGCGTAAGGGCGGCCAGTGGGAGATTGTTGGTTGTTGCGATATCTATGGCACCAATCAAATCGTAGGTTAATTCATAAAGTTGTCTGCCCTTCAGGAACCCCTTTTGATCAGAATGAAGGACAGAGGGCGCGATAGCGGCCAATCTAGAGGATAGAACTCTGGTGAAGATTTTATAATCCACATTCAGAATGGAAATTGGCCTATACGACCCACAGGCCTCCTTAGGTTTACCCGGTTTTAAAATAAGGGTGATAGAGGCATTATCCCATGATGTCTGAGGGGGCATTCCTTCTAAAAGTATTTGATTAAACAAATTGGTTAGGAAGGGAACGATTTCTGAGTCCAGGAGTTTATAGACCTCAGCTGGCAGCCCTTCAGGTCCGGACGCCTTCCCCTTCTTACCCTTCCTAATGGCAGATCCCACCTCATCCTCTGAGATGGGATTATCCAAATGTTGAGATTGTTCAGAAGAAAAAGAGGGCAATGTGATGTTATTCAACCAGCTCTTAATAGCCTCAGCCGTGATTAGCTTATCTTCTTGATATATATCTTGGAGGAATTCCCTAAATGCCCTCCTAATTTCCTCATCTGAAGAAAAGTTGTTGTTTCCTACTTTTATAGATGCGATGTTGTTACGGACCTGATCTACTTTGGTCTTCCAAGCCAGTAGTTTACCTGCGCCTTCACTATATTCGAAGGGCGCCAACTTACTGGCTTCCCATCTCTGTTGAACCCTCAGATTTAAAACCGAAGCCAGGCTTCCTTTCAGAATCTGCAATTGATTGTGAAGAGGATCTAAAATAGACCCTGAAGCTGTGCTGTTATTGTCGATCTCATGTTGAACACGAGCCATTTCTGTTTCAAAGGAAGAAATCTTTTCGTTATAATTCTTCCTCTGAAAGGCAATTTTAGCTGCAATCAGCCCTCTCAAGGTGGCCTTAAACGAGTCCCAAATAATTCTATTTGAGGCAGAACCATTGTTTAATAGAAAGAAGTTCCGAGTCTCCGACTTAAGATATGAGATATCCTCATCGTTAGTAAGGAGAGAGCGATCAAAGGACCCCGTACTCAGGTTTTTTTTACTACGGAGACCTAACACCAATTTAACCGCAGAATGGTCTGAAAGATGCGAGGGAAAGTAATCTATTGTTATAACGGAATCAACCAGTCTTTGAGTAATTAAAATAAAGTCGATCCTTGACTTGTGATGGTATTTAAGATTCCGAAAAGAAACCCCTTGCTGTTTTCCTGACCTTTGTCGCCAGACATCAACAAACCCATACTGCCTCATAGCGTCTAATAGGAAGGACCTAGTCTTAGAGAAAACCAAAGATCGATTATTAGGAGACTTGTCCAAGACGGGGTCCAACACGATGTTAAAATCGCCGGCTAGTATAATAGGTCCTGAAATGGAAAGTAACTGCGAGAAAACAGTTTCCAGACAAGAAGGGTGATCCTGGTTCGGACCATAATAGCCGACGATTGTAACTGAAAACCCAGCCATGAGGACTGATGCTATGGCCCATCTACCAGAAGAATCTACAGCCTGTGAAATCAGCTTAGCTTTAGCTCCTTTTTTAAAAATAATCGCGACCCCCCTAGTATGGGAAGTTCGAGTGGTAGAGACGCAAAATCAATCCATCTATTCTTCTTGGTAAGTGCAATCAATTCAGGATGAGTTAAATGGGTCTCCTGCAACTCCACGACCTGCGCGTCCAAGTCCTTCAGAAATTGTAGGATTCTATTGGCTCAGGGCTTGGTGGGGAGGCCGTTCACATTCCAGGAGACAAAACCAACCCTACTCATCACTCATCCAGTAAGCCAAGATGATTAAAAATACTATGCCAAAGAGAATATTTATGATCATATTCATGACTTCCTTACAATAATTGTGTGTAATGTGTGAGTTACCATTCCCAAAACTACTATTTAGGTTATTGAGGACTTTTTTATATTTGTGCCACCCCTTGGCGCTCACCCACCCAGGGTGAGAGCCCCTCCCCCCGTGAAGAACCCTTGCAATATCTAACCGGAACAATGTCCAGTAGATAGTGCCCCACCGGATGACCCCCAGCAAGAAAAATCACCCGCCTTCTTTTCAACTGACTAATAAAGAGTGAAAAAAAAAATTCAAGCAAAAAGACAAGAATAACTAAGACTGTGATCATATTGACTGGTGCATATAAGTGGGTAAAATTGGGAAAAAACTACGTCTACATCTTGATTTTCCAGATCAAAATAGAGAGTTAAATGGAAGGTCCACTTGAGTAATTAAGGTGGAGTTATGGGCGTCCAATATTAACCCTTCCGAGCCCCTTTGCTCAGATCCATTAGTAGCTCATCAGCTGCTTGTACTGACCTGATGTTAAACATCTTGTTATTGTACATTACTTTAAGGGCTGCCGGAAACATGAGCTGAGCTGTTGCACCTAATTTTCTAAAGGCATCCAGGCGCCTCCCAAATTCCCATTGCTTTTCAAGTGTGATTCTGGAAAGGTCCGATCTTATCAAAAAGGTAAAACCTTTCCCAGACAAAGACTTTTGTTTCAAAGCCATATTTAGGATGCGTTCCTTTAAAAGGTATGTGTGATAATTAACTAAGATTTTACGAGGTTTAGATCTCTGAGGATTCAGTTTAAAGGGTTCCCTGTGAACCCTCTGAATGTCAGCCGACAATTCTGCGAGAGTATGCTCTAAATTCAGTGATTCCTTCAATAAGGACACGACGTATTGTTTAATGTCTGATCCTTCAGGAACATTCAAAATACGGATGTTCCCCCGTCTCACATTGTTTTCAAGAGTCTCCATCCTCTCGCTAAGAGCCAGATCATCCCTTGTGAGTTTCTGAATGTCCTCTTTCGCTTGGTCCAAATAAATTGAGTGGGCACCAACCGTTTCTTCTAGCACTCCAGTTCTTATAGGGATCCCTTCAATTTTATTATCAAGCGATTCACAATAGTTTTTAAACTCTAATTGATTAGCAGATGATTCCGCGAATCCCTTTCTTATCTCCAGGGTAAGGGCTGAAAACATCTCCAGAACTGAGGCTGCCGTCATCGGAGGAGGAGAAGGAGAGGAGGGGACCAATAATGAGTTAGGGTCAAGTATGGCAGGGATAGCAGAGTTATCAATATCTACACCCCCAGATGCACCTCCTATCTCAGTAAAATCTAACTCTTCAACCTCCTTGGAAAGCACTGTAGTCCGAACTTGGGGTAAACTCTGCTCTATGACAGGTGAAGATTGTGGTGGAGATTGCGCAAACAGAACAGACTGCATGGGCTGCACGGGCTGTTGCTCTATGTCTGGATCATGCAGACCTTGCAGGCTCCCTACAAAATCAGTAATTACAGCATTTTCCATAGTTTGATTAAAGCTCTTCTCAACTGCATCCTCCAACCCCAACGATGATGTATCTACTGGTGCGGAAGGTTTGCAATAAGATGAGGAACTGGCCTCTGAGATCGATGCCATACCTGTATCGTCAATCGCTTCAGGGAGATGTAAAATCTGAGGAACGACTTTGAAATAGGAGCAAAGTGAAGGAGTAATTTTTGAGCCAGTTGGGAGCACTGTTCTAGAATCCTTAGTCTTCACCTTAGTTTTACTCTTCGCATTAGTATTTTTAGACTTAAGTTCTATGTTCAAAAAGGAAGATGATTTTTTCTTACATTTTGTATTGACTCCTTTTCCAACCTCTACTCCCCCTTCTGGGACTCCGACTTTGCTTACTCCAGTTTTCTTTTTACGTCCGCGCCCTCGACCTTGTTTAAGCCCCCCCTTAGAAGTATTAGGTGAGCTGTCAAAAGTCTTTGAGGTATTGGGAGTATTAGGAGTATTTTTAATAGGAGAAGCCTGTAAGTTGTCCTCAACACCAGTAGTGCAGTCTGGAGGAGTAGGAATAGTTTCTATATGAGACAGGTCTGTGAGATGCCCACTACCTGGTTCATGTACCAGGGACCCCTCCACTGTGGCAAGAGGACCGGTATGCTGTATGTATCGCAGCTGATCTTGTGATCCTTCTTTGGAATTGGAAGTTACAAGTATGTGCGTGGGGTTCTCTAAATCTACAGAACCCCGAAGGGAGACCAGGTTTCTTAATTTTTTTACCTCTCCTCAACTCCAGAGCCGCTGTACAGATCCTCGGGCCGGGTGAAGGAGTGACCCGTACTACTGGGAGGCTTTTAAGAAAGGGAGAGGAGGGGGCTAAACAACAGTTCTCTGAACACACTGGCGGGCCCTTCAATAGCTGATTTCCCTCACCTCTGCCGGCACCCTGAATAGGACACTTGCCCAAGCTCCACTCGCCTGCATCAAGAAGCACCACTCGAGACCCTCCACAACACCCACTACCTCGGCGTCCTCCGTGGCCGTCCTCGGCACCGCCCTCACCTCGGCCCTGGAACCATGGAGACAGAGAGAGGACTCCGCAGCAGCGCCAGCCGCACTGCGAGGGATACCGCATCCACACGGGGAAAGGAGCCCGACGATGAAGAGATAACGTTACCGGCAGGCTGTACACCAGTACAGCAGATCCCGGAGGCCCTTACTCACAGGCAGCCAAAATTCAGGTCTGAAAAAACACTCTTTTGCAGAGCGGGAGACGATCCTACCGGGAGGTCATTCCGGAGCACCGCGGCAAGCTAACTTGCCGCCGCCATGTTCTTCAAAACAGAATTTATTGTTGACAGACATAAGAGCCCTGACGACACCAGGGTAGCACATTGTATGAGTATCATGTCAATGGTAAAGATGTCAACTTTTACAATATTCTGGGGCATATTCACAAGAACATGTGATAACCATCGCAAAAGTAACTTAATGCAACTTCTAACATCGCAGTCTATCACGGGAAAATGACGCAGTGTTAACAAAGCATTCTCAACACTGTGGTACCATGCGATAGTCTCCAGAAAACGCGTCAAATGTCCACGTTAAAATCAACGCCACGCCGCAAAAAATGCAAAACGCGAACGCAAAAAATCTTGCGATGAGGCCTGCAAATCCCACGCGTCTGGTGGGAAAATGCACCATAAAGCAGAGTAAATAAACGGTGAGATGACAACGTGCAAGCACAAACACACCGCTGTGACGCAGAACAAATGACCATTGTCCAAATCAGATAGGCATAAATGAGTGCTCATCACGGAGGGCAATACAGAACGCAGCGCCATTGCGAGCGCCTACATCCCCAGAAACGGAGGAATCTCTTTATTTGCTTGAAAACATACTTACCTGTACAGAGAGCGCCATCGTGTGCATCTTGTCCCCTGCCTTTCCTGCCACTTCATACTTGATTTTACCACAGATCAACCCAACCGGCCATTTACACATGTTTGCCTGCTCATTACACCCTTCTAAGGGCTCCCGGCTGGGATCCTTGTGAGTCTTTTTGTTCACCTCTACTACACGGTGCCACCACTTTTTTGATACACCGCAGCTCAAGCCCCCTTCAGGTGTCGCCACATTCACCATTCCTGAGGAGACCCGACATCCAACCAGGGTCAAAACCTCGTCGACAGTTACAAAGAGACAGACCGTGAACAACAGTTACTTATATTTCCAACTGTTGTACATTTATTGGATATAGTTTACTTGGTCGCCTCTTTCTGATGAAAAACAAATGAAAAATAGAAACCTTCCTTTTTCTATATGCCACTTAGTTTTCACTATAGAAGTGTAGGTTCTTTGTTATATTCACTTGGGACACACCGTCACTTGTTATACTGTGTATGTTAATAATTTGTATACTATGAAAAAACTATTTGTCTATGTTTGTATAAACTATGGAAATACACTGACAAACTGACAAATTGTGTAGACAGCTTCTTTCTTTGACTTCCACCATATCACCCAATTTGCTATTGTGCATAAATACTTATTATAAGTGTTTTATATCTATCCACCGGAGCCCTTGTGTTTAAAGCTTTATACCCAGGCGCCTAGTGAGTAGGGTTCCCTTGTTGTCCTTTTCATGAATGTGAGTTTGTAACATGTGCATTCCCAGAGTTGTGGGTTGCATGATTGTGAAGTTGAGGTGTGTGGTGTGTTCATTTGGTACTTACCAACGAGCAGAGCATTTCCGTAGGTGTCATCTTGAAAGCGCCGGTTGATGATGGACTGTCGGAAGATGAATGAATCATGCACACTGCCCGGGTAGTTGCAA
The DNA here is from genome assembly GCF_964261635.1 of Lissotriton helveticus. Classification (NCBI taxonomy): domain Eukaryota; kingdom Metazoa; phylum Chordata; class Amphibia; order Caudata; family Salamandridae; genus Lissotriton; species Lissotriton helveticus. Next base: position 948,311,816 of record NC_136068.1, read on the forward strand.
CGACATTGGTGAAGAGTCCCCGGTGGTCCACTATTGCCTGCACATTGATGGAATGCGTGTGTTTTCTGTTGCGGTAATTGTGTGTAGTGTGGGCAGGGTGCACAAGTAGGACATGTGTGCAGTCTATTGCCCCCAACACATGTGGGAATCCAGCTATGGCATAGGAGCCTTGCTTGGTCTCCAGCTGTTCCTGCACAGTGTGGGGGAAGTATAGGTACTGGGGTACCAAGCTGATGATGGTATCTAGGACAGGTTTGTGGAACTTTGATAGGGATGGCTGTGAGACTCCTCCGACTCTGGCGGTTGTTGGTTGGAAGGTACCAGAGGCCAACAGGAGCAGCACAGCCAGCAGCTTTGTCTGAGGTGGGATGTTGGTTGTCCGCTGTGTTGGTACCGTCAGCCTGTGGGCAATGATGTTCAGGATGTGGAGGATGGTTGTCCTTTTGAGCCTGTAGTAGGCAATGACATTCTCTGGTGTTATATCTGTGAGACTGGTGCATTTTCTGAAGGTCCACGGTCTGTGTCTGCACTGCCTCTGTGGTGGTCCGGGGGGTGGTTGGGTAGGGGTCCGGGGGTAGTGGCAGGCCTGGGGGTGGTGGCGGTGGGTGTTGTGGCCCTTTTGGGTGTCCGAACTGCATGAACAGTAGCTCTATGGCATCTGTTGTTCTTCAGGTGTGGTTCGGGGCTGAGCTTCATTTTCTGTTGCTGGTTGCCATCCAACTTTACACTAGGTCAGAGCAGGTGTTATTTTCCTGCTGCTAACGTGCCTTATTGCATGTTTTGTGGTCATATCGCTGATCTGGCTGGTCATTGAGTTTGTTGCAGAGTGGTGTTGTTACGGCTTTTTGCACGGGAATGCCTACTCTGCATCTCATTAGCGATAGTTGCAGGGGTCATCTGTGGCGATGTTTTTTGAGGCTGCTATCGCAGGTAAACTGGTGCTATGGGCTGTTGGCCCCAGCTTGTGAATGGGGTGATAAGTTTATCGCGACTTTGGTTGTGATAAAGTGCTGTTAACTCAGTGATAGCTCCTTGAGAATATGCCCCACAGTTGTCACAAGTAGAAATGTGCAAAAATGTGAACTAATCGCAAAAAACATTTGAAACAAGAAACATCAGTGGGACGAAGTCCGTATACATGTTATTGTACAAAATCTCAAATCGTAATATTTGGGTACAGGCATAATTATTATCGGTATTTGTATCCAGCATTACATTTTTGTGGCATATCTTCATTGTGTAATGTAGGGGGGGACAGGTTCAAAATTCAGACCCCGATAATCTGCCCACCGCTTCCATATCTTCGGGTGTTTCTGGAGGCATCCCGAGCCTTAAAAATTGCTAGTTCTAACCCATGGAAAAGTTGTGGCCCTGTTTCCAGGCCCCCCATGTATGGCACGGAAGTCGCTTTCCAAGCCATAGTGATGTCTCGCCTAACCAGCGTAAGACCCAGGTATAACAGATGTGGTATGTACCTATTACCACTGATTAAATGAGGGAAACTTAAAGGGTAAAACAGTCTGCTTATTGTAGTGGTATGCTTCCCGGTCACATTTTAAGGCGTTGTGCCGCATTTCCTTTTCTAACAACATACTTTAGGGCAGGGTTGGACAGGGAATGCAAAGCAGCCCTGGCAATTTTGCTGGACCTGTTATTCAGCCCAGTTATTCAGTTACTTGCACCACAATATTTTACCTTTTTTTGTCACGGCACGTATATCAGACTTTGATTAGCAGTCCTAAGTAAAACAGTCACTAATTATTTGTACATTTACACAGAAAAGTGAATTGGGCTCAATATTTGCTTGTCAGATATATACAGTGCATATCTTCATTATCAATGAAAGTTCATACCAGGTCATCAATATACCTTTCTATATGCGTGCCATCTCTTTTACATATTGTCCTCTACTCACTTGTGTGTGTGAAAACAAAGAAATACTTTTCTCAGTAAAAAGCTAAAATTGAGGGGCATATTTACAAGGGCATACCGCCACCAGAGCATCATTTTTTCCAATGCTCTTGTGACGCTGTGCCCAGCTACATATTTACACAGCGACGCTAATCCACTTTATGTAGCTTATTGCCTCCTTGTAAATATGTCCCTCCTTAATGCATTTTTCTGCATCAAAGGGGCATTCAATGGGTGTTCCTGTGGGCGTTTCCAAACTACACCCATTGCTTTTTGACACTTCCTCAAATTTATCAGTGTCTGTAAATCTGAGGCATCACCAAAAACTAACGCTTTCAAAAGAAGGCATTTATGTGGCGCAACGAGGAGAAATACTTTTATTTCTTCTCGTTTTTTGCTCTTTCTATTAGTGCTGCATTCTGCAGCACACATAGAAGGAGAAGGTGCATTTTTTGTGCAGGAAGGTGTAACTTCCTGCACATAAACATTCATCCCTGCAATGCAGGCACCCTGGCACCATGGTGTATGGGGGCCTGCGCTAGCCAGCCTTTTAGCGCTGATGCAGGGAGAGCACAGGGGTACACCGTATTCTTGCTAATACAGCACATACCTGTTCGGGGCAGCTAAATTGCTTGCAGCTCAGTGCTGCGCCATTTCATTGTAAAAATCCCCCTATGTCTTTGTCAATGCTTATTCATGTTATAGTAGTTTGGGCAACATTTTCAAATTGTACATTGTTCTCATCATACTCATATTCTTGGTATCATCTTGTTTCTGAGCAACACTGATTGTGCCCCTTGTATAATCCTTCAAAGGGGAGCTATATCATTTTTAACGGGTCTGGGAAAATGGTGGGCAATTTGTGGGCGGATTGGGAAAGCTATAACTCCTAATATGAGAGGAAATACTAGTGAATGTAAAACTGTAGAAGCTACCCAAACAGGAGGTCTAGAGCTGCAGGTAAAAAAAATAATTTTTTCCGATGGTGGGAAAATAATCAAATCATATGCCAGAGGTGTGGTGGTGCTCTTAGTAACAAAAGGTGTTGTTGACACAGGTACAGATCAGTAATTCTACAACGACGTATATTGCTTGAAGTCTACAGGGCTGGAGCAGGTCAAGCAATGGTAATGCAGGGAGGGCCTTGCACTCTTTCTCTGCCATTAATGTATACATATATACAATATATACCAACAACATTAGGAATCTAGGCAATAATGCAACATGCATTTTCCTATATGATTGTCTGTTTATATCCATTCTGCTACTTGCTCCTCTCCTTATTGAATCATCACATAACTGATAACCTTGTTTATTAGTCATAAGAATGCTTTTAAAAGATTGGTTGGGGGCTTTTAACCTTTCAATGTATCTGTATAGTTGCTATGGCTCTGGGTAGTGTTACATATACATTGAAGACTTAAAGTAGTGAATGTATCTTATATTATCAGCTTTAACCCGTTTATGGCAGTGAAAATTCCTCCGCAGTGCGGGTGTTCTAAAGGGTGGGTGGGGCTGCGTCGGTCAACGGTCGTGCGCAGCGCAAGGGAGGGAGCACGGAAGGGGTTAATAGCATTTACTTATTAATGTCTTAAGTATTTATATTCTCTGGGTAGTACATTTTATTTACAAATAAGATTATTTAAATCATCACTGTCCCTTAAACATATGTTCAAATTATACCTGAAATGATCCCAGACCAACTCAATAGTGGATGAGTGCTCGCTAGATAGCACTGACTTAGGGGCTTATTACCAGTTTAGCAGTCCATGGACCGCTGTCCTAGTAGTGGCCTACTGACGGCGGTGAGGCAGCCACCTTATTATGAGTTGTGAGTGTTGCTGGTGCAGTGATCACCTCTGGACTGTCAACGCTGCCGCACACCACTGATTGTCGTGGTCGGGGAATGGCAGCCTCCATAGGACGGTACAGAGGCACAACACCGCCGTTCACATTGTGAGTTGGCGTTCCCACTAGCCGAATGCATGGTCGGACTACCGGCTTAAAGTTGGCAGGGACAAAGGATTTGGGGTGCATACTCCTTTCCAATTCTTTGCAGCAGATTTTGAGGTTGATCCCTTTCTCCAGGTACCCCTTTCATGGCAGCATCTTCCCCACAAGGAATACAGCCCCATCTGCAATGAAATACAGGTAATTGTTTTGCTACCATATACCCATTATTTGGACAGTCTACATATGGGTCGGATTCCAGCAATGGGTAGGTGTTTTCTTTCAACATATATCATGCAAATATGTGCATTCAATACATATGCAGTTGGAATGTATGCACAGGCATCGATATATATTCAAATGCATTGCCTTCCACTGCAAGACTGCTGCAGCCACATAGCCGGCCACTCAGCAACCTCATAATACGGCAGTCGGATGGACAAAGGTGCAGCGGACTACTAGAAGACGAGGTCCTTCGTGGTAGGACAGCAGAACTCATAATGAGGCCATTAGTGTTGATTATTATTATGTGTGTAAGCACATTAATGCTTATCCTCCTCTAATTAAAATGGTGTCTGCTATTAATTCCTGTCATTGATGCTCTCTGATCAGTATTTTGTTAGGGCTATCTGTGCAACAACACTATTACATCTGCTATTTCATGCGCAACTTAAATGTAATCATCATGAAAATCGTTAAGTATTCTGGAGCCCCTAGCTATTGACACAGATGCTTATTTTCTAGCAAAGCAAAATTCTGTAATGTTTCTCGTCCTTATTACAAAAGTGCCTTCACCATCTAGAGTGAATATTCCAATGATAAAAGAAATGGCAATTAAGTAGAGTAAATTCTGTAAGTAAAAACACAGAGAAGGCCAAACTAGATGTGCTTAGCAGCTGCCGTCTGCTGTCACAATGCATGTACATAAAATACATTCACTCACTTCCTGGGCAATTTGAGAAAAAAATCTCGAATTGCAAGTGGTGAGTACTATTATATCAGGCATCTAAATGTTATGAAACTATATATAAATGAATACCACCGTAAGTGGAAGTATGATTACATTTGGTCTCGGAAATAGAAGCATGAAAATAGAAAAAAGGCATACCATTTTTGTATCAACTTTGAATTAAAAAAAATGTTTACCACTAGCTCTGCCTTGTTTGGACACATGAACTAATAGAAAATGTGTATAACATGGAAATTGAAGTGGATCGTCCTATAGCCTTATTGCCCCTAGTAGCAGCAAAATAGGGTCTTGTCGGATATTATGGAGTAATTGATGTCTCGTTTAATTAGGTTTGATGGTAGTGGTACCAGGGGAGTTTTGCTTTAGGCTTCTGAGAATATCTGTAAAAGATATGGGGCATATTACCAACAACTAGCGATAATTATCGCCATGTTGGCTTAGCGGCAATATTTTTATCGCCGAGCTGCGGCGATTTTTATCACTTAGGAACCTTGCTATTATCAAGGTTTATCTCCTAAGGGATAAAAATCGGCCAAAATGCATGAATATCGCTGAAAAGTCAGCGATATTCATGCATTACCGAGCTAATGCTCTTAGCCATGTTATCCACCTACTATTGGATAACATGGCTAAGAACTGCTATGGGGCATGTGTTAGCTTTTGGAGATATTCACGCTTAGCGCGAATATTTCCAAAAGTTGGTAATAGGAGATAGCGATGTTAGCGACTGTTTCCAGTCGCTAACATCTTGGCACGCCCACTTTGCATGTCATTAGTGATAAATTTCACTGACATGTAAAGCGGTGCCCAAGATGGTCACTATCTCCTACTAACTGTCGCTAACTGGTCTTAGCAACAGCTAGGTAATAGGGAGATAATTTTATCTCCGCTTTCTTGGCTTTTAAAGCAAAAAAAGGAGATTAAACCCCCCTGATAATATGCCCTTATGTTCCTTCATGAACGGAGATGGGAAGTAGAGAAAGAGCAAAAGACACACATTTTTGTCTTTAAAGATGCCAGCGATAATTTCAGGACAATTTACCATGAATTGTGTACACCATTTCTCCAGTTCTCTCTTTCTAACAAGAACCCTTTATAGTTTATTTAATTGAAAAGGTCGCTTCTTAAGCGTGGGCTATTTTTCTAAATAAATCTCAATTTTTTTATCTTAGAATCTTGCGGCAAAATATATTTCTATTGTAATTAATTACCATTCACGATAAAAATAATTTTTCATAAACTACAAACCTTATTGTACTTCGATGTAAAAATCGTATTTCTGGTCTTGCGAAATCAACAACTATAACCGAATGCCAAGATAATTATTCTTCCTTTCCCCAAATATATTTCTATAGTTTAAAAAATGCTATTTTCACCCATTTAAAAATGGCTTAAATTGTTCCCCACCTCAGGCCCCACATTGCTGGGGTTTCTCTGACCATAATTGGGTCCAACTTAATTGGATTACCGTTTTGCATCTATTTGGTCGACTTTGCTTTTAGCCTGTCATATGGAAATCTAGTAACATCCTTAAGAAGCATTTCAGTTTGACTTTGCCATATGTAAATGGACACTATTCATTCGAGTAAGTCTGGCAGCTTACACTATAGCAATTGAATGGAATGCACAAAAAGATACATGGGAGGGAGTACTGTTGTCAGAGAGAGCACTGCAATGATGCAGTAATGATGGGGGGACGAGGGAAGGTTGAAGAAAAAGAAATGCAACTTGGGAAAATGGAAAAGCAAACGGGTGTTCGTTGTACTACATGAAAATGCTCACATGTAAATAAAAGCGAAACGTTCTTGAACTGGTAGATGCCGAATCATCATAGAACACAAATTAGAAGAACCCGCATGCATGAGGAATAAGATACGGAACAAATTTGAGAACAGGACAAAAGCTAGCACTTCACTGCTGCAAATCAATGCATGTGAGGTCTGGCAGTGGGACAAAGAGAAAACAATAGTTTGATATACAAATCAGGGACATCAGGGGCCTCATTTATGGCGTTTTGGAGTAGGGCAGCAAAGCAAGGCACCTTGCTGTGCGTCCCTGCACCAAAGTGAAAGTGCAGGAAAACACAGGGCCTTATTTATGAGGCCTTACGACAGTTTTGCGCTGCCGTTGCATCACTTTTTGTGATGCATCTGCGGAGTAAAATGCCCCTGTTGCGCCATATTTACAAAGTGACGCATCTAAGCAGATGTATCATTTTGTAAACCCCTGCACTACATTATACTTGTGTCAGGTATATTGTATGCAGTGGGGTGTTCCCACGCAAGTACGCCTCGTAGAATTGACGCATTGAAACCTATGAGAGTTCACTGCACCACTTCTTGGACACAATTGCTTCAAAATCTTACACTTGCTTCATGGCAGGCGTAAGGGTGACACATTTCTCTATTCATAGCCCTACCCCCCGCAATGCATAATTTTTGCGCCAGCAAATATGTCAGTACAACTGATGTGTCATGCCTTGTGACGTGATGCATCGTACAGTAAATAGGACGCATCCATCATGTTGCAACGAGGGCGAAATGAAAAGTGACGCATCATTGTTTTCACACAGAGATGCGTCACTTTTCATAAATATGGCCCATCGTATTTAAGAAATAAATTATTGTACTCTCTGCCTGCACTAGCGTCATTTTGGCAGCCAAGCCCCAATGTAAGCAACCTTGCACTATGGTGCAATTGTGCCTCCATTGCAGGCAGGATTGTTTTTGTGCAGGAAGGAACATCTTCCTGCAGAAAAACTATACTTCGAGGCATTTTCCAATTTCTATGTGTGCTTTAGGGAAGCGCTGGAATTTGAAATAGTATATTTTACTATTCCAACTCCAGTCTGTGCAACAATAGGAAAGGTGCTGAATTTTTAATCTAACAATGAGTTTCCTAAAGCAAGCCTTTGTAATGACTTGCTTTGTAATGAAACGCGTCGTAACGACATGTTCGTTGTAGTGCCTGCATTGTAATGGCACTGCGTTGTCCCGACAGCAGTGGAAGCGCTATTTTCCATTTATTTTGCATTACCTTGCTCATGATTTATGAGGCCTCTCAAAGTAACGCAAGGTGGCTTTGCGTGGCTTCATAAATATTTATGAGAGTCCTGCGTAACGCTTGTGCCACTTTACGTGTGCAAAAGTGATGAAGGGCTCGCATAAATAAATGGACGAAAGGCATTGACGTCATTTAGTGATCGACATGGGTTGCAGCTGTAGCCCCTGACTTGCCCTTGGCGACCCCCGACACGGTCTTTGCGACCCCTGGCTGCAGAGGTGGCAGAATCAGTTCTAGGAACAGAGGGGCAGCTCCTCCTTATGAACTTCGGTTGGGTCTCCACTTTCCTTGTTTTCAGTCAGGTTTTTATTACCCAAATAGTTATAATGACATATTATTCACTCTTAGTGTATTAAAAAATGGAGTATAATTAGGTAGAATTTGGCCCTATCTGGCATCAGAGGTAAGGAAAAATGCTTTTAAATGTATGTTGTGTGCATGCTTGCACATGAGAGTGTGCTATGTAAATGTGTGTGTGTGAGTGAAAGTAAAGGGCAAATGTAATGTAATTTCCGCTACCCCAGGCATTTCGGTGAATTAACGTCCATAGAGGAATTAGAGATGAAAAATGAAGTCCAGAATACAAAAATAAATAAACAAAGACGGATAATGAACATATCAAAGAAATATTGAAGGATAAAAAAAAAGAAATATAATAGGAAACGAACGTACTCAATCAAATATATGTTTGTTGCCAGTCTACATTGTCCCTTAATGCGTGTGACTCCAGAACCAAGGTGGGTTGAATCATTAGGTTGAAGTTACCATTGATGTGGATCTGTGGCCTCAAGGGAAATTTACCATACAAGTCCTCCGAGTAATGGCAGGCACGCCATCCCTTGAAAATGCTAAGTCATCACGACGAACAATAGTCTGCACGGGAGTGACAGATTTCAAACTAAGGAGCACGTGTTAAGAAACCGTAAAATGCAATAAGGAGTCCGCCTAAGAATGAAGAAAGCCCAGCCTCCTAGCTAGATTCAAAGAAGTAGGCATGACAGTATGGTTTGCTGTGAAAGACTGAACTCATTTTCTCACATTAACTCCCTATTGCTCCAGTAATTTAAATTTGCAGTGGCGGTCCAGCATCTGGCATCAGCTCATTTGGATGCCAAATGGCGAAAGACGCTGACAATAATCACATGAAAATGACCCTATCCTATGTTGCTCCAAGCTCAGTACATAACTTAAGTGATTGTTTCCCAAATATTGAGGGGGCATATTTACAAGGGGATTTCACCACAGGAACATCACTTTTACTGATGTTCCTGTGGCGCAATGCCATGTTCCATATTTACAAAGTGCTTTTTGTGGCTACCCCAGATTTACAAGGAGGAGTAAATCTGAGGCAGCATCTAAATCTAATGCCATCATGCCATGTGACAGCGTGCATTAGAATGGCGCAACAAGGAGAAATACATCTATTTCTCCTTATTTTTACTTTTTCTATGTGTTCTGCAAAATGATTTTAATGATTGTTTATCTTCAGGAAGGTGGCCCTCCCCATGTCAGCAATTTACAAGAGGGAATATTGTTTTCCTTTTTAAAAGTTACCATATGAATTGCAGGCACTTAGCATCTCTTATTTAGTATTTTATTGGACGATATTTTACTAAATTTGATTTCTGATCTGACTTGAAAATTGTTTGTCTTCTTATTGTCAGTACAATTGTAACATTAAGCCCTAGTAAAACATGGTTGCCTACCAGTTTATTTATTTAATTATTCAGCAAAAGTGTAAGGACTAAGGTGTGTCATAGTGATATTTTTTGGATGTAGGTCAGAATTTCCTCAAGAAGCAATATGGTGCACTGCACTAAAAAGTTGGGTTTTTGGGACATAGTGGGGAAGAATTAAAATACTGGCGCATACCTGCATTTTAGCAGGGATGCGGCAGTTATTTTGTGTGACTCAAAAAAAACCTTGCACCACCATAGATGCGCCAGTGGCGCCAGGATAGACAGATGCATGATGCAACTGTTGGTGTAAGGGTGACGCGGTGCTGGAGTCGTGTCGCAAGCGCGATGCAACTCCAGCACTGTCAGGGGTGCCCTATACCTAACGTGCTGCGTCACTCCTTACGCCTGCTTCAAACAGGATTGACGCAGCGGGGGCGTAAATGTTACTCAGTGAAATCTTGTAGATTTCACTGCGTCACTTTTACGGGGCTTCCTTGCGACGGAACGCCCACCCTGCATACATTATACCTGACGCAGGTATTTTGTATCACAGAACTTTACAACATGACGCATCTCACTAGATGCGTCACATTGAAAATATGTTGCATAGTGGCGCATTGTTTGCACCTCTGCTGCGTCACAAAAGTGATGCAACGGTGGCGCAGAAGTGGCGCAAGGGGCTGTAAATCTGCCCCACAGTATTTATTCATTGTTGACCAGTGCCGCCAATGCTTGAATTAATGTAATTTGACGTAGTATTTGTGAAACCACAAGATTCACACAGAAAGCGCATCTTGGCATGATGATTTGCTACTTCTATGTGTGTTGCAGAATGTTTTGGAAATGGAGGAGAGTGTTGCTGTAAATTGTGCTGCAACTCTACCCTCCACCATTTCCTTGTAAATATGGTCCTCAGTGCTAAGTGACAACTTTCTTAAACCTGATGCTAACAAGAACAAGCTGTTATTTGTTGGTTCTCCTTGATCCACTGCTAAAAGGGCTCGACACCATGAACTCCGCAGGAAATGCGCTTCCTTCCTGGATGCAGATACAGAGCTGTCTTTTGAAAACAATTACATGTTGTTGCTTCCTTTATTCTTCTATACTCTAAACCTGTTGCGTAGTATATTTGCCTTTTTTTCACTGAACCTGCATCCCAATTCTTTGACTGAATGTGCCATCTCTCATATACACACCTCTAAATGAGTGTACCTTTGCCTTCATGACACATTAGAAACTAAAGATGCCTATAAACTTTCGATTTCACAGGAAGGTACGATTAAAAATGTGGTCTTTTTTATTTTTATTTATTTGAGTTTTATATGGCGCTGGCTAGACCCGGAGGTATCAGAGCACTTTACATGAGGAACTGTGAGTTACAAGTTACATCTGTTACAAGAGCATAGATTAAACAAAAGACAGAAAAGCAATGTTACGGTAGTTCGTAGATGGGAGAGGGAGACATAAACAGAGAGACGGGGAGAAACTGTCTCCAATGACCGTCTGTGTAGGTGACGGCAGAGGGGTGAACCAGGGCCGATCTCCTCTTTAGCAGTTGAGGCAGCTCTACCGGGCATCAGCCAAATTGCTCGGACTCCGCTGTCAGGATAGTGATCAGGGTTCATCTGAAAATTGTCCAATTCGTACGGGCAGTAGGAGAGATGAGAGCCGCAGTCGGATCAGAACCCAGGTGTGCATGGGGGTTAATGTTTTGATGTTATCAAGGCGCAGTCCAACTGGGGGCTCGATGTCCGGTAGTGGCAGCCGCCAGAGAACTGGCGAGGATGTGGGCAGAACGACTTTAAAAAGCAAAGGCACCATCTTAAGGTCAGGCGTTGTCCAGGTCCGTCCTTGCAGATGATACCCAGGTCACAAAAAGCCCCTAGAATAGAGCGCCATCAACAAGGGGGTAACAGCTGGAGAACCCCTACCATTAGGTTTGGGAGTGCCCCAAAGCCTCAGGAGCCCTCCGTGGTGGTAATCAGGGCTGGCCCCAGCCGCCATCTTGAGGTCAGGTGCTGTCCTGAGAGCGTTTCTCTGTGAGAAAATCAGCCTCCAACAAAGTCAGGGGGATTCCCTGTACAGCATCCGTTGCGCTGGAACAGAGGAGCTCCGGAACCAAGCTCACCTTCCGCTCCTGCTGGCAGCGCCGGAGCCGTGTCAATCACTGCGGCGGTAGTCCCCCTGGGGCAATCATCATGTCCAAGGCTCCTGAGGAGGCCCAGAGGAAGACCACAAATCACTGTGCAATCACCTTGGCAGCGAAACAAGTCAGGCTTAGACTAAAATTATTAAAATTAAAATAGATTAGTTTAAGATTAAAAAATGTGATCGTGTCACAACAGCTTGTAGACATCTCCACTAGTAACTAGATGGAAATTGAGTTCAGTGTACTGTATATAGTTCACAAATCCCTTCTTGGCATAAATCAATCTTGCTTGTGTGATCACTTTTGCACCTACAGACTAGCCAATTTACCACAGTTTCCCTGCTTTTGAAAATCTAATGCATTAAATATGTAAACATTAAAATATTTATATATATATCAAACTTGTAAGATGAACCATATACCTATAATCAAGTACACGAAGAGGGGAAACCAGACTCTTCTTTAGAGGAGTTCCATTCACACTTCTATTTATCCATTCATTCACCCTCCCATCTATTCATTTCATCTATTCATTCATTAATCTGTTGATCCTTCACCTTTACATCCAACCATCCAACCATACTTTCTTCCATCCAATCATTCTTTAATCGCTTCAGATATACAGGCTTTATTTCAACGGCCCACCTATTAATATATTCCTTAATACCCCCATACATACATCCATCCTTTCACCTGAGAGAGCGCAAATTGAGAAAAAATAGAAGTGCACCATATTTACAAGCATGTTGCATCAGTTTAGTAAAGATTACATAAGAGTGTCGAATTTATAGAGAGAAAATACATAAGAGTGTTTAATTAAAATAGAATGCATATATCAGTGTGAAAAGCTAATGTAGAAGTGTGTAGAGATGTTAGAATGATGTTGAAATCCCATGTTATGTGGCTGTTGTAGAGGAGAATGTAATACTGCTAAACGTAGAAATGTGTAGGCCACATGGCAGTTCACAGAGAATGAAAGGTGCTGTTACACTCTCACATGATATGGTTTTTTAATGTTGTTATAATTCAAAGTATTATTGATCATAGAACTGAAATATATGTTTTATAGAAGTGTTTCATATAACCATTGTGTGTAATAAGTTAGAATACTGTTTAGACTAAGAAATTAAAGGTTTACAGAGTGCACAGGCCCGTTTCATGTAATTCTAATAGGCCTGAATAGATAAGGTCATTTCTTTCGATCTGCATGTGTTAGTTAGAGGAAGGTCACGTTAAGCATAAATTGCGGAGCCTGCTCGAAGGTTTACGACTTAGAAGATACGGTGGAGGCCGGAATTTGGGGCCCACTGTACAAGTGTCTGTTTGCAGGTGCGAGGAGGTTCCAATCAAGAGAGTGATGAATAGAGTTTTGTTCAGGGAGCCAGGCACAGGCCTGGAGGAGGCTTCAGGAATTTCCTGGGGGGTACCGTCCTGCCGGAGAAGAGCCTGAGAAGCAAGGTCAACGCTAACGATGGGCCCAGAGGAGTATCAGCATGGAAAATGCCAGAACCGACACCACGTGAGGGGCGTCTCTAAAGGGCGTTTCTATTGTAAATGTGATTTTTGTATTAGGGACAGCACCCCTGGGTGGAGTTAGGGCAGATGGTCTGAGGAGCCTAAGAGAGCGGATGGGTAGGCAGATAGGGTAACTGCGAGACACCGATTCACAACGAAGACTAAGGGAAGTGAGTGATCTTCTTTGGAAGTCACCACGGCTGATTCCTTTTTAGGTTAAGATTTTACTAAGTAGGGATGTCACTTAGTCTAGTGTAGGGACAGTCTAATCTGGATTTTCTTCCTTTCTGTAAATGACTCACAAGTTACAGCTTGTGTCTATTCTTGCAACTCTGATGATTTTTGAATTGGTTTTGGTGATATTCTTCTGCCGACTAAGAGCATTTAGAAAATCTATGTTTGTATTGATACCAGTATATCTTGTGAACCTTATTTTGAGATGTTTGTATCTCCAGTTAACTTTGGCTTTATAATACACTTCTAAAACTCATTCATAGTAAGTGGTTCTTTAGAGTGGTGAAAGTCCTTAACTGATTGAACTAGTAGTGGATTGCCTTTTACTCTATGACAGGTATCAACGGTTTAGTCGACCTGAGTTGGGATCTAGATCTATAGCAATAGATCAGAAATCCCTCCGTAACAGTTGGTAGCAGAGAAGGATGGTTACCTTCTAGAGGAAGGTGATCTAGACTAGGTTAAGATTACCCCAAGGTCCTTCGAGATCGAGAGATGAGCAGCGGAAGAATCGCCTGCCGAAGAAGGTGCTGACGGTGCGAGAGAAAAGCAGCAGGGTCGGACGAGAGTGAGTATAACAAGGGTCATGCGTTGACAGATTGCGGTGTTTTGTGTTGTATCTGTATTGTAATGTCATGCGGAGTTGAATGACTGTAGTGAGATTGTGAGAGGGTTGTGAGCGAGCGCAACCTGGGTGAAAATCTTAAGTTCGGAGAAGAGCTTAAGTGGTTCGGGTGTATCGAACATCCAGAGTAGTTGTCGACCAGAGTAAAGGGGGTCATGAGGTACCATTGATCGCCCGCAGGACCGAGATAGGGGGAACGCAAGAGTGAGTGTGTGGGTAACGGACGCAGGTCGAAAGTTACCGTGTGTAAGAAACCTATCAGTTAAGGCGATTGTCTGGATACGGAAAGACATTTCGTCAGTTAAGGTGACAATTACAGTTAGACTGTGGGCGTACAGTCAAGGGAAGTGATCGCTTGGTCGGAAGTAATCATTTTTCAGAGTATGAATGGGACGCATGCATGACCGGGAGACGAGCTGAGAAAGGAGGGGAACTGCTGCGAAGGGGAGACGAGTGACGTCAGCGAGAGCCGCGCTGTGATAGGCCGGTTGGTGTGAAGCCGCGCTGTGATAGGCCGGTTAGTGTGAAGCCGCGCTGTGATAGGCCGGTTGGTGTGAAGCCGCGCTGTGATAGGCCGGTTAGCGAGAACCGCGCTGGGATTGGTGGATTGTCATCAGGAAGTAAACGAACGCGGAGAAAATAGAAATTTTGTAGATTTTGAACATGAAGTGTTTAAATGTTTGAGAGCAATCTTTAAGAGAAGAGGCACCGCCAGAGGGTACACCAGCTCACTATATGGCAACGAATGTTGGGTTGCATACTTTACTGTGGCTTGATACTTGGAGTAAGATTACAGAAGGGAATGAGGAACTGACTTTTCCGAAATACGGAACGTTTAGACTAGAAGTGTTGCATCAGCTGAAAGCAGTTATGTCCTCATTGAGACCTTTGCCTAGACCAACACAGTTTGAGGCCCTTAATGCGTGGATTAGGGCGGCGCACGACAGGAATCAGAACAGGCGCCAAGAAAGGGTAAGGCGATCAGTAAGGGCAGTGCAAGATGCCAAATGGGATGCGGAAGACAAGAAATGGATGGTACAGACGATTGAAGTGGATAAGTTGTACCCAGTGAGAGAGGTTACAGGAGAAAAGAGACCCATAGAAGAGGATGACGAGAGCGAGTCGGAGGATGGCCTAATAAATAGGTTGTTGATAGATAGACCGCCTCCGGACAATAGGGAGATAGAAGGTACTGAGCTCCCAAGGGAAGATAGGGTTGACATAGAAGGGAATAGGCCACTCCCTATAACGAATTGGGTACCTACCAAAGGTGAGGAGACACCTCAACATAGTCCTGTACAGAGAGTAGTCGGAAGGGTTGTGGTGCAGAAGATGTCAGCAACAGAGAGGGTTGAGTCTTATGGATTGCCAGATGCTCTTCAAGTACCCGTTACCATAGGGCCTATAGTGTCGGTTTATCACCCAGAGAAAGGGAGAGAGGAAGAACAGGTACGGCTAGACAGAGAAAGAGTTGAGATGGAAAGAAGGAATAACACGACGAATGCCTGGAGGCAATTGCCAGGACCGATAACGTGGAGCACCCCATTGGATTCAGCAGTGGATCCCGTAACAGAACAGGGGGGTCAGAGAGGACCGATGGACCTGAGGGGACCACGGCCGAAATCCTATAAAGAGTTGAGGGCTGACTTGAAGGAATGGGATAGGTCCACAGAAGCACCGAGCAACAGGTCAAGAGCAGAAGCTGAATGGGGAAGTCGAGGCAACGGGACATTATCTCACTGCGGGGCTAGCGAAAGCAGTCAGGAGTGGGACGGTAAAAGTCAGGAGAGTAGAGGAGTTACACGTCATATTGACGGTGGAAATGGGCAGGAGCGAAAAGGTAGAAGTACGGAGTGTGGAGAGACGTCTCGTCTCATTCAAAGTGAGGGAGACCAAAGGACACAAGAGTACAGGGATAGGTTTAAGTGCACTCTCCACGCACCTGATGATAACGTACAGCACTGGAATCGTGGGAACATGGGGAACCGCGAAGGATCTTGCCATGCGTCGAGTGATCAGAGATCACAGGCAAATTGCGAAGGCATGGGGAATAATGGAATGTCTTACCATGCACCTAGAGAAACCAGGCAGAATGGGAAATGTGGGACTATGGGAAATAGAGAAGTGTTTCACTATACACCCAGAGAGGATGGAACTGCATGGGACCTGGAGAGATGGGAGCATGGGAGGACTCCCCATAACACGCCTGAGCCCAGACGTAGGACTCAGAGCTGTGATGGGAGAGATGTAAATGGACTCTCTAGAGATAGCATACTGAAAGCTGTGATAAAAGCCAAAAGACTCAATGTGACCAGCTTAAAATCTGACCTGGACGAGATAATAGATGGTGCGTTGCCTTAAGAAAGGATTGACATGTACGAACAAGATGAGCTGCTGTTTATAGCAAAAGATATTACTCGAAGGGCAAGAGCAACTCATGAGAAACTGTCTGAACTGGCAGACAAGTATATGGTAGATTTGTCCAGAACAAAGGCATTGCAGGGTAACCATAGGTTGCATTATTCAGATCAGGACTTAGAAGAGAGGAGGACAACTGGATTAAAAACACACATAAGGGAACTGATCACAGGAATAAGAGCATGGAGAGATCTGGACAAATGGGAAGAGAGGTGGTCCAAAAAGGGAACTGTTAGGCGGAGCGCGAATGTGATGTCTCCGGAGGGAAGGCTACTGCAGATGGAGGCATTCCCTTTGCGAGAAATAGCGAATGGGAGTTATGTACACGTACCCTGGAGTAGGGGAGATTTGGCTGCATTTACCAACTCATTTCCGAAGTTAAGGGAAAGTCCCGTAGAGTGGTACAAGCAGGTAGAGAGGTTTGTCAAGATTTCAAAGGTATTGTGGATTGATTTGAACACCTTATTCGACATTGTGGTTCCAGGAGACTTGTGGATAGCATGCAAGGTTAGTGTTGAATGGCCAACTGCAGAACCAGAAAGGGATGCTCGTACTAATGGACCGTCAGAAAGAGTAATGTTAAAATATGAAAAGGTGATGACATGGCTGAAGGAGAAGGTGCCACCACAAGATATAGATTGGGTAAAAATAGACCGAACAAGACAGGAACCCAAGGAGACAGTTCATGAGTTTTATGAGCGATTGCTGAAAATGTTCAAACAATACAGTGGATTAGATGTAATGGATCCCAAAGAGATAGGACAGTTTGTATCGAAGTTCGTTTTGGGGTTGAGACCTGATATTTGTTTGATGATTCAGCAACATTTAATTTGTTGGCAAAACAAACCATTGGATGACATTTTGAGATACGCAAGGTATTGCAGTGATGAAATAGATTCCAAAGCAAAGAAACTAAAGGAGAAACTGATGAAAGGGTGGACAGCAGCAACAGGGAACAGGGACGATGGGACGGAATCAAATAATCAGAATAAGGACAACAAGGAAAACCCGAGACCTAGAATAGACGTTGCTACATTGAAAAAAATGACAAAGTGTCACCAGTGTCACCAGGTGGGACATTGGAAACGCGAGTGTCCCTATAACCCTGAAAACGGAGAACTAGAAGTAGAGGAGGAGGAAGTTCAAGAAGTTCCAGTTCAAGGGGTGACAGTGCCCAGGAGTAAGGTGGCCAAAGGGGGGACTTCGGCTCCACGAGCTCAGTTCCCGCAGCCACCAAAGATTACGAAAGGGAGAAAGATCTATAGACAAATGCCTCTTTTTATAGACGAAGAAGAGTGTTACTACGTTGATCCATTGACGGGACGACGTGTAAGTAGAGAGGAGGACTGTACCCTCGGGCCAGTTCTAGAGGTGGATCAAAGAGGACCGTTTGTTGAGGCTGAAGTGGCAGGGTGTCCTACAACATTCTTAGTAGATACCGGAGCTACTCGATCAACTTTGAGATCGGCAGTGGTTCCAGATCTACCAATGTCGGGGGAAACAATTCAAGTGGTAGGAGTCGCAAATAGGAGAATGACTAACCCTTTGACGGAACCAGTGCCAGTGAGAATAGGAAACTACACTGATGAACATCAGTTTGTAGTATGTGATTCTAGTCCTGTGTGTCTGTTAGGAAGAGACTTATTGTGCAAACTGAACTGCACAATATACTGCACACCTCAGGGAGTGGAGGTACAGACTACAGACGATGATGCTACCTTTAAAGTTGCAAATTCGAGAGTATGCGTAGAACTGTATCCTACCCTGACTGTGGAGGAGCTTCCTTGGGACTTACGAGATACAGTGTCATCAGAAGTATGGGATTATACTGGAGAAGAGATAGGATTGATCAAAGGAGTAGAACCAGTGAAGATCATGGTAAAACCAAATGTTGAATATCCAAGAACGCCTCAATACAAATTGACCCCGGAGACGATTGCAGGAATAAAACCCGTAATCGACTCTATGATTCAACAGGGAATACTGAAGGAAATCGTGGGTAGTCCATGCAACTCCCCGATTATGGGTTTGCAGAAACCTAGTGGGAAATTTAGAATAGTACAAGATCTTCGATGGATTAATAACATAGTTGTTTCATGTTGTCCAGTGGTACCGAATCCATCAGTGATATTGTTTCAGATACCATTCCAAGCTGAGTGGTTCACAGTGATAGATCTTTGTCAGGCTTTCTTCTCAATTCCATTAGATGAGGAGAGCCAGTTTCTTTTCGCTTTTAAGCTGGAAAATCGTGTCCTAACATGGTGTCGTATCCCACAGGGGTATACAGAAAGCCCATCAATTTTCAACCAGCTATTGAAGAAAAATCTTGAAAGTCTATTACTGCCACAGAACTCGGTTCTGGTCCAGTACATAGACGACCTACTTGTTGCGTCAGGAACGGAAGAAGCTTGTAAGATAGATACCATCGCCTTGCTGAACCATTTAGCTGAAAATGGGCATAAGGTATCTCCGAGCAAATTGCAGTACTGTCTGACAGAAGTACAGTACTTGGGTCCCCGGATAGAAAAAGGAAAGCGCAAGGTGTCACCAGATAGGATAGAGGCGATAATGAAGATGAACTCTCCTACGACACAGAGAGAAGTCAGGATGTTCCTAGGAATGGTCGGTTATTGCCGACAGTGGATAGCTAACTTTTCCCTGAAGGCAAAACCTTTACAAAAACTGACGCACAAGGAGGTGAGTGATCCGGTACCATGGGACAAGGATTGTCTGATGTCGTTCCTACAGCTGAGAGAGGACTTGTGCCGTGCTCCAGCTTTGGGGATGCCTGATTACGAAAAACCATTTTCACTTTACTGCTGCGAAAGAGAGGGTTGTGCTTTGTCAGTTTTAGTACAAACTCATGGAAATGCCCATAGACCAGTTGCATACTTTTCGGCTACTTTAGATCCGGTAGCCGCAGCGTTGCCCGGATGTCTCAAATCCGTTGCTGCAACAGGTGTCAGCATTGAAATGTGTGAAAATATAGTAATGGGACACCAATTAGTGGTGTATGTACCTCATTCTGTAGAACTGTTAATGACCAGGACCAAGACACAGCACTTAACCAATAATAGGCTCACGCGCTACGAGCAAGTTATTCTTGCTGCGGAGAACGTGACCCTTAAGAGGTGCTCTGTTTTGAATCCTGCTACATTGATGCCACTTCCTAATGATATAGAAGGCGAAGAATGTGAAGATCACGATTGCCTTGATGTGACTGAACTATGCACCAAGCCAAGACCAGATATTGTGGATGAGCCGTTGACTGACCCTGATGAAATTTTCTTTGTTGATGGCTCATGTTTAAGAGACGATACTGGTCGGTTGAGAGCAGCTTATGCTGTTTGCACCATTACTGGAGTTGTGGAAGCCGCTTGCCTGGAAGGAGTACACTCCGCTCAGGTAGCCGAAATCATTGCATTGAAATGTGCCTGTTTAGCAGGTAGCAAAATTAGAGACACCATTTATACCGATAGCCAATATGGTTTCGGTGTAGTTCATGATTTTGGGCAATTGTGGTCTCAGAGAGGTTACATGACCTCCTCTGGTTCGCCTATTCGAAATGGGGAATTTGTGCGACTGTTGTTAGAAGCATTACAAGGCCCAGCAGCAATTGCGATCGTTAAATGTGTAGCCCACACCAAAAATACAGATTTTGTGTCGCAAGGTAATCGATATGCAGACGAAGTTGCTCGATATTGTGCGGAGCAAGGATATTCTTTCACAGAAGTGGAAGTAGGTGGGACTCAGGAAAGGACAGAGTTAAACATGATGCTAGAAACAGTTGATACTTGGGAGGATTTAAAAGACATGCAAGAGAACGCACCTGATTCTCAGAAAAAGGCATGGGAAACAGCAGGTTGTGTGAAAAGTGAAATGGATTTGTGGGTTTCAGCAGATGGAAGGGCAGTATTACCTGATGAATTAGTGAGTCCAATGGCACGACAGATACATGGTCCAGTACACTTAGGAAGAGATGCCATGCTGAGGTTATTTAGGCAGACTTGGTATAATCCAAAGTTTAGGATTGCAGCAGAAGCAGTCTGTCAGAGATGTGTCACATGTCAGCAATTGAACGTAGGGAAAAGAACACCAGTTACAATGAGTCACATTGGGAGGTCTGGGGGGCCTTTCAACCGAATGCAATTAGATTTTGTTGAGATGCCAAAAATCAACCGCCTCAGGTATGTTCTGGTGGTTGTATGCATATTTTCCAGATGGGTCGAAGCATACCCTACACGCAGGTGCGATACACTCACAGTAGCAAAGTTGTTGCTTAGAGAGTTGATCCCGCGCTTTGGGGTGCCGACCTCCTTGGAATCAGACAGAGGAACTCATTTCAACAGTGAAGTTGTGAAGATGCTTTGCTCTGCATTAAACATTGATCAGAAGTTGCACTGTAGCTATCGACCAGAGGCTTCAGGTATCGTGGAGCAGATAAACGGAACTCTAAAGTCCCGAATAGCCAAAGTATGTTCATCGACGTCCTTAAGCTGGCCTGATGCTCTGCCCTTGGTACTCATGAGTATGCGTAGCACACCAGACAGGAGGACAGGTCTCTCTCCACATGAGGTTTTAATGGGGAGGGCAATGAGACTTCCGTCTGTTCCAACTACAGCTTTGTTGAATATTACAGATGACCTGATCCTGGATTACTGCAAGGGACTTTCTGATGTCATTCATTCTGTGTCTCTTCAGGTGCAGGCTGCTGAAGTTCCATCTTCAAGAGACCTATGTCACGACTTGTGCCCTGGTGATTGGGTGCTTGTGAAAAAACACGTCCGGAAGAACTGCCTAGACGTGCGTTGGAAGGGGCCCTACCAAATAATCCTGACAACGAATACTGCTGTAAAGTGTGGAGGGCTGCCAAACTGGATTCATGCTTCCCAAACTCGAAGGGTTCCAGCACCCTTAGAAGAAACAGCTCCTCTCACAGATGAAAATCCAGCTGTGGACGGCGAACCACTAGAGGGGATCAGTCAAGCTGTGGGGGTGTCGAAAGAAGTTGGGAGTGCTACAGATCCAGCAGAAGAAAGACAGGACGACAGTGAAACTGAAGTTGCCACCGAAGGAGAAAGTTGCTGTGAATACGGCTCAGACACGGATCAAGACAAGAGTGATCAAGAACCGAGTGTGAGGACAAGAAATAGGAGAACAAGGCGTGGAGAAGCTAGTTGGCCTGAAAGAAAGGAGAGGCCGAGCTTGAAGCCAACTCCAGAGAGAACTCTTGCTCCTATATCTGAAGACTCGGATTTGGACGAAGGTGCACAAAGACAGGAACAGGAAGGTCCAAGAAGATCGAGGCGGGTGCGAGTGCCCTGCAGAGGATACGCTACTCCTGAGTGGACCTACCTAGCAGCAGATGTCCAGTGCACGGAGATCCGGGAGGGTGAGGGAAGTGATGGTGACCAGTACTGACCCAATCATAACATTGGAAGTAGTGTTGTTGGTACCAGGAGTGGAGGTCGAAGGGTTGCTGACACTCACTATCCCCAATCCTCCTTATCTGAGCAGTATAAGAGAACTGGTTTTAAACAGAATAGAGTTTCCGACTTTTTGTTCAACGATGCCAACACTCAAGGAGATCATTCTTCGTTTAGAAATATTAGAATACGTGATTAGAGCCGCTGGAACACGTATGATTCCAGATTGCTAAAGACTTTGTAAATAAAACGGATTGAAAGATAACCTAGCGCCAAGTGGAAGAAGAAGAAATTTAGGGACTTCCCATTTAGTGGACGGAGAAGGGCTAGGGTTGTCTGTTGCTATAGAACTCAATGACTGATCTTGCAGAAGGGATTATCAGCTTCCAGGTGTGGTTCGGAAAGGCTGAATAAGCAGAGAAAAGAGACTTTGTGTTGTGAAAGAAAATCAGAACTACACTGTCTTGAGATCATGGAGGCCGGCAACCCAAATCGCAAGACAAAATGCATAGTAGGCACACTTTTAGTGGGAGTAATTTTTCTTATAGTTTTAGTAGTTACTATATCATATGTAGTGGGACATGAAAATGAAGAGAAGGCAACAAAGGAAACAAAAATGGTATTGATACAGAAACCTACTACTGCTGGTCAAAGGGGGGACAATACAGAGAAAGATAAAGCTTTACTAGTAGCAGAGACTCGTAGGTTGCATGTGGATGAATCACAAGGAAATTTCAAATCAAATGCATATGCTAAATTGCTTTATGAATATATTGATGCTATGGAGGCAAAGGATTGCTATGTGTACATGCAATTGCCAGCCTCTGTAGACGAAGGTATTAGATATCATCATCTTCCATTGACTTATGGAATCACATGTAGTTTGTTGCTTAGTATATTTTATGAACGTGATGGTTTTGAGTATTATTTTTCAAATTTTGATGCTGTTTTACCAGAAGTTCCAAACTACAAGCACATGAACAAGTGGGATTATTATAAGAGTGAAGATAGATTAAAGAAATTTTTCATTCCTTGGAAAACGTTGGATACTTCACATGCCCGAAGAAATAATTTGACTTGTAAAGTGTCAGAAATTGAGAAAAGGTTTATAGGACAGGTGGATGATCGGTATAGGAGACAGAAGATCTTAAAGGCTTCAGGCCAATGGAAAACAGATCGGACCGAGGAAGAAAGGTCACACAAAAGAAAGGGTAGTAATGGTCCAATAGCTTTAGATCGAGAGCAAAAAGGGAAACTGTGTATATATAGGGGTAAAACCTATTATGAGAATGTGTTTGTGGGAGAAGTAAATTGTGAACATGCTTTCCAATTAGAATATTATACAAAGGATTTCTTGAAGGGGATGCAGGTGATCCCGAATGTATATTTTGTTTGTGGGAGAAATGCATACGTGAAACTACCGGATAATTGGTATGGATCATGTTATTTAGTAATTGTCTTCCCCAAAATATACCATGCTAAGGATCTAGAAATTATAGAGGGAGGAAAACAAGCTAGAGGAAGAAGGGATGTAAGCGATGAGGAGGTAGTTGGAGACGTATTTGGTGCTATGTTTCCTCTTTTAGGGATAGTACTGAATGATGTCAAGATTAGAAGATTGGCAACAGTTGTAGATAGGTTGTCCGCCAGTACTGCTAGATCATTAATGCTGGTGGAGGGAGAGATGCAATCGATAAGGGCAATGGTTCTTCAGAACCGACTTGCTCTAGACGTTCTGGTAGCCAAAGAGGGAGGAGTCTGTAAGGCTTTGAAGGTTCAGGAATGTTGTACTTACATTCCAGACAATTCAAAACCTCTAGAAAAGTATATACGGAACATCACTGAAATTCATCATGAGATTGAGGATTTGACACAGGTAAATGTGTGGGAAAAAGTAGGTCATGGAATGGGTAAAGTTGGAGGTTGGTTTGCCAACCTAGGAAAGGGTTTCATTTGGTACATACTGAAACCTATCGTCATAATAGTGATTTGTATAATCACCTTGTGGGGATTGGTGCGGCTGTACCAATGGTATAGATCAAATAGGTTGCAGAGATCCATGAGAGAGCAGGAGAGGAGATTAGCTGCGATGCAGGATAATCAGTACAGGAGTCTGAGGGCTCTAGAGATGATGAAACGAGAGAGTACTGCAACGAGTTCTGTCTGATTCAGTTCATACCTCAGGGATGGTGTTGTGATGGTGATGACTACTAAAAGTCATCAAAGGGGGGAACTGAGAGAGCGCAAATTGAGAAAAAATAGAAGTGCACCATATTTACAAACACGTTGCATCAGTTTAGTAAAGATTACATAAGAGTGTCGAATTTATAGAGAGAAAATACATAAGAGTGTTTAATTAAAATAGAATGCATATATCAGTGTGAAAAGCTAATGTAGAAGTGTGTAGAGATGTTAGAATGATGTTGAAATCCCATGTTATGTGGCTGTTGTAGAGGAGAATGTAATACTGCTAAACGTAGAAATGTGTAGGCCACATGGCAGTTCACAGAGAATGAAAGGTGCTGTTACACTCTCACATGATATGGTTTTTTAATGTTGTTGTAATTCAAAGTATTATTGATCAAAGAACTGAAATATATGTTTTATAGAAGTGTTTCATATAACCATTGTGTGTAATAAGTTAGAATACTGTTTAGACTAAGAAATTAAAGGTTTACAGAGTGCACAGGCCCGTTTCATGTAATTCTAATAGGCCTGAATAGATAAGGTCATTTCTTTTGATCTGCATGTGTTAGTTAGAGGAAGGTCATGTTAAGCATAAATTGCGGAGCCTGCTCGAAGGTTTACGACTCAGAAGATATGGTGGAGGCCGGAATTTGGGGCCCACTGTACAAGTGTCTGTTTGCAGGTGCGAGGAGGTTCCAATCAAGAGAGTGATGAATAGAGTTTTGTTCAGGGAGCCAGGCACCGGCCTGGAGGAGGCTTCAGGAATTTCCTGGGGGGTACCGTCCTGCCGGAGAAGAGCCTGAGAAGCAAGGTCATCGCTAACGAGGGGCCCAGAGGAGTATCGGCATGGAAAATGCCAGAACCGACACCACGTGAGGGGCGTCTCTAAAGGGCGTTTCTATTGTAAATGTGATTTTTGTATTAGGGACAGCACCCCTGGGTGGAGTTAGGGCAGATGGTCTGAGGAACCTAAGAGAGCGGATGGGTAGGCAGATAGGGTAACCGCGAGACACCGATTCACAACGAAGACTAAGGGAAGTGAGTGATCTTCTTTGGAAGTCACCACGGCTGACACCTTTTTAGGTTAAGATTTTACTAAGTAGGGATGTCACTTAGTCTAGTGTAGGGACAGTCTAATCTGGATTTTCTTCCTTTCTGTAAATGACTCACAAGTTACAGCTTGTGTCTATTCTTGCAACTCTGATGATTTTTGAATTGGTTTTGGTGATATTCTTCTGCCGACTAAGAGCATTTAGAAAATGTATGTTTGTATTGATACCAGTATATCTTGTGAACCTTATTTTGAGATGTTTGTATCTCCAGTTAACTTTGGCTTTATAATAAACTTTTAAAACTCATTCATAGTAAGTGGTTCTTTAGAGTGGTGAAAGTCCTTAACTGATTGACCTAGTAGTGGATTGCCTTTTACTCTATGACAGGTATCAACGGTTCAGTCGACCTGAGTTGGGATCTAGATCTATAGCAATAGATCAGAAATCCCGCCGTAACACACCCAACCATCCATTCACCATCCCTTCGTCCATCATTTCAGTAATTTGCCAATCATTCACAATTTCAGCTATTAATCGTTTTACTCTTCGATTCATCCTTTCAACCTTCCATCTTTTTGCCATTCCACATATCCATCCTTACACCCTTCAATAGCAACGTTCTCCTTTTCTTCTTTTCTTTCACATTTCCTTCCTTCCCTTCAGCCTTCCATACTCCTCACTTTCTTTTTTAACACTATTTACCAAGCTTTTTTTTACTCATCCATACTTTTCCTCTCCTGCCTCTGTGTTTTTCCCTATTTTCATTATTCCTCTTTTAAAGTTGCCTTCACTGTGCAGCCGTCAATAGGCCATATCCCTCTGTTGTGGTTATTCTAAATAGCGATATTTGTCTGCAGAAGGTAGAGGTCCACAAATAGCAAATTAATGTTCTAGTGGGACGCAGTTCACCCGTCCATCGATCCAAGAGGCCCTACCCACTAGATAAGGGTGTTGCCTATGGCACTGTATCTAAGGCTCAAGCTCTGGTCTGAGCTTCCCCTCCTTGTAGTTTCTGCTCTTTGACTAGTGCAAAGATGCGCTTTCTGTGTGAATCTTTTGGTTTACAAGGAAATGGCAAAGTGCGGAGTTGCGGCACAATTTACA
This sequence comes from Lissotriton helveticus, assembly GCF_964261635.1. Lineage (NCBI taxonomy): Eukaryota > Metazoa > Chordata > Amphibia > Caudata > Salamandridae > Lissotriton > Lissotriton helveticus. Next base: position 948,338,099 of record NC_136068.1, read on the forward strand.
GCAACATGCTCCTCCATTTCCAAAACGCAGAGATATGCTGTATTTATAACAATTCAGTGCACCCCCTGTGATTTCCTAATGCTGGCGCTAATAATTGGTTCTTAGAACCAACACAGGCACCCTTTGGCCATAGTGCAAGGGTGCCCTTGTTTCAGGGAAGGATTGTTTTTGTGCAGGAAGGTCCCTTCCTGCACATAAGCAACCAATAATGGTGGTTTGTTACTTCTATGTGTGCTACATCCTGCAGCACACATAGAAGTAGCAAATTATCATGATACGGTGCGCTTTCTGTGGGAATCTTGTGGTTTCACAAATTGTATGTCAAATTAAATTAACACAAACATTGAAGGCACTGGTAAACAATGAATACATACTATATGTAAAAAAACATGTTTAGTGCAGTGCACCGCATTGCTTCTTGAGGAAATTCAGACTAACATCCAAACAATCTCACTAAGATACACCCCAGTCCTTACACTTTTGCTGAATAATTTAAAATAAATAAACTGGTGGAAGTCCATATTTTCCTAGGGGTTAATGTTACAATTGTACTGACAATAAGAAGACAAACAATTTTAAAGTCCGACCAGAAATCAGATTTAGCGAAAAGCACCTGATAAAATGCTAACTTAGAGATGCTAAGTGCCTGCTAGGCGTATGTTAACCCTAAAAAGGAAAAAAAAAGATTCCAGCTAGTAAAATGCTGACATAAATGTTTTTGTGCAGTGCTATAAAGAAACAGACAAAATAAAAAATATAATGAAATCTCATATCATGATGCCAAATTAGTGACCATGAATGGCACTCTGCAAGTAGCCATTAAAGCTTTAACTAAAGAACTTGAATTCACCATGAAGCACGTAGAGTGTCATGTCATGCGTTGAGGTGGTGCTGTTTGGTGGCATGCAGGTGTGCATTTTTACAGTGGTACAGTACTGATTATTAGAAAATTGTTAAAGATGTATTTATGATGCACCACTCCAAGCACCAAATCCCTTCAACAGTCATGTATCCAGATTGCCAATGTTGGGCCTGTGACACAGCCAATTGTGATAACCGCCAATTGTGATAACCGTGCATGTGAGCACACGGTCAGTCAGTAGGATTGAAGCAGCTTGAGCAAGGGAATGTTATGAAGGACAGTTGTGACAGAGCATCGCTGGAGGACATGGTTATATGAAAAAAGTCTGAATTACTGCAAGGAGCTGGGATGTGCCCATGTATGTTTGTAAGTGTGAGTGTGGCTCTGTATATGTGTGTGTATGAATGTGTGTGTTTTTGAGGAATGTAGTACACATTTATGCAGGCGTGTTAGAGAGGTATAAAATGGAGTATGCCAGTGTAGTGTGACTTGTCCTGGCAATATCCCTTCATAGTGGCCACTAGATGACAAGCAGCCATGGCCATCCATGGGAGCTGTTGTCTTCCACACACTGTAATTTGAGGCATATTTCGGCCTTCCACAGTGCAATGTTGGCCATCTGTGTCATATCTTTAGAATGTTTGAAAACTTGGTACCCAAACCTGACACCATGCCAATCATGGCTTAATTGTGGCAATTTCATTACAAGACTGGAGGCTATCATTATGCATTTACCTTTTATTTGCTGCCCCCAACTGCAGTCCTTTAAAGAGCATTAAACATAACAAAACATTTAGTTCTATTGTGGAATCTTCAAACAGAATTTATAAACTTTTGTCACACAACCACATTCCTCTTTTATTATCTGCTCCTTCAGAGAAGTGCATCTTTATTTTTCTATTGTTTACACTATTGTGTAATGGTCTCCATAACATGTTTGTCTTTCTAATGTATGGAATGGACATTAATGCTTCTAGTGCTATGGTTCTAGCTTCTTTGATAAGTCTGAGTTGTTTCCATTGTGTTCTACTTTGCTTATAGATATACTTCTCAACCTGTTCTTTTTATTATCCTAAAGATGTTCTTTAGTTTGTCCCTGCATCAGGTTAGGATTTATTTTACTGTGATCGTGCATGCCTGCTTCATGTATTGTTCAGGATAATATCAGTGGGAGTTGCGAGCTCGCAACGCACTCACCTCTTTTTTTGTCTGGAGACTGGCCTTGCGTTACGCATCACTTAAGTTAAATATCAGGAAGAGTTGCACACTCATATTGTGTCTCACTGCTTGTATGGATAGAAGACAGGCCTGTGCAAGGTCATTTAGCTTCTCCTTAGTGTCCTCCAATCAGGCGTGACACGATGGGCCATTGACATGGAAAGGGGATTGTGCTCTAGACTTCACCCACCATTTTGAATTGGGCAGACTTGCTTTATTCCCTCACATTTGTTGCCATGGTAACGTGTCAGTGTCTCACTCCTTGTATGACTCGTATTAATTCAAAACAGAGCGGGTTTTTCACGGATGGCTGTTTACCCTTTTTAGGTTTTGCCTCGCCAAAAAGATGCGCTCTGCGCATCTTTTTCGCGCAGGCGAAAACCTGATGAGAATTGTAGTGTGCTTTGGGTCGGCCCTCGTCATTGATTGGCTGGCTCCGTAAATGGAGCCTAGCCATTGGACGAGGGGCCTGTCCGTCAATGCCGGACCAGACACGGGGGCGTTCCCGACATTCTTTGGCTTTTGCCGACGTCACGCGACGCCGGGAACGCCCCCGATTCTGTTCCGGCATTGCTGGCACCTCCCTTGCTCCCCCTCCCGCTTGTTTCCTGGTGTGGGAAATTAAACAAAGGTTTCTTTCTTCATACTGAAGCATCAGTGTGTTCCTGCAGATACTGACCTCGGTGGAAATGACAATGTTCCTTTAAGACGGCCTCCCACCATGAGGCAGCCTCGGCAGCGGCGAGGTGCGCCCTGTCTGCCTTGATGTCACGACAGGCAGAGGCCACCCCTTCGGAGCTCGCGGAGGCGGGCGTGCTGTTTCAGGAAGTGACTCGCTTTCACTTCGCTCGCAGCGGCTCTTCGAGACTTCAGGAAAAGAAAGTTGGGCAGAGCTGCAAGCTGGTCCGGCTGCTTCCGAAGGCAGGACCATGGGGTAAGCTCACGCGCTTGGCGTGCCTCTTTCAGCCCTGCTGTTCCACATGGGCCCGTCTCTAATAGAGCATCGTGTCTCAAGTAGGCAAAGGCTTGCATTATACGTTCTTTGTCAGACCTAAGAACATTCGTAACCTAAGACCACTCGCTCTTGTTCCCAGTAGGTTGGAAGGGCTTTCCAAGTGCAGGCGGCTCTCTGTCTGTCCCAAGGACAGAGGGCAGTGACCTGGCTCGTTGCTGCCCTATGTCCCGGGTTAAGTGCTGTTTGCTTGTTGGGAGCTGGCTTCCTCTCTCCAGATGTTTCTCTTGCTGCTGCGTCGAGAGCGCTGTACAAGTGCAGACTAGCACACATCTACAGTTCAAGCTTTCACAGGGGCAGCAGCAGGGTTTCTTGTAAGACAGCACCAGCAGTAACTTGTACACGGGATAGTACAACAGACTTATCTTCTGACACCCTACAGGGAAAAACCATGTGTAGTATTTACACCCTGCAGCGGCAGTGTTAGTAACACACATTGCTTACGATGGACAGGCAGGCACTTCTATAATTTGAGAGTACCAGCACTTTTCAGAAGAGGTGATGCACGTATATTACTAGTATAACGGCACTTTTTTGGTAGCATACGGGTGTTCTAGGATAGAGAGGGCCGGCAGTTTTACATTTTAATTTCAGTGATTGTGTGTTCACGTAGGCGAATAGGAGGCTCGCGTTTTCGGGGCTGTGTGGCGAATTTTAATGGTTGTAGCTTGTAATGAGCCAATTGTGAGTTCCAAAAAATTCAAGTGCCCCAAATTTGGTACCACATAGGGTATTCCGGACACCTCTGTGAAGCCATGCAGCAAGTACACCTTTGTTTTAGCAAAAATACTTGGAATGCATGAGCGCAGGCGTCCATATTGAATTCCTGCAGATTATTCCACCCCTCTACTTGTGCAGCCAAGGCAGTACCGGTTAGGACCAGTTGTGACTTTGGTTTACTGGGAACCGCATTGACCCGCATTGGCAAGAGGTTTCATAAGGGGTTGTCTCCCAGGGCCGGGCCTCCTTGGCGATTGGCATTAAGGCAGTGGATATTGATTGGACAGTTGCATCCAAAGTGTGTTGGGGTTGTTTTTTGGAGGTGAGCTAAGGCAAAGACGGGGTGCCACGGCTCTGCCAGGGGCAGGAGCCATGCATGCTTCCGGTCCACTGGTTAATGATACCATGATGGTGGAAGCTTCAGAGTGGAGCTTCAGAGTGGAGCTTCAGAGTGGAGCTTCAGAGTGGAGCTTCAGAGTGGAGCTTCAGAGTGGAGCTTCAGAGTGGAGCTTCAGAGTGCAGAGTGGAGCTTCAGAGTGCATATTCAGAGTGGAGCTTCAGAGTGCAGGGTGGAGCTTCAGAGTGCAGAGTGGAGCTTCAGAGTGCAGAGTGGAGCTTCAGAGTGCAGAGTGGAGCTTCAGAGTGCAGAGTGGAGCTTCAGAGTGGAGCTTCAGAGTGGAGCTTCAGAGTGGAGCTTCAGAGTGGAGCTTCAGAGTGGAGCTTCAGAGTGGAGCTTCAGAGTGGAGCTTCAGAGTGCAGAGTGGAGCTTCAGAGTGGAGCTTCAGAGTGCAGAGTGGAGCTTCAGAGTGGAGCTTCAGAGTGCAGAGTGGAGCTTCAGAGTGGAGCTTCAGAGTGCAGAGTGGAGCTTCAGAGTGGAGCTTCAGAGTGCAGAGTGGAGCTTCAGAGTGCAGAGTGGAGCTTCAGAGTGCAGAGTGGAGCTTCAGAGTGGAGCTTCAGAGTGTCAAGAGCAATGCCAATAGCTCGAACTTTAACAAAGGCAAAACCATTGCATTGTAAATGCTTGTTTCTGATATCTTTTGCAGATAAATATAGGTATTTTGTTGGGGGTTTATGGTGTAGTGTTCTTGGAGAATGTGAGACAGAGAGGAAGTTCTACCTCCTATGGAAATAAATGAAGAAATATTTTGAAAATACTTTGATGAGGGCTTAAGATCATCCGTTAAGGAAGTGATGGAGGCTGCTTTGATGGAGTGGAAAAGAGATAATCCTTCATAGTAGGCTTTTTTTTGCTTTCAGAAGATGCAGTTTCCAATTTTAACAAAGAAAGAGGTAAGGATTCAAAAAGGACAAAGCGTTGTGCAAAGGTAACTGATAATTTGGCTAGAGGAGGCTCAAAAAAGGGTGGACAGTCTTCCTGCTTAGAGGCACAAATGATGGTCAAGAGCCCAATAGTCTGGATGGGTATCTAGGTTTAAATAATGAGATGAAATTGGGTGAGTCTGTGTTTGACCTGGAGGAGAGTTTTGAGGATTTGGATAGTCAGGATGAAGACTTGCCACATCGTTCAACCTTGAAGGCCATTAAGGGTCCTCTGGGTGAGGACATGTGTAATATGAATTCAATTATGCACCCTTGTAGCTTTGAATGGTGGCCCATGAAGAATGTTGGAACATTTATTAATCATTGGTTAAGTGAGCTTCTAGATAGGGAAACTTATAACCATATTAGGGCAGACTGTTCTAGACCCTTTATTGACAATAAGATCGAAAGTGCTCCTAATCTGGATCCAGAATTTATTACCTTCCTTTTTAAGGCAAAAACGGATTCAAGAAAGGGGATAAAGTGTTGCATAAAGCAATGTGAGAATACGTTATTGGGTATTCTGGGTCCTCTTGCTCATATTCTAGACATGGCTGAGAAAGCACATTTAAGAGATATTGAGATTGGTTTAGCCTTGTTGAGGGGTTGAAGCCAACATGCTTTGTGCATGGTTGGTTATGAGAATACAGGTCTCATAGCAGAAAGAAGGGAAAAGGTCCTTATGAGGATGAATCTTAAGGTAGCTGACTTAGCCAAAAAGGAAACTATCGGAGATCCAGATGGATATGCTTTGCTAAGTCCTTGGGAAAGTGCATTCAATGTTTACAGCCCTTAGCAAGGCTCAGTCTAATATGAGACATGTTTTTGGCTAAAAAGTTTTTAGTAGGGCTGACAGGTGCCACAATGAGAAATACTTTTATTTCTCTTCAGATTTTGCTCTTTCTATGTGTGCTACATTCTGCAGCTTACATAGAAGGAGAAAAACAGCATTAATTTTTGTTTTTGTGCAGGAAGGTGTCCCTTCTTACACAACAAAAATCATCTCTGCAATGCAGTCACCCTTGCACCATGGCGCAATGGTGTCTGAGTTGGCGCATGGCTGCTGTTTTTGCACCAGCAGAGGGGAGGACAGGAATGTGCAGTTTCTTATGGATACAGTGCATTCCTGGCCCTTTTATTTAGACGCACAGCAGTGCAGCAGGAAGGTCTTCTGCGCTGCCGCACATCAAAATGTAGTAAATGAGGCCCTCAATATCTCTCTATATATAAGTTCGACCTATTGGATTTTTGTCATTGTGATCTTGTTTTATTTATCAAATTAAGAGCTATTTTCCACACCTGGTGGGGAATCATTTTGTGTGGTGTTTTCACTGATTTACATTTTGAAGTATTGCACAAATACTTTACACATTGCCTTAAGCCTGACTGCTCTGTGCCAAGATACCAGAGGGTGAGCACAGGTTTATTTAGGGTGTTCTTGCCCCTGAACCAGATCCAGATTGTGGTTACTGCTTGACCGGGGCTCATACCCCAGTCAACTAGAAACCCAATTTCTAACAATAGAGTTTCTGGGATTTCAGGTAGATAAAGTGCAAGCTCTGGTGCTTCTTCCTCACAAAAAGATTTTACAAATAAGAAAGGAGGTGAGGTTTCTTTTAGAAAAGAACATGGCGACTCTAAATTACTTAGCGAGGGCAATCGGTCTTCTATCCTCCTCCATTCAGGATTTCTCTAGGTCTTCTTCATTGGAGGGCTCTTCATAAAATGAAGACCTTGGGCCTAAGGAAAGGTTAGTGGTATGCAGATTTGATTTCCATGTCCTCAGAGGCATGGAAAGACGTGGGTGGTGGTTGGACAATCTACAGTTATGGGATGTTAAGGCCATATTTGGGAACATTCCGGAATTTACTTTGGAGACATATGCCAGCAATTTAGGTTGGGGAACCTGTTTGAACAACCTGGAGACTGGAGGGACCTGGACCAAGGAGAAACAATTCTCACATACAAATTGTTTGGAAATGCTGGCAGGCCTGAATGCTTTGATGAGTTTTAAGGATGTTTTATCAAGCAGTATGGTGTTGCCGTGCATGGACAATGTTTTCACTGTTTCTCATATAAATCATTTAAAGGATTTAAAGTCAAAGCATTTGGTAGATTTGCTCAAAGAAATTTGGTATTTTTGTTGAGACTAAAAAGTTCTTTTGAGTGCAGATTATTTTCCAGGTTTGCAGAATCAGAAGGCTGATTGGAATTCGAAGAATCTCTGGGACTTCAGTGATTGGAAGTTGAACCTGATTCTTCTCAGGAGGATCCAGGCTCTGTGGGGATCATTAGGGGTAGGCTTGCTTGCAAGCAGACTTAGTATAAAGGTACGAAAAACTTCAGTTGGAGACCAGATGTAGAGACCTCAGCAGTAGATGCTCTGTTGGCCTGTGCTATATTGCCACTGGCATTTGTTCTGTGATTTGCTATGATTCAGAGAGTGTTGGTGAAGTCTCGGAGTGAGAGATGCAATATTGTTCATGTGACTCTTTTTTAGACTTCCCAAGTGTGTTTCCAGGAATGGAAGAACTTGTAGCAGAGAATATCCATTTTATACAAATTTCACAATGTTTATTGATAGCTCCAGATGTAGAGGAATTCCCTTTGGTAGAAGAAAGGAATTTAAAACCTTCTTGTTTGCAAGACCTCACGGATTCTAACAGATACTCAGGTCTTTCAGGGAAAGCTAAGGATTTATTGGATGAATCTTGAGCACTAGGAAAAATATACAGGGGAGTTTGAAGGAAATGGCATAATTGATGCAAGGAGAGGAATTTGGATCCCGTGCAGGGTCATGTGATGGAGATAGCAAATTTCTTAGCTGATCTATTTCATTAAGATTTTTCATACAGTACCATTAATTGCTACAGATCAGGTGTGTCATACCTTGGTGAATGACTGTGCTATAGGAAGTGATCCTTTGGTCCATAGAGACATTAAAGGAATAAAGCTTAAACGTCCACCACAGCTCATTATAATTCTTTATGAGTTTTCCATCTGTTTGTTTCCTGGCCAGGTAACACTAACCTTTCATTAATACAAATATCTCAGAAGTTGACACCTCTTCTTTATTTAGTCTCATTTAGGAGATGTCAAAGTCTTAGAAACAGATAACAGGTTTTACTCTCTAGGTGGTGTGCACTTTGTAAAAGGACTAAGAATATATTTGAGATTGTTTTTTAATCCATCATTTAAGAATTTCTCACTGCTGCGTGTGGTTAATTGTATGAAAGTTTATGAGCAAAGGTAGTTGGATTACCGACCTTTGCTGGTTGTTCAATTGTTGATTTCCTATGTGAAACCTTACAAAGCAGAATCAATTGCTACAATATCGAGGTGCATAGGATTGGTCATGAGTGAAGCAGGTGTAGACTTATCTAAGTTTGGAGCGCACTAGTCTAGAGGGGCTATGGCTATTATGGCTTTTTGGGCTTGAGTAACTCTTACTGAAATTTTTAAAGGGACTGATTGGTCAAATGTTAGTACATTTGCAATGGTCTATTTTAGACCAGAGAAGCATATGAGCAATTTGGCAGGGGAAAGCTTTAAGCATGCATACTAATAGCCTTCCGTCTTGTAATGAAATGGCGATTCTCCCATTGACATTGATAGAGAATCTTGATATCATGAAAGAAGTGGTGGCTAGCATTATCCCACCCACCTCTTTATGTAGTGTCTCAATAAAAAAAAGGGAGTTATGAGTGGAGAGAATGAGAACATTAGATGTGTTAGATATTATTTACTTTATGGTAAAGTGTTATTAGTGATGATCTAGCTCGTCTATATTCATTTGTGGTGTAGGTGCTGATTCATGTGTTTCTTTGCACAGGATGTATGATATCGCGGGCAATACAATGAACGCATTGTTACCACACATTCCATTATTACGCAAGTCATTACAATGACTTGCTTTAGGGAAGCGCTGGATTTTGGAATAGTATATTTTACTATTCCAACTCCTGTCTGTGCAACAGTAGGAAAGGTGTTGGATTTTAAATCCAACAATGAGTTCCCTAAAGCAAGTCATTGTAATGACTTGCGGTGTAATGGAATGAGTGGTAACAATGCGTTTGTTGTAGAGCCTGCGTTTTAATGGCACTGCGTTGTCCTAACAGTGTTGTGAACTCAGTTTGCCCTTTGAACAAATTGATTTGTAATAGTACGACTATTTGAGGAATCAACTGAGAATTTGGGATGGCGACACTTCACTATCTATTGTGAGGATTATTGGCATTGTGAGTGAATCCTTAACATTATAAGTTATGCCTCTGCATAATATCACTTCTGGCAAAATGGTAGTCATACTAGGCAAATAGTTGTTATTACTTGCCTTGTAGTACTCATCTCTGACACAATGACTGCAATCTTGCAAATTGTGCATCCTTGGCATGATAGATTAATATCCTGAAATCAGGCTGCACATCCTTGGCATATTGCAGATTGTGTTTTATGGAAGCCACCCTGGCGGCACTGTCATAACAGTGCTAATGTTTTTGACATATGGCAGAACTTCTTGACATAATTGTGGCCATCCATTGCTTGTAGTCTGCAATATCGAGTAGGGAACATCATTATACCTTAATATCGTAGCCAAAGTATTGAGGGCAAAAGCATCAAAAGGTAAGTGCATCTAGGGAAGCATACATTTACTATACCTTGAAGAGATATATATTGTCAAGGCACATATATTTGGAGTTAGGTACAGACAATCTATACATTCTTACCTGATTAAATATTTGTTATCAATATAATGGTTATGATACTGAGGTATACCAATATCCCTTACTTTATATTCATGATCCACACCCTATCAGTGGCATTCTGGTGTATTTCACTGCCACATTACATGCATCCCTGATTTGGAAGGGGCTGTAAGTCAGGCTTGTCTGGGGATGTAAGCATACAAAAAAGTGATGGATGGAAAAGGTTAAATTACGCAGGCTGCATCCCAGTTCATCATTATTTTACACACCATGCCATCTAAGTTTGGACCCAGCTATTTGTAAATCAGTAATGACCTGTTGCATAAGTTATGACTTTGGCATAACTCTACAAGGTGTGTTTTCCCACCCACTAGTGACAAGGGTGAACTTAGTTCAATGCACCAGCAATGAATGTGAAAGGCAAGCCTTACAAATGTGTAGTTGACATAGCAGTATTGCTTTTGGGTTACTACCAATCCCATAAAGGGATAGGGGGACCAGGGAAGCAGAAAAAAATCTTATTTCGTTATTAGCAGTGTCACATTCACTATACTAAGAAGAATGAACACGTTTAAGTAAATGTGTTTATCATCACCTGAACAATCTGTTTCCCAGTACATCTAAACCAACTTGACAGAACATTATAAAAACAGCAAGAAGACACATTATAAAAAATGAGAATAGCCAGAACATTTCTAGCATTGTTTGAATGTCATTTAAACAGTCACCCAGATCCTAACACCCTAACGTCTACTTCTATGCACTATACTATGAGATCATAGAAGGCAGAACAACTTGCAGTCTAGAGTTTCTCAGGGAGAATAGATTAACTGCATACCTTGTTGACAGCAACAGCTGTCTTTACCACGGGAGGCACAATGATAATGTTGCCCAGGAAGAACAAGCTCACACTGCAGTTGCAATCAGTCAGTCTTCCTACGGGCCTCAGCGTTATCAGCTTCAGGTGAGAAGTAGCATCCATGAAGTGCAAAGTGTGCTGGATGTAGGTGAGGCCATGTCGTGCAGAATCTTGGGGGATAATCTAGATGAAGGTCCTCTCCAGACAAGTTGTGGTCCTTTTATACAAAAAGGTTTCAAAATCTGGAATTCTCAAAATAAGTTGAAGAATGTCTTTCAGAGATTACTTTCATCAAGGTATGTGTCCTCGGTGTTTCCTTCTGAGCATATTTGGTAAAATACATCCATTCAGACTATACTATTTTAGTCATATGCCTGTATGTGTTCTTAAATATCCTTGACTGGGTAGAAAGTTGAGATTTTGCCCAGACAAATGTTGCATTGATGATTGCATCTGTGTCATTAATCGAGTGGCTTGACGCTTTTACAGTTCTTCGGAAGATAAGGTCAGGCTAAATCTGCATCTAATACCAGACATGACAATGATTCTGTATAAATTGGGAAGATGGCGACCTCCATTGTGTGAGTGGGGGAAGATGGTGACCTCCTCTTGTCAAGTGCCTACATAAGATGGAATCGGACCTTAGGGACTTTACATCATCCCCGGCTTGTACGCCTGAATGGCGCATTGGGACTTGTCTAACTAATTTGGTTTAATGTAATATGTATGAAAATACATACACTCAAATTACTAAAGCCTAAAATACCTAAAAATCCTTCAATATCAACAGATGAATAAAACATAAAAGCACGAAAAGTTATTCATCACATATGTAAATTGACGGAAGTGATACATATAAGAGCTTTATTTCAATTAAATGATATCGAGGGTGGGGGCATGCAGGTTCACACTTCTGAGTAACTTTACACTCGTAAATGCTAAATAGCCAAAAGTAGTAAAATGACTCAAATGTGTAAGAGTAAACTTACGTTATGAAATTCTCTCATGTGTGGTGGCAATTCATAAAGGTAAAATAGCAAGTGAGCAAGACAACCTTTCAATGCAAATCATGATTTGCAATGGAAAGTTAATTCTACAACAACACTTTGCTTCAGTTTTGTGAAACCAATCCGTAACAAAGTAGCTTGGCCTAAATTTGAGATATAAATGTCTTGTATGCTCATGAAGTACCCTTTCCCTGTTTAGTTTAAATATGTTTAGCATTTTTGGGTAAATTTTAAATTGGAAAATACATGATAGACATTTTTATGAATTAAAACTTGAATTTCCGCTAACCCTTTTTTGAAAATGAGAATACAGTCTTAATGCAGATGTTGAGCTACACCATTGAACAACGTCACTTGGTACGCAGACCTCAGTTTAGGTTCATGAATCAAATTGTGAAATGTTGTGGTAGGTGAACAATTTGGGAGCAGGAGTCATGGGTAAATCATGCTCTAACAAAAGGGAAACAGTGCACAGCCTCAAAAGAAGGAAAATACACATTTGATAAAAAAAAAAATACTTTGCAATGGCACACAACCCATGTCCTCACAGACTTTCAGTTGGGAACAAAGGCTGTATTTGCCCCGACAACCAACATAATCTCAGCATAGATTCTACCACATGAAAACAAAAGGCTGTGTTTGCACCAACCAGCAATAGAGATCCTCTTAGAGATGACATGGAAAGACAAGTTTGCAGCCCTAGTAACAGTCAATATAGTTACTAATAAAGATTACATGAAATTAAAAATGTGTTGCTCAATTGACTGGTAACTAATCCTTCTGGAGACTGAAAGTAGAACACTTACAGTTGCTCTGCCTACCAAGAAGTATCCACATTGAAGAACAAACTGTCATTAACAACCCAGGGATGCCATAAACAAGATTAAATGTATGCAGAGGTTCATCGTATGTTGTGAAACATCCATCTATCACGTCGATACTGTGATGTTATTTTTGCAAAAAAGTGCTATTAGAGTTCACAAAAGTGTCATGATCACCCCAAAGACTGTCACTAAACATACAGGAAAAGCAATCCGATATCAAAACTGTATCATAAACTTAAAAATTTGCATCGTAGCCTATGTAAGTTTCATCGTATTTTCACAAATGCTTAATATACATTTTTAAATATAAACAAGTGAAATTGTATGATACATTAATAAAGTCACCAAAAATATTATAAGTGATGTCAAAAATGACACCATTGATATAACTAGTAAGGTTACCTTTGATATTTTGAGTGAGATACTAAGTAGGTAATTGGTGCGAGGGGCATTATTGATGCACAGCTTAATATAGCTTCCAAATCAATTAGTTATTCGGTTTCAGACATTACTCATAAAATCACATCAAATCAAAATACTGAGGGAATTTTCATGCAATGAAGGGTTTCTAGGTTGTCCTAAAGCATAGGCTATTTTGCATTCTGATGGTCCATATATGAGTGAGCTGGAATTCCATGTTGAGATGCCTGGTGGCCCGCATTACTGTTAATGACTGGCATTTTTGCATTGAATTGCCCCTGTTATAAATTCAACTGCTCAGAATGGGGAATAAATGTGTGGACACAGAATTGCCATGTATAATTCTACATAGCATTCCCTATACTGTGGGGTTAAAAACATTTACCATATGACGTGAGCAGGTGGTAAAAAAAAAGTAGTGGCTTTCCAGAGGGCAGAAATTGGAGGAAGTGGACATAAGAGGGTAAGCATGGGTTTGAGGGTGGGAGCACTACATGCTCCTCTTTTGCCAATGAAAGATCTTGCCAGGGACTGGGGAACGATGCTTGGGTTTTCATGATTTTACTGGCCCGAATTTCCATCCGGTATAATCCGGTCTTTTTTTCTCACACCCATGAAAAATGGGTGCATCCACGCCAGGCCAGTCATGATCAAGCAGAGAGGAATTCCACACAGTAATTACACTCCATTATACTTGCAAGGACTTAGTAGAAAACAATAGTGGGCTTCTAAGGAAATTTTGCCCATGAATTCCAAGGTATTGTTTATGATATTGTTCTCCTGTAAATGGTTATCGTTTTTGGTTCAGGTACCATGGACTGGGTCAGGGTTGAAGTACATGTGTCTTGTACCCATTGGTCACAGGTCACATTGCCTATTATGAGACAAATAATGTTGTTATTAGCAGTTATTTTGTTTGCTTAATTTTTGTTCAACATTATTATGTATAAAAAGGTTAATGTAACACTGTTCATTTACAAGTGACCTCAAACACATATCTATACTACTATAATAAAGGAAGAACTTTCAACCTTTGAGGCGGGTAAACTCGGGAACCACAGTGCCAATCCACACACCCGATACACCGTTGGAATCGTCAGGGTGTGTAGATGGTTATAGGCTATATAAATTAAAAAACAAAATGTGATTTAAAAAATTTACAGTAAAAAAAAAAGTAGACCCTCCAAAGTAGCGCCGGCCGCGACGTGCGTGCTCATGTCAGGAGCGTGGGGAGGAGCGGCGTCCAGGAGTGCGACGTGAGGAGCAGCGGACAGGCCAGCGGCGGTGCGAGCAGCGGACAGGCTGGAGGAGCGGTGGCTAAGGTAAGGGAGTGGCAGACATGGCGCGGGGGAGGAGCGGTGATGTGAGGAACAGCGGACAGGCCAGCGGCGGTGCGAGCAGCGGACAGGCGGGAGGAGCGGCGGCTCAGGTAAGGGGACCCATGTCGGGGCAGGCGGAGGTCGGGGCAGGCGGGGGTCGTGGCAGGCAGGGGACAAGCCGGGCGGGGGCCCGGGCTGCCGCACAATGTCGGGGCGGGCGGGGGTCGGGGAAGCCTGTTGCACCCGGACAAGGTTGGGACGGGCTGCTAGTAATATACTAAAGAGAATTTCAATATGGTTGTAGGATGTGCTATTCTTTTTTACATAATATAATGTAGTAGCAAAGAAGCCCTATCATTGATGATAATTATTATAGTTGTGTATCAGTGGGATGCCATATTTACTGTCATACTGATGCTGTAGTAGCCCTTTGGCAGTCTTTGTTCTCTCTATATACAGTTGCATTTTTAAATCTTCATTGGCACTCGTTATGAGTGGCCCATATAATTGTGGTATTAGTGTCATCTACTGCGTAGGTTGCAAAATACCTGGTATAATTCATTCCTGTCACAGGCACTAGGCCCGGCCACCGAGCTACACAAATTTGTTACTGTTTTTATCAAAGAAATATGGGAACGCTGGGTGGTAGGAAATGTGTTGTTACCTGCAGATTCCTGAACTTTCCGTCACAGAAACGTGAGGGATTTTAGCCACAGTCTAAGGTTTGCAGGACATTGTGGCAAAAAAAGTGAAGTTGGTTCCACACAATTCACACCATCATGGACTCCCCTGAGTGTCTAGCTTTTAGAAATGTCTAGGTTTGGTAGGTTTTCCTTGGTTTGCAGCTGAGCCCAGGCCGAAATTCTGCATCAACCATCATAACCAAAAATCATCGATTTTGATGAGGAAAATTTGATATCTCCAGCCACACAAGTGGGGTACCAATGTTATCAGGAGTTTGGAAGGAGTGTGTGAATGCTGGGTGGTAGGACCTTTGTGGTTCCTGCAGATTACAGCACTATTCATCACATGACATATGAGGGAAATATGTGAATTTAGCCAAAGTGTGAGGTTTAAAGGGCATTGAAAATCGCGGGTACCTGCTTTGGACTCCTACGTAAGCATGGGCTGAAAATTTGTTCCGCTCGCGGAATTTGCCGATTTTCCGCGATTTCGCGATCCGCGAATCTTGTGAAATCGCGGTAAAATCCGCGAATAAGCGGGGACGAATTTTCAGCCAAGCACTTACAGGGTTACAGCAGCAGGTGCAAAAGTTGAAGCTAATTTTTTGTAACCTTTTACAAAAGGGTTACAAAGAAATTAACTTCAACTTGGGCACCTGCTGCTGTAAGGCGGTAAGTGCTTCCTGGTGCCTCCTTGCCTACTTGCAACTATTCTCTGACCCTGCTCTGACCCTTGAAGCAGGGTCAGAGAATAGTTACAAGTAGGCAATGAGGCACCTGTCACGAAAATTAAACCTCAACAGGAAGCACTGACATATATAAAAACAAGCATTTGCAATGCAATAGGTCTCGCATTAGGAAAGTTTGAGCTATTGGTAATGTAAATGACAATTTTTTTTATTTATGTGTTGGTTTTGAAAATAGCTAAATTAATAGCTTTGTCATTTACAATGCCAATAGTTATAACTTTCCCAAATGTGACACCTATAGCATTTGTAATGCAACATGTTTTGTATTTACGTGACTTAGCAGTATTGATATTACAAATTACAATGGCTTTTAATTTTATTAAATAATTAATACTTAAATAAAAGTGATTTTAATTTATAATGGCAATAGCTTAAACTTTTGTAAATAACTTTTGTGAAGATTATGTTCAGTGTATTTTATTGTGACGAAAATCCAAGAACAGAAGTGAAATATTAACATCTTTTTGTGACATTTGTAATAAAGTTTGAAACATTGAGAGAACATATTTGAACCAGTTGTTGTTGAATGGTTGCGCCGATTGATGCAGGGGTGGCGCTGAGTGGTGCTGTGGTGGTGCTGAGTGGTGCTGGGGTGGTGATGAGTGGTGCTGTCGTGGTGCTGAGTGATGCTGTGGTGGTGCTGAGTCATGCTGTGGTGGTGCTGAGTGGTGCTGTTGTGGTGCCGAGTGATAATGTGGTGGTGCTGAGTGATGCTGTGGAGGTGCTGAGTGATGCCATGGTGGCGCTGAGTGGTGCTGTGGTGGTGCTGATTGGTGCTGTGGTGGTGCTGAGTGATGCTGTGGTGGTGCAGAGTGATGCTGTGGTGGTGCTTAGTGGTGCTGTGGTGGTGCTGAGTGATAATGTGGTGGCGCTGAGTGATGCTGTGGTGGCGCTGAGTGATGCTGTGGTGGCGCTGAGTGGTGCTGTGGTGGTGCTGAGTGATAATGTGGTGGTGCTGAGTGATGCTGGGGTATCGCTGAGTGATGATGTGGTGATGCAGAGGGCAGAAAGGCACAAAAAGCTGTCTAACAAAGGGCAGAAGGGCAGAAAAACAAGGGAAAAACGAGTCTAACAGAGGGCAGAAGGGCACAAAAAACCAGTCTAACGGAGGACAGAAGGGCAGAAAAACAAGGGAAAAACGAGTCTAACAGAGGGCAGAAGGGCACAAAAAACGAGTCTAACCGGGCAGAAAGGCACAAAAACGAGTCTACCAGAGGGCAGAAGGGCACAAAAAACGAGTCTAACAGAGGGCAGAAGGGCACAAAAACAAGGGAATAACAGGGCAGAAGGGCACAAAAACGAGTCTAACAGAGGGCAGAAGGGCAGAAAAACAAGGGAAAAATGAGTCTAACAGAGGGCAGAAGGGCACAAAAAATGAGTCTAACAGGGGGCAGAAGGGCAGAAAAACAAGGGAAAAACGAGTTTAACAGAGGGCAGAAGGGCAGGAAAACAAGGGAAAAACGAGTCTAACAGAGGGCAGAAGGGCACAAAAAACGAGTCTAACGGGGCAGAATGAATCCCGCCCTGCGTGTTTGTCCACGAAGATGCCACCTTTTTGAGCAATACCTCTACTCAACTGGAGTACTTTCTACTGTCTAATCAGTAAGTGCTCCCTCGTTGGCTAAAGGTATAGGGGCAGATTTACAATAACTGGTGTATCCCCAGGGATGCGCCAGTTATTGTGCGCCGCAGCTCCACCACCCATGGGACGCCGCATTTACAATGCGGCGCACCATGTGGCAAAAACGGCAAAGATGCGTCACACATCTGTGCCGTAAAAGCAGCGCATTGCTGGAGCTGCGTCGCGCTTGTGTCGCAGCTCCAGCAATGCTCTGGGGGGCCCTATCTCCCCAATCTCCCCTATCTCCCCAATGCTGCATGAAGCCTTGTGCCTGCTTCAAGCAGGCGCAGAGTTTTGACACAGCATTGGCCTAAAAGTGACTGAGTGAATTCTTGTAGATTTCACTCAGCCACTTTTAGGAGGCGTTCCCGCGCAGGAACGCCCTCCCCTGCGCCGGAACGGCTCCTGATGGCGCAGGGCTTTAAAACGTGACGCATCTCTCGGATGCGTCACGTTGTTAATACCCAGCACCATGGCGCATCTTTTGTGCTGCCGCTGCATCATAAAAGGTCTCGGTAGAGGGTGGCAGCGGTGAACCAGAGGGTGGGAGTGATGAACCAGAGGGTGACAGTGATGAACCAGAGGGTGGCAGTGCTGAACCAAAGGGTGGCAGGGGTGAACCAGAGGGTGGCAGTGAAGAACCAGACGGCGGCAGGGGTGAACCAGAGGGTGGCAGTGCTGAACCAGAGGGTGGCATGGGTGAACCAGAGGGTGGCAGTGGTGAACCAGAGAGTGGCAGTGGCGAACCAGAGGGTGGCAGTAATGAACCAGAGGGTGGCAGTGATGAACCAGAGGGTGGCAGTGGGGAACCAGAGAGTGGCAGTGGTGAACCAGAGGGTGACAGAACTGAACCAGTGGGTGGCAGTGGTGAACCAGAGGGTGCTGTCCCCATACACGACCGCATGGGTAACTTCGCCGTGCAATCGGCCCGCGAACACGCAAAAAGCCCTGTGAACGCGCAAAAAGCCTAGCAAACACGCAAAAAAACAAAAATTCACAATTTCGCACAAATTCGCTTTCGCACGATTTTGCGGACCGCAAATTCACAGATTTCGCCCATACTTACTCCTACGTGGTCTAAGGCCCATATTGCGCTTCTTTGACCCATCCACACATCAGGTGATAGTACAGGCGACTATCTTGTCCAGACTGGACTATGCTAACTACCTAATGTTAGGCGCCAATAAGGTGGAAGTGAATCGCCTTCAGTGAGTCCAGAATGCTGCTGCCCGAGTCCTGGTCAGGCTCCCAAGAACCTGCTCTACGACGAGTGCTTTACGACGCCTCCACCGGCTATCCGTTCCTAAGAGAATCCTAAGAGAAACTCTCTCCTTGTCCAGATTCGCCTCTTAGACTGCCGATTACCCTTCCACAGGGCCATCAAAACTCTCCTGTTCCCTACGGTCTAGCCCCTCGCTCCCTACTGACAGTGCTGCTAGTGCCGGGATGCCCCTTCGCTGGGGCAGCTGTGCGCTATACAAGTTTACTTTACATTACATTACATTGTGGGTAAGAAACGGTAGTTGAATCCTGTGGGTTTTTGGTTCTCAGATATGTCTGGTTTTGGTAGATTTCCCTGGTAGCAGCCAAGCCCTGTCCAAAAGTCCGTAGCTACCCAAACTGCCAAAAAGTGTTGATTTTAAGCTTATAATTTGATGCCTCCACTTTGTATTTTGGGGCCTTCATTGTAGTATGTGCAAGGCGCACCATCAGATTGGGGGATTATTTTTATCTAGAGAAGTGTGTGAATGCTGGTTGGTAGGAATAGTGTGGATTTCTGCAGATTCTGAAACTTTCTTTTGGAGAAATATTATGAAAATGTGAGCTAGAAGCAAAAAGATTTTGGTTCGGCAGGCACTGTGGGTAATAAAAGATACTATAATATGCACAAGTCACACCACCCTGGACTCCCTAATTTTCAGAAATGTCTGAATTTGTAGGTAACCCTTGTTGTCGGATGGTTCTGGGTCCAAATTCCACAACTATGTCACCAAAAATGTGTGATTTTCATCCTAAAAATGTGATGTTTCCACAATATGTTTAGGGCCCTTCCTGTTAGGATCCGTAGGCTCACCCATACAAGCATTATACTGATTTTATCAGAAGAATAAAATAGTTGAACAGGAGAACATTTGTTATTGCCAATTGGATTTCTCTCCATTTTCTGCTTTCAAATTTAAGCCAGTGTGCAAGAAAGGACACTTTTTGCCAACATCCCTCTGAATCACATTATAGTATGGGTAACCCCAGTTGAAGAGGTGTACAAATAACCACTGTTTCTACATTTAGAATCTTGTGTAAATTTCAAACAAACATCGGTTTCCTTCATGCCCTATTTTCGTTCTTTAGATTTTACCATATCACATGCTATATGTGCAGTACATAATATAACATCATTATAAGCTGCAGCCCAGCTCTTAGACCTGGGTATCAAATGTTTTTGGTCAACTAACAACAACTTTATAGACCAGAAGGCTCTGACAGACATAATAGTATATTCCATTGCAAATTGGCCATCCCGGTAAAAAATTACAGATGAAAACATTGTCAGCTATTTCTATGTTTTTCTTCTTATTTTCATCATTCGTTTCTTTAAATGATTGTTCCCTTGTGGAAAGCATGAGCGATGTGCGCAAATGACCCTTGCTGAATTAAGAATTTTGTACAGCTTTCTGGGTTCACCCAGAGGTTTCACACTTGTCTCCATGACAAATCGCTAGTCGTCTTAAAACACAAAATAACATTAAAATTGACTACCAGTTTGAAAAATGTGAATGCTGCGGTAAAAAAACAAAAAAAAGTACATTCTGTTACAACTCGTCTTGTTCCTGACAGTTGAGAATATCGTGATGTTAGCATCACACCAAACCTTTTGTTGAGGCAATTTTGGAGAGGAAAAATATACTTTCTTGCACAGCGCTTGTTTCCCACTTTTTCCCCCAAACCCTCCAAATGTTGCTTTTTTTTACAGTTTCATCGGTTTTCTCGAGGCAAACACGGATATCCTTGGAATCCTCAAGATGTGGCAGAAAATGACACAGATTTGGCCTAGATACCGCTTGTTTAAAAAAACGGCTCATCAACGGGGCGAGTGAAACCACAGCAGCTGGTGTATGTGTACAGTAGACCTTGGACAATTCATCAGTAAACGTACAACGTTTTTAAATCTGTATTGGCCTTGGACATGCAAACATTTGATTGCAAATGTAAAGGAGTGATTGTGTAAGCAATGTTAGAACTGCATAGTTGCAAAACCTTCTTTCATTGTGGGATATCTTCTGAAACGAGATATTCTAGCGCTTTCCTGAAATGTTCAAGGCAATTGCTTTATTCTTCGGGAACTAAATGTAGTTCCATGTATTTCAAGTATAGCCTGGAATGATAGCTGAAGTGGTTTGTGATATCCTGGCTATGCAGGTGCAATAAGGGTTTGATCGTTATTGTTTAAAAGCTTTGAAGTATGGTGAGTTGTTTTGCAAGTTGCTAAAGGATCAGATTAAAGGAGAAACTATTGATACTAGCATGCTTTTAGTGTTCTAGAGATGTGGATCTCTATTAAAGAAGCAAAGACTCACTAAGAAGAATAAAGCCAGATACACCCACGACAGAGTGAGCTTCCATTTTGCAAAAACAAATTGAGAACGGCCAATACTTAACTCCTTACTCAAAAAAACTGTATTGGCACAGATATATTATTAACCAATCCTTCAAGAGGACCCTGAACCTTGCACCACTGAACAAATAGTTATTTTACCTTCTATAGTGCGAACAGATGGGCAGAAGTTCCTTTCTTACAATAATGACTGAGGAAAAAGGGAAGGTCTTTTAAAACCCTTTGACTGGTAGACTGAAAAACTGACAGATGCTTTTTAATCCATTGTGGTCATTGAGGGGTCACTGACCAAAGCATCTAACATTTTTGTGTACACTTTTGCAGGTAACAAGGAAGCTGATAGTGTTAGGATTTCATATGGTTGAACGGGGAATCCAAAAATATTTCACTTATGTCAATCGGATGACTTGACACTGTGGAATTTAGTCACACAAGTCATTTTGTTGTATGTAAAGCAGAACAGCTGTACGCACCCCAAAATTAAATTCAGACATCTGCAGCCAGAGATCTCAATCTCTGTCTCTCCTATTCTCTTGGCATATCTCCACCAAAGTAGCAGAGATTTCCACACAGATAGGTATACAATTTAGTAGTAAATGTGGGAAGGACATGGGGCATGGTCAGAAAATATGGATTAGGTACTCTAAAATCGGCGAAATTAAGAGAAATTGAAGGAGAGGTTTTTAATATATGTCATGAGTGATGTAACATTAGGGGTAGTTAGCAGTGCATGGAAAAAGGCTGGACTTATAGTTATATTAGGGCAAGATTTAGAGCTGCATGAGATAACTATCATTATAGCTGGTGAATTTCTGTGTTTTTTTGTTTAAAATGGTTTGTTGTTACTGAACAGTTTTTGAAACTACTAACATTAACCTTTATTATTTCAGTGAATTTCAATTTTAATGTAAAGTAACATTTTATAAACATACGGAAAGCCAACACCAACAGGCAGCCAAACTCAAGCCGCAAGGTTGGCAGCACGGTCTGTGGCCAACCTACACATGCAGCCAACCCCATGCTGTGCACAGCTTTTGCAGACAAATGCCACTTGACGCCCTTCCATACTCTGTAGTGATTACAATCTTTAAGGGGCATGCAGTGGTTGGGTTTCAAAAAGTAGAGGGACTGCTCCCTCATCTCACCATGTAGAAACAACTGTATACCACTCGGCGCCCTTTCATTATCTGCAGGGATTAAAAGCTTTATTCACTGCATAGTACACGGGTGCTGAGTTTTATACAGTGGCTTCTAGACATAAAGGGACTGCTACCTCTTCCTACTGTGTTTAGAAACCACTGTATATAGCACTCTGAACCCTTGCATAATATGCAGTGATTAATAGTGTTCCTCAGTGCAGAGTATAGTTTCTAAACATGACGTGAAGAGGGGGAAGTTCCAGCGACATAGTTTATAGTTAATTCCACCTGTGGAGTGGCAGAATGTATCAGTAATTCCAGCTAACAAGAGTAAAACAGAATTACCAAATACCTCTGATTCTGCCAGGGATTAGAGTGTGGAAAGGATCCTCTTTGGTGTTTCATGAAAATTGGTTCAGTTGTGTTGTCGTTATAAGGAATAAAATCTTTGGGATATATTGAGCCACGGTATACTGCAGTAATTTTGTGGCGTACCACAGTACATGGTGATGACAAAACACAATATTTGTGGCTGATGACAGCCCTTAAAAATTAAAAGGCAGCCATATTGTTTTTAACACACTTTGGGCCTAATTACATTGTTGATTGGAAAGCGGCTTTCCGACCGACATTGTAGGTTTAACTCTGATCGCCGCATTAAAATGACAAAGGAGTTTAAACTGGCCAGGGTATCTGACTCGGTTCTGACGGGCTGAAGGAGCCCGTCAGCTAGTCAGGAAGGCCTCATAATCTCTGAAGGACAGCGTTTCCACCGTCGAGATTATGATGGGACTGTCTGACAGCAGTTCCATGTGGGCCTTTCCGACATCGAGCTGCTGTCGGATAATGTCTTTGGGAGCCCCTAGCAGGGCCCTCTTCCCCCCTGACTCTGCATGTGGCCCTGGGAGGCACCTATTATGCCCCCCTTCACATCCCTGCACTGTGTGGCAGGCATCTTGAGGTGTCTGCCACACCATGCTGGGCTGGTTAAAAAATTCCATTTTACAATGGGAGCTTGTGCTGCAGGAGTTTTCAGTCCACCGCACAAGCTCCCAATGTAAAAAGGTAGTTTGCGACCGCACCATGTGCAGTTGCATCTTAATTGTGGTGTTGGAATCACCCACCAGAGGTCAGTCAGTTCCCCACCTGCAGCTATGCGACATCGTAATCAGGGAGTTTGTGTTTGTCCTATCTTATACAGTAAAATATATACACAAGGGGCTTTAAAATGGATAGAGGAAAGGAAAATAATGTTTTGTAATGTACATGTTTTTTAATGGTTTACGATGTACTGTGGTACAACCTACAAAGTACTGCGGTACTCTTAAAATGTTTTAAGCCACTGCACTCTATACCTCTCCATAATATATAACAGAGAAACTATTGCAGTAGGATTACAACATAATTAAAAAAAAAACTATATATGAAATATTCCATACCAAAATAAACATTAGATGATTAGACCAACTTTACCCCCAAAAGTATCATACTAATTCAACAAATAAAACCAAAGATTGAAGAGGAGTTATAGTTAGGAAAATGTAAATATTCATCTTTATACAAAACCAACTTAAACTACAAAAACATTACAAATTCTACATTTATAGTTTTAAGTTAAAGTTATAATGTGTGCACAACTCAAAATTTAATACAACTTGTGCTCCTCCAGCAGTGCTATTAACTTGCTACACAGACTAACTAAACTATAACTCACCCCTATGCCATGCACAGCTTATACCCTTTCATATTACATCAGTTATACCATGGGAAGTTATAGCATTCAAAGCAACACTCATGACAGCTCAAATTACATAATATCTAAGGACACTGTGTATGGTAGTGGGCCATTTCATAGTTTATTGAGTCTGCATAGTGAGTTGAATTAATAACGTTAGTATATTTGTGTAGTTCAAGTTGGTTTTGGATACAACTAAATACTTAAGTTTTCCTAAGTATAACTTCACTTCAATGTTTAGATTTTTCAGTGAATTTATATATATACATATATATAAATTCACTGAAAAATCTAAAATATATATATATTGGCAAATCTTCACAGAAATGTGATGCTCACTTTATCTGCTGTCTGGAAAGTTTCAGGGTGATCTGTGAAGTGGGGGCCAAAAAAAGGGGGTCCTAAAACGCGTTTTCCCCATGTTAATTCCGATAGGCGGGTTGAACACAACAACAGCCCAAACCACTGGATGAAATGACTCTAAATTTGGCAGAAAGGTATATTTTGTTCCGCACATCATGCTTTTTTTTAATTGGTATAAATCCTTTCAGTAATTTTAGAGATATTTGCCTACAAACAAATTTGTATATATATGGACGAAGTCCTGATTGGATGGCTGCTCACAGAGTTCCCTTTGAAGGCCTTAAAATTTGCAGCCTCCCATTCTCTCACTCCAAGTTGGCTGAATGAACAATACAGTGGTGACAAGTACTTTGTGTGAAGGCACTGGACAGCTGATTCAGTTGGAAGTGGGGATGTGCCTAGCTCCACACTCTCACCCTACAAGGTGACGGCCCATTCAAGCACGCCAAATCCCTTCTATTGTGTGACTCTCTAGGAGAAATAAACAAGGCTCAGCTGCCAATTACCCAGGAAAAGGCCGCTGGCATCAAATAGTCTGGGTAGGAAAAAGCCTACTTTCTAAAAGTAGCATTTTCAAAATTGTTACTTAAATTCCCACTTTACTATTAAAGAAGATTTTTAATTACAATTTCTCACATACCAGACTTAACATTCCTACTTGCTCCCAATTGATAGTTATGACTTATTAAATGTAATTTTAAATGGAGACCACCTCTTATGCTGACGATATGCAGTTGATCTTATCTCTGGACAAAGCATCCATTGGTTCTGAACTTAATTATAACAGTGGATGCAATCCAGTCATTTAAAATGGAGTGCTAACAAAACTGAGATTATGCTGCTTGGCAAGTTAACTTATTTTTTCCCAGCCCGATGGGTGCCGCATTCGGTGCATCCTCCGCCTGATACTTAAGTAAAATGTGATGCCTCCTTGTCCTTCAGCCGACAAGTTTTGGCAGTAGCAGATATGTGTTTTAATCTAATAAAATCACTTAGAATTGTTTTTCATTTTCTCCCATGTGCTGCAAGGAAGACAGTTGCATTTGCCCTGATAACTTCTAAATAGGACTAATTCAATAACATCTATGCAGGTTCCTCAAAACAAACTATCCATAAACTCCAGGTTCTGCAGCATGAAGTGGCTAGACTTGTCCTGAAACTTACCAGGTGATAATCTACCTCAACAGCTCTCAAAGCCCTACACTGGCTCCCAGTTCATAACAGGATCTTCTTTATAATTCTGTTACTGACCAACAGAGCTTACAGATCCATTGGGACCAGATACCTTTAAACAACTAAAAGAACTCTGATATCCTCCCATGCAAACCTCCTTAGGCCCCCTTCTTTTAAATTCGGGGCAGTAAATTGTTCCCAGCTCAGTGCACCAAAGCATGGAACCAACTTCCCAGCCATTAAAGATTAATTGAATAAGAAGCAATTTTTAAAAAGCAGTTGAAGACTTGGCTTTTTCTAGCCACAGGAATGTAGTTGTATTCGCTTATACTCTGATCTATTCTCTCCTGGAGGTTTTCTTACACTTGACTGAGTCATGTATTTCCGCACAGCACCAGGATGCTCATTTGGGAGTAGCAATGCGCTCTGCAAATGCCTAATTCATTCATAAGTTAACCCCATGTTATTCTATTGGAGAGGTAGGCCTTGCAGGAATGAAAAACAAATGTAAGCATTTTCACTACCAGGTCATGTAACACTTAATGGTACATGTCCAACTTTTTAAATACACTGCCCCCTGCCCTCTGGGTTGTTTAAGACCTACCCTAGTGATGACATATGTATTACGTAGGAGTGTTTGTGCTTGGCAAAAGATGTATTTTACCCGGTTGAAATGTCAGTTTAAAATTGCACACACAGAAGCAATGGCAGGTCTGAGACAACTTTAAAGGGCCAATTAAGTGGGTGGCACAATCAGAGCTACAAGCCCACCAGTAGCATTTCATTTACAGGCCAAGGGTACATGTAGTACAACTTTACTAGGAACGTTCAAGTAAATTGGATATGCCAATTGGGTGCAAGCCAATTTTCCCATGTTTAAAGGAAAGAACATAAGCACTTTAGCACTGGTTAACAGTGGCAAAGTGTGCAAAGTCCTAAAAGCCAGCAACAATGGTATAGGAAAACAGGAGGGTGAGAGCAAAACCCTTGGGGATGACCCTGAAAAGGGGCAAAGTCCAACAGTGAGTCTGACAGTACAATACTTGAATGCCCCTGTCAGGATTATTCTGCCCCAGCCCAAATCTAAGAGTAGTTCTTTCCATTCTGGTTCTAAATGTAAAAGATTCCCTCTCATTCACCATTCTGCCAGGTTCTCTCTTTCCCACAGGTTCTCTTGTGGAAGCAGTGCAAACAGGCTCATATAGGTGGGAGGCGTAATTCCAAGATGGCGGCTTATCGAGTGAGGATCTTTAGGTTAGCACGCTATTGTTTCTGGGTCAAGAAGAAGTGTTACAGTAATGCGCTCTTGTGCTGGGTGTTCAGCGCACTTCAACCATTGAACCTGAGGTAGAAGCAGCATCTCTTGACAGTGCAGTACATTTTCTGCCATGGTTCCGATTTTGAGAGTAGCGTTTTCAGTGCCTGCGTGTAGCAGTTCAGTCTGCTATATTACAAAGGTCTTGCCCCATTACTTCTTGTGGTGAATTCCCGAGGAATACAGGTATAGTGAACCAGTTTTGTTTTGCACCACAGTTTGAAGGGAAAACTTTGGTTGGCAGTTGTGGGATTAAGAAAGACTTTTCAAGTCAGTGAACTATTGCTAATGTATCGTCAAACTTGAATTTCAAGGCAGCACTGTTAACCTCAGAGACTGAAATAAATTGTCATTGTTTAGTAAAGAATAAACCTAGATTTCAGTCAGCAGCTCCACGCATTGAGGAGAGTATTTCAGAAGAACTAATTTGAATCTCAGTTGCATTCTGTAGACTTTGTTCGAACTGCATGACGCTTAATGTCAGTGCTTGGTGCCATTGAGGCAATTCAAAGTTGAATCATCAGCAGTTTATCATCTTAAAACAACAAGGCAAAAAGTACAAAGACTACAAATAAATATATTGTATACACTAGTATAACCTTTCAACACTCATATAAAAATATGGAGTACCATATTTGCAACGATTGACACACCAATACAAGTTTCTAAAAACCCACTCAGTGATTCCTACATCTACACACACATCTAAATACTTACCTATAGATTCACTCATACTTGCTAACAAAGAATTATAGAACAATATACTTATACACCAACATCAGCATTACACACCAGCACACATTTTTCATATTTTATTTTTTATTTCACCACACAGTAACATATACAGCTTACAATAATGTGTGTACAATTCTAAGTACTTACGTAGCTCAACAGGTATACGTATTAAAATAGATTCACATTTTTCATGGCTATCGACCATAACTCTGATCTGATCTGCTATATGTGTTTATGAAATCATTGCCAAGAGACACCTTTGTATTTCTTACAAAACAACAACATTGAGAAGGTACTTCACACATATGCATTCTATGCCCCTATACAGTTTTGTTCTTTGTAAGTCAATTTATCCACAAATGTAGTCCGTAGCATTGTCAGCATCCTCCCGTTGTTCCTTTAGGCCTAGACGCTTGTGGCAGCCCCGCCTCGTATGTGCCCAGTCTTTCTTTGCAGTATGTCAAATCTGCCAGCCAGTCTTTAAAACGGGGCGGGCGTCTACTACCCCATTTAAGGGCTATACGTCTTTTTGCCAGTAGGAGTGCAACTGCCAACAATTTGCGTCTTCTAGGCTGCTTTAGTTTATAGGTACCTAGGAGGCAAGCAGTGGGTGTATTTGGGA
This sequence comes from Lissotriton helveticus, assembly GCF_964261635.1. Taxonomy (NCBI): domain Eukaryota; kingdom Metazoa; phylum Chordata; class Amphibia; order Caudata; family Salamandridae; genus Lissotriton; species Lissotriton helveticus. The sequence goes on from NC_136068.1 coordinate 948,366,114, forward strand.
TCTGTGCGTCTACCATATGGGACAGCGCCTCCAGTACCTCGCACCAATAGGCCTCCAGTTGAGGGCATGCCCAGGCCGTGTAAACAAAGTCTGCCCGTGGGGCATTGCACCTGCGGCATTTATCGTCATCCCTGAGGCCATATTGAAACAGTTTATCTGGCGTGTAGTATGTCTGGTGTAGATACCTAAAGTGTATGATCCGTAAGTTACAGTTAAGTGTGAGTAAACTTAGCTGTGTACAACTATAGGTCCATTCATCCTCAGATAGAGCCAACCCGGTGGTCTCCTCCCATCGCTCCTTCGCCCTGTTAGGATCTGTGCCCTGTTCATTCTGCGAGGCTGTATATAGTTTAGTAACTAACTTTATTCGTGTAGACGCGGTTAGCAAAATCTGAAGCGCCTGTTGGGTGGGGGGTTCAACTGGGAACGTGTCATATAGGGCTCTCATCGCCCCCTTTAATCTAAAATATGCAAATGTTTTAAAGGTGTTTGATGCGTGCTCAGCGACGGGCTGGTCAATGATATGAATTTGTTATGCGGGAAGGCCGCGCCCATCGTCACTAGTCCCATGTCCCCCAACGCCTTCAACATGCCCTTTTCATGTGTGACCGACAGTTTGGGATGGTGGCGCAACGGGAGCGCCGGCGCATATGGTGGGATTTTCCCTGCTCTTGTCGCTAGCATGTGCCATGCTCTCAACGTGCATTTAACCGGGTTTATTACCTCCTTAGGGTATTGTCTCACGGGCTTTGCTACATACTCCGTCAGTCTACGTGGTGCGACGCTATCTGCCTCCACCGCTATATGTGGGATGTACGAGTGAGGCTGCGTCCAGTAATTGGCATGATGCGCCTGTGCGCAGTAATGGTACAATTGCATATCCGGGGCAGCGAACCCTCCCTGGTGATACGCGTGTGTAAGAACTCTCCAGCTAACTCTGGGTTGTTTCCCCGCCCATGTAAGTCTCTGTAGTGCGGCGCGAAGTCTGGCAAAAAACTCCGCCGTAAGCCAAATAGGGATGTTCCAAAACATATAGAGGAACCTGGGCAGTACCACCATCATCTGCAGAGCAATGCGGTCAGCCATTGATAAAGGCAATTTGATACATTTTTCAATTTGAGTTTCTAGTTTAGTTAATGCCACCCCATAATTAGCCCTTACAACTGTTTCGGGGTCTCTGTGTATCCGAATCCCTAGATATTTAATCGGGTCCGTGACCCATTTTAGTGGATAATCCAATGACGGTTCAGGGGTCATGTCCGTTAAGGGGATCACCACCGATTTGTCACAGTTTATACTAAGACCTGAAAATTGTTCGAACCTAACGTACTCTCTGATTAATGGGTTAAGATTTTTGTCCGGGTGGTTAGTGTACAGGACCATGTCATCTGCGTATAGCGCTATGCTCATGGGCCTTAGGTGGAACTGAAGAGCCGTATCCGGGTGTTTCTGCCGTATTTTGCACGCCAGGGGTTCCAGCGTAAGCGCAAACAGAATAGGGGAGAGGGGGCATCCTTGCCGTGTTCCACGGCTTATCTCAAATTGCCGAGAGGTATGCCCATTGATGTGCACCCGTGCTCTAGGTTCATTGTACAGCAAGGCTATCCATTTTAAAAATGCGGGTGGGAACCCCATTCTTGATAGAACTGTGATCATGAATTCCCACTCCACCGAATCAAATGCTTTTGCCGCATCTAGAAGTGCGGCGGCGGCTGGTAACTCCGGATGTAAACTGTGATACATCGTAAAGATTGTGCGGATATTGTGGGTGGTGGATCTTGTTGGGATGAACCCCGCATGATATGGCAACACCAGGAGTTGTAGCAAAGGTTGGATTCTGTTAGCTAATATTTTGGCCAGTATTTTTACGTCTATATTCATTAGTGATAAAGGGCGGTATGATTCACAGTAGGCGGGGTCCTTTCCGGGGTTTCGGCAGGGCTATCAGCAATGCCTCCCGCAAAGTCTCTGGAAGTGCTCCCTCTTCGTACGCCTCCTCAAACATCTGGGCCAGCTGGGGTATCAACAAGTCTTTAAATTCTTTATAAAATTCTCCTGGAATGCCATCAATACCAGAAGTATTGTTATTGGGCAAGGAGTTGATGGCTTCCCTAAATTCCTCTTCTGTGATGTGATGTCCAAGATATTCTCTGTGGGCATCAGAGGGCCAGGCCAGAGCTACGTCATCTAGGTAATCATGGATATCTGGTTGTGCCCGTGTCATCTGTGTGGTATACAGCTTGGCATAGTATTCCTTAAAGCTATCTAGTATAGATGGAGTATCGTACTTTTGTTCGCCAATATGTGTTATCAGTGTCGTACCTCGTGCCGGACGAATTTTCACAGACAGCGCTCTACCCGGTCTCCCACCCTCGCCATATGTTCTTGCCGTGTAGTGTTTAGATATGTATTTCATTTCCGTGTCTGCGCATTCATTGTATTTGTCGACTTTACTGCGTATGTCTGCCAGGAGAGCAGTGCACAACATGGAAGCGTATTCAGTCTCAACTGCCCTGATCTCTTGTTCCACCATGGACAGTTGTTGTCTGATGTCTCGAAGTATGCCCGCGTGTTTGCCAATGCAGTGCCCTCTTATGGTCACTTTGAATGCCTCCCATAGTGTCCTTTAACTGTCTACAGTCCCAGCGTTTATCTGAAAGAAGTCTTCTATAGCCTGTTTCAGTTCCCCCCGGAAGACCTGATCCTGCAGTGCAGTAGGGTTGAGGCGCCACGTAAATTCTCTTGGCGTGTGTGTGTGGGGATCTCCAATTCCAATCGCACAGGTAAATGATCTGATAATGTCTTTGGCAGGTGTTCCACCCCCCTCGTCCATGTGCTCACATCATGTGTTGTCAGCCAAATATCTATTCTGGACCACGTATTGTGAGTGAGCAAGGTGCATGTACCCTCCTTCCTCTCAGGATGTCTAAGTCTCCATACATCTACCATGGACCTCTCTGTCATCCCATCCTGTAGTGCTCTGATCGCTCTTTTCCCATGTCTATCTGTTCCCGAGGCACTATCTAATGTTGGATTTAGACATGTATTAAAGTCCCCTCCCCACATGACAGAGGTCTGCTGCATCCCTCTAAGCTTGTCCCAGATAGCGTCATAAAATTGGGGGTCATCCACATTGCGGCCATAACTCGTTACTATAGTGAGGTCCGTTCCACCAAAATTTCCTCTAAGTATGATATATCGTCCCTGGTCATCTGGATCCACAGATATCAGTGTGAAGGGGACATTGCGTTTTATCAGTACCAGCACCCCTCTGGCGTAGTTCGAGTAGGAGGATGCCACTCGAAATTGTGCCCACCTATACCCCACCCGGCAATCTCTGTGGGGGGCTAGGTGTGTTTCCTGGATGCATGCCACATCTATCCTGTGTCTGTCTAGGTAGGCGAGGACTTTCCTGGTTTTTCTCGGGTCTTGTAGGCCTCGCACATTCCAGGTCAATAAAGTCAGTGTCCTAGTCTGCCTGCGTGACTCTGCCATGTATTCCTAGTCTAGTTCCACTTGATCTTACGCAGGGCATCCCCTCCTCCCGCGTGTCATTGCCTGTGCTACGTGTAGTGCTGCCTGTCACTGTCTGGTGAATTTTAACATTTACCTGCCCTCCCCTCCCCCTCCCACTCTGCCTATCCCCAATCGACAAAGACATTACCCATAAGGATACCACACTCATTCCTTGCACGAGCGCGCGTATCCAGTAACTTCCCCCTTGTCAAACAGTTGCGGTGCACATAGTAGGGCAGAAGTAGCCGCGATCATTACCCCTTGACCCACGGCACCCCACCTGGGGGCACGAGCCCCTTTCCGTGTCGTTACACTGTAGTGGTCGCATCCCAAATCATTTTTTTCAACACTCAACCATATTAATGCTCAACAGTATCAGTATGTATACATAACATCTCAATGCTCTAGCCAATGCCCCCGGTGAACAATCAATAACACAGGTCTTTAAACACTTATCTGGTCCAGCAGTCTTTGTTGCAGTGTCTCTTTATGTGGAGGAAGGAAGGGGGGGGCACCCCGACAGGGCCGTGATCACTCCAGTCCCCCTCCCCCTCACCCCATAGCAGTCTGACCTCTAGGCTGCTGGACCCTCCTTTGTTCTTAGGGTTCACCGCTTTATGCCGAGGGTGTTCCCAGCACACCACTCAGTCTGTCGCTAACTTCTCATCACCCCACATCCAATAGGTGCGCTTGTTCCTGCTGCCTGTCCCTCGGTGACTGCCTGCGTTCTCCCCTCGACTTCCTCATTTGGATGTACTTCATAAGATCTTTAGGTTCATTGAAGATCCTCGTGGAGCCTTCATCGGTGATTTTCCATCGGGCGGAGTATAGCATGGCATATGGAATTTGTAAGTCTCTGAGTTTTAGCTTGGCCTGCGCATATTTCTTCCGCGCCTCCTGGACTGCCTGTGTGAAGTCGGGGTATAGCGATATGGCCATTCCCTCGTGAGATAGGGAGCCCAGCTCCCGGGCCTTCCTTAGCGCCGCATCTCTGTCCCGGTAGTTTAACAACTTAGCGATGATGGGGCGTGGTCTCCCACCCACCGGTGGTTTCGCGGCTAGAGATCTATGAGCCCTCTCTATTAGGAACATCTCCGAGAAGGTCTCTCTGCCGAGAAGTGTGATCAAAAGTTGTTCTGTGTATTTCTCCATTGGGCCCGTGTTTGTCGTTTCTGCTACGCCCATCATCCTTATATTACTAGGCCTGGACCTGGCTTCCAAATCTTCCGCCTTGGCTGTGAGCATGGCCAGTTGTTTATCCACCCCTGACTGTTCGGACGTGACTTGCGTATTGGCATATTCGAGGTCCGATATGCGACGTTCAGCCATGTCAATTCTCTCGGTGTGCCTGTCCAGTCTTTCGGACATACGATCAACCCTGTGAGTAAGGCTATCGATCTTCCCATCAATGTTCGTTAGAGCTGTTTGTATCGTCACAAACATCGATTGTATACTGTCGGCCGTGATTCCACCCGTTGGTGGTAGAGGGGGTGGGTCTAGCTGCTGGGCATCTCCAGACTGCTCTGTTGTTTTTTTCGATTGCTCGAAGTTAAGCTTCTGCTGGTTTTTATCTGGTTTGCCCATCGTGTGTCTAGTGTGGGCTTGTTCACGTGTGGGTCGGCTTCCTATGGTCCAGTGATGCTACGGTGGAATCGGTTCAGGCGCAATAATCGTATTTCCGCTCGGCGCTTCTATTATGACTATGACCTCTCTTTACGTAGTTGTCGGTGGTGCAACGTTTTTCCGCGTGACGGTCGCTCTACAACCCAGCCACTATATGCCTGTTGTGGTTGGGACTATATCAACCCTGACTCCTGTGCCACTGTCAGTGCCGGCCTCCGGGTCCCGCTGCACGTGGTCGGTGTGACTGCCCTCTGCCCCTCACTCTCAGAGCCCGCCTTCTTAAGGGTATGACTGTCCCATGTGTATCCACTCCTTTCAATAACCGTGCATTCATCCCTCCGTACCTTTGGAGACGTTATTCAGGGCAGGTACCTCTGTGGCTTAGTGCAGGGGCTCACTCCGCACCTACTCCTCCACTGTCAGCAGCCTCCCGTCTGTTCTCGTTTTTTGTCTTGTTTAGACGGTGTCTCCACATGTGGTGTAATATATTTGTAGCAGGACTGTTTCCAACTGTGATCCCGGCCGTAACCACAGCTCTCTCCCGGCTCCTTTCCTCTCGGCCTCGCGGCGTTGCGGTGGGCGGGGCCTCGCTATGCTGGGCGACGTGCTGTGCGTCTCGGCTCCTGGCGCAACCACAGGCCGCTGCTCAGGTTACGTTCCACCAGCCTCAGGCCCCAGCGTCACCGGTTCGATACGGTGTCTTTGCAGGTTTTGCCAAGCCTGGAACCTTCGTCGAGCGTTGTGTCCGATACCGGACAACCGGTGCCAATGTCGTCGGGTGATTCAACCCACTCAGTGCATGATCGGGGTGATTAGTGTATCGGTGCCTGGAGGAGCTCGCATACAGAGCGGCCATTTCGTTCCGTGGCTAGCTCAGCCCCCCAACAGTTGATCATACTTATATTTACTAAGCTACCCACTTACACAAACACCACTTTATTTATTGATGTAGATAGTAACTCATACTTAGTGTGTTATAAAATCACTGGGCCCGATTCACAGAACTAACTTAAGACAAAATCCTAAACTTACTACCATTTTGGTATTCACAGAAGGCACTTACTCATTTTGGTATTCACAGAAGTTAGGAGTCCTAACTTTAGGACTCTTAAATGCCTTCTGTGAATACCGAAAGTCTTAAAGTTAGGATTTTTCTCAATTTAGTAGTAGTAAAGATAGGACTCCTAACTTTAGGACTCTTAAATACCTTCTGTGAATACCGAAAGTCTTAAAGTTAGGATTTTTCTCAATTTAGTAGTAGTGAAGATAGGACTCCTAACTTTAGGACTCCTAAATGCCTTCTGTGAATGCCGAAAATCTTAAAATTAGGATTTTTTTCTATTTAGTAGTAGTAAAGTTAGGACTCCTAACTTTTGGACTCCTAAAGGCCTTCTGTGAATACCGAAAGTCTTAAAATTTGGATTTTTCTCAGTTTAGTAGTAGTAAAGTTAGGACTCCTTACTTTAGAACTCCTAAATGCCTGCTGTGAATACCGAAAGTCTTAAAATTAGGATTTTTCTCAATTTAGTAGTAGTAAAGTTAGGACTCCTAACTTTTGGACTCCTAAATGCCTTCTGTGAATACCGAAAGTCTTAAAATTAGGGTTTTTCTCAGTTTAGTAGTAGTAAAGTTAGGACTCCTTACTTTAGAACTCCTAAATGCCTGCTGTGAATACCGAAAATCTTAAAATTAGGATTTTTCTCAATTTAGTAGTAGTAAAGTTAGGACTCCTAACTTTCGGACTCCTAAATGCCTTCTGAGAATACCGAAAGTCTTAACATTAGGATTTTTCTCAACTTTACTACTACTAAACTGAGAAAAATCCTATGTTTAAGACTTTCGGTATTCACAGAAGGCATTTAGTAGTCCTAAAGTTAGGAGTCCTAACTTTACTACTACTAAATTGAGAAAAATCCTAATTTTAAGACTTTTGGTATTCACAGAAGGCATTTGGGAGTCCTAAAGTTAGCAGTCCTAACTTTACTACTCCTAAACTGAGAAAAATCCTAACTTTAGGACCTTCGGTATTCACAGATGGCATTTAGGAGTCCTAAAGTTGGGACTCCTAACTTCTGTGAATACGGAAATGAGTAACAGTCTTCTGTGAATACCAAAATGAGTAAGTGCCTTCTGTGAATACAAAAATGGTAGTAAGTTTAGCATTTTGTATTAAGTTAGTTCTGTGAATCGGGCCCACTATAACAAGTATACAGTTATCCACACGTCACTCATACAATCACTGAATCTTATGTATGGTTATTTATATACAACAACTGTCACATACACTGCTTTTTATATTTCTAGTTTCTTGGACATGTATCATTGAGAAATATATTTACTCATCACCACACCCATAAAGAGATTCACTCACCCAAACAACTGTTTCCACATACAGTCTTAACCTTACATACCTACTAAATCAACTATTTACACATCTTTGGACAGTCAAACACCTCCCACCCAACCACACACACATTCATTCACTATCCCATACAAATACTCAGTTAACTAATTAATAACTAACATAGACTTTCACATAGCTAGTAACCAACTTATGTAGTAGTTTACACAACAAGATATAGAGTGATACAGGTATTCACAAAGTATAATCACTATCCCATATATTTAGTGAGACACTTTAAATTCGTCACTTACACAGTCAATCACATTGCTACTAAATCCTCCATTCAGACACTTATACATGCACTCAGTTTCAAGGCAGATTGCTATATATACATATATATGTATATATATATATATATATATATATATATATATATATATTACCTACTGGCGGTCGCCAGTAGGTATATATAGTTAGGATTTTTTCTCTATGGGTTTTTTGAAAATTCTATGTCTAATAACTTTGGCGTTTGTGGACGGAATTGGCTGAAATTTTCAGGAAAATGGCACATTTTGTTTCTGAGCAGCCCCTGAAAGTTTTGGGGGGGTTCGTCAAGGGGGGGCCGAGAAAAAAGGGGGGTCCCAAAACGCGTTTTTCCCATGTTAATTTCCATAGGGCGGTTGGCCTCACTTTTAGCCCGAACGGCTGAATGGATTTGCACGAAACTTGGCAAAATTGTAGGGACTGGTAGCCCGATGTGCCTTTTGTAGGTCTCAATATATGTGCTCCAGTGGATTTTGAGAAATTAACATTTAAAAAAATATATATATCTGTAACAGCGGACCGGGCAGCGCTCTGGTTCGCGGACTTTTCGCGCAACGGAGCTTTGTGAAGCGAAGCTGATTGGTTCTCCGGCGTCTGTCAACATTCCAAACAGTCCGTAGCGGCCGCCATCTTGTCTCTCGGTAGGATCGAGAGACAAGAGGAGGTCAAAACAAAGGGGGAAATAACTATAAGGGGGCATAGTAGATCCTCGCTGACCCCCTAGGTTTGATGTGGAGGTTTTAAAAGGGCCCCGCGGGGCAAAAAAAAATAATAATAATAATAATCGAACGGCTGAATGGATTTGCACGAAACTTGGCAAAATATTAGGGACTGGTAGCCCGATGTGCCTTTGCTAGGTCTCAATATATGTGCTCCAGTGGATTTTGAGAAATTAACGTTCAAAAAAAGATATATATCTGTAACAGCGCTCCGCTTCGCGTAACAGAGGTTTGCGAAGCTGATTGGTCATTCTGTCACTGGGCTATAGTTGGGCTACATCTGGCTGATATTTGGGCTACATTTGTTTTTTTGTGTGTCTGGCGGCCATCTTTGGGCTACATTGGGCTACATTGGGCTTCATTGGGCTACATTCGGCTAATTAGCAAATAGCTCATCGCAAACTAGGAATGGTAAAGAATCGCTATTTATTCCTTAAAGTTCGCTATTTAGGAAATGCAAAAAACTTTGATGATACATATGGCGGTTCATCTCTAACAAGATAAGAAGCATAGGGATACATTTATGATGACTGGCGCATCACCAGGGATGTGTTAGTCATTCTGTGCCGCTGTTCCGTCACCTATGGTGTGCTGCATTTACAATGCGGCGCATCATGGGGCAAAAACAGCACAGATGCGTGATGTATCTGTGCCGTAAAGGTGGCGCATTGCTGGAGTTGTATCGCAAGTGTGATGAAGCTCCAGCAAGGGTCGGGGGTGCCCCTGTCGCAGGGTTTCTGTTCTCACACAGAACTGTGGACAGAGGATTGGAACCTCGGCGAATGCATTGCTGGAGTTGTATCGCAAGTGTGATGAAGCTCCAGCAAGGGTCGGGGGTGCCCCTGTCGCAGGGTTTCTGTTCTCACACAGAACTGTGGACAGAGGATTGGAACCTCGGCGAATTAGGGTGTCCCAAAACTCACGTTAGTAATCAAAAACTCCTTAGCAAGCTAGGTACAGTGTCACATTGGATATAACAAACTCTCAATGTTTAGACAATCCAGAATATGAACTTATAGTACCTCAGGATACGTGGAACTCATGAACAGTCGGTCGTTATAGATTTCTTAGAAACCAGAACATGGAGTTAAGAAGAACAGATGTGTATTTGAAATGTTTATTTACTAATGCCGTCTTCTCAGGCGTAGTACCTTAGATAATAAAAGTACACATATTATCAGTAGCAAAATTACCAGCATAGTTACTAGTACATAAAAAGTGAATGGTGATAGTATGTTAACATGCTGTAAATGAATAAGAGTTAGCAACACTTATAAGCAGCCGCGGGCCGTGGAGGGAGTTACGGTGAGGCAGGGAGGCGGGGAGGGGGAGAAGCAGGGTGGAGAATACAAGTACACATATTATCAGTAGCAAAATTACCAGCATAGTTACTAGTACATAAAAAGCGAATGGTGACAGTATGTTAACATGCTGTAAATGAATAAGAGTTAGCAACACTTATAAGCAGCCGCGGGCCGTGGAGGGAGTTACGGTGGGGCAGGGAGGCGGGGAGGGGGAGGGGCAAGGTAGAGAGGGCTCCACCCTGCTTCTCCCCCTCCCCGCCTCCCTGCCCCATCGTAACTCCCTCCACGGCCCGCGGCTGCTTATATCTCACCCTCCCTAATACACATATTATATTATTTGCTAAGAAGGTCTCTTTGTGTTGGTTTAGGGCGTGCCTATACTTTAGTGTCTTAGATTTGAAGGAATCACATCAGCATACACCAGCTCTCTCTTCATGTGAACCGCATCAACTGTTGTGTATGTGTGTTCGGCAAAGCAATATAAAACCCGCCTCATGCCCAGAATTGGCAGAAGTTGCACTTATGTTATGAGTATGAAGTCGTGGAGATCAGACCTCATAACAATTCTGTATCGTGTTGTTCTTGAAACTTTAGCACTCGCTGTACAGATATAGTTTAACAAGTAAAGCAGATAGTAGACCAATAACATATTATTCTCATGTAAACCACGATGAACTACTAGGTGGAAAGCTAAAGCAACAACTAAGTGTCGTGTGCAGAAGTTGCAAAAAAGGAAAAATGGCGTTTAAACCGGTAATGAGCCCATGCTAACTTAACACGGTGTAAAGATATCCAGGATCTAGATGACACCTCCTCATGATCCGGAAACGAACTGAATAAGATAATAGAAGTGCCATCTCATGAGAGCAGATTGCAAGTTTATATGTGGACGGTCCGCAAGGTAAAGCATTAAAAACTAGGAAAATTTAATGCTAAAGAAAAATAAAACAGCCAAGTACTTTATCGAGTCTTAAGCCAATAGGCAAGGTAAATAATAAAAACTTGACAAATAAGTCAATGAATTGTCAATGAAATGCTAGTACTCAGCATATCAAACATGAAAAAGGTCTATGACATAACTGTGTATGCAAAATAAGCTGCAACAGCCTCCAATAGGAAGTCACCGTCTTCATCCGAAAACAGTTCAGCCATCCAATTTAAAAGCGGAAAAGAACATACGTGCTCTCCCAGCACCGGATCCTCTATCACCATCAGAGGACAGCTCGGTGGGTTTTCAAGAAAGCTCTGTTCCAAGAAAGACTGTGCTGCCGCCAGTAAATTCCAGGGACCAAGTAGTCCATGCATCAATGCCACAGCCATAATCCTTTCGCCAGGACAAACCAACTCGTGAGTAATGATAGGAGTCATCAGCTGATTAAAGTCGACGTCAGGAGAAACCGGTCCGCAGAGACACAAATCAATGGCCCAATCGAAATCACAGGTCAGGCAGTGAAATACAGGCTGGACACAGGTGAAGTAGGAGAACCGAAAAGATAATCCATATGCCGTGCTTAATATCGCCAACGGCATTGTGCCATAATATTCTAGCATGCGATTGCGGAACAGTGTCAGCAGCTGCAGGGTCGGAGGTTGCATAGGAGGGACATCCATATTTAAAAATGTAAAAAAGCACAAGAGCGTCCGCTGGTAATGCAAGTAAAAATGCCAATCCACGAACCAGAGTGCAGAAAATACAATGAAAGGAAGCAGGGATGACTCCAAAGATTTTCTCAAATGAAGTCACGAGACCACTGGTAACAACTTTAAAAAAGTGTGCCAGGGACTTTGTGGAGGATGCGTTAAAGATAGTCGGAAACATGTTGCTGAAATTGAAAGGCAAATCTTAATTGAAAAGGGTGTGCACCTCTGTACGGGTGTTCGCTATGTGAAGTACGAAAGTTTCACGGGCCGAACTCAAGGCCACCTCTCTCTGAGACAAAAGAGCTCTTATTCTTGCCATGCCGTTGAAACGTGTCCCAAGGTTGGTATTTGTGGCCAGATTGAAAACTCCCTATGTTCATGTGTGGGAGGAAATAGAACATTTCTGCAGCAAATAACCCGTTCACTTACTGTTACGATAAAAGGAATACTTTTAATTAACTCAGAACAATCTTCATTATTGAGCATCAAATAACTACCATTTTCCAACAACTTGAACGTGGGGATGATAGCAGGAACTGGCGTGCCTTGCAACACGCAAGCCATATTTGGTCGGTGTTTGTTGCATGAACCGTGTAACTGTATGTGCCTACACATTAGTGAATGATCTGGCGTCTCAGTGCATTCCTCTCCATTCAGATAAACTTCTTGATCATCTTTGAAACATCTGTATGTGTATGGAAGCGACCAGACCTCATGAAGAAAAGCACTACCTAAAGGTTCATAACGACCTATTGGTATATATTTCATACAATTTGAAAACTTATATAAAGCAAAAGGCAGCGTTATTAAACCGTGGATAAGGCATGTTGCCAAAAAACCCGCAATCCTCTGCTGATGATGTCACTGACCATGTCATGAATGATGTAATATGTGACATCATCAGCAGTGGATTACGGGTAATGGTATCTCTAGTTTACTCCCTTATAGCTGTCTTTCTTTTAACATAAGTGTCTGTTTCCTTCCCTTATACTTACTGTTTTTGGTTCGCTTCCGGTTCGCGAACTGGGAAGCGAACTAAGAGAAATAGAGGTTGGCACAGTTCCAAATATTGTACCAATTTTTTAATAACGGGGAGGTAGTTCTGAAAAGAACTTTTTTTTTTATTTTTCTGAACATTTTTTTACTGTTTTTGAATTTTTCGGAACAGTTTTATATTTTTTTGGGTTTTTCTTGGAGGGGGCAATGAAAACGATTCATTGTAAAGGGCTCAACAGGAGCAACAAAACAAAAAAAAGAAGTATTTATTATTTTGGGCGTTTCGGACAAACTTGCATATGATAGTCAATAGCTCTGTTGATCAGAGTGATGCTTTTTTCTCCGTAGGAAATGAATCCATCGCAAAATGCGCAGATGTGTTTTACATCACCAAATCTCATTTGTATATTTGGCACCATCTCCCTGCCCTCTGGTCCCGTTACTTCCGGTACAACAGATCTTCTGGCCATAATAGGGAGATTATCTAGGTCGTTCCGAAACTGTGCAGCACTGTAGTTGTTAGGATGCCACCTAGTCATATGGCGATGCATTGTGTAGTTTCCGAAACTGTATTTTTTGTCGGTCCCTCTGGACAGTCTATCTTGACATATAAGGCAAGTTACGTATCTTGCATTTACTTTTTTCTGACCTTTGGGAATTTTAAAAAATTGCCAAATGAAGTTTTCTTTCCGGTGAGACGTCCTGGGCTGCTCAGGCAAAAACTGCCTCTCTTCGTGCTCGTCCTCCTGTTCCTCTTCTTCTTCTTCTTGTTGAATTACAACTTGAGCAGGTGGTCCACTCTTCCTTGGATGTGGTGGAGGTGGTGGGGAAGCACCAGCTGAAGCTACTAAAGAAGCCATTGCTCAGTGATCACAAAGGGTCTTTCTCTCACAATGATGAAAGTCAGAGTGAGGAAAGAAGGAGGGATTTTCATCATTTGGGAAAAACAAGAGTTCTCAACCAATCAAAAGTGTTCATTTTAGATTATATGACCTAGTCTTACATCATTAGGAAACCAAAAGTGAAATGAACCAATGAAAAGTGTTATTACCAAGTCACATGACTTGCTGTGTTTACGTTAAGCGCTTTGCAGGGCCTCCCGGTTTGCTTCCAGAAACCTGCGCTTTGCGACTCGCTTCGCGTACCAGTTCGCTAACGTAGTACGTCATATGACGTATCACGCGACAACGTGAAACGTCATGCGGACGGGAGGCGTCACGATGTTGTTTTGTAACGCGGCACTTGCGGTAAAGAAACGTTTACCGGCTCGCGGTCTATTTCGCGGCATCAAGGTCAGCTAACGGGAAGCTTCCCGATTTGCGAAGCGGGAACGAAGAAAAAAAAATATTTTAAAAAAAAATTATTCATAAACATATAAAATATATTTTTGGATTTAAAGAAGAATACATTTTACAGCTACAGATATTAGCTGTTAAAAAACCAATGAAATTCACAGAAAAAACCATAGGTTATGGACCATATATAGTTAGGAATTAGCATTTACAAAACCTTGAAAATTCACTGAAAAAACCATAGGTTATAGACCATATATAGTTAGGAATTAGCATTTACAAAACCTTGAAAATTCACTGAAAAAACCATAGGTTATAGACCATATATAGTTAGGAATTAGCATTTAAAAAACCTTATTTTACTCACACAAAACCATTGAAATTCCATATATAGTTAGTTGCACTAACTATATATCGCGCACCCGCAATCCACTGCTGATGATGTCACATATTACATCATTCATGACATGGTCAGTGACATCACTGATGACATCACTGATGACATCTCAAATGACATCACTGATGACATCACTGATAACAACATCCAGTGATTTTTTGTTTCTATAAAGTTTAAATATGTCTTACATATTGAAGAATGAGTGGATGTGTAAGTGTCTGGACGAAGGATTTAGTAGGTGCATGACTGAATGTATGAGTGACTGATTAAATGTGTCTCACTGAGTGCATGGGTTAGTGACTAAACTGTCTTAATTTGTGCATCATTATGTCTGTTGTTCTGTAAACTGCTGCATGTGTTGATCAGTAGCTATATGAGTAACTATATGGGTTATTGATTGATTGCCCAAGTATTTGTATGGGAGACTGAATGTGTGTGTGGCTAGCTGGGAGGTGTGTGACTCTGTGCAGATCAATCTGTACTTGTATCAATGATTGTATAAGAAAGTAAGTATGTGTTAGTACATGTTTGAAAATGTAAGGTGCTCTATGTTTAACTGTATGGACAAGAAAATGGAAGTCTCATTGATTCTTTACAGGACTGACTAGGTGTGTAAGTAACTCCATGGATGAGTGGCAGACTGTGAGTGTCTGTATAGGTGTATGAGTGCATATGATAGTGTTGTAAAGATGAGTGATTGTATGTATGAATGATTGTATGGGTGAATGAGTGAAGGTGTGTGTAGACGTAGCAATCAGTGAGTGCGTATGTAGTAACTAGTATTGGTGTGTCAATGGTTTCAAAAATTATACTCTTTTTAACACTGGGTGAAAGAGAGGTTATATTAAAATGTGAGGAGATGCATTGTATTGTCACATGAATGATATCATCAGTGATGTGGTCATTGATATCAAATGAGATGTCATCAGTGATGTCATCAGTGATGTCATTTGAGATGTCATCAGTGATGTCATCAGTGATGTCACTGACCATGTCATGAATGATGTAATATGTGACATCATCAGCAGTGGATTGCGGGTGCGCGATATATAGTTAGTGCAACTAACTATATATGGAATTTCAATGGTTTTGTGTGAGTAAAATAAGGTTTTTTAAATGCTAATTCCTAACTATATATGGTCTATAACCTATGGTTTTTTCAGTGAATATATATATATATATATATATATATATATATATATATATATATATATATATATATATATATTTGCTTTCACACCCACGAGGGTTCATATTTGCATCCATTTCGCTGGGAGCGCACCTACCTGTTTAATGAGGACTACAGATCCCAGAAACGCTAGTGATGGCTGACGCCCGAAAAGGGCGGGGACTGAGTATATTTGGTGAGTGCTCCAGCATCTGATGACATTTGGCCACTGAAGAAGAGAGCGTCCAGCTCTTGAAATGCATATGGCAGTTGTACTTTGCTGAAAGGCGTCACCTTTGAAACCCTGCTGGCAAGGTTTTGGAAATAAAGGAGTTTCAAATATCGAATTCGTGTGTGGCTGATTTCAAAGGGGTTCCTGCATGTGTTTTGCATTGAAGACGGCCGTCCCGGTCGTGGAATCAGCTCACTGCTGAGGCGGGGCCAGCCCTCTTAATTCAGGGGGACTATGTGGACACGAACGTTAGGGGGTTTTGCAGGGATAACCCCTTAACACTCCTTCCAGAAATCTACAAAGCAAGGCAGGCAGCCAATGGAGATTTGCTTTCACACCCACGAGGGTTCATATTTGCATCCATTTCGCTGGGAGCGCACCTACCTGTTTAATGAGGACTACAGATCCCAGAAACGCTAGTGATGGCTGATGCCCGAAAAGGGCGGGGACTGAGTATATTTGGTGAGTGCTCCAGCATCTGATGACATTTGGCCACTAAAGAAGAGAGCGTCCAGCTCTTGAAATGCATATGGCAGTTGTACTTTGCTGAAAGGCGTCACCTTTGAAACCCTGCTGGCAAGGTTTTGGAAATAAAGGAGTTTCAAATATCGAATTCGTGTGTGGCTGATTCCAAAGGGGTTCCTGCATGTGTTTTGCATTGAAGACGGCCGTCCCGGTCGTGGAATCAGCTCGCTGCTGAGGCGGAGCCAGCCCTCTTAATTCAGGGGGACTATGTGGACACGAACGTTAGGGGGTTTTGCAGGGATAACCCCTTAACACTCCTTCCAGAAATCTACAAAGCAAGGCAGGCAGCCAATGGAGATTTGCTTTCACACCCACGAGGGTTCATATTTGCATCCATTTCGCTGGGAGCGCACCTACCTGTTTAATGAGGACTACAGATCCCAGAAACGCTAGTGATGGCTGACGCCCGAAAAGGGCGGGGACTGAGTATATTTGGTGAGTGCTCCAGCATCTGATGACATTTGGCCACTGAAGAAGAGAGCGTCCAGCTCTTGAAATGCATATGGCAGTTGTACTTTGCTGAAAGGCGTCACCTTTGAAACGCTGCTGGCAAGGTTTTGGAAATAAAGGAGTTTCAAATATCGAATTCGTGTGTGGCTGATTCCAAAGGGGTTCCTGCATGTGTTTTGCATATATATATATATATATATATATATATATATATATAATACTTATTTAAATATCAAACCGAAATACGAAGCAAGGATTGTGTGTCCGTTAGGGCTGCCAGGAAAGATTATACAAGTAGTATAAATTCGGCAAAACGAGCCTGGGAGGAAGAGCACTGGCAACAGCTCAAGGAAGCAGCATGTGGGAAAAATGCTGTAATTTTCTGGAAATTAATTAATATCTTAGATAGCAAGGGAGCAGGATTGATTTTAAATCATATAACGGAGCAGGAATGGTATTCCCATTTTTTAAAGTTGTATTGTGATGATAACGTGGATAGCTTGCTACCACAACCAGCTAATACCCATGGAAATATGCTCTGTGAAACTTTGATCCACAATTTAGATCCATTTTCGCAGAGAGAAGTATTAGATGCTATCTCCAAGTTACTGCCCGGGAAGGCCCCTGGCCAAGATGGTCTCCCCGGGGATTTGTTAAAACATGATCCATATGTATGGTCCAAATATATTGTGTGTCTGATGAACTTGATTCAGGCTGGTCACCCTGTTCCAGACTCCTGGAAAGGCGCTGAGGTGATAACTATATTTAAAAAGGGCGAAAGGGATGACCCCTCCAATTATAGACCAATAAGTCTGATAGACACCATTCAGAAGGTGGTAGGAAGGGTGATCATAAATCGCACAGAATCTTGGCTCATGGATAATGACATCTTGTCCCATTTTCAGGCCGGGTTCAGAAGCAATATAGGTGCAATAGATCAGGTCTTCAGATTTTGTGCAGTCTGTTGGAAGTCAGTGCTAATTATGAAGGGTAGTCTATACTTGGCCTTTATAGACTTGAAGACAGCATTTGACGTCATCCCACGTATAAAACTCTGGTCGGTCTTATCCGATATGGGATTTCCTAGTTACCTTTTACAATTTATTGTTAAACTTCATGAAGGAAATTATGCCAGGATCCGCTGGGGATCTCAGGGCCAATTGACTGAGAAGATACCGGTAAACAGGGGAGTGAGACAGGGGTGTGTGATGGCCCCAACCTTGTTCTCCCTCTTTATTAATGGGGTGGTAGACCATTTGAGGGAGGACCAGGCTGATGCCCCCACCCTTGCGGGTGAGAAAACACCTACTCTCCTCTTTGCCGACGATACTCTTCTCATGTCTAAATCCCCTATGGGTCTGCAGAAACTGCTTGATCGGTTTTGCAGTTTTTGTAAAGAAAGAGGTTTGACAATAAATACCTCTAAAACAAAGTTGATGGTGTTAACATCGAAAAGGCAACATAGGAAAGTTAACCTCTTGTTGAATGGCACCGCGCTGGAGGTGGTACAAGAATTTGACTACCTAGGAGTAAGACTTTGTAACAATCTGAGTTGGTCCGCCCATATTACTAAAATGGTTTTAAACCTTAAAAGGGTGGCAGGAGTGATTCTTAAAAACCAGCGACGTTCTATTAGTAGACCCATAGCCCCTACCCTGGCAGTGTATGAAGGGAAAGCACTGGCGGCGGCAGTTTATGGTTCAGAACTTTGGGGTGCGGAAAATACAAAAGTTTTATTAGTGGCGGAAAATAAGTTTATTAGAGATATGGTTTCGCTACCTTTATCGTCCCCCTTGAAACCTTTATTTTTAGACCTGGGCAAAAAATCAATAGTAGATCTGGTGCAAATTCGCCCCTTGTTATTCTGGGTTCGTCTCAGAAGGACCCCAGAACTCTCTAATTATGCCAAGGTTTTGGATGAGCTTATTGGCCTGAATGTAGCCAACAAAATTAAATGGTTGAATAACCTAAAGAGGCTCGTGAAATCCATAGGTCTGGAGGAGAGCTGGTCTTCTCAAATGCCACCCCCAAAAACAATTGTAAAAAAACTATATTGGGATTGGGTTGCTGCAAAAGATCTTAGGAACCAAAATTGGGGTAAATTAACCAGCAACTTTCTTGACCATAAGCCCCTTGGAAAATTGGAGCCCTTTTTGGACTTTATCCAGGTCCCTCGAGATAGAACACTGTTTCTGGAATTCAGATACGGTATTTTACCTCTCAACACATTCAAAGAAGGTTGGAAGGGATATAGTGGAACAGGGGTTAAATGTCCAGGTTGTCCCTGTCCGAAAGAATCATTAGGACACTTCCTTTTTGCTTGTGTAGCCTACAAAAAACCAAGAGATAGGTGGTTGAAACCGGTTTGTAGGAATTTAGGGGTGAGGGAACATAGATTGGCCATGCGTATTTTACAAACAAATGTCATTTCAATGAATATGATTTGTGGGGTGGCTAAATATGTGGCGAATGCTTGGTTCATCAGGTCGAAACTTTTGCCCACTGTCTGAATTATTTTTATGTTAAAATTGTTTATTGCTGGAATATTTTTATTTTTGTGTATAGCTTATTTTTGTTAATGTGTGTTGTACTTTTATGAAACTTGTTTCGAATAAAGTATTTTCAATATATATATATATATATATATATATTTGCTTTCACACCCACGAGGGTTCATATTTGCATCCATTTCGCTGGGAGCGCACCTACCTGTTTAATGAGGACTACAGATCCCAGAAACGCTAGTGATGGCTGACGCCCGAAAAGGGCGGGGACTGAGTATATTTGGTGAGTGCTCCAGCATCTGATGACATTTGGCCACTGAAGAAGAGAGCGTCCAGCTCTTGAAATGCATATGGCAGTTGTACTTTGCTGAAAGGCGTCACCTTTGAAACCCTGCTGGCAAGGTTTTGGAAATAAAGGAGTTTCAAATATCGAATTCGTGTGTGGCTGATTTCAAAGGGGTTCCTGCATGTGTTTTGCATTGAAGACGGCCGTCCCGGTCGTGGAATCAGCTCACTGCTGAGGCGGGGCCAGCCCTCTTAATTCAGGGGGACTATGTGGACACGAACGTTAGGGGGTTTTGCAGGGATAACCCCTTAACACTCCTTCCAGAAATCTACAAAGCAAGGCAGGCAGCCAATGGAGATTTGCTTTCACACCCACGAGGGTTCATATTTGCATCCATTTCGCTGGGAGCGCACCTACCTGTTTAATGAGGACTACAGATCCCAGAAACGCTAGTGATGGCTGATGCCCGAAAAGGGCGGGGACTGAGTATATTTGGTGAGTGCTCCAGCATCTGATGACATTTGGCCACTAAAGAAGAGAGCGTCCAGCTCTTGAAATGCATATGGCAGTTGTACTTTGCTGAAAGGCGTCACCTTTGAAACCCTGCTGGCAAGGTTTTGGAAATAAAGGAGTTTCAAATATCGAATTCGTGTGTGGCTGATTCCAAAGGGGTTCCTGCATGTGTTTTGCATTGAAGACGGC
This sequence comes from Lissotriton helveticus, assembly GCF_964261635.1. Lineage (NCBI taxonomy): Eukaryota > Metazoa > Chordata > Amphibia > Caudata > Salamandridae > Lissotriton > Lissotriton helveticus. The sequence continues at coordinate 948,386,137 of NC_136068.1, forward strand.
CGTCCCGGTTGTGGAATCAGCTCGCTGCTGAGGCGGAGCCAGCCCTCTTAATTCAGGGGGACTATGTGGACACGAACGTTAGGGGGTTTTGCAGGGATAACCCCTTAACACTCCTTCCAGAAATCTACAAAGCAAGGCAGGCAGCCAATGTAGATTTGCTTTCACACCCACGAGGGTTCATATTTGCATCCATTTCGCTGGGAGCGCACCTACCTGTTTAATGAGGACTACAGATCCCAGAAACGCTAGTGATGGCTGACGCCCGAAAAGGGCGGGGACTGAGTATATTTGGTGAGTGCTCCAGCATCTGATGACATTTGGCCACTGAAGAAGAGAGCGTCCAGCTCTTGAAATGCATATGGCAGTTGTACTTTGCTGAAAGGCGTCACCTTTGAAACGCTGCTGGCAAGGTTTTGGAAATAAAGGAGTTTCAAATATCGAATTCGTGTGTGGCTGATTCCAAAGGGGTTCCTGCATGTGTTTTGCATATATATATATATATATATATATATATATATATATATATATATATATATAATACTTATTTAAATATCAAACCAAACCACATTCACTGGATGATGTCATCATCGATGTCAACAGTGATGTCATTTGAGATGTCATCAGTGATGTCATGAATGATGTCCCTGAAAATGTCATGAATGATGTAATATGTGACATCATCAGCAGTGGATTGCGGGCGCGTGAGTTATAGTTAGTACAACTAACTATAACTGGGGAATTTCAATGGTTTTGTACGAGTGAAATGTGCAAATAAATATACGTTAACACTACGTACCTGATAAGTGAATTTCCTCCCATAGGATAACATTGGTGATTCTATGTGAAAAAGTTTCTCTCAACTTTTAAAATACAATACTATTCCTTAAAAATCACTACTGTAACAAAAATGTTTTTACTCAACTGTTTACAGGAAATATCCCAGGACTGAATCTAGGATCTAGTCTTGTGGTTAGAAATGCAATCCAAAATGTAACTAATTGCATTTAACTAGAAATTCACATTGAGCTCAATGTTGCATTGTGTCTGAAATTGTGTTGCGCATTACAACAACTGTAACTACTGTACTTAAAAGTCTATTGCCTATTTGCAAAGTATTTAAACTAAAGTAATTCATTCTGAGAAAGTATATTTTGTAATGTAATGTATAATGTAATTATAACGTAATTTAAAAAATAAAAAATCTGAAAAAAGTAGTTTAAAAAAATGTAGTAAATTAGTATCAAAAAAATATAAGAATTTAAAAATTGTCATTTACAAAACCTTTGAAATTTACGGAAAAAAACAATGACCACTGTAATCTGCAGTCCGTCACTTCACGGGAGACGCAGGATCATTGTACCTGCTTGTCACGGCCTGGCTCCATTCTCGCTCTGGTGGTGGTGGCATTGGGAGCTCGAGGCAGCCTTCAGCACATGTAACAAGGGATCAATTTGGCACGCATTTGCCACCTCTCCCTGATGTTTGGCACATCTCAAACACAGCTCCGCTTAGGACACTCACCTGAATATTGCATGTTAGGAATCAAAGTCCTAACAACGGACTACAGCTGCAAAGTGAGGCCTGTGTTTTTCCAACCAATAGGAACGCTACATGAACTACAAAGGAGGGACTGATTGACAGCTTGTGGACAAAGGCATCTGACGAAGGCGTGTAGCCGAAATGCAATATGCCAGCAATCTACGGTGAATAAAGGTCTGCCATGAGTACCCCGCTGTGTCCTCTGTCCTTTCTTCCGATCGACTTCTCTGTATTTCTTCCCGCGCTGGCCAGTAGCACGTTTACAGAGGACCCGCCATACAAGTGACTCATGAAAATATTGGCAAAGCTCACAAGTGTTCCACGGTATTGGTTATTCATGAGACCACCCCAAGATTTGGCTGAGCTAATGACCGCTGCTATCCGCAGTCTGTCACTGCACGGGAGACGCAGGATCAGTGTACCTGCTTGTCACGGCCTGGCTCCGTTCTCGCTCTGGTGGTGGTGGCGTTGAGGACTCGAGGCAGCCTTCAGCACATGTAACAAGGTACCAATTCGGCACGCATTTGCCACCTCCCCCTGATGTTTGGCACATCTCAAACACAGCTCCGCTTAGGACACTCACCTGAATATTGCATGTTGGGAATCGAAGTCCTAACAACGGACTACAGCTGCAAAGCGGGGCCTGTGTTGTTCCAACCAATCGGAACGCTACATGAACTACAAAGGAGGGACTGATTGACACCCTGTGGATAAAGGCATCTGACGAAGGCGTGTAGCCGAAATGCATTACGCCAGCAATCTACGGTGAATAAAGGTCTGCCACTGAGTACACCGCTGTGTCCTCTGGTCTTTCTTCCGATTTATTTCTCTGCATTTCCTTACGCGCTGGGCAGTAGCGCATTTATAGAGGACCCGCCATACAAGTGGCTCGTGAAAATATTGGCAAAGCTCACAAGTGCTCCAAGGGGTTGGTTATTCACGAGCCCACCCCAGGATTTGGCTGAGCTAATGACCGCTGCTATAAGCAGTCTGTCACTGCACGGGAGACGCAGGATGATTGTACCTGCTTTTCACGGCCTGGCTCCGTTCTCGCTTTGGTGGTGGTGGCATTGGGGACTCGAGGCAGCCTTCAGCACATGTAACAAGGGATCAATTTGGCACGCATTTGCCACCTCCCCCGATGTTTGGCTCACCTCAAGCACAGCTCCGCTTAGGACACTCACCCAAATATTGCATGTTGGGAATCGAAATCCTAAAATGGACTGCAGCTGCAAAGCGGGGCCTGTGTTGTTCCAACCAATAGGAACGCTACATGAACTACAAAGGAGGGACTGATTGACACCCTGTGGACAAAGGAATCTGACGAAGGCGTGTAGCCGAAATGCATTATGCCAGCAATCTATGGTGAATAAAGGTCTGCCACTGAGTACTCAGCTGTGTCCTCTGGTCTTTCTTCCCATCGAGTTCTCTGCATTTCTTCACGCGCTGGCCAGTAGCGCGTTTACAGAGGACCCGCCATACGAGTGGCTCGTGAAAATATTGGGAAAGCTCCCTAGTGTTTCAAGGGATTGATTATTCATGAGCCCACCCCAGCATTTGGCTGAGCTAATGACCGCTGCAATCCGCAGTCCGTCACTGCACGGGAGACGCAGGATCATTGTAGCTGCTTGTCACGGCCTGGCTCCATTCTTGCTCTGGTGTTGGTGGCAATGGGGACTCGAGGCAGCCTTCAGCACTTGTAACAAGGGAGCAATTTGTCACACATTTGCCACATCCCCCCGATGTTTGGCACATCTCAAACACAGCTCCGCTTAGGACACTCACCTGAATATTGCATGTTGGGAATCGAAGTCCTAACAACGGACTACAGCTGCAAAGCGGGGCCTGTGTTGTTCCTACCAATAGGAAGCTACATGAACTACAAAGGAGGGACTGATTGACACCCTGTGGACAAAGGCATCTGACGAAGGCGTGTAGCCGAAATGCATTATGCCAGCAATCTATGGTGAATAAAGGTCTGCCACTGAGTACCCCGCTGTGTCCTCGGGACTATCTTCCGTACAACTTCTCTGCATTTCTTCACGCGCTGGCCAGTAGCGCGTTTACAGAGGACCTGCCATACAAGTGGCTCATGAAAATATTGGCAAAGCTCACAAGTGTTCCAAGGGATTGGTTATTCACAAGCCCACCCCAGGATTTGGCTGAGCTAATGACCACTGTAATCCGCAGTCCGTCACTGCACGGGAGACACAGGATCATTGAACCTGCTTGTCACGGCCTGGCTCCGCTCTCGCTCTGGTGGTGGCGGCGTTGGGGACTTGAGGCAGCCTTCAGCATATGTAACAAGGGAACAATTTGACACTCATTTGCCACCTCCCCCGATGTTTGGCACATCTAAGACACAGCTCCACTTAGGACACTCACCTGAATATTGTATTTTGGGAAACGAAGTCCTAACAACGGACTACAGCTGCAAAGCGGGCCTGTGTTGTTCCAACCAATAGGAACGCTACATGAACTACAAAGGAGGGACTGATTGACACCCTGTGGACCAAGGCATCTGACGAAGGCGTGTAGCCAAAATGCATTATGCCAGCAATGTACGGTGAATAAAGGTCTGCCACTGAGTACCCCGCTGTGTCCTCTGGTCTTTCTTCCGATCGACTTCTCTGCATATATATATATATATATATATATATATATATATATATATATATATATATATATATATATATATATATATACATATATATATATATATATATACATATATATATATATATATATATATATATATATATATATATATATATTTACCACAAAAGTGTCCCTCTTTGAAAAGACACGCAGAGCACACTGGGGGTTGTTTGCTCAGCTCCTTTATTGCACTTCGCATGACGCGTTTCGTCTTTCGACTTCCTCAGATGCAGCGTGCAATATGAGGAAGCTGTCAGTTTCATGAGCATTTTAAAAGTCAGCCTTGGCTCCTCCTTTCCCGGCATCAGCGAAGAGGGACTCTTCCCATGGTTCTCCCTCTTCGAGGTTTCTTGGGTGCCATCTTGAAGTGTGTTTTGTAGTTGATTGTTATTGGTGCAATATTGATATTTATTGCTTGTCATGCTATACATAGTCCTCCAATCGTCCTGGATGCAAAACACACTTTTGTTGAATCCGATGGTACATTCAACCGGTGATACTCGTTAAGCCCTTTGGTCCGCTTCTCCCCTTTCGCTAGCCGCTGGTCGGAAAACCGCTCCTGTGCAAGCCGTTTTGAGTAAACAACTTGCCACGTGTAAGTCACAGTCCAAACTCGTTGGCAGAAAGCGGGGCTCCCTTACAGCGGCGGTTCAGGCAGTTGAGATGTCATCAGTGATGTCATCAGTGATGTCACTGACCATGTCATGAATGATGTAATATGTGACATGATCAGCAGTGGATTGCGGGTGCGCGATATATAGTTAGTGCAACTAACTATATATGGAATTTCAATGGTTTTGTGTGAGTAAAATAAGGTTTTTTAAATGCTAATTCCTAACTATATATGGTCTATAACCTATGGTTTTTTCAGTGAATTTTCAAGGTTTTGTAAATGCTAATTCCTAACTATATATGGTCTATAACCTATGGTTTTTTCAGTGAATTTCAATGGTTTTTTAATAGCAAATATCATAAGCTGTCGAATGTCAAGTACGTGGTAAGTGAAAACATTTTCGTGTTTATGCACACTGATCTGCTTTGAATGGTGCCCCCCCCCCCTCATTTCTATTAGGAGTACTCTCTCTTTGCAGATAGTGAAAGGTAGTTAACGCAGGCCTTTGCCCCCGTTGTAATCCGTCGTGCCTGCTTCTCTCTCCATTTGATTGATTGTTATCCAAGTATTTACTGTTTTAGAATTAGTTCTCTTTGGTTCATTCTCTATTTACAAACAAACACAGAGTCGCAATACTCTGTTTAGTCTTTGCAGATAACGAAAAATCGTGTAAAAAAAAGAAAAGGAATCGAGCAAAATCAGTAGGCCACTAATGGGATCTCTTTTTGACCTCGCTAAAATAGAAACATTAGGAACAACCCCTCATGACAAATACAAAACTAGTGAGATGAACTGAACTCCACACAATGATGGCTGCAAAACAGCTCGACTCCGCCACCCACCCCGCCCAAAATAACGATAAAGAGCGGCTGCCATGATTGGTTGCGGAATGGCCACGACGGAGCTACGAAATGGTGCTGCTCTCATGCTAACCCCAGCTTCAGTCTGAAACATCCAGAAACACTGTAGACTACCAATTCGATCAGTTCCGGTAGCGCCCCAATGTAACCCAGTAGAGAAGAACTAGCCCTCCCCTCTTTGACTGATGGTTCTTGTTGCCTGTCCCTTCTGTTGTCATTTAACAGAACTATTTAGCCTGCTGAAAGGGGTTGTGTTCCGACCGCTGGTTGGTGGAGACATTTTGACTATATTCTGGACCTGCGTTGTCGCGTAATGCGTCATATGACGCGCCGCGTTAGCGCATCCGGAAGTCATCCGGGGCGCGCAGCGCGTAACGTAAGCATAACAAGTCATGTGACTTGTTAATAAAACTTTTCATTGGTTCATTTTACTTTTCTTATTGTAATGATGAAAGGCTTGGTCATATGACCTAAAAATTACGCTTTTCATTACTTCCGAACATTATTTTTTCTTAAATATATGTTATAATGTTCCAGGATAATGTACTTTCCCGGAAATTTTACAACTGTCCTGCAAGTAAAATATATTCTTTTTTCGAGAAAAAGAGCGTTTCTTCGTCCCATGACGGAGCCGTTGAGCAAAAGAGGGTCGACCTGCTGTCTTAGTCGCCGATACACCTGAATATGAGATTCTTATCGATCACTTTATGTTGCAGGAATAGAAAACACAACAGCCCTTGACCATTTATCTTTACTGCGTTCCTTCGTATTATACCTTTTACCCTTCATGTAATTGGTCTGCTTTATTTCACTTGCCTTTTAATGATTCTAAAACAGTGACTATTATTAAAAACTTTACCAATGTATATACTACTACCATGTTTTCTTTTAAAAACCTTTATTGTGAAAATTTCATTATACAAATACGAGCCTATAACCACGTGGGCCTGCCACGGAGCAAACTGTAATCGTATATGATGAATAGACATTTACACTGTAGAGGAACGTAACGGGCGGGCCATTAGGTTGCAAGAACTAAGGTGTCTAACAGTTACGGAATCGGTGGACGTACATTTTATAATTAAAATACGACAGGGCCAGTTACAATAAAATTATCTAGATATAAATTTGCGGGCAAGTACCATGGGTGACGTTAATTCGAACTTTCAACAGTACAGTAATCAATAACACATCAGAACTTAATATCAATAGGGATGTCGAAATATTCAATCAATTCTCGTCCCCGCCCGCCATGTGCTTCAAAACTGCATACGTATCTCGTGATTTCAAGGTTCTGCAACCAGTACACAACAAGGAGTTACGAGTCCCATTTATTCCGGCGCCATTTTGGGCGAGGACGGGCAGGTCCAGGATATAGTCAAAATGTCTCTACCAACCATCGACTATGATGATGTTCATATGCTGTATTTATTAGAGTAACACTCATCTGTCCACATGAAATTAATTTGCCACAATCTAAACATGTCATTTTAATCTTTCCAAAGTTCTTCTAAATATTTGGGACCGTTTCCCTTGCCTCTGAAGCTCTCAGTGCCACTTCTTTGATGAATGTACTAACGGGTCAGGGGTTCTCCTCCAAATCTCTCTTTTATGCAGCACTATAATTAATTGGTGCCACCTCTCCATATGACGATGCATGGTATAGTTACCACAACTATATTTTTTTTCGGTTCCTCTAGAGAGTTCGTCGTGGCAGATGAAGCGTGTAACGTACCGGGCATTTACCTTTTTTTGCATGTACCGGAAAGGAAAAAAAAATCGAGCGTCCGAGTTCTAAGGTGTCCCAGGGCCATTTTAGTGGACCAGGCCCAAATCCAAAGAACAGGCCGCCATTTTGAGAGTCCTCTTGCAGCCGCCTGTCGCTGTAGCATCAAGAGCAGCCGAAACTCAGCTGAATGGCAACTGAAACGGTAAAGGGGCGCCCCACTACAGCAGACGAGCCTCCACCTAGGAAGGCCCATTCACGCCGGCTCCTCCCCCCTTCGGGCACCCCACGCCGTTATTCGGAGCAGTATTGTAGGATGGCCACACCAGTGCGGCAACTTGCTAGACATCACCTCGTGGTAACCGAATCTCGGCGCCCCACTGCAGATGAAGTGCCTCTCAACTATGAAACCACCACGGTGACATCCGGATCTTGGCGCGTTGTGCACATCAGTCCGCTACTGACGCCATCTCACAGGCTAATGGGGCGCCCCACGCCGACTTTCAGCATTGTAGGATAACCACACCAGTACAGCAACTTGCTAGACATCACCTCGGTGCCATCCGGATCTCGGCGCCCCACTGCAGATGAAGTGCCTCTCAACTATGAAACCACCACGGTGACATCCGGATCTTGGCGCGTTGTGCTGCCTTCGGCCTATTCGCACATCGGTCCGCTACTGACGCCATCTCACAGGCTAATGGGGCGACCCACGCCGAGTTTCAGCATTGTAGGATGACCACACCAGTACAGCAACTTGCTAGACATCACCTCGGTGCCATCCGAATCTTGGCATCTCAACGCCTAGTGGTATCTTCCATACAAAAAATATTGTTACGCTGCCTTTGGCCCCATTCGCACATCAGTCCGCAACTTAGACATCACCTCGGTGCCATCCGGATCTTGGCATCTCAGCGCCTTGTGGTGTCAGTCAGAAAATATTGTTGCGCTGCCTTTGGCCCCATTCGCACATCAGTCCGCTACTGACACCATCTCACAGGCCAACAGGGCGCCCCACGCCGACTTTTACCATTGTACGATGGCCACACCAGTGCCACAACTTGCTAGACACCACCTCGGTGCCATCCGGATCTTGGCATCTCAGCGCCTTGTGGTGTCTTCAAATCAGAAAATATTGTTGCGCTGCCTCTGGCCCCATTCGCACATCGGTCCGCTACTGACGCCATCTCACAGGCCAACGGGGCGCCCCACGCCGACTTTCAACATTGTAGGATGGCCACAGAAGTGCGACAACTTACTAGACACCACCTCGGTGCCATCCAGATCTTGGCGCGTTGTGCTGCCTTCGGCCTATTCGCACATCGGTCCGCTACTGACGCAAACTCACAGGCCAACGGGGCGCCCCACGCCGACTTTCAGCATTGTAGGATGGCCACACCAGTGCACCTTACTAGACACCACCTCGGTGCCATCCGGATCTTGACGCGTAGTGAAGCTGCAGCAGCTGCAAATAAGCTTCAGACAGTGTTACAACCGCTGCTCAGAACTCTCAACTATGACACCACCTCGGTGCCATCCGGATCTTGGCATCTCAGCGCCTTGTGGTGTCAGTCAGAAACTATTGTTGCGCTGCCTTTGGCCCCATTCGCACATCGGTCCGCTACTGACGCAAACTCACAGGCCAACGGGGCGCCCCACGCCGACTTTCAGCATTGTAGGATGGCCACACCAGTGCGGCAACTTGCTACACACCACCTCGGTGCCATCCGGATCTTGGCATCTCAGCGCCTAGTGGTGTCTTCTATTCCGAAAATATTGTTGCACTGCCTTCGGCCCCATTCACACATCGGTCCGCTACTGACGCCATCTCACAGGCCAACAGGGCGCCCCACGCCGACTTTCAGCATTGTAGGATGGCCACACCAGTGCGGCAACTTACTAGACACCACCTCGGTGCCATCCGGATCTTGGCGCGTTGTGCTGCCTTCGGCCTATTCGCACATCGGTCCGCTACTGACGCAAACTCACAGGCCAACGGGGCGCCCCACGCCGACTTTCAGCATTGTTGGATGGCCACACCAGTGCGGCAACTTACTAGACACCACCTTGGTGCCATCCGGATCTTGGCGCGTTGTGCTGCCTTCGGCCTATTCGCACATCGGTCCGCTACTGACGCAAACTCACAGGCCAACGGGGCGCCCCACGCCGACTTTCAGCATTGTAGGATGGCCACACCAGTGCTGCAACTTGCTGGACACCACCTCGGTGCCATCCGGATCTTGGCGCGTTGTATTGCCTTCGGCCTATTCGCACATCGGTCCGCTACTGACGCCGCCTCACGTGCCAACGTATTTTCTCCGCATTTTATACCCTATGCCGCATAACAGGTCATGTGACTTGTTTATAAAACTTTTCATTGGTACATTTTACTTTTGGTTTCCTAATGATGGAAGGCTTGATCATATGACCTAAAAACAACACTTTTCATTGGATGAAATCTTTTTTTTTTTTCCCAAACGATGAAAGCCCCACCTTGTTTCTGGATGTTTCAGACTGAAGCTGGCGTCAGCATGAGAGCACCACCATCTCGTAGCTCCGTCGTGGTCATTCCGCGAGCAATCATGGCAGCCGCTCCCCACCAGAAGCCTGCAGGAGTCGGGGCTCCCACAACTTTTGATGAATTCTCAAGGCGGAGGGGACGCTTTCGAGAATGGGGTCCAAGACCTAGCAGACAAGCGTCCGATTTCCAAGGTGTCCCAGGGCCATTTCAGTGGACCAGGCCCAAAAAGGAAACAGTCTGCCGCCATTTTGAGAGTCCTGTGACAGCCGCCTATCGCTGCACCGCAAGAGTGGGCGCAACTCAGCTGAATTGCGGCTTTTGACACAGTGGACCAAAAACGGACGGAATGGCAACTGAAACGGTAAAGGGGCGCCCCACTACAACAGATGACACTCCACCTTGAGAGGCCCGTTTACGCCGCCTCCCCCGGGGCGCCCCACGCCGTTATTCGGAGCAGCATTGTAGGATACCAAAACCAGTGCGGCAACTTACTGGACATCACCTTGGTGCCATCGTTCTGCTGCCTTGGAACTATTCGCACAACAGTTTGCTACTGATGACCCACCCCCCGCGACGCCCCACGCCGTTATTTGCTGGGTGGCAACTTACTAGACATCACTTTCGTGTCATCTAGATTTCAACGCGTTCTGCTGCCATGGAACTATTCGCACAACAGTTTGCTACTGATGACCCACCCCCCGCGACGCCCCACGCCGGAAATCTGGACGTTGTGCTGCTTTGGGACTATTCGCACAGCCGACCGCTACTTCGTTGTTTTTCCCTAAAAATGTTTATATGTTATTACTATTTTTGTTTTCTTGTATATATTTATAAATTATTAAAGTTTTATAATCTTACTACTTTGTCGGAGTGCTATATATTTTTAATGTGACACATAATTGTAAAAACTTTGATGTACAAAGAGTCATCCCTGGAATCTTCCGCTTCAGGCTCGGTCCCCTCCCCAATCACAATACAGGATGGTTTTCAGATAATAGCAACGCTTCTGCTGTGACGGATCTCATCGAGTGTGGGCCTTGATCTACTATAACTCCTTTGAAGAGGGGTGATTCTTTACAGCTGTGGCCATAAACTACATCTGCAGGGCTAGCTGATACCCTAGGACCAGCCTGGACAATCGGACACAGAGGAAAAGGAGTGTCAGAGGGTGCGGTAGTGAATAGGGCGAAAGGGAGGTGTCGGGCGGGCACAGGGTGTGATTCTCAGGGAAGAGCAGCGCAGATGGGGGGAGGTTTATTACCCATGCATAAGACAGAGAGCGGGGGTGACCACTGCCTGGGGGAGATGCTTGCGAGGGTGGGGAGCCATGCTAAGGATCGACAGCGTGCACAGAGTGGGTCTGGTCAAGGCATCTAAAATGGCTGCCGTGCACGACAAAAGTGTGGCATTTGAAAATAGACAAGATGGCGCAGACAATGTTTTTCAACACTTCCTGATTTCCTTCGAATCGAACGTTAACAGACGTTGGGGCATATTACCAAAGTTAAGCGATATTTATCCCTAACGATGCTTAGCAACGATTTTTTTACCGTCAGAAATTATCGCAGATAAACCTTGCTATTATCAAGGTTTATCGCAAATACGATAAAAAACGACCGCAATGCATTAATATCGCTGAAAACTCAGCGATATTCATGCATTACCGAGCTAATGCTCTTAGCCATGTTATCCACCTCCCATTTGATAACATGGCTAAGAACTGCTCAGGGCAGGTGCTAGCTTTTGGAGATATTCGCGCTTATCTCGAATATTTCCAAAAGTTGATAATAGGAGATAGCGAATGTTTCCAGTCGCTAACATCTTGGCATGCCCACTTTGCATGTCATTAGTCATAAATATCACTCACATGCAAAGTGGGGCCCAAGATGGTCGCTATCTCCTACTAGCCGTCGCTAACTGGTGTTAGCAACAGCTAGGTAATACAGATATAATTTTATCTCCGCGAAGCGGAGCGCTGTTACAGATATATATCTTGTTTTTGAACGTTAATTTCTCAAAATGCACTGAAGCACATATATTGAGACCTAGCAAAGGCACATCGGGCTACCAGTCCCTAATATTTTACCAAGTTTCGTGCAAATCCATTCAGCCGTTCGATTATTATTATTATTTTTTTTTTTTGCCCCGCGGGGCCCTTTTAAAACCTCCACATCAAACCTAGGGGGTCAGCGAGGATCTACTATGCCCCCTTATGGTCATTTGCCCCTTCGCTTCGGCCTCCTCTTGTCTCTCGATCCTACCGAGAGACAAGATGGCGGCCGCTACGGACTGTTTGGAATGTTTACAGACACCGGAGAGCCAATCAGCTTCGCTTCGCAAAGCTCCGTAACGCGAAAAGTACGCGAAGCGGTGCGCTGTTACAGATATATATCTTTTTTTGAACGTTAATTTCTCAAAATCCACTGGAGCACATATATTGAGATCTAGCAAAGGCACATCGGGCTACCAGTCCCTACAATTTTGCCAAGTTTCGTGCAAATCCATTCAGCTGTTCGATTATTATTATTTTTTTTTTTTTTTGCCCCGCGGGGCCCTTTTAAAACCTCCACATCAAACCTAAACGGTCAGGGAGGATCTACTATGCCCCCTTATGGTCATTTGCCCCTTCGGTTTGGCCTCCGCTAGACAAGATGGCGGCCGCTACGGACTGTTTGGAATGTTTACAGACACCGGAGAACCAATCAGCTTCGCTTCACAAAGCTCCGTTGCGCGAAAAGTACGCGTACTGGAGCGCTGCCCGGTCCGCTGTTACAGATATATATCTTTTTTTAAACGTTAATTTCTCAAAATCCACTGGAGCACATATATTGAGACCTACAAAAGGCACATCGGGCTACCAGTCCCTACAATTTTGCCAAGTTTCGTGCAAATCCATTCAGCCGTTCGGGCTAAAAGTGAGGCCAACCGCCCTATGGAAAACTCAATGTTTCTCGGCCCCCCCTTGACGAACCCCCCCCAAATTTTCAAGGGCTGCTCAGAAACAAAATGTGCCATTTTCCTGAAAATTTCAGCCAATTCCGTCCACAAACGCCAAAGTTATTAGACATAGAATTTTCAAAAATCCCATAGAGAAAAAATCCTAACTATATATACCTACTGGCGACCGTCAGTAGGTAATATATATATATATATATATATATATCTATACTACTATTATAAAGGAAGAACTTTGAGGTTTTGAGGCGGGTAAACTCGGGAACCACAGCGCCAATCCATACACCCGATACATCGTTAGAATCCTCAGGGTGTGCAGATGGACATAGGCTATATAAAGTTAAAAAATACGTTATATTTAAAAAATTTGAAGTAGCGCTGGCCGCGACCTGCGTGCTGACGTCAGGAGCACGGGGAGGAGCGGTGTCCAGGAGCGGCGGACATGGCACGGGGGAGGAGCGGTGACGAGCGGCGAGGAGCGGTGGACTGAGGAGCGGCGGCTGAGGTAAGGCAGCGGGGGTCGGGGCAGGCGGGGGACGGGGTGATGTAAGGCTCCAAACTAGCACGATCACGCTCATTAGTTTTACCTCAAACGCAGCTCAGGAAGTTGAACTGCAGAGCGCCACCGTTTTCAGCATTAAGGGTCATTAGGTTGACAAGCGGGAATTATGTTACCATGCTGGAATCTCGGCACGCCGAGCTCCGTCAAGGGGAAACCCTGCTCAAAGAGACCCCACAGGCAAAAGTGATCCGTCAACCTCAGAGCCGTGTTTAAATGTGCCCTCTTTTCGTGGTACTTTTCATGTGGACGGGGAAAGCAAACAGCCCGAAGCGCACTGCTGTGACTATCATATGTCGCCGTATTAAGGCTCCGGGGGACAATGTCGGTGCAGGCGGGGGATGGGGCGGGCGGGGACGGGGACGGGGAAAGCAAGCAGCCCGAAGGAAAGCCAGAAAATCTGGTTCGGTTTATCCCCACTCTTAACACATGGAAACGGTAATTTCCAGGCGAAGGCTGGAGTAATAGCTGCAATACAGTGAGACGGTTTTACATTATAGTGCTCTGCTGTGACTATCATATGTCGCCTTTTTAAGGCTCCGGAGGACAATGTCGGGGCAGGCGGGGGTCGGGGCAGGCAGGGGTCGGGGCCAGCGGGGGCCCGAAATGCTGGGCAATGTCGGGGCAGGCGGGGGTCGGGGAAGCCTGATTGCTCCCGGACAAGGTCGGGACGGGCTGCTAGTGTATGTATATATATGTATGTACTAACCATATGCTGAACTTGACCAGCCATCTTCATCAATGACCCTGAAAGAAAGAACGAAAATTAGGATATATGTGCAGAGTATTTATGTATATTTATTGATATGGTCAACTAAGTTATCAGAGAGCAGCTAAACCACTGTTAAGTACCGTTACTGATAGTTAGAGGGTTCGTGGCAGTGACAGTCTCTCTGTGTTCTCATTCCCAAACCCCTTTCCTCCTCTTCCCTGCTCATGGATATTATATTTTCAGCCAGTGGAGTTGGGGAGTTGGGTTACAATCATCTGCTCCTGTGGAAGCCTAGTTCTCAGGTTTGTGGTACATGAGAACCTCTTTGTAGAGACTACTACTAATTATTGTGCTCTTTATCTTTCCAACTTTCAGAAGAACTGAAAAGAGACAAACGGGGCAAGAGAGACTGCATGGTTGTGGCCCAAGCAGCCGATGGTTCTAGGGAAAATGCCCCAGCAGCTGTTACTGCTGGTCGGACACAGTAGGCTCCGACTGACACAGTCTCTGACTCGGACCAACTGACCTACCTCAGGACGGCAGCTCTGACTGCCTGATTACGATGTGATCAAACAATGTTAGGTCAAACACTCACTTTTCTGTATGGGAGCTTGTCTCACAGCAGTAAACCGGATGCAAAATATATTCTCCACTACAGAAATGTGGGTGTTTGTGAAACTCTGTACCCTGTGGCAGGCACTCCATGATGCCTGCCCATGGTGCAGGGTTTTACAGGCAGGTACCCAAGATACCCCCAGAACCACCAACCGTAGGCTGCAGAGGCAAGGGTACCCAGTTATGGGCCCACAAAGTCACTTTTCAACAGCCTTCCAATGTCAGACAGGCCATCACGGAAACGCTGTGGGAAACCGAGATTGTAATTCCGATGGTCGGAAACTCCATCCATAAAGGATTATGGTGTAGGAAGACTATGAGAGCCATTCGGAAGCGAGTTAGAATGACCGTCCGGTTTATGTTCTGACCACCAACATCATAATCGGGCAGTCTGACAGCAAACTGACCGTGACAGTTGGAAAGCCTTCGACTGTGGTCACAAAGCTGCCTACTCTCAGTCGGAGGTTTTTACGACCAACACCGTAATTGGACACTTAATGTCCTTTTATGTTTGTTATCCCCACATATTTCTCTCTTGCTTTCTATATTCCTCAGTTCCACTGCAGACTTTCTCCTGTCTACAGTCTTTTTCCCACCCATTTGTCTTACGGTGGCAAAAACCTTTAACTCATCCCTCTTGTACATATCTCCACAACATCTCTGTATAGTGCAGTGCTCAAAGGGAAACTGACTTTGTCTGTAGCTTTCAGAATCTCATAATTTCAAAACTGTATGAAGCAAGGGGAGGAGCAAATTCATTTGTAGGAAACTGTATGTAAGACCAGAAAACTAAGCTCTTTTATTTTTAGGATTGACCGACCCTTGACCTTGTTGGGAGGTCGCTCTCCCTCTGCACAGCACCGCCTGCGCGTCCTGCTCCTGCCGCTGCTAAGGTTAGTTCTGAGCCACCTGATCTGTGCCCCGTTTTGCCACTGTCACTGTGAGCCCCTGAGCTGTGCCCCATTTTGTCATTCTCACCGTGTGCCCCATGAGCTGTGTCCTGTTTTGTCATTGTCACTGTGTGCCTCCTGAGCTGTGCCCTTTTTTTTTCTTCTGTGCCCCGGGATTCTTGCCCGTGCCCCTGTGCCATCCACCGCTCCCATTCCCCCGCTGCACCCCCTGCGGCCCCCCCCGACCGCCCATTTGCTGCCCCTTCTATCTCTGGCCGCTGGTATGCCGAAGGCGCACCTAAGGCAAGCCTGTCTGCGTCCGTCCGTGCCTGGATCGCGCCCTGCGCAAGAACACCTGGCCCCCGCATACGCCACGACTCTGCTACAATGCCAGCACCCTCCACGCACTCAACTCCGGACGAGAACACATCTGCTACCAGGCCACCCTGAAGCGCACCAAGGGACCCTTCACCTGCCGGAACTGCAGCTTCACCAGCATCCGCCCCGCCAAACCTCTGCCCAGGAAAGAGCCCAATTACCTCAGTTTCATCCTCCACAACACCTGCTCCGCCCGCAAACAGGCCCTTGAACTCTGGGACCTCCTCGACTCAACATCCCCAGACGTCGCCTTCCTGGCGGAGACCTGGCTGAACCCCTCCTCAACACCCGAGATCACCATAGCCATCCCAGAAGGCTACAAGATCACCCGCAGGGACCGCACCAATGGAGTAGGAGGAGGAATCGCCATCATCCACAGTAACACTCTCAGAGTCTCAACCAACACCGACGACTCCCTCAGCACCGCCGAACACCTGCACTTGCAAATCCACACCGACCCCAAGACCACCGTCATAGGAACCCTGATCTACAGACCCCCCGGACCCTGTCCACTGTTCAGCGCTCCATCGCCGACTTCATCAGCACACGCGCCCTCACCTCCACAGACGACATCCTCCTCGGGAACCTGAACTTTCATCTCAAGAACAACAACAACACCAAATCCACCACCCTGATCGACAACCTCACCAACCTCAGACTCAGACAGCTCGTGACAACACTCACTCGTGCCACCGGCCACACGCTTGACCCCCTCTTCTCCGCAAGCCCTCACGTCTCCTTCAACCACTGAACCCCACTGGACGGACCATCACTGCATCCATTTCACCTTCAGGAAGCCCACCACACACCACTGCACCCAACAGATGCCTCGCGGCAACTGGGGCAAAGTCACCGAAGACCAGCTAACCACCACCCCTGCCCAGAGGCCACAAGCCGACACCACCGACCCGACACCACCGCCCACAACCTAAGACAGTGGATCGACGACTGCGCCAACACCCTCACCCCACTCAAGAATCCCTCCAACAGCCACACCAGCAAGAAAGCCACCGGGTTCACCGAAGACCTCCAGGCCTCCAAACTAACATGCCGAAAGCTGGAGAAGAACTGGCTCCGCGAAAGAACACCGGACAGCTACGCAGCCCACAAGAACGCCACCCGCAGACACCATCACCTCATCAGAGCCGCCAAGAGGGCCTCCTTTAAAGATCGCCTAGACAACAATGCACACAATAGCAAAGAGCTCTTCAACATTGTGAAGGAACTCTCCAACCCCAGCTCCAACACCAACGATATCCCACCTTCGCATGATCATGAACACCATCCACTCCAGATCACTGTTAGACCCATGCCTACACCAAATCTTCAACAAAGCCAGCACAGCCATCACACCCCATCTCTGGAAAGTAATCATTACCTCCTTCAAGACAGCAACCTTACCGGAAAGCTGGAAACACGTCGAGATCAACGCCTTACTCAAGAAGCCCAATGCGGACCCCAAGGACCTCAAGAACTTCCGGCCTATCTCCCTGCTCCCGTTCCCTTCGAAGGTCATCGAGAAAACTGTCACCAAGCAACTGACCCGCTACCTCGAGGAGAACAGCATCCTGGACTCGTCCCAGTCTGGGTTCCACAGCAACCATAGCACCGAAACCGCCCTCATTGCCGCCATCGACGACATCAGAAACTAGACAAACAGTCACCCAGGTCCTCGTCAGCAGCAGGCTGGACTACGGAAACGCAGGAACGTTGGGCAAGCTCCTGAGACGGCTGCAACACATCCAGAAAGCCTCGTCATGTCTAATCCTTGACATCCCTCACCGCAGCAACATCACACCACACCTGAGAGACCTGCACTGGCTCCCCTTCAATAAGAGGATAACCTTCAAGCTCCTCATCCACGCACCCAAAACTCTCCACAACACCGGCCCAACATACCTCAGCAGGCGACTCAGCTTCTATACCCCCAACACCCCTCGCCACAGTCCCCCGCATCCGAAGAACGACCGCCGGCAGATTCTTCTCCCACCTCGCCGCCAAGACCTGGAACACCCTCCCCTCCAACCTACGGCAGACCCAAGACCTACTGACCTTCCGAAGACTCCTCAAGACCTGGCTCTTCGATCAGGAGCAGCACCCCCCCCCTGCCCCGCGCACCTTGAGACCCTCATGGGTATGTAGTGCGCTTTACAAGTGTCTTGATTGATTGACTGAACAGAAGTAAAAGATTTCTTAGTCAGGCATTAGATTTGTGTGCCTCTAAAATGCACTTTTATTTTTAAAGATGGCCTACTAATAAATGCTTGTCAATCTCCTCTTTATTTTTACATGTTTCAGGACAGCCCACCACCGTTGTGCCCCTCTTTGCCTTCCACCTTTGCCATTTATGCCAGTGCTGATGGTAAGTTATGTCGAACATTTCCTGCTTTTAAATTAGTAGTCATTAGGGTCTGCTGTATTTACCTCAACTTCCCTCCAACTACTTCAGTGTCCACTTTAACCACACATATCTGACTCTGTGTGTTTTGTTTTATATTCACCCATTTTCCACAGCTGACTTCCTCCTCTTTGTAGCTTTCTTTCCCTGCCTGTTGTAGTAACCTTTCCATCACCCCTATTTTGCATGTCTTGTGTTAACAGAAGATTGTTGGTTGTTTAAAAAAGGAACACAGGTATAAGTATTTTAATGTAGGTTGGCAGAAGGTTTTATTGAGAAAACAGTTCATAATACAGGTACAGAGATTGTTATCATGGAACCCAACAGGACAGGATGACATGTCATTCAAGAATCCATTATGTCATGAGAGTTCCCCACCATAAATCCATTCAATTCCATTCTACTCCTTCATTTTTTTACCAGTCCCTTCGGAGTCATGTCTCTACATTCTGAAAAAAAATATTATACAGCATTGAATGGTTGACTACTTACTTGGTCTATTAAACTTTTCAGAGAGATACTTTGAATAGTATAAAGCCTAACATTAATGATGTGTTGCTTTTGCAACTTGTGTAAAATAATGTGATGGTTGCAGGTAGCTAAATACATGTGAGTTATATTTTTGTCCAGGAACAGAATTACTCACGGCTCCTGTGGAATAGGGAAGAGCAGACCATCCACTGAAGGAGGGGAAGGAGTAGCTAGTGGGTGACACATGGTGAGCTACGTTCCTTTCTCAATGACAACTACTGTATTGATTAAGGAATTCCTCCGTTTCGTCCCAGCCCACTTAGCCATACTTTTATAAATTATTCACCTCCTATGTTTCTGTCTCATCCTTCAAAAGTTAGAACAAAAGCTGTGGTGTTCAATGCCTCCTCACATACAACCTATCCTATTCTTCCTTACCCACCCAGGCCCTAAATTTCACTGCCATCTTGGTATGTGCCACATTTTTCCCACAGTTTCTGCATGAGTGACTATTTTCATGACTTTCACTACTGTTCGGTCCTCTACCCCCGTTAACCACATGAGTAATCCTTCTAGTAGGTGGAATCCAACCAGTCCATAGTCGAGCATAAATCTAGCTGTAGGACTGCTATTAAATATACCTTACTCTACACTGTCACTAACCTGACCCATAGAGAAGGGAAAAAGTACCCATAAAACATTATTTTAGATGGAGGATGGAGTGAGGAATGCCGTCTGGAATCATACTCAGCGTGGGATTCAGGAGCTGTTAGGAAGAATAAGAACAGGATCATTGAAATGGATGATGATACGCCATTAGCTGTCCCCAGAAATCCTGCTGCCCCTCCAAGATATCTTAATTTATGTTGCATGTCCCATTCAAGTACGTTGTGCAACATTAAGGTAATGTGCAATATTCTTCAATGGCAATATATATTTATATTTGGCTGCTTATTCATTTATTAACACACATTAAGTGTATGTTGCAGGTGTCATCAGATGTAATTATTTAAACCATTACATTTTTTTCTTAAAAAATATCTTAATTGTATTATTGTGCTTATCATGAAATACTTCATATCACACACTGCTACTGCACTTTGTGAAGTATGCATGGGAAAAAGCATTGCCCTCGGAATAAGAATCACATTAAAACAATTCCACTGGTTCTAAGGGAAGAGCTATGTTGTGGCTACTGTGCAATGCATTGAGTACTACAATTCATGTTTGAAAGAAATTGGGTTAATGGTTGAGGGGGTGGGGACCCTACTCAAGAAGCCGCCACAATCCTTTTCAGGGTGAAGTCACAAGCCAACCCCAAATTATCCTGTACTCATGCCTCTTGTAGCTATGCACAGATCAGTCAGGCTTCACTTAGAGGTAGTGTGTAAAATATTTGTGCAACATTTCAAACAGTAATAATGTGAAAATACAACACAAGAGGAGTGAAGAACTGAAATCTTCATTCTCAGGAATACTTACTAATAAAAAAAAGAACTTGGCACAGAAGCTGAAAATATGAAAATACATCTTTATTAAATTTAATAAGTGAGGCCACGTCACACAGAAGCCGTAGCAACTGCATGAGGTAGTCTGAGGAATACAGAAAACAGAGGCCTTTTATATGCTTAGGGTTACAAACTTCAGCATACAAGTAAGGGGCAGTCCTAGCTTTTGCAAGCATGCAAAAAATGCCTAACATGGACATGCAAGGTCTGCCAAACGACAAACCCATTTTACAGTTGTCCGGCCCATAATCAATCATTGAACAACCCCAACATTCTTCTTTAGACAAGCCGGACAAACCCATAATAAAAGGACCACAACCCATATCATAATCAGACCATAAAGGAATGAACAGAAAGCAGGATATGGGGTGTGTGTGTGCATACCAAACTCTACAATGTCCTGTGCTTTGATCCTCAATCTTGATCAGCTAAAGGGCAGGAACTGGTTTAACAAGGTCAGCTTCAGGCAACAGGGTCAGTTCACTCAGGTCAAACAGGAGTCAGCATGAACTCGAGCTAAGGTGTACATGTCCTCAAAAGACTAGTTTCAGCCACAATCATGGCCTATGTGAGGGCAACCACAAAATGGCTGCCATACACAAAATGGAACCCACGGGTTCAGAATTCACAGAACCTCAGGAGTCCAACCCAAATTAGAAAAATATAGTAACGTTTAATAAATAAAACAAGACCAATATTACAAAGATACAGTCAGTAGAACTGGAGTTATACAGTTTTGAAAATTTCAGTGAATATAGTGGCAAAAACTGTGTTATCTGATTGCACGGAACCAGAACAAAGTCACAAGTTAACTCCGACCACGATAAAGTGCAGGCTGGCTACAGTGACCCCATTAGGTTCACGGAACAAGGTTGCAGAGAATTGCAATGTCCATGAGTTGAGTTGTGCTGGTTGGAGTCAAGAAACCATCAAGGTGGAGCTGGCGATGCAAAGTTATGCACCAAGATGCATTGCACAGCTAAGTCAGTGATGTGAGGTCCTTTGTCGTCACTGAGAAAGCTGCTGTGGCTTTCAAAGACTTGCGTAGTGATACGTCGTCGCTGAAATTGTGGCGAATTCTGCTGTGCTTATGATGGTGAGGTCACTGGGACTTGCAATGACTTGTGTAGAGATGCACTACACTAGGTCAAGCTGTGAGGAGCTGAAGGGTACTGGGTCGGTTGTCGGTGTTGAGCAGCATTATGCTGAATCAGGCTTGTGGAGCTGTTGAGGCAATGCACAGTCCCAAGCTAAAGATGTGTGGCACTCAAAACCTGGTGTGTTCCTGTGGCTTGAGAACATGAGGTCAGCCAATTGACCCTAGATCTTGTAGTCCTTGGACACAAAGATTGGCTGGTGTCAGCAGGGCAGCTCAAAGCAGAAGAGGCCTGGTGCAGCAACAGCAGTCCTTGGGTAACAGAGCAGTCCTTGGAGGGAAAAGCCGTTCAGCAGGGCATACTTCACAGCTGGACAGACCTTCTTCCTGGTAGAATCCACAGGTACAGAATTGATCTGAATCTGAGTTCCAATATTTCTACCTGGAGTCTTCTTTAAAGTGGGAGTAGCTTCAAGAGAATTCCCTTTGAAGTTATCAAGTTTCCTGGCTCCCCTGCCCTGGGTCTAAGCTAACTACCAGGGGTATGCAATCCTTTGCGTGATGGCAGGCCACAGCCTATTTGGTGAAGAAGAGACTGTGCCCAGCTCTGCCCCCATCCTCCCAGGTATGGCCCTTCCAGCCACACTTAAGCTTTCTATTGTGTGTGCCCTTCTGAGCTGCATAGGCCTACCCTAGGGGTGACTTATTTGTATTAAAAAGGAAGATTTAGGCCTGGCAAAATGTTTAGCTCGAACAAAGCAAAACCAAAGGGGATGATGGACGGAGTGGTGAACATTGCAAGCACTCACCCCCAGTCAACTGATATGCGTTTAATCCATCATCATTTTTAGCTCACTCCGCCACCCCAGTTCAGACATGGCCATATGCAAATCAGTCTGACCCTGTGCCTCATGGGAACAGTCCAGTCTAAACTGCCAAGCCATGTCTTCCCTGGACTGGAAACAAGCAGCCTGGGACCGGTTTCTTGCCAATCAGCAGTCATCAGCCAGGCTAACTTGAATCCAGTGGCAAAGTGAGCAAGGGACCCACGTCTGGGCATACCCTACCAATTTAGGGCGAGCAAAGCAAAACCAAAGGGTATGTTTAGTTTACCAGATTCAAATGGGAGTGCAAACCGCACAAACAGGCCACAATGGGAAACCTGAGGCAGGTTGATGAGGCTACTTAAGGGGGTGGCACAATAAGTGTTGAATGCCCACTAGTAGTATTTATTTTACTAGGTGCTTATAGGTAAATTAAATATGTCAATTGGGTACAAGCCAATGTTGCATTGTTTTTAAGGAGTGAGAGCACGCTCTTTGCCACTGGTTAGCGGTGGTAGAGTGCACAGAGTCCTAAGGTCAACAAAACAAGAGAAACAAATATGGCAGTGTAAGGCAAGAAGTCTGGGGAAGGTCACCCTAAGGTTGACAGGTCTAACAATGTTCTTGTTTTCTTTTTTCTTTGGATCATCTGCTTGGCTGTGCCTCCTGAAAATATTGACAATTGTGGTTGTGTACCACCAGCTGCTGGTACCTGAGGTGGAGGCAGCTACCACTGCCTCAAGCCACCAGTCAGAAGGCCTCTGGCAATGACATTGTAACACCAGTGGGGAGTGGAGGCACCCACCCAGCCACGACACCTCAGCTACCACCACTACCACCAGGGACTCTGCCCTCCTGCAGGAACTCATGTGGGAATCTTAAGGGGATAACGAGTGGCCAGCAGGACCTTTCGCGTCAGATGGAGCCTGTGGAGTCCTATTTTTTTAAAAGGGGGTGAGACTTGTTTTGAGACTCAAAGAGTACAGGAGCATGAGTTAACTAAAATTATTGAGGAAACCTATGCAATAATAGTCCAAAATAATCTGTGAGCCAGACCTAGAAAACCATAAATTAAGAGTAATGATAACTCAAAGCAAGCATATTGAACAGATAGGGCCATGCCACATGATCGAAGGCCTTATTCGGCATCCATGGAGATTGCTAAGGTCTCCTGGACCAAAGGAGCAGAGGCCCACAACAGGTGAGCCAGAGTTCGGAGGTGATACCTGGATGAGCATCCTGGTGTGAACCAAACTTGTGAGTGGTCTTTCAGAGAACGGATAACCTTACCCAACCTGGTCACTGAGATTTTGGCAAGAATATTAAAGTTGATATTGATCAAATATATAGGTTTATAACTCCTGCAGTCCAGGAGGTCATTACCAACCTTTGGCAAGAGGGTGATGATGGCTTTGTTAGATATGGCGCCTTGGGAGTTGGTGGTCTCCTTGAAGGCATCATGCAGCATCTGTGTAACCAGGGGTTTGCACATTTTGTAGAGTTCTCCAGGGAATCCATTATCGCATGGCAATTTGCAGGTAGGGATGTTAGATACCGCCTCACTAATCTCCTCTGACATGATCTCCCCCTCTAGAAGTGTTCAACCTTCATCAGAGGGAGTAGATATGGGGCAAACTTAGGAAGGTATCCTCTTTCTCCTCATGGTTGGGGAAAGTATATTCAGCAGATAGGGTTTCAAAGTAGGATACAAAAGTCTCTGCTATGCCTTCCTGGTGTGTTTGTGTGGATAGCCGGTATCCCCATTTGGGCCTCCCCTTGAGGTACTGGGTTTTTCAGAACCGGTACCGAACCGGTAACCCAGTGGTGTGAGGGAACACACCCAAAGCCCTCGAGTACTTTCCTGATTTAGACCACAGAAACTCAGAGTCTTCTAGGTGAAGTCAAAGATCGATTTTATTGGCTGCAACCAAGTAACAGGTCCTAGAAGTACAACACAAGGGATGTATATTCTCAGGAGACTGCTCAATCTTACAAAGCCAGGGTTCTCTTCTTATACAAAATATTGTGCTTTAGGCAAACATTCTTCGAATTTTAGTATACCATTCACATGTTCCCATTACAAAGAAAAAGCAGAGTCATGATGACAAGCCCACATTTTAGTTTGTCCAGCCCACAACAAATTACCCGGCAAGGCGCAACAGTTTCATCAGATATCGGTGGACCCCCAATAAAAACGGGCACCTCCCCATCATAAAGCAAGTGAGAGAGAAAAGAGCAGGGACAGGTGTGAGCAAGATTCTGCAGGGTGTGTGTGCGATGAAAAGGGTTTATGGCCTGTTGTGCCTTGATGCTATCTTGTTCGGCCACTGGGAGAGGAACTGACCAAACAGGTTCGGCCTGGGGCAATGGTTTCAACCTGCCCAGGTCAGAGAAAAGTCAATTAAGGTGTACGTGTCCTTTGGAATCGAATTTAGCTGCATTATAAGCCTATGTCAGGGCAACACACAAAATGGCTGCCGTACACAAAATGGAAGCCAAGGGTTCAAGACGAAAATGACGATTTCGAGGTGCAATCGTCACTCGAATATGACGAAAATGCTTGTACATAGTGTACTAGCCATTTTTGGTCTTTTGATATAAAAATCGTCATGCTATGATGAAGTTTTATTCACGAGTCCAGAATTTTCAGAACTGCAAACCCTCCTTTTGCCCTTACATAGGCAATTTAACCTAATCTCATGCTAATCTGAGTCCAGGTCTATATTCCTAAAGTCATTGAGATGTTGCTGTAACATTATTCTAGTACTTAGCTCGTCTCTGGATACAGGTTTCCTTACATATGATGTAGCACAGAGGCCACATATTTCAGGAGCACACTGCACGCACAGACAGAACAGGAAAAGAATGGCTAAGACCATCCCAATGACCATCAGAATTTTCCATCCCCAGGCGGATATCAGTTCCCAGAACCATCCCATTAAAGACCAATCTCCTTTATCCACATGAATAGATTCGGAAATCTTATGCAGTTTAGAGATGGCCTGGTACACTGTTGGAGCGTTATCTGGAATGAAAACACAGCAACTCGATTGGATCAATCTACATACCCCACCTCGGTCTGCAAGTATGACATCTAATGCGACCCTGTTCTGAAGGGTCATAAGACGATCCGACTGGAGCTCAGCAGTCAAGTTACTAAGGGCACCAGCAGTTTCAATTACGGTGGATTCAACCACCCTTGTCAATTGCCTTATGTTCCTGCTGCTAACCATGGGTCCCCAGAACGGCAGAAAACCCTTTACGAAGTCCCCAAATTCTTGTCCTGCAGTGTCTTCTTCGCTGAAGACACCTCTAACTATCCTTGTCTTGTGGTAATCTTCCGCCGCTGTGTAGGTGGGAGGCAGCAGGAACGAAACAAAACATGTGCCCGAAAAGTCAGGAGGCAACCATGTATAGGCTCTATCATGGCAGATGAAATAGGTACCCTTAGCTGCTAACAACGGAGGGGAAGTCTGAGATGCAAAAACATATGTTTCAGTGCAGATGCTTTTCCCTAGCTGAGCTCTGGGATTCTTGCCAGTACCTTGCAGACACAGGTGACCCTGATGGGGTACAATCCAAATCGGGGAAGATCTCTTAGCTTGCTGTTTCTCACTCAGAGTAGCTCCATATCCGGTCACGTTCCATCCTACGTATACTAGTGTCTCATCTCTCGGGATAGTCTCATAAGAAATGTCTTCCTTTATCATATCTACTATACCCTTAACTAGAGCACTATTCTTAGGATTGTCTGTTACAGAACGTAGGGGGTAGACTTCATGTGCATAGATGAACATTGTTCTGTATGCCCACACAGAACCATTGTGGCTGAAAGGCAGGACCAGATAAGGGATACCTTTATCCGTTGTGTGAGGCATAAGACCAGACACCCAACAGTTAGTTGTGTTCATTACTAGTTGGTGTTGGTGCAAAAGCTGAACAAAGGAGTTGTTAATAAACTCTAATCTCCTAGCGGATTCGTGTTCAGGAAGGGGTTGGAAAGAGTGTGGGGAAACAGTAGAAGGAGGAGGTATAGGCGATGTAGTGGGTGCAAATGTTACTCGAAAAGAGAATAAAACATAACTTATTAAAAATATCATCACACTGAATAACATGAAAATGCACAATATCAAAAAGCTTTTCTTTGTCATTATTTTACATATTCGGTTTTTAAAATTCACCGTTTTGGCAGGTCTCTCCATCTCGAAAAACTCCATCCTCTCTAAAGTGCTGCCCGCGATGGGAGGTTGTTTCTGCTAAGGAATGCTTCTGTCAGTCTAGGGCAACTCCCTTGGACCAACCAGAACTGTCGACCTAACGTCGTCAGCTGCACCCCAAAGACTTTGGGCAATCGCTGCCCTAGCAGCGGAACCCGGATGGCAGTTCGAAAAACAAAAATAAGCAAGTTTCTCAGATGGGAGAGCTGCACTTTTCAAAAATAGTACTTGGAGGAGAATTTTTTTTTTTTATTTGTCCATAGGTCTCGTCCTCAAATTATAGCGCTTTTTCCCAGGTACTGTCTGGTCCTGAAACAGGAGTTCAGGCTCTGTAGTGTCCAATCGAATTGACGGGGATACAGCTGGTTGCAAAATTTTATCAATCTCTTGTTCAGTAAGTGTTCCTTTTACACGTGCATCACTGAAAGGCAGAAAACGTGGCACGGTTTCAGTCTCTGAGTCGGCGACACCTTCCTGGACCCACCGGTCATATGGCAGAGGCAGAGGGATCTGCCTACAGTGGATCCCGTGGATCCAGTTTTTCTTCCCCTCCACTTGAACAGCTGATCTTGTGGAAAGAAGAACGAGGTGCGGTCCGGTCCACCTTGGCTGGTCGTTCTTGGTTCGCTGGAAATTTTTCACGAGGACCCAAGATCCAGGGTCGATCTGATGACCTGGAGTTTCAGAGACCAGAGGCAGGGTGTCATGGACCTGTTGGTGTAAAACACACAATTTAGCCGTCAATTCGTACAAATAATAAAGCAAAACAGGGTGTTCTATTTCACTGAACTTAGAGGCCTTGGCACTCCCCATATGTTGGCCGGGCGGTCGAAAACTATTTCGTAGGGACTAAGTCCCACTCGCGAATGCACAGTCATTCTGGTGGATAGGAGTGCTAAGGGTAGAGCGTCAGGCCATTTAAGACCAGAGCTCGCTTGGATTTTGGCCAGTTTAAGTTTTAAAGTGCCGTTGTAGCATTCTACGAATCCAGCTGATTGGGGGTGATTTGCAGCGTGGAACTTTTGCTGAATGCCTAGCCCTTCACATACTCTCTTCATCACACGACCCACAAATTCACTCCCATTGTCACTCCAGACCATTCTAGGTATTCCGAATCTGGGAAAGTACTTTAGCTGTGGATAAGGCAGTGTTGTCTTTTAGGGGGTAGGCTTCCACCCATCTTGAAAAGGCACAAACAACAACGAGTACGTATTTTAAATTGTTGCACCTCTCCATGTGGATGAAATCTAGCTGCAAAACCTCGAACGGATACGTAGGAGGTGCAAAATGTCCAGCTGGAGTTGGGGTCCCCCTACCAGGATTGTGTTTCAGACACACCATGCAATTCTTGACGACATTCTCTGCACACTTGGGAATTCCTGAATTTTGCCATACTGGAGCCAACAACTTGCAAATCCCTTTCACGCTGATATGAGCCATTCCTTGAGCCATTGTAACCACTGCAAGCACATATGCATCGGGTAACAACCATCTCTGATGCTCTGACAATTCAACCCAACAATCATTTGCATCCATTCTACCCGTACTTTCTCTCCACATGTTCAACTCTTTCTCTGTAGCCTCAGCTTGAATAGACTTCACACTCTCTATCATGTCTTCACACATTCCAACATCACCAACCCATCTTGCAGGGCCTGCAACATACATTCGGCTCATTACATTCCTTGCAGTTTCTTTCGCGATTTCGTCAGCAAATGCATTTCCACGACCAACATCATCAGTCACCTTCTTGTGAGCACTACATTTCACAATCGCCACTTGCAGAGGCAAGGTCAGTGATTCAAGAAGCTCATTCACCAACTGACCATGCTGAATCTTAGCTCCATGCGAAGTCAGGAACCCACGTTCTTTCCACAATCGTCCAAAACTATGAGCCACACCAAATGCATACTGACTATCGGTGTAGATGGTCACTTTCATTCCTTTTGACAGCACACATGCTCTTGTAAGTGCAATCAATTCTGCTGCTTGAGCTGAATTATGTGGAATACTTGCAGCTTCAACAGTTGTATGCAAAGTCGTGACAGCATATGCTGCAGTCGTGTCACCATTCGGGAGCTTGAAGCATGAACCATCCACCCATAATGTACCATCACATTCAGCAAGAGGAGTATCTAGGAGATCTACTCTCCCTTTCGTTTCTTCTTCTGTTCTAAGAAAACAATCATGCTGTTCAGAAGCATCTAATTCCTCTACAATTGGCAACAACGTAGGTGGGTTGAGGGTGTTGCATCTTTTTATGTGCACATGACTCGCTAACAATGTCAACTCGTAACCTGACAATCGAGCACTAGTTAAGTGCTGTGTCTTGGTTCTGTTCAACAACGTGTGCACTGCATGTGGAACCATCACGACTAACATATTATTCATCACTAGACCAGCAGACTGTCGAATAGAAACAGCTGCTGCCGCTGTTGCTCTTAAACAACTCGGCAATGCTTTAGCTACCGGATCCAAAGTCGACGAAAAATATGCGCATGGACGCTGCTTGTCTCCAAACAACTGAGTCAACACTGATAACGCACAACCTTCTTTCTCATGGACATACAATGTAAAGGGCTTACTGTAGTTGGGTGTACCTAACACAGGAGCCGAACATAATGCTGTGCGTAATTCAATAAAACTTTTCTGACACTCTTCAGACCAAGGTACGGGATTGGGTGTATCTTTACACGTTAATGCCACCAAAGGTTTGGCTAATAACGAAAAATTTGGTATCCATTGCCTGCAATATGATGTAATGCCCAAGAAAGCATGCACTTCTCTCTGTGTTCTTGGCACACTCAATTTCGCTATTGCCTGAATTCTTTCTGGGGTCAGTTTCCTTCCCTCCTTCGATAAGAGATGACCTAAGTAGGTCACTTCTTGTCGACAATATTGCAATTTTGAGAGAGACACTTTGTGATGCAAATCACACAAATGACGCAACAATGACAACATGGCTTCTTTACAGATTTCCTCAGTATCTGCAGCAACAAGCAAATCATCTACATACTGAATGAGGGTAGCGCCATCAGGTAAAACAATCGTATCAAGCTGTGTTTTTAAAGCTTGACTATATATTGATGGACTTTTACAGTAGCCCGGGGGAGCGCGTTTAAAGCGGAAGCTGCGACCTCCTAAACTGAAACCAAAAATATCCCTACTCTCCTCAGCAATCGGGATGCTGAAAAAAGCATTCTTCAAGTCAATCACCGAAAACCAGGTGGCAGAAGCTGGAATCATAGTCAATAGGGCAGTAATGTCAGGAACAACTGGAAACTGTGGCACAACTATTTTATTCACCTCTCTAAGATCAATCACGAATCTGTAAACAGGTGGCTGGGAAGGGTCAGTTTGCTTCAAAACAGGCAGAACAGGACTATTGCAAACGTTGCCTCTTGTCTCTTCAATCACATCTTTTTCAATCAGATCGTAAATGATCGCTAACAACGCTTTTTCACCTTCACTAGAGATTTTGTATTGGGGAATTCGTGGCATTTTAACATTGGCTTTCAATGTTACAACATATGGCGGTATTTCCAAAAGACCCACATCATTAGGACCAGTAGCCCAAAGAATATTAGGGAGAGATGACAATTCTGTTGGAAGTTTATCCCTTGACAAATACATTGGAGAAACCACTTTCTTACCCAGTGTAAGTTGTACTCCTGAAGGAGAACAGTACAAAGTCGCATACAATCTTTTTAACAAATCTAATCCTAGCAAGTTTTCACCACAACCTGTTGTCAGAATAAGGGGTGCTTCGAATTCACATGGTCCAACAGAAAGGGACAAAGGATCAGAAATCGTATTTCTAACTGGGGCGCCAGAAAAACCTACTGATACATTTGTTTCGCCAGACAAAGGTGCGCCAGGGAGTTTTGAGTGCATAATAGAACTCTTTGTAACACCAGTATCCAACAGAAAAGGCTCTGACACACCTGATGCAATCACCTCAACGTATGGCCCACTCTGATCTACTGGAACTAAAACAAATCCCTCTATTTGTCTATGGCTGTCCTAGCAATCATTACCGTCCATATTCTCATCTTCTGCATAGTAATCATCAGCATAGTACTGAGCCGTCCTACCAGATGCGTTATTCTGCCGGTCAAACCTATTCATCGAATTTTGAGGTGGAAAAGACTGTGTGTTCTGGGGGAAATTTCCACGTCCTCTACCTCTAGATGCTTGTTGAAAACCTCGACCTCTTACACCAGAAGCACCATTTGCACGCTGTAATAAAATAGGACAACTATACTTGAAATGACCCTCTTCCTTACAATATGAACACTGATTGGGGCCTACAGGGACACGTGGTTGAGTATACTCGACTCTTTGCGAGTTCCTCTGATACTGTTGAGGCTGCTGATAATTATTCTGATAGTTACTCTGAGCACCACTATTTTGACCACCACGTGGCGGATATGCTTGCTGTAACAAAACCTTCATTTTCAACTCTTTAGTTTTCTTTTCTGCTCTATCTTTCTCGTCTTTGTCTCGATTTTCGTAATATTGTGCAGTAGCCAATATCTGTGCTGAGGAGGAAACTGCCCAGGAACTCTCTGAATCTTTTAACTTTTTACACAACTCGGGAAGCAGATTATGCACAAATGTATCGACGAACAATCGCTGACCACCTTCTGTGCTCATATCTTGACCACTGTGGTCGACAAAAGTCTCTTCAAACCTGGTGAAGAAATTTAAGACCGTTTCATTTTTCTTCTGATTACATGCTGACAAATCATCCCAATTTACACGCATCGCGGGCATTATCGTTTTCATGTAATCAATTATCCTACCAGGGAGATCTGCTACTAAAGGCTCGGGTTTAGCACCACCAACTTGTAGGGCATCTGCAGCAGCAATATTAGCCCATGAGTCACCTAACTCCTGATCATAATCTGCATGACGAATCTTTCCCCATAAAGGCTGTGGAATAACGTTCCCAAACAACATATCTATATCCGCTAAATTCATAATGCAGGAACCTGCAGTCTGTGACAATTCCTTGTAATACCCTGCAGGATTTTTACGGGGATCAGGTAAGGTCTGCTTAAGGGCCAAAACTTCAGCTCGCTTCCATGGAACATGTACCCACACACACTGAAAGTGTGGCAGAATAATCGGATTAGCATTTGCGTCACCCTCTCTCCATTGTGGGGGAACTTCTCTCATGTGATATTGTCTTCCCTTCTTTTTACCAGAAGAATCAAATTCAAACAACGACTTAGAAACACCTTCAGTCCTAAGTGACAACAACGTCGCAACTGCTTTCCTAACATCTGAACCCACAATTGCGCCTTTTGAAAACTCAAAACGTACATGGCTCAACTCGGGCGGATTAGAGTCCAAATCATTTTCCTCTAAATCTTCATATAGAAAAACACACATTTTCTCAAAAACGTATCTCTGCTTTGATGCTTCCCACTGGGTGAAGACATCCATAACACATTCTAAATCATATTTTTCCGGGTCAGCAACCCATTTATGTGCCAAATAATTCAACGTTTCTTTCTCCCTAGAATCAAGCTGTTGACTACGCAACTGTTTGCGCTCTGTGTCAGGAGTTACACTCGTTGCACCAAAGAGAGGATGCAAAAAATTAGCGACAGTACTAGCCACTCTCTGACGAACAGAAGGAGAAGTCGATGAAAAGACAAGAGGGAAAGCAGGGTGAGACAAGGCAGATGCAGAGGCAGTGTCAGGAGAAGTACCAGGAGTGGTAGTCGATATAGTAGTCAAAGTTGTAGGAGGTAAAGGCAGAGCAGATGTCAAAGTCGGTGGCCCTTGAGCAGGCTGCACCGGAGGAGCAGGAGCCAGCTGAAGAACAGCTGGTGGGTGCTGTAGAGGAGCAGGGGGCAATGCAACAACGGGTTGCGCCACTAAAGGTTGCGGAGGTGCCGTAGCATTTTGCGCATAAGGGGGTGGCGAACTTAACAAATGCGCCATTAACGGATCTTTTTCAAGCTCTTTTGCTGCATCTTGCTGAAGAGGCGGCAAAACTGGATAACATTTATCCATTACCATTTTACGTTGCCTGTGCAACTGCTCACTCATCTGTTCTTCTTCATTGTCTTTATACTGCATAGCAGCTTGCATTATCGAAATACCCCTTTCTCTCTTATTTTTCTTTGCTAATTTATTTTCCTTCTGTTTGGCTTCCTTACACCATAGGCGGAAAGAGTCAAACATCGCCGGCCGGGCTTTCTTCTTAAAAAGTTTAACTTCGAGGTTATCTAAGATTTCTGTGTAAAAGCTACCATATTGGGGCCATTTTAAAACACCATTTTTTCTGGTGTATTTGATCCACACTTCATTATATGTGATGGGGCCTATTCCATGTTTCACATACAGTTCATAAGTTGGAGTTCCAATCGGAGGAACCGGACACGAGTCCTCCAATCGGGAGTCCCTATTATTACAACCAAGACAAAACAAATTTCCAAGTCTGCTAAGACCAGGCATCTTCGCTCTCTAGTCTAGCTTCAAACTTCAAAGGATTATCGATTACGATATTGCTCGTGAATACACGAGTCCTTTGGCTTTGGCACTTGCAAGTTCCAAACAAAGTGATCCCAAGGGGATACCCAAACTAAGACCAACTAAGGACTGGGAGACGCTCCACTTATACTTAACTGAGATATCGATGACGTCACCAGAAGACTCGTCTTATCGTTTCGCTCTACCAAACTTCAAGGGTCCAAATCAGGGCGATAGCCAGGGCAGCAGTCCTTTGTAGCCATCGGGAAGCGGGGAACCTCGCAGCAAAGACTTTCGGACCACGTCGACATGCAGGGGTCGATGAAGTGGTTGGCCTTCCTCCAGAATTTTCACACGAAGCTCCTCACGAACCTCTGGCTGGACCGGTACCGCTGGTATCGCTCCACGTTCGGCGCCAACTGAGGTACTGGATTTTTCAGAACCGGTAACCCAGTGGTGTCAGGGAACACACCCAAAGACCTCGAGTACTTTCCTGATTTAGACCACAGAAACTCAGAGTCTTCTAGGTGAAGTCAAAGATCGATTTTATTGGCTGCAACCAAGTAACAGGTCCTAGAAGTACAACACACGGGATGTATATTCTCAGGAGACTGCTCAATCTTACAAAGCCAGGCTTCTCTTTTTATACAAAATATTGTGCTTTAGGCAAACATTCTTCGAATTTTAGTATACCATTCACATGTTCCCATTACAAAGAAAAAGCAGAGTCATGATGACAAGCCCACATTTTAGTTTGTCCAGCCCACAACAAATTACCCGGCAAGGCCCAACAGTTTCATCAGATATCGGTGGACCCCCAATAAAAACGGGCACCTCCCCATCATAAAGCAAGTGAGAGAGAAAAGAGCAGGGACAGGTGTGAGCAACGTTCGGCAGGGTGTGTGTGCGATGAAAAGGGTTTATGGCCTGTTGTGCCTTGATGCTATCTTGTTCGGCCACTGGGAGAGGAACTGACCAAACAGGTTCGGCCTGGGGCAATGGTTTCAACCTGCCCAGGTCAGAGAAAAGTCAATTAAGGTGTACGTGTCCTTTGGAATCGAATTTAGCTGTATTATAAGCCTATGTCAGGGCAACCCACAAAATGGCTGCCGTACACAAAATGGAAGCCAAGGGTTCAAGATGAAAATGACGATTTCGAGGTGCAATCGTCACTCGAATATGACGAAAATGCTTGTACATAGTGTACTTGCCATTTTCGGTCTTTTGATATAAAAATCGTCATGCTATGATGAAGTTTTATTCACGAGTCCAGAATTTTCCGAACTGCACCCTTGTCTTGGTTGAAATGCCAGAGGCTTCCCAGCTTCCCCCCATTTTCGTAGTGTCGTCAGTCTAGAGTGAAGTAAATAGTGATGCTCAAGTACCCACCCAGCATGACCCATGTGACCCTGGATTACATGAGAAGCCGTGAGAAGTGTGTCAAGAAGCGAGTTTTGCTCACTGTGGGTAGATAGATTGATGCCTCTATAAATGTGTGCCCTATTGATTTGAGTTTGTCAAACACAATCCTGCACTCCGAGTCTAGCCAGGTATGGAGTATGGCATGCAGAAATGCTTTGCTAATGAGGATGGCAACTGCGCACTTCTTGGTAGCAATGGCAAACTGGTAGCGTCTCCCAGGTCTGTTCGGTAACTATAAACCACCCTTCCCATCCGGTCTCTCTTCAATTTGTCCACTTCTGTCAGGTAGAGGTTGGTTTCTGGGATCAGTGTGATGTTTGTGCATTTATGTTTCAGGTAAGTCAGTGTTATCTGGTGCTGTCACTGAAACACAGTCTCAGTCACTGAAGCACATGGGGATGTAGATGCAGGCATGGCCCGTCTGGATGTTGGGTGCAAGAGTAAATGTCCGTTTGGAGGTAGTTCAGTTTGATGAGTGATGAATACGGGTGTCAGAATCGTTTGGTGGCATTACTTCAAAGTGAGGAGGTTTCAGTGAGTCGGTAGCAGAGCCAACAGGGAATGGTGAATGATCAAACCTTTACCTTAGCCTGCGAGCCAAACTCCACCATCCATTGGCCTCAGGGACCGCAGAAGGGGGAGAGTTGTCAATGTAGGAGGAACATCAGAACAGAAAGAGTAGATGGAGAACAGTCCCTAAGGGGCCCGAAGGGTGAGCTTCCCTCATCTATCTGTGTGTGGACCACTCTGGTCTTGTAGCATCCGGAATAACAAGTCCAGAGGTGCCATCTTCAATTCTCCACAGTGGTATTGCAAGTATTGAACTCTGTGGATCAAGAAAAAAGTGCATAGAATAAGAGGAAGAGTAGGAAGGCCGATACAAGCATATTGCAGGTGCGTTGTCCTGCTGAATGTTCTAGCATGCAGATCTCAGTCAGCTGAAACATTGTACAAGGGGCAGCTCCAGAAAGTCCGCAGGTGGTAGACCCTGGTGTGATAATCCAGGCTCTGGTGTCTCTCCAGATAGGAAGAAGGGTAAAGTTCATGGGAGCACAGAGGCTACTGCTGCCACTACTTTACTGTGGATATTTATTTGTCGTGGTCCGTATTTAGTGCCCGGACCACTCTTTGAGATCTTCCCTGTTGGAATTTCTGCAAAGTGGCACCCACGACCTAACGTGGGGGTGTCTAGATGGAGGTAGGCAATCCTGAATGCATCGGTCCGGGAGCCTATATCCGTGCACAGATCCCTGAAGTTTCCTCCATTGGGGTGATGCCCTCTGAGTCTAGGAAGTCTTCCAAGGAATCCAGTTCTGTGAATTCCACTATGCGTTTGTTGCAGGTGATTAGCATCACCGCTGGAATAAGTAAGCCATACTTAATGCTATGATGATCGAGACGGGGGCAGATGTCCAGAAATGTTTAATGCTTTATTGCTGTTTCATGTGTGAAGTCTGACATTATGTGGATCCGTTGTCCCTCCAACCGGAATGTGCCTACATATTTTTTGACTGCCTGTAGGATTCTCTGCACCTGGATTTCCTCGAGGAGGCATGCTATGATCACTCTAGGATGGAAGGAAGCATGAGTATTCAATGGGGTCTCTGAGGTCAATGCCCAGCAGCTGAGGCAAGAATTTCTACAGGTAGCCCACAATGTCATTCCCCTCTGCCTTCTCTCGCACTCCAACGCTGCTTAAATTATTCCAGATCCGTGACCTTCAGTTGGAGGTTCCAGAGTTCTGTGCTCCAGTCATGTTGTTCCAAAACCCATTGATCCAATTTCTCATAGGCATACATAAAATATATCAGGGGTTTCTGCACCATCGAGAAGTCACCTTGGAGTGATTTTATTTCTGCAGACAGGCCATTAACTCTGGCATCAAAGGCAGAGAGTTTGGAGCTAAGTCCTGCTAATTCCTTAAAGATGGTGTCCAATGTTGCATCTTGCTTTGAGGAAGCCCCAGGCTTTGGACCCATCAGTGCCTCCAAGAAGGAGAGTTGGTGTGACATTTCAGGGCCTGACACAGGTCTGTTCCAGAGTCACTACCTGGCAGGGGTGATGTTGATTGTGTTCCTGCAGGATGGAGTGGGTTGAGTGTGGTGTTCAAGACAGTTCTCAAGGGCTAAGGCTCCTCAGTACCCAGGGCAGGGATAATGCTCAAAGCCCACCCCAGAGGTAGGGGGCGTAGCCGATAGTTCCGTGTATGACCCTGCTGGACGGTTCCTTGTTAACTGCCAGGGTCCAAGGAGAGCCTAGGCAGGTGGAAATTACCTGTTGGAGTCCCCTGGTCGGGCGGTGGACAGGTGTCACAGGCCCCCAGAAGACTTTTCAGTCCATGAAAGGTCATCCCTTGCCATCAGTGGGGTGTCAGTCCCTCCAGCACTCATTGAGCTTCCACAAAGGGGTGGGTGTATGAATCCAAGCGAAGAGGGAGTTCCTCCTGTGGGATTTATGAGGCCCGCAGTTTCCACTTACTCAGACCTGTCTGGGGAGTAGGTTGCTACGCTGGATTCAGTCTGTCTCTCTCCTTTTGCCTCTCTATGATTTGGGTCTGCTGTCAGGCAACGGGAGTCTTCGGTAAATCCTGCCCTGATGAGAAATCCCTATTGGTGAGCATTGATACTCTCAGTGCTCCCCGGTGCGCTGCTGCAGGGCTGGCTTGAACAGCACCAGGATGAAAAGTGGCCTGCGCCTCCGTTGGGCCAACATCACGGTGGTGCACCTAGGCCTGGGGGTAGGCATGTCGCATGAGGAGCCAGGCTATCCAGGCCCAGTAGGTGGATGGCTGCCCTTTCAGATCATCTTGGCGGGAGGCAGCTTTTCAGGGATGCTTTGTGTGGAGTCTCAAAGCTGCAGGCAAGCTAAGTCCGTTAGGCCCTGGTCCGTCAGGGAGGTAGGTGAGGCCACCATGAGGCCGGTATGCCTCTGCCAGAGGGCCCCGAAATACCACATCAGAGATCACCAGTGGGTGGAGGCAGCTCTGGGAAGGTCCAAGCGGCATCCTGGAGCTGCAGGCCACCTTGATCTGATCTGCCCATGGCCGTGATTGGGGTGGGTGTGGCCTGCAAGACACTGACAAACTGATGTTGGTGGGCTGAAAAAGGCATGTATCCCATTAACAGGTGGGGGCTTATGTTGTGTGGTTCCGACCCCGCTGGCAGCAGTTTCTGAATACCTGTGAAAGGTGAAATGCCCCCTTTCGGAGTCCTCGGGGTCAGGAGTGTTTTAAGGAACTGCCATCCATCTTGTTCCGTGACGGCTCCCTCCCTTCTTGGCAGCACTCCTAGAACATTACATGACTTCATCCTTCTAATAGCAGCTCAAGTTATCTCCACATTAAAAACTTTTCATCAAACAATTAAAGTCAGTAAATTCTACTGTCACCCAAAACCCACACTAAATTCTTCTCGGAATCCATGGCCAAAAAAGGAGTGCCTCAAATACAGTTAGTCTGGAGAAAGCGAGTTAAGAAAGGTGAGGGAAAAGATTTGGCCTAGGCATCACCCACAATATTTAAGAAATATAACCACTATTTTAACTCAGTTCTGAAGAGAGTCTCCCTTCTAACAGACCTACTGCCAGCACAGAGTGATTTCTGAGGAAGTTAAGAACCCCAGAAATACTCATATATAACTGCATTCATTTTTGGAAATTCAAAAAACCCTGATCAATTTAATCTCATATAGACATATTTAAACAGATAGGAAGAACATATTTCTATTAGATAAAAAGTAGATGTGCTTACAAAATGTGGGAAGAAGTAACAAGTAACTGAAAAAGGTAAGTATTTCTATTCTCCTGTCTTTTTAAATACTTGTTTTGTTGTGTCTTTCTCTCGCATTTCCTCTTTTTCTATGATCCTTTCTCTCACATTCCATGCCTTCCATTTTCATCCTACATGTCACTTTCCTTTTCTTTCTCTTGCCCTGCTCGTGTGCTTCCTTGACTCCAATTTCTCCTTTTCTAACTCTTTCATCTTTGTCCCTGTATCTTTTGTTGACCCTATTTCTCTTACTGTCTTCACTCTGTCTCAGTTTCTGTATGTATGATTCTATTGGTCAATAAATACTGGGGTGGGTGTAACTTGTACTATTTGTTGTATCAAAACTATGCAAAATTACACAAAAGTATGGAGAATTATGTGGAGAGCATAACTGTACCTTTAGCGCTATTTTCATAGCGCAAAATACACCCTTGCATCAAAAATGAACCAGAAGATGCATTTTGAGTTCAGAAAATATAGTTAGATGCAATGGAACAAAAGGATTAGCAGCAATGGGCGCTATGTTCTAATGCTCTTTTGGGCGTTTCTGCCTCAAATTAGTCCAAATTGCATGAACAGACATAATCACAACATGTTCAATACTTTTCTTGACAAAGGAGTAACATGACATTACCAAAATTACTCTGATTACTCTGGTATAAATACAATTTCATCCAGGCCTATTTAATACCACTCCTTCTGACACCCTTTCTCAAATACTATTATTTACCTCTTCTTCACTCTTTCGTGTGTCTCATTCTGTCAGTCTCTCTTTTCGCTATGAAGATGGGCAGCTGAAAACATATGCCCAAATGAGGGACTGCTATGATCTCCCCCCAGGACAATTCCTTGTACACCAACGATTAGTAGACAGCACTCCACAATGCTGGGATCTCACGGAGGGGGAACTACCGACACACCCGGTACTCCACACAATCCTACGTGTGGGCAGAGGCAGGCACTTGGTCACTTAGCATTATAAGGCAATTGGGGAACTGACCGCGACCCCTCTGCAGGCCCTGCGCCAAAAGTGGGAGGATGAAATAGGGTGGGTACTGCATGATCAAGAATGGGAAAAGGCTCTAGAGTACCCAAAGAAAGTCTCAAGGAACTCCCGTTTTAAAAGCATTCAATTCAATATATTACATTGAGCGTATTTAACACCTCACCATCTTCACCGCTTCTACGCCGACACACAATTCGCCTGTCCCAGATGTGAAACGCCTGAGGCAAACTTCAAACACATGTTCTGGGACTGTCCCACAATCCAGCCATTCTGGGGTAGGATACACCGGGTATTGAGGGTGACTGTCCACCTCCTGCACATCACCACATGGGAGGCATGTGCCCTGGGAGGGGAAACATCCTTTACGATGCAACTTTTACCACGCAGTGCCTTTACAACGCAGGTTTTTCAACGCAAGTCATTACAACGAGTTGCGCTGGGGGCGCTCTAGGATAGGTTATAGTGTAATTTACTATCCAATACCTTCCCTACTATCCACGGGGACTGGAGTTGGAATAGTAAATTAAACTATTGACTATCCAGCACCCCCAACGCAAGTCGTTGTAACGACTTGCGTTGAAAAACCTGTGTTGTAAAGGCATGCGTAGTAAAAGCATGCGTTGTAACAACGTACATCCCCCTGGGAGTCTTTCGCAGGCAGAATACGGAAAAAGTGCAGGGCAGGTTTGCATCATTAGCCATACTCCTGGCAAAACGGGGAATAGCCATGCATTGGAGGGTGCCAGCTGGGCCCCTTGAGGCAGCCTGGATAGGTGCAGGCTGCCAACCCATCTCTATGGAATGGGCACAGCTCCTGTTTCAGTTCACTTGAGAGACAACACATGACGACTCACCCGGTGCTACGCCATCCCAATCCCAGACACCGCCCGTGCCCCCGATAGTGCGAGCAAATGCGTGCCCCCAGTGACCATATCAGGAGGTCTAACCCCCCAAAATAGTGCCCGCAACACTCATACCCCGACTTGTAACAGGAGACATAATCTACCCCGGACGTCCTCTATCCTCCAAGTCCAATTTCAATTCCGCAACCACGGACATCTTGTAGACGAAATGGAACCGACCACACGATAGTTACGACTATAATACTTTTTAACTGTGGACTACCCCAGGCCCCCATCCGTTCAACCCCCCCACCCCGAGTTCATTGTTACACGTTCACCCTATGACACCACAAAGATGGTTTCTATACATTGGGAACATACACATGGCCATCAACCAAAGAGGTAGACAGAGTAGGAATAGGGGACTGCATAACAACCCACACCCTTGCGGGAACCCACGCATACAGGCACAGGCACACGGCACTAATCAACACACCGAAGATTACACCAGACCAATGAGGGTGGGATCCATGTACATTCTTAATGTCTCTAATTAGAACTACGGGATATACGATGCGATGGATGCTCCATAATGTGTGTTTCTTTTGCTGGCTGCGCTGCTTGAGTTTAACATGATCTAATTTATGTTATCAACGTAATACAATGATGTACCATGGAAAATAAAAATTCCCATAAAAAAATTGAAAAAGAAAAAGGAAATCAGAAGATCTAGAGTTCTGCTAAGCTTTGTGCCATAATGAATGGATGAGCGAAGAACATTTTATTTAGCACATAATGCGTACAACATTGTCTGATGTTTCATTACAATCATATCATACTGGTTGATCTGATTTTTTTTTTTTAAACACTGCCATCTAGTCTTTTTTGATCTAGTGACTTTGGAGAACCCAGACACATTAAAAAGCTACGCATATCTGAAGTCCCCATATTCTAGCAATGTAAAAAAATGTCAATCTTCTCATGAGCCAGAATGGAAATGGCATTTAGAAGCATGTTGGCAAAGGTCCACTCTCACCTTGTCAGCAAGGTCATACTTTGCTAGCCCGTCATTGGACAGTAATCTGCAACTTTCCTATAGATCCCTTAAAATGCACAGATGCAGAGTATATTTGGCTTTGATATGTTTCACTAGAACACTACAATTATTTTCAGATGCGAAGGAGGGGGCACCATTATAGGCACCCTTCAAGAATTTGCATACTTTTGACTTGTTACCTTGTGACGAAGCTCAAACTATACATACCTATGCCCACCTCCTATCCCTGCCCAGATGAGGGCAAGAGGAATACATATCTTCGTTTAACGTAGCCGACTGAGGTGCCTCTGTTTAGAGTGTTCATCTACTTATCTCTTTGTATCTGTGATGTTTGCCCCTTTTACCTCCACATCGTTTGTAATTGTACACCATGAGGTGTTTTGACCTAGTTTTGACCTTTTCAGGTGTATATTTATTAAATAATTGAATTGTTAAAAAGAAAACAGTGATTCAAAGACAACCTTGTAAACAAATGCATTAGACGAAATGTTCTGCATTATAGAATATGTGCTCAAAACAAAAAGTATATATAAAACAAAATATACTCTGAGAGCATTAATTGGAAAATTAACATATTTCTAAAGTTGTATCCTTCTAAACTTTCCAAACTAAGTAAATTTTATGGATCTTCACTAAAATGTTTGTTAGAAAAGGTGTGTAACGGCAAACTCCATCCCATCAGAAGGATTTCTGCGCATCACACATACACTGGTGATTACCATGCGAAGATCTGCACACTCTTTCTTGAATAATGAAACAATGCACTAATGAATGCATATGCTGCATATGTAGACAGTTTGGCTCTTGATAGTCAACTTACACATTTCGGTAAGCTGCAAGCTGATATAAATGAAGATACTGAAGCTGCAACACAAGGTGCAGGAAATGTCAGAGCACCATCAATGAGCCTAGATTCAGTAAGCAAATTGAAAAACTTAAATAAAACTGCTAAAAAACTCACACATATCAGTATGTATTTTGTTGTGCCTGATACAATGAACAAACCAAAAATAGATGTCAATCAAAAAATCTAACATAATGAGAACACTCAGTGGTTTGAATGAGTATTATACATCGTTGTTGAGGATGGGTTTGACATACAACAACATTATGCCAACAAATCCTATTCTGAGTGAAATGGGCATTGAATTATTGAACCATTGAACCAGAGCACAAATAATTAAGGTACCTAATTGTATACGAAAGCATAATAAATGTCAGTTCTTCCCTTTCAAGCAATTTTCCAAATACAGACTGCAACACCACCCCTAAATGAATTACTGAATGGGCTCAAAACAAAGGTGGCCTACTTACCAACAGATCTAAAAGAAAATATAGAAACACTCGACATTGACTGCCAAGTAGAAGAGCAATTATAGTTCTTGTGAATGGTGTGCCAACAAAAGACAAAACAATTTGGCAAGACTTAGTTTGGAGAAAGTAAAAATAGCTCTTCATGTATCTAAAAGAAAAGTCAATTACTCAGACATAGATATGGACAGTAATTTTTCTGGACCTGTTAGTGAAACGAAAAGTTCTAGAGGAAGAGTGGAGAAAGAAAAGAAGGACTATCTACATGTTCAGTTTAGAGAAGCAACAGGAGATGTGTTTGAAATACACCAGATGTCACAAGCAGAAGGGGATCTTGTGAGCGTATGGGAGAAAAGTCTGGAGTTCAGGGCTTTGCTATAGTTTACCCTCTGAATCAGGAGGAAGGTGTGGTGTTTGTTTCATCGAAAATTTGGTTTGCATGAGAATAGCAAGGAAGTTGGTTATATTCTGGAGATGTACACTACAGACAGAACCCAGGATATATCATCCATCTTCTTGCTGAATGGGAGATGTCAAATGTAAGCTATTCAATAGGTCACCGGTTTAATACATATGCTTAAGAGCACCTCTGCCAGTGACCTGTTACAACAAATATGCAACAAAGATGAAGTGTTTATATCAAGCCTAATTAATGTTTTTACAACTAACAGTGGGATCAAAGAGTATTAGTACTGTGTACACAATAACACATGAAGTGCATGCTATGGGACTATAAGCAATGAAGAGTATGTTTGAAAGAATACACATGATTTCCTCATTCAAACATTCCTGGAGAAGACATGAAAAGCTGTGATGAACTTTGTTCCGCTGATCCTGCAAATTTAGTAAGATATTTTCACGAAAGGTTTCTGGCAATGTGGTATTTCATATGCAGTTAGAACATTGAGAGAGGTTGTGCATTTCTTCAAATTGTATTAATGAAGAGAAGCACCACACATTCATATGTTGTCATGGACATAGGATGCTCCTAAATGTGGAGAGGAGTCTATGGAAGCTGTAACGGATTTCTTTGAACTATATGTGATGTACAATTCTATATAAGAACAGCTATATTTCCGCAGGCAGACATACAGTGACTAGAAACTCACAAAAGAAAACATATTGTCTGCTATTAGTGAAGACTCAAAATTCTTAAATCACTATAATGCAGTAATCTTGAGCATGTAAAATGAAAATGCTGATGTGCATTTTGTTGCAGACAACTCAACAACAGCCACAAGATATGGGATGTCACACATCACAAAGAGATGCCAGAAATGAAGGATCTGCTGGATGAGACATCATTCAAAAAGACTGTGATGGTCAAGAATCTATTGGGAATGTGTGCACATGAGGCGTTTTACCAGATTAGTGGATGTTGACCATACGGGACATCCAAACAATTGTTTCATTTGCTCTGGGACCAGTTGCCAAATGCAAAAGGGTTCTCAATTTTTTCTGGGAAATTGAAACAATGGTAACATTGGATCCCGAGAGCACAGAGATTGTTGAAACAAACATGGTTGATATATGCTATCCACAAAGAGGTTCAATCTTAAAAATTGTCAGTAGAATACTACTCATATCATAGTTGATTGGAGTTCAGTGATTAGGCTGAACATTTGTTACAGGCTTTCAAGCAAGCTTTTTAAGCTAGAGAGAAAGATGAAGAAAACCATGACACATAGGAGGCAGCTTCTTAAGTGGTTAAACATGAAATGTAAGCAGACAATTTCCCAAATTCTCAGACAGATTGGATGAGGAAATAGCACAAAGAGCAAGAATCATTGAGAAAATTGCAAAAGACACCCCGCAATGGATGCAAGGTTCAAATGAAGAAATGGATGATCTATATGGTGATCCGAATGAAGGACATATAGCAATAGATAAGGTAGAACTATCATTAGAACAAGCAACTGAAAAAACAGCTGAGGTACAAGCCAATGTTTTGAAACTCAACACAGAGCAAAAAGCTGTGCATGACAAAATAAACCCAAAGTCATTAGCGGCCCGTTATGGGAGTTCCGTGAGGCAGAAAGGCGGGGCGGGAAGGGGCAGGATGGGGGGGGTTGTAAACACCGGAATGCGGATGATTGGAGGTAAGTAAACAATTAAATAAATAAAACAAATTTTGTAGCACCCACTGCAACGCATTTTGCGTTGCAGTGCATGCAGAGTTCATGATAAAAACGTATTGGTGCAGAGAAGAAACCAATTAGCAATGTTTAAGAATGCCATGATAGATTCTGAAGGCCAACTAATTGTAGAACTTACAGCAACCACGGCTCGTGGAGGGAGTTCCGGTGGGGCAGGCAGGTGGGGCGGGGGAGGGGCAGGGTGGGGGGTGATAAAGACTGGAGTATGGATGATTGCAGGTAAGTAACCAATTAAATTATTAAAA
This sequence comes from Lissotriton helveticus, assembly GCF_964261635.1. NCBI lineage: Eukaryota > Metazoa > Chordata > Amphibia > Caudata > Salamandridae > Lissotriton > Lissotriton helveticus. The sequence continues at coordinate 948,430,968 of NC_136068.1, forward strand.
CGAATTTCGTTCCGTGCCCTGCATCGCAAAATGCGTTTTGAGTGGGTAACTGGCTCTCACTCTATTCTCTTTCCAGGCTCCACTGGGTAAAGACTGTGCCTAGAAGGTCTAAAGTATTGTTATTTGTTCATAAAGAGACCTTCCCTGGTGACAAAACTGGCTGACCCAAGAATGAGGCCTCCAGCCTTGCAATAGCTTTGGTTGAAGAAAGACCCAGGGAAGGATGCAGTGGTGTTTTCAAGAGTCCATAAGCAGAAAATAGTCCTCTTATTATCCGGAGACAGTGTGCAGCCAAGAGAAGGAACATGTGTGGTGAGAATCTAAACCATATCTGAGAGCTTGTTCTGGATAACACCGAGAAGGAATGCGGGGCATGAGCTAAGCTCAAACAATTACACATATGAATATAAACAAATCTGCGAAGTACATCGAGATACAGCTGTGTCAATGACATAAACAAAGGACAGCATGTTAAACGCTAACGCTACAATGTGACATACCAGTGACAAGCATGCAGCACTGGAAAAGGAGCTTGTGACAGGGTAAAAAGAAGAAGAAAGGTAGGGCTTTCAGTGGAACGGATGCCTCTGGGTCTCGGGCCTGGGAGTAATTTAAAACTGACATCAAAATGTATCCCTAACAAATCAAATCAAATCAGGTGTTAGTTAAGCGCGACTACTCACCCGTAGTGTGGGGGGGGTTGCAGGTTCCAGTCCATCAAGAAGGGGGTCTGTCAAAGAGCCAGGTTTTGAGGTTTCTTGCGAAGATGGGGAGCGATGTTATCTGTCTGAGGTGGAGCAGAAGGTCGTTCCAGGCACTGGCCGCGCGGAAGGAGAATGAGCGGCCTCCCGATCTGGTCTTTCTGGTGCGGGGGACCACGGCGTAGGAGAGCTGGGCTGATCATAGGGTCCTTTTGGGGTGCGTGGAATTTGACTCGCCTGTTCAGGTATGCTGGTCCGGTGTCGCGGAGGTCCTTGTGAGCGAGGGTTAGCATCTTAAAGGTGACTCTAGCTTCTCTGGTGAGCCAGTGGAGTGTGCGCAGGTGCTGGGAGATGTGGCAGTGGCTTGGCAGGTTGAGGACCAGTCTTGCGGCGGCGTTTTGGATGTTCTGTAGCTTGCGGGTGAGGTTTTTGTTTATTTTGGCATAGAGTGCGTTGCCATAGTCGAGCCTGCTGGTGACAAGGGCTTGAGTGGTGGTCTTTCTGTGTTTGATGGGGATCCATTTGAAGGTCTTATGTAGGAGGCGGACCGTGTGGAAGCAGGAGGACGAGACTGAGTTGATGTGGTTGTCCATTTTGAGCTCTGAGTCCAGGATGATTCCCAGGTTGCGTGCGTGCGTGCGTGCGTGGTCCGTGGGGTGTGGGTGGGCTTCCGAGGGTGGGTGGCCACCAGGTGTCATTCAAGGTATCTGGGTTTGGGACCATGATGATTACTTCTGTTTTGCTTGTGTTTAGTTGTAGGCATCTGTTTTTCATCCATTTGGCGACAGCTTCCATGCCTTCTCGAAAGTTGTGTCTGGCGGTGTTGGGTTTGTTGGATAGGGAGAGCATGAGTTGGGTGTCGTCTGCATATGACACAATGTTGAGTCTGTAGGATCTGACGCTGGGGGCGAGCAGAGCCACGTAGACGTTGAAGAGCGCAGGGCTGAGGGAGGCCCCCTGGGGGACTCCGCAGTTAGTCTATATTCATGTTCTGTCAGCGATGTAGTCCCTGTTTGCATTTCATATGTTCTTCATAAACTTGCATTCACAAATGTTTGCTTTTTCCAGGACGTTGTGTTTCTGTAGTCATTTTTCACGCAGCAGAGTAATATTGTGTTTTGGATACTGTGAACTCAATTATTTCAAGGTGTTTGTACAAGCTCAGGCTGTAGGTGGGTGTTTGTAATTTGCCACTATTAAGAGCTCTAATGTTGAGCCTTAATACAGTGCGAGTTCATCACTGTGTCTGTGTGGGGGATATAGAGGGGTTCAAAATGCCTGTGCATGCAAATTCTAGGTCGATCAGGAAAAGAGCAATGGCGGTGTGCCAACTGTAATTGGGATTCTTTGCAAAAGTGTGTAAATGCGGTGCAAAGCTGTCCAAATATTGACAGGCAGCAAAATATAAGGAAATGCAGTGCTTACAGATAGATGAGGGCGTGCAATGCATGTGTGTAGGGGGAAGGTGAAGTGAAAGAAGTGCTAGGAGGTACATGCAAATGAGAGTGAAAGGAGGGTGCTGAAGAGGAAAGAGGCGTGGTGTGAGATATGCAGATGGAAGATTTCAGAAAGATGCAGGGAGCAAAAGGGCGTAGCTGTCTAACAGACTTCAGATGAACATTGTGTGAATGGAAGAAAAGGGTGATTGAAAACTTCGAAGACCAGAACCTCTTTCATGGACCTTAGTAATATTTAATTCACAGACTGATATTTTCCGAATTCGAACATTTTTAATTCTATTTATTCACAACAGAATCATTGTTGTTACTGATCTATCGGATACTGCTAACAAGTATAGGCAGAGTCAATAGGGTAGGCTTGTTTTTTGTACATCTTTTACTATTTGTTATGTTTGGCTGTAAAAATGGAAAGCTCACAAGGAGCCAACCAAATACTGATCCGGTGGCATGTTATACAAAGCAGAGGATTTTAGTTTACATACTTTACGCCACACCTTTCATTGCATACACCATATCCCTTGGAAAGAATTCTTAGTTTAAGCCTCTTTTTTTCAGTCCCCTTAATGCCCTGGAGAAAGGACAAAAGCAAGGCAGATGCTTGTGAGCAAGAAAGGACACACAAGGGCCCTATTCTTGGAACTTGCCAACAGCCGCGGCCCGTGCAGGTAAGAGCGGTGGGGCTGGGACGGGAGTTTTCAAAAGACGATGACGAGGGAAAATTATTTTTTTATTTCATTTTCCCTCATCGTCGTCTGTCTAAATCCCCCCGACCCTCACCCAGCCCCACCACTCTTACTCACACGGGCTGCGGCTGGTAGCCAAATACAGGGATGAGGCAAAGGACTGGAGAGAGCAAACATTTTTAACCGAGAATGCTGCACTTGCGCGGAGCCAGAGTCTCTGAGGAAGTAAACAAGGTTGGTGCCTTTGGCAGTGAGAGGTCAAGAAGAATGGAGTCCTCTTGCTCAGAGGCCAAGCCTAGTGAGACTCCATTGAAGTGCATGAGATCGAGAATTAATGTGTGTTAGCCAGTGGTGTTACAGCAAGTGAAACTCCTCAGAGGCACACTAGCATCCACTGACACTCCTCTGAGGTCAGAATTTAGTACACTTAAAAAACGTTAGGATTTTGCCATCAGAAGAATAAACTTTCCTAGGGAGTTAAAAAGAATTACAAAAAAATATTTATTATAAATGAAGCTTGCTGCTGAATAATTGTAAAATTCACTAATTTAAAAACAATGGCCAACCAATAAACTGAATTGGGATCACAGTATTTTATTATCCAAGTTTCTGGTATAGTTCAAAGTGTAAATAGTCAATTCTCTTTCCAGTGCCAAATGGCCAGAGGCGTTCTGCACACGTGAAATATGAAATATAACATTAAAACTGTAAACATTTCTACTTTCAAAGACACAATTATAGTCTGCAGAGGTCCAAATGTCTGTGTATGGCCATCGATAGTTGCACAGCAAAAACAACATATTCCATTAAAGGTTTGCCTTTCAGTCCTTCTATGTACTCCACCCATAGCCCCACTACAAGCACCACCCCTAGCCCACCATTCAGTGTGGCGAGTACCTGTACTTATTTCTCTTTTTAAAGCTTTGTAGACAGGGCATTTCGAAATGTGGCTTGTTACTTGAGGGACATCTAATAGAACGTGGTCTGCCCGACGGTGCATGCGTAGTACAGGTTTCCTGAAACACTTTTAGCAAACAGATCCTAAAAGCCCTGTCTGACACTCTACTCAGTCAGAAATCTTTATGTATCCCTTTTCCTTTCCAGTCAATAATGCTGTTTATTTCCCAGAACACGTACTTCCTTCCTCTTGATTACGGCTCACATTCAGACAGGACAAAGCGGGAATCAGCTTATTGCCTACATTTAAATTGTGGCTTTTTTCACACCCTCTTTGCATCTGAGTTACCATCATATTGTTGAACAAAAGCTGCCTCTGTGAGGCTGAATGAATGCAGTTAAATAATGAAATGGATCCGAAGCTGTGGCAGGCAGGGAAGGAGGCCAGGGTGAGATCCCGTAGGAGCGCTAAGGGAAAATAAACCTAAATTCGAGATTTGCAGACGGGTTTCTCCATCACAAATGTGACGGATAACCCATCCACCGTTCTCCGGTGCATTATGTGGAATGGCACCTGTAAAACGGCGGACGAGATATCCGCACGTTTGTGACAGAGTAACGAAACCCGGCGCAAATACACCACTCCACTGTAACTGGTTATTTATTTAAAAACAAAGGGGCTCATTTACAAGCCCCTTGTGTCACAATTAATATGGGGAAAAGTGATGTACCAGCGGCGCAAGGAGCTTGTAAATAAGGCACAAAGTACATTGAAGAAGCAATGTGTCAGGTACCTGGGATTTCAAATGAGAAATATGCCAAACTATTCCACTTGTTTAAAAACACTTCACGCCTAAAGAAGAAGTTGACGATACACTAGCAGAAGAAATGGAGATTGCGAATCACAGTACACTGTATATTAGCAGCACCAACAGGCAGAAGATGCCTGGGAGACCTAAAGACTTGTACTACTGAGTCACACCAGACTTTTGCCTGCAGTACCAGCCACCTTAGTGAGGGTCCATCAATCCCAGCATTCAGTTCTTCTAGGACAGATCGAGAAAGGCCATCCTAACCAGCCAGGTCACTTCTAGGCCTATGTCTGGCGACCAAGGTTTTTAAGACAAACCTCTCTAACTCACGTTTAGCCTTTCAGTATGAGTGGCCACTCCTTCAAGTGCTATGTTTCCCACCCCCCACCTTTTTTTTTACCCATTTGGGGGTCTTTTCTATAACTATGATCAGAGATTGAATTGAAAGACAAACAAATGCTAACTACAATCTTCACCACAAAACAAATTATTTGTAGCTCTCAGGGATTCTTTGCTCCCTTCCAAGAGGTGTAAACCCTTACTGAGTACCTCCATTAGGAGCAACATAACATATTGTAATACCATAACAGCTGAAATGCTCCAGGAAATCCAAACGTAGGAAAGCATTATCATTGTCAGTGACCTTGCTCCTTACTATTTTGACATTACCCTCCCCACATTTAACAACACAACACAGCAAAGTTACACACTCTTCACATTCTACACTCTCCCATCTTCAACCTTCACGGTTTACTTTCACTGTTGGCTTGAACACCTCTGTCACATTCACCAACAAGACATTCCTTTGGGAATTAAACCAGGTTACTTATTTTTGACCCTTTGTCCAGGAAAGTTTAGGGCATGAGAAGGTTCAATGATACCCTCCTAACATTAATATACTTGCTCATGTTATTTTCATGCTCTCTCTTTTTATCCCTTCTCACTAGATCATCATTCCTATTGTTGAAGCCACCATGTTTATCCATCAACACCGCAGAAAAAGAGTTTTCACAAGTTTCTTCCACTCTACATTTCAAATAGTTATAAACCAGTGCTTGCATTTAGTTAAGTACTATAAGACAACAATGTTCCTGCAAGTCCTTCCTCAGACCCATTCCAGACTTCATAGTCAAATTAATTGCCTCTTTGACTACTCTTTCGAACTCTTCAACTAGGCCATTTGCCTCTAAATGAATTGCAGACAATTTTTAGTCACAACTGTTCGAGTGTACCCTCCTGACAAAATACATCTTAGGAAACATTGAAGACCATATCTGTAGTGGCATTTCCTACATGACTAACTTGAGCCATTTCGTAAAATAATCCACTACTACTAAAGCAAAGGATTCACACCGAGGTCCCACTGCACATGATCCCTTTATATCTAATGCATCTTTCTCCACAGACCATCAGGCAACTCTAGAGAGGAAGCAGGAATTCTACAACCAGTAGCAGATGTATCACTTGCACTAAGTGCTACAAGGGCTCACCAACAATCAATCATGGCATTCATTCTAGTTCAACCCCAAAACTCTCTTGCTCTCCTTATTTTGCCAGACATCCAGAAATGTGCATCATGATACGACTCAATTATACTCTCCTACAATTCTTCCAAAGGTATCCGTTTCTCTGCTTTGTTCACAGTGTCATCAAAGTACATCACTTCATCTTTGACCTTCCCATACGTCTGGCAGATACTGTTTGGATAGCTTTCCTCAGGTCATTTATTCATTAAAAAAGGTTATGCCCCACAATGCTATGTGTTATGGAGCCTCTGATATCCAATAATCCTCCTTTAGTGCTTTTGAACCCAGACGTCTTACTTCTTCAACCACATCTTCATTTTTGCACGACAATTCACACAGAACGAAAGTTTAGTCAACCCAGGCAACCTGAATATTTAGGGCCTCATTGTAAGGATATTGTGCCGCTGGTGCATCACTTTTTTTGAGGCAAGGGAGCACAGTGTGCCTTTCCATATTTACAAGGCTACATGAAGTCAACCTGCATGAATTTTCATGGCCTTGTAAATATGGGCCCACTTTCACACATTACTCTGTGTGAAAGGGGCATTCCATGGGTGTTGCTGGATGTGTTCCCACGCAACAACCATGGAGCCTGATGCGTTCCCAGATTTACAAAGTTTTGCAATGCTGTGAATGCATCAGAATCCTATGCCTCCAGGGAAGGTGTAGACATGGCACAATTAGGAGAATTATTTTCTTCATGCTTGTTTTTTCCACTTTCTATGCATGCTACATTCTGCAGCACACATAGAAAGAGGAGAATGCCATCAATGATTGTAATCGTGCAGGTAGGGATCCCTTCCTGCACAAAAACAATCATCCTTGCAATGCAGGCATGCTGGCATCATGATGCAAAGGGGCCTGCACTGGTGAATGGCGCCAATTATGTGCCAGCGCAGGGTACTTGCTTTTAAAATGACGCAGCCCAGCACCGCAAAATGGCTTGTGGCACCGCGCTGCATCAGTTATTTTACAAGCCATACAGCTGGCGCTAAAAGAGAGACCTGTAACTGAAAAGCTGAATGATCCAACTACGCAATTAAATGATGACAACCACCAGGTGAAATTAAATAAATGAAATTAAAGCATTTGTATTGCACAGCACTTGCTCAGAAAAGAGCTTCAAGACACTATCAAATCCTAACATTCAGACACCAACCTTCCAACAGGTCAAAGAAAACATACTAAAGGTAAGCAATAATAAAATCATGTGTAAAAAGCCAGGGAACTATTTATCAAAAAGTCACGCAGGGCAGCAAGACTTGCTGCATTGTGCTGTGTGACAGCGCAAGGGAAGGAATGTTCCGTATCAACATAATATGGCACATTCCACATACAATGGTGCAAGGGTGCCTGTGTTTTAAGCTGCACCTTCCTGCACAAAACAATCCCCTGCGGCAGTTTCCTCTTTTTATGTGTACTGCAGAATGCAGCACACATAGAAAAAGGGAAAACGAGGAGAAATAAATATATTTCCCCTTGTTGAATATCACCTGTGAGAGACATAGCATTTTAAGCACATTCCCATGTCTACCACTTATGGTAAATCTGGGAATGTACTAAAAGCCATGGGTGTTGTGTAAGAACACCCACGCACCACCCATGGAACACCTCTCTGGACAGACTGATGCAACACCACAATTTTCACTATGTTGCATTTGGATTTATTAATCCGCTCAGTGCATACAATGTGGCCGTGTGCAGCCTAATACATCACATTTAGCAGTTATTTTGCGCTTGCACCCTTTTGTAACATGTAAAAGCAATGTACCTACTTGATAAATATTGCCCTAGGATTTTAAACTGTTCAAAATCAGAGATTGTTTAAAGGAAGCCTGCAGAGGTATGTTTCTCCAAAACGTGGCCCCAATAACCACTGCAGAAGAGCTGTGCACAACCATTGTACCACCAAGGTATACGCTGGGAACTCTTGTTCAATTATTGAGTCATTATTAAACACAGGACACGAAGCAAGTAATCCATAAAGCACTAACCGCCCCTCACTGCAATCCCTTTGCATTAATATATTCACAATTACAAATCTTTTTCCCACAACAAAAGGTTTAATATAAGGAATATTAACACTTCCTTGTATGATTTAACAAAAATATTAATTCGTTCCTTGCCTCCAAAAATATTTGCACTTCGTCTTCATTAATCAACCCAAAAGTGCTAAAATATTTTCACGGTCTGGAACAGTAGTACTTTAATATGATCATCTTTGGGCTGTATACATTCGTAGAAATCTCGTGACCTAAGTATTCCACACCATGTTTCAGAACCAGCACTTGTTCAGCTTAAACATAAGGCCCTCAACTTGTAAGCCCACTAGCACGTTTCTTAGGTTGGTGTTATGTTCTTCTTTGTCTTTGCAGAAGACCAAAATGTTGTCTGAAACCTTTAGCACATTTCACCTAAGAAACAGTAGTGGTGAGCCTGAAATGCATTCATTGATATTCATCCTCAGGCGTTTTGAATACTGTGAGATGTTTTGACTCATCTGACAATTCAGCTTGGTGGTATGCACCTATATGGTGAATAATAAAAAACACTTTACCCTTGAGGACTATGGACATCTTTTTCAGATATGGTTGTGGGAAGCTATCTAACCTTATGTCTTTCTTTAGCAAGTGTAAATCAAAACAAAGCCTGACCTCGCCGGAGCTTTTCAAAGTTATCGGTTTTATAATATCCTTTTATCACAATTCAGCCAAAGTCCTAAGCTTCCCCCTACAGGATAAGGAGTGGGGAAAGCGCGGACTAGCATAGGAAGCGCCTCCATTATGGCGGTCGCCCTAGTCCCCGGGAAGTAGGAAAGGGGGGGAGGCCGCGTCAGCAATGACACAGCACTCCCCCGCGTCGGAGCCAATTGGGTTTGGCTGGTTCTCCCATTTGAACCGGTAGCACTTCAGTGCTTCCGGCGCAACGTTCATCCGATGCCCAGCCAGGGGGGTCGGATCCGGCTTGTCTGGGCGCGCCCCCTTATAAGGGTGTGGTGGGGAGCAGAACAGTCTTGTGTTCCTGCTCCCTCCCCGCACGAGGCGCGTCACCGGGCCAGTAGCGGGCCCCATAACCTTTCCTTGTTTTTTGTTTTCGCAGGTATCCGATTGCGGAGCGACCTGCTGATTGTGGAGAGGCCAGGGCAGCGCGGGATCTCGTAGAGGTGCGGCAGTCCCATTTTTGCAACGTGGCGCAATACCGGATCGAAGCAGAACCCCAGAGCTTGTAGTGGCATGCACCAAAGGCTGCGGGGAGTTGCAGGTAGGCGCACCCGGTCTCCTGGTGCAAGTGGGTAAATCACGGTGGCAGGTTCTGGGGGAGGAAAGAAGTTTGTTTAAGCCTGGGTGCGCTCCCCCTTGAACACGAGCAAAGACTCGAGACTCAGCTTCGTAGCGTGTAGGGGACATCGTGTCTAACGCTCAATTTGTGGTTAAGCCTGGGCGCGCTCCCCCTTGACAACGAGCAAAGACGTGAGGCTCAGCTGTGCAGCGCGTGGGGTGCATCTTGATTAACGAGCAGGATTTTTTCTCGCCCTGTGGCGAAGTGTTTGCACTTCAGGGGACAGTGTCAAGGCAGCAGGATAATTTTGGACGCGTCAGTTTCTTGTTTAAATAGGGGAGCGTTCTGCAAAAGAACAGTGGTGTTAAGAGGTACCTCAAGCATTTGTGCATGCAGGTCAGGCTTTGTGATTTTTACAAAGGAGTGGTGATAGCTCACAGCACAATACGCTGGTACTACAAGAGGCTCTGGAAACATTACCTACTGTCAGGCAGGAGGCACTGCACAGGGAAACCTATGTTTTGTTTTCTTCCAACAGTTCTGTGCCACATCCTTGGTAGGACGTCACTCTTCCTTCCCTAGTCTGGAGAAGTGGTTGGCGAACATTGAAGGTACTTATTTGGCGGCCCTGGCTAGCCAGCAGTTCATCGCTTCTAGGAGCCATAGAGGGTTTCAGCGGGCGGCTCACCTGAGCCTACTGGGTTAGCCAGTAGGTCGTGGCTCTGGTTGCGTGGCTGCAGAGATTGACTGGAGGCTGCTACTGCTTGGAGGTAAGAGGTGACACGGTCATCTGTTGGTGGTACACGCGTGGTTAGGTTGCACACGGCCACGCTTATAAACAGGACACTCATTCGCCATGGCCCCTAAGGTGCGGCGGAATGAGAAGCGCTCACACACGGAGGTGATGCTAGAGACTTTAATGCAGCAAGTTCAGGCCATTGGGCAGACCCTTAACAGGTTACAAGATAAGGTGGAGGGAACAGATGCTCCTGAGTTGAGGCGTAAGCAACCTATTGTGCCACCATGAAATTATTCACCACCCCCCCAAAGCTGAATAGCGCAGACCCAATGGTAAGGGGACTGGGGGGAGCCCACAAGCACCTTCTGTCCCGGCAGTTACTCCAGGCAACGCGGTACCCCCAAGCCCAGCGGAAGGCCAAGCTATCCCGCCCGGTAAGGGGACTGGGGGACCCCACAAGCACCTTCTGTCCCGGCAGTTACTCCAGGCAACATGGTACCCCCGAGCCAAGCAGAGGGCCAAGCTATCCTGCCCGTGCCCCCTCAGGGGGACAGGCCCATGGGGCCCCTAGGGGGCCAAGCTCCAGTTCCTGTGCCACCGCAGGGGGAGGGAGTGGGTTATAACACACCAGCGCAGCCTGACATAGCAGCCAGCCTGGTGGCAGTACTGCCATGGCTAGAGACGGTGGGGAACTGGTCCCATACCGCGGGGGCATCCTCCGGGGGGGGGTGGGGGGGTTATGCGATCGAGAGGGCAAGGAAATTGTTGGCCGAATTGGGGGCAGGGAGGCCAAAGGAGGCCCTGGAAGTACTGGCGGGGAATGCAATGCCCCCGGCCTCAATCCCGGTTCCCAGTGACATAGTTGTCCTGATGGGGGCAGTACCCCCGGACACAACACCGGGCCCCAGTGGCAAAGGCATTCCGGTAACAATCAGCAACGGAAACGACCTGGAGGCAAATAAGATGGCTGATGCAACAGCACCAGAAAGTACAAGTGTTTCTTTAGCGCCACTGGGTTTGGGAGAGATGCACTCTGGGAGGGAATGTTTGGGCAGACCCCCCAGGATATTGCGGCATGGATTAGCAAATTTAGCGGCACAAATATGGAAATTAACGGCACAAATATGGAAATTTAGCGGCATTTTTGCGGTACTTTATTTTACTCATAATCATTCCTTTTTAGCCTGAAATCAATGGAAATGTTTTAGCAGAGTATTCCACTTTGCAATAGACATGTTTAAAGTATCTGCAGCTCTACGGAAGCACAGCTCAAGTCCTAACCTTTGGGAGGGAGCTGTATTTCTCCCTGGGATGTTCTAGTGCCCATGTATGCACCTCTGCCGGGGCACCGCCGCCTCCTGGATCCGTGAGGCCGGACACCTCTTCCTGAGGCACCCTAGGGCGCAGGGTCGTAGTGGCTGATCCAAATAAGTTAGACAGACTGTATAGGGAGGTCACCACCTGCTTGCCTGGTTCAGTCCTCATAAGTCGACTTGAGCATGCACCTAACACCCTGGTACTATTCCTTGTGCCGCTAATTTTTCTAATACATGCCGCATTATCCTGGGGGGTCTGACTAGAGGAGCAAATTGAAAGATCCGTAGAAACGTGAGCTGCAAAGCAAGCTGGTTTCAGTTCCCCCTTTGAAGGTGAAGACGTAATCATTAGCTCATCAAGATTCCATTTGTATGCAGGCAGAAGTGTTGTGATGGGAGCAAAAAATGTAAGAAATTCTGCCATGCATGGGGTGTTCCCCAGGAGTCACACCTTTGCCACAGAAAAGGGGCCCATCATATGTGAATTTTTCTTCAGCCTACCTTCTGTATTTTATCTTTTTCAGGCATTTAAGTTCAACTATAATTCTATACAAAATGTAGAAATTGACTATTCATAAAACATGTGTTACTGTTTAAAACTAGAAATCGTCTTCCTTGTGGGCTAAACCTATTCCTCTCACATCATTAAGCTCTTCGAAGTTTCCACAGGGTAGCAGGGGTAGTTTAGTTGTGGTCTTTTTGGACTCTGCACTTTTTCAAATTTATATCTATAGCGCAAATTCAACCCGAAGGTATTGATTGGAGCTTTACCTGAGTGCCCGTTACTTTACACAAGGACATATTCATGTTTGATTTGCCCAGAATCACAGGATGAAGAACCAACGCCGAGGCTCGAACCGAGTTCTCCAGTTCCAGAGTCAGCAGTTTTGACTGTTACGCCACATCCTGTCACCTTGCCTTACTCACTACAAGATGTGAAGTATGCAAGCGATGGTTTCCCTTGATTACAGTCACTGTAATCATAGGTCTGCGTCTTCCCCCTTTCTGGTTTTGAATATAATTTGAGTCATCTACATAGTATTTGATGTTTGAGTCTCCAAATAATGAAAAAAAACATGCTTGTGCACTGCCAATTCCTTGCATGCGATAAATATTGTGTTGCAGATCGTTTTATTTACACCATCCTTCAATAACATTTTGCCAGGTTTTTTTTTTTTTGTCACGAAGCACGTGGAATTCTATGCCCGGCTGCATCTCATGTATTCAATGCGACTAACAAACGCACGCAGTGTGAACAAGAAGTCTCAGGAATGTGTCATAAAGTAATGGCCGAAAATATAATTCAAATCCCAGGACATGCTGTTGTGCTCAGTATTGGCGAACTGGAGACATTCCCATAGAAATACGATATATTTTCTAGCATTGTTTAATCGCACATACACTAAACGAGTTTCAAATTCTTTTTCTGCTTTTCATGAACATACATTAACACGAGTGTTAGTTTAATACATCCTTACAGTGTGTGTGCGCGCGCATCTACCAGCTTAGGCTTTCACAGAAGTGGGCAGCTGCCTCGTTGAGTAACTTGATCCACTGAGAGACGGCTGCTGCGGCTTCTTCAAGATCAGAGGTCGGCACGAGTTCTAACAATAGTCGAAGCTTGTCTTGATGAAATGAGTACAGATGTTTAGGTCTCCTGGCGTTTAACAGCGCGTCAGCGCTGTGTCCGCCAGGAGATCTTTTGTCAGTGACTCTGCTTCCCAGGAGACAGCGTTGGCCGCGCGCATTGCCTCTTCAAGGAGGCTATTTGAGCGGGGCACGCGCTCGCGAACGCGCTCAGCTGCTGTCTCCCGGGAAGCTCTTTCACCAAACACGCATGCGCATACACAGACGCATACACAGACACACACACACACACACACACACACACACACACGCGCCCATGCACGCACGCACCCACACATACAGAGAACCTACCCCCGCTGTCGCATACACACACGCGTGCACACACACACCCACAAGTGCACCGAGCGCCCCCCCGCCCCCACTTACCGCCACTCCGGACTTCAGCCGCCACCGCTCCTCTCCTGGGCAGGCACTCCGTGGGCGCGGCTTCCAGCAGGAAACGGAAGTCCCGCCCCACGGTAGTTTTCCTCACGCGCACACGACCAGCTGGGGAGTACAGGAGCAGGTTCGCTGAGATGAAGTGCTGGCTGGGCGGCCAATATCTGCTGGTGGTAGGTCATATGTTGGGAATGGATCAGAACCAGTGTTCTTCACCTCCACGTTAGGTAATGTAATCCATGCAGCCTTTCTCGAACTGCGCTAAAACAGAAGTCAGATAATGTGCCCATCCATTTTCCGTATTATCATCGTTTTACTCCGTGAAGAGGCCCTCATTCCTAGTCCGGCACAATTGCTGATTCAGTGCAACAAGTCATGTGTACCCAGATCAAGAAACCAACTCTGCGTGCCTGCAGGCTTTGCCGCCATGATTCTCACTGGTAAACCTGGCGCAAATTACGTGGGCAGACGGTGTAAAAACCGAGTTTGCTCGAGTTGGAATGTGGGGAAAACAAGTGCAACTAATGTGCTATGCCCCAATTCTTAAATTCAAAAGTTGGAACGGTCTGCTCTCCAGCGTATTGCAAATGTGCACACTTGTGCCGACTAGGAATGAAAGGGCTATGATTGATTTAAAGTACCCTCTAGCATGTTTTGCTTTTCACCAGGGCTGCACTGCATGACACCGCTCTGTTGTTAATAAATGTGGTACGTTTCATAATTTTATGCACTGCAAAGAAAACGCAGCTTGTGTTTCCGCTCACCCAGACTCATTCAAACCATGCCAGCACAAATTACCCAGGAAAATCTACCACACAGGAGAGGCAGCGCCCAAAAACGGGGGAGGACTTAGGGCTCGGACGGAGACACATAGAATATGTCCCATTGCAGGGGGGACAGGAAACACACGGTTTCGTTTATTTTGGAAGGTTTGATTTACCTGGGCAGTGGCAAGGACAGGGTGAGGCACGCAAGCTGACAGGGACATATAAAACATAACGTCATACAGCTGTGACCATAGAGACAACAAGGGTGTAGTGGAGAGAACGGGAGGCAGGAAAGGCTAGAGGAAGATGGGCAGACATACAAAGAGACACAAAGAGAGAAGAGAGGCAGCTAGACAACGGGGGGGATGGACAGAGAAGGGAGAATGCTGAGCGAGGCTAAAATAGACAGAGACAGTGAGCGAGGCAATGCTTATGGAGACAGCCTGAAAAAATTTATGACAGTATACTGAGAGACGGGGCCGACACTACTGTATGTGTGACACCGACACTACTGTATGTGTGACTGGTGCAGAGAGAGACGCAAGGGGTGAACACAATTGAAAGAAAAGTGGTATTCAAGATAGGCAGGTAGCATGAACAGCAGCGATGGAGCAGAGCACGGCGAGGGCTGCTGTTCCGTTCTCCAAGGTACATGCATTTAACTATGAGTTTCTCACAGTACACAAGCTGCAGGCAGCAACGCTGGGAAACAGAGAAGCAATAATGCTCACTGTTTCCGAACTGTGGGCAATGCAGCTTATCCACAATCTTTGAGAAATTCCGAGTTAAAGGTACACATGACAGTGAAAGGGCTTAAATGAGGCGCCCAGCTGCGTCCGTCCCTAGCGCACACCTTCAAGACTCGGCCCCAGATGAGATGACATTTAACAGCGCCCATGCATGTATTTTTCACTTTTTCTGCCGCTGGCAGAGTACACATTTTGCATGAGCTGCATAAAACAATTCCCAAGGGAACTGTTTAGAAGGGATTACGTTGAAAACATTTGGAACATCTGTAGAGGAACTCTCTTGGTGTAAGCAGCTGCTCAGATGTTCCGCTTCCTGTTTTCTTTAATACCATTACTCCTCGGCACTCTGTGTAATTTGTGCAAAAAGGAAATAAGACGTCTCGTGAGAAATAACAAAGTCTGGGTCACTTGTCAGCCAGTTTCATAGAGAAGGCGTGAGTGACTGAGAGCCAGCTGCCCGCCGCCCACCACTTCAAAGCGTGTCTCTGCAGGTGGGGGTGCTTGCTACAGCCCTGGCGTTACTGTTAACTTTATTGTGAAGCTATGAGTCGGAGTTTTTCATTCACACCTGTTGATCCAGTGAATAGGCAAAGTCACATTTGCTGAAGTAGATTGTAAAGTTCTTTCAGGAACATCCTCTTGCATTACGACATTGCAGGCAGCAGGCCATGCAGGAGATGGTAGGGAAGTCACGTGACACAAATCATCTTTATACAACAATTCAGAGTTTGATAACAAATTAATGTAACACATTGTAATATACAATGCCAATAGCTCAAACTTTAATACTGGGAGACCTATTGCATTGTAAATGCTTGTTTTATAGAGGGCACTGAAATAATGAACTGGAGTGCCTTGTAAAAAAAAAAAGGATTGCATTTTTCAAATTTCGCGGGCAGTTTATTAAAAATCGCGGACTTTTTTCAAAACGGCCGATTTCGCGATTTTTTTGCAAATCGCGAAATCGCGAAATCCTGGAGGGTCTGTTTAGGGCGACATCTGTCTAAAGAGACCGAGGAAAAAATATGGAAGGGGGAATACGTCAACATGTTTTCCCTCCTGATTGACGAGGCAGAGAGGGAGGAGACCAGGAAGAACAAAGAATGGACACATCAAAAGGAATGGGCTAGCATTCTACTTAAATATAGGGTGGAAGAGAGCCTAGCGACTTGGATTCAGGGCTTTTCCACCTACATGGCTTTTATGCTGGAACGTTTTCCAGAAAAGGGGTCAGAAATGGCATGCTATCAGAGTAGGATCACCATCGTCCACGCGACTCAGGGTGGTGAAGGGTGGAAGTAATATGACAAAGATTTTAGGAGGGCGAAAGCTCAGGATCCAACATTGAGATGGGACCAGACTGACATGTTTATTCATTTGAAACATCTGGTGCAGGGCCCATCACACAATGGGCGGGGACCGGTATCTGACAGGGGGCGGTTTCAGCCCTTTAAGGCAAGCCCCGCCGGTAGCCCGGGGGGGAGTACAGCAAAAACAGGGAATGGAAAGAAAGGAGTCTGTTTTGATTTTAACAAGCGCTCTTGCAGTAGGGCACCCGGCACGTGTAAATTCAAGCATGCCTGTGGGTACTGTGGAAATGCATCCCACCCCGAGTCCAAATGCAACAAGAAGTCCAGGGACAAGGGGAGCAAGAAATAAGATTAGTGAGGAACTGTTAGGCAAGCCTAGATCCCCAGTTAACGTTAGCGCCATGATACCTTGGTTAGAGCTTTACAATTGTCCTGAAACAGCCAGGACGATTAGGGAAGGGTTTGTAGAAGGTTTTAGGATACCAGCACAGGGACACAGTGGGG
Organism: Lissotriton helveticus; assembly: GCF_964261635.1. NCBI lineage: Eukaryota > Metazoa > Chordata > Amphibia > Caudata > Salamandridae > Lissotriton > Lissotriton helveticus. Next base: position 948,447,736 of record NC_136068.1, read on the forward strand.
TGAACTACTGTAAGAACCAGCTGTCTGTCAGGTCCAACATGGACATAGCGAGGTCCAAAATACAGAAGGAATTAGGCATAGGGAGGGTGGCAGGACGACTTGAGGACATCCCAATGGCGGATTTTGTATTCTCACCCCTAGGGGTGGTCCCGACAAAGGCGCCAGGTGAATTCAGACTGTCCGCACCTAGGGGCAGCCCCGTGAACGATGCCATTGCAGACTCACTATGTAGTGTGAAATACGCATCTTTTGACCAGGCAGTGAATATGCTCAGAACACTAGGTCAGGGGGCTCTAGTAGCAAAATCGACATTGAGTCTGCTTTCCGGCTACTGCCGGTACATCCCTCTGATTTTAATCTGCTGGGTTTTCAGTTTCAGGGCAAGTACTACGTAGACAAGTGTATGCCAATGGGTTGCTCAGTGTCTTGTGCATATTTTGAGAGATTCAGCTCCTTTTTAGATTTTATATTAAGGAGAGACTCAGGCCATCAGTGGGTACTTCATTACCTGGACGACTTTCTTTTTCTGGGGGCACCAGGCTCTGGGGAATGTGCGGCAGCATTGGCAAAGTTTTGCTCCCTCATGCAGGAGTTTGGGGTGCCCTTGGCCCCCGGTAAGACAGTGGGTCCAAACACCACAATCAAATTCTTGAGCATTGAGCTGGATTCTGTTTCAGGGGGTGTCTAGACTACCAATCGACAAGGTCAGGGATTTTGGAGCCGTTTTACAACTCTGCCTTAACAAAGACAAGGTTACACTAAACCAGTTACAACAGGTGGTAGGGCAATTGAACTTTGCATTACGCATTATCCCAATGGCGCGCCCTTTCTCCCGCACCATCGCTCACGCCATGTCGGTTCTCAGGGAAAAACATCATCACACCAGGCTGTCCAGCGAGGTCAGGCAGGATATGCGGATTTGGAAAGAATTCCTGCGTGATTTTAATGGCAGAGTGGTTTGGCCTGGCCCTCCCATGTCCAGCCCGGAACTGGGCCTGATGACCGAAGCTGCAGGCAGTGAAGGCTTTGGGGCTATTTTGGGGTGTGACTGGGTGGCGCAGCGTTGGCCAGACTGGTGGAGAAGCTCTGGGCTCACCAGCAAAATAAGCTTCCTTGAGTTTTTTCCAATTCTGGTGGCACTGTCAGTTTGGGCGGATGCACTGAGGAAACAATCAGTGATATTCTGGTCTGACAACATGGCGCTAGTGGAATGCATCAACAGCCAATCTGCCAAATGTCCTATGCTACTGCGCCTGCTAAAGTAAATTGTGTTGCAATGCATGAATTTGAATGTACTTTTCAGAGCCAAACATGTCCCGGGGGTGCTGAATCACGCAGCTGACGCACTGTCTCGTTTTAAAATGCAGGCATTTAAGGCGCACATTCCAGAGGCGGGGGTCCACCTGACACCTTTTCCAGAACAGCTTTGGCAACTTGGTGCCCCAGAGTATCGCACCTCGTGGCAGCACGTCTAGCACCAAGAAGCAGGAGTGCCTACGAAGGGGTGTTTGGTTCTTTTTGTCTATTCTTAGGGGAACAATGGGAGCACAAGTGGCATGATCATGAATCAGTAGTGGCATATCTTGCTTTGATGTGGGAGCAGGGGCGCACAGTTGCAGGGGCAAGGAGGCATATTGCAGCCATATCATGTTTTGCAAAAATAAGTGGGAAGGGAGATCCCACTAAGAATTTCGTAGTGCGTCAGGCGCTAAAGGGATGGCAACGCTTGCAGGGACAGCAGCCGGATGTCAGGAGATCCATATAGTTGGAAACATTAGAGAAGCAAGTGGGGGCTCTACCACAGGTTTGTGTCTCTCCAGGCGAGACAGTCCTTTGTCAAGCTGCATTCTGCCTGGCATTTTAAGGCGCATTCAGGGTAAGCGAGCTGGTTGCGAAGAATAAGAAGGATTGGTCAGGTGGCTTGCAGGTAGGCCACGTAAAATTAGGGAAGGATTCAGTACTGATCTCCATCTTTAAGTCCAAAACAGACCAGGAAGGTAGGGGGGACAGTGTGGTTTTAAACAGGGCAGGGAATATGACATGCTGCCTGGTCTACAGGTTGGAGGCCTTCGTGGCCCTAAGAGCACAGGTCTTGGGAGGCCCTCTCTTGGTACATGGGGATGGGTTACCACTCACAGTATTCCAGTTCAAGAGAGTCATGCTTCTGGCATTAGAGAAGGCTGGTTTAGACACCACGGATTTCGGGACTCATTCCTTCAGGATAGGGGCAGCCAGTGAGGCAGCTGCAAGGGGGCTGGGTGGTGAACGCGTAAAGAGGATCGGTAGGTGGTCTTCCAACTGTTACAAGAGATATGTGCGCCTGGACATGCTTTAGCTCAGGTTGACTGTCATTGTTCTGAGCGCGATTTACTGTGCCCCTTCTTCCTGTGACTCAGAGATGGGGGGAGGGTTTGCACCAAAAGATTGTAATTTCGTGCAGTTGTAGTAGTCATATGTTGCATGCCGGCGTGGAAATGCATTTACCTTGGCTCTCTTTTTTCCACGTTACGTGCAGTTCCTTCATCCTGTGACTCAGGGGAGAGACCTGCATCCATTGACACTCACAAACCAAAGGAGTGACCAGGTGAACGTGGGACAGTGGACTCCGGGCAAACAGCGGAAATGGTGGCGCAAAGTTCACTCTTCGCACTGAGAAAATCAAGAGATTTGGGTGGTAGGACATTCATATGTTCGCTGTTCGAAGAATTTCTTTGCAGGATCTGTCAGGGATAGGGCCATTCAATCAGGGGCAGAGTTATAAGTTTTTGGACAGGGCGGTTTGTGCTTGGGTCAATTCAGGGAACTGACCGGCGATCTGGATCCTCCACCTAGAGGGCAATGATTTAGAACGACTAGGTAGGAAGGTCTTAGTGGAAAACCTGCTCACAGAGGTGGGTTGGCTAGCGAAACAGTGTCCATATTCGATAATAGCAGGGTCACACATGATCCCCAGGTTTCAGTGGAGGGGGAGCGACTCAGTTAGGGCGTTAAATCACACGGTAAAACAGATCAACGACAAATTTGATAAGTTATTCAGGACACCCAGACTAAGGTCCATAGGACAACGGTATATCAGGGGGGAGCAGTTCTTCCTACAGGACGGGGTGCACCTCTTGCATAAATGGAATCAGGCATTTATGGAGGACATCCTACCTTGGGTTGAGAGCATGAAGCGCAGTACGGGACCTTTTTAGTGAGTGAGGGGGAGGCCAGATAGTTGGTCAACTATGCTGGCCTGTGGCGGTAAGGTCAACATTGGTAAGCCTAGTCTATGGTCCTTAGCAGTCAGCACCATGTAACTCCAGGGGTAGTGACAGCTGATAAGTAGGCTCTTGGGGTGCGGGGGCCGGGGGAGTCATCCTTCCCAGTGGGCCTGGGGTCACCCCTGCACGCGCATGCACATCAAGGCGCAGATATGCAGAAGTCTGCAGCCCCCCTAAGGGAGTTCAAGGCACAGGGCGTAGGGGGGGCCTGGGGGAAAGTATCCGTCCAATAAGCTGTACCCCCTGCGCAACCTTGCTCCGGGAGTAGTATTGGTAGTACCCTGGGACTGGGGGGGAAGCTGCCAGATGTTGACTTTGCCGTAGGCTCTAGAGGGGACACGCAGAAAGTAAAGTCATGCATTGCTCGTTTTACGGTAGGAGTGCCTTCTGTATTAGACTGTGTTAAGGTTAGCCCTTGGAACAAAATGTGACTATCAATGTAACTGTACTTTCTGCGTAAAAATTTCTGTAATGAAAGGTTTTTAAATTGTTTTGTTAATTGTTAATAAATACGGCCGGGGGGGGTTACACCCCCCCTAATCCAAAGAACTTTATTAAAATCTTGGTGTGGTTTCCAATTCTGTGCGAATGGGGGGAGGGAGGGAGATATCCAGACCCCCAGAGCCTGTAGTGGGAAGAGGGGACCTAGGTAAGTACCAGACCATATGTTTCTTATGCATTATCTTACAGGTGTAGCATTATGCTCAAAATGATCCTTTGCATACATTCTTAAAATTTTCCCAACTGCTTGCTGAACGCACCTTGAAATTAATTCCCAAAACCCTCGTGGCTATGAATGGTCCCATCCATATCTATTCCTCTGTTTGCTATGTATACTGGAGGATCCGCGGTGGGGTGAAGCCTTATTCTGAGCTCCCCTTAGTGGGGCAATCCAGGACTGTCTTGCCTTTTTGCAGTAAAATATGCTTTCCCCTAGCCCTCCTCGATTTGAAATCATGATCCAACCACATGTAGCCAACCATTTTAGTCCTATGCCCTCAGTAATTCTAGGGCTTAAACCAGTACTTCTCATTTACCTCCATAGCCACCAGTCACCAAACTATTTATTATCTAAAATGGTGTAAGACCCAGTGGGATGTATCGAATGCAGACAGAATCCACCATCCTAGGTAGGATGAGTTCGATACACTTGTCCAATAACCTGTGCTCACCCCGTGGGTAGCTTGGCACAGAGCAGTCAGTCTTATCTTCAGGGTGAAGTTTAAAGTATTAGCACAATACCACCCTTGCAACACACTGAATACACTACAAAAAGACTCCACAATGTGTGTATTACGCACTGGTCTTTGTATCATACAGACATTGAAATCAAAATGACATACACATTAGATTTATGTTTTACTGTGATATGCATTTGTCGAACTTTCCCACTAGAAACAGAGCGGAATGAACATATATAGATACGAGTCATAGGTATTCACTTGCCCCATTACCCTTTCAACCTCGTAAGCAACATAACCCTATGTGTGTACTTCCCCGAGGTTTTCACGATCAAAGTGATCCCTCCCACATCAAAAGCAACAGAAACATATATGCAGGCTGTTCAGAGGTATTCCACTTTCTCGCTATCACATTAGCATAAAACATGACATGCCCAATATCGCATAACCCATACATTTGTAGTGGTCAAGAAATCACAGGTTTTGACTATGCTTCATGATCCTGCAACTCAGACACTTTGATTAGATTGTCGAGACCACCTAAACTGGAAGGAAACACTTACTTGGTTTTGTCCCTCCAGATTAGGCCTTCAGGCACCCAGTGGCACCTTCAGGAGAGCAGGATCACTATCCCCTCAGAGGCAAAAGACTGTAACACCGGGCATGAGCACCAACATCTTGTAAACCTCTTCCTTGATGCTGACCCTGACCTTGTCAGCTACCCTGTAGAATTTCTGCTTCATAGGTAGACTATCTCCAGTGTCCACATCATGGACTCACCAACTGGTAACAACTGGGGTTAGGGAGAACATGGAGGCTAACTTACCCAACACCTGGCGACAGTCCCTCTGCTGTTCTGGGGTCAGCGTGGGCGAGAGGACCACACCATCCACTGACCCATCTTGCTCCTTGGCTGCCGGGAGGTCAGGAAGAGAGTCACTTTCCTCTTCCATTCCAGCATCCGTAGCCAGGAGCATTGTCACATCAGACCTTTCAAAGTGGGGTTTGAGGCGGTTCACTTGTTAGACCCTCAGGGGTTGCCTGGGAGTCTGCAAATTAACCAGGTAGGTTACTTCGCTCTTGCGCTTCACCACCTCATATGGCTCAGTTCACTTGTCTTGGAGTGCACAAGGCTCCACTGGTGCCATCACCCACCCTTTCTGCCCAGGTTGAAATTCGACCAAAGTGGCATTCTGGTCATACCATCTTTTCATTTCTTCCTGTCTAGCTTCTAGATTCTCCTGAGTGAGCTTCCTGAAGCGTTGTGTCTGGTTGCAGAATGCCAGCATGTTGCTGAACACATACCAGAGGATTTCTCCCAACCCTCTTTCACCAGACTGAGAGGTCCTCTAACAGGGTGGCCATACAGAAGTTCAAAGGGACTGAACTCTAAGGACTTCTGAGGCACCTCCCGGTAGGCAAACAACAGGCATGGTAAAAAAGACGTCCCATTGCCGTCTCATGGGCTCCGGAAGGCCCATTATCATACCTTTCAGAGTTTGGTTGAACCTTTCACCCAACCCGTTTCCTTGAGGATGGTAAGGGGTGGTGAACTTATAAATTATCCCACACTTCTTCCAGAGAGACTTCATGTACCTAGAGATGAAGTTGGTATCCCGGTCAGAGATCACCGCTCTGGGGAACCCCACAGGGTTAAAGATCCCCATCAATGCACGGCCCACCACGGGTGCTGTGATTGTCCTGAGAGGGACAGCTTCCAGGTATCGGGTGGCATGGTTCACCAAGACCAGGATGAACCTGTGGCCTAAGGCTGTCTTGGGGTACAGTGGCCCCACAATGTCGATACCCACCCACTCGAAAGGGGTGCTCACCACAGGAAAGGGTTGGAGGGGTGCCTTGCATTTCCCGCCACTCTTGCCACTTGCTTGACATGTCTTACAAGTCCTACAAAAGGTACCGACATGCTTCTTCATCTGGGGCCAGTAGAAGTGGGTGACAAGCCTTTGGAAGGTCTTGTCTTGCCCCAGATGTCCTGCGAGAGGCACGTCATGAGCCAGACCCATTAGGAAGGCCCTGAAGCACTCGGTACCACCAGCACACGGGCTGCACAGGGTTCAGCGACCTTAGGCTCACTATAAAGTAACCCATGGTAAAGGAGATGATCCTTGGACTCTCCGCCTGCTGCCTTGTCTGCAGCTTGCTGACGAACACCAATGAGAGAAGGGCATTCCATCTGCGCCTTGCAGAACTCCTCCCTGGAGGGGCCACCTTCTTGCTGCCAATGGGTCAGCTCAGGTAGGTCCCCTAGTTCAGTCAGCTGTTCCACGGTAGGTTCCAGGGCATCCCCCTCAGGTTCTGCTCCTTTCCTGGGCCTTGGAAACGGCAGGGGCGGGTTTCCCACGCCCCCTGCCTCTTCTCTTCCTGGCAGGCACCTGGGCCACTGTTTCAGGCTCCAGGTCTGCTGAATCACCCCTACTGGCTGCCATGGACCGATCGGTCAGGCAGACCCAACATCTCCATATGAGCCTGGTGTTCAACCTCCTTCCACAGGGAACTCTCCAGGTCATTTCCTATCAGGCAGTCTACAGGCATGGATGGACTCACAACAACCGTCAAGAGACCTGAGACCCCCCTCCACTCAAATGGAACCCGCGCCATGTTGCAGAGGTGCACTGAGTTGTCAGCTGCAACTACTGGGTGAAGTACATTGGGAATGACCTGCTCTTCAGACACCCTCTAACACCTTACAGATGTCACACTGGCTCCGGTGTCTCTCAGAGCCTCCACCCTCTTCCCATTGACGGTCACCCACTGCCCATATTTCTTAGTGTTGTCGGGGAGATGGGTTTTCTGGACCATCTCTCGGTCTCCTAAAGAGACAAGGATCATTACTGCTGGTCCCTCCTCTTCACTAGAAATTAAATCCTCTCCCAAAGCTACACTAGGTTTCTTGGGGCAACTAGGGGCAATGTGTCCCACCTCATTGCAGTGATAGCAGGTAGGGGGACCTCTGTTGTCCTGCCTGTCCCTACGGGGCCAGGTTGGTCTAGGTTTGGGGGGTTGGGACTCCTTTCCCTGGGAACTGTTTTGGGGCCCTTGAGAGAACTCCTTTTGGTTACCCTTCTCCCCCCCACTCTTCTGCTGGGGACCCTGCCCACCTTTGGCTGTGGTACCCACAATTCTTCTGTGGACCCTGGTACTTGTCCAGCAATCCGCCTCCTTAGCAAGCTCAATGGGGTCCGTCAGTTTGCTGTCTAAAAGATGCTGGTGCAGCTCTGGAACACAAAGACTACTCAAGTGCTCCCAACTAAATAAATGTAACAACCCCTTATAATCAGTTACTTTGCTGCCCTTCATTCAACCTTCCAGTGCATGCGAGTACAGATTCACACACTCCATCCATGTCTCAGACTCTTTCTTCTTGGAGTTACTAAACTGTAGTCTATACCTGAGACATAGGGCCTCCTTCATATTGGGATAGGTCATGGTACCTGCTAATTCTAAGGTCTCTAGAGCACTCCTCCCAGAAGCCTCAAAATGTTTCCACAGGCCCGCCCCCCCCAATGATGTTCAGGCACACCGTTCATCCTCAAAGCAATCTCAATCTCATACGAGGTAAACCAGGCATAGATATCCTCACTCCTATTATAATTCTGTACCAAATCCTTGGGGATATATACTTTACCCCCGGCACTGGCTGTGCGCTGCCACCATTTGCCACCATTTGAACCAGACTCTGCCTGCTTGGCCTTGATATCCAGTTCTCTCATGCTCAACTCATGGGCCAAAAGCAATTTCTTTTCTTTCAGGGCACGGGCATTCTTTATCTCCTCCGCTGCCCTTTCTCTGTCTTTCTCTACTTCCAATTGCTTCATCTTTATCCTCATGACTTCCAATTCATGGTTTGTCACTCTTTGATTCTCCTCTAACTCTTCTGGAGTAAAACCCCTACTGGAATGGTTGCTGCCAGGCCTTGAGCCTGGGTTGCTCACAGGCAAATCTTGGGGTTGAAAACCATCCCTTCCACTTGCATCATTTCCATCTTGGGACTCCCACCAGGTCTTCAAGACCCTCTGCAGCTCATCCTTCCTAGAGCTGCTTTTCACAGGGCAAGCACGATCCTTGCAGAATTGTTTGAGCTGTTCAGCTTTGTATGACTACAGATCCTCAATGCAAAACTCCAATTCTGCTGGCTCACTTGTTGCCTTCCCATGCTGAGACATGATGCTTTGAAGAGATATTCAAAAATAGAACCAAAAATCAAAACACGGTATGTGGTTGTGTAGTGGTCTGCACTAAACTAGTGATGTACCCCAATCACTGTGGGTCAAGTGCAAATACAAGTTCAAATCCCACCGCTGCCACCAGTGTTAGATCTGGGGGTCTCTAGTTGGCAGAGGTAGGTACCAATGTCCAGATAGGGATCCTTGCTTCTAGTCAGCATAAGGGGGGATACACTCTTTAGATAACCCCTGCTCACCCCCTTGGTAGCTTGGCAAGAGCAGACAGGCTTATCAAAGGCAATGTGTAAAGTATTTGTACCAACACTCACAGTAACACAATGAAAACACCACAAATGGACTCCACACCAGTTTAGAAAAATAAAGTATCTTTATCTAAACTACAAAAGACCTAAATTACAAAAATCGAACATACACAGTTCAAGAATATGATTTTAAAAGAGTTCTAGGGTTTGCGTCAAAATAATCCACTTTTGCGTCACGTTTAGTCCAAAGTACCTGTAGATGCGATAAAAGTTTCAATTGAAAGCTGCAGCATTGAAAAACAAGCGATGCTTCACTCCTGAAAACCTGGGGAGGAGATGCGACAGCCCCGCTGGATGCAGTGGCCATGTTGCGACGAATCCGGTCTGTATGTGGAGGGTTGCGATACCTTGTATGGATTCCGGTGCGCAGGTTCGGTAGGTAGCGTCTCGCACATGCACGATGCGACGATTTTCGGGACGGTAACAATCGCAGGGGCGGCGGCGATGCGTGGCACAGCGTCGATCTTCTCCTCTCGCGGCCCCTTGATGCGATGGCTCTGCGATGATGTTCGCAGCAATGTGATGCAGTCCGCAAGCAAGTGGTGCGCCAATCTCACCCAGCGACGTCAGGCTCTGTGACGATACTGTGACGATACTCGCAGCGACAGGAATCTTTCCGCACCGGGGCGATGCGTTCCGCAAGCAAATGATGCGTCGGTTCTTGCAGCCACAACAGGGGCTGCGACGATCTCAATCTTCGCTGCGGAGGAAATTTCCTTGCACTGTCGACGAGGCGCTCCGCAAGCGAGCAATGCGTGAAAATTGCAGATCTTCTTTTCTTCTTGTCCAGCTCTCCAAACAGCAGGCACGGCTTCCAGAGGCCCCAAAATTGGATCAAGCATTCTAGGAAGGGCAGAACTCATTCAGGGGGAAACTGGGGGTGAAGTATTTTTGTTCCTGGGACTTCTTAACAGGAGGCCAGCTCTCCTCAGGCCCTTGGAGATCTCTTCAAGCAAGGGGACACAGCAACAGCAAAATCCTTACCCTCTCCTTGGCAGAAAAGCAGCTTCAGGTCAGCCCACAAAAACACAGCAGGACAGTCCTTCCTCTTCAGTCTTCCAGCTTTCTCCTCGGCAGAGGTTCCTTCTTGATTCCAGGATGATCTAATTTTCTGAGGTTGGGGCATCCCTTTTTATACCAGTCTTTCCTTTGTACTCTGAAGGCAGAGAGGCCTTGGCTTAGTCAGAACCAGTTCTGGTCAGTCCTGGAGCACTTTGTTTTCCTGGCTTCTTATTTCCTTTCGGAGAGAGGGGCAGGGTTGTCAGCCGCCCAGCAGGAGGTGAAGCCAGCATTTTGGAAGGCAGGCACAGCCCTATTCAGGCCCAGGTGCTATCCCCTCCCACCACTCAAGATGCAGATGCAGCTATTCAGCCTAGGGCTGACTTACTAGCCTCCTAGGGGCTCCCCAGACCCTGTCACTCACAAACCAGACAGTCAATTCACGAACAGGCCAAGGCACACGGAAAGGTCAGACAAGAGAACAGCCACTTTCTAAAAGTGCTGTTCTCAAACACAGGATTTAAAAAACATCCTTCATAAAAGATAGGTTATTAAATTCTGAGCTTAGGGATACTAGACTTTAATTTTAAATCTTGCTCCTATGGGAAGATATGCAGGTAAACATTATCAACAGCATTCCCCATTATAGCCTATGGACAAGATAGCCCTCTCAATAGTGAAAAACGAAATTGGCAGGATTTCACTATCTGGGCATGTTACCTACATCAGGACATGCACTACCTTTCACATACACTGCACCCTGCCCAGAAGGGTACCTTGGGCCACCCATAGGGGTGTCCAATTTGAACAGAAAGGGAAAGGTTAGGCATGGCCAGTGGGGACACTGGTCAGGTCAGCATGGCAGTTAGCAACTGCCCACTGGCACTGAGGTGGCAGGCCTGGGACACCATTTTAGAGCTACTTGTGTGGGTGGCACAACCAGTGCTGCAGGCCCACTAGTAGCATTGAAATCACCAGCCCTGGCAGACTTAGTACACTTTAGTAGGGACTTCCTGGTAACACAAATATACCAATCATGAATAACCAATCACAATAACAATTTACCTAGGGAGCACTTGCACTTTGACACTGATCAGCAGTGGCAAAGTGCCCAAAGCATCTAAACCAGCAAAAAACGAAATCCAGCACAGCGTCAAAAATACAGGAGGTAGAGGCAAAAAAGTCAGGGTAAACTACACCAAAGATGCCAAGTCTAACACTTCCAAATTGGAGAAATCTTTCCAATCAGGTGAAGGTGTGAACTACAGTTGTTCCAGGCAGCCATCCGGGGGTAAACGCAAGGCACACTCGGGTCAAATCATGATATTCTCAACAACAGAGTACCTTGTGGCGCGGGTCCGGGGAGACGGAGCCGGCAACCTTGAATGGAGGCTGCAATGTCAGGCACAGTCGTTCTCCTGATCTGGAGGTCGGAGACAGTCTAGGCTTCCAGCTCGGGTCCTGCGGGCTTGCAAATGTTCCCTCCCTAACACACCTCAGACATCATACGCTACAGAGTGTGAGCTAGCACAGATTTCCAATTGCAAGCATAGGTCCTTCAGACTCAGCAAACTTCCCCAGCACCCCTCGAACTCCTCACATTCTGACACCCCAAGTGGGCCACTGATCTTTACAAGTACACTCCTCTGCACAGTGTGATTGCGACATATGTCATTACGGTCTTTCTCCCAACCGACGATCACTTCTGCCTGTTTCCGTCACACCCTGTGGCATCCTTATGATCTTGTGGAAATGGGGAAATCCTTTCTGCCCCTTAGATCTTGTGGACAGGAGTCCAGCCAACCGGCCCTTGGAGAGTGCTTAGGGACCTAAGCAATGACAGTTGGCAATTAACTGCAGGCCAGCACCGTACAGGCAAAATCCACCAAGTGATAGCCCACTTCCTGGAGCACAACAAGCCCCAGACCACCACAAGTCTGCGAGTAATCCAGTTGCAGTCCCTTCTGCCTCAATGGTTCATCTTGTCGATGTCCCAGCGTCGAACCAGCGTAGTATGGTTCGAACACCAAAATGGTCTCTAAATCCTGAGGGCAAAGTCCCAGTAGTTATACCCACAATTTTGAGATGAGATCAGTTTCAAAAAGCCACCTTTGAAATGCACAGGCCCTCTCTAAACTGTGTCCTGTCTGCCATCCCACCCTGGGAGGCTTGACCAATATCTTTAGTGGGCCAGGACCCTGTCCCTTGGAATGCAGGTGCCAATTCCACATCCTCCAATCCATCTCAGGAAGGTCCCTCAGAGTCAGAGGCCTGCAGTTTCCCTTGAGCCCCTGGTTTATGGCCATCTTTCGGGAATGTACAGATGTAGTTATCCCCCCAGGCACCAAGATGTGGTTCGGAGACAGGCTGACAGGCACAAGCATAGAAATGCCCACTTTCCCAAAGTGTCATTTCTGCATTAGTGATGTTGAATCCACTCTTACTACCAGAGAGGTCTGTCATTACTAACTCATCGATATAAACAATATAATGCTACTCTTCTGCATGTATGATTTACTGCTCAATAGCCTTTCCTCTTATCTCCCATGTTAATTAATGTGAGAAGCAGGCCACACTGTACCGAACACATTATCAGGTGCCATTCACTACGAGTGCATGTAGTGCACATGCTCACATGTCCTGCTTCTTCCCAACACCGCACCCTGCCCCCAGGGAGTACTACGATGTAGCGAGATCCATGCAGAAACTTTGCAAATAGCTTTTGAAATGCCAAGCAAAGTAACAGTAACCAGCTCACACAGACTCGTCAAACTCTAGCCTGTTTGCACACTTGAAGAGCTACGTCCGTGGGTGGCACAACCAGTGCTTCAGGCCCACAGAGGAGCATTTGAGTTACATGCCCTAGGTATAGCTCTTACCCCTAGACAAGGGACTTACAGCGTACTCAAATAAGCCAAACATCTATACACCAATCACCAGTATGTATATGACAAGCACAGCACTTTCGCACTGAATGGCAATGTTAAAAGTGCTCAAAGCACTAAGGCTAGCAAATTGAGAAACACAAAAAAACAGGTGGAACAAAAGCAAAAAGCTGAGGGAAAGCTACCTAAAAAGGGCCATTTCTACCAAATGGTATACTAGGTGCATGGGTTTACCATCATATTGTAACCCCTTAATATTCATGAAAAAGTGAGACAGTTTTTTTTACTTCTATTCCCATGTGAACCTCTCTAACTCACTCATAAAAGCACACCCTCAATGATTGTTGATTCATCATTCATTGCGGATCTACATTTCAGCATTCCACTACAATCTCCAACACTCTTTCTAAATTCCCTCTTTTTTAGCATGGCTTTATCACAGTATACATTGTCTATAGCTTGCAGGTCTTAAAAAGAGCCACAACTATAATAATTAGTTTTTTTTTTTGCTAGGTTGGTTATTGACCCACTGGGCTCACAAATGAATTTTCCTTATTCCTGTTACCCCCACTTACACAAGAAACTATGGGGCATATTATCAAGGGGGTTTATCTCCGCTTTTTTGGCTTTAAAAGCCAAGAAAGCGGAGATAAAATTATCTCCCTATTACCTAGCTGTCGCTAACACCAGTTAGTGACCTCTAGTAGGAGATAGCAACCATCTTGGGCCCTACTGTGCATGTCAGTGATATTTATCACTAATGACATGCAAAGTGGGCGTGCCAAGATGTTAGCGACTGGAAACAGTCGCTAACATCGCTATCTCCTATTACCAACTTTTGGAGATATTCGCGCTAAGTGCGAATATCTCCAAAAGCTAACACCTGCCCTGAGCAGTTCTTAGCCATGTTATCCAATGGGAGGTGGATAACATGGCTAAGAGCATTAGCTTGGTAATGCATGAATATCGCTGACTTTTCAGCAATATTCATGCATTGCGGCCATTTTTTATCGCATTTGCGATAAACCTTGATAATAGCAAGGTTTATCTGCGATAATTTCTGACGATGCTTAGCGGTAAAAAAATCGTTGCTAAGCATTGTTAGCGATAAATATCGCTTAACGTTGGTAATATGCCCCTATATATTTATCAGTAGTGGTCTCCTTGCAAACCTACATTTTTAAAAATGTTTTATACTCCTAGCTACACTTATACGAATTAAAGCTAATTATTTGAACCAGCCCATTATATTCCTGAATATTCTTGGATTGAGGTGCCATTCACAAGTGATCATGTGATGCCTGTTCATTTTTTATAAATCCAAAACATTGGCTCTCAATACAGCTACATATTTGATTCTCACTTCCTTCGATTCTAGGAATGACATTTACATTCCCCTTGTCTAGTAGCTGTTTAACAGTCACCTGAAAAACACCCATATTCATAAAATGTTTCCAGAATTGGCAAATTATTCAATTCCATTAACCCAATTGCTCTAAGACAATGTTTTATCAATGGTCACTGTCTCTGAGGTGAACATTCAACTACTTCATGGACCTCAATATATGCCCTAAATATGTTCAACCACATTTCCCACTCAGACAGTGTGATAGAAAGGGTGTGGTAGAGGAAGGTTAGACATTTCGAATAAAGAGGAAGGCCAGACATTTCGGATAAAGACCTTAGAATTCACTGATAGGGTATCCTAGAACAACCAGAGAATTGTATGAACAACACAAATGTTTTTTCTTCTTTTAAAGAAATAATAATAATAAGCTAACACAGTGCTCTTGGCTCTAGCACAAAGTCTTACCCTTAATGGCCTAAAACCCTACAATGTGTAAAAATAAGTCTCTGTAAAATGTCAAACAGGACTCCACCTCAGCATTACTAGCTTTTTACAATACTGCTTCCAGATCAACTGCATCCATCACAATTCTCTCTGTGGCCCACAAACGTTCAACCACACAGAAGGTCCTAGGACATCCTCATCGCTCAACATGATGGGGTATCCCAAACTGGCCCAAATTCAGGTCTTCCAGAATCAGGTGGGAAACTCTGCTTGCACTTCAACAAAAGCATGTCACCAAGATTCGCCTCCTGGACCACATGGGATGTGGTGTCACACTCAGTCACTCCCAGCACTTAATTTGTAAAAGAATAGGTACTGGAGGGTCCAAAGTTTTGATCGGAAGCTGGCATCAGCACTATCAAAGTTAGGGAAGGGGCGGCTCCTGGGCGGAAGAGTGTTGCCCAACTGCTTTCTGGCAGTGCGAGAAGCAGAAACATAAAATGGTATTATGAATACCATTTTATGTTTCTCCTTCTCGCACTGTGAGAAAGCAGAAGGGTTGGGTTGGGAACGGGCGGGTGGGCGTTCCTCCTCCAGGCAGGAGTGCTTTGCCCACTGTTTGTGGGCATCAACTGTTTTGTTGGCCCC
Organism: Lissotriton helveticus; assembly: GCF_964261635.1. Lineage (NCBI taxonomy): Eukaryota > Metazoa > Chordata > Amphibia > Caudata > Salamandridae > Lissotriton > Lissotriton helveticus. Next base: position 948,463,011 of record NC_136068.1, read on the forward strand.
AGGGACGACCAAACCAGTCATGCACACTCTCCCGTTTTCTCCATGTAGGCTGCACGCAGCCTGCAGTGGGCCTGCAGCACTAATTGTGGCACCCACATAAGTAGCCTTACAAAGGGAACTCAAGCCTGCCATTGCAGTGCCTGCGAGCAGTTGGTAAACTGTCAAATTATTCTGTCAAGTGCGCCCACTTGCCAGACCTTACCCTTCCCTTTCTATGCACATCAGACATCCCTATGGTAGGTCCAGGGTGCCCCCTGAGCAGGGTGCAGTGCATGTGAATGGTAGGACATGTACCAAGGTGTGTACCAAATCCTGACAGTGAAATAATCTCCATTTCGTTTTTCACTGTTCGAAGGCAATCTTGCCCATAGGATGGAATGGAAAGGCTGTGTAATATGTTTTCCAGCCTATCTTCCCAAAGGCTTAAGATGGAGAGGTGACGTTTAGTAGGCCCGACCTCACAATGTAATAACACATATTTTTATGAAGGTTGTTTTTGCATTGTGTGTTTAGAAGCCACTCTTTTAGAAGTGGCTGGGTTGTTGTGCTCTAACATTTCTGTGTGTCCCTGCCTGGTTGTGGATTGACTGTCTTGATTTGAAAGCAATAGGATCTGGGGAATGTCTTGACCCAGGGGAGGACGTGAGACAGCAACAGGCTGACCTGCATCTGGAGTGTAGGTGGATGAGTAGCCCCTAGAGTTGAAGAGGCCTGGGTTGCAGCTATAAAACATTTGTCCCATCTCCTTCTGAGTGATTGAGAATCCAGACCCCCACTTACATAAGGATGAAGATGTCACTGGCAAGGAGGCACCCGGAACTGGTTTGAATAGGGGTCAGTGTCCCCTGCACACAAAGACTTCAAAGCCATTGAGGGAGATAACTATGAGAGCTGAAGCCCCTGAACTTTGGAGAATGGCTTGATCAAGATTGAACAAGACTGCAGCTACTTCGTGGTCAAAAGGAACCTTTGCCAAGGAAGAAACAACTGAAGAGACTGAAGGAAAAGACTGGCCCTTGCTGTGTGTTCTGGGGCTGGTCTGTAGTTTGCTGCTTTAACCAAGGAAAAGCTAAAGGGACTTTGCTGTGTGCTGTGTCCCCATGCTTAAAAAACTTTGCTGTGCTGTGTCCTGAAGTAACTTATTCCCAAGGGCCCGAGGTGAGCTGGCTCCCTGTTGCGGAAACACAGGAACAGAAAAGTTTCCAAGAGAGTCTGACTGGCGCTGTGTGTGCATTCTTGTTGCAGCCTGAGACCCTCGTAAGGTGTGCCCTGTGATTGTGGGCACCTGGAGTCCAAGCAAGGATCAGCGACGCGGTGTACGTGTGCTTTATGCAGCCTGAACCCCTTTGTGAGGATTGGCCAGTTATCGTGTGCACCGGAATCCAAGTGAGTCTCATCGATGCTGTGTGCGTGTGCTTTTTACGCCGTAAGACCTTCATGAGGATTTGCCTTGTTATTGTGCACCCGGAGTTAAAGTGAGTCTCAGCGATGCTGTGTGCATGATCTTGGTGCAGCCTGAGAACTTCATGTGGAGTGCCCGGTGATCGTGCACCCGAAGCTCAAGGACGTCTCGGCAGCGCTGTGTGTGTGCCCTGTGGCAGCCTGAGAGCTTCGTAACTGTAGCGGCCCGGACCGGCAGCCCCGGATGAGCTGAGCCGCCGGCCGAGCTCGCCGTTGCCAATTCACAAAGATTGCATTGGAGGCCTGGCCGCTGGACCAGGAGAGGAGAGTGGGTTTGCATCCCCCAGGTAACGTGTGTCGACTCCTGGGGCGGGTGCGGGCTTGGAGGGAGAAGCTCTCTGCCTCTCTCTCATTCTGCAGCGCGAGCCTCTGCTTTGGCTCGTATTGTGGCCTGTATTGCCAAGGGAATGGCAGTACCGGGGCAGGAGTGCAGAGCTGCACTTTTGATTACACCATACACTTGTTGGGGGCAACTTTTGAGAGGCAAGTCAGAAGGAGTGGTGGAGAGAGCGTCTAAAGCACCGTAATCGGTGCCTGAGTGTATACACATTTTTCCATTTCTGCATAACGGAATACCTGACTGTCGTATTACACATTGCATCATTTCTGCATAACAGAGTACCTGATTAGAGTATTATGCATTGCATTATTCCTGCATACCGAACTACCTGATTAGTGTATGACACATGCCATTATTTCTGCATGACGAACTACCTGATTGTCGTATGATGCATTGCATTGTTTCTGCTTTCCGAACTACCTGATTAGTGTATTACGCATTGTATTATTCATTCCTGCATAACGAACTACCTGATTAGTGTATTATGCATTCCCTTATTTCTGCATAACTACGTACCTGCTGGTTGTATTACGCATTGCCTTATTTTTACTTTGCAAAGTACCTGATTGTTGCGATACGCATTGCATTCTTTTTACATTGCAGAATATCTGATTGCTGTGTTACGCCTTGCATTATTTTTACATTGCAAAAGTGCCTGATTTTAGCATTGCGAACTGTAGAACATGATATTAGGGTTACAGGAGAATGTGTAGAAGAGCTCATTAATATCGCCAGAAGTTACAAGGGCTGGCTGGCCTAACAACCGGCCAGGAGAAATAGTAAACAAACTCATATGTTGGATTTATATTGTGTGGTCTTATCGTATATCTTTTTATATACCATTTTCTACTCATTTTTATAAATCTCGTGTGGAGTCTATTTGTCGTAGCATCATTGGGTTGCTGTGAGCGTGGTTTCAAATACTTTACACATTTGCCTTGAAGATAAGCCTGGCTACTCGTGCAAGCTACCAAGGGGGTGAGCGGGGCTGTCTCAGAAGGTGACCTTCCTTTCCCTGATGTGAAACAGCAGGTGCCTATTTGGCCTAAGGTACCTACCTCAGCCAACCAGAGATCCCGGGTCTAATAAAAAGCATACAAGTTTTGAGACTTTCAGCCTTCTTTATCTACTGAAGGAAGGCCTATCAGCCTGCCAGCGGGATGGTAGAGGGCCGTTGCAGAGGAAACACTAGGCCCATACGAGTAACTGTTTCCTCTCTGATTCTATAGTTCACCCACAGAGGCAATGGTCCTCCTTTCTTTGTCGTAGTGAGTGGTGAGAAAACAGGGTGTTCCACTGTCGGCTACCGAATGAGGGCCGATAATTGGCAGCCAACTTACTCACAAATTAGAGAGCAGGTTCAAATATATTACCCTCAAAACCATGACATAAAAATAGAGGATTGCAACTGGAAAACTGAACCTCCTAAAGAAGTTCTCTCTGACAAGAATCATACAAACCAATCACTATGTTGTGGCTACACAAAAAAAGAGCAAAATAACCTGATATTTTGAGAAAAATCTATGACGTTCTCTGTCGTGCATTAACAAATCAGATAATGATAAGTTCAGTTTCTGTGGAAAGAACATTAAGACATAACAAACGATAGACAAAATTAAATTATTTGATTATTGTATTAAAGATCCAAAATTAACGCAATATTTTAATAAGCTTTATCATAAATGTAACAGCATGAAATATAAAACCATACATCTAGTCAAAGTATATTCATTTCTAAATAAATGAATCCGTAAAGAGGATGTTTTAGAATTAATAATTTCTACCAACAAAGGCAGGAGGATGGTTCACAAGAGCTCTCTTAGCATGGGCAAAAGGATCAAGTTAGAGTCCACTAAGTAAAAGTCCATGGGCAAAGGGAATGGAGCACAAATCAGGAAAGTTCGAATCTGGTCTCTCCCCCGCCACCTCCAAATTGTCCAGCAAGCAGGTTCATCAGCATAAGGAAAAAGGCTAGGGGCAGGCAGTCGACAATCAAGGAGAGAGGGAATGAAAAAAAGCCTCCCTCCTCCTAGAAAAGTCACTTTTATACTCCATATTGTGAGTTTGTGATATCAGTAGTCACCATAACATGGTTTGATCCATTGACGTCCTCAGGGCGGACAAGGGGCACATTTGCCCCCGTGGAATTTTCATTTGCCCTTTAAAAAAAATTCAAGATGGTGGTGCTGTTTGGAAAGGGTTGGAGGATAAATGCTGTTAAAATGATGCCCACCTAAAAAAAGTTTTGCGTATGATCTGTTCATCATGTGATTGTTCTTCAGTACTACAGGTACAAATTGATACTCGAGCAAACTTTCTCATGTTCATCATTTGAAATGACTGTCCATTCCGTTCTCACAGGTTAGTTGACAAAGAGATTATTTACTTTTTTGCTCTCACGATTCTTGTCCAAATATCAGGTTCCCATCAATTGACACACAAAGAAAGACTGAAAATGTCTCTTGTCTCTTAAAGAATGTCACTTGAACAGAACATATAAAGCAACATTTGAAGAAATGTATTAAAGGTCCATTACATCAGACTAGGAAATAATGCCTACAGAAAAAGGTCAATTCAAATGTTTTTTAAAGTTAGCATTTTCTTTTTTAGTAAAAGAAACTCCTAATTATATTTGAGTATAATGAAAAAGTCAAACATATCCTATATGACAATACTTATAAAGTTGCTGGTGATCATTACACAAAAATATTCAACTCTAATTATGGCCTACTAAAAAAAATTTAAAAAGGTTTCTCCATGTAAACTACTTTTGAAAATCATTAAAATAAAACATTTCTATGGTTAGAAGATCTTTATAATCTTAACCACATATACTGAAAGTTTCCATTATATAGCACATTTCATACATGAATTGCACCACTTTCAAATTTGTTATGTTGCTCCTACAATGAATTCTAAAGAAATACTAAGTTTCATGATGATTTTGTTAATTTTATAAGATAGTCATTTAATAAACATGTAGAATTCATTATTTTACTAATCCTACTGTTTCTACCAATTCAAGCTCTATTTTATGTTGCTGGTACTTCAACTTTTCTCAGTTTCAGTGTCGTTTTTCTGAGGGAACATTTGTGTTTTTGTTGTCAAGACTGGTTTATGTGTTGTGAAAAGCATGATCAGCTTTTACACTGCATCACAGCTACCCACTATATTTATAGCTTCCCACCTGCCTGGTGGGGATGTCGTTGCTGTGGAAGGAGCCTTTAACAGCAGTAAATGCTTATAGAGGGGTGCCTAGTTTAAAATGCACACTCAGCAAACTTTTTTGTTTTGCAATAAACAAACTTCTAAAGCGAGAATGTAGTTTTTGAAAACTAAAACAATGGTCGACTGGAAGGGAGCCGTTCCCTGCAAGTGAAGGACATTAAACGTGTATGAATATAAATAGAGCTGGGAACCTTTGGAGGGATTAGATAAATATAATTTACTGCTTTCCTTCTGCTCAGGCAATTCCTAAATAAACCCCTTTGACATGGGTCCCAATGTCCAGAAAAAAGTGTTACAGAGAAATGTTGCATTCCCTTTCCTGAAGAAGGATTCTTGAATTGATTGATGAGGTTAGGAGGAATAGAAAGGGTTGGAAAGATGATAATCATTCACGGATGTCGACATTTCTACATAATCATTCCAAATTGTTTCATCAGAGCCTTGGTAGAAGGAAAAGAATTGGCCACCTCTTACACAACACTCACCACCCCCCCTACCCAGTCCGCTATACAGGTAATCACCGGTCCCAGAAACGAACATCCCATACGCAAACCTCCTAGACCCCCGATCGCCCTCATCACCATTCCCACCGAACCCATGAAAAAAGAAGCTCCCCACACCAACTGCTTGCTCATAAATTGCAGATCCGCCACCAGACACTCGACCGAACTAGCTGAGACCATCCTCAACCACAGCATAGACCTAGCATTCATCACTGAGACCTGGCTAGACGACTCCTCCCCACCTATCCTAGATATGCTGGTCCCTCCAGGCTATTCCATCATCAACAAAAATAGGAAGGACCAAAAAAAAAGGTGGAGGTGTGGCAATTATCCACAACAACAACCTTTCAGTGGTCGAATGCGACGCCTTCAACTACAACGCCTTCGAATGCCTTACAACCAATATCAAAACCACTGACAACAACCTACTGCAATGCCACCTAATATATCATCCCCCAGGCAACAACACTATATTCACAGAACAACTCTCAAACCTAATCGCCAACTGCTCCCTCAAAGAGTCCAACACCATCATTCTAGGGGATCTTAATCTGCATTGGAACAACGAGAACAATGCCACTATAAAATCACTAAACGAACTTCTCCACGCAAACAACCTCTCTCAGCACTGCTCAAAAGAGACCCACAACAAAGGGGCAACACTGGACGCCATCATCGCCAGGAATGATGCAATCTCTATTGAACACATCCTCCCGGTAGATTAGTCTGACCACCACCTAATCCTATTCCACCTCACTCAACAGTTCCAGTCCCACCCCACAAGCACAGCCCCCAGCACTTGGTCCAGGAGTCTATCACAAATCAACCCAAAAGAACTAGAAGAAAAAATAGCCTCCTCCATGCCGAGCCACACAGAAGCCTCTCAACTATCGAACTCATCTCTCACTACAACTCCACCACATCCGCCATCCTAGACCAACTGGCACCTCTAAAACTAAAAAGACCCAGGAACATTCCATCGAGAACCTGGTTTAACAAAGACATCAACGAGGAAAGGAGACTCCTCAGAGCCACAGAACGACATTGGAGAAAAAAAACCTCCTGTAGCCGTCGCGAGGAACTCAGAGCAGTAAGAAGAAGGTACAAGAACCACATCAACAATGAAAAAACAAACTTCTTCTGCAATACGCTAGAACAGGCAAAAAACAGACCTAGAGAACTCTTTGAGATCATCAAAAAACAAACCTCCAAGCCATCCACCGTCCATGCTCAACCCTCCAAAACGCTATGTGACAACTTCGTCTCCTTCTTCAATGAAAAAATAGCCAAGATCGAACTATCCCTAGACATCAGCCCTACCCCGACCATCAACACCAACCTAACTACAACATTCACCACCGCTGGAGACACAACCTCTACTGCCTGGTCCTCTTTCGACCTCGTCCAAGAAGCCGAGATCCTCAACCTGATCTCATCCTCCAAACCCTCCTCCCATAACCTTGATCCCATCCCCGCCCAAATGGCCAAAGTCCTCAAACTCATCCTTGCCCCACTTTGGTGTAAAATCATTAACAGCTCCCTAAAATCTGGCATCATCCCGGACTGCCTTAAAGTTGGCCAGGTCACTCCCCTCCTGAAGAACCAGGTCTGGATCCCAACGACCGTAACAATTTCAGACCAGTCTCAAGTCTACCCTTCCTAGCCAAAATCCTAGAAAAATGCGTACTACGACAACTCAACAACCAGCTCGACAGCATCAACTTGCTTGATCAAAACCAATCAGGCTTCAGAAAAGGCTACAGCACCGAAACCGCAATCCTGAACATAGTAGATGACATCCGCAACTCCCTTGACTCGGATCAATGCTGCCTACTCATCCTTCTTGACCTGTCAGCGGCGTTTGACACGGTTGACCACAAGCTCCTCATCGAGGCCCTCAAAGAACGAGTAGGCGCGGAGGACATGGTCCTGAAATGGTTGGTCTCCTTCTTTCAGAACCGCCTCCAAAGAGTAAAAATAAAATCCTTCACATCAGACCCTATCCCCGTGACCAGAGGGGTCCCCCAAGGATCCGTCCTTTCCCCCCAACTGTTCAACATATACATGGTTCCCCTCACCATCATACTGAAGAAAGCTGACATCCCTTTCCATCTATACGCGGACGACACTCAGATCTACATAGAAACCACTTCCTATAACGACATCCTAAGGCTCAACAACACTCTAAATGAAATCCAAGAATGGCTAGGGACGAATAACCTCAAATTAAACCAAGGAAAAACCGAGATCCTCCTCATCTCCAACAAAGATGACAACCCCAAATTGACTGAATGGATGAAAGCACTTGACGCTCCCAAAGGAAATCTCACCCTGACCAACACAGTAAAATCACTTGGAATCACCCTAGATCACAAAATAACTATGTCAAACCACATCAAGAACTCCGCGAAAAGCGCCTTCCTTAATCTGAAGCTCCTCAATAAAAATCAAACCACACATCCCGCAAAAAGATCTCCAACAAGCCACCCAAGCATTGGTCCTATCCAGACTGGACTATGGGATCGCAACACTATCCGGCACAGCCATTATCCCACCTAGCGCCACTGAAAACCACCCTCAATGCAGCAGCCAGAATGGTCTCAGGTGCAAGGAAATTTGACCACATATCCCCCGCACTCAAAGATTTTAAATGGCTTCCAGTGGAAATGCGCGCAAACTTCAGAACGGCTTGTCTCACACACAAAGCCCTACACACAGGAAAACCGGAATATCTAGCCTCCAAGCTCAAGAAAGCGGGTCAATCCAGAAACCTCAGAAGTTCAAACTCCCTACTACTCATCCCCTTGAAAACCTGGAAACAAAAAACCGCCAGCCGCTCCTTTGCCGGCAACGCACCAAAAATCTGGAACTGCATCCCAGTGGGCATCAGAACCACCCCTTCCTTTCCCGAATTCAAGAGAAGACTAAAAATCCTCTACCTCAACCGCGCATTCCCGAACTCTTCCTCAATAGCGCAACCTGGAACTCGGACTACCTCAACAACTCTACCTCAAAACCGCCCCACAAGCGGAAGACCACTGAGCTAACCGCTGACCATGTATGTACACTGTTTGCTGTATGCTGCACTATTTTCCGCACCTGTTTCTACCTGACTGAACTGCTCACGGAGATTTATCCACAGGGAAGGCCACAGGGAAGGACGATGTGGGATTTCCTGCGTTTGGATAGCGCTCGTGTCTCTGTGTGGGGTGTGCTTTGGGACAAGGATTTGGAGTGCTGCATACGCAGAGGGACTGCGAGGACCAGCAGGCTCTCTGCTCCACACCTGCTGCCTCTTCCCTCGGCGTTCCCTCCCCCCGCCTGTACATTTAAATACCTATCGCGGCCCCCGCTCCGCGGGAGCCGCTCACGGAGATTTGGCCACAGGGAAGGCCACAGGGAAGGACGACGTGGGATTTCCTGCGCTGGGATAGCGCTCGTGTCTCTGTGTGGGGTGTGCTTTGGGACAAGGATTTGGAGTGCTGCATACGCCGAGGGACTGCGAGGACCAGCAGGCTCTCTGCTCCACACCTGCTGCCTCTTCCCTCGGCGTTCCCGCCCCCGCCTGTACATTTAAATACCTATCGCGGCCCCCGCTCCGCGGGAGCCGCTCACGGAGATTTGGCCACAGGGAAGGCCACAGGGAAGGACGACGTGGGATTTCCTGCGCTGGGATAGCGCTCGTGTCTCTGTGTGGGGTGTGCTTTGGGACAAGGATTTGGAGTGCTGCATACGCCGAGGGACTGCGAGGACCAGCAGGCTCTCTGCTCCACACCTGCTGCCTCTTCCCTCGGCGTTCCCGCCCCCCGCCTGTACATTTAAATACCTATCGCGGCCCCCGCTCCGCGGGTGCCGCTCACGGAGATTTGGCCACAGGGAAGGCCACAGGGAAGGACGACGTGGGATTTCCTGCGCTGGGATAGCGCTCGTGTCTCTGTGTGGGGTGTGCTTTGGGACAAGGATTTGGAGTGCTGCATACGCCGAGGGACTGCGAGGACCAGCAGGCTCTCTGCTCCACACCTGCTGCCTCTTCCCTCGGCGTTCCCGCCCCCCGCCCGCAGTCCATATAATCTTGCGCCTAATCCCGCAACGCGGGACGCGCGCGGGACACAGCCCGGGACGAAGCCCGGACAAAGGGAGGGCCCTCTACGGCCCTCATAGGACCGAGGAGGCCGGGACGGGCCACCCCCCTTGGCTCTGCAACCAGAGGAAGCACATCGTTTGACTTATACCCATAACACTTCCTGGTCAGTGTTTCTCTTTCCTGTAAGACTATGTCACGTAAGGGGTCCAAAAATAAATTACCTTTAATATGTGATCCAGGCCAGGGGACCCTGAACTTTACTGTGACCAAACAAACACTGTCCACTTTCGGTGAAGACGTGATCGAGTCGCAACAATCGTCGGACACCAGTCAATTACCCCCATTCAACTATGTTAACTCGCAAAACTTGTCCTTTTGGGAGGACATGAATTCTTTATGCGGCACTAAATATGTCCTAGTGGCATCCCCTTCCCCCGTAAAAAGTTCTGGCATTTCTACCCCATTTGGGAAACCATGTGACTTATTAGAAAATACCCATGGTGTTGCCTTGTCTCAGGGCCCAAATAATAAAAGGAAGCAAGATGAGACTATGGAAAGTGGGAACCATCTAAACACACCATGTGCTGGTCTTTCATCACCAGTCACCAATCCCCCCTAACCATGGTAGAGAGTGGAACTTACGTAGACCAAGTACTCTTACTGTCCCAGATAGAGTTATTGTTTAATTCTATCGTATCACCTCTGGTTCACAAAATTAATGCCCTTGGCGACAGAATTACGGGTATCGAGAGAATCATTCAGACCAACCCCCCATTAATTAATAATGATCCATCCATTGGGTGTAGAGCCCTGCAGGCTATCTCCATAACAAAAGATGTCAACCCTCCTACCCCTAAGAAGGTTATAGCCAACGGTCCTGACTTATTTTTTGCCTCAAAAGTTCCATTGCCTATTAACCCTAGCAAACATGCCCAAACTTCACCACAGCTTTCTAAAAAATTTGTTATTACCAAAGTTGCCCCTAAATTCGGGTCTAATAATTATACTGCTGCCAGAGCGGATCTAAATAGAGTAACAAGTAGAGCAGCATCGATACACTTGCCTCCTGAAGCCGCTCCTTTTGTTCTTGTTCTATCAGGTATACCGGCACCCTGCCATGGGAAATTTGAAAGCCGACAGGAACTTTTAAATAAGGTCTTATTCTGGCTTTCCAAAAACAGACCACTCGCGCCCAATCATGATGGTGGTATTCTAAGTGTTAGAAGGGTGGGCTGGCTAGGGTCGCTAACCAAAGACATTAGTGGGGATCTGGTCCTAGTAAAATTCAAAAACAAGAACATCGTCCCCCTTCTACGATCTTACCCGCCCCAAAATGGAGACGGCCCCATATCCGTCTGGGACTTACATGACTTTTATCCAAAGTATAATATATATCCTGCTGTTGGGAAGGGGTCCTCATGCGGTTTAACGTGTTCTTAAAAACTATTGTAACCACAGCCAGTCTTCCACAATTGTAATGTTGTATTGATGTACATCATGTATTATTATTTTTTTATGTTGATGTTGGTTTTATGATTTTTTTTTTTTAATCCTACAAAAAATCGAATAAAGCTTAATCGATCGATCGACTGAATGTAAAGCGCTCCGATACCCTTGGGTCTGGCCAGCGCTATAGAAAACTCCGAAAATAAATAAATAAATAAATAAGGGAACCAGGAGAGAGAAACGGTGGAGGTCACATAGAATTAAAAATTCAACTCCTGTGATTTCTTGCTGCCCTTTACGGAATGGGGTAATGGGCTATGGTGGAGGGCTGCAACAGTCTTGTTGTGGGCTGAGACTGAGCTCCCAAAGGGTCCAAACAATTTAACCCACAAAGGTATACTGATTCCTTTGAAGAATCTTTATTTTACAATTTTAATGTTTCAGCAAGGTCAAAAACATTTTAGTTACACAGACAAAATCTTAATTAGACAAATGTCACAAAAATCAAAAACTTTGGATTTATGGACCCACATAAAGACAAAAACCAGCTCATAAGAAAGCATGGGATCATGATTGCCTCCTAGACTCCATCCATATTACCCGGGAAACAACCTTTGCAACGCAGTCATTACATCGCACTACCTTTACATAGAAGTCATTACATCGCAACATTCTGTACATAGCACGTCATTACAATGCAGCCATTACATTGCATGTCAATAAAACGCATGTCATTACAACGCATGTCATTACAACGCATGTCACTACAACGCAGGCATTGCATCACAAGTCATTACAATGCATACCATTGCAATGCATAGTACCCTTACACTATCCAACACTTACCCTACTGTTGCACTCACTGATGTCAGAATAGCAATTATTACCCCTATGCTATCCAACACTTACGTCAAATGCAATGTAATGGTATGCATTGTAAAGGTATGCATTGTAAAGGTATAATGCGATGTATTGGAATGCGTTGTAAAGGTAGTTTCTGAAAATGCAATATAATGGCTTGCAATGTAAAAGAATGTGTTGTAAAGGATGTTGCGGTATAAAAACTGCGTTGTAAAGGCATGCATTGTAAATTTATGCGTTGTAAAATTATACATTTGTTTCTGGACCTTCATTTTCTCCAGTCTCAGAAGGGATGTTCCGCTGTGGCAAACTGGCTTATCCCTCAGGAGTACCATGACCCCTTTCAGCAGCCGATGGCACATTAACTCTTGAAGAAAAAATGGTGGAAATAGTAGTTCAAGAGAGAGCACCTTCTTGAGTACTCCAAACAGGAGTTTGTCTATATAAGGTGCCCCAGAGTCCTATTAAAACACAGATGTCACATTTGGCACCTCCATATGTCTCGCCTTCTTCCATTCTGTGCATTCTGTCATTAGTCAGTTGAAGCAGACGGGGGGACTCTACAAAGTCACCAATGAGCTGTGACCACAAAGAGATATGTACATGCCTTTTGAGTCAGCTTCAGCTTAGCTACAACAAAAAAAGGCTTCATGTTCAAAATCGCTTTAAGAGATATAAGTAAATAGAGATTAACTTCACTGTTGAGCATTTCACTAGTAATTTATTTATGGTGCAAATTCGAGTTTGATACCTTTTTAGTCACCAGTTGCAGAATTAAGGTTTAAATACACTGTACTATTAAGAATACAGCTACAGAAATGGCTGCAAAGAAAATAATGTGTCCTAAAAAAATCCAAGGCTATAGAAGTCGGTGGAATAAATATTTCTTCCACACACACACTCCCATATTTTTACATTGCAACTTCATGTGGTATTGCACAAAGAGACTAACCTTACCCGGTAAACAGTTAAGGAAATGTGCAAAAAATGAACGTCAATTGAATCGAGGATCTTTTGTGCCACTTTTACTTAGTTGGCAGAAAAAAAAGGATTAGCAATAAACATACAGATTCAAGATTCAAGTAAATGGTGTTAATGTTAATTTAGTGAAAAGTGTACTTTTCAAACTAGCAATGATGAGAAAAATTGGTATCTTGAGGATTCGCTAAGGAATATTGGCACACTAGTGCATAGACATGGAAGTGTGAATCTCTGCACGCTATGTCTCTGTAAACTGGCCACATTAGCTCTTGTACGCTTTTAGTCTCAACAGTGTTTCTGCTCCTTTGGCCTTTAATACTTTGTCTTCATTCCATGTGGAATTTTGAATTGTGGTCCTGGTTTCAATTTGGTTGTGAAATGCTTCTCTAAAGTGCATCTGTTTCCATTGTATCAGCAAGCAGTGGGTGCCAGTTGTATAGGCCATGTAGCAGGGCTAGCTTCAAGGTATGGGTAGGAGAGGTGACACAAGGAGGAGAGGGCACAGACCTCCATTAAAAATACCCTTATTAGCCCTTTCAGCTCAGGTACAGTAGATTTTCTTCAATGAGGTACAGAAAATGTTCTTCTGTTCGAGTTGTTTTTGATGAGGAAGAGAAAGTCTATGATCAAAAGATTACACTGAGAAGCAATTTGGTATTTTTCCTCCAATGGTTCCAAGAAAAATCTCAGAATAATATGATAATTGAATGCTTGTATCTCTTGCTGTGTGATTTTGTCCAACAAAGAAAGCTACCACTCTCTTATGCTCAAATGTTCGTAATTATTAAGAGGGATGTAGGTGACATGTCATGAAGTGATGAAACTTTGGGTAGGCAGCTCGAGGAAAGGGAAAAAGGCAAGTACTAAAAGTTCATGGTCTCTTCGATCTAATGGATAGTCTGACATCTGCCTTGGAGAGTTCATCTGAGCTGTCGCAGCAGCCCCGGGTCATGTTTTCACTGGCAAGCGACTGTCACTGCTTCATTATGAACCTCATTCATCTTTTAATTGTATTACTCTCTAGGTACATCTTCCAATTCCCCAAAAGTACAGCCTTTCTTTATAAGACACAGTACCAATCTTCCCTTAAATTGATAAAGAGCAATAATCATTGGTATCTGAATATTGTATCATGTCATCTCAATCGATTTCTACAAGATCTTCAATTATAAAAAAGTATTTGGAATTTATTTGAAGGTTTTTTGTAATCTATTTCTTAAAAAAACACTTACGTTTACAGTTTATATTACATTCTACAATACTCAAATACTACAAATCATTAAATCATAAAAGATTTCAGCCAACAAGGGTAATGCAACTCCCTAAACAGGCATTCATTTTATAGTTTCCTTGACAACCTACTAGATAGCATTCTGGTGGCTTATATATACTTCCAAAGTGTGCTTTATCCATAAAGTGCCTTCTTGTTTATTTTATATTTTGTTTATAAGATAGCCAACTCTATTATTAGAGATCATAAAAGATTTCAGCCTACAAGTTTTGAACTGCTGCATATCAGACATTCATTTTATGATTTCTATAACCACATAATAAGTCGCAGTTTCTTATCCACAAAGCATCCTTTATCCGCAAAGTACTTTCTACTTTATTTACGCCTTTGTTTCTAAAACAGCCCACAAGTGTTTCACAGATATGAGCCTCTTCTTTAGGGCTGAAAATGGGGATTACTGGGCCGACTCTGGTAGTATAGATCAATTACTCTTATATGTAGGAAAATAGCAATGGACTGCTACAATAAAATGCACGTTTCCTATAAAAAAAAGGCATCGATATTTGACATTTTATAACAGCAAAAAAAACGTCAATAGGCCCCCTACGTTCTGTCAATCTTTAATTTTTATGATTATCAGCACTGTTTTTGGGTTACTACTGTCCCGAGCAGGGTTACGCTGGAACAAAGTTTGAATGTGGGAAGTTGGGGCCACTGTCCTGGTAGGTCAGAGAAAGTGACGGGGTATTGGGTTCATCCCTTTTATGCCGCACAAACGCTCTCAATATACTTTATATACTTTTATGGTGAGTGAAAAAAGAAAACAAAAACACTGTACTCTAAGGTGTAAAGGAAGCATTACAGATTATTTTCTGCACGAAATCCCTCATTACTGGGAACAGGCTTCATGGTTTGAGTGATACTTTCAATTAGTCCTGGCTTTGCAGCCAGCATAACTAAACTTGTCTGGACATGAAGTTCCCTCTTTCCAAATACATGTATTGTCCTGAATGAACCTGCATGCATGCCCAGTGCTAAAGCTAAATACACAAAAGTAAATGCCTATGATGCCACCAGAAAACGGTTATCTATAAAATTATTAAATAAGGACACTTTCAGGTCAGGGGACAATATGACCTCTTAACCCACAGCACCATAATTCCTGGACCAGTCCATCCGGGATACCTTAATCCTGTTCCAGCCATCCTGAGCCAGACATCCCAACTGGAACATCTTGATTTGGATGCCAGCAGAAATTTGTACCCAAATTATGATATAAGTGGCATACAAATACCAGCCCTCGTCTCCATACTGATTTCACCATGCCAAAATTTGGACTTGTGGGAGGAAATGTTGCACTATTTCGAAGTTTGAAGATTGGAAGTGGGAAAGAATGTGGAAGCAGCAAACTGTCTCCCATTCAGAAGTGCAGAATGGGGAGATAACACTACTTTTGCTAATTACTATAGTCTGAACTCAGGAGCAGGTTTACAAGAGACTTGCAACACTTTTGCGCTGCTGTTGCATCACTTTTTGTGACGCAGTGGTGGCGTAAACAATGCGCCACATTGCAGCCCATTTACAACATGGCACATATCAGGAGATGTATCAACTTGTAAAGTCCTACCCCACATTATACGTGTGTCAGGTATAATGTAAGCAGGGTGGACGTTCCCATGCAAGAAAGCCTCATAGAAGTGACCAGTGAGATCTACAAAATGTCACTGCACCACTTCTAGGATACCACAGCGTTAAAAGTGTACGCTTGCTTGGAGCAGGCATAAGGAGTGAAGCAGTGTATTGGGAATAGGCCTCAACATCGATTGCTGGAGATGCGTTGTGCTTGTGATACTACTCCAGCAATGCATGACTTTTGCGGCAACAGATGCGTCAGAATTTCTAACGCATCTGTCGGTCCTTGCGCTATGGTGCACTGTATTGTAAATATGGTGCATTCATGGTGGCGCATGGGTTTTGCATGGAGGTGCTTGGAAACTGACGCATCTGTACATCTGCCCTTTTGTAATTACCATGTGCAGTTTTACCTCCTCAAATAGTATGCGAATGGTCGTAATGTTGTTGACTGAAAACCGAAATATGGCAGAGTCAGGCCCCATATTGCAGCCATCCTACAAGTATACATGAACTTCTTTACTCCTCCTTCTCACAGCGTTTTATCCAGGATGTACTCTTAGAATCAGTATTTAAGTAGAATCTGTGGGAACATATGGCATTGCTGCTATTGAAGCTGCTGTCTTGAATGTGATCGCCCTACATGGAAACAGACACAGAGGATACATTTAAAATGACATTGCAACAACATAAAACACAACAAAAGAGTAAGGTTGGAGGCACCAAGGCATCCGTAAAATATTTACACAGAAATAAAGGTTAATTTAAAACATTCATACAATTCCCATTAATTCACTTTGGGAGAAAACAGCCCATAGTAGAGTCAGGAGTGTATGATCGTTGTAATGCCTCATACTGTAGCGCACAAGGTAAAAGGTTGGCCCCCAACCTCTGCCATCTGCACCGGCCAAGATCCTCTGATTTGAAGACTTCTTATCAGGTAGTTGCACTGAGAAAAACATGACTATATCATATCAAGCTCTCAGGGGCCATCCCAAAATCCAGTATGCAATCACGTAAAAAGTAGATTATCAAAGCCTGATAGGTCCCTCGGACACAAGAGGCAGAACAGTGTGATCAAGGAAAGCAACCCTATTCTTGCTAAAAAAAACAGGTCATTTGCTCATTCACTAACAGACGTGCATCAGAAATAATGAAGCCCAATTCAAGTAAGAGAGACATAAAAAGAAAAGAGAACAAACATAAACAAATATACAGCACCAGTGAGAAGAGTTCCAGGTTGATACGCTGATCATCCGGAATAGGATCTCACATATTTTTGTTTTCATTTGCTGGAAGTACATCGATAGTTCCTCTGGCTAAGAACTGAGGGTAGAGCGTCAGAGTCCAGCCTCTAATGTCGAGGGATGAGACTCTTATGACAAAATGTCGTCAATATAAAGTCAACTGTTGGAAGAGCAGCAGCGACAGACCTCAACTGGAGCCAGACTATGGAATAACAGGATATGGTAAAATTTGGAGAGTTGGTGATTCCACTTTTAAAACATTCCCTCAAAGGAGGCCACCCTAGCAACTGCTTCAGCCAAGGCAGCTAAGGTCGCCAGAGACGTTGATTTCTATTTTCATAAAATGCACAGCTTGTCAGTGACCAGTGATGAGTCAAGCCTGTTTTTCATCTGGGAGTTGATGCCCGACACCCCATCAGTGTTGTGTAGAAGGAGCAGTTCAATAGAGAGATGGACGGTACATGTGGCCAGAACCTCACCATCTCCCAAATGTCAGCCCAGAAGGCAGTAAGTGAGGAACATGACCATAATATATGCATAATGCCGCCTCCAAGCTGACCACACCTCCAACAGATGGACGACAGGGGCAAATCCACTCTTCATAGCCATAGAGGACTCCAGTGCCACTGTTGAAGTATTTTCATATCACTCGATAGTAACAGCCTCCAGTCAACCTCTGAGTGCGTTTAAATAATTAGGATGGACCAGCTGTGCCTCAGAATGTTTCTCATATCAAGTCTATCTCTTCACTGAGCAGATCACAGTCCATAGATCAAATTTTTAAAGCCTCCCCATTTTATGAGATTCTCTTGTATAGGTAGGAGTGCCAAGCCATCAGGCTAGACTTTAGTATTGAGACAACCTTTCAACTGAGTATTCCTCCAGAATTGAGACGACTTTTCAACTGAGCATTACTCCAGAATTTGTTTTGGCTTAGTTGGAATTCCTCTTGGAGCATTGTGAAATCACTTTACCATCTGAGATAAGATGGTTGAGCTCAGTGACACCCTTGGCTATCCAGTCTGGGCAGGAGAATCAAGCTTTCCCCATTTTTAAGTCCACATTCAGCCAGATGGGGGCCTCAAGATGAATAACGCTCTTCTGCCAAAATTTATGATGAACAGACCTCCAGATCAAAACTGATGATAAGAAGATAGGGGGTCAACGGATATCATTTGCCCACTGTAAAGAACCTGCGGGCGTCATAGGCCCCTCTATTGATGCTCCTCAGTTATGACCCAGTGTGGAGCCTCCATGTTGTCCTACAAAAGATAGGCCAATTGTGACAATTGGTGGGCTATTTAGTATTACTCGACTTCAGAAGGCCAGAGCCCTCCAGAGGTTGAATTTGCATACAATTTCACCATGTTCAATCTACGTGTATTACCCCCCCCCCCCCACCACCACCATATAAAGATTAGTTATGAGCGTCAATAGTCTGAAAGACAGACCATGGGATAGAGAGGGGCAGCATACCAAAACCATAATTAAATCTTGGAGCACCTGTCATCTTGATAATTTGAATTTTACCCCACGTTGAAAGCTGTAAATGTTAACTTCTGACAATGTCGCATTGAATATGGTCAAACAACGGTGTCAAGTTAGGAGGATGTTGCTGCAGATTAGGATTCCTAGGTACTTCATTGTACAGGGGACTCACTTGAAGGGAAAATCACCCAACAAGGCAGCTGTAGGCATTGCTTTTCTTTTCAACCAGTTTATAGAGTAGCCAGAAAAAGTAGAAAATGCTGTGATCATTGCCATCAAAGCAGTTAAGGACATACCCAGTAGGTAAAGAGTAAGCAAAATGTCATCAGCGTGTAGCATGAGTTTAATTTCATTTACCAGTGTCTGAATACCAGTGATATCTAGGTGGTCTGACATAACTATTGCCAGAGGCTCTAAGGCTATCAGAAAAAAGAGTGGTGAAAAGGTGCAGCCCTTTCTGGATCCTCTGCCAAAATCTTTTTTTATCTGGGAGGAAGCTGTTACAATTTTCCTGTGCTGATGTATCATCATATTGGATCTGTACCATCTTCGGGGACTTCTGTCCAGACCAAAACCTATTTTAGATATGGTGCGGAAAGGAATCCACTTTCCACCTGATTGAAGGCTTTCTCCACATCGAGGGAAAGGTTCAGCACTTCATATAGGTCATACCTGGGACAGACCCGACCTATGACAAAGGTTTCCATGATCACAGGCACAAATATAGTGACAATCACATAGAGATGCTGCAACATGCACCTCCAGACAACAAATGGCATCAGATTTCACGTGAAACATACAGACCAGGTCAGCCTTGGAGTGGAACAGCCACAAAAATCTTTGGGACTTAATCAGATGGGGGGTGGGCCTACACATGAGAAAGGACACTTAGTAGATCTAGTTTGGTCAACCTGCTCACTCATAGGCCCCTTAGTGATCTCTCCATGCTCTTGGTCAGACCACTATTTGATTGAAGGCCAATATCCTCTCTTTCCAAGAAGAGCAAAAGCTAAACCGGAATGGAAAACATTGCTTAGTTGGAGGCAGGTCAATGCGACTGACCTGACAGCCATCTTATTACAGTCTGATAACCATTCACCCATGAAGGACGATTTGGAGACCGAAAGTGCTACCCTGTTGTCTACACTTATGGGTGCCATCTAGGTAGTGGCTCCGGCCCATAAAATCAGACTGGTAGACAAGGGTAAGGGGACACCATGGTTCACTAATGCTCTTAGGGAACAAAAACCAGTCCTCCGCCGATGTGAGAGAGCATGGCGTAAGTCTCACAAACCAAGTGCCCTGTCTGCTTATGTATTGAAGTTCGCTGCATATAAAAAAGCCATCCATTTAAGGAAGGCCGAATTTCATGAGGCAACAATCGCTGAGGCTGCCAACCCGCAGAAAGAAGTATTTAAGGTCCTAAACGATTTGAGGACGGCTAGGATGCCAAAACCGACCTTTAGTCAAAAGGACTGCCATGATTTTCAAACCTTTTTCTTGGATAAGATAAAGGATCTGATGATAGAAATCAGTCATACTCCAAAGCTTCTATGTTCAATCGAGCCTCCCTCCCCTCTCCCTAGGTTGACAACAACCCATTTGACCAATCTGCCCTCTCTTACCAAGGAGTCTCTGTCCACCCTAGTAGGACGGGTGAAATCAGCCTCTCCAGCGGACCCCTGCCCTCCAAAAATGTTTAAGCTGGGATGGCCGGGCATGGAGGATAAAGTGCTTGCCCTTTTTAACCTTTCCTTGGAGAAGGGACTGGTCCCTTCTAATTTTAAAGAAGCCCGGGTGGTTCCGCTTCTAAAGAAACCAGACACAGATCCTAAAAGTTTAAAGAACTTCAGGCCAATCTCTCAGCTGCCTTTTTTGGCAAAAATTCTAGAACAACATGTTTTACATTCTCTTACCTGCTTCCTAGAGTGTAACTATCTCCTTGAGCCCAATCAGGCTGCGTTCAGAGCTCATCACAGCATGGAATTGGTCATGCTTTCCGTGGTGGATGACCTGAGACTCAGGGCTGATAGAAAACTCTGTGTGCCCCGGTCTTACTGGATTTATCCTCGGCGTTTGAATCCGTTGATCATGGCCAACTATTAGAGCTGATCAAGGATCTAGGGATCCAGGGCGCGGTTTTGGCCTGGCTGACTTCCTTTCTTAGGGAACGCTCCCAGCGAGTCCAACTAGCAGATCTAGTGTCCAACCCAGCCATGCTGACATGTGGAGTGCCTCAGGGTTCAGCTTTATCACCTCTGCTTTTTAACATCTATTTACAGCCCCTTATAGCAGCACTGAACCAGATGGACTGCAAGGTATATAATTACGCCGACGACACTCAAATTCCGATCCAGATTGACCATTCACCTACGGCTCACTTGAGAATGCAAGACATTCTCAAGTTCACCATCAACTGGATGTCGGCTAATTCATTAAAAATAAACCCTGACAAAACTGAAGTTTTAGCGATTACTACAGCTTCAAATCCATGGACTGATCTGTTCTGGCCGGCAGAATTGGGGCCTTTCCCGGAACCCGCAGTGGCAGTAAAAAGTCTTGGCATCAAGGTTGATGCCTTGTTATCCATGACACAGCAGGTGTCGGCGGTGGTGGGTAAATGTGTCAGTCTGCTGCGCCAGCTTCGGAAACTGGTATCACTGCTGTCATTCTCCACTCTTAGACTGGCGGTCTCAGCCTTGATCCTGGCACGTCTCGACTACGGCAACTCCTTAAACTATGGCCTACCTAATAACCTCCTGGCTAGGCTTCAGGTTGTAATGAACGACGCTGCCAGATTAATCTGCAAAAAACCTAGGTGAACCCATGTCACGCCCTTACTACAAGACCTACATTGGCTTCCGATTACTCAGAGAACCAAATTCAAAAGCCTCTGTATTGCACACAAGGCCATTCATGGCTCAACCCCTAGCTATATTAAGGACCGACTGATCAACTATATGCCGAGTAGGGTTCTTCGGTCAACTGATGCCTGTAACTTGGTCTGCCCCCGGTTTAACCTTGCGTCTATGGGCGGTAGAGCTTTCTCTAGCACTATCCCTCAGGCTTGGAACCCCTTCCAGTTAGACTTCGGAAGGAAACTAACCTCCTCCTTTTTAGGAAGTATTTGAAGATTGTGCTTTTCCTGGAGGCCTGGGGGCCCCTCTGAGGTGGTGGCTCTGCGCCTCTTGCCGGTAGTGTATGTCCGTTGATAGTGCTTAGATACCCCTGGGTGATAATGCTCTCTATAAGTCTATATTAACATAACATAACATAACTGGAATCTGTAAGAAGCAACCCATTAGCATCGAAAATTGCGGTTCTGGGGCAGATCATTTACTTATGTTTCAGTTGCAAGGCAAAAAGTTAGCCTTTCTTTCTCTTTGTCTTCATAGCATCAAGCGCATATGCTCTGTAGGGATTTTTCTGCATCGATGGAGTATAGTGTGTTGAGGTCATATTTCTATTTAATACACCTATGAAGATTTTCTGCAGACAGGAGGATCTGCAATGCTGTTGGGTGGTAAGGACTTAACATTCAATATTTGACTTATGATCACGTGCCTAAAATTGGCAGCTTTGATCATCCTCTGCCATATATTTACCTTCTCATCTGCTCACAGAGTCTGAGACGAAGAGGTGGATTTGCCATTAAGGTTGAGATATTGCAGCACTACCTCACGGAGGTGCAGCTTCTCTATCGAGTGTCTATAAAAGACAGTATTGATTCTCCACATCCCAGCATTTGAGACAAGTAGCTGCAAATCCAGCAAAATAGTAATAGGCCCATGGTCAGATACCAATAGGCTGTATTGCATAGGCCTCAATTTTTGGGAGTAGGTGGGAACTGGCAAGATAGAAACTAATTCTCATTTCAGTGTTATGTGGGCAAAATAAGTATGTATAGCCCCTGCCAGAAGGATTGAGCAGGTCCTATGGGACTTTCAATCCATGGTCAGTCATCGAATCTCACTTCTGTTCCAGTTATTACTAACATCCGGTTTGCCGGACTTGTCAGGTACAGGATCTATCATCATATTCCAATCACCTCCAATGAGAAGTTGAGTTTGACCAAACTCTGTGCAGGGTCTGTTAAGTTAAAAACAAAAAAGCCACACACATCCATGTTCAGGGCATATATGAATCCCACAATGATGCAGTGATTTTAAATATGGCATTGTGTGAAGGCTCAGCGACCCTCCATATCTTTCCATGTCTTCAGAATTTGTGTATGGAGGTCCTTATACTCCTCTTTTCCTGTAAGGAGTGGTAGCATGGTTGTAAGGGGAAAACTGAGGACGATTTGCATGAGCCAGCAGCATACACAATCTTGTCTAAGCGTGTCTGAATCCTGTTGTGTCAAGTGTGCCTCCTGTAGCAATGCCAGAAAGGCCAACATCTTCCAGTTTTATAAAGGATGAGAGGGCACTAACATTGAGAGAGCAGAGTTGTAGACTTCTGATGCTGATGAATATATATCCACAGACGACTGGGGTGAAGATGAAGCAATGCTTTTCAGAACCTCAAATGCGAAGTGTTAATAATGGGACTGTAGGTAGTGCTGTGGGTGGGATCAAAGTGAGAACAAAGAAGTGGGAAATCTGGACAACTAGCGATCTCCTGGTAAAACATTAACTGGGTGATTTATACTTCTGATGATGGTGCTCGTCTCATGAATGTGAGTCAGGGAGTGCCAGGGGCGAAGGTTAGTAGGTAGTATTCCAGAACTGAAGGTGATGTGACAGAGGACAGTCCTATTATAAAACAAATACAATATTACAACTTTAGCAGGGAACAGGATTTGTCCATCTGTTTCACAGAATTGTGTTCATTGACTGTATCTCTATGTAGGTCCCTTGTTTTCTGAGGTTGCAAGTGGGGTATATTGAGGTTGGGATCTGATCCACTTGGAATTCCGAGGAGTGATGCGCCGCAAGTCTGTGGAGAGCCAGCCATATCCATCTCACTATTCATGAGATTCATCAGGAAGCGATCATGGTCTTCTGGGTCATGATATTCCATTGTTTTGCCATCCAACACCCGCACCATAATATTTGGGTTCTTCAGGCCGTAGTGGGCATAACGTTTCTTCAAATGAGAACACATCGCCAATACGTTCTTCCTTATCATACTATTATCATAGGAATAATATTGAGAAGGAAATTGTGTAATTATCATATTTAAATGGATCATGGGCACCAAGTCTGTTCCCTTTGCTGAGGTCTGGCAAACAAAGGATTTGAACATAATTCCATTGGCTTCTGTCCTTGAGGTCTATGTCCTTTGTTCCAGGTTCCAGATGCCACTGTTCCAATCTGGTAGCATTGAGAATTGATCTTCCAAATCACTGATTCGAGGCTCTGAAGATTTTCAATTGCATCCTAAATCCTGCCAGTTCATTATCAATCACTTCTGGGTTGTTGTTGGTGGCAGCCATGGCGGTCTCCACATTACCAAATGAAAGTCTAATACCTTTTAATTCTTACATGAGAGAGTCCAAAGTTGCCATTTCCGCAGTGCGTGGCAGAGACTGCTGTGCTGTTTTGGTGATGCCACTCGCCACGCCTCAAAAAAGAGGAGCTGCCGCAAAGATCTAGCTTTAGACTTAGAGAAACCGTTCTATACACTAGATGAGTGTGTGCCCTCTCATTCAACAAAAGAATGGAGTGAAGTTGCATAGCAGATGCCAGATCCATCACAAAGAGCCTTGCATGAAAGTCTGTAGAAGAGAGAACATAAACCAGGATACAATGCAAGAGCCGACTGCAGTGCATAACAAGTTCCAATGGAAGGTGCTTGTGTGATAGACATCATGATGATAATGCAGCAGAGGAAAAAACATGAAGGCCACTTTATGCAGCGTGAGAGCAGGTGAAGAGGGTAGGCAGATCAGGCCACTCACTGCTGCCACAGTCCGACCTTTGGAAGGGAGAGAAAGGTAGGTGCCCAGTTGTAGTATTCCTGTGTCTCCAGCGGCCCCCACACCATATTAGCCTCACCGGGATCACATTACGGCCCAAGAGGCAGCTTACTGGTCCCGAATGAGTGGCAGCATTAGCTGAAGGTTAGTGGGTGGCTGAAAACTGCAGCAGATGCTTAGGGTTACCATGGACTACAACACTCCTGGCCCATGCACCGTTATTACTGTGACATCACAGCGGTGTTGGCCAACCAAATGCAGGCACGTTGTAGAGACAATGTCCAATCTGCAGCCACAGAAATGTGTCACACTGCCTCAACGCCAGAGTCCCCACCAGTGGAGCCCCAAGGGGACAAGCTAGCTACATTATTTTCACCCTAAAAAGATGACAGGACTCCAAAGATCATTCACAAGCCAACCATCTTACACGCGTCCTGGCTCCACCGTTGTGCAAATTCCTTTGTTATTTAAAAATCTTAGAAAGATGCAAACATTGCGTCGGATTGTGACAATGAAAATCAAAATATCCCAATGTTTGAGTTCATAAAAAATTTGGAATTCATCCAATATAATACATAGCAGATAAGTCCATGTTAGGGGTTGGAGGTTTCTCATCCAGATCTACTGCTCCCTTCGGATGTCTCATACTGGGGAAAGAGACCCACTCATTTTGCTAAAAGCAAGAGGATCAGGCCAGCATGAGTGCACATTCATTCCAGTGTTGATCTTTCTTCCACTTAGAGAATGGGCTGAAAATGGACTCAGCAGAACACCCTGGAAGCATTTGCATTAGAGAGTTGAACAGGCTATGTAACAACAAGGATGTCGAGGGAGATGCTAGCAAGAACCATGGACTGGTGAGATTGAAACTGTACTGATATCAGGAGACTGGGAAAGATCTGAGCCTTGAGGAGCACATGGACAGAGTACCTGTCAGCTATACTCTAAATCAGGTCATACAGGTCTAATCTCTGAGTCTGTACTTCACACCATATACCTAGGCAAGCATTTGACTACTTCGCTTTGTTACCATGAGAGTCAAGTAATAAAAAGTCATAATCTGTGATCAGTTTTTGGTCCACTAGCAGGTCAAGGTACAGGACAACAGAGGCAAATAACTCCACTTGACAAAGTTAAAGCATGCCTTTTGGCCTCTGCTGAAACCGGATTTTCTGGTTGGGTGAAGGGAATGCCCCAAACTAGGCAGAACCTAACTATCCCGTGAAGGGCTGTTGATAAAACTTGCTGTATAACCTGTGATCTCCCTTTGGTAGCTTGGCACGGACCAGTCAGGCTTTCCTAAGAGGCAATGTGTGGAGCAAATGCACAGCAGTCACTTGCAATAAATACACTGGGTATCACAAAAGAGGCTTCAAACAGGATGTATATAAATAAGGTTTATATTCAAGAGACATATTCAGCCATTATAACATAAACATCATAAACTTTTGGGCATAAAACAGATTTGGAAATATACCTAGCAGTACTAGTGTCACTCGTATTTTTATGATATCAATAGTATGCACACTGTGGAAAGTTCCTAATCTAACATCCCACATAGAGAGAAAACATCCATATGCGGTGCGACATGCTGCCTGATAATATAGTTCCGCACAGTTATAGACTACACCCCAGGTCACAACCATATCAAAAACATGTACATACATGAAACAAGAACACTTTTTAGCAGCAACGCAGGCCGGAGTCACAGGGGTAAACCCAATGTCAGATGTATTGTGCTTTTGATATGAAATCAATGTATAAAGCGGCGCCGTTAGCTAGTGTCTTAAATCCCAGGCAGTCTGTTGACTATCACTCACTCTGCACCGCTACACGATGGGACAGGTACCCTGCCAGTGCTTACGGAACACTCTTGCACACATACACACTCAGCACCTTAATGTGGTGCCCAGTAGGTCAATGGATAACACCCTACAGACTCTGTGGTCCCAGACTCCATCCACCTTTTGGTTCACCTCGTTTGTCCTACACCCCCTAAAGGAAGATAACCAGCCCCACCTCCCGGATACTAGATCACATGTGGCTGAAGTCACACTTAGTTTGGGTCCTAAAGAAGCATGTGGGGTTATGTAGCAAGTTTTAATTATGAGTTAGACATAAACCGGGGAGTTTATCAGCCAATTGGGAAGTTAACATACAAGTCTCAAAACACAATGGAGTCACACAGTCTCTTCACCCATTTTCTGACTGTCTGGGAAGCGTTCCTTCAACCCAGTCAATCTATCTCACTACTACCTGGTGCCAAGATGTCTTTGGGAGAGGCCAGGTGTGGCGAGCGCAGTTGGTCCACAGCGACGAGGGGCAAAAGGGAACAACTGATGAATGGGGAGTAACACAGAGAAGCCTCTTGATCGGAGGAGGCACGCCGAGTGGTACACAATGATTAGATTTTTACTAGGCCATCTGGGCACAGAGTCTGGTGCGTGTTGGTATGGGTCACACAAGACACTTCAGGTCTTCAACACAAAGAGTTGCAAAAATACATACGTGCCTCTAAATGAGGCACAATGTCCGGTGCAGGATAAGATGATATAGGTTGCACCAGACACACAGGTGCAAATTCTGCAGAGCCACATGAGGTAGAATGAGGCACTACTACAGGTACTCCCCTGCCTGTGGGGGTCACATCCTGTGAATTGGATATCCCACACAATGAGCTCAGGGTCAGCCGATGTGTAAGTGATGCCAACCTAGTCGGGGCACAGTGGCACCCCACCAGCCTGCAGTGACAGGCCGATACAGGGTTGTCATGCTGTCTGGTAGATGGCACACTCAGTGCTATGGCCCACTACTAGTCAGTGCCATACCCGCTCTGGGTATGTGGTGTACTTGTTTACGGGGCGCACGGAGGGGCGTATCCATCACATACGCAGCCCCTGCCCAATGCGGACAAGGAGGGCATGCGCACCTTCCTTCTGCTGTACATGGAGAATTTTCCAGGTTCCTAAGGTCATGCCGAGAGAGTCGACAAAGACTAGGAGGAAAATGCAAAAGGTTTTGGGGTAAACTCCCCTAAGAAATGCAATGTCCAACAGCCCCTGAAACATACCCACAGCTGGCATGCCACAAATTGGTAGCAAAGACCATCTTTGCCAAAAAACGTAGCCACATCAAACATACACTGCTTAACATGGTTGACCTTGCGAATACAGCATGAGGGGCAGTATTATTGGTCTGTGCTTTAGGTAGTCACAAGCTGAGGCATACAAAGACAATGTTTTTGTCTAGTTTACTCCATCATGCGTTGCATGAGAAGTATTTATATTAGAAGACACTGTGATGAGAGATGAAATAATACAGAATGTTCAAGAATGCAACGACGAGACATTGTATAGAATAAGTAGCCTAGCACTATTGAGCAGCACAATTCCTCATCTACATTAAACAGTTTTAAATTGATGGGAATCTTACAAATTACCCTCATAACTATTGTAACCATATTTTTTATGAATATACGATTAGTGCTTTTGTTAAACATATGGTGTGGTTAGATGTGTGCATTAGCATCTATGACACCAATAATAGAATTCCCCGTCAACTTAATTTTCTCAGGAGTATATCCATCACTTAGTAAAAAGGTGATTCAATCTAAAAAGAAGAAATTAGAGGATCATTTAAATCACACTGATGAGGAAAATGTGTGAAAAGTATTTCCCTGACGCCTGTAAGATAATGCCCCTTTCGTTAAAGCACATGATTTGTGGCATATGCAAAGTGTTGTGAGGCAAGTTAGCAGCATTGCTTGTTCTGTATAATTACACACAGTAATTTTCGAAGAATCCGAGCTACAACATCGCCCATGGGTATCTTAGTCAGAAGGCAATTTAGCAGATGGATTTGCCTGGGACTGTTGAGTGGATTATCAGAGTTCCGGCCTCATGCTGTCAACTTCACCTTTTCTTGGACTTTCTTGCTATTGCCCCCTTTTGAACATTATTATGAGTTGTGTGAGAACTTACTTTTGCTATCTGTTACTAATACCCACTTCGGTAAATCTGGGATATGAAATTAGCAATAGCTCCCGCTCCCTCCCGAGTTACGAAGAACTACCACATATATTGGTGAAAACTGGTATTTTCCCACCAGCTTTCCTGAGTTTTCAAACAATCCGGGCAGGCGTTTCCCATCAGACTTTACCTAGCAAGAGGTGTTTCTGGAACATCCAAGCTAGCTATATTTGAGGTTTTTACGGTAAACTAAGTAGGAAAAGAATGTTTTACTGCAAATATTTTTTTTTTTTTTTTTTTAATACCATCTACCAAACGGGTAGCAGGTTTTTTTTAAAGACCACGACTATCTATTCAAGGTGTGCATTGGGGGAATTGCTAGCCATATTAGAAGGTTTTACGGTAAACTGAGTAGGAGGAGAATGTTTTTCTGCAAATATTCTAAGATTTTGTTTTTTAATTTCAGCTACCAAAAGAGTAGCATTTTTTTTTAAAAGATACTGACTATCTTGTTAAGATGTGAATTGGGAGAATTAGTTTAAATGGAATCCTACCAAATAAGGTTAAGCCTTGGGCAACCCTCTAACTTGTACCTGTCCATCCAATTTTAGGCATTAATAATCTGTTTACCACAGGAGGATGAAGAAGAAAGCTGTTGTGGATTTTATGTGACTTGTCATTCACCTTCAGAGTTCTCTCTTGACCACCTTGAACGAGTCTATATGAATCTCAGAATCCATAAACACTTAGTGGTCACCAATTCCTAAACTACACTACCTTTGAAGTTTATGCGGGTGAATTAAACTCTCCTAAAATTATCATGACAAGTAAAATCCGACAATGCTTTGTTACCAATCCTACTTAATTTTAATACCAACAACCACAGCACCTGTTAGACACCTGGGGCCTCATTTATGAGGCCTTGCGTGAGTTTTGCGCTTCCGATGCGTCACTTTTTGTGACGCATCGTCGGCGTAAAACATGCCTCCTGATGCGCACTATTTACAAAGTGACGCATCTAAGCAGAAGCGTCACTTTGTAAACCTCTGCGCTACATTATACCTGCGTCAGGTATAATGTATGCAGAGGGGGCGTTCATCCGCAAAAAGCCTCGTAATAGTGACGCATTAAAATCTATGAGATTTCACTGCGTCACTTTTAGGATGCTGTTGCGTCAAAATCTTGCGCCTGCCTCACAGCAGGCGTAAGACTGACGCAAGCCCTTTCACATGGGGCTTTCCCCATGTGAAAGGAAGCATTGCTGGAGTTGCGTCACTTTTGTGACACACTCCAGCAATGCGTCACTTTTGCGCCTACAGATACGTCAGAAATACTGACGTATCTGTTACCCCTTGCGACATGATGCGTCATATTATAAAAATGACGCATCAATCATGTCGCAGGGAGAGCGCAGTGAAAAGTGACGCATCGCTGTTTTCACGCAGCGATGCGTCACTTTTCATAAATGAGGCCCCAGGGAAATAGGCGTCCATGCATATGTAGGTGGCAAACTCGCTGCATGTTTACAAAATCACTAGAGTGTCCACTTAACATCCACCTGGTAACCAGACAAAAAGGGACTGGTGCAGCCTGTTGCGGTGTTAATAATAATCGAAACCACTTACTTTTAGTACAAAGAATAGGCACATCAAAGCCACATCATTCGCATCTCCCGTCAGATTAAATGGCACTCTCATCTTCAAACAGACTAAAAAAAAATACTATGTACTTTGAAACTCAACTTAACAACGGAAGCCAAACAAACTAAGTGTCAAAGTGCTGCAACTTCTATATCATGCCCTGAACAATTTATTTTCATGCATTTATTTATTTTAATATAACATTTTTCATGATGTTTCATCCAGAGCATTATAGTGCTTGATGTGAGATGAAATTGCTTTTATAAATAACAGTGATTTCGGAAAGAGAATATGATGGCGTAATAAATATGAAGTTAGCGGAGTTATCCATTTGCTGGGCGCGTATGCTAATATGTTATGCATAAATATGTAGTAAAGATGAAGTTGATTATATTAATGTGGGTTGGTATATGGTAGGAGAGATGCGCGTGGTGATGTGTATTCACAAACGACAGATTGTAGCCTTCCAAAGTCCAATCTATCTGCTAGTCGATAATGTGGAAAGTTCACAGTAGGTTATGGTATAGAGCCTGGCAAATAAAATAGGGCCTGGCAAATAAAAAAGATAAGCCGCGTTTAGTTCACTACATTGTGGCTCCAAAGCATTAATCGTCATGGTATTGCCAAGGTACTCCCAGAAAGCTTAGCATTCCCTCCACCTTTAGCAATGCCACTTTGTTTCTTAAGGAGTTACTTTAGCTAAATATTGAATTGAAGGTTTAATTAAAAGCAATAATCAAAATCCACAAAGTAGCGAATGGCGGCACCTCCTCCATCTAAATATAAATCTCCCCATATACACGCACAAAATACGCCTCCAGTGCTGTAAATGAACACATAGTTCAGGACAATATTTTACTTAGCACAGATGTGCATGTTCAAGTGAGCCATCTATATGAAGGCATCTGTATTCCTGGCAAACATTCCATCTCTTCTAGTGGATTTACTCAACATCACCCCAAAATAATGACAGGTTGTGTATGCATAAAGGCTAGAATGTTAACAAAAAGTCTTAAGCGAGATCGCTAGTTACGAACTACAAATAAGCAATACCCTTGATTACAAGTATTGTCCAGTTACAAAGAATATAAAAGAAATGCAGTTAGTGGGCTGTTTTTAGGGGCATCCCATGCAAAGGGGAGGAGACTGTGCAGGCAGGCACTGGTAGACATTTTTTCAGAAGGGAATATATTGTAATTTATATACCTCACGCCCACAAACTACCCCACGCACTTCCCACTGAGAGCAGCTGTCATGGTCTTAGGAATATTTAAGTGCAAAATGTTTTAGATTGGTGAAACAAGCTGATATTGACTCCCTTTGCAAAATGTGATCAGGTCATGATGCTCACTGGCCCCCTCCCTTTCACAGACTACCCTGGGCCATCCACCAATACGCCTCAGCCTTCCTCCTTGCACTCAACCCCTGAAGAAACAACAACTGCCAGCAGTCCACACTGAACACAACACATGGCCAGTTCTCCTGCCACCACTGCCACAAATCCTTCACCACCGTTCCCACTGCCAACACCACAGATGCCCTGAAGTGCATCCTTCTTAATGTCCGCTCCATGCACAGGCACGCCTTAGAGATCTGGAACCTCCTTGACTCCCTCTCACCTGACATCTCATTTTTATTAGAAACCTGGACGAATGCCTCCTCCGCCCCTAGCATCGCCATCCCGGAAGGATGCAGGAGCCAGAGGAAGGACCGCCCCAACCACCCGGGAGGAGGACTGGCCATCGCACACAAAAAATCCCTCCACCTCTCCGCCTCAAGCGACACCTTTCCCATGGCCGAACAGGTGCACTTCCAGGTCCAGACCAGTCCCCAAACCACACTTCACAGCACCCTTATCTACAGACCCCCCGGCCCCTGAGCCCTCTTTGCTGACACCATCACCGACTTCATCGCCCCCACTCCATCACCTCCATGGACTACACACTCATCAGACACCTCAAATTCCACCTAGACCACCCCAACTCCACCACCCTACTGGGCAACCTCGCCAACATCAGACTAAAATAACTCATCACCACGCCGACCCACAAGGTAGGACACACCCTCAACACCATCTTTGCAGGAGGAAACAACATACATTTCAGCCACACCACACAACCCCCTTGCACTGACCACCACTGTGTACACTTCCTCGTCGACAAACCTAAACTGCCCAATCCCGCTCAACGCCCGCCACGAAGAAACTGGGGCAGAGTCACCGAGGAGTAGCTCAACTCCTTCCTCACCACAACACCCACACCGCTGCAACCAACGCCAACCTCACAGCCAGC
This sequence comes from Lissotriton helveticus, assembly GCF_964261635.1. Lineage (NCBI taxonomy): Eukaryota > Metazoa > Chordata > Amphibia > Caudata > Salamandridae > Lissotriton > Lissotriton helveticus. The sequence continues at coordinate 948,495,332 of NC_136068.1, forward strand.
AAATGTCATATATGGATCTCCAACTGCGCAAACAAACTCGCCCGCTAGGCAACTCCGACAGACACTGCCATAGAAAAGCCACCTGGTTCACCACCAACCTCCAAAAAAACAGACTCACCTGCAGACACCACAAGAAGAACAGGAGAAACACCAGGACACCCGAAAACTACACCACCTTCAAAAATGCCATGACAGAGTACCAACAATGCATCAGAACCACCAAAAGAACCTTCATCCACAACAAAATCCTGGCCAACTCCAGCAAGCCCCCCATCAAAGCCACAGACATCACCCCTTCCCAGGACCTCTGCGACAAGCTCGGATCCTACTTACAGCTGAAGATCAATAACCTCTACGATAACTTCAATGACCAAACTCCTGACTCAGCAATCACCCCGCCCTCCGACAGCACCAGACAGTCCACCATCTCCTCCTGGATCCCGGTCACGGCCGAAGAGACTGCCTTGACAATGAAAGGCATCCACTCAGGGGCCCCAACTGACCCCTGCCCACCACACATCTATCTCAAGGCCCCCACCGCCATCGTGCCAGAATTAAGATGCACCATCAACACCACCTTCAAGACTGGCACCTTCCCCGATGACTGGAAATATGCAGAAGCCAGACCCCTGCTTAAGAAACCATCAGCAGATCCCACGCACCTCAAGAACTACTGGCCCATTTCGCTCCTCCCCTTCACGGCAAAAACTAACCAGGTTCAATGAAGACAACGCCATCCTCAACCCCTTTCAATCTGGGTTCCTCAGCAAGCACAGCACCGAGATCACCCTACTTGCCACCACAGACAACATCCGCACCCTCCTCAACCAAGGCCACACCACAGACGTGATCCTACTCGACCTGTCAGAAGCATTCAACACTGTCTCACACAGCACACTCACCACCAGACTACACGCAGCCAGCATACAAGGAACCGCCTCTCGACTGGAACCGCTTGCTCCTCACCAGCAGGAGCAAGAGGATCAGACTGCCACCCTCCCTCTTTGAACCCTTGGAAATCAACTGCGGAGTACTCCAGGGATCATCGCTCAGCCCTACCCTTTCCAACATCTACATGGCCCCCCTCGCCACCATCATCAGACAGCACGGCCTCAACATAGTGTCCTATGCCGACAACACCCAACTCATCCTCTCCCTCACCAAGGACCCCACCAGCACCAGATGCAGTTTCCAGGAAGGTATGCAGGACGTCACATCCTGGATGAGCAACAGCTGTCTGAAGCTCAACTTGGAGAAGACAGTAGTCCTCGTCCTCGGAACCACCCTTTCAGCATGGAACAGCACCTGGTGGCCCACCGACCTTGGCACCCCTTCCGACCCCCACGGACCACACCAGAAACCTTGGCATTATATTTGACTCCAACCTCTCCATGAACCGACAGGTCAACGCCGTCACCTCCAACTGCTTCAACACCCTCTGCTAGACTTTCAAATGGATCCCCCCCGAGGCAAGGAAGACTGTCACCCACGCCCTCATGACCAGCAGGCTTGACTACAGGAACGCGCTTTACGCCGGCATCAACATGTCTCTACTCTGCAAGCTCCAGACGATACAGAACACCGCCGCCAGACTAACCCTCGGCCCCCCCAACATGAACACATTAGCCAACACCTACAAAACCTTCACTGGCTCCCTGTCGAGAAGAGAATCGCCTTTAAAATACTCATGCACGTCTACAAAGCTCTCCACAACACCAGACCCTTCCTTGCACCCAAGAAAATCCTCCGATCCGCCAACCTCACCCACGCATAAGCAGAGCCAGAAGAGTGGGAAGAGCTTTCTCCTACATCGTTGCCAAGACCTGGAACGAGCTCCCGATCAACATCAGACGCGTCCCCTCCCTGAACACTTTCAGGAAGGCCCTCAAGACCTGGCTCTTCGACTGAACGGAACAGCGGACATCTCCCCCCCGCGCCTTGAGACCCTCACGGGTGAGTAGTGTGCTTACAATTCCCTGATTGATTGATTGATTCTTCACAGTTACTTAATGCACCACAGCAGTATTTCTGTAGTCCTCCTTGACAGCTATAGAATCACCAAGCACAGAGAAGACACTACATGTAGAATAGCTGACTAGAATTTATGTCCATCAGTACCATCATGGACCTTTGTAGCTTCTTGGATGCAAGGGTCTTTTGCAGCTACATGGTGGGCTGGGACTTTTTTGCCAAATTTGGCTCATTTAATTGTTTTGTCTTCTGATCTCCCTGTCTTCATTGTATGATATTGTCTAGTGGAAGAGACGATTCATTGTTGACCTTGGACTTTTGATGACTCTGAATGATAACATTAGCCAACTGTTATGGCCTGTCTTGTATGTAGTATATCTGGAGTCTGTTGTCTGTGTTACTTGGCTTTATGGTGTAATTTAAAATCTAAACTTGCAGAGGATTACACCAGTCATTTGGATGGGCTCATTATTCTCACAGCTCACCTAGTGTCAACAAGCTCCTTCCTGGTGGAGTGATATGCTTTGGGCTTATACTTGTAACTATCCTGAGTAAACCTACATGACCCTACCTACAGCAGTGGGCATCTTTCCATTCAAACCCCTACTCACTAGATCAGCGTTTGTGATCGTGGTAAAGCTATATCTCTTTCTGAATCAGTTAATTTAGCTGATAAAACTGAGAGTGTCATATTACCAACAAGTAGTGATAATTATCGCTAAATAGGCCTAGCGACGATTTTTTTATCACTGCCTATCGCTGGATATGTTAGCGGAGAAAACATGCTATTAGCAACGTTTTTCTCCATTGTGCTAAAATATCCAGCGATAGTGGCGAAATGCGTGAATATCGCGGAGAATACAGTGATATTCACGCATTAGCGACGAAATGCTCTTAGCCATGTTATCCACCTCCCATTGGATAACATGGCTAAGAACTGGTCTGGGCAGGTGTTAGTATTTAGAGATATTCACGTTTAGCGCAAATATTTCCATCGCTATGCCTGCCTTGCTAATAGGCGATAGCGACGTTAGCGACTGCTTTCAAACGCTAACTGGTTGGGTACGGCCACTTTGCATGTCATTAGCGATAATCATCGCTGACATGCAAAGCGGGCCCCAAACCGCTCGCTATCGCCTAAAAGCTGTCGCTAACATCAGTTAGAGACAGCTTGCTAATAGGGCGATAGAATTATCTCCTCTTAGCGGCGAAAACGGTCGCTAAAGCGGCGATAATTGCCTATCGCCCTGCTTGATAATATGCCCCAGAGTGTTTTCAAACAAATTAGCTCACTGTTTCACGAACAACTTAGAAACAAAATCGATCTTTCAAATTTTAAGAACAAAATGGGAGTTGCAAGAGTTGTATAGATTCTAGGCGAAAGTCAAACGCTCCCCTTGATGTTTTATACCTAATTATTTAAAATAATATATTCCCCTATTATACTTACATTCTAATGTAGTGGATGCAATATTATTGACATCAAATGTAATAAATAGGGTTATACTGCTCAGCCAAGTTATTAAAGGCAATCTTTCACATTACAAGAAAGTCAGAATCTCTAATCATACATTGTGGGCAGGGATCATATACATCCCCAAATATGAAAATATTGGATTAGGCAATTAAGACATTGGACATCATTCACAGTTTGGCGGGGCAGGACCTCGGTTCCTGGCCCAGTACACTCATGGTTCCCTAACCAATTTCCAGGTGGGGAACCTCTACATTGAGCCTTAACTAGCTCCAACATTGGAAACCACCAAAGTGGTGACTTGTGCTCCACAGTACTGGAGAGTACTGTTATATCCTATAGTTATTTATTATTTCTGTTTATTCATCATTTTGTTTTACTATTCATGTATCTTTAACTATGCTGTATTGTTAAGGCATCTTTCAACTGATAGAGCTTAGCAGTTTAGAATGTTGGGCTTGTACTAGCCAGTATGAGCTGTAGCTGATTGAAAAAACACTCTGCCTGGATCTCAGTGCTGTACTTGTTTAAGAATAAAACTTATTCTTATTTACAATACCATCTCAACTCTTCATTGGATGTAACATAAATTTGGCGACGAGGTGGTCAATCAGCACTCTCTGGACCCATCACTTTTGGCCTAAAAGAAGATCCTACCTGCAGACCTACAGTGTTTCATATTCTATGAAAATCTACTCATCTTTAAGAAGCTCATATTCTTCATTTTGAGATAAGTGACTTTGATAAATATATATGAACTATCTTCAACAAACAAGCTTCTAAATATTTTTTAAATCGTTTTTACGTTCTTTCATTTCTGCCAACCATTGACACTTTGCTCTGACCTCACAGCTTAAATCCAGTGATTTACAACTTCGCATGTCATCTACTTTGGATTTCACTTTTTAACCTTCATTATTTACATCGCATTTTTATTTTAAAAAATAACCTCGAGTCAGACTTTCCATCCGGAATAACATCAGCTGTGACGGAGACATCAACTGACATTTTCGACACAGCACAATTCTACACAGAACTTATTTACCTTACATATTTAAAAAATCTCCTCGAGTCAGCCTTTCAACTCTTACTGACATCAGCTGTGACGGAGACTTCAACCGGCATTCTTTAACTCAGCAGAAATCCACAAGTTTGAAAACGCTGACTTTGTTTGTACTATTAACTACTCCGTAGCTCTGTGACGTTGCACGTTTTCACGTCCCTGCTCATTTCTTCAGCCAACTTCTGCCGATTTGCCGAATTGCCGTTTTCATCATTCTGCAATGGACTTTATGCGTGTTTACTCACATCAGTGACACGCACACTCTTTCATTAAGGTCCAGTGTATAATTTTTCATGAATTGCTAGTTTTCTTCATTCCGCGCTGGAGTTTATGCGTGTTTATTGATATCAGTGACACGCACACTTTTACATGAAGGTCCAATTTATTCTCTACTTTTAATTTTGCGTCTTTAATAATACAACATTAGTTGCACGCTCATTTTTACACTAAAGTTAATCATTTTCCATACTTGTCATAAGAGTTACACAAGTAGTGATTAATTTAATTCATTTATGTAAGGTAGTTTTGCTTGTCATTAGAGTCATATAGGTAGTGATTAATTTAACTCACTTATCTAAGGTAGTTTTGCTTGTCATTAGAGTTACACAGACAGTGATTAATTTAATTCATTTTTTTAGGGTAGTGTTGCCTTTTATACATTTTACAGTTACATTCATTTTATTATATTCTGAAGAGTTATTACTTATTTACCTTATTTTATTTTATTTATTTATTTCATTATGGCCTTACAAACTGCTGTTCTCCCTTCACCTTTTCTCCCTGAGCCTGGCACTCCTAAAATTAAATGGGTTCAATGGTTTAAAGCATTTAATAGCTATATTATAGCCATTGATGGAGTGAAATTTCCTCCCATCAGGAAAAATGCCATGTTATATAGCGCTTTGGGCGCAGAAGGACAGAGAATGTTTGATCATCAACCTCCAATATTGCGTCCACCTTCCGATGATTGGAATGAATATACTGAAGCAATTGCTAGATTGGAAAAACATTTTAAAGATCAACCTAGTATAATCGTTGAAAGACACAAATTTTATACTAGAAAACAAAGGGAACATGAAAGTATTGACACGTTCATAGCTGAATTAAGAGTTCTTGCTGTCTCTTGTGAGTTTGAGGGTCCTATTGAACAATATCTGAGGGACCAACTTGTAGTAAATTGTTTTAACAATGAGATTCAAAAACAATTTTATGCTGTAGGAATCCTTCACTGGAGGAAACCTTAGAGTTAGCAAGAGGCATTGAGAGATCTGTATCTGCTTCAAAAGAACTTAGTATTAACCCAGTTAAGCCTACTATTTCTGAGTCAATAAACAAAGTGTCTCAACACTTTACTCAGGTTTCTCATAAAGACAAACCTTTCAACAAAAATGAGACAAAGAAGGCTGAAAGGTCTTTTCAGTGTTTCAGGTGTGGTTCGAAAACACATCTTGCTAACTCTCCTTCTTGCCCGGCTTTAAAGAAACAATGTACCATTAGTAAGAAAATTGGACATCTTGCTTCTGCATGCAAATTTAAGTTTAAAACAATGTATCTTGAAACAGATAATTTAAATGAGGTGGGCATTGTTAAGCACAGTGAATCTATTAAGAAGATATTTTTATTATCCATTGATATGATTGATTCTCTTCAAGACTCCAACAGTGGTGACCCTGTATGTGATATGAAAATTGGAGAAATTCCTGTCAAAGTAACAGTTGACTCGGGTTCTCCTGTCAGTATCCTATCTGATATATTTTTCTTTAAAGAATAGAAAAATGTTGATTTAATACCCCCTGACATTCGCACTGTAGCCTTTAATGGACAGGAGATTGTCATGATGGGTTATTTTAACGATAGTCTTACCTTTGAAGATAGAGTACTTGAATCTAAAATATACATAGCAAACAAGGGTTATAATATCCTTGGTTGGAAGGATCAAGGGAAGTGTGGCATGGTATTAAGACCTGGCACTGATAATCCTATTTCTCTTGATCGTTCCAAAAATGTGAGTTCTGTGTTCTCAGATGGTTTGTCATTAGAAGCTGTGATTGATAAACATTGTGATGTCTTCTCTGATACTTTAGGTTCAGTCAAAGGCTTTGAACATAAAATAATTTTGAAACCGGATGCCTTTCCTACTATTCACAAAGTTAGACATGTTCCTCCCAGTATTAGAGATAAGTTAAGAGAACATCTTGATCAATTATGCAATGATGGAGTAATTGAGCAAATTGATTCTTCACTCTGGATTTCTCCCATTGTAGTCGCTCTTAAAAAGAATTGTGATGAACTCAGACTGTGTATTGATCTGAGATCATTGAATAAGAATATTCAAATTGATTGTTTTCCCTTACCCCGCATCCAGGACATGTTAGCTCAGCTAAAGGGAACGAAGATTTTTTCCACCATAGATTTAAGAGCCGCATACCACCAAATTGAATTGCATGAAGACTCCAGAGACCTGACTGCATTTAATACGCCATTTGGTGCTTTCAGATTTCTGAGGTTACCTTTTGGTCTAGCCTCTGCGGCTTCTGTTTTTCAGAAGTTAATGTTCCAATTGTTTGGAGATGTTAAAGACGTCTTGGCTTATCAGGATGACATTTTGATTTCTACCAATTCAGTACAGGAACATCTTACCAAACTAGATCAGGTTTTAGGCATATTACACAAATATGATATGATGGTAAAGAAACAAAAATCGAAATTTCTACTAGATCAGGTTGAATACTTAGGTCATGTCATCTCTCAAAGAGGTATTAGTCCCAAACAAGATTTGTTAAAGGCTATTCGAGAATGTGCTAGACCTACTAATAAAGATCAATTGAGGTCTTTCTTGGGGTTGAGCGAATTCTATTCAAGGTTTGTACACAATTTTGCACTGATTAGTGAACCTATAAGATTGTTAACTAGTAACAAGGTTAAATTTATGTGGGGCAATGAACAAACTTCGGCTTTTGAGAAACTCAAAAATTTGATAATTACTGCTCCAGCTCTCAAACCCTTTAATCAAAATGAATCTTCGTATATTACGGTTGATGCTAGTAATTGTGAATTAGGCGCTGTCCTCAGTCAGATGGTTGATGGAAATGAAAATATAATTGCATTTGCTTCACGTCAACTATCTTCCTCTGAAAAGAACTATAGCACTATAGAAAAAGAGGCCCTAGCTTGTGTCTGGGGTGTTAAGCATTTTTCCACCTATGTTTGGGGTAAAGAATTTACTCTGATTTCGGATCATAAGCCCCTAATTTTCATGTGGAATGATAAAGGGACAAGAAATGCTAGTCCCAGGCTGGTTCGCTTGTTTTCTAAACTTTATGATTTTAATTTTGTTATGAGGCACATACCTGGAGGTAAAACATTTAAAGCAGAATTTTTATCCAGGTGTCCCATACAGGAATCGGCAATTGATTCTGTGTTGGATGATAAAGAAATTGTAATCAGTCTGGTTGAAGGTTTAAACTTTATGGAGAATGTTATTTCTCAATCTGATTGGGTGGAAGTGTCGTGTATTTCTATAGGTTCTGAATCGATCCCCCTATTCCTGACCCTAATCTGGTTAAACTACCTAGCTAGTTAACTAACAGTCAGCCCATGAGGCAAGAAAACCCCCATGATGCAGATACCGTTATCTGACGCAGTCACACTACGGCACAGGAACGTGTTATCTGATTAGGTCATAATGCTTGAGATCTAATTAGACAAGCGACATTCCTCCAGCCCCTGATAAGGCATACGACGTTCTCATAACAAATCAAACCTATGACAACCTGGAAAATCCGTGCGGCCATTGTTTTGATTTCACAGAGAACTTTTGCAAAAGAATGTGCTAACGAGCAAGTCGTATGACATCTTTATTGACGTACCTATGTCCATCCTTACGTCAATCTCGGCACCTTTAAGGTATAAATATTGCCGACCTTGCCCTATGCAAACACACGCGTGGTGACAAGACGGAGCAGCCATACTTGCCGAAGCCGAGAGCAGAAGCAGACCCCGCTGGCAGCAGCCCCGCCTTCCTGACGCGCTGAGAGACGCGCTGCTATCTCAAGCCGAGAGACCCAGCACCGGCGCTTCTGGGCAGCCCTCGCAGGCAGCCTGGAATATCGAGAGCAGAGAAAGAGATACCATTCCTCATTCATCCTAACTTCCAGGTACAGAACTGAATAACCCCTCACAGAGAATTCTTTAGTTATTCACTTGGCAAAAACAAACTTAACTTAAGCTGTAACTTTCTATTCCCGCCCACGCATTAGACTTAGGTCAGGTACACGGGGTAGGCGTATTTAGAAACACCAGTTGAGTACGTTTAGTCAAATGTATATGTGTATGTAAATATATTTTAATCATTTTAAACATCATATGGCTCAGAAACCATATCAATGTTTTTACAGTATTATTTTATACTATTGCTTCTAATGTATGCACTTTACTTAACTATAAGTATTGCAATAATATCGATCCATTTCTCTTGTACGAGAAAAGAGACTGATCAATAAATAACACCTTTTATTGAACACGCCCGTCTCTTCCTTTTCTCTACATTCTGATGAGACTAAGAATGCACGTACTGACTGAGTAAAATAATTGCCTTGTGCTCACACGACTCTCGAGATTGACTCTTGATTAGGGGAGAGCAAAGTTGTCATGTTCTATGGTTGTCAGAAACTAAATCCCTTCTTGTCTAATCAGGGGAGTTAATCCTTCCTTGAACATTCGAGAAAGTTTCTAGCGAACTCTGAGCTTAGCTGGCAAACCCAAAAATTAAGTCTAGTATCGACAGTAGTAGACCTAGTTAACGTCTGGCCTAGGCCTTTACTGCTGTAGGTACTATTCCAATGCGCAGAGCCTATTGGGAAAATAGGAGCTACACTACATGGCGCCCAACGTGGGGCGCCATGTAGTGTAGGTACTATTCCAATGCGCAGAGCCTATTGGGAAAATAGGAACTACACTACAGAAGCTTCAACAGAAGACCCTTCTCAAGAAATTCTTAGACAATTCTTATCTGTGGGATGGCCAAGGGAGAATCAACTTGATAAAAATGTGCTTCCTTTTTCTAAAATAAAGGATGAATTGAGTCTTGAAGGCAATTTAATTTTAAGAGGTTCTCTACTCATTCCTCCAAACTCAGTCAGAGATAAAATTATTACACTAGCTCATAAAGGTCATGGGGGAATCACTATCACTAAGAAAAGATTGAGGCTACACTACTGGTGGCCTGGTATGGACATTAGTTTAGAAACTTTATTAAACAATTGTGTTGAATGTTCTCATGCTGAGAAATCTCTTCGCACATACAATTCTCTTTTATCCCCAGTTGACTTTCCAAAGAATCCCTGGGAGAAGTTAGGAATTGACTTTTTGGGTCCTGTGGGTGGCTTGAATCAAGGTTTCAGATTTATTTTGACCATTGTTGATTACCATTCCAAACGGGTGTCTTTCAAATTCATGAAGGATCCTAATACTGAAAATGTGGTCACATTTTTGAAGAAACTGTTCAGATCAGAAGGGGTTCCTGTTTATCTAGTTTCAGATAATGGCGTACAATTTATTTCGCATATTATGAGAGATTTTTTGGGTACTCTTGGTATAAAACATTTAACTACAGCCCTTTACAGCCCACAGGGAAATGGTTTAGTAGAAAGAGTAAACCGTGTAGTAAAAGATTCTGTCCAGTTGGCTATTTCTTCTGGTCTGTCAGTGCAAGAGATTGTTGGTGACAGAATTTGGTCATACAATAATACTCCACACTCTACAACTGGAGTTACTCCTTTTGCCATGTTGAGAGGGAGAGAGTCATTTAACGAACTTTCCCCAGAATGGGTTGTGAGTAAAAGTCATTTTGATAGAAGTGCACCTAATTTGGAGTTAGTTAAAATGAATGTGAAGAATTCTCAAATTAAGTCTAAGGCTAGATATGATGTGAATAAACATGTCAAAAATCAAGAATTCATGGTGGGGGACAAAGTTAGAATTAATAGACATTATTTTGTTTTACTATTCATGTATCTTTAACTATGCTGTATTGTTAAGGCATCTTTCAATTGATAGAGCTTAGCAGTTTAGAATGTTGGGCTTGTACTAGCCAGTATGAGCTGTAGCTGATTGAAGAAACACTCTGCCTGGATCTCAGTGCTGTACTTGTTTAAGAATAAAACGTATTCTTATTTACAATACCTTCTCAACTCTTCATTGGATGTAACAAGTACCTGTGGTCAATCTCCTTCACTATTTAGACTCAGCATCTATTAATGATTATTCCTTTCTGTGACCCCCTAGACAAGGAATGGCGGATCAGAACAAGAAAAGCGAGAAATGCGTCTTCTGCAGGTGCAACAGGGAAATTAGTTGTTTGATTTTTGAAAACACATCCCTAACGTGGTGATTTGCTATTAAAAAGCAAAAGAGAATGCTGAGTTCAGTTTAACATTTAACTGTGACAAAACTGCATCCGTAATACTTGCAGGTGCAATTTCAGCACTAAGGGCCAGATGTAGGTAAAAGCAGTTTTGCGAGTACTTAATAGCGATTTTTAGGGAATCGCTATTAAGGACTCGCAAAATGCCATGTAGGTAGGAATCGCAATATTTTTTTTAATTCCTTAATATTCCTTAATTGTGAATTGCAAATTGCGATTCACAATCAAGGAATACCTTCCGATTCATTCCTACGGGTCTAGAGGCCCATAGGAATGAATGGGAATTTCGCACGCAGTTTGCGAGTACCCAAAATGGTACTCGCAAATTGCGTGTGCAATTTCAAGGGTTCCAGGGGGACACCCTGTTGCACCCCTGAAATGTGCATGGGTACACATGTGGTGCACATACATACCCTACGGGCATGAGTGTGTGCCACATGGCACTTTTAAAAAAGCAAAAAAGTGCTTTTTTAAAGGAATTCTCAAATTACCACCAACTTGAAGTTGGTGGTAATTTGCGATTCCTTAAGGCCAAATCGCACTTTCTTTTGGGCTTCTTACATTGCATTTGAGGAATCGCAATTTACGATTCCTTAAATGCAATCTCAAAATAGAGAACGCAAATTTTGCGATTTCTTATTTTGCAAGGGGGTTTTTGTGTACTACATTGCACACTGCTAATTTGCGATTGCAAACCCTGAACTTCTACGAATTTCGGCGATCGCAAATTGGCTTTCTACATCTGGCTCATAGACCTTTGCCCGGAAGTTGGGCATCCCGCTGTAGGATGGACAGTCTTTTGACAGGATCAGTGGTGCTGAGAGGTTCCACCGACCCAGCAGGCTCAGTAACCCTTCCTCTTACTAGGAACTAATCTCTACAGAATGCGATAGCCAAGTAGTTACAATTTGCTCAACCAGCCTGCATTCTCTCTCCTCTTCAAGTGGACAATAGATAGAATGCCTGACAGTACCATAGAGTAGTTCTGCTCCACCTGAACGTGCTACTCTTTTTTGCTATGCCTTCCTCGCACTTCCTCTTCTTTTGTATCTTCCCTCCTCGACAGCTGCAAGAAATCAACCTTCACACAACATATAATTGTATATACAGATGTAATCCAAGAACAACAGCATCAGCTCTGCAATGTTATTTATTATATCCCTAGTAAGGATTAAAACCACCAATTACCCATGGCTTATTATATGCCTATGTGAAACTGCCAGGCTCTTTATAATGCCTAACTGTATTGTGTTGCTTCATTTATCTATTTCATATACTTTCAATATAATATTTCACATACTTTCAGTATAAAAAACTTCTGAACTGAAAAACACAATGGGCCTTTCTGCGCTCCAAGGCTGTGCGCTTGAAACAGCAGCGAGCATCAGGAGCGAGCTGACATGTGTTTTTCTCACTGACGACCATTGTTCTGCAGAAAGCAGGGGCTTGTGGGATTCGGGGAGGGCTGCTCCTGTACACGAGGTCTGCCATTGCAGGCCACAGCTGCCGAACAAAAAAGAAATACATTTCTTTCCTTAATGTTTTACTCTGCTTTCTAGAATGAACAGCCAAGTCTATTTGGCAAAAGAAACCCTTAATTGATTTTATTACCCCAGGGTTTACAGCACCATTAAGTAAGATGACTAAAACACCTAGCCCTAAAAGACTCATCAGCAGTATTGCACATAGCAACACAATATTCCACTGCACTATGCATTATACTTCACTATGTCATTACACAACTAAGACACAATACCTAACAAAAATGCAACACCAACTTATATAAACTGGAAATATTTTTATCCTAAAAAATTCCAAAGTAGGAAACCGGAGATATCAATGTTTAAAATGTAGCACTATAAAGCACATAGAAACCTATAGTGCCTATTGGGACATCTGGTCGCACTACACTGGGACAAAGTCACCGTTTCAGGCTGACCGTGATGGAGCCCTACATGGCTACCCCTCGTGGTAGTTCTCGGTCAACAGTAGCGGCCCGTGGTGGGAGTGCTGCTGGGCGCTGAAATGGGGCGGGGGAGGGGCAGGGTGGAGAAAATAACAAACTATGGATTACGGACGATTAGAGGTAAGTAAACATTTACATAAATGAAACTAATTTTGTTGCACGTGCTGCATCGCATTTGGCGATGGAGCGCGCGCAACGAAATTCGTTTTATTTATTTATATGTTTACTTACCTCTAATTGGCCGTAATTCATAGTTTACTACCCCGCACCCTGCCCCTCCCCCGCTCAACGTCAGCGTCTAGCAGTTTGGGCACAATTTAGATTTTAAAAGTATCCCTGCAAAACTGTGCTGCTTTTAAACTGGCCTCAGGCCTCAGCATTGCACACATATAAGTGCAGAAGGGGCTACTGGCCTCTAAACTGCCAAGCCCTATTATATACTTGGGACTTAAAGGCAGTTTTAATCCCCCTGCCCTATTATGTACTAGGGCCTTATAGGGGAGGTCATGCTAATCATAGTGGTACCCTAACCCATTGTGTACCCTAGTATATGTAGGTGTTTTCACTGTATTTTAAGAGTGTTTTCAGCATAGCACTGGCCCTGGTTAGGCAAAGTCCAGGGACAGTCAGAGTCAGTTACCACAAGTGCCGTCAGCAAAAAGTGGGGGTGCCCAGGGCACAAGGAGGATTTTGCACCAAATCGATTTAAGGGAATGAAAATGAACAATTTTTTTATACTATTTGAAGATTGACAGTCACACCTTTTAACTCACCAAAAGAGCTCTCACCCAAATGGGCAAAACTATCACTTTGATATTGTAGCCTGAGCAGTGCAAAGGTGTGAATGGCAAAGTTAAATGCTGTACTATATAAAAAAAACTTGTACATAATAACATCAGAAGAACATTCAGGGGATGAGTTTCCAATTGGTCAATTGACTTTGTAGGTAGAACACATCCCTGTTAGATCAATGATTTAGTTCCCCTTAACAAAATGCCCCTTTAAAGTAAAGCTACTCAATAGAGTAGTCCCTTGAGAAAAAAAGTTTGATCCCTTTTTTTTGTATGAGTAAAACACATGGCTGCCTAAAAGGTTTATTAACACTAATCTATAAAATAAAATATAAATATAAAATAAAAAAACATAAAACAGTCAATGCCGCTGCAGTAGAGATCAAGAGAAAACTACTTCAACAGAAGAGAAGCCAAACAGAAGATGGAGCACACCCTTAACATTCCATCACAATGTATAGGATACAAATTAGATGCTGTTTCATATGCATACAGATCGGGTTGGAGAGTGTAGGAACGTGGGTTATTGCTAGGGGTAAGTACACACATACCCCTGGAAATAACATCACTAACGTGGTGTATGGTCCAGAAAAGGTCTTAATTAATTATTCCGTTGCTCAACCCTTGGTAGCTGTCAGACCTAACTTAGGAGATAGAAGTATAAAGCATTTAAAAACACAAAAACACCAAATAAGTAAGACACCAAACACAAAAAAATCCCAGACCAATGTATTACAATAGGTTATATTTGTATGAACAAATAGACAACAAAATGACAAAAAATCCAATGTAGTGGACTGGAGAAATGATTTTTAAAAGAATTATCACTTTCTAGTGCTTAAAAGCAAATAGCGCCACTTTGGAACATCTGGTCATGCTTGACCGGGCCAAAGACACAGTTTGAGGCCAACCGCAAGTAAGCCCTGATCAGAAACACTAAGTGGGATGCATTGTTCAAAATTTTACCTTCACACTAAAAAACTTTTTCTGGAGCTTTTTCTTCCGATGTAGATTGACCCTATCACAGCAGTATACGCCGGCTTGACTTGCTGTGAAGCCCCATTGAAATCCTCAGAATCAGGAGCTAAGGAGCTTTTCACGGGACACACCTGAAATCCTGGCAGGGTTGCAGTTGTAGGTACTCGGCTTCACTCCCGACGTCGGGTCCATCACCTCCTGGAGCTATTTCACAAAAGTTCTCCAAACTTCAGGAGGGGCTTCTTGAAGGCATCCTTGTGTCCAAAACACCAACCCAAAGATCTGGAATCTCCTAAACGGTCTCTGCGATGTCTGGCATACAATTCCCACAATGCACCTTGTCAAATCCTTACAAGTCCACTGGACGCACCCCAGGATGGGGACTCTTGGTGGGGATGATGCAGGCAGGTTGTATTAACCTGTAGCTTGCAGGAAGTCCACTCCTTAATCTGTCTTGAAGCAAGGTGCAGTCCCTGGGTTGTAGTACCAGATTGTGCAGTAGGCACCGTCAGTCAGAGTGCAAGCCTTTGGGTACAAATCCAGATTCCAGCAGGGCAGTCCTTATTCTCTTTGTAGTTTCAGGCAGCAGATCTGAGAGACCATGCAACTCTTGTGTAATTAATCAGTGTTCTGGGGCGACAATTAGGGGGGCACCTCTATCCAATGAGATACTGGGTGCCACCCAAAAGCATGACAACTTCCTCCAAAGTGTGGCATCTTCTTGTCCCACAAAGCACCACTCTTGCAAAATCCAACATGGATGACTTCTCTCCAGAGGAGTACGAGCTGGCTGTATCAACCCACAGTGTGGCTCAATTCCATTAGCTCTCTTCCTCCTGACCTCTGCAAATTCCTGTCATAAGACTGCCATCTGGCTGGGGGTAAAGGATGTGGGGGTAGGTCGGCCTGGCATTCCTTTACTGTCCTCCTCTCTTTGAAGGCTAGATTTTATTACCCACCCCCCTCCCTGATCTGGTCCGTCTAGCTGCTGAACTCCCAGCATCCAAAAACCTCTGCTGTGGTCAGACCACTTATCACCTAATCAGAGCAGCCTGACTAAGCCTATTAGCACTGCTCAATCAGGGGAGACTGCTAGGAGGTTGGATTTTGGCATATATAAAAGAAAGCCTTAACTTCTTTTCTGCAATAGTTATGATGACAAATTCAACGGGTGGCAAGTTGTCAAATTCATCAATACCAATATTTTAAGTCCTTGAATGACATATTACTCCTTTCCTAGCAATAGTTACACTTAAATAAAATATTGCACTGTTAGCATATGGAGCTAAGTACCTACAATGGGGGGAAATGAAATTGACAGATTTTCTCTCACCAGGGCATATAAAATATCTTTTATATGGTCTATGCTTACAGGTACAGCCCCCCAACCCTGGGACACCAAGAGGAGACCTTGTGCTACCTAATGTGTACAAATAAAGGTAGATTATCACTTTTAATCTATTTATGGTTACATCTCCCCCCATACCTGGGACACCTAGGGGAGACCCTGGGGTGTCTAATATGTAACAATAGGGTAGATTATCACTTTTAACCCCTTCCATGCTCATGACAGAATGGTTCTGTCATGAGCACAAGTTCTAGTGTGCTCATGACGAAACCATTCCGTCATGAGCACATGCTCAGGAAATCCCTCTGCTGTCTGCATTTCCCTTTTTTTCCTGGGGAGAGGGGGAAGAGCTTCCCCAACCTCCCCAGGCATATTTTCGAATTTCATTGCAATGACATGGCACGCAATCGTTATTGCAATTAAATCAAAACTGAAACTTGGTTTCAGTTTATCAGTTTCTGTGATTGTGGGGCTATCACAGCCCCCCGAGCACCAAAAAAGATGGTAGAGGTATTGTTGTTAAGTGGAGAATCTCCTCTTTTCAATGGTACCCTTCCCTAGTGGATCCCCGCTTGGGGATCACCCCAGGAGGGCGATCCCCAAGCAGGGATGCACCCACTAGCACCAGGAAGGGGGGAGTGGCCCCTTGGGCAAGGGCCTTTGCTCACCCATATTTTTGATTGCAACAATCTTTCTGCCCCTTCTGGAGGGGGGTTGGAAAGCCGACTAGAAACCAGGGATTTTTTTTTATTGACTTTGGAGTGGGGGCTCCAAAAAGGGCATGGCAATGCCCCCACCCCCATAGAAATGTAAGTTTTTCTTCCCCCCCCAGGGGGCAAGATGGGGGCAGTAGCCCTCATTTGTCCCCCAGGGGGGGGCAGAAAGCCCACTAGGAACCAGGGATTTATTTATTTATTATTGACATTGGGGTGGGGGCTGCCCAAAAAGGTCAAGGCAATGTCCCCACCTCACCAGAGAAATGTCAGTCTTTCTGCCCCCCAGGGTACAGATGGGGAATTAGCCCCTAAGGGAGGCAGAAAGCCCAGTAGAAACCAGGGATTGGTTTTTTTTATTGACGTTGGGGTGGGGGCTGCCCAAAAAGGGCTTGACAACGCCCACACCCCCCAGAGAAATGTTAGTCTTTCTGTCCCCCATGGGGCAGATTGGAACAGTAGCCTCCAATCTGCCCTCTCGGCGGGGCAGAAAGCCCACTACAAACCAGGGATTCTTTTTTTTTTATTGATGTTGGGGTGGGAGCTGCCCAAAAAGGGCATGGAAATGCCCACACCTCCCCCAAAAAATGCCACAGTCTTTCTGCCCCCCCTGAGGGGCGGATGGGGCAGTGGCCCCTGATCTGCCCCCGGGGGGGCAGAAAGCCCACATGTCCCCAGCGATTACGCTGGCTTTTTTATGCCTGGGGGTGGGGGCTACCCAGAATGGTCATACCAATGCCTCCACCACCTATTAACATATCCACAGACTTTCTGCCCCCTTGGGGGCTTATTGGGGCAACCCCCCCGATTCCTCCCAGGGAGGCAGAAAGCCCACTAGGCACAGACTTGTTTTTATCGAAACAGAAACTGAAACCCTGCCATCTCAATTACACAAAGGTCCTACTAGAGGATCCTACCTATTTTCAGTGAGCAACATTTAGTATAGTCAAAGCCACACAGAACATTTAACTTCTGAATGCATCATTTTTTTGGTTTTTGATCATTTTTATTTTCATAATTATTTATTTTTTCAAAAGTTCTTATATAAAAAAGTTTTTTCAATTGTATTTGTACATGTTGAAATCCACATAAAATTCATTGCATGTGGAATTCGTTACCAAACAGAAAAGTCCCACACATCGCAACATTCATTAAACATTCATGGCCACAATCATATCCAAAATAACTATCATTTCATAAAGCATTCATTCATACATTCAAACCACAATATAATCCATCCATTACATCAATACAAAACATCATCATCACAATGGTCAGCATTACATAGACAAGGAGTGAAAACGGGTAAAACAGGGGCATAGAAAATAGAAAAAGGATCATAGGTGATATCGTTGATCCGGCCCAATGGGAAAATTACGCCAACGCGCGTTTCGGTGTTCCGGCCATTCTAGGCCACACCTTCGTCAGGGCGATGAGAGACCAACCAGTATGGGACAAAACAGCCAACAAATGCAAAGTAAGAAGGGTTTTCTTACGAAGGAAGTCCACGGACCTTTCTCTTGGACCGTATGAATATTCTGAATTTTAAAACGAGCACAGGGTGCCTGGTTCACACGGGCTAGATAGATAATAGCTTCAAAGACAACTCGCGCCGTCTATTCAGGGCTAGTCCATATCAGGTCCAGGCTAGAGATGGAGGATGTCTTCAAGATGAGGACAGTAGCTTCCCGCCTGTATACGAAAGATGTCAAACTAATGTTGATTCACGTAGCTTGTGGCGGGGGGGCGGGGCAAGAATGCAGCACCAGCGCCCAGATTATTCCAGGATGTCAGCATACACGCCGAGGTCCGGGCTGCTCACGGGCGTCGAGAAATTGTAGAGTCGCTGTAAAACGCCTGATGGTCCGCAGGGCTTGAAATCTTCGTTGGAGAAATATAACCAGCAATCTAAAATGCCCTAACGTACTGCTATTTATGGAAGTCTAAGGGGCTACGTAGTCCAGGGTGACTACGTAGATGTAGACTTTTAGCAATGTGCCTACCTGTGGATTTTGGGGCCTAGCGCAGCCAGCACAAAGGGAAACCTAGCAAACCTGTACATTTCTTTAAACTAGAAACCAAGGGAAATCCAGGATAGGGTGACTTGTGTGCCTCCCACCAGGTTCTGTTACCCAGAATCCCTTGAAAACCTCAAACTTAGTTTAAAAAACTTTTCCTCACATTTCTGTGATGGAAAGTTCGGGGATCTGTGTGGATTTACAAAAAGCCACCCACTCCGCATTCCCCAAAGTCCTATGAGAAAAATGGTACCTCACTTGTGTGGGCAGGCCTAGTGCCCGCAACAGGAAACAGCCCAAAACGCACCTATGGAAACCTAGCAAACCTAAACATTTTTGAAAAATAGACACCCAGGGAAATCCAGGATGGGGTGACTTGACTGGCTCTCACAAGGTTCTGTTGCCCAAAATCCCTTGCAAACCTCAAAATGTGTAAAAAAACACATTTTCCACACATTTCGGTGATGGCAAGTTCTGGAATCTGCGTGGATCCACAAAATTCCACCCACCCCACATTCCCGAAAGTCTTCTGAGAAAAATGGTACCTCACTTGTGTGGGTAGGCCTAGTGCCCGTGGCAGGAAACGGCCCAAAACACAATGCAGACACACCACATTTTAGAGGGAAAACTGACACTATTTTGCAAAGTGCCTAGCTGTAGATTTTGAACCCTAGCTCTGCTGGCACCTAGGGAAACCTAGCAAACCTATACATTTTTTAAACCCAGTGGAATCTATGATGGGGTGACTTGTCTAGCTTTCACCAGGTTCTGTTACCCAGAATCACTTGCAAACCTCAAACTTTGTAAAAAAAACCACACATTTCTGTGGTGGAAGTTCTGGAACCTGCGTGGATCCATAAAATTCCATGCACCCCGTATTCCGCAACGTCTTCAGAGGAAAATGGTACCTCACTTATGTGGCTAGGCCTAGTGCCTGCAACTGGAACCGGCCCAAAACGCAAGGTGGACAACACAATTTCACTGTGAAAACATTTTTTGCATAGTGCCTAGCTGTAGATTTTCAACCCTAGCTCTTCCGGCACCTAGGGAAACCTAGCAAACCTATACATTTGTGAGAACTAGACATCTAGGGGAATCCAGGATTGGGTGACTTGGCTTGCTCTCATCAGGTTCTGTTACCCAGAATGTCTTGCAAACCTCAAAATATGTTTTAAAAAAACACATTTTCCTCACATTTCTGTGGCGTAAAGTTCTGGAATCTGTGTGGATCCACAAAATTTCCGAGGTGTTGGATTTCTTGGAGAGGTTTTTGATATTTCTCTGCCCAACGAGCGCGACGAGCGTGGAGAGTTCAGTGACTGGAGGTGGGAGGAGGCCGCGCGGTTACGGAAGCGCTGGGACGCTGCCTGCTTCTGGTTTCGGTTTGCTGCAGGAGCAGGTAGCTGTGGAGCCGGGTGCGCTGAGTCGGTGTCTGTAGGGCTGCCGAGGCTGTCAAGGCTGTGTAATGCGCCCTCGAGGCAAGTGGCACCAGAGGGCAGTGTATCTAATTTTGAGCGGGTGAGCCTGCCAGCAGCGACTGTGGGGTGGAGGCCCTGGAGACGCGACCATCCCGACATATGGGTATTGGGAGGCTGGTTTCTTCCTCATCAATTTTTCCTCCCACTGTATGGAGGAGAGGAGAGGGGAGCTCGAAGAACAAAGGGTGGCTGAGGAGGTTAAAGGGTCTATATCGCCCATTCAGTACAGAATTCGGATATTATCCAGCCCATAGTGACCCCCAAAAAATCCCCCCCCCTATTCTTGACACCAATATCAGTGGTCAGCGGAGGAAGCGGAACGCCATGAGAGAAGTGGGAACTAAAACTAGGGAGGTTCCAAAAAGCAGAGGGAAAGGCAGGGGAAAAAAGGGATTGTTTTAAAGACCAAAATAACCCCCTCTCTAAAAACATATCAGAGAGTAATGTCCTCCACTGCAAGCCTGTGTAATGCGGCCGAAATGAACATTCAAGGACAGCAGGAAGGAGGGATTTCTAAATCTAAAACTAAATCTAAAACTAAGACACCAGATGATGACAAGGACTTTCCCCCCCTGATGACCCTGTTCCAGCAATGTAAGCAGAGGGAGGCTAAACAAGGCCTTAGGAGTTCATGATCTGCATATTCAGCATAACCCCCCCCTTGGACCCCTATGGCATACAAGAAAAGGTGAATGGGACATTAACTTCTGGGGGGGCCTCTTCTTATGGTATAACCACCGAATCCGAGCCTGGACCCGAATCTGGGGAAGTTAAGTTAGAAAAACTCAGAACCGCCAAAATCAATAGATCTGCGACACATTCTTTATCCGATATCCTGATCGCAATAAAGGGGGAGATGATAACGGGTTTTAAGATCTCAGAAACGAATCAGGCTGAATTGGCAAGCAGATTCTTTGTCTCCGAAGCAAACCAAGCGGCAATTAAATCTTCTTGTGAGGTGCTGGCCCAGAAATTGGAGGAGGTGGCAGCAAGAACAGACCAAATTGAGCAAGAGATTCCAGTTATTAAGAAAGCAATAATCTCCGCTACAACAGATATGGCAAAGCTGGCAGCTCAGAATAGGGCGTTGAGAGATGACCTAGAAAGGTTGGAGAATCACTCCCGGAAAAATAATCTGAGACTTCTGAATATCCCTGAGACTCTTGAAGGGACAGGCCTAAAGGGATTTATTATTTTGTTGTTACAGAGGACAGTCCTCAAGAGTTCTCCGGATATAAACCTAGTACAGGAGATTCAAAGGACCCATCGAGAGCCGTTTAGGAAGAAGCCTGGCCAACATAAGCCCAGGAACATTCTGGTTAATTTTCTCTCCTATGCTGTTAAAGAACAAATATTATCTGCAGGTCTTAAGGAGGGCTCAGTCTCCTTTTCACTTACAGGGCAAGAGCCAATCACCTTTCAGATAAGATCGAACATATCCCATACAACAGCTACCAGGCAATGGGAAGTCTGGAGTAGATTGGAAGAGCTAAAAAGCTTAGGAGTTAAGGCCCAGCTGAAGTTTCCAGCTCAGTTACGAGCTATGTTTAATAATCAAATGCATCAGTTCCATACAACCGAAGAGGTAGATGAGTTTATGGCAAAAATCAGAATTGGAAAATCCTGGAATTAATTATGAGAAGGTGTTACTATCAGGGTACGATGATAGCATAAATAGCTTTACACCACAGCAGTTAAGATTGTTCATTCATTTTTTTTTCATTTTCTGTTTAATTGAGGTGGGCGAGACTAAATAGGCTTTGCCTATTTGGAAGGGAGGGTTCCTCATGGGAGTGAAGGTGCATAGGAGGGTGGGTGGGAAGGTTGGGGCGCACTGGGTGGGGAGCATAGGGATAAAATGAAAAAATACTCATCTCACTCTAGGAGTTTAGTTTATGGGCCGGTGGCTGGAGGTCAAAGATTTTTGAGTAAATGGCAGGAGTAATAACTCAGCGCAGTAAGAATAGCTTTGTCTCCTGGAATCTCAAAGGACTAAGATGCCAAAGGAGATAGAGATTGATAATGAAGTATTTAGAACTTTCTGAGGCACAGATATGCATTTCACAAGAAACGCACTTAACCGCTGAGGAATCCAGAAAATTGTTTTCTAATACTCCTTGGGTCGAGAGTTTTTGTTCCTCTAGCCAAACAATAAATACTCGTGGAGTTGCAATTTTGATAATGGGGGTCAGCGTGTTCTATAAAATCATTTCAGACAGACCAAACTGGGAGGTGGGTCATCGCACATTTGGCCCTAGAGGGCATGGACCTAGTCTGTGCTTCCTTTTATGGCCCGAATGTGGATGATCCATCATATATCTCTAAACTTTATTCAAAGTTAATTTTGGAGATCCCCCAATAATCGTGGGGGGTGGACTTTAATGTCCTGCTAGACCCCCGTAAGGAAGGTCAAATCAGGGCCACTATATAGGGGCACCACGTATCCGGCGTGCAATGAAAAACTTGATGCACGACCTAGGTTTGGTAGATGCCTGGAGGGGCGTAATGGGAGAGGTAGCTGGGTTCACGTTTTACAGTAAAAGATATCATCATTTCTCTAGGATCGACTACATACTCGTGAGTAGAGAACATCTGTCTAAAACCTCAGTTGTTTCTATTCTCCCAAGCCACCTCTCGGACCACGCCCCTGTCTCATTTTCATGCAAGAGAACAACAAATTCCATCCAGACGAGATGGACACTCAATAGGAGAATGTTAACAGACCCCGAAATCATCTTGGCCATTAAAGCATCCTCTTTAGAGGTTTTTTTATCAATATCGGCTCAACGGCCATGGAGGTTGTCTGGGACGCCTTTAAGGCCAATCTCAGGGATAGGCTTCATGGCCTTATATCCTTTAAAAACAAAGCTGAAGGCCGTGAGTTAAAACGGAGAGAAGATAAAATCAAGAAGTTAGAAGCCAAACTCCTCTTGGCAGTTGGCGGTCCACCTGAAAGGGTCGGTAAAGTGCAGGAAGACCTTGAGACAGCTAGGCTAGACTTCAGAGGGAAATTAGACAAGAAATGTAAGGCCCAATGGTTAAATAAGAATATGGAGAACTATGAATATGGTGAGAAGGCTGGCGCCTTGCTAGCGTGGAAGGCTAGAACTTACCGCACTAAAAATAACATCAGCGAGTTACTTATAAACAGCAGTGGGGATAAATCCACAGACATAGAGGACATAAAGAACTGCCTTCTCTCCCTCTTTACAGATCTCTATAAGGAGGACTTGAACCCCTCAAAACATCAAATACAGTCATGGCTTAGTATTAAATCTCTATCTTCCTTAACGCATGAGGGTAAAGACCTTCTGGACTCCCCGATTTCGTGGGATGAGGTAAGAACTAAAATAAGGCTGTCTAAAAATAAGAAAGCATCTGGTCTGGATGCCCTCCCAAACGAGGTATACAAACTTTTGGAAGATGAGGTAGCGCCAATACTGGGAACCTTATTTCAGTCAATTTATAATCCATCAGGGCAAATTCCCAGCTCATGGAGAGCAACCATCGTATTGATACCTAAACCTGGGAAGGACCCTCTGAGAGCTGACTCTTATCGGCCAATCTCCCTGCTAAACTCCTACTATAAAATCTTTATGGGTATATTAGCAGAGAGATTGGCTAAATTGTCTCCTGGACTAGTTAACTCTGATTAAAAGGGGTTTATTAATGGACGCTTCATCCAGGAACAGACACAGCTTCTCATCGGCAACATAGACCTGGCCACAGCAAGATCAGAACCCTTGGCCGTAATCGCTCTAGATGCCGCCAAGGCGTTCGATAGGGTCTGTTGGTCCTATCTTTGGGAGGATCTGGAAGCAATGGGCTTAGGCCCCGTGTTCATTCATATCTTTAGACAATGCTACCAAGGAGCCTCCGCGAAAATCCTGATAAATGGGTCACTCACTTCCAGCTTTGAGATCCAGAGGGGAACTAGGCAGGGGTGTCCCATCTCACCTCTGCTGTTTGATCTTTATATAGAGCCGTTGGCCCAGGCTATAAGGCTAGACGATCGGATCCTGCTCTTTAAATCGCAGCAGTATTCATAAAAAATAGCACTCTAAGCTGATGACATTATTCTTTATACCAGTGATCCAGCAGTAACAATGCCAAGGGTCAAGACCCTCTTGGGAGAGTTTGGCTCAATTTCTGGATATCTAGCCAACTCCTCCAAGACAAAGGTAATGTGCTGGAATGTGACACAATGGACGGGGCAGATCAGTACAGAGTTTAAATATCTGGGCATCACCATAGTTGGCAAGCTGGATAAGATTGCCCCCTTGAATCTGAAAAAAGTCACCAATGAATTAGTTTGTTTGTTTGCAAGGTGGAAGAATCTTCCCCTGACTATTTATGGTAAGGTAAATTTAATTAAAATGACTATCCTACCCAAGTTGACATACATCTTTACCGGTGTTCCTCTGAGGTTCCCCCAACAGGACATTTCGAAAATACAGGGCAAGGCAGAGAGCGGGGGTATAAGCGGTGATTGGGACACAGAGCTTCTCTTCACATTGGACCATCTGCTGAAGAAAGAGGTATCAACCTGGTACAGGAAACTGGTTGAAGCAGATGATAAAGGTATTCCATCTCAGGCTTCGGTGTGGAGTCAATCTCCAATCTGTAATAGGGGAGCTTTTAGAACCCTCCTTAAAACTTCTTTATAAATTCACAAAATCAGCTAGCTTAAGGAAAAATAATTTTTTTGTGACCAATCATATCTATTATACCCCAGCTAAAATAGCAAAATTCGTCCCAACCCCTGAGCCGAAATGTCACAGATATATGGCCCCCAAAGCCAATGACATTCATATTTTTTTTGAGTGCATAGCTTTGGAAAGGGATTGGGGACTACCTGCGCAGGTTTTTTGCATAAATATTGTGGTCAATGGGCCTTTAGTCTTTTTTGCGGATGATTGTTCCTCAACAAAGGACCTGGCAGTGAAGGATAGAGGACTATTACTATGTCTTATCTTGCTGGTGTGCAGAGAAATATGTCTGGAATGGAAAGATCTAAACCCCCCAAGAACGGAGGACTGGGTACATTTAGCATTTGCAATGGCTCGCCTCGATCTTGCAAGTTCCAGCAGCACTTAAACCAGCCTCTGGCAAACTCTTATTACTGTGGGTCGAGACTTGAGACTGTTTAGGTAACCAAGCGCGAAGGGACATGGTCCTATGATTACACCTTAACTCCAGTGTAAGGAGTTGGTCGGGAGACCTATGCAAGTGTAGTTGGCCGGAGGGAGCCCAGGTCCATAATAACGGCTGTAACATTCTGCAATATGCTTAAAGGTGAGATGAGGACAAAAAGAAAAAAAAGAAGAAAAAAAAAAGTGCCCGCGACAGGCAAGGGCCAAAAATCTATTGAGGCGACTTCAAAATTACCTATCACAAAACGTGGTTTTGCGAGGGTGGGTCCCATGAGTTTTTGGCCCCGGGCTCGGCGGCCATCTAGGGAAATCTACCAAACCCTAACATTTCTGAAAACTAGACATCCTGGGGAGTCCAGCAAGGTATGGCTTTCGTGGGTACCCCAATCTTTCCCTCCAGAGAATCCCCTGCAAACCTCAAATTTAGCTGCAAAAAAATAATTTTTTCTCAAATTTAAGTGTTGGAAAGTTCCAGCAACAGGCAAGGGCACCAAACCAACTGAGGCGACATCAAAACTGCCTATCGCAAAACAACATGGTTGTTTTGTGATAGGTCATTTTGATGTCTCCTCAATATGTTTTGGGCCCTTGCCAGTCGCGGGTACTTGACCCACCCATGTGAGTGAGGTACCATTTTTATCGGGAGACCTAGGGGAACGCTGGGTGGTAGGAAATTTGTGGATCCATGTAGATTCCAGAACTTACTAACACAGAAATTTGAGAAAAAAGTGATTTTTTTCATCAAAATTTGAGGTTTGCAGAGGATTGTGGGTAGGAAAACTTTGGGGGACCCACGCAAGTCATACCTCCCTGGGCTCCCCTGGATCTCTAGTTTTCAGAAATGTGTTGGGAAGGTAGGTTGCTTGGGGTTAATAAGGGACTTTGGCATATCGGCAATGGAACACTACCAGGTTTGCCGGACCTGACCAACATGGGACAGCATCATGCTGGCTCTTGGCCTCGTTTTCAGCTTACCCTGGCCTGTAAGGGGTGAATGCCAGTTCACCACCCTAATTCACTATCACCAATCATAGGGCTGTTGTCAATCACCAATATTGACTCAGTCTATGACTTTTGAATCTCAGTTGTTATTGATTGTTTCCTGCATTTCTCGTCCGTCTCTCATTTCCTTTTTCCAGGTCCCAATGGAGAGAAGACTAATTGTCTGGTCACGGCAGCACTCTAGTAGGAGCATAGAACCGCGTGCACCTCTAGCATAGCATAGGGGACCAGCTACCCCCTACACCTACACTTGCACTTTTTAGATTACACAATTATTAATATTTATCTCTGCACTGGTCCTGATGAAGCGCATTGGATCCACCTGACCACGCTCCCGCAAAACATGTCGACCTGACCACATTTTATGTTAGCCAGGGTACATTATTACCCATATTGTAACACACAACCTTCGGGTTTTTTAGTATGACAGGGGAACCCATATATCACTAATAAAATGACTGCCCTTTGGTATCCCCTAGCCATTTTTATCCAGTTCCCCACTTGCACCATCTCTGAGAGAAGGACCCTCTCTACATACCTGCATTCATCAAACGGCTGTTCTCTTAAAAGATCTCCAAAATAGCGAACCTTCGGGGGAACCGTCGAGCATTGCAGCGCTGGCCCAATGAGGAGCACCGCCCGATGATGAAGTATGAAATCCTCCGGGTTATGTGAGGGCAACAAGAAACAATACGTGTCCACTTTGAGAGGGTCCTAGACCTTACCTAGTTTTTTCTCCTTCTCTAGGATCTCTGGCTGTATCCTTTACCTTGTCTGAGTGTGGGCATGACTTCACAGCACGCACTCTGATGGAACAGTGACCCCACTACTTGGTTATAAAGTTGTAGGATCACCTGCTGACACAAATTTCCTACCACTCAGCATTCCCCCAGATCTCCTGAAAAAAAATGGTACCTCACTTTTGTGGGTAGGCATAGTGGCTGCAACAGGAAATGGCCCAAATCATACTGAGGAGACTTTAAAAATACCTATAACAAAACAACCTAGTTTTGAGGGGGCACCTGGGGTTTTGGCCCAGGGCTCGCCTCCATCTAGGCAAACCTCCCAAACCCACACATTTCTGAAAACTAAACACCCTGGGGAGTCCAATGAGGTATGGCTGGTGTGCGTTTTCCTTGCCAAAATGCACTGCAAACCTCAAATTTAGCTGAAGAAAATCACTTTTTTCTCAAATTTCTGTGTGGGAAAGTTCTGTAATCTACATGGATCCACAAATGTCCTACCATCCAGCGTTTCCCTAGGTCTCCTGATAAAAACGATACCTCACTCGCGTGGGTGGGTCAAGTACCCGCGACAGGCCAGGGCCCAAAACGTATTGAGGAGACATCAAAATGACCAATCACAAAACAACCTGGTTTGGCAAGGGGGTCACCTGGGATTTTGGCTTGGGCTCGGTGGCCATCTTGGGAAACTATCAAAACAACTCATTTCTGAAAACTAGACACCCAGGGGAGTCTAGCGAGGTATGGCTTGTGTGGGTCCTTCAAAGTTTTCCTACCCAGAATGCCCTGCAAACCTCAAATTTAGCTGAAAAAATCCCTTTTTCTCAAATTTCCATGTGGGAAAGTTCTGGAATCTACGTGGATCCACAAACTTTCTACCACCCAGCATTCCCTCAGGTCTGCCGATAAAAATGATACCTCACTCGCGTGGGTGGGTTAAGTACCTGCGACAGGCAATGGCCCAAAACTTATTAAGGAAACATCAAAATGACATATCACAAAACAACCTGGTTTTGCAAGGGGGTTCACCTGGGTTTTTGGCCCCGAGCTCGGTGCCTACTTGGAAAATGATCAAACCCACTCATTTCTGAAAACTAGACACCCCGGGGAGTCGACCAAGATATGGCTTACGTGGGTCCCCCAACGTTTTTCTACCCAGAATGCCATGCAAACCTCAAATTTTGCTGAAAAAATCACTTTCTTCTCAAATTTCTGTGTGGGAAAGTTATGGAATCTACGTGGATACACAAATTTCTTACCATCCAGCATTCCCCCAGATCTCCCAATAAAAATGATACCACACTCACGTGGGTGGGTTAAGTTCCTGCAACAGGCAAGGGCATAAAACATTGCGGAGACATCAAAATGACCTATCACAAAACGACCTGGTTTTGCAGGGGGGTCACCTGGGTTTTTGGTCCCAGGCATGGCGTCGAACATGGAAAACTACCAAACCCACACATTTCTGAAAATTAGACACACAGGGAAGTCTAGCGATGTATGGCTTGTGTGGATCCCCCCATGTTTCCCTACCAGAATGCCATGCAAACCTCAAATTTAGCTGAAAAAATAATTTTTTCTCAAATTCTGTGTGGGAAAGTTATGGAATCTATGGAGATACACAAATTTCCTACCATCCAGTATTCCCCCAGGTCTCCCGATAAAAATGATACCTCACTCACGTGGGTGGGTTAAGTACCTGCGACAGACAAGGACATAAAATGTTTTGAGGCGACATCAAAATTACCTATCACAAAACAACCTAGTTTGGCAAGAGGGGTCACCTGGTGTCTTGGCCCTGGGCTCATCGGCCATCTTTGAAAACTACCAAAGCCACACATTTCTGAAAATTAGACACCCGGGGGAGTCCAGCATGGATCCCCTAATGTTTTCCTACCCAGAATGCACTGCAAACATCAAATTTAGCTGAAAAAACACATTTCCCACACATTTTTGGGTGGAATCACCGTGCCGGCACAAATGTCCTACCCTACAGCGTTCCCCTCAGTCTCCTGAGTAAAATGATACCTCAGTTGTGTGGTTGGGGAAAGGGCCTGTGACTAGGAAGAGCCCAAATCATAGGGAATGAGGGTATAGCACCAAGAAATCTAGTCACTACATTTTTTTAAAATACGTTTTTAGCCAATTCTGCATTGGACACCCAAACAAGTGAGGTATCATTTTACTTGGGACACTAAGGAGAATGCTGTGGAATAAGACATTTGTGCCACCACTGTGATTCCACACAAAAATATGTAGAAAATATTTTTTCCAGCTAAATTTGAGGTTTGCAGGAGATTCTGGGTAGGGAAACGTTGGGGGATCCACACAAGCCATACGTCATTGGACTCCCCAGGGTGTTTAGTTTTCAGGAATGTGTGGGTTTGGTAGCTTTCCCTAGATGGTGGCTAGCCCGGGGCCAAAACCCCAGGTGCCCCCCCAAAACCAGGTTGTTTTGTTATAGATAATTTAAAAGTCTCCACAGTGTGGTTTGGGCCATTTCCTGTTGCTGCCACTATGCCTACCCACACAAGTAAGGTACCATTTTTATTGGAAGTCCTGGGGGAACGCTGGGTGGTAGGAAATTTGTGTCAGCCCGGTGATCCACAGAAATGTGAGAAAGGTTTGCAGGGGGATTCTGGGTAAGGAAATGTTGGGGGATCCATGCAAGCCATACCTTGCTGGACTGTTCTGGGTGTCTAGTTTTCTGAGATGTGTGGGTTTGGTAGGGTTCCCTAGGTGGCGGCCGAGCCCAGCGCCAAAAGCTCATGGTACCCCCCTTGCAAAACCTTGTTTTGTGATAGGTAATTTTGATGTCGCCTCAATAGATTTGGAGCCCTCGCCTGTCGCAGGCACCTTTCCCACCCGCGCGAGTGAGGTACCATTGTTATCGGCATACCTGGGGGAATGCTGTGCAGAAGGAAATCTGTAGATCCACGTAGATTCCAAGACTTTCCCACACAGAAATTTGAGAAAAGGTTAATTTTTTCAGTGAAATCTCAGGTTTGCAGAGGATTCTCGGTAGAGAAATGTTGGGAGACCCACGCAAGCCATACCTTGCTGTACTCCCCAGCGTGTCTAGTTTTCAGAAATGTGTGGGTTTCGTAGGTTTCCCTCGATGGCCACCGAGCCCGGTGCCAAAAACTCATGGGACCCCCCTTACAAAACCAGGTTATTTTGTGATGGGTAATTTTGAAGGAGCCTCAATAGGTTTTGGGCCCTTGCCTGTCGCGGGTACTTGACCCACCCACACAAGTGAGGTACCAATTTTCTCTGAAGTCATTGGGGAATGCGGGATGGGTGGAGTTTTGTGGATCTACACAGATTCCAGATCTTTCCACCACAGAAATATGAGGAAAATGTGTTTTTTGTACAAATGTTGAGGTTTGCAAAGGATTCTGTGTAACAGAACCTGGTGAGAGCCAGACAAGTCTCCTCATCCTGGATTCCCCTGGGTGTCTAGTTAAAAAACATGTATAGGTTTTCTAGCTTTACCTAGTTGCAAAAAAAGGGTCAGTTTTCACTGTGAAAATGTCGTGGGTCCATGTTGCGTTTTGGGCCATTTCCCGTCCTGGGCACTAGGCCTACCCACACAAGTAAGGTACCATTTTTCTCAGGATATTTTGGGGAACGAGAGGTGTTTGGAATTTTGTGGATCCACGCAGATTCCAGAACTTTCCACCACAAAAATGTGAGGAAAATGTGTTTTTTTAAAACCTTTTTAGGTTTGCAAGGGAATCTTGGTAACAGAACCTGGTGAGAGCCAGTCATGTCACCCCATCCAGGATTTCCCTGCGTGTCTAGTTTTCAAAAATGTATAGGTCTGCCAGGTTTCCGTAGGTGCTGGCAGAGTTAGGGTTCAAAATCAAGAGCTAGGCAATTTGCAAAAAAGGGTCTGTTTTCATTGTGAAAATGTGGTGTGTCCACATTGCATTCTGGGCCATTTCCTGATGCGGGCCCTAGGCCTACCCACATATATGAGGTACCATTTTTCCTGGAAGACTTTGGGTAATGCTGGGTGGGTGGAATTTTTGGGATCCACGCAGATTCCAGAACTTTCCACCACAGAAATGTGAGGAAAATGTGTTTGTTTTTGGCAAATGTTTTGGATTGCAAGGGATTCTGGGTAACAGAACCTGGTAAGAGCCAGTCAAGTTACCCCATCCTGTATTCCCCTGGGTGTCTTGTTTTCAAAAATGTATATGTTTGCTAGGTTTCCTTAGGTGCTGGCAGACTTAGGGTTTAAAATCTAGAGCTAGGCACTTTGCAAAAAAAGGGTTGTTTTCACTGTGAAAATGTGGTGTGTCCACGTTCTGTTGTGGCCCATTTCCTATCATGATCCCCAGGCCCACCCACACAAGTAACATACCATTTTTCTCGAAAGACGTTGGGGAACGCAGGGTATGTAGAATGTTGTAGATCCACGCAGATTCCAGAACTTTCCACCACAGAATCGTGAGGAAAATTTGTTTTTTGTGGTCACATTTTTAGGTTTGCAAGGGATTCTGGGTAACAGAACCTGGTGAGACCCAGTCAAGTCACCCTATCCTGGATTCTCCTGGGTGTCTCGTGGCATATTATCAAGGACAGGCGATACATTATTGCCGCTTTTATCGGCAGGAAACTGTCGATAAAGCAGCGATAATGGCCTTGATAATATGCTCTATGAATTCCAATCGAAGCCCATGTTAGATGTGTTGACATCTAACATGGGCTTCGATTGGAATTTATAGAGCATATTATCAAGGAAATTATCGCCGCTTTATCAGCAGTTTCCTGCCGATAAAAGCGGCGATAATGTATTGCCTGTCCTTGATAATAGGCCCCCTAGTTTTTAAAAAAATGTATAGGTTTGCTAGGTTTCCCCAGGTGCCGGCAGAATTAGGGTTCAAAATCTACAGCTAAGAACTTTGCCAAAAAGGTTCTGTTTTCACTGTGAAAATGTGGGCGTCCACTTTGTGTTTTGGGCCTTTTCTTGTTGCGGGCACTAGGCCTAACCACACAAGTGAGGTACCATTTTTCTCAGAATACTTTTGGGAACGCTGGTTAGGGGAATTTTGTGGATCCACGCAGATTCCAGAACTTCCCACCACAGAAATGTGAGGAAAATGTTATTTTTTTTTTTTTTTACAAATTTTTAGGTTTGAAAGGGATTCTGGGTGATAGAACCTGATGAAAGCCAGTCAAGTCACCCCAACCTAGATTACTCTGGGTGTCTAGTTTTCAAAAATGTATAGGTTTGCTAGGTTTCCCTAGGTGCCGGGAGAGCTAGGGTTCAAAATCTACAGCTGGGCACTTTACAAAAAAGAGTCAGTTTCCACTGTAAAAATAATGTGTGTCCACGTTGTGTTTTGAGCCGTTTCATGTCGCGGGCACTAGGCCCACCCACACAAGTGAGGTACCATTTTTCTCAGAATACTTTGGGGAACGCTGGTTAGGGGAATTTTGTGGATCCACGCAGATTCCAGAACTTTCCACCACAGAAATGTGAGGAAAATGTGTTTTTTTTTTTTTTTTACAAATTTTTAGGTTTGAAAGGGATTCTGGGTGATAGAACCTGATGAAAGCCAGTCAAGTCACCCCATCCTAGATTACTCTGGGTGTCTAGTTTTCAAAAAATTATAGGTTTGCTAGGTTTCCCTAGGTGCCGGGAGAGCTAGGGTTCAAAATCTACAGCTGGGCACTTTACAAAAAAGAGTCAGTTTCCACTGTAAAAATATTGTGTGTCCACGTTGCGTTTTGAGCCGTTTCATGTCGCGGGCACTAGGCCCACCCCCACAAGTGAGGTACCATTTTTATTGGGAGACTTAGGGTAACATAGAATTGTAGAGTAACTGTTATTACCTATTGACTTTTGATGCATTTCTGCCTTCCAAATAAAAGACAATGTGTAAAAAAGAAGTCATTTTGAAAAATAACCTATAATTCTCATACTAGCATGGGTTCGCACAATTTCGGAAATGTGCAAATATCTACTGTTTCTAAACTCTATATTTTGTTCCAATTCCAGAAATACATAGGAGTCTTTCAGACCAATTTTTCCATGTACATATTTTCCAAAATTAATTGCTATATACCCGGTACATAATAAAAAACCATTGCAAGATGTTGCTCAGTTATTGGCTCTGGGTGTGTCGGGTTCTTGGTGAACCTACAAGTCATATATATAGCCCCACAACCAGAAAGGTCCACCGGATGGAATGGTATATTGTTTTCAAACATCTGTCATAATTAGAAGAAGTTACAGGTGAAAATGTTGACACAAATGGCTGTTTTTTAACTGATTTTCAATTTTTCCTATATTCAACGGTTAGTTTCTATAAAGAAACCTTGAAGGACCTACACAAATGACCCCTTGCTAAATTCAGAATTTTGTCTTATTTTCTAAAATGTATAGCTTTTCAGGATCCATTATTGTTTTCATACCCATTTCTACTATTAATTGGAAAGAGGTTGAAAGCACAAAAAATAGCAAAAACAAGCTATGTCCCAGAAAAATTCCTAAACCGTGTAAAAATGTTGGTTTTCTGACAAAAGTCTGCTTGTCCCTGAAAGCTGGGAAGGTTGTAATTTCAGCACCGTGACCCCTTTTTTGATACCATTTGCATGGAAAGATCCAGACGCTTTCATCTGTAGCCATTTTTCCCATTCCCCCCCCCAAAAAAACAAATTACCTGTATTTTGGCTAATTTCTGGGTCCCCTCCACGATAATCCACAATCCCTGGGTACCTTTAGAATCCCCATGATTCTGGAAAAAAAGGACGCAAATTTTGCATGGATATCTTATGTGGTAAAAAAGTTACAGGGGTCTAAGCGCAAACTATCCGAAATAGCCAAAAAAAGGCTTAGCACAGGGGGGGAAAGGTCTAGCAGCGAAGGGGTTAGAGTGTCCACACCACCTAAAGACTTCAGGCACTCAACAGTGCAAGCATGCAAGTTTAGGAAATCTGCTGGGCATCTAAACTACCATTCCCTATTATATACTAGGGACCTATAGGTAGTTTCAACCCCAAGCCCTATTATATACTATGGACTTATAGAGTATGTCAGTGCCAATTGTGAGAATTTACATTTAAAGACAGACTTCAAGGCAAGGCTGCCTTTAAAAGAACTGCAAGCACACAACAGTGCACACATGGAAGTGCAGAAATTCTGCTGGACCTCTAAACCTCCATGCCCTAATATATACTGGTGACTTATAGGTAGATTGCACCCCATGGCCCTACTTTCTTCAAGGGACTCATAGGATCTGTCATTGCCAATTGTAAGTGTACCCTTTTACATGTGCCTTTTTAAACATAGCACTAGCCCTGGGCCTGCTTAGCAGAGCCGAGGGTACAGTCAGAGCCAGTAACCATCAGAATCATTTTCAAAACATGGGAGTGAACAGCGCAAAATTATGACTTTCTTGGAGAGAGCAATATTGCAGAAAGCTTCAACAGTAATGCAGGACATGCTTGTAAGTTTAAATTATTCACCTTTGAATTGTTTGGCCTGTAGAAAGTGAGCTTTCCCTTCAGATTTTTGTGTTTTGGGTTTTGATGGATTCTAGATAGCAGTGTAGGGAATAGGGCATAGGGCCCATCTATGTATTGCTGTGCAGATATGTGCTTGTTGTGTATGATTATGTGTCATGGATGAGAGGAAGAGTAGTATACTGTCACACGAGATACAAGTGTAGTACGTGTGTGTGTTGGTGCGAACAGTACCCTATCACTAGATGTAGTATGCAGTGAATACCTGGTGGTATGTTCAGATGGGGGCAAGTATCAGCCTGTTGCTAGATGTTGCAGAAGTAAGTACACCATGCTACGTGAAGCTCGAGAAGAGTAGTGCCATGTTGTAAGAGGCTTGCATGGAGAAGGACCTGCTGAAATTGACTGAAAATGAAGGGAATTGTCTGTCAAGAGAAGTTGCATGGGGGAGTAACCAGTGATGTGAGATGTGGGAGAAAAGAAGTAAAAGGTCCTGTAAGAGTGCAATGAGAAATACTCCCTGAAGTAAAAATGTGGGGAACTATGGTACCACTTAGTGGTGTGGGTGATGGCCACAAGTTTCACCTGAGTGATTTGGGACCAGTCATCATTCTGTAGCTGGTGTCTGGAAGGAATGAAGTATGAAGACCCAGTCCTCTGACTACAAAGGTTGGTCCTCAAGACAAATAGCTCAGTGTTATTAGCATTTTGCCTTTGAGTAAATAATGTTACTCCATCCTCTGCTGGATAGCTGCCAAGCAATTTCTCAAGCCTATGAGTGATAAGGAGGGTGTGTTTATCTAGTCTGATAATAAGCAGGGTGCCCGCCGGTATTCTACATGTCACATCTGACTTCTCTGATCTGTAAGGGAGGGGTTGATAGGTTGTAGAACCATCCTATAGAGGATTTAATTCAGTCCAGCAGTATGGCCAGAATCTCACTCAGTTTATAGAGCAAGAGCATAGGGTCCACCTTATCAAATGTGGCCGGCATGTCCAGCAGGATCACTGCTGCCATATTCCCATCAGATGAAATGGTCCTAATCTTGCCAAAGTATGTAACCCGGGTAGACTTTCGCCCATGGCCAGGACAAAAGCCTGTCTCTCACAGATCAAGAATGTTACATTCCATCAAGATATTTTGGACACCAGCTTCTCTAGTAGATCCTTGGGAAGTTAAGTGAGAATTAGATAGTATTACTGGTGTCGCCAGGCCTTTTCAGGAGTGGAAATATCACTCCGATTTGCAAACCTTCCTTCGTTATCTCAAACATGTTGCTGGAGATGAACACCCACACAACACAACTGGCAGTGTATGGAGCAAATGTTCAAGCAAGAAAATGGGGGGAAGTACTTGACACGTAAGAGAGGTGAACAAATGCAATTAGGAAATAAAGTAACATGCCAGGGGTGGGATTGTGGCCTCAATAACGTTTCCACCTAGGTAGCAGACTTGATTATTTGAGGGCTTTTTGTAGCATTTGAAGTCAGAATTATAAGTTCGTTTTTATTGACTAAATGTAGATTTTTTTCTGCAGGTATCTTCTGCCTGCCTAGTTTGCAGTTTAACATATGTTAAGGAGTCACAGATAGAGAGGTACTTTGAGGTCTAACTTCTCTGGAAGAAGATGTCTAATGGTACCTTGCTATTCAAGGTTTCACAGGGCCTTAGTTGAACGTCTTCCAAAAAAAGCTACGGTCAGATTAGTAGTACCTTCTAAGAGGCACCCCAAGAGTTCCTTCAAAGTATAATCAAATCACCTCCTCCCACAAAGATTAGTAGGGAGCTTAGGCATTTTTGCTCCTCTTGATCTGGCGAGAAAGTGATAACTTAGATTAGTCCTATGCAGTGGGTGATTACTACCCCCTGAAAGCAAGTCATCCCTAGCAAAGACTATGTCAAGAATATGTCCACCATCACAATTGGGGTCACACAGATTCTTATAATACCCAATGTATACTACTTCCATGTTAGCATTCTTCATCAGTACAATGATACATCATACAGTTTGCTTACTTTACTGACCTTACAGTGCACTGCCTGCAGACTACTGCAGCACACTATTCTTGCATTACAATGCCACACAGCAGAGTGACTTCTCTATAGAGATTTCCTCTGCAGAATGGCCTCTTCTGAGTGTAGTGCTGTCACAGCGCATATACCCAACAGGGAGGATGTTGAACCTTACAATAAAGTGCCCTTAGAGTAAGCATATTTCACAGTACAATGCCAGCAAAATATAGTAAGACTGATCACAGAAGCAGTGATTGTAGAAAAGGCAAGTGCAAAGGAAAAGACCATTGTGGTCGGTTACTTTTCAATATATGAAGAAGAGACAGATAAGATGAGCCTGACAGTATTCTCATATCATCAAATAATTAGGAACACTGGAATTCTGCAATTCTGCATGAATATGGATTTGCTGCATTGACCACATAAGCATAATGCTGTATGATCTGTAGATTTTAACCCCAAAAATATGTTGTTTATCTCAATGGTTCAAAATGTACTAAAAATGCAGCAACACTTGTTGCTGTAGAACCTGTGCAATAGTTGACTGGTCAGCTTTCAGTTCATTATTGCTGTTTTTTTGGGTGTGTTACTGGTAGTATTGAGATGAAACCTTTGCCCAAACAACGTTAACATGTGTAAACATTGAAAAATAATGAAAAAATAGTGTCACAGAGTGTGCTGCATTAGGCTGCATAACTTGCCTTTTCTTGCCTCATAACATAATCAAACCTGCTGCATAATTTGGTCCTCACCTGCTGAATCGTTCTATTGGCCCTGCAAATAATACATCTCTATGTCTGTAATGCAATGACATTCAAAACTTATTCTCCAATGAGATCTTGCAATCTTCGTCACAATTGATTGGGCTTAATTGCATTTTTTTGTTCTGTAATAAATATGTAAAAAGTTACGAAAATCACATGAAAATCTAGCAAGATGCCTGGAGGAAACTAGTTTGAATAGAAATTCACTCCTGGTAGTGGTGTTACTGTTCTGCAGGACATTTCTGCTCAAACCCTTAGTTGAAAGTTATATTGCAACAATACATGTTGCTTAATTTGAATAACACGAGCTTTGCCCACATAAAAAAAATTATCCCATATGGTCGTCAGCTGGGCTACAACAGCTCACTAGTGGTAGAGGGAATTTTTGGGAAATCGAATTTCAAACATTTTTAAGTGCTATGAAAAGCAGGTGTAATTGTTATAGGCCTTATTAATGTTATGTTCTCAGAATATTGTGGCCTAATTATGTTCTGAGAAAAGTTTTGAGTTTTAAACATTAATTGCCAAAAATATTAGCCCCCTGAATTTAATAATAGAAAATAAAAGCCCAATTGAGCGATTTTTTTGTAAACGATATTTAAGCCACAGCTTTTATGTCAATTTGCGACCTGCAGAGCTAAAAAAATGTTTATATATAGAAGCATATATCTTTCCCCACCATCTTGTCAGGCGACCTGAAAGGTTGGTGCGTTCTTTGCTACTGGAGAAAGTCAATATTCTATTGGGGTGGATTCTATGCCTTGTGTGTGTGTTTTTTTAAGTAAGTTTCCTTTTCAGAGCAAGGTTGCTTGGGTGCATGAATAATTCATCGGCTACAGATGCTTGCCGTTATTCCTTCGTGTGTCGGGCGGGGTGGGGGAGGGAGGGAGGTGTCCGCCTGTGTGTGGGTGTCGGTCTGGGACTGGGAAAATGTAATCTCGATTTTGTAGCATGTTTACCGTATTCCTTTTAACAGGTATTCATTTAAACGCATTGATTTTTACAGGTTCCAAGCAAAGAGCCCTCTGGCTATGTGTATAAGTAATGTGGAAACACTTCCTTGTCGATGAAGATCTCGGAGAAATGAGGACCCCCCAGTCACCCACGGCTGCCTGGCAGCTTTCGACCAGCTTATTCGCACGTCCAGCAGCACACAATCTCTTTCCCTGTTATTGTACTCACTCCAATCAATGATGCATTAAAAGGCTTGGTTCTGGGCTTGCCCCGCGGCCCGAGTGTGCTGCTGCTTGAGAGAAGCTACAAAGAAGGGGCTCCTTTGAGCCCAGAGTTATGTTCGAGGTCACTGCCTGTGAAGCCCAGGCCCGACACTCCTCAGGCATGCTCCTCCAGCCTCCCACCCACCACTTACGAAGAGGTCGGTCTATTGGAAACCGTGATCTGGCAGCCACACATGTCAACAAAGTGATCTAAACGTATATCTCAGTGCATCATTTAATAGTGCACCAAGGATACAGTTAAACAGAATCCTGACCATATATAAAGTACAAATAACAATGGTCTATATCAGAAATAACAGACACCATGTGAATACAAATATTACTGCAGATATAATAATCATTACTGAAATAAGTACATTTCGTAAAAAAAAACAATTCAGTGAGGGGAAAACGCCGTGCTTAGTGCTCAAGCATACGTGATATACACGTTTCATTTCCGAGCAGTATGTGTATCACAATTTTTTTTTTCGAAGTTACAACCCGCACGTCACAAACTAATTATAACAAAACAGGCCAAAGGCGTTTCGACCCCTATGAATATTGGGATCATCATCAGGACTCTAGTAAAGCCCGAGGCTTATGTAAACGTGTTGTCATGTCATAGAGTGAGCCAGTGAGGTGAGAAGGAAATGCAGAAGTAGATTTCTCGAGAAAGATATAATTCTGCTTTTTAATTAAGCACACAACTCCAGCAATTAGGTCATGGTGTCACCATATATATAGAGCAAGAATATAAGCTGAGTGAATGCTCAATTGAGATCGCTTGCTCAGTGAAGACCGGATTTGGCGGTATCAATGCTGAGTGTGCGTCTCGGAAATAATGGACATTAGGGTGATCAAGCTGCCAGCAGGAGCCGGCAGGGTACTGGGTGCTACCAGTGTTGCGACGGATTGACTCCTGCTGGCCCCCTCCCTAGTTATCAGCATTCATTATCAGTTTGAGGGCAATTCACCCATAGACTAATCTCCTGTGAGCCAGGGCAGTCTAACATCTTCCTGTTCAGCTCATGAACATCCCTGTACCATTTCTATTGCCTAAAAATATCCTCCAGCTGGAACGGCCTCCGGGTTGTTCACAGCAACTGTCCTAACAGTAGCGCTTGTTTAAGGCCCCTTGGACCAGACCGTGAAAACCTGTGGTACTCTTTGCATTGCTACCACTAGCCCTTTGCGGATGTGAGGATCCTTAAAATGCAACGCAATGCATGTGACTTAGTAAAGACATTGATATTCTTTGTGGATAAAATATGTCGCCAGTTTGTTGATTACACAGGTTGGATTAGTTTTCCCGGCGAGCCAGGTTGCAGTAGCGAGATCGTTGAATGGCTGACACCAATCCTGAGAAAGTTAGAGCTGTACTGTTGGTGTTTTCAGCACCAACACACTTAGGGCCAGATGTATCTAAGGCTTTCTCCCATTCTGTGTCTATCGAAAAATGTGTTCATGCATATGGCCCTTAGATTCTTTACAGCTCATTTCTGGAGTGGAAATAGTCATTTTTACCCCTCCGCTATCCAACACTTTACCTACTGTTGCATGCACTGGAATGGGAATAGTATTTTTTACTCTCCCCGCTATCCAACACTTTACCTATTGTTTCACTCACTGAAGTGGAAAATTTAAGTTTAAAGACTTTAAAATAGTTTAATATCTTCTATCTATCTATATAGATATATATATATATATATATATATTTGTAAATTTTCACACATATATGTATATATATATATATATATATATATATATATATATATATATATATTACATTTTATATACAGATGTTTACTTTTTTATTAAATGTAATTGTTATATTTGTTAATATGTGTATTAAATCGAATGTATTTTTTAAAGTAAATGTTATTATGTAATAATATGCTTTAAGCAGGCGTAAGGAGTGACCCAGCATGTTCGTCAGAAGCGGTCGCTCCCCCAGCTCCCTGCCTCCAGCAACTGGTATCGTAGCGCTATCTCTGAATTTGATTATCTGGTGCTAATATTATATTAATAATTGCGCTCGCACTGCATTGTTTGGTCTCGTGCTAATATCGCATTGGTGATTGCGCTCGCACTACATTGAGTGTCTTGAGCTGATCTTACCGCATTGCCTAATTTAGCATTACGCGATTTTCTGCACAGCCCACATCGTGCCAATCAAAGTGGGCTGCTGCATACTGTAGCGCCTGTGCTTATCTGTGCCTGCGCCTCTGCCCACCCCAATCTCGTCCTGTTTAGTTTGTTTTGCTGCCATCTTGTTTGTTTGTGCCTTCCAGCCCGCCCTTCCACCCAGCTACCGCGTCCCAGCTGACCCTCCCTCGCCCCCGCCCCCCCCCACCATCCACATATGTCAGATGCATTTACGCGCAGCGTCCACGCGCAGCGGTCGCGCCCCATGCGCGCCGAAGGTGCGCCAAAGGTAAGCCCGTCTACGCCCGTCCGCTCCTGGACCGCGCCCAGCGCCAGACCCCCTGGCCCCCGCAACCCGCACTACTCCCGCATAACGTATGACGCCGCCACCATCCTAGCCCTTAACCCGGACGCACACCACAATGCTACGAAGCTGCCCCAGGTCGCACCCACGGTCCCTTCGCCTGCCACTCCTGCAAGTTCGCCTGCATCAAGACCCACACCAAATCCACTAACTCCAAACACACCTCCGACTCCAACCACCTGAAGTGCATCCTGCTGAACACCCGCTCGATCCACCGACACGCCACTGAGCTCTGGGACCTACTCGACACTGCTTCACCGGACATCGCCTTCCTTACAGAAACCTGGATGAACACATCATCAGCACCCGACATCGCCATAGCCATCCCGGACACTTACAAGATCATCCGAAAAGACCGCACCAACCAAACAGGAGGAGGCATCGCCATCGTCCATAAGAACACCATCAGAATCACGACCAGCTTCGACGATAACCTTGCAACCGCCGAACACCTCCACTTCCAGATCCACACCGACCCCAGGACCACACTTAGAGGCACCCTCATCTACAGACCACCAGGAACCCGTACACAATTCAGCGAAGACATTACTGACTTCATCAGCCCACACGCCATCACCTCCGAGAACTACATTCTACTGGGAGACCTCAACTTCCACCTGGAAAAGAAAAACGACGGCAACACCACCACCCTTCTGGACAACCTGGCCAATCTCGGACTCAAACAACTTGTTGACACTCCCACCCATGTAGCCGGACATACGCTCGACCCAATCTTCACCTCCAGCAAGCACATCTCCTTCAATCACACCACAGCTCTCAATTGGACGGACCACAGGTGTGTTCACTTCAGCTACAAAACTACCTCGACCCACAACCACCCACAACCTATTCCGCGAAGAAACTGGAACAAAATCACCACCGACCAACTCCTCACATCGCTCAAACAAAACCCTCCCGCCCTCTCATCGGACCCAAACCAAGCTGCCACCAAACTCAAACAATGGATCACTCAAAGCGTTGACGAATTAGCACCCTTGAAAAACCACCAAACCAAACAAGGTAGCAAAAAGGCTCCCTGGTTCAACGATGACCTTAAGAAATCCAAGAAACTATGCCGTACTCTCGAGAAAACATGGAGAAAAAACCCAACCACTGACA
This sequence comes from Lissotriton helveticus, assembly GCF_964261635.1. Taxonomy (NCBI): domain Eukaryota; kingdom Metazoa; phylum Chordata; class Amphibia; order Caudata; family Salamandridae; genus Lissotriton; species Lissotriton helveticus. Next base: position 948,537,553 of record NC_136068.1, read on the forward strand.
ACCTGACCACCTTCAAGACAGCCACCCGCAAACACCACCAACTGATCCGATCCACCAAGAAATCAGCATTCAAGGATCGACTCGACAACAACGCCCATAACGGCAAGGAACTATTCAACATAGTCAAAGAATTTACCAACCCCACCGCAGCCTCAAACGACATTACTCCCTCCCAAGACCTCTGCGATTCGCTATCCTCTTTCTTCTATAACAAAATAGCCGACATACATAACAGCTTGGAAAACATTTCCAATGAACAGTCCACTCCACCCATCTCTGAACCTAAACCACCCTCTAACAATCTTAGCACCTGGAACCCAATCAACACTGAAGACACCATCCGCCTAATGAACTCCATCCATTCAGGTTCGCCAACGGACCCTTGTCCCCACCACATCTTCAACAAAGCAGACTCCATCATCGCACCCCATCTCCGTGATGTCATCAACTGCTCCTTCAACTCCGCTACCTTCCCAGAAAGCTGGAAACACGCCGAACTCAGCGCCCTCCTGAAGAAACCCACAGCAGACCCCTCTGAACTTAAGAACTACCATCTCACTCCTCCCATTCCCTGCCAAAGTCATTGAGAAAGCCGTCAATAGCCAGCTCGCCGCCTTCCTTGAATCCAACAACTCCCTCGACACCTCACAGTCCGGCTTCCGAGCCAAACACAGCACCGAAACCGCCCTCATTGCAGCAACAGACGACATCCGAACGCTTCTGGACAACGGAGAAACAGTTGCCCTCATCCTACTCGACCTCTCCGCCGCCTTCGACATAGTCTGCCATAGCACCCTCATACAACACCTCAGCAACATCGGCATACAAGGAAAAGCCTTGGACTGGATCATCTCGTTCCTCGCCGGGAGAACCCAGAAAGTCCGACTACCCCCATTCACATCAGAGGCCACCGAAGTCATCTGCGGAGTACCACAAGGATCATCACTCAGTCCCACCCTCTTCAACGTTTACATGAGTCCCCTTGCATCCATCGCATGACAACACAACCTTAACATTATCTCTTACGCTGACGACACCCAGCTGATCCTTTCCCTCACCAAAGACCCTAACACCGCCAAAACAAATCTTCATGAAGGCATGAAAGAAGTAGCCGAATGGATGAAAAACAGCCGCTTAAAACTTAACTCAGACAAAACGGAAGTCCTCATCCTAGGTTCATCCCCCTCTGCCTGGGATGACTCATGGTGGCCATCGGCCCTGGGCACGGCACCCATACCCACAGACAACGCACGTAACCTGGGCTTCATCCTGGACTCCTCCCTATCGATGACCAGACAAGTCAACGCCGTCTCATCCTCTTGCTTCAACGTACTTCGTATGCTCAAGAAAATCTTTCGTTGGATCTCCACTGAAACAAGAAAGACTGTCACCCACGCACTGGTCACTAGCCGACTGGACTATGGAAACACCCTCTACGCCGGAACCACAGCCAAACTACAGAAAAAACTCCAACGCATCCAAAACGCATCAGCCAGACTCATATTGGACATCCCTCACCAAGCTCACATTACCGGTCACCTGAAAGACCTCCACTGGCTTCCCGTCAACAAGAGAATAACGTTCCGTCTCCTCACCCACGCACACAAGGCCCTTTACAAACTAGGACCCGAATGCCTCAACACACGACTGTCCTTCTACACACCCACCCGCCAACTAAGATCCTCCAATCAAGCCCTCGCCGCAGTTTCGCGCATCCACAGATCCACCATGGGAGGAAGATCCTTCTCCTACTTGGCGGCCAAGACCTGGAATTCTCTCCCCACTCACCTCCGCCTTACACAGAACCACATTTCCTTCAGAAAGGAACTTAAAACCTGGCTATTCGATAAATAATAAACCCCCTCCCCCAAGCGCCTTGAGACCCTCTGGGTGAGTAGTGCGCTATTGAAATTCCTGAACTTGAACTTGAACTTGAACTTAGGCATAGGGCGCCCCTGAGCATTGCTGGAGTTGCGTCTCGCTTGCGACACAACTCCAACAATGTACTGCCCTTACGCCAGTGATGCGACACACATCTGACTATCCTTGCGCCAGAGTTTATCGCATTGTAAATGTGACGCATCCGTGGTGGCGCAAGGGTATTCCTGCGTGTCGCATCTTTACTGGCGCATCCCAGCTAATATGCAGACTTGTGTGCGTCCTTGTAAATCTTCTGTAATATCTTCTATCTATCTATATATATATATATATTTGTAAATTTTCACACATACAATTATAAATTGAATTAAAATTGATAGTTTATTAATTGCTTTAAATAAGTATATATATATATATATATATATATATATATATATATATATATATATATATATTACATTTTATATACAGATGTTTACTTTTTTTATTAAATGTAATTGTTATATTTGTTAATATGTGTATTAAATCGAATTTATTTTTTAAAGTAAATGTTATTATGTAATATATTTAATATTATTGTTTATAGATATATTAAAATCAATATTTTGTACAACTATATTTTTTGCATCAATAATTTCCTCTGATATTTTTGTACATACCATTATAAATATAGGATGTCTATATTTTTTACATCGATATTTGTTTTTGGGGATATTTTGGGGGTTGATATTCTATCAGTGAACCGCATCCAAGATGAGGCCAGCCATCACAGGTAGGAGCATGTTCAATGTCAGTTTCAAAATATTTTAGGAATCTGAATTTCGGCCTAGTTTCTCTTACAACTTGGTCATGAATAAGCTTCAAAGCTAACCTATGGCTTTGATTTGAGCTAGTGAATGTCGGGATATTAAGGAGCATTTGACATTCGTTTGAATGCAATTTTAATAACATCATTAAACTCTAATTATTAAAACTGCAATTTTAGATTTGTCAAAAACTGTATGGCTGAAAATGCGCCGTTTATCTCAGTTTCTGTACTGCAAATCGAAAGTCTAGACCATGTTCTCACAGGAACCATGGGGCAGCTGTTTGAGTTGTTGGAAGTGGGTTGTTAGCACACGATCCAGGTGGCAATGGGTTCGTGGTCATTCTCTTGTTCATATGATAATAGGACTCTTCTCTTAGGATCCTGTCACTACCAATACTTCAGCAAAGATGGTTCAATTAACTCTTCATGCTTGGGTAGTACCGTCTCACTCAGCACTAGAAAGGACCCGTACACCATTATGGCCAATGAGATGATACATATGAGGTGGATACTGATAGATACATCAGACACATTATATTCTCACTCTGAAGAAGGGAGGCACCATGGAGCCTCCAAAAAAGAAAAACATTTTGTATTTTGAAACTATGCAGCTTTTGATTCTAGAAGGTCATTTCTTGAAACACCCTATTCCTTTTCAAAATGTGGGCTATTATTTTACTAATCAGATCATTTGTGTGCTGTCTCTTGTGGATGGGATGGGCTTCAGGGTGTGCCCAGTGCTGGATCATTCAGTTCCCATACAGCTAATGGTGTTGATGTTGATAGGAAGATTACCATCGGGCAGCAGTGATGGACAATAATGAAATCACCAATTGCAGTTTTGTCGGGTAGCCACCTACTCAAGAAGACCGGGGGGCAGATTTACAAGCCCCTTGCGCTACCATTGCGTCACTTTGTTTAACGCAACAGTGGTGCAAACAATGTGGCCTATTTAAACGTGACACATCTAGGGAGATGCATCACGTTGTAAAGCCCTGCGCCACATTATACCTGCGTCAGGTATAATGTATGCAGGGGGTGGGGGTTCCGATGCAGGAAGGCCTCTTAAAAGTGATGCAGTGAAATCTACAAGATTTTACTGCGCCACATTTAGGACGTCACTGCGTCAAAACCTTGCGCCTGCTTGAAGCAGGCATAAGAGTGATGTAGTACAGCACGTATAGGCCTCAAAATGCTCTGCTGGAGTTGCATCGGCGCTTGGGACATAACTCCAGCAATGTGTGACTTTTGAGCCAACAGATGCGTCAAAATTTCTGCCACATCTGTTAATCCTTGCGTCATGGAGCACTGTATTGTAAATTCACCGCATCCATGGTAAAGTAAGGACATTTGACGCTGGCACAAGGAAACTGACGCATCTATGCAGATGCGTCAGTTCCTTGTAACTCTGCCCCTGTGTTGTGTATTTGAAACGTATCAAACTGTTTTTGACAAGCAAAATCGTTTGTACGGGTTGTGTCAGCAGCAAACACCCAATATAGAGAATAAAAAAAAAAAAAGAAAACCTGATGAGGATGACGGCAGGAAGAAGGTTCACTTGAGCGTGTCTGGACTTGGAGACCGTATCAAACTGCAAACTTTTTCGAAGGTTATGTTAGGTTTGGTGAGTGTGAAATGGCATGGGAGTAGAAATGCTGAGAAACAAAATTCCAGGGGCAGATTTACAAGCCCCTTGTGACATATTTACGACACCGTTGCGTCACTTCTGTGACGCAGCGGCATCGTAAACAATGCGCAACCATGCGACAGACTTACAACGTGACGCATCTAGTGAGATGTGGCACATTGTTAAGCCCTGCGCTACATTATACCTCATCAGGTACAATGTATGCATGGTGGGAATTCCGCCGCAAGGAAGCCCCGTAAAAGTGACGCAGTGAAATCTACAAGATTTCACTTAGTCACTTTTACGTCCATGCTGTGTCAAAACCTTACGCCTGCTTTAAGCAGGCGTAAGGAGTGACCCAGCATGTTAGGCATAGGGCGCCCCTGAGCATTGCTGGAGTTGCGTCTCGCTTGCGACACAACTCCAACAATGCACTGCCCTTACGCCAGTGATGCGACACACATCTGACTATCCTTGCCCCAGAGTGTATCGCATTGTAAATGTGATGCATGCGTGGTGGCGTAAGGGTATTCCTGCGTGTCGCATCATTACTGGCGCATCCCTGCTAATATGCAGAGTTGTGCGCGTCCCTGTAAATCTGCCCCCACGTGTCTCCACCAGCTGTAATAAGAGGGCTCCTCAAAGCAGCAAGAAAGACTTAATATTATTCACTGCTCTGTGGCATCTACTCTAAGGAATGGATGCTACCCCCTCAACTTCACTCCCACCCATCCTCTAGCACTATCCCCTCAGCTAGCAGTGGAAGATAACCGCACATTATGATCTATTTCAGTTGTAATCTGCAGTGTTGATTCACCACCACTAGGGGGACCAACAACTTGTGGTGAAACATTGAGCTGATATCTTTATTCTGCGAAAGCCGAAGTCCTTTTATTTTCAACAATACATAGCATTTCTTGCTATATATTATTTGTAGCAAAAGCCGATTCCAAGAAACGACATCATGTGAAATAAATAGTAAAGTGGCTTTGCTACTTGAAGCAATACTGCTGGATGAGGGCGACGAACTACAATGATGTTGCACTGTTCACAAGATTAATGAATCATCAAAGATTTGTTTTTAATCTGCGTCACATTAGGAAGGACCCTGTAACTGCTCGGCGAATTGAGCTGCTGCATAGATATGCGTCATACATGCAGACTCCTTCTTTAATCTTTCTGAGGGATAAAGAGGGATTTGCTGTTAGGTACAAACAACTTCTTTTATTTAAGGATGCATTTGTGGTGTGCGCGAGGAGTGGAAAAGCGCTATATAAATACCATTACAATACAAATGTACAATATTAATATCATAATCATCATTATTATTATTTCTAATAATATTGAAAATAATAATAATACCGGGTGCTGCGAACAAGATTGCAGCCCCAATCTCAGATAATCTCTTCTCGCCTACTTGCAATTCGAACACTCATCCTTCAACCGGTACCCATCCGACCTCATGGGTAGGGTGACCAGAATTTTAGAGCCAAAAACCGGGACATTTCACAAAAATAGAAGAAGGACTACAATTTTTCTTTAAGCGATGAGAGCGCTCCTCAGCAGAAAATTACAGAACAGGCAGTAAGAACATATATAAAATGTAATTTTTAAACCCAGTAGCTTGCCTGTTAATTAAATTGCTTTCTTGAAACAACTGCTAACTTTCCCTGCTTTGTAAAACATAAAAAACACCTCCCACCGTTTTCAGTTGACCCTCTCTAAAAACCGGGACATGAGCTAAATTTCTTGAAATTTGCTGGGACAGCTGGTGAAAAACGGGGACCGTCCTGGCAAAACGGGGATGCCTGGTCACCCTACTCATGGGGGTGCACCTCAGAATCAGTGGCCTCGCCTCCCCATCCGTCTCACTTGACACTGAGGCAACTGCTGTTTCCTTGCTAGGGGGCTGGTGGCTGTGCGTTCCATCTGAGGAGCGTGCGCTGCAGTCGGTGCCACAGATATGGCCGACATCGACCCAACAGAGCCCCTGCAACCACTGAGGAGAAGAGGGCGGATGTGGGTGCTGTAGAGTGCTTGGAGTGCCAAAGCCTACAAACCACCATCATCGTGGCCTAGAAGGCTAGGGCTTGGGAAGTAACGATGCACTACCGGCTCTCTCCACTACCGAACGCACTTCCTGTGAACACTGCCTCTTCAGCTGCGTGCCCCTTTGGCCTCACACACTTGGCGCTACCGAGGAGGTGCAGACAATTTCTCCCTCCTTCTTTGGCGAAAGCACCTCCCCACCTTGATGCGGGGGACACTGTGCCCACTGTGGAGAAGAAAGTGACAGGTAGCACTGTGTTGTGTCCCACTGCACTACAGACGAAGAGGCCTGAAAGGCCACACCATCGTGGCCTGGGAGGCCAAGGCTGAGGGGGTACAGAAAGCGACACCATGTTGGTGCTGCACTTCCGACCATGCGACCCATGGACACTGTGCCTTCAGGTGCATGCCCAATTGGACACACAAGCTTGGAGCTGCTGATCGGGGACATGGACAATTCTCCCCTCTCCTTCTTTTGCAGTGCAACCCCCTTGGCACAGGGAAGCCCACAGGCCAGTGGGGTGCTGGGGGGTGGTTGACCACAGTGACTGACCTGCGACAGTCTCTCCCCTTCCTTAAACTTGGAGGTACTTCTGGCCCTGGGAGCCCATCCTAATGATCTGACCCCCAATTGGACCCCTATCTCTGCTGGCATCGATACAGCGGGAGCTGCTGATATCCCCCACCAAGTCCTCCACAGGTGGAGTGGCCTGACACTATGGTTAAGGGCAAGTATGCAGGCCTCAGTCAGTAGACTAAAATTGACAAATTCATCACACCCTCTGGGGTGACTTGTGGGCCCCAAGAGGCAATGTGACCCGGACCTGACCAAGTCTCCCCGGAAATGATTCTGCAAGCTATCCAGACTTTCCAGACCACGCTGGAGGATCACATTGCGTGAGTGATGGACTGGTGAGTTTATCCTTGCTGAGAGAAGATCTACGCAAGCTTTCAGCCTACACCAAAAAAGCAAAGGACCATATTTAACCCCTCCCATGCTGATGACGAGCTCAGCTTGTCATCAGCCATGGTGCTCGTGTGCTGATGACGTGCTGAGCTCGTCATGGCCGTTAGAACGCTCACACGCGGGGATAAGTCCCCCACTGTGCTGAGCTTTCTAAGGAAATGGGTGTGGCCGTGATGAGCTCAGCTCGTCATCAGCACACGAGCACCGTGGCTGAGCTCGTCATCAGCACCGGGGCGCTGTGCGCGCCCCCCGCCCCCCAGCACAGCGGGGGATTAACCCCTGCAGCCAAGGGGTTAATCAGCGGAGGACCAGCTCTGTTCTCTCAAGGCCGATTATGCTAAACTCAAATCAACTACAGAGCAACTGGAATATCTTGCAGAGGATGCACAAGCCAGATCACCCTGAAACAACCTCCAGTTAGTGGAGTTGCCCAAGGGCCGGGAGGGCATATGTCTGATACATTTTTGACTGACTGGTTTGGATCCTGGATACCCCCTAAGGCCCTCTCTCCCTGCTTCATACTGGAACACGCACAACGGGACCTGGTGCCCAAGCTCCCGTCTGGTGCCCTTCCCCACCCCATGATAATACACCATCTCAACAATGCAGACAGCGACTCTATACGTCAGCAGGTGCAGGAGAGGACAAAGGTTTTCAGCAGTGCCTTCAAAATCCTACTCTTTCTGGACTATACAGCCAAGGTTCAGCAGCAATGCAGGTTCTTTCTGCTAATGTACGCCACAAAATTCAAGGTCATGTACCAGGAGAAAATACACTTTTTTGAGATACCTGAGATTGTATAGAAGTGGATGGAGTGACAGAATGCCCTCCAAGGACAACAGGGAAAAAACCATGGGCACTATGCAGGCCCCACGGAGGAGCACTGGGGGCTTCAGGGCTATTCCTGACCTGGGAGAACATGACAGCGAAGGCTTCATTTGCAGCATTGAAAGGGGGCATTGGATCCAGTGCCTGGATCTCTTTTCTCCAGTTGTGACAATGGAACACGAGGTGGGGAGGGGACAAATGTGGAGGTGCAGGGGACTGGGATAATGGGGTAGTGGCAGGTGGAGGGGGATGTGTGGGATCGGATGTAGGGGGTAGGCTGAGCCCAAACCTCGGTAGCCTAGAGGTAACCATACATCACAAGGTCAGAGACAAGGTGCTCCACCATTTCGAGGTGGTCAAATTGGCGCTAAAGCATAAACTACTGCAGAAGGATATCAGGTGGTGGGTCTCCTCTCAGCACCTCATATATGACATGGGATATAAAATGCACAAACACCTGTACTGGTTAGTGCACCATGGTCTGGGGCACATAGAGTGGAGGCAGGAACACATGACCCTGTGAGTCTCGTGGCCACTGCATCCACAGACATCACCAATATATTTGAAGATTTTTACAGTAGGTTGTATATATTGCTCCCCACCCCTGTTGAGGAACTCAACAACGTGATTATGAACGATCTCCTCATTGCCATACTTCAACCAGAAGATAGGGACACCCTAGACAAGCTCATTTCAGACATTGAAATATATGCAGCAATCAGTGCCATGCCATTGAGCAAAACCCCTGGCCCAACAGCTTTCCATCAGAATTCTACACAGGATTTATTAGTTTACTGGTCAAACTGTTAGAAGCCCTGAGTAAAGAAACTCTTTGTATGGAAGAGTGGTGGCGAGACCTCGGAGGACAAGCATAGTGGTAACTCCAAAAGCAGGAATACATTTCTTGGACTGTATTTCTTATTACCCCATCTCCCTCATCAACACTGAGATAAAAATACTGTCCAAAATCCTAGCCTCGAGGTTGGCCGCGGTGATCTGCACTCTAGTCCACCCGACCAAAATGGCTTCATGCCGACGTGAGGTACCAGACACAGTATCAGACGCCTGCACATGGCTCTTGACCTCTTTATAATTACCCAGGACTGACAGCATTATGAGCCTTAGATTTTGAAAAGGCATTCAACTCAGTGTTCAGGCCTTCATGTTTCAAATGCTTAATAAAAGGAACTTCGGTGCACGATTTATCTCATATGTCTGATTCCTCTATTCGTCACTCTGGCTTGGTGTAACTTAACGGACTTCTTTCTTGCCCCGTCCTCATTTAGTGGGGGATGAAGCTAGGCTGCCTATTATTTCCACTCCTATTTGCACTGTTGATTGCTGCTCGTAGCATGGATCCAACTAGATCCCCAACTATGCGGCATTGACTGGGATGGAAGAGGTGGCGAAAGAGAAGGGGGGGCCAATCGGCCCCCACGCAAGCATGGCGGGGCCCGGCCCCTCCCACACCCCGTGCCTTTCGGGGTCGCTTGCCCCGCGCCCTCACCCCGGAAGTAATTGTGCACTTCCGGGGTGAGGGGGCGGGGCCGCGGCGGCGAAAGGGTTAAAAGCCTGGGGAGCGCGGGAAGCGGCCTCTTTGTGCCCGCGCTCCCAGGCTCGCTCCTCGCCCCACCGTGGGGCTGTGTAATTTTCTCCTTTTTTCACCTTGCAGGATGCGGCCAGCGTGGAAGTATCGCGAGTGATGGGAAGCTGGAGCAGGACGTTCGGCACAGGAAGGGTCCGAGAGAGAGCCCAGGAGAGGTCGGGAGCTTCTCAGCGTTTCCACAAACGGAGTCCGGGAGAGTAGCAGATGATTTCCCCTTTCGTCGGGGGACGTGTACCAGCCTGTCTCGAGCAGCGACCCGGGAAACATCAGCATTTCGGTCTAATGTCATCACAGAATGAAGAACCAACGCCGGGGTTGCTGTACTCACGAACAGTCTGTGTAAGTAGTAGAAAGGTCGGCCCTGTAACCGGTGTAATGACCTTTAAGACTTCCTGGAGAGGTGTGGTGTGGTGTAGCGGTCAGGTCAGCTGACTTTGGACCAATAATTTAGAAACATTCCTTTCAGTTTGCTTCATGAGCAGGGGGGGTGATTTTGCACGCAGCAGGGGTTGCATGCGGTATACGGGCAACGTTGCTACGAAGCTAAGCAGGGCCAGCTATGGCAGTGAGCGGATGGGAGACCAAAGGGTGTTTTTGCATAACAAAATCGAGCACTGAACAATTTCAGGGGTATTTTGCTATTGAGAAGGCACATGTATATCGTGGTGTGGACTAGCAGATAGAATAGCATGCTTGGGAACCGGTGTATTATCTTGCAGGGTGTTTTGTAGCAATACAGCTGTATGCTCACACAAGTGGGATAGATGAGGGTTTAAATGTCAAGTTAATGCTATTTATATACCCTGTATGGGTGTTGTCTAGCAGTGCTTTCTTTATGCTGTTACACTGGCCTTCAAGGTTAAACGTATAATATTTACATATTCTTCCAGGGCTTCTCCTATTTCTCGGGGTACACCTATAGTTGTTTACATTTTGCACTGGTACGGTATGCCCAGTTTCTTTGGCCATGACATATGTTTTGCTTGATACACCTTCCACCCAGAATTTACAGTATGTGTTGGTGTTGCTCATGACCATATTGTGTTATCCTTCGTTGGCACTCGTGCCCAAGTTCGTAGTTATTTTTAATGACAAGAGGGAAATTGCATGTATGCGGTACAGCAGTTACAGGCTATGCCTATGATAGGGAAATGTTCTTTTCAATGACCAATAGCGCGCAGTGATTCATGCCGGCGCGCCGAGTGTAAGGGTTTAGGTTTGAGGGTACTCCCTGTTACTTGGGTATCTTCTTGGTTAATGGAGCCGCCCGTAGCCTACTGACTGGAGATGTGTGCAGGTATGCGTTGCTTGTGCACACCTGTGTAAAGTATGTATGCTCATGTATTGTGTTGCATCTAAATGCAATGTGAGGGCCTTTTAGAAGTATGAGGGCTATCAAAGTTCAAGCTGAGCAGTTCGTGCTGCTGCCCTAGGACCCTGGATACCCAGGCTTGAATCCTAGCCTTGGCGATAGACAACATTGTGTGATTCTGGGCAAATCACTTGATCGCTATGTGTATAATTATGTGTAAAAGGTATTTTGTGTAATCCCCAGGTGATGTACACGATCTTGTAGATGTGCAGTGTCTTTTTTGCTTCACAGTTAGGTTTGCGCTGTATAAAGAAAATTCCTACATTCATAAAACAAGTATTGCAAAGCGAGATCGACTGGCTTTGCCGGTGCCTGTTACTAATGCCAGGAAGCAGAGAGGTTAAGCTGGCTTTGATGATGCCAGTCTGGACTTTTGGCCCATAACACTGCGTTTATAATTGTTTAAACCGAATTGTCTCTGCAAGGGCCAGGTGCGCCTCACAAACATCATTGTCATGCGCAGGCAGGGCTGTTGGGCAGAGGCGAACGAGAACCCTCTAACCACCGAATATTGCTATACGAGTACTGGTAGCTTGCAGACAGCAGGGCATGAGTAGAATGGTGCAGTAGGTGCGTCTTGTATAAGTTAAAAACAGATCTGCTCTGAATACACAACTTAAAGTAATGCGACGAGGGTTAATGCTCAAGGAGTTTGATGCATAGAGCACTGCCTATGGACAGGATGAGAAATGCACAGTGTGATGTTAATGTCCTCTTCCCCTATCAGTGTCCTTACATTGCCATGATTCTTACCCTTTAACTATTGCGATCCTGTAGCGCTTTGGTATATGATATCGCCGTGATTATAATAGATTGAGCCAAGGACACCAATTAAATGTTAAGTTCCCCGCCTCCCTCATGCGGGGTAAGGAGGTTGGGCAGATATATGCTATGAGGTTGATCTATGGGTTAGGGATTGTCATTTAGGCCCCCACCCTTCCTTTCTCATCGGTATGGAATAGCATTCTGCCGTGGAGTGTTAGTTAGTAGAATTTTACGAACTACAACAGCAGCAAGTCCATGGTTTTGTTTTCTTGCTCCGTTTACTGGATGGGACTGGCCCAAAGCTCAGGATGGCTCTTGTATTCATAGTCGAATGTGGCTCATTCCTAGGGTGGGTGCGTCATGTGGTTATCTCATGAACATCCAACTCTTCTCTTCTGAACCTTATGCATTACTGAATGCAACGAATCTCAGGTGATTATGACTTCCAGGGCTTGGCCACTGGGACCGAAAAGGGAGTCCTCAAGTGGATTCTTTAGTGAATCTTGAGTGAGAATATGGGGTGTTGCCACTCTTGTGGTCGGCATTGCTTACATTTTGTTTGTAGTGTTCCTCCTTTTCCTTGAGAGGATTTGTAGGTGGTCCAGAAGGCCTTTAAACATTGATCTAGCCAGATCAGGGAGCCAAATTATGTGAGCATAGTGCGAGAGAGTTGACTGACATTATAGGGGGCGCACTGCACCAGGCTAGGCGACCCTTATTGACGGTAGGTTAAAGACAACCTTATTAGAAAGCTATCCTAGTGGTAGCTGTGGAGAGCAGCCGTCAGGCTCAGGCGGCTAGGGAGGTAAAGCAGCTGGTTTTACCAGTCTAAAAATGCTCACGAGTGAGGAAATTAAAGTAGTACCACACCAGGTGGATATAGATATAGGTATTTATTCTAAACACTTTCCTCGGGTCCCTTTAGGAGGCTACGAGGCAAAGAACCCTGTTTTGTCTGAATTACTTACAATTGGTTTATAGTGGTACGCCTTTTCATTGCGATGCTCTGTAGATGGTGCTAAATGCTTTAAACATTGACCGAGCCAGATCTAGGAAATGGGTAGCACGAGTTACCAGGCACAGTGCGATTTAAGCCTGGTTACAGTGGTAGAAAACCTTTGACGCCCCCGGACCAAGGTAATGCTACTTACCAACGGTAACATGGTAAAGTGGCTACGTAAGGGATATATCTATCGGGAATATTGACAATGCTAGTTCTGGGTCCCCTGTGTGCACTTGCGTGTTTACTTAACAGCATGTGGCACTTAATTCTTCCCCCCCTGTTTTATTGCCTAAGTAAGTCAGCCGTACCAAATGTCAGCCAGGAAATTGCCATTCCATAGTATGCCTGTTAGTTTCAAGCAATTTTCTCAGAGGACATATAGCACGCAAAGGACTCACTATAGTAGAGTGGATCTAAAGAGGAAGGTCGTGACCATGCCTAAATCCCATCTTTGATACTGCTGGTGCTCTTATATGGGCAGGAGGGTCGGACAGATTTGCATATGACCAGGGCTGAACTGGGGGAGGCAGAATGGTTTAATGAACGGTAACACATTAAACCCTGATCTGTTGAAACTAAGGTTGCGTCATGATTTACAATAGGTGGCGGTATACTATGAATGGATTGGAAAATCATGTGTGGCAGCTGGAGGGCCACCTGTTACATGCAACTTGTTAAGGGAATGATGCTCAGTTTGGTATCATAAGAATAATATATATAGGTTATGGTTGCCCCTTAGTTATATTACGCGTTACCACTGTCAGCCACGGTCGAAGCCAACAGTCAGGCGCGAGGGGTTCGATACTTAGAATACGTATATCTCATCAAGTTGTGATTGGGTGGGTGCTAATCCAAACAGATTGTTCCTTTTAAACTGATATCCTAATCATCCTTAAGGAGTCATGAGGGCGCTATGGTATTCACTGGGGACTCCAGGCTTTGTGTCACTGCACTGCACACTGGGGAGTATTTGTTAACGAAGGCCATTTTACAGGGCACTCTTCTTAACACTAATCCAGTCACGCTACAGGGGACACAAACTGAGGCTATGCTCAACACTTAGTCGGAAGTGTTTAAGAGTATGCATCTGGCGCTAAATGGTATCTCAAACGTAGCAAGTGATGGCAATGTAAGATTAGCACGTGTACAGCAGTTATCGCCAGAAACACTAATGGTTTGTGTTTATCTTTTCCATTTATGTATGGCCGGGTCCATGGTGGATATCTGGAGTGCTCCACATCACAACAGCTGCGACAGGTGGACAGCCCAAGGGATGCTTACGTCAGGTAGAAGATGGCAAGCAACAACGCAAGTGTGATGGGCGAGCGATCAAAAGACGCAGGAGGTGCCAACACAGAGTTGATTGTTTTGGTGTGTAAGCCCTTAATTGGGCTGGCGGCAGTAATGTAGCAGGATGTTGCTTCACAAAAAATGGCAGTATTTGCCTTAACAGGAAATTGTATACCTCCAGTAACGGCGCCTGTGCACGCAGGGCCACCAGTGTCAGCATGGTATATGCATAGATCACCAATTGGTAGTGACAACGGTAGAGATGGGACAGTACACAAGGGTGTGCATTCCTGGCCTCGGCAACCCCGGGAATGTTAGGCCTATGCAACGCCTCATTTCCCCTGTTCAGGAAGCGGGGACTTCCATAGTAAAAGTAGTACCATACACTTAACACTTTCCAGAGCGTAGTGGCTAGGTGTGGATGGTTAGCAGACTGTACAGTATGCCAGTGGGAGGGGTAGAATGATAGTACCAGGATACCCCCGGTCACAGCATCTGCAGGGATCCTCGATAGGCGTGCCCCCACAACCTCATGCATTATAGGACATGGGGTAACGATGATAGGTCCCAGACTGCACCATAAGGGGGCAGTTTTTCCCCAGGCTGCACGTACAAGGGGGGGGGGGACTAGGCGAGTGCACGGAGTCACTCGCTGAAGAATCACTCGATAAAGAGGATCAACACTTGGTTTGAGAAATTAGTTCAAACACCTTAATTGCCAGTCGGCTGATAATGAAGAGTGGACAATTATTGGAGGGGTTGTCTCTACTCACAGGGTGGGGGGTCCAGTTGACAGTCAAGGAATGTCCTAAGGATAGGGAACAAACTAGCAGGGGTAGAGGGTTTCTTGATTAGGAAGATCTGACCTTTCAAGGTAGGCGGTTGGGGGGGGCCAGATAGTCGGTCAACTACCTGGCCTGTGGCGGTAAGGTCATTAATCGGTGAGCAGCATTTTAAGGTCCTTACGGGGGAGCGGACCCATTCACGAAAGGGGCCGCCCGCGGGAGGGGCCATTGGTCTCTCTCAGAACTTCAGGGGCAGGATATGATATCCCGTATTTTAAAGGGTGCGGGGAAGGGAGTCTACGCTTTCCTCAGGCTGGTAGCCACCCCTCACAACACTATGACGTCACTAAGGTGCGCGAGTGTCTGGGCCCTCCTGTTATGGTTAAATGGAGTTCAGGGAGCGCACGTGGGCGAAACGTGCCCTGGGTTGCGCATGCGCATCTCGAACGTGAGAGCGCAGCTGTAAAAGGATCTGACACCGGTTGGCGACCTTGCCGTACGACTTTATTATTAGAATGCAGTTTAATTTTCAGGATGTTTAGATTCAGTTAGGAAACACGCTGTACTAGATATTTGTTAAGGTTAGCCCATCATACCATGTCGAAACGGATGTCAATCTAATGTTCTGAAATGTGCATTTTAATAATTGTCAGAAATGTTTATTTTATTAAAATTTTTGATTTGTTTTTATATTTTAATAAATACGGCCAGGGGGGGGGCCCTGTACCCCCTGACTTCCAAAGACCCCCATGTGTTGACTGGTTGAATTGGGTAATTCGGTCAGTGTGTTAAGGGGGGAGGTGGCCGGCAGTCCAAGACCATGAGAGAAGGGGGGGCCAATCGGCCCCCACGCAAGCATGGCGGGGCCCGGCCCCTTCCACACCCCGTGCCTTTCGGGGTCGCTTGCCCCGCGCCCTCACCCCGGAAGTAATTGTGCACTTCCGGGGTGAGGGGGCGGGGCCGCGGCGGCGAAAGGGCTAAAAGCCTGGGGAGCGCGGGAAGCGGCCTCTTTGTGCCCGCGCTCCCAGGCTCGCTCCTCGCCCCACCGTGGGGCTGTGTAATTTTCCCCGCCCTCCATCCCCTTTTTTAGCAGACCTTGGGGCCGGCCAATGGTAGGTATAATGTTTTGGCAATGTGCCGGATTATAGGAATAGGATGCTTGATCCAGTAGGCCTTTTTTCCCGTTTACTGGAAGGTTGAGCAGATGTAAATGTTTTGTGCATTGCTGTGATATTATAACTAATTTTCTCCTTAGGCCTTTTTTCCGCTTACAGGAATATCTGTATATGTATATGTGTTGTGCTTTGCTGTGTATTAACAAATTTCTCCTTAGGCCTTTTTTCCCTTTTAGTATAGCAATGTCGTATTTATTATGTGTCTGGCGGTAAGGTCATTAATCGGTGAGCAGCATTTTAAGGTCCTTACGGGGGGGCGGACCCATTCACGAAAGGGGCCGCCCGCGGGAGGGGCCATTGGTCTCTCTCAGAACTTCAGGGGCAGGATATGATATCCCGTATTTTAAAGGGTGCGGGGGAGGGAGTCTACGCTTTTCTCAGGCTGGTAGCCACCCCTCACAACACTATGACGTCACTAAGGTGCGCGAGTGTCTGGGCCCTCCTGTTATGGTTAAATGGAGTTCAGGGAGCGCACGTGGGCGAAACGTGCCCTGGGTTGCGCATGCGCATCTCGAACGTGAGAGCGCAGCTGTAAAAGGATCTGACACCGGTTGGCGACCTTGCCGTACGACTTTATTATTAGAATGCAGTTTAATTTTCAGGATGTTTAGATTCGGTTAGGAAACACGCTGTACTAGATATTTGTTAAGGTTAGCCCATCATACCATGTCGAAACGGATATCGAAACGGATGTCAATCTAATGTTCTGAAATGTGCATTTTAATAATTGTCAGAAATGTTTATTTTATTAAAATTTTTGATTTGTTTTTATATTTTAATAAATACGGCCAGGGGGGGGCCCTGTACCCCCTGACTTCCAAAGACCCCCATGTGTTGACTGGTTGAATTGGGTAATTCGGTCAGTGTGTTAAGGGGGGCCGGCAGTCCAAGACCATGCTGGATTACTTCAGATGTTATCAGTTTATGTAGAATCTTTGGGCCTCAAAGTTAACCAGCACAAATTGGTGATGATCGCAGTGGGGACGATTGATGAGGGGGTTCTGCCAGTGACTCTGGCCCTCCAACATCAACCGGCCCCTTTAAATATCTGGCATACAAAACACATAGAGAAAGTAAGACTATTGGGAGCTCAATGTAGAACGATTGCTACAATAACTCAAACTACATCTCATGGCTTGGGGACGGATCCCACTTTCGATTGTGAAGCAAGTGGCCATGTACAAGATGATTTCTCTTTCACAGCTACTCTACATACTTCAGAAAATCCCACACTCACTGTCCACTGCCTTCTTCAGTGGGCTGTGTGCCACCCTTTCTGCATACTTGTAGGGGAATGGTACCTTACGACTTTCATTCACGAAGGTGACACAGTCAACGCGGGATGGGGCCAGATATACAACTGTATTACTGGGAGGACCAAATGCTCCCTATTGCCAGCTGGCTACATATGGATAGAGACAATCCTACAGTCGGATTTGAACTATGAAAAGCTGAGAAATATGACATTTTGACGATTCTTTATGGAGCTAAGATACCCACTTCTTTCAGCCACAAGCCGTATGATCGAAAGCTGGTCTAAAGCTTTGAAACACATTAAATGGATGGGATAGCTTACACAAGTGACCCGTCTGTGGGCAGATGACTCGCTATCATCTGTGACACATCTACTGGGAATTGCCACATTGGACAAAATAGAAATTTCAATACTGGGAGATGTTTAGAGTGCTTCTCACATTAAACTGTTTACTGCATGAGGGGAATAATATGATCTCCATAAATTCCAATCCTTTTGGTTCTTTCAGAAAAAGCAAGCTCTGGAACCAGCGGCGTAGCAAGGTGGGTGCAGCAGGTGTGGGCCGCCCCTGATGTTATCACTGAGGGGGGGGTGATAAAATGGCAAAAATATGTGTTTTAAGCACATATTTTTGCCATTTTGTCAAGTCGGGGATGACAAGAAATGTTCTGCACCGGGTACTACCTGACCTTGCTATGCAACTTTCTGGAACCCTATTAAAAGGACCTCAGTCCTATCTCTGACCATAATACTTTCGAGGCCAATTTAACCCTTGAGGCAATTACCTCTTCGGGAATATCTAAAATGTACAAAAAATGAATCATTAATATTCCAGACAATTTCTCATGACTGAGGGAACGGTGGACGGCAGTCATAGGCGATCTTTTTATGACTGGAAAGAAGTCAAGAAGGTAGCCAGGATCCAGGCATTCTAATCTAGGCTGTGTCTATTGCAATTCAGACACTTTTGTCATATATGTTACACCTTAAAGAAATTATATTCAATGCTTAAGTCCCCAACTCAGAGAGCACTACACTCTATGCAGCATACTAGGCTACCCACCTAGGGCGTGACCTTTGCAGGGCTATGCTGGGTCATCCACAGGGTTGGACTGGTCCAATGGGGACCAGATACAGTACAATATCGGTTGCCTAATGTCAAGACAGACACGGTTCCCACAGCAACAGAACGGTTACGCGGTATGAATCACAGTGAACATAAAAAGTCTTTACACAATTTGAGATACTCAAACAATTAATGTTACATGGATACAAAGAAGTAGGGTGGGGTATCCTCAATGCAAAGGAGTCAGGAATTCTGCTGTGGAAGTTGATGGCATTTCAGGCCAGTAGACAAGTTAGGCCATCATCAGGACTCGATTACATAAATACTTTAGCAGTGTCAAGGATTGATTTGATTTGATTTATGGTTTTGTAAAGCGTGCGTATGCCCGTGGGCGCTGGAGATCAGAAGACTGGTGCGGTGTTGGGAAGTCTATTAAGTGGACCTGAACAGCCATGTTTTTACCGATTTCTTAAAAGACAACAAGGAGGTGCTGTTTTTTATTGTGATTGGGAGCCGGTTCCAGTCCTTGGCTGCATGTAACAGGAAGCTTCTTCCTCCCCACCTAGCCTGTTTGAAACGAGGGATCTGGATCAGTTTTACCTGATTGGAGTGCAGTTCCCTTGGTGGCATGTATAGCTTGAGAAATGTTCTAAGGAACATTGATCCCGAGCCCTGAAGGGCTTTGTAGGTTAGACATAAAGTTTTAAATTTAATTTGTTTCACCATGGGGAGCCAGTGTAGGGTGTCCAGGTGATGCATGATGTGTTCAGACCTGGGGATGTCCAGTATCAGCCTTGCTGCTGAGTTTTGCAGGCATTGTAGTTTGGCTTGATACTGGGCTTGCATTCCGGCATATAGGGCATTCCCATAATCCAGTCTCGACAGGGCCAGGGTCGTGACCACCGTTTTGCGGGAATCCATAGGGATGTAAGGCAGTAGTTTCCTGAACATTTTCAGGATGTACCACATAGAGGATACGAGTTTGTTAGTTTGAGCGTCAAACGTTAATCTGTTGTCCAGCGGCATGCCCAGATTTTTTACTTTGTTGACAGGGGTTGGGCAGTTGCTGAGATTGGCAGGCCACCAATCGGAAGACCAGACTTCATTGCTTGCTCCTAGTATCATGACTTCACTTTTGTCACCGTCAAGTTTCAAGCAGTTTCTCTCCATCCATTGGCTAACCTGTAGTGTAGTGTAGTTCCTATATTCCCAATAGGCTCTGCGCATTGGAATAATATAAACAGCAGTGTAGACGTAGGACTGAGGTCATCTAGGTCTCTACTGACTATATTAGACTTAATTCGTTTTGCCAGCTAGCTCAGAGGTCACTAGAAACTTTCTCGAATGTTCAGGAAAGAGTTAACTCTCCTGATTTAGACAAGAAGGGATTTGTTTCTGACAACCGCATAAACATGACAACTTTGCTCCCTCAGAAAAAAGAGTGCATCTCTAGAGTCGTGTGAAAACAATAGACAACTATTTCACTCAGTCAATCGTGCATACTTAGTTTCCCCAGAGTGCAGAGAAATAGAGAGATGGGCGTTTTCAATAAAAGGTGTTATTTATTGAGCAGTCTTCTTTCTCATGCAAGAGAAATGAATTGCCACAATTGCAATACTTATCATAAATTAAAGTGCGTACAGTAAAAGTAGTATTATGAAATAATACTGTAAAAGCGTTGATATGGTTTCTTAGCCATATGATACTTTAAAACAGATAAAATATATACATCCATAAAAACATTGACTAACGTACTCAACTGGTACTTCTAATATAAGCCTACCCCAGTGTACCTGACCTAAGCCTAATACGTGGGAAGGAGTAAGTAAGTTGCAGTTTAAGTTAAGTTGGTTTTTGCCAAGAATCTGAATCAAGAAATCTCTTAAGGGTTTAGTCAGCTCCGTACCTTGGTTCTAGAATGAAGGAGGTCTTGTATCTCGTGTCTCAGGACTTGATCTCCCAGCAACCTGCAAGGGTGACTGGAAACACCGGAGCTGGATTTCTCAGCATGAGAAAAGACAGCGTGTCTCTCAGTGTGTCAAGGGAGGGTCGGCTTCCTTCGGCTCTCGCATCAGCTGGGCGTCGGGCAAGTAGATAGCCGCTCTGCTCCAAACCACTGTGTGTTTGCTTAAGGCAACGTTGGTATATTTATACCTGAAAGGTGCCGTGTTTGACATAAGGTTGGACATAAGATGTCACTAAGAACTAACAGTTCTTTCTAGACTCCAGGAGTTCTTGTGCAAATCAAAACAAAAACAGGGGGATTTCCCGAGCTGCTGGAGGCTTGGTTTGTTTAAAGAACACGTTGTACTTTCTAGGAGTATATGGGAGTAGCCTTGCCGTATTTGGACTGCACGGGCTATGACTAGATATGGACATGATTCCTATGCCTTTATAAGGATATGTTTTATTATAACCACATAAGGGCATGAATCGGGGATATCTAATTAGGTTCCTAGATAGATTCACAACAGTAGCATACAGTTTTTGAACTTGTTTGCCGTGTTAGAGGTGTTGTCTGTGATCGAAACCACGATCTGTGTATCATCTGCGTAAGAAACGGGAAGGAAACCACATGTGCTGATAATTCCTGCCAGAGGCGCTACATATAAATTAAATAGAGTTGGGCTTAGCGACGAACCCTGTGGGACCCCACACGGGGAGCTGAATGATTTGGATTTTGCCTCCCCCAGCTCTACTGTGAAGGTCCTGTTGTGCAAATATGTTGCTAGCAGTTTTCTTGCCTCTGGGTGTGCACCTGCCTTGGTAAGTCGGCACAGGAGTGTAGCATGGCTAACCATATCGAAGGCCGCCGAAAGATCCAGCAGGATCAAGGCGCCCTTCCCTCCGGAGTCCAGCACACTTCTGAGTTCTTCCACTGCCATCAGCAGGGCTGTTTCCGTGCCATGTCCCTCACGAAAGCCGTACTGAGAATGGTCAAGGATGTTTGCGTCTGCGAGGAATTGGACAATCTGTTTGTTCAACAATCTCTCTTGAACCTTGGCACTGAAGGGTATCCTAGCTATAGGTCTGTAGTTCCCAGGTTCTTGAGGATCTAAGTTAGATTTCTTGAGAGGTGGTAGTACTGATGTGGATTTCCAGCGGTCAGGGAAGTGACCAAATTTCACTATATGGCCCATGAGCCTAACCAGTTGTTCACTTAGAAGCTCGGGGAAAAGGTGAAATATTTTTGGTGGGCATGGGTCCGCAAGTGCCCCTGATTTTGTAATCATAATTGCCTGATATACCTGTTCTAAAGAGGGTGGAGAAAATTGGTACAACAATTTCGGTTTTGTTGGGGAGTTTTCTTCATCGCTGGGTTTGGGTTTTTCGAAGGTGGGGGACTCTATTTCAGCAGACTTGAAGGACTCGTATACGGAGGTCACTTTATCAAAGAAAAATTGGCCTAAGGTGTTACAGAAGTCAGTGCTGATGGGTGTCTGAAAGTCAGTTTTTATTTTTGATAGTTTTTTGACAGTAGAGAAAAGTTCTCTACTGGAATTTTTAGCCTCCTCTATTTTCTGAATAAAGTATAAGCTTATTGCTGTAAAGATCATTTTTTTATAAATGCTCAAGGAGGCTTTGTATTCAGTTTTCCTCTCTTGGTCGTAGTTGACTCTCCATATCCTTTCCAATTTTCTGCACTTTCATTTTTGAGCTTTAAGAGGCTCAGAGAACCATGGTTGTAATGGTTTTTTTTCCCTGAAAGTGCCTTTTTTGATTGTACTGTTACTCTAATAGCAGTCGTTATCCAGTTAGAGATTTGAGAAGTGGCACTATTACTTTCTGGTATTATTTCAGGGATGGTGGATGAGAGTTGTTCTTTTAGTTTAAGGGGGTCTAGTCTCGACCAATCTAAATATGATGTAGGTGTAGCAGGTGGAGGGGGAGAGGCTACCCCTACATTATTTTCCATCTGTAATGAGAAGGTTATCACTTTATGATATGACCATGGGACTGGGAGGCTTTCAATTATCTTAATATTTTTGTTGGAGGTGAAAATTCCGTCGAGAGTGTGACCTGCTTTATGAGTGTCCTTCTTTACAATCTGTTCCAAGGCTAAGTTAGTGAGAGAGTCTGTCAGTATGGCCGTGCCAGAGTCTGTGCTCTTCTCTAAGTGTAAGTTAAAATCCCCCAGAACAGTGAAGTCTTGGTTTCTTACACTGGATTCCAGGAATGGTTTAGTAGCAGTGTCAGAGGGGTTTTGGCTTTTGGTGGCCTATAGATCAGAAGTCCGTTAAAGGTATAGTTGTGCGTGATGTTAATTTGGAAGGATAGAGTTTCACAGTCCGGATTGCTGCCTAGGTCTGAGCCTTTGATCTTTAGTTCGATTCTGGTAATAATAGCCAAGCCCCCTCCCTGTTTCCCTTTTTTATCTGCTCTAATAATCGTATATCCCTCAGGAATTGCTAACAGTAGATCCATATCTGAAGCTTCATCAGCCCAGGTCTCGGTGATGAAGATAAGATCTAGGTTTTGTGATTCTATGAGTTCCGTCATTTCTGCATTGTGTTTCACTAGGGAACGCACGTTGATAAGTCCTGCTTTGTAAGTTTTGTTATCCGGTGTAATGGACAGGGTTGGGGATAAAGTCGGACTACCACAGTGTGAGAATTCAAAGTTGTGCTGACAGTTAGGACAGTATTTGATTTCTAGCAGTGGCTATAGTGTAGGGCAGCAGGGGTTTGGTCTCAATAGGAGTATCTCTTTATTAGAATTGCTTACCCCCTCAGGGGCTGTCTTATTTTGTGTAGGTGTTGTGGCCCTGGGCCCGGTCCAGGCGCGGAATGGCGCAGACGGGCTTGCCTTTGGCGCGCCTTCAGCGCACCATCGGCGTGCCGGCTGCGTGCGTCCGCTGCACGTACGTCCCAACATGGAATAAGAGCGTATAGACCGCTCCACGCCGGAAGGGCCTCCCCACCCGGAAGTGAGTCCGCTCTGACCCCTTCGTCACTCTCCGTTCAATTGGCTCTTGCCGTGACGGGCCGGGGTGCCTGGGGTGGAGCTCCACCAGGGGTGCAGGCTATGCGGCGAACAAGGTGAGTAGCAGCTTTTAAAAACAATTCCTAGTTACAGTTTTGAAAAATAAGGATAGCAGCAGAGGTTAAACATGCAGCGTGATAGAACAGATTTCTTATGCTTTCTGTTTGATTACCAGCAATGTAAGGCTCCTGCCTCGCCGAGCCGCTTAGTCTTAAGTAATTGACTCGCGTCTGCTCGTGCGAGACTTAAGAAGTGTGGGGCGGAGAGCGACTAGACCGTTCCACGCCGGAAGTGCCTCCCCACCCAGAAGTGAGTCCGCTCTGACCCCTTCGGCACCCTCCATTCAATCGGCACTTGCCGTGGCGGACTGGGGGTCCTGGGGCGGAGCTCCACCAGGGGTGCGGGCTGTGCAAGGAACAAGGTGAGTAGCAGCTTTTAAAAACAATTCCTAGTTACATTTAAAAAAAATAAGGATAGCAGCAGAGGTTAAAAATGCGGCGTGATAGAACAGATTTCTTATGCTTTCTGTTTGATTACCAGCAATGTAAGGCTCCTGCCTCGCCGAGCCGCGTAGCCTTAAGTAATTCAATCCGGATTCAATCCGGGCTACATCCTACGGGAAACAGAATGTGCGAGGCATGTATGACAAAGCAGAATGCGGTGCGGGATACCAGTCAATATCAGGATTACCACAGGCTCTTATTTTTCATCAGTAGACTGTGTAGGAAGCGGAACAAAGCACACACGTCTGCATCAGTCAGGCAGTGTGTACCCCACTCTTCTTCTTTGTATTCATGTAACATTAATTGTTTGGGTATCTCAAATTGTGGAAAGACTTTTTATGTTCACTTACCTTTTGCTGCAACCACCAATATCGCTGTATATACCCACTCACGTGTCACTTGCGTCGTCACAAAAACTTCACGAGCACTTGTACACAGTATATGTTCGGTTACATGTCATTTAATGTAACACAGTGCTTCCTCCTCATGTGATTGTACATATGATTTGCAATATGTCTAACATGATCAACATGTGAAATACATTAAATTGCTGAAACTATTTGTCTCCCTGGCTTCCTTCCCCCTTGATTTAATGCATGGTAAATTAATTGTACCCAGTATTCTTGTTCACCAAATAACATCCTTGCTTGAGACATTGTTGTTTGTTACACATTACTGCCCCAGTCTCCATGAGGTTTAAGGGCTACCTCCTGTAGTCTGATACTTCTTGCAGATTTATATATATGGTTACGTTACACAAGGACACATTCATTTCTTTTGTAGGCACAGGGAGATTAAGTGATTTGCCCAGAATCATAGGACCCGGATCCCCCAGCATGCTCCCCGCTCCCTCCTTATAACCTGACAACCCACTTGAGAATCATCAACAGAGATTTGTGTGGGTGTAAAACGGCCATGTTTAATATTTGACATTTCATAAACATGACAAGGCATTTCAACATTCATTATGTACAGTTATCAACACAATTTTATTCTTGACTTCCAGATCTTTTCAGAAAGATTAAGATTCTAATCCTCCAGCACTAAGGGGGCTTCCAGCTCCCAACTTCCATGACGTGCATCCACGCGAGGTGGAACCCACCTGCGCCCATGAGGAGTGGGCCCCCAACCTCTGATCCTTGTCCGCCTTCTCCAGGGGCCCACCCTCCGACCACCAGGCTGACCAGGAACCCAGGAGGCTCGTAACCTGTCGCCCTAGCCTCCCCCGCCGGGGCCATATTTTTCAGCGGAGAGCTTACCGTCTCCCCCCTCAGTGCTGGCCTAGGGAGTACGCAAGGCAGCCTCCCGTCCATTCCGTCGGTCAATTTTACTGTTCCAAGGTCTTTCTACCGCCACAAAGGTGACCAGTGCCCACAGGTCCGTCACCTTCCCCAACTGCGCTCTGAAAGAAAGACCCTAATCCTTTAACCCAGATATATGTATTGATGTCTGATAACTGCACTCCATCATTGTGATACATCACCTCATCGGAAACCATTCGGTGCGGAATGTTACACCAGTGGCCCTTCACTGAGCACAACCTGGTCACTTCCCCCCTGAGCCGCCTTGCAATGCCCTGTGCCTGCACTCCAACCTTGTGATACATCACCTCACCGGAGACCATTCGGGTGGAATGTGACACAAGCGGCCCTTCACTGAGCACAACCTGGGCAATTCCTCCTTGAGCCGCCTCACCGAGACATTCCAGGCTCTTGTCCGCCACCCGTGGCCGTCCTCTGTCGCCTTCAAGCCTACCGGCCATACCTTTCGTAGCTGGACGCCCAAACGAGTGCCCCGTCCCCACACCACCTTTGCGGGCACACTAATAAACAGGAGAGAAATAGAAAAGTCAAGTACGGTCATTGGCAAATCATCAGCATTCTCGTCACAACCAGTCTGGCCAACTGGGTCTCCTATAACCGTTGGACGACCAGCGCCAAACCAATTCCACTGCGCTGTTTGGTACGCCTGCCCCTGCAGCTAGTGCTGCCCCACCTCTCCTGACAAGGAGGGCCGGGTATCCTAACGCACTTAGTCCCAGTCCTGCTAATGCTAACCCAAAATACTTACATTGGTACTGCAACAAACAGCCGACACACTTCATGTACGACCCCAGGCCTTTCCCACTCCAGCCGGGCGCCTGGGAAACTGTTCCCTGCGTCACATGGTGCTGAGCTTTTATGCCGCTGGCACAGGCACCGGTGATGGAACTGTGAGCCCCGGGTCCCGAGGCAGCAGCCCTGCCCGCCTCGGGGTATCATCCAGGTTTCCTTGGACACCTGTCGGGTGAGCATGCACATCATCCTACGACATGGGAATTACATCCCAAGACTGCCTGAAACCATTGTTCGCCCACCTCGCGAGAGACCAGGTGAGCATCCTGCCCGCTAATTCTATTCCTCATAGATGCACCTTTAACTTGTCCTGAAACAACGTTCCTCAAATTGTTTGGCCTCGCGAAATTTGTTATGCAACAACAGATGGGTGTAGGACATGCACCGCAACACTTCTGGTCATCTGCATATAATATGCTGAAAAAATTCGGTCGGTGTCTCCTCATTTATAAAGTGCAGTCACGCAACACAGGCCCACAGCTGTGCTCTGCCTCAAGCCAACTCCCCGTGCCTACACTGAACCAGGGAGGAGCAGTCCCTCCCGAATTTCGGAGTTGTTCTTGTCTGCAGCGCATAGGCCAACTTTCCACCGCGTCACCTTACAAGTGCCAGCGCCCCCCAAATCACAAGGCATAAACAGAAGCTGGTTGCATCGCATCACATTAATGAACCAGCCTTGCTTGAGGCGGGAAACGCGGCAGCCGCAAAGCTCACAATAATACAATCAACCCAGTGTAGGCGCGGCAGCCGAAAAGCTCTCAATAATAAAGCCAACGCAGTGTAGGCACCAAGCTGACCCATCGCAAATAACAAATTAACCCAGTGTGGGCGCCAGGCTGAACCACTGCGTCGCATTCATGAAATAGCCTCGTTTGAGGCGGGAAAACGCGGCAGTCGAAAAGCTCACCATGCTAAAATGGTAAAATCAACCCAGCTGAACCCTCGGATCGCATTCCTAAAAGGGGGCTCGTTTGAGGCGGGAAACACGGCAGCCGAAAAGCTCCAATAATACATTCAACCCAGTTTAGGCGTCCAGCTAAAGCCTTGCATCGCATACATGACCTAGCCTCGTTTGAGGCGGGAAACCCGGCAGCCGAAAATCTCCAATAATGAATTCGACCCAGTTTAGGCGAACCACTGCGTCACATTCATGAAATAGCCTCGTTTGAGGTGGGAAAACGCGGCAGCCGAAAAGCTCACCATGCTAAAATGCTAAAATCAACCCAGCTGAACCCTCGGATCGCATTCCTAAAAGGGGGCTCGTTTGAGGCGGGAAACACGGCAGCCGAAAAGCTCCAATAATACATTCAACCTAGTTTAGGCGTCCAGCTGAAGCCTCGCATTGCATTCATGAAATAGCCTCGTTTGAGGCGGGAAACGCGGCAGCCGAAAAGCTCACAATGCTAAAACCAACCCAGTGTAGGCGCCAAGCTGAACCCTCGCATCGTATTCCTAAAAGGGGGGGGGGGGCTCGCTTGAGGCGGGAAACACGGCAGCCGAAAAGCTCCAATAATAAATTCAACCCAGTTCAGGCGTCAAGCTAAAGCCTCGCATCGCATTCATGACATAGCCTCGTCACAATAATACAATCAGCCCATTGTAGGTGCCAAGATGGGCCATCCACTTGCACTAATGAAACAGCTTCGTTTGAGGCGGGAATACAATCTGCCCATTGTAGGCGCCAAGATGGGCCATCCACTCGCACTAATGAAACAGCTTTGTTTGAGGCGGGAAACGTGGTAGCCGATTCCGCGCAGGAAGGGAGTCATCCCGACTCCAATGCCCGGCGCTGCCTGCCCCGCGCACACCTGTCTGGAATCATGCTGTGTTTGTCCCAGGCCTTATCTGCCGGGCCCTAATTAGTGATGGTGTTAGCTCCCTGTACCCGGTCCCCCTCAGCCCGCCCACATCGACCAGGAGGGAGCCCGCAAGCCCTAGGGCCCTGCCGGCAGCCGCAGACCACCGGAGCAGGCTCGATACTATCGCCTGCCCCGAGTCCCCCCTCCTGCAATCCGCGGCTGCACACAGGCCCCCCGAGCAACCCAACTCCCTACCTGGCGAGATGTACGGCTGCGCCTGACCCGCTTCTCCTCGTCGCCTCCATCCACGAACTCGGCCCGGTGAACCTCCAGCCTCCGACTCCGGACGAGGGGATTTGATAATTTAAGTTAAAACTACACAGGAGGAGGTAGGAGGGGGACACTTCTAGGAGACCGCCACCGATCCGGTGCAACAGGGGAAGGAGAGGCCGGGGTCACTGCCCCTGGCACCTAAATAGGTCCCCATGCTCCGCCCTCTGTCCCACCGGAAGTGCGTCCTCCTACCCCAGAAGAGTTAAGCGGCCGGTCGCCCATTGGGGCAGACCGGCCGCCCCTATCTTAGATGAGGTAGGGGCGGGGCCGGGGGGCTGGGTCCTAAGTGCGCGCTCCTCGATGCTCGCGCTTGTCACAGGATGTGGACGCGACCCGAGGCTCAAACCTTGGTTTCCCAACTCCAAAGTCGGCAGTCTATCCGTCAGACCACTTCCCCTCTGTTTAGATACAGGCTGCCTTTTGGTTTTTTTATCGCAAAATACAAATAAAAAAAATATTGAATAATATTAATGCTATAATATATTTGTACAATAACACTACTACTACTAATAATAATAATAATTATAGCAGAAGTGATTGCTAGTTGTATGTTGTGTAATTGTTCAGCAGGCATTTCTAATCACACTTTCATAAATATACAAAACCCTAACAAATGACTCTAGACAGTCCTATCCATATGTATTTATGTGATGATTCCCCAGCCGACACACTTTCAGCATTATTAAAATAAACACCGAAGGATATCAGCTGACACCTGTCAGAAATGCGATATGGATTTTTAACAGCTATTAGGCCCTACATACAGAAGAGAGAACTGTGTGTGTTCCAGTCTTTCAAAACAACACTCTGTAATCAAACTGAAACCAGCTAACATTTAAATTCAGATTCCCTATGGCTTTTTAGTTTCTTTTGGTTTATTCATGCATATACCACCAACTGAGGATTGCTTTTTAAAGTTTGTTTTGCAGTGACAAGTAAAAGGACAATTCCAGGTCCCAGACAAAGACACTTTAAGGCACAAAGTTTTGCGCAGCTGCATAAATGACACCCTGAGGCGCAGCTGCACACTTTTGAGCTGAACCCGAAGGGCCTTTTAGGGTTAAGGAAATCGACACAATGCTTTGTGTCGTGATGTGCATGCTGAGTGTCATGCAAAACAGTAAAAAATACCCTCACACCCATGTTTTGTAATATATGCGCTACTTGAAGAATTACATTAGAATGGGATCAATTCCATGAGTTTGATATTAGGCAAAAATAGAGCAAATTGAATTTACTAGAATGTCATAGTAGGCATAACAAGTAATGGAGAAAGTTGGTTGTACTCAGTATATTAAAAATTAACCAAAAGTTAAAGGGACGTTATAGTTATGTGAAAACGTCATGCCTTGCACAGTCTTTACGTCAATGTAATTTCAGATGTTGCAGTCATGTTTCCAGTGATGTCTTAAAAGATGTCACGAATGATGTGATATGAGGGTAAGTAGCAGTGCATGGTTAGGGCGCAAGTTATAGTTACTTCAGAGTACGAGTTATAGTTACTTGATATAACCATACCTGGTGAATTTCAATGGTTTTGTTAATTTAAAACTGTATGTTTTAAATGACATTTTCACTTGACTATAATGCCTCTTTAACCTTTGTTTTTTTTCCCAGTGAGTTTCTGTGGTTTATTTAACGTAAACTGCTGACCACACGCCCTGCAGGCTTATGGCCAAAACATGTAATTATGTATGCCTTTCAATTGCAAATTACAGAATAACTCCTAACTATGTGAGTATAGACTTGACATTGGGTATAATCCTTGTTTCTGCTCAGAACCGATTAACTTCTGGGAGGTAACCTGGACAGATCATGATTTCTGACCAGGAGGTAGAATTCCATCAGGGACAGATTGAGAGCACCTTACAGCCTTTTCCAACAAGACCGCTTTCCTTACAGAGGGTTCTTTGTTTAAGATGAAATTATTGATCATTTGTTAAATTGAGACTCAGCCGAAGGTTACTGTGTACAATTCACGAGATTATAGTTTTTTTTGTCAATCAAGCAGTATAGCACCGACTACTCCATGCAGAACCGAAACGATGATCACGTATTTCATAATCATGATTATTTGTGTCTGGACTGGCCCTTGTTTAGACAAAGGGCGATTGTATTTTCTAGAAGACAAGACTTCCAAAGCAACAAGCAATAGAACACTGGATGAATTTTAAACTATAAAAGCAAGGTTAATTTTGTAGCTATTGGATTTAAAATATTCTGTACTTGATATAGAATAAACATAAGACTTGAAATTTCATTGAAATATGATTCTCAATATATTATTTAAGGACAGCTAAACATGCTCTCCAGGGGAATAGAGACATCTTATTTGTCGGTCGGCATAAAAGGTTCCTGTGCCTGACTTGTGTAAAACATCTTCTATATATGTATTTTCATGTTATGTAGAATATGGGCCGGGTTTATGCTAACATTATTATAGTTTGTGCATTTAAAATGAATGGATTGTGGGGTGCAAATACAGTGCCGAAATCACAGGCTAACATTTTGTTTGTGCAGTTAATAAATGTGTGCTTGGATTTCCATGTCTTTCTTGATTTATGCTAACAAAACAGAGGAGGAAAACTTCCATTCTCTGGACTGTCCATAAATGTGACAGAAGACATATTGCTGCAAGGGATAGTGACCTTGTATGAAAAAGGAAGACAAGTAACACTGAGCTTCCGCATATATTTCGAACAAGTAGCACTGTTCAAAACTCTGTGGAATGATACAGGAGCATATCCCTTCCCTGTAGGCACAATGAGGTATGCGGGGAGTTATTACAAGACTTTGCATATTATGTAGAATTCATTTAAACCATGTAATTAGATAGCTTGTCATACCTTAGCTATGATGTTTATGTTAGTTGTATGTATTGGAATTGTGATGGGACGTGCTTAATTATTTGCATAAGTATTGATGTTCAATTTATGAAACTTAAAGTCATTATAATACACATGACTAGTAGAAAAATAGTGTATAATAAATATTTTTCTAGTGTGAAATATCAGTCATTCAGTGCTCTTTGATTGAAGTCTTCAACGATATGAAACAACAATATGTAGCCAGATGTGTATGATTTGAATTCGGGGTTATAATTTGACTCTTTAGTCAGTTATATGGAGTGGTAAATTGTAGTTGCAGCAGTGCATAAAATGTGACATGGGCATTCATAGGATGCGTAAGTCTGTGCCCTATGAATATTAGGTGCCAGAGACGTATTACTCAAACCCATAACAATAGTAAGGCTAATTAGGTCATCATCTAAAAGGGACAAAGTCAGGGTCTAGTAAATTGCACCTATGGATCACACGTAACCTTTATGGTCCAGCAACCTGTGACTTGATGTATAAAATTCAGATGTATCTATATTGAATTAATCAACACAGTAAAGCTCTACAAAAACTTTGCGGGGGGGGGGGGGAGGGAGATCTTGAAATCAGAGCACGGCATGCCCCTATAATTGACGGCATTATATGGGTGAGGAAGTTCTCCAAATCTATGGTGTTGGGATGGCCAATGGAGAGACACTACAAGATCCCTACCTTAAAGGGGCGAGGCATATTCCAGAATGTTTTTTAACTGGGAGCAGTGCATGGTCTGGAAGTGGGTGCAGGGCATGTTCTGGAACTGGGAGCAGGGCATGGTCTGGAAGTGGGTGCAGGGCATGTTCTGGAACTGGGAGCACGGCATGTTCTGGAATTGGGAGCACGGCATGGCCTGGAAGTGGGTGCAGGGCATGGTCTGGAACTGGGAGCAGTGCATGGTCTGGAACTGGGAGCAGGGCATGGTCTGGAACTGGGAGCAGGGCATGGTCTGGAAGTGGGTGCAGGGCATGTTCTGGAACTGGGAGCAGGGCATGTTCTGGAACTGGGAGCAGGGCTGGTCTGAAAGTGGGTGCAGGGCATGGTCTGGAACTGGGAGCAGGGCATGTTCTGGAACTGGGAGCATGGCATGTTCTGGAACTTGGAGCAGGGCATGGACTGGAAGTGGGTAAAGGGCATGGTCTGGAACTGGGAGCAAGGCATGTTCTGGAACTGGGAGCAGGGCTGGTCTGGAAGTGGGTGCAGGGCATGGTCTGGAACTGGGAGCAGGGCATGTTCTGGAACTGGGAGCATGGCATGTTCTGGAACTTGGAGCAGGGCATGGGCTGGAAGTGGGTAAAGGGCATGGTCTGGAAGTGGGTGCAGGGCATGGTCTGGAACTGGGAGCAGGGCATGTTCTGGAACTGGGAGCAGGGCATGGTCTGGAACTGGGAGCAGAGCATGTTCTGGAACTTGGAGCAGGGCATGGGCTGGAAGTGGGTAAAGGGCATGGTCTGGAAGTGGGTGAAGGGCATGGTCTGTAAATGGGCGCAGGGCATGTTCTGCAACTGGGAGCAGGACAATGTCTCGAAGTGGTATGAGTTGCGGGTACAGTATAATTTAGCAGGGACACCGTCTGCTAAGGTAGGACATCGGTCATAAGGTGTACCTAAAAACAGAATGTGATGTAGCCACCTTCCACTTTTCACATGGGTGTTTCCCATAACCAGTTATGGGACATACCGCATCAGGGAAGTAATTCAGCAGCAGCTCCCTCCAAAATTGGTCAGCTTCCTATAGAGGATCTTGAACATCTTATGCTGCGAGCAACAAATGGAAGAATCACAGGTGATACACCCCCTGCATTTACTCATCATTCCTTAACAAAAAATTCAACGCTGGATTACACCTTTGTGTCCCTCACTCTCTTCAAAGACATTTTTTCATTTAATATGGGAGATAAAGCTGACAGCGATCACGGGCCCTAGTAACTTACTTTGCTTACAAATATTCCTGGATTTACAAAATGGAAGGGCTTACCGGGCACAGTTGCAACTATTAACCTCAGGAAAATAAAATTCACGTTGGCATCGCAAGATAACTTTCAGGAAAATGCTAAATGTCTATTTGAATCACGGGTTGGGAACAATGAAATAGAGAAATGGATAAGCTTTACTCACGCCCTGGCTACGACTTACTCCGCCCCAATTAAATCTAATACAAAGCAGGGACTTGCTAACTTTACCATGCAACAAAAGAGTAAGATAAAATCCATAAAAAAGGCATTAATTACTCTTTGTGGCAGGTGTGCCAGGATCCAACTGACATCATAAAACTTGCTGACTTGCGACAACAGAAAGCATGCTTAAAGCGAGCGATCTGGGAAGCCAGGCACAACAACGAGGATACCCTATGGGCAAAACTGCATGCGGACACCAAATCAAAAAACAGTGCGAGATTTTGGGAAACTATAAAAAGATTTACTCACCCAACGCACAAGGGCCTATCTTCAAATATATCTGAAGAGGACTGGGCCACTTTTCTTGGAAACCACTTTAAGCAAGGAAGGTCTGCTTCGCCCGCTGAGAACGGTGACGGATTAAACCCAGATCTTTTGACTGGGTGTGAGTGTTTGATTGATTCAGATGCTCCGTCCATCACCACCCCCTTTTGTACCGCTTTTGGCCGCCATAAGTGTGGCAGGGTATGCTCAGACGTGAGTCCCTTGCTCACTTTGCCACTGGATTCAAGCAAGCCGGGCTGAAGACGGCTGGAATGCCAGAAACCGGTCCTCGGAAGCTTGTTTCAGGTCCAGGGAAGACATGGCTTGGCAGTTCGGGCTGGACTGTTCCCATGAGGCACAGGGTCAGACTGATTTGCATATAGCCATGTCTGAACTGGGGTGGCAGAGTGGGCTAAAGAACGGTGGTGGATTAAACCCAGATCTTTTGACTGGGTGTGAGTGTTTGATTGATTCAGATGCTCCGTCCATCACCACCCCCTTTTGTACCGCTTTTGGCCGTCATAAGTGTGGCAGGGTATGCTCAGACGTGAGTCCCTTGCTCACTTTGCCACTGGATTCAAGCAAGCCGGGCTGAAGACGGCTGGAATGCCAGAAACCGGTCCTCGGAAGCTTGTTTCCGGTCCAGGGAAGACATGGCTTGGCAGTTCGGGCTGGACTGTTCCCATGAGGCACAGGGTCAGACTGATTTGCATATAGCCATGTCTGAACTGGGGTGGCAGAGTGGGCTAAAGAACGGTGATGGATTAAACCCAGATCTTTTGACTGGGTGTGAGTGTTTGATTGAATCAGATGCTCCGTCCATCACCACCCCCTTTTGTACCGTTTTTTTTTCACCACCCCCTTTTGTACCGCACGCTGAAACCAGCATTGATTCTACTAAGCGGTATAGGATCTCAAAGCATCAAGTCAATGAGGGAAATGTAATTTCTGAGGAACTGCTTGAAGGAGAATCATCGGGACTTATTCCTTTAAGTGATTATACAAAATCAATTAATAAGTACATCAAGAAGGGAAGGCAAGCAGGGAATCGGGGGTTTGTCGGGGGCCTAACTGAATCCCACCCGTGCTCTATAAACAAAACGTAGAATAGTGGGCAAAGGCTCTTAGCCCTTTGTTCTGGGAAATAAGTACAACAGGCCGACTCCCTCCATCTTGGAGGATCTCGATAATTTCACCAATCTACAAATCAGGTGATAAATCCCTCCCCAAAAGTTATCGGTTAGTTGCCCTCTTGGACAATGATGCAAAATACTTTGCTGGGACACTACTGGATGAGCTGCAACTTTGGGCGGAAGATAACTCAATCATTCCCCTAAATCAAACAGGCTTCTCTAAATCCGTGGGGACCTCGACAAACATAAAAACAATGGCCTTGTTAATTGACAAGGCTGACGCCACAAGAACACCACTACATTTATGCTTTATCGATTACTGGGCAGCCTTTGACCATGTGAACCGACAGAAATTTTGGGTGAAACTGGCAGGCTAGGGCATTCCCCAGGTTTTATTGAACCTGTTAACCACTTGGATGCTAAGGCCTTTTCCATCCTTCCCATGTATATTCCATTGAAATGAATGGCAACTCCATGACTTAATCAACTTGCATACTGAAACTTGGGTGCAAGTAAAGCTCGGCGACGGGTCAACGCTATCTAGGAAAATTCCAACAACAAAAGGCCATAAGCAAGGCTGTGTACTGGCCCCAATGCTATTCAACCTGTTTCTTGCAGATCTTATTCCGTTATTAAATGCCTGCAACTCACACTCCCCAAAGATTGGGAATCTAACACCACCATGTCTCCTTTACGCTGATGACCTAGTATTAATTAGTCAAACGAAGGTGGGTCTGCAGCGTCTTCTAGACATCACGTTCCAATACTCTGAGGCTAATGACTTAACCATCAACCTGGAGAAAACCAAAACCATGACAATCAAAAAGAACCTGAAGAAAATACCTGTCTGGTTCTGGGATAAGATCCAAATAGATTCAGTCTCAGAGTATAAATACCTGGGGGTGATTATTGACAAAGGCGGGCATTTTGTAACCCAAAGAGATGTAATCAAAAGGAAAGGCATTGCCTTAGCCGTGTCATTGAGAAACCTAAACTCCAGATTAACTGGCTCCTCACTCGCCCCTTTGGTCGAAGTTATATGATCACAACTTCTTCCGACAATAACTTACGGGAGCGAGGCACAGAGAGGAAGGGATTCCAAGCTCTTGGACACCGTGGTTGCTAAAGTATACAGAATGGTCTTAGGTCTCCCTACACGAGTCTCTCCAGGACAAATCAGGCTTGAGTTTGGTGTGCAAAAACAGACTGTTGCAAGGAAAGGTGCAACAGTTATTTTCTGGGACAAAGTCAGGAAATCCAAACCAGGCACCTTAAATTGGCACTTATGGACTGAGTTACAAAAGAAACAGTCATCTCCAGCAGCGAAATATTTAGCTACTAGTGTGTCAATCCTGGGCCTAACCGAACTTTGGGCAAACCCGACAAGCCACTGTCTTTTCAAAAAAACTACAAAGAAAATTGTAAAAATTGAATCTTGGATCGAAGACAAGGCAACCCTAGCAAAGAGGTCGCATGCTTGGTTGACCCGGGGTACTTACTCTTCTCAGGCTGCACAAAAATACTTAGCTTCCGGCTTCACCAAACATATAAAAATTAAAATTTTAAAATACAGACTAGGCATGTTGCCATGCACAAGGCACTTTCCACATTGGCTGAAAAACCAATCTGATTTTAAATGCCGTTTGTGTGGGACAGCGGAGGAAGATATGCTGCATCTCATCTGTATGTGCAAAGACCTAACAGAGGAAAGGAGACAGCTTTTAAAACCACTCTTCAATCAGAGAGGCATCCGTACACGGAGGCAAGCCGTGTTAGCGTGCTTTTCACCTGGGGACACGCAGCTTAACTGCAGGCTTGTGAAATTTTTAGGAAAAGTGGAGAAGAAAATGTTAAATCAGATCGGCACTGCAGCTGACAAGGAAAGAGACTGACGCTGTTAGAATAATCATTTTTATTAATGGAATGTAACATTATAATGTTTTTAAATTGATTTTAACTTTTGAACTTGCAATGACTTGTTTGTAGCAATGGTTTTAAGTAACTCTGCTAAATAAAATTAAACTTGAAACTTGAAACATGGGTGTTTCCTGCTACGCATACACATCAGGACTAAGAGTCCCTGGGGAGTCATGGTCAAGGAAGGGGAGCATCATAGGGTCTGCCTTCAGGGTGGCAAAGTAGTCACATCTATATAATTTCACAGTAGGCCACCGTTAGTCTCAAGAAAGAGGTGGTGAGAGTGTAGACATTTTATCTGCCACATACTAAACAGAGACCCTAGAAACGCACAA
The DNA here is from genome assembly GCF_964261635.1 of Lissotriton helveticus. Lineage (NCBI taxonomy): Eukaryota > Metazoa > Chordata > Amphibia > Caudata > Salamandridae > Lissotriton > Lissotriton helveticus. Next base: position 948,574,454 of record NC_136068.1, read on the forward strand.
CTACAACTTACCACCGAGACCCTATTGTTACTTGCTGTAGCATTTATACATTGCTTATACATCCAGGCCAAACAAGGGATTTTTACACAAAAGACTAAATTGACCTGTGCTTGAATGCCTAATTTTCCAGCTTCAACAAAATCAATTCCAAACAGAAAAATAAATAAAAGATCAATTTAAAAAAAATCTATATGAGAGCTCAAAGACTCATCAGAGGTCTGAATGAGTTGAATATTTAATTTTGATCAGAGTGTGTGTCGAATGTTACAATTGTGAATGCTAGTAGAAGGGCTTTCAAAGAGATTATAGATTTGAGAAAAGCGGAATTTAGGAAGGAAGCTTTGGAGGATCTAGAGAGAGCATGCAACTCTAAGGATAATGTTACTTTTTGGGATATTGTGAACAAACCATTTATTTCTAGGGCTTTAACAAACTCATGACTGAATCTCACATCACAGTACAATCCGGGGTTGAACATTTCTCTGCTATTTTTGATGAGTTAAATGGTATTCCTCCCCTGGCTAACTGGGAATTTGTACAACCTGATGAGACAGCTGCATTTGTATTTAGCCAGTTGATTGAGCTGAAGGGTGTCATTCATGCAGTTATTATAAGCCCCTCTAAGAAAGCCTAGTGTCCTGATGGAGTCCCTATGGATATGTTCAAAGAAAATAGTTTACTCTGGGCCCCTCTTTTAACAAATATGGTTAGAGCTACTATAACAGGACAACTAATTTCATCCTGGAAGTAGGCAGTTGTGGTTCCCATTTTTAAAAAGGGCATACCATGCTGCTACCATCCAAAGTATCTGCTAGATAGTTACTGCAAGATACTAAGACACATTTTTGCTTCCAAATTGGAAGTTTGGGTAGAAGAAAAGCAGATTCTCTCTAGGGTGCAGTATGGGATTCATCATGGGTTAAGTACTATAGATCAGTGCCTTAACCTTCAGTTTATAATAGGGAAATATGTTAAGGCCAAGAGAGGGCCCATTCATCTATCTTTTATGGACCTCTTTTGTGCATTTGACATGGTGAATTGATCTAAATTATTGAATATTATGAAAGGGCCTGAATATGATGAAGCCCTGATTGATTAGCTACATAGGTTGCCCTGGAACACCTATGCTAAAATCTTTTATGGTGTAAATGGGGATCCTTCCCTGGAAATGATAGTCACCTTGGGAGTACGCATAGTTTTGTGATGCCTCTTAATATATATTAATGTCCTAGAGAAATATTTGTGTTCAGCAGTAAAAGTTTTACCACAGTTAAGAAACATGTAGATTTAAGTTTTGTTATATGTGAATGACGTAATCCTAATTTCCAGAACTGCAAACAGCCTTCAAATACTTCCGGATGCTGTTTATGCTTTTATCAATGACTTAGCTCTTAAAAAACTTAGTAAGTCCTTTTCCATGAAATTGGGGCCTATAAATACTAAAACGAAGACATTTCCCGTACGAGGTATGGATATAGCCAAGGTGGAAAGTTTCATGTATCTGGGGATTCAGTTTAAATTCTGATTTGAACTGGGAATTTTTATATAGATCAAGAGTCCATCAATTTTAGAGATCTATTGAATCTGTTTTTAGTTTTGCAAGAAAACTGGGTCATAAACCAGTAAGGGAGATTATTACTATTTATAAAAGCAAGTGTGCTGCAATAGCGTGCTATGACACTGGGGTATAAGAATATGGAATCACTTGAAAAGGTGGAATATAAAGTCCTACTTAGATTACTGGCTGTGCTCCAACCATTCCCCTCTTGTATTTGCCACTCTGAAGCAGGCATTGAGTTTCTGGAGGACAAAATTAGACTGAGTCCGCTGTTACTCAGGATTAGGGTATGAGGGATGCCTGAAGTAAGTTTCTCAAGGGAGGTGAACTGAGACTGCCTTTCCCTTGATAATGCTCTAGCCATTTCCTGGTTAACCCCTTCCACGCTCATGACGAGCTGGGCTCGTCATGAGGTAGCCTCCTCGCACGCTCATGACGAGCCCAGCTCGTCACGTAACATGCGATTTAAAAAAACTCAGCGTACGGGCGGAATTCCGCCCGCACGCATGCGGTTAAGGTACTTTAAGCCAGTTTTTAGTATGCTGGAGTTATCTGAGGTCTTATCTAACCCAGATAGTTTATTAAAAAATGGTGCAAAAGATTTGGTAAGAGAACTTTGTCTTAAAAGGCGAGATGAGACCAGGTGAAGGGATTTCATAACTTGCAGTTAGCTTCTAATTACAAACTTATCAAATTAAAAATAGGATTGGAGTTTTGAGCTTTATTTGCGTTTTAACATTATTCATTTTTATTGGCTTTCCTGGTGTAGGGCACGTGGAGCCCTAATACAGAAAGTGCCCCAAGGGCACAGCAGGCATGGGTGTCCACTTTGTGCGGCCTCTTGGCACTTTGGTATCACAGAAGGGGTTGCAGATTCTTGAGTGGCACCTTGTGTAATTCAGATAGTGCTGGCGCACGTGTAGCACAACGCTATCTCAAGTGAGTGTTCTCTTTACCTTTGTGCCTGTGCTGTTTTATGGATGTGGATGCAAAGGCAAAGTAGTTGTCAGGAGGCACATTGAAAGTGTGCCACAAAAAGGTGCCGCACTGTTAGCGCAACCCCAAATGGCATACCGCTGGATGAGAGAAAGGGGTTCCTATGGACAACCCCCAGATATCCCTTTACAGGTGGGTGCAGTCACTCACTGCCTGACCTATAAAGGGAACTCTAATTCCTCTTTAAATTGCAGGCAGGTTGCCACCTTCACTGTGTAACACAGAGCAGCTTTGACGAAGTCTCTCCCTGTTTCATTGTTTGCTCCCAAGCCTACATGAGTTTGGGCTGCCCTGGGACCACCACATTCACTGTAATAGGGGCTACTTTTCTAGTTTGTGCACGGTGCACCCATTTTAAGGTGAGCTGCGGTACAAACAGGAAAGCGTTTATTAAGGCGCTAGCGGCCACATGCATCAAAGTGCCCATTTGCGATTTCTTAATTGCGAAAATTAAGGAATCGCAATTAAGAAATTTGCAAATTGGTATGCATGAAAAAATCGCATTTTATTTAACGATTTCTTAATTTTCCTTAATTGCAATTCACAAATTGCTAATCGCAATTAAGGAAAACATTCCCATTGATTCCTATGGGCCAAAAGGCCCATGGGAATCAATGGGAAGGCATTAACTTTTTGCGATTTTCTTTTTGCGAAACGCAACTTGTTAATGCATTTCAAGGGTGCTGAGGGGGGTCCAAAGGACCCCCCCTGCACCCTTGAAATGTTTTTTTAAGTGCAAGTTTCACACACACATGTCCAAAGGACATGTGTGTGTGTAACATGACACTTTCAAAAATGCTTAATTGAGTATTTTTGAAAGATTTTGCAAATTAACACGAGGGTCAACCTCGTGTTAATTTGCACCTCCTATTTCAGAATTCGCAATTTCGAAAACATTCATGCATTGCATTTAAGGAATCGCACAAATGCGATTCCTTAAATGCAATCGCATTTTTAGGAAATGCAAAAAATGCGGTTTTAGAAAAAATGTTTCATGCATACCAAAAAGTGATTTTGGAATCGCAAACGGCCGAATTTTCCGATTTGCACCGTTTGCGACTCCAAAATCGTTTGATGAATGTGGCCGTAGGTTTCATAATCTCCCAATGGCCCATGTGGTCATGTCTGGAAGCAAACAACAATGCACTTTATGTTGTTTTGCACACTTTATAACTCGCTTAGGAAGCGCTATTGGGCCTGATATTGCGTGCTGGAAACATTAGACAACATAAGGCAACTCTAGTTTGCAGAAACTAAACGTTTTCCATTCTCGTTATGTAGTGATTAATTTTGTCCGATATTCTCTGGATACAAGGAAGATGTACGTTCAGTAGCTTGCACACATTATATATTAGGATGGGGAAGGGATCTCCTTTTGTATTGGTGAGGATTTATTTATTTAATTGTTCTTGGCTTTTATCACTGGAATGTACAGTTTTTTCTATAGTGTTATGCATTATTGTATTTGAAATGTGCTTTTATTGCTGTCTTTTAACCGAATAGAGTTGATTGTATTGAACTGAAAGCTGGCAGGAGAGCTTGTACTCCACTCACTTAATTTTGATAATTTGATTACCCTTAACATTTTACTGTGATTTATCAGTTTTAGGTAATAATGCACAACTGTTATTTAGCATGAACAAGGGGAGGATAGAGGCGTTTGAGAAGGGGTTAGCGAGCATGGATTGAGGTGAGGGAATAAGTGGAAAGGTTTAGGAACACGTGATGATACGGCATAGAGTCGCAAGTAATTGTTTTATTTTCAGTATTATAGCATTGTTGTCCCCAGAGCACGTCCAATCATACTAGCAGACTTTAAAATTGACATTTGTTTCCGAGTCCTGGCGTTCAGGATGGTTAGGCAGTATTATCACCCCAGTGACAGGACTCTGCAGGGGATCCCCAGAAATGTTCTATGGCCCCCCATACTACGCAGACCCCTACCAGTCAGCCATCAGCTCGGTAATATGATTGCATTCTTCAATTAAGCAGAATATCCTCAGGAACACGGCAAGAAAACAGTTGTCCAATTTAGAACAAGCAGCATTATCCATGTTACTGATGAGAGGTAATTTGCTACCGCTGGCAAAACTTTTTACTAAGCTTAATCTGTAATTTATCTCCCTCCGTCTGTCATTTAGACCCTTGGAGAGATTGTATTTAATTTAACAGTCTTTGCATGAATCTGTTCGAGTCCGCGCAGACGATCACAAGCAGCGGCAGGACCCGTGGGCGGCATCAAAAGGGCACAGCTGCCACCTCTCTTCGATCAGATCCAGGTGCCCTCTGTTATACCAGTGAGTCTCTGTCGGCTCATGGTGTGCACCTCAATGCTGACCCACACCGCTCTGTGCTCAGTATGCAGCAAGCTCTGCACAGCTCTGTCTTCACACCATTTGTGGCCAAAGGCTGCTAGTGGATTCCACAACTCGTTCTCCCTCTTTGAATTAACCCTGTGTCTTGGTTAAAATGCCGGGTGATGTTCAGAACTAGTCCCCACAGCTCTGCCTATAAGCATCTCCTTCATGGAACAAATCTCCCTTGATATTTCAGTACCAGTTCCACATTCCAGACACCTCTAAAGCAGGCACCTCATTCCAGGCCTAAGTCTCTCTGTGATGATCTAACACCAGGCAGCTCTGCCCCCGTGTCACAGTTCTGACCTGTGGCGCCTGTGTATTTCAGGGATAGGCTCCCACCCTATTCTTTGGACAAGGATGCCAAGATGTTTCAACACATAGTTACACACAATTCTAGGGATGCGCCTGGCTCTTGTACTGAGCAACCAAACCAATTCCAAATACACATCCCCACAGCATTTTTCTAAGAGACCTCCGCTTTCATTTCTCTGGAATAGAGTATAGGGCTGAAAATGAGCTGGTTAAATCTCGATCCAAGACCTGACAGCTATGAATGAGCCTGAGGCAGGATCCAGACCAGCCTCAGTGAAATGAGCTGACTTTTTCACAATGCAATTCGCTGACAAAATCAGCAGCGTATGTATTCTTTGTGTTCATAGGAGCCCTCTGGAGGAGATGAATTAGGTCTCTAATTCAAAGTTCTAGGTGAGCCATGTGCAAATGCCTCACTTAAAGGGCCATTAGCATTCCTTTTGTTTCATCCTGGGTGGGGGCTAAATGCAACTTAAACATCTTGAGGCCAGTGCCATTTAGGAAATAAATACATTCATCTGTCACTTCAACAATGGATTTAACCCAGATCTCTTGACTGGTGGTGAATGTTTGATTCATTCAGCATTCCGTCCATCATTTGTTGCTGCAGCACTTTTCACCCTAGGTGGGATGGGTATGCCCAGATGTGGACCCCTTGCTCGCAGTGCCACTGGATTCAAGCAGAATGGCTGATGAGGGGTGTTACCAGAAAACCGTCCCAGGATGCTTGTTTTTGGTCCAGGAAGGACCGGGCTTGGCAGTTCAGGGCTTGGCTGCTCCAATGAGGAGCTGGGTCAAGACTGATTTGAATATGGCTGGGTCCAAACTTGGGTAACATAGTGAGCAAAAGAACAATGGATTTCATCCTGATGCCTTTATTGGGGGTGAACATTTGATTCCATCCATCAATTATTGCCACAGCACATATTACTATAAGTGATATGGGTATGCCCAAACGTTGGTCCCTTGCTCACTGTGATGCTGGATTAAAGCTAGCCTGGCTGAATAGGGATGTTACCCTGAAACCGGTCCCAAGATGCTTGTTTTTGGTCAAAGGAGGACCCAGCTTGGCAATGCAAGCTAGACTATTCCCATGAGGAGCAGGGTCAAGACTGATTTGTATATGGCTGGGTCCAAACTTGGGTGGCACAGTGAGCAAAAGAACAATGGATGTAACCCAGATCTTTTGACTGGGGGAGAATGTTTGATTAATTCAGCATTCCGTCCATCATTTGGTGCTGCAGCACTTTGTACTCTAAGTGAGATGGGTATTCCCAGATGTGGGTCCCTTGCTCGCTGTGCCACTGCATTAAAGCTAGCCTGGCTGATTAGGGGTGTTCCCCCATATCCAGTCCCAGAATGCTTGTATTTGGTCCAGGGAGGTGCCATCTTGGCAGTTTGTCGGGCTGTACGGTTTCCATGAGGAGTAGGGTCAAGACGGATTTTCATATGGCTGAGTCCAAACTTGGGAGGCATAGTAAGCAAAAGAATGATGGATTTAACCCCAGATCTCTTGACTGTTGTATGAATGTTTGATTAATTCAGCATTTTGTCCATCATTTGTTGCTGTACCACTTTTCACCCTAAGTGGGATGGGTATGCCTAGAAGTGGGTCTCTTGCTTGCTGTGCCACTGGATACAAGCTAGCCTGGCTGATGAAGGAGGTTACCCTGAAACCAGTCACAGGATGCTTGTTTTTAGTCCCGGGAGGACTCGTCTTGGCATTTCGGGCTGGACTGTTCCCAGGGGAAGCAAAGTCAAGTCTGATTTGCATATGGCTGGGTCCAAACTTGGGTGGCGTAGTGGGCAAAAGAATGATGGATTTAACCCAGATCTATTGACTGGGAGTAAATATTTGATTCAATCAGCATTCCGCCAATCACTTGTTGACACAGCACTTTTTACCCTAAGTGGGATGGGTATGCCCAGACTTCAGTCCCTTTCTCTCTGTGCCACTGGATTCAAGATAGCCTGGCTGATGATGGGTGTTACCTCGAAACAGTCAAAGGATGCTTGTTTTCAGTCCTGGGAGGACTCGTCTTGGCTGTTCGGGCTGGACTACTCCCATGAGGAGCAGGGTCAAGACTGATTTGCGCATGGCTGGGTCCAAACTTGGGTGGTGCAGTGAACAAAAGAACAATGGATGTAACCCACATCTCTTGACTCTGGGCAAAGGGTTGATTCCATCCATCAAATGTTGCTGCAGCACTTTTCACCATAAGTGATATGGGTATGTCCAGATGAGGTTCCCTTGTTTGTTGTGCCACTGGATGCAAGCTAGCCTGGCTGATGAGGGGTGTTACCCTGAGTCGGGTACCAAGATTCTTGTTTTTGGTCCAGGGAGGACCCAGCTTGGCAGTTCGGGCAGAACTGTTCCCAGGGGGAGCAAGGTCAAGTCTGATTTGCATATGTCTGGGTCCAAACTTGGGTGGCGTAGAGGGCAAAAGAATGATGGATTTAACCCAGGTCTATTGACTGGGGGTGAATGTTTGATTCACTCAGCATTCCGCCAATCAATTGTTGACCTGCACTTTTTACCCTAAGTGGGATGGGTGTGCCCAGACTTTGGTCCCTTGCTCTCTGTGCCACTGGATTCAAGATAGCCTGGCTGATGATGGGTGTTACCTCGAAACAGTCAAAGGATGCTTGTTTTCAGTCCTGGGAGGACTCGGCTTGACAGTTCAGGCTGGACTGTTCCCATGAGGAGCAAGATCAAGACTGGTTTACATATGGCTGGATCCAAACTTGGGTGGCACAGTGAGCAAGAGAACAATGGATTTAACCCTGCTCTCCTGACTGGGTATGAATGTTCGATTCAACTAGCATTCTGGCCATCATGTGTTGCCGCAGCATAATAATCGCTATTAGACATCTTAGCAGCCTTTTCAATAATGAGAAGGGTAAGTTTGCTTTAATGTCTAATGTTGCGGCACAAGCTAGGGGGATCTAAATAAAGCATGGAACATAGGGAATAATGTCATCTCAGCCGCCCTTGTTACAGCCTCCTCATGGACTCAGAAGTATTATTTAGCATGAGCATTGTGTTTTAGTGATGGTACAAGGTAGACTCCTGTTTTGCGCAAGCACTGGAATTCTGACACCTGTGGAATTTTCCTTTAGAGGTAATTACTAGGTATGTTGAACAGTGCATTCCGCAATTTTTCCCTACCTATTTATGGATGGTCAAAAGGCACAGACAGAATTTGGCGCAGTAGTCACAAACATCTGCATGGTGGGTTCCATTTGAAAGGAAAAATTAGGAAAAAGAGGTATTTTCCGGAGCAGTGAACATCTCATCTCACAGTGTCGGTCTTTACTGGGTACATTAAATGCTTGTATTTCAGAACATCACTGTGAGAAATACTGTCCGGCAAAACTATCATGATCTACATATTATTTACAAAATATCATCCCACTGAGCGTAGATTTGATATAATTAACCCCAACGAAGGACACAATATTTACGAAAGGCCATAATTTGACAACAACATTCTAGTACCAGATCCCGTTATTCTTCAACCCACTCTGGGGCACACATTTTCGAGGCATAAGAATGCCAGGCACTAAACAACACTGGAGACCAAATGGCCGTGTGATAAAAGTATAGCATTATTTACTAAACCACAGGTCATAACGTACTCGTGGAGACTGACTCCTTCAGCAGATCACATACAAGGGGGTACTAGTGCCTCGGCCCAAGCATGCCTGCCATTGCTTGCTCTTGGTCCCCCGCCCCCCCCCCCTCCCGCGCAGCAGGTGCGTGAACCTGCTGAACTGCCAGTCTGAGGTGAGATAGCTTGGAGCAAACGTTTTCCCGCTGTAATCTCCTGCTCTTAAGAGCAAAGGACAGTGTAAGTGAAAGTTGTTTTTTCCTCTCCGCAGAAGCCATTACCACTCCTGCTGGATATTACACCCTCAGGGGAGACAAGAGGAGGCGGCAGGAGAGAGCATGCAGTCTGGGAGCCGAGACACTTCTAGTAATGGAACAAAAATTCCTTGGATATTAATGCAGCCATCAGAAAGAGCGCTTCAATAAAACCCAGCTCACACAGCACGGCGATAAAGGAGGGAACGACACACCAGAACGCTATGAACTTTTAGGCATTTTATATATATTTATTTTATCATTTAATTGCAGTGTGTTTTCCGTTCTGCCAATTTGCCATGGCAACGCCTGACGGGCGAAGGAAACCAGGCCGGCGCACATATTGTTTCTAAAAGGTCATTGACTGGGGCTTCTGGGTCTCAAAGAGTCTATTTCTTTTATTTCTACATATTTATGAAGCGGGAGACTGAAGATAATTACAGCACTTTCTTGGGCCTTAATCTCATCATTGTGTCCGTCTTCCCCGCCTCAGTTTGTTTGTAGACAGGCGCTCTGGGCTTGCTGCAGGTGAGTGAGCGGCGCGAGGAGGCCAATGCAGTGACTGCTGGAGCCCCCTCCCTTTCACTGTCAGTGAGAAGGTAGTGGGTGGAAGTTCGCGAGTAAAGCACGAAGGGGCATATCAGCAAGGGCCGGCGATAATTATCTCAAAGTGCGATTAGCACAAGGATAATTATCGCCGGCTAATGCTGAATTTTATCGCTGGGATAGCGTGCTATCAGCAACGCTTATCTTCAAAGCGATAAAATTCCATGCGCAAGCTGGCAAATGTGCGATTATCGCTGAAAATCTAGCGATAATTGCACAACGTTTGGTGATAGCTTGATTATAGGGCAGGGCAGACTTAGCCATGATATCCACCTTCCATTGGACATAATGGCTAAATCAGACTAAAGGCAGGCGTAAGTAAAGTAGCGATAACCGCCGTTAGCGCTACTTTTCTTATCGCTTTGCAGGTTAGCGAGCAGCTTGCTGATAGGAGAAATTTCAATTAGCTTGTGTTATTTTGAGGAGGTACGCCCACTTTGCATCTCATTAGCGATGCAAAGCTGGGCGTTAAGGGAAAGGCGCTGAGGCATGGATCCATGCGTTAGGGTGACCTTGCTAATAGTGCAATAAAATTATCGCCGCTTTACTCCCAAAAATGGACACTAAAGCGGCGATAATTTTATCGCAGCGCCTTGTTGATATGCCCCGAATTGAGGGAAGGGAGGAGTGTAAATTAGGAGCGTCTGTTTGCATTTGGTGTTGTGCTCGTACTCGGGCCCACATTTTTAACCCCCCCAGTGTTACGTGAAAATCTGCATCCCCAAGTTGCTCTTAAGGTGACAAACTGCAGTAGCTATTACGAGTTGTGCAGCAATGAAGTTACGGCTGTTCTAAAACATCTGCTAAAGGCTTTAGCAGATGTTTTAGATCAGCCGTTCTGCTTTTGTGTATTTCAGAACACTCGAGCGCTACTGATTGGACTTCATAGATGCTGAAACAAGGATGGCCGCCTGAGTACTAAAGACCCAGCCCATCCTGACACACACGGATAAAACTCCAAGCCCCACTAGCCCAATTGTCTTGCCACGGACACAATTGGGTCACCGACAAGTGTAGACAGCTTGTCTTTCCTTGGTCGTGATGAGAACTCTCAAAATTCGAAACGCGTAGACCAGCTTTCGTTTCCAGCCATAAGACTGTTGAATAGGAGCCTTAAAAAAATGTAAATGATATGATTTTGGTTATTTAATTCTCTATGTCATAGTAAAAAGAATTGTTAAAAAAGTCTGATAATTGTAAATAATTTGTTGCTGCATGTGGTGAAAGTGTGGAGTGGTTGAGATTGAAAGTGAGAAAATCCGGACTTTGGAGTATGTAAAAGTGGAATGTGGGTTCTTTGAATTTGTACATTATATGTGTTTTTAATGTTGCAATTTTGTGAAAAATGAAAAATATACAAAATTGAGTATAAAATGTGATACGTCAAATAAATAATAAGTTCATTCTGATTAATTTAGACAGAAAAAGGAGTCTACCACACTTTTTGTTTTGCGTCAAGTAGTGAATGGCTAACTAAAATTGAAAAGTATCTGCAGTATTGCCATTTATTTTGTTATTTACGTTTTAGTTGGCTCAGCATCAAATCCGGCAAGTGTTTGTGCTGGGCGTTCTCCGTTATGTCCTATTTTTTAACATTAGCACGGTAGCCGGTCCGCTGGTTCAAATCACTACAGCTGTGTCAGTTTTGGTGCAAAGTAGGGGTATATTTACAAGGGCTTATCACCATGGGAACGTCACTTTTTGCGATGTTCCTGTGGTGATAAGCCCTTCGCCTTATTTACAAGGCACCATTAAGATTAACACCGCCTTGTAAATAAGGCCCCGTTTTCACCCTACACTTAGCATGAAAGGGGCAGGACCCCTGCAACACCCATTAATTTTGGCTCTTCCCCCTATTTACAAGGGTGGTGTAAGTATGGGGCTGCACCAAATTTAAGACCAGGTCTTAACAAGGAGAAACAAGGAGACATTTTTAATTTCTCCTTGTTTATGCAGTTTGTAAGTGTGCAAAAGGAACAAAGGATGGATGAAATGCTGAACAATTCAAACATTCACCCCCAGTCACAAAGATCTGTGTTTAATCAATGGTTCTTTTGCTCACCACGCATCCCCAGTTTCGGACGCAGCCATATGCAAATCAGTCTTGACTCTGTTCCTCATGGGAGCAGTCCAGCCAGAGCTGCCAAGCCAGGTCCTCCCTGGACCGGAAACAAGCAACCTGAGACCGGTTTCATGGCATCACTCCACTTCGTCGGAGCCAAGTTGAGGGGAGGAAGTCGAGCAGGCTATGCTGTAACCGTCGCCACAGTAGGCAGGACAGCTGACCCCCAATATCACGCATCGGGCTCATGAGGTTATTAAACTTGTGATCATAAGTTCCTATTTCTCGCCAATTGGGCGCAACGAACTTGTATCAATTTGATAGGTACATTACACCTAGACTTATTTTTGTAGAGCACACTTTTAAATCCACATCCATGTGAGTAAGGTGGGGATACTTAGTGCATATCCTTGTCCTGAAGAAGGAGTTCTTTACTCCGAAACATGTTGACGACGCACTTGTGAGGTTGCCTTACCCTAACTAGTAAAGGCCGCCACCCTTGCACTTTTTAACAATACCAGCCGGGGTTTAAATAAAATATTTTTGTGTTAGCCCACGAGCCAGGTATTTTTTAAACCTTTCTCTTCACCTTCACTCACATTTTTCTACCCTCACACACGTTTACACATAGCTCACCTTAAAGTGCTCCTGCGTAGCCGTGAGTCGTAGCACGCCGCATTCCGTAGAGGTTTGCGAAGACCCCGATGATGAAGCATGACACCAAGGGGCCTTTTGGTGTGTGAGGGGTATTTAAACCACACTGGGTGCTCCCCTCCATTGTAGGGTCCACCCTGTCCCATTTTGTGGATTCTCTTTTGTTTATGCATAACGTTAGGAGAGACAGGATCCACTTCTCCTCTCCCTCCCTCCCTTGTTATTTGTATATCACTCCTCATCAGCCATGCTAGCTTGAATACAGTGGCGCAGAGAGCAGGGGAACCATGTCTGGAAATACCCTTCAAGACTGATTTGTATATGGCTGGGTCCAAACTGGAATGGCATGGGGAGCAAAACAAAATATGGATTTACACCCACATATCTGTTCTGGGGTGAATATTTGACATTGTTTCACATTCTGTCCATCAATTGATCGTTTTGCATTTGCCACCCCGAGTGGGACGGGTATGCCCAGATGTGGCTTCTGTGTTCTCTATGCCACTGGAGTCAAGCCAGACTGGCTGTAGAGGGGTTAAATCGTGAAACTGGTCACTGTCCCAGGATCCTTGTTTCTGGTCCAGGGAGAACCTGGATTGGTAGTTCGTGCTGGACTGTTCCCTAAGGAAAAGGGTCAAGACTCATTTGCATTTGGCTGGGTGTTAGACCTGGCACCATTGGCGTGGGTCTCCCTTCTATTTTTTCTGTTGCCTCATGTATTTTTGCTGGTGTTAGATGCTATGGGCACTGGGCCACTGCTATTCAGTGCCACAGTGCAAGTGCCCCTATTTTAAATGAATGTATTAATCAGTGGTTCCATGTTTGGCTATTTGGTTTACTTGTCAGACCCTAGTCTAGTGCACTGAGTGTGCCCAGGGAGTGTAAATCTAAATGCTGCTGTTGGGTCTGCAGCCCTGGTTGTGCCACCCACAGAAGCGGCCTTGTAAACTGTGTCTAAGGTCGATCATTGCAGAGCCTGCGTGCAGTCTTGTACTGTCATGCTGACTGGGCAAGTGCACCCACTTGCCAGTCCCTAAACCTTCCCTCTTCTTCATATCAGTCACCCCTATGGTAGGCCCAAGGGCAGGGTGCATTGTAAGTATAAGGTAGGACAAGCCCTGATGTGTGTGGCATGTTCTAATAGTGAATTACAGCCATTTTCGTTTTTCACTATTGCAAGGCTACCTGTTCTCGATAGGCCAGAATGGGCTGTTAGTTATTACATTTTATAATCCTAACTATCTCAGAGAACATGGTAGAAATTCGAGTTTAGTATGCCAGAACTCAGAATAATAAAATACACCTTTTAGTGAAGTTGGTTTTAATATTCTGTGTTTGCAAATACCACTTTTAGAAAGTAGGTATTTGCTTGTCTAACCATTCAAACCTGCCTCTGCTAGGTTGTGTATTCCTATGTCTGGTTTTGTGAGTGACAGGGCTGGGGAATTCCAGGAGACAGGCTGAGTCACCCGGTGGTGAATAGAGAGATCTGCATCTAGATAGGAGGGAGGAGTTGCACCTAACCTTGAATAGGGCTGTGCCTGCCTTCCACAATGCCGGCTCCGCCCCCTGGGGAGCATCAGATGTCTCTGACCTGCACACTGAAAGAAGAGAAGGAGTCCTGTAAAAAAAAAAGTGCACCAGGACTATACTTGCCTGCCACAATGCTGGCTCCACCTCCTGTGGGGCGTCTGATGTGCATGCCCTGCACTGTGAAAGGAAAGGAGAAGTCTTGTAAACAGAGTGCTTCAGAACTGGTTTGGACTAGGCAAAGGCCCCTCTCCCCTCAGAGAACAAAGGATTTTGGGGTATAAATATTGGGACCCTGATCCCATGAAATTAGATCACTTTGGACTACAAGAAGCAACCTTTACTGAGGAGAGAAACCTGAAGAGGAGAGACTATTCCCAAGCTGAAGTGCTGTTTTGGGGATTGGCCTGCAGTGGTTGCCTTACTGCCATAGGAAGGAGAAAGGAACTTTGTGTACTTAGCTTTCAACTTGTGAAGGATCTCCAAGGGCTTGGAAAAGAGCTTGCCTCCTGCTGAAGTCTCAGGGACAACAGACTTCACCCCCCCAGCTCCCCAGAATTCTTTGGAAGTGCCTGCTGCTGTTCTGGGCCTTCTGAGGTACTGCGTGTTGCAAGGAGCTGGAAGCACGACTCAACGAGAAGAAGCGTGTTGCTGTGCCTGCCGTCGCAACCCCGAAGGAGGGTGTCGCCGCTGGAACTGTCGCACTGCACCGCATCGGAGAGAAGCGTGTCGCAATGAAGAGGAAGCGTGTCGCTGTCGCTGATGCTGCCATCGCAACTCCGAAGGAGGGTGTCGCCGCTGTAGTTGTCGCACTGCACCGCATCAGGAGAAGAATCTCGCAACGAGGTCGGAGCGTGTCGCGGTCGCTGTGCCTGCCGTCGCAACTCCGAAGGAGGGTGTAGACAGCTTGTCTTTCCTTGGTCCTGATGAGAACTCTCAAAATCAATTAGAGTTCGAAACGCGTAGACCAGCTTTTGTTTCCAGCCATAAAACTGTTGAATAGGAGCCTTAAAAAAATGTAAATGATATGATTTTGGTTATTTAATTCTCTATGGCATTGTAAAAAGAATTGTTAAAAAAGTCTGATAATTGTAAATAATTTGTTGCTGCATGTGGTGAAAGTGTGGAGTGGTTGAGATTGAAAGTGAGAAAATCCGGAGTTTGGAGTATGTAAAAGTGGAATGTGCGTTCTTTGAATTTGTACATTATATGTGTTTTTAATGTTGCAATTTTGTGAAAAATGAAAAATATGCAAAATTGAGTATAAAATGTGATATGTCAAATAAATAATAAGTTCATTCTGATTAATTCAGACAGAAAAAGGAGTCTACCACACTTTTTGTTTTGCGTCAAGTAGTGAATGGCTAACTAAAATTGAAAAGTATCTGCAGTATTGCCATTTATTTTGTTATTTATGTTTTAGTTGGCTCAGCATCAAATCCGGCAGGTGTTTGTGCTGGGCGTTCTCCGTTATGTCCTATTTTTTAACATTAGCACGGTAGCCGGTCCGCTGGTGCAAATCACTACAGCTGTGTCAGTTTTGGTGCAAAGTAGGGGTATATTTACAAGGGTTTATCGCCACGGGAATGTCACTTTTTGCGATGTTCCTGTGGTGATAAGCCCTTCGCCTTATTTACAAGGCACCATTAAGATTAACACCGCCTTGTAAATAAGGCCCCGTTTTCACCCTACACTTAGCATGAAAGGGGCAGGACCCCTGCAACACCCATTAATTTTGGCTCTTCCCCCTATTTACAAGGGTGGTGTAAGTATGGGGCTGCACCAAATTTAAGACCAGGTCTTAACAAGGAGAAACAAGGAGACATTTTTAATTTCTCCTTGTTTATGCAGTTTGTAAGTGTGCAAAAGGAACAAAGGATGGATGAAATGCTGAACAATTCAAACATTCACCCCCGGTCACAAAGATCTGTGTTTAATCAATGGTTCCTTTGCTCACCACGCATCCCCAGTTTCGGACGCAGCCATATGCAAATCAGTCTTGACTCTGTTCCTCATGGGAGCAGTCCACCCAGAGCTGCCAAGCCAGGTCCTCCCTGGACCAGAAACAAGCAACCTGAGACCGGTTTCATGGCATCACTCCTCATCAGCCGTGCTAGCTTGAATACAGTGGTGCAGAGAGCAGGGGAACCATGTCTGGAAATACCCTTCAAGACTGATTTGTATATGGCTGGGTCCAAACTGGAATGGCATGGGGAGCAAAACAAAATATGGATTTACACCCAGATATCTGTTCTGGGGTGAATATTTGACATTGTTTCACATTCTGTCCATCAATTGATCTTTTTGCATTTGCCACCCCAAGTGGGACGGGTATGCCCAGATGTGGCTTCTGTGCTCTCTATGCCACTGGAGTCAAGCCAGACTCGCTGTAGAGGGGTTAAATCGTGAAGCTGGTCACGGTCCCAGGATGCTTGTTTCTGGTCCAGAGAGAAGCTGGATTGGTAGTTCGTGCTGGACTGTTCCCTAAGGAAAAGGGTCAAGACTCATTTGCATTTGGCTGGGTGTTAGACCTGGCACCATTGGCGTGGGTCATGTTCTAATAGTGACTTCACCCCCCAGCTCCCCAGAGTTCTTTGGAAGTGCCTGCTGCTTTTCTGGGCCTTCTGAGGTACTGCGTGTTGCAAGGAGCTGGAAGCACGACTCAGTGAGAAGAAGCGTGTTGCTGTGCCTGCCGTCGCAACTCCGAAGGAGGGTGTTGCCGCTGGAACTGTCGCACTGCACCGCATCGGAGAGAAGCGTGTCGCAATGAATAGGAAGCGTGTCGCTGTCGCTGCTGCTGCCATCGCAACTCCGAAGGAGGGTGTCGCCGCTGTAGTTGTCGCACTGCACGGCATCAGGAGAAGAATCTCGCAACGAGGTCGGAGCGTGTCTATTGTTCTTTTGCGTTTCTATGTGTGCTTCTTTTGCATTTTTATGTGTGCTGCACTGTGCAGCACACATAGAAACAGCTAATCGCCATGAATGCCTGATCGTAATTTTTTTGATGAAGGGAGACCTTCCTGCAAATAAACAATCATTAAAGAAAATGATGATTTGCTAATTCTCTGTGTGCTGCACAATGCAGCACACATAGAAATTGCAAATCACCATTAGTTTATGTGCAGGAAGGGATACCTTCCTGCACATAAACAATCCTTCCCCCAACACAGGCACCATTGCATTATGGTGCAAGGATGCCTGCGTTGGCGCTAGGCAGCTGCGTTTAGCGCCAGTGCTAGGGAAAACGCAGGGATGTGCCATACGATTGTAAATATGGTGCATCCCTGCGTTTTCAGAATGATGGAGCGTGACGTTAGCAATTGTTTGCGTAATGCAGCTGCGCCATGCACTTGTAAATATGCCCCATCGTTTTTATGCGAGAAAGTTGATCAGGACAGCTATTTGCAGCACTTTGCACTGCGCACATGAGACAGACTTCATTAGAGTACATGCACTAAACTAAAGTACCTTTGTGCCTCAGTTTAAATTCAGACCCAGGTTTACAAGTGTCTGCATTTCATTTGATTCTTGAATTTGAAGAATTGGTTGATTACAGGAAAGACGTAACATTTGTATGATTCTTATTTCCTCTCCTAAAGTTGAAAAATGAATTTCTCTGCCTAAGGTATATTGGGGCAAGATAAACTAAGCTTTAACGAGCACAAACACCCCAATTCTATGAGGGCAGCTATTACAATGCTTTTTTTGAACGATCTGAAGTTATTTTTAGAGGCAGTAAACTGCCACTGACGCCTAGAATGGCTATGTGAATGAATACTGATTATCAATTCGGAAGGGGCACGTTGTAGGTATCACAAATCGATATATGACATAGCAATGTTTTGTAACTGAAGTATCTAAAACATTGAAATATTACCAAGTTACGAGTTGAGGCGGTAATGCATTCACAAAAGGGATGGGGTCTCTTTGGGACACCATTAACTTTGTGAATCTTGCAAAAAAATTGTTTGGGAATGGACAGTAGGCAACACATTTTTAAAAAAGCAATCTTTTTCTTTAAATACAGCCCTTTTTCCATTAAAGGAAAAAGGATTTAGTATCAAAAAAAGAGAGGCATTAAAAAAAATGTCTTCTTTATTGTGAGGCAATCAAAAACATTGAGCTCTGCTGACTCTTGCATGCCACTATCCCTGGAATGGACTCCAATCAGGGTAAGTTGTCATCTGCAACCTATCTAATGAATACTAATGAAGTAGGTTGGATTGCGACCCACTCGTATAATATTTTTACATCCGGCCTATTCATTCAGGTTGGTTCTCGAATAAACGTTCTAGATTTGTGATAAGAAAATACTTGCTCCTTGTTGTTACTAGTCCTTCAGTCTAATATGGAGCAAACATGGGTCTTCAATTACCTCACAATAGCTTGTATCCCAGCACATAGTACTTGACATCATCAGTTATGTCGTCAATCATGTGATCAATGTCATTAGAGATGATGTTGGGTTCATGTAATTTTTGACGCTCCATTTTTTTTGTTTATATTATTTTTATTGATTTTACAAGCCAATACCAAAACAGAAACACAATACATTATAGGAGAAGCATGACTGATCATGACAGTAAAATCACTCAGAATAAAACGGACACAACATAGTGAAAATCTCATAGAAACGCAGGGAGAAATGCATTACATTACAATTAAATGCATGGAGCTTACTGAATTACAATAATTCATTATTACATACATGAGTAAGTGGCTTAAATATAAAACACATAATAATATTACGGCTCATACATCTCGAACATCATAGCGAAGACCCTTTTCCTGAACCCACTTATGGCATAATAAACAAGACCTTTCACATAGACCTAAAGTGTAACGTGCTGAAAGAAGGAAAAAGGAAAAAAAAACCTTAACAGGTGCCTATGCCACCCAATCCAGCTCTATAATTAACAATACCTATTTTATATTTTGAGGATATAAATCCAATACACGCACAAGATGTAAGAGTTCATCCAATCAGTCATCTTGCCCCAGATTATTTTCCTAATCGTCGTTTCCTAGCACTCTGGAGGATATATAGTCTAGTCTCTATGGGGCATATTATCAAGGAAGGGCGATACATTATCGCCGCTTTTATCGGCAGGGAACTGCTGATAAAGCGGCGATAATGGGCTTGATAATATGCTCTATGAATTCCTATCGAAGCCCATGTTAGATGTGAAGACATCTAATATGGGCTTCGATAGGAATTCCATAGAGCATATTATCAAGCCCATTATCGCCGCTTTATCTGCAGTTTCCTGCCGATAAAAGCGGCAATAATGTATCGCCCGTCCTTGATAATATGCCTCATTGTTCGAAATTGCCAAAAGTCTAGCTCTCCAAATTTCAAAGGACAGGGGCTCTGTCTACAACCAATCTGAGGCAATACAGAATCGGGCTACTGCAGTTGACCCCAAAATCAGATAACTTCCTTTCCTCAAAGTCCGATTGGTTTGTGTCTCATCAATCTGTCCTAGCAGCATCATTGGGGTGTAAGGATACCAGATGTATCAATATCATCAGTCAGTCATTGTTCCAGCCCCCTATTAACTGTTTTAATTTGGGACACTGAAAAAACACATGAAGTATTTCTGACTGTTCAGCCCCACACCGAGTACATTTACCATCAGCTGCCCCTCCCCATTTCGATGTTTTTGATGGCATATAGTATAAGTTAAAGATCTTTTCATAGTGTTGTGCCATCAGATGGGATGAGAGCAGAGTCTTCTTTTCCATTTCAATTGACACCATTAATAATTCTCCTTCTTGATTAAGTCTTAAATCCACCTTTGATTCTGAATCTCCAAACCATCCATTTTAGTGTTTGAGAGCCAGCCATATAAGATAGCAATTCTATGTTTATGTCTGATTGCCTCGATTAAGGTGTTCTTAGTCATCATACCGAAGGTATTTTACTTTCTACTCAAAAAGTCTCTAATACGTTTGAACTTTAAAAAATCTATCCTTGACAATGCATACATTTCCTGTAATTCTGAAAATGAGCTGATCTGAGAATCTGTTAAAAAATCTGCGAGTTTACTTATCCCCTTTTTGTCTCCATCTTTAATGACTATATCCCCAAAAATGAAGGGTAATAATAATAAAGCAGACGTAGGTGTATAATAACATATCCTACCAAGCTAAAGGCGTTGTCTGACCTGCTTCCAGACTTTACAGGCGGTTGCCAAAACCTTAAATCGAGTTTTTTTTAAATAATAGCTAGGTTCCGAATTCTTAAGCAAGTACCCCTTTGCTTCTGTGGTCATTAAAAATTGGTATATAGACGGAGCTTTTGAAACATCTATATTATCCTCCCCTGTTAATAAAATTCTCATATTTTGCAGAAGACAGGCCCAATAATAAAATGTAAAGTTAAGTATTGCCCATCCCCCGAGTTCTATGAGGGTCATACATTTCCTCGCAATTTAAGGTTCATCTGACTCCAAACAAAACTGGTACAGAGCAATTGCAATTTTTGTAGCTGGATTTTGGTGAGCTCCAAAGGTAAAGCCCTAAAGAAATATACTTTAGGCAAAATGTTGATTTTCAAAACATACACCTTCCAACTAGTGAAGGATGCAAGCTTTGAGCTCCCTTTTAATCTTCCTGAGGAGAGGGAGGCTGTTTGCCACTGCCAATTGATTCAAACAAGGTCTGATTTTGTTCCCTATGTATACTACTTCCTCAACAATCTTTGGATGGTTAAAGAAGGCCTGCTAAGTACAAATAATATGGGTTTTAGCTGCATTTAATTCATAATCTGAGAATTACCCAAACTGTTTAACCACCTTCTCAATTTCCACCACTGCCACTGACGGTTGTGGAGTGACAATTGCTACGTCATCGGCGTATGCAAGCACCCAATATTGATCCTGTCTCTGGGAAATAGATTTAATAACTGTGTTACCATCAAGCATAGTTAAAAATGGGTCAATATATAAAGCAAACAGTAAGGGCGAACATGAACACCCCTGTCTCGTACCTCTAAAAATATATACCAAATCGGATCCTAGACCCATTGCACAAATCTTGAAGGTGAGTGTTCTGTACATAGACCTTATTGTCACTGTTGAGTAAAATCAATCATAATGTGGCTTGTTGTACTTTAGTGTGAACGGATAGCGTGACTACTCTCCTTCTATGATTGACCGTATCTCATCCAGGGATAAAGCTGTGTTTCCTATGTGATTCTAAAGGAGTAATGACCCTCTCTAGGTGACTGGCCAACATATTTGCATAGATTCTACCATCGCAGTTCTATAAAGATATGCGTCTATACGATCCTGGCAGCAAAGGTGGTTTATCCCTTTTTCTAAAGATGATAATGTTAACCAGTTCCCAGGAAGGAGGAATCTGCCCCTACTGTGCTCCTTGGAAAGAAATCAATATATCCTTATACAGTTCTGAGAAAATTGTTTTATTAAACTCCAGAGGAAGTTTATCTGAGCCAACAGCCTTTGCCAGTTTCTAATGAACTTGTTGCCTCCAATAGCTCTTCTAAGGTAATGTGGGCATCGAGGAGGGCTTGATCTTCTCTGCCAAGCTTGCTTCCATGCAGATCTTGTAACAGTCCCGCATACCCCGTGTTGGAAGATACTGGTCCCTCTGTATATAATTCTTCATAAAATTCTTTGAACACTGTCAAGATCTCAGATGGTCTCTCCACTAATCTGCCTGAAGGAACCTGATAGTGGCCATCTCCCTTTCACCCTCTTTTTGCCTAATCTGTCTTGCTACAAGTTTACCTGTAGCCTCGCCATAGTCATGGCATTACTTTTCATACAAAAAATATTTCCTAGCGACCTCCTTGCTCCAGTATTGGTTTATTTTAGCCTTTCTAACAGTAACCTCTCCCTGTAGCTCAGTTGTATCCTGATTAATTTGTAACCTCTGCACAAGTTTCCCCTCAGCCTTCCTAAGGTCCTCATATAATCCCATTTTTTTTGTTTCTGTGTGAATAGTCCAAAACTGATAACCTCCACCACAATTCCTGCTTTTAAAGCGTCCCATACTATCTCACTAGCAGCTGAATTCCAATTGATCTGCAAGAATTGTTCCAACCAGTATCTGATATAACTAACAAACGTTGGATCTAACAAGAGTTTTCTGTCAAAACTAAAGGAACCACAAGATCTAATAAATCCAAAAAGCAGAATCTGTAACATCAATGGGTTATGGTCAGAGGAGACCCTAGGGAAACTCTCTATTCTGACCTCAGCTGCACGAATCAACGATATGAAATAATAGTATAATCTGACCAATTTATTATACGGGAAAGAATAGAAGGTGAAGCCAGGCTGGGTACATACATTTTGCCCCATACCTCTATTAACCGATGATCTAAATTGAATCAACGCAAAGCTCTAAATACCTCCGTAATTGCCCCACTTTTATCCACACACAGGACCAGAGGTGTCGGCCAAGATGTAAGTTCAACATTGAGATAATCCAAGATCTGTGCCTCAACAATATGTGAGCCATAAACCTAGAATACTGTGAATTTAACACACAGAACAAGGAAAGGCAGTAAGGATTTGCAAATTGCACTACCCACAATATACAAAGAGTAACAGCAAAATCCTATTTGTCAGTGTTGCCCACCTCTGAGGTCCACTGCCTGAGAGCCCCAAATATTATAAACAAAGAAGAAATAGAGAGGCAACAAAAATGCGAACTGTACAAAGAATGTATTCGACACAGTATTTGTATGTGTTCACGAACGAATAAAAGTCCTTCATTGATGTTCATAAGATGATTTTATTGTAATCTTCATAAACAACACAGCCAACGCGTTTCGCCCAAATTGGGCTTCCTCAGGGCAGATATTATGAATGAAAGATATACCCGGTAAGGCAATCTTCAGATGGCGCATGTAGATCTCTGTGTCGCAGCTTCCGGTACATTACAGCTGGCGAACACTATGATATGTTTCGCTATGCATTTCGAACAAATTCTGCGGTCAGCTTCTACATCAGTCTCCCGGTCGCATGTCTTGCCAGAGTAAAGGTCAGAAAACGGCCCGCTGTACTGGAAGCTGCAATTCAGAAACCACAGTTGTACTTATATAGTTACGTTCTGGATATATCGCCGCTATATGATTATATATCTGTTCATCGCACGCAATTTCTCCCAGTGGAAACTAGAAGTTGCTGGATACTTCAATCCTTGAATAGTTACTGCGACACAGAGATCTACATACGCCATCTGAAGATTGCCTTACCGGGTATATCTTTCATTCATAATCTCTGCCCTGAGGAAGCCCAATTTGGGCGAAACGCGTTGGCTGTGTTGTTCATCTTTTTCAAGATACTTTATGAAGATTACAATAAAATCATCTTATGAACATCAATGAAGGACTATTATTCGTTCGTGAACACATACAAATACTGTGTTGAGTACTTTCTTTGTACAGTTCACATTTTTGTTGCCTCTCTATTTCTTCTTTGTTCATAATACTGTGAATTTAGCTGAACCTCTAAGCATTCTTCAACCGCTCAGCGACCATACTTGTCAACTAGTATCTGACCCGCAGTATAGACAACATATTTTGTGAGAATAGCAACTCCTGGATTTGACGTACTTTGTTTAGTTCAAGCTAGCAAAAAATAACCTTATTCAATTCTACGCTTCCCCTATGGAATATGAGTTTCTTGGATACAGACAATATCCGGCTGCATGTCCCTAGCTCCAGAGCTACTCTATGCCTTTTACCCTTATCACTAAGACCACATATATTAATATAACATATGTGAAGGCTGTGCGGAATCATCACATATCCGCCTTCTTACAGTACAAACCTCCCCTCCGTTCTGTAATTATGATAAGTCTTAACACTTCCTTGAAAATAAGGTGAAGCTCCTATCGCCATCACAGATTTACACAAATCACAGATTTACAAGCCATTGTGGCTTGTAAATATGCACCTTGGAGTCATAAAGCATTCTTTTGCTTTTATTTCAGAAGTAAAGAAATGGGCTTAAATATGACTTTGCTCTTCACCAGATTGAGTAAAAAGCCCTGAGCCCCCTTATTCTGAAACATTGAGAGTAGCTGTCTAGGATGCCATCTCTTTTCTACCATCATTTGACAGTAATCTTGCCTGACAAAGAATTCATGTCCCTTCCCAGAACTTTTCCTGTCTGGGCATGCCAGATCATACAATGCTTAATGTAACAAAAACGTATTCAAACAGATTAGCACTGCCTTAGGTCCTGGAGCCTCTTGGCCTGGTCGAGCTTACAATTTACATGGAAGGCAATGAGCCCTCAGCACTTCACGGTCTAAGCACCATTGTGTTTACTCGGGAAAGGCTTCTGTAAAGAGTTCCATGCAAAAACAACAATGATGGACAGAATGTGGATCAATGTCACACATTCACCCCAGTCAAAAGATCTGGGCCCAAATCCATCGTTTTTCCACTCCACACCACCCTGGGTTAGACAATGGCGATATGCAAATCAGCGCTGACCCTGTGCCCCATGGGAACAGTCCAGTCCGAACTACAAAAGCCATGTCCTTCCCAGAACGGAAACAAGCATCCGAGGACCGGCCCGGTTTCGAGGTAACACCTCTCATCAGCCCGGCTAGCTTGCTTCCAGTGGTGTGGAGTGCCTGGGACTCACGTCTGAGCATCCCCAGTACACTTAGAGCGGTTACTGCAAAAACAACAATGATGGACAGAATGTGGATCAATGTCACACATTCACCCCAGTCAAAAGATCTGGGCCCAAATCCATCGTTTTTCCACTCCACACCACCCTGGGTTAGACAATGGCGATATGCAAATCAGCGCTGACCCTGTGCCCCATGGGAACAGTCCAGTCCGAACTACAAAAGCCATGTCCTTCCCAGAACGGAAACAAGCATCCGAGGACCGGCCCGGTTTCGAGGTAACACCTCTCATCAGCCCGGCTAGCTTGCTTCCAGTGGTGTGGAGTGCCTGGGACTCACGTCTGAGCATCCCCAGTACACTTAGAGCGGTTACTGCAAAAACAACAATGATGGACAGAATGTGGATCAATGTCACACATTCACCCCAGTCAAAAGATCTGGGCCCAAATCCATCGTTTTTCCACTCCACACCACCCTGGGTTAGACAATGGCGATATGCAAATCAGCGCTGACCCTGTGCCCCATGGGAACAGTCCAGTCCGAACTACAAAAGCCATGTCCTTCCCAGAACGGAAACAAGCATCCGAGGACCGGCCCGGTTTCGAGGTAACACCTCTCATCAGCCCGGCTAGCTTGCTTCCAGTGGTGTGGAGTGCCTGGGACTCACGTCTGAGCATCCCCAGTACACTTAGAGCGGTTACTGCAAAAACAACAATGATGGACAGAATGTGGATCAATGTCACACATTCACCCCAGTCAAAAGATCTGGGCCCAAATCCATCGTTTTTCCACTCCACACCACCCTGGGTTAGACAATGGCGATATGCAAATCAGCGCTGACCCTGTGCCCCATGGGAACAGTCCAGTCCGAACTACAAAAGCCATGTCCTTCCCAGAACGGAAACAAGCATCCGAGGACCGGCCCGGTTTCGAGGTAACACCTCTCATCAGCCCGGCTAGCTTGCTTCCAGTGGTGTGGAGTGCCTGGGACTCACGTCTGAGCGTCTGAGCAAACCGGGCCGGTCCTCGGATGCTTGTTTCCGTTCTGGGAAGGACATGGCTTTTGTAGTTCGGACTGGACTGTTCCCATGGGGCACAGGGTCAGCGCTGATTTGCATATCGCCATTGTCTAACCCATGGTGGTGTGGAGTGGAAAAACGATGGATTTGGGCCCAGATCTTTTGACTGGGGTGAATGTGTGACATTGATCCACATTCTGTCCATCATTGTTGTTTTTGCAGTAACCGCTCTAAGTGTACTGGGGATGCTCAGACGTGAGTCCCAGGCACTCCACACCACTGGAAGCAAGCTAGCCGGGCTGATGAGAGGTGTTACCTCGAAACCGGGCCGGTCCTCGGATGCTTGTTTCCGTTCTGGGAAGGACATGGCTTTTGTAGTTCGGACTGGACTGTTCCCATGGGGCACAGGGTCAGCGCTGATTTGCATATCGCCATTGTCTAACCCAGGGTGGTGTGGAGTGGAAAAACGATGGATTTGGGCCCAGATCTTTTGACTGGGGTGAATGTGTGACATTGATCCACATTCTGTCCATCATTGTTGTTTTTGCAGTAAAGAGTTCCATGACATATTTGGGAGTGTCTAGGCCTTCAACTCCTTCTGGAATCCTGAGTATCCTAAGATTATTTAATCACAGATGATTCTCAAAATCTACTAGTTTCCAGTGAGTGTATTCTTTATGAGATCTCAGAATATCTGTTGCTGTTTTTTGTGTTGTTAACTCATCATTCAGTGTTGAAATTTGGTTCTCTCCCTCCCCGATCCATTCAGCAAATTCTGGTCATGTTTTGGCCACATGACGAATAGCACTCTGCATCTTGCGACAGGCAGTTTGAGTTCTTTTACTCTCTGCCCTGGTCTCTTCCCTATGTTCCATTATACTTTGATGAATAGGGGTGAGTGATACTTCTTCCACCCTACCTTGAACCACAGGGGTCGTCTGACTCATCTCTGGAGGATTCTCCCCGGGAACACCAAGTGCTGGAGAAAACGAATAATCCCATTAAAGACCTCCTGTGCCTTCATTTAGCTACCACGG
The DNA here is from genome assembly GCF_964261635.1 of Lissotriton helveticus. NCBI lineage: Eukaryota > Metazoa > Chordata > Amphibia > Caudata > Salamandridae > Lissotriton > Lissotriton helveticus. Next base: position 948,601,073 of record NC_136068.1, read on the forward strand.
GCCAGAATGGCCCTTCTTCTGAACCATACCAAAGACATTGCCTTCAGCTGAGGTCTTTTCATCTTTTCATTTTCCATGCGTAAGCTACTTTACTTGCTCCAACCACTTCCCAGTGAGTCTCCCCCGAGCTCTGCTTGCACTCATATGACTCCTATTCACTGGAAAAATTGGATGGATCAGATAGAGAGAAGAATTTATCTGCAAAATGTACCTCATTCCCTCCTTCCAAGCTTTCAACTTGTTTATACCCGCTCCGACCCTGGCAGCCCCATCCTTAGGCGCCTTCATCACCTTATTAGCTGTTGACTTCAAAGGTGAAACCCTCACTTTAGTTAAGTCAAAGTTGTCCCCCTCAATGACAGCATTTTTTTCTAGAACTTTAGGAGGGTCCGGGGATCAGTATGAAGCTCCCGCCAATGCTGTTATTAAGGGTCCCCTCCCACCCCTGAGATCCCACCAGTATTAATTTGATTAGCCCCAGAAGATTCGCTCACCTCAGATGTAGCCTCAAGCAATTATATCTTGTCTAGAGGAGACTGCATCACAGTACCAGTATCCAGTGAATAAGATTTCTTCCCTGTGAATTTTGTAGCAAAGAGGGACACCGGCATAGACTTTTTACCCCCCGCCCCTGGAGTTTCTCAGGAGAGTCCTCTGATTTCTTTATGGTTTGTGCCCCAGGGCACTGAGCTCCGCCCTCGACTTCCACTGTGCTTGTCGTACTCAGGAGATTCAAGGAGTCACAAATCTTTGATCCTCTTGCAGTCTTAGAAGGGATCACGGCGTCCGGGGAGAGAGTGCGGAGTCCGGCTGAATCCTGGATGCATAGAGATCGGTGGGGAAGCCACCAGATGAGCTATCCAGTGATTAGTGAATGTCACAAGATACGATCTGCAAGGAGTAGATTATAGGCAGCCCAGAGCATCTTCAGTCAGGCTGGAGCCAAATATTGATGATTCGGTCTGGGAGAAGCATAAGGGGGCTGATTGGGTAGAGAGCGCTGCCCAACCGAGTACACATACGCCAATTTGCCCCCCTCAATTTTTGATGCTCCTGCTACCATGAATATGCAATCAACAGTGCATTGGTGTTTTCAGTTTGCGTGTTTGGTTGAAATACATGAATTACACAATGGGCACATTTCTACAGAAACTTAGCACTTCAAATAATGCATCTTTTAAATAAAGAACTTGTTATCATACGGAACTTCCGAAGTTACTGCAGCTATTTCTAAGCTCTGTCAACTATATGGATTAATGTTTCCCCACTTAAATCGCATTTGGTCGTGGCCTGGAAGGATGGAAGGCTAAGTTGGCCGCGTTAAGACAAGAAAATGCACATTTCCGCATGTTTCAGTACGGCATTTTCAGCTCACTCACTGCACCACCATGCCCAATAATATTTATCGAAAATCCCCATAAATGTATTCCTTTTATAATATCAGAATGGACTTCAGTATCTCTTCTTTTTACTGGCAATCGTTGCTGAAATGTAGTTTGTACAAACCAATATACCTAACATACATATAGATATATTATTTTTCGAAATATCTATACATATCAAGATGTTCAGTAGTTGACAGATGCACACATTCTTAAATTAGCAAGATTCCATTTTCTATGTAACTTAATAAACACCGACAGTAGCAAGAAACTTTCAAAGTGTGTCAGTAATAACACAAGACCCTTCTGAATCACATGAAGCAATTTAGACAAACACACAAAAATCAGAAAAAATGCACCAAATGCAAACACGGATGATGGACTGAATAAAAGCAACTTCCTGCAGTCCAAGGTACTCTGGATTTATGGCTGGGTATAATCCATCAGCAACCTGCGTTTACAATACACCGGCTACCAGTGAAACAATGACTAATGGGAATCCACATACCGAGTATATGCCGGGCTGATCATTCTGTCCAGGGAGCTGGGCTCCATTTGTTAGGGAAATGTCCAGGCAGAATGAGATCCGGCAGTGAGGGACTTGGTGAAATCAAATATGTGTTGACAGAAGATATATCAGCAGCACTCATGATAGTAATTCTGGGTGTTGATTCAAATTATATGGGACTCAAAGTGAAGGGAGGGATGGCTATGAAGAACTTCAAAAGAAATATGTTTTAGCATAGTGTTGCATTTTTGAAGTCATCTCCTTTCCCACAAATCACTGGCTTGTAAACAATAAACTAAGCAATCCTTAAAAAACTTATAAACGAAGTAATTCAAGGACAGGATCTAATGTATTCTGAGCCTTTGCTAAGAAATGTTCTATGTTAATGTTTACTATTTTAAGACATAAAAAGCAATTAGTTCATAACAAGGCAAATTAGCAGACACATTCCAGCAAATTATGCTTCCCTTTTCTTATTAGCAACAAGCAGGCCTGACGGGCTATGGAAACAATCCCTGTCTGGCCAGTGTCTTTAAAGCCTGGCACAGTCTGGGGTGGGCCTTGACTCGTCTTAAGTTGGACAACTCCTGCTGAACATTCAGAGGATCCGATCATTTCATTAGACATCATGCTGCTTCTGTCCTCGTATCTGTGGCCCAGATGGCACTAGGATTCAATCTAGACAGCAATTGCCATATTTAGGGGCAGATTTACAAGAACTGATGCATCTCGGCATTTTAGCAGAGATGCTTCATCACGCAAAAAAACCCTAGCGCCACCATAGGTGGCCGTATTTACGATGCGGCACACCATGGCGCAAGGATTGACAGATGTATTTTATTTAATTAAAGTTTTGCATAGCGCAAACATGACCCAGGTCGGTATCAGAGCGCTTACATAGGTTTAGGTAGTGAGAGAGACAAGTAGGGCAATATACACCAAGAACAAATCAGATAAAAAACAGTCATTTATAGGTAGTAGAAGCCTAGCATCAAGATCAGCGCATTGTTCATTAGAGGAGTTTGTTTTGTAGTAGAGATTTCACTTAATTTTTTAAGGCAAGGGTAGAAGGAATCAGTCTTGATTCCACTGGAAGGGAGTCCCAGATTCTCTGAGCGATGCCAGAGAATGAGCGACTGTAGGTTTTAAGCTTATTAAATTTATTGGGCTTGAGCAGCAAAGTGCCTGAGCTCCTTGTGGACCTGGAGCCACCAGATAGCTTAAGCTCGTTCGTCAGGTAGAATGGGGTGTTGAAGGGTAGTGCTCTATGTGTCATAAATGCAATCTTTAATTGTATCCTACCTTCAAAGGGAAGCCAGCTGAGCGATTTCAAGTCCGGTGAAATGTGATTGGTCTTCTTAGAGCCCGTGATGAGTCTAGTAGCAGCATTAAGAGAGGCTCTGATAAGAGCTAGACTGAATTTCGGCATACCGCAAAGAGTGGCACTGCCGTATTCTAGCCTGGAGATGACCAGTGCTTGTACCGCCGCTTTAAAGTCATCATGTGGAAGGAATGGTTTCAGTTTTCTTAGGATGCAGAGTTGAAAGTTAGCTCCTTTGGTCGATGATGTGATGTGGCCTTGCATGTTTAGGTTTTTGTCTAGCACAACTCCCAGAGATTTAGTGGAGTCAACAATGTGTGGAGTGCGGTTGAGGGCAGTGAGGTTACAAAGAGATTGCAGCACAGTGGGGTATTGTCTAGCGGGTGCAACGAGGAGAAATTCCGTCTTGAGGGCATTTAATTTGAGGTGGTTGGAAGTAAGGCAGTTGAGGGTTTTGAGAAGGGTTCTATTGAGCAATATGATGTCCTCGGGGGAGGAGATTTTTATGGAAAGTTGGGTGTCATCAGCATACATGTGATATTGTATGTTGGAGGTTTTAAGAATAACAGTCGGAGGTTCCAGGAAGAGGTTGAAGAGGGTGGGGGGAAGTGAGAATCGTTGGGGGACACCAAGACGTCGATTCCGATCCGGTAAAAAAAACGTCCGTACGAATCATATCTGGAGCCGTCTCCATACGAATCGTACACACGCCAAAAGACCCGACGAGCAGGATCCGGACCTGGGCATCAGGACGCGATCCGTACGGTCCACGTCAGGTAAGGGTGATTCGTACGGAAAAGCGCACAATCACATACACACCGTATGGCGTGTACCCCCCATGATCGCAGGGGTTCGGCCCGTACACCCAGCGTACATGGTGTACGGCACGTACCCCCCATGATCGCAGGGGTACGGCCCGTACACCCAGCGTACATGGGGTACGGTGCGTACCCATGCCATCATGGGGGGTACGTGCCTTACCCAGGGGGGGGACGTTCCGTACCTGTTTCGGCGCAAACTCTGCTTTTATGGCTGTTTTCGGCTCACGTAAAAAAAGGGTCATACGGTGGGTCCCCGAGACGTATCGTACTTGCTGGGTCATAAAAACCAGCCGAGGTGATGCATACAGCAGGTTCGAGGGACAATTGTACGGAGATTAGAGTCATACGGTTTCTGTACGACTCGTACGGAGTACGGCTCCTGGTACGAATTGTACGTCATCGTACGTACGGGGGACGTTGCAGGGTACGAATCGTACGGGAAAAATGCTCCAAACGGCTATTCGGAGCGCTTTTCCCGGATCGGAATTGACCCCCAAGTGTGCAGGGACTTGGGTTGGAGAGAGATTGTTTGGATTTGACTCTTTGGGTTCTCGTGTCGAAGAAAGATGCAACCCATTTAAGGACCATGCCAGAGAGTCCCATTCAACGTTCCCGTAGGAAAAGAAGATTGTCGTGTTTGACAGTGTCAAAAGCTGTTGAGAGATTGAGCATAATTAAAAGGCAGGTTTCATTTTAGTCGAGTAAAGTGAGGGCATCATCAACGATGTGAGTGATGGCCGTTTCAGTACATTGGCCACTGCGGAAACCCTGGAATTGCTCAATGTGTTTGCAAAGTTGTTAATGAACACATTTATCCAGAAGTTTCACCTGGGTCGGAATGTTTGTGATTGGACGGTAGTTGTTCAGGTAATCAGGGTCAGCTGAGGGTTTTTTAAAAATAGGGAGCACTAGGCCCGCCTTCAAGCAGTCCAGTATCTTACCTTGAAGAAGTGAGGTGTTGATTATTTTGGACCAGAGTGGCGCAAGTGAACCTATCATTTCTTTAAAGAAGTTGGGGGGAAGGGGGTCATTGAAGTGGTTTGAGGGTTTAAGGGTGGAGAGAATGTTGTGGATGAAAATGTCATTGAGGGGAGTGAAATTACTCCATGAGGCATTGTTCTTGTGTGAGAGGACCTGATGCGGGTGCAGGTGGATGGAGACAGGGTTGTCAGGAGGGGACGCAAGAGTGAGCACAGCAGACATTAGGTTTGATTCAATTTTGTTAGTCTTTTCAAGGAAGAATTCAGCCATCACATTGCAGTTGGGTTGGTGCGAGCTGTGAGCTGAGATTGGGTAGCAGTGTTATTGAATTGAGATTTGATGGGCTCAAAAAGTCGTTTAGGCGATTTTTGGCACTGTCAATCAATCAATCAATCAATCAATCATGGACATTTATATAGCGCACTACTTACCCGGAGGGTCTCAAGGCGCTTGGGGGGGGGGGTGCTGCTACTGCTCGAACAGCCAGGTCTTGAGCTTCTTCCTGAAGGAAAGGTGGTCTTGGGTCAGGCGCAGGTCGGTCGGGAGGGAGTTCCAGGTCTTGGCGGACAGGTGGGAGAAGGACCTTCCTCCTGTTGTCGATCTTCGGATGCGGGGGACGGCGGCGAGGGCGTGACTGGCTGATCGGAGGTGGCGTTTGGGAGCGTAGAAGTTGATGCGGTTGTTGAGGTAGCTCGGGCCTTGGTCGTGTAGGGCTTTGTGTGCGTGGGTGAGGAGACGGAAGGTGATTCTCTTGTTGACGGGGAGCCAGTGCAGGTCTCTCAGATGTCCGGAGATGTGGCTGCGTCGGGGGATGTCGAGCATGAGTCTGGCTGAGGCGTTCTGGATCCGCTGGAGTCTCTTCTGGAGCTTGGCGGTGGTTCCGGCGTAGAGGGCGTTGCCGTAGTCCAGTCGGCTGGTGACGAGGGCCTGGGTGACCGTCTTCCTGGTCTCGGTGGGGATCCACCGGAAGATGTTTCGTAGCATGCGCAGGATGTTGAAGCATGACGAGGAGACGGCGTTGACTTGTCTGGTCATGGAGAGGGAGGAGTCCAGGATGAAGCCCAGGTTGCGTGCGTGGTCTGTCGGTGTGGGTGCGGTGCCCAGGGCGGGGGGCCACCAGGAGTCGTCCCAGGCGGAGGGCGAGGAGCCCAGGATGAGGACTTCCGTCTTGTCTGAGTTCAGTTTCAGGCGGCTGGTCGTCATCCATTCGGCTACATCTTTCATCCCTTCGTGAAGGTTGGCTCTGGAAGCGGTGGGGTCGTTGGTCAGTGAGAGGATCAGCTGGGTGTCATCGGCATAGGAGATGATGTTCAGGTTGTGTTGGCGTGCGATGGGCGCGAGGGGGCTCATGTAGACGTTGAAGAGGGTGGGGCTCAGCGAGGATCCTTGAGGGACGCCGCAGATGACTTCGGTGGCCTCTGACTTGTACGGTGGTAGACGGACTCTCTGTGTTCTTCCGTCGAGGAAGGAGACGATCCATTCCAGTGCCTTCTCTTGAATTCCGACGTTGCTGAGGCGCTGCACTAGGGTGCGGTGGCAGACAGTGTCGAATGCCGCGGAGAGGTCTAGGAGGATGAGGGCCGCTGTTTCTCCGTTGTCCATCAGGGCTCGGATGTCATCGGTGGCAGCGATGAGGGCGGTCTCGGTGCTGTGGTTGGCTCGGAAGCCAGACTGTGAGGGGTCGAGGGATCCATTCGTCTCGAGGAAGGCGGCCATCTGTTTGTTGACGGTCTTCTCGATGACTTTGGCTGGAAACGGGAGGAGCGAGATGGGGCGGTAGTTCTTGAGTTCGGTGGGGTCCGCTGTTGGTTTCTTTAGTAGAGCGCTGAGTTCGGCGTGCTTCCAGCTCTCCGGGAAGGTGGCGGTGTCGAAGGAGGTGTTGATGATGTCCCGCAGGTGGGGTGCGATGACAGTGTCGGCCTTGTTGAAGACGTGGTGAGGGCAGGGGTCGGTCGGAGATCCGGAGTGGATGGAGTTCATCATGCGGACGGTGTCATCGGTGCTGATCGGAGTCCAGGCGCGGAGGGTAGTGGTGGGTGGCGTTGCTGTGGTCGTTGTGTGCGATGGTTGACTGCTGAAGCTGTTGTGTATGTCCGCGATCTTGTTGTGGAAGTAGGAGGCGAGGGAGTTGCAGAGGTCTTGCGATGGGGTGATGTCGTTGTTTCCGGCGTTGGGGTTGGAGAGCTCTTTCACGATGTTGAAGAGTTCCTTGCAGTTGTGTGCATTGTTGTCCAGTCGGTCCTTGAATGCAGTTTTCTTGGTGGCGCGGATCAGTTGGTGGTGCTTCCGGGTGGCAAGCTTGAGGGTGGTCATGTTGTCCGGTGTTGGTTCCCTTCTCCAGACTTTCTCGAGGGCTCGGCAGTTCTTCTTGGAGCTCTTGAGTTCGTCGGTGAACCATGGGGCTTTCTTGCTGCCGGGTCTGCTGGGCGGGGTCCTCAGAGGGGCGAGTTCGTCCGCGCAGTTGCTGATCTACTTCGTGAGGTTGTCGGCGGCCTGGCTGGGGTTCGCTGAGCTGGCGGGAGGGTGCTGACTCAGGGAAGCGACGAGCTGGTCGGCTGTGATCTTGTTCCAGCTTCTTCGGGCAACCTGTTGCTGGTGGTGGTGGGTCGTCGTTCTTCTGAAGGTGAAGTGGACGCAGCTGTGGTCCGTCCAGTGGAGTCCTGTGGCGTGGCTGAAGGCGATGTCTTTGCTGGATGAGAAGACGGCGTCGAGTGTGTGTCCGGCGAGGTGGGTGGGGGTGGTCACCAGTTGCTTGAGTCCCAGGTTGTGCGAGGTTTTCCAGCACGGTGGTGGTGTTGCGGTCGTCGTTGTTCTCCAGGTGGAAGTTGAGGTCCCCGAGGAGGATGTAGTCGGCTGAGGGGAGGGCGAGCGGGCTGATGAAGTCGGCGATGTCCTCGCTGAATTGTGTGTGTGGTCCCGGGGATCTGTAGATGAGGGTGCCTCTGAGGGTGGTCTTGGGGTTGACGTGGATCTGGAAGTGCAGGTGTTCGGCGGGTGCGATGGTGTCGTCGGTGTTGGTCGTGATGCGGATGGTGTTCCTGTGAATGATGGCGATGCCTCCTCCTGTCTGGTTGACGCGGTCTCTCCGGATGATCTTGTAGCCGTCCGGGATGGCGATGGCGATGTCGGGTGCTGAGGAGGCGTTCATCCAGGTTTCCGCGAGGAAGGCGACGTCTGGGGCTGTGGTGTCGAGCAGGTTCCAGAGCTCGACGGCGTGTCTGTGGACGGAGCGGGTGTTGAGCAGGATGCACTTCAGGTGGCTGCTGCTGGAGTTCGGCTTGGTGGGTGCTGGTGCAGTGCAGGTCCGGGTGCAGGAGAACTTGCAGGCCTGGCAGATGAAGAGTCCGTGGGTGCGTCTCGGGGTGGCTCGGTAGCATCCAGGGGTTGATGTCCAGTTGATGTTTGAAGAAGTTGGATTTTGTAGTTCTTATGAGTTTGTTGTATCTACTTCTTTGTGATCTAAGAGATTTTAGTAGATCTGTGGAGGGAGAGGATCTCCACTTGCATTCAGATAATCTAAGATTGCGTCTGTCAGCATTAAGTCTGTCATTGAACCATGGTTTGGAGTCTTTAATGGTAATTCTTTTTAGTTGAAGGGGAGCCGTATCATTCAAGGCAGAAAGCATTGTGTTGTTATAATGTTCAGTAAGGTCATGCACGTCAATCATGTTGGAGGGCGGGGGAAAGGAGAGATTGTAGCATTCTATGAGCTCATTAACGCTTGTGGTGTGGAGTGGTCTTTTCCATTATTTAAGTTTGAGTAGTTGACACAATTTGTGGTTCCAGCTTTCAGTTATCTGGAAGTTGATAAAATAATGGTCAGACCAGTCACAGGGATAATGGATTTGAGTTGAATAGAATTGTGGTTGGAGATGATGAGATCAAGTCTCGAGCCTAAGTTGTTGGTAGGGGTGTAGCAGAATTGGGTGAGACACAAAAGGAAATGTTTGAGGGTTGTGACAGTCTGATCGTGTGGGTCATTCCAATGGAGATTGAAGTCACCAAGGAAGATCTGGGGGGAGAGTCTGGCAAGGTTGTAGGAGATGGTTTCCATAACCTGTTCGATTGGAAGGAGGTTATCACCCGGGGGTTGGTAGAAGATGTGGAGGCTGCATAAGGGTTTGAGAGAGCTGGTCATATCTATCCAGAGGTATTCGCAGGAGGAGAGATTGGCAGATGGGGCCTGTTTTGCTGAGAGAGAGTTGCGGAAGATGCAGGCAATGCCACCTTCCAACTTTTTAGCTTGGTCGAGTCTAATAATGTTGTGACTAGGAGGGACTAATAGGTCAATGATCAGGCCAGAGGAGTAGTTGAGCCACGTTTCTGTGAGGATAAGGAGGTCTAGATCTTGGGCTAGGATGAGCTCTGCCAGGTCTGTGGCATGTTTCACCGCTGATCTGCAGTTAATTAGCAAGCTTTTCAGACGTGATTTGTGAAGTGTGTCAGTGGGGTGTGTAGTGGGATCTGCAAGAAGTTATTGGCGTTAATGGTATTGGCGTGGAGCCTGGGTGTTCTATGTGGGTTGGGCGAGATGGTTCGGATAGGTTCCGAATTACCCTGTGTAGGGAGTGTAGGGTTATGAACAATTCGAGTGGGTGTTAAAGAGGATAGAGCAGGGCAGACATGGTTGAAGGAGGGGGGGTGTATTCGGGGAGGAGGGAGAGAATATCATCTTCAGAGTATGGGGAGGTCTACTCATGGAGTAGGGAGAGAATATCTGGTTCTGGATAAGGCTTTAATGAACTGGTAGGTCGAGATGGGGTGTTAGGGTAGAGGGTGGTGTTCGAGATAAGGGCGGAGGGTTTTGGGAGGATCAAATGTGGAGACTCGAGTGTAGGCATGTTGGAGGAGAGTTGGGGGATCACACATGTGGACATTTTGGGAGAGAGAACATATTCTAGCTCTTGGTGGCCTTTATGAGTTTAAGGATGGCAGTTTTGAGAGTTAGCAGTTTGTGGTTCGTGACGCATCTGTTGGCGTAAAGGTGACGCATTGCTGATTTTGTGTTGCAAGCGCGAAGCAACTCCAGCAATGCTCAGGAATGCCTATTCCTATTGTGCTACATCACTCCTTACGCCTACCTCAAGCAGGCGTAAGGTTTTGACACAGTGGTGTCGTAGAAGTGATGCAGTGAAATCTTGTAGATTTCACTGAGTCACTTTTACGAGGCTTTCTTGCGTCGGAACGCCCACCCTGCATACATTATACCTGACGCAGGTATAATGTGACGCAGGGCTTTACAACGTAACGCATCTCTCTAGATGTGTCACGTTTTAAATGTGTTGCAACGTGGTGCATTGTTAATGACACCGCTGCGTCACAAAAGTGACACAACGGAGGTGTGAAAGTGTTGCAAGGGCTTGTAAATCTGCCCTTAGAATCTAGACACTCTTCACCCCATTTGAGAGTGTGTCATAGGTAGCCTGCATGGCATTAGGCATCATGGTAATCCATCCTTACAATAGTATTTACATTTTTCCTTTAAAAGGACATGTTGGAGCCACCATATATCGTTTTGTGTTCCTCGCACATTCACTCTTGTATCTCTAATGCTAACACTAATACTAATAACCGATACTGTTATGTCTGTTGCAAGCCTGAGGAAAAGAAGGGACTTGCAACTTCTTTCTGCTGAGCACGAAAGGAGAAATCATGATCATATACAAACCCTGTATGCCCGCAAAATGTCTGAACTTAAGATGGGACCTTCACTTCCTTTTCTGCCTCGGAGATGGCACTTGCATAACTTGTATGTTTGGAGAGTGCCTGGAATTAGTTTGGCGCATTCATCTTTAGCTGCCAGGCTATAGTTGACCAGTTTATTGCACACACTCCTGTGATGTCTCTATGCAGCCAGCCCAAAGGAGTTTCCCTTTTTTGTCCTTTTGTTTATACAGATCTCCTGATATCAGGTTTCTCGTCCAGCCCTGTACAAAAGCTTTCATGAAACACCCTTTCAGTATTTGAATGCTCCTCACTGAAGTAGAGTCCAGCTGGAATCACTTTTTAGGCAGTGCTTCATTTGTAAAATAATAAGTGGTAGGGTCATAGTTAAGAAGACACAGCAGCTTGCACCACACGTTGCCCCTGCCACCCCTGCCAGTTCCAATACCAACACAACTACTAACCGTCACACTCTTACAAGGGTGACAGTTCATATTATTCCAGGCCCAAAACTATAAAAATGGATTGGTAGCACATATCAGTTATTTTTAACATATATTGAAATAATAAGCAGCTGTTGTTGTGCTCACAGCTAAATTAGGCAGACAGCGCCACCATGTGGCAGACTGTCATAATCACCAGTGCTGACAAGTAAGTGCCGGTGCAGAGCACTGGAAACCACTGGCTCAAGGTAAGCACTGATTTTAGGGTTCTCTTTTACGTACATATTCCATCAGTAAGAGATACAATGCTGTCCCAGTTTTTCTGTTTCTTTGCATCTATTCCAATGGCTTGATTTTACCGTTTTCATTATGGTAAAGAGATAGGTGAACAGGCATATTATCTGCCCTGTCCCAAAACACAACCTTATGATGTTCTGTATCTATCCAACCATGGAGCCAACTTTATTTGACAAGGCATCCATTGAAACATGGACTATATAAAATGTATTTATGCCTGCTGCACTTCCGTTTCACAAGTGAATATAAAAGAAGGAGGTTAGTTGCGCTTCATATGATGACGCTCCATGCAGAGTATGCACTTATGTGTGCAGTGCATTGAAATGGATTTCTATAATTAAACATTTGTTATAACTACTATATTAGTTTAATCCAAGCTCTTTAACCGAGTAGCTCATGAGCTACTGGTAGCTCTCCAGCTACCTGCCCTCCATGTGTGTAGGCTAGTGAACTGAATTAGATTTCTTGCTTGGTTGAGCTAAGATATATGCGTGGCCAAACGTTCAACAATACCGGTGGAGCAGACGATACTCGGCGGTCGAGTCGGAGGACCCGACTAAAGTGTGGCGTCTGATTGAAACGCGGTGAGTGTAACTACGGCATATCGGAGGTAAAGAGGTGAAGTCTCCAACGGGAGACGAAGTCAAACACACCACGCCGACTTAATAACTGAGGCGTGTTTGCAGAAGACAGTGTTAGGTGGGGGCAGAGGATAATGTCTGCGGAGGAGTTCCGTGTAAGGGAGGAGGAAGCAGAACAGCTATTCAATCGGGTCACTACATCGGGCAGCAATGGTGATGCAATTACCGCCAATGTCGAGGCTCAAGGAGACACGGACATTAAAACATTATATAAGGCATTGGAGAAACAGAAACGGCTAGAAATCACAAAATGGTGGGAGCACTATTCCTTGTCCAAATATGCTGATGCCAATCGTGTACCAAGGGGGTTGAGAATAATGTTAGCCCCCACCTTTGAGAACCCAAACCCTCTGATGTTGAAAGAGTGGGCCCAGAACAACTTAGTAGCCTCCATGAATATAGTGCATATACTAATCAAGTACGCCGCTATTGATAGAGAGGCTATTCTGATCACGATTGAAAAAATCCAAAAGCAAATAAATGAAATAGAAGAAACAGAAACCATCAAAAAAATAAAAGAAGCAATGATTGATAGACTCAAGAAACACGGCAACAAAATCAAAGCACGTAAAGTCAGCAAATTCCAACGAGATGCAATGGATTATGCAAATGGTCAAATTTTTACTTTTGCCCGCAAGTACAACGTTACCAAGCGTCAGCAATTCAGGGGCAAAGGACAGGCAGTTCAGAATGTAACCCTGACAACCCAATCAAGCGAGGCACAAAACCAAGTCTCTGTGAGCTCCAATTCTGATATAGCCTCAACATCTGGTGAATCAGTCAGCTCAAATGAGGATTTAAGTACTAGTGGCCTCCCAATGCCAATTTTTGAAATTGATGAAGAGCTTGCTTTTTTAGTAAACGAAAGACTACGCACACTGAGACCGCGTCAAAAAAACGCAACAACAACCGCAGAAACAAAAAAAGACGCGAAAGGAGAAGGAAGCACAAACAAAGGGGGATGGAACAACAAAAAAAACAACCAATCATGGAAAAAGAAGAAGTAAAAACAGATAAATCAATCATAAATCTGTCAAATGTAACTCTGACAACAGCGGAACAACAACTTTTAATGCTTGGTCTAAACTTCTGTCCAGAACAAAATTTCAAATATGCTTCCACCAGAGTTGACGTTTATCGCTATATTCGCAAACTAAAATTAAAGAAATTCTTTGTACTACAAAAAGTAAAATCTACTGTGGGCAATGAGGAAAACTGTAACACCAGCAATACTGAAAGCACAATCCAATTGTCAGCTTCGGATGTGCCAGTTTTCCTCGATGTGCATGATCTTAATTTTGAAACCAATTCCCAACCTACTGCAGATGCGGTTGATACCAGCACACAGAAAAGGTTAGAAAAAATCAACATGACTCAGAAAGGTGCAGGCATCACACCATTTAAAGGAAAATCTGATTTTGTGCCCATGATGACCAAAGATGCGGTTGACGTCTTTCAGGATTGCATCATTGCAGACATCAAGGAGTTATATAAAAGAACGAACAACATACAGAAAAAGAAGTACAATGTGCAAAAAGCTAAATATTTTGAACTGATGAAAAAGCTAAAGGATAACCCCAACATCATAGTAAAAACAGCGGATAAAGGGGGGAATATTGTCATTTGGCCCAAATCGGAGTACTCTGCAGAGGCATTAAGACAATTACACGATCCTGCTTGTTATTTAAAATCTACCAACAAAGAGTACCTTAGAGCGAATGACAATCTACATAAACTACTGCTACAATTTCGCAGAGAAGGTCTTATCTCATCAGATGAATTTAAATTTATGCACAATGCACATCCTGTCTTGCCATGTCTCTATTTAATCCCAAAGGTTCACAAGGGGGTGTCACCTGTCCCTGGCAGACCCATCATCTCTGCTATAGGCAGCAGTGGAGAGAATGTGGGTCAGTACATTGATTATTTCTTACAAAGCTGGGTCACCACTCTTCCAAGTTTTGTTCGTGATACCAGTGATTTCTTGGCAAAAATAGATGACTTGGAGTGGCAAGATGATATGTTGTTAATCACCCTTGATGTTGAGCAATTGTACACTAGTATTGCCCACTCTTGTGGTCTAAATGCTGTCAGTCATTTTCTGGGTCAACGTGCGGCGGAATACTATGAACACAACAAGGTGATATTGGGCTTGATCGAATGGTGTCTTGGTAACAACTACTTTTCATTCGGCAAGGAAATTTGGAGACAGCTAAGAGGGGTGGCGATGGGGGCCTGCTTTTCCCCCAGCTACGCGTGTTTACACGTTGGCTGGTGGGAGGAGCAGGTCCTCAACATTACACATAAGACTTGGGTAAGGGAGAAAATAATAAAATATCTCCGTTACATCGATGACATCTTCATTGTTTGGCAAGGGGATGAAAATGAGGCTAAAGTGTTCATCTCAGAGATAAACAACAATCCCCTAAACTTAAAGTTTACATCAAATATCAGTGCCAAGCAAGCAGAATTTTTAGATGTCAGGATTTATGTGGATGATAATAGATGTATACAAACCACTCTACATAGAAAAACTACGGCGGGTAACACGACTCTCCACGCCTCCAGTCTCCACCCCAAGCACACTATCCACAGCATACCCTATGGAGAAATCCTAAGGCTAAAAAGAATATGCAGTAAGGCTGAGGATTTCCAAAAATGTGTGGCTGAGTTAAAAGTCCGAATGAAAGCCCGAGGTTACTCTGAAAAAGTGTTCAACCAGGCTTTGACAAAAACAGAAAATTGCTCTAGATCGTGCCTATTGCTAAATACTGTGAATAAGAACAAGGCAATGGCTAAAGACATTGAATCGAGCAACATTGACTGTCCGAGGTTTATTACAAACTACAGCAGTCAAGAAACAAAAATCAGACGAATCATTAACCAGCATTGGTCTACTGTCCTAACGGATACAGTTTTGGGATGTCTGTTACCCAACAAACCTTTGGTCACCTTCAGGCGGGCACAAAGTATGGGTTCAATTCTGGACCAAGGTAGCCCTGAATTACAACAGAAACCTAATTGGTTATCACCTTCTGGGTTCCGTAAATGCACAACTTGCAGAGCCGGCAAGTTTGGCATAAATAAAACTCATTACAGAACTCCATTTTCTATGAGTGAGATTCCAATTAGAGGGAGCCATACTTGCAAAACTGAGTTTGCTGTATACGTCCTGACGTGCACTTGTGGCCTTAATTACGTAGGCAGTACAAAACAACAAGTGCACGTCAGGATTTTGCAGCACATTCGAGCCATCTTACACTGTGACCAGACATATCCAGTGGCTCGCCACTTCGAGAGTACCCACAACAAAGACATTAATTGCCTCTCGTATTATGTGGTAGCGGCAGTCCCCAAACTCAGAAGAGGTGGCAACCGTGAGCTCATACTGAGGCGACTAGAATCAAGCCTGATCCTAGAATATGACAGTAAATGGCCCAACGGGCTTAATAACACTGAGGATCTACGCCATTTTCTCTAAAGACTTGATCAAACATATAATGCCCACACATATAACTAGATCTCCTCTGTTGGCCCATCATCCCATTTATTTCCCAGATACGTCAGGTTCCCTGTGATCTGGGAATAGGCGGTAGACAATGTTGATTTACTTTGAGTGGTTTATGTTTCTCTATGAAAACAGCCGTGGCTGGTCAAGTTCCTTGTCAGTCATTATTTGTAAATATAAATGAATTCGGCTTTCTCTCTTTGTATATAGTGCACTTTTCGTATTTACATATTTAACTATTTTAGATGTGAAATCTCAACTTTTTTACGTATTTCACATAGGGTGTTTTTATCTCACCGTTTGATATGATGATGTTTTTATACCAGTATGAAATGTTTTTCTATATGCGCTTTTATATGACATTTTTGAAAGGTCAAGATTTACCTTCATTTTCATGTTAAGCATTTATGCATTATATACATAGGCCAATATCATCATGCACTATTAGCACTTTATTTCAATTTTTCCCCTCCCTTAGAAATGCATTTATGCATAGAATGAATGACTCCAAGAATTACAGATAGTGATTCATTGTGATTTTGTTATTTGCACTTTCCCGAACTTTTCCCGTTCCCCCGCTGTTTACAGGCCGCTACATTTGCACAAATGCGTTTCTTGCACATGGATTTATCCAGTAAATATGTATATATTGTATTATACAGAAAAGAGATGACATTGCATTATGAACAAGTATGGCCAATGTTATTTAATTATCGCATTGTAAATATGTCTTGTTTTAAGGAGCTTTCATTTATGTTCTCCCATTTGTGCTTTGTTCGGATAGTCTTTTTCCTATCCCTATGATCATGTGACCTGATTAACAAATTGGCGGGGAGGCGGGTTTCACTGCATTATAAAAACAAAAATAAATCACTGTGTCATTGCATGTGAACAAGGGCTTTGTAAGCCCGAAACGGGTCTTGCCCTCTTGCCCCACACCTTTCCTGCAATTAAAAGACCTGTGAATTTTCAGCTGTGGTCCGTCTCCTGCTTGCCTCGCTGTTCCGGTTCTTGCGCTTGAGCTGCAGTGGCGTTGTCTGGAGTTTGCGCACATATATATATATATATATATATATATATATATATATATATATATATATATATATATATATATATATACATACATACATATATATATATGGAAAGGAAGGAAAACACCCGATGAAGATAACCACGCCCTTCCTCAACAACCTGGGAATGTGAGTCTTGAATATCACAGTTCCTTACCCTTATATTCACCCCCTACACCACTCAACCTAGGGAATAATGAGCACACTTGTAATAGAGTCAGTAATGCCAACGAAATGAAGGACAAAAAAGAAAGATCTGTGGCAATGAGAACGAACCAATCATGGAGAAAAACAAAAGGTAGAACACAGACAAGCAGGGCTACTACAACAAAGATAACATCACGATTTCAAAATGAAGTCAAGGAGCTCCAGAAACTAGTAGGTAACTTGGTACTAGTCTCGTCGAAATTCTCACAGACAATGGAAAAAATTTGGGAGATGACGTTGGGGACCCACACTAAAGTCTCACACATCCAGAATGTTGTACTCAGGCTCAACAGACCAAACAGAACCGATCCCTTATCAAATGAAGAAGCCATGGCCTTACTCCGATCTTATGAACAACCGGTCCGTGAAAGAGAGGAGAGCATCAAATTAGTACCTATTGACTCTAATAGATCGTCCAGGAAGAATGACAGGAAAGCTATCCACAACAACCTACGACACATCCAGGTAACGGCAACTGAATCTGATTATGGCAACGTCCCGAACTCACACGAACCTCTGAAATGCCTATTACTAAATTGTCGTTCGGCAACTAAACATGCATCTGACATAGCTGCTCTCATCATTAACAAGCAAATCGACCTGGCCTTCCTCACTGAAACATGGCTCAGTGAATCATCTTCACCTAATATAGATCTCCTAGTTCCTCCACAATATAACATTGTCAGATTAGACAGACCTAAGAAAGTGGGAGGAGGTATAGCTTGCATCCACAGGTCTGAGATTGAGGTCAGCCAATTCCAATCTGACCCCCTAGAGTCTTGTGAATACCTTGGTCTTAATATAAGATCAGCAAACAACCAAAGATGCAACATGCATGCGTTCTACCACCCTCCTGGAGATAACGCAAAGTTCTCAGAGCAACTCATGGAGATCATAACAGCCAACTCTAACCCTGATGCCCACAATATATTCCTAGGGGACTTTAACCTCCACTGGGATGACGGCAATGACAAACTAGTTAACTCACTTAAAGATTTCCTCACCGAGCTAAACCTTACACAAGCTTGCACACATCCCACTCATTCCCAAGGAGGGACCTTAGACTGGATTATCTCAAGGAATAAAGAGACTTCAATTCTCGCTATTGACCCGTGTGATTGGTCCGACCATCACGCCATAACTTTTGCGATACCCACAATGAAAAAGGGCAGGACCATACAACCCCGCAAGGTCAAAAAACTGGTCCGAGACACAAAAGAGGCTATTATTGAACTATTGGTGGAAAGATGTGAGAAAGTCTTGAAGCCACCAAACAACAGACTGAATGTCAGCGAGTTAACGGAGCACTACTTAACCTCAATAGGAAACATCGTCAATGACACCATGCCACAGACACTGAAAAGAGTATCCGAGAAACCTAAAAATCCTTGGTTCAGTGAGTCACTGAATGAGGACAGGCGCAAATTGAGAATGGTCGAAAGGAAATGGAGGCAACATCCCTCCTCTCCCGAGCTGATAGCCCTCAGGAATACCAGAAGCCAATACAACAAGAAGATAATTAAATGCAAAAAAGTTTTTATAAAAGCCGAACTTGACAATGCCTCAAACAGACCTCGGAAACTCTTTGAGATTTTAAAACAACAGTCGAATAAACTAGCTAAAACAGTTCACGAGATTCCAAAAACTCCCTTAAGTTGTGAGGAATTCTCTACATTTTTCACGGAGAAAACCAAATTGCTTGAAGTGGAACTCTCAACTGCTGCGATTAACATCTCGACCCTTACCTCACCTACAAAAGAGGCCAATGAGCCAACAGAGAGTCCCCAAACAAAAAATAGGGCAAATTGGGACACATTCGAACTTTATGACCAAGATAAGATCACCAAAACGCTAAAGGAAATCAGACCGAATAATCACTATCAAGACCCTCTACCGGCAAAGTGCGTAAGAGAAATTAGCCACACCCTAGTTCCGATCTGGACTGAGATAATAAACGCCTCACTTGCACAAGGGACCCTGCCCGACTGCCTAAAAACAGGTCAGGTTGTGCCCATCATCAAAAAACCGACAGCGGATGCAACTGACCCGAACAACTATCGACCAGTGACCAACATACCTTTATTGGCCAAACCTATTGAGAAATGCGTACAAGGCCAACTGAGTCAACATATCTCTAAGTTCTCATTACTAGATGATTGCCAATCTGGATTCAGAGCTGGGCATAGTACTGAAACTGCGATCCTGCATATCGTGGACGACGCCCTACAAGCCCTAGACAGAAATCAAGCATGCCTACTGATTCTCCTAGACCTGTCATCTGCATTTGACACGGTAAATCATGAAATGCTGATGACCAGGCTACAAGAAAGGATGGGCTTGTCGGGAAATGTGCTGAATTGGTTTAAATCTTTCTTGCAGAATAGGACTCAACGTTTCCTGGTCAATCAAGCGACCTCTTCCCCTTGTCCTACTGCTGTCGGGGTCCCACAAGGTTCAACATTATCCCCAGATCTATTCAACCTGTATGTTGAACCTCTCACAGAGATCCTTCGGGAATCACAGATACCCTATCACATGTATGCAGATGACACGCAAATATACATAAAGATCGCCTCCCTTGCTGACATTGACCTAATGAACAAGACAATAAAGAGAGCCCTACAGTGGTTAACCATGAACCATTTGAAACTAAATGCCCATAAAACAGAATTCCTGCTAATCTCACCGACGAAGAACCGTCCTGAGGTAAAGGAATTGACGAAACTGGTGACCGCGCTGAACTGCACCCCGACCCTAGTTAAGTCAGCTAAATCACTTGGAATTACCTTAGATGAGAACCTTGACATGAAAGACCACATAAACTCAATGGCCAAGAGTGCCCGCTTCCATCTGAACTATCTAAGAAAACTGAAACCGTACATCTCAAAGGCGGACCTAAAACTGGCTGTACAATCCCTAGTTATTTCGAGGATTGAATACGGTTGCACTACGTTAGCGGGTCTACCGAAAACATCCATAGCACCACTAAAAGCCTGTCTCAATGCAGCGGCAAGACTGATTACGGGATCGAGGAAATTCGACCACATATCTCCTCACCTGAAGACACTAAACTGGCTACCCTATGAAGCCAGAATTCAAATGAAGATGGCTTGTATTACCCACAGAGCAGTTCACTACAACATGCCTAGATACCTTGCCAAGAAAATTAAGCTATTGGGAGGCAACAGACCAACTAGAAGCGCTAAAGAACTGCTACTGAGGCCAGCCTTTTTCCGTAAGAAAAAGACCTACAATCGAGCGTTCTCAGGAGCCGCCCCCAGAGTCTGGAATTCAATACCTCCGAACATCAGGAAGATTCAAAACTCGATAACATTCAAACGCGAACTGAAGAACCACATGATGAGCAAATACCTTTCTTAGAGAAGCGTACTGATTATTGATGAGAACATCCTCACCAAAGAGAGACGGCCTCGACTGGAACATCCTGAAGATCAATTATCTGTCAACAGATTGATTTCAGGTTTAAACATTGGCCACACACTTTACTACTACCTCAAATCAAGAGGATCCGATATCTGTAACTCTCAGACAATACGATATACCCTCTACCTCACTTTGTTTTATTGCCTAGGATCTCGGATACATGGCAACACTTTTTACTCCTTAATGCTATTTACACACGCTATTTGCACTGTTATGCTATACAACCCTACCTCACTCACCTCCTAATACTAATTGGATAGGCTGAAGAACTCATACTTATAATCTCCCTTACAGCTTATCGCCTTAGACCTTATACTCATGTATATCTGTTGTTACAATTGCCTCCATAATGTCTGTAATTTATCTTACATGTGAAGCGCTCTGATACCCACGGGTCTTGTCCGCGCTATATAAAACTCTATAAATAAAATAATAAATAAAATATATATATATATATATATATATATATAGATATAGATATATAGATATATGAATTATGGTATATTCAAAATAGGATATCCACAATTCCTCAAGGAAATCATCCGGCACTCAGGGAATGAAAATTATAATTAGGCTTCTTTATTTAGAGCTCACATCAACGCGTTTCGGGAGTCAAGCTCCCTTGATCACGATGTTTTTGCCGCCATTACTCAATGGCTAAAATACAATACAGTGGTAGTAAACAGTAAAAAAGGACACACAAGTCAGTGTATAACTATGCTAAAACGTAGTGGCCATTTTAACACTTGTAAAAAAATACGCAGTTCAGCATTTACACAATGTCATTACATGATGAGTAACGCCACCTTTTGTTTATCTCAATCCCTTCTATCATAACTTTTAATTATTTGGGGATATTAGATATATGGACATATATAATAAAGTGCAAGTGCGCCTTATAACTGATACATTTTCATTTCTCTTAAAGCTATGTTTTTCGGCAAGTGCCCATATGGCTAAAAAATGGCAGTTACATTGCTTCTCTTTTCCTTTTAAAATACTGAACGCAAAACTTTTACATATAATATCCTTTCGTGACATTGGAATCATTAGCAGAGAAGAAACATGATATTTTTCATAATTGTCTCTGGGTTGAGGAAAGAGTTATTTCCCAATCATAGATTTTTAAGTGCTATATTTTATATAGCTAATATCTATATAAAGTGCAAATGCTTTTATGTAAACAATAATACTCTCTTACTGTAAACAATCTACTCCTATTCCACATAGATAAATATAAAGTGCAAGTGGTTATATGTAAACAATAGATATAATATTCTCTTACTGTAAACAATCTACTCTTTTTGCACATAACTAATTTTTTCCTTTTTTTCAGAATAAAGTGTCAGTGCATTAATACTTGTTCAGATATCTCAGCCTATGTAAACAATGATATTCTCTCAATGTAAACATTCCCCATTTCTATTCTATAAACCCGATATCGTCACAGTCTCACAAACTGAACTACCACTGAAATTAAAAAAGGTTAAAAATAAGAACACAATCAATTCATCTTTTTCTCGTGCAGTTTTCTAAGCTGAAAGCTATTTTCTCATTTCTTCAGTTTAACTCATAATCAGGACAGACACGTGTGGAGATCCTCATCTACATTTAATATACATATATATATATATATATATATATATATATATATATATATATATATATATATATATATATATATATATATATATATATATATATATATATATATATATATACCATAATTCAAAAGTATACATTTAAGATGAAAATGATTGTATTTTACCCTAAGTGCCATAGGTATGCCCAGAGGTGGGTTCCATGCTCATTGTGTCCCTGGAACCAAGCTGTACCTGGCTGATGAACCCATAAGTAGGCCGAAACTGGTCCTCAGTTGCTTGTGTTTTGGCAGAGCAGGACCTGCTTCGCAGTTTGGGCTGGACTGTTGCCATGATGAACAGGGTCAAGATCGATTTGTATATATCTGGATTCAACCTGAGGTGGCGTAATGAGCAAAGGAATGATAAGTTGGAGTGCTACCCGAGAGATTGTCAGTGTTTATACTTATTGCAAACAGCTTCCCATCATCTTTTGTGTGTTTCATGTACCACCCTAAGTGGTATGGGTATGCCTGCACGTGTGTCCCATGCTTACAGTTTAGTTGGAACCAAGGTGTACCCTGTTGATGATCCCATTACTAGGGCATAACCAGCCATGGGCTGCTTATGGTCCAGTTCAGGGAAGACCTGGCTTGGCACTTTAGTTTGGACTGTTCTCATTTGGAACAGGGTTAAGACTGGTTTGCATATGACTTAGTCCATACTGAGGTGACTTGGTTAGCAAAATAATGATGGGTTGGAGTGCTACCCCAAGTGGTTTCCAGTGGTTAGACTCATTGCAAGTAGCCTCTCTTCATCTTTTGTGTGTTTCGTTTAAACAACACAATTGGCACATTTGACTTACCTATAAGTCCCTAATATATGGTTTTCATGTGTAACCAGAGCCTGTAAGTTAACTGTTACTATTAACTCCAGCACCTATTGTGTCACCACTAAAGTGACAATACAATATTTCCCCTGGAGCCTCAGCATGCACTTTTAAAAATATAAATTTTTCTTGGCAAAGTAAACATTTTGGCAATATCTAAACATTCCTTTTTAATATTTGTAGGTCATCCCTAAGGTAGGCACTAAATGCCCAAAGGACAGGATGCAGGGTATTTAAAAACCAGGACACGAGTACTTGAGTTTTACATCTCCTAGAATGGAAAAATCTCCAAAGTTGTTTTCACAATGGCAAGACTGGCTTTCCCGCAGAAAAGCATGGGTTTATATTATAACTCCTTATAGGGCATAACTTTAGTTTGGGCTTAGCTAGAACAGTGATTTGAGGGCTAAAACTGATAGTAATTTAAAATGCAATGTAATAGTCAAGTTGAAATTTCAATCACTCTCTTGAAAATTTCACTTTTAGAAATTTATCGTAAATGTGGCACCCCAATACACTCTGCAGCACTTATCTGGACCTGTAGAAGATGGAAAAAGTACTGCACCTGCTGAAAACTGGGGAGAGAGACCCCAAGAACTGGACCGGCACCGACTTGTACCCAGGTCTATAAAGTGGACTCCAGAGTGTGGTGTTGTGCTCGTGGTGCATTCTTTGGTTGCCATAGTATCAGATGATGCACCACATCCACACTCCAGAATGTAAAGGAAACTGCTGTTGGTGTACGGTACCTGACTGGAAAGGACGGACCTGCTTGCTCTCCAATAAACTCTTCTATTTAATACAGATACCGGATTCCTCATTCATTACATTTTGGTGACAGAAGATGGGATTCACACCTGATTAGCAAGCAGGGAGATTGAGAACCTACGCAAAGAATTTTTTGGGTTTTTTTTTCGAAAAAAAAAGGATATCGTCTCTTACTCCTTTCCTGAATTTAAACACTGAAGGAGTTTTGTAATCCTGAGCTCAGGAATTCTTCTACGAACATTTACGTACCGTGAGTACTATTGTCATAACTCTTTTGTGTTGAGTATGACATTTAAATTTGACTGGTGTTCGGTTCGGAAAGTCTTCCAATTATTTTAATTTCTGCCGAACCATTACATGTGCACATATTGGATAGTGCCTGTTACTACTTAAATAGAAAATTGATGTTCTGATGTGACCTGGTTAAACTAATACTTTGTCGTTTGGCTGAAAGCAACGGCACTTCATCATTTTCTTAAAGTAACGGTACCTGTGTGCATTCTTTGAATCGGTTGAACGTTCTGGAGCGAGAGGCATTTTCTGGCTGTGAGACTCTTCGTCTTCCTCTGCGAGTGTTGTGACGTCTCCTTCGGAACTTCGACGCTGTGAAGTTCAACTCACGTCACGTTCAACGTCATCACGTGATCAAGGTCACGCAACGTGACTCCATTTTATTTCAGTGTCAGCTTCATTCACGTTCGTGAATTCACCGCATATACATCCTACTTCATTTGGAGTAACTGAAGATTTAAAGTCACTCGTACTGATTTTTTAACATTCAAGGTACTGTTCTAATTTTTTCTCACTGAATGCAAGATACAGTTTACCTTTCTGAAGAATTACTCCAGCGGTGATATGCACACCATTGCTGCATGCTCCTTTGAAAATTTCGGTGACATGCACACCTTATGAATTTATTGTCAATTTAATTGTTTTCATTCTGTATTTCTGCTCTATCATTAACGATTATTTTTTAGGTTACCTCTAATTGTTGAATTATTAAATGGCATCGCAAGGTGGGTTGAATATCCCTGTTCCATTTTTACCCCGACCTGGTGAACCATCAATTAAATTGTCAGATTGGAAAGTCTATTTTTTAAATTATATAGAGGCCTTAGAAGAAGAACAGGATGATGCTTTTTCTCAAAAGAGGAAAAAGAAAATGCTTTTACATAGTCTGGGGCCAGAAGGTAATAGAATTTTTAATCAAATGGAAAAAAAGGTTAGAGCTGATGACAACACTGTATTCCTAGATGCTCTGGAGGATTTAGACATACATTACCATCCTCCAGTTTGTGTAGGAATAAGCAGGTACAAATTTTTTAAGAGGAAACAAGGGAGGTCAGAGTCGGTTAAAGACTATGTTTCTTCTCTAAAGAAATTGGCCATTAATTGCGAGTTCAGTGCCCTTCATGAAAATTTTGTGAGGGACCAATTGGTAATGCATTGCAACAATACCTCTATCCAGGAAAAGCTCTGGACTTATGGAGACTCTCCACTTAATGACATTTTTGCAATTGCCAGAAAGGCAGAAATGTCTACGAGGTGTGCTAAAGTTGCCCTCAAAGACAGTGATAAAGATGATAGCCTAACTGTGAGTAAAGTATCTAGTAACTACAAAAAAAAGAACAGTTATAAATCCTCCTTCTCCTATAAAAAAAATACTAATCCTGGTCCATCTTCTAGGGATAAGAAGGAAAGCATTCCTAGTTGTTTCAGATGTGGGTTTAATGGACATGTCATTTTTGTAATAAAATTGGACATTTCTCTAAAGTTTGTAAATTTAAGTCTGGGAAAGATAAGAAAATAGTAAAGTGTATTGATGACTCTAATGAACCAAATACTGAAAATGATGATGCATCTAGTGATGATAGCATCTTTTGCATCCTCGACTTTTGGGAAGACGATAATGCTATTTTGAACATAAATTGCAGATCTAAGAAACCTACGTGTAGCATCTTAATAGGGGTGTTTTAATTAGCATTGTACCTGATTCTGGCTCCCCTTATACGATTGTTAACCGTGATATTTGGAAGAAGTTATTTGCACATGTTTTTAAAAAGGAGTTACTTCCACCTGACATTAAGCCTGTTACATTTACTGGTGAAAAAAATCCCATGGTGGGGTTTGTTGAAGAGATTTTTGAATTTCAAGGGCGGAAGTGTTTGGGCAAGTTATATGTTGCTGAAGTTGGTCCATCCATTCTTGGCTGGATTGATCAAGGTGCATTAGGCATCATCCTAAATGCAAGGAATGATGTTCAGGTTTTGATCCTTGAGGAAGACAACAAAGAATTCCTGACAGATTAACCCTACGATTTCACAAAGATTTTTCAGGGGAAATCGGGAAATTGATTGGCTTTACTCATAAAATTATTTTGAAGGATGGCGCCAAACCAGTGTGCCATAAAGCAAGGAATATCCCTTTAAGCATCAGATGTGATGTCATGAAAGATTTGGACATCTTGGAAAAGAAGGGAGTCGTTGAGCCAATAGAAAGCTCTGAATGGTTGGCGCCATTGGTCGTCGCGAGGAAACCTGACGGCCGTCTCCGCTTATGCATAGATTTAAGAGACCTAAATAAAAACATTGTAATTGATAAATTTCCTCTCCCCAGGATCGATGAACTTTTAGCACAAAGCTGCGGTGTCAAATGGTTCTCTTCTATAGACTTGGTATCAGCTTACCATCAAATTCCCTTGCACGAGTCTAGTAAACAGCTTACAGCATTCATAACTCCCTTTGGATGTTATCAGTTCATAAGAATGCCGGTTGGACTGGCTTCGGCAGCTGCCATTTTTCAACGCCTTATGCATAAGTTGTTCAAGGGCATGGAATACGTGACTTACTTAGGATGATATACTGGTAATGAGCAAAGCCAGAGTTGACCATGACAAGAGACTGTTTTCTGTTTTGAAAATACTTGAATGTAATGGTTTAACAGCAGAGTCAAAAAAGTGCAAATTTGGTATGAACTCTTTGACCTATTTAGGACATGAAGTGGGTGAAAAAGGTATTTTCCCAAAAAAGAAGTTGGTTGAAGCAATCGAAAATGCTCCTATTCCCTGTTGTAAAGATGATCTTAGGTCATTTCTAGGGATGGTTGAGTTTTACTCAAAATTCGTGAAGGGTTTTGCTGACAAAACTTTTAATCTTAGACAATTACTTAAATTAAGAGCGGAGTTTGTTTGGAATGATATTTTACAAAATGACTTTGACAATATAAGAAAAGAAATTGGTAATGCATTTCCCCTCCAGGCATTTGATCACACCCTGCACAACATAATCACTACCGATGCGAGTGGTAAAGGATTGGGTGCTGTCTTTTCACAGTCTAACAGGGATGGATTTGAAATCACAATTGCTTTTGCATCCAGATCTTTAACCACTCTTGAAAGGAAGTTCTCAGTTATTGAGAAAGAGATGCTAGCTGTTGTGTGGGGTATCGGAAAGTTTAGACAGTTTGTCTGGGGCACTAGATTCACATTACGAACCGATCAGAAGCCCCTATTACAAATTCTTACCTCAGAGGGAATGTTGAAGTCCACTCCGAGACTTGCACGAATGAATCTTAAGTTACTGGGATATGTGTATGATGTTGAATATATTCCTGGCAAAAGGAACATAGTTGCAGATTATTTAAGTCGTTCTCCCTTACCAGGTTATGACGATTCTTATGATTCTTTTGAGTCTAATGAAGTTGCCGTTATCCACGAAGACAATGACCAGCGATTAGTGGCTATTTCTAAAAAAGACTGGAAAGCGTGCTGTGATAATGATGAGATCTTGAACTCTGTTCGTAACTTTGTCATCAGTGGATGGCCACATAAATCGAATTTGAGGGAGGAATTGAGACCATTTTGGGAAGTCAAAGATGAACTTAGTATAGATGATGCTGACCACCTGTGTAGAGGTGAGAGAGTTATTGTCCCTTGTTCCTTGAGAGGTAAAATTCGATCCATTAATCATGAAGGTCACCTGGGTATCATGAAATTGAAGTCAAGAGTAAAATTATTGTACTGGTGGCCTGGATTGGATAAGGAGATTGAGAGATTTATCCAAAAGTGTGATACTTGTGCTAATTTAAGCCTACTCTTGGATTTAGACAAATTCCTATTTACCCGTGGGAAGATTCAAGCATGGATTGGTTGGGTCCGGTTGAAAATAGTGAAGGCAGTATTAAACATATCCTAGTTGTGATTGACAATTACTCTAGATGGCCTGAAGTTGAAATATCTGAGAAGTTTGATGCTAAAGTTGTTGTCGCTTTTCTTCGCAAGTTGTTTCTGCAAGAAGGTGTTCCGAGGAACATTTTAACTGAGAATGGTCCACAATTTAGATCTGAGTTTTTTTTGAAGTTCTTAAGTAGGAATGGTATTACCCCTAAAAAGACACCTGTCTACCATCCTGCGGGTAACGGCATTGTTGAGAGATTCAACAGGGTAATCATGGGGAGTATTCAGGCCTCTATTCGTGCTGATAAGGATTGGGAAAAGGAGTTACTAGAAACCATTTGGGCCTATAGAAGCACCCCTACTAGTACCAATTACAGCCCTTTCAGGATCCTTAGAGGTAGGGAGCCATTCACTAAAGATAATGTCACTTGGAATTCCAAGAAGATTTGTGGGAAGTTGTCTCCTGCTTTAGTCCGTTCTAAACTAAGGAAGATTCAAGATTCACACATTAGCGATTTTGGTAAGAAAAATTTCACTAAAGAGGCTGAACTCAGTGTGGGGGATTGGGTCAGAATTACACTTGACACTAAGGTTAAGAAGGGTCAAAGTAAATTTTCTGATCCTTTGCAGGTTGTGGAGTTATTCTCGAAGTCTGCCATGTTGAGTGACAACCAAGTTTGGCATCACAACAGGTTGGCAAAATGTAAAGGGAACTTTTCTTGTTCCAAAACTGACACTAATCCGGTACCCTCTTTTGAATGGATGTGGGATGATGTTATGCAAGGTGGTATTTCTGGGAATGAAGTTGTTAGAGCTTCTACTAGTGATATGTCGGCATCTTCTCCGCAGTTGTCTGGTTCGTCTCCTTCTCAGTTGCCGTCTCCTAACTTGCCCGCACTGGTGCACTCCTCATCTGCTAGCAACCAGAATACCACACGCACTGGTAGGCAAATTAAAATTCCTGCTCGTTTCAGGAGCTATGTAATTTAACTTATTTTGTCTTTGCAGTGTTGCTCTTCTTTCAGTTTTGGTTTTGGGAAGAAGGGAAGTGGGTTATATTAGTTACTCTTACCTTGTCACCTCATTGCATAGTTATTACTCTTACCTTGTCACCTCATTGCATAGTTATGTTGCAATGTGTTTTACATTGTTATTTTGCAATTTGTTTGTCTCATTGCAATGTTATTTCACATAATTATTATTATGAAGTTTTAATGTTCCTTTGTTTTCTGTTAATGTAAAGAAGGAAGATGTGGTGTTGTGTTCGTGGTGCATTCTTTGGTTGCCATAGTATCAGATGATGCACCGCATCCACACTCCAGAATGTAAAGGAAACTGCTGTTGGTGTACGGTACCTGACTGGAAAGGACGGACCTGCTTGCTCTCCAATAAACTCTTCTATTTAATACAGATACCGGGTTCCTCATTCATTACACAGAGGCCAGTTGGCTGACCTCCTGTTAAGCTACAGGTGCTGCAAGAATCCCTCCTTTTTGAAGAGCCCTGCTGCCCATTCCAACTCCACCTGCCCTGAACCCAGCTGCAGTGCGACTTGATCCCAAAGTGTGTCCTAGAGTCCCTAATGTTCTGGGGCCCTTGCTTAAGTGCCAGAGTGTACTCTTCCAGCCTAACCCCAAAAACTCAGGCTTAGAAGCGTTTTCCTAGATTTTTGCCTGGAGAACTTACAGAAGACTTGGATCAACCTGCCAATTCTATCTGACGAAGATGCATTACCACTGGGCTAAAATTCAGGCTGTTCCCTCTTGGAATATTTCCTCAGCAGCAAACCCATTTCAGAGGGATGTCGTGCAGAAGGTATCTGGCCTCTTAGAGCCCTCTTTATCTCCAGATTGCAGCTTTGCACTGCTGGAAGAATCCAAGCAGAAAAAATATCACTAAGTCTGAAGGTAGAAATATTCACTCAGAGAAGCTGCCAAAAGTATACAGTTGTCAGGGACCTTCCTTGCGCACAAATTTATAATTTGGCCCTCTCGGAGATTTCCGGCCAAATATTGACTGCTTTACCAGGACTTCATCCTTTGTCATTGAACCCATATCAGCCACAGCTTGCTGCCTTGCCCCGCTAAGGACTTTTGACTTCCATTTCAGAGACTTAGTAAGAAAGAAGACTTTGACCCTGTCTTGTGTGACCAGTTGCCCGTGATTGGGGCTGTATGCTTTTCGGCTCTCAAAAATACCACTGTTTTGGTAATGATAAATGCTTATAGAACAACAGAGGGGGACCAAAAAGGACGATATTTATAGGGGTCCAATGTACTTGTCCTCTAAACTAGTAAACACTGAATGTACAGAGTTCCCCGAAACTTAGTGTTAGTATGGCCTAGCAGTCTCTCTCTCAGGAAAAAAGAAGTCGAAGTGAAAAATAGTGAACAGGGACCCGCGAGAGTCCCTAGTCGGAACTAGGAAACCTCATACAACTGGGTAGCTGAATGATTGTATTTTCATCCCGCACGGTAGTTGTCTGGCCTCATCACCGGCTTCCTGCTCCAACATCAAGCCGGCGCTGCAATGCCTGATGGGTAGCACTGTGTGCTACTCTTTTGTGGAGATCTTTTGTTCCTTGCCGTGTTCGGTTGTGTATGAGGGACCCAGGGAAATGAAGTAGTGAGCGTGAAAAAGTGTATATTAAAAAAGGTAGTTTACTCCACTAAGAAGACTTTATTAGTGTGGCTAACTGCCTTAATAAAATAGTGAAGGAGGGGTACCGGGACCAAGAAGTCAATGTATTCTGGTCTCGTTCAACCCTCACAAGTGGTCAACATGTTTCATGCCCTATGGGCAATTCTTCAGGACCTCGTCGTGCTCATAAACCAGTGAAAGGGCCCAATTGGGGCGTTTACAGTGTATGTAGTATACAACCTGAGGGGTAACAAAACACACCAGGGCAGGTCAGTGGTCCTGTGAGGACATCACCCTGGAAAAAATAATAAGAAAAACACACACACACAGGTGTTCATTATATACATTGAATCACACGCTGCTTACTGGGTTACAGCATGCCACCCTACATAAACCATCTACCATGTCATAGCATTCCATATAACTTGATCTTTTAGTATGGTCGTAAGGGAGAAAGAAAGAGAGAGAGAGACACACACTCAAATGGCCCAACACATTGTTACTGATGATTGGTATATCAATGCCTTGAATTTAACTAGAAAATTAGTGGTCTAAAAATAGGTAATCTAATGGTGATTCCTATGGTGAGTTATATAAATAAAATGAAGGAAGAGCAACAATATGCGTATACTTATGGGGTGAAGGCAGGGTTCATATTAGGATTCATGGGAGTTTAAATCGTTGAATCTTACCCTCGCATTCTTAGGAATCGCCTCGCAGTCTGCTCAGGTGGCTCCCATGCCGCTGGGTAAATACCTGTCAGAAGGAGGAGGGGGAAGAGGGGAAGGAATGAGTTACCCCCTTAAAAATATATGCCAAATGATTGACGCAGCCAATAATGTGCATCTAAATCTCGAGGAAACTGGGGCCATTTCCCCCCACCCGCTCGCTGGTTGCCTAAACCTACCCATTTTACCATTGCTCTCAAAGATGCCTGTAGCGATAAAAATTCAAAATTCAGCCCATTGCAGTCGTCGGCAACTGCGACCAAGCAGAGAACTGACTTCGTAGTTTCACAGGCATCACGCGGAGCCGAGGTATTGGTACACCTCCAAACAGCGCCTCTCTGTGAGACACGGGCAACTGAGTCCTTCACCCCATAAGTATACGCATATTGTTGCTCTTCCTTCATTTTATTTATATAACTCACCATAGGAATCACCATTAGATTACCTATTTTTAGACCACTAATTTTCTAGTTAAATTCAAGGCATTGATATACCAATCATCAGTAACAATGTGTTGGGCCATTTGAGTGTGTGTCTCTCTCTCTCTTTCTTTCTCCCTTACGACCATACTAAAAGATCAAGTTATATGGAATGCTATGACATGGTAGATGGTTTATGTAGGGTGGCATGCTGTAACCCAGTAAGCAGCGTGTGATTCAATGTATATAATGAACACCTGTGTGTGTGTGTTTTTCTTATTATTTTTTCCAGGGTGATGTCCTCACAGGACCACTGACCTGCCCTGGTGTGTTTTGTTACCCCTCAGGTTGTATACTACATACACTATGAACGCCCCAATTGGGCCCTTTCACTGGTTTATGAGCACGACGAGGTCCTGAAGAATTGCCCATAGGGCATGAAACATGTTGACCACTTGTGAGGGTTGAACGAGACGAGAATACATTGACTTCTTGGTCCCGGTACCCCTCCTTCACTATTTTATTAAGGCAGTTAGCCACACTAATAAAGTCTTCTTAGTGGACTAAACTACCTTTTTTAATATACACTTTTTCACGCTCACTACTTCATTTCCCTGGGTCCCTCATACACAACCGAACACGGCAAGGAACAAAAGATCTCCACAAAAGAGTAGCACACAGTGCTACCCGTCAGGCATTGCAGCGCCGGCTTGACGTTGGAGCAGGAAGCCGGTGATGAGGCCAGACAACTACCGTGCGGGATGAAAATACAATCATTCAGCTACCCAGTTGTATGAGGTTTCCTAGTTCCGACAAGGGACTTTCGCGGGTCCCTGTTCACTATTTTTCACTTCGACTTCTTTTTTCCTGAGAGAGAGACTGCTAGGCCATACTAACACTAAGTTTCGGGGAACTCTGTACATTCAGTGTTTACTAATGATAAATGCTTCACACCTTTCTTCTAAGTTAAGCCTGTCAGCTCTGTGCTGAAGGTACCTAGGGTAGAGGTCATGTTTAAATTATTGAAACCTGACTGGACTTAGTGCAGAATTGTGACATTCTTAATAGGTAAGGACTAACATCCCCTCCAACTAATAATCCACATTCTCTCAACAACATTTTACTGTTTTTCCAACCTCAACACTGCCTTTGTACTCAGAGGTCTTACCTCTGGTTAGCCTGTGCTCTAGCCATATCAGAAAGGCCCTGAATGGTCCTAGTCTGTGCATTTTGTTCTGTGGGCTCAAACGCTACTTGTCCCTGTGAAGAGAGAAAGTGGCTTGCCCCCTTTTTGTCATCAATATCTGTCACCTGAAGAGTAGAACCATAAAACAGATGTTCCTAGGACCACTGCTGCTGACCTAGAGCACCAGGTTCCACAGTCATGAACCATAAACATCAGAAGAGACTGACCAGACCTAACCCTAAGCTTGGAGGCTCTTCCTGATTTCATTATTCAAATATAATTGGTTCTTCGTAGGACTTTAAAATAGGAGTCATATATTTAGGTCATTATCTCAGGAGTATTTTTATGTTGCATGTTATTACATCATGAGTACTTCACATTGTAAGATTCTAAAAATATATATGTCGAGATAGATATATAAATATATATAAATATATATAACTATGTCTATCTATCTATATTATTTATTTATATATATTTATGTATTCGCTGAATGAAAACCCACAGGTTCCAGGGACGTTAAAGTTAGACGCATGTTTCACTTGTACAAAACCAGTGAAATTCAACCATTATAGTTAGTGAGCTAACTATAACTCGAGCCCCCACTGCACTGTTTATTACCTCACATATTACATCAGTCATTACTTGATCAGTGACATCATTGATGACATCTCAAATGTCATCACGGATGACATCACTGTTGGCATCATTCAGTGACTGTGAGTGTTTTTTTAAAAGTGTATGTGTGTTAAATATACATACCAAGGTGTATTGATGAATCAGCGTGTGTATAAGTGTCTGCTTGGATGATTCAGTGGGTTACTGACTGACTGTATAAGTGAGTGATTATGTGTGTCAGTGAATGTACATGTGAGTGTCTGGTTGTGTGAATGTCTGTATCAGTCTGTCAGTTGATATCAAAATGGCTGCATGGCCGTGTGAGTGAGTATGTGATTTTCTGTATGGGTGAGTGATTGGTTGTCTGAGTACCTCTTTGGGTGTGTGAGTGTCTGTGTTGGTGAGTGACTGTCTGTATGGATGAGTGAGTGGGTGAGTCAGTGGATGTATGGGTTAGACAGTGCATGTGTAAGGGACTGTATAAGTGAGTTAGTATGTGCATGGCTGTGTCAATTAGTGAGCCCATGTGCCAGTGGTATATGCGTGAGTAAGAGGGTTTGTGAATGGCAGTATAGGTGAGTGATGGGTTATGTGAGTGACTGTATGGGTGAGTGAGTGAATGTGAGAGTATCTGCATGGGTGAGTGTGTACTTGCATCAGTGACTGTATTGGTGAGTGAGTACATGTTAGTATCTATACGAGTATGTGAGTGTGTGTAACTGTATGGGTGAGTAAGTGGCTATGTAATTGACTGTATGGGTGAGTGAGTAAGTGTGTGAGTAGCTCTATGGGTGATTGACTCAGTGTGTGAGTGGCTGTTTGGATGTATGAGTGGATATGTCAATGGCTGTATTAGTGAGTGAGTGGGTGTATGAGTGGCTCAATGGGTGAGTTAGTGGATATGTTTTGATTACATCTTCTTCACTTGCAATGACGAAGACAACTTTTTGGGAAAGGAAGGGAGTACCATGATCCAAACACATTTGCCTGGCTCACTGACAGTCAGATATCTCGAGTTAAAACTTACATCTCTACCTTCATGAAAGCCCTCCACCTAAAATTTAGGATGGGCACACTTCCTCTCACATTGTATACTGTTAAATGGAGAGGCCCTGTGTGTGTGTGGGGGGGGGAGTAATAAACCATGCCTAGCTTGTTCTAAGCTGGAGGAATCTGATGAACATCTTTTGTTTTTTGTCCTAAGTACATTAGGCAGTGTAAACATTGAATGGTTCCACTTTGTTGTGCTTTGGGTATATGCCAATCATGGGTAGCACTGATACTACACCACATATAGTTTTCTCAGCTGCAAAATATCTTGAAATTGTTTGGCTCATCCGGTCTAAGATTTTACACCATTGACTTGAATGTATTCGGTTTTTTCAGGCTATTTTTTTACTTTTTTTTTCTACCTACAATCCATTCAAGGATGCTTGTTAACCGTACTTTAAAGAGTCTGCGATTTAGGTGAATGGTGTTTCTCAATTCACTTAACCCTGTGATCCTGTTATACTATACAGATACATTTATTTATTTCAGATTTTTATCCATTACTGTTTACCAAGACCTCTCATGCTGAATTTTTCAGCAAACAGATGATCCGTGCTGCCATCTAGGCAATATAAGGATCAGTTTCAAGCAACTTTAGGCGAGTTTTGCACGACCATAAAAAACAGTTTAGATAACACAGGAGGCATGGCTTTTAATAAACTCAAGAATCACTATGCAGGTTGCCTCTACTCATGTCCTGATCAAGGGCCACCCAGATGGTTCTAAGTAACAACAATATTTTGGGTAAAAATGTTGAGGATCTCAATATATGCATGTACTGATTCAAAGCCCTGCATGGCCATTAAGAAGAATGACCTGTTTGTCCTTGATACTTGGGAATTTAACACCATAATATTCTAGACAGGCAACACACCGGCTGTTGTAGCACTCCGATTTTATCTTGTATCATATGTTCTCAGTCACTAGGCTCTCATTTGCCACAAGCTTTTTTTTCCACTTTTGCACTAGTGGAGCAACCTACAGTATGTTGTACATATAGATTCTAAATGTACTTATTCCATTATATGCCCAATCTCTGGTTGTGTTTCTCTTGAATACTTGTTTTCCTTTTCTAAAAAGTAACATTTTTGGTTTTCAAAGTATCATTTATTTTATTTTGATTTTCACCGTCTGGACCATTTGTCTACTGTACTGCACATGCCAGGGGCAGCTTATAGTGGGAGGGCTACTCACAACCTTGTAATCCTCCGGATCTCGTAGCAGCTGCTGGTCAAAAGGTACAGAGGTGTAAGTGCGTGGGTATTACCAGGCCCATAACCCATACAACGTTGTTCATTAATCTGTCACTAGCAGCCTGTCCATACACAATAGTCATAGTGAATGTTCCTTCACTCTTCCCTGATGTGTCACAGTCATGTTCAGCTTAAAAATAAGGTAATATACTGGCTTCTCTCCAAAATCAACTTTTCACTTTCGGAGGTCCATAATATCTTGATGATCCATAGTGTTAATTGGGTTAGTCTTCACTAAGGATTCAGAGGGTGACTACATGGTAATTCAATATAGATACCTAAGTGTGACACAAGAACTTTTAGCCAAACACAATTCATTGCATGCTTCACTGGGTTCAATGAAGTTAGCACCCCTAGAGTCTTTCAATAGGCATTTACAGAACAATCACAGTTCAGTTAATCAATTTCCAAACGCTTTTTATCCTTATGTCCCTTTTTACACTCAGAATTGGTATGGCATTTTTGCTAGTCTTTCTAATGTTGACTGACAACCCATCATCATCAGTTCTAAATCATCCAGATGGGCTATCAGCCAAGCTTTCGGCTCAAGCTCCATCATTTTACATTAATAGATCAGCAGATAACCAAAGTAATAACCCTACTTTCGCAAACAGCAATCTTCTTTTTGGTAAAGTAAACTGGGCACCTAAACCATTGTACCAACTGTTCCTAATTCTATGACTTTAAATTGTAGTCCTCCTATTGGCTAGGAAAATTTAGTCATCAAAACTGTGGTTCCAATTGGTTCTAAGTCCATGTCTCTACTTGCGGCAGCACAAAATAATATTAAGGCCCCTGCTGAAATTTTAAAAGTGTAAGTGACATTGTGGGCTTCCCTAGCTTCCCTGACATTCGTTTTTTAGATCATAATAACCGGCATAAAACACTGCCTGTCCCTCATGAGTCCATTCCTATTATGACCGGTTTTCATTCATCCCCCTCACTCTTAAGACTAGTTGGCACTAAGTCTGGGCGGTGAACTCAGCTCCACTCGTGGAGTTTCCCCACTTCGCGTTATGCTGAGATCACGGAGTTCCAAGAAGCTCAGTTCCGCATAGCGGAGGAGAGTTTTTTTCCCTTGCTCGCATTCATCAATGTCAAGATGGCGAGCGTGAGCGAGGAAAATCCACCTCTCAGTGAGATTTTTCCTCGTTCGGGAACGTCAACATCAAGTTGGCAAACCCGAGTGTGGAAAATCAACCGCCCGGCAAGATTTCTCAATGTGGGCGGTCAGATTTCTCATTGCGAGTGGTTGTGTATGCTCGCGACCGCTCGTGTTGATAAACCGTCTGTTCGCATTGAGAAAGCTGCCGCTTGAGTTAAAATATACTTGAGAGGCAGAAAGGAAGCAGTGCCCACTTGCACTGTGCATGGTGCCGTTTGCGATGATTGCACAGTGCTGACAAGCACCTGCCACTGAAAATCATTGCAAACTGCATTTATCTAAAGAAAATCCACCACTTGCGGAGTTCCACGTAGCGCCTTCAGTGGTTGTTTTTGCACTGTGGGTGATCCAGCAGCTTACTAGCAATAGGTA
Organism: Lissotriton helveticus; assembly: GCF_964261635.1. Classification (NCBI taxonomy): domain Eukaryota; kingdom Metazoa; phylum Chordata; class Amphibia; order Caudata; family Salamandridae; genus Lissotriton; species Lissotriton helveticus. The sequence continues at coordinate 948,638,202 of NC_136068.1, forward strand.
ATCCAACACCATATACTCATCTGGGCCCATACACACATTCCCAACAACCTGGCAATAACTGCTGGGGTCATGTTTTTATGAATTTCTGACCATATCAAGATTAGTTACCTCTGGTTCTGAACTAATCTTTCACTGATCAAATTGTTCTTTTCTCTGGTCGATGGACCATTAGCTGAACTAGTTGATGGTGAAATGACATAAATCAACTTACTTGCAAATATTAAATGATCACAGAGTCGGAAGTATTTTAAATCTTTATGTAAGAATAATTTCATGTGAATCACTTACAAAGTACAGACAGTCTCCATCTATTCATTAGGAAGAAAGATTCAATAAATCAATTATCAAATGTGTTCATGTAAACTATGCAATGACTATGCATGGAAAGGAGAGGATAGAGAGAAAAGGACATAAGCACATTAACTGACATATAATTAGAGTTACCAAGTATGGTGTGTAAATTAACCCCCTGGCCAGGGAGCTGGAAAGGGTCTACAAGAAAAGATCTGGAGACCAAGGCTTCAGGACAGGAATCAGGACAGGACAGATGACCTCTCTATCACCGAAGCTTGCGTAGCACCCCTCTCTGACACTCTCTTCCTCCTCGAGATTCTTCTGCGATCTTCTTCTAAATTAATTAGCTTAAGGTATATAGTTCTGCAGTTTGATTCTTTTTCAGCATCTCTTGTCACTCCAACAGCATCCTGAGCTCTGCAGAATTCAGCATCGACGTTACACTAACTAACTAAAAACAACCTCAATTATACTCTTCTGTGTTCATGTACCTCCCATTCATGTTTCAAATTTACAAAAATACTAACTGTGATTGGACAGGCAAGGGGAGGTGATAATCACACCATGCTTTATTTTCAAGATAGTCTTTTGATTATTTGTTCTGAATCCCACCCCTTTATTTGTTATTCACAGGTCTTTATTCCCACCCATATTCCGATCTTCAGTGTCACAAATTGTAAATGTTCATGGGTTCCCATCCGTGTCAGTAGACTGTTGTTCCGTTTCCCAGGATATGTATCCTCTTATGTCCTTGGACGGTGTTCAAGTGTCACATAGCTTCTTCTGGCTCAAGTGTACTATGCATGTGCAGCAATCAGGAGGGAACAGACTTTGGTTCCCGTAAAAGGCCCATTTATACGTACTTTTGAAAGAGTCAAAAAGACAAATGTTAAAATAAAAAATAAATGGTTTCACTGTATACCACCTATCTCTATTCTAACCCCATTTACTTATTAATGTTTTCGTCACGTTAGCATTAGCAAAATAACTTGTTTTAGTTTTTAGCAAAGCAGATGCCAAGCATGTGAGTTTCAAAGCAGCTAATTTGTCAGCAACTGCGCAAGTGCAAGAAGTTCCCTCCAAACGACAGAATGCAATACTACATAGATGCAGTAGATGCACGCACACTAAAACTTTTTCCCAGTTAGCGGCCATTTTAGAATCTCACTCGAGTTACTTATTAGTAAACCACATAGGCAAGCGTCTTCTTCTTTAGTGTCGTCTGTTATGTATATTAGTTTTCACAATTACAAGGTTAATTTGAGGGTAAAAGTTACGTGAGAGGTTTGCGTCCGAGCAAGTCTCTTTTCTACGAGTCCTTATTCCATATTGGATATCTGTGAACTCCGGCCAGGCTTAATTGTCACCCTGCCGACCTCATTCTAGTTATTTCATGGAAGTGGCTGATGTGAGGAAAAAATTATTATTAGGCCTGGGTGAAACAGGTGTAGTGGCTCTATCCGTATTTCCACTGAGTTTCAAAAAAACTCAGTGGAAATGCACTACGCTCCATTACGTTCCCTGCCCCATCCCAAATTCTTTAAAAATAAAAAAAGAAGCCACTTAAGAAGCCACCTCCCATGCCTGGCTGCTCTCCCTCCTCCTCGTGTCCTTCTGTAACTAAAAAAACACTACGTTGTACGTCTCTCTGCAAAGTTCCACCAGTGGCGGTGTGCAGAGCAAACTGCTGTTCGTGCTGATCTTCCTGACACTCAAGTAGAAATTCTGCCAGAGCAGCAGCTCATGCTCACCAACTTACCACTGACAAAGGAAAGCCAAGAAATTACTCTGCTGCCCTATGCAGAGCTGAGGTTTCTTCACTTTGTGAGCTCCGCGGAGTGCAGAAAACTCCGCAAACAGAGCAGAGTTTACCGCCCAGGCCTAGAGTCGACCCGTTGTATATTTTATCCTGCACTTAAGTCATTTTATATACAATGTTTAGGTATTAGGCACATCATTTTATTAACATCTTCAAGGCAAGCAATTTTCTAGCCAATATAACATGCTGCCTATATCATAGTTCTTAGTCAATGCTTGTCTACTAATGCCTATAATTATACATTGGTTTCTATGACTATCTAAGAAATTACTAGACTTGTTTGGTCCTTCTGCTATATATTTTTGTTGAATTTTTTATGTTTTGTTTTAATTTGTTTTATTATTATTATTGTTCTAATTTTTGTGATTTTGTGAATTTGTTGTATGTATTTATTGATTGCCTGCTAACGCATTGCTAATTGTATTTGCTTTTGTGGCCTTCTGGCCGAATAAACTTATGTTGACCAGGTGTTAATAGAAAGCTTTCTTCAAGGAGATTTGTGGCACAATGGTTATGTAACCACTAGATGCTATCATCTCAAGCCTACTGATTTCATCCACGTTGGAAGGATGAAATGTTCTTTCAGCACATTGGAATTGAACTCTGCGACCCTCTATCTATAAATAGACTGCTGCCAGAAGATGTACTTCAGACCTGCCTTCCTAGCTAACAAGAATTCATCAGGGTGGCTTTACCCAGAACACGAGTTGTGTCAGACTGTTTGCCTCCCTGTGCATCTGCACCTCGAGCCAGAAATGCTAGACAAATTGAACATGGTGTAATAATTGATTTAAGAACTCTGTAACAACTGGCAGCGCCCCCTCCCACCCCACCTTCCACACACACACACACACACACACCCCAACACCGTCTGTCTTGTTAATGGAAGTGACACAACACCTTCCTGTTGATCATGAGACATATATATGTGTCACAAGCTATTCAGAGTAAAGCTCAGCAGCAGTGACACATAATGGAAAAGAGTTGCTGCCACGCATATACTTGGCGCGCGCCGCCATCCTGTGCAGAAGGCAGACCAGCCGAGCGGGTCACGTGAATTTACAAAGAATGTTCTGGATTCGGAAGCCTCCGCACATTGTTACTTTGATCACAGACTATCCTGCCAGAAATTGTACCTTTCATGCTGATTGCTTGTGCGGGTGTAAGCAAATTCCTTTCTCTTTCTCCGAGCCACTGAAATTCAACTCAGGAAGCTAAATTAATTGGTAATTGGCAGAAAAGGTGCCAAAAAATGACTGAGCTGATGTCAGCAGTTACTAATAATATTTATTGGAAGACAGTGCGTCTATGATTTATGCTTAGAACAAAGGGGTGCGACAGTCGCATCATTGGGGTCGTTTATAAATCGTTTTCATGCTCTCTAATAATGAGTCACTGATGAACATGTATTTATTAGACTTTTATATCGCACCATGTGCAGCCTTAATGGTCTGAACACACGCTACAGGCACCTGTAGGAGGAAACACTGAAAGCTAGATGGAAAGAGAGCCTTGCTCTTTCAGATTTAGGGGCAGAATGGTGGGTTTAGGCGAAAGACTGCTATTCCAGCCCTAATGAAGCTTAAAAGTGCTCTAAAGTGAGGTAGGAAAGATGATAACAGACTTGAAGAGAAGGAAGGAAGGGACAAGAAAGAGGGCATAGAAGAGGACATTTAGGTTGGAGTGGTCTTTTCCTAAATACTAATAGACTGGTAGTGCATTGAGGGCAGGGCACAAGTCCTAAAAAAGAAGTGGGGGGACGCTGACGTCACGACAGGAAGTGATGTCACGAAAGGTGGCTTCCACCATCAGACTCATTGCCTTCCCTAGCTCACCCCTTAGATGTGATTCATCAAAGAAGCCAGCGGGTGAGCAGGGTTCTGAATAAGCTCTGATCTCGCCCCGAGAGGCCAAAGAGTGAATGTGTGGCTCCATTTGCTCCAGTTGTCGAGCTCCCGGTAAAATAAGTGGGGCGATGCCATCCACCCACGTAGTACCCCGACTCGAGCCCTGATTGAGGGGGACTAGCCAATGTGAATTGAATTGAATTTGTATTAATTGTTCAATTAATTAAAATTGTTACAGTAAAAATAGTCACTTGAAACAACCCCCCGCCCCTTTCCCTCCCATACAATGTCTTAATCCTTGGACCACTGATAGTCCCCTATCTCACTTATGCAAATTCTCAAAATTGATTACGATTATTTGCATGGTGGGAAAATGAATGTTAAAGCATAAAAGCCAGATTTGATGAGTTAATCTTTCATTAAACGAAGATTGTACCTCGTAAAACCATAAAACCTTGCAGGGACCCACCCTGCAGCCCCCTTCGGGGAATAAAGTGCACCATTCAGATAAATATGTATATTGGTTAGCCTATATATGACGTTCGAAAAGGGGTCCTAGGGCTAGATTAACGACCCAAACAGACACATGCCCTGGTAACACTATAAAAACGAAAAGGGTGTATTGGTTAGCCTGTCACGGGGATAGCATCAGATTGTAACGCCTCATTAATAGCAGTTCTGATTGAGTGCTTACATTTCCCCAGTCTTGCTAGGCTCCTTGTCGTAGATTAGGTGAAGCACAGGAACGAAGCCTCCCTGCAGGTCCTGACCCCCTTTGTAATTAGTAGCAGGCATAGAAGGCGCCAGCGCTCGTTGTTCGGTTTAGTGCAGCAGCACTGGAAGTGAAGAAAAGATTCTTTGAGGTAGGAACATGGCCTGCATGCAGCATTTTCCCCTTGGGCCCAAGTTGGGTTCAAATCTGTAATGCGTAACATGGTAAGTCAAATGTAGAGTATGTTCCTACGGATCTGTGCTGTCAAAGCCTCGTGTAAATAGGGTTGGGCCTTCCCCGGGATGTATGTTTTATCCAGTGACTCTGTGATCGAGCTAGGATGGAGGGCTTCAATATCTTTTTCAAATAATGTTTTCCGTACCTGCTCTTTCACCGTTTTTCTCCAAGCAGATAGAGGAATGTCATGTAGTTGTAGACGAACTGCATCTATCGCCAGGGTGAAAATGGCCTTGCCAAGGCTGGGGTACCAGGATGAGCCTACCGCCTCAAAAGCGAACCTCAGTTGATGTCTGAGTGAGTCTACTGGTGCCCTCAGGATCCTGATGTTGAGCTATATTAGATCCCCCAGGCATGCCAGATGCGGCCTCCCAATGCCGAGCTCCAGTCTCAGGTTTGATTTTCTAGCTTGCCACAGTTGGAGCATCATTGATTTATATGCCTTGGACTGGGTAGCAATTAAGAACCTATCCAATGCTGCTCGGATAGCCAAATGGCCAGAACAGATGGCCGGTATCAATTTTGCTTTTAGCACTCTCAGTATTGGCTCGGCAGAGGGACTTAACAGATGATGGCTCAGTTGTTTCAATAAACGGATAACGTAGTTGGCCTTAGTGCTAAAAAAAAATCGGTGGGTGTTTGGGTTAGCCCTTTTTGAAAACCAGACCCCAAGGTAGTTGTAGGCTGTCACTGTACCAATATGCTGTTCTCCCAGATGCCAGTGGGCTTGCCATTTGGGTTGATGTTTCTGAAACAGAACTACCTTGGTCTTACCCTGATTAACCAGTAGGTGATTGTCCTGGTTAAAGTGCTCCATTATTACTATATTATCCGCATATTGCAGGACCGGGAGTCTCACACTACCCAGCCTTGGTAATACTAAGCTGGCACCTTACAGAGCGGCACCCAGGTCTGCAGAGTAGGGATTAAAGAGGAGAGGGGCCAATACGCTGCCCTGTTTGAGCCCATTTTCCTTTGGAATTTTGGAGGTCAGTGTATTGGGGCTTGTTTTAACCCGAACCCAAGTACCTTCATAAAGGGATGTTATTGCCTTTAACAATTTGGGTGGAGTCCCCCAGGTAGGTAATTTCCCCCACATTCTTCTGCCGTCCACCTTACCAAAAGCGGTGCTATAATCAATAAAGCAACAGAACAATGGAGGACTCTTCTTTGTGATCACCTGTGTTGATAAATAGGACAACGCTATAATGTTGTCCATGGTAGAGGAGTGTAACCTAAAACCTGAATGATAAAAAGGAATAATACCTTTTTCCTGTGCCCATGACTCCAGGTCCTAAAGAAAACAATGGTTCTGTTGGGGCGATCAACTAATTTGCACTAGGTACTTAGTACATTAAAGGCAATATGCTTTAGTTATATAACATAGTAACACACCAAGAAAAAACAACCAATTTATGTCAAAGGGTGAATTTCTTTACCTTATAATTGTATGTATGCAAATCAATGAAAAAGAGTGAAGAAGGCTGTCTGTGTATATATTTACATGCAAACAATATTTAAAATGAAAGTCCACAACTAATTGCATAAAACCGAATGGAAGATATCATTTTCTTTTCTGGTCAGGGAATTGCGTGGACTAATTAAGAAAACAACGTCGACGTAGTTCTATATTCCGCACTTCCAACTTTGCAGCAATATTCAAGGAGGTGTCAGTCGACACCTCCAACTCACATCCATAGATTTGCGTCTCACAACTAAGCAAATACGGACGAACGAGGACGTCTCTCCAAAATCTCCCCAATCACTTGATCGCCTTTGAGGCCCAGCCATAATCATTACCACCGGCTGGTGAAGAAAAGCTCTTAATGACTTAAACAGAACCACAATCTATGGATGTGAGTTGGAGGTGTCGGCTGACACCTCCTTGAATATTGCTGCAAAGTTGGAAGTGCGAATATAGAACTTCAAATTGTTCGGCTGCCACCCTCCCCCTTGTCCTGATGAAGACCCGCCTTTGATGCTTATTAATATGCACTACCATTAAGGGTCGAAATGTCAACATTGTTGTCTTAATGGTTATATGTCGTTACCACGAATTCCGTTGCAACGCATGCCTTTTCCACGCATGCGTTACCACGGAATTCGTTTTCCCCTCATCTTCTTTGCCACGTCGTTCTTACGTCATAAAGAGGAAGCGGAAGTTTATTCCGCTTCCTCTCTTATGACACTGTTTTTTTCGGCACGGCGGGATCGTTTTTTTATGGGGGGGGAGACCCCCCCCAACCCCCCTATTTAATCCTTCGTTTTTTTTTTTCGTGGTAAATACGATCGTTGAAGGCATACGCGTTGGAAAGACGTTTACGTGGTAAGTGCCTCGTTGTAAACGTTACGCGTAGTACTGCCTTCGTTGTTAATGATGTTTCCCGTCTTAATTAGGTCGAGAAGGGTGACAAGCCTATAGTTTGAAGGTTTGGAGTGGTCGCTTTTCTTGAAAAGCCTATGTGAGAGGTAATGTGTCTGGAAAGGAGCAAAACTGCTCCTATGCCAGCCACCAGGGAATGTAGAGCATGTTAAATACTATTTGCAATAGATGGGTGTGCGTTAATTATCAGAATACATGTAAGGTATGCATGCTTTAGTGAAATTCATGGCCTCGGAAAGAAAATCAGGGCTTCATTTCTGCCTGTGGTTGTAAGAGGTGAACAGTGCCACCCATTGTTTGATAACCAGGACTTATTTTTCACCCTTAGATATTAATCCAAGAGAGTGAGAAAGGCACAAAAACAGAGAAGGAAAGAGGAAGCAAAAAAATAGGAAAATAGTGTCAAAGGTAGGAATCAGGATGAAAAAGAGTGAAATAAAGAGACAAAGTGAGGGTGGTGGAAGAAAGAGCCATGAGGTGGAATCTAGACTAGACCGCAGCCTTCAGCAGTGCCTGCAGTGGGCTTCTAAGAAAAACTCTGTTCTACTGCACCTTTTTTTTAGATCTGGCATTCTCCAAAAACCTTTGAATGTTTCCAAATGTATGTATACAAAATATTTACAGGTGCAAACTGTCTTCATCGACGGGTCCCGTGTTATGTCATAAACATTTTTTTTCCATAATCTACAGTATTCAGTGTGGAGCAACGAGTGAGCCCACTTCAGGCATCGCCTAACTTCACTGTGAGTGTTGGCACTCTGCTTTTTCATATGGAACACATCAACACAGAAAGTAAGTGCCCTCTTTGCCAAGGACCACTATGGTAATGTATGTTTTTGAGAAAAAAATAATATTACTTTTAGCAAGTGTTTATTTTTTATCTTGGTGGAAGCCTGGCAGATCAACCAACAATAAAGTTTAACAACAATGTGTGAAAACAAAGCAAGCATTGACAAAGCCAAAAGACTGACAGACAACACCAGAACTATTGTCTTTGCTAATGCTTGTTTTACAAATTAAGTACTGACAAGGCCTTAATAATTGGGGTAGATGTCACATACCTAAGAATTTCTAAAGGAACCTTTCAGGGAACCACACATTCAGCTCTGCAATATATTTGTACAAGCTGTCCTGCTCCATCATCACCAAAATCTGTGATTTGTCCGAGGGTGCTCCATGTTATGATGATCCAATAGCACAGATGCATATGCTGACCTCTGAGCACCCAAAGATTTCCTTCACAAATTTTGATGGACTTCTGTTTGCTGGAAATGTAACCAATACTTTAGGGACACAGGCCTTTTAACAGCACACCTGAGGGAGACTATGCATATCGACTCATACCCATATTTTATTCAAATCCACTTAACTCCAGATAACCTGTACATTCCATCCCAGTGCTTCCATGTGTTGGGCTATGCCAGATAACATGAATCTGTATTGTGTGTTTGAACATATATGCAGTTTACCTGCAGATTGGATGTGATATGACTAGTTTACTATTCAAGGACATATTGCATGTTTCACAAACTGATGTTTGGAGTAAGGATATTCTGACTCTCCTAAATTCGCGAACACAATAAGATGATGGATGGAGCGCTGAAACTTTTCAGACATTCACACCCAGTAACATAGCTGGGTTTAATCATCCATCATCGTTCTTTTGCTCACTAAGCCACCCCAGTTTGGACCCAGCCATATGCGAATCAGCCTTGACACTATTCCTTATGGGAACAGTTCAGCCCAAACTGCCAGGTCAGGTCCTCCCTGGACCGGAAACAATCATCATTTGACTATTTTCAGGGTTTCTCCCCTCATCAGCCAGGCTAGCTTGAATCCAGTGTCAACGTTTGCATGGGACCCATGTCTGGGAATATACTGGCCACTTACGGCAAACATAGCAAACACAATAAGATGATAGATGGAGTGCTGAAACTTTTCAGACACTCATCCTCAGTCACAGATCCTGGTTTAATCCATCATCATTCTTCTGCTCACTAGGTCATCTCAGTGTGGACTCAGCCATATGCAAATCAGCCTTTACCCTGTTACTCATGAGAACAGTACTGCCCAAACTACCAAACTATGTCTTCCCTGGGCCAGAAACAAGCATCCTAGGACCAGTTTCAGGGTCTCACCCCTCATCAGCCCGGCTAGCTTAAATGCAGTTGAAAGGTTTCAGCACTCTGTCCACCATCTTATTGTGTTTGTTTTGTTCCCCTAAATTCGCAGCAGCTCCTGGGCCAAGTTATAGAATCCACAAACCAGTTTGCCCAATGTCTGGTTGCTAGTTCCAATACAAATTCTGTTTAGAGCTGTCTGAACACAGAGGGTAGATTAAAACAGTTTCTGTTGCTTGCTATTTCTGCCTCCAAATTTGCTAAAATATAAGCTGACTATCATTGAAGTGTCTAGCTTATGTGGCCCAATCACCATCCCATGCAAACTTTCACTGATCTGCAGTGGACTGTCTAGAAGTCACGGATATCTCTTTTGGTGAGCATGTTCTGCCTCCCTCTATATCCACGTTTTCTTTATAAGTTGGTCCCTGCCCTTTCTCCTCTCTTAAAGATTTAAATAAATACTTCCTGCCTTACGTCAGTAGGCTGTTACTAGATAGAAGCACTCCATAAATAGGTGCTCCATCCAAAGCTGGAAACAAGATTGAGGCAGGGTATTTGCAGCTTTGATCTGCACGGGAGCCATGAGGACCGAGCAGCCTAGCTGGGTGGAATCAAGCTATCGTGCAAGGAGGTCAAGGACCATTGGGAACGTTTCCGGTCTGACAGATTGGTGAACTTGCATCACTCTAACCGACCTTATAATATTAATTGAATATTTGAGAGCACATATTAGCACTTTTGAAAGCTGTGAGGGCCAAAAGAGATTTTCCCTTTAATCTAGTGTATTGGGGGGTTATTTAGAGTTTTGTGGAGAGGATTGTGCTATTCCACAAATGTGACAGATTGCCCTGGCCACCACACTGATGGTCTGCTCTCTCAATTTATGGTCTGCCTGAACTGAACTTCATGTTTCCCCCAGCAATGCTCTCACTGGCTCTGCTGGTAGAAACTTTACACCAAAAGCTTGATGGAGTTTGGGCCTTAGGAGTAAGGACATCAGACAATCTGTTCTATTCAGAATCGACGGCCTGATACACTTTTTATCTGTTTTGGACAGCCAGGAAAAGCATGGCGGTCCTGGACCGCAAATGAATGAAAATTCAAGGGTGTCAGGGTAATTAATATTTTGTTTTGCAAAAATAAAATCCCACTTTGAGAATTTGCTTTTGCAAAACAAAATGGTTTGCGGAGCGGACTCATCAAACATTGGTGCCCAGTCAGCAAACCTTTAGGGCCTTCAGTGGGGCTACCGTGGTGGTGGCTCCTTTGATGACACAGGTATCTCTGCCAGTCTGATAGACATCTCTAAATATGGCAGGTAAAAGTCTGCCAGGGTGGTGGAGCTACTAAACTCAGCAATCGTGGCAGATGGTGAGCCACCTGCCTAACTTTGAAGGAGGGCCAGAGATAAATGCCAGGCTGGCGGAGATTGCCAAATCTGGTGGGCAATATTCCACCAGGGTAGCAGAGATAATGACATTAGCCTCCCTGTCAGATGACGGGCTACATGCGAAACTTCAATTTAGGGTCAAAGTGTCCTTTTATCTGAAACTTGTGACCCTATTTTTGGTGCCATTGTGGCAATTATAATTGTTATGGTTCCAAGATATTGTGGTTTGACATTTTGAAGATTGAACTACTAGGTCTTGTAATTCCCATTGGTCCGATAGGTGTTCGGCACCTCAATATTTCAAGTGCAAGCAGCTATTCTTGAAATAAATACAGATACTTGACATCTTGCACCCCTGGGCACCTACTATGAGTGCTAACATATTTATTCCACCAGATTTCCTCTTGGTTGTGACAACGAATTCTGAGACATTTGAAAATAGCTGGTCTTCTGTCGAATTGTGTCCAGTTTTGACTTGTCACTGTCTGCCAGAGCCTATCATCCCATTAATGGGACAATATAATTTTAAATAGAAGCACATTTTGGTCCCCTAAATCCATCATTTTCTGTGGGGTGGAACCTCCAATGCACATGTGAATAGTGGCTATTAGGATGTCTTCTGTCGAGTTTTAAATATAACAAAACATAAATACCTTCCTCAAATTAGACCAAGCAAATAGATATTATGCTTTGGACCTCCGTTAAGAGGATTCAGGCATTCTCAACCTGCAAAACCTTTTGAAAAAAAAAAAAAAAAAACAGGGCCAAGTGGTCTATTTTATTTCACAATGTTCACATTAATTGACAAAAGAACAGAGGCAATATATGCCCCAGGAAAAAACTTGAACAGTGGATTTTTCTAAATGTTTTTCCATACAAGTTGCCTAAAAACGACTACAGTCAATTATGAACATCTGGTTTTGCACGGTTACTGGGACTATGCATAGAAGGAGCAGAGAGAAGATCCAAATCCAAATAAATCAAACGTTCTACTTCTCTAACAATCACACACAGCAGGCAACAAAGTTACATTGTCTTCACGATTCATACATCATCCCGACTGCTGAAGTGCATAGTGATAACAGGGTCCAACAGCAGACAGGTTACATCAACCCTACATATCGAGACAGCAATAGTGACAATATTGTAAAAACTTTACAGCTATCGATGATGCAGTGCATTCACACAGGTCATGACATATTAAGAATCACAGCTGTACGTTCCCTCTGATAGAAGGAAGAATGTAAAAAAGAAAGGAGCGGGAAGGGAGGAATGAAGGAGGGAAGTCAGCAAGAGGAAGATGACGGAAAGAGGGAAGCAAAGGATGGGTGACTGGATGGAGAGAGGGAGGGTAAAGGGCAAAGGGAGGAAGAAATGAAGAAGAAAGGATGGAAAGAGAAAGAAAGAAAGAAAGAAAGAAAGAAAGAAAGAAAGAAAGAAAGAAAGAAAGAAAGAAAATAAAAGAGAAAGTAGTGTAGAGAGGGAGGAATGAAGGACAGAAGGCACAAGAGGGGTAGGAGTGAGCGAGGAAGGGGGAGGAGAGGGGAGGAGGGGAAGAAGTGAGGAAGGATGGAAGGAAAGAAGGCAGGAAGGAAGGACAATAAAAGATAGGAATAATTAAAAGCAGGGTGGAGGGAATAAAGGTAGGTAGAGAGGAGAAAGAGTAGAGAAGGAAGGAGTGTGTGAGCGAAGAAAAGAAGGAAAGATGACACATACAATTTATCATTGTCTCTATTTCAGTTCTTATTTTCCCATGCTCACCTAACTTTAAGTGCAATATGAGGTACGAGTTAAAAAATAATTCTATTTTTGAAGGCAACAGAACAAAAGAGTAAAGGAGGGGATGTGCCATGGAGAGCTATCATCAAAGAGGAGCATTCCTGATCTTTAATTTCGAACAACTTGAAATAAAAGACATTAAAAAAAAAAGAGATCTAAACTTCCCTCTGGCTCTGAAAGCCTGAGAAAAATGAATAGGGAAACAGGGAAATAATGGTTGCAGGCCAGGTAATGGCTGTAATTGCATGCACTGCTATCTCATCTAATCACTGTATTTAGATTGCAGCAAGAGTGAACCCCAAAGCCCCATGGTAACACACCGCAGCGATTACAACTACTATTATTGCTGGGCTGAAAGGTTCCCAATTACAGGCGGCGGAATCTGCCGCAGTGTGCATGCACATCCCCACGTTCGGGCTTCCTGCAAATGCATTAATTTGTTTTTTAAAAGGACTCCACTTCGCACACGGGCACGATTACCCCACTCTTCTCAACAGTTGCAGTCACAAGTCCTTTCAGTACCCTCAGAGCTGGGGAAAAGGGTGGGCTGGGTCTGTGTGCCTATTGTTACCAGTCTTATTTTCCAACAGGCTGAAACTTTTAAAGAAGGCACCTAGTACTAACCGCACATCTCAAAGATGCAAACTTATCTCTTCTTTTAACACGCCTCGTGACAGCCTCAGCTATTGGAGAGGCCTATAGTGATTATTAAAACACCATAAATAAACATGCATACGTTTACGCATACATTCAGGGCCTTTGGATCAGCCCTACTCACTCACTGGTGTTTTGAACTGTCATTCACGTTTTGCTTACGCGCCCTACTGCATACCGGATGAGGCAGTCAGTCAGCTCACTTCAGCCTATAACTCTCTTACATGTGAGTGATGGCAGTTTGTGCTAGCACATGTGTAATTCACCATACAAGAAGTGCACTTCGGACCAGAGTTGGTGGGCCCATAAATGACTTTGTCAATACATTTTTCAATCCTTTACCATTTGTTATTTTGTCAGTTATACATGTATGTGCCCTAACGGTGTCTTCAGGTTACAATAATTTTAAAACATGCATACATTTTCTTAGCATCAATAAGATCATATTTTCCAGTGATACGCATTACAACTATACACTTATTCTGCACTTGCTTGGACTCTACCTGCTTGTTAAAAAGCACTCCTACTATTCTATTAAAATTATATGCAACGATTATTATTATTTTTTTTAATTCATTGTTGTAGGAAGCATTTGACTACCAAATCTAGGCAATGAGATCTTTTTATTTTTGTGATATGTACTTGCAATAAATGTAAAACAAATGTATCCATTACAAAAACTTGTCAGCAAAAACGATTGGTTTTGCAAATTTTTGTTATGCCTATCAAACAATCTCAGTGTTGTGGCAGATAGAATAAGGAACTAATTTCTTTGATGTAGGCTTATTTTTAACTTTGATGGTGCACGCATAAACTTCACAACATTGTAATTTTAAAGGGAGCATTATGTTATGCATGATATGCTCAATCTGTTTGGTGCTCGTCATCGCTATGTAGGGGCTCTGTAGGAGAATAATGAAGCTGGAGCAAACTCTCAGAGAAGCCAAGCGTTCTGAAAGCAACTAAGGCCTGCTGACATTTGTCAAGTCCGACAACCTGTGAAATCCGTTTCACTCTAAATTGGCCCTTTGCTTGGATATCAGTTGAAGCTGGTGTTAACTCCACTGGAGGCGGCCATTCTATTCAGAGAGATATCTATTCTGAAAGCTAAGGAACCAGAACTCTTTCTTCATTAAAGAATTTACAAGAACATACTGTTGCTTTGTGGGCATCTGTTTTCTGTTTTTCTTCCTTAAATATATGGGTAGTAACATGCAGTTGTAATTTATACTCTTTTAAGCTGCCATGGACCTGATTACGACTTTGGCGTTGTGGCTCCTGGTCCGCCCTGCCATAGCACCGTCAAGCTGTGGTCAGACCACCTGTCAGATTGGTAGTTTCCTCCTGGCTGGAGGGCTGGTTTTTGGCATTCCCACGGCAGTGCCTCAGGAAATGGGCACCTTAATGTAAATGATAAAAATAGTTCCTGCACGGCATCGACTGATAAGTCCATGCAGTGCAGGAACTAGTGCATGCATGCACACAGGGGGACATGTTGTGCCCGGCTGTGTGCATCCGCATGCAGATGAGACACAAGAGGCACTACAAGGCCCCCTTTGTTTCCTCTCCGTCACAGTGTTCATGGAGTAAGAACCTCCATGACACCGCCGGAGGAGAGGTAATTCGTGGTATGCTTGGTTGGTCGTCCCGCCAAACATATTGTTGCCTCCTGACCACTGCAACACCACCGGGGCTGTAGTGGGGCTGTGGCAGTCAGACCGCTCGACTCATTATAGGGTGATCGGGAGACCGTCACTGCCACGCCCCCAAGAGTCTGGTGGTTCTTGGACTGCCAGACTCATAATAGGGACCTTGTGTTTTGCTTGGGAGAAAGGACTATTTCAAGGCAATTGTTTAGGTTGTTGATCAAAAGTGTGAGATAAATTAAACCTTCTTTCCTATCAATATTTGGAATGTTCCACTTAAATAAATGGGTTGAATAATGAAAACTTTATTTGACATTGAACTTTAACAATCAGAATAACTAGTTAGGTTCTGTTGGTAAATGGAAATGCAATGGCCTTGTCAAAAGGCTGTGTGCAGACCTCTGCTCCCTTGTGTAAGGCATTCTGCTTTGCTAAGACTAATTTTGGTGAAATAATGTGTAGGGAAATGCCTCTTTTTGCATGATCACTCCCAAGAGATTGGACTGATGCTTGCTGGTTTTTCGACTCTGAAAGTGTACTGAGGCCTGCTAACCAGACTACAATGCCAGTGTTCTAACACCTTACAATGTGTATGTTGAATTGGCTACCTCAAATTGGCATAAGCTGACTTACTTATAAATCCTTAGTATATGGAACCAAGGGTACCCATGCAGGGGAGTAGGAAACCTCTTCTTAAGCAGCTTAAGCTCAGTCTCCCACTGAGGCTGAGAAGCTGGTGAACTGGGTTCACCTAAACATTAATTGTTTATGGGCCTCTAATGTCTGCAGGTCTGGAGACAAAATGCCAATAAATAGCACTGCAACCAAATACCATGACAGATGATGGTGAGCTTTCAGCTGGCATGTTCAAGTAAGTGCACATATATAGAAATTAAGTTAAATTATCGAAAACGCCGAAGAGTAACACATTGGAAAACAAGGAGCAAGACAGATAAAGATATGAAAGAAAAAGTAAGGATGAAAGAAAAAAGATGGACAGATAAAAAGGGAAAAAAAGAATGGGAGGCGAAAGGAAGGGTGACAGAAAGCAGGGGCATAACAAAGACCCTTGCAGCCCCCGCATTGCAGGGTGGCCCCCATGCTTCAGGGGCCCCCTCACCCAGCGAGAGCAAGCACTGTTGAGCAGAGCTGCCAGTGGCTCGCCGTGTGCTCTTCATGGCAGAGTGTTGCATGCGTGGGGGAGGTGTGGCCGTCGATGGCAATTCACTTAAAGGAGGTAGGCGAGGTATGCAGAACCCACTCATGGTTTTGGGGTGATGGTTCTGCCGAGGGTACTGTGGGTTATTGATGGACCTCGGAGCTGGGGTGGGGTGGGGGCATGCACAAGAGTGGGTGGTGATGGGCAAGTGACGTGACGGGGGGGGTGGGAGGGGGATGCTGATTCCAGGCACTAGGAGTTGCCCCAGGGGAGCACTCTGTCTCTGGGTACATTCTAGGTCAGGGGCATGCTCACCGAATACCAGGCGGTTTGAGGGTTCCTAAAGGGCTCTCTGGGGAGGGATAATAAGGAGCACTAGAGTGCTGGCACGGCAAGCAAGTGTGTTTACGAGGTAGGGCCAGGTGCCTGGGGACTAGGCGAGGTTGATTGTAAACATTGGGACATTGACTGCGGGCACTGGGGGCTGTTCACCAAAATGGCAGCTCACAGAAGCACTGGAGAGAGGCTGTGGAGAGGCCTTTCGGGGCAGAGAATTACAGGCCGCTGTCTGGGTGGTGCCACTCACCGATGAGTCGGGGACAGTTTGGCACAGGCCCCTGGACCCTTTGGGGTGTCAAGACTCTAAAGAGAAGCTTAAGGAAGGGTCTGCTTACTGTGGCTCTCCTTACAGGCCTGGGGAGAGGAGGGTCTGTGACTGATGCTCTCTTTGCCTCCCAGCCACCAGTGCTGCATGCCTACTTCTGAAATCAAACCCCAGCTGGCCCTAGCAACCTGTCGCCTCCCACTGCCTACTAGGTCATGTGCATTCTAACCTTCAAATCCAGTCCACCCATTCCACTCACCCTAATATCCATACATCCATCCAACCAGCCATCCACCCAACCAATCATTCACTCATCCCCAGCCACACACCCATCCTTCCATCCACCCGTCCATCCACCCATCCATTCAACTGTCCATTCATCCATTCAGCAGCATCTAGTGCAGTTAAGCACCGGAGGGGGGATCTATAGATAGAATAAAGTAAAATAAATAAATCAATCAATCCTATTCCAATGTCAGTCAACATCAGCCCGCCCGCCGAGCTTAACTGCATCACCCGCTGCTGCAGCCATCCATCCGTCCATTCAGCCATCCATTCCGAGCCATACACCCATCCTTTCATCCATCCAGCCGTACCTCTGTCCATCCGTCCATCCATCCATCCATCCGTCCATCTGTCCGTCCATCCATCCATCCCCAGCCACATATCCATCCGTCCATCCCTAGCCACACACCCATCTGTTCATCCACCTTTCCACCCATCCCTCCACCTATCCATCTACATCCATCCATCCGTACTTCTATCCTCACATCCTTCCATCCATCCATCCATCCATCCATCTGTCCATCCATCAAACCATCTTTCACCAGCAACACATCCATCCACCCACATCCATCCATCCATCCATCGGTCCATCCATCCAACCATCTATCCCCAGCAACACATCGATCCACCCACATACATCCATCCGTACCACCGTCCACCCACCCATCTGTCCATCCATCCATCCATCCAAAGTGGGGCAAAGTGGTAGGTGGTGGGCCGGGCCACCGGGGGGCCCCTCCATTTGTTTTGCAGGGGGGTCCCTCAAGGTTTGTTACGCCACTGACAGAAAGGAAGGAACCATGAATGGAATGATAGAAGAAAGATGGAAAGTAGGATGAAAGGGTAAATGAAAGGAAGAATGAGAGGATTGATTGGTGAAATTGTGACTGAATGGAGAGATGAAAAAGAGTGAATGAATGGATGGTTAAAAGATAGAGGGATACATGAACATATTGATGGGTGGATGGGTGAAAAGATGGATAGGGCAATAGTGGCGTATATGTAATGGTCAAAGTATGGACAGATGCTACTTGAATCAATAGAAAGATAAATGGAAGTATAGGGGGAAGGAGAGTGAAAGGAACTCTTCTTAGGAGGCTTGCATTTGCTCGCTTCGCCTGCTCGGTTTGATTTGAGATAGGTATCCAGTGGGGGTATTTTAACTTTCTGGCTACTGCCTTCTCCCCGGAGCATGTAAGACAGATTGTCCCCCGGGCTGTACCACTAGTTTTGCCACCTTGTGTGTGAACAAGTAAAAAATGACTCCTAGCCTGCCTCTACAGCCTAGAATAGCAGTTTTAAACTGCTAGTTCAACTTTGCCATAACTTCTAAATTGCCATCTTTTCTGTGGGGAAGTTCGTAGCCCTATTGGCTAATAGCAAGCTACCAGATGACTAATCACCTTGGCTAAGTGCTGAATGGAATGACTAAATTGGGTTCTTGAAGGTATCATATATATGTGGCATTAAACCAGACTTGATGCCCAGGTCAAATTTAATGTACCTTGTATGGAAAATAAACTTTTAGAAAGTTGCCACTCTATAACCCAGTTAGTCCAGTGGCTGCACATAGCTGTTGGTCACCAGACAGCTCTCTGACGTCCTAGGGTGTAGCCTAAATGAATCCCAGGCTTAAGAACAGGATACTGGCCAAAAAGGTGAGCTTCAAAGGAGAAGCCACCTTTGGTGGCCAAATGGCAAATCACATTCCTGAGGGATTGCTACTTTGTTCAGGTAGACAGACTGGCAGCAGGATCAGAGAGAAGAGACCAGTGCCCAAACCACTTTCCAGTGAGTGGGCTACCAATCTCATAACATTCAATAAAGGGTTTAGATATCTTAGCAGTGGGCAGATTAGTGCACCCTGAGATTGCTAGATGCCATACATAGCCAGAGGTAGTCACAGGATGGGAGGGATCCTGGTTGCCCATTGGTTAGTGACTGCATTACCTCCACAGGCCACTTTCTGGGCATACATATGGCATACCTGGCTCCCTGATCCTCAGATCATGCTGGAACTGTGAGAATGTATTGAAGAAGGACTACCTGGGTGACCCCTGGACCTGGTAAGAGAGGCTGCACAATCTGATAGGACTACACCTGCTGCTACTTAGGCTAGCAAAAAGATGACTGCACATGTGTCTCCTGACTAGAGGAAAAGATGCTCCATATCTAGAAAGTAACTCCAAGGGTCAGTTCGATTCCTGGAAACAACACCAACCGCCACTGGACACTTCCAGAGACCTATCCTCGATGGCCAAAAGTTATATCTGAGTCTGCTGGAGCCAGGAGTATCATCCGCATTATGATTGGCCTCCCTCAGGGGACTTAAGCAACCTTGGCCGGAGTTGGCCGAGTGCCACTATGCAGAATTCCAGGGAGTTGTAAAAAAACCTCTGCGGAACTCTGTTTCACTCTGCTCCCCTCCACCTACAATATATTTAAAAAGTAGAAAATAAACACTTACCTCCTCTGGTGTCTCTGGATTGTCCTCCTCCTCGCCATGGACTTCTCCTCACCATCCGCCGCCCTTGCTGGCCGCAAACCCCTACGTTGTACATCTTGCGAGGACTGCGCATGCACGTGCATGCGCAGTCCTCTTTAGATGTGCAATGTAGGGGTTGTGACCAGCGAGGATGGCTGACGGCGTGGAGGAGAAACCATGGCGAGGAGGAGGGCAGCCCGGAGAAGCCAGATCAGGTAAGTGTTTATTTCCTACTCCTTAATTGGGCATGGGTGCAGGGGCTAATTCCACTCCACCGCACAGTCAGAGTTTTTGCCTGAACTCCGCATTTCAAACAGAGCACAAAAGTTGGTAAAACTCCAAAAACTTAGCAGAGCGGAGGTTGATGCCCAGCCTTAGACATAAGCCTCCACTAAAGGATAAAGGTGGTCCCGCTAATTACAGAGACCGTTAGCACAGCAGCAGCTGACCATCTACTGGCTCAAAGATGATTTTGACGGACCCGAACTCTGTAACTAAAGTTGCCCCACACATCCTTGGGCCGAGGATTGACTGCAAGGACAACCTGTCAACTGCACAATACCCAGAGTATCCTCAGCATTCTCAACATGCTGCATTCCTAGCATCAGAATCACTTGAGTAAAGTCTAGGGCGATTTTGATATAAAGTGTGGAACTGGACTTGAGACTACCTAGGTGACCAGAGTTCAATTACTCTTTAGTGGTCATCCTGACCTTGGTCATCTCACTCAGGTCAGAGTAGTCGAACATAACCTTTCAAACTTTTCAAAAGTTTTAAACCATGACGGTTACCAATATTTTTTGCACTTTGGGCTAAAAAGCTGAGATTTACATTTTACTTTAAAATCTATATCTATATAAGGGCATGTCTGTCTGTCACATGGCAGAGGTGTGCATGCACACATGTGCATGCACACCTGGATTCGGTATTTTACCACCCAATTGGATTGGGTGGTAAAATACCGAATCTGAAAGGCCTTTGGGACTCAGAAGAGTCCCACCTACATCTGGAAGTTACCGAATCGGTAAAAATACCGATTCGGTAAATTTACCGATTCGGTAAATTTACCGATTCGGTAAATTTACAGAATCGGTAAAATTGGCCCCCTACATGCCAATTCCTAAATTCCGGTCGGTAACGGCCGAAATCGGCCGTTACTGACCGGTATTTGGGCTCCTACATCTGGCCCTTGGTGTCTAAAAATTAATAAAAATATAGGGGCATATTACCAACAAATGGCGATATTTATCGCTAAGTAGGGTTGGCGGCAATATTTTTATCGCCGCGCATCACCGTTTTTTATCACTGAGATAACTTGCTATTAGCAAGGTTTATCTCAAAAGCGATAAAAATCAGCCAAATGCGTGAATATTGCTGAGAATACAGCGATATTCACGCATTAGCGACAAAATGCTCTTAGCCATGTTATCCACCTCCCATTGGATAACATGGCTAAGAACTGGTCTGAGCAGGCGTTGTTTTTTTGGCGATAGCGGGAATATTTCCATCGCTACGCCTGCCTTGCTAATAGGCGATAGCGACGTTAGCGACTGCTTTCAGTCGCTAACAGGTTGGGTATGCCCACTTTGCATGTAATTTGCGATAAATATCGCTGACATGCGAAGCGGGCCCCAAACCGATCGCTATCGCCTAAAAGCTGTCGCTAGCGACAGCTTGCTAATAGAGCGATAGAATTATCGCCGCTTAGCGGCCGAAAACGGCCCCTAAACCGGCGATAATTGCCTATCGCCACCCTTGGTAATATGCCCCATAATCTCTTAGAGATTTGTTCAGAACGCACATCCATACCCCAGATATCTTAACTGATAACTGAACCATATCTTTGCAATTGCCCACTGTTCCTCTAGCAATCCTGTTTTCCACAGGACCCATATCTTATTTTAGCAATCCCACTTTTAATGCATTTCCTCTCTAGATTGTTTTGCCTTTTTGTGAAATCAGTTTCTGGTATTAGGATTCAAAGCTCCATGATATTGTTATTCAGTATCACAGTGCATGTTCTCTGCCCCTAAAAACAGTAATTACATTTGACTACACAGTATTGGCCTATTTAACCTTCTGATAAGGCCATGGGAGTTTGGTGGAGGCAATGGACTACTGGAGTATAAGTTAAGTATCATATGTGAGGTGCAGTGTATATTTTCACCATCCACATGCATTACTGAAAAAGTGTTGCCCCAGGTACACTGTTGTGTCTTGGCTGACTGCTGCATTTACACATTGCAGTGACAGGTGTTATATTAAAGTACTCTTCCTAGTATAAAAACTGCTTTAAAACATTACAAATGTTACCCATAACTGGGTTCAGTAGTCTACAAGGTTGGGTGCTTAATGAATAAAAGTGTGGCATGCAAGATATTATAGTAAAATATCCCCCTATAGTGGACAGCTATAAAATACAGTTTCGTACTATGTAGGTAAAGTGAGATGGTTAGGAATTAAAGTTGAATTCTGACCAGTAACATTCTGGAAAAGAGGTTGAAAGTTCCTTTGCCCTATCAATGAATCATATAGGTCAGTGAAAAGGGAAGAGTTCGATGACTATAGAAGCAAAAAAAAATTAAAACTATACTGATTGACTGTCTGACAGTTATAAACTAGTTCTGTTTTCTTTTCTTCAGTAGCAGTAACTACTATCCTGATGAGGCATGCCAAGGGAATAGACCACCTTCTTTAGGGAGGAAAACTCAAGTTGGGAAATCACTGAACACTTACAGGGGATGTTTGGAATTGGAGGGGAACAGATGTTATGATGAAGAGCCAAAACGCTTGGCTTTTGAGGAGTTGATGCCACAAATATGTTTATCTGATAACAGCTTTTTATCAGGGGATTTTCTCAGATATTTGTCTCTGCTCTAATCAGGGGAGGAGTATGATTGCAGATTAGCAAGAGGACACAGTTCCTCAGTTCTGTGGGGCTAGATCTGGGAGGTGACTTAGAGCTCCTTAGAGGGGAACCTTACTTCTGGCAATTCTGATTATTGGCTTGTGGGGAGGTTCACAGACATATAAGAAAGGAGGTGTTGACAGGGTGAGTTTTGGTGTAAAGTCAAAAGAGACTGGTCCCAATTCTGGCATTCTAGTACCGAGCTCCCATTGTCTCTGTGCAGTTCTTGCTCCTAGGTCTGACCTGATGAGGTAGGGATTAGACCGGTAACGAAGATCAGTTTTTGACAGACATCTCCCTAAGATAAGCTCCTTGACACTAAAAGTTTGAAAATTAACCAATATCTTTCTAGGGGCTTTTCTGTCTGTGTGTCTCTTGAAAGGGTCTCTATGTACTCTTTGGATTTCCGCCTCCAGATCTATATCGGGACGGTCTTTTAAGACTCCTTCCCTGAGAAGCCGACAAACAAATCCCTTGATGTCTTCCAGCTCTACGCCCTCTGGTATCTTCAGAATCCTCAAGTTGTTTCTTCGGGCCTGAGTTTCCAATCTCTCAACATCTGTAACCAGGGATCTATTTTGCTCTCTCAGGGTATCGATGTATTTTGAGTTTCCTTGTACAGTTTTACTTAATACTACCATTTCCATTTCCAGTTTCCCAGTACGGCAAATAACATCATCCAACTTGGACTCCAAGAGGTCGAACCTGTCGTGTATTGTCTTTTGGTTGTTCTCAGATATCTCAAATTTAGACATCATGTCTCCCCTTAAAGACTGAAAAAGATGTCCCAATCGGTCGCTGTCTTGCTCACTGATCTCTTCTGATCTTCATCTTGATCTAGAAGAAGCGGACTCTCGGTTGCTATCTTTATGGGGACCTTGATTTGAGGCTCCTTCTTGGGTTCCTATTAAACCATTTAGTAGAGGCGCAGCTGTTACTGGAGGTTTCTTAGGTCTGGTGTCTTGTATGCCTGCTACTGTGTCACTGGACTGAGTCTTATGAGAAAGGATAGGGGGAGGGATAAGAGGTGAGATGGAAGAGGGAATAGAAAGTATGAGGGGAGCGTTGGGGCTTATATGATCTAGGTGATTTAATTGAACTTGTTGATGCTCTGAGTCTAATGTTACCAAAGACTCTTTGTCCCCAGCCTTTCCACTTATTACCTCTCCATTTAACAGATCTGGCTGCCCGGCATCTTCCATGGTAAATAGATTTTCCAGAGGCCCAAAGCGATTTTTTAAGGGTACTGTGATAGCGCTTCCCTCTATTTGTGTAATAGAGCTTGTGGGCTGGTCCCTAACTTTGAAAAAAGTTTTAAGCGAGGGAGTGTTCTTCGCCACATGTTTGTCTATATTTGACCCTTTAGGCTTTTTTACAGTAGTCGCCCTTTTATTTTTTATTTTACAGGGGGTTAATGGCATGGGTCTCTCTCTCTCTTCGAAGTCCAGGACCCCTCCCTCCTTCAGTTCTTGTCGGGATCTCAGCTGATACCTGTTCCTCGTTTGAGGGGGGGTAACTCTTGGTTTTGATGTGTTAACTTTCAAGCTAGAAATTAAAGCGCCTAGCGCAGTTACTGTAACAGGGGCAGCTGTGGCAGGCTCTGGTCGCCTCTGCTCTTGCCCTGGTGCCACGTCTAACTCTGAGGAAGTCTCCACAACCTCTTTAGTGCAATCACTCTTATCAGAGAGCTCTGTGAATGCTTGCTCCATATAACCCTGCCTCTTAAAGAAAGGCAGAGGGTGTATTGTTAGTCCCCCCTCTACCCTCCACCTTACCGCAGGAGTGTAGCTGCTATGTTCTCCGGATTCTCCGGGTAGGACCTTCCGGGTTCCCTCACACGCTGGTCCTCTGAGCCCAAATTGGATAAGCGCGAGGCGTGACCTGATCCATAGGCTCCGCCGGCGTTCTCCCGGGCTCCGTGGTAAAAAAGATTCCTCCCGTGTCATGCGGGTCAAGGTGTGCGCCGGTCCTAGCGCCGCCTGCTTCAAGTCCCCGCACAACCGCCGTTTACCTCATAAGAGAAAAGGAGCCGGCTTAGTCAGACCTGAGGCAATTTTTGGGGCAAAATACATCTGCCGCTTGCCTTAACGTGGGAAAACTCGAGATCTCGCTATTGCGCTGCCATTACTTCAGTCATCAGAGAACTCCTCGGTGCTGCCGCGACCGGCTCTCAGCCCGCCGCCATGTTCCTCGTGGTCACGCCCCCCAGAAGGCTGTTCCCTGCCGAAATTATTCCTATTTGCCGAAATTATTCGGTGCCCATGTGCAAATGAGGTTCCCCGCCTTACTTAGAATTATGTGGAAAAATAAGACCTACAGTTTTTCACAGCCTGACGAGGTAGATAATCTCTTGGGTCCTATGAGAGAAAATCAAGAATGATAGTGAGGAGTAAGACAAAATACTTATACTAAAGTAGGGTAAGGGGAAAAAAATATATATATATTAAAGGGGAAAATCGAAATAAGGGGTGTATGAATTATTGAAGTAGATTTAACACATGTCGTGACATATTGTATTGATACACTAAGGGGGAAAGGGAAATCATCAAGTATTTTACTTTACTCGCTGTAAAAGACAAGTTAAGTTTGGATTCAGTCAGAGAATCCTCCAAGGAGCTCCAAAGGCGATGACATCGTCTGGTATGTTGGGGGTGTTCCTCTGGGGGGAGGGAGCACATCGGGTGGAGGGAGCAGTGGGAGAAAAGAAAAAAAATTCCTCATATATAGAAAAATTCCATTCATACAAAGCTCAGGATGGGTGTGAGATTATAGTTGACTTATGAGTAAGCCATATAAGTTTAAAGTCCTTTCATGGAATTTAAATTGACTGGGGGAAAAAAGGAAACAGTCCTGGATTTGTGAATTTCTAAGGGACTCAGGTGCACATCTTATAATGCTTCAGGAGACCCATTTAGAGGTAAACGCTAGTAGCTCACTTTTTAAGAAACTGAGGTGGGTGCAGGAAATTATATGCTCTAGACAGACGGGAACAACCAGGGGGGTCGCAATTATAATTCGTGCGAATAGCGGAATAAGTTTGAAGAAATACGAGACAGATCAGACAGGAAGATGGTTGGTAGCAGCAATATCTATTCAAAATATCCCTTATACACTTGCAGTATACTATGGCCCAAATGACGATAACCCCCGTCCGCTTCTTAAGTTAGCAACAGCTTTACTGGGGACAACAGGCCCAGTAATTATGGGAGGTGATTTTAACCTGGTATTTGATTAGATACTAGATAGAACCTCGAAAGCCAAGTATCATGCTACCACCAAATCACTTTCTACCTTAGGTGGTATAATGAAAGATTTTAGTCTCTTAGACGTATGGAGGAAGAAATATAGATCTACACAGGGGTTTACTTTTTATAGTAAAAAATACAAAAATTACTCAAGGATCGACCATTTTTTAGTTGATCAGCACCTTCTCACAGATATTAGTTCTCTTTCGTTTACACCCGTTGGGATGTCAGACCACGCAGTCTTGGAACTGGTATTTTTATTAAACTTGAGTCCCTTAAAAATTAGATGGATATTGGAAAGGATACTGTTACTCAGTGACCAGGTCAAAAGAGAAGTCAAAGAAAAAACCATAGAATTTTTAGCAATAAATATAGGCTCCTCTTCCCCCCAGGTTGTTTGGGAAACCTATAAAGCCTTTTTGAGAGGGGTTTTGAGTTCCCTAATGGCCTACAAAAGAAAGGCTACAAAAGCCAAAAGGAGGGAAGATCTAGCGGCAATAAATAGAAAAGACTCTGAGCTACAAAACGCCATTCTAATAAACTCCGAGAGGGTCCGGGTTTTAGAGAAGGAGCTTATAGAGTTACAACTTCAGCTCAAAATCTGCGACGAGAAAATTATAAAAGAAAAATGGGAGACTAGTAAATTAAAGAACTTCTAATATGTCGAAAAATGTGGGGCTCTCCTAGCTTGGAAATCCAGAGAGGAAAGAACTAGGAACAATATCAAAGTCTTAACTCAGAGAGAGACAGGAGACCCGATGGTGGAAGACGCTGATATTAGAGATGAAGCCAGGAATTTATGAAAAGCCTCTATACTGAAGATAAAGATCCAAAGTTAGAAGAGATAGAAACCTGGTTGTTTCAGAAAAACTTACCGCAAGTTTCTGACCTGGATAAGAGAATTCTAGAAAGTGAGATCACGGAGGGGGAAATATTAAACCAATGAAAGAATATTTTTTTTTTTATTTTTTTTATTGGTTTAAGAAGTTTAGTGCACTTTCCATCACATATAAAGAAATACATTGGTGTCGCCTACAACCCCATCGGGCCGGCTATACGTACTCACATCAGAGAGAGTTGGTGTTAGTTGTACACAGCCCATCAGCCGACATCCAACCGACCGGCGGCGTGTTGTCAGATAAACCACAAATTGACGTCAGTGCCATACTCGCTTACATAGTTGTCAGTAATCTTACATTTTCACATTTTTGAATAACAAAACTAAACTTATCAATATACTACCCAACTTATAAGTCTCCTCCCGCTACCAATACTCTGCATCACAGCATCCTCCCTCCCCATTACCAATACTATACAGTTGTTCGCTCTATGTCCACACCTTCAGATTTGTACATTACTCAGTGTCCGCTTCCGAGTCCGACGCGTCATGTTCTAGTAAATATGCACGCAGGAACCCCCAATAGTCTTTGGGCCTAGATCTGATTGGCAACTCCTCCTCGTATGTGTTGAGCGTGTCTCGACAATAAACCATATCCTCAATCCAGTGCTTTACCTCTGGGGTTCTCCTGCTGTTCCAGTGGAGAGATACCCTTCTTTCGGCTAGCAGTAGTGCAACAGCACAGAATTTGCGTTTCAGAGCTCTAAGTTGTGGAACAACACCCAACAGACAGACTTTCGCCTCACACAGAATGGAAACTCCGAGCATTTCATTCAAAACTCGCAAAAACTGTTCCCAGTATCCCGCCACTTTGCGACAGTGCCATGCTAGATGCATGAAGTCTGCATCGTCTTGGTGACACCTGCAACATTTTGAATCGTCTCTCAAGCCGTACTTATGCAGCCGCAGAGGCGTATGATACACTTGATGCAAATATTTATAATGAATGATTTTCAAGTTACCGTTTGGTGTCAACATGCCAGTAAGCATGCAAGAGGAATCCCATTCTTCGTCAGTTAGAGGTTCAACCAGTCCAGCGCTCCACCTGTCCCTAGCCTTGTTTGTGTTATCTCCTACCGCACCCTGTATGCTTGTGTATAGCTTGGATACTAGGTGAGATGCTGTGGGTGTAGTGAGGAGCAGTCGTAGGGGTTCAAGTGTTTTTGGTTCTTCTGGGTGTGTAGGGTAATGTTCCCGAAGTGCCCTTTGCAGCCTGTAGTAATTAAAGCTGAAAAGCGGGGACGGGTTGCTGATGTATTGCAACTTGTCCAGGGTCTGGAATTCACCATTTATATACAAGTCACCCAGTGTGTCCAAGCCAGCCCGCTTAAGCAGATCCATGCCCACTTGCTCTTGCGTGACCGAAAGGGCCGGGTGATTCGCTAGTGGAAGCGTTGGTGCGTAGAGTGGCAGGCTGTCTGCTGCCTTTCCCATCAACCTCCATGCCTCCGTGGTCGCATTGACCGGATTGATATCGTGGTCGTGTAGCCTAGGGCGCTTATGTGTCATTATGTTGGCTAGTGGAATCGGGTCTGCATCGCCTGCCTCTACAGCCACATGAGTCAAGAAAGGTATGTCATGGTACCAGAAGTGCGCGAATTGCGCTTGAGCGCATAAGTAGTATAAGTAGAAGTCTGGGACCCTGAAACCCCCCCTA
Source organism: Lissotriton helveticus (assembly GCF_964261635.1). NCBI lineage: Eukaryota > Metazoa > Chordata > Amphibia > Caudata > Salamandridae > Lissotriton > Lissotriton helveticus. The sequence continues at coordinate 948,666,327 of NC_136068.1, forward strand.
GCATATGGCAGTGTCATGGTGCGCAGTTCCATCCTTGCCTGTTTCCCTGCCCATAGCAAACTAAGCACCAGCGTATTGATATTTCGGAATACTGCAGCTGGAGGTTTTATCGGAATATTGTTGAATAAATACAGGAACTTCGGTAGAAGTCCCATTTTTACGATCGCAACCCTGTCCGCCAAGGATAAGGGAAGTCTATTCCATCTTTTAATTTTGTCTTCAAGGGACGCTATGGTTCGCCCGTAATTTGTCCGAATTACCAATTCAGGGTCTCTGTGAAACCATACTCCCAGGTATTTCGTTGGCTCCTCCTGCCACTCCAGCGGGTAGTCTAATTGTGTTGGGCGTGTGCTGTCCGTCAGTGATAGGATAAGGGATTTATCCCAATTTATCTGCAATCCGGATTTTTGTCCAAATTTTATGTATTCTCTTAAAAGCGGATTCAGGTGCTGTTCAGGATATTTTACATACAACACCATGTCGTCCGCATAAAGCGAGATGTGTATGGGTCTGGAGGGCATCTGAAGCGCCGAGTAGTGATGGTGTTGTCGGATTTTACAGGCCAGCGGCTCCAAGATCAACGCAAATAACATCGGTGAGAGTGGGCACCCTTGCCGAGTACCCCGGCCTATGGGAATAGGTTCCGAAATGTACCTGTTCACTCTGATGCGTGCAGTTAAATTAGTGTACAGCATCGATATCCACCCTAGAAAGATCATCGGGAACCCCATTCGCACCAGTACTGCCTGAATAAAGGGCCAGCCAATAGTGTCAAACGCCTTAGCAGCGTCCAGCAACACTGCCACAGCCTTCGTCCCAGGAGCCAGATAATGCGCTAATGCAAATAATGTGCGGATGTTATGAGTGGTGGCCCTATCAGGGATAAATCCGGATTGGTCGGGCCTTATTAACAAGGGCATAAGCGGTTTCAACCTATCAGCCAGCAGACTAGCTAGCTATTATTTTTGTATCCACGTTTAATAGCGAAAGGGGGCGGTACGAATCACATTTGTCTTCGTCCTTGCCCGGTTTTAGCAGTGTGATGAGCAAGGCCTCCCTCAAAGACGCCGGTAGCGTTTGGGCCTCATGTGCCGCCCCATATAGACGAACCAAGTGCGGGGCGAGTAAGTCAGCATACATTTTATAAAATTCTGTTACGAAGCCATCAGGCCCCGGCGCCTTGTTATTAGGCAAACGCTGGATGGTGTCTGTGACTTCTTCCACTGTTACTGGGCGCTCCAAGTATGTCCTATGTCCATCTGCTAGCCATGCCATTTCTACATCCTCCATATACTTCAGTAAATCAGCCTGTGAGGGCGATGGGCGCGCCTTATAGAGCGTGCCATATGCATGCATAAACTCTTTCAGTATCCCCTTGACATCAGTTATCACCTCCCCGGAGTCATTACAAATGGACGCTATATTTTGTGTTTGTTTACCTGAGCATATTTTAGCGGCCAGTTCCCTGCCCGGCCTGCCCCCCTCACCATATCTCCTGGCTGTTGCTCGCCTAGACACATATTGAAGCTCTTCTGTTGCAAACTTAGTGTGTTCCGTCAGCAGCGCCTGAATGTCCCCCAGTACTTTAGTGTCACCTGTCTGGGTGTATGTCTGTTCCAGTGTTTGAATGGCCTGTTCTCGTGTGTGCAGTTGCTGTCGGATATCCTTGAGGATGCCTGAGGTTGTACTAATACAGACTCCCCTAATTGTAGCCTTAAAGGCCTCCCATAGCAAACCCGGGTCCTCAGTCGTCGGGCCATTTATTTCAAAGTAATCTACTATCGCCTTATGTACGGTGGTAACATATATAGGGTCTCGCAATGCCGCCGCATTGAAGCGCCAAGTGAAGGGTGGTGTGTCATACCGTGGGATATTAACTTCCAGCATCACCGGGTTGTGGTCGGACAGTGTTCGTGGTAAGTGTTTGATATCTGCAACCCATGATAATACTTCTCGTGTACCCAGCCAGTAGTCCTGCCTGGACCAACTGTTGTTTGCTGCGTTAATGTGTGTCGCCGTTGTCACCCCTGGGTTACGCACCCTCCACAAATCTACCATGCGCAGGTCCTCCATGGCGTCCTGCAGCATCGTCCTGGCATTCCCATGCTGTTCCAATGTATGTGTAGCCCTGTCTAGAGTGTCCTGCAGTGTAACATTAAAATCCCCTCCCCATATTATGTGATCCGTCTGTAAGTCAGCGACGGTGTGCCATACATTACTGAAAAACCCTGGATCATCAACGTTGGGGCCATATGTGTTTACCAACAGCATCCTCTGTCGTCTAACCATACCTGCCACAACAACGCTTCTCCCATCTGTATCTCTGTGTATGTTTGTAATCGCAAAGTTTGTCCCTTTCCGTATTAAGATGCTCACCCCCCTAGAATAGGACGAGTAGCTCGAGTTGGTGACAGATTCCGCCCATTTAGTACCCAATGTGGATGTGCCGTCACGCGCCAAGTGTGTTTCCTGCAAGAAAACAATGTTAACATTTAACCGGTCGAAATACACAAATAATCGTCTAATCTTTTTCGGGTTTCCCAGACCCCTCACATTCCAAGTGAGGAATTTCAGCGTATTATTTTGTGACATAACTCTCGACATTTATACTGGTATTTATGATTATAGACCTCACGAGGTGCAGTGGTATCTTCATGTGCGAGGTAGTCACTGAGCAGTGCAGAGCGATGGATTTGAAAACTTGCGTGGCTGTGTATGGCTAAGGAGATCGCCATGCTTCTCAGATACAGAGTTCGTAGCGCGTTAACCCCTGGTTCCCCCTCCTTCCCCCCTCCCACTTTAGCACCCAAACTTTGCCAAAGCCATCCCTTAACTAACAGTAACCTTATTTGAGAACATGGTTTGGGGCGCACCCGCTTGGGGGTGTCGCCAGGTTCACACATCTCCATCCACATAGTGGACGTGGACAGACGCATATGACGTTTTCAAAGTAGTTTGCATAGTAATTCACCCCTCCCCCTCCACCCGCCATCAAGAAATAAGAACAGTACACAATCCAAACCATAGCAGCACGCTCTGTCATATCTCAGTCCCATTGATCCGCAGAAGTTCGAGACTGTTCTGTTCACAGGGTCCGACCCGAGGGTCCACCAGTGTAGGCCTTCCCGGAACACAATCGTCTGCTAGGGGCGCAAGTCAATTCCCCGAACCCGGTGGTCTGCCACACACCCTCCGGAAAATGTCAGCCCCCTGAATACTCACTGCGTGGATGTCCATCTCGAGACGTATCACTGGAGTTGACAGTGCATGCGGCGTGTCGCTGTAAACATCTATAGTGTCTAGGTTGGGGTAGGCGCCATCGTAGCGCCACGTGGTAGGGCATCACATCAAGCCCCAACAGTCGGGCGATCATAGCAGTCTTGTAGCATTCCTAGGGATATCACGCAGTAATCTCAGCCCATCCCGTCATTCCACGTCGCTCGTTGGTTCCGCTCGTTCTTGAGCCTTTCGATGCCTCCCCTGTTTTTTGATAAAGTCATGTGCAGCCTGCACTGTCTGCAGAATGATAGGTTTACCATTGTTCGTGATTTTGAGTTTCGCGGGGTACAGCATTGCGTACTCCAGACCCAGATCTCTCAATTTCTTCTTCACTGGAGCAAATTCTTTCCGTGCCAGTTGTACCGCCATGGTGTGGTCAGGATAGAATTCCAGAGTGTTCCCTTGATATGAGATTTTGCCCATGTCTCTGGCGAGCCTTAGTACCGTGTCCCTGTCTCTGTAATTGAGCACACGGGCTATGATCATTCGTGGGGCAGCTCCCGGTTTTGGTACAGGTGCCAGTGAGCGGTGAGCTCGTTCAATCAGAAACACCGGGGAGAGTTTGTCAGCACCAAATATGTCCTTCAGGAGCGTTTCGATATATGACTCCATTTTCCCAGTGTTGGAGGATTCCGGTAGGCCCGAAATTCGGAGGTTGTTTCGCCTAGACCTGGCTTCCTGATCCTCCACCCTAGCGCGCAGGGTCTCCACCGTCTTCTCTAAGCCCCCGCATACCCTTGATGTAGTTTTTTGCTCGTCTTCCACTTTGGAAATCCTCTGCTCCGCCTCGACAATCCGCTCGTCGTGTTTCTCTATCTTGGCCGCCATGTTGTCAACCCTCTGCACCACGCTATCAAGTTTGCCATTCATCTCCTGCAGGCTCTGCTGGATTGCACGTAGCACCGATTCCATGGCCGACCCCTCCGCCATTTCTCCGTCGCCCTCCACTTCAGGGGTGGTTACCGTAGTTTTCTGCTGTTTTTTCGTTTCAAATGGAAGCTTGGTCTGTTGTTTCTCCGGCTTCCCCATGCTCCTCTGTGGCAGAGGCAAGGTGTGTACGGGCGTCTTCGGGCTGCCCGCCGGTGGCGTGCTGGTTGGCAGAGTAGTGCGATAAGCTGGCGTCTTGGCTCCCCACCTTGGGGTACGTCTATTCATCTATCTTAGCGGCCGCCAGGAGCGTCGTTAACGGTGCAGTTTTTGGGTTGGCAGTTTGACGCCAGGTCATATGCTTGCGCGGCGTTTTCCAATATCGTACAACCCCTGGCGCCTGGCAGGTTTTGGGCTGTAACATCAAGTGTAGGGCATCTCTGGTGTGAACTGCATGTCCTTGTGGCACCGTACCAGTCCCACGCGCTTCTGTATGGCGGGCGCGAACCTCCACCGCCCTGGAGCACACGGAGCTGCAGACGCGCTATGCTGGGGGCCGCAGGGCTGCTACCGCAGCTTCTACCGCAAGGTACACTCACCGTGCGTTCACTTTTTTGTTGCCAGACGCTGCCCCTCTGCGTGTAGGAACTCCGTTTCGCCTGCTCTGTGGGTGGCCGTTGCCGCCGTTCATGTGCGTTCCAGCGCCACCGCCATCTTGCCTCTGCTGGAACGCACAGCGAAAGTCAATGTTTCCCGCTGTGCTGACCGACCTCCGTTGCTCCGCAGCCCCGCATCACATTCGGCACCACCAGTCCGCTCGGTCACCCCTGTGTGGTTGCTCTCAGCAGTCGCCGGTCTGCCTTCAGCCCCGACGTCTGTGAGCGCCAGGCGCGGCCATTTTGATTTCGCACCGGCAATGTCCCGTTCTTTCGCTGCTCTCTCGTTTTTTGGCCTGTGGTCAGCCACTGAAGTGCAGGACTTGTGTCGGCCTTACATTCCGATACCTGATGCTGTCCGTTTTTCGGCTGTAGCGGTGGATTAAAGGGGCGAAAGGGCTACCATAGTCGCGTCCGTCCGGCGGAGCTGACACGTTAGCCATCCATCCCGCAGTGCGCCCTCTAGCGCCCCCCAAACCAATTAAAGAATATGAAACGGGGCAAAGCAGCAGGTTCAGATGGGCTTCCGGTTGAGCTCTATTTAGACTATATAGAACAATTGTTACCCATACTTATAACACTCTTTAACCACTTACTATCCCACGGTCACAGTATCCCCCCTACCTGGGCTGAAGCAACAATAACGCTTATCGCAAAACCCAATAAAGACCCCAAGAGAATTGAGTCTTACAGGCCAATCTCTCTTCTAAATATAGACATGAAATTATATTCTGGGATTTTAGCGACCAGACTTGCGAAGATTATAAAATCCATAAGTCACACCGATCAAAGAGGCTTTATCCCAGGGAGACAACTTAATGAATTAACCTTTCAAGTGATAGGAGCCATAGATTACGCTAAAGATAAAGGCCTCCCGTTAGCCTTGGTGGCGATTGACGCCACCAAGGCCTTTGATCAGGTCAATTGGAACTATCTTTGGGCCACAATGAATGCATTTGGGTTTCCCTCAGTGTTTATAAAGGGTATTAAATCATTGTATTACAACCCAACGGCAAAAGTAGTGGTTAACGGGGTATTATCTGACGGGTTTGACATTTCCCGTGGAACTCGACAGGGCTGCCCCTTATCCCCTCTTTTGTTCGACATTTTTATGGAGCCTTTTGTTTGTGGCATTAGAAGGGATAATGTTATTCAACCATTCAGGATGGCTAACTTGGAGCTAAAAACTGCCCTATATGCTGATGATCTCCTCTTATATACATCTAACCACACAGAAGCTATACCCAGACTATTCCACCTGGCAGAGGAATTCGGAAAACTGTCAGGCTATCAGATCAACAAGGAGAAGACAGAGATAATGGGGTGGAACAATGATACTCCCACACAGGGGGTGAAACAAAAGATGCGATATTTGGGAATTTATTTAACTCAAGATCTAAAGAATATACCGATAATTAGTCTGCAGACAGTTGTTAAAGACATCACTAAAACATTAACTAGATGGGGCAACCTCCCATTAAATATATATGGACGAGTTAATCTCATTAAAATGACCATACTCCCTAAATTGACCTTTCTTTATAATTCCATCCCTTTATCCTTCCCGGTAAAAGATATTACCAACCTCCAGGGTAAGATTGGATCTTTTATATGGGCCTGTAAATCCTCCAGGATAGCCTGGAAAAAATTGAGGAGGGGCTTAAAAATCGGAGGTCTGGCCTTACCGGACTTACTAGCATATTGCCACGCTTTCCATTTTAAAAACTTTAGGCTACTTGCTAACACACTAGATGCATTTTCACAGGGCCGTCTGTTCCAGGCTTTATTGCATGATTTACCACATGGTCATGACTTCTTTTTATTTAAGTTTGGCGACCAAACATTTTTCAAGAAAGTTCGTCTTAAGATCTTACAGACCGCACTTAAAAACTGGGGGTTTATTCGTAAGGTATTGGGAATTCCTTATTATCATACGTACACTCCAATCTGGGATTCTCCGGGCACTCCTTTGTGTCTTCAGGATCAACTTTCACTTCCCTTGAGAATAGCTGGTATTTTGAATTGGGGGGATTTATACGTAGACTCAGGCCTTATGGACTGGAACTCCCTAACATTACTTACAAACGGGCTACTGATGAGATTTAAATTCTACCAATTATCTGCTTGGTGGTCAAGTCAGACTTTACAGCGGGAAAAAGACACTGGAATCCTGGATGCAATTCGTAGAGGGGGAGATGGATTAGAGAAGTTTCATTCTGGTATAAATTGTTTACTATTGACGAAGAGAATAACTTACGTCTGGAACTGACAAGCCTCTGGGGGAATACAATAGCTGAATTACCTGAAGAGCGCAGTAAAATCTGGTCAGATTCCTTTTCTTTATCCCAGAAATTAATTAAACCAGCTAATTTAAGGCGGAATCATTTATTCACGGCCTATAGAGTATATTGGACCCCGGCTAAATTATATAAGATAACGCAGAACAATTACTACTGCCCCCGCTGTAAACTCATAGTTGCAGATGACATTCATATATTTTTGGATTGCCCGGAGATCCAGGAGTATTGGAGAGCGATAGTTGGCTTCCTGGGTGAGGTACTATCAACAACTATTCTATGTACACCCAGGCTAGTATTTTTTGGATTACCACATGATTATAACATCAATAATTTACATTCACAGTTTATCTTTTATGTGGTGGTTATCGCTAGAAGAGAAATATGTAAAGAATGGAAGTCAGCTGCCCCCCCCAGATTCGCAGAGTGTCTAAAAAAATATAATGGAAGTCTGTAAGATGGACATGGTTGGTCGCGATGGTAACACCGAGAATATATGGTCAAAATTGGAGGTCTGGTTGAACAAGTAAACGGTCCCATGATTATGCCAGAGGTTGTGTCGGTCCTGTCCTCCCTTGGCCTGAATAATACCACAATGAGTCAGGGGAGTTGGATAAGGAAACAACCTACCTCTGGGACATCCCTGTCTGCTAGACACTGACCCCGGGGCAGATACAGAATTGTCAGTTTAAATGGCGACAGTGAGACCCATCTAGAGTACATAAAAAACTGGTGGCATATATGAGGACAAAAAAAAATTTAAAAAAAAAAAAGAAGAGACTGGTCCAATAAATATCACCAAACATGGGGTAGTGCACTGGATACAAATGGTATCCAAATATTAGCAACTCAGATCTCTAGTAGACCCGAAGAAGGGAGCATCCCACCTGACCTGTCTGTGAAGCAGTCTAAAGTGTCTTCTGCTCTCCACTTGAACCAATTGAACACAATAACTAGTAAGGTATTTAAAGTGTCACTTGGCTTGCCGCGTGTATTGCCTCAGTAATACAAACGGCTGAAGAAGGGCTTCATCCTGTGTGGAAGACCAGCTACCCAAATCAAATGGACTTCTTTGGATCCTGTGAGAGTCCTGATTAAGAGAGACCAGTACCCTAGAACCTATACTAAAGTTCATGGGAGTTGAGAAAGAAAATAGTAAAGTGACCTTTCCAGCAAGGAGTGAGACCTTCTAATTTTATTGGTCTATGTAGTAACTCCTTCGTAAAATCTTTCCTTTTCTCCCTGACTCTTATAGGAAGACCTTAGTTCAGGCGCTGATCATAAGCCGCCTTGATTACTGTAACGGTCTCTTGGCAGGTGCAAATGAGGAGGTTTTTGACCGCCTACAGGTGGTGCAAAATACAGCAGCTAGGTTGGTGCTAAATGCACCCCCCAGATCCCCTTCAAAACCATTACTTCATAAACTTCACTGGCTACCAATACGCTTGCGAGTGAAATTTAAGACCTGCTGTATTATTCACAAGGGCCTAAATCAATTGGGACCAGAATATCTGGCCAGGAAATTTGTCCCTTATGTCCCTACCCGTGCTCTTAGATCCAGTGACCAGTTGCTACTAAGTGTCCCAAAGATAACTAAATCAAGGCTAGGTGGCAGGGCTCTGTCCGTAGTTGGCCCCAGTCTTTGGAACTCACTCCCGCTCCCACTGAGACAATGCCATAATCATCTTCAATTTAGGAAATACTTAAAAACCTTCCTTTTTAATTCATTCTAAATACTATCTGCTGGATCATAGGAACCTATACTGCACTTAATTTCATTGTTTCTGTTGTCAGTTTCTACTGGTCGTCATCAGCGCGGAGATACACCTACGGGAGTTTATTCACAGCGCTTTACAAACATGCAAATACAATAAATAAATAAATAAATAAATAAGCTCCATAAACATGGCATAATTGGCTATTAATGGGTAGTTTGTCTTACTTCAAAGCATTTCTCTGCAAGCTAAGCAACCCTGAGAGAATCAAAAGTAAATATCTGCCCTTGAGAAGCTCTTGCTCACTATAACCTCCTGCATTTCCCACTGGAGTCATCTGAGAACTGGTAAAAGACTATGGTATTTATTTATAGTTTGACAACTGGGTTCCTCTGTCACAAATGTGGAGGATGTCCCATCTGTATATTATAACTGCATTATAGCCTATGGCAGTTGTAATACGGCAGACTGGATATCCATCACATTAAGAAGAAGCATCCTGTCAGCCAAACTTTAAATAAGGCCCTAAACCAAAACTAGGACTTGGGACTGAGTCAAGGGTGCAAAATCATCCCCTGAAGCAAAGTGAGTTTGGTGGCTATCAAATACATCTTACAACTACTTCAATGCTTTTGGCTCCAAATCTGCAATCAAGAAATCCTTGCTGGCTTCAGTTTCCTTGCTTGCCCCACTGGAGGAGATAGACTTTCAGAACATACGTTTAAGGATGTCATTTGAAGTTTGGTGGCATGGATAAACAACTTGCAAACGCTTTTGACCTTGTGGCCCATCAGTCACTAATCAACTAATTTATCCACTCTTTTTAGGATGAGGCTGTTAGACCTGTCAGCCCTTTGGGGGTTCCTCCTTATTTTTCTCCTTTGTTTTTGCCCTCTATTTTTGCGTCCACTGTGGTTTTTGGGTGTTGACCTTAGATCTCTGGGCGCCTCATTATTACCAATTAGTGATGAGGCGCAGGTGCTCTTTTAAAATAGAGGAAGAGTAGGTGCTCTTCTACAAAATGGTGGCCTGTCAACTGTCGCCTCAGAGTCTTGGGCCATAGGATGACATGAGGGGTTCGAGAACCTTCTGGTCCACTCTAGTCATTCAAGGTCCAGGCTATATATAGGGGTGATATTGGACGGCCATTTTGTGTAGAGAGTCTGGTCAGGAGTGAAGGCTACTAAGTGGGGAGGTTGGTGCACTGAGGGGGGATATGACTGTCCTTTGGGCCTGCTACCCCTCTTTGTTGATGCTACCCCCTGCACGTTGACCTAGCCCTGCCATCATCACCTCACTCCGGGGTCTACATCAACCCCCCTTGCGCTTCCTTTGAGTGGGAAGCCCTGGTCTGACATTGGTGGATTGAGGGCATTTGATCTGGTAGTTGGGGGCGAGTGTTGCTGCCTTCTGTCAAGGTTATTTACAACAAGGGGTGGTGATGGACAGAGTCTCTGAATTAAGCAGAATACTCTCACCCAGTCAAGAGATCAGGGCTAGATCCAACACCGTTTTTTAGCTCATTGCACCATCCCAGTTTCAGAACCTGGCTGTATGCAAATTAGTCTGTCCCTGGCCCACTGCATCATGGGAACAGGGCAGACCAGACTACAAAAGCCAATTCTTACACTGGGAAGGAAACAAGCTTCCGGGGACCGGTTTCTGGCATTTCAGCCGTCTTCGGCCCGGCTTGCTTGAATCCTGATGGTGCAATGAGCTTTTCTGTATCGTTTTTCTGTATCGTTTTTGGCCACTATAGGTGTGGCAGGGTATACTCAGACATGAGTCCCTTTCTCACTGCTCCATCAGGATTCAAGCAAGCCGGGCCGAAGAGGCTGAAATGCCAGAAACCGGTCCCCGGTAGCTTGTCTCCTTTCTGGTGAAGAATTGGCTTGGTAGTTTGGTCTGCCCTGTTCCCATGATGCACTGGGCCAGGGACAGACTAATTTGCATATAGCCAGGTTCTGAGCTGGGATGGGGCAGTGAGATAAATAACGGTGATGGATCAAGCCCTGATCTTTGGACTGGGTAAGAGTGGTCTGCTTAATTCAGACACTCTGTTCATCACCACCCCCTTTTCTGTATCGTTTTTGGCCACTATAGGTGTGGCAGGGTATACTCAGACATGAGTCCCTTTCTCACTGCTCCATCAGGATTCAAGCAAGCCGGGCCGAAGAGGCTGAAATGCCAGAAACCGGTCCCCGGTAGCTTGTCTCCTTTCTGGTGAAGAATTGGCTTGGTAGTTTGGTCTGCCCTGTTCCCATGATGCACTGGGCCAGGGACAGACTAATTTGCATATAGCCAGGTTCTGAGCTGGGATGGGGCAGTGAGATAAATAACGGTGATGGATCAAGCCCTGATCTTTGGACTGGGTAAGAGTGGTCTGCTTAATTCAGACACTCTGTTCATCACCACCCCCTTTTCTGTATCGTTTTTGGCCACTATAGGTGTGGCAGGGTATACTCAGACATGAGTCCCTTTCTCACTGCTCCATCAGGATTCAAGCAAGCCGGGCCGAAGAGGCTGAAATGCCAGAAACCGGTCCCCGGTAGCTTGTCTCCTTTCTGGTGAAGAATTGGCTTGGTAGTTTGGTCTGCCCTGTTCCCATGATGCACTGGGCCAGGGACAGACTAATTTGCATATAGCCAGGTTCTGAGCTGGGATGGGGCAGTGAGATAAATAACGGTGATGGATCAAGCCCTGATCTTTGGACTGGGTAAGAGTGGTCTGCTTAATTCAGACACTCTGTTCATCACCACCCCCTTTTCTGTATCGTTTTTGGCCACTATAGGTGTGGCAGGGTATACTCAGACATGAGTCCCTTTCTCACTGCTCCATCAGGATTCAAGCAAGCCGGGCCGAAGAGGCTGGAATGCCAGAAACCGGTCCCCGGTAGCTTGTCTCCTTTCTGGTGAAGAATTGGCTTGGTAGTTTGGTCTGCCCTGTTCCCATGATGCACTGGGCCAGGGACAGACTAATTTGCATATAGCCAGGTTCTGAGCTGGGATGGGGCAGTGAGATAAATAACGGTGATGGATCAAGCCCTGATCTTTGGACTGGGTAAGAGTGGTCTGCTTAATTCAGACACTCTGTTCATCACCACCCCCTTTTCTGTATCGTTTTTGGCCACTATAGGTGTGGCAGGGTATACTCAGACATGAGTCCCTTTCTCACTGCTCCATCAGGATTCAAGCAAGCCGGGCCGAAGAGGCTGAAATGCCAGAAACCGGTCCCCGGTAGCTTGTCTCCTTTCTGGTGAAGAATTGGCTTGGTAGTTTGGTCTGCCCTGTTCCCATGATGCACTGGGCCAGGGACAGACTAATTTGCATATAGCCAGGTTCTGAGCTGGGATGGGGCAGTGAGATAAATAACGGTGGTGGATCAAGCCCTGATCTTTGGACTGGGTAAGAGTGGTCTGCTTAATTCAGACACTCTGTTCATCACCACCCCCTTTTCTGTATCATTTTTGGCCACTATAGGTGTGGCAGGGTATACTCAGACATGAGTCCCTTTCTCACTGCTCCATCAGGATTCAAGCAAGCCGGGCCGAAGAGGCTGAAATGCCAGAAACCGGTCCCCGGTAGCTTGTCTCCTTTCTGGTGAAGAATTGGCTTGGTAGTTTGGTCTGCCCTGTTCCCATGATGCACTGGGCCAGGGACAGACTAATTTGCATATAGCCAGGTTCTGAGCTGGGATGGGGCAGTGAGATAAATAACGGTGATGGATCAAGCCCTGATCTTTGGACTGGGTAAGAGTGGTCTGCTTAATTCAGACACTCTGTTCATCACCACCCCCTTTTCTGTATCGTTTTTGGCCACTATAGGTGTGGCAGGGTATACTCAGACATGAGTCCCTTTCTCACTGCTCCATCAGGATTCAAGCAAGCCGGGCCGAAGAGGCTGAAATGCCAGAAACCGGTCCCCGGTAGCTTGTCTCCTTTCTGGTGAAGAATTGGCTTGGTAGTTTGGTCTGCCCTGTTCCCATGATGCACTGGGCCAGGGACAGACTAATTTGCATATAGCCAGGTTCTGAGCTGGGATGGGGCAGTGAGATAAATAACGGTGATGGATCAAGCCCTGATCTTTGGACTGGGTAAGAGTGGTCTGCTTAATTCAGACACTCTGTTCATCACCACCCCCCTTTTCTGTATCGCCTTCTGTCAAGGGCCAAGACTTCTGTCACTAACCTCTTCACCCCTGCTGCCACCCGGAACCCTAGTGCGACCAGTGACTGGCTGTCCTGACATCTCCCCTAAGCCTCCTCTCGTGTGAGGCATTGTCCTACTTCACCGCCGCGGACCCTGGGGCCATTCCGCACTCTTTGCGCTTATGCCGTCTCACCTCCACTGGCCTAGTTTGTGCCTTCGCTGAGGGCACCATCTAACTGTAGGACCCCCCCCCTGCTGCAGGGGACATCTGTCCGCCGGTTCCCCAGTGGTGGAGTTCCTGGGAACCGGCGCTGGCGTGGAGAGGGGGCCGCCTCGGAGTTGGTTGCTGGGCGACGGAGGCCGGTGCAGCCCTGCCCAGCATTGACAGAAGGAGGCGATGGAAGGTGAGGGGCGGGTTTAGAGGAGGCCGGGCCCGAGTGAAGTTCCCTTCCGTGTGGTGTGCTGAGGGAGGAGAGACGCGGAAGAGACGGGGGAGGCCAGATTAAACACCCGACAGGTCTCCGGTGTGGGACCCACCTCCGGGGCCTGCCGGCATTGATTGAGGACAACAGCGGGAGTCCGGGAATCCTCTTTAGGAAGCCTCGGGCTCTTCCGGACCACCTGACAGAATTGTTTTACCCAAAAGTAAGCTGGGTTCTGGGGCTGGAAGGAGGGGAGACACAGTGTGCAGTGACCTTTGCTGGGCCCTAACTTTGATCGACCTCCCTGGCCCTAGTGAAAGAAAGTGATAGGTGGGCCCTGTAAACAGTGCTTTGCAAATAACAAACTGAGGGCATGTTTACCTGCTAAAGGAATGGGAAGCCATGCCTGACTGGAAGTAGGAACCCTGTTACATTGCTGGAATTAAGACCTTCCTACTTTTGGTGGACGTAACACGCAGACAATTCAATGCTTGTATAATTTAATGTATTGACCTGCCTTACTTAAGTAACAGTATTGCTAATTCAATGTTTTATGATTTAATGTATTAACCTGCCTTCGTCATTCTAGGCACTCAGCTGCTTGTTTCCTTTTCAATGTACCTTTACATTTAATTTGCTTTCTGGTGCTATGACTAAGTGAGGTTCGCTTACGAAATGCAATCTTATGCCATGACATGTGTTTACAAATGTAGGTGATTTGATGGCATTGCCAAAAATGTCAATTTATTAAATTGTGTTGCAACTGAAAACCCAATCGAAAGGAAAGATAAAGCTTTTCTACCTTTTCTAAATCGGTGTGGTGCCATTTTTGGTGGAGGTACGCTGGAGTGCTGTGTTGAGTGTGGCGCAAGTACGACAAGTGGCCTTGAAGTTAGGCCTTACCACTTTGTGCCAGGCTACCCTAGGTGGACCGGTGACTCCGGGTCCAACAGAGGCAATCATCAATAGTTATGAGGTATTGCAGTCTTTGGCAGGAAAAACTAATAATGAATGGCAATGCGAGAAAACCCCCTTCGTTAAACTGCCTGTGGGGTTTTTAAACAATCGACTTCTGCTTTGCTGTGAGTGACCAAAACAACATATTTTCTTCTTGTCCTCATATCACCGTACCATCTGCAAATCTCCAACCGCTCTATAGGTGCGCCTCGCGGTCTACTGCAGTCGCTCCTGGTTCTGCCACTCTCAATTCCCAGGCAGGGCCTTCACCACAGACGGTGCCTTGGAGTAAACATAGATAGTCATTATTGCGCAGCCCGTGTTTGTGTTTTTCTTGCCGCCAGCCAGCCACCACCTTGCAGCAGTCGATAGGGGGACTACATTCCCCATAACCCCAAGCGTCGGGGAGGTGCCAAAATTTTGTTTTGCGCCAGGAGGCACACAAAAGCGGCCACAGCTTCCCGCAGTGCGAGAGCCCGAATTGGTGTTTTTCTTGCCACCAGCCAGCCACCACCTTGAAGTAGCCAAGAGAGGGACTTCATTCCCCATAACTCCAAGTGCCGGGGAGGCGCCAATGCATTGTTTTGCGCCAGGAGGCGCACAAAAGCTGCCAGGGCTTCCCGCAGCGCTGTGCCATGTTGGTGTTTCTCTTGCCACCAGCCAGACACCACCTTGCAACAGCCAAAAGAGGGACTTCATTCCCCATAACTGCAAGCGCCTGGGATGTGACAATGCCTTTTTTTGTGCCGGGAGGTGCACAGAAGCGGTCAGGGCTTCCCACAGCGCAGGGCGCGGGTGTGCCCGGGCGGGACCGTCTCTGCCTGTCTGCGGCTGAAAGAGGTCGGGCTGGGCCACCCCTCTTAGCCCCGCTAGACAACGTATCGGCACAACCACAATAAGGAGGCATGAGGGCATCTTACTGCAGTAATATCTCCCATTACAATTAAACCCTGATTTGTGTTCGGATTTAAGTACTGCTCCATCATGGGGAGGAAGAAACCCACGCCCGCTGTGAAAAGGAGATGGGTTTTTACAGAAGGCTGTGAGGGCTATTAACAAAGAAATTGAATTTGCTGAGCACAGACTTTCCTTAGCCCCGTTACCCTCATCTGATATTTTGAGCACTCAGTCTGCCCACTCCGTTACTTCCCCTACCCTGGAGGTTCCCACATCTGTCATGCCCCCTGATCCTCTGGCACTTACCCCACACCCTCTTTCACCTATTATTATCATCCAGAGCCACTGTACTACAGAGGGATTGCCAAAGGGATTGGAAGTTGCAGGGCATACATCTATGAGGGACCAGACCACGGTGGGGTCTTAAAGGAAGCGTATTGATCCAACAAGAGCGGATTGTCGTGCCATTGGCCATTTGCCAAAGGTCAAGAGAACAAAGCAAACCCCCCCGGACCAGTGGGGAGATTGTGGGGGGGAGGTGGGCTTACAAGGTCACAGAGTGAAATAGACACAATGTTAGACAGAATTAGTAAAATTTTGTTGGACTCCTTAAAGCCTATTCTGTCCCGTTTGGGTTGTATTGAGGAGCAGCTTGATCAATTATTACTGACCCCAGGGACCATGCCTATACAAAGTAAGCAAAGAGAAAAATGTGACTTAGCAAACGGCATCAATGAGAGAGGAGCTAACATCCCCCTTCATGCTCCCGAAGGTGGTAGGGCACAAACGAATAGCCCCATAGTTATATGTAATGCGTTTAACCCATCGGATTCTGACCATGACAGGGTTCATAGCTTGGATCTCCTAAGAGCACCGTCAGCTATGGCACCGGGTCATGATGTGGCCCCTAACGGTGGGAGAGGGACTGTTAAATGTTTAACATCGGACAGGCTTAGTGGGAGGAGCCCATTGATAGGGAATTGTCCCACAACTGGTTTCGCGCCCGATCTGCCAAGTAGCCAGGGTGATAACATTATTCTAAACCTACCCCCAGGATGCACACCCTATACCCTGGTCTTGACAGGGGTCCCTTACCTACCACCAGGTCAGCATGAACGTTGCATGAGCCTTATTAATAAACCTGCTCATTGGTGTCCTAGTGAAATTCAGGCTTGGGTAAATTGACACGGACATATCATGGCAAGGCGGTTGAGTTGGCTGGGGAAAACAACTAAAAATAGACAGGGTCATTGTGTGGTGTTGAATTTTAATGACAGGGCATGTGTTGGACTTGCCCTTCAGCACCTCAGGGACTTTCCTGCGGAGCAGATACAGGCCCGCCCTCTAGGTTGTTTTCATATGAGCCAACAGTTACGCCCCCACATTTTGAATGGACCTCCCCTCCCTCAATATGTACATGGGCCCATCCAAATAGATTGGATGCACATTCTGGCATGACTGACATAGATTGACTTCCTCCCGACCCTACTAGCCCAGACAAGATGGTAACATCAGATGGGTCATTAGGGAAAGACCCTGAAGTAGTGATAAGAATAATAGGGAATGGAGAGGTCGATAAGTATGTGTATCCCCACCAATAGAATATATCTATTATTTGTAGCAACATACATGGAATAGAGACCAGGGCTGAGTTATGCACTCCGCAATTTACATCTAATTCTGGAGTGGGGGTCATAACCAGGACTTTATGACTACTAAGCCTGCTATTATCAGTAACCAGGAAGCTCCAGTGATAAGGAGCCATACAGTTGGCTTGGTTAGAATTGTTTCCTGGAATATCGCAGGCATATGCTCTAAACTAGAGGATGAGGTGCGGTTAGAGTATGTCAAGGCCTTTGATATTATATGTGTTCAGGAAACATGGTGTAGGGAGAACATGGAGTTAGATGGTTACTATTCTCTCAATGTTCATGCAATAGCCTCACCAGTAGGGAGGGGCAAAAGGAGGGTTGATGACCCTGATCTCCATCAAATATGGGTCCATCAAGGCGGAGACTGTTTCTGATTCCCCTTGGTATCAACTTATTCTAATTTCAGATTTATTTCAGTCCAAGACATTACTGATAAACTGGTATTAAAATGTTTTTGATCAGAACAGTTGTGAAATTATTGATACCCTTAAGTATGAAATAGATAGGATCGCGGGAAAGTGGCGGCCACTGTGTATTTACTGGGTGGGGGATTTTCATTGTTCTTTATGCCAGCACAGTTCACAATGAGTGTGTGGGTTGTCAGAAATGTTGGAGCAATCATTAACACATTTTTTACACACCTTGCAGGGTGAGGCTTCAAATGCTATTATTACTGTAAAAGACTTGCTTTTGGTTGACAACCTGGTTAGCAGCCCCAAAATACAGTATCCTACTTATTTGGGCAGACGTAGGGAAAGTGTCATTGATTTTATGTGGATATCCGGGAAATTCTCTCTCTGGGTGAATAGTTTTGAGATGGAGCCTAATAAGGCCAGCAATAATAACCCCCTTGTCGCCTCTGTATATACAATAGCCCAGAAGGAGAAAGGGGATGGTCTCCCCCTCCAGTATAACTCAAATCAAGGGGTGAGATTGAAATGGAATAGTATAAACCCATCTGAATTTGAGGACAATATAGATAAAACTAAATTATATTCCATTCTTGAATGCTTGGACCAAGATTCAACCCCAGACATGGTAATAAAGGGCTTCCAGTTAATGTGTAGGGATGTATCCACAAAACTGGCAAAGAAAATTGAAAGAGGGGAAGCCCAGGAAATAAAATGGTTTAACGCCGATTGTTCAAGGGCACAAAAGGACCTCAAGAAGGCATTGCATGGAATCCCCCCAGATAAAACCCTAATTCAAAACGCTAGGCAGGCTTATATAAACATAGTTATTAAGAGGAAAGAAGAACTGAGAAGGTTAGCCTGGGAGGACCTACAGAGAGCAAGCACATTTAAAGACTCCAAAAGTTTCTGTGAGGTAATAAACCACCCTCTTTTCTTGAAGGAAACAAAGGATATGGACACAATGATACCGGGAAATGTCTGGGAATCCCATTTTTGCAGTATATTTAACCCAAAGGGAATTACACCCCTGGAGTCTTCCTTAGATGTCCCAATAGACCTTACAACCGCATATCAATTGAGTTCCTCCCTTGCAGTGATCGAGATCGAGGATCAGCTAGTGAAGGGGATATGTTTGAAAGCCCCAAACCCGGATGGTGTATCCTCACATCGGGGCTCCCCTCCTAACTAATGTTTTTAGAGCAGTAATAGGAGACCCTATCCCTTCGCCTTGGAAAGAGGCAACAGTGGTACCAGTGTATAAAAAGGGGAATACAGAAGATCCGACCTGGTATAGGCCCATATCTTTAATCAATGCCACAGCCAAGGTATTGGGGAGGGTCATTTTACAGTGCCTCAAGACTTGGGCAGGAGCCTCTGGGTTAATGTCCCACACACAATATGGCTTCAGAAGGGGTAAGGGGACAAATGAACTGTGCCTTAATTTGTCATTGATCATGGGCAAGTACATGAGGGCGAGGAAGGGGTCAATCCACCTCGCCTTCCCGGACTTGTCCAGTGCCTTTGACATGGGTAACAGAGAGAAAATATGGGATCAGATGGGGAAAATGGGATTTGAGGAACCCCTAATTACCCTTCTGCGCAGGATGTACGCGTCCACCACTGTTGCCATATGTTTTGTGCCTGGGTGAGAGAAGACCGGGCCTAGTGCCTCCGGCCATCCTACATCACGCTGGGCGTGTGCTCAGGATGGCTGGGGGCCGTCCGACCACCGCCAATTCCTGATCGTGGCGCGAATTCCTTGATCACGCAAGGAGTTACGCCCCCTAATTACATCCCTGCACTGTGGCAAAATTATCACCGCAGGGAAGGGGGTAATCATTGTCAACTTGCTTTAAATATAAAAGTACAGTATAGCCAATGCAATTACCGATTAAAGTTTCCTACGACATGACAGCTTGTGCTCTTGGTATTTAATAATTCAGGATAAATAATGCTCATCATGAACGAATACATGTTCTTCTATACTACTTACAAATATTAGGTTATCTCCAGACATATGACAAGCATTCGAGGCAAACTCCTATATTAGGACAAAGTTCATCATTTATAAGTTGTCTTTTATAATGACTCAGGAAAGGAATGCTCTACTCATTACACACCACTGTACATATGACTCAATGTCTCAATGCCTCTCTGGGGCACTTATATTGATTTGTGAGTTGGGTATTTGAAGAGATTGTGAGCGTGGAAATCAAATTAATTTAGCCGGTTCAATTCATACCTTACAATGTGGACCCCAACTCCGCGCTATGTTCTTCTTCAGGTAAATTGATCTTCGCCACCATATTTTGATCAAAAGTGCTATTTCAAGATCACAAACAAATCTCAAATGCAGTTCCAAATTTTAGTCACTAATGAGAGCTGTAAGCTGTGGCAGCTCGCAGAGGGAGTGCTGCGGGGCGGTGAGGCGAGGTGGGGCAGGGAGGGGCAGGATGGTGGGTTAGTGGGCTCGGACATACGACGCACATGAGTAAAGTAAGTAAATTAATAAATACAACTATTTACCTTGCGCTCACTGCATCGCCGCGAGCGCAAGGTAAATAGGTCTATTTATTTAATGACTTACTTTACTCCTGTCCGTTGTATGTCTGAGTCCACTACCCCCACACCCTGCCCCTCCCCCAAACCCAGCATCGTATGTCCGAGTCCACTACCCCCCCACCCTGTACCTTCGCCACCCCACCCCACCACCCCTCTGTGAGCTGCCACAGGCTGTAAGTAGTTTTGAAGGGGTTTCTTTTCTAATTAAAAGTTTAGTTATTTCTGATTCTTTATTCATCAGTCAAATATCAATCAGATTACAGAATTGACGGTAAAAAATATTGTTAGAGAAGATCATATTAAAATAATGTATTCAGTGTGTTCCATAAAGGAAAGAATAATCCCTATTCCAAAAATGGGGCGAAAATAGTGTCCGTCGGAGCCCATGAAGGGTTTAAAAGTAAAAGGCAAGAGTGAGAATAGAGCATGAAGCTCAAAATTAACAAAATATAATTGCAGATTTTCCCATCAAGAGAAATAAAACATAGAGCAGTTCAGCCTTGGCCAAAGCCAATCCAAAAGAGGTCAAGCATAAAGCTTGGGCCCAAATGGAATGTCAAAAGGGCTCAGCTACCCAGTGTCCTCTCTCCAGCTCCGTCTCCTTTAATTGCTCACCTGCTCTGCTGCTCTTTGCTCTGCTCTGCTAAAATGCACTAGGAATACACATTTTGAAAAGACAGCATAATAATGTTGCAAAACATGTTGCCTTGTTATCTCGCCTTCAGCCTATAAGGATTCAATATTGTCCATTCAGGCACATTTCTCTCTCTTCTAGTCGCACATCTTCCGTCAGGCATGAAGGCTTTTCTTCATATTTGAAAGTTCAGAGTGTACATTTGTTAACTCGAGTCTTTATTTTCCATGACTTCATTTACATAACCTTCTAATGAAGCAAAATGTATTTTAACTAAACAAACAACCTGTGTAAAAACATTGCATTAGCTGCAAGAAAAAGATTATTAGCAGTAAATTAATTCATTAGGAAACATTAAATAGTTAAAAGAAAAAGATCACATGCATTTGAAACTGTAAGGTCCCGATTCACAAAGGCCTCCGCACTCGTGGAAAGGTTGGCAGTCATGGCGGGGGACCCTCACTT
Organism: Lissotriton helveticus; assembly: GCF_964261635.1. Classification (NCBI taxonomy): domain Eukaryota; kingdom Metazoa; phylum Chordata; class Amphibia; order Caudata; family Salamandridae; genus Lissotriton; species Lissotriton helveticus. The sequence continues at coordinate 948,687,290 of NC_136068.1, forward strand.
GTGGCAGGACCTCCTCAATGACAAACTGCAGTTCAGAAGTCCCACCATGAGTAATAGTCCTCCCGCCATGAGTATGGAGGCCATTTGTGAATAGGGTTCTAAGTTTTTATCTAAAGCGCTATAGTCATGCCATTCAGAAATCGAGTTACACATATAGAACCCAATGGCCATCATCATTTCATTGGTAGGCATTTGCTATGCAGGTCATTTCTGACTCCCAGTAAAAGTTACAACAGAAACATTTGGCTTTTTCAATACAGCACCCATTATTTTTGGTCAGATTGATTCCAAATGTCACACAAAACAAAATATCAAACAATTAACAATCCCAGCGTGGCTCTGTCAAAGGTAAACCTATCACAGCGTAGCTTTGTCAGCAACCAACCAATGACTGTACAGCTTAGTGATGATGTCTCACCAATACCAGCAAAGCTCCTTGGTTGACTGACTAATCACAGAGCGACTTCTCTGTGAATGAGAAAACTATGTTCAAGATCTTTCTCACTTAATTTTACACTAAATAAACCTTGTCTATTCAACCTAAATGAGAAGAAAATCAGCAAGATGACGTATGCCAAATCGCACAATCAAAAGACATAAGAACAAAAGAACAGCACCCTTCACTGTACTTTATTAACTATCAATTCATTTTTTAAATATATTTATTAAACTTTTTCTCCCCCCCTTTTTTTTTTACAGGGCACACCATCAAAATAGTGTGTACATAAAAAATTTAAATGACATGTAATCCATTGCACATGTAAAGATGAAAACAAGGAAGATAAGAAAAAAAACATATTTTTAGAGGATATAACAATATCAATGCAAATCATGCAAACTAAATATAATGTAATACCCGTAGATAAACCTAAGCCAGAACTTCCTGCCTAGTTCTCCAGTTATTGAAAGGCTCCCAGATTTGCTTCCCCAGTGCTCCACCCCTTTTTTCCCTTCCTTGCTCCAAGTTATAAAAAGAGAGCAGTCTAGCCAACCATTGTTGGAATGTAGGTGGAGTTTTGTCAAGCCATGCCGCCGCTATATAAATTCGTAATACTGCCATTGCCAAAAACATAAAATAAGATGCCGGATTGTCAGAGCCATCCCCATCCCAATGATCTCCCTAGAAAGGCTTCTATGGCAGTATGAATTGGCTGCAGCTGTGGGCAGGTGGCAAAAACATGCACTATCTCAGCGTCTAAGCTGTCACAACGGGTACAGGTAATGCCCTCTGTGCCTCCCCACTGCGCAATCCTAGCGGGTGTATAGCACAGTGAATAGATTGTTATAATGTGCTGGACCTGAATTGCGGCCGAACAAAGTATATTTACCCTAATCCTAATGAAATTTGAAAACATTCATGTCCTATACCCAACTTATCAGCCCACTTGCTCTCATATTTACCAAGGTCGTCCTACTTTATCCGGATTAATTCAGCATATATACTTTTAATCGTGCAGCAAGCCCTTCCCTCAATAATTTCCATGATTGCATTTTTACCAAATCCAACAGAGCCACCTTTTTTAGTAGTTAAAAAACTCCTAACTTGTAGATACTTAAAAAAGTTTCTTGTCTCGACCCCATAACCCAGCTGGATATCAGCAAACTGACACATCCCATCAATCCCCATCAAGTCCCCCACCTTAGTGATCCCTCACCGCCCCCAGCCTGCAAAAACAGCGAATATTTCCGCTGGGAGGATGCGGTTCCTGTATAGTCGAATATATGCAAGGAACCTACCCAGTCCACATTTTTTCCTGAATGATACCCATATTTTATGTGCTGCAATCAGCGTCTTAAACATTGTTCTTTCAAAATAACTAGGGTCTGTATATTTCAAAAATACATTCTCTGCCTCCCCTCCAAGCAGTAGGGAATATATAGCCATAGACCCTATACTATCTTCTACTTCCGACCCTGCACCCCCTAAAAGTCCAGACATGTACTGCAAGGCTGCTCCCCAGTAATACATTTTCAGATCCGGAACAACCCAGCCTCCTCTCTCCCTGGGGAGTACCATGTATCGTAGAGCCCTTCTAGTCTTCCCTTGTGTCCAGATGAATCTGTTTATTATCTGCTCTGATATATCAAACCATTTAGGCTCAAATGTTAGCAGTATTGCCCTAAAAAGATAGAGGAACTTTGGCAAGAATAACATTTTAATAAAATTAGTTTGTCCTACTAAAGAGAGGTGGAGGTTATGCAACCTATCCAGGTCCTTCTTTGCCTTATTTATAATAGGTTCTATGTTTGATTTAACAATTTTATCCAAATCTGCCGAAATTCTTATTCCTAGATATATTCCAGATTCCACTACTCGATTATCCGAACATTCTGCCTTCCTGTTCTTCATTATCTGCGTCTTGGGTCCGTTCAAGGCATATACCGAAATTTGGCCAAAAGCTAAGGCTTCAAACTCCACCTCCACTATGGCTTCTGTAGGTGCCGGGGTAGAAAATGCCACATCGTCGGCATATGCCAAGACTTTTCATCCCCCACCAGTAGTCCTTATGAGAGGAATCCTATTGTTTGCTTGTAGCTTGCGGATCAGAGGAGCTATGTACACCGCAAATAGTAATTGCAAACACAAGCAGCCATGCCTCGTGCCCCGTTTGATCTTCAAGGGCATCGTATAGCCGGCGTTCACGAGAACTCAAGCTGAGGGGGCAATATATAATGCCTGAAGAGCTTTAATAAACCCTGCTCCCACTCCATACCATCTTACAGCGGACCAGAGATAGCCCCAGGAGACACGATCAAACGCTTTCTCAGCATCCAGCAACATAACTGCCATCGGGTCTCCTGGAACCTCTGTGGCATCAAATAAGGTGATAACTCTGCGAATATGTTGTGTCGTGCCCCGTCCTGGAACAAAACCATGCTGGGTGGTACTAACCATTGTTTCTATAACTTTTGCAAGCCTGGCTGCTAGGGCCTTTGAGTAGATTTTGGCATCGGAGTTCATCAGTGTTATCGGCCTGTAAGACCCTGGCTCTATGGATGGCTTACCCTTTTTTAAAATAACTACCATATCTGCTCCTGCCCAGGAGTTAGGGACAGATGCCCCAATTTGAGCCTGCTGTATCGTGGCACATAAATCAGGAAAAATCTCAGCGAGGAAAGTTTTGTAGAATTCGATCGGAATTTGATCAGGTCCTGCCGCTTTACCTGATGGAAGATTTGTCAAGGAAGCAAGGATCTCTTCTACCTCCAAGGGGGCGTCTAAAGCCTCTCTACTCTCTTGAGAAAGAGTTGGGGCCATAATCTTGCTAAGATATGCTTGAACCTCCAAAGGGCCCTTTACTGGTTCCTCATAATATAGTGTCGCATAAAACTACCCGAAGACCTCGCAAATTCCTTCCGAGTCCGTATGCAATCGGCAAGAGTCATCCCTAATCCCTTTAACTTCGTCTAAGGCTGCCTTTTGCCTTGTACGAACAATCAATGTGTGCCCCACCCTCTCACTAAGCTCATAACACTGTTCTCCTTTTGCTAAATACGTAACCGCCGCCTTGCCCGCTATATTCTCCTCTGCCTCTGCTTTTACCCTGGCAATTTTAATGAGTGCCTGATGCAGAGCTGCACCTGTTGTTGAGAGCAAAGCCAAATCCTCCACAGCCTCTAAAAGAGCCGTAGTCAATTCTGCGGCCCTTAGCCGTTCCTGTCTTTGACTAAACAAACTAAAACTAAGGGGCCCATTAGTATGGCGGGCGGACTTTGCCCGCCCGCCATCTTCCCGGGGATTGGGACCACCCGCCATAAGGGCGGGGGTCCCGTGGGGGGTATTAGGATGCGCCGCCACAGTGGTGGGCGCATCCTGCATTTTTACCATTGTGGTGGGCTGTGCAGTCAGCACCGCCCGCCACAATGCTAAAAATGCATGTATGCATTTGCATACTCAAAGCAGCAGGCACCGTGTGGTGCCTGCCGCTTTGTGTATGCAAATGCTGGGGGGTACCACAGGTACACCCATATGCACCCCCCACCTCGCCTTCACTCCGGGGGCCTGCAGGGGCCCCCCGAAGTGAAGACGCCTGCCTCTCCGTGGTGGCATTGCCGCCACACAAAGGCATCAGATTGGGCCCATCCTAATATGGCTGGCAGTGTCAAACAGACACCGCCACCATATTAAACCTTTTCCACCGCGGACCTCCCAGCCATGGTAATATGGCGGGGGGTCCTTCTGGTTGGGATGGCGGGCGCATCCTGCATTTTTAACATTGTGGTGGGCGGTGCAGTCAGCACCGCCCGCCACAATGGTAAAAATGCATGTATGCATTTGCATACACAAAGCGGCAGGCACCGCGTGGTGCCTGCCGCTTTGTGCATGCAAATGTTGGGGGGTACCACAGATACCCCCCATATGCACTCCTCACCTCGCCTTGACTCCGGGGGCCCGCAGGGGGCCCCTGAAGTGAAGACTGCCTGCCTTTCCGTGGCCGGCACTCAAAGGCATCAGATTGGGCCCATCCAAATATGGCTGGCGGTGTCAAACAGACACCGCCACCATATTAAACATTTTCCACCGCGGACCTCCCAGCCCTGGTAATATGGCGGGGGGTCATTCTGGTTGGGATGGTGGGCGGAGTGCCCCCACCAGGCCGGCAGTGGCTACCGCCAGCCTGGAGGGGGCAATCCGCCCGCCATCCTAATGGGCCCCTAGGTGTCTCACCCGAATGCCTGCCTTGAAGGCGTCCCAAGAAACTACTGAAGAAGTGCTAGCTCTGTTAATTTCCCAATATCCTTTAATCCAGTTTTCCATATGTAGAACATAGTTGTCATCCTTTAATAATCCCCGCTCAAATGTCCATGAGCGCTCATGCCTAACTTCTATTGTATTATTGAATGAAAAAAGCAGAGGATTGTGGTCGGAGATAATCCGGGGTGATTTTTCAATCTGGGAGTTTGATAAAAGATGATTGGAGACTAAAAAGTAATCCAGTCTAACGCAGACTTTGTGAGGAGCAGAGTAATAAGTGGTCCCAGAAATACTAGGGTTCAGCATCATCCAGACATCTGCTAATGCATTATTCCTTGCCAAGCTTAGAATTGCACGACACACTTTCTTCTTCCGACCCTGATATCTCTCAGTAGGATTCATACCCAAGCCTCCTTCCCCATTGATATTAAAATCCCCACAAAGAACTACATATGGGCCCATGTAGGTAATTCTAGATCTAAAAAATCGAAGACCTCCGGGTCATCCTCCGTAGATCCATAAATTGACCCCAAAGTGACCCAGTCCCCATTGATCAAACATTCTACTAAAGCCCGCCTGCCCCATTGATCCATCAGTTTCTTCCTGACCACTACCCCTTTTTGATCTAGACAGTATTGCCACCCCTCTAGTTTTAGCTTCCTGTTTAGAGTGTGCCAGTAATTGAAACCCCCGCTGTTCTAATAAGAATGCCTTGTTCCCCTCAATATGCGTCTCTTGTAAACAGACAAAATCGGCTCTAATAGTTTTCAATAATGCCGCTACCAGTTGTCTCTTCAGATGGTCATGCAGGCCACATATATTAAGTGTAACTATTCGTGTAGGCATTAAAATACATCTGGAGCTTGTCCTAATCAGTTATCCACCCAAAACATAAACCGACTCCTGTTGTTATCTCTTAGACCTCCACCATCCAACCCCTCATACATTTTATTTTGTGTGCTACAACGTGTGCAATTGTTGTATTCCCTCGAATGTACAAATGTGCTGTGCCCTATGCCCAGACTCGCCCCTGCCCCCTACCCCACCCAGAAGGCCCTCTAACCCCCCCTACAGACAAGTAGGCCAACCATGACCTATGTGTGACATCTATAAGCCCATAGGGAGTCGAATGTCCCCCCTCCCTAACCACTCAGCCTACCTTGCTTATGCTGAGGCTGCTGTACACACCCAAGTATATCATTGTGATCATTGCTATTCTAACACACATTGCTTTTAACAGTCTCCTTATATTTATATGTTATCTCACTTCGGAACTAGCGCCCCTTTTATCCTTCTTATCTTTTATCTCCGTCAGAAATGCTTGGGCTTTAATTTCAGAAAAAAATCATCCTGACTTGGCCATTTACCAACACTTTAAGGCGAGAAGGAAATAACAGAAAAGCCTCACAGCCCAAGTTCTGAAAGGCAGGTATCAACTGTCTTAACCGCCAACATCTCTCAACAGTGCCGTGGCAAAAGTCAAGGCGGGCAAAGAATGTCGTACCCTCGAATGAGCGCCTGGCCTCAGGTTTTTGCTTTGTCCATGACCTCCTGTCTGAGTAGATAGTTCCCCAGGAAGACAAGAATAGCTCTAGGCCTTTCAGACTGTGACGCCTTGTATTGCTTCCTCTGAGTCAGAGGGAACCGGTGTGCCTGCTGCACCTCGCTTTCCCAGTTCCATGTTGATAATTCCAGAAAAGACCCCCTCATCAGAGAGATGACGAATGTCCAAACATCCTTCCCCTCCATCCCTTCTGCCACGCCTAAGAGTCTGATGTTATTCCATTGCACATCCTCAGTAACTTTCTCTTGTGTCTCCTTAAAAGCCTGCCAGTTGCTAACATCGTTCTCCAGCTTCCCTGTCCTTTCCTCCACCTGGGTAACTCTGCCTGCCATGTCCACATAGAGTTTATTCAATTTCCTTAATGACCCCTGTATTTTTTTAGTTGCTTGTTTAGCCCTACGGCTTTCTGTACGGGCTTCCCCCTTCATTTGCTTCAGAGTATTGTACAACAAGTTCATGATGGGAGTCTGTGGCGGGCAAATGGACTGCTGTTGTGAGTTTGCACCCCATCTTCTTGATACAGCTGAGATGTGGCAGAGTAGTCCCAGTAAAGTTTTTTAACAACCTCTGGCTGCGATGGACTTCCTGCGGACTTTGGTTTAGAGCGGGATCCTTCTTTCTGCAGCTTCTTGCGCTGAATGGCTCAGGCCTTCTGAACAGAGACACCTTCTTCTTCTGAGAATTCCGAGTCAGAATCTCCTGTAAAGCCATCCCCGCTCGAGACTGACGACCCCGAGTCATCATTAAGTGAAAAGAAGCAATCATCGCTATGAGAGACTGGGACTGAGTTAGAAAAGCCCGCCTTCTGACTCTGATTAGGGACGGCTAGTGCTGCAGCTACATACCCAGGTAGGGTTGATTGTAAGGCCCCAGGGAGAGACTCATACCCCTCATTCACATTAAGCCCAGTGTTTCCATCTGTACTTGTGCCCAGAATGATTAATCCAGATCCACCATCTGAGCTCATAGAGACCAGGGGAAGTGCTGCCCTTCTGCTCTGGGCTTTCAAGACATGCAGAACCGCTGCCCGTGATTATGCCTCTGACTCTGCCCCAGATATCTGCAAACCCTGGTCCAGTTGTTCAGGATTAGGCTCAGAGGGAGCCCCCTCCCGGTCTGAGGGAGCGCACCACAATCCGCTCTTACTTGCATCTGTGCCTCTACTTTGGGCTCCAGAGAAGCCTGCGCATCCAGCCTGTCATCCGCCTGCTCTGTGCACGGCTCACCTCGTCCCTCTGGCAACCCAGGATCGCACCGCATCTAAGTCTCATCCGGGAGTACATCGCGCACCTCCTCGCATGCCTCTGGGACCCCTGGCGCGTCCACAGTCTTCAAAGGAAACAACTCGAGCAAGGTAGGCTGCCAAAGCGTTCCCTCATTAGTCCTGGCTCCACCATTCTGCCGATTCTTTAAAACTTTCCGGGCGGTGGGGGGAATCTCTTTATCGCCGCTTCCCATTTCAGCTAGGTCTGCACATTTGGCAGCCAGTCTTCTTGCTTGTACCGTGCCTCGCAGATTAGAGGCCGATGCGGGAGATGGGCCGCTGCTTCCTTTTGCGGCTCCTTAGACCCCTTGGAAACCGAGGATTCCTTCTGCTCTTTTGGAGCCTTCAGTCCTTTCGGCGACATTTTATTCTGCAATATTGGGTGGTAGTAAGCCTTTAGTGACTTTACCACGAGGTAGGCAGTTATGCGAAGGAGCCTGTCCTGCCGTTTCCGAAAGCCCAATGACCAGTTCAGTAATTGCCGCAACAAGATACCAGCGCTCGGCATGCTACTGCATTATCTTTAGGGAAAGGAGGAGAGTGCGACTACTCCCTACGCCCGGTCAGTGGCCATCTTGCCCCCCCCTTAACTCTCAATTCATAACGGATAGACTCCTGTCCAGTGATAATCCACTCGGTGTAATGTACTTCTCTCATGTACTTATGAGTAAAGCTCACCAGCCCGTATTAAACACTCAACCCTGAAAAGGGAAACTCATTAATTCAGATATTCCTATCCGTGTGCTTACGGTTCACACACTACACACTTCCTTATACAGACAAGTAAACCACAATATCCTAATATCTTGGATTTCGATGAAACCAATAACCAAACCAAACAATAGTAAAACAATTATTTACAAAACAAAGATTCACAAATAAGAATAATGCCTTAGCACAACAGTGATCAAGCCACCAATGGATCCCAAAATCAACATTGCTTTACCAAACATCTCACATACAGCATAACAATCCTTCTCACAAACTGAAAACTTCAGCAGTCCACCACAAACAGCTCAATAACACATAACTAATAAAATCATTCCACCCTAGTCATAATTACATTCCAAATCTTTCAGAAATAGTACTGCAAGTCCGACTTTTAGGCAAAATCTTGACACTGGGAACTCCACCAGAAAATCCACTATCTCCCCATACTATGTATAAGGGATAGAAGGAACAAGGGTCTTTAAACAAAGATAGGTGATATTTAACATGTAACCATCAGCTGCTACCAAGATTTGTGGGTGAAAAACCAAAACCCAAAATGTTCCTCAACTACTTCTCCCACAGTTTACTGGATTGGAGATGGTGATAAACCTCAATTCATGAGGCAGTGTGTCCCCACTTAAAGGCACCTCCCCAAACATCAATTAGCAGAGTAAAAACAATTTATTAAATAATGGGTTCCACTGAATAATGGAGTTCTATTGCAATGCAAGCTTAAAATAATTCAAAATACGTGGGACAGAGCTAATGCCATGAAGGCTCTCAGATGCAAAATGATACAGGGTATGCAAACATCATGAGCATGGGAAACTCAGGAAGTTTCTGGCTCAGCCCCAAAATCAAGGTTTTTTTGCACAATATTCTTGCCTAGTAAATTACGAAAAACTGCATAATCATTGTGTTGTGAGCAAAAGTATAATTTCTTTAGCAACTCAGATTACAAGAATAATACACACCATTTTCTAAAGACATAAGCACCATCCCAAATTTGTTTAAAGCATTTCCAGCACCTCTATGCTAATGTCATCTGGAAATGTTCGAACAAACATGAAACATTCAGCCAGTAGGACTTTTTCCCAGTGAATGTACCCAGTGAACAAATTGAGCAAGTTGAATACTTGTTGCGACCTTACATTTACACCAGAGCAGTTTCAATATGATCAAGGCAACGACTGCAGTGAGAATAAACCATTATGTCTTCAGTTTAAAGTGCTTTGAGAAGACTTTGAGGAGAGAATGTGTGCAGGGGGAAACAGGAGTGAGTGACAGAGATGCGACCTAACTAACACACACTTATAACTTCACTTCTATAAATTATATTTTTTCAATCTATACCTGTGGGATCATGTGTAAAATTGCATAATATATGCCCTTCTGAGGCAGTTCCTCCTAAAAGGAGGAGAAGCCACCCGCCTACTGAGTACACAGCAGGTAAACACAGGTTAATAAAATTGTCAACATCATTTTATTATATCTGTGTGCTACAGGACCATGCTGTTATAGCAAGTGTGAGGGTGGGGGCAGTGCTGATTCCTGCAGATTGCAGGATCACTGCTGCCACTACCAGCGCTCAGTGGGCATGTTGGATTGGCCGTCTGTCTTGCGACGGCCAGCCTGACATACCTACTTCTGAGCAGCAATCCCAACATTGTGAAACAGCCAGGGGATTGCAGGCACAGGCCCCTAGCCTCAAAATGAGCACTGGGATAGCCTACTCCAACCAATCCCGAAGCTGCTCTCATGCTGAAAATAGCATTCGAGCAGCTCCAGGATTGGTTGGATTCAAGTTGGCGAACGTTCCTTCCCTTTCCTGCTCGTCGTCACCCTCATGATCCCGGGAGAAGAGAGACTGAGCAGCATCTCAGTGAGTTTTTCGTCATCGCTGTGCCCCCCCCAATTTTTAATGTTACCAGCTGCCCTTGAAGTTCTTATTAGCACACAACATTATAAACTTGAAAGAATTCCACTGTAGCACCAATTCCTGCATATTATTTCTCATGAATCCATGATCAGTACTAATGGTCCCAGAATTAACAATGCCTGTGGAATTGGAAGTGTTCGGTGGATTGGTGAGAATTCAAGCAAAAAACGTGTCTGCTTGGAACAAGTCCCCCAGTGCCAGATCCCTCAGTCCTAAGATAATAACAGGTGTTCCAGCATTAATGACCTCTTGTCCACATTACCATAACCGGGGTTTTTATGGAGCAGAGTAATAAAAGATAAGGCAAGCCCTAATCAAATTAACGAACTATGAACACCTATCCTATCCTAGAAAGTGTCTCATTATTTAGGTCAGGGATTAACCTTACCGTATAATGTTATTACTTTTGCTTGGGAGAATGTACAGCAAATACAAATAAATTCCACTCACTCCCCTTTTACTGTTCTTCCCTTTGTGGCATTAATACTCTCCTGATACACCCTCACTGGAACACCTCGATAAAAGTAATGATTTGTACACTTGTATAGCCCACGCTCCAAAGTGAATCTTCTTAAGGTGCTGATAACAGGTATTACCATTCAATTCTACTTATTTAACCCCTTCGACGCTCATGACGAGCTGGGCTCGTCATGAGGTAGCCTCCTCGCACGCTCAAGACGAGCCCAGCTCGTCATGTAAAGTGCGAATCCGCAAAATCCAGCGTACGGGCGGAAATCATGCCGCACGCATGCGGTTAATGGAGATCATAAGAATGAAAAGCTTGTGGAGAAGACCAGCCTGGATATAAATCTATCATTTTCCGCTTGCATGCTGGTCCCTGTAGGGGGTTTAATGGTACATATAGCGACCATACCAATCAGAAGGAAGTTAGAAAGCCATGAAAGTGTGGGTATAATAATTGCAATAATAAAGTTGTAGAGGCAGTGGTAGGAGGACTCAGAGTTTGGGTGTGAGCCAGTATGTGATGCACAAGATTCAGCATAAAAGTTCATCTAGACAGTGCTTCACTTCGACTGACAAACTTTCTCTCAGGCACTATCCTTTCGTTGGGCTGTATGTTCTTGCTTCCACCAGCTACTGTGATCTTTAAAAGTGGCCTGGAAACTGACCCTGATTTCCCCCACCAGCTGAGTAACCTAAGCTGCGGGTACCAATAACTACGGGGGTGGGGAAAATCTACCTCTCTTTGAGTTGGACCCTGAGAGTCCACTAGGAAATGAGGAACTAGCAGGGAATCAGTACTTCTGTGTCCAATGTCCATGGTAATTTCTCATTTTGGGACAGACACTCAGTAATCTCTGTGTGAAAGTGAAGAGATAGAGTGTCTCATAATTCAGATCCCAGTAGGCATCTGCTGTCTCCAGCCCCACTGGACTGAAGACCAGAGGCCCCTTGCAACGAGGGCTGGTCTGTATAGAAACCAATAGTACTACCAAGGAACAGGTTTACTCTGTCCCAAAAAGGTTTTGTGGGTGTGGATTAACCCTTAAAGAAAAAAATAGTATAAAACAGGTTCTTTCTTCATTCACTTAGGAGTACAACTCATTATTAATGGCAGCGCAAAAGGGATGTATCTTACCTTAGTTTCAGCAAGGTAGGTTGGCCTACTGGAGTTACACAGAGGGTGTAGAGCCAAAACAGAGCAACTTGAACTATTTTCAACTGTTATGTTGTACCACTGACAGTGCCTGCTTTACCCTGTGGTCCTTATAACTGGTTTCCCTGCAGAGGGGACCATCACACTCCTGCATCCGGTTACCTGTGTTTTTGTTTTTCTCGTGTTATTATATATTTGGGGGCAGATTTACAAGCCCCTTGCACCACTTTTGCGTCACTTTTAACTTGGGGAAAGTGACGCAAAAGTGTTGCAAGGGGCTTGTAAATCTGCCCCTTGGTATCTTTCTTGATTGGTAAAAATGTTTTTCCTTCAGATCAAATTCATTTGATTTCTATATGAACCTCGCACATGATCCGTGAAATTCAGCATTTCTGAGATTTGCATTGCAGAGTTCTCCTGGAACCAGAGTAAGGTTTGCAAGTCGGCACTGTAGAAGCCCGAGGCAGACATGGTGGAGGGGCAGACCTCAGAGCCACACCCAAGACCCATGGAATTGGAGTTAACCTCTCTGGATAAGGACAAGGTACATGAGATACTGAACAACGCATAGACAGAGGTGCGACAGTTCACCTTCCTTCTGTAAGGAAAGGGATGACTTTACTAGGAAAACACATATGAAAATAATTGTGTCATCATAAAAGACCTGCCAGGAACTGTGCAGAGACCAGAAAAATCTGACCATGCATGTTACCATATTTAGGAGCTCCTTGTGCCACTGGTGCGTCACTTTTGTGACGCACCGGCAGCGCAGTGTGGTGCTCTATATTTACCAGCACACATAAAGCAATCCTGCATTGTATTTTAGTGTCCTTGTGAATATGGACCCTTTTCACAAAGCACTTTGCGTGAAAAGGGCGTTCCATGGGTGTTGCTGTGGGTGTTCGGATGTAACACCCATGAATTCTGCTGCATTCCCTGTTTACAATGTTTTGTAAACCTGCAAAAGTGCCAGAGTCCTACGACTCCCCAGGGGAGGCGTAAGGAGGCGCGAGGAGAAATACTTTTATTTCACTTTGTTTCTTCCTCTTTCTATGTATGCTGCATTCTGCAGCATGTATTGAGAGAGGATAACACCTCTTGTGATTGTTTTTGTGCAGGAAGGTGTACACCATGGAGCATGGGTGCCTGCCTTGGCGCATGGCAGCCAATTGTGCGCCAGCGCAGGGGAGAGCTCAGAGATAGATCATATTGTTGTAAATATGATGTATCTCTTTGCTGAGTAAGTAACGCAGCATGACGCAGCTAAATGGATTCCAGCACCACGCTGCATTACTTCATTGATAAAATGGCCCACTGTGCTTACACAATTGACTTATTAAAAGTCCTTGAAAAGGCATCGATCACTGCTGCAAAAACTGCAATATCTGAGGGTGTAACTTAGGTAACACATGTCTGTTTTTGTCCTGCCACTAAAATGTTTTTATTGTATTGGAAGCACTGAGCCAGGATATATATGCAAATATCCCCAAAAACTGTGCTTCATAAATAGGTGAACATCAGGCGACTCCTGGGTAGTGGTCTCAGTGTTTTTTTTTTTTTCCCACACTCATTTTCTATTGATGTTATTAATACATCTGATCCTTAGCCACATATATAGTGAAATAACATCTGACACATGTTAAGTATAGGAGATTGGTGCTTAGACTTTTCTGCATGTTGTCGTGTGACTAAAATTGGGGAGTAACAAACTAGGGGGTTTATTTACTAAGATTTAAAGCTGTGATTGTGTCATAAAAGTGACAAGTACTGAGCTAAATCTTGTATTACCTATTTACTTTCCCAAGTAAAACCTGTTTTACGCAGGAAATCCACTTGAAAGTAATGAAAAGCAGCTCATAGCACTGCTTTGCATTACTTATCAGCAAGGGGGCGTGCCATGGGGGGGTGCATGGACCTTCTCATGCAACCACCCAATTTTCCTGACACTAAAACCCTATTTACTTAAAAAAGTAGACATGATTTAGCGTCAAAAATTAGCACCCAATTCAGATAGGCGCTATAAAGGAGAAATGCTTTTTGTCTCCTTCATTTTATAACTTTGCATCTGTGCTGCCTTGTACAGCACACATACAAAGTGGGATTTTTTTAAACTATTCTAGGCATAGTATTTTGGACTGGATTGGTATCCTTGCAGTACAAAACCTATGCTAGACTCACAGAGACTCCCTTGCATTATGGTGCAAAGGTGTGTGGGGCATGTCCGCAAATTACTGTGCTGGCGCTAGGGAGAAGGGAGGAGAGTTCTGTATTTCTGTAAATATGACGGTCTCCTGATCTCTCCTTCTCACACAGAGCAGCGCATCCTTTATAGATGCTAAACTGCGCTGCGTGAGGAACTGGTAAATCTTTCCCTAGGGGGTCAATTTGCAGAGATTTATCGCTATGTTTGAGTCACAAAAGTGACGCAAAACTATGCTAAATCTTTCTTTTATACTTTACTTTCCAGCGCTAAACTTGTTCAGGCCTGGAAAATACTCGAAAGTATTGCAAAGCAGTGCATAGTGCTGCTTTGCATTAAATAGCCCATGGGAGCATACCATGAGTGGTGCATGGGCGTTCCCATGCAGCCACCAATGGTTTCTGATGCTAAACCCTATTTACTTAAAAAAGTAGATATGGTTTAGCATCAGAAATTAGCGCCCAATTCAGATGGGCGCCTTAGGACTTGGCCTTTTTGGCTAAAGTTCCCTAAGCTTTTTGCTTTCCCCGTAGACCGTTTTCCTGACATTGCAATCTTACCTTTGTACCGCCAATATCCCCTATGTTCCCCACACCCCTGCCCCTCCCCATCCCTTTGTACAGTTTCTGTATATTTCTGCACATTGACTTTGTTTGTACACTGTGATATATCCTGTAAAGCGCTCTGATACCCTTACGGGTCAGTTCGCGCTCTATAAAGCATTAAAATAATAAATAAATAAAAAGAGAGTTGCCAAATTAGATGTTTTGAGTACTTTGTCACTGCTGATCAGTGTCAAAGTACATGTGTTCCCTATGTAAAATGTAATGGTAATTGGTTGGCCATGATTGGTAGGTTTGCCTTACTAGTAAAGTCCCTAGTGATGTGTACTGTGTGTGCCAGGGCTAGTAATGCAAAGGAGAGCAGATAAGGGCCTGACTTTCCCTTTTACATACACATTGGGCACCCCTGCAGTAGGTCCCGGGTAACCGCTGGGCAGGGTGCAGTGTAGGTAAAAGGTAGGACATATATACTAAGGTGTGTGTTATGTCCTGACGGTGAAAAACACTCCATTTTGATTTTCACTGCTGAAAGGCCATCCTGCCCATAGGACAGAATGGGGGAGGATGGGTGTTGTGTTTGTTAGCCTAGTTTCCTGTAAGTTTCTAATAGAGATGTGAAGTTTAGTATATATGAACTCACAGTGTCATAACACATCTTTCTGTGAAGGTGGATTTGTCACTGTGTGTTCAGAAACTACTCTTTTAGAAAGTGGCTGAGTTTTGTGCTTTAGGCATTTCTGTGTGTCTCAGCTGAAATGTGGATTTTCTGTCTAGATCTGAAAGGTGAGAGGAGCCAGGAGAGGCCTTGATGCAGGGAGGGGTTGAGATGGCACCAGGCTGCCCTGCATCTGGAGAGTAGGGGGAGGAGAAGCTCGGGAGGTGAAAAGGCTGTGTGTCGTGGTGTAGGCCAGGGCGTTGGTGAGGAGCGCCTGGTTGTCGTGTGCACCGAGTGAAGAAGTGAGATTCAGACTTGCAGAGTGAGTGTCGTGGTGCAGGCCAGGGTATTGGTGAGGAGCTCCTGGTTGTCAAGTGCACCGAGGGAAGAAGTGAGACTCGGACGCGCAGAGTGCATGTCGTGGTGCAGACAGGGCGTTGGTGAGGAGCGCCTGGACATTGTGTGCACCGGAAGAAGAGGGGAGACTCGGACGTGCAGGGTGCGTGTTGAGGTGCAAGCAGAGGCATTGGGGAAGAGCGCCAGGTCATCGTGAGCCACAGAAAAGAGGTGAGTCTCGGACATGCAGAGTGTGTGTCGAGGTACAACCTGAGGTGCTGGTGAGGAGTGCCTGGGTAGTGTGGGCATCAAATTCGACGTAAAGTCTCCACAGTGCTAAGGGCAGGTCTCTGTGTTCACTGAGACCATCGGAAGGAGTGTGAATTAATTGGGCCCTCAGAGTAAGAGAGTAGTGACCCAGCAGCCCCAGAGGAGCTGAGCTGCCAGCCCGAGCTCATCGTACCCATCGACGGAGTTCTGGAACAAGGCACAAGTCGCTGAAGGAGGAGAGCAGAGTGGGGTTTCGCCCCCCCAGGTAATGTGGATCACTACCTGGGGTGGAGTGTGGGCCCGAAGGGATACTCTCTCGGCATCTCGCTTTTGTCAGCTGCGCAAGCCTGTTGCTTCAGCTTGGATCTCGGCCCGTGCTGGCCCAAGGAGAGGCGCTACTGTGGCCGGAGTGAGAAGCAGTACTTTTGTGTCATCATTGATCCACATTGGAGGTACTGTTATCGGAGCACCTAAACTGTTGTATTACACTTTGCATTATTGCTGCTAACTAACTATCGAACTGTTGTATGATGCCTGACCTCATTTGTGCCTGACGAACTACATGCTTGGAGCGCTACGCACTGCATTATGTTTCCCTTGCAGAGTCCGTGATTGTAATGTGGCGCATTGCATTATTTCTTTATCGCACAGTATCTGATTATAATGTGGCACAGTGCATTATTTCTTCTTTGCACTGTACATGATTGAAGCATGATGCATTGCTTTGTTTCTTCCTGGTACAGGGCATGCTGGTAGTGATACACATTGCATTATGCCTTTTATTGCAAAGTACATGACTGTGGCGCTACGTATGGCATTGTTTCCCTGTTGCACATTACAAGAGAATATTGTTACGCATTGCAATATTTCTTTTTTTTGCAGCATGTGTGAGTCTAGCAATACGACTTGCCTAACCTTTTGGAAATGGTTAGAAGTGAGCTTAACTGTTGGTTAGAAGCAGTGGTTGGGATTGGAACCTACCAATCCACTGGAAGGAATACCACCCATTCTTATATGTTAATTTTGTATTGTGTGGTCATATCATATATCTGCTTATATAAAACTTATACTCATTTTATAAAAACTTGTGTGAAGTCTATTTGTGGTGACATTATGGGTTGGTGTGAATGTGGTTGCACATATTGTTATGTTATGTTAAAGGGTTTATTAAGCGCAACAGCTGCCCAGCAAAGAGGCGTCCCGGCGCTAACCAGTGGTGAGGTGTCAGAACATACAAGGCCCGGGACCTATGGAATGGGGAAATTAAAGATTTTCAGAGATTTCCTAAATTCGAGGTAGTTAGTGAACCCTCGAATATGGGCCGGTAAATAATTCCAGCAGATGGCTGCTCTATTCTAAAAAGAGCGACCATCAGTACGAACCCTTCTGACTCTATCAACTACCATATGGTGGATGTCCCACAAAGCAGAGCTGGCGAGAGGGGACATAAGGTAGAAGCAGGTCAGTCAAGATTTTAGGAGATTCCACTTTCAGAGTTTTAAAGGCTATACAAAGAGCCTTAAACTCGATGGGCTTAGCCACAGGTAGCCAGTGTAAACGGCGAATGGCGCTTGTCACTGAGCAGACTCAGCGCAGTCCGAAAAGGGATCTTATAGCTGCATTCTGGACTCTCTGCAGCCTCTGAACTTCAGACTTATTAGCTCCCAAATACAGTGAGTTTGCATAATCCAGTCGTGATATAATCAGGGCCTGGATGATGATCTGCCTAGTAGGGGCGTCAAAGAAGCCCAAAATGGGTTTGAGTCCCCGCAGCAGTCCTAAACAGGTACCATTATTTTTGTCTGAGTCTGAAATTTAAGTGGGGCATCCATCCAGATCCCTAGATTCTTCATTGCTTGCTTAGGAACAGGGGAAGTACCTAGCCTCTTTCGCCACCATAGCTCACTCCATAGACCATGGTCTCTGCCCACCAACAACACCTCCGACTTGTTGGCATTCAGCTGGAGACAGTTGGCTGTCATCCACTCGGCGACTGCTGCGACTCGAGAGAGCCTCCACCAACTGTGTGTCATCAGCGTAGGAGACCACGATCAAGCTTCTGCTCGTGGCTACACCGGCCAGAGGTTGAACATAGAGATTAAGAAGCAGCGGGCCTTGGCGATAAGTCTGGCTTCTCATGCCAAGCTACTAAGGGGGTGAGCAGGGCTATCTCAGACTGTGTCCTTACTTAGCCTAACGTTGAAGTGAGGGGTCGCGGAGTCCCGCCTCCAGCATTTGGTGCCGTCGGAAAGCGATAAGGACCTCCACTTCCAACAGGCGCTAAGAAGGAGAAAATGTTTTTTTCTCCTTTATTATCTGACTTTGCATGTGTGCTGTACTGTACAGCAAAAATATAAAGTGGGAACATGTTTAAAGTTAGTCTGAGTGAAGTATTTTGCACTAGAAGGCTATCCTTCCATTACTTAACCTATGCTAGGCTCACGCAGACACATTTGCACTATGGCAAAGATATGTGCATGGTGCACAGCAGCTAATTTCAGAAGCAGCGCTAGAGAGAGGGGAGGAGAGTGGCATATTTCTGTAAATATGTGTCTCTCCTGCTCTCATCTTCTAGCACAACGCAGCGCAGATGATTTGCCTCCTGCGCTGCACTGCCTTGCGTGAGGTTTAACCCCTTCGCTGCTAGGCCTTTTCCTCTCCTGTGCTAAGCCTTTTTTTGGTGATTTGGGGTAGTGCGCGCTTAGGCCCCTGTAACTTTTTGACCACATAAGGTATCCACACCAATTTTGCGTCCTTTTCTTCCAACATCATGTGGATTCTAAAGGTACCCAGGGTTTGTAGATTCCCTTGGAGGGGTCCCAGAAATTAACCAAAATATAGTGAAATTTTTGTTTTTTTCAGAAAAATGGGAAAAACGGGCTGCAAATGAAAGCCTCTGGGTTTTTCCCTGCAAATGGTATCAAAAAAGGGTTTGTGGGGCTGAAATCTCCTTTTTCTCAGCTTTTAGGGAATGACAGTCTTTTGTCAGAGAACCAACATTTTTCACACAGTTTTGGCATTTTTCTGGGACATAGCCTATTTTTGCTATTTTTAGAGCGTTTCACCACCTTCCAGTTAATGGTAGAAATGAGTATGAAAGCAATAAGGGATCCTGGAAAGCCATACATTTTTGAAAAGTAGACAAAATTCTGAAATTAAAAAGGGGTCATTTGTCTAAATCCATGAAGGTTTCTTTATATAAACTAACAGTTAAATATTGGAATAATTGAAAATTTGTTGAAAAAAACTGCCTTTTGTCTCAACGTTTTCACCTATAATTTCTTGTAATTTTGACAGCTCTTGGAAAGCAATGTACCATCACATTTGTTAGACCTTCCTGGTTGTGGGGTTATATAGGACTTGTGTTTCTCCAAGAACCCGACGAACCCAGATCCAAAAACTGAGCAGCAACTTGCAATGATTTGTTTTTATTTACTATTTATAGAGCACTTATTCTTGGAAAATGTATATGTGGAAAATACGGTATGAAAGACACCTATGTATTTCTGAATTGGGTACAAATTTTAGAGTCTAGAAACAGTATATAATTGCACATTTTCAAAATTGGGAATACTCATATTAGCATGAGAATTATTGGTCATTTTTTTAAAAGATTTTTTTTTTACACAATGTCTTTCATTGGGAAGGGAGAAATGCATGAAAACTCAATTGGTAATAACAGTTGATTTACAAATCTGAATTACCCTAAGTCTCCCGATAAAAACGGTACCTCACTTGTTTGGGTCGGCCTTGTACCTGCGACAGGAAACGGCGCAAAATGCAACGTGGTCACACCTCAATTTTGCAGTTAAAAATTGACCCTTTTATGGCAAAGTGCCTAGCTGTAGTTTTTGCACCCTAGCTCTGCCGGCACCTAGGGAAACCTAGCAAACCTATACCTTTTTGAAAGGTAGAAACCCAGGGTAATGCAGGATGGGGTGACTCGACTGCCTACCACCAGGTTTTGTTACCCAGAATCCCTTGCAAAGCTAAGAATATGTAAAAAAAAACACATTTTCCTCACATTTCTGTGTTGGAAAGTTCTGGAATCTGCATGGATCAACAAATTTCCACACACCCAGCGATCCCCTAGGTCGTCCGAAAAAAATGGTACCTCACTTGCGTGGGTAGGCATAGTGGCTGCGACATGAAACAGCGCAAAACGCAACGTGGTCGCACCTCAATTTCCCAGTGAAATCTTGACCTTTTTGGACAAAGAGACTACCTTTTGTTTTTGAGCCCTAACTCTGCCAGCACCTAAGGAAACCTAGCAAACCTATACATTTATGAAAACTAGACACCCAGGGGAATTCAGGATGGGGTGACTCGACTGCCTACCACTAGGTTTTGTTACCCAGAATCCCTTGCAAAGCTAAGAATTTGACAAAAAGAACACATTTTCCTCACATTTCTGTGGTGGAAAGTGCTGGAATCTGCGTGGATCAACAAATTTCCACCCACCCAGCGTTCCCCCAGGTCTCCCGAAAAAAATGGTACCTCACTTGCGTGGGTAGGCATAGTGGCTGCGACATGAAACAGCGCAAAACGCAACGTGGTCGCACCTCAATTTCCCAGTGAAATCTTGCCATTTTTGGACAAAGAGACTACCTTTTGTATTTGAGCCCTAGCTCTGCCAGCACCTATGCAAACCTAGCAAACCTATACATTTTTGAAAACTAGACACCCTGGGAAATTCAGGATGGGGTGACTCCATGAAGGTTTCTTTATATAAACTAACAGTTAAATATTGGAATAATTGAAAATTTGTTGACAAAAACTGCCTTTTGTCTCAACGTTTTCACCTGCCTACCACCAGGTTTTGTTACCCAGAATCCCTTGCAAAGCTAAGAATTTGACAAAAAAACACATTTTCCTCACATTTCTGTGGTGGAAAGTTCTGGAATCTGCGTGGATCAACAAATTTCTACCCCCCCAGCGTTTCCCCAGGTCTCCCGATAAAAACGGTACCTCACGTGTGGGTCGGTCTTGTGCCTGCGACAGGAAACGGCGCAAAATGCAACGTGGTCACACCTAAGCATGGGCGGATTTTGCGGATTGGCAATCCGCGAACTTGCGTATTTACGGATTCGCAATCCGCGAAGATCCGCGAACTCTAGCGGATTTGCGGATTTTTCCGTTTTTTGTGTTGGCGCGTGTTCGCGCCGATTTTGGGACAAGTTCGCAATTGCGAACTTACTTTTCGGCTTGCAACGGCCGCGACTATGTTGTTTCTACGTCTGGTTTATCATCACAGGTTCACAGCACCCTCTGTTTCACCACTGCCACCCTCTGGGACACCCATGCCACCCTCTAGTACATCCTCACAGGCACCTATTAGGTTTATTTATTACTGTAGATTATGGTGGTTGAAAAAAGCTAGCACACCTGCCCTTCTTCAACTGCCATCAATTAATTTGTGTTTCATTAATGTGTCAGTAATTTTGAAAGTTCCAGTCTGGCTGGCACCTGCTTCCTTCCTTATCTGTAATTTGCTTTTTGTTGCAGTGAATTTTTTTTTTTACAGGACCTTTATGGTGCTATTCTATGAGCCTGCTGTTTGGGTCATAGCAGGGTCATAGAATTGTTGCAAACTCTGGAGGGGCCCATCAGGAAGCACTACCTTGAATGTTACTAATGTTAAGTTTGAACTTTTGCACCTGCTCATTGCTTTCATTTTAGCTAAAATCGTTTTTTTTGCAATTTCGCGCGTTATTTGGGGCGCGAATCCGTGCGAGATCGATTTCGGAAGCCGCGAATACGTGCGAATACAAAATTGTTTTTGTTGCGACGTGTATGTTCGCGTGATCTTGCGCGTGTTCGCGAGGCGCTTCTAGCTATTCGTTTGCCAAGTTACCCTATCGGTCGTACACGGGCGCGGCCATCTTGTTGGCGTGACGTAATTCCGTTTCCGCCCGCTATGTGTAATCTCGCAAAGTGTGCTGCTCGCTAGTACAATTTCGCGCGTACTCGCAAGGAAAATCTCGCGCGAACTTACCCACGCGGTCGTGAACGGGCGCGGCCATCTTGTTTCTCATTCATTGCTATGGTTCTGGGCATGCTTTCTGTATCCTCTCTCAATCTCTGCCATCCTTTGCTTGTTTGAAGTTTTTTTGATCTAATTTTACTTATTATCTAACCTGTGGTATATAAATAAATAATACCGGATCTATTTTTGAATGAATGAATGAATAACAGATAGCTCAATAAAATAAGAGTCAAGATTCGAGGTAGTAGGAGTTTCTGCAGGTTTATTACAGCATAAGGACAGGATCAGGACAACCTGCATAGGAACAGAGGTGACAGGGCCCAGCAGGACAACTGGGGCCCAGCAGCTGCCGGGGCTTGATCTGGGATGAGCGCGCTAACTTTTAATAACAATACATCAACTTATATACATAGCGCAAACACATAGCATTACATTGCAGTAGGCGTAACAGTGGGTGGAGCAGAAGGCGTGACGCGTAGCAGTCGCGAGAGATAACAGTAAAAGTAGGTGTAACTGGGAGTATACATGGACATGTGATGCAAACGTAACAGAATATGTCATGAATGGGCGGAATCATTGGAGGGGGCTACCTAAGGAGCCGGGACCTCTAACCTAATGGTGCGCGTAAACTGGCAATGACGTGTTACTAGGAGAAGCTGGGGGCTACGAACTCTGTGCTAGGAGCAGAGACTTGAGTCTGGAGGGTCGGAGCGACATGTGCCTGAACCCTATCTGGTATCTGATGTTTAGGGAACATGTTGATATAAACTAGAAGTCATGAGGGGAAAAGCTAACTTGATTCTAAGACTGGACCATGCATTATTCTACATGTAGTGCGTGATGAAGAATATTAAATGACCATTAATACAGTATTTCTCTAACGTGGAGCCGAATAGGCTAGACAATGACGGAAACTATTGATGCAGTTCAGTAGCTTAGGAATGCAGAGAAGAAGGACTGAACTGATAGCTGGAATCATAACATACTCTTGGCAGACTCAGAGGCAGAGCCAAGCTGCACCGGGCACTGCGAGGCAGGAAGTAAGTGAAGGGTCGAGGATACAGGTGGGGGCTGTATCGCTCCTCAGCGAGGCTTCAGGAGACAGGAGCTGAATCTGATGTCCGGGCCCTTTTGAGGCCTGGAAACGGGGACTTTATAATGGAATAACGTGCACACTGAGAAACGTGGCAACATAACTTTACATAGGCCTGATATTCGTAGTATTCACGAGGACTGGAAAATGACATACCAGAGGTGGACACAACTATAATTGCGTCATTAATCGGACATGGGGAATAACATATGCATATTGGTCATGCACACATAACATATGATGGATGAAGCGTAGGGACACAGAACATGGCAAAATTTACTTTTCCACATTCCCTCCTTGTCACTACGTTTCCATCAGGAAACATCAATATTCATGATACCATCTATCATTTCATACAGTACCATTTGCTCGTCTCGAATTGTCTTGGAACGGGATTTAGAACGGGGCTTGGGACTAGGAATACAAGAGGTAGCACACATGCTGCAAATCGCAGGGCCACATTGTATACAGAGGCAGCAGCTGAATATGATCGCTACTGCAATACCTAGAAAGGACAGGACTTTCCATCCCCATGCGGAAATTATATTCCAGAACCAACCGGACCATGTCCAGGTGCCTGGATCTTGGTGTAACAGATGGGCAATTTTATGGAGTCTGGTTATAGCTGAATAAACAGACGGCGCGTTATTTGGAATGAAAATGCAGCAACTAGATCCGATGACTCTACAGGCCCCGCCCCTATCGGCCAGTATGACGTCAAGGACGAGACGATTTTGCAAAACGACAAATCTCATAGCAGATTGTTCTTCGGTTAGGTTACCTAGAGCAGAGGCAGTCTCATTTACTACAGCTTCAAGGGTTCTGGTTAACCTACGGATCAGTTTACTGTTCTGAACAGGTCCTACGAAGAAGAAGAAACCTTTATTGAAATCTGTATACTGTTCTAGAGCAGTTTCAGTATAATCGACAATTGGGGACTCCCTTCTATGTCTAATGTGTACTAGATGTGTGTTTCTGTGATAATCAGATGGGGCTAGGAAAACAGGTGGCAGTAGGAAAGCAATGTAACAGGTTCCCTCCCAATCGAGGGGCAGACGGACATATGCGGTCTGACCACAAATAAAATAAGAATGACGTGAAGCTTTGAAAATAGATTTCCCACTGTCACTATACTGGATAACAGTAGTACATTCACTATGTCCTACATGTACAGAACCATGACTACGGACACATAATTCGCCTTTGACAGGTAGTACTGAAATAGCAGGTAAGCCTGGAGTAGTATCAGACTGAACATTCAGGACCATAAAATTCGACGAATAATTACCTAAATTATATACTTCATTTTCTAGATCTAAACCTGT
Source organism: Lissotriton helveticus (assembly GCF_964261635.1). Classification (NCBI taxonomy): domain Eukaryota; kingdom Metazoa; phylum Chordata; class Amphibia; order Caudata; family Salamandridae; genus Lissotriton; species Lissotriton helveticus. The sequence goes on from NC_136068.1 coordinate 948,711,510, forward strand.
TCTGTGGGGGAAACCTTGCTTGTCTGAGAAACATGTACTGTTAAGAAAAGACATATCTGTTGAGGATGACGTTAACGTGGACCATGCTCCACACGAACCATTATGTGAGAATGGATAAGGAAAGAGTGGCAGAACTCCCTTCGAGGTCTGGAAAGGGGGGAGTCGACCACACACCCAACAATTAGTGGCATTGCTGGTCTGGTGTGAATAATGTAACATACGGATAAATGTGTTGTTACGCATAGCGAGGCGGTAAGAATATTCGTGAGGAGGCAGATCACTAAACGTGTGCTCTACTGTAGCATTAGCAGACATATTTACATGAGGAACTGGAAAATACAGATAGAACGCATTGCTGATGCAGGAAATCATAATGCTGATGAATAATATGAAACTTAGAAAAACGATACATCTGATTGAACTTTGACTGACTCTCTCACTATGGGGGTCTATTTTATACATGTCAGAAACAGTCTAACCGTTTCACCTAGGGGAGGACTTATACAATCAAACTGACTGACTTATTTTACTAGACCTGAGCTTTAACTTATACTCCTGCTGCGGAGTTTTCTCTAACAAGGGAGGGGTTGTAATAATGTCTTTTGCGGGACAGTCCTTTAAAACAATGTCTCGACAGTTTTTAAAATCCTGGGAATCCTGGGAAATGTTCTTGGAGACTGGTTTCAATCCATTGAAAAGTTTTACATGAGAAAGATGGACCCACCCCTTCCTGCCTTCCAACTTGACGGCAGTACGGGTGGTCAAGAGGACCTGACGTGGCTCCTTCCAACGTGGTTCCAGCGGACTTGATCTGTCAAAATTTCTGATCATCACCAAGGAGCCTGGAACGATCTCGTGCGGTGCCACCTCGGTATTGTCTGGAAATGCGGCGGCAACCTGTGAACGACATGAGTTGAGGGCAGACATCAAGGAAGCTAGGTAATCTGTCAGCATATTACATGAAACATCGGTAATACTTCGGGGTCTAGGAGTACCCCACATGTTAGGGGGGCGGCCGAATACGACCTCATACGGGGACAGACCTGATCTAGAATGTGCGACCATGCGCATATAAAACAGGGCGACTGGCAGAGCTACTAGCCAGTCCACACCTTTTTCTTTACAAACTTTGGCAATACGGATTTTCAGGGTCTGATTATGTCTCTCGACCAGACCGGCTGCTTCAGGATGGCGTACACAATGAAACTTCCACTGGTACCCTAACAACAGGGAAACGTGCTTCATTAACTCTGAGGAGAATGGCTGGCCATTATCAGAATATACGACTCTAGGGAGTCCGTATCTAGGGAAGAATTCACGAACCAACTGCTTGGCAGTGGTCGCGGCTGTGTAATCTGGGACTGGATATGCTTCTGTCCACCTGGACAAAGCGCATACAACTACAAGGACATACTTGAAACCTCGACATCGCTCCATCTGAATATAATCCATCTGGAGGACCTCAAAAGGGTGGTCAGGGGGCTGGAAACCACCTTGTTCCACCGGGACACTTTTACCTGGATTAAACTGACAACATATCATACAGGTACGGACTTTCTGTTTGGCTGCAGCTCGTAAATGCTTGTTGAACCAAATGTTCTGGATACTGTCTAACATAGCTTTTTCTCCTAAATGTGCTGGACTATGTGCGGTATTAATAATGACTTGAACCATAGAGTCGGGGAGAAACCATGTGGCTCTACCCTTCGTTAACCATCCTTGATCTGTCTGGACCCCTCCTTGTTCAGACCATTTCTTGATTTCTTCAGGAGTAGCATGTAACTGGATATCTATGACATCTTGAGTAGGGTCCTTAACTGTCATGCATGTAGTCGGATCTGAAGTATGTGTCAGGTTAACTGGAGTGTCTGGAGTCTGTGCTGTAAGCTTGGCTGTGCGATCGGCTAGATCATTACCCTGGGAAATAATGTCAGTAACTTTCGTATGTACTTTACATTTCATGATAGCAATGGATGTCGGTAAATGTATGGCATCTAACAGAACTTGAATAAGGAGACCATGCTGAATCTTGGTTCCATGAGAAGTCATGAAACCTCTCTCCTGCCAGAGCACTCCGAAGTCGTGTACAACTCCGAATGCGTAACGTGAGTCTGTGTAAACATTAACTTTCAGGTTCTTGGCATGTATACAGGCTTGTGTCAGAGCGACTAGCTCTGCTGCTTGAGCGGACAGGGTATCAATACGGTGTGTTTCAATAACTTCGGTGTCAGTAGTCACTGCATACGCGGCGACTAGTTCTCCTGTACTAGTTCTCATACATGAACCATCCACATAAAGTGTCAGGTCAGGATCTGGTAACGGAATGTCTGTCAGGTCTTGTCTTGGCTTTGTCGTAATATTAACTACTTCCACACAATCATGTGGGTCTGGATTTGAATTAACTGATGGTAACAGTGTAGCAGGATTCAGAACGTTGCAGCGTCTAATTTCTATGTGTGGCTGGAACAGTGTCAATTCATAACCTGTTAAACGTGCAATTGTCAAGTGCTGTGTTTGTGTTCGGTTTAAAAGAACTTCCACGGAATGTGGGACTTGTACTGTCAGGGAGTGTCCTAAAACTATGGAATCACTTTGTCTGATAGCTAGTGCTGTGGCTGCAACTGACTTGAGGCACGCAGGCAACGCCTGGGCGACTGGATCTAATGTGCTCGAAAAATAAGCACAGGGCTTGTATTGTCCTGCTTGATCTTGTGTGAGAACAGATAATGCTGTACCTTCGCGTTCAGTAACGAAAAGTGTAAAAGGCTTACTGTAGTTCGGTGTAGCTAGAACTGGAGCTTGACATAGGGCTTTCTTTAACTCGTTGAAACTAAGTGTATGGTCAGATGTCCAAGGGAGGACAGTCGATACGGCTGCCTCCTGTGTCGTTAACTGTATCAGTGGCTTGGCTAGAAATGCATACTGGGGAATCCATTGTCTACAATAAGAAGTAAGGCCGATAAAGGCACGTACCTCCTTCTGGGTTCTGGGCTGGGGAAGACTCACTATTAACTGGATACGGTCGGGTGTCAACTGCCTACCCCTCTTGGACAGCAAGTGTCCTAAGTATACCACTTGCTGGACACAGAATTGAAGCTTCGAAGGTGACACCTTGTGCCCCATCTCGGCTAGAAAATACAGGACTGTAAGTGATGCTCGCTCGCAAGCACGTTCAGAACGGGCTGTGATCAGGAGATCATCGACATACTGGAGCAGGGCAGTGTCAGTTGGCATGTGAATATTGTCTAGTTGTCTCTTAAGTGCTTGGCTGTAAATACTAGGGCTTTCTGTGAAACCTTGAGGAGCGCGTGTGAACATATAGCTCCTTCCATTTAAACAAAATCCGAAAAGAAACTGGCTGTCTGGATGAATTGGAACACTAAAAAATGCATTCTTGAGGTCTATGACAGTGAAGAACACGGCTTCGGAATCAATGGCTGTTAACAGGGAAGAGATATCTGGGACAACTGGGTACTGAGGAATAATACATTTATTAAGCTCTCGTAAATCAATCACTAATCGATATACTGGGGGTGCATTCGGATCAGTACGTTTCATGACTGGAATGATCGGAGAATTGCATACATTGGAGTCAGTTTCTACAACTACTCCTTGAACAATGAGCTCGTCAATAATTTTGGATAAGGCTGCTACAGCCTCAGATGGCAATCTGTACTGTCTGATTCGGGGTAACACTACACCTGGTTTGAGAGTCACACGATGGGGTGTGATTTGCATGTAACCTACATCAGTTGGACCTTGCGCCCATAGATGCTGCGGAACATTAGACAATCTTGAATCAAAATCTCGTAATACATAGTGACCCTTAAAGTCACGTAGGAACAGACGTATTCCCTCTGGGGAGCAGCAAATAACTGCACCTAATTCTTTCAGTGTCTTGATGCCTAATAGGTTTTCTGGACATGACTTAGTAAGTAACAGATCAGTAGTGCGGGACAATGGACCTACTTCTAGAGTAACTGGCTTTGATATCTCATTAACTATTGGCTTTCCTGAAAATCCAAGGGAAACATTTCTTGAGCCTGAGAGCGGAGCCCCTGGAACTTCGGCATGACTAATTGTGGTCCTACTTGCCCCTGTATCGATCAAAAACTTTCTGTCTTTCCCTAATACTTGACTATGAACATAGGGACCTTCTTGATCTACAGGTATCTCGATGAGAGGCAAGCCTACCTCCCTCTCTAGGCTGTTTCATGAATATGGCTGGTACTCTGGATACTCAGACTGCGCATACTGGTACATCTGCGATGTGACATGCTGTGTTGCAGCAATGGGCTGCGGTACTGTAACTGTCTGTTGTGCATTCTGAGACTGAGGAATCTGTGAAACTTGTTCTTGTCTAGGCGGACGTGGTCTTTCTTTAGTCTTACCAGTAGCTATATTATGTTTCAGAACTGCACACTCGTTTATAAAATGACCTGGCTGTTTACAATAATTGCAGTTCCCTTTAACGGGAGCTGCAGGATGACTGGCTTGATTTGGTCCCCTCTTCTGACTGTCTTGAGGAACAGATTGTGCAACTAGCACTTTCATTTTTGTGTCTTTCATACGTTTTCTCTCGTGTTCTTGCTCTTCTCTGATTCTATTCTGGTGATACTGGAGCATCTGGAGCATTTGGGACGGAGTATTTGCTTGCCAGGTGCTTTCGACTTTCAAAACTCGGTTTTTAATTTGTGGACTTGAATTCTCGACTAATTTAGTAACGAAAAGGTGAGGGTATGACTCACTACTTGTCTTGAGACCACTGTTAATACTAAAACATTTTTCAAATCTAGAATAAAAATCACTAATATCTTCATCTTGTTTCTGTTTACAGGCTGAGATTGCATCCCAGTCTTCCTTCCTAGTTGTCAATAATCTGGGTAAAACTTGAATCAATAATTCTGGTAATTCTTTACATTTATCTCCAAGACCGGTACCTGGTACTCGTGCCTTGTCTTCAGCTTCTAGAGCTGCCCAATCGATCTTTTTCTCTCCCACCTCCCATTCTTTTTCTTTTAACTTTTCATACACCCCTGCGGGTAACAGGACCTTTAACATTTTAATGATATCTGGGTAAGTGTATTCTCCCATACGGAGCATGTCTTTTAATTCTCTATGGAACCCTGCTGGATCTTTGTCATGACAGGGAATTAATTTCTTCATTTCAAGAAGTTCCATCTTTGAAATCGGAGTGTATACAAACACTCGTTGCATTTCGCCACCCGCCCCTTGGACTGGGTGGACTTCTCGTAACGGATTCTGTCTGTCTATGTAGAATGATTTACTTTCTGGGGGTGAGACATGAACAAAATGCGGGTTCAGGAACGTTCTATATTTGTGGCGCTGTTCTAGAATGACACTAATTAAATCGGTACCTAAACCTCTCCATCTATACTGGAGTAACTCGTTCAGGACATCGTGTAACGGACCTGGATCAGAGTGCTGACCCTCATACAGAGTAATGAGGTGCTGGATCATATACATACCCACCAGTCGTTGCTCGGCTGGGGGCAGTTTCAGAAACATTTGTGCCACTATTTCGTCTGGAAAAGTGGTAGAATCAGTAATCCATCGGACTGCTGATCGGGCTAGTTCTTGTTCATGCATGGTACTTAACTCACTATAACCGATTCGTGATTTCAGGATGTGATCGGTAGCTTGAAATACTTGTTCTAGGGAACCTTGTTCTGGCGCTGGATGATGAAAAATAGACTTGTGTTCTAGACGTAAATGGCGATCTGGAAATCTAGATTTTCCTACATACGCTATTCTGGCGGAATTCTTGTCTTCCTCTTCTTCGGGATCAGAGATACTTTCTTTCTCGCTTACTTGTGCTGCTTTACGCTGTTCGTGTATCTTTATTATTTCTTTACGGATTTTCTTGTACATACTCTCCATGGCACCGACGGTCTTGTGCTTACCCTCGGCTATATTATCACTCCACCTTGTCAGGATTCTCATTTCGGCGGGATCTTTAGACGGATAATCTTGTTCTCTTATTAGACAATTGATCAGGAACTTTAATATCATGAGCTGAATCTCGGCTTTCCTTTGAGACATAATCTCGCCAATACTTTCTGGATCATCCCCTGTACGGATGAAACGATATATTCTGTCTAGATCTTCTTTCATATTCGGTAAGGTGACTAGATACTCGGTCACCCTCCTTACGCGTACGGAATATAAAACCATATTATACTCGCCCGGGACTGCGTCATAGACACATTCGCCAAGGGCTTGTCTGATTTCTGTGACAGACTTATTACTTTTAGGAGTACGCTGTGATGCTTGAGCATGTAATTCGAGTGCTGATAAATGCTTGTGTGGCGGCGGGGTTTGAGGAGTAGCTCCTCCCGCGGCCCCTAAACCAGAATCATCAACTGATGCTTTTCGTGCTGGCAGGGTCGGTAATTGTAACGTGGGCTGGACCTGTATGGCGGGCTGACCCGGGGGGACTGTTAAGGGCACCCCGGTGTCTGGAGGAGCATGAATTACCTGATTTACAGGGACTGGCGGAGCGCGAACAGGATTTGCATATTCGGGGACTGTGTCGTCCAGATAGGACGAAATAAAAATATCAGCTGCGGTCGGTTTGTGACGTAGCTTGGTCGGAACTAATGGTGGCGGGAAATTACTGGATGCCTCCGGGGTCGCTTTTGGCAAGCCTTCGGCAAGGAGAGGATACATACCCTTAATGAGGGCATGCCTCTGTCTGTCTGACTGTTCGGTTTTGACTTGTTCACCTATCTCGATTAATTCTCTCTCTTGGGCTCGTTCCTGGGATTCTCTACTTAACTCTGACTTTCTGACTTCTTTTTCGGTTCTTCTATGCGCTTCTTTACGCCATAACTCGATGGCATCTTTCTGTGACTGTCTGGCTTTCTTTTTCCATAATGCTTCTTCTACTCGCATGATACATTCGGCATCCCATGTACCCGATACGGGCCATCTATACTTTTCTTCTAACTGTTTGGTATACTCTACCCATAAATCTAGATACATTATGGCGCTTATGCCATGTTTCTGATACATAAAGTGACCTGGACTGTCCCTAGGTGGGACAGGAACCGCTTCCTCTAACAGACCCTTTCTAGTTTTTATCTGACGTAACTTGGAAAATATAGGCATGACTGGACTGTAATCTGGACACAATACAATACACAATAAAAACACGAAATCACATCACACTCATACCACAACATTAAAAATACATGAAGAACATTATAAATAACAGTTCGAACAGAATATTACCTGAAATACTGAGAACAGAAATAGAACAGAATTTCTCGAGAACGGAACAGACTAGAGTTACTGGATGCACTGCTGTAACAGTACGGAACATACCGGTCCCATAAAGGAACGCATCAAGACCCGTATCCACCTAGGTGAACACTTCGTTTGTGAGTCTGGGCACCACCAACCCACGGACCAGGAGTCAATTTAGATTGGTCCTGTCTAGATACTACCCCAGCAATGGTACTCACCGGGCAGCACGGAACGGAAAGCCTCGGACTGGACTGGACGACGGACGACGAACTTCGGACTTCAGTTACAGGTGGGCCTCCGGATACCTCGGACCTTGGACTCTCGGCTTGGGCTCTGGTCAGGACTCGCCGCGTTCCTCCACCGTCTCGTTTGGATGCTGGACCGCCTCCTCCGTCTCCTCCGTGGGCCTGAGGGATACTTGGAGCAGAAATATCTGCCAGTGCACGGTATGGTTCCGTCACGACTGCAGAGGGTCAGGGGGTCGGCGTGGCTTCACCGACGCGTGGGGAAAGGGCAAGTCCCTGTTCGGGCGCCATTATGTGGTATATAAATAAATAATACCGGATCTATTTTTGAATGAATGAATGAATAACAGATAGCTCAATAAAATAAGAGTCAAGATTCGAGGTAGTAGGAGTTTCTGCAGGTTTATTACAGCATAAGGACAGGATCAGGACAACCTGCATAGGAACAGAGGTGACAGGGCCCAGCAGGACAACTGGGGCCCAGCAGCTGCCGGGGCTTGATCTGGGATGAGCGCGCTAACTTTTAATAACAATACATCAACTTATATACATAGCGCAAACACATAGCATTACATTGCAGTAGGCGTAACAGTGGGTGGAGCAGAAGGCGTGACGCGTAGCAGTCGCGAGAGATAACAGTAAAAGTAGGTGTAACTGGGAGTATACATGGACATGTGATGCAAACGTAACAGAATATGTCATGAATGGGCGGAATCATTGGAGGGGGCTACCTAAGGAGCCGGGACCTCTAACCTAATGGTGCGCGTAAACTGGCAATGACGTGTTACTAGGAGAAGCTGGGGGCTACGAACTCTGTGCTAGGAGCAGAGACTTGAGTCTGGAGGGTCGGAGCGACATGTGCCTGAACCCTATCTGGTATCTGATGTTTAGGGAACATGTTGATATAAACTAGAAGTCATGAGGGGAAAAGCTAACTTGATTCTAAGACTGGACCATGCATTATTCTACATGTAGTGCGTGATGAAGAATATTAAATGACCATTAATACAGTATTTCTCTAACGTGGAGCCGAATAGGCTAGACAATGACGGAAACTATTGATGCAGTTCAGTAGCTTAGGAATGCAGAGAAGAAGGACTGAACTGATAGCTGGAATCATAACATACTCTTGGCAGACTCAGAGGCAGAGCCAAGCTGCACCGGGCACTGCGAGGCAGGAAGTAAGTGAAGGGTCGAGGATACAGGTGGGGGCTGTATCGCTCCTCAGCGAGGCTTCAGGAGACAGGAGCTGAATCTGATGTCCGGGCCCTTTTGAGGCCTGGAAACGGGGACTTTATAATGGAATAACGTGCACACTGAGAAACGTGGCAACATAACTTTACATAGGCCTGATATTCGTAGTATTCACGAGGACTGGAAAATGACATACCAGAGGTGGACACAACTATAATTGCGTCATTAATCGGACATGGGGAATAACATATGCATATTGGTCATGCACACATAACATATGATGGATGAAGCGTAGGGACACAGAACATGGCAAAATTTACTTTTCCACAAACCCTCTATTTTTCTAGCTCTATATTTTTGTGTTTTCTGCAGCTTTTATTTACTTTTAAACTACTTTTTTAAACTCTTTTCTTTTCTTCTTCACTATTCTATTTCTTCTTTATCATTTAAGTTTATTTCTGCCCAGACCATGGTAAAGGGAGCCGGGAAGCACCCTGAGAAGGGGAAGGGTCCCGCACCCCGTGCCCTGCTCCCGTGCGGGCGTTTAAGGGGGGAGCAAGTGGTCCCGAGGGAGATCTTCAGCGCGGAGGAAGTGGCGGCACTGATCTTCCATGTCCAGCGCCGCCTCCCCAAGACGATCCTGGGAGGCGGCAAGATCGCGACCGGCTATGGCATCCGGGAGCGCCGCCAGCGGTGGGAGAAGGTGTGCCGGGCCATGTACAAGATCTCTGGGGTCCGGCGCACATATAACCAGGCCACCCACCGCTGGACCGATGTCATGGACCGGGAGCGGGACTTGCTGGACGCGCTCGGCGTAGAGGTCCCCGGGCTTGGTGAGTAGTAGTAGTAGTACATTTACTACTCTGTTTTATCCTGCTCTGTTATTTGCAAATCTTTGTTCTTTACCAAGAGCAATAATGCTGCCGATTACATTGAGGTAAATTATATTTCAAAATCTTCTATGCATTTCATTTTCAGGTGCACTGCTCTCCTTCTCAGTAGCCTTGCTTGCTACTATGCTTCTTTGTTTTGTATGTTGTGTTCAGAAGCATTTCATTGGCCTGAGAAATTATGTATGAGTGTACTGTAAAGAAAAGAACTGCGTAATGCTAGACAGTAAGGGTCATATTTTCAATTACCGGCGCATCCCTGCAAAGTAGCAGGGATGCGGCAGTAATTGTGTGCCATGCCACCACCACCCATTGGCCCAAAACGTCACAGAAGCCTTACGCATCTGTGCCGTAAAGGCAGCGCATTGCTGGAGTTGCGTGCCAACGATGGCGCAGCTCCAGCAATGCTCTGGGGTACCCTATCTCCCCAATGCTGCATCAAGCCGTACGTCGGCTTCAAGCGCGCAGGGTTTGAGTCATGCATCATTGTCCTAAAAATGACTGATTGACATCTTGTAGATTTCCCTCAGCCACTTTTAGGATTCGTTCCTGCGCAGGTACGCCCTCCCTTGCGCCGGAACGCCCCCTGATGGCGCAGGGCTTTACAACGTGATGCATCGCCCATATGCCCATATGTGGTTTTTTTTTTAATATATACGCCGCACCAACACCATGGCGAGTCTTTTGTTCTGCCGCTGCGTCAGAAAAGGCACGCAACAATGGAGGAAAATCAGCCGCAACTTCCGCAAGGGACTTATAAATCAGCCCCAACAGACTGAAGTCCAGTGTCCTTCCTTTAGACAGTCACATGGCTATCAGAAGAAATAGTGGCGGTGGTGGCGGGTGGATTGATAGTTTGAGTATTCACTGATCTGCAAGCAGGATGGACTTTGTCTGTCACGTGTTGCGCACTACTGCCTGCAGTGCCAGGCCTAGGCAAACCTCTTTAGTAGTCTGTTTATTGAGTTACATAGGAACTTTCTAAGTCAACGTTCCGCAAATCAGGCAATACGAATAACGTAGTATACCACATGAGATAGATCCCGTGGAATAGTTGTCTATCTATTTGCTATTTTTCCAAAATATGTTGTTATTGTTCTTTTGAAATGTTTGATTTGGTTGAAAAATCTCATCCATGTTTTATGGTTTTTCTTTCTTTCATGTTGTACATCAGCTCCCCCCAAGGGCAAGAGGACACAGGAGGAGGGTGCTGAGGATGCAGGCCAGGATCGGGCAGGCGAGGGCTCCTTTGCTGGCCCCAGTAAGTTTACATTTTACTAAACAGTACCTATTTTTTCCTAGCGTTCCTCATTCGATTTTTTCTAAATCGTCTTTGATCTTCTTGTAGACTGGATATAAATTCTTATCCTGCCTCGAATATGACTCCCTGTGGTATTACTAGACTATTCTTATTAGTCTGTCTGTGTAGCTAACTAAGATTGGACATTTGGCAATTCCATTGGACTCCCATTATATTCAGCAATACCTCTATGCACTGTCTCCTTACTGACTAGATAGTGTGGCAGAGTCATTCAGCTCCCGAAGTCACCGATTATAGATCCCCAATGATCTCTAGATTATCGTACGCAGGACAAGAGAGTAGTACGGAGTCACAGCACAGTCAAGAAGTGTCAGAGGCACTCATGCTTGCAAAAATTCCAAAACCTTTAGCTCATCCACTCTAGTCTAGAGGAACAAAAACCACAGAGTCTATTTAAGTGTAAAAGCTTTATTAAAAGTAAACACATTTATTAAAATCTACTTTGTCATAAAACTATTTAACTGTAAACGGAAAAGTGGTTAGTGCTGACGATTAATTGGACACATTTCTTGTGGTCGAGCCGAACTCTCACCTAGTTTGAACTTGATCCTGGTCGTGTTCTTAGGACTCAGGAGTCAAGCTTCTGTCTGTTAGGAGAAAAAGTGGTGCGTGTTAAAAATCAAAAGCAAGCATTCATCAGTTGTGCATAAAAGTGCAGCAAGACAACAGCCTTCCCTGGAAAATGGGACATTTTTACTATGGAGTAGACAGTCACAAATTATTACATTGTATTCTGTTTTTTTAACATTTCTCCTAGACCAAATATTATATAGTAGTGAGTGGTGTATTCTAACTTTCTTAAATGTACTTTGTAGGTGTAACATCTGGTGACGGGGCCAGCGCGGAGGTGGCTGTGTTGGACTTGGACTCGGAGGCCTCTGGGGAGGAGGCGGCGTTAGAAGAGCTGGTGGCCGTTCCTGTGGGGGATCAAACGGTGGTGGCGGAAACAGGTAAGCTATATATTCCTTACTTATTGAGATTGAAGACTGCATAGTGTGCTTTCTGCACGGGTGTATTACAATTACAAATCAACCAGGTAGTAGCCTCCTCGAAATGTACTTCGACTTAGCTGTGAAGTTTTTGGTGAGAAGAATCCCAATAAGTTCTTAGACGAACGTGATGGATGGGATGAACGAAAAGCGAAAGAAGGGTGTAAGTAAGTGGGACGCGAACTTGTATGATGGCTGGCAAAGAAGAACGATATGTGTTTGCTTGGACCCAGAGGTGGCTGGGAAGGAAAGAATATGGTATGGTGCATGGCTGGGTCAATGATGAAGCAAGGATGGGTGGAAGGACAGCAGCCTGGGTGGGTGAAACAGAAACTGTATGTGTGCGTATACTTTGAATGAATGGATGCCTGGAGCATGGTATTCTCTGACTCTTACATAGCAAATGTGTATCTAGAGAGAGTAGATGGTCGCCAGGTGAAGTAAGTGTTACCTTGAAGAGCATGTACCACCGCACCCGCACGTCCGTCCCAGTGCAGGGAAGGCAAGGAAAAGAAATTGTAAATGTGTCCAATACTACCATGAATAGTAGCAGTACTTTGTATTGCGTTTGCATTCACAGCATATATCTGGTTATTACGGTGGACACTCCGTACCTCTCTTAATAACTTTAGTTTACTTGTAGTACGTCATTCATGTGTGGGTGTATCACTGTGTTCACTCAATATTAAGCAAAGCACCTAAAGTCATCTCATCTGTCATTAAATACGTCCCATGTGAAGTGATAGATAATCAAATTAGTTAGCTTCTTCAGTTTCCTTTTCTAGTACTCATTTGCACTGTAGGGTGAAAGGTAAATTAATTAAGCAGTAGCCCTTGTAACAGAGTATTCTCAGTGCCACCCGTAATAGAAAAGTAATAGCTTCACCACCTGCATGTACTGGACCAGTACAGTAACGCAAGTCTGTCTCCATCATCATGGTGTGCAACTTTTTTTCTCGGGTGCAACTTCACTGTGCTGTGTCCATGTCATTCTGCCGGCTTGCATAAGATAACGTACCCATTTCCCTAAACAAGAGAGAAGAAGAAGAATAAGACTGGTGTACTGTCATAGTCGACTGTAATGGAAGTCCATAGTGGTCGTAGAATTAGTTCATTAAACTACCACTACTGTTAGAGCAAGGATGCAGAAGTGGGAGGTTACATAGATACTGTCCTCAATAGTTATGTACTGTGCTTTCAATTTGCTACTTGTACTCTGTGACCCAACTTTCGGCTCAATCACTTTGTGTTATTAATAAGGAGCATTGGTTACAGACTATGTCTTTCTTTCTTCATATAGTTGCTCCTTCCAAATCAACAACAAGGAGGGAGCAGGCTAGATTGGCCCGGCAACGGAGGCTGGAGGCCACAGTCGCCGAGTATCGGCGGCTGGTGGCCCTGGAGGAGGAGGAGGACACGCAGTCGAGCGGGGCAACATCTTCGACTGTGACCACTGCATCCTCCTCCGTGACTAAACCAGCGGGACCGAGCCGGGCTAAGAAAGCCGACCGCCACCGCCAAGCACCCGAAATACCAGCTGCCCCCCACAGGAGCTGCAAGGAACGCCAACGCAGCCTACGAGTCCGCATGTCCAACCTGGAGCAGGAGGTCCTGAGGTATAAGACCTTGGTTAAGGGCCTCCGCTCCGAGCTTGCCACCCTCCGCAAGGAGTATGATGCCCATGCCGCATCATGCACCAGCACCAGCACCCTCCAGTAGTGGAGTGTCCCTTGCCCTTTTTTTATAGACTTTTGGGGGGTGGGATTTGGGAGTTGGGATCGTTTTGGGACGTTTCAGAGACAATCGTTGGGGTTAGGGTGGGTGAGGGAGATTATTTTGTTAGGGATAAATAAATATATTTTTCAACTTTATCTGACCATACCTGTTTTTTACTGCTTTTCAGTCTGGTGGGTGGGGGGCGGGGGTGTAACAGTAACTTTGTTTTCCTGAACAGTCGTAGGACTTTAGTAGTACAACCGTCAATCTCTTGTCTACTCCGAAATAATACTCCATTATACTACCTCCCACCAAACGCTTATCTTACCTGTAATTTGTGTTAGAAATTAGGGCTAGGCCCAGGGCTGGCTCCAGGTGAAATGGGGATTAACGTTGTCATTCCTGGGCGGGTGACATTTCCTCATTGCGGTGTTACTAGTGGTGTGACACAGTGGCAGTTGCATGCCTATGGAAAAAAAGAAAACGAAACCTTGTTTGTACTCCTTACTGTAGCATTACAACGGTTACGGTACGATCGAGAAAATAGCAGGTGACAGTACACTAGAACAGTGCCATAATGTAGCCTAACAAATGGTAAAGTATTGCAAGTATAACTAGTACTTGCGTTGAATTTATTTGACATTGGCTACTACTACTAGAAGATATAGTACTGAAGCTGAGTAAGTCTAGAAGATATCCTCGTATTCCTTCACCAGCCTGTTGCTGCTATCACCTTATCCTCCCCAGCAAGTGTGTGGAATTATTGATGTCATTTTAGTCAGACATCAAGCAAAACAACACAGCCCGGGGGAAGAGGGTTAGGGTTTGTAAAATGGATGGGAATGGGGGTTTCTTTTTGGGTAGGTTTTGTTGAGAGAAGAAAAAAAAAGCAGAGCATGGACAAACAATAATTGAAGATACAGAGTTTACAGACAATCTTTGGTTACAAACTAAAGGTAAGCACATGCAGTCACACTCATAGAATAAAAGACAACAATGGATACTGTATCTGTATTGCGTATGTTGTTGGAGTTGTCCTGTTGAAATTGGTAAGTAAGTTGCATGCAGCAAACAATTCCTCTTATTGGCGGCACTCCTCCATTCCAGCTGACGCTTCGTCCATCAATGTGGTGGTGACCACTGACAGAAGAGACACCCTGTCCACTGCCTGCCTGGCGGATGTTGACTGAAACCCGGCCTGTAATTATTGAACGGAAAACAGGAAGTGCTATTACAATACCACTGATAAATAAATAAAAGGTATGTACGCTGTGTGGTTCAAAAAGTGACACTTTGATTTCCCTAATAGACAGTACAATATTTTTGAAATTGCGTGCTCTGTCTGAGTCACCTTTTTAAGGATCAATAAGTATGGCCAAAATATTATAGCGGATCTTTCCCCTCAAGGTGGGTGTACTACTGTGTTTTAGAACAAAATTTGACCTTCCCAGCAATGCTCCCACCAAGACCCTTACTAAAGCCAGTCGCAAAAATGTAGAAGAACCCAATCATATCTCCAAAAACGATGCCTAGCAGAAAAATGGTTACAAAACGTACTTTGAAAGTAACAGTAGACCCAAATACAGACCGTGGATTGTATTCAAACCACTTGCCTGCAAGCAAAAGTATCCATAGCCAGCATCGCTCCAACAGTGCTCTACAACAACAGAACCGCGTTGCAATCGAACCCCCCTAAACACATGCAATCCTGCTGCTAGGGCTAACCCTAACGAACCCTAACTTACAAAAAGTGCCAAAACTGGTGTTTCCTTATGGATTTTGTCCAACTAACTTCTAGCCGGTATTAGACCTTCCCAGGAATGCCCCAGGCAAGACCCGCCAACCCACCCGGAAAAAAACACCCGACACAACACCACCAAACAGCGAAAAAGCTAAATCTCATACTTACAATGTCTCTCGGCCTTCGGTCCAAACGCGGCGCTGTGCAGCTAGGTCGTCATCATCATCAATCATCATAACTCCTGTTTTCCACCACGGATTTCCTGAAAAGCAAATGCAATCAAGATTAGACTGTCGCAGCAGTGCTTCGACAGAGACCCCGGCCGCAACCCACCCACGAACAGCAGGAAGCCCCCCAAAACGCTACATTGAGCAAGATGTCTGAAGAAATGGCAAAAAAAAGGCTGTTCCTTATGGATTTTGTCCAAAACACTTGTATCCGGTATTAGACCTTCCCAGGAATGCCCCAGGCAAGACCCGCCGGCGCCAACCCACCCGCAAAAAAACACCCGACACAACACCACCAAACAGCGAAAAAGCTAAATCTCATACTTACAATGTCTCTCGGCCTTCGGTCCAAACGCGGCGCTGTGCAGCTAGGTCGTCATCATCATCAATCATCATAACTCCTGTTTTCCACCACGGATTTCCTGAAAAGCAAATGCAATCAAGATTAGACTGTCGCAGCAGTGCTTCGACAGAGACCCCGGCCGCAACCCACCCACGAACAGCAGGAAGCCCCCCAAAACGCTACATTGAGCAAGATGTCTGAAGAAATGGCAAAAAAAAGGCTGTTCCTTATGGATTTTGTCCAAAACACTTGTATCCGGTATTAGACCTTCCCAGGAATGCCCCAGGCAAGACCCGCCGGCGCCAACCCACCCGCAAAAAAACACCCGACACAACACCACCAAACAGCGAAAAAGCTAAATCTCATACTTACAATGTCTCTCGGCCTTCGGTCCAAACGCGGCGCTGTGCAGCTAGGTCGTCATCATCATCAATCATCATAACTCCTGTTTTCCACCACGGATTTCCTGAAAAGCAAATGCAATCAAGATTAGACTGTCGCAGCAGTGCTTCGACAGAGACCCCGGCCGCAACCCACCCACGAACAGCAGGAAGCCCCCCAAAACGCTACATTGAGCAAGATGTCTGAAGAAATGGCAAAAAAAAGGCTGTTCCTTATGGATTTTGTCCAAAACACTTGTATCCGGTATTAGACCTTCCCAGGAATGCCCCAGGCAAGACCCGCCGGCGCCAACCCACCCGCAAAAAAACACCCGACACAACACCACCAAACAGCGAAAAAGCTAAATCTCATACTTACAATGTCTCTCGGCCTTCGGTCCAAACGCGGCGCTGTGCAGCTAGGTCGTCATCATCATCAATCATCATAACTCCTGTTTTCCACCATGGATTTCCTGAAAAGCAAATGCAATCAAGATTAGACTGTCGCAGCAGTGCTTCGACAGAGACCCCGGCCGCAACCCACCCACGAACAGCAGGAAGCCCCCCAAAACGCTACATTGAGCAAGATGTCTGAAGAAATGGCAAAAAAAAGGCTGTTCCTTATGGATTTTGTCCAAAACACTTGTATCCGGTATTAGACCTTCCCAGGAATGCCCCAGGCAAGACCCGCTGGCGCCAACCCACCCGCAAAAAAACACCCGACAACACCCCCAAACAGCGAAAAAGCTAAATCTCATACTTACAAGTTACAATGTCTCTCGGCCTTCGTTCCAAATGCCGCGCTGTTCAGCTAGGTCATCATCATCAATCATCATAACTCCTGTTTTCCACCACGGATTTCCTGAAAAGCAAATGCAATCAAGATTAGACTGTCGCAGCAGTGCTTCGACAGACACCAAAAATTACACACAAACCCCCGGAACCCCGCCAAAGAGCACCTCAAAGGCAAGCAAGTCAGCAAAAACGGCAAGAAATTTCCACCTCATATTTGGTCCAAAACACTTTTGTCCATTATTAGAGCTTCACAGCAATGGGCCCAAAACCGTCAACTCACCCGCAAAGAAGTACAACACCCCCACAAGTGCTGAGTCTTTCTTCATTGTGCGTAATCCAGCACTCTGCTTGGAGGTAAATCGCAGTCTGGAGGAGGAGGATAGAGGAGCATGTTCTTCAGAACTTGTGAACCTGAGGAATGTAGACTGCGGCACCTTCAAATCAATAAGCAAACAAGTGAAGACAGTTCTGATGATGGTCTTGTTTTTGGGATTAGGTGATTAAAGTTTGAATTAAATTAACTGTGCAAAACAAAGAAAGAGAGACACAAAGCACACAGGAATAAAAGTGAATAAGGACGAAAAAGAAAGTTCTTGATTGATTGTCTCATTTTCAGGGCTCGGTGTCAGGGAATAAGAACAAGATTTCGTCATCATACTCTGCAAATTCAGGCTGGATGAGGTCAGTGGCACCGAACAGAGAAAAAATCCCCTCATCTACGTTGCTGTCCTCCTCGTCTTCATGTGGCGTGCTTTCTCGCACTTTGTAATCTGGTGGTATGAGGTGCTGATTCATCTTGATCATTGTCAGCCGCTCCACATTTTTGGGCGATAGGCGGCTCCGTTTGGGAGTTACAATGCCACCAGCAGCACTGAAAACACGTTCAGAAGACACACTTGCGAGTGGGCAAGACAAATAGTTTATAGCCAGGTTGTAGAGCTGTGGCCACAATTGTTTTTTGCCATGCCAATACTGCAATGGCTCCTCATTAAGAAAGACCACTGTTGAGTCATTCAGATAGTCCTGCACCATCGACTCAAGGTCATCAACTGTTCCTCCACTTTGCTTACTTTTTGCTGTGCCTGTGACATTTTTTCGAGAACCATACCCCATCAAACTTAGCCAATCCTCCTCCCCAGCCACTGTTAGTGTTGTCATTGTGTGTGGTGCAGATGATCCAGTTGCCGGTGTCTTTAACGGCTGAGAGGTCACTTGTGCCCCAGCCACAGGTGCAGAAGTGGATTCTTGTGACTGCGGATGGCCTGCTGATGCTGATGTACTGGCTTCTCCTTCAATAACCTGCCGTTCTTTTTCAAACCTCTTGGCTGACCAGGCTAACCAATGTTTGTACTTTTGAACATCTGCATCAGCGAAAGGAAAGAATGCGTTGTCTGCCAGCGCCTTTTTGTAGCGTGGATCCAGAATAGTAGCACAAATGTAATGCTGATCTGAGTTGATGTTTTTAAGACGTTCATCACCACGTAGGCGATGTAATAATTTCTCAGACAAAATGAAATGGTTTTTTTTTTTTTCATCTTTTTCAAACTCAGAAGAAACCGCCATCAGTTGGTGCTCCAGTATGCACAACAATGGGATAGCTTTTCCCAAATTACAGTCCTCCTGGCTGACTGCACGCGTGAAGAACTCAAAAGGACGAAGCATGTCTGTCAGGCTTTTAACTATGGCCCATTGCGCCTTACTCATCCGCAGGTCCTCCTTCTGAGATGTAGCCTCTGTCAAGAAATAGTGATCGAGTACCGTATACTGCTCATGCAGACGCTCAAGCATGTAGAAGGTTGAGTTCCAACGTGTTGCCACCTCCTGGATGAGTGCTTTCACTGGCATTCCACGTTGAAGTAGCAGTCTCCGCAGATGCTTCCGGGCCTTAAAAGAATGGCTGAAATGGTTGCACATTTTGCGGCAGGTGGCCATTACCTCGAACGCTGGACTCTCTTTATCACTCAAGAATTTTTGAACTACCAGGTTGATACAGTGCGCCAAACACGGCACTCTAACATGGTCACCCTGTAACATGGCCTTAACTACATTGGCGCCATTATCCGTGGAAACATAACCAATCTTGCGTTTTAGGGGGGATAGCATTGTCAAGACCTTTTTGTTAAACTCTTGCAAAAGGTTTTCTGCTGTGTGACTTTTCTCCAAGCCAAACATGGCTAGTGTTGCATGTTTCCGAGCAGCTTTGAAAACTTGGTCCGGGTCAACACCTGCGTTTAGCTTTGCTATAACACCTGAAAAAGAGACCCAGTGTGCAGTGATGCACATGTAATCATCGCCTGGGCCACTGGTCCACATGTCTGTTGTCAGATGTATTGTGTGAACAGCACTCTTCTGCAAAGCTGCCCCAATCGCCTGCAGCACATCTTCATGTAGTGCTGGAACCGCAACTCTGGCAAAATAGAACCGGCTCGGAACCTTCCATTTAGGGCAGAGCGTTGCAACTAATTCAAGAAAACCTACCGCTTCTACAAAAGAAAAAGGTAGAAGGTCCACAGCTAGCATTTTAGCCAGCTTAGTGTTATACAGACGCGTCAGTGGGTGGTTGCGTTCATATGGCACCTCTGAAGTAAGCATTGTTCTAATGTTGCCCTGGACCAAGCATTTACGGGCTGATAATGACTTCGTTGACCCAATTTTGCTCGCTGGTGAACTTTTGTGCGTTGGTGTCTCACTCGCTCCAACACTCTTAGTGTGCCTCACATTGGGTGTGCTGCTGAGAGGGGTACTGGGTGTAAGGGAAGTGTTTGACACGTCTTCTTCCTGCTCGTCAACATCAGATGAAACATCAACGTTTCCTTGATTTTGGCCTTTCTTGATCGCAGCTAGGTGCGCAAACCATTTGACAGCGTGCTTTCTCTCAAGATGACCACTCTGGCCGCCGGTACCATAGTTGCTACCTGGCTTACCACGACTAACTGCAAGCTTACAAAGGGTACAAATGGCAAACTTTGGATTTTTGGGACAAACAGTAAAGAAGTCCCAAACTGGGGACTTGAAGTGTCTGTGGGACCTGGAGGAGGCGGCGATACTGGTGGTGGTGGTCATGAAGCTAATGCCAGATGAAGTGGAGGATCTGGATTGGCCAACTTTTGTACGTTTTCCACTTTCACCGCCACTAATTAAGGTCGAGGTTGACGCAGGTCTCTTCTTGCCAGAAAGAAATATGGAAGCGGGACGAGTTGGTGTACTACTTAACTCCAATGATTGTGGTGTTTCCACTGCCTCCTCATCGACAACATCATCATCATCATCATCACGCGCAGCAGCTCTTCGGGCTAGGGTCAAAATGTCTGTTTGCTGCATGCCCGCTGGGGCTGCAGTGACCTTTATGATGACTGGGTCGTCGTTGGCAGAGTCTTCATCAGCAGCAGTATCCGCCACTTCTTGTTGAGCCTCATCACACTCCATAAGTCTGAGACTTTGGACGAGCTTCCTTTTACGCTTAAGTACCTTTGTTGGATCATGGTGTGCCTCACTCTCAGACGGCTGTGGTGCTGGTTCCCAAGTTTGATCCGTATCATCAGAAGGAGGTGTGCTTGAAGAAGATGTAGACACCACCCTTGATCTCTTCCTTGCTAGGGGTGTGGAAGACAATGAAGGATCATCAGGAGGAGTGGCTTCCTCAAATGATACCTCGCCTTGATTGTCGATTTCCTGATGTGCCCCTACTTCGGGAGGAACAACTATTGTGGGCACTTGTGACCCTCCATGCACCTCTGCTTGCGCATCTCCTTGCGCTGCCTCTCCTTCCACATGTACTTGGGCTTGTACTTGCACATGTGATTGTTGTTGCGGCTGTGGTTGTTCAACACTCGTCAGATGAGCTACAACAACCTGTGTTGATTGAGGGACATTGCTGCTGCTTTCTTGCGATGAGCCAACATCACTGGTCGATGGTGATTGAAGAACTATACTGGCTGCCTCTGCAGCACTCAAGGGCTTGGACTTAAGTTGGCGTGGTGGTGGTGGTGGCACTGAGCCCAATGGAGCGGGGGTGCTGCTGCCAGCTTGGTCCCCAGCAGATCCCGCTGCTGCTGCAGGCATACTTTTTTTTTTACTCCCAAAAAAAGGGGCGGGCGGCACACCAGTGTCCTTGGTAACTTGCTTCTTCTGCTCCTTACTGGCACCTTTCTTGCTAGAGGAGCTACGGGTTACTTTTTTTGGGGCCATCTTCTTCAGAGCAGGTCAGCAGGCAGCAGTTGCACGAGTTGCAGAGGGTTCTGTGTCCAGACGTGACGTCGCGTGACGTTATGCTGCACACACACACCGCTGCAGGACTTCTTCCTGGCACTGGTGGTTCTCTTGAGTCTTCTTGTGCACCTAAAAGCAATGGAAGACAGAGGAACATCAGTTCAGTTATACACCCCAAAAAATCGACAAAACACAGAAAAATGAGCACAATCCCATGCCATCCATGATGTTTACATTGAAGACACCCCACAGAAAGACTACGGACATGCAAGTATGCAACACTCACTACCCCTGGGCATAATGGATGAAAAGTAGGCAAAATAAGTGCAGGCCTCAGACACTGCCTCTCCTCAAAATGGCCCCTTACACCCCAGGCACATGTTGCCTGTACCAGCCAGCACTCAAGATGGCCACCACCACCACCCACATGACCAGTCCACATCAACAGTACACCCCCAAAAAACAGAAAAACAGCCAGAAATCACCACAATCCAACGCCATCCATGATGTTTACATTAAAGAGAGTGAGACCACACCACAGGCACACTCAGTCCATGCACCACCACCCCTGGGCAAAAGGCCACACCAGCAGCCCCCCAAAAACGACAAAAAACAATAAAATAAGCACAATCCCAGCCCATCCATGGCCTCTATTATGTTTAAATTCAAGAAGACACCCCACAGAAAGACTAGGCCCATAAAACACTCACCACCCCTGGGCAAAGGGCCCCACCAGCAGGCCCAAAAAAACGACAAAAAACAATAAAATCAGCACAATCCCAGCCCATCCATGGCCTCAATGGTGTTTAAATTCAAGAAGACACCCCTCAGAAACACTAGGCCCATGCAACACTCACTACCCCTGGGCATAATGGATGAAAAGTAGGCAAAATAAGTGCAGGCCTCAGACACTGCCTCTCCTCAAAATGGCCCCTTACACCCCAGGCACATGTTGCCTGTACCAGCCAGCACTCAAGATGGCCACCACCACCACCCACATGACCAGTCCACATCAACAGTACACCCCCAAAAAACAGAAAAACAGCCAGAAATCACCACAATCCAACGCCATCCATGATGTTTACATTAAAGAGAGTGAGACCACACCACAGGCACACTCAGTCCATGCACCACCCACCACCCCTGGGCAAAAGGCCACACCAGCAGCCCCCCAAAAACGACAAAAAACAATAAAATAAGCACAATCCCAGCCCATCCATGGCCTCTATTATGTTTAAATTCAAGAAGACACCCCACAGAAAGACTAGGCCCATGCAACACTCACCACCCCTGGGCAAAGGGCCCCACCAGCAGGCCCAAAAAAACGACAAAAAACAATAAAATCAGCACAATCCCAGCCCATCCATGGCCTCAATGGTGTTTAAATTCAAGAAGACACCCCTCAGAAACACTAGGCCCATGCAACACTCACTACCCCTGGGCATAATGGATGAAAAGTAGGCAAAATAAGTGCAGGCCTCAGACACTGCCTCTCCTCAAAATGGCCCCTTACACCCCAGGCACATGTTGCCTGTACCAGCCAGCACTCAAGATGGCCACCACCACCACCCACATGACCAGTCCACATCAACAGTACACCCCCAAAAAACAGAAAAACAGCCAGAAATCACCACAATCCAACGCCATCCATGATGTTTACATTAAAGAGAGTGAGACCACACCACAGGCACACTCAGTCCATGCACCACCCACCACCCCTGGGCAAAAGGCCACACCAGCAGCCCCCCAAAAACGACAAAAAACAATAAAATAAGCACAATCCCAGCCCATCCATGGCCTCTATTATGTTTAAATTCAAGAAGACACCCCACAGAAAGACTAGGCCCATGCAACACTCACCACCCCTGGGCAAAGGGCCCCACCAGCAGGCCCAAAAAAACGACAAAAAACAATAAAATCAGCACAATCCCAGCCCATCCATGGCCTCAATGGTGTTTAAATTCAAGAAGACACCCCTCAGAAACACTAGGCCCATGCAACACTCACTACCCCTGGGCATAATGGATGAAAAGTAGGCAAAATAAGTGCAGGCCTCAGACACTGCCTCTCCTCAAAATGGCCCCTTACACCCCAAGCACATATTGCCTGTAGCAGCCAGCACTCAAGATGGCCACCACCACCACCCACATGACCAGTCCACATCAACAGTACACCCCCAAAAAACAGAAAAACAGCCAGAAATCACCACAATCCAACGCCATCCATGATGTTTACATTAAAGAGAGTGAGACCACACCACAGGCACACTCAGTCCATGCACCACCCACCACCCCTGGGCAAAAGGCCACACCAGCAGCCCCCCAAAAACGACAAAAAACAATAAAATAAGCACAATCCCAGCCCATCCATGGCCTCTATTATGTTTAAATTCAAGAAGACACCCCACAGAAAGACTAGGCCCATGCAACACTCACCACCCCTGGGCAAAGGGCCCCACCAGCAGGCCCAAAAAAACGACAAAAAACAATAAAATCAGCACAATCCCAGCCCATCCATGGCCTCAATGGTGTTTAAATTCAAGAAGACACCCCTCAGAAACACTAGGCCCATGCAACACTCACTACCCCTGGGCATAATGGATGAAAAGTAGGCAAAATAAGTGCAGGCCTCAGACACTGCCTCTCCTCAAAATGGCCCCTTACACCCCAGGCACATGTTGCCTGTACCAGCCAGCACTCAAGATGGCCACCACCACCACCCACATGACCAGTCCACATCAACAGTACACCCCCAAAAAACAGAAAAACAGCCAGAAATCACCACAATCCAATGCCATCCATGATGTTTACATTAAAGAGAGTGAGACCACACCACAGGCACACTCAGTCCATGCACCACCCACCACCCCTGGGCAAAAGGCCACACCAGCAGCCCCCCAAAAACGACAAAAAACAATAAAATAAGCACAATCCCAGCCCATCCATGGCCTCAATTATGTTTAAATTTAAGAAGACACCCCACAGAAAGACTAGGCCCATGCAACACTCACCACCCCTGGGCAAAGGGCCCCACCAGCAGTCCCAAAAAAAAGACAAAAATCAGCACAATCCCAGCCCATCCATGGCCTCAATGGTGTTTAAATTCAACAAAACAGTTGTATCATGCACCCCTAACCAACCCTGGTCCTACTGGATACTGTGGCTACCCACAATATAATTTATTTAATGTTCTGAAAAAGTTCCAAAATTTTACTTGCAGCAACTGTAATGCCCCAAACAAACTTACTTGTGAAAGTTGATTTCTAATCCAAAAGTGATCCAAAGACAGTCAAAAAGGCCTCAAATCCAAATATCCAGCAGCACCCACAAAAAGTAATCCTTCCAGCTCCAGATCCAAATGAAAGTGACCAGGAGATGGACAAAGCACTGGGAGGAGCCTGCTGGACAGGAACAGGAAGTTGGAGACTGTGGGGCACTTCCT
The DNA here is from genome assembly GCF_964261635.1 of Lissotriton helveticus. Taxonomy (NCBI): domain Eukaryota; kingdom Metazoa; phylum Chordata; class Amphibia; order Caudata; family Salamandridae; genus Lissotriton; species Lissotriton helveticus. The sequence goes on from NC_136068.1 coordinate 948,736,270, forward strand.
TCCTCCCCCCCCCCGAAAATGGACTCCTTGCAAAAAAAAAAAGCCATGCAAATGTCAACCTGAGGAGTGATTCTGATAAAAATCATAATTTTCTGAAGGTTTATCCTGTTTGCTGGTGATTTTCTTGTGCGAAATTGCAAAATCTCTATTTCGCAAGTGCGAGATTGTTCCTTTCCGCCGCAACTACGTGTTCGCAATTGCGAACTCTCGCGAGGTGTGCTGTGCAAGGTGGCAAGCCGCGAGTACGTATTCGCGGGCGACAAACTCCCGCGGGAACACGCAGCAAGATCTAAAATGGCGCGTCACTCGCAAAGAAAAACAACTCGGCAAACGCTAAAATGACGGAAAGTGAACGCCGTGCACCACGCCGCGCGCCGCAACCAAGCAAAAAATCCGCCGCGAGCGGATTCACGGATTTTCGACAAATTCGCGAGCGTTCGCGGATTGCGGATTTGCCGAAAATCCGAAAAATCCGCGAGCGGAGCGGATTTTACGCCCATGCTTAGTCACACCTCAATTTTGCAGTTAAAAATTGACCCTTTTATGGCAAAGTGCCTACCTTTTGTTTTTGAGCCCTAGCTCTGCCAGCACTTAGGCAAACCTAGCAAACCTATAAATTTTTGAAAACTAGACTCCCAGGGAAATTCAAGATGGGGTGACTCGACTGCCTACCACCAGATTTTGTTACCCAGAATCCCTTGCAAAGCTAAGAATTTGACAAAAAAACACGTTTTCCTCACATTTCTGTGGTCGAAAGTTCTGGAATCTGCGTGGATCAACAAATTTCCACCCACCCAGCGTTCCCCCAGGTCTCCCGAAAAAAATGGTACCTCACTTGCGTGGGTAGGCATAGTGGCTGCAACAGGAAAAGGTTCAAATCGTATGGTGGTGAATTTACAATACCTTATAGCAAAACTACCTTGATTTTTTGGGGGGGGCACCTGAGTTTGTGGCCCGGGGCTCAGTGGCCATCTTTTGAAACTACCAAACCAAAACAGTTCTAAAAACTAGACACCCTGGGGAGTCCAGGGAGGTATGGCATGCGTGGGTCACCCAATGTTTTCCTAAACAGAAATCCCTTCAAACCTTAAATTTAGGTTAAAAAACCCACTTTTTCATACATTTTTGGGTGGGATATCCCTGCCGGCACAAATGTCCTACCACCCAGTGTTCCCCTTGATCTCCCGAGTAAAATGATACCTCACTTGTGTGGGTGGGCCAAAGCCCTGTGACTAAGGTTGGGGTGCTTAATTTGACAAACCTATATACTAGATTTTTTTTAAATTCATTTTTAGCCTGTTCTGCTTTGGGGCACCCACACAAGTGAGGTATCATTTTACTCTGGAGAACAAGGGGAACGCTGGGTGGTAGGACATTTTTGCCGGCACGGAGATCCCACACAAAAAAGTTTGGAAAAGTGTTTTTTTACCTAATTCTAAGGTTTGGAAGGAATTCTTGGTAGGAATACATCGGGGGACCAACGCATGCCATACCTCCCTGGAATCCCCCGGGTGTCTAGTTTTCAAAACTGTTTGGGTTTGGTAGTTTCCAAAGATGGCCGCCGAGCCCCGGTCCAAAAACTCAGGTGCCCCCCCACAAAAATCAAGGCAGTTTTGCTATAGGGTACGATTTGGACCTTTTCCTGTTGCAGCCACTATGCCTAACCAGGCAAGTGAGGTACCATTTTTATCGGGAGAGCTTGGGGAACGCTGGGTGGGAGGACATTTGTGTTAGCCCAGTGATGCCATGCTTTCCCATACAAAAAAGTGTGAAAAAACTGATTTTTTCAGCTAAAATTGAGGTTTGCAAGGGATTCTGGGTAAAGGAACGTTGGAGGATCCACGCAAGCCATACCTCCTTGGAAGCCCCCAGGTGTCTACCTTTCAGAAATGTGTGGGTTTGGTAGGTTTCCCTAGATGGCCGTCTAGCACGGGGCCAAAAACCCAGGTAACCCCTTTTGCAAAAGCTGGTGGACTTGAAAACCACTAGCTTTTGCAAGAGGGGTTACCTGGGTTTTTGGCCCCGTGCTAGACTGCCATCTAGGGAAACCTACCAAACCCACACATTTCTGAAAAGTAGACACCCGGGGGCTTCCAAGGAGGTATGGCTTGCGTGGATCCTCCAACGTCCCTTTACCCAGAATCCCTTGCAAACCTCAATTTTTGCTGAAAAAATCAGTTTTTCACACTTTTTTGTATGGGAAAGCATGGCATCACTGGGCTCACAAAAATTTCCTCCCACCCAGCGTTCCCCCAGGTCTCCCTATAAAAATGGTACCTCACTTGCGTGGTTAGGCATAGTGGCTGCAACAGGAAAAGGTCCAAATCGTACCCTATAGCAAAACTACCTTGATTTTGGGGGGAGCACCTGAGTTTTTGGCCCGGGGCTCGGCGGCCATCTTTGAAAGCTACCAAACCCAAACAGTTCTGAAAACTAGACACTTGTGGGAGTCTAGGGAGGTATGGCATGCGTGGGTCCCCCAATGTATTCCTACCCAGAATTCCTTGCAAACCTTAAAATTAGGTAAAAAAACACTTTTCCAAACTTTTTTTGCGTGGGATCTCCGTGCCGGCAAAAATGTCCTACCACCCAGCGTTCCCCTTATTCTCCAGAGTAAAATGATACCTCTCTTGTGTGGGTGCCCCAAAGCAGAACAGGCTAAAAATTTATTTAAAAAAAATCTAGTATATAGGTTTGACAAATTAAGCACCCCAACCTTAGTCACAGGGCTTTGGACCACCCACACAAGTGAGGTATCATTTTACTCGGGAGATCAAGGGGAACGCTGGGTGGTAGGACATTTGTGCCGGCAGGGAGATCCCATCCAAAAATGTATGAAAAAGTGTTTTTTTTAACCTAAATTTAAGGTTTGAAGGGATTTCTGTTTAGGAAAACATTGGGGGACCCACGCATGCCATACCTCCCTAGACTTCCCTGGGTGTCTAGTTTTCAGAACTGTTTGGGTTTGGTAGTTTCCAAAGATGCCCACCAAGCCCCGGGCCAAAAACTCATGGGAACCCCCTTGCAAAACCAAATTGTTTTGAATGAATTAAGTTTTCAATTGGAGAACGTGCAATTCAGGGGACAACATCGCATGAAAATTGTAACAGACTATTTCAAGTTTGCAAGAGATTGTGGACAAAAAACAATAGAATTCACCAGAAAGACATGACCATACACTACCATGATTTAACAATAATATCTAAATTTAGAAAGTTATTTATAGCTATAATATACACCATAACTGAGTTACTCAAAAGTCAAAAATTCAAGCACTTCTATCTATTCCTCAAAGACACACACATACAGGTTGGATTTGGCACGAGGGCGAGTGATGGTTCAGTACATAAAATTCTTTTTATTTTTTTTTATTTTTTTGAAAACCTTTATTTCAATTGCAGTATTACATTTGCGAGCCTACAACCACAGGGGCCGGCCGTCGCTAAAATAATAGAGAGCAATTGGTAGTGCCGATGTACACAGCTTTCAGCTGACAGCCCGGAGGCTCAGCAGCAATTCAACGTGTCGGTTCGGCAGGAGCAGAATAGTGGCGTAGGAAGTAGTGAAGGTCTTACTATTTCAATCATTTATGAAAACAAGGAGAAACAACAATAACACACGAAACAAGAGGCAACGCGGAAAATATGCTTCTCATGGGGGAGACTCACATCAAACAAACATGTAGAAATAAGGATGAAGTGAAAAGTGGGAGGGGGGCCTCTGGGTAATCGGGCATGTAATACGAAAATCTAAATGTTAGTAGGAACGTCAGGTCACGGGGACTGTGGCAGTGCCGGGGCCTCCGCGAACGGGGGGGCACAAATCTCCCCACGATACGAATTCCACTGGTTCCAGACCCTACCCCACTTCTTGGGTCCACCACGTGCAACATATACCGTTTTTTCCCTGAACATGCACCAGTCCATATTTTCTTCCCACGCAGAAGTCGTAGGTGCCCTCTGGGACCCCCATAGCTGTGCTATGTCTCTTTTAGCCACCATGTTGCCAAGCGTAGCCCATTGCATTTGTGCCACAGTGTAGTCATTCGGCTCCCATACATTCAGCAAACAACGGCGGGCCTCAGGCAGCAGAGAAACTCCCGTGACCTCTTCCATAATCACATGCACACGGTTCCAGAACAGAGCCACAGCCGGGCATTCCCATATAATATGTAGGAAGGTACCCAGCGCACCACAGCCACGCCTACACACTCCATCCACAGCGAGACCCATACGAACCAGACGGGGACCAGTTACATAGATACGGTGTAAGATCTTTAGTTGCACCAGCCAGAGACGAGCCGGGATCGCGACCTCTTTCGGGGAGGATATCGCCGCCTGCCAATCCTCATCGTCCAATTCCAATCCATCACCGGTCCACGCCTCACGGAGCTGCAGAAGCAGATCCGTTCGGTCGTTAATCAGTTTTTTATATACGAGAGATATGGTGCTATCGGGAATATAGCCATCAAGCACCCTATCCTCAAGGGGGGGAGGATTCCGGGATGACAGTTCCGGTCGGGAAGACTGAATGTAGCGCATGTCGGATCTGCATATAGCAAAAATGCTCCCTATCACTAAGAGCATAATCCGACTCCAGCTCCTCAAAGGTCTTGATCCTATCCTTGACCCACAGATCCCCAATCGTACTGATACCGATAAGGTCCCACTTCTCGAAGCCCTTCGTCGTCCACAGGCTACCCAGTCTCTCCGCCGCATAAAGCGGGGTCGCCCTGGTCAATTTGTCAGACCATCCCATGGCTGCGTTCGCGCTTCTCCACACCCTCACGGCCACTGCGGTGGGCCCTGACAGTACTTTGCAATTCGATTTAGATTATAGTGCCCTGTTATAATTCCCTCCCGGCAGCTGCCATTTGTCCATTTCAAAGCAGGGTTCGGCGTTGGGCCATACATGGTATGGTTAATTGCACTCAATTGAGATGCCCAATAGTAGCGCCTGACGTCCGGCAGGGCAATGCCCCCGTCCAAGGCAGTGTCAATTTTGCAAGAGCCATACGAGAACGCCCGCCCCAAACTAATTGCCTCTGCAGACCCTCTACCTCGCGGAAGTATCGTGCTGGTACGAGATCAAGTGTATTCTGAAGAGCGTATAAGAACCGGGGCAGGAACATCATCTTAAAAAGGGCAGCCCGTCTGAGTGGGGACAACGGCAGGCTACTCCAGGCCGCTACATCAGATTGAAGCTGGAGCAGCGGGGGGAGTAGGTTGCGCTCATAACGTACCGCGGGGTCCAATGATATAAAGATCCCTAAATATTTGAATCCAATCTGCGTTATCTGTATCGGGCATTTGCGCGGTAGCGAGGGCACATCACCAGTGAGTGCATAGATGCAGGATTTAGCCCAAATAATCACCAGGCCGGAATTCTTGCCGAATGAGCTGAGGACATCAAACAGTACTCCCAGTGATTTCCGTGGGGAGGTGAGGTATAGCAGAATATCATCCGCGTATAACGATATGCGGTCCTCAAAGTCAGGGGTCCATCTGATTCCCTTAAGTGACGGTTCCCATCGCAGCCAAGCAGCTAGGGGTTCCATGGCGAGCGCAAACAGCAAAGGAGATAACGGGCATCCCTGTCGTGTACCCCTCCCGAGCACAAAAGACTTTGAGACCCTACCTTTAACCACAACCTGGGCAAGCGGCTCTGCATACAGGAGTTTAACCCAACCGATAAACCCAGGGCCGAACCCAAACTTCGCGAGGGCAGCCCACAAATACGGCCATTCTACGGTATCAAAGGCCATCGTGGCATCCAAGGACACCATGATGGCCGGCTCACGTAAGGACCCCGCCCTCGCCAGGACTCCATGAAGATGACGCAAGTTGAGCGCTGTGTTGCGGTGCGGAATAAATCCGGACTGATCCGGGTGTATCAAGTCGCCAATCACCTTTATAAAGCGATTAGCCAACAGTTTCGCCAAGACTTTGGGTTCGGCATTTAAAAGTGATATCGGTCTATATGAGGCACATAAATCCCGGGGTTTACCCTCTTTGTGAATCACAACGATGGATGCAAGTCGTTGGTCCCGTGGAGTGACCCAATCTCACGCGACTCCAGGAACATCTCGCAGAGATAAGGCGCCATTTTATCCGGACGTAACTTATACAGTGCGATGGGGATACCATTCGGGCCCAAGGCCTTCCCCGAGCGGATGGAGCGGATAGCGAGCGCCACTTCATCATTGAAGAATTCCGACTCCATGAGCTCTTTGTCCGAATCAGACAGACAGGGCAAGGCGACATCCCTAAGCAACAGATGCGAGTCGTCCTCCGGTCTGTCTGAGACCGGTGCATACACCTTCTGGAAATAACACGCAAAACTCTCCACTATGTCAACTGGGTCAACCACTCGCACTCCATCAGCACGTTCTACCACAGGCACAACACGACTCGCCCTCTCTTTCTTATCCAACCAGGCAATCAACTTTCCCGCTTTATCCCCCACATCATACAATCGTCCCTGCTGCTCCCGGCTCATAGCCTTGGCAGCGTCTGTCACTAGGGCACGATAATCCGACTGTTTAAGTTGGAGCGCATGCCATTTTTCTTGTGTCGCACCAGACTCCAACTCTCTCTCCAAGCTACTGAGGTCAGCCTCCAATCTTTCTACCTCCCCATTCTTCCTTTTCTTAGCATCGGCAATCAGAGAAAGGGCTTGACCACGGATCACAGTCTTAAAAGCCTCCCACAAGGAAACAGAAGAGGACACCGACCCCACATTCTCAGCAAAGTACTGATCGATGGACTTGACCATACCCGCCCTGGTTTTGGGATTACGAAAATGCCAGGGATTGATCGGGGCCACTCTACCCTCCACCCCATACTGAGCATCAATGGAGAGCCACACTGGGGAGTGATCGGATATACCCCGGGCCAGGTGTCTAACCTCCCTAATCGAGACGGCCTGCACCGCCGGCACAAGTATGTAATCAAGTCGGGAGAGGCTCCCGTGCGCTCCAGAGTGAAAGGTGTACTGTGCCTGTCCAGGGTGCATCAACCTCCAGCAATCCACTAGACCCAGCGACTCCAAGAAGTTACTCAACCAAGACTGCGATTTCATAAGGTCTCTTGGGGGGCTACGATCCTCTGTGCCACAGACCACCGAGTTAAAGTCTCCGCCCACAATTAAAATACCCTTTGGGAGTCCCAGTATTATTTCCCCAAAGTCTGCAAAGGTCGTAGCTTGTAAGCCAGGCGGGACATAAACAGAAAGTATGGAAATCGCCTTCCCCTCCCATCTGCCAGAAACAACAGCGTATCTAGCTCTATCATCTAGAGTGGTCACAGCAATTGCGAGGGGGAGGGAGCTTCTGACTAGAATCCCCACCCCTCTCGACCCAGTGGTGAATCCGGAGTGGGCGACCAGACGATACCCTCTGCGGTTCATTGCACGACATGTGTTCCCAATCAAATGCGTTTCTTGTAACAAAACCACATCGGGGAGAAACGTTTCAGGAATTGCGACACTATACCCCGTTTGATGCCATCTCCCAGGCCATTGACGTTCCAACTGATGACCCTCAGCCCCCTACCCCCCATCCCAACAGTAAGGATCGACTCCCCCTCCCAGCGAAGCAGACATCAAAATCAAAATAAGTCGTGAAACATTGCCTCTAAACCAAACAAAGCCTAACAAAGGTCCCCAGCCCACCCCCAAGAAAACTCCTAGAACATATCCCCCCACCCTGCACCCCTGCGCTAGTCCAAAGAACCACCCCAACTTGCAGTGTGCCTGTCGCCCTTCCCAGAAACTAGTCTACGAAAAGAAAGAAACCCCAGGAGGAGGAAGAGTTCCGTACCCCCTCGCCACCCCCGGGCTCAGCAAACAAACGTGTTCACATAAGAAGTCATCAAACCACTGCTGCAAAGTCCATTCACTTGGCGTGCCGTAGTCACCCCTCACTCCTGTTCCTGCAGGCCACCTTCTGCGCCCTCCGAGAGATCCGGACGATCTCGACACGCCAGTAAAGTGTCTAGCCAGTCACTGACGACCTCAGGCCGATCAAAGAAAAGCGTTCGCTCGTTGTGTTCAACTGGAAGCCGGGCAGGAAAGAGCATAGAGTACTTCACTCCCATGTCCCGCCTCCTCCGCTTGACCCCCATAAATTCCATTCTCTGCTTCTGAACTGCCTGGGTAAAGTCCGGGTAAAAGTTGATGGTTGCATTCTCAAATTTTGTGGGACCTCCGGTGCGCGATGCCTGTAGAATAGCGTCCCTGTCCCTGAAGTTGAAAATTCTAGCTATTATGGGTCGCGGCGGAGCGCCTGGCTTATGAGCTCCACCCGGAACACGGCGGGCGCGCTCAACTGCGAAAAAGTTACTGAGGCCTTTGGGGGCCAGATGGTTCAGGATCAGGTCCTCCACGAGGAGATCTGTAGTCATCTCAGAGGACTTCTCTGGAACCCCAATAATGCGGACATTGTTGCGCCTTGCACGACTCTCGGAGTCTTGCAACCGGCGGGTGAACAAGTCGTTAGTCGAGCGTAGGTTTCGGATCTCAGTTTGAAGATCAGACACGTCGGTTGTAAGACTGGTGGTCTTGATGTCCAGAGACTTGACATTTTCATTGGTTTTCGCCAGATCTGTCCTGATCAAGTTAATGTCGATCGCCACCGTGTCTAACTTCAAGGCCAGTGCCGATGTACACAGCTTTCAGCTGACAGCCCGGAGGCTCAGCAGCAATTCAACGTGTCGGTTCGGCAGGAGCAGAATAGTGGCGTAGGAAGTAGTGAAGGTCTTACTATTTCAATCATTTATGAAAACAAGGAGAAACAACAATAACACACGAAACAAGAGGCAACGCGGAAAATATGCTTCTCATGGGGGAGAGTCACATCAAACAAACATGTAGAAATAAGGATGAAGTGAAAAGTGGGAGGGGGGCCTCTGGGTAATCGGGCATGTAATACGAAAATCTAAATGTTAGTAGGAACGTCAGGTCACGGGGACTGTGGCAGTGCCGGGGCCTCCGCGAACGGGGGGGCACAAATCTCCCCACGATACGAATTCCACTGGTTCCAGACCCTACCCCACTTCTTGGGTCCACCACGTGCAACATATACCGTTTTTTCCCTGAACATGCACCAGTCCATATTTTCTTCCCACGCAGAAGTCGTAGGTGCCCTCTGGGACCCCCATAGCTGTGCTATGTCTCTTTTAGCCACCATGTTGCCAAGCGTAGCCCATTGCATTTGTGCCACAGTGTAGTCATTCGGCTCCCATACATTCAGCAAACAACGGCGGGCCTCAGGCAGCAGAGAAACTCCCGTGACCTCTTCCATAATCACATGCACACGGTTCCAGAACAGAGCCACAGCCGGGCATTCCCATATAATATGTAGGAAGGTACCCAGCGCACCACAGCCACGCCTACACACTCCATCCACAGCGAGACCCATACGAACCAGACGGGGACCAGTTACATAGATACGGTGTAAGATCTTTAGTTGCACCAGCCAGAGACGAGCCGGGATCGCGACCTCTTTCGGGGAGGATATCGCCGCCTGCCAATCCTCATCGTCCAATTCCAATCCATCACCGGTCCACGCCTCACGGAGCTGCAGAAGCAGATCCGTTCGGTCGTTAATCAGTTTTTTATATACGAGAGATATGGTGCTATCGGGAATATAGCCATCAAGCACCCTATCCTCAAGGGGGGGAGGATTCCGGGATGACAGTTCCGGTCGGGAAGACTGAATGTAGCGCATGTCGGATCTGCATATAGCAAAAATGCTCCCTATCACTAAGAGCATAATCCGACTCCAGCTCCTCAAAGGTCTTGATCCTATCCTTGACCCACAGATCCCCAATCGTACTGATACCGATAAGGTCCCACTTCTCGAAGCCCTTCGTCGTCCACAGGCTACCCAGTCTCTCCGCCGCATAAAGCGGGGTCGCCCTGGTCAATTTGTCAGACCATCCCATGGCTGCGTTCGCGCTTCTCCACACCCTCACGGCCACTGCGGTGGGCCCTGACAGTACTTTGCAATTCGATTTAGATTATAGTGCCCTGTTATAATTCCCTCCCGGCAGCTGCCATTTGTCTATTTCAAAGCAGGGTTCGGCGTTGGGCCATACATGGTATGGTTAATTGCACTCAATTGAGATGCCCAATAGTAGCGCCTGACGTCCGGCAGGGCAATGCCCCCGTCCAAGGCAGTGTCAATTTTGCAAGAGCCATACGAGAACGCCCGCCCCAAACTAATTGCCTCTGCAGACCCTCTACCTCGCGGAAGTATCGTGCTGGTACGAGATCAAGTGTATTCTGAAGAGCGTATAAGAACCGGGGCAGGAACATCATCTTAAAAAGGGCAGCCCGTCCGAGTGGGGACAACGGCAGGCTACTCCAGGCCGCTACATCAGATTGAAGCTGGAGCAGCGGGGGGAGTAGGTTGCGCTCATAACGTACCGCGGGGTCCAATGATATAAAGATCCCTAAATATTTGAATCCAATCTGCGTTATCTGTATCGGGCATTTGAGCGGTAGCGAGGGCACATCACCAGTGAGTGCATAGACGCAGGATTTAGCCCAAATAATCACCAGGCCGGAATTCTTGCCGAATGAGCTGAGGACATCAAACAGTACTCCCAGTGATTTCCGTGGGGAGGTGAGGTATAGCAGAATATCATCCGCGTATAACGATATGCGGTCCTCAAAGTCAGGGGTCCATCTGATTCCCTTAAGTGACGGTTCCCATCGCAGCCAAGCAGCTAGGGGTTCCATGGCGAGCGCAAACAGCAAAGGAGATAACGGGCATCCCTGTCGTGTACCCCTCCCGAGCACAAAAGACTTTGAGACCCTACCTTTAACCACAACCTGGGCAAGCGGCTCTGCATACAGGAGTTTAACCCAACCGATAAACCCAGGGCCGAACCCAAACTTCGCGAGGGCAGCCCACAAATACGGCCATTCTACGGTATCAAAGGCCATCGTGGCATCCAAGGACACCATGATGGCCGGCTCACGTAAGGACCCCGCCCTCGCCAGGACTCCATGAAGATGACGCAAGTTGAGCGCTGTGTTGCGGTGCGGAATAAATCCGGACTGATCCGGGTGTATCAAGTCGCCAATCACCTTTATAAAGCGATTAGCCAACAGTTTCGCCAAGACTTTGGGTTCGGCATTTAAAAGTGATATCGGTCTATATGAGGCACATAAATCCCGGGGTTTACCCTCTTTGTGAATCACAACGATGGATGCAAGTCGTTGGTCCCGTGGAGTGACCCAATCTCACGCGACTCCAGGAACATCTCGCAGAGATAAGGCGCCATTTTATCCGGACGTAACTTATACAGTGCGATGGGGATACCATTCGGGCCCAAGGCCTTCCCCGAGCGGATGGAGCGGATAGCGAGCGCCACTTCATCATTGAAGAATTCCGACTCCATGAGCTCTTTGTCCGAATCAGACAGACAGGGCAAGGCGACATCCCTAAGCAACAGATGCGAGTCGTCCTCCGGTCTGTCTGAGACCGGTGCATACACCTTCTGGAAATAACACGCAAAACTCTCCACTATGTCAACTGGGTCAACCACTCGCACTCCATCAGCACGTTCTACCACAGGCACAACACGACTCGCCCTCTCTTTCTTATCCAACCAGGCAATCAACTTTCCCGCTTTATCCCCCACATCATACAATCGTCCCTGCTGCTCCCGGCTCATAGCCTTGGCAGCGTCTGTCACTAGGGCACGATAATCCGACTGTTTAAGTTGGAGCGCATGCCATTTTTCTTGTGTCGCACCAGACTCCAACTCTCTCTCCAAGCTACTGAGGTCAGCCTCCAATCTTTCTACCTCCCCATTCTTCCTTTTCTTAGCATCGGCAATCAGAGAAAGGGCTTGACCACGGATCACAGTCTTAAAAGCCTCCCACAAGGAAACAGAAGAGGACACCGACCCCACATTCTCAGCAAAGTACTGATCGATGGACTTGACCATACCCGCCCTGGTTTTGGGATTACGAAAATGCCAGGGATTGATCGGGGCCACTCTACCCTCCACCCCATACTGAGCATCAATGGAGAGCCACACTGGGGAGTGATCGGATATACCCCGGGCCAGGTGTCTAACCTCCCTAATCGAGACGGCCTGCACCGCCGGCACAAGTATGTAATCAAGTCGGGAGAGGCTCCCGTGCGCTCCAGAGTGAAAGGTGTACTGTGCCTGTCCAGGGTGCATCAACCTCCAGCAATCCACTAGACCCAGCGACTCCAAGAAGTTACTCAACCAAGACTGCGATTTCATAAGGTCTCTTGGGGGGCTACGATCCTCTGTGCCACAGACCACCGAGTTAAAGTCTCCGCCCACAATTAAAATACCCTTTGGGAGTCCCAGTATTATTTCCCCAAAGTCTGCAAAGGTCGTAGCTTGTAAGCCAGGCGGGACATAAACAGAAAGTATGGAAATCGCCTTCCCCTCCCATCTGCCAGAAACAACAGCGTATCTAGCTCTATCATCTAGAGTGGTCACAGCAATTGCGAGGGGGAGGGAGCTTCTGACTAGAATCCCCACCCCTCTCGACCCAGTGGTGAATCCGGAGTGGGCGACCAGACGATACCCTTGCGGTTCATTGCACGACATGTGTTCCCAATCAAATGCGTTTCTTGTAACAAAACCACATCGGGGAGAAACGTTTCAGGAATTGCGACACTATACCCCGTTTGATGCCATCTCCCAGGCCATTGACGTTCCAACTGATGACCCTCAGCCCCCTACCCCCCATCCCAACAGTAAGGATCGACTCCCCCTCCCAGCGAAGCAGACATCAAAATCAAAATAAGTCGTGAAACATTGCCTCTAAACCAAACAAAGCCTAACAAAGGTCCCCAGCCCACCCCCAAGAAAACTCCTAGAACATATCCCCCCACCCTGCACCCCTGCGCTAGTCCAAAGAACCACCCCAACTTGCAGTGTGCCTGTCGCCCTTCCCAGAAACTAGTCTACGAAAAGAAAGAAACCCCAGGAGGAGGAAGAGTTCCGTACCCCCTCGCCACCCCCGGGCTCAGCAAACAAACGTGTTCACATAAGAAGTCATCAAACCACTGCTGCAAAGTCCATTCACTTGGCGTGCCGTAGTCACCCCTCACTCCTGTTCCTGCAGGCCACCTTCTGCGCCCTCCGAGAGATCCGGACGATCTCGACACGCCAGTAAAGTGTCTAGCCAGTCACTGACGACCTCAGGCCGATCAAAGAAAAGCGTTCGCTCGTTGTGTTCAACTGGAAGCCGGGCAGGAAAGAGCATAGAGTACTTCACTCCCATGTCCCGCCTCCTCCGCTTGACCCCCATAAATTCCATTCTCTGCTTCTGAACTGCCTGGGTAAAGTCCGGGTAAAAGCTGATGGTTGCATTCTCAAATTTCGTGGGACCTCCGGTGCGCGATGCCTGTAGAATAGCGTCCCTGTCCCTGAAGTTGAAAATTCTAGCTATTATGGGTCGCGGCGGAGCGCCTGGCTTATGAGCTCCACCCGGAACACGGCGGGCGCGCTCAACTGCGAAAAAGTTACTGAGGCCTTTGGGGGCCAGATGGTTCAGGATCAGGTCCTCCACGAGGAGATCTGTAGTCATCTCAGAGGACTTCTCTGGAACCCCAATAATGCGGACATTGTTGCGCCTTGCACGACTCTCGGAGTCTTGCAACCGGCGGGTGAACAAGTCGTTAGTCGAGCGTAGGTTTCGGATCTCAGTTTGAAGATCAGACACGTCGGTTGTAAGACTGGTGGTCTTGATGTCCAGAGACTTGACATTTTCATTGGTTTTCGCCAGATCTGTCCTGATCAAGTTAATGTCGATCGCCACCGTGTCTAACTTCAAGGCCAGTGTCTCATACTGCTGGCCCACGGAAGTCTTAATCTCCGCAATGGCACCCATGACGTCCCGCAAGGTCAGCTCCGCTGTCGACGCAGAACCATCTCTGGTCTCGTCCAGTGTGTTGCACGCACCACTGGGGGAACCTTTAGGACGGGTGTAGCGATCCATGTTGTTCGATTGAGAGGCTCCCCCTTGGTGCGTGTTCTTGGTCGTCCGCTTATCGCCTTCAGGCTTGCCCGCCATAGTGCGCAACGTGCCCCTGAGGACCCTCTGAGACCTGGGATGAATGGCTCCTCTTCAGGTCAATCTCTGAAAAGTCTAAAGCACGGAGAGTGGCGGGCCAGCGCACAAGCCAAGCGCAGACCTCGGGAGATTGGAGTAAGATGGAAGCTGGGTTCAGCCAAGAGAGTCTGAAAACGAAACCGAAAGTACCATGGGGGCACAAGACAACCTCCACTGGCCGTTGTTGTTCAATTATCACCCAGGTACTTCGGGGACCCGAGTCCCAGGCTGCTCCCCGTTGTAGGCCGCCAACTTGCAAACGGAGTAAGTCCGGTTCCCGGCATCCAAATCAAATTTGGAAAGGAGCATTCAGATCAGCAGGGTTAAATCTACAATAACCCGTCATCTGTGGCAGGATTAGTGGCAGGATATATGTGGGAGGCGGCGAGGGTCTCGGGAGCCCTGTGCTCACGCGACCATCTTGGATGCGCGCTAAGCTTCTCCTCATAAAATATTATTAACATTATATTTCCAAAAAATGAAATGCTCTGTCAATAAATAAATGCATAAAAACCGAACCAGTGACTCGCAACTCGTGAGCTGTAAAGCCACGACAAGGCACCAACCGTTTTACAGGCCATTCACGCACCTTTCATACTTGATACAAACCAGACCACTGACACCATCTGGAAGGAAAAGCAACACATTACAACAACCACAATAAAGGACAAGGTACACCCTACTGCAGAAAGAGAAAAAAAAAAAATATTACTGCACAGCCATCTAATCCACAAGCACACACACATACTGGTTGGATTTGGCACGAGGGTGAGTGATGATTCAGTACATACAATTGTAATCGCAAGTAATTTCACAAAAAATGAAATACACTGCGTATAATTGAAAGTATGATTAACTGAACCACTGACTCACAGCTTGTGAGCTGTAAAGCCACGTCAAGGCACCAACCTCTTTACAGGCCATTCATACACCTTTCGTACGTGTGACACATATAAAACATTCACACCGCCAGCCGCGGACCCATCACATTTCAACACTCACACCAGCAAACAGCGCCATTCAAGGGCCCATCACTTTCACACGCCCACATTTCTGACACTGCAACTACACAAAATGATGGACTGCGTGGAGTGTCACTCAACTAGCAGTGTGTGTAGTGACCAACAGAAAGTAACTACTCACACACCGCCAGCCGAGCACCAGTCCACCCACACCACCATCCAAGCACCAGACCATGCACACCGCCAGCCAAACACCACTCAGCACACACCGACAGCCAAGCACAACTCCATGCACAGACAGCCAAGTACCACTCCACACACACCACCAGCCAAGCACAACTCCGTGCACAGACAGCCAAGTACCACTCCACACACACCACCAGCCAAGCGCCACTCCACACACACCGCCAGCCAAGCACCACTCCGTGCACAGACAGCCAAGTACCACTCCACGAACACCACCAGCCAAGCGCCACTCCACACACACCACCAGCCAAGCACCACTCCGTGCACAGACAGTCAAGTACCACTCCACGAACACCACCAGCCAAGCGCCACTCCACACACACCGCCAGCCAAGCACCACTGCGTGCACAGACAGCAAAGTACCACTCCACGCACACCACCAGCCAAGCGCCACTCCACACACACCGCCAGCCAAGCACAACTCCGTGCACAGATAGCAAAGTAGCACTCCACGCACACCACCAGCCAAGCGCCACTCCACACACACCGCCAGCCAAGCACCACTCCGTGCACAGACAGCCAAGTACCACTCCACACACACCATCAGCCAAGCGCCACTCCACACACACCGCCAGCCAAGCACCACTCCGTGCATAGACACCCAAGTACCCCTCCACGCACACCACCAGCCAATCGCCACTTCACACACACCACCAGCCAAGCACCACTCCGTGCACAGACAGCCAAGTACCACTCCACACACAACATCCAGCCAAGCGCAACTCCACACACACCGCCAGCCAAGCACCAGCCTGCACACACCACAAACACATTTAGAATTATTTTTTTCAAAATAACACTAAACAAATAGAAATACCTACAAATCAGCTAACACAAATTCTAAAACTAAACACTTTGCACTAATGCCAATCCTTGAAACAAACTAAAACTTTTTGCAGAATGCAGACCAGGCAATTCACTTTACAGCTCATTAAAACTCCCAAAACTTCTTTTGCGTGTGGTACGATTTAAAACAAGCTGACAGACACAATCCAGGCTTAGAAGGACAGTCAGGACAGTACATACGAGACTCCTTCCGCACGCCTCTTCGCCAACAGACTCTGCATCTTCTAGTCGGAAAGTCTCTTGCGGTAGTGGGAGGAATGTATTCAGGAAAGTGGCAATCTTTCAATCTAGCCACATCCTCCACCACTCCAAATCTAGGAACACTTGCCTGCTCCACAAGTACAAGGCTGCCTATTATAGACTCCTGAAACTTAACAAAAGGCATCTTCGTCTCAGGACAAGACTTCTGGTACACAACAAAAGCATTAAAGGATGCCAAGTGGAACAGATGGATAGCCAACTTCTTGTACCAAACGTAAGCCTTTCGAAGAGCAGCATAAGGTTCCAACCTCTGATCTACTCTGTCAACACCACCCATGAACTTATTGTAAGCTAAAATGCACACAGGTTTGTGCACTTCAGCACCCTGACTCCAAACAGGCACAGGTACAGTACTTTCATTGTGGATAGTAGTCAGCATGTACACATCTCTCTTGTCTGAAAACTTCACAGCTAGAAGCTCCCCACATCGCAATGCAGTATACTGTCCCCGCACAAGCCTTTTGCAAACAAGTTCCTTTGGGAAACCTTTACGGTTACTGCGCATTGTGCCACAAGCAACAGTGCCCACTTTGGCCAACTCCTTGAACAACCGCACACCAGTGTAGAAGTTATCTACATATAAATGATGGCCTTTGTTAAATAATCCTCTACCAAGTTCCCACACAATTTTCTCAGTCACTCCAAAAGTAGAAGGACAACCAGAAGGGTTAATGCTGGACTCCTTACCAGTGTACACCCTGAAATTATAGACATATCCAGTCTCACTGTCACACAGCATATACAGTTTGATTCCATAGCGTGCCCTCTTACTAGGAATGTATTGCCTAAAAACCAAGCGGCCCTTGAACAATAGCAACGGCTCATCCACTGCAATTTCTTTACCAGGGGCAAAGATCTCAGAAAAACGATCAACAAAGTGATCAAGGACAGGCCGAATTTTAAACAAACGGTCACAATCAGGGTGATCGCGTGGCAACGCTAAACCATTATCAACAAAATGCATCATCCGAAGAAGAAGCATATACCGATCACGACTTTTGACTGCTGGAAATATAGCTGTTGCCATCAAGGGACTAGTGGACCAATATGAAGACATTGATCGCTTCCTTAGCAAGCCCATCAAAAAAGTTAATCCCAAAAACTTCTTCATCTCTTCAACATTTGTGGGAGTCCACCGGGTTGCTCTAGAATGGGGCTTAAGGCTGGCACTGTTGTCCCTCAAAAACTGTTCTGCATACAAATTAGTTTGATCAACAATCTCTTGCAAAAACACATCGTCAAAAAACAACTGAAAAAAATTTATTGGCAGAAAATTCTCAGTATTCACTCTACACTCAGGAACACCAGTGAACTCTGGCAATGCTGGCTGTACCATGCCAGGGGGAACCCAGAGGCCATCCCTATCAACAGGGGGAGCAGCCACCCCAGCCACCCCAGCCTGCTGCCCAGAAGCCTCTTGCTGTTGTTTACCAATGGGAAGCCTAACAGCCACAGATACTTCTGGCTGCACAACAGCAACAGAAAACATAGCATTCCCAGAGGGCTCTTCCTGCACTACACCAACGGGAAGCCTAGCAGCCTGAGATGCTTCTTGCTGCACTACACCACCGGGAAACCAAGCAGGCCCAGATGCCTCTTGCCACTCTATACCAATGGGAAGCCTAACAGCCCAGATGCCTCTTGCTGCACTACACTAACGGGAAGACGAACAGCACCAGATGCCTCTTGGCGCACCACAGCAATGTGAAGCCTTTTGGGCGCAGGCTGCAGCCCACATGCCTCTTGCCGACGTAAAAAGAAAGGAAACCTTGCGGCCCTAGGCAGCAGCACAGATGCCTCTTGGCCCACTACCGGCACATCAATGTCCTCCTCTACCATAGGCCCTTCATCAGCACTAGAAGAAGATTCATTATCCGATGATGATGATTCCATGCGAAGAGAAAACTCACTGCCTGAATCTTCTGCCCCTACCTCTGGGTCCGAATCGGACTCAGTCTCTGAACCATGGTCAGAGGAAGACTCAAAAAGCAAACCAAGAACCTGCTGAGCAGTAATCCTGCGACTAGCCATTATCCTTACAAAGCAAGAAGACTGCACACACAAGTGAACAGCAACCTACACTGTGCAAAGTAAGAAGCAAACAAGGTAAGGCTTTCACAAAAAGATCAATACAATCCAAAACAATTTCACTCTTACCAAATATAGCTACACTCACCAGCACCTACTCTGCTGAGACACAGCAAAAAGAAATGATATCCCACTAGAAAGAAAAAAAGAAATGTCAGATTAGAAAACAAAGTGCACATCAAACACCAATGCTGAAAAAAAAAACACAAAGCCACACAAACTGCTATAAGTACAACCTTTTTCAAAAAGACAAACATCAAGGGAAAGTAGTACAAAATACATTCACTTACCAAGCACAAGCATCTACACAAGCGGCAAAACCAGCAGTAACAGACCCGCAACCTACAACAATCCAAACAGCAAAAGCCTGGAACAAGACAAAAATAGAGAAGAAAAAAAAATTACTACCACATTTCACAAACAATATAACAATTAAAAAAACAACACACAAATTTGCCCCCCAAATTTACATTCACCCAGATGGGCCATCAAATAGGGCATAGACCAATTATGGGCCATCAAATAGGGCTTAGACCAATTGGGATTAGATGAGGTTTAACATCAAGACACTGGTTAATTTTTTGATTTTTTTTTACTGCCTGACCCCTTTGGTGCCAGTCGGTCTTTTGCTCCTACCAGTACCCCCATCACACAGGGGCAGTAAGGACATTCATACACCTTTCGTACGTGTGACACATACAAAACATTCACACCGCCAGCCGCCAGCGCCATTCAAGGGCCCATCACTTTCACACGCCCACATATCTGACACAGCAACTACAGAAAATGATGGACTGCGTAAAGTGTCACTCAACTAGCAGTGTGTGTAGTGACCAACAGAAAGTAACTACTCACACACCGCCAGCCGAGCGCCATTCCACCCACACCACCATCCAAGCACCAGACCATGCACACCGCCAACCAAACACCACTCAGCGCACACCAACAGCCAAGTACTACTCCACACACACCGCCAGCCAAGCACCACTCCATGCACACCGCAAGCCAAGCGCCACTCACCGCCAGCCAAGCACCGCTCCACGCACACCATCCAGCCAAGTACCACTCCACACACACCGCCAGCCAAACACCACTCCACACACACCACCAGCCAAACACCACTCCGTGCACAGACAACCAAGTACCACTTCACGCACACCATCCAGCCAAGCGCCACTCCACACACACCGCCAGCCAAGCACCACTCCACGCACACCGCAAGCCAAGCGCCACTCACCTCCAGCCAAGCACCGCTCCACGCACACCATCCAGCCAAGTACCACTCCACACACACCGCCAGCCAAACACCACTCCACACACACCACCAGCCAAACACCACTCCATGCACAGACAACCAAGTACCACTCCAAGCACACCATCCAGCCAAGCGCCACTCCACACACACCGCCAGCCAAGCAGCACTCCGTGCACAGACAGCCAAGTACCACTGCACGCACACCATCCAGCCAAGCACCACTCCACGCACAGCGCAAGCCAAGCGCCACTCCACACACACCGCCAGCCAAGCGCCAATCACCGCCAGCCAAGCACTGCTCCACGCACACCATCCAGCCAAGTACCACTCCACACACACCGCCAGCCAAACACCACTCCACACACACCACCAGCCAAACACCACTCCGTGCACAGACAACCAAGTACCACTCCACACACACCATCCAGCAAAGCACCACTCCACACACACCGCCAGCCAAGCAGCACTCCGTGCACAGACAGCCAAGTACCACTGCACGCACACCATCCAGCCAAGCACCACTCCACGCACACTGCAAGCCTAGCGCCACTCCACACACACCGCCAGCCAAGCACCACTCCGTGCACAGACAGCCAAGTACCACTCCACGCACACCACCAGCCAAGCGCCACTCCACACTCACCGCCAGCCAAGCACCACTCCACACACACCGCCAGCCAAGGCAGTAAGGACAAAAAAAGACCAACTGGCACCAAGGGAGGCGGACAGTAAAAAACAACCAAAATTATAACCACCATTGGAACAAAACTCAAATCCTAGGGCCTAGTGGGCCAAAAAACAGGAGGCAAAACGTTAAAAAAACGGGCCGAGTTGCCCCAAGGGGGGGCAGAAATTCAAAAACATAATTACTTGCCACCAGGAAGCGACCCTTGCCCAAGGGGTCGCTTCCTAAGAACTAAATTTAAATTCCAAGACACTGGTTAATTTTTTGATTTTTTTTTACTGCCTGACCCCTTTGGTGCCAGTCGGTCTTTTGCTCCTACCAGTACCCCCATCACACAGGGGCAGTAAGGACATTCATACACCTTTCGTACGTGTGACACATACAAAACATTCACACCGCCAGCCGCCAGCGCCATTCAAGGGCCCATCACTTTCACACGCCCACATATCTGACACAGCAACTACAGAAAATGATGGACTGCGTAAAGTGTCACTCAACTAGCAGTGTGTGTAGTGACCAACAGAAAGTAACTACTCACACACCGCCAGCCGAGCGCCATTCCACCCACACCACCATCCAAGCACCAGACCATGCACACCGCCAACCAAACACCACTCAGCGCACACCAACAGCCAAGTACCACTCCACACACACCGCCAGCCAAGCACCACTCCATGCACACCGCAAGCCAAGCGCCACTCACCGCCAGCCAAGCACCGCTCCACGCACACCATCCAGCCAAGTACCACTCCACACACACTGCCAGCCAAACACCACTCCACACACACCACCAGCCAAACACCACTCCGTGCACAGACAACCAAGTACCACTTCACGCACACCATCCAGCAAAGCGCCACTCCACACACACCGCCAGCCAAGCACCACTCCACGCACACCGCAAGCCAAGCGCCACTCACCTCCAGCCAAGCACCGCTCCACGCACACCATCCAGCCAAGTACCACTCCACACACACCGCCAGCCAAACACCACTCCACACACACCACCAGCCAAACACCACTCCATGCACAGACAACCAAGTACCACTCCAAGCACACCATCCAGCCAAGCGCCACTCCACACACACCGCCAGCCAAGCAGCACTCCGTGCACAGACAGCCAAGTACCACTGCACGCACACCATCCAGCCAAGCACCACTCCACGCACAGCGCAAGCCAAGCGCCACTCCACACACACCGCCAGCCAAGCGCCAATCACCGCCAGCCAAGCACCGCTCCACGCACACCATCCAGCCAAGTACCACTCCACACACACCGCCAGCCAAACACCACTCCACACACACCGCCAGCCAAGCACCACTCCGTGCACAGACAGCCAAGTACCACTCCACGCACACCACCAGCCAAGCGCCACTCCACACTCACCGCCAGCCAAGCACCACTCCACACACACCGCCAGCCAAGGCAGTAAGGACAAAAAAAGACCAACTGGCACCAAGGGAGGCGGACAGTAAAAAACAACCAAAATTATAACCACCATTGGAACAAAACTCAAATCCTAGGGCCTAGTGGGCCAAAAAACAGGAGGCAAAACGTTAAAAAAACGGGCCGAGTTGCCCCAAGGGGGGGCAGAAATTCAAAAACATAATTACTTGCCACCAGGAAGCGACCCTTGCCCAAGGGGTCGCTTCCTAAGAACTAAATTTAAATTCCCTGGTGCTAGTGGACATTTTCTGCCCCCCCCCCCCCCTGGTGGCAAAACGGCAAAAAAAACTGGCCGATTTGCCCCCAGGTTGGACAGAAAAACAAAAACACAATCATGGCCACCTGGAGGTAACCCTTACCCAAGGGGTCGCTTCCCAAAACAAACACATTGCCCCAACAAAAATCCCTGGTGCTACTGGGAAATTTCTGCCCCCCCCCCCCGGGGGCAAAACGGCCAAAAAACGGGCCTATTTGCCCTAAAGGGGGGACAGAAAAACAAAAAGTTAATGTGAGGCCACCTGGAAGCATCCCTTGTCCAAGGGGTCGCTTCCTAAAAGCTAAAATCAAAATCCCTGGTGCTAGTGGGCATTTTCTGCCCCACCTGGGGGCAAAATGGCAAAAAAATGGGCCGATTTGCCCCCAGGGGGGACAGAAAATCGTAAACATTAATAATGGCCACCATAATGCCTTCCCAAAAAATCCCTGGTGCTAGTGGGAAATTTCTGCCCCCCCTGGGGGCAAAACGGTCGAAAAAACGGGCCGATTAGCACCCAGGGGGGGCAGAAAAATGAAAACATAATCACAGCCCGCCTGGAAGCGACCCTTGCCCAAGGGGTCGCTTCCTATAAACTAAATTTAAATCCCTGGTGCTAGTGGGGGCATTTCCGCCGTACGATCGCGACGCTGTGCGCGATCGTGAGGCAGAAATGCCCTGCAAAGAGACATCAGGGAAGAGGAAAATCTCTTTCCTCTCCCCTGATGCCTCTTTGCGGCCCCAAACCCCCCCCAAGCACGCAAAACCTACCGTCCTCCTCGGCGCTCAGGTAGCAAATAGCTTCCAGAGCGCTGGGAATCCCTGATGATATCAGCGCGCGCTGTGCGCGCTGATGTCATCAGGGATTCCCATGGGGAGGGGCGGGGGCGGCAGCGGAAACTCTTCCGCTGCCACCCCCAGCAAAACGAGCGTGATCGCAGACCCTCGGAGGGATTGCCTGCGCTTCCCCCGAGGGTGTGGCTCATGACAAGCTGGGCTCGTCATCAGCGCACGACCGGTGTGCGCCATGACGAGCCCAGCTCGTCATCAGCCCCGAAGGGGTTAACAAATCTGCCCATGGGTATTGAAGCAATTCTCGTTTCGAACTATGGTGCGTGCAGGTGTTGTCTATGCATGTCGTGGTTCTGTCCAGTGAGGTTAGGGGCCCCTGGGCTAGGAAATGAAGGATACAGACCTCTGTGTAGTAGTAGGGAGGGAGGGGCCGGGGCAGAAAGCGGAATTTGGGAAAAAGTGGGGAAACTAAAAAACAGCACGAGCGAGTGTTGGGGGATTGACCTCAGGAAAATCATGCATGGGTGGGGGGCTGGCTGGGGGCAATGGCAACTGTGGTTTCTGCGTGAGGCACTATACCTGCCTCCAGTAGCGGCTCCTCGAGGGAGTGCTGCGGGTGTGGGGCGGAGAGGGGCAGGGTGGGGGGTAGAAAATTCCAGCATACGGCCAAACGGAGGTAAGTAAAGATATAAATAAAACAAATTATATTGCACACGCTCCAGCCCCTAATGGCACATTTCATTCTATGATTTACAGTTAACTTTCCCAGTTCAATGCACTTTTTGTTAAGTGCCCATATGGCTCCCCACTGGCCACATAATTGCACTGGGACCGCCCTCGTTTATTGTGATATAAAATATAATTTCCAGGGGGTAAGGACGTTCCCATAGAATCAGAGGTGGAACCATTTGATGGCTCATGGTTAAGGGCCAGTGCTTCAAATGAGATGGGGGAGTTTTCAGGCTCACCTGAAATAGGAGAAGATGTTTAAACTAGTCTGCTCCGGATCCAGTGAGTTCAACTGTTCATACCTTGATGGATTTGCCATTATTATTTCTTAATTCAAATCTACCATAGACAGCACTTGTGATAATGCAGGATCTTTATGACTCAACGAGACGTATTTGAATGAGGAAGAGCACCTTCTGGACATAGTAGGGCCATGTATATGACTCAGCCAGAGGAGACATTTCGAAGCATGTGGGATGTGGTTCTTCTTCATAAACAGGCAAAATCTGGCCACTTGGGGGCAGATTTATGAGGCCCTTGTGCCACGTTTACGCGGCTGTTGCGTCACGCAAGGCGGCGTAAATGTGGCGCATCCCTACGATGCATTTACAACGTGACGCATCTATGGAGATGCGTCACGGTGTAAGGCCCTGTGCCACATGAAACCTGCGTCAGGTTTCATGTAGGCGTTACGGTGCAGGGGTGGGCGTTCCGTCGCAGGAACGCCCCTGGAAAGTGACTCAGTGAAATCTACAAGATTTCACTGAGACACTTTCTACGTCAATTCCTTACGCCTGCTTAAAGCAGGCGTAAGGGTGATGCACCATGCAATGTAGGGGTGGCCCCTGTGCATTGCAGGAGTCATGTCGCACTTGCGACATGACTCCAGCAATGCGCCACCCATACGCCAAAAGATGCGTCACGCATCTTCCCTGCCTTGCACCATGGTGCGCCGCATTGTAAATGCGGCGCACCATGGGTGGCGGAGCTGTGGAGCACTGTGGCGCACATTAACTGGCGCATCGCTGGGGATGCGCCAGTTAACGTAAATCTGCCCCTTGATGTTTTACTTCCTTTATGGGCCCGCAATCGGCGAGGTTTAGTATTTTAAGCAGCTCAGTATCTGGACACTGTGATCTCCATCTCATGGATAGTCTGGAGAAGAGGGGGCACTCACCCGAGTGCAGATGAATGGTGTTTTCCCATTCATCCAGGGTTAGATAAACGTAGTCTCCAAGAGATGTTTTTTTAGTTGGTTTTACCTGTGTTTAAGTTAGGTGCTGCGTTATGTCGCAGGAACCGTGGTGATAACAGTGCAGGACATACGACAAATAAGTAATAGCATAGTAGAAGCTAACCCTGCATTCTTTTTGGTTCAGTGGTATTGAGTCTTATAGGCCTTTTTTAAAGTACTAGTCATGCATTTTTCTTTTTCTCATATCCTGATATTATATAGACCACTTGCAATAATCACAGATGACACCACATCTTTGCTACTGATGAAGATGATGGTAACGTTATATAAGAATTTATAGTACAGCAGAGATGAGATAGAACGTGAAAACCTTCGCTCCCAAGCCATAACCACTCAAGACAAATTCATGAAAATCGCATTTAGGGCCCACACCCTGTTCTGTGGTTCACAGTTGCATTTGGGATTCATCCCATGGTTAGTTTCAATCAAACCCCTCCTAAAGGACTAGCCATTATCCTTACAAAGCAAGAAGACTGCACACACAAGTGAACAACAACCTACACTGTGCAAAGTAAGAAGCAAACAAGGTAAGGCTTTCACAAAAAGATCAATACAATCCAAAACAATTTCACTCTTATCAAATATAGCTACACTCACCAGCACCTACTCTGCTGAGACACAGCAAAAAGAAATGATATCCCACTAGAAAGAAAAAAAGAAATGTCAGATTAGAAAACAAAGTGCACATCAAACACCAATGCTGAAAAAAAAAACACAAAGCCACACAAACTGCTATAAGTACAACCTTTTTCAAAAAGACAAACATCAAGGGAAAGTAGTACAAAATACATTCACTTACCAAGCACAAGCATCTACACAAGCGGCAAAACCAGCAGTAACAGACCCGCAACCTACAACAATCCAAACAGCAAAAGCCTGGAACAAGACAAAAATAGAGAAGAAAAAAAAATTACTACCACATTTCACAAACAATATAACAATTAAAAAAACAACACACAAATTTGCCCCCCAAATTTACATTCACCCAGATGGGCCATCAAATAGGGCATAGACCAATTATGGGCCATCAAATAGGGCTTAGACCAATTGGGATTAGATGAGGTTTAACATCAAGACACTGGTTAATTTTTTGATTTTTTTTTACTGCCTGACCCCTTTGGTGCCAGTCGGTCTTTTGCTCCTACCAGTACCCCCATCACACAGGGGCAGTAAGGACATTCATACACCTTTCGTACGTGTGACACATACAAAACATTCACACCGCCAGCCGCCAGCGCCATTCAAGGGCCCATCACTTTCACACGCCCACATATCTGACACAGCAACTACAGAAAATGATGGACTGCGTAAAGTGTCACTCAACTAGCAGTGTGTGTAGTGACCAACAGAAAGTAACTACTCACACACCGCCAGCCGAGCGCCATTCCACCCACACCACCATCCAAGCACCAGACCATGCACACCGCCAACCAAACACCACTCAGCGCACACCAACAGCCAAGTACCACTCCACACACACCGCCAGCCAAGCACCACTCCATGCACACCGCAAGCCAAGCGCCACTCACCGCCAGCCAAGCACCGCTCCACGCACACCATCCAGCCAAGTACCACTCCACACACACCGCCAGCCAAACACCACTCCACACACACCACCAGCCAAACACCACTCCGTGCACAGACAACCAAGTACCACTTCACGCACACCATCCAGCCAAGCGCCACTCCACACACACCGCCAGCCAAGCACCACTCCACGCACACCGCAAGCCAAGCGCCACTCACCTCCAGCCAAGCACCGCTCCACGCACACCATCCAGCCAAGTACCACTCCACACACACCGCCAGCCAAACACCACTCCACACACACCACCAGCCAAACACCACTCCATGCACAGACAACCAAGTACCACTCCAAGCACACCATCCAGCCAAGCGCCACTCCACACACACCGCCAGCCAAGCAGCACTCCGTGCACAGACAGCCAAGTACCACTGCACGCACACCATCCAGCCAAGCACCACTCCACGCACAGCGCAAGCCAAGCGCCACTCCACACACACCGCCAGCCAAGCGCCAATCACCGCCAGCCAAGCACCGCTCCACGCACACCATCCAGCCAAGTACCACTCCACACACACCGCCAGCCAAACACCACTCCACACACACCACCAGCCAAACACCACTCCGTGCACAGACAACCAAGTACCACTCCACACACACCATCCAGCAAAGCACCACTCCACACACACCGCCAGCCAAGCAGCACTCCGTGCACAGACAGCCAAGTACCACTGCACGCACACCATCCAGCCAAGCACCACTCCACGCACACTGCAAGCCTAGCGCCACTCCACACACACCGCCAGCCAAGCACCACTCCGTGCACAGACAGCCAAGTACCACTCCACGCACACCACCAGCCAAGCGCCACTCCACACTCACCGCCAGCCAAGCACCACTCCACACACACCGCCAGCCAAGGCAGTAAGGACAAAAAAAGACCAACTGGCACCAAGGGAGGCGGACAGTAAAAAACAACCAAAATTATAACCACCATTGGAACAAAACTCAAATCCTAGGGCCTAGTGGGCCAAAAAACAGGAGGCAAAACGTTAAAAAAATGGGCCGAGTTGCCCCAAGGGGGGGCAGAAATTCAAAAACATAATTACTTGCCACCAGGAAGCGACCCTTGCCCAAGGGGTCGCTTCCTAAGAACTAAATTTAAATTCCCTGGTGCTAGTGGACATTTTCTGCCCCCCCCCCCCCCCTGGTGGCAAAACGGCAAAAAAAACTGGCCGATTTGCCCCCAGGTTGGACAGAAAAACAAAAACACAATCATGGCCACCTGGAGGTAACCCTTACCCAAGGGGTCGCTTCCCAAAACAAACACATTGCCCCAACAAAAATCCCTGGTGCTACTGGGAAATTTCTGCCCCCCCCCCCCCGGGGGCAAAACGGCCAAAAAACGGGCCTATTTGCCCTAAAGGGGGGACAGAAAAACAAAAAGTTAATGTGAGGCCACCTGGAAGCATCCCTTGTCCAAGGGGTCGCTTCCTAAAAGCTAAAATCAAAATCCCTGGTGCTAGTGGGCATTTTCTGCCCCACCTGGGGGCAAAATGGCAAAAAAATGGGCCGATTTGCCCCCAGGGGGGACAGAAAATCGTAAACATTAATAATGGCCACCATAATGCCTTCCCAAAAAATCCCTGGTGCTAGTGGGAAATTTCTGCCCCCCCTGGGGGCAAAACGGTCGAAAAAACGGGCCGATTAGCACCCAGGGGGGGCAGAAAAATGAAAACATAATCACAGCCCGCCTGGAAGCGACCCTTGCCCAAGGGGTCGCTTCCTATAAACTAAATTTAAATCCCTGGTGCTAGTGGGGGCATTTCCGCCGTACGATCGCGACGCTGTGCGCGATCGTGAGGCAGAAATGCCCTGCAAAGAGACATCAGGGAAGAGGAAAATCTCTTTCCTCTCCCCTGATGCCTCTTTGCGGCCCCAAACCCCCCCCAAGCACGCAAAACCTACCGTCCTCCTCGGCGCTCAGGTAGCAAATAGCTTCCAGAGCGCTGGGAATCCCTGATGATATCAGCGCGCGCTGTGCGCGCTGATGTCATCAGGGATTCCCATGGGGAGGGGCGGGGGCGGCAGCGGAAACTCTTCCGCTGCCACCCCCAGCAAAACGAGCGTGATCGCAGACCCTCGGAGGGATTGCCTGCGCTTCCCCCGAGGGTGTGGCTCATGACAAGCTGGGCTCGTCATCAGCGCACGACCGGTGTGCGCCATGACGAGCCCAGCTCGTCATCAGCCCCGAAGGGGTTAACAAATCTGCCCATGGGTATTGAAGCAATTCTCGTTTCGAACTATGGTGCGTGCAGGTGTTGTCTATGCATGTCGTGGTTCTGTCCAGTGAGGTTAGGGGCCCCTGGGCTAGGAAATGAAGGATACAGACCTCTGTGTAGTAGTAGGGAGGGAGGGGCCGGGGCAGAAAGCGGAATTTGGGAAAAAGTGGGGAAACTAAAAAACAGCACGAGCGAGTGTTGGGGGATTGACCTCAGGAAAATCATGCATGGGTGGGGGGCTGGCTGGGGGCAATGGCAACTGTGGTTTCTGCGTGAGGCACTATACCTGCCTCCAGTAGCGGCTCCTCGAGGGAGTGCTGCGGGTGTGGGGCGGAGAGGGGCAGGGTGGGGGGTAGAAAATTCCAGCATACGGCCAAACGGAGGTAAGTAAAGATATAAATAAAACAAATTATATTGCACACGCTCCAGCCCCTAATGGCACATTTCATTCTATGATTTACAGTTAACTTTCCCAGTTCAATGCACTTTTTGTTAAGTGCCCATATGGCTCCCCACTGGCCACATAATTGCACTGGGACCGCCCTCGTTTATTGTGATATAAAATATAATTTCCAGGGGGTAAGGACGTTCCCATAGAATCAGAGGTGGAACCATTTGATGGCTCATGGTTAAGGGCCAGTGCTTCAAATGAGATGGGGGAGTTTTCAGGCTCACCTGAAATAGGAGAAGATGTTTAAACTAGTCTGCTCCGGATCCAGTGAGTTCAACTGTTCATACCTTGATGGATTTGCCATTATTATTTCTTAATTCAAATCTACCATAGACAGCACTTGTGATAATGCAGGATCTTTATGACTCAACGAGACGTATTTAAATGAGGAAGAGCACCTTCTGGACATAGTAGGGCCATGTATATGACTCAGCCAGAGGAGACATTTCGAAGCATGTGGGATGTGGTTCTTCTTCATAAACAGGCAAAATCTGGCCACTTGGGGGCAGATTTATGAGGCCCTTGTGCCACGTTTACGCGGCTGTTGCGTCACGCAAGGCGGCGTAAATGTGGCGCATCCCTACGATGCATTTACAACGTGACGCATCTATGGAGATGCGTCACGGTGTAAGGCCCTGTGCCACATGAAACCTGCGTCAGGTTTCATGTAGGCGTTACGGTGCAGGGGTGGGCGTTCCGTCGCAGGAACGCCCCTGGAAAGTGACTCAGTGAAATCTACAAGATTTCACTGAGACACTTTCTACGTCAATTCCTTACGCCTGCTTAAAGCAGGCGTAAGGGTGATGCACCATGCAATGTAGGGGTGGCCCCTGTGCATTGCAGGAGTCATGTCGCACTTGCGACATGACTCCAGCAATGCGCCACCCATACGCCAAAAGATGCGTCACGCATCTTCCCTGCCTTGCACCATGGTGCGCCGCATTGTAAATGCGGCGCACCATGGGTGGCGGAGCTGTGGAGCACTGTGGCGCACATTAACTGGCGCATCGCTGGGGATGCGCCAGTTAACGTAAATCTGCCCCTTGATGTTTTACTTCCTTTATGGGCCCGCAATCGGCGAGGTTTAGTATTTTAAGCAGCTCAGTATCTGGACACTGTGATCTCCATCTCATGGATAGTCTGGAGAAGAGGGGGCACTCACCCGAGTGCAGATGAATGGTGTTTTCCCATTCATCCAGGGTTAGATAAACGTAGTCTCCAAGAGATGTTTTTTTAGTTGGTTTTACCTGTGTTTAAGTTAGGTGCTGCGTTATGTCGCAGGAACCGTGGTGATAACAGTGCAGGACATACGACAAATAAGTAATAGCATAGTAGAAGCTAACCCTGCATTCTTTTTGGTTCAGTGGTATTGAGTCTTATAGGCCTTTTTTAAAGTACTAGTCATGCATTTTTCTTTTTCTCATATCCTGATATTATATAGACCACTTGCAATAATCACAGATGACACCACATCTTTGCTACTGATGAAGATGATGGTAACGTTATATAAGAATTTATAGTACAGCAGAGATGAGATAGAACGTGAAAACCTTCGCTCCCAAGCCATAACCACTCAAGACAAATTCATGAAAATCGCATTTAGGGCCCACACCCTGTTCTGTGGTTCACAGTTGCATTTGGGATTCATCCCATGGTTAGTTTCAATCAAACCCCTCCTAAAGGACTAGCCATTATCCTTACAAAGCAAGAAGACTGCACACACAAGTGAACAACAACCTACACTGTGCAAAGTAAGAAGCAAACAAGGTAAGGCTTTCACAAAAAGATCAATACAATCCAAAACAATTTCACTCTTATCAAATATAGCTACACTCACCAGCACCTACTCTGCTGAGACACAGCAAAAAGAAATGATATCCCACTAGAAAGAAAAAAAGAAATGTCAGATTAGAAAACAAAGTGCACACAAACACCAATGCTGAAAAAAAAAAAACACAAAGCCACACAAACTGCTATAAGTACAACCTTTTTCAAAAAGACAAACATCAAGGGAAAGTAGTACAAAATACATTCACTTACCAAGCACAAGCATCTACACAAGCGGCAAAACCAGCAGTAACAGACCCGCAACCTAAAACAATCCAAACAGCAAAAGCCTGGAACAAGACAAAAATAGAGAAGAAAAAAAATTACTACCACATTTTACAAACAATATAACAATTAAAAAAACAACACACAAATTTGCCCCCCAAATTTACATTCACCCAGATGGGCCATCAAATAGGGCATAGACCAATTATGGGCCATCAAATAGGGCTTAGACCAATTGGGATTAGATGAGGTTTAACATCAAGACACTGGTTAATTTTTTGATTTTTTTTTTACTGCCTGACCCCTTTGGTGCCAGTCGGTCTTTTGCTCCTACCAGTACCCCCATCACACAGGGGCAGTAAGGACATTCATACACCTTTCATATGTGTGACACATACAAAACATTCACACCGCCAGCCGCCAGCACCATTCAGGGCCCATCACTTTCACACGCCCACATATCTGACACAGCAACTACAGAAAATGATGGAATGCGTAAAGTGTCACTCAACTAGCAGTTTGTGTAGTGACCTACAGGAAGTAACTACTCACACACCGCCAGCCGAGCGCCAGTCCACCCACACCACCATCCAAGCACCAGACCATGCACACCGCCAGCCAAACACCACTCAGCGCACACCAACAGCCAAGTACCACTCCACACACACTGCCAGCCAAGCACCACTCCACGCACACCGCAAGCCAAGCGCCACTCACCGCCAGCCAAGCACCACTCCACACACACCATCCAGCCAAGTGCCACTCCACACACACCGCCAGCCA
Source organism: Lissotriton helveticus (assembly GCF_964261635.1). NCBI lineage: Eukaryota > Metazoa > Chordata > Amphibia > Caudata > Salamandridae > Lissotriton > Lissotriton helveticus. The sequence goes on from NC_136068.1 coordinate 948,768,294, forward strand.
AACACCACCCCACACACACCACCAGCCAAACACAACTCCGTGCACAGACAACCAAGTACCACTCCACGCACACCATCCAGCCAAGCGCCACTCCACACACACCGCCAGCCAAGCAGCACTCCATGCACAGACAGCCAAGTACCACTGGACGCACACCATCCAGCCAAGCGCCACTCCACACACACCGCCAGCCAAGCACCACTCCATGCACACCGCAAGCCAAGCGCCACTCACCGCCAGCCAAGCACCGCTCCACGCACACCATCCAGCCAAGTACCACTCCACACACACCGCCAGCCAAACACCACTCCACACACACCACCAGCCAAACACCACTCCGTGCACAGACAACCAAGTACCACTTCACGCACACCATCCAGCCAAGCGCCACTCCACACACACCGCCAGCCAAGCACCACTCCACGCACACCGCAAGCCAAGCGCCACTCACCTCCAGCCAAGCACCGCTCCACGCACACCATCCAGCCAAGTACCACTCCACACACACCGCCAGCCAAACACCACTCCACACACACCACCAGCCAAACACCACTCCATGCACAGACAACCAAGTACCGCTCCACGCACACCATCCAGCCAAGAAGCACCACTCCACACACACCGCCAGCCAAGCAGCACTCCGTGCACAGACAGCCAAGTACCACTGCACGCACACCATCCAGCCAAGCACCACTCCACGCACAGCGCAAGCCAAGCGCCACTCCACACACACCGCCAGCCAAGCGCCACTCACCGCCAGCCAAGCACCGCTCCACGCACACCATCCAGCCAAGTACCACTCCACACACACCGCCAGCCAAACACCACTCCACACACACCACCAGCCAAACACCACTCCGTGCACAGACAACCAAGTACCACTCCACACACACCATCCAGCCAAACGCCACTCCACACACACCGCCAGCCAAGCAGCACTCTGTGCACAGACAGCCAAGTACCACTGCACGCACACCATCCAGCCAAGCACCACTCCACACACACCGCCAGCCAGGCACTGCTCCAAGCACACCATCCAGCCAAGTACCACTCCACACACACCGCCAGCCAAACACCACTCCACACACACCACCAGCCAAACACCACTCCGTGCACAGACAACCAAGTACCACTCCACGCACACCATCCAGCCAAGCACCACTCCACACACACCGCCAGCCAAGCACCACTCCACGCACACCGCAAGCCAAGCCCCACTCACCGTCAGCCAAGCACCGCTCCACGCACACCATCCAGCCAAGTACCACTCCACAAACACCGCCAGCCAAACACCACTCCACACACACCACCAGCCAAACACCACTCCGTGCACAGACAACCAAGTACCACTCCATGCACACCATCAAGCCAAGCGCCACTCCACACACACCGCCATCCAAGCAGCACTCCGTGCACAGACAGCCAAGTACCACTGCACGCACACCATCCAGCCAAGCACCACTCCACACACACCGCCAGCCAAGCGCCACTCTCCCGCCAGCCAAGCACCGCACCACGCACACCATCCAGCCAAGTACCACTCCACACACACCGCCAGCCAAACACCACTCCACATACACCACAAGCCAAACACCACTCCATGCACAGACAACCAAGTACCACTCCACGCACACCATCCAGCCAAGCGCCACTCCACACACACCGCCAGCCAAGCAGCACTCCGTGCACAGACAGCCAAGTACCACTGCACGCACACCATCCAGCCAAGCACCACTCCACACACACCGCAAGCCAAGCGCCACTCCACACACACCGCCAGCCAAGCGCCACTCACCCGCCAGCCAAGCACCGCACCACGCACACCATCCAGCCAAGTACCACTCCACACACACCGCCAGCCAAACACCACTCCACATACACCACAAGCCAAACACCACTCCGTGCACAGACAACCAAGTACCACTCCACGCACACCATCCAGCCAAGCGCCACTCCACACACACCGCCAGCCAAGCACCACTCCGTGCACAGACAACCAAGTACCACTTCACGCACACCATCCAGCCAAGCGCCACTCCACACACACCGCCAGCCAAGCACCACTCCACGCACACCGCAAGCCAAGCGCCACTCACCTCCAGCCAAGCACCGCTCCACGCACACCATCCAGCCAAGTACCACTCCACACACACCGCCAGCCAAACACCACTCCACACACACCACCAGCCAAACACCACTCCATGCACAGACAACCAAGTACCGCTCCACGCACACCATCCAGCCAAGAAGCACCACTCCACACACACCGCCAGCCAAGCAGCACTCCGTGCACAGACAGCCAAGTACCACTGCACGCACACCATCCAGCCAAGCACCACTCCACGCACAGCGCAAGCCAAGCGCCACTCCACACACACCGCCAGCCAAGCGCCACTCACCGCCAGCCAAGCACCGCTCCACGCACACCATCCAGCCAAGTACCACTCCACACACACCGCCAGCCAAACACCACTCCACACACACCACCAGCCAAACACCACTCCGTGCACAGACAACCAAGTACCACTCCACACACACCATCCAGCCAAACGCCACTCCACACACACCGCCAGCCAAGCAGCACTCTGTGCACAGACAGCCAAGTACCACTGCACGCACACCATCCAGCCAAGCACCACTCCACACACACCGCCAGCCAAGCACTGCTCTACGCACACCATCCAGCCAAGTACCACTCCACACACACCGCCAGCCAAACACCACTCCACACACACCACCAGCCAAACACCACTCCGTGCACAGACAACCAAGTACCACTCCACGCACACCATCCAGCCAAGCGCCACTCCACACACACCGCCAGCCAAGCAGCACTCCGTGCACAGACAGCCAAGTACCACTGCACGCACACCATCCAGCCAAGCACCACTCCACACACACCGCAAGCCAAGCGCCACTCCACACACACCGCCAGCCAAGCGCCACTCACCCGCCAGCCAAGCACCGCACCACGCACACCATCCAGCCAAGTACCACTCCACACACACCGCCAGCCAAACACCACTCCACATACACCACAAGCCAAACACCACTCCGTGCACAGACAACCAAGTACCACTCCACGCACACCATCCAGCCAAGCGCCACTCCACACACACCGCCAGCCAAGCACCACTCCGTGCACAGACAACCAAGTACCACTTCACGCACACCATCCAGCCAAGCGCCACTCCACACACACCGCCAGCCAAGCACCACTCCACGCACACCGCAAGCCAAGCGCCACTCACCTCCAGCCAAGCACCGCTCCATGCACACCATCCAGCCAAGTACCACTCCACACACACCGCCAGCCAAACACCACTCCACACACACCACCAGCCAAACACCACTCCATGCACAGACAACCAAGTACCGCTCCACGCACACCATCCAGCCAAGAAGCACCACTCCACACACACCGCCAGCCAAGCAGCACTCCGTGCACAGACAGCCAAGTACCACTGCACGCACACCATCCAGCCAAGCACCACTCCACGCACAGCGCAAGCCAAGCGCCACTCCACACACACCGCCAGCCAAGCACCACTCACCGCCAGCCAAGCACCGCTCCACGCACACCATCCAGCCAAGTACCACTCCACACACACCGCCAGCCAAACACCACTCCACACACACCACCAGCCAAACACCACTCCGTGCACAGACAACCAAGTACCACTCCACACACACCATCCAGCCAAACGCCACTCCACACACACCGCCAGCCAAGCAGCACTCTGTGCACAGACAGCCAAGTACCACTGCACGCACACCATCCAGCCAAGCACCACTCCACACACACCGCCAGCCAAGCACTGCTCTACGCACACCATCCAGCCAAGTACAACTCCACACACACCGCCAGCCAAACACCACTCCACACACACCACCAGCCAAACACCACTCCGTGCACAGACAACCAAGTACCACTCCACGCACACCATCCAGCCAAGCACCACTCCACACACACCGCCAGCCAAGCACCACTCCACGCACACCGCAAGCCAAGCCCCACTCACCGCCAGCCAAGCACCGCTCCATGCACACCATCCAGCCAAGTACCACTCCACAAACACCGCCAGCCAAACACCACTCCACACACACCACCAGCCAAACACCACTCCGTGCACAGACAACCAAGTACCACTCCATGCACACCATCCAGCCAAGCGCCACTCCACACACACCGCCATCCAAGCAGCACTCCGTGCACAGACAGCCAAGTACCACTGCACGCACACCATCCAGCCAAGCACCACTCCACGCACACCGCAAGCCAAGCGCCACTCCACACACACCGCCAGCCAAGCGCCACTCACCCGCCAGCCAAGCACCGCACCACGCACACCATCCAGCCAAGTACCACTCCACACACACCGCCAGCCAAACACCACTCCACATACACCACAAGCCAAACACCACTCCGTGCACAGACAACCAAGTACCACTCCACGCACACCATCCAGCCAAGCCCCACTCCACACACACCGCCAGCCAAGCAGCACTCCGTGCACAGACAGCCAAGTACCACTGCACGCACACCATCCAGCCAAGCACCACTCCACACACACCGCAAGCCAAGCGCCACTCCACACACACCGCCAGCCAAGCGCCACTCACCCGCCAGCCAAGCACCGCACCACGCACACCATCCAGCCAAGTACCACTCCACACACACCACCAGCCAAACACCACTCCACATACACCACAAGCCAAACACCACTCCATGCACAGACAACCAAGTACCACTCCACGCACACCATCCAGCCAAGCGCCACTCCACACACACCGCCAGCCAAGCAGCACTCCGTGCACAGACAGCCAAGTACCACTGCACGCCCACCATCCAGCCAAGCACCACTCCACGCACACCGCAAGCCAAGCGCCACTCCACACACACCGCCAGCCAAGCGCCACTCACCCGCCAGCCAAGCACCGCACCACGCACACCATCCAGCCAAGTACCACTCCACACACACCGCCAGCCAAACACCACTCGACATACACCACAAGCCAAACACCACTCCGTGCACAGACAACCAAGTACCACTCCACACACACCATCCAGCCAAGCGCCACTCCACACACACCGCCAGCCAAGCAGCACTCCGTGCACAGACAGCCAAGTACCACTGCACGCACACCATCCAGCCAAGCACCACTCCACGCACACCGCAAGCCTAGCGCCACTCCACACACACCGCCAGCCAAGCACCACTCCGTGCACAGACAGCCAAGTACAACTCCACGCACACCACCAGCCAAGCGCTACTCCACACACACCGCCAGCCAAGCACCACTCCACACACACCGCCAGCCAAGGCAGTAAGGACAAAAAAAGACCAACTGGCACCAAGGGAGGCGGACAGTAAAAAACAACCAAAATTATAACCACCATTGGAACAAAACTCAAATCCTAGGGCCTAGTGGGCCAAAAAACAGGAGGCAAAACGTAAAAAAAAACGGGCCGATTTGCCCCAAGGGGGGGGCAGAAATTCAAAAACATAATTACTTGCCACCAGGAAGCGACCCTTGCCCAAGGGGTCGCTTCCTAAGAACTAAATTTAAATTCCCTGGTGCTAGTGGGCATTTTCTGCCCCCCACCACCCAGGGGAAAAACGGCAAAAAAAACTGGCCGATTTGCCCCCAGGGTGGACAGAAAAACAAAAACACAATCATGGCCACCTGGAGGTAACCCTTACCCAAGGGGTCGCTTCCCAAAACAAACACATTGCCCCAACAAAAATCCCTGGTGCTACTGGGAAATTTCTGCCCCCCCCCTGGGGGCAAAACGGCCAAAAAACGTGCCTATTTGCCCCCAGGGGGGACAGAAAAATAAAAAGTTAATGTGAGGCCACCTGGAAGCGTCCCTTGCCCACGGGGTCGCTTCCTAAAAGCTAAAATCAAAATCCCTGGTGCTAGTGGGCATTTTCTGCCCCACCTGGGGGCAAAATGGCAAAACAAATGGGCCGATTTGCCCCCAGGGGTACAGAAAATCGTAAACATTAAAAATGGCCACCATAATGCCTTCCCAAAAAATCCCTGGTGCTAGTGGGAAATTTCTGCCCCCCCTGGGGGCAAAACGGTTGAAAAAACGGGCCGATTTGCCCCCAGGGGGGGCAGAAAAATGAAAACATAATCACAGCCCGCCTGGAAGCGAACCTTGCCCAAGGGGTCGCTTCCTATAAACTAAATTTAAATCCCTGGTGCTAGTGGGGGCATTTCCGCCGCACGATCGCGACGCTGTGCGCGATCGTGAGGCAGAAATGCCCTGCAAAGAGACATCAGGGAAGAGGAAAATCTCTTTCATCTCCCCTGATGCCTCTTTGCGGCCCCAAACCCCCCCCAAGCACGCAAAACTTACCGTCCTCCTCGGCGCTCATGTAGCAAATAGCTTCCCGAGCGCTGGGAATCCCTGATGATGTCAGCGCGCGCTGTGCGCGCTGATGTCATCAGGGATTCCCATGGGGAGGGGCGGGGGCGGCAGCGGAAACTCTTCCGCTGCCACCCCCAGCAAAACGAGCGTGATCGCAGACCCTCGGAGGGAGCGCCTGCGCTTCCCCCGAGGGTGTGGCTCATGACGAGCTGGGCTCGTCATCAGCGCACGACCGGTGTGCGCCATGACGAGCCCAGCTCGTCATCAGTCCCGAAGGGGTTAACAAATCTGCCCATGGGTATTGAAGCAATTCTCGTTTCGAACTATGGTGCGTGCAGGTGTTGTCTATGCATGTCGTGGTTCTGTCCAGTGAGGTTAGGGGCCCCTGGGCTAGGAAATAAAGGATACAGACCTCTGTGTAGTAGTAGGGAAGGAGGGGCCGGGGCAGAAAGCGGAATTTGGGAAAAAGTGGGGAAACTAAAAAACAGCACGAGCGAGTGTTGGGGGATTGACCTCAGGAAAATCATGCATGGGTGGGGGGCTGGCTGGGGGCAATGGCAACTGTGGTTTCTGCGTGAGGCACTATACCTGCCTCCAGTAGCGGCTCCTTGAGGGAGTGCTGCGGGTGTGGGGCGGAGAGGGGCAGGGTGGGGGGTAGAAATTTCCAGCATACGGCCAAACGGAGGTAAGTAAAGATATAAATAAAACAAATTATATTGCACACGCTCCAGCCCCTAATGGCACATTTCATTCTATGATTTACAGTTAACTTTCCCAGTTCAATGCACTTTTTGTTAAGTGCTCATATGGCTCCCCACTGGCCACATAATTGCACTGGGACCGTCCTCATTTATTGTGATATAAAATATAATTTCCAGGGGGTAAGGACGTTCCCATAGAATCAGAGGTGGAACCATTTGATGGCTCATGGTTAAGGGCCAGTGCTTCAAATGAGATGGGGGAGTTTTCAGGCTCACCTGAAATAGGAGAAGATGTTTAAACTAGTCTGCTCCGGATCCAGTGAGTTCAACTGTTCATACCTTGATGGATTTGCCATTATTATTTCTTAATTCAAATCTACCATAGACAGCACTTGTGATAATGCAGGATCTTTATGACTCAACGAGACGTATTTGAATGAGGAAGAGCACCTTCTGGATATAGTAGGGCCATGTATATGACTCAGCCAGAGGAGACATTTTGAAGCATGTGGAATGTGGTTCTTCTTCATAAACAGGCAAAATCTGGCCACTTGGGGCAGATTTATGAGGCCCTTGTGCCACGTTTACGCCGCTGTTGCGTCACGCAAGGCGGCGTAAATGTGGCGCATCCCTACGATGCATTTACAACGTGACGCATCTATGGAGATGCGTCACGGTGTAAGGCCCTGCGCCACATGAAACCTGCGTCAGGTTTCATGTAGGCGTTACGGTGCAGGGGTGGGCGTTCCGTCGCAGGAACGCCCCTGGAAAGTGACTCAGTGAAATCTACAAGATTTCACGGAGACACTATCTACGTCAATTCCTTACGCCTGCTTAAAGCAGGCGTAAGGGTGATGCACCATGCAATGTAGGTGTGGCCCCTGTGCATTGCAGGAGTCATGTCGCACTTGCAACCTAGAGAACTCCCTCTTGACCTACAAATACTTTTCACATAGAGATTATCTCAACAACCCAGGGCATATATACATATAACACACTAATATTAGAATTTTTAAATATTTTATTTCATTTTTTTCCATATCCAACTTTTTTATCTCATTTTTTATATATATACATTGGTAAAAAATCTCCAAGTAACATACTTTCAATACATTGGAGCCATAACTGTTTTTCATTAGTTGTCAAAAAATTCATATAAAAGTACACAATAAATTAAACCAAACTAGGTAGAGAACCATGCATACAAACACATTCATACTCACTACACACTCATTGCATTACAATCAAACATAGACATCCTATAACATTGCATCCGTTGTCCAGTATGAGACCAGATTCATTAGATCTACAAAAAATGAAAAACATAGGTCTAGGAGTAGGTCGACGCGTTTCGGTGGATTAACAGCAGTAGACACCACCTTCATCAGGACCTCCAGAGACAAGTTACTACAGGATCTCTACCCTTCAAGTCTGAAAAATATATACACAACAAAAACAAATTATGCCCTGAAAAACATTTGTTTAAATACATTTACATTTGAAACATCAGAATGGACCAGTACAACCATCCAATTTAACACAAATCTCATACCCAATAGTGCTACCTTATAGCCCAAAACAAAATGGAGTGTATCCTCACAACTATCTCAGGGAGAAGATTCCTTTTATTTACAAAGAGTTTCTTTGGTCATTAAAAAAGGCCTAACCTCTAAGTGGTTTTTATGGACCAGATACTCCATGAATGATCAATAAGGTATTGCTAATCCCTACCTAGTTATTCCCCAACATGATGTACTAAAAAGGACACATAAAGCCATCCTAAACCCTGACGTTATTTACACTATACACAATGAAGAACTAGTTCCTTTTTTAATTACCTGAAAGTAGATACTCATCATGACCAATAAATGTGCCTAATCCATAATCTCCTCACAGCGCAAGGTGCGAGTTTCCTGAAAAGTATAACATTTAAAATAACGATTCTGTCCTAATTGATATTTATTGCATACATGATAGCTGATGTACCAAAAAGGGGCATATTACCTATTACATGTACCAAGGCATAGAATAAGGCTGGGGTCGGCTTATCCAATAATTCGAAATTCAATTCGTCATTTAAATTTACATGTGAAGGGGACGCCACATCTAAAAGTAAGTATATTAAGTATGCCGTTATACAGACTTCTGTGATATAATACTCCAATTCCGGTCATTACAAGTGAACAAAAAAGAAAACTTTTCCTTTTACTTACAATTAGATTATCTTTTAGTGGGATGCTTAATATGTTCGTAACTCCAACTTTTTCTAAAACATTCACCCAGGGTGCGATAGCCTGTTGATAAAGGAGAACATGTATCCACTAAGAAGAGGCTAGTTATTTTGAAATGCATAGATAGGTGCACTCCACGAAAATTGTCGATCACACTCTAACCCGGGCTACTAAAAATTATTCAAAAGGACATGTGTCAAAATTCACACAGTCAGAGCCAAACTTCCCGATAAATAACTACACATTACGAGGAGCCTGCTCCAAGAACCTTGAGGACGAAGATGACTGCATTCTACCCAAACCCTTTCCTTTTCTTCTATCAGCATTAGGGTGATAGAGACCACCTTCAGTGAGAGTATATTAAGCTAGTGGCGACCCACTTCAGTCGAAGTCTAACACCCCGACGAGCACCAACTATTCTTTAATGCATCGTTCCCGCATCGTACTTACTTTTCTGATTTTGTAAGGCTTCCACGTCCCCTTCTCAAGCCGCCTCAGCCTACGACCGCAGTTCCTTCCACGATGTCGAGTTTAGGGGAAATAACGCCTCCTTATATATTTACATGACTAAACCTCAACCAAGAGCACCTGTGTAATTCCGATGCCGGTGCTCCCACGTGACCTGGACAACTGCATAGAAACCGGACTTTACCCTACGCCGCCATGATGGAGTTGAATTATAACGCATCACGTCAAATATCAATCAGATAACAAACTGACATTAGTTTTACTTTTAACAGGTCATTAACTTGCCGTTTGTATACTGCCGAGGTTGACTACCAAAAAAAAGCCGGTAGGGTGTATAATCACCTACCAAGTTTCAAACACTTAGCACAAAAAACGGACTATCTCAAAAGGCAGACATCTTGAAGTGTTCTTTGAACTTGCCGTTTGTATACTGCCGAGGTTGACTACCAAAAAAACGGTAGGGCGTATGATCACCTACCAAGTTTAAAACACTTAGCACAAAAAACGGACTATCTCAAAAAGACAGACATCTTAAAGTGTTCTTTGAACAATACATATTCTATGGCTCTACCACATATGTAATAATTGGAGACGGGCAGACTATTACGCCTGACACCATCTTGAAATATTATTGTAACACCAAGCTAATTTCATATTTGCATCTGAATCAATACCAAGCATCCACATTTTGAAAACTAAGAAAACTAAAAATAGTTCATGTTCTCATAAATGTGTCTAATTATTGATACAGTAGTTCAGTTACCCATATCAGGGATAAAACATGATTACATGTGCCGTCCTAAGACTGTCTTCATGACCTTATTTCTCTTTTTTACTTTAAAGTTACCATGGGTTAGTAATGAACCACTGTATCTCAGTATTGGTCCTGGGAGATTTCAACTTTTGGCCCAATGATCCTGCAGAGAGCCTCCAATCTAGGGAGTTTACCAACCTTATGACCAGCTTAAACTTCTCACCCCTGGTTCACAGCCCGACTCACTCGCATGGCCACACATTAGATCAAATCTGGGCCCTAAACATACCATCCACACCCCCCATAATAGCCCCTTGTTCCTGGTCGGATCACTTTACCATCACCTTTTCCCTTGCCCTAGCCCCCCTGATTAAACCCCAACTTCCCAAGAACACCTGGGTCAGGAAATTGGGGAAAACCGATATGCCCTCTCTCTGCTCCACTCTGGCCAATACCTGCCCCGAACTATCTGGCCTCACAGCCAATTCCCAGCTGTCCACCATCGACAACTGGTTGACTTTGGCAGGCGACGAGTTTGCCCCTTTAAGGCGACTCACAGTCAGGCGAGCCCATGCAGCCAACCGTTGGTTCACCTCGGACCTAAAAGCTAAGAAACTGGCCGCACGGAGAGCCGAGCGAGTTTGGCGCAGAACTTACAGTCCTGAGCTAAAGGCAGCTTATCTGTCCGTGCTACAAACTTACAAAAAGGGCATTCTGGTTGCTAAAACTAAGTTCTACACAAGTAGAGTAATGGCAGCCGAGTCTCACTCTAAAGAAATCTTCTCGACTGTCCATGAACTCGCATCATCCGGTAGAGCCACAGCATCAATCCCCCCTTCCCAGTCCCTCTGCAACTCACTCAACGAGTTCTTTATCGATAAAGTTGCAAAAATCAAACTTAACATTCCCCGCCCTTCTCCTGCATTCACAAACCCCTCCCCTCCCCTCCCGGTTTCCAAATTGTCTTCTTTTCCCCTGTTGACCACCAATACTCTCCTTCCGTTGTTGGACCGATTTAAATCAGGATCTCCCCTGGATTTCGCCCCAGCCCACATTCTTAGGGAAATTTACTCAAACTGCCCTATCCCGCCTTTGACCCTCCTCAACGAGTCACTCACTAACGCCACCGTTCCCAGCCCACACAAATCAGCGGTCGTCGTCCCAATTCTAAAAAACCCGGCGCCGATTCATCCTCCCCTTCCAACTACCGTCCTATCTCCCTTCTGCCTTACTTAGCTAAAGTCCTTGAGACTCATATCACGACCACCCTGAGTACCATGTAGAGGCAAACCATTGCCTCTCCTCCTGCCAAGCTGGCTTCAGGCCCCTGCACTCCACAGAGAAGGTGGTAATCTCGGTGATGGACAAGCTGCGGGAGGGTATTGATACCAACATACCTCAAGCCCTGATACTTTTAGATCTGTCCGCCGCTTTTGACACGGTGGACCACTCCATCCTTCTCAGCCATGTCAGGGCGGCGGGCATAGAGGGCTTGGCCCTCTCATGGCTCGAGTCCTTCCTGGTGGGGAGAACTCAAGCGGTCCATCTGGCCGGCTTCGCCGCGGCCTCCCGCAAGGTGGAGTGCGGGGTCCCTCAGGGATCGTCACTTTCCCCCCTTTTGTTTAATTTATATATCTACCCCCTCATTTTTATGTTACAGCAGCTGGAGGTCACAGTGTTCAATTATGCTGATGACCTCCAGCTAATCTTTAACCTCTCCCATTCCCCTTCATCTGCTCAGAATGTCCAGTCAGTCATGACATTCATCCAAGACTGGATGAACTGCAACCACCTCAAACTCAATCCGGACAAGACCGAATTGGTCCTGACCGGAGGTGGTTGCAGTCCATGGTCCCCCTCCTTCTGGCCCCCCTCACTTGGTGTCCCTCCTCTTCCCGTCCCCAAAGTTAAAACCCTAGGGATCTTCTTGGACTCACAACTTTCTATCCACTCTCACATCGGTTCGGTTGTTTCTTCTTGTTTTTTCTCCCTAAGAACAATCAGGAAAGTCTCCCGTTTTTTCTCCCTTCCGGCCTTGAAAATCATAGTCATGGCCATGGTACTGTCTCGTATCGACTATGGTAATGCTATATACAATGGGGCCCCAGCCTACGCGATCCACCGTCTACAGCTGGTGCAGAATCAGGCCGCCCGCCTGATTCATGGCCTCCCTAAATATCATCGGGCCAGCCCACTACTCAAACCGTTACACTGGCTGCCGGTGCGAGAGCGTGCCCTTTTCAAGCTCGGCTGCCTCACCTTTCAGGCCAGGTCAGGTACCGCCCCTGAATTTCTTTGCTCTGCCATTGTGCCCTATCTTCCAGGCAGAGAATTACGCTCTTCCCACTTGGCCCTTCTAGCCACCCCCCGTTTTAAAAAACAAAAGGCAGGTGGAGCGAGGTTCGCTGTCCTGGCTCCAGTATTCTGGAACTCTCTTCCTGTTGGTCTCCGCACAATGCCCTCCTATACCCAGTTCCGGAGGGAACTCAAAACCCTCTTATTTGCGCAAGCCTACCCTGTCTAAAAAAAAAACCCCTTCCAACTGCTGCCGCCCACTGCAACCAAATAGCGCCATGAAACCGCTGGGTAAAAGTGCGCTGTATAAATGTTTTTAAATTCAAATTCAAATCTCCTCATTCAGGCCCTGTCGAACGAATCCCAAAAAAATATCCAAAAACACTCGCGTCGTTTACGAGAGATGTCCATAGGAATTTCAGCACTGCCCTTCACTTTTTCTATGATAATCCAACGTGCATCTTTCTCACAATGGCTTTTTTCAAGGAAATGTCTTACAAGTGGTGCCTCCAAGCGACTGTTACGAATGGCGGATTTGTGCTCACTAAATCGAACACGAAATTCACGCGATGTTTCGCCAATATAAATCAAATCAAAGGGGCAAAAAATACCATAAATTATATTTTTACTCCGACAGTTGGTAAAATCCTTAAGTTGAATTCGCTTCTCTTTATAAACCAAGCACTCCGTGATGCACGCTGTATCACATGCATGGCAACTGCCACATCTGTGATTGCCAAGAACAGGGGAAAACCCTGTAATGGCACTTTGTCTTGTTTTGTTGGTATTCTCAGGTCGCGTGTGAACTAGGATGTCACGTAGGTTGCGGTTCCTGCGGTATGCTACCAACGATTGCAGCAGAGTGGGCTCTTCTTCTCCTACATTCAAAATCTTCCAATTTCGTTGAATAATATTTTTCAATTTGAAATTGAAAGGAGAATGATTAACTACACAGACCACTTTGTCATCCTTTGCACGCTGATTACCTTCTAGTAGGGCGTCTCTATTGTAATATTTGGCCCTCTTGTAAGCATGACGAACCAACCGCTTCGGATATCCTCTGGCCAACAACCTGGATTGTAATGCGTCCACGTGCTTATGGAATTCTAACATTGTACTGCAGTTTCTACGAATTCGAAGAAACTCTCCAAATGGAATTGAGTCCTTTTGAATACAAGGATGATAACTTTGGTACTGAAGAATTGTATTCTTCGCTGTCGGTTTGCGAAACAGGCTCACTTCCAAAATCAGATTACTACCGGATATACAAATATCCAAAAATTCGACACTTTGGGAACTGCTGTTAGCCGTGAAGGTCAGATTACAATCACTAGCATTAAGCCAGAGTATGAATTCATTCAGGGAGTCGTCATCGCCCCTCCAGATCAGAAAAATGTCGTCAATGAAGCGCCTCCACGTAACGACCTGATCGAAAAATGGAGCCGCCTCATTAAAGACATTTCTCCTCTCCCACTCTCCCATGTAAATATTAGCGACACTCGGAGCACATGAAGCACCCATGCTTCATGTGCTCCGATTGATGCCTCTGATTTTGGAAGTGAGCCTGTTTCGCAAACCGACAGCGAAGAATACATACATACAAGAATACGCATCTGTGCCGTTTTTGCCCCATGGTGCACCGCATTGTAAATGCGGCGCACCATGGGTGGCGGAGCTGTGGCGCACTGTGGCGCACATTAACTGGCGCATCCCTGGGGATGCGCCAGTTAACATAAATCTGCCCCTTAGTGTTTTAAACTTGGTAGGTGATCATACGCCCTACCGGTTTTTTGGTAGTCAACCTCGGCAGTATACAAACGGCAAGTTCAAAGAACACTTCAAGATGTCTGCCTTTTGAGATAGTCCGTTTTTTGTGCTAAGTGTTTGAAACTTGGTAGGTGATTATACACCCTACCGGCTTTTTTTTGGTAGTCAACCTCGGCAGTATACAAACGGCAAGTTAATGACCTGTTAAAAGTAAAACTAATGTCAGTTTGTTATCTGATTGATATTTGACGTTATGCGTTATAATTCAACTCCATCATGGCGGCGTAGGGTAAAGTCCGGTTTCTATGCAGTTGTCCAGGTCACGTGGGAGCACCGGCATCGGAATTACACAGGTGCTCTTGGTTAAGGTTTAGTCATGGAAATATATAAGGAGGCGTTATTTCCCCTAAACTCGACATCGTGGAAGGAACTGCGGTCGTAGGCGGAGGCGGCTTGAGAAGGGGACGTGGAAGCCTTACAAAATCAGAAAAGTAAGTACGATGCGGGAACGATGCATGAAAGAATAGTTGGTGCTCGTCGGGGTGTTAGACTTCGACTGAAGGGGGTCGCCACTAGCTTAATATACTCTCACTGAAGGTGGTCTCTATCACCCTAATGCTGATAGAAGAAAAGGAAAGGGTTTGGGTAGAATGCAGTCATCTTCGTCCTCAAGGTTCTTGGAGCAGGCTCCTCGTAATGTGAAGTTATTTATCGGGAAGTTTGGCTCTGACTGTGTGAATTTTGACACATGTCCTTTTGAATAATTTTTAGTAGCCCGGGTTAGAATGTGATCGACAATTTTCGTGGAGTGCACCTATCTATGCATTTCAAAATAACTAGCCTCTTCTTAGTGGATACATGTTCTCCTTTATCAACAGGCTATCGCACCCTGGGTGAATGTTTTAGAAAAAGTTGGAGTTACGAACATATTAAGCATCCCACTAAAAGATAATCTAATTGTAAGTAAAAGGAAAAGTTTTCTTTTTTGTTCACTTGTAATGACCGGAATTGGAGTATTATATCACAGATGTCTGTATAACGGCATACTTAATATACTTACTTTTAGATGTGGCGTCCCCTCCACATGTAAATTTAAATGACGAATTGAATTTCGAATTATTGGATAAGCCGACCCCAGCCTTATTCTACGCCTTGGTACATGTAATAGGTAATATGCCCCTTTTTGGTACATCAGCTATCATGTATGCAATAAATATCAATTAGGACAGAATCGTTATTTTAAATGTTATACTTTTCAGGAAACTCGCACCTTGGGCTGTGAGGAGATTATGGATTAGGCACATTTATTGGTCATGATGAGTATCTACTTTCAGGTAATTAAAAAAGGAACTAGTTTTTCATTGTGTATAGTGTAAATAACGTCAGGGTTTAGGATGGCTTTATGTGTCCTTTTCAGTACATCATGTTGGGGAATAACTAGGTAGGGATTAGCAATACATTATTGATCATTCATGGAGTATCTGGTCCATAAAAACCACTTAGAGGTTAGGCCTTTTTTAATGACCAAAGAAACTCTTTGTAAATAAAAGGAATCTTCTCCCTGAGATAGTTGTGAGGATACACTCCATTTTGTTTTGGGCTATAAGGTAGCACTATTGGGTATGAGATTTGTGTTAAATTGGATGGTTGTACTGGTCCATTCTGATGTTTCAAATGTAAATGTATTTAAACAAATGTTTTTCAGGGCATAATTTGTTTTTGTTGTGTATATATTTTTCAGACTTGAAGGGTAGAGATCCTGTAGTAACTTGTCTCTGGAGGTCCTGATGAAGGTGGTGTCTACTGCTGTTAATCCACCGAAACGCGTCGACCTACTCCTAGACCTATGTTTTTTATTTTTTGTAGATCTAATGAATCTGGTCTCATACTGGACAACGGATGCAATGTTATAGGATGTCTATGTTTGATTGTAATGCAATGAGTGTGTAGTGAGTATGAATGTGTTTGTATGCATGGTTCTCTACCTAGTTTGGTTTAATTTATTGTGTACTTTTATATGAATTTTTTGACAACTAATGAAAAACAGTTATGGCTCCAATGTATTGAAAGTATGTTACTTGGAGATTTTTTACCAATGTATATATATAAAAAATGAGATAAAAAAGTTGGATATGGAAAAAAATGAAATAAAATAATTAAAAATTCTAATATTAGTGTGTTATATGTATATATGCCCTGGGTTGTTGAGATAATCTCTATGTGAAAAATATTTGTAGGTCAAGAGGGAGTTCTCTAGGTTGTTGTTCTGCTCTTTCCCCTCCACTCCCTGACCTGAAATTATTTGCTAGAGGGGGTACCCCATTTTACTCAGTCATGTCGCACTTGCGACATGACTCCAGCAATGCGCCACGCATACGCCAAAAGATGCGTCACGCATCTTCCCTGCCTTGCACCATGGTGCGCCGCATTGTAAATGCGGCGCACCATGGGTGGCGGAGCTGTGGAGCACTGTGGCGCACATTAACTGGCGCATCGCTGGGGATGCGCCAGTTAACGTAAATCTGCCCCTTGATGTTTTACTTCCTTTATGGGCCCGCAATCGGCGAGGTTTAGTATTTTAAGCAGCTCAGTATCTGGACACTGTGATCTCCATCTCATGGATAGTCTGGAGAAGAGGGGGCACTCACCCGAGTGCAGATGAATGGTGTTTTCCCATTCATCCAGGGTTAGATAAACGTAGTCTCCAAGAGATGTTTTTTTAGTTGGTTTTACCTGTGTTTAAGTTAGGTGCTGCGTTATGTCGCAGGAACCGTGGTGATAACAGTGCAGGACATACGACAAATAAGTAATAGCATAGTAGAAGCTAACCCTGCATTCTTTTTGGTTCAGTGGTATTGAGTCTTATAGGCCTTTTTTAAAGTACTAGTCATGCATTTTTCTTTTTCTCATATCCTGATATTATATAGACCACTTGCAATAATCACAGATGACACCACATCTTTGCTACTGATGAAGATGATGGTAACGTTGTATAAGAATTTATAGTACAGCAGAGATGAGATAGAACGTGAAAACCTTCGCTCCCAAGCCATAACCACTCAAGACAAATTCATGAAAATCGCACTTAGGGCCCACACCCTGTTCTGTGGTTCACAGTTGCATTTGGGATTCATCCCATGGTTAGTTTCAATCAAACCCCTCCTAAAGGACATAGTTGAGTAAAGTTATGTTATCCAATGAAATGTACTTATGATAAATAGCTCCTGTTCTGTAGATAGTGTTGAATATGTAATATGTTAACAAGGAAATTGGTTCAGGTGCCCTGCATTGCATCAGTCAATTCAATTTATTTTATTATGTTTTTGGCTCTCCGAAGAGGGCCACATAAAAATATACAGAATTTGACACACAACAATTACATTGCAAATCAGAACAAAGAAAGAATATATCCATTAAACATCCTAAGTTAAATACGAGACTGACATATGAAACCAAACTACAAAAATCGGACAGTCAAGAAACATCTCCAGAGACATATTAATAAATAGCTAAGAACCCTTTAAAAAAGTTAAAAATATGGAAGCAGAACATTTCATTAGGAGGGTAATAAAGTGCAGACAAGAAATCGTTCAAAGTGACAATGCCTAGATGCAAACAGATAACTTTTAACCATCTAAAGCGCAATTTACGGAGCGCGGGGCAAATCAACAACACATGCATACAGTCCTGGATATTTACTTTACAAAAGTTACACAAGGGAGAGGAGCCGTACCATTTAGATAACAGTCGGTTTAAAGGTAATAAATCGTAGCGTAGAAGAAACCAAAATCTACGGATACCATGCGGTAGTGTCCATATTACATAGGGTTGTGGGAGTTTCATCAGATAGGAATCAAGGAGAGGATCTACCTTCCTTTTTCCACAAATTACTTTTTTATCCGACTGGAAACATAAGTCCCATGAAGCTGCTTTTAAAACAAGTTTTAACTGTAAAGAAGAGTACAAAAACAAGGCAGTTTCATCTAATTTTAGCAGGGTTACAGCTTTTCTAAAGTTACGAACAAGTTGAGAAAACTCATTAAAATTACCCAATAATTCACTTTTGAGGAGAGCTCTCATTGTCCCTACCTCTGCTCTTGCCAGGCAGGCCACCCATCTTACAATGGCCGATAATCCCTGTACCCAACTACTCCTGAGACCAAAGTCGAGCCTACAGGCGGCCAAAGAGCACGCAGTGTTTAGGGAGGAGAGAGATCTTAGAAGTTTCCCCTCAATCTTATGGCAAAAGTCCCAATTTTTCACATCTATAAGTTCAATACCATACAAGATTGTAGCGGGGATTTTAGATCTGTATACTTCCAATAAAATCGGAAAGTGCCGTTTCCCCGTTGCATGGTATAGAGAATTTAAACCTTTGCCATGGGCAATAGCTTTGCGTGTACAATGCTCTATGTGGAGCTTCTCACTCAGGTTAGCCGTAATAATTTTCCCCAAAAAAGTATAGGACTTTACAACCTCTAGTTTTTGGCCCCCGATAAACCAACCAAAATCAACAGAGCGGCACCTCTTCATACCAGCTATACACATAACTTTACTTTTAGTAATATTAATCTTCATGAAATGAGCTACAGCAAAAGTATGAAGAGCATGAAGCCGATTTGCGAGTCCTTTAGGGGTTAGATCAAGGATAAGGACATCGTCGGCGTACATCAGGCAAGATATAGGGGTCCCCCCGACCACCGGGGCGATGCCCTCTCTGGAAGACAAGGCGGCGGGTAGGTCAACCGTGTATAGGGAGAACAAGAGGGGGGCCAACAAACAGCCTTGTTTTAGGCCATTCAAAGCAGGAATTATATCCGATAACCCCCTTTCGCCCCCCAACAGGACCCTACACCAGGTCTCTGTATGTAGAGCCCGCACCAGCTCCAACAGATAGGATGGAAGACCAAGCACTGCCAATTTTCTCCACAGCGTTCCACGGTCCACTTTGTCGAACGCTGTGGAGAAATCAATAAAGGCAGCATACACCACCCCTCCTCTCACCTGAACATACTTATCCGTAACCACATGAAGAGCAGTAAGGTTGTCTAACGTACCGTGGTCCCTACGGAAGCCAGTCTGTTCTAATGGCAAAATATTATTCTCCTCTACCCAACCGGAGAGGGATTTTAGAAGACATTTCGCAAACACCTCTCCGATGGAGTCGAGGAGAGCAATCAAACGATAATTACTGGGGCTGTCCCTAATTCCCTTCTTGAAGATAGGGACCAAGATACTTCCCCTCCAAGAGGCAGGTACCGTTTTCGTCAAAAAACATGCTTTAAACAGGGGATACAGGATTTTACTCCACCTTGCAGGATCCGACTTCAGGACCGTCATGGGGAGTTCATCGGGTCCCATTGCCCCGGAGACCCGCATGCTTTTTATAGCTATCTCAATTTCTTTCTCAGCGGGGTAATAAGTAAGACCCACGGGAGTAACACTAATGGCGGTATCATTACCTGAATTAGCACCGATGACAATATCATCACTTAAAATCCCGTTCCCTGCATAAAGATCCCGAATATAGGAAATCCATACCTCTTCCGCTATAGGGATAGGAGAGGGGCCTAGTCTAGAACTGCACCCCTTGCCGAATATAGTCCAAAATTCTCTGATCCTGCCGTGGACAACAGATTCCCTCAGATTAATCCATACATTGTCCTCCCTTGCTTTTTTTAATTTTAACTGAAATCTACTTCTCTTTCTTTTTAGCCTTGATATTTCTTTTCCACGTTCCATGACTCTATCAAGATATTGTTCGCGGACTAGTTTGTTTATTTCCTTGTTCATGCTACGCAGTGTGCTCGGGACCGCTACCCTATTTCTAGGTCGGAAAGTTTTTTTAGCATAAAAAATAATGTTACGCACAAATTCTTCAAAATATGCTATTTCATTCCCATGCCACTCATTTAAAACTAATAGGGTATCGGCTAGGAAATCCTGTACCCCATTAATGGCTGAGGGATTCCAATAGCACCTTCCCGAAGAGGCGTGAAAGGCGGCATCACTGCCATTAAAAGACCAAGGTGCAATTGTCAAAGGCTTTAAGGAAATAGTAACAAGCAGTATACTATGGTCGCTCAGAGGAGTAAATATAATCTTAAGGTCCTGAATAAAAAGGAACAAACCATAGTCTGCAATTGCATAATCCAAGATAGAGGACCCAAACGGAGACTTGTGAGTAAATTTTGCGGGCACGTCAGACGGAAATCTCCCATTTAATATAAGTCCATCGACGGCCACTAATTCTTTTAGCAACATCTTCCCTCTTTTGTTTGTCACTAATTTATCAGGGAAGAGTGCTTGCGGGACAAAATGAGCCTCTTCTTTAGGTTTATTCCTAAAAAGATCCAAACTAACATTGGAGATTTTGCAATTCAGGTCTCCTACCAGCAAAATGACCGGAGGGGAGGGGACATTTTTAATTAGATCAATGTATCGAAATACCTGCTTTAAAATCGCATTAAAACACTCTTCCGGAGGAATATAAACATTCACAATTACAATAGGGGACTTTATGCCGTTATTAAACAAATTGTCAATGGTTATAGCATGAAACAGTTTGCTAGAATCTATATAATGGGTGAATTTCCAGTGCAATTTATTTGATAATAAACAAGCGATTCCTCCCCTGGCGTGACCTTTCTTAGAAGGGACGGCAGGGACTTCCAGGACATAATAATCCTTAGAGACCTTCAGCGTATCAATACACCACGTTTCCTGTAGGCAGATCACATTTGCTCCTAGAGAGAATAGAAACTCAAATTTCTCTGGGCTACTGTGAATCCCTGCAGCGTTCCAGGAAATAATATTTAGTGGGGTGTTAAAGATGCTGAAACAATCTTGGATCATCTTTTGATTTAGTGGATAAGGCACTGTGCAGCCAGTTCCACCGATTATTGTCCTCTACCAGAGAGGAGTTCTGAGTCAGCGGAAGTGGCTTCACTTGTGAAACCGAGCGTTTTCCCTTAGATACCCAAATCTTCAGGTCTCTAAGAGGAGAGGCTACCCCATTTTGTTCCTCCCTTCTAAATACCTCCCCGAAAGACGGGTTTATATTACCAAGGTTAAAGATCGGGAGAATATCAATGCCTGTACGCTGGAAATTCTCACCTTGCTGTAGTATCAAATTTACAATGATAGGAGAATAAAATTTCACCCTTATACTCGTTACCTTGGCTTCACCAAACAGGGAGACTAACTCAATATCCCTAGTTTGGATATGATGGAGCCTATCAATCTCACTAAAACGCTTAAGAAGCCAAGCTCTGTTTAAGGGCAAGTCAACGTCAAATAAAGGTAAAAAGTCTAACACAAGAGTTTCTACTGGAGCTTTTAAAGTTGTTAAAGGGCAATCCGGGAAATGGCGGTCTCGATTCTCTGAAACTACAAGGAAAGGAGAGGCCAAGGGATTGAGGGACCCAGATGGATTTTGAATGGAAACTCCAGTCGCTGATGGTAGGGAGAGACTGGTAAGAAGGCCCCCCGTTTGTGGGATAGATTCCAAGGTCGTTGGGGGACACAATTCACTTTCTACCTTAAAAAAATTACTAATGGGTAAGTTCAATTCAATATCGATATCTGCCTTTACAGGTATAGAGGATGGCTCCAGATCGATCACTTCATTCTCTAGTGCAGACAAAGAATTTTGAAAAATTATCCGACGCTGCCTTTTCTTCCTATATTTACGAGTTGGTTTCCTTTTATTCCCCTTATTGCTTCTAGATTTACCATTTTTTACCTTTACCTCATCTTTATCATCAGTAAGTTCTTTTTTATTTTCAGACACGAAGATGGGAAATAGGTCTTGAACCACTTTAGGGTCAGATATGGATTTATTTTCCTCCATTATCTCAAGAACTGAGTTATTTATACAGTTCGGCACTGCAGTTAAGGGGATAGCTGCAGTATGTGGTATCAAAACTGATGTCCCAGCTTTCGTGTCAGAATCCACTGAAGCCACATTTATTTCCCCCATCGGCCGACTATGTTCGGTCATGGGGGGAACACACCTCATATCCGGTGACTTTTGTAACAATGACTTCAGTATTTGGGTAACGGATTCCAAGATACAATCCGAATTGCCAACAAATTTCCCCAAAAGAGATAAAATAGAGGCTAGTAATTGTTCCAAGGCAATCATGGATTCAGAAATTGGTTTTTCACATGCTTCCAGTGGACGGCAAATACCAGATAGATTAAGACCCGGGGTCCCGGAAGCGACTAACAAATCAGACATATCCTGATCGTTCAATGATGGGGTACTACTATACAACATTAGACCAGATGGGGTAGCACCCCCTGAAGATTTGATAGGGGCCAGGGACTCCATTTTTGCTATATCTACATACCGGCCGCAAAGTTCATGGTCAATAGATAGTGCGGACAAATCACCACCCAACCTGTCCTTCAGCGGGGTTTGAGACATAGGTGGAAGATTCGTAGCTTCCCTCTCAAGTACTGAAGAAGTGAGTTTACTCTCTCCATTCCCTTTGGAGAAAACAAGGGAAGAAGACACCACTGGCACAGGTTCTTGTGGTGCGGGCTGCGCAGAAGAAAGCGGCAGGCATGTGATAGCTTGCATATGGACCTCCTGTGCCGATGCGCAGGAGGCTTTTTTAGTAGACAGATTAGCGTTCTTAGGGGAGGGCAGATCCCAAAGCTCATACAGATGGCATTGACCCTTAAGGGGGGGATTGTTTACCGATTTATTTCTCGTGCGAGAAGTTTCATTATTTGCACCAGGCAAACCTCCCACTTCCCTTCCAGAACGCAATTTCTTAGACATCTTTTAGAAATTATGTTCCCCAAAATTATATTATAACAATGATTCTCCTCCGGATGAGTGAACACAAAATTAATACAATATACCACAATATTAAAAACAGTCCTGGAGATGCAACAAAGGCTGGCCGAGAATAAAGTCCGAGGAAGCTACCAGTCAATTTAAATAGATGATTACTTCCACGAACAGTCAGGCGTATTTCCCAATAGGAGAAAGGATAAGACACTTCAATAAAATATACAGTCGATGAAAATAACCGGGCCCAGCCCAGCCTACCTCGGCCACTGAGGGCCCGCCCTTTGCCCGGGCTTAGCCCGGCGTCCCGCAAGCGTCCCGCTTAGCGTGGAGGGTGTGTCCTAAATAGGAGGAGCAAGGGGCGGGAAGAGACTCCAGGTGCGCTCCGGTCTTCACGCGCTGAAGCCTGGGTCTCGCAGTCCCGGCCCCTGTCTAACAGCCTCAGATACGATCAATATAAATGCCGCTTATCTCCTTTTTCTCCGTAGATGCAGGCAGTATGAGGCCAAGCAGAGTCACGGCAAGCAAGAACAGCTGCGAGCGGCTCCCGCGGAGCGGGGGCCGCGAGCTGTAAGTAGTAGAGGCAGCGAATCAGGGTAGAGCAGGCAGCCAGCAAACAGGGCGGAGCAGGGGCGGGAAGAGACTCCAGGTGCGCTCCGGTCTTCACGCGCTGAAGCCTGGGTCTCGCAGTCCCGGCCCCTGTCTAACAGCCTCAGATACGATCAATATAAATGCCGCTTATCTCCTTTTTCTCCGTAGATGCAGGCAGTATGAGGCCAAGCAGAGTCACGGCAAGCAAGAACAGCTGCGAGCAGCACCAGTCCAAGGTCAGAGGGTAATAGTGTCCAACGACACTTTATGGGTCTATATGGTTAGGGTTTTTTTCTAGTTATACTGCGAAACATTCTAAAGCTAAATTGGTTGATGTAAAAGTTATGAAAATTTCAATTTCTCCCTGTTGTCACCAGTTGAAGTCAAAATAATTGCCCTGTAGTGCCTATTGGCACGCCCTATTTGGTAACTGTAACCTCTATAGGCTTCCAGGACTTATATTTCATCATCTATCGGAGGTGATTGAAAGATGACAGTGCTCCTGATGCTCTAGTGTGCCTAATATCCTATTAACCAATAGTCATGGTTAAAAAAAATGCCAGTGTCCCAGAGTTTGTTAGGGTTAGAGTTTGTGAACGCATTGTTGCTCTAAAGTTAAGCCATACTTAGGTTCCAACTTAATGTAAGATCTGTTGATGCCCAGGAATGCATGCTTCCCAGGCAGAGTCATGGCTCTGGGGACCAGGTTATCTGCACGTGGTAATCACTAGCAGGTCTTTCCCACTTTCTGATGCTACTGTTACTGCAGAACTGCAAATTGACTATGTGGCTTTCTTTGCTATAGTCCTGTTGGAAACCTCTTTCATGCAGTCTTCTTGACACACATGCATAGTAGCGGGCCTCTTACATATTTCAGGCTTCGTCCAAGGCAGGGAAACACATCTAGCATGCAGCACAGTGTCCATGAACCACCACAGGCCAAATAAGATCAAGCTCTAGCTATTACTGTAAAGAGGAAGTATTAAATAAATATTATTTAGGGGGCTGTTAGACTATAATTTAAAAAAAGGAATGTACCTCCAATGAAGGTTAAATCATTATTACGAACCAACAATCCCCTAGCTAAGAGGATAAGTAGGTACTCATTTCAGGGAATTTTGCGGATTGTTTTTAGGATCATCCATCACCCACAACAACTCACGTATTTTTTGTAGAGCACGGAAGTTGGTATTTAAGTGATTGCTTGCATTCGGGGACAACTAACATGCTTAACATGGATCCTGCAGCGTTGCCTATGCAGTTGTGGCGTTTCACCTCATATGATCTGCATCCTAGACCTTCATCAGAATAAACTCTATGATTGACAATATTTCATAACCCATGATGTCCCATTCTAATCATTTTCATCTGTGCCAAAATTGCTTGTTTCGAAAGGTGACTTTGGTGGGTAGTCATCAATGTGATACCAATGGCATGATGGCCATATCAATTAAATATTCAAGATTCACAAACTATCTGATAACAGCCAGATCAGATAACATATTCTTTTTTCTAAGTCATGTGTAACTTGGGAGCCATTTTAGTACATGAAGAACTAATGGCTGGTTTTGAATGAAAGTTCTTGAGAATTTTGAAATGGATCACTTTGCTAGGAAACATTTTATTTGTATACAAAGGAACCACTAGGAGAAAAAAGTAGCAGGAGAAAAATGATCTAGAAGACAGCTCAGCTTGCTTTGCCCCAAACATATATGTCGGTTCTTGGTGCTAGGAATTAATCAAGCATCCTTAAACTAACCTATTGTGACATGCAAATTCCCCAGTTGATCACACACTATTAGTATAAAAAAAGCTATACTTCTACTACCTCCTTCTTTTTCCTTTATTGTTCCTTGAATAATATGTGAACATACCAATGCATCATATCACTAATATTTAAAAAAACAGCAGAAACAATATGAGCAAACTAAGGAGGAGTACCTTCTTGGGCAGAGGTTTTTGTTGGAAGAGCAGTCACAAGATTTGAGAAAGGCTTAATGTTGATATGAATTTAGTTATTTTTACAAACTGTTATGCTTCTACATTTCTGTTGGCCTCATTGAGTCTGTATTGGGGCAGGTATGGTGGTCTTTCAGAGGCACCTGCCCATCAAGAAATGTCCTTCATATTTGACAAGCCTCTACATCTCTGCTGCCACCTTGAGTGTAGTGCAGATCCTACAGATGCCATCCATACCAATGGCGAGAGTTTGGGTTTTCTGTTGAGATGCAGTGTGCTTGAGTTCAAGATAAAAGGTGCTTAGGTTCAAGAGAAAAGTACGAGACAGGGAATGTATGCCAGGAATCGAAGAGGACGCAGAGGAATATGGATAGTGCGTCGCAGTGAAGACATCTGAAAAGGGACAAAAGAGTGGCTGAAAGAAACAGATGAAGCCCTTTTTGTTCTCCTCTCTTCATCCTAACTCAAGCGGCTGCTGTTCTCCCTTCGCTCCCTGTGGCAGCATCTGTCTGCGCTGCTGCTGCCATTAGCGCCTTGCCAAGTCTCCAAGTCCCTGGTAAGTGTTTAAAATAAATGATGCTGAAAAGATACAATTTGTACCTTAGATTAGTTCAAAACATAATAGTAGAATGGATCGCATTATCTATGGTGTTATATGGCGGGGCTGCCTGCTGGTCTGAGTTATGGGACTGAGGCGCAGTCGCCCCCTCTCCTCCTCCTCCATGTGTCATGTCTGTGCTGTGCGCAGCACTCTGAGCTTCACGCAGAGATGCATTATTTAGCAAATCGCTGCAATGAGAGGAAGGAAATGCACAGAGCAGGAATTCAGGCTCTTTGTTCCAGTGAGAGAGCACAAGTTTGAGAAAAAATGTATAAGTACACCATATTTACAAGCACGTAGTTAGTTTAAACATGTTTTGCACACGAGTGTTTTATATCCAGGAGTGAAATATACAGAGTGTTTTATATTTAGTAGTGAAATGTATAGAATGTTAAGTAGAATGACTATAATTATAACGGTGTGAGATTAATGTAGAAATGTTGGAATACATGTGAAAACCTCATGTTCTCATGTTAAAAGAATCATGTCCGAATTAAATGTAACTTTAAAATCCAGTATAATGTGTAGGCCTTAGGGCAATTCACAGCAAACCTGAACGTGCTGCTAAAATAATGTGAGATAAGGTTGACGTGGTTCTTCCAAATGTACTATTGAACTTAGGGTTAAAAGTATATGCTTTATAGATGTGTTATTTTAGAAACGTATGCTAGTTAAGAATGTTTGCTGTTTAAATCAAGTTAACGTTTTAAGAGTGCAGGGACCTGCTGCATGTAAATCAAGTAGGCCAGAGGAGATAATGTCATGTCGTGTAAATCGTCATGTGCTCGTTAGAGAAGAGGTCGCGAGGTGTCCAGCACCGAGCTTTGAGAGTGTTTTATGACTAAAGATATGGTGGAGTCTGGAATTTGAGGCCCACTGCAGGATGAGCTGTATGCAGGTGCGAGGGTCCTAATCAGCTCGAATGAAAGGGACTTTGTTCAGTGGCGCCTTGCGCAGGCCTGTAGGAGTTTCCAGGAATTTCAGGGGGTATCAGCGCACTGAAGAAGAAGCCTGGGAACCAAGGTCAACTATAACGAGGGTCTTCAAGAGTACCATCATGGAGTTTGCCGCGCAAAGATGTACCACGTGAGGGGCGTCCCAAGGGGCGTTTCTATTGGAAATGTGATTTGGTATTAGGGAAAGAGACCTGGGAGGAGAGCAGAGCAGATGATTTTGGGAGCCTAAGGAAACGGATGGGTAGGCAGATAGGCTGATCAGGAGAGACCCATTATCAGAGAAGAGACAAAGAGAAGTGCGTGATCTTCTTAGGAAGTCACCACGGCTGACACCTAGAGGGTTAAGATCTTGCTAAGTAGGGAAGTCACTTGGTATAGTGTAGGGACAGCCTAACCTTAATTTTCTTTTCTGTAATGACTTTGAGATTGCAACTTATATCTATTTTGGCAACCCTTATGGTCTTTGAGCTTGTACTTATTATCTTGTTCTTCAGACTTAGATTGTTCAAGAAGTTCATGTACATAGTGATACCGATTTACCTTTTGAATCTCATTTTGAGAAGTTTGTATCTTCAGTTATCTTTGACTTTATATTAAATCTTTAAAACTTAAATTTGGTCAGTGGTCATTTAGAGTGGTGTAAGTTCTTAAATTGATTGACTTATTGCGAGATTACCTTTTACTCCAAGACAGGTACCAACGATTCAGTCGACATAGTTTGGGATTTGGTAAGATAATTAGTAACCAGTAACCCCGCGTTAGCAGTTGGTAGCAGAGTGAGGATGGTTATCTTCTTGAGGAAGGTAATCTAGAGAGGTTAGTTTACCCCAAGGCCCGAGACGCCGAGAGACGAGCAGCGGAAGAATCGTGTGCCGAAAGGTGCAGACGGTGCGAGAAAAGCAGCAGTATCGGAGAGTGAGTATAAAAAGGGTCATGCGTGAACAGATTGCGGTGTTTTGTGTTGTATTTGTATTGTAATGTCTTGCGGAGTTGAATGCCTGTAGTGTGAATGAGAGAAGGTTGTGAGCGCGCGCAACCTGGTGAACTGGTTACCTGGTAAACGGGTGAACTGGTGAAATCTTAAGTTCAGGCCAGAGCTTAAGTGGTTTTGGGTGTATCGAACATCCAGGGTAGTTGTCGACCATAGTACGGAGGTCACGAGGTACCATTGACCGCCGTGGATCCAAGATAGGGGGAGTGTAAGAGTGAGTGTATGAGTAACGGACGCTGGTCGAAAGTTACTGCGTGTGAGTAACCTATCGGAGAAGGCGATTGTCTGGAAGTAAACGGAAAGACATTTCGCCAAGTTAAGGTGACAACTACAGAAAGACTGTGGGCGTACAGTCAAGAAAGGTGATCGCTTGGACGGAAGTAATCATTTTTCAGAGTATGAATGGGATGCGTGCATGACCGAGGAGACGAGCTGAGAAAGGAGGGGAACTGCTGCGAAGGGGGACGGGTGACGTCGGCTAGAGCCGCGCAGTGATTGAGCGGTTGGTGTGACGTTAGCTAGAGCCGCGCTCTGGTTGGGCGGCTAGAGTGACGTCGGAGGAAAGTCGCGTACGGATAGGCCAGTTAGTGAGAACGGCGCTGAGATTGGTGGAGTGTCATCAGGAAGTAAACAAACGCGGAGAAAAGAGAAATCATGAAGTGTTTTAAGTGTTTGAAAGGGATTTTTAAACGTAAACGAAGTGAACATTATTACGGGGAAGAGGCTCCCCCAGAGGGTACGCCAGCTCATTATATGGCAACGAATGTTGGGCTGCATACCATATTGTGGATTGGGGCTTGGAATAAGCTTACGGAAGGGAATGAGGAAATGCAGTTCCCGAAGTACGGGACGTTTAAATTAGAGGTGTTACATCGGCTAAAAGCAACCATGTCCTCATTGAAACCCTCGCCCAGACCAACACAGTTTGAGGCTCTTAATGCATGGATTAAGGCTGCACACGACCGAAATTTGAACAGGCGTCAACAAAGACTGACGCGATCGGTAAGGGCAGTGCGAGATTCCAAATGGGATGAGGAGGAAAAGCGTTGGAGAGTACAGACTATTGAGGTGGAGAAAATGTATCCGATGAGGGAGGTGTCAGGAGGAGGAAACCTCATGGAAGAAGACGAGGAAAGCGAGTCGGAGGACAATCTGATAAACAGATTGTTAATGGATAGACCACCTCCGAGAGTGGGGTTAATAGAAGATAGAGGGCTCGCAAGGGAAGATGGAAATGACATAGAGGGATATACACCACTCCCTATATCGGAATGGACACCTATCAAAAGTGGAGAAACACCTCCAAACAACACTGTACAGAGTGTAGTGGGAAGGTTTGTGGTGCAGAAAACGCCAACCACAGAAAGGGTTGAGTCTGTGGGATTGCCAGACGCTCTTCAAGTGCCTGTTACCATAGGACCCATAGTTTCGATCTATAATTCTGAGAGAGATAGAGGGGAACAACAAAGGCAATTGGATAGGGAAAGGATTGAGATGGAAAGGAGGAATAATGTGACAAATGCATGGAAACAATTGCCAGGTTCGGTAACATGGAACACCCCATTAGACACAACTGTCGGTCCCAATTCAGAACAGGGAGGTCCAAGAGGACCAATGGATCTAAGGGGACCACGGCCAAGATCTTTTTCAGAGTTAAGAGCTGATTTGAGGGAATGGGACGGGTCCGTAGTATCTCCAAATAACAGGACAAGAACAGAACCAGAGTGGGAAAGCAGGGGTAACGGGACTGTATCTCATTGTGGGGCCAGCGAAAGCAGTCAGGGCCGGGAAGGCCAAAGTCAAGAGAATAGAGGGGATGCATGTCCTACAAATCAGAGAGAACAGCCGGAACAAAATACTAGGATTGTAGAATGTGAGGAAATGTCCCGTCTCTGGGGGAAAGGAGGAGATGAGGCGGTACGGGCTTTTCAGAATAGGTTTAGGTGCCTTCATCATACACTTGGGGAAGACGTTCAACATTGGAGAAAGGAGAACAGCGATAGGTCCCGCCACGCCTCGAGTAATCAGGAATCACAGGGAAGTAGGGAAGAAAGAGGGAGTAATGGAACATCTTACCCTGCATCCCGTGAAACTAGCCAGGATGGGGAGAGGGAGGCTAGGAGGCATGAAGGAGTGTTTCACCACCCACCCCGAGAAGATGGAAAGGCATGGGACTTAGAGAGATGGGAACAGGGAAGGACTCCCTATAATTCACCAATACCCAAACGTAGATCTCGGAGCTGGGATGGGAGAGATGCGGATGGAGGAGCTAAATTGAGTGTCTTGAAAGCTGAAATTAAGGCAAAAAGGCTTGATGTTACCAGTTTAAAATCAGATGTTGATGAGATAATAGATGGAACATTGCCTTTGGAAAGGATAGAATTGTATGAACAGGATGAGTTATTGTTCATGGCAAAGGATATTACTAGGAAAGCTAGAGCGTTTCATGAGAAATTGACTGATTTGGCAGACAGGTATGCCGTGGATTTGTCTAGGACAAGGGCATTACAGAGTAACCACAGATTACAGTACGCAGACCAAGATCTAGATGAGAAGAGAACTACTGGATTAAAAACACACATAAGAGAGCTGGTAACAGGGATAAGAGTGTGGAGGGAACTGGATAAATGGGAAGAAAGGTGGTCGAAAAAGGGCACAGTTAGGCGAAGTACAAATGTGATGACCTCTGAGGGAAGGGTAATGCAGATGGAGGCATTCCCTTTGCGAGAAATATCAAACGGAAATTATGTACATGTGCCCTGGAGTAGAGGAGATTTAGCTGCATTTACCAACTCATTTCCGAAGTTGCGGGACAATCCAGTCGAATGGTATAAACAGGTAGAGAGGTTTGTCAAAATCTCGAAAGTACTGTGGATAGATTTGAACACGTTGTTTGATATCGTGGTCCCATCTGATCTGTGGACCCCTTGTAAGACTAGTGTCGAATGGCCAAATGCTGAACCATTGAGGGATGCTCGAACTAATGGACCATCTGAGATTGTCATGCGAAAGTATGAAAGGGTAATAGCTTGGTTGAAAGATAAGGTACCACCACAGGATATAGATTGGGTAAAGATAGATCGAACAAGGCAAGAACCGAAGGAGACCGTGCATGAGTTTTATGAAAGGTTGTTGAAAACATTCAAGCAATACAGTGGACTAGATGTAATGGATCCCAAAGATATAGGGCAGTTTGTGTCAAAGTTTGTCTTGGGGTTGAGACCTGACATTTGCTTGATGATTCAACAACATTTAATCTGTTGGCAGAACAAACCACTAGATGAAATTTTACGTTATGCGAGGTACTGCAGTGACGAGATAGATTCTAAAGCCAAGAATCTAAAGGAGAAATTGATGGTGGTGCAAATGCAGTCCACTGGGAAGGGTGGCCAGCAGAAACAGGGGATGGGACGAAAGCCAAACGGTCAGAATAAGGACAATGAGGAAGGGCAGAGACCTAGGATAGACTTTGCCACTCTAAAGAAAACGACAAAGTGTCATCAGTGTCACCAGGTGGGGCATTGGCGACGCGAGTGTCCCTTTAACCCTGAAAATGGAGAGTTAGAAGTGGAAGAGCAGGTCCAAGAAGTCCCAGTGCAAAAGGTGACAGTCCCAAGTAATAAGGTGGCCAAAGGGGGGACTTCGGCTCCACGGGCCCAATTCCCACAGCCACCGAAGATAGCAGCTGGGGGAAAGGTCTTTAAACAAATGCCTCTGTTTATCGAGGAAGAAAAGTGTTATTACATTGATCCATTAACAGGACAACGGGTGAGCAGTGAAGAGGACTGTACCCTCGGGGCAGTCCTAGAAGTGGATCAGAGAGGGCCATTTGTTGAGGCAGAAGTGGCAGGGTGTCCCACTACGTTCTTAGTGGACACTGGGGCTACTCGTTCGACTCTGAGATCAGCGGTGGTTCCAGACTTGCCGATGTCAGGGGAAACAATTCAGGTGGTAGGAGTCGCAAATAAAAGAATGACTAGTCCCTTGACAGAACCAGTATCTGTGAAAATAGGAAATCATATGAACGAACATCAGTTTGTGGTTTGTGACTCGAGTCCGGTATGTCTGTTAGGAAGGGATTTGTTATGCAAATTGAATTGCACCATATACTGCACCCCACAAGGAGTGGAGGTACAGACTACCGACGATGATGCTACCTTTAAGGTGGCCAATTCAAAATTCTGTGTAGAACTATATCCTACTCTGACTGTAGAAGATCTTCCCCAAGATTTAAGAGATGCAGTGGCGTCAGAGGTGTGGGATTTCACAGGAGAAGATATAGGATTGATTAAAGGGGTAGAACCGGTAAAAATATTGGTAAAACCAAATGTTGAGTTTCCAAGAACGCCTCAATACAAATTGTCACAGGAAACGATTGCAGGAATAAAGCCTGTGATCGAGTCAATGATTCAACAGGGAATACTGAAAGAAATCGTGGGTAGTCCTTGTAACTCCCCGATTATGGGTTTGCAGAAACCTAGCGGGAAGTTTAGGATAGTTCAGGATTTACGAAAAATTAACAACATAGTCGTTTCATGTTGTCCCGTGGTACCGAATCCATCAGTGATACTATTTCAAATACCATGTCAAGCAGAATGGTTCACAGTGATAGATCTTTGTCAGGCTTTCTTTTCAATCCCATTGGATGAAGAGAGCAGGTATCTTTTTGCTTTTAAAATGGAAGATCGCGTTTTAACATGGTGTCGAATCCCACAAGGATTCACAGATAGCCCATCCATCTTTAATCAGTTGCTGAAAAAGAATCTTGAGAATCTAGTACTGCCACAGAATTCGGTTCTGGTACAGTACATAGATGACCTACTTGTTGCGTCAGAGACAGAGGAAGCTTGTAAAGCAGATTCAATTGCCTTACTGAATCATTTAGCTGAAAATGGACATAAGGTATCTCCGAGCAAGTTGCAGTATTGTTTGACAGAAGTACAGTATCTAGGGCACAGGTTAGAAAAAAGGAAACGTAAGGTGTCACCAGAGAGGATTGAGGCGATAATGAAAATGAATGCGCCTACAACACAGAGAGAAGTTAGGATGTTCCTAGGAATGGTGGGTTACTGCCGACAGTGGATAGTTAACTTCTCACTGAAAGCAAAGCCCTTACAGAAACTGACGCACAAGGAGGTGAGTGATCCGGTACCATGGGATGAAGAATGTCTGGTGGCGTTTTTACAGCTGAGAGACGATGTATGTCGTGCTCCGGCTCTGGGAATGCCAGATTACGAAAAGTCATTTTCACTCTATTGCTGTGAGAGAGAGGGATGTGCTTTGTCAGTCTTGGCACAGACCCACGGAAATGCCCGTAGACCAGTTGCATATTTTTCGGCTACATTAGATCCAGTAGCCGCAGCGTTGCCCGGATGTCTCAAATCCGTTGCTGCAACGGGTGTCAGCATTGAAAGGAGCGAGAGTATTGTGATGGGACATCCAGTAGTGGTGTATGTACCACATTCAGTTGAATTGCTAATGACCAGGACGAAGACGCAGCATCTGACCAATAGTAGGCTCACGCGCTACGAGCAAGTTATACTTGCCGCAGAGAACGTGACTCTCAGGAGATGCTCTGTCTTGAATCCTGCTACTTTGATGCCATTACCCACTGTAATAGAAGGCGAAGGATGTGAAGACCACGATTGCCTTGATGTGACTGAACTATGCACGAAACCCAGACCAGATATTGTGGATGAGCCGTTGTCTGACCCCGATGAAATTTACTTTGTAGATGGCTCATGTTTAAGAGACGATACTGGTCGGTTGAGAGCAGCTTATGCTGTTTGTACTATTACTGGAGTTGTAGAAGCCGCTTGCCTGGAAGGAGTACATTCCGCACAGGTAGCAGAGATTATTGCCCTAACTCGTGCCTGCATAGCAGGAAATGGAAAGAGAGTCACCATCTACACAGACAGCCAATATGGTTTCGGTGTGGTTCATGATTTCGGGCAGTTGTGGTCTCAGAGGGGTTACATGACCTCCTCTGGTTCGCCCATTCGAAATGGAGAATTTGTGCGGCTGTTGTTAGAAGCATTGCAAGGTCCAGTTGATATCGCAATAGTAAAATGTGTAGCTCATACTAAGAATACAGATTTTGTGTCACAAGGCAACAGATACGCTGATGAAGTCGCACGCTATTGTGCGGAACAAAATTATTCTTTCTCAAAGGTGGAAATAGAAGGTGCAGAAGAAAAGACTGAATTAAGTATGATGTTAGAAACTGTAGACACTTGGGAGGATTTAAGAATAATGCAGGAGAACGCACCTGAAACAGAGAAAAAGGCATGGGAAATAGCAGGTTGTGTGCGAAGTGAAATGGATTTTTGGGTTTCAGCAGATGGGAGAGCTGTGTTACCTGAAGAATTAGCTAATCCCATGGCGAGAGAAATACATGGTCCAGTACATCTAGGAAGGGATGCTATGATGAGAGTGTTTAGGCAAACTTGGTATTGCCCTAAATTTAGAATAGCAGCGGAATCAGTATGTAAGCGATGTGTTACCTGCCAACAGCTGAACGTAGGCAAACGAACACCAGTCACACTGAGTCACATTGGGAGGTCGGGGGGGCCTTTCAATAGAATGCAACTAGATTTCATCGAAATGCCAAGAGTCAATCGCCTTAGGTATGTGTTGGTGATTGTATGCGTATTTTCCAGATGGGTTGAAGCGTACCCTACACGTAGGTGCGATACACTCACAGTGGCTAAATTGTTGCTCAGGGAGTTGATACCGCGCTTCGGGGTGCCTGCCTCTTTGGAATCTGACAGAGGAAAACATTTTAACAGCGAAATAGTGAAGATGTTGTGCTCCACACTGAATATCGATCAAAAGCTGCATTGTAGTTATCGACCAGAAGCTTCAGGAATTGTGGAACAAGTGAATGGCACTTTGAAGAATAGATTGGCTAAAGTAGTGGCATCCACATCCTTGAGTTGGCCAGATGCTCTTCCTTTAGTGCTCATGAGCATGCGCAGCACACCTGATAGGAGGACAGGTCTCTCTCCCCACGAGATCCTGATGGGGAGGGCCATGAGACTTCCTACAGTTCCAACTACTGCTCTATTGAATATTACAGATGATCTGATCTTGGATTATTGTAAAGGACTGTCTGACGCCATCCATTCTGTGTCCCTTCAGGTGCATGCAGTTGAAGTTCCAGCAGCGAGGAACCTGTGTCATGACCTGAACCCAGGGGACTGGGTCTTAGTTAAAAAACACGTCCGGAAGAACTGCCTAGATGTTCGCTGGCGTGAACCCTTTCAGGTAATCCTGATAACGAACACCGCGGTGAAGTGCGGGGGGCTGCCAAATTGGATCCATGCATCCCATACTCGAAGAGTTCCAGCACCTCTAGAAGGATTAGCTCCCATCCCAGACGAAAGCCCGGAAGT
Source organism: Lissotriton helveticus (assembly GCF_964261635.1). NCBI lineage: Eukaryota > Metazoa > Chordata > Amphibia > Caudata > Salamandridae > Lissotriton > Lissotriton helveticus. Next base: position 948,804,184 of record NC_136068.1, read on the forward strand.
GGAAGAAGAGTCGCAAGAAGGGATTGAGGCAGCTGAGGGGGTGTCGGAAGAAGTTGGGAACGCAACGGATTCAGAAGAAGAGCGAAGGCAGGACGGCAGTGAGACAGAAGACGCAACTGAAGGAGAGAGCAGAAGTGAATACGACTCAGACTCAGATCCGTATCAGAGCGACCAAGAACCAAGTGAGAGGACAAGGAATAGGAGAATAAGGCTTGGAGCTGCCACTTGGCCAACAAGGAGAAGAAGGCTAAGTTTGAGGTCGGCCCAGGAAGAAACGCTTACTCCTATATCCGAAGACTCAGATCCAGAAGAAGATATCCAGGATCAAGCCGAGGAGGGTCTTAGAAGATCAAGGAGGGTGCGAGTGCCCAGTAGAAGATACTCTACTCCCGACTGGACCTACCTCGTTGCAGATGTCTGGGAGACACAGAACAGGGAGGATCAGGGAAGTGGAACTGATAAGAACTGACCCGATCATCACAGTGCAAATAAGATTTCTACTGCCAGGAGCGGAGACCGAAAGGTTGCTGACACTCAACATCGTTCATCCTGCTCTCCTGAGTGGAATAGGAAAATTGATTTTAGAGACAGTTGAGTTTCCAGTTTGCTGTTCACGATATCCAATATTGGAGGGAACTCTTCTTCGTTTGGAAATGCTTGAGCGAGTAGTAGAAATGCTAGGAGCGCTTATTGTTGTGGATTAATACCATATTGTGAATGTCTTCAAAGGGGCGCAGAACTGGAAAGGTGAAGAAAGTGATCTTGATTAGAACGGACCCCTTTGTAATCGTGGATGTAGAACTGATAGTACCAGGAGTGGAAATTGAAAAAACGCTAACTCTCAATTTTGTCCGTCCACTTGTCTTGAGCGAAATAAGGAGAATAATTCTAGAAAAAGTTGACTTTCCATGTTGTGGTACGAACTGCCCAGAACCTGAGGGAATGATACTTCGGATGGACATTTATGAAGACGTAGTGTCACTCCTTGAGTCATACATAACTTCAGACGAAAATAAGACTGTTGAAAAGAAATTGTAAAATGTTTGCAAGATAACCTAGCGCCGAGTGGAAGAAGAAAAATGGTAGGGGTTTCATTTTAGTGGATGGAGAAGGGCTAGGGTTGTCTATTTTCTACTGGACTTTGAACTGTTTTGCGGAAACAAATTGTCAAGCTTCCAAGTGTTCAACGAAAGACATTGCAGGAGAGAAAGACTTTGTTTGAAAAGGAGAAGAAGTGAATGCTGGAAGAAAGTCAAGAACTAAACTGTTTGAGAACATGGAGGCTGGCAACCCGAACCGCAGGGCAAAATGTATAGCTGTTACACTTTTAGGGGTAGTGGTTTCTCTTATAATTTTAGTAGTAACTGTTTCATTCCTAGCGGGACACGAAGGGGATGAAACCGCAGTTAAGGAGGATAAGGGAGTATCAACACCGAAAACTACCATTATTAAAGAGAAGGGAAACATCAATGAGAAAGACAAAGCATTGTTAGATGCAGAAATAAAAAGGCTTCACACCGACGAATCACAGGGAAATTACAAGTCAAATGCTTATGCTAAATTGCTTTATGAATATGTTGATGCCATGGAAGTAAAGGATTGTTATGTTTGTATGCAATTACCAGCTTCAGTGGAGGAGGGTATCAGATACCATCATCTTCCGTTGACATATGGAATAACGTGCAGTTTATTGTTGAGCATGTTTTATGGACGAGAAGGATTCGAGTATTATTTCTCGAATTTCGACTCGACATTGCCAGAGGTTCCGAATTTCAAGCATTTGAACAAATGGGACTACTACAAAAGCGAAGACAGATTACACAAATGGTTTATTCCATGGAAAACGTTAGATACTTCACATGCTCGAAGGAATAATCTGACTTGTCAAATATCAGAAGTTGAGAAAAAGTTTATAGCACAGGTAGATACTAGATACAGGAGGCAGAAGATTTTGAAAGCATCAGGACAATGGGAAACAGATTGGACCAAGGAGGAGAGGGCACATCAAAGAAAAGGTAGTATTGGTCCAATTGCTTTGGATAAGGATAAACGGGGAAAACTGTGCATTCACAGGAGTTACTCATATTATGAAAACTTTTATGTAGGTCAAGTCCATTGTGAACATGCCTTTCAATTGGAGTATTACTCTAAGAACTTTATGAAAGGGATGCAAGCAATACCAAATGTATATTTTGTATGTGGAAGATATGCCTATGTGAAGTTACCAGATAATTGGTACGGATCATGCTATCTGGCTGTTGTCTTCCCTAAAATATATCATGTTGAGAATTTAGACACGCCTAAGAAAGAAATATCAACTAGATGGAAGCGAGGGCTGGGTGCAGCAGAAGTAGTTGGAGATGTACTAGGTGCTGCATTCCCTTTCTTAGGATTAATAATGAATGACATCAAAATTAGGAGGTTAGCTACAGTCGTAGATAGGCTATCTGCTAGTACTGCAAGATCATTGATGCTGATAGAAGGTGAGATGCAATCGATTAGGGCAATGGTTCTTCAGAACCGACTTGCTTTAGATGTTCTGTTAGCAAAAGAGGGAGGAGTCTGTAAGGCTTTGAAGGTCCAGGAATGCTGTACTTACATTCCAGACAATTCAAAACCTCTAGAGAAGTATATACAAAATATCACTGCCATACACTACGAAATTGAGGACCTGGCAAAGGTAAATGTGTGGGAAAAAGTAGGTCATGGAATGGGTAAAGTTGGAAGTTGGTTTGCCAACTTAGGAAAGGGTATCGTTTGGTACATATTGAAACCCATCATCATAATTGTGATTTGTGTAATCACTTTGTGGGGATTGGTGCGTTTGTATCAATGTTATAGAGCAAATAGGTTACAGAGAGCTATGAAGAAACAGGAAGAAGAGTTGACAGCGATGCAGGACACTCAATATAAGAGTCTGAAAGCATTAGAGAGTATGAAAAGAGGTGGAACTGCCCTGTCTTCACTTTAAAAGGTTCTACATTTTTTTGTGTCTTGGTGATGATGACCCCTGAAGGTCATCAAAGGGGGGACTGAGAGAGCACAAGTTTGAGAAAAAATGTATAAGTACACCATATTTACAAGCACGTAGTTAGTTTAAACATGTTTTGCACACGAGTGTTTTATATCCAGGAGTGAAATATACAGAGTGTTTTATATTTAGTAGTGAAATGTATAGAATGTTAAGTAGAATGACTATAATTATAACGGTGTGAGATTAATGTAGAAATGTTGGAATACATGTGAAAACCTCATGTTCTCATGTTAAAAGAATCATGTCCGAATTAAATGTAACTTTAAAATCCAGTATAATGTGTAGGCCTTAGGGCAATTCACAGCAAACCTGAACGTGCTGCTAAAATAATGTGAGATAAGGTTGACGTGGTTCTTCCAAATGTACTATTGAACTTAGGGTTAAAAGTATATGCTTTATAGATGTGTTATTTTAGAAACGTATGCTAGTTAAGAATGTTTGCTGTTTAAATCAAGTTAACGTTTTAAGAGTGCAGGGACCTGCTGCATGTAAATCAAGTAGGCCAGAGGAGATAATGTCATGTCGTGTAAATCGTCATGTGCTCGTTAGAGAAGAGGTCGCGAGGTGTCCAGCACCGAGCTTTGAGAGTGTTTTATGACTAAAGATATGGTGGAGTCTGGAATTTGAGGCCCACTGCAGGATGAGCTGTATGCAGGTGCGAGGGTCCTAATCAGCTCGAATGAAAGGGACTTTGTTCAGTGGCGCCTTGCGCAGGCCTGTAGGAGTTTCCAGGAATTTCAGGGGGTATCAGCGCACTGAAGAAGAAGCCTGGGAACCAAGGTCAACTATAACGAGGGTCTTCAAGAGTACCATCATGGAGTTTGCCGCGCAAAGATGTACCACGTGAGGGGCGTCCCAAGGGGCGTTTCTATTGGAAATGTGATTTGGTATTAGGGAAAGAGACCTGGGAGGAGAGCAGAGCAGATGATTTTGGGAGCCTAAGGAAACGGATGGGTAGGCAGATAGGCTGATCAGGAGAGACCCATTATCAGAGAAGAGACAAAGAGAAGTGCGTGATCTTCTTAGGAAGTCACCACGGCTGACACCTAGAGGGTTAAGATCTTGCTAAGTAGGGAAGTCACTTAGTATAGTGTAGGGACAGACTAACCTTAATTTTCTTTTCTGTAATGACTTTGAGATTGCAACTTATATCTATTTTGGCAACCCTTATGGTCTTTGAGCTTGTACTTATTATCTTGTTCTTCAGACTTAGATTGTTCAAGAAGTTCATGTTCATAGTGATACCGATTTACCTTTTGAATCTCATTTTGAGAAGTTTGTATCTTCAGTTATCTTTGACTTTATATTAAATCTTTAAAACTTAAATTTGGTCAGTGGTCATTTAGAGTGGTGTAAGTTCTTAAATTGATTGACTTATTGCGAGATTACCTTTTACTCCAAGACAGGTACCAACGATTCAGTCGACATAGTTTGGGATTTGGTAAGATAATTAGTAACCAGTAATCCCGCGTTAGCACCAGTCCTGTATTGCAAGTATGTTGGATGCTGAGGCGCCTTTTAGAAAGATTTTGAGAGTGAGGAGGGTGTAAGTCTAAGTAAGGCATTAACGGGAGAAATTATAAGGTTAGAAGGTTAGGGGGTGCGAGGGGTGCAATTGTGAGGGTAGATAATATTCTACAAAAAACAATACTCTTTGGGTCATTAATGTATTAAACCATAGACCATACCATTGGCAAACGCGTATTCGGTCAAATTCTAGCATTACCATTTGCAGAAACAGGTATTGTCATATTTTTACAGTTTTCTCCCAATTTACTAGTCATAGCCACCTACACATGAGATATCAGGTGGGTGCACGACTGTAAGTAATGTTATTGACTGACTCAGAGTTCAGTGCTGCTACTAGCACATTACTGTGCCAGCTCCGTCACTACCCTATTATACTTTTCCCTTAAAATATTCAGTAGTCTGTTGCACACTTGTCACTCCCTGACGACCGGTACTGGTAGCTTCCAATCCCATTCCGGGATAGGAGAGGGGTGTATGTGTTTGTGAGAATGCATACATACGTGTGTGTGTGTGTGTGTCTCTTTGATGGTATCTTCTTGATCTATAAAGCATGAAAAATTACTTCAATAAGCAGTAGAGCAGTTTACTGAGAACATTTATATGCCACCAGTATCATCACCAGCTTGTGGTGCTGTACACCGAATTGAATTTTGCACATGGCTCAGCTTGAAAACACATTATGAAAACAAGATTACTTTAGGGAATTGAGCCATGCTCAAGCTTCTCCAACAAGTAGCTCAAGGGCCACTGGTAGCTCTTCAATTACCTGCAAGTAGCTCTCCTTTGTGCAGCCCGGTGAACTAAATTAAAAGATGTTGCTTGTTTCCATTAATATATGAATATCAAATTGACAAACTGATATTTGAACAACATTTTTTGAATTTACATAACATATTTAAAGCTGGTATTTAAGAGTTATAAACATCAAACAGTGTTGAGGAGACTTTAACTTATATTATTAACTTGGCACTATGGGGGACTGTGGCTATGACTGTTATGTATTACCAATGTAGAGGCATTCCACATTGACAAAGCATTTTAACATAACTGCTGGCAACCGTGTCAGATGCACAGAAGTAATCACTGCTAGTAATAATGCAGACAGTTACTACTGATGTAATCTTGTCTGATGTGGTTACAACTACAGCTCTAATGTTAGTAGCTCAAGAGGATTCTCATTGAGCATAAGTAGCTCTTATTACATAAAAAGTTGGAGACCCCTAGGCCATAGCAACATGTCTGTGTGCATGGAAAAGATTACACTTGGTACAGTGTGTTCTTATTTTATATATTTGTTTACATTATACACATTTACAATTTAGGGGTGCAAGATGCAGTCAATTGCCCAAAGTTTGATGTCATGTATTGAAATTGGAATTAGAACCCAAGTGTTTTGGTACCAGAGTCAAACTGAGTATTTTTCAATACAGTACTAACAAAAATGTTTCTGAACTGGGAGATGGGACGCTAAACCTGTTGGTAAATCATCTGGCACATGCATCAAGCCATGCTTTTGCGAGTCCTTAATTGCGATTATTAAGGAATCGCAATTAAGGACTCGCAAAAGCCTATGCATATAGGAATCGCTATTAAAATAGCAATTCCTAAACATTCCTTAATTGAGACTCACAAATTGCTAGTCGCAATTAAGGAATGGCTTCCCATTCAGTCCTATGGCCTAAAGGCTCATAGGATTGAATGGGAAATTGCATGCGCAATTTGCGAGTACCAATAGGTACTCTCAAATTACGCATGCAATTTCATGGGTGCCAGGGTGACAAAAGGACACCCTGTTGCAACCCTGAAATTTTGGTGTGCACCCATGTTGGGGTCACACATGCCCTAAGGGCATGTGTGTGTGTAACCTGAAACTTCGAAAAATGCACTTTAGTGCATTTTTCAAAGTTTTTGCAAATTAGAGAACAGTTTATTTCTCTGTAATTTGCGACCCCAAATAGTGAAATCGCTATTTCAAAATGCTTCTTGCATTGCATTTAAAGTATCATAAATTGCGATTCCTTAAATGCAATCGCAATTTAGGAAATTGCAAGAAATTGGGATTACCTAAATTATGCATCCCAAACACTTACATGCATCGCAAAAAGCCATTTTGCGATCGCAAACGGTCGATTTGTGCAAATGGCACTGTTTGCGATCGCAAAAACCTTTGATGCATGTGCCCCCATGTCTTTAGCGACAGAAAATATGTCTTAAAACTCTCAGAAGAAAGGATTTAACATAAACGAATGATAATACATACACTTTTGGCAAATATAGGTCTCAAACTCAGAGCTGTCTTTCTAAAGATGTACGACTGGGAAGTATGAACAGATATAAAAAAGAAGTCTGACCACCGTTCATCTCTGCTTTATAAAATATAGCCACACACGAGAAATATTGTGTATTTTAGTCTGCTCAATTGGGCCAAGCGACCCCTCCAAAACAGACCAGCTTTGAGAATACAAGGAGGTCTCAAAGGGGCATATTAACAAGCGCCATATTGCCGCTTTTCTGGCTTTAAAAGCCAGAAAAGCGGCGAAAGTGTCATCGCCCAATCAACAATGCGGTGCTAACATGTGTTAGCGCATGTTAGCAGCCGTTCTCCACAGCCTAGCTTCACATCTCTAATGAGATGCAAAGAAGGCGTTCCCAAAGAAAACAACAGAGAAAAAGTCAGAAATCGCACTTCGCGGTATTTACAAGCCGTGCCCTGACACCCATAGCATTATTAAAAGCTGCTCTAACTGCGGTTTAATGCCGGTATATAACGTTTGATAAATTTCAGAATTGTTTATCTGTTCAATGGGAGGTGGATTGAATGGCTGAGTCCACATCTCCCTATTAAAAACATTTCCTTTAGCGCCGTCCTGTTGTCGCTGGTTTTCGTACGGTAATGTGGAATATCGCCGTCAATCGCAGGATTTCACATGCCTGTTAGCCAAGCGTTGTAAATATGCCGCTAACACTGCGATGTGAACCGGCGATAGACGGGGATAGTTACAAATGCGATAAACGCGTTCAGTTATTATTATAGCCTTTTGTTGTTGATATGCCTCTTGGTGTTTTCCATGTTCTCCCATTCCCCAATACCAAAAATATTTGATGTTGTGTGTGTGAACCTTTAAGTATATGAGCGAAAGATAAACAAATCAAACCGTCTCCTTTCGAGTAGAACCAGTGAGAGGCATACTTTTAAATTCCAAAGCCCTTTCTGCAGCAGTTCACCGCTGAGGCATCACCAAGATCCTACTGTGTGTTTCCTTGTTCTGCTGTATGCGGGATTCGAAAAAGGAACTTCTCAAAATAACACTTCAAAGTCTCAAGTTGACATGCGCTTGTGCCTCAAGTTCTACTGATCAAAGGTAAAGCCCAACACAGAGCCTACCATCCAATATCCTTAAACCTCTTGACCTGGTTGGCAACCTGGATGCACACCTGAAGAAGGGTTGACACTCCCTCCAAATGAAAAGCCTTTTGGACGTTGAGGAATATTAACAGTATGTTGCTAGCAGAATTGCATATAGTCTATTCTCTGCGTGCCTCAAAAGATTCTCTACTTAAAAAATATGAGACTGTAAGTGCTGTGTAAATAATGAATGGATATTTAAGTGTAATAAAATGGTATGCTGAAAAGAAACACTTTGCATATCTTGTGAATCTAAGAGGCCAGTTGAAGTTGGAGGACAGCCAGGTTAAATCAGGAATATATATAGCACGGGCGGATGCCCGAAACGCGTCAGATTTAGTGGCTCTATCTGAATAAAATCTTTGTGCCAAAGAAATACGCTGAATTTGCGTGGTCTCTGCATTCGCGGTTGCGGTGATGTGGGAGACTGCATTTGGTTTCATATATGCTCCCAAGGTTACGACCGAAACGCGTCTGTTTGCTGGTTGCTGTGTTTGTCTCGTAATAAACAGATTCAAACGGCCCCCGCGAGTGCTTTATTCCTGTGGATGACCATCTGCTTGGGAGTGGAGAGCGGTAATAGATATGCAAGTGCACCCTCGCAAAGTCAGCACCCGCCTGTGAGTGCCGCGCATAAGGTGTGTGGTGAGCGGCAATTGATTTGGATGCGGCACCGTCCCGACGTATTTCAGTCTGATCGAGGGACTATCGGTGTTTGAAAATACACGAAGAGCCGAAGTATACTCCACTACGGCAAGTCCCGGTAAGACGCCGGCTGGCGTGTTTACTTATTTATCGAAGTGACTGCTACATCGGTGCAAGGCGAGGAGGTGAAGAAACAAATTATTAGTTACTGACAGCAAACTATTTTGGAAATATAGCATGTTATGTGAAACGGAGCGTCACGAAGCGGCAACTAATATTTTCAAGGGGAGAGACAAAAGAGACACAGTGCAAAGACCGTCAGGAGGCCAGAATCATAACAGTGTGACCACCAAATGTAATACGCTTGAACGGCTGTACAAGCGTGAAATTAGAAAGTGGTGGGAGGGCACCTCGCTTCAGAACTACATAGAGGTGAACAGGGTTCCAAGAGGTTTGCGAATCTACACTGTCCCAGCCTACGAATCACCTGACCCATTGCTATTGGAGGCGTGGGCTGAACACACGGCATCTGCATGCCAAGGAAGTTTACTGCTACTCACGAAATTCGCATGGAGCGATCGTGAAAAGGCACTTGAAGACATCAAGTCTCTGGAAGAAGAGTTATTGAAGGAAGAGGATCAGGTGAAAATCATAGAATACAAAGAATTGATGAAAAAACGCCTGAAAATATATGAGGAGAAAATCAAGGCACGAAAACAGAGTAAATTCGACCGGGACGAGGAGGATTACGCCCAAGGAAGGATTCTAACCTTCGCTAAAAAATACGACGCACCTCGGAAAGAACTGCTCAAGAAAAAAACAATAGGTGCACAAGCAGGAGCGGCTGAGACTCCGGCAACTTCAGAGTCAGAAGTTACCGAAAATGAATCCTCTGGAGATGAGGGCAGAGGACGTTTGAGATCTGGTCAGGTCCTTACTCCTTTTCACGAGGAGTTCAAACTAATCCGTCAGTCTCGGCAAAGCGGGGGGGCAGGCAAGCCACCCGAGAAGTCCGTACGAGGAAAACAAGGAGGGGGCAAAGGAGCCGTGGGGGCCAACATTTCGCCACCCGTCACCAGAAGCAAGAGAAATTACAACAGGAAGCGGCAATGATGGAGGAAAATCTTACCATCATCAATCTGACAGATAAGAAATTAACGGAGACTGAAGAATCAGTACTCAAATTGGGACTAAACTTCTGCCCTCAACACAATATGGAATTTACACAAACACGGATCGACCTCTTTAAATTCGGTAGAAAACTTAAACTACATAAATTCTTCAAAACCAAGGTACAATCAGGGGTACAAAGGAAGAGAAATACCATGATTTCCGAAATGGATCCGTTGGCTGGCAGAGACTTGAATGCTATTATGGTGTTGGAAGATCTGAGAAATGATGACCAAGGAGTCACCTTGACTTCCATCAATAGATCTCAACAATTGGCAATCACGGGTATTGAACAAATTGGAGAACGAACATTGTTCAAACCCGTTTCACAATTCAATCCCCAACTAGCCAACGATGCTATAGATGTCTTCTCTGAAGCCGTGATAAAAGATCTGACACGGTTCAGGGGGAGACAAAAACATATGAAGGCGGATAATAACAACTTGTCGAAAGAACAACAGGCTGCACTACAAAATCTGAGTCTAGATAAAGGGATCATTTTTAAGCCCTCAGATAAGGGCGGGAATATCGTCCTGCAGAGCAAAGGGAGTTACAACCAGGAAGCTCTTAGACAATTAACTGATAAGGAGACATATCAAGCCATAACCAACAAGGAGTACTCGTCAAGTATAGATGAGTACCATCGGTTGATAACTAAATGGCATGCCAAAGGCTTACTCGAGATAGACGAGTTCTTGTTTCTCAGACGTTTAAATCCGACCATCCCTACTTTTTATCACCTTCCCAAGGTGCACAAGAGTGAAGAATCACCCCCGGGAAGACCTATTGTAGCATCACAAGGGAGCCTCACGGAACATTTGTTGATCTATGTTGACTTCTTTTTGTTACCCTTTGTACAAACATTGAAATCTTTCATACGGGACACTACAGACTTTTTGGAGAAATTGTCACTGTTGAAATGGCAGCAAGGCTACACGATTTTGGTATTAGACATCAAAAGTCTCTATACTTCGATTAAACATGACGATGGCCTGGAAGCCATGAGACATTTTTTGGACCAACGTTCTTTGAAATTCACTCTACACAGTACTATGATATTAGAGTTTGCTCATTTTTGCCTATCTAATAACATCTTTCTTTTTCAGTCACAGTTATACAAACAATTGTCGGGCACGGCAATGGGCACCTGCTTCGCCCCCAGCTACGCGAACTTGTTCATTGGCTGGTGGGAGGAGCAGGTGGCCTGGGGGGCTAGCAACGCGTCCTGGTCTGAGAAAGTGATAAGTTGGCATCGTTTTATTGACGACTTATTTACCATTTGGAATGGCACCCCTGAATCAGCTAGGGAATACATTGAGATTCTCAATCAGAATAAGGTCAATCTTGAATTTTCAGGAGAAGTGAGCGAGACATCTGTGAATTATCTTGATGTGAATATCTACATTGAGGGCGGAGAACTCAAGAGTAGGTTATTCCGTAAGGCGACTGCCGGTAACTCTGTACTTGTACTCTGTGTTTGGCCTATTAAAGATGCTGCGGAGGTTTTTACCTCTGCTGTCTGAGGAACACAGGAAGCTGACCGTCCAGGCTCTGATCGGCTCTAGGTTAGATTATTCTAACGTTCTTTACCTGGGCCTACCAGAGTACTTGCTGCAGCGGCTTCAAGTCACGCAGAATGCGGCAGCCAGGGCCATCTTTGGTCTAAATAGACGAGCCAGCGCTTCGGGTCTATTGTTGACGTTGCACTGGCTACCCATCCGCAAACGGATTGCCTTTAAGGCAATGACTTTGGCCTATAAGGCTCTCCATGCGGTGGGAGCCAAGTACCTCCAAAAGAGACTTGCCTTTTACCATCCGGCTCGCTCGTTGAGGTCAGAATCTTTATTCCTGGCGGCTGTTCCGCGAGTGAAGAAGGCGCGTCTGGGTGGCCGCTCCTTTGGTTTGCTGGCACCACAGATGTGGAATTCGCTTCCGCTCTCACTTCGGGGAGCCACTAGTCTTCTTGCTTTTAGGAGAGGTCTTAAAACTTGGTTGTTCTCCCAGTAGGCCTCTCAGTCCCCCTTTTTACTGTGTTTGTTCTTGTTTTCTGATTTTACCATGTTATGTTATGGTGATGTAGTTCTCCTTACCTAAAGCGCCGGGACACTCTTTTTGAGTAACCGTTGCGCTATACAAAAAAATAAATAACATAACATAACATAACATAACAGCAGTCATCCTTCCAATCTTATCCAGAGTATCCCCTATGGGGAACTCTTGAGGATTAAAAGAAATTGTACTGATGACAAGGAATTTCAAATAGCAGCCACACAAAGTTTAGAACGCTTTAAAATCAGGGGGTACAGCTCAGGCATACTATCGAATGCCTATGAAAGAGCCAATACCATAAAGCGGGAGAACCTGTTCAAGAAGAAGGGCATAAAAATCAATCAGAGTTCTGGGAACAGGTTCCGATTTATTACCACCTATTCTAGAAATGCCTCTTTTCTCAAAAAAACTTTGAAGAAAAGTTGGCATATTCTACAGACTGATGAGTGTTTGGCAGCAGATCTTCCATCCAATCCTTTAATCACGTTCAGGAAGTCAAGATCTATAAAAAATGAGATGGTCCAAAGCTATCAGACAGATATCCCCAAATCTCCATTTGGTGGGATGCAAGGTTTCTTCCCTTGCGGGAAATGCAAGGCCTGCAAATCTAGCAAAAGGGTGCTGTCCTATGACATTCCGAAGGTAGGCTTGCGGAGAAAGATCAACAAGTTCCTCACCTGCACCACACCTTACAGTGTTTACTGCCTCTCTTGTCCCTGCGGCCTACGATATGTAGGGAGTACTGTTCACCCCATGAAAATAAGGATATTGGAACATATGAGAGCGATCGCAAATGTGGATGAGACATATCCTGTTGCACGTCATTTTAATCAAGTTCACCAACGCAACAGGGATCTTCTTAGCTACTTTGGCCTAGATTATGTTCCCAATAATCCCAGAGGGGGGATAGACTCATCAAGCTTCGCAGATTACAGTCTAGGTACATCATTGATTTACAAACAAAGATGCCTGGGGGACTCAATATGCATGAAGAACTTGCAGTACACTTAGGGAAATAATTTTCTGTCTGTATACAATGCAATTATTCTCTGTCCGCATTGAATGTAAATGTCTTCAGACCGAAATTAATTTTGTCTCTACATTGCTATTAGAACTATATCTGTTGATTATGTGATTAGACCTATGCACAGTTAGTTCTAGATTGGCCATTTGCTTTCCCTAGATTATTTATGTATACGCTCTATTATATGTTGTGATTGTGGTTGTCTGGAATATTTTCTGCTCTTGAGGTTATGCCCATCTGTGGGCTTGATTGATGGGATCACGATTTGGTGATTCATAGTGTTGGATTTGTAGTTGCTTCTTATTTTTTGAGCTCTACATGTTGATCCTTCGATAAACAACACTAGTCAGAGGCATGCCAAGATGGCGCTCATGTTTTTCCTCTTTATTGGAGCATTAATTGTCCTATGTCGATTTCCACACACACTGTTTAAATTTTGATTTGTGTGATGCTTCGGTAAACATAGACGAAGGTTATGACCGAAACGCTTCTGTTTGCTGGTTGCTGTGTTTGTCTCGTAATAAACAGATTCAAACGGCCCCCGAGAGTGCTTTATTCCTGTGGATGACCATCTGCTTGGGAGTGGAGAGCGGTAATAGATATGCGAGTGCACCCTCGCAAAGTCAGCACCCGCCTAAGAGTGCCACGCATAAGGTGTGTGGTGAGCGGCAATATATATATATATATATATATATATATATTCTGGAAAATCGCCACAACACAGACTGCCGCTGCCCAAGTCCAAAATGACGAAGAGTGAACCCGTTAATTGCTGGTGCAAAAAGGTGCTTTTATTGAATAGATGCCAGCGCGCCCGCCATGACGCGTTTCGTCTCCAGAGGAGGCTTGATCACATGACAAACTGCAAGACCAGAAGCAGACTATTTAAAGTGACAGTGCAAAGCAGCAGGCAATAGGCATGGAAAAGATACTGTGCAAATTCATGTTGATTGGACCAATACATAGGTAGATAAATATTTTATCACTTTGTAAAATAACCTGTATAGCAATAAACTCAATAAAAAGTTTAAAATTAATTGCATAGCAGTTAATCACAGGTAGTGGCGCTTTGGCATGATTTCCTATACCAACCCTAGTGGTTGACATCCTAAAATAGAAAACTAATCTAATCAGCCCTTACATTGTATTTTGTAGGGTCAAACAAATACGCCATGGTCCCTCTGTTGTTTTGCCAATAGATTGCTATCATGGTTCGCAACTTAGAATTTTAGAAAATATATCCATGCCAACTTTTTCTGGTACAATTTTTTAACTGAGTTAACTTCAAACACATAAAGCCCAAGTGGGCCATTCAAATAGAAAAAATGTCTGCTCGAAGGATTAAAGTGCGAAAAGTGATGTGCAAAGTGCAATAATAAAGTGCAAAAAGTGAAAGACAAAACAGATCATATTAAAAAATTACAAATTAATGTACACATTACTTGATACAAATACAGCCACATATTATTAAAATCCGCTAAAACCAGTCAGATCAAATCCCTATCCGGACAGGCTAAAGTTAAATTCCTCAGAATCCTAAATGCAGGTATACAGATCTTCCCTGTCATTCAATCCATTTGGATTCTTTGTGTTCAGATCCAATATATATCTAGTCTCAAGGAGACGGAGTTTGGCCTCACGATCCCCTCCTCTCCTTGATACTTCTACTGTGTCTATGACAAAATACTGGAGCTGATCAGGACTGCCTAGATGTTTGGCTTCAAAGTGCCTGGCAACTGGATAGGTTTGGTCGTGTCCCACAATAGCCCATATGTGTTGGAGTATACGCTTATGGGCGGGCAGTCGGGTGCTGCACACATATTTTAGCCCACATGGGCACTCCAACACATATATGGCGTATTCTGTTCTACAGGTCAACCTCTTGGTGATAGCAATAGGTTCCTGCCTAAAAGGACTGCTGTAATGTGTCCTGTTACTGCCATAACGACAGGCCTTGCATTGGGGGCATGTTTTGAAACCCTTGCTAAGTAACAACCATGTGGTAGAAAGTTTAGGCTCTAAGGTGTTTCTAACTAGCGCCTTAGCCGTAGAGGGTGATTTACGAAAAGTGGGCAAAGGCTTGTTCTTCACTCTGTGTCCAATAATTGGATCACTTTGGACCAGATTCCAATTTTTGTATTTGATCTTCCTTAATTCTCCATGCTGACGATTGTAAGTCAGTATAACACGAGAAGGTACTTCAGGAACCTTGTCCACCAGTTGATCAACCCTTACATTTGCCCTATCCTTCGGAACCATAGCCTGCTGTCTAGTAATAGACCTGGTTCGTTGAATAGCTTTGAGTTGGCTTGTGTTCGAATAGCCTCTGGCTAAAAAACGTAGTCTACTAGCCTCTTGCGCAGCCGCGCATTCAGCCTCCGTGCTGCAAATTCTTTTGATCCGAAGCATTTACCCAAAGGGAATGCTCCGGATCAAATGTGCCGGGTGATGGCTGCTGGCATGTAATACTGTATTGCCAGCACTAGGTTTCCTGTACAACCTGGTTGCTAAGCTGTCATTTTCAACAAATACCTCTACATCTAAAAAACACAAAGAACTTGAACTGATATTAGAGGCAAAATTCAAATTGATGTTGTTTTTGTTGATTACCTCCACAAAAGCCTTGGCACTTTCAAAGGTGCCCCTCCAAACAAGGAACAAATCATCTATATAACGCAGGTACAGTAAAATATTGTTGGTAGTAATTTCCTGGTGTTGGCCAAAGAGGACCTGCTCCTCCCACTGCCTCTCGTGTAAGCACACGTAGCTGGGGGAGAAACAGGCCCCCATCGCCACACCTCTGACCTGCTGGTAGATGGCCCCATTAAAGATGAAGAAATTATGCTCCAAGCACATTCTGGTCATGTCCAGTAGCATTTTGTTGTGAGCCTCTGAACTGGGGGGGCACTTATTGAGATAAAATTCCAAGGCCTTCAGTCCGTCACAGTGTCCTATGGAGGTGTATAGAGCCGACACATCAAGAGTCATCAATAGCATGTTCAGGCCCCAGCAGAAGCGCTCTATCTTGTTCAGGAAATCGAAAGAATCTTTTACATAGGAGTCCAGGGACTTGACATAATCCTGAAGAAAGAAGTCAATATATTTTGACACATTTTCCATAGAACTGTCAATCGCAGAGATGATGGGCCGAACAGGTGGTATGTCAGCCCCCTTGTGGATTTTGGGAATTAAGTAAAAGGACGGGATCACTGGATGTTCCTTTTTAAAATGACGGAATTCATCTTCCGATAAAAGGCCCGCACTACTCCATGCTTGTAGTTTCTGACATTGATCCACCCATGTTGTTTTGACAATTTGGATGTTGTTTCTACGATAGCATGTAGAATCTCCTAAATGGACTTCTGCCTCTGTTAGGTACATCTTCCGGGGCCACAAGACTACATTTCCGCCCTTATCAGCCTGCTTCACGCTTATATCATGGTTGGTTACTAGCTTGCTGATGAGTTGTTTATAACATCTGTTTTGTTTGCTAATACAAAACTTTTTGTTGATGGCGGTATACAATTTCTTGACATCTTGTACTACTATTTCCTGGAAGGTGTCCAGATTGTCATGTACCATGATTGGCTGAAATATAGATTTGGGTTTAAAGGGTGTGATATGTTGACTACTAGAGGCATGGACAGTGTTGGTCCCAATTCGACCGGACACGTATTCAATTTTAACTTACGGGTGAATCTGTAAATGTCCATCCTTGTATCTGCATAGTTCATATTGCAGGGCAGGCAATATGATAGCCCCAAGCCAATATATATATATATATATATATATATATATATATATATATTCACTGAAAAAAACATAGGTTTCACATTTGTTATAGTTAGGAAATAGCATTTAAAAAACCTTTGAAATTAACTGAAAAACCATAGGTTTCACACCAGTTATAGTTAGCTGAACATTTTACTCATATAAAACCATTGAAATTCCCACGTTATAGTTAGTTGGACTCACTATAACTCGCGCGCCCGCAATCCACTGCTGATGATGTCACATATTACATCATTCATGACATGGTCAGTGACATCACTGATGACATCACTGATGACATCTCAAATGACATCACTGATGACATCACTGATTACATCTCAAATGACATCACTGAGGACATCACTGATGACATTATCCAGTGATTGTGTGTTTCTGTAAAGTTTAAATCTGTTTACATATTCTAGAACTGGTGTGAAACCTATGTTTTTTTCAGTGAATTTCAAAGGTTTTTTAAATGCTAATTCCTAACTATAACAAATGTGAAACCTATGGTTTTTTCAGTGAATTTCAAAGGTTTTTTAAGTGATAATTCCTAACTATAAAGATTGTGAAACCTCTGATTTTTTCAGTGAATTTCAAAGGTTTTTTAAAAGCAAATTACTTTGTATATTGAGTTTGTAACCTACGATTTTTAGTGTTTTTTTTATTAGCTGTTTTTTATAACTATTAATTATTATTATTTAAAAAAATGATTTGTTCATGTGCCTAAGATCACACTGTGACTGAAGCTTGATTCACCCATCACTGTCATCTTAGGCACAGTCACACATACTGTTGGCAGAGACAGACATGGTACATTATATCTAACATTCTGATCATGTGCCTAAGATCACACTGTGACTGAAGCTTGATTCACCCATCACTGTCATCTTAGGCACAGTCACACATACTGTTTGCAGAGACAGACACTGTACATTATATCTAACATTTTGATCATGTGCCTAAGATCACACTGTGACTGAAGCTTGATTCACCCATCACTGTGATCTTACGCAGAGTCACACATACTGTTGGCAGAGACAGACATGGTACATTATATCTAACATTCTGATCATGTGCCTAAGATCACACTGTGACTGAAGCTTGATTCACCCATCACTGTCATCTTAGGCACAGTCACACATACTGTTGGAAGAGACAGACACAGCACATTATATCTAACATTCTGAGCATGTGCCTAAGATCACACTGTGACTGAAGCTTGATTCACCCATCACTGTCATCTTAGGGACAGTCACACATACTGTTGGCAGAGACAGACACGGTACATTATATCTAAAATTCTGAGCATGTGCCTAAGATCACACTGTGACTGAAGCTTGATTCACCCATCACTGTGATCTTAGGCAGAGTCACACATACTGTTGGCAGAGACAGACATGGTACATTATATCTAAAATTCTGATCATGTGCCTAAGATCACACTGTGAGTGAAGCTTGACATCAACTAAGCAAACCTTTTACCGGAAAACATTTTCTATAGTAAATTGTTTTTCACACAAAGCACTGCCCCTTTAAATGACCACTACAAACCAAAGCAGAAACCTAACTCATTTGCAAAATACTTTTCCAATATGCAGTATACAATTTTTAAACAGCATTACAAAAAAACATAACACACAATGCAAGTATAAAGAAGCACAATATGCTTCTTAATCTACCCTATACTGCATACAGCAGTGTATCTTCATTAAATGAATCATATATCAGATAACACACAGGCACAGAGTAAAGTTAGACACAAGCAAAGAATACTCTTTAACCTCATTGACACAAAGTGTTACAAGGCATAGGTGATATTATTGAAAAATTTGAAAATGTTTTCGCTTATTTCAAACAGAAAGGCAGTGTGATACTTCACCAAAATTTAAAAAGCAGACTTTTTTCCAGAAAATATTTCCATACTAAATCGTTTTTAACACAAAGCACAGCTCATTTAAATGACCACTACAGAAACAAAGCAGAAATCTAACTCCTTTTCAAAATACATTTCCAATATGCATCATTCTATTTTTAAACAACATTACAAAAAAATGACACAAAATACAAGAATAAAGAAGCACAATATGCTTCTAAATCTTCCCCATAGTGCATACAGCTCTCTATCTTTTTTAAAAGAATCATTACTCACCTTTAAAAATGCTTTGGAAGATATACAACAGTGTCAGTCACACTCAACAGATATTCTTAAGCAGAATCTCTGAATAATGCTTCTTTCACTTGAGCCTCAGAATAATGGCACATAATCTTTCTCATTTCAGACCCATATTCTTGTACCTAACCAATCAAAATTGTTCCCACACAAATTCAAAACCAAACTGCACATTTTAATTGGTTGTACATTTCAAGACTTTGAAACTCACATAACATTCACTCATCCCCCCAGTGCTCATTCACCCTGTAACCATGGTAACTCCCTCCTAACCCAGCACACAGTTCACAAGTTCATCATACTATGTTGCAAAAGAATCCATCAAGGGTGTTTGACCTCTCAATCTACTAGCTAATCAAGTGCAATGTTTCTTTAAATGACTTTTTCTCAACCACTGAAATAACATTTTACAAAAATAAAAGCACGCACCCTAATTTTCAGTGGAGATTTGTAAGAAAGCACCAATCATTTCTGGTTTTTCAAGTGCACTGATTCTCAAGCACTTTTTTTCATAATCAAACTGCCATTTCATTTCCACAACTCATCTGACTAGAAGCACATCTACCTTCAAAATGCCAAAAGTCTGGTTTGTGGGTCATAGCTATGTCCACTGGAGTCAAAAATACACAGCTAACAGAGGTATTTACAACCTTGATTTACCAAATGTGGGCATTTAATGGATTGGACAGAGAGGATTGAGAAGTCACCAATTAATACCATTGGAAAAATCCTTTATGCATTTACCGCACCCTGACCTTATAATTGTGCATTGTGGTGGAAATGACCTAGGCACTTTGACTGGGGTAGATCTGGAAATGCTTTTAAAGGACATCTTTGGGCAATTGATGTCACTTTTTCCAAAAACTGCCTTGGTATTTTCTAATATATGCCAAAGGCAAAAATGGAACTGGTCCAACCAATTTTGTCCACAGATTGAGAAAGCAAGGAAACATGTGAATAAATCTGTTTCTGCTTTCCTCAGAGACTATGGTATGGGTTCCATTTACCACAACAACTTGCGTTACAACATGCAAGGCATCTATAGGAGAGATGGTGTGCATTTTACAGATGAGGGGAATATAGTTTTCCTCTTGAATATAAGACTCTGCATTGGTACCTACTTGTAGGTACAAAAAAACCCACATAACACAACAGCTCTTTTCAGAGCTAACTTACCTCTAAACACTCTACATTATTTTTTTACTCTGTTTTTTTACACTGTTTTTCCCTGTGGTGCGCTCAGGGTGCGCGTACCGGAGAGCTTATCCGGGAACGCACCCAACGCTTACCCCGCAATTTTTTTTTTTTAAATAGTTTTTGGGCCCTTCAGGGTCCTTCTAAGCCTCCCTCAAAAAACCTAGGGGGTCAGGAGGTGTCTACCCTGCCCACTTTTAATCATTTTCCCCTTTTTTTTTTACCTCAGGTGTCTCAATTTTCCCGAGACACAAGATGGCGGACTGTTCAAATGCTGTACTTTGAATTACACAGTACTAACTCTTCTACTTTCAAAAAGGTGAGTTGTTAATTTGAAAGGGGAACTATGTTGTACACTTTTAGATAATTTGGAAAATGTTTTCCATTAGTTATTTACAGTCCTTCTGTTATAATTATTGTTTAAGATTGGCTTCATCACATGCAGTGCTTTATATTTCTAGTTCCTGTCTGATACTATACACGTATTACTAAAAACGATAATTGAAAGTGATTACTTTTTTCTGCAATTTACAGCAAGAAATTTGAAATTAAAATGGAGGACAGCAAGGAAATTTCTTTTGAAATTGCAACAACATATCTTGAAAATGAAAATGTCATGGATATTGAAAGCACCATTATCACAAAGAGAAGATGACTTAAAAGATTTTTTGAATCAATCTCTAGATGAAGAATTAATTGAATGTTTGGATGAAATAGAATGCCAACAAACATCAATGAACAATTTTCATGAGGAGATTAAATATATGAATGAAGATGAAATACCAGATGAGGATATGCTACAAGTTCTATTAAATTATGAGAAATCTGAATAATAAATTATTAATTACAAATTACAAATTAGTTGACATATTATTCATTTTTATTTCTAATTTATGAGGTAAAAGCGAAGTGATTGTAGTATAATGAAATACTTATAGTATAGAGTGCAACATTTTTATGTTACATAGTAAGTTTACTCATATTTACTGCCCTTCTCCCACTGTATTTTTACCAATGTATATTTGACATCTCTTCTTCATCTCCTGCCTCCTTTCTCCTGTCTCTGATACACCCTATAACTACCTACTGGCGACCACCAGGTAATATATATATATATGGTGGTCGCCAGTAGGTAGTTATAGTTAGGACCTAGCTACCATAGGAAATTCGCAACATTCTATTGGGAATAACTTTGGCGCCGGTTGAGGAATTTGCGTGTAATTTTCCAAAATTTTGGCCAGCTCCGCTCCGCTCCTTCCCTGAAAGTTTCGTGGAGATTCGTGAAGTGGGGGCTAAGAAAAAAGGGGGGTCCCAAAACGTGTTTTCCCCAGGTTAATTTCCATAGGACGTTCTGACAGGTCTACAGTCCGAACCGCTGAATGGAATTACGCCAAACTTTGCAAAATTGTAGGGACTGGTACGCAGATATGCCTTTGCTATATTTGGTGGAAATTGCTCCAGTGTTTTTTTTGAAAATTAACTTCAAAAACACATATATATCTATAGGCGCGCTCCGAGCGCTCACTGGTACGCGTACCGGGGAGCGCACCCGGCGCGCTACGGGAGTGCGCGAGCGGAAAGCTGATTGGCTGTCGGATGTCTGTCAACATTCTAAACAGTCCGGAGAGTCCGCCATCTTGTGTCTCGGTAGAATCGAGACACAAGAGGTGAAAAAAAAAAGGGGAAATGATTAAAAGGAGGCAGGGTAGACACTCCCTGACCCCCTAGGTTTTCTGAGGGGGGCCTAGAAGGACCCTGAAGGGCAAAAAATGTATTTTTTTTCAATTTTCGGGGGGTAAGCGCTGTGTGCGTTCCCATGTACGCTCACCGGTACGCGCACCCAGAGCATACCACAGGGAAAAAACATTGAAAGAAAATAGTGTAAAATAAGAATTTGGAGTGCTTAGAGGTAGGGTAGCTCTAAAAAGAGCTGTTGTGTTATGTGGGTGATTTAAGTACCTACACGTAGGTATCGATGCAGAGTCTAAAATTCACTTCAATACAATCCCTTCGCTACTACTTCATAAATTAGAAATAAAAATGAATAATATGTCAACTAATTTTGAATTTGTAAATATTAATTTATTGTTCAGAATTTTCATAACTTGTAGCATGTCCTCATCTGGAATTTCCTCTTCAATCATATGGTCAGGAATGTCCTCATTATAAGTGTGCCATGATGATTCTATTGCATCCAAACATTCGATTAATTCTTCGTCAAGAGATTCATCCCAAAAATGATCCATGTCAAGTTGAATTTCAATAAATATCGTTGAAATTTCAAATGAAATTTCGATGGTCTCCTCATTTTGATTCATTTTAATTTCAAATTTCTTGCTGTAAATTGCAGAAAAAAGTAATCACTTTCAATTATCGTTTTTAGTAATACATAATATAAAAGTAGCTTAATCAAGTATTTAGTTCTTTAAAATTAATTGGGCAGTGTATAGTATCAGGCAGGAACTAGAAATATAAAGCACTGCATGTGATGAAGCCTATCTTAATTCATAATTATAACAGAAGAACGGTAAATAACTAACAGAAAACATTTTCCAAATTATCCTAAAGTGTACAACATAGTTCCCCTTACAAATTAACAACTCACCTTTTTGAAAGTAGACGAGTTAGTATTATTTATTTTATATTATTTATATATATATTATATATATATATATTATATAGTATTATATAGTATTATCTCCAAATCCTCCTTCTCTAATACACTTCTTACTTTTATAGTAAATGCTATTTTTAAAGCCATTCTAACAGCCAGAGTGCGAGCTAACTACACAAATATAATGAAAAATGAACCCTTGTTAAAAGACAGATAGCAATGTGTCGTGTGGCGCAAAACAGACAGCACTTTAACTTGTTTTGAACTGAGATTTGTTTTTTATCATTATTGTAAATGTTACAATTTTATTGTACGGGTGCTAAAAAGAAATAGTTTAAAGGTTTGGACAATCAAAAAAAAAAAAAAAAAGAAAGTAGAAGAGTTGGTACTGTGTAATTCAAAGTACAGCAATTGAGCACCCAAAATTCCTCTCAAAAGTACCTCAGACAGGAGTATCACAAAATGGCCGTGTTTTCCTCTCATTTAAGATATATACATAACCAATCAAGCTTCATCACACACAAATTCAAAACTAAAGCAATATTTTGATTGCTTCTAAATTTCAATACTTTCAAATGTGTTTTCCTCATGCAATTTTCCATAGGACATTTAGACACGGCTACAGCCCGAACGGATAAATGGAATTACACCAAAGTTGGCAAAATGATAGGTACTGGTATGTTTTAGGGCCTTTTCTATATTTCTTTCAAATTGGTCCAGTGGTTTTTATGAAAATCAACTTCAAAAAAACATATATACTCCGACACTCACTATCTTTCAGACCTTCTCCTTTACTTTCCTTCCTCTCTCTTCCCTTCCTTCACTCCTTCACACTTTTCCCTTCCCTTACTCCCTTTACTCCACTTCACTTACTCTTTCTCTTACTCCCTCTGTCCTCTTAGTTCTACACTCCCCTTCCCTCATTCTCTCTCTGTTAGCCTCATTCTCTCCGTCCTCTTAGTCTCTCACTCCTCTTCTATCACGTTCACTCCCTATAACACTGCCTTACTCCCATACTCACCTTCTTACAGACTTTCTCCTTTACTTTTCTTCATCTCTCTTCCCTTCTTTCACTCTTTCACTCTTTTCCCTTCCCTTACTCTCCTTACTCCACTTTACTAACTCCTTGTCTTACTCCCTCTGTCCTCTTAGTTCTACACTCCCCTTCCCTCATTCTCTCTCGATTAGCCTCATTCTCTCCGTCCCCTTAGTCTCTCACTCCTCTTCTGTCACGCTCACACCCTATAACTCAGCCATACTCCCACACTCACCTTCTTTCAATCCCCCTACTTCACTTCCCTTCCCCTCTCGTCCCTTTTTTTGCTCCCTCACTCATTTTCCTTTCCTCTCACACTGCACTCCACTTCATTCACTCCTTTTGAATTTGTTAAGAATACAGCTATTTTTGAAGAATTGGAGGTAGTTCGAAGAAGAACTGTTTTTTTTCTTCTTTTTTAGGTTTTCTTTGTGAACAAAACAAAAACAGGGAAAGTCAAACTGCTCAACAGGAGCAAAAAAAAGAATAAAAATTAGGGGTGGGGACGGCAGCGATGGTTTTCCCTTGTACGTACAATGTTCATGATACTTTGTTCTTCGTAACAAAGGAGTTCATCACAGTCCTTACATTTTATAGTAATGCCATCAAAAACAGGCTGGATGTTAGGAATCAGCTGCTCAGGTCTCCCTCTCACGGATGATGTAGTTGGTCCTCCAGTAGATGTTGAAGCACCATCCCTTGGGGGATTTCGTGCCAGAGCCCTGACACTCTCCCGGGCATAGTTCTGGGGGTGCCTCCTCTGAACATGGCGAATCATCGTCGAGTTGGCAAAACTATACTTCTTTGTCGAGTCACCCCGTGAAAGCACAGTTTGGCAAATTCTACACTCCACCTTTGGAGCATTCACCTTTTTTTACCTGCTGGTATGGTAAAAAACTTCCATATGAAGTGCTCCTTTACCCTGGGCTGAGGAGCCTCTTCCTGAATGAACTCATCCGAGTCCTCACTGCTACTGGGGGGTCTAGCAGCCATTCTTTTCACAAAAAGGTAGAACAGTAAAGAACAGGTCTTGCTGTCTCCAAAGTGAAAGAAGAAGTGAAGGAAATGGGTGGGGTTTTCATTATTTGTAAAAAATCAGTTAACAACCAATGAAAAGAGTTATTTTAAGGTCACATGACTTGACGCGCTTACGCTGCGCGCACCGGAGAGGCACCTAAATGACGTTTTGCCAGCTTTATGGAAATGCAAAATCATTTTAATTCGGAAAATCAAAAATACTACTTTTATAAGTATGGTACTGAATGTTTTGCATTATTATTTAGTTTAAATAAATATTGTTTTTGACGCACGCGGAAATAGCGCTCTCGCTGACCTCTCGGGTGAGCTTACCGGTGCGCGCACCCTGAGCGCTCCAGGACAAAATGATGAAAAAAAAAAACATGAAAAATACATTGAAAAAAGAATTTAAAAAAAAAATAATTATAATAATTAATAGTTATAAAAAACAGCTAAGAAAAAAAAACTTTAAAAATCGTAGGTTACAAACTCGATATACAAAGGAATTAGCTTTTAAAAAACCCTTGAAATTCACTGAAAAAAACATAGGTTTCACAATCGTTATAGTTAGGAATTAGCATTTAAAAACCTTTGAAATTCACTGAAAAACCATAGGTTTCACAATCGTTATAGTTAGGAATTAGCATTTAAAAAACCATTGAAATTCACTGAAAAAAACATAGGTTTCACAATTGTTATAGTTAGGAATTAGCATTTAAAAAACCTTTGAAATTCACTAAAAAAACCATAGGTTTCACACTCGTTATAGTTAGGAATTAGCATTTAAAAAAACCTTTGAAATTCACAGAAAAAAACATAGGTTTCACACCAGTTATAGTTAGCTGAACATTTTACTCATACAAAAGCATTGAAATTCCCACGTTATAGTTAGTTGGACTCACTATAACTCGCGCGCCCGCAATCCACTGCTGATGATGTCACATATGACATCATTCATGACATGATCAGTGACATCACTATATATATATATATATCTATCTCCAAATACCTTCCTCCACAAAAAGAAAGACGAGGCCACAGCAGGGGAACCATTTGAAGCAGGCTTTAATAAGGTAACACCCGTCCTGGCGAATGCATTTCGGTATGTGTGCCTTCCTCAGCGCCCGGGGTGTTTGTAAGGATGCAGGCGTCAACTGTGCAGGTTTAAATACCCCGCCCCATCCTTAGTGCTCATTACTCTCTCCGCCCCTCTCAGGTGAAATCCATTCGCGTTTGCCTCCCGATGGACGCCCTGTCCCCGGCGCCTACAGGTCCCAGAATGCAGTTTGTTGAATTGGTAGGCAATCCGGGGGTGGAGGAGATTATGGATTGAAATTAGCAGAAACCCCCAATGTTAGAGTGTCCCAAACACTCGGTCTGCTCCTCAGGTCCCCTACCGCAGCAACCTCCAAGTAATGGGGATCCTTACAGCGGGGGCAAGGGAACAGTTCGCCTCGCCCAAAGTGCAGTCAATGTCAATGTCAATGTCAATGTCGGAATTTGTAAAGCGCACAGCTACCTCCACCGGAGGTGTCCCGGCGCTGTCCGTATACCGCTTAGGAACCCTTCCTGGCTTTCCTGGGAAATGTCCACTCCTGGGCACCCCCCAGGTGCAGCCAGGCATCCCAGCGCTTTTGGGGCCGTTGTGGAGACTAAGCAAGCTATTGCCCAGAGTTGCAGCGTGGGACCCATGATCAGAACAGGTACTGAGGCGAGAATATCCAGTCAGGGGAATTAATGAGCCGGAGACCCGCCGAGGCGGGAATCGAACCCTGGTCCCTGGCCAGAGCTCTGCATCAAGGTCTGCCTGCTCTAACCATTGAGCCACACTTCTCCACTCACTCACTGCCTCACCGCTACATGTCTTCCCCAGCCTGAAGGTGGGCCTCAGTAAATCCAGTATCCTACTTAATATTAATGAGTACAATCTACAGTTCACGAGCCAGTGGTCTAGAGACACTTCGGAATTCCTAGATCTGAGACTTATAATTGAGAACAACAAACTCGAGAGCTCACTGTACAGAAAAACAACTGCTGGCAACAGCATTCTGCACGCTCGCAGCTGCCACCAAAATTCACTTATCAACAGTATCCCAGTAGGCGAGCTGCTGCGAGCAAAACGCAATTGTAGTACAGAGAGTAGCTTCAAACTTGAAGAAGGAATAATGACAGATAGATTCTTGGCCAGGGGTTATCCTCTATGAATTATCAATAAAGCCAAAAGAACTGTGGCACAAAGGTTGAGAGAATCCCTGTTAATAAATAAAGAAGATACAGAGGATCTTAAGGAACCTGTTACAACAAGGTTCATCACAACCTATAACAACAAGGCTTTTAAGATACGGAAATGTTTAGAGAAGTATTGGCCAATATTACATACCGATTCAGATCTTGCAAAGTGCGTCTCAGCAACCCCACAAGTAACCTTTAGAAGAGCACGATAACTCAAGGATTCGCTATGTTGGGCGGTAGAACCTCCAAGAACAAGGATCTTGGGAGTACAAGGATTCTACACTTGCAGAAATTGCAAAGCGTGCAAGAATGGCAAGAATAAGAAAGAAGTTGTTCTATCTGAATGTTGTAAACCATTTAGAATAACAGAACATACATCTTGCAATACAGAATTTGCTGTATTCGCTCTTTTCTGCCCGTCTAAGAAATCATACATAGGGAGCACTGTGCACAAGGCCAAAATCAGAATTCTTGAACATTTACGCAATAAAAAATGGAGACAAACTGTATCCTATTGCTCGTCATTTCCAAAGCCACCACAAACAGGATACAAATCTATCTCCTGAGTTTTTGTGTCCTTGACATGGTTAAGCCTAACGAAAGAGGTGGGAATAGAATACAATGCTTACGCCGCCTCGAGTCAAGGCTAATCATACAGTACAGAACATTGGCTCCGATGGGACATAACTGTGATGAGGAACTTGCAGTACATTTGGGATCATGGAGAATCAATCTAGAGTAGCAGGTTGTAAATTGTGTCGCAATGTAAATAACTGTTTGAAATGATGTAAATATTAAATGTTAGATGTTAGATGAGTGAACCCACAAGAACACAGCTAGGGAATGACTCATATATGAAGCTTGTTTTTAACAACTTTTTGTCAGTGTATAGGACTATAAAGTTATGGATGTTTTTTCTGTTAAGTTAATGTTTTATTTATTTCTCTGACAGATGTTACTTCAAATGAAAATGGAATGGAAGTTGAAGAGCAAAAGTATCTAATATGTCTACGCACTATAAGTGTTACTCATAAGGATTAGGCCCACTGGGGCAGATTATTAGTATAATCAAGTGATAATTGTGTCAGTTTTTAACTAGTGCGTAAAAACAATAGCTGTTTTGAAATAGCCCACTTGGGCAGGACTATGATGAACGCTACACGCAAATTTGACAAGGCGCATTTATTGTATGAACTCTGCAACTGGATGGTCATGTGAACAACATGCCCACTGGGGCGGTACTAAGTAGAATGCTGAGCGCAAAGATGAGAAGTATCATTTGGTGCGTAAAATTCAATTATGACGTTCAAAGAGTTCAATTTTTGAATTAATTTTGCCGTGATGTTACTTATGTGTTCAATTGGAAACAGCGAAAATTGTGGCAGAGTGCTACTTTCTTCAATATGAATTACACTGAAGTCTGTCTTCACAGTTTATTGTTTTGAAAAGTCACATGTTAATTTAAGACCAATTGAATCTCACTGACAGCACTCGTGACCAAGAGACTAGGTCTCGAAACGCGTCGAGTGAGTTTGCCAGTATTTTACAATAAAGAAGAATTTGCTAAGTGCATTTTGAGTCCGTGGTGGCTGTATTTCCAGGAGTTGGAGAAGGCTGCAGCGTCTTTGATTTCATATTAAGGTTCGCCACCTTTACCACGGACTGCTGTTTCACAGTGGCGGGGACATGGCGTTCCCGGCTGCAGCCGGGACTTCCTGCTTGAATATATATATATAAACATATATATATATATATATATATATATCAAAACAAAACCCTTTCAGGCATAGAGTGACGCATAAATTATACAAAAAAGAAGGAGAGAACTCTGGGTAGGTCTCAGTTTAGGTGGAAAGCAATATATATATATATATATATATATATATATATATATATATATATATATATATATATATATATATATATATATATATATATATATTTATATATAACAATCCCTTTGGTACAACTGGAACTCATTGACAAATAGACATAGACTCCAATATGTTGCGGTGCAAGATTATTATTTTATTGAATTACAAAAGTGCTGGCCCTTGACGTGTTTCAGACATGCCCAGTGGCCTTGATCACATGAACGCTCTACATCAAATGTTTGTTTACTTTAGTTTAGTTTAGATTTATAGAGCACCTGGTTACACAAGGGGGTTCCATGATGAAATATCGATTACTAAAACATCGACCTACAAAAATATCGCCACAAATACATCGTCTACAAAAATATCGTCACCATATACTTAAACAAGAAATTACACAAATATCGATATTTTTTTATCGACTACTCTAATATCGTTAACAATTATATCGACTACATAAATATCGACTACTACATTATCGACTATCTTTAAAATAACATTACCTTCTACACTAATATCGACTACACAAATATCGACTACCTTTCTACTTATATTAATATACAAAAAATATCGTCATTTTCATTATAACCTTATATACACATTACCTTTCTATTATTCACTTTTTCATAATAATTAAAAATCAAAATAAGCTTTTCTAACATATATGTATATACACTATGTATGTTTTATTTATATATAATAATAAAAAGATACATTAGTAATATAAAGGATGTATGACGTTACAACGCATACTTTTACAACGCATACCTTTGCAACGAAATTTTTACAACACAAATACTAATACAACGCATGAATTTACAACGCATGTTTTTACAACGCAGGTACCTTTACATCGCATACCATTACAACGTAAGTATTGGTAAGTATATATTAATTTTGTTAATATAAATTAATTGAAAAAAATAAATTGTAAATTAATTTAATATAAAATCATTTCATTTAATTTTTTTTTTAATTTATATATAATTTTATTTTTTTCTATCCTGTACCCCTGTACCCCAAAAACTCAACCCTGAAACTGACCCTGAACCCTAAAAATACCCCTTTACCCAAAAACTGAAAACTGACCCTGAACCCTAAAAATACCCCTTTACCCAAAAACTGAAAACTGACCCTGAACCCTAAAAATACCCCTTTACCCAAAAACTGAAAACTGACCCTGAACCCTAAAAATACCCCTTTACCCAAAAACTGAAAACTGACCCTGAACACTAAAAATACCCCTTTACTCAAAAACTAAAAACTGACCCTGAACCTTAAAAATACCCCTTTACCCAAAAACTGAAAACTGACCCTGAACCCTAAAAATACCCCTTTACCCAAAAACTGAAAACTGACCCTGAAAACTAAAAATACCCCTTTACCCAAAAACTGAAAACTGACCCTGAACCCTAAAAATACCCCTTTACCCAAAAACTAAAAACTGACCCTGAACCCTAAAAATACCCCTTTACCCAAAAACTGAAAACCGACCCTGAACCCTAAACATACCCCTTTACCCAAAAACTGAAAACTGACCCTGAACCCTAAAAATACCCCTTTACCCAAAAACTGAAAACTGACCCTGAACCCTAAAAATAGCCCTTTACCCAAAAACTGAAAACTGACCCTGAAGCCTAAAAATACCCCTTTACCCAAAAACTGAAAACTGACCTGACACTAAAAATACCCCTTTACCCAAAAACATAAAACTGACCCTGAAGCCTAAAAATAGCCCTTTACCCAAAAACTGACAACTGACCCTGAACCCTAAAAATACCCCTTTACCCAAAAACAGAAAACTGACCCTGAAGCCTAAAAATAGCCCTTTACCCAAAAACTGAAAACTGACCCTGAACCCTAAAAATACCCCTTTACCCAAAAACTGAAAACTGACCCTGAAGCCTAAAAATACCCCTTTACCCAAAATCTGAAAACTGACCCTGAACCCTAAAAATACCCCTTTACCCAAAAACTGAAAACTGACACTGAACCCTAAAAATACCCCTTTACCCAAAAACTGAAAACTGACCCTGAACACTAAAAATACCCCTTTACCCAAAAACTAAAAACTGACCCTGAACACCAAAAATACCCCTTTACCCAAAAAATAAAAACTAACCCTGAACCCTAAAAATACCCCTTCACCCAAAAACGCTAAACTGACCCTGAACCCTAAATGTACCCCTTAAAAAAAAAAAACATTTTACATTTTAAATATAATTATATACTTACAAATACTTACGTTGTAATGGTATGCGTTGTAAAGGTACCTACGTTGTAAATACATACGTTGTAATGGTTTTAGCGTTGTAAAAGTTAAGTTGTAAAGGTGGTAAACCAATATAAACATTACCAAACACTATCATACACTCTTATCGGATTACTTTAAATAACATTTCACTAATTTTAACATTGTAATAAATATTTACATTTAAAATAAAACACATATAATACATTTTGTAATTAAAATCGAAAACAATTATTGATGCTACAAACTCTTTACAAATTAACGGCTTTCAAATTCAAACTAATGTTCTCAGCCAATGAATTTAAAATATATGTAATTGAACCAATCAAATATAACAATTAATTAACTCACTACTATAAAGACAATTACAGACTTAACGTAATTTACCATTTTTTGGCCAAACTTGGATGAAAACGGTTACTTTGCTGAAAACAAGAGAATACACACCTACTACAACGACTACAACACAGCATACTAAAAATCAAGTAAGTGAAGTCCCATTTCATTTATCATACAAACCTGTCGATAACTAGCTAAACTCCCTAAACTAAAAAGATGGTCTTTTTATTTGTTTAAATATAACTACAACATCCTATCAACAACTACCACAAGATAATAATTAAATGAATTTATGAACTGCTTTATCCATGTGTACTTAGAATGCTTAAAAATAAATGTAAAAAGTCACAAAGTAAACTTGCTAAAGACTTGATATTTTATTACCTACTAATAGATCCTAATACAATAAATAACACAATTTAACTTTCTTTTACAGATTATAGAAAATTCATCTACCAATCTACAACTAAACTAACAACATCTTCTACTACATTAAGTAAGTATACCCACTGTGTCTATTAATAATCAGAAAGTAAAAACTAACAACTATAAAACTAAATCATTTTTTTGTATTATTCTTTACCACAACTACAGAACATTAAAGAGTGAAAATCTACATATAAGAACAGAAAACATATAATTAGCAGGAAAACAACATTGGAAGTAAGTTTTAGCAGTTTTTCCTTTTAACGTACACATCTCAAGA
The DNA here is from genome assembly GCF_964261635.1 of Lissotriton helveticus. Classification (NCBI taxonomy): domain Eukaryota; kingdom Metazoa; phylum Chordata; class Amphibia; order Caudata; family Salamandridae; genus Lissotriton; species Lissotriton helveticus. Next base: position 948,836,249 of record NC_136068.1, read on the forward strand.
AATGTTTATCACTTTTAATAAAAAAAATATATATGTCTTCACAGATCTACCTTAGACATGGCAACAGGAGCTACTTTTATTACTTCTCAAAAAGGGAAAATTATGCTGAGCTACATGGGTTACACCTACACCCAAGAAAGAATCAAAGGGAATAAAACTTATTGGAAATGTAGTAAATATTACTCAACTGCATGCTATGGTAGAGCACAGACTGTTGATAACAATGTTGTAAATGTACATGAGCATAACCACCCACCCAATGTAACAGAAGTCGAAGTAAGAGAAGCACTAGAGACATTGAGAGAAGCAAGTACAGGCTCACAAGAAACAAGCACCACTATTTTGAAAAATGTTTTAAGCAAGGTGCCAGAACATGTCACAGGACAGTTACCTTCAATACCCAACTTGAAAAGATTAATTGCAAAAACAAAACGAGCTTCTGATCCAACTCCACCAGCACCTAAAACTTTTCAAGACATTATAATTTATCCAGAATATACTATTACACACAATGAAGATAAATTCTTAATGTATGATAACCACAGTCATGATAAAAGAATTTTACTTTTTGCAACAAATAGCAATTTGCAAAAACTAAAATCGTGTGAAACCTGGATGATGGACGGAACTTTTAAAGTATGTCCCAAACCTTTCTATCAACTTTACACCATCCATGGTGAGTACCAAGAAACAAATATCCCTTTAATTTATACACTGCTGCCAAATAAAACAAATGCTAGCTATGTAGAAATTTTAACAACTATCAAAGAATTTACTGATAATTACTATCCACAAAGAATAATAATAGACTTTGAAATAGCCATGATTCAAGCTATACTTAAAATATATCCTCACACATCAATACAAGGGTGTTATTATCACTACAACCAAAGTATATGGAGGCACTTACAAAAATCTACTTTAAGCATTGAATATTCAACAAACAGTAACTTTGCTTATCAGATTAAAAAGTTAATAGCATTGGCATTTGTACCAACAACAGAAGTTGCTAACTATTACAATTTACTACTTGACAGCCCTTTCTACCGCACCAATGAGACAAAATTAACTCCCTTCTTAGACTACTTTGAAGATACCTGGGTGGGAAGATTACATCGTTCGGGCCACCGCAGACAACCTAAATTCCAAATTCCATGGTGGAATGTGTATGCTAGTACTATGGCACAGAAAGCCAAAACCAACAACGCGGTCGAAGGATGGCATAATGCCTTCCAAGCCACAATAGGAAGAACACAACCCACACTTCATAAACTAATCCAAAGCATCAAAAAAGAGCAAAGCTACCAAGAACTAAGAATAGAGCAATCTCTATCTAAAATCGGCCCTAAACTAAGTAAACAAACATTAAATATGTACGAATACCTACAGCAAAAAGTCAGAATGTACCCAAGTATTGAAGGTATTGAATACTTAGAACTAATAGCAAAATCAATCCTTTAACAAGCAACACATAAAAACATTTCAAACAATAAATAAAACAAACCTTTTTATTTAATGTAGTTACATTATGTCATGTAAAAATAAATGTAATCTATTATTACAAGACATAATAAAACAACATTAAACAAAATTGCACAATATAGCTCAATCCACCCCAATCTAAAATATAATAATAACTTAAGTGTTGTGCAGCTGTAGAATGTGTTCCAAAAAGATGGTTTCAAGACGAATAGAAAATAAATAAATCCACATGGTTTAAAAAAATCCCCACAAAATGGAAAAAAACAACTGTTTTATAAGGGTCCCACGTAGCAATCCTCTCGGGAACGGAACCATAAAAAACGAGAAAAATAATGACGATAAAAACGCTCCAAAACCCCGAAAAATCAAGAAATGTAGTTAAACATTTAGCTGTATTTAACCAAAATTACGCAATAAAATCCCTCAGCTCACAAAAACGAACACCTGTAAATAAATACAAACAAAACTCACCCACAATAAATACGAAAGCCACTAAGCCTAAACATAACATATAAAACATAGGAAAACACCTAAATTAATTCATTTACACAATACATAAACCTTAATTTCATAATAAATATCTTACAAAGTACGTTATCAATAAAGACCTTAAATAACACGTATTTTTCACATAAACTGTAAAGTCCAACACATACCAATGTAGTTAAAAATATTGTAAAATACACTTACATTCACCAACACGAAGCAGCTCCCAACCGCGAGGTTCCGTTTTCTGAATTGACCCAAACAACGATGTAGATAGACAAAAAAGTGAAGTTCAAAAATTAAAATGGCAGCACAATAAAAACTAAAATAGGACTAAATCCCCATAATTTAAACAAAAATAGAGATGAATAGCATTATTTTTTCCATGTATTGTAATAAATGTATTATTGTTTGTAAAGAACCTTTTGATTAATGTAAAATATACAATAATATTTTTAATATAATTATATATTAAATAATTATAGTATATTAAAAATATGTTTTTGATTGTTAATTTTGTTTTATATGTATAACACTGAACACAATTTTATGTACATACTGTAGAAAAATACAATTACATGTAAATTAATTAACATATTAAATTTTAATTTAAAAATTTAAAATTTAATATAGTAATTAATGTAATATAACAATGTATATATGATAAAAATTGCAATGTAGAATGTAAACAAATATTTGAAAAAAGTGTATTAAAAAATATGAAAATGTTTGCATCAACAACTGAAAAGTATGAATAAAAAAAGTGTCCAAAACTATATTACCATTGTACTTAATAAATGTTGACACTTGTGATATATATGTAAAAATGTACAAAAGAATCATATTTGTTTATTATTAAAAAAAATATCGCAAAATTATATATCATAATAATTGAAAAATATATATAAAAAAAAAAAAATTATTTCTTTTTTTTTAAAATATAAAATATAAAACATAACACATAGAAAATACTTAACAGTAAGCTAAAATAAATCACAATTTTAACTCCAATCCTACATAAGTCAGGTAAAGTGCTGGACAGGAAACAATAATATTTGTGATATTATAACACATAAACATCACTATATATATTAATAACCACTCTTATCTATTATACTACAAAATAGACTATTAAATTACAATCACACAATATTTTATTTTGAACATAACAATACCAAAATTTTTAACCAAAAATTAAAATTTCAAAAATCTAAATTTTTTAACAATTTTAAAAAAGTTTTAAAATTTTTAAAAATGTAACCCAAACTTTGTATATTTGTATTTTGACTCATTCTTAGCATATATTATAACAAATACACAAACATTAAATATTACACACTTGACTTATAATAATATAATTTAAAAAATAAATGTAAAATTTCAAATTTCAAATTTGAAATAAAAAATTTCAAATTTCAAATTTCAATTTAGAAATTTAAATATTGAAATTTCTAATTTCGTATTATTTATAGAATTTTTTTTATTAAACACTATATAAAAAATATAACACTTAATTACCAAATTATTATATAATACATTCAATTTCAAATAAATTAAATAAATTTTCGTATTTCAATTTATAATTTATTTTAATTTAATTTAAATTTTATTAAACATATTTTAATATACTACCCACCCTTATCCCCTATATCACCAACAACCCGCTACTAAATCTTTAAAAAAAACAATTCAAACAATAATTCAGTAATTTAAATTAAATTTAAAATTTCGCCATTGAAAAAAATTTTAATTTACATTTTTCTAATTTTTTACCATTATATACATATTATTTACACTACTTTTTTAAATTACTACCCACCCTTATCCCCTATAATACCAATAACCCGCTCCTAAAATATTTACTAATATTAAAAAAAATTACATTTTTATCCCTATAATAATAAAAATAAACATTTAATTAATAATATTTAAACATAAAACAAATCTTTCTACACTTATATTACACATTCAATTATTTTGTCGATATTATATTCAACGATATTTCTCTAAACGATATTCTATTCAACGATATTTTATTTTGACGATATTTTTGTCATTCTACAAAAACGATATTTACAACAACGATATTTACTTCAACGATATTTTTTACAGTCGATATTCTTACCTCGATATTTATGCTAGTCGATATTTTCCCGTCGATATTCCTGCTTTATACCCACCAGCTAACGTGTCCCCGCACTGTTGATTACCACTGATAATTCTCAGGAAAATTATTGATCTGCAGTTTATAGGTAGTTGTGTATCTATTGTGAAAAAGACATGTTTTCGGCTTCCTCTGTAAGATCTTCTCTAAAGGTTCTTTCCAGAGGGACATGGGTAGCTCATTCCAGCTCTTAGCTGCCAGATAGCTAAACGATCCTGCGCCCATACGAGCTGTTTTTATCCTAGGGACTTTTACCAGATGTTTTCTGGTAGATCTTAATTGATGTTCTGGTTCGTATATAGAGAGTAGGTTATGCAAATAGGTAGGGCCTTTCCCTTGCAAGGTACGATGGCTAAAAAACAGTGCCTTAAATGTAATACGTTTTTCGAACAGGTAGCCAGTGTAGTGTCTTTGGAGCATTTTCCGAGGGTTCCCTTCTTGGTAAGTTCAGGGTCAGACGTGCGGCTGCATTCTGGATTGACTGCAACTTATGCAATCCTCTTTTTGTTGCTCCCAGCAACAGCACATTTCCATAATCCAGTCTTGCTGTAACCAGAGCATGGGTCAGGGGTTTTCTTGATGATATAGGAAGAATGTCTAGGATTTTCAGAATTCCGAAGCATTTCCCTCTTGTTCTATTGATCTGAGCCTCAAAGAATAGTTTTGAATCCATCCATATTCCCAGGTTTTCTACCTTCGACTTTGGGGTTGGGACTGGGCCAAGCATAGTTGGCCACCATGCCAGTGACCATATTGATAGAGCATTTCCTACTATCATCACCTCTGTCGTATTGCCATTTAGACTTAAGCAATTATGTGACATCCACCCTGTCAGATCTTTCAGTCAGGCTGCAAAGCTGTTGGCTGCTTGTGGTGAGTTGGGTGTCAGAGTGACCACCAGCCGGGCATCGTCAGCATATGACACAATTAATATTCCATGTTTTTTTTGCAATATCCGCTAAGGGGGCTACGTACAGATTAAAAAGAGTTGGGCTCAAAATTTAACTCTGCGGCACCCCCTGTGCTAGAGTGATGGTTTTTGAGGTGTATGCAGATTGTACCACTTGGAAGCTACATCCCTGAAGGTAAGATACCATCCAGTCCAATGCAGCTCCCACCACACGTCCTCTCCTAAGTCGGTGTATAAGCATCTTATTTGACACCGTATCAAACGCTGCTCTAAGGTCTAATAGGACCAGCGCAGTTGTTTGTCCCTCATCTACTCTCTTCCGTATCGTCTCCGTAGCACAGAGCAGAGCTGTCTCTGTTGAATAAGTTGGCATTAAACTCGATCGGGTAGGATGTAGAAAGTTTATTTTCCTTAATAGGCCCTCTACTTGTGTATTGACCACTTTTTCCACAATTTTGGAGAAATATGGTAGCAGTGAGCTTGTTAAAGTGTTCCCATCCACAGAGGGGTTTTTTCTCAGTGGGCGAACCATTGCCTGTTTCCATGTGTCAGTTAGCTGACCCTCCTGGAAAGAAATGTCCAGCATATAGGGGAGTATTAATTTTAGCCCTGCTCTGATCACTTTAGGCCTAGCTGGATCATTCGGGGATCCTGATCTTATACTTTTTACTATCTTTTTCAGATCTTCTGTAGGGGGAGAGCAGAATTTTTAAATATTTTTTTCACCCCATACCTGTAGTTGTTCATTGTCTTGAATGTGACAGTTTCGAGCCTTCTCACCGAATGTGTCATAGATTTTGGATACCTTTTTCGCAAAGAAGTCTGCAATCTCATTGCATAACTCTTCCGAACCGGAGGGTAGTGTGGATGTCCTTTCTAGTGAGGATTTCTCTTTAAGAATAGCAAATAATTCTTTTGATGAGTTCTCAGCTAACTCAATCCTCTCTGCGTAATAGAAAGCCCTGGTTTTCTTCATCAGTGCATGGTTCTGTCTGAGCCTAACTTTGTATGCTATTTTTTCTGACTCCAAGAAATCCCTCCTCCATATCCTCTCCTGCTTTTACACGCTTTATTGGCCTGTCCTATTTCCTCATTAAACCAAGGCGTACTCTTGGATTGCCTATATGGTGGGCTAGTGGTCCATGGCGCTACCTTATTTAAGGCGTCTGTAATCCACTTATCTACTCCTTGGCTTGCTTCATTGATGTTATTACTTAAAACACGAAGCGTTGTAGGTAGGGCCTGTGTAAAATTGTTCTCATTGAATTTAGCCCATTTCGTACGTCTACCAGTAGGGAATTGATCCGCTTTTGTGGGTGGTCTTATTATTGGGTTATACAAAGTTACAAGATAATGGTATGACCATGGGACTGCCATTGGATGTCTTACAGACAGACCCTGGCAATTAGAAAAAATGGGATCTAGTAGATGCCCCCGTTGGTGTGTTGCCCCTCTAGACAGTTCAAGTTGTAGCCCCTTCAGCTCCTGACATAAAGGTTGTGCTTCATTATACATTACATTGTCAAAATGTAGATTTAGGTCTCCCAAGACTATCAAATTTTTGTGGTACAGTGCTGGTTGAATCAAAAATTTCCAGGACGCTCTGACTACATTCAGTACATGTTCCTGGTGGTCTATAGATTAAATAGCCTTTAATTGTTTGTTTCTCATTTGGTTTTAGTGGTTTATATTCGTAACATCACCATGTGACAATATGCCTTGTGATACACACTGGCAAAATACTGCGTGTAGCCATTGAATGATAGCCCAAATGCCAGATACAATACAATTTGAATTGAATAATACAATTGTTATAAATCATGGTGCTGATGAAATATACATCGATAAATATAATAAATAAATACATAAATAAGTATAGGATGACATAACCGCTTTGACGCGGCTGTAAATTCCCTGTGGTGCGGAGGAATTCCATGAGTGCTTGGAGCGGATGGCCCCTAGCCATCCTCCGCACATGCCCACTGTGACTCCGACCGTGACGTCGGATGGCCGGGGGCCGTCTGACGCATCGAAGAGGTTAAACACTCATGATTGCTGTAATGACAAAATAGATAGTTGCTGGATGTATGCAGTTGTTGTACCTCTATCTTAGGGTGCATAATTACCAGAGAGTTCCTGTTATCACTCCCATAGCGTCACCATTCACTGGATAAATATATCAATCAGTGGATGTTGTGACGTGTATGTCAATGCATAAAATATCTATCAAAATATCGAAATATTGAATTATTAAAAACTTTTGCAGTGTGCATGTATACGCCAGTTTAAAATCAAAACAACAACATAGGTAATTCATTGAATCTTGAACACCAGTAGGTAGTTGTAGTTTGGACCAAGATTCCATAGGAAAAGTGATTTTTCTTTTGCCAATAACTCTGGTGCCGCTGTACGAATCTCCACAAAATTTTCAAAAAAACTCACACAGCCACATACACACCCATACAGCCACTTACACACCTACTCCCTACTTATGCAGTCATTTTGGGTGTCATGCATCAAAGAGTGTTGCAGTTGCCAAGCCTGCAATTCATGTAATCACCATAAGCTTCACAAGGCATAAAAGGTACACCGAGAATCACAACAGACACCATATGTAGAAAAATCTGACACATTACAATCTGGGAGGATGAGGGTGATTGGCAGAGACATCCCCTTCCGTAGGAATCCCAATGACACTTACCAATGCTTTATGACCGACATTTGTAAGAGCACGGTATTAGGGACATACTGGCTTCCCAAACAAGGTGGTATTCGATTTGCAAAGCTAGGAAACTGCTCAAGAGAAGAAGCTTTCTCTTTGTGGATGCTGGCCTGGGCATTGTGGGGAACAAACATAATTCCAGGGGAACGCTGAATGACCCTCCCAATGTTCTTTGCATTTTGGTTGTTTCTTTTTTATTGCAACCACTGTCTTTCTTACTGAAGCCTTTTTAAAGGACAGTGGCTGCAATGAAAAAGAAACAGCTGCGATACAGAGGAGGCAGTCTGGTGTCCTGTGAAGTCCCCTTCCCTGTATTTTGAGAAATTTCTGAGGGGGTACCCAGCAGAAACCTGCCTCACTTAAGCAAAGCAACGAGGATTCTGCAAACTTAACTATGCCAATGGGCATTTTGCAGTGTGCCAGATTTGCACGTGTCAAAACAAAAACATGTTCTCAGATCAAATAGCTGCCATTGTCTTAGCACACGACTGCCTTGTGACCTAATAAAGCATCAGGGCCTTCGTTGTTTATGGGTGAATTCCCCCCAACATGTGACTCGTAGTTAGCGTTGACAAAGAGTAAACGTCAAAATAAAGTTTCTAAGTGGGATCTTGGGTTGTTTTTAAATCGTCCCCGCCTTGCCCTGTTTTTAAAACCAATTGATTGTACATGCACGTGCATCTTTTGCAGCAGGCACATTAACTCACTGAGGTGTACCACTATGAATAGCCGGCAGAACACTCCTAAAATTCGCTGCCAGCCCCTCTCCGTCGTTTCCCTCCTCATCCTCTGCTCCTCATTTCTCCCAACACTGCAAACGCAATAACCTTTCCCCCTTCCCATCCCACGCTGCCATGTATGCTGAACCGAGGTGCACGCGCCTCGGCTTTGTGCGCTCGCCCAAGGTCCTCCGGAATCAAATCATGCCTTTATATGCCTGCGTCGGCGTTCGCAGAGCAGAGTAATGAACTAATCCTCAGGGCAAATATTATATGAATTCTGAACAAATCCAGAATAAACAATGTAGTACAGAGGACAAGCACACAGCCGATGAGTCCTATGCAATCTCCCTGAATACGAGATGAATGTGGGGTTATCAGCAGCACTTGTACCTTCGGTGTCTTTAAAAAAGCTGGGGTTTCAAACATTCTGCTCTAGCTGTGAGTAGGGATTCAGTGGGGACTCAGCCACCCCCCACTGCTAGGCGCTGTGTTTGCGGCGCTTGCAGTACATGTCCTATGTTAAATAAATAAATAAAAACGAGAGGATACTTTTTTAAACAACTTTCTTTGGATCTGTGGTCGAAGTGCATTAAAAAAAGTATGGGAATTCTGAGGTTTTGCCTCAGGGTAGTGCCGCAGGCCTTCCTGCTGTGCTGCCCTACGACAAAAAAAAGGCAGGAATGCGCCATATCATATCCTGCACACCGGTGCACAATGGGATGCAGTACGTCAACACAGGCACCTTTGCGCCATGGTGCAAAGGTGCCTGTGTTGTAGGATGATTAATTTTTGTGCCGGAAGGGACCCCTTACTGCACAAAAACAATCACAAAAGGTGTTTTCCTCTTTCAATGTGTGCTGAATAATGCAGTACACATAGAAAAAGGAACAACAAGGAGAAACAAAGATATTTCTATTCTTTGTTAACCCCTTACACCTCCCCTGGGCAGCCGTAAGTTTTTGGCGCTGCCTTAGATTTAAGATTTCTCCTAAGTCTTGGACAGTGTCAAAAAGCCATGGATGTTGCTGGGGACGCCCCAAGAAATACCCATTTCTTTCATGCAGAAAACTGCGGTAAAGGGAACAATGTTTCCGAGGCAGCATTAAGCCAAAAAATGTGGCTAAGTGTTGCCTCATAAATATGGAGCAGGCTCCTACGCCATGTTTCGCCACAAAAAGTGACTTTCCGGCAGTGCAAGGCGCCTTATAAATGAGGCCCATAATATTCTGTAAACATTTTGTGTCTTTCACCTTCAGGTAACTAATGCACAGCTTAAATTCAAAGTGAATGCAGTTCAAGTTAATCAGTGTGAAATGCATGATTGTATATTATGAAACCTCTATCTGCAGAGGTTTGTATGTGTAACAAGAGAGTAACAGAATTGAATCCTGGTTGGTGCAGCAGAGAATAGAATATATTTTTAGTGCTACAAGGTCCTAGGCTGTGACAAAAAGCACTGTGAACATGTAAGTCATTTTAAAATTGCACCGCACACTGTATCATTTAGGCTGCTAGAAGATGCCCAAAAAGGTTTAAAATAAAAAAGTGCTCCCCAAATACAGATTTTAGTAATACCCAGACTGTACACAGTGCTGTTTCTTTTTAACTTTCCTTTAAAAACCCACATTTAACAGCTCAGGTGATAACTCCCTTGCATCATCACTTAAAAAGAATAAACCTCAATAGGAAGATTCATGTGACTCCATCAATTAAAGCCAGTGCCGGCTCCCAAGCACCCTTTACATTTGCAGATTAACCAGATAAGCACATTTAAATTTCTGTGAAGCAAGCAGGTACCCTGCGAAGAAGGTTTGGTTAGATGTCTGATCCTTTCTGGGTTTCGAAGTGCATGAGACTCCTTGCCTTACACTTCAGCCAAAACATTTCAAATCTCTGAATGAACCATGCCAGGACAGTTGTCTTTTAACAAGAAGTAGAGGAACTGCTTTTCTAAAGTAAAACAGTATTGACATGTTGTGCCCCTTAGATTCTCCCCATTTCGACCACTGCTTTGGAGGGGTAATGATGGAAATAATTTAGGGGCATATTATCAAGTACGGCGTTAAAATTATCGCCGGTTTAGCAGCAGAAAACTGCAGCTAAAACAACGATAAAGGACTTGATAATTTGCCTTGGAGAATTCCAATAGAAGCCTATGTTCACACCATAACATGGACTTCTATTAGAATTCTCAAGGGCATATTATCAAGCCATTTATCGCCGTTTTAGCGGCAGTTTTCTGCAGCTTAACCGGTGATCATTTTTAAAGCTGTTTTTGATAATATGCTAAGTGAGCTATATCCCCTACCATAGTATGTAAAAAAACAAAAGCAGAGGTAGAAAGGGGACTGGACAGTAAAAAGTAAAATTAGGATGCCTGTGAGGAATGTTGTTAATGCTGGCACGTACTTGTCTTAATGTTGGCATTATGATTGCTTTGCAAGATGCTCCCGATTTTCCAATATTCTATTATGCCACGTCACATAATTGAGATTTAATTCAGGTAAAAATCTTATCGAAGGAGCCGAGGAACAATGTGAACAAACATAAACTGAGCAAACTGTTAGTTGCGTCAAGGGAGATTTTGAATTATTAGCATGACGCATATGCTGGTGTGACACATTTTGTGCTACAAGAAAGTGGAAAAAGCTATATTGTCATTTGACTTAATTCTGCATAATGTTTTGGCATGTTATGTAATTTCCACAAACAGAATTGTGAACATTTAGCCCAGACTTAGTTGCTAGCCCCTCTAAATGTTGCCCTAGGTGCCACGGGTCCAGTGTCATTCCTCTCAATAGGACTAAATCTATGACATCATAACCAACAATGCTGTTAATTCACTGCAGCAGACTCCATGCCAAGAGACAAAACTTTCATTGATCTTAATAAACTGCTTGGATTATTATCAGTCAATGAACATGTAAACTCTTTCATACTATGATTTGAAACCAGAACAACTGAGAACGCCACCCCTCAATATTTACAAACAAATTTAAATTATGCCACACACTATATGCTAGAAGAGCTCCAGTCATGAGGTCCATGTCATTGACCACCAGAACTTTGACTATTGATAGATACCTCACCTTTTGAGTTTGTCCAGCCAGTACTCCACTCGTCCCTGTTCCCTAACCAAGGGCTGCTTCTTTTTCAAATCCTAGGAGGTATCCATATTTGTAAATTGACTGTTTCAAAAAGGACTGTTTTGAATGGTGTTATACATTGTAATTGAAAGTGAAAGTAAGAAATAGTGATTTAGATTTCTAAAAAGTAAGAGCACTAAGTAGATGTCTTTCTTCTTTACCTTTAGGCATTCACCATAGGTCAAAGTCAATAGGATGAGTAGGGACATCTGTTGTAAAGAACAGACAACTAAAGTCTGTTCATGTTCTTATTTTCTTCTCATTTTTGTTTGGAGACAGAAATTTATAGGAAGATGTTCAAGTGGGACAAGGGCAATCAGAGGGGCTCCTTTTTTCCTACGGTCTATGGTGGTTGGAACACTAATCATATCACGGCTGGATTACACAAATTCACTATATGGGTTTTAGATAGATTCTCATGGAAAAAATTCAAGTGTTTCACATTGAAGTTTTACCTCTTGTGTGTTGGTCTTAAGGACATTTTATCACATCTCCTCGGCCAGTGAAAGCCATCTGTGGATTCATGGAAAGGTCCACATCCAACATAAATGCTCAATGTGATACATAACTGTTTCTGTGGTCTGTGATTTACTGTCTCAGAGTCAAAATACCTTGTCTGGGGCTTCTTAGAACAAAGGGTTCAGGATTGGCCTCAGGGACGCACAGGATCTTGGAACAAATCATGTCTACAAGTTTTTGTGGATAGGGACTTGCATCAAAATCCATGGGTGGATGCATGGGAGCACCCATGCACCACCCATGAATCGCCTCCTTGACGCATAGTAATGCAAGGCAGCGCATTGCGCAGTGTTACATTACTTTTTAGCCACACAGCAATGCAAATCATGGCTTGTAAATCCCAGAATAGGACTATAGGTTGGGTCTTCATTAAAAAAGTAATGCAAACCCAATGCAAGCTCTTATGTAAATCTAGTCTCCAAATATTGTTCGGCTGCAAGAATGACTTTCAAAGAATGAAAGCAAGGGAGAGTGGAGTTTTTTCAAGGAGGGTTTTAGGAACACAGAGGAGGATGTTTTAGATAACGTAATCTGATGATGCGAAGTCGTAGAAAGAAACAACAATATCTGCATGTGAGATAGGGTTACATTAGTGAATTTGATACGCACTAGCATAGGTGAACAGTCCATCTGCTGTTAGGCTACCTCTAGTCCACCTCATAAGCTTCAGTTAATCATCTCAGGAGTTGAAAGCGAAAAGTAATGACTGGACACATATATCTAGGGAAATATCAAGGGCTTTAGACTGTGCTTGAAGGAAGCTGTAACATCATATAAAAAATCTGAGAATATAATAGGGTAAATGCAATAATCATTGAAAAGTAGATACTGCAAATGCAGGAGAGAATATATTATGATGTTCCTCTTTAAAGTTTGAGTGTTAGCATTAATACAGAAGCATTAATTAGAAGTATTAATTTGAAGAGCAAAGTGGGATTCATGTGGATGTCCGGAAATCATAGCATAGCACAAAGTCAGGGTGAGAATAGCTCTCCAAGACTGTAGAAGTGTATTGCTTGAATTCATGTGTCGGTACGGTGGAGGCGAAGACATTAAATTAAGGAGCCTGTAGGAAGGCCCCCTTTAGAGATTCTGTAAATAATGTGTTATCAAGAGGCAGGTGATTAGTTCTTCCTGAACACTGCAATTTGGTGGCTTATGGGGGGGGGCTCTAGTTTTTGTTGTTCAGAGTGAGGGAATTTGTGTGCCAGGCATCCCCTTTGCCTGTCCCTACTTGCTGTTTCAGAAAGGTTAATGACAGCCAGGTGCATAGTCCTCAAACTTCACTGTGCTGTGGGCTGTCCCCCCTTGAGACAAGCTGGGTGTTCCTTGCTGTGTGAAGAATCACCCAGCACAATCAATATCTTAGAAACAAAGTGGAGAGACGATGCAGGAAGATGCATTAATAGGAGAAGGCCATCCTCTAATCCCTATACACGCACAGGGGTTCAACGCAACAATACTGCACACAGCAGACAGAGACACCCAGGTTCTCTCATTGTCCAACCAGTGCTCAATGGCAAAAAGGATACACACATGGTTTAGGCATGTTTTTCCAAGTATTACTATCAGATTCTTCACGCTTAGCAAACATTTTTAATGGTGATGGTTTTTACTCCCTTTCAACCACAGCACATTTTCATATAGTAATAGATATGTTATCTTAATAAAACTTGTACAGTGCATGTTTACCCTAAGGTTTCCTGGCGTTAGATAGTAGAACTAGTGAGACCAGGCTAATTGCTACCTTACTGATTACCATAAGATGGTTAAACATGCAATCCGCTTAAGGATTTCCACAATGTCCGATCATTACCCTGGGGACACCTTTTTTACTCTTGCTGTTGACTCCAGCCCCATGGACACTCTGCGCTACTGTCAACTAAGGGCTATTTGCAGGGAGCTTCATTCCTCGTTTCATCAGCCTCCTTCCTTGATGTCTACTCTTGACTCTCTTTACACATCCCCCTCTCCACGAAAGCTAGTCACTAAGATTTACGCCCTCGCATTGGCAGCTTCTCCCCTCTCTGCAGATCGAGCACGAGTGGCCTGGTGTGAAGACCTGGGCGTCAAACTCTCTCAAGAGGACTGGCTTTATTGTTGCAATCGGATTAAGCGCCTATCCCCAAATTACTGCATGTGCCTCATCAACTTTAAGTATTTGCATAGGCTTTACCGAACTCCTGCTCAGCTACACAAGAAGGGTCTTATCCCAAATGATAGATGTCTGCGATGCTCTGCTCCTGCAGCGGACTTCTCCCACCTCGCCTGGCTGTGCCCACAGATCTCCGTATACTGGTGCGAGATGTGTGCTGCTATTTCTGAGATTACTTAATCGCCAGTCCAGCCCGACCTTCTACTTTGCCTTTTAGGCTTCGTGAAATTTTGCCTAGATGCCATGCGCCACCTGACTGTGATGCTTCCTGTACTTGCGCAGCATAGGGTATCCATGTGCTGGGGTTGTAGGCTTGTACCTAAGGTTGACACTTGGCTTGAGGATGCTTCTTAGTGTCAGACACTCCTGTCCAAATTTTGGGACCTAATGCCGGCCAAATCCCGGAACATTGACACATGGGGTCCACGTGTATCTTACCTTTTAAGTCATGACTCTCAGCGTCCTGTGGCCTCCCTCACGCTCCTCGCCAGCGACCCGCCCATGGCAGCCGCCGGTGATGGTCAGTGAGTTGCTCGCTCCCCGCTCACTCTCCCTCCTGCTCCTCTAGCCCCTCTCCCCTATACGATAGGCCTCTCCTCATAGCTTACACTACTTCCCTAGTGCTGCCACTGCATTTTCTTCTTTGTATCAATATTATGTGTTGCACGTATGTGGTAATCTCTGCTGCATAATACTGAATGCTCATAGGTAATGTCCTGATATAGTGCAATCTTGTAACCTTGATGTGCAAATTTGTCAATAAAGGTTTTTGAAAAAAAAATGAAAAAAAAAATTAAGTGGAAGGCTTGTTTGAATAACAACGTTTTTTAATCTTTCCTAAACCTCATGAACTCATTGGTGAGGTGGAAAGCAGGGCCAAAAAAGTTCCAAAAAGTTGGGGCCAATCCAGAGATTCTAATGCCACCCAGATTTTTGTATTTCAATGAAGGAATACTCAAAATGTTGGAAGAGGAAAGGATTACAGTGACCAGGAGTATACTTTTTGATTTTAGATTGGAATAATTGGACAAATTGAGGACCTAGACCATGAACAACCTTAAAGGTACTGCAGCAGACTTTAAGTACAATCTTCTGGGCCACCGGAAGCCACCGATGGTCCAATTGGAGTTGGGTAATGTGGCAATTCCTGGGTTGTTTAAAAATAAGTCTGATGCCTGGTTCTAAATAATATACAGTCTATTTGCTTGTTTTTTTGGGAATGCCCAGAAAGAGTGAATTGGCATAATCCAGGCAAGATGTAATTAATCCCATCACCACTGTGAGAAGCGCATCTTGAGTCAAGTACCTTGCTGTTTTTTTAATGTTCTGGAGCATGAAGACACAGTTTGAAACAGATAGAAAACACTGATCCTTTCTGGGGCTTTAAGGACAACTCATTGTCTATAATTACTCCCAGACATTTTGCAGATTTCTTTGGGGAGGGGGCCATTCCTATTCTGACAGTCAAAAAGAAGGAGTGCATAAGTCCCTTTTGTTGTTCATTATGGCAATTTCTGTCTTTTCAGCGTTAAGTTGTAGAAAATTGTCCCCATCCAATCCCAGATAAAAGGCATAATAGATTTAAAACTCCTCTGGGAAGCAAGGGAGCAATCAAGTCAGCATTATTGTAAAGTCTGCAGTTTAAGAGATCCAGGGCTTGGAAGGGAGGTCTAATATAAATATTAAACAAAGGTGGGAATGAGAAGAACCCTGGGGGACCACACACTCCAGCTGGAACACCGAGGCCTTAAAAAGGACCTAAGTTAGGATATTGCATACTCAGGAACGAAATCATCCAATTGAGTGCAGCGCCACGGTGTCCAGAAGCATCCATCGGGTCAACCAACAATTTTTTGTTAACCGTGTCAAAGGCTCCTGATCTAACAACACAAAAGTGGAGGTCAGGCATTCATCACAGTCCTTACGCTTGTCATCCACTACATCCAGCATGAGAGACTCAGTCCAGTGCTTAGTGCATACTTAAAATGTTGGACGTTTCAAGATGAGTGCACACAGCTTGGGCCACACGGGCTTCTAATAGCTTAACTGAAAAAAGCAGTATCAAATTGGTTGATAGTTTTTTAAAGGAAGAGGATCTTCCCCTTGGTTTTTCTGCAAAGGCATTACAATAACTTACTTAAAGGAATTCAGGATGCTTCCTGGTAATAGAGTAGAATGTAATAGAGTCAAAAAAGAGCCCAAAATTTCCAAAACAAAATGTTTTAGGAACTTAGGAGGCCAGTAATCATTTGAAGAGCCAATTTTCACTCCGGACATAAGATCCAATAGACTCTCACCACTAAGGGCAGGAAAGCTAGAGATCGTATGAGCATTCTTATCTTATGAAGAGAAAGGCAAATCCCTATTTCCAGGCAAGATACTAAGTTTGATAGTTTTTCTTAGCAATTAAAAAAGGAATTTAGCATACCCCAATATACAGACACTATGCACATGTATCATTTGCAAAACTGGAACAAACAGTGTAAAAAAAATTAGTTATGATAAAACCACTCTCTTAGGAATAACGTATCCTGAGGACAATCTTTGCGATTACACAGCAGTTGCTATCCAAACGAAGTTTAGCTCAAGGAAGCAGAGATACTGAAAGTTAGACCACTGGAGAGAGGATGCCAAAAGAAGATTGTGTCTAGTGCTCTTAAGAGGGCACGGTTTTGTCCAAGACAGAGTCTATGAACACCTAAAACAAGAAATAAATGGTATACAGCAGGAAATGGGGAAGGGCTAGTAGGAAAGAAATCAGCCATCAGTTGGTACACCAGGTCAAAGAGCTAATAGAAATGAGAACGTCAGTCTTGCTAGAATTCAAACAGAGAGAATTGGACCACATCTATTTCACCAGTGCACAAACTGGGGGGCATATTAGCAAGAACCTCTTTAAAATTATCACTGTTTTAGCGGCAGGAAACTGACGCTAAAACTGGGATAATGGGCTTGCTAATATGCGTTATAGAATTCCAATAGAAGCCCAGGTTAGATGTCCTGCACATCTAACCTGGGCTTCTATTGGAATTCTATACCGCCTATTAGCAAGCCCATTATCACCGTTTTAGCGGCAGTTTCCTGCCGCTAAAACAGCGATAATTTTAACGAGGTTCTTGCTAATATGCCCCATACTTTTTAAAATAATCCTGGAGCAAAATAAATGTGCCGTGTAATTTCCGAATAATCTGCATGTCCTGCTGATCTTCCAGTATTGTTTACATGAACATTGTTTTTTGCCTAATACTTGGGGGGTCATTAAGATGGCGGGCAAACATGGTCCGCCCGCCATCCTATTGGGAAACGGGACCGCCTGCCGTAAGGGCGGGGGTCTCGTGGGGGCAATTAGGATGCACCTGCCACAGTGACGGGCGCATCCTGCATTCCTGTCATTGTGGTGGGCGGTGCGCTCAGCACTGCCCGCCACAATGCCAGGAAGGCATGTCATGCAGTTCCATGCACAACATGACAGGCACTGCGTGGTGCCTGCCATGTTGTGCATGGAACTGCAGGGGGTACCATAGGTACCCCCTATGTGCACCCCTCACCCCCCAGAGTCCCTGGGGGCACGCAACGGGCCCCCACAGTCTATTCCCGCATGCCTTGCCGCCACGGAAAGTCATTTTACTGCACCCATGGTAATATGGCTGGCGGTGTCTAACAGACACCGCCACCACCTTTTCCGCCTTTCCACCTTTTCCGCCCGGTCAACGAGTTGACCGGGCGAAAAAGCGGCAGGTGGTCTTTTCGTCCGCCGCGGTCCCCCCACCATAGTAATATAGCAAGGGGGAAATGGGTGGCGGGCGGGGTCGGATCACGGGTGGATTGCCACGGCTACGCGGGCGGTGGCGATCCGCCCGTGATCCTAATGGGCTCCTTATTGTTTACACTCCTCTACATGGCTTCTTGAAAATGTATGTCTAGATGTTCCCCTGCAGTCTTCAAAAAGTAACGCTACAACGGTTTTGTCAACTGAAGTACTGTCCATCATAAGCAATGAACCAATAGTCGGTTATTTTAATCACGCCACATTTTTTAGTAATAATATTGTACTTTTCAGCTTAGCGCATTTCTCCTGCAGCGCTTTACCATTGTGCAGCCTCTGTGATTTTAACTAATCCCGTTTTTGTATTTAGGTTGTTATTTAGTTTGGACCATTTCTCCCATGGTTTTAATACTGCTGGCCACGCTTACCTGCACGCTGTCACTCTCACCTGCACGGTAATTCGTCAAGCACCGCATTTCGCGGGTCCCTCGCCACAGTCTCGTTGGCGGCCATATTGGGTGAGGGCTGAGCCACTTCGCGGTCTAGTCCTCGCTTAGGAGGCTCGACCAGTATAAATTGCAGGCAAACTTAGGCAAGCGCCCTTTCAGCTTAGCGCATTTCTCCTGCAGCGCTTTACCATTGTGCAGCCTCTGTGATTTTAACTAATCCCGTTTTTGTATTTAGGTTGGTATTTAGTTTGGACCATTTCTCCCATGGTTTTAATACTGCTGGCCACGCTTACCTGCACGCTGTCACTCTCACCTGCACGGTAATTCGTCAAGCACCGCATTTCGCGGGTCCCTCGCCACTGTCTCGTTGGCGGCCATATTGGGTGAGGGCTGAGCCACCTCGCGGTCTAGTCCTCGCTTAGGAGGCTCGACCAGTATAAATTGCAGGCAAACTTAGGCGAGCGCCCTTTCAGCTTAGCGCATTTCTTCTGCAGCGCTTTACCATTGTGCAGCCTCTGTGATTTTAACTAATCCCGTTTTTGTATTTAGGTTGTTATTTAGTTTGGACCATTTCTCCCATGGTTTTAATACTGCTGGCCACGCTTACCTGCACGCTGTCACTCTCACCTGCACGGTAATTCGTCAAGCTCCGCATTTCGCGGGTCCCTCGCCACTGTCTCGTTGGCGGCCATATTGGGTGAGGGCTGAGCCACTTCGCGGTCTAGTCCTCGCTTAGGAGGCTCGACCAGCATAAATTGCAGCCATGCCTACGCGCAGCGTCATCGCGCAGCGGGATCGCCGCATTTCCGCCGGAGTTACGCCTGAGTTCAGCCCGTCTGCGCCCGTCCACGCTGAGGACGTGCTGCAGGGCGGGCTGGACTCGGCAGGTACCCCTCTTTCATCCTATGAGGTACCTAGGCAATACTCCATGCCGGAACTCATGGCTCTTAGGCCATCATTGCAACAATGTTTTCACCGCTTCTCCCCTGAGGGAATCCGACTTTCCCAGCGATGTCTTACATGTAGGGCCTCCTTTCGTTGTCCTGCTCCCAGGCTTATAAGATCTTATCTACGCTCAGGATGTCGCCCTATCCCGGTTTCTAAAACTGGGTTCTTAATTAATGCGCGATCGTTGATCAAGCATAATGTCGCCTTCCACGATTTCGTGGAAGAAAGACAGCCGGACTGGGTCTTCATTACTGAGACCTGGGCCTCGGAGTCCTCTGGACACGATTTACTCCTGGCCATTCCTGATGGTTATTCCTTCCATAGGCAGGACAGACCACTTCGAAGAGGAGGAGGAATTGCTGTCCTTTTTAAATCATCTTTGTCCTGCACCACTAAATCGCTATCAAGGCCAGGAGATTGCTTTGAGGCACTCTATTTTAGTATACTGTGCGCTCCATCTGTTTCTTTTACTGGGATACTTATATACAGGCCACCTGGCCCGAGGGCGAACTTTTCTTTACATTTACTTGAAATCCTAGAACCGTATTTTGGAAAATCCCATCTCTCCATCCTGGGTGATTTTAACTTTCATCTTGATGATATTAGTTCAAAGGACACCCTGACACTAACTGAATCACTCGGAGCTTTTGACCTTGCTCAGCTGCTGAGCAGCCCAACTCACAAGGCTGGCCATATTCTCGATGGGATATTTTCCGGCGACTCCAGGTTAACTATCGGCTCGCCTTTGCCTTTGGTCTGGACAGATCATTTTGCTGTACCTTTTGAATTTGTTTTCTCTGCCCCCCTCTCAGCCAATCCTGTCACTTCCTCTTTTATCCTTAGGAGAAACTTTAGAAATATTACTGATGATACTATCGCTTCTCATATTCAGGCTTTGGAATCCTGCTCCCTGAAGGATGTGGATGAGGCAGCTCAAGAACTTACTGATTCCATTATTAATGCTGTGGAAAAGCTTGCCCCCGCCTCCCTTCGATATGTAGCCCGGCAGAAACCTACCGCACCCTGGTTCTCTGAACACCTGAGACTTTTAGGGCAGGGCTGCAGGAGCAGTGAGAGAAGATGGAGGAAATCCTGGGATCTGAAAGACCGAGAGATCCATAAGTCTGCTTTACGAGACTATAAACAGAGAGTTATAGTGGAGAAGCAGGAGTATTTTACCAATCTCACAGGCTCCCTAACTTCATCCAGAGAACTTTTCAAAATTGCTGACTCACTATGCTCTCTTCAACTCCCTGATCCCGTAGTCAGTTCTCAGGATCTCTGCAATAACATATCTGACTTTTTTCATAGCAAATTTTGGACATCCACATCGCTTTGGAAGCTCAAAGTCACTCCCTGGATAGGGATACTCCCTTTGTTATTGCTAACCTAGACACCTTGGGTGAATGCCCTTCCAAACTATTTGGGCAATTTCCTTTACTGTCTTTGGAAGGACTGAACCTCCTACTTGATAGGACAAAATCCTCTTCCCCTACGGATCCTTTACCGTTAAAAGTACTGAAGGAGTGCAGAAACAGCATTCTCCCTCCCATGCTGGAAGTCATGAATAGGGTCATCACTCAGGGTTCCTTTCCATCTGTTTGGAAGAAGGCGATTGTGAGGCCTCTTCTAAAGAAACCATCTCTTGATCCTGGCCTTCTTAAAAACTTTAGGCCAATCTCTCTGCACCCGGCCCCTGCAAAAATACTGGAGGCACACCTCAACCTTCATCTCTCCACTTTTCTTGAGACCAGTGAGTATTTGGATAACACACAGCACGGATTCAGAAAGTATCACAGTACCGAATCCGCTCTCACGGTTGTAGCAGATAACATCCGACGAAAGGTGGATAGTGGCCAAACTACAATACTTGTCCTATTAGATCTCACAGTCGCGTTCGATACCCTGTCTCCCGCCATTTTAACATCTCGGCTTAGGGAGGCAGGGGTTACTGGGCCGGCCTTGAATCTTCTTAACTCCTTTCTCATTGGTAGAGAACAGAGAGTAAAGCTTGGAAACTTCTTCTCCCCTGCCAAGTCATTGCAATGTGGGGTGCCACAGGGGTCGGCCCTTAGTCCGACCTTGTTTAACATCTATGTGGCCCCCCTTGCTAGACTAGTAAGATCGCAGGGGATGGAGGTGGTATCCTACGCCGATGACACCCAGATCATGGTGTCTCTGGCTCATACCTCTGTTCATGCATCTGCCATTAGCTTTAGGTCATGCATGCAGCATGTAGCAGACTGGATGATCATCAATTCCCTAAAGCTAAATGGCAATAAGACAGAGGTCTTGGTCTTTGGGAAGGACCAAGATGCTTGGTCGAGCGAGTGGTGGCCTTTATCTCTTGGCATCTGCCCCACTCCCTCCCAATCAGCCAGAAATCTCGGCGTGGTCTTCGACACCTCACTCTCCATGAAGCTCCAAGTAAATAGGACTGTGGCCACGTGTTGGGGTGTGATTAGGATCCTTAATAGGATCCGTAACTATCTTTCTCTCCAAGCTCGTAAGCAGATTGCAGTCGCTCTTGTTGGCTCAAGGCTTGATTATTGCAATTCCTTGTATGCGGAGTCCAACAAGGGTCTTATTCATCGACTGCAAATAGTGCAGAACGCGGCAGCACACTTTGTGTTGGCCCTTCCCTTGGCATCTTCCGCTACGACCGCCAGGAGAGATCTTCACTGGCTCCCTGTCCAGTATAGAGTCTCTTTTAAGATTTTATGTCTTGCGTTTAGAGCTCTTGAGGCAGGTCCGGATGATGCACTTGGGTCTTTGCTCTCTCGTTATCTTCCATCCAGATCCCTTTGATCTGCTGGCCTATTTCAACTGGTAGTGCCTCGCATACGGCTAGCCAGATGGGAGCAAGAGCCTTTTCTGCTGTGGCCCCTAAGCTCTGGAACTCCCTTCCAATTGAGGTTAAATCTCTTCCCTCAATGGATTTGTTTAAAAAAGCCCTGAAGACATGGTACTTCATCAAAGCCTATCAATGATGGAATGCTGGGCTGATTTGAGAGCTGTATTATTCGTTTTAGGCGCCTTGACGCCCATTGGGCTAAGTTTGCGCATGACAAGACTCACATCATTCATTCATTCATTCACTTTTTCAGTAATAACTTTACACCTTTTAATCATTTTGCAATTTGTACACATGAATTACGTGCTTTTAAAAAAAAATCATGGTTTCAATTAATCACACAATAAATGTGAAAATTCATTAAATTCAAATTCAAATTCATGCATGTCATCCACATAAGAACATATTTAAAGTTTAAATTAAGTTACAAGCTTGGCCAGAATCACCATGTAAAGATTGGAGAGACATGGAGTTAGAGAGGAGCCCTGCTACACGCCAAAATGGATAGTTTAGAAATCCAGGCAAAATTGAGCTGGAAAAACCATTTAGGTGTGACAGAAACACATTCTGTGAACCAGTTAGGAACTTTGCCTGCAATGCCTGCTTCTGACAATCTATGTAACAGAAGACCATGAGAGACAGTATCAAAGGCCACTGAGAAATTAAGACAGATCAGCACTGACAATTCTCCAGCATCAAGGGTCATTTGTGGTGGATGTAAGTACTGTCTCAGTGCTGAAATTTGAAAGGAAATCGGATTGGTGGGAATATAAAAGAAAATTATCTTTGATGAAAGCGGATAAATGGCAGTTAACACATCTTTCTGTGACTTTAGCCAGAAGCAGGAGAAGAGAGATAAGGCAGTACTTCACTAGACTTCTGGATCAAGTGAAGGCTTTTTTATTTAAACAATTTTTATTAGAAACAAAAGCAGCAGCAGGGACATTGCATTGACAGCTCGTATACGGGTGGTCAAAAGAGTACAATATTATTCACCCATCGTCAAGTGAAGGCTTTTTTAGAATTATTAGAGCTGTTTTCCATGGCGCCAGGACAGATCAGGAGGATATAAAAAGGTTGCAAATAGAAGTCATAATGGAAGCCGTACTAGGAGCGAGTTCTTTTACAATCATAGCTGAAAAGAGGTCAAGTGGCAATCCTGAAGAAATAGTCTGCTAAGATCTCCTACTGTCGGGCCAGTGTAAAGGAAGAACTGTGGCTGTGTTATGCGTTGTTTTTCAGGAGCACTACAGGTATTTGCATCTGCTTTGTTAACCCCTTGGCACAATGTTATTACAGATGTGGCCACAGGCACTCATTTGGCCCCTTCAGTAATACTGATACAGCTGGGACCAGCGCTACCTTGAGAGGGTGTTCCCACATTTACATGTGGCATGGCCCCATGCACATGATGAAATCACTTTATCTTTGCACTTGTACTGCATTGTGGATGTGGAACAGAGGCAAACAGGCCCATAGGAGGTGCACTGGCAGTGCACCACAGAAAGGTGGCAGGCAGCCCTCTCAAGGGAGAAAATGGGGTCTCATGAACCTCCTGACATCCCTCAACAGCAGGCAGATGAAGTCAATCACTGCACGAACGGGCAAAGGGATCTCTGTCCCCTCCTTAATGTGCAGGCAGCTTCCACTTGCACTGTGAAACATGGAACAAATTGTAAGCTACTGCTCTGTAATTCACCAAATGCACTGTCCATAGGGAAGGTTGAGCTTGTGGTTCCCTTGGGGGCAGCACGTTGATTGTAATAGAGTGTACTGCCCTTATAAGCACCCTGTGCACCTGCTGAAAGGTCCGCCATGGTGCAAACAAGAACAGGGCTCCCGTTACATAAAATTGGCCCAGGAATAAGAGTTATGAGTGGGAAATGGCTGAAAACACACAACTGGCAGGAGCAGGAGAGGGGGATGGCTCCATCGAGGGAATGAAGACTAAGGGTGGGTGAAGTTTGCGAAGTGGCAAAAAAACGCAGCCACGTGGAGTTCCTTGTCCCCCTGTTTGTGTGACTTTTCAGCCGTACGGCAACACAAACTGCGTTTTTGGGTGGAAATATCACGCAAACTGCACAACACAGTTGTGCAGGCCATCTTTCTTCTCACTCTGTTTATGGTGCTGGGACCTACTTTTTGATCCTTCCTGAATCTTTGCAATCCTTCTGTTAAAAAAAAATCAATTTAATATCCTACCCTTTGTCTTTCTGAGTATGTATTATACGTTTTTTTCTACTTTTTGGTATTTTTTGTGAGTTTTGTTCTATACTTTTTCGATTTACTTACTTCCTAATTGTTTTTTACTTCCTTCCCTCTTGTTCCTGTTTCTACATTTTCTCTCTTTTGTCCCGGCCCCCAAGCACCATGGCTGGTGAGGGTGCCCCAGGAATGGTTGCAACCCTGGGCCTTGTAGTCTGAGGTGGAAGTGGCAGCGCTGGTTTTTTATGTCCAGCACCACCTCCCCTCCACCATGGCAGCTGACAGAAGCCCTGGATCCGGGTATGGACTCCGGGAGCACCAGCAACGCTGGGACACTGTGCGCTAGGCAGTGTAATGCTGTTCTGGGGTCTAGCGCACCCATCATCAGCTGACACACCAGTGGAATGACATCCTGGACCGGGAGCAGGACCTTCTGGACGTGCTAGGGGTTGAGGTTGTGGGGCTCGGTGAGTGGCTAATTATTCATATTAATATTACATGTGTTTTCTATGCTATTGCAAATAATGTTTCCCCAAATAGCATGCATGCTGCTCATATGCAGGTAAGTTAAGTTTACAAATCTAATATTATGTGATCGTAATTCTAGAAAGGCGCTCAGCACTATCTAATCATACTTGTTGGAGTTCACTTGGGCTGATTATGTAAAAACTTAAGTAATTCAGAGACTACTTTGCGCTGTCACTAAGACAGTAGTTAGTATTAGTTATTTAGCAGTGAGTATCCTCTCACTTAAGTTCTTAGAGCTTTTTTTGTAGTCCGTACACTTACAAGCAACTAATTAGGTGTATGTGTGTGCCCATCTATGCATTTAAAGAAAAAATGCAGACTTCTTGAATTGAGCCATCATAGGGGTTGAGATTGTGAATGAGAGGAGAAGAAGCAAACATCATTCATTGCAATGTATTAGTAATCCCAAAACCTTTGGATTAGGGGTAGGTAGGTTTAGGAAATTTGGAATAGAATAGGAGAGTCTGCGATACTAGTCTATTACTAGATAATCTGATTTAGAAATGTTAATTGATAATGAATTATTTATTTACCAACAATCTTTTTTAGGTCTCGGCCTGATCCAGCGCATGCACTGGTCTCGGCCGAGACATTTTGGGGCTCTGAAAATGCTACTTTGCAGGCGATCAGCTTGCTAGAATGCGCAATAGAGAGCGCGCGCACATGCGCGTTATAGCATGCTGATCCCCGGCAAGGTAGCACTTGCGGTGCTGCGCGTGTAGACCACACGCGTCACCACTCCCGTTTTTTATTTAAATTTAATTTCGCGGTCGCCAATGCTTGTGTTCTCTAAGCTCCTCACAGTCTGCCGATGTGCTCCAAACCAAAATTCTTCACACTTCCCCAATATGCTCCAAGCTCCTCACACTCTGCCCGTTTGCTCCAGCCTCAAGCTCTCCACACTCCAACGATTTTCTCCTAGCTCCCCACACTCTGGCGATGTGGTCCATGCTCCTCACAGTGTTCACGTAGCTCCTAGAAGCCTGCCAGTGTGCCTTAGTCTGCCCAGAGATGCAAGTCAGAACACTTGTCCTCTGGCTCTGAGCTGGCGATGCTGCGGTCTCCGTATTTCTGGGTCTGAGTCTGAGGTGCAGAGCACACAGCGCTCTTGAAATAACAAAACAACAAATGACAGGATCCAGGCTGCCAGGGCTGTTGCTTTTTCCCAGATCACAGCCCAGATGGGGACAAAAAGCAATAGTCTATCATATTGTTTCGGACGAGGGGCATGAGGGCTTGGAGTAAAGGTTCAACTCCAGTACTTGCCAAACTCAGAGCAGTGCGTGCAGTGTAAGAGAAACATCTAATCGGGATCAAGATCTCAGAAAGGACTTGGCTCGGAACAAATGTAAAATGAACTTTCTGCTGATGCAGAAGTTCACTCGAGAGCCATGAGATAAGGGGTCCGATCTATAAAAGAATTGGTAACTTTACAGATTGTTGGCTTCTTTCTCGGGTGTTTATAAGGTTGCTCTGTTGTACTCACAGAAATCTCCTTCGGAGCAAAAAACTATAAACATCACCTATTTCCATGAACATGCCTTTCTTTAAAGTAGCAAGTTTCCACCAGAGGAGTCCCATGTTTTGATTAGGATTAAAGCAGAAATCCCCCTTGCTTTTTTGTTCTTCAAGTGAAATTATTATCACACAGAAATCTATTTCACTAGACTCCCTGTAAGTATTGGAATGTTTCGTCCACTTCACGCCTAATTTGAACCTTTCTTTAAGTGTCTTATACAGCTGGGCATTAAGAGAAATTGGAAATGTTTGTGAATATCCACAAAGTTACTGTTAAGTAGGCATTCCTCGTATTCTTTATGACCAGTCCCTGCCCCTCCCATGCTAACACCTAGGCTCCTTCACGTAAGCCTGGCTTCAAGGCCGCTGAAAGGCTGCTATACCAGCGACTTTCCATGAGTCTAGAAAAGGTCAATGTATTTAAATCCCGATTTTTGCCATTAAGATTTGGGGATTACAATCATAAATTAAACTTTTTGCGGTTGTAAATGCAATTTTCTACTGAACAATATATTTGAGACTCTGGCTTAGGACAATTATCTGTCTAATAATCCAGTCACCCTCTAAAAAGAACCAGCACGAAAAGGATGGGAAGCAGGAAAAGATCATAATCCTGAGGCTCACAAGGGGCACTAACAGTTGGGGATACTCTCATTTTGAGTGGGCTGGAGATACTGGGCATTCGTAGTTTTCAGAGTTTTGTAATAATATCTCATCCTCACAAGTTTTCCCTGTGCATAATTTACCAGGAGACAGTGATACCTGGTGAAAGTTGCATGGGGAACAGATATTGGAAAGTGAGGCAATTTCTGAAATCCGAGTGTGGCAAAATAGCTCTCATATTGACCTCGAAAATTCTGAATCAGGCAATAATTTAATCTCAGTGTAAAACCGCAAGGTGCCTCATATTGAAGTCTTAAGAGTCCTGTCATACGTGGCTGCTGCGGCAGTTGTACATAAGGCCACAAAAACGATGAGCACAGGCTGTGTCATTATATGTCCTAACCTCTACTTCCTTTGTATATCTTTTTTCGATACCAGTGGGTGATTTTTGTTTGTGTCACAAAATAGTCTTTTCACTAATCTCCCTTACACACAATATAGCCACATTAAGCGTTGGGGTTCGCTATGCTTCATTTTAAATGAGAGTTGGCCATTTGGTGGCATGAGGAAAACTAATAATGCGGATTCACAACAATCTATAAGAAAGTAACTTGGAGGTCAGCACAAGTGCTGAAGGATGGAAAATGATTAGATACTCCTTTCCCCATTATTGTTACAGCAGCACTTTTGTACTACGTGTGCATCGGTGAAATGAACTAGTGATGTGATATGCTGTGATTTGCAGATCAAGGGTTTAAATTTCTGCTATGCTGACAGCTTTTCAGACTTTAAAGGTGGATAAACTGAATACTATAACATTATTTAATAGTAATACTGGATTTCTATAGCATGTACAAACGACACAAATGTATTCTGAAGCGGTATTTCAAAACAAGTTATTTATTAGACAAGAAAATGTATACATTTTATCCACACACAACAACACACAACCACACAAACAACCAAACACACAACCACCCACAAGCACACCCAAACACACATCCACACACATACCCACACCCGCACTCACAACCGCACCCACACCCACAACCACACACACAACCACACCCACACAAACACGGGAAACAACCTTTACAACACAACTTTTACAACGCACTACCATTACAACAAAACTTTTACAATGCATGTCATTACAACGCAGTCATTACAACGCATACCATTACAACGCATACCATTATAACGCATACCATTACAACACATACCATTACAACGCATACCATTACAACGCATACCATTACAACGCATAGTACCCTTACACTATCCAACACTTACCCTACTGTTGCACCCCCTGGAGTTAGAATAGTAATTTTTACCCCTATACTATCCAATACTTACCAAACATGCGTTGTAATGGTATGCGTTGTAATGGTATGCGTTGTAAAGGTAGTATGCGCTGTAATAGAATGTGTTGTAATGGTAGTTTTTGGAAATTCGTTGTAATGGCATGCGTTGTAATGGAATGCGTTGTAAAGGATGTTGCGTTGTAAAAAATTTGTTGTGAAGGCATGCATTGTGAGAGTATGCGTTGTAACGTTATACAACCCACACACACGACCACACACACAACAACCACACACAACCACACATACAACCACAGACACAACCCAACACAACCACACACACAACCACACACACAACCACACACACAACCACACACAACCACAACCACACCCAGCATTGGCATAGCCAATAGGTTTCGCCTTTGGGACCTTATAAGTGTTTAGCCATGCAACAGTTGATGTGGTTGCACAAAGGATATCATGCTGCATAAATAAATACTTAGAAGGGCCCAAAAGCGAGAACTATTGGCTATGCCAATGCATGTTTTGTCTTAATGTCTTAAATCAGCATCCAGGGGCATGAAGATGTCTGAGGCTGTGAGGGAGATGGAGGTGCCTCCCAGACCCAACATTCCTCTTCGGACAATGGCTCTGCTGGTCCCAGTAAATCATGCTGTTGTTAACAATAATATTTATTTACCTAACTTTTACCACTCCTTATTTTGAATTATTTCTACCCGTTATCTAATTCTTTTCCAAATACTCCACAATCTATCTGTTTCTAAATTCTTGTTATCCCTGCATTATCCTATTTATTTATTTTCTATATTCCTAGTGGCTATACTTTACTACAAAGCGTCTCCATAAACAAGTCTGTCTGTAGCTTCCTTTCTTCTGCTTGGTCACGTTCTACTACTGCTAATCTGCCGTGCGGATTGCATGCCCAAGTAAGGTATTGTATACGTTTGTTGAGATGAGAGGGCTTTCTTATAATTTCTCATGATCGATCAGTAAGATGGGAGAGTGCCTTTGTCACATTGAACACACCAAAGTTGTGTCTTCTTAACTAGGCCTAGTACTCTTAGCAGTAATTGGTGAACTGATGACCGTGCACCAAAGCCAGAAGGAAATATGAGAAGCACAACCCCATTTCATTTGCCGACCAAGAACTATATGTCCAGTTGTCCACTCTTTTATTTCTTTTCAAAAACTCAGATTCATTAATAGCTCTAGCCACTCCTTTACAGTTTGTCTTGAGGCTTTTCAAAAATTGCAACCATCAAAATGCCTAACCTGATATTTTTGATAGACGATGCTGTCTGTATCCATATTGTAGTGATATGTATGGTGCATTTTGCTATAAAAAGAATAAATAGGGGGAGGCCTATCTGGTATCTAAAAAATGTGTAATTTATTTCTTGCAGCATGGCCACCAGTGTCAGGGCCATCTGTGACTGTGCCAGCCAGTCAACAGATGTGGTAACGGTAGGGGGTGAGCCAGTTGCAGTGCGGTGGGCGGTGGTAAGTCATATTGCTTGCCTATTGACATTTAATTATATACTAAATGCAAGGGTGTACTGTTGACTTGTGATTAGTTGAACACACCCCTCCTTATTTAGCATATACAGCAGCAATTGAGTACCTAATGGCCTCTTCTAGCTACAACTCAGCAGAGAAAGTTTCATGAAGACCTTTAACTATGATGGGTTTATAGAAAAGGGAAAGAAGGATGGAAGGATGGAAGGAGAAAGGACAGATGCAATGTAACATGACTGGAAGAGAAAGATGTGTGGGTGAAATTATGCATATGCTATAGGTGTCTGATAGGATGCATGGGTGGGTGAAGGATAGATGAAAGGTGAAAGGATGCTTGCCAGAGTGGATTAAAGTGTATGGGTGATAGGATATCTGCCTGGGTGGGTGAAAGGAATCCTTCAATGAGTTTGATGGGTTAAAGGATGCATGAGTGGGTAAATGACAAATTAATATTGGCGAAAGGTTCATTGAGATTTAGAGCCATGCTTGCATGGTTTAATATATGGATGGATGGTTTTCAATGGTGAATACTGGATTGAGAGAATGTAAAACTTAAACGTTGAGTAGCAAAGCCAAGGGTGAAAAATAAAAATACTAGAAGAACAATGCAATGATTAATATAAAAATCCTTTGAAAGAAGAATTAACAAGGGTCTTGGGTGCTCCTCTATAGTGCCGTTCTTCTTACCTTTAGTTGCTTGGAATGTTTTTTATCACGGTTTTTGATTCACAGGGTTGAGATGGTATTTCAGACTACTCCCTTGACTCACAGTACTCACAGTAGTTTTCAGTGCAACATATATTATGTATCCTTCCTGCCCACGCATCAGCATCAATCACCTCCATCCCTCCCTACCCATGGCATTTTACTAGTGACACCCACGGGTGACCTATCCACTGCATGGTCATATCGGTGGCACTGCATTGTTGGCTGTGCAATGGGCATCAGCCTCAGTTGATGTGTTGGCCTATTTACAAATTTCATGGCATTGTAAAAAAAAAAAAATCCCCTTCCCTCCCAGTGCCCACTCAGTCACCTCCTAGTACATAAGTTCCCTCTGTACCAGCCTTCCAATTAAAATTGGAAAAAAGTCTTTGCATGCGCCACTTTCCTCTGGCCAAGAGATATATTTTATTATTGCTTCCATAATCGATTACGTCAGGTAAAATGTTTCCCTTTCAACAATGCCCGAACAAAGTGACTCACTACTAGCAAAAGCTTTAGCACTTGATGATGATGGTCATTGAAATGTCTACCTTTCCTGCCTAATCCCCCTAACTGACATGCAGTAGTTAATAATTATTTTCCTTACTGCCAAGCAAATCTACTTGTTGGAAAAAGGTAGAGTCAAATGTGGTGATGGAGGGTGAGGCTAGGGAGTAAAGTGGGATTAAGAGTATGTACCTTTGCTTTTTGTGGATGTGATAGTCTATGATGAATGTGCGAAATACAATATCCTGTTCCTTAATCCTTTCCCTGTACTGTAGAGCATTGCTTTTTCGTTGAGCAGAAAGGAGTAAGTCTGTCTACATATTTGTTTTTATATAGTACCTCATGTGACCTATTTCATTCATAGTAAGTAACTATTCATCTGCCTTGTAGTCTTGGTGAAATTAAGGCTTTTAGCAGAGCATGGCCATGATAGGAATACGATCATTGTCTAGTACAGCAGCCCCACCTGCAGACAGTAGCAAAGTAAGGCAACACAGGTAAGTCTGTCTAGGGTGCTGGCTGAGCTAGCATGCCTACATTAACTTAGCTCAACAAGAGAGAGAATACTTGCATACTCCATAGTGCATTATGCTTGATACTCTAATTACATCAAAATCAAATGGCCAGAGGATACCAGCAAATGTACTGCTACTGTGCTACTATATAATTTTATGTATTTTGCTAAGAGCATTGTTTACAATTTGTCTTTTTCTTTCTTGATATAGCTACTTCTGCCGATCCGACACCTAACAGGCAGGAAAGACCATCCCGGACCCGGCAGAGGAATCAGCGGCTGGTGGCAGAGAAGGGGGCAGGAGTAGCTGCAAATGCCCTGGACCTCATCCAGGCCTCAATGCCTCCAATACACCATCGCCATTGTCCAAAGGCAGACGCTAGCCTCCATTCCATCTCTGCTGCTCCCCCTTGCTTCTGCTCATTTCAGCCCCGCATTATGCAGAGGCTGGCACGCCTGGAAGCCAGGCAGGGAGAACATCTGGACACATTAGAGAGGCACGTTAAGAAGCTCCTAGCCCTCCGATAGGCCTACCCTCCTGCCCTTTTGTTATCCTTTTTTTGGTGGGTGGGACGAATTGTGGGAAGAGAGTGAGAAGGTGGGAGTTGGGGCATTTTGGGAATTTTCTTTATGGACAATTTCGTCTTTGGACTCTGACACTACTTGGGACATTGGTTGGGGTTAGGGAGAGGTGTGAGACAGCTGTAGGTTTACTAGTTTATTTATATTTGTTAGGGAAATGCATTTTTTATGGTTGTACATTATGATTTAGATCTTTTTTTGGGGGTCACTGTTTTACTTCGCACTACTTCCTTTGCCGCTGCCATTTTTTAAAATCTGCTCATAGTGTAACAACAAAATAGTTATGTGGTACCCTTTTCCTCCCTTGTCCTACTAGTCTCTCCTCTTAGTCTCTGCAGTCTACAACTATATTAACCCCTAAGGACTTAGAGGGGGTGGGTGTGTGGAATTCCACTGTATATAGAATGATTGCAGTTCAACCACCGTTCTCCTACCTGATGAAGTGAGGGCTGTATTGTTTCCCAAGATGCCATGGTGGTGGTAGTAGTAGCATCATGCTAGCGCACTAGTCTAACAGTGAAGGCATCGGAAGCAAGGTTCCACTCCCTCCTAACTGAACTCAACCTATACAATAAGGACTATTCATCGCAGGGAACTAAACAAATTCAAACAAAAACAGAGTTAATGCTGGGATTATATGCAAGCTTTAGAAAAAATATATTAGACTGTCACCAGAGACTAGACTGCTCATATGTAAGAAGAGATACACTAGAGAAGATATGATAAGCAATGCTAAATTGAATGAAAAAGGTGAGCTTGTAAAAGTTACAAAATGAAGTTGACTCAAGCTTCAAAGTGGAGAAGCGTAATCTTTGACAAAATCCAGTGCCTGAATGAAAATGCTGGGAATTATGTTCCTCTGAAAACAATATTGAACACTTTGTGGCTAATACAATATTGCCAGTGTGGGCTATACTTAGAGCTGAAGATCCTTGCCTTGCACTGAGTTGGTGTTGCTTTCACCACATCTGTCCCAGCAAATGTGTGATCAATTAATGGTGTAAATTATTAAGTCACACCTCGATAGATCACACTGCCCGGGGGAAGAGAGCTAAGGGTTCAATGAATTGATGGGAAGGGGGATTTGGGGAAAGGTTTGACAAAGACAAACACTGCACAAGGACAACATTCAACTTGGCAATGAGCAGCCCACCATCATAAATCTGTTATGGGAGGAAAAAATAAACAAATGATGAGTAGTACAGGTAAACTAAACCAAATTGTCCATCTGCCCCCGGAGAGACCCAAGTGACATTATATATCTAAATGTTCTGTATTGCCGAGCTTTGAACGATAGCAGATATATTACAAATTAAAGTATATGTAGGAGTCAAGTAAACAACACATACAGTTCTAATGATTACAAAAAGAAAAAATTGATACTGTATTGCCAAATTGTGAGTTTCATCTGCATTCCTCTTGGACTGTCCATCAATGTTGGGTGCCTGGCGGATGGGCTTTGGTAAGGTAAGCGTGAGTGTGCTATGTTGTTTATCAAGTATGGCGCAAGGTAAGAAACATAAATGAAATTGAAGAATCAAGGATAATGACGTTTAACTGCATAAGGAGTGCAAGAGAAGACATAAACGCAGCATAAAAGAGAAGAGAAGAAGAATAGTCCTTTGTGCACTCAGTCATTTGAGACCTGGTGTGTGAAAAATTAGGTGAGGGTAATTTTACACAACCAAATAATCCCACAAAAAGTGGCTGCATGTAACTATCGGGATCAGCCTAATCAAACTCACAACTGTCATGATCATCAATTCATCAGTATGAATCATAACAATGATATGTAGCTTAGCAGCAACAGCACATGTATAATGTGATTATCATTGTTGACTAAATGTCGGTTTCCAGTTACTTTAAAATACAGGCCACCACCTTACCACCACTTAGCTTCAAATTCAAGCCAGACATCCCTGAACACACACATACCCAGCATCATAGAATTTTCAGAATCAAATCAAATCAATACACCACTGTCACCACTCACCACCACTACACAGAGTTGTAAAAATCACCTTCAGGGAAAAACTGATCAGCCCACCGTCGGTAGGTCACCAACATTGTAAATCATCACAAACACATTTTAAGCATAATAGTTACAGATAAACAAACACCCAGTGTCACACTGCCTGCCAGCACATAAATCATCTCTCAACATACATCACAAGTTCACTACAAACAACAATAACTCAGTGTGCGATGCATGCCGTTTTCCTGTTCTTCAGGCATAGTCACCATGATCGTGGTACATTGCAGAATGCAGATCCATTTTGATCACAAAGCAGACCGGGGCCAGTGAAAATCTAATAATGTGGGGCAATCTGGCTAGGGTAATAAACTAGGAAAGGATATATAGTAATGGCCCAGAGTTAGAAGCAGGCACAGATTTGTTTGTATTCTATCCATCCAATGTCCTTGAGGTAAGTAGGTGTTGGGAAGGGACCTTTTGACTGCACACAGTTGCAACTCCAATCTGGCAATAAAATGTGTCTAAGAGTAAAAGGGTGGGGATTAATTAGCCAACGAGACACAAACAAATAAAATGAAATAATGTTCCCTTAGCTATATTATTTTTTTGGGTTTCTTTGGCGTCAAAGAAAGACAGCAGATTAGTGATAGAGACTGAGAGAGAAAGTTCTATGGTTGTTGGCCCAGGCCTAGTAGTCAGGGAAGTAGAGCTTGTCCTCAGACTCTGTTGGTTCACCTAGAAGTAGGTTATCTAACACACTACTTTTATGATCTAAGTCTCCCTCATCTTCCTCCTCTCATACTTCAGGTATGGAGTAATCCCGTAGTATAAAGTACTGATTCATTTTGATCATTGTTAATCTCTCCATGTTTTGGGTCAAGAGACTGGTCCTTCCCACTGTGACAACAGCACCAGCCACCCTGAAAACATGTTCAGTGGGGACACTGGCTACAGGCAAGTAAGATAGTTTATTACCAGGATGCTGAGCACTGGCCTTTGGAGCCTCATCCCATACCAATACTCTAATGGGTTTTGATCACAGGAGAACTCTTTTAGATCATCCAGACAGGCCTGGACCATCCGCTCAATGGTCATTGGTGTTCCACCTTGCTCAACCTCTTTTGCCTTCAACTCCGCCCTAAACTTAAGCCCTGCCAATAGAAACCAATCAGTTGCAGATTTTGGGGCTGATGCTTCCGTTCTTGTTGTTGATGTTGTTCTTATTGTTGGATTTGTCTGCTTTGAACCAACAGCACTGACCTCAGGCTCTATCTTGAAAGCTGCCCCTCAGGATGTGTGACCTGGGGGAGTGAGCCTCTAATTCCCTTTTGTCCTTTTTTTAGATCACTGACTTGCTCAGCTATCCATTTTTTTTATTTTACAACACTCCAGTCTGTAAAAGAAATAAAAGTGGACAGAATGGTTTGTACTGTGGATCAAGAATTGTGGCACCAATGTAATGTTTAGATGAAACAATGTCTCTTTGCACCCATGTATTAGCAGATAGGCAAAGTATGAGGCTCTCCACCAAGTCATACACATCTTTTTTCCTCTACATCTGTGTACATTACAGACACTTGTCTCAGCTGTTTCTGTAGCATGTGCAACAACAGGATAGCTTGGCCCATCATACTGACCTCCTTGCCGACTTCCTGTGTGAACACTCCAAAGGAAGCAGCATCTCAGTCAGGCATTTGACTAGGAACCATTGGTCCATCTCAATCACCAAGCCTTTCAAAGTGGCATCCCCTCTTTGCATGACATATTCATTGAAAGGTCTGTACTGCTCAAACAGGCATTTAAGCATGTAATAAGTTGAGTAACAACTTCTTGGCACACCATGCATGAGTGCTTACACTGGCATCCTATTATCACGCTGAATGACCCTCAGTTTTTTCTGGGCTTTAAATGAAAGGCTGAAATGAGTGCAGATTCTTCTGCAGGTGGACAAAAGCTGCTTACTTGGTCTTCTTTTTTGAGAAAGTTCTGTACAATGATGTTGATGTAGTGCACCAAACACTAGACCCTAAAAAAAACACCATTGGCCATGGCATTAACTATATTACTGTCATTGTCCATGGCAACAAATCCAGTCTAAAGCCCTCTTGGTTGCAGCCATTCAAAGACCTTGTTGTTAAAGTCTTCCAAAATGTTTGCAGCTGTATGAGGTTTTGCCATTGCGAATGTGGCCACTGATGCATGCTTCTGAGCAGCATTAAACACCTGCAGATATATTTTCTCTAGCCCCGACAAAAGAGTTCCAGTGTGCAGTGATGCATATGTAATCAGTCGCTTGGCAACTGGTCCACATTTCTGTTGCCAAGTAGATATTATGAACAGAACTCTGCTGCAAAACATGTCCAAACAATTCCAGCACATCATGAAATAGAGCTGGAACAGCAACTCTGGTGAAATAGGACCGTCTGGGAACCTTCCATTTTGGGCAAATCACTGCGCAGATTCAAGAAAATCCACTCTTCCACAAAAGAAAAAGGATGGAGGTCCAACGCTAACATTTTAGCCAGCTTTGCGTTATACAAACATGCCATTGGGTGGTTGTGTTAATACTTACCCTCCGGCCTAAACATGCTAGGAATAGTAGCCTTGAATTTGTTCTTTTGTGGTGCCACTGACGCAGGTGGCTTTTTGAGTGTGGGCGGTGGTCTGCTCAAGGTGCATTTCCACGGGGCAGTCCCTGTCTTCTTTGGCATCTCAAACTGAGTCTTGTGCCATTGTCATGTTGCTGTTGTGGGCGAAACTATTGTACTGCTGGGGAGAGGGCTGATTTGTGTAATGAAAATGTCTTCCTCTTCTTCACCTTCCACCATGATCAGATCAGATTCACATTCCCTGCTCAGCCAGCTTTGGCCGCTAAGGTACGCCTCCCAATGGATCGTATGGTGCTTTCTCAAAAGGGTTGTTTGGCTCCCGGTAACAAAGTTTGTACCAAACTTGCTCTGACTAACACTTGCTCCTCAAAGGGAGAATATGGCAATATTCACCTCCTTCTTGCTAACTGAAAAGAAGACCCAAACTGGACAGCTCAACTTTCTGATGCTGGTGCCAATGTTGGATGAACCAGCGGTAGGTGGGCGTTTTGACGTTTGACTTTCTGCACTGCTGACTTTTACAGTGGTGGTTGTGGATGTAGTTCACTGTTGGGACTTTGATAATATGGCAGCTGGCAGTGGTGGTTTCTGTGGTGCCACTGCTACATCACTCCCGGGAAGTTGGATTAGGTTAATGTCGGTCTTCACTGGGACTGGGCTAACATCCATGATGACTGGCTCATCGTTACCCTGTTCTTCTACATCTACCTCCATCTCTCCAAGGCTTTCTAAAACCTTCCTTTTCCCTAGCCTAGTCTCATGGCATGTCTCACTCTCCGACTGAGGTGAGATTTAAGTGGTGTCTTGATCATCAGAAGGAGGGGCTTGAAAAAGACAATGATGCACCACTAACCCTCCTTTTTCCAGCTGAAGATTTGAAAGACAACGGATCTTCTGAAAGAGCAGATTCCTCTACTTCCTCAGTGTTAGACCTGGCATTTCTTGGAGTGATTACCCCTGAATTTTTGCCTCTACCTCTTTTATTTTTGATGTTGTGATGGATTTCATTTTACTGGCTTAGATGCTTTGGATACTTTGCCACTGCTGATCAGTATCAAAGTGCAAGTGCTTCCTGTGTAAAGTGTAATAGTAATTGGTTGTCCATGATTGGTATGTTTGCCTTACTAGAAAAGTCCCTAGTGGAGTGCACTTTGTGTGCCAGGGCTGGTAATGCAAATGCTACTAGTAGGCCTGCAGCACTAATTGTGCCACCCACACAAGTAGTCTTAAAGAGATAACTCAGGCCTGCCACAGCAGTGCCTGTGTGCAGTTTGGTAAAGTGCCATGTTGTTCTGACAAGTGCACCCACTTGCCAGACCTTACCCTTCCCTTTCTATGCACATCAGAAACCCCTATGGTGGGTAAAAGGTACCCCCTGGACAGGGTGCAGTGTATGTGAAAGGTAGGACATCTACTGAAGTATGTACCATTTCCTGACAGTGAAATAATCTCCATTTCAATGTTCACTGTTGAAAGGCCATCTTGCCCATAGGACAGAATGGGGGAGGCTGTGTAATATGTTTCCAGTCTATCTTCCCAAAGGCTTAAGATGTAGAGGTGAAATTTAGTATGCCTGAACTCACAATTCAATAACACATATTTTCATGAAGGTGGTTTTTGCATTGTGTGTTTAGAAACCACTCTTTTAGAAGTGGCTTGGTTTTTGTGCTCTCACATTTCTGTGTGTCTCTGCCTGGTTGTGGATTGACTGTCTGGTTCTGAAAGTGATAAGGTTCTGGGGAATGTCTTGACCAGGGGGGAAAGTGAGACAGCAATAGGCTAACCTGCATCTGGAGTGTAGGAGGGAGGAGTAGCCCCTAGAGGTGAAGAGGCCTGGGCTCCAGCCATAAAACGATGGCTCAATCCCCAGCTGAGTGATTACAGATCCAGACCACCATTATCAAAGTAAGAAGGTGTCACTGGCAGGGAGACACCCAGAACTGGTTTGGACAGGGGTCAGTACCCCCTGAATATAAAGACTTCAAAGACATTTAGAGGTATAACTATGAGATCTGAACCCCCTCCTAACCTCATCTCATGGCATGTCTCACTCTCAGAATGATGTGGGATTTAAGTGGTATCTAGATCATCAGAAGGAGGGGCTTGAAGAAGACGATGATGCACCACTAACCCTCGTTTTTTCTAGCTGGAGATCTGAAAGACAATGGATCTTCTGAAAGAGCAGATTCATCTACTTCCTCAGCATGAAGATCAGTCTCTTGAATTGCTCCTACTTCGGGAGTAACTACTGTTGGTGGTTGCAGCTGTTGTTGTTGTCCACTTCTCTGTTTTTCCTGCAACGATTGGGTACTACTTTGCAATAGAGATAAGTCAATTTCAACATCACTGCTTAGACTGGCTGCCTCTGTGATAGACATAGGCTTGGGCCTAGATTGGGGTGGGTCCACTGATGTGGGGGTGCTGCTCCCAGCTTGCTCCCCAGAGGCCAGTGGGGCAGGTACAGTTTTTTTTTTCAAAAAAAGAACTGGGTCGACATACCAGTGGTGGTAAGCTCATTCTTCTTCTCACTGGCCACTTTCTTGGTGGCTACTTTTTTGGGGCCATCTTGAAGATGTCAGTTAGAGGTGGCGCTAAATCTTCACAAGTTCAAGAGATGTCTGTGATGTGTGGGTCACACATCACATTGTGCACAAGCCTTCTTTCTGGCAGTACTGTGGGTGTTTGTTTTCTCTTGTGCATCTAAAAGAAAAGAAGCAAGAAATACTTCAGTGCAAGGTGGCATTGTTGCAGTTCAATTCGTTGAACAAACAAACATAATATCATTTAGTGTGATCACTGGTTACTCTAATTATAAATAATTAACAATACAGTGTATCTAATCATAAAACGGAAAACCACACCAATATACATTTTCATGGTAAGTGACTGCACACTCAAGAAGAAAGAGCAAAAATAACAACATACAGCTGTAACTGTTTCCTTTATGTACACCACATAGCTTATGTGGAAGGTGGCCCTCACGGAGGTGCAGCTCTTAAATGACAAGTGAAAGAATAATCCTTAGACAATTAAAGGTGTTGTGCACCTATAGCAGACATGGGGTTGATTGATGCTAGATGTAGTGAAAATAGTATGACCAAAAAAACGAACAAAATCTAAATATATTTTTAAAATATAGAAATTAGAAAAAAGAAAAAATATCATTTACCAATTCATTAAAAAAATGGAAAAAAAATTAAATGTTTTAAAAATATGTGAAGTAAGTTATAATCAAAGATATAATATGTTATTAAACTGCTATCTCATTACTCAACCATCCATGCAAGCCTATGGCAAGGGGCCACACTGTCTGGATGCACAAAATAGCTCCCAGCCACTATCACATGGTCATCAACAACAACACTGAGTAGGAAGGCATTGGCAACAAAGAGAAGACATGCAGACCTATGGGGAATGCCACTTGCTACCTCATAAAAAGGCCATCAACCATATACTCACAAGAACAACAACAACCAGCAAGAAGGCATGGCCACAACAAAAAACATGCAGGCCTATGAGGAAAGCAAACTGGCTGGCTACACAACATTGCCGCCAGCCACATGGTCACAACAAGTGGCAGAAGGGCAAGGCCTGGAAAACAAAGAACACATTCAGGCCCATGGACACTGATAGCATACAAAATGGCCACTGGCCCCATGGGATGTGGAAGAAAGGCACATGGTGGCCTATGGCAAACCTACAAACACACACTGGCCAGTGGCCAGACAAAGGAGGCATTGTAAAACAGAGGACATAGCATTAATTCAGCAATGCCCCAAAAATAATTAAGATAGTTACAAATGTTTACAACAACACAGATCCTCCAAAGGCATTACCCCACGTATACAGTTTGTAGGAGAGTGAAAAAATTGAAATACTCCAAAAAAAGCACATTTTGAATTCTAATCCACTACTATCCATGCCCTAAAAGCTATTTTATCCAATAGACAACACAGAAACAGTTGTTAAATGCACTGATGACAAGACCTGGACCTGCTGGCTGGAAGTCCCATTGGCAGACTATGCCACTTAGGGGCACATGCATCATTGTAAATTGCATTCGCAAATGGTGCGAATCGCAAAATTTGGCTGTTTGCTAATGCAATTTCAATTTTTGGGTGCATCACCATTTTTGTACCTTTCGCAATTTAAGAAATCGCAAAATTGCGATTTCTTCAATTGCGATTGCATTTAAGGAATCTCAAATTGAGATTCCTTAAATGCAATGCATCAAACTTTAAAAATTTGCGAATTCGCAAATAAGGGGAGCAAATTACCATGAAGTTGACCTTCATGGTAATTTGCGAAAATTTAGAAAAATGCTCTAAAGTGCATTTTTCAAAGTTCCATTTTACACACACACTTGGGGCATGTGTGTGTGAAAAATGTACTTATAGGCAGATTTCAGGGGTGCAACAGGGTGTCCTTTGGACACCCCTGCACCCTTGAAATAGCATTCTCAATTTGCGATTCTCTAATGGAGAATCGCAAATTAAGAATGTCTTCCCATTCATTCCTATGGGCCTCTAGGCCCAAAGGAATGGATGGAGAGGTATTCCTTAATTGTGATTCTCAATTAGAGAATCGCAATTAAGGAATTTTAAGAAATCGCTATTTCTTTAGCAATTTCTTGATGCATTGCAATTTGCAATTCCTTAATTGCGATTCCGTATTTTTCGCAATTAAGGAATCGCAAAAAGCAATATTGATGCATGTGCCCCCTAGTGAATTAAAAGAATATTGCACCTGTATTAGAAGACATGCAGAAAATCTACTAAACTGTGCAAATTCGTTCCTGTACAAAATATGAAAAATTACATGTAAAACAACAACCAGCAAGGAGTCCAGCCGCAGCCCGTGCAGGTAAAAGCGATGGGGCCGGGTGGGGGGATTTAGATGGACGATGACAAGGGAAAATGAAATAAATAAGTATTTTTCCCTTGTCATCGTCTGTCAAAATCCCACCTGTCCGGTCCCACCACTCTTACCTGCACAGGACATGGCTGAAGGAGTCATGGCCACAAATAAAGAACAAATGCATGGCCATCGCAAGTGCACAGTGACTGCCTACACAAAATGGCCACCGGGCACATGGGCACAAAAAACAAGAAGCAGGATGCCTAGAAAACACTCCTATGGGGAAAGAACACTGGATGGCTACCCAAAATGGCTGCCAGCCACATGGTCAGCGCAAAAAACAAGAAGGCATGGGGAACAAACTAAGAAGAACACATGCAGGCCTATGGGGAAAGCACACTGGCTGGCTACACAAAATGCCCACCACCACATGGTCACAACAAAAGAGGCAGGCGGGTGTGGCCTGGAAATGAAAGAACACATGCAGGCCCATGGACACTGATAGTATACAAAATGGCCACTGGCTATGACTGTGGTTTTACCTACCTCAGTCAAATCTAACTACATCTTCTTCTCCAAATGCCCCTCCAATGGAAAAACATTTTCCTTCACCATCTTACAATCTCCATTCCTTATGGTTTGAAATCGACTACCTCCCCATCCCCAGCCTTCCTCGGGGAAATTGACATCTCCATATTCAAATCTGGCAATATCCTCATCCAAGCACCTGATTACTACCTCAACCACTTCAAGAACCATTTTAGCACCTTGTCATACCAACTCTCTCTAGTTGTCCCCAATCCTCCCCAACATATATGTCTGACACTTCTATGATGTCCACCACCCCACCTGGTCCGTCCCATCCTCCCTTTCATATCTCTCTGGCAAATACTGTCAAGCCAACCCTCTCGCCTCCCAATGACCAACTCCCTCCTACCCCTTTCCCTAGCTCTAAACCCTCTCCTACTTCCCTGCCTCCACAACTTGAATCTCCTTGTTTTCCCTCCTGTTTGTCAATCTCAATCTCTCCCCATAACTGCTTTCCCCCCTCAACCCGCATTGGCCTATCCTGACATCCCTCTCACCCACCTACTTTCCCCTTACACCTTGACTGACTCTACGACTAACCCTCCTCTCCCCCCACTTCACACCTCAGCAATCAGCCTAAACACCCCTTTCCCCCCTTGCCTCTCCACACCCCTGCACACCAGACCCTTCTCCCGACCAATGCCAATCCTAATGCATCCCCCCTCTCTTACAATTGAGGTCCCCCTCAATCTTCTTACTCAATCATTAACTAACATTGAACAAAATCTCTCATCCTTGACGATGGAACTCACTTGACTAAGAAATGATTTCAAATCACTCAGTGTCATGTCCTTCCCGAACCACACTCACTCCCTCTGTCCTTGCTCTCTAAACTTCCCACAATATAACCTATGGAGAACTACACCCCTATTCAACCGTTCTCATAGGCCTCTAGACGCAGTGAGCTATCTATCTTCTTCTGACCTCACTGACCTTTGCAACTCCTACCTTCCTCTACCTACGAGTTCTGACCCTCCCCTCTCACACACCAAAGATCCCAGTGATTATAGGTACTAACAGAATCCCTCCTGCACCCATCTCACCTAGACCCTCAGCTCAACTTACCACCATACTCCCTTGCGATCCTGCCAATGATAACACTAAACTCCTCACTTGCATGCTCGTCAATTGCTGTTCGGCTGTTCATCATGTAATCGAAATGTCCAAAACCATCCTCAGTGAAGATATTGAAATCGTCTTTCTCACAGAAACCTGGCTCAATGTTCACTCGATGGCTTTTCTTGACCTTCTCACCCCCACCCCCGGTTTTTCTATCATTAGGAAAGACAGACCTGTCAGAATAGGGGGTGGTCTAGTTAGAGATTAATGACCTCAAACAAATATGCCAAAGTCCAACCCATAACAAAGGATCCACTCTCGATGCCATCATTTCCAATCAGGATACTTCCTCCCTATCTCACATCATCCCCTTTGATTGGTCCGACCATCACCTCATTCTGTTTAAGATCATTACCAATTCCCCTCCTTACAAATCGCCAAAGCCCTGAAATGGACCCGAAATTTGACTCAAATCCCTCCGGATGTATTTCAGTATAAACTCCAAGCCCAACTCCTTCTCACCCCCTCTCACAAAATACCAATGAGCTCACTGAACATTTCAACAAGACCGTCAAAGATGTTTTGGACAATTTAGCTCCTCCAAAAGTAAAAAAAACTGTGAAATATTCCATCCAAATCTTGGTTTAACTCATATCTCAACAACGAAAGACGTTCTCTCAG
This sequence comes from Lissotriton helveticus, assembly GCF_964261635.1. Classification (NCBI taxonomy): domain Eukaryota; kingdom Metazoa; phylum Chordata; class Amphibia; order Caudata; family Salamandridae; genus Lissotriton; species Lissotriton helveticus. Next base: position 948,880,340 of record NC_136068.1, read on the forward strand.
ACTGTCTGAAAGAACTTGGAGACAACATCCCTCTCCCCCCCATCTTGCCCTCCTCAGATCCACCAGAGCTTCTTACAAGAAGCACATCTTCAATGAGAAGGCAACCTTCTTTGGAACACAACTTGAGCGTGTCAAAAATAGGCCCAGAGAACTGTTTAATATTGTAAGGAAACAAACATCTTCAACTCCCCCTGAACCGATGTCCTCAACAGAGAGATGTGAGGAAATTGCTTACTTCCTCTTGGATAGAATTTCCAAAATCAATCAGTCTTTCCACCATACCCTACCCCCTCCCTCCCCCAGACTTTCTGCTGACGTTCCCGTTCACTTACCTCCCTTGCTGACCCTGCCCCTTCCTCCTACTCCTTACACTCACCGAACCACTTCAACGTTTCCTGATTTGAACCTATCCAACGTTCAGCTGAAAAACAATGCCTCCTGGCAAAATTTCACTGACTGACTTGGAAGTCCGAGACATCATTTCCAAACTCAAGCCATCCTCACACACCAAAGACCCCCTCCCCTCTAACCTTGTACAAGATCTTAAGCACATCATTGCCTCGTACTGGACTACTATAATCAGCACCTCATTTATCACCGGTTGTGTCCCCAACTCTCTCCAATTAGGTCAAATAACTCCCATTCATAAAAACACCTCTACTGATTCAAATGACCTCAATAATCTCCGCCCTATTTCAAACCTACCACTTCTATCCAAAGACCTTGAAAAATTTGCTCTCCGACAATTGGACAATCACATCTACAATTTTAACCTTCTTGACTCCTTACAATCTGACTTCAGGAAAGGATGCAGCACGGAAACCGCCATGCTTAATATCCTTGATGACCTCCACTGGTCACTTGACAACGGGGAGTCTTGCCTACTTATTCTCCTTAACCTCTCTGCTGCATTTGATACAGTTAACCATTCTGCCTTACTTAACTCACTAAAAGCTCTATTTGACCTTAATGGTCTTGTCAGCAAATGGTTCTCTTCTTATCACCAACACAGAACTCAGCAAATCAAAATCCTTGACTGCCTCTCGAAACCTACTCCGGCCTCCCTAGGCGTCCCTCTGGGCTCCATTCCCTCCCCCTCTCTCTTTAACCTCTTCATGGAACACCTTACCCTTATTCTGAAACAAGCAGGAATCAAGTACTACCTCTATGTCGATGACACACAACTTTACTACAAGATTAGATCACACTCGGATGTTCTCCATCTTAACAATTCCTTGAAGAAGATCCAATCCTGGTTTTTCTCTAACCACCTCAAACTTAACCCCAAAGAAACAGAAATCATTCTCTTCTCTCCCAATGGTAACCAGCTGCCCATCCAAAGCCGGTTTTCTGACCTTAATGCTCTTAAATGTTAGCTCTCCTTATCCAACTCAGCAAAATCACTTGGGTTCACTATTGACAACAAACTTACTCTTCATGACCACATAAAAAACTTGGCTAAAGGAGCTCTCTACACTCTCCACATCTTAAAAAAATCAAAAATCTTCATTCCAGCTGACGACTTCAAAGGGGTTGTACAGCACTTGTTCTCCCCAAAATTGACTATGGCAACTGAATCCTCTCCCTGAAAGTACATCTTGCCCCCCTTAGATCTGTGCTCAAACTAACTGCCAGGTTAATCACTGACTGCAAACATTTTGATCACAACTCCCCTTCCCTCAAAGCCCTCAATTGGCTACCTGTTAAAGGAAGAGCCTCCTACAGGACTGCATGCATTACACACAAAGCTCTTCACCAACAAAACCCCCGTACCTTACAAACAAACACAAAAAAGCAGGCTGCTCCCGTATGATGAGAAGCACTAATGCCCTACTCCTTGTCCCCCCTCGGTTAAAGGAGAAAGCCACACAATTTCGGTCTTTCTCCTGGAATGCACCATTGATCTGGAATGCTCACCCTAGGGATTTGCGCTGTAACCCCTCCTACCTCAGCTTTAAAAAAGACATCAAATCGCATTTTCTCAGCAAATATTGGGGTCCTTAATCCTTGCCTCTGCCCCTCTTACAAGCCCCCCAATCTGGTTTCACTCATCTTCCCTCTTGACTCCCCCCGAACGTCCCTGAAACATAACTTCCTTTCTCCCAAAATGGTACAGATTTATCTTTTCCTTTTTCCTCACCAATCAGCCTAGAACTTTGACGCCCCCCTGCTCTCAGCCATGAGCTATCTACTGTGTATTTTTCAACACTCTAAAACAGTTTCGCTTGATAGCCTTGACTCAGGTAATTTATCTCCTGCTAGTTCTATACCGTTCCTATGCCAAAAAGCATTTTTTGATAACCCTGCCTCTACTTAAATTGCTTTTTTGCCCACTTGTTAATTACATATTGTTTTTTGTATCCTGACGTCTATGGCTGTATCCTATTGAAAAACTGTTTGTGCTGTTACAATTCAACATGTTCTACTTATTTATAATGTTTTCTGTTTTATCCTGTAGTCTTTGTTTTTATTCTACTGAACAACTGTCTTCTCTGTAACAATCAACGCTCATGTAAAGCACTCTGATACCCATTGGTCCAGCCAGCGCTATATAAAACCTCTCAAATAAATAAATAAAGTGCACATGCAGGCCAATGGATACTGACTATGCAAAATAGCCCCTGGCCACATGGCATATGGCAAAAGGCAAAGGTAGCCTATGGCAAACACACACACACACACACAAACACACACACACAAACACACACACACTGGCCAGACAAAGGAGGCATGGTAAAAGCAACGCCAAAAATGAAAAATAACAGGACAAAAAAGTTTTCAACAACACAAATCTGCCACAGGCATTACCCCACCTATACACTGTTTGCAGGGGAAAACTTGAAATACTACAAAAAAAACACTTTTTGTATTTCAATCCAAATCCATCCATAGCCTAAATAAATAATTTTCAAATTCAAAAGACACACAGTTCTTTCATGCAGCCATGACTAGCGCTGGGCCTACTGGCTGGAAGCCCCATTGGCTGACTAGGCAACATAGTGAATGAAATCAATATTGCAAATGTCCTAAAAAACATTGAGAAAATGTTGTGAACTGTGTAACATTTTCTCTTTATAAAAGAAGAAACATTACTTAAAAAAATAACACAGTCCCTACTGAAACAACAGGCCACCCACCACAATAAATGTAAATTGATTAAAAGTACAAATAAACTGTGAATACTTGTGAAATCTCAAATACAAAGTCCTTAATTCCAATGGGATATGCAGCAGACACAAAGAGTGATACTTCCAGCTCCAAATGTAATTGAAAAGTGACCAGGAGATGGACAAAGCACTGGGAGGAGCCTGCTGGACAGAAACAGGAAGTTGTTTTTTTGTTTTTTTTAAAGACTCCTCACACAAAAATACACAAACGCCACATGTTTATTCGAGGAGGTTTTCAACTACAAATTGTCATTTCAGGAAGATTTTGATCCTTCTCGCAGGAGAGATTCTTCCCCAGATTGCAGCCCTGGTAGAGCCTGTGCATTCAGGATCATGTACGGCAGAAAACATCTGTTGGAAGTTGCTGTTGCACCCTAGTTGCATACTGGCAACTGCAAAATTTAGTGGGAGCATGCTGGCAGCTAGCAAATCTCGTGGTGCCCACGATCGGCTCTGAAAAACTTGTGGGCAATTGCGAGGACCCAGCAAGTCAATCCCACATGTGCAAAAGAATATTTTGAAGGCACTAAGAAAAAAAACTCCGCTCTTTTGCAGAGTGCAGAGCTTATCTGTAACGCTGTGTTCTCTGTGGAATACGGAGTTGACGAACTGTGCAAACTCTGTGAGCGGAGGGGAGTTTTATGCCCAGACTTAAATGAGTTTCAGAAATGTCTTGAAAGAAGAGATCTGAACAGAACTTCTGAGAAGAAAGTGAGGAGACATTTAAACAAGCGGGTTGAGCCAGTGAATCGCAGAAGCAAATTCTTTTTTGGTAGTTTTGGTAGAAGATAGAATGCGATTGTGAAAGTATTGAGTGTGAGTAATATGAATACACTTTTTGTAAGAGCACAATTTGGTTTTGTAGGAAGTATGGTCCTCCAAAGTACCCGCTGGCACCTACAAAGAGTTTAGGTCATGCTTGACAGCAAAATGCTGGTTAATCCAGGGAACACATTTTAGATCGGAATAAATTACCAAGGCTCAAAAAAATAGCTTTGTGTTGAGGCCATCGTAGTTCCAGGGTATGGATTGACTTGATCAGAACCGGTAAAGAATACATATAGTCCAGTGTGTGTTTTGCACTATGTGTGGGGCCTTGAAAGAGTTTAGACAAATTTGCTGAGGACCAGATGGTGCGTAGTTCAGAGGCTACCCTGTCATCCTGGATATCCGCATGGATGTTAAAATCACAGCAGAGGACATAATTAGAGGATAGGCAGGCAGTAAAAATACATTTATAAAGAGAAGCATAAAAAAGCCTCTAGTTTGAAGGGGATGGGGAGGAAGGCAAGAGATATTTAGAACTGCATGTTGCTAATGTGTGCAAAATAATTGACAGTGCTCAGATTGTTGAGCCAAAATTGTAACACTTTGCCATATTGTGTTTAATGTCATGATTTAACTGCAATGTGTAACAAATGTATCGCATATCATTAAAATGCAATAACGTTTGTGTTAAAAAAGGGATAGGAAGTCAATACATCAAAAGAGTTCTGATGGAAAATTGAGAATTAGGGCAAATGGTTAAAGATAAACACTCAGGGGCAGATTTATGTCGGACTTGCGCCACGTTTACACCGCCGTTGCGTGACGCAACGGTGCAGAAACGTGGCGCATCCCTGCGACCTATTTACAACGTGACGCATCTAAGCAGATGCGTCACGTTGTAAAGCCCTGCGCCACATGAAACCTGCGTCAGGTTTCATGTGGGCGTTCTGTCTCAGGGTGGGCGTTCCCTCGTAGGAAAGCCCCGTAAAACTGACGCAGTGAAATCTACAAGATTTCACTGAGTCAGTTTTACGACGCTGCTGGGTCAAATCCTTACGCCTGCTTGAAGCAGGCGTAAGGAGTGATGCACCACGTTATGTATGGGTGGCCTCTGTACATTGCAGGAGTTGCGTCGCACTTGCGACGCTACTCCAGCAATGCGCCGCCTGTACACCACAAGATGCGTCACGCATCTGCCCTTCCTTGCACCATGGTGCGCCGCATTGTAAATGCGGCGCATCTGTGGTGCCGCAAGGAGGGAATTGCGTGACGCATCAGTTCTGGCGCATCCCTGCTGATTTGCAGAGATGCGCCAGAACTCATAAATCTGCCCCTCAGTTTTCACAAAGATGACACAAGGGTTTACTTTTAGGTGCTTTTATAAATACCGTGACCCCCTCCTCAAAAGCGGTCTAGGTGAATAATAAACTTGGAGACAGAATTATCACTTTTCTACACAGAGCAGAACCAATGCGGCGCTGTTCTGCTTGAAAAGGAGACCGCTAAATGTACTGCAATTTGGCCCTCTCCTCCCCTGTCCCTAGCACTGAAAGGAGCTGCTGTGCACCACAGAAACAAGTTGAGCGCTGGAAAGTAAATTGAAAAAATAGGTTTGCACTGATTTGCATCCTTTTTGTGATGCAAACACTGCGGGAAATCTTAGTAAATCTTCCCCTTGCTGTTATAGCCGGGTTGAATAGGAAGAACTAAATCAGAGGATTGAGTCCTCCCTGAGCCATGTTTCGTGGGTAAACGCGAGGTACAAAGTCTTGGTCTTTCTGGAAACAACCTACCTGAATTTTCGCCCCTAATATATTTACCCTTGTTGAACTGTTTTCTTCCATCCAGTGTAATGTCAGTTAAGGTATGGTTTCACCTATTCCATGTGCAGTGCTCTGGCACCTGAGGGTTGAATGCACTATGTGAAAATGCATAAATAAAATAAATGAGGGTATGCTAGTTCATATGAGATTATACCTGTCACATTGTCAGTTACACTGAGGATATAACCCTGTTCCGGAGCACCGAAGACTATAGATGGATGTTTCAGACTGTACATAAGCTAACGTGGCATGGGTTCTCTGAGTCCCAGCTTGTAAGCCTTGCCCTCATTATTAGGAGCGTTGGTCACACAAGATATACGTATTTGAAGATGTTCTTGGCTGGGGGTTTCTCGACACTCAAACCCTCTGGAAGATATCCAAAGCAGCATTTTATTAAATGCCACCTCAAGCAGGGTCTGCCAATGGCATCAGCATCAGCAACAACAATCCCTTCCATGTTTTCTGAAAAATCCCAAAAGCTTTACAAAAGTAGGGCTGAGGAAGCAGGACAGTAACCTACAGCTCAATTAACTCACATTAATTACAAGCTTCAGTGGCAGGCCTGAGACATTTTTAAAAAGGCGACTTCAGTGGGTGGCACTTAAGTGCTGTCAGCCCACTAGTATCATTTAATTTACAGGCCCCTGGTACATGTTGTACCATTTAATAGAGACTTACGAGTAAATAAATGTGCCAATTAGGTGTAAGCCAATTTTACCATGTTTAAAGTAGAAAGCACAAGCACTAGAACACTGGTTAGCAGGGGGAAAGTGTGAAGGTCCTGAAGCCAACAAAACCGAATTCAGCAAAACAGGAGGAGCGAAGGCGAAATGTTTAGGAGAATTCCATGCCAAGCATGCCAGATCTAACAGCCATGTATTTTATTTTGAACAGATTTGTCAAAGGCTACCATGGTTGAGAGATGTTGAGTTTGCAAGGAGATCAATAAATTTCAGAGCCTGGGAGTCATTGCACTATTCAATAACCATATAGGCTAGACATGATTTATAAGGGAAAAACTGGTTTCTGTGTTAAAGAATAGGCAGTCGCACAAGGGTTCCACAGGATAAAAGTCTTGGTCTTGCATATCAAATGAAACCCGCCTGAAGACTTTGTTGGATCTTTCTAATATCCAATAGACCTGCTAAAGTCTCTACTAATCTTCTACTCTCTTGTACTGATAGCTTGTTGTGATTTGCTCTATTTTCATACAATACCTTTGGATACCCAGGAAAAAAATAGATCTTTGGACCGGTTCTCTTGTTCTTCATGGTCCAGTCGCCCTTGTGTGAGTGATTGCTCTATTTTCATTCCTGTGGCAGATGGGGTGGTAATTAAAGCTAGTAATAGGGTTGATTGTTCTTTGGTGGGATGAATACTACTACTCAAATCTCCCCTTATCACTTGTTCAAGTGATGTGCTTGTCGATTCTATGAAGTTAACTAAAAGAGACCAATAGCAACACCTTTCTATGCTGCTCTAAGAACCTAAATAAAACATGGCTTATTCTTGGAGGACAATAGAGAAGTAGAGTTTGGAAGGTACAGTGTAAGGGAAAACGGATAAAGGGTAGGAGTTGACAGAAGTCGCAGAAGTTTCAGCAGAGAAGTGTAGTCTTATATAAAACCAGCAGCATCAGCATTTGAAGATCTATGAAAGAGTATTAAAAGTGCAGCAGTATTTTCACAAGCACTGTGGATAACACCTGGGGCCTTATTTATGAAGGCCTTGCGCCACTGGTGCGTCACTTTTTCCCATTTTAAAAGTGACGCACGGGTGGCGCAAGGCCTTCATAAATAAGGCCCCTGATATTTTGTGCCTGAAGGAAATTCAGCTAATGGAGTCCAAAAATGCATTTCTTATAAACATAGGGCAGGGTATGTTATACCCAAAGTCCTTGAAGAAGTAAGCAACCCAGCTTGCACCAGCTAACTATGGGGTTTCACTAACCTCTACCAAAGTAGATAAGGAAGGCCAATGGGCTACGACTCAACTCTGTTCTGCAGGTGGGTAAAATCGCTTTGTCCTTTTTATACTACATATCTAGACTTTGATGATCCCAATTTCTACAATAATGTCTCAATAGAATTACTAATGGTTTGATTTATACTTCTCTAGTCTGTAAAAAAATCAGTTGACCTAAAGGAGTACCAATCCTCCAAATTTAAAGTTATCCGCTGGACTGTCAAACAGGATGGTCACCGTCAAACATTTACCAAGTTTTCTTTCTTCGAAAAGAAAATGCCAAGGCAGGAATTTGTTTTTGACAAAACAAAAACTAATACCCCACACCATAGGAGGTTTCTCTCATGGTGTGAGGGTCATTTAAACAGTTTTACTATCCCTTGCTGGTGTGCTTTTCATGCCAGTAACAGCGTTGGGACTAAGTTCCCTTTCCACTAAACTCTAAATCAGGCCCTAACTTTGGCTGCCCTGTTCTTATCTGCTGAGACTATTGACTGTATCCTCCATAGTGTCACAGACACATCCAATGCAGCACACGAACACACACACTCTGCACAAGAAAAGCTCAAGGCTAAGCATTAATACTTTCATGGAAGCAATGGCATCAGGATTCAAGCTAGGCAACAAGCAGACAGGGGCTGGAGGTGCAGGCGAAATGGCCTGTGGAATCATAGATGGATGAGAACAGTAGACCTCTAAGGCTCCAGTAGAATCATACTGGCCACTATAGTATTAAACACAGTCAAAGCTTTTGATCGTGTGTCCTGTTGATTCCTATGGGTGGTGTTATGAATCATTGGCATGCAACGTGTCTACAACAGATGGATTCAGACTTTATACAGCTCTCCGAAGGATTCTGCTGCATTACAGGTAATAACTTGCCACAAATCTAAATTAAGTGAGGTACCAGACAATGTCACAAGCACTATATGCACAGTATATGGTGCCAGATGTACGACGCGCAAAATAGCGCCTCGCAAAATGCGAGTATTTTGCGGCTCTCAATTTGTGATGTGCTGTTTTGCATGTACAACAGTGTGTTTAACACTGTTTGCAATTCCCAATGGGGTCTAAAATTGCAAGGCTCATGATTATCAATGAGCCTCTTGCAATTTGCGAGCCCATTGGGAATGACAGGCCCTCACAGGGATGGTGGCCTGCTGGGCTCAGCAGGCCACCATGTCTGGGACTGCTTTTAAATAAAGTAGTTTTTTTTTTAAATGCAGCACGTTCTCCTTAAAAGAAAGGAAATGAGCGTCGCAAATGCTTTTTTGGGAGTCAGTGACTCGCAAAATAACATTTGTACTGTTACCTTTTTTTTGCGGCCGCAAATGGGAGGATCTCCCTTTTGCGCCGCAAAAAAGGGTAGTACATCTGACTCATGGAATAATAAAGAAATCTACAGAATTTTCTACTGCTAATAAAAAATTTATTTTCCTCCAGCTTCAATTTCTGTTTATCCCAGTGTTGTTGCAGTTGTCTCTTCCAAAAAAGACTAGATGTCGACGAAGATCCTCAAATAAATGCTCTCTTTGGTTTTTCATCACGACATAAACTTTGTACAAGTAAATCACAAACGATCCTAGTCCCTAGTGCACAATGTGATGATCCTGGAGATGCAATCTATTCTATACCGTGGTATTACACTGATTACAAGATTAGAGAACTGTTTTGAATATAATTTCTCCACATTCCTTCAACAAACTAAGCAGCAGTTGGAAAAGCTGGAACCTTTACCTATTTTACTAATCAACTGACTTAATATGATCAAAAAGGTTATATTACCCAAATTTCTATTCCTGCACTTCTATTTTTGTCTGTGCAAGCTCATTATACATTCAAGAAGGCTTTTTCAAGAAATTAGATTCTTTAATCTCACGCTTCTTATGGAATAATAAAACACATTGCAGATCACATAAAGGGCCAGATGTAGGTAAAAGCAGTTTTGCGAGTCCTTAATAGCGATTTTTAGGGAATCGCAGTTAAGGACTCGCAAAATGCCATGTAGGTAGGAATCGCAATATTTTTTGTGATTCCTTAATATTCCTTAATTGCGAATTGTGATTCTAAATCAAGGTATACCTTCCTATTCATTCCTTTGGACCTTAAGGCCCATAGGAATGAATGGGAATTGCGTGCGCAATTTGCGAGTACCCAATAGGTACTCACAAATTGCATGCGCAATTTCAAGGGTGCAATGGTTCCAGAGGGACACCTTGTTCCACCCCTGAAATGTGCATGTGTGCACATGTGACGCACATACATGCCCCAAGGGCATGAATGTGTGCCACATGGCACTCTCCTTAGTGTTTCCTTTTAAATATTTGTCCCCTGGTAATTCCATCCTCCTCATAGTCTGTTCTTTCATTGGTTTTAATTATCATACTAGTTTGAAGAGATATAATTATAGTTGCAAACTTATGAGCCATTATCTGCCTATTCGGTTTGTGGCATCATCATTTTCCCGTCTCTCATTCTCTTCTACCACTTTTGTTTGAAAAGTCTACTAACAGCCCACTTACCTTTCTGTACCTATTTTCTCTGATTCTGAAAATGACTTGTTTGGAGCTGGCTTACATTTGAAGACTACTCATTCATGTCCCATAATTTTAAGGACCATCCGTTCTTCAGATCTATAGATATACAGTTCTTCTCCTTTCTACTTTCTCCTTTCTAAGAGAAACTTCTTTATGTATTTAGCAGCTCAAGTTCATCTCTTTTGCTGCAGTTTCTTCTGCATAGAATGGCTATTTTTATTTAGATGAGAAGGTAATGGTATCTTTTGTAGTTCGTACCAATTCAGGGTACAGCTTCATCATTTGTCATTGGTCAATCGGACATTTTGAAAGGATTTATAGTTTGGCAAATGATTTACTCCCAGGCTCAGATTAGGACAAAACATAGGCCAGGTCACCAAAATAAAAGTGGCCCGTATTAGTAAATTAGATAGCAGGAAACGTGACCCATGCTTGACCATTAGTGCTGTTTGAATTTGTAAAGACACACTATAAAAAAATATTTGAAAGTTAATGAAGAGTCCATGCATTTAAGCTTGCTGGAAGTGTGGGTGCCATCTCCTAGATAACCTGCATGATAAAGATGAACCGCCTGATGTGGGGGGGTGTTCTAAAAAATTGATGAGGCAGTGTGTCCCTATGATAATATTCAAAACATTTCAAAAATAGTCAATAATAAAGGACTGTATCATAAAGGAATTTGAATGAGAGCAATAGATGGGGAAACCATGGAGGTTAATTTAAATATTAAAGTGCAATACAGTAAAGCCGAAATATAGCATCTCAATGATCAGACATAAAGATCAGAAGCAATTGTCATGAAGCGCTAAAAGACTTCAACCTTGATTCAGCATTAAGCAAAATCTGATAAAGACTAACGACCTGATTATGATTCGGTGGTAAGGGAGCCGCTGTCGCTTTTTGACAGTGCCAACGCCCGCTTCCCTGGTGGTCTGACTGCCCGATTACGTGTGAGCTGGAACACCGCCTCCACAATGCCACCACTGACACTCAAATAGAGACAGAGGAGAATATTCTCCTTTGGATATTTAATAGGCCCTTTGCTGTGAGGAGCTGCGGTTTAGACTTCCTGTATCACTGCCATTTAGTAGAGGGTGGGGATGAAGCATAGCATTGCATATTCGGTAGCTCAAAGTGAATAAGGCCTCTTTTAGTGAGTCCATACTTTTATTTCTTGCCTTATATCTACTGAGTGTGACTGTTGATATCCAAATGCACAAAGCTCACACCTCTTTGTGTCATTCGTTGTGGATGATCCAGGCTGACGAGTACCCTGTTGTGAGTATGATTCCACCATACAAAGTCTGTGACTGTGAATAGTCTGGAAAAATCACTTATGGAAGAGCCACCGCAAAAGAGATCTTAAAAAATGCAGACCGGGAATCAATGTCCCATGTCTTCTATGATTGTATGAAAGTGGGAATCACTGACCCACTTGCTGTTACAGTTCAAAGTTCTCTTTGACCAAGGAAGGGAGTCCTCTCCAGAGTACTCAAACGACCGCTGTGTATATAGAGCAAAAAGCTGGTGTTCCAGATGTGTGGGGACTTCACCTGAAGTCTTGCGATGGTAGCTGTTCCTATGCCATGAAGGGCCTAGATGTCAACTTGCCTGCTGGCAGAAGAAAGGAGCCTGCCAACCCTGCAGGAGGTGTGGGAGCCAAGGGCCACCCAGAAACAGCCTAACTCCAGTGGTGTGTGGGTCCTCCAGGAAATGACAAGATGTGGCGAGGGAGCCGCATGCCCTAGATGCATGGATGCAGTCTCTCCTTCAAACAATGCCAGATGTGAAGCTCAACAACAAATTGTGCAAGAAGCAGACCGTGCCACTGCATTGAACAAATTGTATCTGATGCAGAATGTGCTGCAGCAGATACTGTGCCTGAAGCAGACCTTGCCATGGACAAAAGAGCTGTGCCAAGAGAACCCACTGCATAGTCTGCCTCATGCTGCTGTGACCTCTGAACCACACAGCCCAATTGCCGTCCCTCTCCCTAGACTGATAAGTGGGTTCGTTGTCAGCTCGATGCCTGCATCTTCACCAGATCCCACCACATGTCTCCAAGAACTCTATAATTCAATACTTGTTTTTATTTGATGCATGAAGTTATTGAACATATGGGGTATGTGAGATGTGGTGGTTAGGTGTATAATGTGCCCACAGGGCATTAAATAAGAGCAGGGACAGTCTGTCGGTAGGGGTGCTGTATGCACTAGACAGCAACAGGCACTCCCATTCTTCAGCCACAAAACATTTGAGCGGAATGGAAGAAGATTGCTTTTTGAAAAGGCATTAGGAGCACACACATAAATTCAATTAGCAGTTTTTTAATTGTCTCAATACAATATAATGCGGTCCTTGAGAAAAGAAAATAGCTAGAAGTGTGACAAAACTAATTTAACAGATGCAGAAAATTAAGCATATGGTGAAAGATCTAAAATAAATTATCTCCATAACGGGGTCTGAGAAGTAGTTTGACAGCCTTATGTGAATATCGGAGTAGAGGTCAAAATAGTTTGCATGACTAAAAATAAATACCAGTACAGAAGAAAATTGTTTCAAAGTTTTAAACACGGCAAATACCATTCAGACATTCGAAATTATTTACCAATCATCAGAACAATGGACCACTCATTATCCTCTCATGGGACGAAAGACTGCAAGCGTAACCTTGATAGGTCAGGGACTGCCTCAGTGGGGAGATGATGCCTGTAACAGGAGGCGGGTGGGTGCAACGAGCATCTGATGTTAATATAGTGAGGAGTTGAACATGATGATCTGGGGCTTCTAGTGTATTATCAGAGCGATGGATCCTGCATCACAGCAGGAGGTTAGGCAGGAAAATCAATGTTGTCCCGGTACATTAGCACAGTAATGATTTCTGCACCACTGCAGGGCGGTGCAATGTGATAGTCAATGATATCCTAATAGGTTTACTAAGTTAGCAAAGTGATGGTTCCTGCATCACTACAGCAGGTTGGGTACAGTGTCCGTAGAATCTTAGCGCTTTAGTACAGTCATGGTGCCAATGCTACAGTATAGTATATGAGCACAATACCCCAGATCTAGTACAATAGTACAGCGGTACATCTTTCAGCACTGTGAGGCTGGACACAGAGAAGCCCATGCAGTCGCGTAGCTAGAGCTACTGCCACCCAGGGTGGCCATTAACTTTGCTGCCTGGTGCAGGTAAGTGCGGGGTGGCGGCAGACTTGTTCTGGGGGGGGGGGGGTGGTAGCAGGCAGATGACTTGTTTGTGGGGGGATGGTGGTAGTCGGCAAATACAGCTTGCTCACTTCTGCCACCCTCAAAAAAAGTACAGGCCATGGCCTCAGCAATGCCACTAAGCCCTGGGGTCTTCTTAGTACAATAGTAGTTTGATTGTTTCTACACTATAGTAGGGGATTGGACTCAATATTTCACCAGTCCCTTTGCGGTTCATGCACTAAGGAATTGGCTCGGACACAATGGTTTTTGGACAACAGCACAGGGACCTAGCACAATAAGACAGGCCATGCCTTCCAACTCTACATATCTATGACTCTATAGTTATATAGATGAATATTCAGTATCAGTATCAAAATCTTTTATTCGATTACCACTTGTTAGCAACCATAAAAAGTACACAATTTAAAAACAATGAATTAAAAACAAAGCTTGCAGCATATTGGATGAATATTCAAAAAGATAATAGGCACAAAGTTATATTTGATACTAAACTAAAAGTGAGAATTATGAGCCTCTTTAGAATTTAGAGGACAGGATACTCCACCAAAAGTGCTGGAAACTCCTTATACGGCATTAAAGTGCCAAATGATTCAAAACACTTGTAATGCTTCCTTTGTAAACGCTGTAAAAGATTCTGAATTAATTAAAAGCTATCCACTCCTTACGATCAGAGTCTCCCAAGGTTCAGCTCTCTCCCCTACGCTTTTTAACCTCTATCGAACCGTTAGCTAAAATTCTGTGTATCGCCAACATCTCTTTCCATGTATGCAGATGACACAGAGATCTACATCAAAAGTGCATCCCTAGAAGAGATCAAAACAATGAACTAGGCTCTAAAGCTAACTGTGCAATGGCTTGCTAGCAACCAGCTCAATCTGAATGCGCAAAAAACAGACTTCTTGCTAATCTCCCCTCCTAAAAGTTCCACTGACATACTGGAATGAACCAACTCGGTCGCCGCGCTGAACTGCACCCCAACCCAACCCACAATGGACTCAGCCACATCACTATGAATCACACTGGACAAGAACTTGAACATGAGAGCCCACATCAACACAATGGCCACAAGTGCAAGGTGTCACCTGAGGTACCTGAGAAAACTAAATCCTAGCTACATTAGACCTTAAAAAGGCAGTTCATGCACTAGTTATTTCTAGGATTGAGTACTGATGCTCAACCCTCTCCGGCCAACCCAAGATCTCAACGGCTCCCCTAAAAGCTTGTCTCAACGCAGCTGCATCATTCTTAACAGGTTCAAAAAAATGCAACCACATCTCTCCGCACCTCAAAGCGCTGAACTGGCTTCCATACAAAGCCAGAATACAACTCAAATTGGCCTGCATCACACACAAAGCGTTACACTCTAATTCTCTAGCGTATCTCGCTCAGAAAATCGTGGTTTCCGGAGGAGATAGGCACTCCCGGTCTGCCAAGCCTTTTGTTCTAATTCCACCCCTCTTCTGGAAGAAGAAAACATACAACAGAGCTTTCTATGGGGTGGCACCCAAAATCTGGAACTCACTGCCTCCCAACATCCGAAGAATACCTTCCTTGTCTAGATTCAAAAATGAAGCGAATACTTTCCTAATTGGCAACTTCCTTCCATAAACTCTCTCAGCGCATATAAAGCTCAGCGGCCTTGCGATATGCTCTTTTCTTGACCTCTACCAATGTATGTCAATCTGGATTTCTTTGATGTAGCCTATGCAATGTCTTGTATCATGGTTGTTGCTTTCTCCTTTTGCTTCATTCGTCCTTTACGGTCCATTTAAGGGGTAGAGACTGGTGCTGTGCAGTCTGCCTCTGCTCCCGCTAACGTTTGTTTTTCTCCCTTAAGTTGTGCCCATGTTCGCCTTTTCCCTCTCAATGCAATATCCTGTTTATCACGTCAAAAGGTTCTGATTCGTCTGTTCTGGATTTTTGTAAACATCTTGTTTAGCCTTGTAAAGCACTCTGATAATGGGTCATGTTAGCGCTTTATAAAACACTAAAATAAATAAAATACAGAGGATAGGACATCTACCATGTTCGTTATGGAGTATTCTATCTGCCAAACTCCAAAAAAGACCCTATGTTTTCTAATGCTAAATTTGTCATTTCTCTTTCATTTCATATTATGTACAGTCTGATATGCTCTTGATCACATTTGATTTATTTTTGCCAGCAATCAAAGTTAGTTTTCAAAAATGCAAAGATTCTGCCTTTCTGCCAGTCATGGTGAAAGCCTGTCCTGATCCTATGTCAGCGCAAATAGAGAACAGAGAAAGACACTCTGGTAATGAAATCGAAAGTCTTTATGCAAAATGTCAAATCTGACATCTTCATTCTGCATGTTTTCGAACTGCCCCTCGCGTTCCTTCTCAAAGTGGTGATTTTATGAGTTTGGCAGCATAGGTGCTGGGTAAGTGAGTAGCTCCATTAATTATAGCGTGTCTGCCAGATGAGCGTCATGGCTGAGAGTAGGTCAATCTATTCCTCTCATTGACATCTACTCCTGAGTACATCTGCGGCTGCCTTCAAAACCCTGCATACCCGCTAGTAAATCGCTCCAACACCAAGGGCCTTATTTATGAAGGCCTTGCGCCGCCGGTGCGTCACTTTTAACATGGGAAAAAGTGACGCACCGGTGGCGCAAGGCTTTCATAAATGAGTCCCCAAGAGTCGTCCCTTGTGCACTTCATTCAATGTAATAATGGGCAAAATCGTACCTGGACGAGGAGTGGGTGTAATATAATTGGGCCACAGAGCTATCGAGAAAGCACGGGAGTTCCCAAGAGTCTGGTAACGTTGTAAGGCTGGTGAGGTTAGGGCTATGCTAGTCACAAGCTATGCCCTTATTCTTCACTGCCAAACTAGCATCTAGGAAATCCACAACCTCTTGATTTGCAGATAGTAGCCAGAACGGTCCACACCAAAAGGAAAAGACTTGCTAGCCCTCGTGAAGGCTATCACCCTAACCCCCATAGGAAGATTAGGAAACTTGGCACTAGGGTGGGAGTGATTAAAAAAACTGTAGGGGCGGTCGCAGATTGCTTAAAGGATGACAGGGGGGGTGTGCCCCTTGGTGTGTTACCAGCTAAACCATGTGCTGCTTTCCCTACGGTTTCCCCCGTGCTCACACCCCCTGAGATCCCCATGATTGTTCAGATTGAGAAGATGATGAAATCTTTACTGTCTCCGGTTGTAGAAAGGGTCAAAAGGTTGGCGGAGCGATTGGACACCTTTGAACAAGCGACCTTGGATAATTTTTTTTCCACCAAATCCTTAATAAAACTACATTCCAGGATCAGGGATGAAGACCTAGGGGGGGTCTGTCTGCTAGGGCGACCCTTGTTAACCCACTGGAGCTATCAAATGCAATTGGAACGGTCGAGGGGTTGCCAGCGATAGAGGCACAAGAGCTACCTGCTGTCTCTGCCAATGGGGGCGACCGGAACCATGGGCTGGCAACAGAAAACACCATCAAATACCCTGATGTTCCAAGGTCTCCAATTATCGACTCTAAGAAGCCCGCACGTTCTGAGGCTATTGGCAAACAGGGTGCTGTCAATTTTAGAAACTCGGGAACCGGCAAGGCTCCCGAGCTAGATCCATCTAGAAGAACTAGCTCCACTCCTCCCCCTATTATCCTTCCTGATGCACCCCCCCCAAAGAGGCCTCTAGAATACCACCCATGAATTTGCCCCCTGATTGCCACCCTTACGTTGCTGTGCTTACCAACGTACCACCCTTGTTAGCTGGGCAGCCAGAATCCTACCAGATGTTAAAAAACAAAACTATGCACTGGCTAAGGATAAATAGACCACTCCCCCGGGAATTAGACGGGTTGATACTGGGTGTTAGAAGGGTAGGGTGGGTGGGGCATGGCCATAAGCGCTTTGAGGGGGACTGTGTGGTGGTAAACTTTAAGGATGATAGGGTTGCCCAGCTAATTTGTAATCAGAGCCTAGGGATTGGTGGTGCCGGCATTGGAGTGGTAGATTTGTCCTACTTTTACCTGAGATCAGTAGGCAACCATTACAGTATAAACCCGGTTGGTAGAGGGAGGTGTAATTTTACCGCCTCCGGGAATGCTTTTTTCCCCATGGCCTACCAGCCAGTTGCATGGCAGGGATTATATGGGAGGTTGCCAGGATACTGATATGAAACTCCCCACGGGTTGGGTCACCTGTTCCCGGATTCGGGCCCTTTGATGGAGTCTTATTCTTTGGAGTCTACTAATACCAGCCTGATATCCCCCCTAGTTGTCTGTAGTCCCCAAGTATGGGATATTAATCAGGGTGCTGGGTGTAGTCAAGGAGCAGGTTCATCGGACTCGGGCCCTTTGATGGAGTCTTACGTTTTGGAGACTACTAATACCAGTCTGTTATCCCCCCTAGTTGTAGGGTACCCTTCCTGTACAAAACCTATGTTAGGCTCAGACACACTCTAGTGCAATGGAGCTAAGGTGTGTGTGTGTGGCGCACACAGCAGCTATAATCAGCACTGGAGCAAGGGAACGGGGAGGAGAGCTATATCTTTGAAAATATGGCTCTCTCCTGCTCCTTCCCTGTTTTACAACTCAGCACAGCCTCGCAGGAGGCTGCACTGTGTTGCAGGAGAATTGGGGCCAGATGTATGACGATTTCAATTTGCGAGTCGCAAATTACGCTCAATTGCGAGTCGCAATTTGCAACTCAAAAAATGACATGCACATCAGTGTCAGAGACATTGTTAGCGATTCTCAATGGGGTCGCAAATTGCATGCCTCATCAATATTCATGAGGCACTAGCAATTTGCGACCCCATTGAGAAAGGCTGGCCCTCCCATGTATGGAGGCCTGCTGGGCTCAGCAGCAGCCACGGCCGGTAGTAGGTGTAACTGCAGGGCGGTGACGTAGGGAGGGGGAGGGGCAGCGTGGGGGGTAGTAATGTATGGATTACGGACTGTCGATCTTCGTTGTGTGCACTGCATCACCACATGCGATGCAGTGCGCGCAACAAAATTCGTTTTATTTATTTATATGTTTACTTACCTGTTAAAGTCCGTAATCCATACATTACAACCCCCCACCCTGCCCCTCTCCCTCCCTACGTCACCGCCCTGCAGTTACACCTACTACCGGCCGTGGCTGCTCAGCAGACCTCCATGTCTGGGAATGCTTTTAAATAAAGCAGATTTTTTGAAAAGCAGCCTGTTTTCCTTAAAGGAAAAAGGGATGCATTTAAAAAAATAGAAATGAAACATTTTTGTTACATTTTTAAAGGGCGGGTAGTGGTCCTTAGGACCATTGTCTGCCCCTAAAAAATATTTTCCCCTGCATTTACAAAGGGGATAGGGGTCCCCTGGGAACCCCCACCCTTAGCGAATCGGTTACCACCATCTTGAAGAGAATTGCGAATGTGTATTACATAGGGTAGTGAGTCGCAATTAGGAAGGGACGTCCTTGGATGGCCCTTCCTAATTGCGAGTTACAAATCCTACTTAGCGAATCGCAAAAAAAATGTTGACTCACTAAATAGGATTTGGACATGGCCCTGTAGGTTTTTCCATGCGTAAACAGTTCGCAAAAACATTTGCACATGCAAAACTGGTCGTACATCTGGTTCTAGGTAATTCTCCCCCTTTGTTTCCTATACAGAAGAAAGTATGTGGACTGCCACCTAACCCCTGTATATGGTTGCAAGAATCAGGGATGACTCGTAATATGTTTTGAATATACAGAAGTGGATACTTATGCCATGTGTGTACTTTCTTCTGTAAAGGTCATGGTGACTCTAACTCCAACCACTCCTTTTTCCCTTGCCAGTTTCAATAAAAGATGCAAACCAACCTCTAATGAAAAAAAATCAATAGAACATATGAATAATATTTCCTTTTCTTTTTAAATTATGATTATTTGGATTTTCTTTTACAAATGCAATTATGCTAAAAAATAAAGACAACACAATGAAATGAACTTATTGATCTGAGGTCAAAGAGATATAATTTCCTTCTACGCCGTCATGGCAGACAACCATTGCTTTTCGGATCTATCCCCTCCAGAAAATAAGGATGGAAAGGTGTATGTGGTTGTATGAAGATTATATCGAGAGACATATTAGACCTTAATACTAATGTGGTATTTCTGCACCAAGGGTGCTGTAGTGATGGACGCACTCTTTCTGACTTTGAAAGTATAATTTATTTTTCATCAAAGGCCCCAACACTTCAGGATCAGTGTACATGAACAGGCTTCCTTATAGAATGTAATTTGTCTTCTCTCCCACCAGCTCTCTCCCCTACATTCTAAATTACAATCTGCTGTGTGCCACGGAGAAACACAAGGGACACTGTACGACATCAGTACATTTCCATGTACATCACAATACTTCCTTTCCCCTATATAAAGACTTAGAACACGAATAAATCAAACAATGAACTAAACTAATAATAATAAAAATAATATACAGAACAATTAATAGTGTCCCATTCTGTTCACTTAATAAAATTGTGTGTTTTTTAACTAATTACACAAATAGGGGCTGATTACGATGCGGTAGGATATGGCTCTGACTGTCGGTTGGAGCCATTCCTACTGCATCGTAATCAGCTGGACGGATCCTTTTCCAAGCGACCCATTAGGATGGTGTCAGTCGGAAAGGAATCCTACCAGTCATTACAACTGTCTTCCGATGGGCTCGGAGAGCCCGTGTGCCAGTCGGAATGACTTCAATAATCCCAAGGGCGACTCTTTCCGCTTGAGGGATTACAATGTCAGATTCCTACAGTCTTTGTGTGCCGCCTTTCCGACACAGAAAGGCTGTAGGAAGTCAACTTTGGGGGCCCCCAGCAGGGTCTCATGGGAGCACGGCCTCTGGTTGGAGTCCGAAGGGACACATATGATGTCCCCTTGTTAATCCCTGCACCCCGTGGCAAGGACCTCAAGGTGCCACAGGGTGCAATGATGAACTGCACCTCGCCGTTTTACAATGAGAGCATGCATTACAGTTGGAATGCCTGCTCCCGTTGTAAAGAATAGGTGTGCAACAGAAAAGTGTTCGGTCACATCCAAATTGGTCGGTCGGGACCGTTGACAGGAGGTCGGTCGGTCCTAGTACCGAAACAATGTTGGGCAGACTTTCGTCCACCCGATATCATAATTAGACCAATAGTCTTTGAGCTTGAGTGGTTAGTTAATTCTTCAACTAAGTCTTCCCAGTTTTGCATCATCATTAGTCATGGGGAGCTTCTACTGTGTTCAGTGAATGAGGCAGAAGGATGACCCACACTCTTTATGTGTTCACTGGAAGATGAAGTGGAACACTCTCCTTACACTTGATCTTTGTCATCATTACCATCATCACCTACTACATCACTACCACCTACTACATCACTATCACCCACAGCATCACTTCCTGACTTCTGGAGTCCATCCAATTGCCAATCTTAACATTTAGATTCTGATTTCTAGTCACATCGATTCTCTCCTTTGTATGTGAAAACCGACTGAGATGCCATACCTTGCCATCATTAAGCAAAAATGAATTGCAATACACTATGACAACCTTTAAAGGATGAAAGAATCTTCCCTCAGTTTCCTTTTATAGTCCAGGTATTTTTACTCTCATCCAGTCACCTTCCTGAATTTTAACTTGTTTACAGTTATGTTTTCTATCATAATATTCTTTGCATCTTCTTTGTACCAGAGAAAATTGTTCCTACACCATAGTAGATGTCCATTTACTTTTACTCGATTATTACATCCACCCCACATTGTCTTTCATGAATGGGGTCCTGCCTCTCATAGGTTCAAAAGGACTGAACCATGCGGACCTACTAGGTTATACCATATATGCCCACACTGTTTCGCCATGCTTCTTTCCTCCAGCATAACTTTGCTTTCTTTGCTAATCGTACAGTATTTTTTATGACTCTGTGGGAGCGCTTAACAGCATCGTTACCAGCCCTTTTCTAACAAAATAGTTTGCCCAAGGAACACACCACAGCTTGGCCATCCGTCTTGGATACTGTGGGCCTTAACCCGAGTTTGTTGGTCCTTCTGTTGGTCTGCCAAGCCTGTCGAGCGCCCGCCCACAGGATTACAAATGTAATACATGGCAGGCGGGGTCTGATGTGGTGCTCTCATAGCGGCAGCTGTATAAGACGCATAGGTGAGACTCAACTGCAGATGCCACCATGACAGTGCCTGCAACATTTTCCTGCATGGTGTACCATGCATGCCACACCATGCAGGAACTGGGGTGCAATTTCAAGGGGGCAAAATATGTGCCCCCCCCAGCATCCACCCCCAGGCCCAGAAGTGGCAAAGGGGCCCACTTAGGGCCCCCTTAGTTGACTATCTGCCACACTTTTAATGGTGGATTCACTTCTCATGAACGGGGCAGTGGCCAGGCAACTTGTAATATGTGTGATGGTGTCGCAGTGTCACTGACAGCATAATGCGGCCCCCTTCTGCTGCATGACTGCCTTGGAATCCTGGATAACCAGTGGGCTTGGTGGTCCTGTGGTGGTCTGACTGCCACCCTCTGAATATTGTGGGAGGACCCACAATGGTGGCCGGACCGACACCCTGAGTACATCGATCCTGTGGACCGATGTACTCATAATAAGGCCCTATGTCTATGTCAGGCCATGTTGCAAAGTGGTACATTTATACTGTGAGATATTTAGTTTCACCTCCTTCATAAATTAGAACTAAAATATCAAATCCTATCCTTTCCCCTTGGCATTTCTGGGCTCTAATGAGGCTTAAAAGTTCCAAGAGATTTTTCTGAATTGTTACATAACACACATTACCTTCTTCTCAATTGCCAAGTCCAATCCTGACCACCAATATAAATTCTTGGCTCTACTTTTCATTTTGGTAAATGCCAAATGTCCTTCATGACATATGTTCAGTGATTTGGCCTTTATTAAATCTGGTGGGATTATTCTTCAAATTCACAATATTTTGCCTTCCTCAAGTGATAGTTCATGCCTCAATTCCCAAATGACACATAGACCTTCAAGATCTTTTTTGTTAGGCCACCCCTAATAACCCACCTCTTATTTTCTGCAATACAGAATCTTTTTCAACATCTTCCTCCCACTCATCTTCCCATATGCTGCCCACTCCCTCTGTAATCTCTGCTACGCAACACTTTTCATACTCATCTTCTGGCATTCTTTTTATTGAGAGCAACATCCAGGTTAAAAAATCAGCAATTCCGTTTTTTAACCCCTGGTACATATTGCACATCATAATTGTAATCTAATATTTTGATGGACATACAAGCCAGTCAAGGGGATGTATTGAACAATCCTAGGTTGTCAATACTTTGGTTAATAGCTTATGACCACTTCCCAGCATAATGTGTGTGCCCTAAATGCATGCCATGTAATGTGTAATGATCTACCCCCCAAACACAGACTAGGGCATCTCTTTCAATCACAGAGTAGTTTCCCCCTGTGGGTCCTAGTGAGCAAGATGCATTCAAAATCACACATTCATTGTCCATCATATAAATTTGTGTCGGCGCTGCACCCAGTCCCTTACCACTCACATCTGTGGCTACCACACTTCCTAAACTTGGGATCAAGCCTTTGCCAGGCAGGTGCAAAACATATGTCATTTTTGATTAACTGAAATGCCTCCTGACAATCCTTTGACAATGAAAATTCACGTTTGTTTTTTTAACAGTTTCCTAACAGGAAATGTTTTACTCAAAAACATATTTACATGTTTGGAGTAGAATTCTGCCATGCCTAGGAATGCTCTTATTTAATTTTTGTTGGCTGGTGCCTTGGCATTCTTCATTGCTTCCACTCGTGAAGTTTCAGGTGCAATCCCCTTCCAACTTATCTCATGATCTAGGTATCTAACCATATTTTTCTTAAATTTATATTTAGCATAGTCTGAAGTAAGATCTCTTTCTTTCAAAATATTTAGAACCTCTCTAAGCTTGAAATCATGCTCTGCTCTTGTCATCCTGAAAAAATACCTTTTGCTGTCCTTGAAAAATCTAAACATCAGTTGTTGAAAAATTGCAGCCAGTGACGCTGAGCCAATCGGCACTCTAACAGACTGGAAACACCCAAATGGGGTGATGAAGGTCATCAATCAGTGACTCTTAGGCTGCAGAAATACCTGATGGCATGCAGAGTTTAAGACTATCGTGGTAAATCACTTACTGCCAGATTCATGAAAACCCTATTCTGCGAATTCTAAATTGCGATTAATACCGAATCGCAATTTAGAATTCGCATAATGGGATTCATGTAAATCTGCGACTAAATATAGCGATTTGCATTCGGCCGCAAAAGCCGATAGCGATTTCCCTTAAATCGCGGAAAATTCGCAAAAACGGTCAAATTCCGTGTTGAGATTGCGATCTCGCTACTTAGCGAGATCGCAAATTGCGATCTCGCTAATAGCGAGATCGCAAAAACGGGAAGTCGCATTTCGAGCACAGTGATGACATCACAACCAGGAAGCAGGCTGTTCCCTCCCTCATTCAGAATACTGAGGCAGAATTGGAAGCAGCACAGCTCACAGCTCCACTCCAACCACCTCCAGTTTTTGCTTTTGGATCCTGCAGGCTGCAGCTATGTCACAGGCAGGGTATGCTCAGACGTGAGTCCCTTGCTCACTTTTCCACTGGATTCAAGCAAGCCGGGCTGAAGACGGCTGGAATGCCAGAAACCGGTCCTCGGAAGCTTGTTTCCGGTCCAGGGAAGGCATGGCTTGGCAGTTCGGGCTGGACTGTTCCCATGAGGCACAGGGTCAGACTGTTTTGCATATAGCCATGTCTGAACTGGGGTGGCAGAGTGGGCTAAAGAACGGTGATGGATCAAACCCAGATCTTTTGACTGGGTGTGAGTGTTTGATTGGTTCAGATGCTCCGTCCATCCCCACCCCCTTTTGTACTGCGTTGGCCGCCATAAGTGTGGCAGGGTATGCTCAGACGTGAGTCCCTTGCTCACTTTGCCACTGGATTCAAGCAAGCCGGGCTGAAGACGGCTGAAATGCCAGAAACCGGTCCTCGGAAGCTTGTTTCAGGTCCAGGGAAGGCATGGCTTGGCAGTTCGGGCTGGACTGTTCCCATGAGGCACAGGGTCAGACTGATTTGCATATAGCCATGTCTGAACTGGGGTGGAAGAGTGGGCTAAAGAACGGTGATGGATCAAACCCAGATCTTTTGACTGGGTGTGAGTGTTTGATTGGTTCAGATGCTCCGTCCATCACCACCCCTTTTTGTACTGCTTTGGCCGCCATAAGTGTGGCAGGGTATGCTCAGACGTGAGTCCCTTGCTCACTTTGCCACTGGATTCAAGCAAGCCGGGCTGAAGATGGCTGGAATGCCAGAAACCAGTCCTCGGAAGCTTGTTTCCGGTCCAGGGAAGGCATGGCTTGGCAGTTCGGGCTGGACTGTTCCCATGAGGCACAGGGTCAGACTGATTTGCATATAGCCATGTCTGAACTGGGGTGGCAGAGTGGGCTAAAGAACGGTGATGGATCAAACCCAGATCTTTTGACTGGGTGTGAGTGTTTGATTGGTTCAGATGCTCCGTCCATCACCATCCCCTTTTGTACTGCTTTGGCCGCCATAAGTGTGGCAGGGTATGCTCAGACGTGAGTCCCTTGCTCACTTTGCCACTGGATTCAAGCAAGCCGGGCTAAAGACGGCTGGAATGCCAGAAACCGGTCCTCGGAAGCTTGTTTCCGGTCCAGGGAAGGCATGGCTTGGCAGTTCGGGCTGGACGGTTCCCATGAGGCACAGGGTCAGACTGATTTGCATATAGCCATGTTTGAACTGGGGTGGCAGAGTGGGCTAAAGAACGGTGATGGATAAAACCCAGATCTTTTGACTGGGTGTGAGTGTTTGATTGGCTCAGATGCTCCGTCCATCACCACCCCTTTTTGTACTGCTTTGGCCGCCATAAGTGTGGCAGGGTATGCTCAGACGTGAGTCCCTTGCTCACTTTGCCACTGGATTCAAGCAAGCCGGGCTGAAGACAGCTGAAATGCCAGAAACCGGTCCTCGGAAGCTTGTTTCAGGTCCAGGGAAGGCATGGCTTGGCAGTTCGGGCTGGACTGTTCCCATGATGCACAGGGTCAGACTGATTTGTATATAGCCATGTCTGAACTGGGGTGGAAGAGTGGGCTAAAGAACGGTGATGGATCAAACCCAGATCTTTTGACTGGGTGTGAGTGTTTGATTGGTTCAGATGCTCCGTCCATCACCACCCCTTTTTGTACTGCTTTGGCCGCCATAAGTGTGGCAGGGTATGCTCAGACGTGAGTCCCTTGCTCACTTTGCCACTGGATTCAAGCAAGCCGGGCTGAAGATGGCTGGAATGCCAGAAACCAGTCCTCGGAAGCTTGTTTCCGGTCCAGGGAAGGCATGGCTTGGCAGTTCGGGCTGGACTGTTCCCATGAGGCACAGGGTCAGACTGATTTGCATATAGCCATGTCTGAACTGGGGTGGCAGAGTGGGCTAAAGAACGGTGATGGATCAAACCCAGATCTTTTGACTGGGTGTGAGTGTTTGATTGGTTCAGATGCTCCGTCCATCACCATCCCCTTTTGTACTGCTTTGGCCGCCATAAGTGTGGCAGGGTATGCTCAGACGTGAGTCCCTTGCTCACTTTGCCACTGGATTCAAGCAAGCCGGGCTGAAGACGGCTGGAATGCCAGAAACCGGTCCTCGGAAGCTTGTTTCCGGTCCAGGGAAGGCATGGCTTGGCAGTTCGGGCTGGACAGTTCCCATGAGGCACAGGGTCAGACTGATTTGCATATAGCCATGTCTGAACTGGGGTGGCAGAGTGGGCTAAAGAACGGTGATGGATAAAACCCAGATCTTTTGACTGGGTGTGAGTGTTTGATTGGCTCAGATGCTCCGTCCATCACCACCCCTTTTTTTACTGCTTTGGCCTCCATAAGTGTGGCAGGGTATGCTCAGACGTGAGTCCCTTGCTCACTTTGCCACTGGATTCAAGCAAGCCGGGCTGAAGACAGCTGGAATGCCAGAAACCGGTCCTCGGAAGCTTGTTTCCGGTCCAGGGAAGGCATGGCTTGGCAGTTCGGGCTGGACTGTTCCCATGAGGCACAGGGTCAAACTGATTTGCATATAGCCATGTCTGAACTGGGGTGGCAGAGTGGGCTAAAGAACGGTGATGGATCAAACCCAGATCTTTTGACTGGGTGTGAGTGTTTGATTGGTTCAGATGCTCCGTCCATCACCACCCCCTTTTGTACTGCTATGTCACAGGAAGCACCAGGGACCAGTGACACAGGGAGAAAGCGTAAATTCAAATTCTCCGAACAGGAGCTGGAATATCTAATCGATGGAGTCTGTAAAGACCATAACAAACTTTTTGGCACGGACTCCAGGAGGGTGCCAGAGGCCGAGAAACGCCGACTGTGGTTGCGCATACGCGCGAAAGTGAACTCTGTTGGAGTAACACAGAGATCAATAGATGAACTCAAAAAGAGGTGGTACGACCTCCGAGGTCGTGCCAAGGAGAGGGTGGCTGAGAGGCTGGGTGAGCACCTTGCAACAGGAGGGGGAGAGCCCACAGTCCCTCCCAACACCCCATTGGAGGATCGTGTCGAGGACACATTACAACCTGAGGCATGCGTGGGGGTAACCCGCCTGGACTCATCCCGACCCACCCAAGACAGCCAAGGTAAGTGCCATGCGACTGCGACCCTGTCCCCTAACAATGGCCATGACCCTATAGCTACTCATAATAAACCCCAGTCATGCAGCCCATGCACACCAGAATATCCCTATAGCATTGTGGGACATGTAGTCTGACCACAATGTCCTAAATTCCCATGCAGCCAGACATGTCCTAATGTACTCAATGCAACAGCCAGTCAGGGAATTGTAGCCAGCATGCATGTAGCAACCTCACATGTCAAAGATACATGTAATTAATCAACGTCCACTTTCCATCACAGGTGGCGCTGATAACACCAGCAGCGAAAGTGAGGGGCTGCAAATTGACGACACACAAGAGGATCCTGAGGGTGAGGAAGAAACATCCACACAACCAGCTCCATCTGCCCAAGCACCAGTGCCAGCAGGCGTACCACCACCTGCAAGGCCAGCTACAACAGGCGCACCACCAATATCAGCAGTGAGACCCATGCCAGTGGCATCGGCAATCCCAGCAGCTGCAAGACCAGTGACACAACGCACACCTACTGTGCCCACCCAACCCAGCAGGCAGGTCAGGGAGCGGCGCCAAAATACAGCACGCACCGCCAGGAGGGGGATGACTGTGCGTGTGCCAGGGCTCTCAATAGAGTACCGCATGCTGCGCGTGCACCAATTACAGGCACGACACCTTGCAGCTATACACCTGCAGCTGCACAATACAGGCAGGAATATTGCCCATCTGTCCGACCGGATGGACCGGATGACCACTGCTATGGAGGGAAACACTGCGGCCATGGTTAGGCAGCGAAACCTCTGCCGCCACCGCCGCCACCGCCAGCTCCTCACACGCCTCATGGCGTACATGCGCTCCAATTATGTTATTGGGAACGCCACTTCCCAGCTGGACCGTAGGTCTCCGACCATGCAACTCCAGATGGTCCAATGCAATCAGGACGTGGCACGGGCACTGGAGCAGGTAACCACTGCTGTTCAGGCTCTGCAGCCAAATGGCCATGGCCATGCAGGAGGGGATGACACAAGTGAGGGGACATCTACTCACAGCAGCCTGTCTTCGTCACATGGTGGTGTTCCATGCCGCAGCAGCAGGCCCACTGCGGCATCACGTGCTCAGCCGGAGGAAGAGCCCGAGAGGCGCCTGGGAGCCGCGCGCCGGAGGCGCCAATGACATTGATGTCCATAGGGCAGGGACCTGCTGCTGACATAAGCATGCCCCCTCCAAAATGTCGAGTAGTATGAAGCAATACTCCTCTAATGTTACAGTTTGAACTAATGCCATATTATTGTGCAACCAACAATAATATTTATTCTATGATAATACATCAGACTCATGTCATTATTTCCAGTGTCATGCATGAGTGAAGTGTTGGGTGAGGGGAGTGGGTGCACTAGAAACAGTTCATAGTGATTTGGTTGCGCCGTCTGTGTCCCTCAGCAGGATTTTCCCCGCGTGCATGACGCGCATGTGCAGGTGGGCGTTGGTCCCCCTCAGACTCACTGCCAGAGATGTCAACAGGGATCCTGCGCTTGGTAGCAATGTTGTGAAGTATTGCACACACAGCCACGATGCGGCAGCAGACCTCAGGACTGTATTTCATGGCCCCACCTGTCTTGTGCAGTATGCGGATCCTGCTTTTCAACAGCCTAAATGTCCTCTCAATACAATTCCTTGTGCGTATGTGTGATGCATTAAATCGCCGTTGCTGTGGTGTTGCAGGGTTGAGGTATGGGGTGAGGAGGTACTCACGGAGTGCATAGCCGCTGTCACCTGAATGAAAGGAGCAGAGGGTGAGTGCCTGTTCTGCGCAGCTACATGATCACAGTGTACAATTTTAGGGCATGTGTACTTACCTAGTAGGTGTCCTTCCCCAAAGTCACCCCTGGCCAGTTGTGTGTGGATGCCGCTGTGCCTTAAGATGAAGGAGTCATGTGTGCTCCCCGGGTACTGTGCCACAATGTCCGTGATGATTGTTTTTGCGTTGCATACCATCTGAATGTTGAGGGAGTGGTAGCTTTTCCGTTTGCGGTACATGTACTCAGTTTCAGCAGGTGGGCAAATATGGATGTGTGTACAGTCAATACATCCAATGACGTGTGGGAATTGCGCTACATTGTAAAATTGCAGCTTGGTCTCATTGAGGTCCTGTTGGCTGGTGGGGAATGATATATAGTGGTGTAGCCGGGTCAGTATTGCCTCCAGGAAACTACTTAGGCAGCGGGATATGGTGGGCTGGGATATCCCCCCTGCAACAGCGACCATCCCCTGGAAACTACCGGAGGCCAGGAGGTGCAGGCAGCACAATACCTGCACATGTGTGGGCACGGCATTGGTCCTCCTTGTAGGGTGCTGCATCAGGGGGTCTAGGTCACGGATGAGCTTGATAATCATAGCCCCACTCAGGCGGTACTTGGCATAGATTTGCTCCCTGGTTTGGCCCAGAAGGGTGACCCGCTGGCGGAAAATCCGGTCCTGTATCCTCCGTCTGTTGCGTGCAGCTCGCTGCAGCCTACGCCGCCTCACCAGCATGTAGAGTCCAGGCATTGTGGGAATCCCCAGGCTCCAGCTGCATGTCCTTAAATGTGTTTGGTCAGCTCTGCACCTGTTGGGACTAACCTAACTGTTTTTCAAAAAAAAAAAAATGTCGCTACTGGTTACCACCTGATTTGAGTTCTTCTTAATTAGCGCGTCGCTATTAGCGATTTTATCGTTTTTCGCTATTAGCGATTTTTCATGAATGCCAATTGCGACTGATTTGCGAGTTCGCAATTGAATTTGCAGAATCCATGGATTTTCGCTATTTCAGATTCGCAGTTGCCCTTCCTCCAGTATTCTGTGAATTTAATTGCGAACTCGCAATTTTTATTTTGCGAATACGCAATTTTGGTATTTTCTGTTTCTTAAATTCCTTTCCGTCAAATTGTGCTCGCAATTGCCAATTCGTAGCTATTGCGATCGCAATTTGGCTTTATGAATCTAGCTGTTAATACCTTTTTTATGGATATCATTTCATTAATCCTTGGGCGTGGAAATTGGTCAACTAATGTATTGTTGCTCAGGTCTCCCAAGTCTATGCATAATCAGAGCTTGCCATTAGTGTGTCATGCCATAACCAATGGGGCTATCCAGTCAAATTAATCTATCCACTTAATGACACCTGTGTTCAGCAATTCTTCCAATTCTTTGGGTACCTCTTCCCTGACACCCATAGGAATACTTCTTCCTTTGTAAATACAAGGAATAGCATTACCTTTTAAAATAATTTTATGCTGGAACCCCCTGTGTTCCCTCTATGGTACCAGAGAAGATTTCCAGATAGGCTTAAAAAAAAATGTGTGTCTTCACTTTGATCACCCTGAACTACTGACACTGGTTCTGGACTGCTGGGTTTCAAAATAATGCCTAGATCACCCTGATTCCACCATCCCAATACCGATGGACTGAAGGAATTGACCCAACTAGGGCCACCGGGTCACTCTCGACCTCCTCTAGCCTTCCAAGAATGAAGAGTCGATGATGCAGTAGAGAATGCAAGCAAGCTAGTTCATTCACAAAGTACAGTGCAGTTGAGTCCAATCTGACCAGCCTCTTATGGTGGCTGACGAGGGACTGACTCTAACAAGCATAAATTGACAATATGTATGTTGCGGAGTCCACAAAGACCCGCCTACTAAGGAAAAACATTGGTAGATGTCGTAATACAATGGGGGTACAGAACATAAGTTTTGATCCCGCAGGCTGGCACAAGTTATATACTATCCAAGGTCATCTGGCCTATCCTCCCCTCTAGACACATGGGAGAAGGCCTCTATGTAACAGAAAAGGCATGTGCTAATGAGCAAGATTCAACATTAGAGAAACAAAACTTACCAAGGACCATTTCTCGTAAATGAGAAAGTAATAGTTTCGATTATAATACAAAATGGCGTCTTCGAGAACTAAATTGGTGGCACATATGTCAACCTAACTTACATAACATCTGCACTTACTAATAATGTATGAATACAGCAAGGATCTATTTCAAAATAGCTACATGAATGCTAACATAATGTCAAGTAAAATACGACTAATATGGGAGTAAAACATTTTAATCCAATCAGACCCTCCTTTTAGTATTCATTAGCTAATAAATGCCTTTATTCATGCTACAAAGAAAGGGTCTTTCAATTCCAAGGACAAGAGCTAGATGAAATTCCAGTAACAACATGAATCCCAATGCTTCTGGCACAAAATCTTTATTTTTGGTGCCGCAAAATCTGACGCGTTTCGGGCGTCCGCCCTTGTTCACAGATTGTGATATATATATATCTCATACTGACATTTGCGGGTAGAGAGATTGTGTACGTTAATCAAGTGCTTTCAAAAATATAAATAAGCATGGCCGTGCGTATATAAAACTGTAGAACTGCAACAACTATGTCTTCAGCTGACGGTCTGTGGGACCTCGAAGATGGTGTATGTTACAGAAACGCATCTTTGAAAGACCTCAGACAAATCAAAGACATGATTTTTAAGGATTAACCCAGTGGAAGCGCATGGGTCTTCTAAGCAAAAATGAATTCTGCTTTTTAAGGAATAAACATCCTATAACTCCTGTGTTATATTTTATTCCTAAAGTTCACAAAAATGTAACACCGGTTTCAGGGAGACCTCTAATATCTGCCCAACGTAGTCATTTAGAGCCTATGTCAAAAAATGTTGACTATTTTTTACATGATTTTGTAGTAAATCTTCCATCTTTCATCAAAGACACTGGCCATTTCTTATCAAAACGCCAAACCATCAAGTGGGAGAGAGACTGTTTGTTAATTGTGATGGATATCACCTCACTTTATACGAGCATACACCATACTGATGGCATTGAGGCGATTAGGTATTTTTTAGGCAAGTGCAGTATTCATTTGTATGAACATAATGTAATGATTTTGAAGATGATCAAGACTTGTTGGATGAATAACTACATCTTGTTTAATAAGGAGGTTTACCAGCAGCTCCCGAGGGTTGGCACATTGGGGCATGCTTCTCCCCCAGCTAACACATTGGCTGGTGGGAGGAGCATGTCCTAAAAAACCACCACAAAGCCATATATGATGCTCATGTTTTGCACTGGTGAAGATTCATAGATGAAGTGTGTATGGAAAGGATCTATGGAATCTGCCAAAACGTCTGTAAATGACATTAACATCAACATGCTTAACTTGAACTTCACTGCACACATCAGCAGTGAACGTGCACAATTTCTGGATGTGGAAGTATATCATGAGGGAAGTACAGTGCATACTAGGCTCCATAGAAAAAGCACTGCTGGCAACACGATCCTTCATGCCAGAAGCTCCCCCCTAACTATCTAATACGGAGTATCCTCTATGGGGAGTTTTTGAGAATCCAGAGGATCTGCAGTTCGGAAAAGGATCTCATGTCAGACTGAAGCTTTCCAGCATTTTATTGCACGGGGTTACATAACAAGGAGCTGAAAACAGCCCTAAAGAATGTCAATAGTCATACTAGCGAAGTATGCCTTAAGGGCAATGCGACTAACATCATCCTCATACTCGCAGCCCCTACTGATGTAACTGATGAAATAAGATTGATAATCTCACATAACCACCAGGAAAAACAGATTAGGAAGATCATATACATACATTGGCGCATAGTTATGTCAGACATGACGTTGTCTTAGATGTTGCCTAAGCTTACTAGGTCAACATTCAGGCGCGCTCCCTCTATGAGAGTCATACAGGTTAAAAGCAGTCCTGAGGTTAGGCCATCTGCTTGGTGATTAACATCTAGGAAAGGTTTGTTTAAGTGTAGCTTTTGTTTAGCTTGTAAATTTAGGGTCAAAACGACCAAATACACCACAGCATTTGACTCTAAACCAAACAAAATTCAGGGTCACTACACCTGTCAGAGTGACTACGAAGTCTATGTACTGGAGTGTACCTGTCAATTAAAATATGTTGGGAGCACCAAGTTCCAAGTGTACAACAGGATACTCCAACATATACAAGCTGTGGTAAATGCAGACCCAAACCACCCAGTCGCCCAACATTTGAAACTTGTCCACAAGAGTAATCTGAATGACTTGAAATACTTTGTGATTTGGTACAGCTGCCAAATCTATCCAAGGCGGCAAAAGAGAAAGACAACTACGCCAGCTAGAAACCCATTTCATCCTACAGTTAGACACTTGGATGCCCAATGGTTTGAATATGGGGGAGGATTTATATAACTTCCTTTAAGCTCAGTGATTAGGTTTGCTCGGTCTAAGTTGCTGTTAACTTTATGATGAATTTTAGTTCTCGAATTTCTCATACATTGCCCCTGTTTTGGTAGGTATATACATGTTCATATATAACATACTTATATGCACTTATCCTTATGTTTATAGTGCACTTACACTTCAATGATGGATGTATATGTTGGGCATACCGCAGACTTCGCTGTTCTAAACAGTCATTTACAATTGATATTTTTGGACATTCTTGTCAGTTGCACAATTTAGCACTTGCACTTTATTATCAGCACTTTTTTTAGGGGAGCGTGCAATAGTGGAACATGAGTACTTGATAATATAGAGGAGGTATAAATGATTACATATTTTTGGTATTACTGTGGATTAGTTTCAGGTGTGGCAGAATTTACCACTTTGGTAAAATCTCAATTAAGTATGGGTGTAAAATCCGTTCCGCTCATGGAATTTGCGAATTTTTGGCAAATTTGCGTTCTGTGAATCACGCAAATTTGTCAAAAAATTCGCAATTTGCAAGCTGGCGGATTTGTTTGCTTGGTCGCGCTTCAAAAATACAATATCGCGGACGTGGCGTTGACTTACCGTGATTCTGAGTTCGCCGAGTTGTTTTTCCTCCCGGTTTGCGTGCGCTGCGCCATTTTGGATCTAGCTGCATGATCGCGCAAAACTTTTCGACCGCGAGTACGTGATAGCGGCCCCATATCTTGCACTGCAAGAGTTTGAGAACGCGACTACGTCATAAGGGCCTGCGATCACGCATCGCGGGAGTAAATAATTGCGAACACGTAGATGCGACGCGCAACTGACTTCCGGCGGGAGATTTGAACAGCTCGCTTTCCCGAACTTGCAAAAATTGCAATTCTGCACAAGAAATCTACCACAGGCAGCATAAACCTTCTAAAAATGATGATTTGGATCAGAATAACTCCTCAGATTGACATTTGGCTGCACTTTTTTGTGCAAGGAGTCCATTTTTGGGGGGGTGGGAGGAAGGAAGTGCCCCAGAGTCTCCAACTTCCTGTTCCTGTCCGGCAGGCTCCTCCCAGTGCTTTGTCCATGTCCTGGTCACTTTTCATTAGGATCTGGAGCTGGAAGGATTACTCTTTGTGGCTGCTGCTGGATATTTGTATTTGAGGACTTTTTGTTTGGATCACTTTTGGTTTACTTTTGGATTTGAGATTTTACAAGTAAGTTGGTGTTGTTTGTTTGGGGCATTGCAGTTCCTGCAACTACAATTTTTAAACTTTTTCATGTCTTTAAAAAATATATATTGTGGATAGGCACAGTATCCAGTAGGCCCAGGGTTAGTCATGGGTGCATGATACAACTGTTTCTGTGAGTTTTGTTGAACATAAATATAATTTATGTCATGGAATTGAATAGCTCACTGTTATATGTGGAATTGTTTTTTAAATTTTGGGGTGCGTGTAAAGCCAAACTAGCCAGTAGGCCCAGGGGTAGTCACTCCACTCAGTGGTGCATGGACCAAGTCTTTCTGTGGGGGGTCTTGAATTTAAACATCATTTAGGGCATGGATGGCATTGGATTCTGGTGATTTTTGTGTGTTTTTCGATTTTATTGGGTGTTGTTGGGGCCTGGCCATGTGGGTGGGGGACATTTATGCCCTGCCTGGTACAGGCAGGGCCTGGCCATGTGGGTGGGTGTCAAGGAGCCATTTTGAAGCCAGGCAGTGTGCTTTGTGCCATAGGCCTGCACCCAGTCTGCCTTGCTTTCACCCCTTATATGCCATGGGGTAGTCAGTGGTGCATGGACCAAGTCTTTCGGTGGTGGTGTCTTAAATTTAAACATCATTTAGGCCATGGATGGCATTGGATTGTGGTGATTTTTTGGGGTGTTGTTGGGGCCTGGCCATGTGGGTGGGGGCCATTTTGAGGCCTGGTACAGGCAGGGCCTGGCCATGTGGGTGAGGGTCAAGGGGCCATTTTGAAGCCAGGCAGTGTGCTTTGTGCCATAGGCCTGAACCCAGCCTGCCTTGATTTCACAGATTATCTGCCCAGGGGTAGTCAGTGGTGCATAGACCAAGTCTTTCTGTGGTGGTGTCTTGAATTTAAACATCATTTAGGCCAATGGATGGCATTGGATTGTGGTGATTTTTGTGTGTTTTTTGATTGTTTGGGGTGTTGTTGGGGCCTGGCCATGTGGGAGGGGGCCATTTTGAGGCCTGGTACAGGCAGGGCCTGGCCATGTGGGTGGGTGTCAAGGGGCCATTTTGAAGCCAGGTAGTGTGCTTTGTGCCATAGGCCTGCACCCAGTCTGCCTTGCTTTCACCCATTATATGCCCAGAGGTAGTCAGTGGTGCATGGACCAAGTCTTTCTGTGGTGGTGTCTTGAATTTAAACATAATTTAGGCCATGTATGGCATTGAATTGTGGTGATTTGTGTGTGTTTTTCGATTTTTTGGGGTGTTGTTGGGGCCTGGCCATGTGGGTGGGGGCATTTTGAGGCCTGGTACAGGCAGGGCCTAATCATGTGGGTGGGGGTCATGGGGCCATTTTGAAGCCAGGCAGTGTGCTTTGTGCCATAGTCCTGCACCCAGTCTGCCTTGCTTTCACCCATTATATGCCATGGGGTAGTCAGTGGTGCATGGACCAAGTCTTTCTGTGTTGGTGTCTTGAATTTAAACATCATTTAGCCCATAAAAAGGCATTGGATTCTGGTGATTTTTGTGTGTTTTACAATTTTTTGGGGTGTTGTTGGGGCCTGGCCATGTGGGTGGGGGCCATTTTGAGGCCTGGTACAGGCAGGGCCTGGTCATGTGGGTGGGGCCCATTTTGAGGCCTGGTCCAAGCAGGGCCTGGCCATGTGGGTGGGGGCCATTTTGAGGCCTGGTCCAGGCAGGGCCTGGCCATGGGGGTGGGGGTCAAGGGGCCATTTTGGAGCCAGGCAGTGTGCTCAGGCCTGCACCCAGTTTGCCTTGCTTTCATTCATTATGGCCAGGGGTACTCAGTGGTGCATGAAACAACTCTCTCTGTGTGGTCTCTCTTCTATTAATGTAAACATCCATTTTTGATTATAATTACTATTTTTATTTTGGGTCTTTCCGTTTATGGGTGTGTTGTAAAAATAAATGCCTAGTTGCAAATATTAATTGAAGCACGACATGTGCAACATTTATTTAACTGATGTTCCTCTGGCTTCCTTTGCTTTTAGGTGCACAAGAGAACCACAAATCAGTCATCGTTCATCATCAGTGCCAGGAAGAAGTCCTGCTGCGGTGTGTGCAGCACAACATCACGTGACGTCACGTGTGGCCACAGACAACTCTGCAACTCGTGCAACTGCGGCCTGCTGTTCTGACATCTGAAGAAGATGGGCCCAAAGAAAGGTGGCCGTAGCTCCTCTACCAAGAAAGTTGCCAGTGCCACTTCCAGTAAGAAGGAGCAGAAGAAGAAAGTGGCGCCACTTACAAAGGAGACTGGTGTGCCCACAGATACTTTTTTGGGAGAAAAAAACCTACACCTGCAGCAGCGGTGTCCGCCGGAGACCAAGCTGGGAGCAGCACCTCAGCTTTATTGGTCTCAGTGCCACCACGCCAAGTTAGGCCCAAGGCCATGAGTGCCGCAGAGGCAGCCACTTTAATTTCTCAATCACCATCGACCAGTGATGTTGGCGTTGACTCATCGCAAGAAAGTAGCATCCAATCAACGCAGGGTGTAACTCATCTGACGAGTGTTCAAGCGCAGCCGCAACGACAACCACAAGTGCAACAAGGAGAGGTGCAAGGAGAGGTGCGAGGAGAGGTGCAAGGAGAGGCGCAAGGAGAGGCGCAAGGAGAGACACAAGGAGAGGCGCAAGGAGAGGCACAAAGAGAGGCGAAAGGAGCGGCGCACGGAGAGGCGCAAGGAGTGGCGCAAGGAGAGGAGCAAGTAGAGGCGCATGGAGAGGCACAACTGCCCACAATGCTTGTTCCTCCAGAAGTAGGGGCACATCAGGAAATCGAGATTAAAGCGGAGGTATCATCCGAGCAAGCCATTCCTCCTCCTGATGAACCATTGTCTTCCAGATCCCCAGCAAGAAAAAGGTCAAGGAGGGTTAGTACAAGTTCTTCAAGCCCCCTTCCATCTGATGATCTAGATCAAGATTGGATCCCACCATCTGAGAGGGAGGCACGCCATGAGCCCACAAAGGTAGCTAAGTCTAAAAGGAAGGTTCCCGCAAGCCTTTCACTTATGGGTGATGACGACGAACAAGAAATAGAAGTGGTGTATTCTGCTGCTGATGAACAGTCTGACGATGATGACGACCCAATCATCACAGTCATCACTCCAGCCCCAGGGGGGAGGCAGCAGACAGACATTTTTACCCTATCCTGAATTGCTGTTGAGTGGGATGTGGGCGGCGTGGCACTGGTACCACCACCAACACAGGTAACCACTACACCAACATGACCTACAGCTGCCATATTTTCTCTTCAGTAGGGCCGTCAGGGACCTCCACCCAGCTCGACCTCCGTTACCTCAAGTAGTGGTGCTGTAACTGTAAGTGCACAACAGGGTCAAATTCGGCCACGCCCATCCTCCACTTCATCTGGCATTGAAACTGAAAGTAGCACCTCCACCACCACCACCAGAAATCTCAACTCCCCAGTTTGGGACTTCTTTAGTGTTAGAAAAAAGGCAGAAAACCTAGTCATTTGTCCGATTTGTAAAGCTGTAGTTAGTCGGGGTAAGCTTGGTACCAACTATGGTACCGGAGGCCAGAGAGGTCATCTCCAAAAACCCAACACTATCCCTTGGGAGGCGCACCTAAGTAAGATCCCGGAAGCCAAAAGTACAAGAAATCCAAATGTATCCATTGACATTGCATCTGATGATGACGAGGGGCTGATCGTGCAGGTGGGAGGTCAAGAAGCGACAGACATTTTTTCTCTTACACACAGTACCCCTGGCAGCAGCACTGCAGTGGTAGCACCCACACCCTCTACCGCAGCAACATCTATGAGGCACACTAAGAGTCTGGGAGAGACACCAGTGCGAAAAAGTACATCAATCAGCCTATCTGGGTTGAAGAAGTCTGGATCATCATCATCACGTAAAACGGTCCAGACCACCATTAAAAGCATGTTTTGGTCGGAGGCGCCATTTGAACGCAACCACCCAACAGCACGTCTTTATAATGCAATGCTGGCTAAAATGTTAGCGCTGGACCTTCTCCCTTTTTCTTTTGTGGAAGGGGTGGGTTTTCTACAATTTATAGCAACAGTCTGCCCTAAATGGAAGGTTCCTAGCCGGTCCTATTTTGCCAGAGTTGCGGTTCCAGCACTACATCAAGATGTGCTGGAGGTGATTGGGGCAGCTTTGCAGAAGAGTGATGTACACACTATCCACCTGACAACAGACATGTGCACCAGTTGCCAAGCCCTTGATTACATCACTGCACACTGGGTCTCTTTTGCAGGGGTTAGAGAGAAGCTATCTGCAGGTGTTGACACAGACACAATTTTTCTAGCTACTCGGAAACATGCAACAGTAGCCATGTTTGCCATGAAGAAATCTCATACTGCATTAAACATTTTGGAGGAGTATAACAGTAAGGTCTTTCAATGGCTGCATCCAAGAAACAGCATGATTGGTTATGTTTCCACGGATAATGGCAGTAATATAGTTAGGGCCATGGGTGATGGTGGCTATTTCAGAGTGCCGTGTTTGGCGCACTGTATTAACCTAGTTGTTCAAGAGTTCTTGAAAAAAGAAAACAAAGTCAGCAAGTTACTGACCACCTGCCGAAGAATCTGCACACATTTCAGCCATTCTTTTAAGGCCCGGAAGCATCTGAGGAACATGCAACGTGAACGTAGACTGCCAGTCAGAGGACTCATCCAGGAGGTGGTAACACGTTGGAACTCAACCTTCTACATGCTTGAGCGTCTGTCTGAGCAGTGCTTGGTAATCAATGAGTATGTCTTTGCACTGGGTTCTACTATGAAAGACATGAGGCTCGAGTTGGAGGAATGGGA
Source organism: Lissotriton helveticus (assembly GCF_964261635.1). Classification (NCBI taxonomy): domain Eukaryota; kingdom Metazoa; phylum Chordata; class Amphibia; order Caudata; family Salamandridae; genus Lissotriton; species Lissotriton helveticus. Next base: position 948,919,700 of record NC_136068.1, read on the forward strand.
CCTGGTTAAAAGCCTAACAGACATGCTTCGTCCTTTTGAGGTCTTCACGCGTGAAGTCAGCAGGGAGGACTGTACTTTAGGCAAAGCTATCCCATTGTTGCGCATGCTAGAGCACCAACTGAAGGCGGTGTCTTCAATGTTCAAAGGTGATACTGACAAGCAAGATGCATATCAGTTGGCTGTGAGCTTATTAACCCGCCTAGTTGACAATGAAAGGCTTAAAAAAATACATACAGAACAACATTACATTTGTGCCACTATTCTAGATCCATGGTACAAAAAGGCAGTGGCCAGCAAAGCATTCATTCCTTTTAATGAAGCAGATGTTTCAAAGTGCAAACATTGGCTAGCTCTGTCAGCCATTCGGTTTGAAAAAGAGCGGCAGGAAATTGAGGGAACCGGCAGAAGTACTACTAAATCAGCAAGCCATCCGGCGTCAAGGTTCACTACTGTGGCCGGAGGCAGTCACTTTCCCTCACAGCCGTTACCAACATCAGCAACCGTATCATAATCCTCACCTGCACCAGGCCCAGCCATAATATTGTCGGAAGCGGATTGGCTAATTCATCAAGGGTTTGCTCGTTCCAGCGTTGATGCAAAGGCCACAGATGGTACACAAAGTGGAGCCCCCCTGGAGAACCTTGAGTGGATGGTGCAGGCCTAACTGGATGACCCAACAGAGGTCTTCTTTAATCAGAACCCATTGCTGTATTGGTATGGGAAAAGGGGTCAATGGCCACTGATCACCAACTTGGCTCTAAATTATTTGTCTTGCCCACTCACAAGCGTGTCTTCTGAACATGTTTTCAGTGCTGCTGGTGCCATTGTAACTTGAAAATGGACCCACCTCTCGCCCAAAAATGCGTAGAGGCTAACAATGATACCACCAGATTACAAAATACGTGAATCAACGCAGGAAGAAGAGGACACCGACTTAGGTGACGGAAGTTCTTCTCTTTTAGCTGACCTACTCCCGTCTCAATTCACAGAGTTTGAGTACGAGCTCTACTTCCCTGACACCTAGGCCTAAAACTGACTTCCTTTTTTTTCCATCCTGACTCCTTATTCACTTTTACTCCTGTGTGTCTTTCTTTGTTTTGCAACTTTTACCACAACAAAACTCTAATCACAACAAATCCTTCAGCAGCACTGTTTTCGTCTTATTTCCTTAGTGGAGGTGCCGCTGTCTGCAATCCTGAATTTCACAAGTTCACAACTCAACTCAATCATGCTCCTCTATCCTCCTCCTCCAGACTCCCCCTATCCATTTCCCTCCAGGCAGATGGCTGGATTACGCAGAATGAAGAAACTGTGGCTTCGTAGACGAGTCCCCTCAAAAGAAGTGGGACTGGAATTACTGACTATATGTTGATTGCTGACAGTTACTTCTGAAATTGACACGAGAGGCTGCCCTGTGGGCCTCCACTTTAAGAGCAAGATGTGGTCCAAAAGTGGAACAGGTAATGAATAATGAGATGGCATGCAGTGGACAGCACTGGCTGTCTGGCTCTGATAAAAGCAATTGCTGTTTGTTTGTTGTGTATGAAATGAATCATCATATGTCTGTTATTATTTAATCTTTTACACACTAAATATAACTCAAGTCTACTCTGTTTTTTTTACCTTGTTTAATTCAAATTCTACTTCTACTGCAGGGGCCACTACGTTGCATTTTTTTATTATGCAAAAAGTCCTTGGACTCACTGTGTGTGTAGACTGCGTCTGCATGAACAACATTGAGTTTGCCAATATACCATGATGATGATGAGTCTTGATGATCAAAGTTACATAATATCTTTTTTTCTTTACAGTCACTCACTGGGATGGATGGATCATCATCGTCGGTTTACGGAAGAACTATGGCCATTTCGGGAGTGGCAAACAGGTAAACCAGTCAACAACAACTACAGCAGAAATACATGTCTGTCTAGTCGTGGTATGGAGTGGTCGAGCCAGTGTAGCGTTGTTATGCCAGAGTCCAGACAGCAGTTCATGTAAAATTGCGGCTATGTGGCTGACTACATACAATTAGATATGCTCTGTCTGTCTGTGTCAAAGAGGTATGCAACATCAGGTTGCTTCACTCAGTGGTGCCTGCCTTGACCGTCTGCATGGCCCTGGCCTGCTGTGTGCTAATTACTATCCTTGAAAAGGAGACTCGGAGTACGCACTTTAGAAATGATGCTTGTATGTAATACTGTCGCCTCTGAAACTGAAAGTGTTATTTTTGCACTACACACCGTACCTTATATTTTTTTCTCCGTAGTGTTTTAACCCCTTCGCTGCGGCGGCTATTCCGCCGCAGCGCTAAGGGGGAGTCGGGGCCGCGCGGCGCTCCCGTACTGGTGACAGAACCGCTCCGTCACGGCCCTCGGGTGAGCTGTGCTTGTGACGGAATGGTTCCGTCACAGCCCCGCCCGCTCTTTAGAACGTCAGCATAGGCGCTGAATTCGTGCCGCGTAGGCACGGCGACCGGGCCGTGATGGAACTGTTCCGTCACCAGCACAGCCCACCCGAGGCTCGTGACGGAACGGTTCCGTCACAAGCATGGGAGGGGTTAATATCACTTCCTGTTTTTCCATCAACAATTACAGGCCGGCTTTTACCCTGTGCGATGGGAAAAACGAATAACTCAGGCTTACCATTAGCGATCCGCAATTCCACATCCGCCAGGCAGGCAGTGGACAGTGTGTCTGGTCACCAAGATTGATCGGCGGAGTGTCAGATGGAATGGAGGAGTACCGCGAAGAAGAGGAATGGATGGATGCATGCAACTTTCCAAATTGAACAGGACAACTACAACATGCAGTTACAGTATCCTCTTCACTTCTCCTTATCTTTTAAATCATGTTATTGTTGTGACAAACTTCTATGAGTGTGACTCTGTGCTTTTGTTTGCTCTCTGCTTGAAATTTATCTCTCCAGCTATTTGATAAGTTTATTTGCTATTTTTCAAACTAATTTAATGTACTAATAAGTTTTTATTCTCTCTGAGGGCAGATAGACAAGTAAAATTGTGTAATTACTGCAGCCCTGTACTGTCACATTGTTTCTTCATAGTTAGTAAGTTGTAATAAGTACTACTTTTCAGTAACCTAACCATCCATTTAGCAAACAACTTCATGCATGCACTTCCTTTATGTCCCTTAAAAGATTTATGGATATATTCGTGTCCAAAGATTTGTTGTTCTTCATTTGTTGTTTGCCATGCTGTGTTTTTTTCCTCTCTCGACAAAACTGTCTCAAAACCCCCCATTCCCATCCAATTTTCAAACCCTAACCCTCTTCCCCCGGGCTTTTTGGTTTTCATTGAGGTGTGACTAAATGACAACAATAATTCCACACACTTGCTGGGGAGGATAAGGTTCAAGCAACCTCCTCAAATCAATTTTAAGGCAGCTAGATGAATCCTAGGATATTGTAATTCTGCTTAAGAAAACACCAATGAAGATTTACAAATCAATTCTGAATTTCATGCCCACCATCGATTGGATCCATCGTCAACAGCATCCTCATACACGCCAAGAAATGTTACGCTGCTGTGTCACTGTTCTTATTGTAGCCATAATCATCCGTGCAAATATTTTTTTCCCATACTTATCTTCAGCATTGCTTAGGCTACATACTGTTCCTTTTAATACTCCTCTCGGACCACTGAATGTCTTGTTTCCTTTTTTTTCATATGCTGCTACTGCTAGTGTGGTACCACTCCTACTACCACCACAACAATGGATTTTCTGTCCTGGATGGATTTCATGGGCAACCGTAATCGCCATTTGCCATGCAGCCAGCGCTGTGCCTAGCTCTATTCTCAAACACGAATCACAGGTAAGATAAACATTTTGGGGAGGTAGAATGGGCTAGGACTCGGAGGAGAGGAGAGACTTACAGTAGTACTAGTAAAGTACTAGTAGGGCAATTGAATTCACTAACTCTGTTAGTAGCACTTTTGTACATTTTTGGACGTTTTAGATAATTCATGCTGGACCTTGTTGGTAAGTTTGAGGAAACCAAACGTGCAGTAACCCCCGCCCACCACTCCACAAAATAATATGAATGCGTACACTATGTTGAAGTATTTAAAATAAATAATTATATTTCCCCTAACAAAAATAAACTATTCAAAAGACCCAACACACCCCCTCCCTATCCCCAACAAATGTCCATATGAATGTACCTCAAAAAGTCCCTCTGAATCCCCATCGCCCAATTTCCACCCCACCCAACAGTCTTTAAAAATGGGGCAAGGGACAGTCACTTACAGGGGTGTCCTGTGGACAGGTCGTCCCGCATCTCTTCGCAGAGGTCCTGGAGCTGGCGCTTTAGCTTCTCCACCGAGCGCTCTCGGTAGTCCACTCTCCGGCGAAGAAGGCGCTGACGTGTCATTCAGGCTCTGGGGGGGCAGCTGCTGTTTTTGTTGCAGCTCGCGGCGGGAGGCTGTCGGACCACGGTGTCGTGCCACTGGAGGCTGCTGGCTGGTGGCCCCGGGAGCACTGGAGGAGGATGCAGTTGTTGCCCCCTTCTCCTCCTGTACCCGAGCCCACAGCCGCCGATATTAGGCACAAATGGCCTCCAGCTTCCGGGCCCTAGCCCGGACAGCCATCTCCTTCCTGGTGAGCTTTTGTGGAACATCTATATGAAGAAAGAAAGAAAAATACTGTAACCAATACTCTTTAACATTAACACAAAATAATTCAACAGAAAGTTGTCTCACAGTAACACTAGCAACTTGCAAGCACAGTATAACATTTTGGCATGTATCTTTCCGCCGTCTTTGTAGGCCTGTAGCATTAGTGGGAGTTTCAGAAATTCTACTAGCAGCACTATGGACTCACTACATAGTCAGAGAGTCAGAGAGTACACCAGCCTTCTTCTTTTTTTTCTTGTTTTGCGAAAGAAATTACTTGTACGTGAACTTGTGGGAGCCGGCATAATGCCAGCTCAGTCAGCTTGCACCCAAGAAAAACAGACACAAGCCATGATGACGCAGACTCGCATTACTTTAAGCAGTACATGCAGGTCGGTATAGGGAAGCTCTTACTTTTCTATAAGGGTTAATTTCTGATCATATATCTAGCCGATCACATGATCTTTGCTTATATGATGGATGACTTTAGGTGCTTTGTTCTGATAGATTGAGTTAACAACAGTGATAGCTAGAGTCATCAAACAATATGGGATGGGCCTTACCTCTTATGCGGATGACACCCAGGTAGTCCTCGCCATTAACAAAGACGGAGAAGAGGTGGCGGAGCGCTTCCAGGATGGTATGCAAGCAATTGGAGACTGGATGTCCTCCAGCTGCCTCAAACTTAACTCTGAGAAGACCGAGGTTGTCATCTTTGGGAAACTCTCCCCACGTTGGTCATCCGTTTGGTGGCCTTCATCGTTTGGAACCCTGCCCAATCCTGTCTCGAAGGTTAGGAATTTGGGAGTTGTATTTGATGAATATCTCAACTTTTCCACGCATGCTGATCAGACAGTGGCAACAGCTTTTTACAAGCTAAAACTCATTAAAAAAATCATGCGGTTTTTACCTGACAGTGCAGGCAAAACTCTGGTCAGCACACTCGTACTTTCATCACTCGAATACTGCAATGGCCTTTTTGCCAATGCTCAAGTTCGGGTCATCAACAAAATGCAATCAGTACAAAACGCTGCGGCAAGATTACTATCCAAAACTCCCAAATTCAAGCCTATTGCCCATACCATCCGGAATTATCACTGGTTACCAATTAAAAATCGAATAAAATTCAAAACACTCTGCCTGGTTTTCAAAGCACTGCATAATCTAGGCCCGCAGTTTCTTAGAAACCAGTTTATACCATATCTTCCGTCAAGGCATTTGAGATCGGTGACCTTGCACCAATTAATTGTTCCCCGTACTAAGACTGTTTCCTGGGGTGACAGACGCTTCTCAGTCACGGCAGCCAGACTCTGGAATTCACTTCCGCTTTCAATTAGATTAAGCCACTCTCTTTACTCCTTTCGCAAAGGTTTAAAGACCTGGCTGTTTACCCAGTAAACACCTCAGGAATTACATCAGAAGAGTCATGAGTCGAGTTTTCAGCGCCAAGACGTCCACGGGCATTCGTTCGCGCACCCATGTTTGACACAGCTGACAGAAAATTATTAACATAGGGAGTGAGTGTGGTACCCATAATTGCCGGAGGAAAGGACTTGACTTGATATAATGTGAACTATACAATACATACACAATATATGCTGTGCTTGCAAAGTAAACTACTGTACTGTTAGTCAAGGGAGTATTTCTGAACAATCACAACTTCTAGTATTTGGATTTCCTATGCTTTCCTACTCTGGCACGGACATGCTGTTCAAAGTAACACTCTTCATCCACTGAGGGTCTGCTCTACATACACCTCTGCTATCTATGAGGAAGAAGATACCATCCAGGCTTCCAAAGTAAACGTCTATCATTCTTCTTAATGTCTCAACTGTACCAACTTTACTTTTTCTCAACAACCAACTAACACCCTTTTTATTTGGTAAACCACCGTCTTGACTTGCATTTGAGTTTCACCCAAATGATATATTGCAATGCACACCACACATGCATTTTCTGATTCATCCACACAGGCAGTCATCTTTTCTTTCTCCTCCAACCATCCTTGCTTCAAGCAGCCATGCATCTGATTCCTTCCTATCAGCCACCGCTGCATGCAGTTAAAACACGTATCATTCTTTACAGTCATAAATGTTACGACTCGCTCATCCTTCCTTACACCCTTCTTTCCCTTTTAGTTCATCACATCCCTCAAGTTCATCTGATCTGACTTGGCTTCACGATAAAAGTTTCACAGCCGAGTTGAAGTCAAATAGAGGGGGCCATTGCTTACTCGAGAACTACCGCCGCTAATGCTATTGCTAAGTCAAGGGTGACTGTCTTCTCCCTGATTGGCAAAAATGTAGTTCTAAATTAGTAACTGTTCTTAACAGTACAGTGTACTTGTACTAGTATACTGTCTACTGTACAGTACATCATACACCCCTTTGCGAGCCTACTCTAAAATGTCAATAAGTAAGGAGTAAAATAACTTACCACCGTCCGCCGCTGCTGAGCCATCCCCCACAGCAGCTCCTCCTGGTGGCATTTGTAGCGCCGCTGCATCAGCCTCTAGAGTGGACGCCACCGCACTGCTGGCCCCGGCACTGGTGGTGGGAGGTGTCGCATCCAATGTTGTGATGACGCCTAGAAAAAACATGTCATATTTTTAGATGCCATACACCACCCCCTATTTCGTCTCATTATGGAAGAAAATGTTAATACATAAACAATTTTTAATTATTGGGACTGACAAAAAGTCACGGTTTTGGGGAGGGTGTTAACTTTTTATATACTTACCCATAACATGCAACACTTTTTGGCACAACTGATGAATGCTTGCTTTTTAACTTGCACCATTATTCTAATTACAGACAGAAGATTCCATTGCCCTTCTGCCAACAAGAGATTTTCAATTTTCACCACCTACTCACCAGTACTTGAAGTTCAAACAAGGTGAGGGCTCCCATACAGTTACTATAATAATTAGATGTGTTAAGTTGAAGTATATTCTAGGGAAGGGTGTTTAAACTTTAACGTCACCTATCACCACTGCTTGCTGGGAATACTGCGCTATTAAAAATAAAGAAATTGTTTTTTTATTTCTTATTTGAAAATAAAACTTTAAAACTAAAAAACACTGTGTGGTTTTTGTTCACGAGTGAGTGAGCAGAAGGGTTTGCAGTTGCACTACTGCACTTTGCAAGCATGATTCCGTGACTCTGATAGGTCGGGACTCGGTAGTCTTCTTCTGTTCTTCTGGGTCGTATAATCATTGGTCAGACACACTAGATAGTCGGTCAGGGGATTGAGGGTACAACTTTTGTTCTGACTGAGGTATGTGGAAAGTCAAACCACACCTATCATCAACAATGTCCCATTTCTCTTGTCCATACTTCTGTATGTGCAGGATAGTTCCTGAAACACTAGCGGTATGGTATGTGCTCCTATCAAATCAAAAAGCCAACTACTAGCTTATTCTTGGTGGACATTGACATTTTGTTGTTGGGAATTGTCAAAGCACTAACATTAAGAAGACTGGAATAGACAGCAAGGGCAACCCAGAGGACTGCACTCAGTGCCTAGGGCTATTGCTGGATCAGAGTTTTGTTTAACACCGTTAGCTTAGCTACCTACACAGACCGACTCATAATAATAGTAAATAGTAGTAGCATAGAGAGTGATAGTAGAGGCAGGATAAGAATGTAGAAATAGTCTACAAGAAGATCAAAGACTATTTTGTAAAAAATAGAATTAGGAAACAGTTTGGAATGAATAGGTGCTGTAAAAGTTAGGGAAGTATAATTATTAATATTAACAACAGAACAACTTACTGGGGCCAGCAAAAGAGACCGCAGAGGACTGATCCTGCCCACCTTGTTCCGCCGGCGTCTCTGTCGTGGTCTTCTTGCCCCTGGGAGGTGCTGATGATCATGAAATAAACACAAACATGGATGATTGTTTTTTTGAAATATTTGATTTCTTTGATCACAATCTACAATTATCTCGGGAAAACAACTTACCAACAATTGCACTACATGTATTGACCTATCTGATCTGGTCAACTAAGATAGATAGTACAGTATTGCTGGATTCGCAGACCGTCTACTTGGAAAGTTATGTAAATCACTAACTAAACCAACAACAAAAAGGTTCTACTATGACTGCCAGCACTCAGCAGCACGCGACGTGACAGACACAGTCCGTCAACATGATTGCAGACCGCTAAAAAATGTCCTACTACTAAATAACAAGTCATAATAAGCTCAACCTATCAATCCACCACTATCTCTTCTTAGTGGCAGCAGGAGTACAAAGGAAGGACTAGACTTGAGTCTCTAGTCTCTCTAGAATTACGCAGTTCTGTAAAGTACTATACACATACATAATCAATCAGGCCAAATGAGCACAAAGTTGCAAACAAGTAAGCATAGTAGCAACGCCACTGAGCAGGCGAGCACCTGCAATCACAGAAGCTATTTAAACATTAATTTACCTGCAATGTAATCGAATCGGCAGCATTCTTGCTCTTCGGGAAAAACATATATTAGCAATATAACACAGAGCAGAAGAAAACAAAGTAGTTATTAAATAGCTACTCACCAAGGCCAGGGATCTATATGCCTAGCAGGTGGAGCAGGTCCGGCTGCCGGTCAAGGACGTCCGACCACCGGTGCGTCGCTTGGTTGTAGGTGCACCGGACCCCTGACTCCCTAAATTTGGCCCGGCACACCTTAGCCCAGAGCTGGCGACGCTCCCGGAGGCCATACCCTGAACCGGGCCTGCCCCCCTGCTGCGACGGTCTTCGGGAGGTGGCGCTGCACATAAAAGATAAGTGAGGCCACCTCCACCGCACTAAAGTTCTCCCTGGCTTGCGTATCCTCTGCCTTTAAGCACCCGCAAGGGAGCCGGCTATGGGGTGCGGGACCCTTCCCCTTAGACTTGCCGGCTCCCTTTGCCATGGTCCTGGGTAAAAGAAGAAAAGAATTGGGGAAAAAAAGTAAGTAAAAGAAAAGAGAGAGCTAAACAAAAAAAGTAGTTATTAAAGTAACAAAACGTTGAAAAAAGACAAAATAAAGATGTAGAAAAAGAGAGGGATAGATAATGAGTAAAAAAAGATCAAAAAAAGTTCAAACAAAGGATTGCAAAGATTAAAGCAGGATACAAAAAGCATGCCCAGAACCATAGCAATGAATGAAAAACAGGATCGCTGTGCCCATTGAGGACCGCGTGGGTAAGTTTATGCGATATTTCCCCCGCGAGCACGCAAAAACGCACGCGACCACGCAATCATGCCCCGCGCACAACGCGAGCGTGCAGCTAGCACCCGGAAATGGAAATACACAACGCAAACAAGATGGCCGCACCCATGTATGACCGCATGGGTAACTTCGTGGTCGGCGCACTGAAAGCAACCCGCGAACACGCAAAGCGCCCCGCGAACACACAAAAATGAAAAAATCCGCAAATTCGCACAAATTTGCGGATTATGCGGACGGCAAATTCGCTTTCGCACGAATTTGCGTACCGCCAATTGCCAAATTTCGCCAATACTTAATCTGAGTACATATTGTATTTAAACATGCCTTTTAATCCCTTTTGTGAGTTTTATCCTCTTAATCATACTTGTTTTTACATATAAACCATTGTATTTATTGTATACATGTCCAATCTATTTCTATGTCTAGTCTCTTGTCCAGCTCTATTGCTCAGGGGTGTGGTTAAGAGCCTTCAACCAAGGATGTGATAACTATTTAATGACTATGATTTGACCAGTGCGCCATGTTATCATGGTCGAAACGCCACATGCTGGGCACTTGCTACTAATAGAATGGATGCTTTGGATAGATTTATTCTGCAAATAAAGCACTGCACCTTTACAAAGCTACATGTTGTGGTCCGTACCTGCTTTTCCTGTATTGGAGTATGTGGTGAGTCTGAACTGTGTCTTTCTTTATATATATGTGTGTCGCACTCCACCTAAGCCTTGCCTATTTCGCCAAGAAAGTAAAGCACAGACCCAGCTGTTGCAGTTTAAAAATGTATTCATCTCTTGCAAAGACCTCACAGCGAGTACATGAAAGGAAAATCTTTATTATATATTATCAGTATAAGAAATATCGAGAGTAAAAACATTTTCATCAATTTGCATAATAGCACCAAGTTCTTTCTGAAGCATACTAGTTGCATTACTGTCATGAATGGAAACCCTTTTGGGAGAGAGGAAAGTAGTGAGTACAACCAGCATAGAGGGAGGCAATGAATCAAAACACAACAACAAATTAAGAGTACAATGAAATATATCACTTTTTCGACAATCCAACCTCAACCTCCAAATAGAGACCAACTTATGTTACCACTTTCCATTCCTCAGACTTTTTCCAGGATATCCAGAATATGCTGAATGATATTCCTTTCCATATTTGTGACACCGACCACACACTGCTCTCCTAATATTGTGCATGCACCACCATTCTTAGCTAAAATAAAGTCAACTGCATATCTCGTTTGTTCAGAGTATATGCGTATACTTTCCAACTGAGTGGTGATGTAGCGTAAAGCGCCCACTGTAGAAATAGATAACATTTGCAATTTACACCCAAAATATTATCTAGCTCGTTCACCCCTGGCCATGGCGGTACCACCAAATACAATAATAGGGGAAAGGAAATATCCAAAAGTGATACCATTACTATAAGTATTAACTTCCAAATTGGTAACACCCTCACAAAATTCCTTGGTCAATGTTCTTTTCACCATCTTATATTTGGTTTTGTATACCTACAAGGTACCCCAAGAGGTAACACCATTCCCAAAGCCATGTCCTCTGTACCGTTGTACATATTAGAATACGTACCATTTGATATAAAATAAAAAACCTGGATGTGCATCAAGAGGACCTTGATAATCTAATGGAGCATATGTAGTATTTATTCCCTTCATACTGTTATCATCTTTTCTTTCTAAATGCATTACATTTGTGTACACTACTTCTCCAAATCATTTGAGATAGAAAGAAGCATCAGTACTCTTTATTACAGGGCAACACATAGGGTAAATACCTGCCTCTTTAGTGAAAGTCAGATCTTGGTAGTGCCAACCTGTCAGGGTGATATTTCTTTACCAAAGTCAAGATCACCACAATACATTTCGGGCATGCACCCTGAGTGCCCTGTCCCCCTCAGCTTTCTATAGTATAAGCAAGGTCCAGGATATTCCAGGCTGAATTCACCTTTTGCCTCTCCGAAACGAGAAGGATGAACATATGTATAATTCACCAATGATAAGGGATAAGCTGTCCTTAAACTTGTAACAGAATCAGTTGGATAACAACCTGTGTTATCCCCAAAGAATTTCCGGTGTGTGTCTAAGAAAACATTGCTATGCATGGCTCTTTGACTATTATCTGAGGAAACAGCCTGATATAAGACACATGATGAGGTAACTCCAGAGCACTCCAATGCCCAGAACAGCCCCCATCCCACAAATAACAACAACCATATAACTACAGACCAAAATATTTTCTTCCTGAGCAACCCCTCAAAACTAATCTGCCCCGGGCCCAGGGCAACAAAAAACTGTTCGTCTTCTGCAAAGAGGACGACCAACAGATACATGTTTACCATGATTTTGCAAATAAAATCACCAGAGAAAGAGACATCATATAATGGAGCCAATGATGAAGAGGACACAAAAAAACAAAAAGAAAAAAACGTCAAATAGAATCAGGGTCCGTTCCAAGCCTCCCTGGTAGGCTTCTATTGTCAAATCCTCGATGGTGCTATTGAGCATATCGCGGTGGAGCCACAATGTTGCAGCCCATCAGCAAATGTTCACTGTCCTCAGGATAGGGCACCCTCCCTCCTTGGGAAAGTACCCTCAGCTTATCCTGACCTGCGTCACAGGCAGTGCACTAAATCTTCCAATCCATAGTGTAGTGGTAAATTGCAGAAACAGGGGGGCATTGGCACTAATCTTATCCAATGGAGTCCATGAATGAATGAATGAGTATGAATGAGTACGCGCTTCTATAGCGCATGGATACCCTCAGGCATCACAGCGCTGTAAGACCCAAGAACAAAAGTAAAGACACTCAATGAAACAGGAATGTCTTCACTAGCTTCCAGAAGGCCAGATGATTAGATTCAAGCCTGATGTTGTCTGGTAGTGTGTTCCAAAACTTGGCTGCTTGGAGAGAGAGTTGACTACCGCCCATGCTAGCCCGCTTCACCCTCGGGACTGCCAGCAAATTACACTGGTTGGATCTCAAGGATCTAAGAGATTGCTGACGGCGAAACAGGGGGCAAAGAATGGCCGGGCCATTATTGGAAATGGACTTGTGTGCCATACACATGGTTTTAAACAGGATCCTTTCCTGTATCGGCAGCCAATGGAGAGACCGAAGTGAGGCCTTCGCCGAGCTGCGTCTGGGAATGTTCATGAGTAACCGTGCTGCGCAGTTCTGCACAGATTGCAATATTTGAATAGATCCTGCTGGGGCCTCAAGATAAACAGCATTTGCATAATCCAGCCGGGAGAGGATCAACGACTGGACCAGCGCGCGTCTGGCCTCAAACGGAAGAAAAGTCAGGACCTTCCTTAGGACCCTGAGCAGACCGTAGCAGGTCACAGCAACTTTTTTTGCTTGCACTTGAAATCCCAAGGTGCAGTCCAGCCAGACCCAGAGGCTTTTATTTTGGGTCTTTGGGATGGGAGGAGGGCCCAGGCAGTTTGGCCACCAGGGGTCCAGGTTAATGGGAGCTCTATATCCTAGCAGCATGTTGTCGGTTTTGGACCCATTTAGCTTCAAGAATGAGGCAGTCATCCAGTCCAAAACCTTAGTAAGACAGGGGTCAGGTGGTTAATCCACTGGTCTAAGGTGTCATCCCTGGCTAGTGAGACAACCAGCTGCATATCATCGGCGTAGGTGCACCACCTCAGTGAGAGGTCTCATGTAGATGTTAAACATGGTGGGGCTGAGTGAGGATCCCTTGGCAACGCGGTGATGCAGTGGACGTTGTTCCGATGACACCTCATCCTCACAGACGGAGAAGAATCTCTCCGACAAAAAGGACTGGAGCCATCTGAGGGCCATTCCGGAAACTCCCGCCAGACGGAGACGGTTTAGCAGGAGGGGGTGGTTGACTGTATCGAAGGCTGTGCTGAGGTCCAACAGGACCACCGCAGCACAGCCTCCGGCATCCACAATACTCCTGGTTGCTTGCACCACTGCCACCAGAGCAGTTTCCGTCCCCTGCTTGGCTCGGAATCCCGTCTGGGTAGGATGGAGTGCTCCCATAGTTTCTACAAATGAGGATAGCACTTGATTGACATGTTTTTCGGCTATTTTGCTTAGCCCAGGTAGCATCGAAATTGGCCTGTAATTAGAAAGATCTTCAGGGTCCAGATTGTTTTTTTTAAGAGGGCCTTGACTTTAGCCATTTTCCAAGTAGGGGGAACCACCCCTGACTCCAGGGAGGAGTTTATGACGTGCATTATGGCGGGACACACTCAAGTCCATCCCTACTACATTCACTTCTCTTCTGGTGTACTACCCTTCCGTCGAGGACGCAAATTGTGCCTTTCTACTCCAGGCGCTGTTTCATCTCGAAGAAGAGTCTGAAATTCAGGGGGCGCTGGGAACTGAGACTCAGGCTCCTGCAGATCAGATGAAATGGAAACCTGAGCAGCCTTAATTTCTGAGGGGGCTGCCGCATTCAAAACTGCATAATTTTCTTCCTTTGTCTGCGCTCCAACTAGTTGGACATCGGAAAACGGGAAAAAACGTGGAACTTTCTCCGTCTCGTGGTCTCCAATGCCCTCACGCACCCAACTGTCATAGGGAAGGGGTAACGGCACCTATCTGTGAGAAGCATGAATCCAGTGCTTCCGGCCCTCCACTTTTACCATGGTCCTCGTTGTGATGAGGACCAGACAGGGTCCCTTCCATCTAGGCTCTAAACTGTCTCATCTCTGGAAGCTTTTCACAAGGATGAAATCACCAGGCTGAATGGTGTGCCCGGGCCCCTCAGGTGCTGAAAGCAAAGCTTCATGTATCTGTTGGTGACTAGAATGCAACGCTTTTAGTGAGTTCATACAAACAATCGGATAACGAAGGATAATCTATTTCAGAAAACGTCTTTGGTCTAGGGACATCCCACACATTTGCTGGACGACCAAAAATCAACTCATAGGGCGGTAATCCTGTTCTAGGATGGGATGTCATTCTGGTAGACAATAGGGCAAGGGGTAAGGCATCTGGACATTGAAACCCAGTACTTTCCCTAATTTTTGCCAATTTTAGCTTAAGAGTACCGTTGTACTTCTCAACCTGCTAACTGAGGGTGATTGGCTGCATGGAATTTTTGCTTGATGTGCAAACCATTGCACACCAGTTGGATCACCTTTGCATTGAAGTGACTTCCGTTTCCACTCCAAATCAAATGGGACAAGCAGTAGCGTGGGAAAAACTCCTTAATAAGAGCCTTTGCCATTGCCATGGCAGTGTTTTCCTTTGTTGGGTAAGCCTCAATCCATTTACTAAATGCACAAACCACAACTAACACATATTTCAAATTATTAACTCGCTGTAGCTCTATGTAATCCATCTGGAGTACCTCAAAAGGGAAAGAAGGGGGTGCAAAATTACCAGAAGGTGTAGGAGTACCCTTCCCAGGATTGAGTTTCAAACAAACCATCCAGTGTTTCACCAGATGAGCAGCAACCTTTGAAATATTGTAATTTTGCCACAAAGGATCTAGCAATCTGCTAATGACTTCTGTGCTAATATGAGCCGAACCATGTGCCATGTTAACAACGGGAAGTACATATACATCAGGTAGCATCCCTCTCTGTTTCTCTGACTTATCAGTCCAGCAGCCTTCATCATCTAGATGCCCTGTTCTCTAGTGCCACACTGCCAACTCCTCCACTGTTGCCTCACTCTGTATTTCCCTAACACTCCAGCAAATTCTAAAAAATAGCAACATCTGGTACCCATCTAGCAGGTCCTGCCACAAACATTTTCATCGTTCTCGACCTGGCTGTCTCTTTCGCTATCTGCAAAGGTATTTCCCCTCCCCACATCATCAGTAATTGCTTTATGGGCACTACATTTTACTATTACCAGTCGTTTAGGAAGAGTCAAAGCTGTCAAAAGCCTCTCTATCAACGGACCATGCTGTATTTTGGTCCCATGTGAAGTCAAGAATACTCTCTCTGCCCAGAGGCATCCAAAATTATGGGCCACCCCTAAGGCATACTGGCTGTCAGTATAAATGTAAACAGTCAGTCCTTCACTTAATTCACATGCTAGCAAAAGAACTATTAGCTCCGCAGCTTGCGCTGACTGGTGAGGAACACCCCATGTCTCAACTACAGTGTGCAGCATGGTAATAGCATACACCACTGTAGTGGTGCCATCCGATAATTTGAAACAAGAGCCATCGACATATAGTTCCCCTTGAAGGTCAGATAAGGGAACATCAGTCAAGTCTACCCGTCCCTTTGTCTCCTCCTCAGTACAAAATAGACAATCATGGACATTTTTGTCCTCTTCTTCCGATGGGAGGGGTTGTGACGTGGCTGGATTTAGTGTGGCATATCTTTTGATAGTAATATGAGGTGCGAATAATGTTAATTCATAACCAGTTAGATGAACACTGTTAAGGTGCTGGGTCTCTGTTTTGTTCAAAAGTAGATACACAGCATGCAGTACCATTACTGTGAGATCATGATTAAGGACGAGCCCTGCCGATTGCCGAATAGAGACCACCGCAGTGGCTTTTAAACAGCTCGGGAGGGCTCTGGCTACAGGGTCAAGCGTGACAGAAAAATACGCACACGACCCCTGTTACCTGCTTAGACTTGTGTTAACACCGAAAGCGCACACCCAGCCATTTTGTGTATGTACAGCATGAAAGGCGTATTATAATTAGGCCTGGGCGGTAAATTCCGTTCCACTTGCGGAATTTGTGGAATTTGGGTAATTTAGCGTTCCACGGAGCACGTGGAATTGCCAAAAATTCTGCCGCTTTGTGGAATTTTTAGCTTGTTTGTGCTTTCAAAATGTGTGTTCACAAGATATTTCTCCCCAAGCACGCAAACAGCATTTGCGAACAGGAAAAAAACATTGTGAACAGGCGGAACAAGCAATCCCGCTTGTTCGTGGAACTTTTGCATGCTCGTAGAGATTTTTTACCGTTTCGCAGAGCTTTGCTTAGCATGACTATGCAAATCCTGCCCACCCCTTCTTAATAATCGGGGGTACCTAGCACAGGTGCAGAGCAAAGCACAACTTTTAATTGTTCAAAAGCATGCTGATATAATGCGTCCAAGGCAAAGGTTCATGCACATCTGCAGTTGTTAAGAAAAGCAGAGGCTGTATTAGTAAGGAATGAGCAGGTATCCAGTGCCGACAATACAAGGTGATGCCTATGAAAGCACGCGTTTCCCTCAGAGTCACAGGGACAGGCATCTTAAGAATGGCATCAACTCGCTCAGGTGTTCGCCTCGGACCCTCCTTCGACAGCAGGTGACCTACATAGGTGACCTGCTGTTGACAATATTGGAACTTAGAAAGGGACACTTTATGTCCATTTTTTGCCAAACTCAATAATAATTGTACTGTGGCATCCCGACAACCATCTTCGGTATCAGAGGCTATCAAAAGTTCATGTACTTATTGCAATAATACATTACCTGAGGGAAGAGAGAGAGAGTCCAATTGACTTTTCAAAGCTTGGCTATAACTACTAGGACTTTCAGTATACCCCTGAGGAACTCTACAGATTGAAAACTCCTGCCGGCCAGAGCGAAGTCAAATAAATACTGGCTGTCTGGATGAACAGGAATACTTAAAAAGCATTTTTCAAATCAATGACAGAAAAGAATTAAGCTGCGGAAGGAATCATTGTTAAAAGGACGGTAATATCAGGGACTACTGGAAACTGAGGGACAACTATTTTATTTATTTCCTGCAGATAAATCACAAAACAAGAGACATCAAGATGTGGATCAGGGGAATCCACAGGTATCTTTTTAAGAATAGGGAGAATGGGGCTATTGCACACGTTCGCTACTGTCTCCTCAACCACCCCCCAATTTGATCAAGACCTGTATAATCTGCATCTAAGCCTGTTCCCCAGCCTCTGATATTTTGTATTGGGGAATACGAAGGAGTACAACATTATCTTTGACCTTTATAGAAACCGGTGGTATCTGCAACAACCCCACATCCATATCCCCTGTGGCCCACTATGAAGTGGAATTTATATAGCGTGATGGCTACCCTGAAGCCTTCCAGCGCTGCGAACGAATAAAGAGAGACAGTGAAGGAGAGAGTTATGTATGGCTCTTGGAAAGAATGCTTTTTAGGAGCCTACGGAATCGCAGCAGGTTAGGCTCCTTCCGGATATGCAGTGGGAGGGTGTTCCAAGAGATGGCAGCGTTATGTGAGAAGGAGCACCCGCCCCATCTAGCTTTCCTTATTCTGTGTGTGGCGACTAGGAAGGAAGACATAGAGCAAAGATCTCTGCGAGGTTGGTAGGGGCTAATCATAGATTGAATTATCACTGCGCCCTTCTTCCAGAAAGCCCTAGGGGTCAGGCACATGGCCCTAAACTGAATCCTCTCCTTGATTGGCAGCCAATGAAGGCTCCTTAGTGCTGGTATTGCAGATTGTCAATGAGAGATCTGAAGGAGCATGCAAGCAGCACAGTTCTGGATGAACTGGAGTTTATGGATGGTAGATTGGGGGCCTCCCACATAGAGGGAATTCCCATAATCCAACCGAGAAACGATGAGAGCTTGGAAAGGGAGAAGGGGGAGGATCTTGTGAAGCATCCTCAGAAGGCTGTAGCAAGTGGCCGAGATCTTAGCAGCCTGGTGATTGAAGCTAAGCGCGCGATCGAGCTACATGCCAAGGCTCTTAATCTGGATCTTCAGGTCTGGTGCCATTAGGCCAGAGCAGATCAGGATTGAAGGAGGGGGAGTTGCCTAGAACCATAAGCTCAGTCTTATCTCCGTTGAGTTTAAGGCAAGAGAGTTCCATCCATCTGGCAACTTCCTCTAGGCAAGGGCTTAGGGTGCTAGATGACCTCTCGGGGTGGTTCAATGCCACCACGAGCTGCTTGTCATGTGAATAGGTGATGATTTTAATGACAAATGGTTGGACAATCTCCGCCAGGGGTCTCATATAGATGTTAAACAGCATGGGGCTCAGGGCAGAGCCCTGAGGCACCCCACAGCTGAGAGTCAACATCTCCTTCACAAACCTGAAAGGCCTGTTCACTGAGAAAGGACTGTAGCCCAATTATAGCAGAGCCGTTCACTCCCACATTCTTTAACCGAAGGATCAACGTGTTACGGTTGACAGTGTCGAAAGTGGCACTAAGGTCAAGGAGGATGATCGCTGCTGTGCCTCCTTGATCCAGTATCTTCCTTGCCTCCTCAATTACAGCAAGAAGGGCAGTCTCAGTCCCTAGTTGAGGGTAAAAGCCAGTGTGTAAATGGTGGAGAAGTTCATTAGATTCCAGAAAATCTACTAGAGTAGTATTTATATTTTTATCTAGAATCTTGCTCTTCCAGGGGAGGAGCAAGATAGGACAATAATTGACTACATTGGACTGGCCAAGGTTAGGTTTCTTTAAAAGTGTCTTTACCATTGCCCATTTCCATACCGAAGGAACTATGCGAGATGAAATGGAGGAGTTGATAAGATCAAGGATTACAGGGAGTTTAGTGTTGGTAACTAAGGTGAGGGGCTGAGGCGGGCGGGGTCGTTCGGAGAGCCCAATTTTAGCCTAGAGAGACAGGATCCACAGGGGGGAATTGCCCTACTGAGATTTGTGCTCCTGCAAGTGACTCTGGGATTGGAGTCACAGAATGTTGATTCTGGAAGGCCGGAAGGGACATACATATGTTATGGATTTTCTGTTGGAAAAACTCCACCAAATTATTACACCTTGCAAGTGCACCATCTGATGTAGGTTGTTTCTGCGGCAAATTGGAGAGGGTTTTGGTGATTCAAAAGATTCCTTTGGGGGAGTTTGCAGCTAAGATAATTTTCTCCTCATAGAAGGCAGCTTGTGCAGCTTTGATTTTAGTCTTGTGTATTCTGATCGCCTCTCTATATTTGAGTTTCCTGGGTTCTGAATAGTTTAGTCTGCAAGATTGTTCAAGTCTGCTACTGATTGCTTTAGTTCTCTTAAACTTGGAGAGAACCAGGGAGCAGTCTTCTGCCTGCTTTTTTGTGAATAGGTCCCTTAGGGAGAACTAGATTAAGGAAGCTTTGGATCCAGTGATTAAACATTTTGTTGGCTACAATGGGGTTTCCGTTACTAGCTGGTCTAGTAGCTTCAAGAACTGAAATCCAATGCTCGGTCGGAAGCTTGGACCAATTTTGTTCCGTTTGTAATAAGTCTTTAAATTCAGCAGGAATTCAGCAGGAAGTGGTGTATCCTTTGCCAAACACTGTTTTGCACTAAACACATTAGGTCAGAAAGTCATATAAACACCATCCGGGGAACAATAATTGGTAGTATGTAACTTCTTCCACAAATCCAATCCTAATACATTTTGCCTTCAACTTGCTGTCAATTAAAATGGGGCATCCACAGTAAAAGGACCAACAGTAAAAGCAAGAGGTTGGGAAATGGGGCACACAACCGGTACTCCTGAAAAACCTACCGAGATATTATTATGGCCAGAAGGGCTGCCCCGGGGAACAGCGAATGAGAAACAGAGCTATTCATTGCACCTGTATCCACTGAAAGTTTCTCTGCCAAACCAGGCAAATCTACCGTGACATAAGGATTGCTCTGATCTACAGGAATTTGGACTGATCCCTCACCATGTCCCTGGAGAGGTGTGGTGCAGCGGCCAGGGCAGCTGACTTCAGATCACAGGGCTCACGGTTTGATCCCCGGTGCAGATCAGCTCAGCACCATGTGATGTGGGCAATAGCTCACTTAATTACCAGGACAGCCCCCAGCACCTTGAGACCCGTAAGGGTGAGTAGTTCACGCTTTACAAATACTGGATTTATGTCCCTTGCTGTCCTAGCTATAGGACATCCCTGTAACTTCATCTATATGGTAATCGTCATGATAGTACTGTCTTTCCCGGGGGTCATCAAAATAATTCTGATCTGAACGACCCCCTGAAGATGCACCAGCTTGACCCTCATCCCGACCAACCTCCCCACGTCCCCTTCCACCTGAAACCCCCCCAAGTACTGCAAGTTTCTGTAACACTGGGCTTTCGCTCCTTGTCCCATGCCTTACTCTCATCCCATGTGCCACCCAATTCCACTCTATGATCCTGCGTATGCACCTGCCTCCATATATCCACCAGCACCAAGAGCCCAAAAAACATCTCAATATCTGGTAGGGTCATAACTGATTAATAGGCAGCCTCTGTTAACTCTTTATAATATGCCATAGAGTTTTTCCTAGGATCCGGTAACTCACTCTTAAGAGCTAGCACTTTGCTTCTCTTCCACGGGGTATAGACCCACTGTTCCTGAAAATGAGCCGCTACCTGTTGTTGAATCACATCTCCCCCCTGGTTACGCTGCTCTGGAACATCAAGATGAGAAATAGGATGCACCCCTGCATCAGAAATTGGGACATACTAGTTGGAGTATGGTGATGTAATCTTTCTCAATAACATACCCAAGATCTTTTGCAGGGCCCATAGAAGCTGAATATACACAATCTCGAATGTCATGAAAAACACTTGAGGAACTGTGCCTCCAATACACTGTTCCCACAAACCAATCAATGTAGCCAACTTATGCTGAGGGGCATGCCGTTGTACAAATGGGTCAAAATCTTGCATCACACGCCATATATCCTCCACACTATAAATCGGATTCTGAACCCATTGTGCTGCCTGATTTGTAACCATCTTCGTCTCCTCTTCACTCACATCAGACTTAATCAATGCCCGCTCCATTTGCTCATGTGCCACCGCCCAATCCCCTCCATTCGACCCTTGTATTAGTGTCCCCCAACACTATGCAACACCACGGATGAAATTACTGGTGAAGACACAAAAGGTAGAGACGCAGGTGACACTGTCAGCAATGATTGTGTGGTGGGTGTAAGAGATGGAGGTGAAACATGAGGGGAAATAGCAGGCACTGCGGGGTGCCTGAAGTCACCACACTCGCAGGTTGCAAAACTGGAAGGGAGACATATAGGGCTGGAGCCGCAGTTGTTGAATCTGCAGAAAGACCAGAGGAAGGCAGTGGAGCAACATAGGACTGAGATGATGGAGCAGCAAGATATATTGTCTGTGGGGCATAGGGAGGTGGGGGACGAATTTCCAACAGATCCTCCACAAAAGTATCCTCATCCTCTCGAACAATATAGGACTTATTACATTGCAATCAAAACTTCCTATCTGCACACTCAAAACCCTTTTCAGTTTGCTCTTTGTCATAAGCTACGGCATTCTGAACCACTGTTTGCATTGCCTTCTTCCTGGACTCCTTCTTGGTACATATACGCCTCTGCTTAGCTTCCTTCTGCCATACATGCAAAGTATCACACATCGACTGCCTACTTCTTATAGCAATTAATTTGTCCTGTAAATAATTAAATTTTTGTTCATCGAAGGTACCATCCAGTGGCCACTTATTATTATTAATATTATTATTAACATTTGTACTGCACAACAAATCATCCCCACAAGGATCACTCGGCGCACATGGCTGCATACTACGGATAGCCTGTGGCAGTATGGCCATTCGAAAAGCCAGGTTTCTAGCTGCTTCTTAAACTGCACTAGAGTGGAGCAGGCTCGTATCTCATCTGGTAGTATATTCCAATGTAGAGGGGCAAGATGAGAGAAAGCACGCCCACCCATTTTGACTTTGCTAATTTTGCAGGGACAGAGCAGTTTCCGATTGCTCAATCTGAGTTGACGTACAGGGACATACGGAATTAATTTCTTCATAATAGGGCCAATACCATGCTTCACATAAATCTCAAAACTCAGAGTGCTTTCTGGGAGCGCAGGCTGCCTTTCCTCCAGCAGATGCTCAATAGAGCAACGGCGGCACCCCAAGCACCACATTTTACTCCAACAAGAAATCGTAGCATCAGACACATTCACTTCTTCACTCAATCAACGTGTGCACACACAAAAAACACACACACACAAACAAAAAAACTCTCCAAGACAGTCCTTAGACTGCAGGAAAACAAGATAGGCTGTTGCCCCGGGCCTTTCAAGAATAAGCCAAATTTAACAAGTGGCCTGGCAGAACGTAAAAACAAAAAATGCTCCGTATAACAAGGGTCCACACACCACCAAACTAATCAAGACAGTGGAGCACTTACCAAGAATTTGAGAAGAACTCACCTGGTGCACACAGGTCAAACAAGATTATTTTCTACTGCTGACTCTTTGGACCAACCTGTCAGATCGAAGGGTTTAGGCTTTTCAGGACCCCAGCCGAGATCATCACTAGACGAGGAGCGGCCCAATCAGACAGGTGGGGCAGCCGCAAGAACCAAGCTCTTTCATATGGGGATCCCCGATCCACTCATTCGACTGGACACAACCCTGACCCCCACGCCCCAACTACTAGCAGGATGGATCACCTGGTGGAGTCCCTGTTTGGGTGTCAACTGAAGGAGGTGACTATGGCCACCCAGGTCAATCTCGACCTCCTCTAGCCTTCCAAGAATGAAGAGTCGATGATGCAGTAGAGAATACTAGCAAACTAGTTTTAGAGACTTAACATTTGCATTAAAATTTGCAATTTCCCGATTCTTGAATCCAAATAGCAATTTCCTGTAGCCTAGTAAAGCAATTGGTTCTCCAGTGAAACTTTTTAGAGAAATATCTGGATATTGCAATCTAGCTCCTATTTCTGGTTTGAATTTCTCTAACCACACCTTCTCATTAACTATGGTGACCCAGAATCTGCTGTGACAGTTATTGTCTACCTGCACATAGTTAACAAACATTTGGGTTTTTTCCTATTATGCTGAACTTCCAGCACTGCTGATGTGGACGTATCAATGCTTAACAACACACATGTTACTATCGCCTTCATCTCTATCTTCAAAATCTGATTCCGCCTCATACTCAATGCTTTTGCAGCACTCTTACTCTTTCTCCTATGGCAAATGTTTTGAAAATGCCCAATTATACTATAACCCGAACATTTCTGATTTTGGGCTGGACATTTCTTGTCATTTATTAGATGACCTGCCCACATGTGTACAATTTTAAATCAGAACTATATCCTGATTGCCTTTTCTTGAAACATAATTTCTAGAGAGTCGGAGGCTTATTTGGAAACCCCTTGCATCACCAGTACATCACTTTTTCCCATATTAAAAGTGACACACCAGCGGCGCAAGGGGCTTGCAAATAAGCCCCTAGGTTTCTTGTGTTCACACTGAGATGACTTTCAACTATCTTATTTGTTTTATTCTTATTGACTACATCTCTAGTATCCTGTTTATTGTCACTAGTTTGTTGTTTTTCTGTCAGCCTGTACTGCCTTAGTGCACCTCCCTGTAAGTTCCACTTGCTTTAGGACCTCACTTATTTCTGGTAGAGAAGCTGCTCTTTTAGTCCAAAGATGATCTTGTATAGAGGAATTGGCTGCATTCATGTCAATTTGGTCCCTAATCAACTCATCATGTAATGTGCCAAACTGGCATGTCAATGCTAATTTCTTTAAAGCAGAGACATACTCTTGAATAGATTCTTCTTTTTATTGCCTAATATGATAACATTTTTACCTGTCTATTCCCATGCACACAGTGGGAGCATAATAATATATGTCCAAATCTTCTAGTGCATTAACAAAAACGTTTCCCTGGACTGGTTGTCTTGGTTTTTTTGCACTGTAATTGTTTATTCTCAACCTAATAGGCCCTAAAACATGTCGGTGTATCCTTTTTCTTTCTATCTGGAGTGAAATCTTCATCTTGGTCAAAGGTACACATTTGTTTTTAAATCCCTCCCCCCATACTTGCCATTTGGCACATTCTCTCCAGATAATGGTGTGAATGGTTGAGGTGGAGTTAAGTTTAACGTGTTTGCAGAAGCCATAGCAATTGTAGTGCACACTACATCCAAAAGAGACAGCCTCGATCCTTTCGGTAACAATTTGTGAAGTACTAGTATAATATAATATACACAGTTTGTTACTATTATTATTATTATTATTATTATTATTATATTTATAATGCATTTATTTGATCAGTATATGATCATTTACATAAATACATCAATACATAAAAACATACATACAATAAATTTAAAACCAATAAAGCACATCATCATGGATTTATCAAAGAGCATTACAGCATAATAAAAAGTATCTCATAAATGTTTTTTAACAGAATGTTATCCCTGTGCAACACAGTGTTAGGCTTCAACTAAAAGTTTGTTCCTGGCCCACCAGGCATAGAGCAGGTACCTTGATACAGAAAAGACAACCCATTCTTTAGTATCAGATCTTAATATTTGCATAGTTTTGGCAGCTCAGGGAATAGACATTAGCTGGCAGGCTGAAACAATCCATTTCCTTCTGAACTTCACGCAGGCAGCAAAATATTTTTCACAGTTACCATAACTCTTCCCATCATATCAGTGGTTTATCAAAGCATGTGATGGTATTGCTTCAAAGGTGTTTGTAATCTTTTTCAAGTTTCAAATCTGAAATGTTGTTTGCAAGTTCCTCCTTTTTTTGACTCATCAGGTATGGATGAACAGCAATGGGTTAATTTAAGCATCTTGCAGACTCTGCTATTTTCTGTGAGTAAAATGTATAATGCTAAGCGATCCTGCAAAACCATTGAAAGGATGGCAATCGGGTCAGTATTTGCTACCAGCAAAGCTCCAGAAGTATTAGCTGCCAGCTTGTCGGCAACAGTTGATAGTTTTCTAATCTTTCTGTCATTTAGAATGACTCCTACAGGTGGAATGGTTGCTCCAAATACATCTCCAACTAATTGAGCTTAATTCTCTGCAGTACTGGTATGTATGTGTGGTGGTGTTATGGTTAATACATCTATACTATTCATATGGTACATTTTAGGAAATAGCAACCCTAACAAACAAATATCCTCCCAACCCGCAGGTAACAGAAAATTTGCATTCTGTTCACAAACAAAATAAACTCCTGGAATTCCAGATTCCTCTCCCTTTAAAATGTACCAAGTATGACCCATTAACCCCTTTGATGTTGCGGACGGCCCCCGGCCGTCCCACGTGATGGTGGGCGTGTGCGGAGGATGACCGGGGGATGTCCGAACCCCACCTACTGATTAGAATGCCAGCACCGCAGCGGAATTCGCGCCACGGTCAAGGTGTTAATTGAAAATGTGTGTTCATAGCTACTAATTCACCCATGTCTGTCATTTTGGTGTCCTTCTGTTGACTATCTAACGTAACTTTTGATATACCGTTTTCTTCTTAAATTCATCTTCCTGCCAAACATTCACGACATCACTATGTTTGTCTTTAATATGTGTCATGTTAGGTAAAATTATTCTGATAAGCTTTAACACTATCTGTAGGTATGTGTGGCATAAAATAATACCAAGCTGTGTTCCTTTCTTTTCTTTGTGATTATAAATCCATGCTTTCTATTAAAGGCACTCTAGAAACTATTAGGTCATAGTTAGGATAGAAATATTCAAAGGGTTCGAATCTATGTGCAAGTGCAAGCAATATACTACATGAGATTCCATAAGATAATGGCATGTAGTAACATGTGACTTTTCTGAGGCTGATGATATTAAATAAGCACAGATATAACAGTCCTTTACTCCCATGGCATGTGTGTATTCCTGTATTAATATAGAGTAAATATTTGTTGAGTAATCCTCCTGGTTGTAGGCAACTAAGGAAGCTTTCAATTGTTCTTCATCATTCAGATATGTATATGTTTTTGTTGTGGTTGTATTCCTGTTTTTTAACTTATTTTTATTGCACCACTGCACAGATATTACATTTCATGTCAATTTTATAGTTTATAGGCTAATCATTAATGTATTAGATCAAAGCAGACTGTTTTGGCGTTCATATGTTCCACTCATTAGTCTCATTGCTGAGTGCATAGTAACTATACGGTACATAGAACCTACCTCACCCAGGAGAATTGTGTACAGCAATACTTTATCTTAACTTATAGTAAGAAGGTAAAAATAAAGCAAAAGGAACTGTGGCAGCGATTGGTGGCAGACACCCATCCCCTAGGGAATAGAGGTAGGACATCTAGCACAGGACGATCAATAGGAGAGGAAGTAGGGGGCGAACTACACCATTCCCTGGTGGAAGTTATTTCTAGGTGTGTGAACAAGAATTTGCGTGGAGGTGGTATGACTGGAAGTCTGGGTTGAACTCTCCACTCTCACATTCTGGCCCTCTGGTGCCTGCAGTCTCTCAAATATATATCTCTACTCTTCCAGATCACAGTCTACATTCTCGACTGTATGTAAGACTCACAGACAGCACTCTTCAGCTACCCCCACGCTCACACATCCACCCTGCATCTCCTGAGCCGGGGGTGAATATCATGGGTCCAGTGTATTGCAATACGACGTTTAGACAAGAACTATGTGAATGAAATTGTACCACATACAGGTTCCTTTCTTCGGTGTCCGAAGTACTCCTAGTAACCACTGCTTCACTGACTCCTCTATTCGCGCGGCTGTAACTGTCCGGAGCACCTGGATCACAGGTTGCCAATATGACTGCAGTCGCGCCCAGGTCCAAGTCATATATATAAAGGAGGCTGGACAAAGGCCACAATGGGGGCATGATGAGAAGCGTCCAAAATTGAAGGTGCTAATATATGAGGCATTAAATAAGTGCAGTGTAGTTAAAAGAAATTGAGTGAGTTTGAACCTTGCGTCACTGGCTTCCTTGCGGACTTGAGGAAATGCCCTCTTCCACTTGCCCTCGTGAGTAGAATTGGCAAATTCACTACCCATCTGTCTTTTATCATAGAGACCTCAATTGTGCAATCTGCTTTTAGAGCTTTAGATATATATGAGATTAGGCCTCTGGTGGACTCCGGATCTAGCAACAATGCAAATGTGTGTGACTCCTCCTGCTAATCTGGGAAAGAGATTCATACTTCACGAACTGTGCCTGCTATTTTTGTACATTGTATGAGGTGATGCCCTCTATGCCACCACCCTGCTTACCACCCCTCCCTTATCCACCGCTTACTCCATCTCTACTCCCCCCTTTGCTTCTCTCTCCTTTTTATGTCTCCTCTTTTCTCTCACTGCCTGTCATATTCAGCCGTCCCTACTGAATTCTTCCCGTACCCAACCCAGTGTTAATTTTCCTCTCTCGTTTCTAGCCCTGCCTTCCTCCCTCTTCCACCCGCCCTTCATTTAACCTCTCTCCACCATCTCTCCTTCCTCCATCCCTCTACTCCTTTTCTTCTTATGTCAACCCTTTACTTTACTTCAGCAAATGGCATTGATCAGTGCCTCAAAATAAGCACTTGAAGCGCAGGTACAGGTTGCGGCGCTGGCTCAACATTCTCGAACTTTGTACTGATATTTTTTTAATGCATTTTCGGGCCCGAACTTCCCACCTGACTTCAAAACAGCACACTGTACCTGGGTTTTCAGCACCACTGGCCATGATGGAAACGAGCTGCTTACTTCAAAACATATTATGTATTCCTCATAGTTTTAACAACAAGCATTGGCATAGCCAATAGGTCTCGCATTTGGGCCCTTATAAGTGTTTAACCATGTAACAGTTAATGTTGTTGCACCACGGATATTGTGCTGCACAACTTAGTACTGTAAAGATCCCAAAGGCGAGACCTATTGGTCATGCCAATGCTTGTTTACGTTGACGACTAACAGACAGTACAGCAGTCTGGTTTGCTAAAGACATCTTGGGGACATTCAGAAATCTACCCCATGAATGCAGTATGCCCGTTGCTTTCCAGTGACTTTGTGGTTTGTAACTCACATTTTCTGGCTTTCTGTTTGCTGGCGTTATTTGCTTTATGCTGCCCAGCTTCAGTTCATCCCTCCTGTTGCACAGACCTTGTTTACTGTATTCTTCAATGAACTTACTGTCTGTTAACTGGCCTTTAAATCTTATTCTTATCTTGTCACATTTGCTGGGCATTCAAAGACAAAGGTCAAATGTCAGGCTCTCTCTTCCAGAGAGCTTGTTGTTTATATTTCTTCTTCTCTGATTTCAAAGTGACAGGATTTATGTGACAATCCTGCAGTGTACCCATGCAAGAGGAGAGGGTGTGGAATGGTTTCTTAAATAAACTGTGCTGATGTTTCAGAATATGTCAGAATTAGTAGAAATAAAGCATTTTCTTTTTAATTCTAAAGTCTGGTGAAACAAATATTTGAATACCATCAATGCAAATGTAATGGTCATTTCAATTGAAAATGTGTTATCTGTAATGGCAAAGCGCTACCACACCATGCATACTCCACTCTATGTTACTCCATTGCACTCTATGCCCTTCCACTCTATGCTATGCCACTTTATTCTACAACACTCCACTCCACTCAACAACCCTCCAATCTAAGATACTCTTCAACACACCACACTCCTGGACTCTACGTCACTCCAATCTATGCCACTCACTCCAGTACACAACACGCCACTGCACTCTCGCCCCTCCACTCCACACTAGTCGCCCCACTCTCATCTACCCCACCCCAATCTATCCCACTCCACTGCACTTTGATACAATCTACTGAAATCTACTTTACTCCACTCCACTCCAATCTACCCCACTCCACCCAATCTACTCCATTCTACACAAATCTACCACACACCACTCCAATCTACCCCACTCCACTCCACTCTACTCCAATCTATCCCAATCCACTCTACTATGATCCTATCTACCCTACTCCACTCCAATCTACCTTTCTCCATCTCACTGCAGTCCAATCTATCCCACTCCACTTCAATCTACTCCACTCCAATCTACCCACTTATTACCAATACACTCCAATCTATGTTATGTTATGTCAGGTTCTAACAATTTATAGAGCGCACTAATACCCTTAGGTGTCTA
Organism: Lissotriton helveticus; assembly: GCF_964261635.1. Lineage (NCBI taxonomy): Eukaryota > Metazoa > Chordata > Amphibia > Caudata > Salamandridae > Lissotriton > Lissotriton helveticus. Next base: position 948,949,324 of record NC_136068.1, read on the forward strand.
GGCAATTGTGGTCCGATGCTGTAAGAGGGAAGCTAATTTTTAAAAAGCCAAGTTTAAGGTGTTTCCTAAATTCAAACAAGATGAAATCTTCCTGAGAGAAAGTGGAAAGTGGACTCAGCTCCAATCAACCGCACTCCGCTCTTCTCCACTACAATCTACCCTAATCCAATTAACCCCACTCCATTCTAATTTACCCCACTCCATTCTAATGTACCCCAATCCACTCAAAGCTCCTTTGCAATTTATCCAACTCCTCTCTACTATCACCTACCCCATTCCACTCCAATCTACACCACTCTACCACAATCTACCCCACTCCAATCTACCCCACTTCAATCAATCACAATCTACCCCACTCCATTCCCTTCTACCACTCCACTGTACCCAATGCTACCCCACTACATTTCATTCCAATCTACCGCACTCCACTCTACCACACTACACTCAAATATACCCCACTCTACTCCAATCCAACCCACTCCACCCCAATACACCCTACTCCAATCTACCCCTCCCCAATCTACCCCACCTCAATCTACTCCACTTCAGTCTAACCCTACCATCTACTCCACTCCTCGTCAAATTACCCTAATCTACTCAAATTCACCCACTCCATTTTATGCCACTCTGCCGCCACTCTGTCTACACCAATCTACCCCACCTACCAACATTGAGAGAGCCTTCTAGAAATTCCCCCTCCTTTCATCTATTGCAAAACCAAAGCTGGCCTTACCGGTCTGTTGCAAGGTCAAGACAAAAGCTGGCTGCCCTCCATGTTTTCGAGACAGAGAAGTACATTCCTCTCTTACACTTTTCAACACACATCCCACACATTCTGTTCCAGGCAAGGCTGTTCTGCTCTGTGCTGAGAAGAAATTAAAACATTATACTCTGAAGCTGCAAGCAGGCACAAGATGGGAGCACAAAATAAAGTACATTCAAAATAGAGTACGTTGGGGAGAGGATGTAGCCTTACGGCTACAGTGGTTGTCCTCGAAACTGGGGAACCAGATTTGAATCTCGGCAATGACGCTTAACATCCTGTGATTCTCCGCAAATCACTTTATGTCCCATGTCCAACAAAAATGAATGTGTCCATCTGTAATGAAACTGGTGCTCATGTAAAGCTCTCCAGTAAAAAACTCTGAAAAATTTCAATTAAAAAAGTGAAAATACATTGTAAAAGGTCACCACAGTCTCACAATACATGTAGCACTACATCCACCCCACTCTAAACTACCCTACACCAATCATCCCTCTTCAATATACCCCACTCTAATCTACCCGACTGCATTCCAATCTACCCTACTCTAATCCACCCACTCTACTCCATTCCACCCTGAGTGCATTCCACTTTTCCCCAATCTCTCTCACCAACTCCAATCTCACCTTCATACCAATCTATCTAAATATACTGCACTCAATTCTACCCCACTCCACTCTACCCTACCACAGTCTACCCAACTCAAATGTACCCACTCTAATCTACCCGATCTACCCCACTTCTGTCTACCCCAATCTACCACACTCCATTCCACTCTACCCAATGTACCCTACTCCACTTAACTCCAATCTACCATGTTATGTTATGTTATGTAAAAGAATTTATAGAGCGCACATACACCCAACGGTTTCTTGGCGCTAGTCGTCAAATGAGGGACAGAAACAATAGAAGGTAGAGGGGCAACGGGGAAAGGAAATGAAGACCAAGAGGGACCCTAGTTATAACTTCTGCGGAATAGGTGAGTCTTCAGGAAAGACCTAAATTGAGCCACATACCATATGCCACACAACTCTACTCCAATCCAGGGAATCTAAACCACTCCTCCCAATCTACCCCACCCAATTCTACTCTGATCTACCTTACCCCACTCCACCGCAAACTACCATACTCCAATATATGCCACTCCAATCTACCCCATCCAATCTGCCCCTACTGTCTCTCACAATCTACTCCACTCCAATCCACCCCAACCCAATCTACCCAATCCTAACCCAATCTACCCCACCCCATTTCAATCTACCCCACACCACACTATCTAACTTCACTCTAAACTACTCCACTCCAAAACACCCCATTTCACTCCAAACTACCCCACTCCAATCTACTTCACTCAACTCCAATGTACTCCAATCCACTGCACTCCAATCTTACCCAATCTACCCCACTCCAATCTATCCCAATGGATATATGACGTTACAACGCATACGTTTACCACGCCTACCATTACCACGCATTTTTTACAACGCAGGATCCATTGCAACGCATACCATTACAACGCATGTATTTACAACGCAGGTACCTTTACAACGCATACCATTACAACGTAAGTATTGGTAAGTATATAATATTTTTTAAAATGTAATTTAATTAAAATTAATATAATGTAATTTAATTTAATTTATTAAATTTAATTTAATGTAATTTAAATTTAATTATATTTAATTTTTACCCTGTACCCCTTTACCCAAAAACCCAAAACTGACCCTAAACCCTAAAAATACCCCTTTACCCAAAAACCCAAAACTGACCCTGAACCCTAAAAATATCTCTGTACCCCAAAAACCCAAAACTAACCCTGAACCCTAAAAATACCCCTTTATCCAAAAACTGAAAACTGACCCTGAACCCTAAAAATACCCCTTTACCCAAAAACTGAAAACTGACCCTGAACCCTAAAAATACCCCTTTACCCAAAAACTGAAAACTGACCCTGAACCCTAAAAATACCCCTTTACCCAAAAACCCAAAACTGACCCTGAACCCTAAAAATACCCCTTTACCCAAAAACCCAAAACTGACCCTGAACCCTAAAAATACCCCTTTACCCAAAAACCCAAAACTGACCCTGAACCCTAAAAATACCCCTTTACCCAAAAACCCAAACTTATAATATTTTTAATAAAATGATATACTTACCAATACTTACGTTGTAATGGTATGCGTTGTAAAGGTACCTGCGTTGTAAATACATGCGTTGTAATGGTATGCGTTGTAATGGATCCTGCGTTGTAAAAGTTGCGTGGTAATGGTAGGTCGTTGTAAAAGTTGCGTTGTAAAGGTTGTATACCATCCCAATATATCCCACTCCACTTTATCCCAATCTACCCCAATCCAATCAGCCCTACTCCACTCCAATTTACCCCACTCCAGCCCAATCCACTTCACTCTACCCAATCCACCCCAATTCATAATACCCCACTCTAATCTACCCCGATGTACTCCTCTCCAATCTTCCCCATTCAATCTATCCTACTCTGCCACAATCTACCCCTCTATACCCCTAAATACCCCACTTCACTCCACTCCAATCTATTCCACCCCATCCCATTCTACACCATTCCAATCTACCCACCTCCCCACTCAACCCCACTCCAGTCTACCACACTCCACTCCAGTCTATTCCACTCCACTCCAATGTAACCCATACCACCCCTATCCACCAAACTCCCCTCCAATCTACCCCATCCCACACAACTATCTCCAAACTACTCTAATACACTCTACCCCTTCTCAATCTACCCTACCCCAATCTATCCCACTCTAATCTATCTCATCTACTCCACTCCACCCTAATCTCCACCTTTTCAGCCCACTCCCCCCCACTGCAATCTAAACCACCCCACTGCATTCTCCCTAGCTCACTCTACCTCACCCCACTCTACCCCATTCCAAAATCACCCCACTCCACTCCAGTCTACCCCACTCCAATCTACCCCACTCCAAACGACCCCACTCCATTCCAATATACTGTACTCTAATCTACTCAATCTGCCTCATCACACTCCACCCCACCCTAATCAATCAAAGCTACTCCACTCCACTCCGATCTACTCCACATCACTCTTCTCCAATCTATCTCACTCCACTCCAATCTTGACTCAACTCCTATCTATCCAACTCCACTCCACCCCACTCCACTCCAATATACCAGACTCCACCCTACCCCAATCTACCCGACTCCAATCCACACAATCTACCACACTCCACTCTACTGCAATCTACGACACTTCATTCTACTCTACCTATTTTAACCCACTTCACTTCACTCCATACAGCCACATGCCTCTCAAACCTACTCAAGCCCAATCTAACCCACTCCACCCCACTGCAACCCACTCCAATCTACCCTACACCACTCCACCCCAAACTACCCTACTCCAATGTACCCCTTCCAATTTGCCCCACTCAAATCTTCACTAGTCTGCTCCACTCCAATCTACCCCACTCTAACCCAATCTACCTCACTCTATTCTACTTTGCTCCAATCTATCCCACCCCAATCTAACCCACACCACTCTATCCAACTCCACTAAAACCTACTCCACTCCAATTTACTCTAATCTACCCTGCTACAAACTACCAACTCCTATATTGCACTCCAATCTGCCCCACTCCTCTCAAATCTACCCTACTATAATCCACCCAACCAATCCTACTCCAATCTGCCCCAGTCAAATGTACGCCATTCCCCCTAATCTACTCCACTCCAATCTACTCCTCTTCACTCCAATTTTTCCCACTCCATTTCAATCTACCCTACTACAACCCACCCCAATCCACTGCATTCCACTCTTCCCCAATCTACTCCACTCCTTTCCAATCTACCCCAGTATATCCCAGTCCAATCGAACCCATTCCACTCAATTCTACACCACTTCAATCTACCTCACTCCAGTCTACAATAATCCACTCCAATAAACTCCACTTCAATCTACTCAACTTCAATCTACCCCACTCCACCCCAATTTACCCCAATCCACCCATATCAATCACATTTCAATCTGCCCCCACTCTAATCTACTGTGCTAATCTACCCAATTTCCCCACTCCAATCTACCCCACTCCAGCCCACTCCAATTTGCCCCAATCCAAACCTCTTTTCTACCCCACTCTGCGCTCACTCAACTCTATGCCAATCTACCCCACTCAACTCTACCCCAATCTACCCCATTCCACTCTCCCCCAATCTACCACACTCCAATCTACCCACCCCATCCCACTCCACATGACTAACTTTTAGCAAAGCTGAACAGCAGCCACACTGCTGTACAACATGGCTAAAACACATTGCCAAACTCAATAGCTCTCACATAGGCGAGACCTATTGGATTTGCCAATGCGTGTTTATCATGCGCCCATTTGCTCTAGCAGTAACTTATTTCACCAAATGAGGTTGGGTTTTGGACATATATCTCATTCTTCTTGTGAGTACTCTAAGGGATAGATATACGAAGCCTTTTTGCAGTCTCAAACTGCCAGTATCGCCGAATAAGGCTGCTCGCGAAGGTAAACAGGCTTTTTCTAAGGTATCAAACCCAACTTGTGATTCAGTAACACATTATCAAATTGCAAGTTGGGTTTGCGAGCTAATAACAATTTGGTATATGGAAAGGCTTGTTAATGCCATCCTTTCTAAATTCCAAATCATACTTGTCTGTATTAAATGTTTTGTGATTGAAATGCAGTCACAGAAACATTTATAATTTACCACCAGCTGAAAGTTGCTGTTAACACATTTGCAAATAGGAACGGGTTCCCATGGGTTCTCTCCCACTTTGAGAATGTTTTAAAAATATACTTTTTAGGAGCAGGCATTTGTCCCACTGACCATCGCCTTCTCTTAAAAAAAAAATGTAATTTCTGTTTTTTTACGCATGCATTTTCATTTAAGGAGATTGGCCTGAATTTGAAAAAAAAGTGATTGACTTATTTGAAAGCAATCACAAACATGATGTTCTGCTGACCCCAGCAGGCCTCCATCCCTGAGATGACATTGAATCCTAGTGGGTCACAAATTGCGACCAACTGAATTAATAATTCTGAGATAGGTCTATTTGTGGTCCACTACAAATCACTATTTAGGGAATTAAGGCTAGGTAACATCTTTGTACATTACTAATAGCGATTAGCAAATAGCAATTCGCACAAAGAAACGGGTATTTGGTCATTGCTATTACTACTGTTCGTACATATAGCAGTTCCTTGTTCTGCAGCGATTTTCTGAGGCTGAAGTCGATGGGTTCACTTCTCAGCAGCGGTTCCACTCTTTTCTAGTGTTATGTGTAGAACACAGAGCCGGCTTTAGCACTGGTGGCGCTCCCTGTGACCTCCTTCTCCATGGATTCCATCACCACCACCCTTCAACAGAGTCCCTCAAATCTCCATAGCCTCTTTCCCACATGCATTTTTTATAACTGTACTCATACCAGGGTAGGGTGTCAGAGCAGTTTACATCACACACATTATGCCGCAACAGTGACTCATACGTGTGTAAATCAGTCTATAGGATATGTTACATAAGACAATGAGGATTGTAAGGTGTAAAAATTCCATGTCATCTATACTAGTAGGCAGAATATTTTAAGAGTGTTTGGTCTGGAGAAGCACAAACTCTGAATTTAAAAGTTATCACAGTGTTTGGGGTAAACTTTACTAATAAGACTTCATTTCTACCAAAAGTAATCATTTTAAGCAGCATTAGGATAATGAAAGGCTGGGAGGAAACATAACCCCAACACCATTCCCTACAGTTTGCATGCAGTTCTTTGATGGCAGTTCATAGGTCACTGTGCTATATAAGGATTTTAACTTATGATCTGTAAGCAATGAAAGGATCTCTGTGACAAAAGCAGTAGCCCTCTGAGCTATCCACATAAAATACAGATCTCTATGGTCTGCATGGTACACCTTCTTTGTAACATGAAGGTTAATCATCTGCACTACTTTATAATGTGTCAGAACTGCCACTAGATGAAATTTGATCTGTCTCCAGTAGGAACATTAATCAGCAGAGTTATCGTGACATTATCATTGCTGACTAAAAACTGTCCAACACACAAGGAATTCTGCAGTGGGCTCTTTTATACCAATTAGTTATTTCTGAAACAGCACCCCTGAGGTCAGTTCCAGGTGTGGCGAAACTGGTCACAATGCCCTAGAGCTGACCCCGGTAGAACATGCAGGTTTCTGGCCCATCCTTTGGGAAGTTTCACCAGGGGGAGTCCTCAGGTGGTTCACTGCCAAGATAGCAAATGTACCTACCTAACTGGAGCTGCGTTTTAAAGTGAACATGTCTTGCTGCATTTATTATCAGGTGGACTGCTCATCACCCCAGACTCACTGATTAAAAATCTGCATTCGAAGAATTCAATAAACCTTGTTTAATGGATTTCTACAACCTTACATAAGCACTGGTCATAAGATAAGAGCATGGTTCAAAGTGTATAGCATAGCATTAGACATCCCCATTTCTGGTTCGTTCCTGTCAAATTTGGAGTGGAGTTGTCTAGATTTGTGTTCTTGCTTCTGGTCTTTCCTCTTGAAACCTCAGAGATTTTTGCTAATTTTTCAAATTGATCTATTTTTCATCTGCAAATTCTCATACTTTTTTCTTTCTCTCTCAAGTATTCTCTTCTGCTATTTGTATGTTTTTCGAAGACGCACTTTGGCTTCAGGAAATCTCTCCATCGTTTGTGACAAGTACCAAAAATTGATCCAATATGGCTTTACACTAAGCAGCTTTACTTGTTGTGCTCTATGGTAATGGCAAGCCCTTAAAATTGGAGTCATTCCCCGAACCCCGCCACCTCCCCAAATGTAAGTGATTTTCCACGCCCATACTTTCATCTTCCATCAGACACAGTGGTCGAAGTGGGGTAAAAAAAAGTAGGGGAACTGTGTGCGGAGAATCAGAGGGTGGGAATAACCCCTGGATTGGGTCAGTGGGCGGAAACAGAGGTGTGGCAGAAAGAGCAAAATATCCTAATTTTTAGTATTTGTTTCCCATTCTACATACCGGTTACAGCGTATTACATAATTTAATTTAACCAATGGATACACATGTTTTTTTAAGGTTTAATATGAGTTATTGACATTAAAATAGATTGACAAAAAAAAATGTGGAAGGAGGGTCTACAGGGGAAAAAAGTTTAATGACCTAAATGCACCCTATCCCCTAATCTAACTCGCAAAAAACACAAAGGGGGTGCTATTGGTCTACTAAGGCTGGAAAGTGTCTGCTTTCTCATGAGAGAGTGTGTGTGTAAACTAAGTGTAACAAAGGAAGAGAAAGAAAGGAAAAGAAAACCCATCAGCCCACCTATTGGCGGAACTTCATCATCTGGGATTTTTAAATACAGACTGGTATCCACTAGGTTCCACACTAGCAAGTATTGTGAGGAAACTCTAGTATCGGATCCGCCAGTGATGGAAAACCAGGCAGCAGTTGTGTTAAGAGCTGTGGGTGATGAAAAGTTGCAGTGCTCAAAGAGTATGTGCTAATAAAGAGTGGTAAAAGAGTGATATTTAAAATTGGCTAACATGGTGCCTCAGAACAAATTTTATTAAAGGCGGTCACCATGATGACAAGGTTAAAAGCAGAGTGTGGATAGCGTTTCATCAAATACTGCTGTCCATTGGTGAATTAACTGGTCGACATGTTTCAGCCAATAACGGCTTTCTTCAGGACCTATTACTACAACACTACTGCAACTGTGACAGAAAATAGTGAAAACGGAATACCATGCAAGAGCAGTAAACCTACCATTTGGTGAAATACTTAATGGTAGGATCTGAAGTCATGGTGGGGAAAGAATCCTCTCCTGAAACACAAAAGTGTATACAAACACACAGTGTAAAATATGAAAACAACATGTATGTAATGGGACATATAACAGCCAAAGAGACATTGCTCAATCATTATTAGTTGTATAATCACTCACCCAAAATTTGCTTGGGAGTGGCCTCACCTCGCCTGGCACTCGCTCAGGTAATGCGGCCCCGCTCTGAGGTAATGGAGACATATATACCATTACATCACATCTTATATGGTACACATCCACTTCATTGATAAATCTCCTAATGTCGAGAATGGGCAGAAAAAACGGCGGTCTTGGCTAGCCTAGCCAGACGATGATCAATGATGTTAAAAGTTAGGGAATTCAAGTTGTTGAAAATATGTATAAAAAATTTGCATGAAAAATTGCCGCTTGGCATTGTACCATTAACAAGGAAAAGAAAGGAAAAAGCCCTCTTAACCTAGTTCCCAGGCATTGATAAATGACCTTGTAACAGATAGTTAGATCAAGGTTCTCCGAATAAGATGTATAACCAATGCAATTTACGGTTAAAAAGTCACCAAACAGCGCCGAAAAACGGAGTAAAATGGACCTCCACAATGCTCGAAAGCCCGCTGCACTCACCTGTCTGCTTAAATACGATGCAATATATGCGGACCCCAGAGGAAGCATCTGTTGAATAATCACAGCCTCCGGAGGTGTGCCCAAAGGTCGTGCTGTTCTAACGCCGATGGAAACACGCGGACTAGAAGGAGAAATGTTTTAGCCCGTAGTAAGAGACTCATAGTTAAAGGCAAAAAGTTTTAGACATGACCTGATTGGTCTGCACGGTTCTAGTTGGTGTTATCGTGCTCGCTACTGGTTAACCAATAGCCAATCAGAGCCTTGTCTTTGCAAACCGGCTCAATCAAGGAACGGCAGGGCGTCCGGAGTTTACCTTGCCTTAGTGCATATGAGTGGTTCAAAAGTTGAGGCAAAACCAACCTTTCTATTTGTAGACAAGATGGCCAACTGGAATCGTCAAAATAGTTGACGGCTCCGTCAGAATATAGCGCGGCATATAAAGATAGACGTGCCAACGCTTATTGTAAACGATTCTAGTATGGAACGGAACAATCCGTTTCACAAAGTACATTTGCGGGTCGAACGGGCAACAAACTGGCCATATATACAAAACAGTCTAAGTACCACTCCATAGACCCTTCCAATGTACGGACATAAAGGAGATTGTCAACAATTATAGGGACAGCTCCTATATCAGCGCACACTCATGATGTAAAAATCATATGATATGACTAAAAGTGCAACCATTCAGCTAAATCTGTTGACATCGAGAATGACTCAAACTAGATAGTCGTCGGTGAAGCAACTATACTCATGGTGAAGATAGTATTAAGGTTGGGAGTCAAACAGACTAATAGTATGATGACATAAAAGTCATGGTGGTCAAATAGGTCGTCAATGTTTGGTAGAATCTTCAGATTTGGACCCCCGGGACCTCGTCATTCAACCCTGCAGTATCACACTTCAATCTAAAAATCCAATTTTGTTCCTTGACAAATAGATAATGGGAAACAACACTGACATGCTGGGGGATGAAGGGTTGTTCCAGTATTATCCACTTCAAATCTTCAGCGGTATGTTTCATGGTAAAAAAATGATTCGTCAGGCGTGTTGCATGCCGGTTTTGCCTGATTGTACTCTTATGTTCGTGGATCCTAAGTTTCACCTTTCTAGTGGTCATTCCAACATAACGAAGGGAGCAAGAACATGTTATCAGATAAATCACCCTTTCGCTATTACAATTGGTGTGATGCTTCAAGATCCATGGGCGCTCTGTGCCAATGTCTACTGTTAAGGTTTTCTCTGTCTGTGGACACATAGAGCACCCACCGCATGGGTAATGGCCCCGGACCGGTGGTAGGTTCCATAATGTGTTAGTGGACTCTTGAGGGAAAGAGCGAGGCCTAGTGTGCACTAAACCATCTCGCAGATTTTGACTCCTCTTGAAGGCGAACAATGGGAATGGGATGGTCACTCTGGCAGTATTCAAAATCCGCCAATTCTTGCGGACTATTTTATGTACCTGCGTGGATGCTGTACTGAAAGTGGTTACGAAAGTCAAGTTTTTTAAAGGTGGTTTTGTAACTGGAGGGGCAAGTAAGGCCTCTCGATGATTGTTGGAGGCCCTTTTCCGTGCCTTACGTATCAGGGCATTTGGATAGTGTCGTTGTCTTAACTTGGTACTCAGGTCTCGAGACAAATCATCAAAGTCACATTTCTCAGAACAATTTCTGCGCACCCTGAGGAATTGCCCTAAGGGCAAATTTTCCCCCAGGGAGCGTGGATGGTGACTGTGAAATTGGAGGAGAGAATTCTTAGACATAGGTTTCCAATACAACCTACTGGCCAAATGGCCATCTTTTGGAAAGATCAGTAGATCCAAAAAAGGAAGCTCTGACTCACTGTACTCGACAGTGAATTTAAGAAATTTATTCTGGGCGTTGAGCCAACTTTGGAATGCAAGTATTGAAGTGATGTCCCCACGCCAAACAACCAGGACGTCGTCAATATATCTCTTCCACAATATCGTCTGATGGTAAAACGGATTATTATGGTTGAGTACAGACTTTGTCTCAAAAAAATGGACATAAAGGTTCGCCAAACTAGGGGCGAAAACGTTCCCCATTGAGGTACCTGATGTCTGTAGGTATAGTGAGTCCTCAAATTGAAAAAAGTTCTCAGTCATGGCTATCCAAGCTAGCTCCATGATAAAACTAATGGGGGTAATGCTGTCATGATTTTGGGCTTCCAATAAGCCTTTTACTGTCAGTAGAGTCTCCTCCTGCGGAATGCAGGTGTAAAGTGATTCAACATCGAAACTGACAAGAATGTCAGTACCGATGTTACATTCAACCTCAGGCAGGAGGCGCAAAACATCTTTTGTATCCTGGAGGTAGGTGGGCATAGTGCGCACCAAAGGTCTCAAAAAGAAATCAACAAACGTGGAAAGAGGCTCTAGGAGGGATCCCATGCCGGAAATTATGGGTCGACCTGGAGGTGGTCTGGCTGGTTTGTGAATCTTTGGCAGTGCATAGAAGTACGTGATCACTGGGTGGATGGTTACCAGGAATAAGGCTTCTTGTGGTGTAATCCAGCCCTCCGCACTTGCTTCTTCCACTAAGTTCTTTATTTCTGCCGCTAGTCTTGTGGTAGGGGCTACAGTGAGTAATGTATAGGAGTTAGAGTCCCCTATCTGTCTCAAACATTCAGCTCGATAAGAGGTGGTGTCAAGGATCACTAGCGCACCACCCTTATCGGCGGGTTTGATGGTAATCAGGGTGTCTTTGGAGAGTGTATCCACCGCCATTCTTTCTGCCCTTGATAGATTTTGGAAGGTGTCATGATTAGATAGATTCAAAGAACCAATCTCATGGATAACTGCCTTCTCGAAAGCACCGACCATTGGGGTTTCCTGCTGAAGTAAAGGAGTAAAAGTGGATTTTCTCTTGAGACCAGTATTGATGTCTTTCTCAATCTTCTCCTGATATTTAGTGTGATCATAAAAGAAAAAGTGAAGGCAAACCTTTCTAAAGAACATCTCAATTTCACTCCGCAACTGGAATGCATCACCACTATACGTGGGAACAAACCCGAGTCCTTTGTTAAGCACTTGGTGCTCGATGGAAGTTAATGTACGTGAGCTCAGGTTTACTACTAAGTCCTCCTTGCTTCCTGGGGTGGCTGTTGTTGACCCAGTCGGCTGCGAGTGTTGGGGAGTTCTTGTTCGTCTTCCCATTGTACTAGTGGCTGCCCCCTCTGTCTGCCCCGGTTCTGGCCACGGCCCTGTCCTAAAAAAACCTGTCCGTCATAAAATTGGGGCTGTGGATGGTACTGTGGCATCGGATGTGGAAACTGTGGGTATCCCCATGGTGCTGGGGGCCACCATGGACCTTGTTGGAAATAGTTTTCTTGTCCAGTCCTCCTACGATTAGGCCGAGTGTATTGGCCTCGACCTCTCCATTGTGTAGCGCCACTAGTGCTCAGATCTGATTCATTAGAATCAGTGTCAGAAGAGGATGTAGAGTAATTAGATCCATACCTTTTTCCCTTCCTAGTGAAGTCAGGTGGTGTGTAACTTTCACTAGTATACGTATAGATTTTTTCAAAAGAAAATGTGGCTAGGTCCTTCTTAAATTTCTCTATCTTCGTGAAGAAAATAGAGTCTTGATACTCCTTGTTAGTTTTATTGGCTTCATCCAGTTGTTTCTTAAACTGTCTGTCGGTAAGAGTGGCTTTAATCTGGCCCTCTAATACCTGTATCTCGACCAGAATGGCGCCAGACACTTTTTTTGCAGTCGTAATGATAAGGATGAGCCAATCGCGGGTGCACCGCCACGCGATTAGTTCCCAATCTTTAAGAAAGGTTTTGTCTGTAAGGAATAGTCTAGGGGCATTAGTCACTAGAAGACCAGTAGGGGAACATTTCCCATGAAGGTACCGTGCCATAATTTGTCCATGTATGATGGTGCGTGTGTGACTTTTTTTCAAATTCAGGATAGTGTCCCAGTCTCCCAACGGCACCGATCCTGTCGTTGTTAAAGAGTCAAGCATACTCGGATTTTCATCAAGAATAGATTGTAAAGTGTCGTCATCGAAGGCCAGGCCCGCAAATTCTGCCATCTTAAGAAACCCCCCCAAAATCACCAGGGGAGAGCTCACGGCAATCCTAATTGAGGTTGCCTAGGTATAAAGACCCGCAGCCGCGTTTGTCCTTCTGGTCCACGTGTTTCCATCTGCGTTAGAACAGCACGACCTTTGGGCACACCTCCGGAGGCTGTGATTATTCAACAGACGCTTCCTCTGGGGTCCGCATATATTGCATCGTATTTAAGCGGGCCGTCCTGTCCGTCATGTTACCTTCCCCTCAGCTCAGTAGGGGTCTGAGGTACCGACGGACAGGTGAGTTCAGCGGGCTTCGGGCATTGTGGAGGTCCATTTTACTCCGTTTTTTGGCGCTGTTTGGCGACTTTTTACCGTAAATTGCATTGGTTATACATCTTATTCGGAGAACCTTGATCTAACTATCTGTCACAAGGTCATTTATCAATGCCTGGGAACTAGGTTAAGAGGGCTTTTTCCTTTCTTTTCCTTGTTAATGGTACAACGCCAAGCGGCAATTTTTCATGCAAATTTTTTATACATATTTTCAACAACTTGAATTCCCTAACTTTTAACATCATTGATTATCGTCTGGCTAGGCTAGCCAAGACTGACGTTTTTTCTGCCCATTCTCGACACTAGGAGATTTATCAATGAAGTGGATGTGTACCATATAAGATGTGATGTAATGGTATATATGTCTCCATTTCCTCAGAGCGGGCCTCATTACCTGAGTGAGTGCCAGGCGAGGTGAGGTCACTCCCAAGCAAAATTTGGAGTGAGTGATTATACAACTAATAATGATTGAGCAATGTCTCTTTGGCTGTTATATGTCCCATTACATACATGTTGTTTTCATATTTTACACTGTGTGTTTGTATACACTATTGTGTTTCAGGAGAGGATTCTTTCACAACCATGAGTTCAGATCCTACCATTTAGTATTTCACCAGATGGTAGGTTTACTGCTCTTGCATGGTATTCCGTTTTCACTATTTTCTGTCACAGTTGCAGTAGTGTTGTAGTAATAGGTCCTGAAGAAAGCCATTATTGGCTGAAACATGTCGACCAGTTAATTCACAAACGGATAGCAGTATTTGTTTAAACGCTACCCACACTCTGCTTTTAACCTTGTCATCATGGTGACCGCCTTTAATAAAATGTGTTCTCAGGCACCATGGTAGCCAATGTTAAATATCACTCTTTTACCACTCTTTATTAGCACATACTCTTTGAGCACTGCAACTTTTCATCACCCACAGCTCTTAACACAACTGCTGCCTGGTTGTCCATCACTGGCGGATCCGATACTAGAGTTTCCTCACAATACTTGCTAGTGTGGAACCTAGTGGATACCAGTCTGTATTTAAAAATCCCAGATGATAAAGTTCCACCAATAGGTGGGCTGATGGGTTTTTTTCTTTTCCTTTATTTCTCTTCCTTTGTTACACTTAGTTTACACACACACTCTCTCATGAGAAAGCAGACACTTTCCAGCCTTATTAGACCAATAGCACCCCCTTTGTATTAAAATAGATTGACCAAATTGGGGTACGTTTCCAATCACAGAATGTCCCAAATATCCTTAAAAGTGGAATCGCAAGCCATTTGTCTCCCAGCTATGGAGTTTCTGTCATCAGCTCTTCTTCCTTTTCCCACAAGAGCAGTTCAAACATGAATAGCAAAATATCCTTGTTTGCGAATGTTTTACACACAATTATGGCTCTGCCATATTTGCCACATAATACATCATCTGCTGCATAATCTGACGATTTTAATTAGTAAATTGTTTATAGCTCAAATGCATCAAAAGTTCCTAAAACATGTGACTTGTGCTGCTGTGAAGTGGAGTTTTGGGAGACAAAGGTCCTAAGCATATACAAATTAATAGACAAATGTTATATAGACCACAATAGGCTGCTATATATTTATATCCCTTGTCCAGCCGGACAGGGAATTTATTAATCAGATAAATAGATTCTCATTCTAAATGCATTTATACAGCAAACAATTCATTGCAGCAAAGCACACTCCTGTGCCGTACCGGGAGAGATGAAAGAGAGAATAGGAGAGAAAAACAGGGGGTGTTTCAGGCAAAGGAAAAGAGCAGACAGGGTACTGTTTAGAGTCAAAAGTTAACAGTATCTCCTGGAGTAGTACATACAGATATAAATATACATTAATTCAACGTATGTCCACTCAAAGGAGTCGACGTTTCGATCCCGTGCTCGAATTATAAAGGGATCATCTTCAGGACCTAATTAATTGTTTTGCCTGGTTTAGAGCCTGTTAGGGAGAAAACAGGGAACAGAAAAGAAATAAGGGAAAATGTCAATTTAAATGACTACGGAGAGCGGTCAGCTTTAGCCATTTGCAGCACTGTAGAATTCGGAATCGCAGTGAGTAGTCTGTGCTGGTGGGTGTGAACATAACATGCTTATAACATTATTGGTAAACATTTGTGACATTATAGACATTGTCCTCGGAGTCGCAGTGATGGGCTTGTGCTTGTGGAGATGGACCTTAAGTGGGGGGTTTTTGTGCACTGATGGTGACTACAAAGTTTGCTCCTTCTTCTGTGTTTGTGATGAGGGGAGCAAGGTGCACTTATACTTTCATAAGAAGCAAGTGGCGTGCAACTGCTGGGTCTTAAACTGGCATACAGGCATGGTTCCTTGCAAGGACTAAGGACATCAGAGAATTGCCTAGCTCTGGTTAGGTGTGGGGATGTTGATTTTCTCAACAGGGGCGCGGGAATGCCAGTGTCATGGGGGCTTCCCTTGTCAGTGCAGGCGGGGGCTCAATGACCGCAGCTGTAAGTGGAAGGTAGAAATAGTAAGCAGTTTTGTACTACAGCTTTTTCGGAGAGTGGTGCAGGGGCAGATTACCGGGCAATTGGGACATACCTTGGGCTCAGTGGTTCCGAGCAAGCAAGGCGATTCATATGGGTTCGGAATAGGCTGGTGCCCTCTGAGGTTTCTGACAACAATCAGTGGTCGGTACACTTGGAATCTAAGGTCCAAAAAGTAAAGGTGGTTAGCGGCCGCACGTGTGAGAGTGGGCGTGAGATTCAATCAGGAGTTACTACATACCCTTGTTTTTAAGGTTATGTGGACCTTAATGAAGTTTTCTGGGTGAGTTCGGCACTTAGGGAATGGGGAGCGGCTCGATGGCCGTTGCCGGGATGCGGTCGGTTGAATCAGCGATCCGGTCGGTAGGGCCAAGGATCGGCACAGTTGGAATCTAAGGTCCGGAAAATAAAGGTGGTTAGCCGCAGCACATGTGAGAGTGGGCGCGAGGTACAAACAGGAATTACTACATACCCTTGTTTAAGGTGTTTTGGACCTTAATGATGTTTTTGGGGTGAGTTATGCACTTAGGGATAGGGGAGCGACACGATGGGCGTCGTCGGGATGCGGTCGGTTGAATCAGCGATCCGCTAAAAGGGAATGGGACAACAATCAATCCTCGATCCGGTGTGGGAATCGATTTCAGGATAGGTGGTACGGGAGCTTACCAAAAAACCGGAGCAATGTCGCGGATCCGGCAGGCAGCAATGAGTGTCCGGAGTGGTGGTGATACCGTTTGCTGCTGCTGCACTTGTAAGAGCCTGTAAGGGGGGGCCAATGATAATGGACTGGTGAAGAATCAGAAGTGAGTTGATTCCGGGTGAACTCCCAAACAAGAAAGCATTGTGGATTCAGAAAGTGAAGGTTTCCCTTGATGGGTTTAAAGAGTGGATTCGGGTGGGAAAGTGTACATGACACAGAGAAACTGCATGATTACAATAAAACAGATCAGTTTTTTCACTACTGGACATGTTACTTTGCAGAACATATTTTTTGCAATAGTGATAATTGTTCTATTAGAGGAGTGTTGTCCAATCCTCGCTTCTGTTGAGTCCTGTGTGAATGGTGTTGAACTGAATTATGGACTTGAGTTCCTCACGATTCAGAAGTTGGCTCAGGTTGCCTCCTATCTGGACCTTAGATTCCAAGTGTACCGACCACTGATTGTTGTCAGAAACCTCAGAGGGCACCAGCCTATTCCGAACCCATATGAATCACCGTGCTTGCTTGGAACCACTGAGCCCAAGGTATGTCCCAATTCCCCGGTAATCTGCCCCTGCACCACGCTCCGAAAAAGCTGTAGTACAAAACTGCTTACTATTTCTACCTTCCGCTTACAGCTGCGGTCATTGAACCCCTCGCCTGCACTGACAAGGGAAGCCCCCATGACTCTGGCATTTCCGCGCCCCTGTTGAGAATATCAACCTCCCCACCCCTAACCAGAGGTAGGCAATTCTCTGATGTCCTTAGTCCTTGCAAGGAACCATGCCTGTATGCCAGTTTAAGACCCAGCAGTTGCACGCCACTTCCTTCTTATGAAAGTATAAGTGCACCTTGCTCCCCTCATCACAAACACAGAAGAAGGAGCAAACTTTGTAGTCACCATCAGTGCACAAAAACCCCCCACTTAAGGTCCATCTCCACAAGCACAAGCCCATCACTGCGACTCCGAGGACAATGTCTATAATGTCACAAATGTTTACCAATAATGTTATAAGCATGTTTTGTTCACACCCACCAGCACAGACTACTCACTGCGATTCCGAATTCTACAGTGCTGCAAATGGCTAAAGCTGACCGCTCTCCCTAGTCATTTAAATTGACATTTTCCCTTATTTCTTTTCTGTTCCCTGTTTTCTCCCTAACAGGCTTATCTAACCTTTAAACCAGGCAAAACAATTAATTAAGCCCTGAAGATGATCCCTTTATAATTCGAGCACGGGATCGAAACGTCGACTCCTTTGAGTGGACATACGTTGAATTAAAGTATATTTATATCTGTATGTACTACTCCAGGAGATACTGTTAACTTCTGACTCTAAACAGTACCCTGTCTGCTCTTTTCCTTTGCCTGAAACACCCCCTTTTTTTCTCTCCTATTCTCTCTTTCATCTCTCCCGGTATGGCACAGGAGTGTGATTTGCTGCAATGAATTGTTTGCTGTATAAATGTATTTAGAATGAGAATCTATTTATCTGATTAATAAATTCCCTGTCCGGCTGGACATGGGATATAAATATATAGCAGCCTATTGTGGTCTATATAATATTTATCTATTAATTTGTATATGCTTAGGACCTTTGTCTCCCAAAACGTAACTGATACCAATGGTCCATAGCTACCCGCTGGGTTCCCCTTGTTCTTTCAAATAGATGTGAAGTGGAGGGCCCTTTGCAAAGGGTGACTGGTCACCTTTCTCACTGCTGCAGTTGTATGTTCCACTGGTACTAATAAGGCAAAATCTTTGCAGAGACTGTTAGCCTGTGTGAGTAAAAATGTCAAAATAATAAAGTATCAGAAAATGTACAGCACCACTAATACCAGTGTAGGGTGTCAGAGCACTTTACACCACACATACTACGCAGAGACAATCAATCATACTTGTGTAAATCACTGTCTAGGAAATGTTACTTAAGACAAAGGACTACAAGTTGTACGAGTCACATGACAACCATACTAATAGGCAGCATAGTTTAATAGTGATTGGTCTGGAGAAACACAAACTCAAAATTTAAAAAGTAATACCATGGTTGGTGGTTCTCTTCGATAATCAGAATTGTTTTCTACACAAATGAACACTTTTCTGCAACATTAGGATAATCAAAGACTTGGGGAAAAACATAACACTCTAATTCATACCTTGCAGTTTGCATGCAGCTCTTATATTACAGTTAAGAGCTCACTGTTGTATGTTAGGATTTTAACGTATTAACTCTAAGGAACAATAGGGTATCTCTGACAAAAGCAGTAACCCACTGACCTGTTTACGTTATGTGCACTTGGTGATCTGCATGGTACATCAATCAATCAATCAATCAGGGAATTGTAAGCAGGCTACTCACCCATGAGGGTCTCAGGGCGATGGAGGGGGGAGCCGCTGATCTGTTTAGCTGAAGAGCCAGGTTTTGGGGGTCTTCCTGAAGGTGTTCAGGGAGAGGGCACATCTGATGTCTGCCGGTAGCTTGTTCCAGGTCTTGGCTGCAATGTGAGAAAAGGATTTTCCGCCTGCTCTGGCTCTGTGGATGCACGGGGTTTCAAACAGTGATAGGTTGGAAGGTCGGAGGTTTCTTTTGGGTACATGGAAGTTGATTCTGTTGTTGAGGTATTTGGCTCCGGTGTTGTGTAGGCATTTGCAGGCGTGAGTGAGGATTTTGAAAGTGACTCTTTTCTCCAGGGGGAGCCAGTGGTGACTTCGTAGGTGTTGACGAGTCTGGCGGTGGTGTTCTGTATTGTCTGGAGTTTGCGGAGTATGGACTTGTCGATGCCGGCGTACAGTGCATTTCCAGAGTCCAGTCTGCTGCTGATGAGTGCGTGGGTGACTGTCTCCCTTGACTCAGGGGAGATCCACTTGAAGGTCTCGCGGAGGATGCGGAGGGTGTTGAAGCAGCTGGAGGTGACGGCGTTGACCTGTCGGTTTATGGTGAGTGATGAGTCGAGTATGATGCCGAGCTTCTTGCCGTGGTCTGAGGGGGTAGGTGGTCTTCCGAGGGTGTTGTCCCAGGTGTTGTCCCATGCAGAAGGGGTGGTACCGAGGATGAGAACTTCTGTCTTCTCGGCGTTGAGCTTCAGGCAGCTGTTTGTCATCCAGGCTGTTAAGTCTTGCGTTCCTTTCTGGAAGTTGAGTTTGGCATTGGTGGGGTCTTTGGTGAGGGAGAGGATGAACTGGATGTCATTGGCGTAGGATATGATGTTGAGACCGTGTTGTCGGATGATGGCTGTGAGGGGGGCCATTTAGATGTTGAAGAGGATGGGGCTCAGGGATGAACGCTGTGGTACTCCGCAGGTGATTTCCATGAGGTCAGCGAGGAAGGGTAGGAGTCTGATCCATTGGCATCTTCCGGTGAGGAATGATCAGAACCTGTCTAGGGCTGTTCCTTATATGCCTGGGTTGTGTAGTCTGGTGACTTGTGTGCAGTGAGAGACGGTGTCGAAGGCCACTGATAGGTTGAGTAGGATGAGGGCTGCAGAGTGGCCTTGGTCCAGGAGGGTGCGGATGTCATCTCTCCTGGCGAGTAGGGCTGTCTCTGTGCTGTGGTTGCTTCGGAATCCGGATTGGGACGGGTTGAGGACGGCGTTCTCTTCATGTCAGTTTCCTGTTGACCGATTTCTCTGCAACTTTGGCTGCGGAGGGGAGGAGCGAGATGGGCCAATAGTTCTTGAGGTAGTGGGGTCAGCTGTGGGCTTCTTGAGCAGAGGTCTGACTTCTGCACGCTTCCAGTTGTCTGGGAAGGGGCCTGTTTTGATGGTGGTGTTGATGGTGCATTGTAGTTCAGGTGCGATGGCGGCCTAAGCTCTGTGGTAGATGTGAGGAGGCAGGGGTCGGTGGGGGCCCTTGAGTGGATGCTTTTCATGGTCGAGGCAGTGTCTTTGGCCATGATCGTTGTCCAGTCGGAGATGGTGAGCTAGCCAGTGTTTCTGGGAGGTGGTGGGACATCTGTGGCACCTGGTGGATGGTCGATGAAGTTGTCATAGAGGTTTTTGATCTTGAGGTGGAAATAGATTTCAATCTTGTCGCAGAGGTCTTGGAATGGGGTGATGTCTGTGGCTTTGCTGCGTGGTTTGGTGAATTCTTGAATGACACTGAAAAGTTCCTTGGAGTTGGCCAGGATTTCGTTGTGGATGAAGTTCCTCTTAGTGGCTCTGATCTGGTTGTGGTAGTCAATCATGGCGTCCTTGTAGGTGGTGTGGTTTTTGGTTGTCTTGGTGTTTCTCCAGTTCTTCTCCAGGCGTCTGCAGGTGTGTCTGACTTCTTCGAGAGTGGTAGTGAACCCGGCGGAATTCCTGGGGTGTTGTCTGTTGGGGCTGCTCAGCGGGGCAAGCTCGACTGCGCAGTCAGAGATCCAGGTGTGGAGTTCTTTGGCTGCGTCATTTGCGTTGGGTGCCCAGGTGTGGTTGTGTCGGGGGAGGGTGGAGTTAAGTTGCTTGTCAGTAACCTTGCTCCAGTTCCTTCGTGGGGGGCGTGGGGTTGGTTTGGGTGTCTTGGGTTTTTGATGACAAGTGTTTGCAGTGGTGTTCGGTCCGTGGCGGCTGCGTTGTGTGGCTAAATTGGACGCTGTTTCCTGCCGCGAAGATGGGGTCGAGGGTGTGTCCTGCTCTGTGGGCCAGTGTGCTGATGAGTTGTTTAACTCTGATGATGGCGATGTTGTCATGAAGGATAGTGGAGTTGGAATCGCTGGGGTTGCTGAGGTGGAAGTTCAGGTCTCCAATGAGTATGTAGTTTGTTGAGGCGATGGCGTGGAGTGCAATGAAGTCGGTGATGGTGGTGGTGAAGAGTGTTTTCGGGGACCGGTGGGTCTGTAGACAAGGGTTCCTCGGAGTGTGGCTTTGGGGGTGGTCTAATCTGGAAGTGCAGGTGTTCAGCAGAGGGGAAGGTTTTGCTGGAGTTGGTGAGGCAGAGGTACTCTTGTGGGCGATGGCAAGGCCCCCTCCTGGGTAGTTGGGGTGGTCTTTCCTCTGGATCTTGTATCCATCTGGGATGGCGGTGCTGTTGTCGGGGCGGAGGATGCGTTTGTCCAGGTCTCTGTGAAGAAGGCGATGTCGGGTGACAGAACGTCGAGTAGGTTCCAGATTTCCATGGCGTGTTTGTGTACGGAGCGTACGTTAAGGAGGATGAATTTTAGGGTGTCACAGTTGCTTGTGTCGGTGGTGTTGGAGGCCAGGGTGGCGGTGGGTGTCTGGTGGTAGTGGAGGCAGGAGAACTGGCCGTGGGTCAGTGGATGCCATTAAGTAGGGGAGGCGGGAGGGAGGAGAGGCTGGGAGGCGGGAGTGGGGGAATTCTGGGGGGGAATTCCGGTGGCGAATTCCCGGGGAAAATTTCAGGGGGGAGGGGCCGCAGGGGCAGCAGCGGTGAAAGGAACAGGCAGGCACGAGGAAATTAAAACAGTGCTGGAATTAGAGCAAGACACAGATGGGTACAATAACAGTGGCACAACAGGGAAACATTAAGAAAAAAACAGATGCAAAAGGTTACGGTGGTTGCAGGCAGTCTGGTCCCAGTTGGAGTGGGCAGCAGCCATGAACCTCCCAAGGAGGATGTCGGGGTCTGGAGGCAAGACACGGCACAGCAGAGCTGCGGGGAGAGAGTGGACCTAGACCAAGGGTCGGAGGTCTTACTCACATGTTCTTAGCAGCAGGCACATTAACCCTTCCTGTCCATGAGTCAAAATATCCACTAGACAAAACACCATCTCTCTCTACTAAGAACATTAATCACTGGAGTTATCATGACAATATTAATGTGGCCAAAAGTTGTTGGAGGACAGAAAGGAGGCAGCAACTGCTTTTAAAACCATATTATACTTGCAAACATGACGACCCCACCTGCATTGTCCCTCGAAATCCCCCCTTGCCTGGCCCGTCTGCCCCACCACTGTTAGCTGCACAGACCGTGACTGGTCTGCGCCTGGTGCGGGGCACTGCCCTAGAGCCATCCCGCTCAAGGGTCCTGTGACATCAGAGACAGAGTCACTGACACTCTATGGTGTGCTGCTTCATAGGCCTGCCTGCAAGACTGTAGATGAACTTCAGAATTAATTGTGGTGGATAGGCCTTCAAGTTTAACCCACCTGTGCCACTGCTAGGGTCCACCTGCTGGTGCTAAGACACCAGGGCTTTTAAGATCTTGCGGGCCTTCTAAGGTCTAGCATTGGAATGTGCTCTCTCAAGGAGAGTGGTCTGGTGAACTGGTCATAAAGGCAGAGCCTGGTTCCCCAGTTCCACATTCAGGAGCTATGACCATAGTGCCACATCCTCCCCCCACTGAACACCATACTGCCCCACTAATAGAAACTTGCACTGCATTGACCCTCTACAAACACCAGGATGTGACTCAATTCAAATTACTCACTAGACAAGATCAATATGCTGCCCCAAAAAAATGTAACAACATTCCAGAAAAAGCAAACACTCATAGGGAATGTAAGATTAAGTAAAGCATTTGAAATGTAGGCAGGAACAACAGGGCACCTTTTTCTGTTTACACTCATTATTCAGAAATGAGTGAGTGCTTTTGCCTGAAAAGTAAAGGCCATGACTACAGAGCCCAAAAGGGACCTGCTTAAAAAAAACACACACATATGTGAATACAGAGCAGTGGTATGCATTTTGTTTCCCAGTTCACCCATCAAGCAGGTATTTCAGTACCTCCAGGAATAGTGCACTTTCCCACCCAGGGAAAACAATATTGTTCAAAGAGCAACGAGAAAACAAAAGTAGACTGCACTGGCAAACACTGTAAAGTGGCGCTAATGTGTTTAGATGTGAATAAATCAATCTGGCCACCTTGCAACCACTCTGTCTTGCTTTAGTTAGTTAGTTTTCATATTTTGAATGTTTTATTTCTCTTCACACCAAAGCTGCACTTAGAAATTGGAAAATGTCAGAAAAAGACGTTTCCAGCAATATAGTTTTTCTTTTTTGGATCCATTTCATAGGAGAGCAAATAAACGAAAAGAGTAGGTAATACCTGTTTCTTGAAGTCTTGTTTTCACTAATTGAGGGAGAGCAAGACAGAAAGAGAGGGAAGAAGGTGAACAAAGAGAGGAGTGGGCAGCTGCTAGGGGCAGGAGCATTGGACACTGCCCTTGTCTTCTCTGGGCACAAAGGAAAAGACACAGGGGCAGAGATGCGTGACACAAGTTTACACTTTCGCCACCACAAATGCGCTGCATTTCCAAAGCGGCGCATCATGGCACAAGGATAAACAGATGCATTTTGCAACTGCTGGAATAAGGTTGGCGCAGTGCTGGAGATGTGTCGTGGGCATAACACAACTCCAGCACTGTTCCAACCTGGCCTATCCTCAACATGGTGCGTCACACCTTACGCCCGCAAGGTTTTGACGCAGCGGCGTTGGAAAAGTAACTGAGTGAAATCTTGTAGATCACGAGGCGTTCCTGCAATGGAACGCCCACCCTGCGCCGGAACGCCCACATGAAACCTGACGCAGGTTTCATGTGGCGCAGGGCTTTACAACGCATCTCCCCAGATGCATCACGTTGTAAAAAGGGCGCAACATGGCACATGGTTTATGCCGTTGTTGCATCACAAAAGTGATGCAACGGCAGTGCAAATGTGGTGCACAGGGCTCGTAAATGTGCCCCAGAGTCCTTTTCCTTCTCTGCCCATTCCACCTGTCCCCAAAAGCCGAGCCTTAACTATCGGCCTTGGCAATTTCTGCCGTCCCGAAGGCATGTTTAAAATAAGAAAGTAGGGGAATGAACTCTGTGTAATTAAAGAAGTAGGGGCACGGCGTGCCCTGCCGATCCCGCCTACGTGACCACTGATCAGAAATGTTGCTGGTGACCAACAGAGGAATAGTAAATGGTTTAATGGGGAGAATAATAAAGTATCACCTACATGCTAGTGGACAGAGAAGCCAACATTTCATTAGTAGTTTGAAGAAGAAATATCCAGCAGCGTAAATGCTGATATCAATAAGGGACAGCCAGGCCAATCAGGAGCATCCATGCTAGCGCCTTCTTTGACATCAAAGTCCCGGCTTCTAAAAACGTTTCCTTATTTTCTGCGTAATGGACCTATTTAGGTCGCTCCTGGATCTATGTTCATGAGCTCCTTATTCAAATGGTCACGCCTTTTTTTAATGTATTTTTATTTATACCCAAAATGTTCTTAAGTATCTGTATCACGCCTCTTCTCTCTCTCCATCCTTGCAGGTGAAAATGTATTATTCACCGTACATATACATTTTAAATCGTACGCTTGCTGCCGCGCTAAAATGAAGGCACCCAGCAACAGCAGCAGAGAGCACCGGAATGATGGAAGACTAATCATTCTAATGCCCAACTAACAACTGCCGTCACCCGTTATAATTATTCACTCACTCCGCATCAGCAGGATCATCAATCAAATAAGTCTGACACACCAAAGGGCAATACATCAACGGCGAAGATTGCCAGTTTTCAAACAAAAATAAAAACCTAATTGCCTCATTTCAAACTGCAAAATAAAAATAAGAGCGTAATTGCCCCCAAAGCATAAATTGACTGCAACCTGAGCATTTAAATGGTGCTAAATCACAACAACACAGATTCTTTAATTGAAGTCACCTACCGAGGTTAATCAACCAGGCATCGATGATGCGAAATGGTGCTGTGTTCTTTGCAAATGCATCACTGACAAAAGTCAAGGATTGCAAAGAGATTTAAGTGAAACTAAAAAACCATTGTGGCACCGTGTTTTGAAACAAAGAGAAGAAACAAAGACCAGTTTGTCTCATTTCCAAGTGAACGGAAAGCACAATAAATCTCACATAAATAAACCAAATGTTACCGAAATGCCTGCCAAACTCTGCTTCAAAGTGAAGTGATGATTGCACGAGGAATAATTAACTTTCTGCCAACATTGTCCATATGTGCCTAAATTTCACCACTACCAATCCATTACTGGCAGCTTTGTTTCCTAAAATAGACTTAAAAGTATACTGGTGTATATAAAGCTAGCCCCTATTATTGTATTTTGAGAGCGAAAGAGAAGTAAGAAGGAAAGGGCAGAAAAATTTGTGGTGAAACAAAAGAGGAATATGGCAGACATGGAGAGAGGTACGGTCGCTGTACATTACATAAAATAGAAAACAAGGAAATTGTAAGGGGTATCGTGACATGTTAAGCGACTCGCCGTCCTTTGGTCTTATCCTAACGAGTGGCAGTCTGACGTCACATGTTAACATACTTTGGGGCAGATTTATGTTAACTGGCGCATCCCCAGGGATGCGCCAGTTAACATGCGCCACAGTGCGACACTGCTCCGCCACCCATGGTGCGCCGCATTTATGATGCGGCGCACCATGGTGCAAGGCAGTGAGGATGCGTGACGCATCTCCCGGCGTACGGACGGCGCATTGCAGGAGTCATGTCGTGCGACATGACTCCTGCAATGCACAGGAGCCTCCTATTCAATGCATGTTGCGTCACCCTTACGCCTGCTTCAAGCAGGCGTAAGGAATTGACGTAGAAAGTGACTGAGTGAAATCTCATAGATATCACTCAGCCACTTTTAGGAGGCGTTCCTGCGCAGGAACGCCCCCCCTGCGCAGGAACGCCTCCTTATGGCGCAGGGCTTTACAACGTGACGCATCTCTTAGATGCGTCACGTTGTAAATAGGGCACATTGTTTGCACCGCCGTTGCGTCACATTTAGTGACGCAATTGCGGCGCAAGGAGGCGCAAGGGCATCATAAATCTGCCCCTTTGGGTTTCTGCTTGACTAAGCTTCAATTCCATATGATGGATCGTAAAATGATGGTCTTTTATCAGTATTGTTTTTTAAAAATACAAGCCACAAAACTTTTGCTTACAAGGTAAAGTACACTGCTAATGTCAGCCTTTTTATGTTATTCACATTTGCAAAAACTAAACTGTTTACTTTCTCATGTTAACAATAGAAACACGCGTCCACTGGAAAAGAAATTAAGGTTACTGGTCCTTGGAGCAAACATTCCTGCGCCTTTCATGACTCTAGAATGCGAGACTCCTGGACACTTGAATATAAGGCATGATTCACTTTGAGCTATACATCTTGTATGAGGTATATCCCGAATATCAATTAAAGAATATCATAGGAAGCTAATATCGTATGAAGATATACAAAGACAAAATATTGAATGGTATGTATGTATAGATTTTCTATACGTAACTTCCTACATATGTTCCTTATATACATGCCTATCTTCAAGGTACGTAGGTGTGGAGTTAGGAATGGTAAATCTATAGCCCCCTATGTACACTTATCTTTTATTTCCCCCGCTCCCTTCAGTCCTCTTCCCATTTATTACTTATGGAGATAACCAGCTCCCCGACAGAAAAAAGAACAAAGGAATATTGTGACTCCTATCCCACCCCCTCCCACTGGGAGTACATAACCAGTACCTACCAAGCATTACGCCTGTTGTTTTTTATGTCCCCCGACAGGAATGGGACAAGGCGCTGGGCGCTGCTCCTGTTGGAGGGAATGGCGATCTTCGGTAAAGTCCTAATCTGGCTGCTGGGCTGTCCTGGATGGGGTGTCTCTGATGTGCCTCCCGGCCTGCTGGGCTTGCCGGGAAGCATGGATGTTGCTGGCCGGCCCTTTGCGGCTCGTGTTCTGGCCCTCCTGGACGGTTCCGGGTTGTGAGGGCATTTCTTCCTAGTGGCTGGGCCAGCTGGGGGACACTCTGAAGAGGTTGGTTGGCGGCACGGGGGCTGTGCTGGAGGTGTCCCTGGAATGCCTGGTTGCCAGTGGGATGATTTGGCTGCTGCCTAGGTGCTCCTGTGTTTAGTGTGCACCAGGGCTGGCTGGTGGGGCCGTTGCTATGGCACGCAGTGCGGTCAGGAGTCTGCTGGTCCCGGGGGAGAGTACAGCGTAGTGTTTTTCTTTCTCTCTTTGTTTCTGCAGTTTGTTATTTTAGTCCCGGGTCTGTGGTGTATGGTGTGACTTGGAGTCCCTGTCTTGACATCTGTTTTCAGTGGCTATATCTCAGCCTGCTGTGTCACTCATCACTCTGCAGCCGCGGTTCAAGTCCCAACTGTGGGGGCATGGTCATTTCTCAATTTTCACCTGGTGATTGGTATAGGCAATATGGGCATGGTCCGTTAGTGTTCTTGCCCGCAATCCTGATGAGTTTCCCTATGCTTGGCGCTGTAACTCGGAGGCAGGTATTGTGCCTTCGGTCCCTCTTCCTCCTGGGTTTGTGTCCCTCTGCCGGCGGCTCTGTGTCATTGATCCTCATTTCTGCCCGGGGTGCCTTGGTTTCAATTGGTTGTCCTTTGCTGCCTGTTCTTTGGCTCTTCCTGGGCTTTTGGTTGCCCTGCTGTTGCAGTGTCTGCATGGGTACGGTTTCTGCACTGCCCCTCTTCTGGCCTCTGATCCCTTGGTGGGTTGTGCGACTGTGTGTCCTCCGGTCTTGGTCTTCCTTGGGTTGTGGTGCTGCCACAGGAGTTCTGGTCGGGTTGTGGGGCCGTGGATTCTGCCTCTGTTTTCTGTGGCCTTGCTGTTCTGGATTGAGACCTCTTTGGCCGGAGCCATTTGTGTTGGCGGTGTGTTCTCTGTGTACTGACCTATGGGTCGTTGGTGCTTTGCGGGTGGGTGTCTGACTGTGTATCTTTCGGACTTCTATTCCTCTTCTTGGCATGTTACTTGGGTGAGGGTGCTCCAGACTCCCTTTGTGGTCCTAAGGTTCTGTGATTGGTGTAGCTGAGGCCTGGGATGGTCTACCTGCCCTTACCTTTGGTCTTGCTCTGTGCCTGCCTTCCCCGGGTGCAGGCTTGGCTGTGGAGTTTGCATCCCTGTGCTGGCTACTTGGCTTTGCCCCTGGCTTCCTGGCTGCATTTTGCTGTGTGTTGCCTATGTACCCTTGGTTGTGGCTGGTTTTAGCGGTTTTTCTCTCTACCCTCGGAGGCTGGTGTGTGGCTGTTTGGCCCGTTGACACTATTTCTGGGCCTGTGGGACTGCATGTTGGTGGACTCCTTGCTCCCATTCTGGGGGCGGCTGTTTCAGCCTTTTAGTGGTGAGTTTTCTGCTTCCAGCATTTTGGCCTGTGCCGGGGCCTTGTTCCTCAGTTCCATTGTTTTCTGGGGCAGTTGGTGGTGCTGTGCTGCTAGGTTGGTCCTTGGGTGGAGCCTCGGTCGATGGCTTGGGTGTTGCATGCTGTTGCTTTTTCTCCTGGGGTGTTTTGGCCTTCCTATCTTGAAGTCTGGCATCTGGTGGCCTACTACTGTCCAGGGCTGGACTGGGAACCAAAACTGGCCCTGGCAAAGTGCTCATCCGGCCCCCCCTCCTCACGGGGGGGGGGGGGGTTGGAGGTGCCACTGAGCGCTTTGCTAGGGCCGGTTTTCGGCCGATTTTGTTGCAGGGCCGATTTTGCAGCTCAAAACCGGCCCCCACACTTGCGGCACACCGGGGGATTGCCCGGCACCTGCTGTGGCCAGTCCGGGCCTGCTCCTGTCTCTGCTGGTGGGTCTGTGGTTCAGCCAGCTGGCTTCTCTGGTGCCTGTGGGGACATCGGCTGGTTTGGGTTGTAGACCTCCCTGCTTGTATCCCCTGCACTTGTGGTCCTGGCATGACGCTTGTTTTCCTGATGGTTTTTGGCCTAGGGATCTGAGGCTGGTGACTGTCTGCGTCTCCGGTTGCTCTGGGGTTGTCGTGGATCTTTGTCTTGGCACATCTGCGTCTGGTGTTGTCTTTTGCACTCCGGGCCAGTCTGTCGGCTGGTTGCTTGGTTGTGAGTTTGCTCCAGTCTGGTTTGGGCTGGTTGGCTATGTGTTACATGGCCCTGGTTTCAGTTGTTGAGTCTGGGGTGTGCGGTGGCTGGTCGCTGTTTGTATTGTTTGGTGTGTGGCTCATCTCCTGTGGCCGGTGAGTTTGTCTTTCTCTGGAGATGATTTGTCTGCCTTCAGGTCTACCCTCGGGGTTGTGATTGGGGGACTTGTCCTTGGTGTGTGTTGTTTGGGGTGGATTGTTCCCTGCTTTGCTTGTTTGGCCTTTGGATTTACCTAGTCTCATAGCCTTGTGGGTTCGTCTCTCCCCACCTATGGTCCTCTCTAGTTTCTGGGTCCTGGTCCGGTTGGGTCCGGTTCAGGGTCTGGTGTTGTCCGACCCTTGGGGGTGTCTTGCTTGGGTGGGGCCCTGTTGTTGGCCTCTTTCTTGATGGGGTGTTGTGCTTTACTGGGTTCTGACCTCTGGCTCTCCCAATATTTTTTTTCTGTCCCTGTGGGCTCTGTGTTTCTGGCTGCTGGTGCTCTGGTGCTCGATGTGCCTGCCTCCTTCTGGCTATGGGGGGTGGAGGTGCCTTTTTAGGAAGGGTTCCGGTGGTTGTGTTCCGGTGTGCCCTGCATTCTTTCTGAGTGTATCATTCTTGGCCTGTTGGCCTGTCCCTGTGCCCCAGCTCTGGCTCCTTCTCTTGGTCTGAGGACTTTGGCAGTCGTCCTATGTCGGTGCTGGTGGTTGGTCCTGGACGGTCTTGCCCTGGGGCCTGGTCCTCCTCTGGGTTTTTCAGTGGTGGTGGTGTCCTCTGAGCTATCTGGTGGCCCGGTCAGTCAGGTTGGTGGGGGCTTGCTCTTTGGTCTGTGTGTCCTCCATTCCTGGTTTGGTCTGTGTGTCCTGTCCTTGGCTGGTCCTCTGGGTGTGTGCCTTGGCCGAGGTGACAGGCTGTCTCCTTTTTTTTGTGCTGATCTTCTGTGGGCCTCCCCGGTGGTGATGGTGATTTTCCCATTGTTGGCCCTGTTGCCCTTCGTTTCCTGGTTGGGGGGGGGCTTTTGGGTCTTCCCCTGCTTCCATTTGGCTCTCTTCTAAGGTTGGTTGTGTTGCCTTTCTGCATTGTTGGGCGTTCCTTTCTGTTGTCTGCTTTGGAATGCTCTCTGTCGGTTGTGCTGTCATGCATCTGGGTAGGCTTGGGGGAGCTGAGCCTGGCAGCCTCCTGGCCCTGTGGGCCCCTTTTTGGGCTTTTTGTGTCCTGTGGGGTGCTTGGTCTGTTGTGCTACTCCTTGTGCCTGTTGTTCTGGTGGTGTAGTTGCTTCACTCACCATTTGCCTTCTGGGGATTGGCCTTTGGGCTTGGAGTCTCTGTGGTGTACCTCATGTAAGGCCTTGGTTTTGTTTGTCCTTGCCTTGTCACGTTTGTGATGGTGGTCTGGGCTGGCTCCCTTTCGCTCTGCGGTTTTTGGGGTTGGGGACGATAGGGGCCTGGTGGTCCCGCTGGTCATTTTTCTGTGGTTTGCTGCCTCCAGGGTGCATGTGGTGCATTCTCCTTTTTGGGGTCCTGTGTCTTCCGGGACTTAGTTGTGTCCCTGTTACCTCATCCCTGTCTTTGCTGGTATGTCTGACCGCTTTGGATCTTCTTCCATTTGTGGCCTCCTCGCTGTCTATCTGTTGATGGCTGTCTGTGGTGCTTCTCAAGCAGGGGATCCTCCCCCGTTTTTGGCTTGTCTCCTGCTTGTTCTGGGTGGTGCAGTCCTTTTTTATAAGAGAGTTTTGAGGGGTGTGTGTTCCTGCCAGGAATAAAACGAATTTCGTTGCGCGCACTGCATTACATTTGATGATGCAGTCCGCGCAACGAAATCCGTTTTATTTATTTAAATGTTTACTTACCTGTAAAACTCGGTAATCCATACATTACTTCCCCCCACCCTGCCCCTCCCCCTGCCCACGTCACCGCCCTACAGAAACACCTACTGCTGACCGCTACTGACTATAATGTTGCTTCATCTATAATAACAACACTTTCAAATGTTAAAAGAATACACTTTTTTCAGACTTTATCACATTTTTATATAATGTCTGTTGCACGATTTGTGTGCCAAGCATTCTCATGGCAATGCTCTTTCACAGGTTATTTGAGCTAAGCCAGACCCTTGGCTCCCTATGGCTCAACCTTCATTGTTAGCTTGCTAGCATGCCCATCTGTTCTTTTCCTTGCACCTCAGCTGATGCAATGAGTAAAGAACGCGGTACAGAGCACATACGTTGTTCAAGTAAGAGGGGCAGGAGACTTGAAGCCGTTATTCGTGAAGTCTGCTGATTCCCAGTAGCCTTGATTCCCATCTTATAAGGTTGAGTTGGTATGGTGTCTGGCTGATCCATTGGTGAAAGGCTGTAGGTATTTCCACTGTCTGAGTGTTATGTTGATGTTGGGAATACTGCGGTGATGGCTGATCGATTTCCCACTGATGGGTAGAATTAAAAACATGGCTGATATGTTTGGCTATAGAGTTCAATTTTGGTGTCTGTTCCTGATTCTAGATGTTTTGGTAGTCGGTTGGCTGTACCCGTTACTGCATGCTTTGGCCATGGAATCTAGGCTGTTCCAGTGTGGCCATTTTGGAGATGACTGGTAGGATCCTTTTGCCTGCGGACTACATGAATGCTTCATAGGCAAGGCAGTTTCCAGAGCCATGGCAACAGTTACTATTTGACAAAGAATCCTTTATTTTTTAGGATAAGAGGAAAGGGCAAATCCTCTTGGTGGCCAATTTGCAAGCTTGCAACAAAAACCTATTCAATACAGGAGAATACCTCCTGAAAATGTCAATTAAAAAATGGAATAGCCCCAGGCACGAAAATGACACAATGAAACGCATCAGACTGTTTGGTGAAATAAGTGAAAGAACTAAATGCACAGACAGAATTGTACCATATAACATTAAACAATGGAAAAAGATATTAAGGCATCAGAGACAAAATAACAGACAGGCCAGGCGGTGAGGAGCACAAAAAAAAAACCATAATTCCTCTTCTGGTTGGCTTTCCACAATAGGGAAATTCCTTCAAAAGGTGTCTGTGTGCCATTGTCTGTATATCTTATAGCTCTCAGAGAAAACTTTACAGGTACAAAATAACTCTTCAGTACCCTGTCAATGTTTATTTGGGCAAAGATTATTTTACAATGTGACCAAAGCATGCCAAAGAGGTTCAAAATAAAATTAAATACATCCTCATCTACCCAAAACTCAACCCCAAGATATAAAAAGAGCATTTTATTCAGAATTCTAGAGAAAATGCCTTTTTATTTTTTTTATTTATTTGAGCAAATTCATAATTATACAACTCATACAATATGGAAATAGCTTCAACCAGTTCCAAAAAATCAAATTAACAGATATGAGACACAATTCAGTTTAAGCTTTGTCACGATTATTCCCAGTTACTCTCAAATAGAATGAGAAGAGAAAAGCAAAAAGAAAAAAAAGAAACAAAAGAGAAAAACCACAAAAAATGCAATTATAAATGAAAAAAAATAAACAAATAAATGAATAAAAATAAAAAAAAGAGATAATTCAAGGAAGTATTGATAAATGTTGATATATAATACATTTCAACAATATCACATCTTTAAAGGCTATGAGTTTCTTTGGTTATCAAACCTGGTAACAACAGGGGCCCATAGCTGAGCCCCGAGGGTTCGTGATCTTTTCCCTTTGATTTTATAAATTGCAGTCTCCTGTTTATAAATTCCTATTAGTCTGTTCAGCCATCCTTGAAAAGTAGGAGCGTCTGTGTCTTTCCACCGTGTTGCCAAAAGTATTCTATATACAGCTGTCCCAACAAATACCGACATTGCTTCATTGTTGCTGTACCCTAGAGACTCATCATAGCCCAAGATTAGTAATGTCGATGATGTTTTAAGTTCGTGTCCAAAAATTCCAGTCCAATATTTGGACATCCCTTTTTTAATCGAGTCTAGTTTAGGGCAGTCGGCGACCATATGTATAAGATTAGCTGGACTGAGAGAGCATCTCGGGCATTGATCATTTATTCTTTTGCCCCAACTAAATAATTTTGCAGGGGTGAAGTAAAGGTCATAAATTGTTTTATAAATTTGTGCCTTTAGGTTAGATGCTAGCAATAGTTTAGATGATAGCATCAAAGACTTATCAATATCGATATTT
Organism: Lissotriton helveticus; assembly: GCF_964261635.1. Taxonomy (NCBI): domain Eukaryota; kingdom Metazoa; phylum Chordata; class Amphibia; order Caudata; family Salamandridae; genus Lissotriton; species Lissotriton helveticus. The sequence goes on from NC_136068.1 coordinate 948,983,011, forward strand.
GGATTATGTAATTTAGTGGCCCAGCGTTTTTCAGTTTGTTCTAGATCGTCAGGTTGGTTGTTTATAAACAATTCATAAATATTACCTATCCTGGTTGCCCTTTTGCCAATTAGCTCTAAGATTGAGATAGCCTTCAGTTCTATTCTAGGTACAGTCTGTCTAAGGGAGGTATATACTTGTAAGAATTTCAAATAGTCAGTGCGGGGGATTTGATATTTTTGGCATAATTCTTCAAAAGATGGTAAAGAATCTCCTCGAGATGTTATCATTGACTTGGGTCGGGACTATTAAAACTATGCCAGAGTGGAGTATATTTGGTGTACTTAGGTATTATCAAATACTTAGTGGTATTCTTCCAAACTCTCCATGCATCCGTGATAGTCTTACATTTAATTTTTTTAAAGTAAGATGGTTCAACTTGTTTTAGCAGAAGACCTCTGGCTTTTCCCCCTAACAACAGCTCATATATTGATGGTATGGAGCAACTTAGGCCATTAATCGTTGATAATTTAGCATCAAAGAGGGTGGTCATTTGTTGTAGGAGGGTTGCCCATAAATAGAATGTTAAATTTGGTATCACTAGCCCTCCTCTTTGTTGGGGTAGAGTTAACTTGGGAAGAGCCCTCCTGATTTTGCCATAGTTCCAAATAAATCTTGACATGGAGGAGTCGAGGGCTTTTATTATTCCATCATCGGCCAGGAATGGAATTGCCCGAAATAAATATAATTTTTTGGGAAATACACTAATTTTGAGGTAATTTCCTCTGCCAATTATTGATAAGTGTAAATTGTTAACTCTAACAAGATCCTTTTTAACTTTCTTGATAACTGGATCATAATTAAGCTGATTAATTTCATTTACCTTAGGAGAGATGGTTACACCGAGATACACCGCGTTGTTGACTCTATAAGGGCTTACAAAACGTGTGTTCTCAGTACATATAACCATCGTCTTGTCTTTATTCAGGGAATACCCTGAATATGAACCATAGGACCGTGTGATTGATTCAATCTCATCAATTGCCTCAGTGGGGTTCGGTGTTAATACCGCCACGTCATCGGCATAGGCAAGTATTTTGGTGCTATACGTGCCAACATTAACCGGTTTAATTGTTGGGGAGGTAAGAAGTTTGATGATAAGTGGGTTAATGTAAAGAGCAAACAGAATTGGGGAACACGGGCATCCTTGCCGCGTGCCCCTCTGGATGTTGATAGATTCTGACTCTTTGCCATTCACCATAATTTTTGCCTTAGGGTCAACATAGAGTGCTTTGATAGATTTAATGAAGGCCGGGCCAAGATTATTTAATTCTAGCACTTCCCATAAGAACTGCCAAGAGACCCGGTCAAAGGCCTTCTCCGCGTCTAATAGGATCATCGACATCTGGCCCCCCTCTTCCCTTGTGATGTCAAATAGGGAGATGGCTCTACGAGAATGGTCTGTCGTACTTTTACCGGGGATGAAGCCGTGCTGCCAGGGGGAGACCAGATGTTCGACAATCCCACTAAGCCGGTTGGCCAGAACCTTGGGATAGATCTTCGAGTCCGAGTTAATAAGTGAAATTGGACGATATGAAGAGGTTGATTGAAGTGGTTTACCTTTTTTAGGGAAGATAGCAATATTTGTGTGCTTCCATGATTCGGGCGGTTTTCCATGCCATTGCACGCCAAGAAATAGATCTAATAGATATGGTACAATCAGATTGCCAAGCAGTTTATAAAGATCAAGAGGAATTCTGTCTGGCCCTGCGGCTTTTCCAGAGGCTAGTTCTAATAATGCTAACTCCACCTCAGTAGTTGAAATCTCTCTTTCAAGGCCATCCCTGGTTGTGTTGTCAATAGTCTTGCCAGGGTCTGTATTGGGAAGCCAGTTATTCAAAAAATCTTTAATATTGGGTATGAGCAATCGATCTTCATTTTGGTACAGCTTCTGATAGTAGTCTTGAAAAGCTGCTACTATGCCTTCAGAGGAGGTATGTTTATATCCTTCATAGTCTATAGATTGTATAGTATTTTGTGATTGCTTCTGGCGTGTTTTAAGAGCCAGATGTTTCCCCAGATTTTTTCCATTTTCATATATTTTATTCTGGTTTACCTGGAGGATTTCTGCTGCTTTTTGGGTCAAGTCACTATTAATCTCGGCTTTTAGAACCAAGATCTTACATAGGGTATCTTCTACTTGCTGCCCAAGATATATCTGGGTAGCATGCAGCTGCTCTAAGTTTGTTAGTTCTGTATTGAGCTGTTTAGTTGAGCAACCACGTTCTTTTTTACGTTTAGCAACAAAGGGGATAGTTTCCCCCCTTAGAGCAGCTTTATAACAGTCCCAAACAACTAGCCTAGGTGCACTGTATTGATTATAATCAAAGAATTATTTTGTCCATATTTTAATATATGCTATATATTCTTGATTTGCGAGACGTTTACGGTCAAATGACCATTGAAAATATGGCTTTTTGTAGCTGGGGACATCAAGAACAACAAACAGAGCATGGTGGTCTGATATTGTCTTGGGGGCTTTAGTTATCACAGCATTTAGGGCAATATTGGCGGTTTACATTATATAGTCAATATGTACGTATTTATTATGGGGATAGGAGAAATACGTATAGCCAGGGTCTTTATTATTTCTTAGGCTCTAGATATCATTTAAGTTGTGGCTGGTCATAAATTGCCGTATTGCCCTAAATACTCTGGGTTTACGCCCGGTATACATCTGTTGTGTTTGTCTACCGTGTACGTAACCCATCGATATATTAAAGTCACCGCAGACTACCAGAGGCCCTGTCCAAGATGCAAGCTCAAGTTCTAGGTCATAAAATAGGGCCGGATCGTCAAGATTTGACCCATAAATCGAGCAGATAGTAATGCCTATGTTAAGTTGCACTATAACCCACCTGCCGTGGGGGTCGGCCAATTTCCGCGTAGGTTTGCCTATGAAAGTCCTTGCCAGAATGACAACACCTCGAGTCTTAGATGTCTGTGTTGTTGTATCTAAAATGTTAAAGCCTGGTATTTTTAGCATCTCAATTTCACCTATCGGAATGTGGGTCTCCTGTAAGCAAAGAATGTCACATGAGGCGTGGTGTATTAATTGAAATAACTGTGCCCTCTTCCCCTTGTCATTAAGACCCGCCACGTTCCAACAACAAAGTTTTAGTTTCCCCATAATTCATTTTGGGTAGCCAAACCATACAAAGTACTAAACCATGTTACTTGCTTTCTTAATTTTATGCATATAATAAATTTCCCATGTTGTCCATATTGTCCATATTGTCTTACCACACATTGTGCCTTAGCTATTTCCTCAGCTGTAAATGTCTTTATTATGTTTTTTGTACATTTTGATTTGCTCATTTTATTCGTTTTATGCTTGAACCACCCCCTACCACCCACTCTCCCTAAATACTCCTCCCCCCTTACAACCCAAAAAAAGGCAATTAGACTCAAGTGAGTCTGTAGTGATGGACTAGCGCCACCTGACCGAGACACAGTGACCATGCACCAGTTCGAAAAATACGGGAGTACAGGAATGAGGAAATTAAGGGAAGTGGGATATGAAAGAAAAAGATAAGAAAAAGACCATGATAGATTGATTATTTTAGATAGATTGATTATTTGAACATCAAGTTTGTTCATGTCTGATTATGTGAAGATACAGTTATAGTTATAGCTACTTCATGCTTTCTAGATATTCCTTCGCCTTAATCTCTGAAGTGAAAAACCTTGTTTGCCCCCAAATACAACTTTCAACTTGGCTGGATTGTTAAGAAAAACCACCGCCTTCTTCTCTAAGAAGGGCTTGATCATCTGTCTAAGGCGCCATCTCCTTTCCACTGTTACGTGGCAAAAGTCAGGTCGCACAAAATAAGTAATCGAGTCTCTGCTGCGACGTGAATCGGGTCTGAATTTATCCGAGATGGCTTGCCGGAGTAGGAAGTTCCCAAAATAAACTAGGATCGCTCGTGGATACCACCCCCCCCCCCCGATTTTACAGAGGTTTTAAATGTTAAAGGTACTCTGTGGGCCCGCTGTACCTCCAGGTTCAAGTCCCAGCCGGTGAGTTCTGGCAGGGTATCACGGAAAAGTTGTATAATATATGAACGGCAGTCCTCCCCTTCACTTTTTTCGGGGATACCAAGGACGCGTAAGTTATTTCGGCATAGCCGATTTTCACAGTCCTCAAGTTTCCACCTCACATCCTGGAGCTCAGCTTCATGGAAGTCGACATGCTTTTGAACCGCAGTGGCTTCTGTTTCATTACAAACTATACGTACTTCCATCTCATTTAAGCGTTCATTAAATGTACCCACAGTTTTAGTAAGTTTACGGACAACTCCTTGGACTTTATGCAGAGCTGCCCAATGCTTTACGGCTATCTTTAGAAGTCTCTTCACGGTGCGAGGCTATAGCCTGAAGAACAGTGTCCATAGCTTGAGTTAGTGTTGCCCCAGATTGTTCTGGTTCTGATTCCGGTAAATCTAATGATGCTGCTTGAAAGGGGGGGGACATTTGGGATGAATGGGGTAGATGTGTCTGGCTATGATTCAGCACTGGTAGCGTTGGAGTATAGTCCAATGCCAGATCATTTGCCCCATGATGACCCCTTTTTTTCTTTAAGACTGTCTTTCGCCCAGCCGGTGATCCCTTGGCACGCAGGTCTTGATCACTTTCTGTGCTAACAATAGATTCTGCGTCATCGTCGTCCAACTCTTCAAGCTCTTCCTCAGTATCCCCAGTATCCCCAGACCAATTAGCGTCTTCTGAGAATGAATAGAAGTCAGTGGGGTCTGTGATGTCCTTATCATTCTCAACTGTTTCTTTGGTCCCAGCAGCAGCTTCAGTTACATTGCCCAGTACCATACTATTGAGAGTGCTTTTTTGATACTCTGTCTCTGTCTCTGCATTCATTATTATTGCGTCTAGATGTTCCTGACTCTCTGGGTGCGCCGCATTCTCGTGAGTTATCCGTGCATTTACACCCACATTTAAACCCACATTTACGTCTCCGCTCTCCGTGCTGGCGTCTGTTACCAATAGTGGAGATGTGACGATAGGCGGCTCAATTTCTGCCCCTGTATGGTTGGTGAGGGAGACAGTCATGGTCAGTTTATTATTCAGTGGAGACACGAGTGGCAGTTTAGGCATTACCAGAGTATTAGGGGGTAATACTAAAGTCACAAGTAAATCTGCGGCACAACCTGCCCCCCCAGACGTCCCTCCGGACATACCTTTCTCCAGTGGCGTCTCCGTGGTCTTATCCGCCATTGTGGCTGTGGCTGTGGTTGTTGCTGCTTTCGTGGCCTCCAGCGTAGTTTCCGTTTCTTGGCTGTCCAAAAGTTCCAAGGGGTCGGCTATGCAGGGTGTACTCCCGGGTCTTGTATCAATCACAGGCACAGTATCTGGAGTTATCCCCTCGGTTCGCCCCGTTAGAGACAACTCTGTCTGAGGGTTTTGGACTTTGGATAGTACCACCGGTGGACCGTCATGTGGCGCTGCAGAGGTCTTTGCGGTCGGGGCTCGACGTAGCATTTCGACTACGGAGGGTGCCGGTGTACTGAGTTTCCTTGTTGACTTCGATGTCGGTGTCAGTTCATCCGGCCTCCCTACCAAACTATTCCCTGGATCGCCGCGCTTAAGCATGATCTCCCGATCACGAAGAGCCTGTTTTGCGGCTCGGGTTTTTGCAGCGGCAGCGGCGGAGGCTGCATTCTTCGGTGCCATTGCTGTGAGGAAGCCGTTCAGAGAGTCTTCGCGCTGCCGATTAGTGCGAGCCGTTTCAGGTGAGAGGGCGCTGTACAGGAGCCGCAATACCGCTATACCAATGAAGGAAGCAACAAGTGAGAGCTGTGCTCTCAAAGCGGTTTTGCTTTCAGGGTTAATTGCTTTGTCCACCGTTGCTGCCGTTTGCATTTCTTTCTTTTAACTTGCCCCAAAAGCTGAGAGTTAGCGTTTTTTTTTATTTTTTCATGATCGAGCGCCTTAGCTATGTCGTATTATTTGGTTGAGCTGAATGAGGCTGCAAAAGTCATCCCTGTTCTTTTCATACGCATGGTCATCGGAGCCGGTCAGGGAGCTGCTAACAGCGACCTAGCATGTCACCGCCATCTTGCCTTCAGGCTCTTGAGTTTTCGAAAATGCCTTTTTAAATATTCTTAAATATTCAGGATAATTTTATTTTCATGTGTAAAAATGTAGTTGTATGGAGGAAGCCCAGGCAAAATATTTCACTGCAGCCAGGAGCAACAGAGGGACAAAGGAACTCCACATTCCAATACAGACTCAATAAGTTATAAAGATTCTCTCTAAGAATTTCATATGGAAATCCACAACATTCAGAACTGAGGAATCCATTATCCAACATATTGGGGAAGAAAGGGCTGGAAACATCAAGGGCCAGTTCAGTAAATATGATGACTGAATTATACTGTAGTCACTCTAAAAATACCATGGGCTGCATTACAGATTCAGCGCATTTTCCTTCATTGCGTCGGGCACACTTATAAAAGGTGTGCCCGGCACAATGAAGGATCAGGCACCGCATTATGGGGAATGTGTTGTCCACAGGACAGTCGCAAACTTGCGCTGCCCTGGGGGCTGCGTATCTACGTGAAATACGGAGCAGCTGCTTTAATGCCGCTCCATGTTTCACTGTGCAGGCGTCAACCCACCTTCACTTTTAGAGGGGAATGGAGATCCCCTTGCAGGGCGGTGCAGTCAGAGACTACACCAGCCTGCAATGGGATGCCAGGGGGGGACCATAGGACTCCCTTTACTCCCTACAGAGGGCTGCTCTCAGAAGGCGAACTGACAATTATTTTTGATTTCTATGAGCCCTGTATGTTTCAGAGGCTCGCTCCAGTTTTCAACTCAGCCTGACCCTAAAATGGCGACTGCTCAAAAGCGCGATTGACCTAATTGTCTGACAAACAACAACAGTGCACACTGCATCACCGTGGAAGCAGATAGGGTCCTAATTTCCATTCCTAGTGCCCGTTGCCGGATGTTCAGGGTGTCCTCACTTCTCTTCCCTAACGTACAATTTTCTGCCGCTGTTATACAGTATGATCTTCGCTCTGGTGAGCACTGCTTGAATGACCTGACCCTAAGATGGAGTCCTTTTGTGAAGTACAGGGAGCGCTTCTCCTTCTCTTACTGCTCTACGTGCTGGAATCCTTTGGTCCTGGGCAACTGTCTCAGCTGTGGTGCCTGTTTTTGTAGGATATGAACTATATATATGATATACAGTATCTTTCTCATTCCGGCGAGCTTTGCTTGTACCGCCCTTGAGTGCAACACCACCTAAACACCTGGCTGAACGATGGCAAAAATGTCCTGCTCTATAAATATGTAATCTATAATTGTCCAACTCTAATCGCTGTAAAAATGTAATCCTGTGTGAATTTGCAATTTGTATATATATTTATCTCTAACCACTAGTATATATAGTAGACCTTTGTACTTACTACCATTCCTATGTGATTTTAGAGTTTATCTTTGTGTATCTCTTACTTGAGTGACTTTAGAGCTTGTACATTTGCAATGTTTCCCTCCTTTCACGCCACTTGTATATGTAACTCCAGCCACCAGTATATGCAGTAGACCTTTGTACTTACTACCATTCCTATACGATTTTAGATTTTATCTGTTTGTATCTCTTCCTTTTTTTTTTTTAAATATATTTTTATTGGCATTTTGTAGTTTTACCATGGCAATTCGTAATATAAGACATACATTTAAGTGATATACTTCATCCGTTATAGCCAATTATACCGTTAGTTATATGTGAAGCTGATTAGCAGGTCTTGTGGCAACGGTGGTGTTTGAAGCGGATGTATGACGTTACAACGCAGGCTATTACAACGCCTGCCTTTACAACGCGGCTTTTACATCGCAATCCATTACAACGCATAGTGCTTTTGGGTGTTGGATAGTGAATAGTTGAATTTACTATTCCAACTCCAGTCCCCGTGGACACTAGGGAAGGTGTTGGATAGTAAATTAAACTTATTCCCTATCCTAGAGCGCCCCCCAGTGCAATGCGTTGTAATGGTTTGCGTTGTAATGACCGCGTTGTAATGGTAGTGCGTTGTAAAAGTTTTGTTGTAAAGGTTGTTTACCGTTTGAAGCAGTGTGAATGCCGTATAGAACAGGGGTGTGAGAACTGGGGATAGGTGCATGGAATTACTAAGTATTGGTATCGGATGCAGGTCAGGGCGACAAGCCTTGACCCTCCTGAGGGGGGCGACCGAGTCACAAGAAGTAGATAGCCAGGTGTTAACGGCATCAACTTGAAGGTCGAGGGAAAGGTCAGATAAGTCAGGGAGAGAGGTCACCAAAGAGGAGTGAAGAGTGCAGAGGTCCACCCGGTTCCAATTCCGTGCTAAGACGTTCTTGGGCAGGGGGGGGCTTATCAGTAACTGCAAGTTCTATAAGAAAGGAAATGAGGGAATGGTCAGACCAGGTACAGGGAAGAATGGCGATGGAAGAGATGGTCCGACTGGCCGATCAAATCTGGTCAAGAGTGTGACCATGAACGTGGGTAGGGACGTGAATGTGAGAAGTGAAATTAAAACAGCGAATGATGTCAGAAAAATCTTTGGAGGTCTAATCTTCCCTGGGGTCACCGGGCCAATAGTTAAAATCACCCAGTAAAAGAACTGACGAATTATTGACTACCAGGGTGGCCATCAAATCTTGAAGAGCAGGCACAAAGTGGGGCATGGTTTGGGGGGGCGGTAGAGAAGAACTACAGTGAGGGTAGCTAAGAGATTCACTGAGCGGGCGACTAGAAAGTCCACGTTAGATATGGGAGAATGAGGCAGGAGTTGGAACTGCAAATTGGACAGAATGATCATGGCCACACCCCCGCCAAATTTCCCATCTGGACGGTCAGCCCGAAGGGCATAGTAGGAATCGGGAAGTGCAGATAAGACATCGGGCATAGAGTCTGCCAAGAAACAAGTTTCCGTCAGGAACAGGAAATCAGGAGATTCAATGTCGAGTAAATTAAAGAGTTCCAGCTGATGCTTACCCGCCGAGCGGGTATTAAGGAGGTAGGCAGAGGCCAATGTTGGTGGACAGGAAGGGGAAGGGGGGGCACACAGGAGGGGCGGCCAACAAAGGTTTGGACAAGGGAACAACAAGGGAGAAGGGGAGAGGGGCAGAAATGCCAAGGGCAAGGATACGATTAAGCGTAGGAGGACTAAGGGGCCGATTACCCTGATGGGCAAAGAGCTGCGCAGAGGTATACGTTAAAAAAGGAGCAGGGTCTGTGGCCGGTCACGGACGGGCACAGATGGGCCCTCCTTTGGCGCTCCTTCGGCGCGCCGACGGTGCGCCCGCTGCGCGCGCCCGCTGCACGTCCGAGTGGCCATTCCTATTTATTTATATCCCAAGCCCCTCCCCCATCAGGACCGCAGCCTACGGTCACGCAGGGAAGCGGGACTCAGGGAAGATGGCGCCCGAACCTGCCCTCCACAGCAATCGGCACTGGAAAGCCGCGGTGGAACGGGGCAGAAAGCGACAGTGCACACCAAGCAGAGCGAACAGAAGAGGTACCGCACACAGAGTAAATGCGCAACACACTAGTAATTCAGTATTAAAACAACTGTAACACAACTGGTTCTTTTGTAAAGCGCTCTGACACCTTCGGGTAATGTTTGTGCTATATAAAATCGCAGTAAATAAAAATAAAATAAAAAATCTTTTAGGTGGCGAACTGGCAGTATGCCTCCTGAGGCCTTCTTTGGCTCTATGCTGACATCGGTAATACGTGCAGGCACAGAGGCAAAGAGATTCCCTCGTTTGCATGTGGGCATGCCCCCATGCAAATGAGGGAGCACGCCCTTAAAGATAGCGCTGACGCTTAATGTGCGACAGTGCTATTGGTATTACATATGGGGCTGCACAAGCATATGTGGCCCCTTCTGTAATACAAAAGTTCCCCGGGGTGAGCAAAGCAGGCACAAACCACCGTTGTACTCCAGGGCACTTTATGTAATACAGCCCCAGATTCAGATTCATTAGAATATCTTATGAATCAGTTTCAGCAATTTATCTTGTAAAACATGGTTAGACACTTGCGGCCCTCCTTACCTCATGATGCTTAAATGACTGTAACATTCTAGTAAGATACGCTTTACTTACATTTATTTCTTTTGAAGAATGCATGCGGCATAGGGAGATCACATTAGAAGAATAAACTGTATGAATCCTTCATGTAGACATACTTACTCGGCATATAATTCCAGCAAAGGATGACTGCTTTTAATATTCAGGAATGGATTTTTAAAATTAATCACAACTTGTACCCACCACCAATTGATAGTCAATGTGTGAAGTATTCACGTTTTGACAGAGAAATTAAAGCAATTGTTATGTTTCATGCGTAACAATCTGACTCTTTTAATCCACAGATACCTCAATGCACGATAAGTATAGAGGGTTTGTATATCTGTGTATGGCTGTATGAAGGGCTGCCATAATATGATTGTTGATTTCCACAAAGGGTGGTTAAACATAATCGAAGTACTTAGGGCCAGATGTAGGTGGCCATTTACCCGCCCGTAAGGCCGTTACCGACCGGTAAATGGGTTATTGGGATGTAGGGGGCCAATTTTACCGAATCGGTAAATTTACCGAATCGGTAAATTTACCGATTCGGTAAAATACCGAATCGGTATTTTTACCGATTCGGTAACTTCTAGATGTAGGTGGGACTCTTCTGAGTCCCAAAGGCCTTTCAGATTCGGTATTTTACCACCCAATCCAATTGGGTGGTAAAATACCGAATCCAGGTATGCATGCACATGTGTGCATGCACACCTATGCCATGTGACAGACAGACATGCCCTTAGGGCATGTCTGTGTGCCACATGGCACACATGCCTGTATTTGGGGTGCTAGAGGGTGTCACAGTGACACCCCCTGCACCCTTGCTGGAATCGGTATTTACCGAATCGGTAAATACCGATTCGGTAATGCCCATTGATTCCTATGAGTCAAAAACAAAGAAGGGAGGTAGAGCGAAACGACTGGATTCTTGCTCCACTGGGATACTTAGATAAACACAGAGAATCCAACCAAGAATGGGAGGGGAGGGGAGTGTTTTCAACGTGTGTTGAAGCACTCAGTGTATTGAAAAATACCCCTCACACACCAAAAGGCCCCTTGGTGTCATGCTTCATCATCGGGGTCTTCGCACCCCTCTATCGGGATGCGGCGTGCTGCGACCTACGACTACGCGGGAGCACTAATAGTAAAGACTATGTGTGGTGTTGGTGTGTGGGGTGTCTTAGGTTAAGTGAGTGGTGGGATGTGGTGAAAAAATTAAAAAATACCTGGCGCATGAGTTTGAGGAAAAATTTATTCTGAACTCTGGCTGGTATTATTAAAAGAAGTGCAAAATGAGGTCAGGGCTGTTATATTAGGGAACAGGACCTCTGGTGTGCGTTGTCGACATGTTTCGGAGCCAAGCTCCTTCTTCAGGACGGGGGCACAACCTCCCCACCTTACTCACGTTTTTCTAAAATTAAAAAGTGTATTATACAGAAAAGTGACGAAAATATAGGCTAAGTGTGCCTACAGCGGTCTGCTACAAGTACAATGACTTTTGAAGCTTGCTTTTTTGCCTCATGAGCATAGAGAACGTCTGGGGTGTTGCTATTTTTGCAATGATTACGGGACGCTATGGACACCGTCTACCCCCACACGCTGCTCCGCTGGTTCCAGCGGAGCAGCGTGTGGGGGTAGACGGTGTCCATAGCGTCCCGTAATCATTGCAAAAATAGCAACACCCCAGACGTTCTCTATGCTCATGAGGCAAAAAAGCAAGCTTCAAAAGTCATTGTACTTGTAGCAGACCGCTGTAGGCACACTTAGCCTATATTTTCGTCACTTTTCTGTATAATACACTTTTTAATTTTAGAAAAACGTGAGTAAGGTGGGGAGGTTGTGCCCCCGTCCTGAAGAAGGAGCTTGGCTCCGAAACATGTCGACAACGCACACCAGAGGTCCTGTTCCCTAATATAACAGCCCTGACCTCATTTTGCACTTCTTTTAATAATACCAGCCAGAGTTCAGAATAAATTTTTCCTCAAACTCATGCGCCAGGTATTTTTTAATTTTTTCACCACATCCCACCACTCACTTAACCTAAGACACCCCACACACCAACACCACACATAGTCTTTACTATTAGTGCTCCCGCGTAGTCGTAGGTCGCAGCACGCCGCATCCCGATAGAGGGGTGCGAAGACCCCGATGATGAAGCATGACACCAAGGGGCCTTTTGGTGTGTGAGGGGTATTTTTCAATACACTGAGTGCTTCAACACACGTTGAAAACACTCCCCTCCCCTCCCATTCTTGGTTGGATTCTCTGTGTTTATCATTGATTCCTATGGGCTTCAATGCCCGTAGGAATCAATGGGCATTACCGAATCGGAATTTACAGAATCGGTAAATACTGAATCTTAACGATTCGACATTTACCGATTCTGTAATACCTACATCCCCCCCCCCTCTATTTTACCACTTCTTAAATACCGAATCGGTAAAATTCGGTATTTAAGAAGTGGTAAAATTAAATTACCTACATCTAGGCCTTAGGCCCTTATTACGAGTTTGTGGTCCATTGGACCGCCGAACCCATGGTGGTGGCCTGCCATATTGGCGGTCCACCCTCCGCATTAGGACTGTGGCAGTTGGAATGTCATGGGACTGCTGCTGCTACCAGGGATACATGATCCTTGGGGGTGGCACAGCTGTCTGAGGCCCCTAATATGCTGGCAGTGCTGCTGCAGCATTGCCAAGCATATTAGGAGTTTCTGCACTACCACACTTTTCATGGCGGTGTGACTGCCATGAAAGTGTGGCAGTGAGGAAACAAAGGGAGCCTCTGAGTCATGGGGTGCATACAGGGGGGCACATATTGTGCCCCCCTCTGGTCATACATCCCCCGTTCCTTCTGGCATGGACTTGTCAGTCCATGCCAGAAGTATTTTTTACTCTTGGGATCCCTCAAACAATATCAAAGAGCTCCCTTGTACAATGCGGTAAAGCCTGTGGGGGGGATGATAGGCCCCGGCACGATGACTCTGTGATGAGGCATGCCTCCCTAAGAATGTGAGAGTACCTAAAAAATAAATGCTAGGGACCCCATTAGGATAGCGGGCGGAAAACCACCCCGCCCGCCATGGAGGCGGAAAACAACCGCCCGCCATGGAGGCGGTGCAACCGGCAGACAAATTAGGATCGACTGCCACTAGAGACCGACCGCGGCGGTAGCGGTGAAAATAAAACCGCCCGACGTGTGCGGTTATGACAAAACTCCGACCGCGGCGGTCGGAAAAGCAGCGGAAAAAACAAAACCGCCCACAGGGAAAGCGGAGACACCGCACAGGAAATTACGATATCCCCGAGGGTGGCGCGGGCGGAACCGCAGGCACCGACCGCCGCGGTCGAAGGCAGGATTGTATGGGATAAATGGCGGACAAGCACCAGCAAAGTCACCGCAGCGGACGAACATGAAATCCATGGCGGTCGATGTCAAAGCACCGCAGTGATGCCAAATACTGCATAAACAAAGTAGCCCAGCCTCCAATAGATACAACACACACACACAGATACAGAAATGGGAAAAAAATATACAATACTACATAACAACACCCACAACACACCTGACAACCACTATCCAATTGGACACACCCACACAGCTGAGTACAAAGCCACCCCCTCCACTCACCACAATCCTTTGCATCTTTCCAGAACAAAAGGCCACACACCACATCTGAGAGGAGAGGCAAAATCGCACACCACACCCACCCACCCAAAACCACCATCAACACCACCATCACAATCAAACCCCCAGCACATAACACACCTCATCACCACACCCCTGCACCCACACCCCCTGCACCCACAAACACCTCAACCCCCCCACACCATGACATCACTAAAAATGCCAAAATTCACAGAGAGTGAGTTGACAGTCATGGTCAACGAGATTATGAGAGTAGAACCACAACTATTTGGGAACCTGGTCCAACAGACACCATTAGCCACCAGGACACAAATGTGGGAAAGGATTGTCCAAAGGGTGAATGCAGTTGGGGCCACCCCAAGATCCAAGAAGGAGATCCAGAAGCGGTGGCATGATCTCAAGAGGGTTGTCAAGGAGAAGAGGAGCAAGAACTGGAATCTGGCAAACGTGACTGGCAGTGGCCCTCCCATCCCAATGAAGACATTCACACCATGGGAGGAGAAGGTGCTTGCTATCCTGCTACCTGAGAGTTACAAAGGAGTAGCCGGGGGGAGCGGAGGCTGGTAAGTACAGACAAATGTTTAAGACCACATTGACATTTACCTCCTTGCAATACCCAACCACCAATACACTGTCCATCCCTAACCAACATGTAGCCAGCCATTCTGCTGAGGAGGCCTGTATTGGTCCGGAATGTCAGTACAACAACTCCCAGCATGCCCCCCTGTCCCACAGCCCAGCAGCATGGAGGCCTGCCCCACCCAGGAGAAAGTGTCAGCCATTGCACTGTTGAACAAACAAACTCACAGGTTGGTAGCCATCTTCACTTGGAGCCTGTTTGTGGGTGGGAGTGTGGAGGGAGGCCTGTCTCACTACTCCCAGCATGCCCCCCTGTCCCACAGCCCAGCAGCATGGAGGCCTGCCCCACCCAGGAGAAAGTGTCAGCCATTGCACTGTTGAACAAACAAACTCACAGGTTGGTAGCCATCTTCACTTGGAGCCTGTTTGTGGGTGGGAGTGTGGAGGGAGGCCTGTCTCACTACTCCCAGCATGCCCCCCTGTCCCACAGCCCAGCAGCATGGAGGCCTGCCCCACCCAGGAGAAAGTGTCAGCCATTGCACTGTTGAACAAACAAACTCACAGGTTGGTAGCCATCTTCACTTGGAGCCTGTTTGTGGGTGGGAGTGTGGAGGGAGGCCTGTCTCACTACTCCCAGCATGCCCCCCTGTCCCACAGCCCAGCAGCATGGAGGCCTGCCCCACCCAGGAGAAAGTGTCAGCCATTGCACTGTTGAACAAACAAACTCACAGGTTGGTAGCCATCTTCACTTGGAGCCTGTTTGTGGGCGGGAGTGTGGAGGGAGGCCTGTATCACTACTCCCAGCATGCCCCCTGTCCCACAGCCCAGCAGCATGGAGGCCTGCCCCACCCAGGAGAAAGTGTCAGCCATTGCACTGTTGAACAAACAAACTCACAGGTTGGTAGCCATCTTCACTTGGAGCCTGTTTGTGGGTGGGAGTGTGGAGGGAGGCCTGTCTCACTACTCCCAGCATGCCCCCCTGTCCCACAGCCCAGCAGCATGGAGGCCTGCCCCACCCAGGAGAAAGTGTCAGCCATTGCACTGTTGAACAAACAAACTCACAGGTTGGTAGCCATCTTCACTTGGAGCCTGTTTGTGGGTGGGAGTGTGGAGGGAGGCCTGTCTCACTACTCCCAGCATGCCCCCCTGTCCCACAGCCCAGCAGCATGGAGGCCTGCCCCACCCAGGAGAAAGTGTCAGCCATTGCACTGTTGAACAAACAAACTCACAGGTTGGTAGCCATCTTCACTTGGAGCCTGTTTGTGGGTGGGAGTGTGGAGGGAGGCCTGTCTCACTACTCCCAGCATGCCCCCCTGTCCCACAGCCCAGCAGCATGGAGGCCTGCCCCACCCAGGAGAAAGTGTCAGCCATTGTACCCTGCACACTCACCTTACAGGTATGTAACTACCGTATATCTTCATGAAGTGTGTGTGTGTATTAATCAATTTACTATTGTACAAAATGCATAGACAATCAACCTTTAGGACACCATGATGTAACTCTCCACTATGTAATGTAACACGGTGTTGCCATGATTTGTACAACTGAGGACAGCAAAATGCACTAGTGTACAGACAGCTGATGATACGCAGATGACACAAACACTGACCACTCCCCATCTACTCCACAGGTGATGAAGAACTCACTGCTGGGGACAACACCAACGACCAGCAGAGCCAGTCTCCAACTCTGGCACATGGACTCACAGATGCAGACTCCCAGGACAGTTTGGATGATGAGCTCCAGGCCGGCCCATCCGGTGTTCCACAGACCCAGAGGTCCCAGGCACCCATCCTCCCCACCACCACCTCTGCTGCAACAACAACGCAGCAGACCCCTGCTGTCACGGCCTCTGCCTCCACCGCAACCACCACGCAACCACCACCGCAGCCACTGGCACCAACACCACCACTACCACCAGTACCACCTGCAGCACCCTCCGTGTTCCTAGGGATGACCAGCCCCCACCAACAACTGTGGAGGGCAGGGAGCCAGTGCGTGGCGCACCAGTGGCGAGGGAAGAGGTCCGTGGCAGCAGAGCAGGTGGGAGGGCTAGGGTCAACACCAGACCTCGGGAGGAGTGGACACCATCCCTGGACCACTTCACCAGAGTTGTGGACGCCTACCAAGAGGTCCAGGGACAAAGTGGCCGGTCGGATGAACTATTAAGGGAGCTCATCCTGCTGATGAGGTCCATCGATAACCGCCTGGGACAGATGGTGGACCTCATGGGCCAGCAAGTGGCGTTGCAGAGGGACAGGCCTGTGTCCCAACCATCACCGCCGTCCCCTCCTGTTGTGCAGCAGGATGACAGTCCACCATCCTCCCCTGCGCCAACAGAGAGGGGCGAGTCCTCTGATGCCGCTGGCCATTCAGCAGGCCCCCCACCGCCAAAAAGATCTAGGGGGCGTCCGAAGAAGAGCCTGGGAGTCTCTGGAAGCCAAGCACCTGCCACACGCCAGTCACGGAGCCAGCCGTAAAGACAATCCTCTCCCCAACTGCATTGACTGTTTTGGACTATCTTTCCCCACATTGCCTTGGCAATGTCACCTGTCTGTTGGACTGGGTCACCACATCCATGTGGTGTCTACTCTTGCATCTCTGCGACCATGACTGTCAACTCACTGCTCATTCCCCACCTTCCTGTAAATATTCCCGCACAATTCACATGTCCACCCCGTAAATAAAATACCTTACAATCCAGATTTTGTGTATTGAATTCTTTAGTGCAGTATTTACAATGATGATAATATCCATGATATGTAAACATGAAGTACAGTATGCAGGGCAGGAACACTCTGGCATACCTAGGGAGACACAACAGAACTACAGTCACTGGTCTCATCGTGGCAACAGACACAGATCACAGCTCCACAAATATCCAAATTATCACAGGTACACTACACATTGTCTAGCTGATATGCACAAATACCGTCCAGAATACATCTCCGTACGTAACGTCCATTCCAACAATACCATACATAGGTGACAGAACATGTGGTATTGTGAACATCTGCGCATATCCATTCACAACATAAGCTACCACACTAGACTATGTAGACGTTGTAACTCGTCACACACCTTCAAGTGAAGTAGCGTTGGATTAGCTGCTGCCGTTGGTCAACTTCTTCCTCCTCTCCACTGTCCTCATCACTGGATTCAGGTCCCTGAGCAGGTTGTGGCCTTGGTTCCTCACCGTCGTCCAGGAGCAGGGGGACCCCCTTGTGGATGGCCAGGTTGTGTAGCATACAGCATGCCACAACGATCTTGCACACCTTCCCAGGCGAGTATGCGAGTGCGCCTCCTGTCCTGTCAAGGCACCGGAACCTTGACTTCAGCAGCCCAAAAGTCCGTTCAATTACCCGTCGTGTCCTGCCATGGGCCTCATTGTAGCGGATCTCAGCTGGTGTCTGGGGATTCCGGAGTGGGCTTAACAGCCATGGCCTACTGGGATATGCAGAGTCCCCTGTGAATAAAAAAGACCCATAGCAATGTTGTACGACCACAGTAAAGCCAGTGAAACATAGCACGTGATAGCAGTAGTGTAACTCACCCACAATCCAGGCACGTTCAGGATGCAGATTCTCCATCATCCGTGGCACCATGCTGATCCTCATAATGAAAGAGTCATGTGCGGAACCGGGATACTTAGCACACACATGTGAAATTGTCATGTCTGCAAGGCACACCACCTGCACATTCATGGAGTGGTAGTGTTTGAGGTTCCGATAAATGTGCTCCGTCGCCTGCGGTGCCACCAGAGCCACATGGGTGCAATCTATTGCACCGACTACATGTGGGATGTGCCCAAGTGGATAGAAGTCCCCCTTAACGGCAGCCAATTCACGTCCCCGGGGGAAATGGATGTAGCGATTCCGATAAATCATCATGGCCTCAAGTACATCCCTCAGCACCATGCTGAACATGGGCTGCGACATTCCCCCAGCGTTAGCCACGGTCTCCTGGAAGGAACCAGTCGCAAAGAAGTGTAGTGCTGCCATTACCTTGTAGGTGGGTGTGAATGCCGTAGGATAGTGACGGCGAGGCTGCAGGTGGGGCTCCAATAGATCACACACGATCTTCAATGTCGGTCTGTCCAGCCTGAATTTCCTGATGATTGCCTCATTCTCCATGTCCTCAAGCACAATCAACTGACGTAGGAGATTTGGCCTCCTCCTAGTTTAGGATTAAAAAGAATAGGTCAATGACAAGCATCATGAGATGGCCATAGCACAAAGCATCAATGATGTAATGGGGAAACAACAAGCGCCAGAGAGATGCATGGCACATCTGGTTACATGGCTGCCCAATAGCTACACACAGAGGGCAGGCCTCTCCAGTGACAATACCCAAGTGACAGCAACACATCGGGGACTGTGAAAGTGGATACAATGATAGAACTTGTGACATGTGCAGACATGGAGCTACTAGAGCCACAAATCTAATGTGACTTAACATGTCTGTCATACCCATCTGCCGTACCTGCCACACCTCAATGCATCATGTACATTCTGCAAGCATTCATTAACCCAATGATCACAATAGCAGGGACACTTCTGGTTGTGTGCATGATCAGTTCGGAATGCACAAGTCAGGTACGATACAATGCAGTGGCACCAGCCCGGTCAAGGTCTGCACTGACCAACAACACATTAAACCTCACGACATCTATGTAGAGCACCTGACGTCTGTCAATCATCATCACCCATCAGAACCCTTACTAAAATGGCACAAACACATGCTAAAGTGGCTCACACTGAACGTGCGTCCTCCTGTGGATGCAATGGCTCTGGGGCATCGTGTGTACAATGATGTGCCCTACACCATGTAGCTGCATTGTACTTATACATTGTCCAGGATTGACATACACAGCACTGTGTACGAAAATGCAAGAACCTACCGCCGGTCCCCAGCGGTGTGACCCCAGCACCACCATCTACCCAGCCAAGGTAGCCATTGGCACATGGACTTGTGGACATGCCGCTGGCTATGCTCCGCCGCATGAGTCGTGGGACCTACCGCCGGTCCCCAGCGGTGTGACCCCAGCACCAACATCTACCCAGCCAAGGTAGCCATTGGCACATGGACTTGTGGACATGCCGCTGGCTATGCTCCGCCGCATGAGTCGCGGTACCTACCGCCGGTCCCCAGCGGTGTGACCCCAGCACCACCATCTACCCAGCCAAGGTAGCCATTGGCACATGGACTTGTGGACATGCCGCTGGCTATGCTCCGCCGCATGAGTCGCGGTACCTACCGCCGGTCCCCAGCGGTGCGCCGCCGCCGCGGAGGCGGTCATTGGATGCTTTTGAATGATGCACCATCGCGGTAGCGCACCCCGGACACCCGCGGTGCGTCACCGCCGTGGAGCATTGCATACAGCCAATGTCATGGGTGTTCTATGTGGCATGATGCAGATTTGTAAAATGCAGAAGCGGTGCGCCGCCGCCGCGGAGACGGTCATTGGATGCTTTTGAATAAGGCAGACCCAGACAACCAATTGTAGCATCTTATCAGCTTCCTAACGACCCCAGGGGCCTATAAATCTGTGGGAGTGAGCCACACATTCCCACTGCTCACAGAGCCTGCTGCCTGGGACCCTCTCCTGCTGCTGCCTGGGACCCTCTCCTGCTGCTGCCTGGGACCCTCTCCTGCTGCTGCCTGGGACCCTCTCCTGCTGCTGCCTGGGACCCTCTCCTGCTGCTCACAGAGCCTGCTGCCTGGGACACCTCAGAACAAAAGAAAATAAATTGTTTTAATTTATCAAGGACTCAAGTATGCTTTGTCAACGGTTTGTGGCACCTGGTAGGTGTGCTCATAAAGCCCTCACCCACCAACCTAGTTGGTGGCATGCTTCATCATCGGGCCCACCCAGTGACACCTAGCGTGTCCCGGGTGTGCTTCGACGCCTGAAGACAGCGGAGCAGGTATGTCGCTGTGTGTGCGGTGAAGACTGTTATGGATTGTGAATTTAAAACGGCTTGGCGGGGATCCCAGTGCCCAAGGGCAAATACACTTTATTAGCTGGGTCACCGTCAGCGGTTAAAAATAAGGCTATTGGATGTTAGAGGCGAGTTACGACCTCCCACATGCTGGGGTGTGTCAACATGTTTCAGCCAGTGCCTTATTACTATGCTGGCTTTCTTCAGGACGGGTAAAAAAGTGTGTGCAATTAAAACTAGTGGGTGTATATCCAGACTATGTGTATACACGCCCTAAAGTGTTTTTCTATGTGTGAGTGGGGGATTCCCATCTCAAGAAAACACGCTAGTTTGTCATGGGTTGACCTGAGTTCTTGGTCAGAGCCTGCCGTGGACCTGTACTGCCTCCTTCGCTTGACCGGTGCAGCGAAGGAGGCAGTACAGGTCCACGGCAGGCTCTGACCAAGAACTCAGGTCAACCCATGCCACTTCTCAAACCATGAAGTAGCACTCTTGACAAACTAGCGTCCAATAGCCTTATTTTTAACCGCTGACGGTGACCCAGCTAATAAAGTGTATTTGCCCTTGGGCACTGGGATCCCCGCCAAGCCGTTTTAAATTCACAATCCATAACAGTCTTCACCGCACACACAGCGACATACCTGCTCCGCTGTCTTCAGGCGTCGAAGCACACCCGGGACACGCTAGGTGTCACTGGGTGGGCCCGATGATGAAGCATGCCACCAACTAGGTTGGTGGGTGAGGGCTTTATGAGCACACCTACCAGGTGCCACAAACCGTTGACAAAGCATACTTGAGTCCTTGATGAATTAAAACAATTTATTTTCTTTTGATTATTTAGCTAGTCCATTTTTGATTTACTTACATATAATTCGGGGGATAAGGACTAGCTTTCTGGTCCTCTCTCTCTATCTTGATAAACGCACACCTCAGAACACACTTCCGCCACAGGTCTGCCATATCCACAGGGATGTCAAGAACAGATAAGATCCGTGCCAGTCCATTCACGAGTGAGGAGCTGGATGTCCTTGTGAATGAGGTGCTGGCACAGTACCCACGCCTGTTTGGTGGCCCCAATGTCGTGGTAAGTCACCATGAAGGGAGCAGTAGGGCAGGGTGGTGTCAGACGTGTATTCATGATGCTGCAGTATGTTATTTTGGATGTGGGGTGCTGACAAACACTGACAGACAAGATGTTTCCAGGTGGTGGGAGTGTGTGTTTAGCATTGTGACTCTGTCCTAGGCCTATACTTGTATGTGTGAGTGGGATTTGCTAATTTTTGGGGAAGACATGACCAACGGTTGTTTGCCTTGTAGCTGGTTGGACAGTGTCCGCTTGTGATGTAATTTCAGGGTGCCCCTGTAGTCATCGTCAGTGTGGCCCACAGAGTAGGTTCAGTGGCTGCACAGCCAAAGTTTGTCCATCAGCCAACTTACATGCTACAGTTGCTGCACACTGATTAGTGGATATGCCCCATCAATGCCCTGTACAATTTCTGATTTACACAGTGCTGTCGATGCATTACTGTTGAAGCATCATTGTTTAGCGTGATCATCATGGAGACTACGAAGCTCAATGTGTGCATGCATTCACTAATGTTTATGCCATGCAGAGTGGCCTTGTGAGGGTACCCCCAGTTCTGGAGGGAGATTGGTCACTGTGAGTCCAGAATCTGTGTCTGGCTGCTGTACTGAAATTTCTGACATATAACAATGTGTAAATGTTAATTTGGCCTTCTTTACTCTCATACCTGCAGCTCAAAGTACACCAACGTAAGGCTGTCTGGAGGGCCATAGCAGCAAAGGTGCGAGCCCTGGGGGTATCAAACAGACGACACACACACTGTCACAAGAGGTGGGACGACATCAGCCGGCTGGCTAAGCAAGTGGCAGAGATGACCTTGGGGATGGTACCACGCACAGGGCGTGTGGCACGGCGCACCATGACTCCGCTGATGGCATGCATACTGGCAGTGACCCATCCAGACCTGGATGCACGTCTGAAGGGGCTTCAGCAGCAAGACAGAGATGGTGAGTATCCGGGGAGGGAGAGTTTGTCTGGGAGTGTATGCATTTGTAGAGTGCCTGTGCCTGCGGTGACACATGTGATGTGCGTGTGCTGCCATGCTGTGATATGTGATGTGAGTGGCAACTGTGATGTGTGTCTGTATGAGGCATTGGCACACCATGGCCTTACTCTGCAGCTCCTGCCTGCAGTTTTCTGTCCTTGACATATATTTTGTTGTCCACATGGTCACTCTTCTTTGTGATGGTGGGTGGAGTCCCTATTATGCCGTACAGCTGTGTCCACTTAATGAGTGTGACACCATGTCTGTCTACTTTGCATGCACCTGCATGGTAGTGGCCCACACATCTGACAACAATGTGAACCCAGATTGGCACATGGTGATTGTAATGGCCTATTTGACAATGTGGCATGTGTAGACAATACAGGTGTGTGTATTCCCCTCTGGATCCCTTTAGGGTCTGTAAGTGGTGATGTTAGTTGTGGCTACATCATGTCCATGGGGCAGGTCAATGTGGGCTGGGGGAACACCATCCATGGGCAGGGTGTAGTGCTGTGTGTCAACGACATTGGTCCACTCCTGCCTGTTTGTCCGCATGACAGGCACTGTTGTGGTCTATATGGTGTGTAGCTGCACATTGATTTGAGGGTGTGGTGGTTACCATGTAGCTGTAGGCCTCTCATGTGCTGCATTGCTCTGATATCGTGTGACCAGACAATGACACTTATACAACCATGTTTCTGTCACTTATGCAGATTCGCAAGACACCACGGCGGAACATGATCCTGAAAGTGGTGGTGAGACCAGCACGACAGCGGCAGCAGAGCAGAGTGCGACGGAGCAAAGTGACACTGACCCCACCAGCGCTGATGAGGGTGACAGGAGTATGCATGAGGAATCTGTGGCTGAGACACGGAGTACCACTTCATCTGAGGGCAGGGGGGATGCGTCCCTGTTAGCAACCACAGGAGATGGGGAGTCTGCTGCTGCATCTGACTACCAACGGCCACTGCCCACCCTCCCATCCACTTCCTCTGGGGCTGGCCGTATCCGTGTCACTAAGAGGGGACGTGTGACATTCACACATGGCACCGCTGCACCTGCACCTGTCCCCCCTGCTGCCCTCAGTGCAGAGTGTGTAGAGCTCCTGCGGCAACTTTGCGTGGGCCAGACCTGCTCAATGCCTTCAGTGCACACGATAACAAATTAGGCCAGGTTCTGGCATTCATGGAGGGCATACACTCTGACGTGGGTGGCCTACATCGTACACTCCTGTCATTGTCAGGTACAGTGACGTCAGCCCTCCAACAAGCACATGCCCCCTTTGCAGCTCAGGTGCCTGTGACGTCCACCCAGTCAGTGGCCACATCAGATGACAGTGAGCACTTGGGACATACATCAAGTAAACGTTACAACACTAGGAGCACAGGTCAGACCCAAAGCAAACAATCCCGTCCACAGACTCCATCCCCAAAGAAGAGCAGGGACCCCCCAATATGCACAGACAAGCTGAAGTCACAGAAGAGCAAGGCCAGAAGAGCATTGTCTCAGACAACAGGCTCACATGCTGCAGAGCCATCACCAGCAATTGACTCTGCTATGCCCACAGAGGATGTGTGGGATGAAATGGCTACACCTGGGGAGAACACAGGGACAGACCCACCTACCACATCAACCCCAAAACAAAGTACATCGAGGCAGGTGGAGGGAAGCCCTGTTGTGACCAGCCCGGTCATTGTGGCAGTGGAGACCCCTGTCGTGACCAACCCAGTCATTGTGGCAAAGGAGGGCAGTGTAGTGGCCATCCCTGCCAAGAAGGGACAGGAGGGCACTGTAGACACCACCTCTGGGGTAAGTGGGAAGGTGGTCACTGTGGGGGGTACAACATCCAGAGAGGGTAAAGTGGTTCGGAGGCGTAGCCAGCCCAAGCGTACTGCAGGATCAAGCACTTCTCCAGAGGGAGTGCCAGTGTCTGCCCCTGATGTGGGACAGTTGGGGTGTGTGCCGGTGGTGTCAACGCCACTTCCCATCAACCCCATGACAGGGAAGCAAATTCATATTCCAAAGAAGTGGAAGGGCACCCCTCCTACCTCTCCCACCCACACTGTGTCAAGGGCGTGCATGACTCCACCTCCACGTGCCACAGTGCCACCTGGTCCGCACAGCCCTCCACCTTGCAGGCCCTCTGTTATAGCCACATCACATGTCCCTCTGTCACACCAGTCAAGTGGCCCTGCAGTCCCTGACACACAGCCAGGTCCCACTCCACATGACAGCCAGGAGTGAGTTGTTAACACCCTCAGACGCCTGTGGCACACATAGGTGTGCTACACTAGACCATTGTTAGCGACGTGGGTGTGTTCCTGGGCCTGTTGCTCTGAAGTGCTCTCCCCTGCCAAGGACTCTGAGCCTGTTGCTCTGAAGTGCTCTCCCCTGCCAAGGACTCTGGGCCTGTTGCTCTGAAGTGCTCTCCCCTGCCAAGGACTCTGGGCCTGTTGCTCTGATGTGCTCTCCCCTGCCCTGCCAAGGACTCTGGGCCTGTTGCTCTGATGTGCTCTCCCCTGCCCTGCCAAGGACTCTGGGCCTGTTGCTCTGATGTGCTCTCCCCTGCCAAGGACTCTGGGCCTGTTGCTCTGATGTGCTCTCCCCTGCCCTGCCAAGGACTCTGGGCCTGTTGCTCTGATGTGCTCTCCCCTGCCCTGCCAAGGACTCTGGGCCTGTTGCTCTGATGTACTCTCCCCTGCCAAGGACTCTGGGCCTGTTGCTCTGATGTGCTCTCCCCTGCCAAGGACTCTGGGCCTGTTGCTCTGATGTGCTCTCCCCTGCCAAGGACTCTGGGCCTGTTGCTCTGATGTGCTCTCCCCTGCCCTGCCAAGGACTCTGGGCCTGTTGCTCTGAAGTGCTGTACCCTGCCCTGCCAAGGACTCTGGGCCTGTTGCTCTGATGTGCTCTCCCCTGCCAAGGACTCTGGGCCTGTTGCTCTGATGTGCTCTCCCCTGCCAAGGACTCTGGGCCTGTTGCTCTGATGTGCTGTACCCTGCCCTGCCAAGGACTTTGCACTTCCCGATTGTGATTCACCAGTGCATAGTCTGTGCCATTAGTACATGATTTTGAGACTTGCTGGTGTCTACTAATGTTGTGTACCTACATCTGTGCAATATGTGAATAAATACAGTACATTATGGTGTTTTTTCTCTGTCTCCTTACTGAATAAAGTCATTTTCTTGTTTCATATGCTTGACTGAGTACCATGGTCTATTTTGTACATCACCATTGCAAGGCTCTATGTGGCCATATGATTTTTAGACAGGGGGACAGGGTCTTCAGTCCATTGTGGCCCTGCTGATGTTGTACTCTGTGATGGTTATTTGGCAGGCCATGCAGTTTTCGTATTGGTGATTTGCTATTGCTGCATACACTGTTCACAGGTCACCTTGGGGGACACTGGCAGCACAGGGTGTGCAGCTGTGCTGTGGTGTAGTCGATGTCTATGATGTGATGAGGTGTGTGTTTTCCTTTCTGTGTGCCCAGGCGTGTATGTGTATGTTCGTCTTGTGTTGGCCCTTAGTCCTGGTGGCATGGCTTACATGGCATGTGTGGTGTTGGGTGTGGCAGAGGTGTGCAGTGTGAAGGGTGTTAGTTTGTAGTGTATGTATGTGTGCCCCTGTATGGTGTGAGACACACATGTGTCAGCCAGGAGTTGTATGCCTGTTGTATGTTTTGTCTTGCCCTGTGTGGATGATTGTATGCAATTGTGTGGGCTGTGGGGAGTGCACTGGTGTTGTGTGTTCATTGTCAGCCAATCCTGCAGTGCCTGTGTCCCTGGTTGTGTGTCGCAGTGTGTGTGTATTGTGCTTGTTGTTACAGTGCTTGTTGATGTGCATGGGGGTGCACGGGATGGGCACCTGGCCTGTGACTAGTTAGGGTGGTGTGCAGTGTTGGTCAGGGTGGTGTGTCGCAGTGATGTTTGGGAACTGCCCATGCCTTGGTGTTGCCCTGCCTTCTGCATAGTGCGCATGTGTTAACCGCGGCGGTGACGTGTGCTCTACGCACTCTGCACTGAGGGCAGCAGGGGGGACAGGTGCAGGTGCTGCGGTGCCATGTGTGAATGTGACACGCCCCTTCTTAGTGACACGGATACGGCCAGCCCCAGAGGAAGTGGATGGGAGGGTGGGCAGTGGCCGTTGGTAGTCAGATGCAGCAGCAGAGTCCCCATCCCCTGTGGCTGCTAACAGGGACTCATCCCCCCTGCCATCAGATGAAGTGGTACTCTGTGTCTCAGCCACAGATTCCTCATGCATACTCCTGTCACCCTCATCAGCGCTGGTGTGGTCAGTGTCACTTTGCTCCGTCTCACCCTGCTCTGCTGCCGCTGTCGTGCTGGTCTCGCCGCCACTTTCAGGATCATGTTCCGCCGTGGTGTCTTCCGAATCTGCATTAGCGACAGAAACATGGTTGTATAAGTGTCATTGTCTGGTCACACGATATCAGAGCAATGCAGCACATGAGAGGCCTAGAGCTACATGGTAACCACCACACCCTCAAATCATTGTGCAGCTACACACCAGTTACACCACAACTGTGCCTGTCATGCGGACAAACAGGCAGGAGTGGACCAATGTCGATGACACACAGCACTACACCCTGCCCATGGATGGTGTTCCCCCAGCCCACATGGACCTGCCCCATGGGCATGATGTAGCCACAACTAACATCACCACTTACAGAGCCTAAAGGGATCCAGAGGGGAATACACACACCTGTTTTGTCTACACATGCCACATTGTCAAATAGGCCATTACAATCACCATGTGCCAATGTGGGTTCACATTGTTGTCAGATGTGTGGGCCACTACCATGCAGGTGCATGCAAAGTAGACTGACATGGTGTAACACTCATTAAGTAAACACAGCTGTACAGCATAATAGGGACTACACCCACCATCACAAAGGAGAGTGACCATGTGGACAACAAAATATATGTCAAGGACTGAAAACTGCAGCCAGGAGCTGCAGAGTAAGGCCATGGTGGGCCAATGCCTCATACAGACACACATCACAGTTGCCACTCACATCACATATCACAGCATGGCAGCACAGGCACATCACATGTGTCACCGCAGACACAGGCACTCTACACATGCATCCACTCCCAGACAAACTATCCCTCCCCGGATACTCACCATCTCTGTCTTGCTGCTGAAGCCCCTTCAGACGTGCATCCAGGTCTGGATAGGTCACTGCCAGTATGCGTGCCATCAGCGGAGTCATGGTGCGGCGTGCCACACGCCCTGTGCGTGGTACCATCCCCAAGTTCATCTCTGCCACTTGCTTAGCCAGCCGGCTGATGTCGTCCCACCTCTTGTGACAGTGTGTGTGTCGTCTGTTTGATACCCCCAGGGCTCGCACCTTTGCTGCTATGGCCCTCCAGACAGCCTTACGTTGGTGTACTTTGAGCTGCAGGTATGAGAGTAAAGAAGGACTAATGAACATTTACACATTGTCATATGTCAGCATCTATCAGTACAGCAGCCAGACACTGAATCTGGACGCACAGTGACCTCCCTCCCTCCAGAACTGGGGGTACCCTCACAAGGCCACTCTGCATGGCATAAACATTAGTGAATGCATGCACACATTGAGCTTCGTAGTCTCCATGATTATCACACTGAAGAATGATGATTGAACACAAATGCATCGACAGCACTGTGTAAATCAGAAATTGTACAGGGCATTGATGTGGCATATCCACTAATCAGTGTGCAGCAACTGTAGCATGTAAGTTGGCTGATGGACAAACTTTGGTAGGGCAGCCACTGAACCTACTCTGTGGGGCACACTGACTATGACTACAGGGGCACCCTGAAATTACATCACAAGCGGACACTGTCCAACCAGCTACAAGGCAAACAACCGTTGGTCATGTCTGCCCCAAAAAGTAGCACATCCCACTCACACATACAAGTATAGGCCTAGGGCAGAGTCATAATGCAAAACACAGACTCCCACCACCTGGAAACATCTTGTCTGTCAGTGTTTGTCTGCACCCCACATCCAAAATAACATACTGCAGCATCATGAATACACGTCTGACACCACCCTGCCCTACTGCTCCCTACATGGTGACTTACCACGACATTGGGGCCACCAAACAGCCGTGGGTACTGTGCCAGCACCTCGTTCACAAGGACATCCAGCTCCTCACTCGTGAATGGACTGGCACGGATCTTATCTGTTCTTGACATCCCTGTGGATAAGGCAGACCTGTGGCGGAAGTGAGTTGTGAGGTGTCCCAGGCAGCAGGCTCTGTGAGCAGCAGGAGAGTGTCTCAGGCAGCAGCAGGAGAGGGTCCCAGGCAGCAGCAGGAGAGGGTCCCAGGCAGCAGCAGGAGAGGGTCTCAGGCAGCAGCAGGAGAGGGTCCCAGGCAGCAGCAGGAGAGGGTCCCAGGCAGCAGCAGGAGAGGGTCCCAGGCAGCAGCAGGAGAGGGTCCCAGGCAGCAGCAGGAGAGGGTCCCAGGCAGCAGCAGGAGAGGGTCCCAGGCAGCAGGCTCTGTGAGCAGCAGTAGAGGGTCTCAGGCAGCAGCAGGAGAGGGTCCCAGGCAGCAGCAGGAGAGGGTCCCAGGCAGCAGCAGGAGAGGGTCCCAGGCAGCAGGCTCTGTGAGCAGTGGGAATGTGTGGCTCACTCCCACAGATTTATAGGCCCATGGGGTCGTTAGGAAGCTGATAAGGTGCTACAATTGGTTGTCTGGGTCAGCCTTATTCAAAAGCATCCAATGACCGCCTCCGCGGCGGCGGCGCGCCGCTTCCGCATTTTTCAAATCTGCATCATGCCACATTGAACACCCATGCCATTGGCTGTATGCAATGCACCACGGCGGTGACGCACCGCGGGTGTCCGGGGTGCGCTACCGCGATGGTGCATCATTCAAAAGCATCCAAAGCCCGCCTCCGCGGCGGCGGCGCGCCGCTTCCGCATTTTTCAAATCTGCATCATGCCACATTGAACACCCATGCCATTGGCTGTATGCAATGCACCACGGCGGTGACGCACCGCGGGTGTCCGGGGTGCGCTACCGCGATGGTGCATCATTTAAAAGCATCCAAAGCCCGCCTCCGCGGCGGCGGTGCGCCGCTTCCGCATTTTTCAAATCTGCATCATGCCACATTGAACACCCATGCCATTGGCTGTATGCAATGCTCCATGGCGGTGACGCTCCGCTGGGGACCGGCGGTAGGTACCGCGACTGATGCGGCGGAGCCCAGCCAGCGGCATGGACACTAGTCCATGTGCCAATGGCTACCTTGGCTGGGTAGATGGTGGTGCTGGGGTCACACCGCTGGGGACCGGCGGTAGGTACCGCGACTGATGCGGCGGAGCCTAGCCAGCGGCATGGACACCAGTCCATGTGCCAATGGCTACCTTGGCTGGGTAGATGGTGGTGCTGGGGTCACACCGCTGGGGACCGGCGGTAGGTACCGCGACTGATGCGGCGGAGCCCAGCCAGCGGCATGGACACCAGTCCATGTGCCAATGGCTACCTTGGCTGGGTAGATGGTGGTGCTGGGGTCACACCGCTGGGGACCGGCGGTAGGTACCGCGACTGATGCGGCGGAGCCTAGCCAGCGGCATGGACACCAGTCCATGTGCCAATGGCTACCTTGGCTGGGTAGATGGTGGTGCTGGGGTCACACCGCTGGGGACCGGTGGTAGGTACCGCGACTGATGCGGCGGAGCCCAGCCAGCGGCATGGACACCAGTCCATGTGCCAATGGCTACCTTGGCTGGGTAGATGGTGGTGCTGGGGTCACACCGCTGGGGACCGGCGGTAGGTACCGCGACTGATGCGGCGGAGCCTAGCCAGCGGCATGGACACCAGTCCATGTGCCAATGGCTACCTTGGCTGGGTAGATGGTGGTGCTGGGGTCACACCGCTGGGGACCGGTGGTAGGTACCGCGACTGATGCGGCGGAGCCCAGCCAGCGGCATGGACACCAGTCCATGTGCCAATGGCTACCTTGGCTGGGTAGATGGTGGTGCTGGGGTCACACCGCTGGGGACCGGCGGTAGGTACCGCGACTGATGCGGCGGAGCCTAGCCAGCGGCATGGACACCAGTCCATGTGCCAATGGCTACCTTGGCTGGGTAGATGGTGGTGCTGGGGTCACACCGCTGGGGACCGGCGGTAGGTACCGCGACTGATGCGGCGGAGCCCAGCCAGCGGCATGGACACCAGTCCATGTGCCAATGGCTACCTTGGCTGGGTAGATGGTGGTGCTGGGGTCACACCGCTGGGGACCGGCGGTAGGTACCGCGACTGATGCGGCGGAGCCTAGCCAGCGGCATGGACACCAGTCCATGTGCCAATGGCTACCTTGGCTGGGTAGATGGTGGTGCTGGGGTCACACCGCTGGGGACCGGCGGTAGGTACCGCGACTGATGCGGCGGAGCCCAGCCAGCGGCATGGACACCAGTCCATGTGCCAATGGCTACCTTGGCTGGGTAGATGGTGGTGCTGGGGTCACACCGCTGGGGACCGGTGGTAGGTACCGCGACTGATGCGGCGGAGCCCAGCCAGCGGCATGGACACCAGTCCATGTGCCAATGGCTACCTTGGCTGGGTAGATGGTGGTGCTGGGGTCACACCGCTGGGGACCGGCGGTAGGTACCGCGACTGATGCGGCGGAGCCTAGCCAGCGGCATGGACACCAGTCCATGTGCCAATGGCTACCTTGGCTGGGTAGATGGTGGTGCTGGGGTCACACCGCTGGGGACCGGTGGTAGGTACCGCGACTGATGCGGCGGAGCCCAGCCAGCGGCATGGACACCAGTCCATGTGCCAATGGCTACCTTGGCTGGGTAGATGGTGGTGCTGGGGTCACACCGCTGGGGACCGGCGGTAGGTACCGTGACTGATGCGGCGGAGCCTAGCCAGCGGCATGGACACCAGTCCATGTGCCAATGGCTACCTTGGCTGGGTAGATGGTGGTGCTGGGGTCACACCGCCGGGGACTGGCGCTAGGTTATGGCATTTTCGTACACATTGCTGTGTATGTCAATCATGGACAATGTATAAGTGCCATGCAGCTACATGGTGTAGGGCACATCATTGTACACACGATGTCACAGAGCCATTGCATCCACAGGAGGACGCACGTTCAGTCTGAGCCACTTTAGCATGTGTTTGTGCCATTTTAGTAAGGCTTTTGATGGGTGATGATTGCCAGACGTCATGCTCTACATAGATGTAGTGAGGTTTAATGTGTTGTTGGTCAGTGCAGACCTTGACCGGGCTGGGGGCACTGCATTGTATCGTACCTGACTTGTGCATTCAGAACTGATCATGCACACAACCAGAAGTGTCCCTGCTATTGTGATCATTGTGTTGATGAATGCTTCCACAATGTACATGATGCATTGAGGTCTGGCAGGTACGGCAGATGGGTATGACAGACATGTTAAGTCACATTAGATTTGTGGCTCTTGTAGCTCCATGTCTGCGCATGTCACTAGTTCAATCATTGTATCCACATTATTGTCACTTGGGTATTGTCACTGGAGAGGCCTGCCCTCTGTGTGTAGCTATTGGGCAGCCATGTAACCAGATGTGCCATGCATCTTTCTGGCCATTGTTTTTTACCCATTACATCATTGATGCTTTGTGCTATGGCCATCTCATGATGCTTGTCATTGACCTATTGTTTTTAATCCTAAACTAGGAGGAGGCCAAATCTCCTACGTCAGGTGATTGTGCTTGAGGACATGGAGAATGAGGCAATCATCAGGAAATTCCGGTTGGACAGACCGACATTGAAGATCTTGTGTGATCTATTGGAGCCCCACCTGCAGCCTCGCCGTCACTATCCTACGGCATTCACACCCGCCCACAAGGTAATGGCAGCACTACACTTCTTTGCGACTGGTTCCTTCCAGGAGACCGTGGCTAACGCTGGGGGAATGTCGCAGCCCATGTTCAGCATGGTGCTGAGGGATGTACTCGAGGCCATGATGATCTATCGGAATCGCTACATCCATTTCCCCCGGGGACGTGAATTGGCTGCCGTTAAGGGGGACTTCTATCCACTTGGGCACATCCCACATGTAGTCGGTGCGATCGATTGCACCCATGTGGCTCTGGTGGCACCGCAGGCGACGGAGCACATTTATCGAAACCGGAAACACTACCACTCCATGAATGTGCAGGTGGTGTGCCTTGCAGACATGACAATTTCACATGTGTGTGCTAAGTATCCCGGTTCGGCACATGACTCTTTCATCATGAGGAACAGCATGGTGCCACGGATGATGGAGAATCTGCATCCCGAACGTGCCTGGATTGTGGGTGAGTTACACAACTGCTATCACGTGCTGTGTGTCACTGCCTTTACTGTGGCCGTACAACATTGCAATGTGTGTTTTTTATTCACAGGGGACTCTGCTTATCCCAGTAGGCCATGGCTGTTGAGCCCACTCCGTAATCCCCAGACACCTGCAGAGATCCGCTACAATGAGGCCCATGGCAGGACACGACGGGTAATTGAACGTACTTTTGGGCTGCTGAAGGCAAGGTTCCGGTGCCTTGACAGGACTGGAGGCGCACTTGCATACTCGCCTGGGAAGGTGTGCAAGATCGTTGTGGCATGCTGTATGCTACACAACCTGGCCATCCACAAGGGGGTCCCCCTGCTCCTGGACGATGGTGAGGAACCAAGGCCACAACCTGCTCAGGGACCTGAATCCAGTGATGAGGAGAGTGGAGAGGAGGAAGGAGTTGACCAACGGCAGCAGCTAATCCAACGCTACTTCACTTGAAGGTGTGTGACAAGTTACAACGTCTACATAGTCTAGTGTGTTAGCTTATGTTGTGAATGGTTATGCGCAGATGTTCCCAATAGCCACATGTTCTGTCCCCTATGTATGGTATTGTTGGAATGGACGTTACGTCCGGAGATGTATTATGGACGGCATTAAAGCATTTCAGATAGACACTGTGTAGGGTACCTGTGATAATTAGGATATTTGTGGATCAGTGATCTGTGTGTGTTGCCACGATGAGACCAGTGACTGTAGTTCTGTTGTGTCTCCCTAGGTGCTCCAGCGTGTTCCTGCCCTGCATACTGTACATCATGTTTACATATCATGGACATTATCATCATTGTAAATAATGCACTAAAGAATTCACTACACAAAATCTGGATTGTAAGGTATTTTATTTACGGGGTGGACATGTGAATTGTGCGTGAATATTTACAGGAAGGTGGGGAATGAGCAGTGAGTTGACAGTCATGATCGCTGAGATGCAAGAGTAGACACCACATGAATGTGGTGACCCAGTCCAACAGACAGGTGCCATTGCCAAGGCAATGTGGGGAAAGATAGTCCAAAAGAGTCAATGCAGTTGGGGAGAGGGTTGTCTTCAAGGCTGGCTCCGTGACTGGCGTGTGGCAGGTGCTTGGCTTCCAGAGACTCCCAGGCTCTTCTTCGGACGCCCCCTAGATCTTTTTGGCGGTGGGGGGCCTGCTGAATGGCCAGCGGCGTCAGAGGACTCGCCCCTCTCTGTTGGCGCAGGGGAGGATGGTGGACTGTCATCCTGCTGCACAACAGGAGGGGACGGCGGTGATGGTTGGGACACAGGCCTGTCCCTCTGCAACGCCACTTGCTGGCCCATGAGGTCCACCATCTGTCCCAGGCGGTTATCGATGGACCTCATCAGCAGGATGAGCTCCCTGAAAAATTCATCCGACCGGCCACTTTGTCCCTGGACCTCTTGGTAGGCATCCACAACTCTGGTGAAGTGGTCCAGGGATGGTGTCCACTCCTCCCGAGGTCTGGTGTTGGCCCTGCCCCTCCCACCTGCTCTGCTGCCACGGACCTCTTCCCTCGCCACTGGTGCGCCACGCACTGGCTCCCTGCCCTCCACAGTTGTTGGTGTGGGCTGGTCATCCCTAGGGACAGGGAGGGTGCTGCAGGTGGTACTGGTGGTAGTGGTGGTGTTGGTGGCAGTGGCTGCGGTGGTGGTTGCGGTGGAGGCAGAGGCCGTGACAGCAGGGGTCTGCTGCGTTGTCGTTGCAGCAGAGGTGGTGGTGGGGAGGATGGGGGCCTGGGACCTCTGGGTGTGTGGAACACCGGATGGGCCGGCCTGGAGCTCATCGTCCAAACTGTCCTGGGAGTCTGCATCTGTGAGTCCATGTGCCGGAGGTGGAGACTGGCTCTGCAGGTCGTTGGTGTTGTCCCCAGCAGTGAGTTCTTCATCACCTGTGGAGTAGATTGGGAGTGGTCAGTGTTTGTGTCATCTGTGTATCATCAGCTGTCTGTACACTAGTGCATTGTGCTGTCATCAGTTGTACAAATCATGGCAACATCGTGTTACATTACATAGTGGATAGTTAGATCATGGTGTCCTAAAGGTTGATTGTCTATGCATTTTGTACAATAGTAAATAGATTAATACACACACACTTCATGAAGATAAACGGTAGTTACATACCTGTAAGGTGAGCGTGCAGGGTATAATGGCTGACACTTGCTCCTGGGTGGGGGAGGCCTCCATGCTGCTGGGCTGTGGGACAGGGGGGCATGCTGGGAGTAGCGAGACAGGCCTCCCTCCCACACCCCCACAAACAGGCTCCAAGTGAAGATGGCTACCTACCTGTAAGTTTGTTTGTTAAACAGTGCAATGGCTGATACTTGCTCCTGGGTGGGGGAGGCCTCCATGCTGCTGGGCTGTGGGACAGGGGGGCATGCTGGGAGTAGTGAGACAGGCCTCCCTCCTACACCCCCACAAACAGGCTCCAAGTGAAGATGGCTACCTACCTGTAAGTTTGTTTGTTAAACAGTGCAATGGCTGACACTTGCTCCTGGGTGGGGGAGGCCTCCATGCTGCTGGGCTGTGGGACAGGGGGGCATGCTGGGAGTAGTGAGACAGGCCTCCCTCCCACACCCCCACAAACAGGCTCCAAGTGAAGATGGCTACCTACCTGTAAGTTTGTTTGTTAAACAGTGCAATGGCTGACACTTGCTCCTGGGTGGGGGAGGCCTCCATGCTGCTGGGCTGTGGGCCAGGGGGCATGCTGGGAGTAGTGGTACAGGCCTCCCACCCACAAACAGGCTCCAAGTGAAGATG
The DNA here is from genome assembly GCF_964261635.1 of Lissotriton helveticus. Lineage (NCBI taxonomy): Eukaryota > Metazoa > Chordata > Amphibia > Caudata > Salamandridae > Lissotriton > Lissotriton helveticus. The sequence goes on from NC_136068.1 coordinate 949,018,443, forward strand.
GCTACCTACCTGTAAGTTTGTTTGTTAAACAGTGCAATGGCTGACACTTGCTCCTGGGTGGGGGAGGCCTCCATGCTGCTGGGCTGTGGGACAGGGGGGCATGCTGGGAGTAGTGAGACAGGCCTCCCTCCCACACCCCCACAAACAGGCTCCAAGTGAAGATGGCTACCTACCTGTAAGTTTGTTTGTTAAACAGTGCAATGGCTGACACTTGCTCCTGGGTGGGGGAGGCCTCCATGCTGCTGGGCTGTGGGCCAGGGGGCATGCTGGGAGTAGTGGTACAGGCCTCCCACCCACAAACAGGCTCCAAGTGAAGATGGCTACCTACCTGTAAGTTTGTTTGTTAAACAGTGCAATGGCTGACACTTGCTCCTGGGTGGGGGAGGCCTCCATGCTGCTGGGCTGTGGGCCAGGGGGCATGCTGGGAGTAGTGGTACAGGCCTCCCACCCACAAACAGGCTCCAAGTGAAGATGGCTACCTACCTGTAAGTTTGTTTGTTAAACAGTGCAATGGCTGACACTTGCTCCTGGGTGGGGGAGGCCTCCATGCTGCTGGGCTGTGGGACAGGGGCTATGGTGGGAATTGTTGTACTGACATTCCAGCCCCATACAGGCATCCTCAGCAGAATGGCTGGCTACATGTTGGTTAGGGATGGACAGTGTATTGGTGGTTGGGTATTGCAAGGAGGTAAAAGTCAATGTGGTCTTAAACATTTGTCTGTACTTACCAGCCTCCGCTCCCCCGGCTACTCCTGTGTAACTCTCAGGTAGCAGGATAGCAAGCACCTTCTCCTCCCATGGTGAAAATGTCTTCAGTGGGATGGGAGGGCCACTGCCAGTCACGTTTGCCAGATTCCAGTTCTTGCTCCTCTTCTCCTTGACAACCCTCTTGAGATCATGCCACCGCTTCATGATCTCCTTCTTGGATCTTGGGGTGGCCCCAACTGCATTCACCCTTTGGACAATCCTTTCCCACATTTGTGTCCTGGTGGCTAATGGTGTCTGTTGGACTAGGTTCCCAAATAGTTGTGGTTCTACTCTCACTATCTCGTTGACCATGACTGTCAACTCACTCTCTGTGAATTTTGGCATTTTTTGTGATGTCATGGTGTGGGGGTGTTGAGGTGTTTGTGGGTGCAGGGGTGTGTGGGTGCAGGGGTGTGGTGATGAGGTGTGTTCTGTGCTGGGGGTTTGATTGTGATGGTGTGATAGTGGTGTTGATGGTGCTGGTGGGTGGGTGGGTGTTGTGTGCGATTTTGCCTCTCCTCTCAGATGTGGTGTGTGGCCTTCTGTTCTGGAAAGATGCAAAGGATTGTGGTGAGTGGAGGGTGTGGCTTTGTACTCAGCTGTGTGGGTGTGTCCAATTGGATAGTGGTTGTCAGGTGTGTTGTGGGTGTGGTTATGTAGTATTGTGTATTTATTTGCCATTTCTGTATCTGTGTGTGTGTGTTGTATGTATTTGTGGCTGGGCTACTTTGTTTATGCAGTATTTGGCATTGCTGCGGTGCTTTGACATCGACCGCCATGGATTTCATGTTCGTCCGCTGCGGTGACTTTGCTGGTGCTTGTCCGCCATTTATCCCATGCAATCCTGCCTTCGACCGCGGCGGTCGGTGCCTGCGATTCCGCCCGCGCCACCCTCGGGGATATCGTAATTTCCTGTGCGGTGTCTCCGCTTTCACTGTGGGCGGTTTTGTATTTTCAGCTGCTTTTCCGACCGCCGCGGTCGGAGTTTTGTCATCACCGCACATGTCGGGCGGTTTCATATTCACCGCTACCGCCGCGGTCGGTCTCCAGTGGCGGTCGATCCTAATTTGTCTGCCGGTTGCACCGCCTCCATGGCGGGCGGTTGTTTCCCGCATCCATGGCGGGCGGGGTGGTTTTCCGCCCGCTATCCTAATGGGGCCCAATGTGTACGCTAGAAAAAGACTCCACACCGTATGAAAAAAACACTGTACTCAAAATGACACACCCATTGGATATGTACTTTCCAGGTATATGCAATTGTCAAGCTCTTCCACTAGCAGCAGAACCTCATGAACATATATCGACTAGTTAATGTTAATGTTAAAAGGTTTTATAAAGTGCACGGTTGCCCAGAGGTTTACTAGCTCCCATTAAATGTGCAGGGTATGGATGAAAGAAAAAAAAGGGGGCTTAGATTTTAAAAAGCCACGTTTTCAGCTCTTTCCTTAAACTGAGCAAGTCGGGGGCAGAGTGTATGAAGTAAGGCAGCTCATTCCAAACCTTGGCTATGCTAATGATAAGACTTCTTCCACTCCAGTTAGATGTCTTGAATTTGGGGATGACTAGGGTTTTAGACCCAAGGAACAAAATATTCTGTTTGATATATGCCAGGTGAACATTTGTCTAAGGTGAGCGGGACCAGTATTGTGTACTGCCTTGAAGGCAGTGCACAGAGTCTTGAATTTGATTCTGTTCCTAACAGGTAGCTAAAGAAGTTTTTGGATTGCCGTTCTGACTGAGCTAAAGTTAGGCATGCTGGACAGAAGTCTAGCAGCGGTGTTTTGAACCACTTGCAACTTGTTGCGATGTTGCTGCTGCATGTTAAGAAATTGTCCATTACAGTAATCCAGCCTTGGCATGGCAGGAGAGGTCACAATAGTGTTTTAAAACTTAAATGGGATAAAGTGCAGAATCTTTTTAATCATTCTCAAAATGTTAAAGGTGGAGGACGTGACTTATTCAACATGGTCATGGAAGGTGAGTTTGATATCTATTTAGACGCCCTGGTTATTGGCTTTCCTGACAGAGGTAGGCAGCGAACCTAATTCCTCCAGCCACCAAGAGGGAGACCAGAAGGAGGTGTTGTTGCCAAAGAGAATGACCTCCGTTTTATTAGAGTTCAATTTTAGGCAATTGTTACTCATCCATTTGCTGATGGTCCGCATGCAGTCATGGAAGTTGCTGCCAGTGTTGATGTCCTGGTTTAATGGAGACACAACAATTTGGGTGTCATTGGCATATGAGGTCAGAGAAAACCAGCAAGATCTCATTAAGGAAGCCATGCTGGCACATAAACATTAAACAGGGTTAGGTTAAGTGAAGAGCGCTGTGGGACCCCACATTGTAGTGTAAAAAGGCTCGGAAACAAAGGAGTCCAGAGCCACAAACTGTTTCCTATCTGAAAGGAAGGAGCAAAGGGGAATCAAACCTATCACCTGCACTCCAATCCTGGCTAGAAGGTCTGACAGGAGGTCATGGTGGACCATGTTGAATGCTGCAGAGCCTTCTAATAATATCATGCGGCCTTGCCTCCGGAATCTAAAGTCTCTCCGATTTCTTCTGTAGATTTAACCATGGCAGACTCAGTGCTGTGGCCTCCTCTGAAGCCATATTGAGTGGAGTCTAACAGATGATATTCCTGAATAAAAAGGTATAGTTGGGAGTTGATGGCTTTTTCCACCAATTTAGCCGGCAGAGGGAGTCAGTAGATGGGCTGAAAGTTATTTGGATCGCTGGGGTTGAGACTGGGCTTTTTAAGTAGAAGCATATAGAAGCAAATTTCAAAGCTTTGAGAAAGCACCCAGTTTTGAACATGCTATTAAACAGAGTAGTGGGATTGTTGGGCATACGTTTGGGAACCATTTTTATTGTGGATACTGGACTAGATCTAGTGGAGAACCTGACTTGGCATAGAGAATGAGGTTGAAAACTTGATTGGATGAAAGCGAAGTGAATTCAGAGAAGGTAGGCTGAGGGTGTATAGAGATCAGGCAGGATCATTTAATGCTTGACAATTGACTTCAGCCAAAGTCATCTCAAGACAAGAGACATTGAAATAGATATGTTCTACTTTCTTCAGAAAGAATTTTTCAATACTATCACACAGTGATTGATTGTTGAAGATCTTGGTCATGTGGGTGAGGTAAGTTCCACTCGCAACACCAGTGAGGATTTGCCATTACCAAATTGATGATATCAAACACTATACCATCACTTTTCTGCACAAGAGATATACAGTGAAATGGCCTTTCCACAGATCCCTCATGTTAATCCAATGCGAGAAACAGGCCCTACCATACTGAACACACCATCCGTTGCTATTCACTATGGCGGCATGTAGCTAACACTAGCACAGGCCCTACTTTTTCCTGAACCCCACCCCACCCTTAGGGAGTACTGCAGTGTACTGTACTGTACTGTATTGCGACTTATATAGCGCACGTATCACCCGAAGGTATCAAGGCGCTTGCTTAGGGAACCCGTCCTGGTATTCCCCTGTGAGATACCCCGGCAGGGTATCCACAAGGTGAAAGCCAGGCATCCCGCCGCGAGGGGCCGTAGTGGAGATTAAGCAAGTTATGCAGAACCCTGGCAAGTGGCAAGCCGAGGAACAGTAACCTGCACACACATGGCAAACCAGTACGTGGGTGGCACAACCAATGCTGCAGGCCCACAGAAGACCATTTGAGTTACGTGTGCTAGATGGATCACTGACATAACCTCGACAGACCGAATATCGACTGGACAAAATATCGATGACAAATTATCGACTACAAAATTATCGATTGCCTATACTTAAACAACAAACCACAAAAATATCGAAACCACAATATCGACTACAAAAAACAACGACTACAACAATATCGACTAACAACATTATCAATTTCAAAAACATCGATTATCACATATTTAAATAAAAAACAGTCAAAATATCGAATACAAAAATATAGATAGCAAATTTATCGTTTTTTTTAAATATTGACATTACTACATCCTTGAATAAATCACTTTATTATCTTAAAATTTAGTCATACTAATCATAATTATTCATATATTGTTTATATAAATCGATAAAATATATTATATAATTTCCTAACATTTATAACACAAAATAAATACAAACATACATTTTATAATACATAAACAATATTTCGAACAACTAAACATTTCTTACTGCAAATTATATATATTCCTCCACTTTACAAATATAACGATAACATTACCTATACTAAATAAGGCCTTACACTTTAAAAAAACGTTAATTGGCGTCACCCATATAAGGAAAGCAATTAGTATAACAGGTAAAAAAATTCAAATCCACAAATAAAAACAGACTATCAATTTAAACAACCAATCCTATTTCTGAAACAATTAGACTAATACTATATAAACAAGATTACAGCAAACTAAAAATGCAGCCTACATCTCCTAACTAAAGGAAGACAAAACTCTGCAGGATTTCTGAAAGAAAACTGATTGACTTCAACATAAAGACAGCTACACCTATCTAAAGTAAGTACTACTACATTATTAGCCATCGAAAATGTAACTCTCAAACCTCACACCTATATTTATAAGCCAAATATTTAAAAAAAATTGTTTTGCTTTTTACTACTTATCCTACAGACAAAAAGAAAATACAGAAGACCTACACAACACCTGGACATCAAAAGTTAAATATAAATAAGTAAGTATATAATTGAAATGTAAATTCGACATTTAATAGATAGGTAACTAAATAGAAACTAGCTAAAAACCTCTATCAAAATATCATAAATAGTAATAAAATATTTGTACACATTTTCTCAACTTCCACAGGTACAAAAAGATATACACAGAAAATAACAGTTTGAAGAACATCAACACCTAAAAAGATCTACTTGAAATCATCACAAGAATTACAGGTACATTAAAAATGTATTAAACTGTATTATTAGAATACAACATTATTTTTACAAAAAATGTAATGACATTCTCTTTTAATTACCTCCTAGCACTACAATACAATCATGACTGAAGGAGCTAAATTCATTTATTCACAAAAAGGGAAAATGCTTCTTTGTTACATGGGATATGTCTACACTCAAGAGAAACAAAAAGATTTGAAAGTGTTTTGGAAGTGAACGAAACATTATGCCAACAAATGTTATGGTAGAGCTATAACTCAGGAAACTACTGTTACTTATACTAAGGAACATAATCACCCACCCAATGTAACAGAAATAGAGATTAGACAAATGCTAGATTCCCTTAAAGAAGCTAGTACTAGAACTGATCAACCAACAACTGCAATTCTGAAACACCATTTAAGTGTACTTCCCCAACATGCTTCTAGCCAATTACCATCTATCGAATCCCTTAAAAGAACTGTAGCTAGACAAAAAAGAGCAACATGCACTACTCCTCCCACACCAAAAACTTTTGAAGAAGTGCTAATTCCCCCTGAACTCTCTGTAACTCACAATAAAGAACATTTTATACTCTATGACAACAAATCTAAAGATAAAAGAATTATACTGTTTGCCACAGCAAACAACATGACTAAACTTACCCAATGCCAAACTTGGATGATGGACGGTACTTTTTCTGTATGCCCCAAACCTTTTTATCAATTATACACCATCCATGGTCATTTCCAAAATGCAAATATTCCATTCCTTTATGCCCTTCTACCAAACAAACAGCAAGCTACATATCAAGAAATACTAACTGAAGTCATTCAACATACTAACAACTATTTTCCACAAAAAATTATCATTGACTTTGAAAAAGCAATGATAAACAGCATCCTTAAAACATACACTCACACAGCAATACAAGGTTGCTATTACCATTTTAATCAATGTATCTGGCGACATCTACAAAAATCTACCTTGAGTATCCAATACGCCACTGATAGCACATTTGCTTATCAAATTATTAATAGACAGCCCCTACTATAAAAGAAATGAAGAAAGACTAAGCCCTATGCTTGACTACTTCGAAGACACATGGGTAGGAAGGCTACACAGATCAGGCCATAGAAGACAACCCAAATACCAAATAGCATGGTGGAATGTCTACCTTAGCACACTAAATAAGGAAGCAAAAACAAACAATGCAGTTGAAGGATGGCACAATGCCTTCCAAGCAACTACAGGCCGAGGAACGCCTACCCTTCACAAATTAATACAATCCTTACAAAAAGAACAGAGTTACCAGGAGCTCCGAATGGAGCAATCAGTAACTTTGATCGGACCTAAACTCACCAAAGAAACTAAAAAAATGTATAACACACTCCAAAGTCAAGTTACCCTCTATCCAACTAGCAAAGGACTAGAATATCTATCAATGATTGCAAAAACTATTCTTTAAAACATTACATAACTATACATGTTAAATTAAGCATTTTCTTTCCTAAATTCCTTGATTTTAACATGTAACAATTTGCAATTAAATTATCAAATACATAATATTAACATATATAAAATGTATTTAGATAATGTATTTACAAAATGTTACATACAACGTAAGTAAAGCAAAAATTAAAACAGTTTCCCCACCCACAAGAATTTTGGTAAATACTTACAGTTCTGTTGCAGCTTCAAACGTAATCCAATTCCAAGCAATCCATACGACACCATTGCAAAAACCCATACAATCCATGGAAGCCCAAAAAAAAAGCAAAAATACAAGCAGATCCATAGCGACTCCTTTCCAATGTAATAGACACGATATACGATAGAAAACCCGAAAATAGTAATGTTGAAAAAAAAAACGCTCCTGGAAAACTTGAAATCCAAAATAATTGTGTGCAAAAATAAGAGTATATAATACTCGTCACACAACTCTGATCGAAAAAGAAGAAACTCCTCAAAAACAGTAAAACGCGACGATAACCTGCAAAAAATAAAATACATACCCACCCACACAAAAACACCCATACATATATAAAAACACATATTTATACACCAAACATATTATCTTTGTAACATTTCAACATATTACCTCACCTCACACACCTACAACTAAAACGCGGTAAAAATCTAATATCGTACACTCTACCTAACACCTAACACACAATCTTCTCTTAATAACCCTATCTACATAAACCTAAACACACCACACATTCACTAACAATAACTTCATTAACTTGTAAAATACAATTAAAACAAACTTACCCTCTCTAACGCGAAGCAGCATCCAACCGCGATCTGTTGAAGCACCAAATACGCCTAAGTAACATTACGCGGTTAAAAAGTAGTCCCTGTATACAGCAAAATCCTCTTTAATTTCTATATTCCAACACTTAAAAAAATACACTGAGTATTATATTAAGTGTAAATAATTATTTAAATTGTAGAAAATTATTTCCTAAATATTCATTACTTTCAAATAATTATTCAACTGTTATGTGATACTTTAAATAATATTTGATGATTTAAATATACATTTTAAAAATAATGTATATGTTAAACAAATTTACATCTATAACTTTGTTACAAATAATGTGTTTATAAAAATAGCAAATATTTGTTTAAACATTATATATGTATATAAAAATGTATTTTTGTGTGTATCTATGTAAAAATTAATATTATAAATATGTTCAATATTCATAATATTAATTAAAAAAAATATATGAATACTTTGTAAGAAACAAAAATGTTACTGTTACAAAAGAAATGTACATATTTATCTATGACAATATATTCAATGTCTATGTGAATAAAATAATTGTTATTAAATGAAAAGTACATATTACCATTTTTTTCTTTAACTATTAAAATTACAATATATGTTAATAAACATAAAATTTTGTTAATCTAATTTGTGTTAAAAACATATATATGCACTTCATATATTGTTTTGGATAATAAAAACTGTTTAATAAAAACTTTCAATTGAAATTAAAAATAAATCTCTACTTACAATTTATTTTTATATGTTAATAAACTGTTTTTCATTTATTACATTAAACCCTGTGTATGTTTCCTTCTTTATTATTGTATATAAATATTAATTACATATAAAATATTCTATATAAAATGCATGTAAAATTGTAATAATTAAAAAAAATTATTAATCTTTTAAGTACTACAATAACAATAATTATAATTATAAAAAAATTCTATCTAATGTTAAACCTTTATTATAGTATCCTACCAATAATAATTATTTATATAAAAAATGTCTTCTTATTTCCACAGCACAAATTATAAACTCACAAAACCATACTACACATTAAAACCATACAAATTACAATTCCCATTTCACCAATTGTAAACTCATGGAAGGTGCTGGACACTGAACCCATACTAATTACTATTCCCACTCCAGTGGGTGCAACAGTAGGGAAAGTAAATACTTCATATATTATTAAATAAATAAAAAAATAATATAAATGTAATTCTTTTAACAAATGATTAACTATTAAATTTAACATAATAAATAATATATTAAAATTACTAATTAACTATCATTATTTCTATAACTTACCTAATAATACTAAATTACAACTAATTACCAATAATTTATTTGTTAATTATAAATTAATTTACAATTTTTTTCTATTAAATACAATGAAATAAAATATGTATGACATTTGAACACATACTTTTACAACGCATACCTTTACAACAAAACTTTAACAACGCAAATACCATTACACCACATTTATTTACAACGAATGTTTTTACAAAGCAAAGACCTTTACAACGCATAGCATTACAACATAAGTATTTATAATTATATAATATTGTATTTAATGTAAATTAATAGAAAATAATTTAATTAAATGTATTTAAATTAAATTAAATTAATGAAAATGTAAATGTACCTTATTTGTACCCTGTACCCCTGTACCCCTCTACCCTAAAACCCCAAACTGACCCTGAACCCTAAAAACACCCCTTTACCCACAAACTGAAAACTGACCCTGAACTCTAAAAATACCCCTTTACCCACAAACTAAAAACTGACCCTGAACCCTAAAAATACCCCTTTACCCAAAAACTGAAAACTGACCCTGAACCCTTAAAAAAACCCTTTACCCAAAAACTGAAAACTGACCCTGAACCCTAAAAATACCCCTTTACCCACAAACTAAAAACTGACCCTGAACCCTAAAAATACCCCTTTACCCAAAAACTGAAAACTGACCCTGAACCCTTAAAAAAACCCTTTACCCAAAAACTGAAAACTGACCCTGAACCCTAAAAATACCCCTTTACCCACAAACTGAAAACTGACCCAGAACCCTAAAAAAACACCTTTACCCAAAAACTGAAAACTGACCCTGAACCCTAAAAATACCCCTTTACCGACAAACTGAAAACTGACCCAGAACCCTAAAAATACCCCTTTACCGACAAACTGAAAACTGACCCAGACCCCTAAAAATACCCCTTAGCCCACAAACTGAAAACTGACCCTGAACCCTGAAAATACCCCTTTACCCAAAAACTTAAAACTGACCCTGAACCCAAAAAATACCCCTTTACCCACAAACTGAAAACTGACCCAGAACCCTAAAAATACCCCTTTACCCAAAAACTGAAAACTGACCCTGAACCCAAAAAATACCCCTTTACCCACAAACTGAAAACTGACCCAGAACCCTAAAAATACCCCTTTACCCAAAAACTGAAAACTGACCCAGAACCCTAAAAATACCCTTTTACCCAAAAACTGAAAACTGACCCTGCACACTAAATATACCCCTTAATCCACAAACAGAAAACTGACCCTGAACCCTAAAACTACCCCTTTACCCAAATACTGAAAACTGACCTAGAACACTAAAAATACCCCTTTACCCAAAAACTGAAAACTGACCCTGAACCCTAAAAATACCCCTTTACCCAAAAACTGAAAACTGACCCTGAACCCTAAAAATACCCCTTTACCCAAAAACTGAAAACTGACCCTGAACCCTAAAAATGCTCCATTATCCAAATACTGAAAACTGACCCTGAACCCTACAAATACCCCTTTACCCAACAATCAAAACCTATAACATTTTAAATATAATTGTATACTTACCAACACTTACGTTGTAATGGTATGCGTTGTAAAAATACCTGCATAGTATAAACTTTTTATCTACATACATGCGTTGCTATGGTTTTTACATAGTAAAATTTTCATTGTAAAGGTAGTGCTTTTTAAACGCTGTGTGCAAAACGTTATATACCTTAAGTAACTATTATTATTTCCTTATTTATTATTATATTACTTCCCAGTCTATTCCCCTATAAACAGACAACCCACTACAGAAAAGTATAAATTTAATGTAACATAATTCGCAATTAATCAATTAGATTAACTTATTTAGAAAGTATATTTTAAATTATGAACATTAATGTTTAAATTAACAATTAATTAAATATTACTACCAATTCATAAATTGACATATTTAATACATTAAAATTAAATTACTTCCACCCTATTCCCCTATAAACTCACAACCCCCTACATGACATAAATTATTTAACATAACATAATTAGCAATTAATCAATGAAATTAAATTATTTACCAATTAATTATAATTTAATTTAAATACATTATTTAATTAGCAAATATTAAAAGATTAGTACCAATGAATGCATTTACCTTTTTAAATAATTATAATAAAATTACTTCCCACCCTATTCCCCTATAAACCCACAACCCGCTACATGACATAAATCTAATAAATTTACATAATTACCTATTATTCAATTAAATTAAATTAATTACCAATTAAATGTTATTTAATTAAAATATATGATTTAATTATCAATTATTTAAATATTACTACCAATTAATAAAATTAAATATTTAATTATTTAATTTAACATTACTTCCCACCCTATTCCCCTATAAACCCACAACCCGCTACATGACATAAATTTTATAAATGTACATAATTACCTATTATTCAATTAAATTAAATTAATTACCAATTAAATTTTTTTTAATTAAAATATATGATTAAATTATCAATTAATTAAATATTACTACCAATTAATAAAAATACATATTTAATTATTTAAATTTAAATTACTTCCCACCCTATTCCCCTATAAACCCACAACCCGCTACATAACATAAAATATATAAATTTACATTATTAGCAATTATTCAATTAAATTAAATTAATTAACAATTAAATTATATATAATTAAAATATATTATTTAATTAACAATTAATTAAATATTAATACAAATTAATTAATTAACATATTTATTTTTAATTAAATTACTTCCCACTCTATTCCCCTATAAACTCACAACCCGCTACATGACATAAATTATTTAAATAAACATAATTAGCAATTAATGTATTAAATTAAATTAATTACCAATTAAATATTATATATACAAAAATTAATTACCAATTAATTAAATATTAATACTAATTAATACATTTACATATTTAATTAATTATATTTAAAATACTTCCCACCCTATTCCCCTAAAAACCCACTACCCGCTCCTAGAAATTATTATAGTATTTGAAATATTTTTTTAAATTATTAATTATTGTTTAAATTATTTCTATATAAACAAATAAAAAAATTACATATATTTTAACAATAAATGTAGTAATAAAACATTAAAACAATGTACATTTAACTATTAGATATTATTTATATCCATATTAATAGTCGATATCATGACGATATTTGACTGTCGATAACACAACTTTCGATATTTTTAAACTACTAGAAAAATCGATATTTTTTACTAACGATATTACTTACTCGATATTTTATCAATCGATATTTTTTTAAAAACATAAAAATCGATAAAAAATACATCGATATTACTTACCTCGATATTAATGCCATCTCGATATTCTGGAGTCGATATTATGTCCAGTCGAAATAAAAAACTCGATATTTAGACTGCGCACCGTGCTAGATATATGTCTTACCCTTAGGTATGGGACTTACAGCTAAATCATATCAGCCAATCATGTATGCACCAGTATGTGTATGAGAAGCAAGGCCCTTTGGCACTGAATAGCAGTTTCAAAGTGCTCAAAGTCTTATGCCGGCAAAACAAGATCCAAACAGGAGGTCGTAAGCCACAAAAGTGATGGGAGACCACGGCAAAAGTAACCAACACAACAAACCCTTGCCTACTATTGCAATATGTGAGTTTTTTTGCATCAAAATACCTGTGTTGGGGATTTACCAGAATGTGACAACAATTCACCCCCAATTCCCTACTGGCTTCAATTAAGCTTTTCTCAATAAAGAAGTCAGACGCACTGCCTTTATAACAATATTGTTTACAATAAACATAAGGCCTCATGGTACCTAGCATAATTTTTACCAATGAACCAATCAGCCCTATGTACTTTATCATTGATTTATCACCATACCCAACTCCAACATACTGCATGGGGCATAAGCCAACCATTACATTAGAATAATCCTGCATAAAATATAAAATGAAAAATACATACTCAGTTGAAGCTGACAAAACAATATACAACTCCTCCTAGGTAAGCCTCACATGCATTATCACACCACATTTCTAGTTCCAGGATCTGGAAGAACAGCAGTACTGAAAACCTTACCTTCTTTGGTAATCTGTAGAATTCATTACATTAAAATAGCTGTATTAGCAATCCATCCTTAAAAGCATATTGTCTTTAAAATATGTGCTTCACAGTAACCCGTTTATCATAATATTTTCACAATTAGGTTTGTGACATTTGATATATATTTTCACAGTGCGTCAATCCAGCCTGCGGCCATGATCTCTGGCTAGTTTCTAAAACCATCTTGTGTATATTTTTTTACGCATGTGCTTTCCCACAAGGCAATTGTGAGGCACACAGACATACACATTAAAGATAAATACACGATTGTAGATGATATGACAATATACAATACTACATAAAGGATCTGAACAAGAATTAAGACAGTGCAAATATTCTATCCCATGGGCAAGTCAGATGGGTTAATCAACATCAAAAACCTAATGCATTACTATAAATATATCTGAAAAAGACATATGTACAGGGTTTACCACATTGTAATAACATTCTACCATTTTAGGCCCACTGGTTTTAAGATAATCTTTTCAAAATGAGTAAATCAGGCCAACTCCCTTTATCTGAATTTGTCATGATAAAACCGATCCAACCTATGACATCTAACATATGAAATCATTGGCCAGTTAACAGAACATAACCAATTCAAGCGTATTGTACTGAGCATATGCTTTCTAATATGGTGGCATGAAGTTCAACATAAGCACTCTTTTTCAGTGCAAGCACTTACCTTCTGCCCAATCAAATGCGCCTGCCTGCTTCACGCACAGTGCAACAGTTGAGCTGCAATGGGCTTAACTCCACCTTCCCCTGTCACCACCCACACACACTCATCCCCAGTGACTTACTCAATAAGGCCATCATAACAGAAAGTTTAGTGTGTGACCAGAAGGACATCCAGTTGTAGATGGAGTATACATTTCTCCCCCTCAGAATGACTCCTCCAAAGTGGCACACAGACAAGGCCCCCAAAAAACTCCCATTTCCAACCATCAAAGTGTACCTTCAAGCAGCCATTTTGTAGGCCACGATGAAGGGCAAGCAAAACATTACCTTCTACTGCTTGTCCCAAGGCACTTGCAGGCTCTGCAATGTGGGCTCTTGCTCTTAGGGTGCAGCAAGTAAGTTCACTCATAACTGGGGAAATTGTGGGGCCTCCCATCCAGCCTTAACATGCAAAGGAGCACAGAAAGGGTCACATGAGGTGGCAAAAATCTAACTGTACAAAAGTCAGTTTGGCAACCAGGAGCGGCCGGTCGTGGGAGTGCTGCCAGGTGTTGGGGCGGGGTGGGGGTGGAGCAGGGTGGGGGGGTAGTAAACTATGGAATACGGCCGAACAGTGGTAAGAAAACAAATAAATAAAAAATTAAAATTTGTTGCACGCGCTGCTTATGGCAATGCAGCGCACGCAACTAACCTCCTAACTGTGCCAAACGTTCCGCGCTAGTGCGGAACTTTCTATTGCGCGGGGCCGCGAGGCCAACAGAGGTGCGCAGCACTCCAAAGGTAGTGCACGTGAAGGCTGTTGGCCGTTGGCAGCAGCGATGAGGTTAAATTTGTTTTATTTATTTGTCTACTTACCTCTGTTTGGCCGTATGCCGTAGTTTACTACCCCCACCCTGCTCCATCCCCGCCCTGCCCCGCAGCACTCCCACCACCGGCCGCTACTGTTGGCAACAGTGGTGCCTTACCTGCAAAATAGTATTCATCCTCCTAGCACCCTTTTACCAGGATTTTGCTATCGAAAAGCAGCTTGACCATCATACTTCAGGCCCTATCTCATTGGCTAAGGTTCTATCCCAACCCTAAAGAGTGTCATTTACAAATGATAGGGTTCTTGGAATGTTTTGCAGTTCCCCACACAGGCCAGATGGTCAGCAGATGTTTACAGTATTTTAACTCAGCCCTGGATCAACACTCAGTGGTTGAAGAAAAGTTAGGCAAAGAGCTACAGGTGGGATGGGTGATGGATCCCTTTGGGTTTCCCACTTTGCCTGATTTTATAGTATCTCCTATAGGGTTTGTCCCGAAGGGGAGGCTGAGAAATTTCACCTCATTCACCATCTGGTTTACCCTCAAGGTAACTCTGTGAATGACTGAATTGCCAGTGAGGCATTCTCTGTCACTTATGACTCTCGATGAGGCTGTTAACATGGTGTGGTGAGTTGGCATGGTGCTATCCTGGCTAAGGCAGGCATTGAGTCAGCTTTTTTCCTACTACCCCTGGTCCACCCCGATACATTTCATCTCAAGGGATTCCAATGAGCAGCTAGTTACTAATACGACAAATGCATGCCTATTGGCTATTTGATTTCATGTGCTTACTTATTAACCTTCAGCACCTTTCTTGAGTGGGAAGTCATTAGGACACACTCGAAAGGATGGGTAACACACTACTTGGAAGACTTCCTTTTTACCAGCAATACTGACACACAAGACATAAAGACATCCTTACATGTATTTCAAGAAGTAGCAACAGGGTTGGAAACTGGCCCTTGAAAAGTCTTTCTAGGTACTGACCGTGGTGCTCATCGATTTTAACATGTCAATGGGATCTCCAGACTGCCCAAAAAAAGTGAAGGCTTTCTTTTCAGAGATCAGTCTTGGCCAGGATGAAAGCAATGCTAGGGTTTATCCAATGCCTGCTGGGTAAACTGAATTTTACAGCCAGAATAGTCTCGGTGTGGATGGTCTTTACTAGAAGGCTAGCATGTGCATTCTCCAAAGTATCCTTAAAAAAACAGCTATTGAGTCTTAGTGGGGTTCATGAATTGACCTCTGGACATCGGCTGAAGTTCCTGGGGCAATTCAACAGTTGATTTGGAGATCACCATGGCCATCTGTTCCTGAAATCTCTCTATTCCCTAATGGTTTCAGAGAGAGAGGGTTTTGGTGTGACTTTGGGAAAGAAATGGTGTGCACAAAAGTGTCCCAATGAGTGATGCAAAAGGAATGTCACTGTGAACATCAGAGCGTTATAGCTGTCCCCCAAAGTTTCAAGTTTCACGTTCATTTTATTAGCATAGTTTCTTAAAACCATTGCTGCAGAATATATTGTAAAAAATGTTCATTGTAAATTGTGATTTTAAGAAAAAGGTAAAAAAAGGGCTGAATGAAAATCAGTAAAAATCAGTTCAAATTAGTTAATCTATCATTTTCAAATGCGAGTTGTAATAATCAGTTTGTTGACTTAGCAGCTTTAAACCTTTTTGTGTTTAGGCAGTAATATCACTTTGCCCGATGTTAGTGCTGAAATGTGCCTGTCGCAATTGTGGCATTTTCTTTTCCACCTGCCTCAAAAACTTTACCAGGCGACAGTTCAGCTGCATTTCCTCGGGTGCAAAACACGCCAGCACCGCTTCTCTATGTGTGTGGATGCCTCTATAATTAAAAAGTGGTTTTAAAAGCTGTTTTCGTTCTTGTGTCAGTTCTTTACAAATGCAGAGAAGGTGCAGCATGCCTTCCTGCGCTGTGCTGCACAAGCGGCAGGTGGAGTCAAGTTGGCTTTTCAACCAGTTAAGAAAGTGCTTTGTGCTTGGTAGCAGGCCAAGTTGGTGCTTGAGAAATTAGATTTTAGTAAAACTAGCAAATCCCAGGGCTAGGGATTTTTGAGCAGCGGGAGTGGAGTAGGTGATCAGAGTCATCCAGCCATGTGTGCTCTCAGATATGACTGGTTTGTCCTCAATCCAGGATAGGTGCTTTACTGTTTTCCTTGCTTTTATGTTGAAGAGACAGTGACTGGTAGATGTTTCCCAGAGCTCGATAAGCCCCAGGGTGATCAGACTTGCCTATAGATATTTTGCAGCAGGTGATGATATTGTGTATTGTAGTTCTGACCACAAGCACCAATTGAGAGTTCCTGGTTTTGATTCCCGTACTTTGTCCCACAAAATGGCAATTGCGCCTTGTCTTGTGAGGGTCTGTTTTTGGACACCAAACTCAAGTCTTATCTGTACTAGAGAGACTCTTTTTGGTAAGCCAAAGATTATTCTATACGCTTTTGCAACCATGCCATTTAGGAGCTTGGAGTCCCTGCCCCTCTGTGCCTCACTCCCATAGGCTATTGCTGGTAGGAGGTTTGCCCGTATTACTTCAACTAGTGGGGCTAGTGAAGGGCCGCTCAGTCTAGAGTAGAGATTTCTTATCGAGACTGCCAGAGATAATCCCTACCTCCTGACTGAGTCCCTTTGAGCTGGGAAATACCCGCCTTTATCGATGATCACTCCTAAATATTTATATTCTATTGCTGAGTCTATGCGGGTATGACCCCAGAACCAGGCAGATGTTTTCTTGGAGTTCTTTTTGATTGTCATGGTTTTGTTTTGTCCAAGTTGATGTTCAGGTTATTTGCCTTGGGGTATTCGAATGTGGTGTGGTCTGGTGGTAAAAAGATGCTGTAAACCCACCTTTGTTTGACTAATTAGAACTAAGTCGTCGGCATAGAGTAGACATGGTAACGCTAAGTTCCCTAACCTTGGAGAGTGTGAGTTGCTAGCAGTTAATAGTGGTATGAGGTCTGCAAGGAACAGGTTAAATAGGTTCCGGCCAACACACAGCCGTGCTTGAGTCCGTTCATTGTTGGTATCTGTCTCAAAAGGGTTGACCCTTTCCCCCAGTTTTACTTGAATCCAGGTCTCAGTGTGATTGATTAGCAGATTAAGCAGTGCCTGGGGTATGCCCCAGCTGGCCAGCTTTCTCAATAGTCTATGGCAGTTTACATGATCAAAGGCAACCCTGTAGTCAATGAAGCACAAATATATTGGCATTTTTTGTATTCTCAGCCTTGTCAATGAGCAGAGCCATGGTTGTTATATTTGTTACAGTTCCAATGGATTTGGAGAAGCCAGTCTGATTCAGAGGAATTATCGAGTTGTCTTCGGCCCATTGTTGCAATTCCTACAGAAGTGTTCCCGCAAAAATGTTGCCTCGTTGTCCAGAGGAGCAACTAAGCTGAAATTCTTTGACAGAGTCTTGTCTCCTGATTTAAAGATTGGCTAGATTATCGAAGCCCGCCAAGATGGAGGAAGTAGGCCTGTCTGCCTAATTTCGGTGAAAAGAGGGCTAAGTGCTTTTACCCAATAATCTTGATTATAGAGCACAGGCAGGATTCCATTAGGGCCCTGTGTCCCTTCTCTTCTTCCCTTCTTTATATGGCATTTAATCACTTTGAGGCAGTCTCTTGGGAGTGTAACTCCCTGCAATTCCCCTTCGTCATCTTCCGGTGCTGTTACTCTTTCCTCGCTGGGTCGGTACACGATGGTGGTAGTCATCGAGGTTGTCACTAACCTAGTTCCTATAGGCACTATGATTTATTCTTGATGAAAATGATCTCCAAGGTAGGACATCCAGTCCTCCTCAAATATGTTAGAAGACAGGCCCTCTTGTGTGGGGCGAATAAATCGGTTTATTGTCCCCCAAAACCATGCACTGTCATTCTGCTTAATATTGGCATGCAATTTCGCCCATAAAGAATCCTCAGAGTCTCTCTTGGCCACCCATATTACTTGCTTCAGCTGAGTTTTCTACTGTCGTAGTGCTGCTATGTTTATGATATTGGTTGGTTTCAGTTGCAGGTGCTACATCATGTGGTTAATTGTATTTTTTTATAGATCTTATCATATTTTTTTGCAGCTTAGTAAAGTTTGTTGTACTGCTGTAGCTCTGCTATGCTCTTGATTTAAATGGGGACGATAAAGGATTTTGCCAATGTGGTCATGTAGTTCACCCATTTCTTTTTTTCATTGTCTCTTTCCTGTGTTTCGAATAAGAGTGTTGCAGTTTGTAGAAAGTTCCCTTGCGTTGCTTGCACAAATTGGATTTTCCTGTAAATTTTATTTTCCTGTAATTAATTGTAGCAGTCGTTCCTATTTGGCATGTTTGTGCGAAGTTTGAGTTCCTGGGGATGATGATCACTGTTGACTTTGTCGCCCATGTTGAATGTGATAATTTCATTGAACAGGGTTAGGGACACAAAAGTATAGTCTAGCATCTAGTGTTAGTTGATGAGTAGTGAGTGAATGCCGGGGGCTGGGGTCACCTATACTCCTGCCATTCACTGCTTTAAAATTGAGGTTTTCGAGATCCTCAGTAAGATGCTGGCTAGTTTCTGTAGGCAGTTCTTACCATGAGGTGGGATGTTCCATAACCTGTTTTGTATAAGTACTTCCTCCGCAGTTGATGTAAGTTAAAGTCTCCTGTGACTATCATATCTGGTGTATTGACCTCACTTTTACATTGCTCTACGAAATTAGTCAATTGTTTTGCAGCCATGATTTTCCTATTCTGATGTATGTAGG
The DNA here is from genome assembly GCF_964261635.1 of Lissotriton helveticus. Lineage (NCBI taxonomy): Eukaryota > Metazoa > Chordata > Amphibia > Caudata > Salamandridae > Lissotriton > Lissotriton helveticus. The sequence goes on from NC_136068.1 coordinate 949,038,016, forward strand.
TATTTATTATTACAATTTCCTTGCGCCCGTTCCCTGGTGGCCCCCTCAGAGTAGATATTTTTATTGTAATGGATTCTTGTGTTATCGAGCCAACTTGGTGAGCTGAAATTGTGCTTGTGTTGTTCACATAGATTACGAGGCCTCCCTGCAGGTGCCCATATCTTGCCCCTTTGACTGCTGATATGAAGAAGCGTAAATATCCTTGAAAGTGTGGTGGGTCGATCAGCCAAGTCTCCTGTAATGCGAGAATATGGAATGTCCTTTGATAGTTTCTAAAATCCAGGTTTGTCATCTTGCTGGACAGCCCATTGATTTCCGTGAGCATATCCGCAGCAGGTTGATTACACCTGCTGGTGATTGTTGCCTGCTGTTTTGTCAATTATTTCTGGTTTGATTGCTTATTGTCCTCGTGGGCCATCTTAGTTCGACAAGGCGAGTTCCTTTTTGTATAGGTTCTGGAAAATGTGTCTGTGTTTCCCGTGACTGCTTCTTTGTGGGTGGGGAACACCCTCTTGCCCCTCTCGGTACGGACCTTGGGGGGATTTTCCAGGCTGTTGATGTCCTTTCTGCAAATAGCTGGACCACTGGAGCAGGATAGCCAGGTGTGCTGATGGGTTTTACATCTATGCCCCAGCTTTTAAAGATCAAACTTTCCAGCAATATTTTTTGTGCGATAGTTGCCTGTCTCCAAGTGGTTAGTGTGACCTCATCCCCCTGGGGGTCGTCATGGTTAATAAATTCTACTGAGTCCAAGTCTGTAGTGGTTGCCTCTGTTGGTGATGGTATGTGTGACAATAGGCAGAGAATGTTCCCTCGATTTAGTATGTCGTGTGCCCCTCTTGATCTATATACTGGTGAGAACTCCAAGGTGTTCCCGACCTTGTTATGGTTATCCACTTGGTTGGCTAATTGATGGCTTTTAATGGGCTGATAGTTGTTGGTTCCTGATTTGACTTATGTTGATGATCCTTCAGCCATGCACCCGTTGCTGTGAATTTTTTTTGCAACTAGGCCAGAGCAGTGCCAGTGCTCCATATCTTCCGCAGGAGCAGCCTTGATGCTTGACCAGCCATGTTTTGATACATTAAAGTTTACTGGTTACTCGTCCTCTGTAGTAGCTGAAACTGAATTGGTTGGGCATTGAAGTTCCCTTTCCGATTGGAATTTGGGCTGGATGGCAGATGTGGCGAAGACAGCCTGGGGAATATTTGCACCTTTATCAGCTAGCAAAGATATTGTTGGAGTGGAAGGGCGGCAATATGATATATTGGCTTCAGACTTCCTGATGCGTTGTGATTGATGATGTGCGCCTGCCTCCTTTCCCAGGTTGTTATTGTTCGGGGTGTGTTTCTGGTAGGGGCAGCCACCTTTTCGACAGACGTGGGAGTTGTCTGACGTACGCCCATTTCCGCTGTAGGTGGTTGATTTGGGAGATCAGACGTTTCAAGCGGTATCAGTCTGAAGAGGCGGGCAAAATCTTCCTGTTTAGAGATGGACTTTTGGTTCTTACCCTTCCTCCTTTGGACACGCCGTTGTTTTGCATTCAGGTTGGTGTTTGATTTTGTTCCTTGGTCAACCGACTCTGACACGGACCCCCAGTCGGTTTCAGTTGCTGGTACCTGAGTCTTTTTGCATCCAACATTATCAGCTTTACCTCTTCTTGATGATTTGAGGATGAGGGGCCTGAGAGTCGATCTTTCCATGCCGTGTGCCCTTGTTCCGGTTTTGTCCTCAATAGAAGGAGATCCCTTTGACTTGAGGTTGATGAAGCTACCTGCTGATTCCTTTATTTGTGCACACAGATTCTTCAGGATTAAAGGCAGGGAGGCTAGTTTGTCAACTACTGGGCCGCACCCACAGCTTGGCTCCCTGTCTTGTAGTTTGCCCCGTGTGTTTTTGAAGAGAGAGTGGTTAGGGCTCCAAGTTTCTGATCAATCGCTACCACAAACACTGCCAGTGTATTTAGTAAGGTCAGCTGAGTATCTATTTGATCTGATTGATACTGGAGGGCTGCTACCAGGAGTTGCACTGTTTTGAATAAACTGTCCCAGGTGCTTTCCGAGTCCAGTTTTTGCTGATGCTTGTTTGGGTTTTCCAAATCAGTCCCTGGTGACAGGTCCTCCGTTCCCTGGTTCCTGTCTGACTCCAAGTGCTGAGAGATTTTGAGTGTCCGTCATGAGCTTCACTGATAATTGTTGTGATTGGGTTGTCAGAAGTTCCTCCAATTCCCCAGCATCAATATTGGAGTACTGCTTTGATTCTCCATTCGCTTGTTCTAATGCTGGCCCTATCCTAGGTGGTTTTGATGTCAGCGGCAAGCAAAAATCAGGCGTTAGGATCTATTTGGGCTTTCTATCGTTGATGGAATTGGGTGATGCGCCCAGCTCTATTACAGACAAACCCTTAACTATGGTGCAGTTGTTCCTAATTTTCCCATTTTGACACCCCTCATTCCGTGACTCTTAGACGAAGCTCCCCAGTTAAATGCATTTAGCCTCTTTGACTCCTGGTCCTTCCTTGTGAGTTGCTGACTCCTCTGACTCTTCTGACTTCTTCACTCTCTGTGTGCCTCCCTGCCCTGAGCTTTGATTGCATGTATCGCACTCCAATGTTTGGGTGCCCTTGATAATCCAGCTCCCTGAGGGACCCAGGTACGACTTTGCCCCTGGGGGCCTCAGCGCAGTTAGGGTTCTTGCAATTTTAGGGATGATGGAGGTAGAGGCAGAGGTAGAGGGAGTTGCGGTAGAGTTAATAAAGAGTTAACCAGCTCTGCCCGCAAGTTTCAAATGGTGGAGGAGCTCTCATCACAGAGGGCATTTTGCTGAGCCTATTGCAAGTTTTAGCATTTTGCTGGGCCTGTAGTGTGTTTTAATAGGGGTTTGAAAATATACCAGCTGCTTACAGGTCCTGGAGGGCAGACAGCAAGCTGTTGACATATAGCGGACTGGCTAAATGCTGTACAGGAGTTTGAAGAGATTTAATACTGATGTAGGACTACCGCTGCAAGACGCTTTGTGTCTCTTGTGGTCTTTGTTCTCCTGTGCTGCTGTGTCCTATGTCCTATGTCCTGTGTCCTGTGTCCTATGTCCTGTGCCCTGTGTCCTGTGTCCATCCTTCTGATGCATTCTTGTGCTCGAGCTGCTCGGATTACTCTGGCTGCTCGGGCTGCTTTGGCAACTGTGCCTAGTAGGTGTAAACCCGGTGTAGACAGGGGTTAATTGGGGGATTTTGACAAACGGTGTGGTGTTATGTGGGTGGCCTCATCAAGCTAATGGAAGTGGCCTCAGAAGTAATGTTTATAAGGATGGCAGGGGGTGGCAGAACAAGAGGCTCGGGCACGGGGCAAGAGTTACAGGGTAGACCTCCCTCTCTGCTACCACAGCCCACCATGCGAGTCGAGGAGCCTCTGTCTCCTGCTGCTGCTGCTGCCCTGGACCCTGGGCTGTGGACTCTAGTGCTGAAGGGCTGTGGGGCTGTAAGCTGTAAGCAAGACTGTACATGAGTCAGGCGGGTAAGCTTGCTGAGGAGGAAAACGTACAGGCAAAATGCAGGCGAGGAGGGCTGGTGGTGCAAGAACGAGCATGGCACACTGGTGAGCCAGCAAGCAGTACCGAACCTAGTTGGGCCACCTCTGCGGGCTCACCAGGCTCACACTCAGTAACAGCACATTATGGCAAACACGCTCACTACTCTCCGCTTCCCGCTTTCTCGACACCCAAAGTGCTGTTATTGCCTTACCTGGGGTGCTGGGGTGATTTCACAGAGGCGGGCTGCTTTTTTGTTATGCCGCCTTGCACCACGGCTTCCCAGCACACCGCTGGACACCTATCTCTGCGAGTTACTGCTTGCCGGCTAGTTGCAGAAGCTGGCTATCCTGCAGTGTCCCGCAGTTATGGTGGCGGGCTGCTTGCATTACACAGCCTTGTGCCACCACTTACCAGCATGCCGCTGCCGCCCTTTCTCCGCAGATCCACGGGTCTGAAGGTTGATGGTTGCCGACCCCCAGCAAAAACCACAGTATAGGGCACCTCACTTCGTTTCACCGCTGCCTCCCGCAGCTTTGCTGCTCCGCTCCGCAGTTACTGCTGCTCTGCTCTGCTCATGTATCACGTGATCTCTAATGGGTTGCCATGTGATCTCTAATCCACTTTCCCCCATAGTGGCCAGATTCCACCTTTGGCTCCTGATCCAATCCAATAAGAGAATCCTCCTTTGGTCCGATAACATTGCACTGATACAGAAACACAATATACAATCCTCAACATATCCCAATGTGTTGACTCTACAGGTGAAGGTGTGCTTATATAGGAATGTGGGTTGCAGAGCTCAACATATGGGGGCTGATTACGATGTTGTGTGGAAAGCTTCCAAATGACAGCCGGATTCTACTAGACTGTGTTGGAACCTATCTGCCTGACTCTGTCGGAAACCATTTTGACTGACCGATTACGATGCTTGCAGTCAGAAGGGGAATCATTTGGTCATTCTGAATAAGTTCCAACTGGCAATCAGAGAGTTGATTCTTACAGCTGCAAAGACAGTGTTGCTGACCGACCTGTTAAGATGTCGGATTCCAACAGCCTTTTCAAGTCAGACTGTCCAACATGAAATGGCTGTAGGAAACTGACTTTGGGGGCCTCGCGCAGGCTCCTCTTCATCCTGAGGCCTCTGTTTGCGTGCCGTGGGGTTACCCAAGGGACCCCCTGTAAAACCATGCACCGTTTGGCAGCACCATGGGGTGATCACAGGAGAGTGCAAGGTCATCTTCAGGCACCCCTTTTCCCCAAAGGAGCCTGTGTTGTCGGTCAGAACCCAGCCTCCCATAGAAGTCAATGGGAGTCCTTCCAACGGTTTTCGGAATCATCGTAATTGGTCATGGGAACCGCCAATCGTGAGTCAGTCGGAACTAAATCCTACAAGGAGTCGGGCGGTTTAGTTTGCACACGACAACGTAATCTGTCCCATAGTGCGTACTAAGGATAATATTGCTGATGCATTACCTCATTTCCAGTGGCAACAGTTCCAGGCAACAAGGCCACACACAAGACTCCTGATGACACTTTTACTGTTGTAGCTCTTGCATTTCCTACAGTAGACCTGCGTCTTGTGAAGCAAGGGGACCTGTTGTGCACCCTGGGGACACAGGTGTGTTACAAGAATTGCATAACAAATTTCGATCCAGGACCAGTAGTGCCTTTACTCTAGAAGAAGAAGACAGGACTTCATCATATGTACTAGGAAAGAGGGAAAAAGCCATTCATTTGGTGGATAGAAACTTCACTGCAGTGGCCCATCACTCAAAGCTGCATGGTTCTTCCGATCCCTCCAGTTGATTCCTTATCAGAGGAGCCCTAAATGGCTGGGTTAGGGCACAGCAGAGTTCCATATTTTAAAATATTTGCTAAACTCAGTGCACACATCACCTATTCCAGCTACAAAGCACCACTGTTTTGGAAGTCTTTGTACTAGCCTTCTTTGGAGCTTTTAGGTGCAGGAATTGGTGGCCAACTGCAGAGGTGGCAACAACATTGGGCCCTGTGCATGAATGACGTAGACATGATGGAAGAGGTCTTCGGTTAAAGGTCTGCAAATACAAGAAAAATCACGGCATTGGGAGAGACGATTTCCTTGCAGGCTTGTGGGTAATCTGACTATTGCCTGATAGAACTGGTGGGAGCATACTTGAAACTTTGTCTGTTTCATTAAATAATGAGGGCCTGCCTTATATTATCTGACCACACAGAGAAGTATTAATCCATGCATTCCTTTAGGTTTGGGGCAGAAAACTATAAATACAAAGTGGTACTTGCCACTGATTGTATCAATGAGATAGCCCATTGAGAATGAGACAGCTGCAAGCTGTATGTCAAGCCCTGAGGTTGGGACTAACTTGCAGTGGTAGGGTTCTCTGGTCAGCCAGCATAGGACTGTGAAGGGCAACGTGGTGAGCAAAGACAGGAAACTGGAACAATGTTTTCTCTAACATCAGTGTAACATAGATGTGATTCCTGAGCATACACTGGGTGAACCTTTTAAACCAGTGGCGTAACCAAAGTTTATGGGGCACCCCTGCAATGTACACAGAGGGGCCCCCGCTCCAGGATTGTATCCTTAGTGCTGAGAACTGAGTACTGTGCTCTGGGGGGGGGGGGGGGCGCACCATGGGGATGCGGGGACCTGTGTTATACCCCTGTTTTAAACAAGCTATGGTGAACACTGTACAGTAAGCACATACACCCCCACATTCTTGTACTTCATGTGGGGAAGCGACATCAGCAGATTCATAGTAACCGGAAACGTAAGTGGTCTGATATCATCCCTCACCTCATATGGCATGAGGCGATGCCATGAGTAAGTTTACTGCAAAAAGAACAATTGATGGACAGAATGCAGAACAATGTCATAAATTCACCCTAGTACAGAGATCTGGGTCTAAATCCACCATTTGTTTGCTCCCAATGCCATTCGAGTTTGAACCCAGCCATATGCAAATCAGTGTTGACCCTGCACCCAATGGGAACAGTCCAGCCCTAACTGCCAGGGCAGGTCCTCTCTTGACTGGAAACAAGCATCCTAGGACCGGTTTTGGGGTTTTACCCCTCATCAGCCAGGATAGCTTGACTCCAGTGGCATGGAGAGCACAGGCCCAAGTCTGGGCACACCCGTCCCACTCGGGTTCACAAATACAAAAAAAACAATTGATGGACAGAATGCAGAACAATGTCTGACATTCACCCCACTACAGAGGTCTGGGACTAAATCCATTATGTTTTTGCTCAGCATGCGATTACAGTTTGGACCCAGCCATATGCAAATCAGTCTTAACCATGCACCCAAAGGGAACAGTCCAGCCCGAACTGCCAGGCCAGGTTCTCCCTGGACTGGAAACATGCATCCTAGGACCAGTTTTGGGGTTTTACCCCTCATCAGCCAGGATAGCTTGACTCCAGTGTTGTGGAGAGCACAGGACCCACGTCTGGGCACACCCGTCCCACTCGGGTTGACGAAGACAAAAAGAATAATTGATGGACAGAATGCAGAACAATATCAGACATTCACCCCACTATAGCGATCTGGGCATAAATCCATAGTTTTTTTTAATTTAGTTTTTTTAATTCAAGCTAATCTGGCTGATGAGGGGTGAAACCCCGAAACCGGTCCTAGGATGCTTGTTTCTGGTCTGGGTTGGCAGTTTGGGCTGGAGTGTTTCCACGAGGCACAAGGTCAAGACTGATTTGCATAAGGCCAGGTCTTAACTGGGGTGGTATGGTGAGCAAAAAGACAATAGATTTAACCCAGATCTCTTGACTGTGGGTGAATATTTTGATTTGTTCAGCATTCTGTCCATCAATTGGGTGTCTTATGAGTACGTTTGCAGCACAAACAGGCATAGCCTCTGTAGTAAATACTCAGGTGCTTGTCATGAAGTAAGTTGGATTTATTGCGCAGGAAACAGGTTAAGCATCTTCATCAAGGAGCTGGTCAGGAACAACTGACTCAACTCAGAATCTCCAGAGGAGAACACAACCATGTACATTCTGGAATATAGTGAGGTAAGAAATTACAGGAAACAAAGGTAGGAATAATGTATAACACATCTCCTCTCGCTGAATATAAAAGTATTAGAATAATAAAAGAAAGATAAAATGTCTATTAGTAACAGAAAACAATCTATATGTTATACAAGGAAAGAGAACACATTTTGCAGTCATTAAAGAGAACAAGCTTTTGATTCATAACCAAACAATTAATCACAACAGTAATCATTAAGATATAAAGGTGGTCTGCGAGACCGTAGACATCTTGAGAGTGGCTGGAATCTATCTGACGTCTCTCCAGTGGACTGGGTTCCAAGAGCATCACCACCACCACCCCTCCTACACTGTGAAGTATCGACAATTGGAGAAAGAGTGTGAGAATCACCCCCATCACCCCTCCCACTTGACCCTCCCACAGAACTGGAAGAAACATGGGAAGGAATAAACATATAACCTGAAGAATCATTATCAGCTTCATGTTGAACCCGAGAGGAATCAGACCTTGGACCATGAGAGCTGATAGAACCAGCTTTCTGATACAAAGCCACCCTTCTCAAATTCCATTTTTCTCCATTGGAAAGTACAATATAGTGAGGGTAAACCATCTTCACAAGAAAAGGACCTCTAAATTTTGACAAGCCTCCAGAAACTCTCCCCGGCTTCACTTTCACAAAATCACCCTTATTGATTCTGCTCGAAGTAGGTTCCGTTAATCTCCTAGCAGGAGTTATTTGTGTCGGTGAAGAAGAAGAAGCAGGTACAGATTCAGCCTTTCCCAATCCCGCTTGAGAAACTAAATCCTTGAGCCAAGAAGGGGTCAACTTCGTGCTGGCAACCCTACCTCTCATAATCTCAAAAGGAGATTTAATCTGAGAACCATGAAGTGTAGTGCAATAAGCGTATACCATCTCACTAACCAAAACAGAGGCAGACGAACTCTTAGATATAGCCATCTGAATAGTCCCTTTGACTAATCTATTCAGGCGCTCACAGAGTCTGTTCCCTTGCGGGTTGTAGAGTGACATTCTGTGATGAGAAATACCAGAGGCACCAAGAAAAGAACGCATCTCGTGAGAAACTAACTGTGTTCCATTGTCAGTGATGATGACGTTAGGGAAACCCTCCACAAAAAACAAAGATCTTAGGTACTTTATAGTCGTTTCAGTAGTAATATCCTTCAAGAATTCAACAGACAACCATTTCGAAAAACAGTCTACTACTACAATGGCAAATCTCTGAGAAATCGGTAACTCGTTCATAGGACCTATGAAATCTAGGCATATAGTATGCCATGGTACTTCAGGAAAAATTAATCCTCCAACTTGAGACCCTGCTGAAACTTTCAACCGCTTTTCACTTGCTTTACAGGTAGGACAATCTTCAACCCATGAAGTGACAGAGGAATCTATACCTGGCCACCAAAAATGTAATCTAATTCGATGTTGTGTCAATGTTTGCCCCAGATGTCCCTCATGTGCTATGGCAATAAGTTTGGTCCTTAAGTCAGCAGGGGGAACAAATTTGTCTCCACGCATTATAACATTCTCTTCACATACAGACAATTCGTCGATTATCTTCAAGAAAGGACAAACTGATACATGCACACAACTTTCCCTTCGTGCACCTAACTTAATCAATTGAATGACTTCTTGTAACACACAATCATTGGACATGGCCTCTACCCATTCCTTATGTGTGAAAGAACTTTCACCCAGAGAAACAACATCGTTAATCCAAGCAATGTTATCTTCAACACTCTCAAGATGAAATTCATCATCAGACAAAAGTCTAGACGGAACTGCTAATCTGGACAAACAATCAGCCTGAAAAATTTTCCAGCCTTGTATGTGAGAGATATCAAAATGATATTCTTGCAGTTTAGAGGCTAGTCTTGCCAGCCTTGGGGAACCACATACTGCACCTCCAGGAGAAAGTATTCTTATTAATGGTTTATGGTCGGTCTTTATGTTAAAGCGTGTGCCCCACAAATAAGTGCGGAAATGGTGTACTCCCCAGGCGGCAGCCAAAGCCTCTTTCTCAATAACGGAATAATTCCGTTCACTTTGAGAAAGGGTACGGGAAGCAAACGCAATGGGCCTCTCACCATCCTTATGTGTTTGTACTAGAACAGCGCCCAGACCATACGCACTGGCATCAACCAACAAAGTAGAGACTTTCTTGGTGTCAAACGGTGCCAATACCTTTGCACAGCAAATAGCATCTTTGATGTTGTTGAAACAAGTGTCCAACTCCTGCCCCCAAACAAACTTACAGCCTTTTTTGAGTAATGCTCTCAAAGGTAATGTTTTTTCAGGAAATTTTTCCACAAATTTAGAATAGTATTCGATTAATCCCATGAAGGACCGTAATTGATCCTTGTCGACTGGACAAGGAGCAGAACGTATAGCCTCCAAGAGATCTTTTTTGGGCTTCACTCCCTTGGCGGATATTTCATGGCCTAAGTATTCGATGTCCTGAACAAGAAAAGAACATTTCTCTTTCCGCAAGGTAAGTCCTGTATCCCAAATCCTATGTAATACATTCTTCAGAACTAGATTGTGCTCAGCAATCGATTCTCCAAACACCAAAATGTCATCTTGGAAAAACACCACATTTCTCAACCCTTTGAAAATTTCCGTGACTAATCTTTGAAACACACTCGCCGCTGATATCAAACCAAAGGGAAGGCGAGTAAATTGGAAAATGCCTTCCGGAGTGATAAATGCAGTGAGGTGTTTCGAAGATTCGTGAAGCTTGACCTGGTGATAAGCACTCCTCAGGTCCAGCTTTGAGAAGTATTTTGCTCCCTGAAGGGTAGACACCATCTCAGTTATATTCGGTAGGGGAAAGGTGTCGGCAACAATACACTTATTTAAGGCTCTAAGATCTACACAAAATCTGAGTTTGCCGTCAGCCTTCTTAGAAATGACCACAGGGGAAACCCAGGCTGATGCTTCTGTTGGTTCTATGACTCCTGTTTGAAGCATTTCTTCAATCAGCAACTTTACATCTTCACGAATAGAGATGGGAATTCTCCTGACACGGTGTTGTATGGGTAAACTATTCTTCTTCAGTTTGATAAGATGAGAGTAACCTCTCAGCTCACCAAGCTCGGCTTTAAATACTGAATCAAATTCACTGAGGATAGACTCGATAGAATCATCATCCACTACCATGATCTGGTTCTTGGCTCTCGGGTTGATTACTATATACAAATCATATTGGTGGATCCAACCAAGAATGGGTGGGCCATCAATTGAGACGTATACTTTTCCTCGAGTGGATCTCTTCTCAAAGCTAATATCAGTTTCAAAGAACCCAAGAATTTCAATTTTCTTGCCATTAAAACCCTTTGCTGAAATGTCACTCTCATTTAAGTTAATTCCTTGTCAGAAGGTGTCAAAAGTTGTTCTAGGAATAATGGTGTGTCGTGACCCTGTGTCCACCATCAATGATACTTCGTGGGAGTCAATTGTGAAGACAGCTTTTGGTCTGTTCTGTCTGGGATCATCACCTACTACATCGATATCATCCACTACTAAGAATCTTTCTGCTTCATTCTCATGTAGATAGTCCTCAACTGAAGCAACCCTTTGCTTAGTCTTAGTCTTGCACATCTTCGAGAAGTGTCCCATTTTACCACATTTGAGACATTCTTTATTTGCCGCAAAACAGAATTTTGCTTCCGAAGAGTGGGTATTGCTTCCACATCTGCTGCATAGTTTACTGGTAATGAAGCTCTTCTTTTGTGGAAATCTAGGTTTGTTTTTTACTATTGCAACATTGTCACTCCCGCAATGTTCACATTCAGTAGAATTATTCTTATCAGAAACTACTGAAACTTCCTGTTGTGGACTCGCTTTGTGGGAATCCAGTGTCTTCATACACTTGCTCGATTCCTCAATGACCTTTGCTAGGTCTATGGCGTCCTTGAGAGAGGGATTCTTTGCCGCCCACAATCTCTCCTGAATTTTCTTATTCGAACACTGCACTATAAGTTGGTCCCTAATAAGTTCATCATTCATGACACCGAATTTACATTTGATAGACAGCTCTCTGAGTCGGGCCACAAAGTCATCTATGGACTCAGAATCTTTTTGTCTTTGAGTGTAGAACTTATATCGGTTCATGACTAGATTCTCTTCCTTGGAGAATCTTACTTCCAACCTTGCTACAGCTTCTTTGAACTCATCATCCATGTCTTGTCCATTGGCTCTTAAAGCTATGGGTAAAAATCGGAAAACTCTCTGCCCTTCTTTGCCTAGCGTGCTCAAGAGAATGGCTTTTTTTCTTTTAGGCGAAAATTCTTGACCTTCAAGTGCCTCAAGGTAGTTGTCGAACATAATGTACCAATCTTCCCATGGTATTTGGGGTGTACCAGGTTCAGGTAGGAACTGTGGAGGTAATGTAACTAGTATTTGTTGTGCCATATTGGTTAGTTCAATTTATTAAAATAAAATTTTGAGTGTCAATATGAAAAATTTTCCAAAATTGTTATAATAATATGAAAACGTACCTTTGGATAATTATTGTATATAAGAAAACTTGTTTCGTGTAAAAAGCATTCAAATTGTTGAAAAGAGCACTTCTCTCCGACAGTCGATCGTGAAAACGATGAAAATGCGCTGTGAAATTGTAAACATACGATAAAATGGCCGCCAGGCCAAAACGAGGCTTGAATTGTTTGTTATTGAGGCGTGAACCGCAAAGACGTCACAGCGCTCCGCGCGTAGTGTTCCTTTATTGTAGTTACAGTGTGGAACAGTGCGCCTAGCAACACCGGTGGTGTCACGTCGGATGCGCACGCGCACAGGACTTCTTGCTGCTCCTCGCGAGGACAGCGCAAGGACGGTGCCTAGCAACGCTATCGGTTGGGGAGCGCTCGCGCTGCGGGTATGTTTTACTCACGGTTCTCTTAAAATTGTTAAAAATCTGGCAAACGCTGGCAGGGCAGAGAGGCTGCACACGTCGAGTTCGTGTCTATCCCTGATGAAGTCTTCTGTCTTCCGTCCGGTGTCCGGTGTCAGTACTGCGCCTTCAAAATGACGGGCAAAATCCACACGGTCTGTTGCAAGTCACACAGAGTATCTCTGACCAGCTGCAAATCGTCGCCATAAATTGTAGTAAATACTCAGGTGCTTGTCATGAAGTAAGTTGGATTTATTGCGCAGGAAACAGGTTAAGCATCTTCATCAAGGAGCTGGTCAGGAACAACTGACTCAACTCAGAATCTCCAGAGGAGAACACAACCATGTACATTCTGGAATATAGTGAGGTAAGAAATTACAGGAAACAAAGGTAGGAATAATGTATAACAGCCTCATCAATGCACATACAAAAGGTTACTTTGCAGAGGATGGCAGCAGGTTGTAAGTAGCAGAGTAGTGTGAATAGTGGATTGGGGGGAGGCTCATTTGCTTAACAGATGTATAGGGCATTTCATAGGATTTTGGTCCAAAAATCAACCATGAGGGAGTCCAAAGATAATGTTTTATACCTATTCCTCTGGCGTCTTAGTAGAAGGATACCAGAATAGTCCCTTGGGCAGCTTTAAACCGGAGCAACAGTGATCTTGCCTCATAACACTCCACCCCTGCGCTTGAGTTTAATTCTAGATTAGTGGCTACATATTTGGGGAAAACCAACTCAGAAGCTACAGCAGCTGGTCAAGGATAGTGCTCTGTGAGGAATCGTAAGGGCGATCATTGTACATTCTATCATCGCTGGCCATCCTTGGTTCACCCGTCAGATAACCCGTCACCTTGCCTACTTCAAATACACCTGCAGCAAGATTCCTGAAATAACAAGGTGTGATCTGATTTTGTGGTCTTGCGTTCCTCATATTTGGGGGCTACACATTCATTCAACCATTACACAGGCTGCCGGTTCAGGCTATGGGCTATCACGAGCTATGCTGTAGTTAATAAGGTCGAAATTTAAGCACATTCAAAGAAATGTCAAAAGCTACTTTACTGGTGATTAGGTATTGTCTTAAAGCTTTGTCCACCACGCGCCCCCTACACACACACACATAATTCAATACAGGGAAGAGGTAGAGGTTCATGCGACGGACCCTACTCTTCAAGCTTCTAAAAACAAAAACACCATCAGGAGTAGGTTCTCTCAGAGACCAATGATCTTTAAAAAACAAAAAAAAGGCGAGAGTAAAAAAAAACACATAAAAGATCAACGAATCCATTGCATGCACGTCAATATCAACAGCAAGAAAAAAAGGAAAGCAATTAGTTCGGCTTTCCTTCGGTTCTCCGTGGTACCACTGCTTGCCTCGTGAAGCAGACAGACTGTGAGTTCCCATTAAAGTTACTATATTTATATCCATGTAAAGGTGAAGAGCTATAATTGTATAGTTTTGAAATGGCAAGTATAGTTCACTGGTTTAACATACACTCACCCTTAATTGTTAAGAATGGTGAGCAGAAAGAACAGTACGTGGTAAACATATTTGGCATTTGAGAGAAGATTAAACAATATCTCTGAAGAAAAAGTCATGAATCTTTTCTTCGTGAAGAAAGAAAATGGAAGTTTGAATAGAGCACACTTGACAAGCAGTCACAGAAGAATGTTATAATATTAAAATAGTGCCATTTAATATTTACAGAAAAGGAAATGACGCCGAGTGAGGAATCATAGAGACATAGGGGCCATTAGTATGGCAGGCTGATCAGCGCCAAAACACCCCGCCGGATGGCCTTTTACCCCCTGCCACATTAGCATGGCGGGGGTACCGCAGCGGATGGAAAGACCGTCCACCGCTTTTCCGCCCGTAGGCTATCCTAACGATTGCCTACCAGGCGGAAAAGGCCTATAATATGGTAGCGGTGCCTTGCAGTCACCGCCATCTATATTAGGATGTGGGTGGTGTTATGCCTTTCGATGGTGGAGACTACACCGTGGAAATGCATGCGGGAATCAATTTTGGGGACCGTTGTGGGCCCCCAAGTGGTGTGGAGGGGTGGGGCTGCACTTCATTGGCATATACAAGGTGGCAGGCACCTCGCGGTGCCTGTTACATTATGCATTCCAATGCACGCCATGCATTTTCTACATTGTGGCAGGTGCTGCTCACAGCACTGCCCGTCACAAAGTTGAATATGCGAGGTGCGACCGCCAGGGTGGCGGTCGCATCCTATTTGGCGGTGCAAGACCGCCGCACCACTGGCAGCTGGTCCGAGCACTACTAGGGTGGCAGGCGGACTGAAGTCCGCCCTCTATTCTAATGGACCCCTAAGTATGGAGAAACCTGATGTTATACTATTGACTTCTGAAAATGTAGACTCAAGAGCACAGCGCATCATATGTCATATGTGGCATCAAATTAAAATAATGTCCATTTCTTATCAATCTCCATTATAAGCATTGTGTGTAATGAATTGTACCATATGCAATTGGTGAAGCTATTACGGGTCTTGTAATCAGGGACTGGGAAACAAATTCAGTCTTGTAAAAAAGTTGCAACTAGACCCACATTGCATGAGGCTGCAACAAGAATAGGGTGGGGGGGCTTTCATGTCGTATTCCAATTTCCTGGCAGCAAACCCAGCTCTGAATGGCCCAAGGAAGATGCCAGAGGACCAGAAATGACAATGCGACCATGTTGAGAAGTTGAACGTCTTGTGATGTTAGCTATGAAAAGGTCTAAAGCTGTGCAGCTTATTACCGTTAAAATAACTCTACTTTCATGCTTCTGCTAAAATCATTGTTTGTAATTTTTGCAGCGATTTTACTAATATCATGTCATCATTCTTTGAAGACTACGTAGTAAGGGTCAAAATAACAATGGGGCATATTACCAACAACTAGCGATAATTTTTGTCTCTAACTTGTTTAGAGACAAAAATTATCGACGCACATCGGCGATTTTTATCGCAGATAAACCTTGATATTAGCAAGGTTTATCGCAAATGCGATAAAAAACGGCCGCAATGCATGAATATCGCTGAAAAGTCAGCGATATTCATGCATTATCGAGCAAATGCTCTAAGCCATGTTATCCACCTCCCATTGGATAACATGGTGAAGAACTGCTCAGGGCAGGTGTTAGCTTTTGGAGATATTTGCGCTTAGCGCGAATATCTCCAAAAGTTGGTAATAGGAGATAGCGATGTTAGCGACTGTTTCCAGTCGCTAATATCTTGGCACGCCCACTTTGCATGTCATTAGTGATAAATATCACTGACATGCAAAGCGGGGCCCAAGATGGTCGCTATCTCCTATTAGCTGTCACTAACTGGTGTTAGCGACAGCTTGGTAATAGGGAGATAATTTTATCTCCGCTTTCTTGGCTTTTAAAGCCAAAAAAGCGGAGATAAACCCCCTTGATAATATGCCCCAATATTTTAAAATGATATGAATTGAAGGTATCAATGTGCTTCGCAGTAGTCACTACACTAGCGAGCGTGTGGATCATAACTCATTCAGGTGCCTGAGGTTGATCAAGTATTTAATACCACTCTTTACCTCCTATCGGGAGCGAATTGGATAGGATTCTTCTAACCACAGGACTTATAGTTCAACTGACCAAAGACTACGCTGTTTTTTTTAAGTCACTGTCAATTGCACAGAAAAACGCACCCAAAGCCCAATGTTTGGCAACGTTTACAAGGAGTAAACATGTCTTGAAATATTGGTTAACCCCTTCCCTGTGCATGACGGAATCACGCCGTCAAGAGTCATGGGTGAGCTGGGCTCATGACGGCGTGGTTCTGTGATGCTGCGGCCGCTCCGCCCATGCGGCACTGATTCCCCACCTGTGCGGGCGAATTAGTGAGTGTGCTGGGTCGTGACCGAACCACATTGTCATGAGCACAGCTCACCCATGAATCATGGCGGCGTGGTTCTGTAATGAGCATGGAGGCGCGGCGCTCACACCCTACCCCCCAGCGCCGCAGCTGAATTAGCGCAGGGGCCAAGGGGTTAAACGTCAGGCAAACGAGTGCCGTGCCAGAGCCTTCCTCATCTATAGGTGCCATTTAAGTGGTATGAGCAATCATATTTGTTATTCAATTTTCATACCCCATCTTAATTAAAACTCCACAACAAAAAAAACACCACAGGCGGCTGCACTGAAATCTTCACTGTGGAACGCACATAAATGCATACATGCGAGCACGCACGTGCGAATGCACGACACTCAACACCAAAGACCGAGGGCCTCATTTACAACAATTTGACGCACAGCAGTACTGCACCACACTATGCTGCACTGCCCTCTTTCAAAGGAAAAGGGCAGGAATGCAGTGTTAGCTATGAGGTACTGCACATTTGTGTCTTCTTACACTTTGCTGGTGCATAAATGGCTATCTAGTGCCAACGCAGGGACCCTTGCACCATGGCGCAATGATGCCTACATTGAAATCCGGTTGTTTTTGTGTATGAAGTGAAAACCTTCCTACACAAAAACAACTGTTACGCCACCCCTGGGGAGGCGTAGGATTTTGACACATTCCCAGATTTACACTTTGTTGTAGATCCTGGAATGTGTCAACAACCATTGGCGCTGAGTGGGAAAACCCACCGCAACGCCCATGGCATGCCTCTAAGAGGCAGTGTGAAGCTACGCAGCGACTTGGGCTGTATTGCCTCACACCATATCTATGAGGCCAGGAAAAGCCACGCTGGGTGACTTTCTGTGGCCTCATAGATATGATTGAGAGGCCTGCACCACCGGAGCACCATTGAAAGTGACGCTCTGGTGCACCACCATTTCAATGGTGCCTCTTGTAAATGTAGGCCTGAGTTTCAAAGTGGTTCCAAAATATGACAAGGCACGGAATGGGAGAGTACTGGACATCATTTGGGAGTAGTCATGGTTGTAGCTGTGACCTCTAGCTTGATCTCTGCTACTCCTGGCACTTCCTTTGAGAACTCTGGCCTCAGAGGAGCCCGGGAACTTATAGACAGGGAAAAGGAAAGGAGACAGAGAAAGAGAATACAAAAGGCACTCGCAGGCAATACAGTCCGCAAAGAGTGTTTTTTTTTTTTTTTTTACACTTGGACAGTTCACACATGCTCTTTAAGGCCTCGTCTGGACTACAATATGAGGTGTGAAGTGCTCATTGAGAATATTAGCTACTTCTCTTCGTGTCCCCTGAAGTATTTACACTACCACCAACTGACGTACTTTGGCCATGTTTGGATGATTCGTTTGTGTCATTGGGGTCAGGTTTTGAAGCCCCGCCTGGATGCCTCACTTCTCAATGCTTCACCTGGATATTTTTTTTAATTATTGAGACTCTACAGCACATGCTGTGTCCCCTAAAACTGGCTACGGTTTCAATTCCCCATTTTTTTTCAGGCCAATGATACAGTGGTGTTAATCTGTCACCAGTAGGCCTACACCGTAAATAAATTAATTGGTAAAATAGTGTGTCCTTAAGGACTTATAGGTAAACATAGAGAAAACAAAAACCAAAGTATTCTCAAAACATCCTAGAAAGCAAAAGGCTCCAAAGCTGGGCCAGACTGGGAACTTAAAACAGCCCTAGCAACAGTTATAAATTCAGCCCCATGTGCTAATGCATGCTAGAACCTGAGCAACTCTTTCCATCGTCTTATTGAAATGTCTAAACCCTATGCGCCACCGTAGCATCACAAAAAGTGAGATTTTGGTGGAGCAAAGGCAGTGATGAATTTGTGAATAAATAAGTACCACACCCTTTGCCAGGGGGCCACCGCATCTTGTACCATCCATTTCACCTAGTAGCACTGCTAATTACAGTACCAACACAACTACTAACCATCATACACATATAAGTGTGAGATTTTAGACTATTTCAGACCCCTAAAGCTATAACAATGGTGTAGTAGGCAGGTGCTAGTTATGTTTTAATGTATATTTAATTAATAAACAGCTCTTGTTGTGCTGACCTCTATATGAGACACCATGTCGCAGACTGTTATAAGCACCAGTGCTGACTATTCAGGACCGGTGCTGAGCATCAGAAACCTCCGGCTCAAATTAACCACTGCGTGGAGGGCTTGTTAATAAGTCCTGCACTCTGAAAATCACAAACCTGCTTCTCCTTGAGTATGAGATAATGTATATAAAGTTAATGAATCAGTTCCAAATGGTCGAAATGAGCATCTAAACTGTTTTGGACTCTCAAGAGCTTCATTAAAGAGAGTTAGTAAAATGTGCCTAATGACTGGAAAAGGAGAGATAAATATTCTAATTAAATACCACCAATAGTTTAATATTTTGTTTTTGATAATCAAATTGTATTTGTTTTAAGATGGTAGCAACAGAAAGCGCATATACCTCGCCCATCTTCCACATACATAAACCTGAAACAAACTAGCAACTGTTGTCTCATCAATCATTATGGAAATTATTACTAAGCCCGAATTAGGTCCACCATCTTCATAACTTGGCATGCTTGTGCGGACATCCCCAGGCCAGGTAAATGGCAGTAGCGGTCGGTGGTGGGAGTAGCTGCCGGGCGCAACGAAACTCGTTTTATTTATTTATATGTTTACTTACCTGTAATCCTTCGTAATCCATAGATTACTACCTGCCACCCTGTCCCTCCCCA
The DNA here is from genome assembly GCF_964261635.1 of Lissotriton helveticus. Taxonomy (NCBI): domain Eukaryota; kingdom Metazoa; phylum Chordata; class Amphibia; order Caudata; family Salamandridae; genus Lissotriton; species Lissotriton helveticus. Next base: position 949,057,106 of record NC_136068.1, read on the forward strand.
TCCCCAAGCCACCGCCCGGCAGCTACTCCCACCACCGACCGCTACTGGTAAATGGGCTTTCCAATTTGGAGCACCAGTCCATTGGGGTATGCCATTCTCAAATACTGGAGGGTTACTTGGCCATTGGCATGCCATGTTCTTTTGGGCGAGTGGTGTGTGCATGCCAATTAGTGCCTGGTCGCTCTGGGTTCCTCCCAGGTCCACAGGGATGCCCGTAGTGCCACTCTGGGGAGAGCTCCTTCGTTCATTACCGAACTTATGTCAACACCTTCCCAACTGCAGACCAGTAATTTATGATAACTGGGCTACTGCATGGTAGAAGTCAGCATCTGGCACAGTCCAATATGGGTCGCTTTCCTGATTTCTATAGGTATCCGGAGGTAAGTTGCAGAACATGTAAATAGTGTAGTTGAACGAGCCAGAGATGGGAAGAAATGGCCAGTTCCCAAGAGCCATTAAGGCATCCCTCCAGTCCGCCTCATCGTGTGGTCCCACATAAGCTTCCCATTTATGTTTAAGAAGATCAAATTTACCAGGTGAGTTGATTATTAGCGATTGATATATCTGTGAGATGTCTCCCTTTCCTTGAGCACCATGAAACAATCTAACCTCAAGTGGATTGTATTCAGGTGGGCCTATCAGTTCTTCCAGGTGTGAGAGAAGTGCATACCTCAATTGTAGGTTTTTGTGAAATTGGGTGATGGAAAGCGAGAACTGGGTTTGCAACTCTCTGAAGAATTTCATAAATGATCCCTGTCATGCATCTCCCAAGTGAGTAATTCTTATCCTGTCCCTCATGTGAAATCCCTCAAGGTAAGAAACATGTTCTATCTATTGCCCCTTCCACAATGGGGTCTGTTGTATAATTCACTTTTAGCAACCAAACTTTAAGAATTAAGGCAGCTTTGCCATGTCACCATACAGCACGTGAAGAACATTGTTGAGGCCCAGGAGAGAAAACTTCAGTTTATAAGTCGGATCTCCCCACCCCTGGCTCAGACAGTCATCAATAACCAGCAGCTGGGTGGCCCTGTGGAAGAAGTGAATATCCGCCATACCCATGTCACTGTTGTATGGCAACTGGCAGCATTTTCCCCAGGGGATGCGAGGGGCGTGCAGCTCAGAGGAGGGATCGAATTACGGTAGTGAGTTCATGGAACCAGGGTTTGGGGATATGCATGGGCAAATTTTAGAGGAAATAGAGAAACATTACGACTATCATTTTGACTAGGACCTCCTTTCTACGGATTTGAAGTTGTAGTTGTGCCCAGCAGTTAAAGTCTTGAGTCATCCTTATGAGAAGCAGAGGAAGGTTAAGGCACCAAGTCAGGGCCGGCTCTACTGAGATATATATGCTCAGATAGAGGAAGCTGAGCCTTTTATTCAGCATATTTGTTTGCCAGTCCATCGCCTGGACCCTCTCATCAGTAGGGTCAGGAGAGACTTGGACCAGTTGGCGGGAAGCCCAGATGCCTCTCCATACAGAGATATAATCCACATTACTCTGGGCCCTGACTCGTGGGGGGTTCAGTAAGTAAAGGAGTACATTATCTGCATATAGTGCAATTCTGTCCTCATCTCCTCCTCACCATTGCCAGCAGTGCTCCTGGGCATATTATTTAATGAGTCATGTTAGAGGCTCATTTACCAGGGAAAAGAGTAAGGGTGATAGGGGACAGCCCTGTCTAGTTACTCTATGGATAGGGAAGGGGTCGTAAAGCATCCCGTTGGCGCACACCTGTGTGAAGAATAAGTATTGCAATTACACATATCAGCAAATCTCGGTCCGAGGTACATATAATTCGTGCCAGTGAAATTACCTTATAAATAAGGATATGAACCCCCTTTTTAGCAAATAATATCCTGTGCACGTAAGTGTCAATAATTACGATGTATTCCAAAGAGTCCGACCTTGTAGGAACCAAGACACTGAGATGCCGAGGTGGCGGTAGGTCAAGGAACGATTATCATACTCCGGTCAAGGTTCAGCACAAAAAGTATTAGATCATCATGCTAATATGAACAATTGTCACAGTGAAAAGAGTGGTCCTGATCAAGGAAATGTCCGATGCATGCAGTACCGTGAGCGGTATGGGGCCCAAATTATATGTGACCTGTTGTATGTCATCACAGATTGCTACAAAAATCACAGGCACAAACTATGTGTGACCTGTTGTGTGCCATCACAGGTTGTTACAAAAATCACAGGCACAAACTATATGTGACCTGTTGTGTGCCATCACAGGTTGTTACAAAAATCACAGGCACAAACTATATGTGACCTGTTGTATGAAATCACAGATTGTTACAAAAATCACAGGCACAAACTATATGTGAGCTGTTGTATGCCATCACAGATTGTTACAAAAATCACAGGCACAAACTATATGTGACCTGTTGTATGACATCACAGATTGTTACAAAAATCACAGGCACGAACTATATGTGACCTGTTGTATGCTATTACAGATTGGTTAAAAAACAGGTGTTTTACTGTTAATACACCAATGATATTTGGTCAGGCAACTGAACCCCAGTCCTGATGATAATCCCATATCTTTTAGGGCTCGAAATGCCGTCGACCTACACTCTGACTCATCATTGCTACGATTTAAATCCCTTCTTCTCTGGGTGCAGTAGTGTTTTTTTTGCCATACAATAAGTGACCTGTGTATTTTATACAATTGTTAGTCACTGTCTCGTGATTTTTTGCCTGTTTGCGTTGATATGATTTTTTGTTTTGTCATTTTACGCCTGTCTTTTTTGTACTTTGTTTCTTAAATTTACTCCGGCTGGGGTAATTCCTATATATATATATATACCTTTTGGTTGAACTTATGTGTTGAAAATAAATAATTTTGATGTTGTTCATCAAAACTATTCATGGAACTTATTATTGTATCCATGGTGATTACTTTTTTATTCTTGCTAAGGGACCCTTGTTCCTAAAAACACTCAATCAAGTGTGGGAGATGTTTGATTGCCAATCACCTTCGTTTTACCTGTGTATTGATTCAGTTCCAGTTGTATTCCTGAGGGTGTTTCACTCTGCTGCTCAGTCCCAGGCCTCTGCTGGGATGCTAAAAAAGTGAGCATGCGAGTTGTGTAAGACCTTCAGGGTTTCAGGAAACATCAACATAGGTTCATTGCTTTTAGTAGGGGTGGGCAGAATTTGCGTAGTTCTACTTCATGAAATTCCACAGAGTTATCTAAAAACTCTGTGAACTTCAACAGAGTTCTGCATATGGCACAATGCCGGAGGGGCTACACGGTGGTATTTTCAAACATTTATCTGATGTGGTAAGTGTTAGGCCCTGCAGCTCTTTGCAGCCGCCTGCCAGCTCATGGGGATGTATGACGTTACAACGCATACTTTTACAACGCCTACCTTTACATCGCAAGTTTTACAACGCATACCATTACAACGCATAATGCTTTTGGGCGCTGGATAGTGAATAGTTTAATTTACTATTCCAACTCCAGTCCCCGTGGATAGTAGGGAAGGTGTTGGATAGTACATTAAACCTATTCCCTATCCTAGAGCGCCCCCCAGCGCTATGCGTTGTAATGGTTTGCGTTGTAAAAGTTGCGTTGTAATGGTAGTTCGTTGTTAAAGTTTTGTTGTAAAGGCTGTATACCGCTCATGGCTGCACCGCCTGCTGCTGGGTGGCAGGATCGAGCTCACCAGACCAATAAAAAATCAAAGGCGACCATGTTTTTGTCTCTTCATGACTTCTCGGCTGAGTCAGGATGCTATCAGCTTCATAGGGCTGGCAGGCTGGCTGAAGGCAATTTGTAATGGCAGCACTTGCTGGCATGGAAATGAGTGAGCACCAGATGCGTACAGACTGAACCACTCCTTGATGCAATATCCAGGAGTTTCTTTCAAATCAAAATCACACTCTCCTAAGAGATTTTCAGTATTCTCCAAAAATATAGATTTTGGTAATATATCAAATGCCGAATGGGACTATACCTTTTTCTGACCGCTTCTCTAATCGAGGAAATGTTGAAGAATTGGGCTCTGATTGAATAGAGGAGTAGAGAGGGTGTCCTCGTTTTAATTCCATGGATCCTGCTGTCTATGAATTGGAGCACACACCGGATGAGCTTGTTGGGCACTATGTGGGGTCAGTGCATATTGGCCTTGGGACATGCCTTCGTGAAAGGCTTTACCGTAGCAACTCAGTGTTGTTGATGTGCTGCTGATCAACATGGGACCCTGGCTAGGGGTAGGCGGATGCTAAAAATGTACCATGCAACAGAAGCAGAGTTTTTGCTGAACTCAGCGCTGCAAGCGGAGTGTGGAGCATGGAGGTGCAAAAACTACGATAACTCCACTGGCGAAGCATAGTTCACTGACCATCCTTAGCTTTTAATTTGAGTTTGAACTCATCGAAGGATTTCTATTTCTGTTGGGCCAGTCTCAAGTAGATGGGGAAAATCATAATGTGAGTGGACTGATATTTGAGGTCTCTGGCCTTCGGTGCTTCAAAGAGTATTGTGCCACAATCATGGAAGTTGGGTATGTGGGTTATAATTGATCATGGAGGGCCCCTGGTGGCATTTTGGGCACTAGAGATCTGTGAGCCCACTCCAGTACAAACCGTGGGGAGTGGAGGTCTGTCGAGACCCAGGATCTCAGCCAGGTTTCCAGGTATTTCTCTGGATCTATTCCCTCCATGGCTTACGGCAACCCAATGAACCTGAAGTTGTTCTACTGGGATCTGTTTTCTGCATCTTCTGATTTGACTTTGAGTTGTTTTGTCATGAAAAGCAATTCGAAGACCATAGATTTGAAGCAGATCATCCCATCTTCTAAGGTGGTGGCCAGCTCTCAGCCTTCATTAACCATATTCTGGAGGTCCTGCCTAAGCAGGGTCACATCCATCCAACTCTTGTTTCCACAACTTCCTGTGATGCTTGAAATTCCTGCAAAATAGTTGCTCTATCGGGTGACTTCTCTGGAGGTGCCCTGGGGAATTGTCTGCTGGGTTCCCATCCAGATTCATCGGAGGGGTGATGAATCTACCCATTTTAGTCTGGGTCTCAGTTCCCTGGCCTTTGTCTTTGCCCATATGCTTCTGGAGTCCGTTATTAGGCATGCACTGTCTCCTTGGTACATGGCCATCTGTCTGGGTAGCTGGTAATGTGCCCAATCTGAGGTGCCGTCACTCAGATTCAGTGGTTGATTGGCAGTTTCTCTGATGTGACCTGCTTGCCCTCAATCTGTATTGCTGCTATGGGGTGGAGGGAGAAAAAGCAGTCCGTAGTCACTCTTCTGTGGAGCCACCCAGGATCAGCTCTACACTCAATGTATGCCCCTGATAGTGGGATAAGTCCTCCAGGTCACATGGTGTGACCTGCTTGCCCCACCTGGGAGTCCAAAGGATGAAGAGAGAGAGAACCTGGCAAGGGGCTGTCTGTCAGATCCTTCTAAGATGTTAAGGCTGGACGATCGTCGAGCTTGCATCTCCTCCTTTTAGAGAGGTGGTGCCATTTAGGAGACAATAAACCAGGTGACGTCAACCCTTGTGGGGATACGGCATTGACTCTGGAGGGAGAGCCTGTACTTGCTGCTTCCCGGTTGCCAATTTCTTCTCGAGCTGTAGCTTAGGCCCCATCTTGCAATTGCACCACTAAGGCCACACTCTGGTCCTTGGATTCTTGCCTTTCAGGATCACGTTGGGTGTAAAGGGGAAGGCGATCCAACACCTCACAAGCTGGTGTTGGGTGCACCTCCACACCAAGCCTGGTTTTCCCATGGCTGGGCTGTTTTTGTGTTCTATCTCCCAGAGAGCCGACGGGGGCAAGTGGGTCACTCCAATCCCACTTGGGCTCCCAAGAGTCAACAAGCCTGGGTGGTGGCAATGGTAGCAGGGCGTCCCCTGGACTCACCTCACCACAGAAAATCCGGTTCTCTGTTGTAGAAATGCTTCAAGCTGCACATCCAGGAGGGGATGTCTCGATGTCCCACAGTCAGGCCATTGCGCACCCATTGGCCCAGAGAAAAGACATGGGATCCTGGAGTCTGTCTGTATCTCAGCACCAAACAGCCCAAGAATTAACACTGCAGGCTGCCAGGATGCTGCAGTGGGTCTCCATGAGTAACGCAACCACTTGCATCACCAGCCATAGTCCTGCACGGGCCTCGCATTTGCCACCCGAGAGCTCTGCTCTGGCGTCTCCACATTCTCTCCCGTTCTGCACATCCGGCACAGAGGATATCAATCTCAAGGCAGCTCAAGGGAAGCTCAACGACACCCGAGCAGCATCTTCGATGTCACATGCTGCAGGAATACGTGGAGGTATGGTGAAGCTCTCTCAGAAACCATCTGCAATCTTAGATAAGCTAGCCACAATTGATTAATTTTAATGGTCAGCTTTCAGCAGCTGCAGCGAGTCTTTAGGCACATAATAAAGACCTCCAAGAAGGCGGATACTTCAACTCCCTGGTGAAAGAACTCAAGAAATATTACAGGTTTGCTTGACCTTGAACACCTGCAGAAAATTGGGCAAATATTAAGTATATGCTGTAAAAATCTCCCAAAAGACTACACCAGAGAGCACACATTAAAAAAAGATTCAGTGTAATGTATAAATAGACCACAAACCTCATTTTTCACTCTACCAGAGGAAAGTCCAGCCATATCTACAAGACATAAAATGTCGAAACACCCAAAAGTGGCCCTCGAAGCTGGGATTTGGACAAGTGCCAGTTTTTAATAACTGGAAGTCTAGCACTACTCAACGGGAAATGGACAAATACACATGCAGGGTCTGTAAGGTTGGTATCTTAACTTTGCAACAGATGTCTCTCTTTTATACACATTTTATTAAGGAGAGAAGGAATATTCTAATCCCTGTTTTTAGATCACTCCACATTTGGAAAGTAAATGAATAAATAGCTCTGGTGAAGAATTGCGATAAGGTGTCATTATGTTTTAAATTGGCCACATTTTTTGAAATAGTAACGGAAAAACTTGATACGCTGGCCTATTAGTGAGTACCAGAAAGTTGGCATCAAATTGAGGAAACCTGATTTGATTTTCTTTCTACCTTATATTATAGTTTGGGAGTGACTGCTCGGATCTTCTATACAATATTCAGCATGAAAAGTTTCTTTATATCATTGGTAATGTTCTTAGAAGTGAGATTATTTGTGATGTTTGTTTTGGCCAAGAGCAATTTATCACACTATAAATAAAACTTGAATCTTGAAACATGATGTGTTCCAACCCAGTGGTCACTACTGAGTGCTGTCTCCAATTCTTAAAACTCATCTGGCGTATTGTGTTAATTTCTAGAGAGAGTGGCAGGGGTGCAGTCTTGAAGTTCTGTCCCGAGTTCTGATCATACAAGAAGCCACACAGTCTTTTATGAGCTTGGTGGTGTTCTAAACACTTGAATTGTGGGTACAACACAGCATGGAGTCATACATTTAAAGTAAGGTTATGGATATATTTGATTGAAGAAAGGATGAGCAAAATAGATGAATGAGTAATGGGTGAACGCGTGAATAGGTGAAAGGGTTGGAAAATAGAAGTGGTTTGAAGTGTTGACAGCCCATGAGCATCCAGCTTTCTCGGGAAGGCATGCTGATTGGCTGCCACTGTCTGTCAACACTCCAAAACAGAAATTGTTGGCAGCCATCTTGTGCATCGGTAGACAGAGGCACAGGAAAGCAGAAAAACAAATGAGTAGAACTCAAAATGGGGGCAGGGTAGAAGCACCCTGATCCTCTAGGCCTGCTCAGGGGGTCCCACAAGGCCCCCAAGGCCCCCCCCAAATTTTTTTTTTCGAAAAATCACAGGGTGCTTGCACGGTGCGCGCTTATAGATATATACATTTTTTCAAATTCGATTTTCTCAACAACTACTGGAAGGATTTATACCATTGAAACAAAAGGGCGATCTGCGAATCAGACTCTACCATTTTGCCAAATTTCTTGTAATTCCGTTCGGGCTGTAGCCGTGTCTAATCTTCCTATGGAAAATAACATGGGGAAAACACGTTTTGGGACCCCCATTTTTCTCAGCCCCCACTTGACGATTCCCCCAAAACTTTCAGGGAAGGAGCGGAGCGGGTCATCTTCTTTGAGAAGTTCGCGAAGATTCATCAACTGGCGCCAAAGTTATTCCCAATAGAATGTTGCGGATTTCCTATGGAAACTAGGTCCTAACTATATATACCTACTGGCTACCGCCAGTAGGTAATATATATATATATATATATATATATATATATATATATATATATATATATATATATATATATATATATAGGTGACAAACGCCGAAATGCATTCGCCAATATAATGTAAATAAAGCTGCTTCCAAAGGATTCCCCCGGTGTGGCCTCTGCTGTTCTTTTTGTGGAGGCGTTTGGAGACAAGTAATTTGTGGTGGCCAGATATGCTACAACAAAGGCCCCCTGCTCACAAGTGGCCCGGAGGACACTGACAACGCTTTGGCATTGTTTCTGCTCCAAGGGATTGGATTGCTCCGGAGCCCGCCAAGACGTTCAGGAAGAGATGGAGCGGTTGTCAGGTAATTTACCTGACACTGGGCGAGATGTTTTTACAGACTTGCCCCAGTTGATATTCACACCTGGACTGGCAGGCTGAGGCGGTGTGGGGACCTGAGGGAGAACCTTATTATTATTTCAAGACTGCACTTTAAAATTTCATTTTCGTCAGTCACGCTTACGCCCAAACCACTGTGTTTAACCTGTAAGGGCCACATACCTGGAACCTGGTTTTGCATTCTGGGAGTTGCAGTTCGTCACCACGTGGTGAACTGCTACAGGTGTCGCATCATCTCATCCGGGGGCAGAGCCGCTCTGCTTTATTACGAGGGGGCGGCTTGACTGAGCATTGAGCGAAAAATGGAAGTTCTTGCAACACATCTTGGGCGCTGAAGAAGGCGACAAACGCAGAAATGCATTCGCCAATATAATGTAAATAAAGCTGCTTCCAAAGGATTCCCCCGGTGTCGCCTCTGCTCTTCTTTTTGTGGAGGAGTTTGGAGACAAGTAATTTGCGGTGGCCAGATACGCAACAACAGAGGTCCCCTGCTCACAAGTGGCCCAGAGGAAACTGGCAACGCTTCGGCATTGTTTCTGCTCCAAGGGATTGGACTGCTGCGGAGCCCGCCAAGACGTTCAGGAAGAGATGGAGTGGTTGTCAGGTAATTTACCTGACACTGTGCGAGATGTTTTTACAGACTTGCCCCAGTTGATATTCACACCCGGACTGGCAGGCTGAGGCGGTGTGGGGACCTGAGGGAGAACCTTATTATTATTTCAAGACTGCACTTTAAAATTTCATTTTCGTCAGTCACACTTACGCCCAATCCACTGTGTTTAACCTGTAAGCGCTACCTACCTGGAACCTGGTATTGCATTCTGGGAGTTGCAGTTCGTCACCACGTGGTGAACTGCTACAGGTGTCGTATCATCTCATCCGGGGGCGGAGCCGAACTGCTTTATTAGGAGGGGGTGGCTTGACTGAGCATTGAGCGAAAAATGGAATTTCTTGCAACACATCTTGGGTGCTGAGGAAGGCGACAAATGCCGAAATGCATTCGCCAATATAATGTAAATAAAGCTGCTTCCAAAGGATTCCCCCGGTGTGGCCTCTGCTCTTCTTTTTGTGGAGGAGTTTGGAGACAAGTAATTTGCGGTGGCCAGAGCCGCAACAACAGAGGCCCCCGCCTCACAAGTGGCCCGGAGGACACTGGCAACGCTTCAGCATTGTTTCTGCTCCAAGGGATTGGATTGCTCCGTAGCCCACCAAGACGTTCAGGAAGAGATGGAGCGGTTGTCAGGTAATTTACCTGACACTGGGCGAGATGTTTTTACAGACTTGCCCCTGTTGATATTCACACCTGGACTGGCAGGCTGAGGCGGTGTGAGGACCTGAAGGAGAACTTTATTAATATTTCAAGACTGCACTTTAAAATTTCATTTTCGTCAGTCACACTTACGCCCAAACCACTGTCTTTAACCTGTAATGCGCTACCTACCTGGAACCTGGTATTGCATTCTGGAAGTTGCAGTTCGTCACCACGTGGTGAACTGCTACAGGTGGCGTATCATCTCATCCAGGGGTGGAGCCGCTCTGCTTTATTATGAGGGGGCGGCTTGACTGAGCATTGAGCGAAAAATTGAAATTCTTGCAACACATCTTGGGCGCTGAGGAAGGCGACAAGCGCCAAAATGCATTCGCCAATATAATGTAATTAAAGCTGCTTCCAAAAGATTCCTCGGGTTGTGGCCTCTGCTCTTCTTTTTGTGGAGGAGTTTGGACACATATATATATCAGAGGGGGGATCGCCTAAAGAAACTTCGGAGATTGGAATCGAGGTACATTATCGACCTCCACACTAAAACCCCTTGGGGTATGAATAGTGGTGAAGATCTGATGGTTCATACTGGCCCATGAATAATGAATAATGAATTGATGACACAGCCATAGATACGGGGACTGTGATAATTCTCTTGGTGTTTTGAGTGTGTATATATGGGTATTTGTATATTTGTATATATGTATATAAGTAACATTGCTTTATAATGGATTAGAATGAAACAACGTCACTATTCAGGAGTAACAATCGATTTGAAATCATGAATCCTTTTGTCGAATGGAAAGGTGTTCTTTAGTGGGCTCTACAAACACAAATATGAATTTGATAAGAAAAAATGTAAAAAGAGAAAAAATGGAATAAGAAAAAAGTATAGAAATGTTCATATAAAAAATGATATGCTAATGGTTGATCCGTTCAAACACAGACCTGAATTACATCTAAGGAAGGATAATAGCCGATACATGCCTTAATTTTGTTGGAAAACCGAGTAATTGAACATAAAAAAATGAGAATTACGAATATGTCATAGTGATAAAATGTTGACATCTCGCATATATGATTTTACTTGGGAAATGGAGTGATTATATTGTATGTAGGAATGGACAACATACATAAAATCGATTATATTCATAACAACATGCACCACTCCAAGATGGCGCTGGTGAATCCCAGTAAGCTTTAGTCCTTCCTTTATTGCGGGGAAAATGTTTCAAATTCATGCCGATGTCTAGTGGCCACTGACATCGAGAAAGGCTGTATGCCGAAACGCGAACGCGTCTGTCTGTTGTTGAGAGAATAAACAACCTTTTGGATATTACCCCCGTAAGTGCGTATTATTCTTTGACAGTGGAAAGAATTTGGAGCGTAATATATATATATATATATATATATATATATATATATATATATATATATATATATATATATATATATATATTACCTACTGGAGGTCGCCAGAAGGTAATTATAGTTAGGACCTAGCTACCATAGGAAATCCGCAACATTCTATTGGGAATAACTTTGGCGCCGGTTGAGGAATTTGCCTGTAATTTTCCAAAATTTTGGCCAGCTCTGCTCCGCTCCTTCCCTGAACGTTTCGGGGGGATTCGTGAAGTGGGGGCTGAGAAAAAAGGGGGGTCCCAAACGTGTTTTCCCCATGTTAATTTTCATAGGACGTTCTGACAAGTCTACAGCCCGAACCGCTGAACGGAATTACACTAAACTTTTCAAAATTGTAGGAACTGGTACGCAGATGTGCCTTTGCTATATTTGGTGAAAATTGCTCCAGTGTTTTTTTTGAAAATTATCTTCAAAAACACATATATATCTATAGGCGCGCTCCGAGCGCTCACCGGTACGCGTAGGGGAGCGCACCCGGCGCACTACGGGAGTGCGCAAGCGAAAAGCTGATTGGCTGTCGGATGTCTGTGAACATTCTAAACAGTCCGGAGAGTCCGCCATCTTGTGTCTCGGTAGAATCGAGACACAAGAGGTGAAAAAAAAAGGGGAAACTGATTAAAAGGGGGCAGGGTAGACACTCCCTGACCCCCTAGGTTTTCTGAGGGGGGCCTAGAAGGACCCTGAAGGGCGAAAAAATTGTTTTTTTTTTTCAATTTTCGCAGGGTAAGCGCTGTGTGCGTTCCCATGTACGCTCACAGGTACGCGCACTCAGAGCGTACCACAGGGAAAATACATTAAAAGAAAATAGTGTAAAATAAGAATTTGGAGTGCTTAGAAGTAGGGTAGCTCTAAAAAGAGCTGTTGTGTTATGTGGGTGATTTAAGTACCTCCAAGTAGGTACCGATGCAGAGTCTAAAATTCACTTCAATACAATCACTTCGCTACTACTTCATAAACTAGAAATAAAAATGAGTAATATGTCAACTAATTTTGAATTTGTAAATATTAAATTATTGTTCAGAATTTTCATAATTTAATAGAACTTGTAGCATGTCCTCATCTGGAATTTCCTCTTCAATCATATGGTCAGGAATGTCCTCATTATAAGTGTGCCATGATGATTCTATTGCATCCAAACATTCGATTAATTATTCGTCAAGAGATTCATCCCAAAAATTATCTGTGTCATCTTGAATTTCAATAAATATCGTTGAAATTTCAAATGAAATTTCCATGGTCTCCTCATTTTGATTCATTTTAATTTCAAATTTCTAGCTGTAAATTGCAGAAAAAAGTAATCACTTTCAATTATCGTTTTTAGTAATACATAATATAAAAGTAGCTTAATCAAGTATTTAGTTTTTTTAAATTAATTGGGCAGTGTATAGTATTTTTTATTTTTATTTTTTATTTTATAGCACTTATAAGGCGCGCAGCTACCCACAAAGGGTTTCCCGGCGCCGGAATAGTAAAGCACATAACACAACTAGAGAGAGAGCAATCAACAGGCAATTATTTGTCGAACAACCAAGTTTTTACGCTTTTCCTGAATCTCATATGGTTTTCTTCCTTGCGTATATGGATGGGCAGTGTGTTCCAAAGAGTTGGACCCAGATATGAGAAGGATCTCCAGCCCATTCTAGCCCGTTTGTACCTAGGCACCGCGAAGTTCGCTGCTGTACATGAACGGAGGCTGCGATTGGGGAGGTAAGGCTTAGCAAGATCTTGTAGGTACCTTGGGGCAGTACCAGCTTTGATTTTAAACAGATAGTTCAGGGTTTTAAAGCGGATCCGATTTTCTACCCTGAGCCAATGCAGGTACCTAAGATGTTTGGTGATCCTGGCGGATCTAGGGATTCTGCAAAGCAGTCTGGCAGCAGCGTTTTGCACGAGTTGCAAGCGTCTTATTACTGCTTTGTTTGAACCCAGGTACAGGATGTTACCGTAGTCAAGCCGAGATGTAACTAAGGCATTGACTACGGTCTTCTGGGTGGTAGGTGGTAACATCCAGACAATTTTGCGTAGCCATCTAAGAATGGTGAAGCACATGCCTGCCACTTTGTTGGCTTGCTGTGTCATAGATAAACTGTCATCTATGATGACCCCAAGGTTTCTGACCTGGGAAGCTGGTGGCGGGAGCTTACCTAACAACGCCGGCCAGTGGGGATCACTCCAAAGATCTTTACTATTCCCTAGGACGAGGATCTCGGTTTTCTCCCCATTTAGTTTAAGTTGGTTAGCCGACATCCAACTAAATACTTCGTGAAGGCCTATTTTTAGTGCAGATGGAGCAGACGGATCAGATTTAGAGAGTGAAAACAGAATTTGAGAGTCGTCTGCATAGGTCATTAAAGTAAGGCCATAATTTTCTGCAAGGTCGGCAAGTGGTCGTAGGTACAAGTTGAAAAATAGTGGACTCAGGATAGATCCCTGTGGTACACCATGGGGGGAGTAGAATACATCGGAACATGCCGAGGAAGAGGCGATCTGAGGGGTGCGGAGGGATAAGTATGATCTAATCCAATCTAGTGCCCTGCCCTCGACACCATTCTCCTCCAACCTGGCAAGCAGTCTGGAGTGAGAAATGGTGTCAAAGGCCGCACTGAGGTCCAACAGGACCAATGCTACCGTTTGGCCATCATCCATAAGCTCCCTGATCTTTTCTGTGACCCCGAGCAGGGCAGTCTCGGTGGAGTAACCACTCCTAAAACCAGATTGGGACGAATTAAGCAAGTCATTGTTTTCCATATAAGTTGAAAGAGCCTTATGAATGTGCCTCTCCAAGATTTTGGAAAAAGCAGGAAGTAACGATATTGGGCGATAGTTGGCCAATATCGTGGGGTCGGCGGCCGGCTTTTTGAGCAGTGGACTGACCATAGCATGTTTCCATAAAGCAGGAACTGTGGCCTGTTCTATGGAGGCGTTAAGTATCTCTGCTATGGAAGTCATGGCGGAGTCCTCCAGCTGACAAATGATACTGATAGGAATGGGGTCACGTGGGGAACCTGATTTGATAGATTTTAATAGTTCCTTCAGTTTGTCCAAGTTAATGGGGGGCCAAGCTTCAAGGCGACAACTTCCTCTGGGGACTTGGGGGGTGTTGTCTTGCTTGTGTGTGTTGATACTGTTTCCGTTGATGTTAGAGACAATATTCTCAATCTTTTCAACGAAAAAAGATGCCAGATCCTGGCACTGCTGAGTATTGAGAGGGTTAACCTCCGCCCTTGAATTCTCTCCAGCCAGCTCTTTTACAGTGTTGAAGAGGGTCTGGGATTTATTTACGGCCGTGTTAATAGTAGTAGTGACATAGCATGCTTTGGCTTTCATGCAGGCCGAGTGGTAGCTATTTCTGGCCTTGCGATAAACCTCTTTTTGATGCAGTTCATATTTCTTAAGCCATTGCCTCTCCAGGGTCTTACATGTAGATTTTTCTTTCTTGAGGGCCTCTGTATACCAGGGGGCGGGGGGGCGGTGCACTTTCCCTTTGCAGCGGGATAGGGGCAAGCAGACATTCACTGCGCCATTTAGCCATTTCTGTGTGGCATCTGATATGCTTTCCATATCCCCATCTAAACATGGGTGGTCTTTCCTCAATGCGTTATTGAGATCATCCATGTTTAGGGTTTTCCAATTTCTCCTAAAAGTTTCAGAGGGAATCGTGGAAGGGCGTTCAACCTGGCAGGAACTAGAAATATAAAGCACTGCATGTGATGAAGCCTATTTTAATCCATAATTATAACATAAGGACTGTAAATAACTAACAGAAAACATTTTCCAAATTATCTCAAAGTGTACAACATAGTTCCCCTTACAAATTAACAACTCACCTTTTTGAAAGTAGAAGAGCTAGTACTCTGTAATTCAAAGTCCAGCAATTGAGCACCCAAAATTCCTCTCAAAAGTACCTCAGACAGGAGTATCACAAAATGGCTGTGTTTTCCTCTCATTTAAGATATATACATAACCAATCAAACTTCATCACACACAAATTCAAAACTAAAGTAATATTTTGATTGGTTCTAAATTTCATTACTTTCAAATGTGTTTTCCTCATGCAACTTTCCATAGGACATTTAGACATGGCTACAGCCCGAACGGATGAATGGAATTACACCAAAGTTGGCAAAATGATAGGTACTGGTATGTTTTAGGGCCTTTTCTATATTTCTTTCAAATTGGTCCAGTGGTTTTTAGGAAAAGCAACTTCAAAAAAACATATATATCAATAGGCGCGCTCCGAGCGCTCACCGCTACGCGTACTGGGGAGCGCACCCGGCGCGCTACAGGAGTGCGCGAGCGGAAAGCTGATTGGCTGTCGGATGTCTATCAACATTCGAAACAGTCTGGAGAGTCCGCCATCTTGTGTCTCGGGAAAATCGAGACACCTGAGGTGAAAAAAAAAGGGGGAAATGATTAAAAGGGGGCAGGGTAGACACCCCCTGACCCCCTAGGTTTTTTGAGGGAGGCTTAGAAGGACCCTGAAGGGCCCAAAACTATTTTTCTAAAAATGTTCGCGGGGTAAGCGCTGGGTGCGCTCCCAGGTGCGCTCTCCGGTACGCGCACCTTGAGAGCACCACAGGGAAAAACAGTGTAAAAAAAAAGAGTAAAAAAATAATGTAGAGTGTTTAGAGGTAAGTTACCTCTGAAAAGAGCTGTTGTGTTATGTGGGTGTTTTTTGTACCTACAAGTAGGTACCAATGCAGAGTCTCAAATTCAAGAGGAAGACTCTATTCCCTTCATCTGTAAAATGTACACCATCTCTCCTATAGATGCCTTGCATGTTGTAACGCAAGTTGTTGTGATATATGGAACCCATACCATAGTCTCTGAGGAAAGCAGAAACTGTTTTATTCACATGTTTCCTTGCTTTCTCAATCTGTGGACAAAATTGGTTGGACCAGTTCCATTTTTGCCTTTGGCATACATTAGAAAATACCAAGGCAGTTTTTGGAAAAAGTGACATCAATTGCCCAAAGATGTCCCTTAAAAGCATTTCCAGACCTACCCCAGTCAAAGTGCCCAAGTCATTGCCACCACAGCGCACAAATATAAGGTCAGGGTATGGAAGATGCATAAAGGATTTTATCAATGGTATCAATTGGTGACTTCTTAATCCTCTCTGTCCAATCCACACAATGTCCACATTTGGTAAATCAAGGTTGTAAATCCCTCTGTTGCTTGCAAATTTTTCACTCCAGAAGACATAACTTTGACCCACAAACCAGACTTTTGGCATCTTGAAGGTAGGTGTGCTTCTATTCAGATGAGTTGTGGAAATGAAATGGCAGTTTGAAAGTAGGAATTATTAAAAAAAAGTGGTTGAGATTCAGTGCACTTGAAAACCCAGAAATGATTGGTGCTTTCTTAAAAATCTTCACTGAAAATTAGGGTGCATGCTTTTTTTTTAAAGAAGTCATTTCAATGGTTGAGAAAAAGTCATTTAAAGAAAGATTGCACTTGATTAGCTAGTACATTGAGAGGTCAAACACCCTTGCTGTATTATTTTGCAACATAGTATGATGAACTTCTGAACTGTGTGCTGGGTTAGGAGGGAGTTACCATGGAAACAGGGTGAATGAGCACTGGGGGATGGGTGAATGTTATGTGAGTTTCAAAGTCTTCAAATGTACAATCAATTAAAATGTGCAGTTTGGTTTTGAATTTGTGTGGGAAGAATTTTGATTGGTTATGTCCAAGAATATGGGTCTGAAATGAGTAAGAATCTGTACCATTATTCTCAGGCTCCAGTGAAAGAAGCATTATTCAGAGATTCTGACTGACACTGTTCTACATCTTTTAAAGCATTTTTAAAGGTGAGTAATGATTCTTTTAATAAAGATAGACTGCTGTATGCACTATGGGGAAGATTTAGAAGCATATTGTGCTTCTTTATTCTTGCATTTTTGGCATTTTTTTTGTAATGTTGTTTAAAAATAAAATGGTGCATATTGGCAATGTATTTTGAAAATGAGTTAGGTTTCTGCTTTGTTTCTGTAGTGGTCATTTAACTGAGGTGTGCATTGTGTCAAAAACGATTTAGTATGCAAAATCTTTTCCGGAAAACAGTCTGCTTTTTAAATTTTGGAGAAGCATTACAATGACTTTCTGTTTGATTTTTTTTCATTTTTAATTTTTTTTATTAGAGACTTTTCCCCCCATTTTTTTTCCCCCCTTACAACATGATCAGGGCACAATGGAATTCATAATCATAGAGCATTAAATAAAATATACAGCAGAAATATAAAACCATATAATACAAAATCACACTAATAATAATTCCGGTAGAAACAATATTCAATATTCAATATATTACATTCTCCATTTTATTTTTTTATTTTTTTCAGGAATCAGTTCCCAACTTCCACCGAATAAAGGAATCCCAAATTTGCATACTCAATTTCTTACCCTTTTTTCCCTTCCTAGCATAGATAGCAGTTTCTAATTTTTGTATTGATAATACCTTGCCAAGCCATTGATGATATGTGGGAGGGTTGGGATCCAGCCATGTCGAAGCTACTAGCAGTCTCAAAATAGCCATCGCTACAAATAATTTTTTTTTACAATTTACCTGTCCGTCGGGGCTAACCCCCAATAACATAACAGCTGGATTTAATTCTATTATAGTTGATAGTGCGTTCTGGAAAAAATTCCTAATATCCTGTTTTACCCTATCTAATTGTGGACAAAGCGAGAAGATGTGTATCAGATCCGCCTCTGCACTACCACACCTGAAGCAAGTAGTTCCCGATACACCCCCCATTGAGCAATTTTTCCGGGTGTATAGTACAGATGATATAAAATCTTATAGTGTTGAGCCTGCAGGGATGATGAACACAACAATTTTCCTCCCATTTCCAATGACTTTGTAAAAATATCCCTAACTATATCCAGATCTGTAGACCATTTATCTATCCATTTATCTAAATCATCTTTCTTTAGTTTTGTCATTTCCAAGTAAAATCTCTTTATAGTGCAGTCAGAGCCATCTTCTATAAGATCCATCATTATATTTCTTTCAAAACCCAATGATCCCCCTTTTTTATTTGATATACAGCTTCTTATTTGGAGGTATTTGTAAAAATGTTTGGTGTTCAAAGTGTATCTGCTTTGTAAGTCTGTAAATTGTAATATGCCATGACCTCCCAACATATCTCCAATCTTTCTTATCCCCCGCCTCTCCCAGTCTTGGAATACAGCTCCTGAGAATACCATGCTAGGTAAGGAGGGATTATTTTTAAATCTGGTGTATGCATTATATTTCCCAATTCCGACCTTTTTGGAAATTCCTTTCCATATAATATAGGCAGCCATAATTGTCTTGAATCGTGTTCTTTTGTAGTAACTTTCCTCCGTGAATCTCAAAAAAACATTTTCTGCATTTCTACCCAAAACCAAACCGTAAATAGCAAGAGAGCCAATATTGTCCCAGGCATCCACCTCAGCCCCCCCGACTAGTCCAACATGTTTTGTAGTGCTGCAGCCCAATAATACACCTTTAGATCTGGTAACGACCAGCCCCCTCTCTCCCGGGGTAACGACATATACCTCAGTGCCCTGCGTGTCTTACCTTTGGCCCAAATAAAACGATTAATCATTTGTTCACAAATTTTAAACCATTTGTTGTCAACTAAGAGTGGTACTGCCCTGAAGATATACAAAAATTTTGGCAACACCATCATTTTAATAATGTTAACCCGACCTACTAACGAGAGGTGTAGGTTCTCATAACGATCCAAGTCTTTCTTTGTTTTATTTATTATTGGGACAATATTTTTTTCCACCAAGGTATTTATATCTGCTGAAATAATAATTCCTAAATAGGTCCCTGCCTTAACCACTTGGTTATCATCACAAATAGTCACTGAATTTTTAATAATCTGAGTCTTAGAGGCATTTAAGGCGTAGCCTGAAACTTGTCCAAATCTACGAGCTTCCACTTCTACTAGTTCAGTCGCTTCCGTGGGGTCTGGTGTTATTACCGCCACGTCATCAGCGTAAGCAAGTACTTTACAGGGTCCCAGTAATGTATGTAGTGGAGTAATCTCTGGACATAAATCTATCCTGCGAATCAGTGGATCCATATACATGGCGAATAGCAGCGGGGAACATGGGCAGCCCTGACGTGTACCTCTTTTAATCATAAATTGTCCCGTAATACCCCCATTCAGTCTTAAGGCTGCCACCGGTTCTTTGTACAGAGTCTGTAAAGCTTAAATGAAACCACCCTGAAATCCAGCTCTTGCTAAAGTGTGCCACAGATAGTCCCAGGAGACCCGATCGAATGCTTTTTCAGCATCCAGCAACATTACTGCCATCGGATCTCCTGTGACCTCAGCAGCATCAAACAAGGTTATAACTTTCCTAGTGTGGTGTGTCGTTCCTTTTCCGGGGATAAATCCGTGTTGATTCCTACTAACTAAAGCACTTATCACTCCCGCAAATCTCATTGCCAAGGCTTTTGAATATATTTTGGTGTCATTATTCATCAGCGTAATGGGACGATATGATCCTGGCTCAGTTGCCGGCTTCCCTTTTTTTAATATTAAAACTATGTCCGCACCCCCCCAAGACTTTGGGACAGACTCACCCAGCTGAGCATTTTGAAAGGTTTTGCATAAGTCTTGGCCCAGACTTCCCCAAAAAGTTTTGTAAAACTCTATGGGTATCTGGTCCGGACCAGCTGCCTTTCCTGAGGGGAGATTACACATAGCCTCTTTAATCTCAAAGTTATCTAACGGGTTTTCTAATCCTTCTACATCTTCATTGGAGACTCTTTCAACCGGGATATTCTGGAGGTACTCCCTTATCTCTTCCTCACTACAAGAGAGTTGGGTATCATATAATAACTGGTAGAATTTCCTAAACACTTCCCTGATTTTTATAGAGTCTGAGTGCAATTTACCATTTTCATCCTTAATTTCCCTAACCGTCCCATCTGCCGCTATCTGTCTAGTGTGCATGGCAAGAACATGCCCAACTTTTTCGTTATATTCGTAACACTTCTCCCTTCTGATAGTGTAATATTGTGCTGCTTTTTTTGCCAGATCTTCTTCAGCTTCACTTTTTACTTTCATTAGGTCTACAATATATTGTTCAGCTGGTTCACCTCTAACAACACAGTTATTAAGTTGTTCTTCTGCTTCTGACACAGCTCTTTCTATCTCCCTTTGACGAAGCCCTTCTACTTTTCGTTTATATGCGCTGTAACTACATGTTTCTCCACGTACACCCGCCTTAAAAGCATCCCATATAACTCCCACTGGAGCACTCCCTTTATTATTTTAAAAAAACTCAGTGATCCATTTTGACATATGTAAAATATAGTCATCATCCAACAAAAGCTTCCTTTCAAATGTCCATACCCGATTTGATCTTGTTCCTTCTTCTAACTTCATCGTTAATACTAATGGATTGTGATCACTGAAAATTCTTGGGAGTCTATCAATTTTAACTCCAGTCATTAAATCCTTGGATATCATAAAATAATCTAATCTAACACAGATTTGGTGTGGTGCAGAGTAATATGTGTACCCTTTTTGTTCCGATCTAATTGTGCCCCAGACATCTTGCAGATTATTATTTTCCATGAGTTCCACAAGAGCCTTATGTTCTCTTTTCTTCCGACCTTTATAACTTCTAATCTGTCCTGATCCCAATCCCTCCGCCCCATTGATATTCAAATCTCCTCCTATAATGGCCTGCGGGGATCAGGTAGCTAACTCGGAATCTAGGAAGTGCATTATTTCTGGGTCATCCTGAGTTGAGCCATATATCGCCACTAATGTTATCCATACTCCTTCTATCAAAATCTCCGTCAATGCCCACCTACCCCATTTATCTTCTAGTTTCTTCCCTGTTGTCACATTTTTACTCCTTGACAAGATAGCTACCCCTCTATTTTTTGTACCTTGTTTAGATCTTGCTAATAAGTGGAACCCCAGCTGATTAAGACAAAACTCCTGGGTGCTCATTATATGTGTCTCTTGCAGAAATACAAAATCCACATTCATCTGACGCAGTCGGACTCCTATCTTCTGTCTTTTTTGGATATCATTTAAGCCACATACGTTCCACGTTACAAATCTAAGAGACATGTTTTAGTTTTTTTTTGGGGGCTGTCGGATACCTGCTCAATTTTGTTAATCGAATTATCAGATTCATCCGTTACTACATCTATTACACAGATAACACAGCCTTTATTTTTCGTGTTCCCTTCCTTACAAACACCATGGTTATATATCTGTTTCAGAATGTGCTCTACATAATCCCAATGTATTTCAATACTTTTATGCCCTTTGTGCCCTGCCCTTGTACCCTCCCTCCCCCACCCCAGGAAACCCTCCCTCAGGAACCCTCCCCCCCTACAGGCAAATAGGTCCAAGGGACCTATGTCCGGCCGACGTTTGCCCACAGGATGTCACACCCTCTCTCCCCCGATTTTCCCAAATTATATATGCTACTAAAAGTGTTCAACCCAAAATAATCTTGATCCCTGTTCACCAGTCTTTAACTACTAGTACCTGTCACAGCATCAATATATCAACAGATCAAAACCGGCCTGTATAACTCTAAAATTTCAAAAAATAACACATTAAGGATATGCCCTCTTAACTCCAGTTTCAGAAATCTAGCTCACAATAACATTTTGTTTTACCATAACCATTTTACAGTTGATACACTCTCCCTTTTTTTGTTTTTATTTCCCCCCCCCCCCCCCCCCGGATATATCTCTGGTAGCAACAGTTTGTATATCTTGTCCCTCAGGGACTTTGTGGTGAGTCTTTTTTTGTCCTCTGTTTTCGCGCAAGAAGTAAAAGATATTCTTGTGCCATGATTTCAGAATAAAAAACTCTAAAATTTCCATTTAAACCAACCTTTAACCGTGCAGGAAACATAAGATAAGCCTCACACCCCAGATTTTGAAACGGAGTAATAAGTTGCCTCATCCGCCACCGTCTTTCCACGGTGGTATGGCAGAAATCAGGGCGGGCAAAAAATTCAATATCCTTATGAGTACGTTTAGACTGAGGTTTTGCCTTACTGATTATCTCCTCACGTAAAAGGAAGTTCCCAACATTAAACAGTATTGCGCGAGGCTTACTCTGTGTTTCTTTCCGCGTAAGCGGAAATCGATGTGCTCTTTGTATCTCATGTTCCCAGTCCCATGAAGACAGCTCTGGAAGAGCACCTTTCAGCAGTTCGACAACGAAACCCCGCACGTCCCCTCCCTCCTTTCCCTCCTGAATTCCAAGTAGTCTAACGTTGTTTCGCCTTTGCCTATTTTCAAAATCCTCTAGCTTCCAGAGCATATCCGACATTGTCTTATCTTGATCTCTGCTAGCATCTTGCATTTTAATGAAGTCATCTTCCAATTTTCCCGTCCTTGCCTCTACCTCAGATACTCTCCCTTCCATTTCTTCATACATTTTGCTAACTTTATGCAGAGAGGATTGTATTTTTTTATTTGCATGCCTGGCTCTCCTGCTTGCTCTCTGGCTCTCAGCACGAGCCTCGCCTTGTATCTGTTTTAATGTAGAAAACAAAAGTTCGAAGTTCGAGGCACCCCCTTCAGATCCTTGAGAGGTAGCCTCATGGGTGCCTGTATCTGCGCTCACAAGTTCTCTCATGGGTGGCACACCACTCTCCAAAGTATTATCCCAATCAAGTTTCTTTACCACCGTCTTCACGGGTGCTTTGCGATGTGTTTTACCTTGAACCTTACTCCTAAGATTATTTTTAATTTTACTTTTACCCTTATGTTTAGGTTTATTGTTCACAGATTTATTCGTCTCTTTGGTAGTAGTTTTTGATTTTGTTTTTGTAATTTTCTGAACAGTCTCTTGCTCTGACTCAATAGGTTCTGTGTCGCTGCCTGAGGAAATTGAAATACATCAGATTTAGACAGATTAGTTTCTGAGCCTGTCCCAGCTACGGAATCTACTGAGGTGCCTGGTTCCAAATCCGAGTCTAAATCTGAAAAAGACTCCTGAACAGAACTACTGTTCTCACTTTCATCCTCTTCATCCTCTTCATCATCCACCTCATCGTTTCCAGTAAAGAAGATCTCCTCACTAGGAGATGCCAATATAGATCTTGAAACAAGTTGTGCATTCCTGTCAATTCTGTAGTCTATAAGTATATTGGCATTTGTATTTTCACTGCTAGGATTATTACACTCTGGTTGAGCTGGTTGTGCTGGGTCGAGCGCTATCTCCTTATCAAATATATTTTTGAGTGGCCGCTCTGTCAACACATCCCCCTTCTCGCTAATTTTCCCATTGTAGTCATTGTAATCAAAATGCTCATTCATTACGTTCATTACGTTCACATCAATGCCTACGGCTGGCCCTAAAGATGTACTTGTCTCTTTAACAACAGGGGAAATATCAGGTATCTCCTTCCCCTTTAAGTGTTCAGCCCCGCCCCTTACCGTGGCTGTAGAAAAGGAAGTTACTCCTGCGGGCTCTGTAACCTCATTCTGGATCGGTGTCTCCATCGTGCTGCCTGTGCTCTCGCTGGCTCCAACCTTTTTTACGTGTGCAGAGCGCTGTATCTCCTCACACAAAGACACTAACGACGAAACAAAAAACACTCTCTGTGCTGCTGGCTGAACACTCGTTGCAGCGCATATCACTGGTGAGAATGTCTCAACTATTGTAGTCTGTCGCAACACTACCTCTTTTCCAGCCATTTCACCGGAAGTAGATTGCATTTCGATGTTTCCTTTGTTTTTTTGTAAGGCTGATGCCACAATTTTCTTCTTCTCCGCTTCCTTCTCACGTATCTTCCGTATTTTAGTCTCTTTAGCAGCTTCCCGCCTCAGCTGTGCCTTTGATCTTAATTTACCTCTCAGATTAGAGGCTGGAGCACCAGATTCTTCTATATTTGCCTCCTCTTCCTCATTCCCAGAAACATCCCGGTCATGGGTTTTCTTAGATGATCGCATTAATTTAGGGGCCATTATTTTGGATAGATACCTCCAATGGGCTCGCCCTGACTGATAGGACCGAGTGATTAAATCAACAATAGTCCCAAACAAAGTCTTCTCCTTAGTCCGGATCTTAATTTGAGGCAAACCCTCAATCGATGTTGGTATAAAGATGAACGCTCCAAGCATCACAGTCAGTAACTGCTGATAGTCGACGAACCGTCAACTCGCCGTGTTCTCCTTATACTGCAATGCACAGCAATGCACTGTGAAGCCCACACAATCTGATGTCTTCTCTTTCTGATAGCAATCAAGCCCGATACACTTTTAGCTCAGTAGTTCAATAGGGCATTGCTAAGAAATATAGGCGATTACTATTCACGGTGTAGGTCACGGTGTAGGTCAAGGGTGAGCACTCCGTATTCGATCGCGCTGTCATCAGGAGAAGAGCTTAGGTGCGACTATCCCCTACGGCATCCCGGCGGCCATCTTGCCCCACACCATCTGGCTAGTTCCCATGACTTTCTGTTTGAAATAAGAGAAAACATTTTCAAATTTTTCAATAATGTCACCTGTGCCTTGTAACACTTTGCCTCAATTAGCTTAAAGAGTATTCTTTGCTTGTGTCTCACTTTACTTTGTGCCTGTGTGTAATCTGATATATGATTCATTTAATGAAGATACACTTCTGTTAAAAATATGGTAGTATATGTTTTTGGAAGACATGGTAGATTACATGTAACGTTCTGGTCATGTGCCTAAGATCACACTGATGGATGAATCAAGCTTCAGTCACAGTGTGATCTTAGGCACATGACCAGGATGTTACATGTAATGGGAAATTAATGTTATGTCCTGGTTATATATAGGTGGCCTTTTTTTGCCAGTAGAGACAGTGAAACAATATGAGCAGAGAGACACATACTGCTTGCAGAGGCAGACATGATAGATTACATGTAACATCCTGGTCATGCGCCTAAGATCACACTGTGAGTGAAGCTTGATTTTAAATGGATCTGGGTGAATAATATTCTTAGTTGATGTCTTTAAAAATAGGGAAGTACATGTTTTTTAGAGACATGGTTGATTACATGTGACATCCAGATCATGTGCCTAAGATCACACTGTGAGTGAAGCTTGATTTAAAATGGATGTGGGTGAATAATATGCTTAGTTGATGTCTTTAAAAATATGGAAGTACATGTTTTTTAAAGACATGGTAGATTACATGTAACATCCTGGTCATGTGCCTAAGATCACACTGTGAGTGAAGCTTGATTTTTAATGGATCTGGGTGAATAATGTGATTAGTTGATGTCTTTACAAATATGGAAGTACATGTTTTTTAAAGATATGGTAGATTACATGTAACATCCTGGTCATGTGCCTAAGATCACACTGATGGGTGAATCAAGCTTCACTCACAGTGTGATCTTAGGCACATGACCAGGATGATACTTGTAATAAGAAATTAATGTAATGTCTTGCTTATATATAGGTGGCCTGTTTTTGGCCTGTAGAGACAGTGAAATAATATGACCAGAAACACATATACTGCTTGCAGAGACAGACATGGTAGATTACATGTAACATGCTGGTCATGTGCCTAAGATCACACTGTGAGTCAAGCTTGATTTTAAAAGGATCTGGGTGAATAATGTGATTAGTTGATGTCTTTAAAAATATGGAAGTACATGTTTTTTATAGTCATGGTAGATTACATGTAACATTGTGTACATGTGTTTAAGATCACACTGATGGGTGCATCAAGCTTCACTCACAGTGTGTTCTCAAGCACATGACCAGTGTGTTAGATGTAATGAGCAATTAATGTTATGTTTTGCTTATACATAGGTGGACTGTTTTTGGCCTGTAGAGACAGTGAAATAATATGAGCAGAAACACACATACTGCTTGCAGAGACAGATGTGGTAGATTACCTGTAACATCCTGGTCATGTGCCTAAGATCACACTGTGAGTCAAGCTTGAATTTAAATGGATCTTGGTGAATACTATGCTTAGTTGATGTCTTTACAAATATGGAAGTACATGTTTTTTAAAGACATGGTAGATTACATGTTACATCCTGGTCGTTGTGCCTTTGTTCACACTGATGGGTGAATCAAGCTTCACTCAAAGTGTGATCTTAGGCACATGACCAGGATGTTACATGTAATAAGAAATTAATGTTATGTCTTGCTTATATATAGGTGGCCTGTTTTTTGCCTGTAGAGACAGTGAAATAATATGAGCAGAAACACACATACTGCTTGCAGAGACAGATGTGGTAGATTACATGTACCATCCTGGTCATGTGCCTAAGATCACACTGTGAGTGAAGCTTGATTATAAAAGGATCAGGGTGAATAATATGCTTAGTTGATGTCTTTAAAAATATGGAAGTACATGTTTTTTGAAGTCATGGTAGATTGCATGTAACATCCTGGTCATGTGCCTAAGATCACACTGATGGGTGAATCAAGCTTCACTCACAGTGTGATCTTAAGCACATGACCAGGATGTTAGATGTAATGAGTAATTAATGTTATGTCTTGCTTATATATAGGTGGACAGTTTTTGGCCTGTAGAGACAGTGAAATAATATGAGCAGAGACACAAATACTGCTTGTAGAGACAGATATGGTAGATTATATGTAACATCCTGCTCATCTCCCTAAGATCACACTGTGAGTCAAGCTTGATTTTAAACGGATCTGGGTGAATGACATGCTCAGTTAATGTCTTTAAAAATATGGAAGTACAAGTTTTTTAAAGACATGGTAGATTACATATAACATCCTGGTCATGTACTTAAAATCACACTGACGGGTTAATCAAGCTTCACTCACAGTGTGTCTAAGATCACACTGTGACTAAAGCTTGATTTACCCATCAGTGTGATCTTAGGCACATGACCAGGATGTTACATGTAATCTATCATGCCTTTAAAAAACATGTACTTCCATATTTTTAAAGACATCAACTAATCTCAATATTCACCCAGATCTATTTAAAAAGAAGCTTGACTCACAGTGTGATCTTAGGCACATGACCAGCATGTTACATGTAATCTACCATGTTCTTAAAAAACATGTACTTCCATATTTTTAAAGACATCAACTAAGCACATTATTCACCCACATCCATTTAAAATCAAGCTTGACTCACAGTGTGATCTTAGGCACATGACCAGGATGTTACATGTAATCTAACATGTTTGTCTCTGCAAGCAGTATGTGTGTCTCTGCTCATATTATTTCCCTGTCTCTACAGGCCAAACACAGGCCACCTAAATATAAGCAAGATATAACATTAATTACTGATTACATGTAACATCCTGGCCATGTGCCTACGATCACACTGTGAGTGCAGCTTGATTCACCCATCAGTGTGATCTTAGGCACATGACCAGGATGTAACATGTAATCTACCATGTTTTTTAAAAACATGTACTTTCATATTTTTAAAGATATCAACTAAGCATATTATTCACCCAGTTCCATTTAAAATCAAGCTTGACTCATAGTGTGATCTTAGGCACATGACCAGGATGTTACATGTAATCTACCATCTCTGTCTCTGCAAGCAGTATGTGTGTCTCTGCTCATATTATGTCACTGTCTCTACAGGCCAAAAACAGGCCACCTATATATAAGCAAGACATAACATTAGTTAGTAAATCATTTTTGACACAAAGCAAAGCACATGTAATGTAAATCAGCCTTTTGTTGTATACTAGTGTTTATATTGTTTACTTATTGAAATTGCTATGTAATATGTTTGTAGTGGTCTATAATCTGTTATTTTTCCTTTACCACAAATTATGATCACCTATACAAAGAAAGAAAAAGATGCCTTCCAAAGAAAGACGTGAAAAACTTTATAAAAAAAAATTAAGGTCTAGGGAAAAAGAAAAACAAGACTCAACCAAAACAAAATCTTCAGAGAAAAAAAATAATGCTCCTGGTAAGCAAACTAAAAATTTTCTCAGGAACTTATTGAAATGTCAAAAAAAAAATGTGTGTTTTTAAACAAGAATAAGACACCTGTAATTAGAAAGAAGACAGTGTGTCCCTTTAAAAATGTTAGACCTGTACAAGGAGATGATATTGTCTACAACAAAAGAAGGAGAAATCAATGTATTGAAATTCGTAGACTAATGTTTTATAACAGAATTATATCTAATTTATTAAAAAATATATAAAGGTAACAAAAAAAGACCGCTTTTTATAAGAAAAAAAAAACATAGTTAAGATTGTGGATGAAGCATTTAAAGTGAAAAATAAATTGTTTAGTTTAGTAATGAATAGAATTCGTTCACTCGATAAGGTAATCAATGTGTTCAAATCAAAATGTAAGTGGAGGAGAGTAATTAATCGGACTAATTTTTGTGATGTTTTTTCTGGAGAATGGAAGCATATTTCAAGTTGTGAGCCATTTTTTAATGAAGAAAGTTACTTTCAGGATAATGATTTGGTTCATGCAGTTGACACCAGTGGTCGAACATATGAGGTGAAGGACGGTTGTCCGTTTGAAAAAGAAGAGATTGTGCCTAGAAATACAGAAAAAGAGTTAGCTGATGAAGTTTTAGGGAGATGTCCTAAGGCTCCAGTGTACATCTGGAATTGTAGTAGTATTTGTAGTTTGCGACAGGATTCAATTGATTTGTTTCGCACTTTCTCACGGACATATACTAAGAAAAGTGTGAAACAAAAAATGAAAATTTTACAAGAGTTAGATCCTTGTAGAGTGAGAGAAAAAACAGTTTTGCAAGGGCATTCACTGGCTTGTCTTTCACGAAAAGTATGTCAGAGTGTTTTTCATCATTTTAGGATGTTAGCAGTGCATCATAATAAAGTGAGGAAATTAGTGAGAAGGTTGTATTATGCAAAAAGTCCAGCACTTAAACTAAAACAGTTAAACAGTGCTCTTTTGCATGGAACTGAATTAGATGTGAAAAATATTTGTGATGAAATTGAGTTTTCTTAATTTGGTGAAAAAGAGGTCAGTGCAGAAATTGATACTGTAATAGAAGGTAATGTAGAAGAGAATATAGAGATTTTGAGTACAGAAAAATTTAAAAATTAAATTACAAAGTTTAAGGTCAATTCAAGTGAAAGGCCTAATTTTACTTGTGTGTTGTCGACGAACTCATTATAAGCATCAGACTAGATTAGTTGATTTATATGTAAAAAACGAAAAGATAAATTATAATGAGTGGAAGGATTTTGCAACTTATTTGTTGGTTGAAAATTGTTTTGATTTGGGTTCTGATCAACGTATTTGTAAATATTGTTATAATAAATTAAATGAAAACAGAATGCCTGCTAGAGCTGTTCATAATAATCTGAAGTAGGTAGACATTCCTTCTGAATTGATGGATTTAAATACCTATGAGCCTATTCTGATTCAATGTGTGCATCGGAGAAGCGTGGCTCAGTGGTTAGAGGCAGCAGACCTGGAAGCTGAGATCGACCGTGGACCAGGGTTCGATTCCCCGCCTCGGCGGGTCTCGGGCTCAAAAATTCCACGGACTCGACAATTCTCGCTCGGGTGCCTACTCGAATCACGGGGTCACACTCTGCAACTCTGGGCAATAGCTTGCTTAATCTCCACTACGGCCCCTCGCAGCGGGATGCCTGCCTTTCACCTTGTGGACACCCTGCCGGGGTTTCTCACAGGGGAATACCAGGACGGGTTCCCTAAGCAAGCGCCAGGATGCCCTTTGGGTGACAGGTTTGCGCTATATAAGTACACCTACATTTACATTTACATCCTTTTCAGGCTATTGTTTGCATGGAGCCTAAGACAGGGAAATTGCCTCCTTCAGATTTACAGAGAGGATTAAAGGGAAGAGTTGTTTATTTGGCTCTAGATTTTAAGAAAAATATTGATACAATTGGTGTCGAAAAAGTAGAAGAGGAACCTCTAGTTATTCTAGTTAACCGCATGCGTGCGGGCGGAATTCCGCCCGCACGCTGACTTTTGTGGATTTGCATGTTACGTGACGAGCTGGGCTCGTCATCAGCGTAGCAGGAGGCTACCTCATGACGAGCCCAGCTCGTCATCAGCGTCGAAGGGGTTAATGGTGTTCCGACAAAAAGTAAGAAAATCTGGCAAGAATTAGTGGATGTTAGGAAAGTCAAAAAGGCAATGTTGTATCTGGTAAAAAATAATCAGTACTATAAAAACGTGTATGTGGGAGAAGAGGAAACAACTGCACAAGACGACACTGATGTCTCTGCAGGGCAAATAGAAAAAGTTGATGTCTCTAGAAGTGAAGAAATTTATGAACATTATAGTGTTCATCAATTGCATTCCAAAGAAGTAATGGGGAATGCTATTGACTTGTTTCAGAAGAAAAAAGCCAAAGGAAGTCCCATTAGTGTATGGGAAGAAAGTTTGGAAGCTCGTTGTTTTCCACAGTTATTTCCAACAGGTGAAGGTGGACGATATGACGACCGACCTGTTCAAATTCCTGCATCTGAATACCGGACTTCAAGATTATATGCAGAAGATCCAAGGTTTCGTCAATGCATTCCATATTTGTTCCATCTACTGTTTGAGAGTGATTTGTCTGGACTTTCCTATGCAGTAAACCATATACTGAAAAGTGGAACACATCTTCAAAATGTTTCGGCAAGGGATTTTACGGATAAAGTGAAACTGCAAGACAGTGTTTTGGAATCTCAGCTAATTAATCTCATGGCATGTCAGCATGGTACTAACGAGTATTGGTACCGTCGTCATGGGGAATTGAAATGTATGCTAAGAAACTTAGGAACTCCTACATGGTTCCTCACTCTTAGCTGTGCTGAGTATGCTTGTGAAGACTTACTTGAATTTCTACGAGAAGCAAATAAAAACATTGAAAATATTGAATACAAGACACCTGGAGAACTGTGCTCTTTGAATCCAGTTAATGTATACAGATATTTCAATCATAGGTTTGAAGCTATGATGTCTTTTATTACAAAAAAAAAATCCTCCGCTTGGAGAGGTGTTGGATTTCTTTTGGAGAAATGAGTATCAAGCAAGAGGTGCTCCTCATATACATATGCTGCTATGGATTAAAGATGCACCAAAATTTGGAACAGATTCAGATGAGAAAGTGATGAGTTTCATTGAGCAGTATTCTACATGTGCTGTTCCGAAAAGTACAGAAGAAAACAATTTAAGACATCAAGTTTTACACTTTAAAACCTATCGTTGTGGGAAATACTGTTGTCGAAAATACAAATCCAAGGACAAGTTCTGCATGAAATGTCGTTTTGCATTTCCACGTCCAGTAACATCAAAAGGAAGAGTCAACAATTTTATGTCTTCTCTGGAACATACTGTGACAAGAAAATCACCCGAAAATACATACAACCTAAGAAGAAATGAGGAATCCAAATTCATAAATCACTACAACCCAGTCATTTTGTCCATGTGGAATGCTAACATGGATATTCAATATGTGACTGACAACTCTATTGCTGTGGCTCGATATGCCACGTCTTACATCACAAATTCAGGAAAGACGGAACTGAAGGAAATGTGGGAGGAAATTTCACATGAAAAGAGTCTAAGCAAGAAATTATACAGTTACAGTCTGAAGATGTTGTCGCATCGAGAAATTGGAGCATATGAATGTTCTGATCGGTTATCATCAGCAAGTCTATATGCCAAATCTAGAACCATCATTTGGGTGAGTTTAGGTCTTGCTGCAACACAAAACCGAGTTTTGAAATCTGTACAAGAAATAGAGTATTTGGCGGAGAAAGAACCAGACAGTACAGATATTTTGAAGACAAACATGTTGGATACATACTATCCAAATAGAAGTACTCACCTTGACAACGTTTGTCTCTATGAAGTTCTGCAAACCTATACTTTTAAAAACAATGTCACAGAAGACCTCAATAAAGGTGTATATGCAGTAATTGGTTGTGAAGGCTGTCTAGTGAAACAAAGAAAAGGCCATTTGATTAATCATCGAAAATTGAGTTGTGAATCTCCAGACAAAAGGGAATTATATTACTTAGCTCTTTTGCAACTCTTTAAGCCTTGGCGTACAGAAGAGGAACTACTTGGAGATTTTCTTACTTATGAAGATTCATTCAATGCAACCAAGGGTACCATAGAATGTCCTGTTTTTTCAAATTATCTGCAAATGTTGAACGAGGAACTACAGCAAGAAGCTACAATTACAGCAGAGATTGCTAGAGACAGTTCTCAAGATAGTCAGAGCTCTGCTTCATTGAGTCAGGATCCACTAGGAGGACCAATTATACAAAAATGAAGCTTCCACTGTCATGGATGAAGTTAAAAGAGCCATGGAACAAGCTCAGGAGGATGGAGTTCACTTAGAAGATTTGGAAAAAGAACTAAACGTTGAGCAGAGACAAATATATGACGAAGTCACAGAACACATTGAGTATGGTTTATCTCATGACAAAAAAGAGTGCTCATGTACATCATTTATACCTGTCCGACTGTATGTAAGTGGAGAAGCAGGAACTGGAAAAAGTTATCTGATTAAAGTGATTGCAACATATTTGCAGAAAACAACGGAGTCATCGCTCTCTTGTGTTGTTCCTGCTCCAACTGGGTTGGCAGCACACAACATTAAAGGGATTACTTTACATCGCTTACTGATGCTGCCAGTGGAGGATGATAACAAATTACAATACCACAAGCTATCTGGAGAAGCTTGTTGTGAAGTTTCAAGAGTCCTAAAGAAAATGAAACTTCTTATCATTGATGAAGTAAGCATGGTATCAAATGTAATGCTTGCTTTTGTGCATTTAAGAATGCAAGAAATTCCTAAAACAGACTATGATGTGTTATTTGGAGGCAAACACATAATTGTTTTTGGAGATCTACTGCAACTAACTCCAGTGAAAGGACAGCCAGTGTTTAAAATGCTTAGGAAGCATTGGAAATGTTAACATATGGTTAAATTTCAAATATGCAGAACTGCTTCAAAATATGCGACAGGCAAAGGATGAAGATTATAAAAATATTCTACAAGATGTTAGAATTGGAAAACTAACTGAGCATGGCATAGAAGCTTTACATGGACGATTAATTTCAAATTTGTTTCCAAAAGAAAACATTCTCCCAGAGAATATTTTTATGAAAATTCCTGAAAACAAATCTGTTATATGCTTGATGCCAACTCTAAAAGAATGTTCAATCTTCAACAACAAAATGTTAAAGTTGGAAAATCAAGAGATTGTGAAACTGGAAGCTATTGATAAAATAGAACATGAAGGAGCAACTATTGTTTTGTCTGAAAAGTTGAAATCAAAATTGGATTCTTTAGAGAAGACAATATCTAAAACTGCTGGATTAGAAAAAAACTCTGTATGCATCTTTAAATTGTCGTATAATTTTACGACGTAATTTACATGTGGAAAGAGGTTTAGTAAATGGAGCAATGGGTCATGTTGTTGATTTTGTGAATTACCAAAATAGAGATGGAATTGAATTTATAAATATTAAATTTGATGGTATCGAAGAAGTACAACAAATCAGTTGTTGTTCTGCACGATTTTTGCTTGTGAAAGATTTATATGTCCGCCGAAAACAGTTTCCTGTTTCTTTGGCATATGCAGTGACTATTCATAAATCTCAAGGTTTAAGTGTGGATACTGCTTTGGTGAATATTGGAAGTTCTGTATTCAAGGAGGGTATGGCATATGTTGCTTTATCTCGAGTCAGAACTTTATCTGGATTGTACTTGATTAATTTTGATGAGACAAAGATAAATGCAGATCTAAATTGTGTAAAAGAATATAATAGGTTAAGAAGAGAGTATGCTCCAAATTTACCTCAATATCCTCTATTTGAAAAGCGTGTGGTAGGCCGAAAAAGAAGAAATGAGAAAAATTGTAGTGAAGTTGTAGCAAAAAGAAAAAAAGTAGATGAACCAGTAATTGTAAGCAGAAAGGAAAAGGATTCAGGTAAAGATGTTGTTGGATTTCAGTTTGAAAACAGTTCTGGTGTCAACTGCTATGCTAATGTAGTGGTTAACGTTCTTTTTTTTCTCCAAACTGTACAAGAACAGATTGCTGAAAATCGAGATCAAACATTTTGTTGTTTATTAAATTCTGTGTTTGACAAATGTAGCAGTGATAGAACAAAAATACAAAGTGTTTCTGAAATTCGAAATGTTTTAGACATATGTCGAACGCTGCCGTGGCGCTTTGGAAAACTTATTGCCGCCATTAGAGGGAAGTGAGGCCACGCCCACTTTTCAGAGGCCACGCCCCCTCCTTCGCTATATAAGCCGCGCCGCTCCTCTGCACGCATTAGCCCTGACAGCTCCTGAGGCGGAAGCCGGGAGAGACTCGCTGAAAATTACCTAAGCAATGTTACTTTTATCTGTTTTTAACTGTGTGAACTCACCTGAATTAGAGCACTCCCCCCTCTTACTTTCACCAAAGTCGCACCGCACAGCCGACTTGAACGCTGCAGCGGCGCTTTGGAAAACTTATTGCCGCCATTAGAGGGAAGTGAGGCCACGCCCACTTTTCAGAGGCCACGCCCCCCTCCACCTGTATAAAATGTGTCTGAAACGGACGCGCAGCGGACGCGCACAGCGGGCGCGCCGTCAGCACGCCGAAGGAGCGCCAAAGGTAAGCCCGTCTGTGCCCGTCCGGACCCAGCAGGCCCTAGGCCCAGATCCCATGCCCAAACCCACCAGTGATCGCTATCGCTACACCCAAGGAAACCTCCTGTCACTTAATCCCACGAAAAACGCTAACTGCAACTACATCTATATAGGGGGGAAAACCTTTATTAACTGCGCTCTATGCAGCCCAGTCCACACCACGGTTGGACACCACGCCCTGCAACTGGGCCTCCTAAACTGCAGGTCCCTCCCGAAACATTCCCTAGAGATAAACCTCCTTATAGAGGATCATAAGATTGACATTCTGTTCCTCACGGAAACATGGCTAACCCCCAACTCAGAATCCGACATCGTCAGTGCCCTTCCCCAAGGATACCTAATCTACTCTCAAAACAGACCCCTCGGCAGAGGAGGTGGCCTTGCCATAATGTATAGGGAACAGCTCGTTTGCAGGGCAAAAAATGGGGCCATCGAAGACTGTGAGAGCTGCCATTTTGCGTTACAAATCTCACCCACAGTCTCTCTATCCGGCCTACTCATATACCGCCCACCTGGAGCTCCGAGCAAGTTCTCCAGCGCCCTCATAGAAACCGTCACTTCACTGGCAACCTCATACCCCAACTTCATGATCTTGGGAGATCTCAATCTCCACTTTGATGACCCCCAGGACTTGACAGCATCCGATCTCCTACTCAACCTCACTTCATACGATCTAAGACTAGTGAACCCAGAGGCTACGCATGACAAAGGGCACCTTCTTGACCCTATTTTCACCAACATCAATGACCTAAGAACCACACGCCCCCTCCCACTCCCGTGGACAGACCACTTCCTGGTCCCTATATCCTGGCAAGCTAGCGCCCCGCCACCTCAACCCCTCAAAACGCGGGTCACGGATAGAACCTGGTCCAAACTTTCGATTGAAGACTGGTCCTCCAGGCTTACACAGTCCTACCCCCCCCAGGCACTAGATCCAGTAACCGCAGATACGCAATTCAAAACCTGGCTCACCCACTCACTCGACTCTATTCTTCCAAAAAAAAGCACCTTGAAACAAGTTAAAAGAGCTAACCCCGCCCCCTGGTACACACCAGAGTTAAAAATACTACGAAAAGAATGCAAAAAACTGGAGCGCTCCTGGAGGAAAGACGGAACCAAATCCACAAAAGATGCATTTCGCTCCTCCATGAGAACTTACAAAACGGCCCTGCGTGACACCGAAAGCCAATTCTACGATGAGAGAATCAAAAAATCCTCCAGCTCTGCTAGAGAAACCTTCATCATTATGAAAGAGCTGCTCAAAGTGCCTGACCCTCCCCCAGTTCTTGACACCTCTGAGGACAAATGCCATGAATTGGCAAAATATTTTGACGAAAAAATTCACAACATCCTCGCCACATTGCCTCAAGTTAACCCTAGAGCAGACATTAACGTTCAACTCAACTCAATTCAAGAACAGACTCAAATCCTCACCCGACCAAACTAGCCACCCACTTGGACACCTTCGGTCCGGTAACAGTAGAAGAAGTTCTCAAAATGCTGGCCATTATAAAAAGTGGTACAAAAGGGGGTGGTGATGATAAAAAGTGGTTCTCCCAGCGACCCGGTACCCATTCGCATCCTAAAAACGGTGGCATCCACAATCACCACTCCTTTAACTGACCTCATTAATTCCTCACTGTGTCAGGGAACGGTCCCTCCCGGCTGGAAGGCTGCCGTCGTTAAAGCCCTTCTCAAAAAACCGCTCCTAGACCCTTCGGATTTGGCCAACTATAGGCCAATCTCTCTTCTCCCCGGAATTAGCAAGATTACGGAAAAACTAGTTAACAAAAAACTCTCCCATTTCCTGGAGACCAACAACCTTCTCCGGAAATCGCAGACTGGATTTCGCCCTGGACAGGGCATGGACACCGCCCTCCTGGCAGTGGTTGAGGAGGCCAGATGCATTCTGGATTCAGGAGGATCAGTGGCAGTGATCCTCCTGGACCTCAGTGCGGCCTTCGACACTGTTAACCACCAGGTCCTCATCCAGCGACTCAATGACATAGGGGTGGTGGGAACTGCTTTGTCATGGCTCACGTCATTTCTAAGCAATCAC
Source organism: Lissotriton helveticus (assembly GCF_964261635.1). Classification (NCBI taxonomy): domain Eukaryota; kingdom Metazoa; phylum Chordata; class Amphibia; order Caudata; family Salamandridae; genus Lissotriton; species Lissotriton helveticus. The sequence goes on from NC_136068.1 coordinate 949,094,021, forward strand.
ACCTTCCAGGTCTGGGAGAGTACCACCCGCTCCACGGCGATTCCCCTCTAGTGCGGAGTACCACGTTTACATGTCCCCACTGGAGGAGGTGGTCGCCCCGTTTGGAGTTAAAATCGTTAGCTACGCTGACGACACCCAATTGGTCGTCTCCCTATCCCAACCTGACCAAGGATCAGCTAATCTCCACACCTGCCTTTCTAAAATCTTCACTTGGATAGGTGAATCAGCTCTAAAACTAAATGGGTCCAAGACTGAGGTCATGCTACTCGGGCATAAAGGATCCACCCTTCTCCCGAACCTCTGGCCCAAATGCCTGGGAGAGCCCCCTTCTCCCAAAGAAGAGATCAAGAGTCTAGGGGTCTGGATGGAAAAAGACCTGTCCTTTAAAACCCAAGCTAAAAAAACAGCGGGAATCTGCTTCGGCCTTCTCAGATCGGTCCGGAAAATCCTGCCCCTTCTCCCGCAAGCCTCTCGCAAGTTGCTCATCCAAGGACTGATCCTGTCGAGACTGGATCATAGCAACGCCATCTTCCTTGGAGCACCCAAATCCACTCTCAACAAATTACAACAAAGCCAGAATGCCGCATCACTGCTTCTCACGGAAACCACGGCCAGAACATCTGCCAAACCAGCGCTGAAACTGCTGCATTGGCTTCCTATAAGAGAAAGGATTAAGTTTAAATCCCTCTGTCTGGCACATAAACTGCTACAGGACAAGGGCCCCCCCATCCTCAAAAACTTAGTCGTGCCTTACAAAGCCAGCAGGTCCCTCCGCTCTGATCATGAACATCTAATCACAGTGCACAGAGTAAAAAAGGCACGCACAGGAGTTCGGCGATTCTCGGTGAACACGGCTAGACTGTGGAACGCCCTTCCTCTCAAACTCAGGAGCGAACCTTGTCATCTCCGATTCCGAAAACTCCTGAAGACCCACCTTTTCCCCTGATCCTCTTTTCTCTGGGTCACCTCCTCTGAATCGGCTGTCTTGGTTTTAGCGCTGGGATGCTCCCGGGTTACTACGCGCTCTATAAAACCCACATTCATTCATTCATTCATTCATGTTCTGGTCTAAATCAATTTTCACAGAATATTCAGCAAGATTGTCAGGAATTTCTAATGTATATGCTTGTTGTTTTACAAGATGAAGGTGTAGATGTAGAAAACCTTTTTGGCTTTTCTTATAAATGGCAGCATGGCTGCGACAATTGCTCCTTTTCAAGTAATACTACAATAGACACTGAAAGATTTATATATTTGACTTTACCAGACTGCAAATCAGTGTCATTTAATAATCTAGTTACACAAGCAAATCAAAGCATGGTCTGTACTCAATGTAAATCTGCAATGCTATCAACATTATTTATACAAAGATATGGACAGTATGTAATTTTAATGTTCCAACGATGTAGACCTGATGGAACTAAATTGACAACATTAATTAAACATTTTGTGGCTTCTCAATTATCAATTTCAGGAAGAACCTTTACAACTGCAGCAATTATTTACCATGATGGTCCTTAAACAACATCAGGACATTACACAGCTTATTTAAAATGTCAAAAAGGATGGAATCACTGTAATGATACTCAATTGACTTTCAAACAATGTTTGCCTTCTGACTTACAAAATTCTTACCTAGTGTTCTTACAACCGAAATTTTAGGAAAGGTAATTGGCCTATGAAGATTGCAGCAGTTAATACAACTTAGTTTGCTGTTCAAAATTACTTTCTGAATGAGAGTGATGAAGATAATTAAAAACATGTAGTTCTCCTAGAAATAGTATATGTATATCACATAGTGTGTGCTGTGAGTATTATAGAAAATATTTATAAAAAGTAAGCTAGAGGTGATAATAAAACTCTTGTTTCATAATGTAAAAGATGTTGGAGCTTTTCTTTCAGAAACCCGGGTAAATGAGACGTTAAGAATACTCTGGACTAATTTACAAACAAAAGGACTTTCCATATACTATTTGACCTCGTGGAAAAGTGGATGGATCAAAAGTGAGTTTAGATATGTTTTTTCTAAATTTTACATTATTTATTAAAAGATTGTATGGGTGTTTTTAAACACAATCATTTTGATTGTGTTTTTTTTGCCCGCTGTTATATGATGAGTACTATTGTAGTCACTGTTTTAAGTGAAATTCAATATAATCTGAGAACAGCAAAAATAAACCATGTAACATGTTGATGAAATTATTTTGTATTTTCTATTATTAAATATATATTAATTTCCCATTTTCTTATGCTCAGTCACCTATTTCCACCCTCTATCAATCCTCTTAACTCACCCTCACTGGCCTTTTTTCACTCTCCCTCACCTCCCTTCCCTTATTCCACTTGCCTCACTTATTCTCATTATCCACTCCTTCACGGCCCTTTCTCTCTCTCCCATCCACCACTTTCCAGCTGTCAGTCACTCTACTTCACTCTCCTTCTCCTTGTTTCCTTTCTTTGTTCCCTCAATAATTCCCCTTTTCTCACTCACCTTATTACACTTCACTCACTCCTTCTCTCACTTCCTCTGTCCTCTCACATCCTCACTCCCTTTCCCTCATTCCCTCTCTCTTAGCTTCAGTCTCTCGATCCTCTCACTCTCTCACTCCTCTTCCATCACGCTTACTCCCTTAAACTCACGTACACTCCCTTACTTACCTTTCTTTGCTCTCTTACTCAGTTCCTTTCTGTCACTCTTTCCTTCACTACCTCTATGTTCTCACTCCTTCACTTCCCTTGTCTCAAGCTCACTTGATTTTATCCTCTCTTTATTTTCCCTTTTTCATCAACCTCACTGCCCTTCACTCACCCTCCCTCACCCTTGTTCCCTTACTCCAGTTTCTTCAGTTATCCTCATTCATAATCTCTAACTAGCCTTCTTCTTTCTCTCGTCATGCACTCACCTTTGCCCAGTCCCTTTTTTTCACTTTTCTTCCCTTTCTTCCCTTCTTTTGCTCCCTCAGTCATTCTCCTTCCTTTACTCGCCTTACTGCCGTTTACTCACTCTTTCTCTGACTCACCTCTGTTCTCTCATATTCTCACTTGTCTTCCCTCACTCCCTCTCTGTTACCTTCACTCCCATTGTCTCCTCACTGTCTTACAACCCTACATTCACCCTCACTCACCTTCCATGCCTCATTGTCATTAATCCACCATTATTCACTCCTGCTTCTCTGTCACTCACTTCCCTTTCTTTACTCCCCTTTCTGCCTTTATTTTTCCTAATGCACATTCCTTTAGGATCTTACTCACCTTCAGTTTATTTCTCTCTCCTGCTCTTGTTCACTGTCACTGAATGTATCCATGTCATTATCCTTTTAGTAATTTGCTCTCTCTATTTCTTTTTAACTCCCTCTGACCTTCACCATTCCTTTGTTTTTCTTTCTGAGTCCTTCACTTCTACTTTATCTCTTACTAATCTTTTATGACTTTTAATCTCCTGTATTGTAAGATATATATTATAAATATTCTAACTTATTTTTTTTGTCTTTCACATATATAAATTTTAATGAAAATATGTAGTTAAGTTTACATTACTTATAAGGTAAGTTTGAAGTACAAAATTTACTTTCCCTATACTCTTTTCCTTAACCTCACTACTCTTCTCTGATGCTCCCACACCTCTGTTCCCTTATTGCGTTTGTCTCACTTATTCTGAATCCCCACGTTTACTCCCCTTTTCCTCACTCCTCTCTCACACTCACCTTCTTTCAGACTTTCTCCTTTACTTTCCTTCCTCTCTCTTCTCTTACTTCATTCCTACACTCTTTTCCCTTGCCTTAGTCTCCTTACTCTACTTCATTAACTCCTTCTCTTACTCCCTCTGTCCTCTTACTTCTACACTCCCCTTCCCTCATTCTCTCTCTGTTAGCCGCATTCTCTCCATCCCCTTAGTCTGTCACTCCTCTTTTGTCACGCTCGCACCCTATAACTCAGACATACTCCCACACTCACCTTCTTTCAGACCTTATCCTTTACTTTCCTTCCTCTCTCTTCTCTTACTTCATTCCTTTACTCTTTTCCCTTCCCTTACTCTCCTTACTCCACTTCACTAACTCTTTCTCTTACGCCCTCTGTCCTCTTTCTTCTACATTCCTCTTCCCTCATTCTCTCTCAGTTAGCCTCATTCTCTCCATTCCCTTAGTCTCTCACACCTGTTCTGTCACACTCACTCTCTATAACTCAGCTACACTCCCACACTCACCTTCTTTCAAACATTCTCCTATACTTTCCTTCCTGTCTCTTCCCTTCTTTCGCTCCTTCACACTTTTCCCTTCCCGTACTCTCTTTACTCCACTTCACTAACTCCTTCTCTTACTCCCTCTGTCCTCTTAGTTCTACACTCCCCTTCCCTCATTATCTCTCTGTTAGCCTTGTTCTCTCCGTCCCCTTAGTCTCTCACTCCTCTTCTGTCACGCTCACTGCCTATAACTCAGCCATACTCCCACACTCACCTTCTTTCAGACCTTCTCCTTTACTTTCCTTCCTCTCTCTTCCCTTCTTTTGCTCCTTCATTCTTTTCCCTTCCCTTACTTTCCTTACTCCACTTTACTAACTCCTTCTCTTACTTCCTCTGTCCTCTTAGTTCTACACTCCCCTTCCGTCATTCTCTCTCTGTTAGTCTCATTCTCTCCGTCCCCTTAGTCTCTCACTCCTCTTCTGTCAAGCTCACTGCTTATAACTCAGCCATACTCCCACACTCACCTTCTTTCAGACCTTCTCCTTTACTTTCCTTCCTGTCTCTCCCCTTCTTTCGCTCCTTAACTCTTTTTCCTTCGTTTACTCTCCTTACTCCACTTTCCTTCCTCTCTCTTCTCTTACTTCATTCCTTTACTCTTTTCCCTTCCCTTACTCTCCTTACTCCACTTCACTAATTCCTTCTCTTTCTTCCTCTATCCTGTTAGTTCTACACCTTTCTTCCCTCATTCTCTCTCTGTTAGCCTCATTCTCTCCGTCCCTTTAGTCTCTCACTCCTCTTCTGTCACGCTCACTCCGTATAACTCAGTCATACTCCCACACTCACCTTCTTTCAGACTTTCTCCTTTACTTTCCTTCCTCTCTCTTCTCTTCTTTCACTCCTTCACTCTTTCCCTTCCCTTAGTCTCCTTACTCCACTTCATTAACTCCTTCTCTTACTCCCTCTGTCCTCTTACTTCTACACTCCCCTTTCTCATTCTCTCTCTGTTAGCCTCATTCTCTCCGTCCCCTTAATCTGTCATTCCTCTTTTGTCACGCTCACTCCCTATAACTCAACTACACTCCCACACTCACCTTCTTTCAAAACTTCTCCTTCACTTTCCTTCCTGACTCTTCCCTTCTTTCGATCCTTCACACTTTTCCCTTCCCTTACTTTCTTTACTCCCCTTCACTAACTCCTTCTCTTACTCCCTCTGTCCTGTTAGTTCTACACTTTCCTTCCCTCATTCTCTCTCTGTTAGCCTCATTCTCTCCGCCCCTTTAGTCTCTCACTCCTCTTCTATCACGTTCACTCCCTATAACACAGCAATACTCCCACACTCACCTTCTTAGAGACCTTCTCCTTTACTTTACTTTCTCTCTCTTCCCTTGTTTCTGTCTTTCACTCTTTTCCCTTTCCTTACTCTCCTTACTCCACTTTACTAACTCCTTCTCTTTCTCCCTCTGTCCCCTTATTTCTACACTCCCCTTCCGTCATTCTCGCTCTGTTTGTCTCATTCTCTCCGTCCCCTTAGTCTCTCACTCCTCTCCTGTCACACTCACTCCCTATAACTCAGCCATACTCCCACACTCACCTTCTTTCAGACCTTATCCTTTACTTTCCTTCCTCTCTCTTCTCTTACTTCATTCCTTTACTCTTTTCCCTTCCCTTACTCTCCTTACTCCACTTCACTAACTCTTTCTCTTACTCCCTCTGTCCTCTTTCTTCTACATTCCTCTTCCCTCAATCTCTCTCTGTTAGCCTCATTCTCTCCATTCCCTTAGTCTCTCACACCTCTTCTGTCACACTCAGTCCCTATAACTCAGCTACACTCCCACACTCACCTTCATTCAAACCTTCTCCTTTACTTTCCTTCCTGTCTCTTCCCTTCTTTCGCTCCTTCACACTTTTCCCTTCCCTTACTCTCTTTACTCCACTTCACTAACTCCTTCTCTTACTCCCTCTGTCCTCTTACTTCTACACTCCCCTTCCCTCGTTCTCTCTCTGTTAGTCTCATTCTCTCCGTCCTCTTAGTCTCTCACTCCTCTTCTATCACGCTCACTGCCTATAACTTAGCCAAACTCCCACACTCACCTTCTTTCAGACCTTCTCCTTTACTTTCCTTCCTCTCTCTTCCCTTCTTTTGCTCCTTCACTCTTTTCCCTTCCCTTACTTTCCTTACTCCACTTTACTAACTCCTTCTCTTACTCCCTCTGTCCTCTTAGTTCTACACTCCCCTTCCCTCATTCTCTCTCTGTTAGTCTCATTCTCTCCGTCCTCTTAGTCTCTCACTCCTCTTCTATCACGCTCACTGCCTATAACTCAGCCTTACTCCCACACTCACCTTCTTACAGGCTTTCTCCTTTACTTTTCTTTCTCTCTCTTCCCTTCTTTTACTCCTTCACTCTTTTCCCTTCCCTTACTCTCCTTACTTCACTTCACTAACTCTTTCTCTTACTCCCTCTGTCCTCTTTCTTCTACATTCCTCTTCCCTCATTCTCTCTCTGTTAGCCTCATTCTCTCCATTCCCTTAGTCTCTCACACCTCTTCTGTCACACTCAATCCCTATAACTCAGCTACACTCCCACACTCACCTTCTTTCAAACCTTCTCCTTTACTTTCCTTCCTGTCTCTTCCCTTCTTTCGCTCCTTCACACTTTTCCCTTCCCTTACTCTCTTTACTCCACTTCACTAACTCCTTCTCTAACTCCCTCTGTCCTCTTACTTCTACACTCCCCTTCCCTCGTTCTCTCTTCGTTAGCCTCATTCTCTCCATCCTCTTAGTCTCTCACTCCTCTTCTGTCACGCTCACTCCCTATAACTCAGCCACACTCCCACACTCACTTTCCTTCAGATCTCCTGTTTTACTTCCCTTCCTCTCTCTTCCCTTCCTTCGCTCCTTCACTCTTTTCCCTTCCCTTACTCTCCTTACTCCACTTCACTAACTCCTTCTCTTACTCCCTCTGTCCTCTTACTTCTACACTCCCCTTCCCTCTTTCTCTCTCTGTTAGTCTCATTCTCTCCGTCCTCTTAGTCTCTCACTCCTCTTCTATCACGCTCACTGCCTATAACTTAGCCAAACTCCCACACTCACCTTCTTTCAGACCTTCTCCTTTACTTTCCTTCCTCTCTCTTCCCTTCTTTTGCTCCTTCACTCTTTTCCCTTCCCTTACTTTCCTTACTCCACTTTACTAACTCCTTCTCTTACTCCCTCTGTCCTCTTAGTTCTACACTCCCCTTCCCTCATTCTCTCTCTGTTAGTCTCATTCTCTCCGTCCTCTTAGTCTCTCACTCCTCTTCTATCACGCTCACTGCCTATAACTCAGCCTTACTCCAACACTCACCTTCTTACAGGCTTTCTCCTTTACTTTTCTTTCTCTCTCTTCCCTTCTTTTACTCCTTCACTCTTTTCCCTTCCCTTACTCTCCTTACTTCACTTCACTAACTCTTTCTCTTACTCCCTCTATCCTCTTTCTTCTACATTCCTCTTCCCTCATTCTCTCTCTGTTAGCCTCATTCTCTCCATTCCCTTAGTCTCTCACACCTCTTCTGTCACACTCAATCCCTATAACTCAGCTACACTCCCACACTCACCTTCTTTCAAACCTTCTCCTTTACTTTCCTTCCTGTCTCTTCCCTTCTTTCGCTCCTTCACACTTTTCCCTTCCCTTACTTTCCTTACTCCACTTTACTAACTCCTTCTCTTACTTCCTCTGTCCTCTTAGTTCTACACTCCCCTTCCGTCATTCTCTCTCTGTTAGTCTCATTCTCTCCGTCCCCTTAGTCTCTCACTCCTCTTCTGTCAAGCTCACTGCTTATAACTCAGCCATACTCCCACACTCACCTTCTTTCAGACCTTCTCCTTTACTTTCCTTCCTGTCTCTCCCCTTCTTTCGCTCCTTAACTCTTTTTCCTTCGTTTACTCTCCTTACTCCACTTTCCTTCCTCTCTCTTCTCTTACTTCATTCCTTTACTCTTTTCCCTTCCCTTACTCTCCTTACTCCACTTCACTAATTCCTTCTCTTTCTTCCTCTATCCTGTTAGTTCTACACTTTTCTTCCCTCATTCTCTCTCTGTTAGCCTCATTCTCTCCGTCCCTTTAGTCTCTCACTCCTCTTCTGTCACGCTCACTCCGTATAACTCAGTCATACTCCCACACTCACCTTCTTTCAGACTTTCTCCTTTACTTTCCTTCCTCTCTCTTCTCTTCTTTCACTCCTTCACTCTTTCCCTTCCCTTAGTCTCCTTACTCCACTTCATTAACTCCTTCTCTTACTCCCTCTGTCCTCTTACTTCTACACTCCCCTTTCTCATTCTCTCTCTGTTAGCCTCATTCTCTCCGTCCCCTTAATCTGTCATTCCTCTTTTGTCACGCTCACTCCCTATAACTCAACTACACTCCCACACTCACCTTCTTTCAAAACTTCTCCTTCACTTTCCTTCCTGACTCTTCCCTTCTTTCGATCCTTCACACTTTTCCCTTCCCTTACTTTCTTTACTCCCCTTCACTAACTCCTTCTCTTACTCCCTCTGTCCTGTTAGTTCTACACTTTCCTTCCCTCATTCTCTCTCTGTTAGCCTCATTCTCTCCGCCCCTTTAGTCTCTCACTCCTCTTCTATCACGTTCACTCCCTATAACACAGCAATACTCCCACACTCACCTTCTTAGAGACCTTCTCCTTTACTTTACTTTCTCTCTCTTCCCTTGTTTCTGTCTTTCACTCTTTTCCCTTTCCTTACTCTCCTTACTCCACTTTACTAACTCCTTCTCTTTCTCCCTCTGTCCCCTTATTTCTACACTCCCCTTCCGTCATTCTCGCTCTGTTTGTCTCATTCTCTCCGTCCCCTTAGTCTCTCACTCCTCTCCTGTCACACTCACTCCCTATAACTCAGCCATACTCCCACACTCACCTTCTTTCAGACCTTATCCTTTACTTTCCTTCCTCTCTCTTCTCTTACTTCATTCCTTTACTCTTTTCCCTTCCCTTACTCTCCTTACTCCACTTCACTAACTCTTTCTCTTACTCCCTCTGTCCTCTTTCTTCTACATTCCTCTTCCCTCAATCTCTCTCTGTTAGCCTCATTCTCTCCATTCCCTTAGTCTCTCACACCTCTTCTGTCACACTCAGTCCCTATAACTCAGCTACACTCCCACACTCACCTTCATTCAAACCTTCTCCTTTACTTTCCTTCCTGTCTCTTCCCTTCTTTCGCTCCTTCACACTTTTCCCTTCCCTTACTCTCTTTACTCCACTTCACTAACTCCTTCTCTTACTCCCTCTGTCCTCTTACTTCTACACTCCCCTTCCCTCGTTCTCTCTCTGTTAGTCTCATTCTCTCCGTCCTCTTAGTCTCTCACTCCTCTTCTATCACGCTCACTGCCTATAACTTAGCCAAACTCCCACACTCACCTTCTTTCAGACCTTCTCCTTTACTTTCCTTCCTCTCTCTTCCCTTCTTTTGCTCCTTCACTCTTTTCCCTTCCCTTACTTTCCTTACTCCACTTTACTAACTCCTTCTCTTACTCCCTCTGTCCTCTTAGTTCTACACTCCCCTTCCCTCATTCTCTCTCTGTTAGTCTCATTCTCTCCGTCCTCTTAGTCTCTCACTCCTCTTCTATCACGCTCACTGCCTATAACTCAGCCTTACTCCCACACTCACCTTCTTACAGGCTTTCTCCTTTACTTTTCTTTCTCTCTCTTCCCTTCTTTTACTCCTTCACTCTTTTCCCTTCCCTTACTCTCCTTACTTCACTTCACTAACTCTTTCTCTTACTCCCTCTGTCCTCTTTCTTCTACATTCCTCTTCCCTCATTCTCTCTCTGTTAGCCTCATTCTCTCCATTCCCTTAGTCTCTCACACCTCTTCTGTCACACTCAATCCCTATAACTCAGCTACACTCCCACACTCACCTTCTTTCAAACCTTCTCCTTTACTTTCCTTCCTGTCTCTTCCCTTCTTTCGCTCCTTCACACTTTTCCCTTCCCTTACTCTCTTTACTCCACTTCACTAACTCCTTCTCTAACTCCCTCTGTCCTCTTACTTCTACACTCCCCTTCCCTCGTTCTCTCTTCGTTAGCCTCATTCTCTCCATCCTCTTAGTCTCTCACTCCTCTTCTGTCACGCTCACTCCCTATAACTCAGCCACACTCCCACACTCACTTTCCTTCAGATCTCCTGTTTTACTTCCCTTCCTCTCTCTTCCCTTCCTTCGCTCCTTCACTCTTTTCCCTTCCCTTACTCTCCTTACTCCACTTCACTAACTCCTTCTCTTACTCCCTCTGTCCTCTTACTTCTACACTCCCCTTCCCTCTTTCTCTCTCTGTTAGTCTCATTCTCTCCGTCCTCTTAGTCTCTCACTCCTCTTCTATCACGCTCACTGCCTATAACTTAGCCAAACTCCCACACTCACCTTCTTTCAGACCTTCTCCTTTACTTTCCTTCCTCTCTCTTCCCTTCTTTTGCTCCTTCACTCTTTTCCCTTCCCTTACTTTCCTTACTCCACTTTACTAACTCCTTCTCTTACTCCCTCTGTCCTCTTAGTTCTACACTCCCCTTCCCTCATTCTCTCTCTGTTAGTCTCATTCTCTCCGTCCTCTTAGTCTCTCACTCCTCTTCTATCACGCTCACTGCCTATAACTCAGCCTTACTCCAACACTCACCTTCTTACAGGCTTTCTCCTTTACTTTTCTTTCTCTCTCTTCCCTTCTTTTACTCCTTCACTCTTTTCCCTTCCCTTACTCTCCTTACTTCACTTCACTAACTCTTTCTCTTACTCCCTCTATCCTCTTTCTTCTACATTCCTCTTCCCTCATTCTCTCTCTGTTAGCCTCATTCTCTCCATTCCCTTAGTCTCTCACACCTCTTCTGTCACACTCAATCCCTATAACTCAGCTACACTCCCACACTCATCTTCTTTCAAACCTTCTCCCTTACTTTCCTTCCTGTCTCTTCCCTTCTTTCGCTCCTTCACACTTTTCCCTTCCCTTACTCTCTTTACTCCACTTCACTAACTCCTTCTCTAACTCCCTCTGTCCTCTTACTTCTACACTCCCCTTCCCTCGTTCTCTCTTTGTTAGTCTCATTCTCTCCATCCTCTTAGTCTCTCACTCCTCTTCTGTCACGCTCACTCCCTATAACTCAGCCACACTCCCACACTCACTTTCTTTCAGATCTCCTTTTTTACTTCCCTTCCTCTCTCTTCCCTTCCTTCGCTCCTTCACTCTTTTCACTCTTTTCACTTCCCTTACTCTCCTTACTCCACTTCACTAACTTCTTCTCTTACTCCCTCTGTCCTCTTACTTCTACACTCCCCTTCCCTCATTCTCTCTCTGTTAGTCTCATTCTCTCCGTCCTCTTAGTCTCTCACTCCTCTTCTATCACGCTCACTGCCTATAACTTAGCCAAACTCCCACACTCACCTTCTTTCAGACCTTCTCCTTTACTTTCCTTCCTCTCTCTTCCCTTCTTTTGCTCCTTCACTCTTTTCCCTTCCCTTATTTTCCTTACTCCACTTTACTAACTCCTTCTCTTACTCCCTCTGTCCTCTTAGTTCTACACTCCCCTTCCCTCATTCTCTCTCTGTTAGTCTCATTCTCTCCGTCCTCTTAGTCTCTCACTCCTCTTCTATCACGCTCACTGCCTATAACTCAGCCTTACTCCCACACTCACCTTGTTACAGGCTTTCTCCTTTACTTTTCTTCCTCTCTCTTCCCTTCCTTTACTCCTTCACTCTTTTCCCTTCCCTTACTCTCCTTACTCCACTTTACTAACTCCTTGTCTTACTCCCTCTGTCCTCTTAGTTCTACACTCCCCTTCCCTCATTCTCTCTCTAGTAGCCTCATTCTCTCCGTCCCCTTAGTCTCTCAATCCTCTTCTGTCACGCTCACACCCTATAACTCAGCCATACTCCCACACTCACCTTCTTTCAATCCCCCTACTTCACTTCCCTTCCCCTCTCGTCCCTTTTTTGCTCCCTCACTCATTTTCCTTTCCTCTCTCTCTGCACTCCACTTCACTCACTCCTTTTGAATTTGTTAAGAATACAGCTCTTTTTGGAGAATTGGAAGTAGTTCTAAAAATAACTGTTTTGTTTCTTCTTTGTTAGGTTTTCTTTGTGAACAGAAACAAAAACAGGGAATGTCAAACTGCTCAACAGGAGCAAAAAAAAAAGAGTAAAAATTAGGGGTGGGGACGGCAGCGGTGGTTTTCCCTTGTACGTACAATGTTCATGATACTTTGTTCTCAGTAACAAAGGAGTTCATCACAGTCCTTACATTTTATAGTAATGCCATCAAAAACAGGCTGGATGTTAGGAATCAGCTGCTCAGGTCTCCCTCTCACGGATGATGTCGTTGGTCCTCCAGTAGATGTTGAAGCACCATCCCTTGGGGGATTTCGTGCCAGAGCCCTGACACTCTCCCGGGCATAGTTCTGGGGGTGCCTCCTCTGAACATGGCGAATCATCGGCGAGTTGCCAAAACTATACTTCCTTGTCGGGTCACCCCGTGAAAGCACAGTTTGGCAAATTCTACACTCCACCTTTGGAGCATTCACCTTTTTTTTACCTGCTGGTATGGTAAAAAACTTCCATATGAAGTGCTCCTTTACCCTGGGCTGAGGAGCCTCTTCCTGAATGAACTCATCCGAGTCCTCACTGCTACTGGGGGGTCTAGCAGCCATTCTTTTCACAAAAAGGTAGAACAGTGAAGAACAGGTCTTGCTGTCTCCAAAGTGAAAGAAGAAGTGAAGGAAATGGGTGGGGTTTTCATTATTTGTAAAAAAAACAGTTAACAACCAATGAAAAGAGTTATTCTAAGGTCACATGACTTGACGCGCTTACGCTGCGCGCACCAGAGCGCTTCCGGGGGCGCTTACGCAGCACGAACATACACGCTTCCGTGGGCGCTTCCGCAGCGCACCTAAATGATGTTTTGCCAGCTTTACGGAAATGCAAAATCATTTTAATTCGGAAAATCAAAAATACTACTTTTATAAGTATGTTACTGAATGTCTTGCATTATTATTTAGTTTAAATATATATTTTTTTTACGCACACGGAAATAGCGTTCTCACTGCGCTCTATGGTGAGCTTACCGGTGCGCGCACCCTGAGCGCTCCAGGACAAAATGATAAAAAAATTAAAAAAAACATGAAAAATACATTGAAAAAATAATTTTTGAAAAAAAAATTATAATAATTAATGGTTATAAAAAATCAGCTAAGAAAAAAAAGACTTTAAAAATCGTAGGTTAAAAACTCGATATACAAAGAAATTAGCTTTTAAAAAAACCTTGACATTCACTGAAAAAACCATAGGTTTCACAATCGTTATAGTTAGGAATTAGCATTTATGAAACCTTTGAAATTCACTGAAAAAAACATAGGTTTCACAATCGTTATAGTTAGGAATTAGCATTTAAAAAACCTTTGAAATTGCGGGCGCACAAGTTATAGTGAGTCCAACTAACTATAACGTGGAAATTTCAATGGTTTTGTATGAATAAAATGTTCAGCTAACTATAACTGGTGTGAAACCTATGGTTTTTTCTGTGAATTTCAAAGGTTTTTTAAATGCTAATTCCTAACTATAACGAGTGTGAAACCTATGTTTTTTTCAGTGAATATATATATATATATATATATTTATATATATATATATATCCCTCACTTCAAAATGGTCCTTCTACCATAATGCGCGCTGCTGTGGGTGCTCTGCAAAAGGGGCTGGAACCTAGCCCGTCCAATAATTTCCTCCAAATAATTGCAGCACACAGATAGGGTAATATCATTCAGATATTTATTACTCCATGCTCGGACCGACGCGTTTCAGCCTGATTCACAGGCTTTGTTCACGGTAAGTGGTCACATGTCTATGTCTAGTATTTATCACAGTTAAGCAGTTATGGTGCTTGCTGGGACATGTAGTACATACTAAATTCAATTCGCAAAAATACACATTTCAAAGTAATTGTGCATTGGGGATGCTGTTGTTACATTATATCAGTTGCCACAATCACATAATATTTTGTAAAGTTAAGGCAGCTGCTCAATTCGCGCATTATGGTAGAAGGACCATTTTGAAGTGAAGGAATTGAAAACGCAGTGCGCCCGCCATTGCTGAAACCGGGAAGGATTGGAGGACACACCCGGGTACGGAGTTCAGCGTTGAGTCTGCATTTCTCTGTCGGGAGGTGAGTCACACCCAGCCGCCTTTAACAATATGCAGCGATATGGCGATGTGCTTTCCCACAAAGTTTAGTAGTGAACCGGTTGCGTGATTAAGACGACGGCTACAGAAACTATTTTGGGAAGAGATAAGGCAACAATAAATCAAAACGAACTCCAGTAAGCTCGGAAATAAGTGTCTTGATGCAAACGGGGATGCTTATAGTTAAATAAATCAACATGGAAGCGCGAGCTGCCAAACGCGCAGAGAAAGCAATTAAGATGTTTAAAAGCAAAGATAATAAAGAGAAGGAAACAACCAATGCGAGCAAAACGAATAGTACCAACATGCCAGTAATCAATGTGGCTAAGCAACTTTTCAACCAGATTGAAAAACTTTATCGAAAAGAAATCAATAAAAGTTGGGAAATCATTGCATTAGAAAATTACATTAAAGTAAGGAGAATACCAAGAGGACTCAGGATTTTCACGATGCCTACATATCCAGATACCAAAAAAGAGCTAATTGAAGACTGGATAGAGAACAACACTGAATGTTCATTAACTATGATGAGGATACTAATAAAACACGCAACTATGGATATCTCAGAAATTAAAATTAAAATTGATGAACTGGAGGAAAACATCAAGCAAATAAATAAAGAAGAGGCAACAAAATTAAGGAAAGAAATGGATGATAGACTTGAGAAATATGAAACAGAGATCGAGGAAAGAAAAGAGCGCAAATACCAAAGAGATGAAAAAGATTATGCACTTGGCAGAATATTAACATTTGCGAAACGATTCGATCACCTACAAAAGAATTTCCCTGCTACAACAGCTCCAGAATCTGCAACAAATGTCAGTGGATCAGAATTAAGTGAGACGGAAGGTTCTGATAGTGGAGCAAGCAACACAAGCAGAGATTTTTTAGAGGAAGTGCGGCTCTGGAACTTAGACAAAACCATGTCCAGAGGAAGGGGCCGCGGAAGAATGACATCACAAAATCAGAACCGCGGAAGAGGCTCCAACACAACATCCGGAAAACAAGGAAAACCCGAAGAGCCAAAAGGAGACAAAAGAACGTACTACCTCAGGAAAAGGAAATAGAGAATCTGATCATCAATCTATCAGATCATGTGCTTACCAAAGATGAACAATCCCTTTTAAACAAAGGCTTGTCATTTTGTCCTGAGAAACACTTTGACCCAACTGAAACAAGAATTGACTTATATAAATATATTCGGAAGCTCAAACTGGCTAAGTTCCATGCTCGACAAACAAAACCAGCTCCCAAATCTACAGACAGTGAGGTATCTGGCAAGCAATCAAAGTGGCAAATTGATGAGATTCCGGATCTCCAAAACATTTTTGGTTTACTGTATGAACCCACAACAACAGAAATTTTGGGCACTCAATTACTTGAAGATCTGGAAATCAGAACAGATCAAAGAGTCGACAGCGGTTTGAAATGGAAATCTCGCTTCTGCCCTACCCTCTCTCCTGGGAATCGAATTGAAATGTTCTCAGAGGCTGTAATTGAAGAGCTAGAAAAGTTAACAAATGTCAAAGCCAAGGATGGGTACAAGGAAAAATTAACTAAAGGAGAACGGAATGCCATCAAAACTTTAAATGAAGACATCAAGTTGATTACAAAGCCAGCGGATAAGGGCGGGAATATCGTCCTAATGAATATCAATGACTATTTGAAAGAAGCAAATTGCCAGTTGGAAAATACTTTGAACTACAGTAAACTACAGATTAATCCCATTAATCAAATGACACTACAACTCAATCGATTAATTGATACATGGCAAATGGCGGGATTATTGAGTGAGGAAGAGAAAAAATTTCTTACGATGGATTTTCCACTAATCCCTACCATCTATTTTATGCCCAAAATTCACAAGACACTGATTGATCCACCAGGGAGACTGATTGTCTCATCTTGTGAAAGCTTATATGAAAATGTATCGCTATATGTTGATGTTTTTCTCGGACCAATTGCAAAAAGCATGAGTTCCTATATTCAAGATTCTGGAGATTTTTTGAGAATCTTACAGAATACAACATGGGATCAAAATTATCTATTGATAACTATTGATGTGGTGTCGTTATACACCTCGATAAAACACCACGTAGGACTCAATGCATGCGCCTACTTTCTCAAACAACGAAATGTAGAGGAGAAAAAACATACAGAAATGCTCATGAAAATGATCAATCTATGCCTGACAAACAATGTGTTTATTTTTAATCATCAACTGTTCAAACAGGAGTGCGGTACATCGTGGGCATGTCATTTTCACCAAATTATGCCAATGTTACTATGGGATGGTGGGAAAAGACAATAGCGTGGGGCCCCACCAACCAGGAAGATGTGGACAAAATTATTTTATGGGTTCGTTACATCGACAACCTGTTCGTAATTTGGAATGGCTCAAAAGCAGCTTTCAACTCTTATTTTTCCAAACTCAATAATAATGATGTAGGTCTACAGTTCACACATTCCATCAGCAAAAAGACAATTGATTTCTTGGACCTCACTGTTTTCATTGAAAATGATCAAATACAAACCACTCTGAACAGGAAAAAAACTGCTACAAATAGTATCCTGCACAGTACTAGGTTTCATCCTCAACCCTTGCTATCCAGCATACCTTATGGCGAATGTATTTGCATGAAAAGAAATTGTACTAAAGAAAGTGATGCGGAAACAAAAATCAAGGAAACTTCTATACGGTTAAAATCAAGAGGATACAAGGATAGAACTCTTAACAACTGTAAAAAGAGAGTGGATCTGAAAAGTCGAATAATGATACTTGCCCCACAAACAAAAAAGGACGATAGTCAGGGACCACCTCGATTTGTGATGACATTCAGCAAAGAAAGTGGCATCATAAGGAACAAAATTCAGAAATATTGGCATCTCATTTCAGGGGATCCTGATATAGGCAAGATGGCAGGTAAAGCGCCACTGATCAGCTACAGAAAAAATACATCTCTTAGAAATTGTCTTGTACAGAGTCATTTCACGGGAAAACAAGCCACGGACAAAAACAATCGGTTAACAGACCAACGAAACGGATTCCGGAGATGTAATGTCTGTAAAGCGTGTAAAATTGGCCAAAACAAAACTACTTATGATGAACCAAATGGAAAACGAACAACTATTCAAGGACAAATATCATGTGCATCAACTCATGTTGTATATGTGGTACAATGTAAATGTGGTTCCAAATATATTGGGAGTACAACATGTGCACTCAAAAAACGAATTTTGGAGCATATAAGAGCAGTAAAAAATAAAGACATGTGGTGTGCTACCGCTAAACACATGGCCACTTGTCAAAAGAGCGATTGGAGAGCAATGACGTACTATGGTATCTTCATGCTGGATGCAAATGAAAGAGGTGGCAATCGACTACAAAGATTGCGGCAAATTGAATCAAAATTGATCATTAGACTCAAAACTAAGATACCGAAAGGGATGAACTTTGATGAAGAACTTTACGTACATCTTGATTAATATACCCAATATTGAACTGATGAATCATGCAGAAAAAAACTCTCAATTTATAGGGTACTATACCCTGATTAGATTAATTGGAAATGAATTATTCAGCAGATATGATTAATTTTTGCTATGGGGTACTAAACCTGGTTACTTCAGCATAACGTTAAAAACATGTGACTATAAACCCTGCATGTCAGTGACATAATTGACAATGAATATAGCGCGAATTGAGCAGCTGCCTTAACTTTACAAAATATTATGTGATTATGGCAACTGATATAATGTAACAACAGCATCCCCAATGCACAATTACTTTGAAATGTGTATTTTTGCGAATTGAATTTAGTATGTACTACATGTCCCAGCAAGCACCATAACTGCTTAACTGTGATAAATACTAGACATAGACATGTGACTACTTACCGTGAACAAAGCCTGTGAATCAGGCTGAAACGCGTCGGTCCGAGCATGGAGTAATATATATATTTTTATTACTTGAAGCATGATTGCAAAATCCTTGAGCGGGCCTGGTGGAGGAGTGGCTAATGCCCAGCCGAAAAGAGAAAGCTTAGAGATATGCGGAAGACATATTATGCAGCGATCAAGTTGGGCAAAGGGCAATACTACTCAGCCCGTATTGAAGCTGTCAACACTAACTCTAAGGAAATGTATGCAATTGTCCAGAGTTTTATGTCTCCTGTGCCCAAGCAAGTGTGTTGTCATCCTCACCTTCTTGGTGCAACATCCTCTCTGGCTTTTTTAGGGCTAAGATCCTGGCTATTCAAGCAGCAGTTACCTCCTGCAGTATCGGTTCAGAGACATTTCCGGAGTGTCAACCTGTTTATATAGGCCACTCGTTGTCAGAATTTAAGCCAGTTGATCCTGTAGAATGTCTTAAAATTCTCAAAGGCCTAAAGTCTGCTCGCCTTCGGACCCCTATCCTGCCAGGATTTTGGCAGCGGTAGCTGAGGTCGCTAACGCAGAAGATAACTCCATCATTAATTTATCCCTGCAGAAAGTGGTGGTTAATCTGGCTTGGAAGTAGGCCAATATCTTGCCTCTTTTGAAAAAGTAGTCACTGGACCCCCTTTGTAAGGGAATTACTGGCCTATTTCCCTCCTCCCTGCATTGGCACAGGTATGTGAGAAGGTGGTAAACAAGCAGCTCACCGATTATTTGGAAAAGGAGACGCAATCTTGGTTCTGAGTGTCTCACAGCACTGAAACGGTGTTGGTTGAGGTGGCAGAGGCTATTCGGGACTGTCTGGACGCAGGCGGGAGGGCTGCACTGATTTTGCTCATCCTCTTGGCTGCATTTGACACGGTCCCGCACTCACCTCTTTTGTCACGTCTGGCCAAAATTAGTCTGTCGGGCACTGTGTGGGGCCGGCTTCGATCTTCCCTGGAAGGGCGGTCCGAGCAGATCTGGATTCCACTGTCCTCATCTTCCCCTCAGCCTGTAACATGGGTGTCCTGCTGGGTTCCTCCCTTAGTCCCCTTCTATTTAATATCTATGTGACTCCTCTGATATATCTGGCAGAGGAGTTGGGGGCTAAGGTGTTGGCTTACGCGGATGACACCCAGCTGCTTTTTACCTGGAACAAAGGTACCGATTCTGTACTTTCGGTCCAACATTGCCTTTCATCTCTCTTCAATGGCTGGCCGAAGCACAGCTCAAGTGCAATGAAGGAAAATCAGAGATTCTGCTTTTTGGTACATTTCCCCTCAACTTCAGAGAGCAGCTCTTGCCTCCGGAGTACCCACTACCGCCCTCAACTCGGAAGCCAGTAAAAAACCTGGGGTTTGGTTTGTAACTAGCACAGAGACATAGAAATGAAGGCTTGATCTCAACCAACCTACTATCATCCTATCAATTTCCTTCTGATTGCCCATGCCCATCCCAAGAATTTTGCAACCGCCACAGATACAACCGGCTGAGTGTTAGTACAGATCATTCTTAAAGCAACCTTACTCTCTCTCGTGCCAAGCAGTTTGCACATTGCCCTTAACCAGACACGATGGGGAGTTGAATATACCCCACAAACAAAAAGAAGGCGGGCAATGGACTCAATGCCATTGTTACAAGCTGGGCAGATATTAGAATTGGCTTGTGCCCATCTTCCTGTTAGCGATCTAATTGGGAGCGACCCCACTCTAAGCTGGAAATAGAGTTTCCTATCCTGGGGCCTAGCTATAATGTCCCAATAAGGCTCCAGGGACGGGGAGACCTTTGCTTCCAAGAAGCGACCTTCCAGGGAGGTGGGGACAGCATCATTCCAGTCTCGGTGTACTACCATTTCCCAATACCTTGTTTTTATGGTGTCTTTGGTCGGGAATTGAGCCAGCTCTGGATTCTCCCATAATCCCTTCATGCCCATTTTTTCCAGTGATCTACACAAATTCTTTAGCCAGCCTATCTTATGGAATTTATCCATTTTAATTACATCCAGGAAGCCCCTCGCATAATGCGCAAGTTCCGGGGTAACCCAGATGCGCCACCAGTATAAAATTGGTCGTAGCCTAGCCATATCAGATATGACATTCCTACCTATATCATAGCATAGTGGCTTCATGGGTGTTCTTTTAGGGAGGCCAATAAGGTTTTGCAGGAATTTGTTTTCAACAAGTGTTAAAGGGGCCAAGTTGTCGTAGCCCCATAGTTTGGCGCCGTAAAGCGCCGCGCCAAGAGCTTTGGCCTCGTACACCTGGAGAGCTGGCGAAATCGGTTTGGTCAGGGATTTCTTGTGTTCAGCACTTATAGCCCCAGCATTTTGGCGAAGTTTAAGTGCTGCCATTTCAGCGTGCTTCCCCCATTTTATGCCCTTAGCTATGTGGATTCCCAGGTAAACGAAGTCCGGATCCATTTCCACTCGTTGGCCATCCATAAAGAAGTTCCCTTTAAAGCTAGCATGAGGGTTAAATACCATGAGCTTCGTTTTAGCTTCGTTTACTTCAAGCCCACAATCAACACAGAAACCCTCAAAAGATTTTAAGGCATGCTGCAGACCACTAGGGGTTTTGGATATGATGAGCGTGTCGTCTGCAAATAGTAGAATGGGCGTTTTCACTCCATCCAAGGTAGGAGCGTCTACGGAGCCAGACAGCATACGCTCAACTACCCCATTAATATACAATGAAAAAAGCGTTGGGGCCATGGCACAGCCTTGGCGCACACCCCGCTCTACTTGAAACTCAGCAGTGACCTGCCCATGCCTCCCCCACTGGATGTTGGCATAGTTTGACACATGTAGTCTCATTGTTAGTGATAAGATTTCCAGCGGCATGCCCCTCCCAGCTAACACTTTCCATAGCAGGGACCGGAGGACTAGGTCGAAGGCTGCTCGTAGGTCAATAAAAGCAGCATACAGACTGCCCTTTCCTAGCTGCACTACCTTCCAATGAAGCAACGTAAACCGGAATATCTGGTCTGTGGTACTGTTTAGCTTACGAAAGCCAGCTTATTAAGGAGACAAGATGTTATTTCCTTCTACCCAGACCATGATTTTTGCTGGAGTCATTTTACTTATCACCTTTTGTTCCGTGTCTATTAAACTGATGGGCCTGTAATTCCCTGGGAGTGTCTTGTCTCCTTTTTTATACACAGGGATTATTACAGCCCCTTTCTAAGACTTTGGTACAGGTGCCCCTAGCGCCACCTCATTAGCTAACTCCAGAATATACCTGCCCCATCGCATTTTCTCATGAAGGAAGACATCCGCGGGGACCCCAACTGGTCCGGGTGCCTTCCCCCTGGCAACTGTGTCCAGGGCCTCAGCTATGTCAGCGTTATTAAAAGGAGGGACAGCGAATGTAGTAATGGCTACAGGCTCCCTGATCTTATCCTGGGGACGACACCTATATTGGGCTCCAAAATAATCTAGCCAACTAGTCTGGGAGACATGGTTTGACGGGGGACCGGGGAGACCTCCCTTCCCCCACTTGATGATATTCTAGAATAATCTGGAGTCCTTAGCAGAACTGGCAGCTTTAAGGTCTTGCCAGTGCTGTTCGTCCCATTGCTTCTTGGCCGTGATTAGACTGGCCTTGTAGTTTCGTCTTGCTTCCCTGACGGCTGTAGGGTCCCTCTTTTTAATTGCCGTTCCCAGAGAAGTTCTAGCCATCTTGCAGACCGCATTATACCATCCCATTTTTGGTGGGCGATGGTTCTTGCCTGTGGGGTGTGGGGCTCTCTTGTAGAAATGACCCTTGATAATATCAAAAAATTCACAATGCAAATTTGTGATTCTGTCCAAATCAATTCCACTCCCAGATTCCATGCTAATTATGGCATCCATAGCCGCCATAGCACTGTCTAGATTTCTGCTAATACTTTCTAGCACCTCGCTGTTCATTACAATTTTGGGCCACTTGACCCTCCTCATATCATTCGTAGGAACGATCTCCACCACAGCTTCTTCGACATACCTTTCAACATTATTTTGCCCTTCTCGATCCCCCCCCCATAGCAGATGAACAATACATAGAGGGTTGTGGTCACTCTCCTGCCTACTGACCACCTTCATGTCACTCATCAAGTGCCAGATTTCCAGATTACAGATTGCATAATCAATCCTGCTTTGCGAGCGACCATTATCAAAAGTGTTGGCCCCATGGCAGACGCTCGCTGACCTTCCATTCAAATCCCTAAGCCCCCTATCGCTACATTTACCATTCATCTGGATTATGCCTGCTGTCCATCTACTAACAGGTTTTAAATCCAATTTAGGGATACCCCACTCGCAGTCTACATCCTCCCCAGAGTGCCAGTCAGCTACAGAGAGAAGCTCAAAGGTCATATTCAGATCCCCAGCAATAAATATATTATTCTCACTTGGCTGGGCACCAATCAGACGGTCAAGGGCTGCCAAAACCTGGGATTTCCCTCCATCCGTCCCTCTTACATATATATTGTAGATGTCTAAGAAATCCCCCAGCCCCATGCTTATCCTGATCAGCTGGATGTAATTATTTTTGGTTGGGAGCTCCTCTACTCTATCAAAGAGTGACTGCCAGGCCCAAATAGTTAGGCCCCCTTTCGGCCGTCCCTTGGGGCCCTTCCATGCTGGTATAGAAAAATGTAGGAAACCCAAGAGAAGCAAGGGCTCACAGGCCCAAGTCTCCTGGAAAATGCAGGGATCAAATCCAGTTATAAAAGAGACCCATTCAGGTGAGTGCACCTTGGAACCCGATCCCGCTACATTCAGGAAACTATTCTACTCCCTGCTCTGATAGATTGGCACCACGGGACTAGGGGGGCTAGAGGCTGTGCCCTTTGGTCATGTACACTTGAGGAACCTTGGCCTTGAACTACCCCTGGGTTAGAGACACCAGATCCCGACCCACCCACATCACTAAATACTTCCACCTCTGCTAGGGGAAAATCTGTCAGACCCAGATAGTCAACCCCCTCTGCCGAACTACGGGTCGTTCTATGCTCGCTACCTCTAGGTTCCTGTTGATCTATAAACCTTTCACCCATCCTGCTATTAGATAATCAATCAATGGAGTTAAGATGATTGCTATTGTGTGTGGAGTGTTTGAATGAAGCGTCCTGAGGCGTAAAGCCGGGACCAGTAAGCTGATTATATTGTTCATTCTTTTGGCGTTTAAAAAAAATAATAAATCTCTTATCGCCGCTTTTTAAATTTGTTTTCTGATTTTAGCGAGTCAACAAATACTGTCTTTTACTACTCACCGCGCTACCTAAACATCACGGTGCCATAGCGGTGTGCCTTGCCGGTGTGCCTTGCCGTGTTGTTCCCCTGACCACCCCCATCGCAGCCGAGTAGGTGCTGCTGGGGGTCCCGCCATCTTGGGTGAGGAGCAGGGCGAGCAGACTAGTGCTCGGCCCCTCCCGCCCTCCCGCCCTCGCCACTACAAAAAGCCCTTCTACTCACTCCCTCAATGATTGCTATTGCGTGTGGAGTGTTTGAATGAAGCATCCTGAGGCTGAAAGCCGGGACCAGTAAGCTGATTATATTGTTAATTCTTTTGTCGTTTAAAAAAAATAATAAATCTCTTATCGCCGCTTTTTAAATTTCTGATTTTAGCGAGTCAACAAATACTGTCTTTTACTACTCACCGCGCTACCTAAACAACACGGTGCCATAGCGGTGTGCCTTGCCGGTGTGCCTTGCCATGTTGTTCCCCTGACCACCCCCATCGCAGCCGAGTAGGTGCTGCTGGGGGTCCCGCCATCTTGGGTGAGGAGCAGGAGCAGGGCGAGCAGACTAGTGCTCGGCCCCTCCCGCCCTCTCGCCCTCGCCAATATAAAATGGAGCCACAACCCCGGAAGCGCAGCGGACGGGCGCAGTGGGCGCGCTGTCAGCGCGCCAAAGGCAAGCCCGTCTGCGCCCGTCCGCGACAGACCGGGACCAGGGGCCACAACCCCTGACCAACTGACCAACCGACCATCAACTATGACAACAAGTGCCATCACATACTCAAGCAGTGAACTCAGAAAGTTTAACATCTTAGGCACAATACACCAAGCATCATGTGCACAACTGGGACCCCTGAATACTATGGAGCCAGTTGGTTGTCTGAACTGTAAATGGGAGAGTGATCCCTGGCACTGTCCTACTAATTCCATCACCTCTGATTTGGTATTGAGATGCATCTATCTCAACGCAAGATCCCTCCCTAAACATGCAATCGAAATCTGGGATATTCTGAACACTGATAAACCAGACCTAGCCTTCATTTCTGAGACATGGCTTGAAAACCACAGCACCCCGGACATTGCTACGGCCCTCCCAGCTAACTATAAAATTCTCAAACTGAACAGGGAGAAAAAAAAGGGAGGTGGGGTAGCATTGCTGTTTAAAGACTCCCTCACTTGCAGACAAGAGGTGATTACTCAGGCTAGCAGCCATGAAGCCATGGCATTCTCAGTGTCCACTAACACCAATATTCTATTCGGGGGTGTTATTATCTATAATCCACCAGGCTGCACGTCTGATTTCAATACTCAGCTTCTTGTGCAAGTCATGCCAGTCTGTCTTCACAACAAAAATCTATTGCTCCTAGGGGACTTCAATATTCACTACAACGACAGTAATAACCCCCTTGCCAAACAGTTAGTAGAGAATCTGGAAATCCTACAGCTGTCCCAGAGAATTAAACAACCAACACACAAGGCGGGACATATCCTAGACCTGATGTTCTCCAATATAAATCCTATCCTCATCAAAGGGATAAAGTCATTGGCATAGACGGATCACTCCATGATCGAGTTCAATATCCGCCTACCTGTTAAAAACACCAGACCTTCTTATCCAGCAGCGACCCAAAGGAGGAGTTGGGCTAACTTTAACGTAGAAACTTTTCAGCAACACTTCATCTACTCCTATGCAGAAAAAACAAGCACTAACGAAGTAACAGATAGGTTTCAGAACCATATCATGAAGGCACTTGAACATTGCTCAGTGCGTCGCCTCAACACCAAACCCAGGCGTACCATGTCAGAAAACTGGTACGGGCCAGAACTAAAGGCTTCAAAAAGAAAATGTACACTGCTCGAACACAAATGGAGATTAACAAGAACTCAAGAGACTAGAATGGCATATAAGAAAGAACTCACACAATACACCAAAGCCATTAGGAAAGCAAAGAAGGATTACTTCTCTCGCAGAATAACAGAAAATAAAGACTCGTCTAAAGAGCTTTTTAAAATAGTAAAAGAACTATGCAGTCCTACCAGTCTCTCATCAAATCTGACTCCCTCACAAGTAGGCTGCGATAAAATGAACGACTTTTTCTGTGAGAAAATAGACAAGATCTACTCGTCATTTTCCAACCCCAAATCGGATGGCTCGGAGGACCACGAGCCACCCTTCTCTCAAGCTTGTTGTTCCAGCTTTGGCCCATTCTCGGAAGAGGAAGTGGGCAAAGCTATGCTAGAAATTAAATCTGGCTCCCCTCTGGACCCTTGTCCCCACCATATTTTTTGGCAACTCATCCGAATAATTTGCCCAGCAGTGACTCAAGTGCTGAACCACTCGCTAGAAGCCGCGGAATTCCCAATCAGCTGGAAGAGCGCCACAGTTACCCCTCTTCTAAAAAAAGCAGGCCTAGACATCAATAATCCAGCCAAATACAGACCCATATCGCAGCTACCCTATTTATCTAAAGTACTAGAAAAACTGGTCAATAGGCAGCTGGCCAGTTTTCTTGAAACAAACAACTTACTAGACATCTCACAAACGGGTTTCAGGGCCAACAACAGCACGGAAACGACACTCTTGGCCGTGCTGGATAATATCAGAATGCATGTAGATCAGGGGAAAACAGTTGCCTTGATATTATTGGATCTCTCGGCGGTGTTTGATACCGTCCCGCACAACCTGCTTTTAAGAACTTTGGCACCTAAAGGCATCAGGGACAGAGCACTTGCGTGGTTGCAATCCTTCCTATCGGATAGAACGCAATCAGTGCACATGGGCAATTTTTCATCCCCGCGCCGGAACATCAAATACGGGGTCCCACAGGGGGCCTCACTAAGCCCAACGTTGTTCAACGTATTTGTGTCTTCCCTGGCAGTAATAGGTTGAAAGTGGGGTGTCGAAATCTGTTCTTACGCAGACGACACCCAACTAACTGTAATCCTGGACAAGAGGAATGACCCCAAGGATAGGCTACTAAACTGTCTCTCTGAACTGTCTGTCTGGATGCACAACCATTGTCTTAAACTAAACGCAGACAAATCAGAGATACTGCTGTTCGGCGGACACATTCAACTGTGGAACAACAGTTGGTGGCCAGAATCCCTGGGTACTCCACCAACTCCGACACTAACAGCAAGAAATCTAGGAATAACTATTGACACCTCTCTATCTATGAAATCCCACGTAGGTACCATATGTGGCAAAGGCTTTGCTGTATTAAAAATGCTTAGAAGAGTCTTCCACTGGATTCCCATAGAGTGCAGAAAGATCCTGGTTCAGTCTCTACTGATGAGCAGGATGGACTACGGAAACCCCCTGTTCTTAGGCATGGCAGAATATCTCTTCACTAAACTTCAAATGATGCAGAACGCAGCGGCCAAGGCCGTTTGCATGAAAAGAAAGTTTGACTCAGCCAAGAGCTGTCTACGTGATCTTCTTTGGCTTCCAATGAAGCAAAGAGCAACTTTCAAAATGATGTGTATAACACACAGAGCATTGCACAATACAGGCCCACTTATTCTTAGAAACAGGATTCAGTTTTATGCTCCAACCAGAAATCTTCGCTCTCAATTCGCGGCACGACCTAGAACCTCTCGGGTGAAGAGAGCCAGGATGGGAGAGCGAGCCTTCTCCCACATAGCTGCATCCAAATGGAACAAACTGCCCGTGGCCCTCCGACTCACGGAATGCCACCTGGCATTTAGGAAACATCTGAAAACCTTCCTCTTTCCTAAACCAGACTAATCTAACACGACCCATGTCAACCCTCCATGTACTATAGGTATTACAGCGCCGTGATATCCTATTCTGGATGATTGTGAGCGCTTTAAAAGAAAAATTAATAAAATAAATAAGCCCAGACCTATCAGACCTATCAGACCCAATGGTCCCAGGGTGGCTTATTCTCCTTACTCTGACTATATCATCTCTAATAACAGATCAACACCCTCTGACATACCGTAGCAAATGAATGGCCTTGTTTGTCAGGGAGTCTACCCCTTCTCTTGGACAATTTGGTGACACATGGTACTTGGGCACATTACTCATGTATATTATGTTTGAGGCAATGATACCCTTCGTAGGTACTTGATTCACAATAGGCGCTAAGTTATAGGTTAAAGGCCCTTTAGGGCCTGGTGTTGTACCACGGGACTGAACCCCTGCCAGCATTCCTGGTTCTTTATATAGGGAAGGCCCTGCAAAGCCTCTCCCCCCATTACAGCCCCTCTGAGGCCTGTGGGTACTACCACTAGACTCCTTTATTACCTTAGTTTCATTCACGGGGCATTCTAGCCTATTCTTAATAGAGACAGGGGTCGAGTTTGAACTATTCGGCCCCCCCTCTGCATGAGCAACCCGATGTATCTTGCTACTTGTGGCAACATTTTCCCCTGCTATTAAATTGGTACCTTGGAGGGTTTAGTTGGATAGGCTGTAGTTGTTTTATGTAAAGCCCCTGGCTGAGGCCTAGAAGCACCCTGGTTGGCATTTGGACTTGTAACCAAATTAAACATTAGTTTTTTCAGGCCCTCTATCTCGTCCCTAAGCAGTGAGACTTGGCTAACCAACTCCCTAATAGTTCCTGGGTTATCACTTGGGGGTGAACAATTACAGACATAAGTTGTGCCCGGTAGAGGCGATCTAACAATACCACTACTAGGGATTTCATTTTCAGCATCTCGTTGTACCTCAGCTAGTAGTTGAAACCTGTTAAAGCATGGTATAGGGTCATTACCTATCACAGGATTAGCCGGGGGGTTTTCCACACTTAAAACATTTGGGGGAGCATTGGCCCTTTCCCCCATTAAGCGACCTTCTTCCCCAGGCTGCTTCAAGGTAACCGGCTTTGATTTGGCATTATTTCGAAACATTTCAGGGATTGTAACAGTTGGACCAACAACCTCAGATAAATTAGACTTTGAAGCCCCAACCTCCCTAACCAGCTCTATAGCCTCTGAAAGACCCAGATCAGCAGATAGAATATGGCCCGTCCCGTCCACTGCCGTCCCCTGACGGCCACAGACGGCCCGCCCTTTGTCCGGGCTTCGTCCCGCGCTGCAGGAACCGGAAAGTATCTATGGTGCTGACAGCCGTTCACAGTGCTCACTCATGCAGGAGTTTGACTCCCACAGGAGCAAGATGGTTGAAGGGAAGAAAGCTGTCTAGGCCAATCAGAATGCTCTGTTTTTAAATTGGTGTTCCTGCAAAACTGTCTTGCGACTCTTTTCCACCCAAACTTCCAGATATATCAATATGTTTGAACCACTGAAAGGATTTTCACCAAATCAGAAAAAGCACATTTGTGGACCAAGATCCTATTGCCTGCCAAATATTATTAAATTCTGTTCAGCAGGTCCTGTCTAAATACATCTATAAAAACGGCATGGGAAAATTGTTTTTTGGGAGTTCCTTTTTTCTCTGCCCCACTCAATAGATCACCCCAAAATATCCCAGGAAGGAGCTAAAATGATTATGTTTTTTTTCTGTAAGGTTTTATGCAGCTTTGTCAAAAAGTGCAAAAGTTATTAGCAAGACAAAAAATATCTTCTCTATGGAAAAGCTAAGCTAACTATAGGTACCCATTGGCAACCCCACTAGGTAACATTCACATATGTATGTATGTGTGTATATATATATATTCACTGAAAAAACCATAGGTTATAGACCATATATAGTTAGGAATTAGCATTTACAAAACCTTGAAAATTCACTGAAAAAACCATAGGTTATAGACCATATATCGTTAGGAATTAGCATTTAAAAAACCTTATTTTACCCACACAAAACCATTGAAATTCCATATATAGTTAGTTGCACTAACTATATATCGCGCACCCGCAATCCACTGCTGATGATGTCACATATTACATCATTCATGACATGGTCAGTGACATCACTGATGACATCACTGATGACATCTCAAATGACATCACTGATGACATGACTGATAACAACATCCAGTGATTTTTTGTTTCTGTAAAGTTTAAATATGTCTTACATATTGAAGAATGAGTGGATGTATAAGTGTCTGGACGAAGGATTTAGTAGGTGCATGACTAACTGTATGAGTGAGTGATTAAATGTGTCTCACTGAGTGCATGGGTTAGTGACTAAACTGTCTTAATTTGTGCATCATTATGTGTGTTGTTCTGTAAACTGCTGCATGTGTTGATCAGTAGCTGTATGAGTAACTATATGGGTTATTGATTGATTGCCCAAGTATTTGTATGGGAGACTGAGTGTGTGTGTGGCTGGCTGGGAGGTGTGTGACTCTGTGCAGATCAATGTGTACTTGTATCAATGATTGTATAAGAAGGTAAGTATGTGTTAGTATATGTTTGAAAATGTAAGGTGCTCTATGTTTAACTGTATAGACAAGAAAATGGAAGTGTCATTGATTCTTTACATGACTGACTAGGTGAGTGAGTAACTCCATGGATGAGTGGCAGACTGTGAGTGTCTGTATAGGTGTATGAGTGCATATGATAGTGTTGTAAAGATGAGTGATTGTATGTATGAATGATTGTATGGGTGAATGAGTGAAGGTGTGTGTAGACGTAGGAATCAGTGAGTGCGTATGTAGTAACTAGTATTGGTGTGTCAATGGTTTCAAAAATTATACTCTGTATTTAACACTGGGTGAAACAGAGGTTATAATAAAATGTGAGGAGATGCATTGTATTGTCACATGAATGATATCATCAGTGATGTGGTCATTGATGTCAAATGAGATGTCATCAGTGATGTCATCAGTGATGTCATTTGAGATGTCATCAGTGATGTCATCAGTGATGTCACTGACCATGTCATGAATGATGTAATATGAGACATCATCAGCAGTGGATTGCGGGTGCGCGATATATAGTTAGTGCAACTAACTATATATGGAATTTCAATGGTTTTGTGTGGGTAAAATAAGGTTTTTTAAATGCTAATTCCTAACGATATATGGTCTATAACCTATGGTTTTTTCAGTGAATTTTCAAGGTTTTGTAAATGCTAATTCCTAACTATATATGGTCTATAACCTATGGTTTTTTCAGTGAATTTTCAAGGTTTTGTAAATGCTAATTCCTAACTATATATGGTCTATAACCTATGGTTTTTTCAGTGAATTTCAATGGTTTTTTAATAGCAAATATCATAAGCTGTCGAATGTCAAGTACGTGGTAAGTAAAAACATTTTCGTGTTTATGCACACTGATCTGCTTTGAATGCTGCCCCCCCCCTCATTTCTATTAGGAGTACTCTCTCTTTGCAGATAGTGAAAGGTAGTTAACGCAGGCCTTTGCCCCCGTTGTAATACGTCGTGCCTGCTTCTCTCTCCATTTGATTGATTGTTATCCAAGCATTTACTGTTTTAGAATTGGTTCTCTTTGGTTCATTCTCTATTTACAAACAAACACAGAGTCGCAATACTCTGTTTAGTCTTTGCAGATAACGAAAAATCGTTAGAAAAAACAAAAGGAATCGAGCAAAATCAGTAGGCCACTAATGGGATCTCTTTTTGACCTCGCTAAAATAGAAACATTAAGAACAACCCCTCATGACAAATACGAAACTAGTGAGATGAACTGAACTCCACACCATGATGGCTGCAATACAGCTCGGCTCCGCCACCCACCCCTCCCAAAATAACGATAAAGAGCGGCTGCCATGATTACTCGCGGAATGGCCACGACGGAGCTACGAAATGGTGGTGCTCTCATGCTAACGCCAGCTTCAGTCTGAAACATCCAGAAACACTGTAGACTACCAATTCGATCAGTTCCGGTAGCGCCCCAATGTAACCCGGTAGAGAAGAACTAGCCCTCCCCTCTTTGACTGATGGTTCTTGTTGCCTGTCCCTTCTGTTGTCATTTAACAGAACTATTTAGCCTGCTGAAAGGGGTTGTGTTCCGACCGCTGGTTGGTGGAGACATTTTGACTATATTCTGGACCTGCGTTGTCGCGTAATGCGTCATATGACGCGCCGCGTTAGCGCATCCGGAAGTCATCCGGGGCGCGACGCGCAGCGCGTAACGTAAGCATAACAGGTCATGTGACTTGTTAATAAAACTTTTCATTGGTTCATTTTACTTTTCTTATTCTAATGATGAAAGGCTTGGTCATATGACCTAAAAATTACGCTTTTTATTACTTCCGAACATTATTTTTTCTTAAATATATGTTATAATGTTCCAGGCT
This sequence comes from Lissotriton helveticus, assembly GCF_964261635.1. NCBI lineage: Eukaryota > Metazoa > Chordata > Amphibia > Caudata > Salamandridae > Lissotriton > Lissotriton helveticus. Next base: position 949,125,733 of record NC_136068.1, read on the forward strand.
AATGTACTTTCCCGGAAAATTTACAACTGTCCTGCAAGTAAAATATATTCTTTTTTCGAGAAAAAGGGCGTTTCTTCGTCCCATGACGGAGCCGTTGAGCAAAAGAGGGTCGACCTGCTGTCTTAGTCGCCGATACGCCTGAATATGAGATTCTTATCGATCACTTTATGTTGCAGGAGTAGAAAACACAACAGCCCTTGACCATTTATCTTTACTGCGTTCCTGCGTATTATACCTTTTACCCTTCATGTGATTGGTCTGCTTTATTTCACTTGCCTTTTAATGATTCTAAAACAGTGACTATTATTAAAAACGTTACCAATGTATATACTACTACCATGTTTTCTTTTAAAAACCTTTATTGTGAAAATTTCATTATACAAATACGAGCCTATAACCACGTGGGCCGGCCACGGAGCAAACTGTAATCGTATATGATGAGTAGACATTTACACTGTAGAGGAACGTAACGGGCGGGCCATTAGGTTGCAAGAACTAAGGTGTCTAACAATTGCGGAATCGGTGGACGTACATTTTATAATTAAAATACGACAGGGCCAGTTACAATAAAATTATCTAGATATACATTTGCGGGCAAGTACCATGCGTGACGTTAATTCGAACTTTCAATAGTACAGTAATCAATAACACATCAGAACTTAATATCAATAGGGATGTCGAAATACTCAATCAATTCTCGTCCCCGCCCGCCATGTGCTTCAAAATTGCATACGTATCTCGTGATTTCAAGGTTCTGCAACCAGTACACAACAAGGAGTTACGAGTCCCATTTATTCCGGCGCCATTTTGGGCGAGGACGGGCAGGTCCAGGATATAGTCAAAATGTCTCTACCAACCATCGACTATGATGATGTTCATATGCTGTATTTATAGAGTAACACTCATCTGTCCACATGAAATTAATTTGCCACAATCTAAACATGTCATTTTAATCTTTGCAAAGTTCTTCTAAATATTTGGGACCGTTTCCCTTGCCTCTGATGCTGTCAGTGCCACTTCTTTGATGAATGTACTGGCAGGTCGGGGGTTCTCCTCCAAATCTCTCTTTTATGCAGCACTATAATTAATTGGTGCCACCTCTCCATATGACGATGCATGGTATAGTTACCATAACTATATTTTTTTTCGGTTCCTCTGGAGAGTACATCGTGGCAGATGAAGCGTATAACGTACCGGGCATTTACCTTTTTTTGCATGTAGAGGAAAGGAAAAAAAAATCGAGCGTCCAAGTTCTAAGGTGTCCCAGGGCCATTTTAGTGGACCAGGCCCAAATCCAAAGAACAGGCCGCCATTTTGAGAGTCCTGTTGCAGCCGCCTGTCGCTGTAGCATCAAGAGTGGCCAAAACTCAGCTGAATGGCAACTGAAACGGTAAAGGGGCGCCCCACTACAGCAGACGAGCCTCCACCTTGGAAGGCCCGTTCGCGCCGCCCCCCCCCCCCCTTCGGGCACCCCACGCCGTTATTCGGAGCAGTATTGTAGGATGGCCACACCAGTGCAGCAACTTGCTAGACACCACCTCGGTGGTAACCGAATCTCAGCGCCTTGTGGTGTCTTCTATTCAGAAAACATTGTTGTGCTGCTTTCGACCTATTCGCCGCAAGTGCACACGCAACTCAGCTGCATAGCTTGCTAGACACCACCTCGGTGCTAACCGAATCTCAGCGCCTTCTGGTGTCTTCTATTCCAAAAATATTGTTGCGCTGCCTTTGGCCCCATTCGCACATCGGTCCGCTACTGCCGCCATCTCACAGGCCAACGGGGCGCCCCACGCCGACTTTCAGCATTGTAGGATGGCCACACCAGTGCACCTTACTAGACACCACCTCGGTGCCATCCGGATCTTGGCATCTCAGCGCCTTGTGGTGTCTTCTATTCAGAAAATATTGTTGCGCTGCCTTTGGCCCCATTCGCACATCGGTCCGCCACTGACGCCATCTCAAAGGCTAATGGGGCGCCCCACGCCGAGTTTCAGCATTGTAGGATGGCCACACCAGTACAGCAACTTGCTAGACATCACCTCGGTGCCATCCGGATCTTGGCATCTCAGCGCCTTGTGGTGTCTTCTAGTCAGAAAATATTGTTGCGCTGCCTTTGGCTCCATTCGCACATCGGTCCGCTACTGACACCATCTCACAGGCCAACAGGGCGCCCCACGCCGACTTTTACCATTGTAGGATGGCCACACCAGTGCCACAACTTGCTAGACACCACCTCGGTGCCATCCGGATGTTGGCATCTCAGCGCCTTGTGGTGTCTTCTATTCCGAAAATATTGTTGCGCTGCCTTTGGCCCCATTCGCACATCGGTCCGCTACTGACGCCATCTCACAGGCCAACGGGGCGCCCCACGCCGACTTTCAACATTGTAGGGTGGCCACACCAGTGCGGCAACTTACTAGACACCACCTCGGTGCCATCCGGATCTTGGCGCGTTGTGCTGCCTTCGGCCTATTCGCACATCGGTCCGCTACTGACGCGAACTCACAGGCCAACGGGGCGCCCCACGCCGACTTTCAGCATTGTAGGATGGCCACACCAGTGCTGCAACTTGCTGGACACCACCTCGGTGCCATCCGGATCTTGGCGCGTTGTGTTGCCTTCGGCCTATTCGCACATCGGTCCGCTACTGACGCCGCCTCACGTGCCAACGTATTTTCTCCGCATTTTATACCCTATGCCGCATAACAGGTCATGTGACTTGTTTATAAAACTTTTCATTGGTTCATTTTACTTTTGGTTTCCTAATGATGGAAGGCTTGATCATATGACCTAAAAATAACACTTTTCATTGGATGAAAACTTTTTTTTTTCCCAAACGATGAAAGCCCCACCTTGTTTCTGGATGTTTCAGACTGAAGCTGGCGTCAGCATGAAAGCACCACCATCTCGTGGCTCCGTCGTGGTCATTCCGTGAGCAATCATGGCAGCCGCTCCCCACCAGAAGCCTGCAGGAGTCGGGGGCCCCCAAAACTTTTGTTGAATCCTCAAGGCGGAGGGGACGCTTTCGAGAATGGGGTCCAAGACCTAGCAGACATTCGTCCGATTTCCAAGGTGTCCCAGGGCCATTTCAGTGGACCAGGCCCAAAAAGAAAAGAGCCTGCCGCCATTTTGAGAGTCCTGTGGCAGCCGCCTATCGCTGCACCGCAAGAGTGGACGCAACTCAGCTGAATTGCGGCTTTTGACACAGTGGACCAAAAGCAGACGGAATGGCAACTGAAACGGTAAAGGGGCGCCCCACTACAACAGACGAGACTCCACCTGGAGAGGCCCGTTCACGCCGCCTCCCCCCCCCCCCCGGGGCGCCCCACGCCGTTATTCGGAGCAGCATTGTAGGATACCAAAACCAGTGCGGCAATTTACTGGACATCACCTTGGTGCCATCGTTCTGCTGCCTTGGAACTATTCGCAAAACAGTTTGCTACTGATGACCCACCCCCCGCGACGCCCCACGCCGGATGCCGAAATCAGTGCGGCACCCAGGCAACATCACCTGGGTGCCGTCCAGAAATCTGGACGTTGTGCTGCGTTGGGACTATTCGCACAGCCGACCGCTACTTCGTTGTTTTTCCCTAAAAATGTTTATATGTTTTTACTGTTTTTGTTTTGTTGTATTTATTTATAAGTTATTAAAGTTTTATAATCTTACTACTTTGTTGGAGTGCTATATATTTTTAATGTGACACATAATTGTAAAAACTTTGATGTACAAAGAGTCATCCCTGGAATCTTCCGCTTCAGGCTCGGTCCCCTCCCCAATCACAATACAGGATGGTTTTCAGATAGTAGGAACGCGTGTGCTGTGACGGATCTCATTGAGTGTGGGCCTTGATCTACTATAACTCCTTTGAAGAGGGGTGATTCTTTACAGCTGGGGCCATAAACTACATCTGCAGGGCTAGCTGATAGCCTAGGACCGGCCTGGACAATCGGACACAGAGGAAAAGGAGTGTCAGAGGGTGCGGTAGTGAATAGGGCGAAAGGGAGGTGTCGGGCGGGCACAGGGTGTGATTCTCAGGGAAGAACAGCGCAGATGGGGGGAGGTTTATTACCCATGCATAAGACAGAGAGCGGGGGTGACCAGTGCCTGGGGGAGATGCTTGCGAGGGTGGGGAGCCATGCTAAGGATCGACAGCGTGCAGAGAGTGGGTCTGGTCAAGTCATCTAAAATGGCTGCCGTGCACGACAAAAGTGTGGCATTTGAAAAAAGGCAAGATGGCGCAGACAATGTTTTTCAACACTTCCTGATTTCCTTCGAATCGAACGTTAACAGACGTTGGGGCATATTACCAAAGTTAAGCGATATTTATCCCTAACGATGCTTAGCAACGAATTTTTTACCGCTAAGCATCGTCAGAAATTATCGCAGATAAACCTTGCTATTATCAAGGTTTATCGCAAATGCCATAAAAAACGACCGCAATGCATTAATATCGCTGAAAACTCAGCGATATTCATGCATTACCGAGCTAATGCTCTTAGCCATGTTATCCACCTCCCATTGGATAACATGGCTAAGAACTGCTCAGGGCAGGTGGTAGCTTTTGGAGATATTCGCGCTTAGCACGAATATCTCCAAAAGTTGGTAATAGGAGATAGCGATGTTAGCGACTGTTTCAAGTCGCTAACATCTTGGCATGCCCACTTTGCATGTCATTAGTGATAAATATCACTGACATGCAAAGTGGGGCCCAAGATGGTCGCTATCTCCTACTAGCGGTCGCTAACTGGTGTTAGCAACAGCTAGGTAATACAGAGATAATTTTATCTCCGCGAAGCGGAGCGCTGTTACAGATATATATCTTTTTTTGAACGTTAATTTCTCAAAATCCACTGAAGCACATATATTGAGACCTAGCAAAGGCACATCGAGCTACCAGTCCCTACAATTTTGCCAAGTTTCGTGCAAATCCATTCAGCCGTTCGATTATTATTATTATTTTTTTTTTTGCCCCGCGGGGCCCTTTTAAAACCTCCACATCAAACCTAGGGGGTCAGGGAGGATCTACTATGCCCCCTTATGGTCATTTGCCCCTTCGCTTTGGCCTCCTCTTGTCTCTCGATCCTACCGAGAGACAAGATGGCGGCCGCTACGGACTGTTTGGAATGTTTACAGACGCCGGAGAACCAATCAGCTTCGCAAAGCTCCGTAACGCGAAAAGTACGCGAAGCGGAGCGCTGTTACAGATATATATCTTTTTTTGAACGTTAATTTCTCAAAATCCACTGGAGCACATATATTGAGACCTAGCAAAGGCACATCGGGCTACCAGTCCCTAATATTTTGCCAAGTTTCGTGCAAATCCATTCAGCCGTTCGATTATTATTATTATTTATTTTTTTTGCCCCGCGGGGCCCTTTTAAAACCTCCACATCAAACCTAGGGGGTCAGCGAGGATCTACTATGCCCCCTTATGGTCATTTGCCCCTTCGCTTTGGCCTCCTCTTGTCTCTCGATCCTACCGAGAGACAAGATGGCGGCCGCTACGGAGTGTTTGGAATGTTCACAGAAGCCGGAGAACCAATCAGCTTCGCTTCACAAAGCTCCGTACCGCGAAAAGTCCGCGAACCGGAGCGCTGCCCGGTCCGCTGTTACAGATATATATCTTTTTTTGAACGTTAATTTCTCAAAATCCACTGAAGCACATATATTGAGACCTAGCAAAGGCACATCGGGCTACCAGTCCCTACAATTTTGCCAAGTTTTGTGGAAATCCATTCAGCCGTTCGGGCTAAAAGTGAGGCCAACCGCCCTATGGAAAACTCAATGTTAAAAACACGTTTTGGGACCCCCCTTTTTTCTCGGCCCCCCCTTGACGAACCCCCCCAAATTTTCAGGGGCTGCTCAGAAACTAAATGTTCCATTTTCCTGAAAATTTCAGCCAATTCCGTCCACAAACGCCAAAGTTATTAGACATAGAATTTTCAAAAATCCCATAGAGAAAAAATCCTAACTATATATACCTACTGGCGACCGCCAGTAGGTAATATATATATATATATATATATATATATATATATATATATATATATATATATATATATATTGAAACCAAAGCGCCCTGCAGTTTGGGAGCGCACACGACCTCGCTCTGCCACTGGCTCTAATTATGCAACCTGCCTTCGTGTTCCATATTATTTTGTAGCAGCCGACGAGTTTCAGGGTATTTCAACCCCTTCCTCCTGGGCAAAAACGGCATCTGAAAATTTGCAGCTGTTTAACATCACTTTATTTAAAGGTGTAGTGGCCCTCAGTGGGCGTATTCAAAGTGCAGATCAGAATGCATGATGGAACTTCAAGTCTTAAATGCGAATAAATACTCTTCCTTTAGTAAGTTCAAATGTTCGTTTTTCAATTAATTATTATTTGTATTTCCTTAGTAGGCAATGTTCACTCTGGCAGGTTTAATTAGCACATTGGAGCGACGTGCTTTCCAGTGATGAATAGTTCAAAACGGCAAGCCTTGTGCAGCTGGTTGCTTACTTTTTCTCCCCAGCTCACAATGGTGCAGCCCCCGGCGGTCGGACCACCGCATGTAAATCTTGAAAACCAAAGCGCCCTATATATATATATTCACTGAAAAACACCATGAAAAACACCATAGGTTTTACACCACTTATAGTTAGCTGGGAATTTTACTCGCATAAATCCATTGAAATTCCCACGTTATAGTTAGTTGGACTCACTATAACTTGCGCATGCAATTCACTGCTGTAGACGTCACATATTACATCACTCATGACATGGTCAGTGACATCACTCATGACATCACTGATGACACCATCCAGTGAATGTGTGTCTTTCTGAAAAATAAATAATAGTGAGTAATGTTTAAATATTTAAATATATGTATTAATGTAACACTTTGTGTATAAGTGGCTGCATGGGTTGGTGTGTAGCTACATGTGTAGGTATATGGGTTATTAGATGTTTTTCTTAGTATCAGTATAAGTGTTTGTATGGTTTGGTGGGAGTATTACTTAGCGCATAGATGCATGAATGACTGACTCTCTGTTTGTATGTGTTTTCAATACAGCACATGTGCAGGACTGTATGGGTGGATGAGTGTGTATATGTGTATGTTAGTGAGTGAATGACTGTCTCACTAGTGTCTTTATCAGTAACTACATATGTTTTAATGTAGTATATGTGAATATTGATGTATATAAGTGAGTATATGTGAGAGTGAGGGATTGTAAGAGTTCCTTTTTAAATTAGTATGTGTTTCTATAAGTGATTGTTTAAGAGAGTAAGTATGTGTAAGTTTTCTTAAAAGTAAAGTGGTAGTGTGTGTATAACTGTATATGCAAATAAATGGATGTTTAATAGTTTATTTGCATGTGTGAGTATGTGTGACAGTATCTTTTGGATGACTGTCGGTGTGTAACAGGATGTATAGGTGTATCACTACATATGATGAGTGAGTATATGTATGACTGACTACATAGAACTGTTGGTGAATGAGTGGATGTGTATATAGATGGTGGAATTACTGAATTGGTTGTTGTAACTGGTATGGGTATCTCCATTTTTTTGAAAATGTTAGTTTCTATTTTTGAATATGTGTTTCGAGGGTTACATTACAGTGAAAGGAGGTCTGTCACTCTGTCACAAGTATGGTGTCATCAGTGATGTCATGAGTGATGTCACTGACCATGTCATGAGTGATGTAATATGTGACGTCATCAGCAGTGCATTGCACGCGCAAGTTATAGTGAGTCCAACTAACTATACCGTGGGAATTTCAATGCTTTTATGCGAGTAAAATTCCCAGCTAACTATGACTGGTGTAAAACCTATGGTTTTTTCAGTGAATTTAATAGGTTTTTTAAATGCTAATTCCTAACTATAACTGGTGTGAAACCTATGGTTTTTTCAGTGAATTTCATCGGTTTTTTAATAGCAAATCTCTATAGGTATGAAATAATATTTTTTATAATGAATTTTATATTGTATAAATATGTAATTATTTTTTTTTTTTTTTAAATGTTTTGCCCGGAGCGCTCCCGGGGCGCGTACCGGTGAACGCACGGGTAAGCGCAATGTTACGGCGCGCCCCGGGGTGCGTATCGGTGAGCGTCTCGTTAGCGCTATTCCCGCGAACGAAAACAACATCGTGACGTATCGCGTAGCCGCGTGATGCGTCATATGACGCACTGCATAAGCGCACCCGGAAGCACGCGATCGCATACGATCGCACAACGTAAGCACCCCGATGCGCTTACGCTACGCACCCCGGGACGCGCCCCAGGGCGCGTAGCGTAAGCGCGTCAAGCCATGTGACTTTAAAATAACACTTTTCATTGGTTCAGAACATTTTTTTTTCCAAATATTGGGAAACCCACTCTTTTCTCTCACTATTGCTTTGTACTTGGAGAGAGCAAGATGTGTTCTTTGCATTATCTGCTTCTCAAAGTTTCCTGACCTACAGCAATGGCTGCAAGGGAGTCATCCAGCAGTGATTCTGATGTTTTTTTGCCTGAGGACCCTCCTCACCACAAAACAAAGGACCACTTCATTTGGAAATTTTTTGACATCCCTGAAGGAAAAAAAAAGGTTAATGCTGCTAAGGTAACCTGCAAGATATGTGGCAGTATTTTATCCAGAGGCAATCCTAATAAAAAATATAGCTTTGGAAATGCCAATTTAATTAGGCATGTCCAGAGAAAACACCCAAAAAACTATGCCAGGGAGAGTATGAGGGACCTGGCACGGAATTTACCAAGAGATGGCAGCAGCACCTCCACTGGTGGAGCAACACCTTCAGGAACACCACGTGGAAGAATGGTCCCTAACGTGCAGCCGGTATTTGCAGGCATAAAATTTCTATGCGTGGACTGTGATGAACTGCTCTGTTATGGGGAGCAGAGCGTTGAACTCATTGCTATAAAGAGACAGGAACACCGCTGTCCTCCCCGTCCCTAATTTTTCACAATTTTTTGCTCCTGTTGAGCAGTTTTGGAATCCCTGTTTTTGTTTTTCCCCTGAAAAAAATCCCAAAAAAATATAAAACCGTTTAAAAAAAGTATAAAAAAAAAGAAAAAAAAAAGTTCTTTTCAGAACTACCTCCAATTTATAAAAAAAATGCTACATTTTTTAAAAACTCTGTCATTCTTTTTTCTCCATGGTGCGCTCCCCGGTACGCTCCCCGGTGCGCGTACCGGGCGCTCCCCCCGTGAAAATAAAAAAAAAAGTAAATTTTTTTTTGTCCCGCGGGACCCTTTTATGGCCCCCACATCAAACCTAGGGGGTCAGGGGGGGTGTACCCTGCCCTCTTTTGGTCATTTCCCCCTTTTGTTTTTAGCCACCACTTAGGACCGAGACACAAGATGTCGGCCGCTCCGGACTGTTTCGAATGTTTACAGACATGTCCCGTGCGCAAGTCGCGTGGCGCGCCCGGAGCGCTCCCCGGTGCGCGTACCGGGGCGCGACTTTAGATATATAAATTTTTTTGAACCTAAATTACTCAAAATCCTCTGGAGCACATATCTTGAGACATAGCATAGCAAAGGCACATCGGGCTACCAGTCCCTACAATTTTGCCAAGTTTGGTGAAAATCCATTCAGCCGTTCGAGCTAAAAGTGCGACCGACCGCCCTATGGAAATTAACATGGGGAAAACACATTTGGGACCCCCCTTTTATCTCGGCCCCCACTTGACGAATCCCCCCAAATTTTCTGAAATCCGCAACATTCTATTGGTAATAACTCTGGCGGCGGTTGAGGAATTTGTGTGTAATTTTCCAAATTTTTGGCCAGCCCTGCTGCGCTCCTTCACTGAAAGTTTTGGGGGGATTTGTGAAGTGGGGGCTATGAAAAAAGGGGGGCCCCAAAACGTGTTTTCCCATGTTAATTTCCATAGGACGGTCTGAAGTCTACAGCCCGAACCTCTGAACGGAATTACGCCAAACTTCGCAAAATTGTAGGGACTGGTACGCAGATGTGCCTTTGCTATATTTGGTGAAAATCCCTCCAGTATTTCCTGAGAAAATCAAAAGAGAAAAAATATATATATCTATAGCAGCTTACGTGTAAGCTTACTGTAAGCTTACCTTTCCGAGCATGAGCTGCATTCTGATTGGCTGCCAATGTCTGTCAACACTCCAAACCAGAAAGTGTTGGCAGCCATCTTGTGCCTCAGTAGACTGAGGCACAAGAAAGCAGAAAAACAAACGTGTAGAACTCAAAAAAGGGGCAGGGTAGAAGCAACCTGACCCTCTAGACCTGCTCAGGGGGTCCCACAAGAACCCCCAAGGCAAAAAAAAGAAATGTTTTCAAAATTCAAATTCTTCATCCAAGAAGTGTTGGCAGCCATCTTGGGACCAATATACATGATAGCACCTCATTAAAAAGCACTGCAGTTAATAGAAGGTTTTAGGACTTTAGTTGCATTATAAATCATTTGTTGATGGTACCATACTCATTTTAGGAATTGTGGTGTGTTCTAAGGTGATTTTACCATGTGAAAAAGCCTTCTGCTGGGATATCATGAATCATGTTTGAAAGAAAACTATTATCTCATGCTTTTCCCACAGTGGTTTGGAAGGGGATCTATAAGCTAAACTGAAAGCATATTTTCTGTAAATTCACATTATCTTTCTCAGTCATGTGAGAATGAAGTCTGACATTCTCAGTAAAACATGTACATCCAACAAGGACAGAGACTGTCAGTTGATTCCTTTGTGTTCTACAGCAGCTTCCCAGAGTGTTCTAAAGAACAACTAAAGCGCTAACAGTCTTACTTGTGACAAAAGTATGGTACACCAGAAGCCATCTTGATTGGAATTAAGTGGTAAGTCTGAAAACATTTAATTTAAAAAGGAACAAAATGAGGGGGTTCATTTTACCATAGAAAGTATGATTAGTGCTTCAGAAAGAAAAATTAGGGCACATTTTGAGTGACTTCTCAAATCCTATTCTATTTCATTAAAACATTCTGACATGCAGTCTCCCAAGATGGCCACCAGAGACAAAAGAGCCCAAATGTAGCCCAAATAGCACCCAGATGTAGCCCAAGTATAGCCCAATGACAGAATGTCCCAGAGTGTTCTAAAGAACAAATAGAGCGCTAACAGTCTTACTTATGACAAAAGTATGGCACAACAGAAGCCATCTTTATTGGAATGAAGTGGTAACTCTTAAAACATTTAATTTAAAAAGGAACAAAATGAGGGGGTTCATTTTGCCATAGAAAGTATGATTAGTGCTTCCGAAAGAAAAATTAGGGCACATTTTGAGTGACTTCTCAAATCCTTTTCTATTTCATTAAAATAATTCTGACATGCAGACTGAAACATGCACTTTGAATACCAGCAGCAGACTTCCCTGGTGAGCAGTAGCTTTACTACAGTGATATAATGAGCAACTAGAGTGCTAACATTCAGAATTTATGGCAAATGTGTGACACATCTGAATGCCTTCTTGATGGAACCAAAGTAAACAAGCATTGAAAATGCAATAGATCTCGCCCTCGTTTAAGTTAAAGCCATTCTGTTTGTAATGAGGTGGCTTTTTAGCTTTGCTTTTAATAGTGTTTTTCAAACTTTCATGTAAATATCATGCATATGTATGTATATATGCATATGTATGCATGCATTTATATTTGTATTTATATAGATATGCAGATTATATATGTTTATATATGTATGTATATATATATATACACATACATATATATAAATGCATATATATGCATATATATATATATATGTATATGTGTGCGTGTAGATAGACCGAGGCACAAGAAAGCAGAAAAACAAACGTGAAGAACACAAAAAGGGGGCAGGATAGATACACCCTGACCCCCTAGGCCTGCCCAGGTGGTCCCACAAGGACCAAAAAGGCCCACATTTCTTTTTTTAAAAACCTGGTCTGTTTTTTTAAAAATTACCCCCCGGGGGGACCAAATCACGGCGGCATAGTGATAAAGAAGTATGGGGGGTCCACAATCCCCCCAACACTGCCCCGGGGACCGCCACCCCCGGGGCAAAGCATTACAGCCCCTTGGCGCATACTGGAGGCTACTAGTGGGCTACTTGGCCCCCAGGGACCCCCAGTATGCAAGGGGGATTAGTTCCTATTCTGCAAACATGCCAGGGGTTGCGCTGCAGAGAGATGTAAAAAAGGGTGTGGCCTCATTACACCTCTCTGCAATGCAGCCCCCTGGCGCATGCTGCAGGTTCCATGTGGGCTAGTTGGCCCCCAGGGACCCGCAGTATGCAAGGGGAATTAGTTCCCCCTCTGCAAGCACGCCTGGGGGCTGCGTTGAAGAGAGGTGTAAAAAAGGGTGAGGCCTCATTACACCTCTCTGTAATGCAGCTCCCTGGCTTATACTGGAGGCTCCTGGTGGGCTAGTTGCCCCCCCAGGGACCCCCAGTATGCAAGGGGAATTGATTCCTCCTCTGCAAACGCGCCAGGGGTTGCGCTGCAGAACGTTGTAAAAAGGGGGCATGTCCTCTGAACACCTGCCTGCAAAAATGTAGTAAATCAGTATAAAAAAATAACAATTAATAGATTTAAAAATTGTAATTTAAAAAACCTTCGAAATTCAATGAAAAAGCCATAGGTTTCAGGCCTTATATAGTTAGGAATTAGCATTTAAAAAACCTTGCAAAGTCACTGAAAAAACCATAGGTGTCAGGCCTTATATAGCTAGGAATTAGCATTTAAACAACCTTTGAAATTCACTGAAAAAACCACAGGTTTCAGGCGTTATATAGTTAGGAATTAGCTTTTAAAAGACCTTTGAAATTCACTAAAAAAACTATAGGTTTTAGGGGTATTATAGTTAGCTGGACATTTCACTCATACAAAACCATTGAAATTGCTCCTATATAGTTAGTTGTACTAACTATATTTCGCGCACCCGCAATCCACTGCTGAAGTTGTCACATATTAGATCATTCATGACATGGTCAGTGACATCACTGATGACATCTCAAATGACATCACTGATGACATCACTGATGACATCATCCACGTGAGAATCACATACACCTTTTCATACACTAATACAATTTTTCATCACTCTTTGTAAAATACAGAGTATCATATTTGAATCCATTGTCACAGTAATACAAGTATCTAAAAATCCACTCAGTGATTCATAGATGTATACACACATCTAATCACTTACCTGTGGATTCACTCATATATGCTGTCAATGAACAATAGAACACTATCAAAAATACTTATACACCTATATCAACCTTAAACAACAGCACACATCCTATTCACATATGAAGTCATCCTACTCACTTATGCAAACAATGGATCATACTTACATATTTACTTAGCAAAACACTTATACAAACACCACTTCATCTATTCATTTAGATAGTAAGTCATACTTAGTGAATTATAAAATCATTATTACAAGTATACAGTTATCCATACAGTCACTCACACAATCCTTGAGTCTTATGTATACTGATTTATATATAACTGACACATACACTGCCTTTTATTTTTCTAGTTTGTTGGAAGTGTACCATTGAGAAATATATTTGCTCATCACCACACCCATAAAGAGATTCACTCACCCAAACTGTTAGAACATGTAGTTTTAACTTCATATATCTACTGAATCAACTATTCACACATCTTTGGACAGTCACACACACCCCACCGAACCACACACACTTTCACACTTCCATACAAATACTCAGTTAACTAATCAATAACTAATATAGACTTACACATAGCTAGTAACCAACTGTAGAATCAGTTTACACAACAACTGACAAAGTGATACAGATATTCACACAGTTTAGTCACTATCCACTATATTTAGTGAGACATTATACATTAGTCAAGTAAACAGTCAATTACACTGCTACTAAATCCTCCATCCAAATATTTATTTATATATATCCACTCATTCTTCAATGCAAATTGCTATATATATAATGTATATTTCAATAACGAAGCAAACCACATTCACTGGATGATGTCATCAGTGATGTCATCAGTGATGTCATTTGAGATGTCATCAGTGATGTCACTGACCATGTCATGAATGATCTAATATGTGACATCATCAGCAGTGGATTGCGGGTGCGCGAAATATAGTTAGTACAACTAACTATATAGGAGCAATTTCAATGGTTTTGTATGAGTGAAATGTCCAGCTACCTATAACACCCCTAAAACTTATAGTTTTTGAGTGAATTTCAAAGGTTTTTTAAAAGCTAATTCCTAACTATATAACGCCTAAAACCTATGTTTTTTTCAGTGAATTTCAAAGGTTTTTTAAATGCTAATTCCTAACTATATAAGGCCTGAAACCTATGGTTTTTTCAGTGAATATATATATCTATATACATATATATATATATATATATATAGTATATATATATATATATATATATATATATATATATATATATATATATATATATATATAGATAGATATATATTCACTGAAAAAACCATAGGTTTCAACCACGTTATAGTTAGGAATTAGCAGTTAAAAAAACTTAGAAAGTCACTGAAAAAACCATAGGTTTCACACATGTTATAGTTAGCTGGACATTTCACTCATACAAAACCATTGAAATTCCCCCGTTATAGTTAGTTCAGCTAACTATAACTTGCGCGCCCGCAATCCACTGCTGATGGTTTTTTCAGTGAATTTCTAAGGTTTTTTAAATGGTAATACCTAACTATAACGTGGCTGAAACCTATGGTTTTTTCAGTGAATTTCTAAGGTTTTTTAAATGCTAATTCCTAACTATAACGTGTGTGAAACCTATGGTTTTTTTCAGTGAATTTCATAGGTTTTGTAAATGCTAATTTGTGTGCACGTGGATAGAAGACTGTATGCATACAGCATACAGCTTTGAAGTAGTCCTTGCCCTAAGGCCTACTTCGCTGCATAAGTACTGGATACTGACTGAATCAATAGAATACTGTAAAGAGAGTGTCTGAGTGAATCTATAAGTGCTTGAGTTTTAGTACAGTGAATGGATAAGTACATAGTGCTCAATGATTTATTATTATTATATCTCATTTTTTAACACAGCTTCTAAAAGGAGTTTATCTGGTACTTCTTCGAGTTCATACTGCTGATTTGCCATTTAAAAGTTTATAGCTTCCAGTAACTCTACGTGATCCAGTGCTTCCAAAAAATCAGCATCATTGCTTTCATATTCAAAATCACAGGTGATATCTGCACTACTGATGTCCTCCAATTCAGTCTCGCTGCCTGTTATAGGTAGATTTTGTACTTCAATTAAACTGTTGCTCATTTTCAATGTGTCTTCGGTCATATTATCCTCTTTATCCATAACAAATCTGTTATGTTCTAGGTCCTTGCACAAAAACATAAACACTTCACTTTAACACAACTATTTTGGCCCCAAAAAAAATTATATAAATACCATTGTCTAATAACATTCCAACAGTAGAGTTTTAGTACTTCATAAGGTTATATAAATATAATTACTTATAAACATATCCTGTAATTAAGTTTTCGTAAAATTCGAAACCAGTCACTGCTTATGATTATGGAAAATGACTCAGGCTCTTATACTAAAATGAAGTACTAAAAAATGTAGAATATGTCTATTCACCTTACCCCTTCCAAACTAGTAAATGTGTTTTAGTAAAATGCAAAGGATACTGTTGCTTGTCTAGAATAACACTGTGAATCTGTGTGTATTTACGTACCATTGTCACACCAGTTTTTGAACACTTCATGTGTTTTCACACACATTAATCCTTAAACACCTATCCAGTACTCACCTTTTAACATAATTAGAAATTAGTCATTGCTTATATAAGTTGAAAATACTGACAGCAACAGCTATAGAACGCCCCTTCAACACAAAGTATTGTGTACAATGAGGACATTTTTACATAGAGAAGAAAAGCTACACACAGTAGCTTATCCTGTCCTTCTAAATATGAAAAAGTATTTCAAAACACACTCTGTGACGTATTTTATGTTGAGCAATTTGGTCTCTTTTAATCCGGAAAGTCCCTGGTCTCTATTAGCCAAGCATGTCTTTCTATTCAATACCATACAGGTGCGTTGCAGAGACCTGGTCTCAAGCCATGTCCCATTTTATACACTATGACATCTTAGCCTACCACTATCTCACTGTAAGTAATACCTTGCTTAATCTTCCCAACACCCCAAGCGCCAGCCCACCTTTCCGAGGGTAGCTTTACGATTTACAAATGCTAGCATTTTTTTAAATTAAGAAGCATAGCAATAACAAATATTAATCCGTTTTTTTCTTCTATTGTAAACGATATTTTTTTTATGTCTTCTATCTAGATGTTTTTAATCATGGGAATGCAAAAAACACTTTTTAAACTCTCCAACATATGTAGATAATAATGACCTTATACGTGTTACTATGGAAATCTAAACCTTTACAGCTTCACAGTTTGTAACTTTTCCCAACACGTGTAGAAGTAAAACAGTTAAAAACTCAGCACGTGTAAACTGTAAAATGTGACATCTACATAGGTGGAGCAAATCTTCCTTCCATAGACTATTAAAAAACCAAAATCTATATAAACCACACCTACTGTGCAATTAGTTTTGTTTTCCAAGTTATTTCTGAGTTGGCAATCTGTGATGCAGGTTCCTTTTTCTAGCATCGGATTCTTCTTTTGCGTCAACAAACAAATTCCGGAGTTGTAAGTTGTTTCGATATGGCATAGGCATAGTACTTAGTTATAATTTGTGTCTATTTGTCAATATTTAAACATTTATATCTAGAAAAAACATTTATTGCATGTTTTTCGCTTTTTCTCTGTAACGTCAGCAACTTGTTTTCAGAAAGAGATAGATTACAACAAACATTGCTCCTTTTCTGGCTCCTTTCAGCTTATATAGTGTGACTTTCTATATTATATTGTTGACACTGTACTTCGCTTGAGAGGTGTTGGTGACCCGTCGGCGCAAACCCTAAACGTTTACAATCAACGTCACCATCTTCCAGTTGTGATTGTGTTTTCCAAAGAATAAAATATCTCTTGGGTAAGATAATCAAGCTCCTAGTCATACATGCTGGACTCACACATTCATACCTCACCTTTTACTCATCAGTTGTATCATACGTATACTCAAAGATCCTAAATATAAACCACCCCTCAGTTATAATTGTGGACAAACCTGAACAATTCAATATCACAGTGTGTGTATTTACTAGTATCAAATATCAATTAAAAACATTAAAAACAATATAGCAGAAATATTACTTCATCAATATTTAAGCAAATTATACAGTTCTAAAAAACAAGAAAGAGACTCGAAATCCGTGATGTAATATACAATCATCGGTATGTCAATTCATAGGAATCAGAAAAGCAAACACCAGAATCAAAAAGATCCGCTCTGGCACATTGTTCCTTGAATTTAACTTGCAACAGATGCGTCGACGCGTTTCGGTGTGTTACTTAATGTGCACCACCTTTATCAAGACTAAGGGGTCGATTAGGATGGCGGACGGGAATGGGTACTGTCCGCCATGGTGGGGGAAATTTTACTCCCGGCTGCGCCGTGGAGATTCCGCGGTTGGGATTAGGATAATCATGTCACGAAACTCCGACCGCGGCGGACGGATCATAACCAACACCGTCCGCGGTGGACGGAACACATCCAACTCCGTCCGCGGCGGACGGAGTCCAATGAACAACCACTGCCGCGGACGGAAATGACCGCGGAAAATGACACATGTACCACCATACCTGTGAATACTCCGTGGCCGCAATTAGGATAAATCCGCCCGTACCACGGAACTCACAGCCATCCACGTCCGCGGCGGAAAGAATGCTACGATAACCACAGCATCACTGCGGAAGGCCAACACGCACAACATCCCTAGCGGCAAACAAATGTTAGAAAGTGTACCGCAAGTCCAAAGCAAACATACGAACATTGTCAACGCCCCCCCCCACCAACACCAAGCACAAGCCACCATGACACGTCCCAATTATCCAATAATGCACACTAGTCAACACGCCCACTACCACCTGACTGCCAACAACCATTGAGACACGACTATAAAATGACACCCACACGCTACCACAATCCTTTGCATCACAGCATTGCTGCCAGCAAGAGGCCCAATTCGAGATACTGCAAACTCACATAGAAGACACCCACCCACAACCCTACCACACCCACCACACAAACACCCACCACACAAATCCTACACATCACACACCACACACCTGCACCCCCCCAACTCACTCGACTCACACACTGAGCACCACACACCATGGCACCCAAAAAAAACCCCAAATTCACGGAGACAGAGTTGAGGGTAATGGTAGATGAAATAATCCGTGTTGAGCCCCACATCTTCGGGGCCCAAGTCCAGCAGACGTCCGTGGCGCAAAAGAACCACATGTGGGACAGGATCGTCACTCGGGTGAATGCGTCGGGGACTGTGCCGAGGACGAAGCATGACATTCAGAGGCGGTGGCATGACCTGAAGACCAGGGTCAAGGGCATCCGAGCTCAAAACTTTGCTAGAGCCAATCATACTGGCGGTGGCACACCCCCGGAGCCCATACCCTACACCGATTGGGAGGAGAAGGTGCTGGTGATACTACACCCAGAGAGCCTAGACGGACTTGACGAAGGAGAAGAGACTGGTGAGTACAAACCAAGCACCACGATCAGCACGACATGGTCAGGCTCACACAACTGAGAAGAAACATCTCCTACGCCCCAACCCATGCACGTTGGACACCAACTCACTAACATGTCCATGGCTCCCAACAGGCCCCCATGTTCACGGGGAGGGTGGTGTTGGTGGTGGTGGAGGGTGTGTGGGGTATGTTAGAGGCCCAAACTACAACTCCCAACAGGCCCCCATGTTCACGGGGAGGGTGGTGGTGGTGGTGGTGGAGGGTGTGTGGGGTGTGTGAGAGGCCCAAACTACAACTCCCAACAGGCCCCCATGTTCACGGGGAGGGTGGTGGTGGTGGTGGTGGAGGGTGTGTGGGGTGTGTGAGAGGCCCAAACTACAACTCCCAACAGGCCCCCATGTCCACGGGGAGGGTGGTGGTGGTGGTGGTGGAGGGTGTGTAGGGTGTGTGAGAGGCCCAAACTACAACTCCCAACAGGCCCCCATGTTCACGGGGAGGGTGGTGGTGGTGGTGGTGGAGGGTGTGTGGGGTGTGTGAGAGGCCCAAACTACAACTCCCAACAGGCCCCCATGTTCACGGGGAGGGTGGTGGTGGTGGTGGTGGAGGGTGTGTGGGGTGTGTGAGAGGCCCAAACTACAACTCCCAACAGGCCCCCATGTTCACGGGGAGGGTGGTGGTGGTGGTGGTGGAGGGTGTGTGGGGTGTGTGAGAGGCCCAAACTACAACTCCCAACAGGCCCCCATGTTCACGGGGAGGGTGGTGGTGGTAGAGGGTGGGGTGTGTGCGACAGGAAACAGAAATGTCTACAAATCTATATAACCATGTAATGTCCACATTACTGACCAGCTCTATCTTGTCCCTCAGGTGATCGTCAACTGACTGGGGAAACCAGTACCCGGCCGCCAGCCTCGCCTCCCACACCTACAGGACTCTCTGGTGACAAGGACACAGGCAGCTCCGGTGCGGAGGATGGAGCGGGACCAAGCACGCAGCCAGGGCCATCTGGCTCACAGGGACTCCCGGGACCGACCAACGTCGCATGTGTGACTCCAGCGACACCTGTCTCTGTGATCTGCACAGTCCCCACCACCACCAGTACCACCAGTACCACCAGTACCGCCAGTACCACCACTACCACCAGCACCACGACTCCTGCCGGTGCCACCCAGCATAACCCAGCGCACGACGCTGGTCCATCGGCCTCACACACAGGCAGGGGGAGTGGGCCACAAACACAGGCAACGGGACATCAGCCAATCAGGCGAGCCACACACCGCCGTGCAGAGGAAGGACAGCTACCCCATCCAGTGGCACAGTCCCTACAAGCCCTTGCCAGGTGCCAGGCGTCATACGACCTGTCCCAGGCAAACGCAGATCGTGCACACCAGGACTCAGTGGACAACACCAATGTCCAGCGCGAAATCTGTGGCATCCTTGGCCAGATGTTGCAGATCATGGGCCAGCAGGCAACGATGTGGAGGGAATGGGTTGGCCGGAACAACCCCCCCCTCCACCAAGTGTCGTAGCGCCACCGCCACCGTCACCTCCGCCTCCACCGCCACCTCCGCCTCCCCCGCCACCATCACCTCCGCCTCCACCGCCGCCACCACCACCTGTGCCCCTGGCGACGGATGTGGCCCATCAACAACCTGCCCTCCCAGCTGACTCTGTTCCACCTCAGAGACGGAGGGGCCGGCCGAGGCCGGAAGTGGCTGAGAGCAGTGTTGGAGCGCCATCCACACGCTCCAAGAGGGGACGACCATGACAATGTCACTGCCTGTGCCAGACATTCACCCAGCTAAGTATCCTGTCCCACAGACAATCATTCCCACTGGTCTGCTGGACTACCCTGACACCCCCCAATGTGGTGTCAGCACGGACATTTCATCTGCCATTACCTTCAACTCCAACTCCCTCCACCCCACTTACTTGTAAATATTCACCAGCACAGAAGCACAACCTGTAAATAAATTGCACTTACTCACACAATGATGTTTTGCCTCCATGTTTATTCACATGATTGCCTTCAGAAACAGACGTAAACAGGTTCAGGGATCATAGTCTTACATGATCATGGCGCTGCGGGAGTGACCTAGAGAAAATCAGAGACAGCAAACACACGTCAGGAAACAGATTCACACACATCACAACACAATGCACAGCAACATTACACAAACGAAAACCATCACAAAAGCATGGGATGAGAGCACACACATCATGGAGACTTGTATGTCCAAAGACATGAAGACACACATATGCAACCATCACAAACAACACCCAGCTGATGAACCCCACATCCACACAACACCAGCAAACATACATGAGGCCTTGTCAACCGCCACTAGAGGAAGTTACTCACATTCAAGGGAAGTAGCGATCTATGAGCTGGCGCCTCTGGTCCACACCTTCCTCCTCACCACTATCCTCATCAGTCGACATGGGTGGGATGGGAGGCCGAGGAACTTCTTCGTCTTCAGGGTCCAACAGCAGTTCAATGTCATTGCGTACTGCCAGGTTGTGGAGCATGCAGCAGGCAATCACGATCCTGCATACTTTTCCTGGTGAGTAAGGCAGGGCCCCTCCGGTCTTATCGAGGCACCGAAACCTAGACTTTAGCAGTCCAAAGGTACGTTCGATGACTCTCCGTGTCCTTCCATGTGCTTCATTGTACCGCATTTCACCCGCTGTTCTAGGATTACGTAGGGGACTGAGGAGCCAGGGCCGGTTTGGGTAAGCCGAGTCGCCTATGTAGGGGGATGACAGACACAAACATCACAACAAGATATGGTGGGTACCCCATGCAACACAGAGATCACAAGAGTCCCCACTGCACACTCACCAACAAGCCACGCTTGACCGGGTCGCAGATTTGCCATGAGTCGTGGGACATTGCTGCTCCGCATGATGTGGGCGTCATGTGCGGAGCCAGGAAATCTTGCACACACATGGGAGATGATGTTGTTTGCCAGGCACACCACCTGCACGTTCAGCGAATGGAAGTGTTTTCGATTCCTGAACACTTGTTCCCGTGCCCGTGGTGGAATGATAGCGATGTGTGTGCCATCAATTGAGCCCACAACGTGAGGTATGTGGCCCAGTGCATAGAAATCAGCTTTGACAGCTGCCAACTCTTCCGGCCGTGGGAAATGTATGTAGTCATTCTTGTACAGCATCATAGCTGTTAAGACATCCCGAAGAACCGTGCTGAACATGGCCTGTGACATCCCCCCGGCATGTCCAACTGTGTACTGAAATGTGCCAGTAGCGAAGAAATGTAGTACCGCCATGACCTTTGCAGTGGGTGTAATCGACCCAGGATACGTCCTACGTGGCTGCAGATGAGGAGACAATTGAGCCACAAGCTCCAGCAACCGACGTCGATCCAGCCGGAATTTCCGAATCACCTCCTCGTCAACCATATCCTCCAGCACAGTGTATGGCCGATGCACATTTGGAGCCCTCCTGTGTGGGAGAGAGATGTAACTTAGGTCAACTTACAAACGACGCATACGTGTACAACTCCATCACATGTGAACCTTACTGAAAAAACTTCAGTCTTCACCCTAATGTTTAGTAGCCACATCACAGACACACATGCAACTGCATGCACACAAACGATAATTATACACACGCCATGTCATCAAGCACAAATGCCAACACCAATAATGATGTGCATACGGTAATTACATGCATGGTGACACAACGGACAAAACACATACACGGAATGCATGTGTACCACCACCACTGTAGTCACCTCGCCAGAACAAGACACTGACAACAGATGCATAATTTGGCCACACAGCCGTGATGTACTGTGTAGTTGTGAAGATGTAAGAACGTCTGTAGGGTCACACCCGACGTCAACACGTACAAATGCACATCTGTTGCCCATTGTGTGCCGACCGATGGGCATTGTATGGACACACATGCTATATTGTATGACATATGACCTTTCCCTATCACGCTCACATCCCTCATGACGCAACTGCACACAACACATCACGGTGCAGCGTCTGACAAGATAACATAATTGGCGCCGCCATGGCGGTGCTCAACTTCCGCTACTTCCCAAGGGCCATACGCGGCCAGCGTCCCTCTTCCCATTGGCTGCATGTGCAGGGACCGTCACGGGCACACATCGGCAACCGCACGTGCAAGCCTCAGGCACGGATGCTTCAGTTGCAACAATGTTCTATCACTGGCGCCTCCATGGCGGTGCACGTACTCAGCGGGGGAGGTGCAGGCCTATACACCCTGTAGATGTACTCAATGGACATGCCAGTTCATGACCCTCCTTACAGTCACCTTGCATCATCCACCGTACACCGGCCGGAGCGGCCAGGCCTAGGACGGCCGTGCCCGGCCATGAACACAACCGCCGTGCCCGGCCATGAACACAACCGCCATGCCCGGCCATGAACACAACCGCCGTGCCCGGCCATGTACACAACCGCCATGCCCGGCCATGAACACAACCGCCGTGCCCGGCCATGAACACAACCGCCGTGCCCGGCCATGTACACAACCGCCGTGCCCGGCCATGAACACAACCGCCGTGCCCGGCCATGAACACAACCGCCGTGCCCAGCCATGTACACAACCGCCGTGCCCGGCCATGTACACAACCGCCGTGCCCGGCCATGTACACAACCGCCGTGCCCGGCCATGCGGTTGTGTTCATGGCCGGGCACGGCGGTTGTGTACATGGCCGGGCACGGCGGTTGTGTTCATGGCCGGGCACGGCGGTTGTGTACATGGCCGGGCACGGCGGTTGTGTTCATGGCCGGGCACGGCGGTTGTGTTCATGGCCGGGCACGGCGGTTGTGTTCATGGCCGGGCACGGCCGTCCTAGGCCCGGCCGCTCCGGCCGGTGTATGGTGGATGATGCAAGGTGACTGTAAGGGGGGTCATGAACTGGCATGTCCATTGAGTACATCTACAGGGTGTATAGGCCTGCACCTCCCCCGCTGAGTACGTGCACCGCCATGGAGGCGCCAGTGATAGAACATTGTTGCAACTGAAGCATCCGTGCCTGAGGCTTGCACGTGCGGTTGCCGATGTGTGCCCGTGACGGTCCCTGCACATGCAGCCAATGGGAAGAGGGACGCTGGCCGCATATGGCCAATCGCAAGTAGCGGAAGCAGTGCACCGCAACAACAGGGCCAGTCATTGGCCCATTTCACGATCACGCTTCCAGGGCTGACCAATTGCTGGCGACGTATGCCACTGACACGTGCTGAGGGCCCTATATATGTGTGTTGGCCAAAATTACACTTCCTACCCTGGGGACCAGTGCTGCCTGTTCACCTCGACCTGCTGCTGCTGCTGAGCTGACCACCGACTGCTGCCTGTGACCATCACCTCGACCTGCTGCTGCTGAGCTGACCACCGACTGCTGCCTGTGACCATCACCTCGACCTGCTGCTGCTGCTGAGCTGACCACCGACTGCTGCTCTAGTGCCATACTCCGTGATCTTGCCATGTCGAGAGGCAAAGAGATCCGGTCTCGACCCTTCACCGCCGCGGAGCTTGATGTCCTCGTGGACGGTGTACTCCGCAACTATGGACGCCTCTACGGCGCACCAGGACGGGTGGTAAGTGCAGTGTGGGACATGTTGGTGTGCATGAGGGGGCCAAATAATCACGCCTATTTCTATCTTAGCTGTGTAGTGTGGGCTAGACATATGTTCCTGATTGTGCATGGCTGCTGACAGTTACGTCTTGCCCCTATGTGTGTGACAGGCCACCTGTCCACTGACTTTAACCCTTTTGTCTCCCATCATGGTAGGTCAAGCTGCACCTTCGCAAGGACCTGTGGAGGAGCATAGCACGGGAAGTACGGGCATTGGGGGTGTGCAACAGACGACATACACACTGCCACAAACGCTGGGACGACATTTCCAGGCTGAGCAAGAATGTAGCGGAAGTAACACTGGGCCTGATTCCAAGGACGCCCCGTCTGGCCCGACGCTCCATGACCCCTCTCATGCACCGTATCATTGCAGTGACGCATCCTGAACTGGCCGAACGTCTGAGTGCCGATCAACAGCAAACTAGCAGTGAGCATACTGTCTGTGTAGGAAACCTGTGAGTGCTATGCATGTATTGGTGCACAGACACACTATTGAGTTCCGTGTTGCGTATGTATGTCTGTGATGCCATTTTGGTCCCATTGGGTGGTTCTCATTTGACATCCAGGTCCGCCATGTTGACACGCCACTTGCTTAGTAGTTGAGTGTTGAAGCACATCCCCTAGTGGTCCATGGCCCCATGGCAGGAAATGTGAGGATGACTGGTAGAGGTGGGCCATGTGCAGGATGAGGGCTACAAAATCTTTGTCAGCTATGTAATTTGGCAATCCTGTTCCTTCTGTACGTCAGTCTGCCCATGACTCACACATCTTTTATGTGCATTTCAGCTATGACAGAGGACACTCAGCCACAGACGGTGGAGAGTAGTTGAGGAAATGAGTACGGCTCAGACTTCGCACACACGCAGACTGACACAGAGGAGGCCAGCGCCGGAGAGGGGGACAGGACCGTCCCTGAGGACTCGCATGTGGAGACACCATCGTCCTCCTCGTCGGACACTCTTGGTGAGCCTGCACTGTTGTCACAGACTGGGAGTGGGCACTCATCACCTTCTGTCGGAAGACAGCACACAGGGCCCACACTTCCGCCAACTGCACCATGTACTGTTCGTGGCCGGAGGAGTAGGGGGAGCAGAGTGGCGTTCGGTGCAGGCACCGCTGCCCCTGCCACGGTGAGCCAAAATGCACTGTGTGCTGAGGCCGTTGATCTGCTGCGACAGCTGTGTGTGGGGCAGACCAATATGACAAATGCTTTACAGGACCATGATAGGAAGTTGGGGCAGGTGGTGGCATTCATGGAAGGGATGCATGGCGATCTTGCAGGTCTACACAGGACAGTGCAGTCATTGGCAAGCAGTGTGTCGTCTGCAATAGTACAGTCGTATGAACAGGGTGCTACCTCTGTTTCCCCATCTACACCACTGGATGTCTCAGGGGGTAGTGATTATTCTGAGCAGGACTCAAATACAGGTTATTGCACTAGAAGCAGCGTCAGACAGCACGTCAGGGCACGCAGGGCACAGACCCCATCCCCTAGATCAGCTAAATCTGTTCACGTAGACGACGTCAGATACACTGGAGTACACACACAGGATCCACAAGTGTTGTTGGGGGACATGCCTTCAGGAGCTACACAGTCATTCAACACAAAAGGTACTCCCAAGGCAAGGGATACTCACATGTCCATGGACTGTACCTTGGACAAGGCCAGTGAGAAGACAAAGGCACCTACTAAGAGCAGGGAGACTCCCAAGGGCAGGCCCACAGCAGAGGAAAGGGACACTCCCAAGGACAGTGAGAAGACAAAGGCACCTACTAAGAGCAGGGAGACTCCCAAGGGCAGGCCCACAGCAGAGGAAAGGGACACTCCCAAGGACAGTGAGAAGACAAAGGCACCTACTAAGAGCAGGGAGACTCCCAAGGGCAGGCCCACAGCAGAGGAAAGGGACACTCCCAAGGACAGTGAGAAGACAAAGGCACCTACTAAGAGCAGGGAGACTCCCAAGGGCAGGCCCACAGCAGAGGAAAGGGACACTCCCAAGGACAGTGAGAAGACAAAGGCACCTACTAAGAGCAGGGAGACTCCCAAGGGCAGGCCCACAGCAGAGGAAAGGGACACTCCCAAGGGCAGGGACAAGACAAAGGCACCTACTAAGAGCAGGGAGACTCCCAAGGGCAGGCCCACAGCAGAGGAAAGGGACACTCCCAAGGGCAGGGACAAGACAAAGGCACCTACTAAGAGCTGGGAGACTCCCAAGGGCAGGCCCACAGCAGAGCAAGGTCCATCTCCCAAGGGCAGGGACACACACAGAGAGCAGGTGTCTACTGGAGACAGGTGCACCACAGACGACAAGTCTGCTGGCAGGAACAGGGCGGTGACCAGGGCACAGGCTACATCCAGAGACAACACTCCACCTAAGGATAAGGCACATCCTACGGACAAGGCATCTAGCATGGACAATGGCGCAATCAAGGACAGGCATACTTCACCCCTGGCTGCACTGAGGCTGATGTTTTCTACTAAACGCCAAACTGATGTCTCCGCGGCGGAGTCCCCCCATACCTCCACTCCCATCCAGGCCAGTCAGAAGCAGAGGAGGGTGTCCCCTGTAGTTGCATCTCCCATTACACATGAATCCGAGTCCAGGCGGCAGGCACAGAGCAAACGACAAGCAGGCTCCAGCACGTCCCCAGAAACCAGATCCCCGGCAGCAGATGCTCCACCTATGGTGGGTGGTGATTCTTTGGAGTCCCCACCACTTGGCAGTCCTGTCCTGTCCAGGGTGCACTCACACATCCCTAAGAAACACCGACACACACCATTGACACCTGCCAACCCCGATTTGGCTCTAGGTCAGCTATCCCCAGCTCCCAGGCCCACCCTGCCTCCTGGCCCATACAGCCCTGTGGCTCATCATTGCAGTTGTCCCAGTGGCGCTGGTGCAGTTGACTCTCATGTATCAGATGGTGGCAGAGTGCCAGTTGTGCCCTCTCCTGTTGCAGGTCCTGGCAGTGTATCTGGGTCTATGGCTCACGTGTCAGTTAGAAGATCTGTGGCTGTGTTGCACACTCCTGTTTCTGGTGCTGGCAGTCTGTCTGGGTCAGTGGCTCACGTGTCAGTGACTACATCTGTGGCTGTGTCTCACACTCCTGTTGCTGGTGCTGCCAGTGTGTCTGGGTCTGTGGCCCATGTGTGTGTCACTCGGACTGTGGCTGTGTCTCACACTCCTGTTGCTGGTGCTGCCAGTGTGTCTGGGTCCGTGGCCCATGTGTGTGTCACTCGGGCTGTGGCTGTGTCTCACACTCCTGTAGCTGGTGCTGCCAGTGTGTCTGGGTCCGTGGCCCATGTGTGTGTCACTCGGGCTGTGGCTGTGTCTCACACTCCTGTTGCTGGTGCTGCCAGTGTGTCCGAGGCAGGTAGTTCACGCAGTCCCCCTGATTCTGTGATGTGAGGTGCTGAACACTTCACTCAAATGTTATTTCACATGGTGTGTCCATTGAGAACTGCGTGGCACTCTTGTGGTTCCTGTGACGGGTTGGTAGGGACACGTACTTGTGCAGCCTATGAGATACCTGCTCTGTACTGCACAATGCCCTGTTGATGCTCTGATACTGCATTCTGCCCTCTTGTTTACTGCCAATGATGTACCTGCTCTGTACTGCACAATGCCCTGTTGATGCTCTGATACTGCATACTGCCCTCTCGTTACCTGCCTAAGATGTACCTGCTCTGTACTGCACAATGCCCTGTTGATGCTCTGATACTGCATACTGCCCTCTCGTTACCTGCCTATGATGTACCTGCTCTGTACTCCACAATGCCCTGTTGATGTTCTGATACTGCATTCTGCCCTCTCACGTGCTGCCTCTGATGGACCTGTTCTGTGGAATGGACTGTTGATGCACTTAGCCCCTCTCACGTGCTGCCTCTGATGGACCTGTTCTGTGCAATGGACTGTTGATGCACTTAGCCCCTCTCACGTGCTGCCTCTGATGGACCTGTTCTGTGCAATGGACTGTTGATGCACTTAGCCCCTCTCACGTGCTGCCTCTGATGGACCTGTTCTGTGCAATGGACTGTTGATGCACTTAGCCCCTCTCACGTGCTGCCTCTGATGGACCTGCTCTGTACTGCACAATGCCCTGTTGATGCTCTGATACTGCATACTGCCCTCTCGTTACCTGCCTATGATGTACCTGCTCTGTACTGCACAATGCCCTGTTGATGCTCTGATACTGCATACTGCCCTCTCGTTACCTGCCTATGATGTACCTGCTCTGTACTGCACAATGCCCTGTTGATGCTCTGATACTGCATACTGCCCTCTCGTTACCTGCCTATGATGTACCTGCTCTGTACTCTACAATGCCCTGTTGATGCTCTGATACTGCATACTGCCCTCTCGTTACCTGCCTATGATGTACCTGCTCTGTACTGCACAATGCCCTGTTGATGCTCTGATACTGCATACTGCCCTCTCGTTACCTGCCTATGATGTACCTGCTCTGTACTCTACAATGCCCTGTTGATGCTCTGATACTGCATACTGCCCTCTCGTTACCTGCCTATGATGTACCTGCTCTGTACTGCACAATGCCCTGTTGATGCTCTGATACTGCATTCCTCCCTCTGATGTGCTGCCTATGATGTTCATCCTCTGGTGCCCACTTTGCCCATGCTCACGCATACACTGTGATTATACCCCTATTTTGTACAATAAAGGTAGTCTATCAAGTCTCGTGGACTGTCGTTGTCATTCATGCTTGCGTACTACAAATGTGTATTCGTATATGCTTCTCATCAGTGGTTTCGGTAACATGACACTCCCCCTCCCTACGTCACGTCCCTTGCTGGTATTCCCCTCCAGACAGCCAATGGTTTGTGCCTTACCTGCGTCGTCGTCCATAGTGGGCCATGACTAGGACGTGGTGGATCGCGAAGAGCATCGGGAAAGCGTGTAGCGCTGGGTCCATGGTGGTGGTCAGCTTGCGGTGGGTATCTCTGCTATGTCACTTATGTTCGCTGTGGGGATTCCGCCGTGTTCAGACAAGTTGTTTTTCCGCTGCGGTTTTATGTGTGTTTTCCGCCATCTTGATTTGGGGGACGGTCTTAGACGTCAGTACGTACGGCGGGGCCTCCGGATGTGTTCCGTCCGCCACGTGGTCGTGTGTAGTTCGGCGGCGGTGCGTGCGTTTCCGTCGCGGACGGAAATTTGACACGTTTTCCTATCCTGATATGGCGGACGGAGTATCCGCGGCAGGCGGACACGGAAAAGGGTTTTTCCGCCTACTCCAGGGCCGCGGTGGCTCTTCCGTCCGCCATCCTAATGAGCCCCTAAATGTTCTTTCTGTCTCTTTCGTACCCACAATTTGTTTGAACAAATTTTATCTAAACAAACAATAAAAAAGATAAAAACAAAATTACACATCTGCTATTTAAAATTGTTCAGGCTGTGTTATTATACAATGACTATACAAAACTATTCAGGCTGTGTTCATTATTGTTTTCACATTACATTTTAACAAACACATTGTTAATTGTCCTCTTTTCATTTCGCCGGCCCGGAGGATGCGGATTCACCGCTGCGGACCCTCAAAATACTCCCCACCAGATCATGATGGCGGTGGGATCAGCGGCGGATGGCAGGTCCGTCCGCCGCTGATCCGCGGGGTGTTGACCGCAATTTGGTGGCGGTGTCTGGAAGACACCGCCAGCCAAATTACGATGTGTGTGCAAACATGCTTTTACGTTGCAGATTTTCCGCCGTGGAAAAGCATGAGGAGATTTGCTTCTGGGGGGCCAGGGAGTCGGGGGTGCACATGGGGGGTACCCTGCATTTGCATGCACTTTGTGCATGCAAATGCAAAGCATGCATATTTAACATTGCGGCGGTGCTGCTTTAAGCAGCACCCGCCGCAATGTTAACTATACGGGATGTGACCGCCAGGGTGGCGGTCACATCCTAATTCCGATGGAGGGAACGCCGATGCCCCTGCCAGAATGTCCCTCCACCCCGGGGGTGGCGGACGGACGCAAGTCTGTCCGCCATCCTAATCGACGTCATAGTGTGGTGAACTTCTAACCTCTGTACTCTCTAAACTGTTCCATGAACTGTTACTATGGTAACAGGCAGAAAGCCGTTTGGGGTTAGGGTTGAAAGGTACTGGCTGTACAAAAACCATTATCTTTACCCTGGATCGTCTACAAGACAGAAAGGAAAGCAAAGTAAAACAAAACACTATACCAGATTTACCACCCCCTTGCGCCACTTTCGCATCCAAGGCCCCCGCCCCCTACAAAATTAAGTGTGTGGGCCTCAAAAATGCCCCTCAAACCCCGGTAACAACCCCCCCCCCCTAGAGATTTCTGTATTGTGTGAGGGAGGCTGCGTAGCCCTCCGCCTGGTGCCCTCGAGAGCCCTGGAGACCTCCAAGCCCCAGCCGGTTCCTGCAGTGTCCCAGGGTGGCAGTGGTGGTCCCTGGGGCTTTGAAGAGCGTATCATTTGACCATAAAAATGAAAAAATAGCCCATATCGCTAATTTTTATTGTCTCCGGGGACCCCATCCCCCGGGACTTACATGAAACGTTGGGAACCATAGAGGGAGCCCCAATGCCCCCGCGGTCCCAGCCGTC
Organism: Lissotriton helveticus; assembly: GCF_964261635.1. Lineage (NCBI taxonomy): Eukaryota > Metazoa > Chordata > Amphibia > Caudata > Salamandridae > Lissotriton > Lissotriton helveticus. The sequence continues at coordinate 949,156,588 of NC_136068.1, forward strand.
CTTCGGGAGCCGGCATGGCTTTTCCTCAGGGAGAACAACTAACATGCTGCTCCCCCTGAGAAAAAGCAATCTCCTTTCCTATTTGGAAGAGAGAGCTGTTTAACCTGCTCTCTCTTCCTAATAGGGAAGCAGTTTCCAATGACAGGGTGGAAGCCGCGAGGCTCCCACCCTGACATTGCAAACGGCAGTGTCCTGGGGCTGTGCACCCCGGGAGACTGCACGAGTCGGCCCTGGGGGGTGGCGGTACCCAGGTCCATCTTGGGCTCCAGGAGGGGGGCCACGCGGCCCCCCTCCAACACTTTCAAGAAGCCCCGGGAGTGGCGGTCCCCGGAACTGGGGTGGCCTCAGACCCCCCTCAAGTAATATTTTAAAGCCCCGGTGAGTGTCGCTCCCCGGGACTGGGGGGCCTCAGACCCCCCCTCAATTAATATTTTCACACCCCGGAGGGTGGCGCTCCCCAGGGCTGAAGGGACCTCAGAGCCCCCCTCAATTAATGTTTTAAAGCCCCGGGGACTGGAGGTCCCCGGGGCTGGAGGAACCTAAGAGTCCCCCCACACATTTACATTTACATTTACTGCGGGGGGGCCATGAGCCTCCGCCACTCATATAGTTTAAAAAAGCTCTGGGGAGTAGCGGTCCCCGGGGATGGGGGGCCCCTCTGGGCCCCCTTTATATTAAACTACATTGCGCCGGGACTTGGCCCCCCGGGGGCTAATTAGCACTAAAGTGGGCTTCAGGTTTTCTTTTTTTTTTCCACGTCATACACGTATCATACGCGCATCCCGAGATTAAAATATATTTTTTTTTCCAAATGTTTAGGCCTTGGGGGTCCTTTTGGGATCCCCTGAGCAGGCCTAGGGGGTCAGGGTGTTTCTAACCTGCCCCCTTTGCGTCTTTTGCGCACTTCTTTTTCAATTTTCTCGTGCCTCGGTTCTACTAAGACATAAAATGGCTGCCAACACTTCATGGTTGACACACAGTTGACAGCCAATTAGCATGCAGCTCGTGCTCGTAATGGTACGCATATAATCCTCGGACGGTACTTCGTCTATAGATATATCTATGATTTTACTTTTGATTTTCTCAGGAACTACTGCACGGAATTACACCATTTAACAAAAAGCGTCATCTGCGAACCAAACTCTACCCTTTTGCCAAATTTGGTGTAATTCCGTTCAGCAGTTCGGGTTGTAGCCCATCTTAAAGGTCCCTATGGAAAATTGCATGGGGAAAACATATTTTTGGACCCCCTTTTTTCTCAGCCCCCACTTGACGAATCACCCTCAAACTTTCAGGGAAGGAGCGGAGCGGAGCAAACCATCTTCTTGGAGGATTTCGCTAAGATTCATTGACCGGCGCCAAAGTTATTCCAAATAGAATGTTGCGGATTTCCTATTGAAACTAGGTCCTAACTATAACTACCTACTGGCGACCGCCAGTAGGTGATATATATAGAGGGAGATATAAATACATATACATAAATATATATACATTATATATAAATATATATACATTTTAAAGTACTAAGCTTAAAAGCTTAAAACAAATCTCAAAATATCTAACACAATAATATAAAATTATTATATTGTTCATTATATCATATTTTATATATATATGTGTATATATGTATATATGTATATGTATTTGTGTTATGTACACATTGGCCAAAATTGGCAGGTATCTATGGCAATCTTTAGTGATGCGATCCTCGTTGGTGGCAGACCCTCACCACTTTAGCATTGCACAAAATACTGCTATTGGCATAGATGAGCCGCTGTCATGGGTGAAGATGAGCCGCTGTCATGGGTGAATATTTTCAAATCACACTTTAATGATGTTTAGAGTGATGCAATACACACAATCCCCTATGCCTTTCGGCCCCAAAGGGACCTTGATCATGGGATTAAATTCAATATATTTTGTCCTTTCACCATGTTTAAATCTTTTTGGTCACTTCCGCTCGATCGTGCATAGCGGTCTTGGGAAGTGTAGTTTTACAATTTCATTGATGAATATTTGTGATAAAACATGATGAAACAGTGAACAATATTGTTTCTAAAATGTGGTTCTCACAAAATGTTCATTATTTATGTTTATACAATCGTTTTTCATTTCATGTTCCAACATTATCCAAGTGGAATTGTAAATTTCTTTCCAATTACAATTGCATTTTGGGATCATTAATTTCAATTTTTTTTAATCATCTAACAATACCACAACTATGAATTAATTCACACATTGAGAATTCTCTTTCACTTTTGATTTATGTCTACATTTATGCACTCCTGTGGGCTTCCTGCTAATATTTTTGATTTTTACACATATACTATGGGCTCCATTACGATGACGGGCATCACTGAATGCGGGACCGTCCGCAAGGGGTGCGGCGGTCCCGCACCTGAAATTAGGATGCCACAGTAGCAGTGGCAAACCCTATAGTGCCCACACCACCAGCGCTCGCTCCACATTGTGCACCATAACACTTACATACCAAAGAAACTCACGAGACAGATTTGTGGGAAAGCAGTGGTGCAGGTTTATTTCGCACAACAAGAAGCAGATAAGGTGGGTCATCTTACAGGCGATCCAATGCGGCAGCCCCTCGCTGACCCGCATGCCTAACCAGCCATCTTGCACGGCGAGTCGATGCTCTGACGGTGCAGTACATTATCACTTTATTTCGATCTACTCCCACCCCCCCTGTCAGGGCGGAGCGATGAGGCACACCCCCGGTCGGTTCAGGCCCCCCGACCGCCCGAAGGAATAACGGGGCGCCGACGCTGTTTCCTGGAACCCCCTCGGCTCCAGGTTCTTGGCTCAGGCACCCCTACTGTGCCAGGCAGAGGTATTGACTGTATCCTTCTGCCGCAGAGGTACCCCTACTGTCCATCTGCTTCCAGATCGCCCTGTACTCCGCCACAGCTCTGGAGGAGGCCCCCGTTGATGACAGAGCCCCCCACCCACCTAGCTACTTTCGGCCGCTGTTTAGTGCACCTCTATCATAGTATCCTCCACCACACCACTTATGGAGATTTCTTAGGACGGTTCTTAGGACTCGCCCTTGGTTACATAGGCCGCACCTCAATGGGGATTGCTTAGATACGATTCTTAGGCCACGCCCTTAGTTACATAAGCCACACCTCTAACAGAGACCTTGGTGGTTAGTTGTTTTTGTCCGGACATATTATACGGGGGATCGGCAAGTGACTATTTGCATTATTTCTCTGCTGATAGTGGAAAACCCGTGATATTCGTCCAAGCAAAGTGGAGGGCTTATGGAAGTCATCCCGTAGTGAATCATTTACTCGCCGCATGGGCACAGCTGTAACAATCATGACAGGGAATGTCCTGGCAAATCACTGCAAGATCATTATTTGAGATGGGATAGAGCACAAACTAGCAGACGCCCGTAACCGACCAATGTCATTCCCAGCTCTCTGTTGTATTGCGGTATTTCACCTCTAATTATCCTGTATTTTCCCTTGTCACCTGCGCACTGTCGTGCTGTTTGCTGCCTCCTGTATTTATTTCCTCACATTTGTCACTCTTACCTCATGTAACTTGCTGTTTTTGTAGGTTTTTTACCTGTCATTTTCTGTAAAGTTTCTCGCCTGCAATTTCTGGGTTGGTTGTACACCCTTGCGTTAAGCAGTGATCCGCATGTCACTAGCGACTTACACTTGGAGCTTGGGTTGAGTTTCGCGGATGAACTGCCCCTTACCACATCTGACGCCCGGCATCAGCTCCTATTACCAATGTATTATATCCTAGAGACTTGTATTAAGGTGTCTTGTATGTTCGTCACTTTTGTCCCAAAGTAGCCTGACTGATTCTACCTCAGGCACTTGCAGCCATCAGCGGTTTGTCAATTACCAACAGCTACCAGGCGTTACCTACCACACTTAACTCCGGCCCGCGATTATCATTGGCTATGGGAAAGTGCAGGGCCGCCAAAGACATCTGGAACTCGTACAGTGCCCGCACTTATCCATAGAGTGAGCAAGTCGCAGGCATGCCTTCTTGAGTCCTTGCGGAGTCTCTGCCATTTAATGCCGCATTGTGCTGTTTTGTAACATGCACCCATTTCCTCTTGTAACACTCTATTTGCTACTTCTCACATGTTGTTTAAATGACATTTACAATATGACCACAATTCCAACTCATTTGAGCCTGTCTGTGCCCTGCTAGTACAACCAGATATATTAACTAATAATCTGTTACATAACGTATACAGAGCCATGCATGTACCACCAGAGCTCACTCTTCACAAATGGATGCATTCTCCGTGTATACCTAAACTCACTCCGACTTAATGATGGAACTGTTAAATTAAAACTACAGCAGATTTGTGACGTTGCCAGTAATGGTTCTCTTAGTTAGAAAGACACATAAGCTAGCCTGAATTGTCATATACACATCGTTAGTTACAATCCCTTACCTTAATTCGACAGCTCCGTTAGGTGCCAGAATGTTAAGGGCACAGGCCACAATAGTCATCTCATTTTACAGAAAATAATAGAAACCCTGCCCCCCAATCCTGTTCTCTGCACGAAACAGGGATCAATAATGCCCCACTCGCGGCCCTGGCCAGGCCTGGTGCAAGCATTAAGTTAACATAGAATGGCTGTTAGCACTAAGCTAAACACTGCAACTCTGTATGTTAATAGTATTAACAACATCAGGTATACTCCTTTCGAATTGTGACTGGTGTACCTTAATGCAGAAAAGGATTTTTCATGCGTTCACTAAGCCTCTATTCTACAATAAGTGATGAAAGCAATACCGCAGCAAGTGTACAGCAGGGGCAAGTAGATAGCCCCACTCCTAAGGCAAAGCGAACCCTAAATTGAAGTCTTTCTGATCGTAGATCATTAAAAGAACAAGATATATACGCTTTTAACTACCTAGCAACATGGTGTTGCTCCCTATTTGCTACTTTTGTCATAAATCAAGGGACAGGGGTTTGACCAAACTGACTAAAGATACATTATCTGGCATACCTCCAGGGCACCCTCTGGACCCACCTCGTCTGTTTATTACACAACCATTGGCAAATCTACTCTCGCTGCACCAACTGCAGACCCAATGTCTGCACATGAACTCAGGTCGGTACCCACCTTGGAATTTCGGATCAACCCTGCAAGAACAGTAACCTGCTTGATCCAGTTCTTGGATTGTGTATGTGTGAGCCAGCCATACAAGCACATGGGCAGATGCCAGGAGCTGGCCAGCATGATTGTTTCCTCTCCAAACGGCAGGCAGGCCTGGTTGCCCCCTAAGCCCCTACCAGACACCGCAGTTAGGCTCCCAGCACGGCGCCCGCCCTGTTACTCGTGCTTGCGTTACCGCCTGACCTACTCAGATTCTTCAGGCTGGAACGTCACACTACTGCCCAGGGGCTACCTAATATTTCCCACCCGGTGACTGCCCGCGTATCACTATCATGTGTGTAAGCTGTGCGCCCCACATCTGGAACTGGATGGCAACTGAGGAGGGGATGGGTCCCTGATCCTGGCAAACTGCCCCACGTGTTTTACGACCCTTATCCTGTTGCTAGCATGTGGTCTTCGCCTGTGGGTAGAGTGGTTCTCCAGCGCCGGTCCTGCATTTAGAGACAGAAGAAAACATTCATTAGAAGCCCTGTCCCCCCCCCACTACTGCCAATCGTGCTATTCTGGAGTAGGACATGGGCCAACACTGTCCCATGCCTCCATGTATTTTCTTTACATTTTCTTGTCAATAGAAGCTATTTTATGGTCATATGGGGACATAGGGGTACGTGCATCCTTAGTAACACTCTGACTTGTCCGCAATTGCTGCGCATCTTAGCCCACTTTGGGGATACTAACTCTTCATTAGGCTAAACTTAGACACCCCGCTATTCTCCTTAACTATGATAACTATGCCCCTGCAGATGTGACCCAGTGCCCGCGTACCAGGATCTGGAAATGTAGACTTCTTGGTTGAACCCCAGTATGCTGCTTCAATACTGTTACTTCAAGGACACTTCCAGTGCTAATGCATGCCCTCTCTATTATCTGAAGGGAGATCTTCAAGGACACTTCCAAGCCAATGCATGCCCTCTCTATTATCTGAAGGGGGATCTATTGGTATAGAAGAATCCCACCCGCCCTGACTATGGAAGTGCATTCCCAGCGTGTTCTTGTAGTTTGAGAGTGCCATTTGTTGCAGTGTGATCCTTCCACCTATGTTTGGTACTCTTCTGTAACATGCACATACTCAAACAATTGCCGCCCTTGGGGTGCTGACGCGAACTTGATGCACGAATCGTGCTGTCTGGATCATTGCAAAATGTAATCCGCTGATAAGGTGACCCTAACACCACTTCCCCCGGGTCATTGGTGGGGCGCGAAAGCAGGGGTCCCCTCACCCCTGGCACCCGTATCCGCTGGAGCGTCGGCCACCCGGCCAGGCGACGCCCGGGTCCAGCCTCATGGCCCGGCTCCCAACTGCAGTGCCACCCAGCCAGGCAACGCTTGTGTCCAGCTTCATGGCCCGGTTCCCAACTGCAGTGCGGGGACGCTGATGTCACGACAGGAAGTGTCGTCCCGAAAGATGGCTTACACCATCAGTCTCATTGCCTACCCTCGCTCACCCCTTAGATGTGATTGAATCAGAGCAGCGTTCTGAATGAGCTCCGATCTCGCCCTATGGAGGCCAAAGGCTGAATGTGTGGCTCCAGTAATCGGGCTCCTGGCAAAATGGGTGGGCGGGGGGGGGGAGGCCAACCCACGTGATACCCCTACTCGAGCCCTGGGCATTATAGGCCTATTACGCCATTGGCAATAAACATTCTTTTAATAGAAGTTCCTTCAGTGTGTGATAATCTTCATCCCACACTTTTATTACTCGGGCCCTGGGCAGTAAACTTGTTACGCAATTGGTAATAAAACATTCCTTTAATAAAATTTTCTTCAGTGTGTGATAGTCTTCATCCCACATTTTTAACACTCTTTGTGACGCGTCTGATCTAAAGCCATTGCTTTTCCATTTGTAACCGCTCACAACAGTTACTTGTGGTTGGAACCAAAACGCTACTCACAGTAGATTACAGTGCATACCAAACTCATCCAGTCCTGTAAGTGCCCCATTGTGCTGCATGCCACCCGTCGGATAGTGGGCCTCGTCGCCCAGAGTTAGCGCAGAGCAGCCCAGGGAACAAGCGCGGCAGGAAAGACCGAGCAGTGTTGCCGTGCTACCTATAAACCCCTTGGGAACGCCCACAACGCCAGGGGACGCCCTCCCATTGGTCGCTAATGACGAGGGTGGCTCTGGGGCTGGCGCGCTGCAGTTCCTCTCGCGCGGCATGTGGTACTAAGACGCTGTCTCGCTCAGCTCCCCTTTGCGTCGTGCGGCCAGCGGCATTCCCAGCATTCTGGCAGGCGGTGCCCCCCTCACCATGTTCTAGTATTTGTTTTTTCAATTCACAGATGGTGCCTCCAACATATCTAAGACCACATGGGCATTCTATTAGATATATCACAAATTCACTTTTGCAGGTAATGTGTTGTTTGATCTTTTCTTGGTTACCATGAGTATTTCTTGTTGTTCTAATGCAACTTGTCACACTTGACATTTTTTTGCATATGTGGGCCAGTTGGTTGATATTTTTCTAAAGTGACTGTGCATTAAAGAGTCTTTTAGGTTGTTAGCTCCTTAAATGGCAATGTTTGGGTGACTATCCACTACCGGGTCCAGTTGGAGGTTAGCCCAATGCTTCCTTAAGATTTTGTTAACTTTCTTTATCTCTACTGAGTATATTGTTATTAAACAAATAGGACCTTCATTCTTTATTATTTTTTCCTTGTTCTTTAACATCGGTGTTCTAATTGTTTGTTTTATTTTAGTTAGTCCCATTTTGATTACATGTTTCTTGTATCCCCTCACCTGGAACCTTTGAGTTGTTTCCTTGCTGAATTTTTCTTTTACTTTTTCTTGGGAACAAATTCTTTGAATTTTCACAAATTCGCCATAAGGGATGCTATTTATTAAGCTTTGTTGATGGAAGCTCTCAGTGTGTGAGATTGCTTTTGCTGCAGTTTTCTTTCTGTGTAGAGTCATTTGGATTTTGTTATCCTCAATATAGATCTCTGTAACCAGAAATGTTACCTTTAGGCTACTTATATCATACTTAAATCCTAGGTTTGTTGAGGTATTATTCAAGATATTAAAATATTTTTCAAATTCTTCTACACTTCCATCCCTGATTAAGAATAAATTGTCAGTAAACTGTAGCCACCTAATAGTATAATTGACGTATTCATCATTCTCCAGTATCCGTGCCTCCTTTTTTTCCCACAAGCCTATTATTAAACATTCATAACTGGGACTAAAAGAAAAACCATTGTTGCGCCTTTTGTTTGTTTATACATTTATTTACTGAAAAGGAATACATTTTGTTCCAGGCACATCCTTATCATTTCAAGTAACATTCCATTATGATGGTAAAGTTGAATGTTTCTCTTTTACAAAAACTATATTCACATGCTTGCAATCCAATTTCATTTTCACTTTTAGTGTATAGTGTGTCATGTCCATTGTTATTAACTTGTATGTTGATTGCCACATAATTTACTTTAGATGTCTCGATAAATCACTTGTATCTCTCAGATATGAATTAAAATCATGAACAATTAGGGCTAAAAAGAAGTCAATATAATTTGCCACTGGTTCATAGAAAGCCCTTTTGGCTGAGATAATTGGTCTTCAGGGTGGATTTGTTGGATGTTTATGAATATTTGGTAAAAAATAGATAGTTGCCATTACTGGATGATTAATTGTTAAATATGTCTGTTCTTCTCCATCTATCAAGCTAATTTTTACCCAGTGTGCTAATTTGGCATCTAGTTCTTTTTTTAATTGAGATGTTTTTTTTTTTCAGTTTGACATATTATTTCTTAGTTTCCAGCTGCCAGTTTGTTTCTTTCAAATACTCTTCTTTATCCATTATGATACATTCCCCCCTTTGTCATCTGTTTTTATATCTAATGTTTCATCTTGTTGCAATGTTTGGAGTAATTCCCTTTCTTCCTGTGTCAAATTGTTTACATATTTTTCTTTTGTCACTTTGCATAGATCTTGTACTATGGCTTCATGGATCACATCAAACTTATAACCAACTGGTTATTTCGGATAGTATAATGATTTCGTATTTTTTGCCACTTATTCTTGCTCCTATTAGGAAACTTTGTTCATCAATAAACAATATTTCTTGATCTCCACTTTCTTCTTTAATACAAGATCAATTAGAGTTTGCAGACCAGTTGTATCTTCCGCAGTTAATTCTACTGTAGGTTGATCATATCTTTTCATTGGCCTATTAGTTGGTTTAGTTTCCACAAATACCATTGCCAATTTGGTCTTCCTAATGGGTTTGTAGAAGTCAATTCTTGACTGTGCTAAATCCATGTATTTCACTGGACAGAAGTTGAGTCCTTTTTTTAAAAGTGAAATTTCAGATTCCTTAATTTGCCTCTTGGACAAATGTATTATATAAAGAATCTGTTGTATTTCATTTATGGTTTCTTCTGTTTTGTGCTCCCCCTCGTTTTGACTCCTAATTTTGTATTCCTTTTTCCTCTGTTTCCTCTTTTTGTCTGGTGCCTGGCCCCAGCCTCTTCCTCTTCCCCGTGAGTTGCTAGTAGAGGCTCTCCTGAAACTTATAATATACAATTTTGCTTGGATAATGTTGAGATGTGAAATGAAAAAGGATTCTATAAACATAAATAATTAACATTTTATGAGAACTGCTTTTTAGAAATAATATTGTTCACTGTTTTTTCACATTTTCATCACACGTCTGCATCAGTGAAATTATAAAACTACACTTCCGAAGACCGCTATGCAGGATGGAGCAGAAGTGGCAAAAATGATTCAAACATGGTGAAAGGACAAAATATACTCAAATTTATCCTGTGATCAAGGTTCCTGCTGGGCCGAAACATGTAGGACATTATTTTTATTGTATCACACTAACCATCATTGAAGAGTAATTTGAAAATATACACCTATGAGTCTGGCTCATCTACACCAATAGTGGTATTTTGTGAAATATATCTATAAATATATATCCTACGGGCTGGGTTCTCAAGAAGAGGTTGAGAGTGTCCTGGGTGGGCACTAGGGCACCCACCCTTTGTTGGCAAGGCTGTGTGGTATGGGGTCCCCAGGGCCGTTATTGGACCAAGGATGGGTGCCACATAGACCCCCTGCTACTTTGGCCAGGCCCCAGGGTTGGGCTCCCTGGGTCCAAATTCAGATTGGGAAGGGGGATGGTGTGCCCCCTCCCCTTTAACAAAATGGTGGGGCCCCAGAGAATGGGGTCCTCGAGGCCAAAATCGTCCCGAGGAGGGGGTTGCAAGCCTCCTTTATACATTTCTTGTTCCTGCGGGATGGGGTACCTGGGGCTGATATAGTTCGGGGGGGGGCGGTGCATGCCCATCTCCCTCTTAATCACTTTGGCTGGGCTCTGGGGGATGGGGTCCCTGAGGTCAAATTTGGCCTGGGGGGCAGTGTGCCCCTCCATAAATACAAAAATACAATGGTGGTCCATGGGGGATGGGGTCCCTGGGGCAAAACATAGCACTGGGAAGCCACATACCCCTTGCCTACAGAAATTCTCCGGGCCATGGAAGATGGAGTAACTGGGGCCAAAAGCGGCCAGGGAAGGCAGGCATAGAGCCCCATTCCCCTAAGAATGTGCTGGGGATGGGGATCCCTGGACCAAAGGGGACCCATGGGTTGGCTGCCTGTGGGAGGTTAACCACAGGAGGCCCTGTGAATGTGAATTTTTAGACATAGCACCAGAATTAGTAAATGGAGTGATTACAACTAATGTACACAGAAAACCTACAGCTGGGAATAATGCATTACACGCGTCTAGCTGCCACCCAGAAAGTCTAAAAAAAAAGTATTCCATATGGGGAATACCTAGGAGCAAGGCATATCTGCATTACAGACATAAGTTTTAAAACCACCAGTACTGATATGAGCCACAAATTTAGACAGTGCGGAAGCAGCAACAACAGCTATTCAAAGGGTAGAGAAACTTTTGAATGATGTGGTATTGCTTAACAAACATTCGGAGAAACTACGTAATGAAGGCTAAGACACACTGAGATTCATCACATCAAGCAGTACTAACCACTACTCAGGTATGATAATCGATTCAAAACATTGGCACTTGCTGACGAGTGATTTTGTAATAGCTAACATGATCTCCAGCACACCACCGGTTACCAATAAAAAAAGCGAAATAATTTAAAGATAGGCTAGTCACAAATGACTTCAGAAGTGGAAGACACTTTGTTTGAAACCCAGGTTGGGTATCACAAATGCAACAAGTGAAAAGCCTGTAAACACAGAGAGAACATTACTTCCATACATCCACCTTTTTGGCAAGAATGAAAGATTACAAAACACCTAACATACAAAAGTGAATACGCTGTGTATATGTTTAAATCTGGGTGTAATAAAATCTATATTGGCAGCACAATAATATAGGCACACAACAGGGTTCTGCAACATCATAGGTCGGTTAAAAATAGAGACAACTGCTAGCCCATAGCAAGACACTTCTGGCAGACTCACCAGGGAAATACTGATCTGTTGAAATATTAGGTGATTGATGTTGGAGGGGTTCACAGAGAGAACAATCTTCAGAGATTAGAAGCATGGTATGGCTTAAGACTGGATTCACTTGAACCAAGAGATTTAAATATAGATGCTTAACTGCATGTATTTGTTTAACTTCTCTCTTATGAGTTTAGGGTGTTTGTTTTTGTATTTAATTTGAAGTGATCAGTCTTTTTTTATTTCTTATCATTTCAGGAGCATACAATGTGAGGCATATGAGAGGCAGCCTGTAACGAAGAGAGTAGGGCCTGGTAGGGCAATCAGTTACTTTGATATATAGAGACACATAACTTCAAAACGACCGGGGCAGTATTTTCTTTTAAGTTAAAAATGTTTTATTAAATGAATTTTTAAAGCAATACATTGCAAAATGAGATACATCAATTGAAGCATATGTAAGTGTAATATATAAAACAATGAAATATTATGTCTACAAAGGGGATAACAACTAAGATATAAATATTGAGATGAAACATAATGCATAGAGTAGAACGAACAATGCTAATATAAAACTGTAGCATTTTCTGAACTTTTTAAGAATGGAGATGAGGGGAGAAAGAGAGAAAAAAAGAATAAAAGGAGGAGGAAGAAAGAAAAATATAAGCATAAGGTTATAATAACAGTGTTAACAATCATCTAATATTACCAAAATAATCAAGTGAAATGTGACTACCTATAGAGGTCTAAAGTGGTGCACACAGATCTAGCAGGGGCAACAGTTCTTGATAGGTATGACATCAAAGGAAGCCAGAGCAGATCTCTTTTAATCATTAGGGGAACTATAGTAGCACGGACTCTGTCTAACCTGTGATGATGACATAGTAAATTCCACCAGGCATTAATGGTGATTGTTGAAGTGTCTTTCCAATTGAATCTGATAATTTGAAAAGGCAGGGCTATTGTCAAATCAATGAATTTCCCAATTGTCTTGCGAGAAAGCCATAGAGGACTTGCGCTACCCAAAAACAAATTAACTGTGTTATACGTGTAATCCGTTGACAATATTGTATTAATTTTGTCCCATATTAACAACCAAGGACTACGAACTCGGGGACAATAAAAAAAAATTATGCAAGAAATCGCAGTCTCCTTGGGCACAAGACCCACATCTGATGTCTTTAGTGAAATGAAACTGATGTAGGTGAGTGGGAGTGTAATATTATCCATGATAGAAGTAAAATAAAGATTTGGGTTGTGGCGCCAGAGTGCGAAGTAGGGTGTATCTTACCCCCAGATTGTTTCCAAGGTGCATTGAGAAAATTCTTGATTGAAGTCCAGTTACCAATGTAATTCAATTTTTGTTTTAGGTCTGTTCTTAGGTGGATGACATAAAAGTTTGTCTATATATGAAGCTTTCACATTTGAGGAAAAATCTATGGGAGTAAAAGGGGACAATGGAAGACTTGATGAAGAGGGGGTTTGAGGAAAAAGCTGAAGAATGGTGGGTCTAATACGATCTTATTAAACTGCAGAAAAAGATTTAAGATCATATTTAAGTTGGATGTCCCTAAATTGGTTCACTGACAAAATATCGATAGCAAAAATATAGATCACAAAAATATAGATGAAAAAATATAGAATGCAGAAATATTGACTCCCTACAATTAAACAGGTAAGTACCAAAATATCGATTCAAAAATAGTTAAAAATATAGATGTAAAAATATTGATTAAAAAATATAAATAAAATAATATATATTAAATATATAAAATATTAATATTATATTTAACACAATAATTTACATTTAATATACATTTTAGCCTAATATAAAAAATTATCTTAATTTTAAAAAATATATAAACACACAAAGATAATAATTTATACATATACATATATTTACTTTAAAATAATGTATTCACTTTATCTTTATTCAATTTTTAAACTTATAAATTATATAAAAATAAAACATATACATCTATCAAAATTATAAAACTTAAAAAAACATTCTATAAATAATTAAAACATTAATCTAAAATTAAAACTTACATTTCGCAATACAATAAATACAACAGTATGGAAAATGTTCAATAGCGGAATAATCAAATTTACTAATTCATCTCCAGTGAATACAACAGTAGGTAAAGTGTTGGATAGCGTAGGGGTAAAAATAACTATTCCCACTCCAGTGAGTGCAAAAGTAGGGTAAATGATGGATAGCGGAAGAATTAAATTTACTATTCCAACTCCAGTGAGTGCAAGAGTAGGGAAAATGTTGGATAGCAAAGGAGTAGAAATTACTATTCCCACTTCAGTGAGTGCAACAGTAGGGAAAGTGTTGGATAGCGGAGGCGCAAAAAATACTGGGGCATATTATCAAGTGAGGGAAAGCGGAGATAAAATGATCTCCCAATTACCTAGCTGTCGCTAACACCAGTTAGCGACAGTTAGCAGGAGAAAGCGACCATCTTGGGCCCCACTTTGCATGTCAGAGAAATTTATCACTAATGACATGCAAACTGGGCGTGCCAAGATGTTAGCGACTGGAAACAGTCGCTAACATCGCTATCTCCTATTACTAACTTTTGGAGATATTCGCGCTAAGCGCGAATATCTCCAAAAGCTAACACCTGCCCTGAGCAGTTCTTAGCCATGTTATCCAATTGGAGGTGGATAACATGGCTAAGAACATTAGCTCGGTAATGCCTGAATATCTCTGACTTTTCAGCAATATTCATGCATTGCGGCCGATTTTTATCGCATTTGCGATAAACCTTGGTAATACCAAGGTTTATCTGCAATAAAAATAGCCGCAGGTCGGCGATACATTTTTGTCTCTAACCAAGCAATAGCGATAATTATCGCTATTGCTTGGTAATATGCCCAACTATTCACATTCCAAAGTGTACAACAGTAGGAAAAGTGTTGGATAGTGGAGGGGTAAAAATTACTAACCCTGGGCATAGTACTACGCTACGCTAACGGAGCATACGTAGTTTTTACTAATACGCACTCCGCAAATTGCACGTAGCACAGTACCAAAACTGTGCTTAATCACGTAGTGTAACAGTTAAATCAACAACGTCCTCAGGTGCTTTGATAAAGCAATTTTACATGCTAAAAAGCATACAACCAATTCACAAAAGTGAACATTTTCAATGAAAATATTAGGCAATGAGAGAGGTGATGATTTTGGGGTCCCCCCTAACCTAGGGGGAGGACCAAGCAGATGCCTTGAACACAAGGAGCATAAACAAAAAGCACATCTTGTTGAACTTCGTTGGTGGTCCCATCCTTTTAGGACCACCCCAAGCACAGTTACTGGCAAAAAAACAATCCCAACGAAATGCCCTGCAAAACATTATGGGACGAGATTAGCAGTGGGCAGTGAATATTATAGTATTCAATATCAAAAAAATTCTACAAAGAGCTCCAGTACAACTAGTCGTTACTAGATGTCCCTCACGAGTCAAATGCAAAACCATTGAAAACCTTTCATCAAGCATTTGCATTTGACTTGTGAGGGACATCTAGTAACCACCAGTTGAACTGCAGCTCTTTGTAGAATTATTTTGATATTGGATACTATATAATATTTACTACCCACTGCTAATCTCATCCCATAATGCTTTGCAGGGCCTTTGGTTGGGAATGTTTTTTTACCAATAACTGTGCTTGGGGTCGTCCTAAGAGGATGGGACCACCACCGAATTGTTCAATAAGTTGTGTTTTTTGTTTTCAAGGCATCTGCTTGGAACTCCCCTTAGGTTAGGGAGGATCCCTAAATCATCACCTCTCTCACTGCTTGCTAATTTTTCAGTTTCACTTTTGTGAAAGTACTGTATGCTCCTTTAGCATATAAAGATAGAAACACTCTATTTTATCATAACTGGCACTGTGCAGGATGCCATTTGCAATTATTTTGCAATTATTTCACAGTGTAGGCTAGTACACAGAGCCATCAACTATGCTACTCAGTACTACGTGTACTCCGTGTAGTTCAAAGTATACTACATGAAGCTAGGTGTAGTACTGCTACACAAACCACGCCCAGGGTTAAAAATTACTATTCCCACTCCAGTGAGGGCAACAGTAGGGAAAGTGCTGGATAAAGAAAGGGTAAATATTACTATTCCCACTCCAGTGAGTGCAACAGTAGGGAAAGTATTGGATAGCGAAGGGGTAAAAATTACTAATCCCACTCCAGTGAGTGCAACAATAGGGAAAGTGCAAGATAGCGGAGGGATAAAAATTACTTTTCCCACTTCAGTGAGTGCAACAGTAGGCAAATTATTGGATAGGGGGGGGGAAGATTGCAAGACCATGGAAAGTGTTAGATAGCGGTAGAGTCAAAATTACTACTTCCACTCCAGTGAGTGCAACAGTAGTGAAGTCTTGCATAGCTGAGGGGTAAAAATTACTATTTCCACTTCAGTGAGTGCAACAGTAGGGAAATTGTTGGATAGTGGAGGGGGAGAAACTTACTATTCCCACTCCAGTGAGTGCAACAATAGGGAAAGTGCTGGATAGCGGAGTGGTAAAAATTACTACTCCCACTCCAGTGAGTGCAACAGTTGAGAAAGTGCTGGATAGTGGAGGGGTAAAAATTACTATTTCCACTTCAGTGAGTGCAACAGTAGGGAAATTATTGGATAGTGAAGGGGGAAAACTTACTATTCCCACTCCAGTGAGTGCAACAGTAGGGAAAGTGCTGGGTGGAGGGGTAAAAATTACTATTTCCACTTCAATGAGTGCAACAGTGGGAACATTATTGGATAGTGGAGGGGTAAAAATTACTATTCCCACTCCAGTGAGTGCAACAGTAAGGAAAGTGCTGGATAGTGGTGGGGTCAAATTTACTATTCCCACTCGAATGAGTGCAACAGTAGGGAAAGGGCTGGATAGAAACACTCTATTTTTCATAACTGGCACTGTGCAGGATGCCATTTGCAATTATTTTGCAATTATTTCACAGTGTAGGCTAGTACACAGAGTCATCAACTATGCTACTCAGTACTACGTGTACTCCGTGTAGTTCAAAGTATACTACATGAAGCTAGGTGTAGTGCTGCTACACAAACCACGCCCAGGGTTAAAAATTACTATTCCCAATCCAGTGAGGGCAACAGTAGGGAAAGTGCTGGATAAAGAAAGGGTAAATATTACTATTCCCACTCCAGTGAGTGCATCAGTAGGGAAAGTATTGGATAGCAAAGGGGTAAAAATTACTAATCCCACTCCAGTGAGTGCAACAATAGGGAAAGTGCAAGATAGCGGAGGGTTACAAATAACTTTTCCCACTTCAGTGAGTGCAACAGTAGGCAAATTATTGGATAGGGGGGGGGGAGATTGCAAGACCATGGAAAGTGTTAGATAGCGGTAGAGTCAAAATTACTACTTCCACTCCAGTGAGTGCAACAGTAGTGAAGTCTTGCATAGCTGAGGGGTAAAAATTACTATTTCCACTTCAGTGAGTGCAACAGTGGGGAAATTGTTGGATAGTGGAGGGGGAGAAACTTACTATTCCCACTCCAGTGAGTGCAACAATAGGGAAAGTGCTGGATAGCGGAGTGGTAAAAATTACTACTCCCACTCCAGTGAGTGCAACAGTTGAGAAAGTGCTGGATAGTGGAGGGGTAAAAATTACTATTTCCACTTCAGTGAGTGCAACAGTAGGGAAATTATTGGATAGTGAAGGGGGAAAACTTACTATTCCCACTCCAGTGAGTGCAACAGCAGGGAAAGTGCTGGGTGGAGGGGTAAAAATTACTATTTCCACTTCAATGAGTGCAACAGTGGGGAAATTATTGGATAGTGGAGGGGTAAAAATTACTATTCCCACTCCAGTGAGTGCAACAGTAAGGAAAGTGCTGGATAGTGGTGGGGTCAAATTTACTATTCCCACTCGAATGAGTGCAACAGTAGGGAAAGGGCTGGATAGAAACACTCTATTTTATCATAACTGGCACTGTGCAGGATGCCATTTGCAATTATTTTGCAATTATTTCACAGTGTAGGCTAGTACACAGAGCCATCAACTATGCTACTCAGTACTATGTGTACTCCGTGTAGTTCAAAGTATACTACATGAAGCTAGGTGTAGTGCTGCTACACAAACCACGCCCAGGGTTAAAAATTACTATTCCCAATCCAGTGAGGGCAACAGTAGGGAAAGTACTGGATAAAGAAAGGGTAAATATTACTATTCCCACTCCAGTGAGTGCAACAGTAGGGAAAGTATTGGATAGCGAAGGGGTAAAAATTACTAATCCCACTCCAGTGAGTGCAACAATAGGGAAAGTGCAAGATAGCGGAGGGTTAAAAATTACTTTTCCCACTTCAGTGAGTGCAACAGTAGGGAAATTATTGGATAGTGGGGGGGGGGAAAGATTGCAAGACCATGGAAAGTGTTAGATAGCGGTAGAGTCAAAATTACTACTTCCACTCCAGTGAGTGCAACAGTAGTGAAGTCTTGCATAGCTGAGGGGTAGAAATTACTATTTCCACTTCAGTGAGTGCAACAGTAGGGAAATTATTGGATAGTGGAGGGGGAGAAACTTACTACTCCCACTCCAGTGAGTGCAACAGTTGAGAAAGTGCTGGATAGTGGAGGGGTAAAAATGACTATTTCCTCTTCAGTGAGTGCAACAGTAGGGAAATTATTGGATAGTGAAGGGGGAAAACTTACTATTCCCACTCCAGTGAGTCCAACAGTAGGGAAAGTGCTGGGTGGAGGGGTAAAAATTACTATTTCCACTTCAATGAGTGCAACAGTGGGGAAATTATTGGATAGTGGAGGGGTAAAAATTACTATTTCCACTCCAGTGAGTGCAACAGTAGGGAAAGTGCTGGATAGTGGTGGGGTCAAATTTACTATTCCCACTCGAATGAGTGCAACAGTAGGGAAAGGGCTGGATAGCTGAGGGGTAAAAATGACTATTCCCACTCCAGTGAGTTTAACAGTAGGGAAAGTTTTGGATAGCAGAGAGACAAAAATTAATAATAACATTTGCACAATTCTAAATAATCTTAGAAATAAAGAAACTATATTTTAAAAATATAGAATCAAGCATAATAAACATATAAAACGAACAGATATTATAATATTAATTACATATAACAAAAAGGTACAAATATTATCTAAAATAAGTTAATAAATACATGTTTGAGCAATATTTATTAAAAAGGATCAAATAATAATAGACAAATTATTTAAAACATATTTGTATTTATTTTATTTCCTATCCTATAACAACACAGCAATAAAAAAAACTTCAACATTTTTATTTAAATGTATTTCCATAGTTAACATAATTATTAATGAATTTAAAAAATATTATTAATAAAAAAATAAACATTACTTGAGTACACATTCTTTAACACAAAAATATCCAAAACACATACCTGTAGTTAAATACACAATTACCATAATTAATTGCTACTTAATTAATTACAATTAACAACTAATTAGTAATTCAGCAATTAAAAATAAATTACTTTCCCACCATTTTTACCTATAAACACCACAACACACACCTAAAATTAATTACACAATTACCATAAATAATTGCCAATTAGTTAATTAAAATTAACAACTAATTATTAAATAATAAATATATCACATTAATGTACACATTTAACCGCATAACATTTCAATTAAACACATATGAATAAATACAAATTATTCAATAAATATTATATAATTAAATTACTTCCACCTTATTCCCCTATAAATTCACAACCCACTTTAGAACTAAAAATGCAAAATCCAAATAAAAAGAAAATATTAACTACTAAAAATAATCAATACATTTTGTATAATTAAATTAGTTCCAACCCTATTCCATAAACCCACAACCCGCTACGGAACTAGAAACGCAAAATTCAAATAAAAAAAAAACTACTAAAATTATAACACATATAATAAACATACAAACAATTCTTATACAGCAAAATACATCACAAACATATAATATATATATATATTCTAAATTACATATTAATGAACAAATCGATATTTTTAACAACTATATTTTTATCAAATGCAAAGCATTGAAATTATTCCTACATCAAGCTGCAGTTCCACTAGCGATATTAAACACTTTGATATTTTTTTAAATCGATATTCTTGACCATGATAATTAGTCTGTCGATATTCCTGACCTGACCCACAATATTTTTGATACAATATTTGTGCAATTCGATATTTTTTACTCGATATTCTGTCTCAGCACCATCTAAATTCCAACACTGCATCATCACAAATTATATGACCGAATACTAATATTCCTTTATCTATCCATTTCTTCCAATAGAGGGCTTGATTATTTCATTTGATTTGCTTGTTGTACCATATCGGAGTTTGTATTAGACTCTCTAGTGCAGAAATCGTTTTAAGCAGTAAAGGTTTGACAACTGGGAGAGAATGTGTAAGTAGAGGTGAAAGGAAAATCTGGGATATGTAGGCCATCTCCCTAAGTGAAAAAGGGGCAATAAGAGCTTATTCCAGGTTAATCCAGACTGTATATTCATCCAGAGATGGAACTGAAAGAGAGGACCAGATTTGTTTGAGAGAAATGCGGAGTGGTAACGACTGATCATAGGAAAATTGACCCCTCTATTATTCCTAGCCTGAATTACGGAGTTTAAAAGGTAAGTAAACATAAAAATAAATTTAAAAAATGTTGTTGTGTGCACTGCATCACCAAATGCGATGCAGTGCGTGCAACGAAATTCGTTTTATTCATTTATATGTTTACTTACCTGTTAAACTCCGTAATTCATACATTACTACCCCCACCCTGCCCCTCCCCCTCCCCACATCACCACCCTGCAGGAACTCCTACTGCCAACCGTGGCTGTATTTTAATGGTATTAGAGTACAGAATGCCTAAACATTTATTGGGTTTAGAAGTCCATTGAAAACCAGTGTCCTTGAACATATTCGGGAGACAATATTTATTTAATGGCAGTACCTCTGGTTCTTCTATATTGATTTTGTATCCAGATACCAGAGAGTATTCCTTTAACAATCGGAAAAAAACATGAAGCGGGAATTTAGACACAGATAGTACCACATCATCTGCATAAGCGGTAAATGTAATTTCCAATTGCTTATATTTAATTCCAGAATAAGACAATGATCTACAAATGTTCTTTAGGAATGGTTCCAAAGAAAGAATAAAAAGAAGAGGGGACAGAGAGCAACCTTGTCTAGTGCCTCAGAAAAGAGGGAAGTATGTGGCTGGAATGCCATTAACAAAAATTGAAGTGGAAGGCTGAGAATATAGAAGATTAATATATCTAAGAACATAGGGGGTCATTACGATGGCGGTCGGGCTTTCGACCAACCGCCATCATTGCGGTAGTGGGACCGGCTGCCTAGTGCATATCCCTGCACTATGTTGCAGGCACCATGCGGTGCCTGCCGCATGGTGCAGGAATATGTAGGGAGGCACCACAGGTGCCTCCCAGTGCCCTTGCCCCAGGGATTGTGGGGGGCCCTCTAGGGGCCCCCAAATCCATTTCCGTGAGCCGTTTTGTGGGGGTTGACCGCTGCAGAACGACTGGCAGAAAGGGATAACACAAGGTGCCTTGCTGGCACCGGCCCAATGCTGGCTTTTCGGGGAGGTCTAACAGGAGGTCAGAGAAAGACCGCCTGGTGGGACCGTGGTGGTCGGTCTTTCCAACCACCACCTGTCCACCTGCCATAGTTATCTGGGGGGCGGAAAACCTCATTCTGATGGCTGAGGGCCCGCCATCTACAGGCTGTCGGTTGCGGGCCCTCCGCCATCGTAATGAGGCCCATAGGTACTGAAACCATGCCATTTTAATGCACCAAACATAAAATCCCAACTAACATGATCAAAGTCTTTTTCAGCATCTAAGGTTATGGCCCCATGAGGTATTTCGGGGCCATATGGATTGTATTGAGGAGAGTTCAAGAGTTGTCTGAGAAAAAACATCCTGTCACAAATCCTGATTGATGGATGTCTATTTAATCTGGAATGACCTGCTTAATGCGTGTCGCAAAGGACTTACAGGCACAGGCATCATTGTTGGCTTTTGCGATTTCTTAATTGCGATCTTTAAGGAATCGCAATTAAGAAATCGCAAAAGCCTATGCATGAAGAAATCGCTGAAAAATGTGCGATTTCTAAACATTCCTTATTTGCGACTCACAAATTGCGAGTCGTAATTAAAGAATACCTCCCTAGAGGCCCATAGGAATGAATGGGAAGACATTCTCAATTTGCGATTAGCAATTAGAGAATCGCAAATTGAGAATGCGATTTAAAGGGTGCAGGGGTGTCCAAAGGTCACCCTGTTGCACGCCTGAAATAATTCTGTGCACATATGTTGTGCACACACATGCACTAAGGGCATGTGTGCGCACAACATGAAACTTACCTCATGGTAATTTGCTCCCCCTAATTGCGAAATCATTATTTTTAAAACTTTCATGCATTGCATTTAAGGAATCGCAAAATGCGATTCCTTAAATGCAATTGCAATTTTAGAACTCGCAAATATTTGCGAATTCTCAAATTGCGAGGGCCTTCACCCTTGATGCATCCCAAAAGCTGATTTTTCGATCGCAAACGGCCAATTTTTGCGATTCGCACCGTTTGCGATCGCAAAAAGCTTTGATGCATGTGCCTGTTAGTGAATATTTTGCCGTCTGTGATAATAAGAGAAAAAGGCCTATAATTCCCACCCTCGGATAAGTCCTTATCCTTCTTGGGCAGTAGACAAAGCATAACAAAATAGGAAATTAAAAGAAGTAGTTTTGAAAGTAGGAGATTAGAGCAATGTGTGTAGAAGTTAACAGTGAAACCATCAAGACCAGGAGCCTTATCTTTAGACAGTTGAATAACTAAGGGGCATATTATCAAGGGGGTTTATCTCCGCTTTTTTGGCTTTAAAAGCCAAGAAAGCGGAGATAAAATTATCTCCCTATTACCTAGCTGTCGCTAACACCAGTTTGCGACAGCTAGTAGGAAATAGCGACCATCTTGGGCCCCACTTTGCATGTCAGTGATATTTATCACTAATGACATGCAAAGTGGGCGTGCCAAGATGTTAACTATCTCCTATTACCAACTTTTGGAGATATTCGCGCTAAGCGCAAATATCTCCAAAAGCTAACACCTGCCCTGAGCAGTTCTTAGCCATGTTATCCAATGGGAGGTGGATAACATGGCTAAGAGCATTAGCTCGGTAATGCATGAATATCGCTGACTTTTCAGTGATATTCATGCATTGCGGCCGTTTTTTATTGCATTTGCGATAAACCTTGGTAATACCAAGGTTTATTTGCGGTAAAAATCGCCGCAGCTCAGCGGTAAACTTTTGTCTCTAACCAAGCAATAGCGATAGGTAATATGCCCCACAATTTTTTAGTTCCGACTCAGTAATGTCATCATCTAAGATAGAGGGATTTAATGCATTGACCGTCGTTTTGTGGATAGATTGAAAAAAAGAGTCCAACTGTTCATGCGTGGGAGAAATCTCCCCTGAATATAGGTTAGTGTGATACTGTATAAAATAATCTAGAACATTTTTGTCTTTAGTGTGAGTCAATTAATCTTTGTCTGTGATGACATGTATTTTAGAGTTTTGTTTTAGAATTTTCAAATAATTGGCTAACATTTTCCCTGCTTTATTACGGCATCCAAACGTCTTTACATTAATTTTAAGTAGAGCGCATCGTGAATCATTACAAGGTTGTATTATAATTTGGCCTGGATTAATTTAGGCAAAGTGTCTGCTTTTTTAGAGGAAAAATAATCATGCTCGAACATTTTGATTTGTTTATTGTGAAGACTGCTTAAGTGATTTCTTCTTAGTCTCTGTGACATAATCGATAAAAAAAACCCTGGTAGTGACTTTAGATGCATTCCATATGTAATTCATCTGTGAATCAACTGAAAGATTTAAAACAAAAAAAAATGGTTGTAAACTCTGCAAATGCATCAGTAAACTGTTTATCTTGCAATAATATGTTATTCAATTTCCAACTATTAGGCAGTGTAATGGTGTTGGGGATATTAAGGTCTAAAATGACAGAGGCGTGATCTGAAATTAGAATGGAACCAATTTCAACATTTAAAATCGATTGAAGAACATTTTGTGTAACAAACAAATAATCTATTCTGGATTGTGAGGCATGTGGAGGAAAAAAATACGTAAATTCCAACAAGTCAGGGTAAACAGTTTGCCAGACATGAATTAAACCTCTAGGAGAAATGACCCCTTGGAAGAATGTTTGCATTTTATTGGGGATACATCCAACTTGAGAACGCCGATCTATAAACGCATCCGTTAATTGGTTGCAATCTTCCCACACTATAAAACTGTCTGAGGAACATTGGGATAGAATAGTAGAGAATTGTTCCACAAAATGTAAATCTACACCTGTAGGGCCATAAATATCACAAAGCAAGAAAAAAGAGTGCCATTAATCTTGACAGTCAGCAGTAACCACCCCCCAACATCATCTTTGGTTTCCTTAATCACTTGGACATGCATATATTTATGAAATAGAATTAAAACGCGTTCTTATTATTATCAACAGAAGAACTGAAAACAGAACCTACCCATTGCCTGTGCATACAATCAATGTTGATATCTTTAAGATGTGACTCCTGCAAAAAAGTGATCGGGCAATTCAACTTAGAAGGGTGGGTTAACACCCTTTGTTTTTTAACATGATTACGAAGTCCTTTTACATTCCAGTAAACAATACGCAACTGAGCCATGAATAAAATATACAGTAATGGTTAGCTAGAGAAGCAAAATTAGTATTGCAACAGTAAAGCTGACACCAAATGAGTAGAAAGAACATTAGACTGACACAATAGGCAGAAATATAGAGGGAAGAGTAATGGAGAACCACAATTGGTAGGTGTGCTGAAAGAGAAGAATATGATAGAAATATAAAGAAAACATAGAACAGTGGGGAACAGTTCACTCCCCTGTGAATAGAAAAGTGAAAAGATGACAAAAAGCTGAAGAACTTCAGTCATATTGTCCCCAAGAATGAGGAACGAAAGAATACTAGTTGGGAGCGAGGGGGAAAGACAAGAAGTCCAACCCGAAGGGGAGCCACAAGGAAATCAAGAAAGAATATATATATATATATATATATGAAGTCAGGAACGGAGACTTAATGCAGAACTAATGAAGTATAGAATGTAACATAGAACAAATTGACAGGGAAACACCAGACAGACCTGCCATGTGATGAGAAGCTTGATATAGAATACACGAAAACATGAAGACTGAAAGCGGGAAGATGACACCAACCATCACAACATGAACCATCAGACCAGAGAAACACATAACCTGTACAAAACAATAAAAAGAGACAATAAAAAAACACTAAGAGAAGTTGCACAAATCAAGTTTTACTCAGTTCCATTTCTTCTCCTTTGTACTCATGGATGAATTGTTTGAGATCCTTAGGGTCTTCGAAGGTGATTGTCCTGTCCTTGTAGGTGACTTTGAAGAAACATGAATGAAGAAACCCGTTACGCCCATTTATGGATCTCAGAACTGGTCTCAAGTCCAAAAATTATTTTCTCCATGCTGAGGTAACCTTGGCTACATATTGACTGAAAAATACTTTGTGGTCTATTAGGATGACGGGCGGCACCCTAGTGGTGCTGGGACCGGCTGCCAGTGGTGTGGCGATCCCGCACCACCAATTAAGATGCCACTGCCATGGTGGCGGTGGCATCCCCATCCACAACATTGTGGCGGGCGGTGCTCAACACACCACCCGTCAAAATGCTGTGGATGCATCTTGTGCATTTGCATGCACAACATGGCAGGCACTGCGCGGTGCCTGCCACGATGTGCATGCAAATGCAGAGGGGTACCATAGGTACCCCCCCATGTGCATCCCCCACCCCTCCAACACCCATTGGGCCCACAACAGGCCCCCACATTCAGGCACGGCATGCCTTGCCATGGCCGCAACACCGCCTTGGAAAGGCACTTCTCTGCCTTTATTGTAATATGGATGGCGGTGTCTTGCAGACACCGCCACCATATTCAGCCCCTTTTCCGCCCAGTCGACTTGTCGACGGGCGGAAAACTGGTGGACGGTCTTTCCATCCGCCGGGGTCCCCCTGTCATCATAATATGGCGAGGGAAATGGGAGATGGGTGCTAGGTAATGGCAGGCGAATCGCCACTGCCTTACGGGCGGTGGTGGTCCGCCCGCTATTATAATAGACCCCTTTGTGACCAGACCAGAGCATCTGATTACGCTGTTTAGCCATCATAAGGACTTCCATAAGATCAGGGCATTGTAAACTAGGAGCAATAATCCCTCTAGGCCTATTATCATATTAAGCAGAAGAAGAACCAATCCTGTGAGCTCTTCAAATGTTCAATTCCACAGAAGATTCAGTCCCACAATTTTAGGGATATGCAACTTGAGAAATTCAATCATATCCTAACCTTCTGGCCCCTCCAGGACTACATAAATTCTTAGGTTATTGTGATGGTTACAATTCTCCAAATCCTCAGACAGTCTTTGAATCTGTGTAACCTCCTTGAGATGTCATTAGTGATGCCATGAGTGATGTCACTGACCATGTCATGAGTGATGCAATATGTGACGTCATCAGCGGTGGATTGCGGGCGCGCGAGTTATAGTTAGCTGAACTAACTATAACGGAGGAATTTCAATGGTTTTGTATGAGTGAAATGTCAAGCTAAATATAACATCTGTGAAACCTATGGTTTATTCAGTGAATTTCTAAGGTTTTGTAAATGCTAATTCCTAACTATAACATGGCTGAAACCTATGGTTTTTTCAGTGAATTTCTAAGGTTTTTTTAAATGCTAATTCCTAACTATAATGTGGCTGAAACCTATGTTTTTTTCAGTGAATTTCATAGGTTTTGTAAATGATAATTTTTAAATGTATTAATTGTTATATTTCTTTATACTGATTTACTACATTGTTTTAAACTATTTATTTTTAGATATTTTATTTTTTAAATTACATTACATATTTTTAATATAAATAGAAAAAAATGTTTTAAAAAATATTGAAACTGTAATATTTGTTTTTTTTATTTTATATATTTTTTTATTTATATATATTTTATATAGCAGGCAATGATATCCTATGGAAGAAATTCAAGTTAGTGTAAGTACGGTTAGAATTACTTTTCAGGATCAGTAGTGGGCTGAAAGATGCAGCACTGAGGTCTCTCCTGATAACAGGTGAGTAAATCAGAATTCGTAGTTCGGCTGATTTTAGAGGATTTTTTTTAAGTTCCAAAACTCCACACTTAGAAGAATTTCCAAGTGAAAACAGTCAATGTTAGCCTATAGAAGGAAATTCAAGTTACTGTAAGTATGGTTAGAATTACTTTTCAGGATCAGTAGTGGGCTGAAAGATACAACACTGAGGTCTCTCCTGACAACAGGTGAGTAAATCAGAATTCGTAGTTCGGCTGATTTTAGAGGAATTTTTTAAAGTTCCAAAACTCCACACTTAGAAGAATTTCCAAGTGAAACCAGACAATGGATTCCTATAGAAGGAAATTCAAGTTACTGTAAGTAAGGTTAGAATTACTTTTCAGGATCAGAAGTGGGCTGAAAGATGCAGCACTGAGGTATCTCCTGATAACAGGTGAGTTAATCAGAATTCGTAGTTCAGCTGATTTTAGAGGGATTTTTTAAAGTTCCAAAACTCCACACTTAGAAGAATTTCCAAGTGAAACCAGTCAATGTTAGCCTATGGAAGGAAATTCAAGTTACTGGTAAGTATGGTTAGAATTACTTTTGAGGATCAGTACTGGGCTCAAAGATGCAGCACTGAGGTCTCTCCTGATGACAGGTGAGTAAATCAGAATTCGTACTACATCCAGTACGCGTCACAGAGCTGCATAGCCGAGAGATGTAAAAAGGGGCACGTCATGCACCACCTCTCTGCAATGCAGAGCAGTGATGCTTCCTGGAAGGACCTAGTGGACTACTTGGCCCCCATGGTCCCTCAGGTTTGAAGATGAATTTTTTCCCCAGCTTAAAACGCGCCACAGGGCGTGTTTGCACACATCACGTCAGGCCTCATCCCCTTCCTTCAGCACTGTCTAAACATGCCCTGTCACCATTCCAAGTTGAGACATTAAGTCCCCTTCAATCCTAAGGATTCCTAGCGTGAAACTAGCCCACTAGATACCTCCAGTAAGCACCACAGAGCTGCGTTGCAGAGAGGTGTAAAAAGGGGCATTGCCTCTGAACACCTGTCTGCAACGCAGCTCCCTGGCACATACTGGAGATACCTGCTGGGCTATTTGGCCCTCAGGGACCCTCAGTATTGAAAGAGAATTAATTTTCTAACTTAAAACGCACCACGGGGTGCGTTTGCACACTGATAAAGGAAGGGGGCGCGGCCTGACTTGACATGTCTGCAAACCCGCCCTGTGGCGCATTTTAAGTTAGAGAATTAATTCCTCTTCATTCCTGAGGTCCCCTGTTGGCCAACTAGCCCACTAGGTACCTCCAGTATGCGCGGGGAGCTGTGTTGCGAAGAGGTGTTCAGAGGCCATGCCCCTTTTTACAACACTCTGCAACGCAGCTCCGTGGCCCTTACTGGAGGTACCTGGTGGGCTAGTTGGCCCCTAGGGGACCTCTGGATTGAAGAGGAATTAATTCCCCAACCTAAAACGCGCCACAGGGCGTGTTTACACACACATCACCTCAAGCCCTGCCCCCTACCTTCACCACTGTGCAAACGCGCCCTGTGGCACATTCTAAGTTGAGGGATTAAATCCCCTTGAATACTGGGGGTCCCTGGGGTCAACTAGCCCGCCAGGAACCTCCAGTATGCGCCAGGGGGCTGCGTTGCAGAGAGGTGTAAAAAGGGGTGTGGCCTCATTACACCTCTCTGCAACGCAGCCCCCTGGCACATACTGGAATTCCTGGTGGGCTACTTGGCCCCCATGGACCCCCAGTATTCAAGGAAACTTTGGTCCGAACTATAAGGCCATACCATCTCCTGAGGCGCAGCCGGGAGAACGCTAGAATTTTAATTTTAAAAATTGTGTGTTAACTGTGTTTTTATCTACTCACTCACTCCTTCCTGGGCATTAGCACTTCGACCTCCACGCTCTGGGCATCCCCGCGCAGCGGATTCTATCGCTGCCGCGGGCCACTACTCTTTCGCCGCCATTCCCCAGAGGCCACTGGCCACGCCCACCAGCAACAGGCCACGCCCCCCTGCCGAAGGCATTTAATCGCGCTGATTGCTAGCGCGAGCCAGAGGCCATACCATCTCCTGAGGCGCAGCCGGGAGAACGCTAGAATTTTAGTTTTAAAAATTGTGTGTTAACTGTGTTTTTATCTCCTCACTTGCTCCTTCCTGGGCATTAGCACTTCGACCTCCACGCTCTGGGCATCCCCGCGCAGCGGATTCTATCGCTGCCGCGGGCCACTACTCTTCCGCGGCCATTCCCCAGAGGCCACTGGCCACGCCCACCTGCAACAGGCCACGCCGCCCCGCCAAAGTCATTTAATTGCGCTGATTGCTAGCGCGAGCCAGAGGCCATACCATCTCCTGAGGCGCAGCCGGGAGAATGCTAGAATTTTAATTTTAAAAATTGTGTGTTAACTGTATTTTTATCTACTCACTCGCTCCTTCCTGGGCATTAGCACTTCGACCTCCACGCTCTGGGCATCCCCGCGCAGCGGATTCTATCACTGCCGCGGGCCACTACTCTTTCACCGCCATTCCCCAGAGGCCACTGGCCACGCCCACCAGCAACAGGCCACGCCCTTTCCGTTTCCCTCTCTATATACAATGTGTTTCCCCCGGTCGCGCACCGGACGGGCGCAGCAGGCGTGCCAAAGGCAAGCCGGTCTGCGCCCGTCCGCCACCGGCAGGGACCAGGGGCCACGCACCCTGCCCCCGCCCTTACTTATACCCCAGCTCAACTGTTCTCCTTAAATGCAGCTCAGTCCATTGCCCCTTCCCTGTCTCTGCACATTGCCGCTTTGGGCATCTCTGTCCCTCCTCTCCCTCCATCTGACCCTATGCTGCTCTCTCCCCGGTTACAGGTTCATCCCCCCCTGCTCTTCTCCCTCCCCCTCCACCCATCACGGCCACTGCCTGCCTGCTTAATACTAGATCGGCAGGCAAGCACCAGCTTGAGCTTTTTAATTTATTGGACACCGACACCCCTGATTTTCTGTTTCTCACAGAGACTTGGTTCTCGTCCGATTCCCTTCCTGATCTTCTGTCCGCCCTCCCCGACTCTTACTACGCCCTTTGGGCAGATCGTCCAGCTGGTAAAGCCGGTGGAGGTGTGGCGATGATCATTCATTTTAATCTTCAGTTTCAGCTTCTTTTCCATCCTCCCATACCTTGCATCGATTTTTTAGTTGCCCGCTCAGTTAACCTTTCAGCCCCTCTTACAATAGTTCTTATGTATCGTCCCCCTCAGAACATGCCTTCTTTTGTGCCTGTCTTGCAAGAATTACTGGCAACGCTTGTGGTCAATAATTCCTCTGTGCTCCTCCTGGGAGACTTTAACTATTGGCCGGGCGACCCTAGGGAGGATCTGTCCTCCAAAGACTTCTCGGCTACTCTCCAGTGTCTCAACTTCCTTCCTCACCTTCACTCCCCCACCCATATTCATGGCCATACCTTAGACCAGATATGGTCAGCTAGTTGCACTATCCTCCCCCCCACAGTCCTCCCCTGCACTTGGTCTGATCACTTTTCGATTTCATTCCCTATTGAGCTCGGAGCACAAGAGAAACTCCCCTTGTCCAAGAATGTCACAGCTCGAAATTGGAATCAGGTCGACCTCAAATCTCTCTGTGTCTCTCTCACTACCTCTCCTCCCGACCTAGGTACTCTTTCCCTTCATCTTCAAGTAGATGCTGTGAATCATTGTCTGTCCTCTTCTTGCGACCGGGTTGCCCCCCTCAGGAAAGTCAAGACCTGCCGCCCCCACGACGCCCAAAAATGGTTTACAGACGAGTTGAAAATACTTAAATTGGACCTTAGACGTTCCGAACGCCATTGGAGACGCAGTTATTGTCTCTCCCTGCATGCCAAATACATGCTTCTTTTGGCTAATTATAAGAAGGCTATTCTCTTAGCCAAAACCACCTATTTTTCGGAGAGAATATCTCTGTCAGCCAACAAGCCTAAGGAGATTTTCTCCATAGTCCGCAACTTAGTTGCTTCGGATAGGGCCAACCCTAACCTTATCCCTTCCCAAGCTCTTTGTCTGTCTCTTAACGACTTCTTTCTAGAGAAGATCGCGAAGATCAAATCCCAAATCCCTCTAGCATCCTTACCCCCTCTTCCCCCTCTTTCCCCCGCACCTCCTCTGTCCTCCTCGTCTCTTGATCAGTTTCCACCTATTTCTCTGAACTCTTTTCTGGCCCTACTTCAGAAAGTGAAGTCAGGCTCCCCGGCTGACTGTGCTCCAGCTCGCATTCTGAGAGAGCTTTTCACTCACTGTCCTGATCCCCCCCTCTCCCTCCTTAATGCCTCTATCTCCTCAGGTCTAGTTCCAAAATTTTTCAAATCAGCTATAGTTCGCCCCATCTTAAAAAAGCCTGGTTCAGACCCCTCCCTTCCCTCCAACTTCAGACCCATTTCCCTTCCTCCTTACCTTGGAAAGATATTGGAGAGTTATATAACATCTTGTCTCTCCTCCTTCATTGAGGATAACCATCTCTTGGCCTCCCATCAAGAGGGTTTTCGCCCGGCCCACTCTACCGAGTCAGTGGTCCTGTCCGTCTTAGACGAGCTAAAGAGCAAGGCGGACTCCAACTTGCCTCAAGCCTTGGTGCTCCTTGATCTGTCCGCTGGGTTTGACACGGTCGACCATTCCATCCTTCTCGGCCGTGTCTGCGCAGCGGGCGTTCGGGGCACCGCCCTCTCTTGGCTCGCCTCTTTTCTTAAAGAACGGACTGAGGCTGTCCATCTCTCGGGCCACACTGCCCCAACCCGCTTGGTCCTTTGTTGGGTCCCCCAAGGCTCTTCCCTGTCCCCTCTTCTTTTTAATCTTTACATTTGTCCCCTTATTCTTTCCCTCCTTGATATGGGGGTCTCCGTATATAATTATGCGGATGACCTCCAGTTAGTTTTCGATCTTTCCTCTCCTCTGCACTCCCTACCTAAATTCCACTCCACTCTAGTTTTCATCTCGGAGTGGATGAATTGTAATCAACTCAAGCTTAATCTGGACAAGACAGAGTTGGTCCTGACTGGCCCCACCACCTCCCCTTGGTCGGCCGCCTTCTGGCCTTCCATCTTCGGCCCCCCGCCCGTACCGGCGGCCTCCGCAAAGACCTTGGGTATTAAAGTCAGTCGGGACCTCTCCATGCATGCCCAGATTAGCTCAGTTGTGTCTTCCTGTTTTCTCTCCCTCCGGATTATCCGGAAAGTGTCCCGTTTCTTTTCCTCCGATGCCCTTAAACTTATTATTTTGGCAATGATTCTTTCCTGTCTTGAATACGGGAACAGCCTGTACGTGGGCATTCCGGCCTATGAACTACGCCGACTTCAGGCTATTCAGAATCAGGCCACTCGTCTTATCCATCACCTGCCCAAGTCCTTCCACATCAGGCCTGTTTTGAAATCCCTTCACTGGCTTCCCATCTGTCAGAGATCTCTCTTTAAGATGGGCTGCCTGGCCTTTATGGCTCGTACCCGCACTGCCCCGGCTTTCATCAATTCTCTCATCATCCCCTACTCCCCCAACCGTGCCCTTCGCTCTTCCAATCAATCTCTCCTCAATGTTCCGCGGTTTCGCAGATCTAAAACTGGAGGCACCAGATTCTCTGTATTAGCCCCTCGCTTCTGGAACAGTCTTCCTCTGTCGATCAGGTCGATCCCAGTCTACTCCCAATTCCGCAAAGCCCTCAAGACCCACTTGTTTTCCATAGCGTACTCTGGCTGATCTCCCTCGGCAAATTCCATTCCCCTCAGTCCTCTACTTTCAGCGCCAGGAAGTCGCTTGGTCGCAGTGTGCTTTATTAAGAACTTTCTTCATTTCATTTCATTTCATTATAATTACCTTCTGGATATTGCCAGTCGGTAATATAGGTATATATTGTCAACTACTCTGCAAACCCACCTCCTGGTGTGCTCTTGGTTGGGGGATGAACTCACCTTCGATGCTGGGTAAGCCCCACACAGTGGGAATGCTGCCAGGTGGTCTTAGGAGTTTATCCCCCAACCAGGTGCATGCCAGATGGCGCATTTGCAGAGTGGTGGACAAAAGGAGAGTGGCCTGGTATCAGAACTCAACAATCCTGCTGTGTGGGACCTACTGGAGGTTATAGGAGGGGTAGTTTCCCCCCAAGGACGTCCTTGGGGGCCAACTACCCCTCCTGTTACCTCCAGTAAGTTAGAAATTTGCATGTAAAATACCTTAGAAATTCACTGAAAAAACGCAGGTTTCAGGGACGTTATAGTTAGAAATTCGCATTTAAAAAACGTCAGAAATTAACTGAAAAAAACAAAAGGTTTCAGGGAGGTTATAGTTAGAAATTCAGCTGTTATAATTAGCTACGCTAACTATAACTTGTGCGCCCACAATGCACTGCTGATAATGTCACATATTACATCACTCATGACATCACTGTTGACATCTCAAATGACATTGATGATGATGCTTTAATTTTAGGAATTTTCCTTGATACATAATGACGCACTTGATTTGTTTAAGTACTTACTTGAATACAGACACACCAGTATGTTTGATTGTAGAATTACCGATGTTCTTCTCCCCTCTCAGAGAAAAAAGGGAGCCTGGGACTCCTCTGTCTGTGCTGTGACCCTAATTGGTTTCCTTGGGATCTATACACATAATCATCTGTGGCAACTCCCATGCAAGCCACTAGGACCCATTTTTTCAGTTTCACTGGTGGTGCATCCTCATGCTGGATCGGCCGGAATATTTATGACGAACGTTTGTCCAAAGAACTAGGAGCACTCTCAAATCAGGTATCTATCCAAACAAGCAAACACATTTCCATGATCCATGCTTTCCTTTTTTTTTTTTTTGAAATTTTATATCAGCAAACAGACAGAAATAAATAAGCAATCATGATACACAATCTAGATTGCCAATTAAAGAAAGTTGGTGGTTCTACATCAAGCCATTGGGTAGTTATACATAGTCGAAAAATAGACATACAAATGAACATAAACCCTTCTTCGGCTTCCGTCCTAGATCTGGCCGACCTTTCTTGGGAGCCTAAAATCACCAATTCCGCAGATAATTGCAGTCGGATATCTAAACTGTAATTCAGAAAATATTCCACGTCCTTGATAAAGTGACAGAGTTTAGAACAATAAAAAATCATACGCGATGCATCCGCTGCAAGTACCCCACAGCGGTTACACTTATTCCCTCTTATCGAATTCCACTTTGCCAATTTTTCAGGGGTATAATACAAATCAAAAATAGACATGAAATGTTGGCTCTTTAAGGGACCATTAAATAAAACCTTTGTAGATAATGCAATTATTCTCTCTATATTAATTTGATCTAGCCCAAGTTTATTTTGCCACTTTACCTCCCAGGCCGAGAGACCATCCCCAGACTTTTCAATGAATAACTGATATAAAGGCCCCATTCTGGATCTTAATCTGACTGCTTCTATAACCTTGATCCTATTAGGTGTGATCAGATTTTGAGTTATTTTCTGTTCCAAAAAGCTACGTAACTGGAGATATTTAAAAAATCCTGTTCGAGCTAACTTAAATTTCTTCTGCAGAAAGTCAAAAGAAGCTAACTGGTTCCCCTGAAATAGATCTCCCAGTTGACGAATTCCGACTCAGTACCATCTAGCCATGACCTGATCTCTAAACACTTCTGGCTGTAGAAGACAGTTTTTAACCACTTGCATGCTAATGACAATGTGAACTCGTCATGAGGAACACTGGATCTGTGCTCATGACAAGGTCAACTCGTCATGTATAATGGGATTCATAAATATGCAGCACAGGAGGGGAAAACCCCTTAGCAGCCAAGTGGTTAAGCGGGGTATAGAGATTTAAATTAGAATATATACCAATTCTCCTTTTTATTTTCCTCCAAATATCAAAAGCAGTCGAGACAACTTTAAATTTTGTCTTCTTATAATAACTAGGTTCAATTATACGGAATAGGCATTGCCGAGCCTCTACGCCCAGCAACATCTCCTATATGGACGGTGTAGCAAAATCTTCCGTGGGATCGTCCTGTTAAAGTAACACACCCATATGTAGTAATAAGGCTATCCAATGATATAAACAGAAATTAGATACACCCCAACCTCCTCTTGATCTAGGTAACATACACCATTTGAGGGCTCTCCTCGATCGACAATAGCTCCACTAAACCTGGAGCACATTCCATCAATTCGGGAAAAAAAGAGGTTGAGATGAGTAAAGGAATAGTCCGAAATATATATATATAAATTTGGGAAAGATAAGCATTTTTAAATCATTGCTACGCCCGTATAAAGATAAATGTAGATTATTGATCCTTTCTAACGTCTTATTTGCAGAAACTATGATTGGATCCAAATTTAAACGAACAATATCCTCTACTTTGGCTGAGATTTTAATGCCTAAATAAGTAGCTTCTGATTCAAAATGTATATCACTTGGGCGACCTGCTTCTGAGTGGATCAATTGCGTCTTAGTGACATTTAATTTATAACCCGAATACCTCCCAAATTTCTCAGCTGCTTCAACAATCTTGGGTAGAGCAGTACTAATATCAGACGTTACAATTGCAATGTTGTCTGCGTACGCAAATACCTTGTACGCACAATTATGTTTATGTATCTCGACTGGTTTTATTTCAACATTGTTTTCTAGAGTATTTACGAAAGATTCAATATAAAGAGTAAATAACAAGGGGGAACAGGGACAACCTTGTCTCGTCCCCCTTGCTATTACAATATTTCCTGAAAGTCTACCCGAAATACGTATAACGGCGATTGGCTGAACATATAGTCTGTATAGCCTTAATGAATTCTATAGGAAATCCCTTCCATGCTAGGACCGACCACAAGAACCTCCAAGCGACCCTGTCAAATGCTTTTTCTGCATCTAACAGGGCCACTGCAACAAGGGAATTAGTAGCCTGTGACCAGTCCAGCATGGAAACAATCATTTTAACATGATCTGTCGTGTCCCTATTCTTGATAAACCTGTGCTGCCTTTTTGAAACTAAGCTTGGCATAAGATCATTCAACCTGTTAGCAATTATCTCTGAATAAATCTTGCTGTCTGTATTAAGCAACGAAATTGGTCTATAAAACCCCATTTCAGTATCCTTTTCCCTGAATATCACGATAATTGCTTCCGACCATGAATCTGGGGGATTACCCAGGAAAGATTGTTGACAAACATCTATTAACTCATTTTTAAGTACTTTCCTGAAAGTGCGGTAAAATTCAGTTGGGATACTGTCAGGGCCCATAGCTTTGCCAAGAGCCAGGCCTAGTAGGGCAGCCTCTACTTCTTCCCAAACTATGGGGGCGGATAATAAAGTTTTTGTATATCCGAAAGTACCTTGGAATCTAAATCTTTCAGATATTCTCCTTCGTCCTGCCCAGACGGCTCCACCACAGACACACTATACAAAGATTGATAGAATCTTGAAAGGCTTCTAGAACACCCTCTTTAGTTTCTTGCAGCACTCCATGTAAATCAATAATCTTGGAAATATCATTAAAGACTGCTTTCTGCCTTAATCTTTTAGCCAGAGATATGCCCGTTCTTTCACTAAATTCATACGAATCTTCCTTATGCTGAACATATTTTAATGCTATTTGATCGGCAATATTAGCGTAGCCTGCCGCCCTCTTAATAGTGAGATCTCTCTGAGCTTCAACTTGATCTAAACCAAATCTAATCGTCTCAGCTAATTTCCGCTCTGCTAATATGACCAAGTCAAAGTCATTTTTGTGTTTGGCCCATATCTTTTTCCGTCTAATGGTAGAGAAATTAAGAGTTTCTCCCCTGACTACAAATTTAAAAGTATCCCAAACAACTTTATTCGGAGCTGTTCCTTTATTGAATCTAAAAAACTCCTGAATTATCTTGGCCATAAATTGCTGATACTCATCATTCAATAATAAATTCCTTTCGAAAGACCAAGCTCGATTTCCTTCTTTTAGCTGGGGTCCCAAAGTAAGGTCAATTATTAAGGGGTTGTGATTGGATATGAGTTTAGGCTGGATCTCGATATTAACCATTCCTAAAAGTGATGATGAGACAAAAAAATAATCTAAACGAACAAACTTGGTATGAGGGGCCGAAAAAAATGTGAAACCTGGGCCATCAGCACCTAATAAGTTACAGACATCATAGAGCCCATGATCTAAGATCAGTCCCCGCAGTGACATAAATACCAGTTTCTTTCTAACTGTATATACCGTATTCTTTCTTAAATCCATCTGGGCATCCATATGAATATTAAAATCACCGCAAATCACCACTGGTTGAGGCCATTGAGCTAATTCTATATTCAAATACTTCATAAGCTCAGGATCGTCCAAATTAGGACTGAATACATTACAAAGCGTGAATCTATATTGGTCAATCTTAAATTCACTTATTGCCCAGCGGCCCCATTTATCTTCTGCAAGTTTTGTACATACACCCAGGCCCCGTTTCAGGAGAATAGCCATCCCTCTCTTGATCCCAGTTTGTTTAGAGGAAACCACCAGCTTTAACCCTAAATTTTTCAAACGCCCCCTATTGGCCCATGAAATATGGGTTTCTTGCAAACATAATAAATCAATATGTAGCAGCTGAACAATTCTGGCTAATACATCCCTCTTCTTGGAATCGTTGAGCCCGCATACATTCAGGGTACAAATCTTTAATTTCCTATCAATTTCCAGAAAACAAAAAATACATACCGGAGAATCAATACAAAATCAAAGACATAATCTCTTGGAATTTTATAAACCCAATCGCTGTTTAATACCTTCTAAAAACGAGAACCCAGTTTAGGAAACATCTTGGCTGCTGCTGATTTTTCACCCCCCCCTACACCTACACCAATCACCCACCACCTCAAACCCACCCCAACACCCCTTACCCATCACCCTTCCCTCCCAGCCCACCCATCCCATCCCTCCCACCATATGAGGCCCAGGGACTGTCAGTCCCTGCAACTTATGGAGTGCCGTGCCCCCCCCCGGGTAGGGGAGAGAATATTAACCATATTAATCTAGAATGAAGCGGATTCCCCTTCGCAAATGCACCCACACAAGCAAAGAGAGCAGAAAAACTAATGCTACTAATAATAACTTTGTTTAAGCCATCCATATCGGCACCAAAAATTATATAGCCTCAATCTCGGAGAAAAAAAATCTAGTCTGACCTTTTTCTATAACTTTAAGCTTTGCCGGATTCTGTAGATATACCGTAGCCCCTTTGCCTTGGAAACCCGGTATAAGCTGACAGAGATGCCAACGTTTGGCTACTGTTGCCTGACAAAAATCTGGCCTAACGAACAAATTACAGTCTTTAGCCAATCCCTTTTTGTCTGGCCTAGCTAATGTGTATATGGCTTCTCTTGCTAGAAAATTATTAAAACACACTAAAATAGCTCTTGGACGATCTTCCTCTCCTTGCCGGAGCTTCCTAACCGTGAACGGAAACCTGTGGGCTCTTTGTATTTCCATTGACCAGTCCCAGTGAGTCAGCTCTGGAAAAGCTTCGGCGAAGAGTTCACATACAAATTTCCGAATGTCAGACCCCTCTTTCTTCTCCGTAATACCTAAGATGCGCAAGTTATTCCTGCGTGCTTGGTTCTAAAATTCAGATAATTTGTAACTGATGTCATCACGATGTGCTTTAATAGAATCCATCTCAAGTTTTTGCGCAGCCGCATCATGCTCTAATACGGAAATTCTGGCCTCAGCTTCCGTGACTGTAACAGCTGTGTCAGAGCAAATTTTTAACACGCGCCGGACAGCATTCTTCACTTTACTACATGTTGCCTGTATGCGCATATTTTCTGCTTTAATTTCCGCTCTGTGACTCATCATGGTATTATAAATTGTAGACAGAGTTATCTCTTGGAGTAGGCTCTGTTCATTTGAACTATTTTTGGTGTCGGTCCTTACCGTTTCGGTCAATTCTGGTTCTAATCCTGATGCCCCCTTCGTGCTCTCTGAAATCAGACCTTCAGGCTTAGATTTGGTACAATGGGACCCTCTTTTCTTCACTTTCATTATAGTGGAAACAGCGGAATTTGGTGAGACCGGATTTAACCTTAATTCGTCCTCCGTACTGCTACCTTCACTATACTCGATCCAATCTTTTCTTAGGTTAGTAATCTCGTCTGATGAAGGATCTGACAAAGAATAAAAATTGTCGCCTATTTTTTGAGATCCCGTCAGGTCGTGTGTAAAAGCACCCTCAGTTAATGCCAATAAGTCTATTTCCGATACAAGGTTATCCAGGCTGCCGGTCATTGCTTCCTTGGAGGGACTAGAAAGAACTCCATCTCCCATAATGCTGCTCTCTGTACTTGAAGGATTTGAGACCACATTTCCCTGCACACTTCCCTGTGCTTTCAAAAGTTCTAAATTAATAGTTACTGCGCTGACTGTGGCATCTGATATTCCTGCATTTCGAAGAGGGGGAGCTTCATCAGCAGATAAGTTCGCAGGATTTAATTTATGCAAGACAGTCTCGTCCCCACCTACAGACTGAGGCAAAACGTTGGACATCTGTCTCTCAAACAATGCTGGGAGAGTATGTATCCCCTGTTTTGCCGTACATGTAGCCAAATTTGTTTTTCCCGAGCATTCACCCCCTTCCTTAAAGTAGGAGTAGAAACATTTTGAGTGACGCTCTCACCTCCCTCATCCGTTTCTCCTACGGCATTCTTGCGGCCATCCACTGTAATAGGCTGCTCTTTCGTTTTTCCACTACGCGTGGTTACTTTCGGCGGCATCTTTCTTCAAGCCGCTACCTGTACTCCTCCACGCCCGCGGACAACTCCACAATGTAGTCCGAATCGTAAGGCAGGGCGCCGCCAGAATGGAGCCCTTCGCCGACGGAGAAGGAGGAAACCTGCAACCATCCGGGCGGTGTACGCGGAGCCACGAGAGGACAGTACAGGTGTTCACAATACATCTAGGCTCCGTCTCAAACACCAGCAGGATACTCAGGGCAGCCACAGGTAACTCTGGTTTTGTTTTATCGATATCGCAGTATTACGGATTTTTCACCATATTCTGTCCAGGTAGGCAGAGCTTCTCAAAACACGCCAAGGGTCGCTACGGGTACCAATTCTCTTCCCGAAAACCCAGAGCGACGGACTGAGATGTTCACACTGCCCACGCCACGGCAACCATCTTGTCTCCAACCAGCCACGGCCGGCAATGGGAGTGCCTGCAGGGCGTGACGTGGGGAGGGGGAGGGGCAGTGTGGGGGTAGTAATGTATGGATTACGGAGTTTTACAGGTAAGTAAACATTTAAATAAATAAAACGAATATATATATATATATGACAGTCACCAGTAGGTATCTATAGTTAGGAGCTTGATTCCATAGGAAAAGCCTTTTTTTGTTTTGCCAATAACTTTGGCACCGTTTGATGAATCTTTTTCCAAACTACTTTGCCGCTCACTTCAGCTGCTATCTTGAAAGTTTCAGGCTGATTTACCAAGTCGGGCCGAGAACAAGAGGGTTCTAAAAAACGCAATTTCCCAAAGGAATTTTAGACATGACTACAGCCCAACAGCTGGATGGATTTACACCAAGTTTGGCTGAAAAGTAGCGCTAGATCCAGGAAGAGTCTTTTTTGCTATTTGGTGTAAATCCATTTACTAGTTTTGGACATATTAACCAACAGATTTATTTATATACCTAGAATCGCAAACCCTCCACAAATTGGAAAAATCTTGAGCAGAAATCTGGTTGACTGCCAACACTTCAACAAGCCAGGGCTGGCAGCCATCCTAGGACTCAGCAAAAACATAAACAAAAGAGTAGTGTGCAGGGTAGGAGTACCCTGACCTCCTAGGCCCGGTGCTGGGGTCTCTCCGC
The DNA here is from genome assembly GCF_964261635.1 of Lissotriton helveticus. NCBI lineage: Eukaryota > Metazoa > Chordata > Amphibia > Caudata > Salamandridae > Lissotriton > Lissotriton helveticus. The sequence continues at coordinate 949,197,241 of NC_136068.1, forward strand.
GACTACAGGGACCACAACAGGGCCGAAAACCATTTTTAAAAGAAATGTTTTTGACAAAAATCATGAGAGAAACTGCTCCCACTCGCTGTAAGTGAACTTTTCATCTACAGATGACAGAATTGCTCCCACATACAGGGAGCAGTATTTGTGGCTGCTCTCTGCATGTGGGCACAATGTTGGCTCTCACTGGAGGCGGGGGAGCAGATAGGTCCCCAACATTGTATATTGGGTGTCCTAGGTACACTCAAGGGCACCCAGGATGAAGATGTGGTGCCCTGGGGGATAGGGTCCGAGGGGCCGATATCGGCAAGTGGCCCCCACCCCCATTTGGTTTTGGCCAGGCCCTGGAGGCTGGCTCTCCTTTCTTTAGCGCAACTAGGTTCTTATTGAACCAAGGGGCTGAGTGCATCTTATTAGGTGTAAATACAGTTTCAGTGAAAAGTTTATTCAGTGCCGTTGAGATCAAGGCATTAACATTTCAACAGATCTTTCCATAGCAAAGCCCAACAAAGGTTTGGATGAGTTCAGAAGATTGCAGAAAGTTGGTCCATCTAATTTATCCATATAAATAAATAAAACGAATTACACTGTGCATGCTGCATCGCCATTTGGCATTGCAGCGTGCGCAATGTAATTTGTTTTATTTATTTATTTATGTACTTACCTCGGTTCGGCCATATGCTGGAGTTTACTACACCACACCCGGTCCCTCCCCTGCCCCACCGCCACCGCCACGCAGCACTCTCTCCAGGAGCTGCTACTGGTCAGAGGTATATTTAATGCTGCGCCTCTGCAAACTGGCCGAATTCTCAGTGCCACCAACCATTTAGGTATAGACAGGCATGGACGGGCTTGCCTATGCTGCCCCTTGGGTGCATCAGTGGTGCGTCCACACATCGGTCCTATTTTCATGGGCCAAAATGAAAATTCATTATCAGTTAGTCCGGTATTCTAAATAATAAAAAAAAAGCATTGAAAATTTACAAACAGCATTAATCGGAAACAACAAATTATATTGCAAGTACTACAGGTGGCATCTATCAGCTGCTTAAATGAAGTGGGCACCCACTCACTGGAGCTATTTTTAAAGTCAGTGTGGCTTGTGCAAGGAGTCATGTGCCAGCCAATTAGAATGCACACTTCTGAAAAGTCGCCCACATATGGAACATCAAAATGGTTGCTAAATCTCCATTCCCTACCCAACTGACCATCGTACCGAGAGAAAAAGGCCCAAACAAAAATTCAACCGAGTTTAGTCTCAGCTAGGCAGGTACTTCACATGTTTAAAAATATAAAACTTGTATATTTACAGAGAGTATGAAGATAAAACAATAAATTATAATGCAAGTATTGAAGGTGGTGTCAACAGCTATAATCAGGTGTGCATCCACGCATGACTTTATTTTAATAGTGAGGGGGTCTTGTATGAGGATTCATGTGCCAGTCAAATAGACTGCACTCTCTTGAAAATTACCCTAAATCTGAAACTGCCACAATGGTTGCTAAAGCACCACTCCTTATGTGGAGAAGCGTGGCTCAGTGGTTAGAGGCGGCAGACCCGGAAGCTGAGATCAGCCGTGGACCAGGGTTCGATTCCTCAGCGGGTCTCGGGCTCAAAAATTCCACAGACTCGACAATTCTCGCTCCAGTCCCTACTCGACTCACGGGGTCACACTCTGCAACTCTGGGCAATAGCTTGCTTAATCTCCACTACGGCCCCTTGCGGCAGGATGCCTGGCTTTCACCTTGTGAATACCCTGCCGGGGTATCTCACAGGGGAATACCAGGACGGGTTCCCTAAGCAAGTGCCTTGAGACCCCTGGGTGATTCGTGCGCTATATAAATCGAAATACATTTACATTTACTCCCTACGCACCTGACCACAGCCCAAGGAGAAAACAGTCCAAACAAAAATTGCACAAACTTCGGTCTCTGCTACGCAGGTTTTTCACATTTTTCACAAAAAATGTAACTTTACAAATTAGAGAGTGCATAATGAGATCACAACAACTTATAGTGAAAATAGTGCAGGTGGTATCTTACAACAGCTACAATCAGGTGTGTGTCCGCTCAGCTTTGCTATTTATTATGTACTGAGTGGGGCTTGTATTAGGAGTCATGAGCCGGCTAACTAGACCGCACATTCCAAAAAAGTCCCCCAAGTATGCAACAGTCAAAATGTCTGCTAAAGAGCCACTTTGATTTTTCTCCTGAACTGCACGCTCAGGGCAGCAGTGGGCGTGGCGGACGCTGGAAGGTCAAATTTACTATTTTAACTCCAGACCGAGAACATTTGGGAAAAGAGCAACTGTCCCCCAAATATTTCAGGAGTGTTATTTTATTCTTATTTACTATTCTAATTTCAGTCCTGGAATATTGTGGAGAAAGTTATAAATTCCTCAAGTATTTTTCAGCTGAAAAGTAGTAATTTTAAATTTCAGAAAGTGCTGCACTGAGGGTGCAGCTCAGGGCAAACAAAATAGGAATATCGCACAAGTGACTGCGGACCAGGAAGAAAAAGGGGTAAAGAAAACTTTAAAATAATACTCTCAGCTGGGCAGGTATTTCACTTTTGTTAGAATTTTGTATTTATTTATTTACAAAGACTATAAAAAGAACATAACAAATTATAGTGCAAAAAGTGCAGGTGGCGTCTAACAACAACTACAATCAAGAATAAATGACTTCCCCAACGCTGCTCTGCATATGCTCTAACCTGTTACAAATAGATGGACATTTCATTCTTTCCTAAACAGAAGCAGGTTTATGGCACAATATTATGTTTTCTGAGATAGAATATCCTTGTCTCCGAACTCGTTTTTAAACAGGACGAAAGAGCCAGAAGGAAGAAATGGGGAGAGAGAGAGAGAAAAGAGGAGTTGAATGTGAGACAGACTGGCAAGTGGAAATTGTTGAAAAAGAGATGAAAGAAAGAGGAGGGGGTGGGTGATTTGAAACTGGAATCCTCTTGGCAAGTATGTAAATCATTGGAAGAGCTAGGAAATTTGAGTATATGCTTTCAAAAAGAAAGAAAACAATTTATTAGAAAGAGTTGTTTCCCTCCTATCCCTGAAAAATATTTAAAAAAAACTTTTACTTTCTTCTTCCACAATTATTTATCAGTAGCAAATTGGACGGGGCGACAGGAAAATTCATTTTGAAAAAACAGAGCCTTCAGGTTCTCTGAACAACATGCGAGGCTACCATGACTCACTATTGTATTTCTGACCGAATCCCTGCTTGATTTCTGCCATTGACATATGTTGACCTTTCTGATTTTGTGCTGGGGACCTGTTTATGTCTTGGCAGATACTGAATAGATGTTTCAATTAAGGAGTCTCCACCGGCCGGGTAGCAGTGAGTGCGCATCAGCGGTATTCTCCTCAGGTGCCCGGAGACTGGTGCACTTGGCCAACAGCCTGTTCTTGTCTGTGAATTTGATCCAGGCTGCAGCATGCTGGCAAACTATGCTGTCCTCAGCAGGTATGAGGCGATCAGCAACTGGTAGAAGCTTGTTTCTGACAAGAATATTGACTTCGAATTTGGCAGGCACAGTATTCATTTGCAAGGCATGATCATGCCATTATCCACCAATATATACGGATTTTCCAGAGTCTCTTCACTAATAAACACTTGTACGCACATATTCTTCTTCGTCTTCTTTAAAAAAGAAAAAAAACAGCTAGAGAGCATCTGTAAAATAAGCAAAGACAATAATGTTCAGGAATATATGAAGTGGAAGTCTCCTAATTTTAACTATGTAAGTAGCAAAGACAGTGGAGTCCAACTCTCTCTCCTATTGGCCACGCCCATTCGTTTGCTTCTCGTCTTCTTTGCACTGAAACATTTCTTTGTACTGAACAAAAATGTTGTCTTTGACCAAATTGTCTGTGCAATCTCTGACTGAAATCCACCTCACTTCCTGAGTTTGACACTGCCAGTTTCTTGTCTTATCAGCCGCGGCCCATGGAGGGAGTTCCGTGGGGCAGTAAGGCTGGGCGGGGGGTGGTAAACACCGGAATATGGATGATTGCAGGTAAGTAAACAATTACATTTCAAAAACGCATTTTGCGATGCAGGGCGCGCAATGAAATTTGTTTTATTCATTTCATTATTTACTTACCTGCAATCATCCATATTCCGGTGTTTACCATCCCCCCACCATGCCCCTCCCCCGCCCCGCCTGTCTGCCCCACGGAACTCCCTCCACGGGCCGCGGCTGGGCAACCCCAAAATTTAAAGGTCTTAATACACCTGAGAGGAATTAAGAAGCTGTTGCATTGTTTTCAGTGCAAGCATCATGTACTCTGTAACATATCTTCTCTTCAATAAATTAAATGAACGCTTCCTGAAGAGTTGTTATAACACCTGAGTTGTTGCGGTCATCAAGTGATAAGAATAATATTTGACTCTATGACTTTTAAAAATCTAGGGGAATATGTGCAATGAAGTGGTGGAGCGTGTCGTTAGCCTCCTGGGCTCCGCCACTTCGAAAACGCAAGGCTGTACTATATTTACAAGAATGTGTTGCAGCCTTGCATTTCCACTTGTGATGGTGCTAAATTTCACAACTTAGCGCCAACGCAGGCACCCTTGCACCAGAGTGCAAGCGTGTCTGTGTGCAGGGAAGGATTGGTTATGTGTCGGAAGATGCTCCTTCCTGCACATAACCAATCCCAAAATGCCATTGTGTAGCCACCTTAAGACCAGGGTTTTCCTGGTCTTAACCCCTTCCGTGCGGCCGCGATTCCCCCCGTGTGCGGCAGCCGCACGAACAGGGCGGGGCCGTGACGAACCCCAGCCGTCATCAGCACACGAGCACCGTGGAGCGTGACGGCTGGGGTTCGTCACCAGCATGGAAGGGGTTAAATATGGCGCTGCCTCCAATGTACGCCACACTTGTGCATAAGGGGCAGCATCAAACACAATGGGTGTTGTGGTGGAACACCCACAGCAACACCCACTGCACTCCCTTTTTATACTAAACATAGCATAAAAGGGTGCCTTATGTACAAGGCGGTACAAAAGGGGGTGGTGATGGACGGAGCATCTGAACCAATCAAACACTCACACCCAGTCAAAAGATCTGGGTTTGATCCATCACCGTTCTTTAGCCCACTCTGCCACCCCAGTTCAGACATGGCTATATGCAAATCAGTCTGACCCTGTGCCTCATGGGAACAGTCCAGCCCGAACTGCCAAGCCATGCCTTCCCTGGACCGGAAACAAGCTTCCGAGGACCGGTTTCTGGCATTACAGCTGTCTTCAGCCCGGCTTGCTTGAATCCAGTGGCAAAGTGAGCAAGGGACTCACGTCTGAGCATACCCTGCCACACCTAAACCCAGATCAGTTGACTGGGGGTGAGTGTTTGATTTGCTCAAACGCTCCATCCATCATCCCCTTTTGTAGCGCTTTGTTCGCCCTAAGTGTGGCAGGGTATGCTCAGACGTGAGTCCCTTGCTCACTTGGCCACTGGATTCAAGATAGCCTGGCTGATGAGGATTATGAATCCGAAACCGGTCCCAGGATGCTTGTTTCCAGTCCCTGGAAGACATGGCTTGGCAGTTCGGGCTGGACTGTTCCCATGAGGCACAGGGTCAGACTGATTTGCATATAGCCATGTCTGAAATGGGGTGGCTGAGTGGGCTAAAGAATGGTGATGGATTAAACCCAGATCAGTTGACTGGGGGTGAGTGTTTGATTTGCTCAAACGCTCCGTCCATCATGCCCTTTTGTATTGCTTTGTTCGCCCTAAGTGTGGCAGGGTATGCTCAGACGTGAGTCCCTTGCTCACTTGGCCACTGGATTCAAGCTAGCCTGGCTGATGACGATTATGAATCCGAAACCGGTCCCAGGATGCTTGTTTCCGGTCCATGGTCTACAGCGCAGAGATACTCCTTCAGGAGTCGATTCTAGCGCTTTAGAAACCCACAATTAATTAATTAATTATGGAAGACATGGCTTGGCAGTTCGGGCTGGACTGTTTCCATGAGGCACAGGGTCAGACTGATTTGCATATAGCCATGTCTGAAATGGGGTGGCTGAGTGGGCTAAAGAATGGTGATGGATTAAACCCAGATCAGTTGACTGGGGGTGAGTGTTTGATTTGCTCAAACGCTTCGTCCATCATCCCCTTTTGTATCGCTTTGTTCGCCCTAAGTGTGGCAGGGTATGCTCAGACGTGAGTCCCTTGCTCACTTGGCCACTGGATTCAAGAATGCCTGGCTGATGAGGATTATGAATCCGAAACCGGTCCCAGGATGCTTGTTTGCGGTCCATGGAAGACATGGCTTGGCAGTTCGGGCTGAACTGTTCCCATGAGGCACAGGGTCAGACTGATTTGCATATAGCCATGTCTGAAATGGGGTGGCTGAGTGGGCTAAAGAATGGTGATGGATTAAACCCAGATCAGTTGACTGGGGGTGAGAGTTTGATTTGCTCAAACGCTCCGTCCATCATCCCCTTTTGTATCGTTATGTACAAGGCAACGTTAAGCCACTTTAAGTGGCTTAACGCTGCCTGGTACATAAGGCAAGGCCCCTAATGCCACGAGAACATCACAAAAAGTGATGTTCCCGTGGCAATAGGGGCTGGCACATATGCACCCTAGACTCTTCTTTGTGTTACTATGATATACATTTTATATGGTAAGATCAGTAGTGAATATTACATTAGTCACAGCTTGTCCGTCGCCTTGAGGGCTGATAAAATGTTCAATATGTAACTGATTTAATGTAAATTTTCTAGGCCAATATACAGCTTTCAAAAAGCCATTTGCTTTATTTACACCAACTGTCGTATTGATCTAACGCAATCATCCGGTGAGGGTTTCTACTGAAAGCACATTTTGAGGTCACTCAATCGAGATTAAGAATCACTGTATGGTACGAGGTCTCAGATCCTTGGTTCTACTCCATTGGCTTCTAATAAAAGATGACTTTAGTTGAAAGACACATGCAGAGGAAATCAACATGCTGGAACTCTCTTTGGAGGATTATGTAGAGATTGGCAGAACGGTGCATCCACCGGAACAAGGCGGATGCATTGTTCCATCAAAATTGCAGTTCCCCACTCTCATTAGGAAGGGTGGTAATCACTGGAGTTCTCTCAGAGGAATTTAAGAGGGCTAATTCAGTGCAATGTTTTGACTCATCTGTCTTTTCACCACAGGGACATAGTGATAGTCATCCTGCCCCTATCAGGAATAGGGCAGTCATCACTAGTTTTCCTTACCTTAGATGCCATGTGAGATATGGCAATCTACGAAAGGGAAAAATTAACTATGGCATCCATGCACAGGGACCGATCTCCCTCTATCTCAGGGTCACGGTTAGTTTGTTCTGCAAACACAAACTGCGATTCTTCATCAAAGATGGTGCCTGCTATGTAAAAAGACAGTTGTTTCAATGAAAAACTGCAGTGATGGCCGCACTGAAGATGCTAAGATGCCTGCAAGAATGGTTGGCATGTCAATATTTGGCGAGCTGTCCTCCACCTGGGGAGCAGAGGCCATAATCTCTACTGGCATGGAATGCCGGCTAACCACATACCAGACTATACATGAGACTGTTAGACTTTCCTGGTCTGAAAAAGGTCACTCCTTCAAGTGAAAATATCATTGTACAGACCTCCAAAATCATATTGTAAGACACCTATTTGCGTTACATAAAACAAGAAAGGTTTTTAAGTACCCTATTGAGCCCTTTAAGGATATATATTCTTTATATATTTTTTGTTTATTTAGGGTTTTTTTGAGTAAACACTGTACTGTATTTTCTGTCCCAGAGCTGTACATATTTAATTTTTATCAATGGACGACTTGCCATGGGAAAGGTATCAAGTTCTTCATGTTCTGAAGAAATTACAGACCTTTACAAAATCATCCTCCCATATGCATTACAGTATGTTGGTAGTACAGAACAAATATATATTGCATTGACTAAGGCTATCAAAATAATGTGCAAGCCCTTTCCCACACTACAGCAGCCCATGCTGTAGGATTTTTCACAATTTCTGCAGACCAAGAGCCCTTCATTAAGAATGCAGTCAACTAATAATCCTGGATGTCACTGTGCAACTGCAAACTCTCAAACTCATCACTTACAGGGAGCCATCCCAGTTCAGAGGGTGAAATTGCCCCTGAGAACTTGCAACCAGAAATGGACTTTAGGAAAAAACATTATAAAATATCTAGAATGTCCATGTTGTTGTGTCGCATTTAGAGCTCCGAGTGAATTTTCCCGATTCATGCCCTTATATAGGTACAATTCACATTGCCCTTATATAAGCATAGAAATCAATCCCTTATTTAGGCATAGCCCATGCTACCCAAATACAGGCATGGCTACTTCCACCCGTATAAACGTCACAACGATTTCTTGGAAAATCGGCTTAAGCAGTTAGGGAACTTCCCCCTGTTTGAATATTGATTTGTCCAAGAACTCATGTACTTTGCAAAGAATAACTATTCCCTAGGGGTTCTTTCCTGACATGCATATGCCTGACTTTACGTCAAGCTATGGCATTCCTACACACCTTCAAGGTAAAAATATGCCTTCACTTGCTATGGCAAACTACGGTGGTTCGGAGCAGTTCGACTATCTACTTGCACGACGCAGCTCGCTACAGCAAGTGCAGAAGGAACCCGACTCTCCAGCTGATGCACTGATCAAGAGGCTGATTTTATCCTGCCGAGAATCGAGCTCCAGTGTTCCTAAGCTCTACTTGCGGGGTGTTGGAAATCAAGTCCCGAGACTGAGATACCAGACCTCATTCATTCTATACTAAGGTATGGAGCTGATTAGAACCTAGAGAAAACTTTGGTGGATTACTCTTCCCGCGTACTAGACTTAGGTTAGGTACATTGGGGTAGGCGTATTTTAGAAGCACCAGTTGAGTACTTTTAGCCTGTATATTTATGTATGTATTTTTATATGGCTTAGAAACCATACAATGCTTTTACAGTATCATTTTAAAATACTATTCTTGCTGTACGCATTATACTTTGCAGACTGCATAATGATTGTAGCAGTTCACTTTCCTTGTATGAGAAAGAAGACTGTTCAATAAACCTTTTTATTGAAAACGCCTCTCTCTCTATTTCTCTACAACTCTGTTGAAACGAAGCATGCACGATTGACTGAGTGAAATACTTATCTATTGTTTCTACAACTCTGAGAGATATATTTCTTATTCTTGGGAAACAAAGTTGTCATGTTTATGCGGTTGTCAGAAACGAATCCCTTGTTGTGTATTCGAGAAAGTTTCTAGTGACCTCTGAGTTAGCTGGCACACTCACTATTAAGTTTAGTATATTCGATAGAGACCTAGTTGACCTCAGTCCTACGTCTAACCTATAGGATATACTATTCCAATGCGCAGATCCTATTGGGAATATAGGAACTACACTACAATGTGATCTGGAAACACATCAGATGGTATCCCTCAAGATGTAATTAGACAAAGCTCATCTCTCTTATGTCTGACCTGGGCACCATTTTGTTGAGGAAATGCATTTTTACAGTCTCAAAGCTAATCCTTAAGAAGATATGTGTGGCTGTCATTTATAGGTGTGTTCTAAAACTAGATAAAAAGTCAATTGTTTTTAGCATATTTAAAAATGCGAAAATTACCATGTTAGATAAATTGCAATGCTGACGTCCAACTTTGGGATGGCTCTACATTCCCCTCAAACACTCATCTAGGGCATAAGGGTCTAAGTAGAAGCCTGAACTATTTGTCATGTGGATTGTGAAGCCTTTCTGTCATATACCTTATCACTCTGGGAACTCCACTCTGATTGTCCCAGAAAGAAGATAGCTTCCTTATCAAACCTAGGATCGTCCAAATGTTGTGCCTCTTTTGAAGATGAGAGTATTAGCCAAGATAAATTACGCTTGGAATAGATCCACCATTATCAGGTTTTGGCGTCAAGGGATAGCGCTATATTAGAGAATGGTGCTGTACAGTCCAGCCTCACATAGGGATTATTGATCAAGGTTGGATTGTGTGCTAATTTGTACTTCACACTTGATAGAGGGTTACACAAACAGGATATTTTGTAAAGCCAGTTCAGTTTTCAATTGGGGTCTGATAGGTAGCTCAATATGGACTTATCCTACCCTACCCCCCACCCCCATCAGACTTCTTCTTAATTGTCTATTGATGTATTCCCCTGAAAAGTAAACATTATAGTCTGACACGTTTCTGGAATGTTTAAGTCCACTGGATGTAGTAGTGGATTGGGGATTGTTTTATTATACTATCTTAGTGTGTCAAAATTTGGACATTTTGACCCTCATAAAGTTAGCTGAACTTTCCTGATGTAACGTGACTACATAAGACTTATGAAAATTAACACTTGCCTACCTATCCATGATAATTTCCCTGCTTCAGGAAGTCCTGTGCAGTGCTTTGATGCCTCATTTAACCATGTAAAAAAAAGCTGAATCCTCCTGTGATCGCTGATAAAAGTGTGCTGCTGATAGTGGCCTCAGGGGACAGAACAGGTGGGTGAAGAAATGTGGGGGGTGACAAAGTAGCAGTGACACTAACAGTAGAGTGCTAGAGTTGTTGGCCATCTGGGAAACTTTGTTTGAGAAACCTTTAAGGGCTAGACTCAAAAGTCAGGAAACTTTATGCGCATGCTCATTGTAATGACAAATTCATGTGCGTGTATGGCAGACTCAGAAGGGGACAGAGGGTTAATATCAACATCAGTGGTGCAAAAAGCATTCTGATTGGCTTACACTACTTTTAAGTCAAGCAGTATTTCATGGGTGTTTCCATGCTACCACCATGGTTTCTGATGCAAACCCAGATCTACAAAGATTGTCATACATACTTTTGCTCAAAGAAATGCCTCCTATACACAGGGGTGAAAGTGGAGAAATGTTTAAATGTCTCTAGACATTTCAGTCACTAAATGTGGGTTGTAGTGCTGAGCACACGTGCAAAGTGTGAAATGGTATAAAAGTTGTCTAAGTATTGGATTTTGTATTGAAAGTGTCCACTTAGACAGCACATTTTCATATCTAGCATCCTACCATGACCTAAGCCCTAAATGCTTATCAGACGTTCTGTGACTAATAAAGCAAGGACGGTCTTGCAGTGACCAGTTTGGGCAGCGCTAAGGAGTGTAATGTACTACTAATGTTTAAAAACATAAGGGTTACAAGGTGGGCACTTGTTAACTGGCACTGAGTGTGCCTCTAACAATACAACTTGATTTAAGGTTTAGTACTCAGTATGTCTCCCATGGGGATTAACCTTCCTACCCAGAAAGCATAAACTGTTTGGAAAACTGGAAAACATTTGACGACCAGATTTAGTTTTCACATTAGAGAGGTATGAATGCAGAGCATGTGAAGTGCAGTAAAATACCAATGAGTAGACTATTTAAACACTCCTAATAATTAAATTCAAAGTAAGTACTTCTGTACTTTCAATGGTGATCATTGATTCCCAAAAATTGGGATAAATATAGGGTTGATGTCCTAAAAGTGTCTTTTACTTTTTCCTGCAGCTGACACAAGTTTGATCTAGCAGCAACCGGCAGCATATGTGCTTCGTCAAGACATGTAGATATCAAAGTCAAGGATCAAAAATGCTTACCTAAATAGTCCTTTGGGGAGGACTGGCCAGGCAGTTTGGGTTGGACTGTTTCTACAGGAGCAAGATTAAGACTGATTTGCATATGGCTGGGTCAGAAACTGAGATGGCATGGTGAACAAAATAATGATTTGAAATGCTACCCTGAGCAATTGCTAGTGGTTAGACTTATTGCAAGCATTCCTCCCATCACCTTTCATGTGTTTAATGTAACATCTTAAGTGGCCAAGGGTACGTCCAGACATGGGTCCCGTTCTTACTGTGCCACTGGTACCAAGCTACACCTAACTGAAGAGCTCAATTCAGAGCTACACCGGTCTTGGATGGTTGTGTTGCAGATCAGGGACGACCTGGCCTGACAGTTCAGGCTGGACTGTTCTTATTGAGACAGGGTCATTTATTTATTTATTTTGAGAGTTTTATAGAGCGCGAACAAGACCCTTGCGGATATCAGAGCACTTACAGTAAGTAAAAATGTGTACACATCAGTTAAATGCAAGTCAAAGCTCGTATACATAACATCTCATAAAAGCAAAGTAGTAAGGTACATCACAAAACTATCCGGTGAGTCAGGTAAAGGGTAGATATAATGTCTAGGATGCCTGGATGATCCATTGTCATAATAAGAATTAGTAGCGAGGGTATGTTTGGTCTCAAAATTTCTTTAGACCATGCCCAGGTGATTTTGGCATGAGAATCGATTTTACTTCCTTTTTTAAAGATGCAGTAGAGGAATTAAGTCTTGTTTCTGGGGGTGAGGCATTCCAGATTCTGGGCGCCATCCCTGTAAAGGTTTGGTTATATGTTTTCTTCTTGTTCAATCTTTGCGGTTTCAGTAACAAGTTTTCCGCACTTCTTGAGGATCTGGTCCCACCAGAGATTGTCAATTTCTGTGCCAGATAGCTGGGTGCCTTGTGATGCATGGCTTTATGCATCATACACACTATTTTCAAATGAATTCTGGCTTCAAGAGGTAGCCAATTCAAGGATTTTAGGTCAAGGGAGATGTGGGAACTTCTTTTAGAGCCAGGGATGAGTCTCGCTGCAGCATTGATTGAAGCTCTTAAAGATGCTTTGGGCAGGCGATAAAGAGAGACACTTCCGTACTCCACTCTAGGGATGACTAGAGCTTGTACTGCCTGCTCAAAGTCGTTGTCTGGCAGGAAAGGTTTCAGCTTCCTCAGTGTATGTATCTGGAAGTTTGTTCCTTTTGTTGCGTTGCTGATGTGTTTTTGCATATTGAGGTTACTGTCATGAGTTATTCCCAGTGATTTCACTTAATTCACGATGGTTGGTTGACCGTTGAGTGCCGTAAGATGTTTGATCCAGTCTTGCATTATGGGGACTTGGGCGGGTAGAGCGATTAGGAGGAATTGGGTTTTTTAGGGCATTCAATTTGAGATGGTTTTCTGCCAGCCATGTCTGGGTATTCCCAAGCGTTGTGTTAAGCGATTTGATGTCTTCTAGGGTATGGATCTTAAGGTATAGGTATGTGTCATCAGCATACATGTGATATTGCACATTAGACGCATATAGAATTTTGGTGATTGGTTCCATGAAAAGATTGAACAGTGTCGGGGATAGTGAGGACCCTTGCGGGGCTCTCAGAGTTACTGGGACTGGTTTGGACAGGGAGTTGTTGACCTTGAATTGTTGTGTCCGGTTTTGGAGGAATGAGGTAAACCAATTTACCACTGACCTTGATAATCCCATTCTGTGTTTCAGAAGATCTATCAGGTTCTCGTGTTTGACCATATCAAAGGCTGAGGAGAGGTCTAGCAGGATGAGTAGGCAGGCTCCATTCTGATCTAGGATTTGCAGAGCGTCGTCAATTATATCTGTCATGGCTGATTCAGTGCTGTGACCTGCTCGGAACCTGATTTGTATTTGTTAAGTAGGTCAAAATGATTAATATGCTTTATCATCTGGAGGTGTACACATTTTTTCAATAGTTTGGCCCAGGTAGAAATATTGGAATATAGGGCAATAGTTGTTTAGGTCCGTAGGGTCGGCTGTGGGTTTCTTTAAAATTTAATGACAGATTTGCTGATGGCTGGGTTAGAAACTGAGATGGCATGGTGAACAAAACAATTAAGTGAAATACTACTGTAATAAGAAGATTTCCTTGCATACAGGTGACACAGCAAACATAGCTGAGAGATGTCGTCAGTGTATTTATTCAGTTTTTAACATCCATAGTAACAAGGATAGAAGCCCCACCAGTAGCAGCCTGCTAGCTGCTCAGCCCATCTTCCCAACTGTCTCACTCACACCACGCAACCAGGCATTACACTCATGTCAACATTCCACCCAGAACATCCACACTGGCTGAGCAGCTACTAACTAGGTATAGGGGAACACTATTAACATAACATAAAGATACTACAGCTACCCTGATCAATTGCTAGTGGTTAGACTTATTGCAAGCATTCCTCCCATCACCTTTCATGTGTTTAATGTAACATCTGAAGTGGTCAAGGGTATGCCCAGACGTAGGTCCCGTGCTCACTGTGCCACTGGTACCAAGCTACACCTAACTGAAGAGCCCCAATCAGAGCAACACTGGTCTTGGGTTGCTTGTGTTTCAGTTCAGGGAGGACCTGGACTGGCAGTTCAGGCTGAACTTTTCTTATTGAAGCAGGGTCATGACTGATTTGCATATGCTAGGGTCTAAACTAAGGTGGCATGATGGGCAAAGACAACGATGGATGGCATGGTACCCTGAGTTATTGCCAGTGGTTAGACTTGTTGCAAGCATTTTTTTCACTACCTTTTGTGTGTTTGATGAAAATTGTGTGTAAGCAGCAGCAGCAGCTCATTTGTGTCACTGTAGTAGAGACACACTTTCTCATCATCGTGATAGGGTGATAAATGAGTACCATTGAGTAGACTGAGAGTAAAACCTTACATTAACACTGCTCAATCAGGTCAAATCTATGGTGCAAAGTGGCATATTAAATTGTTGCAAAATTGTTATCAAATATTTACATATTTAATTATGTTATATGTTATAGAATATGTTAAAAAAATATTAGTGTCCGGATGAATGACCGAGCTCGGATTGCACCCATAGAATAAAGGTTCCTGATTTAGAGTGCAAATAAATCAGCTAAAATGTGTTCCCCCTTTGTTAAAAAGTGAATTTCAATAATGTGATTTAAAACACAGTGTTAGGAATAAATCCACATATCAAAAGAAACCAGGCGAGAGTGAAGAGATGGGACCAATGGGAGAGGACATTTCTACCTTGTAGAATTGCAACCTATCTGTGAAGGAGTAGAATCCATCCGCCGAGGGAATCCAAGATCTGAGACCTCAATTTCACAGCAGCCGTATGAGAACCAACATTATGTGACAGCTGTGCCATTATCTCCAACACAATGTGACCAGACTCCGAGGTGACAGAAGGTTCTCTCTGAGGATGTGACCTGGAGCAAGCAATTGAAAATCCGTCTAGAAATGAATGAAGTTCTGTAAAGAGTGGACTGTAGAACACGTCACGTGATAGAAAAACAGTTTACTGTATCTGAGTTCACTTACACCTATTCTGACAGGTGTACATGATAATCCAAAGAAAGCCAGTCTAAATGTTTTTAGAACCACTCTTTTGAAAGACGAATAAACAATTAAGAACACTTGATGTCACTTTCTAATGGAGTAAAAAAAAAAAGGATGCATTTACCTTGAATTGAACCTTGCTACTCGTATATTGTTAAAATCATATTGATATGTAAGTAGTGCAAAGACTTCACAGTTGCTTTTCAATAACATAGGGGCATATTACCGAGGAGTGCGTTGGGAAACGCACAACGCACATTCCCGTATCGCCGGCTATCGCCGGATTTCATCGCCTTTTTAGCGCGCAATTATCAATGCGCATCAGATCATGCAGGCGAATAGAGATCCGGCTATAGTCGGTGATATGGCACATTAGCGCATGAAAACAAACGTTGTTTTCATGCGCTAATGTGGGCCTTGATAATATGGGGGGGTGGATTCAGCTTTATGATCCACACCCCCATGTTATCAAGGCCTAACGCCTGGTCAGAGCAGGCGTTGGGAGACCTGCGATAAATGAGTTTATCGCATGTCTTTTCCTCCCATCCCCTTCCTTGGTAATAGGGTGTTCCCAACCACATTTTTCATGTGGTTGGACGTGGGAAGGCCCACTTTGCATGTCATTAGCGATGTTTATCGCCGACATGCAAATTGGGCTTGGGGCAGGCTTTAAAATGCCCTTGTTAATAGGGCTCTGGCAGTATCGCCGCTTTCTCGGCACAATTCGCCGAGAAAGCGGTGATACTTGCCCTTGGTAACATGCCCCCTAGTCTGTAAATACATATGGCTTCTCCTTACTAAAATTTAAACTCCTCTCTTACTGATCCAGAAGTTAACATGAGATAAAATACTCTGGAGAAAGCAATTTAAGTATGGGAAAACACCAGGAAATCTATGTGTGTACATAACAGTGTTATTGGATTGTGCTAACTTTGTGAAATTCGGAGGGTGGTGGGAGGTATATATTTCATGTTGTTGTGTTTTTTATTATTTTAAAAACTAGTCCTGTTGTAAGACTTCTGCAGGAATTGGTTTTCTGCGAACAGACGCTGTTATATGTATTTTCAGAAATATTTATGCAGAATCTTTAGGAGTTTTTTTCTCGTGTTGCTAAAAATAAAACTTTCAGATTTACTTCTGCATGAGAATGTTTGTACAAATACGGAAACAGTTTGCCACAACTTTTCGATTACATGAAATAGAAAGTTAGGAGTTCTACACGTGGAATTATCAATCGGCACATCTGCAATTTAACCTGGCAATAAATACGAGACAAAAAGGAACTTTAGAACAAATTTTCCAAAACGCCGTCTGTCCATAAACTTTGTGCTTTCAGGGCACGCGTTCTCTGTTAGGTGAAGAGAGAAGATTTTCCACCCAGAGCCTGATTACTATTGGCCTGTAAAATTCCATACCCTGCACAAAACCTCCTTGAGAGGAGTTGGAATTAGGAGTTGCACAATATTTAATATTTCTGGTAATTACCTGGTGCAATACAGTTACCACCCTCACTAAATTTCAGCAAGTCAAACTTGCAGGAAATGTATGGGGGAAAGGGATGATCAATACTTTGACGTGCAGATTTTGGTGCTGCACCAAGGTCCAAACCTGGGAGAGCAAAGTACGCCTCATCTGCCCCAGGGGGAACAGAAGGTCTGGCTTAGTACTGTCAGCCGGACGGCATCATGGGTCTCTGCCTTAGCTGGCGCAAGAAGGTCTCGGACGGCCTCATCAGGGCGATCATTGGAGAGCTGCAGAGCATCTACAGCATGGGATCAACACGGGTCACAACGGGCCGCATCAGTGCAATGCCTGAAAGCTTATGATACGCCCCTCAGGATTTGGTGCATGTGCTGCAGCAGCCACATAGGGTGGCAGATGTGGGGAGTGGCCAGGTAGGGCTCACATGGCATGATGATGCGCTGGATAGTCTTGAAGACAATGGTTTTGAGGAAAGGCAAAGTGTGGACCAGGTTATGCGGGACATATCGGTGCCACCAGAGCAGCAGAGGAGCGGTCCTTGGGAAGGGGGTGCTTCTAATGCTGCCTCTAGTGCTATTTCACAGGTCACCACACAGGAGTGAGTACACGCACCAACTGCAAAGGGGGTGAGGCACCAACACACACTGGCCAGGCAGCAGACTTTGAAATGGGCCCCAACCTTGCAGCCAGGTAAAATAACTTCTTTGCCTAAGCTAGAGGTCTGGTGATAGTGTCCACGGGGGTGGACACAGGCTCTAAAAGGAAGCAGGAAACATGTCTGTGACACAGTAAGTATGTAAGAGACACAGGAGTAGGTACAGAGCACATGGATCATGCAGAGGCCCATAAGATGGTAGATGCTGAGGCAAAGGGCGACAGGCGGGCATGGGAGTTGCCAGTGAGTGTAGTGTCAGATGTAAGTATCTCTACTGGAGAGGGTGAGGACAACAGAAAGGGGGATAAGAGGAAGGCTGAGGAGACTGGAAAAGAGAGTAAAGAACTTAAGGTTAGTAACTCCCTTAAATGGGGGTTACAAAACCACTTGGGGCTCATTTAATGCTGTCAACTATGGAGAGGATTTGAAAAGGGGAGTACTTGGAGATGGTCAAGCTCCTGCATGGAGATCTTAGGGCAAAAGAGGGCTCAGAGGAAGAGGAGTATGAGCTGGCCAAGCGCCTGCGAGTACCCATGACCATTGAGAACTAGATGGCAGCCTTTCTAATTCACACCAATGTCTAATGTGAGAAATTCCCTGAGCTTAGTGTTGCATTATTTAAGTTTATGGACATGTGGAGAAGTGTGGCTCAGGGGTTAGAGGCAGCAGACCCGGAAGCTGAGATCGGTCCTGGACCAAGGTTCAATTCCCCGCCTCGGCGGGTCTTGGGCTAAAAATTCACGGACTCGATAATTCTCGCCCCGGTTGCCTCCTCGACTCACGGGTTCACACTCTGCGACTCTGGGCAATAGCTTGCTTAATCTCCACAACGGCCCCTCGCGGCGGGATGCCTGACTTTCACCTTGTGGATACCCTGCTATCTCACAGGGGAATACCAGGAAGGGTTCCCTAAGCAAGCGCCGGGAAACCCACTGCGGGTAGCTGTGCGCTATATAAGCTCAACTACATAAGCTCAACTACATACGTAAAGCACAGATCTCCTTCAGAGAAAACGCTTGGGTGTAGTATGAGGAGTTCAAGAAGAACATGGCTTGTGACCCTGAAGTGAAGTGGATTGAGTTGGAAACAGATTTGGGAGACAATGAGCTCAGCAAACTTTGTCAAAACAAAATACATAGTGAGCAGTTTGTCCTCTCAAGCCTGTTCCACCTGAAGAGGAGAGGGGAACCCCAATAAAGCCTAGTGAAGACAGCCGGGCTCTTATTGGGATTTCAGCAAGGGGTTGTGCACAAGGGAGTATCGTGGTCTAAAGCATGAGTGCTCCAAACTTGCAAGGCGGAACCCCCTGGTCAACTGGTATGGAAATGCACGAGGGTTTTCTGGGGTTCACCCAATTCCCAATGTCATCATAACACAGGGGGATTATGGACAGCTACACAGAGGTTTTAGAGGGAGAAGGGGCTCTCTCGGGATTCAATCAATGATTTCATTAGAGAGAAGTTAGCCTCTGTGTCTTAATTGTCAGATGATGTGACTGTGCCCATTGTATAACAGGCGAGACCGAGGGCCTACATGGCAAAATGAGACATAAAATCAGCCCTTAGGCTACTCCCTGGATACCAGACAACTTTCAATTGCTAGGAATACAATTTAGTGGATCATGGTATGTGGACAAGATGCTCTCTATGGTACGCTCAATTTCATGTGCACTCTTTGAGTGTTTTGCACTCTTCTGCAGTGGCTTAGTGACAGCAAGGTCACAAGAAGGTGACACATTATATAGATGATTTTTTCTTGGTCATGGACCCTGGTTCTGTGGAATGCAAGCTGCTGCTGGTAAGTTTACAGGGGCTCATGGAGGATGTGGGAGCTCCTTTGCCCCGGAAAGGCCAGTCGGCCCAGTAGTGACCTTACCATTCCTTGGAATTGAGTTGAAGTCAGTGGCAATGATGCTATGCCATCCAATAGACAAGAAACTTAAAATGCAAGTTTTATTGGACACCCTGTTGGTAAAAAAGAAGGTAACAGTACAGGAAGATATAAGTGCTGTTAGGCCACCTCAATTTTGCATGTAGAGTTGTACAGGCAGGTATGACATTCTGTATGAGGCTGGGACTAGCACTGTCAGGGCTTTCCCTTTCACACCACCATGTTCAAGGGTCATCAGGGGTGAAGGCAGACCTGCAAATGTGGCGTGGTTTCATGGACTCTTTTCATTGCATTCCAATTGCTGCACCTCATATAAGTGCAGATTTTCTCTGACACCTCCTGTGGCACAGGTTTCAACCTGTATTTTCTGTATTGTCAGGGGCGCTGGTGGGCAGAAGAATGGCCTGATTGTTAGAAACATGGGGGTCGGAGTAAAGCATACTGACGTTTTTTCTGCTAGTGGTGGCGGTTATTCTGTGGGGATCTCTGCTGTACAACAAAAGGGTACTTTTTAGAATAGACAACATGGCAGTGGTGGAGGTAGTAAAAAGGTAATCGGTGAGAGACATGCAGGTACTGAAGTTGCTAAGGGTTTTTGTGCCAGAATGTTTGAAACAGGACATCTTGTTCAAGGCCAGACACATTTCAGGTGCAGAAAATGATATTGCAGATGCTTTCTCTCATTCTCAGTGGGAGAGGTTCCATTGGCTGTCTACAGAGACAGACAGAGACAGAACGCTTCCAGAGGATGAAGAGAAAGGATGTGTCAACTGGTATTTGAGTCCTGGCCACCTCCACATGGGGGGCATATAATCAGGCTTAAGGTAAGTTCTTGAGCTCAGGAGCCTGTTCCCACGCAGACGAGTTGGAGAGTTGAGAATGTGGTGTCATTTATCGTCCGAATGACAAAGAAGGGCCTCTCAAGTGTGACAATAGCAGGAAAGTAGTGAACGGCATAGCCTTCATAGGGAAGCTCTTGTGGGGTTATACTCCAATAGCGGGTAAATTGGACAGAAGAATATTAGAAGTGTGGGCCAGGAAGCGAGGAATGGTGGTTTCCAAGAGGAAGCCATTGTCCTCGGCAGTTTGTACCATGTAGTTTGGAGCATTCCAGTGTTGTGTTCTTCCCACTTTGAAGTTGTCCTTTTCTCCACATAACGGTGGGGATGTTCTTTGGGGTAGTTATAGTGCCTGAACTTCTAGGGGACAGGAGTACACTGGGGCTGGCATGAGAGGAGGTTAGTGTTCCAGATAGCGTCCTTACAGATCGCCCGCTTACGTCAAAGACAGATTAAAGGTCAAAAGGGAAGTCAGTGGTGCTACAGTGTCAGGAGGAGGGAGTTTGTCATGTGACATGGGTAAGAAAGCGTAAGTAATAAGGGGCTGATTACAAATCGGGTTCAGAACCATTTTCCACTGAATCGGGTTCTGTAAGTCCGTCCGACCAATTACGATGCTTCCCAACATCGTTCGGTTGGACTCGCATTGAGTTCAATGGGAGCCTGTGTTCCGAACGAGAACACAGGCTCCCATTGAAACAAGCATTGGCATAGCCAATAGGTCTCACTTTTGGGAGCTTATAAGTATTTAGTTAAGCAGCACAATATCCTTGGTGCAACAACATCAACTGTTGCATGGCTAAACATGTATAAGGTCCCAAAGGCGAGACCTATGCCAATGCTTGTGACTATTGTGTCATGCAGATGTTCCCTGCAGTGTTCTGCAAAACACACAAACTTGTATCAGCAGGAGCTGCCTGACGAGTCATGCTGGGAGTTTGTGATCCGCAGACCCCCTGCCTGTCTCCTGATCTGACAGCACCCGGAGGTGGCCAGGCTGACGGACACAAGGCCTCCTCTGGGGCCTGCTCGCACAAACGAGCATGTCTGATCCCCCATGCACATGCACACACAGGTAGTACTTGTGTGCACGGCCGAGCGTGGTCATGTTACTGTCAGGGCGTCCTCTCCTGCGTGGAAGTAAATGGTTAACATTATTCGGTGCGCAGAGTGGGCCATTGTTCGCCAGCCCTTGGAGTTCGAGAAATAGGATTCCTCAAAATGTTTAAATAGTCTACACGAACAACTAGGATGTTAGTAATGAGAGGGTAAGTCTGGTAGAAACTGTCTCCATCCTCAGCAGGACTGGAGTAGAGGGAGGCAGGACCCTCCAACAAGTTGCCCCATCCCACTGACCGCCTTATGCCCCTCCTGGCATGGGTGGGGGGGAAGCAGATTCAGAGAAGGGAGAGAGGGCAATGGGACAGTGGAGGGGCAAGGGTAGAGGAGAGAAGCAGGGGATGAGATATGGGAATAAGGGGAGTGGGGAACAAGTGTGGGGGAGAGAGGGACACACACACACAGAGTGGAACCGAGGGGAGCAGAAACACGGAGCGGCAGGAAAGACCCAGAAACAAAGAGTAGAAGGAGAGACACAAAGAAACAATCAGAAAATCGGAAAATAGTGGGCTATAGAGAGCAAGAAACAGAAGGAAAGAAAGAAAGAGTGAAGAATGGCAGAGAGGACCACGAGGCAGGGGGGGAGCGGTCTGGGTGGAGAGGGTTGTAGGGAGAAGCAGACAGAATTAAGAAATTGAGTGAAAGCAGAACTATTGAGAATAAACAAGAGTGTATATGCATCAGGGGCGGGGCAAGAGGGATGAGAGAAAGATACATGGACATGTGTGTAGTGAGATGGGGAAACACTGCCTGTAAAGCTCCAGCAGAATGTGTAAATAGATGAATAAAGCAGAACCACACTAAAGTGAATGAATCAAGATAATTTGTAGGTAAACCCAGCTTTGAAAGTGGTGCGGGAGCGAGCGCCCTCAGCAGCAAAAGTGAAAGCACATATGTTTCAAATTAACATAGACGCGGCGGTGAGTTTGCAGGCCTTCAGTTAAGGTTACTTTGATTATTATAGGTTAAGCAGGCAAAATGGAAGGGTCCCAAAAGTGTGGCTCACTGGTTAGAGGAGGCAGACCCTGAAGCAGAGGTCAGACCTGGGACCAGGGTTCAATTCCCGATGTGGCAGGGTCTTGAGCCCAAATGTCCACGGACTCGATAATTCTTGCTTCGGTGCCTACTCGAATCACGGGTTCACACTCTGCAACTCTGGGCAATAGCTTGCTTAATCGCCACTACGGCCCCCCCGCGGCGGGATGCCTGGCTTTCACCTTGGGGATGCCCAGTACGGGTTATCTCACAGGGAAAAGCCAGGACGGGTTCCCAAAGCAAGCGCCTTGAGACCTGTGGTGAAAAGGTGCTATATAAGAACCTTTGACATTGACACCGGAAGTACTGGAGTTAAAAGTTATATCATAGGATTAAAAAGTTAAGCACAGGTGAATTAGTTCATAGATAGGTAGATGGGGTAGCCTAAGGTAAGACAATCAGAGGAGCACATTGGTTATCATGTTAAAGTTTGAAGGGGATGGGGGAGGAGAAAGGTAGTGGATTAAATGTATAGTGAGGTTTTAGTTTTGTAAGCCTTTGGCTAAGGAGTTTTATGTAATACACACCTGTTTCAATAAAGCGGCCTTTCCACACTATATTGTTAATCAATGATCTTTAAGGTGCTCCGTTTTGCCTAAAGGGCCTGGGGCCTGACTGCTACCTGGTGTACCTTTCAGCTTGCTGTGGCCCTTGGGGCACTGGACTCTGGCAGCTACAAAATATTATTGCTGTTGGGACCCTTCACTTCCCCGAGAGTGCCCATGACCCCCTTGGACAAAGTACGGACCCCCTGCCCTTGCATATCGAGGGTGGAGCGCAAGAAGGTGCTGTACTAGTGCCCTACATTTCTGCTGATTTGGCCCAAACACGTGTTGCTGGAACCCAAGCCCGAATTCTCCAGACAGTGGACTTTTTTTCTGAGGCGGTGTCTGGCCAGGGGAGAGGGAAGACAGGTGAAAATAAAGAACAGATGGTAGAACAAGCACTGGCCTCTTCAGAATCTGCCTTGGTGACGATCTTGAAGGAACTGGCAGAACTGTTGATAAGAGCAGTGAATGCCACTGTCTTCATCACTTCTACGGAGGTGCAATCCTTGTAGGGGGACATTAGCAGCTTCCACACCAGAATGTCCAATGCCGATCAGTGGCTGATGGACTTGGAACGCAGAATCAGGACTATTGAGTTGGAGAATAAAATCTTCCGGTATAATGTGCAAAAATCAGGATTTCTGCTGGGGATGGATAAAGGCAACATAGTGGGCTTTTTTGGATGTCTCTTCCAGACCTTTCTCAGTGTGCCTCTACACCCACCCCTGTAAGCTCAAAGGGCTCATAGGATCGAATCGTGGCTACCTCCCTCGCTGGATCGTCCGCAACAGACCCTCGCCCTGTGCTTCAGACACCAGCATGTCCAGCGTATCTTTCAGGTAGCCAGGAGACATGGCCCGTACTTATACAAAAAGAGTAAAATCCTAATCACACCAGATTTTCCCTATGAAACCAGTCAAACGCGAAATCGCTTCCGGTGCTCAAACCTCGCTTATGGAAGAAGGAGGAGAAATTCAGCCTATTGGATCTTGCATTGTTGCTGATTACCCATGTTGGTAGCACCCGTGTGTATACTGATCCCGAAGGCCTGAACATTACAGAGATAGAGACCATGGATGCAGGCAGCACCCCTCTGGGAAGGGAGCTGCCTAGGAGGTGGACTACCCAAGATCGCCTCAGAGGAGTGCCCACTGGAGGCGGTGATGAGTAAATGGGACAAGGAGCTCAAAACCCCACACCAGGACTCCCAGAATGGATGGGACAAATCATGCTTGCCTCTTAAGCCATAATTCACGGAAACCCATAGGGCGACCATCATTTGAAAGGGGAAGGGGTGGCCTAGCCGGTGGCATATGTGGAATGTCCATCATATGGTCCCTGGCCTCAAAGTGGTAGGCCCCTGCTAATGAAGCGAGGTTAACCTTTTCTTTTGCCCTACTTGTCTAATTCTCTTTGGCAGAAAGGGTAGAGGGCAGAGAATCATTGGTGGTTTAGAGCATCGGGGGCAAGCTGTGTAGCCTTCCCCTGGCACTGTCTACTGATGGAAGGTAAGAATACTTTTATATGGAAGCTGTGGGTGAGGCGGTTGCCCGCGAGGGTAGGCTGGAATTATGGGGTCTCCGATGGACTTTTGATAGAAGGCTCCTGGAAATTAACAGGATGGGAGCTTACTGTTGGGGACAACCTATCGGGGAGGACTGCGGGGTAGTATGAAAACAGTGTAATTTGTAGTTATGGCCCTGGGTTCCAAGTCCCTGTTGTTGATTTACCCGTTGGGAGGGTACTGCTTTCTGTGCAGAGGAGGGAGTAGGATCATCCTGAAGGGCGGGCAGGCCTCTAGTTAAGGGATTTGCTGCTGAGCATTACCTTGGTGGCTTCTTGCTTATTGTTTGTCTACTGCTGCTGTTGTGGCTGAGAACCAGCAGGCTGCTATTGAGTTGCCACGCAGGAGTCCCCAAAGTTAGAGTTCGTTAGTTTCAGTTGAGGGGCAAAGGTCTCCTGCTAGGCCCCTCTCCGCCTCACTTGTTTTCTTTTCTTTTTTGCTAGGGATGCGGGGCACTTTAAAGCCCTGGAACACTCATTTCTAATTTCATTGGGGGCTTGCAGAAAGTTCGAACTTCTGGGCCTGCTCCTGGGTTTTACACTTGGTGCCTCGACTGTTCCCCCATTTGCCACCTTACCCAGTTGCTGTTCCTGCCCTCCTCATAAACAGCGTCAGTGTGCTGTGGGGACGTTGGTCTCTGTGAGACAGCTCGCACTGCTCTCCCTCAATGTTAATGGTTTAACCTACTCTGTCAAGAGGAAGAAAGTCCTCTCCTGCCTTGGCCATCATAGGCTGGACAGTGCCCTTATACAATAAAATCCACTTGATGCCTTGTGAGTGTGATAAACTCAGGAGAGATTAGGCGAGGTGACTAATGTATGGTAAACAACATTTACAACGCAACTTTTACAACGCACTACCATTACAACGCATTTTTTACAACGCAAAAACTTTTACAACGCATACCATTACAACGCATGTTTTTACAACGCAAGTACTTTTACAACGCATGCCATTACAATGTAAGTATTGGTAAGTATTTAATATTTTATATGTTTGGTTTTTTTTTACGTTTTCAGCTTTTGGGTAAAGGGGTATTTTTAGGGTTCAGGGTCAGTTTTCAGTTTTTGGGTACAGGGGTATTTTTAGGGTTCAGGGTCAGTTTTCAGTTTTTGGGTAAAGGGGTATTTTTAGGGTTTAGGGTCAGTTTTCAGTTTTTGGGTAAAGGGGTATTTTTAGGGTTCAGGGTCAGTTTTCAGTTTTTGGGTAAAGGGGTATTTTTAGGGTTCAGGGTCAGTTTTCAGTTTTTGGGTAAATGGGTATTTTTAGGGTTCAGGGTCAGTTTTCAGTTTTTGGGTAAAAGGGTATTTTTAGGGTTCAGGGTCAGTTTTCAGTTTTTGGGTAAAGGGGTATTTTTAGGGTTCAGGGTCAGTTTTCAGTTTTTGGGTAAAGGGGTATTTTTTGGGTTCAGGGACAGTTTTGGGTTTTTGGGGTACAGGGGTATTTTTAGGTTTCTGGGTTAATTTGGGTTTTGGGGATACAGGGGTACAGGGTAAAAAAATTAAATTAAATAAATTAAATTAAATTAAATTATATTAATTACAATTAATTTAAAAAAAATATAATAAATACTTACCAATACTTACATTGTAATGGCATGCGTTGTAAAAGTACTTGCGTTGTAAAAACATGCGTTGTAATGGTATGCGTTGTAAAAGTTTTTGCGTTGTAAAAAATGCGTTGTAACGGTATGCGTTGTAAAAGTATGCGTTGTAACATCATACATCCCTAATGTATGCATGCCCTGGAACCCCCAAAAGTGTTCTGCATTGTAAATCGCTAAGCAGCAAAACTAAGGGAGTGGTAAAACTGCTTTACAAACATCTCCCCTACCACTTACACAATACTTGGGTGGATGAGGAGGGGCAATATATCTTTGAGAAGCTCAAAATTCAGGATGCTTTTCGTTTTAGGCTCCATATATGCTTCTGTGCAAAGTAAAACTGCATTCTTTTCCACATTCGCCACACTGCTACTGCTATTTAGAAAAACGAAGGTGGTGATGGGAGGAGACTGAGATATGGTGATGGGCCCAGTTTTAGGCAGCCTAGTCACCCTGACTTTGCATCTAGGTGGGACAAGGGCACCTTCTATGACTTATTGTTGGACTTTGCTTTGGTTGATCCCTGGAGATTGCTGCACCCGAGGGGGAGAAACTACACCTTTGCCTTCTGTGTTCATGGTACATGTATCGGTATTTGTTATTGTCTTGTATAGACACCTGTCCATCATTATGTGGAGGCGGCACAGATCACGTAGGGGAGAGTTTCTGACAATGTTCTGGTAACACTCCCAGTTAACCTGCAGACAGCACTCCCCCTTCGGAGCAATGGCGCATGGGCACGGTCAGGTTCAAAGACCTGGTGAATAAACGCCGTATTTTGTTGTTGGTACAACGGTTTATGGATGAGAATGGGGAATCAGTGATCTCAGCTTCGATATTGTGGGGAGGGCTGGGAAAGCTTGCATTAGGGGCGTGTTAATGAGGGAAGCAGCAATGGTCGAGAAGCAGGCCATTACACTAGAGAGGTGGCCCCACAACCAAAGGGTACAGGGCACTACTATACAGTATAGGAAGTAAGAATTTCCCTTGGTAACCCAGTATCGGACACACTCATTCCTAGACTCACTTAAAATTGCTAATTACAGTACATAAAATCAATATATAAAGAGGAATGGAACCCACCACCAATTTAGAGATATAACATCAAAGGTTTTTAACACATTTTTGTAAAGCACATCATGAAAAAACACCAGTATTTACTTGTTGTGACCAAAACAATAAAAAGTTATACATGTCATATATATATAACATGCAATATAAAAACAATGGGTACAATATAAAAAACACTCATCGGAGTATTTACAGAAGGGATAGAAGAGAATCCTAATGGGGAACCCTTTTTGCACACTTCAAAAAAAGGCTGTTGCATTAACTGATCCAGCAATTCACATCAAGTACATATCTGGTGAATGTGAGATTCCATTCATTCCAGTGATTTGGTGCACCAAAAGGAGATCGATGAGGGGATAAGATATTGTATGAGTCTCTTATATCTGTGTAACAAAGGTGACTTGAAGATGTGAGATTCTAGGGTGAGACATTAAATTAAAAGATAAAGAAATTAAACAACATATTTCTGTTTGTTTTCCCTCTCCATGGATTATACACACTGTTAGTACTCCGAGGAGGGAGGAAAAATCCCTTAATTGTTTGTCCGTGGAAGGTGGGCTTGTATTATTTATCGCCAATAAAACGATTCAACGCTGAGCACTCCTGAATCCGACCACAAGGAATCACTGGAATGAATCGAATCTCACATTCACCAGGATATGAACTTGTTGATGGTGAAGACGAAGCCTGACTTCAACTGGTAGGATCAGCTGAACCTGTCCCTCTGGGGGAGAGTACAGGAGGTGAAGATGACTATTGTAAAACACACAAGGTGATGAATATTGTACCCAGATGTAACTATATTTTTGGGATGCTGACTCTATCGTCCCTGGGACGCTTTGTGGGAAATAGACAAGAATATACGTGTATTTGTGTGTGGGGGGACCTCGGAAATGTAACTTGAAATTATATGCCACCACGAAAGTGGGAGGTCTACATTTGCCAAATGGGGAATGTTACTGGCTGGCCCACCAATTGGCCCTCTCAATCTATATATTGAAGATGGTTAGGGAAACAGCATCATGGTTCCTCCTAGAATGCAGCTGCTGGTGGTTGATGGGAAACTGGAATATACTAAACAGGAGCAGGTGGAGAAATCCCACCATACAGCTGTTGAGCTGAACATGTTTGTTAACCCCTTAAATGATTTCGTGCATTGAAGTGACTCCATGTTGAAGCATAATGGTGTGGTCCCCTCAGAGGATAATGTTAAAAACATCCGTCCTTTCTCACAGTGTACCTCAAATGGAATTACAGACTACTCCATTTCTACTTTTCTAGTGACTGGACAGACAAATAAAAGTACTTTTTTATTTAAAGTACTCAGAATTGGTGGAGGAGAAACTATTCCTCTTCGATCATAAAAGAAACAGAGTAATATTAGAAAAACACAGAGTGGAAGCAACTATTGAGTACAGCATGGTTACACTTGCAAATCTGTCAGTGATGAGTAACCACTGTTAGCATTGCTATTAGTGTTATCATGGTCTCTATCTCTTTATACCACTCGACATGTCAGCTCAAGGAAGATTAGAATACAGTTGGTATTTCAGAAAAGCTAGATATTTGCAAATAATCTCACGTTATTTTTCTGTGTACATTTTCCATAAGAATATTGATTGAGGATATCATGAAAACCTGCCTGCATTTCAACATTTGGTGGATAGACCAGCCCTGCCAAATCAAAGGATATGGTATGTAATTATATTGAGGAAGGGGTGTTTTGAAAAGAGACCCCTTTCTCGGTGGTCACTCCCAGTTCCTTTTTATCTTTTAAGACTCATCTGCTGGTAATTTTGAACTCTAACACTGTATCACTGCTATCCAGTGCCATATGTATGTGCTCTGACCTCTAAAACATGTAAAAAATTATTATAATATCTAATTCGCACTTTTAACTTACCTATAAGCCATTGTCTATGGTCCAGATATACTACCAAGACATGGAAAATTAAATACCACTATTAGACAGCCGCGTCCGGTAGTGGGAGTACTGGCCGGGCGGTGACGTGGGGTGGGGGGTAGTAATGTGTCACCAAATGTGTCACCAAATGCGATGCAGTGCACGCAACCAAATTTGTTTTATTTATTTATATGTTTACTAAACTCCGTAATACATACATTACTA
Source organism: Lissotriton helveticus (assembly GCF_964261635.1). Taxonomy (NCBI): domain Eukaryota; kingdom Metazoa; phylum Chordata; class Amphibia; order Caudata; family Salamandridae; genus Lissotriton; species Lissotriton helveticus. The sequence goes on from NC_136068.1 coordinate 949,226,343, forward strand.
CCCCCATCCTGCCCCTACCCCTGCCCCTCCCCACGTCACCACCCATCCGGTACTCCCACTACCGGCCGCAGCTGCTATTAGACTGCAGCACCAATTGTGTCATCTACTACAGTGGCAGTGAAAACATGATTTCAGATCTACGGTGTTTAACCTGGCAACATCAGCTTAAAAGGTGCTGCATATATCTGTCAACATCAGACATGCTGACATGTAGGAAAATCTGATTTTAAATATTAAATGTCACCCTAAGCATATCTTGCTCAAAGTAAAGTGCATAATATTTAAAAGTGGAACATGTGTGAGCTTAGGAATGGCATGTTGCCCTTGACTAGGACCACAACTGCAATGACACTAGTCAAGATGGCACATATGCACAAAGTACATATTATACCGTTTATTCTATAACTTTTGACTGTATGAGCTGCAGACTCAAATCAAAGACTTATTTTTACATGAAACAAAAATCCCCTCCAGTACCAAAGACATGTTTTCATTAAATGCATTTGGCATGTAGCTGTCAGAAAGTTACCTTTATCCCATTAGATCTCAAGCAACTGTGCAGCTTGTACTTGGTCTAAATTAAGTGTGAAACAGGGATGAAACCTTTTACCAGAGAAGAGACAATGGCTGGGAGTGGGGAGTTGTTTTCTACCCCTGGCAGGAAGATCAGTTGGATTGGGCCCAGGAACTTAACTAACTTCAATGGAGCTTGCCCAATCACAAGCACGTTAGGTAATACTTGGAAAGACTCCAACTTTTGTGCCCCTAGTCAGGCTGTCATCAAACCAAGTGGGAGTAAAGCTATCCCCCAAACTGGTGTTGAGTGACCACAGAGAAAGGGACTTCTCATTACCCTGGCCACAACTCTGGGGATGGACACAGGCTCCGTTCAAGGGGTGAAGGATTTCCCCATCTTCAATTTTGAGAAAGAGGGGCATTATCGAATTGTTTACAGTAATACAAACAAGAACTACTGGAAAAGTGTGAAGGGTTACCACCTGAAACTTTTACACTACTGATTAGGGAGTGTGAAGAGACACCCCACCCCCTAGCTTGTGCCAGGCATAAATGAGGCACCCCGTTCGCAACCTCGGACCATTTTGTGAACTTGTGAAAGACCAGAAGAGAATTGGGCTTGCTGTCTGTAACCTGAGAGGAGCCCTTATGGCTGGACTTGCTCCCTCTTGTACCCAGGAGACAGAAGTGAACACAAATGGTCAGTTGGCTGACCTCCTGTGTCGCTACAGGAAGACAACAAGCAGCAAGAGGGCTTTTCTGGAAATGCTCCGCTATCCAGTGGCAACTGGACCTGGACTGCACCTTGGTGTTGGTCTCTGCCTGACAACCTGAGAGTCTCTAAGTGACCTCTCCTGAGGTCCCAGGGGCCTTACAAATATGCTACTTTGGTTGTTTTGGAGCCAGAAGGAAATTGGGAAATGTTGAAGTCTTTGGAGAAAACTCTGGTAAAATGAGGACTTACCATTGTACTCTGGCGTGCAATTTAAGATTCCATCAGTACTTTCTCTTTTCTGTGGGGACACTCAGGGTTGCACTCTTTGTTCAATGTCAACTCTTCCTGCCCTGGAGTTACTAACGATCATGGTAACAATAACTAAGTGGAGGATGTGTCACAGGCTAAGTGAATGAGTCTCCATCTCCTGCTTACACATACTCAACATGCTCAAGAACATCTTTAAATGGCTCCCCACCAACACTCGCAGAACTGTCACCCAAGCCCTCATCACCAGCAAGCTGAACTATTGCAACTCACTCTATGATGGAATCAATGATCAACTAAACAGAAGACTACAGACCATAACAACTCTCTGGCCAGGCTCACCCTCAACCTCTCACCCCGCACTCACATCACTCCACACCTTAAAGAGCTCCACTGTCTCCAAATCCACAAATGAGCACTTTTCAAATTCTTCACGCACACATACAAAGTCTAACAGTACACTGGCCCCATGTACATCAACAACTGCATAAACTTCCACAAACATACCAGGCACCTCCACTGAGCCGGACTCCAACTCGTGCACACCCCCATGCACAGAACCAGATCCTACGGTCGTGCCTTCTCCTATCTTGCTCCTAAACCCTGGAAAGTCCTACCTTTGCACATCAGTGCCTCCTCCTCAGTTCTTGCAGACCTGGTTCTTCACCTAGCCCCGACCTTTGCTCGGCCCATACAGCACCTGCTTCTGCATCAGGATACCCTCCCGGGTACCTTCTGTGCTATATAAATACAAATACACATAACATACCATAAAGATAACATATAGGCAATAGTATTTTACTTCAGTAACAACAATTATTAGTTGGTTTACTACACCACGAAAAATTCCCAAATAGCAGATTCATTAGAAAAGTGTTCTTAAAATTTCTATTAAAGATGTTGACTCAGGTTTTGCAGGAAAGAAATTCTTATCAGTGTAACAACAATCAAATTAATTTTTCCTCACCTCAGCTGTTGCACATTCTTGAAGTATTTCTTCAAAAGTTAAAGTTGTGACTATTTACACTGTTTATTTAAGAGTGAGAAACAGTTGAGATGTTATTATGATAAAGTTGATTAGAAAGCATCTTTTATGTTTGCAACAGGTGACAACGAATGCCTCAATGGTTCCTCATAACTTACATACATATATGTAGTGATTTTTCAACTCTCACAAAGTATTCTATGAAGAGGGACACGACAACTATCGAACACTTCCTTTGGATTTAGTTACTGCAACGTTGCAAAAACAGTTTGTAGCGAACTTCTAAAGAACAAGCGAGGGTTTGACTGTTACTGGCTTGGTATAAACTCTATATTACTCGAGCCCTGGGGAGTGGACAACCCATGGCAAGATGGATGCCCCAAAGGCTACCGCCTGTGTGCCTGAGGAAACATTTCTCCGGAACCTCCATTATATTCAATCATATTTGCTGGGTTGTCAATAACTTCACGATCTAGCATAGCGTTTCCCTCTTTCAAGGAGCGTATATGTAAGCCACTTATAAAACAATATTCAGCTAATCGCTCGTCTTAGAAATTCTGGACATATTTATTTTCTTGGATATCTTCGGTTATGGGGAAAGGCATCACAGTCCTGTGAATGAAAAACAAAGGAGAAGACCTGGTAAGGATTCGGGAGCACCAAGCGTCCTAGCATGTGATACTGAAATCTTCTTTAGGAAGGGAAATAAAGCATCTGGGGGCATATTATCAAGGGGGTTTATCTCCGCTTTTTTTGGCTTTAAAAGCCAAGAAAGCGGAGATAAAATCATCTCCCTATTACCTAGCTGTCGCTAACACCAGTTAGCGACAGCTAGTAGGAGATAGCAACCATCTTGGGCCCCACTTTGCATGTCAGTGATATTTATCACTAATGACATGCAAAGTGGGCGTGCCAAGATGTTAGCGACTGGAAACAGTCGCTAACATCGCTATCTCCTATTACCAACTTTTGGAGATATTCGCGCTAAGCGCGAATATCTCCAAAAGCTGACACCTGCCCTGAGCAGTTCTTAGCCATGTTATCCAATGGGAGGTGGATAACATTAGCTCGGTAATGCATGAATATCGCTGACTTTTCAGCGATATTCATGCATTGCGGCCGTTTTTTATCGCATTTGCGATAAACCTTGGTAATACCAAGGTTTATCTGCGGTAAAAATCGCCGCAGCTCAGCTGTAAATTTTTGTCTCTAACCAAGCAATAGCGATAATTATCGCTATTGCTTGGTAATATGCCCCCTGGTGATCTTAAGTGTAGCAGTAAGACAAGATCTCGTCATCATCAAATTGAACTGAATCGTGGCAGCATGGGATATAGATAAATGGTGTAACCGCACATAGGTAGATAAGTAGCATCACAATAGTTCGAGCAGGGGGGGGGGTCATCAACAAAGGGTAAGGATAAGGATTCCAGCTCAACCTAAATATCTCCACTAACAACATCAAAAGAAAAGAAACAGGATCCTTATGGCTGCAAAAATTAGACTACAATACAATATGAGAGCTGCAGTGGGTTGTTATTTCCAGGCGTGATACTGGAGGGCAATAAAAATGACAATAAATCTAAATGTGATTAAAAAGTTCCTAACCATATAAGCACAACTCGGCTTATCTGCTGGCGAAGCTGTGTCTGCCTGTAGGATATGAGAGATATATTTTCAGAGAGATGATGATGATGATGAGATACCAGCTTACCCATATAATATTTTTGGGGTCAGTTTTACAGACTGCGGCAATGCATAGGAGAGTTTATATGCAAATCCCACACAACAGAATACGAAGAAACTCGATCCTGTGTGGTAGTTTTTATTTATGTTTTTTTACAGATGGAAGCATGTGCTTATGTTCCATCAATTACTGTCTTACTTTACATCTGTACCACCTTTATATAGTGAAATAGTGAATTAGACGTCAAAATTCCTTCGGGATGCAGGGGCCTTACCAATGGCGGTTCCTCTGCCAAGGAAAAGGAGCATCGCCTCACTGCTCTTTGAGCAGTAGTGACAGAACACTAAAATGATAATAACTGGTGCTATTATCATTTTAATTTTACTTTCCTGGTCTGGGGGAATATGACTCGTTCCAACGCGAGCCATTACTCTGCGTGTCATTACAACGTGGTTGCTACAACGAAGGCGTTGTTACCACGCAAAGCCATTACTACGCAAGTCATTACATCGACTTGCAGAAGATGGCGTGCTGGCATTAGAAATATATAATTTACTATTCCAACTCCAACCTATGTAACAGTAGGGAAGGTGTTGCAATAGTAAACTATACTATTTCTACTGTTAGCACGCCATCTACTGCAAGTCAATGTAACGACTTGCTTAGTAATGGCATTGCGTGGTAACAACAACCTCGTTGTAATGGCATTGCGATGTGATGCCCAAGTTGTTAGGGTTATTTCCCGGCGTGAGGCAGGGCTGGGCTGGGCTGTCAGAGCAGGGCAAGGGAGAAGTGGTTTGCCCACTCAAAGGTGCGCAATGACACTTTGACCGGCCCTCTCAGGCCGGCCAAAGCATCATGTGCACTTTGCATGTTCTGCACCCAGGCAGCAAAACAGCCTGGGTGCAGAGCATGCCCCAGGCTCCCATTCCTTGCCTGAGCCCCGATCCACGGTGCTCAGACCAATCACAGCGCTGCATTGCAGCAGTGTGATTGGCTAGGGGAGTCAGGAGCCTGGAGTCTCCCTCCTCCTACTTCCAGGAGCAAGAGGTGGCGGCGAGCGGACTCAGAGGCGGCGGCAAGCGGACAAAGAGGCAGCAGCCGGCTGGGTGGCCGACATGAAGGTAAGTGTTTTTTTTTTTTTGTCATTTGTAACCCTCCCCATCCACCCCCTGGCTCACCATCCCCGGTAAATAGTGGCCGCCACAGGGCCTTACATTTGGCTCTTACCCCCACTTTTAGATAGAATGTTTTTTCTTCTGTAAACAAAACAGCGAATTAAAATTCAAACAATTAAAAGCTAACAATGAAAGGCATCTGCATACTTGGGATACATCAAATACCCCATTTCCCTTTCAGAGTTCTCCATTGATCATATTCCTGCTACACTTAAAACAGATCCCTGGACAATGAACACAGAGAGTCTCGTGTATTAATGCACATTAAGAGGCCCAGGTGTTAATGCACAGGACGAAGCTGATGTGTTAATGCGCAGGAATAATCTCAGGTGTTAATGTGTACAAAATGACATGTTATTTATTAGGAAGTATGGCCTTGGGCCTATATTCAGATATTCAGGCCTATATTCAGATGGCGAAATCCTTTCCCGAAGACTCAGTCAAGTCCCAAGTCATCTGCTGCGGTTACTGAGTAGGCACAGAAGACACACAGGTAAGGGATACTTACTGCCTTATTAGCTAGGTTGGCGCATCCTCGAATTCCTGTTACACTGGGTGTTCTTTTGATGGTCATCTGCATTACTTTGAGGATGTCAGAGGCAAAGGGCAGTTTACTGACACTGCAGATGTGAGAACTGAGAGTCGATTGTAATGAGTGTGGGAGGGCCGACCTGATATGGGGAAGGAAAGGATGCCATCGGACTCCACAAAGATACACGAGCAAAGCAACTGCTCGAATAACTCATAGTTTGACAAAATCTACCATTGTGAGATTTAGAAGTACATATTCGTGGTACGAGGGCATGTGTGCATCTCAACCTGTAGAGATAATAGCGTACCGCCGTTTGTCACAACAGTCTCGTCAGTCATTTTTTCAATTTTCTATCATATACTTTTCTGGCAGGTTAAAGTGCCCCCTATTCATTGGGGCACCTGTTTTCTAGTTTCAGTGCTCCACTTCTGAGCTGTAGCCGCTGCAGGGAAATTACTTTCAAAGAGGCATCCCCATTCAAGCAATTTATTATATGGAGGGCAGTGGATGGTGAGCAGTAATTGATTATTTCGGTGATTAAAGTATAGTAGTAGTAGTAGTAGTATAAGGCTTTATTTCGATGAAAAACATATCATAAAAAGCATCACATTTTATAAAACACATTTACACATAAGAAGAAAATTTGATAATCCATTTATGCCAATTTTTAAATTTTAAAATGATGAAAGATATAACCACAATTAGAATTAAAAATCGTGATTTAACCATATTCTTTAAGATACAAATTAGACAATTTTTATAAGCCTTTTTGCTCTGATGAACCATGCCCATGATAAAAACTTTGAAAGACCACAGACGTACAATGTCCGTGTGTCTGACATTAAAATACGGAGTGCCTCATTAGATTGCCTAGTGCCCAACAAACGACATATAGGTTTGAGCCACCTTTTCCTCGGCTGCACATATGCCGGGCAGGCAAATAAAATATGGGCCACAGATTCCATTCTCGATTGGCTGATGGGGCAGAAAGGTGTTGTTTGGGACGGGGGTTTCCAGCGAGCAGTTAAGGCGCGCACTGGAAGAGCCCCGACCCTGAATCTAAAGTACAAAGCCCTATAGGCAGATTTCCAAACAACGTCTAGGTATGGTTCCCGAAATGGCACATCCTTATACCTTAGGAAATATTCCGTTAATCTACCAAGAGTTGAGTCAATATTAATTCTAGAGGCGACCCATTTCCAATAAAGGGTCTTTAGAGTTGCCTTCGGAGGGGAGGACTTACTATCCCAGGCTTCTTTAAGGCCTAACTCGCCAAGTAGAGATTTTACATCTTTTAGCCATTTTATTTTATACCATCCCGCCATTGACATTACTTCGGCTAACCCCTTCGCATACTTGGCAAGTTCTGGTACTCACCACAGCCGGGCCCATAAGAGCAACGGCCGGACTCTTGCCAGATCATTGATAGAATGACATCCTAGGTCAAGCAACAAGGGTATCGTTGGAGTACTCTGTGGGAGTGACACGAGGTCTCTTAAGAATTTATTTTCGGACCTCGTCAATTGGTCTATGTTGGAAGTGCCCCACAACTCTGCCCCATAAAGGGCAGAACTGACCCTCTTCGCTTTATGAATGTCAATGACTGGAGCAATCGGTCTGATCGAAGAGGAGCGCTGTTCCTTAAGGAGCGCCCCTGTAACCCTCTTATGGCTTAACATCATTTTGCAAAGATGTGGGGTCCACTGCATGGTATCAAAGATACGAATACCTAAGTAATCAAATACAGTAATCCTTTCCAGGGATACATGATTTAATACCGGAGGTCGCCCAAGTTTTCTCGGGGGGTTCAACACCAAGTACTTCATCTTATCTGTATTTATTACTAGGCCTCGTTGAATACAGAAGGCCTGAAAGTTATCTAGGAGGCTTTGGAGGCCCGCTGGGGTCTTAGATATTATAAGCGTATCATCGGCGAATAAGAGGGTGGGAATTCGCTCCCCCGCCAGGGATGGGGCATCTGATGGTTTCTCTAGCAGGTGCTCAACCACACCATTCACATATAGTGAAAAAAGTGTGGGAGCAAGAACACATCCCTGGCGGACCCCTCTCTCCACCGAAATTCTATTGGTTTTCTGGCCCTCGGTGCCCCACCTCACTTGCGCAAAGTTTCCTTCATGGAGCCTCTCTAGAATGGACAAAATATTGGAAGGGATCCCCATATCGGACAACACTCCCCAAAGGCGTTCTCTAGGCACGAGTTCAAAGGCAGTCTTTAGATCAATGAACGCCAAATAAAGACTGCCTTTGCCTATGACGACCACTTTCCAATAAATTAATAATATTCTAAAAGCCTGCTCTATTGTCCTGGTACCAGCCCTGAAACTCGCTTGATAATCAGAGAGAATCTCGTTATCTTTAGCCATTGTAGGATTCTCTCAAGTACCACCTTCCCGACAACCTTCTGTGTGGAATCTATTAGGCTTATTGGGTGGTAATTAGAGGGGTCGTCCCTATGCCCCTTTTTAAAAATAGGGACGACCTCAGCCCCCTTCCACGATTCGGGGATGGCGGCACCTTTATCGATAGCAATAAGTAGAGTATGGATAAGCTTCCCCCATTTCGACGAATCGAAACAAAGCAGATCCCCGGGGACGCCATCCAGGCCAGCTGCCTTTTAGGGCACAATACAGTTAATCGCATATTCGACTTCCTTAATTGTAAACGGGGACAATGTGTTTTCTCCTAAGGTCATATGTGGACTGCATGGAGCAGGATCTCTAGCAGCTGGATGTATGACGTTACAACACATGCTTTTACCACGCATGCTGTTAGAACGCAGTTTTTACAACGCAAGCCTTTACAACGCAAAGAGCTTTGGGGTGCTGGATAGTGAATAGTTTAATTTACTATTCCAACTCCAGTCCCCGTGGACACTAGGGAAGGTGTTGGATAGTAAATTAAATCTATTCCCTATCCTAGAACGCCCCCCAGCGCAATACGTTGTAATGGTTTTCGTTGTAAAACCTGCGTTGTAAAAGCACTGCGTTGTAAAAGTTTCGTTGTAAAGGATGTTTCCCCTAGCAGCTCCTTGCTGGCAGGTGTACAGCTTAGAAAAGTGGTTGAACGATTAAAGTATAGTTGTTCCTGAGGGTTGAGGTTGACCATCACATTCAATCCAAATTCAAGCAGCTTCCTGTAAAAGGGACCCCTTTAACTCTCATTTTACGGGATACCATGTATATTGGTTCGAATATTTAATTACTAACAAGGCTTAAGGCACGATCGGGATTTTCATTTACTTCTCCTCTGGATGTCTGCTCTGACCCATGTTACTTTGACTATTCCTGGGTTCAGGGAGACCCACGTATCACATTCTGCCTTATCCCCCTCCCTTCTTCCTTCTCTGGAAAAAAAAACATTTTCACAAGGCAGGTCAAGAAGGGGAAACCAGCACAATCTGCCCAGTAACGTATTTAAAAATACCGGTTATATAAGGAATTATTTTTCTCCTGCCTCTCTTGGGTTTGGAACATACATCAGATGTAAACCAAGACTGCTGCTGCTACTCGAGGAGAGGAAGAACAGCTGTGAAGATGCATTTCAACCGCATTGGTTGTCATGTAGAACACTGAATATTGTAATCAAACTAATTTAAAATGGGTTGCTAAGTGCCACTAACTACATTAAGTGGAAAACTCTTTCTAGCTTGTCCTGAATTGACATGTAGTCCTCCCTAGATGACAAGGTGTGTGCTGTGTCCCACAGCCTAGGGCCAGTCGTGCTTATGGACACGTTGCTGTCTATTGCCAGCTGCCTGGAATTACTGCACAAAGGCAGACCACCAGCAAGACCACCAGAGAAGCTGAAAAGACCCCACTGGATTCCATTGGAGAATGGAGATTTACAGAGGGAATGAGAAGGTTTAGAAGAGCTGACTCCTAGTATTGAAATCAGCTGCGCAATCATGCATCCATTTGATCAAAAAGTGACCGATGTGTGGACTCTTCTCTTCTTTTTTGTGTGTTGCAATTCTTTATTAAGGAGTACTACTAGGATTACAAAGCATGAATAATCTTCATCCTCCAAGCAGATACAATAACCATATTGAATAATAACATGAATGGTAGGTACATCATATTTAACGATAAGAAATAAAAGATACAGGATAGGGGATGGGGAGATGGGGGGGAAAACGGTACCTGCCTGAAATAGGGAAAGGAGTGAATATGTGGGGAATGAGCTGGGTGTACCCTGTGTTGGTGCTCGCCTACACACAATCCCAGACAGCATTAATGACCACAGAGGAGAGGGTGTGTGGTCCGGGTGTCTAAGCATTCATCTAGAGGTGATGGATTACCGTGTATCCGTATCCAGTGGCCGTGCCACTGATAGCGGGTCCGCGTCCCCATGTCGCCATCGGGATCATCCTAGATGACACCTGTTACGGTCTAGGGGACAGGTGGAATGTATTTATCGGAAGATAGAATTATGAATGGTGTAGTGAGGGTGTTGGGGTTGTGGTGATATATTGGGAGCTGTATACTGACTTTTATGGTCTGAATCCCAGGCCCCGTTAGCAATTGAACTGCATTCTATAATCACAGACTCCTGTCAGTCTTGAGCCTGGGAGCGAAGAGAATGTGCTAAAGCCACAATAGTGACACATTTTTGTTTACAAATTCCTACGTTCCCCGTGCCCTCAAATCAAGCGATTGTAGGTAATGAAAGGCAGTATTTACATTTCATTTGACAATATTACCTTAATTACAGGGCCAATGAGTGTTTAAAATATCAGATGTCTTGATAACTGAATCTGCTGAGGGTTTATTTGGTGTCACATACCAGCTATTATTCAGTTATAAAATGTACATATTGTTATGTTGGCATAGCAGGTTACACTGATGAAGAATCTATGTGTATAATGGCTGTTTTTGCAATATCCATGCTGAGATGCAATATCAAGAAACCGAATGCACATAATTAATGGAACATTATGATTATGGATTATTAAAACAACAGGGAATAAATGACAGAAGGAAATATTGTTATGTAGAGCAATCCCTTCAAGAATAACATTTTAATCATGAACACACTAAATGAATGTATAATACAGATGTAAAGACTGTAAAGTATTTTTGTGGGATATAGCATTAATGACACTGAAAACTGGAAGGCTGCGTGCTTTACCCAGACACAGCATAGAAACACAGAGACAAAAATACACCAGAAAAACAAGAAGTCTAAGTCTTCAGAAGATGGTGTCCGTTTTGCAGTGCAGGATTTGAGAAAACAAACCAAAATACAGTGTGCATATTAAGAAAAGTGTTTTGGTATATCATGTTTGAGGTCCCTTTTGAAAGCAGAGATTGAAGTGCCCTGTCGGATCTGTTTTGTAGAGCCTTCCAGATCCTTGGAGCATTTCAGAGTAGTATTGTTTCAGACTGGAAGACATTTTGAATCAGAGAGTGTTCAGGTAGAGCCTAGCTTGACTTCTTAATGTTCTATTCCTACCAGAGAGCTGAAGTATTCAGGTGTGTTCAAATGCATCTCATTATAATTGATGCATGCAGTCTTAAACGCAGTGCTCTGGTCCATGGGAAGCTGACCTAGTGGAGAAATGACTGGTGGGCTACAGTGAGACCTTTTTGCATTTTAGACCACATGATCAGCCGAACAGAGGACCACTTTGAAGGTAAGTAAGTGTCATTTGGGCAGCACATTCAGCAGCACATTTTTGTCATCTATATGCGAGCGGTCTAGCTAGGCTGGCCAGTTTGAAGTCTTGTATTTGGAGTAATGGTTTGAGACAGACAATCTGCAGTTCAAATTTGACAGTTTCAGCCATTTCTCTGATACGTAGAACAAAGTGGAACAGTTTGTTGTACTCGATGCCAAGAGATTTAACAGTGGTGTGACCGGTGTCCTTCACTTGAATTGACCAATTGTCTGGGAGTTTGTGTTCTTTGTTTGGCGAGGTAAGTAGAAAATGATTCTTTTGTGGTTTAGCTTTAGTTTCATGTCCAGCATTCAGGTCTGTGCATCAGAAAAGGAGGAGATAAGCAGCATTCCCTTTTAATCTAAAGTTGAGTATCATCAGCATATTGTAGAAAAGAGATACTGTGCTCTGTGAGCACATCACTAGTGGCTCCACTTGGAGATTGAAACAAAAAGGGAGACGAGAATGGAGGATTTGATGAGTTGGGTTCTAGCAGTGTTCTTTCAATACCCATTGTGTTGCCTAGGTTTTTGTGTAGGGTCTTACCATCAACAGTATCAAGGGCTACCTGTAGGTCAAGAAGAGCTAGGTGGCAGAAATCCCCTTCATCGAAGACATGTAAAGGATCATCCACTACTACAAAGAAAAAGATCTCAAAGAGACAACGCATCATCCATCATTTTGAGAAGGAATACTTCAATCAATCAATCAATCAGTGATCCTATAATGCGTGACTACTCACCCATGAGGGTCTCAAGATGCTCAGTGGGGGGGGGGGGGGGGGGTAGGGCCGTGTCTGTGGTTCAGACTAAGAGCCAGGCTTTGAGGTCCTTCCTGAATTGCGTTGCGGAAGCAATGGTGATTGTCTGAAGTGCAGAGGCACTTTGTGCAGGTCTTTGCAGCAAGTTAGGAGAAGGATCTTCCTTCAGATGTGGTCTTGAGGATCTGTGGGATGGTGGCCAGAGGCAGTTGGGTGAAGCAAAGATGTTTGGTGGGAATGTAGAAGGAGAGGCAGTGATAGAGGTATGCAGGTCCAGCGTTGTGGAAGACGTTGCGGGCGTGTATGCTTCTTTTGAAGTTTCTGGGTGGTGCCAGCATAGCATGGGTTGCCATAGTTGAGTATGCTGCTGATGAGTGCATGGGAGTCAATTTTCTTGGACTGGTGGGGATCCACTTGAAGATCTTACAAAACGGGCGTAGTGTGTGTAAGCAGTAGGATGAAACAGCGTTGATTTGGCATTTAATTGAGAGCGAGGAGTACATGATGATGCAGAGGATTTGTGCATGGTCCATGGATGTGGGGGGAGGGTTCCGAGCACTGCGAGCCACCAAGACTCATCCAGTGCTTAATTTGTAAAATATGAAGTGCAGGTGCTCAAATGTTTGTCGGAGGCCACACCTACTTTTCTCTGGCTCCACCCACTTCATCCGCTGGCTCCACCCACTTACTATATTAGCTCCACCCACCTTTTCAACTGGGACTGCTAAAAGTCAGAGGTAATATATATCTGGCTGATCCGAATTTCAGCATTGTGAACTAACTCTCTGACAAATGCAATAGGAAGTGTTTTTTACATTGTGAGCCATCCACAAGAAAGGACTTTACATATTTTATCACTTACACACTTTCTTGCACAGATCTCTACTTCAGGAGGGCTAAAAATGTCTGGTTTTCTTTGTGTTCATTTGTAATTTTTAAGTTTTGTATTTACTCATGCATGAATTAAAGCATGTTTTCTTTTAAAAAATAAAACACAGATTATTTTTTGATTTATTCAGCATCAGTGTTTGCTTGGTGGAGTTCTGAATTTGTAACACGCTCTAGTTCTCTGAATAAGTCTTGCACAGCAATGACGCGCTACCCGAAAAGTCCAGTGCTAAACGGGAGGAGATAGTGCTCGGTCTGGATCCAATAGTAATGTTGCCACAGGATACGAGAGATGAAAAAAATCAAACTGTCAAAAGCAGAGCCCAGTAACCCCGCGTTACACTGGCTGGGACCACCCAAACAATTACCAACATTTGAATCTGAACTGCAATATAGATGCAGTGTTAGCTCCCTCTGCTGTGGAATCACACACATCAATGGCTGCAGTGCTTTTCAGTGCTGAGAAAAACAGCTGTAGCATTGCAATGCATGAGTGCCGGCAGCAGGGCTTGTGTTCATGAGAAGTTGAAGTTCCTCCATCTTTTGACTTCCAACGGGCAGATCTGTGGGACAGGGACTTGCTTGTTATTTTCTGCTTGCTGTTTGGGTAGCAAAAGCAGTGTGGTCTGTTGGCTTAGCAGATGAATAGGTCCACTGTATGGGCCTGTGTTCGACCTCATGGTCACAGGTTCAAATCCTGATAGGTCAACTCTGCCTTTCATCCTTCTGAGGTCGATAAAATGAGTACCATTGAGTTGGGCAACAATAAACATCTGTTATTCAGTGGCAAGAAGCCTACCAGTGAACGTGGGCTTTACAAATACACTTTATGTGTGGTACAAAGTTGACATAGAAAGCAGCAGTTACCAATGACCTGGAAGAAAATAAGAGACAATGGCGGGTCTGTGATATGATAATAAAAAGTGGGTCTCAGTGTGAGTTGTGGTTCTACTGCAGTTACTACAGGATTTGTATTGTATCAAAAAAGTAATCTTCTCATGGCACTCTAAGACCTTGAATTAGTGTTAACTTTGGCTAGGAGAAATTCTATACCCGACAGCAATATATTTACCATGCCTGGCACAGGAGCAGGAGAAAAGCTGCCCATTTCAGATTTATTTGTCACTGCAGCATGGAAACATTAAATCTGGCAGTGGACGACAAGTAAAATGTCAGGTACCACTGATGGGTTTACATTAAATGAGCAAATCCCAATTAATTTTCCAGCATCCATCTATATGATGCTGTAGCTGGGATATTCAGACAACCGTGCAGGACAGGCAACAGATTATTTTTATGAGGCTGCGTGCCACGGCCCGCGTGCGTGCCCTCCCTGCCCTGAAAAATAACGAAACCGAATCTGATCTCCACTGCCCTGCAAAAACGAAACCGAATCTCCTGATCGGTCCAGCAGCCAGGCAGTCTCCAGTTCTGAAGGCGCATGGCCAGTCGGTCTGCATAAAACGGTTGAAATTTGAATAGAAAGAAAAGACAAGTGACACGAAAGGGAGTCGGGGTGAAAAAGAAAAATGGAATTATTGGAAGAGGTCAGAGGATGAATAAAAGGAGATAGGAGCTTGGTAAAAAAAAAGACAAGAAACAGAGAAGTCAGAAGAGAAATGAGTAGGTGACTGTAGACGATGAAGATACGACACTGAGGTTGGAAAGGGTGACGTGACAAGTGGAAATGCGGCAGGCAGAGGAGAGGAGGGGAGGGGGACAGGGGCGGGGAAGGGCAGAGGGTACGGGCGTGAAGGGGAGAAAAGAAATGATCAAGAATGCGAGGGCTGGGGAAAGAAGAAACAAATTAGTGGGAGAAGAAGGGTCAGATCGATGGCTGCGTGTACTGTGGCGTCATAACCAACAAAAACCCCATATAGGGTAAGACCCGGTGCCCTAAAGAGGAAGCATGATGAAACCAGCTTTATGCAAAACCCATAAACATTCCCATATCATTCTTCTTGTATCCACCAGCCCTGCCGCAACTGCGCATTAATAAATAGCCACTTCCTGGGCACTACTGCCCACTGCAGTGCACTGGCATTCTGGCAAAAACATGATCGCGTTGATGACGATGACGTCGATGATCAAACCAGGCGGGGATCAAAAACAACATTAACCAGTGACTGACGTGACCCACGGTCCCACCGTAGGCCTCAACTGCGCAACTTTTTTTTAATGGCACCGGCCGGGCCGGCCTACTACTAGTCTGTCCCACCGTAGGTAGGCCTTAAGTGCGCAACTTTTTTTTTATGGCACCGGCCGGGCCGGCCTACTACTACACCGCCTATCGTATCGGTCCTAAGTTAACGTCAGTGTCACCACCAGTCTCAGTCACTGACCACCAGTGACCACCCACCAGCACCAGTAATGCTACACTGGCTACCAGTACCACCAGCCAGCCAGGGCCCCCCGGCCAGGCCCTGCCTGCCTCGCCCTCACCTGCTGAGGAGCACTGGTCCAGAGAGTGACTGAGCTCCCAACTCCTGCTACGTCACCACCACCACACTGGTCTCGTCTCAGGCAGGAGCAGGACTGGTCTCAGGGATGGCTGCCGGCCCTCACGCTGCTGCTGGTGAGGAGGTGCGGGCGGGTATGCTGGGGTGGGGCGGGCAGCCAGCGAAAATGAGTGTGCATTGGCATCTGCGCATGCGTGGCTGCCTCTGCCGCGCACAGCTCCCACCCCCGCAGCAAAGCCCTGCCCTGCCCTCCAACCAGCACAAGAACAGACTCCCACCCACACTGGGGCCCTGGCATGGCGACTCGACCCTGTGACGGCCTGACCCGCTGCTGCCTGCAACTGGCAGGCGAAGTCAAGTTTTGAAGACGTTGAACAGTCAGAGACAGTAAGGTAGGACTAGACTACCTACTACTCACGTGATGCTGACAAGAATCCTGGAGAATCGAAACAAGTGCAGTGGACTGGCTCACGTCACGTCACCCCCCCCCCCACACACACTAAGACTATCTGTCAGTGTCAACGAGCCCGGCGGCCGGCCCCGCAGTAACTAACACTCGGAGTTGAAATGCAGTATTCAACGCACGAGTAGTCGCGACTAGAGACTTTAATTTACACAGTCACAGGTGCACTTAATCAATGCCGCGGCTGCCGTGACATAGACCCGGCCCTCATAATTAAGTGCCGGTGCTAAGCACCGGCAAGCCCCGGCTCAAATTAAGTCCTGGACTCATCCCAGGTGTAGGGGGAGGAGCCCAGGATGAGGATTTCGGTCTTGTCTGAGTTAAGCTTGAGGCAGCTGTCCTTCATCCGAGTGGTAACTGCCTTCATCCCATTGTGGAAGTTGCTCTTGGCGGCTGTGGGTTCATCTGTGAGGGAGAGAATAAGCTGAGTGCCGTCGGCATAGGAGGCAATGTTGAGTTTGTGGCTTCTGATGATGGCTGCAATTGAAACCATATAGAAATTGAAAAGGGTGGGGCTCAGGGAGGATCCCTGGGGCACTTTGTGAATTCTGAGTTGAAGGCTGACTCTCTGCGTTTAGCCGGTGAGGAAGGAGCAAATCCATTCTAGGGCTAGGTCACGGAAGCTGGCGTCGTGGAGTCTTGTGCTGAGAGTGCGGTGGGAAACAGTGTTGAAAAACGCAGCTGTGAGGTCCAAGAGGATGAGGTCAGCAGTCTTGCCTCAGTCGAGGAGGGTGCAAATGTTGTCTGTCGCACCAAGGAGAGCAGTCTCTGTGCTGTGGTTGCTCCTGAAGCTCGATTGCAAGAGGTCCAGGATGTTGTTTGTTTTGATGAACACAGAGAGGTAGGCATTGATGGCTTTCTGGATGAATTTGGCTGGGAAGGGGAGCAGAGAGATGGATCTGTAGTTCTTGAGGTCTTCAGAGACTTCACTCCTGTGACCCTCATGGAAATCAGACTGAAAGTCACCCTTTAGATAAATGTTACTGATGCAGTCTTTGAAATTGCTGGCTACAGATCATTCAGTAATCTTTGAAAGGAAATGAGGCCTGTAATGGGCTTGTAGTTTTCAAGCACGGTACACAGTCTAAATATCGAGTTTGTAATATCGACCTACCGAAATATCGAGTCTGAAAGATTGAAGGTAAAGAATATCGAGGTCAAGAATATCGTTGGACAGAATATCGACCCTAAGGTAAGTAATATCAAATTTATTTATATCGAAGTAAGTAATATCGAAGTCAGTAATTTCGATATCAAATATATCGATGTTACTAATTTTGATGTTACTAATATCGATATATGTATTACTATTATGTATTTAATATGTATGTGTTATATGTTTTTTGTTAAGTATTTTTTAAGTTCAAAATAAGTTTATTGAAGGGATTACAAGGTAATAGTTCAAAATAGGAACATAAGATTGTGGGGAAAAACAAAAGAAGGAAGGGGGAAGCAGATGATGATTAATGTAGAAGAAGGAAGGAAAACAATGCAGTACAATATTAACAATTCAAAACAGAATGGATTAATCATGGGCATCAATAGGTAAAAAGTAAATATTATAATATATGAATAATAGAAACAAATGCAGTTAGAGATGTGCAGTAAAACAGTTTAGCCGAACATGAGGAAATGTAAAGGGTATCAAGGGGGTTTAGAAACCTCCTGCTGATCGGGGCGTGGACGAAAGGACCGGGTTTTACAATTATCCAAATATAACGTAATAGGAAGCCATAACTCAGCACGTCTAGCAGCCAACTGTGCAGGAAAAACAAAAGCATTATCAAGTCTGTGGTTATGGCAAACATTATACCACCAAGCTTTGAAAGTAATACTGGACGTAGACTTCCAGTTGACAGTAATTTGTTGAAAGGCAGCTGCTAATAATAAGTCAACAATACGAACATTTAGGTCTATCTGATCCCAACAAGGGGAGAGGCTTCCCAAAAAGATTCGTGCATGTGAAAATGGAATGCTAGTGGAGAAGATAACATTGATTTGAGCCCAAACTTGTAACCAGAAGGCATGTACCTCTTTGCAAAGAAACAACATATGAAACAAAGTAGCATTAGGGGAAGAACATGACCAACATGTGTCTGGTGTAGTAGGGAAACGTTTGTGAAGGGTGGAAGGAGTATGCAGTAAACGATTGTAAATAAAGAATATAGTTTGCGTCAGAGAAGCAGATCTGGAGGTTTTACGGATCTTCATCCAGATCCTATCCCAAAAAGAGGTTGGCCAGGACAAGGAAAGATCATTTTCCCAGTGCTCCTCCACTGTACTTTTGAGTCTGGGATGAGTGTGTGTCTGTAAGCGTTTGTATAGGACAGAAGCTTTTGGGAGAGTAAGTAAAGTAGAATGGAGTTGAGTAATAGGGTCAGGGGAAGATGGAGAAGGATGTGATTTGGGAAGTGTATTGTAGACCTCCATAACCGATGCTTTAAGGAGGAGATATTGGGGAGCAGAAGAAAGGGGTAGGTCAAAAGTGGAGCGGAGAGTATGGAAAGGCAAGAAAGTAGATTGGGAAAACAATTGTGAAATCCAAAGCAAACCTTTGGCTCTCCAGGATCTCCAGAAAATAGGTTTGCCTCGTATTAAAAGGTATTTATTGTGCCAAATGGTGGAGGAAAGGAAATCAGCAATGCAAACAGGAGGAGGAGGACGAGAGGATAAGAGGAGTTTGAGAGTGAATTTATGTATAGGAGTAAAAAGTGAGGAGGGTTTGCGCGAAAAGGAGATACACTCAGCAAAAGAGAAAGGTGATAGAAAAAGGCGCTCCACCTTAGTCCACAATGGGCAAGAGGAATCAGGATCTTGTAACCAAAAGGAGGATTGATGCATCAAAAAAGCCCTGTGGTATGCCAGGAAATTCGGAAAATTAACACCACCTTCAGAAGCCGGACGAGTAAGTCTAGCAAGAGACATTCTGGGTTTACTCTTATGCCACAAAAAGGAAGATAAAACTGAGTTTATTTTTTTTATGAACTTAGCTGGAATGGCGATGGGGATATTGGAGAGAGTATAGAGAACAACAGGGGATAGCATCATTTTGATAGTATCTAAGCGACCCCACCAGGACAGATAAAGAGGGTGCCACTTAGCCGTGAGGTCAGAAAGTTTCTGAATGCACTTGGTTAGGCACAAGGAAACAGTATCAGGGATGGAAGGGGTAATGTGCAATCCCAAATATTTGATATGGGAAGAACTCCATGTGAAATTGGAGGCACTGAAGTCATTCTTAAAGGTGAACTTTGTCAATGGCAAAATCTCACACTTATCGTGGTTTAATTTATAACCAGATATGGAGGAGTAATGCTGTACTTCTGCTAAAAAAGCGGGAATAGAAACAGTGGGGTTCGAGATGAAAAGTAAAATGTCATCTGCATACGCAGCAAGCTTAATGGAAAGATCCTTAGTCTGAAATCCGTGAATATTAGGATTTTGGCGAAGTTTGGACAAAAAGGGTTCTAGGGCCAAATTAAATAAAAAAGGTGAAAGAGGGCATCCTTGGCGGACACCTCTGCCAAGATTAAAATAGGGAGATGTTTGGCCATTGGCAAAAACTGCAGCTCGTGGACGGGAGTATAATAAGGAAACTAAAGAGACAAATTTAGGGCCAAACCCGAACCAATTAAGAGTATGGAAGAGGTAAGGCCATTCTACCCTATCAAACGCTTTCTCAGCGTCTAAGGCAATTGCTGCGAGGGGGTATTGGAGACGTGAGGATTTTGTTAAAATATTGAATAAGAGTCTTGTGTTATCAGTAATATAACGCCCCTTAACAAAGCCCGATTGTTCATCTCCCAAAAGGTCAGGAAGCAAGTGATCTAATCTAATCGCCAGTGATTTAGCAAAAATTTTGTAGTCTATATTGACTAGGGAAATATGTCTGTAATTTTTACAATACTGGGCATCTCTTCCGGGCTTAGGAATTAAACAAATATGTGCGTCCGAGAAAGTACCGGAGGATGAGCCAAATTCAGCAAAGGAGTGGAGGAGGGAGTGGAGTTTTGGAATAAGTAATTTTGAAAAGTGAATGTAAAACTCAACAGTAAAACCATCTGGGCCGGGGGCCTTATTGAGTTTTAAACGTTGAAGGGCATCAAGCAATTCTTTTTGGGAAACATCGGATTCTAAAGAAGAGAGGTCAAGAGGGAAAGAGGGGGGGGTTTGAATGGTAGCGAAAAAGTGATCAAGAGATTGAGGAGAGGAGGAAATGTCTGAAGTGTATAAGGTCTCATAGAAATGGGAGAAAGTAGTAAGAATGTCAGCATCCTTGTGTTGCAGATGTGCATCATCATCATAAATCGACTCAATGTTTACTTTGTTATGCTTGACCTTCAAGTAATTAGCAAGAATCTTTCCAGCTTTGTTCCTACCACCATAAAATTTAGCACTGGATTTAAGCAAATATAAAGAAGCATCTTCAGTAGACTTTTCATTAAATTTGATTTTGGCAGCGATCAAAGATGACAAACTATCTGAGGAGTGTGAGGTAAAGTAGGCGTGTTCCAATCTTTTAATGTCACGGAGTAGGTTCCTGGTAAAATGGCGAGCAGCTTTGCGCTTGTTAGCAACAAAGCTGATAATGAAATCGCGTGCAGCAGCTTTAAAGGTGTCCCAGAGGGTATGTCGGGAGATGGGTGGGATATCATTGAAAAGAAAAAATTCATCAAAAAAGTTAGAAAAGGAAGTGGAAAACTTGGGGTCCAGAAGGAGGGCATTGTTAAAACGCCACCTTTTAGGACCATCAATTTTGGGTAAAACCTCTAGACTGATCACCACAAGGGGCATGGTCGGAAAGCAAAATCGGACCAATTTCTGCCGCCTGGAGCGTTTGAGAGAGTGCATGGGAAACAAAAATATAATCAAGACGTGATTGGGAGCCATGATGGGGTGAATAAAAAGTAAACTCTTGTAAAGTCGGGTTACATAAACGCCATGAGTCAACGAGTTTATGTTGCAAAATGGCTTGAGTAAATAGTTTGCGTGGTTTTGTGGGAATATAAGAGGCATCAGACTTCCTGTCCAGAAAGGGATCAAGAGGGTGATTACAATCTCCTGCAAGAATAAAATTATCATCCATGAATTGGGTAATACGAGGAGAAAATTCAGCCCAAAAAAGGGGTTCACCGTTTGTGGGACCATAGACATTAAGGAGGGAGATTGGAACACCTCTAAGTGATAATTTGACATGATTCCATCTGCCATTGGTATCTGAGGCTTGAGAAATGAGTGTGAGAGGGAGTGACTTGCGACATAAAATAGCAACACCATTACGTTTACCATCACCTTGCGAGTAGAAGACATCACCTACCCAACCTCTCTTAAGTTTCTCAGATTCCGTGTCTGTGAGGTGAGTTTCTTGAAGAAATGCAATGTCAATATTTAATTTGGCTAGGTGAGATAAAATGCGCTGTCTTTTAACCGGGGAGTTAATACCCTTAACATTCCAGGAAACGATATTTAAAGTCATAATTTACACAATAAAGCAATAACTTGGTGCATGAAGAAGTCCAAAATATAAAACATAAAAAAGAAGAAAACAGAGAAATAGAAGGGAATAATCCAAAATGTAAGGAGAAGAAGAAGAACGAATTGAACAAGAAAGAAGCAATATGCAAGAAAAAGAAATACAGAAGTAAGGAAGAAACCCAAGATTAAAGAGTAGGAAGTAAAGAAAGGAAAAGCAATGTAGATAAATGGATGGAAGAGTGGAAAGTATAAATGCTCGAATCTGAGGAGAGAAGAAATACAACCTGAAAAAAGAAAATCATCATCTTTATGTATGAATGAAAAATGAGTAGTCGAGGGAAGGTAAGGGGACAAGGCCAAAAAACAAAGGAGGTACAAAAAACAAGGGAAGAACATACCTACAGAAGAGAAATACGAGAAGGAGTTGAGGGGAGGAAGGGGCCAGGTAGGCAAGGCAACACAACTGAGGTCGGCCGGGCAGGTAACCGGGAAACCATCATCAGACAACGAAGGGTTCCTGTGGAAACACATGTGGGGGAAAAGAATAAAGTGTTACATAGGACCGCAACTATACAAGGACCATGAAACACATCTTGTGGGAGAACATCACGAGAATAAAACATTCAAAACAGGCAGGAAAAATTCAAAGAAGGAGTAACCACCATAACAGAACATAGGACTAGCATCGAGGCTGGCTAACGGAAAGAATTATCAGCCAGAGGCATGAAGCAGACATCAACAGTGCAATGTGAAACAGTAGAACATTCAAACAAGCGGGAAACAGGAGCATCAAAAAAGTATTAAAAGTCAGCCAGGGGAAGATGACGAAGGACCAGAGGCATCCATGGCAGAGGTGTGGTGCGCGTTGATGAAGCTTTGCAATCTCATTGGATCTTCATAGGAGGTGGTTTTGTTGTTATAAGTGACTTTGAACAAACAAGGATGATATAAGCCATATCGAGCACCCATAGAACGAAGAACCTCTCTCATGCTTAGAAAGGCTTTTCTGCGGTTGGCAGTCGCTTTAGCATAGTCCTGAGCGAAGAACAACGGAGAATCTAACCAAGTCAATTTAGGAAGAGCCTTGGCAGCTGCTAGAACTTTCAAGAGATCAGTGTACTCCAAGAAATAAAGAATTACACCTCTTGGCCTTTGTGACATGGAGAGTGACGTAGGTAAGCGGCCTAGACGGTGGGCGCGTTGGATGTTGAGGGATGTATCCTCTGGCAAGTGGAGCAATTTAGGGAGGAAGGATTTAAAGAAAGCAGGCGGGTCAGACCCTTCAAGACCTTCCGCCAGGCCATAAATGCGAAGATTATTGCGCCTGCCTCTATTTTCTAACTCCTCCACCTGCTTCTGAAGAGCGCCCACCTGCGAAGACAGATGTGTGACTGTGGTTTGAGATTCTTGAAAAGATGCGACGGATTGTTCCACCGAAGAAACTCTTGTTTCAATTTGGGACCAGTTGTCTGTTAGAACCTGAAGTTTGGCATTGGTCTCCTCCATGAAAGGGCGCAGTGACCCAATTTCCTCGAGAAAAGGACGGAATGATCGGATTTCCTCCAGTAAGAGCTCCATAGAAACTGGAGATGAGGACTTGGGCGGCGAAGGTGGATGTTTCTTTAGCCGTTTAACAGTTGTTTTCCCTGAGGATGGCTGAGAGGGCGAATCCATGGCTGTCTCGGACCCTGAAGATGCAAGGGAATACTCTAATTGGGAGAAAGCTGAAAACACTTTAGAGTTCTTTACAAAAGCCACCCTTGTAGTCGGTTTGGAGGGGAAGCGGGACATATGTTTTTGTCGTCCCATACAGGGAAGCTGAGGAACGCACAAGAAACGCAATGTAACTGTAGAAATGAAAAGAGACGCTGTATAACAAGTAGAGCTGCTTGTAAGTCAGTTCATTTATGATGCGTCAAGCACAAGTAATATGAAGGAGGAGTTGAAGCTGGAAAATCCATTAAGAACGTTGAGAGGATAATTCAGCCAAGTCAATGATGCCAATACAGAGAATGCATATTTGTAAGGTATAGTTGCATAGTCAATGATGTTATAGAAGAAGTGCAACCAGCTGAAGCAGGGGGAACATCCAAAAAACGAAGCCTGCAATAAATTGTGACAAAATCGCCAGTGAATTGAGAATAGCCAGGAAGGAAGCCTTTACAGCGTTGAAATATGTCGCATGGGAAATGCTCTACAGGTTGGGGCAGCAAGTAATCTACCGCCTCCACTCTTCAATAAAAACGATGTTACAGAGTAATGAGAACCTTCCAGAAGGTGGTTAAGAAGTATTACATTTTGCCAAAAAAGCTCATAAGGCGCAAGGAAAGCGGAGCCAGCACATCAATATATAGCCAGAAGTACTCTGAAGCGCTCAAAATGGCGGTCGCGCTGTGAGAAGGATAAACAGTCATATGTGCGCATCGCCACTGAAAGAGTAAAGTAGGTTGCGACTTCGTGAGGTTCACATAAATGAATCCAGGATTGTAGCGGATTACAGGCGAAGAAATAAAATAAAAACGCACTCGCCTTTAAGAGAAGGACGCTCCGTGTCGGGACCCATAAGATGGCGGCCGCGAGCACCGGAGCGCCCTCAGAAATGTAATAGCGGATAACTCCGTCTTCCGCTCAAACAAGAACGTCTCGACGGTCACAGAGCATGGCGCAGGCTGTCAGAGGAATAGGGTGGGAAGTAATTTAAATATATTAAATTAATTATTATTTTTTAGGAATTACAAATTAATTTCAATGAATTTTTGCATTTAAGTTTTGTAGCGGGTAGTGGGTTTATAGGGGAATTGGGTGGGAAGTATTCTAATTGTAATTAAATAATTATTTATTTTAATTTATTGGTATTGATAATAAATTCATTTTGAATTAATTATTAATTGGCAATTCATTATTTTAATTGTTAATTTATTTTTTTAATTGGTAATTAATGTTTGTAATTGGTAATTAATTTTTGTAATTGATAATTTATTTTTTTAATTGGTGATTAATGTATGTAATTGGTAAATACATTTTCTAATTGGTAAATAATGATTGTAATTGGTAATTGATATTTTTAATTGGTAATTCATTTTTTTAATTCATCATTAATGTTTGTAATTGGTAATTAATGTTTGTAATTGGTAATTCATTTTTTAATTGGTAAGTAATTTATTTTAATTTGGAAACTATTTTTTAATAATTGGTAATTCATGATTTATAAAAAGTATTTTTTTGTATAAAAAATAATTTTATTGTTTAAAGTTTTTTAATTGCTAATTACATTTTAATAATAAATATGTGTTTTGTTTTGAAAAATATTTCATTGTTCAATATTTATTATTTGGTAACTAATATTGATTAATTAATTTGAATTGCTATTTATTGTTAATTTATTGGTAATAAAATATTCAATTGTAATTATGTTTTTAATAATTATTAATGGGTATTTGTAAATGATGTTGGTTTCAAATTTAAATTATTAATTATTTTAAATACAAACATTATTTAGAAGTATGTTATATTTAATTTCTATGCTATCCAACACTTTCCCTACTGTTGCACTCTCTGGAGTGGGAATAGTAATTTTTACCCCTACGCTATTCAAAGTTTTCCCTTCTGTTTTACTCTCTGTAGTTGGAACAGTAATTTTTACCCACCCTCTATCCAATGCTTTCCCTACTGTTACACTCACTGGAGTGGGAATAGTAATTTTTATCCCTACACTATCCAACGCTTTCCCTACTGTTGCACTCACTGGAGTGGGAATAGTAATTTTTACCCCTGCGCTATCCAACTCTTTCTCTACTGTTGCACTCACTGGAGTGGGAATAGTAATTTTTACCCACCCTCTATCAAACGCTTTCCCTACTGTTACAATCTTTGGAAAGGGAATAGTTACTTTTACCCCTACGCTATCCAACGCTTTCCCTACTGTTTCACACTCTGGAGTTGTAATAGTAATTTTTACCCACCCGCTATCCAACGCTTTCCCTACTGTTGCGCTCTCTGGAGTGGGAATAGTAATTTTTACCCTTGCGCTATCCAACGCTTTCCCTACTGTTGCACTCTCTGGAGGGGGAATAGTAATTTTTACCTTCCCGCTATCCAACGCTTTCCCTACTGTTGCACTCTTTGGAGTGGGAACAGTAATTTTTACCCCTACGCTATCCAACGTTTTCCCTACTGTTGCACTCTCTGGAGTGGGAATAGTAATTTTTACGGCTACGCTATCCAATGCTTTCCCTACTGTTTCACACTCTGGAGTTGGAATAGTAATTTTTACCCACCCGCTATCCAACGCTTTCCCTACTGTTGCATTTTTTGGAGTAGGAATAGTAATTTTACTTTCTACGCTATCCAATATTTTAATTACTGTAGTTTTTTTTGGACTTTAAATAGTAGTTTTATTTATTTTTTATTTAATATTTTTTGTATTATTTTAGATAATGTAGTATTTAATTAATTTAGAATATTTTGTAGGTATATTTAATTTTTTTAATTTATGAAATAAATATATACTTTTATTTTTGTTATTATTTTATGTGTGTAGATGTATTTGTAATTTATAGTATTTATAAATAATTAATAAGTAATTAAAATAATTATTAAAAGTTATTATTAAGTAAGTATATATTATACATTGTATGTATATTTTTAATTAATGTTTTATTATTATATATGTATCATTTATTAATTTTAAACATTACAAAATATGTTTAACTATGTTTATTTTATTTATTATTATTATTTACTTTATTTTAAACATTTATTTTTAACTGAAAAAAAACGATATTTTTAACTACGATATTTTTATCATCGATATTTTAGTTTCGATATTTTTATACTTACCTTGTTGTAGATAGGATGTCGATATACTTACCTTCGATATTCCAGCATCGATGTTTCTGTAGGTCGATATTCGTAGAGTCAATATTCTGTGAGTGATTCTTCAAGCACACCTCGACCTGCAAGGATTTATTAAGCAGGCGATAAACATGCCACATTTTGAGAGAATCTAATTAAGGGAGGGGTTTATAATTTGAAGCACTGGAGTGCATCAAAGAAACTTTTGATGGTGAAAATAGGTGCCTTAAAGGAATGAATGAATTAATCAATCAATCAATCAATCAGTACATTTATATAGCGCACTACTCACCCGTAGGGTCTCAAGGCGCTAGGAGGGGGGGTGCCGTTACTGCTCGAACAGCCAGGTCTTGAGCTTCTTCCTGAAGGTGAGGTGGTCCTGGGTCAGGCGAAGGTCGGTCGGGAGGGAGTTCCAGGTCTTGGCGGCTAGGTAGGAGAAGGACCTTCCTCCTGTTGTCGCTCTTCGGATGCGTGGGACCTCGGCGAGGGCGTGGCTGGTTGATCTGAGGTGGCGTTTGGGAGCGTAGAAGTTGATTCGGTTGTTGAGGTAGCTCGGGCCTTGGTCGTGCAGGGCTTTGTGTGCGGGGGTGAGGAGACGGAAGGTGATTCTTTTCCTGACGGGGAGCCAGTGCAGGTCTCTCAGATGTTCGGAGATGTGGCTGTTTCGTGGGAGGTCGAGGATGAGTCTGGCTGAGGCGTTCTGTATCCGCTGGAGTCTCTTCTGGAGCTTGGTGGTGGTTCCGGCGTAGAGGGCGTTGCCGTAGTCCAGTCGGCTGGTGACGAGGGCCTGGGTGACGGTCTTCCTGGTCTCGGTGGGGATCCACCAGAAGATCTTCCGTAGCATGCGTAGGATGTTGAAGCATGACGAGGAGATGGCGTTGGCTTGTCTGGTCATGGAGAGGGAGGAGTCCAGGATGAAGCCCAGGTTGCGTGCGTGGTCCGTCGGTTTGGGTGCAGTGCCCAGGGCGGGGGGCCACCAGGAGTCGTCCCAGGCGGAGGGCGAGGAGCCCAGGATGAGGACCTCCGTCTTGTCTGAGTTCAGTTTCAGGCGGCTGGTAGTCATCCACTCGGCTACATCTCTCATCCCTTCGTGCAGGTTGGTTCTGGCGGCGGCGGGGTCGTTGGTCAGGGAGAGGATCAGCTGGGTGTCGTCGGCGTAGGAGATTATGTTGAGGTTGTGTTTGCGTGCGATGGCCGCGAGGGGACTCATGTAGACGTTGAAGAGGGTGGGGCTCAGCGAGGATCCTTGGGGGACGCCGCAGATGACTTTGGTGGCCATAATGAATGAAGAAACAAAATTGGATAGTGCAACAGCTGCTCCAACCTGGGAGTCCTGATGCTGGGGTGAAATAAGGAAGCAAGAACCAATCAGAGCAGTAGGGTCTCTAAAAGGGAGTGGGAAGCCTAAAATTTGAATCTTAATGAGAGCTTTGAAAGCGGACTCTGATGAGACACAAACAAGATTTTCTGGAAGTCAATTCCACAGACTCCACAGAGCTAGAAATGAGAAGGCTCTACAACCAGCTCTCGCTTTATGCACCATAGGAATTAACAAAAGATTTTGGCTCATCAAGAGAAGGGCCCTAAGGGGTTGATACTTTTTTGTTTTCTCTGGGATGTAGACTGGATTAAATCCCTTTAAGTGATGATGAGGGTTTTGCATTTTATTCTTTACCAAATCGGTAGCCAGTGTTGTTGTGTGGCGTTTTAGGCTCCGATTGCATTTTCCCGATTCATGCCCTTATATAGGTACAATTCACATTGCCCTTATATAGGTATAGAAATCAAGCCCTTATTTAGGCATAGCCCATGCTAACCAAGTAGAGGCATGGCTACTTCCATCCATTCACCAAACGTCACAACGATTTCTTGGAACACCGGCTGAGCAGTTAGGGAACTTCCCCTTGCTTGAATAATGATTCCTCCAAGAACTCAGTTACTTTACAATGAATAACTATTACCAAGGGGTTCATTTATAACGTTCATATGCCCGACTTTACTTCAAACTATGTCATTCCTAAACACCTACAAGGTATAAATATACCTTCACTTGCTATAGCAAGATACGGTGGTTCGGAGCAGTTCGAAGACCTACTTGCCCAACGCAGCACACTACAGCAAGTGCTGGAGGAAGCCGACTCTCCAGCTGACACACTGATCAAGAAGCTGCCTTTCTCCTGCCGAGAACCCAGCTCCAGTGTTTCCAGCTCCCCTTGAGGGGTGTTAAGAAATCGAGTCCCGAGACAGAGATACCAGACCTCCTTCATTCTAATAAGGTATGGAGCTGAATAGAACCTAGAGAAACCTTTAGTAGATTCTTGACAAAACTAAACCTATGCTAAACAACACTTACTTCTTCCCTCGTACTAGACTTAGGTTAGGTACATTGGGGTAGGCTTATTTTGGAAGCACCAGTTGAGTATTTTAGTCTATGTTATTTATGTATGTATTTTTATATGGCTTAGAAACCATACAATGCCCTTACAGTATTATTTCATATTACTGTTTATGCTGTACGCATTATACTTTGCATTCTGCATAACGATTGTAGCAGATCACCTCTCTTGCATGAGGAAGAAGACTGTTCAATAAACCCTTTTCATTGAAAACGCCCGTCTCTCTATTTCTCTGCAACTCTGTTGAAACGAAGCATGCACGTTTGACTGAGTGAAATACTTATCTATTGTTTACACGACTCTGAGAGATATATTCATATTCTTGGGAAACAAAGTTGTCATGTTTATGCGGTTGTCAGAAACGAATCCCTTCTTGTGAATTCGAGAAAGTTTCTAGTGACCTCTGAGTTAGCTGGCACACACACAATTAAGTTTAATATATTCAATAGAGACCTAGTTGACCTTAGTCCTACGTCTAATCTATAGGATATATTATTCCAATGCGCAGAGCCTATTGGGAACATAGGAACTGCACTACTTGACGCCCAACGTTTGGTAAGGCACTAATTTAACGTTAGATACTAAAGAAACTCAGTCGTGCCTTTCTCAGAGACCCCTTTTTCCCCTAAAATACTCCAATAGACGTCTGGAGTGGGTAAAAGGATAATATCTGCCATAGCTGAGTAGGACGAAAAATCCTATGTATTAGTTTTTGTTTTTTTCAACGTTGAAGGATACAGTGTTCCAAAATATTGTGCACCTTATCTTTGCTTCCTTGAATCTTGCTTTGCAAACTTTCAGTCAACAAAATGAGTGACAACGAGAACGGTGGAGCTACAGGCGAAAATGCCATACCAGCTTTTAATATAACGGGTCTCCAAGAGACCGACGAGAATGCTATAATCATTCCTCTACATTTAAGAAAAGCCATCACTATAAAATTTATAAGAAATAGCCTAACACCGAGAGGTGGTAGGGTAGTTTTTGTGATAGAGGCACATGAATATATCAGACAGAGGTATTCTATTCATGGATAATCTTCCCTGAAGCAGATCCAAGAACAAAAGTGTTTCACTTCTACAAAGAAGATGAACCACAAGAGGAATACATTCCTTTCGAGGACATTGAAATTCCACTAAATTACCAGGAGCATGCACTCTGGTTTGAAGGAGCCCTAAAACATATAAATCACATTACCAGGCTCGGTCCACTAGGTAGACCAGGAGGAACATGGCCGGTATTAGCCAGTTATACACCACATCCTGCCATTGTAGAAATGTCAGATGCGGAACTATTAGTTCAACTGAAAGAACTACTCAAAATCTATAGACACTTGGTTCAATATGTCATGCGTCTTACAGTCCAACCAGCAATCATGATTCCACAACATCCCCCTTACCAGGGGAACACAAATAAAATTACACCACAAACTTTACACTCAGTCGTTGGTAAATTACCCACAATATTACCCACAAAACAGGAACAAATTCCAATCTGGATAGCTCAAAAAATTACACAAATCGAAGCAGTATCTCCTTATACTACCCCTCATGAGAACCGCAGAATTCTAACAATCTGTTTACCAATGGTGATCACACTGCACCTGGAGGACTGTGACACTTGGGGTACAGTCTTTGCTGCAATCCACACTAAAACACATGGTGTTCCGTCTATGGTGGTAATACCAGACGTCCTGAAACAGATTCAAAATAAATACAGAGCAGAGCCTGCTTTAAATTTAGGTATGAAATTACGGAAAGATTTCAAACAGGTCTCAACAATAATATTATCTAATATTAAAGGTGAAGCAGCATCCATTAGGATCTGCCAAAAGTTAAGAGAATTTGATGTAACTAAGCAGCCACATGAACTGGCCAGAATAATTGAAAAATACTATGAAGAATTAGGCAGAGACAGCTTGGGTGGGAAACCAGTTAAACCCCAACTGTCAGAAAGTCCTGAAAAGGTCTCTATTAAAACACTCCTACTCCTCCTAAAAAGAAGTGGGAGAACACTAAACAAACTTCTAAAGAAAAGCGTTCTCAATCCCAAGGTAGGTCTCCTCAAAAAGAGCCCTCAGAAAGGAGGTATAACCTCAGGAATAGGGATAATTTGAGAAAACCTGATGGATATCAAGATACTGATACACGTTCCTCTCGTATCTTTCAGACTTCCTCACAGAAATCCGAAAGAAGAAGATGGTCAGAACACAAGGAAGAACGAGTGAACACGTTCAGAAAAATAAGAAAACTCAATTCACCAAAAAGAAGGTAGCAGGTCTAAAAATCAGACATGCCAAAGATCTTGAGGACACAACTCAAGAACGGGGAATGGGCTCAAACGATGTTGGACAGTGCAGCAGAAGTCACCATAGCTCGCAAGAACTTGAAGGATCATCTGGAGACAGTGGACTTGAATGAGTTCATCCAAGTTGAAAATGCAGATACCAGGGTTAGTGTCCCACATAAGGTATATGAATTAACACTCCGGATGGAGGTTGACATAACAAGAAAAATAAGAGCGCTCTTTTGTGAGCGAATTTCTGAGGGTTCTGACATTCTTCTAGCTGAACAAGACTGGCCACCTGAATTTGTAAGGGGGACCCACATGGCGAAGAAATCATTATGCCAGCTTTCTCCAACCACATTCCAATTCATTTAAAATATACTTATGCCAGGAAATGGGCAGTAGTCCTGGCTCCTGTATTATATAAAAATCATGAAGGATGGGATGAGGAATCTCCTCACCATAAAATCCATTTAAAAAATCAACCAACTGCACAAAGGCAGTATCCAGTTCATCAAGAAGTTAAAAAACAGGTCAGGGAGATATCAGATCAACTTGAATACCAAGGATTGTTGAAACATGCACCTTGTCAATGAACAATCCTTTGTTTCCTGTCTCCAAACCAGACAATACATATGGTCTAGTATTGGATTACAGACATTTAAACTCTTGTTGCAAAACTTTTGCCGTACAAAATGCAACACACAGTGCAGCATTAATGAATAACATTGTACGTAAAAAATATAAAACCACATTAGATCTTTCTAACGGTTTCTTCTGTCAAAACATTGCACATGAAAGTAGGTATTTGACCACTTTCTGAATTATGGGCACACAGCGTCATTTATGTCGTCTCCCACAGGGATTCAAGAACTGTCCAGGGTTATTTTCAGCGAGGGTAACAGAGTTACTACAAACGTATGATGAAGAAGCATTATCATATGTCGATGACATCTGACAGACGATGATTTGGACAGGCACTTGAGCAGGGTGAACACCATTATACTTTGATTCGCATCTGAAAGAGTACAATTCAATTTCTAAAAAATGAGAATTGCACATTTAAACCTCCTTTTTCTGGGATATGAATTATCAAGTGAAGGCAAAAGCCTGGTAGCAAACTTTCTAAAGAAATGTGCGCTGCTGCAACCTCCAAAAAAGCTGTGGATTCTAGGTTTCCTGAATTTCGGAAGAACTTACATTCTAAATCAGGCGGAAAGGGTTAAACTCTCTACGAATTATACAAACCTGATTTCAAATCAGTTAATTAGACTAAAAAACACACAGAAATTGTGCGTTCATTGCAAACAGACAAGTTAGCAACAAAACATTTACAAACACGCGTAAACTTAAGCAACTTAGTGATCGGAATCATTCCAGGACTATGTGGATTCACATACTTAACCTTTAATGAAGGAGAAAAATTACCAATAGCTTACAAATCACACTTGCACACACAACCAGAAATGAAATTCACTTCAACAGAAAAAATTCTGACTGCGGTTCAAACTGCAGTACCAAAAGAGAGACCCCCTCGCACAGGGGAAACGCGTTATGGTGGTAACTACTGTACCTGCCTTAGAGGCAGTAACAAAAGCAAGCATTCCGAATGCTGAAGCTTTACATCCGAGATGGATACAATGGGTTAATTCTCTTGCTGCAACAGACGTTGAACATGTTTTTGACCCTTATTTGAAAACACAAGCATTTCTACAATATGAACAAGAATGTCCTCTGCCTACTGAAATTCTGCCTCTAGAAAAGTATGAATGTATAATTTATACTGACGGATCAGCCCAACCCGCTACGGGGGTAAACAAGCTTATAGTGCTGCGCGCGCGATCATTAAAGGTTGCTGGCGCCATGGTAAATTCCGACCAATGGTCACTAAAAGGCAATCTCTAGGAGATTGTATAGCTCAGCGAGCTGAACTACAAGCATTCAAGATGGCACTTGAAAATACAGATCACGAATTCCCCACACTCATAGTTTGCAATTCGTATTATTGTGTTCAATCTTACAATGAATACTTGCAAAACTGAATTTAAAATGGTGACAAAGATGCAAAAGGTGGCACAATCAAGCATAAGTTGCTTTGGGAACAAGTAGTTCAGTTACGACAAAAAATATGAAAGACTCACGTGATACATACACTGAGTCATCAACGTATTGGCGTTCACGTTGAAGGGAATTCATTGGCTGATGAAGCCGCAAAGGCAGCTGTGCAAACGGCTTCCGTAGCTGCAATCACTCGTTCAAAAACGGAAATAGATGGTGAAATAATGCTAGCTGTCAATGCTACAAGCAAAGCGGTACAAAAGGGGGTGGTGATGGACGGAGCATCTGAACCAATCAAACACTCACACCGAGTCAACAGATCTGGGTTTAATCCATCACCGTTCTTTAGCCCACTCCGCCACCCCAGTTCAGACATGGCCATATGCAAATCAGTCTGAACCTGTGCCTCATGGGAACAGTCTAGCCCGAACTGCCAAGCCATGCCTTCATTGGACTGGAAACAAGCTTCCTAGAACCGGTGTCTGGGATTCCAGCCGTCTTCAGCCAGGCTTGCTTGAATCCAGTGGCAAAATGAGCAAGGGACTCACGTCTGAGCATACCCTGCCAACTTATGGTGACCAAAGCGGTACAAAAAGGGGTGGTGATGGATGGAGCATCTGAACCAATCAAACACTCACACCCAGTCAACAGATCTGGGTTTAATCTATCACCGTTCTTTAGCCCACTCTGCCATCCCAGTTCAGACATGGCCATATGCAAATCAGTCTGACCCTGTGCCTCATGGGAACAGTCCGGCCCGAACTGTCAAGCCATGCCTTCCCTGGACCGGAAACAAGCTTCCTAGGACCGGTTTCTGGCATTCCAGCCGTCTTCAGCCAGGCTTGCTTTAATCCAGTGGCAAAGTGAGCAAGGGACTCACGTCTGAGCATACCCTGCCAACTTATGGCGAACAAAGCCGTACAAAAGGGGGTGGTGATGGACGGAGCATCTGAACCGATCAAACACTCACACCCAGTCAACAGATCTGGGTTTAATCCATCACCGTTCTTTAGCCCACTCTGCCACCCCAGTTCAGACATGGCCAAATGCAAATCAGTCTGACCCTGTGCCTCGTGCGAACAGTCCAGCCCGAACTGCCAAGCCATGCCTTCCCTGGACCGGAAACAAGCTTCCTAGGACCAGTTTCTGGCATTCCAGCCATCTTCAGCCAGGCTTGCTTGAATCCAGTGGCAAAGTGAGCAAGGGACTCGCGTCTGAGCATACCCTGCCAACTTATGGCGAACAAAGCGGTACAAAAGGGGGTGGTGATGGACGGAGCATCTGAACCAATCAAACACTCACACCCAGTCAACTGATCTGGGTTTAATCCATCACCGTTCTTTAGCCCACTGGAAAGCCACGCATCATACCGCCCTATATCCTTGCTAAATACAGAGGCCAAGATCCTAGCTAAGGCATTGGCCAAAAGGCTTAAACCGTACATTACGGACCTAGTCCATCCAGACCAGGCGGGCTTTATGCCACAGCGGGCCACCCGCCATAACATTCGACGGGCTCAGGTCTCGATATCAGCATGGGGACGCCTGGGGGAGCAGGCGGCGCTGTTTCTTGCGGACATGGACAGGGCGTTTGACTCCCTGAGCTGGACATATCTGTTTGCCCTACTGGGGCACCTTAACCTCGGCCCGCGCTTCCTGGCAAATGTGCGGCTCCTATACACGGACCTCACGGCCTCGGTATGGGTGGAGGAGAGTGTCCCATTCTTTCCCGATCTGGCGTGGGACGCGGCAGGGCTGCCCCCTCTCCCCATACCTATTCGCGCTCGCCATGGAGCCCCTCGCGGCTTGGGTGCGAATCGACGCTCAGCTTAAGGGATTTCGGTGGTTGGCAGGCCTAACTGATAAAATCGCCCTATACGCCGACGATGTGTTGTTTTTCCTTACTGACCTGTATCCCTCTGGGCCACGACTCCTGCGTATACTGCAAATCTTCGGCGAGACAACTGGTCTCTATATGAATCCGGGAAAATCCACGCTTTGGGTATTGGGAGGTCCGCAGGTTGTTGGGGACTGGGCACTGGGGCTCCAGTTGGCCACTGAGGGGGTGAAATACCTAGGAGTCTTTTTGTCTGAGGACGCGGCCATTGCCCGAGAGCGTAACCTTACCCCAGTTTGGGATCGCACTCGAGAAGACTTGAAATTGTGGTCGAAGATGCCGCTGTCTATACTCGGTAGGTCTGCCATCTTTAAGATGGTAGCGCTCCCGCACCTGGTTTACCAACTGCAAAATCACCCACTGATGATCTCGCCCTGTTGGTTTCGGCGTCTTAACTCGACATTGAGCGGGTTCTTGTGGGAGGGGGCGCAGCGCGGGTGGCCCTGCGGACGTGCTTTCTCTCGACATACACTGGGGGCCTGGCCACGTCAGACGTGCTATCATACTATTAGGCGTCCCACCTCTTAGTACTAAATGAATGGTGGTATGGTGACAGGAGCGATCCGGCGTACGCGGTTGAGAGGGCCATCATGGGAACTGCGTCCGTTCACACACTCTTGTACTCGGCACCGCTCAGGAAGTCCCTTCCCTCTATCATGCAGGTGGGCTTTCAGGTGTGGAGGCAGGTCCTGCATAGGATGGGCTGGTGGAATGTTCTTACCCAAGAAACCCCGCTGTGGAGAAATGGCAGGCTACCCCAGATGGACAAATTGAAGGGTTTCCGGGGTTGGGATGCAATTGGCATCTCCACCCTGGGGGACGTTATGTCAGGGTGCGTTCTCAAGTCGTTTGAAAACTTGCGGGTTGAGTTTGGGATGCCTCAAACTCAGTTTTTTCAGTATCTCCAGTTCCGACATGCCTTGACACCATACCTGGCAGGGTTGGAGCGACTCCCTGAGTTCAGTCCACTGGAAGCTAAAATCTTTATGGGGGAACTGCCCGATAAAAAGCTGTCACGTATCTACCAAACCCTGGTGCGGCATTGCTCCTCAGACCTGCAATGCTATAGAACTACATGGGAACAGGATGTTGGGGACCTAGATGAGGAGGACTGGGTGGAGGCACTGGAAGGCCCCAGGGGGGCGGCAATATCTACGCGTTTGCGGCTTATTCAATTCAGGTACCTGCATCGCACATATTACACCCGACAGCGCTTGTGGAGGGAGGGCTTGGTGGCGTCTCCCGACTGTCTTCGGTGCAGGGCGGAGGTGGGAACACTGCTACATACGGTCTGGGACTGTAGGGTACTACGGAGATTCTGGGATGGAGTGTTCCAATGTCTAGAGGAGGTCCTGGCCTGGGTTCTTCAGAGGGATGCCAGACTGGCCCTGCTACATGTATTGGCTGGGGTCGGGGGCAATGGGTATAAACGTCACCTACTCTTATTGGGGCTAACATTGGCGAAGAGGGACATTGCACAATCATGGAAGGAACGCCTTGCCCCATCGCTAGCGGCCTGGAAGACTGGGCTGGACTTCTGTATGGGCCTAGAACTACCTATATTTATAGCCAGGGGCTGCCCTCGAAAGCACTTCAAAATTTGGAAGAGGTGGGCGGAATATCGGGGTCTGGAGCTAGACCCGCCGCCTGAGGATGGAGTCCCACAGATCACCTGACAGGTTGAAAGCAATGATAATAAAGTTGATGCATTGGTGTACTTGGCATGTTTGCATATGATCCGCATGTTACAGGTAGAGCAGGCAGTGGTGCGGGGGGGTGGGTTTTGTGGGAGGGTGAGGGGGGGCGGGGGGTTTTCAATTCTCTGTTTGCTTCTGTTTGCAAATATGCTTCATTATAGAAAATGACAGGATTTGATGTTGGTACCTGGATGAGGGCAATTGACTCTGGATGGCAGAGCCGTGCATAATATTTGCTTCTTTTACAGTCAATAAAATCTGTTTAAAAAAAAAACCATTTCTTTAAATGCGTACAGCACAAATCGTCTTTTCGTGTACAACCAGTACCAATGCATTTTATGTATTTTGGGTGGGTTTTAACACATCATGTTTAGATATGTTTTAACGTGTTTAGAACTTAGTAATGTAGTACATAAGAAAGTGGATTGGGTGTTGTGTGGCGTTTTAGGCTCCGATTGCATTTTTCCGATTCATGCTCTTATATAGGTACAATTCGCATTGCCCTTATATAAACATAGAAATCAAGCCCTTATTTAGGCATAGCCCATGCTAAACAAATACAGGCATGGCTACTTCCATCCGTTCACCAAATATTACAACGATTTGTTGGAAAACCGGCTTAAACAGTTAGGGAACTTCCCCTTGCTTGAATATTGATTTCTCTAAGAACTCAGTTACTTTACAATGAACAACTATTCCCCAGGGGTTCATTTATGACGTTCACATGCCCAACTACGTCAAACTATGGCATTCCTAAACACCTTCAAGGTATAAATATACCTTCACTTGCTATAGCAAGATACGGTGGTTCGGAGCAGTTCAAAGACCTACTTGCCCAACACAGCTCGCTACAGCATGTGCCGAAGGAAGCCGACTCTCCAGTTATCGCCCTGATCAGGAAGCTGCCTTTCTCCTGCTGAGAATCCAGCTCCAGTGTTTCGGGCTCCCCTTGTGGGGTCTTGGGAAATCGAGTCCTGAGACAAAGATACCAGACCTCCTTCATTCTAATAGGGTATGGAGCTGATTAGAACCTAGAGAAACATCAAAAGCAGAAGCGCTCTTTCCTATCTAGGAACCCTCAGAACCTACCTGGACCTCGAACCATCGGTCCCCATGTTATCCACAACCATCATCGCTTGGTGCTGTTTGACTTGTGAATGAATGCTGTATGAATGTTGATGATACGCTAGAGCGGAATCTGAACCACTATTTATTCGTATTTTTATTATTGTGTTTATTTATTACGGTGTAGGTGAACCCACGAAACATATTTATGTATCAGCAAAAAAAGCCTCTAAAATAAATTCATTCCTGAAAAATAAATGTTGATACAAAATGAATAAATCTGTCTGTGTGGTGTAATTTGCCTGGGCTTAGGTGTCTCTGTATTAATACACTTGGACCTTTCCTAGGCCTTTCTGTCCAAATCCATAGGGCAGGTACCCGTTCTGCTTTTGATGTTTCTTTCCCCGTCTACCTGCCTTAGATCGATGTGGGGTCCCCCTCTGTATAGAACCTAGAGAAACCTTTGTTAGATTTTTGGCAAAACTAAACCAATGCTAAACAACACTTACTTCTTCCCTTGTATTAGACGTAGGTTAGATACATTGGGGTAGGCGTACTTTAGAAGCACCAGTTGAGTATTTTAGTCTATGTTATTTATGTATGTATTTTATATGGCTTAGAAACCATACAATGCTCTTACAGTATTAGTTCATATTACTGTTTATGCTGTACGTATTACACTTTGCATTCTGAATAACAATTGTAGCAGTTCACCTCTCTTGCATGAGAAAGAAGACTGTTCAATAAACCCTTTTAATTGAAAACCCCTGTCTCTCTATTTCTCTGCAACTCTGTTGAAACGAAGCATGCACGATTGACTGAGTGAAATACTTATCTATTGTTTACGCGACTCTGAGAGATATTCTTATTCTTGGGAAACAAAGTTGTCATGTTTATGCGGATGCCAGAAACTAATCCCTTCTTGTGAATTCGAGAAAGCTTCCAGTGACCTCTGAGTTAACTGGCACACACACAATTAAGTTTAGTATATTCGATAGAGACCTAGTTGACCTCAGTCCTACGTCTAATCTATAGGATATATTATTCCAATGCGCAGAGCCTATTGGGAATATAGCAACTGCACTATAGTGTAGCGCTTTAGGATATTGCCAAATGAATTTTCACGTAAGAATATTCAGTACAAGTTGAGCAGCCACATTCGAAACCTGTTGTAATCTATTGGTCAGTTCCTGTGGTGTCCCACGGAAAAGGACATTGACAAAGTTCAGTCTTAATATAATTAGTGCATGGACAGTGTCTTTTCGAGTGTCCTCTGGCAGGCATTTTAAAGGCTTCCTCAAAGATTTCAGTAGAGTAATACAGACACCAGCAGTTGGCTTAATCTGAAGTTCATTTGAAAGGGCTGTGCCCTTTTTAACCGCAAGAGTTTTTGCAACTTATGTGGGCGAGGGAAGTTTGCTGAGCTCAGTAGGCCATTTTTTGGTCATACCAATAGGAGAAGTGTTATTAAAACATGTATCTCAGATTTATCAGAGTTGAGGCAGAGGCCAAAATGCAACCCTGAAAGTTATCTATGATTGAATCATTCAGCTGGTTGAATGCGTACATCAGGTGTGTGTCATATGCGTTGGACACAATAGTAAAGCCCTAAGATTGTACGATACAGGTAAGGGGGCAATATAAAGTTAAATAGGGGTCCATTAGGATGGTGGGCAGACTTTGTCCGCCCGCCACCCTAACGGAGATCGGGACCGCCCGCCATAAGGGCGGGGGTCCCGTTGGGGGTATTAGGATGTGCCCGCCACAGTGGCGGGCACATCCTATATGTTTTACATTGTGGCGGGCAGTGCTCTCTGCACCGCCCGCCACAATGCAAAACATAAGTTGACGCATTTACATATGCAAAGCGGCAGGCACCGTGTGGTGCCTGCCGCATTGCATATGTAAATGTGGGGTGGTACCATAGATGTGCCCCCCGACAGTGGCGGCAACCTGGGGGCCCTGCAGGGGGCCCCCGCAGCAATCTCCGCCTGCCTTTACGTGGCGACATTGCTGCCGCGGAAAGGCCCCTACATTGTGCCATCGTAATATGGCTGGCGGTGTCCTTTGGACACCGCCACCATATTAATCTATTACCGCGGCGGTCACCTTGCGACCGCGGCGGTAAAGCGGCGGACGGTCTTTCCATCCGCCGCTGTCCCCTCCGCCATCCTAATCTGGCGGAGGGGACAACGAGAGAGTTTGTCGAGCGGATTGCCTCCGCCAGGGTGGCGGTGGCCACCGCCACCCTGGCGGAGGCAATCCGCCCGACATCCTAATGGACCCCATAGTGTTTGAGTAAGTGCTGATACCTGCGGACCACCAGATTTCAATTATTATATAATGGAGTAATGGCATTAAATCAAGCCTCACTAAACTGAGAGTGGCACTCAGCAGGGCAATAGATAAGTGATCCAGAGAGGGGAAAAGTATCAGACATTTTAAGTGAGAAAGCAAGCCCCTAAGCATGTCCCAGTTCCTCTAGATGCTGAATGGAGCCAAGAAATTTAGCACGGTAAATGATAGCCACACCACCACCTACATTTCTGACCCTGTCCAAGTGCCTTGTTTGCTGACAAGTGTTTGTGATAGCTGTTGTCAGAATATTGTCAGGATCAGTCTTAACACAAATGCAGGATTATGTGTACGGCGAGTCAGGTCTGGAAATGTTGTAAAACAGGAAGGTGAAAACTAAAAGAAGAGGAAATCAGACCGCTTCACTGAACCTGTTTACCAGTTCAATGTTTTTCTTGATTCACAGCACTTTTTTAGGGCATAAGGAGTAGAGCCAGCATTTCAGAGTCAATCCAAAATAGGGTCAAGGAATGGAAAAATATCATTAGATGTTGTGGTTCCACACTTTTAATTAGTTTGCACCCATTTATGCATCCCTAACATTTGTTGTTTTGTTCCTTTGAGAGGCCTTCATGTTTAGGAATTCCATAATCTTTCTACTTTGCTGCATTTGTTGGTGTTCATGATATCTCTGGATAACCTCTCACTCACTTTCCCTGCTTTTCCCCTGTATCCTATAGTGAGTGGTTGGTTATCGTACAGGTACATGTAACATTTTCAGAGGGTCTTCATGCCAGGAGCATGATACATATCCTGCAGAACAAGGGTGAAAGCATTACAGGTGACCAGTGGGCCCAAAGAAGTACCTCTTCTTTTATCCTCATGATTTTGTTTGACAAGTGGGTGGCTAAGTCATTTACTTTTAAATCTGCAAAAGGAGGCAGTGCAGCCTTTGTGGTGTGTTACTGTACAATCTGGAAAGATTCTCTGAGACGGTTCAAAGCATATGTAGGATTTGATCTCAGGAAGGATAGGTTTGCATAGAATAAGCTTTGTTTTTACATTTTCTGACCATCTTGAGGTTGAAGAGGAAGGTAAAAGTAGGACGTTTTCTCCATATTCATTTTCATGTTTCTAGGTTTTTTAGCATCTTGTTCATTTTACCAATTTACCAGTTTAAGATTAACCAGAACTTTTTTCTTTTCTTGGTGGAGGCAGTTAAATTGCCGACAATATTCCAAATCACTTGTTATATCACTCAAAGAGGTTGGCAGTGTCATAGTGCTCTGCTGGTAGTTTGACCAAGTGGATCAGATATTGTCGTGCTTGTGTTCGAGGACGTGGTTGGCAATCCTCACATCCAGTTGGTTGGCATGATCAAGACACATGCGCGAAGAATCGAGCATGCGTGGATGCATCATTCCCAGCATTTAACCACTCCCTTCCCTACATTGAACGTTTCGCGTTCCGTTCCGGTTCCGGGGTCAAGTTTGGTTTGTGTCCGGGTCACGGTGGTGGCGAGTAGCGGGATCCGTCGGGACTTCGGCGGTCGTCGGGTCGTCTCCTGGCAAGTACAGACCAGTGACTTAATATTGATTGTGTTAGTATCTTTCCATATAGCGAGAGGTACAGTTGTGTTGCTTTACTCTCGCGTATTTTCGCGTTGCCCTGAAAGCATTGGCAGCAATTCCCTGAGCTTCTAAGGGAGTGGCTATTAGTTGGTTTTGTAGTTTTGTTGGAGTTGTTATTTGCCACGCGGTACGTGCAATACTTTAGGTGGATTAGGAAGACGGTGATCTTCCCTTGATATTTGTTGGAACTAGTGGAGCATTGATACTAGTCCCGGCGCTTAGTTATTGTTTTCCTGGTACTAGAGGAGTGTTGATTCTAGTTCCAGTCTTTTAGGCTTTCCTCCATCCCTTACACAGGTAGGCTGAAAGTTATGTTCTCCTCATTTACCTGTGTGGCACAGATAGTAGGGTACTCACTCTAAAACATATTGCAGGATATACAGAAAACTCCCATTTCTGATCACCAGACCAGACATACCTATATACATGTTGCCAGCTCTTTCACCTGAGCTCCGTATGTAACTTTCTCATTATTCCCACATTTCTTACTACAACTCATCGAATTACTACACTAACCGTTGTTCTTTGTATCCATATAGGACTCCAGTATTCAGAGATTTGGTGGCTCCCCAGAAAGAACAGTTACTCCTCCTGTATATGAAGATACCTGTGTTTTTCCCCCACTTTCCTTGTTTTGTCTCCCTGTTTCCCCTGACGGGCATCACTATCATTGTTCAGTGGTATCATTCTGGCATGTGGTGAACCAGTTAGGGGAGTCAGTGGAAAGAACATCACCTTCTTGGTACTTCTGAGGCAACATTCGTGTCAAGCATCACAGAACGCGAAGCCTTAATTTATTTGCCGCCCAAGTACCATGGAGGTGACTTTCGGCGACCTTGCAAACATGATGGGTAATCTCCAGAGGGAGTCCCAAACATTGGCCGAGAGATTAGACAGAATGGACATAGATGGTGGGGCGGGTGCTACAGGCCCACAGACTCCTGTTATACAAGTTGTCACTCCACCTCCCCCTATACCCTTGGCTCCCCCGGAAAGATTCAATGGAGACCTAGCCAAATGCGCAGCATTCATTAGTCAGTGCCAATTACATTTTATGTGCAAAACTGCTTGTTTTCCTTCAGATTGATTCAGAAAAGGGGGTGGTGATGAACAGAGTGCCTGAATTAAGCAGACCACTCTTACCCAGTCCAAAGATCAGGGCTTGATCCATCACCGTTTTTTTAGCTCACTGCACCATCCCAGCTCAGAACTTGGCTATATGCAAATTAGTCTGTTCCTGTCCCAGTGCATGATGGGAACAGGGCAAACCAAACTACCAAGCCAATTCTTATACTGGGAAGGAAACAAGCTTCCGGGGACCGGTTTCTGCCATTTCAGGCGTCGTCGGCCCGGCTTGCTTGAATCCTGATGGTGCAATGAGCAAGGGACTCACATCTGAGTATACCCTTCCACGCTTATGGTGGACAAAATGATTCAGAAAAGGGGGTGGTGATGAACAGAGTGCCTGAATTAAGCAGACCACTCTTACCCAGTCCAAAGATCAGGGCTTGATCCATCACCGTTTTTTTAGCTCACTGCACCATCCCAGCTCAGAACTTGGCTATATGCAAATTAGTCTGTTCCTGTCCCAGTGCATGATGGGAACAGGGCAAACCAAACTACCAAGCCAATTCTTATACTGGGAAGGAAACAAGCTTCCGGGTTCATCACCACCCCCTTTTCTGAATTGTTTTCCTTCAGATCAAGCTAAGGTGGCTTTCGTCCTTTCATAATTAGGAGGTCCTGCGGCGAATTGGGCCATACCCCTAATCGAGAGAGATGATCCCCTGCTTCTTGATTATAACGCTTTCAAGAGAGAATTGCGGAAATTATTTGACAAACATACATTCACACATGCAGCTGATACAGAACTATTGACACTCAAACAAGGTTCTAAAGATCTAGCTACATATATATCCACTTTTCACCGTCTGGTGGCAGAAGCTGAATGGCCTCGGTAGAAACGCAGCGCCTTATTTTATAAGGGGCTGCGTGATGAATTAAAAGACGCTTTAGCTCATGTTGTTGACCCCCCGGATACATGTCCAGAGCTAATTGATCTAGTAGTAAAACTGGATCACCGGTTAGGAGAAAGAAGGAAGGATAAGACTAGGAGTGAATTCAATAGAATACCTTTCAAAGACAGCAAAACTGAGACTGAAGGAAGTGTAGAAACCGTAGAACCTATGCAGATTGGGAGCATTAAGGGACCCCTCAGTGAGGCAGAAAGACAACGCAGAAGGAATCTTAAACTATGTTTGTATTGTGGCAAAGCCGGGCATTTCCTGAGGGATTGCCCCGTTAAGCCTAAACAAAAGAGACAGTCGGAAAACTATAGGACCCGAAGCCAAGAGAGACTAAGGCATCGGGTCATTCAGGATCAATAGTCTCCTCCTTATCACATTCACAGAGTCACTTTTTTGTGCCTTCTTTGTTGCAAGGAAATACTCACCGATTAGAAGTCTCCATAATGATTGATTCCGGGGCTTCCGGTAACTTCATGGATGGTAACTGGGCAAAGGAGAACCACTTTTCCTACATACCAAAGAAAATCATAGAAGAGGTATATACTATCGATGGGAGTTCTTTGAAATCTGGCCCCATAACCCATACCACAGAGACATTAGAAGTTATCATAGCTGACACCCATTGGGAATATCTTAGCTTTGATATCATTCAGTCCCCGCAATTCCCTGTGGTGTTAGGACTTCCCTGGCTAAGACTCCATAACCCGACCATAGATTGGCAGACAGAACGGATATCATTCGATTCTGTATTATGCCATACACACAAGCAACCTATTGCCTCTACGCTGTCCAGTAAAAAATACTACAGTATTAGAAACTACAGCCAGTGAACCCCTGATAGATCCAGTAGG
The DNA here is from genome assembly GCF_964261635.1 of Lissotriton helveticus. Taxonomy (NCBI): domain Eukaryota; kingdom Metazoa; phylum Chordata; class Amphibia; order Caudata; family Salamandridae; genus Lissotriton; species Lissotriton helveticus. The sequence goes on from NC_136068.1 coordinate 949,271,001, forward strand.
CCATGAGGCAGTGGTACGTGAGATGAAAGATGATGTGGAAAAACCTGATGTGAGTTTACCAGAAGCCTATAACATGTATTCATCGATTTTTTATGCCAAGGAAGCCACCAGCCTACCCCCACATAGGGTATACAACTGTAGAATGGACCTACAAGCAGGGGCTCGTATTCCGACTAGCAGAGTATATGCTTTGACAGAGAAGGAAAACATTTACCTAAGAGAATATTTGGGTAAAATGCTTGATCTTGGGTTTATCAGAGTCTCTAGGTCCCCCGCTTCATCAGCTCTCTTTTTTATCCCTAAACGTGAGGGTGGTTTGCGTTGCTGCTTAGATTACCATTCCCTTAATGCCGTAACTATCAAGAACAGATATCCGTTGCCACTCATCTCCTCTCTCCTAGATCAGGTTAAGACAGCTAAGTATTTTACCAAGCTGGATCTAAGAGGGGCATACCATCTTGTGAGAGTAAGAGAAGGAGATGAGTGGAAAACGGCGTTCTGCACCAAGTTCGGATTGTTTGAATATTTGGTGATGCCCTTTGGGCTCTGTAATGCGCCTTCCGCGTTCCAGTATTTCATAAATGATGTGCTGAATAAATGTGTCATCGCATATATAGATGATCTCCTTATCTATTCAGCTACATTGGAGGAACATGAGGGTCATGTTCAAGCTGTGTTACAGAAACTAAAGGATAATTACCTGTTCTGTAAGTTGGACAAATGTTTTTTCCACAGGTCCCATGTTGCCTTTTTGGGGTATATATTGTCATCACAGGGATTGCAAATGGATCCGCACAAGGTACAGGCTGTTATTCAATGGCCGTCTCCCGCTTCAGTGAAGGAGATACAACGGTTCCTTGGCTTCGCCAATTTTTATAGTCGTTTGATAGAGCATTTTTCAGAGATTGTAACACCCATCACCAAACTCCTGAGGAAAGATACGCCTTTTGAATGGTCCTCTGAAGCTGAGCATTCTTTTGAGACCTTGAAAAAAGCATTTACTGTTGCCCCTATACTTAGACATCCTGACCAACAGAGCCCCTTTGTAGTGGAGGTTGATGCATCTCAAGTTGCAGTAGGAGGAGTGTTGTCACAAGCCCACCCAGAGACTGGAGAACTACATCCTGTAGCTTATTATTCACATAAGCTCACTCCAGCGGAAATCAATTATGCCATTGGGGAAAGAGAGTTGCTTGCAATAAAGAAGGTACTGGAGGAATGGAGGCAATATCTATTGGGTACCAGATACACAGTCACCATAATAACAGATCATCGCAACTTACAGTATCTCAAAACCACTAAAGCATTGTCCATGAGACAACTGAGATGGACTCAGTTCTTTGGTGGATATGATTTTGAAATCCATTTTAGAGCAGGAAGGTAAAACGGTAAAGCAGATGCTTTGTCCCGTTTGGGTTATGAAAGTCCCCCGATAGCGGAAGATCCTCCCTCCATTATAGACACCAACAAGATAATTGGAGGCTCCTTCACGGAAGAACAATTCCTGAAGGAAGTAGCTAACGCACAACAGAGGCCAGAAGCAACTGCCTTTCTTCAAACTCAGGACACTAAAACGAAACAGGGGTTACAACATGTACATAATGGATTATACTTACCTGAAGTCCAACAAAGACATACGGTTATGAATTGGTGCCATGCACAAGGTGTTGCAGGTCATCTAGGGTACAAGAAGACTATTGAATTGGTGAAACGCTACTGTTGGTGGCCAACCCTGAATCAGGACGTACAACAATATGTCAAAACCTGCGCTGTCTGTGCCCAAGGCAAGGCCTCTCACATCAAACCTGTAGGACTTTTATGTCCTATTCCCTCTCCACCAGGCCCTTGGCACACTGTGTCGATGGACTTCATTGTTGAATTGCCACGCACAAAAAAAGGAAACACCACGGTATTAGTAGTGGTAGATCTATTCACTAAATCAGCTCATTTTATACCTCTGTCTAGTCTCCCTACATCAGTCACGTTGGCACAGGTTTTTCTACATAATATTGTCAGACTACACAGCATTCCTTATGTTCTTATCACGGACAGGGGTACACAATTTGTTTCCAAATTCTGGAGGCAATTGTGTACTTTATTACAGATTGACGTTCGTTTGTCCTCTAGCCATCATCCTCAGAATGATGGACAAACAGAACGGGTCAATCAAAGCCTGGAACAGTTTGTGAGATGTCAGTCCCTTCAGACGAATCAAGATTGGGATGAAATGATCTGGTTAGCAGAACTATCGTATAATAACAGCCATCACTTCTCTACATTGTTTACTCCCTTTTATGGATCTCATCCCAGAGTATTACCCATTCCTCTGTCAGTTACATGTAACACTCCATCAGTCACCTCTTTGGTTCAGCATTTGCAGACAGTTCATACCTCCATACAGGACAATCTGGACAAAGCAAAGGTGGCTTATAAGAAAGGAGCAGATGCACATAGAACACCAGAACCTGCGTATCAGTCAGGAGATAGAGTGTGGCTGTCTACTAGACATATTGCTTTGCGTGGTTCCTGTAAATTTAAACCCAAGTTTATAGGTCCTTTTCAGGTTGCAAGGGTCATTAATCCTGTAGCGCTACAACTAGACCTGCCTCCATTGATGAGAATACACCCAGTGTTCCATGTATCTCTCCTCAAACCCGTTGAGCCTGGTACACGCCTCCCACCTATACCGAGTCCGGTGATGGTGGATTCAGAAGAAGAGTATGAGGTTGAAAAGATCATTGATTCTAGACGATGCAGAGGCAGATTGCAATATTTGATACATTGGAAAGGGTATGGTATTGAAGAACGTAGCTGGGAACCTGCGAGTCAGATACATGCTCCCCGATTGTTACACCTTTTCCATCGTCGCTATCCCAACAAACCCAAACCTATTGGCGGAGGAGTAGGAGGGGTGTACTGTCGTGCTTGTGTTCGAGGACGTGGTTGGAAATCCTCACATCCAGTTGGTTGGCATGATCATGACGCATGCGCGAAGAATCGAGCATGCGCGGATGCATCATTCCCAGCATTTAACCACTCCCTTCCCACATTGAACGCTTCGCGTTCCGTTCCTGTTCCTGGGTCAAGTTTGGTTTGTGTTCGGGTCACGGTGGTGACGAGTAGCGGGATCCGTCGTGACTTCGGTGGTCGTCGGGTCGTCTCCTGGCAAGTACAGACTAGTGACTTAATATTGATTGTGTTAGTATCTTTCCATATAGCGAGAGGTACAGTTGTGTTGCTTTACTCTCGCGTATTTTCGCGTTGCCCTGAAAGCATTGGCAGCAATTCCCTGAGCTTCTAAGGAGTGGCTATTAGTTGGTTTTGTAGTTTTGTTTGAGTTCTTATTTGCCACGCGGTACGTGCAATACTTTAGGTGGATTAGGAAGACGGTGATCTTCCCTTGATATTTGTTGGAACTAGTGGAGCATTGATACTAGTCCCGGCGCTTAGTTATTGTTTTCCTGGTACTAGAGGAGTGTTGATTCTAGTTCCAGTCTTTTAGGCTTTCCTCCATCCCTTACACAGGTAGGCTGAAAGTTATGTTCTCCTCATTTACCTGTGTGGCACAGATAGTAGGGTACTCACTCTAAAACATATTGCAGGATATACAGAAAACTCCCATTTCTGATCACCAGACATACCTATATACATGTTGCCAGCTCTTTCACCTGAGCTCCGTATGTAACTTTCTCATTATTCCCACATTTCTTACTACAACTCATCGAGTTACTACACTAACCATTGTTCTTTGTATCCATATAGGACTCCAGTATTCAGAGATTTGGTGGCGCCCCAGAAAGAACAGTTACTCCTCCTGTATATGAAGATACCTGTGTTTTCCCCCACTTTACTTGTTTTGTCTCCCTGTTTCCCCTGACGGGCATCACTATCATTGTTCAGTGATATCATTCTGGCATGTGGTGAACCAGTTAGGGGAGTCAGTGGAAAGAACATCACCTTCTTGGTACTTCTGAGGCAACATTCGTGTCAAGCATCACAGATATTTGATGGCCTTCTTGGTGATGTGTTTAAGATCTCTAGAACTCACTAATCTTGTTTCTTATTGGGTATGTAGAGGGGTAGCTGGGGAAGGGATTTGAAAAGGGATGTGTTACCTATGAATTACAATAAATCATATTATATACTAGGTGTTTTTCAATGAGGCTTATTAGGTTGTGCTATCATTCAACCAGAGGTCACCATACTAGTTTAAATTTTGTCAGGTCACAAATGAGGCTACAAAACTCCTTGAAACATTAAACAGTGTATGTATTGATTCATACAGCCAATGACCAGCATTATTTCAACCTGATGCACAAAGCAAAATTATATTTCAAACTTGCTCATACTTTATTACATCTGGGATATTCAGAAGACTCTCAACTATTCCACCTCTGTAGTCTGAACGAAGCTGAGTAGAGCCTGAACTGTCTATTGTAATATTGATCTTTAAATTTAGTTAATTTCAATTAGAATGTCTAGATTCCAATGCTACTTCTGACGAATAGACTTCCATTCATTCAGAAGTGTTTGTGTCAAAGATTCAAAATAGAAGATTAGTGCACATTCTAAAGAATCCTAAATAGTTAGTGTATTCTCTAAAGCTATTAACCATACCAGGTTTTTATTTAGTATCTCTAATACCTTAAGATACTTAACAGTGGGATCTCGACCTTTGGAATTAATTAAGAGACCCTGAAAGCTTAAAAACCATTTAGGCAATTAATAGTATTTATCCCCAAATATGTGGTTGTGTAAATGTGCTGATAGGAAAGCATGATCTCAACTAACCCTGGGCGAAGCACTATGCTACGCTCGCGTAGTTTGCAAAGTTTGCGCAACTTCGCACTACGCGAGCTGCTCGTAGCACAGTGCGAACACGCGTAGAGCAGCGGTCATTTTTTGCTTGTTTGCGGTCCTCAACGTCATGTTTGCGACCGCAAGCAAGCAAAATGACATCCTGGTGAGATTCTCAACGCAGGGAGGTCAGGTTTCTCATTGCGAGTGGTCGTGCATGCTCGCGAGCACTTGCAATGAGAAACTACCAGTCCGTGTTGAGAAAGTTGCCGCTCGAGTAAAAATCTACTCGAGCGGCAGAAAACTACAGCTTGCACTGTGCAAGATGCCGATTTCAATGATTGCACAGTGCCGGATGCTTGTCCGCACTGTGCAATCATTGAAAACGCATCTTGCACAGTGCGAACATGCTACTACGCAGCTCGCGTAGTGCTACGTGAAGTTCGCGTAGTGCGAAGTGCACTTCGCGTAGCTTCGCGTAGCGCTACTTCGCGAACTACGCCCAGGGTTAATCTCAACGTATCCCAAAGGGCAGTGTACACAGCACAGATAGTGTTTGTTCAGTTTTAGATATAAATATTATACTGTCATCAGGGTTCCATGTAAAAATATCAATGTAAAAATATTGAATACAAAAATATCGACAGCCTATACTTAAACAGGTAAGTACATTAATTTCGAATCAAAAATATCGAAGTAAAAAATATAGATGTAAAAATATTGACTTTAAAACGATATATAGATTAAACAAAATATATTAAATAAGATTAATATTTTTAACAAAATGAATTACATTTAATAAATATTTTAACTAAATATAACAATTAACTTAATCAAAAAAAATAAACACACAAAAATGTGTACATATACATATATTTACTTAAATGCTTTTTTATTAACTATTATCTTTATTTAATTTATAAACGTTTTAAATAATATAAAAATAAAATATATACATATATCAATAATTAAAAGTAAAATAAAACATCCTATAATTAATTAACACATTAAACTATAAAAAAAATATAAAACATACATTTCACAACACAATAATTACAATAGCAGGGAAAATGTTGAATAGCAAAGGGGTAAAAATTACTACTCCCACTCCAGTGAGTGCAACGGCAGGGAAAGTGCTGTATAGCGGAGGGGTAAAAATTACTATTCCCACTCCAGTGAGTACAAAAGCAGAGAAAGTGTTGGATAGCGGAGGGGTAAAAATTACTATTCCCACTCCAGTGAGTGCAACAGTAGGGAAAGTGTTGGATAACTGAGGGGTAAAAATTACTGTTCCCACTCCAGTGAGTGAAAAGCAGGGAAAGTGTAGGATAGCGGAAGGGTAAAAATTACTATTCCCACTCCAGTGAATTTTTTTATTTTATTTTTTTTTATTTGAAAAGTGTTATATAGCGCTGGCTAGACCCGGAGGTATCAGAGCGCTTTACATGAGGACAAGCATTGTTTTATTTGCAAAGTTACAAGTTACATCGTTACAAGATACACAGTTTCAGAGCATAGTTACCAGTTTCTGGAGCGTGGTTGCATGCGTAAAAAAAAATAGGGGAAAAAGCAGTCAAGGGAGAGATTCAGGGGAGAGAGGATAGGAGCAGGAGAGGAAGACCATGAATGAAAGGGGAAAGAGATGGCGGAGGGAGAAGAAAACTTAACCCCGAGACATGGAAAAACAGTATCCAACGTCTGGTGTGCTGTGATCCCAATGGAAAAGGTGTCGTTCACACACCTCCGCTGTGTGTGGCTCCCTTTATGCTGTGGACTCTCTCAGAGGGGTCACTGAGACTCCAGGGCATAAATATTGGATCCCTCCCCAACAAGGGGATAGGGACGGGAGAGCTTTGGCAAGGGGCGCCATTCCCACACATCTGCTGTGTGTGACTCCCTTGAAGCTGTGGACTCTCTCAGAGGGGTCTCTGAGGCTCCAGGGAATAAATGCTGGATCCCTCCCAACAAGGGGAGAACGAGTGCTTTGGTAAAGGGCACATTATTACAATAGTTACAAGATACACTGTTTTAGAGCATAGTTATCAGTTGCTGGGGCGCAGTTGCATGTTTTAAAAACAAGCCTGGGGAGAGATTCAGGGGAGGGAGGATAGGAGCAGGGGAGGAAGACAAAGAATGAAAGAGGGAAAGAGGTGGGTGAAGGAAACATTAACCAGGAGACACGGAAAAACAGTGTCCAACGTCAGGTGTGCTGTAATTCCAGTGGAAATGGTGCTGTTCCCACACCTCCCCTGCGTGTGGCTCCCTTTACGCTGTGGGCTCTCTCAGAGGGGTCTCTGAGACTCCAAGGAATAGATTCTGGATCCCTCCCCAACAAGGGGATAGGGAGTACTTTGGCAAGGGGCGCCATTCCCAGACCCCTGCTGTGTGCGACCCTTGACGCTGTGGACTCTTTTAGAGGGTTCTCTGAGACTCCATTGAATAAATGCTGGATCCCTCCCCAACAAGGGGAGAAGGAGCGCTTTGGTAAAAGGCACATGGATTACAGTACAGTTCCAAAATCTAATACAGAAGAAACAAGTTCCCAGGAGAGGAAAGAGGGAAAACATGGGAGGTGGAGCGAGGGGTAAACAGACATAATATCGACTCCAAAATATCGACTGGACATAATATCGAGTCCAAAATATAGACTGGACAAAATATCGACTGGACAGAATATAGACATCAAAAATATTGTTTTTAAGGTAAGTAATGTAATATCGAATGTTAAAAATATAGATAGTTAAAATATCGAAGTATATAATATAGGTAATTAAAAATATCTAATTTTTAATAGTATCAAATTTTTTATAATGTTTTTTATGTTATATGTGTGAAAATTGTGTATTTATGTAATAATTAATTTTAAAAACACGAAATTTGTTTTTTTATTTATTGCGTAATTAAATTCTGTAGCGGGTTGTGGGTTTATAGGGGAATAGGGTGGAAAGTAATTTAATTATAATTAAATAAATATGTAAATTTATTTATTGGTATTATTTTTTAATTAATTATTAATTAATTTATATTTGGTAAATAATTAAATTTTAATTGGCGATTCATTTTAATTAATTGAATAATTGCTAAATATGTTAATTTTACTAATTTATTTTCCGTAGCAGGTTGTGGGTTTATAGGGGAATTGGGTGGGAAGTAATTTAATTAAAATTAATTAAATATGTTAAAAAATGTATTGGTAGTTTTTTAGAATTAATTGTTAATTAAAATGTATGGGTAATTAATTAAATTTCAATTGGCAATTATTTTTATTTAATTGATTAATTGCTAATTATGTTAATTTTACCTATTTATTTTCAGTAGCGGGTTCAGGGTTTATAGGGGAATAGGGTGGGAAGTAATTTATTTATAATTAATTAAATAATTCAATTTATTTAATTTTATTTAATTAGAAAAAATAGATAAATAAATTTTAATTGTTAATTAAATAAATTTTAATTTGTAATTGGATTACTAGGTAAGAAATAATAATAATTAATTATAATTTATTATTTTAATTGATTAATTGTGATATTGAAATAAATTGGTAATTACTTTAAAATAAATTGTTATAGATATTAATTTATATTTTTTTAAATAATATATGAAGTATTTAATTTCCCTACTGTTGCACACTCTGGAGTGGGAATAGTAATTTTTACCCCTACGCTATCCAACGCGTTCCCTACTTGGAGTGGGAATAGTAATTTTTACCCCTACGCTATCCAACGCTTTCCCTACTGTTGCACCCACTGGAGTGGGAATAGTAATTTTTACCTCTACGCTATCCAACGCTTTCTCTACTGTTGTACCCACTGGAGTGGGAATAGTAATTTTTACCCCTAAGCTATCCAACGCTTTCCCTACTGTTGCACCCACTGGAGTGGGAATAGTAATTGTTACCCCTACGCTATCCAACGCTTTCCCTACTGTTGCACTCACTGGAGTGGGAATAGTAATTTTTACCCCTACGCTATCCAACGCTTTCCCTACTGTTGCACTCTTTGGAGTGGGAATAGTAATTTTTACTCCTACGCTATCCAACGCTTCCCCTACTGTTGCACTCACTAGAGTGGGAATAGTAATTTTTACCCCTACGCTATCCAACGCTTTCCCTACTGTTGCACCCACTGGAGTGGGAATAGTAATTTTTACCTCTACGCTATCCAACGCTTTCCCTACTGTTGCACTCACTGGAGTAGGAATAGTAATTTTAACCCCTACGCTATCCAATGCTTTCCCTACTGTTGCACCCAGTGGAGTGGGAATAGTAATTGTTACCTCTACGCTATCCAACGCTTTCCCTACTGTTGCACCCACTGGAGTGGGAATAGTAATTTTTACCCCTACGCTTGTTAGCGCTTTCCCTACTGTTGCACCCACTGGAGTGGGAATAGTAATTTTTACCTCTACGCTATCAAACCCTTTCCCTACTGTTGCACCCACTGGAGTGGGAATAGTAATTTTTACCTCTACGCTATCCAACGCTTTCCCTACTGTTGCACCCACTGGAGTGGGAATAGTAATTTTAACTCTACGCTATCCAACGCTTTCCCTACTGTTGCACCCACTGGAGTGGGAATAGTAATTTTTACCCCTACGCTATCCAACGCTTTCCATACTGTTGCACTTACTGGAGTGGGAATAGTAATTCTTACCCCTACGCTATTCAACGCTTTCCCTACTGTTGCACTCTCTGGAGTGGGAATAGTAATGTTTACACTTACGCTATCCTACGGTAATAATATTGATTATTATTTAATTATATTATGTTACTATATATATATGTTTTAACAAATATGTTTGTAAAACATTTTTTTATAACTTTTATTAATTATTTAAATATTATAAGGTAATTTAATTATTTGTAAGTATATTTTAGTAATTTATTTTTAATATTAATTTAATTTAACACTGTTTTTAATTAAGTCGATATTTTAATTAACTATATTTTTGTAAACGATATTTTGTAGTCGATATTTTTGTACTTACCTGTTTGTAGATACAAACTCGATATTCTGTCTGTCGATATTTTGTCAACAATATTTTTTCAACTCGATATTATGTCCCTCGTTATTTTTTCAGTGATCCGGAGTGAGGGACAGGGGGCTGAGAAGCGGATCAAATCAGGCAGATCAGCAGTGGGAGTGGAAAACTTCGTTGGGGCCCAAGAATGTAAAGAAAATGGGTCCAAAGCTTAGCTGGGGTCTCACAGACATTAAGTCCACTGTCAAGTTAGGTAAAAACAATTTCCGGTTCATCGCCTGCACTGCCCGGCTTCATTCACTGTGCCAGCGTTTTTCCTTGCTTCGAGTCTCACATATACCACTCAGCTGCAATGAGAACTGCCATGAAGATCTTGACAGTGGAATCCTCAGGGAATAAACTGCAAGTCGGATGCATGTCCCCCACAGTAACAGTGAGCCCTGGAGGCTAAGGCAGTTCGATAATAGCACTTGGAGGAGGCAATCATGATAGCACCTCTTCGTGCAATTGTCTAAGCCCTCTCACCCTCAGGCTGCAGTTCTAAGATGGCCACTGCAAAATACACAGATCCACTCTAAAACGCCCAGAGTGGAGTGAGGACTAGCACCAGTGTGGGGAGGCATAGTGATTGATGCGTCTGGAGGGTCCAGAGGGGCAAATTAGGTGGAGGACTAGGGAAGAAAGGACCTGAGGTCGTGTCCCTGGCCGCTCAGATCGACATCTTATGGTGCGCGGAAGGGCACAAGCTTGGTTTTATGAGTGGCAGCAGCAGTGGATTGGCTGGAGTCAATTGGTACTGCTTGTGGTCATATAGTACCTTACTTTGCATTTTCTACCTCTGGCCCAGACACAAGCCCCTACCCAAAACAAAAGCTAGGTGCCCAGTGAGGTGGTGGCGTGACACTTGGCATAGGGGACCATGTTCATGGAATGCCGGCTCTTGCGCACAGGTTAGCTCATGGTGACCACTAGACATGGATGGGCTGCACTCTTCTAGTCACTTCTTCATCAGTGGAATCATCTCAGGGCACTTTGAGTACATTTCAAGGAGGGGCACAGGAACCGTTTGCAGGGGACCGGCAAACCATTATAAAGTACAGTAGAGGTTGGTAGACTACTTTCCTTTGTAGGTGACAGATAACTGGGCAGGCACTCGCGGTTTGTTCTCCAGGTCCCCACCGCTGCTCCGTTGCGGCGGCAGCTCACTCACCGCTCCGCCTACAGCTGCACTTACCCCCTATGCCACAGGGGCCCTTTATCTTATCACCTGGTCAGTCACCGACGGGGCCGTCGCTCGGTGGGTGTCCCTGCCACCTTCTCACTATGCCGAGGCCAGCATCATCTCCAGGGACCCCCCTGGGGCAGATTAGCGAGTCCCCGGCCAACAGCCGGAAAAGTGTTGGATAGCGGAGGGGTAAAATTACTATTCCCACTCCAGTGAGTGCAACAGCAGGTACAGTTTTGGATATCAGAGGGGTAAAAATGACTATTTCCACTCCAGAGAGTGCAACAGTAGGGAGTGTTTGATAGCGGAGGGGAAAAAAATTACTATTCTCACTCCAGTGAGTGAAAAGCAGGGAAAGTGTTGGATAACGAAGGGGTAAAAATTACTATTCCCACTCCAGTGAGTGCAACAGTAGGGAAATTGCTGGATACCAAACCAATGAAAAAAAAAATAAACATTTTTATTAAATTAAATTTCCATTATTAGCAAAAATATTATTGAAATCTAAGTATATTATTATTAAAAAAGATAAACATTCATTAATTACACATTGTTTAAGACTATAATATCCACAACATACACCTAAAATTAATTACGCGCCAGAGTTTTTGGCAAGATGGCCGCTGACAGGCCGTAGGGAGAAGCCACACTCCCTTCTCTCCCAGGAGTAGAATCTGTTTTGGCTATGACACACCGAGGTCTTGATGTACGATAAAGCAACTCAACAATTGTCTGCAATTAGAAGCAAGGTTCAGGAAATAAACGGCAGGAAAACGAAACGGCAGGAAAACGAAACAGCAGAAAAACGAACGGCAGGAAAAGTATGCTACGGATGATTGTGGCTCCCATTTGGTCTCTGCAAATACCGACCCTGACCGCTGAGGGTTCGCCAGCTCCTTTGGCTTGGGCGGCTGCCTCCGCTGAAGGAAGATTGCCTTGCATATTGCGTGTCTTAGAGCTAATTACTGTCAGGAGCAGACAGTGTTGGGCGAAACTGCGGGCAGTGATGGCTCCGAAAATGCAAAAGGCACCCAAAGAAGTTAAAGATTTAAGAGAGCAGCGAGAGGTTAAAGATAAAACAGTCTTAAGTGACCCAGGCGCCCCGGCAGCTAACATTCGGACGAAAATACATTCCCGAAGGTTGGAGGAAAGAACTGCATTAAAAGATGCTTTAAGAGACGCTGATTTATCTAAATGTGCAGAGAGCGCTGTTAAAGAAAAGAAGGATAAACAGAAGGAGAAAGCCACTGTACTCAGGAAAACTAACATGGGCTCAAAGAACTGCGAGCAGGCAGCTCTGAGGCAACCTACCTTGCTGGAGGCGTTTTCCCCTGTCACAGCACTGAACGTGAGCACGAATGCTCGGCTTCCACTCCCGCTTCCATCCCCGGCCTCGGCTTCCGCTCCTGAATCAGCTGAGGGAGGTCGGGAAAGAGATGACGGCATGGATCCTGAAGACGCGGCAGAACAGGGGGAGGAAGCAGACAATGAGCAGCGGAGCGAACTAGCTCCGAGGGAACCTACGGAAACTATGGAGGAAGCAGAGGCTAACAAGACTAACAGGGCAAGTATGCGGCATGTGATACAGCAAAAGGAAAAGCAGGATTATGTACTAGTTTCTGAATCCCCTCAGCCCCCGCAGACATCGCAAACACCGCAGATCAGTCAAGATCAGCACAAACCTAATGGAGTACAGCAGATCCAGAGTGGGAATACGGAAATGACATTAACGAGCTTGAGTATCACGGAAAACGAAGGTGTTCAGGTGAGGGCTGATGGGGCAAGAGGGTCAGTCTTAGCAGCACAAAATCTAACTAATGCTTTGTTAAATACCCTGAATACAGCGGAGCTGGCTGTTGGTGGAGAGATAACAGATTTGCTAAAGGAATCATGTATTAGTGGGACTTTGGTCAAGTCTGGAATACAGGATGCCGATACTGCCTTAATTCCTGGCTCACCCAGTGATGAATGTTTCTTCTCACTTAATGAGGGTGAGAAGGAAGGGGGAGTGGAGGCTTCTGAGACCGGTTCAGAGACGGGCCCAATATCTACAGGATCTAACAGCGATTTTGTACCCTCTGGTTTAGATTCCGACTCAGATACCTCAGAGGTGGAAGAGGATACGGTGCATAAATCCTCCCCCCCGTCATAAATCAAGGAATGTTATGAATAGGGCACGGAACAGATCGAAAATGGCTTTGAGCCCCCACAGTCTGAGGTGGTAAAGAGACTGGACTGGGATTATTCGGCGACCTCACAACTATATAAAGAAGGGGCAGGGGCTAATACATTACAAGAGCACTCACAGGGGCAAGGACAGGCCTCAGGGTTTGACTTGATCTTTACAACTTTAAATCAGATGCAGGGGGAAGCCAGATCTGAGAGCTGCAGAGCAAGGCAAGAAAGCAAGAAGATACAGGGGTGCCTGCGGAAAGTGAAAAAACTATACGCTGATTTAGCTGGCAGGGTTACAGAGGTGGAGGAAAGAACTGGAAGATTGGAGGATAATGCTGGCAAATGGCAGGAGTTTAAACAGGACCAAGAGAAGACTACATCAGATGTATTATGGAAACTCGAAGATTTCGAGAATAGACAAAGGAGGAACAACATTAGACTTTTGGGTGTGGCAGAAGGGAGGGAAGGCCAGGATGTGCGGGCTTTTGTGATTGAGCTGCTTAGAGGAGCTTTACCAGAGATATCAGGGTGGAATTGGGAAGCTGAAGTTCAGCGGGCACACAGATTCCCGTTTGCTCAAAGTAAGGGCAGCTCGACAGGCAAACCGAGAGCAATATTGATATATGTAGGGAATTATCTTCTGAGAGAGGAGATTATGGCAAAAGCAAAACCGCAGGCTAAATGTCACTATAAAGATGTGGAATTTTTTGCAAGGCCTGATTTTTGCCACACCACAGTGGAAAGGAGATGGCGGATGAGGGAGTTAATAACACCATTTCGTAACCTAGGGTGTGAAGCGTATCTAATGTTTCCCAGTCGACTCAAGGTGGTCAGGGATGGTCAGTTCAAGATATTTTTCTCTGAGATTAAGGCGCAAGAATACCTGGCATGGCTAAAAGATAATAGAGCTCGGCCTGGTACACTGGCCTTAGTGGCACAAGGCAATAGTAAGGCATAGCAACAGAGAGCTCAATGAATGAGGCCAGATATAGGCTTCAAGATGCCTTAAGATGGAAGGAGAAAGGGATATGGTGTGTCAATATTAATCAGAGGGAGGATTTGGGACGAGGGAGTGGAGTGGGGGTGGCAATTCCAGAGGCCCCAGCTGTCACACATAGGTCTCATGGACCTATTTGCCAGTAAGGGGGGAGGGCACGTCAGGGGGGGGCTCTCAGGGGAGGGGGAGGGGTCAAAGGGAGGTTACAGGGCACAGCACAGGGGACAGAAGGGAAACATTAAAAAACAAAAAGAATGGAATGTCCGCGGTAAGCAATCTCAGCAATCTCAGCAATCTCAGAGTGTACAAGTCTTGAACGAAATTCTTAGGTGGAAGTGGTTAGGCCAACTTCCAGATGTATTTTAATGGGCACTCGGATAATGTCTTGGAATGTCTGTGGATTGAATGACAGGCAGAAGAGACAAAAGGTCTCCATTTTGTTAAAAAGTATGAGGATTGATTTCTTATTTCTTCAGGAGACGCATATTATGGCAACTGAAACACAATATCTGGAACAGTTAGGGTTCTCAGTATTAGCCTGTTCAAAGCAGGGGTCTAGAAATATGGGGGTGGCCATATTGTCAAGACGCAGGGATATTCCCACTAGGAAAAAGATGGAAGACGAATGGGGGAGGTGGGCTTTGGTAGAATGTTTAGTTGGTGGAGAATGGCTAACCTTTGGATCCATATATGGATCAACGGGGGATGATCCGGAGATTTTTGAACTTTTAGATATTGAGCTAGCCACCTGGGCCCATGTACGATTCTTGCAGGGGATTTTAATATCAATGGAGCAGGAGGGCTGGGGCTGGGGCTAGGATCTCGCCCTCTTTACCAAGGGAGAAAAAGGAGGGTGTATCAAGCAGTCCGCACATTGGCAAGAAATAACGCTTTAACAGATGTATGGGACAGCCTTAAGCCAGGAGAAAAGGGCTACACATACTATTCTGCACCCCACAAGGTCTCTGTAAGATTAGACTAATTCTTGGTTACTAGTGGGTGTGTACCTGCATCTCAGATTGAGAGGTTACCGCGTTTACTATCTGATCACAATCCCCTAGTCTTAAGCTTACCAAAGTCGGTCAATAACACTGGGGCAAGGATGTGGACCTTCGAGAGAGGGCTTTTGGAGGATGAGAAATATATACAACATATTAAGCAGTGGATTGAGGGATATCTGGAGATAAATAGGGGTAGTGCAGAAGCAGGCATGGTCTGGGATAGCTGCAAGGCGGGGGTGCGGGGAGAAACCTTGAGTTATAATGTAAGTAAACGGAAGCAGAAACAGCAGAAGAATTTGGAATTAAAAAGGGCAATGCTTCAAGCATAGGGAGAGTTGAGTGAATGTGCTGCATCTGGTAGATCAGTGGAGCAGGCAGTTAATAAATTAGCGAAGATAAGAATGGATGCAGAGGAGGATTTAGCAAATAAAGCGGCTAAAACATATACGGCAAATAGGGAAAAATGCCATGAGGTCAGTGAAACGGTGGGGGGCACTTTAGCGGTAAGGGCGAGGCAAAAGGCTGCTGTGGGAGAGGTAAGGGAGATTAAGGACAGGTTAGGGAATGTAATCACGGATCTCCAGGGGGTCAGAGAAGTATTTAGACAATTTTACACAGAACTGTATAATGAACAACAAGGGAAGGATTTAGGGGAGATAACATTGTATCTTCAGAATGTGTCGCGGGTGGTTTTAGGAGAACAAGAGCGAGAGAGATTGGATATTCTTTTGGACCCAGAGGAGATAAAAGTAGCTATGATGAGCCTCCCGTCTGGTAAGGCAGCGGGACCAGATCAGATACCACTAGAGTTCTTTAAGGTTTTTTGGGAGGTACTTGCTAAGGATATGATAAGTACGATGCAAAAAGCGCAAATGGGGGTATCTGTCCCAGGCTCCTGGGCCAGCGCCGACATTGTTATCATCTTAAAAAAGGGAAAGCCGGCTTATGAACCTGGCTCTTACAGGCCAATAACTCTGATGAATGCTGACACTAAGATCTACTCAAAGGCACTTGCAATAAGGTTTGCAAGTGTTATAAGTGTATTAGTTAGCAGTAACCAGCATGGTTTCATACCAGGGAGGGGGACTACTCATCACACCCGGAAGCTGATTACTTTATTTGACACCATGGAAGTCTCAGGTGGCCCGATGGCGGCAATGCTTTTAGATGCTGAGAAGGCGCTCGATCGGGTCTCCGTGGACTATCTATGGTGTGTCTTAGTTAGAGCCGGGTTCGGTGAGGGGTTTGTCAATGCAATAAGAGTTCTGTACAGAAATCCGATGGCATCTGTCAGGGTAAATGCAGGTGTAACTATGCCAGTCCAAATTAAGAGGGGAACTAGGCAGGGGTGCCCATGCTCCCCCCTGTTGTTTGCTATGTACATAGATCCTTTGATCCGGAGGATGGCAGCGAATGAGAATATAGTTCCCTTAATAACGTACAGTGGGGAGTGTAAGATACTTGCATACGCTGATGATGTGGCGGTCCTCACATCAAATCCCATGGAGGCTATTGGACACGTAGAATTGGAGGCAAAAAACTTTGGTAGAGTCTCAGGGTACTCTCTTAATACCACTAAAACACAAATAATTAAGAATAAAAATGTGGTCTGTCAGGATCACCGTGTGGTGCAGGAAGGTACATATCTGGGGATTACAATTACTTCGGAGTTAGATAAAATAGTGGAACTAAATATAACCCCTATTATAACTAAAGTAAGAAGGGACTTAGATAGGCTTCATAATTTGCACCTGTCAATAGTCGGCCGAACTAATATAATAAAAATGTTGGTTCTGCCCAAATTTTTGTATATTTTTAGGGCAATACCTTTATTTTTTAAATATATATGGTTTAAGAATTTAGAAGTTATGATTAATAGATTTATTTGGTCAAAAGGTAAAACTAGGAGGGCACTGCGCTTTATGGCATTGGCCAGAGAACGTGGTGGTTGGGTATTACCAGATTTGAAACTTTATTATTGGGCTGCCGCTCTTCAGTACATGGTGGGTCTGATAGGTGGAGCGGAGGCAGAAGGGGAGGATGACTTAGGAACCATAGCAATATATGCCTTACTGCTGGGGGGGGAGGCGCAAAATGTGTTGCTGAGGCAATTCGATTCAAGCTATTTTAAGAGAACTCGTTTCAAGACTATTATGGCAGCACATAACATCTGGAAGGCATTTACCAAGAGATATGGCTTAGGTAAATATAACAGATACACGAGAATGATCAATAATCCAGCATTTCCTCAGGACATTTTTTCGGATGCCATTTTTAATGAATGGGCTAGAAAGGGAATTATTAAGATTGGAGATGTTATGGGGACGCAGGGTTTACTGCAGTTCTCTGAGATCCAGTTAAAATATGGTGTCGACACAAGACATTTCTTTAAGTACCTGCAAGTAAGAAGCTTTTTAGCAAATAAAACAGGGGGGACTTGGGATTTGCAAAAAACGCTATAATGGAGGTGGCACAGGGTGGAGTGAGTTGTACTATTAAGAGGTTTTATTATGAGCTAATAGAAACTAAACAGGATGATTTGGAGAAATGGGGGGACAGCTGGGCAAATAAGCTGGAGGTAGAAAGGGACTGTTTTAAAATGTCATTAGAACTAGGCCAGAACGTTTTATGTTCTGCAGCCCTCCAAGCGCAACACTATAAAACACTGTACCAGCTATATTATACCCCGGCGAAAATAGCCCAATGGGGGGGAGTAACAGGCACTAACTGCCCAAGATGTGGAACTTTGCATGCGGATATCATACATATATTTGCAACATGCCCCCACTTATCTATGACGTTGAAAGGAATTGAGGCATTTATGCAAAGCGTGTTAGATGTATCGTTTAACTTAACGCCTTCAATAATAATGTTGGGTGTGAACGCGGATGGCAGTCAGAGGGAAGATGGGTATTTCATTTTTGTGGCTATGGCAGTATTAAGATTATGCATTGCCTCAGCATGGCTCGACCCAGTGCCACCAACATATCAACAGTGGTTAGCCAGGGTCAGGATATATAATCTGGAAAGGGCGATTTATGTAAGAAAAGGGAAGAGGGGGAGGAAGCTGGGATTAAAAATTTGGGAACCAATAACTAGATGGAAAGAAGAGAATAATGAAATTTAGTTTTGTTTTTGTGGTTTCCTTTTTTTTTTTTTTCTCTTTCTTCTTGAAGGCGCTCTAAATTCAAGAAGAAGTAATGTACAATTGTAGCGCAGGGGAACTGAGAATGTATATTGAGATATATTGAGATATATGATATATTGGCTGATCTCTTTTTTTTCTTTTTCGTTATAGTATGTTGTTTTTTCTCTTTGTTTGTGAAGCTGAATTTATGTAATGTTGTGCTCTGTAACCAATAACAAAAGGGGGTAAAAACTCTAATAAAAATACTTTAAAAAATAAAAAAAAAAAAAATAAATAATTACGCAATTACAATTACTAATTAATTAATTCAAATTAATTAAGAAATATTTAATAATTCATCAATAAAAAATAAATTACTTCCCACTCTTCCCACCATTTACACCTATAAACACCACAACACACACCTAAAATTAATTGAACAATTACCATAATTAACTAATAATTAATCAATTTAAATTAACTAACAACTAATTATCAAACAATTATTAATAAATGAATGTACACATTTAACTCAATAACATCACAATCATACAATTATGAATAAATATAAATTATTTAATACATTTCATAACATAAATTAATACAATAAAAATGTGTATTAACTACTATAAATAATAAATAAAATCTATATGATTAAATTACTTCCCACCCTATTCCCCTGTAAACCCACATCCGCTTCAGAACTAAAAACGCAAAATTTTATTTAAAAATAAAATATTATCTACTAACATTTTAACATATACACTAAAAATACAAACAATTCTCATAAAAAATACTAAAATAAATAACGTTAATAATTAATCAATATTTTTACCAACTATATTTTTGTAAACGATATTTAACACTTCGATATTTTTGCAATCGATGTTGCTTACCTAACAATTTTACATTCTTGACCACGATATTTTTTCCATCGATATTTCTATCCCACGATATTTTTACCTCAATATTTCTGTACATCGATATTTATACATCGATATTCTAGCTCTGTACCGTCATCAGCCTATGCCCTGACATTAAACTTTCGTGGAATTGTAAGGTGAATGGTAATACCATAGCATTTTTTTTTATTAGAGTTATAAAATTGTACATATGTAATGTAAAAAGGAAATGGGGAATCTCCATTGAGTGATTCTGCTGAAAATTGTGTACAGGTACAAAAAAATGCACACAGTAATAAAGTAAAACACAAGAAAAAAGCAACGTCAATTTAGAAAACCAGAATGATATTTAATACATAATTCAAGACCAAAGCCACAATTCAATCATTAGAATCAGAGATTTGCAATTTCAAAGTTGTAAGTAAAAATAGTTTCAAAAAGCACAAAACACCAACTGGGGTTGTCTGGTCGTGCAAACCAGGATAGAGCATGTTCTGGATAGAGGCCGTCTGAACAAAGTCGCTTATATCCTAGTAGCAGAGGATTGTGAGATCCCACGTCGAGGTTACATCGCACTTCAGCAGCTCTGAGGAGCTGTGAGGTTAAGAAGTGAGGTCCTGCATCATCGTGGTGGATGCTGTCGATGTGGGGCTTGGGATGAGAAGCTCTGTGTCTAAGATGCATCATGCACCGATGGTTCCAAGGAAGCTGTGTGGCTGCGATGAGCAGTCCAGCATCGATGTGGAGGGTGCCATTCACGATGGCTTGCTATGCAAAGGCCGGTGTCAAGGATATGTCATGCAGAGATGGTTCCGGGGCACTGCGGGCTGTGATGCAAAAGCCCTGCATTGGGGATGCATTGTGCAGCGTCGCTTCTGAAGTGGCGTTGTACGGATATGCATTGTGCTGCGCTGGATCCACCTACAAAACCACAGCTGGTTTGGCAGAGCATGTTCATGCCCAATTCCACAAGTCCATGACTGTAATAGCATCACTTACGTGTGGGGCCTACAGCAAACAGACCCCAGGTGCTGCCTTCAAGGTGGTTGTAGCCTTTTCTGTCCCTGGGGTTCTAATGAAGCGATCAGCCAATTAGCACATGGAGTGACTGGTGAACTTGATGCAAGTCCAGTCCTTAAATGGGGAAGCAGGGCAATACAGTAGCAGTCCTTCTTGCAGAGCAGCTCAGCATTCCTTCTGAGTCTTCCACGGGTCCAGAGGTGCACTGAAGAGTGGGGTCTGAGGGTACGATGTTTATACCTGGTGCCCACTTTGAATTTGGAGAAAGTTCTGAAGGCTTCCACCCTCAGAGGTGTTTTGAATTTCCTGCCTCACTGCCCTCGCCCTAGCTTCTCCGGTGCCACAAGAGACTAGTGCCAATCTCTTTATGACAGTGCTCAGGCAGAGCCTTTTGTGATATGCATGTGTGGTAGGTGACAGCTCCTCCCCCTCATCAAGTCAGAGATGGCCCATCCTTCCAATACCTATGCTCCTTTGTATCACTGTCTGGGAACAATATACAAAGATCAATTGCCAGCTGCACCCAGTCATGTGACCCAGGAAACAGGATACAGGCACCAAATATCTAGGGTCTTATTTATGAGCCCTTGCCTCACCCTTGCCCCGCCGGTGCATCACTTTTTGTGACACGCCAGCAGGGTAAACAAAAGCGCCATGTTGCGTCATATTTACAAAGTGACGCATGTACGTAGATGCGTCACTTTGTAAACCCCTGCGTCACATTATACCTGCCCAGGTATAATGTATGCAGGGTGGGCGTTCTGATGCAAGTAAACCTCTTAGAAGTGATGTAGTGAAATCTATGAGATTGCCTGCATCACTTCTAGGACGTAAATGTGTCAATATCTTACTCCTGCCTCATGGCAGGCGTAAGACTGACGCAAGCACACCTCACATGGAACTTGCCCATGTGTAATGACCCATTGCTGGAATTGCATCATTTTTGTGACTCACTCCAGTAATGCGTCATTTTTGCGCCTACAGATATGTCAGAAATACTGACGTATCTGTACCTCCATGCGGCATGATGCGTCATACTGTAAATATGACGCTTCCAGCATGTCGCAAAGAGGGCGCAATGAAAAGTGACGCATCACTGTTTTCACGCAGCGATGTGTCACTTATTATAAATGAGGCCCCAACTTTCTAAAAGTGGCATTTTCAGACTGTGACTCAAAATACCTCTTTACAACTAAAGAGGGTTGTAAATTACAATACCTTAAAAACCAATTTGGATAGTCCCACATGCTCCCAATTGCAGATTATCACTTATTAAATGCAGTAAGTTAACCAAATGCTATACTACGGTAGAGGCAGGACTTGCAGAAGTGAAAAACATATTTAAGAGCTTTTCACTATCAGGACATATAAAACTTAAAAGTACATGTCCAACCTTTTCAAAACACTGCAGCCTGACCTCCGGCCTGTTTCGGGCCAACCTTCGGGGTGACTTGCATGTATTTAAAAGAAAGGTTTAGACCTGGCAAAAAGTTTATTTTGATGGGTTGAAATGACAGTTTAAAGCTGCACACACATGCTCTAATGGCAGAACTCAGACATGTTTACAAGGTTACTTATTTACGATAAGTGCTGCAGGCCAACTAGTAGAGTTTACAGGCTTTGGGTACACATAGTACCACTTTACTAGGTGTTTAAAAGTGAATTAAATATGCCAGTCGAGTGTAACCCAATTTTACTGTGTTTAAAGGAGAGAGCATAAGTACTTTAACACTGGTTAGCAGTGGTAAAGTATGAAGAGCCCCAAAATACAACTAAGGTGGGCTCTTAAAACATATAGATTGTTTAAATGGGGCTATGAAATGAATCGTTGCATTTATTTTTATTTTCATCAGGGATTTTGGTTGGTAGGATTCATATTTGGCTCCTTTTTCTTAGCACCTAGCAGGTATTTAACACTGGCTTTCTCAAATTTCACCAGTTCTAAATAGCTTTAACACTGTAATTTATAGAATACTAAGAAGGATCTTATGAATTTGGACTTTAAGACATGTTCTCCATCAGTCGTATTATTAGAAGAAGTTAAAGCAGTATCAGGCACAGCTGTTTTTTGAGGCCTTAAATGTTAAGTGGCAAAATGTAACAGAAGCAATTTGATTCTGAATACCTCACACTAGTGTCCTCTGTGTAAAGAGATTGCTTTAATTGGAAAATGCTCTTAACATATCTTTGTGTTCCTTAAAGATCAAGTGTTTCTCAATCTTTATACTTAATTTTCTTGTGCTGCACACTCGTCCAAGTTGAAAATGTCTAGCAGTAACCTGTGAAACCGGTGACTCGAACTGTGTCTGCATGGGCTGAGTAAAAAATATTCACTGATTGAATTTAATATGATTGGGAAATACATCGAGCAGACATCTTGCATTACTTTTATTCGTAAGGACATACCTTATATACAATTTTCATCCGAATGTAATTCACAGAGCCTAAATGTTATGGTATGTGGATTTGCATGGTGCAATTTATCACCTGTGGGGTATCCAGGTGCCGAAAATTAAAATGTTTGTGAAAACTAAATGTATTTACATGGAAAAATGTATAGAAATGTTCCATTGTCAATTAGAGTGACACGGTGTTTGGGGTGCTAATACTACTCCGAGCAAATACTGATATAGAAGGGTGGGGAGTTATCTGAGTATCACCCACTGGACTCGGAAATAGGGCACTAATACTGCATGTTTTCCTTGAGTCAGACCCACAAAACTCAGAATTCTTATTGGTATTACTGTGTACAAATTTCACCTAATTTTACCTGGTAAAGATTGTGCATGGACATCAGTGCAAAATGTCCAGTACCTATAATTCCAAATTGGATGCACATTCCAGTTTACACTTGAGTCTGGATTACTGCAGCCATGGAATGTGGCCCCTTTTTAAGGTCTCTTCTTTACAAAAGGAACATTCACATTTTCATCAGCTATGGAAAATGGGAATATGTAGTAATGTAATTCTAATGGAAATCCTTACATGATTGAATACAATAATTTACTTATTTATTTATTGAGGAGTTTTACATAGCGCTTGCCAGACCTGAAGGTATCGGAAAACTTTACAGCATTCGTAGCAGGGAAAACACACAATCTAGCAGTAGTATACATATTGATTCATAGCGCATCGGAAGTCTCAGCGTGCTGCACAGCATTAAAAGCAAGAAAGACAGAATATAGCAATATTGTGCACATTGACTCGAGCCGAGCCTCCTTTAGGGAGGGGGGATAGAGGGAAGAGTCAGGATGGGGATGAGGAAGAAGTCTTAATGATAAAGAATCTGTGTACTGCAATGTGCAAGCTTGAGTGCTTCGGCGACAGTTATCCATTTGTGAGAGAGTGATGGTGGAAGAGTTCTTTGGGCTGCCTTTTGAATTGTATAAAGAAGGGGAAGTCCTGATATGGACTGGGATAGAGTTCCAAATCTTTAGCGCAATTCCAGAAAAGGATCGGGATGCGTTTTTTTGTATGCGGGTTTTCGGAGGAATGAGGAGTAGAGTGTTGGAACTCCTGAGGCTCCTTGTCTGACCGGGGTTCTTGAGTTTGGAGGCCAGTTAGGCGGGGTTCCCAGTGTGCAGGGCTTTGTGCGTGAGGCTGGCCATTCTGAAGTTGCCATGCATTTCAACTGGGAGCCATTTAAGCTCTCTGATTGTGGGTGAGATGTGTTCATATTTCTATACTCCGGTGACCATTCTGGCAGCTGCATTGAGAGTTGATCTGAGGGGAGCTAAGTGGGATTTTACTGTACTTGTGAAGGAAGCATTCCCGTAGTCTAGACAGCAAAAGGGATTGAGTAGCTTGTTGGAGGTCATTGCGGGATGAAGGGTTTTATTTTGTTTAATAGCTGCAGTTTGAGAAAGGCGCTGTTTGAAGTGTTCTTGATGTGTTTGCAAAGTCTAGTTTTGGGTCCAGGGTGATTCCCAGCGACTTTACGGAGTCCGCCAGGGTGAGATTGCCGTTGAGAGCATCAATCGCTTTTAGCCATTCTACGATTTGGGGGTTCTCCTCTTTGTTGGAATTGAGTAGGATTTCCGTTTTGTCTTGGTTGAGTTTCAGGTGGTTTTGTGATAGCCAGTTTTGGACTACTCTTAGGGGCCGATTAGGATGGAGGGCGGACTATCGTCCGCCCACCACCGTAGCGGTGCTGGGACCAGCTGCCAGTGGTGTGGCGGTCCCGCATCTGCAATTAGCATGCCACCGCGGCGGTGGCATCATCTATTCCCAGCATTGTGGCAGGCGGTGCTCACAGCACCGTCCACCACAATGCTGGGAATGCACTGTGTGCATTGTCATGCACAAGGTGACAGGTACTGCGCGGTGACTGCCACCTTGTCCATGACAATGTAGGGGGGTATATGGTACCCCCCCATGTGAAACCCCCACCAACCAATACCCTTGGGCCCACAACGGGCCCCCGACAGCAAAATCTGCATGCCTTTCTGTGGTGGCATCGCATCAGCGGATAGGCTGCTTCCCGCACCCATGCTAATATGGATGGTGGTGTCTAGCAGACACCGCCACCATATCTAGCCCCTTTCCCACCCGGTCAAAAAGCGGAAAACCGGCTGACAGTCTTTCCGTCTGCCGCGGTCCCCCCTGCCATACTAATATGATGGGGGAAATGGGTGGTGGGCGGTGGGAAATGTAGGGCAGATTGCCACCACCATGTAGCCCCTTAGAGTGTTGTTGAGTCTATGAATGTCATCAATGGAGTAGGTTTCAAGATAGATCTGGGTGTCGTCAGCATAGAGGTGGAAGGGGATGTTGGTATTTTTGAGTATGGTGGTGAGGGGTTCCATGTGATTGTTAAACAGTTGTGGGAAAAGAACTGATCCTTGAGGGACACCTCTACTGATGGGGTGTAGGTCTGATGAGAAATTTCTCTTTTTTATTTTTTGATTGCGGTTCTGGAGAAAGGGGGAGAACCAGTGTAAGGCCACTATTGGACAGGACCAAATCGGCTTCTCCCCTTGATCCGATACCGCTTAAAAAACTGAAAGAATGCAGAAATTGCCTCCTTCCTCCCTTGCTTCAGGTCCTTAACCAGGCCATTTCCCAAGGATCTTTCCCCCCTATTTGGAAGAAAGCAATTGTCAAGCCTCTTCTCAAGAAACCATCCCTGGATCCGGCCTTGCTGAAAAATTTCAGGCCGATCTCCCTCCTTCCAGCACCCGCGAAGATGCTTGAGGCACATTTGAACTTCCACCTGTCCTCCTTCCTTGACTCTTCTGAATACCTGGATAACACACAACACGGTTTTAGAAAACACCACAGCACAGAGTCCGCCCTTACCTGTGTGGTCGATAACATCCGACGTAAGGTGGACTCTGGCCAAACTACTGTTCTGGTCCTTTTAGACCTCACGGCCGCGTTTGACACCCTATCCCCCGCCATTCTTACATCTCGGCTGAGGGAAGCTGGTGTCACAGGACCGGCCCTGAGCCTCTTAAACTCCTTCCTGACCGAAAGGGAACAGAGAGTTATGCTTGGGAACCACCTCTCCCCTGCCAAGTCATTGCAGTGTGGGGTGCCACAAGGGTCGGTCTTGAGCCCGACCCTGTTTAACATCTATGTGGCCCCCCTTGCAAGACTGGTTAAATCTCAGGGGATGGAGGTGGTATCCTACGCAGATGATACCCAGATCATGGTATCACTAGCCCACACCTCTGTTAGTACAGCTGCCGCTAGTTTCAGGGTATGCATGCAGTATGTGGCAGACTGGATGACTATAAATTCCCTCAAACTAAACGGCGAAAAAACGGAGGAGTTGGTCTTTGGGAAGAGTCAAAATCTGTGGTCGAGCGAGTGGTGGCCTTCTTCTCTTGGCATCTGCCCCACTCCCTCCCCTTCCGCCAGAAATCTTGGAGTATTATTTGACACCTCGCTCTCTATGTCCCTGCAAGTCAACAGGACCATGGCCACCTGCTGGGGCGTGATCAGGACGCTCAATAAAATCCGCGGCTACCTATCCCCCCAGGCGCGTAAACAGGTTGCAGTCGCCCTGGTTGGCTCAAGGCTGGATTACTGCAACTCCCTGTACATGGAAGCCAATAAAGGCCTGATACATCGTCTGCAGATTCTCCAGAACGCTGCAGCACGCTTTGTTTTGGATCTCCCAAAAGCATCTTCAGCCACCTTAGCCAGGAAGGAGCTTCACTGGCTCCCGGTGCAGCACAGAATTGCTTTTAAAATTCTCTGTCTGACCCACAGAGCATTGAAGGATGGTCCTGCCAGTGCTATCGGATCTCTTCTTATGCTTTATGTCCCCACAAGAAACCTCCGATCTGCAGGACTCTGTCAACTGGTTGTTCCTCGTCTCAAACTTGCCAGATGGGGCGCCAGAGCTTTTTCCGTGGTTGCTCCGCAGCTGTGGAACTCCATTCCCACAGAAATAAAAACGCTCCCGACCATCGAGTCTTTCAAAAAGGCTCTCAAAACCTATTTTTTTAAGAGGGCCTACCCATGAGCAAATAGGACTTCGTAGTTGTGCTAGCTTCTGCATTTGATTTGATTAGGCGCCTTGACGCCCATTGGGCTTAGTCTGCGCATCTACAAGAATTGTTTCACCTCTTCTGCACCTACTCCTACTTGAAGTACCTTAATGAGTAGATTGTGGTCAACCGTGTTGAAGGCAGCCAATAAGTCCAGGAGTATGAGTAGAGAACATTAGTCTGTATCGAGTGACTTGTGTATATCGTCAGTGACATTAAGGATCGATGTCTCTGTACTGCAGCCTTTTCTGAAACCTGATTGGTGGGGGTCTAAAAGGTTGTTGCTGACCATGTGTTGAGTCAGTTGGAGGATAACACACCTTTCCAGGATTTTTGCTAGGAGAGGGAGATTGGAGACAGGTCTTTAGGTATTCAGATCATTAGTGTGCAAGCCCCTTTTTTTTCAGGAATGGCGTGACTTGTCCGACATTGAGGCAGTTCCTGTAAGACTCCGGTTCTCAGGGAGCTGTTAATGATCTTGGTCCAGAGTGGAGCTAGGGAGAATTTGAGCTTTTTGGCGAGTTGGGCCATTATAGGATCCAAGGCATGTGATGAGGGTTTGGAGGTGGAGATCATTTTGACTATCTCTGCTTCGGAGATGGGGTTGAAGGATTTCCAGTGTTTTGGGGGAGCTTGGGTGGGATAGCTTCTGTCCCAGGGGATGCGCTCCTGTAGGGGGGGACTACAGTTGTCTTCTAGGGAGAGCTCAATCTTGGTGATTTTGTCGTTGAAGAAGTTCGCGAAGTTATCACACAGGTCTTAGGAGGCCTGAACTGAGGATGACGGGGCTTGGAAGTTTGTTGCCTAATGAGGTTGAAGAGTTCCCTGGGCCTGTTTTTTGTGTTGTCTAGAGCATTGCAAAAGAAGGAAGTCTTTTCATTCTTGGTGCGTATTAATTTGAGTTGGTCGCGGAGGATTGTGGATGGGTGGTTCCGCTAGAGTCTTTCTGCAGTTTTTAGTTGTCTTCTTTCAGAGTTAATGTCTGTGTTAAACCAGGATCTAGATGGGGTGTTCCTGACTCTTTTTTGTTTTAATGGGGATATTTCATCGAGGATGGGAGTCCTAGTTGTGTTTTAGTGAGAGGTGAGTTATGTTGTGGTGAGATCCTCTGTGGAGATGGGAAGGAGAGAGCTTACCCTTTCCTCCAGGTCAGCGAGGAGAATCTGAGTTAGATTGCTAACACAGTGGGGTGGGTCCTGTGTAGTGGGCTGGCCTAGGATTCTTTGGTTGATGTGGAATAGGATGATATGGTGGTTGTACCAGTCAACGGACAGGATGTGGTTGATCGTGACTGTGTTAGGTGTGGCAATAATGGCATCCAGGAGTGATCCTCTGTTATGGGTTTCCTGTGTGCAGTGTTGAGTAAGGTTGTTGTTGTGTAGAAGTTCTTTCAGGGTTTGGATCCACAAGTTGTTTTCCTGATTCCAGTCTAGGTTGAGGTCACCTAGAATTACATTGATGGTGTCTCGGAGTGATCATTGAGTTATCAGGTCAGACAGGTGTTCTCCGAATGCGGTGGTGTTGCCAGGTGGATGGTAGAGGAGATGGTAGAATAGTGTTTTGTTGTCGCTCATCTTGATGTTAGCGGTTAGACATTCAAAGGAGTTTTAATTAAAGGTGACAGAGATGTTGTACTTGTGTATGATTGCTATACCCCCTCCTCACTGTTTTTTTCTGTCTTATTGATAATTAGAAAGCCTGCGGGTACCAGCATGTCCATGATTGGGGAAGAGAACTCATTTAGCCATGTCTCGGTGATGAACGTGATGTCGATGTCATGGGTAAGGTTGGTGATTGATATGTAACAATCTAGGCAATCGTATAAAACAGATCAAATAACAAGGATATTAATAACAAGGAATTTAAGCTACAACAATATTATAAAGTTCCACGGTTTTATTAATGATTAAACAGAAGATCATATTTCAAAATATAAAAAACATACAAGATAAAAAATTCTACATAAAGAAAATAGACATAATAATAAAAACATATTGCATATTAAAAAATTCTTTTTATAAAAAAAGGAGGTAAAGGTGAGGAAGTGGCAAATTGGTACTCTACGCGCGTATCGGCGACCAGCGCCTTCTTCTGGAGCAGCCACGAAAGATTATGATAAAAATAGTGTAGATCAATGGCTTGAGTTAATACTGAGCCGACGCTGATATCCTATCTTCAAAAGTTTGCACTAGAATGTCCGACTGAATTCTTAGTTTCCGTCTTAGTAGATTGATGCTATTTGGTCACCAGTAATTGGGTTTTCTGTTCCTGATAAAATAAAAGGATTTTGAAATTAATCCCGCCGTCCGGAACCTTTAGATCATATGGGTCAATGAAGGATATCTTAACTTGACTTTAAAACGATAGCGGTCCACCTGATATGGGGATCTTTTTGAGGAAACGTTCCTGTGCACTTGTTTGATTGACTCCGATTTTGGCAATGATGTGGTATTTAAAATAACTCCCTGTCCAAAAAGATTTAACAGGGCTCTGAAATTCCGGCGGCGGGACAACGGGGTTTCAGCAATCCAGGCGACGATGGGTAAGGTTGGTTTCTGTCAGTTCTGTGGCATGTAATTCTAATGGAAATCCTTACATGATCCAATACAATAAGAAATTCAATACGAAATCTGCTCAATAATATAAGACTAAAGGGCCTATTAGGATAGCGGGCGGTGCTGGGACCGGCTGCCAGTGTTGTGGCGGTCCTGCACCGGCAATTAGGATGCCACTGCTGCGGTGGCATCCCCCATCCACATCATTGTGGCAGGAGGTGTCCACAGCATCGCCCGCCACAATGCTGGGGCTGCACACTGTGCATTTGAATGCACAACGAGGCATGCGCCGTGTGGTGCCTGCCATGTTGTGCATGCAAATGTACCCATGTGCCCCTCCCCAACCCCCAACAACCTGGGGACCCGCAACAGGCCCCCAACTGAGAAAACTGCATGCCTTTCTGTGGTGGAAAGGCTGCTTCCCGCATACATTATAATATGGATTGCGGTGTCTAGCAGACACCGCCACCATATTCAACCCTTTTCTGCCCGGTTGACTGGTCGACCGAGCAGAAAAGCGGCAGACGGTCTTCCCATCTGCCGGGGTAAATGGGAGGCAGGTGGGATATTATGTCGGGCCGATCTCCACCGCCATGTTTTGTGAAAAGCTGATTTTGCTCTTCTTTGGATGGGCAAACTGATTGACACTCATTAAGTAGCTTTTTGCTTAAGTGGGTCTTGTAAATAAACAATGAAACCCAATTCTAAAATGTATTAAAATGTTGCTTCAGCTGACATATCTGACCTCAGGAACCAGCTTATTCTCTTTTGCATGCTGGACTTTAATAGTTATGAAGCTGCAGTTAATATGGCCTCGTTGAAATGTTGCCAACATAACTATTACTAATTACACCCGGGTCCTTTATGTCCTCATCTCATTCATAACAAAGTGGAGATAACCATCTCCCGACAGAAAAAAAACAAGAGGAATTCTGGGACCCTAATACTGCCCCTCCCACTAGGAGTACATAAGCTGTACTTACCCAGCAACCCGCCTGTTCTTTTTTCTGTCTGTCGACAGATTGGACTTGACTATGCTGGTGCTGCTCCTGCTGGGCTGGAGCGGTGGTGCTTCTCTTCTCCCCCCGCCCGGCTGCCTGGCTGTGCGGGGGTCCCTGAACTGTCTCCTGGCCTACCAGGCTTGCTGGGAATCAGTCACTGTTGGAGCCGGTGTACTGCTTGCTGCATGGCCTCCCAGCCCTTTGCGGCTGGGGCTGGAGTTCCCGGTTTTCTTCCGGGTCGCGGGCTCGTCTTCCTGTGCTTGGCCGGGTGAGCTGTGCTGTGCTGGATGGGCTCCTGCCGGTCTCCTGGTGTTTTGACGTTTGGAGTGGGGGCCTTGTTCCTGGGCTTGGCCCCCACTCCGGGTGAGTGTCGCTTGCCGGTTTTCTTACTTTCCTGCATGTGCTGCCTGTTTCACCACTATTGCCTCCCCCTGTGCACTGTTGTGTGGTGCCTTGGCGTTACTCGGGTATTTTGCTGCAGGGCTTTGGCGTGTGGTTGCTCTGCGCTGGCAGTGTGGGCCTTGTTGTCTGGTGGCCCCCATTCCACTTGGCAGCTTCCATGCCCGGCATGCTCCGTTGCTGCCTCTTTTCCTGTGCTTCGTGGTACTGGGGGGGCTAGCGCGTCTATCTTTTGACACTGGGAGGCCCGGTTCAGACTTGTGCTTCGGCGGACAGTCATGGCTCCACAAGCGGACTGGCCATGCCTCCTTGCATATGTTGAGCTTGTTCGCAGCCTCCTTCACCACGATATGTTCCTGTGATGGGTGACGCGCTGCTCTTCTCACTACAGCTTCTGCATTGTGATGAGCCTTTTTGACCCCCCCCGGACTGCGGCCATGGCCCCCCGGGGGGGCGGGTGTGCCCCTTGGTTGTGGGGCTCTGCCTTGGGTCACTGCCCTTTGTGGGTACCTCACGGCGGTACTCTCCCCTGGCGTGCCCTCTGGCGGTGTCGCCAGGGTTCCTGTGACCCGCCATAGGGCCCCTGCTGGTGTGGGCTGTCGTGCTCTGCTCCCGCCTGCTGTGGGACTTGTCCCTTTTTGGTGTGCTGGCTCTGGTGTTTTCCATTGCTGTCTTGTCTGCGGCATCCGGTGGTCCTGATTGTGGCGATCCGTGGTGTGGTGGTTTGCCCCGCTTTCTCTGTGGTTGGAGTGCTGCTCCGCTGTCCTCCCTTGTTTCTTACGGGCAGGTGGGGGTTTGGTGTCACAGTCTTGTGGCACGGACTTCTGTTCATGTGCTCTCCCTGGGCGTTGTTTCAGTTCCCGCCTGTCCTCCCGTGATCTCCTTTGTTGGCAGTCTTGTATCCCCCTGTGAGTGGGGCTTTGTGCCTTGCTTCTCTGGGGGTTCCTATCCACGTGGCCCTTGTGGGTGCTTCCTTTTGGGGGTGCTCCAGGGGGCTGTGCGCTGTGCAGGGGTCCTGGTGTTGTGGGATGTACTCCCTTGGGCTGCTGTGGCTCATGGGGGTGCAGGTGTTGTCTCGGGGCCTTGTGCCTGCTTGCTTGTGTTCTGCCCCCTGCTACTTGCTCTGCAGGTTGGGGTTGCCTCTCACATTTCTGGATGCATCCTGTTAGGGTGCTTTCCTGGTTCTCACTGCTCCTGGCTCCTTCACGGCTCCCGTCCCCCGACTGGGGAGGGGGGACGGTGTTCCTGCTCCTTTGGCTCCCCGGCGTTCCTGTCATCCTCCCGGGTTCTGCCCTGCTTTTCTTTGCTGCCTCGCTTTCTTTCCTGCCCCTGTGCATCCCTAGGGTGTTGCTGGTGATGGTGTTGTGGCCTGGCCTTGGGTATGTGGGGTCAGCCTGTCTATCTGCTTCGCCCTTTCTCGGGCCTCCTTACATCCTCTGCGGGTGGCCTGTTCGGTTGTGGCTTCTGTTCTGCTTGGGTGTGCTTGCGTTCGCTTCCTGGCTTCTGCTTGGCTGGTCGGGGTTGGTGATCGGGCGCTCCTGGTTCCTGGCTTGGGCCCTCCCGTCTCTTGGCTGGGCCTGGTTCTTCTTGGGGGCTTCCTGGTGTTGTGCCTGTGCTCTCTGCAGCGCTCTGCCCCCGCTGCCTGCGGTCCGGTTTGCGTTTTTGTTTTGCCCTCTTCCGTCCCATTCTGTGGGTTGGCCTCTCTGTGTTCCTGTGTTCCTGGGTTGCCTTGCACTTGGCTGGCTTCTTTTCCTCGTGCTGCCTCATGTGTGGATGTTCTGTTCTCCTTTGCTCCAGCCTGGGGTTTCGGGTGTTTGTCACGTGGC
The DNA here is from genome assembly GCF_964261635.1 of Lissotriton helveticus. Lineage (NCBI taxonomy): Eukaryota > Metazoa > Chordata > Amphibia > Caudata > Salamandridae > Lissotriton > Lissotriton helveticus. The sequence goes on from NC_136068.1 coordinate 949,303,503, forward strand.
CTTATTTGCTTGCTTCATAGGCCCTGGCCGCCCCTCCTGGTTCTGCCAGCGGCTGCTGTTTGGGCCTGGCTGTCTTTAGCAGCTGCCATGTCCTTGTCGTGGCCTGTTTCCCCTCTTCTGCGGTTCTCTCGGTTGGGGGTCCGTCTGGGCTCTTGTTGCTTTTGTTACTTGGGGGCTTGTGGTCTCCTCTGGTTCCCGTTATGGAGGGCTGGCTGGGTGTCTGTTGGGGCTTTCCAGGCTCCTGCACATTTTGCGCGCCAGTTGGTCTCCTTTTTTGACTCTGCGTCCTTGCCTGTGCTCTTTTTGTGTGTTCCGGCAGGACGCTCTGCTGGTTTGTGGCTGGTGGGTCCTTCTGGGCCTGCTCCTGCCGACGGTCTTCTTCCCGGGCTTGATTCGCCTCTGAGTGGGTGTCCGTGTTTTGTCTGATCCTGGGGTTTCCACTGAATGCTGTCGGGCTTCGGGTTTACCCTTCGCCCTGGTGCTCTTTCGTCATTGCCCCTTCCTCTTGGCAGGCCTGGGTGGGTTCCTGCTTGGTTCCTGTTGCTCGAGGTCTAATGGCTTCCTACAGGTTCCGGGTGGCCTGGGGCTGTGCCTCCTTGGCTTGCTGGCTGTGCTGTCTCTTTTTGGCTCTGGGGTGTGTTTTGCTGGGCGTTCCTGGTGGTTTCCTGGTTCTGGTGTCCTGGCTCGCTCCTGTCTTCCCTTGCTTCCTCGGGCTCTGTTCCTGATGTGTGTCTGTTTGGGGCCTTCTTCCCCCTTTCTCTGGTTGGGGTGCAGTTCTGGGGTGTTCCTCTTGCATCTGTGGGGTCCGCCCTCCTGGCTGCGGGTTGTCTGCGGTTGTGTTGCTACTTGGTCCTCTGCCTTCTCTGCTTCCTCCAGTTTCCGCTTTTTAGCGGTTTCCTCCGTTTCGTTTTCTGGCCTTCTGTGTGGTCCGGCGGTGGTGTGCTGGGGGTCCCTGCTCCTCCCTGCCGTTTTCTTTTGCCCGGGCACTGTGTGGGCTCCTTCCGAGGGTTAGTTGGGCCTGCGGGTCCTCCTGCATCGGCGGGTTGCTTGGTTCTGTTCCTGGCTTCCTGGTTCCTTTGGCGTTGGTTGCCCTGGTTTGTGCTGTTTTCTTGGCTCCTCGCCGGCGTTGCTGGGATCGGGCCTTGTGGTTTTGGTCTGGTGCTGTGCGCCCTAGGACCATTTGTTTCCGCTGCTCCTGCCTTTGCTGTATGCTGGGCCTGGGTGTGGGGTGCCTGTGCGGGCCTCCGCCCTGTTGGTGCCTGTTTTTTCTGCCCTCTGTGGTTCGGTGGATTCCTGCCTGGTTGTTTCCTGGTTTGGGGGCTGCTGGGCATTCCCAGTTGCCCTGATTTCCCGTCCTGCCTTGTTTTTACCTTCCATTTGGGGTTGGGGTTTTTTGGGGGTTATGGCCGGTGGCCCTGTCCCCGCCCTTGTGGGACTTGTTCGTTGTTGGTTTCCGGTCTTTTTTGGCCTTTGCTTTGTTGGTCGGCTTTCGGCTGGTTCTTTCTAGGGGCGTCTCTGGCATGTGGTCTTTGGGTTGGCCTCCTCTGCCCCTGCTGTTCTGGGTCTGGTGGCCTTCCTGATTTGGTTTGCGGCCTCATCCCATGTGGGGTTACTGGCCTTCTAGGGTTTCGGGTCTCTGTTTCCTTCCCTGTCCTCGTTTTTATTGGGGTCTCGCTCCTGTTTGACCCCTGGGCTCTTGCTGTGGCTCCACCCTCTGGGCTGGGTGCTTGGTGTGGCCCTGGGGGTGCTGTTGCTTGTACCTGAGCTCTGTGGGCTGCTCTTGGCTTCTTCTTTGGCCTTCTTCGGGGCGGTCGCGGTTCGCTCTGTGTCTGTGTGGCTGCCGGGTCCTGTATGCCTTCCTGGTGGTTCTGGGCTGGGCGGCCTTGTCCGGTGGGTTTCTCGACTGTGTCCTTTGGGTCTTGGTTGCCCTGTCTCCAGTTTTTTTGCTGGTTGGCGGCCTCCTTTTGGGGCCCTGGTCTTCTGTTTTCTTCTTGGTTGTTTCCAGTCCTTGCTTGGTCCCTGCTGTCCTGTTCTGGGTTGCAGGCCGGTTGCTTCCAGCGGTCCCCCTTTCCTCCCATCTCGGTGCTCCCTTGGGTTGCTGCTTTTGTGATTGTTTCCTGGGTGTGCTTGTGGGTTCAGAAGGCCGGGTTTTCTGCTTTGGTATTCTTCACTTTGTTATGAATGGGACGAGGACATAAGGGACCTGGGGGTAATGCTCTATTACTTACCTGTAATCTTCATTACCCTGGATCCCATTGTCCTCGTCCCATTCATACGCCCCTCCCTACTGGGCGGCCGGCCTTCCTGTGTGGGCTTGGTTGTACAGGCCGGATGCTGGGTACGTACTGCTTATGTACTCCCGGTGGGCGGGGCATTATTAGGGTCCCAGCTTTCCTCTTGTTTTTTTCTGTCCGGAGGTGGTTATCTCCACTTTGTTAGGAATGGGACGAGGACAACGGGACCCGGAGTAATGAAGATTACCGGTAAATAATATAGCATTGGTCTACGGTTCTACTTGTTGTTTGAATCCTTATATTGACGCAGGCAGGCACTGTGACAGAGTAACCATCTACCAAACCTTCAATCAGCCTCAAATGCGTCCCTGTAGAAATCTGCAGAGCAGATCTTTCAGAGTCATCCACAACACCAGTGGGTTGCAATTTCACAGTATCCGCAGCTGTAACCTGGAACCAGTTTCTCCTGGCCGCTTTATTTCTCCTTCTTGATGCAGCTGTTTTAGGTTACTCACTGCAGCAGTGATTGTTTCAGGTAGTCAAAAAATCTGAATTGAGCAAGTGAGAATTTTAAAAATATTTAGAAGGAGTTCTAGGGTCCTATAATCCTGTTAATATTACTGGATTCGAACTGTTAATCCAGCACCTCTTTTAGATTAAGTGGCAAGTAATGTGTGGAGTGTCATTATTGTATTCAAGTGCTTTGTCGTTGACTTTGGTGCTCCAATTATTTTGAAGTCTGTGTCCATTCATGGGTTTTTAGGTCTTTCCAAGTCTTCCTAACTCTTTCTTCTTGTACTGCACCTCCCACACATAAGAAGATGGATGCAACATTAGGTAATTGCCGGTTGCTGCCTCTTAGCTCCTGTTTCTCTTTAAGGCAAACATTACAGAACTATGAACATTTTAATCAGCTTGTCGAAGGGATGAATCAAGATTTTAAATGCTGGCTTTCAAGTCCAAATGCAAAGTAACATATAAAAACAATCTAATATCTTAAATAAAACAGCCTACCACCTTTTTTAGAAACATCGATTGGAAGCAGAAATTAACAGAGAAAATGCAGAATCGAAAATTAAGAAATGGGGAGTGCAAGACAGAGCATGCATTCAGAGTCGCCTAGGGCTTGTTAAGTGAGCTCTTTTCGCCAATTCCCATTGTCCTTCAAAAAAGAAATATACTTTACATATAGTTAACGTATTAACTGCTCCCATGCTGGTCAATTGAATTTGAGCCATAGAAATGCAGTTGAAGGATCTGCCAATTTGCTGTAGTTTGATCATTTTTCTTCCATGGTTTTTGTAGTTAACAGAAGCAATAAAAAAAAAACATACATTGTTCCTCTGGAGGGCTGAATGAAAGTATTATCACTTCTGCTCTGTCTCATTCTCCACATTGAGAAGAATCCAGCAAGGAAGGTCGAAGTATAGTTTCTCTTTGGATCATGCACAGTTGATGGTTTAATACCAGATTCACATTCCTGATTTAACCCCTTCCATGCGTCGGACGGCCGGCGGCCGTCCGACGTCACGGTGGGCGTGTGCGGAGGACGGCCGGGGGCCGTCCGAACCACGCCCACGCCATAAATCACCCGCACGCCGCGGTCAAGGGGTTAATAATACTTCTGCTTTTTCAAGAAGAGGCAAAATGCAATGCAGTTATGACCGTATAAAGTTAACAAGCGTGGGGTGCATCTCATTCAGAAAATAGTATTGTCAATGTATTTCAAGAAAAAGGTTTGTACATTTCAAATTATTTTTTCTAGAAAGCAAGTATGATGCTTTTCCCTTATGCAAGTGACGTAAGTGCTTATAGTAGCACTAAGGGGGATTGAGGAATGTCTTCACCATCACACAATCTGGTCAAGTGTGGATGATAAGGCGAGAAATAAGAACTGTTGATACCCTCCCCAACAACTTTGTAACACTAGAACATATTCTCTTTGAACCAACAATGAAGCCAATTTCATCCTCCAGAATTTGACTGTTGTGTTACCCTTGGCTCGTGATTGCCAATCATCAGAATAAACCAGAGCTACTCATGTCTGGAAAGGTTGGTTGGCTGCAGGAGCCAAGGAATGACAGCAATGTGTCACTGGCGCTGTCAGTACTCACCGGCATATACTCCGATGGCAAATTCTTTCTGAAAAGTAACTACTTTCCACTGACTGGTAATCTACCCTGGTATGTAGGTGATCTAGAACCCAAGTGGTGAAACATAGTGTTGGACTCCTCCTGATACCAGGGATTACTTCAGGAAGATGGATCTGTCAATGACGGATAATGCTAAACAGTTTCCAGAAAGTACAAATCGTCAAGTGTGTAGGTCCCCCACAGCAAAGACGCTAGCTGATTTGCCCAGTATAACTTCCTTTCACACACCTTAGCCAAGATTTAAATTAATGTCTTTCAAGTGGAAATAAAAGAAAAATAGCAAAACAAGTGATTAACTTGTTGAGAAGAGCACCATCTGCTTTAGGAGCATGGGAGGAAATATGAAATAAATGAGTAAGATGCATAGAATCTGGAACAAAAAAAATAGAAAGGTTGAGTACATGGCAGAAGTGTGGGAGGCATACATCTGAGCAGACTGTGTCGATGAGAAAGGTTTCATTATCTTTGGCAAATCTAATTTGACAATTGTTCTTTTTAATTAATTTTTTGTAACTATTTGTTTTGTTTATTATTGTCAATTTTTTTTAAATGGTATCTGTTTGTTTCAGTTTCCCATTTATTCTTTTGACAGCCATTCTCATTTCACTACTGCAAAGACAACTATCATTTTATGTCCGCACAGTTAGGCCTATTCCCAGTGTAAAGCCATTGCAGAAAGAAAGAGCTGTAATTGTAATGTGTTTTCAATAAATGCACCTCAGGATGGGGTGTCACTGCAGAAACTGTATCTCCCACTGTTATGTTACTGTAGCTTGCGGTGGTGTGTCTCTTGCTGTTATGTTACTGTAGTTCGCGGTGGTGTATCTCTTGCTGTTATGTTACTGTAGCTCACAGTGGTGCATCTCTCGCTGTTATGTTACAGTATCTCCCGGTGGTGTATCTCTCGCTTTTAAGATACTGTAGCTCATGGTGATGCATCTCTTGCTGTTATGTTACTGGAGCCCGCAGTTGTGTATCTCTCGCTATTATTTTACTGTAGCTCGCGGTGGTGTATATCTGGCTGTTCTGAGACTGCAGCTCGCGGTGGTGTATCTCTAGCTGTTATACTACTGTAGCTCACAGTGGTGTATCTCTCGCTGTTATGTTACTGTAGCTTGCGGTGGTGTATCTTTCACTGTTATGATAGTGTAGCTCACGGTGGTGTATCTCTCGCTGTTATACTACTGTAGCTCACAGTGGTGTATCTCTCGCTGTTATGTTACTGTAGCTCGCGGTGGTGTATCTCTCTCTGTTATGTTACTGTAGCTCACAGTGGTGTACCTGTCGCTGTTATGTTACTGTAGCTCACTGTGGTGTATCTTTTACTGTTATGATACGGTAGCTTGCTATGATGTATTTCTCACTGGTATGTTACTGTAGCTCGCAGTGGTGTATCTCTCGCTGTTATGATACTGTAGCTCGTGGTGGTGTATCTCTTGCTGTTATGATACTGTATCAGGTGATGATGTGTATCTCGCTGTTATGTTACTGTAGCTCGCAATGGTGTATCTCTGTATGTTATGTTACCGTAGCTCACGGTGGTGAATCTCTCGCTGTTATGTTACTGTAGCTCGCAGTATTGTATCTCTCGCTGTTATGTTAATGTAACTCGCGGTGGTGTACCTCTCATTTTTTTTCTTCTGTAGCTCGCGGTTGTGTATCTCTCGCTGTAGCTCGCCGTTGTGTATCTCTCATTATTATGTTAATGTAGCTCGCAATGGTGTATCTCTCGCTGTAGCTCGCAGTTGTGTATCTCTCATTATTATGTTAATGTAGCTCGCAATGGTGTATCTCTCGCTGTAGCTTGTGGTGGTGTATCTCTCGCTATTATGTTATTGTAGCTTGCTGTGGTGTATCTCTTGCTGTTATGTTACCGTAGCTCGTGGTAGTGTATCTCTCGCTGTTATGATACTGTAGGTCCAGATGGGAAGAAACTTGGAATAAAAGACTGCAGTAAACGCAGCTATCATGGTCACTCCACCACAAGACAGCTTCCACAAACTCAAATGTGAGCATCGACATAAACTGTCTTCAGTAACAGCTGCCCTCTGTAAGGCACCCCCGGAAAAGTAAAGCAACCACATAAGGGAAGTGCCAATAATGGAGGAAGCGTAATGTATGCAAGTCTGCGCCCAAAAAAGTGCCATGATAGGTCGCCCCACAAAGGTAGTGGAGCAATGCAAATAAATAACAGAAATAAAATGAAAATACTGAAGTAAAAAACAGTATTTTATAATTTGCTGGCTTCATAGTGGACACCAACCGTTAACACAAGGGATGGGTTTACAACACAAATGAAGCATAGCCTATTGCATTACAAGCGCTTAGTCACTACTATCTTCTGCTTGCAAGTAATCTCGTTAAGGATTCTCGGAGTAATACTAAGCCATATGGATTTTCTGGAAAACAAACTTGGAATCGATCTCTTGCATCCCGCAGGCGTTCCTAACAAGAACCCTACATAGCAGCCTTGATAGATTCTTCTTTCTTCCAACTTCTGCGGAGAGTTTGATAGAACTTCTGGGTCCAATCGCCTCCCCTTCACCCTTTGGCTCCTCTCATCTCTTTCTCATTTGATCAAGAACATTGCCAGTTGAAAAACACTGCAGTGCTCCACCACACTGCTCTGAGCTTGAAAACAGTACGGGTAACAGACAATACACCACGAAAGTTGTTTGCCAATCTTGCTGAATAAATTTAAGACAGAAAGGGATTTTAATGTAGAGATATGTGATAAAATTGTCTGACCATCCAGTGGGTGACTTGCATGTGATCATTTTAAAGGGTGCGATTTATTTCACATGATGCATTTTACCAAAAGAAAAATTCCAAATTCTGGAGTACCATTCTTTTGTTTAAATTGAGACAAAACGGTAAAACTAATAAGCTGTTTATTTTCCATAAACAACAAGCCAGTGTGTTCAACCATAGATACGTTCATTTAAATTTGTTTACATTCCAGAATTTGCAAACTTCAGACATCTCTAATACGTAAACATTTCCACTGAAATTTGTACGATTCAACGATTCGGGCAAAACTGAAACAGTGCATGAGTTTTTGTTTTCTACGTGGTTTTGCGAGAGTGTAAAAGCACACCGCTTTTCTCTAACACAGGTTGTCTTCGTCGCCTATTTGACAGGCTACATCTGGGACTCAATCCCACGAGAAAATATAGAAAATTGTTTAAGGGTATCAAAGCCCTGAAGGCTATAATGCTTCTTACAGTCACTCCAAACTGCTGTTATGGCACCTGTGTGAGTGTCAGTGTGATGTTCTGATGCTCAGCTTGGAGACTGGGTGACTGTGCGGTGGAGAGGAAGAATTGAAGGTGAGCTCTGGAAAATATATTCCCAGTAAAAAAAGAGAGGGAGATGTGAATGTTGATGGGTCTTGGCGTGCTTAATGATACTTGATAGTTACACTCCACACTGCTGGAAGCTAGGTAAGTTGAAAATCTGTAAAAAAAAAAAACAACAAAAAAACAACTGTAAAGGGAGGAAGATAAGATGGAACATGCCAACTATGAGATTGTCCTGTTGTAAATACCTGCTGAAAACATATCAAGAGAGTGTGCATGAAAAACAGATGACATTTAGCACTAGGTCGCCAGAAGGCATCTCCAAGTTTTTATGCTGTTGCATTTATTCACTTCATTAAACAAAGTGCATCCACTTCGCTCTTGAACTGTGATAGTGTTACCTCATTTGTGCGGAGATACAATAGATCATGATGCTTGCCTCAGCTCCTGAGTCTCCCAGTCGCATTATCCACTTGTGCACCCCGAGGGCAGTGGTGCTGAGGGAAAGAGGAAGAAGAAATGCACAAGCTGGATCAGGAAGTATTCTAAGTCTCCTTGCTGCACTGTGGCTCAGACTGGAAAATGATCTGCCTGGGTGATGTAAAGCAGGGGCATAATGAGCTGGTGGCATAGAGTAGCAGTCTTCTTGACCTCTGTCCTACACTTTAATTGGACACCATACTTCCCTGAATGAGGTGGTGGTGCGATGGGAGGTAGGATGGTTCATTGGGGGATGGTTTGGTGTTTGCACTGACATTGGCTGTTTGACCTTAGATGGGATGAGATGGTGGGAGAAGTTTTTATCGATAGTATGTTTTTATTTTATTAGTAGCTGGATGAGTATGACCTACCTGTCTGCCTCTATCACTGTATCGTATAGTTTTGAAAATGCCAATAAAGTTCCTTTAATATAAATGTTAATGACTGAAGCCTGTACCTTGGCCTTGAAGCCAAAGATCATGAACAATGCATGCCTCAACAATATGCTGCCCATTCGCATCTGTATGCTGGCGATGTTTGCTGTGTCCAGTGCATATTTGGCACAGGAGTTGGATATTTTCTTGCCTTCCTGGATGACTACGTTTGTTCAGGTGTTGCATCTGTCCTTCCGTGTTCTCCAATTGCTGGTGGCTGTATCTGTTAAGGACAGTGTTGGAATTCGCAATTCTCCATTGCGTTGTCGTCTCCCTTTCCTTCTTCTTACCCACGAGGTCCATCACCGTGCTTTCATTGTTTGGTGGTGGTCCGGTAGGTGTGGCGGCATTGGTACTTTTTCCCATTGATATACTGTGGGTCTTGATAGGAATGCTTGTATTTTTTCTCCATTCGAGGAGTAATCCACCTAGTTGTAGCAGGATCCTTGAAGGATTCCTTCCCTTGGTTGATAACACTGAGAAGCATCGCCAGGTATAGGTTTGCCTTCTGAGATGGCACCAGGGTTTGAGGAGGAAGCATAATTCCTCCCTCTTTTCCTCTGGCTGGACCACATATGTGTCTGCTGCCCACTTGACACCGGCAGCAGATCCTTCTCCCACCTAGCCACCAAGACCAGGGACACCCTCTCCACCAACCTAGGACAGACCCAAGACCTAATGGCCTTCAGAAGACTCCTCAAGACCTGGCTCTTCGACCACTAGCAGCAGCACCCCCCCCCCCCCTCAGTGCCTTGAGACCCTTACCGGTATGTAGTGCGCTTTATAAGTGTCTTGATTGATTGATTGATTGATTGTAGATGGACATGCTGTCTGGGGCCGATGGGTAGCTGTTGAATACTTCCTCAGGAGATTTGACTTTGATATCCTGCCACTCATTATCAAATTGGCCCTGTTTTTCCATCGCACCAGTCACTTCGTCCTCATAATTGAAGAGATCCTCCTGCTCTTTCTCGTGTTGTTCCAGCGTCAACAGTGCCTTAGTGTCCTCAAGTCTTCTCCCAAGTCCCTCCACTATGAGGGTTTCATTAGACTGTGAAAGATCTTAAGAGAGTTGTTTCCTTCTACCACTGCTGGAGTGCTGCCATTTCAGACTGCGTCTTTTCCTTGCAACCACGAGTGAGCATTCTGCATCAGTTATCGAGGAGGGTTTCCTCTTCAAGACAATCAGCAATCTAGTTCTTGCCTCCCTGGCCCTTTCCTTTGGCACCTCCTTTGCACTTGTAGCATTAACGGTTGTTCAGAAGGCTTGCCTATATAAGTGTACTTTGGTCAGGACCCGTTTGGCTCCTTGTGTCTGTGCAGACCTTTGACCATTGAGTGTTTCAACATTGATGCCTAGGTGGCCCTCAGGGTTGTTTGGAGTTTTTCTTTTCGACACTTCGACACTCCTTGCTGCTTTCCTCACAGCTTCTGCTCTTTCAACTTGGACAATTCTCCCTTTGGTGTCTGACTCTCCTTCCTGTGCTGGATCAACTTCTTTGAAGTATTCTTCATTGTTGCTGGTGTGACCCAGATCCTTCAGGGATCCCTGTGTTTTCCAGGTACCGGTCCTGGCATGATGTGTAAGTAGCTGCTTCAATCTGGTCATGTTCTGATCCATCGCATGATACAGGTTATAGAGCTTGTGTGGATCCGCCTGCACAAAGTTGTGGTGGCAGTTTGGACCAATTTCAACGAGGGTCTTCTCCACATCCCTTATGTGTCCCACTCCTCTGCATTTTCTTGCCATGTGTTCTCCAGCAACAGGGTCCCTTTTTAGGAGGGGAGCTCTCCTCCCAGCTTCGATGTTCCTCATGGCCTCCGGTGGTTTTCTGTGCATTTTGGTGCTCTTTTCCTTCTCTTTTGTAGATCCTTGAAGATTTGTCTAAGCTCCTCTGGTGTTTTACCAGATCTAATAGTGGAAAAAAGAATCTGAAGATGGCGGCAATGCACAGGAACCTCAAGGGCACTGCCTGAATCCACACAAAGGACAGACCCACCACCAAATGGTTGTCGACGACACCCACCCAAAAAAAGACAGAAGAAGGACAAAAACATGACCCCGAAATCAACCACCAGATGATAGAAAAGGTGCACAGCATGCAATTCAGAAAAGGATCCATGCTGCAAAATAATATTAAATATAGTGTTCCACGTCTGAGGCAGGCAGCTTAACATGCAAGTCTGAGTGTACAGACCAATTAAACATTACCAGCTCAAGCATACTTTTTGCCTAGCCTAGTGTAGCCCTTTTAAACATAGACTGTATCCCAGCATTGGTGCACTGTATAACATGAAGGAAAGAAAAAGGAACAAATGAAATAAAAAATGAAGAAGACAAAATTGAAAGAAAGAAGGAATGAAAATGCAAATGCAAAAAAAGAAAGAGAAATGAAAGAAGAAAAAAAACAAAAGTAGACAAAAAGAAATAAAGGAAAAAGGGATAGAAAGCAGCAAAGAAAAATTTAAAGAAAGAAAAAAGTACTGAAAAAAGAAGGGAGAATAGAAAGAGTGCTTACAATATAACATATTAAATTACACTCCTCCTATGTTTAAATAAAACTGTTACAAGAATGCTGCAAATTAAACACAATAAAGTTTGGTTTTCTTCCTGGGCAATGTTTATTAAAGAATCATTGGTGAAACAGAATCATCCAGAAACACAATATGGTATGCTGTGAATTAGTAGAAGTCCACTTCCAAAGAAATTTACAACCACATTGGAAGGAGACAGGAACTGATATGCTGGAATGTGCTCTGTGGCCACTTCAAATGCTTGCTACTGTCACATCCGTCAGCACTGGCACTAAAATGAACTTCCTTGTGTGCAGATGTTCACCCTGTGAAAGAGCAAACTGCAGTCACTCAAAGTGACATTAAACAGAGAATAAGTAGGCTGACCCATTGCCTCATGATGTATGGTGTAGTGGGCAGAAACAAAATGGGAATGACACAACAGACCAATGGATGAAAAGAAGAGGCTGAAATCCCAATTAAGTAAGTATATGATACATATTATGTTAGTCAAATCAAAAGGTTTTGGTTAACACAAGACCTAATTAGGCATATACACCTGAGAAGGGAAAATTATTTAACTGGAAAGCACACATTTTGCATGAATGAGACAATGATTCTCCATGAGACAAAGTTGTATCAAATAAAGGGTGAAAATGTAGATATGGAGTTCTCACATTTAAAAGGATATTGCTCTTGCACGTAGAAAACTTCATCATGATACTCATTCTCCATTCCTGCTAACCTTATGGCTGCAAGCACAAGCGCCCCAAATTTCTGCAATAATGGTTTCAATGAGTATTCCATCTTGGACCCGCCACCTGAACACTGCATCCCTAAAATTGTATTTCATGGTAATAGTACGAAGCTGCTACATCACACAACTTTGCCTTTCAGAATAGCTTGGCAAAGGGATCAACAGCTTGTGGAGACAGATCTCTCCAACTTTTACCTGGAGGAAATAAATATTCAGCAAAACTGAAAATATTATTCCCAATTCTGACTCATGGACCTAAAAACCATGTTGTAAAACCACATGGATTACGTCCATCAATGTGTCGATAATAGCTTCCCCATCCACTTTTGCTGCATGATCATTCCAAACAATTTTGATTGAGGGTGAGAGAGTTATTTGGCTATTTATCTTAACTGTTAGGCCCAATAAATACAGTTGAGAAACTATTGTAAAGTTGGCTATGACTTTGCTTTTTGTCACAATTTATTGAACACTGTTGATTTTTAATGGTAGGTGGCTTGCTTTCACAAAGAACATTGTCAACATACAAATGATTGCAAACAGGACATTAATCTCGACCATCTTCAGTCACCTTTTGGTAGAGTTGCACTAAAATGATGATTAATATATTTATTTTATGAAATAGTGAGCTCAAAATAAAGTAAAGCTACTTCCCACAAATAACTACAATAAGACAATTTCAACTTCCTACTCCACTTCCTTTGTGTATTGCTCCAATCAAGGGGGTTTACTCAAGGTTACAGGCCAGAGAAGGCCCCTGGACAACACAGCATTTTAGGCCTAAGTAGGATAGACAGTGAGGGCCGGAGGAGGGGACTCCCAGACATGCCCACAAAATGTGAAGAAAGGAGACACACCTGGCAGCTTTTAGTGGAGTAATTTGTATGTGTGATAGTAGTGTGGGTAGGATGACCTATCCACAAAAATGCGCGCACTGTAACCAATGAAACTCTCAGGTTTCTTATCCAGATTTAAATTTATTCAATTCTTTGTATATGTTTCATTTAGAATGTTGATTTCATATTGTCATACGATTTCAATGTTGTATGCACACATAATGGGCTTCTTATGATGCAAACAATTCATGGTGATTCATAATTTTCCAATGATACCCAATGCATTTCGGGTCATACAAGAAGGACCCTTCATCAGGTGTCTGTAAAAAACTGAAATGAGACAGGACCTGAATATACAATCCACTAAATCTGTTTACACAACACAAGTTGAAATGTATCTTCTGTTAAATTATACAAAAACTCTAATCATTCATAAAGTACCAAAATATGACAAGCGGTTCATCAAAATCATGCATTGATGTTGAAGTTCATAACACAGGTTAAGCGCATTTGAGATTCCTAACGTGTACACCATAAGAAATGAGCACGATAATTTCAAACGTTACTTTTCTTCAACAAGAGTGTTAAATTAAAGCCTACAGTATGGCCGCGTTGAAGAAAAGTAACGTTTGAAATTATCGTGCTCATTTCTTATGGTGTACACGTTAGGAATCTCAAATGCGCTTTACCTGTGTTATGAACTTCAACATCAATGCATGATTTTGATGAACCCCTTGTCATATTTTGGTACTTTATGAATGATTAGAGTTTTTGTATAATTTAGCAGAAGATACATTTCAACTTGTGTTGTGTAAACAGATTTAGTGGATTGTATATTCAGGTCCTGTCTCATTTCATTTTTTACAGACCCCTGATGAAGGGTCCTTCTTGTATGACCCGAAATGCATTGGTTATCATTGGAAAATTATGAATCACCATGAATCGTTTGCATCATAAGAAGCCCATTATGTGTGCATACAACATTGAAATCGTATGACAATATGAAATCAACATTCTAAATGAAACATATACAAAGAATTGAATACATTTAAATCTGGATAAGAAACCTGAGGGTTTCATTGGTTACAGTGCGCGCATTTTTGTGGATAGGTCATCCTACCCACACTTCTATCACATTTCTAAAGGCACGGAGGGACAACGTGCGACAAATGAAGCGCCAACTCAAACAGAATTTAATTTCTAATCAAACAATTTGAATTTAAAAGAGTGCACGGGGATAATATTAAGTTTGTAATTTGTATGTGTCCATCACTTTACCATTTTTAGGTCTTCCGCAGACAATGCAAGCACTTTCTCTTTCAGACCTTTTGTTTTCTATCAGTGGGCTTAGAGGCTGCCTCTTGCCTAGCATTGGTTGGGTTCATTGTCACTCTTATTTGCTTTCTTCTTATTGGTTAGCTGCCTTAGGCTTCCTTCCTCTTTGTGTGTTTGTCTCTCTGCTGGATCATGGAAGTATTACTTGCTTCCTTCCACGGCTCATTTATTAAGTGTTTTTATCTATCTTTTTACACACTCTGCCAGTTAGTGCCTTTTTCAGCTGACTCCCTTGTGAACTTCTTCCTCCCTCTGTGGTTTCTTTTGTCCCACCCTGGTCTGTCCCTTCCTCCCACACCTCACTCGGCCTTGTTCTTTTTTTTCACTACAAGTCCTCCACAACTTAGATCATTGTTGTCCATCTTGTTGCTTGTCCCAAGCCACTTCTAACCTCTGTTGTGTACCTGCTTGACCACCCCATCCACTGTTGTGTGTATGTTTGCTTGCAGCCCCTCGCTTCCAATCCCCATTGTCCGTGTTGCCCTCTGATTCACCCTCCTTCTGTCCCTCTGGGTTGCCTCCACCTAATTCCTCTGTGTTGTCTCACACCTCTCTTTCCTCTGTGTTGCCTCCCGCTTCCCCCTCCTTGTTACTCCTGCCTCTCACCCTACAACAAACAGAAAAAAGCACTGTAATTCTGCCAGCGCCGACTGCGCCATAGCACATTTTTCCAACACCCTCTCTTGTCCATGTTTCCGTCCTTCCCTATGTTATGTTATGATCTGTCATGTCATGTTATGTTATGTTATGTTACGTTATGTTATGTTATGTTATGTTATGTTATGTTATGTTATGTTATGTTATGTTATGTGATGCAGCTTGGTAGAACGCACTAGGAGGGCAGAGGCGCAACGAGAGTCAAATTTCGGGGGGGCTAGGAAAAAAATTCGGGGGGCTGAACCTTTAATCAGTAGGCAGAGTGGAGCTGCAGGGCCTCCAATAAGGGGTGAAACAACAGCAAGGCCTAATTAACATTCAAATGGTCTTTTAAAGACCTGTGAAACGTTCGGGTGTGGCTGTGTGTGTGCCCGGGATCTGTCTCATCCCGGGCTGACACACACGACGGGGGGGGCTGAAGCCCGGTGAGTTCAATGGGTGTTGCGCGCCTGTAGGAGGGTATCCCTCCCTGTTGCTCCCGTTAGGCCAGCAATTTAAACAAGCATTGGAAATGCAATAGGTCTCGCATTAGAAAAGTTGGAGCTATTGGTTTTGTAAATGACAATTTTTTTTTATGTGTTGGTCTTGAAAATAGCAAAATTAATAGCTTTGTCATTTACAATGCCAATAGTTATAACTTTCGCAAATGTGACACCTATAGCATTTGTAATGCAACATGTTTTGTATTTACGTGACTTATATGTATTGATATTACAAATAACAATGCTTTTAATTTTTTTAAAATAATTAATACTTAAATAATTTATTTAATTTGTAATGGCAATAGTTTACATTTTTATAAATAACTTTTGTGAAGATTATGTTCAGTGTTTTTTCTTGTGACGAAAATCCAAGAACAGAAGTGAAATATTAACTTCTTTTTGTGATGTGTAATAAAGCGTGAAAGCTTGAAAACAGCTTGAAACATTGAAAGAACATATTTGAACCAGTGATGCTGTGGTTGCGCTGAGTGATGCTGTGGTTGCGCTGAGGGATGCTGTGGTTGCGCTGAGTGATGCTGTGGTTGCGCTGAGTGATGCTGTGGTTGCGCTGAGTGATGCTGGGGTGGCACTGAGTGATGCTGGGGTGGCGCTGAGTGATAATGTGGTGGTGCTGAGTGATAATGTGGTGGTGCTGAGTGATGCTGGGGTAGCGCTGAGTGATGATGTGGTGATGCCGAGTGGTTCTGTGGTGGTGATGAGTGATGCTGGGGTGATGCTGAGTGATTCTGGGGTGATGGTGAGTGATGCTGAGTGATGCTGGGGTGGTGCTGAGTGATGCTGTGGTGTTGCTGAGTGATTCTGTGGTGGTGCTGGGTGATGCTGTGGTGGTGCTGAGTGGGAGATGGGGAGAGGGAGAAAAAGGAGAAGAGGGAGAGGGTAAAGAGAGGGAGAGAGGAGAGAGCGGGGGAGAGAGGAGAGAGAGAGGGGGAGAGAGGAGAGAGAGAGGAGAGAGAGAGGGGGAGAGAGGAGAGAGACAGAGACGGGGAGAGAGGAGAGGGAAGAGAGGGAAAGGGAGAGAGGGAGAGGGAAGTGAGGGAAAGGGAGAGAGTGAAAGGGAGAGAGGGTAGAGGGAGAGAGGGAGGGTAAGAAGAGAGGGGGAGGACGAGAGCGAAGGACGGAGGGGAGAGAGAGGGGAGGGAGAGAGAGAGGAGATCAGGCAGAGGGGGAGATGGGGAAAGGGAGAAAAAGGAGAGCAGGGGGGAGGTAAAGAGAGGGAGAGAGGAGGGGGAGAGAGGAGAGAGGAGAGAGAGTGAGAGGGTGAGAGAGGAGAGGGGAGAGAGTGAGAGGGAAGTGAGGGAAAGGGAGAGAGGTAGACAGAGAGAGGGAGAGAGAGAGTGAGGGGAGGGAGAGAGAGGGAGGACGAGAGGAAAGGAGGGAGAGGAGAGGGAGTGGAGTGAGAGAGGGAGAGAGAGAGGAGAGCAGGGAGAGGGATAGAGAAGGAGAGAGTGAGAACCATGTTATCGACTCCAGCACCATGAAATACCAGGAAGGCACGTTTGGTTTAGGAGCTTGATGCATAATAAAAAAACAAGCAAATAAATGGAAGCACTCCTCATGGAAACGGGGAACCTTACAGGCTACATTTTATTTGGTGTCAGGAACTGTGTGAATTAAGGGGATTCCGCCATGCAACATTACACTGTAGAAGTTGTGAATACAACGTAACTGGGTGTAGGCAGAGAAATTAGGTCAAACAAATGATATTCCGGAATACACTTCAGTCTTGAATCAGAAAATTTACCATGCAGGTAGTACACTGTAAATAAACATTTAGGATAAAGCTAAGTTTGGCAGGCACATTTTTGCTTAGCAGCCAAGTGCTTTGCAGTGGTATGCTCAGTGTGAGGCAGTACAATTTACACAGCGACTACAACAAGCATTGGGGTGTATTAGTCAAACAAAGACGCAAGCACAGTGTGAGGGTGAGGGGGCAACGCAGGGGGGAGGATTACAAACGCCACGGGAGAGGGGAGCAATTGGAGTGCAGTGGAAGCATCAAAAGGCTGGGAATGCATGGGGGGAAGGGGCGCAACACGGTGAAATGGAGCAAGCTGGCAACGTGTGACGAGCCCTGAAGTCAATGCAAAGTGCATCCCAATTACAACCCAGAAGCACAGGATTCTGCAATTTAGGTAACAACTTACACAATAAACCTCATGAACAGAAGCATAATGGTAGCCACAAAAGATGCGTTTTCGTAACTTTCACTTCTTCCGCTTTTCCTCCCAACGTGGCCCCTTGTGCTCGAGTAATAGTTTTAATTCTGAAATCTGCCTTCCAGCAAAGGGCGTTTCACTTTCTGATAGGAAATTCAGATGGCAGTGTTTCCAGATGTGAAAACAATACGCATGGCAAAGCGTTACACTAAAAAGCTTCGAAGGCAGGGTCAGCAAAGATAGTGCAGGCAGAAATATGTAGAGTGGTTTAGTGCTACATGCGCCAAAGTAAATAAAAACACGTTTTATTTGTATAGCGCTTCATGTGTCTACTCACTCAAGTGCAGGAGTAGGACTAAGAGGAAGCATATGGGTTATGAAAAAAAACCCACAGTAAGCGAAGTAATGGTATTATGCCCGATCTGCGAGTGGGAGTGTTGTACATTAAAGAAATCTGAGGCACCACAAAATATGATATATTATTGAACGTGTTGGTGTTGAAGATAAAATAATATAGACATTTACAAAAGCACGGCCGGCCGGTCGTGAAAAAGCCTTTGATGCAGCAGGGGGCAATTAGGGGAGGAGAATGGCTGGGCTGAGGCAGACCGCAAAGCCTTTGATGCAGCAGGGGGTGGAGCGGGAAGGTGCTGGCGGCACCAAGCTGGGGAACAGATGGCAAAGACTGGTGAGTTGATGCTGTGCACGCGCATTTTAACTCATTGCGCTTGCGAATTGAGCTAAAATCGCACATGCACTGTATCAAATCGCCAGTAAATCGCCAGTCTAGTTAAACTCTTGTTTAAGCTCCTATAGTCTCGCTCCGCTCAATGCACATGCGCATTGAGAGGCGAGACCTAAAAAGGACTATGACACGGCCAGTGCTGACCGTGTCATAATGTTTGATGTTTTTTTTACTTTCAACATGCTGCTGTATAAGATAACTAAAATACATTGACAAAGCCAATAGTTTTCTTCTGGTGGAGAAGCGTGGCTCAGTGGTTAGAGGCGACAGACCCGGAAGCTGAGATCGACCGTGGACCAGGGTTCGATTCCCCGCCTCGGCGGGTCTCGGGCTCAAAAAATTCCACGGACTCGACAATTCTCGCTCTGGTGCCTACTCAACTCACGGGGTCACACTCTGCGACTCTGGGCAATAGCTTGCTTAATCTCCACTACGGCCCCTCGTGGCGGGATGCCTGGCTTTCACCTTGTGGACACCCTGCCGGGGTTTCTCACAGGGGAATACCAGGACGGGTTCCCTAAGCAAGCGCCGGGACGCTCACGGGCAGCTGTGCGCTTTACAAGTCCAGCACATTTACATTTACATTTACATTTACCTATAGGCTTTCTGAATGCTTGTTGGGTTCTATGCATTGGAACACAGGTGTCTGGATGAGAAGGATTTGCAGGAGTTTGAGAGCCTTCCCCGGTAAAGATGTAAGGCAGGCTGTGAGAAGTGGGTGCTTGTAAAACTTTTGGTATTTCAAAAATAAAAAAATGCAAAAGGAAAAATTGATGGACAGAATGTTGGACAATGACAAACATTCACCCCAGTAAAGAGATCTAGTCCGAAATCCATAATTTTTTTTGCTCCTCATGTCATTTCAGTTTAAACCTAGCCATATGCAAATCAGTCTTGACCCTGCTCCCTATGGGAACAGTCCACCCCGATCTGAAAGGCCAGGTACTCCCTGGACCGGAAGCAAGCATCCTAGGAGAGATTTCGGGGTTTCACCCCTCATCAGCCAGGACAGCTTGACTCCAGGGGCATTTTGCATTTCAAACAATTGTGATTGCGATTTTCACTGCCGGAAGCTCATTGAGATTTATACCTCTGATTTTGGCGTCTATTGGCTTTCTTGAACCTACGTGGATGCCTGTTCTGTGTGTTTCACAGCTTTTTTAGGCGTCTTGTCTGCGGGAGTATGATGTGCGCTGCATGTGCTGGTGTCCTTTGATGTGGGGCAGCATTTCTGTGTGAATCCATTGTAGTGTGATTGCATTTATGTAGCGCTTCGTCACCCTGCAGAGGTGCTGAATCCATGATAGAGAACGGGTTCAACTTTTATGGGTGGAAGGCTTGGAGCGCTCGTTTTTCAAGCCTGAAAGCTTCATTTTGAACAAGACTTCCAAATTATAGTTGTATTATCTCTGCATCGCGTTTATAATTATGATATTTAATTAGCAACTGATGCTGCGGAGGTGTCATTTCTAGCTGTAAAAAAAAAAAAAAAACACTTCCAAAGGGTCGTGTAGCTAAAAAAAAACACCTGAGAGGTGTCGCGAGGCATCCGTAGCGCCATTCCTCACACTGTGCTTTTGAGGCAGCGTGTTGAATGTGGCCTCCACCCAAGCTCTAGAACTACATATCTGTTACCTTGCTAATAGTTACAAATAATGGCATGTAATTAATATGTACTTAAATGGATAATTACGCCGCCCGTTAATTGCTTTTGTAATTTGAGGCACTTGAAGGAGAAGCCGGGATCCTGCTAGATTGTTTTCGCTCACATTATGATAACTCGACAAGCCTCTTCAATCTCCCTCCCCACCAGGCTCCAATAATTACATGTGTTTGTTTAATCCTCACTGGCTCCATTGCATATCAGGACAGAACCCTCCTCTCGCCCTTTTTGCCCCATGTTCTTTTCTGACGCATTTTCCTTTGCCCACACCCTCCAATTCAGTCGACACCCCCCTCTCTCTTCAGCATGTCCCACAGTATTTCGTTTTCCCTCACTCTAACTCTCCGCCTATCTTAGTTTTGCTTCTCACCCTCCTCTCCTTTACTGTTGTGTTCTCCCCATTGGCTCTCTTGCCCTCATCCATAGCTCAACTGTCCCCTTGCGTTGAAACTACTGCTCTAAATACACGTTAGCCAGATTTCCCACATCAATACTGGGGCCGGAAGGTTGGGGGGGGCTGGAATCGCCTAGCCAGCAGATATCTCACACCACAATTTGGCAATTCTGAGATTTGCTTCCATAATGGGAAAGGACCCCATGGAACTCGGTATATGTGCTCCTTTTCCCGTGATTTTACCTCTGACTAAGGGGACAAATCTGCAGATATTTCCCAACTTCTCACAGGAGGCTAAAAATGTCTTTAGCGTGGCAAATGGTTGTTTGGAGCAGCAGAACAGGCCAGACCAGGGTAGGCTTAGGTCAGGGGAGCATTGCACACTGCCTCGTGGTGCAGGGCAGGTGAGGCGAGGATGGGCTGTGCTCCTATCTGTGACCCAGACATGTTCCTTCTGTGATTTCTTCTGGTGCAAATATGCAGCTGGTAAAATCAGACTTCCATTCACCGGGTCTGGAATTATCAGGTCCAGACACAAAGCTACTTAGAATGGTATGCAGTGATCTGCCCCACAGAGTTGGGATTAGTGCTGCTCGTAATGTGTGCCTATGTCCAGCACGTCTACTAACCACATATTTTTAGTGAATGATATCTGGCCTTGCCTTGGCATGCTGGGTCACTGAAACTTTTGTCCAATGATTAAAAAGTATTTGGGGAAAAAGGGGGCATATTGACAAAGAGATTGTGCTACTGGAATGTCGCTTTGTATGATGTTCCGGTGGCACAATGCCCTGCACCATATGTACAAAGTGGTGTTAAGCCACTTTGCATGGCTTAACGCCGCTTTGTAAATATGGTGACCTTTCACTCAGTTTTCTGAGTGAAAGGGGCATGTAAACCAAAAAACCCACTGCTTATTGACACTGCCCCAGTTTTACAAGGATATATAAATCTGAGGCAGTGCCAAAAACTAGCGCCACGCAAAAGCAGGCATTAGATTGGCGCAACAAGGAGAAACACTTTTATTTCGCCTCTTTTTGCTCTTTCTATGTTTGCTGCACACATAGAAAGAGAAAATCACATTTAAAGACTGTTTATGTGCAGGGAGGTGTCCCTTACTGCACATAAACAACCATTCCCTGCAGCACAGACACCCTTGCACCATGCTGCAAGGATGCCTTAATTACAGTGAGGATTCCTCGCAATAAAGGCACCCTTGCACTATGGCGTAAGAGTGACTGAGTTGGCACTAGGCAGCTATTTTTAGTACCAGCTCAAGCGGAAACACGTGGGTGTGCCAGCACATCCCTTCCGTTTTTTAAATGATGCAAATTTGCCGCAGGCCTGTGCTGACCATTTCTTTGTGAATATACCCCAGGGTGTGGTATGAATTATATCTCATCTCCTAGACAAAGTTCAGTGGTTGTTGGAAAGGTAACTTCACCAGTAAACAGGCAGTTATTGGGTCGTTTAGAGGTTATTGTTAAATTAAGCACAAAGCATCATTAGTTCTGGAATGATTCCATTGTTTATGAGCCTAATTTAGAAATTACGTATTTTTTTGTTGGTGTTATTACCCATATGTTATGTTGTACTTTATTGATTGTATATTCCTTTAAGGCTCGTGTTGGTGCGAGCCTACCTTTAGAATTGTTATGATGTAGAATGTATTCTAATTGTGGAGAGAGTTGCTGCCTGACTCGTTGCTGTACAGCTGTGCTACTGGCACCACCTGTTCATCCTTCATCTTTAAATAAACGTCTATACAAGAACCTGCCTCCACCTCTACATTACAAGTGGCGACGATGGGGATTACTTCATGAACATCAAAAAAAAAAAAGAAAATTTTTTACTTTTACCTACATTCTCAGAAAAGGAAGAAACCACGTCGGGAAGGAATACCTCACAGGAAAGGAAAGAAAATTAAGCCTGGAAGAGGTAATTATTAATTACGATTTTCCCCAAAGGATTCAGTGTTTATGATTACTTTAAATGACTTTGCCCCGAGTGGAAAAGAAGTTACTTACTAACTTCAGTGCCTGCATTTTTTAAAGCGCCTACCAAGTTCCATTCACGCTCCTGGTGCTGCGCGAAGCAACAGCCGATGCACGCTCTGCTTCTCTGCGAACTCACAGCCGCGTCATCTCCCTAGTCACGGAATGATGCATCCACGCAAGGTCACGTTGCGTGACCCCGCGTAGCGGCCATTTTAAGACTTGCATCTTACAGTTACCGGGACAACTGTTAAAAAAAAAATAAATAAAAAAATAAAAACGAAGCAGCGCCGAAGCTCTCAATTAAAGGGCAATAATTATTTAAACACTGAACGAATATATAACGAGGTTTCATCCTTCAGGAAACGTTTACAAGGAGAACAGGTGAGATTATCGGGGCACATAATTAATTATTTTGTGACTATAATTATTAAGACTCTTACACAATTTAGTGATTCGTTTTATGGATACTGGAGATCAACCCCAGGGAAACTTAGAAGAAAAGATGGCTCAACAAAATTTTATGATTAGCCCTCCTCAACCTTTTTGGGCTTCAGGTTCCCAACCAGACATGAAATGGGTTGAATGGAAAGAATATTTCAGTAATTATATTTGCGCTATTGATGAAAATACTAAAATGAAATCCGAACAAAAGAAAAGGATACTTTTACATTCCTTGGGTCCTATAGGATTAAAGACTTATTCACGAATGCAGAAAGTAATAAATGCAGATCTTAGTGAATTCGATAATGCCATCGCTGACATGGATAGGTACTTTGCACC
Organism: Lissotriton helveticus; assembly: GCF_964261635.1. Lineage (NCBI taxonomy): Eukaryota > Metazoa > Chordata > Amphibia > Caudata > Salamandridae > Lissotriton > Lissotriton helveticus. The sequence goes on from NC_136068.1 coordinate 949,326,440, forward strand.
TAAGGTCTGTATAGGAGTAGTCAGACACAAATTTTTTCAAAGGAAGCAAAAGAAAGAAGAATTGGTTGATGAATGGTTAGATGATTTAAAAAAACTCGCGATAGACTGTAAATTTGGGAATCTACACGATGACCTTATTCGAGACCAGTTAGTTATGCACAATGACAATTCACCCATTCAAGACCGTCTTTGGGTAAACGGTGATGCTCCTTTAGATGATGTACTTGCCATTATGAGGAAGTCGGAGATGTCTGGCAGATGTGCTACGGTGATCAAAGACACAGTAAAAGATTCTGATAAGCCGTCTTCTGCTGTTTTCAAGATCCAAGGAACAACAAAAGTCCAAAATAAACAATTTCAGAACAAGACCTTTAATCAACCTTCCAGAAATCAAGGAAGGGACAACAAAACAGATGACAGAAGGTGTTACCGTTGCGGTAGCAAAGAACACATGGCTTACTACAAGTCGTGTCCTGCATTAAAAAAAAAATGTAGTGTCTGTGGGTTAATGGGCCATTTTAGCAAATATTGTCGCAAACGTAGTAATGTCAAGTGCATTTGGAATGAAGATGTAAGTTCCATAGAAAGCGGTGATGATGAGGATGGTTGTGTGAAAAATGTAAGAGGGAATTACATGTTAAATATTACTGATGAAGCAATGGAGGGTAAGCCAATTTGCGAGGTGTCCTTGGGGGGCATTAAAGTGAAAGTGTATGCAGATTCTGGATCTCCATACACAATAGTTAATGAGGAAGTATGGAGGAGAAAATTTACACAGAATATTGGTCAAAAGTTAAATGCCTCAGACGTCAATCCTGTTAGTTATACAGGGGAGAAAATTGGTTTATTAGGTTTTAGATGGCTCACCTTTTTTTTTAAAGGTAGGGTTGCCAGAGGCAAATTATATATTTCCAAAACGGGACCATCTGTCTTAGGATGGTATGATCAGAAGAATCTTCACATCATATTAGACCCTAATAGCAAGGAGAAGGTACTTGTCTTAGATGAGAGTAGCAAAATAGAAGATGTCCTAAAAAGGAAATTCACCAGTGTTGTGAGTGGACAGTTGGGCGAATTAAAAGGGTTCGAGCATAAAATTATGCTCAAAGCTGATGCACAACCTAAGGTACATAAAGTCAAACCCATTCCCCTGTTAATAAGAGACGAAGTTAATAAAGAAATCCAAGGTCTTTTGGCTAGGGGGGTCATTGAAGAAGTAGATACTTCTGAGTGGATTAGTCCAGTGGTCGTGGCAAGGAAATCCAATGGGAAAATTCGGCTATGTATTGATTTACGCCACCTTAACAAAAATATAGTGATAGAGCGTTTTCCCTTGCCCAAAATTAACGAAATGGTTTCTTCCCTAAGGGGGGCTACTTGGTTTTCGACCATAGACCTTTCTGCCGCCTACCACCAAGTAGTTCTGGAACCAGAGTCACGCCATCTAACAGCATTCATTACACCGTTTGGCTGTTTCCAATTCATAAGGATGCCGTTTGGCCTTGCATCGGCCGCGGCCGTGTTTCAGCGATTAATGCATAAACTGTTCGGTGATATGAAAGGTATTTGTTTTTTCCAGGATGATGTATTAATTGCAGGTACTGACAAAGAAGACCATGATGCTAAACTTTGGAAGGTTTTTAACACACTTGATTCAGCAGGATTGACGGTTGAACTGTCCAAGTGCAAGTTTGGTGAGAGAAGTGTATCTTACCTTGGCCATATCATTAGTGAGGATGGTGTCAAGCCCAAAATGTCACTTGTGGAAAGCATAGTGGCCTTGCCTGCACCTGAATCCAAGGAAGAAATTAAATCCTTTTTGGGTATGGCAGAATATTGTGCCAAATTCATTAAGAATTTTGCTTCCAAAGTATATAACATCAGGTCTTTGTTAAAGAAAAACGTCAAGTTTGAATGGACTGAGAAGTGCGGAAGAGAGTTTGAGGAAATTAAATGGGAATTGCGAAAAGTTAACGCCTTATCCAGTTTCGATCCTAATCTAGATTGTCTTCTAACTACTGACGCAAGTGACAAGGGTTTGGGCGCAGTATTATCACAAGTGGGAGAGAATGGAAAAGAAAAAATTATTTTATTTGCGTCAAGAGCCTTGTCACCTGCAGAAGGTAGATATCCTATCATAGAAAGAGAAGCCTTAGCCTGCGCTTGGGCATTAGAACATTTTCGTGCGTTTGTGTGGGGTAAGATGGTGAACATCAGAACGGATCATAAACCATTGGTCCACATCTTATCTACTGATGGCACTGCAACTGCTTCTGTCAGGTTAGCAAGAATCTCCATACGTATGAAGGAATACATTTATAATATCACTTATGTACCAGGAAAAGACAATGTAGTAGCTGATTGCCTTTCAAGGTTTCCTTCCCCATTGGAAGAATGTGTAGATGACCCATGGGGAAATTTCAGAGTAGCGTTTGTACACGATTCTGGTGTTCCAGCCATTAGCAGGGAAGATTGGTTAAAGGAACATGACAAGGATAAGGAATTGGTAGAAGTTTCGAAATGTATTTGTCAGGGCTGGCCCAAAGAAAAACTCTTGTTGAATTCTTTGAAATCGTTTTGGGAAGTACGATCTGAGCTATCTTTTGAAAAAGATGTTTTAATGAGGGGAGACAGAATTGTTCCACCAGTCGGATTAAGAAAAAGAATCCTACGTATGTGTCATGAAGGACACTTTGGTATAGTGAGGACTAAGTTATCTGTCAAGAATTTGTTTTGGTGGCCTAAGGTTGACAAAGAAGTAGAAATTTTTGTGAAGGATTGTTCTGTTTGTAACTCTGCAGATAAATCTTTGAAGACTTTACGACCTACAATGAGTGAGGGGCTCATTCCAGGTATGCCATGGAAAACTATCGCTGTGGACATTTTTGGCCCCGTTGGTGATGCAAAGGAATATGGTTTAGTTGCCATTGATCTTTTCACTAAGTGGCCAGTAGTTAAAATTGTAGATAGGATAGACACTCAAGCCGTGTTGAAATTCTTGGACAACATTTTTGTGGTAGAAGGCTTACCTGTGAATATTCTAACAGACAACGGAGTACAATTTCTTTCACAGGCTGCTAAAGAATATTTTGAGAAGTGTGGCATCACACATAAAACAACGTCCTTGTACAATCCTAGCGGGAATGGAACAGTAGAACGCTTTAACAGGGTGATAAAAGGCATTTTACAAGCAGCTAACAACAAAGGGTTGAATTGGAAATTGGAAGTGCAGAAGGCTGTTTGGTCTTATAAAGTGACGTTAAATAATTGTACTGGTGTATCCCCTTTCGTGATGATGAGAGGTAGGTTACCCAGATGTAAATTCAACCCAGGTTGGATTTTCAAAGATAGCGTTCAGGAATGGTCCCCTAAAGAAGTCAAGGAAAATTTAGAATTAGTTCATTACAGAAGTAAAGAATACTTTGATAAACGACATGGTGCAAAGGATGTTATTATTAAGGTGGGAGACTGGGTAAGGATCAAGAAGCCTTTCAAAGTTCAGAAAGGTGAGAATAAATTTGATGCTCCAAAGCAGGTCATTGAGGTTCTTAGGAACTCGGTCAGATTAAGTGATGGTAAGGTTTGGAACCTCAAAGATGTCGCCTTTGATGTTTGTCAGGATCATGATGAGGTGCCACCAATAAGAAGGAGATCAGGAGATTTTGATTGGGTGGAAGACTATTTTGACAACAGTGAGTTACAGTCTCAGTTAGCGTCCGGAAGTTCATTTCCCCGGTTAAGAGAGGGGGAAGTGGTGGTTGATGTTCCTGATTCTCAGCTTGGTGGATCTTCATGTTCAACAGATCAAGATGTTGTAGTGTATAAAGATGGAAATGAGAATTCTCCTGCTTTAGATTTAGATACAGTTTCCTTTCCAAAAGCATCCAGCGAGGAAGGTTCTAAGAGGACAAGAGTTTTACCAAGTTGGCTTAAGGATTATGTTTGGTAGTTTATTGAGGGTCTCATCTAGTTAACTTAAGGTTAATGTTAAGTAGTTTCTTTAAGAGTTGTTTATTCTTTTATCTGTAATTTTTCCTCTGTTCTTTTCCCTCCTTTCCTGTGTTTTTTTATGCTTCTTTAAGAAGGGGGGGGATGTGTTATGTTGTACTTTATTGATTGTATATTCCTTTAAGGCTCGTGTTGGTGCGAGCCTACCTTTAGAATTGTTATGATGTAGAATGTATTCTAATTGTGGAGAGAGTTGCTGCCTGACTCGTTGCTGTACAGCTGTGCTACTGGCACCACCTGTTCATCCTTCATCTTTAAATAAACGTCTATACAAGAACCTGCCTCCACCTCTACATTACCTTTGTGGTTTGCACGGGTAAATACTATTAGGTTAGATCTTGGCCCTTATTATCAAAACTACATGCGTCAGCTTTTTGCTTCCCCGAGGCACTTTGGTGATACAAATGGTGACACAGATGCTTAGTGGACACTCCTTTATTACAGATTGTGTTGGAACAAATTTTGTGCCAATACAATCTCAAGGAGTCGGGGAAAGCCCGCATGAAAATAAGGAATCCTTTTTGTCCCTACATTGATGCATATTATGGATACATACACAGTTTTAGCTGTGCCTCATGGGCACACTTTACAGGGAGAAAGAGTAATAACACCCTAGAGATCCCCTTCAGGTAGATGTGGTGACTCACTGCACCTGACTGCAAGGGACCCCTGCCCCATTGAAATGTAGGCCACATTGACGCCTGCAAAGTAAAAGGCAGAACGGTGGCTCCACTTAACAAGTCCCTCTCACTACTTTAGTCTCATAGGTACTGCAAGTTTGTGGCTGCACTGGAGATAGTGCATTCGCAATAATGTTATGTTATGTTACTCGAGAGTGTCCTGCGCGGTGGCGAGTACATGTGGGGACAGGGATCGGATTAGCAAATCATGCTGAACAGTTGAGTTTTCAGCTGCTTCTTAAAGGGCACACTGTCCCAGTCTTAACCCAGTGCAACTAACTAGTTAAAGGTACAAATGCACACAGACCATGGGGCAACGTGCCCTATACATAATGCAACCCCTCATGTTTCTTCCTTTAACAAACACAAGAGAGAGTGCGTTTTGAACTAACATTCGCATACATTTCAACACTAACGCTTGTATGTGTAGGACCCTCTAAACATGCATTTCAACAAATAGGCTTCGGACAGAATAATTGCAGAGGCGGGCCCCCGAAAAGGGCTTAGGAGCCGGCGCCATAACACGGCATCAAGTCCCCAGGTAGGAGAGGGTGGGGGGACCCAGCTTGGCATGAGAAGCATGTACGCCGAGCAAGGAGCAGAGCAAGCCCCTAAGGGCCTCCCCCACAATGCCGTGGCCAATGGGGGTACACGCGGGACTCGAACCCCCCAATGGCGGAAGGTGGCGTGAAACCCAATGGCAAGACGGGGGGCTTATAAGCGCTGCTCCCCCAGGTATGCTCCTATGATCAAGGAGCGGGGGAGCAGCACGGCGGAAGAAGAAGTGCTTGTGGGTGAAAACAACGATGCCGTGCAGCGCAACAAACGTGACCCACGACCTGCCCAGCACTGCGGGCCAAGTGATCGACCGGCGGGAGTCTACCCCTCGGCGTATCGAGCCCACTAGCGACGCCACAGGACCACGTGGCGGCAGCGGCCGGGAAGTGACCGGCGGAAGCCTACCCCGCAGCACACCAGGAACAGGAGGATGCACGACTCCACCGGAGCCCACCCGGCGTGTGCGGGACAGCACGAAGAGTACGCCTGACTCCACCGGAGCCCACCGGGCGAGTGCGGGACAGCGAGAGAAGTCCACCCGACTCTACCGGAGCCCACCCGGCGAGTACGGGACAGCGAGAGGAGTCCAACCGACTCCACCGGAGCCCACCCGGCGAGTGCGGGACAGCACGAAGACTACACCCGACTCCACCGGAGTCCACCCGGCAAGTGCAGGACAGCGCGAAAATACACCTGCCTCACCCGGAGCCCACCCGGCGAGTGCAGGACGGCGCGGGAAGTATGCCTGACTCAACCGGAGCCCAACCGGTGAGTGCGGGACAGCGAAGGGAACACGCACGACACAACCGGAGCCCACGCGGTGAATTCGGTACTTAGGGGAACAGCAGCCGGCAGGAACCCTCCCCCGGGCGCCTCTGAACTAAAGCAGCGCGACCGGGAGCGCGTGCTCGTGGCCCCCACTCACCTCACTGCAGCCGGCCCACCGTGAAGAACATCAGAAGGCTCGGGAGGCCGGTGGGGGAAACGCGGGGGCGGCCCGGGGACCAAAGACGCCTGGAAGGGAGAGAAGAGTGTCCCACGTCCTACACAGGCACTCCAGGCCGAGGAAGTGCAGGAGATAGCACCCTCGGGTCTGGGGAGCGCAGAGAAGGCAGTGCCAGGCACCCTCAAGAGAGGGGAAGGCGAACGACAGGACACAGGCAAGTCAAACAAGCATAAGCAGCAGCAAGGAGGCAGAATAGGCAGCATCAAGGAGGCCTTTTTTGATGCAGGACACAGCAGCAGCACCCCGCCAGCGCTAACAACAGCAGTCAAGTTTGGTTTAAAGGCATTGGCGGCAGCACCCCGCCCAACCACACAGTTTGGTGCACAACAACTGCGGCAGCACCCCGCTCCGGACACATGACCAAGAAAGGCGGCATGCGGCAGGACCAGGAGGACCTGACTGACCTACTGAGGAGAGTACGGGCAGCCTCGGCGGTGCACGGGGATGACTGTCTTCAGCAACAACTCGACCGTGACCCAGGGGAGGGGACAAGCGGACAGCAGCACGGCGCAGGCACGCAGCTGGCAGCCAAGAGGAGCAGGAGGCACTGAGAGGAGGGGTCCCAGCAATTTGAAAAGGATTTAAAATAAATAGCCAAGGTATAAATCAAAATTAAATAGCAAACAGTTAGCATACATTGTTGTTTATTCACAATGTAGACACGTATTATATATCACGATAGTGAGTTGATAATATACTTCAACAATACTCAAAAAAGTGCCCCTGGAAGGGAAGGGAGTGGTATGGTGAAGGATAGTGCAAATGAGGTAGTGACATAAAAAGGCTAAATAGCCACACTGTACTATGTATATTCAATTAGACATAGATAGAGCCATCATCAACACAAAAGTTCCTTGGAAGCAAACATACTCCACATTATAAATTTAATGTTATATTTGAGGGGTGGAGCTGAAAACAACAAAGAGCTGTCGACGTTTCGACCCCTGTTGGAATTGGCAGGCGTTAATCAAGTCCTTGCAGCGGGGTCTTCATCAGGACGGGGGCGGGGCAAAAGACCAAGCGGTCGCTTGTCTCAGGTGGAGATAGATAATGCTCCTACTGGAGAGAGCTCCAATTCGGTGGTTGAAACCCCAAAACGGTCATCCAATTGTGGGGAAGAATTAGTAGAGCCGCCCACAGGTCGGTAGCAACGCGGTATAAACCGCTGTAGTACGCAGACGTCGTCGGCTGATTTTACCGTCTGAGAGGTAGAGAGTGAATCCGTCTATTCCCAAAGCGCGGTCAGCAATGGAGGGCGCAAGCAAAGCTTGCGGATGCGGCGAGGACCATGAAGGTGCCAAACAAGCGGATCCAGCAACGTGCAGCCAGCACGGCGGCGGCGGGACCGGTCCAGGGGAACAATGACACATCAACCAACGGTGAGCATATTAGCGCTGTCATTCAGGAATGTTGCAGGACCATGGCACCACTGTTGTTGAAAAGGTTGGCGGTGCAGAGCATAGTGACACCAGGGGCGCAAGCGAGCACAGGGTAGGGGGCTTTGCAGACAGGGGGAGCCACGGACCCTCAGGGAACAGAGGCCAAAGGGTTACCTTGGCACCTGCTCAGCCCAGACATGGCGCGGCAGCACCGGTTTGGGGAGCAGGCCTCAGCAAATGCAGAAGGGGAGATATGGTCACCAACGGTGGCATGGGGGAACACCCCACCCGCAATCATACCCCCAGTAGCAGTAGCAATACCCGAGGCTTACGCGCGGCCCTCACTGGGTCCGGCATCCATGACCACCAGGGCCACTGGTCTAGCCAGCCTCATACCCTTAGCAGTGAAAGAGAGGATCTGGAGGAAAGAGTTTATAGATATCTTTTCATTACTAGAAAAACAGTTAGAGGGTTTGGATCTGAAGACATGTGATAAGAAGGAGGAAGATAGGAGGGAGAAGAGAAGAGAGCGCAAGGAACGGACATTCGATAATTGGTTAGGCGCATTCAGGATCATGGCATGCATCATAGTTGAAAAATTCCCGCGCTGCGCGGCAATCTATGGCTTTACGAGGCAAACATACACAACGCACAGCGGCAGTTCCAGGGCGACGCATGGCTAGAATATGATAAGGGCTTCAGGCTAAAAATGCAGACACACCTGGAAATGGAGTGGAATGAGGAGGATGTCCACGGGTCCATCCATAGGATGATGGTGGCGAAGGAGGTCAGGACATGGGGGTAGGCGCGAACATCCCTTTCGCGCCCCCTTTCAGAAGGGGAAGGGGAGGCCTTTTCAGCCTTTTCAAATGCACAAGCACGCCAGCGAAGGAAGGGGAGCACACGCCAGCGGGCCACCAGCAATATGCTGGAAATTCGAGGCCAACGAATGTACATACAGGGCAGCATGTAAATTCCAACACATATGTTCAACATGCGGGGGGGCACCCCGCTGCAAGCTGTAGGCACAAAGACGACCCAAAGCGTGACAAAAGGGAGGTAAAGAAGCAATGAGGCAGGCGGAGGGGGCAGAGAAGGGGGAGTGAGACAGGGAGGCACCCCGCTAGCCTCGTACCCAATTAACACACAAAAGATTAAGCGCGCTAGCCAACAGATACCATAACAAACCAGATGCAGAGATACTGGTGCATGGCTTTGAGAATGGCTTTCCCATCCCCTTCAGAGGCCCCCTCCCCCCCAGTTGCGAGAGAAATTTGAAATCAGCAATGCAGCACCCAGGGGTACTAGCTAAAAAGATAGAGAAGGAGAGACAACTAGGCAGAATTGAGGGCCCCTTCCCAGCCTCAAGGGGTGGGGAGTTGGTCATTTTACCACTTGGGGTGGTACCCAAAAAGGAACAGGGGCAATTTCGACTGATCCACCACTTATCATTCCCAGATGGCATGTCAGTGAACGATGGGATAGAAGCAGAGGTATGCTCGGTAAGCTACTCTACGATTGACGATGCGATAGACCTGATAAGGGCTACAGGCAGCGGGACTTTCATGGCAAAGACAGACATCGAGTAGGTATTCTGCCTACTTCCAGTTCACCCCGATAGCTTCCACTTATTAGGTTTACAGTGGGAGGGACAATACTATCATGACAAAGCAATGCCAATGGGATGCTCAGTGTCATGCGCTTACTTTGAGCTATTCAGCACATTCATTGAATGAGCACTACATGATAGTCACCCTGCAGGTGGGAAACTTCATTACCTTGACGATTTCCTGTTTACCGGCCCAGCTGCGTCCCCTGAGTGCGAGGACCCCTGAGGGCATTCATTAAGCTAGCAGGCGAGCAAGGGATCCCCCTATCCAAAGACAAGATGGAGAGGCCGGCCAACCACAAAAATCACTTTCCTGGTGATCGAGCTGGACTCGGTCACGGAGACATCTAGGCTACCTCCCGAGAAAGTAGAATACTTTAGACAGGACATAAGGAACCTTTGCGGGCGCGACAAGACCACATTGAGGGACATACAACAGCTCATAGGGAAATGAAATTTCACAACTAGGGTCATCCCAGCAGGCAAGGTGCTCGCTAGGAGATTGACACAGCTGACATGCGGACTCACGTACAAACAACACCACGTGTGGCTCTGGCCGAAGTAAAAAGGCACCTGCGGATGTGGAATACCTTCCTTTCTGACTTCAATGGGGTGCTGATATGGAGAGAAGGCTGGCTGACCAGCAAGCAAATTGAGTTGTACACCGACGCGTCAGGGAGCACAGGGTTTGGGGCAGTCTTGAGGGACAAGTGGAGCGCAGGACAGTGGCCCAGCAGCTGGCATAGGCGAGGCATAACGGGCAACATAACATTTTTGGAACTCTTCCCAATCGTAGTGGTGCTAGTAATTTGGAAAAGGGAGCTCCGGGACATGAAATTGACTCAATGGTCTGACAACAAGGGCGTAGTGCAGAATATTAACAGAGGGTGGGCCAGGTGCCCAGACACACTGAGGCTAATGCGATGTCTGGTTACCTTACAGCTGGAAGGCAACATAGAGCTGCGAGCAAGGCACGTGCCAGGGGTGGAGAACGAAATAGCAGACGCGCTATCTAGAGACAAGATGAGAAAATTCAGGGAACTGGCACCAAGGGTAGAGGCAAACATGACCCCCTTCCCTACTCAGCTGTGGGAATGGGCAGGGTAGACCTTTCAGAACTGACCACACACGCGCTCGCCCCAGCCGCAGCCAAACGATACAGTAAATACGTAGCAATGGTGATGAGAGTGGGGGCATCCAATCCCTAGCTAATGAGGGAGACACTCGCAGGGCGGCAGAGCAGTTCATTGGCTGGGCCTATGATGGGAAGAGATCTAGGTCTTGGGCACAGGCTCACCTGATAGCCGTGGCACACTACACAAAGCTAGAAACAGGTCAAAACCCAATTGCATCCCACTACATTAGGTCAGCAATGAAGGGTTGGAGAAGTAAGGAGGGAAAGGCAGGGGACACAAGGCGCCCAATAGATTTTGAAAAGCTAGGGGTGCTGCTGGAGGCATTGGAGGGTGTAGCAACAGACAGATAGAAGCTGCTACTCTTCAGGGCGGCATTCACCACGTCCTTCTTTGGGGCATTCCGCATAAGTGAGATAGTGGCCCCTGCCAGAGAGGGCCAGGCATAGCACTGCATTCAGGCCAGCGACGTGACTCCCAAGGCAAAGGGAGTGGAGATGGTGCTACCGCGGTCAAAAACAGACCAGGTGGGCAAGGAGACCATAGTCAGATTACAATGCATCCAAGAACAGAGACACTGAGCGGTATGCTGCCTGTTCGCATTCATGGCAGTAGGTCCATCGGGGGAGGGCCCCCTGTTCAAACACAAGTACAGCACCCAGCTGAGCAAGTTTCAGTTCACAGCAGTGATGCGCCTCGCACTCAGCAGGGTGGGCCTACCCCGAGAAGCTTTGGGTCATACTCTTTCCGTATAGGGGCAGCCACGACCGCAGAGCAACATGGGATGTCCAAGGCAGGAATACAGGCGGTGGGGCGATGGTGCTCGTGCGCATACAAAACGTACGTGAGGCCCCAGCTGCTATGACCGGAGGGAAGTGTGGCTCACTGATTAGAGGCGGCAGACCCGTAAGCAGAGAACGGCCCGGGACCAGGGTTCGATTCCCGACGCGGCAGGGTCGTGGACCAGGGTCAGCGGACTTGATAATTCTCGCCTCGGTGCCTACTCTAGTCAGAAACCACACTCGGCAACTCTGGGCATCAGCTTGCCTCATCTTCACAACGGCCCCCCCAGACCGCCGGGGATGCTTGGTCGCACCTTAGAGATACCCATCAGGGACCATCTCTCAGGGTGAGCCAGGACGGGTTCCCCAGCGGTCGAAGCGTGGAGATACTCCTCCGGGAGTCGATTCCTAGCGCTATATAAACCCACAATTAAATTAAATTAAATTAAACGTGGGGCGACCTAGGAAGTGACTGGCCGTTTTTTCCATTGCTCCAACAGGGAAAAGACCGCACCTGGTATGGGTGGTCTGGCATGCGATGAGAGAAGCTGGCGGCGGCCCGCAAGGGCCTACGGGAAGAAGCGGTGCGGCACCCGGACGTTCTGATCATACACCTCGGGGGGTAACGACCTGGCTGGGATGGGGTGGAGAGCGCTACTCCTTGGGATACAAAAAGACCTCATCGAGACGTCCAGGACGTTTGGGCGCACAACAATAATCTGGTCCGAGCTGATCAGCCGAAAGGAATGATGTGGGGCGGAATCATACAAAGGGGTGGAAAACTCAAGGAAAAAATTAAACCTCACAGTGAGCAAGTTCTGCAGGGCAAATGGCCTGGGATCAATCAGGCATGGGCTGATACACACGGGGCGCCCGGAATACTACGCCAGCGACGGGGTGCACCTCTCTGCGCAAGGCATGGGAATGTTCTGGTGCAACCTGTGGGGCGCCATGGTGTTGGCAGGTTGTCAGTGACAAGTCAGGACGTAGGGGGGGCCGCAGGAAGATGGCAGCCTCCTTGACGGCGTGGCAAAGGGCTACGCTGAAAACGGTTGGTACGGAGGCACACCCATGGGCAGTGCGCCAGAATAGGTCCACTCACCTTCAGATGCCGCACGGATGGGTGAGGTGGCCTAAGGACAGCAACTCTGGGATGCCTCATGGCTGGGTTACATGGCTACCAAAGGAAGGGGTAGTAAGCAGAGATGGCGCTCGCAGCCCAGCCCCCGCAGGATGGCAGGGCACAACAAAGTCGGACAAGGTAGCGAGGCGGCCTAACTCTGGTACAAAGGCTACCCCCTTCCCGCGCAAATGAGGCACAAGAAAATTCCAACCTACCAAAGAACCGGCCCAGAAGGGCCAAGAGATAATCGCAAGGAAATGTATAATGATATAACATGTGAAATGCAAAGATATACTTGTTTCCTTGTAACCCTAATAAACTGCGGCCAACAAATGACCACCACGAGACAAGAAGTGTAGTGGCTTTCTTGGCCGGAGGGGAAATACCAAAGGGAAAGGTGATGGCGAGTGGGGCAGAGTGCGGGGGTTATGGCACAGCAATAAAACATCTGTTGACATGTGGGATTGAGTCGCACCCTCTTCCGCATCGCTGTGCAGGTTGGTTTAAACCACACGTCTTCCTCTGCTGCGATCTTTTCCATTCTTCCTGTTCTTTCCTCCAGTCAGCTAGAGGCTGTAATCACACTGTAGCACGCAGCGATGGCGAGTGAGGGAGCATGGGGTGGATCGGAATAGTTAGTCTATTAATCTTCACAACTCCAATTCTCACTGCGTAGAAGAAAATGCAAGAAAAGTGCAGAAGAAATAAAAATAACAAAGCCCTGTTGTTTGTTTCCACGCGAGTCAGGCTGGTTAATTAACTCGCCAACTTATGCAGCCTACTTATCATAGCACCAACATGGCTGCCAGCGGTTGCCACTGGGCTACCACCTGCATCCTGTAAGAGGAGAGGCGGAAAAATATGGGATGGCGTGTTTTACTGGCGCTCTGTGGTCTCCTCGACACAATGAAAATACGGCCGCAAATCATCTCTTATGATGACGCAATATGATGACAGAGGGGCAGATTTACAAAAAAGTGCTACAGAGCAGCACTGCAGGCCCTTTGGCTGTGCCATACTGCAGCACTTTCAGGGCACAGGAATGCAACATATTTACAATGATATGTTGCATCCCTGTGCTCTCCCCTGCGCTTGCACTCAAACAGCTGCCATGCGCCAGCGCAGGGAACCTCGCGCCATGGTGCAAGGATGCCTACGTCATGGGGAGATTGTTTTTGTGCAGGAAGGGGCACCTTCCTGCATGAAAACAATCACTACAGGCATTTCCTCTTCCTCCGTGCTTTAGAATGCAGCACGCATTTAAAGAGGAAAAAAAAGAAGGAGAAATTAAAACATTTCTGCTCGTTGCACCTCGCTACGCCACCCCTACGGTGACATAGCATACTGATGCATTTCCAGGTTTACAATTCCTCGTAAATCTGGAAATGTGTCTGGTTCCATGGGTGTTGCGTGGAAACACCCGCAGCAACACCCATGAATGCCCCTTGCTGCATGTAAAGGGGCTTTTCCTGTCCTTGTAAATATGTGGCAGAGAAATGCACTTCCAGTGCGTCACAAAAAGTGACGTAGTGGCAGTGCAAGGGGCTTGAAAATCTGTCCCAAAATGATTTAGGCCACATGCACCATGCTCCCAAAGTTCTGGTTGTGAGTCAGGCTTAGCCTGATCACAAAGGTGGGGACACTGGGCCCAAATCTACCGGGATGAAAAGCCAATTGGCACATTCAAGTAAGTGTCAAGGAGAAATTGCAGGCACAAGTGCAGTATAAACCTAATTCGACCCCATTTTACAGTACTGAAGGAGCATCAAATGCTCCCCTCTGACTTGGGCTGGAGTGAACCCCAGGATCCCGAAGATGTGTTTTTTTGTAGGAGAAACTCATATGTGCTCTCACTCCAACATGATAGGAAATACGCATATACACTATGTTATGTTACAGATTTTTATACCATACTTTTGGTAATTAATATTTCCTTGCTCCATATAGAGAGCTCAGGTATTTGACCATCCTGGTTTTGAGTATTGCATCATAGATCAGAGCCTGAGTTCTGATTGTTTCAGTTGAATAATCAGCAGAATTGGTGCATTTGTGTGCATAGGTGTTGTATGTGTTCTACAGTGGGTAGTAATGTACGGTGTGTTTCACCAGAGGTCTTCACCACTTTGGATACATGCAATATGGAAATATTGGTAAATATACTGCTCAGCTTGGTATATATTTATTTAGTAATTGAGTGCATGTTGTCTTGTTAATGCTCACTGTACCGTTTTTAACTTGACTAAATGTGGGACATAGATAGGTTGATATTTATTTGCAATTAATATGTTGTGGTGCCTAATAGAGCTCCACGTTTTCAAGGCACTCTCTTTGAATGATTGTGAGAGTATATTTTGTTTTTGCAAATAGGTATTTTAAGAAGGAATGGGTCAAATCTCTGTGTAAAAACTCCAGATATTGTACATTTTTAAAATAACTGTTTTGGGGTTTCAGGGTGGAGAGGTTTTTGTACAATACTTCCCATTTTAAAAATACTTATTGCTTCAATGGAAACTCACAGAAGTGTGGATCCAAAAGATGTGATATATTGCAAGCATTTTATTCTTGGCACAGGCCTAGCCATTGTTGGAGGTCACAGTTAAATCACTGCAATTCCATCTATTACGGAGGGTCTCCAATAAACCCTAGACAGCACTAAGGATTGAACCACCATTATGAAATCCATTTCTAAGATGTAAGATTTAATTCCACACATTAATCTGATCTAGTTCCTGGATCCTTTATTCTGTGATGCGGTTTGTACTTAAAATTGAATTTTGTCTAGGGTGAAGCCCAGGGATACAGTGTTTCCAATAAATGATGGTTTACAATCCAACACTTTGAGAGATTCAGCCTAGACTAGACCATTGTGAAACAGTGAGAAGTGAGTGGATTAGAAACAGTTTTAAGAGAATTCAGCCCAGAGGGGTGGTGTAAGGCCAACATGCTTGAACATATTTAAGAATCTGAATGAGAAGACAATGTATTCTCTTTTAATGAAGGAGTATTCTATATGCTGGGTATGACATCACAGTTTTTTATTGAATTTGGGGAATATTATCGATACGTCAGCAATCTTTGTGGAATGAGTGCAAGGTTGTATCATGTAAATTTATAACAACATAATATATTTTCCTTACAGTGGGCAAAAGATACCCTGTTGCTAAAAATAGATGGGAAGAGCTGCTATTGTTTATGAGTTTAAAATAATAATATTTATTCTACGTATTTCTTTTTTTACCTATTATTCTTTTGTAGCTCATTAGACCAGCGTTAATAGCATGCTGTGCACGCAAAGACCTAATGCAGAACATTTTCTGTGAAACAGTTGAAATATCTAGCCATTTCACAAGACACTGCGTTAAAGTTGAGAAAGTATGAATTCAGGTGCAAGAATAGAGCTACTTACAGAGAGAGTCAGAGACTTACAAAAGAAATTGTAATGAAAATAAAGCCACTCCAGAGAAAGGCTTGGAGAGATAGCGGTACATCTTAGAGGGAGGGTGCAGATAAAAGAAGATAGGTCTAAAGAAAAGTGAGAGACTGGAACAGTGAATCCAAGTGGGAATTGAACTACATACAGAGTGAAAGGCTGGATTAGATTGAAGCATATCGTAGAGAAAAAGATGGCGTGCATACGTGAGGGTCTGAAAGTATGTAAAACTTCTGAGTACTCCAGATGAAGTTTCAGGAAATGTGTTTTTGATTTCTTTTCACAACTGTTACAGTTATTCTGTTCTTGGGTGAAACTAGTTGCCTAAGAATGCTTGTGTAATTGTTTTTTTTAGAACTGAACGTCTTGGCTTCCAGAGTTAAGTTTTGCATGTTTCTAATGTTCTGGTTCTAGCATTTTAGTCTTCTTCAAGAGGTACTGAAGTCTTTAGCACATCAAACAGATATTCAGGTTGTGAGGATGTAAAACGTGTAGGTTAAAGAGTTCGATTTGAATTTTACCCTATCTTCCAAATGCAGCCAATTAAGGTATTTTTCCAATGGCATAATGTCATCGGATTTTTTTGTGTATGATATCAGTTTCGCAACTGAATGTATACTAGTTTGGATGGGCACTACATCAGGTGTTGGGAAGGCCTAGTAAAAGAGCATTGCCATAATTCATTTTGGAGCAGAAGATGTTTTTTTTAACGAAGTGTAGCATGGCTCTAATTGTAGCTGCGGGGGCATTCGATATGAGTTGGCATGGTAAAGTTTGAATCCAGCTTTAGTCCTAGTAATCTAAAAACTTTCAATAAGCAAGGTGAGAGACCTGTACTGCAAATAAAGTTTAGCCATTCAGATGTGAAATTTAGATAGTAAGGACGATAAGCTAGTTTATACTTTAGTGTAACAAAAAGAAATGGCATTTTATAAACAAAGGGGCAGATTTATGTTAACTGGCGCATCCCCAGGGATGCGCCAGTTAATGTGCGCCACAGCGCGCCACAGCTCCGCCACCCATGGTGCGCCGCATTTACAATGCGGCGTACCATGGGGCAAAAACGGCACAGATGCGTCACGCATCTGTGCCGTAAAGGTGGCGCATTGCTGGAGTTGCTTCGCAAGCGCGACGCAGCTCCAGCAAGGCTCGGGGGTGCCCTATCTGACCAATGCTGCATCAAGACCTACGCCTGCTTCAAGCAGGCGCAGGCTTTTGACGCAGCATTGGCCTGAAAGTGACTGAGTGAAATCTTATAGATTTCACTCAGCCACTTTTGCGAGGCGCACCTGCCCCGGAACGCCCACCCTGCGCCGGAACGCCCTCAAGCGGCGCAGGGCTTTACAACGTGACGCATCTGCCTAGATGCGTCACGTTGTAAATCGTTCATAGGGATGCGCCACGTTTACGCCGCCTTGCGTGACGCAACAGCGGCGTAAACGTGGCGCAAGGCCTTCATAAATCTTCCCCTAGGAGTGAGACTATGGTTATTCTAAATTATTAATTATGAGAATGTGGGTAATGTATTATTTCTAACTTGGAATAAAAGCCTTATTCGAATATTCAAATGAACACTTTTTAAAAGTAAATACACGTAAAAGTAAAATTAAGATTTACTGCAAAACATTAGAAGGAAGTGAAGTTTGGCTTGAAAGTCGGGAATATTCAGTTTGAAAAATTACACCTGTGCATTGTGTTAGCTAGGGATGGAGGAAATATTAAATTCTGACCATGAAATTGGCGGAATTCTGGTGACTGCTGTACTCTTATAACATGGAGTTCCAGACAAATTTCGCCAATCCCTGCGTGGCATAAAATGTTCTCACGCCTGACACCAGAATGTCAAATTGACAAGCGCAATCGAAATTTGGTGTTCCCTAGCATGATTTCCGGTTGGTAGGAGGACTTGAGTAGCAGCTCTCTCTGGCATGCCACATGGAGTCATTTGCACTGATTAATCAGTGCGGAACACGCTTCCAGGGCTAAATCACAATGTGTCTTGCCTATTTCTGCCCATGTGTTACAGCAAACTAAACTAAAGTGGGGTGGCATTGTGAGCAAAAGAATGATGGATTTAACCCAGATCTCTTGACTGGGGGTGAATGTTTTGATTTGCTCTGCATTCCGTCCATCAATTGTTTGTCTTTTGCTTCCTCACCTTAAGTGTGCTGGGTATTCCCCGACGTGGGTCCCAGGCTCACTGTGCCACTGGAATCAAGCTATCCCGGCTGATGAGGGGTGAAACCCCAAAACCGTTCCTAGGATGCTTGTTTCTGGTCCAGGGAGGACCTGGCTTGGCAGTTCGGGCTGGACTGTTCCCATTAGGCACAGGGTCAGGACTGATTTGCATATGACCTGATCTAAACTGGGGTGGCATGGTGAGCAAAACAATGTTGGATTTAACCCAGATCTCTTGACTGGGGTGAATGTTTTGATTTGTTCTGCATTCCGTCCATCAATTGTGTGTCTTTTGATTCCTTGCCCTAAGTGTGCTGGGAATGCCCAGATGTGGGTCCCGGGCTCACTGTGCCACTGGAATCAAGCTATCCTGGCTGATGAGGGTGAAACCCTGAAACCGGTCCTAGGATGCTCGTTTCCGGTCAAAGGAGGACTTGGCTTGGTAGTTTGAGCTGGACTGTTCCTATGAGGCACAGGGTCAAGACTGATTTGCATATGGCCAGGTCTAAACTGGGGTGGCATGGTGAGCAGAAGAATGATGGATTTAACCCAGATCTCTTGACTGGGGGTGAATGTTTTGATTTGTTCTGCATTCCATCCATCAATTGTGTGTCTTTTGCTTCCTTGCCCTAAGTGTGTCGGTATGCCCAGATGTGGGTCCTGGGCTCACCGTGCCACTGGAATCAAGCTATCCTGGCTGATGAGGGGTGAAACCCCGAAACTGGTCCTAGGATGCTTGTTTCCGGTTCAGGGAGGACCTAGCTTGGCAGTTCAAGCTGGACGGTTCCCATGAGGCACGAGGTCAAGAATAATTTGCATATGGCCAGGTCTAAACTGGGGTGGCATGGTGAACACATGCATGATGGATTTATCCCAGATCTCCTGACTGAGGGTGAATGTTTTGATTTGTTCTGCATTCCGTCCATCAATTGTGTGTCTTTTATTTTTGCCCATGGGCAGAACTGTGGAATTTCAAAGAGTTTTTGTTTAACACAGTGGAATTCCACGGAGTCAAATTCTACAAGTTCCACCCACCCGAAAACAGATCTAGTATGCTTTATATAAAACAAACAGAGCCTGTCACACGGATAAGGTGTGCATAGTATATTTAGCGCAAAGAAAAATAAAATATTCCTTTGATGTCATGCCAAACTAAGGTACCAGTGACCATTCTGTGTGCAAGTAAGAGCATCCCATTGAAGATTTTAGTACTTAAAATGAAATGAAGGAAGCATTCTAAAATATCTTTTGTAAGCGAGGAAGAGCCTCTTAGTCCAGGCACCGACACCTGGAACTTGGATTGATTAGAGGACACTTTGAGGCTATACTGAGGTATAGTCTGATGAGGGCTTTCACTTTTACATGCAGCACCAGCAACCTTGAGATATTGTGTGAAGTGGGAATTAAGACTTGCCCAGTATACATGTATTATTTCACAGAAAATCTCACATATTCTTTTGAAAAGTGTAACTTTACATTCACAGATCTCTCTACCAAGACAAATGTCATTCAAGTGAAAAAAGTAAATACAAAGGCAGAGGAGCATATGGTCATGGAGTGTACAAAACCCATAGTGCTAAAGTAGCCAAATTGCTTTTTAGAAGTGAAGAGAAAACAGCTACATTTATCAATGTTAATAGATCATTTAAGGCAATGGTTCATTTTAACTTTTTGAGTGGTGGTTACAGTAAAACTTTATTACAAGCAAGTTGAAAAGACTTAACCATGAACTTTCTCTTTAGTATTTCGGGAGCAAAGATCTAGATCTAATGTAATATATATCGATCCTGATCTTCCGATTTATTATTGGAGATTTATGTGATTTATGTTTTTGAAGAATAATGTAAATAAAATGCTAAGTAGAGAGAATTGTATTCACACCTCATACAGTAAGTGCCCGTTATAGACTATTTAAGATAAATGATTGCCTAGTGATTCTTACAGGGGTAGGAAGTGTGGATCCACGTCTTTCATTATCAATCAACATGGTTCTCTTCCAAGGGCACTTGTCCACTGTCTGGTCTCTGTACATAGCTGGTGAAACCATAGTTTGCATTGATTGACAAGAAGAACCAAAGACCCGGGAGGTTCAATTTATTGGTCTTGTTTGTATGGAAGGTGGAGCCTTTTTTAAAAGACTCCCTTTCCCACACTCTCCAAGAGGTTGTATATTGTGAACTTCAATCCTACAATCAGTTTGTGGGTCTTCAGATAGTTGTGTGCAAATGACTTTACAAAAGCATCCTGTAATAAAAAAACGTTTAGATCTACTAAATAGTTTCAAATAGGCATATTATGTTTTGAGGCATTCTATCACTGTACACATGCAGAAGAACAAGGAAGACAACTCTAATTGCTACAAATGCATGTCAGTGAAGACAAAATAACTTTCACATGCACTGTTGGTTTGAGTCCAAATTCTCTAGTTTAGCATCAAGATGAAAAACTGCTTACCCCTGCTTACTCATGTCTAAAACTCAACAACTTTGTCAGGCAACAAAACAACATGAAAAAACTTTACTGACCAGTCCAACCCTCTTCCTGATACACCCTGATACTCTGTGTAAGAACCCAACTCAAGTCCATTCCATAATACCAAGGAACATCTCCATGTCGGAGATTGATTTTCTATGCTTTGGAATTTAACTCTGGTTTCCTACCAAATCTTCAGATTTCTATAAAGCAGTTTTAATGAGACGTTGCTGATTTGATCCTGCAAGCAACATCTTGTATTTATGTGATTGTGTTTTTGCTAATCAAATCACTCAACACCATGTGGATCCTTTATTTAAGAACATACCATTTTTTATTAAATTATAATGCATCTGTCTTTGGCTCTTATACATGGAGATTTCACCGCCAATAAAAGCACGCACTTCAATGTCATACTCGGGAGCTTATTGTTCTTGGACAGTCTCATCCCAAACTCCCTAAGCAATTTAAAGCTGTGATAAGGTGATTTAAAACAATCTCCATGTTTCAATAATAATGTGTACACTGTTCAGGCTTGAACAACTTTGCAAAATCACAGTTGGCCGAACTTTGATAGTATGTATATCTATTAATGTGATGCTAGATATGTCATATGTTGCCTAACAAAGAAAAACCAAAGGTGATGATGGACGGAGCGTTGACAATACAAACACTCACCCCCAGTCAACTGATCCGGGTTTAATCCATCACCGTTCTTTAGCTCACTCCGCCACCCCAGTTCAGACATGGACATATGCAAATCAGTCTGACCCTGTGCCTCATGGGAACAGTCCAGCCCGAACTGCCAAGCCATGTCTTCCCTGGACCGTAATCAAGCTTCCCAGGACCAGTTTCTTGCATTACAGCCGTCTTCAGCCGGGCTTGCTTGACTCCAGTGGCAAAGTGAGCAAGGGACTCACGTCTGAGCATACCCTGCCAACTTAGGGCAAACAAAGAAAAACCAAAGGTGATGATGGACGGAGCGTTGACAATACAAACACTCACCCCCTGTCAACTGATCTGGGTTTAATCCATCACCGTTCTTTAGCTCACTCCGCCACCCCAGTTCAGACATGGCCATATGCAAATCAGTCTAACCCTGTGCCTCATGGGAACCGTCCAGCCCGAACTGCCAAGCCATGTCTTCCCTGGACCGGAATGAAGCTTCCCAGGACCGGTTTCTGGCATTACAGCCATCTTCAGCCGGGCTTGCTTGACTCCAGTGGAGTGAGCAAGGGACTCAGGTCTGAGCATACCCTGCCAACTTAGGGCAAACAAAGAAAAACCAAAGGTGATGGTGGACGGAGCGTTGACAATACAAACACTCACCCCCAGTCAACTGATCTGGGTTTAATCCATCACCGTTCTTTAGCTCACTCCGCCACCCCAGTTCAGACATGGCCATATGCAAATCAGTCTAACCCTGTGCCTCATGGGAACCGTCCAGCCCGAACTGCCAAGCCATGTCTTCCCTGGACCGGAATCAAGCTTCCCAGGACCGGTTTCTGGCATTACAGCCATCTTCAGCCGGGCTTGCTTGACTCCAGTGGCAAAGTGAGCAAGGGACTCACGTCTGAGCATACCCTGCCAACTTAGGGCAAACAAAGAAAAAGCAAAGGTGATGATGGACGGAGCGTTGACAATACAAACACTCACAGCCAGTCAACTGATCTGGGTTTAATCCATCGCTGTGTTTTAGCTCACTCCACCACCCCAGTTCAGACATGGCCATATGCAAATCAGTCTGACCCTGTGCCTCATGGCAATAGTCCAGCCCGACTGTCTAACTACTTTGCCTGTGACATACACATTTATTCATTATTATATGACCCTAATATAAGTACCTCAAAACCTCCTCAAAACAACCATAAGATATATTTGGTTTGATGTTTATCCACATAGATACAATAATAATAGCTTTCAATTTGTACAAAAACTTTGAGAATCCAAAACAGTATTTGTGTCAGTAAAGTTGTTTTGTGTAATTAATTCTCCCCATCACCATCACATTTTTAACATTTGTAAAGTGCACTACTCACACCTGGGGGTCTCAAGGCGCTGGGGGTGGGGGGATGCTGCTACTGCTGGAATAGCCAGGTCTTGAGTAGTCTTCAGAAGGTTAGCAGGTCCTGGGTCTGCCGTAGGAGGATGGGGAGGGTGTTCCAGGTCTTGGTGGCGAGGTGGGAGAACGATCTGCCACCAGAGGTCACTCTTTGGATGCGGGGGACGGTGGAGAGGGAGAGGTTGGTGGAGCGAAGCTGGCGGTTGGGGGTGTAGAAGGTGAGATGTCTATGGAGGTATGCTGGTCCGATGTTGTGGAGTGCTTTGTGTGCGTGGGTGAGGAGCTTGATGGTGATCCTCTTGTTGATGGGGAGCCAGTGCAGGTCTTTCAGGTGGGATGCAATGTGGCTGCGGTGAGGGATGTCAAGGACCAGGCGTGTAGAGGCGTTCTGAATGTGTTGTAGTCGTTTCAGGAGTTTGGCCAAGGCTCCTGCGTAGAGAGCGTTTCCGTAGTCCAACCTGCTGCTGACGAGTGCCTGGGTGACCGTTCTTCTTGTTTCGGTGGGGATCCAGCTGTAGTTCTTGCGGAGCATGCGGAGGGTGTTGAAGCAGGAGGACGAGACGGCGTTGACCTGCTTAGTCATGGAGAGAGTAGAGTCGAGGATGACCCCAGGTTGCATGCGTGGTCGGTGGGTTTTGGTGCTGTTCCCAGTGCGGTCGGCCACCAGGAGTCATCCTATGCCAAGAGGGTGGAACCGAGGATGAGGACTTCTGCCTTGTCCGAGTTTAGCTTCAGTCAGCTGTTCTTCATCCATTTGGCGACAGCTTTAATTCCTTCATGGAGGTTGGTTTTGGAGGTGAGGGGGTCCTTGGTGAGGGATAGTGTTGGAAATGGGATCCCCGGCTGGCCAGGGCTTTCGCCAAAGTCAGTCAGAGACCACCACACCCAAGTCAGGGCAAGGGAGTTACACGCCAAGATAACCCCTACTCACCCTCTAGGTAACGTGGCGCGAGCAGCAAGGCTAAACTTGGAGGCGATGTAGGCTAAGTATTTGCGCACGCACCCCAGCAACAACAACCAAAGGCCCACCACAAAGGAAACTCCACACAAGGTTATATAAAAATAGCCTTTGTATTACACCAAAACACATTAGATAAAACACACACTTTACAATGTGCCAGAGGCACGGGCAGAATTTACAAGGGGGATATTTACAAGACAGGGCCACCTGGACCACTGTCAGGAATCAGAAGTAGCACTTTCAGAAATAGCACTTAGTACATAGAATGTAGCACAAAATAGCACACAACCAGTAATCACTGGTAACCAGGACCTCACTAGCACCACCTGTACTAGGGAGAAAACAACCACCTATGTATTACAATACCTGTAGGGGTGTAAAGGAGGAAAACACATGATGCATCACAATACATTCAGAGGTGTAAGGCACATGACGCATAAAAACACATTCAGAGGTGCAGAAAGTACAATTGCGCCAACTCACGTAAGTCACCACCTGTGACTGTCCCTAGGCCCTCTGGCCTTGTTGGGGCTAGGACGCCCTGTGTCCAAAGTGTCAGGGTCCTAAACGTAGCAGTTACCCACAAAGTGCTGGGCAACTGGCGCAACAATGTTTGAGCCTGCCAGGGCTCAAGAACAACAGTGGGGCCAATGGGGGAGCCTCTCTGGGCTCTTAAACAACAATGGGGGCTCAAGAGCCTCTCTGGGCTCTTCAAAACGACTTTGGCGCCTGGAGCCTCTCTCCAGGCCCTAAGAAATAAATGTGGCCCTCCAGAGCCTCACTGGGCTCTACACACGAAATGCTGCCTTGGTGGAGCCCCTCACGGGGACTCAACTTTGCAAATGCCCCCTGAGCCTCTGGGGCTTGTGAAGCAGAAATGCCCAACTGGCCACTTCGTCAGAGTCCCGCTCGGGCACTCAGGTACAAACAATGCCCAGGGAGCCTTTCACTAGGCTCCACACCGCGAGCACGGGAGCGCGCTACTGGGGAGGGGGGGCGGACACTGTGTCCCGGTGCCCCTCTCTCCCTCTCTGTGGCCACACTCACCGGCTGTTGGCTCTCTCTGGACTCCTCGTGCTGCAGGGGCTCTGTGAGGCAGCCGGGACGTCCTCTCTGCTGCGGGCTCCTCCTACTGCCTCCTGGCGGCACTCTGGGGCTCTCCCTCGGTCGGAGCTTGGCTCTCCTTCTTGCCGGGCCGCGGGCGGGGCTCTCTCACCCTCGAGGGCCTCGCCGAGGACAAGACGCTGGCAGTCTCCTTCTGGCTCTCCCCGGGGCTCTCCCTTCACATGGGAGCCCCGGCAGTCAGCTTCCGGCTTCCTCCTCTGGTGCAGGAGCGCGGGGTGGGCTCCCGTCAGCTTCCTGTTGTCCCGCTCGTCCCGCCCCCGGCCTGCCTGACTTCCGGCCGGGCGGCGGCGGCGATATGGACGCAGCAAAATGCGGCAAGGAGCGGGGCAATGCCGGGTGGGCACCGGCTGTGAAGATAACGCGCTCCCAAGCGCTAGCCCACCATAAAGCGCTTCCAAGCGCTAGGGGCGAACAAATACAGCGCTTCAGGCGCTAGGTGCCCAACAAAGCGCTCCCTCAGCTCTAAATGCAAAATAAAGCGCTCTTAGCGCTAGGAGGGAAAAGGAAAGCGCTATCAATCCAATTCAGCACCCCCAGGCGCTATAGGACAACAAAGTCCAGCAAAGGTCCTTCAGCAAGGCAGGGGGGGGGCAAGGCTGGGCCCAGAGCCAGCTCACTGGGTCTCCAGGCAGGGAGACACCCCAAGTGGCGGTCCTCTGGCCCAGCAGCAGCAGCAGCCCCCTCAGGATCCTGGAAGAGAACAACATCTGTGGGGACACAGCCCCATTTTTATACAGTGCATTCCTTTGTTCAAGGGTGTAGAGTGGGGGCGGAACCAGTCGCAGCTGGTTCTTGAGTACTCTGTTTACCTCAACCACCCTCTCTATTCACTGGCAGGGCTTGGGTCATTAGACACACCACAGGGGGGCGGAGCCAGCATTGTGTGGGGAAAACCCAGCCCATCCAGGACACAGGTACACTCCTCCCACACATCACTCATGCTAATCTCCCACTCACCACCGGGCAGACCCATCCAGACTTCCTGGAGCCTGGCATGCCAGCCAGCTCCAGCCAATCACACGCCAGCACCCTCACAGCACACGTACAGCCATGTCTAGAAATGGCGCTTCGCTACTAGACACATACATGCTGCATACACCATCTCGCAGCATTCACTCTCACGAGTTCACACATACCAGACTCAAGCCTGTACACCCCACGCATCAGGAACTACCAGGGACACATACATTCCCCATGCATTCCTATGGGCGGGCAGGCCTAGCTCAGCACATGCACTCAGAATGCGCACGCACTTTCCACTGGGACACAGTGAAAGTGCGCAGAACCCCAAAAATCACCATTGCCAGGTCACCATTTCACGCAAAAAGTCTAGGGGTGAACCTGCCCTAAGGGCCAAAGTCCAACAGATAGGATCAGCTGATTGTCGTCGGCATAGAAGATGATGTTGAGGTCATACAGTCAGGTGACATGGGCGAGTGGTGCCATGTAGATGTTGAACAATGTCGGGCTGAGGGATCAGCCCTGGGATACGCCGCAGATGATCTCGGTGTCTTCGGAGCGGAAAGGGGGGAGGAGGATGCTTTGGGTTCTGCCGGAGTGGAAGGATATGGTCCAGTCCAGAGCCTTGTCTCGGATCCCTGCGTCGTGGAGGCATGTGCATAGGGTGCGGTGGCAGACAGTGTCAAAGGCGGCTGACAGGTCCAGGAGGATGAGGGCTGCAGTGTCGCCTTTGTCCAGCAGGGCCCTGATGTTGTCGGTGGCAGCGATAAGTGCAGTTTCGGTGCTGTGGTTGCTGCGGAACCTGGACTGGGACGGGTCCAGGATGCTGTTCTCCTCAAGGTAGAGGGTCAGTTGTCTGTTGACAGTCTACTCAATGACCTTCACCGGGAACAGGAGCAGGGAGATGGGCCGGAAGTTCTTGAGGTCCTTAGGGTCAGCCTTGAGTTTTTTGAGTAGGGCGTTGATCTCAGCGTGCTTCCAGCTCTCCGGGAAGTTTACTGTCTCAAAGGAGATGTTGATGGCTTTCCAGAGATGGGGCGCGATGGCAGTGCTGGCTTTGTTGAAGATGTGGTGTGGCCATGGGTCTGACAGAGGTCCGGAGTGGATGGTGTTAATGATTTTGATGGTGTCGTCGTAGCTTATGTTGGTCCAGGAGAGCAGGGGTTCGGTGCGGATGGTGGCCGTGGGGGTGCTGGTCTCAGTGGGTTTCGGGGTGGTCATGACGTTGAAGCTGTCGTAGATGTCTGCGATCTTGCGATGGAAGAAGGAGGCAAGGGAGTCATGAGGACTTGCGAAGGTGGGATGTCTGTGGTATATGAGCTGGGGTTGGAGAGTTCCTTCACAATATTGAAGAGCTCTTTGCTGTTGTGTGCGTTGTCATCTAAGCAGTCTTTGAAGCAGGCCCTTTAGGGAGATCTGATGAGGTGATGGTGTTGGCGCATGGCGTTCTTCTGGGCTGCGTAGTTGTCCGGTGTTGGTTCATGGTGCCATGTCTTCTCTATTTTCCTGCAAATTTCGTTGGAAGCCTAGAGGTCCTTGGTGAACCAGCTGGCTTTCTTGATGGTTTGTCTGTTGGAGGGTTTCATGATCGGGGCGAGGGTGTTGGCGCAATTGTATATCCACTGTCTAAGGTAGCGGGTCGTGGTGTCGGGGTTGGTCAGGTCAGCAGGTGGGCTCCGGGCAAGGGCGGTTGTTAGCTGGTCTTCGGTGACTTTGCCCCAGCAGCGGTGAGGGATCTGTTGGGTGCAGTGGTGTGTGGTGGGTTTCCAGAAGGTGAAGTGGATACAGCAATGGTCGGTCCAATGGAGTTCGGGGGAGTGGCTGAAGGAGACATGGGAGCTTGCGGAGAAGATGGGGTCAAGTGTGTGGCCGGCAGAGTGGGTGGGTGTTGTGATGATCTGTCTGAGTCCCAGGTTGGCGAGGTTGTGGATCAAGGTGGTGGAGTTGGTGTCGTTGTTGTTCTCGAGGTGGAAGTTCAGGTGCCCGAGGAGGATGTAGTCTGAGGAGGCAAGGGCATGTGTACTGACGAAGTCAGCGATGGAGTCGCTGAACTGTGGCCGGTGTCCAGGGGTTCTGTAAATGAGAGTTCCTCTGAGGGTGGTGTTGGGATCAGTGTGGATCTGGAAGTGCAGGTGTTTGGCGGTGCTCAGGGTATCCTAGGTGTTGGTCAAATAATGCATCTCTTTCTAGAGAGCTTGCAACTTAGTTTTATAAGAAACTTTATTTAAACCTCTAAAATATCTAGTTTATAACAGTTTCTAAGCACTTTATTCTGCTTCCACTATAAGCAGTGTTTAATTACCTGAAATTCTTTATTAGAAAATAATTTCTTTTTGCATTCATTGAGTGAACTTCTACAATAGAATTTTCAACATATTCTTCTGCAATACCATACATGTTGTGCAAGATTTACAAATAAATAGTTGGGTCCAAATTTGTAATAATATTTGTATTGCTAATGTTAATTATTGTAACATCCTCTACATAGATTGCATTGACCACATAGACAATTCAGAAGCACTCTCTCTGAATGTCTAATTTACTCATTGTCTTCCCTAAGTATGATCAATGTGATCTAACTAGGACAAAACCGGTCCTGGTTTGTTTGTGTTTCAGTTCAAGGAGGACCTGGCCTGGCAGTTTGGACTGGATTGTTCCCATTGGAGCAGGGTTAAGACTGATTTGCATATGGCTGTGTCCGATGTAAGGTGGTATGGTGTGCAAAATAACTATGGATTGTGATGTTTCCCGAGTAATTGCGAGTGGCTGAGATTAATTTAAGAATTCTACCCATAATCTTTACCTATACTTTAGTGTCTTGCGCTTAGTGAGACAGACATGCCCAGACGTGGGTCCCATGCACGCTGTTACTGGAATCAAGCTAACCTTGCCTCATGAACCCTAACTAGGGCAAAACTTGACATGGATTGCTTGTGTTATGGTTCAGGAAGGATCTGATCTGGCAGTTTGGGCTGAACTGTTCTTATTCAAGTAGGGTCAACACTGATTTGCATATGACTGGTTCTAAACTAAGGTGGCATGGTGTGCAAAATAGCAATGACTTGAAGGAGGCCTGAGTAATACCCATTGGGTATGATTGATTCATGCATTCCATCCATCACTTTTCTGTATACTTTAAAGTGTCACCATAAGTGGAACGGGTGTGCCCATATGTGGGTTCGGAGCACATTGTGTCAACGGAACCAAGCTATACCTGGATCATAAACCCGAACTAGGGTGAAACATGGCCTGGGTTGCTTGTGTTCTGCTTTACAAATGACCTGGTATGATAGTTTGTTCTGGTGTGTTCCTATTGAAGCAGAATCAAGGCTGATATGCATATAGCTGGGTCCAAACTGAGATGGCATGGTGTGTAAAATAATGAGGGATTAGGATGCGTCCCTGAGTAATAATTACCAGTGGCAGAGATTAGTTCAAGGATTCTATCCATCATTTTTTGTACACTTTACTGGTATAATCCCGGCAATTCCTGGCAGATTGTGGGCATCCATGGCATGACAAAAACGACTAAT
The DNA here is from genome assembly GCF_964261635.1 of Lissotriton helveticus. Taxonomy (NCBI): domain Eukaryota; kingdom Metazoa; phylum Chordata; class Amphibia; order Caudata; family Salamandridae; genus Lissotriton; species Lissotriton helveticus. The sequence goes on from NC_136068.1 coordinate 949,355,439, forward strand.
GGTACAATGCTGACTCTGAAAAAGATTGTGGTCATTCTTGACATATTGATGAGAACCTTTATAGAGCTTCATCTTCTTCTATGAAAGTGCTAGTTTTAGTAATACAAGAGAATTCAAGTATAATGTCTTCTGCTTAGACATATTAAAATGTGCTTTCTAACTAGGTGAAAGGGGTTTTTCAAATACTTTATAAACCCCATTCACTGTCTGTCTTTCCTCAGTGTATTCCCATTAGATTCCGTTAATTGACTGAAGCTGCTGACTGTGGTCACAATCCGAATAGAAGTATTAAAAGCATGCCAGTCAATGGAATCTATATCAAAAAGGCTATAGTCATAATCCAAATAGATGTTTTGAAAGTACGTCACTTAATGGAATCAAACTTCAAAACGATTAAGTCGAGGCTACAGGTGTGTTCCGCTTGTAATGCAGACGATATATATTGTAACTATTGCCTCGTTGAGATAGATTCCATCGAGAAGCCTGTTTTCAATCTCCCGACACAAACTAAGATCATTGCTCTTCTGACAGCGATGTCATTCATAGGAGCTTATCCATAAGGCTCTTGTAAAAGCCTTTGAACCAAATTCCGATTGCTTTGGCTTCATTAGAGATCAAAGGGACTATTTTAACAATCAACTCCTTGTCCTGAAGACGGTCTGACGGACAAATCTACCACAAAAGACCGAAATGTCGGCAATTGCATCTATTTCCTCAGCATTTTTGCTTTTTAGTAACTGTTGTCTGCTGGCTTCAGATTCGTTTCCTTTGTTAATATTTGGAATAGATGTGTACGCCTATGATTTGGAGGTTTTGAGAAAATTTTTTGGTATGTCCTCTATCATGGTGTTCTGTTGTATTTAAATGTACCCTTTCTAACTTTGTTTATATTAAAATCCCTTTTTCATTGAAAAGAAGACATTCCAGTGTTTGAAAATCATCTGTAGCTGAATTTTCGTTTTTGAAATAACTGCATTTTTGTTGTGATTATTCAAAAGTCAGTCACCAGAAGGGGTTAGACCAACAAGTGATTAGTCTGAATGACTTTAACTGAGGATATTGAACAAAATCCCTTGAATGCACCCTTACCTTCTATTATCTAGAGGTTTTAGGCAGGTAAAAGTATTTTTTAGAGTACATTTAGCAAAATATGTGTTACAAATCCAAATTTACCAGTGGATTGGGCTAGTAATGAATATTTTAAGAATCCAAGAAGGATCTTTGCAGTTGTTTCCTAAGTGGAGATTACATTATTCATTTTAATATTGTATCCCAATGCTTTCCTATGAGATAACTAACCCTGCACCAGTGAAAACAGCTTTTAGTGCATTGCCCCTTAAAGGCATGGTTAAAATCAATGTTTACATGTCCTACTTTTAAATACAATGCACCCTGCCCTATGGGCAATCATATTTAGGCCTACTTATAAGCGATTTACTTAGAATTTGAAATTAGGGTTTAGATCTGTAAAAAGGGGGTATTTTGGAATGTAAAATTTGTAGATTTAAAACTGCACAGACAGGCTATTGTGGTGGGTCTGCAGTCTTATTTTGCACTGTCACTCTAATGGTGGCACAATGAGTGCTACAGTTCACTACTGACATTTAACTTCCAGGCCCTGGGTACCCTTTTTATTGAATACTTGGGGCGTACAGTTAAGTTAAATATGCTAATTAAGAGAATAGGCAAAGTATATTGATTTGCATTTGGCTGGGTTCATACTGAAGTGCAAAATTACAATGGACTTGGATGTTGCATGAGTAATTACCAGTTGCTGAAATTGATCAAGCATTCCATCCATCACTTTTTTGTATACTTTAATGTGTTGCCCTAAATAGGACAGGTATGCCCAGAAATGGGTTCTGATTCAAAAAGGGGGTGGTGATGGACAGAGTATCTGAATTAAGCAGAACACTCCTACCCAGTCAAAGATCAGGGCTTGATCCATCACCGTTTTTTAGCTCACTGCACCATCCCAGTTCAGAACCTGGCTATATGCAAATTAGTCTGTCCCTGGCCCAGTGCATCATGGGAACAGGGCAGACCAAACTACCAAGCCAATTCTTTACTGGAAAGGAAACAAGCTTCCGGGGACCGGTTTCTGGCATTACAGCCGTCTTCGGCCCGGCTTGCTTGAATCCTGATGGTGCAGTGAGCAAGGGACTCACATCTGAGCATACCCTTCCACACTTGTGGTGGCCAAAACGATTCAAAAAGGGGGTGGTGATGGACAGAGTATCTGAATTAAGCAGAACACTCCTACCCAGTCAAAGATCAGGGCTTGATCCATCACGTTTTTTAGCTCACTGCACCATCCCAGTTCAGAACCTGGCTATATGCAAATTAGTCTGTCCCTGGCCCAGTGCATCATGGGAACAGGGCAGACCAAACTACCAAGCCAATTCTTTACTGGAAAGGAAACAAGCTTCCGGGGACCGGTTTCTGGCATTACAGCCGTCTTCGGCCCGGCTTGCTTGAATCCTGATGGTGCAGTGAGCAAGGGACTCACATCTGAGCATACCCTTCCACACTTGTGGTGGCCAAAACGATTCAAAAAGGGGGTGGTGATGGACAGAGTATCTGAATTAAGCAGAACACTCCTACCCAGTCAAAGATCAGGGCTTGATCCATCACCGTTTTTTAGCTCACTGCACCATCCCAGTTCAGAACCTGGCTATATGCAAATTAGTCTGTCCCTGGCCCAGTGCGTCATGGGAACAGGGCAGACCAAACTACCAAGCCAATTCTTTACTGGAAAGGAAACAAGCTTCCGGGGACCGGTTTCTGGCATTACAGCCGTCTTCGGCCCGGCTTGCTTGAATCCTGATGGTGCAGTGAGCAAGGGACTCACATCTGAGCATACCCTTCCACACTTGTGGTGGCCAAAACGATTCAAAAAGGGGGTGGTGATGGACAGAGTATCTGAATTAAGCAGATCACTCCTACCCAGTCAAAGATCAGGGCTTGATCCATCACCGTTTTTTAGCTCACTGCACCATCCCAGTTCAGAACCTGGCTATATGCAAATTAGTCTGTCCCTGGCCCAGTGCATCATGGGAACAGGGCAGACCAAACTACCAAGCCAATTCTTTACTGGAAAGGAAACAAGCTTCCGGGGACCTGTTTCTGGCATTACAGCCGTCTTCGGCCCGGCTTGCTTGAATCCTGATGGTGCAGTGAGCAAGGGACTCACATCTGAGCATACCCTTCCACACTTGTGGTGGCCAAAACGATTCAAAAAGGGGGTGGTGATGGACAGAGTATCTGAATTAAGCAGAACACTCCTACCCAGTCAAAGATCAGGGCTTGATCCATCACCGTTTTTTAGCTCACTGCACCATCCCAGTTCAGAACCTGGCTATATGCAAATTAGTCTGTCACTGGCCCAGTGCATCATGGGAACAGGGCAGACCAAACTACCAAGCCAATTCTTTACTGGAAAGGAAACAAGCTTCCGGGGACCGGTTTCTGGCATTACAGCCGTCTTCGGCCCGGCTTGCTTGAATCCTGATGGTGCAGTGAGGAAGGGACTCACATCTGAGCATACCCTTCCACACTTGTGGTGGCCAAAACGATTCAAAAAGGGGGTGGTGATGGACAGAGTATCTGAATTAAGCAGAACACTCCTACCCAGTCAAAGATCAGGGCTTGATCCATCACTGTTTTTTAGCTCACTGCACCATCCCAGTTCAGAACCTGGCTATATGCAAATTAGTCTGTCCCTGGCCCAGTGCATCATGGGAACAGGGCAGACCAAACTACCAAGCCAATTCTTTACTGGAAAGGAAACAAGCTTCCGGGGACCGGTTTCTGGCATTACAGCCGTCTTCGGCCCGGCTTGCTTGAATCCTGATGGTGCAGTGAGCAAGGGACTCACATCTGAGCATACCCTTCCACACTTGTGGTGGCCAAAACGATTCAAAAAGGGGGTGGTGATGGACAGAGTATCTGAATTAAGCAGAACACTCCTACCCAGTCAAAGATCAGGGCTTGATCCATCACGTTTTTTAGCTCACTGCACCATCCCAGTTCAGAACCTGGCTATATGCAAATTAGTCTGTCCCTGGCCCAGTGCATCATGGGAACAGGGCAGACCAAACTACCAAGCCAATTCTTTACTGGAAAGGAAACAAGCTTCCGGGGACCGGTTTCTGGCATTACAGCCGTCTTCGGCCCGGCTTGCTTGAATCCTGATGGTGCAGTGAGCAAGGGACTCACATCTGAGCATACCCTTCCACACTTGTGGTGGCCAAAACGATTCAAAAAGGGGGTGGTGATGGACAGAGTATCTGAATTAAGCAGAACACTCCTACCCAGTCAAAGATCAGGGCTTGATCCATCACCGTTTTTTAGCTCACTGCACCATCCCAGTTCAGAACCTGGCTATATGCAAATTAGTCTGTCCCTGGCCCAGTGCGTCATGGGAACAGGGCAGACCAAACTACCAAGCCAATTCTTTACTGGAAAGGAAACAAGCTTCCGGGGACCGGTTTCTGGCATTACAGCCGTCTTCGGCCCGGCTTGCTTGAATCCTGATGGTGCAGTGAGCAAGGGACTCACATCTGAGCATACCCTTCCACACTTGTGGTGGCCAAAACGATTCAAAAAGGGGGTGGTGATGGACAGAGTATCTGAATTAAGCAGATCACTCCTACCCAGTCAAAGATCAGGGCTTGATCCATCACCGTTTTTTAGCTCACTGCACCATCCCAGTTCAGAACCTGGCTATATGCAAATTAGTCTGTCCCTGGCCCAGTGCATCATGGGAACAGGGCAGACCAAACTACCAAGCCAATTCTTTACTGGAAAGGAAACAAGCTTCCGGGGACCTGTTTCTGGCATTACAGCCGTCTTCGGCCCGGCTTGCTTGAATCCTGATGGTGCAGTGAGCAAGGGACTCACATCTGAGCATACCCTTCCACACTTGTGGTGGCCAAAACGATTCAAAAAGGGGGTGGTGATGGACAGAGTATCTGAATTAAGCAGAACACTCCTACCCAGTCAAAGATCAGGGCTTGATCCATCACCGTTTTTTAGCTCACTGCACCATCCCAGTTCAGAACCTGGCTATATGCAAATTAGTCTGTCACTGGCCCAGTGCATCATGGGAACAGGGCAGACCAAACTACCAAGCCAATTCTTTACTGGAAAGGAAACAAGCTTCCGGGGACCGGTTTCTGGCATTACAGCCGTCTTCGGCCCGGCTTGCTTGAATCCTGATGGTGCAGTGAGGAAGGGACTCACATCTGAGCATACCCTTCCACACTTGTGGTGGCCAAAACGATTCAAAAAGGGGGTGGTGATGGACAGAGTATCTGAATTAAGCAGAACACTCCTACCCAGTCAAAGATCAGGGCTTGATCCATCACTGTTTTTTAGCTCACTGCACCATCCCAGTTCAGAACCTGGCTATATGCAAATTAGTCTGTCCCTGGCCCAGTGCATCATGGGAACAGGGCAGACCAAACTACCAAGCCAATTCTTTAATGGAAAGGAAACAAGCTTCCGGGGACCGGTTTCTGGCATTACAGCCGTCTTCGGCCCGGCTTGCTTGAATCCTGATGGTGCAGTGAGCAAGGGACTCACATCTGAGCATACCCTTCCACACTTGTGGTGGCCAAAACGATTCAAAAAGGGGGTGGTGATGGACAGAGTATCTGAATTAAGCAGAACACTCCTACCCAGTCAAAGATCAGGGCTTGATCCATCACCGTTTTTTAGCTCACTGCACCATCCCAGTTCAGAACCTGGCTATATGCAAATTAGTCTGTCCCTGGCCCAGTGCATCATGGGAACAGGGCAGACCAAACTACCAAGCCAATTCTTTACTGGAAAGGAAACAAGCTTCCGGGGACCGGTTTCTGGCATTACAGCCGTCTTCGGCCCGGCTTGCTTGAATCCTGATGGTGCAGTGAGCAAGGGACTCACATCTGAGCATACCCTTCCACACTTGTGGTGGCCAAAACGATTCAAAAAGGGGGTGGTGATGGACAGAGTATCTGAATTAAGCAGAACACTCCTACCCAGTCAAAGATCAGGGCTTGATCCATCACCGTTTTTTAGCTCACTGCACCATCCCAGTTCAGAACCTGGCTATATGCAAATTAGTCTGTCCCTGGCCCAGTGCGTCATGGGAACAGGGCAGACCAAACTACCAAGCCAATTCTTTACTGGAAAGGAAACAAGCTTCCGGGGACCGGTTTCTGGCATTACAGCCGTCTTCGGCCCGGCTTGCTTGAATCCTGATGGTGCAGTGAGCAAGGGACTCACATCTGAGCATACCCTTCCACACTTGTGGTGGCCAAAACGATTCAAAAAGGGGGTGGTGATGGACAGAGTATCTGAATTAAGCAGAACACTCCTACCCAGTCAAAGATCAGGGCTTGATCCATCACCGTTTTTTAGCTCACTGCACCATCCCAGTTCAGAACCTGGCTATATGCAAATTAGTCTGTCCCTGGCCCAGTGCATCATGGGAACAGGGCAGACCAAACTACCAAGCCAATTCTTTACTGGAAAGGAAACAAGCTTCCGGGGACCGGTTTCTGGCATTACAGCCGTCTTCGGCCCGGCTTGCTTGAATCCTGATGGTGCAGTGAGCAAGGGACTCACATCTGAGCATACCCTTCCACACTTGTGGTGGCCAAAACGATTCAAAAAGGGGGTGGTGATGGACAGAGTATCTGAATTAAGCAGAACACTCCTACCCAGTCAAAGATCAGGGCTTGATCCATCACCGTTTTTTAGCTCACTGCACCATCCCAGTTCAGAACCTGGCTATATGCAAATTAGTCTGTCCCTGGCCCAGTGCATCATGGGAACAGGGCAGACCAAACTACCAAGCCAATTCTTTACTGGAAAGGAAACAAGCTTCCGGGGACCGGTTTCTGGCATTACAGCCGTCTTCGGCCCGGCTTGCTTGAATCCTGATGGTGCAGTGAGGAAGGGACTCACATCTGAGCATACCCATCCACACTTGTGGTGGCCAAAACGATTCAAAAAGGGGGTGGTGATGGACAGAGTATCTGAATTAAGCAGAACACTCCTACCCAGTCAAAGATCAGGGCTTGATCCATCACCGTTTTTTAGCTCACTGCACCATCCCAGTTCAGAACCTGGCTATATGCAAATTAGTCTGTCCCTGGCCCAGTGCATCATGGGAACAGGGCAGACCAAACTACCAAGCCAATTCTTTACTGGAAAGGAAACAAGCTTCCGGGGACCGGTTTCTGGCATTACAGCCGTCTTCGGCCCGGCTTGCTTGAATCCTGATGGTGCAGTGAGCAAGGGACTCACATCTGAGCATACCCTTCCACACTTGTGGTGGCCAAAACGATTCAAAAAGGGGGTGGTGATGGACAGAGTATCTGAATTAAGCAGAACACTCCTACCCAGTCAAAGATCAGGGCTTGATCCATCACCATTTTTTAGCTCACTGCACCATCCCAGTTCAGAACCTGGCTATATGCAAATTAGTCTGTCCCTGGCCCAGTGCATCATGGGAACAGGGCAGACCAAACGACCAAGCCAATTCTTTACTGGAAAGGAAACAAGCTTCCGGGGACCGGTTTCTGGCATTACAGCCGTCTTCGGCCCGGCTTGCTTGAATCCTGATGGTGCAGTGAGCAAGGGACTCACATCTGAGCATACCCTTCCACACTTGTGGTGGCCAAAACGATTCAAAAAGGGGGTGGTGATGGACAGAGTATCTGAATTAAGCAGAACACTCCTACCCAGTCAAAGATCAGGGCTTGATCCATCACCGTTTTTTAGCTCACTGCACCATCCCAGTTCAGAACCTGGCTATATGCAAATTAGTCTGTCCCTGGCCCAGTACATCATGGGAACAGGGCAGACCAAACTACCAAGCCAATTCTTTACTGGAAAGGAAACAAGCTTCCGGGGACCGGTTTCTGGCATTACAGCCGTCTTCGGCCCGGCTTGCTTGAATCCTGATGGTGGGTTCTGTGCACACTGTGTCACTGGAACAAAGCTATACCTGGTTGGTAAGCCCTAATTATGGTGAAACCAGTCCTGGGCTGTTTATGTTCTGGTCCAAGGAGGATGTGGCCTTGCAGTTTTGGATGGACTATTCCAATTGAAGCAGGGTCAAGACAAGGCCTGGGCAGAGTTCGCGGAGTATTACTCTCTGAAACTCCGCAAAATGACAGAATAACTCTGCTGTGCTCCGCAGAGTTCCACAAGTCGGGCAGTCAGTTAGGTCGCACTGCTCGCATTTATTTTTTGTGCTGGGAGTTTGCCACATGCTGTAAAATCAGCATGAACAGCACTACGTGTCGTGCCAGAGGGCGCTGCTGCTTTTTACTGCTCGCATACACATTCTACTTGAGCACCAGCTTCCCCAATACGAATAGCAGATTTCTCAACGTGAGCAGTCGCGACCTGCCACAACCGCCCATGATGAGAAATCTCGCTGGAAGAAAGAATAGGTGTGATTTCTTCCAAGAGCGCTTGCTAACTAGCTGTTGGTGAGCCACTCGAGCGAAAAAACTTTGCCTGCGTCAGTTCATGGAGTTTTTGGGAACTCCGCACGGAGCATGGAGTTGGCAATACTCTGCGAACTTTGCCAGTGGAGTGGAATTCTTCGCCCACCCTTAGTCAAGACTGGTTTGCATGTGGCTGTTTCAGAACTGAGGTGGCATGGTGTGCGAAATAACGATGGACTGGAATGCAGCTCGAGTAATTACCAGTGCTGAGAATAATTCAAGCATTCCATCATTCACTTTTTTGCATAATGCATTTCAACCAAGCCTATATGTACAATCCTGACCATTCCCACATGCAAAACAGCGAAGCCCCTAATGTCTTCGCTCAGGCCTCATCCTAACTTTCCCTCTCCATTGCCGTTTCTCTCATTCTCCTTCACATTTGTTCTTCCCTTTTGCCTTTTTTTACTCCTTACCTCTTTTGCTTCCACGCTCTCTTCAGGCTCTATTTTTCACTGAGTCCTTTCAGAAGATATCAGCTCTCTATTCGTCTCGATAACACACATTTGCATTTTCCGCTCTCAGCCTTGTCTGCATTCTACATTTACTCATGCATAAACCCTTTTCCGTTTGTTTCAGCTCTGCCTTTCCAAGATCTTCACCTCTCACACCTCTTGCTCTCCCTCTCCGCCCCAGCTCAGCTCTGTCTGCCCTTTGGCTCGCTTCCTGCTCCTACGTTAGCTCTTGTTCCAAGCTCCTGTAATCCTGTTTGCCAGGTCTGATGAAGGGAACCTGGTGCCAGCTTTTTAGTAGCTCCAATTATCCACCTTCACCACCTCTGACAGCCACTTCAGGGCCGGTGACAATGTGGCGCCTTCAAGGCTCCTTTGAGATGATAATGAAACATCCCTAACAAGGGGTCGCCTTCAAGCAGGAACTCATTACAGCATCTCCAGAAACAGGGCCGACTCACACTGGATAATAAGGCTTCTCCCGGACGTCTTCGGTGTGCGCTACTTATCAAATACTCTAGGCATCTAATCGCTCATCATTTTGCCAACTTTGTATCTTTTTATTCCTGTTTTTCCCGAGTTTTATCTACAAAAGTTGATTTATTTCAAAAGCGACTGGTATGCACTTGACTTTTTAAAGTGAAGAGCTTTCCGGGGAATAGAAAGCAGCAACTTTTCTGTGGATGGTTTTTGCACATTGCAGAAACGAGTTAATGGTAAGCAAGCGATTTGAACCTTTTACTCAATGCAGAAGCGACTGAATTGAAAGAAGGTGACTTAAATCCGTCAATTCGACCCTTGACAGAGGTTGTCCAGCTCACATCTAGCCAGGTGTGGGTGGCCACAATTCCCTACTCTCTGCCAGCTATTTCTAAACGCTTTTGGTGGTACACTATCACTGTATTTACAGTCTTGACCCACATCATACACCCCAGTGCTCAATGTGGGTTGGATCCCACAATGGCTGAGTGCTGGCAAAGCAGAAACATGCAAACTCTACCTTCCTGCTTGTCACATTCTAGTGCTTGAAAGCAATGACACCTGAATTCATTTATGTAACATTGGGGCTAGGGGCCGGATGTAGGTCGGTCGGTAACGGCCGAAAATCGGTATTTTCGGCCGTTACCGACCGAGATTCACAAAATGGTATGTAGGGCCACATATTTTACAGATTCGGTAAATTTACCGATCGGTAAATTTACCGAATCTGTAAAATACCGAATCGGTATTTTTACCGATTCGGTAACAATGAGATGTAGGTGGGACTCTTCTGAGTCCCACAAGCCTTACAGAATCGGTATTTTACCATGAAATCCAACTTCATGGTAAAAAAACGATTCCGGTGTGCATGCACATGTGTGCATGCACACCTGTGCCATATGACAGGCAGACCTGCCCTTAGGGCAGGTATGCCTGCCACATGGCCCCCGAATCTTTTTTGGGGGTGCTAGAGGGTGTCAAAGTGACACCCCCTGCACCCTTGTCAAAATCGGTATTTACCGAATCGGTAAATACCGACCGGTAATGCCCCATTCATTCCTATGGGCTTCAAAGCCCATAGGAATGAATGGGGCATTACCGGTCGGTATTTACCGAATCGGTAAATACAGATATTTACCGATTCGGTAAAAGGAACATCTGGATGTTCCTACATATCCACCCCTTAGATTTACCGATTTTTAATTACCGAATTGGTAGGATTCGGTAATTAAAAATCGGTAAATCTATTTTACCTACATCTGGGCCTAGGTGTCAAGTTGCTACTGCATTTGCGTCCTGGGGCCTAAAGCATTATTTCATTCAGCTGAATGACAAATGTATTGCCACTTACCTTTACATGTACCTTGTCAAGTTTTTTTTATTGATTTTGTTCCTGAATGAAGGTGCGTTAAAAACTGTTGAACGGTTATGCTTTATCCAGCGAGACCCTATTTAGGAATTTGTCAAACACAGGATGCTATTTTATAAGTTATAATTACATAGGCCATGCCTCGTTTAAAATATTCTCAAACATCATTGGTTTTAGGGTCTGCCACCGTTTTCCTCCAACTTAAAGCATTGATACATCTAGTAATAGCTAGAGGATTGCTAAGTCCGAGTGTGATGAGCTGCTCCAGTCCATGTTTTTTTCTTAGCATTCTTAGACTTCCAGTTTTTTAATAATGAAATAAACAAGACCACAAGTACCAGAATTCAAAGCAAAAGCCTTGACTGGAGCAGCACATCACGCATGCCCTCAGAAACTTGCCAGTGCTGCCAGTACAGTAGTTGCAAGCATTTGCACAACCAAGCGTGTGCACCACTTCAAACCAAGAGTCTTCCACTTAGGATACATTTATCTTCTCTTCATGGAGGAGCACTTGAGGCACACAAATGACCATCCATAGCAGGCTTTCATGTTTTACTAAATAAATCACAGCTTGGCAGAAATGGTTTTGCGCATCCAATGTAAGATTGGCACACTAAAATTATATTTAGCAAACTCTTCTAAGGCAGACATTTCTGAACAACTGCCAAAAATAAAGCCAGGTCAGAAGTCCTATAAAAAGAAGAAGAGGGACTAATCAAGTTGGGCAGTATGCAACTGACATCATGGCTCATCACATCACAGCTTATGACATCATGATGCGTGACATCACACATGCCATCACAGGAAATGACATCACAGAAAGTGGGATCACAACCCATGACCATGTAGGAAGTGACATTGCAAGAAGTGACATCAGATCTTAAGACCATTCATATATGTTTAGCCAGTTTTCATGAGTATATTTAAGCGCATGATGAGATTTACCAAATGAGATTTTGCTATAGGATTGTGCCAAATATGTGATGCAATTAGTCGCAAAATCTGGAACTCAACATATACATGAAAAAATTATTCTTCCACACAGAAATTGACAACACGCAGAAATGTGGCAGTACATCCGTTCAGCTCAATTGGTTGCAAAGCCTTACATTTTAAAATATCTTATGTGGTTAGGGCACATGCAGCAGATATCTTTATGTGCCCACTAAATCTCAGGGAATAATAACAAAGATAAGATAACTCTGGAGGTTAACACATTTTTGGGAGAGAACTGCATTTTGTGTTGTCCCAGTTTTGAATCAAAGTAGCATTGAAGGATAACGTGTCTCCTGCTAAGCACATCATGCAAGATGCAGACGACAGATTTTTATTTTATGTTGCTAGGTAATTGGGTTATTGCTTTTAACACACATATCCTTTTGTTACTTGCAGTTATACACTGTAATCCTTCTGATAAAGCAAAGTGAGCTATGATGGACATGTGACTCCTACACCATGTACTCCTCACTGTCTTATGTATCACATCATGCACATTGATGTGTATACTAAATGGTTTATTGTCAATGTATAAAGTGCATGTGTGATATAAAATACTCTGATGCTCTGCATTGGGATGAGTAGCACTATGAAAGAAATAACACAAAATATTGGTATTTACATTGATATTAATGTAAATACTGAGTTTATTACAGTGTATACATGTATCTTATATACAGGGACTACAAAACCCTATCTTTCTTAAGTACATGTAAAGAAATATCAAGCTGTGTGCCTTTATTTCCCCTCCATTGCATTTGCATTTAGGTGTGAGGCTCCAGATAAATCCCAGCCAGGATACTCTAGCAAAAGGAGGCCTGATGGCTCCTTAACTTTGGCCTTTGTTTTCGGCTGAGCTGGAATAACAAAGCCCCCTTGCCACCTGCATGTTGCTGCTCGGAATGAAACAGACAACATGCAGTCACTGCTGAGTGTGTCCACACGATGAGTTCTGATAGAGCGCGCAGGTCACCCGACTATAATTTTACCATATGCACACTTGGGCCCATAAATTCAATTCACCATATTTATTAATCAGGCAACCTACACACTACTACCAGTAACCCTGTTCCTTCCTATTTATTACCAATGTACCCGACTTACCATTCCTTGTCACGGGTACCTATGATCACAATGGATCAGGGAGCTAGCTGTAAAAGATAAGCAGTCACAAAATACAATAACATTTATAATATTTGCACTCTTTATAATAACCACAGACTCAGGTAGTTTTGAAAACCTTTATCTAATCTTCATCAAATGTGGAAAGCATGGAATTTACAGTGAGCAAGCTATCAATACCCAAGTTCATGAAAATAGTGTAACCATACAGGAACCAGATTAGGCCAACCATCTAGAACTGTAAAGAGAAGTAAGAACAGGAAACATGCTAATAAGATTCTCAGAAATTTTAGACTTGGTGTGGCGTGTCTAAAGGACGGGAAAGATAAGGAACATGCTAGAATGCAACTTTAATCAGTCTATAGAAAATTCAAAGATACCATGTAGCTATAGAGAAAGAGAAAAATGGAACACACTAATAATTCATTATAACCATTTTTAAATCGTCTAAAGGAAAGGAACATCTATATTTCATGAACTGTATGTAGGAATGTACGTATAGGATGTGGAAAAATGGAACATGCTAGTATAACAACTAAAATGTAGGACTTTTTCATTGGTCAGCACAGGGAGGGTAAGAAAAGGAACAATGTGCAAGTACGATTTTATTAAAAGCAAACATGATAGAGAATGCGAAATGGGTTCCTTCAGATTTATATTTTCCTAGAACAGTGTGGAGACCAACCCTGGCCACGGGTCAGTTAAGGACAGTAGGAACCCCAAAGTAGGCCAGCCGCCGGTAGGCCCGCAGGTGCAGAATGGAAACCCAGGACAGGAAAACCAGATTAGGATCAGGACAGGACCACCAAGGTAAGACCAGCACCCGCAGTTCAGTTGCAATGCCTGCGCTACACCCTCTCTGCGGCTATCAGTCAAAACCCTGATTGGGTTCTCGAATTCCCCAGCAAAGTGCTCCGCCAGCACTTAAGGTTCTCAAAACCCCGATTGGGTCTGTGAGACAGTCGGACAGAGTGCTCCGCAGCACCTCTGTTTCTCTAATCAGCTATTGAGTGCGTTGGGTCAGTGACAGGTCAGCTATTCGGACAAGTCGGGCAATTTCTCTAGCTCAAATTAGGCTAGTTATACTGTTTTCGGGTCAGTGTACCACCCCCAAAATGTTGCAAGTGTAAGAATCCCCAATTTCGATTGGCCCAAATGAAGTACAGGTCATCACACCAACTAGGATTTTACTTTCTCAAGCCCTAATTTACATCTTTTGGGACTGCCTATTGAATTCGGGGTTCCCATGACATGCTTTCTACACGAAACAATGATGAATTTAACTTTTATTACAATGTGTTACATTTAGTACAATTCAGCTTCTTCTACTAGGCGAAGGTGCATCTTCCCAGGCACATCTTGGCTGAGACCTCTGGGTTGGCACTCATTCAATGCCATAGAGTTCATCCTCTGACGAAAGACTGTCATGCGCAGAAAGGCAGTTCAAAATGGAGTATTCCCGTCCCTCATGCCCAAGGTTTACGATACATGAAAAGTAAATAGAAACAGTTTTAAAACACAGAAAAAATAAATGCACTGTATACCATGAATCCCTATACTATTCCCATTACTTTATAATAACTATAGCATTAGGATTAATTCACGACAAACAGTATAGCGAAAGCAGCAATACAAGCATCAGGCATGTGAGGACATAAAGCAGCCATATTAGATCTACTGCTCAAGTGCAAAGATTTCCCACCAGAACTGCGAGTACGTCACATCACATGGGTATGATCGACGCATGCGCAGAAGAAATTCCCACGTAGCAGCAGCCATCTTTAGCAGCAAGCATATTAGGATTAGTAAACACATAACCAAGCGTCTCTGGGACACCCCAAATGTCAGAAAAAGGGCAAATTAGTAAGACAAACAGGTCGATTAAGACTATTAGGGTTATTTGAGGTTCATGAGTTCAAGCAAGACGCTTTACGTGCGAATTCTTGCTCCATCAGTTCTGCATATTTCAGTGGGGCACAACTTCTGAGCAGGGTGGACAGCGTCCATTCTGTGAATATATTGGGTGAACGCCATCTACCTGCACATACCACCGTCTTGTGCCCTGAATGTAATTGTTGTTGCTGCAAACCATCTGACTGTTGCATAAACATCAAAAGCTAACCATGAAACAGGTGTGTCAACAGGAGCGGCTGCTCCATTGAGGCAGAAGGGCGTTGACCCCCTGCCCATTGGGAGCCAAACACATATGTATTTTAATTATGTGTTTTTATTTTTACCGGCTGCGATACTCTTTTATTTGATTCATGGACAGGGTGCTTTTCTGTCCCAGAGTGAGGGCAGGGGTGGGACTCTATTAATAAAGGAGTCACTACGGGGTAGCAGTCTTAAAGTGAAGTGCGCATGTCACGTTGGACTGGTGGCTTGCTATGCCCTGCCCGACATGTGCACTTTACCCCTCTCCTATCCTGCATTATTAGGGAGCCAGGAAGAAACACAGCCATAGCCTCCCAGCCTCCTAATGAGCGCTGGGTTCGACTGCCCATGCACTCACTGCTCTCATGTAGTTTACTAAAACAAACAGCAAGAAAGCAGTGTCTGGATTGGCTTAGAATTCAGGCGTAGGCTGCACACGTGAGTTAGTGCAGGGGCAGGAGGTTCACATATCATGGCCAATTACTGTATAGCTTTCTTCTGAAGAATGCAATGATTGGTCACGTTCAACCCCCTTGCGTACGATGCAATAATCTCTTTTTTTCACAAGCATCACCAATGATGGCATTGTGCGTGAAGGAGAAAGAGGTGGTGTCCTGCAGTCACCTTGGCCTCACTCTCAACAGGCCTCCAGATGAAGGTGGAAATTCTGATATGGAAGATGTGGACGCTCATGGGGACACAAGTGTAAATATGAACAGATGTATCCTGTCCTCAGTCAGCAGACGGGATCTGTCGCAAATCAAGATTAAAAGTATGGTCGTGCATATCAGCATTTGTGTGTGTTAATTTGTGCCTGTGTGACAGTGTGTGCTGCTGCGTGTTTGGGTGTGCAAGCATGCATGTGTTTGTGTGTCTCCATGCGTGTGTGTTCATGTGTGTATTTTGTCTGTGTTGTGGTCTCCCTCATACTTCCAATTATTCATGCTTCCTTTCATTATTTTTCATTTCTGTAGTGGTATAAATGTCTGGAGTGACACGCACTTCATTTCTCTTGTTTAGGGTCTCAGACAGGGGAAATGCTGCTACTGTTTTATAAGCATGAGTCCTGCTTGAGAAGCATGGCTAATTCAATTGTTTTGTTCAGCAGATTTTGGCAACTCAGCAATAGCTCTGGTTCACTTATTTGTTTAAAAGACAAGTCATTTTCTCAATGGGCCTTTAATGATCCTTAAATATGGAATAAATGATTTTAAATTAATCTGCTGCAGGATATTTATTCCCATTTTGTGATAAGACGTATTGTCAATATTATTAAACACAATTGTTTTATTACATTTATGTAGGGTTACTTGGAGCTCACAGCTGCTTCCTGGCACCTTAATTATATGAACAAAAAAATGACCAAATTCCTTGTCGGATCAATTCATGTTAAGCAAAATGCAGGTGAAAATTAAAATGACTTTTAGTGGAATGAAAGGTGGGCAGGTTCTATAAAAGGAGTAATGCAGTTTGAATTATATATTACTAAGCTCTGTCACTATGATCTTTAGAGTGTCTTGGTCACTCTCATTCTCTTTTTCACACCATTTTCATCTGTACTCTTTCTTTGTTTGAAGGATGAACCCTTTTTTCTCAACCACATATTTCTGAAATCTTGCATATGCATATCTCTCAAGTAGTTGTTTCTTCTTCAACAGTTTCCATTTTCTCCTTTTTGTGCATACTTTGTTTCACCTCCTCCACTTTTATATTTCCATTTCACAGAGTTCATGCCCACTTCACTCACCTGTGAGCACTGCATTCTCGTTTCTTGTCTTGCTGTACATATTTTGACAGCTGGATGACCTTTTCCATGTGCGATTTCACAATTGGCATGTTACCATTTACAAGGTGCTCTGCAGAAAGGCCAATGTTGAATGTGCATGTTGTGTGAATACCTTTATGAACCACTGATAGAGCTATTAAACAGAAATAATGTTTAAGACATTCAGAAAGCACACACCTAACCACGTCAACTAAGCAGCACATATTAGATAACAAGAAAGAGAATGTAGTTAAAATACTATTAAGGAAAGAAAAGGTAAGAAAATGCAGCAAGAATCAATGTTAGAAGGAACACTTAATCCTATAGATAAGTAATCAATCACTGCTTTTGAAGTTTGCCTTGAAGCTGGTCAGGTGGAGTTGGTGTTTTACCTTAATATTGTCTACAAAATGTCATCTGACCTCATAACATGGTCAAGATCTTCTGGCTACAAAACTTGTGTAGCTAAAAATACCTAAGATTCATAATGAGTGTACCTCGTCCTCGCAGACGGTACTATGGGAAGACCTCAAGCCCACCTTATGTGGTGTTGACATAAGCTACACCAACGCATCCCAGAAATGCAAGACACATGAACTTAAACAGGTAGAAGTCCAAATATGACCTTAGAAAGGCAATGTCATGAGCACGAAACCCCTACATTACGCAGGAATCTAACTCTTGCTCAGCAGCAATACCAAAGCATTTGTATCTGTATTGTGTTTTGTTTTGAATACCTAAGATATGAATATCTTATTTTGTTACAATAATATAACATTTTAAAATACTGTTCACTAGAATAACAGTTTTTATTTGTATTGTGTTATGTTTTGAAGATGCCAGACAAATGTGGGTTGGGTCCCAGTGTCGAATATATCAATGCGGTGACAAATCTAGTAAACTACTTTATCGACTGTGCCGACAGGCAGCAGTATCCATATCCCTCCCCCCTACATGGGATATACAAGGGATGACCCTTACAGATCCCATCAATATTACCAATAGTTTTGCGCAATTCTATAAAGAACTATGACAACCGAAAGAGGTGATAGATGTCTCATTGAAAGAGATATTCCTAGTTGACATACCACCCTGCACAATCTCGGAGGATGCACGAGAATCCCTTGAGCACCTATCACACTAGAAGAGGTCACTACAGCCGTGTCTGAACTACGGACTGGCAAGGTCCCTGGCCCTAACGGCTTTCCTAGTGAGTTTTATAAAGCATTAATAACACAATTAGGCCCACATCTCCATAGTACCATATCTGAATTGATAGAGATGACACAACACCCGGCAGATTGGCGACATACATAAATTGTTGTGTTACCCAAACCGGGCCGACCACCCCTCCTCATATCGCCCAATTTCCCTTTTAAATATTGAATCAAAAATCCTCGCAAAAATATTGGTGAATAGGCTACTACCCCATCTGATCATGCTTGTTCATCTGGATCAAGCCGGTTTCATGCCTAATCACTCTACTCCCCATAACATTTGGAGAGCCCATAATGTGATCGCTGCCATAGATCGGCTGAGTAGACCAGCGGCATTGATCTCCAAAATATATCAATCCCTTATCACACATTGTGCCACTACACTCGAAAAACTTAAAGAAACATGGTAAACCGACATTGGTCCCTTAGACGCTGACAACTGGGCTGAGGCTTTGGAATCTCCCTGTGGAGCTTCCATCTCCTCTTGACAATGTCTTATTCAGTTTAAATACATGCTTAGGGCGTACTATATGCATTATAGGCTATGGAGAGCAAACATGATTGCATCTCTTGTGTGTCTGAGATGTCAGTCTGATGACGGCACATTCATACACACAGTTTGGACATGTACAGCTTTAGACAGATTTTGGAACGCGGTGATATGCCTGGCTGAAGTCCTTGATTGGGAAATACTCAGACCCCCCTAGACTAGCACTACTGCACCTAACAGCCACAATATTCGGCAGTAAGTACAAATGCCATCTCCTTTGGCTTGGCCTCACCATCGCCAACCGCGACATTGCCAAAACCTGAAAATCAGATACCCCTTGCGATTAGAGCATGGAAAAATGGCATAGACTTCTGTATGGGATTAGAGATATCGGTCTTCAAGGCTCGAGGCTGCCCACAGAAACATTCTAAAATATGGCGCAGATGGGCGGACTACAGTGGGCTGGTCTTACAAGCACTGGCGACGATGTCTGATATGTTAGACTCTGAAATCAGATCCTATGATGCACAGAAAAGACATGAATCATGAAGAGAATATCTAAAAAATATGATTCCCATCTATCTAGTATGTATATAACGTGCATATACAACTGCATTGAAGTTTTTCAGATTTGTTATGTTTATATTAAGTATATAATTTTGATAACAAATGCATACTTCCTCAAAATACATTGTAATGAAGTGATTGCCTTTATATTTGAAAACATGTTAATAAAATGTGTTATTAGCATAAAAAGACCTATGATATGAATATCTTATTTTGTTACAATAATATAACATTTTAAAATACTGTTCACTAAAATAACAGTTTTTATTTGTATTGTGTTATGTTTTGATTGAATTAATTATTGTATGTAGATTTTTCTTTTCTTTAAAGTGAAGTCATTTCGATGCATTTAGTTTATTGTGTTTTTTGGGAGGATTGTGCGGGTAGTTTTTTAAAAGTATATACTTGGTATTGTCAACTACTAATGTGCTAATTTTGCAAGTGTTGTTTTTTTAAATGGTTACTTATTGCATTACATTTAAAAAAAAATTAAATGATATATATTCATTTCATTTTTGGGTGTGGGATTTACGTGGGGGCAGGGCAGTTAGTGTTTTAATTAACTGAGTTCATTGTTAAATTGGGATTTTGTTAATTACATCCTTAATTATTTTAGAGTTTTTTCATTCCAGGTTGTTAAGTTTTTTAGCGGAATTCGGAAGGTAATGCAGAGGATGTGATGTTATGGTCAGAGCTGTCAATTTTGAAAGTGGGGAACCACGCTCAAGTCTCTGCATCAGCTCAGTATCCTGTGATTCTTGGCAAATCACTTAATTTCCATGTGCCTAAAATTGAATGTGTCTTTGTGTAATGAAATGAATGCTCATGTAAAGCACTGAAATATTTTTGAGTCAGTTAGGGCTATATAAAACTGCACACAAATGGTTATAAAGTAAATTTTAATTGAGTTAAATGAAAAATATATTTATTATGTAATATTTTAAATTCGTAATTCAATGTGTAATCACTTGCAATTAACTGCATCCATTTTATGTTTGGTTTATGGGGTTTATTTGGGGATTAGGTGAGTAGTATATTAATTGAGATATATATTAATAGGGATTAATTAATACTCACACATTTGATTATTTTAAAATATTTATATTATTTTTTTCCTTTTCATTTGTACTGTTTATGCGGGGATTAATTCTGGATTGATCGATGTACTTTAATGAAAAATATATTGTTTGCTGTTAATTGAATACTTTGGTTGTTTGAAATTTGCATGGGGGGTCTGTTGCAGTAAGTTAATATTTGTAAACATATTCATTCATAATAATGTTATTAATTGTTTTATGGATGTATCATATTGATTGTTTTGGTTGTATACTTAATTTTCAATTATTAGAACCATTTCTATTAATATTACGCTTTCCACAATGTTTGTTTGGACTGGATTTAGAATAGAAAATGTGAACCCCTCCCCCCCAAATATAATCCACCTTTCCATTATTTATTACTCTGCAGTTAGAATAATAAATAATAACCCTTTCCGGCCCTCTCAATATATATGCAATTTTCCAAGTATATATTGGACCTGAATCAGAACAGTAAACATGAATATATACACTTTATTCAATGTTGGTCTGGAATTAGAATGTGGCATCTACCCATTCAAATACATGCAGTTTCTTCAATATTATTTTGAGTAGAATTAGACCAATCAATTTGACCCCCCAACTATATGCACTGTCTTTAATGTTAGTTGAACTAGAGTTTGAATATTAATTCTGACCCCAATATATTAACATCTTACCTATTGTAATTTGAGCAGAATAGTAATTTAACGTAAATAGATGCACTTTCCCCAAAGTTTATTTGATTTGACCTGGAATAGTAACTCTACACCCTATGCCATGAAGCCCCATCCCCAATGTATGTATTTTATTTATTGTTTGCTAGATTGAATTTACCGAATTGAATTGTAATCATTTTGTGTTATGCTGCTTATCTAATCTGATATAATTTATTTCACTCTTAGCTCTTGATGGTGGAACTTACACCAGCATTTTATTAAGTGAACTAAAAACATGGGCTGAGAAGAAGCACATGATTCCTTCTTTTCAAGCAGGTTTCGGACCCAGCTGTAGCATGGTTGATGATATTATTGCTTTGTCATTTCTAGCTCATCAGTTGGGTATTCAGAAAGTTGGTCCTCAAGTTGCCTATTATGTTGAATACTTTCTGCTTTAGATGGAGATGATCAGTAGATTTTGTGGAAAAAACTATCAGATTGAGCGCCTAACTGCTTGAGGGCCATAATTCTCCTGCATTTATAAACTTGGATGAGAACTAAAGTTAGCAATGTTTTTAGTGTGTCCAAACGAATAAGCACTTACAGGCGTCTTGTACAAGGGTTTGTGTTAGCCCCCCTATAATTTATCCCTGAGACAGGCGGTCCATGTCATGCTGGAATGCACTGTGGCAGGCCCACTGCACTGCCTTTCTAAGGTTCTCCTATAAGCCTTTGAATGGCAGCGCTGTCGGCCCGCCACTGCAGGACTGCCTGCCCAGATTACAACTTGTAATCCAGCATGCGGTCAGCTTTGGGTGTGTGCGAGCGGGGCAATGGTGTGGCGCCCCACTCCCACACCATCAAATTTGTAATCAGGCCCCAAGGTATCACATGTCAACCACAAAACACAGAGGTCCAGCTGTATCTTTTTCAATGTTGAGACTCAATATAAAACTACAGAGTGCATCGGCAAGTATGATTGTCAAGAGTAAAACATTTTCTCACCCTGATCTATGGTGACTATGCTTTTCCAGGTTATTTTACTCAACTCTTTTGTTAGCCTCAGAGTATACACACAGCCCAAAAACAATTTGGCCAGTGGAAACAGGACTCCCTGAAATGTTGCCATCTTGTAAGAAATTCAATGCAGGGCTCGCTAAAACATGTCTGTTGGCTGATTTTAAAGGATATCAGCAACAGTAAACACCCCATGGTCTAAGTACGTATTTGATGAAATCAAGGGACTTGAAGCAGATACCATCTGGAGTCATTCTTTCAAAAATGGCTTTTAAGTTATCAACCAAACCACAAATGATGGTGCTCAGCAGCACTGCATATGCTACAGAGCTCATAAAATCCAGGCATAATGATCAAATTATTGACTCATATTACTCTGTCTCCACTCTATCATTTAAGGGAGCCTGCACACAAATAAGGCCAACCGAATATCATCTATATGCGTGGTATGTTATACAATATATAAAAATTAGGTCTCCTTAGCATAACAAATCTTTTATAAATAAAGGGAGCAGGCTGTGTGATTATGAAAGTGAAAAATACAGGCTCTCATACGTTGTTGCCCAGGGGTTAAGTCTGAAAGACATGTTTTTATCAAACAGATTTTTCTTGCGCATAGAATTTAAGACTGTACTGATGCATTATACCAGTGCCTGAAAACTGGGAACATATCATGATGAAGTTGAGCTGATTCTTAAAAGTCATTTTTAGAAAACGTTCAAGCTCTTCCTAATAACTGGTTGCGTTGTTTTTAACCTTTTTAATCCTCCTGTTTCCCAGAAATGTTTTCAAAACCCATGCCTTTCTTTGAACTTGTGCATGAGCTTTCGTAATATTTATTTTCCACATTTGGTATTTAAGAAAAATCATGTTGTTTCTCCTGCTCAGAGATCCAGATAATTTCCCTATTTCCTTGTTCGCGATGATTTAATTAATCTTGTACTAGAAACCTACTTACTGTTTTCATAATATATATTGTGGATTGTAGTTTGATTAGTAATTTATACTCACTTTTGTATTTATTTTTTTCTGTATATTTTCCTTTTTAAAATGATTAGAATTCTTAAATATTTTAATGATTTTACAAATAGTACATTTTGTTACCTAAATATAATGGTTTGAATATATTGGTTTATATGTTTAACTAAATAAATAATATTTAAATATGTTGATATTTATTTTTAAATATATTTTTAATGATGTGGTAGTTTTAATATACAAATTATTTATTTATTAGTGTAAAGCACCTCATTCATTTGAAGTTTTTAGGTCCATATTTATAATTTTTTCACACAGCGCAATGCAGCAAGCCACCTTGCTGTGCTACGTGAACGGGAAATGGCAGGAATGCATCTAATGCAACATTTTATAGCACATTCAAGTCATTTCCTAGTGCTGACGTACTTTTGGCTGCCTAGAGCCAATGCAGGCAACCTTGTGTCATGGTGCAAGGGTGCCTGCATTGTAGGCAGGATTGTTTTTGTGCAGGAAGGAACACTTTCCTGCACAAACACAATCCTCAGAGGCATTTTCCACTTGTAGAATACAGCACACTTAGAAAGAGAAATACACAGAAGAAATAAAGAGATTTCCCCTTGTTATGCCTCACTTGGGGAGGCATAACATTTTGATACATTCCCAGGTCTACCACTCAATACGGGTGGGTGGAATTTGTGTAGTCGCGAAATGGTAAAAAATCTCCGCGAGCATGCAATAGTTCCATGAACATGCAGAATAGCTTGTTCTGCCCGTATGCAATGCTTTTTTCCTGTTTGCGAATGCTGTTTGCGTGCTCAAGGAGAAATATATCGCAAACACCCATTTTGAAAGTGCAAACAAGCAAAAAATTCAGCGAAGCCGCGGATGCAGACTTTTTGGCAATTACGCGTTCTCTGCGGAACGCCAAATTCCCAAATTCCGCAAACGGAAAAGAATTTACTGTCCAGGCCTACAACTAATGCAAAATTGGAGAATGTGCCAAAATCCATGGATGGATGTGTGAGACCGCCTACATTCCCCCATGGAATACCTTCCTTGGGCAGAGTAATTCAAGGCAACTATTTCCGCTGCCCTGTGTTGCTCAAGATTTATCAAGCCTTGCTGGACCATGCAAGGCAACATAGAAACTTAAAGAATATTCTAATTATATAATGCATCTAACTTTTCTAATTATTAATATACTATGTTCATCTTAGGTCCAGATTTGTCAAGGTTTTATGTCACCCTAACGCTATGCAAAGGGGCGCAAGGATGATGCAAAACCTAACTTAGATATATTAAGCCACGCCAGGCCTCCTTAACAGTAACAATAACAGTCAAGCTCACCTTTCAACTTCTTAACAGTCTTTAATAAGACTTGAGGGCATATTTACAGGAACTTAACGCCGCTGTAGCATATATTTTTTGATGTTACGGCGGCTTTTTTTTTATTGCCGTATTTACAACTAAACATTAATTTTCAAGATCTGCACTTCTGTTAGCGGTACTTAATGAAAATGAGATGCAGGGTAGGAATTCCTGTGAAAAAACTGATGCTAAACACACACCGTGGCATTTAAAAAGAAATCCCAGTACCTCAATAACCCCCCAAAACTGCCGCTAATTCGATTTTGTGGCAGTTTTCTAAAATCAATACTTACCTGTTCTAAAAACATGGTGCAAACTCACCTGTATATAAGAAAGACAATCTCAGACACCCATTGGCAACGTCAACGATGCCATGGGGCTACTACTATTGCAACTTGGAGCCCCAAGAAGACCTCCACCACTCCCACACCCACCACAGAGGCAGCGCCAAAGAAGAAGCAGGTCTACCGACAAAGGATCGCCGTCATCCACCACCGTCCAGATGAGGTGATAGCCCATCACAGGCTAAAAAGGTCCTCCATGCTACGCCTACTCAACCTGATAGCGCCAAGGCTGCAGGCCACATCCTTGCACATCACTAACATCCCTCCGCAGACCAAGCTACTTGCTGTGCTGCACATGTTGGGCTCAGGCAACTTCCAAACCACCACTGCCAGAGTGGCAAGAGTCTCCTAGGCATCTTTCTTCAGGTTGCTCCCCATTGTCTTGGATGCCATCATTAGCCTGATGAAGCAGCATCTATGCTTTCCCAGCATTACACAAGAACAACTCGCCAACAAGCAAGGCTTCCATGCCATTGCTGGTTTTCTGCATGTGTTGGGGGCAAAGGACTGCACCCATGTGCAACTAGTGCCTGATGTGGACACTGCACATATCTACAGGAACAGGAAGCACACATACTCCATGAATGTACAGGCAATTTTGGACCAGCTTGGAGTGTTCCTCAATGGTGTTGCCAAGTATCCAGGCAGTGTGCATGATTCATGCATTTCCTGCCAATCCGTCATCAACCAGCAGTTCCAGAATGGCATCTATAGAAATGCACTGCTTGTTGGTAGGTACAAACTGAAGACACCCCACACCTCAAGCAACCCAATCATGTAACTCAACTATGTGAGAATGCACGTGTAGCAATTGAATTGTGTATACATTGTAACGGGACCAACTATTAATCACAAATGCCTAATGGCAAATAACAACATATATGTAATTAGTCCCAATAAGGGAGTAGGCTAGAAATGCTCTCACAAAACACTAACAGCCTGATTCATGTACATGCCGTTTTGCGTGGCCCTAATAGCGAATCATAGCGACTCGCTATTGAGGACACGCAAAACGGCATTCATGTAGGAATTGCTAATTAAATAGCGATTCCTACATGTTCTGTATTTGCGAGTAGCAATTTGCTACTCGCTAAAACTCCCCATTCATTCCTATGGGCCAAGAGGCCCATAGGAATGAATGTGGAGTATCCCTTATTTGCGAGTAGCAAATTGCTACTCGCAAATAAGATAGCGATTTTAAGGGTGCCAGGGGTGTCCAAAGGACGCCCTGTAGCACCCCTAAAATGCACATTTGAACAGGTGTTGCGCCCACACATGTCCAAAGGACATGTGTGTGTGCAACATGCAACTTAGAAAAATGCTTTTAAAAGCATTTTTCTGAGTTTTTGCTATTTACCGACAGGTCTGACCTCTCGGTAAATAGCGGCCCCAAAAGTGCAAAATCGCTATTTCTTGATGTGTCATGAATAGCATTTGAGGAATCTCTATTAGAGATTCCTTAAATGCCATTCCTCGCAAATATGCGAATTCTTAAATAGCGATTTTTGCATTTGGGATTGTGAATACCAAATGCAAAAATCGCACTCGCAAAGGGCCAGATTCTCAGAATCTGGCCCTTTTGCGAGCGCTATTGCCTACATGAATCAGGCTGTAAGTCACTCAAGGAATACAGAACTTGCAGAACTCATCAGACAAACATTGCATTGAATCAATGCAGCAGGTGCCAAAAGGCATATGCTTGCGCTGTGCTGCATTACTTCTGAAACAAAGCTGTGCGTCATATTTACAACAAGATGACAGATCACTCTGCTATCCCCTGTGCTGGTGCACAATTAGCTCACATGCACTAAGACTGGCAGTCATGCACCATGGTGCAAGAGTGCCTGCTTCATGGGGAGGAAAGTATTTCTGAATGAAGGGACACCTAATTGCACAGAAACAATCCCAGAAGTGGATTATCTCTTCCTATGTATTGTGACCGAATGCAGGATACATAGAAAGAGCATACAAAAGAGCAATGTAAATCTTACTTCATGTTGTACAGACCTATGCCTCCCCTGGTGAGGCATATCAATCTGAAGCATTTCCAGGTGTTCAATTAATACCAAAGGCGGAAAGGTAGCCAAATACATTTGTGTTGTGTGGGAACACCCACGTCAACATCCATGGCCCGCCCCTAAAAAGCAGTCAATTGGATTTAAAGTTACCATATGCCCAAGGGCATGAATAGACTTCTGCTTTGACTTGACAAGTCCCAGTAGGTAGAGTGCACAGGTAGCAATGCTGCTGTGTCTCAAACAGTGACCCACCTGGGGTGCAAGGGGGATCTAACTAGGCCACATTGAGTACAACATTTAGCATTCAAGTGCTTCTGGTGCCAGGTTCCCTCAGTACAGTGTCTCACAATGATGGATATTGCAGATGTACATACATAGTAATGTGCAAATAGTAAAGGTGTTAAGGTGCCCAAATATCCTGACACTGACAACATGGAAGTATTACACAGAACCTGGCTAATGGCATCATGGTAATGTGTAGGCTTTAAAGTATAGGTAATTCAATGCCAGCGATTCTTATCGATTGTATGTACCACAACATGTTTAAGAAGAAAGTGGAATGGCACACAATGGACACTAAATAAAACAGTCTACTCTGCACACACATGAGGGCAAAATACTAGTGGACACTTGTCTCCATTTTCTGTTTCAGCTGATCAAGGTATGTGCTGTCACCATGGGTGATGACCCCCATCAAAGTGACCCAAACACAGTCCCAGAGAAACTATATTGTGGCACTGGGATGCACAAGGGCCACGTGGAATGAACTTTTGGAGTCCTCAAATCCAGGTTTGTTTGCCTGGACATTTCGGGGGGAAGACTCCTGTACAGGCCCAAATTGGTCTGCACAATATATGCGTAAGCACTAGTACATCTCTGCTAGAAGACCAGGAAGAGCTGGACAATCCACAGAATGGGCAGGATGAAGAAATTGATGTAAGCCACACCACAACTTCAGCCGCTGCAACATCAAGGAGGGATACCATCCTCTGTAACTTCTTTTCCTAATGACGACTCTTAACTGTCTTGTTTTACAAATAGCTTTGAACCAAAGGTTACACTTTGTGATTTAGCACAATAAAATATCACTACACCAATATCTTGTATGCTTGGCTTGTGACTTAAGAAGGGGAACAATTATGTAAAGTTACGTTATAAAAACAGTGTCACACAGATCACTCAACTAGCAGGGGATATGACAACAACTAAAGAAAGACTGGGAATGGGCGAATATTTTGGGCATCTGAGCTTCTGACTGTGTATGGTTTCTCATTGAGAAATAAAAAGTGCGTGTTGTATGTTCTCCTGAGCGCAATCTGGTCAGTTTCACACAAAAATGTAGTATAACATACAAAGTGTGTCTGATGCATCATTGTAGCTGGGCCACACAGCACTAATCCAGTCTAAATATTTGAAACACAACATCTCTGTGTAATCTGTGCCACAGAAATAAAGGTAAATGACAAAAGTCACAAAGATACATGACAATGGTGGACTGGATGACTTTTGGGTGTGAAGGCTGAAAAATCAAAGGATAGTAGAGCCAGACTAACGGATGTATCAATACAGCACAATGAATGCTTTTAACATTAAGCATACCCATTTTGTTCAACATTAGCAAGTGACACTACCTCCCTAGCTGACACATGTGTCACTATAATGACAAATAAGCACATGTCTTGCATCACGAACACTGTGCATGATTCCTCGTTTAACACTGCACTGATCAAACAATGATAATTTTTTAACACACAAACAATGACACATTGGTCAGCCATGGGACAACAGGCAAGGCACCAGCAATCAACGTGTATATAGGACCACAGAGACATGACAAGAAAATGTTGGTGTCACGTCCATAACAACATGAGTGTGGTGTGGCAATGAATATGGAGAACTGGCTATATCCTCATCCCATCACACTTACTCTGTGTTGACACCCCCAAGACAGAGAACAGACATACACATGAGTGAAGTGTAACAGGGAAACCAATAAGTACAGCCAAAACATGCAAGTAACATACAACCAATTACATTAGGAATGGTCAACTTATTGTGTAAGATGGGCCACAAAAAACATGGTAGCACTATGAAGTTGCATCACCTCTCTCTGGACTGCCACTGCAAGTTTACAAATGCCATTGTCATGGTGTGTGTAATCTAGGGATTAACCACAACTTCACTATGCAAAATACCCCTATATCTGCAGGCACAGTTGAACACAAATATGACTATGCATCTCAAATGAAATGGCCCTGTCCCATATGATTGTATCTCTTAAGGAATGTATGAAATACTCTTGAACACACATTGCTGCGGTAGAGGGCCAGGCACCATGTATGGCATGTGCTACATTCAAGTGTGGCCAACTAGACACTCTCCCACAGTCAGGTGTATGCTAGACAGAAATCTTCATACGCCTAGCACCAAGAGAAATTCACCGTACACCCAAGTGCCCAATACCGTGGGGCAAGGACAGGCTGCACCCCCCGGTCGCCTGATGAATGTAAATTTAGCAAGCAAATTACACGCTCCACAGTGCTGACGGAAATCTTGGTGGTACAAGCAGTGTGCCCAAGGCTCTTGCCCAGATACCATCCCTGGGCCTCCTCTGCCCAACCTTCTCCTAACCTGGACATTAACACCAGGCCTCATACAGCCGTGCCCTCTCTGAATCAGTGACTCAGCCAGCTGAATCCTCTGTCAGTCCAGATTTCACAAACCTGGTTACAGCAGTGTACTCCGAGTCTGTAGGGGAACCTCCAGGTTCAGGAGATGCAACTGGCCCCATTTAGTTGCCTAGTCACAAGTCCCCTGCCACACAAGATTTGTGCAGGTCAGGGCCTCACCCTCCACAGCGTATGGCCTGCACAACCTCTTCTGACATGATGATGTTGAGAGGCGCAGCAGAACATTGCCTATCTCCCCTGTCACCCCAGTTTAGTGTTGGTGTGTGTCAGGCAATGCAGACTACCCTTTGTTCTTGAGCAGGACCACCTCGACTGATCACCGCTACAAGGTTCACCATGCAGGCTTCTTTTGTGGGCTTCTCATGTCAGCAATGTGTTTATGTCTGACAGGCCAGACTTTGCCACCAGGTAAGGAATTGCTGATGCATCAATGTCTATAGCCAGGGACCACAGCTCAAACATGACGCATGCACCGCCTCCAATATCAGACTGCATTAACACCACAGCATCTGTGTTTACCACTTCAGTTCTCATACCAAGGCACAGTGTGGTCTCAAGTCTTTGGGTACTATCTGTGCTTCCAGGCATTCAAAGCCATGGTGTTGCAAGGAGTGTGCAATGTAAAGTGCTACATTGCTGTTTCTCTCCAACAATGTGCCACTTTTCAGACATGAGGCACAAATTCCACATTCCTCTTCCCCTGGGATTCTGGCTCTACATCATGTCTATTCTGTACATGCCTCTATGGGGTTTGGTGACCTCTGCAGAATTTGGTCATGGTTGCTCCATTCTGTATTCTGATACATACATGTCTTAGCATCTCATCAGAGGTGTCTTCATAAGCTCTTGTAGCCTTTAGTTGCAGAAAAGTGATGCAGGGCTGACTTACATCAAATATTTTGACTGCTCACTGTCGAGCCTTCATTTTATTTTCTCTTTAGCTTCAAGAAGTGTATCACTGTCATGCTAGAGTGATGGGCAATTGTGTCTGACACAAGCTCATCCTACCACCATGTAATGACGTATTGTACATATGTCGCTAACATGACAATGGATCTGGTCGATAGACACCATCCCAAACTATTTGCAGCTTTGAAAGCTATACAATGTATAGCACAACATCTTGAAATCATGCCCATGATTGCCTTTGCACAGCCTGTCGTAAATGCGCACATTTTTGCCTCCAGCTAACCAAATAAGCAAATTTGATTCTAAAGTCACGCCTTCGCATTGTATGCTGCATCATAAATCTTCAATACAAGTAGTGAATGCCTCTTGGTCAAGTTCATGTGTGTTGCAAACCCATTAAACTAGTACAGACATCACAGCATTGTGTAATAAAACAGTCTCATATCTAGTCACACATACAACAAATGATAACCAATAAGAGTACCACTGATGCATGCATTTTCAATCACAAGTGACAAGATATGGATAGGCATCATTGTGAGGAGCGAGTGTATGTTGATAGCTCAGGATTACTGATATCATGACATATCAGAATGACTGAAGTTATCTACACAACACAGATCACATCCCATAGCCATACGGTATTGTTAGTAACCCTGGGCTGAGTGGCACACCAAGGAGTTCCACGTAGTTAAAAAAACTCACTGGAACTCCGCTCCGTCCAGTCCCCACAAATTGTTTTTAAAAAGGATTAAAAAAACACTTACCTTCTCCTGTCGTCTTCAGGCCGCCCTCCTCCTCGCTGCGGTGTCTCCTCCTTGCCGTCGTCCTCCTCCTCACGTTGCCGGTCACAATCCCCTACGTTTTATGTCTTACATGAACTGCACATGCAGCAATGAAAAATTCCTGATTACCCCTTAGCGGGTATATTTTCTCGCTGAGTCCAAAAACATGCCACAAATGCCCAGGAAGTGATGTCAGTCTGCATCTTGTTTCATGGAGAAGTACTGTACACTTTCACCGTAACTTTTAACCACACAGTTAGTATCTGTGGAGAGTTGTGGAGGTGCTTGGAGATGTGTGCTCGTGTTGTTGTGTAAAAGAGTTGTTTTGTTGTGTAGTACACTGTCCCTACAGTCCCTGCTAGGTCCTATATTTTTGTCTTTACGTGCTTTATGCATCTTTGTAATTATCTTGTTGGGTTTCTGTCCAAGGGCTATATCTGTAAATGTTATAGATTTTGGGGCATTTTCTTGAGTTTTATTTTTGATTAGTGGGGTTAGTTGTGTGTTTGGAGATGTTGGGTGAGGGTAGGTAGGGTCGGATGTCAGGGGAGGCGTTAGGGGGTGGGGATTCCTCTGGCTGGTGAAGTTTTTTTTACCAAAGATGGTGGAGAGTGGGGGGTGGGTCCTGCAGGGTTTTGATGTCAGGATCAGGAAGGTGAGGTGGAAACACATCTGCAACCACATGATGCGTATTCGGGGTGGACAGGACTGTCAACCAGTGGAAACACTGATGGCAGGATGGTGTCGGACGTGAGACAGAGCTCTTGGATAACCTGGGGATCATTGTTGGCAGGCATTGTGGTGAGAACATGACAAAATTTTTATGAAATCACAGTGTGTTTTCTCTGTTAACAACTGTAGTCAGTGACACAATGTAATATACGCTACAGGATGATGCCAACCATTTTTCCTAAACGGAAGCTGCTTAGCTCCAACGCAGTCACACATACACCATTGTGCAAGTGTGCCTGCGTTGATGTGAATGATTGGCCATGTGCAGGAATGTGTTTGCTCCTGCTCATAAACAATCAGGAACTGCTGTAGCATGTTTCTATGTATGCTGTGCAGTGCAGCACACAACAATAGTGCATAAGGAGATTCATCTGTGAGGACTCGCAATGTACAGGATGTGCCTATGTGAGCTACACAATGCAGCACACATGGCAAAAAACATGACCTGATGGACTAACTCATCTATCCCCGTTGGTCAAGGCTCTAAGCATTTGTTAACAGTTCCAAATGTAGATGCAGGGAAACATGTATGCCTGCAGGGACACATGTATGCCACCCTTTAAATCTGCCCCATTGCAATATGATATGGGTGTTGTGTAATGCCCATCGCAACACCCATTCCCTTAGGAACACTTCACACAAAGTTTTTTTTGAAAGGCTGCCTTATACACAAGGTGAGATCAAACCGAGTCAAGTGTTTGCACACATCCTTGTGAAAAATGCTAGATACATATTGACCACACAACGTCAAGATAAGTGACATTGTGGCAGAAAATAGTGTCTTGTGAATGTGTCACTCAAGTTGGAGGTGCAATATGATCACTATACCTACAGTATTGTCTTGTAGTTCACAAAGCTACAATGGTCATGTATTCTGTGTCAGACAAGCAAAGCAGATCCCTTCATGTGTGCAACATGAATAGAGACATCACTGTTACTGGTCATCAAATTGAATGTAGATGAATTCAATAATGAAAATGACCTATGAAAAGTTAAGCCTAATACAATTTTCATTTTACATGTCTCACAACTGAGAGGCCATTGATTACTGCGGGGGACGTTGATGCCTTCATGGATCCACACGCCACTGGTGAGTGCCTTCCTCATATATTTAGATTTCTATGAGATGAGAAAATTTAGGTGAATGCTTGTGTATGTAGTTGAACAGAGTCTTAGTGTGTATTACATGGACCTCACCTCTAGTGTGATGAGGCAGCAGTAATTTGAGATGTATGCACATATTCATGATGTAGTGATGGAGCGCACCATTAGTCTTGACTTTACATTCCACTTTCCCAGTTTGTTCAATTCATCACTGCACCATGTTAGCAACTATCAGGCTTATTTCTGTATTTTGCCCTTAATTTTGACCTTTTCTCAAGCATCCCAACCATGTAGGCACTCTGCCACAATTGTGCAAGAGAGTCTGCTTTGATGCTAGCCATAGCAAGTGGACACTGTTATAAATGCTATTTAGTGTTTGCCCCTTATCATGGCACATTTATTGCCAACATGCATATGCAACCTGTTACAGCAGACTTGCAACAAATTTGGAATGACAAAGCACTACAACATCCTTTTCAAAGATGCCCATATTTAATCTTTTTCATCAGATGTTTACTCCTATGGTATCCATTGTGTCCCTACTTTACATTTTATTTGGATGCTGTGACTGCGGTAGCTCATGCCAAGATAAATGCTGTATGAAACTTTCTCACAATGGGCCAGCAATTTGCAGAATATTGTGATATCAGGTGTAAAATCATATCCAATTCACAAAGTGAAG
This sequence comes from Lissotriton helveticus, assembly GCF_964261635.1. Classification (NCBI taxonomy): domain Eukaryota; kingdom Metazoa; phylum Chordata; class Amphibia; order Caudata; family Salamandridae; genus Lissotriton; species Lissotriton helveticus. The sequence goes on from NC_136068.1 coordinate 949,388,920, forward strand.
ATGCCTTTTTGATGTGGTATCATGTGTACATGGCAAATTTGGTTCACGTTGAATAGCTACAGCTGCATGAAATTTGATGGGGTTAGTATGTATTGACTAAATTAGTCAGTAAATCTTGTGAAGTTATGGTAAGACTTTAACTGAGGCCATAAATGCACAAGGTATATGTCACTCCAGTTGATGCAAGTTGGTTCCACAGTGTATATACAGAAGAAGAAACATGTGAGTGATGTTGGTGATGGGTATGACCAGAAATGGAATCCATGTATACCCTGGCCTGAGGATATACAGCTGTCACTGATGATCAGTTCAAAGGAGCACCAGTTGTCAGTGACAAGTATTACGCCAAAGAGGCAGTCTCATACAAAACATAAGAGCTGGTGTACGTGACAATTTAGGATGAGTGGCAAGACCCAGAGTCACACCTTTTTTGAATGAGTCAATAGAACTGTAAGACATAGTTAGGTGCCCACATTTTAGTCCTGACATTTCTCACTGTCTTGCTTCAAATCTAGTGAATCTTTGACATGTTGGTGCATATTAAAAGGCCACTATCGCCCCTGAAAAGTTACTTAGCACAACATTGTGGTTGTAATAGTGACTTAGCCTTAGTCACAAGGCACCGTTAAGCCACTTAACGTATATACATACATATATAAACATATATATAAACTGCATATCTATATAAATACAAATATAAATGCATGCATACATATACATATACATATATGCATACATATGCATGTTATGTACATGAAAGTTTGAAAAACACTAACACAAGCAAAGCTAAAAAGTCACATAATTACAAACAGAATTGCTTTAACTTAAACGAAGGCAAGACCTATTGCATTTTCAATGCTTGTTTACTTTGGTTCCATCAAGAAGGCATTCAGATGTGTCACACATTTGCCATAAATTCTGAATGTTAGCACTCTAGCTCCTCATTAGATCACTGTAGTAAAGCTACTGCTCACCAGGGAAGTCTGCTGCGGGTATTCAAAGTGCATGTTTCAGTCTTCATGGCAGAATTTTTTAATGAAATTGAAGAGGATTTGAGAAGTCAAAGTGTGCCCTAGTTTTTCTTTCTGCAGCACTGATCATAATTTCTATGGCAAAATGAACCCCCTCATTTTGTTCCTTTGCAAATTAAATGTTTTAAGTGTTACCACTTTATTCCAATCAAGATGGCTTTTAGATGTGCCATACTTTTGTGCATAAGTAAGACTGTTAGCGCTCTAGTTGTTCTTTAGAACACTCTGGGACATTCTGTCATTGGGCTATACTTGGGCTACATCTGGGTGATATTTGTGCTACATTTGGGCTCTTTTATCTCTGGTGGCCATCTTGGGAGACTTATTTGTTATGAAGTTTCCTAATTTCCTCATTTACTACAGTCTCCTCTGTGGGAAATACTTTCAGTTTTTTTCTTTGGTTCCATTTAGAAGGCATTCAGATGCGTCACACATTTGCCATGAATTCAGAATGTTAACACCCTAGTTGCTTATTAGATCACTGTAGTAAAGCTACTGCTCGCCAGGGAGGTCTGCTGCTGGTATTGAAAGAGTATGTTTCAGTCTGCATGTCAGAATTTGTTAATGAAATAGAAGAGGATTTGAGAAGTCACTTAAAATGTGCCATAATTTTTCTTTCTGCAGTACTAATCATACTTTCTATGGCTAAATGAACACCCTCATGTTGTTCCTTTTTAAATAAATGTTTTAAGAGTTACTACTTTATTCCAATCAAGATGGCTTCAGGTGTGCCATACGTTTGTCATAAGTAGGATTGTTAGCGCTCTAGTTGTTCTTTAGAACACTCTGGGAAGCTGCAGTACAACAAAAAGGAATCAACTGACAGTCTCTGCCCTTGTTGGATGTACATGTTTTACTGAGAATGTCAGAATTCATTCTCACATGACTGAGAAAGATAATGTGAATTTACAGAACATATGCTCTCATTAGCTTATAGATCACCTTCCAAACCTCTTTGGGAAAAGCATGAGAAAATGGTTTTCTCTCAAACATGATTCATGATATCCCAGCAGAAGGCTTTTTCACATAGAATGTTGCAGATTTCCTATGGAAAATAGGTCCTAACTATAACTACCTACTGGCGACCCCTAGTAGGTAATATATATATATATATATATATATATATATATATATATATATATATATATATATATATATATATATATATATATATATATATATATAATCCAAGGTACTCCTTCTGGAGTTCATAGCCCATCGAGGGGTGGTGAGATGCCGGTGGAGAAAACCGGTAGTTACTATCAGCTTCAGAACGGGGTTCCACTCGCGCACTCAGACCATTACATCATCAGGAATCCAAAAGAGTTTTGATGACATAGAAGTGGGTTTATTCAAGTCATATTTATATATATATATTTGATTAGGGTAGATGTATAGTTAGTTCATGTCTAGGCTGAGCTGTTTTGGTCCCGTCAACATATGTGCCTTAAGGGGCGAGGTGGTTTAATGTTTAATATATGTTGTTATGTGTATAGTGTTAATATTGATAAATTACATTAGTGTGGATTAGGATAGGGTATTAGTACTAGGTTTAGGTTAGATAATGAGGGCCTCATTTATGAAGTGACGCATTGCTGCGTAAAAACAGCGATTCGTCAGTTTTCATTGCACCCTCCTTGCAACATGCTGGATGCGTCCTATTTACAGTATGACACATCATGTCACAAGGAGTTACAGATACGTCAGTATTTCTGACGTATCTGTAGGCACAGAAATTACGAATTGCTGGACTGTCACAAAAGTGATGCAACTCCAGAAATGTGCCCATTCACATGGGGCAAGCCCCATGTGAAAGGACCTGCGTCAGTCTTACGCCTGCTGTGAGGCAGGCGTAAGATATTGACGCATTCGCGTCCAAGAAGTGACGCAGTGAAATGTCAGAGATTTCACCGCGTCACTTCTACGTGACTTACTTTCGTCAGAACGCCCACCCTGCATACATTATACCTGGTGCAGGTATAATGTGGCGCCAGTGTTTACTAAGTGACGCATCTACCTAGATGCGTCACTTTTTAAATATGACACAACATTGCACATTTTTTACTCAGCTGGCGCATCACAAAAAGTGATGCACCAGCGGCGCAAATGTGACACAAAAGGCTCATAAATAAGGCCCTATATTTTTATGGAATATATTTTTATTGGATAGTGATTTGTTGTGGCTTATGTTTAATGTGATTTGATGAACTGTTGAGGTAGAAGTTGACTACAACAGAAGAATTCCCCAAACAATAATTTGAATATCTAAGAATGGTCATGACATTGTCTTCTAGGGAAAGGCTACTATCATACTGCTGTTGAATTGTGATGTGAAAACATGCATTATATGTAGGCTAGCACAATTAACTTTTGATATTGCATAGGGATATTCTTTTGATTAAGTTTTCATCTTATGAGGAACTTACGGAGTTAAAAAACACATTAGGCTTCATCATCTTTGTGAATATGGTGTGGGATCTATCTTAAAATAGGCCATGGCATGACACTCATCACAACAACCATTGATCACCCCTTTGACAACAAGTATAGCTTCAAAGTATGCCTTGTTAGCATGGGAAGGTAGAGTCACTGCATGTGGCTTGAGAATGACTTGATTATTGAACCAAGTCACTAGCCCCATCCTGAGCATAGGACATGTAAATTTCCAGTGACAAGGTTCACTTGGAAATGTAAACATTGTCTAATTCACACATGTCCTGTCATTTCATTGCCTGTGGGGGACACATACTCAGCAGAACCCATTTTTTGAAAGACACTCTGGATTAGTTGTGCTGACTACACTGCATAGGCATTGTTGTCACCTCTAAACTTTGATGGTCACAGGCAACACACATCTTTGTAACCTTAGTGCTTTTATTTACAAGTGCATTTTGTATATTTACAGACAAGCTCAGCTCTTTTGACAATAACGCCCATATTGTGTACATAGCCAGTGGAGGGCTAGACAGAGTCCTTGGGGAGGAACATGTCCTGTGACATGTTGAGGAATCAGAAAAATTCAGTCAGGATGCTGATTGCAGTGTCATTGAGGAACAATGGCCACATTGATAGTCCATTAAATGTCCTAGGTGAAAGTAGGATAGTCAATCTGAAGACAGTGACAGGTGATGTTCTGAGCCATGATGGAAAGCTCAGGTCTCAGCAGAAACTATGCTTTTGACACGGAGGAATGCTACTGCAGGGTTTTCCTTTGAAAAGATGAACCATCCACATCTTCTTCCTCTGATGTGTCTGGTGCCTCCTCTAAGGGTGATGGTGGATTGGTGGCAGCACAGGGAGTACCAGACACATCAGGGGCAGAAGAGGTGGATCCTGAAGGTGCAACAGCATTCATCTGTGCCAACAGATGAGGCATCACTGCAATGATAATAAGCTACAGGGCATGCAGGACTCCAGCAATGTCAAGGTGCTAGGCAGCCATGGCAGCCAAGTGGGAATCCTGCTTCCGCTCCATGTTCTCCATGATCTTGTGCATTTCCATCAACTCTTTTGCCACATTGCTGGTGCCACTTTGACAGGACAGTTTTCTTGTCTCTGAGGCAGGATACCGGCAATGTCACTCATGGAATGCTGGAGGGCATAGAGCAGACTGTGGGTGCCTCAGATGATTTCTAGGTGGCCCCTAATTGCACTCAGGCATGCATGAATACCATGCAGTTTTGGCGGCTAGGCTCTCCAACCCCACTATCACCTGGTCTGCCATCTCACGCTGGACTCCTATCGCACTATGTTGACATTTTATCATTGGGTCCTCAGAGTCCAGGTTGATAGTTTTGGTGGTAGGTGGTGCTTGCTGTATGTTTTGCATGCCAGTTGGAGTCACCACAATGCTGCTGGATCGCCCCGCTTCCTGAGAGGGGCTGCCTATGGAGTTGAGCAGCTCTCAGAGGGTGTTTTGGTCGATGGTTGTGAGCTCTTCTACATTTCCTCATTGAAGAGTGGGACAGGCTGCTGTCCAGGGGGTGATGTTTTTTCCTCTGCAATGTAAGGGGCAGATACTGTTGTATGTGTATTTCCACTTTGGGCAAGCATTTTGACTTTTGACAAACAGAGTGCATGACATTTTCCATTCTCAATAGTTACATTAATATAATATATGCAGCTATGTATGCCAATGTACTAAGTTCCTAATGTTCCATTTAGGTTGTTAATTTATTTGGGCAGTTGCCCTGTATGCCAACAGTGAGGGGCATATTTATAGGCCCCTGCTGCACCTGTTACATAATCTTTTCAGACCTTCCTGTGGTGCAGGTCGATTCACCTTATTAACAATGCAGGATTAATCTACTTCATGTGGTTTAACACTGCATTGTGGATAACTCACCATTACATAGTCAAGTTTGCGTATGGGTGTTGGTCACTAGGTTTAGATGAGGAGATTAGACTGCACTTGAGAACTGGGATATAATGATGTCCTCCTTGGGATGACAAGTAGATGTGTTTGAATTGCCTTAAACTGAGACATATCTGTGTGTTCCAAGGTGGGCAAAACATATTGACACAGGTCAATCCCATGAATGTATGTTAATATTCATGGAGTAACACCTTCCTGTTAATTAACAATCATTCCCTCTATCCAGACGCAAGGTCGCCCCAATACCCTCAGGCACAATAGCAAATGCAGGGCTGGATTTACAATTTGGGTTGGTCACGGCACATGAAGTGTAATGTAGGTGAAGCATTCGGTTTGTAATTATAACTTGAACACTCACTTAGCCTTTCTGTGGTTCAACTACTGTCAAGTCACTACCTTCTACATTTTTAGTTATATGTGTATCACTGACATCCTCTGTGTAGCATTGTTTTTGTGGAAGATGTGGAGCATGATGTGAGTCAGCTTCAGTATGTCTGCTGTACACACGTATGTGTTCAGTGATCCCTCTGTGTGTTTAAGATGGAGGTAAGGACAAACAACAGACTGCCACACAGTTATATGAGCATGTTAACAAATTTGTTATAAATGTGGCTACCACTTTTGCTTATTTATTAGCTAGCTACTACTGAAATATGTTGCTATGTGTTAGTAGGTGACACATATTGCCGCACACCAGGGAATTACTTCCTTGTGTTGATGGTGTGATTTCACAAATTATACTCCATTGACAAGATTTTTAATGGCCATGGTGCCACAAAAACATTAACTGTTCAAGGCAGCTTATGTCGATAGACACAAGACTCGGCCATAGTTAGGATGTGCGTGCCCTCCCCTTGTGTTTTCCACAGCAGTGGAAATGGTAATTTAATGCAAGCAGGAGGACATAAGACTTTGCGGCAGGCTTCTTAGATTGGTGCATGGTTGCACAGCAGAGCTTTGTTGTACATCACAGGGATAAGCACATGGATGATACATACTATTGGGTTCAGGGTAATTTGATGCATTTGTTACTGGAAGGATGTTTGCAGACATCAATAACTATACATTTGTTCACTGCCACTGTTAACTTTACCTAAGAGCCACTTTCCATGCATGTCGATGTGTCTTTGACCTCCAAACCCAGGACCATGATTACTATTACATACTGCAAACTAAACAACACAAAAAGATACTTTAAAGTGGATGACTGCAGTTTGAGGAATCATGTCAAGGCAATGTGTAGCCAAATGACAGGCATTATTACATCCCTGTGAATGAGGCCCATTCTTCACGGAACGGGAAATGTGTGGTTCTAGGAGCATTGCAACCAGAACAGGCATGTTGTAATTTTATGGTACACATTCCAACAATACTGAGGTATTACACTTAAAGCTGTACAGCACCTTTGCCGTCCATTATGTGTTTTTTGGACAATATGGATTGTGCCCATCATTGACACAAGGTGCTTGCAAGAGATGTGCAGGCACAAGCATGAGTCAACTTTAAAAAATGCTCTCAGACCATTTTTAGATGTGGTTATGTGTGCCCCATTCAGTTGCACACATACAAGCAGCAGTTCAGCCACTACAATTGCTATTGGCATATTTCCGAGGTACTATCACAACTGGACCATCAACATGTTTTGTTTACTGAGAGAAACCATGCTTCACAATATTTACATGGCTCTGTTGACCAACTTTATGTGAAATGGCAACACCTGGTGAAGAAGCACACGTTCAATATGCACTTGGGGTCATATGTACAGTAACGTAATGCAGTGTTAGCCTTCTTGGATTGACACAGCACTCAGCCACTTCTGAAAAGCAAGGCTCAGAGACATTGTTAACCAGAGCATGCTGTAACACAGGACTGAGCCATATTGTTGTACATACAGTTCAGTGCTGTGCTTCAAAGGTGGCAGAGGGCTTTGTTGAGCCACATGGGCCAACGCTCAATCACTTTGCTTGTTAATATGGCCCAGAGTTAAGAGACACACGAGTGGTCAATTGTCATTATATATATATGCATGTGTGCAGAATTGCAAGTCACCAACACAACCATTATATGTATTTCTATGTATTTGTTAATGATGCTAACAGCTCAAGGGACATGTGAATGTAACCACAAATACCTGTGTATCTGGTATTTGATCTGCAAACAGTGTGGATGGGCACTGATACATATCTAGATGGACAGAAGCAACATTACTCCAACCCCCCACACCCCATGTCCCTGCTTGTCGTTTACCCTGTTGCTGATGTAGCTGGTCATATTTAGAACTATCCTGTCCCTCTACTCCAACCACTGACTCCTCACAGATGACCGCGGACACCTGTTCCTCCAAGGCATCTTGTTCCTCCTGTGGTGCTGGGCTCCCACCTCCGGTGTGCTGTGCTGCCTGTCGATTGTTGGCCAGTTTCTGCTTAGTCATGCGCTTGGCATCATTCCAGCCCTTCTTACAGTCGGCCACTGTCCTCTTGACTTCTGCTACTGCGTTCACCTTGGTCACAAAAGACTGCCAAATGGCATTGTTGGTCCCCTAATGACAACCTGGAGCTGACGAAGAGCTGTTGTTGATTCTCCTTCAACCCCGCAGTCAGGATCTCATTTTCCTCCTGACTGAATCTTAGTTTCCTCTTCTCCTGGGACTCTGGCTGGTCATCTAGCTGTTAGGTGGATTAGGGAGGCTATTGTTTCCTGCTAAACTGGGTCCTGGCTGCTCAATTTTGCCTTCAGGTGCTATTTCCTTTTTTATGTATTTCGCTGGCTTTCCGTGTTTTTTTTTCCAGCGAAACATAAAAAATAGTGACGGGCAGCTGACTAACGTGTGTTTTCTGGCCTCTAATTGGGCAGCCTTTACTTTTTCACATTAGTGTCAATATTTTTATTGTTGTGGCGCTAGTGTTTGCAGCAACAATTGCCGCTGTGAGCTGATCCTGTCACCATGTACCGACGTATTGTAAATACGTCGCTAACATGGCGATAGTTTTCGGCGATAGACGGCGTTAAGAAATTCATGCTAAGCAACGCTAACTTTGCTTAGCAGTAATTCTTGTAAATATACCGCCTGGAGCTAAAGTGAGTCTAACCAGAGGTTTACTTCTATTTAGCATTTACAATCATCACCTTATTTTTTTACATCAACATGTTTGAGTCTGTTTTTTAGACTACCATGATACATAACTCAAAGAAGTACATTTCCAACATATTTGTGATGTCTTTTGTTAAACCTGGCATCTTTTGGCATGATTTACCCTGTTTTTTTACCTTCTGATCTCATGTTTTGACTGTCTGCTGTTTTTGCTGGTTTTAGAAATCTGGGCACTTTTTCACTGCTGACCAGTGCTAAGGTGCATGTGCCTTGTGCTTCATTGTGATGGTATTTGGTTTCTCTGTGATTGGCATACTTGATTTATTAAATCAGTCCCTAGTGCAGTGCAATACATGCGCCCAAGTCCTGTACACCAAATCCTACAAGTAGGCCTGCAGCACTGATTTGTGCTACCCGCATGAGTGGCCCTTCAAACCTGCCTCAGACTTTCCTCTGTAGAGCCTGTGTGTGAAGTTCTGAGCTCCCATGTTGACCTGGCAAGTTTACCTATTTACTGAAAACCCAGCAATACGGCCAAATTCTGAAGTTAAGTCATTTTATAGAGGGTTCGTCATTTCCAGATTTGTATTTGTATTTGTATTTGTACTTATAAAGCGCATCATTCATCCTAGATGGATATCACGGCACTAAAATGGCTGAGGTCTGCGGCGAGCTGGTCCGGGAGTTTAGAAAGGTTTGTCGGATGTGGGAAAAAGTAGGGTTTTCAGTTTTTTCCTGAAAGTGAGGTGGCAGTCTGTAAGCCTGAGCTCTGTGGGCAAGTCATTCCAGATGTTCGCGGCCAGGTGGGAGAAGGAGCGACTGCCCATCCTGGTTCTCTTTACTCGTGAGGTGAAAGCTCTTGCAGTGTATTGTGAGCGAAGATTCCGAGTGGGTGCATAAAACTTGATCCTGTTTTTTAGGATATTTGGGCCCGTGTTATGCAGTGTCCTATGTGTGATGCATATCATTTTAAAAGAGGCTCGTTGCCTCATTGGGAGCCAATGTAGGGCTCTCATACAACTTTTGGCTGAGTCGTACTTTTTCCTGTTGCAGACTGCCTTTGCTGCCGCGTTCTGGACCAGCTGCAGTTTTGTGAACAGGTAGTCTGCCATGCCGACAAATAGGGAGTTCCCGTAGTCAAGTTTGCTTATCAGCAGTGACTGGACTAGTATTTTTCTACATTCTACGGGAATTCATGGGAAGACTCGTCTTAGCATTTTAAGTAATGCAAAACTTTTGCCGCATAAGATTGTGACGTGATTTTTCATAGACAGGGCATTGTCAATATGGACTCCTAGGTTCCTAGCCGTCTGTGTTGGGATGGGGGGCATGCCTAAGGCAGCTGGCCACCAGGTATTGTCCCAGAGCTGTTGGGATCCACCGAACAGGAGGATTTCCGACTTATCAGCGTTTAGCTTTAAACAGTGACTATGCATCCAGTTGGCCAAGTCGGTTAGGCAGTGGAGCAGCAGATCTGATGTGAATACCAAAAAATCATCTGCATATAACTCCACCTTCTTCTCCCAGTCCTTATATCTGAAAGGAACTATTCAACTCACGTTTCTAATCTTAGCCACCAATGGTTCAATGTATAAATTAAAAAGGAGAGGGGATAGCGGGCATCCCTGTCTTGTCCCTCTTGAGATACTAAAGGGCATGGAAATATTACCATTTATCAAAACTCTGGCACATGGTGTGCTGTATATCATGGCTAGGGTCTTGCACAAGTTTCCACCAAGATTATAAAGTAAAAACATCACCTGCATGTAAGCCCAATTTACCCAATCAAAGGCTTTAGTGGCATCCAATGTAATAACTGCTAAAGGGAGTTTATAAGTGGAAGCTATATCGGCTATGCTGCTCCTATTAGGTTGAAAATCAGCTCCTGAATCCCTCTGTCTCCTACAAACCCCTTCTGGTCTGTGTGTAGGAGACCCCCTACCACCCGGTTAAGTCTCTTTGCCAGGATTTTTGCATAAAATGTATAATCACAATTTAATGAAGAAATCGACCTATAAGAGTTGCATAAATTCATGCCCTCCCCTGGTTTTGAAATGAACGTGACTGTGGCCTTAGCCCAAGATGCTGGCAGTTCTGCCCCCTTCTCAAAAATTTCAGCAAACTGCTTTGTCAACTGTGGCAAGAGGACCTCCTCTAATATTTTATATAATTCTAGAGGCAACCCATCTGGACCTGCTGCCAAGCGCAAGTTATTTCTTCTCTGATTATTTTCTAGTTACTCCAACTTTTCCTGCATGCCTGTCCCACTTTCTTTCCTTGTTTACTCCCGCTTGCAGGATCAAGTCTTTCACTGTGGTTTCCAGCACTTGAGTCCTGTCAGTAAGGTCATCAAACTTTTTCTCCAAGTTGTTGCATGCCAGTCTTATATATTTTTGGATTGTTCCTGACATTTCAAACCTACTCCTTATCTCCATAGTTAATGACTGAATCAATTCTGATTGCTGAAAAGAGGAAGAACCCTATTGACTGAAGTAGGAAATGGGTGATCAAATCAGAAAACTAAAAAGGTCCCTACCTACAACTTTATGTGGATCATGTGTTATGTTATGTAGTGCTACAGAAAGCACAATATTGACACTTGTACAATGATTATTCTGACACCAGTTGCAATGGAATTAACATAGTCAAATGGAACATTCAAAACAGGAACAGCATATAAAATAATTCAGTTTTTATTCATAAATATAAACAGTTTGCTTACACAAAGAATTTTACTTGGCTTGGAGACTCTGTGTATGCTGTTTTTCAAAGCTTCAGAGGGGGCTCCAAAGTACCCGACAATTGCCTGGCGTGGTGCACCCCCCAATGCAGCAGGTAGGCTAGACTTATACTGCTAACAGGCCCACCTGCACATAATCCTTAGTCCCTGTCCATAGGAGCACCCACGACACGCTGCTAGTTGGCCGCCATGTTCTCCCCATGTGCCCTGTGATTCAGAAATTTTGGGTGGATGTAATTAGAAATATCTCAGCTTTACTGGGCACAGAACTCCATGTAGGTTTACCTCTTGTATTTTTTGGGATATCATCTTTGCATGCTGATTTTACCAATGATTTTACCAATGTTGAAAAAAGTTGGTCTTTTATCTGATTCTTTTGGCACGTAGAGATATACGTAAAAACTGAATTAGTAATATGTCACCAATTGAATTAGATTGAATAAAAGCTGTTAAAAGTATAATAAGTCTGGATAGAACATTAGAAAACAGGAACAAACTCTGGATGCCTGCTTTAAAGTGCTTAGCGCTTAAATGAAGGGAGGTATCATGAGAAGGGTTTGGTCCAATGAGTACTCCTTCTTTTCTATGGCTCCAAATTCTCCTAGATGATCTGCAATTCGGCTGGTTTCTGGCCAGGGCAGAGAAACAAGGGAGAACTGTATGGGACATTAAGCCCCTTGGGATAAAGAATTAGCTCTGGTAGGTGCTAGAATAGGGGTGTCCAATAGTCGGATTCAAGCAAAATGTTCACCCCCCAAAAAATTTTTTTAAAAAGAAGGCTAACGACACGCTCTGTCATTTTAGAAATGCAGGGCTGCACCATATTTACAAGAATATGTGCAGCCCAACGTTTCCCCCTGCGCTGTTGCTAAATTTAGCGGCCTAGCTCCAACGAAGGTACCCTTGCAGCATAGATCAAGGGTGCCTGCATTGAGGGGAGTGATTGTTTATGTGCCAGTAGGTGTCTCTTCCTGCACATAAACAGTCTTTTAAATGGCATTGTGTAACTTTTATGTGTGCTGCTTAATACAGCACACATAGGAGTTGCAAAACGTCATTTTTAAAAAATGATTGTTTATGTGGAGGAAGGGACACCTTCTAGCACATAAACAATCAATGGCCTTTTGCTGTTTCTATGTGCGCTGCACAATGCACTCATGGAAACAGCAAAAACGAGGAGAAATTAATAATTTCTCCTCGTTGCCGCCTGTTAAGACCAGGTTTTCCGTAGTCTTAATTTTGACACTAAACACTAAACACATGAGGGATCCTCTGGAAATGACTAAAGAAGGTTGAGAGTCTATTGCTACTGACTACCTCTGCAGCTGATGTTGCACAACACTTGCCAATAGTGGGCCTGATTCACAAAACTAAATTAAGACAAAATCCTAAACTTACTACCATTTTGGTATTCACAGAAGACACTTACTCATTTTGGTATTCACAGAAGGCACTTACTCATTTTTCGTGTTCACAGAAGGCGCTTACTTATTGATGAGTAAGTGCCTTCTGTGCAAAACCAAAGGGGATGATGGATGGAGTGTTGAGCAATGCAAGCACTCATCCCAAGTCAACTGATCTGGGTTTAATCCATCACCATTCTTTAGCTCACTCCGCCACCCCAGTTCAGACATGGCCATATGCACATCAGTCTGACCCTGTGCCTCATGGGAACAGTCCAGCCCGAACTGCCAAGCCATGTCTTCCCTGGACCGCAAACAAGCATCCTGGGACTGGTTTCTGGCTAATCAGCCGTCATCAGCCAGGCTAGCTTGAATCCAGTAGCAAAGAGAGCAAGGGACCCTTGTCTGGGCATACCCTGCCAACTTAGGGCGAACAAAGCAAAACAAAAGGGGATGATGGACGGAATGTTGAACGATGCAAGCACTCACCCCCAGTCAACTGATCTGAGTTTAATCCATCACCATTCTTTAGCTCACTCCGCCACCCCAGTTCAGACATGGCCATATGCAAATCAGTCTGACCCTGTGCCTCATGGGAACAGTCCAGCCCGAACTGCCAAGCCATGTCTTACCTGGACCGCAAAAAAGCACCCTGAGACTGGTTTCTGGCTAATCAGCTCTCATCAGCCAGGCTAGCTTGAATCCAGTGGCAAAGTGAGCAAGGGACCCATGTCTGGGCATACCCTGCCAACTTAGGGCGAACAAAGCAAAACCAAAGGGGATAATGGACGGGGTGTTGAACAATGCAAACACTCACCCCCAGTCAACTGATCTGGGTTTAATCCACCATCATTCTTTAGCTCACTCCGCCACCCCAGTTAAGACATGGCCATCTTAATGGTAATCTCTGCTGCGTTTGATTGAGGCTGTGGTTTTCCAGGCTGCCGTGCAACGTCCGACGCTACGTTACGTGAGGAGGCACATCACTTCCGGCTGTTCCGTAGTCTCACGGTGTACTTGCTGGGAGATAAGGACTCGGAGGAGCTGTGATTTAGGAGCGGTTACAGTGGGAAAACAAAGAAGAATGAGGCACGGAAGCATGAAGCGAGTGCCTAGATAAAGGCAAATATAGGTGCATAAGTGGTGCCAGTACTGTGCCTTAAATCGCCTGGAATTCCCAGCAGCGTATCTCAACCCCAGAGGGGGAGGTGCACCCTGATTGGTAAGATTGGGCTAGAATCGGTCAAAGAAAGGTTAACCCTACGCAGTGAAGCAGAGTTTAACAAAGAGGTCAATTAACACGGCAAGCCTGATGTACCACAACTCAAGGCAGCAGAGGTAAGTGAAAGAGGTTTTGGCAAAGTTTGTTGTACTTTTCTTTTTTTTTTTCTTTTTTTTTAACCTGAACTGCTCACTGTATGGTTTTACGAGTGCTGGACTTACTTGTGTACTAAAGTACTAAAGGAGTGTACTAAAGCACTAAAGGAGTATAAGGTCGCCTATAAGCTGCAGCAGAACTCTTGACTTTGGCGTTTCTCTGTCCTGACCGGTGCTCTTTTAAAAACTCTGTTGTGGCCTTTTAACAACGTTGTCTGGAGACTGTGGATTGTGTTCCTGATTGAGAGGACCTCTGAGCGGGAGCCCGGGACTGCGAGGACCAGCATTCCAGTTACTATCCCCAGCTGGTGCCTCTTCCCGGGCGTGCCCCGCCCTCTCTCATCGCCTTTTAACAACGTTGTCTGGAGACTGTGGATTGTGTTCCAGATTGCGAGGACCTCTGAGCGGGAGCCCGGGACTGCGAGGACCAGCATTCCAGTTACTATCCCCAGCTGGTGCCTCTTCCCGGGCATGCCCCGCCCTCTCTTACCGCCTACTTACTGCTCGCGGCCCCCGCTTCGCAGCAGAACTCTTGACTTTGGCGTTTCTCTGTCCTGACCGGTGCTCTTTTAAAAACTCTGTTGTGGCCTTTTAACAACGTTGTCTGGAGACTGTGGATTGTGTTCCTGATTGCGAGGACCTCTGAGCGGGAGCCTGGGACTGCGAGGACCAGCATTCCATTTACTATCCCCAGCTGGTGCCTCTTCCCAGGCATGCCCCGCCCCCTCTTCTAGATTTAACCGAGTGCCTAACGCGCATTGCGGGACGTGCGTGGGACCCAGCCCGGGGCTAAGCCCGGGCAAAGGGCGGGCCCTCTGAGACCCTCCGAGGCTGGACTAGGCTGGGCTGGGCATACCCCTTTAGAACTGTACCCCTAGATATATTACTGTGCTTGACATATGTATTATTTTATTTCTTCTGCCTCTCTGTAATAGAGACAGACTAGATGTAAGTTGTGTCTATATCCTCTTTATATTCTTATAGTGGTCTAGGATTATTAAGTCGGTATATGGCCATTGCGTTGTCTTAATTTTGTAAATCCGAGATTTTTTCATTCTAAAATGACGGCAAAAAAATTAAGATCTGGGCGTGTATTAGTGGGTAGGACCTGTTCTAAGACTAAATCAAATCCCCTACGAAACAAAGATACTCCTGCTCTCTCAGTAAAGGGAAAAGGCCAACTAATATAGTCTATGGGAAAGAGGAAAGGATAAGGTTCTAATTGGGGGTTCGAAACTAGAAGAAATTAATTATAGGGGTGAAGAGGAAGGTCAACCTATAATTAATGGACGTAGTAAGCAGGTTGGCACTTTACATTTAGATATGTCCGTCTGTAAAACCGAGATGGTTGGCCCTCCTGATTCCCCAAATTTACAGAGGCATCTAAAGTATACCTCAGGTGTTTTAAGTAAAAACAATATTGTATCTTCCTATGATGCTACCACCAAACCTATTGAGGTGTTAGTCCATAGTTCCCCTCCCTTAGTAGAGGAAGGCTTGACTGTCTCTCTTGGTTTGTCTCCTCCTATGGCTATTACTGGAGATGATTACACCTTACCTGATATAGATATAGTGTATCATAAGAAACAACCTGACTCTGAACACAAATCAGTCTTAGATCAAACCAATATTCCAAATGTATTAGCAACCCCAGGCCCTCAACTGTGTAGTAGCACCCCCTCGTCTGATTCACATTTTTCCTTATCCCAAGTAAATTTTCTATCAAGTCCCGCTTTCAATATGCCAAATTCTCAGCCTAATCCCCTTACTAGGATGGATAAGCCAATTTCCGACTCTTTAATTTCTCTAGAACATCTACTATCCTCTATCCTATTATTGCTAGAAAAATTTGTGGGGGGTTCGGATTGTGTGTGAGACGGTAACACAGATACTCAGGGTACTGTTAAATAATAAACAGGACACTGACTCCAGTTCACAATACAAGCTACCTCTGATAGTAGAGAAAGCAAGAATAGATAAGATGTCTGAAAAAGATCCTGGAAGTTTTAGACTTAGTTCCTAATGAACAAAATAAGAAATGTCCTTACATCATTGAAAAGAAAGTAACAGCTATTCCGGGGAATCTCCTGGAAGGTAAAATAAAAACAGCTGCAGCTAATTGTATTTCTGAACTGGAACAAGAAATAGAAATATTGTCCGACCCTGAAAAAAGGTGTGATAAGGAATTATTTCCTATATTTAAATCATACGTAAATGAAGAAAAAGAGGATACTTTGGAGTCTTCAAATGATGGAAAAAAGGCAGAAATGGGAAAACAAAAAAAGTATAGAGGAAAAAGAGGAAACCTGTTCGTAGATATGCAAAAAAGAGGGAGAGGAAAAATAATTTTGACGAAAATTTTGATACTCATATTGAAAAAAATCTCCTACAAGAGCCCCTGCTTAACTCATCTCAAGATACTACTAGGCAAATTAAATCTGACCAAATAATTATGACCATTGAATCAACGGGGACAGTGAACAGCCATGTATCTGCTAATCAGAGAAATCCCCCTAACATCTTACTACCGGCTCTAAACCCTTTAGCCGAGTCTTTCCCCGATATGATCGAAAATAAAAGGACGTCTAATCGTTCAAATATAGCTGTAGAAAAGGAAAGTGTAGATTCCGCTTTCTTAGATTTCATTCCTTTATTTGACAAGGAACTTATTATAAATAGATCTGTCCTTCTGAATTGCTTTCGGGAAATTGAAGGTTTAAGATTGATCCAAACCAATGACATAGATGTAGTTTCTATTTTAAAATCTGAGGTCGGGAAGGTAGCGAGGGTAAAACTTTATTCCAAAATTATAGTAAACCATATTTTACAATGGTCAGAGGGATTGGAATGTAGGGGGATTGATGTTATTCCTTTTTTCATGAAATCTTGTAATGATAGTCGTATAAACCTGCCAGCATTCCCGGTTGTAACTTTAGCCAGCGCAGACCGGTCCTTAAAAACTGACGAATTAAAAATTTGTATTTCAAAGAATGAAAGACATGTGATTTACAAAAACCCTGTCTCTTGTCAACCAAGCCTAGTAGAAGAAAGTCATAAATGGAATTGGTTGCCAGGTGTTTTGTCAAGCAAATCTACCTTTATTCCTAAACCGTATTCCTGTCTTTAACAACGATTTAAAAATATTTTCTTGGAACACGGCAGGAATAAAAAACAATCCTGAAAAATTAACATATCTATATACATTAGAAGCAGGTGTGATCTGTCTCCAGGAGACTTGGGTTGACGAAAAATTCTCTATGGTAAAGGACTATTATGTGTTGGACGGCAACGCCATCTCCTCTAGGAGAGGTCATGCCAAGGGAGGAGTAGCTTGTCTACCCTCGAATAAAATAAGATGGAATTTTGCCCATTATTTGGACCCTGATAAATTGTTTCAAGCAATAACTCTGTCAGATCTCGTCCCTGAACATCCACGAAAATCACTGGTATTAATAAATACTTATATTCCTCCAGACGCTTGTTTTAATGTTGGTTTAAAAAAGGTTTTTTCTTTCATACAGAAACTTTTAGATTCCGATCTCCCCCCTCACGTATTGTTATTGGGGGATTTTAATTGTAAAATATCTAATCACAGCCTAGAGTTGCTTAGGAATAACCTTAAGGAGGAGTCACTACATATACCACAAGCTTTATTCCCTGGTAATATTAAGACCAACAAGAGAGGGAAATTATTACTGGAGGAATTATTAGAGGTAGATTGCATTATAATAAATGGAAGGCTTCCCTCCGATATTCCGGCCAATTTCACACATAAATCTTATAACAGTAAATCTGATAAAAGTGAGTCCATTCTCGACTATGTGGTAGTGGACAGTTCTTCCTTTTATCTTTTGAGAGATCTATTGGTAAGCGATACAGAATTTTGCGACCACAAGGTACTTACAATTTCTGTAAATGTAAATCCACCCACTGTGGATACGTGGCATATAAATAGTGATTTGGTAAATTTTGGAGTTAATTCCGGGAGATGCTATTGGAACTTTAAGGTAATAGAGGGTTTGACAAGCATTTTGGAGACTGTCGTAGAGAATTTGGTTCACTGGGATGGATGTGAATTAATATGTTTTTCTGACTTCTTAAATAAAGTAATTTCAATAGCACAGAAACCCTCACCCGCAAAAAATCCTAAAGCAGCCCCTAGCTGTCTTCGCTATCTTACCACTGAAATAAATAAATTGGTAAGGGAACAATACCTCCTATATACCCCCGAAAGATATCATAGAATTGTCCTATTGAGAAGACGAAGGAATTGGATGAAGGCTAAATTAAAAAGGGGGAAAGAAGATGCACTTTGGATTAGACTCCGTGAGGCAGCATATAAAGGTCAAGCTAGGATATTTTGATCAATAATTGGGGAAGGATGTGGACTAAGATCTAGACCTTTGCCAATCCCCATCGAAGAACATATTTGGGTTGATTATATCGAGAAGTTATATGCTAGTAATGGTAGGGTCCATGAAAACAGTAGATCACAAGTGGACAACTTTCCTTACGGACCACCGTCCTAAAAGGATATTGAACTAGCGATTAAGGGCCTGCGCTTTTCTGGTGCAATGGGTCCAGATGAGCTCCCCATCTCTGTTATAAAACAACATAGTAAGATGTGGAGTAAAATTCTTCTCCCAGTTTTTAATTTTTGTTTTTCTAATAAAACTGTACTCCCCTCATGGAGGGGGAGCATATTAGTCCCCCTTTTTAAGAAGGGAGCACGTAATATGCCTCAAAACTATCGTCAAATTGCCCTTCTGGATGCCATAGGCAAGGTTTTTACTAAATGTATTCTTAAATTAATTCATGAGTGGGTGTCTAGGGATGAAATTTTGCCCTTTGAGCAGAATGGGTTCAGGCAGAGACATAGCACCTTAGACAATTTGACAGCATTGCAGGTTATAACAGAGAAATATGTTAAGATCCGTGGAGGGAGAGTTTATGGTGCCTTTCTTAGATTTCTCCACAGCATTTTATAAAGTAGACCGATCTTTGCTGTGGAGTAAATTATCAAACCTTGGCATGCCATCTACTCTCCTGGAGTTAACACGAGCCTTACATTCGGAAACCTGGTGCAGAGTATTGTTAGGTGGGGAAAGAGGTCTTTCTCAAGTAATTACAACAGCAAATGGGTTAAAACAAGGTTGCCTATTGGGCCCTTTATTGTTTTCACTTTACATAACCGATCTTCCCCACGTTTTGTCTGAAAGTGAAGGTATAGCTCTGATGTTGGGGGGTGTACCAATTGTTTGCTTAATGTATGCACATGATATATTGATTCTAGACTTAACACCTAAAGGTTTAAATAACCGTCTGCACGCTCTTCATAAATATGCCAAAGCACACCACCTGAAGATAAACACTTCAAAAAGCAAAGTAATGTGCATGACGGGTAGAAAAAAGTTGAAAGACGCGAATTTCCCATGGTCCGTAGGTGGACAAAGATTGGAAGTGGTACAATCTTATGTCTTCCTCGGAAAAATTGTTATGGGCAATTTAAGTGAGAAGGGTCATATAGCCAATAATACGCGGAAAACAATTATTCAAGGTAAAAGTCTAGTTTCTCTCTATAAGGCCACTGGCAGACGGCATTTTGCTATCTTGTTGGAAGTATATCGTGCAAAAATTCCTGCATCATTACTCTATGGTATGGAAATAGTAGATATAAAAACTTGGGGTTTCTTAAACTCTACAGAAGGCAAAATTCTGCCTAGTCTTACTATGGTTAATACTGCGTGCTCTACAGCCGCACTTAGACTGGAATTTGTCCTACGTAGCAGTTGGGTTCAAGGTTTAGCAAGAATAGTGCGCTGGGTTTTTAATATTGCACAGGGGGACCCAGGCACTCTAAGAAATATCATAAAAACTGAGCTGCTTGGAAACCTTAAAGAATATTCGACAATTGTAAAAAAATTTAGAACTGCAGTTGATCTCCTTGAACTTGATGAATCGGTTTTATTTACTTTATCCACACATCAGTTGAAATCCATCCTGAAGTCAGCTTCTTGGGAATTAAGCTTCAGGTTGGACAGGGAATCACGTATTTCGAAAAAAGGCATCCACCTGGCCATAGATTCTTGCCAAATGAGAATAGCCCAACCATATGTCACCTGGAATCTCCACCATGGGGTACGGCGATTCCTTCTTCTATTGAGGCAGGATCTACTTCCGTTGAACTCTCTGATGTCCAGATGGTATAGCTCTTCAGCTTTCTGTGATCTTTGTAATAATTCTAATCAGGATATTAATCATGTCCTTTTTGTGTGCCCGGCTCTACTTGCGTTTAGGCGCAAGTGGCTGAGACCTATTTGTCTTCAATTAGGTATTTTCTCTGCTATTTCCTTTCTTGATGCCATCTATAATCCCCCTGATGAAATGTTTTGCTATAAAATTTTTAACTTCTTCAAAACTTTTTTAGTCTTACATTAAAAGATTGGAAATGTATATTGCTATTTTGTATTTGATTAATGATTGTATGTAAATGTATCTCATTGTTTTAAATTCTTATGTGGATCTCATTTGAGTTCCGAAATCATAAATAAAATAAACTTGAAACTTGAAACATGGCCATTTGCAAATCAGTCTGACCCTGTGCCTCAAGGGAACAGTCCAGCCTGAACTACCAAGCCATGTCTTCATTGGCCCGAAACAAGCATCCTGGGACCGGTTTCTGGCTAATCAGCCATCATCAGCCAGGCTAGTTTGAATCCAGTGGCAAAGTGAGCAAGGGACCTACGTCTGGTCATACCCTGCCAACTTAGGGCGAACAAAGCAAAACCAAAGGGGATGATGAATGGAGTGTTGAACAATGCAAGCACTCACCCCCAGTCAACTGATCTGGGTTTAATCCATCATCATTCTTTAGCTCACTCCACCACCCCAGTTCAGACATGGCCACATGCAAATCAGTCTGACCCTGTGCCTCATGGGAACATTGCAGCCCAAACTGCCAAGCTATTTCTTCCCTGGACCGGAAACAAGCATCCTGGGACCGGTTTCTGGCTAATCAGAGGGATCCCCTGGGAATGACTAAAGAAGGTTGAGAGTCTATCGCTACTGACTACCTCTGCGACTGATGTTGCACAACGCCTGCCAATCGTGGGCCCGATTCACAGAACTAACTTAAGACAAAATCCTAAACTTACTACCATTTTGGTATTCACAGAAGGCAATTACTCATTTTGGTATTCACAGAAGGCAATTACTCATTTTGGTATTCCCAGAAGGCACTTACTTATTGATGAGTAAGTGCTTCTGTGAATACCAAAATGGTAGTAAGTTTAGGATTTTGTCTTAAGTTAGTTCTGTGAATCGGGCCCGAAAAATAAGTAAGTGCCTTCTGTGAATACCAAAATGGTACTAAGTTTAGGATTTTGTCTTAAGTTAGTTCTGTGAATCGGGCCCGCTGGATTTAGGAGACCACCTGAGAGCTAATGGATCCTGTCTAATCAAACACATATTTGGCCACTTGTCTCTTTGAAGCTCTTCGAAAATAATAGCAGTAACTCTATAAATACAAGACATTAAACTCTAAGGGTCCAATACAAAAGTGTTTTTGTCCCCCAAAAAATATGTGAGGAAAGCCTTCACCCTCAATCACACACTATCACAGACTGTAAATGAGTAAACACTGCATGTGCGGAGAGAAATTTTTTTGTGGAGACTTTTATAGTTCAGTGGATTGCGTCTTCAGCTAGGTTTAGGAATAGAGGTGTGAAAGGAGGAATTTCTAGATGTTTGTGGAAATGTTGGCCTTGGTAAAATCCACATGAGAGCCCATAGAGGAAATAAAGTAGGTCTAGAAATCCTCGAGTTGCATAGATTTACGTTAGTACTCAATTTTAATTTTACAAATCCCAATAAGTTAGAAATCTGCACATAGAACTCATTTATTGTATATTGCGTCTTTTATCATTGCATAATAGTGACAATTCGCACAAGAATATCATTTTTAAAGCGAATGATACCAGGCCAATAGTATGCACTAGAAGCATAAAAAGGAGCGCAAGACATCAGCAAAGTGTGTCTAAACAGTTTTAAACTTGAAGTGTGAACATTGCTAGCACAGCATATTCAGCTGTTTCACACATCCATTTTCACAGTTCTTGCTAGACATTTTCTCCTCGGCACAAGAGTCACACTAACAAAAATTATACACTTAGCATCAGTGTAAAGAAAACAGAAATTATGCATGCTTCATTGACCAGCTCACCTGTTGTCTCCATCTGGCTCTCCTGAAACCTCAGTGCTATGCAAATGCTCCTTGGAATAAAATAAAGATGAGTGAGAAGGGAACATTCCCGTTTTCATTATTTTGGCGCTGTCATGGTAATACATCGAAATAGTAGTCTCTCTCTCTCCATGTAGTCAATCCGAAATCTTTAGAAACTCCACAGCGACAGAAAGGATGTATAATTACCAAGGAAGCAATTTTCTAACTTTATATTTGAAATTCTATTGCAACCACTTTGCTTAACCAGAAACCTACTTTTAATGATCACATCTTTTATTCAGGGTGGGTGAAGACATCATGGGTAAAGTACTAAATACAGTGCATTTTCTTTTGTGGAAAGCATTAATATGGTTATTATAAACTTAAAGTAGGTGTTAGACCTGACACCCTTGGGAGCAGTCCTCCAAACCTTTTGTCTTCACCCTGCCTATTTTTCTGCATTTGTTGTTATTGGCTTCTTGATTCTGTGCACTTTACCTCTGATAACGAGTGATAAAGTGTGTATAAAGTGCTTTTACTGAAAACAGGAGCTTGGTTTATTGAAGCATATCTCGAACTTCAATAAACTGGGACATCTCTCAGGATAATCCTGATCGGTCCTGGGTAACTGAAAAGATATGTTACCTCAGAAGCTCTCTGTATGAAAGCTTCCACTAAGGTTTCTTGTACATTTCTGAAGCTATTGTCCGCTCACACCTCTTTGCTTATAAACATTCAATTCACCTCCGTCAGCACTAAAATTCTACCAGTGACATTAAAGGGACTTTCTACACTGGTTGATTATTGACTGTTTTGCACAACAGAAGTCACACAGGCATCTACAATACAGACAAAGGGCTAAAGAGCCAAAAAAGCCCTTAGTAATGCAACTCCCATCTGGCAAATAACCAAATGCAGTAATACATACCACTTACATTAATTAACATTGGTACCCCACCACTGGACCACATTGCTCCTGCTGAGATGGGTATTCCTTTACAGCACTAGAATCCTTGCCGTTAAAGGATTTACATCGCACAGCACTATAACTGACCTTAATGCGAGATTGCACGGATGTACAAAGAATGTTTACTACTACTACTCATGTCCTGCACATATATTAGTAAGTCTACAGTAGGGCAGGTAATTATGACATTTTGTAGCCCTTTTCATAGGAGGTTGGAATATCTCTTGCAGGCAAGAATAAGCATAACTAATCGCAAATTAAGGGGGCGACATTTGGTTTCTAATGATAATTTTTCTGTGTTTGCATTCCTGTCCTATTTAATTAGGGAAACTCTTGTACTTGCCTGAAAGACAACATGAAATGCATAACTGTGCTGTCATACCTCCTGCACATCAGTGTGCTCTGAACATATATCAGCAGATGCATCTGGGAGAAAGCTGTGCACTATGCACATAGAAGATCATCAATAAATACAAGAAAAATATAATTTCACCTTCATTTCAAAACCATATTGGGCAATACACTTCCACCTCACAATAGGCTGAGTTAATTTTCTTCACTGACAATTTGAATATTTGGAGGGGCTTGGGTAGTTTAATCATTGTATGCACTGCAAACTACAAGCATTGCAAAATGCAATGTTTCAATAGCACTGTACATCACTTTGCTTTGGGAAGCCGTTCCTACCCCTCACACAATTCATTCACTTGAACTGAACCAATAAAAAATATCTTCAATTCATCTAATTTATTTGGCACTTAGTTTTTCCACTTATTTTTTTTCAAACTGACTCTGGAACGCACACCTACCTGAATTGTGCTAATATGGCCTTCTTTAATGCTGTTTCCAACACAACGATAGTAATAGTTCTAAAAACTACAGTACCTATCCTAACCACTGATATGTTTCTACCTTCAGGTTTATATATATCAACATACAAAGCAGTCTTTTGCTTGCAAAAGTAAGGGTTGCATTCACCATTTATGAGAAGAACTTCAAGGAAGGCATTTATTAGCAAAAATAAATCTATATCTCGAGACATAATTGAATGCAATCACACTCCTGCATAGGTACATATATGTGGTGTTGGGTACAGAAAATCTAGAATTATTTACCTGTCCATATTTTTTTCAGTATTTTCTCCTTAATGTTGTTTCGCAATATTATTTAGGGGTCAATATTTAGGGTGCATGCCCATGGAACTCCAATATCCTTATACATCAGGGTATACTTTATTCCTTATAGTACATGGTCCCTCCACCACCTTTTCTGCAAATCACTTAAATCCTTGATGCATTGCTCTTGCATGTGAAAGAGATAGCATCTGTGTAAACATGAAGAATAAAGTTGGAATCTCTAGTGCAAAATTAAACACGTCAAAAATGCAAAAAAAACAGAGAACTTTAGGTAGTTCTCAAATTTTAGGGGTTGCTGTTATTAATTTCAGGTTGGCTTGGTTGGTATTTTACCAATTCACAGCTGTGATACTGCGCCTGGATTGGTAAAAGGGTTTTATCATTTTACAGTTTGGCATGGATAGCAAACCTTTGCTGTAGAAATGGCAAAACACATTGACCCTTTCTATCTCGGAATGGATGGCACTGTGCTAATCCTGTGTTTAAAAACTTTGATAGAAAAGCAGACATTTTAGGTGAGCAGATCCAGAGTGTCACTGGTGTTGAGGGTGCTCTACACAGGAGCAACTTTCCACCTAAACTTGAGAACTACCCAGGTTATTTTTTGCATAATTTATGCCTCACTCTTTTTGACATAAAAAATTATGTTAGACATTTATTGCAAAAATACATTTGAATCTGTTTCAGATAAATATGATTTTAAGAATACAGCTGTATTACAGTTCACAATGCCATATCTGGAAACATAAAGATTCTATCTTTTCCTTTCTATAATTACCTAGCACATACAAAACATAAACTATATATATATATATATATATATATATATATATATATATTCTCACAAAGTTTCCCTCCGGACTGAGACCGCACTCCGACAACAGGTAGGTTCAACCTTTTAATCCACAGCATGC
The DNA here is from genome assembly GCF_964261635.1 of Lissotriton helveticus. Classification (NCBI taxonomy): domain Eukaryota; kingdom Metazoa; phylum Chordata; class Amphibia; order Caudata; family Salamandridae; genus Lissotriton; species Lissotriton helveticus. The sequence continues at coordinate 949,414,175 of NC_136068.1, forward strand.
AGCTTCCAATCCCCTTGTACTGTCCCCGGCCTGACGCGTTTCAAAGCGTTTAGCTTCTCTTCAGAGGCCCGTGTTCACAGTCCTTTATATGCCAAACCACCATCCCCTGCGTAATTACAACTTCCTTGGCTTCCGGTGTGCTTCCTAATGAATCCCTCTTTCTACAATGTACGCTGGGATCTGTAGTTTCTTTTCCTTTTATTTATACCCTCCAGTGGGTTTGACTGTTAGCACGCACTTCAGGACTTAATAAATCACCCTACATTAGGCTTCGGGATTAGACGCTGCAAGCTGATAATTATGGCCCGCTGTGCCTTTCAGAACGTGAATGCTTCACCTCTGCAGGTTAGCTGTTTTTGCGTTGGTGCGTCGTCTCACGCGGCTAGGGACTGCCTCCACACATTCTCACAAAGTTTCTCTCCGGACTCAGACCGCACTCCGACAACAGGTAGGTTCAACCTTTTAATCCACAGCATGCAGCTTCCAATCCCCTTGTACAGTCCTCGGCCTGACGCGTTTCAAAGCGTTTAGCTTCTCTTCAGAGGCCCGTGTTCACAGTCCTTTATATGCCAAACCACCATCCCCTGCGTAATTTCTACTTCCTTGGCTTCCGGTGTGCCTTCCTAATGAATGCCTCTTTCTACAATGTACGCTGGGATCTGTAGTTTCTTGGCCTTTTATTTAAACCCTCCAGTGGGTTTGACTGTTAGCACGCACTTCAGGACTTTATAAATCACCCTCCATTAGGCTTCAGGATGAGACGCTGCAAGCTGATAATTATGGCCCGCTGTGCCTTTCAGAACGTGAATGCTTCACCTCTGCAGGTTCGCTGTTTTTGCGTTGGTGCGTCGTCTCACGTGGCTAGGGACTGCCGCCACACATTCTCACAAAGTTTCCCTCCAGACTCAGACCGCACTCCGACAACAGGTAGGTTCAACCTTTTAATCCACAGCATGCAGCTTCCAATCCCCTTGTACAGTCCTCGGCCTGACGCGTTTCAAAGCGTTTAGCTTCTCTTCAGAGGCCCGTGTTCACAGTCCTTTATATGCCAAACCACCATCCCCTGCGTAATTTCTACTTCCTTGGCTTCCGGTGTGCCTTCCTAATGAATCCCTCTTTCTACAATGTACGCTGGGATCTATAGTTTCTTGGCCTTTTATTTATACCCTCCAGTGGGTATATATATATAATAATAAATAAATTGGTATATAAATATATATAATAAAAAATAAACACTCACCCCCATATGAAAGTGGCGACATCAGAATTCAAAACAAGGAAGAGTTGGAGTTCCTCTTTATAGATTATGGCTAGGCCCCCTCCCGTTTTGTCAAGCGTTTCTTTTCTGAGGATGGAGTAACCCGGGGCAGAGAGCAGGTCGAGAATAGATGAGGAGTGGGCCTTAAGCCAGGTTTCTGTAAGAAAAGCGATGTCAATGGCTTCATTAAGGATGGTTTCTGAGATTTCAATTGCATGTCGTGCGGCTGATTGACAGTTGATTAGCATGCAGTTGAGGGGTTTAGGGTTAGTTTTGGGGGGACAGTAAGAATGGATTGTGGTGAGTTGCTGAGGAGGTCTGGGCGAGCCAGGGGAGGTAGGGATATGGCTCTTCCCCAGGATCACCTAAATAGTAGAGTGATGTGTAGGAGGGACAGTAATCACGGTGAGTTGCGTAGGAGGCCTGGGAGGGACAGGGGAGGTAGGGATACGACTTCTACCCAGGGTCACCGGACTAGTGGAGTGAAGTGTATGGTGGGCTGTAGTCATGAGGTGGGGGGAATGTTTTATTTAAGTCCCAGGAGTCTGGGGAGAAAAGAAGGATCTGTGATTGGGGTGGTATGAGAGGACAGTTACCAGGAGGACCATTGGTTGAAATACCATAATGAGTAGTATACCCTTGTTGTGGTAGAGTAGTGTTAGTTTGTATGGAGCCCATGGAAAAGGGATGATAGGCAGGATTAGTGTCTGCGAGGGCATTAAAGTCTTTCCTGAGAGATGAGTGTTACAAAGACAGGATGGAGAGGTGGAGTTCAATGTTAAGAAGCGATTGGGTTAAGAGCGTGCAAGGTAAGGAGGCAAGGAGGTCTGTGGGGAAGTGGGGCATGTGCCATGTTGGACAGGGAGAGAGCAATAGGAAGTGGATGTGGAAGGAACCCAGGAGGCGGGAAGAGAGGGGAGTTTCTGCTGATAGACTGGGCCTGAATTGTGGAGTGAGAGCCCGCGTATCCCGGAGCCTGATGGGAGCAATGGGAGGATGGGAGGCATGAGGCGAGTGAGGAGGGGTTCAATCTTGTCTATGAGGGAGGGGTAATTAAGATTGGGAGAGCTTTGTGTCCATGGTAGAGCAGAAGGGGGGTTGGTGCGAGGGGAAGCAGTGTGCCGAGGAAGCGGATTAGGAGGATCAATCTGAGGAGGCTGGGAGGAATGAGAGGTACAAGGGAGTGATTAGGATTGACTGGGAGAGCGTCAGGAGGAGGAGAGAGAGATTGGGAGGCCAAGTGGGATGACCAAAAATAAAGAGAAGGTGGAAAGGCAAATGAGGCAAGGGGAGAGAGGGTTTGAGATGCTAAGTATGATGTGGGAATGTCATGCAAGAGAGGATGCTGAGGGGGTGGTGGGATCAGAGGTCAGGAATTGTGAGACCTCATGAGACGCGGTGTGTAGGGGGATCGGCGTAGGGGTCTCAGACTAAGGGGGCTAGGAGGAATGAGAGGTAAGAGGGGAGTGAATAGGGTTGTGTAGGAGAGCATCAATCAATCAATCATTCAATCAGTCATTTGTTAAGCGCACTACATACCCGTGAGGGTCTCAAGGAGCTGGGGGGGAGGTGGGGGCCGTTACTGATCAAACAGCCAGGTCTTTAGTGTCCTCCTGAAGGTCAGCAGGTCTTGGGTCTGTCGTAGGCTCAGTGGGAGGGTGTTCCATGTCTTGGTGACGAGGTGGGAGAAGTATCTCCCGCCGGTAGTTGTTCTTTGGATGCGCGGGACGTGGCGAGTGAGAGGTCGGCGGAACGTAGCTGACTGTTGTGGGTGTAGAAGGAGAGCCGTCTGATGAGGTAGGCTGGGCCGGTCTTGTGGAGTGCCTTGTGTGCGTGGATGAGGAGCTTGAAGGATATCCTCTTGTTGACGGGGAGCCAGTGCAGGTTTCTCTGGTGGGGGGTGATGTGGCCGTGTCATGGTACATCGAGGATCAGTCGTGCCGAGGCCTTTTGGATGCATTGTAGTCGATTGGTGAGCTTGGTCGGGGCTCCCGCGTAGAGGGCATTTCCGTAGTCTAGTCTGCTGCTGACGAGGGCCTGGATGACTGTCTCTCTTGTATCTGTCGGGATCCATCTGTAGATCTTGCGGAGCATGCAGAGGGTATTGAAGCAGGAGGAGGTGACGTCGTTGACTTGCTTGGTCATTGAGAGCGTTGAGTCGAGGATGATTCCCAGGTTGCGTGCGTGGTCGGTGGGGGTCGGGGGCTGCCCCCAGTGCTGTTGGCCACCAGGAGTCATCCCAGGCTGACGGGTTGGAGCCGAGGATGAGGACCTCCGTCTTGTCCGAGTTCAGCTTCAGACGGCTGATCTTCATCCAGTCGGCGACGGCCTTCATTCCTTCATGGAGGTTGGCTTTGGCGATGATGGGGTCCTTGGTGAGGGAGAGGATCAGTTGAGTGTCATCGGCGTAGGAGATTATGTTGAGTGTTGGGCTGAGGGAGGATCCTTGAGGTACGCCGCAGATGATCTCGGAGGATTCAGAACGGAACGGGGGGAGGTGGACGCCCTGGGTTCTGCCGGAGAGGAAGGAGGTGGTACATTCGAGAGCCTTGTCTCGGATCCCTGCGGCATGAAGGCGTGCACGTAGTGTAGGGTGGCAGACAGTGTTGAAGGCGGCGAAGAGGTCTAGGAGGATGAGTGCTGCAGTCTCCCTGTTGTCTAGCAGGGTCCTGATGTTGTCGGTGGCGGCGATGAGGTCCGTCTCGGTGCTGTGGTTGCTGCGGAACCCTGACTGGGAAGGGACAGGATTCTGTTCTCTTTGAGGTATCGGGTTAGCTGTCTGTTAACAATTTTCTCGATGACCTTGGCTGGGAAGGGGAGCAGAGAGATGGGTCGGAAGTTCTTGAGATCTCTTGTGTCTGCTTGGGTTTTTTTGTTCTCTGCGTGTTTCCAGCTCTCTTGGAAGGTTCCGGTCTCAGGGGAGAGATTGATGACGTTGCGTATGTGGGGTTCGATGGAGCTGCTCGCTTTGTTGAAGACGTGGTCCAGGAATGGGTCTGAGGGAGAGCCGGAGTGGATTGTGCTCATGATCTTGATGGTGTCATCGATGCTCACGCTGGTCCAGGCTAGTAAGGGGACGTGGTCGATGGTGTGCGGAGGGTCTGTTGTGTTGCTGTCTGTTGGGGCTGTCTGGGTGTTGAAGCTGTCGTGGATGTCTGCTACCTTGCGGTGGAAGAAGGTGGCGAGTGAGTCGCACAGGGCTTGCGACGGCAGGATATTGTTGGTGTTGTAGCTGGGGTTAGAGAGTTCCTTCACAATGCCGAAGAGTTTCTTGCTGTCGTGTGTGTTGTTGTCGTGTCAGGAGGAGGGGAGAGGGTCTAGGTGGCCGATTGGGATGATGGAATATCAGGAGAAGGTGGAGAGGCAGATGAGGCACGGTGAGAGAGTGTTTGAGCGTTAAAGAATGATGTGGAAATGTCAAGCGAGAAAGAGGATGCTGAGGGGGGGGGTGGGATCACAGGTCATGGATAGAGAGCCTACAGAGGTAGAAGCAGAAACAGGGAGTGGCTGGGTTGGCGTCAAAAGAGGCGAGGCAGGGATTGCAAGGCTGCAGTGTGATAGGAAGGAGAAGAAAGTAGATCATATAAGGAGCTAAAGTGGAGCTCAAAGATGGAGAGGTGGTTTTCAGAGGCTTGTATGAGGATATTTCCAGATTTAAAAATAGAGATGTCAATTATGCCTAAAAAAGTGGAGGAAGGTGTGGTAGACAGTTTAAGGCCATTTGGGATTTTGCAAGATTTTGCTATGGGTAGGAGGCGGAGGAAGATACTTTTCCATTTAGAGGGGTGTCTGGAGTAAAAGATGTAGTCGGTTTTGATAATGAAGGTGAGGCTAAGATAGTTATCCACAAATAAGGTTTCCTGGTGATGTATTAATAGTTTGTGTTTCAAGTTCTTCTTAGCATTTTTAGAGGGGTTGGGAGGGTACAGATGGACCAAGAGTTGGTGCCATACCTAGTATTGGGTGTATCTGGTGCAGTGAGGGTATGATTGGGGGAGGCATGGTGATTCAGTTAGGATGATCAGTTGTGCGGGCAGGAGATAGAAGGAAGGAGCGAGGATGGGGGAGAGTGGAAAGGGCGATGGGAGAAAGGTCTGCAAAAGGGGAATTAGACCCAAAAACCAGGGCTAGGGTCTTGTGATGAGGTGACTTGCAACAGGGAGCCGTGGAAAAAAGGGGTGTATCCAGAAGGTAAGACCGAGATCAGAGTTGGCATGGAGGAGAATGGAGGGGAGGAAATAGAGGTCTGCCCATTGGGGAAACAGTACAATAGAGACAAATGGGAGGAAGAAGAGAAAAATAGGAGGGAGACCAGTAAAATACTAAGAGGCAAAGTGCTATGTGTAAATTGTGTGGCTAGTAAGGGAGCCCGCAATGAAACATTCAAGGCAATTAAAGTCCAGATGAAGTAGCTCAGTTTGGGAGCATGAAGCAAATGTGCAAATTGTGTGGCTAGTTAAGGAGCTGGCAATGTAACATTCAAGGTAATTAAAATCCAGGTGAGGAAGCTCGGTTATGGAGCAAGGAGCACATAATACATAGAACATCAAGACACAATTCCAAATAAAATACAAAGTTCCAAATAAAATACAAATAGACTGGCGACAGTCAAATCAACATTTGAGACATAACGCTTCAATGAGGTAGCTAAATTTGTGTGCATGTAGAGCATAAGGCTAAAAAATACTGATAACTTAGTAACAGGTACCGAAACATATGAGGTAAAAGAGCATCAAGGGGAGGTAGGTCAAATTGGATGCATAGATGACAAAAGGTTAAGAACATCTCGCGACGGTTGAGGAGAAAAACAACAGGTTGTCAAGCAGCAGGTAAGGAAACTAATAAAAAAAAATAAGTTGAAGCATCGAAAAGCGGAAAATAATAACAGCGTAAATTGCAGATTAAGTAGAAAGCCTCTTGGAGCTATCTAAATAAGATAAAGATTGTATTAGCCACAGGTAGGAGACATTTGGGGTAGGAAAGTCACCCAATGAGGAAGATAAATAAAATTCTGGTAATGTTACTCTTATCTAACTTTTTGATTCCTAATATTGAATGAATCTGCAATGGTTTTATAGTCCTGCTGGTGACAGTCATATTATTCTTTCTGCATCCTGTTGTGTCCTTGTCCCGGCCCCCAGTCTACTTTTTATGTATAACGTTGATTACCTTGATACAGTATCTTGGTGATGTTAGTCCTGTTTTATGTCTATGGTAACTTTGTCCCTTCTTCCTAGTCCTTTTTCAGTGTCTGTGTGAGGGGTTCAATTAATGCTCAGCCATTTTGTGGAACTTGGGTGCTCCAGATGGGGATAAAATGAGCAGCATATGTATGTTTCCTTAAAAGACACGTAGCTCATGACGTGTGTCCTGTATCTCCGACTGATCTCCTTTTGCCACTGTAAGCTCCCTCTGGTTAAATTACCGGAGATTCTTACATGTGACCTCTCTGGCAAAGGCATATGTACACACACACACACACACGCCCACACACACACACACACACACACACACATCCACACACACACACACACACACACACACATATAAATATATATATATATATATATATATATATATATATATATATTCACTGAAAAAACCATAGGTTATAGACCATATATAGTTAGGAATTAGCATTTACAAAACATTGAAAATTCACTGAAAAAACCATAGGTTATAGACCATATATAGTTAGGAATTAGCATTTAAAAAACCTTATTTTACTCACACAAAACCATTGAAATTCCATATATAGTTAGTTGCACTAACTATATATCGCGCACCCGCAATCCACTGCTGATGATGTCACATATTACATCATTCATGACATGGTCAGTGACATCACTGATGACATCACTGATGACAACATCCAGTGATTATGTGTGTCTGTAAAGTTTAAATATGTTTTACATATTGAAGAATGAGTGGATGTATAAGTGTCTGAATGAAGGTTTTAGTAGGTGCGTGATTGACTGTATGAGTGAGTGATTAAATGCGTCTTACTGAATGCACGGGTTAGTGACTAAACTGTCTAAAAGTGTGCATCAGTATGTCTGTTGTTGTGCAAGCTGCTGCATGTGTTGATCAGTAGCTATATAAGTAGCTATATGGGTTATTGATTGGTTGCACAAGTATTTGTATGGGAGACTGAGTGTGTGTATGGCTGGCTGGGAGGTGTGTGACTCTGTGCAGATCAATGTGTACTTGTATCAGTGATTCTATAAGAGAGTAACTATGTGTTAGTATATGTTTCAAAAATGTAAGGTGTTCTGTGTTTAACTGTATAGATGAGAAAATGGAAGTGTGATTGATTCTTTTCAGGACTGACTAGGTGTGTGAGTAACTCCATGGATGAGTGGCAGAGTGTGAGTGTCTGTATAGGTGTATGAGTGCATATGATAGTGTTGTAAAGATGAGTGATTGTATGTATGAATGATTGTATGAGTGAATGTGTGTGTAGACATAGGAATCAGTGAGTGCGTATGTAGTAACTAGTATTGGTGTGTCAATGGTTTCAAAAATGATACTCTATTTAACACTGGGTGTAACGGAGGTTATATTAGAGTGTGAGGAGATGCACTGTATTATCACATGAATGATATCATCAGTGATGTGATCATTGATGTCAAGTGAGATGTCATCAGTGCTGTCATTTGAGATGTCATCAGTGATGTCATCAGTGATGTCACTGACCATGTCATGAATGATGTAATATGTGACATCATCAGCAGTGGATTGCGGGTGCGCGATATATAGTTAGTGCAACTAACTATATATGGAATTTCAATGGTTTTGTGTGAGTAAAATAAGTTTTTTTAAATGCTAATTCCTAACTATATATGGTCTATAACCTATGGTTTTTTCAGTGAATTTTCAAGGTTTTGTAAATGCTAATTCCTAACTATATATGGTCTATAACCTATGGTTTTTTCAGTGAATTTCATTGGTTTTTTAACAGCTAATATCTGTAGCTGTAAAATGTATTCTTCTTTAAATCCAAAAATATATTTTATATGTTTATTAATAACTTTTTTTTTAAATATTTTTTTTTCTTCCTTCCCGCTTCGCGAATCGGGAAGCTTCCCGTTAGCTGACCTTGATGCCGCGAAATAGACCGCGAGCCGGTAAACGTTTCTTTACCGCAACTGCCACGTTAGAAAACAACATCGTGACGCCTCCCGTCCGCATGACGTTTCGCGTTGTCGCGTGATACGTCATATGACGTGCTACGTTAGCGAACTCGTACGCTTACCGAGTCGCAAAGCACAGGTTTCTGGAAGCAAACCGGGAGGCCCTGCAAAGCGCGTAACGTAAACACAGCAGGTCATGTGACTTGGTAATAACACTTTTCATTGGTTCATTTCACTTTCGGTTTCCTAATGATGTAAGACTAGGTCATATGATCTAAAATGAACACTTTTCATTGGTTGAGAACTATTTTTTTTCCCAAATGGTGAAAATCCCTCCTTCTTTCCTCACTCTGACTTTCATCATTGTGAGAGAAAGACCCTTTGTTACCAGTGAGCAATGGCTTCTTTACTAGCTTCAGCTGGTGCTTCCCCACCACCTCCACCACATCCAAGGAAGAGTGGACCACCTGCTAAAGTTATAATTCAGCAAGAAGAGGAAGAAGAGGAATAGGACGACCTAGATAATCTCCCTATTATGGCCAGAAGATCTGTTGTACCGGAAGTAAAGGGACCAGAGGGCAGGGAGATGGTGCCAAATATACAAACGAGATTTCGTGAAGTAAAACAAGTCTGCGTACATTGCAGTGGATTCATTTGCTACGGAGAAAGTAGCATCACTCTGATCAACAGAGCTATTGACAATCATGCTCATGTTTGTCCGAAACTCCCCAAACAATAAATTCTTTTTTTTTGTTTTCTTGCTCCTGTTGAGCCCTTTACAATGAATCGTTTTCGTTGCCCCCTCCGAAAAAAAAACAAAAAAAATATAAAACTGTTCAGAAAAATTCAAAAAAAGTAAAAACATGTTCAGAAAAATAATAAAAAAAATATAAAACAACAAAAACAATTTAAAAAAAAGTTCTTTTCAGAACTACCTCCCCGTTATTAAAAAATTGGTACAATATTTGCAACTGTGCCAACCTCTATTTCTCTTAGTTCGCTTCCCAGTTCGCTCCCCGGTACGCGAACCGGAAGCGAACCCAAAATTTTTAAAAAAAAAAAAAGAACAGTAAGTATAAGGGAAGGAAACAGACAGTTATGTTAAAAGAAAGACAGCTATAGGGGAGTAAACTAGAGATACTATTACCCGTAATCCACTGCTGATGATGTCACATATTACATCATTCATGACATGCTCAGTGACATCATCAGCAGAGGATTGCGGGTAACAGTATCCCTAGTTTATTCCCTATAGCTGTGTTTCTTTTAACATAACTGTCTGTTTCCTTCCCTTATACTTACTGTTCTTTTTAAAAAAAAAATTTTAGATCAGTCAGAAACAGTGAAAGTAATGAAATATAAAAGACTACGTAGAATATGAGCACTGTATGCAACAACTTTGACACTTACAGAAGCCTCACCTTCTCCATGCCTCCTACACAGTTCTACATGTACATCATAAATGCAAACAGAACAGAATTAATTATACATGTTAAATGGTTTATTTTTGCTGTTCTCAGAATGTATCAAATTTCACTAAAACAGTGACTTGAAGGTATTCATCATATAACAGCGGGGAAAAAAAAACACAATCAAAATGATTGTGTTTAAAAAACCCATACAACATTACAAATCAGAATTCAGAACTCCTTAAAGTTAACTTACTTTCCATGACGGCCAAGGATGTCCTATGAACAGCTTACACTCTGTTGTGCTGTTATTACTTTCAACCCGCCACTTTCTGAAAGAAAACCTCCATCGTTTTCAAAAACATGTTACATACAATAAATGACTTCTTGCTCTCTACCACAAGATTCCACAAGGCCAAATCTTGTCAGAGCCATGTATAACTCTTGGATTTCTTGTTAGCCAATCCCGTCTTTTCGCATTTCCGCAACTTTCAGAATTAAAATGTTGAAGATCATTTACACAATCCTGGACTAGTAATATCTTCCCCTTCTTGCTCAATCATGTTCTACATTTCCTATCACACTGATACTGCTTACTATGAAGCAGACTTACACTACCTTTATGACTAGTACAATTATTTAATTCTCTACATCACTTTTAATCACAAAGCAATGTAAAACAGTAGACAGCATTGCAGACTTACATTCCCTCTACTCCATGTTTTGATTCGCTGCTTCAATTAGCTTATAAAAAGAAATAGTTTTTCTGAACTCATTCAAAGTGCACGTATTTCTCAATAACGTCCAGTGTTATGGTAAAAAGTAATGTCTCTGTACTACACTTATCTTCAAGGCCAAATAGTGTAGGAGCCATGAGAACTTCTTGAAATTCCTCAGAGCACATCCCGAGATTCTTTCCCTAAAATTTTGGTTTTAAAAACACCAGGTAAGAGTTTTTAAGGTCATATGGCAATTTTTTTTTGAAAATTAAAACAGAATCATTGCAGAATGACCAGCCATTTCTACACTTTAAATAAGCTGTATAATGTCCTGATGTTATTGAAGAACCATCATGATATATAATTGCTACAGTTACAAAAGTCCTTCCTGATATTGACAACTGTGAAGCCACAAAATTTTTAATTAAAGTTGTCAATTTTGTTCCATCAGGCCTACATCGTTGGAACATTAAAATGACATACTGGCCATATGTTCGTATAAATAATGTGGACATCATTTCAGATTTACATTGCCTACACTCCATATTGTGATCAGCTGCTTTTACTAGCTTATTAAAAGAGACTGATTTACTGTCTGGCAAAGTTAAATATATAAATCTTTCTGAGTCTACACTAGTACTACTTGATACCCTACAGTTCTCGCAGTCATGCTGCCATTGATAAGAAAGCCCAAACAGATGATCTACATCTACACCTTCAGCATACAATACATCAAGCATATACATTAAAAACTCCTGACAATCTTGCTGACTATTTTGAGAGAATTGTGTTTGGCCTGAACATCTGTCTAACAGATTTCGAATTTCAGACACACTTTCTATGTTTGTTCTATCAGTGCTACATTTCTCTAACACAGAATTTAACAAACTGCAAAATCTTTGATCAGAATTGACCACAATCTCTTCTTTTACATTTTGTAGAGAAAACAAAACATTAACCACTACATTAGCACAGCAGTTGACACCAGAACTGTTTTCAAATTGAAAACCAACAACATCTTCAACAGAATCCTTTTTGTTTCTGCTTATAATTTCAGGTTCATCGACTTTTCGTCTTTTTGCTACAACCTCCCCAGTATTGGTCACATTTCTTCGTTTCCGGCCTACCACACGTTTCTCAAACAAAGGATACTGAGGCAAATGTGGCGCATACTCTCTTCTCAACCTATTGTATTCCTTAACACAATCTAGATCCGCACAAATGTTTGTGACATCACACTCAATCAAGTACAATCCCGATAAAGTCCTAACTCGTGACAATGCCACATATGCCATACCCTCCTTGAACACAGAACTGCCAATATTCACCAATGCACAGTCTACACTTAAACCTTGCGATTTATGGATTGTCACCGCATATGCCAAGCAAACAGGAAACTGCTTACGACGAACATATAAGTCTTTTACAAGCAAAAATCTAGCAGAACAACGAGCAATTAGCTGTACTTCCTCAATGCCATCAAATTTAATTTTTAAAAATTCAATTCCATCTCTATTTCTGTATTTCACAAAATCAACAACATTACCCATTGATCCATTTACCAGACCTCTTTCAACATGTAAATTCCTTCTTAAAATTATACGGCAGTTCAAGCACACATTCAGAGTCTTTTCAAAACCCGCAGTTTTAGATATACTCTTCTCTAATGAATCCAATTTTGTTTTCAGATTCTCAGACAAAATAATTGTTGATCCCATATGCTCTACTCTGTCAATAGCTTCCAATTTCACAATCTCTTGCTTTTCTAAATGCAACATTTTGTTGTTGAATTTGGCACATTCTGCAAGAGTTGGCATCAAACATATTCCAGATTTTTTCTCAGTAACTTTCTGAAAAATATTCTCAGGCACAACATCTTCGTCTGGATATAAATTTGTCAGTAATCGTGCATGTAAAGCTTCTTTCCCATGCTCGGTCACTTTTCCAATTCTAACATCTTGTAGAATAGTCTTGTAAACTTCATCCTTTGCCTGACGCATATTTTCATGCAGTTCAGCATAATTGAAGTTTAACCATATATTGACGTTGCCAATACTCCCTAAGCACTTCCTGGTATCTTCATGCGTGAGCATTTTGAACACAGGTTGCCCTTTCACTGGTGTCAGCTGCAGAAGATCTCCGAAAACAATGATGTGTTTGCCACCAAATAACACATCATACTCTGTTTTGAGAACTTCTTGCATTCTCAAATGCACAAAGGCAAGCATGACATTGGAAACCATGCTTACTTCGTCAATGATAAGAAGTTTCATTTTCCTCAAGACTCTTGAAACTTCAAAACAAGCATCTCCAGATAGCTTGTGATATTCTAATTTGTTGTCATGCTCCACTGGCAGCATCAGTAAACGATGTAAAGTAATCCCTTTAATGTTATGTGCTGCCAGTCCAGTTGGAGCGGTGACAACACAAGACAGCGATGACTCTGTCCTTTCCTGCAAATAACATGAAATTGCTTTAATAAGGAAACTTTTTCCAGTTCCCGCTTCTCCACTCACGTACAGTCGGACAGGCTTCAACGACGTACATGAGCACTCTTTCTTGTCATGACGTAATCCATGATCAATTTGCATGGTAAGTTCGTCATATATTTTCCTCTGCTCAACGTTGAGTTGTCTTTCCAACTCTTCTAAGTTAACCACATCCTCCTGAGCATGTGCCATAGCAGTGGCAGCTTCATTTTCGATAAGAGGTCCTCCTAGTGGATCCTGACTCAATGAAGCAGAACTCTGACTGTCCTGAGAACTGTCTCTGGCAATCTCGGCTGCAATCGTTGCTTCCTGCTCAATTTCCACATTCAACATTTCTACATATTTGGGAAAAGCAGGACATTCTATGGTCTCCTTGGCAGCATTGAATGAGTCTTCGTAACAAAGGAAATCTCCAAGCAGTTCCTCTTCTGCACGCCAAGGCTTAAAAAGTTGCAAAAGTGCTAAATAGAAAAACTCCTTTTTTTCAGGAGATTCGCCACTCAATTTTCGATGGTTTATCAAGTGGCATTTTCTTTGCTTGACCAGACATCCCTCACTTCCTATTACAGCATACACTCCTTTCTCAGTATCTTCTTTGATGTTCCTCTTGAATATGTCATTTTGCAGAACCTCATACAGACAAACATTCTCGAGGTGACTGCTTCGATTTGGATAATATGTATCCAACATGTTGCTCTTCAAAATGTCGGTACTGTTTGGCTCCTTTTCCGCCAAATACTCAATTTCCCGCACAGGTTTCAGAACTCGATTACGCGTTGCAGCAAGACCAACACTCGCCCAAACGATACTCCTGGACTTGGCATAGAGACTTGCTGAAGACAACCGGTCAGAACATTCGTAAGCTCCGATTTCTCGATGCGACAACATCTTCAGACTGAAACTGTACAACTTCTTGCTGAGGCTCTTTTCATGGGAAATGTCCTCCCACATATCCTTCAATTCTGTCTTCTCTTTTTTGGTGATGTAAGATGTCACATACCGAGCCACAGCCATACAGTTATCAGCCACAAACTGTATATCCATGTTAGCATTCCACATGGACAAAATCACCGGGTTGTAGTCGTTGATGTACTTAGACTCTTCGTTCCTCTTCAAATTGTATGTGTTTTTAGGTGATTTCTTCATCACATTATGTCGCAGCGAAGACATCAAACTGTTCACTCTTCCTTTAGAAATCACCGATCGTGGAAAGCCGAAACGACATTTGGTGTAGAACTTGTCGTTGTTCCGGAATTTACGACGACAGTACTTTCCACATCGATGGCTTTGGAAACGTAGAACTTTTTCTCTTAGGCTTTTTTTCTCCATTGCGTTTGGAACAGCACACGTAGAATACTGTTCTATGAAACTCATCACTGAGTCGTCTGCATCCGTTCCAAATTTAGGTGCATCCTTGATCCACAGCAACATATGTATATGAGGAGCACCTCTTGCTTGGTACTCCTTCCTCCAGAAGAAATCCAACACCTCTCCAAGAGGTGGGTTCTTCTTATTCATGATGAAAGACATCATACCTTCAAATCTATGATTGAAGTACCTACATACATTGACTGGATCCAAAGAGCACAGTTCTCCGGGTGTCTTGAATTCGATGTTTTCTACGTTAGCATTTGCCTCTCGTAGAAATTCAAGTAAGTCTTCCCAGCCATACTCAGCACAGCTCAAAGTGAGGAACCATGTGGGAGTTCCTAAGTTCCTCAGCATACATTTTAAATCACCATGACGACGGTACCAGTACTCATTAGTACCACGCTGACACGCCATGAGATTAATCAGGTGAGAATCCAAAATACTGTCTTGGACATTGACTTTATCCATAAAGTCACTTGCCGAGATGTTTTGCATGTGTATACCACTTTTCAAGATGTGGTTCACTGCATATGACAGTCCAGACAGATCGCTTTCAAACAGGAGATGAAACAAATAAGGAATGCATTGTCGAAACCTAGGATCTCCTGCATACAATCGCAAAGTCCGGTATTCAGAAGCAGGAATTTGATGAGGTCGCTCATCATATCTTCCTCCCTGACCTGTTGGAAAAAGCTGTGGGAAACACCGAGCTTCCAAACTTTCCTCCCAAACACTAATGGGACTCCCTTTCGCTTGTTTCATTTGAAACAACTCAATAGCATTCCCCATGACTTCCTTGGAATGCAAAGGATGAACACTATAATGTTCATATATTTCTTCACTAGTACAGGGTTCTACTTTCTCAATTTGACCAGCACACAAATCGCTATCCTCTTCCTCACTTACTTCCTCTTCTGCAACATATACATTTTTATAGTATTTATTATATTTTTTCAAATACAATGTTGCCCTTTTGACTTTCCTAACATCTACTAAATCTTGCCATATTTTCTTATTCTTTGTCGGAACCCCATTAACTAAGATAACAAGAGGTTCCTCTTCCACTTTTTCTACTCCAATTGTGTTAATGTTTTTCTTCAAATCTAGAGGCAAATAAACAACTCTTCCCTTTAATCCTCTCTGTAAATCTGATGGAGGCAATTTCCCTGTCTTTGGCTCCATTCTTACAATAGCCTGAAAGGGATGGATACTTTGAATCAAAATAGATTCATAAGTATTTAAATCCTTCAATTCAGAAGGAATCTCAACCAATTCCAGATTATTATGAACTGCTCTAGCAGGCATCTGGTTTTGATTTAATTTGTTACAACAATAAGTACACACACGTTGATCCAATCCCAAATCAAAACAATTTTCTACCATCAAGTATGTTGTAAAATCCTTCCATTCACTATTATTTTCCCTTTCACTTTTTCCATATAAATCCACTAACTTAGTCTGATTCTTATAATAAGTGCGTCGACAACACACATAAGTGAAATTTGGCCTCTCACTTGATTTCACCTCAAACGTCGCAATTTCCCTCTGGAAATTATCTGTACTGGAAACCTGTACACTATCTTCCACATTACTCTCTTCTTCTTGGTCAATTTCAACATTCTCCTCTTTACTTCCAAAGTAACAAAACTCAATTTCTTCACATATATTCTTCACATCTATTTCAGAACCATGCAAAAGACCAGCGCATAATTGTTTAAGCATAATTGCTGGACTCTTAGCATAATACAACATTCTAACTAATTTCCTCACTTTATTATGATGCACTGCTAGCATCCTGAAATGATGAAAAACACTCTGGCATACTCTCCTGGAAAGACAAGCCAGTGAATGACCATGCAAACCTATCACTTCTCTCACTCTGCAAGGATCTAATTCTTGCAACAACTTCATTTTCTGCTTCAAACTTTTCTTACTAAATGACCGTATAAAATCACAAAGCAAATTGATGGAATCCTGTCGTACACTGCAAATACTACTACACTTCCAGGTGTACACAGGACCCTTAGGACGTCTCCCTAAAACCTCATTACCTAACACCTCTTCTATCTCTGTTCTCACAAGTTTTTCTTTTTCAACTGGACAACCATCTTTCACTTCATAAGCTCGACCACTGGTGTCAACTGCATGCACCAAATCATTATCCTGGAAATAACTCTCCTCATTAAAAAATGCCTCAGAGCTTGAACTATGCATCCATTCTCCAGAAAAAACTTCACAAAAATTACTACGATTAACTATTCTCTTCCATCTACTATTTCTTTTGAAATCATAAATTACCTTGTTTAGCTTCTTAATTCTATTGATTGTCAAAATAAATAACTTACGTTTAATTTCAAATGCCTGATCAATAACTTTCTCAACTATTTTTTTTCTCTTATAAAAAACCACTTTCTGCTGACCTTTCTTAATATTTTTTAACAAATTCCCAATTATCCTGTTGCGGAACATTCGTTTACGAATATCCCTAAACTGTTGTTTCCTTCTACTTTCATGCATAGAGTTATCTCTTACTCTAGCAGTAACATTTCTCATTGGCCTTTCCTTACCATTTGAATTCTTTCTCCTTTTCTGGACTGAAACATTTTCTGTAGTAATATTTTTTTTACTACACATATTTCTTATGACTGTTTTTCGACTCTTACCCGGTGCTTTCTTGGTGACTTGACAAATCTTTTTGTTAGAGGACTGCTGCATTATTCCATGGTCCTGCTGTCTTTGACGTTTTGCAGCCTTTCTTACTCTTTCTTTGCTAGGCATCCTAAAATCTTGAAATAATCTGCAGTTGAATCTGTGGTAAAATATAATAAAAAATGTTATTAACCACTATTACCCAACAGTAAATTAATAACAGTCATCAAAAACTTAACACACTACTTAAGTATATAATATACTGAAGCCTATCTCCAATTTTTCACTGAACAGGACTCATCTCTTCTTAACCTTGGATAAACCTCACCTACTCTGTGACCCCTGCACATAATTAAATGTAAAGGGGCAGATTAATATTAACTAGCACATCCCCAGGGATGCACCAGTTAACGTGCACCGCTGCTCTGCCACCCACGGTGTGCCGCATTTACAATCAGATAGGACAAAGCTACATCAAAACCCTGCGCCTGCTTGAAGCAGGCATAGATCTTGACGCAGGTAGGCTGAAAGCTAAAGCAACAACTAAGTGTCGTGTGCAGAAGTTACAAAAAAGGAAAAATGGCGTTTAAACCAGTAATGAGACCATGCTAACGTAATACAGAGTAAAAATATCCAGGATCTACATCAGTTTGGGGTTCACGAACCTGGCAGGTACAAGGCACTGAGGCTTTCCACCGTGCATGTCTCATCCCAAAACATATGTTGTTTGTGAATGAAACAATTTCCCAGACCAAATGCTTTGGATTGGCTACTTCTAAAAAATTAAACACCCCTACTATCCCGGAGTTAGAGGAATATGATGGTTGGAGTAATTTTACTCGTTGTCTATTAAAGATTTACAGGCCCTACTCCGTAATTCTTCCTTTAACATTTCCAGTATAAATCCAAAAGGTTGACTGCTTTGGCAACGTGCCTTATCCACGGTTTAATAACGCTGCCTTTTGCTTTATATAAGTTTTCAAATTGTATGAAATATATACCAATAGGTCGTTATTAACCTTTAGGTAGTGGTTTTCTTCATGAAGTCTGGTCGCTTCCATACACATACAGATTTTCAAAGATGATCAAGAACCTTATCTGAATGGAGAGGAATGCACTGAGACGCCAGATCATTCACTAATGTGTAGGCACATACAGTTACACGGTTCATGCAACAAACACCGACCAAATATGGCTTGCGTGTTGCAAGGCACACCAGTTCCTGCTATCATCCCCACGTTCAAGTTCTTGGAAAATGGTAGTTATTTGATGCTCAATAATGAAGATTGTTCTGGGTTAATTAAAAGTATTCATTTTATCGTAACAGTAAATGAACTGGTTATTTGCTGCAGAAATGTTCTATTTCCTCCCACACATGAACATAGGGAGTTTTTAATCTGGCCACAAATACCAACCTTGGCAGCACATTTCAACGGCATGGCAAGAATAAGAGCTATTTTGTCTCAGAGAGAGGTGGCCTTGAGTTCGGCCCGTGAAACTTTCGTGCTTCACACAGCGAACACCCGTACAGAGGTGCAGACCCTTTTAAATACAGATTCGCCTTTCCATTTCAGCAAGATGGTTCGGACTATCTCTAACGCGTCCTCCACAAAGGGCCTGGCGCACTTTTTTAAAATTGTTACCAGTGGTCTTGTGACTTCATTTGAGAAAATCTTTGGAGTCATCCCTGCTTTCTTACATTCTATTTTTTCCACTCTGCTTCGTGGATTCCCATTTTTACTTGCATTACCAGCGGACGCTCTTGTGCTTTTTTACATTTTTAAATATGGATGTCCCTCCTGTGCAAGCTCCCGCCCTGCAGCTGCTGACACTGTTCCGCAATCGCATGCTAGAATATTATGGCACAATGCCGTTAGCGATATTAAGCACAGCATATGGATTATCTTTTCTATGCTGATGTGATTCCTTCAAATCTAAGACACTAAAGTATCGGCACGCCCTAAACCAACACAAAGAGACCTTCTTAGCAAATAATATATTATGTGTATTAGGGAGGGTGAGATATAAGCAGCCGCGGGCCGTGGAGGGAGTTACGGTGGGGCAGGGATGCGGGGAGGGGGAGGGGCAGGGTGGAGCCCTCTCCACCCTGCCCCTCCCCCTCCCCGCCTCCCTGCCCACCGTAACTCCCTCCACGGCCCGCGGCTGCTTATAAGTGTTGCTAACTCTTATTCATTTACAGCATGTTAACATACTGTCACCATTCGCTTTTTATGTACTATTGACTATGCTGGTAATTTTGCTACTGATAATATGTGTACTTGTATAATCTAAGATACTACGCCTGAGAAGACGGCATTAGTAAATAAACATTTCAAATACACATGTGTTCTTCTTAACTCCATGTTCTCGTTTCTAAGAAATATATAACGACCGACTGTTCATGAGTTCCACGTATCCTGAGGTACTATAAGTTCATATTCTGGATTGTCTAAACATTGAGAGTTTGTTATATCCAATGTGACACTGTACCTAGCTTGCTAAGGGGTTTTGATTACTAAGGTGAGTTTTGGGACACCCTAATTCGCCGAGGTTCCAATCCTCTGTCCACAGTTCTGTGTCAGAACAGAAACCCTGCGACAGGGGCACCCCTCAACCTTACTGGAGCTTCATCACACTTGCGATACAACTCCAGCAATGCGCCAACTTTACGGCACAAATACGTCACGCATCTGTGCTGTTTTTGCCCCATGATGCGCCGCATTGTAAATGCAGCACACCATAGGTGACGGAACAGCGGCACAGAATGACTAACACATCCCTGGTGATGCGCCAGTCATCATAAATCTATCCCTATGCTTCTTATCTTGTTAGAGATAAACCGCCATATGTATCATCAAAGTTTTTTGCATTTCCTAAATAGCGAACTTTAAGGAATAAATAGCGATTCTTTACCATTCCTAGTTTGCGATGACCTATTTGCTAATTACAAATTACCCATTCAATTCCATGCAGCAGGAGGCCCATAGGAATGAAGGTGCAATTTGCGATTAGCAATTACCTCATCGCAAATTACGAATTTTTCCGACGGTGCAGGGGTGTCTCAAGAACACCCTGCTGCACCCCTGAAAAAGAAATTTGGGGTCATATGGCGCACATAAATTTTGAAAACATTCCTTTACCTCAAAAACGATTTTCAACTCATAATTTGAAAACACTGCACATGGGGAAATGACTTAAAATGTCCTTAAGACACATAAAAGCATTTTTTGATTGCCTTTGCAGCATGTTTCAGTCACCTTTAACATGCCTATGTAACGGAAACATTCAAAATCTAAATTTGCCATGCACAGGTGGGAGCATATTTACAAGCAATTTGCTCCACAGACAAACTTCTTACATTGAAATGGGAAAAATAACATCAGAGACTCTCAATTACCTTATAAAGAAGCAGACACCATTATGTCCTTCTCATCAATATTAAAACCATTGCTTTTTCTCAAAAACGATTTACAAGTCATAATTTGAAAACACTCCACAGCTCCTATGCACATAAAAGCCCTGTCAGTACTAATACTTCACATTTTCTCCAATTACAATTTCTCAAAGAAACAAAATCTATTTGTGAAACACTTGAGACAAAGCAACATTTGAAAAACACAACTTTCTTCATAATTTTCTCCTTAAAGCACACTATTTTCTATCTAAATTAAAGAAATCTTTTCTCACCTTAGCAAATACTTTGAGTTTCAAAACAGTCTCAGAAACACACCAATTTGTCTTCAGCAGAGCAAAAGGTATGCACTCCAGAGTCTGCAGCTATCAAAAGCACAGAAATGCTGTAATTCCTCACACATATCTCTCATGTCACCCAATCAAAACTCTTCCCTCACTTTTTTTCAAAGCAAAACCCTTCCCCCCTCTGCCCCCTCTCTGCTTTTTCTGCATAGCAACCACCTCTTGCAAGACCTCTCACACAACAATGTTGCAATTGAACTCTGAACTCTCAGTGCACCTGCATATCCAGAGCATTCTTTCATTTAATGATTTTTTCTTCGCCACTCAAAATACATCTTTCAACGAACTCATCCATGCACACTAACTTTCTGTTTTCAGCAATCAAAATCCACCAATCACTCTTACTGCTTCATTAACACAGAAACTCCTCCGTTTTTTTCATTTTACACTCTAATTTTTTCAACTGCCATTTCATTGCCACACTTCATCTGACTGCAGCAGAACCTTCTCTCACCATGTTTTCTGTCTGGATTGTTGGACATAGTTACATCTATTGGGCTCAAACGTACGCTGAAAACAGGAATTTACCTAACCTCAATTTACAAGATGTGGAAATTAAGTGGTTTGGCCACAGAGGATTAAAATGTCACCAATTGATACCATTGGTGAAAACCTTTATGCATTTGCCAAAACCTGACCTGTTAATTGTGCACTGTGGAGGTAATGATTTGGGCACTTTGACTGGGGTAGGTCTGGAAATGCTTTTAAAGGACACCTTTGAGCAATTGATGGCCCTTTTTCCTCAGACTGCCTTGGTATATTCAAATATATGCCAAAGACAGAAATGGAGGTGGTCGAACCAATTTTGTCCACAAATTGAGAAATCGAGGAAGCATGTAAACAAATCTGTTTCAGCTTACATGAGAGACCATGGAATGGGCTCCCTGTACAACAATAACTTGCATTACTACATGCAAGATATCTACAGAGGAGATGGAGTTCACTTCTCAGATGAGGGCAACAGAGTTTTCACTCTGAATTTAAGAATGTGCATTGGTACCTACTTATAAGTACCTAAATGTACCATAAACCCAAAAGCTCTTCTCAGAGCTACCCTACATCTGATCACTCACAATTATTATTTTACTCTAACTTTTTTCACTAATTTTCAAGAAAGTACGCTCCCCAGAACGCTTCCCGGTTCGCGAACCGGGCGCACTCCACGCAAAAAAACTAAAAAAACTGTATATTTTTTTTTGCCCTGCGAGACCCTTTCAAAGCCTCCACATCAAACCTAGGGGGTCAGGGACGATCTACTATGCCCCCTTATGGTCATTTGCCCCTTCGCTTTGGCCTCCTCTTGTCTCTCGATCCTACCGAGAGACAAGATGGCGGCCGCTACGGACTGTTTGGAATGTTTACAGACGCCGAAAAACCAATATATATATTACCTACTGTAAAATCCTAACTATATATACCTACTGGCGACCGCCAATAGGTAATATATATATATATATATATATATATATATATATATTACCTACTGGCGGTCGCCAGTAGGTATATATAGTTAGGATTTTTTCTCTATGGGATTTTTGAAAATTCTATGTCTAATAACTTTGGCGTTTGTGGACGGAATTGGCTGAAATTTTCAGGAAAATGGCACATTTTGTTTCTGAGCAGCCCCTTCGTCAAGGGGGGGCCGAGAAAAAAAGGGGGGTCCCAAAACGCGTTTTTCCCATGTTAATTTCCATAGGGCGGTTGGCCTCACTTTTAGCCCGAACGGCTGAATGGATTTGCTCGAAACTTGGCAAAATTGTAGGGACTGGTAGCCCGATGTGCCTTTTGTAGGTCTCAATATATGTGCTCCAGTGGATTTTGAGAAATTAACGTTTAAAAAAGATATATATCTGTAACAGCGGACCGGGCAGCGTCCCAGGACGCGTACTTTTCGCGCAACGGAGCTTTGTGAAGCGAAGCTGATTGGTTCTCCGGCGTCTGTCAACATTCCAAACAGTCCGTAGCGGCCGCCATCTTGTCTCTCGGTAGGATCGAGAGACAAGAGGAGGCGAAAGCGAAGGGGCAAATGACCATAAGGGGGAATAGTAGATCCTCGCTGACCCCCTAGGTTTGATGTGGAGGTTTTAAAAGGGCCCCGCGGGGCAAAAAAAAAAAATTATAATAATAATCGAACGGCTGAATGGATTTGCACGAAACTTGGTAAAATATTAGGGACTGGTAGCCCGATGTGCCTTTGCTAGGTCTCAATATATGTGCTCCAGTGGATTTTGAGAAATTAACGTTCAAAAAAAGATATATATCTGTAACAGCGCTCCGCTTCGCGTAACGGAGGTTTGCGAAGCTGATTGGTTCTCCGGCGTCTGTAAACATTGCAAACAGTCTGTAGCGGCCGCCATCTTGTCTCTCGGTAGAAATCGAGAGACAAGAGGAGGCCAAAGCGAAGGGGCAAATGACCATAAGGGGGCATAGTAGATCCTCCTTGACCTCTTAGGTTTGATGTGGAGGTGTTAAAAGGGGCCCGCGGGGCAAAAAAAAAATAATAATAGTAATCGAATGGCTGAATGGATTTGCACGAAACTTGGCAAAATTGTAGGGACTGGTAGCTCGATGTGCCTTTGCTAGGTCTCAATATATGGGCTTCAGTGGATTTTGAGAAATTAACGTTCAAAAACAAGATATATATCTGTAACAGCGCTCCGCTTCGCGGAGATAAAATTATCTCTGTATTACCTAGCTGTTGCTAACACCAGTTAGCGACGGCTAGTAGGAGATAGCGACCATCTTGGGCCCCACTTTGCATGTGAGTGATATTTATCACTAATGACATGCAAAGTGGGCATGCCAAGATGTTAGCGACTGGAAACAGTCGCTAACATCACTATCTCCTATTACCAACTTTTGGAAATATTCGCGATAAGCGCGAATATCTCCAAAAGCTACCACCTGCCCTGAGCAGTTTTTAGCCATGTTATCCAATGGGAGGTGGATAACATGGCTAAGAGCATTAGCTCGGTAATGCATGAATATCGCTGAGTTTTCAGCGATATTAATGCATTGAGGTCGTTTTTTATCGTATTTGCGATAAACCTTGATAATAGCAAGGTTTATCTGCGATAATTTCTGAAGATGCTTAGCGGTAAAAAATTCGTTGCTAAGGATCGTTAGGGATAAATATCGCTTAACTTTGGTAATATGCCCCAACGTCTGTTAACGTTCGATTAGAAGGAAATCAGGAAGTGTTGAAAAACATTGTCTGCGCCATCTTGCCTTTTTTCAAATGCCACACTTTTGTCGTGCACGGCAGTCATTTTAGATGCCTTGACCAGACCCACTCTCTGCACGCTGTCGATCCTTAGCATGGCTCCCCACCCTCGCAAGCATCTCCCCCAGGCAGTGGTCACCCCCGCTCTCTGTCTTATGCATGGGTAATAAACCACCCCCCATCTGCGCTGCTCTTCACTGAGAATCACACCCTGTGCCCGCCCGACACCTCCCTTTCGCCCTATTCACTACCGCACCCTCTGACACTCCTTTTCCTCTGTGTCCGATTGTCCAGGCCGGTCCTAGGGTATCAGCTAGCCCTGCAGATGTAGTTTATGGCCCCAGCTGTAAAGAATCACCCCTCTTCAAAGGAGTTATAGTAGATCAAGGCCCACACTCGATGAGATCCGTCACAGCAGACGCGTTCCTATTATCTGAAAACCATCCTGTATTGTGATTGGGGAGGGGACCGAGCCTGAAGCGGAAGATTCCAGGGATGACTCTTTGAAAATCAAAGTTTTTACAATTATGTGTCACATTAAAAATATATAGCACTCCAACAAAGTAGTAAGATTATAAAACTTTAATAACTTATAAATATATACAAGAAAACAAAAACAGTAATAACATATAAACATTTTTAGAGAAAAACAACGAAGTAGCGGTCGGCTGTGCGAATAGTCACAACGCAGCACAACGTCCAGATTTCACTGATTTCGGCATCCGGCGTGGGGCGTCGCGGGGGGTGGGTCATCAGTAGCAAACTGTTGTGCGAATAGTTCCAAGGCAGCAGAACGATGGCACCAAGGTGATGTCCAGTAAGTTGCCGCACTGGTTTTGGTATCCTACAATGCTGCTCCGAATAACGGCGTGGGGCGCCCCGGGGGAGGCGGCGTGAACGGGCCTCTCCAGGTGGAGTCTCGTCTGTTGTAGTGGGGCGCCCCTTTACCGTTTCAGTTGCCATTCCGTCCGCTTTTGGTCCACTGTGTCAAAAGCCGCAATTCAGCTGAGTTGCGCCCACTCTTGCGGTGCAGCGATAGGCGGCTGTCACAGGACTCTCAAAATGGCGGCAGGCTGTTTCCTTTTTGGGCCTGGTCCACTGAAATGGCCCTGGGACACTTGGAAATCGGACGCTTGTCTGCTAGGTCTTGGACCCCATTCTCGAAAGCGTCCCCTCCGCCTTGAGGATTCATCAAAAGTTTTGGGGGCCCCCGACTCCTGCAGGCTTCTGGTGGGGAGCGGCTGCCATGATTGCTCGCGGAATGACTACGACGGAGCCACGAGATGGTGGTGCTTTCATGGTGACGCCAGCTTCAGTCTGAAACATCCAGAAACAAGGTGGGGCTTTCATCGTTTGGGGAAAAAAAAAAGTTTTCATCCAATGAAAAGTGTTGTTTTTAGGTCATATGATCAAGCCTTCCATCATTAGGAAACCAAAAGTAAAATGAACCAATGAAAAGTTTTATAAACAAGTCACATGACCTGTTATGCGGCATAGGGTATAAAATGCGGAGAAAATACATTGGCACGTGAGGCGGCGTCAGTAGCGGACCGATGTGCGAATAGGCCGAAGGCAACACAACGCGCCAAGATCCGGATGGCACCGAGGTGGTGTCCAGCAAGTTGCAGCACTGGTGTGGCCATCCTACAATGCTGAAAGTCGGCGTGGGGCGCCCTGTTGGCCTGTGAGTTCGCGTCAGTAGCGGACCGATGTGCGAATAGGCCGAAGGCAGCACAACGCGCCAAGATCCGGATGGCACCGAGGTGGTGTCTAGCAAGTTGTCGCACTGGTGTGGCCATCCTACAATGTTGAAAGTCGGCGTGGGGCGCCCCGTTGGCCTGTGAGATGGCGTCAGTAGCGGACCGATGTGCGAATGGGGCCAAAGGCAGCGCAACAATATTTTCTGAATAGAAGACACCACAAGGCGCTGAGATGCCAAGATCCGGATGGCACCGAGGTGGTGTCTAGCAAGTTGTGGCACTGGTGTGGCCATCCTACAATGGTAAAAGTCGGCGTGGGGCGCCCTGTTGGCCTGTGAGATGGTGTCAGTAGCGGACCGATGTGCGAATGGGGCCAAAGGCAGCGCAACAATATTTTCTGTATGGAAGATACCACTAGGCGTTGAGATGCGAAGATCCGGATGGCACCGAGGTGATGTCTAGCAAGTTGCTGTACTGGTGTGGTCATCCTACAATGCTGAAACTCGGCGTGGGGCGCCCCATTAGCCTGTGAGATGGCGTCAGTAGCGGACCGATGTGTGAATAGGCCGGAACCAGCACAAGGCGCCAAGATCCGGATGGCACCGAGGTGGTGTCTAGCAAGTTGTCGCACTGGTGTGGCCATCCTACAATGTTGAAAGTCGGCGTGGGGCGCCCCGTTGGCCTGTGAGATGGCGTCAGTAGCGGACCGATGTGCGAATGGGGCCAAAGGCAGCGCAACAATATTTTCTGAATAGAAGACACCACAAGGCGCTGAGATGCCAAGATCCGGATGGCACCGAGGTGGTGTCTAGCAAGTTGTGGCACTGGTGTGGCCATCCTACAATGGTAAAAGTCGGCGTGGGGCGCCCTGTTGGCCTGTGAGATGGTGTCAGTAGCGGACCGATGTGCGAATGGGGCCAAAGGCAGCGCAACAATATTTTCTGTATGGAAGATACCACTAGGCGTTGAGATGCGAAGATCCGGATGGCACCGAGGTGATGTCTAGCAAGTTGCTGTACTGGTGTGGTCATCCTACAATGCTGAAACTCGGCGTGGGGCGCCCCATTAGCCTGTGAGATGGCGTCAGTAGCGGACCGATGTGTGAATAGGCCGGAACCAGCACAAGGCGCCAAGATCCGGATGGCACCGTGGTGGTTTCATAGTTGAGAGGCACTTCATCTGCAGTGGGGCGCCGAGATCCGGATGGCACCGAGGTGATGTCTAGCAAGTTGCTGTACTGGTGTGGCCATCCTACAATGCTGAAAGTCGGCGTGGGGCGCCCCATTAGCCTGTGAGATGGCGTCAGTAGCGGACCGATGTGCGAATGGGGCCAAAGGCAGCGCAACAATATTTTCTGACTAGAAGACACCACAAGGCGCTGAGATGCCAAGATCCGGATGGCACCGACGTGGTGTCTAGCAAGTTGCCGCACTGGTGTGGCCATCCTACAATGTTGAAAGTCGGCGTGGGGCGCCCCGTTGGCCTGTGAGATGGCGTCAGTAGCGGACCGATGTGCGAATGGGGCCAAAGGCAGCGCAACAATATTTTCTGAATAGAAGACACCACAAGGCGCTGAGATGCCAAGATCCGGATGGCACCGAGGTGGTGTCTAGTAAGGTGCACTGGTGTGGCTATCCTACAATGCTGAAAGTCGGCGTGGGGCGCCCTGTTAGCCTGTGAGATGGTGTCAGTAGCGGACCGATGTGCAAATGGGGCCAAAGGCAGCGCAACAATATTTTCTGTATGGAAGATACCACTAGGCGTTGAGATGCGAAGATCCGGATGGCACCGAGGTGATGTCTAGCAAGTTGCTGTACTGGTGTGGTCATCCTACAATGCTGAAACTCGGCGTGGGGCGCCCCATTAGCCTGTGAGATGGCGTCAGTAGCGGACCGATGTGCGAATGGGGCCAAAGGCAGCGCAACAATATTTTCTGAAGAGAAGACACCAAAAGGCGCTGAGATTCCAAGATCCGGATGGCACCGAGGTGGTGTCTAGCAAGCTATGCAGCTGAGTTGCGTGCGCACTTGCGGCGAATAGGTCGAAGGCAGCACAACAATGTTTTCTGAATAGAAGACACCACAAGGCGCTGAGATTCGGTTACCACCGAGGTGATGTCTAGCAAGTTGCCGCACTGGTGTGGCCATCCTACAATACTGCTCCAAATAACAGCGTGGGGTGCCCGAAGGGGGGGGGGGGGAGGCGGCGTGAACGGGCCTTCCTAGGTGGAGGCTCGTCTGCTGTAGTGGGGCGCCCCTTTACCGTTTCAGTTGCCATTCAGCTGAGTTTCGGCTGCTCTTGATGCTACAGCGACAGGCGGCTGCAACAGGACTCTCAAAATGGCGGCTTGTTCTTTGGATTTGGGCCTGGTCTACTAAAATGGCCCTGGGACACTTTGGAACTCGGACGCTCGATTTTTTTTTTCCTTTCCTGTACATGCAAAAAAAGGTAAATGCCCGGTACGTTACACGCTTCATCTGCCACGATGTACTCTCCAGAGGAACCGAAAAAAAATATAGTTATGGTAACTATACCATGCATCGTCATATGGAGAGGTGGCACCAATTAATTATAGTGCTGCATAAAAGAGAGATTTGGAGGAGAACCCCCGACCTGCCAGTACATTCATCAAAGAAGTGGCACTGACAGCATCAGAGGCAAGGGAAATGGTCCCAAATATTTAGAATTTTGGAAAGATTAAAATGACATGTTTAGATTGTGGCAAATTAATTTCATGTGGACAGATGAGTGTTACTCTAATAAATACAGCATACGAACATCATCATAGTCGATGGTTGGTAGAGACATTTTGACTATATCCTGGACCTGCCCGTCCTCGCCCAAAATGGCGCCGGAATAAATGGGACTCGTAACTCCTTGTTGTGTACTGGTTGCAGAACCTTGAAATCACGAGATACGTATGCAGTTTTGAAGCATATGGCGGGCGGGGACGAGAATTGATTGAATATTTCGACATCCCTATTGATATTAAGTTCTGATGTGTTATTGATTACTGTACTATTGAAAGTTCGAATTAACGTCACCCATGGTACTTGCCCGCAAATGTATATCTAGATAATTTTATTGTAACTGGCCCTGTCGTATTTTAATTATAAAATGTACGTCCACCGATTCCGCAACTGTTAGACACCTTAGTTCTTGCAACCTAATGGCCCGCCCGTTACGTTCCTCTACAGTGTAAATGTCTACTCATCATATACGATTACAGTTTGCTCCGTGGCCGGCCCACGTGGTTATAGGCCCGTATTTGTATAATGACATTTTCACAATAAAGGTTTTTAAAAGAAAACATGGTAGTAGTATATACATTGGTAAAGTTTTTAATAATAGTCACTGTTTTAGAATCATTAAAAGGCAAGTGAAATAAAGCAGACCAATTACATGAAGGGTAAAAGGTATAATACGCAGGAACGCAGTAAAGATAAATGGTCAAGGGCTGTTGTGTTTTCTACTCCTGCAACATAAAGTGATCGATAAGAATCTCATATTCAGGCGTATCGGCGACTAAGACAGCAGGTCGACCCTCTTTTGCTCAACGGCTCCGTCATGGGACGAAGAAACGCTCTTTTTCTCGAAAAAAGAATATATTTTACTTGCAGGACAGTTGTAAATTTTCCGGGAAAGTACATTAGCTTGGAACATTATAACATATATTTAAGAAAAAATAATGTTCGGAAGTAATAGAAAGCGTAATTTTTAGGTCATATGACCAAGCCTTTCATCATTAGAATAAGAAAAGTAAAATGAACCAATGAAAAGTTTTATTAACCAGTCACATGACTTGTTATGCTTACGTTACGCGCTGCGCGTCGCGCCCCGGATGACTTCCGGATGCGCTAACGCGGCACGTCATATGACGCATTACGCGACAACGCAGGTCCAGAATATAGTCAAAATGTCTCCACCAACCAGCGGTCGGAACACAACCCCTTTCAGCAGGCTAAATAGTTCTGTTAAATGACAACAGAAGGGACAGGCAACAAGAACCATCAGTCAAAGAGGGGAGGGCTAGTTCTTCTCTACCGGGTTACATTGGGGCGCTACCGGAACTGATCGAATTGGTAGTCTACAGTGTTTCTGGATGTTTCAGACTGAATCTGGGGTTAGCATGAGAGCACCACCTCTCGTAGCTCCGTCGTGGCCATTCCGCAACCAATCATGGCAGCCGCTCTTTATCGTTATTTTGGGCGGGGTGGGTGGCGGAGCCGAGCTGTTTTGCAGCCATCATTGTGTGGAGTTCAGTTCATCTCACTAGTTTTGTATTTGTCATGAGGGGTTGTTCCTAATGTTTCTATTTTAGCGAGGTCAAAAAGAGATCCCATTAATGGCCTACTGATTTTGCTCGATTCCTTTTCTTTTTTTTTACACGATTTTTCGTTATCTGCAAAGACTAAACAGAGTATTGCGACTCTGTGTCTGTTTGTAAATAGAGAATGAACCAAAGAGAACCAATTCTAAAACAGTAAATGCTTGGATAACAATCAATCAAATGGAGAGAGAAGCAGGCACGACGTATTACAACGGGGGCAAAGGCCTGCGTTAACTACCTTTCACTATCTGCAAAGAGAGAGTACTCCTAATAGAAATGAGGGGGGGGGGCACCATTCAAAGCAGATCAGTGTGCATAAACACGAAAATGTTTTCACTTACCACGTACTTGACATTCGACAGCTTATGATATTTGCTATTAAAAAACCATTGAAATTCACTGAAAAAACCATAGGTTATAGACCATATATAGTTAGGAATTAGCATTTACAAAACCTTGAAAATTCACTGAAAAAACCATAGGTTATAGACCATATATAGTTAGGAATTAGCATTTAAAAAACCTTATTTTACTCACACAAAACCATTGAAATTCCATATATAGTTAGTTGCACTAACTATATATCGCGCACCCGCAATCCACTGCTGATGATGTCACATATTACATCATTCATGACATGGTCAGTGACATCACTGATGACATCATTGATGACATCTCAAATGACATCACTGATGACATCACTGATGACATCTCATTTGACATTAATGGTCACATCACTGATGATATCATTCATGTGACAATACAATGCATCTCTTCACACTTTAATATAAGCTCTGTTACACCCAGTGTTAAATACAGAATATAATTTTTTAAACCATTGACACACCAATACTAGTTACTACATACGCACTCACCGATTCCTATGTTTACACACACATTCACTCATTCACCCATACAATCATTCATACATACAATCACTCACCTTTACAACACTATCATATGCACTCATACACCTATACAGACACTCACACTCTGCCACTCATCCATGGAGTTACTCATACACCTAGTCAGTTCTGTAAAGAATCAATCACACTTCCATTTTCTATTTTTTCCATTTTCCATTTAAACATAGAGTACCTTACATTTTCAAACATATACTAACACATACTTACTCTTTTATATAATCATTGATACAAGTACACATTGATCTGCACAGATTCACACATCTCCCAGCCAGCCACACACACACTCAGTCTCCCATACAAATACTTGGACAATCAATCAATAACCCATATAGTTACTCATATAGCTACTGATCAACACATGCAGCAGTTTACAGAACAACAGACATATTGATGCACAAATTAAGACAGTTTAGTCACTAACCCATGCACTCAGTGAGACACATTTAATCACTCACTCATACATTCAGTCATGCACCTACTAAACCCTTCGTCCAGACACTTATACATCCACTCATTCTTCAATATGTAAGACATATTTTAACTTTACAGAAACATACAATCACTGGATGTTGTCATCAGTGATGTCATCAGTGATGTCACTGACCATGTCATGAATGATGTAATATGTGACATCATCAGCAGTGGATTGCGGGTGCGCGATATATAGTTAGTGCAACTAACTATATATGGAATTTCAATGGTTTTGTGTGAGTAAAATAAGGTTTTTTAAATGCTAATTCCTAACTATATATGGTCTATAACCTATGGTTTTTTCAGTGAATATATATATATTCATATATATGCATATATACATATATATGTATATATAGCGCTCCACTGCCCCTTGAAACAGTAAGGGCCAGCACTCTTGTTGGTGTAAAATCCAGATTCGGATTTATTCATGCACATAAATCAAACAACAAACGCGTTTCAGCCTAAGCCTTCGTCAGTGTCGATGAGCGCAGTGAAAACAGACATACATTTAGTTGAAATAACAAAAACTGAAGAAAGACATTTCATTTACAAATAGTAAGCGCCATAGTGAATTGTACAAATGGTCTAAAACTCATATGTTTGCTACCCATATAATTGATTCTGCATTTTAACCGATTACAATTTGAATTCATTGCAATAAATAAACAAATCAATTAGGTTATTTTACATTCCATGAAGGAGACGATTATATCAGGTCTGAGCTTTGCTCCACCTATATTGCCAACTAGTGAGTGATTGATTAAACTACGTTTTACATACAACATGTCACGTGTCCATGTGAACATATTTCACATAGCATTATTTCGCCCTGGATGGGCATATGCATTATCCATATTCTATAATGTGCACTCATTACTCAAATCACCCTGGATGGGCGCAGCTAGGTATTACGGGACACTTAAGACCTTAGGTCCACATAGACATTATACATCTCGCACTTGAATTTCTACCAATTATTTGTCCTTTATGCCAGAACAATATTCATGCTATACTCAACAGTTTATATATATATACATCCACAATGTCAAACAATGCGATGTCAGCCGAAAAAGCGAGCACTCATGGGAGTTTGTTGCAAAGTGCTGTGCAGAGCCTCCCAGCACTGACATGTGTTTCTGCACTATGCCTTTATCAATGTCAGTATGTGTATGTTCACTGAGCCATTTTAAACTAAAAAGTGCATGACATGACAAGTTTCATAAACAGCGACGATGGCCTCCAATTGTTTTCACATTTGGACAATAGTGGTGGCCATCTCACAGCATGCTTTGAAACATAACAAATGTATGTAGTGCACTTAAATCATACCAAACATAAACAAGATTGCAAACATTTGGGAGCAAAATCCAATCATATACGAAGACAGGGATAAAATAACAGAAACATTAATAATTTTTGATAGTTTGATACCCATCTTAACATAAATATTTTCGATCATCACGGTTCTCAAATGAGTTTCTTAGGTCTCCCAAGTTCATACAAAATTGCGCCCTGGATGGGTATTTCAGGAATATAGTCATGGAAAACGAGAATAAACCTGTAGATATTCATATATACCAAATTGCCTCATGCTAATTAGCCTGTTTGAGATATACCTCTAGATTCCCCACATCAATAACAATTACGCCCTGGATGGGCAATCTAATTCTTGGGTGAAAAAAATATATAGAGTATGTACACGCAGGCTGGTTATTGATGTACACTGCAAATTCTCAAGGTAAGTTCCTAGAGCCTCAATCTCAGCGTATAGAAATCATAGAGTGTAGCTGACAAAAAAAATGTATCAGATCTAACAAATGACACAGTGAGCCTTCATTCTAGATGAACCCACAGTTCCTCATCATTATTTAAACCTAACGGGACATTTGTTTGCTGGTCTGTAATGTACCTGGATTCTAGTGTATGTAAACCTTTTACCCTGTGCCCCCTCTTTCATTTTTTGTGATGTGGCCAATACAAAAAGTTTTTAAAAGGTCTAGATTACTGTGATGGGCGATTTCATAATGGTGGGCCACCGGGTAACTAGCATCATTCTTAGTGATGGCATTCATATGTTCTAGAATACCTTTTTTTGCACGGTGGATGGTACTCCCTATGTAGCGTTTGGGACAGGGGTACTCTGGGCAATAGATTGTGAACTCTGAATTGCAGTTTAGTAGCTGATTAATACTCCTAACTGTTTAATATCCCTTCTCTAGAGAGTTATTGTTGTTGACTTTATGGCTATATTTAAAAGCCTTGCATTTCATGCATGGAAAGAAACAATTGACATTATTTGTTTTCAAGGGAGTTGGTAGGTAATGGCTATATACCAAATGGTCACTGATGGACTTACAAAATCATATGTGATCTGTGGATGAGTGGGGATAATTTGTTTTAATATGTTGTCCGTTTGAAGAATATGCCAGTTTTTCTGAAAATCTGGACTACTCTAGGGAGATTTTTCATTATAGCGTGTGATTATCCTCACTGGTCCGCCTTCATTACGGTTCTTATGATCATCGGTTGTTTTAGCTACTAAAAGTTCCAGTCTGGTCATTTTCTCTGCCCTTTTCTCTGCTTCATATAGGGTGCTATTGGAATATCCTTCTGATATTCAGGCTGGGTGGCACAATTGTGTTCTATACGCAACAATTCTCCATGGGGAATATTTTGGAGCAAACTTCTCAGGTGATAACTACCAGCGTGTAAAACTAAATTCCCAGCTGTGAGTTTTCTGTATAGTCTTGTAAGAAGTTTGGTATCCTCCACATAGACCTCCAAGTCAAGATAACATACATTAGTCTTGCTAATGTGCTCGCTAAATATCAAATTCAATTAATTGGAATTGAGGTAAGCTATATATTCCTCAGCAGATGAACGGCTGCCTCTCCACACAATAAACAAGTCATATAAAACGGGCCCACAATACCACATCCTAGACCAAATTGTAGGGCACCTCTCTACAAGCCACATGCTTCTCCCACCAGCCCACAAAAAGATTTGCGAAGCTGGGGGCGAAGCACGTGCCCATCACAGTCCCGCGTTGCTGTATGTAGAATTGGTCAGAAAAAATAAAAAGATTATTTTATAGGTAAAATCTAACCATATTTAGAACCATGCTATTGTGTTTCTAATATTTCAAAGATCTTTTGGTTAAAAGCCATTTGACAGCAGCAATGCCCTGTTCATGATTAATGCAGGTTTATAAACTAGTTATGTCTAAGGTGATCAATAACAAATCGTCCTCCCAGGTGATTCCCTCAATTAGTCTTAAAGAATCTTGTATGTCTTTTACATAGGAGCTTAGGTCCTTGACCATTGGTGATAAAAATGAGTCAATGTATATGGAGGTGTTTTCCAAAAGGCTATTTATTGAAGCAACAATGGGTATTCCCGGTGGATTACTCATGTCCTCATGCACTTTTGGAAGGTGGGAAAAAGTTGGAAGGATGGGATGTTCACAATGTAGAAAATTGTACTCGTCTAGTTCAAGCATTCCTTCAACTCTCCAATTTATAAGATGTTGATGAAATATTTTTATGCAGGTGGTATATTCCACTCTATTGATGGGCAAATAGCACTGTTCGTCACCCAGTTGCCTCATTGCTTCTGTATAATACTGATCTTTGTTAAACAGGACAATGATACCTCCTTTCCCGAAAGTTTAATTACTAAGAATTCATCTTCCTTGAGTGCTTGAATAGCATGCCATTGCTTAAAGGGAATGCTATGATGTCTGGCAGTTATCTTAACTCTCCAAGATTTTAAATCTGCAATGACTGCATCATTAAACACATCAATAGCATTGTGTGGAGTTTGTGGAATAGTTCATAGTTCTTGATTTTCTCTTTAGTTCACTCTTCCCACTGGTTTGTATTATACCAGCTTGTGCTATGCAAGTATTCATATTGACTATATGGTCAGGCCCTCTGATATCCGCTGAAAATTCAAAACATTGTAGTGCCATCAGGGTTTCAAGGTCATTACCAATTAGCAGATCAATGTAGACCGATGCCTCAATTACACCATGAGGTGTTCTTTTGGGGTATAGCAGATGGCTCTTCTGTAGTTTTAATTTCCTTATGTATTTAAAGAAATCAATATGGGTCTCCGCGTAGTCAAATTCTTCTGTGGGATAAAAGGAGAAACCCAATTGTAGAACCTGTATTTCATCTTTGCTCAATGTTCTATCAGATAGAATGATGATGGTTCTTTCTTCTCTGGATGTTACCATCGGCCCTGTTTCCCCTTGCTGCATGTGCCCCGGGGAGTAGACACCTCGTCTCCTTCCTTTCTTGACCCTTCTCGTTTTTTGTTTCTTTGTTGTTCTGGAGGGTGGGTTCTTGGAGCTAGTCTTTGTCAGGATTCCCTGATTAATTTGTACTCCTGAAAATAAGTGGGCTCACTAGTTTTGTCTTTATATTTGGTAGTGGTTGTTATCTGCTCCCCTTCTGATGTCTCCACCTCCGTGGTCTCCCTATCAGTAGACATGCCACCTCTTTGTTGGCTCATTTTTTTTCTCAGTGAGTCAAATTTGTGAGCAAAGGTTAGGAGCCGACCAGAAGCATAATCTTGTTCTTCACACTAAAATTTGGTTTGCGCGCACCATCTTATACCGCTTTCGTATTCCTTGAGACGATACATCATTCCCCTTTTAAATACTTCACTCTGTTTAGTGTCTTTATCTTTACTGATCATCTCTTCCAGTTTCTTGAGCTCCTCTAGTAATTTATCCTGATCACTCCAGGCATACTTGATGAGGATACTGACCATTCCTTTTGCTGATTCTGTGGTGTACTCTGACCAGTCTTTTAGTAGCTGCAGATCCGGATTCTCATAGGATGGAACTGTGAATGTGAGAAGGCCTCACGGTGTGGGTTCAACACCCAGATATTCTTCTAACGAAGTGGCCTCCCACCTTTTTCGGATTTTTTTCTGATAGATTTTTTCTAATGTCTGATATAGAATTTTTAAATTACTTGGAGGAATAGCTGATGCATTAGTCACTTTGGAGCCACCTGGCTCCCTGTCTAAAAATGGCTGCAGCAGCTTCCTTTTATTCCATGACTGTAGACATATTGGTTTCAAAACAAAAGTGAGGGAAGCTTGTACAATCGAAATAGGTGAATCCCTTGGGACTGAAGCTGTTCCAAATGAAAGAGGGAGACAACAGGAAGAAAGACACTCACCGGAGGTCCAAAGCGGGAATTGAGGGTCCTCCGAACCGGGACGTCCCGGGCGTCCTGACCGGTGGCGAGAACCTCTCTGTGTCAGTCGTTTCCTAGGATAATCATCCATCTATAGTCTTGAGGCAAATGTGATTTGTTCAGCAACGGGGTAGGCGGCAAAAATAAAGAAAAACCAAAGGTGGTGATGGACGGAGCGTTGATCTGGGTTTAATCCATCACTGTTCTTTAGCTCACTCCGCCACCCCAGTTCAGACATGGCCATATGCAAATCAGTCTGACCCTGTGCCTCATGGGAACAGTCCAGCCCGAACTGCCAAGCCATGTCTTCCCTGGACCGGAATCAAGCTTCCCAGGACCGGTTTCTAGCATTACAGCCGTCTTCAGCCGGGCTTGCTTGACTCCAGTGGCAAAGTGAGCAAGGAACTCACGTCTGAGCATACCCTGACAACTTAGGGCGAACAAAGAAAAACTAAAGGTGGTGATGGACGGAGCGTTGACAATACAAACACTCACCCCCAGTCAACTGATCTGGGTTTAATCCATCACCGTTCTTTAGCTCACTCCGCCACCTCAGTTCAGACATGGCCATATGCAAATCAGTCTGACCCTGTGCCTCATGGGAACAGTCCAGCCCGAACTGCCAAGCCATGTCTTCCCTGGACCGGAATCAAGCTTCCCAGGACCGGTTTCTAGCATTACAGCCGTCTTCAGCCGGGCTTGCTTGACTCCAGTGGCAAAGTGAGCAAGGGACTCACGTCTGAGCATACCCTGCCAACTTAGGGCGAACAAAGAAAAACCAAAGGTGGTGATGGACGGAGCGTTGCCAATACAAACACTCACCCCCAGTCAACTGATCTGGGTTTAATCCATTGCCGTTCTGTAGCTCACTCCGCCACCCCAGTTCAGACATGGCCATATGCAAATCTGTCTGACCCTGTGCCTCATGGGAACAGTCCAAGCCGAACTGCCAAGCCATGTCTTCCCTGGACCGGAATCAAGCTTCCCAGGACCGGTTTCTAGCATTACAGCCGTCTTCAGCCGGGCTTGCTTGACTCCAGTGTCAAAGTGAGCAAGGGACTCACGTCTGAGCATACCCTGCCAACTTAGGGCGAACAAAGAAAAACCAAAGGTGGTGATGGACGGAGCGTTGACAAAAATAGACAAAGGAGAACATGCATCATGCCCATTTGCGATTGCAAACAGAGCAAAATGCAAAAAACAGCTGTTACAAATAGCACTATGCAATACATTATTGAAAATCGGAAACTTTGATGTGAAATCGGTAATTTTGCAAATTCTCAATTTTGCGATCATGAAATAGCGGTTCGTTATTGGCGAATTCGCAAATATGGATTCGCAAACCAATGCATCAAACATTCGCAATTTGTGATTACGTTAGAATTCGCTATTTAGCACATGCAAAATGGCACCAATTCACATCAGGTGTTAACAAATTAAAAACTATTTAAACAGGCCGAGAATGCCTCAGAATGTTTCACAATAGCCGTGCTGTACGTCATGGTGAGGAGGATGAGGATCCAAGCACCAGCACAGAGAAGAAGGATGATACAGGAATGCATTTTTTGAGTGCACATTACATTGTTGGTGCAGACAGAGGAAGAGATTACAGGTTGAATTCATCCATGATCTATGATGTGATAGCTGAATTAGATCCACTACCATAGCGTCAGACTCACAAAACACATGCCATCCCCACCCATGTGCAGGCCCTATACTCACTGCACCTTCTAGCCTCAGGTAGCTTCCAGGGGTAATAGCTGCGGCAGGAAGGGTTTCCCAAAGCGCACTATTGTGTTTCTTTAAGTCATTCCTGGGCGCCATGTTGCTGAGGATGCACCACCACATAAGATTTCCCTCTACCCCACAGGAATTGCAGGAAACTAAATTGGACTTTTATCAGATAGGCCACAACTCCCATGTAATTGGCTGCATTGATGGGACTCATGTAGAAATATGTTCCCCCTCAGTGAATGAGTGCATTTACAAGGAATAGGAAGTCATATTATTCACTGAATAAACAAGTCATATGCAATGCAAAGCACATCATCACAGACATAGTGGCAAGATTCCCAGGTAGTATGCATGATTCCTACATCCTCAGACACAGTGGCATACAACACGTCTCTTTGGGGGTGAATTTAGTGAAGAATACCTGCTTGGTAAACACATGTCACTCCATTATGCTGATTCTCTGGTCACTGTGAGACATAGCAGTGACTAAGCTATTACCTTTTACCCCTTAGGTAACTGTGCAGTTGCTGTGCTCTCATTTATCTTGACACCATACCTGAATACAAGTACACCACGTGAACTGCAATTCAATGCTTTGCACAGGTCAACGTGCAATGTGGTTGAGAGGACCTTTCACCTACTGAAAAGTCGCTTCCGCTGCCTACATAAAACCGATTAAGCATTGCATTACAGGCCAGATACTTGCTGTAAAATTGTTGCCACTTATGCCATGTTGCATAACATAACAACTGCTAGAGGCGTACCCCGACAAAGACGAGGATCCATCACAACCACAACAAGCAGCAAGCGCATCAAGCCCAGCAGAAGGAAAACAGCACTTGCAGAAATAACACAGAATTATTTCTGAGGTGTGTAATGATAAACCAGACACTACATCGTTTCTTTGCCATTTGGATGTATTTAAAAAAGAAAGACTTCCATTTGTGTTAATGCACACATACCAAGAGGAAAAAGTCCAATGTGTAAATTTGAATACAACTGGAAAACGTTGCCATGGCACTTCTACATCAGTCCAGACACATCTAGATAATGGCTACATCACCAAAAGACAATTCGGTGCACATGTCCGTACTATTTTTGGCATCCACGCACACCCATTGCCCATTCTGGGTGCTCTGACACATCCCTGTTTGAGCACTCTGATGCTGGAGTACTCCGTGTGCTGTGCCTCCTGCATTCCAGAACATGTGCTATGCTGCTACTGCGGCTGGAGGCATCCTCACTATCTCCTTCACCCATGACACTACTGGCAGCAACCAAATTAGTTTGCATCAGTCCCCTGGCCACATCACCGCAACAGTGTGTCACTTCCAACTGCATGCCCACAGTACGTCGATAGTTGTGCAGTTGTTGTGCTTAGCTGGTTGATGGTCCTCGTGTACCCATCAAAGCCTCCAAGAAATTGATGGAGTCTTGTGCGATGGGACACCTGGTCTTCTTGCATCACCTTGCATATGTCCTTGAGTGCTAGTGTCATCTCACCAAAGTGTTAATTTGTTTCCCTGTGGCCTCCCTGCACAGCTGTTGTGAGATGTTTGTTGCTGTCACTTATCTCTCCCATGTTGCTTGCAAGAGATGAAAGGTGTGCCTGCATTGAACACATGTGTTTACATTTCAGGCGCTGTACCCTCACATTGCGTTCTCCAGTCCAGCAAAAGATGTTGAGCTGTCACCTTCATCAGCTCTCATCTGTGCAGCTGCCCTGCGTCTACTGATGAGGAGATTCCTACGTTACAGCAGGACTCTTGGTCTTGATGTTGGTGTCTGCACAGGCTGTGCTGTTGGAGGGCCAGATTGGCTCTCATCCTCTGTGTCTAGTGCAGGCAATGGTGGCACTGTGATCCTGCATATTTTGGGTGCAGGTGTTGTGGTTGATGGCAATACTGCACTGTGCTCTCCTGACTGTGACTCACTCTCAAGGGGAGCATGGCCTCCACTGTCATCTGAATCCTGCTCACGTGCATCTGTGACGTCAAACAGTGCATTTTTAGTTTGCATTTTTGGACAAGTTTTCAGTTTTGCACAATGTATTGTTAAATAAAGTTTTTTCAAATCACACTGTGTGTGGAGAATAACTTGCTTGTCTCAATTGATTGTGACTATGCTGGTTTGCTACTCACTTGCCTGGCCATTTGTATTTGCTGACTGCTATTCCCATAATGCATTTGTGTGTTACAAGTAAAACATGGTCTGGAATTCTATTTTCTACACTAAGCCAGATCTGACTTATGGAGTATGTTTATTAATACTAACATTGTATGGTAATGTGCATGCATCTTACCTTGGGAGGTACTGGGCGGTGCTGAGGAATCGATTGACGTCACTCCAACAACAGCCTCCAGCTGAAGGGTGGACTCCACAAGGTCCTCTAAGGCTGTTGGGTCTGTTTGTGTGGATAGTCCTCCTCCATTTTTTTTAGCTTCAGCAAGCCTTGCAGCAACCGTTTCCTTGTCCCGGCTCCGCAGGTCATACCACCGTTTACGAAAATCATGTATGGAGCCCCACAGCTTTGATTTTTGTTTGGATTCCCAGCCATAATTTTCATTTTTATGACTCTGAGGCCTGCAGTGACTTTGCCAAAAGGTTTTTCATGGTTCCTCACAACTGCCTCAATTAGTAATTCCAACTTCTTTTCACTGAATTTTAGCATTCTTTTCCGCTCGTTCTGTCGTCTTTCTGATGCCATGCTGGTAACTGCACCGGTTCAGATGTCCCAAAATGCTTCCTAATGCTGTTCTCCTGCAGCATGCCTCCTCTTCCTCACTCTCAGCACACAGGTAACAGCACGGGATAGTTCACTTCATGATTGTGACATCATCATGCTGCATCGGAATCTCGGAATCACTATTTGCGATTTGCAAATTGCTTATTCGCTATAATTGCGAGTCGATATTTCATGATTGCAAATTGTAATTGTGAATTTTACCAAACCGTTAAAAAATAACGATTTTTTTATGTTTTTCAATGTGCGACCCGCAAATTGCGAGTCGGTATTATTCGCAATTTGGGAATCGCAAATCATTATCTTGATGCATATGCCCTCATATGAGAGGACAGAGATAAAATAACAGAACAATTCTTAATTTTTGACAGATTGATATCCCATCCTAACATAAATAATTTCGATCATGGCGGATCTCAAATGAGTTCCTTAAGTTTCCTAAGTTCATAAAAAATTCCGCACTGGATGGGCAATTCATGAATATAGTCACAGAAAAGGAGAATAGCCTATAGTTATAATTATATACAATATCGCCTCATGCTGAGTAGCCTGTCCATATGAGAAAAACTATTTCAGGCCATCGTAGGTGTTGATGAAATTTGTCACGTGATGCACGTTTTTATTTAAAATGGCTCCTTGCACAAACACATACTGACATCGATAAAGGCGTAGTGCCGAAATGCATCTGTCAGTGCTGGGAGGTTCTCCACATTAAAAGCACTTTGCTACAAACTCTTGTGAGTGCACACTTTTAAGGCTGACATTGCATTGTTTGCCATTGTAGATGCATGTACAGCGGCTGACCACCGCTGGAGATTCGCACCCGGGATGTGAGGTGAGGTGGTGGTGACTCTTTGTCTTGGATGTGCTCTCAGCGTTTAGGAAATGCCGAACCGCCACATGCCACAGCGAGAAGCTATGCCAGTTATCCTCTGGGGTGTGACTACACACAGATGCCAATACTCACTTGCGTTGTTGGTATCCCTGCATGCTGTGGCAAAAAACGGCTGCACGCAGGACCGGAAGTTGTGCCTTTTTTCGATCATTAAGTTCTGGCTGATAAAGTGAAACTGCAGACACCGCCCACTTGGGTATGTACTGACTTGTGTGTGTCTGCAGCGCAAATATATGGGAAACATCCTTTACAACGCAACTTTTACCACGCAGTGCCTTTACGACGCAACTTTTACAACGCAAACCATTACAACGCATTGCGCTGGGGGGCGCTCTAGGATAGGGAATAGATTTAATTAACTATCCAACACCTTCCCTACTATCCACGGGGACTGGAGTTGGAATAGTAAATTAAACTATTCACTTTGTGTGTAATTTTCCAACATTTTGGCCAGCTCCGCTCCGCTCCTTCCCTGAAAGTTTCGGGGGGATTCGTGAAGTGGGGGCTGAGAAAAAAGGGGGGTCCCAAAACGTTTTTTCCCCATGTTAATTTCCATTGGACGGTCTGACAAGTCTCTACAGCCCGAACCGCTGAACGGAATTACGCCAAACTTGGCAAAATTGTAGGGACTGGTACGCAGATGTGCCTTTGCTATATTTGCTGAAAATTGCTCCAGTGGTTTTTTTGAAAATTAACTTCAAAAACACATATATATCTATAAGCGCTCTCCGAGCGCTCACAGGTGCGCGTACCGGGGAGCGCACCGGGGGCGCTACGGGAGTGCGCAAGCGGAAAGCCGATTGGCTGTCGGGTGTCTGTCAACATTCTAAACAGTCCAGAGAGTCCACCATCTTGTGTCTCTGTAGAATCGAGACACAAGAGGTGAAAAAGAAAGGGGGATATAATTAAAAGGGGGCAAAGTAGACACATCCTGAAGCCCCTAGGTTTTCTGAGGGGGGCCTAGAAGGACCCTGTAGGGCAAAAAAACTTTTTTTTTTTTTTAAATTTTCGCGGGGTAAGCGCTGGGAGCGTTCCCAGGTGCGCGCTCCGGTATGCGCACCCTGAGCGTACCACAGGGAAAAACAGTGTAAAAAATTATAGTAAAATTTAGAGTGCTTAGAGGTAGGGTAGCTCTGAAAAGAGCTGTTGTGTTATGTGGGTGTTTTTTGTACCTACAAGTAGGTACCAATGCAGAGTCTTATATTCAAGAGGAAAACTCTATTCCCCTCATCTGTAAAATGCACACCATCTCTCCTATAGATTTCTTGCATGTTGTAACGCAAGTTGTTGTGGTAAATGGAACCCATACCATAGT
Organism: Lissotriton helveticus; assembly: GCF_964261635.1. NCBI lineage: Eukaryota > Metazoa > Chordata > Amphibia > Caudata > Salamandridae > Lissotriton > Lissotriton helveticus. The sequence continues at coordinate 949,457,509 of NC_136068.1, forward strand.
CTCTGAGGAAAGTAGAAACAGATTTATTCACATGTTTCCTTGCTTTTTCAATCTGTGGATAAAATTGGTTGGTCCAGTTCCATTTTTGCCTTTGGCATATATTAGAAAATACCAAGGCAGTTTTTGGAAAAAGTGACATCAATTGCCCAAAGATGTCCTTTAAAAGCATTTCCAGACCTACCCCAGTCAAAGTGCCCAGGTCATTGCCACCACAGTGCACAATTATGAGGTCAGGGTGTGGTAGATGCATAAACGATTTTACCAATGGTATCAATTGGTGACTTCTCAATCCTCTCTGTCCAATCCAAACAATGTCCACATTTGGTAAATCAAGATTGTAAATACCTCTGTTAGCTGCGTATGTTTGACTCCAGTGGACAAAACTATGACCCACAAACCAGACCTTTGGCATCTTGAAGGTAGATGTGCTTGTATTCAGATGAGTTGCGGAAATGAAATAGCAGTTTGAAAGTAGGAGGCATGTAAAAAAGTGGTTGAGATTCAGTGCACTTGAAAAACAAAAAATGATTGGTGCTTTCTTAACATTCTCCGCTGAAAACTAGGGTGCATGCTTTTGTTTTTTGAAAGAAGTCATTTCAATGGTTAATAATAATAATAGTAATAATAATCCACATTTGTAAAGAGCACAATCACCCGTAAGGGTCTCTAGGCGCTGGGGGCCGTCGGGAAGATTAAGCGAGCTATTGCCCAGAGTCACATGGTGCTGGGGTAACCTGCCGCCAGAGCCGGGGATCGAACCGTGGTCCCCAGATTCCAGCGTCAGTCGCCCTGGCCTCGGCGCCACACCTGGTTGAGGAAAAGTCATTTAAAGAAACATTGCACATGATTAGCTGGTACATTGAGTGGTCAAACACCCTTGCTGCTTTTTTTTTGCAACATAGTATGATGAACTTCTGAACTGTGTGCTGGATGAGGAGGGAATTACCATGGTAACAGGGGAATGAGCACCGGGGGGATGGGTGAATGTTATGTGACTTTCAAAGTGTTCAAAAGTACAACCAATTAAAATGTGCAGGTTCTTACTCCACTTCATTAACTCCTTCTCTTACTCCTTCTGTCCTCTTACTTCTACACTCCCCTTCCCTCATTCTCTCTCTGTTAGCCCCATTCTCTCCGTCCCCTTAGTCTCTCACTTCTTTTCTATCACGCTCGCTCTCTATAACTCAGCCATATTCCTACACTCACCTTCTTTTAGACCTTTTCCTTTACTTTCCTTCCTCTGTCTTCCCATCCTTCGCTCCTTCACTCTTTTTCCTTCCCTTACTCCCCTTACTCCATTTCAGTAACTCCTTCTCTCAATCCCTCTGTCCTCTAACTTACTCACTTCCCTTCTCTCACTCTCTCTCTGTTACCCCCATTCTCTCCGTCCTCTTAGTCTCTCACTCCTCTTCTTTCACACTCACTCCCTATAACTGAGCCAATACTCCCACACTCACCTTCTTTCAGACCTTCTGCTTTATTTTATTACCTCTCTCTTCCCTTCCTTCACTCCTTCACTGTTTTCCCTTCCCTTACTCTCCTTACTCCACTTCACTAATTCCTTTTCCTACTCCCTCTTTCCTCTTACTTCTACACTCCCCTTACCTCATTCTCTCTCTGTTAGCCTCATTGTCTCCGTCCCTTTAGTCTCTCACTCCTCTTCTGTCACGCTCACTCCCTATAACTCGGCCATACTCCCACACTCACCTTCTTTGAAACCTTCTCCTTTACTTCCCTTCCTCTCTCTTCCCATCCTTTGCTCCTTCACTCTTTTCCCTTCTCTTACTCCCCTTACTCCACTTCAATAACTCCTTCTCTCAATCCCTCTGTCCTCTAACTTACTCCCTCCCCTTCCCTCTTTCTCTCTCTGTTACCCACATTCTCTCCGTCCTCTTAGTCTCTCAGTCCTTTTTTATCACGCTCACTTCCTATAACTGAGCCATACTCCCACACTCACCTTCTTTCAGACCTTCTCCTTCACTTTCCTTCCTCTCATTTCTCTTTCTTTACACCTTCACTCTTTTCCCTTCCCTTACTCTCCTTACTCCACTTCACTAATTCCTTATCTCACTCCGTCTGTCCTCTTACTTCTTCACTCCCCTTCCCTCATTCTCTCTCTGTTAGCCTCATTGTCTCCGTCCCTTTAGTCTCTCACTCCTCTTCTGTCACGCTCACTCCCTATAACTGAGCCATACTCCCACACTCACCTTCTTTCAGATCTTAACCTTTACTTTCCTTCCTGTCTCTTTCCATCTTTTGCTCCTTCACTCTTTTCTCTTCCCTTACTCTCCTTACTCCACTTCACTAACTCCTTCTCTTACTCCCTCTGTCCTCTTAGTTCTACACTCCCCTTCCCTTTTTCTCTCTCTGTTAGCCTCATTCTCTCTGACCCCTTAGTCTGTCACTCCTCTTCTATCACGCTCACTCCCTATAACACAGCCACACTCCCTCACTTATGTTTCTTTCCTCCCTCACTCAGGGCCTCATTTATGAGAAGTGACGCATCGCTGCGTGAAAGCAGCGATGCGTCACTTCTCAGTGCGCTCTCCTTGCGACATTCCTGATGCGTCATATTTAATGTATGACGCATCATGTCGCAAGGAGTTACAGATACGTCAGTATTTCTGACATATCTGTAAGCGCAAAAGTGACGCATTGCTGGAGTGTGTCACATAAGTGACGCAACTCCAGCAATGCATCCTTTCAAATGGGGCAAGCCCCATGTGAAAGGGCCTGCGTCAGTCTTACGCCTGCTGTGAGGCAGGCGCAAGATTTTGACGCAACGGCGTCCTAAAAGTGACGCAGTGAAATCTCAGAGATTTCACTGCGTCACTTCTACGACCCCTCCTTGCGTCAATACGCCCCCTTTGCATACATTATACCTGGTGCAGGTATAATGTGGCGCAGGGGTTTACAAAGTGACGCATCTACCTAGATGCGTCACTTTGTAAATAAGATTCAACAAGGCGCATTTTTTACACCACTGGTGCGTCACAAAAAGTGACGCACGGCGGCGTAAAAGTGACGCATGGCCTCATAAATGAGGCCCTCAGTCTTCTACTCTCAATTTTTCTTTCACTTTCTCTGTCTCTTCAGTCCCTTACCTTGTCTCACACTCACTTGCCTTTATCCAGTATGTATGTCCACTCTTTCTTAAACATCACTGCTCTTTTCTTACCCTTCCACCCCACGTTCCTTTACTACATTTTCTTCACTTATCCTCATTCCCCATGTTCACTCTCCTTCTCCTCACTCTCTGTCCCCACACTCACCTTCTTTCAGTCCCCCTACTTCAGTTCCCTTCCCCTCTCGTCCCTTTCTTTGCTTTCTCACTCATTTTTATCTCCTCTCTCACTGCACTCTACTTCAGTTACTCTTTTTCATTTTTTTAAGAATACAGCTCTTTTTTGAGAATTGGAGGTAGTTCTTAAAAGAACTTTTTTTTTCTTCTTTTTTCGTTTTTTTCTCAACAAAAATAAAAACAGGGAATGGCAAACTGCTCAACAGGAGCAAAAAAAAAATCAAAATTAGGGCTGGGGACGGCTGCGAAGGTTCTCTATTGCTCGATAAATGTTCATAATACTTCGTTCCCCGTAACAAAGTAGTGCATCACAATGTTTGCATTTGATTGTGGCCTCATTAAAAACAGGCTGAATATTTGGGATCAGCTGTTCTGGTCGCCCCCTCGCCGATACAGTTGCTCCTCCTGTTGAAGTAGAAGCACCATCCCTTGGAGCCTCTCGTGCCAGAGCCCTGACACTCTCCCGGGCATAGTTCTGGGGGTGCCTCCTCTGGACGTGCCGAATCATAGTGGAATTACCAAAACTGTACTTCCTCCTGGGGTCTCCTCGGGAAAGTACAGTATGGCAGATCTTACACTCCACCTTTGGAGCATTTACTTTTTTAAGTCCCTCGGGTATAGAATTTATTTTCCAAATAAAATGTTCTTTCACCTTCGGCTGAGGAGGCTATTCATCAATGAAACCATCTGACTCCTCACTGCTGCTGGATGCTCTGGCAGCCATTCTATCCACAAATTGTTAGCACAGAAAAAAAGAGGTCTTGCTCTCACCAAAGTGAAAGAAGAAGTGAAGGTAAAGGGTGGGGTTTTCATTAGTTGTAAAAAAAAAAACTGTTAACAACCAATGAAAAGAGTTATTTTTAGGTCACATGACTTGACACGCTTACGCTACGCGCACCGGAGTGCTTCCGGGGGCGCTTACGCGGCGCAAACGTAGGCGCTTCCTGGGGCGCTTACGCGGCGCGTCTTAGTGACGTTTTGGTAGCTTTACGGAACTGCAAAATCATTTTCATTCAGAAAATCAAAAATACTACTTTTATAAGTATGGTACTGAATGTCTTGCATTATTATTTAGTTTTCATACCTATTTTTTTTTTGCGAACGCAGAAATAGTGCTCTCGCTGCGCTCTCGGGAGAGCTTACCGGTGCACGCACCCTGACCGCTCCAAGACAAAATGCTACGGGTAAGCTTACCGGTGCGCGCACCCTGAGCTCACCAGGAAAAAATGATTAAAAAAAAGAAAAATACAGTGAACAAATAATTAAAAAAATAATAATAATTATAATTAATAGTTATAAAAAACAGCTAATAAAAAAAAAATCGTAGGTTACAAAGTCGATATACAAAGGAATTAAGTTTTTTAAAAAACTACGAAATTCACTGAAAAAACCATAGGTTTCACAAACGTTATAGTTAGAAATTAGCATTTAAAAAACCTTTGAAATTCACTGAAAAAAACATAGGTTTCACAAACGTTATAGTTAGAAATTAGCATTTAAAAAACCTTTCAAATTCACTGAAAAAAACATAGGTTTCACAATCGTTATAGTTAAGAATTAGCATTTAAAAAACCTTTGAAATTCACTAAAAAAACTATAGGTTTCACAATCGTTATAGTTAGGAATTAGCATTTAAAAAACCTTTGAAATTCACTGAAAAACCCATAGGTTTCATACCAGTTATAGTTAGCTGAACATTTTACTCATACAAAACCATTGAAATTCCCACGTTATAGTTAGTTGGACTCACTATAACTCGCGCGCCCGCAATCCACTGCTGATGATGTCACATATTACATCATTCATGACATGGTCAGTGACATCACTGATGACATCTCAAATGACATCACTGATGACATCATCCATGTGATAATATAATGCACCTCCTCACACTCTAATCTAACCTTTTATACATCCAGTGTTGAATACAGACTACCATTCCTGAAACCATTGACACAGCAATACCACTTACTACATACACACTCACTGATTCATAAGTCTACACACACATCCCCTCATTCACCCATACAATCACTCACACATACAGTCACTCATCAATAGAACGCTATCATATGCACTCATACACCTATACAGACATTCACACAGTGCCAGTCATCCATGGAGTTACTCTCTAATCTACTCAGTAATGAAAAGAATCAATCACACTCCCATTTCCTCATCTATACAGTTATACACACATAACCTTACTTATTCAAACATATACTAACACATACTTACTCTCTTTTACAATCACTGATACAAGTACACATTGATCCATACAGTCACTTACGCAATCACAGGCTCTCATGTATAGTCATTGATATATGCCAACTGTCACATGCACTGTTTTTTACATATGTAGTTACTTGGACATATAGCACTGAGACATCCATTCACTCACCAACACACCCATGCACACAGTCAACCGCACATACAGCTGTTTCCACATGTACTCTTGAACCCATACACCAAGTGAATCAACTGCTCACACATCTATGCACAGAGTCACACACCTCCCAGGCACTCCCACACACACTCAGCCTCACATACAAATACTTGGGCAACCAATCAATAACCTATATAGTCAGTCATATAGCTACTAATCAACACATGCAGCAGCTTACACAACAACAGACATAATGATGCACACATTCAGACAGTTCAGTCACTAACCTATGCATTCAGTAAGACACATTTAATCATTCACTCATACAGTCAGTTACACACCTACTAAATCCTTCATGCAGACACTCATGCATACACTCATTCTTCAATATGTAAAACATATTTTAACTTTACAGGAACACACATTCACTGGATGATGTCATCAGTGATGTCATTTGAGATGTCATCAGTGATGTCATCAGTGATGCCACTGACCATGTCATGAATGATGTAATATGTGACATCATCAGCAGTGGATTGCGGGCGCGCAAGTTATAGTGAGTCCAACTAACTATAACGTGGGAATTTCAATGGTTTTGTATGAGTAAAATGTTCAGCTAACTATAACTGGTGTGAAACCTATGCTTTTTTCAGTGAATTTCAAAGGTTTTTTAAATGCTAATTCCTAACTATAACGATTGTGAAACCTATGTTTTTTTTAGTGAATATATATATATATAAATATATATATATATATATATATATATATATATATATATATATATATATATATATATATATATATATTCACTGAAAAAACCATAGGTTATAGACCATATATAGTTAGGAATTAGCATTTAAAAAACCTTATTTTATTCACACAAAACCATTGAAATTCCATATATAGTTAGTTGCACTAACTATATATCGCGCACCCGCAATCCACTGCTGATCATGTCACATATTACATCATTCATGACATGGTCAGTGACATCACTGATGACATCACTGATGACATCTCAAATGACATCACTGATGAGATCACTGATGACATCTCATTTGACATCAATGACCACATCACTGATGATATCATTCATGTGACAATACAATGCATCTCCTCACATTTTAATATAACCTCTGTTTCACCCAGTGTTAAATACAGAGTATAATTTTTGAAACCATTGACACACCAATACTAGTTACTACATACGTACTCACTGATTCCTACGTCTACACACACATTCACTCATTCACCCATACAATCATTCATACATACAATCACTCATCTTTACAACACTATCATATGCACTCATACACCTATACAGACACTCACACTCTGCCACTCATCCATGGAGTTACTCACACACCTAGTCAGTCCTGTAAAGAATCAATCACACTTCCATTTTCTTGTCTATACAGTTAAACATAGAGCACCTTACATTTTCAAACATATACTAACACATACTTACTTTCTTATACAATCATTGATACAAGTACACATTGATCTGCACAGAGTCACACACCTCCCAGCCAGCCACACACACACTCAGTCTCCCATACAAATACTTAGACAATCAATCAATAACCCATATAGTTAATCATATAGCTACTGATCAACACATGCAGCAGTTTACAGAACAACAGACATAATGATGCACAAATTAAGACAGTTTAGTCACTAACCCATGCACTCAGTGAGACACATTTAATCACTCACTCATACATTCAGTCATGCACCTACTAAATCCTTCGTCCAGACACTTATACATCTACTCATTCTTCAATATGTAAAACATATTTAAACTTTACAGAAACACACAGTCACTGGATGATGTCATCAGTGATCTCATCAGTGATGTCATTTGAGATGTCATCAGTGATGTCACTGACCATGTCATGAATGATGTAATATGTGACATGATCAGCAGTGGATTGCGGGTGCGCGATATATAGTTAGTGCAACTAACTATATATGGAATTTCAATGGTTTTGTGTGAATAAAATAAGGTTTTTTAAATGCTAATTCCTAACTATATATGGTCTATAACCTATGGTTTTTTCAGTGAATTTTCAAGGTTTTGTAAATGCTAATTCCTAACTATATATGGTCTATAACCTATGGTTTTTTCAGTGAATTTCAATGGTTTTTTAATAGCAAATATCAAAACCTTTACAATGTATTCTTCTTTAAATCGAAAAATATTTTTTACATGTTTTTAATACAATTTTTTTTTAATTATTTTTATTGTTTCGCTCCCGGTACGCGAACCGGTTAGCTTCCCGTTAGCTCAATTCGGAGCCGCGAACCGGTCCGCGAACCGGTAAACGTTCCGTTTGCGCAACTGTTGCGTTAGAAAACAACATCGTGACGCGTCGCGTCAGCATGACGTTTCGCGTTGTCGCGTGATACGTCATATGACGTGCTACGTTACGCTGCCCAGAACGCTTCCCGGTTCGCGGACCGGGCGCTACCCACGCAAAAAAACCAAAAAAAAAATTTTGTTTTTTTTCCCCGCGGGGCCCTTTTAAAACCTCCACATTAAACCTAGGGGGTCAGGGAGGATCTAGTATGCCCCCTTATGGTTATTTCCCCCTTTGTTTTGGCCTCCTCTTGTCTCTCAATCCTACCGAGAGACAAGATGGCGGCCGCTCCGGACTGTTTAGAATGTTGACAGACACCGGAGAACCAATCAGCTTCGCTACGCGAAGTTCCGGTACGCGTAAGGTCCGCGAACCGGGGCGCTGCCTGGTCCGCGCTTACAGATATATATCTTTTTTTAAACGTTAATTTCTCAAAATCCACTGGAGCACATATATTGAGACCTACAAAAGGCACATCGGGCTACCAGTCCCTACAATTTTGCCAAGTTTCGTGCAAATCCATTCAGCCGTTCGGGCTAAAAGTGAGGCCAACCGCCCTATGGAAAACTCAATGTTAAAAACACGTTTTGGGACCCCCCTTTTTTCTCGACCCCCCCTGGACGAACCCCCCCCAAATTTCCAGGGGCTGCTCAGAAACAAAATGTTCCATTTTCCTGAAAATTTCAGCCAATTCCGTCCACAAACGCCAAAGTTATTAGACATAGAATTTTCAAAAATCCCATAGAGAAAAAATCCTAACTATATATACCTACTGGCGACCGCCAGTAGGTAATATATATATATATATATATATATATATATATATATCACTTCTGATTGCATCAGAAGACGGGGCACTTAAAAATACGGGTGGCGATGACGGTGATGCTCCGCATAAATATTGTTGCTCTATTTCTTTCAATCCAGGAAAGAAGTACACAGCACTCACGGGGTCGGTTGCGGTAGCAGCGGTTTATTTACACAGACGCGTTTCGGTGATTTACCTTCGTCAGTGTGTATTTACAAAATGCGCGCTAACGGGCGCCATTCAGTTGTCAATGAAATGAAGAGAGGACTAGCGCCACTGTGCAAATCAAAACACGCGCCATCTTTAAATGATCAAAATTCAAATAAACAAAACATGCCCGCATTTGTTAACCTTATGTACAAACAAAGCATCATACATATCAAAACCTTAGAGAATATGTTTTCAATGGCGATATGAATGTCATGTGCCAGATGTTAAATAATCTCGCCGTGGATGGGCTTAGGCAACCTACAACGCTGGTTGCAGGCGAGATCCCCTCATGTCATGAATTGCGCTGTGTATCGGCTGTAATTGGACGTTCTTCCAAAACAAAGACAACAAAAAAGAAAATGCAAGATACAAAAATACTTTCAGAAACCATTCACAATGGTATTATTGCTGTTACAGTTTTCCATTAATATCATCGGATCATTAACCTAAATGGACAGTTAATTCTTCTCCTGAATTTAATCCATTGGGTCATTTGGTTTGTAAGTCTATAATGTAACGAGACTCTAGTCTTCTCAGTCTCAAGACTCTATTTCCCCCTCTGACACTGGACGGTATACAATCAATGATGAAGTATTGTAACAGATCCCTGTTACTACCGTGGTTGATGGCAAAGTGACGTGCTACTGGATAATTTAGATCTTTCTTAGCAATGGCACGCATTTGTTCTAACACTCTTATTTTTACACTGTGGATCGTGCTCCCTGTGTAATGAAGACCACAGGGGCATGTCAAACAATAAACAGCGTGAGTGGTGAGGCAGGTCATGAACTTAGTGATCCTTTTATCAGATGGTAACCCCTTGATCCGATATGAGAGAACCCTTCTGCTGAACGCACAAGCCTTGCATCTACCACAAGGGTAGAATCCTCTCATATCGCTCAAAGTCCCTTGTCTGGGAGATGGATTGTCTATATGACTATAAACAAAAAGTTATTAAAGGACCCGCAGAAATGTCTGATCCAATGATATTATCTGTCCTTAGAATGTGCCAGTTTTTCTTCATTATAGATCTTAATACATTAGCATCTTCAGAATAAGTGGTGATCATTCTGAATTGATTAGTCTCTTTGCTAGTTTTAACGGATTTCAGCAATTCTTCTCTCGATCTAGTTTTGACCCTTGCCAATGCACTTTGCAGCAACTCAGCATCATAACCCCTGGCCAGGAATCGGTTAGTGCTATCCTTAACTGCCAAGTCAAAATCACTTTCTCAGGAGCTATTACGTTTAAGCCTGAGAAACTCCCCATAGGGGATGCTGTTCACTAGTTTCTTAGGATGACCGCTTAACGCATGGAGCGTACTATTACCCGCGGTCGGCTTCCTGAAAAGTGCTGTGTTTATTTTGCCATTAATTATCTCCACTTTGAGGTCTAGATAGTTTGCTGCCACCAAACTAACCTCCCCAGTGAAGTGCAAATTAAAGTCATTGTATTAAGATGTTGCATATAATCTGCTGCCTCGCTCTCACTGCCATCCCATACTAGGAACAGGTCATCAATATATCTGTTCCATGACACAATCTTTTCCGTCCAGCCTTCATTAACAGGAGACCAGGCCACCTGCTCCTCCCACCAGCCAACAAACAAGTTCGCGTAGCTGGGGGCGAAGCAGGTGCCCATCGCGGTCCCCGAGACCTGCCTAAACAGTTCTTCCTGGAAAATGAAAATATTGTTAAAGAAGCAGAACTCGATGAATTCCAAAAGCATTGTATTGTGGATGGCAAATTTCAATGGTCTTTTTTTCAGAAAGTAGTTAATAGCATGAAGACCCTGTTGGTGATCAATACTTGTGTATAGGCTCGTGATATCTAATGCTATCAAACAGTATGATGGTTGCCATTCTATAGATCCTATATGATTTATAAAATCTGTAGTATCCTTGATGTAAGATTTAAGTTCCAACACAGCTTCGAATAGATAATGATCTAAGAACTTTGACAGATTTTCGGTTAGACTTCCCATCGAGGAGGCAATTGGCCTCCCTGGTGGCCTCACACAGTCCTTATGCACCTTTGGCAGGTGATAGAAGGTTGGTAAGATGGGATTGATAGTTCAAGGAAACAAATGTTCATCACTGTCCAGCATCCGTTTTTCAAACCACTTATTGATGAGCATGTGAAATTGTCGAATGCTCTCCTGAAAAGTGGTCATGTTAGTTGTCTTATAGCATTCATAATTTCTCAGCTGTCGATATGCTTCACTCGTATATTGTACCCGGGACATGATCACTATATTACCTCCTTTGTCGGACGGTTTATAGATCACAGATTTGTCTTCCTCCAGGCTTTCAATAGCAGTCTTCTGTGACTTCGTCAGGTTGTTGAGTTTATTGGGACGAGGTGGATTCTCCCTAAACTTTAACAGTTCCTTTATTACTGCCTCGCTAAAGATTTCAATAGCATCTAATGGCATTTGAGGAAGAAACTGAGAAGCTGGTTTAAGACCACTGATGGGTGCTTGTTGTTCCACATCTACTTGTCTGACATGCTGAATAAGACTTATTGTGGATTACAGATCTTTCTCTTGACATAAGCCCTCTAGAACTTCCAAAGTTGTCAATTCATTCACTGATAAAAGATCGGTATCGCTACCCTGCATCTTCATCAGTCTAGCTTCTTTGACAGTTGGTTTCTGTTTGAAAAACTGTATGAAGCTTGAGTTTTCGTGTGAACTTGAATAAGTCTATTCTTGTATGTGTATATTCCATCCTGTTGAGAGGACAAAAGCTCAATCCGAGTTTTAGCACAGATTCTTCGGTGCTTGTCAAAATCTTGGCGAAAAGTTGATAATGGTTAGTTGTTCACCACTATCTACAACAGACCTCCCCTCTTGCTCCGAGTGACCCTGCTGGACAGGTTGGTTTTTACTTTTCCTCTTCCTGCCGCCCCTTCTGGTTTTCCTTCGGCCTCCGGGAGTTGGATCTTTCATAAGGTGAACAAATGCGGGCATGTTTTGTTTATTTGAATTTTGATCATTTAAAGATGGCACGTGTTTAGATTTGCACAGTGGCGCCAGTCCTCTCTTCATTTCATTGAATGTTACTCTAAAAATGGCGTCCGTCAGCGCGCATTTTGTAAATACACACTGACGAAGGTAATTCATCGAAACGCGTCTGTGTAAATAAACCGCTGCTACCGCAACCGACCCCGTGAGTGGTGTGTACTTCTTTCCTGGATTGAAAGAAATTGAGGGACAATATATATATGTATATATACACATATATTCACAAAACAAAGGTTACAACCTAGGTATAGTTAGGGGTAATTTCATTACAACAACAACACATGTAAACTACAAAAACATTACAAATAGCATAGCTATAGTGTTTGTTTACAAATTTCATTTAAATATTATTTACACAACTTATAGTACGGATCCCAATCTAGCATGAAATATCTGCATAAATGCTATAGCCGAACAACAGCAAATGTAAAAGAAAAATTTGCATCTGCATATCACAATGTATATATCATTTTTAATGAATATGTGTATTAAGAAGCTGTTTAATGTTGCAAACAACACATACGTAATTAACTAGATCATTGATGTACTGGAAGAAATCTCTCTGGGGGCTGTTCTAGCACCCACAAATTGTGCTAGAGGACGTCAATTCTTACTCATGCTCACCAACTTAACATTTGCGAGCTGTGCATTAGGAAAACTTGAAAAGAGAGGTCAGATCAAACACTTGATCAATCTAAGCGTAATCTCTACAGACCACAATTCAAGGAGTCAACACAAGATTATCACATCCGATTTGGGTGATAAAGAAAGCCCTCACACACTGACCTAGTCAGTGTCATGCTTCATCATCGGGCCCCACCGAAAGAGGCCGAATGCCTCTTCGGTGTGCTACGACGCCAGAAAGACTGCGGAGCTGGTTTTGTGTGTGGAGGGCGTGCTCTTGTTTACAGTGAAATATTAAAAGTGCCTAAAAAAAAAGGGTATCAAAACCAAATTTTAATAAATGATCCCTGAGGCACAAAGTAAAGAGTATTACGTGTCTGTATTTACATGCCAAGGTTCAAGATTGGTAAAATACAGAATATACTCAGTTTCTTTTAGTCAACATGTTTCAGCCATAAGGGTGGTATATTACCGTGGCATTCTTCAGGACTATACCCCGGCGGTATGGGCTCTCTAATCACCCACCCTAACCTGGGGACGTGAAAGTGAAAAAAATAAAAAGTGAAAAAAGTGCATAAAAATGTTGGAAGAGTAAAATACTCGATTCCAAAAAAATACTCCGTAAATTTGGAGTGTCACTGCACCTGAAAAGTGAAAAACAAAGACAAACAGAAGACAAACATGAACATTGTTAATATGAGCCTTCCTGAGTAGTCATAGTGCTCCATGATGTGTGGCTCAAGTGGTGTTCCCAAAGTAAACATAGATTTTATGCACCATCCAAATAGCCCCTAGAGGATGATAGCAAATAGCTCTGGGAAGTGATGTGCTAGAGGTGTACTATTTACAAGACTAACGATTAAGAATGGGGGATTAAAAACGCGAATGCGTGTACTCCTTATGAAGGGATCAATGGACCTAAAGGTCTGTGCCCCTCAAGTTGGTAATAGAAGGTATAACTCTCACTTTCAAAAGGGGCGCTACTAGCACCATGGGTCTCGGGAGGGGGTCGGAGCGACCTGGCACATCCTAAAAATAGAGAAATGGTACAATTGCAAAAGCCTGTACACGAGCAGATACTTAGCTCTATTGGCAGAAGGAGCAGCGATCTTGGTTTCGTGGTTACTCACGCCCTCAGCGCTCTCGACCCGCTGAAAAACCTGGTTGTGGCCTCAAATCCGGACCCCGAGGATAGAAAGACGGGGCCGGTAAACCTGTTTTTAAACAGAACGGTCGCGTGTGCGACCTGTTTCCGGGTGGGCGTGTCTAGCCGAAAAAGAGGCTTGGGACGCACACGTCCACCTCGGAGGACCCAGTCTTGTTCAGAACGAGGCTTGAATGTCGGCTGGGGACGTACACGCCCACCTAGGAGCGCCCAGTCTAGTTCAGAACGAGGCTTGGAAGTCGGCTGGGGTATTGGGGACGAGTGGCGCAGTAGCGCTAGTGCTAATGCCATAAATATTAGTAGACACAGAGTTAAAAAACTGTTTGTCATTATTTCAGTATTAATAAAAATTAATAAAAATTAATCTATATTTTAGGCAATAGGCTGTACCTTAGAGCAAAAACCAATGGTAATAGAGAGGCCTAGGCTCCGTGTCAGGACTGATCTGTGTGAGCATGGCTCGTCATTAATGTGAATCACAGGAAAACGGAATGACTGTTTAAAGGCAGGCAGAAAAATACCCAGTAATGGTTGGAATGGTATTTCAGAGATAGTGATACTTCTCTCAAGATAATACAGAGCTCCACGGAATATCACGGAATATCATCGTTAAGCCCATTAACGTTGGTGCCCAAACGATACACCCAACGTTGCTCCTTTTCAAAAAGTCTACTGGTAATGTTGGCTGAACCCTTCACTTCTTCGATTACCGTCCACCTCATGTCATTCGGAGTGTGGTTTCTGTCCAAAAAGTGACGGCTCAATTTAGTGGTTAGTTTTTTGCATCGGACATTGCTCCGATGCTCGCAGATACGTTGTTTTATTATGTCATGCCAACATACCGTAGCTGGCATGGACACGTGATCAAATACACCACATTCATGGTGTTACAGTTAGTATGTTCTCTTTGGGTCCATACTTTGCCCGCTTCTGTCTTTCAATTTCCCAGTGAGGTTTAGGGACTGTTCTTTGAAGTCCGAAAGGGAGGTGCAGTTGCGCCTAAGTCTCAAAAATTGCCCATAGGGGAGGTTTTCCTTCAAAGGGCGCGGATGAAAACTACTGAACTCTAGGAGGTTGTTTTTTGCCGTGGGCTTATGATGTGTCTTGGATAACAATCTTTTTCATCTTCAATGCTCCTGTGGAAGCGCTACATAGATGACATCTTGCTACTATGGACTGGAAATGACACCGATCTCGATCTATTCCTCAACTGGATTAACACTCTAGACCGGAACTTGCGGTTTACAAACACCAAGAGTAGATCTGAGATTGTCTTCCTTGATGTTGAGATCTCGGTGCAAGGAGCTGGCCTCAGGACTAAGACAGAGGATAGCCGGCACCTATCCTGAGCAAAGGTTTCAAGAGAGCGAGGAACCAACCAAGAGAGGCCCTATTAGAGGAGAAAGTCACCGACCAGAAAACAATACCCCTCACGTGTGTGACAACATACAGCAGCCTGTCTAACATGATGAAAAAATCCATCAACAAACATTGGAACATTCTGACCTCTTACAGGGAGAATTGGGAGAAACCTCTTTTCTCTTTTAAAAAAGGTCGTAGTCTAAAAGACGCTCTGGTACACACCCGTCCTAAAGAAAAAGTCCCCAAACCCACACCGACAGTCACCAGCGCTTGGGGTATGCCCAAAGTTGTGGGGCATTTCCCGTGCTCCAATTGTAGTGTCTGCCACCTGACAGAGGCGACTAAAACTCTTTCACTTGAAGCGGGCAAAGTATGGACCCAAAGAGAACATACTAACTGTAACACCATGAATGTGGTGTATTTGATCACGTGTCCATGCCAGCTACGGTATGTTGGCATGACAACGCGCAGAATAAAACAACGTATCTGCGAGCATCGGAGCAATGTCCGATGCAAAAAACTAACCACTAAATTGAGCCGTCACTTTTTGGACAGAAACCACACTCCGAATGACATGAGGTGGACGGTAATCGAAGAAGTGAAGGGTTCAGCCAACATTACCAGTAGACTTTTTGAAAAGGAGCAACGTTGGGTGTATCGTTTGGGCACCAACGTTAATGGGCTTAACGATGATATTCCGTGGAGCTCTGTATTATCTTGAGAGAAGTATCACTATCTCTGAAATACCATTCCAACCATTACTGGGTATTTTTCTGCCTGCCTTTAAACAGTCATTCCGTTTTCCTGTGATTCACATTAATGACGAGCCATGCTCACACAGATCAGTCCTGACACAGAGCCTAGGCCTCTCTATTACCATTGGTTTTTGCTCTAAGGTACAGCCTATTGCCTAAAATATAGATTAATTTTTATTAATTTTTATTAATACTGAAATAATGACAAACAGTTTTTTAACTCTGTGTCTACTAATATTTATGGCATTAGCACTAGCGCTACTGCGCCACTCGTCCCCAATACCCCAGCCGACTTCCAAGCCTCGTTCTGAACTAGACTGGGCGCTCCTAGGTGGGCGTGTACGTCCCCAGCCGACATTCAAGCCTCGTTCTGAACAAGACTGGGTCCTCCGAGGTGGGCGTGTGCGTCCCAAGCCTCTTTTTCGGCTAGACACGCCCACCCGGAAACAGGTCGCACACGCGACCGTTCTGTTTAAAAACAGGTTTACCGGCCCCGTCTTTCTATCCTCGGGGTCCGGATTTGAGGCCACAACCAGGTTTTTCAGCGGGTCGAGAGCGCTGAGGGCGTGAGTAACCACGAAACCAAGATCGCTGCTCCTTCTGCCAATAGAGCTAAGTATCTGCTCGTGTACAGGCTTTTGCAATTGTACCATTTCTCTATTTTTAGGATGTGCCAGGTCGCTCCGACCCCCTCCCGAGACCCATGGTGCTAGTAGCGCCCCTTTTGAAAGTGAGAGTTATACCTTCTATTACCAACTTGAGGGGCACAGACCTTTAGGTCCATTGATCCCTTCATAAGGAGTACACGCATTCGCGTTTTTAAGCCCCCATTCTTAATCGTTTGTCTTGTAAATAGTACACCTCTAGCACATCACTTCCCAGAGCTATTTGCTATCATCCTCTAGGGGCTATTTGGATGGTGCATAAAATCTATGTTTACTTTGGGAACACCACTTGAGCCACACATCATGGAGCACTATGACTACTCAGGAAGGCTCATATTAACAATGTTCATGTTTGTCTTCTGTTTGTCTTTGTTTTTCACTTTTCAGGTGCAGTGACACTCCAAATTTACGGAGTATTTTTTTTGGAATCGAGTATTTTACTCTTCCAACATTTTTATGCACTTTTTTCACTTTTTATTTTTTTCACTTTCACGTCCCCAGGTTAGGGTGGGTGATTAGAGAGCCCATACCGCCGGGGTATAGTCCTGAAGAATGCCACGGTAATATACCACCCTTATGGCTGAAACATGTTGACTAAAAGAAACTGAGTATATTCTGTATTTTACCAATCTTGAACCTTGGCATGTAAATACAGACACGTAATACTCTTTACTTTGTGCCTCAGGGATCATTTATTAAAATTTGGTTTTGATACCCTTTTTTTTTAGGCACTTTTAATATTTCACTGTAAACAAGAGCACGCCCTCAACACACAAAACCAGCTCCGCAGTCTTTCTGGCGTCGTAGCACACCGAAGAGGCATTCGGCCTCTTTCGGTGGGGCCCGATGATGAAGCATGACACTGACTAGGTCAGTGTGTGAGGGCTTTCTTTATCACCCAAATCGGATGTGATAATCTTGTGTTGACTCCTTGAATTGTGGTCTGTAGAGATTACGCTTAGATTGATCAAGTGTTTGATCTGACCTCTCTTTTCTTGTTTTTGCATAACTAACCGGGGACTAAGAGAGTGCCTCATTCTCCCTACCTCTCCCTTTGTTGTTAAACATTAGGAAAACTTGGCACAGGGTGGTTGGTGTACTTTTGCTAGAACCCTGTGTAATGCAGAGTAGGCAAAACTGTATGAGTTCCACCTGCGGAACAGAATTTATTGATCTGCCCTAGTAGAAATATATAAAATCGAAGAGTAAAGGAGAAGGTAAGTCAATGGTAAGTCTCAACAAGTAGCTATGTATATTATACAAATATTATTGTTCCTTTCTAAATTTTAAATGTTATTTATTTTTTTACCATTAAACACTCAGTTACAACACATATATTATATAAATTAATTAACAAACACAGGTATTGTTTTCATGTAGTGCTGTTCAGATGGTAGTAACAGAAAGCTTACTAATGTAGGCTATCATTTATTATCCCACCCAGTGTAGATTAGTATTATATTTTGTTTATCATCAAACACTGGAGAAAAACACAAATCAAATGGAGTCTGAAAAAGGCACTCTAATACTGTGCTTGTTAACCTGTAAGTTGCACTTTAATTTGTAAAGCTCTTCCTAATAATTAATTACATATATGACCTAGAGCAATAGATTTGTTCACAAGTCACCAACCCTGCTAAGCCACATATTGATGTATCTACTGCAGGTGCTATGTAGTATATGTAATCCATATTTGACAAATGTTGAGTTTCTGACATAGAATTAAAATTAAGGAGTTAGTATCAGAAGGTAACGGCTCATTATTTTTTGGGGTAATGTGTGTTTAAAGATTAACTTAGTGTCATCACATTCATTTCACCCTGTATTGTGTCTACAATATATGGTGTAATGACCACAAATAGTAATTGCATGATAAGGGAAAGTGTGTACAGATACGGGCATTTGAGTAGCAGTGAAAATAGATCACCAAAAACAATGACATGTTTACCACTGAATAGATTATCATGTGCTGTCACTAGTGTTCCCGTTATATGTAAGTGAACAACAGCTATCACCAAGTTTGAAACCATACTAACCTGGTCTGAGAAATCTACGAAGTTCTTACGAGGTATCACTATTTAACTATAGGTATTCCAACTTATTATTATGTTCCTTTGCTAGTAATAGTAGTCAGTGTAATTGTATTCCTTTAATACTATGGGCCCCATTAGGATGACGGGCAGACTTTGTCTGCCCGCCATCCCATCGTGAAAATGGACCGCCCATCATAAGGGCCGGGATCCCGTGGGTGCTATTAGGATGCGCCCGCCACAGTGGCTGGCGCATCCTGCATCCCGAACATTGTGGCGGGCGGTGCACTCAGCACCGCCCGCCACAATGGTAGGGAGGCATGTTGTGCACTTCCATGAACACCATGGCAGGCACCGCGCGGTGCCTGCCATAGCGGTGCCTGCCATGTTGTGCATGGAACTGCAGGGGGTACCATAGGTACCATCATGTGCACCCCCACCCCCTGGAGTCTTTTGGGGCCCGCGTGCGGCCCCCCTAGCAGACTCTGCATGCCTTTCCGTGGCAGCACTGCCGCCATGGAAAGGCATTCCTAATGCACATTGTAATATGGCTGGTGGTGTCAAACATGACACCGCCACCATATTGGAGCCTTTTCCGCCCGGTCGCAAGTCGACCGGGGCGGAAATGCGGCGGACGGTCTTTCCGTCTGCTGCGGACCACCCAACTTGAAAAATATGGTGGGGTCTTTTCAACAGGGATGGCGGGTGGATTGCCCCCGCCAGGCCGGCGGTGACCACCGCCCGCCCGGTGGGGGAAATCTGCCCCCCATCCTCATAGGGCCCTATGTGTGGCTTATCCATTTGGAGCAGTAACAACACAAGATAGGTTTGAAATGGTACATTTTCAAGGTAATAGGTTGTAACTTTTATAAGGAATCATGTCCCTGTACTAGCTTGACCTGCTATATATTTTAAGGCTCACTGACAGAATATCGACGGACAAAATATCGACCTACAGCTAAATCGACGCTGGAATATCGAAGGCAAGCATATCGTCATCCTATCTACAACATGGTAAGTACAAAAATATTGAAACCAAAATATTGATGTTAAAAATATCGTAATTAAAAATATCGGGGGGTTTTGTAATTTAAAAAAGTGTAAAATAAAGAAAATAATACTTATAAACAAAATAAACATAGTTAAAAATATTAAATAATGTTTAAAATTATTAAATAATATATATACAATCATATAACATTAATTAAACATATACATAAAATGTATAATATATCCTTACTTAATAATATGTTTTAATAATTATTTTTATAACTTATAAATTATTTAAAAAACTAATATAAATTACAAATACTTCTACACACAAAACAATAACATAAATAAAAAGTAAATAATTATATTTAATAAATTAAAAAATAAATATACTTTCAATTTTTTTTAAATTAATAATATACTACATTATCAAAAATAATAATAAAAAAATCAAATAGCTAAATAAATAAAACTACTATTCAAAGTCCCCAAAAACTTTCAGTAATGATAACATTGGATAGCGTAACACTTAGAATTACTATTCCAACTTCAGAAAATGCAACAGTAGGGAAAGCGTTGGATAGCGTAGGGGTAAAAATTACTTTTTCAACTCCAGGGGGTGCAACAGTAGGGAAAACATTGGATAGCATAGGGGTAAAAATTACTATTCCAACTCCAGAGAGTTAAACAGTAGGGAAAGCATTGGCTAGCGTAGGGTTAAAAATTACTATTCCAACTTCAGAGGGTGCTACAGTAGGGAAAGCGTTGGATAGCGTAGGGGTAAAAATTACTATTCCAACTCCAGAGGGGGCAACAGTTGGGAAAGCGTTGGATAGCATAGGGGTAAAAATACTATTTCAACTCCAGAGAGTGAAACAGTAGGGAAAGCGTTGGATAGCGTAGGAGTTAAAATTACTATTCCAACTTCAGAGGGTGCTACAGTAGGGTAAGCGTTGGATAGCGTAGGGGTAAAAATTACTATTCCAACTCCAGAGGGTGCAACAGTAGGGAAAGCATTGGTTAGCGTAAGGGTAAAAATGACTATTCGAACTCCAGAGGGTCCAACCGTAGGGAAAGCGTTGGATAGTATATGGGTAAAAAATACTATTCCAACTCCGGAGGGTGCAACAGTGGGGAAAGCGTTGGATAGCGTAGAGGTAAAAATTACTATTCCAACTCCAGAGGGTGCAACAGTAGGGAAAGTATTGATTAGTGTAAGGGTAAAAATTAGTATTCCAACTCCTGAGAGTGAAACAGTAGGGGAAGCGTTGGATAGCGTAGGGGTAAAAATTACTATTCCAACTCCAGAGGGTGCTACAGAAGGGAAAGAGTTGGACAGCATAGGGGTAAAAATTACTATTCCAACTCCAGAGAGTGAAACAGTAGGGAAAACGTTGCATAGCGTAGAATTAAAATATAACATACTTATAAATAATTGTTGTATTTAAAATAATAAATAATTTGATTTTTAAATAACTCTGCATCATTTACAAATACCCATTAATAATTATTAAAAACATAATCACAATTGAATAAGCAATTAACAATTAATTAACAATAAATACCAATAAATATTAATTAATAAATTAAAAAATATTATTTACCAATTAAAAACATTATTTACCAATTAAACAATTAATTATCATTTAAAATATCTAATTGCCAATTCATACTTAATTTAAAAAAAAATTATCATACCAATAAATAAAAATACATCTTAAATTAATTACAATTAAATTACTTCCCACCCAATTCCCGTATAAACCCACAAACCGCTACAGGAATAAACACAAAAATTTATTAAAATTCATTTATAATTCCTTAAAAATGAATCATTAATTTAGTATATTTAAATTACTTCCAACCCTATTCCCCTAAAAACCCACAACCCGCTCCAGTACTAAAACATAAAATTTACTGCAAAATAACATTATTAATATATAAAAATAGTACACATATAATTTAAAACAAGTAAAATACTTAACAAAAAACATATTACACATACATAAAATACATAACAATAATACAAACATCGATATTAGTAACATCGAGATTAGCTCGATATTACTAACTTCGATATTACTTACATTGATATAAAGAAAATCGATATTACTTACCTTAGGGTCGATATTCTGTCAACGATATTCTTGACCTCGATATTCTGTACCTTCGGTATTTCCAACTCAATATTTTTGTAGGTCGATATTTAAAACTCGATATTTAGATGTGCACCGTATTTTAATATAGGCTGATGTTTCAGAGCATATGCATTAACCATGTTCATGTTGTAGTCTGTGTTACAATTTCTTCAAATATTGCATATTGATCACAATTTAATTGTGTTAAGATGTAGTCAAAATATTCACCGTCCTTATGCATGTCTTCCACAGCAAGGTCAACCTCACTCATAGCAATTGTTCCTTCATTTAGAATATTTGAAAGCTAATTGGTACTTGCAGTATCACATAATATTTCCAATTGCAATTTTCTTTCATCAAAAGTTTCTTACTCCAACATGTCAACTTAAATCTTAAACTCTGGCATTATGATATTGGGTGTGTAGTTATCAAAACTTCCTCATAAGATATAAATGTTCCAATCAATTCTTCCTCTCTTTGCCATGGTTTAAATAAGATGTAAAGGTGCCCAAAAATAAAAATCTTTGTTTGCAGGGTTAACATGTAGGTTTGCGGTGATTAATTAGTGCAGCTTTACAATGACACCTTAAGCAGGCGTCTGTTCCCTGCACATTACATTTTCCAGCACGAACATCCTCCACAAGACCATTTCCCTAAGTATAAAATTGAGCTACTTCATATAGTGATAAGTCTTCCAGTAAAGGGCTTCTGTTAGGGTAGTTTATGCTATTAAATTTGTTTTGACAATGTTCTTGTTTTCAGGATCAAAGTGAGCAAGATATTCAATTTCTAGCAGAATTTTTAAAACTATTCTTCGTAAGGATGCTAATCCTAACCTAAGCCATGTAAGAGCCAGAGATTCCGCATACACATTTGAAGAGCCTAATTGGTCACATGCTTCATAACAGCTAACTTGTCTATGAGAAAGCATTTAAAGGCTAAATGTATACAGCCTGTAAACTAAAGATTGCTCAACAGATATTTCTTCCCATACTTCCTTCTCATCAACTTTCAATGCTTAAGTATTACATGAAGTTACATACCGGGCAATAGCAGTTGGATTATCAGAACTCATTGAATACTAATATTAGCATTCCACATATGCAGTATTAAAGGTTCATAGTCTTTGGTTAGCTATGATGCGTGTCCTCTTTTTAAATTGTACGTGCTTTTTGGGGACTTTCCTTTAACAACATGTCAAACAGACGACATAAGGTAATTCACGCTTCCATTTATTATACTGCTGCGATCTGTTTAGGACTTTTCGTAAAAAGTATTTTCCACATTAGTGAGTTTGAAATGTAATAATTTGTTCAAACATTTTTTTATTACTTTCTTTATTTGGGATGTCACAAGTAACATATTACAGATTAATTAGAGTCATATCCAGATTTACATGCATTTTTTCTCCATAATAGCATATGGATATGAGGTGCGCTATTCTCTTGCTACTCTTTTCTGTGTAAAATCAACAACCTCTCTATGGGGTTTATTTATTTGATAGCAACTTAAGCATTGTTTGGTATTTGTGAATACAAATTCTGCAACCATTTGCTGGATCTAGAAAACATAATTCCCCTGATGTTTTCACAGGCACAACTGTCAAAATATTATTAGCTTCTAGTAGGTAACTGAATGAATCATCCCATAAGTATTAGGCACAGCTTAAAGTCAGAAACAACGTCAGTGGTCCCAAAGTTCTTAACATACATTTTAGTTCTCCATGTCTTGGGAATCAATATTCATTTGTCCCTCATTGACATGCCATGATATTTATTAAGTTATATTCAAGGTGTGTCATTGCTTTCCACTTTATTTAAAAAAAACTTTAGCTGTTATGGTATTATAACCTGTTCCAGTCTGCATCACTTGCACAACAGAATAAGAGGTAATGGATAATTCACTTTCATATAGTAAGGTGAAAATGTCAGGGATGTTTTTGTCTAAAACATGGGTCTTCAGAATATGGTCTTGTATAATGGAAAAATTCAGATAGGACGATCATCATATTGCCCCACTTTTCCGGTTGGAAATAACACTAGAAAATATTGACCCTCTAAAGTTTTTTTCCCAAATACTAGCAGAATCTTCTGCAACCTTTATCCTTTGATAGAGTTCTAAGGCATCACCCATTACATCTTTTGAGTGCAGTTGCTATATAATATAGTGCTTGTATATTTTATCTGAGTGTTGTTGGGTGATTTTCTGAAACTGGCCTACATTACTTTTATTTGGAACTAGTAGGTCATTGGTGGCTATGAAGTCATTCAGTTTATAATTATGGTAGCGTATATTATTTTTTAACAAGTATGAAATAGCATCCTATATTTTTGGAAATGCTTAGCAATTCTTGCCAATTTAGTTTCATCATTTGTTGGAACTCCGTTAAGTAATGCAACTAAAGGTTCTTCTAATGTGTGCTGTACTCCCACGGGTGTCAATATTTGTTTTTAAATCTAATGGTAGAAAAATAACCATTCCTTTTAGTGCATGCACTAATTCTTGAGCTTTTAACTTCCCAGATTTAGGTTGCAATCTAATAGTAGTTCAAAAAAGATGTACAGTTTGAATTAAGATAGTGTCATATAAATTCTTCAGGTATATTGTACATTTTCAAATTATTTCAAATTGCACATGAAGGCATAAAGTTATGGGAGTAAACATCATACCTGTTTTCCACAAGAAGATAAATAGCAAGTTTGCTCCAAGCTACACTGTCTTTCAGTTTTTTCAAGTACATCAACATGTTTCCTTTGTTTTACATAATGTGTGTGCCTATAGCAAATGTACAGTTAGGGGCCGATTAGGATGGCGGATGGATTGCCCCGCCAGGCTGGCGGTAGCCACCGCCGGCCCGACGGGAGCAATCCGCCCGCCATCCTCACTGAAATGACCCCCCCCACATTAGGATGGCTGGGGGGGGGCGGACGGGAGGACCGTCCGCCGCTTTTCCGCCGGTCGCCTTTGCGACTGGCGGAAAAAGTGCATACATATGGTGGCGGTGTCTGCGAGACACCGCCAACCATATTACGATGCCTGCGGTCCTATGCCTTTCCACGGCGGCATATGGTCTTTCCTTTGGGGGCCCGTTGCGGGTCCCCTGGGTAAAGGGGGGGTTGGGGGTGCACATGGGCGGTACCTATTGTACCCCCCTGCGTTTCAAAGTACAACATGGCAGGCACCGTGTGGTGCCTGTCATGTTGTGATTTGAAACGCACAACATGCATTTTTAGCGTTGCGGCGCCGCAATGTTAAAAATGCGGGATGCTCCCGCCACTGTGGCTGGGTGCATCCTAATTCGACGCACAGGACCCCCGCCCTTATGGCGGACGGTCCTTTCCCATGACAGAATGGCAGACAAAGTCCGCCCGCCATCCTAATCGGCCCCTTTATTTGGAATATCTGAAATGGTTTTGTGGAATAGCAAAATATCCAAATCTTACTGTTTCAAGACCATATAAAATATGTGAAGACACATCAACTTCAGACTCCCCACCAAAGTATTTTGATTGTATATACTTTGTAATTGATAGGATCTTCTCAGGATCAGAGTGTAATAAAGCATCATTAATTAGCTCCAATTGTATTTCAAGTCCTTTAGAAAAAAATAAGGTTCTTAATTTTTTTGTAAACTGGAATAATGAATTTAAAGCTTTGTAATGTAATGAAAAGTGGAATTACACGTTATTTGGAAGGCAGCTTAAAATATGGCCATGCATCTACCTAATATTTTGAAAATAGCAGTCATCCAATGTTTGCAAATGTTTGATTTTACTTGGCAATTGTTTTTTTTTTAATCGTGTTAAAAATGTTTTATTTTTTTCTAATGATTTCACCTCAATCTTGCATACTGAAGTTCAATTCCATTGGCAAACAGGATGTTTATTTGTTTTTCCTCAAAGTCCTTTATGAGGGCTCATTACATTTTCTACTTTTTTCTTACCCAACAACAGAGCTATGCATAACTTCATAGCAATGCCCTTGACTGTTTACAGATAGGACCTAATTAGTATGTCGTTTTCTTCATTTATTTATTTATAAAGTTTTATATAGCACGAACAAGATCCAGAGGAATATCAGAGCGCTTTACAATATGATGGAAGGAGGACAAAAATGCAATATTCACATAAAGTATGAAAAATAACAAAAAGTCTTCACAGATTCCAGGACAATTGTACCCAGGAAGGGAACACACTCAGCAGAAATAGGCGGGCGACAAGTGGGAGTCAACGGTATGCAGTAGAGAAAAGTCATACCAAAAGGAGGTACAATGAATAGTAGGAACGATTATAGCAGGCAAGTGAAGCATAACCCTCTTAGGGTAATAATTTGTTCATTAGGAACCTTTTGGCTTCCAATTTGAACCCTGTCATTGAGGAAATTCTGCGTATTTCCGGTGGAAGCAAGTTCCATATCTTCAGGGCAGCGCCGGAAAAAGCTCTGTGACAAGTTCTCTTTTTGTTAAAAATTAGTGGTTTCAAGAGAAAGGTAGAGGCGCTTCTTGAGGCTCGTACCACATAAGGATAATTCAAGTTTTTGACCCAGGTACAAGGGAGTATTGAAGTGAAGGGCTTTGTGCATCAGAACAGCAATCTTCAATCTTCAACAGAATTCATGCTTCATAGGGCAGCCATTTGAGAGATTTTAGTACTGGGGATATATGCTCGTTTCGTTTGGAGTCTGTAACCAGTCTCGCCGCAGCATTTATGGATGCCCTTAGTGGAGCCAGGGCGTAATTGCGAAGGCCACAGGAGGTAGCACTGCCGTAGTCTAACCTCAGCAAGATAAGCACTTGGACCACATGCTTGAAATCATTATGTGGAAGGAAAGGTTTGATGTTTCTGAGTGATCTCATCAAGTGATTTGCTCCCTTACATACATTGGTGATATGATTTTTCATGTTCAAATGCTTGTCCAAGGTGATTCCAAGTGACTTGGCTGAGTCTATGATAAGAGGAGTGCAGTTGAAAGCAGTGAGGTGAGTCAGCCATTGGTCTAGTTTGGGGATGTGGTTCGGAGGGGTATGAGCAGGAATTCCTTTTTGGAAGTAATTAGCAGGAGGTGGTTCTCAGTTAACCAATTTTAAGTAGATATTAGGGTGGTGTTGAGTGTTATGATGTTTTCCAGGGATGATTTTTTCAGATAGCATTGCGTATCATCAACATACATGTGAAAAATAATGTTCATGGAGGTTAGTGAGCTTGCAAGCGGAAGAAAGGTCCAGGAGGATCAGGAATCAGGATTTGTTTTGATCAGGCATTCTTAAAATGTCATCTATAATGTGAGTGAGAGCCAATTCAGTGCTGTGCCCTGTCTTAAAGCCGGATTGATGTTGGTCTAGGAGTTGGTAATTGTCTATGTGAGCATAAAGTTGGGATTGTTCACATTTTAGTAGTTTAGCTAGGGTGGGGATGTTGGAAATGGGGCGGAAATTATTGACATCAGATTTGACAGCGTTAGGTTTTTTTAATATAGGAGATACCTGAGCTGCTTTTAGGCACCCAGGGATCATGCCTTGTGTCAGAGAAGTGTTAACGATCCTTGTCCAGGCGGGGATGAGTGCATTCTTGATTTCTTTGAAGATGGAGGGGGGCAACGGTTCACTGAAATGATTAGAGGGATTGATATTCTGCAGAATCCTGTAAATATTATTTTCACTAAATGGGGTGAAGGAGCACCATGATGCATTGTTTTTGGTGTTCAGGGTGGTCGAATTGTGCTTTTCAATTAGGTCAATGGGTGTGGTGGCACGGGTGGAAGGTAATAGAGCTTTCTTAGAGGTGAGGTCAGTCGAGATGAGTCGAGATTTCTCTGTGAAGAAAGCAGCAAATTTGTCACATGAAGGTGGGTTGCCACCAGGATCCGCGTGGTTAGGAGCGACAACTGATTGCTGTTTGACCAATTTAAAAAGTTTCTTGGGGCGATTTTTTAGCTTGATCCAATTGATATCTGAAATAGTCAGCCTTAGCACTCTTGATTTGTTTGTTGTAAAGGCTCCTGACCGCTCTAAGAAAATTTAGTTGGTCCGAGGAGGGGTTGGATCACCAGGAATGTTCAGCTGACCTAAGGTTGCAGCGTTCAGTGTTTAAGTTGTCGTTAAACCATGATTTGGATATTTTTGTTCAAGCATTTTTTTGTTGGAGTGTAACAATGTTATCCATGATGTTGGAGATGGTCGAATTGTAAGCATCAGTGAGTGATTGCACCTCAACCAGGTCAGCTTGGGAGGAGAGGGCATTTTACATGGGGCAGCTTGTTCATCAGAGTTTATTGATGTGAGGTCCCTTTTCCATATCTTCGATTTGATTGGCTGAACCTTCTTTAACAACACTTCCCTGTTAATGTAAAAGAGGATGCTGTGGTGGTCAGACCAGTCACACGGGGTGAATGAGTCAAGTGTGATAATCTGCCCTTTAGTGATGATGAGATCTAGAGTTTCTTCTTTAATGTGAGTTGGTTGATCACAGTGCTGAGTCAGATCTTGATCATATAAGAATGATTTAAGGCAAGATACAGCTGGGTTATTAGGGTAAACCAGTGAAGGTTAAAATCCCCAAGGTAAATTTGGGGCACCGCTGAGTTAACGTTGCTAGTGATGATTTCCATTAGTTGCTCAATGAAGGGAAAATTATCTCCAGGGGGTGGTAAAAGGTGTGAAGTCTGTAGACCGGTAGGTTCTTACTTGAGATGCTGAGACAGAGGTATTCACAGAAGAGAGGTGTAGAGTACTCTAAGTGAGAAATCGTGAGTGTGTTCCTGTGAATACAGGCTAGGCCACCACCCAACTTCAGAGTTCTGTCTAGCCTAATTATGTCATGAGTGGGAGGTACTAGGAGGTCTAGGAAAGGAGTAGAGGCTGGATTTATCCAAGTTTCAGTGAGAAAGATATTGTCTAGATCATTGTGTTGGATTAGGTCGAAGATATCGGAGGCGTGTTTACTGGCTGATCTGCAATTAACTAATAAACATAGTGGATTGGGGGGTGAGGAGGCTGGGTGATGTTCATGCGGGTGAGGTTGTCAGTATTGCTGCCTCTAAGATTGAGAGAAGGTTCTCTGTTCAGGTTGGAAAGGATGGAGTGTATTTGGCTCGGCTGACTCATGTTAGATTTGAACCATGTAGGGCAAGTGTTGTGTTGATCATGGAGATCAGAGGACGAGATGGAGGGGGTAAAAGGCTGACCCATTTGGTCACTATCCCTAGTGGATGCTTTGGGCCTATTTGCAAAGGTGATGATAGAGCTGATCATGGGGAAAAAGAAAATTTGAGAGGGCTTTCAGGTCATGGAGCTCAGAAGTGAGAAGGTGCAACTGTAGAGATATGTCATTGAGGCGCACAAGTTCAAGTTCAAGTTCAAGTTCAGGAATTTATATAGCGCACTACTCACCCAGAGGGTCTCAAGGCGCTTGGGGAGGGGTTCATTATTTATCGAATAGCCAGGTTTTAAGTTCTTTTCTGAAGGAGATGTGGTTCTGTGTAAGGCGGAGGTGAGTGGGGAGTGAGTTCCAGGTCTTAGCCGCCAAGTAGGAGAAGGATCTACCTCCCATGGTGGATCTTTGGATACACAGAACTGCGGCGAGGCCTTGATTGGAGGATCTTAGTTGACGGGTGGGTGTGTAGAAGGATAGTCGAGTGTTGCACAGCCAAATCTGAGTGCTGGGCGAGAGTGGAGGGTGAGGGGGAGAAGCGAGGTGCGGCAGAGGGCCTCTGAATATGCCTACTGATGCCTGTTGTTCACTACTGGACGTCTGTCTCCACCAGCCTCGAAAAATGTTAGAGAAGTTTAACTGAGTCAATGTTATTTGGCAAATTTATATATTTTATAAGTCAAAAGTAAATATGTGAGTGTTTTCATACGATTCATTGTTAAAATAAATAATTTTCTTTTGACAGCATAGGCTTTTTCCACAATCAAGTGAACATATTGTATATGTTTAGGTTGTTGCAAGTGGGATTACTTTTTACTAAATTGCCAAGTACTCTGTTTTTAAACTATTTATCAATGATATTTCTAAAAGTCTGTCTTCTTGTACACCTGTACAACAGAGAACAATTCACCTCTTTGTTTTTGTAGGTGTGTTCATTAGACACACTAATATTTCTTTGTTGTTTGTTTTTTGAATGCACAATCATATTATCAGCACAAACCCATGTCTTATTTTGCAAACATGCAATACTTACCTTACCATTTTAATTTTTGACTCATCCACTTTGTCCCTACGGAGTTGTGGGCACTTTACCTCTAATATATTTAGGGTACATTTTCTTTTCATATTTTCTGATACACGTTTTAAGGTATTATGATAACCTTGGTTGTACCTAAATATAAAAATACAAAAAAGGAACAGTGCTATTTGTAATAATTACAGTGCCATATAAGTCAAACAATAACTGTACATGCAAATATCTCATTTTTATTAATAATATGGCACTTTATTTGTACTTACCTTTAATCCAAGCAAATAGTATTATTATTTTCCCAAAAATAGAACAATTTTAAACAAACAAGTGTATCTCCAAACTTTCCTTGAACTGCAGTTTTAGTTGAGCTACCCACCTAATGCAAATACTGTTTGCATAAGTCTAGTAGTATTGGACTATGTTTATAGTGTAATGCTAAACATAATGCAATAGCAGTTTTTGTTACATCCAAATGTTATTTCTAACACACCATAATATTGGGTATTTTTCTCATGTGATAAAAGATAGTCTGTATTTGGCATCAGTTTTCAACAAACCACTGCGCCCCGATTTTCAGAACAGTCACAAAACGTAGCAGCCTAAAATGCTGAGCTGCATTGAGTGACAGGGAGAGAGTCTGAGAGCACCAACTCTACAGAGATATGTCTCTCTCCTCCCCTCAATTTCTATTCAATTCAATTTCTTTCTTTTATTATGTTTTGGAACTCCGAGGAGATCCACATAAAAACCAAACACAGTACAAGACCCATTCAAGACATCTACAATGTTTTACAAAAATACAGAATATTCAAATTTCACAAACTACTAAATTTCATCAATAAATAGCTAAAAAACATTTAAAAAAGTTAAAAATATTAAAACAAAAGGTTTCATTTGGGGGATTATACAGTGCAAATAAGAAAGAGTTAGCATTTAAAATACCCAATTGCAGACAAATATATCTTAACCACTTACGTTGAAGTGGGCGCAATATAGGACATATGAAGAGAACGTGCAAGCAATCCTGGGTGGACAAGTTGCAAAAATTACAAATTGCAGGAGTACCATACCACTTTGCCAGTAAATTATTTAATGGCAACAAATCCTGTCTTAGGAGAAACCAAAAACGCCGAATGCCATGTGGTAGGTTCCAGGCGACATAAGGTTGCATAGTTTTCCTTATATACGTGTCAATAAGATGGTTAGCTCCCTTCTTAGAATATATATCCTCCTTGTCCATTTTAAAGCTAAGATCCCAGGTTGCCTCTTTTAAAAGAGACTTTAATTGAACAGCAGAAACAATAAAAAGAGTACTCTCTTGCAATTGGAGAAGGGCAACCGCCTTTCTGAAATTCTTAACAATTTGCGAGTACTCCTTTAAGCTGCCTAACAGTTCAACCTTCATAAGATTTCTTAATGAACCCATTTCTCCTCTAGCCAAACTGGCCACCCACCGTACTACCGCTGCCAGGCCCTGCACCCAGCTACTGCGAAGGCCATATTCAAGTCTGCAAGCGGCTGTTGAACAAGCAGTGTTAAGAGAAGATATAGATCTTAACAACTTCCCTTCTGTAGAGTGTAAGAAATTCCATTGCCTTAGATCAACTAGTTCCATTCCATACAAAAGGGAAGATGTAATTTTTCCCTGAAGACTTCCAGTAAGCAATCGAAATGTCTTCTCCCCATGGCTGAATATAATGCAGACAAGCCTTTTCCCTGAGACAAAGCTTTACGGGAGTTGTTAGCGATATGGAGTTTATCACTCAAGTTATTGGAAATGATTTTTCCTAGAAAGACATAAGTCTTTACCACCTCCAGTTTGTGGCCACCAACTGTCCAGACAAAAGTTCTTATACTTTAGCTTTTTTCTCCCTGCAATACACATAATTTTACTTTTTGTTGCAATTATCCTCAGAAAGTGTGCTTCGGCAAAAAGATCAAGTGCACGAAGACGGTTGGCCAGCCCTTTAGGTGTTAAATCTAATATTATAATGTCATCTGCATATAACAAGCAGGAAATAGGGGATCCGCCTACAACCGGGGCTATACCGTCACTGGAGGAGAGAGATGCAGGGAGATCCGCAATATACAGGGAAAAAAGCAGTGGAGCAAGGAGCCAACCCTGTTTTAATCCATTAATTGATGGGATGACTCGAGATAACCCCCTTACTCCACCTTGCAGGACACGACACCATGTATCAGTATGTAAAACCTGCCCCAGATCTAGCAGGTGAGGAGGCATGCCCATGGCAGATAGCTTTCTCCACAGCAGGGGGCGATCCACCTTATCAAATGCTGTGGAGAAGTCTATAAATGCCGCATACACATAACCCCCACGGACCCTTACATATTTATCAGAAATGATCTGTAGTGCGGTAAGATTATCTAATGTGCCGTGCCCTTTGCGGAAGCCAGTCTGTTCCAGGGGTAATATATGGTTCGCATCAACCCAATCGTTAATTAAGGATAGCAAACATTTGGAAAAAACTTTTCCGATTGCGTCAAGGAGGGCTATTTGACGATAATTCTTCGGTATGTCCCTATCGCCCTTCTTGAATAGTGGCACTAGTATGCTCCCTTTCCAAGAGGAAGGGACAATTTTCTTCATGAAGCAAGAACTGAAAACAGGAAACAGTATTTTGCTCCATAAAACTGGCTCCTGTTTCAAGACAGATATCGGGAGTTCATCAGGTCCCATGGCTCCTGAAGTACGCATATCCCTAATCGCCTGTTCAATAATTTTTTCTGAAGGGGGCTCTATTGCGGAATCATGCTCAATACTAAGGCCCCTAAGCTCAACCGACTGCCCATTCAAAGCATATAAGGGGGAGATATATTTGACCCATGATGATTCAGGGATGGGAATTGGGAAGGGACCAACTCTAGCACCACAACCCTCCCCAATAAGGGACCAAAACTGTCTGACTTTGCCGTGAACCACTGCCTCCCATAGGCTTATCCAAAGAGAGTCTTCTTTTTCTTTTTTTATCTTTTTCTTAATCCTACTTCGCCTTTTTTTTAAGCGATCAATTTTATGGAGTCTTTCAGATGATCTGCACAAGTATTGCTCCCGCACTAGCTTATTTATTTCCTTATTGAGGAGAATAATCGATCTTGGGAGGTGAATCTTTTTTGGTACCAAATTTGATTTTTTAACATCCAGAATGATCTTCTCCATAAGAACCTCAAAATGGATTAATTCGGACCCTTTCCAGTTGTTTAACTCTAATATAGTTTTATTCAAGATACGCTCCAAACCCTTTATGGCTTTAAAGTCCCAGAAACATCTCCCAGACTTCTTATGATAGTTAACCTTATCACCATTAAGTGACCAAGGGTCAGATTTAGGAGGGAGTAATGAAAGGGTTAAAGATATCATCATATGATCACTAAATATGGTCTCTGAGACCACCAAATCTCTCAATAAAGAGAAGGAGCAATGGTCTATAATTACGTAATCCAAAATGGACTCACTTGTGCTGGATTTGTGGGTATAATTTGCTGGAACATCAGAAGGGAGCCTACCATTCACTATTAAACCATCCATAAGAGACAATTCTTTCAACAGCATTTTCCCTCTTTTGTTGGTTTTAATTTTATCAGAGAAGAGGGCTTGGGGTATCAAAAGAGCTTCCTCTTTAGGCTTATTTCTAAAAAGCTCTAAGCTATATTTAGAAACTCTGCAATTGAAATCTCCCACTAACAGTACCAGAGGAGTAAGTATTGTCTCCTTAATCTTTTTAATGAAGATGAAAACCTGCTTTAATACACTACTGTAACAGTCATCAGGGGGGATATAAACATTTATTATAACCAGTGGGTGTTTGTTTTCCCCACTACCAAAGCCACTAAATGTAACCGCCTGAAAAAGGTTACTCTTATCCACATGATGGGAATAGTTCCACTTTATTCTGTTAGAGAGGAGGCACGCTATTCCTCCTTTTGCATGCCCTCTCTTCGAGGGGGAGGCTGCAACCTCAAGAGCAAAATAGTCTTTCCCCACATCCATTCTGTCTATACACCAGGTCTCTTGGATACAAATCACATCGGGGTTCAGCGAGAGAAGATACAGTAATTTTTCAGGACTATTGTTAATCCCCGCAGCGTTCCAGGAAAGAATTTTTAAGCAACTGCTAAAGATGGGAAAATAGCTTTGGGTTGTCTTTTGATTTACTTAATAGAGCCCCAGGAAGCCAATCCCATTGTTGGTTATACTCTCCTGGCATGCTGTAAATTTTTTGTGGGGCAGGAATTACATGGGACACTAGCCGTTTAGTTTTGGTTACACATATCTTTAAATCCTCAAAGGAGAAAGGGTGACCTGATTGACTAGGACTATTCTCACAAAATCTAGCACCACCATTCGCAAAAACAGGTAACACATCAATTCCTCGACTTTGAAAGTTTTCAGCTTGATTCAAAATTAGGTTCACTATTAATTTGGAATAGAACGTTACCCTCGAGTATAATGTGTTATCGCTTCTTAACATAGAAACCAAATCAATATCCTTTGTTTGAATTAATTTTAGGCTCTCTATATCACTAAAATATTTAAGTAACAGTGATCTATTTAGTACCAAATCGTGGTCAAACAACGGTAGGAAGTCTAAGATCAGTGTATCTACAGAATCTTCTCTAATTTTTCTAAAAGGTTCTTGCGAACAGGCTGTACCTTCACCCCGGGAATGAAAAATGGGCGCAGTGGGATTGAGGACAACTGAGCTAGAGGGGCCTGCCTTTGTCACTTCTATTTTAGAAGAGAGAGTCATGGATTTCCCCACATCACGGGGTGGTCCTCCTGTAGACAAAATGGATAAATTAGGGAGACATTTATTGCAATCTGGTACTTGGATATCAGGGATACAAATGTTGGACTCCTGATTAGAGACCCCATTAACTTGCTCTTCCGTACTAAGCTGATCATTTGGCTGATTTTGAGAATCCTCAAATATTATTTGTCTCAGCCTTTTTTTCTTATGTCTGCGGATTGGTTTTCTCTTTTTACCTTTACACCTTTTGAGCTTGCCCATTAACACTTTTTCTCCTTCATCTGTCCCCTTGGATTCTGTCATGAAAATTGGAAAAAGCGCTTTATCAAGTTTACAATCTGCAGAAACCCCCTCTTCTTCTACAATTTCAAAAACAGAATCCCTTATACAGTTATAAGCAGAGGATTTAGGGACTGGAGGGAGCTCGCTACTAACTGGAACCCCCGGAATAATTTGATCACAATTATAAGGTATGGGCACAGGATTATTTCCGGAGGGAGAGGCAATATTGGGCACCAATTCCTGTGAGCCCACACCAGGGTTTTGGTCCAAAGTCTTCTCTGGTAATTTAAGTAATAAAACCTTTAATATCTGAGTGACTGATTCCAAGACACAGTTGGAACTCCCCACAAATTTACTCAATAACAGCAATATCGACGACAACAAATGTTCTAATGCAATCAGTGACTCTGAATCTCTCCTCCCCTCTCCCTAGTGCTGACACAGATTTTAGATGATGAGCACCAGGCATACACCTTCGTGCCATAGTGCTAGGGTGTGTGAGAGACTATCATAGGATTTGGACTGTAAGGGTATCTTTGAAGTACAAAATACTATGCCAAGACATATGTTAAAAGGTTTCCTTCTTTGTAGGTGTGCTGCACAGTGCAACACACTTGCAAAGTTAGAAAAGAAAGGAGAAAAGAAAACATTTCTCCTTTTACCAACTCCTTTCAAATGGCTTTAACCACTTGGATGCTAAGCCAGTGCCTGGACATTTAATGTAATTTCCATTTAAATCAATGGGCACTCCATGACGAGCTGAGCTCGTCATCAGCATGGAAGTGGTTAACGTGTGACTCTAAACCCTGTCTACAATTGCTTGTAGATATGGTTTTGGGTCAAAAGGCAAGGTTGGTTTCATGGAAACACCCATGTACAACCCATTACATCCATATACCTAGCGACTGTCACTAAGTAATGCAAAGCAGTGCTTCCCGCTGTTGTGCGCTACTTTTAGGGTCATTCCCATCACAAAACAAGTATTGCACTGGAAAGTAAATTAGGAAAAAAATACATTTTATGCTGGTTAGCATTACATTATTTTACTCTAACACAGTGTAAAATGTTTGGCAATCTACCCAAAATGTGTAACAGATACTAACTGGGTTACCCTTGCAATACTATAGTCTAGTGGTTTACATGGTCATTTGACTTTACATTTTAGTGAAATTCCTTTAGCTAATGTGTACTACGTTTAAAGTATGCAGTCTAGTCTTTGTGGGAATGAATGTGTGTCTCTAGTACTGTTTGGGTTATGTTAGCAGATCAATCTCACACATAACTAATCATCATGTAAAATATGCTATATACAATGTCATTGGCGAGGATCTAGCCCAGTACATTCATGTTTTCCTTTACTAAATTCAGTCAGTGTTCCTTGAAGGTGTTTGGCAGTCTTCAAATAAGATGGCTTGTGTGTGGATAATTGGACACAGGTATATCTTTTGGCCAAGAGAGTATGCCAAGAAAAGAGGAATTGAGTATAATTTAGCTATGGCAAACGTGGAGATCACATGGGTGGCTGAAGATGGTTTAAGGTGGAATAAAATTCTACCTTTCATATAATCTCTTTCAAATTATGAGCATCTCCATTTTCAAATTATTAAATGTGGAGGTAATGTTATTGGCCACCTCACTGGTGTACACATTGAAAAAGAGATGAAAGCTACTTTCAAATCTTTATTAACTTTATTTCTTCACATCCGTTTTGAGGATTCTAATATTTGCCAAAGGATAAAATGGAAGTACACAGTACAAAATGCAAGAAAGTATCAAAAAATGCAGAGACATATAATCAAAATGGTGTCCTTCTTCCAAAGAGATCACACCATGTTTTCCATATATTACCCCACCATTATTTTTCAAACCCGTACCTATATGATGCAGATGGTGTACATTTTACTGCAACTGGCAGTAATGTTTTCATTAATACCATCTGCCAACTCCTACTAAACCATATCTAATCCAATGTACAGACTTCGAATAAAAGGTTCTTCCAAAAACCAACCTAACAGGAGTATGAGTAAATATGAATATATATATATATATATTTTTTTTTTTTTAAATATGGTACTCTGGTACTCTCTAGAAAGCAATGTAAAAGTACTGCAGCACTCAGTCATTTTTCCAAAAGACATTTATACATTTAAAAAAAAAATTGCCTACGTATTACTACTATACTGACCTCTTACAAATTACATTTTTAAGGCTCAGCTTTTTTAGAAACATATTGTTAAGGTGTATTACAAAACATACTGAAACTGCTGCATTTGCGCACATCACCTCAGGCCCCATCCTCTCCCTAAACAACAGTGTGAACGCACCCTGTGGCCGTTCTAAGTTGAGAGATTAAGTTCCCTTGTATCCTAATGGTCTCTAGGGTCAAACAAGCCTACTAGGTACCTCCAGTAAGCGCCACAGAGCTGCGTTGCAGATAAAAAGGGGTGTGGGCCATGAACACATGTCTGCAATGCAGCTCCCTGGCGCATACTGGAAATACCTGTTGGGGTAGTTGGCCCTCCGGGATCCTCAGTATTGAAAGAGAGTTAATCCTCCAACTTAAACTGCTCCACGGGGCGCATTTGCACTGTGGTGAAGAAGGGGGCGTGGCCTGAGGTGACATGTGTGCAAACAAACCCTGTGGCGCGGTTTAAATTTGGAAATTAATTCCTCCTCAATCCTGAGGGTCCCTGGAGGCCAACTGCCCACCAGGTACCTCCAGTATGTGCCAGAGAGCTGCATTGCAGAGAGGTGTTCAGAAGCCACGCCCCTTTTTACAACACTCTGCAACGCCGCACCGTGGCACTAACTGTAGGTACCTGGTGGCCCTCAGGATTGAAGAGGAATTAATTCCCCAACTTAAAGTGTGCCACAGCGTGTGTTAAGACACATGTCAACTCAGGCCCCACCCCCTCCCTTCACCACTGTGCCACGGATATATATCACAGAGTGGCGGTATATATATATATATATATATATACATTCTCATTTCCCAAGGTTCATCAAACGATTTTGCCAAACTCAGCGATGGGTGCTAGGGCAGCGTTGGGTCGACCCACGTTCACATACATACACCAATTCTAAAGGATAAAACGCTGCGCTCACGGGTAGTTTATTTAGCAAGTTAGCAAGTAACGTATTTCGGTGTTTGCCTTCATCAGACTTGCATCTTGTTAAAAAGCCCCAGTCAGCATATTTTTTTTTACTTTCTGATGCATTCCCATTTGATGGATCTTCGTGGTGAACAGTGAGGGTTGATTGTCACTTATTGGTAAGGATTAAATGCACTTACACCGCTATGTTGGTGTAGTGTGAAATCGTCTCAGTCCCAATGGGCAAATGAACTCTGCGCTTGATGTTAATTACTCCTTGTATCTCATATAAGTCAATTCTGATGTTTTTTGTCCCAATGGAAGCACAGAGTCACCGCACTCCTGGACCAACATGTATGGATGTGATAAGTATACCTGACACACAGATATATGTATATATATATATATTAGGGGTGGGCAGAAGGCGCTTGTTTCTATTCAAGTAGCATTTTTTCTTTTGCCAATATCTTAGGCGCCGTATGATGAATCTTTGCAAAATTTTCAAAACTAATGGGAGGCTCTGATCAGCTCCTGTTTTGAAAGATTCGGGGTGATTTGGGATGTAGGACCAAGCAAAAAGGGGGTCCCAAATGCGGTATCCTCATGTTAATTTCTGTAGGAAAAATTGGAACAGGCTACAGTCCGAAGGTAGCCCTTGGTTCAGAAAGAGACCTTTTTTTTAAATGGTGTAAATCCACTCAGTAGTTCCTGAGAAATTTTAAAAAGAAAAATATTGATATCTGAGCACCGAGGAGGATTCGTGAACCCTCCCAGGCATGAGCTTCACTCTGATTGGCAGCCAACATTCCAAACCAAGAACTGTTGGCAACCATCTTGTGACTCGGTAGGGGGCAGCACGGCCCGCCTCCAGGAGCCCTTGATGGCCCTGAGGACCGCTACCCCCAGGACCCGCTCCTGCAATATACCGGGGTGCAGTTTGCTATGGCAGGGTGGAAGCACTGCTCCCGCCCTGTCATAGCAAACTCTGATTTGCTTGATTGAAGCGAGAGCAGGAAAAGCTGGTCTCACTTCAATGAAGCAAAGCAAAATTGCTTTTGAGCAAGAGGAGCTGCATATAAGCAGCTCACCTTGCTCAAAAGCAATGCCTGCTCCTGCAGGAAGCGGGGAGCCGACTGCTCGGAGGATGAAGTCCACTTGTGTGCTGAGGACCTCAGGACACAAGTGGACTTCATCCTCCGAGCAGCAGTGCGCCAGAAGCTGTGTTTTCAGAGTGGTGTAAAAAGGGGCTTGGCAGTTGGCCACCACTCTGCAATCCAGCTGTGTGGCACTTACTGGAGGTACCTGTTGGGCAAGTTGGCCCCCAGTGACCCTAAGTATTCATGGGGACGTAATCCCCCAACTTAGAATGCACCAGGGGTGCATTTGCAGAGTGGTGGAGAAAGGGGGAGGGGCCTTTGTCCACCTCTCTGCAATCCCACTGTATGAAGCTTACTGGAGGTAAGAGGTAGGCTAGTTGGCCCCTAAAGGACCCCAGTAGCGAAGGGGTCTTTAATCCCCATCCAAGAGCACACCGGGGAGCAAATTTGTAGAGTGGTGGGAAAAGGTGCATGGCCTGCTCTTCAAACTTAGCAATGCTGCTATGTGGGACTTACTGGAGGAAATAGGAGGGGTATTTGCCCCCCAAGGATGTCCTTGGGGCCAACTATAACTCTTGTTACCTCCAGTAAGTCCCGCATAAGTGGGATTGCCAAGACGTCTTCGGAGGCCATGCCCCCCTTTTCCCACCATTCTGCAAACGCGCCTCTTGGCAGACTACAGGATGGGGGATGAAGTCCAATTTACTTGTGAGGGACTTTGGGGGCCAAGAAGCCCTACTGGTACATACTGTAAGCCCTACGCACCGCAATTCCTGAGCGCTGGGCGCAGGTCAAGCACCCTTTCTCCACCACTCAGCAAACGCAACTACTAATTAAAGAAGTGTTTGCAATGTAATAGGCTTCGCATTTGCAAGAATTAGAGCTATTGGCATGGTAAATGCAAACGTTTTTACTAATATTTTTTGGAGTGGGGTGGATGTACGTTGTGTGTAGTGGAATTATGTGATATGTTGTGCAGGGAAATTATGTGGATAGAAAGTATGTGGTAGAAACAAAGATCCAATGGCCGACTCCAAGTGCTGCACAAGCCTCACTGTAGTCGCCCAAAGTATAGTCTAAGTATCAATTAAATGAATGGTGTGCACAATCTGCGCCTGCATCCACTGACTCCGAGAAGTGCTGACACGCTGAGAACGCTACTGTAGGCTTTCTACTGTTGGCCCTTATCATGGAGGCCTACGTCGCACTTCAATGACAGCTTGACGGTTATTGGACCTTATGTTACAAGTGACGCCTTTCCCCATATATTTATTGCCCTGACAAAGTTCACCTCATGAACGAAATGCGTTGGCTGATGTTTGTTTTCTTTACATTTGGATATATTTAATAAAGATGGTACCTATGAAAGAACTGATAATGCTTAATTATTAAACGCTACTATACCCTGGGAGTGCACCGCTCCATTGCTTTTCTAGAAAGTATGTGGTATTTAGTGTATAAGAATTATGTAGAGTGGGATTATGCACCTCACTTACTCTATTCTACACTGCTCTTGCCTCTTTCTGCACCCCTGTTGCTTCATTCTGCACTTTCCATGCTTCTTTCTTCACCTGTTTTGCTTCTTTCTGCACCCCTGCTGTCTCTTTATATACCTCTTTAGCCTCTTTCTGCCCTTTTCTTGCCTTTTTCTGCATCTCTCTTCCATCTTTCTGCACGTCTGTTGCCTCTTTCTGCACCTCATTTGCTTCTTTCTGCACCTCTGTTGTCTCTTTCTGCACTCATCTACCCTCTTTCTTTACCTTTCCTGCCTATTTTTGCATCTCACTTGCCTCTTTCTGCACTTTTCTTACTTCTTTCTACACCTGTGTTGCTTCTTTTAGCAATTCTTTTGCCTCTTTGTGCACTTCTCTTGCCTGTTTCTGCACCTCTCTTGCCTCTTTTTGCACCTCTGTTTGCTCTTTCTGCACCTCACTTGCTCATTTCTACACTTCTCTAACCTTTTTCTGCACCCCTGTTGCTTCATTCTGCACTTTCCATGCTTCTTTCTGCACCTGTCTTGCTTCTTTCCGCACCCCTGTTGTCTCTTTTTTTACCACTTTTGCTTCTTTCTGCCCTTTTTCTTGCCTTTTTCTGCACCTCTCTTCACTCTTTTTGCATGTCTGTTGCCTCTTTCTGCATGTCATTTACTTCTTTCTGCACCCCTGTTGTCTTTTTCTGCACTTGTCTTCCGTCTTTCTGTACCTTTCCTGCCTGTTTTTGCATCTCACTTGCCTCTTTCTGCACTTTTATTGCTTCTTTCTACACCTCAGTTGCTTTTTTCAGCAATTCTCTTGATTCTTTGTGCACTTCTCTTGCCTGTTTCTGCACCTCTCCTGCCTCGTTTTGCATCTCTGTTGGCTCTTTCTGCACCTCATTTATTCCTTTCTACAGTTATTTTGCCTCTATCTGCACCCCTGTTGTTTCATTCTACACTTTCCATGCTTCTTTCTGCACCTGTCTTGTTTCTTTCTGCACCCCTGTTGTCTCTTTATGTACCTCTTTTGCCTCTTTCTGTATTTTCGTTGCCTTTTTCTGCAGCTCTCTTCCCTCTTTCTGCATCTATGTTGTCTCTTTCTGCACTCGTCTTCCATCTTTCTATACCTTTCCTGCCTGTTTTTGCATCTTACTTGCCTCTTTCTGCACTTTTCTTGCTTCTTTCTACACCGCTGTTGCTTCTTCCAGCAATTCTCTTGCCACTTTGTGCACTTCTCTTGTCTGTTTGTGCAACACTCTTGCCTCTTTCTGCTCTTTTGTGCTTCTTTCTACCCATCTGTTGCTTCTTTCAGCAATTCTCTTGCCTCTTTGCACACTTCTCTGGCCTGTTTCTGCACCACTCTTGCCTCATCCTGCATCCCTGTTGCTGCATTCTGCACTTTCCATGCTTCTTTCTGCACCTGTCTTGCTTCTTTCTGCCACCCTGTTGTCTCTTTATGTACCTCCTTTACCTCTTTCTGCATTTCTCTTGCCTTTTTCTGCACCTCTCTTCCCTCTTTCTGCACATCGGTTGCCTCTTTCTGCACCTCATTTGCTTCTTTTTGAACCCCTGTTGTCTATGCACTCATCTTCCCTGTTTCTGTACCCATCCTGCCTGTTTTTGGATCTCACTTGCCACTTTCTGCACTTTTCTTGCTTCTTTCTATACCTCTGTTGCTTCTTTCAGCAATTATCTTGCCTCTTCCTACAGTTCTCTTGCCTGTTTCTTCACCTCCCTTGCCTCTTTTTGCACCTCCGTTGGCTCTTTCTACACCTCATTTGCTCCTTTTTACACTTCTCTTGCTTCTTTCTGCACCCTTGTTGCTTCATTCTCCACTTTCCATGATTCTTTCTGCACCTGTCTTGCTTCTTTCATCACCCCTGTTGTCTCTTTATGTACCTCACTTGCCGCTTTCTGCAGCTCACTTGCTTTTTTCTGCACATCACATGCCTCTTTCTGCACCTCTGTTGCTTATTTCCGCACTTCTCTTGTCTCCTTCTTTGATGTCATCAGGGATGTCATTTGAGATGTCATCAGTGATGTCACTGACAATGTCATGAATGATGTAATATGTGACATAATCAGCAGTGCATTGCGGGGGTGCTGAACTAACTATAACGGCCAAATGTCTATTGTTTTGTACGAGTAAAATGTCCAACAAACTATAACATCTATGAAACCTGTGTTTTTTCAGTCAAAACGCTACTGGCAGTCACCAGTAGGTTGTTATAGTTAGGACCTAATTTCAATAGGAAAGGTTCTTTTTTTATTTGCCTTTATTGTTTGATGAATCTTCATAACATTTCCAGAAAATGTGGCCGAGTGAATCTTGCTATGCATGTAAAATTCAGGGTGATCTGTCAAGTGGCGCCTGAGAAAAGAGGGGGGGTCATAAGAATTACTCTTTGAACACATCTCAGCAGGAACTGCTGAACAGAATTACACCAAATTTTGCAGAAAGCTAGCTTTTGGTCTGCAGATTGAGCCGTTTGTCTTTTGGTATAACTCCGTTCAGTAGCTGTAGAGAAATTTAAGGGAAAAAATTATAGATATCGGAGCCTGCAACAACTTTGTGAACAAATAACAATTCTGTGCAGAGAAATGCAGAGCTCTAATTACCTGCCAACACTTCAGCCAGGCAGTGGTGGCAGCCACAAAAATAGTTAACATAAAGAAAAGGCTCAGGGTAGAAATACCCTGGCCCCACAGCCTTAGTCCTGGGGTCTCCTGGGACCTCGCTAGCCCCAAAAAAATCTTTTTTTTTTTTAAAACATTGCTACACATTCATGAATTTTCATGAGAACTGTTTTTAAAAAACAATTGTGGGCTCCCGCACTTGCTTTTAAATAACCCCTAGGTGGGGCAGGTCCTGGGGGCATACCATAAACACACAGAGCCCCCCAAGTAGGGTTTATGAAAGCCCAGGGGACCACTAGCTCCCATTGGCACTGCTTTTAATTTATGCAGGGGGTGCCTGTGTTGTACCCCGATGCACCAGGGCTGCCAACTTTTTAGGACAAATGTTTGTAAATATTTATTTTTTATTTATTCATTTTTGTGTTTTATAGAGCGCGAACATGACCCGTGAGGGTATCAGAGCGCTTTACACGGTATACATTGTTGAGCAAACAAAAAGATTAGGGTGCACTCACCGTCATAGACAGAAACAAAAGCAAGGTTCCAAACTTTTTCATCGTGGGCAGCTTGTGATATGTGAGGCGGTAGTCTTAGATTAGTCCCGCTCAACGAGGTGGTTGTGGGCAGGCCTTAGGTTGGGAATTTACCCAAGAGGAAGCTTTTGGTCTCAATTTTGAAGTGTGCTAGAAGAGGGGTTTTCCTGATGGAGGGTGGAAGAGAGTTCCAGATTCTTGGTGCTACTCCGGTTGAACGCCCAGTTATAGGTTCTTTTTTTTTTAAGGAGGCAGGTTGGAGCAGTAGGTTCCCGGCGGACCTGGAGTTCCTGCTTCCTCCGGATATCACTAATTTCTGTGCCAGATAAGCAGGGGAGTTTGTGTATAGAACCTTTTGTATAGTGCAAGCCAATTTCAACTGGATTCTGGCCTCCAGGGGGAGCCAGTTCAGCGCTTTCATGTGTGGAGAGATGTGGTCAAACTTCCTGGTACCTGTGAGTAGTCTGGCAGAAGCGTTGAGGCAGGCTTTTAGAGGCGCTAAG
This sequence comes from Lissotriton helveticus, assembly GCF_964261635.1. Taxonomy (NCBI): domain Eukaryota; kingdom Metazoa; phylum Chordata; class Amphibia; order Caudata; family Salamandridae; genus Lissotriton; species Lissotriton helveticus. Next base: position 949,501,895 of record NC_136068.1, read on the forward strand.
GATGTCTTAGGTAATCCTGTGAGGGTACAACAGCCGTATTCCAGTCTGGAGATGACAAGTGCTTGAACTGCAGTTTTTAAGTCTGGTGCATCGATGAAAGCTTTCAGCTTCCAGAGGTAGCTCAAGTGGAATCTGGCTGCTTTGGCCATTGAGTTAATGTGGTCTCTCATATTGAGGTTACTGTGGAGGATTATGCCAAAGGATTTGGCAAAGCCCACAATGGTCGGTGGGCACTTCAGGGCTGTGATGGCCTTAATCCACATCTGAATCTCCGGGTTGGTTTTTGATGGGAGATTAGGAGAAATTCTTTGCATTTAGTTTGAGTTGGTTATTGGCTAGCCATTGGACAGTTAATTTCAGGGTCTCGTTCAGGGAGAGGATCTCATTGAGCGAGGAGATGTTGATGTATAATTGGGTGCATCCGCATACATATGGTAGGAGATGTTGGCGGAGCGGAGAACTTCGGTGAGAGGCTCAAGGTAATGGTTGAAGAGGGTAGGGGAGAGGGTTGAACCTTGGGGGACTCTGACTGTGACCGGGGTGGGAGTTGATAGTTTGCCGTTGATGAGGAATCTCTGAGAACGATTGTGGAGGAAGGACCTGAACCATTCTAGTACCACGCCATCCAGGCCCATCCTCAATTTGAGGCGTTCAAGTAGTTTTTCACGGTTGACCGTATCGAAGGCGGAGGATAGATCAAGAAGGATTTGCCTTGGTCTAGGGCTTGGAGGGCATCGTCGACGATGTGGAGCATAGCAGTTTCGGTGCTGTGCCCTGGTATAAATCCAGATTGGAAGTCATCTAGTAGGTGGAAATTGTTGATGTTCTGGCTTAGTTGCTGTTGAACACACTTCTCTAATACTTTGGGTAGTAGGGGGATATTGGAGATAAGTCTGACATTGTCAGGAGAGGCAGGGTCAAGTGAATGTTTTTTCAAGATGAGGAGAACTTGGCCAGCTTTCAAAGGGTCCGGGATCAAGCCCTGCTGGAGAGAGGCGTTGATAATTGTAGTCCAACAAGGAACGATGGATTGGGAGGCGGTGGTGAGGCAGTTGGAAGGTAGCGGATCATTGAAGTGGTTGTTTGGTTTTAAGGTAGAGAGGATTTTTGAGATGGAGTATTCATTATAGTATTTAAAGTCAGTCCAGCGGGCTTTGTTTTTAGGAGAATGGTTAGAAGTAGCAGCGGAAGGGTGTGTCAGAGCAGGAGGGGGTTGGACTCAGTTGGTGGTGGTGGTGGTGGTGCTAAGTTCAATTCCTAATGCCTTGATTTTATCAGCGAAGAAGGAGGAGAATTTGTCTGCCGATATTAGCTATTTGGGGGATTCTTTCGATGTTTTAGCCAGTTTGTCAGATTGGAATTTGACCAGTTCAAAGAGCTTTTGTGGTCTGTTCTTGGCATTCCCGAATTACGATCTGAAGTATTCTTTTTGCAGTTGATGATGTGCTTGTTGTATGCATTTCTCGCCTGGCGCAGAAGTTTTAGATGCACTGCGGAGGGGTGTTGTCTCCAGTTTCTTTCAAACTGATGGAGGGCTCTCACCTCCATGTTGAGGGAGCCATTGAACCAAGGGTTTCTGTCTTTGATTTGAGTTCTTTTTAGTCTTAGAGGGGCAAGGTCGTCTAGAATATTCGAGATGGACGATGAGTAGTGCTTGTTGAGATCGCTAACCTTGGTTATGTGCAAGGGGGGTAGGTCAGATCTGCATCGAGCCTCAAGTTTCCTAAAGTCTAGGTTCTTAGTGTCTCTGGTCCAGCATTTGGGGATCACCGGTTAAGACGACTTTGTCTTGCGAGTCCCTGGTAAAATGAAGGATATGGAGTGATGTTCAGACCAGTCACAGGGGTCTATGAAGATAAGCTTGACAGCGGACTCCTTAGAAATGATCCAGTCAAGGATGGCTCCTTTTGAGCGGGTTGGCATAGAGTAGGCTTCGGTCAGGGCTTGGTCATTTAGGAGGTCTTTGATGGCATTGACGTAGGGATCTTTCGCGTCATTCCAATGCAGGTTGAAATCACCCAGAAAGATCTCTGTGGCATTGGAGGAAATCTTTGTTGTCATGATTTCCAGAAGGTGATCAGTGAAAGCGTTGTTTGGAGCTGGTGGGTGGTAAAAGATGTGCAAGTTACAGAGGTGTACTGAATTGCTGCAGACGGAGAGGGCGAGGTATTCGCAGGAGTCTGAGATGTCCGTTGCGAGTTCTGTGATAAGCAAGGAGGATCGATAGATGCAGGCTATTCCTTCTCCTTTCTTATTAGAGTGTCTATCCAGTCTGGCGATGTTGTAGTTGGCCGGAATTGTATATCCAGGCAAGGAGAAGAGTATTCCTTTAGCCAGGATTCAGTTAAAATGGCTAGGTCTAGGTTTTTGTCCAGGACGAGGTCAGTGATGTCAGTGGCGTGTTTAACTGCTGAACGGCGGTTCATTAAAAGACCAGATAAGGGGGTGTCGGAAGGAGAGTCAGGAGTCTGGACAGATAGAACTACAGGCGCCACATTGCTTTTTACCACATTTCTGTTGTGGAAGGTAGCTGGCCTGTTTGGGTCAATGGTGACCGTGCTGATGGGGTGTTCGGGACTGGTGTTTGGCGGACAGGGGATGGCTGGGGTAGAGTTGTGGTCTTGGAGGATGGCTAGGATTTTGTTTCCAGTGAGGTCTAGAGGGTATGGGGAGGCTGTGGGTGCGTTGTAAGTGAGGGCGAGAGCCTGGGATTCCTCCTCAGAGAGGAGGCAGGGTTGTTTGCGTGGGCGAAGATGTCTTAGGGGTAGCGGGAGAGGTTGCTTGGGAGGCTCGGTGTTGGGTGGGGGCAAAGTATGCGGTGACTTGAGGTTAGCTAGTGAGGTCTTGGCACGGTAAAGGAGGTTTATAAGGTACAGAATGGAGCTGTGAATGCTCTGGGTGAGTTTGGTCGCTCTGGAGTGCAAAGCTTCAAGATTGGTATAGTCAAGGGGTATGAAGGTATAAGGGTTCGAGTTATCCAGATCAGTCGAAGGGGCATGTGAAAGTGGCAGGGCATTGGCTGGAGCAGGCTCCGGGTTATTTGAAGAAGGAGTATCAGGCTCGCGATTTTGGTGGGGGACTGGCGGGGAGGAACTCTGGTGTCTAGGGGTGGTTCCGTTATAGGTGCCTGGGTCGGGGTGATCAGTGGGGGGGCCATTAGGGGACTGGCACTCACTGGGGCAGGGGACATTGGGAGCGTATCAGTGTTCTCGGTTGAGGGGGGCACTAGATGGGAGGAGATCGCAGGTGTTGGGGAAATGCTGATACCAGGGACAGGAGATATGAAATAAATAAATGTAGGCCTAGGGTCCACCACCTCCCCAGGGCAAAACATATAAAATAATGCGGGGCACAAGTGGTCCCTCGTAGCACCGGGGACAGCCACCTCCCGGGGCTAAATATATAAAAGTAATGCCCCTCATCTCCCCAGGTACCACAACCTCCCTGGGGCAAATCATTCAGAATTAATGTGAAGGCCCATATGGCCTGCCCCATAGCCCCGGGGACTGCCATCTCCCTAGGGCTCAACATCAAATCCATGCGGAGGCCCATCTGGTATTCCCGCAGCCTCAGAGACCACCACCTCCCTGAGGTAATTCATTCAAATCAAGAGGGGCTGCAAGGCCCCAATGAAGACCTGGGGATCAACACCTCCCCAGGCTAATTACTATAATGGAAGGGGGCTGAATGGCATCCCCCCAGGGCTAGCTCTTATTAACTCCTGAAGTTCCCACCCTTGAAAGGTAGCTGACTGCTTTTGTTTGGTGAAGCAAAAGCACACATAACACCACCTTTCTGCAAGTGGGAGATGTCAGACAGCTCCTGCTTGCAGAGAGTGGAGTTTTCATCTGTTTCCCTGCATGTAAATATTTCTGCAAGAATATAGATGAAAACATTGTTCCTGCAGGCAGGGAGCTGCTATTTCAGCAACTGGTTATGTGAAAGAGTAATGCCAGCTCCCGCTTAATATGGGGACCTGGCCGGGACTGTGGGAGCCTTCAGACTTTCCCTATGGACCCATTGCACACTCTGTGCCATGGAAAGTCTCCAAGGCACCCACAGTAACATGGCCAAGCCTTGGACGATGAGGCGCCAGGGGCTGAAATCAGCCCGGGAGGGGGGCGCTCAGCCCCCTCCCCCCTATTTGGTTAAGGCAGGGCCCCAGGGGATGGTGTTCCCAGGGCCAAAAGTGGCCTGGGGAGGGGGGCCATGCAGCCCCCTCTCCTAATAAAGTATAGCCAGGCAAGTGTGTTTTCTCTGCATTATGTAAACTTGCTAGAAATCCTTCCCATTTTGCCTCTCCTCATATACATTAGTGGTATGCTACATCTCCCTGCCCTTTTCCCAGGATGATTAACAGCATGCTAAAAGGTCCCTGGAGCATGTTTCCCATCAAATTTGGATACAGGGTCTTGATGCCTAGGAATACGATTGCAAGCCCACCAAACAAAGAAGGACTTACTTCCGTAAAGTACAAATCATCTAAGTGTGTTTTCTCCATGGTTCCATCTTGCAAAGTTATCTGATGAAGACACTCGAGTATCAGTTACATTATTTATTTATTTATTACATTTTTAAAGCGCGCAAATACCCGGATGTGTCTCTGCGCTGAAAGATAGAAGAACATAAGGTTGATAGTAGTGCTTACTGGTTGAGCAGCCACGTTTTTACCGACTTCCTGAATATCAGGAGGGATGGGCTGGCCTTGATTTGTAACGGGAGGGTATTCCAAAGTTTAGCGGTAGCAACTATGAAGGATAGGTCTCCCCATTATGATTTCTTTGTGCGTGGGACGGTTAGGCAGCGAGCTGAAGAAGAGCGAAGAGTTCTGGTGGGAATATATAGGCAAAGTGCTTTTGTCAGGAACTCTGGTCCAAAGTTATTGATTGCTTTATATGTTATGTATATTGCCTTGAATTTGGTTTGGTTTCTGATTGGTAGCCAATGTAATTGGCGAATAACTCGGTAGATTGAATTAAATTTAGGTGTGCCGGAAAGCATTCTTGCCGCTGCATTCTGAATTAATTGTAGTTTATTAAAAACTCTCTTCGGAGCATTCAGATAGTGGCCGTTGCAGTAGTCGATCTTTGACATCACAAGCGTACACATGAGTCTTTCCTGCACTAGAGGGAAGGAAGGGAAGAAGATTCCTTATCATTCTGAGAATATGAAAGGCTGAGGACACAACCAAATTTGCGTGGTGAATGAACGAGAGCTTGTCATCGAACATAACACCAAGATTCCTAACCTTAGTGACTGGTTGAGGTGGAGGTCCCAAGTCAGTTGGCCACCAAACTGAGGGACCAACCAGGGGTTAAGCTGCCAAAGGTCATTACCTCTGTTTTATCGGAGTTTAACTTTAGGCAGTTACGTGCCATCCAGGAGCTGATAGCTAAGATTCCCTCCTGAAAGCTGGCCACCACTTGCAAACCATTGGCAAAGTACAGACAACAAGGTCACTGGAGACATTTTCTTGGCATCCTTTATGCAGCTGTAGCATAGGAGATGCACTGGGGAGAGGAGTTGGCCTAACGGCTAAGGCGCTCGACCTCGGACCTGGAGATCTGGGTTCGAGTCTCGGTAACGACGCCAAAAACTCCTGTCATTCTGGGCAAATCACTTAATCTCCCCGTGCCTAAAAAAAAATGAAAGTGTGTCCTCATGTAACGTAACTGGTGCTATGTAAAGCGCTCTGATACCTGATTCGGTTCTGGTCTAGTTCGCGCTATATAAAACTCTGCAAAAAAAAAAACTATACATTTTCCCAACAAGGTAGCACTTACTAATTAACCAGTAAAAGTACTCCAGTTGGGTAGAGGCATTTCACAAAATGGTGGTGTTTTCTTAGATAAGTACACAGGGCAGGATTTATTTTGGCACGTTGCTCATGTCCCAGAAATGAAACCTCAAACGTAAGCACTTACAGATACAAACAAAGCAGGTGCCTACATTGAAGCTCCACTTCTATAAAATGCTAATCATTCTAACTTCTTACCCTTGTGATTAGTGATGTAATACATGAAGTCATAAGCAGTCAATTGTGGGGGCGTAAGTTATTGTTAGCTCAGCTAACTACAACTGATGAATTTCTCTGGTTTTGTATGAGTGAAATGTGAGCATAACTATAACGGTCCTGCAACCTGTGGTTCAGATGATGGAGGGAATGCTGAACAGTGCCAAACATTCACCCCCAGTCCAGTCTGGGACTAAATGCATTGTTTTCTTTCTCGCCACACCATTCTAGTTTGGATCTAGTCATACGCAAATCAGTTTTGACAATGCACCTCATGGGTACAGTCCAGCCCGAACTGTCAAGCCAGGTCCTCCCAGGCCTGGAAAAAATGCATAATGGAACCGGTTTTAGGGTATCACCCTTCATCAGCCAGGCTAGCTTGAATCTGGTGGTGTAGTAAGCACAGGACTCACATCCGTGCATGCCCTTGCCATTCAGGGCAAAAATTGCAAAACTAAGATGGTAGACGGAATGCTGAACAGTGTAAAACATTCACCCCAGTGCAGTATGGGACTAAATCCATTGTTTTTATGCTCACCCCACCATTCCAGTTTGGACTGAGCCATTTGCAAATTAGTCTTGACCCTGCTCCTCATGGGAACAGTCCAGCCTGAACTGCCTGGCTAGGTCCTTCCTGGACCGGAAAACAAGCATCCTTGTAGAGGTTTTGAGATATCACCTTCATTGGCCAGGCTAGCCTGAATCTGTTGGCATGGCATAGAACAGGACCAACATCTGAGCATACCCCTGCCACTCACTGCATCGATTCCAAAACAAAGATGATGGACGGAACACAGAACAGTGTCAAACATTCACCCCATTCCAATCTGCCACTAAATTCATCATTTTTTGCTCACTGCACCATTCCAGTTTGGACCTATCCATATGCAAATCAGTCTTAACCCTACTTCGCATGGGAATGGTCCAGCCCAAACTTCCAGGCCAGGTCCTCTCGGGACAGAAAAACAAGCATCCTGGGACAGGTTTCGGGATATCACCCCTCATCAGCCAGGCTATCTTGAAACCCAGTGGCACAGCGAGCATGGGACGCATGTTTGGGCATACCCTTGACACTCAGTGCAAAAATTGCAAAACAAAGATGAAAAATGGTCACCAGTTGGTAGCTATAGTTAGGACCTAATTTTGACAGGAAATGCATTTTTTGACTTGCTTATAACTTTCGTGCTGTTTGACAAACCTACACAAATTCTTTTTTTTTTAAGTGTCACTCTATATCTGGTTTTGCTTTGAATGTTTGGGAGTGTTCTGCAAGCAGGGGTGAGCAAAAAAAGTGATCCAAAAATGTGTTTACCATGCGATTTCCCATAGGGGAAACACACATACAGCCCAAACTACTGGATGGAAAAACTCAAATTTGGCAGAGAGGTAGCTGTTTGACCAGAAAGAGCCCTTTTTGTGATTTGGTGTGAATCTGTTTAGTAGGTGCAGTTAATAAAGGAAAGTCAACATTTGATATCTAGAGGCATGGACCCTCGCATAGGATACACTGAGTTGCACACCAATTGCAACTCTATGATTGGCACCCCCAAAACCTGACTGAAAGATTGCGGCAACCATTTAAAGTATTAGGGAACAGTCCTGGGTCTTAAATTTAATCTGCAAAATGATTAAAGGTGTAATGGTAGAGGTACCATGACTCCATAGTTGTGTTCGAGGAGTGTCAGCTGGACCTATGTTGAATACAAATTTGAGCTCTTTTTTTCCACTTTTGAACTCTGTGGATCACCTGCGAGGCTCAACATGATCTCCCAAATAAATCTGCAATGGATTTGTTAATATCTGTGTACTTTGCAACAAAAAACACTTTCATACCCACTCAGACATTCACACGGGTGCTCTCAAACCCATTTACAGACCCATACAGGCAGTCTGGTACCGACTCACACACCTATGTAGACATTCACACACTCTCACTCACACAAAGGCATGCAGGCACTCACAGACCCACATAGGCACTCACACACACACAAACTTGCACATGCAGAGATACACCCACTCAGAGACCCATGAAAGCACTCAGACCCACTCACATACCCCTGTAAGTACTCACACACCCATTCAAAGACCTGCACAGGCACTCTTGCCCAGTCACAGACCAACACACACACTCATATACCCACTCACAGACCTCCTCAGACCTACCCAGACACTCAGATACCCAGTCACAGGCCTACCCAGACACTCACAAACCCACTCACAGATCCAGGCAGACACAAACACACTAGGTGACAGATCTAACAGGAACCCACACATCCACTCACAAAACAACTCACACTCACAGATCTACTCACAGACTTACACAGACACTCACACACACACTCAGAGATCTACACAAGCACTCACGTAGCCACTCATAAAGGCACACACACACACACTCAAAGACCCATACAGACACTCAAACACCCACTCACAGACCCACACAGATAATTACATACCTACTCACAGACCCATAAATCCACTCTCAGGCCTACCCCACACTCACAGACCCACTCATAGATTCACTTAGACACTCACATACCCTCTCAGACTCTTTCCCACCCACTCACAGATCTACTCAGGCAGTCATATACACACTCACATACCTATGGAGGCACTCAGATATACACTCACAGACCAACACAGGCACTCCCACACTAACTAACAGACCCACACAGATACTCACACACCCACTCATAAACCCACACAGACACTCAGTTATATGGGGATAATTAGCAGTGCAAGGTAGGGGCCATATGCCCCCCGGGCCGATTGTGACCCTGGGGACCATAACTCCCAGGTCCCAGCCAATGATAAATAGGGGGAGGGAGCCAGACACCCCCCTTCCCAGGCCAATTTTGGCCCCAGGGACCCGTCCCCCAGTGCCTGTTGAATTATTATTAAGGGAGGAGGGCTGTGTGGCCCCCCCGCCCCAGGTTGTTTTCTGTCTCTGGCCTGCCACTTGTACTGTGGTGCCCTAGCCCCACCAAAGGCAACCAGTGTCCTTTGATGAGAATTTGGCATTGCTCCTGCATGCAGAAAGTTGCTAAATCGGCAGTGTATTTTTGCGGGAAATGTTTTATGCTCGCACTGTCTCGTGAAAGGGTATGAAGAAGTAGGGCTTTCTGTATCTCAATCTTTGGGTATGATAATTAAATTATCCTCGCCACACGTTGTATGGACCTTTGTTAGTCAACAAAGAGAAATAATAATCAATCAGTAAAGATTTCCACTTCAGTCAATAAAGAGAATTAGTGAGAGTTAAAGGGTTTCATTTTCAAATATTTTAGTCTTTCATCTATTCATTTATTAGCTATTAATCTTTAGATTTCAGCATTTAAAATGTTAATATAATCGATTAATCTATTTATCATTACAAAATAGAACAAAATATTAGTTAAAATCACAGTCAATATATTAATAATACAACAAGCGTGTTCCATAAATTATACTCCCTAATTTAAAATAATTATTGATAATGAGAGAAAAGTGTCAGTTCACAAACCCAGTGAATAGTTCTGGTGAAACAGAAATCTTTGCACAAGCATGAAGCGTTTGCATTGTAAGGTGGAAAGTATTCTCAGCTCAAAGATATCAGCAGACAATTCTGCAAAGTAAGGCAGCTTCCCAAGAAGAAAAGGCATCCAAAACTCAAATGTGAATCTCCAGTCAGACAGTCAGGGAAGGAATCTGTTAGCTACTCCAGGAATACAATAATATGAACAACCACATTCCATGTTGCACCACATTTTCTTTCATTTTCTTCTTCCTCCAATAGAATATCAGCAAACTCCTGTGAATGAGCAAAATCCCAATTTTCTCGTAGGCGCACAATAGGCTTTAGAAATTAAACCTTCAAAAGTTACTTTGTTGATGTTTTGCCTTTCAGACAGTTCTTCCCATGAATCATTCTTCCAGTCATCTCATCTGCTCTTGGTAAGAACTCACTATCAGTTGCCTAATACAAAATGAGTGTCTATTCACTACCTAGCAGAAAGCTTCTGGAATAACACAACATGTACAATGAAAGAAAAAACACTCTTTGCAAACTATTCAATGTGAAAATCAGACCTTTCAGGGTTAGTGCATTATTTTTCAGTTAACGTGGCATCGACAATTAGGATAAATTAATTCAGTATTTTGATTAATACTAGGCCTATAATCATTGAAGTGTGACTACCAACTACAAATTTTGCATCGAGCATATGTTTCACTTAAGTGTAAGCTTTTGCACGATATTAATAAAAGCATTTTGTCAGCGAATAAGATTTACACCAACAGGTACATGCTGTGTTTAACTCCAATGAGAATTAGGATTTGAATTAGAGATAAACGTGGTTGTACCTATGTTAGGCACCATTTAGAGTGCTCTGGGATGCTAGTATGAGCCTGGTTTAATACTTAGCAAAGGATAGAAAGACTTAGGACATGCTGAAGGTGTTTGAGTAGGTAAGCATTTAACTGTGTGTGGTGTGCCTTTAATATTTAAAGCAGCAGAATATTCATCATCAAAAACATCTTTATTCGATTCATAGAATCATAAAAGAACAAACAATACAATACTTTGATTACGTCATTTCAAACTACTACATTAATCCTCTAAAAATGCCCTGAGAAATTTTATAGTTCATTACAATTGTACAAGAATGTAGTTCTTGACTAAAGTGCGAAGTGCGCAGGACGTTTTCAACAAATTCAGGAAACAATACACAGTTTAGATCATAAAGCGCTATGGTGGCATATTACAATTTCACAGAAATATTTAATCCCCGTTTACATTAATCATAAAATCTGTAACAAAGGTAGGAATCTACTTTCATCAAATATTTAAGTGTAAAGCACTGAATGCTATGTACAGTAAAATTTTCGGCAAATTATTCCTACAGTACACAATTAATGTGCTAGTGTACTATAGTAAAAGTACTAGTTAAAATTTCAAACCTTTCTTCCTTCTCATAAAATTGATAGCCCATAGAAATCTTCTAATACCAAATACAATAATCTGGGTATTGTTTTTAGGATACGTAGCATATCATTGTACTTCCTAACGCCCAACTTCCTGCCCAACTGTTTTATCCACTTTCTTCTAGCGTTAAGGTAGGTGGGGCCGAAAAATAGGACCTGTGCTACATCCTCCTGTTTACCCACATGACACAATTTACACTCGCTGTCCCCCCCCCCCCGATCAGTGACTCTTCCCATTTGATTGTGAAAGTTTTAACTCGGAGAATACCGTACCTGAATTTCAGGTAGAGTATCTTCGTGAGTTGAGGTTCTATTTGATATAAAAATAATTTAAAACGGGGAGTTGGCTTAAACATAAAAAATGTGGGGGCATATTACCAAGCAATAGCGATAATTATCGCTATTGCTTGGATAGAGACAAAATTTTACCGCTAAGCTGCGGTGATTTTTATCGCAGATAAACCTTGGTATTACCAAGGTTCATCGCAAATGCGATAAAAAACGGCCGCAATGCATGAATATCGCTGAAAAGTCAGCGATATTCATGCATTACCGAGCTAATGCTCTTAGCCATGTTATCCACCTCCCATTGGATAACATGGCTAAGAACTGCTCAGGGCAGGTGTTAGCTTTTGGAGATATTCGCGCTTAGCGCGAATATCTCCAAAAGTTGGTAATAGGAGCTAGCGATGTTAGTGACTGTTTCCAGTCGCTAACATCTTGGCACGCCCACTTTGCATGTCATTAGAGATAAATATCACTGACATGCAAAGTGGGGCCCAAGATGGTCGCTATCTCCTACTAGCTGTCGCTAACTGGTGTTAGCAACAGCTAGGTAATATGGAGATAATTTTATTTCCGCTTTCTTGGCTTTTAAAGCCAAAAAAGCTGAGATAAACCCCCTTGATAATATGGCCCGTGGTTGTAAGCGAACCAGATCCACAGTTTAGGGTAACTTTATGCACAATAAAAATCCAATAGACTTTTTTAATTTCCCTTTTTGATTTGACAGTCAGCCTGTCAGGATGGTTCCAAAATTTGCTTAGGCCCAGATCTAAAAGCCATCTGTAAATATTTGCCAACCAGAGAAATGTAACATGGATGTCTAGTGCAATTAGTTCTCCCAGTGCCTGCCTATAGGTGGAAAGTTCATCAGTAACCCATATCCTTATCCAATTTGACAATGTCATCCAGGCTGCCCTATGCTCAATGCGTTTTAACCCCAAATCATACATGTGAGGGATCACTGGTGTAATTTGGGGAAGGAGGACCTTCGCCCTTAAGGCCCTATTTTCTCCCACAATTAGGGCAGAGAGTTGTTCCTCACCTCACAGCTCAGAGCCATAAAGAGTGGCAGTTTGGGCCCTGGATTTGTACACCTCCAGTGCAGGTGTAATAGACTTTGTTCCAGAAGCATGGAGTTTTTTCAGGATGGGTATTGAATTTTGCGTTAAAATGGTTCTACATTTTCTTATCTGCGGGTACCATGAAAGTTTGGAATCTATAGTTTCCCCCAAATAAACAAAAGTATGGACCCTCTCTAAAACTGCACCATTCAACATTATATTGTTCTTAAAACTTTTATGAGGCCTAATAGACATGTATTTTGCATTCACAGGATTTATTTCCAAACCTTTTAATTTGCAGTACACATCAAGTTTATTCAAAAGGTTTTGCATTTCCTTAGGTGTCTGTGAGAGCAAGATGGTGTCATCTGCAAATGTCAAGGCACATACATGGGTACCACCTAGCTTTGGGGAGTCATGATTTGCTTTTTGTAGGAAGTCAACCATGTCATTGACATAGAGAAGAAACAAGGTGGGCGCCAGGACACAGCCCTGGTGCACCCTTCTCTTCACTGGTATTTCTTCTGTCAGCTCCCCACCTTTTCTCCTTTTCTTTTGCAAAGTTATCTTTGTGTAGTCTAATGAGTTGGACCAGTATATTTTTTGGAACCCATTGTTTCAGCAGATTTACCCACAAAAGATCTCTTCGGATTGAGTGGAATGCGGCCTTTAAATCAATAAAGGCCACATACAGATTACCAGATCTTAATTTGGTAATAATCAAAGCAGCAGAATATTTAAACGCAGAGGGCTTGGCTTTCTTTTCGACTTCCTACTACTATTCACATCTCAAGTCAATGCAATAGTGAGAAATGTGAATTTTCAACTAAATTCACTCCATAAGGCTTGTGTATTTGTACAAAAGGCTATTAGGAATCAAATGTATTGAAAGTGAAGCATGTTGTCTGAGCTACATGTCCTTCCTCTTGCTACCTATCTTGACTATTAGAACTTGTTTCCCCAGATGTCAAAATCTGCAATCAGGTACATGACAAATCAAGGTGTTTGTAGAAGACTACAGCTCCATTGTTTCCAAGCACAGCCTTAATACTTCTTGCAACATCTGCATAAGTGCCCTTAGATCACACAAGACCTAGAGAACTGGTACAACACTTTGTAAACAGTTACTGAAAAAACAAGCATTTGCAATGCCATTGGTCTCGCTTTTGGGACCTCTTATGTGTTTAGCTATGCAGCACATTTGCCTGGGTACTGAAACATCTACTGTTCTTTAACATGGAGGAAAAGTAAGCTCCAAACTACGGAACATGCCATGTATGGGAACACCTGGAGAGAAATACTGCTAATCAGCGGGAAATTTTATTGTCCAAAGCTCTGTTTTTATTAAAAAATCAGCCCCTTCATTGGTCATATCAATGAAAATACAAGTTTTGAAAAAAATAATATTGTCTACTGGTGCTTGTTCATTACAAGCACCCCGCCATGGTAATGTGGCGAGGGAAATTTCTATGCAGGCAGTGGTGTTTGGTCGGTGGATTGCCACCGCAATACAGGTGGTGGTGATTCGCCCGCTATCCTAATGACCCCCTAAGGGCATCATTAGGATGGCGGCCGGACTTTGTCTGCCCGCCATCCTTTCGTAGAATGGGACAACCCACCATTGGTGCGGGGGTCCCGATGTTGACATTAGAATGTGCCCGCCACATTGGTGGGCACATCCTGCATTCTTGACATTGCGGCGGGCGGTGCACTCTGCACCGCCTGCCACAATACCAAGAAGCCATGTCGTGCAGTTCCATGCACAACGTGGCAGGCACTGTGCGGTGTCTGCCATGTTGTGCATGGAACTGCAGGGGGTACCATAGGTACCCCCAATGTGCACCCCCCACCTCCCAGAATCCCTGGGGACCCGCTACGAGACCCCAATGGCGAGAACCACCTGCCCCGGAAAGGCATGTCCCTACAGATATGCTAATATGGATGGTGGTATCTCTCAGACATGCCACCATGTTAACAGCTTTTTGGCAGATGGTCTTTCCATCCGCCGGAGTCCACCCCACCATGGCAATATGGTGGGGGAAATTTCAATGCAGGCGGTGGTGTTTGGCGGGCGGATTGCCACCGCTATACCGGTGGTGGTGATCCGCCCGCTATCCTAATGACCCCCTAGGTGTTTACCAGCCCACACCATCTCCTCTTCATGTTATCGCCCATTTGCACTGCCATTTTTCAGTCATTCTTCTCCCTGTCCACTATATTTCTCTGGTATTTAGATCAAATCCCTCCGGTTCTATTTGGCTGAGGCTGCTATGGTACTTTGGGTGCTCTGGTGGTCTCAGAATTGTGTTTGGTGTTGACTGATATTGAATTAGTGATTCCTGTGTGCCCTGGAAGCCTAGTTCCTACTACCCTTCATATATGCCTACTATGCCTTGCTTCAGTTCATATGGGAGCAGACACTCAGGGCTGCCTTCCCTTTGTCTGAAACTGGTATGCCGGTTATCAGCCCCTAATCAACAAAATCCTATGAACGGACCCACCCGCCCCATCTCATAGTCCGTCACCATTCCACTATGTGTTCCTGGATGCATCCCCACCATTATTCCTGGTGTCTTCCCTTTGCCGACTCAGTGTCACACTCACTTGGACACCTCTTTCAGGGAACACAGCACTCCACCCATTTGTACACACTTATGACCACAACCAACCCACTGAATGAACGCAACCCTACTCCATCCTCTGTTAAATAAGCTATAAGAAAACATTCTTTTTGCAAAATATGAATCGCTTTGGCAGCAGTTTCCTGGACTTGATATCTTAGGACAGTCCAAATATGCAGCAAACATTTTTCTACAGAAAACACAATATTTTTCGTTGCCTATAGATGTATTAGTTATTTGCAGATTTTGTGCATTTTGAAAAATGCCAGCAGTTTTGTTTGTTAACATATTTTCCACCTCTTTCTGAATTTCTAGGCAGAGAGCAAGTGTCTATTAACATCTGAAAGGAAGGTGGAATAAATGGACCAAAGAGGCAGAGCTGTTTTAGCAACTATTAATATAATGTAAACACTGCAGGTGCTGACGAGAGTGATATTAATTGTATGAAACCAGAGAGCCACAGAATTAAATTGTGGTTGGTGCAGTGGAGAATAGTGACTTGTGTATTTTTAGTGTGATAAAGCAACTGCCTGTGACATAAAGCACTGTGAATATGTAAGTCTTTATTTTATACTTGCATTACACACAGTATGAGATAGACCGCTACAAAACAAGCAAAATGTTTTATGATAAAATGTTTTTTCCAAAATATACAGGCTGCTTCCAAAATATAGGGGCTTATTTATAAGCCCTTTGTGCTGCCCGTGTTTCAATTTTTTATGATGTTCTGGTTGCGCAAAGTGCAGACTCATATCTACGAGGCCACGCAAAGTCACTTTGCGTGGCTTTTCAAGGCCTCCTAGATATGGTGTTAAGCAACACAGCGCAAGGTCGATGAGTTTCCTTACACTGCGTAAGGGGGGGTTTACATGGGTTTTCACATATTCCCAGATTTACAACGAATCTTTCTCCTCCATTGTTTTCAAAAGCCTCCATGGGTTGTTAATGTGCAGGAAAGCGTGCCTTCCTGCAAAAAAAAATCCTACCAATAATGCAGACACCCTTGCACCATGGTGCTTGGGTGTCTGCGTTGGTGCTAGGCACCATTCTGTGTCAGCAGAAAGGACAGGAGTGCACAGTACTTATAAATGCATTCTATTCCTGCTCTTTCGAATTGGCGTAGGGCAGTGGAGGAAAAGATACTTGCGGAGCAGCCCTACACCATTTCATTGTAAATGAGGCCCATGGATTTTAATAATATTCAGACCCTATGTAATGTAATTTTTCTACATAACTGTCGCTTGAACATATTCTCAGGGATAGTAAGCACTATGTAACTATGACAATCACTTAATCTCCCCGTGCCCAAAAAAAAAAAAAAATTATGAATCTGTCCTCATGTAATGAAACTGGTGCTATGTAAAGCGCTCTGATACCCGATTCGGGTCAAGTTTGCACTATATAAAACTCTGTAAAATAAATAAAAATTAAAAGAAAGCACTTCACAACTCAGTTAACTCTGTGCACTACCACTCAAAAATGTCAAGTGATTTGATCAATTGAATGCAACTGCACTCTCCTTAGAAATCAAAGCCAGGCAGACATCTGAACACACATTCTGACAGTGTGCTGCTGGCCTGAAAGAAATGCAAATGTTCACAACGGGTTAATCTGGAAATCCTTTACATTTGCAGATTAACTCATTGCACACATTTGCATTTCTTTCACAGGCCAACAACACACTGGTAGAAAGGTGTCTTTAGCTGACTACGATTTCCCAGCACAGGAGATTCCCGGATTGAACCGTCTGGGAAGTTTTATTTTGTCAAATGAAGAGTGCGACCCCCTTCCCATGCCTCCATGGCCCCCCTGGGGGTCGCGCCCCACAGATTGAAGATCACTGCGGCTAACTGAAGGAACAAGCACCTGTGTGCTGTTAAATGTACGAAACTATACAGGAAGGTCTGTAGAAAAGGTATGTGTGGGCAATGATATCCTGGCATTAGGACATAACAAACAGATAAGAGATGTAAATAAACGGGAGATTTTAATTGAGACAGGCAGCTTGACATCAGAACTCACTAAAAAGTCGTTTTAGAGGGAATAAAGAGGCCGCAAGTATGTCATTTAGTTTGCTCGTTATACATTGAGGAATGCTAAAAACAAATACAGAGATGTTGTTTGATGCTCTTTTTCTAATTATTTTTGCCACTGG
Source organism: Lissotriton helveticus (assembly GCF_964261635.1). Classification (NCBI taxonomy): domain Eukaryota; kingdom Metazoa; phylum Chordata; class Amphibia; order Caudata; family Salamandridae; genus Lissotriton; species Lissotriton helveticus. The sequence goes on from NC_136068.1 coordinate 949,518,992, forward strand.
GCTAATATAATTTTCACATTCGTTTCTGCAGGGCTTTCCTCTTTTTTCCTTCAAGGTAATCAGTCCTACAGATGTTCACAGATTTCATCTGCCTCTGCTAATACCAAATATTTTGTAACCCTGTACAGACTATGACCTCACGGTTAAACACTTGCCCATGCATTAATCCTGTGAGGCACACTGTAGAGTGTCTTCCCTGCCTGGCTTTAGTTTCTTCAACTCAGTGCAGACCTTCCTTTTTGTTTTCTTCTCTTCCTGTTGGTCTCATATACTGTAAAAATGTGAGAAACTGAAAGATTGATATCAGTAATCCAAATCACATAAACAAGTATCCGATATCTTTGTGACACTTTCAAATGAAAAAAACTTAGGGGCAGATGTACGTTAACTGGCGCATCCCCAGGGATGCGCCAGTTAATCTGCGCCACAGTGCGCCACAGCTCCGCCACCCATGGTGCAAGGCAGGGAAGATGCGTGACGCATCTTTCGCCGTACGGGCGGCGCATTGCTGGAGTCATGTCGCAAGTGCGACATGACTCCAGCAATGCACAGGGGCCACCCCTACATTGCATGGTGCATCACCCTTACGCCTGCTTTAAGCAGGCGTAAGGAATTGACGTAGAAAGTGACTCAGAGAAATCTTGTAGATTTCACTGAGTCACTTTCCAGGGGCGTTCCTGCGACGGAACGCCCCCCCCCCTGCACCGGAACGCCTACATGAAACCTGACGCAGGTTTCATGTGGCGCAGGGCCTTACACGTGACGCATCTCCATAGATGCGTCACGTTGTAAATGCCTCGTAGGGATGCGCCACGTTTAAGCCGCCTTGCGTGACGCAACAGCGGCATAAACGTGGCGCAAGGGCCTCATAAATCTGCCCCATAATTGCGTTTCTCCCAAGGCAATAAAAAAGAGATAGTCTACATTGTTCCCCCGGGGGTCTAGACCAAAACAATTAGACACCACGTGGTCCTTTAGATTATTACTGTACAAAAACGGCAGACCCTCCAAGGCACAAAAAAACCTGACCACCACAAATGCAGGATCTGGTCTGGCAATATTTCTACACCACTTAAATTTTGCGCACCATCTTGTTCTCACAAATCAATCTTTACCTTCTTCATTCATCTTCTTTGCTTCTCAGCCTGATGTGTCCCACAATCAAAAAGACAGCTTGAGAACCCCTGTATGTGCACTGTGAACACATGCTCTACGTATATCCAGCATCATCCAGCTGATTCATTGCAAGGCCAAATTGTCGTCAGATGGTCATCTTAACCACCATCACTAGCCTATAGATAATCCCCTCTGGAATTAGTGCTTTGCTTCCGGGGTGAAGGGGGGCAAAGTTACACCCCCCCAAAATGTCCATTAGCTGAGCTGTTTGCCTTGCACCTTACAAGCAACCATAAATATTTGATATATGATACATTTTATGAATTATGTATCAAACCATTGCTTGCTAACTGATTTTTTCTTAGAGTTTCGTGACATCACAGAGGCAGCAAGATCAAAGCTCAGAATTAATTGAAACCTTAATGTGAAAAACACCTTGAATTTCTGAACGTTTTCGTCATTTGGCGTTTGATGTGCTGTGTGGCCTGCCATATTCCTACCCTGCTGTCTTACTGGTTCTGCTTGTGAATTTAATTGAGCAGTCTTTATTCCACTACTGAGAGGAGCCCAATCAACTGTGTTAGATAGCCCAGTTATCTGAGAATGGCCAAGACATCTGAATAATGGCACAAGTTGCGACTAAACGCGGGTGGCAGAGCCCCCCACTCATTTAGAAAAATAAATCCATCCTCCGCTGCTTAAGGCAGAGATGTGTTACCTTGTACCCCAGCTCTGGCCGCAGAACCTTTGTAAACCTCCATCCCATTAGCAGTGTCGAGTTTATTAAAACGGACAAGGCAAAGTTATCTTTTAATCTCTTACATGGGAAGAGAGAACTTGACAAAGTTAGTCATTCTATTACTTAATGCACTTCAAATATAACACGTCAAGAAACAGAAACACATCTAGAGCACATTTTACTTATCCACGCAAGACTGTTTAAACATGTAAGGGCATATTTACAAGGGAATGGCGGAGCGTGTTGTTGAGTCCAAAATGCTAATGCCGAGCACCGCCATTCCAAAAACGCAGTGATGCACCGTATTTACAAAGGTACAGTGCCCCCTGCATTTTCACTAGTGTTAGCACTAAATTAATCTGCCTACCGCCAACACAGGCCCCCTTGCACCAAAGTGCAAGGGTGCCAGCCTTGAGGGAATGATTGTTTATGTGCAGGAAGATATACCTTCATGCATAAAAACAATCATTCATGGCGTTTTGCTATTTATATGTGTGCTACACAATGCAGCACACATAGAAACAGCTAACAGGAAGAAAAATAAAGCATTTCTCCTTGTTTCTCCATGTAATGATCAAGTCTTCCATGGTCTTAATTTTAGCGCTGCCTCCTATTTACGCCACCATTGTAAATAAGGGGCAGCATCAAAATCAATGGATGTTGTGGCGGAACACCCACCGCAGCACTCATTGCCCACTTTTTTAAGTGGCGTAATACTGCCTTCTAAATCAGGCAAAGCCCCTATCACCACGACAACGTCAGAAAAAGTAACGTTCCTGTGAAGAACGGGGCTTCTAAATATGTCCTGTAATTTCCACGTTCCACATGTCTGTTTAAAAATATTGTCACTTTCACCCATTTTCAAGCTCAGTTACAAATCGATATGTAGAAAAAATACATGTGAAGCATGAAAAGTAAAACTACAAATATTTGTTTCACATCCTTTTGTGATTATTTTTATTTATTTTTGTAAACTAGACCCGTGTCCGTTTAAGTGACCAAATTAGAAAGAGCTGACCTCATTGCGTGTGGCGTCACAACCTGTGACCCATTGTTTTCATTCTGTATGTAATAAATAGTCCCTGAATATTATCTTGCGACTTGTGCCCTGCTGGGAATGGTAAAGATTCCTCATTGAAGCATGTGCTCGTGGTGGGGGGGGGGGTCTGCCTCTGGTTTTATTATTTTGAAAAAGACCATCTTACCGCGATGACAGCTATTACACCATGCAGAACGGCATTGTTTAGGGGCAAGTTTAGGACCCATTCCGTTAAACCGTTGCTTAAGCTCTTTCCAGGGCAGTTAGACGGATGCGTGATGAGAAATTATTCGAAGAGGAAGTTTACTCCCATCCCACTCTCGTACATCTGTTTATGTCTCTGGACTGAATAATGGGCATGCATCATTTTATATCAATGACATTACAACTCTCTTCACAGCATGCTTGCCTTCCTTCCGCTGGCTGGTGAAATGGTGCTCGGAGACGGAGTCACAAGCCTGCCAGTCGCTGGGTTGAAAATAGCATCTTCCCTGTTCACAAACACCTCCCACGAGCTAAGGCATCACTAGATTAGTCATATCTCACAAAGCAAAAAACTCTTCCTTCCTTACTTAAAGATGTGTACTTGTGTATAATGTCCTTAAAACTTTAAGGGGACGAGCCCGAAGAGGGAGGCTTTTGTTTGAGCTTTTTTGAAGCAATCGGTGGTGCCCCCCGCTGTCAGGCATATTTGTAATGGGTTTGTAGACGATAAAAAATATTTGCGGTTAATATGGAAAAGCAAGACCGCTATGATTCGCAAGGACGTCTCAGGGCTGGTGGACGTGATACCATCACAAAGTACATAACGCATCAATTGCTGTGATTATCTGGACATGATAAACACTGGAGTTAATATTGTCACTATGCAGAAGGACTAAATAAACTAAAGGAAAAAAGCGGGAAAACACAAATCAATGATTTCCCACCATTTTTCAAAGTCTAGTAGCATCTAGGTTTGCGTCATCCATGCCAGATTGCCGAGACAGCAGTTCAGAAACAGCCAATTTTAGTGAAAACCCCGTAAATAGTAGGAAAGAGTAATAGTCAAGTCAATGAATAGCGAAAGAGTCAATAAGAAAGACTAAGCAGGGCAAGGTGTCAGAACTGAGAAAAAGGACAGCTATGGAACTCTGCATATATCCCCGTGCTAACCCGTAGCATTATATACATCCACAGTATTGTGTTAGACCATGGCCTCAAAAGTGAGGCACTGAAATCATGTGAATTGAAAATTAAAGCATAGATTGAGACACATCCCTTGATCTCCAATAGAACAAACGAGTGAAATGCCATTGGGAGTGACGTATATATCTCCTCCCAACCACATTATACCCTTGAAGAATAACAAGAACATGGGACGATAAAGCACTTTTACCTAAAACTAAGGGCACTTTACCATGGCTCTGGTATGGTAGTTGTGCCCACAGCCCATAAACCTCCCGAACTTCTCTGTGATTTCTTACAGTGGGAATGACTCTTTACAATCACATGAGTAGAATACAGGCCTGATCTGTCTCACAGATGCCAGATCAAAATGTTAGTCTTTTCCTCTTTCACTTACAGAAGTTATTATCTAACACCATCTAGCCCCTCCAAACGTGCAATAATTTATCCAGGTGCCATGTAACATGCATATGCACATGCTTACCATCTGGGAGGCAGAGGACCAATAAAAAGAGCCGCGGAGCGGTTGGAAAGGCTTTTCCTCGCCGCTCGGCTCCATAAAGCATCACCTCGCCAGCCCCACCCGCCGGAGGATTTTCAGGAAGCCCCGTTTTCTTTTTTGAAGGACGGAGATTGCATTGCGTGCAACAGGAACCTGCAGCCTGATTTCTGTTGGATGGGTTCGGCTCCGCAGCCACGGCCCAGTGGTTGCCTCCGGGCCGTCAACTTTTTGGGTCTTTATCAGGTAACACTTTATTCTGATTAATATTAGTGAACAATGACAATTAATATACGATTTTCATATTATCTTATATTTTTTAATACAGAGGTGATAACTCATGGTGTGGTTTTAAGCCTAGTTGACATCCAGTTGCGACTTCAAAGTTGACCTACAATAGGCTCCTTGACAGGCTCTCCTAAGATTCAGTCTTTATAGGCAAGTCAAGCTCTATAATTGCATATATATATATATACATATATCGTTTTTTAAGGATGAATAATCAGAGAGGGATAATTTGATCTTCTCTGGTTGAAAAAAGTATCTTTCCACTCACTGTCTTTTGTGCCCCAAGAGCTTATGTTTTATTTTAAAGAAGACGGTGACGATAACATTTTCTTTTAATCCAATTGATAGAATTGGAATAAGAACCACCCGTTATTGATTAAAATTATCTTAATAAATATAGGGGTGTTCCTTGTGCGAGATTGTTAAGATTCGTTGCCTTCACCTTATTGTGCCTTCATCTGATTGGCTAAAATCGAAACTAGCAGGAGGCATATCCATCCGCAAACTAGAGGTATGACAGTTATAATGTGTTTTTTCTGTAGTCATCCTGATATTAAAATAATAAACATCGAAGAGTAGATTGGACACTAGATGTTTTGTTAAAATATTTTTCTGAAATTGTCTTTGTAATAACTGTGTAAATCTAAATGATTTGTGTGCCACTAAGATCAGTTGATCATTTATGCAAAATAGAGTTTTATATTTATATTTATATGAAATAGGATTTTTTATTGTAAAAGTCATGACAGAGGTTGTCGTCAGCAACACATGATTGTACAAATAATAAAATTGTTCTCTGTTGTTTAGAAAACTGTCCTGAAGAAGGTGAACATCCATTAACTCACCGAAACGCAGCGTTGACTTTGTTTTCTAAAATATTATGAAATGTTTTTATGTATGAATTGTCTTTAAACTTGTGATTGTAATAAATAGATGTAAAACATTTTTTATACAACTGTATTTTTGGGTTTTTATTGATTTCTGTTTGCTCACTTACTTTACCTCTTGAAAGTTGAAGTTATTATAAGGTCTTGATGGATTGGATCTAGTTCATATTGTGGGTAGATTTGTGCCTTTAAGTTGGGACTTTTTAGACTTGTGACTGAGACCACTCTTAGGGCCGCCAACATTCACCAAGAAGTGGAACAGGGCCTTGCAGCTTCCCTCCCTTAGTCTTGTAAAGGCCCTAGGGACCCCATTCCTCAGGGCTGATAATCTTACAAAAAGGAAGAGAGGCCACTTGGCACCCTCCTGAGTCTTTATTGGCCCTGGGGTGCCCATCCCTGGGGCTAGTTTATATGCTGTGTCATGGGAGCCCACCCCCAGGACCGCATTTACTAACGGGAGGGGAGAGGCAAGCCTCCCTTCCCTGAGCCATTATAGGTCCTGAAAACCCAACTCTGGTGACAAAACCTTTTAAAAAGGGGAGGGGGCCATGTGGCTCCCCTCCCCTACCCATCATAAGCCTGGGGAGCCCACCCCCAGGGCCAACATTCACCAAACACGGAGAGGGGGACGTGCAGCCACCTACCCTGAGTGTTGAAAAGGCCCCGGGAACCCTTTCCCCAGGGCCCCTGACATTACAAAAAGAGAGGGGGCACACAGCCATCCTCCCTGATATGTATTGGCCTCAGGGACCCCCATCTCCTGGGGCTGGCTCATATGCTGTGTCCTGGAGAGTCCATCCCGGGACAAAGCATTTTCCCTGCCCACACAGGTAGGGAAACTTGTGGTTTCTTCCAGCTGGTGGGAATATTTTCAAAACTTCCATTAAACAGGAGCAAACACATTGTTTTTTTCCCAGTGGGCGAGAGCTTTGAAAATGGAGAAGTAAGGGCAGGGGAACATATCAATATATTGCTCTCGCCCGTAGGGAGAACTATAAATAGCTGCTCTTTTTAGGCAGGTGCATTGCCGGCTGTGGCAGCATGTAGGGAGCTGACTGGGGCCATGGGGGCCCTGGGGCTCTCCTTGTTATGTTATGTTATGTTATAATTGTTTTATATAGCGCACGGCTACTCAAAGAGTGTCCCGGCGCTTTTCACTGCATACCTGAAAACACAACACAATTAAAAAAAAAACAGGGCCAAAACAAAAAGACAGGGGGATACAGAATCGCCTAAGAAACTCCAGCTAAGTAGAAAAAAGCCAGGTTTTAAGGCCCTTCCTGAACATCAGTAAGTTGGATGTGCTGCACAAAGTCAGTGGTAAAGTGTTCCAAAGCTGGGGCGCCAAAAGTCTAAAAGAGCAGCCTCCTATGCGAGCCCTCTTAATCCGGGGGACCGCCGCAAGAAACAAAGATCCAGACCTCAAAGGTCTTGTGGGGTGATGAAAAACTACCCTTTTTCGGAGATATTTGGCTCCTGACACATACAGGGCTTTATGAGCCATGGTCTGGGCCTTAAAAATTATCCGCTTCCGGATCGGGAGCCAGTGGAGGGTATGGTGGGTGCCCTGGATGGTCACTGGGGCACCCACCCATACTAAGCGTGGGCCTTGGGGTATAGGGTCAGAATAGGCTCAGGAGGGGGACTGAATGGCCCCCTTCCCCTTAAAAAGAAAAACACAGGGCTGTTGGTCCCAGGTCCATTTTAAGGATCCAGGAAGTGGGGACGCACAGCCCCCTTCACCTTAATTAACAGATTGGGAACCAGGGAAAGGAGTCCCCATGATCACAAATGTCTCGGGGACGGGGACCACGTGACCCCCCTCCCCTTTAAAAAAAACAGCTCTGTGGGATAGGGTCTCCATAGCCTTTTAAAGGCTTGGAGTGGGGGAAGCCATGTGGCACCCCTCCCATTTAAAAATAAAAAAGCTATAAGCTCTGCCTGTTTGGCCCTACCACCTTCCACATTAGTGGCATGCAACAGTGTTCCCACTATTTTCTTTCTAATGGACAGTATATTCTCTTTACAATTCTATCTGAATTCCTTGATGGAGTTGAATGCATCATTGATTTACTGGCACACAATCTCTTCTGTAGTGAATGTCCAAGACAAGGGGGCTCTCTCTTGTTGTCTCCTGGCCGGAGAACAGAGCCACTGTTCCCCCTTTAATTGCTGCTGAGTATGCAAAAGCACAAAATCACCTACAAGCTCCGCCTGTTTGGTCCCACCCTTTCCATGTTAGTAGAAAGCAACAGTGTTTCCGCCATTTCCCAAGCTGAAGGATATTGTGTTTTCTTTACAACTGGACATTGTAAAATGATCTGAAATCCATGATGGGGGTGAATGAATCTTTGATTTATAGGAGTGCAATCTCTTTTGTAGTGACAGCCCAAGATGAGTGGGTTCTTTCTTGTCATTTCCTGGTCTGAAAGCAGAGTCCAAGGTTCTTTATTTTAATTAGTGCTGAGTATGCAAAGGTACCAAATCACCTACAAGCTATGCCCATCTGACTCCACCCTTCCACTTCCAGCACTGTAGTAAGCAACAGTGCTGGCTCCGAGTGGGTTGGGTTGGTGAGTTTCCCATATATCTGTGGTTGATTTTTAATGTGAACTAGGATATCTGTGAAGTGTATGGTATACAGTCAATGTTGCACATAACACAGGCTTGCTGCACCCAAAGGAGTTGCATCTGTGATAACACTGATGTTGCGTCACATTATTCTCAGTTATTTTTGTAACTATTTTCAGGACTCTAATACCATACTTGTTTATAAAGCAATATGTGCAAAAGAAGCTTGAATAATGTCATCAGTGATGTCATAAATGATGTCATTTGAGATGTCTTCAGTGATGTCAAGAAAGATGTCATAGAACATGTCATGAGTAATGTAATATGTCAAGTCATTAGCCGTGCATGGCTTGAGCCCAGGTTATAGTTAGCTCTGCTAACCATAAGTGGTAAATATATGTAATTTCAGACATGAGAGGTAGATGTAGTGTGCTATGTTCAGAAGTGAGAGCTGTTTGGCACGTAAAATTTCTGTCAACAAGTCAGAACAACCTGAATCACTCACAGCATGATTTTGAAATTTATTTTAAAAGGGGACACTTGCAAAAGAGCAAGACATACTAAGGACTAAGTCAAAAACGGATTATTGCCGGTGATAGGTTTTGGGGTGTATCTAAAATGGTGTCTTTTTTGACACATGACTAAAGACTTTGCAAAAAGCCGAACACACTGGCAGGTACTATTAGAATTATACAAACCACCCTGATAAATAGATTGCCTTACCTCAATCTGCACTTCCACGGGACAATATTTGTAAGCATATATATGATGGCTCACATATTTACCGTACAGCCATATTTATTTTTCTCGGCACCAGATGGCTAATGTGCAATGTCATTTATGGCAACTCGTTTAACAAGGTACTTGCAAACGTCATATGGGTGAAGTGAAAATATGATTAGAGACATGTACATGAATATGCGTAGCAAGCAGTACGTGTTTGCAGAGTGAATTTTGAAATTATCATTTATTGAGTCATAATATCTGTCCCTGACATACATGCCATCATCTCTAAACCTCTTTAATTGAAAGATGAGGGTACTGAGGGGAAATATCTGCCAGAGCTCACCCAGAAATCGTAAATACTATCTACCCAGAATGTTCAGGGCTCAGTTTCGGATTTGAGGAGGTGCTGCTACTTGACACAACGAAGGCCTAAAAGGACACAGCAGAGGATAACAGTGTTAGGTCAGAAGACACACTTCTGTGCCATCTGGTGAGGCCCCATCATCACCTACCCAGTACTGTCCACGTCTTTCCCTCCCCTATATTGACCATCTGCACCACGGAACCAAGTCAGCCAGTGATTTCATGTGCCTCTGGCACATCCCTTCCCTCTTTTCTGTTTACTTGTCTTCTTGCTCGCACCCCTTTCCCAGTGCAGTACATGAGGTCACCAACTAGATACTGGACAGCAGGCTACCCTGAAGATACACTCAAGTGCACAAAAGTGATGGTTGAGAAGTTTAAATGAATCTGAGTCAGTTGTAATTATTCGTGTCTGCATCCAAGTGCATCGTTATTTTGCTCACATTGCCATCTCAGATTAGATTTAGCGATATGTAAATCAGTCATGGCCCTTCTCGAGTAGGAACAGGCCAGCCTCAACTGCCAAGTCAGGTCCTCTTTGAATTGGAACACAAGTAACCCAGACTGGGTTCACACTAGCTGGGGTTCATCAGTCGGTGGGACTTGGTTGAAGTGGCAAAAGGAGTACAGGATCCACACCTGGACATACCCATCATGCTTAGGGAGTTGCACTGAAGTAAACATTAGAAAGTGATGGGTGGGATCCTTGAATTATTCTCAGCCACTGGTCATCCCAATCTATCGTTTTATTGCCCACAATGCCTCCTAGACTAGACACAGCTGGAGGCAGAGCTAGGCAGGTCTCATGGATATCTTTTCTGGGGTTTGTCAGCAGCTCAGCACCTCGCACATGGAGGTGTTGTTCTGGACTGCTGCCCTCTCCTATCACAAGCCACCCGCACTTCGCCCCCAAAGAGCCCTCAGTTCAATTCCCTTTTATTCCTCATCTTATATGGAGGTACCACAGCTCATTCCTCTGCTTGCGTGAACCTTTTTTAATGGATGTGGGCACCCTCATTGTGGGTGCTGATGCACAGGGTCTGTGTGTGAGGATTCGGAGAAGCAAAATCCTTCGATTAACTTCTATTTCTTTAACATTTGAATACATGTTTCCAGCAATGTTTCGCCTGAGTTTTTTCCCACGGTTCCCGTGTCCACGTAACCCTTCCTCCAGCCGTGACTGTGGCTGAAGTTCGTAGTTTTAACTATTCCCAGTTTTTCCAAATCAACCCCATTCACTTTGCTCCCACTCACCCACAACTGGCCTTCACGAGAGCATTTGTTTCTAATCAGTATATACGGCTCCAACTTTTATTTATTGACATCACGAGAATTATGACATTGAGCATTATTGGCATTGTTATATTAGCAGAAAATCTGGTGAAAACGTCATGCGCTGGGGACGTCAGTACTGGCCCTTCCCTTTCTCGGTCACTCCTCTCCTCTACATAAGTGCATTTAAGATGTTTGCGTGAGAGATCTGACTTCCTAAGAGAGCAAGGAGTGTCAAAAAGTGTACTCCATGTTCTGGGGACTGAAGTGAGAAATGCCCCTATTCGCCCCTTAAGATGCTCCAAAGGAACCTGAGGGCGCGCGCTCTCTGCCGGCTTGGCTTAAGTCTCGCTAATGAGGTTTGCCTTCTATTACTGTCAAGGACCATTTTTCATTCTTGAGGCCACGCTGAATGCAAAGCCTTAAAAACGAGTTTCTTTTTGAGATTTGAAAGCTCGGCTGCTGATGTAGGAAACGAAAGATATCTGCATGCATGTCTGCGCATGCACTTGAACGCTATAACCCGTACACACACACAAATATAGTGATGAAAGAACACATATGGCCTGGTATTCGCTCAAGTCCCCTTTTTTTACCTTTGGTACCTTACGGACAGCCCTTGCCCGGATGGGGGTCTCCCTCCTCCTTCAAGGCAAGTATTGAGACCACACCAATCTTGGATTTTTGGATTAGAGAGGTGTAACCCCGCCCTTTTTATTAAAAAATTAAAAAAAAAACATTGTTTATTAACATTATGGACAATTACGCTATTCTAGCGCTCGGCCTGGTTCATTTTATGTGCTCAGATGTGCAAGTACCACATTTGCACATGCACCCTAGCATTACATTTGTATCCACGCGCACCCACAGCATTCTAACTGTCCAGCATTTAAAAAGAAAATACAAATAAGTGTTGGATGGAATGCTCGAGTTAATCTCAGCCATTAGTAATTATTCGGAGTTGCATCAGAGTACCTTTTTTTGGACACCTTTTGCACACCATTACACCTCAGACAAGACCCAGTTATATGCAATTAGCATTTGTTCCAGATGTGTGTCCCACACTCACTGTTCCATAGGCAGTGCCCGATTTGACAAAGAATGTGTGCTGGTACCGAAGCTCTTCTCAGATGCCCAGCGCCAGCGCTATCACAGATGAGCGGCCCAATTGCGAGGTTACAGAGTCTGCAATCCACCTCATGTCTCTTTAATTGGGTGCCAGACACTGACTTCCCCTTTATTTCACTCATGCAGACTCCTGCTTTTGCCTTTTGGAACAGGTTTTTGGCCTTTCTCTTTCTCCTTCGTCCCACTTTGTGTGATTTTCCCTCACACTCTCAGGAAATGTCAGATGAGGAAAAATATGTGCCAGCGCCCAAAAGTGAGTGTGGAAGGCCCCATCATAACCACCCGCTCAAATTGAGATTTGGCCATCAAAATCAAGCTACAACAAACTAAATTAATGTACTTGCAAACAATATTACATGAGTATGAAGTAATATTACATAGGAGTAAATCTTCTCCTCCTGGTGAGCAGCGGGTGTTCCAGGAATGCAATGAACATCAAAACCCTGTAAGCTTGTAGCACTGACAATCTTTTAATGCACATTCGTTTGGCGGGCATGAACAAAAATGTATTTCCATCCAGGATAGGAATACATCCTCAACCAGTGCTTGAATGGGGGAGGAAACACCAATAATATTGGCAGTACTTTAAAGAAAGGGGGATAATCCACAGGGAATTATGTCCAAATGCACGTTTGGTACTCGTTTACATTTGCCTAGCTGTGCCCCATTTACAATTAATTATATTCTCTGTCTTTTAGAGTTCCAAACATTATTAAATGTACATGCACACATAGAAGTAAACACATAAGTGTAGATGTTTATGTTTCTATGTGAACTGGAACAATTTCATTCGATTAGCAGGTCTCATTCAAAGAATGGTATGGCTCTCTACCCTTCTTCATTTTGGAAAGATCCCAATGGATGCACGTGCGTTAGCAAGAGTGCACAGGCAAAGAAACATAAATATATATGTTTTGCCTACATCATGCTCGTTTCCAGTCAATCAGTCAAAATACGTTATTCGTTTATAAATGTATATTCATAAAAGATGAAATCCATCAAACATATGCATTAATTAAAGCGGGTTAAATTGCGTTTATCCACAGCAAATAAAAAAAAAGTGCAAATCAGTGACACAGATCTCATAATCGGGCTGCATGCTAATTACTTGCAACAAAAAACTGCAAACAGATTTTTTTCTTTAGGGCTGATTCTTTTTAAAGTGAGTCTGAGAATTCAGGTCTAAAAATAGAAGATGATTCAGGGATCTGCCACTAATGGAAATCAACAAGTAATCGCTACTGCACTTCATAAAGAATATCATTCAAATTCCACAGGTGTTGCAGTACTGCTGTGAAAGCACATTAGTCATACCATGGCTAGTACATTTTCAGACAAAGGAGATATGATTTTCTTAGCAAAGGTGAAAACTGGAAAAGATTTACCAAGCCCTTTTCGGCTAAAAATGTTGCATTTACACCTGCCATGTATATTCAAAAGAACGTTTGCAGGCATATGAGATTTCATGGCCCAATACCACATGCCACGAATGCCAAGGTATGGTTCGACATAGGAGTTTGTGAACTGGGTGAATCAATATATGGTTTGACATAGGAGATTGTGAATGCCAATGCCGGTTTCAGAAAAAAACATCTCTACAATTGACCAAATCATCAGACTCCAAGTACTTTACTAGAAAACGGTACTAATAGAGGGTGGCAGCCTCTATCTAATATTTGTAGTTCTGAAGACGGCCTTTGATTTGATCACTAGAGAAAAACTGTGGACTGTACTTAAAGACCTGCATGAGGGTGACTTTGCTCAAGTAAGATATGGGAAGCTTGGCAAACTAACCCCCTCTTCCCAGTAAATAAAGGAGTAAGGCAGGGGTGCGTGCTTGCCCCTACCCTGTTTTGCCTTTTTATTAATGCTCTGGTTGCCCATCTTAATGAGGTTGAGAACGACGATGCCCCAAAGCTGGCGCATACTAAGGTACCTGCAATGATGTTTGCATGCAACACATTGTTACTCTCTAAGTCGCCCATGGGCATCCACAGGGTCCTTGATAATTTTGCCATCTTTTGTAAAAACAGGGGGCTGGAGATAAACACATTAAAGACCACATTTATGGTCTTCAACTCAGCCAAAAGCTCCCACCCAAACCCCTCCTTAAATGGCACCTTGCTTGAGAGGGTGTCAGTTCTTGACTACCTAGGTGTCACTCTGTCAGAAATATTTGAATGGGGCCTGCAATCGGCTAAAGCAAGCCTGAAGTTAGCTCAGATTGGGGGGTAATCACAAAAATGCATAGAAGCTCCTTTCACAAACCAGCTGGCCCTATAGTAGAGATATATAAGGTGCAAGCTAGGGGCACTACAGTGTATGGGGCTGAATTATGGGGTCATCGTCCCTCTGATAGACTGACCAAAACTGGGAACAACTTTATGAGGCAAATGCTAAGCCTTCCGATCGGCAACCCCTTTAACCCCCTACGCATGGAGTTAGGAATCAGACAGATAGCAGATGAGATTGGATTAGGCCACTAACATTTTGGCGTAGACTGTTGGTGACCCCGGAGCTGGCAGTCTACCAGGCAAAGGAGTTATTGAGCCTCCCGGGTCTGGACAAAATATCTTGGCTTATGTACGTTAAGGACCTATGTTGCAGATTGGGTAAACTTAGCTTACGGAGCAACCCGGATGTACTACAGTACAACGCATGGTATTACCATGCATACCGTTACAACGTGTTTTTTACAACGCAAGTCGTTACCAAAACTTGCGCTGTAGGGGTGCTGTACTTAGAATAGTTACATTTACTATTCCAACACCAGCCTACGTACAGTAGGGAAGGTGTTAGAATAGTAAATCCACTATTCCTTGTCCTTGAGCGCCCTCCAGCGCAAGTCGTGGTTAGACTTGCGTTGTAAAAGACGCATCGTAACTGTAGTGCGGGGTAACATCCGCATTGTAAAGGATGTTCCCCAGCAACCCTGAAGAATCGTGTCCGATAACTTCAAGTTCAGGATTAGTAAAAGCTTACAGGTTGCTCAAATTACCAGATGTCCAGGGGGACTCGACCTTAGGGCTCTTGACAGCTAACTTCCTAAGGATTAAAGATGAGTATCGGACCGAGTCCTTTCTGCAGTGGCGTAACGAAACTTGAGGGGGCCCCCCTGCAAGGTACATGGAGGGGGCCCTCCGGAGTCAATCATTAGCTCTCAGGCACTAGTACTGTGCTGAGACACCGTGGAGCTCTGGGGCCCCCCTTCACTGCGGGGGCCTATGTTACGCCATTGCTTAATTGTACTGGATGGTAGAGTGTTAGCTGTGTTTGCACTGTCACTCTATAAAAACTGCTTCATCTTGAATTTAATTCAAGAGTAGGACATATGCCTGGTCCTAACAAGGGGCTGTATTGGGAGAAAATGTATTGTGTTATTTGGGCATATGAAAGTGTGTGCTTTTTATATTGGTCTTTGTATAATGTAGGTTGCATTTATGATCCTAGTGATCAAAATAACGTTTTTTCAAATCAAGATTCACCCAAAGAGATTTTTTTGTCTTTTTAGTGACTTGCAATTATACTCATTTGTGCACAAATTGCCAGAATCGACATGGAGGCAAATGTATAGTGTTTCATGTTGTGTGCCTTCACCTAATGCGCCAAGTCTAGGGGGACCTTTTGTACTTCATGGAACTGAGAGAGGCCATGTGGTAAGTCAAGGCAAGACTCAGCATGTTCATTTACCAATAGCCTCTTGTGCAATCCATGATAGAGAGGAAATAAGAAAATCTGACCAGCATTTAACCAGTCCTGAGTATGGGGGAACCACCAACCCTGGTGATTTGGTGCAAGCGAAATTCTTGTAGCCACTTCAGCAGTTTGGTACCAGAATATGGTGTTTTAAAAATTAGAAAACATGGTCATATTGGAATTAATAATAGAAAATGTACATCCAATGGAGCAATATGGTTCTCAACGATATTGAGGCTACAATATATATGTTGTGATTCCCACCTACAACACATCAGAATCTCCATCCATATGTGATTTAATGCTGCTAGTGGGGCACTGAAGGAGCAGGAGGAGGCAGCGCCTTGTTATCCAAGTTCCATCCAAGCTCCTTGTCTTTCAGTATTTGAAGTTGGCTTAACAAGATGTCTCTAACCCTGGCTCTTACAATCTCCAGTGATGCCGTGCGAGTTCCAGACAGTAGCCTCAAGGAGCTTCATTGAGGCACAGGTAGAATCCTTGCAGCTCACCAGGAAGTCCGACATCTGATTCGCTTCCTTTTTAGGATCCCATTGGTTGCAGGGCAGCTTCAGTATTCCTCTGGTGAGGCTTTGCCATATTGGGATGCCATTAATGGCAAATCACTTGTCCTCTCACACCGCCACATAGTTTAGGTCACTTGACAGTGTACGGTCCAGTCCGGGCATTGATCTGGTTCTGCCTCACAGGGACCAGCAGTAACATATCTTCCTCTTCTTTGGAGGATATGACAGTGGCCTCGCTTTCACACCACACATACTATTGGTTTTTTTTTGCTTTAAATCTGTGGTATATTTTGATAGGCATGAGCGTAGCTTACTTTTCTTTTGAGGCGGAAATACCTAAACACAGGCGCATAATGAGAACCCCACATTGAGAATGTGGTGAGCGCCCCCTGAGAGACCCACATTTCACAGATATTCATTGGGCTTAGGCTCATCTGTATGAGGGCCCACTTGGAGGTTGGGTCCCAGCACTGCAGGGACCTGCGTTACGCTCTGCCATAGCAGTTTTCTCTGCGAGATACATTAGAAAGTGGGTATTGTTTCGTTCTCATTTTCAGTATGCCAACGAATCAGGAGAAAACAAGTTCAGTTTTCAGTTTCAAATGCTGCTTGGACTACCTCCAGCATGCATAACATACCAACTATTTTCGACTGTTTTTTATTGTACTTTAATGTCATGCATGCAGAGATAACAGCTGTCGTTAGGTTCGAGGACAATTATCTAAAGACTGGATCCCAGCGATGTATAGCACTACACAGAGACACACACTTATATATACAAAACCTTCTAACTTTTTCTTTTAGCCTCTTTATCAGTCAGCCATTGAGGGATTATATTTGCTAATGATAACAAGGGGCTAAGAACAACAGCCCCATCTTTAATGTAGTCAGATAAATTCCAAATTTGTGAGAGCGAGGTGGATGGTGGTTGCGGTTTGCGCACCGTCGTGTGGCTGTAATAAAGTAAAAATGTTAATCATGATGATTGTCACGGTGACAATCGCCTGTTATGATTAAAATTTTATTTATTGTAGCCACGCGACGGTGCGCAAACCGCGACCACCATCCGCCTCGCTCTCACTAACTGGGGCAATCATCGTTGCGTTCTCCACTGCACTGCGCAGCGCCCTGGCAGAACTGGGCCCGGGGACTATATTACATGCTTCTACTTCAATCCACGGTCGCGTGGCTGCAATAAATGAACATTTTCAATCATGATGATTGTCACGGTCACAGTGACAATCATCATGATTACAAATTTTGATTTATTGCATCCAGCCACGGCCCGCTCTCACACTCACAAACGGGGGCAATCATCCTCACGGTCTCCTGTCTCCAATGCGCAGGCAGCGCCCTGGCAGAATGAAAAGGGGGGGCCCTCGGCCCCCCCGCACGCATGGCGGCGCGGCGACCGTCGCCCCCACTGTCTCCTTTGTTGCCATTCGGCGGTGGGGGCGTGCCCTGGGGGGCGCGGCCCACCGCCGATTGGCTGGCGGCCTCCTTGACCCGGATCCTGTGAAGTGGGTCCGGGTCAGGGGGGGCGGGCTAGAGGAGGGGCCACCTGGCCCCTCGGGAATAAAGAGATAGGGAGCGCCCAGGAGACCCCTTGTCCCTGGACGCTCCCTCGCCGAAACGGTGTGCCCCGCGCTCGGGGCTTCTTTGTTTTTTTTAATCTTCTTGTTTGTTTTACAGGAACTCGCTGGAATTCCGGCTTGCGGATCAAGGTGGAGCATTGCCGGAACTTTGTCCTCGTAGCCGACGATGCAGGATTAGGGGGACACGAGGAGCATCGTAACTTCGAGGGGGATGCCTGCAGCAGGACGTTCAGCGCGGGAAGAGCCAGGCAGCAGGGACGTGTGGTGCACCGAAGGCATAGAAGCGGCATCAAGTGGCAATGACTCGCTATGCGACCAGCAGAAAAAGTAAGCACATGGGGGGGCTGATCACCCCACGGGATTCACGTAGTTAAGCGCTTAGACTGGCAGGTTATCTGCACCATGTTTGTCGGTAGATGAAGGAGGGAGGTGGGGGCAAAGAGCGGTGTGGTTAGGTCACTGGGCCGAACGCTGGCCCCCCCTTTTTCATTAATACGTAAGCAACAGGGATGGACTTTCACGCAAAGATACAGCCGAGTTCAGAATGTCTTGGGCAAGCCGCGGCTTAGAATGGGTTTATAACACTGATGGCTCGATCGGCTCCCAGCTTGATTAAATTTTGCGCATAAGAAATGCAGAAATAAATTCAGGGTGATAGACCAAAGGTGCCGCCCCGACAAAACGGCAAAGCCGTACTATGCCTGGGACTGCTTTCTCAATATTTCTCACAGGAGTAGAGCCCTCGTTTAGTTACACTGCCAGCTTCTGTTAAGTCTCATCACCTGCAGAGAACTCAACCCCGCTTCTAGATAGGAAAAGGAAGTGATGTTTGAGCGAACTCCATAGCTCCTTTTCAATAAGTTAATCTTGCGAGCCTCGGCGTTTTTTTTTACATTCCACTACACAGTGGTCCATGCTCGTCCATTTGAAAGCGTAGCTGCTGGCCTCCTGCCTTCGCTTGCCCCTGCTTCATAGAGTACAAAAATGACTGCTAGTTATACTCGAGGCGCTAGCGTCTAGACTCGAAGCGCTAGCGTCTGTGCGTTTCGGATTGTTTGTGGAAAACCACTGGCCCCACCTAGACCTGGTTTTGATTGTTCATAGAGGGATATGAACCCCTTTTCATTTAGCATGGTCGAGCTTCACTGTGAATATGCATTTTGTAGTTCCAAGCAAACGCAGTTTGCGTAATCACCAGACAATGTCCTCACAGTGTGAGATTATATTATCTGCGCTGTAATTATTTGGAAATGATGTTTGCCGGTAAGTAATAGGGCAATACATTCCCCAGCTCCTCGTAGTCGGCCGCTTTGGCCGTTAGCCACATCCCCTCCCATAATGCACCGTGTTTGAATTCGCAGCCCCCGAGGTGGATAGCAGTTTGGCATTTCGCTGTTCCTTATTATTGCAAGGGCTATGGGTGTGGGAGCTGGAGGAGAAGTTTAGCTGATGAATACATGTCACCAGGACAGCTTCTCTATCGTCCCGGGGTTTAATTGAATAAATCGGAGCATTCTGGGAGTTGT
This sequence comes from Lissotriton helveticus, assembly GCF_964261635.1. Taxonomy (NCBI): domain Eukaryota; kingdom Metazoa; phylum Chordata; class Amphibia; order Caudata; family Salamandridae; genus Lissotriton; species Lissotriton helveticus. The sequence goes on from NC_136068.1 coordinate 949,538,128, forward strand.
AGTGTTTAATGAGACAGATAATCTCGACTCCAGTAAATTGTGTTTTGTGAAAGGAGATCATAGGGCTGGAACGTTGTGTCCTGGTGACGCAGAGGCCTGTTGCAATGTTATTCCCCGATGAAATAAACGTGGGGGGCAGCCAAAGAGCTCTGGGAGGGCACAGGAAGGGCAAACTAGAGTATCCACATTTTCAGCAAAAACTGTGGCATAGGTAGGAAATAAAAGCCGACGGCCCCTGTTGGGTGGGAGCCCGTTTTTCCAGTTACAAGACGCACGCAAATTAAATATGTGTACAATGATTGTGTTAAATGCGTTTATGTAGTGTATTCCCACCTTTTGTATCGTACTAGACTGCAACATTTATATACCAGGTACTAGCCTAGCCCTAGGTGGGCACTGAAGTTGATTTAAAATACATATTTTTAGATGCCCTGCACCAATAGGCGGTGAAAGTAGGGGTACTGCAGCACCCCCACAAAATAATCTTGCTGGAGTTCAGAAGGTGAACAAGCAATAAAGAGATGCCTTTATATGGTGTGTCCATCTTGTTAAAATTCGCTGTGCATTCAAAGACGGAGGTCAAATATCAGACTGTCTTCTGACAAATTGCTGCTTATTGGAAGCCTGAGTGACTCGCATTTATTTCTCTTACGGCAAAGTGAGAGGATTGATCTAGCTAACAATCCTGCTGGGGTTCAGGAAAGGGCTGGAAAGGCTGTAGCATGTCAGCTGTTTTCTAACACAACATTTCAATATCAGTTAATGAACTATACACTATGCTATTGACAGCGTAAGCAATCCCGATAAGCTGAAGAGCGAGGAATTCATTACGGTTCTTTCCGCCAGACAGAAACATATAATGTTCATTAATAAAGAGTAAAGTTTAATTTTCAATGCGCAGGAAAAGAAGAAATACGCACTGCGAGAGATTGAAGCACATGTAAATGCCCTTCGTTTCAGATAAAGCAGTTAAACAGCGTGAAGTAATTTTAAACACACACCAGAATGTCCCAGATCACAGAACATGGTTATGTCCTTTGTAGTAAATTGAGGCAGGGTTTGTTGTTACCGAATTGGGTGACATTTTTAAGGTGAAGGTGATGTGTTCTGCTAAGTTTGTGTTGCAGTGTTTGTACTTCATTATTGCAAAAGTACTGCGCTGGGGCTATAGCTGTTGGGTTGGATTTAGTTGACTATTTCGGGATGCTGTGCCCTGTAAAATTTTTTTAATTTTCTTGTTATATTACTTGGGGTATATTATTGTGTTATATTGTTTACATTAAGGATATTAGGGGGCATGCTGCTGCCTTTCCTTGCCGAAATTAGACTTGTACCTTAAAAGTTTCTTTCACCAGTAACCATTTTAACACAAATGTGGTAGAATAGCACTTTTTCCAGTTTTTCGAGCATTTAAGAGTTCAGTCGCCCCAAAACTGTGGCACTCACTCTATCTTAAACTAGCACTGGCAGTGTTCACGGTAGTCATTGTGACCCGTGGAAAAACAAAGTCACCGATCCCCATCAACTGGATCGCATCCACGTGCTGGGTGGGGAATCATCAACAAGGAGCTTGGGCGTTTAAAAAAAAAAATGCTCAGGTTGTACTTGGGTGGAATTCACAAGGCAGACGCAGCTCCCTGATGGGACGGGTCCCCACCATGGGTTGTGAGTTACCTTATTTCTCTTACGCAAGGAACAGCCATTGACATAGGTCAAATTTCTGGACACTCTAGAAAGACTGTCATTGGTATCTGCTAGGTGATAGAACAATCATGGAACCATTCACGAATAGGGTATACCACCTTTTCTTGGGGTCATCCTGGGGATTAACGACATCTAGGGGTAGGGCTTGACGAGACTGAGAGCCAGTTTCCCAGCTCCCACTTTCCTTTGCAAGCCAAAGCAGAAAGCCAAATAATGGACTTATTTCATTGGGGAGGTAACCACCACATGAGGTGCTGTCCACTATTCCAGGGGGGAAATTGCACCAGTCCAAACATTGCACTTGTCCAACCGACCTTTCATGGATGATAGGTTAAAGTCAACACCATTAGTAAACTATCCTAGGGTTAGCTGTATTGCGTGCAGCCTTCGGGCTAAGTCTTGAAGGAATATAGAGCAGCTTGTTTTACCGGTCTTTAATCTCATGAATGAGTAAATGAAGAAAGAACAGGTGTATAACAACAAATATATGTATTTGTTCTAAACACACCCCTTTAGTGCCTTTCCAAGGCTAAAAGCAAGAAATTACGGTCAGTAAACTTATTTAACACACAAGTAAATTGGCACAATATACGTTGAGCCTATGATGAGATTTGAGGCGAATAATTACAGTGTGAAAACTTATATGGCACACAGTAATCTAGCACCGTATACGTTGAGCTCTAGGGGTGTACCAAAGCTATATATTAAAAATATGGTGGGGGAACCACGAATGGCATAGAGAAAGGGCCTAGAGCCTGTAGAAAGACTACTCGGGGTCCTGATAATGTTCCACACCCTGATGTCACACCTAAAAGGTGCCCAAGAGCATAGTTGCGGCATCACATAGTGCTGGGGATGCATGTGATCATGTCCGGTTGGCTGGGATGATATTTCCCAGAAGCCAAAGTGGCGAGCGGAAAAGGTCCTTGGGCCAGCGTATGGCCTGGCGGAGTTAGGGCTGTGCTAATTCTTTTAGCTAAAGACTGTGATGCTGCACTGTTAAGTAGACTGTCTTGTTTCTTACACATAGAGCCTAGGCATAAAGACGTGGGTAGAAAACAAGGATTAAGAGGCGATGTTCTCGCCTGCAGCACAACTTTCTTGTGTGACAATGGTTGTAAAAATAGGAAGCCAATATTACAGCCTAACAGGGTTAGGGCGGCGCTGATCCTATGCTTATCGACATAGATGCTGCACTAGCAAACAGACAAACTGAGGCTATGCTTAACATTTACTGTCGACGTGTTTATGGGTAGTAATCTGGCACTAAGATTATCGAAAACTTAGCGACTGATAGTAATGTAAGTCTAACGCGTGTACAACAGTTATTGCCGGAAACACTAATGGTGTGTCTCTATCTTTCCAATTTATGTATGACCGGGTCCATGGTGGATACCTGGAGTGGTGCTCCACATCACAACAGCTGCAGCTGGTGGACGGCACAAGGGATGCTTACGTCAGTCACGGCTGGGTCCATGGCGGATATCTGAGGAGTGCTCCACACCGCAACATCAGCAGCGGGTGGACGTCAAAAAGGAAGCATACGTCGAGGAAGAGGACACCAAGGGCCCAAGTATTGCGGGCAGGTGTAAGTGCTACCCATCCCCTAAGGTAGAGGTGGGAATTTGTCACCCAGGTTTTCTTGGCTTTTCCTGGTTCTTGCAGTTTCTCAAACCTGCCACGCAGGGGAGGAACTCATCACCAGAAGTGGAGGAGCTACAATGTGCCAGCACAAGCAACAGGCTGGACGCAGGACAGGGAAGAGTTGGTTTGAGGGTCTGTGCCATGGTCAGTTCGGGAAATTCTTTCAGGGACTTTTAGCTCAGCAGCCCGACCCCCTGTCAGTGGTGATACTTCACCTAGGGGGGACTGAATTGGCCAAACTGGGGAGGCGAATACTCATTGATGGGTTTATCTCCACTGTGGGTGGGTCTTCAGGACTGGCCCGGGTGGCACAGTAGTAGGGTCTCAACTTATCCCGTGGTGGCAAGGACCCGGTCAGGGCGTTGAATCACTCGATAAAGAGGATCAACGCACAGTGGGACAAATTAATTCAACCCCCCCTCGTTTCCAGATGATCCAACATGGGTGTATTTGTCCTACCTGGTGAGGGGAGTCCATTTGACGGAGGAAGGAAGGGGCCTGTGGTCTGCTGATGTCAGGGCCTGGGGGGAAGGTTTTGGCTAAAGTGAGAACTTTCTAGGGTAGGTCAAGGCAGGGGGGGGGCCAGATCGTCGGTTAACAATGCTGGCCTGTGGCGGTAAGGTCATTATCGGTGAGCACATATTTGAGGTCTGAGGGGGCGGGCATCATCCTATGGAGGTTCCCGCCCAGGGGGAGGGGCCTGCGGGCCACTCCCACAACTCCAGGGGCAAGGTAATGGATGCTACAAAGCAAAGGAGCGCGGGTAGGAGTAGTTCACGCTTTCCTTAGGCTGGTAGCCACCCCGCGCGCGTGGACTCACGACGCCACCGGCGCTGAGTAAGGGCCCTCCTTTAGTGGGTAAATGGAGTTCAGGGCGTAGACCGGGCAATTCCCGGGGTAACACTGCGCATGCGCACATCCAGAGGGGAGGCGCAGCTAGTAGGACCTGACACCGGTAGTGACCCTGCCATATGGCCAGAAATGTACAAAAATTCTAGATGAGGATGTTTAGTATAAGTTAGGAAAATAACATGTATTAGAGTTTTGTTAAAGTCAGGCTCTCAAACGTGTTGCTAAGGATGATGTACCTAAATGTCCTGCAGAATTTTTGTATAAAGTGTTGATTATGCAATTAAAACCTTTTTAATTTCATACTTTAATAAATACGGCCGGGCGACTAGCGCCCGCCTTCCAAAAAGTAAAAGACGTCTCGTGTCCACGTTCCTGGGTATTGGGTGCCGGATTGGGGGGGAGGCGGCAGCTAGTCGCTGACCATGTGAAAAGGGGGGGCCCTCGGCCCCCCCGCACGCATGGCGGCGCGGCGACCGTCGCCCCCACTGTCTCCTTTGTTGCCATTCGGCGGTGGGGGCGGCCCTGGGGGGCGCGGCCCACCGCCGATTGGCTGGCGGCCTCCTTGACCCGGATCCTGTGAAGTGGGTCCGGGTCAGGGGGGGCGGGCTAGAGGAGGGGCCACCTGGCCCCTCGGGAATAAAGAGATAGGGAGCGCCCAGGAGACCCCTTGTCCCTGGACGCTCCCTCGCCGAAACGGTGTGCCCCGCGCTCGGGGCTTCTTTGTTTTCCCACCCACCATCCCTTGGAACAAAAAGTTTGGTAGCAGTTATTATCTCTGGTTGAAGCGTAAGTTCTGGATGTACGGTCCACGGGTCTCACAGGGTAATAGAGAGGAACTGTTGGTGTATTTTGTTGATGCTTTTGTCTAAGGAACTTTTTCCCCTTCTTAGCAAGTCATGTGTGAGGTGAACTGTACTTAATGCTATGTGTCTTTAGGCCTTTTTTCCCTTTGTAGCTATACGTTGATACTGTTTGAAGTGAACTGTATGTAATGCTATGTGTCTTTAGGCCTTTTTTCCCGTTGTAGCTATACGTTGATACTGTTTGAAGTGAACTGTATTTAATGCTATGTGTCTTTAGGCCTTTTTTCCCTTTGTAGCTATACGTTGATACGGTTTTATTAGCCAGTGTAGCTGTCCTTTAGAATTTTTTCCCATAGGTCGTCGTATTTATTAGGTATGGGGCATGCGGTAAGGTCATTATCGGTGAGCACATATTTGAGGTCTGAGGGGGCGGGCATCATCCTATGGAGGTTCCCGCCCAGGGGGAGGGGCCTGCGGGCCACTCCCACAACTCCAGGGGCAAGGTAATGGATGCTACAAAGCAAAGGAGCGCGGGTAGGAGTAGTTCACGCTTTCCTTAGGCTGGTAGCCACCCCGCGCGCGTGGACTCACGACGCCACCGGCGCTGAGTAAGGGCCCTCCTTTAGTGGGTAAATGGAGTTCAGGGCGTAGACCGGGCAATTCCCGGGGTAACACTGCGCATGCGCACATCCAGAGGGGAGGCGCAGCTAGTAGGACCTGACACCGGTAGTGACCCTGCCATATGGCCAGAAATGTACAAAAATTCTAGATGAGGATGTTTAGTATAAGTTAGGAAAATAACATGTATTAGAGTTTTGTTAAAGTCAGGCTCTCAAACGTGTTGCTAAGGATGATGTACCTAAATGTCCTGCAGAATTTTTGTATAAAGTGTTGATTATGCAATTAAAACCTTTTTAATTTCATACTTTAATAAATACGGCCGGGCGACTAGCGCCCGCCTTCCAAAAAGTAAAAGACGTCTCGTGTCCACGTTCCTGGGTATTGGGTGCCGGATTGGGGGGGAGGCGGCAGCTAGTCGCTGACCATGACGGGCCAAGGGCCTGTATTACTAATTACTCCTACTTTAATCCACCATCGCGGTCGCGTGGCTGCAATGAAAATCTTTATTCATGATGACTGTCACGGTCACAGTGACAATCATCATGATTAAAAATGTTGATTTATTGCAGTCAGCCTGGGCCCGCAACGGTGCGCAAGCCGCTCTGCTTTCACAAACTGGACATATGTATTTGTATCTTCACGATCTCCACTGCGAAGAACCGGACCGGGGCCTATATTACCTTTTGCTTTTAATCCCAGCCCGGCCGCCCGCCCTCTGCCCATGATGATGCCTGGCTGCATCCCATTCTGTTCCACCCGGACTGGAACAGACTCACCTGCTGACTGCAGAAGACAGGGCAGAGGACAGCGCACTTTTAATCTTGGGAGCCGCAATGCGTATGACAATTCGTCACCAGCCCCACCCTAAGGGTGAAGGGTAGGTAGTACTGCGCATACGCGGTGGAGGAGACATCTGAGCGCTGCTCACCATTATGGCATTACAATGTTTACCATTGAATTTTGGTTGAAGTTTGGAGCGAGCGTAAGATATGTAACGGTTAACCCCTACATATTAATTAAACACCTGTCCCAAAGGAGGGTCGCGGATGTGTAGAGCATACTGGCGCAACTGAGGGGGCCCCTGGAGTGTGGGACGGCCCTGCCTTCCCTGTTTAATTAAGAAATCTAGTCTAGAGTGAGCGCTTCGTAACCTAAGTTACGTAACCTACCTATTAATTAATCGGGTATCAAAAAATCCCTGATGGTCACAGAGGTGTAGTGCTTACTGGCCCCATGCTGAGGGACCCCTGGAGCGCGGGGCCCCCCGGAAACGTGGGGCCTGCGGGGGCCTGTGTTACGCCCCTGCCTTTCTGGATGATATTCAGCCCACCTCTGCAAGGAAACTATATCTCCAGTTCAGACTAGGGTCCTTGCCTCTTCGTGCTTTTACCAACAAATGGTCAAAAGCAATATTTTCAGATAAACTCGCAGCCAGAAACAGATCCCGCCTTAGTTTTGGACGTGTTTAAGGCCACTTTAAGGGGTACATTGATAGGTATCAGGGCTCGTATGAACAAAGAATTAAACTCTGAACTAGACTCTTTAGAAAAAACAATCAAACAACTAGAGACACAACACTCCCTTGATTTGAACAATAAGGCAATCATTGACCGTTTGACTAATTTGAAATATAAATACAACGCCGTCCTCAGTAAACGTGCTGGAGTATGGATTAATAAATTCAAGGCCTTAAGGCTCTGTGAAGGTAACAAAGCAGGGAAACTTCTGGCTTCCTATCTTAAACACAAAAGGAAGCAATTCCATATAACATCTATTAGAGACCAACCCAATACCACCCAAACCAAACAGAAAGACAGTCTTCGCACATTCCAATCCTTCTATGAGAACCTGTATAAGAACAACAACCTATTCAATATAGAGGAGTGCAGTAAATATCTAAACTCAATTCAACTCCCACGTTTATCCGAGAGCGACAAAGCCAAATTAGGGGCCCCTTTGACACTGACGGAAATTTCTTCCGCCGTCAAAACACTAAAGAATAATAAAGCTCCGGGGCCTGACGGCTTCACTGCCAGTTTCTTTGAGACCTTTGAGGAACAACTTAACCCATGACTCCTCAAACTGTTTTAATCCTTCTCACAATCGAACAGAATCACCTCCACGATGAGTGAGGCAACAATTATAGTGATACCTAAAGATGGGAAGGACCCACTACTTCCTAAGAATTACAGACCGATATCCCTCATAAATTGGACTGCAAAATTTGTGCAAAGACCCTAGCATGCAGATTAAACACCGTCTTACCATCCTTAATCAATAACTCACAGGTGGGGTTTCTAAAAAAACGTCTATCTAATGACAACACAAGACTCCTATGTCATGTGCTCGAGAAGTCGAAAATCTCAAATGCCCCCGCAGTAGCAATCACCCTGGACGCGGAAAAGGCGTTTGATAGGGTGTCGTGGCCCTTTCTGCGCCAATGCATGCACATATTTAATATGGGCGACACATTTATTGATATGGTCATGGCATTATGCACCTCCCCTTTGGCGAGGATTGCCATTAACAGTTCGCTATCTGAGCCATTCCTTCTTGAACAAGGAACTAGACAGGGTTGTCCCTTATCTCCCGCTTTATTTCTTCTGGCGTTGAAACCTCTCCTACGCGACATACAACATAACATCGATATTAGTGGCATTGCCTTCGGCGATAGGAATGTAAAAATCGCTGCTTACGCAGACGATATATTGATAGTCACTGAGAGACCTGATACCTCTATAGCCGCACTGATGAACTCTATAGAATCCTACTCTAAACATTCAGGCTACAAACTGAACCGTGATAAATCGGAAGTGAAACCTCTCAACATCTTTACCAATAAGGATTCATTAGGCACATCAGGTTTAGTCTGGCAAAAAAACTACATAAAGTATTTAAGAATAGAATTTGGTAGTTCTATTATCGTGACCCTACGGCACAACGAAAACCTGACTCTCGAAAAAATAAAAATGCACCTAGACGGCTGGTCACCCCGCTTTATCACTTGGTGGGGCAGGTTAGAGACGATCAGGATGATGATTACACCGCTAGTAAATTATCTAATCACCATGCTCCCCTTGATGTTGTCCCAAGAGTATCACAATAAATTAGATAAAACTATTAACAACTTCATCTGGAAAGGAAAAAAAAGAACGTATCAGTCTTCGGAAATTGAGATTAGAAAAATCCATTGGTGGAGTCAATCTGCCAGACTTTAAGAGATATCAAATAGCCTTTTTAGCGAAACAAGAGTCCTATTGGCTATCCCCCCCAGTGGACTACTCACCGGTGTGGCTAGACGTTGAAAAAGCTCTCCTGGATGGCATCCCTCCCATCTCGGTCCTATCAATGAAGGCGAACCAGATCCCCTGTTCGAAACCCATATTTATCAACACCGAAATAGCTATACTTAGAATAGATAAAATGCTAGACACGTCAATAAGAAGATCTAGATGGGTACGATCTGGAGAAACCCCACAATCACATACAAAGGTAAACCACTGTTCAACCCAGCCTGGATTGAAAAGGGAATTTTTTTCCCCCACCAGCTTTACGATAACGGCTACCCTTTACCCTTCACAAGAATCCAATCGAACTTCGGGATTGATAATTCCGACTTCTACATATTCCTTAATGTGAAAACAGCCATTACAAAAGCGGGATTAACATCCACCCAACCAGCTCTTCCAACATTCCTCTCCTCCTTAAATAGAATTGGTCACCAAGTCTCTAGGTTGTACAAACTACTGAGCCTGCAGTCCTCCAAATCGAATATCAAATCAACGCAGTTCTGGTCGTCAATCGCCTCATTCTCAATCTCTGAGCTGGAGTGGTCCATGGCGTGGAGATCTTGCATGAGCCATAAAATTAGCCCTACATTATCACAAGCCAAGTTCTGTCTCATGCATAGAGTCTTCTGGATGCCAGCTCGCCTATACGCACATAAACTCTGCCCTGACGCATTTTGCTGGAACTGCAAAGGTGCGGAAGGGGATCTAGATCATCTCATTCTCCAATGCGACTGCATCCCTGACTTTTGGGATAGGGTTTTTGACTTCATCCACAAAGTATTTAATATCACACCAACCAAAGAACTTCCCTATCTTGTTTTCGGCTTTGCGAAGGAAACTCAAATCTCTGAAGTGGACAGGGCCCTTCTAGACCTTCTTCTCACAGCGACTGTGAAGGTCGTCCTAAACAATTGGAAAGACACCAAAAAGGCAAGTTATGCATGCTGGTTAAACTGGGTGATTAACCTCCGGGGAGCAGATAACATCACTCCCCAGGGCGTCCCTCACAAAGGAAACTTTGGAACTCACTGGATATCTACTTTAAAACCCATAAATCTCCGTGAACCATCCATGCTCTTCATACCTTCCCATAGTTCTCGGGTGCCCGGTATATCTTAAATAACACGCCACCCCCGACCTGAACTGTTCTGCCGCATCGTGGTGTACCAACTTACTTCTGCCTCTTCTTCCCATCTTCTCGTGTATAACCTTTGCTTTCTCTCTGCTGCTCCCCTCTTCTTTCCACCAGCTGGTTCTTTCCTCTTTTCCCCTCCTCTCGACTCCTATCCTCTCGGGAGTCTATCTCAGAAAGACATCATGGATGACAGCAGTATATTCCTAGAGACCAACCCGAATGCTGTGAACACCATCGTGGGACCTTATGGATGCTTTTCTTTACCACGTCATGTCATCTGCTCTTGTCCTTGATTAATGTTTGGCCATATGTACTGGTAAATTGTACATGGCAATTTCTGATCTATATGTTTCACAAACCTGAAATTTCCAATAAAAACTTTTGAAAAAAAAAAAGCCATTCCTCTCGGATGCCCAGCTTGAAACCGTGGGGATGAGTCAGAGCTCCATGTCTTCTTTTTTTGTCCTGGCTATAAACCAGCCAGACAGCGCTGGCTCATCACACTCTGTCAGAACCAAGGATTCATGCACTGTGTGGCGGCGTTTAGAGTCCTGAAATATGACTCTCGCCCACCCATTGTTTTTGCCGTATCCCATTTTTTAAACTCAATGTGGCACACCCGTAGGAGGTTGGTAAACATGGCATCACCTTAATAAAAAGTCCATAGTGCATGCAGCCTCCCTTTGTTTTAACTTTTTTAATCTGTTAAACTTTTTTCTATGTTTTAACCATTAATAACATTGATGAATCGTAAACATGTACTGATCAGACTGTATATATATCTGTAGTGCTTATGGCCCTAGAGGCTGTACACTGGGCAATTGACAGGGCAACAGGGTGAGGATGGGGTGAAGGCCTGGATCCCTCAATCCTCCCACCCTGTGCTTATTATGATGTATTTTAATGCCGCTAAATTTAAAATTCCTATATGTATGTTTTACCTGCATTTTTCTATGATATGTGTTTCTATCTGTGCAAACTGTTTTTTATTTTGTACTTTTTATGGTCTATATTGACTGAAATAAAGTTTGTTTATTTATTTATTTATATCATTTATAAAGCGCACTGTTACCAACCGGTGTCCTGGCGCTGTAGTGATAGCTCCTGTGGCATCAAGCCTACAAGCTAATGAGAGAAAAGCCACGTTTTGAGACTTTTACGAAAAGCCAGCAGATCCGTGCTCTGTCTCAGTGCCGTTGGTAGGGCATTCCAGGCGTTAGCTGCACCTCGGACAAAACTTTTGCCCCCCCAGCGTACTTTCTTAATGCGTGGTGTCCCGATAAGCCCCAAGCTGGCCGACCTGAGATGTCTACCCGGCTTGTACCACTGGAAGTGCTGTTGCAAAAACGATGGGCCTAAACCATGGACCGCCTTGAAGACTATGCACAATGATTTTAAAGTTATCCGTTTACGCACTGGGAGCCAGTGTAGCTTCACAAGCTCCCAGGAAACGGAGGCAAACTTTGGTAGGCCCGTAACGAGACGGGCTGCAGCATTCTGCAAAACCTTCAGTTTGTTAAGCAGTCCCTGTTGGGCCTCGAGGAATAAACTGTTGCAATAGTCGAGGCGGGAGAGCACAAGTGCCGTCACCACCATTTTTTTGCACCCATCCGGTAGAAAGGGAAGAATCTTCTGGATGATTTTCAGAGACCAGTGGATGGAGGAGGTCAGCGCATTAACTTGGGGTTTAAAGGAGAGCTGGTTATCGATCAGGACTCCCAAGTTCTTAACCTTGGTTACTGGAATGGGGGTGGTTCCCATCTCTTCGGGCCATCATTTGGGACTCCAGAAGTTGACATTGGAGCCGAAGAGTAAAACCTCAGTTTTGGACGAGTTCAGTTTTAGGCAGTTTCTGGCCATCCAAGTACTGACTGCTGCCATACAATCCTGAAACTTAGAGTCTACGCCATCCTCTCTCCCCGGAAGCAGTGATACCACAATCTGAGTATCATCAGCATAAGATGTTAATTCAATTCCATATGATCGGATAACCGGGGCGTGAGAGGAGACATATATACTAAAAAGGGTGGGGCTTAAAGAAGATCCCTGAGGAACCCTCCCGGGGAGCTCGAAGGGTCTTGACTCGAACTCTCCCATGGCCACCACCTGTACCCTGTTGGTAAGAAAGGCTTTCAGGATACTCAGGGCCCTACCCTGTATCCCGCAGTCCTCCAAGCGATCCACCAGATTACTATGGTGGACCGTATCGAAGGCCGCGGAGAGATCGAGGAGGACTAGAGCCGCTCGGCCCCCCGCATCCATCACCTTCCTAATCTCCTCGGTCGATTTGATCAGGGCGGAGTTTGCTGGAATGGAATGGAATATAATTCAAATTCCACAGGTGTTAGACTACTGCTGTGAAAGCACATTAGTCATACCATGGTTAGTACATTTTCAGGTAAGGGAGAAATGATTTTCTTAGCAAAAGTGAAAACTGGAAAAGATTTACCAAGCCATGTTTGGCTAAAAATGTTGCATTTACACCTGCCAGTTGTATACAAAAGAACACTTGTAGGCATATGAAATGTCATGGCCCAATTCCACATGCCATGAATGCCAAGGTATGGTTCGACATAGGATTTTGTGAATCAATATATGATTTGACATGGGCGATTGTGAATGCCAAAAATCTGATGAGTCGATGGCCAGTCACAAACAGCTTTTTGACGTTTTCCTGACTTTAAATGATTTGAGATTTAAAGGCCTGGAGTAATTTCCTTACTGGTGTTTGAAGGGAAAATATATAACCCCAAACTTCGTAGGGGTGTAGGCCAAGGGTGTTTCTGCATGGAGAAAAATGGTTTCCCTGTTGAGAATAAAATCATAAAAATACACATTTTCACAGAGGGCTGCATTTACCTAAAGCGATGCAGATGAAGCAGAGACATATTGCTGTTTGATACATTTTAATTCCCTGATATATATACCCCTCTCTCTCATGCTAACCTGTTCTCATTATCTCTCAATTCCCTCTTTATCACAAACTGACTACCCCACCAACATCAGACATTTATTTCCCTGCTCAAATATTGACCATCATTACTAGAGGCTGTTCAGTTCCTGGGCTGGTGCTATCTCACAAATAAGAAAGTTATTGAAGTATATGCCTTCCTGGGATACCAGAAAAGAGCGATGCCCTGCTTTAAAGCCTCTCAGATCCCACCCCAGGACTTAATTGGGGGCATCATACAGGCCAAATTACACCTTGTCTAGGGCCTAAAGAATTACGACAACATCATCCCCACCCTGATGCAACTACACTGGCTCCCCTTGCTGGCCCACACATCTTCACAACCAGCCACATTCTCTGCAAAGCAGTTGAGAACAGCATTTCTGCCTATCTGGCTGAAATGTTAACATCTTATGGTGGTTTTCCACAGCCAGGACATCATCAGAATGAAGAGAACAAAGTCAAAGGAGTGTGAAAAAAGCAACTTATTTGCTCTATTTATGCAACCAAGATCTAAGAATACATCCAAGTTTCCACCAGAACTGTCCCAATCCTGCTTCATTTTAGGAAAGATCTAAAGGGACATCTCTTTAAAGAACAATATATTCCAATATAGTAACAGTCTGTAGTTTCTTTGTGAATATAAATAGTAGGACTCTTCTGGTCCCTGATGAACTCCATAGAAGATAATGCAATCAGTTGGGTGTGTCTCAATCAAACAGTATTTGTAAAGTGAAACACTGTCACCCCTAAGGGCATCTGGGTGCTCTGTCTCAATTGAAGAGCCAGGTTTTGAGACACTTTCTGAAGTCTACCAGTGAGGAGGCAGTCCAGAGCTGGAGGGGAAGGTCAGTCCAGGTCTTGGCAATGATGTAGAACAAGGAGCAGACACAGGTGCAGTTGTGACAGATGTAGGGTGTGTGTGCAAAGGTGAGTGAAGAAGAGTTCGAGTGTCTTGCGGTTGGGTGGAAGTTCAATTGATGTAGGCAGGTCGGAGAGGACTTTGTAGGTGTGCATGAGGATATTGAACTTGCATCTCTTCTGGATGGGATGACAGTGGAGGTCTCTCAGGAGGGGGGCAATGTGGGTTCATTTGGGGAGGTCCAGGATGAGTCTGGCTGCAGTGTTCCATATGGTCAGGCCAGCATAGAGGGCATTGCCATATTAGAGGCAGCTGGTGATGATGGTCTGAGTTAAGGTCTTTCTGGTGTTATTTGGGATCCATCTGAAGATTCTGTGGAGCACGCAAAGTGTGTGGAAGCAGGAGAAGGTGTCTGCATTCACTTGTCATTTCATGGTCAGTTGGCTGTCGAGGATGATGCCATGGTTGTGTGCATGGTCGGTTGGTGTGGGTGTAGGTTCGAGTTCTGCCAGCCACCAGCTGTGGTCCCAATTGGAGGCGTTCTTCCTGAAGATCAGTACTTCAGTTTTGTCAGAGTTGAGTTAGAGGCAGTTGGCCACTTTGGTCATGACATTACAGAAGTTGGATTTAATATTGGAGAGGTGCTCAGTATGCGAGAGGATCAGTTGGGTATCATCCACGTAGGAGATTATGTTGAGTTTGGGGGTGGTTAATAAAGTTTATGATGCAGTGCATGCAGTTAACAGTTTCACTCTGAAAAATAAAGATGTGTACTACGGAGCTCTGTGTCTGTTATGGTCACTTGCATACTACTGGGTTGGCGAGAATGCTACAACTGGTGATGAGTAGAGGCTATGTACCCAAAATAAACAAGACTTCTGTCTCTGAGAGTTTGCTGAGAACAAGCAAACTACTCCTTCCTCCCACGTGCACCTCAGTCGAAACACAGCAGTCTGCGGTTGGTGTATGTCGCTTCAAAGTGCTACTCCAGCAAGTGCAACATTTTCAAGAAGGCAAAGGCCAAACGGAAAAGCCTATTAACAATTAGCCAGGAACCTGCTGTTAAGGACGAAAGAAGCTGTACTGGGCTCAACATACCACAGAGCCATTAGATTTACAGAACAATAACGCTAAACGCAACAGCAAGGTACTGAGAAGCACTGATGACAGCCGTAGAGAGGTGCAAAAGCTTGCCATAAGCAGAAGCATTCAGGTATAAAGAAACACTAAAGGCAGTAAAGACTAGGTACAATGCAGAAGGTTGAGAACAGTGACGGCCATATGCAAGAGACAAAACTGTCACTGCCAAAGATGAAAAAGAGGCCATACGACATTAGATCGGCTGTGATGACACTGATGTAAACAGACTCCAAGTGCTTACAGGAGGTGCAGGTCAAAGTGGTCGGCAGACGCTGCTGGAGAATTCTCCACACTCAACATCAGTAAGGTCCACCACTGGCTATGATACCTTTCTGAAACCCCCACTTCCATTTGATACTGCCACAATGCAGAATATTGGGACAAGATGGACTGCATGGATCAAAACATTCAATGATTTCATCAATGCGCTAGAAGAAGCAGATGACAAAATGATCATCAAATACTTAAAGAACCTTTAAGGTGATGGAGTGAAAGAAGTGATACAGAAAATACCACAAACTGATTAAATATCTTACCGGAAAATTAAGGAGGCATTAGAAACAAAGTTCAATCGAATGCCAAATGTCGACTATGAAGGTGCATTTGCAACTAAACAGGACAGCAAGCTAGTGAAACAATAGATGAGTTTGTTGAAAGACTTGATACCCTGATCAAGCATTGCAAGTTCAACTAACTCATTGATGAAGAAGCCATATGTCTCAGTGTCATAGATCGATGTCTGCCCGACTCGTTCAGACGACGTATGCTGAGAGAAACATTTAGTCTAGAGAAGTCACTCAAGGTTGAGAGATCAGAGGATCGTGCAGATCGACAAATTGCTGATATGGAAGCTAGAATAGCCCAGAGCAAGTCAGAATTGAATATGAAAAGTAAGCAGAGATACAAGCATGAGGGGCTTAAAGTGATGTCTCCGAGGCTGAAGAAGTTGTGTTTCCGATGTGCATTCTCCTTCCCGCACAAAGGCAAATGTCCCACCATTTGACAAGTATGCAAAGCTGCAGGAAAGAAAACCACTTTATAACAATTTGCAAAGTGAAAGAGAAACCACCTGTGTCACGCGAGAAGAGAAAATGGACACCAGAAAATTCCAGAAACAATCTAGCCATACCCACAAGGCCAAACGATGACATGAATTGAGGCAAATGGAGAATAAGCAAAGTTGATTATCATCAAAGGCATCTTCTAAAGGCTCTTCAACGTCATTGTTGATTTGTCAGTGAAGAATATGGCTGTGAAATAATGATGTCAAACACTAAATGATGTGCACATGTATGTTTGGCTGCATTTAGAGAAGAGCCCAAGTCAAAGAAAGATCGTCATGAGGAACAACCAAATTCATTTGAACAGTGCCCTATGATCACACTAAGGGTGAATGGTTGCTCCTTACCTTTTATCATTAACAGGGGTGAATCAGTAAGCACCATGCTGGCAAAAAAATATAACAAACTATTTCCGGTGCCTCGTCTCACACTGTCAAAGTCAAAGGTATATACATAGGTTGCCTCCATGCCATTGGAAAGTAAAGTATCATTTGTAGCAACAATTCGACAGAAGAATACAAAAGTACAAGTGCCAATTTATGTTCTTCCAAGTACTTCGTCAAGTGCATGTTTACCAGTGTCAGTACTACTGCTGACACAAGGTTTATCTCTATTAATTTTAACACAAAAGCACATGCTTAAATAGTGTCAGTTTCTGTTGTTGTTTCATGCAATAGAAATGCTTAAGAAAATGTAAAAGCAACTTTCCAATAATTAGGACATTTGTCCTGTTGCTCAATGACATTGCTGAATTGCTTTACATACACAGGGAGCTCTTGAGAAAGAACTTGAAACCCTGTTAAAGCATAATATTATTGAATGCTCTATTGGTCCAAAGCCATGGTGTTTGCCCATAGTAGTAGTGCCAAAAAAGGACACTGTAGGTGCTCTGTGCATTTGTGCTGATATGCGTCAATCTAACAAAACAATCAAGAGAGGACGACATCCAGGTCCCTGCATCGCAGACATGATTACACAGCTGAATGGCGCCAAAGTCTTTTTCCGCCTTCATCTGAACAGAAGGTATCATCAATTTTAACTAGAATAAAACTGCAGGTACATTACTACCTTTTCAACCCATGTTGGTTTCTTCAAATATAGAAGACTAGGTTTTGGGGTGTTGTCAGCTGCAGACCTTTTTCAGAACCTGAATCTCCGCATAATACTGTCTGTCACACATGCCTTCAACTGCAGTTATGATATTCTGGTGTTGGGAGCCACTCGGAAGGAACATGGCAAAGACCTTACACAAGTATGCCATTTACTTGCTGATGCAGGTCTCACTTTGAATGCAGAAAAGTGTGAGTTTCACAAAAAACAAAAAAAAGTCTTCTGGCATATTTTCTCTTAAAAGGGGTGACACCAGAACTGGCTAAAGTGCAAGCCTTATCATCCACTGTCCCCCACAGGATTTAGACATGCTACAATCTTTCCTCTGAATGGCCAGTTACTGCTCCAGGTATGCTTGTGACTCTGCCTCTGACAGTGCCCCATTGAGAGATTTAACAAAATGAAATGCTCCATTCAAATGATCACATGGATGAGATCAGAGCTTTAAGAAAACCAAACATGCAATTTCGAATGTGACTGACATGGCCTATTTTGTTACAAAACTACATACTGAGATTGAGGTGGATGCAAGCCTAATGGTGTTGGGTGTGATCCTTGCCCAGCATAATGGACACAACAATGCTCAGTGATACATAATGGCTTCTGGGAGCAGGAGTCTGTCACAGACTGACTGTGTTTATTCCCAACATGAGCAAGAAAGCCTAGCTGTAGTGTGGGCTTATTAATACTTCCATGTGTTTCTATACAGACAACACTTCACTCTTGTCACTGATCACCAGGTGTTGCTCACCATTTTCAGAAATCCGGGTGCCAAGATGCCCCCTCGCATTGAGAGGTGGGGGTTACGACTTCAAGAGAATGGTAACATTATTGTGCATAGACCAAGGAAATATAAAAAATCCTGCTGACTATTTTTCATGAGTACCATTGCAATGTCCCAGTACAACTTCTAAAGTGGCTGAAAAAGATATTAAGTTTATAGTCAAGTCAAGCATGCTTGCAGTTATATCTGTGGAACAAATTCTTGCTTCTACAATAATTGAACGAGATGTGCTTGCCCTCAAGGACATTATTGCACAGCAATCCTGGAGGAAACATAGTCAACCTCTTACAGATGACTTTGAATATCAAAAGTTCAAAAACGTGAGACAGGAACTTTCTGTCACTCAAGAAGGCACTAAATTATGAGGTCTGAGAATTGTCTCTCCTGTGAGTCTGGTACATGTCATTGAACATTGTCGCCACTAAGAGTGCTCCACAAAAATTAGTGTGGTTTCCTTGCCTTGATGAAAGAGTTGAAAGAGAATTAAAGACCTGCCATTTATGTAACTGCTTATCTCCCAAAACAACATAACATCCATTAGTTATGTCTGATCTTCCGAAGCAAGTGTGGGAAAGTTTTGCAGTTGAATTATTTGAACCCCTCAACAATGGACATATTTCATGGTAGTCATTGATGAGTGCTCCTGATTTCCCCTTATGGAAGACCTATCATCAACCAGACATAACAAAGTCATAGGGACATTAAATTACATTTTTTAAACATATGGTGTTCCCTCCATTCTTAATCTGACAATGGGCCACCTTTCAATAGACAAGACTTTCAGGACTTTCTCACTAATATGAATGTTAAACATCAGAAAGGTACAAATTTCTGGTCACAGGCAAAGGGTGTTGTTGAACGATTCATGGGTACCCTGAAGAGAGTTGTTCAGCGCACTGTGTTCGAAGGAAGTGACCTCAAGTCAGATTTATGTTTAGCTCTTCATGCTTTCAGGTCAACTCCCAATTCCACGACAGGTGAAAGTCCCGCCACCTTGATGTTTGGGAAAGGCATGGGAACAAAATTGCCACAATAGACTACTAATAGGTTGACAGATGCTGATGAGATCATGCAACAGATTCCTTTCACAAATCCAGAATGAAGACCTAAGCTGACAAACGGTGATGTGCTCGGGACAAGGTTATCGAGGAAGGAAACTGGGTCCTTGTTAAAAAAACACATAGAAACGCAAGTCTGATGCACCTTTTACTGCTCTCTCACTGAGGAATGTGATGAGCCAAGGACATAAACGTCCGGGAAAGTCCATCACAAAAGACTCATGACATTTCAAGCACTTGCCTCGATGTTCATTGACTCCAGATGTTAGAAGTGAAACATGTCCACGTGGGAGTCCAGAGAGCCTAACTCATATACCTGCCTCTGCATCACCTGTACCGGAGGTAACCCTCCTATGCCTCATCAACCTCATACAGTTAGATCTAGAAGATTGGTTCGAATTCCTCAATAACTCAATGAGGAACTATAATGTATACATGTAATATTTGTACTTTTTATTTAACAAAGTTGGTAAATGTAGTGTCTTGTGAAAATGAATATCAGGACCCTTTTGGTCCCTGATGGATTCCATAGAAGAATGATGTAATCAGTTGAGTGTATCTGGGTGTGGTTTATTAAATCTATGACACAATGCGTGTAGTTAACAACTGCAATCTGAAAAATAAAGACCTGCACTACAGAGCTCCGTGTGTGGTGTGGTTATTTGCATGCTACTGGGTTGGGGAGGATGATACACAGTCCACCATCAATCTAAGACATTACCTAGCCTGTCATTGCATGCTGACACATTAAACACACCAAAAACGGTTAAATATACATGTAAATGCTTGAAAATGCATGAAATATACCCACAAGCCACTAATACACCTACGGAGTTTAAGCCCATTCCTCCCTGACTATTATAAACTTTTAGAGAGCAAGCTAAAATAACTGTAACATCCTCAAATTCAGTTTGTGATGGCATGCACACCCTTCTAGAGTGCATGACACAACAATTTAGAGATTTAAGCTCATTCTAAGGTGCTTCACCCCTATCATCGGACCCTTATGGCTTATTTGCATCACATAATCCTGAGACATCCAAATCATGTACTAAATAATATCCAGTCTAACGCACATCTTGGCTACCTTTTTTGTGATGTTTTGACAGACATGTCTAAGGTACACCACGTACCCCTTGAAGTTTACTTTCCTGTTTACTCTCCTTTGCTTGATACTAACCATGTGCTTCTCTCATTCATTTTGGGTGAGTTACTTTGTGCCCATCTTTCCCCCTTGGTGTCCCTACGATTATAACATGTTAAGCATTATGCACTGTGCAGAGAGGAGGACAAGTTCTAGCACCTGGAAAGGTTAAGCTATGTAATGAGGTTGGACGGTCACGTAGCCAAGGTCGTACAAGTGTGCCTTTGTATGCATAAAAAGACAATACATAATGCACATTAGTTAAGGCTATATGTGAAAATTAATAAAAAAAAGGAAAGCATACATAATTTTTAGTACAAGAAAATAGTACATTGCAATGCTCAATGGAGAAGAAAGTAACATAATTATATTTATTCTTTTGTGTAAAAAAGAAGGAAAAGAGTTAGGAGAGTCAGAGCCAAAATTGTCTGAACAAATCATCTATAATATACAACTAGCAATGATCAAATATGTCTCAATGATAGAAAAAATATAACCTTTATTGACCTGAATCTAAAGGTTATATATGTATGACAGAAGATAATACCTCAGACCGTCACCTAGCTGTCTAGTTGAACTTTCTGTAACAGAGCTTGAAACACTTAGGAACGTACCTAACCCAAAAGTAAAAAAAAATGTAAAATCCCAGAACTCCCTTCTCCAACTAACCAAATTATATCCTAGTTGGATATGCAAATAAATACTAAAGTGATTAGTAAAGCACCAAACTCCTCCTGACATCAGACAAGACAAAGAGACAGGCATAAAATCCAAAAATCTAACTCAGTCGAACTTCCAATTGCTTGAAGCAAAAATCAGATACAGAAATAGCAGCAAAGGGGTGACGAATGTAGAATAAGAAAACAAATAAAGTGTGACATATTTATCACTGAGACATGACTCCTTATATGATTGAAGCCCAATCTGACATCATATGAAAAGTCTACACTTCATCTTTGATCAGGAACCTCAAATAACATCCTATGGTGGAGCACCAAATTGGATGGGTCAGTTTAAAAGTTTTGTTGGTATCCTTTTCCTGGAATTCATGGTGTTTGACAAATGAAGAAAAAGACCACATTTGACATAATTCGCCCAACTCAGAATTCTGCAATGTGAAGTTACCGGTGTGAGAAGTTGGCCTGACATGTGATGTCCACTATTCTAGTGGGCACCCTGTATCAGTCCAAACAACCCTTGTGGTGATGGTTGTAAAGTTAACCTTATAGACCAGCTATCCTAGTGTTAGCATGGACAAAGCAGTCTTAGGCTAAACTCAAGAGGGCATGTGAAGCCAGCTGTTTTACCATATGTAACCCCTTTAATACCAAATGAAAGGACACCACACAGGTTATATATATAAAATATATATGTATTTATAACTAAATTAATCCTCTGAACTCTTTATGAGATCAGAGGCACAAGCACATAACAAGATACTCAATTATCATACAATAAGTTGCACAAAATACAGTAATGCCCTAGGGGCACTTCAAACCGTATGCTAAAACAGTGGTGTAAGAACCACGTCACGAACAAAGGATAGGCCTAGGGCCTGGAGAATCGCTGGGGCTACGCTGTACTACCAAAGGATAGGGAGCAGGAGGCCCACAGGATGCTTGTGCAGTGTCTTTACACACACGCGAGTTACCATAAAGTTAGAAAGGGAACGAAAGAATTGTAAACTAGTTTTTTTAGGTCACTTCCGGATGGAGAAGGAGAAAGCTGCCCCAATACACTATGGCCTGTCTGGAGTGGTGCTAGCACCTCCCAAGACTGGAAACCTATTGTCCAAGCCTCCCTCGCTGGAAGGACTCCCAGCAGCAGGAGGTCAGACTAGTGTCTGTGGCAGCAGCATCCATTTTGTGATGCTGAGGCTCTGGTTAACTTTAACCGGGATTAGTAGGAACAACATGTCCTCTCCCTCTAGAAGGGTGGAATTCTACCCCCGTCACCAGAACTGGCAAGGGGGTAGTATTCCAAAGCGTATGACACCTTACACGACATGTTTTGATAAAGCCAAACCAAAGTTAGCATTCAACTGCGAGGATTATAATGCACTTAAGAGTATATGGTATGGCTATATCTAGAACAGCTATAAGGACATGGTTCCGAAATCTGCAGACAGACTCAGCTCATGCTAGAGCCTCATCTCACATAAAACCAAGTACTCTACCTCCAGGATTGTTAAGGCCTGCCATAGGAGTGACTTATAGGTGTATATGGTTCTAGATATAAGGTTAGATATAAGAATACTACACCTAAGCAAGGGGTGATTACACGACCTTGCCCCAGCTGAGTGATCAGACAGTTGTGTCAGTTTGGATGGCCAGCCAGGGGTGGCAAAAGATATGTTGCAGCCCCTGGTAGGCCTTGGGTGCACCTATGCCCTGGGTACCTATGGTACACTATACAGGGATTCACAAGGGTGACCCAGTTCCCAATTGGTGATGTACCTAAAGTACATGGTGTGAATTTAGAGAGAGAATAGCAGGGCTGTGGGTCTGATTAGCAGGCCCACAGCCACATTAAGTTGAAAACCAGTGAAGCAAAAAGCAAAAAGTGGGGTGACCATAGGAAAGCAGACCCTACTCTCCTACATAACCCCCACCCCCCAAAACGCAGGGACATTAGACTAACCTTGACCAGTTGTGTCTTCATGTTCTAAGTGGAAGTACCAGGAGAGACCATCTGCATTGCCATGGTCAGTCCCTGGTCTGTGCTCCACTGTAAAGTCCATCCCCTAAAGGGAAATGGACCACCCGAGCAGTTTGGGATTCTCACCCTTCATCTGATTTAGCCACAAGAGGGACTTATGGTCGGTCTGAATTTTGAAGTGAGTGCCAAACAAGTATGGCCTCAACTTCTTCAGGGCCCAAACCACAGCAAAGGCCTCCCTCTCAATGGCTGACCAACGCTTCTCTCTAGGGGTCAGCCTTCTGCTAATAAAAGCAATGGGCTGGTCTTGACCATCTACATTAAGTTGTGAAAGCACAGCTCCCACCCTCAACTCAGAAGCATCTGTTTGGACAATGAACTCTTTGGAGTAGTCAGGACTCTTCAAGATAGGTGCAGAGCACATGGACTTCTTCATTTCATCAAAAGCCTTTTGACAGCTTACTGTCCACTGAACCTTTTTTGGCATCTTCTTTGAAGTCAAGTCATTAAGTGGTGTCACAATGGAACCATAATTCTTAACAAACTTTCTGTAGTAACCAGACAGGCCCACAAAAGCTCTGACCTGTGTCTGGGTGGTTGGAGGAGCCCAGTCCTTTATGGTCTGGATCTTACTCTCCAGTGGTTGGACCTGACCCCCGCCTACAAGGTGGCCCAGGTACACAACCTTACTCTGCCCTATCTGGCACTTTGTGGCCTTGATAGTTAGGCCTGACTTCTGCAGGGCCTCTAAAACCTTCTTCAGGTGTATCAGGTGATCCTCCCAGGTGGAGCTGAAGACAGCAATATCATCAAGATAAGCTGCACAAAAGTCATCCAACCCAGTGAGGACTACGTTCACCAACCTTTGGAAAGTGGCAGGTGCATTCTTCAAACCAAAGGGCATCACCACAAATTGGTAATGCCCTCCTGGGGTTGAGAAAGCAGTTTTGGCCTTGGCATCCTCAGCTAACCTGATCTGCCAATAGCCTGCTGTCAAATCAAATGTGCTCAGAAACTTGGCAGAAGCCAATCTATCAATGAGCTCATCTGCTCTTGGAATTGGGTGAGCATCTGTCCTAGTGACAGCATTGAGACCTCTAAAGTCCACATAGAACCTCATCTCTCTCTTACCATCTTGGGTATGAGGTTTTGGTACAAGGACTACTGGGCTGGCCCAGGGGCTCTCTGATGGCTCAATTACTCCCAGCTCCAACATATTCTGTACTTCAGTCTTTATACAGTCCCTGACATGGTCAGGTTGCCTGTGGATCTTACTCTTCACAGGCAGACTGTCACCAGTGTCCACCTCATGGGTGCACCAGTTAGTCTGACTAGGTGTCAAGGAAAACATATGTCTGAAGGACTGTAGAACTTGTCTTCTGCAGTCGTGTTGCTGTTGGCCAGTGAGGCTGCCTGCCAAGGCCACTCCAGCAACTGAACCATCATCAGGGTTCTGAGTCAACAGGTCTGGGAGAGGGTCACTCTCTTCCTCCTGTCCCTCATCTGTAGCCATGAGCAAGCCCATGTCTGCCCTGTCAACATATGCTTTGAGTCTATTCACATTGAGAACCCAGTGGGGGTTCCTGGGAGTTCCAAGGTCCACCAGGTAGGTTACCTCTCCCTTTTTTTCAACAATTGTCTGGGGTCCAGACCATTTGTCCTGGAGAGCTGCTGGGGCCACTGGCTCCAACACCCACACCTTCTGTCCTGGCTGGTACTAAGTCAGCACAGCCTTTTGGTCATGCCAAGCTTTTTGAAGTTCTTGGCTAGCCTCAAGGTTTTTAGAAGACTTCTTCATATACTCAGCCATCCTGGAGCGGAGACCAAGTAAATAGTCCACTATGTCTTGTTTAGGCTTTTTGAGAGGTTACTCCTATCCTTCCTTCACCAGACATAGGGGTCCCCTTACAGGATGCCCAAACAAAAGTTCAAAAGGGCTGTAGCCAACCCCCTTTTGTGGGACCTCTCTGTAAGCAAGCAGAAGGCAGGGTAGAAGGATGTCCCATCTTTGCCTAAGCTTTTCAGATAAACCCTTGATCATACCCTTTAGGGTCCTATTAAATCTTTCAACAAGCCCATTGCACTGTGGATGGTAGCGTGTAGTGAATTTGTAATTAACACCACACTCCTTCCACATTGCAGTCAAGTACCCAGACATGAAGTTTGCACCTCTATCTGAGGCAACCTCCTTTGGAAAGCCCACTCTTGAGAAAACTCCCAGGAGGGCTCTTGCCACAACAGGTGCTGTTGTGGTCCTTAGGGGAATAGCTTCTGGATACCTGGTGGCATGATCCACTACCACCAGTATAAATCTGTGCCCAGAGGCCGTTTGGGGATCCATTGGTCAATCCCTACTCTTGCAAAGGGTACCCCCACCACAGGTAGTGGTATAAGGGGGGCCTTTGTTGTGCCACCTGATTTGTCACTGGCTTGGCAGGTCACACAGGAGTGACAAAACTCCTTGGCATCTTCTGACATACGGGGCCAGTGAAAGTGAGGGACAAGCCTGTCCCAAGTCTTGTTCTGGCCTAGATGTCCTGCTAAGGGAATGTCATGGGCTAAGGTAAGAAGGAAACCCCTAAAGGCCTGAGGTATGACCAACCTCCTGGAGGCACCAGGCTTGGGGTCTCTACCCTCAGAATAAAGGAGTCCTTCATCCCAGTAAACTCTGTGGGTACCTGTAGCATTCCCTGCAGCCTCAGCAGCAGCTTGCTGTCTGAGGGGTTCAAGAGAGGGGCAGTCTAACTGTGCCTGCCTCAAGTCTGCCCTTGAAGGTCCCCCTGTCCCAAGAAACTCAACTTGGTCAGGTTCAAGGTCTTCTAGGACAGTTCCTTCAGGGGTCTCACAATCAGCCTTCTGAGAAGGCTTATCTTCACTTGAGGGCAGGGGGGAAGGCACTGCCTTAAACCTACTGTTCTTTCTCTTGGGTGGTACTTGGTCCATAGTTACAGGATCCAAGACCTGTTCAGTTTGGTACTTTTTGCCCTGTGACCTGGTCACAGCAAGGACATGAGCTGATATGCCTAACATCTCTGCATGAGTCCTATACTCTACTTCTGACCATACTGAGGATACAAGATCATTGCCCAACAGACACTCAACTGGGAGTTCTGCACTTACCACAACTCTTTTGAGGCCAGTTACCCCTCCCCAGGAGATGTTAACAACTGCCACACTATGTGTAGTAGTGACATTGCTTGCATTGGTCACCGGGTAATTATCACCCAGTACAATCTGTCCAGGGTCAACAAAGTTAGGTGTCACCATAGTGACACTGGCACATGTGTCCCTGTAGGCCTGAGCCACTTTGTCATTGATTAAAGGTGTTTGCCTGTACTTGCCCAGAGTACTGGGACTCACAGTTGAGGACATAGCCATGTCCACATTACAGACAAGAACAGCCTGAGTTGGTATCCTGACTAAGCCAGAATCTACCTCAGTACCCATGGTTAACCCCACTATAGCCTTGGGTTGGGAACTAACACTGTTAACTGTACTAGGGGGTGCAGATGCCTTAGGGGCTACAGTGGTAGGGGCTGTACCTTTCTTGGTACACTCACTGAACCAGTGAGAGGCAGATTTACAATAATTACACCAAGGTTTCTTTGGACCTTCTGTCTTCTTCTTCTTAGAAGTTTGGGACCCCCCCCCATTAGAATGTTGGGGGCCTGATGAAGTCTTCTGGTCTTTTGGTTTCCGATCCCCGCCTTTTTGGTCTGCCTTTTTCTGATCACCACCTTGGACCTGGTTTTTCTGCTTAACCCTGGTTCTGACCCATTTGTCTGCCTTCTTTCCCAATTCTTGGGGAGAGGTCAGATCTGAGTCAATCAGGTGTTGTGCAACAACTGGTTCTGACAATTGTTAAGTATTTGCTCTCTCATGATCAAATTATATAATCCTGAATAGTCCTTAACTTTACTTCCCAGCAACCAGCCTTCCAGAGCCTTAGTGGCACAATCAACAAAATCAGTCCAGTCCTGAGTCTGTGTCTTCTGGGTATCTTTGAACATCAACCTGTACTGTTCAGTGGTTAGGCCAAACCCATCAATTAGAGCACTCTTCAGGACAGTGTAATTGTTAGTATTATCATCACTAATTGTGAGGAGCTTGTCTCTTCCTTTTTCTAAAAAGGATAGCCACAAGATTGCTGCCCACTAACTTTGGGGTACCTGCTGTACTTTGCAGGCCCTCTCCAAAGCAGCTATCCATTTGTGGATATCATCCCCAACTTTGTAGGGGGGCACAATCTTACTCAGGTGTCTATTGTCATAGGACATGTCTTTATCCTTAGGGATATTGCTGCCACCAGTGGAATCTAATGCACTTAACTTTTGCTCCCTTGCCAGAGCAAGTTTTCCTTGGGCTAGGGAAAGTTCTTCCCTCTCTATTCTGATTTGGACTTCCCTCATCCTAGTCTGGTGTTCTCTCCTCTGAGGGGAAGTCATTCCCCTCTGAGAACCCCTTGAGGCATTGGAGTGGAGAGATTCCCCTGAGTGGGATCTTTCCCTCCTATACCTCTGGTTAAGTCTACTGTTGGGTCTGGGAAGGGCTAGCCCTTCTCCAGCCCCATGTAGGCTTAAGTTAGCCTGGCTAAGTCTTCTGACTGGGACCTGGCTGTCTACCTCTTCCTCAGAATCTACTTCCTCCTTCTCTTCCTCATCATCATCTATGACAGTAGGGTCAGAAGCCACATCTTCTGTAGAGGGCATGCCTTCTGCATGCCCTGTAGGACCTGTGCTAGAGGCCTTGAGAACCTCAGATTCTTCTAAGAGTTATATCAGGTGCTGAAGGGTAGGGTTAGAACCCTGTTTCAACTTCCTTGTGGTACACAAGTGTCTCAGTTCTCTGAAGCTGAGTATGTCAAACTTGGAGGGTGACCTTGGAGGGTCACCTCCCACAGGTAGAGATACACTAGGTTCACCTGTGGCTGACATTGTCTAGTGAGGTGTGGTGTATGCACCTACCTACACTAAGTGTTTCCTACTAAACCTCTCTAGGAGTTGTAGTCAGGGTGTGCTAGGCCCTTTGGTCTACTACAACTTAGTTCAGTAGAACGTAAGTATTCTAAGTCTTGTTATATGTACCTATGGTACCTAATGTGATCTTTCAAATGATATCTCAAAGATTACAATTGGTAAAACAACAGCAAGCTCGAATCCCAACCGCTGCACACCAATGTGATAAGTTGGCCTGATATGTGATGTTCACTATTCTAGTCGGCACCCTGTATCAGTCCAAACAACCCTTATGGTGATGGTTGTAAAGTCAACCTTATAGACCAGCTATCCTAGTGGTAGCATGGACAAAGTAGTCTTAGGCTAAACTCAAGAGGGCATGTGAAGTCAGCTGTTTTACCATATGTAACCCCTTTAATACCAAATGAAAGGACACCACACAGGTTATATATATAATATATATATGTATTTATTACTAAATTAATCCTCTGAACTCTTTATGAGATCAGAGGCACAAGCATATAACAAGATACTCAATTATCATACAATAAGTTGCACAAAATACAGAAATGCCCTAGGGGCACTTCAAACCATATACTAAAATAGTAGTATAAGAACCAAATCACGAACAAAGGATAGGCCTAGGGCCTGGAGAATCGCTGGGGCTAAGCTGTACTACCAAAGGATAGGGAGCAGGAGGCCCACGGGATGCGTGTGCAGTGTCTTTACACACACGCGAGTTACCATAGAGTTAGAATGGGAACGAAAGAATGGGAAACTAGTTCTTTTATGTCACTTCCGGATGGACAAGGAGAAAGCTACTTGAAAGTTAGACACTAGGATAGTAAATACCCACAGGAGCACCAAAGTACTCGCGTTACTTCACCCACAGGAAGCGGGTGCATAGGTGTCAAAATGTGTCGGGTTTCGTCGCTGAATCCTATGGAGCCTTGAAGAAAGATGCTGCAGGCGACCAGAAAGGAAGTGTCCGGTTGGATCCAAGGGCGGATCGAGGATGAAGAGTACCTGAAAGCAGAGGGGACAGAGTCTGGGTCACTAGCCAGTGACCAGGAAGGAACCAGGAAGGAACCATGCGATGTTGTGAAGCAATCAGGTGATGTCGTGAAGCTTGTCTCTGCAGCCACGTGGACCAGGAGGTGTCAATGACAACCAGGAGCTGGATACAGACTTTCCCATAAAAGCTCTCGCTGTC
The DNA here is from genome assembly GCF_964261635.1 of Lissotriton helveticus. Lineage (NCBI taxonomy): Eukaryota > Metazoa > Chordata > Amphibia > Caudata > Salamandridae > Lissotriton > Lissotriton helveticus. The sequence continues at coordinate 949,567,112 of NC_136068.1, forward strand.
GGCGGTGTCGGCTTCCGGATTGGAGTCAACAAGCCTCAGCAAAGGCAACCCACTCAGGAATCAAAGATGGCTTACGGATCAGACCAGCAAGGTCTGATGGGCTTCTCCTTTTCAGGGAAGCAGGGGCCCATTGAAAGCAACCAGACAAGCAGTGTAAATTTAAAGGTTCATCATCACAGAGGCCACTAGCCAATGGGCAAGTGACCAGACAGATGCATCAATCAGGAAAATGCAGAAGGGCCCCACGCAGAACTCGTGGAGTGTGGAGGGCTGATCTTCGGTGCAGTTAGTGCTCGGGGCTGGGGCTTCTCAATCCCCAATGCACAACTTCTAGGGTGCCTCAGAAGTTGCACGGAAAGCAATTCGCTGGCTTTCCAAGATGGCCGGTCCCACGTCTCTCGTCGCCTCCACGGGTCTCAGCTCTGCTCTGACTGTGGATCGGGTTGTTGGAAGTCTGAAAGTCCGGGTCTTGTTAGGCTCTGTGCTTGGGCTCCAGCTGGAGCGTCGACAAAGCAAACCGTTGATCGCTTGATGGTGCCTGCTTGCACAGGGTGGTCACTCCTTGACGACAAGGGAGATTCTTCAGTCTTCTATCTTCAAGTAGAACGTCGAAGGTCCAGAGTTTCCTTTCAAGTTTCAGTCAGGATAAATCTAAAGTTTTGGGACTCAGCTCCTACCTATATACCAAATTTAGGGGCTGGATTACCTGCTAGGTCCCTCCGATGGGTGGGACCAGGGAAGGGGGTGATTACACCCCTTTCCCTTTGTCCAGTTTTCCGCCAGAGCTGGGGCTGGAGTGCCCCAGCACCGGTTTGAACCGGACTATGCATGGGACACCTTGTGTGCCCCAGGCATTGAATTTGAATTTAAAATATTTACTAAGCGCAACGTTCACCATGCGGTTTCTTGGCGCTGTGGAGGCAAGGTTAGCAGTAACACAACAAAAACTGAAGGGGTGACAGGGAAGAACAGGAAATTACATTGGGAAGGCTTGGATAAAAAGAAGAGTCTTAAGATCTTTTCGGAAAACAGAGTAGTGTGTGGCCAGACGCAGATGATCAGGGAGGGAATTCCAAAAGGAAGGTGCCAGTACAGAAAAATTGGATCCGCCCCATTTCTTGCGTCTGTATCGAGGGACATGAAGAAGTGATTGGGTGGATGACCGCAGCTCGCGAACAGGGGTGTACTCTTTAAGTAGAGAAGAAATAAAGGCAGGGGCAGTCCCTTGACGTGCCTGGAAGACCATGCATCCAGTCTTAAAAAGAGATCGCTCCTTAACAGGCAGCCAATGTAATGCTTTCAGCAGGGGGGTGGAGTGGTGAGAGCGGGGAAGACCATAAATCAATCTGGCCGCCTGGTTTTGAACCAGCTGGAGCTTCTGCAGACTATAGGCCGGGATACCGTTGTAAAGGGCATTAGCATAGTCCAGCTGGGAGACAACCAGAGCGGACATGATTAACCTAAGAGCAGAGGGAGAAAAGAAACGAGAAACAGAGCGGATAGTGTGAAGAACAACTAATTTGTGAGTGAAGGTTGAGATGATTATTGAGTTTGATGCCCAAAGTTTTAACTGAAGGAGAAGGTGTAGGGGGGGTCCCAAGGAAGAGGGCCAAAAAAGAGAGTTCCAGGGACAGGAGGAACCACCTGTAAGGACCAGTTCTGTTTTATCGGGGTTCAACTTCAGATGGTTGTGGTTCATCCAGTCCCTGATGAAAATCATAATAGACTGAAAGTTAGAGATAGAATGAGAAGAAGAGGACATATTAAAGATAAGCTGGAGGTCATCTGCGTAGTTAAACACAGTGACCTCCAGCTGTTGGAGGGCAAAGATCAAAGGATAGATATAGAGATTGAACAGAAGAGGAGAAAGAGAAGAACCCTGAGGGACACCACAAGTGACTTTGAGTTGAGTGGCCGAGAAATCCCCCAACCGGACCGCCTGGGCACGGTCCCTCAGGAAGGACGATAGCCACACCAGGGCTGGGCCCTCGACCCCCGCCGCTCCGACACGGGACAGTAGGATGGTATGATCAACCGTGTCGAAGGCGGCGGAAAGATCAAGGAGCACCAAGGCCTGGTTGTTGTTTTGGTCCATGCCCTCCCTGAGATGGTTCAGGACCGATACCACGACGGACTCGGTGGAGTGCCTAGGCCGAGAACCAGCCTAGCTGGACGCAAGACCACCATTGGCTTCCACGTGGGCACTGAGGACTGATGTTACATGTCGCTCTAGTACCTTGCCCAGAAAAGGCAGGAGAGAGAAGGGGCGGTAGTTGGCTGGAATGGAAGGGTCCAACCCAGGCTTCTTAAGGATGGGGACTATGGTGGCAGATTTAAGGGCTGGAGTTACCACACCCTGAGCCAGCGAGCTATTAAGGAAAAAGATAGGCGGTTTAGGACAGACCGAATAGATCTGTTGTAGAATGTAGGCTGGACAAATATCCGCCGGGGAACCAGATCTTATTTTGGGGAGTATTGCAAGGAATGCCTCCTCAGTGAGTGGAGGGAAAAAGGAAAGAGGGACGTGGGCAATTGGGAGAGTAGGCTCAAAAAAAGCAGGGGAAGGAGGTGGGATATTAGCTCTGATGTTAACAATTTTTTCTAAAAAATAAGTGTTTAAAGAATCACAAAGGGACGATCTCTCTGGATTTGTTCTCCGCTGCCAGTATTTTCGCTGAAAAATAAGTTGTTTTAGCATTCAATATGGCTTTTTTGTAGTCGTTCAGCAAAAATAGATAAGATTTTTTTAGTGAAGGGCAGTAGTCCATTCTCCAGTGCCTTTCGGCCCGCCGAAGGGTCAGCTTCTTTGCCTTTAAGTCGTCACCAAACCAGCGATTTGATTCCTTTGATCTTTGAGTAGATATCCGACGTAGTGGGGCTACCTTATCACAGCCTCCAGCAAGCCAGGTGTCAATAGCGGTGGCTTGGGAGGTGGAGTATAAGCCCTCTAGGTTAGGTGCGGCGATCAGCAGCGAAGATGCCAGGGCGGGGAGGTCCACCCTATTCCAATTTCGTGCCCAGATATTTTTGGCCGGTGGGATCTTAGTTGCCAACTTAGGGTGGAGAGAAAAGGATACCAGGGCATGGTCTGACCAGGGACATGGGGACACGGTCATGGAGGAGACCGAGGCATTAAGAGACCAGACCTGGTCTAGTACATGGCCGTGGGTGTGCGTAGGGGTGTGCAGGTGAGAAATAAAATTAAGGGATGTGAGTGAATCAGAGAATTGTTTGGAAGCTGTGCTTTCCTGAGGGTCTGAAGGCCAGTAATTGAAATCCCCTAGTACCAGAATAGAGGCATGGTTTATTGCTAAAGTGGCCAACAGATCCTGAAAAGCCGGCAGAAATAAATGAGATGATTGAGGTGGGCGATACATCAATAAACAAGTGAGCGGGGGGGAGAAGGCCAGTGATGGAGCTACCAGATGCTCGGTAAAATTAATAGTGGGGGAGGAAGGAATTGAAAATTAAACTCGGCTCTAGCAATAAGGGCTACTCCACCACCTGACTTGCCCCCTGGTCGATCAGCACGAAGGGCCACATAAGGGGTAGGAAGAGTGGCCAGCAGAGAGGGCAATGAGGAGTCACAGAACCATGTTTCTGTTAGGAGTAACATATCAGGCTGGTGGGTATCCAACAGCACAAATAGCTCTTGATGGTGCTTTACGGCCGACCTGGTGTTAAGTAAGATGAGAGATAAGGGGGGGGAGGGATACGTGAGTAGCGTCGGGAGGGTGGGACACAGAAGGAGTCAAAATGGGGGGTGTAGGATAATGGGGATTTAGGTACAGACCAGAAGCAGTAATGTGTCTGATGGTGGAAGTTGCCAAGGGCCAAGGGCCACGAAGGGCAATGAGGGCCGAGGAGGAGTAAGGGGGGACATAGGGTCGCGCCCCTAGCCCCGTCCGGGCATTGTCTCATTTCATTCAGCCATCCCTGCCCCAATACACTATGGCCTGTCTGGGGTGGTGCTAGCACCTCCCAAGACAGGAAACCTATTGTCCAAGCCACCCTCGCTGGAAGGACTCCCAGCAGCAGGAGGTCAGCTTTGTGTCTGTGGCAGCAGCATCCATTTTGTGATGCTGAGGCTCTGGTTCACTTTAACCGGGATTAGTAGGAACAACATGTCTTCTCCCTCTAGGAGGGAAGAATGCTACCCCAGTCGCCAGAACTGGCTAGGGGGTAGTATTCCAAAGCGTATGACACCTTACACGACATGTTTTGATAAAGCCAAACCAAAGTTAGCATTCAACCGCGAGGATTATAATACACTTAAGAGTATATGGTATGGCTATATCTAGAACAGCTATAAGGACATGGTTCCGAAAGCTGCAGACAGACTCAGCTCATGCTAGAGCCTCATCTCACATAAAACCAAGCACTCTACCTCCAGGATTGTTAAGGCCTGCTATAGGAGTGACTTATAGGTGTATATGTGTCTAGATATAAGGTTAGATATAGGAATACTATACCTAAGCAAGGGGTGATTACACAACCTTGCCCCAGCGGAGTGATCAGACAGTTGTATCAGTTTGGATGGCCAGTCAGGGGTGGCAAAAGATATGTTGCAGCCCCTGGTAAGCCTTGGGTGCACCTATGCCCTGGGTACCTATGGTACACTATACAGGGACTCACAAGGGTGACCCAATTCACAATTGGTGATGTACCTAAAGTACATGGTGTGAATTTAGAGAGGGAACAGCAGGGCTGTGGGTCTGATTAGCAGGCCCACAGCCACATTAAGTAAAAAACCAGTATAGCAAAAAGCAAAAAGTGGGGTGACCATAGGAAAGCAGACCCTACTCTCCTACAACCGGTTATGCCTAGCCTTACAGGCGGCTACCAGAACACCCCTCTGGGTGGCCGCAACCACAGAGATAGTTAAAAAATCCAGGTGGCGAGGATGCCAAGCCATGTGGTAAACATGGTATCCAACATTGTGCAGTGGGGAAGCACATAGAGTTCCTTCATTCTCTGAACATGTGTAGTCTATGGTAACCGTTTAGTGTTACTCTCAGCATTGCTGTGGGCACATATGTAAGAAATGCAGCTTAAAGCTGCATTCAACACATGTTCAACATGCTGCAAATAGAAATTTGCAAAAACACATGCACCAGAACAAATTGCTACTCTTACAATGTCTTCCAAATGACCACCTCCTAGAGATGTTTTGTGGTCACAGCGCACCAGATAGAGCTGAAAGTTTGGAAACATGTAACCAGAATTATTATCACAGTTCATATCCACCTCGCAATTGTAGAAGTCATTGATTCTCACGAGCCATATGGAAATCACTCACCGATTCTCATATTCTTGGAAACCATTTTGGATACATTTTAGATAAATGTCAAAATCTGGATTAAAAAATCAAAGAAGGCATAGTATTAGTTCACCTTGAAACCAAACACCGTCAAGCACAACAGTCTTATTATTAAACTCGAAAGCAGACACAACAGATCTATAACCATTTAATGTCATATAGCATAAACCTCTGAAAAAAATATGAGACAGAACATTTGCTAAATCCACTGCAGAAGCTTCCAAGTTATTCCAAACCCCTTTTCATGCACAAATGAACCAAAACCTGCCATGAAATCTTATATCTTGTTCTCACCCCAGGTGCCCAAGACAAGCTAAGTTAGTCTCTAGCCTTCTCTGAAAAAAATGAGAAGGATAAAGTTACCCTGACATCTTTCTTATGAGAAGACTCAATTTACACTACAAGAACATTAGAATCAGTCAATGCTCCTCTCCATCTTGGACTATAGGCAGAGTGGCAGACCTGCTGATATTGGAACCAAAAAGAGTTCTCATCAGCCAGTTCCAACAGATTCAGTAACCAAAGTTGACCTGCCCAAAAGGGTGTCACCAAACTAATTGAAACTTCTGCTTCCTGACCATCATCAATACTCTCTATATCATTGAAAGGTGGAAAAGCACAAGCCTTTAGAAACCACCAATGCTGCAGAAATGCATCCACTATTTTGGCCAGTCTCCACCTGAAATAATTTGAAAGTTGGGTAGTCAACCTTGGCGCAGAATATCCACTCTCAGTGGACCTCAAACGTCTTGAATTATTTGAATAGGGAATTATTTAAAATCTAATTGCTGAAATCCCTCTACTCGCAAGAATTCCAATCAGCTCTCATGTATTTCTGTCCTGGCAAATACTCTAGAAGCAACAAGCTGATGAACAGGATTGCCCAATTATTCTCAGCCACTGGCAATCACTAAGGCCACATTCCAGTCCATTTTTTTTGTTCACCATGCCACTCCAGACAAAGGCCCACTGTATGCACATTTTTATTAACCCGACTCCTCAAGGGAACAGTCAATCCTGAACTGCCAGGTGACCCCTCCCCCCCAAAAGAAGGGAACAGAAGTAATCCCAGACAAATACTCTGCTAGCACTGACATTTTGTGCTGTACACATTCATTGCAGAACTCTTTTGCCAGTTCCGGCAATCTCTTTGGTCTGCTTCCCTCTGAATGATTCAAATAAAAAACAGCAAAAATATTGCCCATCTTCAGAAGAATCACACACCTGTCTACACACTCTGAAGCATTCTGAAGTGCATACAGTCTTGCCTTCAACTCAAATGTATGTAGGAATTTTCTATGCAATTGTCCAGCTCCCACCAGTTTCTAAACTGCCTCATCTCAGACTCATAACAAGCTGACTTGCATCCGATTGCATACTCTGGAGACACACAACAAAGTATATCCATCCATTACAGGCTTCTCAGGTGTATAATAATCATACCAACTCTTCTCTGGCTTGCCTTGTCAAAGACAGAAAATTGCTGTAGCAATCTTCCTTCCAAGGATGTTTCTTTTTCAACATTTGAAGACATCTGTAATGGTTGGTACCTGGAAAAGCTGCCTGATTAGAAAAAGGTGGAGCCCCTAAACTCGAACAAGCATTCACAAAGAAAATTGTTTCCAGTTCAACAAAGCATAAATCTCTAATATGATTAATTTCACTTTCCTATAAAGAAGATTCAACAGCATCTTTACAGATCGGAAAACCAAGACATTCCTACTGTCTACTTGGGACTATGATTAATTTTTCTTGATTTATTAGAAAACCTACATGTTCCATGAAATCTATAATCATTACCAAATGACTTTTCAATTCCTTTGAATTTTGAAACATAATCAGGCAATTGACCAGGTATAAAATTAAAAGTACCCCTCTCTCTCTCAACCAAGCTGCCACTGGTCTCATCAACTCCGTGAAACACTAAGCTGTTAAAATAAGGCCAAAGGGTAGACAATGGAACTTGTAAAGATGACCAAGCCATCTGACATGAAGATAACTGTAACTCACATAATCCACAAGTACCATAAAATAAGGATCTTTTAGATCCAGTTTTACTAACCAATGTCCCTGCCAAAGAATATCTCTTAACCACTCTTCTGTCTTGATATGGCGGTGTTCCATCCTTTATAATGACTCAGTCTTCATAACATCTTTTGATGGAAAGAACTAATGAGAGTCTTCATAATTTCCCTGAACCCTAGTTAAATGGATGGCTCTTCCATTTCCTCTGCGGCCTTTACCAAGCCTGCCCCTTTGTGGGAAATTCCCTTCTCCTCCAACATTATATCGGGAGTTCTGGTATGCACAGCCAGATAACCGTCCCTTTGCTCCGGCCTTCCCAAAAACTCTAGCACCACCAAAGACTTTCCTAAAAGAACCTTGAGCCATATCAAGTACATTGTTACTGAAGACATATTTGTCCATAGTCTTCGCCATTCCCTCTACAAACAAAAGATCCTTTGGCTCCTTCACAAATTCCTTCTTAACCCATTGCTAAGTTTGGGGGCTAATGCAGATCAGTAGGGCTTTAAGCTTTTCAGCGATTAAAACTGCATTAACCATTTATACCAAATATATTGCTTATTGCTCCATCCACGTAGGGGATTAACATCCACCTGCACCTACTGATAAAGTGCCTCTTTGACTATATTAATTTCTTGCTAAAGGGCATATCTCATCAAAAACAAAGACCAAATACTACTTCAGGTACCTTTCCCAACCCTTTGGTGGATCTCAATCCAGCTTTAATAAAACATATTATTTCTGGATCTAGGTTTGAGTTAAACAGTCCATTTTTGCTTTTAGGGGCATTGAGCACTCTGCCTTCATTACACTTCTTGCTTCTCTCTCTCTATGGGCTTTCTCATCCACAAGGCTGTGAACTCACTGACATAGCCAAAGACCACCACGTTGCACTTCTTGGATTATGAACATAAGGAGGATTAAACATTATTTCACTGAATGGACTGGCTCTATTACTTTCTTTATTGCTAACCACATAATACAATAAACTTTCATTGCTTCCCTTACATTCAGAGAGATCCAAAATATAATAGTCTACCTCATCTAAAAACTCTTTTCAGTCACTCAAATGTGTAGCTTGAAAATAATCATCCGCGCTACCACGATTCTCAGTTGTGCCACAAAGGACACCCATCATTGTGCTCCAAGGGACAGCATTGCTTTTGATGGCACTGATACCATCCACACCTGATGAGCTTTCCTTCTCACATCATCTTTTTCCAAGTTGTTCCTTTCTTAATACCTTACCTCCTATTTTAAGTTCTGTAACGCCCCCCCCCCCACAGTTAGAGACCAAAACTCATCATCAGAGAGGTCATCCAGTCTTCTTTTGTTCATATCCAACTAAACTGCTTCCTTTATAGTCTGCTCTACCTGTCTGTATAACAGTTGTTTAGTAATATCTTCCTGCACATTGCCCACTCAGGTGTTTGAAATATTCTTTTCAACCACAGGTATATATTAACCAAATATATCTGTCTCTCACAACCAAAATATAACAGTCACTAATATTCTCAGCTGGAGCCAAACTCTCATTCCAGGGCATCAATGATCTTTTAATTGTGATTGTGCGACCATGTATACTATAATTTCAAGGGGCATTAACCCAAAAGATTGCACCAAAAATTGTGAGATTCTAAATTATTTTGCCCATGCCACACTGCTCGTATGTTTCAATGGGTTGTAACCCAATTCGAAATGGCACCCAACTTATGTGCATGTTTTCAAACTTCTGTTTTCTACAGGCACTCCAAGGAGCTTTAGGTAACATGCACCAGGCCCTGTGAGCTATACTGGTACAGAAAACCTTGTACTATTGTGATACCTCTAAGTACTAGTTCAAAAACTAACCATGCAATATTCCTTACAAAATCGTCAGGCAAAAAATAAACATTAATATAGCACCAATATTGATCTGCATTGTTAATTTATTAATTAGAAATGTATGAAAACTAATAATTAATAATTTTAAGAAATCACAACACATCACTTCTGTCACAAAACACAATGCACCATGTTCCCTAAATTGAAACCTGTCACATTAACTTAACACAACGTAAATTCTGATTATGTGGCATTGCTTACCGCGTGTCGAAGATGGCCGCGTCTGTTCGAAGCTCCGGAGGAGGGAGCAGATGTCAGCGGTGGGGTGGCAGCTCGCCTGCTGTATTTCTCACTGTGTGGACCATTTTTGACAGGGTATTTACAGAGGTTTTGATTTTTTTTGCTTCACATGACGCGAGGGCCCGTAAAGCATGGTTTAAACAAGCTGGTTCTCTCCCTCAAAGCTGGCAGCCATCTTAGGTATGAGAGGAGGCAGATAATTGTTCATGGAAAATGATATATAGGCCCCTCCTTCAACGGCTGTTCATATATTTAAAAGCATTTTCTGTACCTGAGCTAACTCAATGCTTAAAGGCATTTATTTTTACCTTTTTCTCTATTCTCTTCTTGTGAGAGGTGCTTCTCTATTTTATGGCTTTTTATTGATATTTAAAGGATACCCTTTCGCTTCTGACATTACTGGAGTTCTGTGCCACCATTGAAAAGATTTCTAGTAGCATTTCTGGGGACATTTTGCGAAGACTTTCAGTTTTTTGCTCAACCGCTCCTTTTCACTGACATGCTTGCTTTGGAAAGTTTAGCTCATGCATCAGTTTTAGGGGCATCTATGATAGAACAACAATTAGCTCATACTGGCTACACTGTTATACTTCTTTTAAGTAACTAACACACGGGCAGATGAAAAACTCTTCACTCTACATTTCAGTCTCCAGTAGGTAAATCGCAAAGGCGTTTGTCGGCATTGAAGGTTTCTACTGAAATGGAAAACCTCACTTCAAATACAGGCCTGAATTTGGCTTCTTCTCACATCTCATCTATTGTGTCTTCTCAAATCCAGGTCAGTAAGACACAAGTTAAGAGACTTAAAACAGACACACCCCCGCCTTCAAAATCTGTACCTGGAACGTCTCTAGACCTTTTATTTGAAGAAATTAGAGCTCTATGCCCTTTTATGGAAGACACAAATGCTAAATTGCAAATTCTCAGTGATAAAGGGTCACCCATGGAAGAACGTCTGTCTTCGGTGGAGTACAAATCACGCACTTTAATGACACATCTCTTAAAGTGAACTCCTTACAACTACAGGTTTACTCTTTACAGAAACAGGTCGAAGACCTTGAAAATTGTAATCGAAGGAACAGCCTGCACATTTATGACCTTCCTGAAGGCATGGAAGGGGAGGACTCTATCTCTTTTTTCAAATCTTTTTTGCCTCAGGTCTTGCAACTACCATAAAGTAAGGGTGGGCGTAGTTGGCGGAGTACTACTACACAGAATTCCACAAAATTGAATAAAAACTCAGTGAATTGCGCAACTTCAGTCCGTCTGACTCCCAATTAATAAAACAGTGACCTCATATACTTTTGGTAAAATAACAAGTATCTCTGTCTTTTCATGCTAAAATGCATTGAGCAAACAGTGAGAGAGGAGATGATTTTGGGATCCTCCCTAACCTAGGGACAGAACCAAGCAGATGCCTTGACAACAAAGAGCACATCTTGCTGAACGATTCGGTAGTGCTCCCATCCTCTTAGGACCACCCCAAGCACAGTTATGGGTAAAAGTACAATCCCTGCTAAGCATCATGGGACGAGATTAGCAGTGGGCAGTGAATATTATAGTATCCAATAGCTAAATAATTCTACAAAGGGCTGCAGTTCAACTAGTCGTTACTAGGTGTCCCTCACGAGTCAAATGCAAAAGCATTGAAATTATTACATCAACTTGCAATTCCACTAGTCATTACTAGGTGTCCCTCACAAGTCAAATGCAAAACCATTGAAACCCTTTCATGAAGCTGCAGTTCCACTAGTCATTACTAGGTGTCCCTCATGAGTCAAATGCAAAAGCATTTGACTTGAGGGACACCTAGCAACGACTAGTGGAACTGCAGCTCTTTGTAGAAATTATAGTATTAGCTCTCAGCTCAGCCCGAGAGGTGCTGCACCTTGAGAAGTGTTTTGATATTGGATACTATAATATTCACTGTCCACTGCTAATCTCGTCACATAATGCTTTGCAGGGCCTTTGGTTGGGATTGTTTTTGCCCATAACTGTGCTTGGTGTGGTCCTAGGAGGATGGGACCACCACTAAATCATTCAGCATGATATGCATGTTGTGTTCAAGGCATCTGCTTGGTCCTCCCCTAGGTTAGGGGGAATCCCAAAATCACCACCTCTCTCATTGCCTGATATTTTTCATTTTCAAAGTTCACTTTTGTGAATTGGTTATAAGCTTTTTAGCATGTAAAGTTGCCTTATCAAAGCATTTGTGGATGCAGTTTAGTAGCTGACTCCGCTACATGAAGGAACTGAGTTTTTGCCTGAATTCTGTGTTTTTAATGGAATGCATAGTTAACAAATTTCCGCAAACTCTGCTAGCGGAGCGGAGTTCATTGCCCAGGGTTACAGTAAAGTTTGCAACTTAACATCCTGAGAGCTCACAGATTGGGTCACCCTCCTTCGGCTGTCTCGCCTCCTAATAGTCCTAGAGGTGTCATTCTTTACTTCCTAGAGTAAACAGATTTAATGCACGTTATACCTGCTGCACATCACCTTAAAAGAATCTCTTGGTCAGGAAATGCTATTTATATTTCTCAAGACTATGCCAAGACTACAGCAGACAGAAAAAGACTTTCTGAGTATGAGATTTGTCTTTCGATCAATAGGTGTTCAATTTGGTCTTTTCCATCCCTACTTTTTCAAAGTCACTCATAATGATAAAACAACAACATATGAAGATCCATCTCATTTGAGGGATTTTCTTATGTCTTGCAGAGCAGATGTCATGCACGTTGCTCCCTCAACCTCTACAAAGTGACTCCCTTTTGTAGCTGAGTTTACTTATTACTTCTGTGCTTTTAAGAGTATTCTGTGTTATTCTTGTTGATGAGTTTATTGTTCTAGTATAATAATTTAGGATGTATTTTTTGATCTGACATATTATAGTGTTCTCTTTTGCTCTACAGTTGCTTGTTTATGTTATGGTTGTCTTCGTTCCCCATTTCTTTACAAACCCTTCCCCTCTCGTGTCATGCAACTCTCTCTGATTCAGGTGTGATGTCTTCTTCATGCGGTCCCTCCCCTATCTTCTTCAGGTTTTTATTAGGTATGTCATTCTTTCTGGTTGTTGGTTTTCCCTGTCTATGCTATTCATTAATGTTCAATGTATTTTTTCTTTTCTCTTTACAAGTTCTTTTTTCTCCTCCTTCTATTTCTATTCCTTTCTGTCTTTAATCTTCTCTTTTATTTCAAACACTTTATCCTGTCTTATTTCTTGCAGAATATTTATTTCTCTACAACGTTCATGGCTTTATTGTACTCTTTCTCAATTAAGGACTGATTGTTCTCTTCATTCTGTTTGTTTGCAGTGGTGTTGACAATGGTTTCCTCGAGTCAGAGGTTTGAACTCTTTGATTAAAAGACAACGTGTCCTCACTCATTTGTCAAAACGTAACGCTCATACCGCTTTTTTGCAGGAATCTCATCTTTCGGATCTAGAATGTATGAAACAGAGAAGGGGATGGGTGGGTGAAGCTTTCTTTTCGCCTGCTTTGGGGAAAAATCATGCAGTGTAATATTGTGTCACAAGTCTTTGAAAATTCAGATGATCTCTCAGGAAAAGGATAAGGAGGGAAGATGGCTAATACTTAAAGTTTATTGTGATAAGATTCCAATGGTTCTGTTCAACACATATGGGCCTAATGCACCTGATTGTCAATTCTGGTCTTTAATTTCTCAGAAGCTTTTGCAGTATCCTCATGATAATCTAATTCTGCAATTGCAACTTACCTGTTGATCCTTTTTAGATAGACACCCCTCATCGCACTACGTCCCAAACAAATCACAAAAAGCTTTCACACAAGCTTTTCAGGGATGTAACCTTACTGATGCATGGCGATTATGTACTCCAACCCTAAGGGAATATACATTTTTCTCCCCAATACACCATACACAATACCGAATTGATTATATTTATGATTCACACCACCTAACTTAATCCTTACATTTAGCACACATTGGCTCACTTTTGATGTCTGATCATGCCCCGGTATCCCTGCATTTAGACATCATGCCCAAACAACCTTTCCTAAGAGATGGAGAATTAATAATCCTCTAATATTGGACTCCTCTTTCACCTCTTTCTGTATTGCTTTTGCCTAATATTTTTTCCTCTTTAATCAGATGGATGATGCCTTTCATACGGTACTGGGGTACATTTAAAGCCTCAGCCTTAGATTTTATAATTCATTTTGTTGCTAAAAAGAGGTGACTATCTCAATTGCAGTCTAAACCAATTCTTAATGAAATAAACGTTTAGAACATTCTTGCTATACGTCCCGTTCTCAACAAGCTGTGAATCAGCTTATTACAGCCAAACTTAGGGGTATATTACCAACAACTAGCGATAATTTTTGTCTCTAACTTGTTTAGAGACAAAAATTATCGCCGCACATCGGCGATTTTTATCGCAGATAAACCTTGCTATTAGCAAGGTTTATCGCAAATGCGATAAAAAACGGCCGCAATGCATGAATATCGCTGAAAAGTCAGCGATATTCATGCATTATCGAGCAAATGCTCTTAGCCATGTTATCCACCTCCCATTGGATAACATGGTGAAGAACTGCTCAGGGCAGGTGTTAGCTTTTGGAGATATTCGCGCTTAGCGCGAATATCTCCAAAAGTTGGTAATAGGAGATAGCGATGTTAGCGACTGTTTCCAGTCGCTAACATCTTGGCACGCCCACTTTGCATGTCATTAGTGATAAATATCACTGACATGCAAAGCGGGGCCCAAGATGGTCGCTATCTCCTATTAGCTGTCACTAACTGGTGTTAGCGACAGCTTGGTAATAGGGAGATAATTTTATCTCCGCTTTCTTGGCTTTTAAAGCCAAAAAAGCGGAGATAAACCCCTTGATAATATACCCCTTAATTTTAATAAAGTATCCACTGATAACGCTGCTTCTTACCTTCTTATATCTAGTGCTAAGTATTATGGAGGCAAAAATAAGTCTGGAAGGTTACTGGAAAATGATCTTAAAACTAAACAAAATAAACTATTAATTGGATCAATTATTTACAACAGTGGCTTTTCGCATCATCAAGACCAGGATATCCTAGCTCAATTCCAACAGTGCTATACCAATCTATACATGTTGTACTGTCTACCCTCGGGTCCTGCAATCTTAAGCCATTTATCTTCTACTTTAAAACCAGTTTATTCTTTAGTTTAATTTTCTTCCCTAGAGACGTGTGTCACTGACACACAAATTCAGCTTGTATTGCTTTACCTTAAAAAAGAAAAAGCTCTAGTGCCGGATGGCTTTACAGCTGAGTTCTATACACATTTCTTCAAATTGCTTCTTCCTAAACTATGTCTTTTAATTCATTCTTTTATTAATTTAGCCACCTCTTCCGGCTCGCTTCTTGATGCTTTTATCTGTGTAGTCACGAAGGTGGGTAAAGATCTGCATTTATGTAAAAACTATAGACCCATCTCTTTAGTTCACTTAGATTATAAATGTTTCTCTAAAGCATTGGCTTTATGGCTAGAAGTGCTTCTTCCTGATCTCTTCGGAAAGTAACAATCCGGTTTTGCCAAAGGTAGATATCTTTCCGACAACACTCGTTTGTTTATTTGTATTAATTCTAAATCTGCAAGCTTTCCTGATTCTTTAGCGGCCATTGCATTGTATGACGAAAAGCCTTTCGATCATGTTCTTTGGTCTTTTTTAATTCAAACTTTAACTTGTTTGGTTTTGGATCGAAATTTGTGGCTTTCATTTCTCCCAAGGCAGCCATTTGTGCTAATGGTTTGACGTCTTCTTTTTTTAACTTACATATTGGGGTCTCCCCTTCCTTTTTAATTTAGCATTAGAACCATTTTTGTCTCGGATTCATCAGAATTTTTAAATTCATGGTTTCATCCATGACTCACAACAGATTACATTGGCTGTGTATGCCAATTACACTTTAAAATTCAAATCTAAACGTCATTCTTCACTTCCTGCTTTTGCATCAGAGGTTGCTTCTTACTCATCTTCGTCAGGCTATCAATTGAATACAGACCAATCCAAAATTCTACCCCTTAATAAATTCACTTTTAGTTGTGATTTTTCCTCTTCCCAATTTACATGGCTATCTAAACAACTTAAATATCTTGGTCTTCAATTCTCTTCCTCTCTTACCTCTTCTATTTCAATTAATATGGACAATTGTACTCAGAAAAAGTCTTCTTTAACTAGTAAATAGCATCCTCTTTACTTGTCTTGGTGAGGTCGTCTCAACACCATTAAGATGATGCTGGTTCCTATTATTCTGTTTACCCTTCCTAACCTCTTCAGTGCTCTGGACGGCCCTTGGCCGTACAACGTCATGGTGGGCGTGTGCTGAGAACGGTCGGGCCATCCGAATCCTGCCCACTTATTAATTCTCCCGCTCAGCGGGAGAATTATTGCATCGCAGAAAGGGCTAATATTCACCTACATGTTCCTCTCAAGCATTACAAGAAACTATATTCAATACTGTCTGCTTTGCTTTAGATTAAAAAGAAACCTTGTAGGTTTAGCTAAGCTGAAACACCCTAAAGTTGAGGGTGGAGTACTCTTTCCTGATTTGCCGGAATACCATAAGTCTTTCCTTTTGTGACAATCTTCTCATTGGATTGCACCCTCTTCAATATACACTCTGTTATGGGTTGATTTGGAACAAACTTTTTTATCCTGTTATTCTTTTCCAGAATTCCTGTCCTTCATGCGAAAACCTCAAAAATGATATAATCCTATTAATAATAGCACTTGTATATTATCTTCGGTAATTTCTTATTCTCCCACAGATCTTTATTCTTTTCTTAACTCTACTATATGGAATAATACATTTATTCAGGTGAAAAAACATCCTATTTATTTGCATTCCTGGAGAACTAAAGGGTTGATTTGGGTTCACCAATTATTTGATCGTGATTCATTTCTTACTTTGCCTCAAGGTTATGATCTCTTTAGCCTTCCGCCTCCCTTCCTAGCCAAATTTCTACTTTTACAAGGGGCTATAATTTAAGCATATAATTATTTCAAATCTGTTCCGTCCTCTGTTACTTAATCATCCACATAATTAGCTATTATTTTTCCTACGTGCCATAAGGCTTCCCGTATTTATTCCCATTTACTTGAAGCTTCCACTGTGAGACCTAAGTCTAAGACTGAACTTGAATGGGAGGTAGATCTTTCCGTAACTTTACCCATATCCACCTGGAAACGAATCTGGACTAAAATTAGAAAATCTTCCTGTGCAGCAAGCACTACACAAACACTTTTTTCATTTACAATAGACTTTTATGACACCAAACTCCCTTCATATGATTAATGAAGATATTCCTGACACCTGTTGGACTTGTTCTGGAATGCAGCTGACTTGAAACACTTACTTTTCACTAGTTCTCTAGTCACTACATTCTGGTTACAAGTGTGACTGTGACTATACAGATGAAAGCATCAAGAAGCGAGCCGGAAGAGGTGGCTGAATTAATTAAAAGACATAGTTTAGGAAGAAGCTATTTGAAGAAATGTGTATAGAACTCAGCTGTATGCAACACATGTAGGGGCATATTATCAAGCCTGTGCGATAAAATTATCGCCGCTTTATCGGCCGAAAACGGCCGATAAAGCGGCGATAATGGGATTGATAATATGCTCTATGGAATTCCAATCGAAGCCCATGTTAGATGTCTTCCGATAAAGCGGCAATAATTTTATCGCACAGGCTTGATAATATGCCCCGTAGACTTTGATTTTGAAAGCAGCCCCCATCCCTTCAACCGACAAGGTGGTTCAAAAAATGGCACCACATAATGAAGAAATATGCAGGGGATGGATGCCTGCTGTCCGTGGCAGGGGTCCATCCTTGTATGTGCAGTCATTCATAAGAAGCTACTAAAGGATTCCTGTCTCATACTTTTTAATGAGGAATGACGTGTTACTATTCTCAGTATATAGGAATTTTGCACTGTGACTGTTACAAATGGGGGTCTCTCATTGGCAATGGTTTGCACTTTTGTCCAAGTAGGGACCCTTCTTCCTAGTTGGGGTAAGGGGGATACACTTCCAAAATAACCCCTGCTCATCCCCTTGGTAGCTTGGCATGAACAGACAGGCTTATCTCAGAGGCAGTGTGTAAAGCATTTGTGCACGCATATGATAATACAGTGAAAACAACACAAATGGACATCACACCAGTTTATAAAAATAAGTAATCTTCATTTAAACCAAACAAGACGAAAACAAAAAAAATCCAACATACAGTAATCAAATTATGACTTCAGAAGGTAAAAACAGTTCTGTCCATAGCAAAATATAGATGCAACACTTTCATCAAAGAGTAACTTGGATGCGTCAGAATCATAAACAAAAACAGCCGCAGGGAAGGTGATGCATCCGTTCCTCATGCCCAGGGAAGGTGATACATCAGTTCCTTACTCCAAGGGAGGTGATGCGTCGGTTCCTTAAAGCCACACAGGGGAGGTGATGCACCTGTTCCTTACTGAAGAAGAGATGTTACGTCTGAGGTTCTGTAATTCTCGAGCCTGACTCCATTTTTTTGTTGCCCTCACGTAGGCCTGTTAAAGAGGCCCGGCGAACAAGTGGCCTGGCCTTCTGAGTTCATGTATACATTAACTCGGTTTCTTTCGACTCTGAATGTACTGCAGAGCAACTGACCTCTTCACCCGAAACTGGCCTCGCAAAGCCAATTTCCCTTGGTTTGATCCTAGTCTAAGATTGCCACTTAATGTTCAGGACCTCGTTAACCTTTAGTTTCCTTGCACATGTTTTATCTTGTTCAACATCTATTACTGTTTTCTTTATGTTCTGACATTACATGGGTTGTGCTTTTCAACTCTGACTTATGAGCTCTATTCAAAACACAGAGTGGGTCTTATCACCTATAACGAAATATGGGTTCGCTATACGAAGAAAGATGGTGTTTTACAATGGCCCCAACATGGTAGTTTCGAATTAAATATTTTAGATAATCTGGAAGTTGCGCTATTTAGGAAGAAAGCCCGGCCGGCAATGTTTGACTCTTTCCGCCTATGGCGAAAGGATGCCAAACAGTGAGAAATTAAGCAAGCAAAGAGAGATAGGAAAGATAAGAATATGTCAGTACTACAAGCTGCTAGGCAGTTTAGGGAAGATGGAGAAGAGCGTGCAAGTGAAGTTTCAGATAGACAGCGTTGCATGGCCATAGATAAATGTTATCCGGCCTTGCCGTTTTCGCCTCCAAAAGTTATTGAAGATCTTGAAAAAGATCCTTTGATCTCTCATCTACTGAGATTGCCACCCCCTTATGTGCAGGGTGCTACTGCACCTCCATTACCCCCGGTTGTTCCACCCTTTGTTGTTCAACCTCCTGCTGTTGTTCAGCCACCCGGTGCTCCACAGATGGTTTTGCCTCCTACTGCGCAACCCACTCTAGGGTCGCCAGCTTTGCTACCAGCTTTGCCTCAAACTCCTTTGCCTTCCATTCCTGTATCTTCGACTCCTACTGCTCTTGTCCCTACACCTCTTTCACCTCAAAATACTTATTCTCCTGTTCTTATGTCTGCTTCTTCTCCTTCTGCTCGAAAACGAATGACTGAGACTGTTGTTAATCTGTTGTCTTCATTGTTTGGGTCACTGAATATGACCCCTGTGTTGGAACGTAAGCAGAGTCGTAGTCAGCTTCCTAGTTCCGAGGAACAGACAGTGTTGGATTTGTTGGCTCGTAGATGAATATTAAATGCGTCCAGGTATAATTTGCCAGCGGTTATGGATGTTTTCTTTCAGTGGGAGCCGCCTAAGCAAAGGTATGTTTTTGATGTAATGTGTACTTTTCTCCGCCAGGAATCGGAAGATAATGAGTTGGGTACAATTCCGTTGGACTTGATTAATGTTCAGTCCGAATTTTCTAAGGGAACGATAGTGGGTTTAGATGTTGAGGTAGTGGTAGAGACAATACTTACTTTCAGGTCTAGTCTTCCACCTCAGTCATTGTTCGAACCTGATCCTTCTGTTAGGAGAAAAGTGAAGCAGTATCCTATGCGAGAGGTTCCTCCAGTATGGAGAGAGGCAGTTGAGGCTGACGTTCCCAATGGTGTTTTGGCTGCACCAGCACATTTTCAGCGAGTGTGGGTACATGTCCCTTGGAAGAGAGCAGAGGTTTTGGCACTTAAGCAGACATTGCCTGACCTCCGTAAAAATCCTGCTGGTTATTACAAGGAGTTGTCCCAGACAGTTGATGCGTGTATTATGAATTTAGCTGACATAAATATGTTGATGGGTAATGTAGTCCCTCAACCTTTGTGGGCGAAGATCCGTCATGAGAATCATGCGCAAGAATTAGGAGATACGTGGGCTAATATTGTTGCTGCAGATGGTCGGCAGGTAGGAGGTGCCAAACCTGAGCCCTTAGTTGCAGAATTACCTGGTAGGATTATTAATTTAATGAAAACAATGATGCCACCTTTACGAGTGAATTGGGACAAGTTAGCAGCATGCAAACAAAAGAAAGATGAGAGTGTGTCCGATTTCTTCACTAGGTTTGAAGAAACGTTTATTGATCATAGTGGTCAGGACATGAGTACTGAAGGTGGTCAAAGGTTGTTTGTGGACAAATTTGTCTTTAATTTACTTCCCGAACTTTCTAATAAGTTAAAGGATTCTGAGAGTTCATGGGCTGGTTCTTCTTTGGCCCAAATATTGGCTACTGCACAATACTATGAGAATAGAGACAAATATGAGAAGGATAAAGTAGAGAAGAAGACTAAAGAATTAAAAACGAAAGTTCTTTTGCAACAGGCTTATCCGCCTCGCCCTAATCAGCGTCAGTTTCCGCAACCCCCACAGTTTCAGAAACCATTGCAGACGCCTGAGTTTTTTGTTCCGCGATTTCCGCTAGGCCCTAATCAATGCGCTTATTGTAAAGAGGAAGGTCATTTCAAGAGTAGTTGTCCGGTCTTGCTACAACGTGTGAATGGTATGTCTGGTCTGAGAGGTCGTGGTGGTTACCAACAAGTACCTAGGGGTAGGGGACGTGGTACGTTTCCTCAGAATTAACGTTCCTTTCTCCCCCAGAATTCTGCAAATTATTTTGACCGACAGAATGTTCCGAACGTCCAGTCTGCTCAGTACTATGTTGATGATTATTATGTCAAGAGTGAGAGTGCTGGTTATAATGATAGTTAGGACAGCCATGGGCAAAGAGAGGGAGTAGTGTCAGTTCCAGTAGACCAGAGTGGACCTTATGTTGAAGTGATTACATTAGGTGTGGCAGAACCTTTTCTTTTGGATACTGGTGCGACGAAGAGTTCTATTATGCACTCTAAACTTCCTAGCGCACCTTTGTCTGGCTTGACCAACGTTTCAGTAGGATTTTCTGGCGCCCCAGTTTGTAACCCGGTTTCTAATCCTTTGCCCCTTTCTATTGGTCCTTGTGAATTGTAGGCTCCCCTTATTCTAACGACTGGTTGTGGTGAGAATTTGTTGGGTTTGGACTTGTTGAAAAGATTGCATGCGACATTATATTGTTCTCCGTTGGGAGTACATCTTACCTTGGGTAAGAAAGTGATCTCCCCGATGTATTTGTCTAAGGATTGCCTGCCGCTGGATTTGCGTCCTCTCCCTGATACACTTGGGGCTGCAGGTCCCAAAGATGTTGGTCTCTTTCAGATTCCACCCTTAAGTCAAATGCTAGGCTACCTCGTATTCCGCAATATAAAATATCTAGTGATGGCGAGAGAGCTCTTTTAGCGATTATTTATGATTTGGTTGAGAAAGGTGTGGTTGAAGAAATGAGAGGTAATGTGTGTAACAGTCCTGTTCTGCCTATTCTTAAGCGAACTGACTCTTCTCATCCACCTGTGTATCGATTTGTGATCGACCTTCGAGAGGTCAATAAGATTGTTGTGCCACAGTTTCCTGTTGTTCCGGACATTACTGCTTTATTGACTATGGTCCCTGCCTCAGCTGCTTGGTTTTCTGTGATTGATCTGAAGAATGCTTTCTTCAGTATTCCGATCGCTGAGGAAAGTAGGGATATTTTCGGCTTCTCTTTAGGAGGCCGCAGCTTCCGGTTTAAGCGAGCTCCTCAAGGTTATTGTGAGAGTCCCTCCATTTATAGTCAGGCTTTGAAAACTCAACTCAATACTCTTGTGTTGCCTTCTGGTGCTACTCTTATCCAGTACGTTGATGATCTGCTAGTGGCTGCTGATAATGAGGAGATTTGTAAAGAGGTTACTCTTTCTTTGCTACGACATTTGTCTGACCTTCATCATAAAGTTTCCCCTTCCAAGTTGCATTATTGTCGACAAGAAGTGACCTTCTACGGTCATCTCTTATCGAAGGAGGGAAGACCATTGACCCCAGAGCGCATTCAAGCGATTGCCCAAATGATTGTACCATCCACACAGAGAGAAGTGCGCGCTTTCTTGGGTATCACCTTGTATTGTCGGCAGTGGATCCCGAACTTTTCTTTGCTAGCGAAACCTTTGTTGGCACTTACTCTCAAAGATACACCACACCCTCTTCCTTGGTCTGATGAATGTCAGAAGAGTTTTTCTGAATTGCGTGATGCATTGTGTTCTGCTCCGGTGTTGGGTAACCCTGACTATAGTAAACCTTTTACACTTTATGTGCATGAGAGAGAAGGTTGTGCGTTGTCAGTGTTGACACAACAGTTTGGAGACAAGCAGCGCCCATGTGCGTATTTTTCGTCTACTTTAGATCTGGTAGCTAGGGCGTTGCCTGGTTGCCTAAGAGCTACGGCAGCAGCAGTTGTTTCCATCCGACAGTCTGCTGGTTTGGTATTGGATAATACATTGATTGTGAAGGTCCCACATGCAGTGGATACCTTATTAAACAGGACGAAGACTCAGCACCTTACTAGTGCACGTCTGTCAGGTTACGAGTTGACGCTTTTGGCTAGTCATGTGCACATTAAGAGGTGCAACACATTGAATACAGCTACATTGTTGCCGATTTGTGTAGAGACAGATGATCAAGAACAGCATGATTGTGTTCTTAGGACAGAGGAGGAAACAAAGGGTAGAATTGATTTGAAAGATACTCCTCTTTCAAACCCTGATGGTACCCTATGGGTAGATGGTTCATGCTTTAAGCTTCCGAATGGAGAGACGACTGCAGCATATGCTGTCACAACTTTGCACACGATTGTTGAAACAGCACGTATTGCACAGAATTCAGCTCAGGCAGCTGAATTGATAGCCTTGACTAGAGCGTGTGTGTTGTCAAAAGGAAAGAGAGTGAATGTTTTTTACTGATAGCCAGTATGCGTTTGGCGTTGCTCATAGCTTTGGACGATTGTGGAAAGAAAGAGGATTTCTTACTTCTCATGGTACGAAAATCCAGCATGGCCAATTAGTGAGTGAGCTTCTTGAATAGCTTACTTTGCCAACACAAATCGCCATTGTAAAGTGTAGTGCGCATAAAAAGGTTACAGATGATGTGGGTCGAGGGAATGCGTTTGCGTATGAAGTAGCGAGAGAAACAGCGAGAGATTTGACGAGTCAAATGCATGTTGCAGGTCCTGCAAGATGGGTTGTAGAAGAATGTGTGAAGATACAATAGAAAGTGTGAAGATGATTCAGGCAGAAGCTACTCAGAAGGAATTGAGTACGTGGAGAGAGAGTACGGGAATGTTGGATTCGACAGGCTGTTGGGTTGAGTTGTCAGAGTATCGGCGATGGTTGTTGCCAGATGCGTATGTGCTTCCAGTGGTTACTATGGCTCATGGGATGGCTCACATCAGCTCAAAAGGGATATGCAAGTTGTTAGCTCCGGTATGGCAGAATAGTGGAATTCCCAAATGTGCTGAGAATTTGGTTAAACACTGTATGATTTGCTTGATGCATAATCCTGGCAAGGGAACCCCAACTCCAGCTGGTCATTTTGCTCCTCCAACGTATCCATTCGAGGTGTTGCAGATAGACTACATTCATATGGAAAGATGCAATAACTTGAAGTATGTCCTTGTGGTTGTTTGTGCCTTTTCCAGATGGATAGAGGCCTACCCCCTGAAGGATAATACTGCCTTGTCTACAGCCAAGGTTTTGCTCAAAGAGTTTTTCCCGGGGTATGGATTGCCGAGGATGGTCTGGAGTGATAACGGAAGTGAATTCGTGGGTCAGATTATTCAGAAAGTGTGTGCGGGTTTGGGAATTAGACAGAAGTTCCACGCAGCGAATCACCCCCAGTCAGCAGGCCTGGTTGAGTGCTATATCGGCACATCAAGGCTGAAGTTGGCCAAGGTGCAAGCGAGCTCTGTTCTCACATGGCCCGATGCTCTACCTTTGGCACTTTTGTCCACAAGAACGACAATACATTCTCGCGTGGGATTTAGCCCATACGAGATTGTTTTTGGACGCCCGGCGAATGTTTGGGGTGTGCCGAGGCCAAGAGAATACAGCGATATTGAGTACCCTATGTTGGTTGACTATTTACATGATTTGACTGCTAAATTGCGTGTTCTTCACCGACAGGTTCATGATACCTTACCTTCAGCTTCTGTTGACGCGGGACATGCGATCCAACCCGGCGACTGGATTCTGATCAGGAACTTTCAGAGGTCCAAGAACCTACAGCCGAGGTGGACTGGTCCTTATCAAGTGCTGCTAGCAACGAGGACCGCTGTGAAAGTCTTCGGGAAAAAGAGTTGGGTGCATGCCACCCACACGAAGAGGATACCTCTGCCCTTACCGTATGATCAATGTGTCCGGGAAGGTGTTGCCGATTCTGAGACTGAAAATGTCCCGAGATTTGTGCCTTTTAGTGATGCTTGTTTGAAATGTACTCAGTCGGAACGTGCGGATGAAGAAATTTTGCAAGAAGCTGTGCCGCCGCATTTGAGACTGAACACTACGCATCCGGAGATTCTTTTTCAGGATCAAACTGTGCCGAATAAAGAACATTATAGTTTAAGGCCGAGGTCTAAAAAAGGACAAAGAAAGTAATATTTTTTTGTGTATTGTGCTCTCTCAAACAAGAGACTATTTTTCTTTTTGCTTTTTCAAACCACCATCCGGGTTCAGCTGCAGGGTCGTGGTATAAGACTTAAGGGGTGAACTGCGTATTGACATAAGGTCTGTGGTTCATGGTCGTTAGTACGATCTTGACGCACACTTAAGTGAAGAAGGTAATAGCCGTGAGCAGCACGTTAGAGGATGGAGCGTTTTGAGTCTGATAAGGGTATTAAGAGAACTGATCCTAAAGTGAAAATATGTATATTGATTCGTAGCAAATGTTTTTTGATATTGTGTTTTCTAATGCTTTTGAATATTACTTTAGCTTGTGTGGGTTGGATTGTCTATTTTACACAACAGACGCTTGCATCTACATCCCAACCTACTCTTTCTTTCTCTACTGTTACTCCACACGAGTTTCATACATTGCCTGAACATAAACAGACACGAAGATCAGAATTTGTGAACAATTTGTTTATACAGATGTTGCATCAGCATCAGTTAGTAGTAAATACCACGAACTGCTGGGTTTGTGGTCTTATGCCACATACAACAGATAAGGGAATGCCATATTTGGTTTTGCCTTTTTCGCCTAATGTGTCAGTATGGGCACTCCAAGCAATGTTTATCTATGCGAATGAAGCATCTCCTGTACGTTCCGTCAAAGATAATGCGAGTAATAATGCCTTGATACAGGGAATAGTAGATATGGACAGAGATATTGATGCGTATAATGCTATCCCTAAAGATGAGGTACGAGCATATGTTGGTTGGAACAAGACGAGATATAGTATTAGTCTGACAGAAAAGGAGAGACAGAAAAGGTCTCCTCCTATTTGGATTGTACCCCACCGAGGTTATTTTTGTCTACAAGGTAATGATCAGAATCCGAGAGCGCAGCTTGGTAAGAGTGTGTGTGTTCACACATATGTCTATACGTCCCAGAAATCTCCACCGTTCGTACCAGCTAAAGGCACATATTTTGTTTGTCACGACAGAGGCTATACATGGTTGCCACCTGATTTTTCAGGTACATGTTATGTGGCGTTTTTGCTTCCCCCTACATATACTACGGCTCCGGACTATCATAGAACGAGATATGGTAGAGGGGTCTTCGATAAGGAAGATACTGCAGGACAAGAAGCAGGAGATTTCTTCAAGGGTTTCCTGCCCTTTTGGGGTCCTATGATCAATAGTGGGCATATTCGACAGCTTGTCTGCGTTGTTGAAGCTACTAGTACCAAGACAGCAGGTGCTCTTAGCAATATTACAGCTGAGCTTCAAGCGGACCGCCTTATGACGCTGCAGAATCATATGGTTTTAGACGTCATACTTGCAGATCGAGATGGAGTATGCAAATTGATCAGATCTAGTTGTTGCATTTATGTACCAGATAATGCTCCTACAGTGTACCAAGCCATCTCTAGGTTACATAAGATCTCTGAGTCTATCCATGTAGACAAAGGAGACTGGTCATTGACGGGATGGTTTTGGGAATTGCTGTCTAAATGGGGATGGAAGATTTTGACATTCCTTGGTGTGGTTTTGGCCATCCTTTTCTCTTGTTGTCTTTGCATCCAGTGTGGTCCCGCCATTTGTAGTCTTTGTGCTACTATGTGCATTAGGAGACCTGTCCCGAGAGAAGTAGAGAATAATAGGATGATGCTACAGCAACACTTAGATGACCTAATGAAGTTTGATATGGACCTAGATTCAGATTAACATGAGTTTAGGTAATTGCCTACGTAATGGCAAAAGGAGGGCCTGAGGTTCTGTAATTCTCGAGCCTGACTCCATTTTTTTGTTGCCCTCACGTAGGCCTGTGAAAGAGGCCCGGCGAACAAGTGGCCTGGCCTTCTGCGTTCATGTATACATTAACTCGGTTTCTTTCGACTCTGAATGTACTGCAGAGAAACGGACCTCTTCACCTGAAACTGGCCTCGCAAAGCCAATTTCCCTTGGTTTGATCCTTGTCTAAGGTTGCCACTTAATGTTCAGGACCTTGGTAACCTTTAGTTTCCTTGCACATGTTTTATCTTGTTCAGCATCTATTACTGTTTCCTTTATGTTCTGACATTACATGGGTTGTGCTTTTCAATTATAAATTTGTCCGGCTTGCAAAGATTGAATTTGGGACAGTCCTAATAATTAACTTTTGGGTTGGGTTACTGTAAATTGGGTTTTTGTTAATGTGATACTCAGTTAGAAAATGTGTCCTATTGGTCAGAATTTAGCGCAGTGGGTGTACATTTGGAATGAGAATGTGGTGTATAAAAAGAGATGTCTTGCTCTACGAAAATTGAGCAGTTTCCTGAGTTGTACACCGTGTTGTATTGCTTGGTTTACTGTTACTAGCTGCAGCTAATAAATTTGATCTTTGACGCCATCCAGAAGTATTCCGTGTCTCTGTATTCCAAGACAGGAGAATCCGAAGACTTCGGGTGTGTCCCTGGCACCGCTGGGTACTAAGAAACCCGGTTCTTCACGTCGGTTTCTTACTGTGCGAGGAGGAGTTGCATCAGTTTCTTACTGCAGTCCCAGCTTTGTTGTAGACCTGGCACCCAGGGGGATGCAAGGGGATCTGGGAGTTGCATCGGTTCTCGATGTGGCAGCAGCAGCAACAGCGTTGTGTTGATCTCTCAAGCCACGTTCCCATGATGTGTTGGTTCTTGCAGTCGCACAGCAGGTCTGCGTCAGAAACAGTGTGGTGATCTTGGACGTCTGAGATCAGTGCATGAGATTAGGCATGCAGCGAATTGTCCGGCCGTGGACAGGTGCTGCGTTGGTTTCTTTAGTGGCACAGCGGTGATGCATCAGAAATGGGTGCGGAAACGTCTGACTTCTTTAGTTGTTTCTCTTTTCCTAGCTCCTAGTAGCAGGAACAACCTCCAGATGCCCAACACAGGAATAGGCACCTCTTGGAAATCGGAACTCTCAGCAAGAAAGTTCTGGTGAGCTGGTGGTGAAGCTTTGGGTCCCTGAGACTGCAGAACAGGAGGCAAGCTCTACTTCAAGCCCTTGCAGATCTTCTTCAAAGAGGATACACAGCACACAACAAAGTCTTTGTCCTCTCCTTGCCAGAAACAGCCACTGGAGGCCAACCCCAGACAGCACACAGCAAAGCTTCTCCTTCAGCTTTCCCAGCTCTTCTCCTTGGCAGCGATTCCTCTTGATTCCAGAAGTAATCTAAAGTTCTGGGGTCTGGGTCCCAATAATTATATTCCATTTCTCTTTGTTATCTGGTAACAGGGAGGCTCTGTGCTCAGTCAAAACCAGTTCTGTACTCTCTGGTCCAGCTTCCCGGCAGGAAGTGGAGACAATATTTTCTAAGGCAGACCAGACCCATTTAGGTACAAAGGAAATCTCCTCCCCCTACTCTAAATGCAGCCTGGATCTAGTCGGCCCACCCCTGACTCATACAGGAAAGGCAGGACACACCTCAAAGCCCCCCGTGGCTGTCTACAGTAAATGCATATGCCCAGCCCCTGTCACTCCAAAGCCAGAAAGTCAATCCACAAACCAGCCGAGGCACACAGGATGGCTAAGCATGAAAACTACTGGAAAATACAAGGGTGCACCTGCCAGGTCAACATGGCAATAGAGACTGTGAGAGACACTGAAGTGGCAGGTCTGAGACCCCTTTGTAAGGCTGCTTGTGTGGGTGACACAGTCAGTGTCGCAGGCCCACTAGCAGCAGTTGACTTCCAGGCCCTGGGCACACACAGTGCATGGTTCTACGGACTTAGTAACAAGTCAAACAAGATAATCATGAAAACTCCAATCAATAATAACAATTTACACAGAGCGCATATTCACTTTTGCAATGATAAGCAGTGGTAAAGTGCCCAAAGTCTTAAAACCAACAAAAACAGGAGCCCAAAAACCAAAAAGTCTGGGGGTCAACCCGCTGAAAAAGCCAGGTCCAACAGTGACTGATTAGTGTATCAGTAAAAGTGTAAAATAAAGGTGAGATTGAAAACAAGTAAGTGTGAAAAACCTACTAACTGGTTTGCATCCAGATTATCATAACCCTAGGAAGATGGTGTTCGTCTTCCCTCAGAAGGAGATATTCTCAAAGGACAACAGGCAACTAGAATAACCAGTTTGGCCTGTGTAGGGCACTGCAGAGATGTGTGCAGAGTGAATGATAAATGCAAAGTGTGCATGGGATGTGAGGCGAGGATACAGTACAGATCTGGGAAGTGTGCGATTATTACTCTTGTAGGGATTTAGAACATAAATATTTGGGTGGAGTTCATTCAAAGTAGAAAGGTATTTAAAGACCCTGAACAACAGTGTATTAATCTGAACTGGGAATTGCCTGTAATCAATGGGTTGTCAATGATAAATGATGGGAGTCAGCATTCTTGATGGAGTTTAACTATTCTATTTTGTGAAAAACTCCTTCTGACATGGGAAATCAAAACAGGGGCCCTTGTAATAGGCGAGGGTAGAGAGGAGGGGCTGATTACTATCTCTGAAAACCTAACAAAGGGATAAATGTTACATATTTAGAATTGTGATTAGGAGTTCGTCTGTGGAGTTGCAGGCCTACAGTATGGCTTTAAACACGCTTTAATCGACATTATGTACACTAGGAAGTGGAAATCAACATGAAAAAGAAATCTCCAAAACACATTCAAATACACACACATACACACACACACACAGACGCATTCACGTAAATGGGAACTATTGCATCAGAGGCTTTCAATGACCAGATAAATACTAGAATGCTGACGGTGTGCTTATGCAACCGTTGATTTTTAGTCTCCTTTAGGAATCATTTGGTTAAGAAGTTATGGGATGCACCTGCAATTTCAAGCACTCCCAAACCTACTTGCTGCTTTCCCCAGACGACTGGCAAGAAACATGTCCTGAAAAGCAAGCACTGAATGTACAAACACTGTTGCCAACTATTTTTACTTGTGGGTATTTCAAACACACTATGAAAAGCACCTAAAATAATTGAGTGGTGCTGGCTTGCTTGCAGTGCGCACCCTCCACCTTGAACTTTAGGCTCCTCAGGACTCTTTTGGCTGCCGAGCCAGGGAGGCAACTGCATGCTTTGGAGTAGTACTTTACCTGGTAGTGTAAAAGAGGCATCTCAGGCACCCCAGCTCATCTTGCTGCTTTCTTCTGAAGACTGGCAGAAACCCAGGAACACCCAAGCACTCACTGCTCCAACACTGGTAGCAAACACTTTTCTACTTGTGAGTAAATAAAAATCATTATGCACTGCATCTGCCAGAAAGAAATGGGAGAACCGGTGCTGACTTGTTGACAGGGTTCTCCCTCCCCGCCTGAATGGCAGAATATGGTAATGTTCTTAGAGGGTAATTAATTTGGCCAATACCCAGAATGGGCTCTGGTTCTAGCATGTGGCTTGGGGAGAGTCTGGTGAGAGTAGGTAAGCGAAGAGTGAGTGAGGGTGCATGAGAAAGCTAGTGGGTGAGAGCTCGAGTGAACAGAAATTGACAAAAATCAACTTGTAAGCCCCTTTGTTGAGAAAACCGGGCAACGATGGTTGGCCTCCATTGACGTTGCAGAGGGTATTGGGGCATGCGGGCTTATGATCCCACAAACAACTGAATGTATATCTAGGAGCATTGTTTTTAGATATAAGCAACTGTTGTGGTGTGTGTGTTTTCACCCTAGTTGTGAGACATCAGAATTATTAGTGCCTAAACCTCTACTATGGTGAGATTGACTTGAATTAAGGAGTACACATGTTTTAACAATATTCATTGTCTTTTTATTGTAAGAGTTTGTGTTTTTCATTTCTGCAGCTCCTCCAGCCTAGGTGCTTTACTTCTACCACAACAGATACATTGCCTACAGGGAAAACAGCGGATTTTCTCTGAAGGGTTATTGGGCCTCAGCAAAATTTGATTTTAGATCACCCTTACCATGCAAACCACATAAGACCTAAGAGACTCAAAGTGTAAAGCAATCCATGTAGTCTCCAACGTTTTCTAGAAGGTTTACCCAAGATCATTGTTGTAAAGCATCAAAGCTTGGGGAGTTAATATTCACTTCAACATTTAGGGGCACAGGAGTACCTTACATGATCAGCATCCAGAAGCAGTTTGAAAATAAGTTATAGATTCTTGGAGGCTGTATAGATGTTGATGGGCTCAACTGGTGCTAACTTCCAGAAACACTCTTATTCCTCTGAGACACCACATCCTGATCACACACAACAGTCAAAAGAGAGGGTAATTTTGAATTTGGTGGCCAGCCTGCCAGCCTACTAGATCACCAGACCCTAGCCTGCACTGTCCACATTGAAAGTGATTGCCTCCATGGCAAGGATCCACATGTAGAGGTGAGGAAAAATGTGAGAAACAACTTCAGACGCTTCCCTGGTGGAAACCCTTCATCTGGTGGCCCATCTTCTAGAGGGTCACCAGGAATAGTAGTCATAGTGATGGTCAGCTTCTCCTTTTTAGGACAGGGCAACTTTCGCTAGGTTTCCTGCCGGGCAAGGTATACTGAGGTCAAATAAAGAAATCAAACTATGACACTAATTCACAGGAGAAAACTATTTGCATGTCAGCACCTTTTTTTCCTTTAGGGGACAAATTCCCATTTTAATAATGTGTTTCTTGAAAAAAGTAAAACCTGTGCTGAGTGGGTGCAACAAACACGGTGTGTGCTTGGCAAAATGTGGTGCTGTCAGTGAAGCTGCCACAATGGCATCTTCAGTTAGGGCACTAAGATCCCCACCTGCTTCACCAGGATCTGCAAATTTGACAGGCAGTCCTCTGTCAGAGGGGCACAGCAGTAGGCACTGGCATCCAGCTGCGGTCGGTAGTGGGATGACCTGCAGGGCGGTGACATGGGGAGGGGCAGGGTGGGGGGTAGCAATGTATGGATTACGGAGTTTTACAGGAAGGTAAATATATTTTTTTTTAAATCATTGCGCGCACTGCATCACCAAATGCGATGCAGTGCGCGCAAATAAATTTGTTTTTTTATTTATATGTTTACTTACCTGTAAAACTCCCTAATCCATACATTACTACCCTCCACCCTGCCCTTCCCACTCCCCACATCACCGCCCTGCAGGTCATCCCACTACCGACTGCGGCTGCTGGCATCCTGTCAGGGCAGTGAGTACTCCCACTAGAGTCTAAAATACCTTGTGAGTGCATAGACAATGAATGATGAATGCATGAATAGAGGAGGGAGTGAATGCATAGATGAAAGCAGGATTCACCCACTACTTAACTTATTCTTGAATTCGCCCACTCACTCATTCGCAACACCACACACACTCACACACTATCACTACTCAATGAAGAAGAACCTTAAGTTATAAGCCACATGTATTGGATCTACCAATGCTTGTTTGAGTGAGGAATTGTGTCAGAGTTCTTGGTACAAAAACTGCACACACTGGGTCATCCCACGTAACGTCTGACACTGGTCTTAACATGTCATTCAAAGGATTTTAGGTGTCTGTTTGAGGCTCCGGTGGAAAGGGAGAGGTGACACATCCTACTAGAAACTAGTCTGCTGATCTCTACAAGTTGAGATGCCGCTGCTGGCTTTAGCAATACACGTCTGGGTAACTTATGCAGTTGGAAGACAAAAGGCCTTCAATCATACTTTCCTTGTCTCGAAAAGAGTTTCATATTTGCACTGCTGTTTGTCTCTCCTTACATTTAGGATCTATCCTCGGGACTCTGACGCCTACGATGTATATGGTTCTCTTGGTACTTTTCTCATTTTGTGCTCTCTTTCTTTAACTATGTTGTTGCTGAGAGTATTTCGCTCCTTTTTCTATTCGCTTCCTCTTGCCATTCCTGATCGTCTTCCACAGTCCCATCGATGCTGGAAAGGCATCTGTGCTTTGGCGTCCTATAGCTGGCCCCCTTATTCATAGACTGGTGAGCAGAATCTCAATTTTTTAATGAATGTTTCTCGCAAAATTCTAGAACCATTTTAATTGTTGCAGCTTGTTTAGACCTCTTCTGAACTGCTCTAAATGAGAGAGACTTATGAATTGTCACAGAACTATGTTTCTTTCTCTCTTTTCTTTAACCCTTTTTTCTCCCAGGTTACTTTTTCTGGTAGCAGTTCAATCTCCTGCCTTGGTAGAGATATTGGGCAGAATCATCCGATGCTTGAATTCTTAAAACCTGACAGTTTTTTGGAAGCCAGAGCAAAGTATTCAGTAATGGCAGAGTTCCCATTCCTGTGAAAGATACGTTCCTATGATGGGGTGACTTCCTGCCACTTAGAGCTTCAGCAGAGACAGTCTTCCCATGCTAGGGAACGACTTGCTTTAGGGAACGCATTGTTGGATTTTAAATCCACATCTTCCCTCCTGTTGCACAGACGGAGTTGGAATAGTAAAATATACTATTCCAAAGTCCAACGCTTCCATAAGGCACATCATTGTAACAACTTGCATTGTAATCGAACGTGTGGTAATGACGCGTTCGTTATATTTCCCACATTGTAAAAGCATGCATTGCAAAAGCATGCCTGTATACGTCATACATCCGTGAGCCCTCAAAGTGTTTTGAAAAGTTATGTGCAAGAGGACCAAGGGCCTGCCTCCCCATGCACCTCAATACTTTCCACCCACCGTCTACCTCAAGAACTACACAGCCCAACCCTGCCGAAGTTCAGTTGGGCATGGCACACCAGGAACAGTGATGTTGGAGAATGACTTTTTGTCAATCAGTGGAAAGGCAATGTGTAAACCTGTGTAATATGACTGTGGCTGAAACAAGACCACCAACAGCATTTCAAAAAAGCAATGCTTGGGGGGTGACCCTAACAAGCCAATGAGTGGCTGAGATGAGAGAATGCTCAGCCTCTGCTTCTGTGTGTTGATGACACGTGGCCTCACAGGCAACCAAAGCTCACCATTGCCAGTCAGTTAAATGTTTGTGATGATGACATGACTGCTGGTAAACAGCTGAATCTATTGCCATGTCAAACTTAACAGCTAGTATGAAATGGAAAAATAATACATATCCTCAATATAAGCAAACTTTTACATAGCAAAACAAAGAATTATACGTAGTTGGAACTTGTTTGTGTTTTAGGCTTATGATATGAATGGATCAATGGAATTCTGCGATGCTTTTGCTATCTATAAAAAAAAATTTTAAAACATAAACGTCAAAACAGGGAAACAATGTGAGGGCGTCGAGAATGGTAACAAAAGATAAGGTAAGTAATGAATTGTGATTGTTAACTCACCAGCAGCACTTCCCACTGAATCGGGCTGCGTGTCAGGCGTGATTTACATGCCTTCTGTGAAAAACCCTCGCATTTCGATAATGGAAATCTGCTTGGCTGCGCCTAACCGTCCATTCAAAGGGTGGGCCGTTTTGTACCTGTCACCAGCACGGTGAGCGCGCGCAGCGAACGATGCGTGCTCGCGGGGGGTTTATTCACTGTAATTATTAATGTACGCCACGTTAGAATAATGGGATTCACAGGCTGACTGGACTTCCAGTTAATATGTTAATGGATTCCCAGAGAGTGTTCATTATACCTGTTCGTTCCAGACAGCATGCTGCGATGTTCGTGCTAAGCAGGTACCTGTGAGAACAGAAAGACAGTGATGTTATTGTGTTCCGAATATGCAAAAATCACCCCATTTTTCCTGGGTATCTCTCGACTTGGAGACTATACAAATGTGGACTTATGATTGTAGCTGTTTATATTTTAAGCAGCTTGACTATTTTCTGAAAGTCAGAGAAATGAAGACATTGGGCCAAACTCCCAAAATGGCGTTTGCAGTAGAATGTAACCTTTTCCAAGAAAAGAAGATTTGAAATCACTTTACTAGCAGGAAGCTCTCTGGGGCACTTATGAAGTGACCTCCTTAACTTCCCCCTCTCATCCAATTATTCAGAACAATTCCATAGCAAGGTATATCTGGAAACAACTACTAAAACTTCAAAGGAGAAAGTGTCATGTTTCCGAAATTATAAAAGCAGTTATGGAGCTTCCTACTCAGGGGCTAATACTAGACGTAAGACTGAGGGAATTTTTTTATCACACCGGCAAAGTGCCACGAAAATTAGCATATTTTGCACTGTACAAATCTCTTAAATATTTTCTCAATTTGCAGTTGCGCTATTTTGCAAAATTCTTGCCAACATTTGAATGGGTCTGGTAGAATATGCCTCAAGGAAATTGTAAAACCGATGTTAGTCTGGAGTAATAGGTATTTTCCGCTCAAAAAACTGTCCTCGCTATTCATCAAGGAAGGCCTAACATCATTTCTGTTCTTGTCTGTGGAGCAGGGACCAAACACTGATTGATTCCACTTAATCAGTGCTGTATGCTGCTCCCAACGTGACTGAGGTACTATTTTGTTCCTTTGAACTTAAAGTGCCCTGCAAACAGAAGGCGTTTGATAGACCAAAAATTGTCCAGCAGGACAAAATTGCAAAGATTTATTTTCTATAGTAAAATATTGTTTATTTTGGGAAGTCCTCTTTTCTCACTTTTCACTCCTGTTTTCTTTAGTTTTTGTGTGTGTAATTTCGAAATGATGATTCAACACATAATCGTGCAGTACACCCAATCCACCCCACTCCAATGCTCTTACTCCACTCCACGCCAATTCACCCCACCTCATCCCACACCAATCCATCCCACTAAACCCAATCCACCCCAGACCAATCCAATCCTCCCAACTCCAAAACAAACCACTCCCCCAGTCTACCCCACTCCAATGCACCACACCCAATCCTTCCAACCCACTTACTCCAATCTATCCCGCTCCAATTTGGCTCACTCCAATCCAAAACAATCTGCTCTACTCCAATCTGACCCACTCCAATCAAAAACAATCTGTCCCAATCCAAACAATCGAACCCACTGCGATCTGCCCCTTTCTAAACCAACATTATCTGCCCCTCTCTAATCTGAAACAATCTGGATCATTTCAATCCAAAATATTATGTCCCACTCCAATCTGTCCCACTCCAATCTAACATGATCTGCCCCACTCCTATCCAGAATAATCTGTCCACTTAAATCTGCCTCACTCCAAACCAAATCAATCTGTCCCACTCAATCCAAAACAATCTTCCCCGCTCCAATCTGCTCCACTCCTACACTATCCAGTCCAGGCACTCAAATCAAGCCCACTCCAATCAATCCAACCCCCTCTACTCCAATCCAATCCAGCACAATCTACTTCAATCCAATCCACTCTAATCTAGCCCAATCCAATCCAGCCCAATCCAAGCTGTCCCTCACCAATCTACCCCTCTCCAATCCTAAACAATCTGCCTCACTCAATCTCAAACCATCTGTCCCACTCCAATCCAGAACTATCTGTCTCACACCTATCAAAAACAATCTGCTCCACTCAAAACCAAGACAATCTGACCCACTTCAATCCAAAACAATCTGCCTGCTTGAATCTGCCCCACTCCAATCCAAAACAATCCAACCACTCCAATCCACCTCACCTCACTTCAACCCAATCCAAACCAATCCACCTAACACAAATCCAATCCACCCCAATCCAGCCAAATCCATTTTATCCCACTCCAATCCACCCCACCCCAGTCCAATCCGCCCACTCAATACAATTTACCTAACTCCAATCAAATCCACCCCACTGTAATCCAACCTACTTGACACTAACCCATCCACCTCACCCCACCCAATGACAATCCAACCCGCCCTACTCCAAGTCACCTCTCTCCATTCCACCCCTCCATTCCATTCCACCTTACTCCATTCCATCCGACTCCAGCTCACCCCACTCCGGTTCACCCAACCTCAGTCCAATCCAATCCACTCTGATCCAACCCACCCCACCCCACCACACCCCAAACCAATCCAATCCACCCAAATTCCAATCCTCCTCACCACATTTCAATCCACCCCATTCCCATCCACCTCATCCTTTCCACCCACTCCAATCCAGCCCACACCACTTAATCCAACCCACTCCACCCCAATCCAGAACAATCTACTCCAATCTAATCCACCCCACTACCTCAATCCACTCCACTCCATGCCTCTCTACGTCACTCCAGTCTACGCCACTCTCTCCACAATATGCCACTGCACTCTATGACACTGCACTCTGACACTGCACTGTATGAAACTCACTGTCACTGAACCACTGAACTCTACTCCTTCTACTCAACTCGACAACACTCTACTCCCCTACTCCATTCTACAACACTCTGCTCCAACAAATCCAATCTGCAAAACTTTACTCCCCCCACTCCACTCTATGACACTCTACGACCACTAACTTTAAGTCATTCTTAACAGGAGCCACAACGGTGTAAAACATGGCAAAAATACATTGCCAAAGCCAAGAGCTCTTCTATACGTGAGATCTCTTGACTTTCCCAATGCTTATTTTATTTTATTTTCTCCATGCAAAAAAACCTTTTTCTCGATGAGACATTGCATTTCAATTTCTGTGAATTGTATTAGAATAGCCATTGAACATTGGGAAATTGTGTTAAATCAATACGCATTATTAAATGTTAATTCATGTTGAAACAATTAGGGGGATATTCACAAGGACTTATCTCCAATATATCCCCACCTTAACGCATCAAAAGTGGAGATAGATTTAACACCCCGTTCACCAGCTGGTGCAAACTGCAGACATCGCCAGTATTCCAGTGATAATTGACCCAAAATTTATCCCCACGGAGGACACCACCAACTAACCCTAATGAGCTGCAGAGTAGGCGTTCCAGTACAAAAACACACGAAAAAACCACTCCACCACTTTCACAACAAACTGCCAGAGCTGCGATGCGAACCAAAAACAAGCAATAAGCCGCGATAGCAGCAGGGATTTAACACCTGCCCTTTGCTGGTGTTAAGCAGGACGACTACCTGCAGCACAAAAGGAAGCCCAGCCAAGAGCCACAACTGTAGACCCACAGATGCCATGGAAACAATGATCATGCAACGCGGATACCCAAGAGGGACACAACACCCACCTTAACCACCCCAGGCCTGCCACCACCCTCAGGACCAATCCCGCCCCCATGAACACCACAGAGGCAGCACACACAAGTGTGGGGGCTAATGGGAGGGAGGAGCAGCTGTGTGGCAACGTAACACACAGTGACGCTGCTCATGTGACATGTGCTGGGCATATCATCCATGATTTCCAAGGTTAGCAGGCATCCCACCACATCCACGACAGGCCTCTGCACATCTCCTGTATGCATGCAGATACTAAGGTTACTGTAGGGATGAAAGGTCCTTTGTCTGAACTATTAGGAGGTAGCACATCTGCAGCTCCGAGCAGGAACTTGCATGTGACCAGCACCCCCTGACAAATACAATAGCATTTGTTTGCGACTCCCACACTACGCACTGCCTGAGGTGAGACCAACGTGTACACATCCCACATGCAGAAGTCCTTGGTCATAGTTAGTGTGCGTGAAATGGCCTTCACACGTACTCCCACCCCACCCCAGGCCAGCACCAATGCACACAGACACTGCTCATTGTACCCTGCTGTGCCATTTTATCCACAGGACTGGCGCAGGGCAAACCAGTGCCGCTTCAAGCAGAGCCGCTGAGGCAACCATCCTGGACACATGCTCGAATACAGTCTTGTGGATCTGTACTGTGCATGTCTGCTGCATGTACTGGGAGCACTGCCGTTGGCAGTGCTGCAGATCAGTTAACGGCTGAGCTTTCGCCTTGCAGACATCACCTGTATCCAGCCTGTGTTGCATTGTCGCTTGTGCATATTCAAGTGGCCCATGGATGTCTGCCTCTCCAACGTAACGGTAGCTGACCTGTATTTCGGCGTGTGTGTGCGCCCCCTGTTGGCCCATGACCAGGAGTGTCACCGTGATGCTCATTTATGGCATACACGGATGTTTGGCATGCAGGCTGGAAACTGGGCTGGGGAGATTGCACGAGTCGTCGTGTGCAGTGAGCACATTGCACAACTACCCGATTGGGCTTCGGTGCACATTGGGTCGAGTGGTTGGATTCAGCACATCTGTCTGGGTCAGCTGATGGATTACGTCGATGACATGTCAGATGTGATGGACAACAATCACTCATTGGAGATGTTGGCCTACGCTGCTGCACTCGCGTTAATGGACGAGTAACAAGGTACCTGCAGCCACAACTGGATGTGACCCATTGCACGTGTACCGACGCCTGGTTGCATGTTGGGAATCTGGTCACTTGCCCCAAGACTACAGTGGACATGGCTGAATTGGCTGGACTCATGATCCAGGTGCAGACAACCAACGCAGGTTAACACTGACTTGTGTTGGTAATGGACTCCCCCGAGGTGGACATGGGCGCTTTCCTGCGTTCCTCATTCAGGCATGCTGCTGTATTGGTCTGCATATCGTGGCCCTACTTTTGGCCGTACTGACACGCACTTGTTGAAGTTTCCGCACTTTCACTTGTCTCCAACTGTGTGGTGTCTTGATTTGTATGTCAATGTGTGTGTCACGGACTCTCTGGCTCCCTGCCACACGTGCATTGCTACCTCATCAGGACTGTGGGTTTGTACTTGTGCAATATCATGTCCCTGTTTCGTGTTTCGCCATATGCGTACGGCCGTTTACCAGCCACAGGCGGCTGCACTTGTGTCCTGTGTTCGGTTGTGCAAATGTTGGTGTTTGTGCCACATTGTGTTCGATGTTGGGGTGCTCTGCTTCCTATGTGTGTGTGCTGCATTGTGTGTGAGATGTCCCTTCAGCTCTGATTCGGCTCACCCTTCTCCCTTTCGGGCAGTGTGGTTTTCACTTCTGTGCTTGTACAGTGGTGTGATGTTGCCGGGTTGTGTGACTTGTGCTCTTGGTTGGTGTTGTTACTCTTGGGCATGGTTTGTTTGCAGTTGTGCTGTGCTTCATTGTGCATGTGTGCCATTGTGCCCATCTCCCTCCGTCCTCCCAGTCCCTGCTGGTTCCTCTCCCTGTTGCTGTTGTGTCTGTTGTTTTGGGCAGTTTCTGGTCCCCGAGTCCTGCCGCCATCTCCAGACTGATGTGGTGGACATCATTTCCTCCATGTCATCCAGCTCCTGGTGTGGCGTTGGACTCCCACATCTGATGTGCATTGCTGCCTTCTTCTTGGTGGTGTGTTTCTGCTTGTTTGTGCATTTCACATCATTCGGAAGTTCTGGTTTTCTTCCATTTTCCTCCTCCGCTCTCAGACTGCATTCACCTTGTCCAAGATGGCCTGCCAT
Organism: Lissotriton helveticus; assembly: GCF_964261635.1. Classification (NCBI taxonomy): domain Eukaryota; kingdom Metazoa; phylum Chordata; class Amphibia; order Caudata; family Salamandridae; genus Lissotriton; species Lissotriton helveticus. The sequence continues at coordinate 949,606,724 of NC_136068.1, forward strand.
GTACAATGTTTTGTTGCCAATGGGGCTTGTGGGGTTGTATACTGGCTCAGGTTGCCTCCATTGTGCTTGGCTGTTGTTTTCTGTTTGGTTTGTCTTTCTTTTTCAGGCTTTTGTTGTGCTTATTCCCGCCCGCCGTGTGTGTTGCAAGCCTGGCAGTGCTTATCCCTGCTTTCCTAATTGCGAATGGGCTCATGGTGTTGTGGTTTGTGATTTTATCTCAGTCGAGGTGGTTGTATCGCGGACATTGGCCACGGTTTCGGCAGACAATCTCATGGTACCACCTTGTTGTGAATTCCACGTTGACACAGGGTTATTTTCCCGTAATGGGCTGCAATGTGTAAAGTTGCGTTTGCATGTGTTGGTGGTGTTTGGCACACGTTCTTGTGAATATACCCCTTAGTCTTTCTAGAAAAAAATCCAAAGTTAATTTAAAGGAAGTGAGGGTACTCTGTTTTAATGCAGGTATCACCTGCTTAGCCTGACCAAACAAAGAGACAAATATCAGGTGATTTCAGGAGAGGCTCAACACTTTCACTGAAGGCAGCTGCACACATTATTAACAAAACAGAAGTAAGTGAATTGCAGACCCCACCTGTTGGTAGAGTTTCACACTGAGGCCACACCTTGTGGCTTTTTTGCATTTTTAATTCTGGCCTTGGTGCAGCTTAGTTGTGGATCAGTCTGGGTGTGAATCAACAGTCTGTGGAGTTCTGTGAAAATATGTGAAAGTGCTTTGAGTAGGACAACATGTATGAATGTTTTTTCTATCTTACATTGTCACTGCACACTGAAAAATCATGAATACTACGTCAGTTTTGCGCTTCCGATGCGTCACTTTTTGTGACGCATCATGGGCGTAAAACATGCCTCCTGTTGCACACTATTTACAAAGTGACGCATCTAAGCAGATGTGTCACTTTGTAAACCCCTGTGCTACTAATACCTGCGTCAGGTATAATGTATGCAAAGGGGGCGTTCCCCCGCAAAAAACCTCGTAGAAGTGACGCAGTGAAATCTAAGACATTTCACTGCGTCACTACTAGGACGCCGTTCCGTCAAAATCTTGCACCTGCCTCACAGCAGGCGTAAGACTGACGCAGACCCTTTCACATGGGAGGACGCATTGCTGGAGTTGCGTCACTTTTGTGAAACACTCCAGCAATGCGTCACTTTTGCACTTACCGGTACGTCAGAAATACAGACGTATCTGTAACTCCTTGCGACATGATACGTCATACATTAAATATGACGCATCAGGTATGTCGCAAGGTGTACGCACTGATAAGTGACGCATCGCTGCTTTCACGCTGCGATGCGTCACTTCTCATAAATGAGGCCCTACATTTCTATCCTAGCACTTTCACAGCACTCTGCAGTCTTTACCATCAGACTATCTGCAAAACGATTGCAGAGCTGGCAGACTGGAGGCTAGAGGTAGGTGCGGAGATCATACTGGAGACTCAGATAAGAGCGAGAGTAGCAGAAGCCACATGAAGACCTGGCTTGTTTTGGCTCGAGGGTTCAAGATGAGCTTTAGCTGAGCCAGAGCCAGATATCTGTCTCGAGCCTGGCATGAGCGTCCTGTTGCTCACCCACCTCTGTTATTGAAAGGTCAGCAAGCTTATCACAGACAGGTTTATGAACTTACTTCCTGCGTGAGAGTTGTGCCTATGCACTGTCCTTTTATAGTACCTGGCTTAAAGAAATCTTTTGTGTCTGACATGGGTCTGTCAGTGGTGACTTTAGAGCGTCCAGGTTTCTTTCTGCTACTTTTGTTAAGTTTAGGGGATAAACCCAGATTCAGCAGACAATTAGAGAACTGTCTTTTAACTTGATAGATTCTAGTCAATGACTCCCAAGTCAGAGGTCCTCTTCTTCCTGCGCGCTGACACACTGCCACTGTTGCAGGGGCACTCCAAAAACCTCCCGGCCACTATCACTGAAGTGAACAGGCCATCCTTCTAATTAACTGTTCTCCATTTGTAAATTAGAGTCGATCTTGTGTAGGATCAACTCAACCTCGCATAATTTCAAAATTAATCAATTGAGCAATAATTGCACTTGGCGATAATTGTTATAACCCAAGGCATTTGGATATCATCTATGGCCTTGGAGCACTACCAGAATATATTCACAAAAAAATAACAATGCCATTGCAAAAGTAAGAATTCTAATCACCTTTTAGCATGTACATTTTAGATAGGCTTTAGCTAAAATCAATTATGTGCAGGTGCAGGCTTCATGCAGTTTTGAATCACCGTACACTACGGGAAGTAATTCTGATACAGTCGTTCAATTTTGTGTTTTGCGTTTCTTTTGAAAATGAAATCATTTTTGACATCTGCCAGTTATGTTCCACATTCACTTGTGTTTCAGCACTGAAAGTAATGAACAATGCAGGGTGCCTTGTGTCGAGCAACATCGATTGTATAACAAGCAAAGAAAATAGAAACAAATGTACCCTGTAATGGAGCTGAAAAAAATACATTAAATACACACCAGGTGATGGAAGGAGTGCTTGCAATAGGTCTAACTACTGACAATCTCTCGAAGTAGGATTCCAAGTCAATGTTTTTTTGCCCGCCATGCCACCTCAGATAAGACCTGGCCACATGCAAAGCTGTCTTGGTCGAGCTTGAGCTGACAAGCCATGTCCCCTCTGAACTGGAACACAAGCAACCAAAGAGCAGTTTTGCCCTGATTAGGGCTTTTCAGTTCAGGGTAGCTTGATTCAAGTGGCACAGTGAGCACAAGACCCACATCTGAGCATACCCTTGCCACTTAGGGCATTACACCAAACACACAAAAGGTGATGGGAGGAATACTTGAAAGAAGTCTAACACTGGCAATTGATTCAGGTAGCTTTCCAGGCCATTGTTCTTTTGCCCGCATGCCTCCTCAGATGTGAGGAGATCCCTAAGGAGCAACTTCTCTCATTTATACTCAGGACCAGGTAGTCAAAGAGTTAGTTGGCTGACCTTCTGTTGATGGGAGAAATTCTTATAAAACATCTAACCACTGCCAGTTGCTTTGGGTAGCATTTCAATCCATCTTTGTTTTGCCCCCATGCCATCTCAGATTAGCCCTAGCCCTATGCAAATGAGTCTTGGTTCTACTTCAATAGGAACAGTCCAGCTTTAACTGTCATTTGAGGTCCTCCCTGAACCTGAGCACAAGCAACCCAAAACTTGTTTCACCCTGATTATGGCTCTTCAATTGGGTGTAGCTTGATTTTGGTTTCACAGTGGGCACATGACCCATCTCTGAGTTTAGCCTTGCCACTTAGACATTACATTAAACATACAAAAGGTGAAGGAATGAATGGTTGAAATAAGTCTAACACTGGCAATCTCTCAGGGTAGCATTCCAACCAATTTTTCTTATCCCTACATGCCTCATCAGACAAGAAGAGATCCCTAAGGGATGGACCTTGTCAGACTTGGCTTCTTTTGACATGTTTCCCCTGACTTTTTGCTTTCTGACCTCCCGGTTTTGACTCTGTTTTTGCTTGTGTAATGATCTGCGCACTTTCCTCACTACTGTCCAGTGGTAAAGTGCAAGTGCTCCTGTATAAAATGTGTTATGGATTGGTGTTTTCATGATTGGCCTATTTGATTTATGTGTCAGTCCCTAATAAAGTGCACTGTGAGTGCCAGGGCCTATAAATCAAATGCTTTTGGTGGGCTGCAGCACTGGATTCTGCCACCCATGTAAACAGCCTGTAAAGTGTAACTCTGGCCTGCCATTGCAGAACCTGTGTGCAGCCTGGGGCTGCCATGTCGACTTGGCAAGTGCACACACTTGCAAGTCCCTAAACCTTCCCATTTCTACATGTGAGTCACCCCTAAGGTAGGCCCAAGGTACCCCCATAGGAAGGGTGCATTGTATGTGAAAGGTAGGACATGCCCTGGTGTGTGTGGCATGCCCTGATAGTGAATTACAGCCTAATTCATTTTTCACTTTTGCAAGGCTACCTTTTCCCCATAGGCCAGAGTGGGCAGTTTGATTATAACATCCTATAATCCTAACTGACCCTTCTCTTGATCAGATATTCGAAGTCACACTGAAAGACTGTCCTCAGTGTCAATTAGTTGGTCGAGAAAAGCCACCTTCACCTCTAAAAATGTCAGACAGAACTGCTGGAGGGCATCTGGGAACATATTGCAGTAGACTTTTTGATCTGCTACAATCAAGTAAATACATTCTTGTCATAATGGATGAATATTCCTGACTCCCAATTACTCACCTGATATTATCAACCGAAGCAGCCACCACTATACCAGTGATGGATGAAGTCTTCGCAGCATGGGCAATACCTAAAGTAGTAAAGACAGACAATGGTCCTCCTTTCAATGGACATGAATTTGCTGCATTTGCTAGCTATCTCAGCTTTCTACATCGGAAAATCACTCCTATGTGGCCACAGGCCAATAGGATGGTAGAGAGATCTATGGCCACTCTGAAGAAGGCCATAATGTAAGCTGAACACACAAGACGATGGACGGAATGTTGCACAATGGCAAAACATTCACCCCCAGTCACAGATCTGGGTTTAATCCATCGTTATTTTGCTCACCAAGCCACCCCAGTTCAGACATGGCCATATGCAAATCAGTCTTGACCCTCTGCCTCATGGGAACAGTCCAGCCCGAACTGCCAAGCCATGTCTTTCCAGGACCGGAATCAGGCATCCTAGGACCGGTTTCTGGCTATCAGCCGTCTTCAGCCAGGATAACTTGACTCCAATGGCTTAGTGAGCAAGGGACCCACGTCTGGGCATACCCTTCCCACATAGGGTGAACAGCAAAACACACAAGATGATGGACAGAATGTTGCACAATGGCAAAACATTCACCCCCAGTCACAGATCTGGGTTTAATCAATCATTATTTTGCTCACCAAGCCACCCCAGTTCAGACATGGCCATATGCAAATCAGTCTTGACCCTCTGCCTCATGGGAACAGTCCAGCCCGAACTGCCAAGCCATGTCTTTCCTGGACCGGAATCAAGCATCCTAGGACCGGTTTCAGGCTATCAGCCGTCTTCAGCCAGGATAGCTTGACTCCAGTGGCTTAGTGAGCAAGGGACCCACGTCTGGGCATACCCTTCCCACATAGGGTGAACAGCAAAACACACAAGATGATGGACGGAATGTTGCACAATGGCAAAACATTCACCCCCAGTCACAGATCTGTTCCCATGAGGCACAGGGTCAGACTTATTTGCATATGGCCATGTCTGAACTGGGGTGGTCTGGTGAGCAAAATAACGATGGATTAAACTCAGATCTGTGACTGGGGGTGAATGTTCTGCCATTGTGCAACATTCCGTCCATCAATTGTTGTTTTTGCATTTGTCACCCTGAGTGGGATGGGTATGCTCAGACGTGAGTCCCATGATCTCCAGGCCACTGGAATCAAGCTATCCAGGGGTGGTCTGGTGAGCAAAATACGATGGATTAAACCCAGATCTGTGACTGGGGGTGAATGTTCTGCCATTGTGCAACATTCCGTCCATCAATTGTTGTTTTTGCATTAAGTAAGCTGAACTGTCAAGGCTAGATGTTCAAACCACACCACACAATACCATGGATAAGTGTACAGCTACCCTCATGCTGGGTCGCACTCTGTGCACAAGAATACCGGATTGGGAAGATTCCGCGGACTGTGTTTGTCAAGATTCAGAATATGAAGACTTAGCAGACGTAGACAGATCCAGAAAAGCAAAGATGAAAGAATATGCAGACAGTCGTTCGAGAGCCAAACCCTAATCCATCAAGGAAGGAGACGGGCTGCTCATCCGGCATGAACAACAAAGAAAAACTGATAGTCGATACCATGCTCATCCACTGCTAGTAGCATAAAGGGACCATGATCGCTGCTGCCTCTGATTTCAAGAGAATAACAAGGAGCATTGCACATTTCATAGATGCACCCCAACCACAAGAGAGACATCAGATGTGTTAGAAAGCACAATTAATGAGGACACTCAAGTGTTGGGTAGTGAGTCCATGCCTCCCTTCCCCTCGATTGAAAGAGAGAGATCTAATCAAGATGTAGCCCGTAGACCACAGCGTACTCATCAAAGACCTACACATCTCATGGAAGAACTGTCACTATGCTATCTTTTTCTTTTGTTCCTTCATTTACCTTAATTAAGACCAATTTGTGTACTTAGCGGGGAGATGTGATGTTGTATTAGACCTAATGCAAGGGGCACTAGGACCCGGAGCCAGGGGTACGAGACAAGAGGATTCGGAAAGGGAAGAAGGTAAAAGGGGAAGGAGCAAGAGGTTTTTAGAGAAGGCAAGGGATGAGAGAAGACAAGATAAAATAAAGCTCCAGGACACTTACTGTTGAGGTGTCGGTGTCGTCTGTGTGGGTCTCTGAATACAACACTAGTGCATATTCTTCAGGCTTAGAAGGGAGGAGTGAGGTGGACAATGGCGCAAATTTCTTCAGGTTCCTTGAAGAGTGCTCACATTGTGCTGTTGGTAATTCTGTCTGCAAGTGCAGCCTGTTTCACATGGTGAGCCAATGTAATCATAGCCTGTGATATAAAAACGGCCATGCCCACACTTCCAAGCCACACTCACAGCTGAGTGGATGTGGGAATTTGGACTGCATAGTCCTTAAGACCACTAACAATGTGCCAAACACCAAAGCATCTGCTGCTTCGCAATTACTGCCCACAGGGTAGAGTAGTAAGGTGGTGAGTGGTCACAAAATGAAGTTCAATCAATTAATCAGAATTTATAAAGCACAGCTAATCACTCAATAGTATATCCAGGCGCTTATAGGTCCTGGAAGGCTCATTCAAACAGCCAGGTCTTGAGAGCCCTTCAGAATTCCAGGAGAGAGATGAAGGTCCGAAGCTGCATAGGAAGGATGCTTCTGCTCTTTGCTGCAATGTAGGAGAAGTAACATCCTCCACTTCTGCTTCAGTAGATGTGGTGTAGATGTGGTAGTAATGGCAAGGTTTCATAATTCTCTGCAGCCTCGTTTGTGTTGACTTTTGTCCGGTAAAGCAACACTGTGGAGGTTGAGGACAGCAGCTCTTAGCTGATTCTTTATCTAATACCCTACTGAACATTTTGCTTGCTGCCACTTTATTTACAGCTGGGGTACAAACTTTTACATAAAATCTGTATTTTGAGTTGTTTCACTTTAGAACCTTAGATTATATCACTACATTGAGTTCACTTTATTAGAATTAGTGAACCATACCCTTGCTGCGTGACAGTTTTATTAATGACTCAAGAGGCAAGTCACTTGATGTCATTCTCCTATATAAGCCTTTATTTTTAGAGATAGAGCAACATTATGTTCTACTAAACCATACACAAGAGAGACTGTCTTGCAGTGTGCATACTAAATTAATTATTTGAATGTTCTCGTAGATGAGATGATTACGGAAAAGGAGGCACAGCGAAGAAAAGTAATCATCTATGGTCACACTTTTTGGTCAAGCTTAAAAGCCAGGACTGAAACTAGGCTTCCTGATTAGACGTTGTCTAATTCTGACCCAGGAAGGGTATCACACTCTTCTATCTTTTGCCCTTAAGATAATGTCATTAGTAACACAAGAGTCAAGTCAGTTGTCTTGAACAACCTGTACAGGACCTTTATTCTAGTTATGGATGAAGCAACATTCTGTACTATTAAACTCTAAAAGAGAGACGTTTATGTACTGTGCACATCCTGAACTGAATTATTTCCTGGTGCTCTCAATTGTGATGATCACAGAAAAGGACACAGAGGCAAGAAAAATAATTGTCCTGGGTCATGCAGTGTGGTGAAGCTGTTAAACCATGATTTGAAACCAAGTATAGCTATGGTAACCTTTGCATAAGTCTTTCAAATCACAGGGCAGGTTCAAATTGGACAGCAGCTGTGCAGGTTTTAGTTCCTCACAGAACCAGGACTGTATGGCTGTAGCAAAGCAAGCTTCCCTCTCTCACAGAAGACAATATATGCAATCTGCAATTTCCCACAGAAAAGAAATTTCACTTCTCAGAGAACATGCATAGTTAATATATGAGTGACATAGGTTACAGTCAGATCTTTCGATTGTCACTGAGATGAATGCACAGGTGGATGAGGGAATTAATATGTGAGTTTGGACACCAGTCTCACTTAAGTGATATTCCAAGTCAGCATCATGAAAGTCCTCCTGTTGTCATTTGGAGACCTGTTGTTTGTTATGATTCTTTGGTGTGCCATGTTTTAAGAAGTAGCCATCACCTAATAGTTCATTGTTATTTAGAGCAGTCACATTACAGTGTAACTACCTATGCTCTAAACTGGCTGACAAGTGCAAACCTTTTCAAAAAGGGTTTTAATGCACATGTACCAGGCTCAGTGATGCATCTGTTCAAATTGTTGAGGGTCACCAGTGGGATGCAGTATTTGAAGAGAAGAGAGCACGATTAAACATACAGTCTCATGGAGAGCTGTAAGAAAAAGAAGGAAGTAGTTCTCTGAATGTGAATATGGGAAGGATACAATTCATCAAATTAAAACCATGTCAAAGGATCTAGGCTCCAGGGAGGAAAGAAAGCCATCAAATAAGTAGCAAGCAAATGAGAGTGACATCAAAGCCAAGCAATGAGCTGGCTGTAAGCCCGCTGTAAGTTTTGCTATGATCCACAGGCGATCTTTGTAACACAGACATCTAAAAGCCATCCCCTGCCTAGCATTCTATATGTTAATGCAAACATGCAAACACTTTGATCTTGTGCTGCATGGTATGTGACCTGCGCTGTATATTTATATGGTGAGTCATAAAACACTGAAATTACACATGCGTGAGAAAACACACAAACACATGTTCTTCTTTAACCTGCTATTTTCTACTGTAAATGCTAAATACCAGAATGCTCTACTTGTTTAAGATATGCATACTCTAATGGATATGATAAAAATGATTGGACTCTTAGGCTTCCTTTTCTTGAATCGCAAAGTGCTTTGAATTCCACGCGCGCTTGACACTATGGGGCATATGTAGGTAATTCACATTTTGCGATTCTCACATAGCATTTTTAAGGAATCGTTATTTGAGAATTGCAAAATAGGATGTAGGTAAAAAATCGCAATATTTTTGCGAATCTCTAAAATTTCTTAATTGCGATTAGCAAATTGCGAATCGCAGTTAAGGAATGAGTGTCCCATTCATTCCTATGGGCCAAGAGGCCCATAGGAATGATTGGGGATACATTCTCAAATTGCGATTTTCTATGGAAAATCGCATTTTGAGAATCGCAATGCCAAGGGTGCCAGGGTGTCCAAAGGACACCTGTTGCACCCCTGGAATGTGCCTGTCAGTACATGTGGAAAAAGGGGGAGTCAGGTCCTGGGATGTGTAGTCGGTTGGACCATAGGTTATAGTTATATGAAAAAGCAATTTACCAACTACACACTGCTTTGAGTCCTCTATTTTGAGGAAAAAACCAAGTGATACTCCTTGGTTAATTGGGTGTATTTCACTCGTACCCTTTTGTTTTATTATTTTCAAATTTTCGTTATTTCATGTATGAAAAGGACACTTAACGTTTTGCTTCATTTACAGTTTTGCTTCATTTACACAAAAACACAATACATTTCTACAACAAAGATACACCATTTATATATACAAGAGTATTTTTTTGATATATAAGCAAACTTTTGTTATCTTGGAAAGACCAGAGTCACGCTTTCGACTCAAAGGTTAAATAAACAACAAGTTAATGCAACCAATGTTTTTAAAAAAAAAACCAAAATAAACCATAAATTAATTCCGTGGTCTATTAGGCAACTGATGTCTATTCTCTTTATGTGCCGACGCGTTTCGAACCCGATGTATTCAGTTGTCAGGTTCTCCTCAGGGCTCTGTCTTTTAAATTTGTCTAAAAGTGTATAAAACAAAAAAATATTTTAACTTATTTTGTCTATATCTTATGTGCTTCTCTCCATACGGCGCTAATGTCACTGTTATTACCTGTTTTCCAGCAATCGCCGGTCCGCAAGTACTATTTTGTATTCGACTGGGTTTCTTTGACTTTGAACCTAAAAACAAGTGGGGATATGTTGTCATTCTCTATTTAGCCCTGACAGTGCGGTGATGTACATACTATAGTTGGACATACCTCAGATTCTCGGTTTTAGTCTTTTTGTAATCTTCTGTTTATGTCCTGTTTTTAATGATAATGTTTATCCTTGCCGATTGTTCACAGCCTAGAATTGATAAAACATTCATGTAATTCTCTCTAACAATCGTTTAAAAGAGACAGCATTCGCTACTCTAATCGGCATACCTGGCGTGTATCGAATTTCCACTTAGGCTGCAATCGCTTTGCTTGTGCTCTGCGTATTATGTCAAGCAGCTATTCTCGTTCTGGGCCAACAGTCGTTCTCCTGTGTGCATAAAATGACTTCAGGATCTGGGCATAGGGTTTGGGCAAAAGATACCTATTCCAATATTCTGCATTGCACCTACTTTATTTCGCGGCAATCCGGTGACTTCCTAGTCAGTCTGTGGATGCGGCGGCCATCTTTGGATGGAGATTTTAAACCTAGAAGCGCATGGTTAGGACCCGCGTATTCTGTGGCGGCCATCTTTTAGTAGGTTTTTAGTATATTCATATTATCAGTTTGCGGGCCCTTAGTATTATAGTAAGGGAGGATGATTTACATTTATTGCAAAGAGAAGGTGAATTACAGTTTTAAATTCAATACCTTTAAAATTTACACAATGCACCTAGTTTTCGGTCACTCGCTTTCTAACTGGTGCCACCATATCCCGGGGTCAGTGTTTTTTCTTTTTTTCGGTTGAAGTATAGGTAATTTCTGAATGTTATAACCTTGAAACTTCAGATAATGAATTTAGACCAGTAAGCGCACTATTGAGTTTTAGTATCAAGTACGCCTCTTTTTGTAACAATATTTTGTCAGGGTCCATAGGTCTTGATTGTTGCAAAACATACAGGATTGACCACTTAAAATCATTTTCAGTGTGATTGTTCTCTATGAAGTGTTAGACCATGGGAGCGGTTAACATTTTATTTTTTAACCGTGATTTATGTTGGGTTATGCGTATATTGGCTTGCTGTGTTGTCTTGCCAATATAAATCTTTGAGCATGGACAAACAATTACATACACGACATTGCGTGTTTTGCAATTGGAAAAACACAGATGTTTCCATCTCACACCTCCATGTTGGAATTCCTTCCCTTCCATTGTGTTCCCGCATGCCGCACAAGAGCCACATTTATGATGTCCCTCTACGGGTTTCATCCCCCACTGGGACAATAAGTCGCTTTTAGGTTTGGGTAAGGCAATGTCTGCCCGTACTATTTGTTGCCAATGCTTTTGTTTTTCCGGTACGCAAAAAGCGGACGTGGAAAAGGACAGTCCAGATTTTCTAATACGTGCCAGTTTTTTAGGACCACCTGTCTCAATTTATTAGTGTCGGGCCCGAATGTGGTTATTCAGACTAGTCTGTCTAATTCGAGTTTTGTTCTAGTCTGCAAAAGACATTCTCGAGGTGTGCAACGCGCCCTCTTAAATGAATGCTTTAACAGTTTGTTGGGATACCCTCTGTCTTTTAATTCCTCGCAAAATATGTCAGCATGCCTTTCATAATCAGACAGCTCTGTACAATTTCTCCTAATACGGAGCAATTGGCCATATGGTAAGTTGGCCTTAATGTTTCTTGGGTGGGCACTTTGGTGATGCAACATGGTATTTTTATCAGTCTTTTTTCTGTATAGAGAAGAAATCAGCCATCCTTCTGTACATGTGATTTCCACATCTAGGAATGTAATTTTCCTATCACTATGTTCCATAGAGAATTTTATATCTTGGTGTTTGGCATTAAGCCATGCATGGAACTCCATCAACTCGGTGTGGCTCCCCTGCCACAGGAGCCACACGTTGTCGATGTAGCGTAACCATTGCTTGATGTGTCCACTGTATGGGTTGTCATTGTCAATGAACTTTCTTTCATATTCCGCCATGTACAGTATAGCCATCTCTGGGGCATAAGGGCATCCCATAGCAGTACCTTTCGTCTGCATGAAGAATTGCTCATTGAATCGAAAATAATTCTTCCTCAAGGCTATTTCTGCTAGTTTTAGAATAAAACTGGTGGGAACTCGATGTGGTCTTTCACGAGCTTCCAGATATAGTTCAATTACCTCCAGTGCCTCATCCTGGGGAATCTGGGTATAAAGGGACGTAGCATCCATCGTCACTAGTAATTGTGACGTTGGATTGAATTCAGTCCCTTCCACTTTCACCAAAAAGTCCATTGTGTCTTTTAGGTATGATTTGACTGTGCTCACAAAGGGTTTCAGGAAAAAATCTACATATTTTGCGAGCGGTTCCAGGCAAGAGTCGCACCCAGAGACAATGGGTCGTCCCGGGGGCTCATTCAGATTTTTATGAATCTTTGGGAGGAAGTACAGGATAGGAGTCCTTGGGAATTTTTTGATTAAGAATTCACCTTCTTTTGCACCCACATGGCCATTTTCCATCCCTACTCTGACAATGTCAGATATTGCTCCCTGTATGCTTTTTACAGGATCTTCTTGAAGAATTCTATACCAGACTTTATTGTTAACCTGTGACCCTGCTTCTGCGAGATATTTATCCCTTTGCCAGAGGACTACTGCACCGCCTTTGTCGGCCTGCTTGATAACTATTGACTGATCTTCACTCAAGTTTTTTAACGCAGTTCTTTGCCCTTTACTTATGTTTTGTTGAATGTATTTTTTATTCTTCTCTAGTTTGTCTATTGAAGATAACATAATTTGCTCAAAGGCATAGACCTGTTTTGGGATTTTTTGAGTGGGTATAAAATTTGATTTGTTTCGTAGCCCAGTAGTCTCTTTTTCAATCAATGGGGGCTGATCAGCAAAAAAAGCCCTGAGTCTAATTTTACGGCAAAACTCAATAGTTTCAAGTTTCATTTGAGTAAAGTCTGTTTGCTGGCGTGGGACAAATTTTAATCCTAAATTCAGTACAGACTCTTCGTCTTTCGTTAATGTTTTGGTAGTTAATCTATCCCTCAAAACATTAACGAAACATCTGCGTTTTTCCAATTGCAAAACACGCAATGTCGTGTATGTCGTGTATGTAATTGTTTGTCCATGCTCAAAGATTTATATTGGCAAGACAACACAGCAAGCCAATATACGCATATCCCAACATAAATCACGGTTAAAAAATAAAAAATACAATTTTAACCGCTCCCATGGTCGAACACTTCATAGAGAACAATCACACTGAAAATGATTTTAAGTGGTCAATCCTGTATGTTTTGCAACAATCAAGACCTATGGACCCTGACAAAATATTGTTACAAAAAGAGGCGTACTTGATACTAAAACTCAATAGTGCGCTTACTGGTCTAAATTCATTATCTGAAGTATCATGGTTGTAACATTCAGAAATTACCTATACTTCAACCGAAAAAACGAAAAAACACTGACCCCGGGATATGGTGGCACCAGTTAGAAAGCGAGTGACCGAAAACTAGGTGCATTGTGTAAATTTTAAAGGTATTGAATTTAAAACTGTAATTCACCTTCTCTTTGCAATAAATATAAATCATCCTCCCTTACTATAATACTAAGGTCCCGCAAACTGATAATATGAATATACTAAAAACCTACTAAAAGATGGCCGCCACAGAATACGCGGGTCCTAACCACGTGCTTCTAGGATTAAAATCTCCATCCAAAGATTGCCGCCGCATCCACAGACTGACTAGGAAGTCACCGGATTGCCGCGAAATAAAGTAGGTGCAATGCAGAATATTGGAATAGGTATCTTTTGCCCAAACCCTATGCCCAGATCCTAAAGTTATTTTATGCACACAGGAGAACGACTGTTGGCCCAGAACGAGAATAGCTGCTTGACATAATACGCAGAGCACAAGCAGAGCGATTGCAGCCTAAGTGGAAATTCGATACACGCCAGGTATGCCGATTAGAGTAGCGAACGCTGTCTCTTTTAAACGATTGTTAGAGAGAATTACATGAATGTTTTATCAATTCTAGGTTGTGAACAATCGGCAAGGATAAACAATATCATTAAAAACAGGACATAAACAGAAGATTACAAAAAGACTAAAACCAAGAATCTGAGGTATGTCCAACTATAGTATGTACATCACCGCACTGTCAGGGCTAAATAGAGAATGACAACATGTCCCCACTTGTTTTTAGGTTCAAAGTCAAAGAAACCCAGTCGAATACAAAATAGAACTTGCGGACCGGCGATTGCTGGAAAACAGGTAATAACAGTGATATTAACGCCGTATGGAGGGAAGCACATAAGATATAGATAAAATAAGTTAAAATATTTTTTTGTTTTATACACTTTTAGACAAATTTAAAAGACAGAGCCCTGAGGAGAACCCAGCAACTGAATACATCGGGTTCGAAACGCGTTGGCACATAAAGAGAATAGACATCAGTTGCCTAATAGACCACGGAATTAATTTATGGTTTATTTTGGTTTTTTTTTAAAAATTGGTTGCATTAACTTGTTGTTTATTTAACCTTTGAGTCGAAAGCGTGACTCTGGTCTTTCCAAGATAACAAATGTTTGTGTATATATCAAAAAAATACTCGTGTATATATAAATGGTGTATCTTTGTTGTAGAAATGTATTGTGTTTTTGTGCAAATGAAGCAAAACTGTAAATGAAGCAAAACGTTAAGTGTCCTTTTCATACATGAAATAACGAAAATTTGAAAATAATAAAACAAAAGGGTACGAGTGAAATACACCCAATTAACCCAGGAGTATCACTTGGTTTTTCCCTCAAAATAGAGGACTCAAAGAAGTGTGTAGTTGGTAAATTGCTTTTTCATATAACTGTAAGTACATGTGGGGCACATACATGCCCTAAGAGCATGTCTGTGCGCCACATGTCTGTGCGCCACATGGCACTTTGATTTTTTTTTTTAAATGCATTTTGACAGGAAATCGCAAGATACCATCTACTTGAAGTAGGTGGTATTTTGCGATTCCTTAAGCCAAAATCACAATTTTAAATGCACCCCTACATAGCATTTAAAGAATCTCAAAATTGCGATTCCTTAAATGCCCGAGCAAAATTCCTTATTTTACTAAGTGGCCCTACATACCAAAAGGCCGTTTGCGATTCACAAACGCCAGAATTCTGCAAATTCCGGCGTTTGCGAATCGCAAACGCCTACCTACAAATGCCCCTATATGTTACACACATTAGCACATACAAAGGAGAGAGGCAGCTTCCAGTGAGGGTGTAGCTAAGCTTCTTACTCCACTGCATTAACACCTGAGGAAAAGTCGGTGTGCACGCAGGTACACTGCGTCCACCCACACTTTTCACAGAGTGGACGCCGTCTCCCCTGCTAAGAAGTTGGGCCCCACAGATATATGCTGAACTTGTCCCGGTGTCATTTTTAGGCACCGGGACATGTTCAGCAGTGCCTGTACGTTGTCTGCTTTCCACTCCCAGCAGCAATGTGCAGGCACCTCCAGCTGGGCCGAAGAAAGGGGCCATTAGGCCTTCTTGAATATACTGACTGGGGTTGGCCTGGAACATTATACTTCAATCATGTAAAAACCACAGAAAGGAAACAAAGGCACACAGCTTGATATCTCTTAACGGGTACTTAAAAGAGGCACCCTTTTGCCTTTGTTCAGTCCCTGTATATAAAAGATGCATACACTGTAAGAATGTCAGGTGTGTTGGTCTGTCCCAGGAATTACACAAATAACAATTTCAATAGCACAATTTTATTCCTTTTATAGCGCTACTCATCCCAATGCAGGGTGTCAGAGCGCTTTACATTACATACAAATTAAATATTGACAATAAATCATGTCCATGTGTAAATCAATGTACAAAATGAGTTACATGAGACAGGGTTACATGGTGTAGGAGTCACATGTCCTTCATAGCTCACTGTGCTATATTACAACGATTACAATTTGTAAACTGCAGGTAACAAAAGGATATATGTGTTAAAAGCTGTAACCCACTTCACAATCTACATAACATAATCTGTCATCTGCATGTTACATGATATGCTTTGCAGGAAACACACACTTATATTACTTTTATGCAAATCTGGGATTTCACAAAACACAGATCTCTCCAACAAATGCGTTAAGCTAGCTCCAGAGTTAACTCACCATTATTACTATTCCCTGAGATTTACTGGAACCTTTACAGCAGGTGCCTTAACCCAATAAAATATTTTTAAATGCCGTCTTTGCAAGCAATTAAGCAGAGCAGATCTACTACCATGCTTCTCCTTGTTTCCAATTTGTTTGTGGCAGGGTTTAAAAAAATAAATGTATTAGTTGAGGCCCTGACTTTGCGTGTGTATTGCGCCACTTTTATGGCACAACCCGAAGCAAAATCTCATTTGTTAAGTCTCTAATGTGCTTAAATGTACTCATGAAATACCTAATAAACATTTGTGAGAGGTCTTAATATCTGATGTAATTTCTTGTGATGACACTTTCCGTGATGTCACGTGCAGTGTCACACGTCGTGACATCATGCGCTGTGATGGCACGCGTCATGATTTCCCTTGCATACTGCCTAACCTAGTTAGTCCCCCCAGTACTTTTTTAGGTTTCGCCTGGCGTCCACTGCGCAGCAGGGTTCGCGCAGGCGAAATCTTTTGTTTAGTAGTACGGGGCTTTGTCTTCCGCCTGTCTCTTCCATTGGCTAGCTCCATAAATGGAGGCTAGCCATTGGAAGAGAGATCTGTCCATTATTCTCTGACCAGATTTGTGGGCCTTTCCTAGCTCCGCCCCTTTTTTGCCGTCATGAAGAGGTGGGCCCATTGTGGATGTTTCCTTTTTTTTTTCTTTAGGATGTTTGCGGCCGCCATTTTTTCATGGAGCTGGGGCGTGTGGGTCGCAAGTTCGATCGGGAGCCTGGCCCTCCACATCATTGACTCGGAAAGAGAGCAGGCAGGAGATTGATGGCTGCTATGTCCTCCCTGGCCCAGCTGCTACCTCGGTGATTGCTTCATGTCGCTCCGGTACGTAGATGTGCTGAGGTCAGGGCCGCGCTGCCTGCTACACGCCTGCTCTCATGAACTCTGCTGATGGAAGTGACACCGGGTGCAGCCACTGAGCAGAATGTAAATGGGCCAGGCTGCACCCGGTGCAATGACAGCGTTGTTTCTTGGATTGTGTGTGGACAATTGAGTGCCTGTTTCGGTGTGAAAGTATTGCTGGTGTGTTTGTGTGCGAGTCTGTGAGTGAGCGTGTGTTTGTGCGTGTGCAAATGTATGCAACATCATGTGCGATTACGTAACCTGCGGAGTCAACCCCGTGGACTGCCCCAACGCTGAGATCCCCTTCGGAGAGTGCTGCCCAGTCTGCCCCATTGGCGACGGTAATGCCCGACTTATGGTTCCACAGGTGGTGAAAGGAGTGGGGGAGGGTGGGGGGAGCTGGGGGCGGCTTCCTGTCCAGTTTGGCGTCCGACCGATGAATTGTAGAGCATGCACCTGGGTGTGCAATGACAACGTTGTTTCTTGGATTGTGTGTGGACAATAAAGTGCCTGTTTGGGTGTGAAAGTATTGCTGGTGTGTTTGTGTGCGAGTCTGTGAGTGAGCGTGTGTGTTTGTGCGTGTGCAGATATATGGGGTTTGTGAGGCTTGGGGTATGTATGTGTTTGGTGAGTCTTTGGGAACCCGCGCCATCCGCTAGATGGGGACACGATCCCCAGTCCCTGTGAACTTGGGGCCCTGCCCGCCCCCAGCCTCCAGACGGCCTCCTCCCTTGCCCCGTCCCGCTGGCACAGCTTTAACTGCCGGACACTTCCAGGGCCTCCGGGAGCCGCAGACGGGCCGCCTGGGCCCGAGACGCTCAGATGTTATCCGGCGGGGAGTCCTGCTTGCTGCTCCGTTCCCAGGCTCCGAGCCTGCGGGGCAGATGACTCCGGCCTAATGCCTCCCCGCCTCGCAGCCCCGGTCCCGTATTAAATATGGTTTACTTTACACTCGGAGAAGGGCATAGATCTGAACGGGCGTGTGTCAATCACAAAAACCAATGTTTGAAAAGTGTATTACAGAGTCGGAGCTGAAAACACCACTTTCCCTTTATTACACGAACTTTAACACTTTTATAACATTGCATGCTTAAAGCTGCATGCCTTATGTGTAATCCGGAGTACGTAGATATGTATGTCAAGTGCATGTCCCACTATACACTGTCACACACATGGCTACTAAGCCTTGTATATAATGCTCCAACATTATTCCCGTATTTAAATTTCATTATTTGTGTATATACCTTTAGTCACGTTTGTAAAAACACACACTAAGAGTGGTTACTACACACAAACTCGCACACAAATATAGGCAGCTGTGGGTTACTCTAGGTATAACATGCAGCATGTCTTTACAAAAGTATCTGTTTGCGAAATTTCATGAAAGTGCACATTATATATCTGATATATGCATGTGATATCAAGCTACTGCCTGCACAAACTCATATAGCTATATAAAATATAAAAAATATTGCAAATACGAGTAAGCACATGAACACGTGCATGTTTCGAATGCATGTGTGTTGAGAGGTGGCGGTAGTAGGATAGATAGTGTTTCTGTGGCTGTGTGTGTGTGTATGTGACTGTGTATGTGTGTGTGTGGCTCTGTGTGTGGCTCTGTAGGTATGTATGTGTGTGGGATTCTGTGTGGGTTTGTGTGTTTGTGTGTGGCATTTGCGAGAGATTAAGCTATTGGCATTGTAAATGACAATGGCATTTATTTATCTGTTTTGTAACCAAAACATAAATATAAATGTTGTCATTTACAATGCCAATAGCTCTAACTTTTTCAAAGGCGAGACCGTTGCATTGTAAATGCTTGTTTAGGACTTGTACCCTGATTCAGGGCCGGACTGGCGATGCCGGGCACCGGGCAATCCCCCGGTAGGCCGGAACAGGTGGGGGCCGGTTTTCTCACAGGGGGCCGGTTTTGTTACTGGGGGGCGATTTATAGCTAAATCGGCCCCCAGTAACAACATCAGAATACCACCAGTCCGTGACAGTCAGTCTTTTTGCACTCTGACCTCTGTGCGCTGTTGGACTGTGACTGCGAGTGTTGATTTAACTTAGTACTAAGTTAAACCAACACTCGCAGTCCAACAGCGCACCAAGGTCAGAGTGCAAAAAGAATGACTATAGTAGTGCGTGTGCACAGGGTGCGAGCCGAGTACACTTTTGGCACCACCCACCACACTCGTGACCCGTCATGTGACGCAAGTATTGGGCCACAGCAGTGGGAGCCAGGCGGGTGAACTTGGGGAGGGGGCGCATATCATTGGACCATGATCTGCTCCCGCCCCCTCCCTAAGTTCGACGCCGTCGTCGCAGCATAGTAGTGTGCACGTCGTCCTCTCGTTTCCAAAATGCAGCTCGAGCAACCTGATGTTGGTGCACAGCACAGGCCCGAGACAGCGGCCTCTGCCTTCAGGCCAGAAGGAGAAGTTGCAGCAGGGACTCTGGCTCTTTGAGCAAGGGTGACTCTTGTGTCCCTGGTTACTTCTCTGTGAGGTAAGCTTTCTGGATTCCCGCTCTTTTCTTTGCCGTGACTCTTGGGTGAAGGTCTGAATCCCTTATTTTTAGAATTACTTTCAAGGTTCACCATCAACCCATGTATTTTTCCACCTCAAAAGTCTGAAAGGCGATAAAGTGCACAGAGCGAAATTAAGAGAGAAATGGTCAGAGTCCGAGAGGTGTAGGAAAGTGGGTCCCGGTCGGGTCCCTCCCAGATGGGGCACGACACAGCCTAGTGCAGAAGAGAAGCGGGCGAGACAAATCATGTGAGTGGAGGGCCTAAAATAAGTTGATGGGTGCTGGTAGGGGGGGGGCATGGATACGAAAGCTAGGCCGAAAGATGTACATAGTTCAAAGCCAAACTACGAAAATGTTAAACAAAAAAAGCATTTAATTTATAGTGTCCTAATCTTCCAGATTATAACAGGCTGGGCATTTTCATTTGTTTTCTCAAAACATTAGGCAATTTTGGATAAGTGATCGACCTGTTTCTACATTTTATATTTATGAGAAAAGCCCTTGGTAAATCTGTTCCTTGTCTGTAGTCAGTTCAGTCAATGGCTGCCGTAGCTATCAAGTGTACAGCAGATGCAGTGACATTGAGCCCACCTGATTGAAGGGTGCCTCTGTATGCCTCCACGCTCTCTCACGCTCTCTGTCTCTTCTCCGCCCCCCCCCCCCGCCCTACCCTCTGTTAGGGAGTCTTGTGCAACACTTTCTGAGGAGCTCTTCTTTTTGAATACCACTTCGGTGCTCAGCAGTGCGCTATGAAGCTTTTACTATCTATGAACAAAATTGGAGCCCTCGAAAAGGCAGGTGGTCTCTTTCCAGGGCTGGATTCGCCATATAGAACTGAAAACCTTGTCAGTCTGAGGCCCAGGGTCTGCTCCTAGGAGTGATGGATGGAGGGATCACCAGCTATCCAAGCTGGGAAACAGCCCACATGTAATGTAGACAATTGTCTTACCTCATCCCTCGAATACTACCTTGCACGGTCAACTTCACTGGCTACACTCACTTGGTACAACATAGACTGACACAGACACATTTTTCAGGGATGCTTTACCTCCTCTCCGGCATTTTTAATATCTAGGGGGCTTAATTGCAAATTACATTTTGTAATCCTTGAACAAATACTGCAGTAATACTATACACCTACTGCAAAATGCTAGACGCTAATGAAGGGCAACAACTTCTGCCTTTCCTATATTTTCTGTGCAGAGGTCTTTGCCATGGTGTAAAGATCTCTGCACTCATAAGTCTACATTTTAGTACGAAATGTGGCAGGGGCAGGGGGGAGGGACTCGAAGATGGGTAATATTTACCGCAATGTGGGGGTAGGGAAAAGTAAAGAAGAGGGGTTTAGGAAGGGGCAGTCTACTGTAAATGCCTGCTCATAAAAGAGTAAGCCCATTGCACAAACTATACTTCTAAAGTTACTATAGCCCTAAAGGTTACAAAACAGTTAAACATGTACACCAGCCCAGCCCTGAGTGCTTCCATCCTAATGTGATTGACTGGAAGCACTCAGGCTCACAGTCCAGGATTTACCTGAATGCCCCAAAGCCAGTAAATGTTGAGTGAGGAGGAGGGTGCCCCAGGCAGCTCTAAGTTTACACACACACCCCACTCACCCATTCCTGCACTACCTGCCACAATGAGGCATTTCGGGGAGCGCGCCATCACCAACAAGAGTTGAGTGAGGTATGTGCGTTGCCCAAGAGAGGCCCTGGTTCCTGCACTCTTCCCACTCATGTTCACCACTAGTCCACGCCACAATCAGGGTTTAGACAATATACCAATCACAGCAAAACCAGAGTGAGGAAGAAAGAGGTGGCTCCTCCGCTGAGGCGGAGCAGCGTCGCCCTACTGCTTTTAGCAGTGGAAATTAAGGTAAAATGAAATGATAATAACTGGACGGTATTATCATTTTATGTCATCCGGCATCATTGTGGAGCAGTGGGCTGCTCTGATCTCAGCAGGGAAAGGAGTGGTGGCACTCTGTAAAGTGCGCATGAATGTTTGACTGGCCCTCTCGGGCCGGCCAAACAGTCATGAGCACTTTGCATGTTCTGCATTACAGCCTGCATGGAGAACATGCCCAGGCCCCCATTCCCCATCTGAGCGCCGAACCACGGCACTTAAACCAATCACAATGCTGCGTTGCAGCGTTGTGATTGGCTGGGGGAGCCTGTTCGTGCTTCCTTCAAGCAGGAACAGAAGAGGAAGATGCAAGACGAGGCCATGGTCTGGGAGCAAGGTAAGTCATTTTTTAAGTTAATTTTCCCATCCCACCCCGCCTTACCAGGATACCTGGTAGCAGCCGCCACTGGGGGAAGAGGGTGCTCAACATAAGTTCAGGTTTCCACACAATCCACTCAGCCATACTAGCACTCAAGGCCACAATCAATGATTTGGGGAAGTGTCCTAATGTTGAGGGTGCCCAACACAGGGCCAGGTTCCCGCTCACACTGCATTTACCCATACCAACATTCCAGGCCATAATCAAATACTAGATCCCAAAGGCATCAAAATGGAATGAGGTGAAGTGTGCTCGACAAAGGTCCAGGTTTCAGCACACATTCCACCCAGTCATACAAACACTCCGGGCCAGAGTCAGGGATTTGGGAGAGAGCACCAACACCAGCAAAAGTGGAGTAAGACAGAGGGTACCCAATGGATGTGCATGGGGATGTGAACTCACCCATTCTAGCACTATGGGTAACTGTCAGGCATTTGGAGGAGCGTCCCAATGCCATCAAAAGGGGAGTGAGGCGGAGAGTGCCCAACTCCGGTCCATGGTTCCACACACTCAACTCCCCCATATCAGCATTGTGGGCCACAATCAAGGATTGGGGAGCACCCAAACGCCAGCAAAAATAGTGAGGCAGGGGGTGCCTGGCAAAGGTCCATGGTAATATGCACACCCCACTTTTCCACACCAGCACTTTGGGCCATAATCAGAGAACTGGGGGAGGGTTCCAGTACCAGAAAAATTGGGCTTAGGTCAGAGATGCTGATCGCAGGTCCAGGTTTCTATGCTCACACCCCATTCACCCATACCAGTAATCTGGGCCATAATCAGGGATTTGGGGGTGTGCCCCAAAAAGCAGCAAACCTGGAGAGAGACAGGAGCCCAACGCCGCCTACACCCCCCTCTCCCAAGCAAGCACCCGGGTTCACAGCCAGAGACTTTTAATGAGAGCCCAGAAGCAACAGAGTGAAATCGAGGGTATCCCATGCAGGTCCATCTGTCTGCAAACACCTGGCCCACCCATTCCTGCCCTCAGGGCCACAATGGAATGAGGCAGATGATGTCCTACTCAGGCCCTGGTTGCCCACACACTACACGGACCCATAGTAACTCTCTTGGCCATAATCGGAGACTTGAGGGATCACTCCAATGCCAGCTAAAGTGGAATGAGGTTGAGCAAGTCCCACTCATGTCTAGGTACACACATACACCCCAGTCACCCATATGCGCCCTCCGTCCATTAATCAGAGATTTGGGGGAGCGCCTCAATGGCAGTAAAAGTGGATCAAGGTGGTGGGTGCCCAATGCAGGTCCATGTTTATGCGCACACCCCTGTCACCAATATCAGCACACTGGACCACACTCTGTGTTTGGGAGTGCCATAAGGGCAGCAATGGTGCGGTGAGGTGGAGAGAGCCCCAGGCAGGTCCAAGTTTATTCACTTACCCATTCCAGCATTCCTGGCCACATTCAGGAATTAGAGTAGCATCCCAATGCCAGGAAAAGTGGGGAGAGGGAGGGTGCCCAGCACACACCCAGGACAGGAGGTTGTCACGTAACAAGCCACAAGCCTGCACAAGCAGCGCACGCACACCACACACACACCACTTGCTGCCAGCCACTCCAGTCTGCTTTAAAAGTACTAGGCAGCGAAAGCAGCGCTAACTGCTTGACAGCCAGGCGCTATACCTATAATGCGTGACAATGCATTTCAGTGCGGTGAAGCTGAGCACCACACTGAAATGCGTTAGTCTAATGCCAGAAGCGTGATACTTGACAGGACTGATGTAAGAGTGAGGGTCTCCCTGTTTCTACTTTCTGGACAGGCATCGAGCAAGTAGACGGCTCCCGTCTGTAAATGGCTGATCTCAATGGAGGCGAGCCTAGAAAATCTAACGGCAAAGTGAAAATAGCAGCAGTTGTTTTTGCCCCAGGCAGAAAACCCAGTGTTCCGTTAATCAGTGCGGAAGAAAAAAGCTATTGCCTTTTGCAATATTTGTAGCCCTGTTGCACAGCAGCGTGACTTCTGTACATCGGATTCATGGCTGAAAATTTAGAAGAAAAATCTATATCGATGTAGCCTGCTTGTGCGAGAGCAGGGAGGGAGACGTCTCAGAGGGAGGGAAGGAGTGCAGCATGGAGAGCATAATGACTTTCACCCCTGACCCCACATCCCCACCATCAAAATTAAAATGTTATTTGCGGCCAGCATGGCCACCCACGCTCACTCCACTGTGCAGCACAGAACCGGGATGAATTAACCAGGGCTGACTGTAGTCTGTGGAGAGATGTTCCCATAACAGGAATCATTTTCACAAGCAGGAACAGACCGGGGCTGTGGATAAATGTTCCCAGAGCACTAATAATCATTTCCACAGGCAGGAACAGACAGGACTGAGGTCTGGTGGTAAAGTTGTGGCTGGGGTACACTCTGGGTGTGTTAGATGTTGTTGTGACAGTGGTGTCTTTGGCAGCAACAGGTGTGTTCATGCCACAGATGTGTGTTTTGCTGTGATGTGGTCTCTGCTGCATTCCTGTACTGTGTGGTGTCCATCACTGTACGTGCTGAGCGTCATGACTTATGTGCTTTGTATCACTATGCGCATGCCCTGTACTGTGTGTGACTGTTTTCTGTGCTATGTGTCATTGTGCTTTTGATCTGTGTTTCACTTTATCTGTGCTGTATGCTGCAGTGTCACCCTGTGCATGTTTTATGTAATGTATGTATTGTGTGGCACTGTATCTTTGCTGTGTGTCATTTTGGTTCCGTGCTGTATGTACATCTGATTGACAGCATGTGTTTGACTTGTCTACTTGTGTCTATTTTTGGGTGCTCTCTGAAAGAATGTCTATGGGTACATATGACTGGGTGGGTAACCTGGTGCTCTGTAAGGTCCTCATCTACTATGTACTGTGCTTTGAAAGTTGATGCAATGAGAAATGTGCTGTAAAATTCACCATTTTGGTCTGTCGTTTTCTAAAATTTTCTTGGGGGGACAAACACCCCTAATAGGGGTCGGGCGCGCTCGCTGCGCTCGCCCGATACGCGCCAGACGGGGGCTGGTCTGGCAAAATTTGCCAGGGCTGCTTTCAGTTCCCAGTCCGGCCCTGCCCTGATTAACACTCATTTCAGGTCGCCCGTGGAAATAAAAGCCCTTTACGACTAGGACGAGAAACAGGAAGTCAAAGAAAGCAATGACATAAGGCCCAGTAGCCCTACATCATATACAACCAACGTATATGTATCACAAACAAGTACAGTACACTGATCTTTAACGTACAGAGTGGAAGCCAGCAAGATATAAATAAAAAAAAGAATGTGTGTCGGTGGGTGTTTGCGCGCGCGCATTTAATTTCAATGTCTCACGCCTCACCACATAAACACATAGTGCAAGCCAGTTACCATGCAGTGTGGGGGGAAAAGATGTAAGTACAGCATGTTTGCATTAACATTTAGAGTGGAAGGCGCTGGGATGGCATGGGGAACGGTGTGTTCTGGTCGCTACCCAGCGCCCCCTCCCCTCCAACACCCTGCAGTTTGTATATGAACTGCCAGCTACTTGGACTGCAATCTTCCATTTCCGTGGAGGCCGGGGGTAAGTAAATAAATATTCAGCCTCTCCTCTACGTGACGTGATAGATTGCGCCGCAGATTCCAATGCGCATAATCTGGCTCCGCTGCCTGAGGCAGACAGAGCAGGGATTCAAATCTGCTGTCAAAAAGAGATTACTATGGTTGGTTATTCCACTTATCCACTCAGCTACGCTGCGTCTTTAAGTGGATGTGTGTGTGGGCATGCACGTTCATGCTTTCATGTGTGCTTATGTGTGTAGGTGGGTTGGCTCTTGTGCTTGTTATATGTCGACAAGCATTTGTAGAGCACTTTCATTGCTTCGTGTAACTCGCAGTACTGCACTGCCAAGGGACCTCACGCGGATGTGTGTGGGGAGGGGGGGAGAGGGGATCAGGTGTGTGTGAGTTTCGGAGTGTGTGTGTATTTGCACGAGTGGACATGTGCGCTGTTCACAGGTGTGCAGTGTTTGCGGTTCTTCCCACGTGTGTATGTCTACATTACCTTGGTCCAATAAGTCTTGAATTAATCCATTCATCCTTTTCATTGCCACAGAAACGCTGGAAATGCGCGGGCAGCAGCAGCATCAAACCAACACAGGTTAATCTGCTTAGATCCCTCAAGGGGATAGTTTATCAACTCTTACCGAGTCAATAAAAAAAGAAGAAAAAAACTTGACGATGGTGCAAGGGGTTAATTGTGCCTCTGATCCGCTGGTGTTATCATCTCTCCAGCCCTCGGGCACCTTTGATGATTTCAAAAGTGTCTAATCTCCCCTTTCACCTCCCTGGTAATATTATTCATGGCTTTAATGTGGATCAAATGAAGAGATCACCGCGCTCCCCTGCCAGGTACATGGGGATTTGTAATCTGAGAACTGCACAGGTTGGTAGATACTGCTTTCCCCAACAAAAATAGGAGAGGAAGGGGTGCATTGCACGCCATCCCAACATAGCGTTTATTTATTTTTAAATGAAATCCTGATACTCTCTCATCAGTCAAACCGATAAATAAGTGTTTTGATCATTATCTTTGATTCGAGGTGCTTTTAGCTGAGCAGTCTGTGAGCCCTGAGGGCTCAAGCTTTTAAGCAACTCACACCAAGTTAAAATAAAAGAGTTGCAGTATTATCATGTCAGGGTAGTGTGTTTGAGGTTGTATGAGTGTGCTTCTCTGAAATAACTAATTGTAAGGACCATACATACCACGACATAAGAGGGGGTCATTTTGAACCAGGACACCTTACCGCAAAGTCGCTGGAGTAGTGGAGGCCCCGCTTCTGCGGTTCATTTTTACCAAACTGCTCCTGCTAACATGGTGGTAGAAAAACAACGGAGTCTGGTCCTGGGACTAAGGGGCAGCTGGACCTAATATAACTGAAGAACCAAGAAGTTGCTAGCCCTTACAATAATTTTTTCTCTTTAATTGTTGAGAATACAAACAAAGAGGAATCTTCTGTTTGTTAGGGTTACTTTATTTCAACCCTTTTGAAATTTTGAATCATTTTTAGATATATTTTTTCATGGGTGAGAAAAACACTTTACACAAAAACATTTACAATATTTACAACTATCATACAACTGACATATATACAGATAAATCAACATTTATATACAAACTTCTTTTACATGAAACAATGGCGATTGTATATCCACAAATAATTAATCTTTGTGAAATCTCAAACCACTATAATGCCCAAAAGGTCAAAAACAAGCAAGGCAACAAAAAATTGGATTTAACTCTTTCCAATTAATTTAGAATGATACATAATCAACTAAAGGACTAGTGAATTATGATGCCTGTTTGCCGTTTGCCGACGCGTTTCGAATCTGGGAAAAATCACAGATTCTCCTCAGGGCTCTTTCAATGTAGTAATCTATGAAAATAAAGGAAGTTCGTTTTAATAACTGGAAATTAAAATTTGAAGTCCCCTGAACATACTGATAGTCACTATTTTGGTTACCTTCACAGGTTGGTGGCACGGACCCGCAGTCCAAATATTCAGGTAGGGATGGGGGCCATGGGCTTTTGATTTTGACAGAAAGTTCTGTTTTTAGAAAAATACGAGATGGTTACTAGACCACCCAATGCAGTACAGTTTAAGTGGCTCTACAAATACAAGGCTCGAATATCATACCTTTAAACGTTGTAGCGGTAAGGCTACTGGTGTTTACACACTGAAGTTATTCTGCTCGTGGAGCGATGCCGATGATATCTGTAACGCACAAGTATAAGTTGTGCTTAGTGGTCGTTATTTTGGATACAGACGGCAGTCACTCTTAAATTTTACCGCGGTGCGGGACATACCTGTGGGTTTTAGATGGGGTTCGCTGGTCAAATTGTCGTTACTCTGAACCAAACACTGCCGTGAACTTTACTGGTAGGCGGGGAGCAAGCTGTGGGCTCCTCCGCGGCGTGTAGGAATGCGTGCCTCAGTCGCGCTGAATTCAAAGAAAAATTATAAGGAATTATTTGATTAGGGCGACACACGCGGCGTTGTGTTTGCCATTAGCTCAGACCTCGATTTCACTCACCTCACTCTTGGATGGGTGGACCAGGAAATGCGAACTCATTGGTGGAGAAGCTACCATGTGAGCTCCTACATCACAGTGAACGTTCCGCTCGGCATTATGGTTATTGTAGTCTTTCAGCAAAGAAGCGCTTGTGAGTTTTAGAGGCGGGAAATCTCGGATAATGAATTCAACCCCGTTTGGGTGCTGTTGAATTTTAGTATCAGATAGGCCTCTTTCCTCAATAAAATTTGCTCAGTGTTTGTACCAGATTTGGGTTGATTTATACTGAACAACACAGTCCATTGGAACTCGTTCTCTCCATGTTTGTTGTCAATGAAATGTTGGACCAGAGGCGCAGTGAGAACTTTGTTTTTAATGCGTGACCTGTGTTGTGTCATGCGTGTGTTAACTTGTTGATTCGTCTTGCCTATATACATTTTTAGACAGGGGCAAATGATAGCATAAACCACATTCTTGGTTCTACAATTGGTGAAGCCTAAGTGAGTCCACGTCATGTTAGTATGATGAAGGGTTTTACCCTCAATAGTTGTGTCACATGCAATACAGTTTCCACATCTGTGGTGTCCCTCTATTGGTTTGAGGTGCCATTGAGACAATAAATAATTTTTTGGTTTAATTGTCCTGATGTCTGCACGAACTATTTGCTGACCAATATTTTGGTTTTTCTTGAATGCAAATATCGGGCGGGGAAATGGTATTTCCAATTCTTCTAACAGATGCCAGTGTTTCAGCACCATTTGTCGTATTTTGTGGGTCTCTGCACAAAATGTTGTGACGCAGACCAGGCTCCCTAGTTCACGTTTCATTTTTGTTTCAAAGAGACACTCTCTGGGTGTGTATCGAGCTCTCTTAAAAGAATGTTTCAATAATTTTTTCGGGTAGCCCCGTTGAACCAATTCATCGCAAAAGTTTATCCCATGCTGTTCAAACTGTCCAATCTCTGAACAGTTTCTCAGAATCCGGAGAAGTTGCCCATATGGCAAATTCGCCCTAAGGTTTTAGGATGCGAACTACCATAATGAAGGATGGTGTTTTTATCCGTTGCCTTCTTGAATAGCGACGAATTTAAGGTTCCACCAGCGTTTTTTATTTCCACATCAAGGAAAGTCATTTTTTCGTTACTTGAGTCCAGTGAGAAATGTATATCCTGATGTCGTGTATTTAACCACTGGTGAAAGTCGCTCAACTCGGTGTGGCTCCCCTGCCACAAGAGCCACACGTCGTCGATGTAACGATACCAGTGTACTATGTGTTGTTTGAAAGGGTTAATTTCCTCAACAAATTTTTTCTCGTATTCGGCCATGTAAAGTACGGCCATTTCAGGAGCATAAGGGCACCCCATCGCAGTGCCCTTAATTTGCATGAAGAAGTCCTCGTTGAAACGGAAATAGTTCTTTTTCAACGTGATTTCAGCAAGTCTCAGTATAAATGAGGCACCCTCCACATTTACGGGATACTACTGACTTTTTAACGAAAGTGGAGGGTGCCTCATTTGACGATACATCACAATTAATGGTGACTATGGATGTGACGTCACTCTATACGCAGATCCCACAGGACGAAGCGTTAGAGGTGATTGAACTTTATCTTGACTATAGGGAAAGACCCCATAGAGTTCCCACATCCTTTATACTGAGACTTGCTGAAATCACGTTGAAAAAGAACTATTTCCGTTTCAACGAGGACTTCTTCATGCAAATTAAGGGCACCGCGATGGGGTGCCCTTATGCTCCTGAAATGGCCGTACTTTACATGGCCGAATACGAGAAAAAATTTGTTGAGGAAAATAACCCTTTCAAACAACACATAGTACACTGGTATCGTTACATCGACGACGTGTGGCTCTTGTGGCAGGGGAGCCACACCGAGTTGAGCGACTTTCACCAGTGGTTAAATACACGACATCAGGATATACATTTCTCACTGGACTCAAGTAACGAAAAAATGACTTTCCTTGATGTGGAAATAAAAAATGCTGGTGGAACCTTAAATTCGTCGCTATTCAAGAAGGCAACGGATAAAAACACCATCCTTCATTATGGTAGTTCGCATCCTAGAAACCTTAGGGCGAATTTGCCATATGGGCAACTTCTCCGGATTCGGAGAAACTGTTCAGAGATTGGACAGTTTGAACAGCACGGGAAAAACTTTTGCAATGAATTGGTTCAACGGGGCTACCCGAAAAAATTATTGAAACATTCTTTTAAGAGAGCTCGATACACACCCAGAGAGTGTCTCTTTGAAACAAAAATGAAACGTGAACTAGGGAGCCTGGTCTGCGTCACGACATTTTGTGCAGAGACCCACAAAATACGACAAATGGTGCTGAAACACTGGCATATGTTAGAAGAATTGGAAATACCATTTCCCCGCCCGATATTTGCATTCAAGAAAAACCAAAATATTGGTCAGCAAATAGTTCGTGCAGACATCAGGACAATTAAACCAAAAAATGATTTATTGTCTCAATGGCACCTCAAACCAATAGAGGGACACCACAGATGTGGAAACTGTATTGCATGTGACACAACTATTGAGGGTAAAACCCTTCATCATACTAACATGATGTGGACTCACTTAGGCTTCACCAATTGTAGAACCAAGAATGTGGTTTATGCTATCATTTGCCCCTGTCTAAAAATTTACATAGGCAAGACGAATCAACAAGTTAACACACGCATGACACAACACAGGTCACGCATTAAAAACAAAGTTCTCACTGCGCCTCTGGTCCAACATTTCATTGACAACAAACATGGAGAGAACGAGTTCCAATGGACTGTGTTCAGTATAAATCAACCCAAATCTGGTACAAACACTGAGCAAATTTTATTGAGGAAAGAGGTCTATCTGATACTAAAATTCAACAGCACCCAAACGGGGTTGAATTCACTATCCGAGATTTCCCGCCTCTAAAACTCACAAGCGCTTCTTTGCTGAAAGACTACAATAACCATAATGCCGAGCGGAACGTTCACTGTGATGTAGGAGCTCACATGGTAGCTTCTCCACCAATGAGTTCGCATTTCCTGGTCCACCCATCCAAGAGTGAGGTGAGTGAAATCGAGGTCTGAGCTAATGGCAAACACAACGCCGCGTGTGTCGGCCTAATCAAATAATTCCTTATAATTTTTCTTTGAATTCAGCGCGACTGAGGCACGCATTCCTACACGCCGCGGAGGAGCCCACAGCTTGCTCCCCGCCTACCAGTAAAGTTCACGGCAGTGTTTGGTTCAGAGTAACGACAATTTGACCAGCGAACCCCATCTAAAACCCACAGGTATGTCCCGCACCGCGGTAAAATTTAAGAGTGACTGCCGTCTGTATCCAAAATAACGACCACTAAGCACAACTTATACTTGTGCGTTACAGATATCATCGGCATCGCTCCACGAGCAGAATAACTTCAGTGTGTAAACACCAGTAGCCTTACCGCTACAACGTTTAAAGGTATGATATTCGAGCCTTGTATTTGTAGAGCCACTTAAACTGTACTGCATTGGGTGGTCTAGTAACCATCTCGTATTTTTCTAAAAACAGAACTTTCTGTCAAAATCAAAAGCCCATGGCCCCCATCCCTACCTGAATATTTGGACTGCGGGTCCGTGCCACCAACCTGTGAAGGTAACCAAAATAGTGACTATCAGTATGTTCAGGGGACTTCAAATTTTAATTTCCAGTTATTAAAACGAACTTCCTTTATTTTCATAGATTACTACATTGAAAGAGCCCTGAGGAGAATCTGTGATTTTTCCCAGATTCGAAACGCGTCGGCAAACGGCAAACAGGCATCATAATTCACTAGTCCTTTAGTTGATTATGTATCATTCTAAATTAATTGGAAAGAGTTAAATCCAATTTTTTGTTGCCTTGCTTGTTTTTGACCTTTTGGGCATTATAGTGGTTTGAGATTTCACAAAGATTAATTATTTGTGGATATACAATCGCCATTGTTTCATGTAAAAGAAGTTTGTATATAAATGTTGATTTATCTGTATATATGTCAGTTGTATGATAGTTGTAAATATTGTAAATGTTTTTGTGTAAAGTGTTTTTCTCACCCATGAAAAAATATATCTAAAAATGATTCAAAATTTCAAAAGGGTTGAAATAAAGTAACCCTAACAAACAGAAGATTCCTCTTTGTTTGTATTCTCAACAATTAAAGAGAAAAAATTATTGTAAGGGCTAGCAACTTCTTGGTTCTTCAACATGGTGGTAGAAGCACCTTTGGCGAAAATACAATGCAAGTTGGGCCACCATGTTGTGGTGGCCCACTCAGCATTTATTGTGTTTCCTTCACAAACTCCTTAAATTGGGGGTGTTCCTGAAAAACAAAAAAGAAATACCTCTAGAACAATGGGAATTTTCTGCACGGTTGTAGATAACAATGCTTCATTTCCCCTTCTTGCAAGCAGAAGGTTTTTACGACAGTAACAGTCATGAAAAAGCTGAATAGCACGACCCGTAAAGAACAGGTGGATCTTCTGACTCGATTTAACCAAGAGCTCCTATGGAGTTGCACCAACAACAAGGAGTTTCAGTGACAGTGGTGAAGACTATCTGCAGGACTGGACATCTGCAGATATACTGTGGGGTCCATTTCCAACCACTTCTAAATGCATCCCATGGTCTCTGCCAAGACACGTAGAGAGCAAGTGAAAATATCTGTATAGGCTCGACTAATCGATTGATCAACAGTACGCTCTCTTCAAGGTCACAAAAAGGAAGTGAGCTCTTAAGATGGCTAAAGCTACATCAACGCTGAAAGTGTCTGCCTTGTATATCCAGATGTTGCTAGGTGTGACACAACCTCCTCTTCTCCTGCACTGAATGCTATGATCTTCCTTCTGTCTGTGTTAGTTGGCAGAGGTAGGTGCCTTTGTCCAAATAGAGGTCCTCGCTTCTAGTCTGGGTAAGGGGTATACATACTTTAGATAACCCCTGTTAACCCCCTTGGTATCTTGGCACGAGCAGACAGGTTTATACCAAAGGCAATGTGTAAAGTATTTGTAAAAACACTCACACTAATGATAACACCACAAATGGACACCACACTGGTTTAGAAAAATAAAGTATCTTTATCTAAACTTAACAAGACCAAAACAACAAAAATCCAAAATACAAGTATTAAGAAAAATGACTTTCAAAAGGTTTTAGCAACTGAGTCCATAGAAAACTATGGAGGTGTGATTTCTTGCAAAATACCTGGGGTTGCGACAAAATTCACCAAGCCAAACAGCCGCAGTGATGGGAAGTGTAAAAAAACAAAGAGATGCGTCGGTTCCTGACTCCCTCATGGATGACAGTTCCGTTGTACACAGGGGAGTGATGCCTCGGGACCGGTCTGTAGGGGAAATCAATGGGTTGATTCTGAGATGACACTGATCCATGGGTGATGCATCGGGGAAAGCTAGCCGCACAGGGAAGATCTGTGGAAATCCGGGATGTGTCGGCGAACGATGAGGCGGCGTCGAGCGGCTCTGCGTCGATTTCTTCAGCCCTGGGGTGCTCTTACCTCAGAGCTGGCACCCCCTGACCCACTGGTCCTTCCTCTGGGGACTTCATACCCCCTCACCCTTTTCTCTGGATTCATGCATCCTCCCCAGTGGAGTGGTGCTGCCAGACACCAGAACTGGTGGGATGCTTATTACAACAGTCCCTCCCAGTTCACCTGACACTTTGTGATCTCCCTCAGGGGATGGCTTCTCGGCACAGACTTGGCCCCCTCCTGGTTTTCACTCCATGAACCAACCAGGCCCTGGGACTGGGTTTCAGGCACCTTGGGACACAGCCCATTCCCACTCCTTCTCCTCTGAGACAGGATGTGACACCCTACACCCCTCCCACTACACTGCTACCTATATGGGCTACCACCAACCTTTCCTACCTAACCTGATTGGGGAAAACTGAAGCCACCCCCCTTAGGATCACTCCCAAAAGCTTTTCAGACCCTCTTGAATCCGTCATAAAGTCTGCCTCCAGTGCAAGCTCCCTGTGGTCAGAAAACTCACACTCCACAGGCTGCTGGCATAGCTCTGGAAAACAGGGACTTAAAATATGCCCTCCAACAATCGAGTCACACAGCCCCACACCTGTGTTAACCAAACTACCCTTTGCCTCACCATCCAGTGCCTCACACAAGTACCCCACACCACTCTCCTGAGATTAGACAGTGTCTGACTGTCTCTGTCACTCTACCCACACTCTTCTGGGCGGTCTCCACACTCACAAACCAAGGCTTCTACCATGGAGGAACCCCTCTACCTGCACCTCTCATCTAGAGTCAGTAGAGAGTCCCTCCCACCCCTAGGAATATGAACCCCTGTGCTAGTTCACCAATCCACCTCAGGGACACTGCACACCACTGGAGCTACCTCATAACCCTGAACCCCTTGGTGTATGTCAACACCCCCCTTCAAGTCAGGCAGCACATCTCTGTGTGTGTGTACTTTCTCCCTCAGCACTAGACACTACATTTTTGCTGCCACCATCTGATCTGAACTTCACCTCAAACCCAGCCAAGCTCACTTCATGAGCTACACACATGTCCTTTTTCTTAGCTAAGACACTCAAGCCTTGTGAGTTCCTCGTCAAGCTCTCTCATTCTCACCTCAGGTGCCAAGATCAATTTCTTCTCTTCCAAGGAATAAGCGTTCCTGCTCTCCTCTGCCTTTATTCTCATGAACTCTAACTCATGATCTCTGGCCCTTTGCCTTTCCTCCAAATCCTCTGGAGAAAAATTCCTGGACGAATGATTGCTGTCAGCCCTAGAGGCTGCTCTCCCAACAGGCCAATCCTGGGATCTGAAACGGCCTTCTGACACACCCCCATCCACATGTGCATCATCTGTCTTCCTACCTTCTCCGGCCTCTCACCTGGCCCTTGAGGCCTTCTGCAGCTTCTCTTTCCTAGAGTTGCTTCTCATGGGACACCCAAAACTCCTGCAGAACTGCTTGAGTTGCTCTACTTTGTTACTACTTAACATTCTAATGTCAAACTCTAATTCTGCAGCCTCACTTGCTGGTTTACTACTCAAAGACATGGTAAATGTAAAAAAAATGTAAATTGATACTTGTATAGCGCACTACTCACCCGCAAGGGTCTCAAGGCGCTTGTACAAATACCGCTGTGGAACCCATCCTGGCTTTCCCTTTAAGGTGTCCACTCCTGGGCACCCCCAAGGTGGAGGCCAGGCATCCTTAGTGTTGTGGGGGCCGTTGTGGAGATTAAGCAAGCTATTGCCCAGAGTTGCAGAGTGGGACTACATGATTGGAATAGGCACCGAGGTGAGAATTATCAGGTCCGTGGACTTTTGAGCCCAAAACCCGCCGAGGCGGGGAATTGAACCCTGGTCCCGGGCTAGACCTCTGCATCAAGGTCCGCCGCTCTTACCATTGAGCCACACTTCAGTGCGTGGATACTCATGGGTCAAAAATAAAACAGTATGTGGTTGCATAGTGGTCCGTGCTGAACTAGTGATGTACACCAATCACCGTCGGTCAAGTACAAATACAGGTTTAAATTCTCACTGCTGACCACCAATGGTAGAAATGGGGGTCTCTTGCCCATCTGTACGCTCTCTTCAAGGTCACAAAAAGGAAGTGAGGTCTTAAGATGGCTAAAGCTACATCAACACTGAAAGTGTCTAGCTTGTATATCCAGATGTTGCTAGGTGTGACACAACCTCCTCTTCTCCTGCACTGAATGCTATGATCTTCCTTCTGTCTGTGTTAGAAATGGGAGTCTTTAGTTGGCAGAGGTAGGTACCTTTGTCCAAATAGGGGCCATCGCTTCTATTCAGGGTAAGGGGAATACACACTTTAGATTGGCATCCCTTGGTAGCTTGGCACAAGCAGACAGGCTTATCCCAAAGGCAATGTGCAAATTATTTGTACCAACACTCACAGTAATGCAGTGAAAACACCACTAATGAGCATCACACGGGTTTAGAAAAATAAAGTATCATTATCTACACTTAACAAGACCAAAACGACAAAAATTCAACATATAAGAGAAATGACTTTCAAAAGGTTTTAGCAACTGAGTCCATAGAAAAGTATGGATGCGTGATTTCTTGCAATGTAACTGTGGTTGTGACAGAATTCACCAAGCCAAACAGCCGCAGCGATGGAAAGCATAAAAAAACAACCAAAGAGATGCGTTGTTTCCTGAGACCCTCGTGGATGCGATGCAACAGTTCCGCTGTACACATGGGAGCGATGTGTCGGGTCTGGTCTGTAGGGAGAAGCGATGCATCGATTCTGAGACAACTCCGATCTGCGGGTGATGCGTCGCGGAAATGTTGCCACACAGGGACAAGGTGTGGAAATGTGGGATGCGTTGGCAAACGATGCGGCAGCGTCTAGCGGCTCTGCATCAAATTCTTCAGCCGCGAGCCCATGATGCCTCGTTTCTTGCAGCCGCGACAGGCACTGCGTCGGTTTCAGCAGCGGTGCAGCAGTGTGGGGAGATTCTTCTTGCACCACGGCGTTGCATCAGAAAAACTGTCGCAAGAAGAGCGATGTGTCAATTTTATTATTGTTGCGTTGTTTTCCAGATCCCAGCAGCAGAAACAACTTCCAGAGGCCCCACACAGTCACAGGCGCTCCTGGCAGATCAGATCTCCCAACAAGGAAGTTCAGGGGAGCTGGGGGAACAGTCTTTTTGTTTCTGAGACTTCAAAACAAGAGGCAAGCTCTACTCAAGCCCTTGGAGACTTTCATCAAGCAGGGGACACAGCACACAGCAAAGTCCTTCCCATTTCCTTGGCTGAAACAGCTACTGCAGGCCAACCCCAGACACACAGCAAGGGCAGTACTTCTCCTCAGTTTCTCCAGCTCTTCTCCTTGGCAAAGGTTCCTCTTGATTCCAAAAGTAGTCTAAAGTTCAGGGGTTTAGGTCTAATACTTATACCCCAAAATATATTTGTTCTCCTTGTTCAAGGGTATTTGAGCCCAGTCCGAAACAGTTCTGTCCTCTCTTGTGCAGCTTCCCGGCACGAGGTGGAGACAGCATTGTGTAAGGCAGACAGGCCCTATTCAGGTGCAAGGAAAATCTCGTCCTACTACTCTAAATGCAGACCGGGCCTATTCAGGTGCTAGTAAGAACTCCTCCCCCTACTCTGAATGCAGCCCAGGTCTATTCAGGCCAGCCGTGACTCATTCAGGAAAGGGCATGACACACATCAACCCCCTACGGTGGCTGTCTGAGAGAATACACCTCCCCAGCCCCTGTCCCTCAAAAACCAGACAGTCAATATACAAACAGGCAAAAGCACACAGAATGGTTAAACAAGAAAATGCCTACAGGATGCTTGTTTCCGGTCCAGGGAAGACATGGCTGGGCAGTTCGGGCTGGACAATTCCCATGAGGCACAGGGTCAGACAGATTTTCATATGGCCATTTCTGAACTGGGGTGGCGGAGTGAGCTAAAGAATGATGATGGATTTAACCTAGATCAGTTGACTGGGGTGAGTGCTTGCAATGTTCAACACTCCATCCATCATCCCCTTTGCTTTTGCTACTTTCTAAAAGTGGCATTTTCAAACACACAAATTAAAAACAATCTTTAGTAAAAGATGTGTTATTAAATCCTGAGTTCAGAGAGCCTACACTTTATTTTTCAATCTTATCCCAATGGGAAGATATGCTTGTTAAATGTTACAAAGCATTCCACATTCTGTCCTATAGGGCAAGTTGGCCTTTCATTAGTGAAAAACAAAATTGGCAGTATTTCACTATCAGGAAATGTTACACACATCCAGTGGCGCTGGTGAGGTTTGTGAGTGGTGGGGCTGGGTTTGGTGTGAGGGGGAACGGCACAGTATTTTTCAAGAAGTTAGTCGCTGTTTTCTGTGCAAATCTTATTTGACAAAAATGGGATTAAAAGCTTAATTTTTCAGCTACATTTTTAAAAATGAAAAGAACAGTTTAGAGTACAAAATCTATTTCTCGTCCTGCTGCTGAAATTGTAGTAATATGGATTTCAACACAAAGCCATGATAGAGGAACCCTGCACACTTAATTTTATAGTGAATAACAAACAAATCCGTGAATAACAAATCATTTGCAAATGATAACGAGTAGCTTTTTTAAGTTTGTGCAGAACACCTGCAAGGGTTGAACGACAGACTTTACATGCCCCTAGCAGTTGTCACCTAAACAATGCTATACTACAACCTACATTTTTGTCTGAAACTAAAGTACAAACAAATGTATCCAGGTGGCTGGCATAGATGCCACCCCAATCTATTTCTTTGTCCTCTAGAAATCTCCAAGAACAAAACTACATATCCCAGAATGCATCTTTGCTGTTGGCTAAAAAAGCAAAAATAGATGAAATTAAAGTAGCTATGATTCCTCTAAAACTCTACTTAACTAACTGTACCCTAGGAGTCAATCCTGAAAAGCCAGTTGCACCATTGACAGTTGAAGCCTTCATCTTAACCACAGGAAGATCACTCATTGGAGGCACTGGAGCCCTCTCTATCCAGTAATGGTCAGACGGGCCCCTCATTCTGAATCCCATGCAGCACCTGCTTGCTATTGTTTAAGCATGAATCCATTGCATTTACAAGTACTAGAAACATCCTTCAAACCTTCGAATCCCGCTCTTCCTCACAAAGCTAGTAGGAATTGGAAGCATCTAGATATTGACAATCTTAACCTCCTTCTCATCAAGGATAAACCCGCGCATCCCAGTATATCCACTAAGGAGCTGCCCATTATTAAACGATGGCTGACAACGGCTCTGGATATTTGTCTTCCAACGCAAAAAAACAAACCCCAAATCCATCACCCACCAGCACCATGGTTTACTGACGCACTTCGTCATGAAAAATCTAATTGTAAAAAACTGGAACGCATTTGGCGTTCCGAGTACAATATTGACCATAAAATAAAATACAAGGTAGCCCTTAAAGCCTATCATCTGTCTTGTGACACCGCCAGAGCCAACTTTGCCAGTACTTCTATTCTTACGGCACAAAATAGACCTAAGGCGCTGTTTAAAATCGTTAAGGAACTCTCAGGTGCATCTACGGCACCTAAAGACCCTTGTTTAAATACTGCTCAATGTGAGGTTATGGCCAATTTTTTCGTTGAGAAAATTGACAAAATCTATGATACGTTTAACTCTAATTCGGCTGGGCCTATTCATTCCGATTCTACTCTATGCACTCCCGCTCTTGATATTAACCTTGGCTCCTCTTCTGCACGTCCTTCTCTGCATGCCTGGGACCCTATTTCTTCCACGCTTTTAAAAAAGTATCTTCAAGATATTAAATCTGGCTCCCCCCTCGATCCAATGCCCCCGCAAGTCTTGGGATCCCTTGATCCAGCCCTGCTTCAGATTATTTTAAAAATTCTGAATGCGTCGTTAACTGAAGCTATCGTCCCCAACGAATGGAAGCATGCTATGGTGGTTCCATTATTAAAAAAGGCCAATGCTGATCCCAATATTCCATCAAACTTTCGCCCCATCTCCTTGCTTTCATGCTTTTCCAAAATTTTGGAGAAACACGTTAACTCTTTACTTTCTTCTTATGTTGAAACCTATAATCTTCTTCACGGTTCCCAATCCGGGTTCAGGACTGGCTTTTCGACTGAAACCACGCTTCTTGGAGTGTCGGAATCCATTAGACTAAAGGTGGACAATGGGGAGTCAGTGGCACTCATATTACTTGATTTGAGTGCCGCATTTGACACCGTCTCCCATTCCATCTTGTTGTCCACCTTGAAATCTGTGGGTGTCGGTGGCTCTGCCCTGGCCTGGATTGCTAATTTTCTTTCTGATCGCACATTTCAAGTGTTTTCCCCCATTTCTGTTTCATCTATCTTCCCTTCTAAACACGGTGTTCCTCAAGGGTCTATCCTCAGCCCCCTCTTTTTTAATTTATATGTGAGACCCCTGGCCTTTCTGGAGGAGCAGGCAGGTCTCACGATTTATTCCTACGCCGATGACACGCAAGTCATCTACTCACTTTCCACCAACAAAAATTCCTCCTCCTCTTCTCTTCAAAATGGACTCCGACAAATATCTGCATGGATGCATGACCACAAATTAAAATTAAACGGGGACAAAACGGAACTGCTTCTGTTTGGCCAAGATATCTCGTTATGGGGCCCACAGCATTGGCCTCCGGAGATGGGTCCTCTTCCTACCCCAACTACGAATGCTCGTAACCTTGGGGTCCTCCTCGACAACCAATTGTCCTTTAAGCAGCACGTTGTGAAAGTCTCCGCCACCTGTACCACCATCATCAGGTG
Organism: Lissotriton helveticus; assembly: GCF_964261635.1. Lineage (NCBI taxonomy): Eukaryota > Metazoa > Chordata > Amphibia > Caudata > Salamandridae > Lissotriton > Lissotriton helveticus. The sequence continues at coordinate 949,646,916 of NC_136068.1, forward strand.
GCTGAGGAAAATCACATGGATGCTGCCTGCTGACACCCTGAGGACGGTAGTCCAGGCTCTTGTCATCTCACGCCTGGACTACGGGAACATCTTACTCTTGGGTGCCAGTAAGGAGGTAACTAGGAAATACCAGGTGGTACAAAATATGGCGGTTCGCCTTATTTGTAACCTTCCTGCTAGGACTTCCACCACAACTCACATGCGTAACCTGCATTGGCTGCGTATTGAGAATAGGACTAAATTCAAGGCCTTGTGTCTTATGCACAAAATTCTGACTGGAACAGCTCCCTATTATCTCTCTGTTTTAGTGCAGCGTTATGTCCCATCTCGCGCACTTAGGTCCTCCACCCAAAATAAAGTGAAAGTACCGCGAATCAAAAGAGCTAAAATGGGAGGTCGGTCATTTTCCTCGTTAGCCCCCTCTCTCTGGAACTCCTTACCGCCATCTCTACGATCGGAAAGGTGTTTTTTGACCTTCCGTAAGGGTATCAAGACCTGGCTATTTGATATGTAAGATGCTGACCTATTGCGCCCTTCACCTTTAATACCTAGTGTCTGCTTTAGCGCCGGGAAACCTCCGGGTAGCTGTGCGCTTAATCAAGTGTAATTATAAATAAATAAATAAATAAATAAATCCTCAACTGCATGAGACACAACCTATGCAGCCATGTTTTCAATGCAAAGCATCGCTTAATAATACATTGGAAAGTCTTTTTAAACAACAAGTTTTCTTGTCAGGATTACCCTAGCGAAAAAAAGCACAATGATGTCTTCATTACAGTCAAGTGTTTGGGCCTCAGCTGAAACAAAACACACATATATATATATATATATATATATATATATATATATATATATATATATATATTACCTACTGGCGGTCGCCAGTAGGTAGTTATAGTTAGGACCTAGTTTCCATAGGAAATCCTCAACATTCTCAAAGAAGATGGCTCGGTCCGCTGCGCTCCTTCCCGGAAAGTTTGGGGGGGATTGGTGAAGCGGGGGCTGAGATAAAAGGGGGGTCCCAAAACGTGTTTTCTCCATGTTATTTTCCATAGGACGTTTAGACACGGCTACAGGTCGAACGGCTGAATGGGTTTATAAGAAATTTGGCAAAACTGTAGAGTCCGGCTCGCAGATTACGCTTTTTTTGGAATGGTGTAAATCCGTTCAGTAGTTGCTGAGAAAATTAAAGTTAAAGTCAATTATATATCTGTAAGCGCGCACGGGTGCGCGCACTCAAGCGGCTGCGCGCGAGCGGAATTTTTTTTTTGCTGCGTGACGTGTGTTAACGTTTGATTCGAAGGAAATCAGGAAGTGTTGACCGCCATTTTGTCACTGCGAGTAAATATATTGTTCATTTGAAAGCGTTGGAACATGGAAAGGGGAGAAGGTAGAGATTGTTTTGCTGCGTAGGTTTTCTCAGGGTGTGCAGTAAGGTCCTTAAAGGCGAAAATATATATATATTTTTTTTTAAAGTTGCAGGGTGCGCGCACTCGGGCGCACACACTTATTTAGAAGAGTGTGAAAATGGAGATAAATCAGAAGTTTGAGTGCTTTGATATAAGGTGGCTCTGTAAAGAGCCCTTGTGTTAATTGAGTTTTTTCTGCATTTATAAGTAAGTAGCGATGCAGAGCCGGATGTTGCAGAGGAAGATTCTGTTTCTGTCTTCCTTCTTACTTAGTTATGGTTTTTTCACTCTCACTCCAGGCTTTTAGTCTGTGGATGGAAATCCATGAACCTAGACTCACCTATGAAAATCATACTATTGATGCTTGACTGAGGCCAAGGAGATCAGAGTGCATGTGTGTGTAAGGTGATGTACCTTTGGGGAGATGATGTTACGTTTAAACGTAGCCTCTGAGTGCTTAGTTCGGTTCTGTTCTCTCACTGTTGTTGATTTAGAGCCCCAAATACAAAGGCTTGTTGTTGCTTGTGAATCCCCAAGTGTATATTTGCTCATACTGATCCATAACGCCCCGGCGTATCCATGTCGTAGGCTGCACGAGTGGGCGAAACTCAGCTGGCCGAGCAAGACTTGGAGAGGGGGCAGGAGTCAAGAGGAAACAAGGAGGGGTTTTCATCATTTGGGACAAAAAATATTTCTAAACCAATGAAAGTTTTATTAACAAGTCACATGACCTGTTATGCTTACGTTACGCGCTCCGCGCCGCGCCTCGGATTGCTTCCGGGAAGCTGCGCTTCGCACCTCGCGCACCGGAGCACTTCCAGGTGCGCTAACGCAGCGTGTCATATGACGCATTATGCAACACCGCAATAAGTCGTTGGGGCTCCACCGGAACTGATTGAATTGGTAGTCTACAGTGTTTCTGGAAGTTTCAGACTGAAGCTGGCGTCAGCATGAGAGCACCCCGTGGCTACGTCGTGGCCATTCTGCGAGCAATCATGGCAGAAGCTCCCCACCGGAACTCTGCGGGAGTCGGGGGCCCCGGTGACTCTTGTAGAATCTTCAAGGCTGATGGGACGCTTTTGGGAATGGGGCCCATGCCGTAGCAGTCAAGCGTCCGAGTTCCAGGGTTGTCCAGAGCCATCCTTGCAGGCCAGGCCCAAGTCTGTGGAGCCGACCGCCATTTCCTGAGCTCCGTGGCAGCCGCCTGTCGCTGTACCGGAAGAGTGGGTGCAATTCAGCCGGATGGCGGGTGAGACACTGTAATAGCAAGAGCAGGCGTAATTCAGCTGGCCGAGCGAGGCACTGTGCCGCAGGAGCGGGCGCAACTCAGCTTGTCGAGTGAAGCGCTGGGGTGTAGCTGAGAAACCTCCACCTGGGGAGGTGGGGGAGGCTCGTTCGCGCCACCTCTCCCTTCCAGTGCACCCCACGCCGTCTCCTGGCGCAGGTATATGTGATGGTTGGACCAGGGCACCGCAGGACGTGTCTTCAGGTCAAACGGATTGTGGGACAAGGCCCAGAATGGAAGAGTCACCAAAAGGCTAAAAGTTCCGCCGGACCCCGGGAGCCGGCCGCCTATGTCGAGTGAAGTGCTGGGGTGCAGCTGAGAAACCTCCACCTGGGGAGGTGGGGGAGGCTCGTTCGCGCTGCCTCTCCCTTCCAGTGCACCCCACGCCGTCTCCTGGCGCAGGTATATGTGATGGTTGGACCAAGACACCGCAGGACCTGTCTTTAGGGGTGTAGCTGAGAAACCTCCACCTGGGGAGGTGGGGGAGGCTCGTTCGCGCCGCCTCTCCCTTCCAGTGCACCCCACGCCGTCTCCTGGCGCAGGTATATGTGATGGTTGGACCAGGGCACCGCAGGACGTGTCTTTAGGCCAAACCCTCAACTATGGCACCCAACATCCAGGACTTATGACATTTGTGGAAGGCAGTGACATCGAAGCATCTCAGGGACCAAGCATATGCAGAGTCCTTCCTACAGCCTCTGCGTTCCTTCTTACCTAGTTATGGTTTTTTCACTGCCACTCCAGGCTTTTAGTCTGTGGATGGCAAACTATGAACCTACACTCACCTATGAAAATCTTACTATTGATGCTTGACTGAGGACAAGGAGATCAGTGAAGCGCTGGGGTGTAGCTGAGAAACCTCCACCTGGGGAGGTGGGGGAGGCTCGTTCGCGCCGCCTCTCCCTTCCAGTGCACCCCACGCCGTCTGCTGGCGGAGATGTTGCAGCAGGCTGCCATGTAAATAGTTATTTAATTAAACGTTTTACCCTGTTACTTTGTTGGTGTGTTGTATATATTTATAATATTTGCATAGGGTTTCTCGTTATTTTGGGCGGGGTGGGCGGCGGAGGAATTTCACTGAAAAAACCATGCATTTGAATCGATGTTGCAGCAGGCTGCCATGTAAATAGTTATTTAATTAAACATTTTACCCTGTTACTTTGTTGGTGTGTTGTATATATTTATAATATTTGCATAGGGTTTCTCGTTATTTTGGGCGGGGTGGGCGGCAGAGCAAATTCACTGAAAAAACCATAGGTTATAGACCATATATAGTTAAATATCTCAAGTCCATCTCTGCACTCGATGGAGATACAGGTCGTCGATCAAAAAATGTGCTGGCCACCTCTAATGGTAATAGCGTGGCCAGGGCTTTTGTCAATCCCTCTGCAAATTGCACAGGGTGCTCTTGTTTGACATGCCTCACCATGGTATGTATGGAAAAGGAATATTTTTTTGTTGGATTTCCTCTTGAGAGAAACGAGTCACATATCGTGCAGGTTACTTTTGGTGCATTTACTTTCTTTTGATCTTCAGGATAAGTGAAAAATTACCAGATGAAAGATTCTTTTTTTCTTCTTAAAGGTAGTCGATCATTTTGTTCAGATTCGGAAGATGAATGAGATACGGTAGCCATTTCACCAAAGTCTTCCGAATAATGTAGGACGTTGTTCTCTCTTGAGAGTAGAAAAGATAGTGAGAGAAGTGGGTGGAGTGCTGCGTGTAAATTCCAGAATAGAAACTAGTAGGAACCAATTGGAAGTGTTGTTTTCATGTTGCAGCAGGCTGCCATGTAAATAGTTATTTAATAAAACGTTTTACACTGTTACTTTGCTGGTGTGTTGTATTTATTTATAATATTTGTATAGGGTTTGTCGTTATTTTGGGTGGGGTGGGCGGCGGAGCCGAGCTATCTTGCAGCCATCATGGCGTCGAGCTCGGTTTCTCTCACTAGTTTCATATTTCGCATGAGGGGTTGTTCCTAATGTTTCTATTTTAGCGAGGTGAAAAAGAGATCCTATCAGTGGCCTACTGATTTTGCTCGATTCCTTTTGTTTTTTCTAACGATTTTTAAGATAAAGTTTGCTAGCACGATACAGCGGCTAGTCCGCATTTTATATATGTCTTTTTTATTAGGGGTCTCCTCCGGTGGAGTCGGACGATCTACCTCTAATAACCGGTAAGTGTTCCTCTGAAGGAATGCGTCTTGAAAGTGGCTGACTGTAATGTATGATATTTCACTCAGTGACTTTCAGGCCCATGCTGTTTCAAAACTATGCATGTGCTTGAAGCAGGCGTAGGTATTGACGCAGCATTGTGAATATAGTGCATTGGTGAGCCTTGCTGGAGCTGCATCACAGTTGCGATGCAACTCTAGCAATGTATTAGTTTTTGAGCACAGATGTGTTACGCATGTATGGTGTTTTTGTACCATGGTGCGCCACATTTCAAATGTGGCACACCATGGGTAACGGAGCACTACCATACTGTGGTGCACATTAACTGGTGCATATCTGGGTATGAAGTAGTTAACATAAATCTGCCCCATAGGTTACAAATCCGCGTTTAGTAGACTGTTTGGCCTTTGTAGTTTTATGTTTTTTCTGTTATTCTATGTAGGTATGTAATATTGCAAGATTTTTGTCACGAAAAAGAAGCCATGAGTATTGGGTTTGTGAAAGATTGCAAGATTTTTAAAATTAAAAAGGAAAAATCATGGCATTGTTTAATATAGTATTGTAAATACTTATCTTTAACAATGATGAGAGAGTAAAAAAAGGTTAACCTGATGTTCGAAAGTTATTCACAGGCTTCTTTAGAGGAAGTATTCTATATGATTGTAGCGTGGGTGTTTCACTTTTTTATAGGTAATAGAATGCATTCTGCAAGCATGTAGTACTCCTCCTGCTACAGCATAAATATTCTTCAGTGCTTATTTTCATTTCGTAAGTGGTATTGAGACCGACACAGAACTTCAATGGATCGGAGGGGCTGTTCCTGTGCATCTGGAGGACTGCCAAGCCGTTGCAGCAGTGGGAGTGAGGCCTCTCAATACAGAGAACTTCAATGGATCGGAGGGTCTGTTCCTGTGCATCTGGAGGACTGCCAAGCTGTTGCAGCAGTGGGAGTGAGGCCTCTTACAGGGGCGTAGCGCAGCTCCTTTTGATGTTCACAATTGCAGATAACAGGGTAGAGATGTGAGAGAAGTGGGTGGAGTGCTTCGTGTAAATTGCAGAATAGAAACTACTAAGAACCAATTGGAAGTGTTGTTGGGAAGTCACATGACTTCACATGCGCGTCTCAGGACGTGTACGCGGTGATAGTATCTGGTCACGTACGCCATTTGGAAGTAGCGGTCTAATTCAGCGAAGTTTCAAAACGTGAAAAGGAGTAAATCCAAATATATCCGGATTTAATATATCTTCTGAGCTGGAATCAAGCATACAATTGTTAAAGTATAAAACCTTTTATATTTTTTTTAAAAATACCAAGGTGTGTACATTCGGTCACACACGAAAGTTTAAAAAGACATTCGGCTCCATTTAATGAAAATTTTCATAATAATAAAAAAGAAGCCTAGGTTTACTGTCTTTGACGTAGTATAAGTTCTTTGATGGGTCTATGAAGAAATTTAATAAGTTGCAATCGCGAAGTTTTCCCGAAATATATAGGCGGGTGCGCGCACACGGTCGCGCATGAACGAAAGCCAAAAAAGGGGAGATAAATCCCCTTTATAATATGCTCCTGGAGCTCTTTTTGATACAATGAGTTAGTTCTGAAAATAAAAATAAAAATTTTTGTTTTTTTTAAAACAAGTGTTATGTTGTTTTTGATTTTTTAAACTTGCAACAACATTTTCATGTGTGACACAGGATCAAAATGAAATGAAGAAATTTATCTTTTCTCGGGGCATTTATGACTCTCAATTTTTAGTTTAGTAAGAATGAGGCTCTGCTCTCCGTACAGAAGAATTTCTCCACACTCGTTGCATTTCATGTGCACCTTTGCAAGATATGGTCTCAAGTCCATCACAGCACTCGATGGTGATACAGGTCGTCCACCAGAAGATGTGCTGGCCACCTCTGATGGTAATAGCGTGGCCAGGGCTCTTGTCGATGCCTTTGCAAATTCCACAGGGTGCACTTGTTTGACATGCCGCACCATGGAATGTATGGAAAAGGAATATTTTTTTCTTGGATTTCCTCTTGAGAGAACCGAATTGCATATCGTGCAGGTAACTTTTGGCGCATTCACTTTCTTTTGTTCTTCAGGATAAGTGAAAAATTGCCAAATAAAAGATTCCTTTTTTCTTTTTAAAGGTAGTCGCTTATTTCCTTCAGATTCGGAAGATGAATGCGGGGCGGCAGCCATTTCAGCAAAGTCTTCCGAAGGGTGTTGAACGTTGTTCTCTTTTGAGAGTAGAAAAGATAGTGAGGGAAGTGGGTGGAGTCCTCCGTGTAATTTGCAGAATAGAAACTACTAAGAACCAATTGGAAGTGTTGTTTTCAAGTCACATGACTTCACATGCGCGTCTCAGGACGTGTACGCGGTGATAGTATCTGGTCACGTACGCCATTTGGAAGTAGCGGTCTAATTCAGCAAAGTTTCAAAACGTGAAAAGGAGTAAATCCAAACATATCCGGATTTAATATATCTTCTGAGCTCGATTCAAGCATACAATTGTTAAAGTATAAAACCTTTTATATTTTTTTTTAAAATACCAAGGTGTGTACATTCGGTCACACACGAAAGTTTAAAAAGACATTCGGCTCCATTTAATGAAAATTTTCATAATATTAAAAAAGAAGCCTAGGTTTAGTCTCTTTGACGTAGTATAAGTTCTTTGATGGGTCTATGAAGAAATTCAATAAGTTCAGATTGCAAAGTTTTCACGAAATATATAGGCGGGTGCGCGCAGTCGGTCGCGCACGAAAGCCTGGAAATGCGCTATCCATTTTATTGAGAACTGTTGCCGAGAGTGCGCACACCGGGTCGTGCACGAAAGTTTAGAAAGGCTATTTTTATTTACAGGCAAATTTTAATGCGTTGAAAAAAAGGTAAGGTAGAGACTTTCTAATTCTGTATCGCTTTACAAGGAGTCTGTATGCAACTTGAACAGTGAAGAAAACGGCTTGTTTCTGAAAAAAATATTGCCAGAACTTTATTGACAAAAGTATAGGTTGTATACACGAGATATTTCTGAATTAGCATTTTAAAAACCAATGAAATTCACTGAAAAAACCATAGGTTTTACACACGTTATAGTTAGGAAGTAGCATTTACAAAACCTATGAAATTCACTGAAAAAACCATAGGTTTGACACCAGTTATAGTTAGCTGGAAATTTTACTGATATAAAACCAATGAAATTCCACGTTATAGTTAGTTGGACTCACTATAACTTGCGCGTGTAATGCACTGCTGATGATGTCACATATTACATCACTCATGACATCACTGATGACACCATCCAGTGAATGTGTGTCTTTCTGAAAAATAAATATGTGTTATATATGTATATATTATTGAATATCTTAGTGAATACATATATTAGTGAGTAATGCTTAAATATTTAAATATATGTATTAGTGTTTCACTTTGTGTATACGTGGCTGCATGGGTTGATGAGTAGGTACATGTGTATGTATATAGGTTATTAGATGTTTTTCTTAGTATCAGTATGAGTGTTTGCATGCTTTGGTGGGAGTATTACTTAGTACATAGATGCAAGAATGACTGAGTCTCTGTTTGTATGTGTTTTGAAGACAGCATATGTGCAGGACTGTATGGGTGGATGAGTGTGTATATGTCTGTGTTAGTGAGAGAATGACTGTCTTATTAGCGTCTTTATCAGTAACTACATATGTTTTAATCTAGTATATGTGAATATTGATGTATATAAGTGAGTATATGTGAGAGTGAGGGATTGTAAGAGTTCCTGTTTAAATTAGTATGTGTTTCTATAAGTGATTTTTTAAGAGAGTAAGTATGTGTAAGTTTCCTTAGAAGTAAAGTGGTAGTGTGTGTATAGCTGTTTATGCAAATAAATGGATGTTCAATAGTTCATTTGCATGTGTGAGTATGTGTGTGAATAACTTTTGGATGACTGTCGGTGTGTAACAGGATGTGTAGGTGTATCACTACATATGATTAGTGAATATATGTATGATTGACTATATAGAACTGTTGGTGAATTAGTGCATGTGTATATAGATGGTGGAATTATTGAATTGGTTGTTGTAACTGGTATGGGTATCTCCATTTTTTTGAAAATTTTAGTTTCTATTTTTGAATATGTGTTTCAAGGGTTAGATTACAGTGAAAGGAGGTCTGTCACTGTGTCACAAGGATGGTGTCATCAGTGATGTCATGAGTGATGTAATATGTGACGTCATCAGCAGTGCATTACACGCGCAAGTTATAGTGAGTCCAACTAACTATAACGTGGAATTTCATTGGTTTTATATCAGTAAAATTTCCAGCTAACTATAACTGGTGTCAAACCTATGGTTTTTTCAGTGAATATATATATATATATACCCTTTTTAAGTATTCATGTCTTCGTTTCCTCGGTAGTCGAAAGGGCCTTGGGTGCCAGCTTATATTATTACCACCGGAAGTTGCAACTCGTTTAAACGTGACAGGAGAGGTTTTAAAATAGTGTTGGATGTCATCAGAAAATGTGCTGTGCTACTGAAGCATGGTCTTTTCTATAACATGCCCTTGCTTATGGGGTCCCCATCATTTTACGTGCCTCGGCCCTCTACTTGTATGCATTGATGATGCCAGATGCCAAAGTGCCAAAGGTTATGCACCAAATGCATGTCGGTGAGAGGGGCCAACAGTGCAGACACAGTATAAAATATGTTACGCGCCCCGCGCCCCCAGAAAGTCCCATTATAATTTCATATCACAAAACAACCCCACCACCCTCCAAGGCCTGCTGCTGCTGGATTACACCCCCACATACAATAAAGGGGCCCAATTACAATTAACAAGATGGGCCTGGGTCCGGCAGCTGCCAGTTTATTTTTATGGTCCTTACTTGGTGAACTACCAAGTGCCGGTCCGACTCCCTCACATGTGTCCACACGTCACGACGACAGGAACTTGCAGTACTTGTATAGCAGCTTGATAGCTGCTGCCATTGCATTACATCATTTTTCTGTCTGACATACACGGAATGCACTGTTGCTAAAATGGCGCCTAGCTGTACAGTGTGGGAGCACGCAAGTTGAGTCTGCGCAGACTCGATTTCTTGCACTCCTTCCTGACACACCCTTTCCCAACCCGTCACAGGGTGCGGTCCCACCCACACCCTGTAACAAGTTGGGAAAGGGTGTGGTGACAAGCTCTCCACTCCCTGATTGACGTGGATGCCTAGCGATCCCGGGCTTCTATTTAAAACACCCGGGGCTAACTTTACCTCCACGCCATCAGGGGGTGGAGACTGGGCCTGGATGCTAAGTCTTTGCTGAGCTGATGACCTCACAGCACTCAGGGCTGAGAGGTTGTCTGCCCGGCAAATACTTAGACTTTGGGCCCACCGAGGGGAGCAGTTTAAAGGCTATCTTAGTCATGTGTTTCCATTGCTAGCACTAAGCACAGAAGAAACAATACTGACGATGTCGGTGAGTGGAGGAGACAGTCCTCTTTCCCTGTTCCGGTTCTATAAACTTACAAGGGTTTTATTTTTTAAATAAATACACATTTGATTTAACATTATAATCAATGTTATTTGCTTTATTTTTACTGTGGAAGTAGAGGGGGACGCCCATGCACAAAAACCACCACTGCACACATCAGTACATGCCCTACCTTTCACATACACTGCACCCTGCCCAGGGGGTTACCTTGTGCCTACAATAGGGGTGTCCTATGTGTAAGAAAAGGGAAGGTTAGGGCCTGTGAAGTGGGTGCCCTTGCCAAGTCGACATGACAGTTAACAAACTTCACACAGGCACTGCAGTGGCAGGCCTGAGACATATTTTCAGGGCTACTCATGTGAGTGGCACAATCAGTGCTGCAAGCCCCCTAGTAGTATTTGATTACCAGCCCGGCACACCCAATGCACTTTACTAGGGACTAACCAGTAAATAAAAATATGCCAATCAGGTATAACCACACATAATAACAGTTTACACAGAGAGCATATGAGCTTTATCACTGATTAGCAGTGTTGAAGTGCCCAGAGTCCTAAAACTAACAACAACAGGTCAGGAAAAAATAGGAGGAAGAAACAAAAAGTTTGGGGATAACCCTGCAAAAAGGGCAACATCCAACAGTCTGCAAATGTGGTGCACTGTCAGTTGCAGAAATCAAAATGGGGATAAAGTTAAGAGACAGGACCTATTTCTTTACCAAAGTGAAACTATATCTTCACATAGAAAATACAAATTCTATATCCAATTAGGTGTTTTCTTTTCAGCTATGTACCAAACTTGTGAACCATGAAACCGACGTCTGACAGCCTACTCAAGAATTATTCAGGGAGGAATTTCGTGGTGTCAGCTTGGCTGCTTCCTCTTTGGGACCGCAAGCTTGTAACAGTAGAAAGGAGTAGGATGAGTTTACCATAATTGCGCACTATAATCAACTACTGCTCACAGGCATCACCCTAGAATCAAATAGCAATGCTTGCATTTTCATAACTTATATTATTTTGTGAAGATGAAAACTTGCAAATCCAGAAGTGGAAGCTTGCAGGTTTAGAAATGGGGCTACCCGCGGCTCGTGCAGTGTGACCACCTTGGTGGGCAGAGGCGTAGCGCAGCCTCACTATGCCCGACGAGCCGCTCCTCTCCTCCAAGATCATCCGGTTTTTGGGGATTCCAGCCAGTGAGCAGGCTATCACTAACCCACCTCCGAGGTCAAGGTGGGCTGTTAAAGGGCAGGCTAGGGTGACCAACTGGCATGGGTGAAAATTCAGCACACTGAGAGTAAAAATTCAGGTCAAAGGGTCAAAACTCTGGACAGAAATTCAGGACAGAAAGTCAGAATTCAGGACAAAAATTTGGGACAAAAGTTACGTTTTACAGACACATCAGAGGAGGTCGCACAATATTACATAAGTAAATAGACAACCAACACAAGCACAAAACAAAATAGGTTTATATTAGGTTGACACAACCTAGCACGACATCTTTTGTGTGTGTGAGTGAAACTTTAACACCTGCTTTTGCATATTCAAAACAAATAAATGAAGAAAAAGATCAAAGCTGTAGTCTTCTCAGATCGTACATTCCCCCTCTCCCCCATTGGAAAAAAACATCTTATCCGATCATTCATCCCAAGGGGATGTGATGTGTAAAAGCTAAGGGGCTCTGGGGCCAGGGTAAACATGAAAATAATAACAGCACAAATACAGAAACTTTGCAATATTCGAGAAAAATAAATAAATAATAATGGACAATTGTATTTGTACCATTATCATTGCTTGTGAGACAGTTTAAGAGGCTAACAGTGGATGCACCTGGGTAACATGCGCCAAAATAAACCTCCACCTCCACAGAGCTTGGCCCCTGGTGAGGTGACAGGAGCCCATAAACAAAAGCAGTTTGCCATGCCCTGGGCTCTGGCAGGAAGAGGTCCAGCAATTGCTGTCACTGCGCAGAGAGGCCGATTATAATTCTGTATGTGATAATTACGCCAGACATACAGAATGATAATGGCTGATAGCAGCCTGTGCCAGGTCGGGGAGGCGCTGCTGCAGGCCACTCATCACAGCAGGAGCACGAGCTGACCCCTGCAGTGGGAGTTACAATACTCTCAGCTGCTTGCAGGGGAACAGCTCGCACCATTGTCTGAAATTTCAGACAAAAGGCGTCTGTGAAAGAATTCCTCATGGGCAACGGACAAAAGGCCCAAATAATGGGCAGTCCATTAAATTTACGGATAGTTGGCCACACTTTAAGGTGTCACTGTGGCATAGATTTACAAGAAATTGATGCATCTGTACAGATGCGTCAGTTTCCCTGCGCCTCCATATGAAACCCATGCGCCACCATGGATGCGTCATATTTACAATATGACACACCATGGCGCAAGGATTGACAGATGCCTCAAAAATTCTGCGTCAGAAATTCTGACGCATCTGTTGACCCAAAAGTGACGCATTGCTGGAGTTGCTCATGAAAGTGACGCTACTCCAGCAATGCCCCACAACTGATAGGGGGATCCCATACAAAAAGCCCTGCGTCATTCCTTATGCCTGATCTGTGCAGGCATAGGGATTTTGATGCAGTAAAGGTGTAGTGTGGCGCAGTGAAATGTTGTAAATTTCACTGCGTCAGTTCTACATTGCTGTTTGCGTGGGATTGCCCAACCGGCATACAGTATACCTGATGCAGGTATAATGTGGCACAGGGCTTTACAACGTGACACATCTCCCTAGATGCGTCACGTTGTTAATGGGCCTCAATGTGGCGCATTATTTACGGAGCTGCTGTATCACAAAAAGTGACTCAACAGCAGCACAAAAGTGTCGCAAGGGATTTGTAAATCTGCCTCTGTGTGTCTTACGATTGCAGATCTGGAACTCTGAGACTAGGGGCCCAAAACTTTAAAAAATATGTTTGTGCTTCGCCATAAATGCATATTGTTATCGACAATATGACAGAAGGCATCAACTAATACAGTAATATTTGAAATAATGTCTGTATTTTCAGATATTTAAACAATTTACACAAACGATCTTGTAACAGAGCCCTAAATCTCAGAAATGAATAACCAGGTGTCAGCTTCAGGTGGTCTTGCACGTCCGTAATCAAGCTTGTGAAAACTAAACCAAAATATATCAAACCACATGAATAAGCTAAACCAAAAATTTTCATTGGTTGAAACAGTTGCATTCACATTCGTTATTGGTTAATCATTGCAGATCCTGAACAATTTCAGCCATATGTCAAGAAAGGAAGAACCACACTCACTTGGTTCACCATTTATTTCCTTTCTTCATAAGATCTTGCAGTTGACACTGATGGAGGCGGTAATTTCTTCTGGTAGTTTCTCAATGCAAAACCCTCATGCTACCTCTAATTTACCGCTCAAAAGGTGTTGGGCCCTTCACACCATGTATTACCTTCAGGAGACTTTAAATAAACCTGAACAGTAAAAAATGCAATTTATTATTGTAAGCCAATAAAGAGAGTTGTTGAGTATTTTAAAGGGTTTTATTTTCTAGTCAAAAGTAAATTTTTCTCTGACCCTTTATTCATTAGTAAAATATCAATCAGGTTACAGAATTTGGAAAACAGGAAAAATATCAATAATACAGAACACATTATAGTCTGCATATAAACATTACATGTAGTTATGAAAATGTGGCGCAAAATATCGGTCAAAATTCTTAAAGAGTGTCTAAGAAAAATAGTCTTGCAAAGCTAATCAATAATTAAATAGTTGGCAAAAATCTCCCATTAAGAGAAATAAATGAATAAAACAAATGAATCTTTTTAGACCTAATTAATTAGTCAAAACATAAACTTAAAGTTTAGCATCTAAATCTAAAGAGCCTTCCTATCTGTTGCTACTCATGTGCATCTCTGTGTCTAAAGAGCAAAAAGGAGGGAGACAGCCCGCCCTTCACCAGACCTCAAAGGAATGTGGCCTGATGTGCCAAGATATGACGTGGAAGCAAGAAACATCCCCCTGAATCTCCTCGGACGCACCTCCCCTTCAGCAATCTCCCGGGACGTTTCTCGTACCTAACCCATAGAAGCCAGCTGAGCTGAGAAAAGCCAGCCCCCATCCAGAGAGGACATTATTTTATACCCTAATTATTGGCAGACTACACAAAGATGTAGCATCTTTCAGGAACACCTGTACGTGATTGGTCAGTCATGATGGCATGAGTTCACAATACCCTGACTCATTCTAAAATCCTGACTTTACCAGTTTTAACAAAAGAAGCATACATGAATAACTACATTTATAAACATTTGCAACATTTACTAAGAAAAATGTTTCATTCTAATTCTCTTTCCTTCCTTCCTTCCACAGCGTAGTCAGATGGACACTTTAACTAACACTGGTACATTGGCACAATCACAAGAATGTACAAAGTTCAAAGTGTCCTTCACTTCTTGTCATGAGGAAAGCTGCCACAGTCTGCGCATGCTCCCTTCTCATTAAATTGAAAGCCATAGCCTTGATGGATTCACAGGCAGCCATGTTTTGTGTAGGCCCCAAAAATAAAACAAACACAAAGATAATATTAATTTCATGTAAATCAGCCCATTATGTTTCCCAACTCCATACTAATACCCCTTATAAATGTTTACCTAGCCAAGCTATTAGTTTCAAGCAGCTTTTCTATTATTTATGACAAGATGCAAAATAAATGTGCAACATAGCATTTTCATGCATTTAGTGTAAAATTTAAAAGCACACACACAGTTAATACAGCGCACACAGCAACATGCATTAGTGTTTTAGATAGCTTTTCATGCAAAAAAGCATTTAGTCCCCTGTGTAGTGTTTGGTGCATTTGTTAATTCACAAACATTATAAAAAGAGGTGTTATTTAACTGAAAATATTTATCAAAATATGCAACAAGTCAAAGTCTTTTAAGACAGAAATATTGAATTTTAGATTGCATGGGATGGGCTGGGAAGAGAAAAACACATTCTATTAATCTTCAAAGCTAAAAAGGCCACCTTTCTCTACACTGTAAAAACACATGTTAATTCAGCACAAACATTTCAGACTGAATAGGCCTCACTTTCATTGTTTTTCATGTGCCATGTTTTTAACTAGCACCAAAATGTGTGTGGCAATTTAAATGCAGTCTGATGCACAAAAAATAAAACAATGCCTGACTGCAGATGAAATCTGCTCCATCAATCCACCCTTCTGATGATTCAAATTATAATAACATGATTTATAACTCATCACACATATTTAATTTCACTAGTGACATTTCTTATTGCAAAAGCTGAGCATACAACAATGTTACTTCTATTTCTAAGGCAAACACAAGTCTGGTCTGTAATCAGATCATATATAGCCAAGTTCAAATGTTTTAGTGCAGAGTTCTATAAGTAGCTTCTTGGAACAGTTAGTCTTCTTTAAAATAAGTAACTAAAAAAATAAAATGAGAATTCAACAGGACAGTTTCAGCATTTCTTTGCTCTTTGTCATCAGCTTGCCATCAGAATGGCTCATACAGTGTGGCATTCTGTACTTTTTCTATGCAATTCAGACTACTTAGGTGCTGAGAAACTCTGACAGAGCACCATCAATCCTTTTGCACTTTTTCAACCAAGGCCTTTCACTCTTATTTTCACTTTGATCAGATTCAGATGTTTCACAACAGCATCTCTCAGACCAAAGCCGTTGCACCATCCATTATGCAGATCTTGTGTAGCAGCTGCAATCTTGTGAGAAACTGCACACTGTACATCAATCAGACCTACACAGCAATGGCTAGTGTTCTCATCAGTGTTTTCCACAAGTGCATTTGCATATGCATTTTCAAGCCACTTTGGTGATGCTGAAAAACATTCTTTTACAAAAGGTAACTCAGTGCTGCCATTGTGTTGCTTTATTATGCTTGACACTTCAGGCAGATAGCTACAATCCATTCCTTGTCCAATCTGTTGTTCTGCACTTATTATCTTTAAGAGCCCATTATGATCTGATTTCAGAGAAACTGGCAATCTATACCTGGGCATCAGTCTTTGCAATAACACTTTTGCCACTATGCAGTTGTCACTTTTCTCAAAAACAGTTCTGATACAACCCTGTTGTGCTGCTTCAAAAACATTTTCTTGAGCCTCTTTTAATTCAACTGTGAAGATTCCATTGAATGTATATGCTAACAGAGCACCATTTTGTGCCACTGAATTAGCATTTCTCTCTCCCATGACAACAGTGATTCCCAATTGAGCAGATATTCTGCATGTTATGGTAAGGGCAATCAATTTCGAATTTTGTGCTGGGGTAATTACTAAAAGCCATGAAGCTTTGACAACATAATGTATAAGGAGCACAGCATGTGCTGCTTTTAATGTGTCACCTTTCGAACATGGGCCATCTACAAAATGGACATTGTTGGGCTGACTCAGACATTCATCCTTAAAGTCTGAATTTGGCTTTATGCATATTTTCATGATATTTAGACACTCATTTTCAGTTTCATCATGATCCAATTCCTTTGCTGACATTTCTGTGAAGTTAGGGTCAAAGGTCATTGGGCAATACATCACAGACCTTTGAACACAGTCATCTTTTTCAATAGGCAATGAGAGAGCGCAGCCCTCCGTCTCACTGCAAATTAGTGTATTTTCTTTCAAATAAACTTTCATTCCTAGTGCTGGGGCGCGACATTTTTTCTCTTTCAACTCTAGGAATGCTTTTGTGCGTGCAGTTGTTGTCCAATGGAAGCGGATCAGACACACCTGAGTGAGTGTGTCAGCCTCAGTAAAGGCTTAGCCACTAGGGAAAGGTGTAGTAACCACTCTCTACAGCAGGTAACCATTCCCAAAAATGTCCTGACTTCTTTCTGAATTTGAGGTGGATTTTTCTTGGAAATCATTTCCACTCTCTCTGGTGACACCTTTCTACCTCCCTTTCCAATTTTGTGTCCCAGACATTCAGCTTCTTTTTGACAGTACTCCTGACTATTCTCATGCAATGGCACTGTGACATGAACTTGGCAAAAATCAATTAAAGTAAGCCATTCTTCAGCACATGGAATGTGAAAAAATATATTGGCTGTATTCGGTACCACAGGACAACATGGAAAAAATATGCTTTTAATCTCCTGCACTATTCTGTTCTTTTCATTTATTTTCTGTGAACCTGTGATCAGAAAGTTACACAAACTTCCAATCAGTTCCATCAAAAATCCTTTTACTGGTAAAATTCCTGCAACTGATTGTGTTCCTGAATACATGTCATCTGGTTCTAATTTTAATAAAACATGTTCTGAACATTTTATTAATCTGGCATCTTTCTCTGTGAACTCTCTTATTTCTGTGTTTATTATTTTTTCAAAAGCAGAAGGTACATTTTCAACTGTCTTTTCTGAAAATAATGCTACAGCTGTCTCTTGTTGGGCCATTTTAAAATGTACATCCTCATCAGGAATCTGAAAATGAACATTATCTGATGTACAGTAATCTGTGGTGCTTAATTTGCAACACAATTGTTTTCTTGCTAGGCCTGAATCACAGACAACAGTTTTGCAATTTTCCTCAAATGGGCCTAATTTTGGTGCACATTCTTCTATAACTGGGTTTGTAATTTCTTTGTTTAAAACTCCTGCAACTAAATCTGGACTTTGCACTGCCTTCACAATGGACTTGGCAAATTCAGAATTGTGAGTGTTAAAACTCTCATTTTCAAACACAGCAACCTGTTGGACTGGGTTCTGTTTTTGTCTCCGGAAATAATTCACATTTGCTCTGGACAACCTATTTAAATTAACTGTAGCACTTTCCATATTTTGTGGGACCATCTGTGCTTGAAAGATTCCTGCCATTGGTACCTGTTTCTGAACTGACATTTGCATTTGCTTAGCTGGCATATTTTGCATCTGCAATTCTCCATGTTTTTGTGCATTATGTTTAAATGTATTTTTCTTCTTCCAATGCTCAAATCTGTTATAAAGATGGCAAAAGGACACATTTTCCAGCAGTACAACATCCATACCTGAATTTGCACAAACCAAAACACCTTTACTTCCATCCTGTGTTCTTTTAATCTGTACCCAATCAACATCCTTTGCTAGCACTCTGCCCTTTAGGAAATAAATCACTGCTATATGTTCCTCCATAACAACAGAAAATGAAGGTGCATTCATGCAAACCCTTTTCACCGTCTCCTCACCTGGCCCTTGAACAACAACTTTAGATTCAAACCACAATTCTGTTTGAAAGAACATTTCCAAATTAATGCTCAACTCTTTCAATATTTCATCAAATCCATCAACTTGTGGGTACCACAGCATAAGTTTGTCTCTCAGTTGTGGGATTGTGTTCAGAAATGCTGCAAGTTCACTTTTATTCTGTGGCATATGAACATGCACTTCTCCCACCTTTTCTCTCAACGAGTAAGCAAAAGCTTCTCCCTCATTCTGTTTATTATTTTTCTCAACTAAATCTGGTGGCTTCTTTTCCTTATCCAGTTTCCTTGCTAGGTCTGGTGGTTTCTTTTTCTTCTCATGTTTTCTTGCCCACTTGTCTCCTAATTTCTCAAGCCCATTGCATTTGAAAATATATTTTATTTCTGCAATGTGCAATTGCATTCCTGAAGAACACATTTTCTCATTTGCTTCATCATCCATGTGTACCCTAAAACCTTTCTGAAATAGAAAACTTCCTGAAACATCAGTTTCATATTTTTGAGCCAAATCTGTCAGTCCATTATGTATAGTTAATGCATATGCAGCTGTTACCTTACTCAGGGAAATTAATTCTTTTTCCTGACAATGGTTCACATTTTCATTATTTAAACAGCAAGGACTGTAATTTTCCCCATGTTCAAATGCTGCATTTAAAACACTAAGCTGTTTCTTTTTTTCAGGGCCTGTGTTAATATGTTCTCCCATGTTCTCTATATTTTTAGTCACTGCTGCTTCCTCAAAGCAGGTTTGAAAAATCCCATTTTCAATTACATTTATTTTATTCTGGGCTGCAGATGTTGTAAATACCATTTTTCTCTCACCTTTCAGTGCTTGGCGTAATTTCTGTTCAATAATCTGTGTATTCTGAGTTTCTGAAATAAACTCTGCCATAGACACTCCTTCTGCAGCTCTTTGAACCTTTTCAGTAGGGACCATATTAATTGGGACAGTCATAATTTTTC
Source organism: Lissotriton helveticus (assembly GCF_964261635.1). Lineage (NCBI taxonomy): Eukaryota > Metazoa > Chordata > Amphibia > Caudata > Salamandridae > Lissotriton > Lissotriton helveticus. Next base: position 949,666,423 of record NC_136068.1, read on the forward strand.
TAGGCATTATCTGTGCATCTGCAGTTAGCAATTCTTGGACTGAATCAGTCATATTTGAAGCAGTAACACCTGAAGGTATCACTATCAGTACTGAATAAACAGGTAGTGGGTCAATATAAAATGTCTGCACAGTTCTCTCAGTCTGTATTTCTCTCTGTTCAACAGAAGCAGTAGCCCCTATAGTATTTACTGGTGCACTATTTTCAGTATTTTTCATGGGAACCACATAAAGTGGTGGACACTTAGTTAACAATTCATCCATTATTTCATCCCCTGAATTATTATTTATTTGAAGCTCTTTATCATCACTAATTCTCTTCTCCTGCATTTGGTGCTTTACCTTTTCATCCTCATTTGCTTTCTCTCTTGCTGATTTTTCCCACATGCTTAAGGCCTCAAATTGTGCAGCTTTAGATTGTGTCTTTATTTCACATAACACTTCCCTTAATTTGTCAATAATTTGCAATTCAAAAGTACCATCTTTTGGAAACCTCAAAGCACCCTCTTTTTCAGTAATCTTGCACCATTGGTGAACCCACATACATGTATTTTGTCCCAAATTGGCAGACATAAAATGCACAGGTGTTCCTTCAGGAGCATCACCAATAAAAAACGAATTTTTCACTTTACCTCCTAACAGCTTCTTTAAACCTTCAAACATTTTCATTTTTGCAATAGTTCAATGCAATTTCTTTTCTCCAAAGCTGTCAGTCTCAATTTTAGTCAGTTTTACTCCTACCACTGACCCTCAACAAAATCTTACTGCAATATTTCTCTTAATCAATAACTCTGTTAGTAACAACATAAATACATTCGCTACTCTGTCTGTTGTGCTAAATAAAGGATAGAGTTATATTCACTGCGAGTAACACATTCCGCTTACCCTTCACAAAGTAAGACTTTCCGTTTACTCTTCAAACACTACAGGTAAATCCCTACCGCTTACCTTTCACTCAAGCTCAGAAGAACCTGCTACTCCTTTGGACTTATCCTTCAGGATATATCTTAGTCCAAAGTTTCACCAGCGAACCCTTTTGCTGTCAATCAAGCTCAGAAGAACCTGCTACTCTTTTGGACTTATCCTTCAGGATATATCTTAGGCCAAAGTTTCACCAGTGAACCCTTTTGCTGTCAATCAAGCTCAGAAAAACCTGCTACTCCTTTAGTGTGACCCTTTCTAGGTGATATCAGACCAAAGTTTCACCAGCGAACTCTTTGCTATTAATCACTCACACAGAAAATAGTCCCTAATTTAACACTGCCAGCCCTACCTAGCTTCTCAGTGTTATTCCAACAGACGAGTAACCTCAGTGCAGTGTGGCTTCCATTTACCACCCGCTATTCCTTCCCGGGATTCCACAGGTGTGCATACCTGCGTGTTCCAGACAACATAGAACAAGACACTAACTTAACATGAAGAGTTAAAACATGTAATCAATAACCAAAAATGATGTCCTATGAAATAACCAATATAATCAATAACACCTTCAATTCAAAATGAGCAAAATTTCACCATCAATAAAAAAACGTAATATTTTCAACACTTCAAAAATACATGCTAATATATTAACAACATTCCCCAACCCTATTGATACTCACACCACTTCTTGCATCACCTGCCAGTACTGCTTTGCCAGTTTTCAGGTTCTGAGCATTGGAGTCAGGAATCAGGACTTGGACATTTATCTAACTTGGGCAATTATTTTACTTCCCTCCTAAGGTAAATGATCCATTAGTTGAATAGTTGATGGTGAATTCAATAATCATTAATCACCAAACTAATCAATAATGACCATCCTCTGCTTACCAAAAACTGATGGGGGCGGTAATTTCTTCTGGTAGTTTCTCAATGCAAAACCCTCATGCTACCTCTAATTTACCGCTCAAAAGGTGTTGGGCCCTTCACACCATGTATTACCTTCAGGAGACTTTAAATAAACCTGAACAGTAAAAAATGCAATTTATTATTGTAAGCCAAATAAAGAGAGTTGTTGAGTATTTTAAAGGGTTTTATTTTCTAGTCAAAAGTTAATTTTTCTCTGACCCTTTATTCATTAGTAAAATATCAATCAGGTTACAGAATTTGGAAAACAGGAAAAATATCAATAATACAGAACACATTATAGTCTGCATATAAGCATTACATGTAGTTATGAAAATGTGGCGCAAAATATCAGTCAAAATTCTTAAAGAGTTTCTAAGAAAAATAGTCTTGCAAAGCTAATCAATAATTAAATAGTTGGCAAAAATCTCCCATTAAGAGAAATAAATGCATAAAACAAATGAATCTTTTCAGACCTAATTAATTAGTCAAAACATAAACTTAAAGTTTAGCATCTAAATCTAAAGAGCCTTCCTATCTGTTGCTGCTCATGTGCATCTCTGTGTCTAAAGAGCAAAAAGGAGGGAGACAGCCCACCCTTCACCAGACCTCAAAGGAATGTGGCCTGATGTGCCAAGATATGACGTGGAAGCAAGAAACATCCCCCTGAATCTCCTCGGACGCACCTCTCCTTCAGCAATCTCCCGGGATGTTTCTCGTACCTAACCCATAGAAGCCAGCTGAGCTGAGAAAAGCCAGCCCCCATCCAGAGAGGACATTATTTTATACCCTAATTATTGGCAGACTACACAAAGATGTAGCATTGTTCAGGAAAACCTGTACGTGATTGGTCAGTCATGATGGCATGAGTTCACAATACCCTGACTCATTCTAAAATCCTGACTTTACCAGTTTTAACAAAAGAAGCATACATGAATAACTACATTTATAGTCAAGTCAAGTCAAAAGCTTTTATTCGATATGCAAGATATCTTATAAGCACACTTACAATACAATCAGTTTGAATTTTACAAAAAGCATCACTTAAAGAGGTCAGTATAAAAAACACATTTAAAAGGGATAAAAGGACGTGGATTGTCCGCTATTAAATTAGCTAAACAGAATTAAATCGTTACTGACAATCTCTTACAACGAATAAGCCAAAACTGTTTTAAAAATTTTGCAATTCCACATACAATCTGGGGGGATGTGTCCGTGGTTAGGATACGTAGGGCTGTTAAGTGACTGCGTGTGCCCATGTTTCGGCAAAGGGGCTTCAACCAGGTACCCCTGGGCCTTGCATAATCCGGGCATTCAAACAAAACATGCGCAACGGACTCAATCTTGCTCGGGCAACAAGCACAATTTGGGGACTTACGGGCCGTGGAGCTCCAGTTAGATACCAGAGCACCAAGAGGTAGAGAACCAACTCTAAATTTAAAATAAAGGGCACGATCAAAGGGAAGGGTAATTAGATCCAAATAGGGTTCAAATGCCACAATGTCTTTAACAAGTAAAAAGGCGGCAGTAGATTTACAATGGTTCGAGTTTGTAACGAGGTGCTCCGCGGCCCATTTCCAGAAAAGGGCCTTTACAACATCTTTCGGCGGGGCTGAACGCGAAGACCAGTAGTCCCCCAAACCAATTTTCTCCATAAGGTTTTTGGTGTCCCTTAGCCATCTTATCTTTGCCCAGCCCCCCAGGCTCATTATTTCCCTCAGGCCGTCAGCGTAGGATTTTAGCTCTTCACCCCTCCAGATTCGAGTCCATAAAAGGAGAGGGCGAAGCAGAGCTTGATCCTTAATGCTTCTACAGCCTGTGTCCAACAACACTGGTACAGATGGGGTGCTCAGGGGGATGGCAATGATTGATTTCAGAAGCTTACTCTCAGCTGTTACCAGAGTGTCCAATCGGGAGTGGCCCCACAATTCTTCCCCGTACAAGGCTGATGTCACTACCTTGGTCTTGTAAATTTCAATTACCGGGGTAAGCGATCTCCTCGGTGAGGCTCGGTACTCCCTCATAAGAGCTCCTCCTACTCTCTTATGGTTAAGGGCCATTTTGTCTATATGATTTGCCCAGGACATTCTATCCGTAATCCGAATTCCGAGATAATCGAATTCGGATACTTTCTCTAGGGCAACAGAGTTAAGCATAGGTGGGCGGCCCAGTTTCCGTGGAGGGTTTAGGACTAGATATTTGGTTTTATCCACGTTTATTATTAGCCCTTTTGCAGCACAAAACTCCTGGAAGCGCGTTAGCAGTTTCTGGAGGCCTTGAGGAGTCTTCGAGATCAAAAGCGTGTCATCCGCAAAAAGCAGGGTGGGGATCCGGACTCCTCCGAGACAGGGGGCGTCTGCTGGTTCTTGTTGGAGATATTCCACCACCCCATTTACGTAAAGTGAAAATAGGGTGGGCGCCAAGACGCAGCCCTGTCTTACTCCCCTAGACACCGGTATTTTTACATTTATAAACATTTGCAACATTTACTAAGAAAAATGTTTCATTCTAATTCTCTTTCCTTCCTTCCTTCCACAGCGTAGTCAGATGGACACTTTAACTAACACTGGTACATTGGCACAATCACAAGAATGTACAAAGTTCAAAGTGTCCTTCACTTCTTGTCATGAGGAAAGCTGCCACAGTCTGCGCATGCTCCCTTCTCATTAAATTGCAAGCCATAGCCTTGATGGATTCACAGGCAGCCATGTTTTGTGTAGGCCCCACAAATAAAACAAACACAAAGATAATATTAATTTCATGTAAATCAGCCCCTTATGTTTCCCAACTCCATACTAATACCCCTTATAAATGTTTACCTAGCCAAGCTATTAGTTTCAAGCAGCTTTTCTATTATTTATGACAAGATGCAAAATAAATGTGCAACATAGCATTTTCATGCATTTAGTGTAAAATTTAAAAGCACACACACAGTTAATACAGCGCACACAGCAACATGCATTAGTGTTTTAGATAGCTTTTCATGCAAAAAAGCATTTAGTCCCCTGTGTAGTGTTTGGTGCATTTGTTAATTCACACACATTATAAAAAGAGGTGTTATTTAACTGAAAATATTTATCAAAATATGCAACAAGTCAAAGTCTTTTAAGACAGAAATATTGAATTTTAGATTGCATGGGATGGGCTGGGAAGAGAAAAACACATTCTATTAATCTTCAAAGCTAAAAAGGCCACCTTTCTCTACACTGTAAAAACACATGTTAATTCAGCACAAGCATTTCAGACTGAATAGGCCTCACTTTCATTGTTTTTCATGTGCCATGTTTTTAACTAGCACCAAAATGTGTGTGGCAATTTAAATGCAGTCTGATGCACAAAAAATAAAACAATGCCTGACTGCAGATGAAATCTGCTCCATCAACACTATGACCAGCACTTTATGATTATTCCGAACACAGAAGAGTATGACGTGGAGGTTGGTGGAGAAGAGACTGTAGTAGAAGAAGTTCAGGAGAAACAAATCCATCTAATTAATTTTGTGTATTCCACAGGTGGAGAAAAAATAGAACCCTAGGCCTGTCAGTTACACCTTGTGTCAACATTTCCTGTCCTGGGAACAATGCAGAAAATATAGATTGGAACAACTCTGTTAATCTTGTACCTCAAGAATTAATGGTATTTTAAAGGGCTAGTGCCATACACGTCCACCACACAGCCCACTGTGGAAAGGAGAGTGCCTTCTACGGTGCTCATAGACATTGCAGAACATCTGGATGAGCACTTTCTTGACAGAGTAGTGTTATGCTATCTGTAATTGATCGATTACTGTCCATGAGCAGCACAGCACCCTACACTCCTTCATCCTGAGTCTTTGCCCAGTACACCATGACCGGTTAACCCCTCTAAGCCAAAGGTCAGGCACAGAGGGAAATGGCCACATGGCGAGGTCACCGAGTTGGAGGAGTTTGATATTTTCAGTATTGCGAACAGTTTGCAAGCGGATTTCACCAACTAATAGTTGAGATGTACAAAAGTCGTTCCATTCAACACCTTTCTAAAGCTAATTTACACCAAATTAATCACATACACCTCTAAGTATAATTCTAATTTCTGCAATGTTTGGTGTAATTCTGTTAAACGATTTTTTCTATAGCAGAGTGCAACAGTTCCTTTAGGAATTAACACTGAACACACAACATTTGGAATAACTGAATTACTGGATGGGTCTGTAGGGAACGGCCATGTCAAATGTTTTTGAATTAAGTTTCATGCAGCCGATTCGTCAAACAGCAAATAACAAAGTGTTAGATCTGGGGGTCTCTAGTTGGCAGAGGTAGGTACCAATGTCCAAATAGGGACCCTTGCTTCTAGTCAGGGTAAGGGGAATACACTCTTTAGATAACCCCTGCCCACCCTCTTGGTAGCTTGGCACGAGCAGGCATGCTTATCAAAGGCAATGTGTAAAGTATTTGTACCAACACTCACAGTAACACAGTAAAAACATCACCTATGGACTCCACACCAGTTTAGAAAAATAAAGTTATTTAATCTAAACTACACAAGACCAAAACGACAAAAATCCAAAATACACAGTTCAAGAATATGATTTTCAAAGAGCTCTAGGGTTTGCATTAAAATAATCCACAGTTGTGTCACGTTTAGCCAAAAGTACCTTTAGATGCGACAAAAGTTCCAAATGGGACCTGCAGCGTTGAAAAACAAGCGATGCGCCACTCCTGAGATGCAGCGGGCATGTTGCGACGAATCTGGTCTGTAAGTGGAGGGATGCGATACTTTGTATCATTTTCTGTTGCGCAGGTTCCATAGGAACCATCTCGCAAAGGCATGATGCGACGATCTTTGGGACGGCGACAATCACAGGTGCGGCAGCAATGCGTGGCGCAACGTCGATCTTCTCCTCTTGTGGCCCCTCGATGCAATGGCTCTGTGACGATGTTCGCAGCGACGTGATGTGGTCCGCAAGCAAGTGGTGCGGCGATCTCACTCTGGGATGACAGGCTCTGCGACGATACTCGCAGCTACAGGAATCTTTCCGCACCGGGCCGATGCGTTCCGCAAGCGAAGGATGAGTGTGCTCTTGCAGCGGCAACAGGCACTGCGACGATCTCGATCTTCATGGCGGCGGGAATTTCCTCCCACTGTCGGGGATGCGCTCCGCAAACGAGCGATGCGTGAAAATTTGCACATTGTCTTAGTTTCTCCTTGTCCAGCTTCCCAAACAGCAGGCCACAAGGTCCAGAGGCCCCTCAGTCGGATTCAGCACTCTAGGAAGGCAAGAACTCTCTCAGCAGAGTTCAGGGCGGAAGCTGGGGGTGAAGTCCTTTTGTTCCTGGGACTTCTTAACAGGAGGCCAGCTCTCTTCAGGCCCTTGGAGATCTCTTCAAGCAAGGGGACTAAGCACCAACAAAGACCTTCCCCTCTTCTTGGCAGCAAAGCAACTGCAGGTCAGCCCACAACACACAGCAGGACAGTCCTTCCTCTTCAGTCTTCCAGCTTTCTCCTTGGCAGAGGTTCCTTCTTGATTCCAGGATGATCTAATTTTCTGTAGTCTGGGTAGCCCTTCTTATACCAGTCTTTCCTTTGTTCTCTAGAGGCAGAGAGGCCTTGGCTTGGTCAGAACCAGTTCAGGTCAGTTCCTGAGCACTTTGTTTTTTTGTCGTCTCCTCTCCTTTCAGAGAGAGGGGGGCAGGGTCGTCAGCCTCCCAGCAGGAGATGGAGCCAGCATTGTGGAAGGCAGGCACAGCCCTATTCAGACCCACGTGCTATCCCCTTCCACCACTCAAGATGCAGATGCAGTCATTCAGCCTAGGGCTGACTCATCCACCCTCCTGGGGGCTCCCCAACCCCTGTCACTCACAAACCAGACAGTCAATTCACAAACAGGCCAAGGCACACAGAAAGGTTAGACACAAGAAGAGCCACTTTCTAAAAGTGCTGTTCTCAAACACAGGATTTAAAAACCATCCTTCCCAAAAGATGTGTTATTAAATTCTGAGTTCAGGGATACCAGACTTTAAGTTTCTATCTTGCTCCTATGGGAAGATATGCAGGTAAACATTATACTCAGCAATCCCCATTATAGCCTAAGGGCAAGATAGCCCTCTTAATAGTGAAACACGAAAATGGCCGTAATTCACTCCCGGAGCATGTCACACACACCAGTACATGCTCTACCTTTCATATACACTGCACCCTGCCCATGGGGGTACCTAGGGCCTTCTATAGGGGTGTCCAAAGTGTACAGAAAGGGAAGGGTTAGGCCTGGCCAGTGTGGACACTGGCCAGGGCAGCATGGCAGTCAGCAACTGCCCACAGGCACTGCTGTGGCATGCCTGAGACACCAATTTTAGGGCTACTCATTTGGGTGGCACAATCAGTTGTGCAGGTCCACTAGTAGCATTTGAATCACCTGCCCTGGCACACTCAGTGCACTTTACTAGGGACTTCCTGGTAATACAAATATGCCACTTATGGATAACCAATTCCAATAACAATTTACTCAGGGAGCACTTGCACTTTGACACTGATCAGCAGTGCAAAGTGCCCAAAGCATCTAAACCAGCAAAAACGAAATCCAGCACAGCGTCAAAAATACAGGAGGTAGAGGAAGAAAGACAGGGGAAATCACATTAAAGATGCTAGGTCTAACATAAAGGTATTATGAACCAACATAACTATAAAGTGTCTATTTAAGCTTTGTGTTTACATATACTTGGTTTCCATTATACTGTGGGAGTGTTTGATGAATCTGCTCTAAAATATTTTAATTAAATGGAAAACTGGCGTAAGTTCAGCATTTCAAGTATTGCACAGAACTGTGTTGCAGGTTGTGATATAAAGTGTTTCCCATTTTAACTTTTGAGAACAAAATATTCCTCCCTGCTACAGAAAATTGTAAATTGTAAACATTGTAAATTGATACTTGTATAGCGCACTACTCACCCGCAAGGGTCTCAAGGCGCTTGTACGAATACCGCTGTGGAACCTATCCTGGCTTTCCCTGTGAGGTGTCCACTCCTGGGCACCCCCAAGGTGGGGGCCAGGCATCCTTAGCGTTGTGGGGGCCATTGTGGAGATTAAGCAAGCTATTGCCCAGAGTTGCAGAGTGGGACTCCATGAATGGAATAGGCACCGACGCGAGAATTATCAGGTCCGTGGAATTTTGAGCCCAAGACCCGCCGAGGCGGGGAATTGAACCCTGGTCCCGGGATAGACCTCTGCATCAGGGCCTGCCGCTCTAACCATTGAGCCACACTTCTCCACTCCAGAAAAAAGAAATTGCTGACCAAAATTGCCACAAACTTGCCATGAAGCTTGAACTTTAGTCAGGGTTTGTTTTGGTGTAAAGCCAGTAAGCCACTAAGTATTTAATGTTGCAATTTGCGTTACACTAATTGCAACTAAGGTGTCAACTAAGCTTCAAAGGGTTAAAAAGTATAGATCTGATCACTGTTATTTCACAAACAATTCACAAACCTGAGGCCGAGGACCGTTTGTGGACCTAAATTTAAAAAACAACAGTAACCACTACAGAGCATCTTTGGTGGCTCTTGGTACACCCACAGCCAGGACACCATGTTACTGTAAGCAAAGATGCCAGAAAAACACACCCAGTATCTTGAGGAACATTCCCACATTCAAGAGGTTTGCCTCCACCCTGCTCCAAATTAGGACAGAGTTGAATACACACCTCTTCAAAAAAAACATTAAATCATGATTGTGTAACACTACACCACTGATCCCAGACCCAGCTAACTCTCCAATCTTTCATGGATTGTATCTTTGCCTTTGCGCATCAACTGCGCTCTGCTGCCTTTCACTTGGTTGTGGCATGCAAATACTGCATACTTATGAACATACACATACAGGATGCAGGGCATGGTCCCCTCATATTGAGAAAATGCCACGTACGGAGGCAGTGCAAAAACAACTCAAGCCCCTGGCCTTGGTGTATGGGGCCAAAGGCCCTCCCTCAAAGTTTAAAATAAATTTGGTTGCCACCCTAGGATTGTGAACCTTGACTTTGGGGTTCATGGAGTCATGGCAGGCAAGAGACTACAGTGTTGTCAAACTTGGCAAGAAGTACACCAACCCTAAAAAGAGTATGCAAACTGTGAGAATTGTAGCTTTATGCTAGGTCCTCAATAAGGGTTTGCAAACTCTGAGCAGAGACTGCCAGAACTCATGGTCCAATGTTGGGTCCTGTCTCAGGGTTCGAAAGCTCTGTGGCAAGTGTTCAATCTCAATAGTTTGTGGAACTGCATTGTGTCCTCTTTCAGAGTTTGCGAGCTCTGAGCTGAGTTCACAGTCTACACGTACCATTTGATTGTGATATGAATCCGGGATTCAAATTGAAGTTCAGAAACCCTCCCCACATTTGCGCTCCTTTAAAACTATGATAAGGACATTAGTCTTCAATATAATTTTTGTATAGGATGTTGCAGTGGTCAGAATGTATTGTGAGTGTTGCATTTATAGAGAACATAAACTTTTCTGTAGACGTGGCATGCATAGCAATGAGCGTGGAACTTACTTCAAAGTCTATGGACCTGTTCTAGAGGTCATGGATCTCTTGAAAAGTTTGAAAGCAGCATGAGGTTTTCATTGGTTATAAGTTGAATTTTCTTCTACATGAACAAATAGTGCTTTTTCATAGCAACTAGAGCCTCATATATAATTTTTCAAGAGCAAGTGTCCTGTACAGTTACGAGATAGAGTGTTGCATTCCTACACTAAACCATGACTGACACAGCTAATCAATATCCTACTGGACCATCACCTGTACATCAGAAAGTGCATGAAGTTAAAGCACTTAAATGACTATGGAAGGAGGAAAGAATATCAAACAACCCAATAGTATGAGAGAGTAGGATGCTGGCTCTGTAGATAATATACCACTTGGTGATTATATCATGCACAGAGTCCAGAGATTCTCCAGAAGTGTATAAGGTTAAAAAAAATGTTCTCTATTTGTGGTAGTGTGGGCGAGCAGCCTTTGGCCTAACACAGAGGAGTGTAAGACATTTTGGGGCACATGCATCAAGCATCACTGCCTTCCCAAACGGGCTGATTAGCAGAATGGCCCGTTTAAGAATGCAATCAAATGCTTTTTAGATGCTGAAAACCCTAGTTTGAAATTTGGTAAACTGTTACGGAATCGCAAAATGGGATTGTGATTGATATTTTGAAGGGGAGTGTTTAGGGCGTCCCTTCCAATACTGAATCCTAACGATATGCATGAATGTTTTGTGACCATGAATGCGGTCGCAAATCATTCACATATTACCACCTACTTCAAGTAGGTGGTAACCCATTTGCAAATTGAAAGTGGTCCCCAGGGTTCCCCTCCCCTTTGTGAATAATTGTAAAAGCATTTTTAAGAGCAGGCAGTGGTCCCATGGACAAGTGCTGTCTTAAAAAATGTAAAGAAAACTTTTCATTTTACTTTTTGTATTAAATCTCATTTTTATTTAAGGAAAATGGGCTGCTTTACAAAAAAATGATTACTTTATTTAAAAGCAATCACGGACATGGTGGTCTGAGGACCTCATCAGACAACCATTGCCGTGATTTTTGCGAATCCTAGGGGGATGCAAATTGCTATCTACCTAATTAATATTAATGTGGCAGAGAGATTTGCAACCCCCTAGGAATCGTTATTTGAAACTCTTTGATTTGCATGCATTGTAAATTGTGATTACCTAATTATGATTCTCAGGAATTCCAAATTAGATATTCGCAACTTATAATTCTGATACATGTAGCCCTTAGTGCACCCACATAGGCCAATAACGGACACACAACTCAAAAAGGAGATCCACACCAATTTTAGTTAGGACCTGATTGAGAGTCTGGTGGTCCGAAAACTACCAGACTTGCTAGGGTGCGGTGGTGGCAGTCCCGCCAACCCCACACCGGCAGTCGGACCGCTCTGTTACGACTTTGGAGGTCAGACCACCATTGCACTGCAACAACGCCAGGCAACTGCATTTCCTGGGGGTCCCACAGCAGTCCCACAGCAGTCTCAGTGTGGTATGAGGGCTGCAATATGCTTGGTGGTACTCTGAGACACCACCAGCATATTATGACTTTCCTCACCACCAGCAGTGTCATGGAGGTTCTTCCTCCATGTAAATGCAGGCGGTGCGAAAGAGAGGTGGCCCTACACGACCCCCTCTTGCCTCTGTGCACTGTGGGGAGCATGCAGATGAGTACCTGTTGTACCCCCTGCAGTATTGCACCCCCAGTTCCTGCAAGGGAAAGAATGCACAACATGGTACATTCTGTCCCTTGCAGGAATGCGCACTGGCGGTCCCGCGACAGTGCAGTATATAGCTCACAATGAGCCTTTAAACAGCACCTCCACGGAGCCACCACAGCAACCACCCACCAGACCACAATGTTAATTGGAATCTGGTGGGTGGGGGCGCAGTGATGGGTAGCTGCCTAACCCTGCATCGCCAAAAGTCCTAATCAGGCCCTTAGTGTAATTTTCAAACAGTTCAATGTGATCCTATGGAGGAAAACCACATTGCAATTTTAAGGATAAGTACCCAACTTACAGTTCCAGTCTTCAGGGGTTTAAGATGAGCAGAGGGCAAGGTTCTGGTAAGCACAAAGTCTGCACCACCAACAGCACAGGGGCGGCCAGGTGCAGAGGTTAAATTCGGAGCTGGGCCCAATGCGTTTCAACGGAGACTGGGGTTGCTTGTGCCACACTGCCTACACAAATGTAAAATGGTTGTAGGCATCCGCGGCCCGTGGGGGCAGTTCCTAGGGCAGAGAGGTGGGGCGGGGGAGGGGCAGGGTGCGGGTTGCTAAAAACCGGAATATGGATAATTGGAGGTAAGTAAACAATTTAATAAATAAAATTAGTTTCGTAGCACACCCAGCATCGCAAAATGCGATGCAGGGCGCGCTACGAAATTCGTTTTATTTATTAAATTGTTCAGGGTTGGTCTGTGCTGTAGTCACACTTTTGACAAGGATGTTACCTATGTGTATCCTCAAGGTGCCTGCTACAAGGTGCACCGCAGATATAAACAAGGGAGCACCATAGGTGCCCCCTCTGCCCCCATCCAGAGGCCGCGCACCTAGGGGGACCCTGCTGGGGCCTCCCAAACACGCTTTCCGACATGGTTTTAATGTCAGACAGCCCAGCATGGATACCATGTTAGAAACAATGCATCGTAATCCCAAGAGCGGAAAAGCCCGCCCTTTGGCATTACGAGGCCGGCTCCGACTGGCCGATGGGTTCCATGAGCCCGTCGTTAGCCAGCCGGAATGACTGGCCAGTTTACTTTCCCACTACAAGCATAATAATACAATGGTCAGAAAGTAAACTGAGTGGCCCATTACGATGCGTTCAGGAAGGCTCTGACCTTTGCTCAGAGCCTTTACGGGCTGCATCGTATTCAGATACTAACTGAATATCGAGCAGGGGACAGAAGAATCTGTACTGCTTTGGAACTTTGACCCCTCAAGTAAAAACATGCAAACGGGTATCTCAAATTCCAGTTGGAATAATCAAAAGAAAACACAAACATGTGCTAGCCAGGGTGTACAAACACCAAAAAAGAATTCTAGAAAGGGCCTGCAGGAAGTATAACAGCAGAACAATCCCTCTCTGAAAATCTTCTCAATGTATTGCATGACATACAAAACAAATGTGTGGTGCAAAGAATAAAATCCCAGGACTAGGAATGAGAAAATTAATGTGCACTACAAAAAAAACAATAAAAATTAAGCTTTATTCCCGATTTATAAATGAAAGTTTATCGCCACATCTGCACCAAATTTCAGTTACCACACAACAAACAAACAAAATCCCAAAAAAAACGAAAATAAAAAAAGACCTCCCACAAAACAATAAAACAAGCTAATATCTATTCATTCTTAGGCCTTGCATGGCAACTTGCTGCAGGATGGCTCCCAACAGCAGTTTGGGTGTAGGTCACGGACAATGGCCATCATGTCCTATGGGCAACACTTGCTGGGCACGCTTGAAGGACCATGCCCATTAAGTGTTAACTACACGTGATGGGTTGGATGAAGATTAGTTAAGTGCAATGAAAAGCACAATATCCTTAAATAACAAAACATTTCCAAAGAAAGAAATCATACTATATTCTTTGCCATACCACAGATTATTTTATTGGTAACTTGATATGTCAATGTCCCCAGCCAAATTATTGATGCCATTTGTGAGGTAGCCTGCCACACAGATGGTGAGATGATGAGCATTGCATTTGGTGGGTGATTTCCAATGGGGTTGCAAATTGCGAGGCTAATTAATATTATTGAGCCTCTTGCAATTTGCGAACCCATTGTGAATGCCAGCCCTCCCTGGGATGGTGGCCAGCTGGGCTCAGCAGACCACCATGTCTGGGACTGCTTTTTAATAAGCAGCTTAATTTTTTTAAATGCAGCCCGTATTCCTTAAAGGAAACGGGATGTACTTAAAAACAAAACAAAAATGAAAGGTTTTTATTTAATTTTTTAAGGGCAGGCAGAGGTCCCTGGTCCCTGCATGCAAAAAAGTATTTTGCATGCATTTGCAAAGGGGAAGGGGTCCCCTAGCCCTTCCCCTTCAGTGGAGTCCCATAGGAGTGAGTGGAGTGAACTGTAATGCAGTGGATTTCTAAGTTGTATAGTAGAGTGGCAAGGAGTGGTGCAGAATGGCCAGGCATATTTTACAGTGTTGTAAGGTGCCATAGGGTGGAGTGCTGTGTGGTACAGTGAAGTAGAGTGGCGTGGTGAGGAGTGTTGGAAAGTGCCACAACAGTGGAGTGGCATAGAGTGGAGAAGACTGTTCTAGAGTGGTAGGCACACAGTAGAGTTTTGTAGAGTGTGGGAGAGTGTAGTGGTAGAGAGTGTTGTAGAGCTGTGCAGTACAGTCGAGTTTAGTACAGTGTGGTGGCATATAATTGAGTGTAGTATAGTGTTATAGAGCGGAGTGGCGTATTGTACAGTGCAATGGAATGGTATACCATGTCTTAGAATGAGAGAAACGGTTGTACAGTGGATCAGAGTGAAGTGTCATAGAGTGGATTGATGATGCTATCCTATATGTCAGGGAGCTGCACCTGAACCTAGACCCGCTTCTCCGGGAGATCCTTCGTTTTGGGCAGAACTCCGGATTAGGCATTAAATGGCACAAATCAATTCATTTTCCCTTAACCGCCTGCACGACCCCATGGACTTGTGAATTTCCCTTGGAACGGTGCTCTGATTCAATCAAATATCTGGGTATACACGTGCATTTAGACCCGGTCCAGAATATTCGACTTAATTATGGACAAGCAGTAGAAACATTGGAGACTCAAGTAGAGAAGTGGCTGCGTCTGCTGCTGTCCATTGCAGGCAGAAGTGCCATAATAAAGATGATGGTCCTACTTAAATTTTTATATCTTTTTAATAATATCACCATTCCCCTCACAAATAGCTTCTTTTTATCACTGCGATCACATCTTATCAGGCTGGTCTGGGGTGGAAAACAGCCATGTGTTCGCTGGAAGATACTTACTATACCGTATGATAGGGGCGGATTTGGGGTACCGGATTTTTATTTATACTATCTAGTGGCACAATGTAGTTTTGCCTTTGCTTGTTACCACCCAGACACCAGGATTCAATTGTTGCGCCCCGAGGCCGACTTTCTTCTCCCTGAACAGCATGCTGCTGTCTTACCCAAGGGCGAACCAAGGGACCCTGTCGACATACAGACGATCTGGACCACGAGTTGGGCGTGGATCAGGCTACATCGCTACACTGGCACTTCGGTTTTGTACTTGTTGGCCCCTCCTCTCCCTAATGCTCGCTGCCTCCCCATTACAGGCGAGAGACTTGTGCAACTCACATTGACTGAGTTTAACATTTTAACGATAGGTGACTTGTACCCGGGAGGTCACATCTTTTTGGCCACAGAGGAAGCTCGCTTCCAAGAGGCCACGTTCATGGACAAATTTGTTCTTAAACATCTGTACACAGCATTGCGAGACACAATAAATGGCTTTCGTTTAGAGCCAGACTTGTTCGCACCTCTGTCTCTCCTTATTGAGAATGAGAGCGGAGTACACATCATATCCAAACTTTACAAAGCTTGCTCTGCCGAAATTTCTATCGTAGATGACAAGCTTCGTGCGGAATGGGAGACTGATTTGGGTCACCCAATTACAGACGAACAATGGGCCATCTGCTGTAGAGCCACGAAGGACATTTCATTGAACATTCGCCATAAATTATTACACTACAAGATTCTGCATAAAATTGACCCCAGTAGATCACATACATACCGGAAATGCGGTGCCCAGCATGCCGATTTTGCCCACCTGACTTGGGCCTGCCCCTACTACGCTCCTACTGGGAGCTAGTGCACTCAAAATTAGGGGACATTCTTGGACTCACCTTGGCTCCTATTCTGGAAGTGGCACTTCTGGGTTACACAGTGAACTTCCCTAAGGCAGTTCGGAAACTTGCATCCCTTAGTCTCCTGTTAGCAAAATGGGAAATAGCATTACACTGGGGCAGTAAAGTTTCTCCCACATCATAAGGTTGGTTGAGCAGTTTAGCCCAGTGCAACTCAAATAGTGAGATCTACTCCAGCACGTTACCCTGCACTGCTCGCCCCAAGGATATTAGGGGTCCATATAAAGTATACAGTGACACCCTTCGCAACTCTACCACTTCTCAGACAAGCTCGGGTATAGTGCCCACAGGTACAGGATAGGTAAGCCAAGATACGCACTGTTGAATCATTTCAGACATCATCCTGAAGTACAGGGTTTAGCCCCAACATTCTCATACCACTTCCTTATATTTATGTTTTTGGCATACAGACACAACTAGCTCGGCAGTCACAGACTATTTCATCAATAGGCCTGGAGGGGTCATTCAGAAATATGATTAACCAACTGCTTGCTACAAATCAGTCATTGTGAGCTTGGATACTGTCTAATGTCGTCTCATGTGTCAATGTGATGTTTTCATGACAACAATATCTATGTTTTGCAGTGACCAATAACGATTGTAACAGATGCTTCTATTTTGATAATCAATGAAAAAAAAGTTTTAAAAAAAAGAGCCATAGAGTGCAGTACAGTGTCATAGAGTGAAGGGAAGTGGAGTAGAGTGTGGTATAATTTGGTCTAGTGGAGTATTTTATAATCAAGTGGCATACAGTGCTGTTAAGTGGAGTGGCATAGAGTGGAGTAGTGGAATAGAGTGAAGTAGTGTGTTATAGAGTAGAGTGGTGTAAATTCCGGTGTAGTGGCATAGAGGGAGCTGCAAAGAGTGTTTTAGAGTAAAGTACAGTGTAGCAGAGTGGAGTACAGTGATGTATAATGACGTAAACTAGAGTACAGTGTTGTACAGGGGAGTAGTGCAGAATGGAGTTACATTTGGTAGAGTAGAGGGGCGTAAAGTGCTGTACAGTGGAGTAGACATTCATAGAGAGGAGTAGACTCGAGTGGCATAGACTGGAGTGTCATAGAGTTCAGCGGCATACAGTGTTGTAGAGTGCATATCATAGAGTATTGTGGCATACAGTGTCATGAAGTAGTCTGTTATGAAGTAGGGTGGAGTGGAGCGGAGAGGAGCAGAGTAGAATGGAGGTGCGCATAGTCAAGTGGCATATAGTGAAGTGGTGTACAGTTGAGCAGTGCACAATGAAGTAACATACAGTGGAATAGTGTAGAGATGTGTGGTGAAAAGTGGAGAGGGGGACAAAGGATGGAATAGTGTGCATTGATGTGGAAGAGAGTGGAGTGTCATACACTGAAGTGGTATAGAGTGGAGTATGATAGAGCGGATTTACATTTAATGGAATAGCGTGGAGTGATGTACAGTGGAATAAATAGAGCGTAGTAGCACACAGTGGAGTGGCGCATAGTTGAGTGTCCTAAACTGGAATAGGGTACAGTAGAGTGGAATATAGTTGAATATCATACAGTGGAGTGGGGCACAGTGGACTAGCGTACAGTGGAGTGCCATACAGTGGAATAGCATACAGTGGAGTGATGTAGAGTGGAATGTCATGCAGTGGAATAGCATAGAGTGGAGTGGCATACAGTGCAGTGGCATTGAGGGGAATAGCGTGGCGTTGAGTAGTGTACAGTGAAGTGGCATACGGTGTAGTGGCATTCACTGGGTTCAGTAGAGTGGGGTAGAGTGAATTAGCATGGAGTGGAACAGCCTAGGGTGGAGTTGCATAAAGTGGAATAGCGTAGAGTAGATTGGTGTAGAGGGGAGTAGCGTACAGTTGAATGGCATTGACTGGAGTCGCATCCAGTGAAATAGCATAGATTGGAGACAGAGTGGAATGGCATACAATAAAGTAGAATACAGTGGAGTGGCATACAGCGGATTAGCGTACAGTGGAATGGCACCAAGTGGAGTCGCATATAGTGGAATAACGTAGAGTGGAGTATTGTACAGTGGAGCGGTGTAGATTGGAATAGCGTGGAGTGGAGTAACTTAGCGTGGCGTGGGGTACAATGGAGCGGAGTAGGGTAGACTGGAATGGCGCACAGTGGAGTGGGATGGAGAGTAATTGCATATAGTGGAATGGTGTAGGGTGTAGTTGAATACAGTGGAATAGCATGCAGTGAAGTGGGGTATAGCGGACTGGTGTACAGTGGAGAGATGTACAGTTGAGTGGTGTACAGTTGAATAGTGTAAAGTGAAGTGCTGTAGACTGGAGTAGCGTACAATAGAGCCACAAACAGTGGACTAGCATGGTGGGGAGTGGCATAGAGTGTAGTGTCATACAGTGGAATAGCATAGAGTGGTATGGCATATGGCGGAATAGCGTAGAATGGAATAGCATAACGTGGATTAGGGTACAGTGAAGTGGCAGTGTAATGACGCATACTGGAGTGGCCTAGACTGCAGTAGCATATAGTGGAGTAGGGCAGAGTGGAATAGCATAGAGTGGAGTGGCATAGAGTGGACTTGCATACAGTGGAGTAGGGTACAGTGGAGTGATGTACAGTGCAGTGGAGTACACTGGAGCAGTGTACAGTTTAGTTGGTAGAGTGGAATAACATAGAATGTAGTGGTGTAGAGTAGAGTTGCATACAGCGGAATAGCGTAGAGTGGTTTGGCACACAGTGTATTATTGTACAGTGGAGTGGCGTAAAGTGGAGTGGTGTACAGCGGAGTGACGTTTAGTGGAGTAACACACAGTGGAAAACTGTAGAGTGAAGTGGCATAGAGTGGAGTGGGGTAGATTTGAGTACCGTAAAGTGGAGTTGCGTACAGTGGAATAGCATAGAGTGAAGTGGGGTAGAGTGGTGTGGCACACAGTGGAGTTACGAACGGTGGAGTGGTGTAGAATGAAGCGTCGTACAGTGGAATAGCATAGAGGGGAGTTGAGTACAGTGGAATAGAATAGAGTGGAGTGCCATAGGGTGGAGTGGTGCAAAGTGGCATAGAGTGGAGTGGCACAGAGTGGAATAGCTTAGAGTGGAATAGCATATAGTGGAGTGGTGGGGTATAGAGTGGAGAGGCTTACGTACAGCCGCAGCATGTGCAGGTAAAATCAGCGGGGCAGGGGTGGGGAGGATTTAGACAGACGACGGTGAGGGGAAATTATTTATTTATTTAATTTTCCCTCATGGTCATCTGTGGAATCCTCCCCCAACCAGGGCCCACAGCCCCACTGCCCCACTACTCCTCTCTGCACAGGCCGCGTCTGCATACAGATGTACATTAAATTAAACAAGAATGTACAATATGGCGTGCAGATAAATAAAGACAGCAAATTGTGCAGCTTTGTGTATCTCCAGAATGACCAGGCGATGCACAGGCCAAACGTGATGGCCTTATGTTGCTTTGTAAATGTGACTTAAGTATTGCATTACCCATCTGAGACCATGCATGACACAAGGGTAACACAATACATTAATACAGGGGGCCCATCACCATATATTGTGCCATGGTACCACAGACCACTTTGCAATATACCGCAGTACATGTCGATCATAAAGCAGTATATAATTGGCTAATGGCTGCCTTTTCAAAATTAAGAGGCAGGCTTATGTTTTTAATACACTTTACCTGTGTTCTGGCTTAAGGCCTAAATTATGGGTAAGTAGTCTGTTTTATTATTATTCCCTACCTAGTGTCACTTTATTACATTTTAACAGTAAAGGAAATTAATTTATATATTTGTATTTTTTTTACCGCACTAGTATGTGTCATTTTTTTTAAAGAAATGCACCTTTAAATAACAAATCTGTATTTCTGAGGTACTCCGTACTTTTGAAATAAAGAATTCAATAAGTAAAACATAAAAAATACACTGTAGTACACTACATTTGTGAAATATTGTGCATGGCAGTTTTTAAAAATTGTTTTACATATACTATTTTTTTTAAAAATATATACATCAGTACCTCCTAGGTAGTACTGCAGTACTCTGTGAGTTTTTTATATATATAGAAATGATGCATAATTTTTTCCCTACATAGTACCACTTTAATTATGTGGAAATAGGAAGGGAAAAATTACTCATATATATTCAAGCCCCTTGCCCAAAACACAAGGAAGGGGCCTTAAAACAATATAGCTGCTTTTAACTTTTGTAAAGTGAGTCATTAGCCAATCACATAAAGCCTTGACATTGCTAGGTAGTGCAGTAGTTTTGCGAAATACCACACAATTACTGCAACAATAGACATCATTAAGTCAAAATACCCTATATGTTAAAAATACTTACCCTACTTATCTGTAATACCCACAAGAATTACTACACATCATATCTTAAATACCTGCCAAATTTCATTCAAATCCAGTCAAGCTGCTGGAGCATATTACACTCTGCACTCTCCGAGCATATTACTTTTTTTTTTTTTAATATATTTATTGAGAGTTCATATCAGTAAATTACATATTCATAAATGCATACATACATACTTAGATAGATACATAGAATTATACCATCGAAAAAAAGAATAAAAAGAATAATAGACAGGTTAATTAACTACAATACCAATAAATCATTCGTTTGCACTTTAGCTGTCCTCCAAGCAGCTACTGGGGCCCAAAGTCGCATACCCATATCCCTTGTCTTGGCTCCCTTTAAATCATATAGTGCTTCCTCAATGTTATGGATACCCAACATTCTGCACATCCACATTTGAAAAGTAGGAGCTTCTGTATCCTTCCAAGTTGCACTAATTAAGATCCTAAGGACTGCTACAGAGATAAAAACTAAAGCTTCGGCCTCAGTGCGCATATTTAAATTCACATCGCATCCAATTATTATCAGGGTTGGGGATAGATTAATTTTGACATCAAGCAGCCCCTCTAAAAACCGCACTATTTCAGTTTTAATGCTTTTTAGTTTTTCACAGCCATAGAACATGTGTATAATATCAGCTGGACCATTTCCACATCTGGGACAGTTACTATCTGCCGCTTTCCCCCAAGAGAACAATTTATCCGGCGTATAGTAAAGATTGAATAGCGTTTTGTAGTGTTGGGCCCTGAGATTCGAAGAGCGCAGGAACCTCTTATCCATGGCTAATGCCTTATCAAGATCTACTTCCAGATCCCCCAATTTTTTGGACCAGGCAGTTTCCATTTTACCCATATCGTCCATTGATGCTTCAATAAATATTTTATATATATCCCTAATTCTGTGGCCCCCCGACTTCAGATACTCAATTAATTCATATCTCCCTAGCAAAGTGATACGTGGCCTAATTGATTTAATTCTATTGACAATCTGTAAGTATTTAAACTCTTGATAACCTTGTAAAGAATAGTGTTGCGTAAGGTCTTCAAGTGTTCTACAATGATCTCTAATTATTATTTGCCCCAACTCCACAATGCCCTGACTCTCCCAGTGACGCCACGCTCCCTCCCTGCTAAGGTTTGGAAAGAGTGTTGAGTTCCAAAGTGGTGTGCTGTAGTGAATAGTGGGTATATCTAGGATTTTTTTAACAGTTTTCCATATGTACCATACATCTTCAAGCGTCTTATATCCAATTAACTTGTAATAACTCCTCTGAGTTCTCCTTAATAAGAGCCCTACGGCTTCACTTCCCACCAATAACTGAAAAATTGATGGTATCACAGTCTGCCTGAGGGTTGGGCCCCCCGGATGGAGTAGGATTGCCATGTCTGTGAGGAGACATGCGAAATGATAGCTCTTACTATCTGGCAATCCCAACCCTCCTCTATCTTGTGGTAATGACATATATCTATTTGATCGCCTTGTTTTTCCATATTGCCACAAGAATTTCATGAATATAGCCTCAATCTTCTTAATAATCTTCTCGTCAATTTTAAATGGGATTGACCTTAATTTATAAAGAACCTTGGGAAACATTGTCATTTTAATGACGTTAGCCCTCCCAATCAAAGACAGCTGTAATGAATCCATTCTTTTTAATTCTGTTTCCATAGAATGCATAAGCGGTGCGTAATTATCGTTAATTATTTTACCCGGTTCTGCGTTTATTATTATTCCCAAGGAAACTACAGATTCTACGTATCTAACATCCAACTTGGCTATTTTTTTGGAGCATAATACTTGTGTTTTATCCACATTTAATCGGTAGCCCGACACATCTCCAAACTGGCCGGTTATATTAACAACCTCACTCATGGCTGACTCTGGGTCTTTTGTGATGACAGCTAAGTCATCCGCATATGCTAGAAGTTTAGTCTGAAACCCATTAGTTATTACAGGTTTAATAACTGCGCTGTTCATTATTTGTGTAATTAAGGGGTCTATATAAAGCGCAAACAAAATTGGAGAGCATGGACAACCCTGTCTCGTACCCCTTGTTATATTGATCTTTCCTGATCTTTCACCCGATAATTGGATTCTTGCCGTAGGTGATGAATACATAGCCTGAATGGCTTGGCAGAATCTAGGACCGAATCCCCTTGCCTCCAGAACCTTCCATAGAAAGCTCCATCTGACGCGATCAAATGCCTTCTCCGCATCGAGGAGGATCATTGCAACCTCCTCCCCCCTAGCAGCACCGATGTCAAATAAGGTAATAGCTCTCCTAATATGATCTGTGGTACCCCTTCCTGGGATAAACCCATGCTGCCAGGGGGAAACCAAGGACGCAATGATCCTCCCCATGCGGGTGCCCATTATTTTTGCATATAGCTTGTTATCGCTATTAATCAAAGATATTGGTCTGTAAGAGCCAGGGTTAGTCTTTGGTTTTCCTTTTTTGTGAAATATCACTATATTAGTTTCTTGCCAGGACTCGGGTATTATGCCTGCATTCATGACGCCTTTGAATAGATCTAAAAGCATCGGTGTTGTTTCCTCCCTTAGGCTTTTGAATAGCTCTACCGGTATAGCATCTGGGCCCGCAGCCTTTCCTCTTGCCAGATCCTGCAGAGCTTCCAGTACCTCAGACATTGTGATATCTTGTTCCAGAGATTCGATGTGGGCCGGTTTTAACTTACTACCCATGTCTAGCCAGCATATATTTGGAGCCTCTACACCTGCTTCCTCCTGATACAATTCTTGAAAGAATTTCCTAAACGCCTCCAAAATTTCGCCTGATTTATCATATATTTGGCCCTGATATTCAATTTGTGTCACTATGTTCTTACTAGCCACCTGTCTAATTCGTAGGGCAAGTGCTCTACCTGCTTGCTCCCCAGTTTCGTAGAGGCGTGATCTCTGTGCCTGATAATTTGCTGCCGCCTTTATAGCTAGTTGTTTCTGGATCTCTGCTTTTAGGGAGTTTACTCTATGTAGGCTCTCGGCAGATTGAACCTCTAGAATTATATCTTGTCTGTGTTGTGTCTCTGCCTCACTCAACTTTCCCATCAATGCCTCCCTTTCCCTGTTGATCTTTTTCCATACCTTGGTAGTATAGCTTATGGTCTCTCCTCTTAATCCTGCCTTGAAGCTATCCCAGACCGCTCCCCTTGATGCACTATACCTGTTGGCATCAAAGAAGGCCTGGGACCATATTTTCATATGATTAATGTAATCCATATCTGCTAATAGTTTTTTATCAAATGTCCAAGGCCTGGGAACCTTATATGGTTTATTATTAACCATATTTAAAACTAGGGGATTGTGATCAGACAGGATTTTCTTCAACATGGTGGTCGAAATCATGAAGTAATCCAATTTCGAGTATTTATTGAAGGGATATGAGAAATAAGTAAACCCTGGGTCTCCAGTCACTAGATTTCCCCACACATCATCTAAACCATGTGATCGCATCATTGATGTTATTGCTCTAAACACCCTCGGCTCCCTACCTATATATGGGCTACCATCCGAAAAATTAGCTGAGATGTTAAAGTCCCCACATAATACTATAGGGGTATGCCAGTCAATTAATTCATTTTCAATGTGACTAAAGACTTCTGACTCATCTACATTAGATCCATATACCGAGCAGATAGTAATACCTTAATTCATTTCGCAAATGGCCCATCTGCCTAGTGAATCCGCCTTGCACCTTTTGGCCCCCCCTAACCCCACTTTGCCAATTATGGCCACACCTCTTATCATGGAAGTCTGGGATGTGCATGACAGCAATTCATAGCCTTTAAAGTTTAACCAATGTTTTTTCCTCCAGGGTAAGTGGGTCTCTTGTTGACATATTATATCTAGGCTCATCATATTTAGATATTGTTCAAACTTCCCCCTCTTTTTCCAATCATTTAATCCTCCTATATAGAGAGATCCAATCCTTAACTTAGGCATATCTACTTTTCGAATATTGCCAATCCATCAACCTGTCCAAATAACTAATACATACATAATATACATGATGCCAATCCATCAACTTGTCCAAGTAACTAATACATACAAAATATACATGATGGGAACATATCCTTAGTTTCAAATTTACTCTTGCATTCCAGATCACTTTACTAGTACGAACTCTCTTCAATTTTTTTTTCCCCCACACCCTCCTCCCAACCCCCTTTTCCCCACTCCCTGCTCCACCCCCTAACCCCCCCCCTCCTGCCACCCTTTGAGGCATCCTGGGTTTAGACTCACCCAGCTGTTGGAGGCCGTGCGGTTCGTGCGCCTGGGCTTACCCCTGGCCTAATACTATTCAATCCTAGAAAATGTCAACCATATACCAAATAATAATAATAGTTTGTCGGCACTAGATTCCCTCTTCTGTTTATTTGCCGTTATTTTGTTTTGCTCTTGCTTCAACCTCTTTCAGATAGGCCTCCGCCTGGATTTCACTTGTGAAGCTCCTCGTTGAGCCTTTGTAGATTGTTTTTAGGCGCGCCGGATTTTGCAGATAGACCGTTGCTCCTAGCTTTTCAAAAGGGGCAAAAAGTTGTCGCATTCGCCATCGTCTCTCTACTGTTGCATGCGCGAAATCTGGTCTTACAAAAAACTTAAAACCCCTATATTCTCTTTTAGCCGTTGGCCTGGCCAAGTCATATATAGTGTCCCGTACCAGAAAGTTTCCAAAGTTAACTAAAAATGCTCTAGGATATTGTGGAGATTTCTCTGACCTTTTTGGTAATGTGAGAGGGAAGCGATGTGCTCGACATACTTCTCTATCCATTTCCCAGGAGTTGAGTTCCGGGAACGAAGATTTTGGTCATAAAACTTCTTGGATCACTCCCTTCCGAGCCCTCAGGAATCCCAAGAAATCGAAGATTATTTCTCCTTGCTCGATTTTCTTTGTCTTCAACCTTTGTCATTAGGTCCTTAATTATTCCCTCATGCTCCTTTGCTTGAAGTTGTAGTTTGCCGACGTCTGATTCCAGGTTTTCCGCACGAACTTCTACCGAGCACATTCTGTCAGAGATCTCCAAGCATGTACTGCCAACTTTATTGATAGCACCTTCCAATTCTTGGATAGCGACATGATTCCTTTGGCTATCTTTCTTTACATCCTGATGAAAAGTTTTTATTGATTCGAGGACTTCACTTAGTGAGGGCTCTCTATGCTTCCTCTGCTCAACTTCATCCGAGATCTAAGAAATATTCTTATTTCTTTCAGATTCGACGTTTGATTTTCGATGAGGGCTTTTACGTGAAAGTTTAGTTCTCACTTTTATATGTTCTGGGTTACTTCCAGGATCTGCTGTTTCATCATGAATTATTTTTGAGTGCCTTTTATGTTTACTTCTTTTTTTCCCCATTTTTTTTGTTGATGTGATGTCGTATGTTAGGGCATTTTTTGTTCCAATATCTGTTGGAGAAGGTGCTTTCTTAGGCTGTTCCTCTTGTCTGGGATCCTCATCAGGATCACTCTCTTCACTAGATTTGCTGGATTCGCTGGAAATTGATATTCCCGTCTCATAGATCTCTGACTCAGATCTGTCGGAGACTTCCGCTGGAACATACCCTTCCGTTGCTGGGCTTATATTCGAGTCTTTTACTGAGATGTGCCCTTTCACAACTGGACTTATGTTCGAAACTGCGTCTATGTTGAGGCCGGATCTGCTTTCTTCCCTCATATTGGCACGTTCCAGATGCTCTACTGGGGATGCAGCTTCAGCTGTTGCAGCGATGGCCTTATTTTTCAATCCTTGTTGATCCATTGTGATTACTACGGTTTCATTGGGAAGGCAATTCTGTGGTCTATCTTTGATTGCTGGGCTGAATATGTTTGAGATTCTGGGTTGGGAACCTATTGAATGGCCAGTTATGTTAGCAGCAGATTTTAAGTTTTTGATAGTTTGTAGTCTTTTGGCCTTTTTTTCCAAGAGGTCAAGATTCTCTCTCGTTGTCGGTTCTTTTTCTACCTCTTTAGCTCTCTCTTTTTCCTTAGCTTTCTTTTTTAATTTCTCGGTTTCCTTATGGAGTTTCTGTTCATTCTGTTCATTTTCGATGTTTCTATCTCTTCTATCAAGCTTGTTAGCTCTTGTTTTGTCATCGTTATTTTCATCATTATTCTCCATTGCCTTGTAACCCCTGGTTTCGGGTCGTCTCTTTGTCTCTTTTATTTTCTGAGGTCCTTGTAGATTATAAGTCTCTTTAGTATTTCCTCTGTCATCTGAACTCTCTTTCCTTTCTTGACTTTCTTGTTTTTCTTGATCACCCTCACCCTCACCTCTCTGACCCTGAGCCTTTGCTTTTGTATCATTCTTTGTCTGAGTCTCAGTTTGGTTCTGTTTTTGGTTTTGAGCTTGATTACCACTGTCTTTATCTTTACCTTTATCTTCCTCCATAAGTGTATTCAGCTGTGAGATCAAAGTCAGTGTAGTAATTTCGGCAGTATTTGCTGCTAGCAATATTGCACTAGGGTCTCTGGCCCCGATTCCACTGCCTCTAATCCTTATAGTTGCTCTGAATAAACTTGAGACTCGAGTGTACACTCTTTTTCTTCCAAGAATCCCAGAAATCTTGGTATCTATACATACATTTTTTCCCAGAAATAGGTCTGAACAGGCTAGATACATTTTTTGACTGACAACCAGAAGGCCCATACGTGGTTCTCTTTTTCCCAGTTTTTTATTTTTTTATTTTTGTGTTGCAAGATTCAGACTTGAATTACTTTTTAACTCTTTGTCTTTTGTCTCTTTATCTATTTGCTCTTGCTTGCGTTTGATTTTCCCCACCAGTATGTGCCGTCCGGGCCGACGACGTCGTTTCCCTTGACAACGCGTAGTCTCCTGTCTATTTACGCTCAGCCGCCGTGTCTGCAGATGACAGAAGGCGGGGGCGGTGAGCTGAGCAGAGCCGAGAACGGCAAGCCGAGCACGGGACTAGAGACAAGAGGTGAGCAGACACCGCTGCTAATGGAGGCGATAAAGGAGATCGCTGCTGAGCGAAAGGCAGGTAAGGGGTCTTTTGAGTCTCTGTTTTTTTTCCACCAACTGTTCCGCCTACTTTGCTGTTTCTCCTGTTACATCGCTAGATCGCTAGATCTCTAGATCGCAATAATCGCTCCCAATAATACAAGCGCTCTGCGGGACTCTACAGGACTCTAGGAACTACGTGAGCCCCTTGAACCGCCCTGAGTCTAAGCGCGTGGAGTGTGTTTAAGAAGGTAGATTAAGGTAGATAAAGAAGGGCTTAAATACGCTTGTGTCTGACCATTCCTCTCGAAGGTCTGATATCGAGTTTCAGCTTTCCCGACATCAAATTAAAGCTTCAATACGCCGCTTATAACCTTTCTGTAAATCACCTTTTCACAGCATATCGCAGCCTCCTTACAAGTGCGGATACCTCTGTAGTAATCCTGTAAGTATTTACAACAAACGTAGGGCAGCTAACAGCTAACAGTGTGCCGATCTGCTCACCATCTGTTCACCATCAGTTCAGTGTCTGCCTTAGCCATCCGTGAAGAGAAAAAAACAGAGTCCATCCGGAGTAGCCTGTGAGAACCACAGCGTCAATTTCAGCTTCACTGCACTTCACTTGCTTTCACTGAGATAAATATCTGCCGACAAACTCATACAGAGATTTTTTTTGAAGGTTGGCAATACTATCAGAATGTTATCTCGGACATTCTCAGGCCCCAGGAGCAAGCACTGCAGCGACCTCTCACACCGACGCCATCTTGCCACTCATAATGCCAAGCATACTACAAAGCAATAACGTTCAGTCTTAAAGTGTCGCATAATATAATGCAAAAAAGGAAGTAGAGAACCCTGGCAAGCAGCACCTTTATATTAAGCACTGTACAAAACTACAGACACTCTAAATCTTTTCACATCAAATGTCTGGTTTTCTTTCAGATGTTTTAAGGATAGGGTTAGCACAATGCTAGCATTTTAATTTTTTTAAACAGTATTTTTTGTGACTTTTACCCTTCATCATCATCATCATCATCATCATCATCATCATGGAGAGAGGTGTGGCTCACTGGTTAGAAGCGGCAGACCCTGAAGCAGAGGTCGGCCCGGGACCAGGGTTCAATTCCCGACGCGGCAGGGTCTTGGGTCAATGTCCGCGGACTCGATAATTCTCGCCTAGGTGCCTACGCTAACCATGGGTCCCACTCTGCAACTCTGGGCAATAGCTTGCTTAATCTCCACAACGGCCCTAGCAGCGCCAGGGATGCCTGGCTTCACTTTGGGGTGCCCTCTCACAGGGAAAGCCAGGACAGGTTCCCCAGCTGTATACAGCGCCAGGACACCACGTAACGAGGTAACAGTGCGCTTTACAAGTATACATACATTACATTACATCATCAGTAGTTTAGTAGCTTACAGCTGTTACCTCTAGGGGGGTCCAAGCTAGGGGCAGGCAGAATGTTTTTTTCCGCCTGTAGAATTGGCAGAATTTTGGTCATTGCGCATTACTGTTTAATGCAAAGTTCTTGCTAAATTCCGCCAATCACAGTGTAGTGGAATTTTTCTACCATGAGGCTCCAGAAAATGCGAACTAGTGAGCAAGATTTTGTGTCCCAAGGGTGATTATCTAATGCAGATCATTGAAAGTGATCACAAGCAGTCGCGGTCAGAGGGCTGCTATTCGAGTAGATTTGCTGCTACTCAAGTAGATTTTCTACTCGAGTGGCAGTAAGATCAACTTGAATGGCCACTCACGCTTGCATAAGGCATAGTCGAATTTGCGCAGATTTTCAGCGCTGCTAACGCTACCAGTGCTAAATTGCAGCTCGAGCAGTGAGCTGCATATTTCCAGCCAGTTGACGGAACTCTGCTGAATCTCCCAGAGTTTAGATGTGACTCCGCGGAATTCGGTGGAGTGAAACTCCATGAGTTCCGCCCACCCCTAGTCCTAATGAGTGTAAGGGGCAGGCAGAATATGAGGTTACAAGACACATATAGAGAAGAGATGGGTTTTCACCCTCTTATGCAGTTGAGGGTGACGGCTCATCTCTTTAATCAACAATGGGTGAGCACTGAGATGCTGGGTATCTAGTAGGAGAAGGTTCTGCCTCCCAATCGTGACATCTTCAGCCAAAGCACTCCAACATTAATCGGTCTCGTAGAACGTAGCTGTTGACTTGGTGCAAATCTGTTAAATTTGTCTTGAAGGTATATTGGACCATTCCTCTGAAGGACTTAATGTCCTGTACAAAGTGCCTTAATCATTACTCGTAAGATTAATAGATACCAAACATTTCTGATGATGCTGATTAACATTGGCATGGTTATCCGGACATGGGTCAGAATGTTGGGATCAGAGGGAAGGAAGGTGGAAGTACTCTTGGTTTGGTGGTGAAGGCACTTGGACACCTAGCCTGCCACTTGCTTGTGGACTCCAATTCCTGCGTGTCCCAGCCTGATCCAGTGACACCACGGCAGCCTGGGGTTTCCCACTCATTGTTTATATAGTAGCCCCCACCACCCCAGGACCTACTTAATGCAGGCTGCAGTTGACCACCCAACTCGTGCACCAAAGGCATGCCAAAGGCAAGCTCATATGCCCCTGTCTGTGCCTGGACCACAGCCAGAGCCATGACTCCTGGCCTTCCTGCCCCCTGAAGGTACATCATTGCTGAGCTCTACACCCTCGACCCGGATGCAGCAACAAATACTGCCTTCATGCTGGCCCATGATCCATGGTAGGACTTTTCACCTGTACCCACTGCCACTTCATGTGACACAGCACACACACAAGCCTACTGACCAGTCCCATCCTGAACAAGCCACTGATACCACCTGAAGAAAAACACCATTCTCAACAAATGCTCACTATGCAAACACACCACTGAGATTTGAGACCTCATCTCCACCCTCATATACAACTTCCTCTTCCTCACTGAGACCTGACTCAACCCCACCTCTGCACCCAATATCGACATTGCAGTACCTGGAGAATGCAAGATCACCCACTGAGATCACATCAACAAGCCTGGGGTAGGGAACGCAATCATACAGAGGGAATCCCTACAATGCACCACAAGAAATGACAACATCACCTCAGCCATGGAACACCTCTTCTGACTCCAAACAGACAGCAAAACTTCCATCAGGCACCCTTGCCACCATCCTTCAGGACCATGTTCAGCATTCTGCAGCATCATTACAGACTTAATCATCCCCCTCGGCATATACTCAAACAACTACATATTTCTCTGTGACCTCAACTTACATCTCGATGACCTCAATAACATCAGCACTACCAATGTCCTTGACAGCTTAAATAACATCAGACTCACCCAACTCATCCACAAACTCATGCCCACAGCAGGCAACACACTAGACCCCATTATTACCTCCAGCAACCGCATCAGGTACAGCCCCACCACAGAACTTGCATATACCACCACTTCATTGTCCACTACAACATCAGCAGCTCACGCACCTAAGCCATTAGTCTGCCCAATGCCCCTGCCCCTGCCCCAGATGGAGCAAATTTTCAATTGACACATGGAACAATGGTATCCACACAATCCACCCCAACTCCTTCAACAACCTAGACCAGAATGTTAGAAACTTCAACAACGGGACCACCATCTCCATCAACAGCATTGCTCCCATCAGCAACAACACCCAGAGAACGTCCACCAAGCAGGCTAGCTGGTACACTGAAGACCTCAGAACTGCTCACCGGCACTGTTAACAAATGGAAAGGTGATGGTCCACCACAAAGGACACAACCGACAAGATCACCTTTTAAGACAGCCATCAATCACTACCATAGACACTTAAGAGACTCAAAGAAAAATGCCTTAGCCTCACACATCAAGTCACGCTCTAATAACAGCAAAGAACTCTTGAACATCGTCAAAGATTTCTCCAACACCTCAGCTGCAACAAGTATTACCACCTCACAGGATCTCTGTGACAACCTTGTGAACTTCTTCCATGACGAGATCACCAACATCTACAGAAACTTTAAACCCCAGCCCAAGACCACAGACTTCTTCAAGCCAGACAACGATCCTGCTACCAGCACAGACATCCGACTAACCAAATGCAGCCAGCTCTCCCCACAGGATCCCGCTCCATCATGAATTTGAACTACTGAGGGGCCCCGACCGACCCATGCACTCACCCCATCTTCAACCTAGGTGATGTCAGAATCAGCCACGCACTCACCACCTTTTTCAACACCTCAATTACCATACCCACATTCCCCGAGGACTGGAAACACGCAGAAGTCAATGACCTACAAAAGAAACAATCGGCAGACCCCCATCAAACTCACCAACTACAGACAAATCTCTCTGCTCCCGGTCAAAGTATTAGAAAAGTCATCAACTAACAACTCTCCTCACATCTGAAACTGAACCTCCAACTCGACTCATCCCGATCCAGATTCTGTAGCAACCACAGCACTGAGACAGCCCTCATCGTAGTTACCAATGAGAACAAGCCCTACTCAACCGGAGAGAGACTACAGCTCTGATCTTTCTAGACCTTACAGCAGACTTCGATATGGTCTCCCATCGGACACTCATCACAAGGCATCACAACATAGGCATCCAAGGAGCTGCTCTCAGATGGATCTCCTCTTTCCTCATCGGAAGAATGCAAATGTCTGTCTTCTCCCATAACTCTGAACTGAAGGAAATCTTCAATAGAATACCCAAGGATCCTTGCTCAACCCCACCCTCTTCAACACTTATATGACACCTCAGGCCACCATCGCTAAAACCCACTAACTCAACATCATATTCTACACCGCCGGCACACAACTCCTCCTCTCCTTCTCTGCAAACACCACCAACACCAAAACTAACTTCCACAACTGCATGACAGACATAGCTGGATGAAGGACGACGGCCTGAAACTCAATATGGATAATACAGACGTACTGATTTTCAGGAAAATAAATTCCCCGTGGGATGCATCCTGGTGGTCCTCAGAACTCTGACCTACTCCTACCCCCACTGACTACGCTAGGAACCTAGGCATCATTCTGAACAATAAGCAAACTTTCATGATTCAGTTCAACTCTGTCTCTCCTTCCTGTGTCTTAATCCTTTGCACATTTTTATAAGATGTTCAAACAGCTACTCCAAAGCTCAAGAGCCACCAACACCCAGGCCCTCATCTCCAGCCGACTTGACTATGGCAACACTCTTTGAGCAGTGTTTAACCCAAATTCTTCATAGAGTGAGGTAAACTCTTTCAAATGTTTATCACTGAGCAAGTTATTGATGGTAATTATTGTCACAATATCACACTCCAGATAGTGTAAATGTCAGCTCATAGTAAGAAGCCTGGATTCGCCCTTACTCCAGTGCTTGGCATAGTTAGCTTCTTCTGACTTCAGAGGGGAGGTTATTGCTTCCATTGGAACTTTGGACTACAAGGGATGCATTGTTGTTTAAGAAGAAACTTAAAACATGGCTCTTTGTATAAGTCTGAACCTCTTCTTATATTTTGATCCAATGGCTTTCACTCCTGGACACTCTTTGGAGTAACTGTGAATGTTATACAATGGAACCATCATCATCATCATCATGTATTCTTGCAGTACCAGATTCTGAGACATTTCAGGATGTGAGACAGAGTTCTTCAAAAGTTAGCCTTGTAGGAGCAGTTTAAGGCGGGGCTTGGAAACTATGAGTGCTGGTTTGGAGATAATACATTTTAATATTTGATGGCCATAGACCTATAGAAGCCACATTCACATGGAGTCTCTCTCTGTTTTAAGTAATAATGTTACTTGCCGTAAAATACAGAATATGTAATGGTATAAATCATTTTCTCTATTTAAGTACTTCCCAACATTGCAAAATGGAGTTGAGACCTTCTCATAATTCATTTAATTTTTATTTTTCTATTTGAAAAGTTTCATAAAGTGCAAACACTACCCTTAGGGGTATCAGAACGCTGTACAGATGTGGGGAAAGCACGTATTAAACCAAGCACAATGTTACAAATGGTGTACTTAAGTCCACACAACGTCAAGCAAAGGGGGGGAAACAATCAAGGTTCGGAGTTGGAGAGATGGCCCGATCTGAAAATGATCAGAATTGTCCTAGAGCAAGATACCCATTTAACAGACAAGCATACAATAAATAGAAACAGCGGTGTAAAATAAGAGTCAAATTCGTAGACAGAGCATGAGAACAAGTTGATTCTGTTAATGTTCACTCAAGAATAGCTGTTTGACCTGTTTTTGAAAGATGCCGTGGAAGGATTGGATCTGATCGCAGGAGGTAGAGCGTTCCAAATTCTTGGAGCAACACCTGTGAAGGCCCGATTGCACAATTATTCTTTTTGAATTTGGGAGGTTTCAAAAGTAGGGTGGACGTAGTTCTTAAGTTCCAACAAGTGCCCCATAGTTCACGCCTATTTGCCAAATATACTGGGGTGTTGTAATGTATGGCTTTATGCTTCAAGCAAGCTATCTTGCAACGTATCCTGGCTTCGATAGATAGCCAATTTAGTTGCAAAAGGTTAGTGGAGATGTGGTCCTGCTTTCTAGAACCAGTGATGAGCCTGGCAGATGCTTTTAGATTAGATCTGAGCGGGGCTGAGCTAGCTTTGGGAAGCCCAGCAAGGGTCACCAAACCATATTCCAGACGAGAGAGAACCAGGGCTTGTACAGCAGGTCTGATGTCTTTGGGAGGCAGGAAAGGCTTGATTTTCTTAAGGGTGTTGAGTTGAAAGTCAGCTCCCCTAATAGTTGCATTGATGTGAGCTTGCATATCTAGGTATTTGTCCAAGGTGATGCCTAAACATTTAACAGAGTCAACCACATGAGGGGTGCAGTTAAGAGCAGTGAGTTGTTTAAGCTAGACCAGGGTAGGTGCAGAGAGGTTGGGTGGAGCAATCAGAAGGAATTCAGTATTGAGAGTATTTAACAGAAGATGGTTCTGAGCTAACCAGTGTTGAGTTTGTGTGAGAGAGTATAATTTAGCCTTTTTATGTCTTCTTGAGAGGAGATCTTCAAGTACAGTTGCGTGTCTTCCGCATACATGTGATACTGAATGTTAGAATGGTGCAGAATGATGGTAAGTGGTTCCATAAAAAGGTTGAAAAGAGTGGGTGAGAGTGCGGATCCTTGCGGAACTCCAATTGTAACAGGGGTACCGGTTTCAAGGGCATGGTTAACTTTGATCCTTTGTGAACGATTATGTAAGAAAGAGGCAAACCAATTTAGGACTGGGCTTGTGAGACCCATCCTATGTTGAAGAAGAGCAATCAAGTTTTCATGTTTGATGGTACCAAATGCTGAGTACTGGTCAAGAAGGATCAGGAGACAAGGGACATTTTGATCATGGGATCTCAAGGCTTCATCCACAATGTGCATTAGTGCTGTTTCAGTATTGCGTCCTGCTCTGAAACCCAACAGGTAGAGGTCAAGGAGTTGAAATTTCTCAATGTGGTTTCATAACTGTGAATGGACGCATTTCTCGAGCAGTTTAGCTAGAGTCACGATGCAGGTGATAGGTCAGAAGTTGATAGGATCAGAAAAATCTGAATTGGGCTTCTTAGGGATGGGAGTAACTTGCCCTGTCTTGAAGCAATCAGGGATTCTTCCCTGTAAGAGAGATTCATGAATGATCCGGGACCACAGAGGGAGAATGGCTGAATTGAGATCTTTAAAAAACGTAGCAGGTAGTGGATCGCTGAAATGATTGGAAGGTTTAAGGGACGCCATGTAGTGGAGCAGTTCTGTGACTGAAAGGAGTATTGAATTTCAAGAGGCGTTGTTTTTGAGAGAACAACCAATGGGTAAGAACATTTCTGAAGGTTCCGCACACTCAACTGATGCTGCAGTGGAGTTCAGAGGTCGCAAAATGGGCGTGTCAGGAAGCAGCTCCAGTTCAATTTTCTTGCTTTTTTCAGCAAGGTGCACTGGGAAATCCTCCACACTAGGAAGCAAGGACAAGGGAGTTGAGATAGAGTTTGAAGAGTGGTTATCTTGTTGCTTGATGATTTGAAAGAGCTTCTTGGGTCTATTGTTAGCCCTGAGGTGTTCTGTTTTCGCAATTCGAATGTGTTTGCTGTAAGTACACCTCACCTTCCTTAGCTGAATGAGGCTTGTGGAGGAGTGTGTGTTTCTCCAACACCTTTTGGGTTGCTTTGTGCATTAGTTTCAAGAGTTAGCCACAGTGTTAATGTAGTGATCAGAAAGATTTCAAGGTTGGTCGTGTTCGGAGGTGGCTGAAGCCTATTTTTGGTGATGGATGTTCGAGCATTGATGTTCATGTCTCTGAAAATGCAAGACAGTTGTTTAGCTTTAATAGGTTGGCCCTGTCTGCAGGAGACCTTTTCCAATAAGTGGAAGGAAATTTGATGATGATCCGATCAGTCACAGGATCACCCTGTTGTATGCTATTATCTTTGCCAATGATAAGGTCGAGAGTGGCGCCCTTGTTGTGGGTAGGTCCCTTACAGATCTGTAAATATTTAAGATCGGAGAGGAAAGCCTTAAAGAAGCAGACTAAAGGGTCATTCATGTCATTCCGGTGGAGGGTTAAGTCTCCAAAGAAGATATGACTAAGTTGGGCCGAACTCGAGCTAACCACCTCCATGATTTGTTCTATGAAGACCAGATTATCACCCGATGGATGGTAAATCGAGTGAAGCACACAGGCAATCTTGCCCGTATTCCAAATTTAGATAACTAGTTGCTCACAAGAAGACAGCAAAGCACATTGTGATTGCTTTATAGTGAGGCTGGTGCGATTAATGCATACAATGTCCCCCACTGTTTTAACAAGTCAATCACGTCAGATAATGGCGTAATCAGGAGGGATTAAGATGTTGAGAACAGGAAAGAGGCATCATTGAGCCAGGTTTCAGTGAGAATCAGAAGGTCCAAGCCTTCCAAAATGATGAGTTCCAAAATATCCGCTGCATGTTTCACTGCCGATCTGCAGTTGAGTAGCATTGCTTTGATGTGCTGTTTGGTAGTGATTACTTCATGATGCAAGGGAGTTATTTGAAGTAGGTTTTCCTTGTTAACCAATCTATGGTTGACACTAGGTTTCCTGTCAGGGTCCGAGGTAATAGTAGGGATGTTGATAGTAGAGATAGAGATATCATTATCTATATTATCAAGGATGAGACCAATATTTTGAGGAATCATCCTTTCCAGACCTCTGTTTACTAAAATACCTCAGTACTTAAGCTTGCAGGAAGTCATAAGAACCAATAATCTCTTATGGGAGCAGCAGTCCTGTTCCTGTGCACAGGTATAATGTTGCACTTTTCCCAATCCATCTTGTATCCCAAGAAAATTGAAAAGGCTTCAACCAGGGTCATTAGACACACAATGAATGTACTGGGGTCAGAAATGGTGCACACAACTCCTGTAATGTAATGGGATTGATGTAGAACCACTGACAAAGGCTCAATCACCAGCAAGAACAGGTGTGAGCACAGAGAACATCTTTACCGAATGCCTCTTTGTATTGTGAAAGCTTCTAAAAGAAATCATACTTGTCAATACAAGCTATAATAGCCATAAAGCTACCAGACATTCGATAGAAACGTTTGACCAAGTCCCACTCTTTCAGGGACTCTAAACAAATAAGATCAGTCAACCCAGTCAAAAGCCTTTTTGGTGAAAGGTTTATCACTACCGCTTCCAACAATCATCCTTAGTCTGCCACAATATTTGTGAAATGCTTTTGTCTTTTGCTTCTCAAACATCTGCCTGGCATAATCCTACTACGTGGCAAAGATATACTTGACTCTATTTTACTTTAGCTGAGATGGTGGAACCAATTTTTGAACTGAGAACCAGCTGCCCAGGAATATATCAGATGGTAATTTAAACATGGTGCAGAAGAGTAGGTGAAGAAGAGTATCACGCTAGATTCTGTTGAGGACAAACCAAGGTGCACAAGTTTGGTAGAGGGATGGTAATCATTTCTGGATTGTGGGGTTCAATGTAAGCATCCATGAGAGTAGTATAATGTAAGTAATGGTTAAACAGTAGCTTCCTGCTGATGTGGCATATGCAACACATCCTGCAGAGGTACCACCATGAAATTGAGTTATGTCAGTGAAGAATCTTTGGTCATGTCTTTCAGAGAGGAGTGGTATTTTGCAATGTCTTTTGCTTGGAAGCCGTCTAGTCAATTCATTTTTTCACTCTATTACTAGTGTGTTGAAGACTTGAGTGCACAACTGTGAGAAGCAATATCTCTTTGGTTATCTGGTTTGTGGCATTTAAAGGGGGCAAAAGATGCTTCTGCATTGGATTCCTCTGGAAAGTTAAGAATTGCTCTAACTGATCCAGTCCATATATTTCTTTGCGCAGCTATTCATGGTAATGAGTGATTCTAATAGTCTGAATATTGAGACCCATTCATTTCCTCATCATTGGCCGGAGGGCTAAAAATGTATTTCTCCTGAAGGAGACACCTGCTGCAGTTAGCATGGTGTTCTCTGTAAAGATGGTATTCACAGGACTCTATTTCTTAATGGATTGTATATCTTGTCTTGCCTCCTATTGTTGGGTTTGGATACTTTCATTTCAGAATAGCAAGAATGTAACATCCCATAAATTTAGTGCACTAAGGGCCAGATGTACAACCCTTTTATGTGGCCGCGTACAGGAGATCCTCCTGTTTGCGACCGCAAAAAAGGGTAATGGCATGTACAAATGCTATTTTGTGAGTCACTGACTCGCAAAATAGCATTTGCAACTCTCGCTATTAGGAAGGTGTGTCCCTTCCTAATAGCCAGTCACCATGCCATGTACTATTGTTTTGCGACTACATTTGTGCCCACAAAACACTTGCAGTTTACCACCTACTACAAGTAGGTGGTAAACCACTTGCAAACGGGAAGGGGTCCAAAAGGGACACCTTTCCCTTTGTGATTATATGAAAAAATATTCTTTAAGAGGAGCCACTGCTTGCCCTTAAAAAAATTAAACTGAAAAGTTTAACATTTCTTTTTTAAACGCATCCCGTTTTCCTTTAAGGAAAACGGGCTAGTGATGTTTCCAAAACATCACTATCCCGTTTGTAATTTATCCCATACCCTAATGCCCTGACCAATCACATAATGATAAAGCTATATGTAAACCTTTGATAGGTCCCCCCCCTAACCAATCCCTAGTCTAAACAGGCAATGCTACAATTCCGCGAGCGTTGTCCTAAAGCTCAAGCATCTCAACCAATAACAAGATGCAACTTCCTATGCAAATTAGCAGACTCCGCGAACCTACATCTATATTGGTTCTGAATTCAACCAACCCCTGACCAGTACTCTGACATTTAAACCGGACCTAATTCTACCTTTAATCGGAAAACGCGGGCAAGATAGAAGCATTTTTGGCGCCAAGATTAAACACAATAGGTAAGCGGCAACCATTTACTTTGTGTAGACTCCGCCAGGCACTGATAGGACGAACTTTGTAACTGATACTTTGCCAATATATATATTTTTTCAGTCTGGATTGCGGTCTATCCCTATTATTGAATAGTACAGACTCAACTGAGCTGTGCCGCTGCATGCTGAGATAAGGAGCCGACAATACAGTGGGTCTTCGTAATACCGTTATTCGTTTTGTGAACATACTCCATCAAGGTAGGCATGCCAACTCACGACTCCATAAAGAAGGGACCATAGGTCCAACTGTTAAATTATTTGTCATCATTGAGACGCCATTCTTCTTCTGTGTTCCTTCAGGCACCCTTTTTTTATGAAGAGAAGAATTGATTATACAAAGGTGTGGCCTTTCCATTAGTTCCAAAGGTAACTCCAGTTACTACCACGCACTCTGATAACTGGTATTTCCGGCATTTTTAAGGCCGTTATCAGGAATGTAATCATTCGTTTTGATAATCTACTAAGTTCATGGCTAAATTACTCGCTTTTCTCCTGTTGTATCTAAGGGTCTCTCCTGTTCTATCTAAGGCCAGAAGTTCCTGCAAAGTACGTCGAGTTACTAATTCCCAACCCAAGGGCCTGGTACCTGGGAACAGTCCTGTCTCAGTTAATTCTTGGGTAAGATACATTACCCCATACACAGGGATATTCTCCTTAAAGTTTAGTCCAACAATCCGACAGGGATTAAATCTAATAAAGGGTATAATTGGGTATAACATAGAGGCTCTCATTTTGTGTATTAAATTAGATCCTTCTTGTTTCCGGATTTTGTTAATTAGTTAGTATGCACTCCTACGCAAGTCCATTGTGTGTTAATATTTCCACTTCTACCAATTGCCTTTGCAGTAGCCATCCAATTAGGACACAGAGGGCAGATATCATCTGTTCTAACAAACGATCATGTATACA
Source organism: Lissotriton helveticus (assembly GCF_964261635.1). Lineage (NCBI taxonomy): Eukaryota > Metazoa > Chordata > Amphibia > Caudata > Salamandridae > Lissotriton > Lissotriton helveticus. The sequence continues at coordinate 949,706,282 of NC_136068.1, forward strand.
ATGTAGAGAATTTTCATAGGATCTTGTTCCATCGGGAGGACTATTTTCCTTTTTATCTAATTTGATCAGCCATACAATTTTAGTCTTTCGTTCTTTCTTTAACAAACTTTTTATTATAAACACTCATACTATATGTAACAGGCGGTCTCAATTACTGTTGTAGTTTATTGTCAATTAATTAAATGTGACATATCAAATAGCCTATGTTAAATTTTTCTAATATGTTGTATATATGTTTTTTTAGGGAGACCATATGACCCCTTGGTCACGACAGAATTATTGTTAGTCTTGAAAAAGGTGGCTTTTATCAAGAATAACCCACCGAAACGCGTCAACGCTTCGTTAAATTGTGTAATTCAAGACTCCCTCATCGTTGTAGATACACTGATGATTTTCAGATACGACATCGATGTGAATACGTAGGAGTCAGAATATACTTTGAGTACTGTACTATTTTGAAGTCTTACTGTTTCTGTCTCTCTCACCAATTATGCGGGTCATAATTGAATGTCATGTATTTTATGTTCTGTATTGAATTGTTTTTTATTTAAAACTCTTCAACTGTTTTTAGCTCAAGAAAATATTGTATTTTAAATGTAATGGTTTAATTGTATGCACACAGAATAAATTGTGATCTTATTGCTCATTTAGTTGTCGCTCTATGTATGATTTCTTGTGATTTAGGCTTTGAATTTTACACTTAACGTTACATAGTCCTGTTCAAGGGAATTCCTTTTCCTGGTTGTCCAACCCTATTTCCCTTGATTAATTTAAGGGGTGCCTCTCTTCTTTTCAAGTACATCTCAAAGCATTCCAATGTGCCCAGAGTAAGGAGCGATGCTGTCCTTGGTCTCAACCATATGGGTGCTATGGCAGTTTTGGCAGAGCAGACTCTCAGCAAGATCAACAGCCAAAGGCACAATGATTGACAAATATGTGACATCAAACAATGCATACTGCCACGGATACTGCAAAATAATAAGATGCTGCTTAACTCAACCTGACAGGACAGCAGAGTTTGGGGGTAGCACCACACTTCACCAGTGATTTCAGGGACTACTGTGGGTCAAAAATATTCAGTTTAGTTTCCATATCGCACTCCACCAACTTCAAAAGCAACCAGGCTAACAAGAGCAATAAACCATCACCAACAGAGACACAGCAGGTGCGTGGTTCAGAACAGGATCCATAAAGCTTCAGAAAAAAATGGCAGTAGTGCTCACAGTCAAGCACCAACTCCTTGTCTTTTCTCCTATTTGAGGTGCTCTGTGACTCTTCAGCAAATCCATCAATGACCAGGGTTCCAGTTTAGTCTTTCACACATCTTCTCTCTTTTATTGAAGGAAAAAGAGGCAAAGAATGGCAAATTATTTTTAAAATAACAAGAAAAAATGCACTGGATGATTACACTGATTAATTCAGTTACCACATTCAATTACAGAAGAAATTCAGCATAGTTAATAGTACTATGCTTATTACATAACACATTCTTTGAATCTGACAGGTATATTCCTTTTGCATGGGGGGTCGAAAACATCCTTACCATTCTAACACCTGTCTGTTGTACCAGAAGACAGAACTAGGACCTGCACATGGGACTTTTCACCCCATTGGTCAGCGAGGAGTTAGGAGCCACCTCCACCTACTGGCTAATTCCAGCATAAATGTGGCATCTTCAGGAACTGCTTCAGAACAATTTCTGAACCTGCAGAAGAACAGAAGAAGATTGAACTTGCTCTCTGTGACCTGAGAGGAACCCTGAAGGACTGAACCTGCTCCCTCTTGTACCCAGGACAAAGAAGTGGGTTTCAAGGGTAAGTTGGCTGATTTCCTGTAAAGCTACAGGGCCACAACAAGCTGCAAAGGGCCTTTTCCCTGAAGTACCCAGCTCAACAGTATCAATTGGACCTGACCTGGACTTTGCTAGTGGCCTGTTTTGGGAAAAGTCTTGACCTTCAAGTGCTGTTCCTAAGGTCCTGGTACTTTTGGATGTGCTTAACTAGATTTCTAAGCGCAAACCAGAAATCCTGGGAAAAAATACCCAGCCAATCACTCAAAGATACCACTCTCTAAAAAACAGGGCTAAGAAAACAGATTTATCCAGCTCCGAGCTTCTCCACAACAGCAAATCTGATTCAGCTGCAGGTATCCGGCATCGTGAACACATCGTCAAATACAGCCTGTAGCCTTTCTCTGCTAGAGGATTCCTTGCTCCAAAAAAATACTGAGGGGCTGACTTATATGTTGTTGGTAAGGATACTGCATCGCAACAGCAGCCTGCCAAATTATAAATAGCCTTAAGGTAAAAACCTTGACCGGGCTAAGGCACTGAACTTGTCAGCCAGAGAGAGGACTTCCCTGGACGTGGAATTAGAATTTCTAAGACACTGAGCTTGTCCAATGCCTGCCCAACTTTGTGAGGATTTTCATGGACATAGCCTGCTGATTGCCCTACTGAAGGATGTTTACTTCCAATAAAAGACAACAGGCCTTATTTATAATTTGGCAGATGGCCCGTCATTCCGCTAGGGAGATTAAGTAAACTACTCCATTTCATAGTGGAGGCCAAATGTATCAATGACCACCAAGCAGGCGGTCATTTATAATGCATTGTCAGGAACTGCAGCCACAACGGTTCCTGATGGTGCATTTTGCTGTTTTTTTGTAGGCCTGCTTCAGCATGATGCAGCCCTGCATCAACAGTTTTCTTTTTTTATTTTCAAAAAGGAAGTTCTTTTTGAAAATAAAGAAATAAATGCTCACTGAGTAAGTTGTATTAGAGGCAAGTGTCTACGCAGGTCTGAGGTGACTCTGAGTGAGTGGGAGAGACTCTGGGCCTCATTTACGAGGCTCTAGCGGCACTTTTTTGACTCGCCGGTGGTGCAATGTACCGCAGCATATTTACAAGACCAAGCAAAGTCACTTTAGGTGGATATACATGGCCTTTCAAATATCTGCTCCTTTCACACAGAACACTGCTTGAAAGGGGCATTCCATAAGTGTTGCTGTGGTTGTTCCCACACAACACCAATGGAATCCAAATAATTCCCAGATTTATGAGGAATCGTAAATCTGGGAATATGTCAGATTCCTATGCCTCCTCAGAGGAGGTGTAGGAGTGTAGGAGTGACACAACAAGGAGCAGTGCTTTTATTTCTCCTTGTTTTTTCCTCTTTCTATGCGTTGAACATTCTGCAACATGCATAGAGAGATGAAAATAAATGCCAACAGTGAGTGTTTTTGTTCAGGAAGGTGTAGCTTTCTGCATAAAAACAATCATCCTTGCAATGCAGGCACCCTTACAACATGACGCAAGGATGACTGCACTGGCACATGGCTGCTGTTTGTGAGCCAGCACAGGGGAGAAGGACAGGAATATTCCTGCCCTTTACTTTTGACGCACAGCAACGCAGCAGGAAGGCCTGCTGTGCTGCTGTGCGTCAAAAGTATGTAAATGATGCCTTCTGTTTATATCAGAGCAGTGCTACCAGTGTCTTGGGTATTATCCAGAGCAGATCACTCAGTGACTCTGCAATATCACAAGCAGAACTCTGACTGATTCTTAGTATTATCAAGAGCAGAGCTATAAGTGATTTGGGTACATTGTATCATGTCTCACCCATAAAGAGCAATAGCACATCATTATCTCTTTATGCACAGACTGCCATTTTATCAGGCCCTACATAGAAAAGTGAGAATCTAAAAAATGACTCATTCTTGATCATCTGCCAGCCTTCAGCTATACTCTAAATGCTTTCAGATTACAAGGATGGTCTATTTAAATTTATATTAGAAGAGCTGTCATAAGATTTTCTTCCTGCAGATAACTACAAAGAATACTTTTTTTCACTTATGTAATGTTTTAGTGCTAGATTGTATGTCTCGGTGTGCTGTGGACGTGCTCTTATTTCAATATTCCAAGGAGCACGTTTCCATGTCACAATATTCTGATGGGGATTTTTCCATTAGAAGGTGCTACTTCAGAGTTATTCGTAGTTGGCGAAGAGCATTGTAAGGGCGTTCTGTCAACTTTTTTTATTTCTATCTTTTATTTTTCTAGCTAGCTAATGGTTCTTCATCTTAATTATAATAAGCGTTGCTTCAGCTTTGCTAAATGTTAAGATGCATAAAGTTCATTTAACACAGACTTGTACCAATATATTGCATTCATAATCCATCTGGGAACTAGCTGCATCTGATGGGTCATATACTCTCTGCTTGCTCCAGCTGAGGTGATTACATACGGGCGCTGTTAAAAATTGCGAAGCTTTAGAACTCGTGAAGCCCATTTCAGATCTGTCTTTAAAACAGATCATCATTAGCTCGCTGGTGTAGGAGCAATTTTCAGAGTTGGGGTGCTGGCATCAATTTTACATCACCAAAATCACAGAGATTGTGAAAAATTCAAGCGTCATGCAACAAACATGCATAGCGAATGAGCCATACCTGTTCATCAAGAGAGTTGTAGGGGTGGAGTGTGTAGCCAGTGGTGCACTGTAGAGCACACTGTCACCAATGTATTACTAAAGCATGGTATGAGAGCATATTTCCATTTACAAAATTAACTTTTTCCATTGAAATGGCAACAAACCACTCTAACATGCAGTTTAACTGGTAAAACTCTGTAGTGCATAAATGATAATGAGCAGAAATTGGGTTTTAGCAAATATTTATCATTTATGCATTATCAAGAAAAGTGTCCTGGTTTGCTTTGCAGTGGCGGCTCGTCCGCTATGGGGTAGGAGCGTCGGCGCCCCAAAAATGGCTGGAAAGGAGAAAGAAAAGGCACGTTTTATTTCACCTTTCCTGCCCAGTCTTGGAGGTGGGGTCCAGGGGGTGACAGCGCTGATGGGAGTGGTAGTGCCCTCCCTTAACTGCGCATGATGGTATGGCCTTCTGTCTTAGGCCTGCCAAACCATCATGCGCAGTGAACCTCTCTTCAACCCCAGCTGCATTGCTGAGGTTGAAGAGGGCAGGCACAGAGGTCTGTCCTGGAGTGCTAATCGAGGGCGCTCTGGCCAATCCTTAAGCTGCTCTCATGCAAGAGCACCTTCAGGATTGTCCACAGGGCAAGCTAGGAGCCTGTGCCGTAAGAAGAGGAGCAGAGGAGTGCAAAGCGGGATGCGGCCAGCTGAAGGTAAGTTTTTACATTTTTATTATTTTGTATTTTTCCCCTCCCTTCGCTACCCTGTGCACTCCTCACCCCCTCCTGCCCCGCCACTCGTATTATACACCGGCCACTACTGTTGCTTTGATCAAATAAAATCTTTTTTTTTATCACACTTCAGAATTACAAAAATGACAGAAATACATTTATTCTTTCCTAACTACTGATATGTTTTGAAATATTTGCACATTTCATTTACAGGCATTTAAATGTTGTGTTACACAAGTTGTGAAAAATACTGACATCCTATATCCTTTTCTTTCACACAATGTCAGATAGTTTGCTTTACAAAATTCTCTAACTTTGCAGCCAGAGAAAGTAAAAAAATAACCACCACTTTCCATTTGAAAAGAATATGCATCAATGTATTATAGGACTAGGCTGACATTTGACCTCTGTCTTTTAACGCATAGCAAATGTGATGAGATAAAAAGAAAAATGTAAGTCATGTTTGTTGCTCATTTACCTTCAGAACACCAGCATGTTTATCTTTGGGGCCCTGCGGCACCCCCAGCACCCCCACTTCCAGCGCCTATTATTAAGCTGTGAAAAAGAATTAAAACACACGTTAAATTTAAAATCAACTGTGAAATGGTTGTTTCTGGTGATTCAGAGGATCAAAACTTTTCAGAGCGAAAGTAATTAACGTTAAGGATGGGAACTGACAAACCACATTTTAACTGCTTTATGTTAAATTAGTATAGACAAAATGTATGCTTTGAATACAACCCTTGAAGGCCATTTGTATAAACATATGTTATGCGAATCCCTTTCACCACCTCGTGTTCCTCCAGAATAGGGTTTGCTCGTTTTTGTGAACTTGTTCACTCCATAATAGCTGTTGTTATGAATCCCCCTTTAGTCAGCAGATGCCACTGGAAATGCAACACTACTCTGAAAAGGATTTCTGTGACACTGTATTAGCCAGAACCTGGACAGAAGCTTTTAATATAAGTGAAGGTACATAAAGGGTTTTAAAGACCTGAGCCCATCTGGGAAGTTCTGGGGGCATATTAGCAAGAAGCTCGTTAAAATTATCGCTGTTTTAGCGGCAGGAAACTGCTGCTAAAATGGCGATAATGGGCTTGCTAATATGCGTTATAGAATTCCAATAGAAGCCCAGGTCAGATGTCCTGCACATCTAACCTGGGCTCCTATTGGAATTCTATAACGCATATTAGCAAGCCCATTATCGCCGTTTTAGCGGCACTTTCCTGCCGCTAAAACGGCGATAATTTTAACGAGGTTCTTGCTAATGTGCCCCCTGGTCTTTAGGGGAGTGTTTATGTACTTCGGGAAAAGGATTTATTTAATGTACCTTCCTTCATCACTCAGATCGGAACTGAGCCACTGGGGGAAACCATGGGCTTTGACCCCATGCGTTTTGACTTGGAAGACATGGTTTATTAATCAGTTTTGAAAATCAAAGATGAGAAGTGGTACCCTTTTTTAAAAGAGATTAAATATGATTGAAAACAACACATTTTGGTATCTGGGTTGCAAATAGCCAAGATTTCCTATGTTATAACTTCAATATTGGTATACAATTTTGCCCAGATCAGTTCATGCTTCTATGGATTTTTTGATTAAATGCTTTGCAGTATTCAAGGAAATAAAGTCTAGGAATGTGGGAAAGTGTTTTCTTGCGAATTTCTTAAATAATTATATTTTGTTTTGTCAGTTTGATCGGTAAAGTAACATTTTAATAGCACTTAGTCCATGTGTGGTCACAAAATCACTGCCCAGGTTGGTTAATACGAAGTTCCAGTTTGGTGTGTATCATTTGGAGAGTGTTTGTTAACTCCACCCCTCCTTGCACCACCTGACACCACTTTTACTATACGGATCCCTCAAAACAAGTCTTTCTAAACTCTTCCTGTGACTCTTCCCCTCCACATCCCTTTTTACTCATCCCTTTTTACTCATCTCAAGTACTGCTTTGACCTCCACAAAAAAAGTATGAAGCCTTCACTCTTGTATTCCTCAACTATCCTTTTCAATCGAAATAACAGACTAACATGTCCACTTCTCAAATTTCATATTTCACTATACTAATTCACCACTAATCCTTTGTGGGTTCGGGAGTAGCGTGCTACTTGCCGGGAAAGCACTTCAACACCCCATTAGGGGCAACAAGCGCAATATATATATCTGCAAACTTTTGTCCCTCTTCTATCTAGCCTCTGATACCCTTCTCAATCCAAATAACTAATATCCACCACTCAAATTACTTTCATATTTCACTATACTAATTTAACACCTATCCTTTAATGGGTTCCGGAGTAGTGTGCTATTCACCAAAAAAAGAAGCACTTCAACACTCCATCAGGTGTAACAACCACTACATAAATGTGAACCATTCCCCTCTTCTATCCCTCTGCTATCCTTCTCAATCCAAATAAGTGATTAATATCCACCACTCAAAATACTTTCATATTTCACTATACTAATTCACCACTAATCCTTTATTGGTTCCAGAGTAGCGTGCTACTCGCTGAAAAAAGCGCTTTAACACCCCATCAGGGGTAACAAGCGCTATATAAATGCAAACCTATTTCCCTCTTCTATCCCTCTGCTATCCTTTTCAATCCAAATAACTGACTAATCTATCAACCACTCAAATTACTTTCATATTTCACTATACTAATTCACCACTAATCCTTATGGGTTCTGGAGTAGCGTGCTACTTGCGGGAAAAAGCATTTTAACACCGCATCAGGGGTAAGAAGCGCTATATAAATGAAACCTTTTTCCCTCTTCTATCCCTCTGCTATCATTCTCAATCCAAATAACTGACTAACCTATCAACCACTCAAATTACTTTCATATTTCACTATACTAACTCAACACTAATCCTTTATGGGTTCCGTAGTAGCGTGCTACTCGCGGAAAAAGCTCTTCGACGCCTTGTCAGGGGTAGTAAGCGCTATATAAATGCAATTACAATACAATACAATATTAGAAGCATTTGTTTTGTGAGTGAAGGCTGGACGAATGCTCCATTTGTGTTGCTGGGAGTAAGCATGTCAGTGCTACTGAATCATGTAAGGTACATTCAGATGCACTTTACATTGCTTACCATGTGCTGATACAATGGTTGGCATGTTGGCTCTTGTGTTATAAGACGTGACTGCATCGAGGAATGATCTTAGTTTACAGGCGGGTTTGGAAGTTGAAAAGAACGAGGTCTTAAGGGATCTTCAGAATCACAGATTGTTGTGAAGGCTTCTTATTTCCTTTGGGAGTCAGCATAGTCTGAAAAGGATTTATAATCAATACAGGACTTCCTGTACCAGGGGATAGTCTGGATTGAGGTTGCTTTATATCTGGGAGCCCTACTTTAGTATTAGATGCAGGGTTCAAGCTGAAGGAAGATAGGTTGATTGCTGTGGTTGGAAAGATAGTTAATGCATTGTTCAATAAATGAGACATTTAATGACAAAAGTATCCAGTGGCAAGCTTTAAGAGCAGATATGATGTGACCACAGATGTTTAGATCAAGTTGTTGTCTGTTTATGTTTTGGGTGTAGCACAGTCTGCAGAATGCAAAGTAAAGAGACCCTATAAAGTGTTTATTGGTGTTGTGTCAGAGTGTGGAGTACATGATCACCCCTAGGTTTCTGACTTCACTGGAGTCCTTCCGTTGTAGCCCTCCAGTCAAAATGAGTTGGAGTGGCGCTGGGCCAGTTTCTTTTTGTGACCATCTCTGTGTCACAAGAGTCAAACTTTATTTATTTGGAGTAGCACTGGTCTCCTACTCTGCAGTATAAGACTATGGAACAGGAGTCATGGTTAGAGGAAATAATCAGTTTGAGTATAATCTGTGGTGAAGTTCATTAGGGGACTGCAGTTAGAACTAAATAGCAGCAATGTGATATTGGAGCCTTGGTGAACATCGTCAATGATGGATATAAGGAAAACACAAAAGGAGAGAGCAAGTTCATAAAAGATCTATAGTGCTAGTTGATATCTGAAAAGTGATATGGCTGCCAAAGACGTAGATAAAGTCCCTAGCCGGGAGTCTTCCAGAAACCCTCCTACACCTTCTTCGAAGACTGGCACTTTGAAGAAGGAATGATAGAATGTGAGGGTCCCTTTGTCTTAAGAGTTAATCTGGCAGGCAAATTCCATAACTACTCTTAGATTATAGGGGTCACCTTTGAGGACTCCTCAGAGGTTGCCTGATATGACACTATCTTTGTTCTACTATCCTTTCAGAGACAGTGGCATGATGCATGATTGACTGTATCGCTGGCAAAGTCCTTTGTGGTTTTTAACATGAGACACACACACAAGTGCGCACAAACACACACACACAAAGCACACACATATACACACACACACACATACACACACACACACACACACCAACACCACCACCACCAAGGGAATGCTAAGACACAAATTCATAGGGAAGCAACAAAGCAGTAGTGGAGATTTAAAACGCCCAGGCTTTTTTTTAAACACAATGTATGGAAATACTTTAGAGTTACGGCTGTAACAAATTGACAGTCTCTCTGTCACACAATCCTATTTCTGGCCATTCTTGTATACGTATGAACACACCATCCAGAGACTGCATGTGCATCAGCCCAATAGACATAAACATGGTCAAACCAGGTCACTCGTTTGACATTGCTATAGGCTGTGACAAAATGCAAGAGAAAACCAGACGTTTCTGTTGTGGAGGAGTTTGGCTGTGAAAAAGTGGCACTTACGTTACCCAATAACCTCAAGTCTGCAGTGACAAAAGATAGTGGGAGAGACTGGGTGAGGTGGCAGTTAACAGAGCGCCAGCACCTTTCTATGGTCTCTGGAAACCCGGGGGAGGCTGTGCATCACTGTGTGATGCACAAGCAGCTTAGAGACTGCTCTTTTCACAGATCTGATATCAGAGCATTGAAAAACAAAACTCATTTTATTAAGGTGTTGTAAGCCTTTTAATTACTAAAAATCTTATGACATTCATGAGTTATGGGTCAGATGTACAAAACACTTTTATAGTTGCAAGCACTATGATTCAGAGTTTGCTAACTCAAAAATGTTTTTTAATATACTAATCCTATTTTAGTAGTTGGGAAACTTATACTTATTGCTTACACAAGACCACCCTCTATACCAATTCAGCATAAGGAAAAGGCAAGTTGTAGGCAGGCCTTCCAAAAACAGAATCCGTATCATATGTATCAATGTTATAAACATTGAGAAAGTCTAGAGTCCTGCATTGGAGCGGTACGTCACTAACATTTCTCTTTATTTCTTTCTTTATTTCTTTATTTCAGTTAAAAACAAACCATAAAAGATATGCACATGATTAAAATACATTTTAAAAAACAAGACTTGAAGAGACCGATTCTTTGCCCATTTTTTCCACAGTTAGTTAGTAATATTTAGTAGTCAGTCAAAGGTATTGGCGGTATTAAAATCATAAATACATTCATAACTCTTCTAAGAGGAAGAAGGATAATAAATTCATGTACCTTAAATGTAAAACATACTTAATATGAATAGTATTACTTCCGTATCACAGAGCAAAGACTAGTTAAGCTATACAGATTGTAGACGATACTGACACCAATTTTTTTAACTCCCGCCCCTTACACCAACATATAAGTTACAACAAGCAATCTAAAATGCATCCCCATAGCATCAGAGTCTAAGACCCCGTCTCCTTCGTACTATTCCCACAGAGAGTAGATATCTGCTTATACTGAAGACAATTGATTGAGGTGTTTCACTTCTTAAAACTCTCTCGGCTTCACTGAGATGTCTAAATCCCAGGAGTCGGCAAATAGGTTTTATCCATTTTTTCCTTTGATGTATATGTTAATGTTAATGCGTGTTTTATATAGCGCTCAGCTACTCCGAGGAGTGTCCCGGCGCTTCTAACTTGGTGCGGAAAACAGGGCGAGCAAGACATGATCAAATCTATTGGATGAAAAGCCAGAACTTCAGTTCTTTCCTAAAAGCAAGCAAGGTGTCAGTCTTTCTAAGAGTAACCGGTAAGGAATTCCACAATTGTGGTGCCTGGTGTTTGAAAGACCGGCCTCCGATGCGTGCTCGCTGGATCACAGGAACGGCAGCTAAGGCCAGCGAAGCTGACCTCAGTGTTCTTGATGGATGATAGAAACACAGCCGCTTGCTTATGTAATGTGCGCCCGTACCATGAAGGGCTTTAAAAGTCAGTGTCAGCGTTTTAAACACAATACGCTTCCGGATCGGGAGCCAGTGGAGTTTTTTCAAAAGTTCTTTAGCACTGGATCTCCGATGAAGGCCAAAAATAGCGCGTGCAGCAGTATTTTGGACAATTTGGAGGCGCGATAAAAGATACTCCGGGAGTCCAAGATATAACGCGTTCGAATAGTCCAAGCGTGAACCAATTAACGCCTGCACCGTGATTTTTCTATGACCTGGGGACAGCAGCAGGAAAAAATTTCTAAGTATCTTGAGAATTCCAAAACATTTACCAACTAGACCCTGAATCTGAAACTTCAGGGTTAAACTGCTATCAATTAAAACTCCCAGATTCTTGGCCGAGGTGGAAACATCGGAAGGTGGAAACATGGCCGCAGGCCACCAAGCCTTCCAACTAGGATCTGATAGACAGCCGAAGAAGAGCACCTCAGACTTGTCAGAGTTGCACTTCAGGCTGTTAAGCTGGAACCATTTGAACACAGCCTCAAGGCAACCTTTAATACTCCCTCCATCGAAGTCGGCACCCTTCTTACAGGAGAAGAGGAGCTGGGTGTCGTCCGCGTACGAAACGATCTGGGCACCAAACGACTCCGCCAGTGCCGCCAAGGGGGTCATAAAGATGTTAAAAAGAGTTGGGCTCAGGATAGAGCCCTGAGGCACTCCCACCTCCAACGGCGGCATAATGGCAGAGTGCGGAGGGGCCCAGACCGTTTGACGACGGTCCGCCAGGAAGGACTCAAACCAGCTGAGCACCGCCCCCCGCAGCCCAATCTCCCTGAGTCTTAAAAGGAGACCGATGTGGGGGACGGTGTCAAAAGCCTCCGAGAGATCCAGCATTACCAACATCGCCTTTCCTCCTGAATCCAAAACCTCCTTGATGGCCTCAGTGACTTCCAGCAGAGCCGTCTCCGTGCTCATGTTGGAACGGAAGCCAGACTGGGTGTTATGTAAAATATTATTGGTCTCAAGGAAGTTGGAGAGGGAATGATGGACATGCTTCTCCACGACCTTGGCAAAAGCTGTCAGGAGAGAGATGGGCCTATAGTTGGCGTGTACCAGAGGGTCCAGGTTAGGCTTTTTCAAAAGTGGCAGGATCAAAGCCTGCTTCCAAGCCGGTGGAACCATGCCCGTGCTAAGTGAAAGATTAAGCACTGGATTGATCAAAGCGTTAATTGCTGAAGCTGATTTAGCAAGAAATTTAGCCGGGCAAGGATCCAGGGGGGAGCCAGATTTAAGTTTGGCCAGAAGATCCAATGAGGCAGACAGAGAAAGGACGGGAAAGGTAGAGAGCGTGGGAGCGTCAACAGACAAGGATGAGAGAGGAACGGAAACTCTCGCTGCACCAGGAAGAAGAAAAGATTTCTGAATGGCCTTAATTTTGTTAGCAAAGAAATTGGCTAGTTGGGAAACCCACAATTCAGAAAAAGAGCAGGTAGGCGTGCTCGAAGTTGGAGACATGAATTCCTTAACAATGGAAAATATTTCTTTGCTAGTGTTCATGGCAGCATCGATTCTTCTGGCTAGATAGGCTTTCTTTCCCAGCGCAATATCACAGTGATATGATTTGATAGATTCTTTGTAGATCAGTTTGGCGCTGAGATCGTACTTGCGGCGCCACTCCCTTTCGGCTTTCTTGCAGAACCGCTGCTTCTCAGCCAACGCAGCCGTGAACCATGGGGCAGACACGCGACAGAAGGACTTATGAGCGGTCACCACCGGGGCAAGTTCATCTAATCTCTCCCCAAACCAAGTCTGTAGGAGGTCAAGATCGGCCTCTTAGTTACCTGACAGTGTACACGGATGAGAGTGTAGTGCTTGTGTGAGCATGTCAGGGGAGACACGATGATAGGGCCGCAAAGTCTGATAGGGGCGGTCCTGTGGATTGGAGGCTAGCCTATCAGGATGAAAAATCTGAAATCTCAGTAAAAAAGTGGTCGGACCACAGAACAGGAACTGGGAGGGAGATGCTGATTGGCAACGTGGAGAAGATTTGGTCAATTGTGTGACCTTTATTGTGGGTGGGCACAAAGAAGTAAGGTATAAGACCCAGTGGGGATGCAGTATCCAATCAGTATCGGCATCGTCCGCGGAGTCCATGTGAATATTAAAATCTCCCAGGAGAAAGCAATGATCAGTTTTCAGGCAAAGCGCCGAGACCGCTGCATGGAGCTCTTAATGAAAGGCGCCAGTAGGGCCAGGTGGTCTATAAATCAGTAGCCCAGAACATGATTGGCGTGGGGACAAGGAGAGGGAGAACCCCAAGGCCTCACATTCATGTATCTCGCCAGTTGGAATGATTGAATAAGTGACCCGTTTATCCACCACCAATGCCACACCACCCCCCCTGCCATTGGTTCTGTCTTTCCTAAAAATGACGTAGTTAGGTGGGATTGCGGAGGCTATATCCGGGCCTGAAAAATCATTCAACCACGTCTCGGTAAGAAACAGGCAGATAGGTTTGGACTCAAAAAGTAAACTATAAAGGTCTAAGGCATATTTGCAGAACAAAGGAATAAAACATGCGCCTCATCCTCCCCTGTACCTAGGGTGCATAAATCAAATTTTTCCAGGGCTTCATCGCCCTTATTGGCCTCATTACGCACCCATTTCGCGGTATTTGCTTTAATCTGCAATATACCATAGCGGAATTTTAGATACAATGACTTTGCTACCGATGGTAAGATATCGTCCATGAAGCATTCAAATCTACTGTCTGATTTCATGTTAAGATACTTGTGGGTAAAAACACCTAACTCTGGGTTATGCAAGGCAGAGTTAAGAAGGAACTCCCAGTATCTTTCTTTTAGCAGCTTTTTACATTTCAAAGTAAGGCACTCGGGATCTGTCCAATAATGGTAAAGCCTACGTTTCATAAGCCAATCTTCTATGTGGTCCAACCATATCAACCGCGTCGTATTTTTTATTTTCATAATTTCTTTTAGGGCTTCTCTGTAGTCTACTAATTCATCTGTTGACCACAGACGGACCCAATATAACAGCGGGCGTAGGACTGCATGATCATCAGTACGACGTACATTCAGATCCATACCAAGTGGGAACAGGGGTGTCCGCCCTGGGAGTGCTAAAATCTTTCTAAAGAAGATATTCTCCTGAACCATAAAAGCACATTTAGCAGCATGACCCCATAATCCTGCCCCGTACAATGATGCAGATTGGGCTTTGCATTTATACAGCTCTAAAACTGGGGAGATTACTCTAGAGTAACTAATCTTGTGTCTCTTGGCTATTGGGGCTACGTTTTGAGTTAAAATCGTTTTACTTTTATCAATTTGAGATTTCCAATTCATTTTGGTGTCTAAAGTAATTCCCAAATAGTTAAAACTGTGCACGTGAGGAGGAGCTTGGCGGGCATCCGAGATGGCCGCGTGAGCACAGCGCTCCCCGGCTTGATATCCTGATTTAATCCTGAATTTTTGCGAGGATTCATATAGAGGACGTTGGGCTGATCTACCTGGACTTTTCATAAACGGATTTGGACATCGGATGCCTGAATTATGTTCACTTGAACTTTTGGGCTCCGCCCTCGAAGTGCGCCCGGGACTGGGTGAGGTTTGGTGGCCGTCTTGGAGTTGAACAACAACGGCAGGGGGATTGGTCTTGTGAGTCCCCCTCTTAAGTTTCGGTTTCGTTTCTGCCTCAGACTGGGACATTGGTGAGAGGGCTGGGCCAGAGCTGCGGCCGTGATACACGTAGGTTGTCCGGCCCTTGGCTGCACTGTTTCTGGAGTGGGCTGCCTCCATCCTGGTGCTACACCTCTTGTAGTCCTTTGGTCCAGGGGCCTCCATTTCTGGTGCCCGGTCTGTCGACCCTGGTGACATTGCTCGTGACGCATCTTCAAAATGGCGGGCAGAGGGGACCGAGAGACGCGCAAGACGAAGACACCTCTGCGCGGGGGTCCGGTTCAATCTAATGTCATGGATCGTTATACCCACTCTAAGGGGTCCCCCGGAGCGGCCCTGCCCGGTCCCACTGCGTCTGACCAAGTACTGGATGCGTCGCCGGAGCCCTCCTTGCAGGACATCATGGGCGCCATTTCTGGCATGAGGGAATCCATAGGCCACCAGTATGAAACTTTGGCCCACAAACTTGACACTGTGGCGATTGAGGTGAATTTGATTCGAGCCGATCTCTCCAAGACGAACGAAAAGGTGAAGTCGTTGGATATCAAATCTTCCAGCCTCACGACGGACGTCTCTGATATTCAGACGGAGATTGGCAATCTCCGCAGGGTGAACGATTTCATGACCCGGCGCTTGGAGGATTTTGAGAACAGGGCACGTCGCTGTAATGTTCGCGTGGTTGGTGTGCCGGAGAATCCAGAACCCCACTCGGTTGATCTCCTGGTTGAAGATCTTATCCAGAATCACCTTTCACCGTCTGGCCTTAGTAAATTTTTCACAGTGGAGCGCGCACATCGTGTTCCGGGGGGCCAGGGCAAGCCAGGCGCCCCGCCGAGACCTATTGTTGCCAAGCTTTTCCACTACAGAGATCGGGACGCTATCCTGCAGGCCTCGCGGGTGAAGGGCCCAGTAGCCTTTGAAAATGCCACTGTGAACTTTTATCCGGACTTTTCCCAACAGGTCCAGAAGCAGCGGATGGGATTTCGTGGTGCCAAGAAACGTCTTAGGGACTTGGGGATGCGTTACGCAATGCTCTTTCCGACCAGGCTGCGGGTGGAGTATGATGATCGAACTTTCTTTTTTGATCGGCCAGAGGCTGTGAATGACTGGCTGGACTCCCTGCCTAATCGACCTCCTGAGACTGAGTCCGAAGCCCACCCGGGCGGTGCTGAAGGTGGTGTTGAGAGCTGAACGTTTCGTTTTTGTCTGATGCCTTGTTTTGTCTGACTTTTCCAGGGATGTAAGCCTATGTTCCTCTACCTCATATGTGTTTTGATGTATGGTCTTATTCTCGTTATTTGTTGATCGGGGGGCGGGTGGAACAGAGCCTTTCCTCCTCCGGGGTCTTCGTGTAGAATAGGGGTTCTTGGGCGACAGGCACACTGCAGGTTGGGGTGGCTTTTTAGCTTTTTGCAGGGGTGCAGGGTGGGGGGTGTTTTCTTGTTATTTGGGGGGTGGGTGGTTGGGAAGTTCGTTGTTTGTCTGTTCTGTGTTCAAGGCGACTTTCTTCTGTCTTTGAATTGCTTTTTGTGGTCGTGCTCATTGATGGGGGGTTTGGGCTTTGTCGGGTGGGATGGGGGGTAGCGGGTTGAGATTTGTTTCGTGGAACGTTAATGGTCTGGGTGATCGTATCAAGCGCAGTGTGGTGTTGAAATGTATACGACGTTTATCTCCTGACATTGTTTTCCTGCAGGAGACTCATTTGATAGGCAATGTCTGTCATGCAATGAACAGGTGGGGCTATCGCCTCGTAGCACATTCGGGGTTTACCTCGGGTTCCAGGGGTGTGGGTATTCTCATTCGGGCTTCCCTCCCCCTGGCTATTGATGATGTTATACAGGATGACCGGGGGCGGTATGCTGTCCTTGTGGGTCGGTATGAAGGCCGTACCCTCTCCTTATTAACTGTTTATGTGCCCCCCGGCTTGCAGACTTCCACCTTTTCAGATTTGGGCCGTGTCTTGTTGGACCTTCCTGATAGTACTCTCCTTCTGGCTGGTGACTTTAATTCGGTAGTCTCTGGCCTTCATGATCGCCACCCCCCTAGGGATACCCCGGCGGCTCAGCAGTGGTTGGGTGGCTTTTTGGATACCTTCGGCCTAGTGGACTGCTGGAGGCTTTTGCATCCTACGCAGCGGCAGTACACCTTTCACTCCGGGGCCCATGGGAGTTTGTCTCGGCTGGATTATTTCCTGATGCCTGCGACACAGTTCCCGACTGTGCGTGAGATTGTGCACATGCAATGGGGTATCTCTGACCACTCTCCGCTCTGGCTTCGTTTTGAGGTTGGGGTGGAAGCAGTGGGCAGGGTCGCTCCCATTAATCCGTGGTACCTTACCTCCCCTGAGACCCGCACCCTTTTACTTAAGTCCCTCGACTCGTATTTTCTGGATAACGAGGGGTCGGTCGAGAGCGAGGAATAGAGAAGTGGTTGATCTTGAGGGGGAAATTTCTGTACTGGAGGAGGGCTTGGAATCTGGTGTCACGCCTGAGAAGCTCCATGCCCTGGGTCTGAAACAATTTGCTTATAAGTCCTTGGTCACGGATGCAGCCAAAGTGATGTTTCGGGAGCAACAGGGACGTTTGTATGATGTGGGTGACAAAGCGGGTAAATTGCTGGCGTGGCTGGATAAGAAGGAGAGAGCTAATCGTGTGGTACCCGTGATTCAGTCTGCATGTGGTGTGAGTGTGACGGACCCGATTGGGATAGTTGACCGGTTTGCCGAGTACTTCCGTGTGGTGTATACCCCTGTGTCTGTGAGGGATGTGGTTGACTCTCGCCTTCTGTTGCGTGATATAGCCCTGCCCATTGTTTCTGATTCGGACCGTGTGGCGTTGGACTCCCCCTTTACGGTTGATGAGATAGCTACTGCCATCCGTTCCCTCCGTTCTGGCAAAGCATTGGGCCCGAACGGGTTGCCAATCGAATTGTACAAGTTGCGTCCGGATAGGATTGCTCCGTATCTTCGCGCCATGTTTCTGGAGTCCCGGGAACGGGGTGTTCTCCCTTATGATCAGAGACTGGCCACGATAGTCGTCATCCCCAAGGAGGGCAAACCACGTGATCTTTGTTCCTCCTATAGGCCCATATCCCTACTGAATGTTGAACCAAAGGTGTTGGCGAAACTCCTGGCCACCCGTCTCTTGACGGTCATAAGTGATTTGGTCCATCCGGATCAATCTGGATTTATCCCACATCGCAACACGGCTCTGAACTTACGTCGTCTTCATGGCGCGATCGCGAGGGCGGGGCTTCTGACGGAGCCGGCCATTTTGGCATCGTTGGATGCGTCCATGGCCTTCGACACGGTGGAGTGGCCCTATCTTTGGGCGGCTCTTGAGAAATTTGGTTTTGGGCCTGACTTTATTGGTTGGGTCCAGTTGCTGTACGCGGCACCTCTGGCGCAAGTAGTGGTAAATGGTAGGGTCTCGGCTCCTTTCACCCTCGGCAGGGGTACCCGTCAGGGATGCCCCTTGTCTCCATTACTGTTTGCTCTCGCCTTGGAACCGTTGGCTGCCTGGCTCCGGTGGGAACCGTCTCTCAAGGGGATTCGCTGGTCTCCGGACTTTGAGGACCGCGTTTCGCTTTACGCGGACGATATCCTTTTATACCTCACCTCCCCGCGTAAATCTCTGTCTGTTCTGTTTGATGTTCTTGCTTCTTTTGGAGCCAACTCGGGCCTCGTTATTAACTGGACCAAGTCCTGTGTATATGTTCTCTCGGGGGTTTTGCCCCCCTTGCCGAGTAGACTTCCTATTCAGGTGGTCCGGTCGGGCTTCAAGTACTTAGGGATTTTTATTACGTTGGACCCGACGCTCCGCTTTGAGCGTAATCTCCTACCACCGTTGCTTAGACTGCGCTTGGTTGTGGCCCGTTGGCGCAAGCTTCCCTTATCTCCGCTGGGCAGGGCGGCCCTGTTTAAAATGATGTCCTTGCCGCGATTCCTTTACGTGCTTCACAACTCATATGACGCTATCCCTAAGACCTATTTCCAAGAGATTGAGAGTCTTCAACGGCAGTTGATATGGGATGGGCGACCCCGTATCGCACTCGCAAAGCTCACCATCCCCTGGTATGACGGGGGCATGGCGCTCCCCGATATCAAGCGATATTATTGGGCTTCCCAGTTGTCTGCCATTAATCATGTGATGTTTTCCCCGGGTCGTAATCCTGCATTCGAGATGGACAGACTCCAGCTTCCTGGTGGGGACTTTACTAGAGCGCTTTATTCCCGATCGGCCGGGCGCCATCTTGTGGGCCCATCCAGGATTGCAGTAACGGTGTGGCGGGCTGCGAGTGTGAGTTTGGGGTGGGAGGATCGATTGACGTTGGCGACGCCGCTTTATGCATCCGAACGTTTGGGCGGGCTCTGGTCTACCAAGGGTTTCGACCGCTGGGATGTGATTGGGATCTGTAAGGTGGGTGACGTGTACTCGAACGGTTGTGTGAAGTCGTTCCAGGCCCTCCAGGCGGAATATGGTTTGAGTGGTAGGGAATTTTTTCGCTACCTGCAGGTCCGGCATGCCCTCGCCTCAGTCTTGGTTCCTGATGAGGCCCTGCCTGAATCTTCCCCCCTCGAGGACCGTGTCCTTGATGGGCATCTTCCCGATAGCACTATTTCTCTTATTTACAAGAAATTGATTAATAATCGGGCAGACTTACTGGTCCGACTTCGGGAGGCTTGGGTTTGCGATGGGATGGAACTGGACGACGAAGATTGGCAATCGGCGCTCTCTTCTCCCAAGGAGGTGGCCATTCCTGCCCGTCTCCGCTTGGTTCAGCTTAAGATTCTTCATCGAGTCTATGTCACTGGTCCGCGTCTGGTTGCGATGGGCTTTTCTTCGGATGGGCTATGCAAGCGTGGATGTGGCTTGAGTGCGACCTTTTTGCATATCCTTTGGGAGTGCCCGGTTGTAGCTGCTTATTGGACTGCTGTGCTTGAGGTGATGACTGCTGTTACGGGTGTGGCCCTGCGGCCGGAGCCTCGCAGATGTCTGTTGAATGTGTGGGAGCCCACTGACTACTCGGTGGCCCAGACCAGATGGGCTACCCTTGGTTACATGATTGCGAAGCGGGATGTCGCGCAACTCTGGGGCGCTTCCAGGCCCCCTGAGGTCTCAAAGTGGGAAGACAATATGGACTGGTCCATGTTTCGTGAGAAGACGGTTTATGTGGCCAGGGGCAGGCCCAGGGCGTGGACGAAGGTTTGGGGCCAGTGGAATGATTATCGTGGGGATATTTGCACCCCTCCCCTTGACAACACAGCTGAGATTGTCCTTTCTCCCTAGACTAGAGTTCCCGGAACCCTTCCGTAAGGTTTTTTATACTTCCTGTTCTCCCCGCTGCTCCCCTCCCCCCCCCTCCCCGACTTGATTGGAGCCTCTGGGCTCTGGGTGTGTTCTCCTGATCGTGGAACCGTCCCCTCCGCTCTTTGGGCTGACCTTAAGTATCATTCATTCGCCTTTTAGTGTTTGTGTTTCTTTTTGTAAAAAATAAAAATACAAATTGTTCTGTGATGTCTATAGAGTAATGCTTTGTACTTGAGCTGTTCCCATCCACGGGTGTAAATTTTCTTACATGCACTGTGCCTTATTATTAGCGGCCAGCCCGTGAGGTTGTAGGCCCATTCTTGTACTTTTCTATGCTTACTCCAATAAAGGTTTTGGAAAAAAAAAATAAAAAAATAAAAAAAAAAAAAAAACTGTGCACGTATTCGATCAATTCATTATTAATAGTTAATGTTTTTCTAAAACTTTTATGGGCATTAACCGCCATATACTTAGTTTTTGACGAGTTAATCTCCAATCCTTTATTATCACAGTAAGACCGGAAGGTATCAAGTAAATTTTGTAACCCTCTCGGTGTCTGTGAGATTAAAATAGTATCATCTGCAAATAGCAGTGCTGGCACATGCTCACCATCCAGCTTGGGAGAGTCATGCTCGAAGCCCAAGAGGGTGGTTGGTATATCATTGACATATAAGGAGAACAATGTCGGTGCCAGCACGCAACATTGCTTGACCCCTCTCCCTATGCCAATGCGCTCTGTCAGTTCGGGCCCCATCTTACCCTTGCATAATTGGCCTCATGTAGCCTAACAATCTGTTTCAGAATTTCCCCAGGGACACCCTGATCCCTCAGTCTCACCCACAGGGCGCCCCTAGGGACAAGGTCGAAGGCTGCTCTGGGGTCAACAAAAGCCACATACAGATGGGCCCTCCTGACTTTAATATATTTCCAAATGATACATAAAAACCTAAAAACCTGATTGATGGTGCTTATTTTTCCTCTAAAACCTGCCTGGTACTTGGTTAAGATTCGAGATTCATCCATCCAAGCACTCAGTTTACTTAATACTTGGCGCGCGTATACCTTTTGAAGGACATCCATTAAGGTAATGGGTCTATAGTGGGCTGGATTTATTCGGTCCCCCTTTTTAAAAATGGTGACGATTTCAGCACCCCGCCATGTGCCAGGAATTGCGGCATTCTTGACGATGTCATTACAAAAGCAATTGATGTATGGGGCCCATAGCATGTTTTCATGTTTCCATAAATCACCTGGTATCCTATCTGGTCCAGGTGCCTTCCCAGGTTTAGTTGCCTTAATGGCTGCAATAGTTTCAGTCATACTAAAGGTCAGGGTAATCACACTAGAATTTATTCCTAGCTCATCATAATCAAGGAGAATATAAACTAGAAAAGTGTGAGACCCAAGCATTGGCATCTAAAAACATATCTCTGCTAGAAGCTCCATCCCTTGTGCCCCTAGAAATTAAATTCCAGAAAGATGCCTGATCTTTTGCCTTACAGGTCTCCAATAATTCAGACCAGATATTCTCATCCCAGCATTTCTTTGCCTTTGCAATTGTCGCCTTATACAATCTCCTTTTTTCCCTTAATGAAAGGACATCATTACGGTTTGCAGCCGCAATTAGTTCCTTTTTAGCATCCCGGCATGCTTTATCATACCATTTTTCCCCTTAGACCTGGTGTTGCTGTCCAGATTTTAGTGATTTTAGAACTTTTGTTAATATTTCGCCTAGGCCTGATATTATACTTTCATGGATGCGTATGATAGGAACATCCTGTGTTGGGATATTTTGGAAAGGTGACATTAAATTTACATATAGCTCATAAATTTTCCTAATGATGCTATCATTCCCCAATACTGTTGGCCATTTTACTGATCTGCGATTATTAGTGATCAATGGGTTGGTGTTCATATGATTACGAGAAGTCTGTCCTGAGGGGCACAGGTTAAATAAAGCTGAGGTAACAGTCAAATTGAGTGCAAAATTGTCGCTCTCAAAATGATTCTCCACAACAAAGTTTATTACCATTGGCCAGAGTGGTATTGAGACCATTACATAGTCCAAATGACTATTACAGCTGCCTCGCCTAAAAGTTGGCTGGCTGGGACTATCTGAGTGGAATCGCCCATCACAAGCACGCAGACCATGTGCAGCAGTGAATCTTAATAACTGTGCTGCAGCTACAGAGCATGGTACTGCTGTGCTAACTTCGATGCCTGGGATGTTATTAGCATTATCCTCAGACTCAAAAACAAATTCCAGACCTATTATTGGTTCAAATTTCTGATTGAAATCCCCACCAATAATTGTCATGGTTTTCTGGTCAAGCGTTGAGATAATATTATCTAGCTGTTCAATAACCTCTGATTCTTTATTTGCCACCATCGGTCTGCTGTAAACATTAAAGATGCAGACTTCTCTTTTATTGGGTCCTTTGAACCTCACTCCTAAAATGTATGGGCTGTTGGACTCTATTTGTTTGAAATTAATTCCCAATGTAGTCTTTACCCAGATTACCAACCCTCCCGAGGGTCTCCCTTTATTTTTGTTGGTTGCAGATACACTAAATGATCTATAGCCAATTTTAAAAAGGTTTTCAACAGCCCAGGTTTCTTGGAACAGTATAATGTCACCACTATCCATATAATCCTGCCAGGTGGGATCACTCAGGTTTTTTTTTAATACCGGCAATATTCCAGGACCTTAATATGATACTAGTTATGGCATTTATATTTATTTTGTTACCACCCATTTTTATATCCTCAACTAATCTCATTTGTCGTTTAGGATCAGTTTTAGTATTTTGTTCAGGCTTATCTAGGGTGGTGTTTAGAGTTATGTTCTCCTGCAATAGACCATCCAGGTCAGAGTTTTGGGTACCTTTTTCTAGGGTTGAAATCATTTGAGTGCTCCCACAACTCATATTGATATTAAACCATTCACTATCCAAGAGTTCTTCAATTATGCTATTATTTAGATCAATATCCTCTCCCGCACAATTACTTGGCAGCTTATCTTTCAGTTCACATCGTTTTGGTCCTAATTGCTTCGTGCGATGTTTTTCCATGGCCATTTCCCTTTATTTGCATTTCGACTCATAGGAAGGCAGTCATGATCATGAACACATACTAGCCATGGCAGAGGGAATATGTACATTTCGGGTAGTATATTTTCATACAAATTGCATAATATTGTCTTATGTACGATCCACAGGGCATATTATCAACAAATAGCGATATTTATCGCTAAGTAGGGTTAGCGTCAATTTTTTTATCGCCTCGCATCACCGGATTTTATCGCTGAGATAACGTGCTATTAGCAACATTTATCTCAAAAGCGTTAAAATTCCCGGCGATAGCGGCAAAATCCATGAATATCGCTGAGAATACAGCGATATTCATGCATTATCGCTAACAGGGTCTTAGCCAGTATATCCACCTCCTATTGGATATAATGGCTAAGAACTGGTCTGAGCAGGTGTTAGTTTTTGGAGATATTCGCGCTAAGCTCATATATATCCATCACTACGCCTGTGTTGGTAATAGGCGATAGCGATGTTAGCGACTGCTTTCAGTCGCTAACAGGTTGGGTACGCCCACTTTGCATGTCATTAGCGATAAATATCGCTGACATGCAAAGCGGGCCCCAAACCGCTCGCTATCGCCTACAAGCTGTCGCTAACGGCTGTTAGCGACATCTTGCTAATAGGGCGATAGTATTATCGCCGCTTAGCGGCCGAAAACGGCTGCTAAAGCGGTGATAATTGCCTATCGCCCCCCTTGATAATATGCCCCTACATGTTTAATATCCATGCACATTGCCAATTTATGATGCATGTCAGTACCATTGGATTCCGGTCCATAGAGGCATAACATATCATCTACAAAAATAAAAAAAACTGCTATAACTCCTCTAAGAAGTCCCCCTACCATTCCCTGACCATGGTAGCCTCCACATGTACAGACAGCACTCGTGTACAGTCTACAGCATAAACCATTCAGGGTCAGTGCATAAAAGCATAAATGCAGTACTTCCTCAACTATCCCTCAAGTCCCAGTACGCCCTCAGTAAGAGCCAGCTCACTACCTATTCTTCGCAACCTCCTCTTCTGACAGAGCTACTAGTGCCTGTCATCATTCCCCATACGAGCAAGACTTCCTTCAATTTCCCACCCCTACTTGTGCTCCCCATATGTGCCTCCTCAGCACCTGCCTGTTCAACCATATATTTCCTCCAGTTCTGCATTGCGGGGGCGGGCGAACTTGGAGATTGTTGGTGACTAGTGATACAAGGAATCAGTGCCAACACTCAAACTAACTTTCAACTTTAAACGCAGCACTGTTTCCTTAAAGGAAAAAAAGGCTGCAATTAAGACAAAAAGTTCACTTCATTAAAAGGTGATCACTGACCTGATGGTCTGTTGACACTAGCAGGCCACTATTCCAGTGATAGCCACCAATCAGAAATCGTTTTTATTGGGGCCCTTCCTATTTAAAATTCATACATAGTTTGGAATATTACCCAAAGCGAAATAGAATTATTTCAAACTGACCTATTACCATATAGGTTAGTTCATGAAATGTTCAACCTGTCACAAAAATACTGGTCGTAAATTATACCAATAGTTTGTGCATCTGACCTTTTTTGAGAGTTCCCTGACAGGGAAAAACTCACTTGAACTTCAGAATCTTTTTTAAGAAAACGTTTTTGCTGCGAGCTTCATTGTTCCATAATATTAAAACAAAAAGATTTTTGTCTGGGGTTTCCCAGCAGCTGATCCGAGTTTGAGCATTTAAAAGCATGTCTCAGTCAGTCAAAGATCTTTATTCGGCTAATTTAGCCATAAACGAGCAATAAAAAACATTTGAATTACATAAATATACATAACAAATTCATCTTTGACAAAATCAAAACACAGGAATAATTTTTTTTACAATGTTACGTAGCTGAACTGCAGAGGAATATAACCTACAAATCATTAAACAAATACATTCATAGTTTAAAAGAAGTAGGGGTCGCACTTTCTAATATTTAAAAATCTTAATAATGGTTTTAAAAAGGTACGTCTAGGGCCAGAATAGAGTTTACAAAAAAACATGAAATGTAAAGTGCTCTGTGCAGAAAGTGAATCACATGACACATTTCTAGTTTAGTATCACAGTAATCATCACATGGATATGACACCAGGAGATGAGCAATGCCCATCCTAAATCTAATCAAGTAAAACATTTTGGCCTGAATAAAATAGAAGGAAAGATACGGTCCGATTTTTGGGGAGCTAACTAATAATGAGTGCTCTACAAACCTTTTTTTTGCCTTCTCTTTACTATCTCTTACTTACTTCCAGTAAAAAGAGAAAATCCTTTTTCAGACTATTTTTTGGAATTGCAGAAATATCACCTGTTGTACTGAAACAATCTCCCAAACCCAGCTTCCCTAGTTGTTCATTGTATATAAGATAACCAAGGAATCTTTTTTACAGAATCTAGTTTCAAAAAATCTAAAATGATATCACGGTTCAGGACTGGTTCCTCCTTAGTCCATATGTTGTGCCAGAGCTTCAGGGGAGCTAATTACATATAAAAAGTAAACGGTGTTACACCTAGTTTGTTGTGGCACATAGTGGCAGGAGTGCTTTTCGGTAATGTCAATATGCGTTTTAACATCATGTTTTCCGGTCTCTGAAGCCCCAGGGTATTAGTAAAACCCCAGACTCCAGCACCATACAAAGTGACGGCTGTCCGTGCTTTGTAGATGTCTGTTATGGCTTTAATTGGGCGGGAGCCTAATTTTTTTGTAAATCTGAAGAAGGCCTCTGCATTTTTATTAAAGCTTCCAATCCTTGCATCTACTAGATGTGTCCATGAATTTTTTCATTATAAAGTATGCCTAAATAAGAAATAATTGGTACCCGAGACAGTATTTCATTATATATATAAAAAGTTTTTGTTCTTGTTGGAGATTTACCTATTACCATTACATGTGATTTTGCAACATTGTTTTTTAGGCCGAGGTCGCTTATAAAATCATTAAAACCAGTTAAAAGCCTTTGTAATCCCACCCCAGTTCACAACTTCAAAACACAATCGTCAGTGTATAGTAGGGCCAAAAGAGACCTTCTATGTCACCAGTTCTGATGTTACTTTCTAGGTCGTTTATATATAAGCAGAATAAAAATGGAGCAAGTACGCATCCCTGGCGAACCCCAAAATCCATCTTTATTAGCGGGGTAAGCTCGCCAGCTGCTCCATAACGTACTCTCCCAGTGACTCCGTGATGCATTGCTGCTAAATAATGGACGATAGATGGATCATCACTAGCAGACTCGACTACGGGAATGCCCTCTACTCAGGAACAACAACCAAGCTCCTGAGGCGACTACAACGAATCCAGAACGCTTCGGCACGTCTGATCATCGACGTCCCCCAACGCAGCCACATCACACCCCACCTGAGAGGCCTGCACTGTCTCCCCGTCAACAAGAGGATCACCTTCAAACTCCTCATCCACGCACACAAAGCACTACACAACACTGCACCTACATACCTCAACAACCGACTCAGCTTCCACACCCCCACCCGAAGCCTCCGCTCAGTCAACCTCGCCCTCACCTCAGTTCCTCGTATCTGGAAAGCCACTGCCGGCGGCAGGTCCTTCTCCTACCTCGCCGCCAAGACATGGATCGCTCTCCCTACCAGCCTACGACAGGCTTAGGACCTGCTGGCCTTCAGAAGACTTCTCAAGACCTGGCTCTTCGATCAGTACCGGCCCTCCCCCCCCCCCCCCTCCCCCAGCGCCTTGAGACTCTCACGGGTATGTAGTGTGCTTTAGAAATGTAGTGATTGATTGATTGATTGATCAATGCCCATGAGCAGCATTTTCTACCACAGTCTCCCCCTCTGCACCCAGTCAAAGGCAGAAGTCAGGTCCATAAACCCAAGGTATAAGGCCCCTGGCTTCGCCATGGTATATTTGCTGATGATTAGGTGCAGATTGAGACACTGTTCCACGGTGCCCAGACCTTTTCTAAATCCATACTGAATGTTGGAAAAATTCCCATTTTCTGCCATCCAGACCTCCAATCTCTCCAATATTATTTGACCCATTATTTTACAAGAACAGTCAATTAGGGAGATTGGTATATAGCATGTGGGGTCTGACCTGTCTCCCTTTTTAGGTCTCGCTGGCGTTGCAGGGCGAAGCCCTGCCGCCAACGAGACTTATAGCCGCCTTGCTCCCTGCCAAGAGAGTCAGAGCAGTGAGCGAGCAGCTCCAGACCTGTGCACGAGCCGACTCAGGTCCGTGAACGCGCGGGAACGTCAACATGCACGTTCACGCGCGTCACGCTCCTGTCCTCCCGCGTCTCTGCCGAGGCGCGCTCCAGGCCGACTTGCGGTGTGCGTCACAGCGTGTTCCAGCGTTTCTGTGGCCGGAGGTAGGTAAGTGAGGGCCGGGGGGATTTGTTTGCTTGTTTTGTTTTGTTGCTAGCTTGTTTTTTTTCTGCAAACACTTGTTCTCATGATAATTAGTTTAAAAGTGCAAAAAAGGCTCACTTTTCAATTTACAATTTGGTCACGTTTTATCGTCCAATTTAGACATTCTTATCTCGCTTTTCTGTTTGCCTATCTGAGAAATGCACAAAACCGTGTCTTTTTGTTTTTTATTTTTTTTTTATTCGGCGAGTCTTGGTTGTGGGAGAGGTTCAGGGAGTAGCATGGGACAGCCATGTCCCCACTCCCTGTCCGGAAGGGCTGACCTTTCCAAAGTATGCGGAAAATGCACGCGCTGCATAAGCATGGCAGGCCTGCCCTATTCTTCCCTCAGGCCTCCAGCTGCGTTCTGTCTATTGTGTAGGGTCCAGCCGGGCTGTTGTCTATTGTGTGCAGCCCAGGACAGCCTGTCGGGGTGGGGCGGGGTCATACTTTTCCTGCGCCGACAGGGAGTTGGTTGGTTTTTTTATTCTCCACATATCATGCCCCAAAACCCGACTGATTCTTCATACTTCAAATTGATGACCTTGCATTGCTCACCCCAGTGCACGCATTTTATCGCCCTTGAAGATAAAAGGCTTAGTTGGCTCTGTTGGGCTTTCAGCCGGTGGCAACACTCCTGCGTTGATGGCAGATCGCATCCAGGATTTGTGAGAACCAGGGCAAGAATTTTTTTTTTTTGGGGGGGGGGTCTTTGTTCGGAACAACATTGAATTTTATTACGCATTTTCTGCTAATTCAAGCCCCATGGGCCGGACAACATTTTTGAATTCTACTTTAAAGGCGGAGATAGAGAAAAATACAAAAATTGTAATTGCATTTATATAGCGCTTACTACCCCTGACGAGATGTCGAAGCGCTTTTTCGGCGAGTAGCTCGCAACCCCGGGACCCATAGAGGATTAGTGTTGAATTAGTATAGTGAAACATGCAAAAAGAAAAAAAACACGTTTCTTTGCCCATGGGGCCTTTGGATGGTGGGGTCTTGGCTATCTGCTCAATTTGCCCATGCCTTAAAACGTCTTTATGGCCTTGTCTATCACGTGTTAGGTTTAGGCCTGGTTTGGGTGTGTTGTGTTGCATGGTAAACAGTCAACTATTTACATGCAGAAAGAACAGGCAGGTTGGCAATGTGCCTGTCGAATGTTGCATGCTCTGTAGCTCCTCTGTAAATCTTTGCACCAAGTACCAAACTGTCCTTGGGTGAATGCTGCATTTAGTATATTATTTTGACAACATGGCGGCTACGGGCATGCAGCAGCAGTTCTTGTCAGTGTATAAAGCAGAGCACAACAAGGTCTTGCTAGTGACTGTGGCAGACTTTCAGTGAGGGCCGCAACGTCAACATTTCCATAAATCGCCATGCAATAGACTTGGATACAATGGCCGTTCTGAACATATTCTTTGCAGACACTATCCTGCATCAAAAATTGAAAAATAAAGTTTTGCAAATCAAAATCTACATTAAAAAAGTGAGGTGTAAGTGACTAGTTTCCGTTTTGTACTAAAATAAAATAGGGTGGATAGCTACTCCATTTTTGAAGGTGTTGATCTGAGGCAGGTAGAGGTTAATTTGATTACCCTGGACCTCCAAGGTTTGGTAATTTGGTCAAGCCTGGGATATTCTGGTTCCACTGGTAACCTCTAGCACAAATTTTGCAAAATCATCAAAAGTTTGTATAATATTTACAGACGCTTTGTTTCTTCCTGCGTTTAAAAGTTTTACTTCAGAATGCTGCAGATTTGATTGAATGTACAGCGCTCTTTAACAAGGCACACCATCTTGGGCGCAGCATTTAAATTTAAGATGGGCTTCGGCACATTGCCACAGACAGGTTTGCATTTTTTTAAGCTTAGGACCTGCATACCTCTTTCATACAACATATAAAGAATGGACTTTAGTTCAGCCCCTTGTTCAAGATTGACTGCCTTTCTTTTCTATCTCAGTTCCCTGCTCTTTATTCCATGACTTTCCTCACTATGCTTACGTTTGTCTCAGCCATAACTTCTTTACCACCATTTAGGTTGGCTAACCTGTATCCTTCCACCTGTGAATAGGTAGACTACTTTTTAGGTCTGTGATAGCAATTGCAGTCTTGCTTGCAAGAGATATTATTTACTATGAAGGGCTTGGAGCCTGCCCATTGCTTCCCATTTGTGGGCTTCATTGTCCCTCTCATGTGCTGACTCGTAATTGGGCAGGGCGTGCCAGCTTCACTACTTCTTCTGTCTGGAGCATTGACCAAGTATTGATTGTTTCATCTAGATTAGGGTCTTTCCGCTGATGGCCTTTTGATTGAGGTACTATTTTTATTATCTTCTACTGTTTTCCTTACTGCTTCTTCCCACCGATTTCCCCTCACCCCCCATTTTCCATGTTGCTTCTTCCCTCTCACACCCAGCCTCCGTTGTCTGTGCTGCCCACCACTCTCCATAAGAAAAGCACTGGCTGCGTCCGTAGTGCTTTTAAAAAAAAAATGTAAACACCCTGCATCATAGCGCTCTATTTTTGTTATTATTTTTTTTGCTTTTACCCATGCTTGCTCAACAGCATAGCTAAAAGATGGCAGCAAAGCAAGTAGCTCTCAAATAGGCCATGAGCTGTTGGGAATGCCAATGCTCCTTTAAATTACTTGCACTCCATGGAAGTGCATTGCTTTCTATGCTTTAGTCAGGATATGGGCGTAAAGCTGCACCCACTTTCTGCCCATCTTTTTAATTGGCTCCTGTCCCTGTCCTTTGTAAATGGTGGCTTTTCATTGGTCAATATGCTAATTGGTCCCTCCTTAGTACCACCTTGTCTCTTCTTGTAACCTCCCATTAGGACACCCCCTGTTACATGTGTTACTCCCTAGGTTTTAATTACAGCCTCAAGGCTCTATTTTCTTTAAAGGCTTCGGGCAAGACACACACTTGCTTCTACGCTAGGCTGGCAGTGGTTACTTCACTCACTAGAACATCTCACATTTATATGAGACCTTCTATAAATTTCCCTTCATTAGCTCCACACAGAGTACAACCTAATCTGAAATTAATGTAATAATTCTTTTGTCACGTTTTAAAGCTACTAATTATATATATGGACATAGCTATTTGAATGTACTCAAAGTACTGTCTTGCATGCAATGCATTATGGGTAAGTGGATTTACGATTTCTTCTGCAGGGTGCAGTATCATATGTGACCAAAAGAGGTCCACAATGCTGGTGCCTTGCTCACTAGGGACCTCTCGGAGCAGTTTGCGGTACTGCTCCTAGACCTGCACTGCTGGTGCCATGCTCACTAGGGACCTCTAGGAGCAGCTTGCGGTACTGCACTGAGACATGCAGTGCTGGTACCTTGCTCACTAGGGACCTCTAGGAGCAACTTGCGGTACTGCACTGAGACATGCAGTGTTGGTGCCTTGCTCAATAGGGACCTCTAGGAGCAGTTTATGGTACTGTACCGAGACATGCAGTGCTGATGCCTAGCTCACTAGGGATCTCTAGGAGCAGCTTGTGGTACTACACCGAGACTTACAATGCAGTTGCCTTGCTCACTAGGGACCTCTAGGAGCAGCTTGTAATACTGCACTGAGACATGCTATGCTGGTTCCTGGCTCACTACGCAAGCATTTGTAATGCAGTAGGTCTCGTATTACTGAAAGAATGAGCTATTGGTGTTGCATTATTATTTGCAATGCCAACACCTCAAACTATCAGTAATGCGAGACCTATTGCATTGCAAATGCTTGTTATATGTGGGCACTATTATTACCAATCTCCAGGAATCTGGTGGACCCAAGGCCGTGTAGCAGCCTAGTATATTATTTAACACTGGTAGCCACAAGGTTGTATCTGCTAAAAACAAATCCGTAGGTACCCCATCCGGCCCAGGAGCCTTATTATTTACAGTCTGACTAAGCACCCTATCTACCTCATCTAGGGTCGGGGCTTGCAAGGGAGATACCTCATATTGAGTATCAATGCCACTGGATTATTCAGTACTATTACCATAGAGGTCAGTAAAATGTTTCACCCAAGTTTTCGGCATAATAGTTACATCAATGTTACTATTTTGTGTATCACGGAAATATTCCTCATTCACTGTCTGACAGAAAAGTCTGGAGTCTTTGCACTGTGACGCCTGATGTAATTTACCCCAGGCATCTTTCCTGATCTCCATCTTACGATGCTCCAAGGCACACCTATAATCTATACGAGCCTTCCTAACTGCCTCCTTGTCGCGAAGTATAATTTTTAAGATTGTAATTAATTTGTTATGCAGATGGGAACATTCTCTATTGAACCACCTTTTGTTTTTTTGCTTTCCATCACCCTGACTCTTGGTTAAAGGTTCCCTGATTGTCTCATTTAGTGCCTTAAATGATTTAATCATAACAGGGATATTTAATTTAACTTCCAGACACTCCTGAACTTGCTCAAGGTTACGCTTTACTATCTCCTTCAGAACGAGGTCTGGGTTAATAGTGGACCATTTCCTTGTTAGCCCCTTATTTTTAGTATAAGACAAAGGTGGTACTCTTTCTGGCATGGTTGGCTCATAGGTCTGTAAATTATTTGATCATTTCGTTTTCTTGGGGGTGTTCTTGTAAAGTCTGAAGAATTCTAAACAAAGAAATATTCAGTGGGCAGCAGTGCACATGGTAAAAATTGTGTGTCACAGCTATAAGTGCAGGTGTAGTGATTTGCCTGTCATGTGGAACTGGTATACTGGAAAGGAGAATGAAAAGGCATTAACTCTAGCCAACTCCTACTGTGCACATCTGGAGGCTATATGCCTCGGTTGTATAGTGGGTTAGGAGCAGGCATTAAACAGACTCTATAGCCAACTCAGCTGTGCACAACTGGGAGAAGTGCTAAGTGTTTTTTGGACATCCATGGGTTAGACAAAGGGCCTTGGCTGCCACCCATTACCCTGCGATGCATGTCCAGAGGGCAGGCGCAGCAGAATTTGGCTGCTACTGTGGTGGGGTCTGCTTTGTAGTGAATATTGCCTGTGCATGGACTTTATATGAATATATGACATTACAATGCAAACAATTACAATGCATGCTTTTACAATTCGGTTTTTACATGGCAACTACCATTACATTGCATGATTTTACAACGCTTGCCATTACAATGCATTTTAAAAAACTACCATTACAACGCATACCATTACAGCGCATTATAATTTTAGGGCAACAGAAGGGTACGTGTTGGATAGTGCACGAGTAAAAATTACTATTCCCACCCCAGTGAGTGCAAAAGTAGGGTAAGTGTTGGATAGTGTAGGGGTAAACATAACTATTCCTACTCCAGTGAGTGCAACAGTAGGGAAAATGTTGGATAGTGTATGGGGTACAAATTCCTATTCCTATTTAACCAAAACCCATACACACCCTAAAACTAAAAAAAATCTCCATTACTTACCTTATTATGCGTTGTATTGGCATACGTTGTAATGGTATGCGTTGTAATGGCATGCGTTGTAGTGACATGCGCTGTAATGGCTTGCGATGTAAAGGCAGTTGCGTTGCAACGGTTGCGTTGTAATGGATTTTTCCCACTTTATAGGGCTGCACAGTGGGTTGGGCATATTGCCTCATCTCAGTAAAGACTCTGTAGCCATTCCTGGCCAGGCACAGCAGTGAAGCTGCCGGGTGAGCTGAGTGCAGGTCAGATCGTGGGGCACCCCCTGCTCTGCAAAGCAGGATGGCATGTTAGGGCAGGCCCAACATGTAAGGCAAAACCTGCTGCCAACCTCCATTGTACGGTCAAAGAACGTGTGTAATTGCGAATAGTGGATAAGTAGAAAAGTGAGTTGGGCACAGTCCTAGCCACCACTGTACACACCAAAGTCTGTGTGCAATGGAGGTTGGCTTCACCATGGGCACAAATATTTAGATACAAAAGCAATAGTTGGAAAGAGCACATCATAAAAAATGTATAAAAACTCACTCATAAGTCATTGGTAAGTGTAAGCTGTGATTTCCACTGCCCATAAAATGTATGTTGTAGATTATTCAGTGAAAAACGTGCTTTTTTGGTGGCGAAATAAAAACTTAAAAACTACTAAAATGAACTTGCGTTCATAGACGATATCAATGATGAGATGGTACATGAAGCACCAATGGGATTAACAATGTCTTTTGTAATGCAAGTTTTACAAGTTTACATTATTATGATAATAACATTTGCAAAAAAAGTATGAGTCCTCCCAACCATTAAATAAAACACTTTAAGAGCATCATCTTCTGACCTTCATAAAGTGACAACATGCATACGACCATAGAAGATATATGAGTATTGCATACTACAATGCTATAAATGCAACCTTTTCAGAGTAACATTGTGCATGATGCAACGTACAATATGCACATTTTGTGCATCACAAAACCAAACCAAAAGTAGCACTTTATACACTCGGCCAACCAACTCATTCAAATCACTCAGCCCCAAGCTTCTAAAAGGTGGCAACATGCATAGTAAGGTGTAAGGGAGACAAATATTGCATACAAAAACTTCAGTCATGCATTCATTTTCTAACCTTGTAACGTGTTGCTGTGCTAGTGCAACATAGGGTGAGCACATATTGCATAGTATAGTCTAATTACCCGTGAAAAGTAATATCATACATACTGCAGAATAAGATATAGAAATATTACGTGACAAGAAAACAAAACCAGAAATTGCATTTTTACAGATAAATCCATCAGCTTATTCAGTTCATTAGTGAGCCTTAAAATAGGGACATCTGTGCATAATACAACATAAATTATCAAATAATGTCCAGCAACATAAAAGGTGTAAATATAGTAAAGGTTTGAACTCTATAGGTATAATATTAAAGATGCATCCATAAAATAAAATTCAAAATAACACAAACCTGAGAAAAAAAGACATATATTGTACAACAATATTTCAGTAACAATACACAAGTGGCCCTAATAAATGTTTTAAAAAAAACTATAGAATGGACAAATCGTATAACAAAACATTTCATTCTAGGGAAACATTACACATTTGTGAGACTCCAAACCTGAATGTATGTTACATTTAATAAACAGAGGCCTTAAACAATGATGACAAACAGTCTGTAACATGGGACACACAAAAGGTACATGACTGAGATCTTAGATATGTAACTGGCACAACTCACATCTTCTATCCTTTTTGTGTTTTTCCCCAGATACCAGTAATCTATACTAATATAATAAAGAGAGAGCCCAAACCTTTGAGGCGAATAATCTCAGGAACCACAGCACCAATCACAACACCGAATACAGCATTGGAAAGGACAGTTGCAGCTGATGGACATAGGCTATACAGCCTGCCACCATATACATTCGAAGGGTAAAAGAACCTTAGGGGCAAAGTAGTCCCTTGTGGGCGTGGTCGTTCTGCTCGGGGCATTGTGCTGGCGGCGTGTGCGTTGTGGTGGGGGCGTGGCCATACAGCGATGGGCGCTGCATTCGCTACGTGCTAGTACTTCCTTGTGGCCGTGTGCGTTGTGCTGGGGGCGGAAATCAGGTAAAACAAGCTATGCAGGGATCCGTTGTGGGCATGTGGGGGGGTGGCCAACGCTACGTGTTAGTACTTCCTTGTGGCGGTGTGCGCTGTGCTGGGGGCGGAAATCAGGTAAAAGCAGGGGGCGGAAATCAGGTAAAGCAAGCATTTGCAGGGATCAGTTGTGGGCATGTGGGGGCGTGGCCAACGCTACGTGTTAGTACTTCCTTGTGGCCGTGTGCGTTGTGCTGGGGGCAGAAATCTGGGGGCGGAAATCAGGTAAAACAAGCGTGTGCATTATGCTGGGGGCGGAAATCTGGGGACGGAAATCAGGTAAAACAAGCGTTTACAGGGCTCCGTGGTGGGCATGTGGGGTCGTGGCCATACAGCAATCGGCGCGGCATTCAACGGGCATGGAAATCAGGTAAAACAAGCGTGTGCATTGTGCTGGGGCGGAAATCTGGGGCGGAAATCAGGTAAAACATGCGTTTGCAGGGCTCCGTTGTGGGCATGTGGGGGCGTGGCCATACAGTAATCGGCGCGGCATTAAACGGGC
Organism: Lissotriton helveticus; assembly: GCF_964261635.1. NCBI lineage: Eukaryota > Metazoa > Chordata > Amphibia > Caudata > Salamandridae > Lissotriton > Lissotriton helveticus. The sequence goes on from NC_136068.1 coordinate 949,742,132, forward strand.
ATTCGGCAAAAAGAGGCCGCGGAAATCCTGCAAAACAAGCGTTCACAGGACTCCGTTGTGGGCGTGTGTATACCCGGACAACATCGGGACGGGCTGCTAGTAGTACATAAGGGGAGCAAATCCAACCTCAATAAAATAATTAATCGTCTAATCCCATGGGGCAAATTCCAGATGAAATAAAACTGAGGTTTATTCCCTAAATTACTCCCCTGAACCACTTGAGTGCGCGGATATGGCTGGCATAAGCCAATTACTCTAGCCAAACTTATTTTAAACAAAGAGCTCTTTATAAAGCTCTTCAGAGCACATTTGGGCATAGGAGAATCTACATTCCAATCAAGCCTGAAGATTGCTTTGTCCTGCTCAAATGGCCTGAAATAAGCACTCCTTTCTTTATGAAAGAAAAAATATCCTACGCAAACTATATGGGGAAGTTCCTCATATCTTGACCTACCGGGGATTGATCAAGCAGTCGTATATCCCAATTAGGGTAGAACCAGTACTACCAGCCATTAGACAGAGTAAGTCATGGTGGCTTAAATTCCAAACATTAATTCATTGTTGTTTTCCAGTCCACCATAGTGTAGATAGTTTTTTTAACTTTAGGTCCTGACAAATCGCCTTTAGACTTGTAGAATTGTGAAGAAACATGTTGACCAACCACACGGAGGAGCGCCACACCTAAGACATTAACCACTTCGGCGCTCATGACGAGCTCAGCTCGTCATGAGTTACGCCGCTCGCACGCTGATGACGAGCTGAACTCGTCATGTAACGCGGCTTTTTTAAAAACGCAGTGCGCAGTGGGAAAACCGCTAGCGCGCATGCGGTTAACTTAGCATTGCGCCTTTCCTCTTTATTTTAATCAGAGTAGGAGACCCCACAATTAAAGTTATGTTTACCGGTGCTCCCAACCCTGTTTTAACTCACATAAACATCACACACCACTTATTCATCTACACTCACTAAATCTCTCACCCCCACGGCACCAAACGGCTGTTTGGAAAAAGATCTCAACCAAAGTGCCCCACATCAGGAGCCCGTCAGGCATTGCAGTGCCGGCCAGATGAGGAGCAGCCCGAAGATGAAGCATGACACCCAACTGGGTGTGTGAGAGCATTACATTCCAAAGAAATGGATTTCCATCTCTTCGACTCTGTAGCCTACTGTCCTTTGTATACTGCTAAATTCTAGATCATTCAGAAACAGCACAATTTTAATTTTCATATAACCTTCAAGGGTGCCCACAGTGTTCCCTCCTATCCGCACAGAGGTGAGTTTCTCCACCTAAAAACAGCAGCCAAGAAGAATGAGTAAGAAGATAATAAACCAAATTCCAAGCGCAGAGCATGAAATGAAATGAAAAGGGGTTTATAAAGCGCATGGCTACCGGGAGGCATCCCAGCACTATGGCAAAGACCAGAGAGGGATCCCGCCTCTACGGGAAAAGCCAGGTCTTCAGATGTTTTCGGAACGTGAGGTGGTTGGGTTCTTTGTGGAGGCTCAGAGTTTAGCGGCGTTGTAGGAGAAGAGCCGCCCCCACCGCTTCTAGTTTTCTTGATCATGGTTGTCACTGCTAGATGAAGGTCATCTGAGCGTAGTCTTCTGTTGGCTCTGTAGGGGCAGATATGATTTTTAATGATAGGTGGTCTGGTTTCTCTCAGGGACTTATGAGATACAAACGAGGCCGTAAAATGGATCCTTTCCTGTACTGGGAGCCTGCGGAGGGCACGCAAGGAAGGTCTTGCTGAGCAGCGATTGGGGGTAAGCAGCCTTGCGTCTGAGTTCTGCACGATCTGTAGTTTCATGACTGCTGAGGTGGGGGCACCTAAGTAGGGGCTGTTACTGTAGTCTATTCGGGACAGAATCATGGCTTGGACAAGCAGTTTGTTGGCTTTGCTTGGTAAAAGGGGGAGCACGCATATCATTTTTAACAGCCCACAGCACGAAGCTGTGGTCTTCCTGGCTTAGGATTTAAATTAGAGTTCCTGGTCTAACCAGACGCCAAGACTTTTGATCTCTCTTTTAGGTGATGGTGCTGGGCCCATACATGATGGCCACATGCTGTTGGATTTAAAATTTAACTGGTTGCCTAGCAGCAGCAGTTCGGTTTTTCCGCTGTAGAGCTTTATATGATAAAAACTCATCCATTTTGCCACTTCTTCGAGGCAGGAGCAGAGATCGGTGGGCGTCTTGTCGCTCTGTTTGAGTGCGACGACAAGCTGAGTGTCGTTGGCGTATGTCACTGTGTGGATCCCAAGTGTGTTCAAATGACATCCCTGGTGAAAAACTAGACCTTCCATCCCCGCAAATGAGTGCCAGAAACTCATATCCAACACTTCACACTTAACATCATGAAGGGGGAATTTCAAACCTACAGACTGACAGGACATGCCCAAAATGACATCTCCCACAAATTTTGTAAAATCTATTTCAATGCATTTGCCTGAGAGAGGGCCCTGCTCGAGCAAAGGTTCATATGATCTACATCCCACCCATTCTTAGCAAAAACCTTACCAAGATAAAAGTACCAGTCCAATTAAGCTTCCACTTCAGACTTAATCCATTCAAGATTTTATTTTTAGAAGAAATAATCTTCAAAAAGTGGGCTTCTGCATACTTCCACAATGCTGCAAGTAGTGGTGGTGCATCCATACGAGCGGAGGAGCGTCAACCCTCTCTGCTGCAGAAAAATCTGAAAAAATAAAATGACAATAAAAATGATTGTATTACCATTTTACTTTTCCAGCTTTCTGCTGAATAGAGAGAGCAGGGTTGGGAAATTTTCTACATTAGTGTTTTTTATGGTATTCACATCACATGTGTTATCTCCTTCTGCACTACCAATCCCAGAAGTCACAGGGTGTATCTTAACATGGGTAAGTGGCAGGACCTGTTGTTGTGTCATGGTCTTCATATCACATACTCAGAGAATAGGACACTGGATGCTCCTCATTTACCCATCCTAAGTAGGAATTGTCCCCTCTAGACACCCAATCGAGTTTCTAGCAACCCTGGAGTACTTCATCCACTCTACATCCAGCAAATGAATAGTAATCATACGTCCTATTACTCCTCCCACTCCAAGTGGGTCAAGGAGGGCGCTCAGTGCAGAAATCGAAGCACCATGAGGGGGAAAAGAAGACAGAGCAGAACAAGCTGATGCTGCCCCCATTCTCACACTTAGAGAGAATCTGCTTTGAGAGAACAGTCAAAACACTACCTTCCATAGGAAATGTAGTTAAAACCCCCTAATTTATACTCGTCATACCATAATCATTAGGGAAATGCAATTCTTTCAGATTCGTCTTATTTTAATGTTCACATCCTTCCAGCTCATTACAGTAGACTCAACCTTACACTCCATCATTATACAACTTGCTACACCACCTGGCTCCGGCACATAGTGACGCAATATGATGGATGTACTAGCCATTGCAGACCCCCTTCCAACATTAATATTGGCTAAGGCACTAGTCCATTTACCTTTCCAACTTTCTTAGTGCCTTTTAATCCCCTTTTTAAACATTTGAAAGATCTTTATGTTGGTTGTCTTCAAAGAGGGCTTATAATTATAATTCCCAGAGATTCACAGACCTGCATACGGGGGACAAAGCAGGAGCACCACAGACAAGACCACAAACCGCACCCAGACCTAGCTGAGCCACTTCTGTGAAGGTCCGCTCCAACCCCTGCACTCACCCTCACACTCATTTTACAAGTTCATAAACTCAGGAAGAGGCGTAAAAGGGGAAGGGAGTTCCCCCAGTCTGCAAGCCACACCCAAACCTAGCCAGGCCGCTTCTGCAGATATGTGGAACTGCCTTGCACAGGGGGCTCTGACCCACTGCTCTCCCTGGTTTTGCCAGTGCACAACGTTCAGGGCACTCCTCCAACCTCAAGTGCATCTACTAGATGCAGTTTAGTAATTAATCCCCCAGTCAATGGAGCTCACTAACAGGAGTCCACTGGGGGACGGCACGGGGAGATGATAATGGTCGAAAATGGGCAGCAAAGAACAGCGTGCAGCTGAGACTGTTCCTAGGATGAGCAAAGTACAGAGTAATGGGCAGGAGTGGAACACACTGATCCCAGCCCTGTTGCCAATGGAACCCAGTCACTTCATGTCCTTTGCTGGAGCCCAGCTTTGCCTCCACGGCCCACGTCCTCTCATCTCGCCTCCTAATGCTGTCCTGAAAAGTGCTCACACACTAGGCTTCTGGTTCTGGGATCAATAGTCTCAATTGAGGGCCTATACGAAATCAGACAGCCGGCCCACACTGCATGCCTTGCTGACTAGCAGCTACCAGGGCCCCCCGTAACTCTTACCTTCTTATTTTCAAATGTTATTTGTTTTGTCGTGCTGATCCCATGATGAGCGTTGGCCCGTCAAGTGGCCCCCAAGGTTTGCAGCCTGCCAAAAGCTTCTCCCGCACTAGCTCACTCTCTCCTCACCCTTAATATAATGATTGCAAGGTCAGCAAGAGTAGGAGCAGCTGGGGCCAAGAACGGGGGCAAGAGAAGGAGCGGTGGTCCAGGGGGTGGGGAAATTCATCACCAGAGTTGAAGTTTTTTCCAGGGCAGCAGGGAAACAAGGCAGCGAGGCTGGAAAGCCACTTTCCTCGTTGAGCAGGCAAATCAAATGGGCATGTCCAACGCTTATGCTCATGTTTCCGCTTCTGCATTCAGACCTATACCAACGTGGCGGCCGAGCGGGAAAGACTTTTGTATGTAATTTTGTATTTATTTATTATTAGATTTGTAATGCGCAGCAGCTACCCAAAAAGGATTTCCCGGCGCAGAAGCAGATCCGAGACAGAGTAGAAGAAGCTAGCAAATTGTTTGGTAAAAAGCCATGTCTTCAGGGATTTGCGAAAATAGACATAGTCAGTGTCGTTACGAAGCACTGTAGGCAGAGTGTTCCACAGTCAGGGGCCCAGATAAGAGAAGGACCTTCCGCCCATCCGAGATAGTTTGATTTTGGGAATTATGAATTTCCCCTGGGTGGAGGAGCGGAGGTTACGAGAGGGAAAGTAAGGACAGACCAAAGATTGAAGATATCGGGAGCATTTCCTGTTTTGATTTTGTGCATTTAGCTCAGGGCTTTGAACTTGACTCAGTTCTCCACTCTGAGCCAGTGCAAGTTCCGTAAGTGACCCGAGATAGATGTTGCTCTCGGGACTCGGCATAGAAGCCTAGTTGCAGAATTCTGCACCATCTGTAGCCTATGGGTCACCTTCTTATTTGAGCCTAAATAAAGCACATTTCACTAGACGGAAGCCAGCAGAGCGGTTAGCGCTTTTCAGCCATTAACAAGTTTTGTGCCAGAATCTAATTCTTTTTAAATCGTGATTACTACGTTTCACCTAATTGTTGGTTTTTAACTTCTGCACGCATTAGCACAATTGATTTGAAAATTGTACGCTGCATAGTCTGCCTCGCATAGCCTGCCTTGTAAAAAGAGCTTCTCTTTGCACAATTGATTTAAAAATTGGATCTCCTCTTACCTGACACCCTATCCCTGTTCCGCCGCGGGAAGTCCCGATTGAAGCGGAGGGAATACCGTGTAGTCCAAAGCCTATCAGTCCACATAGCCACCATCTTAGGACGTGTGGGACTGGTGGGATGCCCTCTAGCTGTCTCCACTTCCGGGCTAATAGACTACTTAACCCTATGCTCTTCCGGACGCGCAGCGGACGAGCGCAGCGGGAGCGCCGGAGACGCGCCGAAGGCGCACCAAAGGCAAGCCCGTCTGCGCCCGTCCGCTCTGGACTCGCGCCCAACGCCTAAACTCCTGCCCACTTTCCCATCACAACCTATTCTAGAGACGCGCGGGCTAATCTAAAGCCATGACCCTGCCAACATGAGACAATCGTACAGGACAACGGCATGCTCAAATCTTGCAAGTGCTCTTCTTGCGGGTTCAAGCTACAGGGAATGTCATATTCCCTCCCCCCCAACCAGCAGCTTCTGAGCACAGTTGCAAGCAAGTCCAACCCACAAATCTTTGCTCCCGGCAACCTACTTAACAATAATATCAGAATTCTGAAAAACATCCTCATAAAATTCAGATCGATGCCCAAACACAAGCATGAAATTGAATCACTAATAACCGACAATTCAACGGACCTTGTTTTCCTGACAGAAACCTGGGCCTCAGAATCGTCGGGGCCCGACTGGAACACAGCAGTTCCCACAGATTATGCCGTGGTACATGCCGATAGACCGGGCACCGTGGGAGGCGGAATAGCAATCATTCACCGCTCATATTTCAAAATAAACATCCTGCCACAAGCGGGATTAGAGGCTGAGACCATATCCTTCACTGTTAAATACAGTAACCAAATAATATTCTCAGGCCTTTGGCTTTACAGACCCCCGGGGCCCAAAGGGCCTTAAACTAGTGCCCCCTTAACTTTCCTGGAATCCACTCTCGATCAAGCTACCTGCACAGTACTAGGAGATTTCAATTTCCACCTAGAGGATAATAACTCCTCTGAAACATCTGCTCTAATAGAGAATTTTCATAGTTTTGGGATGGACCAATTAGTCTCTGGTCCCACCCACACAGCGGGTCACACGCTAGATGCTGTCTTTACAAACAACAAGCACATAAAGATAACTTCAATTACCCCCGTCCCGTGGTCGGACCATGCTGCCATTCACTTTAACCTTAACACAAACCTCTCAAATACCAGAAGGAGAGAGTTATCTCTCCCAGTAAAAACCCGCCCATGGAATAAGCTTGAAGCCGCCCAATTAGCGAGCGTTCTATCTAAGGATCTTCCCTCACTTGAGAGAATTGATATTAATAATGGAGCTAACAATTTCAACACATGGCTCAGCCGAGCAATGGACGAGCTAGTCCCAGTAGAAATTAAGAAACCTAGAAAACGCTCAGCCAGCTATCAGTGGTATACCCCAGAGGTGAAAATACTCAAACTGAAATGCCGACGCTATGAAAGGATATGACGACTCGACTATAGTCCTCAGTCTGGTCCGAAGGACCCCATGGTTGACGGTGTCGAATGCCGCTGTAAGATCCAATAGGATCAAGGCCGCTCTACCCCCATCGCCCATGGTCCTGCGGATATCTTCTGTAGCTATGATCAGAGCGGATTCGGTGGAATGGCATGCCCTAAATCCGTGTTGTGTGGAGTCTAAGAGATGGTTGTGGTCTAGGTATTTTGTGAGCTCCTGGTTCATAGCTTTTTCCAGAATTTTGGCTGGGAAGGGGAGGCAAGATATTGGCCGATAATGCTTGGATTCCATGGGATCCAGTGTCTCTTTTTTTAGGATTGGCCTAATGCACGCTTTCTTCCAGCTACATGGGAAGCTGCCGGAGCTTAAGACTCTGTTAAGCAGCGGGGTTAGGGCCTGGCTGATTGTTTCAGAGACTAAATGCAATATGTAGGGAGGACATGGGTCTAAAGGTGATCCAGATTTGGTCTGCATAAGCAGAGTAGTTACCTGAGTGTCATTTAATGACGAAAATTGTGGGAGTTTGATGGTGTCAGGTGCCGGGTAAGTTAAGTGAGTGTGTGACGCTGTGGTATGCGAGCTATGAAGGTCGTCATAGACCGCCTGGACCTTTTGTTGGAAAAATTGCACTATGTTTTCCACAAAATTCTGGTCGGGGACAAAAATAGCGTCCCTGGGGCTCTTGGCTAGATGCGCTACACTTTTAAACAATTCCTTAGAGGAATTTGAGGATTCTAAATTTTTTTGTGAGTAGAAGGCTACTTTTGCTTGCTCTATCTTTTCCTTATATTCATGTAGAATTGCTGTATATCCTGTCCGAGCAAATAAGGTCAGAAATCTAGGTTTTATGATCGATAGGGATCTCACATGTACAGCACAAATTAGCCAGGTCACCTCGGCGTGTTTTTACACAATGAAGGTGCTGCGGAAAATTTTACCTTACATACCATTCTCTCTTAGGAAAACAGTGGTGGGAGCTCTAATCATGTCCAGGGTGGACTACTGTAACGCTCTATACATAGGAGCAGGGTTCAAACAGCTAGATAGGCTCCAAGCCATTCAGAACACAGCAGCTAGAGTTCTACTAAATCTCCCAAAAAGACACCTCACTTCAAAAGCCATACGGGAACTTCATTGGCTCCCAGTAAGGCGCAGAATTCAATTTAAGGCCCTGTGCTTGGTCCACAAAGCACTCAATGGGAATACATCGGAGGAGCTTACCAACCTCCTCCCGCGGTGCGTGCCCGCTCGCTCTCTAAGATCCTGCAGTCAAGACCTAATCCAAATGCCCAGAATAAAGAGAGCCCGGTGGGGCCGAAAGTCTTTCTCCTATCAAGCATCCAAGTTGTGGAACATCATGCCCATCGCTCTGCGCTCCGAAAAGAACAGAGCAAGCTTTAGGAGAACCTTAAAAACCTGGCTTTTCACCATGCCCTAATCACCTCTGCACTCCCTTCCGTTCTACAGCGCCAAGACGCCTCGGCATAAGAGCGCTTAAAAAATAATTCAATCAGTCAGTCAGTAGTTCAGCCTTGACGTAATCAAGGCGTTGGCCACAGTTTTCTGGGTGGATTCAGGTAACATCCAGCATATTTTTTTAACCATTTTAGCATGGTAAAGCATGTTGCTGCTACTTTGAAACTACTTGGGAGTGCAGATTTAGTGAATTGTAAATAGTGAAACCCAGATTGTGAGTTTGGCGAGAGGATGTGGGAAGAGTGCCCATTTCCCCAAGGCCATTGTTGAGGGCCCTAAAGTTCCTTGTTTTTCCCGAATACAAGGGCCTCGGTTTTCTCACCGTTTAATTTGAGGTAGTTTTGTTGCATCCATGATGCTATTTTGCTCAGATCCAGCTGAAGGGGAGAAGGACTTCCAGTGCTCTTCATGGAGAAAGAGAAAATGATTTGTGAGTCATCTGCATAGGGGAATAAGGACAGCCCTGACTCCTCTGCCACGTCGGCTAAGGGTCTTACATACAAATTAAAAAGTAAAGGGCTCAGGATGGATCCTTGTGGCACTCCTGGGATGAAGGAGTGGATTTCTGAGCTGGCTGTAGGTGAGAAATGAGGTGAGCCAATTTAGAGCTGAGCCCAGTATAATATGGTGTATTTTATAATAAAATAATGAGAAATACACTAGTATCAAGTAGAGTGGGTTTATTAAAACCTCATCCACGAACAGCCACAAATAACTGACCAAATCAGAACCTTTACAGAGAGTACATTCTGAGAATCAAGAACGTGGGGTGGAATGACCAATCTTAAAGGGAAAGAAACATATATGTATAAAAGGAGAGAACATCACACATCTCCCTTCCTTTATGAAATGAAAAAGAACATCACACATCTCCCTTTCCTTATAAACAAGCGAGAAAAAAAACAAGCTAAGTGGAGAAAAACAGACTAAACATAATCTTTCAAATAGTACGGTGCACTACGAATTCTTTGACTTCTTGTAGAAGTAGATGACAACCTGTCAAAAGAAGAGTTAGTAGGAAGGAAAGAATTATTGCACAAACCATTGTCATTATGAGATGAGTCACTAAACAAGCTAGGATTAACAATCACAACACGACTCTTATTCCAAATTCTTCCATCTTCAGTCTTAATAGCATTTTTGAAAATTTTGATAACCGCTCTAACATCAGTATATTTGGACCACGGTTTTCGTCCAACAGGGGTCTTTATCTTAACTAGATCACCAACTTTTACTTCATGAAAATTAACACTTTTCTTTTTGTCAAAATATGACTTACGTGCACTCTGCTTAAGCAATTCTCTTGTCCTCCATTCACCTATGTCATTGTTCACCAGCCCTTTATTTAAGCACATCCACCCAGGACACAACAAGGTATTAGGAATCCTCCCTTTGAACAGCTCAAATAGTGATCTCCCAGTGGAAGAATGAGGGACGAAGCGATAGGTATTTATCCTGTCCTGGAGAGTGGTTTTCCAATTTAAACCTGAAGCCCGAGCAAGTTGAATTGACTCCTTTAGAGTTTTATTGACCCTCTCTATGGCACCATTAGTCTCAGGGTGATAAAGTGAACATTTTTTTTGAGTAACACCACATTTCTTTAAAAAATCAACAAAAAGTGCGGAACAGAACTGGGGACCATTGTCAGATAATATACTATTTGGAAATCCTTCCTTAGAAAACAGAGGCTCCAAGAATTAATGATGGAATCAGAAGTAATTTCCCTGACAGCAGAAACTTCAATCCACCTAGAATAGAGATCAATTAATACAATGAGATAAGGAGTATCAGAAACACCAGATAAAGGACCCATAATATCAATGGCAACTTCATCCCAAGGATGACCAGGTAAATTCCTCTTAACCATGGGCATTTGTTTAGTTTTAAGAATCTTATCGCTAGAACAACACTCAGGACATTCTCTGACCATTCTTTCAGTTTCAAGATCCATACCCGGCCACCAAAATTGCATACGTAAGAACTCTTTGGTTTTAACAATCCCCAGATGACCACAATGAGCGAGTGACAACAACTTTCCTCTTAGAGAAGAGGGAGGAACAAGTTTAGTACCACGAGTCAACAGACCATTATTTACAGAGAGTTCATCTGAAACCAAAGACCAAGGTTTAGACAGGTGTGAATTACTTCTTAAAGAAAGAATCACATTGGATATTTCTTCATCTTTACCTAACTCCAACCTCCATTCAGTCTCATTAATTGCACCATCAGTAATTTCACACACATTAGTACACTCATCAGGTTCACACAAATCATCATGATCAGTATTCTCACAGTTAACTAATCTAGATAAACAATCAGCCGACCTGTTAGCTATCCCAGGAATATACTCTACTTCAAACTCAAATTCCTGCAGAGAAACAATCCATTTTCTGATTCTTGAGGAAATGGCATCAAGACCTTTCTTTGAAAAGACCTCTCTCAAAGGTTTATGATCAGATAATACACACACCTTCGTTCCCCAAATGAGATTCTTGAACTTTCTCAAAGCCCAAAAAATGGCAAGGGATTCCTTCTCTATTACAGAGTAATTAAACTCCGATCCTCTAAGGCAACGAGAAGAACAACAAATAAGATAATCTTTACCATTTCTCTTCTGAACCAAGACTGCACCCAGGCCTTTATCACTTGCATCTGTGAACATGACAGTGGGTAGTCCAGGAACAAACACATGAAGAGAAGGAGCTTTTTTTAACTCTTTCTTGATACACTCAAATTCTTCCTTGCATTCACAAGACCAGTCAAACACAATATTTTTTGCAGTCAATTTTCTCAAATTATGGGTTTTGTCCGCGAAGTTTGGAATAAATTTACCATAAAATTCCACCATGCCCAAGAATGATAGAAGTTCATCCTTACAAGTTGGATCCTTAACTTTGTCTATAGATTCAACAAGTTCCTTCTTTGGAAAGATACCATCACCAGTGATACGATGACCTAAATAATTAACTTCCTGAACTCTAAATCTGCATTTGGATCTTTTCAAGGTCATGCCAGCACCAACTAACCGTTTTAACACATCAGACACACGACAATCATGTTCAAGAATATCATTTCCATAGATTAACAAATCATCTTGATAGCACTTAACACCTGACAAGCCCCTTAAGATCTTTGACATGATACGTTGAAAGACCGAGGCAGCCGAAACGAGGCCAAAGGGCATTCTCTTAAATTTAAACGTACCCATAGGTGTAATAAAGGCAGTCAGGTCTTGAGAATAAGTATCTAGCTCTACCTGATGGTATGCGGAAGCTAAATCAAGAGTGGTAAAATATCTTGCACCTTCTAAAGTGCTGACTATTTCATCAATATTAGGAAGGGGAAACCTATCAACCACTACTTCCTTATTTAAGGCCCTCAGGTCAATGCAAAGACGAATTTCACCTGTAGGTTTCTTTGCTATAACCACTGGAGCAAGCCACTCTGTTGCCTCCACAGGTACGATAATATCATTCTTCACAAGTTTGTCAAGTTCTTCTTGAACTTTCGCCTGTTCTACAAGGGGAATCCTCCTTACTTTAGCTGCAACAGGAAGAGCATTGGCTTTTAATTTTATATGAAGTTTGTACCCCCGTAAGCACCCTAGTTGCTCTTTAAAAACATCTGGAAATTGTTTTGCCAAAGATAAAGACAAACTTTCATCACTCTCATTGTTAGTTACAGAGTCAGACACTTCGTGAATTTGAACTTGGGGAGAGGCATTTGGATCAAGTGTCACTCCTAAATAGCGTTGATGCAACCAACCTAATAGTGCATCACCTTTCTTTGACACATAGACTTTACCGACAGTAATCCTTGAACCAAGTTCTATCTCAGCCATGAAATAACCCAGCATCATAATGGGTTTTTCACTATACCCTAAAGGAAAAATATCACATTTGAACAGTTTTACTTTGTCCTTAAATAGCTCATTATATAACTTTTCATCAATTATGATTATCTTAGAGCAAGAATCAAATCTCAAATTAATCATAGAGCCTTCAACACTAACTAAATGAGATGGATGGTCTGATTTGTCACCATTAACTTCAAAACAAATTGATCTCACATGAGGTTGAGACCATCTTCTTCTTGAGTTATCACTATTATATGTTTTGCTTCTGCACAATTTCGCAAAATGACCCCTCTTATTACATAAATTACATGTAATCTTCAACGCAGGACACATAGGTGAATTAGCCAAATGATTATTTTGACCACATCTAAAACAAGAAAATTTGTTACTGGAGGAAGATAAAGGAGAATTAAATGACCTAGCATGCTTTTCATCATTAACAAAATGTTCTACTTTTTTTAATTGATAAACAGTCTCATCCACTTTTACTTCATCTTTAGACTCAGGGGTAGCCGGCTTTTCTTTCTCTTTTCTAAGTTCACCAACACATTTCGTCATGTGTTCTACTTGTTTTGCTATAGTTAAAACTTCTTCTAAAGGAGGTTCATCTTTTAGCCACAGTTCTTTTCTTATATCATCATGTGCGGATCTCAAAACGAACTGATCACGTATTCTTTCATCAAGTGTCTGCCCAAAGTTACATGACGAAGCAAGTTTTCTCAAGGAAGATACATATTCTTCTACTGTTTCATCTTTCTTTTGTTCACACAAACCAAAATGGTACCTTTCCATGATGGTGCTAAGTCTTGGCAAATAATGCCTGTCAAGTTGAACTATGGCTACTTCGTATTCATTAAGATTTCTTTGTTCTGCAGCTGTTAAGTCTGGCAAATGTTTGAGAACATCTTGTCCTTCACCCCCAAGACAATGTAATAAAAGTGAGTGTTTTCTTTCAGCACTCAGATTGGTTCCGCAGACTCTAACGTAGTTTGCAAATATTTTTTTCCATTTTTTCCATTTTACATTTGGCTCTCCAGGACTTGTAAGGAAAAAGGCAGGTTGCGTTACATTTTGCATCTTCTAGACAATAAGTAAATATTCCTTATAAATTTAAATAAATATATATAACCTGTAACTGATCACCTCTTAAGGTTTTCTTTCTCCTAATTATGCCTTGTTTATCAATTGTCTGTATATTTTCTTCCTTTGTGCCACTATATTAATGTGTTGGAATGAAGAATAAATGTTAATTGTCCAAAAGTTCTGGGTTCCACTTCACAAAGCCTTTTAGCTAGTACAGAACGTGTTAAAATAAAGGACTTCCAATGGATGGCAGCGCAGGTGATTGAGATAAATGACGTTCTATTAGAACACAGCGCTGCCTTCCTGAATCACAGTGTTATTTAGAATTCAACACTCCAGAAACAATGAACGTTCCACTGGAACGCAGCGCAGCTCTCCTGAAGCGCAGATCAAGACGTCAGTATCAGCTTTGTGCACCGTCAGTGCGTAGTGCGTTTTTTTATTAGTTGGAACGCATGCGTTTGAAACGCATGCTGACGTCAGCAATTCAGAGGCAGAGTGCGAGCATAAACAGAAACGGAGTGCAAGCTTAAGTAAGCTCGTCGTTCTCACGCAAAGTCTTTTAGTTTTAAATTTCCCCAAATCCAATTATTCAAATAATCCACCTCCCGCTCTCCTCACCACCAGGATACTTTTAAAACCGCCGCTGGGAAGTCTTCGCTTCACTTGATTTTCAAATGGACAGCCGCTGGAGGAGAAAACAGGTCAGGAAGAATAAATCCGTTTGAGAAGCTTGTTGTGTTGTCCTGTTGAGGTCGTTTCCGATCGTCGCCAGTATAATATGGTGTATTTTATAATAAAATAATGAGAAATACACTAGTATCAAGTAGAGTGGGTTTATTAAAACCTCATCCACGAACAGCCACAAATAACTGACCAAATCAGAACCTTTACAGAGAGTACATTCTGAGAATCAAGAACGTGGGGTGGAATGACCAATCTTAAAGGGAAAGAAACATATATGTATAAAAGGAGAGAACATCACACCCAGTGATCTAAGAGTTTTGATCAGCACGGCATGGGACACCGTGTTGAAAGCAGTGCTCAGATCCAAAAAAATGAGCGCCATGGTCTCCCCTGTGTCTAGATGGCTGTGTATTTTCTCCGTTACCCCTAGAAGCGTGGTTTCGGTGGAGAAACCCGCTGTGAAACCAGACTGGGATGGATGGAGAAGCCCTTGGGTTTCCACAAACTGAGATAGCTGTGTATGGACGTGCTTCTCCAAAGTTTTAGAAAAGGCAGGTAATAGGGAGATCGGTCGACAGTTCACGGGTAAATCGGGGTTGGCTTTTGTCTTTCTGAGGAGAGAGAGAATAATTGCATGTTTCCAGTCTGATGGAATAGTAGCTTCCAGCAAGGAAGCAATAACCAGGTCCATGACCATGCTCAGTGATGGTGGTTCCAGCAGCCGAAGCATGGAAATCGGCAGAGGATCCTTTGGTGTTCCTGATTTTATATTATTTAAGAGATTCTTCAAAGTGGCTGTGTTTAACAAGGGCCAAGCATCTAAGCAATTGTCAGGAGTACTAAGTGGTTCAACCTGGTTATGGGACATGTCGTTTTTCGTAAAAGATGTGGGTAATGAAGGAGGTGGGAGGAGATTCGGGTTTTGCGCAACCACTATGTCCTGGTATATTTTGTCGACTTTCTGGACAAAGAAAGAAGCCAAGGCCTCACATTGCTGTTTGCTAAGTGCAGGGGGCCTAGAATGGGTTCTGGATCCGGTAAGCTCTTTGACCATATTAAAGAGTGTTTTGGAGCAGTTAAGAGGGTTCGAGATGGTGGTGGAGACATAGTCCACTCGGGCGGTTCTGCAAAGAGTATATGTTTTCAAGGTGGTTTTGTATCTGATTTTGGATTCAGCCGTATAACTCCTTCTCCACTTACGTTCCAAGACTTTGCAGTTGATTTTCTCTTTTTTCAGCGCTTCTGTAAACCAAGGTGCTGGGAGTCTGTGGTTGTTGGCTCTATTTTTTGAGAGAGGTAGGCAGGTATCAATGGTGGTAAGGAGCCATTTTTGCACCGAGGCTGAGAGTGAATTCACCAATTGTTTGGGGAAGGGCATGTGAGAGTTTAAAATAGTATTTAGGGCAGTGATATCAAGTTTTTTCCAGTTACTGGTTAGAGATCCTATGTAATGCCATCTGCGACATCATGTATGAGGTCATGAGCAGGCCATTGTAGCGAATTATGCTTTATTTGGTGAACCACACCTGTGTTTTCAACATCTCCTAATAAACATTTTGTAAATAAGTTATCCTTCTTTTGCAATAGCTGCCAGGTGCCAAATGCATCATGTACACAGCTTGCTCTCCAATGCAGAAAAAACAACAACCCAAAGACGCAGTCCTGGGATACAGATCACAGACATACTTTAAACACACTCACCGCCCATACAAAGGTGAAAGAATGGATCAAGTTATGGAGATTCACATATATTTTAATGGGAGGTATAGCAGCCCTCATCTCCAGGGTTACAATACTTTCATTCAATGTCAGATAAACCGAACAGGAGAACATTCATGAAAACGAAATAAATGCATGATGGGACATCTGCCTCAAAGAGCTAAATTCTTATGTTATTACTTTGGACCCACATGACCGTGAACTTCTTAGGAACACAGTTGAGGGCCAACATGGAAAGAATAAAGATACCAATAAATGTTTTCAGAATATTTAGTAAACACGCTGTCGTGTATGGGTACATGGCCATAAAATTGAAATCTCTATATTTCTGCCTTTAACTCCAGTAGAACACTTGCAAATCCTGTAAGCAAAACAATCAAGTCTGATGTTGTAAATCTAATTGTGGGTGTACTGTTTCTTTGCATAGTGGCTGCCTATAATTGTTATGAATCACTGAGTATTAACAGTGCTTAATATGCATAGTGAGAAGCAGCCTAGGTTTTCTGTGAGGAAATATTTCTTATAAGGGAAATGATGGAAAAATTCAGAACTGATCAATGACTATTCAGTTGATTCCAGTTTCAGTACATGTCCTATGATAGCATTTAGTCACCATATGCGTTCTAAATCCAGGCCTATCTCAGAAGACCAATGCGTGCAATGGCTGAGCAAAGATACAAGCTCAGCTGAAGTCAGGAATTGGCTGTCACATAAAATAAGAATAGTGATTTACTTGGCAACCTAATAATATACCCTGATATACACTTTACCATACTCCTAGAACAAGAGAACAGTGTTTCCATGTATTGTAAATAAGGCTTCCTGGTTTCCGTTTACAGATTTTTACAGATAGAGACAGAAAACAATGTTTTCAGTCTGCATTTATTTTTAAAACTGGATAGATACAGAAAAAGTGCTTCTTTTAAGTGACTATTCGTGTTGTCTTTTATTAATTATAGCCCAACAGCTGAGCAGATGGACAGAATGGGTGTTGGAAAGTGTACTATTGGCAGGAGCAAATGTAGGTCTGTCACTGGCAACAAGGCCACTAACACATGATAGGACTCAGCATAGGTCTTAGAAAATTATTCCTATGCTCAACCCTTGGTAGCTTGGTTGCGAGCAGGCAGGCTTAACTTCAAAGACAAGTATGTAAAGCATTTAAAAATGCCAATTCAGTAAATAATTAAGACACAACGCGTAATAAAAATCCCACACCAATGCCAAGGGGATATCATGACCCAAAGTCAGGATGATCTCTCTGTTCCTCTGGGGCACCACCAACCACCTGGTGGCCCCCTCCTTGAGGAATCGGGCCTCAGTATAAAGCAGTCCATCTTCCTAGTAGAGTTTGTGAAACCCATTGTCATCCCCTTCCTCTTACTTAGAAGCAATCCGCCTCACACTCTCAAGGGTGGGACAGTTTCACTGTCCCTTACTGAACTCCTCTATGGAGGGCCACCTGCTTCTGCCAGTTCTGCCAAATCCGACAGCTCTGGCAGGGATGGAGTCCTTCCCTCAGAGGCCAGATCTTCCCTATCAGGGTTAGATTCTTCCTGCACCTCTGAAGTTCCCTGGGCTGGCTCACCAGGCCCAGTGTCCTTGTCCTTGGATGCTTTGCCCTTTGTTCTAGGGTCCAAGTGTCCAGCCCCTCCCTTCTGGCTAGTCTGTGACCAGCCAAAAGGATATGCCTACTTTAAAAAGTGAACATACCGCCCACCTTCCTCCCTGCTGCTGCTCTCACTAAGCCCTGCCCCATCCTAACTCTTGGTTCAGGGCAGGAGGATGAAAAATATAATAGCAATGAATTACCACTTGAGCCTCAGGGGCATTTAAATGAGGTGACGCTCCTCTGCTTCAATGGAGGAGCTGCCCCTGCTTGACAGGCCTATTTTTCTGAGGATCACGTGCAGAAAATGCCAGGCATATTTCACTCCTGCCCAACACTTCGATGTATCACATCCCGAGGCTCAGAGTATTCCCCATCCACATTCATTTAAAGTGTGCTCTTGCTCTCTGGGGCAAACAGGGCAGTGCACAGTACTGATGTTCAAATGAATGCAGACAACTGTGAAGCTCTTCAGCTTTATGGGAATGGAGAAGATGCTAGGCCAGAGCTCGAAGGCCTGCAATACTATGGAGGGGTCAGCATATGGGCGCTAAAAATATGTCAGAGACCAGTGGCTACTGACTGAGAGCAGGATTAGTTTCAAGTCATGTGTCTAGCCCATTGAGCATTTTTTTGTGACAGCAGCAACCACCTGTTTAAAGAAGTATGTTACGTAGACAGGACATGTAGGTAAACGTTAAAGATTTATTCTTCAGGTTACAGCTTCAGTTACAGGTTACAGGAAGATCCATGTAATGCCCCACCAGGAGCTGCCTCCTTGCTGCTCAGCCCATACAGTCCAACTGACTCCTCCACTTCAAGCAGAAACACTTCAGCATTCTAATGACCTCACCATTGGCTGAGCAGCAAGGCAGAGAACAACAATGGGGAGGATGTGATAACCCAACAAGTAGATTACAACACCACCACTAGGTAAAAAGCTTGCCCTCATCACTAGCCGTCTGGACTTGTTAAATCCCGGGGATTAAGCATAAGGTAGTTGCTGTGACAGGTGTTTGCCTGCCTGCTAGGGGAGCAATATCGTGAAACAAACTACTACATTAAATCCAGCAAAGGAAATTGGCAAAGTGATCAAAGCCAGACTATTTAAGAGAGACATCAGTTATGACGTAGTATTTTAGTAGTTTACATAAAATCTTTAACCCCACAAATGGATATCCCAGTTTCACAGGGCTCAATCCACAAAAAAATGAATTCCATCCCATGTCATCAAACCATAGGAATTAATTTGATCGTACTTCATTGAACATTTTGTCAGCAAAGGCCTCTCCCCATCTCTTTCATCACAAATTGAACCAACAGGCTTCGTCTTAAATACTAATTCCTCACTCCAACGTTAATTAAGTGAGTAAGCCCATATAGTCCTTGCTCTGCTGAATTAAAAGTCAAGCATATTCTCTCTCCAGACTAGCAGAGAACTTCAATCCAAACCTTGTCATCTCCAGACTTTACTTCTGCAGACGTATTTTAGTGGTCGTCCCCAAAACCGCATTTGCACCACTCAGGGCAAACTTTCACTCAACAGCTCCTCTTGTCAGTGAAGTAAAAATGTTCAACAACATCACAACAATTCTGCATGAGCTGCAGTGGCTTACCATTCCTGCCAGAATCTATTTCAAAGTGGGCTGTCTTGCTTATAAAGCCTGACGTCTGACAAAACCAACTACACAGCAAAACTCCTTATTATTATGGGTGTCCCCAAGGGCCCTAAAGGACCTCAGGTGTCATAATAATAATAATAATGGGAATTACTCATTTGAAAACCATCCACCCAAAAAAATATTTCTTTTCTGGAAATTCCAAAGAAACCTAGAATGTGTCACTGGATAACATGAATAATGCCCCTTTCTCTCATATAGATAATTTTTAAAGCATCTCTTTAATGTCCTTTTACAATAGAGGGGTATTCCCCTTTCGTTTTGTTACAAGAGTCATTTCGATTCTAGTTTCATGCTAATCTTTTTCCCACTCTCAATGTTCCCTTTGTTCCTTCACTGGGTGCCAAATCGATGTTACAATTCATTTATTTTATTTTATTTTGACAGTTTTGTATAGCGCGAACCAGACCCTTGCGGGTATCAGAGCGCTTTACAAGTCACATAAAGGTGATTTGACACTATTTTGACACTATGTAAAGTGCCCAAATACTACGAGGGTTAGGTGTTCTACCTACCACTGTTAAATATCTAAACAAATACATTAATGTAAAATGGTCCATCAAGAGGTCAGAGTTTATGCCATGCTAATTCCTGGGATATTGTCAGAGTCAAAAATATGTTGGCTGTCAGTGTTCCGAATTTATGTTATAGTGAATGCAAAAACAGGTGAGCAAAGTGCACAACTTTTCCAATCTTTCTCATTCTGAATATAATACAAGTGATTGTGTTGTGGTTGTTTTGCAAATCCTGCCACGTATTGCTGCAAACTAAACCTAATTATATTCAATATATTGCACTTTGGCTCTCTTTTCTGAAAATAGAGAGTTGAAAGATTCAAGGTCTCAGCAGGACAGAATCTCCGTGTTTACCCTTCGAGGTCTCCTTGTGCAGCAGAATAAAGTAAAAAAAAAACGAGGAAGAAAAAAATCACTGGATGCCCCGCTTCCTGCACGTGGTGGAATCGATCCGAGATAGGGTTAAGGAGGTCCCGGAAGAGCACTCCCCAGCCGGCGGGCCTGCAGACTGGCACGTGCTTTCTGTTCTTCCTGTCATGGCGCGCAGGTTTGTTCTTGGAGATACCAGTCTATTTGTATGCACAAACAATGCCACAGCCTATCTGTAGCTCTCTCCTCAGTCCTCATTTAATTAGCTTGATAGGAGCGCCCCCTGAGAGAGGGGCAGGCTTTGTGTTTACAGATCTGACGTCTTGTTCACGCGTCTGTTACAAGGACACTCTCTGCTCCCTTTCAGTTTCAACTCAAGACTTTCTGTTGATTTTCTTTTGTTCTTGAAGATGGAAGGAAGCGCAACAAGAGGCCTTCTGTAAGGGCAGACCTGCACACTCGTCTTCTGCATTGCACTCTTTCCTGTTTGAAAAGGTGCTGAATTCCCTGGTGACCCACTTGGCTTTGATTGTGATCACTGCACCATCTTCTGTCGTGTTTCCAACATCAAACCACTCAAAAGACTGCAAGTGATTGAAGTGAGATGATGCACTGCACTGCTCTAAGAGACCAGAACTACTCTGTTCATTAGTCTGCTTCTATGTTCGATATGTTTGTTGAATCTATAACAGAGACACTAATCCTTCCACATCCACCACCCTCTGACCTTTTCACTAGTAACTAACATTTGGGTGTCTACTGGGTGAAAGATTTAGGGGGAGGCTCCAGCGGATTATCAACACTTGTGTCTCTATATAAGGAAGCACTTGCGGAAACCAGCTGCTCCTGTCCCAGAGTCCCTACTTGGTTTGATGGTCACTCCGACTAACCGACATCTAAAGGAAGGCATTACTGGAGACTCCAAGGGATGCTGGGGAGGTTTGAGAGATAAGCCTAACCTACAAATGTGCCCCCACAGAAGATAAACCTTCCCTGCATAAAAAAAGACTAGGAAACATTCAAACTTGCATCGACCCAGAATAGTAGTAAAGCATTTTGGGACACCATTGGCAGGCTGAGACAGCATGATGCATCGCAAATCCGCTCATGATATGCAATAAATTGGGTATATCACGTCAGCTACGTATACCACCTAATCAAAGATGAGCTGTGCATTGCCAGACTTTGCAAGCTTCTAGAGGAGGCCTCTCCTCTCCAGGTAACCCTTCGGCAGGTGGGGGATGCAATCAGGCTCAGTTATGGTGGGAAGGCCCTGGGGCACGATGGGATCCCCATGGACCCATATAAAAGTAACTTGGATCTGAGGGGACCCCTCATTACTCACTTACTCCCTGTGTAATCTGATTCCGGTATTCTGAAGGCTATCAACTATAGTTCCAATCTTCAAAAAAGGCAACATTAGTTGCCCTAAATACTACAGGCCATTTTCCCTGATTGATATCACCATCAAGGTCTTGGGAGAGTCATTTTCAGTCGTTTGCATACCTGCGCTGATGACCATAATATTCTATCTCCGTTCCAATATATTTCTCATCCTGGGCTCGGTAAAGTGGAGCAGGGTCTGAACTTACACCTGATTATGAGTAAGTATAGGCGCTGTCCACTGTACCTTGCCTTCATGAACCTTTCGTCTGCACTTGACTGTGTAAATAGAAGCAAATTGTGGATGATGTTCATTAACCTTGGGGTGGATATCTCCCTAGTCAACTTTTTATACTTTTTACATGAGAATCTGGGGGCTAGGGTGGGGTATGGGCAGGCAGGTGAATTATCTGATGCCTTCCCTTTAGCGAGTGGGGTGCAGCAGGGGTGCGTTCAAGCACCCCTGCTTTTACTGTCTATATAATAATAAGAATAATAATGAATTTTGTAAAGCGCCTGGTTACGCCATGTCGACGTGTCCCCTCGCTAGGATAGGTGGGAGAGGCAGAGCCACAGTATCTAAGATGGCACCAAAGCATAGCTATTATTGTGAGAAAAGGTAAGTTTTGAGATCCTTCCTAAACTTCATCTCAGATGCCTCCAACCGGAGGTTAAGAGGGAGTCTATTCCAGCTCTGGGCCGCCAAAAGCCGAAAGGACCTAAAACCCATCCTGGCCTTCTTGACCTTCGGGACTAACAACAGGCCAGTCCCGCTAGATCTAAGAAGCCGTGCAGGCTTATATGAGGTGAGTAGACTGCGCAAATACACGGGGCCAATGCCCTGGATAATGCGATGGCATGTGCAGAGAGCCTTAAACAGCACTCTCTTCCTAACAGGAAGCCAGTGAAGCAAGTTTAAGGCACTTTTGGAGGCAGCCCTCCTGAATAGCATGAGGACCAACCGTGCTGCTGCATTCTGCAGCACCTGAAGTCTGTTTACACATTTAGCAGTGACGCCATGATAAAGTGTATTGCCGTAATCCATACGCAAAATAACGAGTGCATGCACCAGCGTCTTCCTGGACTCAATTGAGAGGAGATCCATGGTTTTCCTTAGGCCCTTAAGGACTCCAAATCACGTCCCCACTAAACGTCTAGTATGTGGTTCAAAAGTAAGGTCAGAATCCACCCATACACCAAGGTTCTTCGCCTGGGTGCATGGTATAGGGCTAGGGCCCAAACTTGACGGCCACCATGCCGACGACCACACTGACGGACCACCTCCTACCACAAGCACCACGGTGTTAGCTCCATTAAGTTTCAGGCAGTTGTTTGCCATCCAGGAGGCAAGCTCCTGCATGCTTGCCCTGAAATTGGAAGCTACCGAATCCGGGGCCTGCGATAGGGAGATGACCAGCTGTGCATCGTCAGCGTATGACACAACCCTGATTCCAAAACCCTCCAATATTTCCGCCAGGGGGGATTCATAAAGATTAAATAGGGTGGGACTCAGGGCAGAGCCCTGTGGCACACCCTGTTCCAATTTTATGGCCTTGGAGTAGTGGACGCCCTGTCTGACCTGAAAACTGCGCTCCGCCAGGAAGGGTTGCAGCATTTTAGAGCTGGGCCTGAGATGCCGCCCTTATTGAGACACTGCAGTAAGGTGTAGTGTGCCACAGTATCAAAGGCGGCGTAAAGGTCAAGGAGAATTAGAGCCATTGTTTGCCCTTCATCTACTCCCTGTCTAATGGCCTCCGTGGCCATAAGTAAGGCAGACTCCGTAGAATGTAGAGCCCGAAATCCAAATTGAGAGGGATGCAAGAGACCGGCCTCTTCCATATGAGCCATAAGCTGTTGATTTACTACCTTCTCTGCCACTTTGGCGAGGTAGATTGTAAGTTGTCAAGCTTCTCGGGGCTGATATTAGGTTTCTTCTGTAGTGGAAGAACAATTGCATTTTTCCAGCTAACAGGTACCGTATGTGCACTAAAAGATACCTCCAAGAGATGTCTTATATATGGCTCAAGGATGGCAATACTCTCGCCAATTAATTTAGGTGAGGCAGGGTCTCTGGGCGAGCCAGACTTAATGCTTAGGCAGATTCTACTAAGCAGCTCGGGGGAAGGGATAGCAAAACTGTCAAGTCTCCTACTATCCCCAACTCCTCCAATTTGCTCCACAAATTCTGTCCCCTTCTTTATTGTCCCAGGAAAGGAGGCATACATTTTCTCCACCTTTTCTGAGAAAAAGGTTGCAATGCGGTCACATGATTCCACCGAGCCCTCCATTGGGGCGACAGACGCTGCCAAGGAAGAGATCTCCTTATAGATCCTAAAAAGTTCTTTGGTGGAATTTCCTGCTGCACCTATTCTGTCCACATACTGCGCGGCTTTGGTCCGTCTAATAAGCCCATGATACTTTTTTCATTTATACAGGTATTCTAACTTGTCTCAATTTAAAAAGCCATTTCTCCATTGCCTCTCAATGCGCTTGCACTCTGTTTTAGCCAGATGCAAGTCGGAGTTAAACCAAGGAGCTGATTTCTGTGCCCTGCCCTGGACTTTGGTAGGTAAAAGCGGGCCCACATTATCTAACGCTTCAGTTATCCACCTCTCTAAATTGAGGCAAGAATTTTCAATGTCAGTGCCCCCCGTAGACCCACCCAGGGCCAGGGCTTTATTAAGCTTGTTTTGTGAGAAGCCCGTCCATTTACGACAAGGCCGATTCAGAACGGTATCAATGATCTTAACTCCCAATTGTCCACCCATACCAGGGATGTGGCAAATATTGCCAATTCTCCTGTCCCAGAATCATTATATGCTGATGACAATGATAATAATAATAATAATAATAATAATAATAATAATAATAATAATAATAATAATAATAATAATAATAATAATAATACCGGTATTTGTAAAGTGCAAACAATTACCCCTAAGGGTTTCAAGGAGCTGGGGGCCGTCGGGAAGATTAAGTGAGCTTTTGCCCAGAGTCACATGGTGCTGTGCTAACCTGCTGCCGGCAATCGAACTGTGAGCCCAGGTGTTCCGGAGTCAACCGCCCTGGCCGCTACGCTGCCCCACACCTCTTCCATGCTAATGGCCAGGACTTCCCGTGCCCTGCGAATATTGGTAGAATCCTTTGTGGCATTTATAAGAAACCTTGACTTGAAGATTAACGTTTATAAAATCCTATATAATGGCCTGTGGGCCTGTTGGAAATGTTTGGCGTCCCTAAAATTTCAAGAGCAGCATTTATGCTCCATTTAGAATTTCAGTTACTTGGAAGTCATGTTGGGTACAGGTAATTCTTTGCCACCACAAGTGAATGTAGCAAACTTAAAGCTGGGAAGCACAGAAGGCTTGTTGTTCAGCCTTTTCCAGAAGAAGGGAAGGGGAACTATATACCAGTTTCTTAAGATTGACAGGCAACAGTGTGTCCCTAGAGCTACACATGGCCCAGGAGTATCGGGGGTATCATAATGTCTCCCCCAATACAGTGTGGTAAATAAATAATTAAATACCTGTTCTATTTTTGACTAGATATACAATAACAGATAGCTCAATAAATAAGAGTCAAGATTCGAGGTAGCTGGAGTTTGCAGGTTTTAATCAGGCATAAAGGACAGGAACAGGACAACCTGCATGGGAATGGGATGGCAGCTGCCGGGGGGCAGGATCTGGGAGCATAAGGGTAACTTTTAATAACAGTGCACAATATTTATAGTTAAACAATTGCATTACATTCAGTATAGTAGGCGTAGCAGTGGGTGGAGTTCATAGCAGTCGCGAAAGATAAGGCATAAAGTGGGTGGAACAAGAGGCGTATACATAGACATGTGATGTAAACGTAACAGAATATGTCATAAACGGGGCGGAAACATGGAGGGGGCTACCTAAGGAGCTGGGACCTCTGACCTAGTGGTGCGCGCAAGCTGGCAATGACGTGTTACTAGGAGGAACTGGGGGCTATGACTTCTGCGCTAGAAGAGGAGACGAAAGTCTGGAGTGTCAGAGCGACATGTACCTAAACACTATCTAGTATCTGATGTTTAGAGAACATCTTGATAGAATCCAAAAGTTATCAGGGTAAAGGCTAACAGACTCTAAGACTGGTGCATGCATTATTCTACATGTGGTGCGTGTTGAGGAATATTAAATGACCATTAATACAGTATTTCTCTTACATGGAGACGTAAAGGCTAGACTGTGACGGAAACTATTGATGCGATTCAGTAACTTAGGAATGCAGAGAAGGAGAGCTGGACTGATAACTAGAATCATAACATACTCTTGGCAGACTGGCAGGCAGAGCCAGGCCGAGCCGGGCACTGTGAGGCAGGAAGTAAGTGAAGGGTCAGGGATACAGGTGGGGGCTGTATCGCTCCTCAGCGAGGGTTCAGGAGACAGGAGCTGAATCTGGTGTCCGGGCCCTTTTGAGGCCTAGAAACTGAGACTTTTCAATGAATTAACGTGCACACTGTAAAACGTGGCAACATAACTTTACATAGGCCTAATACTCGTAGCTTTAACGAGAACTGAAAACTGGCATACTAGAGATGGACACAACTAAAATTGCGTCTTTAATCGATCATAAGGGAATATATATGCATATTAATCATGCACATATAACATAAGATGGGGAACACGTAGGGACACAGAACATGGCAAAATTTACTTTTCCACATTCCCTCCTTGTCACTACGTTTCCATCAGGAAACATCTATATTCATGATACCATCTATCATTTCATACAGTATCATTTGCTCGTCTCGAATTGTCTTGGAACGGGATTTAGGACGGGACATGGGACTAGGAATACAAGAGGTAGCACAAATGCCGCAAATCGCAGGGCCACATTGTATACAGAGGCAGCAACTGAATATGATCGCTACTGCAATACCTAGAAATGACAATACTTTCCATCCCCAGGCAGAAATTATACTCCAGAGCCAACCGGACCATGTCCAGGTGCCTGGATTCTGGTGTAACTGATGGGCAATTTTATGAAGTCTGGTTATAGCTGAATAAACAGACGGCGCGTTATTAGGAATGAAAATGCAGCAACTAGATCCGATGACTCTACATGCTCCTCCTCTATCGGCCAGTATGACGTCAAGAACGAGACGATTTTGGAGCACGACAAATCTCATAGCAGATTGCTCTTCGGTTAAGTTACCTAGAGCAGAGGTAGTCTCATTCACTACTGCTTCAAGGGTTCTGGTTAATCTACGTATTAGTTTACTATTCTGGATAGGTCCTATAAAGAAGAAGAAACCTTTATTGAAGTCTGTATACTGTTCTAGAGCAGTTTCAGTTTGATCGACAATCGGGGACTCAATCTCCCTTCTATGTCTAATGTGTACTAGATGTGTGTTTCTATGATAATCGGATGGGGCTAGAAAAACTGGTGGCAGTAGGAAAGCAATGTAACAGGTTCCATCCCAATCGAGGGGCAGACGAACATATGCGGTCTGACCACAAACAAAATAAGAATGACGTGAGGCTTTGAAAATAGATTTCCCACTGTCACTATACTTGACAATAGTAGTACAATCACTATGTCCTACATGTGCGGAACCATTTTTTCGGACACATAATTCGCCTTTGACTGGTAGTACTGAAATAGCAGGTAAATCTGGAGTAGTATCAGACTGAACATTCAGGACCATAAAATTCGAAGAATAATTACCTAAATTATAAACTTCATTTTCTAGGTCTAACCCTGTTCTGTGGGTGAGACCTTGTTTGTCTGGAAAACATGTACTATTCAGAAGGGACTTAAAAAAACGATACATCTGATAGAGTTTTGACTAACTCTCTCACTATGGGGGTCTATCTCA
Source organism: Lissotriton helveticus (assembly GCF_964261635.1). Lineage (NCBI taxonomy): Eukaryota > Metazoa > Chordata > Amphibia > Caudata > Salamandridae > Lissotriton > Lissotriton helveticus. Next base: position 949,769,334 of record NC_136068.1, read on the forward strand.
TACATGTCAGAAACCTGTCTAACCGTTTCACCCGAGGGGGACTTAGACAATTAAACTGGCTGACTTATTTTACTAGACCGGAGTTTCTTTTTATACCCCTGCTGCGGAGTTTCCTCTAACAGGGGAGGCTTGGAATCAAAGTCTGTAGCGGGACAGTCCTTAAGAATAGGGCAGTTTTTAGAATTCTGGCAGTCCTTTAAAATGGAACAGTCCAAAGTTTTTATGCGACATCCATGGAATTTCTTGACGTGGGACAGGTGGATCCACCCCTTGCGGCCTTCCAGCTTCACGGCCGTGCGGGTGGTCAGAAGGACAAGTTGAGGCAGTTTCCAGCGGGGCTCCAGCGGACTTGAACGATCAAAATTCCTCACAAGGACTAGGTCGCCTGGAATGACCTCATGTGGTTTCACCTCGGTATTGTCTGGAAATGCGGCGGCAACCTGTGAACGACAAGAGTGTAGGGCAGACATCAAGGAAGCTAGGTAATCTGTCAGCATATTACTGGAAACATCGGTAATACTTCGGGGTCTAGGTGTACCCCACATGTTCGGGGGGCGGCCGAATACGACCTCATAAGGGGACAGACCTGATCTGGAATGTGCGACCATGCGCATATAAAATAGGGCGACTGGCAGAGCTACTAGCCAGTCTACACCTTTCTCTTTACAAACTTTGGCGATGCGGATTTTTAGGGTCTGATTATGTCTCTCTACGAGACCTGCTGCTTCAGGATGGCGTACACAATGAAACTTCCACTGGTACCCTAACAGAAGGGAAACATGCTTCATCAACTCTGATGAGAATGGCTGGCCGTTATCTGAGTACACGACCCTAGGGAGTCCATAACGGGGGAAGAATTCACGAACCAGCTGCTTGGCCGTGGTCGCGGCTGTGTAATCTGGGACTGGATATGCCTCTGTCCACCTGGACAATGCGCATACAACTACAAGGACATACTTGAAACCTCGACATCGCTCCATCTGAATATAATCCATCTGGAGGACTTCAAAAGGGTGGTCAGGGGGCTGGAATCCACCTTTTTCCACCGGGACACTTTTACCTGGATTGAACTGGCAACATATCATACAGGTACGGACTTTCTGCTTGGCTGCAGCTCGTAAATGCTTGTTGGACCAAATGTTCTGGATACTGTCTAACATGGCTTTTTCTCCTAAGTGTGCTGGACTATGTGCGGTATTAATAATGACTTGAACCATTGAGTCGGGGAGAAACCATGTGGCTTTTCCCTTCGTCACCCATCCCTGATCTGTCTGGACCCCTCCTTGTTCGGACCATTTCTTGATTTCTTCAGGAGTAGCATGTGACTGGATATCTATGACATCTTGAGTAGGGTCCTTAACTGTCATACATGTAGTCTGTTCTAGAGTGGATGTCGGTGTCTTGTTAACTGGAATGTCTGGAGTCTGAGCTGTAAGCTTGGCTGTTCGATCTGCTAGATCATTAGCTTGGGAAATGATGTCAGTAACTTTCGTATGTGCTTTGCACTTCATGATAGCGATAGCTGTTGGTAAATGTATTGCATCTAACAAAGCTTGAATGAGGAGACCATGCTGAATCTTGGTTCCATGAGAAGTCATGAAACCTCTCTCCTGCCAGAGCACTCCGAAGTCGTGTACGACTCCGAATGCGTAACGTGAATCTGTATATATGTTTACTTTCAGGTTCTTGGCACGTATGCAGGCTTGGGTCAGAGCGATAAGCTCTGCTGCTTGGGCAGACAGGGTGTCAATACGATGTGTTTCTATAACTTCAGTTTCAGTAGTCACTGCATACGCGGCTACTAGTTCTCCTGTACTTGTTCTCATACATGAACCATCCACATAAAGTGTCAGGTCGGGATCTGGTAATGGAATGTCTGTCAGGTCTTGTCTTGGCTTAGTCATAGTGTTAACTACTTCCACACAGTCATGTGTGGCAGGATTTGAAGTAACTGACGGTAACAGTGTAGCAGGATTTAGAACGTTGCAGCGTCTGATTTCTATGTGTGGCTGGAACAGTGTCAGTTCATAACCTGTTAAACGTGCAATTGTCAAGTGCTGAGTCTGTGTTCGGTTTAAAGGAACTTCCACGGAGTGTGGAACTTGTACTGTCAAGGAATGTCCTAACACTATAGAATCACTTTGTCTGATAGCTAGTGCTGTGGCTGCAACTGACTTGAGGCACGCAGGCAGAGCCTGGGCTACTGGATCTAATGTGCTCGAGAAATAAGCACAGGGCTTGTATTGTCCGGCTTGATCTTGTGTAAGAACAGATAATGCAGTACCATCACGTTCTGTGACGAAAAGTGTAAAAGGCTTACTGTAGTTCGGTGTTGCTAGAACAGGAGCTTGGCATAAGGCTTTCTTTAATTCATTAAAACTAAGTGTATGTTCAGATGTCCAAGGGAGAACAGTCGATACGGCTGCCTCCTGAGTCGTTAACTGTATCAGTGGCTTGGCTAGAAAGGCATACTGAGGAATCCATTGTCTGCAGTAAGAAGTGAGGCCAATAAAAGCACGTACCTCCTTCTGGGTCTTGGGCTGAGGAAGACTCGCTATTAACTGGATACGGTCAGGTGTCAACTGCCTACCCCTCTTGGACAGTAAGTGGCCTAAGTAGATCACTTGCTGGACACAGAATTGAAGCTTCGAAGGGGACACCTTGTGCCCCATCTCGGCTAGGAAATACAGAACTGTAAGTGACGCTCGCTCGCAGTCACGTTCAGAACGGGCTGTGATCAGTAGATCATCGACATACTGGAGCAGGGCAGTGTCAGTTGGCATGTGAATATTGTCTAGTTGTCTCTTAAGTGCTTGACTGTAAATACTAGGACTTTCTGTGAAACCTTGAGGAGCTCGTGTGAATTTATAGCTCCTTCCATTTAAACAGAATCCGAAAAGGAACTGGCTGTCTGGATGAATGGGGACACTAAAAAATGCGTTCTTGAGGTCTATTACTGTAAAAAATACAGCTTCAGAATCAATAGCTGTCAATAGGGATGAAATATCTGGAACAACTGGGTACTGGGGAATGATACATTTATTGAGTTCTCGAAGGTCAATCACTAATCGATATACTGGGGGTGCATTTGGTACAGTACGTTTCATGACTGGAATGATAGGAGAATTACATACATTGGAGTCAGTTTCTACAACTACTCCTTGAGCAATGAGCTCGTCAATAATTTTGGATAAGGCTGCTACAGCCTCAGGTGGCAATCTGTACTGTCTAATTCGTGGTAACACTACACCTGGTTTGAGAGTCACACGATGGGGTGTGATTTGCATAAAACCAACATCAGTTGGACCTTGTGCCCATAGATGCTGCGGAACATTCAATAATCTTGGATCAAAATCACGTAATACATAGTGACCCTTAAAGTCACGTAAAAACAAACGTATTCCTTCTGGGGAGCAGCAAATAACTGCACCTAATTCTTTTAATGTCTTAATGCCTAACAAATTTTCTGGACATGATTTCGTGAGTAGCAGGTCAGTAGTTCGGGACAATGGACCTACTTCTAGAGTAACTGGTTTGGAAATCTCGTTAACAATTGGCTTTCCTGAAAATCCAAGGGAAACATTTCTAGAGCCTGAGAGCGGAGCCCCTGGAACCTCGTCATGACTGATAGTAATCCTACTTGCCCCTGTATCAATCAGAAACTTTCTGTCTTTCCCTAATACTTGACTGTGAACATAGGGACCCTCTTGATCTACAGGAATCTCGATGAGAGGCAAGCCTACCTCCCTCTCTAGGCTGTTTCATGAATACGGCTGGTACTCTGGATACTCGGACTGTGCATACTGGTACATCTGCTGTGTAACATGCTGTGTTGCAGCTATAGGCTGCGGTGCTGTAACTGTCTGTGGTGTATTCTGTGGTAACTGGGAAGTCTGTGAAACTTGTTCTTGTCTAGGCGGACGTGGTCTTTCTTTAGTCTTACCAGTGGCTATATTGTGTTTCAGAACTGCACACTCGTTTATAAAATGACCTGGCTGTTTACAATAATTGCAGGTCCCTTTAACAGGAACTGCAGGATGACTGGCTTGATTTGGACCCCTCTTCTGACTGTCCTGTGGAACAGATTGTGCAACTAATACTTTCATTTTCGTGTCTTTCATACGTTTCCTTTCGTGTTCTTGCTCTTCCCTGATTCTATTCTGGTGATACTGGAGCATGTGGAGCATTTGGGACGGAGTATTAGCTTGCCAGGTACTCTCGACTTTCAAAACTCTATTTTTAACTTGTGGACTTGAATTCTCGACTAGTTTAGTAACAAAAAGATGAGGGTATGACTCACTACTCGTCTTCAAACCACTGTTGATGCTAAAACATTTCCCAAATCTAGAATAAAAATCACTAGTATCTTCGTCTGGTTTCTGTTTACAGGCTGAGATTGCATCCCAGTCTTCCTTTTTCGTGGCTAGTAATCTTGGCAAAACTTGTATTAACAGTTCAGGTAATTCTTTACATTTATCTCCTTGACCGGTACCTGGTACACGTGTATTTTCTTCAGCTTCTAGAGCTGCCCAATCTATCTTTTTCTCTCCCACCTCCCATTCTTTCTCCTTGAGTTTTTCATATATGCCCGCGGGCAACAGGACCTTTAACATTTTAATTATATCTGGATATGTGTATTCTCCCATACGGAGCATGTCTTTTAATTCATGGTGGAACCCTGCTGGATCTTTATCGTGACAGGGAATTAACTTTTTCATCTCTAAGAGTTCCATCTTTGTAATCGGGGTGTAAACAAATACTCGTTGCATTTCACCACCCGCTGTCCTAACTGGGTGTACTTCTCGTAACGGATGCTGTCTGTCTATGTAAAAGGGTTTACTTTCTGGGGGTGAGACGTGAACAAAATGCGGGTTCAGAAACGTTCTATATTTGTGGCGCTGTTCTAGAATGATACTAATTAAGTCGGTACCTAGACCTCTCCATTTATACTGGAGTAACTCGTTCAGAACATCATGTAACGGACCTGGATCGGAATGCTGACCCTCATACAATGTAATGAGGTGCTGGATCATATACATACCCACCAGTCGCTGCTCGGCTGGGGGCAGTTTCAGAAACATTTGTGCCACTATTTCGTCTGAAAAAGTGGTAGAATCAGTAGCCCATCGGACTGCTGATCGGGCTAGTTCTTGTTCATGCATGGTACTAAGTTCACTATAACCGATTCGTGATTTCAGAATGTGATCGGTAGCTTGAAATACTTGCTCTAGAGAACCTTGTTCTGGTGCTGGAAGAGGAACAGTTTTCTTGTGTTCTAGACGTGAATGTCGGTCGGGAAGTCTAGCTTTACCTACATACGCTATTCTGGCGGTATTCTCGTCGTCTACCTCTTCAGTAGAAGAGTCGTTTTCCTTCTCGCTTACTTGTGCTTCTTTGCGTTGTTCGTGTAACCTTATTATTTCTTTACGTATTTTCTTGTACATACTCTCTATACTACTGAGCGTCCTGTGTCTTCCCTCGGCTATATTATCACTCCACCTTGTCAGGACTTTCATTTCGGTCGGATCTTTAGTCGGATAATCTTGTTCCCTTATTAAACAATTAATTAGAAACTTTAATAGCATGAGCTGAATCTCAGCTTTTCTTAGAAACATGACTTCGCCAATACTTTCTGGGTCTGTTCCTGTACGAATGAAACGATATATTCTGTCTAGATCTTCTTTCATATTTGGTAGGGTGTCCAAATACTCGGTCACCCGTCTTACACGTAATGAATATATAACCATACTATCATCACCTGGGACCGGATCATAACGGCATTCGGTAAGAGCTCGTCTGATATCTGCAACAGACTGATGTTTGGGCGTGCGCTGTAACGCACGTTCATGTAACTCGACTGACGTTACACGTTTGTGTGGCGGCGGGGTTCCCGGAGGACCTCCTCCCGCGGCCCCTAAACTGGAATCGTCGACTGATACTCTTCGTGCTGGCAGAGTGACCAGTGTAGCGGGTACTTGTAATGTAGGCTGGACCGGGGGTACCGTAACAGGTGCTGTAACAGGTGCCCCGGTGACTGGAGGAGCAGGATTTACATTATTTACAGGAGCTGGCGGAACAGGATTTGCATATTCTGGGACTGTGTCGTCCAAATAGGACGAGAGAAAAATATCAGCTGCGGTCGGTTTGTGACGTAGCTTGGTCGGAACTAAGGGTGGCGGAAAATTACTGGATGCCTCCGGGGTTGCTTTTGGCAAGCCCTCGGCAAGAAGAGGATACATACCCTTAATGAGGGCATTCCTCTGTCTGTCTGACTGTTCGGTTTTAACTCGTTCACCTATTTCGATTAATTCCCTTTCTTGGGCTCTTTCTGAGGATTCTCTACTTAATTCTGACTTTCTGATTTCTTTTTCGGTTCTTTTATGAGATTCTTTGCGCCATAACTCGATGGCATCTTTCTGTGACTGTCTGGCTTTCTTTTTCCATAATACTTCTTCTACTCGCATGATGCACTCGGCATCCCATGTACCCGATACGGGCCATCTATATTTTTCCTCTAACTGTTTGGTGTACTCCACCCATAAATCTAGATATAATATGGCACTTATGCCATGCTTTTGATACATAAAATGACCTGGACTGTCCCGAGGCGGGACAGGAACTGCTTCCTCGAGCAGACCTTTTCTAGTTCTTAACTGACGTAATTTTGAGAACAGAGGCATGGCTGAACTAGAGTCTAGACACAATACAAAAGACGCAATTACAATACACAATGAACACGATGATTACTGAAGAACAACACATTCATACCACGACATTGAAATACATTGAAATGACATTTAAAATAACAGTTTGAACAGAAACATTACCTGGAATACTTGAGAACAGAAACACATGAATTTCTCGAGACTAGAACTTACTAGAGTTACTAGATGCACTGCTGAAACAGTACGAAACATACCGGTCTCATAAAGAGACACGTCAGGACCCGCATCCACCTAGGTGGATACTTCGTGTTGGATTTGCGTACCCAAACCCACGGACCAGAGACAAATTAATTGACCCTGTCTAGATACTACCCCAGCAACGGTACTCACCGGGCAGCAAGAACGGAAGGCCTCGGACTGGACTGGACTGCTACGACGACGGACTACGAACTTCGGATTTCAGTTACGGGTGGGCCTCCGGATACCTCGGACCTTGGACTCTCGGCTTGGGCTCTGGTCGGGACTCGCCGCGTTCCTCCACCGCCTCGTCTGGATGCTGGACCGCAACCTCCGTCTCCTCCGTGGGCCTGAGGGATACTTGAAGCAGAAATATCTGCACGTGCACGGTATGGTTCCGTCACGGCTGCAGAGGGTCAGGGGGCTGGCGTGGCTTCTCCGGCGCGTGGGGAAAGGGCAAGTCCCTATTCGGGCGCCATTATGTGGTAAATAAATAATTAAATACCTGTTCTATTTTTGACTAGATATACAATAACAGATAGCCCAATAAATAAGAGTCAAGATTCGAGGTAGCTGGAGTTTGCAGGTTTTAATCAGGCATAAAGGACAGGAACAGGACAACCTGCATGGGAATGGGATGGCAGCTGCCGGGGGGCAGGATCTGGGAGCATAAGGGTAACTTTTAATAACAGTGCACAATATTTATAGTTAAACAATTGCATTACATTCAGTATAGTAGGCGTAGCAGTGGGTGGAGTTCATAGCAGTCGCGAAAGATAAGGCATAAAGTGGGTGGAACAAGAGGCGTATACATAGACATGTGATGTAAACGTAACAGAATATGTCATAAACGGGGCGGAAACATGGAGGGGGCTACCTAAGGAGCCGGGACCTCTGACCTAGTGGTGCGCGCAAGCTGGCAATGACGTGTTACTAGGAGGAACTGGGGGCTATGACTTCTGCGCTAGAAGAGGAGACGAAAGTCTGGAGTGTCAGAGCGACATGTACCTAAACACTATCTAGTATCTGATGTTTAGAGAACATCTTGATAGAATCCAAAAGTTATCAGGGTAAAGGCTAACAGACTCTAAGACTGGTGCATGCATTATTCTACATGTGGTGCGTGTTGAGGAATATTAAATGACCATTAATACAGTATTTCTCTTACATGGAGACGTAAAGGCTAGACTGTGACGGAAACTATTGATGCGATTCAGTAACTTAGGAATGCAGAGAAGGAGAGCTGGACTGATAACTAGAATCATAACATACTCTTGGCAGACTGGCAGGCAGAGCCAGGCCGAGCCGGGCACTGTGAGGCAGGAAGTAAGTGAAGGGTCAGGGATACAGGTGGGGGCTGTATCGCTCCTCAGCGAGGGTTCAGGAGACAGGAGCTGAATCTGGTGTCCGGGCCCTTTTGAGGCCTAGAAACGGAGACTTTTCAATGAATTAACGTGCACACTGTAAAACGTGGCAACATAACTTTACATAGGCCTAATACTCGTAGCTTTAACGAGAACTGAAAACTGGCATACTAGAGATGGACACAACTAAAATTGCGTCTTTAATCGATCATAAGGGAATACATATGCATATTAATCATGCACATATAACATAAGATGGGGAACACGTAGGGACACAGAACATGGCAAAATTTACTTTTCCACAACAGGACAGGAAAACAGAATCGGTAGGCTGTTACTTAATATTCCATAATCCAGCTCTACCTATATTATGCATTACAAACTTAGGGGCCTATTACGATTGCGGTTTTTCCGCATCCTCCGGGCCGGCGGAAGCCACTGCCGGCCCGGAGGATGTGGAAAAACCGCAGCGGACCCACCAAAGACCCACCGCCACATTAGGATGGCTGGTGGGTCCTGGTTTCCGTCCGCAGCTTTTCCGCTGCGGTTGGCTCACAACCACGGCGGAAAAGCTCTAATATGGAGGTGGTGTCTCTCAGACACCGTCTGCCATATTAGGATGGGCTGTAAAAAATGTTTTTCAGCGGCGGGTTTTCCGCCTTGAAAAAGCATGTGTAACTTTACTGCGGGGGCCCGTTGCGGGCCCCCTGGGTGAAGGGGGGGGTGGCGGGTGCACATGAGGGGTACCTATGGTACCCCCCTGCATTTGTATGCAGAAATCGGCAGGCACCGCATGGTGCCTGCCACTTTCTGCATACAAATGCAATGTATGCATTTTTACCATTGCGGCAGATGCAGCTTGAAGCCGCACCCGCCGCAATGGTAAAAATAGAGGATGTGACCGCCAGGGTGGCGGTCACATCCTAATTGCACAGGAGGGAACTCCGCAGGCCATGCGGAGGTTCCCTCCTACTCTATGGTGGCCGACGGACTCAGGTCCGTCCGCCATCATAATCGGTCCCTTAATTAGGAAAACATTACAGACTATTAAACTGGCCCCTCTCCTGCTCTGGTTGAGAGCCTGCCCACACAACAAAGCAAGTTGTAATATAGAAGTTATCGTTAGACAGGATAGGGACTTATCTATTTCCTGTCTGAATTACATCAGTAATTCTTTTGCTGAAATAGATCTCCTTGAAAAGTTTACGTCACCTAAGTCTATATGTAAGCCTGATAAAAGACTGGTAAAATCCTGCTACGCTGAGTTTATTCTCTTTCAAAGAATTGAGTAAGCTCTTCATAAATTCTCTACCTGTATTTTTTTATACTTCATTATCAATAGTAACTGTACCTTTCTTTCTAACCCCGGAGTTTACTCACTAGGAGATGTCACTCTTCCTTAGATTTAGCTCAGGGACATATGCAAAAACAACAATTGATGGACAGAATGCAAAACAATTTCATACATTCACCCCAGTATAGCAATCTGGGCCTAACTTCATCCTTTTCTTTCTGACCATGCCATTCCAGTTTGAACCTAGCCATATGCAAATCACTCTTGACCCTGTGTGTGCCCAATGGGAGCAGTTCAGTCCAGACTGCCAGGCCAGGTCCTCCCTGGACTGGAAACAAGCATCCTAGGACCGGTTTCGGGGTTTCACCCCTCATCAGCTATCCTCATCGGGATAGCTTGGCTCCAGTGGCATGGATAGCACGGGACCCATGACTGGCAATCTTTCAGTTGTTTATTTCTGTACTCGCATGTTAACTTGGTACTAATGAGGTAAATCATTTACCCAGAGACAGTTAAGGTGTGAAAAATTGATACAGTTATGAAATTATGCCAACACAAAATGTGACCATTAAGATGCATAATTAGCTTTTTCTTGCCACACAATTTGGTCAACCCTGCTACATAATTCCAGTGGCTCCGACATTACCACACTAGATAGGTGGGTTCTAATCATCCTGTATGAGTGAATGCATTATGGTAATTCAATTAGAGGTTTGGCTATTTGCTCGAGGTAAGCTGTGTTTCTTCTATGGTTATGTTCATTAACAGAGAGCGTACAACGGTCCATTGATAAAGATAAATTCAAAAATGGTCAGGCGATCTCAGTAGATGTTTCCTAAGTTAAATTTGCCCGGCGTAAAACGCCTCTAATACCATACGAAGTTATTCAATGAAGAGGCAGGCGCTGGAGACAGGAAGACAGGAAACAAGTTTTATTCCGTCGGAGTAGAACACATCAGATCAGACAACAAGGTATCGTCTCGAGGTGATCTCCCAACCTCTCTGAGACCTGGGCTTTTATACACTGGTTTAAGACATGTGAACGTCCTTTATTACAACAGGGACATTGTGAAGTATGAGAACGACATCACCGGCACCCCCCCAGTTCCGGCCCATTCCAACACATGACAACAGTAGAGGCCCTTTCCCCTCATATGATTGGGAGGGGCTATCACGCAGCTGAGTGTTCTGCCGATTCCTTTGGAATGTGTGCGCCTGATCGAATCTCAGGGGATGGGGACGTCATGATCAATAGTGGCTCCTTTCAGGAAAGGCGAGTGCATACAGTAATGGGCAATAAACTGTATCCTCGGGCTAAAGGATGACCAGTGGTTCGTACAGGCAGTCGGGCTCAGAGGAAGGGGTCATCAAAGGAGGGGTATTCATGGACGGAAAGGAGGTGTTGGTCAGGCGCGGGGTGTGATTCCTTGAGACAGAGTCATGGGAGGGGAGGGTTCATGACTTGCGCATGTGAGTGTGGGGGCAGCCAGGGTGCGGGGAAGGCTTGCAAGGTTCAGGGAAGTGTGCTGACAGGCGATCGTGAACAGGGAGACCATGGTACCTAAAATGGCTGTCGTGTATGCTCATACGTGAGTCTGCAAGATGGCGTAGATAATGTTTAGTACACAAACTAAAATTCCACAGTCCTCCCTTTAACATGTCTCGCCAGCTTGTCAGTTCGGATCAATCCCCATGAGACCACGCACCTCTATCTCGTATAGGGGGCTCATGTGCTCAGGTTTAAAGTTCAAAGTCTTTGGGCACATACAGTTAGGAATGAGTGCACATAAAGGAGGTAAACATTGAATACCTAAGCAACACCCACATAGTATCATGATTGGTATCAAACGTGAACAATCTCCATCCCCAGCTCTTCAAAGTGTCCCAGAACCAGCCTCCAAGCGACCATCCTTCCTGCTCCTGGTGAACCTCTGAGGACAGTCTGTGGAGGTGTTCGATTGCTTTGTAGACTGAAGGTGAGTTATCTGGCACGTAGGTGCAACAGCTGGAGCCGATGATGCGGCATGCACCTCCGCGGTCCGCCAGAACCACATCTAGAACCAGACGGTTTTGAAGAGCCACCAGACGGACGGCCTGAAGCTCAGCCGTGTTGTTGGCGAGGATGCCAGCGGTGATGTTAATGGTTGTTTCTAATGCCTGAGTCAGGTGTCGGATAGCGCGGCTATTTGCCATCGGTCCCCACAGAGGAACAAGTCCCTTTGCTGCATCCAGGAACTGTGCTCCGGTGGAGTCGGCTTGTTCAACATCTCCGGCGCGCTTTTGCCGGTGGTGGTTGGCTGGAGCCACATACGTGGGAGGAAGGACGAAGGCGATGTAGCACGTACCCCTCCAGCCTCTTGGGAGCCAAGTGTAAGCTTTGGTGCCACAAACAAAGTACATATTCGGGGAAGCAACAAAGGAGGGGGGTCAGCTGAGACCAATGTTTTGGTGATGCGACAAGAACTGTGACCCACCAGCTGCGTTTCTTGTCCTTCGAGGCATACGAGTCCTGTGACGTTGATGACAGACAGGGCCACGGTCAGGGTGGCAGCCGTTCGTTTCCGCAGGTGGGAGAAGGTGGGTCTGGCTGGATTGTGGAGCACTTGCATTTCGACCCTTTCTTTGGCAGGGATGTTCGTAAGGAAGGTTGAACCTGAAATTGCAGGACAAAAGGGTTTTCCTGTCTTGTTCAGCCAGAACCCATAGTAGAAGTGTGACACTGTCTGACCAGAAGTGGCGTTGTCCTTGTGGCTTTCCTGCATGAGGATCAACCAGGCGAGGCAGGAGCCGTGAACTGAGAAAGAAGAAGGGATGAAGGGGATGGAGTGTCCGGTAGCATGTGGGAGCAACCCACAGATCCAGCAGTTCGTGGCATTTGCAGCAAGGTTGTGCTGGTGCAACAGCTGTACGAAGGAATTGTTCCAGAACTCCCTACGCCTTTCTCGGAGCTGAGGTGAAAGGGTGATCAGGTGGTGCTCTTTCGTGGTTGGCTGGACAGTGGTTGGCAACATCTGGTGAGCGGGTGTGCTTTCCTCCAAGATCCAGAAGGAAGTCATGAGGAGGAGGCAAAAGAGGAAGACAATGAAGAAAGCGATTGTCTTTGATCTGTGCAAATTGTCAGTCTTTGGGTTCCTGTAGTGGGTATTTCCTGTTGCTTCCGACGTCTTCTTATCTGGCGCTTCCATCATCTTCTTATCTGGCGCTTCCATCATCTTCATCTTCAAGGTGCTCGGTAGTGGGCAGAACCACAGACTTTGTTTAGCTTCTCTCCGGGTAACCCTTGGTTGCTTTGGGTCACCGTTCTGAGATTTTTAACTTAGTCAGTGGCCTACTTAGCCGAAGCTCCCTCCTTTCGACGCAGGAAATACCCTTCTCGAGATGGCACAGTGGGATCAGAGTGTTTTGCAAGTTCAAGTGCCTCAGTATCAGGATAGCAGTTCAGTGATGGTCGGTCTTTGTTCAGGAGCTCTTCTTGGGTGCTGACGTTGTCTGTCGTGGCCAGGGTCGAGGAAATCTTCTTGCAGTGGTGCGCATGTAGCCAGTTCTTTTTCCCCTCCACTCGAAGAGCCGTCCGAGTGGTGATCAGTACTTGCCAGGGGCCCGTCCACTGGGGTTCCAGACTCTTCGTTCGTTGAAAGTTCCGGATTAGGATGTAGTCACCCGGTTGGATATCGTGACCGGGACCCCTGGAAGCATCGGGGATGGCCTGCTGCACCTGTTGATGAATGACAGACAATGTTTTAGTTAACTTGTATAAATAATCTGACAGCAGGACGTCGGGGACGTCGTGAATGGAGGTCGGTTTGGGGGCAGTCCAGAGGTTCATAGGCCGCCCAAACACGACTTCGTAGGGGGTCAAGTGGTGCTTAGTGGGAGTGGAGCGCATCGATAGTAGTGCCAGTGGAAGGGCATCTGGCCACTTAAGTCCTGTGGTGGCCACTATTTTTGACAGTTTCAGTTTCAGTGTAGCGTTGTGTCATTCAACCAGGCCAGCGGATTGGGGGTGGAAGACAGCATGGAACCTTTGTTTTACCCCCAACCCCTTCAGGATTAGTTGGATAACTTCAGCTATGAAGTGGGGGCCATTGTTGCTCCATAGAATTCGACAAAGGCCGTAGCGAGGGAAAAACTCTTTCAGTAGTACTTTGGCAGTAGTCATGGCAGTGTTATCTCGGGTCGGATAGGCTTCCACCCATTTGCTGAAGGCACATACAATGACTAATACGTACTTCAAGCCCTGGCACCTCTCTAATTGGATGTAATCCATCTGGAGGACCTCAAAGGGGTGGTCGGGGATCCCAAACCCTCCCCGGGGTACCACAGTTCCTTTCCCGGGGTTGTGTTGTAAGCAGATAAGGCACTGCTGGACTAGGCGTTTAGCCGAGTCGGAGATCTTGTTGTTGTGCCAGACTTTGGAAATGAGTTCAATCATGGGGGCATAACCTATGTGTGCAGGGGAGTGTGCCATGGTCAGTATGGGGATCAAGTATGCATCAGGCAGCAACCATTTGTTCGTGTCTTTTGTCCGCCAGCAGCCTTCATCGTCCCTTAGACCCACCCGCGCCCACTCAGTCAATTCGTGTGGTGTGCTGGCCGATTGGATGTCCCTGATCGTTTCCCTAGCGTCAGTCCATTTTTCTGCTTGTGACCTGGTCACATACATGCGTGTCGTTGTCCTATTCTCAGCTGTGGTTCGGGCAGTGCTGTCGGCTAGTGCGTTTCCCTGTCCAACTAAATCTGTCACCTTCTTGTGTGCCTGGCATTTGATCACTGCTAATTGTCTGGGGAGAAGAACTGCTTCAATCCGGGCGGAGACTAAATCTCCGTGAAGGATAGGCGTACCGTGGGACGTCAGGAATCCCCTTTCCCTCCATAGGAGCCCAAAATGATGAACCACCCCGAAGGCGTACTGGCTGTCCGTGTAAATGTTTGCCGTGGTTCCTGCTGCTATGATACATGCTCGTGTGAGGGCAATTAGTTCTGCCGCCTGTGCGGATCGTTGTGTGATGCGAGCTGTTTCAACTACTGTTCGAGCTGTCGTCACCGCATAGGCAGCAGAAGTGGTGCCGTCTGGGAGTTTGATACAAGAGCCATCTACCCATAGTTCTCCATCAGGATCTGTAAAAGCAATGTCTCGGAGGTCAACTCTACTCCTTGTCTGTTCGTCCGTGAGGGTCACACAGTCGTGTATAGGGGGTACATCGGGGTCATTTTCGGGCAAGGGTAACAGTGTAGCAGGGTTCAATGTCGTGCATCTCTTCAGGGTGATGTGGGGTGCAAGTAGAGTCAGTTCGTACCCTGTTAGTCGTGCGCTAGTCAGGTGTTGAGTCTTAGTCTGGTTCAAAAGGGTGTCAACTGCATGGGGCACTAATACCGTGAGGGAGTTTGAAAGCACAATTCCCTCACTCTGGCGGATAGAGACAGCAGCAGCGGCTACTGCTCAAAGGCAGGCAGGTAGAGCTCTGGCGACTGGATCAAGAGTGGCAGAGAAGTAGGCACAAGGGCGTTGTTTGGCGCCGATGGGCTGAGTTAGAACAGACAATGCGCATCCCTCCCTTTCGTGAGTGAAGAGGGAGAAGGGCTTGGAGTAATCTGGTGTTCCTAGAACGGGTGCCGAGCAAAGGGCATCCCGCAACTCCTTAAAGGATGCTTGGCATTCGGGAGTCCAAGGGAGTGGGAACGGAACATCTTTGGCCAACAGGGAAAGTAGGGGTTTTATAATGAGACTGAAATTTGGTAACCATTGTCGGCAGAAAGAAGTAAGGCCCACTAATGAGCGGACTTGTTTCTGCGTTTTTGGAACGGGGGTGTCTAGGATGGTTTGGATTCAGTCGGGCGTAAGTTTCCTCCCTTCTTTGGACAGGAGATGGCCTAGGTATGTTACTTGGGGCTGGCAGAACTGCAGTTTCTTTTTGGAGACTTTGTGACCATTCTCCGCAAGAAAGTGCAAGAGTTGGATAGTGGCTGTGATTGCAAGTGGAGTGGTGTCGGCCGCCAGAAGGATATCATCAACATATTGGATCAACACCACTCCATCTGGTAGCTGGACGGCGTCCAGCTGTCTTTTGAGGGCCTGGCTGTAAATGCTGGGACTTTCAGTGTAGCCCTGGGGAGCTCTACAAAATCGGTACGAACGGTTTTTTAAAGTGAAGCCGAAGAGATAACGGCTGTCTGGATGGATGGGTATAGAGAAGAATGCATTTTTAAGATCAATAACGGTGAAGGTGGTGGCAGTGGACGGGATGAGAGTCAGAATGGTGGCGATGTCTGAGACTACGGGATACTGTGGCACCACCACTTTGTTGATTTCTCGCAGGTCGATGATGAAGCGGTACGCTTTCTCATCTCCCTCACCTTGTTTCTTGACAATGGGTAGAATAGGGCTATTGCAGACATTACTAACCACTTCCTCTACCACTCCTGCATCTACCAAGGACTGAATAATTGCTACCAATGCCTTCTCGCCTTTGGGCGATATCCGGTACTGTGGGAGTTTCGGGAGTATTGCATCTGGTCGAACAGTTATGTGTACAGGATCGATCATCATTCGTCCTACATCCGAGTCGTTTCTGGCCCATAGGTACAGGGGTAGGGTATCGAGCAAGGATAGGTCAGCATCTGTTATGGCGTACATATGTTGTGCGGGGTAGGGTCTGGACATGCTCGGGTTGTCGTACAGGATGACTCGGACTCCATCCGGGGAACACCTAATAGTAGCTCGGAAATGTTACAGTAAATCAATACCCATAATGGCGTCAGGGGAGTTGGAGGAGAGCAGAAATGTTGTGTCAGTGGGATTGTTTCCTAGGTCAAAGGAGATAGGTACAGACAGGGGATTAGTGGAGGGCGTTCCATCGAAACCTATCGAGGTAATGTGTGAGCCAGACAAGGGTGCCCTTGGAATCAGTCGTTTTGATAATACACTACGTGTCGCTCCAGTGTCTACCAAAAATGGAGACTTTGTACCCAGGACCTTAGCAGTGACGTAAGGACCTTGCTGGTCAACACAGAGCTCGACTGGATCCCTCCCTTGCCCCTGGCAGTCCTATGCAGAGTCGTGAGCATTGTTGCAGTCGGACTGTTGGCACTGATTCTGTCGGGGGCGGTCAAATGTGTTTGGTCTGCCAGATCGGTCATTGGTGGTGTCGCGGGTCTGCCCTCGTCGTGCCCTCCAGTTTTGGAGCCATTTGTCATGTCCCTTGTCTCTTTATTTTTAATCATTTCCCGAAGAGCCAGGCATTGAGACTTCCAATGCCCAAATTCTTTGCAAAATGCACACTGGTCCTCATCGAGGTCAGTTCGTGGAGCGCCAGGTGTGGGGTTGCGGTCTCTAGGGGACGAATTCCTGGGGGCATTCGACTGGTAGTTCCCTCTATACCGTTCCCTTCCTGTAGTCACTCCCTGCAATTGAGCAATCATTACTCGTTCCTTTAAGTCCTTTTTCTTTTTCTCAGTTGCCCTTTCGTTCTCGTTCTTTTGGTGTTCGTAGTACTGAGCCATCTGAAGGATAGCTGCAGGTTTAGAGGCTCCCCAACTACTCTCGCTAGTCTGTAATTTTTGGGAGACCTCTTGCGATAGCCCTTTTACGTAGTTTTGCACGAATAGGTGTTGTCCGGTTGCGGTGGTCATATCTTGGCCACTGTAGTCGGAGAACACTGTTTCAAATCGTGAGAAGTATTCTGATACATCTTCCTGAGGTTTCTGGCGACAAGCCGTGACTACCGACCAGTCTACCTTCTTTTCTGGGATCAACGTCTTTAGCTTCTGCACTATTTTGTCGGGGAGTTCCAGTATGTCCTTTACAGGTTTCTTTCCGGGCTCTCGCTGCCTATCTAGGTCATCAAGTTGTTTCCAGGTGTGTCCGAACAGGTCCGTGTGGTCGGCTTTCCGGATTTGCTTCCACACATCAGCCGGCAGACACAACCCAAAAAACAAATCAATGTCCGCTAGAGTCATTATGGTTGAGCCCAAGGCTGTGCCTAGTTCTGTATAAAATGCTGTAGGGTTTTTTCGTAAATCGGGCAGGGTTTGCCTAAAAGTTAAAATATCTTGCCGATCCCATGGTTGGTAAACCCAGTTGTACACGACCCTCCCTTTTGCATCTGCGTGGTTGATATCATCGTTTGTTCCCTGACCTCTTGGGGGAACCCAATAGGGGGCGGCTTCTCTGATAGGCATCATCGTGTTGGCTGCTTCTAATGAGGGCTCAATCGTCCCAGGGACTGTGATCTTGACCTCTGGTTTCTGTTCCGCGAGGTGGCGGAAGACCTCAAGCGTTTGCATGAAGAGGTCCGTCACATCGCTCTCAGTTCCATCTCCAACATCGACCCTTCTATATAGAGCCGTCAATTTAGCAGGACCTTTATTCTGGTACCTATCCTCATACGCGTTCAGGGTGTGGTAGCTGAACCGTAAAATGAAATGCCGTCTGTGACTACCGGCATGTGAATTGTGCATATTCATCGTATATTCTTCGCTCTCCTTTCGTTCTACCAGGGTCTTTGCTATCTGGTCGATTCCATCCCGCTCATCTTTGCTCAACCTATTTGGTCTGGCTGTTAGGTGCCTGCTAGTCTCATGTTCATCTGCTGTTGTTACCAATGCGGCTGGTGCGAAGGCCGTAAGAGCCGGGGCACTAGCGCTAGGGTCACCCATACCTGCACCTTGAACTGGTGAGTGTTGTGCTAGAGGCTGGCTGGGAGCATAAGGAGGAGGCATGTAGATAATTGGAGGACCGAGCAGTAACTCGTCATTTGCCCGCTGTTTGGAGGGTATCTCCGGGTGGAGCGCAGAGGTGGTCCTGACAGGGCATTGGCCTGCCAGTCCTGATTCTTGCGTTTGTCTAACTTCCTCTCTTCTTCTTATTTCCTCATCTAGTTCTTTTGCGGCCAGATGGGTGGTTTTTCGTAACTCTTTTACTATTTTCGCTTCCTCTCTTTTCCTGCGATGTTCTGCTTCTTTGCGCCACATGCCAATACTATCAAGCATAGTGGGCGTTGCCTTGTTTATTTTTACAGCTGCTTCTAGTGTTTTTATTTTATTTTTATCAAATGAACCTATCAGTGGCCATTGATTTTTAGGATCCTTTTTTGTATATTTATGCCATAACTTACTATAAGCTATAGCGACTAGTCCTTGCTTAGTAAACATGTCCTTATTAGGGGTGCCTTCCAGTGGAGCTGGATGGTTCATCTCTAATAAGCGGTCCGGGTTGACCCAACTATGAACCAATGGGGAGAAGATAGGCATGACGGATTACAATGGGGGGGCAAAAGCCTGCACTACCTATCTTTTCACTACTTGCAAAGACTGGACAGAATATTCTATTCTACGCTATTTGCAAATAGAGAATACCTCCGAAAAGAACCAATTCCCAAAACAGTCAATGTTCGGGCAAACAATAAATCAATGAGGAACGAAATAGGTACGACGTGTTAAAGGTTTGCGTTACCTACCCTTCACTATCGGCAAAGGGAGAGAGAATATTCCTATTCTTCCCCGTTTGCAGACAGAGAAGATCCTTAAGAGAACCAACTTCGAACAATCCAATGCTCGATTCAATCAATCAATCAATGAGGAGAGAAGTAGGCACGACGTGTTAAAGGCTTGCGTTGCCTACCCTTCACTATCTGCACAGATTAAACAGAGTATGGCGATTCTGTGCTTGTTTGCAAATAGAGAATTTCTCAGAAACAGTCAATAAGTAATACTAGTATTTTCAAACAATCAATCAATCAATTTCGCAATTTGTCGTGTGTCACGATCTTACCCGGACCGCATGGACAGTTTCTCGTCTTCCGCTTCCAGCGCCCGATCGTCCTCTACTCTCTGTTGCTATCGCGGCACTCCTGGTGGTTCCCAGTCAGGACCGTAGATCACTCGGGAGAGGTCTGCTCGGAATCAGTGAAGTTCAGATGATCGGCTGTCAGACGAGGGTCTATCGGACAGGAGCTCTTCCGATCGTTGCAGTTGTTCACTCTGTCGTCGGGACCTCTCCCACTGGATCCACGTGTCACTGATGGGCCCCGCGTTTGGGACGCCAATTGATAAAGATCAATTCAAAAATGGTCAGGCGATCTCAGTAGATGTTTCCTAAGTTAAATTTGCCCGGCGTAAAACGCCTCTAATACCATACGAAGTTATTCAATGAAGAGGCAGGCGCTGGAGACAGGAAGACAGGAAACAAGTTTTATTCTGTCGGAGTAGAACACATCAGATCAGACAACAAGGTATCGTCTCGAGGTGCTCTCCCAACCTCTCTGAGACCTGGGCTTTTATACACTGGTTTAAGACATGTGAACGTCCTTTATTACAACAGGGACATTGTGAAGTATGAGAACGACATCACCGGCACCCCCCCAGATCCGGCCCATTCCAACACATGACAACAGTAGAGGCCCTTTCCCCTCATATGATTGGGAGGGGCTATCACGCAGCTGAGTGTTCTGCCGATTCCTTTGGAATGTGTGCGCCTGATTGAATCTCAGGGGATGGGGAGGTCGTGATCAATAGTGGCTCCTTTCAGGAAAGGCGAGTGCATACAGTAATGGGCAATAAACTGTATCCTCGGGCTAAAGGATGACCAGTGGTTCGTACAGGCAGTCGGGCTCAGAGGAAGGGGTCATCAAAGGAGGGTTATTCATGGACGGAAAGGAGGTGTTGGTCAGGCGCGGGGTGTGATTCCTTGAGACAGAGTCATGGGAGGGGAGGGTTCATGACTTGCACATGTGAGTGCGGGGGCAGCCAGGGTGCGGGGAAGGCTTGCAAGGTTCAGGGAAGTGTGCTGACGGGCGATCGTGAACAGGGAGACCATGGTACCTAAAATGGCTGTCGTGTATGCTCATACGTGAGTCTGCAAGATGGCGTAGATAATGTTTAGTACACGAACTAAAATTCCACACCTTTAACTCTTCTTACTCCCTCTTTAGTGTGCTAGTTACCAGTGTTAGTCCTGTCCTAAATATGTGTGAAAGATTGTGTGATGTTCCTCAGGCTACTGCCAAGCCTCCCTTACGTATTGTTTGATTTTGGTAAAAATGTGCTACAGCTGCCCATGTTTTACCTATGCTGTGTTGTGATGTTTGGTATAAAACATTCCATTACACAAAAGAAAAAGCAATTTGTAACGCCAGTGCATACTTTGAAGCATGATGTGAATGAAAGAATGAAAGAATGAATGCTCACAAAAATATGTGAGCAGAGTTTACCTTTGGTACTATCTGTGAAACAAGCAGATTCTGGAATAGACTAAGGGGCATATTACCAACCAATAGAGATAATTTTTGTCTCTAACTTGTTTAGAGACAAAAATTATCGCCGCAAATCGGCGATTTTTATCGCAGATAAACCTTGCTATTAGCAAGGTTTATCGCAAATGCGATAAAAAACGGCCGCAATGCATGAATATCGCTGAAAACTCAGCGATATTCATGCATTATCAAGCAAATGCTCTTAGCCATGTTATCCACCTCCCATTGGATAACATGGCTAAGAACTGCTCCTGGGCAGGTGTTAGCTTTTGGAGATATTCGCGCTTAGCGCGAATATCTCCAAAAGTTGGTAATAGGAGATAGCGATGTTAGCGACTGTTTCCAGTCGCTAACATCTTGGCACGCCCACTTTGCATGTCATTAGTGATAAATATCACTGACATGCAAAGCGGGGCCCAAGATGGTCGCTATCTCCTATTAGCTGTCGCTAACTGGTGTTAGCGACAGCTTGGTAATAGGGAGATAATTTTATCTCCGCTTTCTTGGCTTTTAAAGCCAAAAAAGCGGAGATAAACCCCTTGATAATATGCCCCCCTATTCCATGCACTCCTGCAGCCTTTTTGCCTTTTTTTCTTGAGGGTTGAACAGCCCAGTGGATGAGAGGGTCGAGGTAGCCTTTTAAATGCAATTGCGAACATGTTACTGCTAATGTGTTAACATTAACACTCTTTAGGGGGAAATTATGGCATGCTAAAAAGACATTCTTTCCAGAACAATGCCAGCAGTAGATACTCTACTAATCGAAAAACGAATGTGCTGGCACCCCTTTCCCCAGTGCCTAGCTGTTACCCTGCCTTATAATGCTGCTCTGTAGGCAGAAGCTACTGCCCCGCGAGGGTCGCCAGTGCCCTCCACCATCTGTTCTTATTCATCCATCAGGACTCTTACTCTATTTACCTAGCTACAACTATATTTCTGTGACTATTCCATCACCAAATTTTATCAGACCTACATTTGCTACTTCTGAACTCCCTCCATAATCCATGTTGGTCACTGATGCTTCTCTGTAGGAGTGCATGGAATTGAATGCATTTCTTTACAGCCGTGGTTCCCAAACTGTGCGCCGGTGCGCCGTAATGAGGAGCCAGGAGCGCCGCAACCACAATGTGGAAATGTGAAGCCTCTTGCACCCGCAGTCGAAATACATCCCCCCTGCAAAAACCAGGGACATGGTTTGTCCCAAGAGCGCACTGCCGCCATACGTGCGTAGGTATACGAGTGCGTCGTACATGCGTTTTACAATCGTCGGAGGTAGTCTCCATTACTGGCATACGCAACTCTTGCCATTTGAGGGGAAGTTACTGCTGCTGTCTTCTGCCGCCCGCCGTCTTCTGCCGTATGCAGTCTTCTGTCGTAGGACCCTCTTCCCACATAAGGTAACTTAAAAGGGCAGTTGGTGCTGATTTCTAACGTGCTCCGTTTTTATCACACAACCATACTCTTTGCTCGTGCGGCCCCAAATATGTACTTTAGAGATGGATGGCATATTTCACACTGCCCTGGTGTTATAATTTTATTTTGTGTTTTGCATTTATTGGGAACAGGCGCGTTCTTTAAATCTTCTTTTATAGTTGGCAACAGGAAATGGAAGGAACACTAAAGGACGGACAGGAAATGCAGGACCCCTGAAAGATTAGAAAAGCTTCTGAATTATTTAATAAAACAGCAGTCGCCATCTTGATTTGGAAGTCCCACTTTCTAGATGGCTGTTAGTTGTTATGTGAATTAACAGGAGTAGGACGTCAGCGTCTAGAGATACAAGAACCATGATGAGTTGGGAGAGTATAGTGGAAACCCTCTCAGCCTAAATCATGGGACACTGCAGGCCGCACAGGAGACGCGGAGCACTCCTGCAACACACATAAGCTGTGCTGGTCACAGAGTCAGTGGATACCTTGGGCCGTCACACAATCTGTGCACATACTCCTGGTTGTTGTGTTCTCTTAACACGAGCTGGTAACACACATGCTCTCTCTCTCTCCAAAGACCCCTGAATCTCAGCAAGTCTTTCTGCGGTGCATGGCTATCCTTCCTGCCTCTATGAACCACCTTTAGGACCGATGCAATATTCATTGAAGGAGGAGGGTGATGAGAAGCAAGTAGGCGCTAAGGCTGGAAAGCAAGAGCTTTAAGAACCACCAAACACTGAACCAACCTCACATGAAGCCCCTCAGATTTTGGCGAATTCCTATCATTGAACCGTGTCTTGAACTTTCTGCAGAATAAAACTCTTGTTCAACAAATACCTGATCTGGGGGGCCATATCTCAGCCAATGTACCCCACAAGCACTTGCAATGAACCTAGCTAATGCTGCTGGGTGCACCCCACCCCCACCCCTGCCCCGCGACCTCGAGAAGATGAGGTCAGTGAGCCGGGAAGGATACCTGGTCCTTGTCGCAGCTTCTAAGCACATCATCTAACACCTCTAAGAAGACAGTCGCCATACTACTGACCGAGCCTACATTCCAGCTATCTGGAGGATTCACCACAGAAAGGCCTTGACTGGCACTGACATTGCTCTGCTGGCATTCTTCACTCAAAGGGGATGTTACCTTAAACCTGGCATGGAGTGGGCACTTAGAGTGCACTGCTGCCATCCTGCTTCCAAAGATAAGATTGAGTGGCACATGGGCAGAGATGGCGCTGCTGGCAACCTCCATCCAAAGGTGAGACTGGCTGGTACATGGCACGTAAAGGGCACAGAGGCTGCCCTGCTGGCATGCTCCATGCATAAGTGGCTGGCAGGCGGCACTGAATAGGTTAAAAGTTTGGTCCTGCATGCACTGGGGTGGGGTGTTGAGGTGACGCTTTCAGAACTATGCAGGACACATCAAATGAGGCCTGTACAACTGGACACCATAATGTAGAGCAACATACAAACTCCCCACAAGTACTCTAGAAGTAGACATAACTTTCTAAAATACATTTTGCTCTCCTGAAGGCTGTTTTGCAGACAGCTACTTGCTTTGTTGCGGTGACCATATTTCTCCTTTGCTTTTAACTCTTCAATGGCTCCCCTTGGAAGCTAGCACACTGTACGAGACCGCCTGTATTACTCACAAGGCTCTACACATCTCCTTTTACCTGTCCCTTGTGTTTAATGCCCACGTAAAGGTATCAGGGGGCTCATTTTGCTATATAGTACATAAAGTCTGCTAGAGCCACCAACTTTTAAAAAGAAACATTCAATGACAGTCTTTTCTGGCCATGCCAGCAGAATCTGGCTCACTCTCTCCTCAAACCAAATCAAACAAACATTTGTATAGCGCGCTACTCACCCGGAGGGTCTCAAGGCGCTTGGGGGGGGGGGTCCTCTACTGTTCGAACAGCCAGGTCTTGAGTTGCTTCCTGAAGGAGAGGTGGTCTTGGGTCAGGCGGAGGTGGATGGGGAGGGAGTTCCATGTCTTGGCAGCCAGGTAGGAGAAGGATCTTCCTCCCGTTGAGGCTCTCCGGATGCGGGGAACGACGGCGAGGGCGTGGCTGGTCGATCGTAGTTGTCGGGTGGGGGTGTAGAAGGTCAGGCGGTCGTTGAGGTATCTGGGTTCTTGGTTGTGGAGAGCTTTGTGTGCCTTTGCATCACTGCCCTTATGGACACCTTCAAAAAGTAGCACAAACTGCTTCTCTTCCAAGGACACCTCCTGATAAGCTCATGATGCTTGAAACAAAAGAAAGACTTTTTAACATTGCAGCAAATATAGCTGTCACATCGACAGCCTGTATAATGTAAGAATCAGTATTACTGTTGTATTTACGCTCCTGTGCGAAGTATCGTTTCACACTTAACGAAATTTTATTAAACAACTGTTATCTTCTTATTTTGTTACAAATATGATTATAATACCTTCATTTCATCCCAATTAATTTAAGGAAGACAACAGGAAGTACACCCGCCCACTGGTAAAAAAATGGTGGGGAGCCACAGCCAACTGCCAATTAGGTCAAGGGAGCCACGGGTCAAAAAAGTTTGGGAACCACTGCTTTACAGTCATACCTGACCGTAGCGATGCAGACAGCACTGCAGGAGTTGGATGGAGGTGAATTACCAAGGTAACAGTATCAATTACACAAGACCCGCACTGACAGCAGCTTTTTGTACTAGGTTTGATTAGGGCTCAAAGGCTGCATAGAGATTGGGGTTCAAATTTATTTTGCACTGGTGATTGGTGATGGCTGAGATGTTGAGGCTTGCAGAATGATGATCCAGGAAAAGGAAATGGGTAATTAAGGACCTGCAAACTGAACAGGTTCCACCAGATCACTAGATTCCTACATTGGTTTTCATCGACTGCCTAGCACAATCGGGGACTTGCTTTCTGGGTGTATTCTGTAGCACTAATTCATCACCGGACCCTTTAGTACTCCAGCATCTACCAATGTCTTTACTTCGTTCCATCAGTAGCTCCTTTAAGCCCTTATTCCTTCTGTCAGCCTGAGTTATATTCTGAGGAGCCTTATCTGACCCACAATGGGTTGGGGCTGTGGTTTTGGAGATGGCCAGCTAGCCCTCTCCCTTAGATTCTGGGGACAATGCTGACACCATACACTGGATTTGTGCTCATCCATTGGAGGATATGATCAACACATCTTCCTGCTTCATATCAATTATGGCACACTCCCGGGTGCCTTATCCCAGCAATATATACCATGATTCTGACCTCAAACTTTGTCCTTGTGATTCGTGCTTAACTCAATCCATACTCTGCGTTTTCTTTTTTTGTACATTGTATCCTGCACCTATCAAAAGTATTTTAACACTATTGCTGAGGCTCATGAATTTTAGAAGGTGTAGGCTTGTCTTACTTTACCTACAGCTGCTCCAAATGAATACATTTGTCTGATGGTTTATAAATTAATCTCTGCAGTTGGAAGAATCAATGGCAGCTCCTCCACTAAGTTGGAGGAGTATTGTCCCAATGCTATTTTGCAGTGAGACAAAGGGAAAATAAAATGATAACTCACATTAGTATCATTGTATTTCCTTCTACTTCTGCCCGCTTTGCATTAGGGGCGGGGTAGGGGAGGAGTGGTAGCACCCTCCTAAAGTGTGCATTGACTGTTCTCGGGCCCCCCAAAACAGTCTTGCGATCTTTGCATGTTCTCCATGCAGGCTGCATTACAGCCTACATAGAGAACATGCCCAGGGCCGCAGTCAGCGTCTGAGCCCTGAAACATGGCTCTCAGACCAATCACACCACTGCAGTCTGCTAAGGCATCGTTGTGATTGGCTGACTTGTTGCCTGGGTGTGCTTCTGGTAAGGCCGAGTGAGGGGGTAATATGGAGGCAAGGAAGCGGCAAGAGGTACTTTTTTTATTCAATATTGATGATGTTATCTTTGTATGTATTAGTTTCTAGGAAAATTGAATCGTAGTCGTGTATTATATTGCAATGGTTTAATGTACGATTTCTTATATAGCTTTTTTTAACAAAATATAGATTGATTTGATTGATTGACAGTTATGTGTCCTTCTTCAAAGAACATGTAGCATCACCACCATCTGGCTGGGCATGTTGGGGAAACACAATACCTTTTATTTTTTTGCAGAAAAGATTAATAACAATTGCCTTTAGGCAGCCTGTTGCTGACACATTTGCAAAATGCTCTTGTCTGTGCTTCCTACAGAGCAGGTCAAGAGCTCCTGTACCTGGGCTCCCAGAAACACCAGCAGGGAACATTTTCTCAAACCTCTTTGGCAGCAGACTTGAATGTTTTCGATTTCAGCAAAAGGCAGACTTTTCTAGTAGTATGGCAGGCTGTTAACCATTCTCCAGAGCTACACTGCTGCTTGCCTTTTGTTGTCTCGTCAACCCCATGTGTAATGCATCATTTATCTCTACAGTCACTTGTAGCTTTTGTAAAAGTCAAAATTTCAAATCAAACAGTAATTAGTACATGTGATAGTTTGTCCTAGGTATTGACATAAAACATATTGTAGAAAACTACATGTAGAAAAATTTGCAAAAGGCATCAAGCAGCCATATTCACTGGTGCGTGGCAGTTAGTCTTCCCTTTAACAAATAGAGGCTTTAGAAAATGTTGAACCATGCACAAATGTATACGGTAGCTTGACCTTAATGTGATTTGCTTAGAATCTCCGTCATAACTATAGAATGTTTGGGTTTTAAAACATGTATTTTCTTCTGTAAGATACATGTTCTTCTTTTGCACTAGGCTTGAGCTTCCTATCTATCTCGTGTTCATATATTGATGAATAGAAATCGTATAATTTAACAATAACATTCACTTATATGAAATGTGAAAAACATTACCTAACTACAAATCTGCACGCAAATATTTCTGTCCTTATAGTTCATTGTTAAGCAGTGAAACATTGAATGAATGGTAGAATAGATTCTGCAACAAGCTTCCCTGAGAACCACAGTAAACAATTCCAAATGTACAAATGTTTAGTGATGTCTGTTATATATTTGATAGCAGACTGTCCACTTCATGTACTTTCCACGGGAAAGAAAGAACAAAAACTGCTCACCATTGAAAGATGTCTTTTCACTGGATGAACATGATCTAACCTACAACTTTGTAATATAACATGTTCCTGTTGATTCTATTAGTGCATGTTTCTAGTTACAGGGGCTAATGTTTCTTGCTGATGACTATTGCTTACGGCTGATGCTGCCACCTGCCACTTTGTAGGGGATGCTCTTAGATTCTCAACCTTCCTTTTCCTAGCTTTGTGGGTTATAGCTACTGCTACATCAGTCTCCCCATATTTTCCTCATTGAGGTGGTATTTGTACAGATTGCTACTGCAACTGTATGTTGATATTCCTTTGAGTATTGTAACTCGGCTGAGTTCAAGATCTGCTCTCAGTAAGGAGATAGGCTGCTTAACATTGAATCTGAACCTTATGCTCCATTGATCTCACTCTTTTCTCAAACTCTTTGTGGGTTCTAATAACTTTTGAATCAGATCCTTTATTTATAAAAGGGACTAATTCCTTTATGGAACATACATTTTCTTTTTGCATTTTCACTATATATAACCACATTTTCTTGATTAATATCTGTAAATGGATTTTTTCTAACTTACTATTTGAATAAAGACAAAAAGATATGTAATACTCTCATTCTGAGAATAAAGGTTTTTGAAACAAATCCAAAACTCTCATTAGTCACTGAAATTAAGAATTGCTAAACCATGCTTGTTGATTGATGTGATTTTATTTAGCTTTTATTCAACAATGCTGGCAAAGATATGTCACCTAGAAGAAGAATTTGGCACGAAGTTCGACCCATTCTTGCAAGTTACAGGTTGAATTGATACTGATATTTAAAATGTTGACTCTTTCTGCGCTATCATCCTCTAATGTCTCCCTGCGGCAGTGCTAATAGCATATCTCTATACAGCCATGTCGTTCTTAGCTCCTGAGTTCCTTTTAGAAAAGTTCTTAGACTCTGATACGTATTTATGCTTGGTATCACTACAGCCAGGCTTGGTGTCTGATTAACTTCTTACCCCAAAATGTACCTTTATAACCATGCTCCACCGTCAATTTGTCTCATTCAACACACAGATTATCTGGACGAACTTGTTAGGTGTTTGATGCATGTTTCCAGGCAATTTTTTTATAATTCTCCCCTCTGGACAACCAAAGCTGGCCTCCATAATCACATTTATCTTCTCTACACTGCCCGATGAAGCTTCGTTTGTCTAGTCTCATTTAATCTATGTTTCTGTGGCCAAGTTTCCTCTCTATATCTTGCACTCTCCAGCAATTCATGGCATCTTTGTTCTTTTACTCCAAACATAAATGGTCTCTTTGGCACCTTTTTATCTTCGTTGTATGAAGTATTGCCCCTGTTCCTTCGCGGTGCCCTCGGCTGTTTGTCAATGATTTGTCTTGTTGCTCTCAACCAAATATGAATCAATGGCCGGGTGTCCCCTTCGTGAAGCCTGCTCCTGGAAGTGGAATCCTTTAGTACAGGATATGCAACAGTTACTGTAACAATACTTAATGTATTGCAGATTTCTTTCACGCATGCCTGGTTGATGAGGCATGGTCCGGGCACATGGAGGGCCGCATCAATGCTGCGAGTCAAACTAATGGTCTGAATTCATTGTCAATGCTGTTATATAAGGTAAAAAATAAAAAAAATGGCAGAGGCAATATTTTCAACGTTGCTTCTCTTTCTATGAGCTACAGGAGGTTGCTTTTCCAGCCCTCATTTTTTTTCACCATGCCTGTGCCACTGTAGGCCTACAAATTGCCTACCTACAATACTACTGCGCCCAGCTCAATAAGACCTGTATCACCTGATGTCTGCTTCAGCACATCTTCTTCATAGGATCTCAGTTGCACAAGATTTAGGACCCCCCCCCTCCCCCTGAACACGCTGACACCAGCAGAACGCGATAGAAGCCGTCAACAATTATAGACGGAGAAACCTAATCACGGTGACTAAGACAATCAGCCTTGTTAGCGCCGCCGGTGCTCCATTCAGCTGTCAGGTGTCCGCGAGAGGCACAGCGCCAGCTCTAAATATCAATCTCCCCTGCAAATCTCTGTCTTTTTAAAAATTAATTCCCTTTAGCTTTTTCGCTCATTATTTTCCATTGCTGGGAGTGTGATATTTCAGGGGCTGGTAATTAAGCCGAAGCACGGGTTTTCCTGCAGGGTTCTTTCCCCCATCAAGATAATGGCCGGAAGGAGGTTGTGTGTGATTAGGAGCTGGGGGCGTGAGATGAAAGGAGACGCGAGGCAGTGCAGGCTGAGTCACCTTAAGGGACTTCAAGGCTTAAGACGCCGGGCGCTGGCAAGTGCAGAGGGTGGGGCGCGGGAGGAGCCCGGAGAGAACAGGTGATACCCACGGCGTGGAGACGCTGCTACCAGAGCGACAGTTCCTTGTCACCTGCAGCGGAGTCGTGCAAAAGTTCCATTTTAATGTCTTGAAGTATAACTGTAAACAACAAAATATGCATTTGACGCCAACTACAATCAATCCCGCTCCCATTGGCACTCATTAATGTAAAAGATTGCGTGTTGACGTCTGCTTTGCACAGACTATGGGGAGTATGTAATGAAACAAACAACAACGTGACGGAGGGAGCACTTGGACTTGTATCACCCGCTGCTCATTTCTTGGGTCGCGATTCAGTCCCCATCTTTTCACCCCACGGTGTCATTCAAGAAAAAGATCAGCCATATGCAAAGTAGACATTATCCTGCTCTTAAAGGAATGGCCCATCCTGAGCTGCCAGGCAAGGTTCCTTCTAGACAGGAACACACAAGGCACAAGTCCTAAAAAAAGAAGTGGGGGACTAACATAATTAGGCAGTATGCAAGTGACGTCCTGGCGCGCAACATTACGGCACGCAACATCATGGCACATGACATCACGGCGCACGAAATCGCAGGGCACAACATCACAGCGCATTTTATCACACATGGCATCACAGGAATTGACATAATAGAAAGTGGCATCACAAGCCACAACTTTACAGGAAGTGGCATCACAAGAAGTGACATCAGATCTAAAGCCCTCACATGCTATATGTTTAGCAGGTCTATCCTGTGTAGGCTTGAGCGCATTGCGAGGATAATAGCACAGTGAGTTATGTAAGATGATGTGTGACTTCCACACCTTGCAATACCCCAGTTTTATGTAACACATCATGTACATTCACTTACAAACATATATAATGTATTTTACATGTAATATGTGCGTGCTGATGTAAAGCCCTCTGACACCCTGCATTAGGATGAGTAGGGCTATACAAGGAAAACTAGTGGTACTTAAATTATTTCAATGGCTCCTCAGTAGGCTCTATATAAATGCAATTTGCTTTGTGTAAATGCCCGGAAAGACCTACACATCTGACATTTTTACAGTACATGCATATCTCCCAAACAAGGACTGAGCAAAGTGCAAAGATGCCTTTCTTAAGTATGTGTGAAGTGCTAAGAAGATTTGAGGCTTTGTTTCCCTGCCACTTCATTTGCTTCTAGGTGTGAGGCTCCTGACAGCTTCCAGCCAAGAGACTGGAACAAAAGGAGGCCTGATGACCCCTCAAATGTGGCCTTTGTTATGGGCCTAGTAGAAGTCTTAAATAAGAAAGCCCTGTCCCTGCCTGCACCTTTTTTTGCTTGTTGGAGATGAAAAGCAGACAAAGTGCAGGCGCTGCTGAAAGTGTCCTGGTGTTTGGGAATTACACCAGGACGAGTTCAGCACATTATTCAGTGGGGCAGCCGCGGCCCGTGGAGGGAGTTGCAGTGGGGCAGGCAGGAGGGGCGGGGGTGATAAACACCGGAATATTGATGATTACGGGCAAGGAAACAATTAAATTAATAAAACAAATTTCGTAGCGTGCCCTGCATTGCATTTTGCGATGCAGGACACAGAACAAAATTCATTTTATTAATTTAATTGTTTACTTACCTGTAATCATCCATATTTTGGTGTTTATCACCCCCCACCCTGCCCCTCCCCCGCCCCGCCTGCCTGCCCCACCGTAACTCCCTCCACGGGCCGCGGCAGCAGTGGGGCCCAAATTCTTGGCAGGGTGGACAGTGTTCCCTCTGTGAAAGAAGTGGGTGGAAGCCATCCACATGCGTGTACCCCCGACTCGGGCTCTGGGAACACGTTGACACTCGTGAGTGAGGGCATGATTCTGGATCAAGTGTACCGGCTAATGTATGCTGGAGATGGACGTACACTAGACTGCAGAGGCCTAATGGAACTTCAGGGGGACCCCCTGCAAAATGCATGAAGAGGGACCCCACTCCCCAGATCGTCAAGTGTTCTCAGGCCAGTGGCACGCCGCCCGTGCAGTACCAGAGGTGGCCCCTTGGAACTCGGGCCCCCCACAACGCAGGGGCTATAGCTTTACCACTGCTGGACTGGATTCAGTTGTTTCTCAAACTGAGGGTGCAGCTGTTTCTATTGTGCCATTTTGTATCAGTGTCTGGGGTCCAGGATCACCTCTCTCTGTCTCTCTCTCTCTGTCTCTCTCTTTCAAAATGGTGTGCTCTGATCTTTTCACTGCCCACCCTGCTTCTCTCAAGTACACCAAAATCCTGCAACTAGACTTTTCGTTTTGGCTACGAGAGCATATTATCTTGTCTCTGAAGGTTTTTTTTTTATCCTTTGGCCCCTAGTCTAGCACAATAAATAAGAACGGGCCACCGACAGATGCGGTGCAAGGATGTTCTTGGCCCCAAACAAATAACCTGCCTGGGCACTCCCTTTCGTCTAGTAACAAGACTACTTTTAGTCCACCAGCTGCATCCTGATATTTTTTTATGGAGGAAACTCTATAAGACAGCTTCCTACAATGCCCTTAAAGTAACAGCGACCGGGTCCCAATATTGTGTGTGCTGCAGGCCAATATTGAGAATGAGGGACAGAAGGAGGCAAGTGGGAAAGGGAGAGAGGAAGGAGGAAATGAATGGAGAAAGGGAGAAGTGGACTACTAAGGGTAAAAAAGAGGGAGTGAGGGAGGGAGTGAGGGAGGGAGGGAGTGAGGGAGGAAGGGAGGGAGGGAGGAAGGAAGGAAGGAAGGAAGGAAGGAAGGAAGGAAGGAAGGAAGGAAGGAAGGAAGGAAGGAAGGAAGGAAGGAAGGAAGGAAGGAAGGAAGGAAGGAAGGAAGGAAGGAAGGAAGGAAGGAAGGAAGGAAGGAAGGAAGGAAGGATGGATGGATGATGGGAGATGGACGAAAAATAGAAGCAAGGTAGAAAGAGAAGGACGAAGTAGAAGGAAGGTTAAGAAACATGAAGTGAAGGGAGAAGAATACAAACACAGGACAATAAGATCTAACAGTGAAGCAAATGGAGCAAAAGAAAGATAAACTGAATGAGAGAGAAGGGGAGACGAAAAGTAAAGGTAGAGTGCGTTGCAAGTGGAAAAAGGTGGAACTAACGAAGATTGAAAGCGAAAAGGAAGTTTTTGAAAAAAATGCACCGTGTATCAAGATACAAAGAGTGGTATCTCATGATAGAAACAGATTCCATCTGAACTATTATATTACCTCATAACTGTTACCTATTAAGGGCCCGTGTTTAGTTGTTTGTGGGGCATATTCTCAAGGACATATCGCAGAGTTAACGGCACTTTATTGCAGCTAAAGTGGCGATAAATTTATCGCCCCATTCACAAGCTGGTGCTAACAGCCCATATCATCAGTTTACCTGCGATAGCAGCAACAATAAACATTGCCACAGATGAAACCCGCAACTATCGCTAATGAGATGCAGAGTAGGCATTCCCATGCAAAAAGCTCCGCAATATTCTCAACGACCAGCCAGATAGGCGATAAGAACACAAAACATGCGATAAGACGCGATAGAAGCAGGAAATTAACACCTGCTCTGACCTGATGTAAAGTCGGACGACAGCCTGCACCACAAAAGGGAGCCCAGCCCAGAGCCACACCAGAAGGGCAACAGATGCCATGGAGCCAATCATTATGCAGCGGGGAGCCCCAACAGGGCCACAACACCCACCTCCACCACACCCAGACGAAAACTGAGGCAGCGCAGTCAAAGACAGTGACCCTCGGCAAATGAACCAACTTCACAGACCTAACCCAGAGAATGTCATTGCCCACTACATGCTCGAAGGGACAATCATCCTCCGCATCCTGACCACTATTGTCCACAGGCTGACGGTACCAACACAGCGCGCAACCAACATCCTACCTCAGACAAACCGGCTGACCGTGCTGCACGTGTCGGCCTCTGGAACCCTCCAAGCAACAACCGAATAAGATGGAGGAGTAACACAGTCAGCCCAATCCAAGTCCCTTACAACGGCCATGGATGACACCATCAGTTTGGTACCCAACTATCTATACTTCCCCCCCATACTGCGCAGGAACAGCTGGAGACCAAGCAAGGCATCTACACCACAGCTGGCTTCCCGCATGTGTCAGGGGGCAATTGACTGCACACATGTCCTGCTTCTGCCCCCTGGCAACACTGCACACACTAACCACAACAGAAAGCGCACATATTCCACCAATGTCCAGGCAATAGTAGACCACCGGGGAATTTCAACCAACGTCGACGCCAACCACCCAGGCAGGGTGCATGATCCCTACACCTTCTGACAGTGCATCATCAAACAGCGCTACCTGGATGTCACGCGCGGAAATGCCCCGCTCGATGGCAAATACCAAATGAACACAACACACAGCTCAAATTCACAATCATGCAACTCACAACACTAGAAATGCACACGTCACAAGCTCACATACAACATGTCAAACAACATGCACTCCCACCAGACACGACAGCACAACTTAGTGTGGGAACCTGAGCCAGTCATGTACATCAGTCATCAACAGCATGGCATCTCAGCCACACAATAGCAGATTGTGGGAAGAGGTGGGAACCAGGCATGTGCGAAGGAGGCGAGTGCCCCATGAATGAGAATGTACACAATGCCAAGTGTGGCGTGGATGTGAGGGCCAGACTGCAGTATGCAGACCACACACATATCCATGTTCACACACACCGCTGGTGTTTAGGGTGTAGTGGACAGTGGATGCAACCATGTCACTCCAGCCAGTGGGGAAAAATCCGGAAATGTAGCTTGTTACGTCCCCCACGTAAGCGTGAGCGGAGTGGGCTGGCCCAGAGTACGCCAGCTTAGGGGTGTGAATAAAAGGCATGTAACTCTGGGCGTAGTACAATTCCGGAATGCCCAACGTCTCTGTCAGGGCGGCGTCTCTCCCCCCACCACGAGGCTGACGCCATCGCCATGAGTGGGGTTGCCTGCGATCCTGTGTGCCTGCTGCACCACGGGATGCTGGTCCCCAAACCAGTCATGTCCGCCCTTGCGTACCCAGGCCTCAATGCCCACCTGCCGACACCGGCGTGTCGAAGAGGGCCCTCCACGTGCCGGTGCAATCTCCAAGCCCAAGGGTCGGTACCTTGGCAGCCTCCTCAGACCATCACGGCCTCCACAACACAGGTCCGCAGTACTCCTTTCTCGTTGACATACTCTACCGGCAGACACAGCAGACAAGAAGGTCACACATTTGGAGCCGAGTCTTGATTAAACCATGGCAGAGAAAATTATTTATGGCTGAGTTTAAGTCACTATACTCCCTTCGATGTGGTGACACCATGTCTGTGCATAGCATCACAACCACGCGTGCATGTGGGCCCACTCGGACTACTGCCCTCGGCCTACGCTGCGCTTGAGTAGGACGGCAATTGCAAAAACAACAAGTGATGGACTGAATGTGGATCAATGTCACACACTCCCCCAGTCAAAAGATCTGGGCCCAAATCCATCGTTTTTTTGCACTCCACACCACCCTGGGTTAGACAATGGCGATATGCAAATCAGCCCTGACCCTGTTGCCCCATGGGAACAGTCCAGTCCGAACTACAAAAGCCATGTCCTTCCCAGAACGGAATCAAGCATCCGAGGACCGGACCGGTTTCGAGGTAACACCTCTCTTCAGCCCGGCTAGCTTGACTCCAAGTGGTGTGGAGTGCCTGGGACCCACGTCTGGGCATCCCCAGCGCACTTAGGGCGGCAATTGCAAAAACAACAAGTGATGGACTGAATGTGGATCAATGTCACACACTCCCCCAGTCAAAAGATCTGGGCCCAAATCCATCGTTTTTTTGCACTCCACACCACCCTGGGTTAGACAATGGCGATATGCAAATCAGCCCTGACCCTGTTGCCCCATGGGAACAGTCCAGTCCGAACTACAAAAGCCATGTCCTTCCCAGAACGGAATCAAGCATCCGAGGACCGGACCGGTTTCGAGGTAACACCTCTCTTCAGCCCGGCTAGCTTGACTCCAAGTGGTGTGGAGTGCCTGGGACCCACGTCTGGGCATCCCCAGCGCACTTAGGGCGGCAATTGCAAAAACAACAAGTGATGGTTTTTTGCAATTGCCGCCCTAAGTGCGCTGGGGATGCCCAGACGTGGGTCCCAGGCACTCCACACCACTTGGAGTCAAGCTAGCCGGGCTGAAGAGAGGTGTTACCTCGAAACCGGTCCGGTCCTCGGATGCTTGATTCCGGTCTGGGAAAGATATGGCTGTTGTAGTTCGGACTGGACTGTTCCCATGGGGCAACAGGGTCAGAGCTGATTTGCATAAAGCCATTATCTGACCCAGGGTGGTGTGGAGTGCAAAAAAACGATGGATTTGGGCCCAGATCTTTTGACTGGGGGAGTGTGTGACATTGATCCACATTCAGTCCATCACTTGTTGTTTTTTGCAATTGCCGCCCTAAGTGCGCTGGGGATGCCCAGACGTGGGTCCCAGGCACTCCACACCACTTGGAGTCAAGCTAGCCGGGCTGAAGAGAGGTGTTACCTCGAAACCGGTCCGGTCCTCGGATGCTTGATTCCGGTCTGGGAAAGATATGGCTGTTGTAGTTCGGACTGGACTGTTCCCATGGGGCAACAGGGTCAGAGCTGATTTGCATAAAGCCATTATCTGACCCAGGGTGGTGTGGAGTGCAAAAAAACGATGGATTTGGGCCCAGATCTTTTGACTGGGGGAGTGTGTGACATTGATCCACATTCAGTCCATCACTTGTTGTTTTTTGCAATTGCCGCCCTAAGTGCGCTGGGGATGCCCAGACGTGGGTCCCAGGCACTCCACACCACTTGGAGTCAAGCTAGCCGGGCTGAAGAGAGGTGTTACCTCGAAACCGGTCCGGTCCTCGGATGCTTGATTCCGGTCTGGGAAAGATATGGCTGTTGTAGTTCGGACTGGACTGTTCCCATGGGGCAACAGGGTCAGAGCTGATTTGCATAAAGCCATTATCTGACCCAGGGTGGTGTGGAGTGCAAAAAAACGATGGATTTGGGCCCAGATCTTTTGACTGGGGGAGTGTGTGACATTGATCCACATTCAGTCCATCACTTGTTGTTTTTTGCAATTGCCGCCCTAAGTGCGCTGGGGATGCCCAGACGTGGGTCCCAGGCACTCCACACCACTTGGAGTCAAGCTAGCCGGGCTGAAGAGAGGTGTTACCTCGAAACCGGTCCGGTCCTCGGATGCTTGATTCCGGTCTGGGAAAGATATGGCTGTTGTAGTTCGGACTGGACTGTTCCCATGGGGCAACAGGGTCAGAGCTGATTTGCATAAAGCCATTATCTGACCCAGGGTGGTGTGGAGTGCAAAAAAACGATGGATTTGGGCCCAGATCTTTTGACTGGGGGAGTGTGTGACATTGATCCACATTCAGTCCATCACTTGTTGTTTTTTGCAATTGCCGCCCTAAGTGCGCTGGGGATGCCCAGACGTGGGTCCCAGGCACTCCACACCACTTGGAGTCAAGCTAGCCGGGCTGAAGAGAGGTGTTACCTCGAAACCGGTCCGGTCCTCGGATGCTTGATTCCGGTCTGGGAAAGATATGGCTGTTGTAGTTCGGACTGGACTGTTCCCATGGGGCAACAGGGTCAGAGCTGATTTGCATAAAGCCATTATCTGACCCAGGGTGGTGTGGAGTGCAAAAAAACGATGGATTTGGGCCCAGCTCTTTTGACTGGGGGAGTGTGTGACATTGATCCACATTCAGTCCATCACTTGTTGTTTTTTGCGCTTGAGTAGGACACACAATTGGAACTGAGCATCGATTTTACAAAGGCAGAGTACATATCATTGCATAAAAGGAGAGGCATAAGAGGATGAAGCTTTGCACCTGGGAGGAAAAAGTATCATCCTTATGGAGGTGATCAAACACTGCAGACAACTGCCCTTGTGTCACTAACTCTGTGCACCGCAAGTCTATGAGACGTGGCTGTGGGCTACTGCTTACCGCTGCCTCCAGCCTACACTGCGGTCCAGTAGGTCACAGAGTCTTGATTTAGCAATGGTGGAGTTCATATCAGTGTACCGACATCATCGCAGACTGTATGCCCTCGCAGCCCCGGTGCCAATAAGTCTGTTCCCCGACATTCATGGACACTCTCTGGTCTAACTTTGGTGGCGTCTGAGTCTAGGGACTATGGTTCCGAACTGGTGGTGGCAATCAGGCTGTAGCATTCCATCCCTCCATTTGCTGCTTCCGGATGGCTACTGCCCTCTGCATCATGCCTTTTAGGACACCTTCCACTGTCCCCGTGGCCCACTGCCACAGTCCCCTTGGACATCGTTGAGGACCCACTCAGTCTGCCTGGCCCTGCCTCAGTGGACCGCAAATCACCGTCCTGTGGCAGTGTGCCTGTGCCGGCAGCAGTGCATCAGGGGCCACTAACTCTGTGCAGCTTAAGTCAGGGACCCTGTCTGATTGAATATTGGATGGCCTCTGAGACGATGGCCTTGGGGTCGTCAACGCCATGTGTCTGTGGCCCTACGCTGTCCACTGCCTCCGGCCTCAACTGCGGTCCACCAATGCTCACACATTCAATCGAGTCCTGACCAGTCCAGACGTGGCCTCACTGCAGGAGACACACGCCACCATCGCCAGGACCACCTCCAACTGCCATCTGCCAGAGTCGAAGCAGTGGTACGGGCAGATTGACGGATTTGCTCACCCCTGTCGTGGATGCCATCATCTGCCTGATACCCTGATCAGCACTCCAGGTGCCTCTGACTCTGTGCACAGCAACCCATGGGCCGTTACTGATTGAGTTTTGTACTGTGAAGAGATCACGCAGCAATGTCACCTCAGGCATTGTGGGAGACCTGGGACGATGATGAGGAAGATGATTCAGGTCTAACACAACCCACTGCATCTGCATCAGGAGTATCCTGAGGGGACACAATCCTAGACAATTCATTCACATGAGCACTCTTAGCTCTAGTGCCCCAACCTCAGTGCACTGCAACTCACGGACACTTCTGTTTGCAAATTGTGTGACATCTGTACTTGCTCCAGCTACCTCCAAGTTGCTCAACAGTTGACCCTGTTATGCTGGTGTTTTCTGTTTCCATTTTAATGGTGTTCACTGTTCAAGTTGTTGCCAGCACCAACCACTCAGTGCGGGCTGGCTTACACTCACCCCACACACATCCAGCACAGGCGTCACTGTACATCTGGCCCTGCCAATAAATGGGCCAGGCGCACATACCCGTAGCCAGTTCCACATACTATCTGCGTGTGTCCCTGTGATGATGTTGCATTTATGAGTGCCCTGGGCCCTAAGACATTACCCTGTGCTGTGTACAGCGGACACCAACATGTCACCGCAGGCATCAGGTTAGAGCTTGGACATGTAGCTTTGTCGTCACCCACTCAATACGTAAGAGGAGTGGACTGGGCCATCGTACGCAGAGCTAACGTGGGTGTGTGACTGATAATTGTGTGCCTCTGGGCGTGGATCTGTACTGGAAATGTGCATATGCATGTGTCTTTGTGGCAGTGCGGGTCTCCTTTGTGGGCTGTCGGTGGTCCCTGAAGGGTATTAGACACTCAAGTATGTGATCTAATTCGTCTTATTTATTTATTTATTTTAAAGGTTTTATATATCGCTGGCTAGACCCGGAGGTATCAGAGCGCTTTACATGACCATCAGATCATAGTTACAGGTTACATTGTTACAAAGGTTACACAGTTATTAGAGCATGGCAACATAGTTACTTGTAAGGTCAAGATAAACAATAAGCACAAATACGTAAGGGGAAAAGCAAGCAGGGGCAAAGATTATGGGGAGGGGGAAGGAGCTGGAGAAGTAGACTGGCAATCAAGGCAGGAAAGAGGACAGGAGGGTGCCGGAAACTGCATGGAAAGAGGAGGGGGAAGGGTGACGGGGACACAAACCGATAGACGAGTCAAAGCAACGTCCAAAGTCCAGTAAGCTGTGATTCCAGGGGAAGTGGTATCACTTCCCTATCTCAGTTGCGGGAGGCTCCCTTTATGCAGTGGACTCTCTCAGAGGGGTCTCTGGGACTCCAAGGCCTACAAACTGGATCCTACCTCAAAAAGGGGAGAGGGAGTGCTTTGATAAGGGGTGCCATACCATACCTCAGCTGTGAGTGGCTCACTTGGCGCAGTGGACTCTCTCAGCGAATTCGCTAAGACTCCATAGTATAAAAATTGGATCTTTCCCCAACAAGGGGAGAAGGAGTGCTTAGTCAAAGGGCACAAAGGACAGGGGGCTAGGCAGACTAGCAAGCAAGATGAGAGATTCAGGGGAGAGGGGATAGCAGCTAGGAGCTAGGGAGGTAGACAAAGAAAGAAAGAGTACTAAATGGGAACAAATTTAATTAATGAGGTATTATATAGCGCTGGCTAGACCCAAAGGAATCAGAGCGCCTTACATGAGGAACAATAATGTTGCAATTTACATCCGTTAAAAGTTACTTAAGTATCCAGAAAAGCATTAAAAGAATATAGGGGACAAGGCGAATGGAGCAAGGAAAGGTAAGGGGATAGGGTAAAGGGGTAGGAGGAATATAGGACGTAGAGACGATGGGAAAATCAGCCCAAGGTCCGGCTGGGTAGGTGACGGCAGGGGGGGGAGTCCACAACCCATTTCCTTTTTAGCTTTATCGTAGCTCCACCAGGCATCAGCCAAATCGCTAGGTCTCCACAGTCTGGGGTAAGTTCTGCAAGTTCCAAGTCCTGATGTGTAGGTAGGTTAGGGGATAGGTTCAAGGTCTGGTCAATGTCCAATTGTTGTCCCAGGGAAGTAAAACAACATGAAGGGGGCCACTATGGAAGCCATCTTGGGGTCAGGCAGGGGATTGTACTGTACACTTGGACACTGGTGGCCATCCTAAGGTCAGGCATCAGGCAGTTAAAGTCAATATCCAGGACAGCAGCCGCCAGAGAATAACAAATCCAGCGAGCACACACCATCACACGCACAGACATGCACAAGCACACACAAATTTGAGCAAACAGTCTCATATGCGCACTGACGCACACACAAGCACATAGACAGAAAACATCCAAGAACACAAGCACACATAAAATCCTATGCTCTAATACAAAAACACCCAAATACATGCACACGCAGACATCGTCACATGCACAAACATGCACAAGTACACACAAATGCGCTCGCACTCTCATACACGTAGACACCCACACATACAGAAACACCCACACAGAAACTATCAAAAACACAAGCACACATACAATCACATGCTCCAGAACAAAAATACCCGAGGATGTACACAAATACATGCACACACACATACCATCACACGCACAGCCATGTACAAGCACACACACATGTGCGCACACACCCTCATACGCGAACAGAGGGCACATACAAGTACGCATACAGAAACATACACATGCACAAGCACACATACAATCCCATGCTCTAATGCAAAGACACTCAAAAACATGCACACAACATCACAAGCACAGACATAAGCACACATACAGAAACATCTGCCTGCACAAACACAAGCACACATAGAATCACATGCTCTAATACAAAAACACCCAAATACATGTCTACACCCTCACACGCACAGACATGCACACGCTCACAGAAATGTGAACATACCGCCTGATTCATCAAGCTAAATTGCACTCGCAAAGGGCAAGATTCTCAGAATCTTGCCTTTTGCGAGTGCAATTTTTGCATTTGGGATTCATCATCCCAAATGCAAAATTCGGTATTTAAGAATTCGCACATTTGCGAAGAATTGAATTTAAGGAATCTCTATTTGAGATTCCTTAAATGCAATTCATGAAACATTTTAAAATTG
The DNA here is from genome assembly GCF_964261635.1 of Lissotriton helveticus. Taxonomy (NCBI): domain Eukaryota; kingdom Metazoa; phylum Chordata; class Amphibia; order Caudata; family Salamandridae; genus Lissotriton; species Lissotriton helveticus. Next base: position 949,810,768 of record NC_136068.1, read on the forward strand.
CGAAAATGCAATTTTGGGCCGCTATTTACCGAGAGGTCAGACCTCTCGGTAAATAGCAAAAACTTAGAAAAATGCTTTTAAAAGCATTTTTCTAAGTTGCATGTTGCACACACACATGTCCTTTGGACATGTGTGTGCGCAACACCTGTTTCAATTTGCATTTAAGGGGTGCTACAGGGTGTCCTTTGGACACCCCTGGCACCCTTTAAATCGCTATCTTATTTGCGATTAGCTAATTGCTAATCGCAAATATGGAATACTCCCCATTCATTCCTATGGGCCTTTTGGCCCATAGGAATGAATGGGGAGTTATTCCTTATTTGCGATTAGCAATTTGCTACTCGCAAATAAGGAATGTGTAGGAATCGCTATTTATTTAGCAATTCCTACATGAATACCGTTTTGCGAGTCCTTAATAGCGATTCGCTATGAATCGCTATTAGGGGCTCGCAAAACGGCCCGTTGATGAATAAGGCTGATAGTCTTTCATACACGCACAGGTGCACGCACACTCACGTGCGTCCATACACACCCCCTCATACACACACAGACGCACAAACAAAAGCTCTCCCATGACACATTTCTCCAGGACTACTGCAGCATTGAAGGCAAACAATGGCAGGTTTGGACAGACTAATGAAAGAAGGCTTGTTGTACACGCAGAAATCGGTCGAGGCCAACAAGATGGTGGGCCCAATGACTAAGTTATTTAGCACCTGATGCAGCGTTGGAGATTATTGCTGACCTATGCTCCTGACTCTATTGCGTCCAGCAACACACAAGCCCTCTCCATGGCACCTGTTCGGCCACCTCCTTTTGGCATTCAGACACCTGGCATTGGAATGGCATGTGTGGCTCGGTGAAGTGTTGTGAGCCAGCCGTGCTTGTGAGTGCTTCCTGCTGTGTGGTCTGTTGCAGGGGCTGTGTTCTCCGCTATGTTGATTGGCTGCCCTGGTCCTGGTGGTGGGTTGCGTGGGATATCCATGGGCTGTTGTAGGGCATCGGTGTCCTAGGTGTGGTGGTCCTCTCTGGCATCACTGATGAGTGGTCTGCTCTGCTCTACTGGAAGTGTTGTGTGCCCCTCTGCAATGTGAAGGTGAGATGCATGTTGACATTGTGCTGACATTTATGTTGGCACATTGTTCTTGTTCACATTCAGTCTGTATGACAATGTACATTGTGACTTTTTGGATGTGCTGGATTTAGATGCAGGACAGTGTACATTTGAACTACATGATGGATGTGAGGTTGTACGTGTACATTTCCATGTCACAGTTTCCAGCTCTGTCAGATGTAGTACGCCTGTGTCTGCATGTGTAAGGAGCGAGTTGTGTCCTCTGTTCTGCAGTGATGGGGTGGAGCATTGTAACACATTGTTGTCGGATGGGCTGTGACCGCTATGTGTGTGTGCTGCAGTGTGCCACGGCGATCAGGGACATTATCCTGGGTCATTGTGGGTGTGCAGTGTGCTACACATCATTGTGCATGTGTGCCATTGTGCCCATCTACCCCCGTCCCCCCAGTCCCTGGTCGTTACTTACCCTGTTGATGTTGTGTCAAGTCCTCCTGAGCTGTGTCTGAACTCCCGACTTCTTGCACCGTCTCCACACTGATGACTGTGGTCTCTGTTTCCTCCAGCTCATCCTGTGGCGCAAGACTCCACCCCCTGTTGCTGTTGCTGCCTTCCTGCTGGCAGCGGCTTTGTGCCTGGTTTAGATTTTCACATCATACCAGCGCCTCTTGGCCTCCTCCATTGGCCGCCTCGACACTCTGACTGCATTCACGATGGTCTGATTTTGGGTCAGTTGATGATAGTGTTCTGTCACCTCCGTGACGCTGATCTGGTTCGCCTGTGGACTGCACCCCGTCTTCCTCCCCCTCTTCTCCTTGGCCTTCCCCGACCCCGTTGTTCCTTGCTGATGGTCTGTGGGGGTTGTGGGGTTTGCGTTTGCCTCTGCACTCGGTCAGGGTGCAACCATGTTGCTACGCACTTTGGATTTTTTGGGGTGTGAAAAAAAAAAAACTTTTGTAGATTTATAGTGCATTTTCCCACCAGACACGTGGGATTTGCAGGCCTGCCACTCGTTTTTGCTGCTTTTTGTATCGCGATTGGCCTCATCACTACTACATACTAAGTGTGTCGTGTTATTTCCCCTGAGGCGGAAGCCGGGGGTTTAGGCTGCTGCTCATTTTAAAAATTATTGAAGTGTGTTATCTCCCCTGAGGCGGAAGCCGGGGGTCTAGGCTGCTGCTCATTTTAAAAATTATTGAAGTGTGTTATCTCCCCTGAGGCGGAAGCCGGGGGTTTAGGCTGCTGCTCATTTTTTAAAAAAATTATTGAATTGTGTTGCGACGTTTAAATATTTAATTTAGGATCCTTTTTAAACAATTTGCTGACCCTTGCTGGAATCGAACCCTGCTCCCCGCGCAGAGCGATCTAGGCTCTGACGCGGTCTGAGACAGGGCCGGCAGACATCTTGGGGAGGAATTGAGGTGAGTGGACTAGTTGTTGTCCCACCTCCTGCCCACTGTATTTAAGGCTTGTAGAAACGCGCCGGCACATACTAAGTGTGTCGTGTTATTTCCCCTGAGGCGGAAGCCGGGGGTTTAGGCTGCTGCTCATTTTAAAAATTATTGAAGTGTGTTATCTCCCCTGAGGCGGAAGCCGGGGGTCTAGGCTGCTGCTCATTTTAAAAATTATTGAAGTGTGTAATCTCCCCTGAGGCGGAAGCCGGGGGTTTAGGCTGCTGCTCATTTTTTAAAAAAATTATTGAATTGTGTTGCGACGTTTAAATATTTAATTTAGGATCCTTTTTAAACAATTTGCTGACCCTTGCTGGAATCGAACCCTGCTCCCCGCGCAGAGTGATCTAGGCTCTGACGCGGTCTGAGACAGGGCCGGCAGACATCTTGGGGAGGAATTGAGGTGAGTGGACTAGTTGTTGTCCCACCTCCTGCCCACTGTATTTAAGGCTTGTAGAAACGCGCCGGCACATACTAAGTGTGTCGTGTTATTTCCCCTGAGGCGGAAGCCGGGGGTTTAGGCTGCTGCTCATTTTAAAAATTATTGAAGTGTGTTATCTCCCCTGAGGCGGAAGCCGGGGGTCTAGGCTGCTGCTCATTTTAAAAATTATTGAAGTGTGTTATCTCCCCTGAGGCGGAAGCCGGGGGTTTAGGCTGCTGCTCATTTTTTTAAAAAATTATTGAATTGTGTTGCGACGTTTAAATATTTAATTTAGGATCCTTTTTAAACAATTTGCTGACCCTTGCTGGAATCGAACCCTGCTCCCCGCGCAGAGCGATCTAGGCTCTGACGCGGTCTGAGACAGGGCCGGCAGACATCTTGGGGAGGAATTGAGGTGAGTGGACTAGTTGTTGTCCCACCTCCTGCCCCCCTCCATTCAATAAATGGAGACTGATTCCCGACTGCGCAGCGGGCGGGCGCAGCGGGCGAGCCGGCGGCGCGCCGAAGGTGCGCCAAAGGTAAGCCCGTCTGGGCCCGTCCGGGCCTGTACGGGACTAGGGGCTACCCCCCTAACATCTAGGACTGCCGATAATCCACTAAGAACATATACTAGGGACCAACTCCTGGCAATCAGAAGTGAGCACAAGTCTACCTGTAATCTTCTCTCTCCATATGTCAATGACCAGATCCCATGTAATGGATGTAATTTTAAGTTTACGGCTGATATTGTTACCCCTGATGTAGGCTCCTACTCATTAGCACTAATAAATTGCAGATCCCTGCGCAAGCATGCGCTGGAAATTTCATTACTCCTGGAAGAACGAGACCTGGAGGTACTCTTCTTAACGGAGACATGGACTAACGAGAGCTCCGACCCAGATATCGTAAGAGCTTTACCGCCTAATTATGCAATCATAAGACAAGACCGTACTGATGGAAGGGGTGGAGGGATTGCGATAATTTACAAAACATCAGCGATTTGCAGACAGGAGAAGGTCGTTATAGAAGGTTCAGAAAGTCTGTCCTTCTCCATTACACTGTCCCCGACCTGTACATGTACAGGGCTCCTTGTGTATAGGCCCCCTGGACCCCTCGGCCAATTTTGTGACGAGCTTGTGAGCTGCGCCATTAATCTCTCCTGCAATGCCCCCAACTTTACTATGCTGGGAGATTTTAATATTCATCTGGATGAAGGAGACTCCCATGCCTGTCAAAAACTGTTAACAGCTTTAGAGGTGATGGAACTCAAACAAATCGTTCTAGGTTCCACACATATAGCAGGTCACACTCTTGACCATTGTTATACCAATATGAACGCGCTGAAGTTCGAAAACTCAACAGTGGTTCCCTGGTCGGACCACAACCTCTTGTCCTTCTCCTTGACCCACTATAAGCAACCAATACAGACCAACGTCTCTAAAAAAATGTGTAGGATCTGGTCCAAACTGCCTGTGGACAAATGGACATCGGAACTTAGGAAATCAAAACCAGAGTATACTAATGACCCAATAGAGGCAAATGCGCGTTTTAATCATTGGCTAGAGGAATCCCTTGAGGTGACCCTGCCTAAAACTGAACTTTCCCATCGGAAAGGGGCGAATAAAAAAACGTGGTACACACCGGAGTTGAGAACACTCAAACAGATATGTAAACAGAAGGAGAGAAGGTGGAGGAAAGACTACGGTGAAGATAATAAAAAAGTTTACAGACTAGCATTACGCAATTATAAGCAGGCTATAAAAGTGACCCAGTCCAACTATTATCAGGAAAAAATCTCTTTAGCTGCTAGTTCCTCCAGGGAAATTTTTAAAATTTTTAAAGCCTTGGTTACCCCTCCTACCCCTGTTATGGACTCGAATATGGCACTCCCGCGCTGCAGGGACTTGGCAAATTTTTTTGCCGCAAAGGTAGCGAATATCTATGCATCTTTTCAAGCGACTGCCACAGGTGACTGCAATAGGGCTAACCCCCCTTTGGCACAAGATCTACCTACGCTCAATGAATTCTCCCCTCTGGATGTCGACAAGGCCCAATTGCTTCTGGGCAATTTGAAATCTGGATCACCTAGTGACATAGCTCCACCAACCATCCTCAAGCTTGTCTCAAACACAGTAGCCCCTGTGATGCAGAATGTGATTAATACATCCTTGTCCTCAGGGGTAGTTCCAACCATGTGGAAACAAGCAAGAGTAAGAGCGTTATTAAAAAAGCCCAACCTCAATCCTGACGATTGTTCCAACTACCGTCCTATTTCCCTGTTGCCCACTGTTAGCAAGATTGCGGAAAAACATGTTAACTCTCTTCTATCCACCTTCATTGAGGCTAATAATCTGCTACATTACACCCAGACTGGGTTTAGATGTAAACAGGGTACTGAAACGTCCCTGGTGGCTGTAATTGAGGAAACCAGGAAGATTCTGGACGAATGGAAATGTGCGGCCATACTATTATTAGACCTCAGTGCGGCCTTTGATACCGTTAATCACGCGATTCTCATTCAGAGATTGAGTGATATAGGTGTCACTGGGACCGCACTGAACTGGCTTAGCTCCTTCCTGTCCAATCGGACCTTTTCAGTATTTGAGGATGACATAGTTTCAGCCCCAATACAGCTCCAATGTGGTGTTCCCCAGGGGTCATCCCTCAGCCCTACTCTATTTAATATTTACATGAGACCTTTGGCTGAGGTGGTGCAACCCTGGGGAGTACAGTTGGTAACTTATGCTGATGATACTCAGCTTATCATCTCCCTGTCGGGGCAGGAGACGACTTATAACAACCTATCCTCCTGTCTTAGTAAAGTTCAGGATTGGATGAACGACTCTTTTTTGAAGCTTAATGGAGCTAAAACAGAGGTCATGATGTTAGGACATAAACCACCTACCTCTGTGGATATGTGGTGGCCGGACTCTTTGGGGCAGCCTCCAACCCCTAAGGAGCAAATTAAGAGCTTGGGAGTGTGGCTCGACCCAGCCCTTAATTTTCAGGTCCAAGCCCGGAAGGTAGCGGGGACTGGTTACGCCCTCATGAGAGCACTCAGAAAAATTTTAGGACTACTTCCCTTTGAGGCTAGAAGGATCCTAGTCCAATCCCTTATACTATCTCGATTAGACTATGCCAACGCAGTCTATCTAGGGGCCCCTAAAGGGACAATCAAGATCCTTCAGACCATCCAAAACTGTGCTGCCCGATTGCTACTAAACATCCCACGCAGAACCTCTGTCAAACCAGCATTGAGGCAATTGCATTGGTTGCCTGTGCAACAACGAATTCAATTTAAAGCGATGACTATTGCTCACAAAGCCCTGCATAACTCGGGACCAGACATTCTTGCACCCTTGTTTATGCCTTATCAAACATGCAGAACCCTGAGATCCAGCAATAAGAATCTACTGGCAAACCCCAGGATCAGGAGATCGCGCACCGGGGGCAGACGTTTCGCTCTACAGGTTGCAAAGCTCTGGAACAATCTTCCAGATGCTATCCGATTGGAGGAGAACCACCTCAGGTTTAGAAAAATGCTGAAAACCTTCCTATTCTGCTAAAGTTAATGGAGATGACTTGACCACATAAGCGCTGGGATGCCTTAGGGTAACCATGCGCTATAGAAATGTGTAATCATTCATTCATTCATCACAAGTTTCCTTGTGTTCGTGTTTCGCATTATTGCAGCGTGACGTTGACTTTATCGTGGTCATTTGATGCGTTGTCGGGGGCCTATCGCATGGTGCCTCCGTGTTGTGAATACTTAGTTAACACGGCGTAATTTTTGCACGATAGACTGCGATGTTGAAGGTTGCGTTAAGTTACTTTTGCGATGGTTATCACACGTTTTTGAAAATATCCCCCTGTAGCTCTTAGGGCAATACTACATCCAGTACTACCGTTAATATCGTTGCTTGGTGCAGCATTACCCCTTGGTATAGGAAAGTTTGACATTAGAGGGACAATACCTTGCACATATTTTCACAATTATCTTAGTCATTACACCAGCCTTATGCTGGTTGTATGGTCGACATTTCTGTGGTGCAATCGAATAGTACCACTTTTCATTTCAGGATAATGGTAGAAAGGTACCCTCATCAGATTGCCGCAGAGCTTCCACAGCTAGCCGTCTTCACCATACAGCAGCTCTATCGGGACCTATGGCTGTACCATGCTCCATCACTCCCTATGTCCCAAGAGTGCTCTCAAATATAGACACCATTGTGAAAGAAGACACACAGAAAGTGAACATGCATAAAGAAGAGGAAAGGACAGAAGAAGAAAGACTAGATACAGAACGGAAAAGGCATAGACTAGGTGGAGAAGGGGCATACGGAAAAAGATGAGGCGTAAAGTTAAGAAATAAAGGGAGTGAGGGAGGGAAGAAGAGTGGTAAGAGGCAAAATAAGGAGATTAATTGGGTAAATGAAAACGAATATTCGATTTAAAGAGTGCCTTTTTTTTAGCAAAGCTCTGAGAGGGCATGTCTTTGATCTAAAAAGTATCTGTATCCAACTAAAACCCATTTCGTGTCAGCTTTGAACGTCACTACGTTATGATTCCTCTCAGGGACACCAGGAGTCGGGTCGTGCTCGCGTGGCGAGATCTCAGTGTCCTGTGCCTCGAGTTGCTCACAGTGTTCCGGCCTCTGCGGTTCCGGTCAGTAAGCACATGACTGAGCAGGGAAATGGACTACAAGCTCGTGTCTGGGCCCTCCTGCTATTCCAGTGCTGGCAGACACCCCCCTGAGCTGCTGCCAAGCCCGTCTCCTGTCAAACTCCAGGGAACCCCTGCAACAAACCAGTTTTCGACGGCTTAATGAAGCAGACATGGGTTTTAAAATGAAACCTTTAATCTTCGAGGGAGTTTGAACTATTAAGTGAACTTTGATGTCTTTAAAGAATCCCTCCTGTGAGTTAGAGAGAGCATATCTGACTGGCGTATGTGATTTTGCTATTTGCGGGAACACAACACGTCTGTAGGGTATTTACTCGGAAATATTACGCTGATAGAGACCAGTAGTGGCCAATAAAGAGATTCTTTTTCGATAGTTCAAGTTTTACAAAAATTAACATGAAATGGTAGAGGCCTAGCCGTCATTGGCCGTGTTGCATTATGAATACGTTTTTAACTCAAGATGAAGATAAATGTTAAAATAATTTGCAATGTTTCTAAATTCACATAAGAGATGTCTGTCGTGTTGCTGTCAATAAGCATTTGGATTGCTGCAAAGAGTACTGACATGTGTTATGGGGCACAATGCAAGTACATAAAGAAAAGAGAATAAGCTGTGGGGGAATGACGGAAAGGGGGCGGTGAGACATTAAGGGGGATATGATATCCCTGGAGGCAATTTCACTTGAAAGAAAGTTTATGATTAGAGTTTCTCTCCCTTTCTTTAGGAACTGTGACATCTTCTCTCTGATGCAATGGTGTGAGGTCAACTAATATTTATTTTATTTATTTGATGAGTTTTATATAGCGCTGGCTAGACCCGGAGGTATCAGAGCGCTTTACATGAGGTTCCACATTGTTACAAAGTTACATCAGTTATAAGTTACATTTGTTGCAAGAAAACATTTAAAGAGCATAGAAGATGAGATAAATGGTGCGTGTAAGGGGGGTAAGGTAAAAGGGTAGGAGGGAGATTCAGCGGAGAGACAAAGGAAAGTCTGCCCAGAGTCCAGCTGGGTAGGTGACGGCCGAGGGGGGGGGGGGGAGTCCTAAGCCCATCTCCTCTATAGCTATGAAGGTAGCTCCACCGGGCTTCGGCCAAAATGCTAGGTCTCAACGGTCGGTGGCAAGTTCACAGAGTCACTGTCCTGATGGGTGAGCCGGATGTGGTAAATGCTCGAGGTGTGGTCGATGTCCAATGTCCAGTTTTTGTCAAGAGTAGGAGAACATAGTGGTAAAGGACCACTGTGGTGGCCATCTTGGGGTCGTGGAAGGGATTCTGCCCCTCGTGTTCCATTCAGCTGGTCCCTATTTTTATCTTTCCCCAATGTATTCTCAGGGGCCCCTAGGGTAATCGGTGTGTTGCTATCAGTGGCCGCCTTTTTTCCCCGTCACCGACTCTGGGTTCACAGCGCCATCTCTCTCCCCTTGATTACTTCGGAGCCAGACAGCCCACAGTTCACAGCCGCTCTCCTTTCGCAGCCCAGTCAGGCCATGAAGCCTGCCGCAGCCACAAATTTCTATTTCAAAGGGTCAGGCACTGAGGGTATCTCAGTGCATGCCAGCGAGTTGCTCCCCATACTTCTCCTCCAATATCAGGGGACAAACACCACACCAGCAGGGTTTTTCAGTTGCAGCTCCCCAACCAGTGACATCAAAAGGGGTGCTGGGCTTGTTTCACTAGGGAAGCCTCTGGTCAGACGCCATCTTAAAGTCAGGCGCAGCCTCCCGCCATCAGCTCATCTCAAGGACACTCACCAATGACCAGAAGGTGCACAGATCGGTGTGGGTTGATCTCCTTGAGATGGTCAATGCTCCATGCTGCCCCCAACTCATAGCCCGCTCACCTCCATGAGACTCTGCTGCCGCCACGGTGCCTCAGTCTCTCGCTGGGACGCAAAGCGGCTGCAGGACTCCACCTGACTCCGGGAGCAGAATCACGTGGGTGGCAAACCTCGTCCGGCTTTCCCTCGTCCCTCGGCGGCTCTTGTCACATTGTCTCCGGCTCCGTCGAAGTCCGCCTGGGACCCGCTGTGCCTGTGCTCAATCAGGTCGTCTCTTGGTGTTTCTCGGCCGCGGTCCACGGTCCGCGGTCCACGACGCCATCTCCTCAGATAGTTAGAGCAGCCTCACAGGAAACTCCCAACAAAGTCTAAATGGTCTTCAGTTGGTAAAGTTGTCTAGATCTCTGCAGCTGATCACACATTCCTCTGTGCACCTACTATCTATGAGTCCGAGTCCAGCGTTTCCTTCTACTGGCCGATCTTCCCTGTTAAAAAGGCACCCCATATAACCAGGAATTTGTCAAATTGATGATTCCATCAGTGTATCACCTGCTCACACTCCTCAAAGTGATGCAATTTTCTTAGCCATATGTCTACTGTGGGAGGGTTACTTGGCCTCCAAAGGCGAAGTATGCAGAGCTTGGACGCATATAGGACCATCGCAAACCATCTACCTCTGCTCTCTGTGGCCTCAGGGTAATCTGTAGTGTCATATAAGTGAGTGGGGCAGCTATTTCTGCGGTGATAGTGAGTTTGGCACAGATGTCTGACCATAAATGGGTGGTGAACTCACACTAGATATGGACTATGTCGCTAGATGCCGCTGAGCATCTCCCTCACTATAGAGCTCTGGTTAATCCTGTTTTGTTTAGCTTACTAGGTGTCCAGTGCCACATATGTACTATCTTGCAGTAACTGAATTTAAGTTGTTCATCTCAAACGTGTTTGTCATGAGTTAATAGTGTGTTGTACCAGACTTCGTCTGATTAGACGTGAGTTAGCCTCTGACCACCAGTTTCTCAGGTCTCCTGCAATTGGGTGTGAAAATAATTGATATGGGATTGTTTTAAATTGTCATGAGACCCTTTTCTTGTAGGTGCCACATATATGCAAGCACTTCAGAATTGGGGATTCAGGGAGCTCCATTGGAGGTTGTACCAGAAGCTTCTGAAGACATTGTCTCAGCCTCTGGTTGATCCTGAAGTTCCTGGGCAGCAAGTCGAACTCTATGCTTCTGAAAAAGTTTTAAGTCTGCCCTCCTTTAATAGTTCTTATATTGTAGTTATTACCCGTGTTGCAAAAGGTATTGATTCTCTCCCCCTCAAGTGTATTACACCATTGCCCCAGACTTTGCCCTATTATTAACGTATCATCGTATCTAAAACATTCTATGCATGTTATGCCAGGCGTAGGTGTTGCCAGAATGATGGGGTTCTTGTATTTAGTTTGACCCTTATCATTAGTGCCTATCTTTCCAAAGCCCGCAGCGTTGCCCAGTATCACATTTTCCATCTTAATTCAGAAAGGTGTTCTTAGTGCAATGTGTAGGTGTTATCTAAATTATGCTAGTTTAAAGACTAACCAATTAGAGTCCACCTTATTCTGTGGATGCATGGAACTTGGCTAGTTTAGGTCTGGACATTCTTCCTTGCCATGAGTATGTGTTCCACAATTTGGACAGTGCATGCAGTAGTCTGGATGGTATGCATAGGGAGGCAATAGCAAAAATATCATTAAGGCGAGACATTATGCTCATTTTGATGTACATTTCCCCATAAGGAGAGATTTCGGGGCTGATTATGATGTAATTCGGAAAGGCTCTGAATGGGATACGGTATCTCAGAATCCGATTCAGAACCCTTGTTTCCGTGTGATTCGTACACATTTGGAATGACCGATTACGTTTTCCGGAAACTATTTGGGCTGTCCAAATAAGTTCCAAAAGGCATTCGAACAGGCCAATCGGACAGCTCTTTGGATACGGTTTCCGATCGAGCGATTACGATGACCCATTCGGATAGCCATTCCGATTCAATCTGCCCGACATGAAACAGCTGTCAGAATCTGTCTGTGGGGGCCTGTGGCAGGTCCCATTTCCCTCGGAGGCGTCTGGTTGGGGCCCGTGGGGATACTCAAGGGACCCCTCTTTCCAACCAGGCACAATATGGCAGTCACAATGGGGTGCCCGCCACAAGGTGCAAGGTTTTCTCCAACCACCCCTTTTTTCAATGGGAGCCTGTGTTCTCGTTCGAAACACAGGCTACCATTGAAGTCAATGTGAGTCTGACTGAATGATGTTGGGAAGCATCGTAATCAGGTATTCAGACTCACAGAACCTGATTTGTTCGGAAACAATTCCAAGACCAATTTAGTCGGAACAGTTTCCGAACGACATTGAATTTTGCCCCTTAGTTGGGACCAACAGGTTATGTCTCCCTGAGTCTTTTCAATGAGTGGGCTTTGGTTGTGTTGAATTATATTATGAAGTGCTCCATTGAAACTGATCCCAGGTATTTAAGATAGTGGGGATATCCATCAGAAGGTTGAAGTTCCCAGCGATCCCATGGTTGTTGCAGGGGTTAGTAGAAGGGCTTTGCAGTTAGTCCAAATGATGCAATTCCTTGAATAAACTGAAAATTTTGATATTAGATCCATTAAGGAAGCGTTTGAAATTTGCAGGCCTGAGAGTGTTACTAGGATGTCATCCATGTGAAGTAGTCCTTCACGTTTGCCCCCTTGAGTGTCTATCCCTTTAATGAGTTGGCCAGCTATTATTGATGTTGCCAAGGGTTCCAATGCCATGATGAAAAGTAAGGGTGACGGGGGCATCCCTGGCTGGCTCCCCTTTGGATGATTATTGATGGGTAGAGAAAGCCATTCATGATAATGAAGCAGAGAGATTGGATTACAACCACTTGATTTTGAAGAGAAAGCCCTCCCTGATTCCCAATTTTTCCAAAACTCGAAACATGTATCTCCATTTTACAGTCAAAGGCTTTCTCTGCACCCAATGACAAGACCACCATTACTTCATGATCATTTCTCAACTGCCACACTAAATGGGAAATTTACCAGAGGTGGGACGCAGAAGTTTGGTGTGGAAGAAAAACACTGATTGGGCAGGGTGTATCATGGTAGGTAGTGGTGGTATTGCTCATCCAGTGGGCAATACCTTGGCATAGGTTGTTAGATCTATATTGATCAATGAGAGCTGGTTGTAACTCTCAAGATAATAGATCTTTGTCACGTTTTGTTTAACGAAATAGTGTCAGCATTGAGCTCGGACAGATGATGTGCTACTGGTGTTATTTTCACAAATACTTTTTGTGTGGGTGGCTATTCTTTCTTTGTTTATTTTATAGTACTCCATGGGGTATCCATCTGGCCTTGGGGCTTTGACCAAAAGCAGGGCAGCTATTATTGATGTTATCTCCTCTACAAAGATCTCTGCTTTTAATGATTGTGCTTGTTCTGGGGACAATTCGTTTTTTTCTAAAGTGGGTGAACAATCTGTCTTCATGCTCTGATATGTCCCTGATTTCAGAAGTGTATAACAATTGGTAGAACTCTTGAAAGGCCATGAGCATGCTTATGGGGTGTGTTATCAATATGACTTGGTCTGTGTGGAGTGCTGGGATCATATGCTGGGATTCCCTTTGCCATAGATGGAGAGCCACAAGAGGGCCTGCCTTCTCTCCATGCTTGTATTGGCTTTGGTGTAGACAGAAAAGTTCAATTTCTGCTTGGGTGCATTAAGGGCATGATTCACCTGTAGTGAAGAGTGTACTGTTTTTAGGTTGTGACTGTAGGTGTATGTGAGGGTTCTGACCTGCTCTTCTATAGGGTTCACTCCTAGTAGGGTGCACTCTTGGTCAGCTGTCCTTTTCCATATGAATGAATTGTGCATTAACTTCTTTTGGATGCTATCTTTCCCTGACACCCATAGAATTTGTGTGGAGGTCACTGTGCTTTTGTTTTCTCCCAGGTAGGTGCTTGGATACGCTCATAGGCATGTGTAACTTGTAATAGGATGTGTAATGTTTCCAACTACCTGTCAGGGGCCTATTGAGACCAAGATCTATTGTTGCCATCAATGCGTCATGGTCTAATATACGCCACTGTATTATAACAGTCACTATGACCCCTGTGAGGAGGTTGCTGGTTGCTAGGTAGTAGTCTGTGTACATGTGTTGAGTACACATAAAGAAAAGGTGTTATCCAAGTCGGGGGTGTTGATGGTTCAATGTGCTAATCAACAGGAAATCTCAAATTGTGCCCTGTAATAGGTGCCAGTCCTTTGAGTTTGAGTACACGTGTTGTGATTTTTCTAAATAAGAGTCCTGGACTAGGTTCCAGTTGCCCCTGCCAGTATTTTGATGTGCAGAAGAGAGATGAAGAAAAATGAACAGTCTGTTGATATTTCTGAGAAAAGTGCATTTGTACCCACACTGGAGCATAGATGAATCCGTCAATCAATGGTTGTTGTTGCACATGTAATTGATAAATATATATAGATGATTTGGGTCCAGCCAGGTCTGTGTAATGCGTTTTGGAAGAACTTTACATATTGGGATGGCAACTCCTATTTTCTTTCATACTCCAGATGCGGTCATGCTGTGGGGATGGGCTGGGCAGAAGTGACACACCTTTACTATCTATTCTCACCCTAGTTTGTCTGATTTTCTCGGTTGAGGTGTGTTTCTGGTAAGAATCCTATTCTGGGATTAAGTGATTTGAGGTATAAGAAAGCTGTTTCCATTTAATGTAATGTGTAAGTCCATTGGTGGTGAGTGAGACAATGACTAATCCAGTTTTAATAGTCATAGTGATTCTTATGGGGTGAACAAGGTTCGGGGTGAGAGTTGTGTTATATGATTTACACTTGAAGAGATTTGCGTGAAATGTTCCGGCACTATGGCTCGTAGCACCAGTATCATACTGTAAATTTCCAGTCAGGGAGGGAGATCCTTTCTGTGGGGTTCCTGTCGATGGAGGGGGAAGGATTCCTGGCTAAGCTTTGAATGAGTGAGGTACTGGTAGTCCGTGGCACAGGTGCGTTGTGGCATAGTTCTGAGTATTGTCTTGGGCAGCCCTAATTGAGTGGCTAAGGATGTTTGTAGCTGCGATTTATGCCTTTATATAGGCACAAATCACATTGCCCGTATTTAGGCATAGAAATCCAACCCATATTTAGGCATTATCCATACTAAACAAATACAGGCATGACCACCTACATCCATCCATCCACGTCACGAGTTCTTGGAAAACCAGTCTATTGAGCCATTAGGATTTCTCCTTGCTTGGATTGATTTCTCCATGAACGCATTTATTATGCATGAACATCTATTCCTTAGAGGTTCATTCATGTCGTTCCTCTGCCCGACTTTTACATCAATACTGGCATTCCTAAACACCTTCAAGGTATGAATATACTTTCACTTGCCATGGCAAAGAACGGCTCGGCTATACAGCTCGCCACGGCAAGTTCGGAAGGAATTCAAGTCCCTGCCTGATGCACTGACCAGACGCTGCCATCCTCTTTGCAGAAAATTCAGCTCCAGTGTTTCTCACTCCTCTAGCGAGGTGTTAGAGATCGAGACCTGGAACGAGATTCCAACCTCTCTCATTCTAAGGTATGGAGCAGACTAGAACCTAGAGGGACTTTTGGCAAATCTTGGCAACACCAATCCTAACTATAGCTAAACTAGACTATAGACAAACAGCACCTACTTCTTACCTCATACTACACTTAGGTTAGGTACACTGGTGTAGAACTAGATAGAAGCACCAGATGAGTATTCACATTTTAGCCTGTGTTATTTATGTATGTAATTTTATGAATATATGTCATAGCTATAAACCATGCTATTGCAGTATTATTTTATCTTACTGCTAACGTTGTACGTATTATACCTCACATTCTGTCTTATGATTGTAGCAGTTCATATCTCTTGCATGAGAAATAAGACTGTTCAATAAACTCTTTTTATTGAAATGACCGTCTACCTATTTCTGTGTAAACTCTGTAGAAACGAAGCATGCACGATTGACTGAGTGAAACTGTTATCGCTTGTTTCCACAATTCTGAGACTGTTCCGATTCTAAGGGTTGTCAGAAACGAATCCCTTCTTGTTCATTCGAGAAGTTTCAAGTGACCTCTGAGTTAGCTGGCACACACAAGTAATTAAGTTTAATATACTCGATAGAGGCATACTGACCTCAGTCCTATCCACAACTATAGTGTATATTATTCCAATGCGCAGAATCTATCAGGGATATCGGAACTACACTACAGTGGATGGTGGTCTATGAGTGAGTATCGACTTAGGCCTGATTAGGATTTTTTGGTCAAGTGTTGCATCCTGTTGTTCATGTAGGGAATCAATGCTTGTGTTAACATTGGTATCTATCAGGAGATAAGATTCCCTGCATGGCTAATGCCACAGAGAATGCTCTTACATATCACTTCACCTTCTTAACACAATGCTAATCCTTTGGGGAATCCCCTCTCAAGGTACCCTCCCCTTCTGGTACCATGATACCACTGCCATGGTGTGGATTAGTTCAAGGCTTTTCTGTGACATGCTCAATCATTTTGTCTCTCTCATTGAAGCACATGGTAGCGTTTTCAGCAGTGTCTTTATGGCTTAACGGTGTCATCTTGTTGAGACTGAGTGTCTATCTCCTGGGTGGACTTGACTGGGGGTTTGGACTTGTCTCTGGGATGATCCTGGAGTTGCTTGGACGTATGCTACTCAACTGTGGACAATTGGCTCATCACATCCTCTAGACACCCTCTTTCTGATGTCCAATTCTCTGATTTTGGTCTGTTGTGTAGTTGTGGCAACAATAAAGACACCAGAGTTATTTGTGACAGTTTCACTTCTGATCAGCTTTTGTCGGCTAGGTATCTTTCCAAAGCTTCAGTATCAGTGAATTTAGTGATGCCTTCATTATGCATGGTCAAAATGGTTGGTAACTTTAACAGCCCATATAGAAGTTCACAAATTTTTTGTCCAAACATAAGCACTGTAAAGCTTTTTCTCATTTGCAGCATTTTTTTAGAGAAGTCTTGGATGCATATACTTTAATGTCTGTAAGAATGAATGCCCCCTTGCTTTTAGCCACCTGTGTCCTACGTTGATGGCTTAAGAAACATACGTCCATGACCTTTCATGGTGTGTTTATTCTAGTGAAATTCTGTGCATGTACTCTGTCACATTGGCACATTGAAATTCAATTGGGGAACAAAAAATGTATTTTATTATTATTTATTTATTTCGACTTATATAGCGCATTATCACCCCGGGGTCTCTAAGCGCTTGGTCGGGTACACACCAGAATTCATACAGCCAATCATCAGATTACAACACACCCCATGCTTGCTGGAAAAGCACTGTTTTTAATTTTTTTCGAAAAGGCAGCAAATTGGATTCTTTGCGCAGTTCGATTGGTAGGCTATTCCAGACAGCTGGAAAGATGTTAGAAAAAGCACGACCACCCAGGTTGGACAGTCTGAAACGCGGTTGGGTTAAAAGGGTGGCTTCTGAGGAACGCAACACCCTACCAGACCTGTATGGGGCCAAGCGAGCTTTCATGTAGCTTGGCGCCTTTCCATACAGAGCTTTATGTGTAATGCACAGCCCTTTGAACATTAGCCTCTGTTTGACTGGCAGCCAATGGAGTTCACGCAGAAGAGGGGAGGCAAACGTTCTCCTTGGTTTTTTAAAAATCAATCTTGCAGCGTCATTCATGACGATTTGCAGTCTATTCAGATGTTTTTGAGGGAGCCCTGCATATAGCGAATTGCCATAGTCCATCCTGGCTAAGATCATGGCAGATACCGCGCGCCTCAAGGTAGAAGAAAAAAACTAGTTTGGTAAGTTCTAGGCGGAAACTATTCAAGAAGGTCATCATGTCATCTTTCTCCATCCGGTATCCCATAGAAATGGAGGTTGTTTGTCCTATTTCTGTATTATAACTTTGTAAGTTTAACCCGAATTAGCCTGTGGTTTTGTTCACAGTCTACTGCAGTGGCAAGCTTTACTTTGTCGAGTCTTTCCTTCATCGCGTGGGTATTGAACATTGAAGTGTCTGGTCATAGTGATGGTACTTCCAAAGATGTCTTCATTGTATTATCTTCCATGGTTGAGACTAAGGTTTTAAGCGCTGCAAGTTCCTTTATAATTGATTCAAGGGTAAAGTCTTTCACTATGTTGTCCGGGGATGATGCTCCCCTCCCAGTGACCACCGCTGTAGTGAGTAGCTGCCTCCCCGGTTTTGACATAAGGGTACAATGGTTTGACAGGAGTGTGTCTTGCGCTGGTTCCCAGCGGAGTTGTTGGCCAGTTCACTTCAGAGAAGTTGTCATTATCTGTAATATTAGGGGTATGCTTATAGCTAGCAGTAGGTGATACAAATTGTGTAGCTTCTAGCCAATCTATCACTCTGTAGGTCTGGTCCCCAACCATAGTTGAAAAACCTATATATGGTTTGTGGTGTTGCATCTGCCTGTTACCTAGTGGAGTCTGTGCTCTGTGTTCTTGGGTGATCACACCCCGAATACAAAGATGTGTTTTCTAGACTCCATTAATTAGATTTGCTTAACAAATCAGACTTTGGTGCTGCAGAAGGTTGATTTTGGGTGCAACACAGGCAGGCTTCTGTGGTGGTAGAATTTTTCATCTTTACTTTTAATCTATGTTGGAGATTGCCAGATGGCTTGTGCCCCTAGTTATTCGAGGAAGAGGATTGTGGCTGGTTCAGGGATATAAAATGTAGGCCACTTACTATTGATCTGTGCTTCTCAGACTTGGTTTGTGTATTTGGCTCAGGGGGTCATATTTCAAAAAGGCCTCGTTCCCCTCTTGTTGTATGGGATACCTCATTCATGAATCCAGAAGAAGCAGGTGCCGGTCACTGTCAATCCTCATGGCTGCTCACCTCACTCAGCTCTCGAGTCCCCTTGACAGCATTTGGAGCCTAGATTTCAGGTGTGTTAAGACTCCGGAGGGCAAGACAGACGCAGTTGGCTCATTCCTTACATGGGTTATAAAAGCAGGGTATGCGGTCGTCCTCTTTCCAACACAATGGTGGTAGAGAAAAGTGGTGTAATATATTGTGTAGTTGTGCAACCTCACCATGTAATACACTCACATTCCAACTTGGGTCTTGTCAGGTTAATTTGGTAAACCTTAGATCAACCCTTATCAGGCTTATACAAAGGAACAAGTGTAAAGTATTTAGCAGTACCAAAGAAATAAAATAAGAAAGTCACACAACACGAAAGAAATCAGACACTAGTTTAGAAAAAAAATCTTATTTATAGGAATATGTAGCCAACAAAATACACAAAAATCGACAGAAGGGTTCTAGATATATAGATTTAAATAAAAAATTACTGCAAAATTCCCAAAATTCACTGGTAACCGTAAAGTTTGAAAGCATTGTAAAACTTTTAAAGAGTTTTGTCCAGCTTCTCTGGCCCACTTTGGGTGACCAACTCTGGTATGCAGAAGGTGAAGGGGGCCAGGAAGGAGTTGTTGGATAGTTACTGTTAGATTTGGGGGTCTCTAGTTGGCATAGATAGGTACCTGTGACAAGTAGGGACCCTTGCGTCTAGTCAGGGTAAGGGGGTACACTCCTAAAAAAACCCTGCTCACCCCCCTTGGTAGCTTGGCATGAGCAGACAGGCTTATCTCAGAGGCAGTGTGTAAAGCATTTGTGAACACATACAGTAATCAAGTGGCAACACTACAGATGGACAACACGCAGTTGTATAATAAAAAAAGTATTCTTTATATAGATTTAACACAAGACCACAAACGACAAAAATCCACAATACTGTACTTAAAATGGTGGAATTCGCTTAGTTTTCTTTAGATCCTAAATTGCAACACTTTGAGTCAATGTACCTTGGGTTGCATTGAAAATGTGGTGCAAAGAAACAAAAAAGGTGCTTTCTCCTTAATGCGACACGCTTCCCGGTGATGCGGCAGCATCTGCGGCGACATCGATCCTCTTCTCCAGCGATGCGAGATGCTTTACACGATGCGAGCCGCGACATGCCCTGCGACATACTTCCCAGTGATGCGGCGGCATCTTCTCCGGCGATGAGCTGCCAGAGGTCCTGCGACACGCTTTGCGTCGATGCGGCGGCATCCGATGCAACGTCAATCCTTTTCTCCGGCAATGAACAGCGACAGGCCCTGCGACATGCTTCCCAGTGATGCCGCGGCGTCTGCTGCGACGTCGATCTTCTCCCCTGGCGATGCGAGGCATTTCGTGTTGTTAAGCGGCAGCGGCAGTTATGCGACATACTTCCTGTTCTTGGGTCGCGCTTCAAGCTCCTTGCGACACGCAAGTCCTCAAAAAGTCCAGAACAACTGCAGCACTTCAAAAGAACTCTTGGGGAGCTGGTGGGTGACGTCTGTTGTCCCTGAGAATTCAGCAGGATGCAAGTTCTTTCTCAAGCCCTAGGAGATCCTTACATAAGTTGATGAAAGTACACACAAAGTTCCTCTCTCCTTTCTTTGGCTGTAAGGCAACCACTGCAGGCCAATCCCCCAAGCAGCCCTTCAGCTTAGGGATAGTCTCTCCTCAGTCTCTCTGGTTCCATTCCTCAGGAAAGGTTTCTTGTTGTTGTCCAAAAGTGATCTAACTCTCTGGGGTTTGGGTCCCCTCTTAAATACACAGTTTCTCTTTGTTCTCTGAAGGCAGGGAGGCCTTTGCCTAGTCCAAACTAGTTCTGGTCAGTCCTGGAGCACTCTGTTGACATGACTCCTTCTTTCCTTTCACAGTGCAGGGCAAAGATATCAGACGCACCACAGGAGGTGGAGCCAGCATTGTGGAGGGAAGGCACAGCCCCATTCAGGTCCCAGGTGCAACTCCTCCCTCCCATTGAGACACAGATCTCTCTATTCAGCACTGGGCTGACTCACCCTTTCTCCTGGAATCCCCCAGCCCCTGTTACTCGAACTTCAGACAAGGAATACACAACTTAGCAGAGGCAGGCTTGGATAGTTAGACAAGAAAATACCTACTTACTAAAAGTGGTATTTTCAAACACAGAATGTTGAAACCAACTTCACTAAAAGATGTATTTTATCATTCTGAGTTCAGGCATACTGAACTCGAATTTCCACCTAGTTCCCTGAGTCAGTTAGAATTATAAGATGTAATAATCAAACTGCCCTTGCTGGCCTATGAGGAATACGTAGCCTTCCAATAGTGAAAAACGAAAATGGCTGTAATTAGCTATTAGTACATGCCACACAGATCTGGACTTGTCCTACCTTTTACCTACAATGCACCTTGCCCTTGGGCCTACTATAGGGGTGTCTGATATGAAGAAAAGGGAAGATTTAGGGACTGGCAAGTGGGTGCACTTGCCCAGTCAACATGGCAGTACCAGAATGTGCACAGGCTCTGCAATGGCAAGCCTTAGACACATTTTCTCAGGCTGCTTCTGTGGGTGGCACAACCAGTGCTGCAAGGCCACCAGCATCATTTGGGTTTACCAGCCCTGGGCACCCCTGGTGCACTGTACTAGGTTCTGACAGGTATACCATACCAGCCAATTATGGAATCACGAATCCATACATCAATTAAAATAGGGAGAGCATATGCACTTTAGCACTGTTCAGCAGTGGTAAAGTGCCCAGAGTTATAAAAACAGGGTATGCAAAATACAGGAAGAAGGCAAAAAGTGCAGGGATGACCCTGCAAAAAGGGCCAAGTCTAACAGTTACCTTGTTACCAAAGCAGTCTCAAGTCCATTTCTAGACTCAATAGGTGAACTGCCATATACTTTACTGTAGGGGTCCTGATGCAAGGGATATAGAATGCTGAAGACTTTGTTGGATGCTGTGCGCTCAAGGGGATCTTCCTGGGGCTATTCCTCCATCCATGTTCCAGTTAGGGTGACTATGGTCAAAGGGATCGATGTCCCTCGAAGTCTTCTTTGGTCAAAACAAAAGTCCAATTGCCCATAGTCTAATGGTCTCCCGTCAAAACGAAACCAATGGTTTGCGTTGGTGAAAGCTAGTGTCTGTCTTGGGTGACCAAACTGCACTCCGACAACTCTCCCAGAACCAGCAGACTCAGCACTTTTTCACTTTTGAGCATCAGACTTTTTTGTCCTGGATGCATGTCGGCAGTCTGAGGAGATCAAGTGATTGTGGCCATTGAGTGTCCAGAATGGGTGGCCTTGGTGTTGTAACAAGAAATCAGCCAACTGACTCTTGCATTCAAGTAACTCATATAATGTACACACTGCGGAAAGTACATAAGAACCATGAATCATCTCCCGGTAGACCTATAGTTTCAGGGTGTAGCTCTATCTTTGAACCAATTGGAAAGCATATTGACTGCTTTGTTAAGTATTTTGCCCCTAATACCACTCTCTATGTGAAGGGTAGCACGTATTTCATAAATAGGACAGCACATCTCTCCTTTTACCAATCAGACTCATTTTTGGTGACAATGGATATTAAACTGCTTTACAACAACATTCTCTAATCAGACAGTATAGATGCAATAAAAAAAAAACTTGCCAAGAGGCCAAGACTCCATCAGGCTCGAATGTCATTCATTATTGTGCTATTTCAGCTCACATTAAGGAGAACTTCTTCCTAACACTTTCTCTCCACTGAGCCAAACCACAGACTGAATCTATAATAACCTGTCAGACATCTGCACTCCGCTGCCCTCTACCTCGCCCACACTCCTCCCTACTCCCAAAGCAGGAGCAGCGGCCGCTCCTTCTCCTAGCTGGCCATCAAGAACTGGAACAACCTTCCCCTCCACCTTTGGACCTCCCCCACCTGGCAGGATTTATTAACCTGGCTAGCCGAGCAACAGCTACCCCTGCGCCTGGATACCCTCATAGGTGACAAGCAGCACTACAAATACGGCTTGATTGATTGATTAGTTTTTACCAACAAATTAAATTCTCTTCAATGGGAACGGCTTTCCCTCCAAATTGTATTTGCCTATGGATAGCTTGGAATATGAGGTAATTTTGTCCCACATGAATCCCTTTTACAATCACATATTATTGTGGAAGAGATACATTGACAACACTTTCCTTGTATGATGGAGAGAACAAGACATGCTTGGAGAGTTCCTTAATTGGTTAAACACTGAATGTAAATATGCCATAAATTCACCTTGCATTATAACAAATCTGAAGTAGAATTTCTAGACCAGATGATTAAGACTGACAATGGGGAACAATATACCACTTTGTATCATAAGTTTCCAGAAGAATAGTCTCCTGGTTTACTCTACCCATCTACCCAGAGACGTATGGGTCTCTCTTACCTTTTGTGCAATGCCTGGCTGAATGTCTTCAAATTGAGGAACCCCAGCGACAGAATTTTATTGCAACTTATTTGGAACAATTCCTCCTTGACAACCGGGGCTAGGTCTCCTGTCCACAAACCCTATGGGGTGCACGGAAGGCACACATTTGGGGGTGCATTGATGAATAATTTGGCAATAGTGAAACAGCAGGCATGTGCTTACAGGTAGAGTTTTGAATCACAGGTGCACAAGCTTACCGTGGCATATTCCAAAACTTCCAACCAGGCAACACTGAAAGGTTGCTTCAAGTTAAAATGATCTTGAATGAGTGGCATACAGCAGCGGCTGAAAGATGGCTGTTCCACCTACATCATCAGCATTTTGAATAGGGAGAAAAGTTGGGCCGCCTTTTGACCACTCAACTTTGTCAACTAGAATTCCGTTGGACAAAATCAGTGATCTGGGGCAAAATAGGAGACTTACTCACCAATCCGACGGATGTACTATCCAAATCTCTGACATTTACGAGTCCCTATACACTACGGAAGACCATCAAAACAACAATGTGGAAACTGAGGGGCTAATGTATGTGCCAACTGCACCGGTGGTGTGTCACTCTTTTGAACGCACGGGCGGTGCAGTGTGCCGGCCCATATTTACAAAGCCATGTAAGGCCACCCAACTTGGTTTTTCATGTCCTTGTAAATAGAGCTCCCTCTCACGCATTACTCTGCATGAAAGGGGTGTTCCATGGGTGCTGGTGGGGTGTTTCCATGAAACATCCACGGGACAGATGCAATTCCAGATTTACAAGGTTTCATAAACCTGGGAATGCATCAGAATCCTACGCCTCTGAGGGGAAATTTAAGGAAGGTGCAACGAGGAGAAATACCCTTATTTCCCCTTGTTTTTCTTTTTTCTATGTGTTCTGCATTCTGAAGCACACATAGAAAGAGAAAAACACCTCTTGTGATTATTTTTGCGCTGGAAGGTGCCCCTTCCTGCACAAAAACAATCACCCCACAATGCAGACATCCTTGCACCATGGTGCAAGGATGCCTGCGTTGGCACATGGCAGCCCATTGAGCACCAGTGCTGGAGAAAAGGACAGCAATGTGCCATATCTTATAGATATGGTGCATTCCTCCCCTTTTCTTTTGAAGCATGGTAGCGCAGCAGGAAGGCTTGCCACACTGCCATGCATTAAAATATTGTAAATGAGGCCCTGATTTTTTCTGGCATTTATCTATACTGAAGCTGACATCAGACCAGTCAAACTGCTTGAGGGATCAATCTCCAAGGAGAAAATTGCTGGGCCAATAGATGGTATTGTCTTAAATAAAGCCCTGGGGGATGATGGTTTCCCAGTGGAACTTTACCAGATCTGCAAGACACAGATGATACCACTGTTATCCTTCGAGTTTTCTGAAGTACATGAACATGGTCTCCTATGAGATGAATAAATCAGAGCCAGAAATCCCCTGATTCCTAAGTTGGGGAGGGAAATATTATTCATATTAGCCGTAGAACCCCTTGCCAATGCCTCCTGCGAAAGGAGGTCTCCACTTGTCCCACATTGGTAGGTACTGGCTCGCACCTTGGTTAGCACAATTATTCTACATGATCAAAACAAACCAGGAAGTCCAAGACTGGATGTACCTGGAAAACAAATCCCTCCTTACCTGGCGAGACCTTGCCCTACACTACACGAAGTGACCCCGTGGTATGGTAATCTATGACCCCATGATCTCTACCCACCACTATGTGTGGAAAAAAGTGCATGCACTTATGAATGTCTCAGAATATTTACACCTTTACACGCCTTATGGAGCAATGCAAAGATTGTGCTAGATAAAGCAGAACTCACCTGGGCCCTCTTGAGATGAGCTTGACTCGTAGACCTAGACAACATGTACTTCGAGGGAGGTCTACAAACTTTCCTAATACTGCAACAAGACTTTGACCTACCATACTCCCAACACTGGAGATACATACAACCCTCCCATGCATTACACAGTCAATTAGGCCCTGACAACATCAGTCTGCCCGCTCACCCATTGTCCACTACCTACAAACCTGGAAAGCCTATAAGCGCACCATCACAAGAATATTCTATCTGCTGATTGGCTTTCAGTTCTCTAGTTCTACATCCACTGAGTTATATATATGGTGGGGAAGGCACCTACTGTTGCAATTCCCAGAAGAGGTGTGGGAGACAATACTTGCAGACTACAACAAAGTACTGAGAGAGTACCGACTTAAATGTAGTTACTTCAAACTATTGCACAGGTGTCATTGGTCATCTGCCAGAATTTGACGAGCAAGGCCCGATCTGGTCTTGAGTACAGTCCGACCTGCCAGTACCACAGGACTTTACCCCACAACTGGCTCTTCTCCATGACATGAGTGACCTCCCCGACTTACCTGCCCACTTCACACGTTGAGTAGTCACGGCTCTAGGGGTTGCTAAGATAAGGATTCTGAGATACTGAAAGATGAGCAAAGTCCCTACTTACAATGACTGGTTAGAAGACATGTTTGAAATGGCGTCTTTTTAATGATTAATCTACAAAGTCAATGATAAACTGCCACAATTTGACTAGATATGGAATAGTTTCCTGGATACTTAGATCTGCCAAGACGAAACTGTCACAAATATAGAGACCAAGTCGCCCTTTGCTATTGACACTTGACCACCCCATCCCCCTCCCCCTTTCTTTGTTTCCCTTGTGGCGATGTTCTAGATTTCGCTAGATTGTTACACAATGAAAAACTCCACAATAAATATTATGTTACCCATGCTAGGGCCCTGTCTCGCCTATCCCCGCCTACCCCTTTCATCTTATTTCTCGGTAGCGATGTGGGAGACCCTCGCAATGTAACACACTGTTTGAGGCTATCTTTGGAATGCTTCTTGTGGGCTTATAATCTCTTTTCCCATTAATATATTCAGAGACAATTTAAGGCATGGGCAAAGTGGTCTCTGGCCCGGGGACCCAACCTTTCAGGGTGCACCCTGATAGAGCCATCTCTGTTTTGCAGAGTCTTGCCCTGATTACCATGAATAATCTTTAAACAGATTTTTTTAAATACCGTTTTCCTGTTCTTTAAATGTGGGTGATGTGTGAGAGTCTTTGCTGACATTATGTAGAGAAATGTTGTGTTTATGTTTCATGCAACATTCATAAAAATGTTTCTTTTAAATCAAAACAGTACCTGACAAATGGGAGGGTGTCACATTGATTATTTCCAGGTATATTAATGAGCTGCTTCTGTGTTACAATAATGAAAGCACACATCAAAATCCCTCAATATTAGATCTAAACACATTTATATTTGGATGAGTGTGCTTGTGCACTGTCAGTGACTTAGCCAAACAGGTCATGAAAGAGCTGAAATTGGATCATAAATTCAAAACTGTTGCGGACAGGGCCCCCCAAAATACGTTTGGCCCAGGGCCCCCGAAATCCTTAAGATGCTCCTGACTATACCAAGACAGAACGCAAACCAAACAAATTACGCTGGCCCAGGGATGAAGTTAATGGCCACTAGGGCCATCCTAAGCACTGTTTCCCTTTGTGAATGTGCTTACCACCTCCTCGCCCGACCCATCAAATTTGACGGTACTCTGTTATTGTATGTGTATTGTTTGGTGATTATTTTTGAAAAACACAATAAAGAAATGTGAGCACAACAAATAAACCATAGTTCAAGACACATGGAATATTTAAGAGTGAACCATACAAAAGCAAATGCATGGTACTGGAATCATTCCCTTACAGTGAACATGTCTTCAGACCTCATTTTCATATTTTCACAGATGCTAACACGTTGCCTAAGTACATGACCTTGTAATTTGTTTACACATTCTTACAGGTGTGTGTAAAAATATAATGTTTTTTATGGTGTAAAGGGACTATGGATTTACTATTACTATCTTTACAGTTACTTACCTTCACATTTGTAGGCAGCTGATATCATGAATCGAGTTTTTATAACAGCAGTGACGGAGGGGGCCCCCACCACCTGGGGCGAATCCGTCATTATCCCCATTTATAAAAAGGGGAATAAATCCGAAGCTAAGAACTACAGGCCAATTTCCTTATTAGACTCATCAGTAAAGGTGATGAGTAGGGTTTTATTAGTAAGACTGGAAGAGTGGTTTGAGGATAAGGGGATACGGTCACCAGGGCTGGACTGGCCGTAGCGGGCACCGGGCAATCCCCCGGTGTGCCGCACGGGTGGGGGCCGTTTTTGGGCCCTTGGGGGCCGTTTTTGTTACAGGGCCTTTTTGAAGCATAGCTGCAAAATTGACCCTGTAACAAAATCAGCCGAAAACGGGCCCTGGCAAAGAGCTCGGCCGCAACCCCAACCCCTGGGGAGGGGGGCCGGACGAGCACTAGGTCAGGGCCGGTTTTGGTTCCCAGTCCGGGCCTGACGGTCACAGGCCCAATATGGTTTTAGAAAGGGGTTGGGTATGTTAGAACAGTGTATGAATTTAGAGCTTTTAATTGGAAAATACTCATGTGCTAAGCAAGGGTGCCTGTTTTCGTGTTTTGCTGAACTTAGTAGCACCTTTGGCCTAGTGGACCACGCTATAATTTGGTCAGTCCTACTTAATCTTGGCACCAGAGAGACCATTATTTACTTTTTGAGCCAGACTATATGAGAAATTATCAACTAGAGTACGGTTTGGCCAAAGGGGGGAATGTACCCCTAACGTGGCATCCGCCAAGGCTGCATCTTAGCACCATTGCTTTTTACTTTATTTATTAATGAAGTAGACGCAGCCTTTAAATGGGTTCAGACGGATGCCCCTCAAGCTGAGGGCCAGGATATACCGGTTCTGATTGATGCAGACAATGCTGTACTCTTATCCAGAACACCGGTAGGCTTACAGCGGCTGATAGATAGCTTTGTAGTTTTTATTAAGGAGAGGAAGCTGCTGAACAACAAGGCCAAAACATGTACCATGGTCTGTTGTCCCGAAACCAAGGAATTTGAAATCCTTTTTTATAGACGGGCAAAAAGTGCAAACAGTAGATAACTTCTGTTACTTGGGGGTATCTTTAACTGGTGATGGTAAATGGACACGGGAAATGTCTAACGTCCGGGCTAAGTAGTCGAAAAGTGCGCATGGGGTCTTCAGGTTCGCCTCCAAACTAGGGGATCACCGAATTAAATACATAACACATATTTTCAAAGCTAGATGTACCTCTATCGCTTTATATGGTGCAGGTATATGGGGTTATCATCCCAGCGAAGACCTGCAAATAGAGGAGAATTATTTTCTTAAAAAGCTCCTATGTCTGCCTGCTTCAGTGTCCTCGGAATGAATCCATTGTGAAGTGGGGCTTAACTACCTGACAGACTTGATTGCACTCAGACCGCTACTACTTTGGAGAGCAGTATGGTCAAAAGAGGAGACAACATTTAATGAATCCATCATCAAGGACTGCTTGCAACTGGACAACTGTCTCAAGATCCCCTGGCTCAAATATATAGCCAATGTGTATAAAGATCTATTCAAACTTATGATCTTGGAAAACCCAAATGAAGTACCAGGACTGTCTAAACAAGAGATTAAGAACACTTTTTTGTCCCATAAGAAGGAGTGCAGACTGAGATCTGTTGGGAAGCAAACAACTTACCAGTGTTATCATTCATACATAGATTCCAATTGGTTTTCAAACCTATCTATCCCTAGTTAAGAGACCCTCACATCGATATGTTTTAACAAGAATGAGACTAGGCCTTGTTCACCATTTAGTAGCGTATCCTAGTATGAAACAGCAACCAGTCTCCCCATGTCCATGTGACAGGCACACTAAACAAAAGAGGTTTTGAAAAAACAGTTTCAAAGTTCAGATATAAATCACATAAAAGGAGAAAGTGCAAGGTCATCAGTTTTACAAAAATGCAACAAACGTTCATCATTGCGTTTGTTGCATTCTTGTAAAATTGATGATTTGAATTCAACTGTTTGTGCATTAAACCACGCATTTTTGCTCCCTGAAATATAAACCTAACTCAGTACCACAGAATTTTTTTTTTTCTAAAATCAAACGGTGTTTCACACGACCGTAGAACACAGGAAGTTGTGGGATCTCATTCTTTCTCCTGGAACGGAGTTTTCAAGTTAACAAAACGCGCTCTACATTTCTTGTGAACTTTCTGCCCAACACAAACGTGAAACTTACATATTTTTCTCTCCTTGCATGTTTTTTGAATTCCAGTCACTCCTCTTTCAGTGAGTACAGAAACATTGTCATCTTCTTGAAACACCACATCACAAAGGAAACACTTTTCAATGTCCATTTTCACTGTATCTCACAGCAACTCGCAACAACAAAGTTACAAAACAAAACACAAACAATAGCAAACGTTTTATTTCAAAAGTTAATTGTAATATTTACGTTCCTTCACACTTTGTCATATAAGTCAACGAAAAAATTATACACTTTGTCTATCTGACATATTCCGCGATTATTTGATATTAAGGTCATCAGAAACAATTTTTTATGTTATTTTGGACTTTCCCATCCCTAAAAACATATAAAATGATACCACACATGGGCATATAAACAGTTATACCCTATATCTCAAATAATGGGCAGCCATTTTGAAAAATCCGCCATATTGGGTTAATGCGTCATGATAGAATGGTAGACTTTTCACCATCGTTTTCTACGGAAAAATTTCAATAACAATTCACTCACAGAAATTGTATTGCAATTAGTTCTAGGTTCCGCAACAAATTGACTAGTCTATTTGAAAATTCATGAGGCCTTGAAATGTGCCATTTGTGCAATACTTTGCCTGCAGATGACAATTCCATTAAATAAACAATTTATAGAAAAAGGTTTCTCCAAAATATTTTAGGATTTTTTTCCTGCATGCGTAAATCTTCTCAACCTTTTCGAACTTCATAAAGCTTACTACTTTTTCAAATACATCTTCACATTTTCAGACATTAATTACTGCATCTCCACTCACCTGCTTGAACTCTGGCAGGTGGTCCTTTGAAGAGAGAACTGGCAAATCAGTTGGTCGAACAGTAAAACTTGTATCTGCAAATTGAAAGAAAATCCTGCATTGTGATATTTCGCCCAGTGGATGTTTTGGAAAAAACCTTAACATTATAATAAACAAGGATGTAGTCTATGCCAGATGTATTTATTTCCATTTTTTTCTATTTTGTTCCATATCACGCTGGGTATATGTGCATGTCTGGGGACATATTTTCCAAAGATAACTTTTGACTTCTGTATTAACTTGTGTTGTACTACGGACCAGAGGTAAATGCTCTTCAGAAACACGAGTCTTTGCTACTTTATATTGATCTAATGCCTGGATTTAATATAATTCTTCTGTTTTGTCCAAATCTTTTCCTTCACATAAGATTGCACTGAAAATAGCCTTTAGAACTCTTAACGATAAAAAAGCCTGTAGAAAACATCACGCCAAACAGCTGATTTTATAAGCTACTTAGTCTTGAAGAGTGGTTATTTTTTAAGTAACTTTTATCAATTTGTGATATGCTAAGGAGGCTATCATTGAATGTGGAGCGGGGCTGTCCCTTACAATGGTAACCTAGATATACCAACTAGTATACTGGCCTTCCATTAAAAATATGAAGTTCTTCATAGAAGACTATTGGTTTCAAATCCAATAACTCACTACTCGTTTACATTTTGTAAACATACATGTGCTAACAATCCAAAATTACATATTTTGTATGCTGTGGACATTGGACAAATTACCAGCTGTGAGTATTTATGTTGAAGGTTTTATATAGCGCAAACAAGAACCTTGCAGGTATCAGAGCGCTTTACAAGACATATATAAGAAACAAGTACAAAATATATGGATGAGTCTAATACAGAGTAGTAGCTAAAACACACAAGCAAATATTTTACTGGGGTGTGTATATATAGTTCAAGTAAATTTGGCCATAAGTATAAATTTCACTTCTTTTTTGAAAGAGGCAGTAGATGGGTTCGGTCTCATTTCTGGGGGCAAGGCATTCCAGATCCTGGGCGCCATTCCTGAGAAAGTCTGGGTGTAAGTTTTCTTCTTGGCAAATCTTTGCAGTTTCAGAAGAAGATTCTTGGAGCTCCTGGAGGTCCTGTTACCACAAGGTAGTAACAGGTTCTGCGCTAGGTAACTCTGGGTATTGTGATGTATGGCCTTGTGCATCATACATGCGATTTTCAGGTGAGTTCTAGCCTCGAAAGGTAGCCAGTTGAAGGCTCTAATTTCTGGGGAGATGTGACAATTTCTTTCGGAGATGGTGATGAGTCTAGAGGCAGTGTTTGATTGAAGCTCTTAGCACGGCCGTCACGATCTGGGAAGGCCACAGAGATCGACACTCCCATATTCCACTCTTGGGATAACTAGTGCTTGAATTGCCTGTTTAACCCGTTGGCTGCGCTGAACGTTCTGCGCCAGTGCAGAACATTCTAAGAAACGGGCGTGGCCGCGTCGGCCAACGGACGTGCGCAGCACTACCAAGGTAGTGCTCGCAACAGCGGTTGACCGACAGCAGCAGCCAACGGGTTAAAGTCATTAGCGGGCAGGAAGGATTTCAGGCTTCTTAAAGTGTTCATCTGAAAGTTTGCTCCTTTAGTAGAGGCGCTGATGTGTTTCTGCATGTTTAGATTTGTGTCCAGCGTTGCTCCCAGCGATTTTGCTGAGTCGATAATGAGCGGTCCACCTTTGAGTGCTGTTAGATATTTCATCCACTCTCAGATGATGGTCAATTGGTTGGGGGAGCGATTACTAGAAATTCAGTTTTGAGGGTGTTTAGTTTTAAATGGTTTTCAGCCAGCCAGGTCTGCGTTTTATGAAGCATTGAGTTGAGAGCTTCGATATCCTCAAGTGAGCGGATCTTTAAGTAGCATTGTTTGTCATCTGAGTATGTTGTACTTTGGAATAAAGCATTACCTCCTCCTTAGATCACACTGTACTTTATAAGGTGAAGAGGTGGTCTCACTTTATTATGTCTCATGCGCTGAACTTATTTGGGATCACACCTGGTATATTTCTTTAGAACCCAAAAGCAAACTATCACCGTTTTGGAGAAAAGGAAAGCTGGAAGGTGTCTTTCACACCACCCAGCTTTTATGTTCTTGTGGAGTAGGGTTTTAAGAGACAGACACAACTGTCAGAAATTATTTAATCTGCAGATAATATAGCAGAACCCTCACCGGGAACCCCAAATTCAGCACACACAAATGCTGGTATTTTTTACGACACACTAATAAAAATGATCTGCTCTTAATCTACAAATTATACAATGAATAGGCATAATCTGTATAATTTAACAAATAAAACAGAAAACGCGGGTAAAGCCAGATACGCTCCAATCATAATTCATCACATTTATCACACATCCCTATCTATTACTTTTATTATATTTAGATGATTAACATCTTAGTTATTCCCACACCTATATGAGAATAATTTGTCAAGCACCCCCCACCCCACCCATACCTTTATGCAATTAAGCCTTAAATAAGAATTCAGGGGCATATTATCAAGCCTGTGCGATAAAATTATCGCAGCTTTATCGGCAAAAGCAGCGATAATGGGTTTGACAATATGCTCTAAGGAATTCCAATCGAAGCCCATGTTAGATGTGAAGACATCTAACATGGGCTTCGATTGGAATTCAATAGAGCATATTATCAAGCCCATTATCGCTGCTTTATCGGCCGTTTTCCCTGTCCCCCTTTGACAGTGTCTTGTATACCTTTTTAGTATATTCTAGTACATGGAGTGAGGAAAGTGCTTGTTTTCCTTTGCTGCTAGATAGGATAGTATATAATACCCCTGTTCAATTTTAGGATGCACATGGAAGCTTCTGCATGGTATATTTTGTTTTCTCTAGCACAGAGCTAACTCAAGGTAATTCTTGCCTACAGGCAGAACCTTAGCTATTTTAAAGTGCCCAATAGTAGAAAGACGTGACTGTTAAGCACACATAACTCATTAAGCTTATTTGAAGTGCGGCAGCTCACATTAGTAATATAGGTCTCCCCCGGTGCTATGTCTTGTAATTCCAATGCATTCAAAGAAGAAGCAATGAGGATGCTAACATACAACTAGGGCTATGTTATAGCAGTATTTCAACACATAGGAAAGTCATGCCACACACATCAACCCATCCTGAGCGATACTGCCATGTTTGGCAAAAAGGAATACCACCCTGTATGCATGTTAGGCACTTGACAAAGTATTTTAGGACTCACTAACCTATCGGTAGTGTACATATTTACACTTTAACTTTAAGAATGTAGGGCCATATTATCAAGAACGGCGTTAAAATTATCGCCGCTTTAGCGGCAGGAAACTGCAGCTAAAGCGGCGATAATGGGCTTGATAATATGTCCTTTTGAATTCCCATAGAAGCTCAGGCTCACACTCCTGGGCTTCTATGGGAATTCACAAGGGCATATTATCAAGCCCATTATCGCTGCTTTAGCCGCAGTTTCCTGCCGCTAAAGCGGCGATAATTTTAACGCCGTTCTTGATAATATGGCCCGTAAGTTTCTAGGGAAAAAGAATTGTCAAATCATTGGACTGTTGGAGCTCAATTGGCGGTTTATCTAGAACCTTAGATCCATTGATTTTGTTTAGCGCTATTCTTTAGTGGCTCATTGAACACCAAATTGTGTTCTGGCTGTGGATTTACACATTTTTTTCACTTCAACGAACAGCAACCCTTAACAGAAATGCTCCCATGCATGATAATTTCATTTTTCAGATCCAGTACTTTTCCATGCAGTTTCATTTATGCATCACTTCGGATAAGATGTGAATACCATTCGTTTTCTCCTTTCTTATTCACACTAAACATCTTCAGCCTACCGGGAGCAGGAACTGATTATCTATTCTTCACTTCGTGAGCAATATTACATGATTAATATTGTTCTACCCACAAAAACGATCAGAGCTAAACCAAAAAAATGGCTGCTTCTAAAATATTCTGAAGTGTGTGAAGCTAATCCCATGGTTTATTTAAATGCATTTAATAAACTTCTTTTGCCAGCCTTAATTGTAAACTATCCCTGTTCTGTTAAAAACATCTAAAAGAGTCCATAATGTTTCAATAAATGCCAGTGGTTAAGCTACATATAATACCTAAGGGCATCAGTAAGATGCCGATTGGTCGGACTACAGGCTGCTATTGTGATGATCAGGAGACTGCCGACAAGCATCCAGGTGGTCCGACCACCGTACCACGATGCGACCGCCAAACTGGTGGTTGGAAACTCATTGGGTGCATGCTGTGGCCATGGTAAAGGGCCTCAATACTTTCAGGCGCCATGCAGCACCTCCTGCATGTCCGTGCACCATGTTGTTCATGGCGCAAGATGCATGGAGGTGAGTGGGGGCACAGTGCCCCAGGTCCACTTTTCAGTGGCCTACAATGGCATCCCTTTCCAACAACCTTTTCATGGTGGGATTCCCGCCATGAAAAGTCTGTCAGAAAGGGATATTGTAAGCCTTATGGCAGTGCATGCCTAGGCACCACCACCATTCAGGGACACTACTCCGATCGAATCTGACAGCTTAGGGTCCGACCGTCATGATCAGAATACATCGGTCGGACTGAAGGGCTGTCAGACCAGCATCGACGACCTGTCAGACGTCCGACTGCCACCATTGTAATGAGGTCCTAAGTTATTGTGTTGAATTATTAGCTACTTAATATGTATATGGGTCAGCATTAGACCTTATAGTAATTTCTTGTCAATTCTAGCTACTTTTTGAATTTTTGCATAAAACAACATGTTAGTATTTAGACATAAGATCAACATAGCTGCTTCTTTTCATGGTGATAATACTTTATATCTCCAGCGCTCCTTTTATTCATTCATTGCAATTATATACCTCAGTTTGCTTTCGATTGACGTGATTTTGCAAAATGGACTAGGTCTGACCCATTCTTCATAAGACCACACTCTTCTCTGATAATGTTGTTGGATGATAAAATTGACTAACACTTACTTTACTTAAATACCCATTACAAGGAACACGTGCATTATCCTGGGTTGATCTCCCAATGTTTACTGAGAATGTACTGTCCCATTATTACATTAATGGTTCAAGGATTGATAGACGGTGCTTGGGCATGTGCCTCGACAGTGTGTGCCATCTCTGCATTTCACTGTTGCACTACAGCTTGCCTAAACTATTTGTGTATGAATCTATCACTTCCTTTAACTTCTGCCTAATTTCAGCTATATTAAATAAACCTCTATATGGATGAGTTGGATATGCTGCTAAAACATGTAGGCCCTTATTACGAGTATGACGGGCCATAGGACCGACCACTACTACACTGCGGGCCCGCCCGCAGTATTATGATTGGGGCAGTTGGACCGCCACAGTACCGCTGCGTAAACCAGGATTAAAGGATCCCACGGTAGTCACACAGCGGTTAAGAGCAGGAATATGCCAAACATATTCTGAGTTGCTCTCCCACCCCCCTTTTCAGGGCGATGAGCTTACCATGAAAATGGTGGTGGAGAGGCAAAGCTCAGGAACTTAGGGTGCCTACAAGGGACCACATGCTGTGTCCCCTGAAAATGCACCCCTGTTCCTGTACGGTGTGACATTCATGCCACACTGTGCAGGAATGTGTTGCAGGCACTTTCACAGGCCTAACAGTCCACCTTCATGAGACCCCCGCAGCCTGCCACCCAACCAGGATTAAGCTCCTTATCAGGCGGGTGGGCGGGCGCACCACAGCTTTGGCGGCCCTTGGGCAGATGGCCCAGTGGTGGAACTGCTGGAGGACTGCCCAAGTCGCAGTAAGGCCTTTAGTGTTTATCTTAGTCATGTTTAATGGTACTAGCCATACTATTTGAGTTACATCTGCCAATATCTCCTATAAGAGGGTCATATCATCAATATATGTGAATGGCACCACAATAAACCTATTCGCCTGTTGTGAAGAAGGATTTGTTTTAGCTTATCTAATGAAAAGACCTGCATCTACTGCAATCCATGAATGGAGTAAGTTTTTAATATATAAAGGGTCGGCTCCAACCCTTCATTGATTTCTCTGCCTAATATTGAGAATCCTCTTGTTGATAAATGAGCAGTAAGAGCAGGGTGCACATTTTCCAATATATCTACTGTGTCTAGTTGTACTCCTGGTACTTCACGAACAATTGCTTGCAAAGACTCAGAAATCTGTTCCAATGATGTGGGTATATCCTTTGTAACTGTTCAGAGATTATTAAGCCTCAGTTCCTAAATCATACTCAATGATCTCTTGACTACTTTGGCTTACTTGTGTGTGTACTAAACATTTTGGAGCACTAGAACATCAAATACACTCATAAGCCTGGCCCCAAGTTGGGTGCCATGTCACATGCCCCAAAATTATTGGGGGTCACACCTGGTAGATTCCTTAGATCCAAAAGGAATCTATGCCCTTTGTGGAGAAACTGATGAGTGTCTCTCACTCACCCACTAATTTATACTCCTATGATGTAGGATGTTGAAGGAATGAAAAACCTGCAGGAGATTATTTAGTCTGTTGATGATATCGCAGAACCCTACCCCTGCCCTTAAATTAGAAGGCACTACATTTTTTGCACTTTCTTCAAATTAATATTTTATACGTGCTAGTATTGTTCTACAGATAATATTAGTAAAAATAATCAGTATTCTTTGTAATAACTCAGCAAGTGGAAAATAATGAGAATGCTAGATCCAACATAATCATATTTCATTACACACTCCTAGCCAATTAGTCTATTTCCTTACCTATAGAATATTTAGCTGATTTATACCTTAATTATTTAGATATGTATGCCGATATATATCAAACCACCTTAAGCCCCTTGTATAACTTTTTGCAATTGGACCTCACTTAAAACCTCACCTTTCAGTATCACTATGATATCTGTTCCATATGCCTTGCTCCACCCCACCATAATTTTCAGTGTCTAAACACATTTTTAGTTCATTTTGGTCTAAGGAACAACTAGGAGTGATCATACACAGGTCTTGTATATGCTGCACAGGACAGTGAACCATACCTCCATTCAATTTTTATAACCCCACAGAAGCTATTGCATTGTATGTTTTGATTACTTCACCATTTAAAATGAAGCCAGAACCCTGCATGCCTGTGCCACGCAGCCTTTACCACGGATGCAACACTACCATACAAATGTTTTCAAAAAATATACCTTTACCAAGCCTGCCATTACAAATAATTTCGTTTTAAATGTATGAATGGTAAAGGCATATTTATTGTATAGGTTTTTAAGGTATGTATATGTAACTATTAATTGTTTTAAGTATTAGGGGCCTCATTATGATGTCGGCGTAAAAGCCAATGCCAGGCCATCAGTGGCGGTCCAATTGACAGACAGTCGTTCGGTGCGACCACCGCACTACGATGCTCACCGTTGGACCCTTGCCAGTCTGGGGACGGACTACCACCTTCGTGAGGATCAGTGATACTGACCGGACGGTGGGCGGAATTGCGATCCTGAACAGAGGCAGGGCAAAGGCAGGCCCGCTGTTTGGATTACGATGTCCCTTTCCGAAAGTCTTTTAATGGCGGTCAGACCGCCATCAAAAAGCTGACGGAAAGGGACTTTAGGAGCCCAAAACAGGGCCCATCCCTTTTGGGCCAAAGTGGCCCTGGGGGCACATGTAGGGCACCTACACACATCCATGCACCGTTTGCCATGCACCACATGGTGCATGGCACACAGTGCAAGTATGTGCACAAAGTGCTCTTTTACACATCAACCTATACTTCTGCCCTTTTCTTGGGCTGCACCAAAAGCCGCCATGAAAATGAGCACTTTGCCACTGCCAGCCCGGTGGTCACATCATAACTGGGTGGTCGGACCGCACCTGCTTGCCGTGATATCACGTGGTGGTACAACCACCCACTGTTATAATAGGACCCTAAGAGTTTAAAGTATTTTTTACATATATAAACATATTTATATTAGGAAAAGGTATATTAGGGAAAGGTTGTTTTTATGGTTTATGGTGGGTAAGAGTATATGGGAACTTTAGGGTGGGCTTGGGGTTTTGGATGATAAATAAATTTTTGGGGTTTATGGTGGGTAGGAGTTTTTGTGTAGCAACGGAAGTTTTAGTATTTAGGGTGGGTTTGGAATTTTCAAGGGTAAGGGGATTTTTAGGGCTTAGGGACAGTTTGGGGGTTTGTTTGCCAACAGAAGTTATAGTGTTTAGGGTTGGTTTGGGGTTGTTGGTGGCAAGGGACATTTTAGATTATAGTGTTTAGGGTAGGTATTGGATTTTGGGTGGTGAAGGGTGTTTAGGGTGGGTATGGGTTTCAGGGTGGCATGGGTATTTTTAGGGTTTTGGGTAGGTATGGATTTTTGGGTGGCAAAGTTATTTTTAGGGTTTAGGGTTTATGGTTTATGGTGGGCATGATTTTTCGGGTGGTAAGGGTATTTGTATGTGCGTGTCTATAAATATATATATTTATTTAAAATATATATATATACAACTGATTATATATGCATATATGTTTTAAAAATATATGTGTTAAAAAATATACATGTGTATTATGTATTTGTATATATTTCTCGTAAAAGATGAATAAATATACTAAAAAAACAAAGGTTACAGGGATGTTATAGTTAGGCTGACAGTACACTCATACAAAACCAGAGAAATTCAGCAGTTATAGTTAGCTTTGCGCACTATAACTCAAGCTCCCGCAATGCACTGCTTATGACCTCACTTATTAAATCACTCATTACATGGTCAGTGACATCACTGATGACATCTCAAATGACAACACTGATGACAGCACTGATGACATCATCCACAGAATCTCTGATGCAGCCACTCACACCCCCATGTAACCATTCATGCATCCTCTACAACTCTCACACTACTATTCTCGAAATCATTGACGCACCAATACCAGAATGTAAAAACCCACTCACTTCTTCATAGGTCTACACACACATCTACTCACTCACCCATATAGCTACTCATACACCCACTCATTCACTAATACAGCCACTGACATATCCACTCATACACCCATACAGCCACTCACACACCATCAGACACTCATAGAGTTACATAACAGAATGAGTAGTGCCTGGAGAATCAAATAAGTGCATCAGAAGTGCCTACCTAATTAGATGAGTGCATGACTAGTGTCTGAGTGGCTGCATGATTCCATTGTTAAAGCGTGAGAGATTGGATGAAAGTAAGTATACTGCTGTGGTGATTGTATTAGTGCAAGAGTATTCCCTCAGAAATTAAATGACTGCATAGGTACTGGATGAGTGATAGGTTTACTACAATTGTACTCTCTCTATAATTACATGAGTGCTTGAGTTGAGCCTGAGTGTTTCATCAGTGCAGGCGTGTGCCTCAGTGTTGAAATTACTGTATGGGTTGTGAGTGGGTGTTTAGATGGCTGCATAGGTTCTGCGCAAATGTTTTTTTTTCCTCATTCTGCAATAGAGTGTATTTGGAGTTATCAGGGACCCGCTTCTCTGCTTTCTGAACCTTCACAACCCTTGGATTTGGGGGGGTCTCACCAAATGTATTTTCGGAGAGGGGTCCCCTTACGTCCGTAACACTTCCAATAATTTCCATACGAAGTGGGGGAGCTGACCACCCTGGCCACTCACACAAGCATTTTGCTTGTGAGTTTATTGCCATTGCATAATCATTGGAAATAGAAAGGCCATAGCGTGTTTGTGTTCTAAGTATCCCAATTTTAATTTACAAACTGGGAGTCTTGCCAAATCTCCCAATAGTTATACTTCCTGCTGGGTTTCCCTTTCCTGTCCCACTTGTTTATTCTATTTATAGAGGCCACCCATTCTAAGTGTGTGGGGGGGGACTGGTCTTATCCACTTAATGCAAAGTTCCCTTCGTGCAAGCAAAATCAACATGAACAAGAGATTCTCTTCCTTTTTTGTTAAGGCTATTGCCCCCTCTTGTCTACTGACCCCAAAAATAACAAGATCCATACTTACTATAATTGGTCTTCTCAGTACCGTTTCTAAGATTTTACTCACTTCCTGCCAGAAGCCGTCGAGCTGGGGCCACTGCCAAAACATGTGCACGTCATCTGCCCTTGGTAAGCCACATTTGGGACAGGTTTTCATGTTAGGTCTGCCGAATTTGGATAAACGCTTCGGCGTCCAGTAGGCGCTATGGGAGGTAAAGAGGTGATTTCTCCTTAGGGTAGCAGATTTCACAATGGACCAGCATTTGTTCATAGATACTTGCCACAAATTTTGGAGGTCCAGCGACGGCAGATCTTTCCCCCAGGTCTTTTTTGGAATCAGGAAGTCCTCCTCCCCAGCTTCAATAAGTGCCCAGTACCATAATGCAATTTCTTTTTTCTTAGGGGAATTTTTTATCATAGATGTTTCTAAAGTTTTATTTCCACTGCTTTTCTCCTTCAATGTTTTTGCCCAACTAGTGAGCTGATGAGATTTAAACTTTGAAAGGGATGCATTTGTATTCGCCGACAGAGTCTCCCAGTCTGTTATGGTGTTATTAACCATTAACTGGACCCATACTTGGAAACCTAATGTTTTCAATGGATTTGCCAATTTGTCTTTAAGACACTCTGGGGTTCCTGGGGAGTCCCATATAGGCGCGAACTCACTGTAATATGGAATATTCAGTGTACTCCTAATCTGGTACCATAGCTTAGCTGCTGATCTTCAAGTCTTCAATTTTACTTTTTTGAAATACTTTGGATGACCGAATTTGTACAAGAAGTGTCCAATATTTTCAGTCATTACTTTGAGATGTTCCGGGTACACATCATAATTACTCAATAGAACCATCATATACTTAAACTGAAAAGCTCTATAATATTCCACTAAATCAGGACCAGCAATTCCTCCTTCTGCCTTTCTTCTTTGTAGTTTTCTCCAAGTTATACGTGTACTTTTGGACACCCAAATAAAGCTTGCTAGTTCTCCTTGTATTTTCTTCAGTGTATCCCTCTTGAATTCTAATGGGATTGCACTAAATAAAAATGTAAATATCAGCAGGAGAGACATTTTAATTAAATTTGATCTACCCAGAAAGGTCAGAGGGAGGCCTCTCCATGCTTTTAATAACTTTCTCACTTCCGTTGTTATCCTATCCAGGCTTATCTTAGTTATCTTGTCTAAGTTTTTAATCAGCTCTATTCCTAAGTATCTGATTTTCTCCTTGGTATAGGTACTATTTTCCTGGGTATTCCGACTCATAATCTCCGTTTTTAATTGATTGGTTTGGTAGCCGGATACCCTCCCAAATTTTTTTTAATTTATTTATTTATTTATTATGTTTTGGCTCTCGAAGAGGGCCACATAAAAACATGTACAAACAAAACAACAGAAATCATCACAAGTGCAAGAGTAATAAAAACATGATATTCGAACCGTAACATCAACACTACAGACCCTCAGTCCCACGAGGCCGGGTCGGCACAATCTTCCAGAAACATTAATAAATAGCTAAAAATCCTTTAAAAAAGTTAAAAACATGAGCACAAAACATTTCATTCGGTGGGCAATAAAGTGCATTCAGGAAATCTTGTAAAGTGACAATGCTGAGGCGTAGGCAAATTACTTTAAGCCATCGATTGCGCAAGCTACGTAACATAGGACAAATCAGTAGTACATGCATACAGTCCTGGTTATTCAATTTACATAAATTGCACAACGGTGAAGTACCATGCCATTTGGATAGCAGCACATTAAGGGGGATTAAGTCGTACCGTAACAAAAACCAAAACCTACGAATCCCGTGTGGTAAATTCCACAGGGCATACGGTTGAGGCTGTTTCAATCTATAGGAAGAGATGAGTGGCACCACATTCCTTTTATCTCCGATTGTTTTTTTATCAGATAAAAAACAATACTCCCACGAAGCCTCCTTAAGGACCTGCTTTAACAGCATGGGAGAGTAGGAGAAGAGCGCACTTTCATCCAGTCTAAGGATTTTGACAGCCCTTCTAAAATTACTAACAAGTTTGGAGAATTCCTTAAAATTGCCCAATAGTTCATTTTTGAGTAAAGCTCGCAGGGTTCCCTCTCTTGCTCTGGCCAAACTGGCTACCCACCTTATTAAGGCACACAGCCCCTGAACCCAGGCACTTCTGAGTCCAAAATCCAACCTGCAGGCGGCCAGAGGACAGGCATTGTTTAAAGTCGAGAGGGATCTTAGGAGTTTTCCCTCGATCTTGTGGCAAAAGTCCCAAAGTTTTATCTCTATTATTTCTATACCGTACAAGATGGTTGCGGGGATTTTAGCTCTAAATACTTCAAGAAGGCTAGAGAAATGTCTTTTCCCCGTTGCCAGGTATAGGGACTTTAATCCATTGCCATGGGCAAGAGCTTTGCGAGAGCAATGCTCTATATGGGGATTCTCGCTCATGTTGGCCGAGACTATTTTCCCTAAAAATGTGTAACAAGTTACGACCTCCAGTCTATGAGCTCCAATGGCCCAGCCAAAATTTGTCGAGCGGCATTTCTTCCTGCCAGCTATACACATCACCTTACTTTTATTGATATTAATCTTCATATGATGCTCCCCAGCAAAGTCCTGAAGAGCCTGAAGCCGATTTGCCAGACCTACGGGAGTTAAGTCAAGCAATAACACATCGTCGGCATACATCAGGCAGGCGATTGGCATCCCTCCTATCAACGGTGCGATCCCCTCACTGTGGGACACAACAGCAGGGAGGTCAGTAGTATATAGGGAGAACAACAGGGGCGCCAATAAGCAGCCCTGTTTAAGGCCATTCTGGGATGGTATTTTGGCCGAAAGTCCCCTCTCACCCCCCATTAAGACCCTGCACCAGGTCCCAGTGTGCAGAGCCCGCACCAATTCCAACAGGGGAGTAGGGACGCCCAGTAACGCCAATTTTCTCCACAGCGTTCCCCGATCTACTTTGTCGAACGCTGTGGAGAAATCAATGAAGGCGGCGTATACGACACCCCCTCTCACCTCGACATATTTGTCAGTGACAACCTGAAGAGCAGTCAGGTTGTCCAGAGTACCATGTTCCCTTCGGAAGCCAGTCTGTTCCAACGGCAAGATATTACGCTCCTCGACCCAATCAGAAAGGGAACTCAGGAGGCATTTCGCAAAGACCTTTCCGATGGAGTCAAGGAGCGCAATCATGCGATAGTTGCAGGGGCTGTCCCGTGCCCCTTTCTTAAAGATAGGGACCAGAATGCTTCCTCTCCACGATGCAGGAACACGATTGGAGAGATGGCATGCCCTAAACAGGGGATATAAGATTTTGCTCCAGGTTAATGGATCCTTTTTTAGGACCGTCATCGGAAGCTCATCCGGTCCCATGGCCCCAGAGGAACGCATATTTTTTATAGCCAACTCGATTTCCTTCTCAGAGGGAAAGAAAACCGAGTCATCAGGGGTGGCATACATGATGTTATCCGTACTTGTGGTCCCATTCCCTGCATATAATTCCCGGATATGAGAGGACCATATATCCTCAGGTATAGCTATGGGAATAGGGGCGTGGCGTGTACCACATCCTTTCCCGATTATTGCCCAAAAGTCTTTAATGTTGCCATATGCAGCAGATTCCCTAAGTTTGATCCATACTTCATCCTCCCTGTCCCGTTTGATTTTTTTCTTGAGTCTGCTTCTCTTTCTTCTTAACCTAGCAATATTTTTCCCTCGTTCTGGTACCCTTTCAACGTACTGTGCACGGATCAGTTTGTTTAAGTCCCTATTTAAATTACGGAGAGTCAGAGGGACTACCTCTCCTTTTTTCCTAGGGGGGGCAGTTTTTTTAGCATTCAAAAGAATCTTTAACATGAATTCCTCAAAACAAACTATTTCATTTCCGTTCCACTCTTCTATTTCCTTAAGGGTATCGGTCAGTAGTTCCTGTTCTCCATTAATGGCAGCATAATTCCAGAAGCATCTTCCGGTTGTTGGGAGGAAGGTGACCTCCTTGCCATTTAGCGACCAGGGTGCCGAATTCAAAGAGTTTAGTGAGATTGATATTAATAATATACTATGGTCGCTCAGGGTCGTGGGGATGATCTGTAAGTCAAGAATCTGGGGAAACAGACCATAACTGGCGATGGCGTAGTCCAAAATTGATGACCCAAAGGGGGATTTATGGGTATAATTTGCGGGGACGTCAGATGGAAATCTTCCGTTTAAGATGATACCATCCCCGATCGCTAGTTCTTTTAACAGGATCTTCCCCCTTTTATTTGTCTTTAAATCTTCCGGGAAAAGTGTCTGGGGGATGCAATATGCTTCCTCCTTTGCTTTATCCCTGAAGAGTTTTAGACTAGCATTTGATACTTTACAATTCAAATCACCAATAAGTAAAATTGTGGGAAAAGGAGGTGAATTTTTTATCTTATCCATATACTGGAGAACCCGCTGCAAGTTGTCATTAAAGCGTTCCTCAGGCGGAATATACACATTAAAAATTACCAAGGGTATTGTGCATTATCAAAAAATATATTTTCTAAAGTTATTGTGTGGAAAAGTCTACTGGAATCAATGTAATGGGAAAATCTCCATTGAAACTTATTTGACAGTAAACAGGCGAGGCCCCCCCTAGCATGCCCTTTCTTAGAGGGCGCAGCCGGTATTTCCAAAACATAATAATCTTTTAATGGCATTAACCTGTCTATGCACCATGTTTCCTGGATACACAATATATCAGCCTCCAGAGTGGATAATAGGGTCATTTTCTCCGGGCTGCTATGGAAACCGGCCGCGTTCCAGGAAATTATGTTTAAGGCTGGGTTAAAGATGTTGGAACAATTTGGGGTTATCCTTATTTTTTGTTGATAATGCACTATGAAGCCAATTCCACCGGTTATTGTCATCATTGAGTGTGGAATTCTCAACTAGTGGAAGAGGCTTCACGTGCGATACAGAACGTTTTCCTCTGGATACCCAAATTTTCAGGTCTCTCAGAGGAGAGGAAACCCCATTTTGCTCACCGCCCCTCAACCCCTGTTTATCA
Organism: Lissotriton helveticus; assembly: GCF_964261635.1. NCBI lineage: Eukaryota > Metazoa > Chordata > Amphibia > Caudata > Salamandridae > Lissotriton > Lissotriton helveticus. Next base: position 949,855,496 of record NC_136068.1, read on the forward strand.
GAAGCGTTTGGCTTGCCAAGGGTAGAAATAGGGAGAATATCAATACCCAAGCGTTGGAAATTTTCAGCCTGCTCTAATATCAGATTTGATATAATGGGGGAATAAAATTTCACCCGAATACTCGAAACCCGACTTCCACCCAGCAGAGTCACCAGGTCTATGTCTCTAGACTGAATGTGATAGAAACATTCGACTTCACTGAAACGCTTAAGAAGCCAGGCTCTATTTAACAAGAGGTCAGTATCAAATAATGGAACAAAATCTAGTACACGCACATCCACGGGGGCCTTTGGCCTACTTACGGGAGGAGCCAAAGGGCAAGAATTTTCAGAGTCAATTGTTACCACGAAGGGGGGGGCAAAAGGGTTTAAATTCCCGGATGGATGGGGAATTAAGCCTCCCAGTGCACTCCGAAAAGGTGAGCCTGGGGGAAAGCCCCCAATTTGTGGAAGATCTTCCTGAGAGGGCAGGCTGTCTTGTTCATTTTCCTCCTCCACTGAGGTTGAAGTGGTTAAGTTCACATCCATGTCCACTTTTAGGGAAGTAGATAAGGATTCCCCATTCCTTGTTTCATTCTCCCTTGCCTCTGTGCATTTTTGGAAGATGATCCTCCGTTGCTTCTTTTTGCTATATTTTCGAATTGGCTTCCTCTTAGTGGCTTTGGTACTTTTTTGTTTACCATGTTTTCTTTTTTCTTCATTGACCTCAAGTTTATTGGCCGGGAGATCTTTTTCGCCATCCGGGACAAAGATAGGAAATAACTCCTGAGCCGTTTTGAGGCCAGGCGGAACCTTATCCTCCTCCTCTATCTCCAGGACTATATTCTTGATGCAGTTTGATGCTGCGGTATGAGGCCTCTCCTTAAGAGGCACCATATCAGGCTCTTCATTTTTCTTGACTAGTTCACTTCTAATAGCAATACCGTTCCCCTCGGGTACAGATAGTCCAGGCTCGCGGGGGGAGGGCATACTCAAATCCGGCATTTTCTGCAGCAGTAACTTTAGGATTTGAGTAACTGATTCAAGGATACAGTCAGAGCTGCCAACAAATTTCCCCAAAAGCTGCAAGATAGAAGCAAGAAGTTGTTCCAGCACGATCATGAACTCAGAGATCGGCTTTTCTCGTGCTTCCGCAGTGCAGATATTATCTAGGAGATTGAGGTCAGGGCTCTTGGAGGAGTTTAGTAAGTCAGATAATTCATGTCTGTTTAGCGACGGGGTGCTACTGTACAGCATTAACCCTGATGGGGTGGCGCCCCCCTGAGCTTTACATTTCTCCAGAGATTCCATTTTTGCAGGGCTTACGTAGCGACCCCATAGTTCCAAATCAGTGAATGATGCAGACAAGTCAACCTCCGGCCTGTCATTCAGGAGTACCTCATGGATCGATGGTATGTGCACTGGCTCACTTATAATCCTCGGCTTCCCATCTGTAGGATCCCGGGTGGAAGACCCTCCTACCATTGTTTGGGGAGCCCCCTGCTGAACCAGGGGAGATCGAACCTCAGGGGTAGCTGGTAAGCGTACTTCCGGAGCTTTAATATCTGGATTATGTAAAGTTGTACCTTGAGGTTTTTTTATACCAGACAAATCCCAGAGTTCAGATAACTGACATTGACCTTTCAAAGGTGGGTTGTTTACTGACTTGTTTCTTGTCCGAATGGTAGTTACTTTCCGGACAGGTTTTTCTCCCACTACCTTTCCTGAACGTAAAGTTTTAGACATTTTTCCACAATAATATAAAAATAGATGAATAACAATATTAAACGTATAAAAGTCTGGAATTAGGACCGACCCGGGCAAAGCAGGTAAGACCAGGGTGCAGTGTAGCTATCACAGTTCTCGCATGGGAATATCCTCCCACTCAGATGAACACAGAAGCGGATAGATGATAGCAGTGTAAAATATAAAATATAAGAGAGCGGGCCCGGCCCGGCCTACCTCGGTCACTGAGGGCCACAGAGGGCCCGCCCTTTGCCCGGGCTTCGCCCGGCGTCGCCCGCGCGCGTCCCGCGATGCGCGGACCCTCTGCACAATTGTAGCCAGGTGAGGGGGGCGTGGCGGGGAGTTGTTCTTGGCCCCGATGGGTTTGTGGGCTTTGTAGTTTCACACTGACCAACCACCGCCCGTCGCCTTCACTCCTCACACGAGTGTTTCCCGCGCAGCGGGAAACGCGAGCAGTTTTTCACCAGCGCTGTCAGCTAGCGCTTTGCAGGAAATCAATGTAGGCACGTTGCTCCAAGATTAGGAGATGCAGGCTTCGCTCCAGCGACCAGGAATCCAGCAGAGTAAAGGAGTTCTAAGTGTCTTCAATCGCTTTGATGGATCCATCATAGTTGTCCGTAAAAATAATCAAATCATCTGCATACAAAGCAATTTTTTTCCCAACCTTTATATTTAAAAGGGGTTATTTCAGGATGAGATCTAAGCCTGTATGCCAATGGCTCGATATATAAATTAAAAAGCAGTGGGCATAGGGGGCACCCCTGTCGAGTACCTCTATATATAAATATATTCTCTGTTAAATTCCCGTTTATCAGGAACTTGGCTTTTGGTGCTCGATACAGTTCTTTGATAGCTCCCTGAAAATTTTCACCCAGGTTATATGTTTCTAGAGTTACATTCAGGAAAGCCCAATTCACTCTATCAAATGCTTTGGCTGCGTCTAGAGTTATTATAGTTAGGGGAATTTTTTCGCTTGTCGCTATATCTATTGACCCGATAAGTTCCTGCGTAAGTTCTTGCAGTTGCCTGCCCCTTACAAACCCTTTCTGATCTTCTTTTATTAATTTCCCTGCAATTTTACCAAGCCTTTTTGCTAGAATTTGTGTGAAGATCTTATAGTCACAGTAAAGTAGGCTTATGGGACGGTAAGATTCACATTTTGCGGGATTTTTACCAGATTTTTGCAAGATACTTATCGTGGCGTCATTCCACGAGTCGGGAAGTTTCCCCTTCTCTAGGTAGATTTTATTTAGCAAGTTTGTAAGTGGGAGAGAAAGAACCTCACTAAGTTTGATGGATAATTCATTAGGTAGAGCGTCCGGCCCTGCTGCTTTACCCCTCTTTAGGCATTTCAATGCTTCTTCTACCTCCTCTTTTGTGATTAAGCCATTCAATTCCTCTTTTTCCAAACTTGTCAACTCTTGGAGATCCAGATTTTCTAGGTACTCGTCTAAATCCTCTCTAAATGGGGCAATATCCTCCGTAAACAGAGAAGAGAAGAAATCTACAAATTCTTTCATTATTACTGCTTCTTCTGAGCATAAGTCTGAACCATCTTGCGGTAGAATATTAAGTATCTTATTTCTACTGGCGTCTGTCTTTGTTTTCCATGCCAGCAGCTTGCTACACCCCTCCCCATATTCATAATGAGCTAACTTGCTTGCCTCCCATCTCTCTCTTACCTTGCTCTCTAGTATTCCTGATACCCTTTCCTCTTGAATCCCCCTATCCACTTCCAGCTTCCTTATATTTTCTGAATCCAGCTCAGCTTCTATTAATAATTCTAGGTTTTTAATGTTAGTTTCCAACATTCCTATTTCTTGTTTTGATGTTTTTGTTTTGTATGCAGACAAACTGAGTATCTTCCCCCTAATAACAGCCTTATATGCGTTCCATGTGACTTGCAGAGATACTCCCTCTTTATTATTCTCAAAGTACTCCACCAAGTCTATTTTAAGTTTCTCAATGATTTGGGAATCATTAAAAATAGTGCGATCCACCGTTCATCTCGCTACTGATTGTTCATTACCCAACTGAGTTTTTAATAGCACGGCAGAGTGGTCCGACAGCAGGGCTGGCAAGTGCTCGACTTTGTGTGTTTTATCCACTAATAATTTATCTGTCAAAAAGAAATCAATTCTGGATTGTAATCCCAATCTTTTATTTTTGAAGGTGCAAATGTTATAATGATTGCATAGGTCAGACTTGTTAATTGCAAGTCAGTAGTTAGTAAACTAGGTGATTAGATGAATGTATACATCGTGCCAGCATACTTCAATGACTACATAGTTTCTGCCTGCCTGATTGCAAGAGTACCTGTGTAGTTCCTAGATAATTTAATAACTCCGTGTATAGTGAATCACTGATTTGATGACTCCCTGAGTAGTGGCTGGGTGATTCTATGAGTGCCTGAATACCGCCTGATTTGTAAAGTACCTTCATTGGTGTTAGACACATAACACTTGTCACTGAGAAAGTACCTTCATTGGTGTAAGATACAGAACACTTATCACTATATCTGTGACTCATTGGTTTTCACCTTCTTTCGGTATCAAACTACCTGTTTTACTGTATACACGTTTTTCTTCTGAGCTATGTGTGCGTGAAATCTAGGTATCACTCTTGATTTATAATTGCATACATGGCCCTCTAGAAACATACACTTATTTGTTACTGAGCATGCACAGCATCAGTGTGTTTCTAAAACAGAAAAAAACAATAAAGGAAATGTCAAACCACAAAATACTTCCTATGCTTCTAATACAATTAATCAACATATCTCAAACAAATATTACACTCAAAATGAAGCCAGCACAAGAATTCTCGAGGCATTCTCCAATATTAATCTTTTTCAATTTTAAGCAATCCATGTTTGAAGACAAACAATACCCTAACCATATACATGAATTTACATCAGCCTTACTGAACATAGATCACCATGTAAACTCATATGTGATTTCCTAATAGATGTACACCTTCAAGCCATCTTTCCCAAAATATATACCTATCTGCCTCTTTAGGCAAACTCAAAATTCCCACTGTATGTATAACTATGTGCAAGCACAAAAATCATATCTCACCATCTAAGCATATGCGAATTGGGTATATAAGTTAAAAACCAAATTGACAAACACTTCCCAATGCATAAATCAACAAGTATTACTTCTTTCTAATTCACATACAGGCGGATAACATGTTCTCATCTTGTATTTCTCACTACACTATGCCTATTTCATAATGTTACTCAAAGTACTACAGCTCCCAAGTAACAGAGTAACAGATGTATCTGTTTTGCACATGAAGTTTAGACATTTAAAACATTCTTAGTTTCTCATTGCAACTTTCCACAAGACTATACTCTTATTTTTCAATAAAATACACAATGTAATAAAGAGGCACTAATTAATTTTTCTGTTACTTCCCAAAACATTAATCACTAACCTCTTAAACACACCCTCTAATACATACAGTTAATCTGGTATATTTTTTCTCATCACTGTGATTCTCCTGTTAATCAAACTCCCACATACATTTTCATTTCTAATGTTCATTTTTAGAATAATTACAGTTATATAGATGCCACTGAATTCAATTTGTAGATTATATTGCTGTTTAGCTCTTTCTGCATAGTTTTGACACTGTTAAGATTTGTAAAAACTAAGTACAAGAATTGTACACCACTATAATACAAATCAAATCTAAAATGATAAGCTCTCCCACTTTCCACTCTATCATCATAAGAAAGGCAGCAAATTAAATCATGTTTTTCTTTTTAGACTACTGCATCTCCACTTGTGAATGGTTAGTATCTGTTAATCCTTGCCCTTACTTTCAAAAAGAGATTCCTATCTATGTGTGTTTGCGATGTATTCGCCATGATCACTGAGAAAATGCAGGAAAAAACAGGAGTCCAAACCTATATAGCATAATGTAAATACTATACAACAGTTTCTTACATAGTCCTGAGTTACAACTTAAATCTTGCCATTACTTAAATTGTGTTATCACTCCTCAAATAAAAATAAAAATTCTGTCTCTTTAACACCTTTCCCCAATACACTCTTAGCTCAGTGTACCTAGCAACCCACTGCAACCAGTAGGTCACAAGTTCATAACCCATTCTAGAGGGAACATGCTTCTCTTAAACAACAGCCAATAATAAGTCTTCTTGCTAAGGCATTCAATACACTACCTAATTTTATAAACTTTCATGCTGACAGTATCCAATGACATATATATAATTTTTTAAAACAACTCCATTTTAACTGTTTTTACTTGGAAAACTATATTATGCAACTGCTTTTGTTCCTTCACGTTAATATGCTTAGAGTATGGATTGCGGGCCTTAGCTATATCCATTGGGCTAAAGAGGTTACTAAAAGGACAGGTATTGACGGAGACTTGGGTTTGCCAAATGCGTAAATCACTTGGGGGCATATTAGCAAGGTCCTGCGATAATTATATCTCAGCGCTTTTAGCGCAAGGATAATTATCGCAGGATAACGCTGGATTCCATCGCGGAGATAGAGTGCTGTCAGCAACACTTATCTCCCAAGCGATAGGAATCCATGCTGTAGATGGTAAACAGTGTGATTATCGCTGGAAATCCAGCAATAATCACACTGCAACCAGCGAAACCTTGCTGATAGGGCAGGGTGATTTTAGCCATGTAATCCACCTCCCATTGGATTACATGGCTGAGTCTGAAAATTAGCAGGTGTTAAAAAGCAGCGTTAACCGTGGTTAGCACTGCTTTTTTTGTCTCTAACAAGGTTAGTGTGAAGCTTGATAATAGGAGAAATGTCGCTTAGCGACATTTCTCCTATTATTGTGCTCTGGAATTCCCACTTTGCATCTCATTAGAGATGCAAAGGGAAGCGTAATGGAAAAGGGTGCTAACATGCGATTTTGCATGTTAGCATCTTGTTGTTGATAGGGCGATATTTTTATATTTGCTTCTTTGGCTTTTAAAGCCAAAAAAGCGGAGATAAAGCCCTTGATAATATGCCCTTTGGTTTGTCCAGAAAGGGTTAAAGTTTCATCAGTTGCTGGCTTTGGTTAAATCCATTGTGGATTCCCAAACTCCTCTCCTTGTGATTGTGCAGTGTGGTGCGATGACCTAGGCAAATTGACTGGGGTAGGGCTGGAAATCCTAATGAAGTTGTTTTCTAAAGGTTTTTTTTCTGTAGTTTTGGGGGATGTTCATGACAACCTCATGAGCCCTACTGACATGTTGCGAAAACAGAAAACAAAAGCAGACATTCAATCACCATCAACAAATCCCAAAATAATATGTAAAAAAATCCATTCTGAACATTGCCCCCACACATTACTATATACATACTTCTTTCAAAGCATGTTTAAACTTATATTTTTATATGAATTTTCTTTAAAAACCATCTATTTTCTGTTTTCATGGTTATTTATGATGACATCGGTAGTCAAGACGTCCCCGCGACTGTACACTTGTGTCACTAACACCTCCATTTCTCCACCATGGTGTCAGAGTATCTCCACCTGACCCCTTATGTGAGCTTTCACACAGATTATCAGCCCTGGGAACTGTTACCGATAGATAAAATGGTGGCAGGAACGTTCTATTCAGGGTACGTCCAGGCAATCAGAGCATTTCCTTTGGTGCATTCATTCACGATTAATCGCAGAATCGTCGCAAAATATCTGTGGCCAGAGATATCACTATACATTTCAGCTTAAATTTCTCAAAAACTACTGAACAGATTTACACCATATAGTAAAAGACACTTCCTTCAACCGACATCTACCTCCCTGCCAAATTTGGTGTAAGTCTGTTCAGCGGCTCGGGCTGTAGATGTGACTAAAGGTTCCTATGGGAAATAACATTACAAACACAACCTTATTTCCCATCCCAAATTCTTGATCCCTACTGCATGGATCACTCTTAAACTTTCCCAATGAATAGTACCGACCGTGATGCTTTTTTGGCATAAAGAAATGGCAATTGAGCACACATAACTTATTAAGCTTACTTACAATGTGGCAGCTAACTTTTGAAAATACTTTTATTATAAGAGTCTGTGCTGGGACATGATCTTCAATGTTTTGGACAATCAGACAAACAGTGACCATGTTATTGAACAGGTAGGGCTGTGTTTTATGTATCTTTATCTTAACGCATAGAATAATCATGCCACACATGTTACTTGGAATGTCAAGCTAAGTCTGCCATAATTCTGTAGGTGCAAACCTATAATGCCTTTGTGGAGGCATGATGCCCAGGGGCTATGTACTTTCTATTTCTAATTCTAAGAGCTTTGTCTTGATTTATCATTGCAATATAGTAAATGTATCTGAGTTATCTGTTAGTGCCATAAAAAAGCTCTGTGCAAAATAGCAGAACAATAGATTTTGAGTACCTTTAAATGCCTCCAACTTTCCCCATAAATAGAGCATATTTGATAAATGAGAGTCTGTCTTAGAATGTCTTCTGTGTAGAACCCATTCAGCCTCAAGAATAACAGTTCTTTTGTCCAGGGATCAGTTATTAAAAGTAAGACTCTTCCTATCACTGTAAAGTGGTACTCAGTAATTCACACACTCTAAAGCAACACATTCTTGCTCTCATTAATACCATCCTAGATGCCACCTCATCAATCCGTGCCTGGAGATAACCTTCAGATAATATTGCTGCTTAATTTGATATCTTGATAGTTCACCTGTAATTCTGTGTCCACACCTCACTTCACAGTGCCATAACAATTAAAGGGCTGCTCTACTAATGTCATATAGCTACTGTTTATCTTTATAATGTGTTAAGTTAGCATAGGCTTATTAAATGTTTAAACGCCATTTTTCCTTTTGCTGCTTCTGCACACGACACTTAATTGTTGATTTAGCTTTCAACCTAGTAGCCCGTTGTGGTTTACATGAGAATAATATGTTATTGCTCTGCTATCAGCTTTGCTTAATAAACTATGTATGTACAGAGAGTGCTGAAGCTTCAGGAATAACACGATACAGAATTGTTATGAGGTCTGATCTACGCACCTTTATAGACATAACATAAGTGCAGCTTCTGCCAACATTAGACTTTAGGCGGGTTTTATATTGCTTTGCTTAGAACACAGATACACACTTGATGCTGTTCGCATGCAGAGAGAGCTGGTGTATGCTGATGTGATCTCTTCGTTCTAGGATCTTGAGGTACGGGCCCGCCCTGTTAAAACCCAAAGAGACCTTCTTAGCTATTAATATAATATATGAGTTAGGGAGGGTGAGAAATAAGTGTTGTTAACCCTTATTCATTACAGCATGTTAACATGCTGTCACCGTTTGCTTTCTATGGACTAGTAACTATGCTGATAACTTTGCTTCTGATAATATGTTTCCTTGTATTATCTAAGATACTGCGTTTGAGAAAACGGCATTAGTAAATAAATATTTCAAATGTGCACGTGTCCTCATTTACTCCATGTTCTGGTTTGAAATGATTGTATAACGAAAGAGTGCTCATGTGTTCCACGTAACCTGAGGTATTGTAAGTTCATGTTCTGGTTTGTCTAAACATTGGGAGTTTGTTATGACCAATGAGACACTGTAGCTAGCTCGGTAAGGGGTTTGTTGGGTACTGAGGTGAGTTTTGGGTCACCCTAATTCGCCGAGGTTCCAATCCTCGGTGCACAGTTCTGTGGGAGAACAGAAACCCTGCTACATGGCGCCCATACGTTGGTGGTCTTATATCATGACACTCGAGTAGTATATCATTCAAACATTAACCCCTTCACTATCGTTTCCGGAAAACGGTGGTGTCGGAAAAACCTACCTATTTTTGAAATAGGTCTTTTCAAGCTTGAATCTATCTAAAACGGTTTCTTTGAATTACTACCCAGTTGTGCTACAAAGTTTCCTTTGTTTTTCAGTAGTTCCGGTGTGATCAGGGCGCAGGCTGTGAACATCCCACAGCATAGTCGCATTGCGGTGCGCAACCATTTACAGACCTACCAGGTCCCTGTGGATGGCTTAGCTGTGATCTTAGTGGTGTGTGCAGATCCGGCGTACCCTTTCGAACTATTTTATTCGTGGGTAACGTTTCCGGCACTAGACGCAAATTCTGGTGTGTTCCACACCTACACACCCTCACCTGTAATGGCTGAATATACACCGTACAGGGCATTGGAAATACCTATTGATCATTGGCAACATCGCGTTTGGTTTGATGGCGCCCTACCCCACTCTTTGGCCGCTGCGAGGTTGGGTCCTTTGTCCATTGCAGGCACAAATTGGCCTGCATTGGGTGGATTCACCCCGCACCCGAATCACGGCGCTTGTCCTCTAGCGGATATTCGCAGACTACATGTTGTTTCGATTGCCGTGATTCGTGCATTAGTGCAATATATAGGTCGACATCTCCCGGGTGGTCCCCCGGGGGGTCCGGCTGTTCAAACGGAACATGGCGGTTTAAAGCTCAATCCGGTTATGGTCAATTCGGTTTTTGGTAAGCGCCCCGATGATAAAGATGAGTTCCCTTTCTGGCTTGCTGAGAAATTTGACCAATTGGAGGCTGTGTTTCCGAATTCTACTTCTGCTGATAAACATAGAATGTTGACGATTACTTTACCTAAGGATTTAACTCCTGAACTCGTTGACTGTGAAAGCTGGGGGAAAACATTTGCGGCTGTGTATGCGAGGTGTTTCGGCACCCCATCTATGTCCGTACTGCCTACGATCGTTAAACGGTTTCAGGATGATCACGGACCGGAGGCAGCGGTTGAATTGGGTATGCGCCTGTGTGGTCCTTTTGAGATTGTTAGCGATCTCATCCTCTCCAATATAAAGGGAGATGCGGTGAACTTTCAGGTGTCGAATGCTTTGGCTGCTCTACCCGATGCCGAAAAACCCCGACAGTTGGCGAAGATAGTTGTGGCCGCATATAAAACTATAGGTCGCACGAGTAAAGGTCTCAAGTATTTTGCTATCAAGGAGAAAAAACAACCACAAGGACAGTCTGCTGAGGCAGCTGTCCAGCCCAAGTCCAAAAAACAAAATTGGCCTAAGAAACAGAAACAGGGGAAGCAACAACAGCAGACTCAGGATTCGTATCCTGCGCCACAAGTTTCTGCGCCGACAGAGAGAGTTTATGACTTGTGCGATCGCGCGATGATTAAATCACCTGATCGATTACTGGTTTCTGATCAACGCACTCCTCGTTCCTTTCAGGACTCATCGGCCCCGAAGACCGGTGGAGGAGGAGGCGGAAGGGGACGTGGTGGCCAACAAGGACGTGGCCAGCCCCGCCAGACAGACGGCGCAGTGAAGCAGGAGGATTCTACGCCTAAAAGACCGCAGTTTGCGAAGAAGAAAGTCGCAGCCTTAACAGCGCATCGATATGCCACAGATAGTGAGAACGCGGCTTCGGAATCTGACGTGGGCTCTGACCTTGCTGGACAGCGCGGCGGAGATTACCATAGTGAGAGAGGCGCTGCGTCCACTACTGAGGGTGACAGCGACTGATGTCTACGTTGTAATAGAAACAGCCGATACAAGACTTGCTCCCCCTGAAAGACTTTATGAAATTGTCCTGTTAATTGAAAGTGACATGCAAAGTACCATCAAAGGGGTATTTTGGGAAAATCTTTCTTCTACGTATGATATTTTGCTTTCGGAGGCTGACTGGCCCCCACCTTTTGTGCTCGCGACGCCGCGAGGGGAGGAGGTAATCCTCCCCAGTTTCGCGAACACTGTCTCGAAAGAGCATGCGCAGCATTTTGCAGAAGAGTGGGCTCGGGCTCTCGCACCGGCTCTGTACCGTAACCAATGTGGTTGGGATAAATTGTCCCCGTGCCACGAGATTACTTTGCGGTCTCAGCCTCAGCCTCAACCTCAATATCCCTTACGACGTGAAGCCAAAGCTTCCGTCGCGGAAATTCTTGAACAATTGGAATATCAAGGAGTTATTGAAACGTGTGTGTCACCGATGAATAATCCTCTTTTTACTGTGACCAAGCCTGACGGATCGTATCGTTTGGTATTGGATTACCGGCATTTGAACTCGCATTGCCGTAACTGTGCAGTACAGAATACACACGGCTCTGCTCTAGTGGATAGTCTAGTGCGTAAGCGTTTTAAAACAACGCTTGACATATCCAACGGTTTCTATGCCCACAGATTGGATAGCTTTAGCTCCCAATGGACCTGTTTTACATGCGCTGGGGTCCAAAAACAATTCCGGCGTCTCCCAATGGGCTATAAGAATAGTCCTGGTATATTTACCGCACGCATAGTCTCTCTTTTGGAGAGAATCGACCCGGATGCTTGTTCGTATGTGGATGACATATATCTCACAGACGACGATATTTGGGAGCATCTGTGTCGTGTAAATTCAATTATTTGTAACTTTGCAGACATGGGTTACAAATTTAACTTTGCAAAATCGCACATTGCTGAGTACACAGTGTTGTTCCTGGGCTATGAGCTCAACAATGAAGGTAGAGGTTTGGCTCCTCACTTCTTGGAGAAATGCGCACAGTTGCGCGCTCCTACAACACTGAAAAAATTACAGTCTTTACTGGGCTTTTTAAATTTCGGGAGGACATACATTCTAGAATATGCCCAGCGTATCAAGCCTTTGTATGCTTTGATACAACCAACTTTTTCAAAATCATGCTGGCTGCCTGAGCACTCAGCCATCTTGCAATCCTTGCAGGCTGATCTGCTCGCTTCTAAATTCTTACTGACTCGTAATAATCACACCAACCTGGTGATAAGAATAATTCCAGGGACAGTGGGTTTCACGTACCTCACTTTTAATGAAGGAGACACAGTACCTATTGCTTACAAGTCACACTTGTACACTTCGGCTGAGATGCGGTTTCCCACTGTGGAAAAGGTTTTAACAGCTGTGCAGATGGTGATTCTTAAGGAACGAGCTCTGTCACAGGGGAAACGCATGTTGGTTGTTACACCCTATCCTCATTTGGAGGCAGTCACGAAAGCCAGTGTACCAAAGTCTAAAGCTTTGCACCCTCGGTGGATTCAATGGGCTGCGTCCTTGACGTCCGCGGATGTCACGTTTATTTTTGACGCCTCATTACGGTCGCAAGAGTACTTGCAATATGAATTCGTTCATCCTGCTCCTCTAGCTATGCGACCTTTGGAGGACTTCCATTGCATCATTTACACTGATGGTTCGGCGCAGGTTGCGCATGGCTCAAAACATGCCTACGTTTCCGCTTGCGCCATTGTGGTAGGTGCCATGGTGAACGATGCGTTCATATCCAGGGAAGTGCACACGCTGCCTCTGGGGGATTGCACCGCACAATTGGCAGAGCTTCGTGCTCTCTTACTAGCGTTGGAGTACGCTGATCCTAGTGTTACTACTCTTATTGTAAGTGATTCTTACTACTGTGTCTAGTCTTACAATGAAAACTTGTTCTTTTGAATTCAGAATAATTTTTGTGCTTCCAAGGGTAGCATAATAAAACACAAGATGATCTGGGTTCGAGTGGCGGAGCTTAAGGCTACGTTGCCGCTCGTTTTTGTAATTCATACTCTCGGCCATCAGCGTGTTGGAGTCCACACTGTCGGTAACTTGCTTGCTGATGAAGCGGCGAAATCAGCGGTGTCTACATACTTAGTTGCAGCAGTTACATGGTCCAAAAGTAAGATTGATAGTGACATCTTGGCGGCTGTTGCTGCCACTGGGAAGGGAGGTAAACATCCTACGGGGTTCCCTTTGAAGTACACATACCACTTAAGTCCCGAAAAGGTTCCTTTTGTGAAAATTCCTGATGTTGGAGAACGTTTGATTCCCAACTCGGATCGCAGGGATGACTTGATTACAGCGGCACATGAAGGTGTGGTGTCTGCGCATGCGGGCGTCTCGGCCACTGTGACTCTATTACAACAACGTTTCTGGTGACGGGGACTGTACAAACAGACGCGTGATTATGTCCTTCTTTGTGACGTTTGCCAGCAGATTAAGCCTTCGACTGCTGCGCGTCCGCCACAGACACAGTTGTACATTTCTAATAAACCACTAGGTTGTGTTTATTTAGATCACTGCGGTCCTTTTTCCTCTGATACTGTGTATAAGTACATCTTAGTAGCAGTTGATTCATGCACACGCTTTGTGTGGGTCTGGCCCCATTGCAGCGCTGATTCACGGACTGTCATTAGAGATTTGCGTATCTTTGTAGGGATTTTTGCCTGTGGTACCTTCCATTCGGATCAGGGTCCGGCTTTCGCCTCTAAGGCGTATAAGGATGCCATGAATTCGATGGGGGTCCAAGTCAAGTTTTTGTCTCCCTACAGACCTGAGGGTAATAGTGTAGTGGAGCGAATGAACCGTGATTTAAAGCAATCTTTGACAGCTCGAGTTATAGGCACTGGCAGAAACTGGCTATCCCACCTCTATGGCGTGCAGCGTGCTCTAAATAATCTCCCTAGAAGGTCTCTGGGTGGGCGGACCCCATGCGAAATACTCTTTGGCATCAAGATGTACGTCCCTGACCTTGACGGTCTAGACTACGTGGCTCGCGCCACAACCTTTGACGTAGATGAACATTGCAATGTTTTACAGGATCTACAAAAGACCAGAGACAGTCTTGCAAAGGAACATTTGCCCTCCACATCGGATGTTGCGTTGCAGATACCAGTAGTCGGCTGGCTACCCCAAGTTGGAGAACTGGTTTGGGAAAAGATCGATAACAAGAAAGAATTTGGTCCTTCCTATCGAGCTCCGGTTCCAGTGCTTGGTGTGAAGGGCACAAGAACAGTCATTTTACCACCACTTCCTGGTCATAAGGAAAACAGGTTTATCTCTATTGACAATATCAAGATACACAGAGTGGCCGATTCTTCTTAGCATGACACCGGCTGTTTCCTGTCCTTCCATTGTGAGCAATTCAGTTTTGCCCACTGCTTCTAATCATGAAACTGAAGTGGCCATCGAATTACGTGCAATTTCGAGTCCTTTGTTAAGTACATTACCCGGTACTGACCATGTTGAAATAGACTTCACTTACCCTACTGACTTGTCCATACCTGACCTGCAAGCACGTTTGGCCACAGAATCCAGATTTTCATTTGACACTGTTTCTAATGCTTCGAGAGAACCCTCACGTTTTGAAGTTTATGGCAGCTTATTTAAAAAACATTTTTTAATTCCCCCTTGGACATATATTTGGCTGGTGTTTTTTTCAACTTACCTTTTTATGTCGATTGGGTTTGTGTTTTATTTTTTCAGGATTATGAATGGACACTATGTCGAGGAGAGAACATGTATTCGACATCTGAATGGAACTTTAGCCCCCCTTTCCTCATCGCATTCTGCACACAGATTGAAAAGAGACTTGACATTGGTTAACATCACTGCTTGGCCTGTCCTTGATAGGATAGTGTGGGATGCCGTTAGGTTTCAAATTCATGGCCCTACCGAAGTTGTTAATGTCCCTAATGTGCTTAGAGTTAACATGGGGGATGTTGTGAAACAAAACATACGTTCTGATGATTGGGATGTTCAGGCCGTAGAGTCTTTGTTTTCTGATTTTAAATACTATGCTGCCTTTGATGCAGAAGATTTGTACTTAGAATCTGCTAATTATGGTGATTTGTTTTTCTTTGAACATTTTGGCAATCACTTATTGCATAAAACAACATCCAGAAGGAATACTGTAAATTATACACAATGGGAGCATTGCCCAGCTCCTAAACAAGGCAGTTCAAGTACTTTTTTGAAAAAGTACACTTATTTTACTGACTTCAATCAGTCTAATCCCGAGTCCTTTTATTTCAAAATGACACAGAAGCCTATGTCCAAGGTTAGACTTACCGATACCAAATTATTGTACTCGAAGTCCTTTCTTGATCAGCTGGCTGTTGGCGGCTATGAATTATGGAAGGAAACTATTGACTTGAAATCTGTTTGGGGTACAAAAAGCTGGCAGGTACAAGGCACTGAGGCTTTGCACCGTGCTTGTCTCATCCCGAATCAAATGTTGTTTTTGAATTCTTCTATTTCACAGACGACATGCTTTGGATTGGCTACTTCTAAAAAATTAAATTCTCCAACCATCCCTGAGTTAGAAGAATATTCTGGCTGGAGTAATTATACTCAGTTTTCGATTAGGGACTTACAGACCCTATTGCTGAATTCATCCTTTAATATATCCAATATGGATCCAAAAGGTTGGCTGATGTGGCACAGAAGTGCTGATTCATGCCAGCACCGTTTTCTGGGTTTATCTGATGGCTTTACCCAGGTCAGACCTGATCCACGTTTTGAAACTGAACATTCTGTCACTACTTACTCTGTGGGCAAATTATGTCAAAGTTGGCTGAAACATTCTAAAATGTCTGCAGTTAAATTACATCTTGCAAAGTTAAATGATGATGTAGATTTAAATGATTTCATAAAGGGCCCGGCTAGTGGTAGATCAAAAAGATGGATATATGCTGTTTACAATGAAATCTGGAAGACATCACAGATTGAGGCAGCGACACGCCTTAGAGCTATAGATCAAGCCAATCTAGAAAAAGTGCTTGCTGTGGTAGATAATAGTATTAACATGCTTTCTTCCCGCATTTACACTTTAGATAATATTGTGTCTTCTGTAGTGGATATTGTGCATGATGAAGTGTCTGTGTTGTACCATGGTCAGAATCAATTACGTTCTATCATGCAATTTGCATGGACCCTTCAAACACTCAAATCTGGCAAGGTGCCATGGACCTACATGAATGTTTCTTCTCTCTTTGCCCCCTTTAATTTAACTGACAAGCAGCGCTTGCTTTCCATGCGAGATGCTTCTTTTTCTATGTTACATATTGAGAGATTGGAGTCCTTGCCTTTTTCTGTGGCAGAGGCCAACGCTGCAACGTGGCTTATCCACGGTTTGATAACATTACCTTTTGCTTTGTATAAGTTTACAAATTGTATGAGATATGTTGCCATAGGTCGCTATGAGCCCTTAGGTAGTGCGTTTCTCCATGAAGTCTGGTCCCTCCCTTTCACTTATAGATGTTTGAAAGACGGACAGGAGGTTTATCTGAATGGGGAGGAGTGTACAGAAACACCAGACCATTCGCTAATGTGTAGGCATATACAATTGCACGGTTCTTGTAACCAAGACCAGCCAAACTTAGCCTGTGTTTTGAAAGGGACTCCAGTTCCTGCAATCACCCCGACTTTTACCTTGCTGGGAAACGGAAGTTATTTGCTTTTAAATAATGAAGATTATTGCGGGTTGATTAGAGGTGTTGCTTATGTGGTAACCGTAACTGAGCGTGTAGTTTGCTGCAGAAATGTTCTGTACCCACCCACACATGAAAATAGGGATGTTTCCATCTGGCCACGCATCCCAACCTTGACAGCAGAGTTCAACGGCATGAGCAGAATAAGGGCTCTATTGTCCCAGAAAGAAGTGGCCTTGAGTTCGGCTAGGGAAACTTTCGTTCTTCACATAGCTAATACCCGGACTGAGGTTCGGGCCCTTTTAAATACTGATTTACCGTTCCATTTCAGCGAGATGGTACATTCAATCTTTAACGCGTCCTCCACAACTGGGCTGGTGCATTTTTTTAAAAACTGATAGCAGTGGTCTTGTAACTTCATTTGAAAAAATCTTTGGAGTCATCCCTGCTTTCTTCCATTCCATTTTTTCGAGTTTGTTTGGTGGATTCCCGGTTTTATTGGCACTAGCGGCAGCCGTTCTAGTGGTTGTTTGCTTCCTTAAATATGGATGCCCCACATGTGGAAGGAGCCGCCCAGCCCCTCCTGGCGCTGTTTCGCAACCGGATGCTTGAATATTATGGCACGCTGCCGCTTGCGATTTTAAGCACGGCATATGGATTATCGTTTCGATTTTCCTACTTCACCTGTGCCCAGCCTGTGTTTCATTGCCTAAGCTGTGATTTTGACTGGGCCATTGATTTGTGTCTCTGCGGACCGGTTTCTCCTGAAGTCGACTTTAATCAGCTGATGAGTCCCATCGTTACTCACGAGTTGGTTTGTACTGGCGACAGGATTATGGCCTTAGCAGCGATGCATGGACTAATGGGTCCTTGGAACATTCTTACAGCAGCGCAAGATTTCTTGGCACTGAGCTTTCTTGAAAACCCAGCGAGTTGTCCTCTGATGGTAATAGAGGCTCCAGTACTGGGAGAACACGTTTGTTCTTTTCCTCTTTTGAATTGGATGGATGAACTGTTTTCGGATGAAGACGGTGATTTCCTGTTGGAGGCTGTTGCTGCATATTTTGCATATTCGGTCTTGCCTTGATGACCCTTATTAGTTTATGATGATGCCCAAATTTTTTTTGCATTTTTTCACCTCCCAGTCCTATTGACTTGAGTGCTGTGGAATTCTGAAATTGACATTTTTTAATTTTGATTTGGTTCATGTAGTTTTTTATTATTATAACGTTGTTCATAGTTCTTGAACTCTGCTCTCATGAAGTTGCCCTTATCTTATCTTATCTTATCCGTGCTCGGATCATGGGGGGGGTGTCATATAGCTACTGTTTATCTTTATTATGTGTTAAGTTAGCATAGGCTTATTAAATGTTTAAACGCCATTTTTCCTTTTGCTGCTTCTGCACACAACACTTAATTGTTGATTTAGCTTTCAACCTAGTAGCCCGTTGTGGTTTACATGAGAATAATATGTTATTGCTCTGCTATCAGCTTTGCTTAATAAACTATGTCTGTACAGTGAGTGCTGAAGCTTCAGGAATAACACGATACAGAATTGTTATGAGGTCTGATCTCCGCACCTTTATAGACATAACATAAGTGCAGCTTCTGCCAACTTTAGACTTTAGGCGGGTTTTATATTGCTTTGCTTAGAACACAGATACACACTTGATGCTGTTCGCATGCAGAGAGAGCTGGTGTATGCTGATGTGATCTCTTCATTCTAGGATCTTGAGGTATGGGCCCGCCCTGTTAAAACCCAGAGACCTTCTTAGCTATTAATATAATATATGAGTTAGGGAGGGTGAGAAATAAGTGTTGTTAACCCTTATTCATTACAGCATGTTAACATGCTGTCACCGTTTGCTTTCTATGGACTAGTAACTATGCTGATAACTTTGCTTCTGATAATATGTTTCCTTGTATTATCTAAGATACTGCGTTTGAGAAAACGGCATTAGTAAATAAATATTTCAAATGTGCACGCGTCCTCATTTACTCCATGTTCTGGTTTGAAATGATTGTATAACGAAAGAGTGCTCATGTGTTCCACGTAACCTGAGGTATTGTAAGTTCATGTTCTGGTTTGTCTAAACATTAGGAGTTGGTTATGACCAATGAGACACTGTAGCTAGCTCGGTAAGGGGTTTGTTGGGTACTGAGGTGAGTTTTGGGTCACCCTAATTCGCCGAGGTACCAATCCTCTGTGCACAGTTCTGTGGGAGAACAGAAACCCTGCTACACTAACTTGATTCATTATTCAGAAGCTGGACTAATCCAATGTCTAACATGAGAAGGACCTGAGAAGCTTTACAAATCACCGTGGAACTACATTGAAGAAAGTCCTTTCGAAACCCTTATATCCTTCCCAGTCCTCCTTTAGCTAGTAACATTCCATGCAACTGCTTCACAAAAAAATCAAACCGGTCCAAAATTCCATAATGACCACATAGATGTAAATGTAGTTGAGCATATATAGCGCACAGCTACCCGCAGTGGGTTTCCCGGAGCTTGCTTAGGGAACCCTTCCTGGTATTCCCCTGTGAGATAGCAGGGTATCCACAAGGTGAAAGTCAGGCATCCCGCCGCGAGGGGCCGTTGTGGAGATTAAGCAAGCTATTGCCAGAGTCGCAGAGTGTGAACCCGTGAGTCGAGGAGGCACCGGGGCAAGAATTATCGAGTCCGTGGAATTTTTAGCCCAAGACCCTGCCGAGGCGGGGAATTGAACCCTGGTCCAGGACCGATCTCAGCTTCCGGGTCTGCTGCCTCTAACCCCTGAGCCACACTTCTTCTATAGATGCCCTGCAAATATAGCTGGCACTAGAATAGTACATGGAAGAAAGCAGTCATTACATTCATTCATAAATACTGCACCCTCCCAGTCAAAATGTAAACAGCAAGTAAACAATCAGTAATATGATTAAAAAATATTAGACTTACGTAAACGTATGTAAAAATAAGGCAGCACATCACATCTCTAACCCTGTTCAACTTCTGCCAAGCAGTTCTCACACAGAGAAATTACTAGGGACCGGGTTAAAAAACATGTTGTGCTTGGTTTACATCACAAATGTGACACAAACCATTGCAAAATGATTTTTTTATTTGCTTTCAAGCGCAAAACTGGTGTTGATGGCAATGAGTAGTGCCTCAGCTCTATTGCAGGCATAAGAGTAAAGATATTGCTGGACAGCAGATGCTCACTTGGCATCAACTTTAACTCGACATTGAATGATACATGGGACATGAAGAAAATTTGAGAGCTGATTTGCGTTTCCGATTAGATGACTTTTGAATTTCTGAAGACAACTACATAAATCCTATAGAACCTAAACTGAAGCATTAAAACCTAAAAAAGGCCAGGTTGGGCACCCAAGATACGGTGCCCAACGCAACCTTGCAGCGCAGCAACTTTGGATTCTGCGTTGTGTTGGGTAAAAGGTTTATTAATCTGGGCCTAAGTGTATACCCCATTTGTGCAACTTAGAAACAATACAGCAAAAACAACCTCTCTTTAGAGTTTTGCTCATTTGAGTAGCTTTTGGTAATCAGAACAGACAGCTCAATCAAACATTAACCCGTTCAAAGAGCTCTCAGTTCAGAGAACTATGACACTGGAGTTGTGGGGGTCAATGAGTAGTGCCTCAGCTCGATTTCAGTCATATGAGTCAAGCAATTTCTGGACAGCAGATGCTTTCTTGGCATCAACTTTAGCTCAACGTTGAATGATGCATGGGACATGCAGAATATTTGGGAGCTGAATTGTGTTTTCTATTAGTGACTTTTTAATTTCTAAAGAAGACTACAAGAATCTTATTCAATGAAAACTGAAGTGTTAAAACCTAAAAAACCTTTCTCAGAAAAATTACAAAAAAGGACGTTGGTGAGTGATTACATTTCCCGTTAATAATATCTCAATATCAACCTTTAATATATATAATCCAACACATATTGAACATTTATTTTGGTATGATAGTAGCAAAAAACTCATGGATTATTCTGAAGAATACTTATTTTTAGGCAGAGATGATAATCTGTTGTTTATCATTTCTTAGATTGATACTCTAAAGTATGATATGAATTCTTAAAAGTCTTATTTCAAAGAGAGCTTATTGATGTTTCAATTCTTTACAATCCAACTTTAAAGGGAATGTCCTTTCTTTGCCAGTTCATTTGTCATAATCAAGAATTGTTAATATAATTATAACCAAGTCTCTAACCCAGCACACAAAATATGCTGAAATTGGTTCTCTCGTAATTTTTTACCACACTATGGTTGTATTGGAGCTTGATCTATTACCAGCTGCCAAAGGCAATAAAAGTTGGTGATTTAACAACACACCTCTAATACTGAATTTAGAAATGTCATAACAGGTCTTTCTCTACAAATTATGTGAATGATTCTTCAATACAGTTTATTTGGGAAGCACTCAAAGCTTCGGGGGCTTTATTACCAATTGTGTGTCTAAGAAACAACAATGGGTGCCTTCCTCTCATGCAATGCAGTGTCATTAAATAGCTCACTATCCTCATGAGTAATATTAAAAATCAAAATCCAAAATGAGTCTAGATGATTAATCAAACTTAAATTTGATTTTAATTGTCTACAGAAAATGAAAAATATGTTTACTCAATTCTAGTGTCAAATATTACAGAGGGTACATAAAATAGGTATGCTTCTAGCCAAAAATTTAATATTTTAAAAAAGATAAAATTAAAATTTACTCTATTCTAACTGAAGCTAAGCAATTCAAATTCAAAGATGTGAGTTATTTTTTATCTATTTATCCGGCTGAAAATATAGCTCCAGGAAAAGATATATCGTCATACTTGATATCAGTTAAAACCACTAATGTAGAATTCATTGCAAGCAATATCTACAGCAACTATTTTAATTAGAAAAAAGAAAGGCACCTGGCCTTCCCGGTATCCTTATCATCATGTATTTGCAATTTTTGGCCCTCATCCACCTAAATTGCTTGTTTAATATCATTAATTATTTCATATGCAAACATTCTAGAGTAATGTCTTTAGTCAATAAAGATTACAAAATCTTTGCTACAATTAATACCCTCAGATTAGACCCACTTTACCATACCAATTAGCCAAGGCACAGTCAAATTTTTTAAGGCCGACTCATTTCCTATAATACTTTTTTTTAAAAACGTTATTTATCATTTTTTTTATAGTTGATGCGCAAAAGAAGGAAATTTGCGGTTACATACAGCAAACAATAATTACAACATTAGTTTATATTAAGGGAGATTGTACCGGGCCAACACATAAGAGCACATATACCTTCAGTTAACATATATTCACCCACCTTCTGAGGCCTGCACAAAGAAAAGCCCCACAACCGTAGGCACCAGTGATCTACTCCTAATGGGATGCTTCGGTCCAAGCATTACATGATTATTTTTTCTTTTTAAATATGGAATAACATAGGGAGGCCTCAGTTGCAGCACATTTAGCCCACCCTGTGGGAACAATACCATCAGGTCATGTAGCCGGAGGGGATGAACTAGTTTGTAACCGATAGGCCTTCAAAGGGTGCCATATGTCTATTGGCTTGGCTGTAAGGGGCTGCAGAGACGCATACAATTCACTGTTAGTGTTACAATACATGGGACTTGACAACCAGGCCTTAGTCGCGGGCTTGATCCTGTTTCCCCATCAAATAGTGATTTCTCTCTTTGCATGGAGTAGGGCAATGGCTGTGAATTTCCTCAATTTCTTGGGAAATCCTTTCTGATAGCCCAGCAGAGCAACCACGGGAAGGGGCACAATCACCTGTCCTAATATTTGTGACAAGATTGCATATATGGGCCTCTAATACTCCCCTATTTTAACACAATTCCATGTCATGTGTGTGAAATCAGCATATGGGCCCCCACACTTCAGACAGTTGTGCGTCCTGTCCGAATCAATAGAATTAATTATCAACGGGGACATGTAAGTTCTCCACAAGTATTTGAAATGTATCAACTTGTATCAACTTGTGCCTACTTTTGAGGGAAATCTCCTTGGTATTCCCACTGTGGGTCTTGTATAGGGTGCCCCAGATCTCCGTCCCAAGCTTCTCTTACTTTGGCATCTCTGGAAGAGACCAGAGCATTTCCTACAATACTTAACTATTATTTTATATTTTAAGTAAGTCTCCTAAATATACTTCATCCTGGGAAGCAGTTACTTTTGATGCTGGAACAAGTTTAAGGTCTTGTACTGGAGATAGACAAGTTAAAATATCTCATAGGCAGAGGACATTTTACTGTTTGCTTCC
Source organism: Lissotriton helveticus (assembly GCF_964261635.1). NCBI lineage: Eukaryota > Metazoa > Chordata > Amphibia > Caudata > Salamandridae > Lissotriton > Lissotriton helveticus. The sequence continues at coordinate 949,878,668 of NC_136068.1, forward strand.
AACCCTGTGCAATCTATCCCAATTTTTATGACTGAGGTGGGGAGATTTTCCTCAGTCTCTGGCAGTCACTAGATACAAATTAAATTCTGCTAAGTGTGACATTTTCCTCTTAATTCATTTTAAGGCAGCCCTTTTTTGCATCTCATTTTACATGGACTACAATGTAAAATAAATATTGAGGCTTGTGGTTTATTAGTTGTGTAAAGGAAACAGTCAAATTCAATTTTGATGATCTCCTTGGTAGGCTTACAATATTAATCAATACATGGAATGCCAATTACTTATAATGGTGGGGGCATTTAGATTTCATCAAGAAGAAGGTACTTCCCATGGTTTTATTTGTATTCTCATAAATATGCCGGAATGTTCATATGAGAGGGCTATATTCCCTATGGACATCATCCTTTTGGAATGGGAAAAATCCTTCGCTGTCTTTTCTGAGACTGGAACGTAATAAGGAAAAGGGGGTGTTAACTTCTCAGATTTTCAAGTATACCACAAATCTGTTTTCCTAAAGCAATCCTCATACTGGTTGAATATTACTCATAATTCATACACTCCACGTTGCATTGATGTAGGAATGTCCAGAACAGTATAATTGAGAAGCCTCATTCCAATCTATCACAGAAGGAAGAAAAACTACGGGCCTGATTCAGAGTTTCTAGGATCTAGCCCTATTGTCCTTGTTTTCGTAGTGGTGGTTTGGGTCACATTGCTTTTCCATGCCTGGTCATTGAGGTCAACTTGGTACTGCAACCAATGGACTTTGGTCCTGGTCTTGCCCCATTGGTCCTTTTGGCTTTCATCCTCGAGGTTCCCTTGATCCTCATCAGTCTGGTCCTGATACCCCAGTTCCTTGTCCTTGTGCTCCACTTGGAACTTCAGGACATGGTCCCCTTGGCTGTGACCTCTATGGGCCTCCTGGCCCTGTTTCTGATCTTGCTTATTCTGATCCTTCTAGTCCAACTAATCCTCTCCATCTTGTTCCTTGTCTTGATGGCCCTTATTCACCTGCTCCTGACCTGCCTAGTTCTCAAGGTCCTCCTTCTATATGCCATGATGCTCTTGGCCCTAGTCCTCTTGCTCATTGTCATCCTGGACTAACTTGTCCATATTGTCCTGATCCTCTTTGCTCAGATCATCCTGTTCTTAGCCTGTTTTTTGCCACCCGACTTGGTCATCATGGCTCTTGTCATCTTGGCTTACCTTGCCAAGTTCTATTTTTCCTCCCCGTCCTTCTTGTCCTGTTATGACAGGTCCTGATACTTTTGTGAATTGATCTTATTTTTCTTATTGCTTGTTACTCCACTGGTCCTCCTTTCACTAGTTCTCTTAGCTCTTCTCCTGCTGGCTGTGGTTGCCTGGCCATCTCCTCTTGATTCTTCAAGGCCATGTTTTTCTAGTCTTCCTCACTCAGTCTGGTTTTCCTAGCAATGGTCTTCATATTCCTGGTCCTCACAGCCCCTGTTCTCATCCTGGTTTTGTGTCCACTAGACTTGATCCTTTTGTTTCTTGTCCTCCTTGTTTGGGTCTTTGTATGTCTAATAGTCTTGGTCCTGGTCCTTCAGGCCATACTGGTACTTTTAGACCCCCTTCTCGTAGTTCTTCCTTTTCTTTCCTGATCCACTTGAAACTTGCCATTTTTCTTGGTTCTTCTGATCTTTCTCACACTGCTCATCTGACTCCTAGTGCATCAGTTGCTGGTTCTGCTGGTCCCCTCGGTCTACCTGACTTCATGTGTCCTGGCCCTCCTACACCTTGCCCTCTTTGTCCTTGTCTTCCTGGTTTGGATCATCCTTGTCCTCCTTGTCCCGAGCCTTGTCTCATGGTCCTTACTGCACCCGATGGTCTGGGCCCTCTTGGTCTTGGCTCTCTTTGTTTGGGTCCTTCAGAGTCTTGTCATTTTGGTCCTGGTCCTCCTGGACATCCAGAATCAGTCATCTTAGTCTTCCCAGCTCTGGTTGCTCTTGTCCTCCTGATCTTCCTCATCCTGGTCTTGTTACCCCCAGGTCCTGGTCTTTGAAATCCTCTTTGTGCTCTGGGTCCTGGTCCTATGGGTTGGTCCCTCTGACTCTCCTAAGCCTCTTCCTGGTCCTCTAAGCGCTGATCCTTCTAATCCTCCTTGCTCTGGCCCCAGTCCTCATGGCTCTGGTCCTTCTGGTATTGCTGGCACTGCCTTGCTTATTCTGGCCCCGTGGTTTTGCTGACCTCGAGGTGGTCTTTCTGGATAGGATTTCTGATCCTTCTGGCCTTTGTCTTCCTGCTTCTTGTCCTCATGATGCTATACAAACTCTTCATGTAACTCCTTTATCTGAGTCTCCTGGACCCGGCCACCCTGTTGATTATCTTCTGGTCCTTACTGTTCCGGACCTCCAGGCAGTGATCATCTTGGTCCTGATGTCCCTGGTCCTGATCCTCCTTACCCTGGTCCTCCTGGTCTTCATATACTGATCCTCGTTGCCCTGATCTGCTAGTCCCCTCTAGTACTGCGTTTCCTGGTCCTTTTAAAACCTTTCCTTGTGGTTCTGGGAGCCTGTGTCTCTGGACTCACCTCCCTGGCACTCCTAGCCATGTTTGTGCTATTGTGGGGACACCAGAGCAGGACTGGGCAGCTCACCGGGGCTCCATTCCCCCATACGACCACAGGCCAGGAGGTGCCGACATTGGTTTTCCTGCTTCTCACACACGTGCTTAACAGTGCAATCACTTTCCCACAGTGTGGGACACCAGAACAGGACTAGGCAGCTCATGGGGACTCTTTCCCCAACAGACCTTGGACCAGGAGGCGCCGACTTTGGTTTTCCCATCTCCCGCAACAGTGCTTATTAGCATGATCACTTCCCTCAGCGTGGGACACTAGAGCAGGACCGGGCAGCTCATGGGGACTCCATCCTCCATCAGACCTGCGTCAAGACGTGCCAATGTTGGTTTTCTGCAGCCTGCACCAGTGCTACTCAGCCTGATCACTTCCCCATAGTGTGGGACGTGCCTGGGTACAGCCTGAACAAAGGGAGCACATGTCCACACCCATCAGACCCTGGAGGAGGTTTGGCTGGGCCACCCCTCTGTCATCTTGCCCAAAGCTACTGCTACCTATATTCTCTATTCTTAATTGGCTCTACTTTGCTGTTTATCAGGCTGTGCATCAGTTTTGGCGAGTGCTTTTTTACCCTTAGCCCTCTTAACAGGACCTTAACATGCAAACTAAATGGGAAAGAGGAAGGCTGCAATTGTGGCTAACGATCAATCTATTGCGAAGAAAGGCTCTAAATTAGCGGAAGGGCACTGCATTATGGATATAATTGATGGCCTTCTGGTAGAAGTAGAGCAGACAGTACACCCTCCTGTTAATCCTGATTCAATTGTCTTGCCAAAATGAAATCTCGGTGCTGTAGATTAAAAAAGGCCAAAGAGGAGGGTCCCATACATGTTCACTAAGAAAAATAACTTGGTTTCATCTTCCGATGCAATTTCTGTGAGAATATGCCAGGACTTAAGTACTGACAACTAGGGTATTAGGATTAATGCCTTGTGGTCAGTTATCCGAGATGTTCTATGTGAAAATAGATACTCTGCTCTCTTCAATCAGGGAGATGGTAAATTTGGTGGAGAAGAGAGGGCAACTAGTGACCAAGATAGTTAATTTAGCGGGCCCTCAAATCTTTATAACTATTTCAAGAACCCCCAGTAATTTATAAACAATCTGGTAGAGAAGGTTTTCAAGGTTATGTTGTTAAAGAGTGTCATTAAGACTGTGCTCATCTTTTTGCACGGACAGACCAACCCCCAAGGTCCCCAAGACCCCATGTGCATGAGCAAGCACAGGGTCCTCTGGCCTGAGAGGCTTACCCCCCATCTCAGAAGGCCAGAAGAGTCAACACATATGTAGACACTCCAACTCGGAGAGAGGGGGGAGGCCGGGTTGATAGCTGTGTCCTAAGGTGGTGTAGCCCAGTGGAGCTAGGTGTATGCAGTGGGGTACCAAAGGGAGTGAATTGAGTCCCGTGATCTGAAGATAGTGTTTTTGAAGGACTCGATTTCGGTCAATGGTCTTTTGTCAATGGATGCCAGCAGAATATGGAGTGCTAATACCCAAATTCGGAATACATTTAAGGACAGTTTAGAAGTCCATCATACACAACGACAAACAGCTCTGGGATTGCACTGGCACCACAGTTTGTGGGACATTGATTGACTGAGAGAAACTGACACCAGGGATTGGCCTGTATAGTTAAACTAAAGGGCATGGAGATATAGCAATCGTGTCCATAGATGGAACAAGAACTCTGAAGTCCGGAGAGGGGTATATTGCAACTAGATTAAATGCACGCAGTTCCCTGGTGGGTAGTGGGCTGATAGCCCCCACCAATTTAGATCATGTATAGTGGAGGGGCACAGTGCCCATGCACCCAGGTAGTAACTCCAGATTGCTCAAATAAGCTTATACAATTTCTATCCTGGAATGCGGCAGGGATAGGGCCCAAGCTGGGGGATGCAGCTTGGTGGCAGTTCATGGAAGACTATGATATCTGCATTTTCCAGGAGATGTGGAGCACCTCCCCAGCTTTTAGAAGGGGGTACACTTCTATTTACACCAATGCAAACCAGTCACCTAGGGGTCGACCATCGGGGGTCTTGCAATATTAGATAAGGTCTGATTTGCAATTCACAATAAGAATCCTACCGATTATATCCCTGAGCATATTGGCAGTTCGGGTGATCTTCTACAGTGGTAATTCCCTGTGCTGTTTAATGTGTACAATCGGGTAGAGGGCCAATATGAGGAAGCTAAAGCAATAAGCATTTTAGAAGATTTCCTCACATATTACACAGGATAAGGGGAGGTTATAAATAATTTCTGGTGGCCTTAACTCCCACTCTGAATCACTTGTGTCTCCTGACCTATACCTATCAGCGTAGTCGGATGCAAAATGGAGAATTCCCTCTATAGATCTTCCCACAGTAAAATGGACCCAAGAGTGGCGCAGTTGCTTGCACTAAACCTGAAATTTGATCTTAGTGCAGCTAATGGGAGAACTAGGTTGAACAGTGAAGGCAAGCACACATTAAATTGACCAGATCATATTAGCTGAATTGACTAATTTCTAATCAGCTTGAAGGGCTGGCTGTTTGTGAAGGATATGGTGGTTACTGAAACCAAGTCAGGGTTGTAGCTGTGGCTCAAATGTGAATTTACCTTGAAAAAACATAAAAGATAAGAGGCCTTTGGCAAAACAGGAACATTTGGTTTGATTAAACACGGAGGTTGGGAGAACAGTGACAGAGTTGGGGTCTGAAGACTGTCTCAAAGTACATTTGTTTTGGCCTTCATTATAAGCATTTCATGAATTGTCATAAAACAGTGTGTACATTCTTTTAGAGAAAGAAATCCGGGTCTAGTCATGGAGTCATGAACCTGACCAGCTGGTATGGAGCGCAGCTGGGTCGCGACCTTGCATGGACACAGTGCTGGCCAGTGGGTACATGCCCGGATTTCTGGCTTGGGTAGTGTGTGATCACTGCGTGTAGTGTGCATGCTGTGTTCTGATTGGCTGTGTTACTAACTTCATGTGGCATCTAACTTTATGGTGTTTTAGGAAATGTGCACCCCTCCGGTCAAATGTGTTTTTATTGGAACCAATCTCCTTGGACCTTTGTGATGTCACTGCCTATCTGAGGGATCGTTCTGGGTCTTTCCTGTTTGAATGTTTTATGGGCTATGTGTCAGCCACCTGTGGTCTGGTCTGTCAATCAGTTGCTTGAGGCCTAGGTCACCGTGCCTGTCTGACCTCGTATATCTGACTCAGAGTTGATGGGGAGGTCATGTCGGGAGGATTTGACAACATTGATCGGAGTTTGTTGTTATGCATACATATATTATGGAGTACATTTAAAGCATATTTTCCAAAATGATTTAGGTATAAAATCCTAAATCCTGGTCTAAACTTGCAAAATGTATTATTTCTCCTCGTTTTTGCTTTTTCCATGTGTGCTGCCTTGTGTAGGTCCCCCTGCCTGTATATAAACAATCTTTTTTAAAAAAAGCAATTTTGTGACTTACATGTGTGCTGCATTAAGCAGCACACATAGAAGTGACATGTCATTTAAAGATTGTTTATATATAGGAAGGTGGACCTTCCTGTACATAAACAATCTTTCCCCTGCATGCAGACACCCCTGCATAATAGTGCAAGGGTGCCTACGTTGGTGCTAAACTGCTAAATGTAGCGCCAATGCAGTGGAAATGCAAGGCTGCACCATATTCTTGTAAATATGGTGCAGCCTTGCGTTTCTGAAGTGGTGGAGTCAGGTGTTAAGCCATGACGGCTAACATCTCACTCCGCCACTTCCTTGAACATGACACACAAAAGGGTTCAGCACTATTCAACAATTGTAACTACCAATGTCAATATCAAAGACACAGTGAGCACACAAGAAGATGTCCACATTCCAGATGTTGATTTCATAAAAGGATTTTTCTTTATTGAGTTCATTTAAAAATCAGAAGACCATAGCTGACGGGTTTCGTCTCACGAAGAGACTTCTTCAGGGCTTTATGAAATTACAGAAAAATGTATTCAAAAGACATTGTAGATTTCAACCAAATGTCAGAGAGTCCAAGTTTCAGAGACTTTTATGTAGTAGGCGTTATTAGAGATGGCTTGGTACCCCCAGCACATGTGCTCGTCAATTAAACTGACCCTTTTGTGTGTGATGTTGATGTGGGATTTTATTCCTAGTTAAGGAGCATAGAGGGGAGTGCTCCTTGGTTCTTTGCACTACCACAATACTTAGAGACACTTTTTATTTGTCAGGTGCGGACCTCTATAGCCTCTACTCTCAATTCAACGGCATTCACTTCCTTGAACATTTCCCCCCTAATGTTTTTGGTTAATATGTGTCTACTAGAGGCACTCACACTTTAACATCTTCACTGCATTGATTTCTGTTCAGTGGACCCAGGGATTGGTAGGGTGTGTAACATGTCTAAGGGTATTGGCATTTTGATTGATGTCTTATAAATATAAAAGGTAGACCCAAGTGTAAAATGTCCTGCACTTTTGGGACTTCTGAATTTGCATGACATTCATGGATTCTGATGGTCTTTTCAATTATGTTATTTTATATCTGTATTTTTATGATCAAAATAAAGTTTTATAATGATGCTATCCTTGCTTTTGATAGTCCTTGTCCTTCTCGAGATTTTATGTCTGTTAGGCCTTAGTCCTAATCGTCTTGGTCCATCTTATCCTATTGTGCTTGTACTCATAAGCTTTGCCTGTTGGCCATCCTATCACTTCTACGTTCCTCCAGTCTCGGCCCACCTGGCTCTGTTCCTTTCTGGTCCTCTTGGTCTTGGTCACCTTGTCCTGGCTCTTCTTACCCTGAACCTCCTTGTCCTGGTACTGCAGGTCCATGTCCATATCCATCTGGCCGCTCACATCCTTTGGGTTGTCCTGATCTTCCTGGATATTTTCCTTGTCATTTTACCTCTAATGGTACTGCAGCCATTGATCCCGAACAATTTGATCTAGGTTCTCCTTTTTCAGGCCCGCCTGAGCCTGGTCATTTTGGTTCTTGTACTCCTGCCCATCACCATCATGTCCCCTTGCTATGCCCCATATGGTAATCCAAGCTTTGGTCACCTTGGTCCTAATCTGCATTGCCTTCGCTCTGCTTCCGGTCCTCTTGGTCAAAATTCTTGCCTTTCACCTAGTCCTCCTTGCTGTGGTCTCCTGGTTGAACTTTTGTACTTGTCCTCTTGGTCATCCTTGTCCCTGTCCTGCTTATCCTGGTTTCCTGGTACTACTGGCCATTGCCCTACAGGTCCTGAACTTTGTAGTCTGCTTCAATCTGAACCTGATCCACCTGGCTCTAGTCCTCCCGCTCACTGCCCTCATGGTTCTGCATGATATCCTTGAAATTAATTGACACTGTACATTCTGGTCTGTCCAGTTGTCATTCCTATGTACTCCTGCACATAGTCCTTTGCGTTTGTGCTCGCTTAGCGCACCCCCAGGGCAATTTGGTATCACAGGGACGCAGATGCTGATGCGTCCTCTTCTGTAGTACTGAAAGCGCTGGCGCACATACAGCGCCAATGCTTCCTCAAGAGGGCATCCCTCATTTGAATGGGGGCGTGGCCCTATGCAAATGAGGAAATCACTTTGCCTCTGCGCCCGCACCGTATTACAGACACGGGTGTAGAGGCAAAAAATCTCTCAGGAGGCGCACAGACAGTGCGTCCCATGATTTCAGCATTCTAGAGGGGATAAAGGGGTCCCATGGATCCCTCAGACATCCCCTTGCAGGTGGTTGCAGGCACTCACTGCACCCGCCTGCAAGAGTATCTCTAATCCCCTTCAAAATTGCAGGCGGGTTGCTACGTGCACTGTGGCACATGAAGCCTCTCCATTTTTCACATGAATGCACTGCTCCCAGGGCAGCACGTGTTCGCAGCTGCCCTGGGGGCAAGGCATTCACCATAATGCAGCACATTTTCCTGGATTGGGCACAGCTCACCTTTTGAAAGGTATGCCCAGCGAAATCCAGGAAAATGCGCTGTATCCATAATATGGCCCCTGGTCTCCATGTTTGCCTGTTTTACCTAGTGCTTGTCAATCTGACATTGCACCCCTCCATCATGGTCCTCAAAGTAATGGTCCTCCTGGGTTTTGTCTTTCTCATCCCTTTGGCAGTGCCACTTCTAGTTCCCATGTTGTGGGTCACTCTGGTTCATGTAGTCCTTGTAACCCTGGTATAGGAACCCCTGAGCCTTACCCTCATGGACCTTTTAATACTGGTCCCACTGAGCCTAGACTTCCTGGTCCTTTATATCACCCCTGGTCATTCTAATATATGGTATCCAGTTCCTGCTAGCCCAGGGTCTTTCTGGTCGTCGTCTTCCTGGTACTGGTACATTTGTTCCTAGCCCATTGGTCCTCCTTCATCTGACTTCTGTGGTCTTAGCCCCCCTGTTTCTGGTCCTTCTTTCCATTGGTCTCCTGGTACTACCTGGGTGTGCTTCTCCTTGCCCTGATCGTCTTTGTTCCTCAGGTCCTGGTTGGTGCTCCCAGGCCCTCCTAGCCCTCCTTGTTGTTATGGTCCTTGGCCTTCAATTCCTTTTACCCCTACTGTTTCTGTTCCTTTTGGCTCTTGTTCACTGGGTTGAGACACCCTTGTTCTACATTCACGTGGTCCTCCTGATCCCTCACACCCTGGTCCAGGTACCCCTAGTCCTGTTTTTCCTTGTTCTGTTCCTTATCGTCTATTTTGGCTGGTCCCCTCTAAGTTTGTTAACCCTGGCCCTTATAGATTTGGTCTCTCTAGGCCTGTTTTGTCTTTCCCAGGGCCTCGTGGATTAGGTTGCCATAGCCTTCCTGGTGATCCACCTTCTGTCCCTTATTCTCCTACTTGTCATCATCCTGCTCCTACAGGTCATACTTCTTTCTTCCCCAAAGGCTTTAGTGAAGTAAAGTCTCCAATCCTGCTGCCCAGATATTTATTATGTTGGATTAAAAATATCTTGTGCGGAGATAGTCCAGACAAAAGCAAAAATTAGGGCTCGGTAGAGATAGGACCTTGTACACTAAAACAACGTCTTATCATGTTAAAAATCAAAAATACCCTTCCCAAGATACATTATGCAGGTGACTAAAATGTCAGTGTGTTTGAAGGGGCCATTCATGACATGGGACCAATGAGCACCTATTCCTAAAATCCATTCTGCTTGGTGCATACTACGAACAAGCGTGTTTGTTCACAGGAAGCAGAGGGAACTCCTCCTGTGAATTATACAGATGCATTACTTTGTTATGTTATGCTAGCTCATGTGAATTTGTAGAGCCTGGCTAATCACCGGTTAGGCCATCCAGGTGCTTATTTTTCCTGTTTCCTGGTTTTACGTTCTCATTTCACAGAAGCCTCAATCATTCAATTTACCTTCTGCAAGTGACCCAAAGCACTGTACCCCAAACACCAATTGCCTACTATATGTGTCCCTCCATCTGAGGCCCAGATACCATTTATTTGTCAGCATTCCCTGTTTGCTGCTGCTTGTTGACTGCTGCTGTGTTCCCAGTCATGGAATCCTAAGCATGCATAATCGCGGTAAAAAGAAGCCTAAAGCTTGCACAGTGCCTTCCATAAGAAGGCCAAAAAGATCCCAGTCCTCAAAAACCATCAAAAGAAGGTTCATGAATACTAAAACAACAATTAATTCTCATCAGTGCATAAGCATTTACATAACATGCTTTAAAACAATAGTCATTATTATTCTTTGCAGGCAGTTAAATACTCCTAGGCTGCAGTGCAAAATATCTGTGTACCAGATCCAGGACCTCCTGAAATAGATTTTGCCTGCTATCGTTTTTATCTTAATGTTAAAATAGCATAAATGTTATTAGTTAAACAAGATTTTCACAGTTGTTTTCATGTTAATTCATGCACTTACTTTTGTATAAACAATTGTACATTTGTATATGCGCTTACTTTCAAATGCCACACATGTTTCATTCCTATTACAAGATGGCAACCACCGTATATTGCTTGGTGTCATGTTTTCCTTAATGGGTAGCTAAATAAAACCTCCTTCTAACTATTTATCCTGCCGTCAGTCAAATCATATATCATCTCTACTATGTAGCCTGTGGCCGGCAAGATAATGTACTATTTTGCCAGCCCCGAGTAAATTGCAGCAATTATCTACTATTTGGCTGGTGGCCAGGAAAATAGCCACCTCCTTAAAATAAATGTCTGCAAAGCTCATCTCTTACTTCTGGGGATGCCGTTTAGCAGGAACGATACATATTTTGTCTCTCCTGATGCTCTAACCAGAAATGCAAAACTGTGATTCAGGAGGAAGTAAACATAAGTCCAATGAGGGTTTGGTACAATTTTCCACTGGTCAGCATGGTAAGTGGCAAAAACTATACCTGGATTTCTCTAGGAAAGAAGCCAACCAATACATCCTCAGTGGGCATTTACTCTGTAGAACAAAGGAAATCAATTGGACAATGATTGCGCATTTTGGGCAAAGAGTAAAGATATTCACTTGGGTCAACTGAGAGAAAGGTTTTTGTAAGTGTTCTATTCTGTGAGGTCACTGTCTCCTAGGCTAAAACACTTAAAATTCAGATTGGAATTTATGAGTGTACCCCCTGAATATCAAATCAACAATATTGATGAGACAAAATATCAACACCATACATACACCAGAGAGCATCAAATGGCTTATTCTAGAAGCGAACCCCACTATAACACAAATAGCTCTGTTCAGGCTTGAACAGAGATGGGTTCACTGGCCCAATGCTGCCCATAATGGGCTTAATGATGATATCCCTTGGGTTTCATTGAACCCTTGAATTAATATTGCATCTTTAGTTTTTTTACATACTGTTTCAATACTATGCTACAATACATCACCCTACTACCAAAGTATATCAACCAAACATTTACACATTATTCATGTTAGGAGTACCATTTATTAACCCCTTCACAGCCGTACTAAGCAATATGTGGCTCTCGCTTAATTTCAAATGTACAACCAATTGGCATACTCGCCTGCAATGTACTCCTATCATTTTCCACTCTACAAAGGCTGGTCCCATTACTGGGTTCACATCAGTAACATGTATCCTTTGTCCTCTATTTAAAGACAGCATTTTTTAATACTAAGATTCCACTCCTCCACATTATATAGTTAGAGCCCCACTTCATTTACTATTGAATAATGGTGGACTGTGTTATACTCAGGGACGATCGCTAATTTTTTCCACTGATACGCAACCTTGGGCTTCTAATTTCATCCATCTATATCATATAGTCTGACCCCCTCAGTATCCATCTGTGAATAGTCGGGGACTTTGCTACACTCCATGATGGCCACCGTAATTTCAGCCGACCACACGTATCACGCAGCCTCTTTTTACTGTCTTCTACCAAGGCCACTCCTCCTCAATCACATTGCCAAAACGAATACTTAATCCTCCCCTTCGTAGCCCTCATTACCTTCCTGAGGAGCAGCGGTAGGGCTAGGTCAAGTGGGCAGTTCCTACTGGGAACAGGTAAGCGCTACGGTACGAATGTGTATTGTTTGGGATGTCGGTGTTACACATGCCACATGATTTGATTACCGCTACTTCCCCATCATTATGCCACCACAGGTTTTTTTAATTTGAGACGGGGAGTGCCGGTATTTTGCATTTGCTGCCCACTCTCACCCCTCTACTATGAAGTTCCCTTCCCTGTCAATATTATGCCCTCATAAGCCCTCTAGGCCTGCGGGGGCTCAGCTTTGCTCTTCCCTGTGAAACCGCCTTTGTCGGGTTTACCTCGGGCAAGCTTTCATGCCCTCCGCCCCTCTCTGACCTCGTATTTGGGCCAGTAGTGAGGCTTCAAGAGAGTTCCATGTTGCAAATTAACCTTCACTCTTTCTCCGTATTTATTTCAACAGACCCTTCAGGCCTTATGATGCGGGATACAGTCTCTTCACCCAGTGGGGCTCGGGTCTCCCCGACCTTTACAGACCTTATGCATGCAGACTTTGTGCCTCTTGCTTTCCATGACCATCAATGTCTTCCTACCTTTTCTTTCCCCTGATTATAGTGACACTACTTTTAGAGTGTCTGCTAGACCGCTGCACCAGATGATGCCAGAACACACACTACTTTAGGTGGGTCTCTCACACTGGCATGTGTTTTGGTGCAGTCCAAAGGGGTTTTTACTATGTTTTTTTCTATTTATGGTGGCGTATCTGCGTCCTGTTTTCCTGCACAAGCGTATTGTTTATCAGATGGGCACCAATCGATGGGCCACCACTCTGGAACAAAAACACCTTTTTTAATCTATTGTACTATCAATTGCACTACATCACATGAGCAGTGAATCTCAAACTCAGGATTGCTGTGCCTGTATATATTTTGTCTCTTTGTTTGTCCTGTATTTCAGGTGGTCCTTATCACCTAGGAGGATCCCCCCCCCCAGGCGTTTGACAGTGGCAAGTAAAATAATACACTTACCACTCTTTTATGCAGATAGCTTCTTTTACACAAATTATCTTTTTGCACGGTCCTGAAGAATCGCCAATGATCTTACATAGACAATCACAGGGCGAGAAACATGTCGACCATCCGGGAGTAGAGTAGGTCTTCTGTCACATAGTTTACAGAACACACTACCCCTCCCTTCCCTATTTTAATTAGGTAAGGTACCCAACAGAATAAATTCTTTCACTTTCATTAACATTTTCAATTCATTAACTTTTTTTAGAAACACTTTACATCTACACCCAAATAGGCCCTCTCACCCCCACTGCACCCTTACGGAAAGGAACAAAAGATCTCCGATAAAGAGCCCCTTTAAGGGTGCCCGTTGGGCATTGCAGCGCCGGCCCAACGAGGAGCAGGCTCATATGATGAAGCATGACACCTAGCTTGCTGAGTGTGTGAGAGCCCTAGTGCCGAAAGGAGGAATCCCCCTCCTCCTTTATTTTAAGACCCCTGTTACACATATTCCACCAGACTTACTTGAACTAGTGGTAAATGGTGAATAATAGTTCACCTAGGAACTGCGTACGTTTTCTTCGTTACACTGCGTTTAGGGCAGGTACGCTGGACCTAGTTAAAAGCCAGACTACTTTTCCCTCCTTTTTGATGACAAAATATCGAGGACAGAATCACAGAAATGAAATTTCTTTAGGTAAGGAAGTCTAGATTTTCTATACCTAAAGCCACATATATGTACCTACATGGTACACATTTCTTCGCGGTACGTAGATGTGGAGATATGAATAGTAAAACTATACTTCCCTATTTGCACTTGCCTTTCAATATTGTGTACCTCAATGCTCTGTTCTTATTAGTATGCCACAATATTGTTGGTGTTGATATTCAGTAGTACAATCAAATTCACTGACTGTTATTGATATGAGAGTAACATGTTGCTGAGTGAGAAATCTTGTTGGAGTACATCTTTTATTGGTCTTGTAGATTATGTTGTCTGCTGGAATCTTGCAAATCTTGACTTGGTTATGGCACAGATTTGAGTCAGAACAGAATATAACAGAGATAGCCAACACTGTCTCCTGTCTCTTCCATTTATTTGATTTCCCCCACTTTCTTACAAGAAAGGAATCAAAGGATTTGGAGCTAGAATCTTTTTCTGAGTGCATGGGGTGGCATGCACTAAGACAAGACAGGAGGATGTTAGAAGGTGGGCATCCCTACACTAGCAGTGACCTACTTCATTCATCCATGTGGCTGCTTGGCACCCTATGGGCAGATTTCAGGTAGTGCTCATTGACAGTCCCCTCTACCTACACACTACCATGCGACTGAAACTGCATATCTCACCAAGAATCAGAAGTGCTGTTGGGCACCAGGACTCTAAGAGATGCTATTTGGTGCTTCTGCTTTCAGGCACACTGACCCCAGTTGACTGAAAATGCCACGGCCAGAAGTGTACAGTAGAAATTGCCCCTAATACCCCCTCACAAATTCAGCTATGGGGACCAAAAAGTCTGCAATTACCTCTGAGTTCTTGGTCCAGGCAACTGGTGAACAGCCGCGGCCGGTAGTAGGTGTAACTGCAGGGCGGTGACGTGGGGAGGGGGAGGGGCAGAGGCAGGGTGGGGGCTAGTAATATATGGAATCCGGACCTTAACAGGTAAGTAAGCATAAAAATAAATAAAACGAATCTCGTTGCGCGCACTGCATCACCAAATGCGATGCAGTGCGCGCAACGAAATTCATTTTATTTATTTATATGTTTACTTACCTGTTAAAGTCCGTAATCCATACATTACTACCCCCCACCCTGCCTCTCCCCCTGCAGTTACACCTACTACCGGCCATGGCTGCTGGTGAACCACCAACCTGTACCTTTCAATCACCAGTCTGCAATTGCCTCAACCAGGAGTTGAACTACAGTGATGTACCAGTCACCTTCTAGGAAGTAGGGACTCACCACAATGTCAGTGTTTCAGTAAAAGTGAGTTTTTCAAAGCTGGACTACGCACACCCACTACTACTTTCATCTCCTGCCACTTCTTTATCACTAGTGTACTGCTCCTGTTTACAGAAATGTACAGGCACTAGCCTCAAACTCCAAATTTGTGATTCCTTATTTGCAAAATTTAAGGAATCGCAAATAAGGAATCGCTAATTCCCATGCATGAACAAATTTGCAATAAATCAGCGATTTGCAAAAAATCGCAAACGCTATTTGCGATATTATCTAATCCACCCACAAATAAAGAAAACCTAATAGCGATATAGAAAATTGCGAATTCGCTAATAGCGAAATCATAAATAGTGAAATCACAATTAGCGAGGACGCTTTTTGATGCATAGTGATGACATCACTACCAGGAAGTCAGCCAGCCCATGCTTCATTCAGTGCTCTATTGCTGTGAGAGGAGGAAGCTGAGTGCAGGAGCAGGACAGTACATTCAACAACTCTGTTTGCAGACCTGTTCCTTCTCAAGAATGGATCCAACAACATCTGGGGAGAGTACATCAGGCAGGAAATGCAAAATTTAATTCAGTGAAAAGGAAATTGACACACTCATGGAAGATGTTGTCATAAGCCATGACAAACTCTTTGGCAAACTTTCACTGAAGGTCCCAGAGGCACAAAAGATCTGGCTCAGGATCCAGAACAAAGTAAATGCAGTGGGGGTAGAAGTGCTTAACACCATTCTCATTTCATACAGTAATGCCCCTTGCATCTCTACGAGACAATGCCCCACTTTGCCAGCAGACACTAACAAAGCCTTGTGCCTGAAGCACCGCAAGGCAAAAAACAGGACAAAACATTATTCTGACAAAAGGAGATTCACAGACTCATCTGATCTTATCGAGGGTGATTGTGTGCTGGTGAGGCAGAAGCAAGTGACAAAAGCTGACCTGAGATTTAATTAGGTCTGGGCGGAGTTAAAAAAAACTTGGCTCCAAGTTATTCAGAACTCCTCATGCTGTGCAGAGTGGAGAGTAGGAAAAACTCTGCAAACTCTGCGAGTGGAGCAGAATATCACACTTAAGCCTAGATTTATTATGGAAAGGAAGTAAGTTACAGCTGGGAATGGGTCAATGGTACAGAAACTGGCATGAAATGTCTCCCATTACAAAGTACATCACCAACCCCACTGCCAAGCCTAAATAAATGTAAAATTGAAGATATCGAAGCTGGCGAAGACAACACCAAGCATATCTCCCAAAATAATAACCCCTCTCAGGTCCAACGGACAAAAAGTACTTTCAAGAAGACTCATTGAAGAAATGTAACCCTGTATGGAAAGTGCTCATGCCATCCATTCTTTCTTTCTTTCCAATGAGAGGGCGATGTAATGAGTAATAGTAAACTCCGGTCATGGCCGACCGGAGTAATGTAAACAAATAAATAAATAAAATGAATTTCATTGAGCGCACTGAAACGCCAAATGGCCGTGACTAGAGTTTACTACCCCCCACTCTTCCCCTTCCCGCCACAACGCCCCACGGCACTCCCGCAACGGGCCACTACTGCTTTTTAGTGGAAATGTATTTGTAAGGATGCTAATGTCTTTGACACTCTGTGGCCGATGTTCACCACATTTCAATACAAAATGAGCTCTGATGGCATCAATTATGGTTTATGTTGATGGCCGACCTCCCTCGCCATATGTGAGTTTGAGTTCATGTAACACGATACATTGCTCATAGAATTCACTCACTCCCCTAGTACACCTTAAAGCTTTCAAAATACAGGCTTTCTGGGTTTACATTAACAGTGCTGTTCTTTTCTGCTCGATGGCACCCATTTACTGTGAACAACCATGTACTGTGTAGGCTATGTCGTTCTGTGAAGGTCTTGCTCACGAATTTAGATATAGGAATGGCTTGTGGTAGAGATCTCGAAATTTGGAAGCAGGTTGGCACTCATTTTATACTAGTTTAGGTGAGATGAATCTCATCTAGTTGCGCACTGTTCACCTCGTGTTATCCAACACTTTAAATCATAATCAATGTTAACACAATAACATAATTGAACTTCAGTTATTTAATTCATATACTGATTCATTCATGATCATCACAATGTTATAACCAAGTACAATCAAAATTCAATTGAATACATTATCTTATAGTACTCGATAATATAAAGAAAACCAACATTTTAAATTCATGTTATAACCACACAAAATTCATAGCACTTAATTTTCATATTCATGCCCAATGCATTTCGGCACTACATTGTGCCTTCATCAGGGGCTGATCTGTAAAAATAGAGACAATGGAACAAGTGAGTGTGTTATGTTAATCATGTGTCATGGGGGTGTGTATATTAAAGAGATGTTTCTTCATACCTCTGATGTAAGTAAGTCTGTTCAGCAAACTGAAAAAATAAATAAATTAGAAACCAGCGATAAATGGAAGAATGAGACTTTATAAACTATCTGGGATAGATAAATAAGGGAACCGCTTACCTAAGTTTATCTGAAACTTGGTACCCTGCGGAAACAATCAACAGTCCAAACATTTGGTTCGTGAGCATAAGAGCAGGATACGCAATCAGAATTTATCATCACCTTTGGCCACCCACTGGAAAGAGTCAAGTCATACGATCTCCCAATTACGATGTTTTATCATTGAGAAGGTAGAGATTAAATCAGGAGTTGACAATAGGGTTCGTCTTCTTCAGCGTGAATTATATTGGATTAAATATTTGCAAACAATGCAGCCTAAGGGATTAAATGATAGATATGACCTTTCATGTTACCTGTAGGGCTCTATACATGGGACATTTATGGACATTTATGCATATTTATGCTATTGAAATGATTCACACTCTTTAATACTTAAGGTTCACTTGAGATGTGGTATGTACATTTTTCCATTTTTGCCTTGAATACCTTAGGTTTACTCGAGATTTCATGATGAGATACATTAGTTTCAGTTAGTATTGTTAACATAGCCATATGATTAATTACTGAATGTGTCAGATTCATTTTGTACGTATATATCCTGGATGATTGTCACCCTGTATAATGTTTACATAATATCACACCTATCAGCTTGTATTACTGATTGATATCACACATAAAATGTTTAGGTATTTATAACGAGAGGTTGATAAGTTGGTATTGATGATATTTGTATATGTGAATCATTTTTAAATGTGTCTCATGAATACACTGGAACATCCACATATACAGACACTAATCACCTCATTACATTGGGCCATCAGCTGAACAATATTATATTATTATTTATCCAGGGTGAAACCATCACGTCAAATTCGTGCATCCTGAATTACATTAGTGAGCATTAGAGATGTCATATTGGACGTTGAGTATGGAACACAACACTTTCTCTTTTATATATCATTCAAGTTTAGATATTTATGCGCAATAACACAATTTTTATTCCAGACTTAGCATTAGGAGATTACGTATTCACTATTCATTTAATTCGTAATTTTCCATTATCGTTTAGGATATAAGGTTAAATACTCCGCCTTAATCAGGATGGCTATAATGTCCATACAACTTGAATATGTCATCTTTTAATGGCGCTTCAGGTTACCTTTAGAATAGGAACGCTTTTTCGTTTAGTCCGTTTTTAGTGTTGCTTAAAGAAACACGCGATGACGCGGCATATACCAGCAATGGCGCGGGACGTTTGATCGAGAGCACTCGAGTGTAAGCAGGAGAACGCGGCTTTGACCCTACTGTTTAAAATATTGGCGACGTTATTTTCAGGTAATGGGCTTTTCGTTCTTTTTTTTTGTGCGATACTCGTTTACACATGGTTGAATAATTTTGAGTATTCCCGCTTTATAAACAACTCGTTTTTTAATGATTCAGGACAGGAAACAGTACTCTTAAGGTACGTGGCTTTGGAAATGGCTGAAATATATCTTAAACTGGGAGTTACTTATCCAGTGTTTAATACCACATTATATACTTATAGATCTGAATACTCCACACAGATCAGGTAGGACCTTTTGCTCATGTGATTTTTTGTTACCATTTGGCAAATGATTAAAAAGTATCACGTGAATGCTCACAAACCAAATGTTTGGACTGTTGATTGTTTCCGCAGGGTACCAAGTTTCAGATAAACTTAGGTAAGCGGTTCCCTTATTTATCTATCCCAGATAGTTTATAAAGTCTCATTCTTCCATTTATCGCTGGTTTTTAATTAATTTATTTTTTCAGTTCGCTGAACAGACTTACTTACATCAGAGGTATGAAGAAACATCTCTTTAATATACACACCCCCATGACACATGATTAACATAACACACTCACTTGTTCCATTGTCTCTATTTTTACAGATCAGCCCCTGATGAAGGCACAATGTAGTGCCGAAATGCATTGGGCATGAATATGAAAATTAAGTGCTATGAATTTTGTGTGGTTATAACATGAATTTAAAATGTTGGTTTTCTTTATATTATCGAGTACTATAAGATAATGTATTCAATTGAATTTTGATTGTACTTGGTTATAACATTGTGATGATCATGAATGAATCAGTATATGAATTAAATAACTGAAGTTCAATTATGTTATTGTGTTAACATTGATTATGATTTAAAGTGTTGGATAACACGAGGTGAACAGTGCGCAACTAGATGAGATTCATCTCACCTAAACTAGCATTTGAGTTATACGGGTCTGACACGCCTGATTAGTTGCAGCACCGATTGAATAGGCTGAACATTCAGTTTAAGACGGAGTGCTCCCCACAAACCCTTTAAACTATATCTGACTCATTTTATACTAGCACAACTTGTGCACATCTCTGTATTTTGCGCTGTATCATTTCACCCCCAATTTGGAGTATTACAAAAGTACAATCGACCGTTGTAAGCATCTCAGATTACGAAAGATATACAATGGGGAATATACAGGTCCTGCCACTCAATCACACCGTTATATTTAAATATATTTAATTCACCCTGAAAGCGTCTAAATGTGATTGTGTGCTTGATATTGTGGGGCAATGATTTGTATCTAGTGTGTCATATCACACTTCTGACTTTTATACTCAATGTTAACAAAAAGCAAAACTATTACATGATCGACCATGTTTGGAACTTTTTGTTTGAATGCAGACAATAGCAGGATAGGCACCTTGGGAACCAGAACGGACTGTTTTACAGAAGGCTAACACAGAGGAACCACATTCTGGGAACCCTTCCAGCTGCACAGCCAAATCCTGGACTATTATGAGTCCAATAAATCAAATATTCAATGCTTAAGCTTTGTACTCCTTGTTATTCCTGTTTCCTTTGACCCCTTTTTCCGTTTTCTAGTCGATTTATTTTACTCATTCATCTGTGGTAGTACAAAACATGACGCAAACACGAAGTGAGTGTAAGTTTCCACAAATAACTGCTTTATTAGCATCACCCAATGCATTTCGGGATTGTCTATTCCATTCATCAGGGGTATCTACAAAACAAGACATCATAATCAGGCACCACCATCTGTGTACATAATTATTCTGTATGCTTCAAAGAAAGACTGCATTAAAAACTTTAACTGCGGTCAACTGGTTGTTACAAGTTCTCGTGCACATCAATATTTTGCCCATTTATTTATGTTACTACTGCCAAGACATAACACCCATGCCTATTCGTTGTTAACAACTTAATTTAACCCTCCCCAGGACTGCAGTTTAAACATCCTTCCTTGATCCCCTCTTATACATGACCTCTTTCCCAGTAATTACCCCTTCATTCAAGATCCCCTCTGTACCCACGCTATTTCTGCCACTCACCGTGACAAATGTACGATTAAAAATCCCAACATCTTGAAAGTCACTGAATCGTGTCCGCAAGACTCTTAACTTCTGCCATACCGCTGCATGTTTCCGGCGTGCCTAGACACGCTTCTCTATCAGAGCAACATCTTTAACAACTGTTCCGAGTGAGCCTCCCGTTTTAACTCCCCTTTCAATTGTGCACAGATGGTCAGTCATGAGTGACGTTGTAAAATCTAAAGTCTGGTGCAGATTCCATGTCCTTACATGCTCCTCCGCTTTCCCAAATGAATGCATCAAAACTGCATATCCCAACATGCCTCTCGGCATGATCTTACTGCCACAGTCGTGCATAAACCCGATATTGGAAGTTATGAACCCCCATAACTACTCTACCAACAGCTGTAATCTTTCTATAGAACTCATGAGTGAATGAATTACAAAAATAAAAATATTCGTTTTGACATAGCAGAAAACATTAATCTACATTCAAGCACGAACACATAAATCAAACAGTTAGCAGTCTGTCATTTTTTTGAAAAAGTCTGTAGTATTCCCCTATTCTTGCAGGCCATTCATGTTGGAAACCATCACTCCAAAGATCTTCATCATATCGCCAGAGGTTGCCATATCAGTACTCAACTTTCCTTTATCATTAGATTTTAAAGCTTGTGTAGGGTGCCATCTCGCCCTGGGACAAGAATCAATTGTGCAAAACATGAAAAAGTTGTGAGTTGCACACCTTTTGTACTCTGAAATAATCGTAATGTTCATCAAATTCAACTGTTTGAGCTTGTAAAGGCGTGCAAGCACGGTTTCCGCGCCCTGTCCCATTGCGCTAACAATGAAAACTAACACAGAGGAACCTAATTCTGGGAACCGTTTCGGCTGCACAGGCAAATCCTGGACTATTATGAGTCCAATAAATCAAATATTCAATGCGTAAGCTACCACAGATAAATGAGTAAAATAAATCGACTAGAAAACGGAAAAAGTGATCAAAGGAAATAGGAATAACAAGGAGTAAAAGGCTTAAGCATTGAATATTTGATTTATTGGACTCTTAATAGTCCAGGATTTGGCTGTGCAGCCGGAAGGGTTCCCAGAATGTGGTTCCTCTGTGTTAGTTTTCATTGTTAGCGCAATGGGACAGGGCGCGGAAACCGTGCTTGCACACCTTTACAAGCTCAAACAGTTGAATTTGATGAACATTACGATTATTTCAGAGTACATAAGTTGTGCATCTCACAACTTTTTCATGTTTTACAGAAGGAGCACAACATGTGTGGAGTTTCCTAAAGGGATTACTATATTTGCAGCTTCCTTTATTTTGAACTTTCTAGTCAATACAAGTTGATTTACTAGTTGATAAAGAAAGGTTAATTGAAATATGCTCACTTTATAAATGTATTTTAAGTCTGCTTTCCAGACACAGCCTATGAGTAGTGTTGCCCCTCAAAGCAGGGCCAACTCCAGCCTGGAGCACTCACAACAGAGGCACAAAGAGGTGTGAGGGCTCTGAACTTGAGTGTCATCAAGGTAGCCAAAAGGCTTGGCCTTTCTCAAGCACCCACTTCAACCTGCAGCTCCACCACTCCTTATTCATAGCATCAACAAACGGCAGTGCTGCAAGAAGACTAATCAATAGCCATTTAAGAAGAAAATTGTTCACTGAATACGCAAAGGGAGCCCTCTCACCCTCCCATCATCACAACAGTGTTTCCATCTCCCAACCTCTAGTTACTCCAAAGCAACCAATACACTCCCACTGTCTGGCATGTTCACCTTGATCTGTTTCCAGTCCAAACCAGACACTTTTAAATGAATCCCATAGTGCTTTGTAATTGGACTACCATGTCTTGTGTACGCTATGTTGATTTGTGAAGAGCTTGTTTGTGAATTTGGATATGCATGATAACAAGGGCTTCATTGGTTGAGATCTAAAAATTTGGAAGCAGGGTGGCAGGTATTTCATACTATGCCACCCTGTGTGATTTGTAGCCTATCTCTGTATTTTCTAGTGTCATGTTTTGCCACAAAATTAGAGTAGTAGAAAAACACAAACAATTCTAGCAGACTTCTTAAACTACCAATGAGATACAGTGCAGTATCCTGTGTACTATGTCATGTTGTGAAGGACTTGCTTGTTTATAGGTGGTGTCATATTTTAGGCATGGGCTGGATTGTGCAGATGTGTGTTTGTTTTGTAGGTGAATGTTTCATATGTATTTAAACCCTTTGTTTCGCTGTAAAGATACCACTCCACAACACAAAATACCATTCCACATAATTCCACTGCATAATACACAATTCTACTGCATATAACTCCAGTCCACTCAATACCACATAATTAGTATCTACATAATTCCACAGCACACCATGCCACATAATTCCACGACACAAAGCCACTTCACACCACACAATTCCACACCACACAATTCCGAAACTAACTAATCCAATCTAACCCACATAATTCCACTACACACCACATACATACACTCCATAACTCAAACAAATGTGAGACATATTGCATTTCCAATGCTTGTTTCTTGGATTTTTGTACACTTGATCATAGTGGTTCTCCTTCCCACATTTCTGGCACTATTGAAAAATCGCTGGGTATTTCAGCTCTTGTGGATAGTCTTGGCTATACCTATGGGATTCACGCTTTATATCTTTCATGTTATGCGTGTTTTTTCTGTAGATTTTGGAGTGGTCTTTTGTGTTGGACTGTCTTCTCTTGCTGGTCAGGTTTGTTTTTTGCCTCATTGTGTAGCTAGAAGGTGTGTTCTCTTTTCCCTGCCTTTCCAGCTTCTCTACCTTTTCTTGGTGTGGGTACAGACCGGTCATGTAGTTAAGTAATTTCTTCAGGTTCGTTTAGCCTCCCGTTCTTTCTACGGAAGCATAACCACGTGGGGTCTGGTTTACATGCTTCGATGCTTCTGAGGTGAATGATGTCTTCATTTGGGAACTTGTAAAATTTGCGATTAAGCCCCACAGATGAGCTATGAAGTCACTCATTGATCCAACAGTTTCCTAGGAGGCAAGGTTAAAATTAGATTGCTCAGAGTCGTCATTCTTTTTGGTTAGACCTTGGTGTTAAGTGCTTCTTGCACTTTTTAGGTCTCGCCTATTCAGCATGCATTTGCTGTCTCTCTGAGACATCTAGTTATATGTATAGCGAGGGTAATCCGCCTGCTGCTTACCTCGTGCTTTCAATTGGCTTCACTGTGTATTCCAGCCATCCTAGTGGTTGCTGGTCCGATGCATCACTTCCGTTTTTATCTGAAGCAGCACTGACCAACTACAGTTATTTTGCACTGTAGGGCTTTGTCCGTTTCCTTTAGGGACTACATGGGCTTTTTTTTATTTATTGCAGTTTTATATAGCGCCTACTCAACCCAAAGTTATAGGAGTGCTTTACATGAGCAGCAGTTACATTACCCATGTGCCAGTTCACATGTAGGAGCCACCGAAATGTGCCAATATTAAGCAGGGATACAAAGGGCACTGCAAGGGCTTTCTGAAAGTCATGCTTCGAGTGAGCGCATGCTGTTTGTATGGAATTCATACTTAGCCAGTAGCAAAACTGAGGTCAGTAGACTGGGGTCATTCACTGCGCTAAGGCAGTTTATCAGCTTGCCAGGCACATCGCCCCAGCACAGTGAAGGAGTTCCACGTAGCCTGTGAACTTCTGTCTCCTATTTTTTGGTAGCTTTCATATAGTGAGAAGTTGGTCTAACCCTTAGACATGAGAGCGTAAAGCGCTCTCATGTCCTTCATGAGAGCGCTTTACGCGTGCCCCAGACTGCATTGAAGCATTTTTTATTTTGAGGCACATAGAGATTATTACGCTGTTTGCCCAGAATCACAAGATGTTGAGCGGAGACGAGAGTTGAACATGCTGTCCCAGTTACAAAGTCGTAGCTCTGCTCGTTAGGCCATATTCCCTCGTTCAGTTGCTCCTCCTTTTATCTGTCTGGAAATGCTTGGAAACCTTACAGAAATGTCAGGTTGAGATTTAAAGCTGAAAATGTGCCATGGCAACTCAGGGAAGATTGATTGTGCATGCGTGGGCATTTGATAAAATAGTTCTTCGAAGGGCCGCAAATAATATATTCTGAGATATCCCTCCATCTGCACATATCTTATAGCTCTCTCTTAGACAGCAGAGCTATCTCTTTGGTTACAAATATCGCACAGCTCTACCTTGGACACCAGAGCTATCAGTCAGGTTACAAATATTTTACAACTAGAACTCAGATACCAGAGTTATCTGTCGTATTGTACACATCTTACAACTCGGGCCTTAGACAACAGAGCTACCCTTTAGTATGCAGAGTTCACTTGCTAAGGCCTGAGACTGCAGAACTTCCCTCAACTTGCATATATTGTGTCCCTCATTTTGACATCAGAATTATTGCACAGATTGCATATGTCTTAGAAGAACTTTCTCTCAAGTTACACCTATCTTACTAGTGTATTCAATTTACACAAATGTTACATCTTGGTGCTAGTCAACAGCGTTACTTCTCAGAAGGCACAATTCATACAGCTCGCTTTATACAACCGAGCCCTCTCTCAGGTTGCACATATCTTACAGCTTGGATTTAGATAGCAGAGCTATCTCTCATGTTACACTTATCTTACATCTTGGACTTGCATTCCATAGCTATCTCTCAGGTTACACATATCTTAAAATTCGACCCACAGAAATCAGAGCTTTCCTTCACGCTGCTCAATTTACAAGCTCAGGTCCCACACTGCAAAATGTCAGTCAGTTTGCATATATTGTAAACCTAAGCATCACACAGAAGAACGATCTCTTGGTACATAGGAACGCAAGTAGGTTTATTACATTTATCAAATCATTTTACAATAAATACAATAAATACTACATCTTCTAAAATTAAAGAAGATAAAGAAAAGAAAATGTATATAGCTTCCATTATTTTGGTACCCATTGGAGTAGTGCATTAAAATCATCAATAAGTAAAGTATTTTTTATTAAGAAATATGACAAAAAAATTAAGTAAAAGAAAAAAATGTAAAGCCCAGGCTACTATAAGCTATCTAAAATGTTCATTAAGGCACTAATAAAAACTGGAGATTTATTGGTAAAACAATAGTTGATTGCTTCTCTGGTGGATCGAATATTTACCTTGTTAAAAATATTCAAAGATATTGTTTGCACGGACCTTGTAGACTGGGCCAGATACAAATAATATGTTCTATAGTCTCAGACTTTAAAACTGCACAATCGACATGAACCATTGCCCTTTAAGTGTGGGTTCTAAGACCCTTCAACGGGATGCAAAGGAATATATAAAAGCCTGATTCTTAACTATTTCTTTTTGTTAGTCCCCTCTGGGTTAAAATCAAGATATGGTAGTATTCGGATGGAGTAGGAATTAGGAATTAAATGTCAAGTCGCTGTGATGGTAATTCGAAAGAGAGCATACATCTTCCTCTCGATAGTTCCCCTTAAAGTTCTTTTTATTTGTTTTTTCAGTTCAAGACGTGGTAGGCTTTAAAGAGAGGTCAGGCCTGGAAGATTGTGTTGTGTGATCACTGCCCTAATACTGTACAAGTTCCTGTCAAAGCTTTTGTAGTTGTTACATTGCAGGTCCTTATAGATTATCACCTTTGTGTTGAGGCATTGGCATTATTACATTCACATATGGTTAAAGTGTTATGGAAGTTAGCCAACAGACTCAGATTTAATTCTAACCTAAGTTTGCTATATGGAGTGGCTAGACTTAGGCTGGGGAATTGCTTAACGCTATATAAACATTTTTTCCAGTTCACTTAATGTCTTATAGTAAAGTACTGGTGAGGTGTATAGTTGCAATGGTATACGTTTGGTTGTTAGTGCTGTGACCGACTGGGTAATTGCCTTTCCTTCTACCGCTTGGTGAACCTGCCAATCGCCTTCCCAATTGATATTGATTTTTGTTTCCTGGAATGTTTATATTCTAACCAGAAGAGTTTGGTGTCCATGGGAACTCCCAAGGATACTAATTTATCAAGATGCCTGATTGCTGTCTCCTGCTCATCACTTGGACTGGATATGGCTCACAGTTTGATCTTAGACATAAGACTATCATTCAGGTTACACATATCTAACTGCTCAACCTAAAACAGCTGAGCTCTCACCAAAGGAGTGTGGCTGTGGACAACAGAGCTATTTATCACTTGTAATGCAATAGGTCTCACAATTGCGAGATTTTGAGATATTGGCATTGTAAATGGCAATTCCTTTTATTTATGTCTTTTAAAAAACAGCAAAAATATAAGGCATTGCCATTTACAATACCAATTGGTCAAAGTTTGTAAAATGCGAGACCTATTGCACTGCAAATGCTTGTTAATACATGCTAGTTTGTGACGGCTTTGTTTCACATAATACAATATGTTGTTTGATACTTTGCAAGAAAATAATTTAGAAATTCTGTATCTGATATATGAAAGGATTTTCTAGTCACAAAGTCTTGGAATTACAAAACACACAGTGTGATACTTGAGATTTTGTAGATAGGAGTTTGAGAGGGTGCAACGAAATGTAACAATGCTTGACAGTGGCTGTTGCAAAGCTTTCACAGCAAATTAACTCCTCGAAGGGGTTGGTATTCAAATCCCAAAGTGGAAGTTGTCTGTGAGGGTCAGCTTCCCCATTGGTGAATATTGATTCAGACATAGCATAGAGTTGAAGAGGGAAAGGTAAATGCTGTTCGCATCAGTGCCCATTTCCTTTTTTTGTAACTCCTGTCCGTATAAACGAGAGAGGCTGAAATAAAACAAAACAATTTCATGAATCTGAACAGAAATCTGAATGTCTACTGTCCAACACAGGCCTCCCTCCTTGCATTTTCAACCAGGAGAGGGATTAACAGGTGGAATCCCCGCATCATTTACATTAAAGGCTCACGGATTCTGCGAATACTATGAAATGACGTTGCGCTGGACCATATCCCTGCATCTCTTGCAATACAAATATTGCGAGCCATCACAGATACTGCTCAAACTGATGAAACCCGGGATTTAAAACACATTAGGCACTTTGATAACATGTTTTAGTCACTCTTCTGCTTCCCTGATTCACATGAATAATTAAAGAGATATTCTTCCAATCGGGAACAATAGTAATATTTTCAAGCTCTATAATCTGTAAATAAATGCAAATGCTTTAAGTTATGCACCACAACAGTTCTTTTCCTGTCATCACTCCCTTCTGATTCACAGCTCCAGGCTGGTCTTGGCTCACAGGTTGTTAGTGTCTCTCAGTGTGTTAGAAATTTGCAAATTGACACTTCCCTTTGAATGATCTCTTTGCAGGCGCAGTTTGTCAGATTTGTGGTGCATTTTTTTTGCCTAGCTCCATGAAGTAAGATGATCCTGCTTCTGTGTCATACTTATTTTTGATGGCGTGTCTCGTTAATTGCATGTGTGCACACACAATGACGTCATCGTCACCATGAGAACATGTGTATGGTCGACATAAAACAAGGCCTTTGCTCTGTGTTGCAATACACTGCCGAGATGGAATGTTTGCACATTTAGTCCTGAGCGTCTCATGATTTAATATTGTGGCATACTAGATGTCATTTTCAGACCTACTACCACCTCCAACAATAAACTTTGAGTGATAAACTAGCTACCCTCAGAGTGCCAAGTGTACAAAGGGAGTACTTGGTTACCAAACTTTGGAGAAACAATAGCTGAGGCAATGGGGCATAGTGGTGAATAGCAGTATCCACGTAGGTTTGAGTTCAGTGGTCAACAGCCGCGGTCGGTAGTGGGAGTACCTGCCGGATGGTGATGTGGGGAGGGGGGGGGGGCAGGGTGGGGGGTAGTAAACTATGCATTCCAGAGGTTTACAGGTAAGTAAACATATAAATAAATAAAACAAATTTTGTTGCGTACACTGCATCCCCAGATGCAGTGCGCGCAACGAAAAATGCTGTTAGGCACATTTGAAGTCTCATTTTTCAATTATTCCTGAATTATTGTGGTTAATCAATGAAACAGGAGCTAATACATTTATTTATGCTACTCAGCATGTTCGGTCTCCATATTCTCTTTGTAGCCATCCGCTACCGGGGTGTGGTTATTGTTCCTACATAATTCAAGTTCTCATTCTCTGTAAAGTGCATTAGTGCCACTATGGTGCAGCAGTGCACCAGTACATACATAACTTAATCCAAAGTAAGTGACATAAGTGCTAAGCTAGTTTTCTTCCGATTTTCTGTGTTACTTGAAAGATAGCATGGCCCCTTGCTAATCGAGGATTGCTAGGGTTCCCCTATTTAACACAATGCATAACTCATACTTTCTTTATGTTTTTTAAATTCTAGTTCTTCGAGTGAAATTGCCTGAACCTGTTTCAAAGTTATGCAATTAAATAGAAATTCTTTGGTATGATTGGATCTTTCTGCTCAGAATAAACTGATGCTGACAGTAAGGTAAATATCCATGTCCCAGGTATTGATGTGGAAAGGGGAAATGACTCCAAATCAAGAAATAAATAGACCAGAAACGTCTATGATATAGGGAGAAGTTGATTGCCCTGTAGGACATTAGACTGTGAGGTACCTCTAATGTGTTGGAAAATATATTGTTATTAACTTTGGGATCAAAAGGGCTTTTTAACAGGGGCAAGTAATGTGGTTGAATTTGGCCTGTTGAATCATAAAGGGCATCACCACAATAACCTAAACAAACCTTCTCACAAAAGACGTAGGAGTAGAGAGGCTAGTTGTGGAGCTCTCAACAGTGGAAATATGCTGCAGACATGCATTGATCAGGGGTCAGGAGCATACGTCAGAGTAACAACAGCCATGGTTAGACTGGCCATCAGACACCAGGAAACCCCTTGATAAGCTGATGACCTGGGTGGGTGCTTTTGAAGGTAAATCAACAAAGTGATTATCAGTAATCATGCCCAAAATCTCCTGAACACGGTCAGACCTACTCAATACACATATGAGATAACATAGTGGACAGGCACAACCACATTTTCCAGGGGATATTTTAGCTCCTTAACTACCACTGCCAACAGCCACGACTGTAACTGAAGTATACTCCACAGGGGACAATTCAACAGTGGTTAGGACCTGGATTCTCAATTAATACTTACATTTCAAAAGACAAGGTCGTCAACCATTCCGTAAACACTGCACACAAATCAAGGACCTTCCCTAAGAGAGTACATGAAATGTTAAATTAAGTTGCTGGGACCTATCAACATTCTCAATCAGTATAGATCCGAAGACTGGCAGTCATCAATTCAACATTTCCCCAAAACTTTCTAAACTCCCAACATACCCCATAAATTGTTTCTAATAAGAGGTAGAGATTCATTTGAGAAATAATCAGCCTTTTCTTCTGTTTAAGGAGCAAGTTTGGTCACAGCTATGGAAATATTTACATTCTGAAACAGTAGCATTGGTTAAAAATTGGATAACATTTAAAATAGGTGCACTCAAAATTTATATTACGCTTAAGTAATCTAGCATAATTTTGGTAATTTCGCATTCCTGTTGTTACACAAAATTCCTGAAATTGTGCTATTATGCCACATTGTGTAACTATGCAGCGTTCAGTGTAAAAATGTACTGTGAATGCACAGGAACTATCTGAAGGACAAAAAGCGAGCAGCTATTCCTCGCGGCGCTTTTGCTTTTTTGCACATTTTTTTCACCGCAAAATGGATTCTTGCGTGCAAAGTTGATGCAAAGAAGCATTTTGCGCTAAAATACAGTCCACATGTAAGTTTTGCATATCTCATATTTTTTCACAATATTGCTTAATTCTTACAAAATTTCACATAATTACATAAAGGCAAATTATATGCGTTTCCAACACCCCTGAATCAGACCCCATTATTACATGATATTCTCCCCTAGCAATGAATGATTAGGCAGGCGTTAATTGTTTACTGCCTCGATTACTATGAAGTGTTTTATGTGGATTTTACAAATAAATTTGCAAACAAGCTGCAACGAATCCAGAAGGCAGCACTCAGAAATATAGTATATCCTCTTAGAAGAGCCTATGCACCCCTACATTGCAGTGACTTTATTGGTTGTTGATACGTTTCAGACAAAAGCATAAGATCTGAAAACAAGAGTTATTGTCCCCCGAGTCTAAATAGCGACTGAATGGAAATTACTCTATAGCAATAATAGGAACTGATCTCACCACATTTTTGTAATCTGAGCCCAAGTTGTTCTATTTGTATAATACTTTTAAGAGACTGCCCTGTTGGTCGATTATCGTCTATTTTGTGTTGCTATAATGTCTGTAGTTCTCAACGATGCTTGTTAAAATTAAGTCATTTCAAAAATTACCTAGAACTAGAGATTGACATATGCAAACACACGCATAAATGAGATAGCTATACAGACACAACACAGACACACAGAGCAGCATACATAGGCACAATAACATAGACACACGCAGACATAAAAACCCTAACAAAGAAACAGGCGTGTGGATACTCAGAGATGCAGGTATACAAACAAACATATACTCACAAAGCACAGAGATGCGGTTCCATTCTACTCTATAGGTGCTATACTGCCCACTCCCTCACTTGTTTAGGCTACATAGCGCCACCTCCCTTTGGATGGTTTATTAAATTGCAACCCTAGTCCAATTACACACACATCAGTCCCCGTACGCCTGTCCCAGGTAACAGTACCACTCAACACCTACTCATGCTTGGCTTTTGATCGGACAGCACCCCAAATAAAAACACAAACTAGTGGCCCCTCACAGACAAATCTCTGCCAAGTTTATCCTTTTATTGTTTAGTAAATTCGCCTTCATATCATTCAGAGCATTATGAAGTTACATTGGAAACAGAAACCATAGTGGTGGATGCTGAGGTCCCCATCACCATATATCACCATATATTTCTGGTCAGTCTTTGAGCTATCTCTCCTGCTTGTGAAGTGCACTATGATCGATTTGAAACAAGAGCATTGACTACATTATTCTTGTGTGAATAAAAAAAAAAATGATTTGACTAATTTTATTTTGTCATTTTATATGTAACACATTTCCAGAGATATTGTTAGGTCGAGCATTCGAGACCTCTTGTATATACTTTAGAATATACTTGTATGTGTATGTACTTTGTGGGCTCTGGAGATCAGCCCTAGGACTAGTCTACTTCCGCTTAGGGACTTTTTTCTGTTCAACTGCCTCTTTTTAACTGTCTTGATTGAAAATGACCAGCAGAGGTCAGTGAAATACCAGAATTGCTTTCTGCTGAGGGACTTTCTTATTTTTTATTTTTCAGGCAACTGTTTCTATTTAACTTTCTTGATAGAAAAAGATCAGCAGAGGTCAGTAAAATACCAGAATCACTTTAGCATTCTCTAGAATCAGTCCATAGAAATTGTCTTCCACGAGTGCCCGTAGACAATATTGTTTTTTTCACATCTCAAATTTTCAGTGATATGAGCACCGAAGGCACTGATTTTATATTGAAAACACTGCTTTGGACTATACCATTTCCTGCTGAAAGGCAGTATTTCTCTCCATGTGTTCCCATACCTTGCATGTCACGCAGTATGGTGCTTACTTTCCTTCCATGTTAAAGAACAGTAGATGTTTCAGCACCCAGACTAATGTGCTGCATAGCTAAATACATACAAGGTCCCACAGGCGGGACCGATTGTATTGCAAATGCTTGTTTTTATTTCTATGACTACCAAAAAAGCGAACGATTTAGGAATAGGAAATGATGGGTGTTAGAGCCTTCCTGATGTTGGTGCTTGATGTCAGTCCTCCACAGGCACCGGGTCTGATGAAAGTGGAGTGATTCCTGCCACAAGGGAAACTATTTTCAACATCCCGCTAAACATCACACAGATGAAACACTGCATTGAGTGCTATTTCTAGTTTAACCAGTGCTGTTCCCAAAAAAGGATGTTCACTTTGGTCTTTGCAAATATAATTTTGATGAAAATTTTAAAATATCAACTTATGATTTAGAGATGTA
This sequence comes from Lissotriton helveticus, assembly GCF_964261635.1. Taxonomy (NCBI): domain Eukaryota; kingdom Metazoa; phylum Chordata; class Amphibia; order Caudata; family Salamandridae; genus Lissotriton; species Lissotriton helveticus. Next base: position 949,911,425 of record NC_136068.1, read on the forward strand.
CTGCTAAAAAAACGCTAAACTAAAGAGGAACATATCCTAACTCTGCGCTGAATTTAGTTTTAATGAAGTAATGTTTATTTTGGTTTAATGATAAAAATGCATTAAACATACTAATACTGAGCCAACAAATCAAAATGGGCCATACTAAAACTAAAACAGTTTAGGAATTGTGAAGAGTTCTCTTTACATAGCAGTCATTTGGAAATTCTGAACATTTTCAAAGCAGGTTTGAGAAAAAGCAGGATCTCCAAATCTTTCCTGTGGTATAGGAAGGAACACATCAAGTTGCAGGGTCGATAGTATAGATAGCGCCCCAAAACATTCTTCTTTTGGGCAGATAGTCCGGACTGCCATCCGAAATTCGTATTTTGTATATATTTCCTTTCTTTTTTTTGCTTACTTAAAACTTTTATGTTCAATTTATTTCAGTTTTGACTATGAATGTGACTTTCTGTGTTCCCTAAAGTGTCATTGGCATATAACACTCTTCTGTCACAAGTGTGGTCCTAAAGTGTTGTTATTGTATCCTAGGAAGCCATATGGCAGCATATATGTACGGATCAAAAGGGTGTTAACGTGAACTCTATGTGGAGCAGCAGGTGCTCGTGAGTGGTAATAGGATAGATGTTTCAGGTATTTCATAGGTAGGATGATGTGTTACCCCGCATGTGGACAAACCCCAGGTGGCCATATTGCCTTCCTTCATCAAAAGATCTTTTATGGTGTATCGACAAAGGCTGGCTCTGCACTTCAGGCATTCTCTGTGCTGCATGTGAGGTCCCATGGAATCTGCAGCAATCCTTCCTTCTGGCCCTTTGCATCATGTATCCTCATGCAAGCCTTAGAGGAACTGTCGTTCTTGTGGCTTAGAAGCGTAAAAAGTAGCCTATCACAGGAGCACTAAAACAATGTGAATAAAGAAAATGTGTGCAGCTGTTGTTTGCTTCACTTGTGGTTTTTTAAACTATTTTTTAGCACAAAATGCACCCTTTTGTCTATGATGACCGAAAGAGCGCATTCCATGATCAAATATAGTGCTAAATACCAGATTTGTATTTCACCTAATTTTGCACATTTTGTCCAAAATGTAAAATAATTACACAAATCGTTTTCGCACACCACTAGTAGTGCTCACAGTGGTCTGTGGGATTTACCGACATTTCACTGCATGGCAAACACCAACACACTCTCCTCGACACGAGGGTTCGCCCAGTGATAATTACCGTTTATGTGTTGTTGTTTTTTTTAATACAAGTTGCATAACCCCATCGACCCCCACCCCCACCCCCGCCCCCGCTCCCTACGCCCCCGCTCCTTACCCACCCTGCCCATGGGCAATTCACCAACTGAAGCATTTTTTAATAAGGTGGTGCAGTGCCAGTGGACAAATCTCTATTGGCACATAAAAACACAGCACAAAGTCTGCATACTGTCTGGGGACATAACTTTGCATGCCTTTGCCAAATAAACTAAATAGCACCTGCCTCCTTTGTGTCACAGGTAAACATACATATTTAAAACTACCGGCCAATTTCCCTCCTCCCTTTTCTAGGGAAGATTGCAGAGTCCCATCTTACTCAGGTCTTAAGCTCCTTCATCGAGGGTAGTAATTATCTCGCCCCCTGCCAAGCAGGTTTCCGCCCCCGCCATTCCACAGAGAAGGTGGTCATCTCAGTTCTGGACCGACTCAGGGAGGGATTGGACTCCAGCGTGCCTCAGGCCCTCGTTCTACTAGATCTGTCCGCCGCCTTTGACACGGTGGACCATTCCATCCTCTTACGCCGTGTCAGGTCGGCGGGCATCGAGGGCTCCCCCTTGGCCTGGCTGGAGTCCTTCCTGTCTGATCGCTCCCAGGCTGTTCACCTGGCAGAATTTGCTGCTCCTTCTCGTGAAATCACTTGTGGGGTCCCCCAGGGCTCTTCCCTTTCCCCTTTACTTTTTAATTTATACATATTCCCCCTTATTTTTGCTTTGCAGCACATGGAGGTCGCGGTGTATAATTATGCCGACGACCTCCAACTTATTTTTGATTTGTCCCCGACCTCGCCAGGCCAAACCAGCTTCCAGTCCGTGATGCTATTCATCCGTGATTGAATGAATACGAACCATCTTAAATTAAATCCGGACAAAACGGAGCTGGTTTTGACGGGCCATATCGTTAATCCTTGGTCACCCCTTTTCTGGCCACCATCCTTGGGTGCCTCTCCCACTCCCTCCCCATCAGTTAAAACGCTGGGCATTATTCTTAATCACCAACTCACACTTCACTAACACATTAGCTCAGTTGTCTCTTCTTGTTTTTTTTCTTTACGGACTATTAGGAAAATATCCCGTTTCTTTTCTGTTCCCGCCCTCAAATTGATTATAATGGCCATGGTTTTGTAAAAAATTGATTACGGGAACATCGTTTATAATGGTGCTCCCGCATATGCCTTTCATCGCCTTCAGCTGGTCCAGAACCAGGCAGCTCGCCTGGTTTATGGCCTGGCTAAGTCACATCATTCTACCCCCCTTTTGAAAGTCCTTCACTGGCTCCCTATTAAGCAGCGGGCACTGTTTAAACTGGGATGCCTTACTTTTCAAGCCCGAGCGGGCACTGCCCCGGCATTTATCAACTCTGCCATTACGAATTACTGCCCGCCGAGAGCTCTCCGCTCCTCTTCCTTGGGCTTGCTGGCAGTTCCACGCTTTAAGAAGAAAAGAGTTGGTGGTCAGAAATTTTCAGTTCTGGCCCCCACCTTCTGGAATGCCCTCCCACCGTCAATAAGACTCCTGCCTTCCTATATGGAATACCGCAGGGCCTTAAAAACCCTTCTGTTCCAGCAAGCGTTTAATGGTTAGCCACTGTTCTCTGTCTGCTTGTTTTTATCACTGTTGCCTTCAGCGCCAAGAAACTGCCTAGTACACGAGCGCTTTATAAATGCTTTTAAATTCAAATTCAAAATTCAAAGTATACAGTGGTTAAGCTACATACTAAGTCAACGTTTGATAGAAAATGACCGACATTTGAACACCCTAAACAAGAAGGACTCCATAAAGGAAACAAGCTCTTCATTATCATTCATGGTGGCTGACTCGACTGACATCCGCTTTAAACTAATAGCTCTCGTTGTAAGCATGCTATAAATGTAGGTTGAAATAACTGCCATGTTAGGTTTACAAACTTTTACATCAAGCCTAAGTACATACTGCAACATAATACAGCTTGGTAAGAATTTAAATAAATAGTTTATTGAGACTGTAGTCTATTTAAGTGAATAACATTTAAAACTACGGACCTACACAAATGGTTCTTTAAAATAGAACAATGGGTTAAAATATAATTTCAATTCACGCACTGCAATTAAAAAAATGACCTGAAGTGCAACGTACATCAAAATACTGCAATTTCATCAGAAAGGTTTTGCTGATTCTCTGACTTTAGCAACATCATTTAATGTAAACGCTCTTTAAAGAACGCAGAGAAAGGCTTACTAAAAAAAGTTACAGCTTAGTAGTATTTGTAGATTGTTTGATCTGGCATTCTTTGTGTGGTTCACCTAAGCTTTTGCCTTCAGCCCTCCTGTTTTGCTGAATTTCTTTTGCCGGCCTTAGGGTTCTGCACACTTTACCACTCCTGACCAGTGCTAAAGTGCTTGTGCTCTTTCCCTAAAACATGATAACATTAAGTTGTAACATGAGGTTGTTACAATGTATCCTCTCCATAGTTTCTCTGTTCCCTGCTGCCCAGCCAGTGTGAGTGTATTGTAATGGAATGTTGATCAGTGCCTGTCAGTGGCGGCTCCTCTGCTATGGCAGAGGAGCATCGCCCCACTGCTTTTAAGCAGTGCGAGAAGCAAAAACATGAAATCATAATAACTTTCAGTTATTATCATTTTATGTTTGTGCTGCTCTGTGGGCAGGTGGGTCGGGGGGGCTGCTCTGCTCTCCGAGCAGGGCAGGGGAAGATTGGTTTGCCTACTCCTAGTTGTGCAATGACTGTTTGGTCGGCCCTCTCGGGCCCCCCAACCAGTCATGCGCGCTTCCCTGTTCTCCATGCAGACTGCATTACAGCCTTCTCGGAGAACATGCCCACCCCTCCAGTCTTGGGCTGAGCACTGTGTCACGGCTCTCAGACCAATCAAAACGTTGCAATGCAGCGTTGAGTTTGGCTTATGAGAGGGAGCCTGGCTGCCTGCTTCCTGTTCCTAAAGTCAGAGGCAGGAGAGTAGGAGCAGAGACGTGGGACCCGGCGGCAAGGTAAGTGATTTATTTATTTATTTTCTAACTCCCTCCCACAATTGTGACCCACCTCGCGACCCCCTATTCCCGCCTCACCACCTGTGAGCAATGCCGGTCGCCACTGGTGCCTGTGCCTGTAAGAGTGTCAGTTGGAGAGATTTGGTTGAGCAGTGAGGATGCTGCTCCTGGTGGGACATTTATAAATAACCTGTAACCTAAGGATGTTCCTTCATCAACCTTCAAGTAGAGGAAGCTCAAGATGTCTCATATAAAGAAATGTAACCTGAGAAGTGTTTCTCTTCTGATTAACAGGTTGTTGAGAGCACAATGTATATATATATATATCCTGTTTGGCTTTCATTTTGTGTAATGAGGTAACCTGTTTTTCTTACATTGTGCTCTCAATAACCTGTTAATCATATATATATAACCTTCGCGAGGGTGCTGTGAGCCTCATGGCTGCCCCCGCATAAATGCATCACGCTGTTCTCAGGCCTCACAGCCCGAGGGGACCCAAGTAGGAACTTTGGACCATAGCAGCGCAAACGTGGGTCCAACCGGCAGTGCTCACAGTCGCTAGATTTGGCAGCATTCTTCTCTGCTCCCCACGCCACCACCCTGTGTGCACATGGCAGGTGCATTCTGGGATTTGGAGTCAGTGACAAGGGAGAGGACTCCAACAGGTGAATGGACTACTACCGGGGGGAGGAGTACCAGTGACGTCACCACTACATAGGTGGAGCACAAGCAGCTGGTTAGCATTTGGACTCTGGTGGGTGCAGGGTGCTGACGAAGGCGGAAGGAGCCGAAATGCATTCGCCGCCACCTACCTGTAATGCTGTGCAATAAAGCTTTCTTCAAAGGACCACCCCTCTGGCCTCCGCGCTTTCCTTTGCGGGTGAAGTGGTTTGGTGATATATCTGCGCGACGCCAGAAGCGCAGTACGGATGGCCCTGTGATATTTGTGACACGGATAGAAGCTGGCTGCACACTGCTTGCAGTGTACGTGTTTGTACTTGAGGGATCAAGGAATCCGGTGTCCGCCGTGAGCAGAGTGTGTCATATGCGGAAGAAGGTATTTAACCTTCGCGAGGGTGCTGTGAGCCTCATGGCTGCCCCCGCATAAATGCATCACGCTGTTCTCAGGCCTCACAGCCCGAGGGGACCCAAGTAGGAACTTTGGACCATAGCAGCGCAAACGTGGGTCCAACCGGCAGTGCTCACAGTCGCTGGATTTGGCAGCATTCTTCTCTGCTCCCCACGCCACCACCCTGTGTGCACATGGCAGGTGCATTCTGGGATTTGGAGTCAGTGACAAGGGAGAGGACTCCAACAGGTGAATGGACTACTACCGGGGGGAGGAGTACCAGTGACGTCACCACTACATAGGTGGAGCACAAGCAGCTGGTAAGCATTTGGACTCTGGTGGGTGCAGGGCGCAGACGGAGGCGGAAGGAGCCGAAATGCATTCGCCGCCACCTACCTGTAATGCTGTGCAATAAAGCTTTCTTCAAAGGACCCCCCTCTGGCCTCCGCGCTTTCCTTTGCGGGTGAAGTGGTTTGGTGATATATCTGCGCGACGCCAGAAGCCCAGTACGGATGGCCCTGTGACATTTGTGACCCGGATAGAAGCTGGCTGCACACTGCTTGCAGTGTACGTGTTTGTACTTGAGGGATCAAGGAATCCGGTGTCTGCCGTGAGCAGAGTGTGTCATATGCGGAAGAAGGTATTTAACCTTCGCGAGGGTGCTGTGAGCCTAATGGCTGCCCCCGCATAAATGCATCACGCTGTTCTCAGGCCTCACAGCCCGAGGGGACCCAAGGAGGAACTTTGGACCATAGCAGCGCAAACGTGGGTCCAACCGGCAGTGCTCACAGTCGCTGGATTTGGCAGCATTCTTCTCTGCTCCCCACGCCACCACCCTGTGTGCACATGGCAGGTGCATTCTGGAATTTGGAGTCAGTGACAAGGTGAGAGGTTTCCAACGGGTGAATGGTCTACTACCGGGGGGAGGAGTACCAGTGACGTCTCCACTACATAGGTGGAGCACAAGCAGCTGGTTAGCATTTGGACTCTGGTGGGTGCAGGGCGCTGACGAAGGCGGAAGTAGCCGAAATGCATTCGCCGCCACCTACCTGTAATGCTGTGCAATAAAGCTTTCTTCAAAGGACCCCCCTCTGACCTCCACGCTTTCCTTTGCGGGTGAAGTGGTTTGGTGATATATCTGCGCGATGCCAGAAGCGCAGTACGGATGGCCCTGTGATATTTGTGACCCGGATAGAAGCTGGCTGCACACTGCTTGCAGTGTACGTGTTTGTACTTGAGGGATCAAGGAATCCGGTGTCCGCCGTGAGCAGAGTGTGTCATATGCGGAAGAAGGTAATTAACCTTCGCGAGGGTGTTGTGAGCCTTATGGCTGCCCCCGCATAAATGCATCACGCTGTTCTCAGGCCTCACAGCCCGAGGGGACCCAAGTAGGAACTTTGGACCATAGCAGCGCAAACGTGGGTCCAACCGGCAGTGCTCACAGTCGCTGGATTTGGCAGCATTCTTCTCTGCTCCCCACGCCACCACCCTGTGTGCACATGGCAGGTGCATTCTGGGATTTGGAGTCAGTGACAAGGGAGAGGACTCCAACAGGTGAATGGACTACTACCGGGGGGAGGAGTACCAGTGACGTCACCACTACATAGGTGGAGCACAAGCAGCTGTTTAGCATTTCGACTCTGGTGAGTGCAGGGCGCTGACGAAGGCGGAAGGAGCCAAAATGCATTCGCCGCCACCTACCTGTAATGCTGTGCAATAAAGCTTTCTTCAAAGGACCCCCCTCTGGCCTCCGCGCTTTCCTTTGCGGGTGAAGTGGTTTGGTGATATATCTGCGCGACTCCAGAAGCGCAGTACGGATGGCCCTGTGATATTTGTGACCCGGATAGAAGCTGGCTGCACACTGCTTGCAGTGTACGTGTTTGTACTTGAGGGATCAAGGAATCCGGTGTCCGCCGTGAGCAGAGTGTGTCATATGCGGAAGAAGGTATTTAACCTTCGCGAGGGTGCTGTGAGCCTAATGGCTGCCCCCGCATAAATGCATCACGCTGTTCTCAGGCCTCACAGCCCGAGGGGACCCAAGGAGGAACTTTGCACCATAGAAGCGCAAACGTGGGTCCAACCGGCAGTGCTCACAGTCGCTGGATTTGGCAGCATTCTTCTCTGCTCCCCACGCCACCACCCTGTGTGCACATGGCAGGTGCATTCTGGGATTTGGGGTCAGTGACAAGGTGAGAGGACTCCAACAGGTGAATGGTCTACTACCGGGGGGAGGAGTACCAGTGACGTCTCCACTACATAGGTGGAGCACAAGCAGCTGGTTAGCATTTGGACTCTGGTGGGTGCAGGGCGCTGACGAAGGCGGAAGGAGCCGAAATGCATTCGCCGCCACCTACCTGTAATGCTGTGCAATAAAGCTTTCTTCAAAGGACCCCCCTCTGGCCTCCATGCTTTCCTTTGCGGGTGAAGTGGTTTGGTGATATATCTGCACGACGCCAGAAGCGCAGTACGGATGGCCCTGTGATATTTGTGACCCGGATAGAAGCTGGCTGCACACTGCTTGCAGTGTACGTGTTTGTACTTGAGGGATCAAGGAATACGGTGTCCGCCGTGAGCAGAGTGTGTCATATGCGGAAGAAGGTATTTAACCTTCGCGAGGGTGCTGTGAGCCTCATGGCTGCCCCCGCATAAATGCATCACGCTGTTCTCAGGCCTCACAGCCCGAGGGGACCCAAGGAGGAACTTTGGACCATAGCAGCGCAAACGTGGGTCCAACCGGCAGTGCTCACAGTCGCTGGATTTGGCAGCATTCTTCTCTGCTCCCCACGCCACCACCCTGTGTGCACATGGCAGGTGCATTCTGGGATTTGGAGTCAGTGACAAGGTGAGAGGACTCCAACAGGTGAATGGACTACTACCGGGGGGAGGAGTACCAGTGACGTCACCACTACATAGGTGGAGCACAATCAGCTGGTTAGCATTTGGACTCTGGTGGGTGCAGGGCGCTGACGAAGGCGGAAGGAGCCGCAATGCATTTGCCGCCACCTACCTGTAATGCTGTGCAATAAAGCTTTCTTCAAAGGACCCCCCCTCTGGCCTCCGAGCTTTCCTTTGCGGGTGAAGTGGTTTGGTGATATATATATATAGATATATATATATATATTCACTGAAAAAAACACAGGTTTCACACCAGTTATAGTTAGCTGGAAATTTTACACGCATAAAACCATTGAAATTCCCACGTTATAGTTAGTTGGACTCACTATAACTTGCACGTCTGCAATGCACTGCTGATGACGTCACATATTACATCACTCATGACAGTGTTTTAAAAAAAAAAATGATTGGTTAACTGGCTTATTAAGTGTATCTTAGTGAATACATATATTTACGAGTAATGTTTAAATATTTAAATATATGCATGAGTGATGTAATATGTGACATCATCAGCAGTGCATTGCAGACGTGCAAGTTATAGTGAGTCCAACTAACTATAACGTGGGAATTTCAATGGTTTTATGCGAGTAAAATTTCCAGCTAACTATAACTGGTGTGACACCTATGGTTTTTTCAGTGAATTTCAAAGGTTTTTTAAATGCTAATTCCTAACTATAACTGGTGTGTAACCTATGGTTTTTTCAGTGAATATATATATATATATATAAAATTTCTATGGCAAAATGAAACCCCTCATTTTGTTCCTTTTCAAATTAAATGTATTAAGTGTTACCACTTTATTCCAATCAAGATGACTTCAGGTGTGCCATACTTTTGTCATAAGTAAGATTGTTAGCGTTCTAGTTGTTCTTTAGAACACTCTGGGACATTCTGTCATTGGACTATAGATGGGCTACATCTGGCTGATATTTGGGCTCTTTTGTCTCTGGTGGCCATCTTGGGAGACTGCATATCAGAATTTTTTTAATGAAATATAAGAGAATTTGAGAAGTCACTCAAAATGTGCCCTAATTTTTCTTTCTTCAGCACTAATCATAATTTCTATGGCAAAATGAACCACCTCATTTTGTTCCTTTGCAAATTAACTGTTTTAAGTGTTAACACTTTATTCCAATCAAGATGACTTCAGGTGTGCCATACTTTTGTCATAAGTAAGACTGTTAGCGCTCTAGTTGTTCTTTAGAACACTCTAGGACATTCTGTCATTGGGCTATAGTTGGGCTAAATCTGGCTGATATTTGGGCTACATTTGTTTTTTTTTGTCTCTGGTTGCCATCTTTGGGCTACATTGGGCTACATTTGGGCTCTAACATATATATAGCCCAATGTAGCCCAATATATATTTTTTCAAAGTTAATTTTCGTAAAAACCACTGGAGCATATATCTTGAGACATAGCAAAGGCACATCGGGGTACCAGTCCCTACAATTTTGCCAAGTTTGGTGGAAATCCATTCAGCCGTTCGGGCTAAAAGTGAGTCCAACCGCCCTATGGAAATTAACATGGGGAAAACACGTTTTGGGACCCCCTTTTATCTCGGCCCCGCTTGACAGATCCCCCCGAAACTTTCAGGGAAGGAGCGCAGCGAGGCAAAGTTAAGGACAATTACAGGCAGATCCCTCATTCGGCGCCAAAGTTATTCCCAATAGAATGTTGCGGATTTCCTATGGAAAACGATCCTAACTATAACTACCTACTGGCGACCGCCAGTAGGTAATATGTTTAAGTGGTATCGGCAACCACGCAGTAAAATGTTTAAGCAATGCCCGAAAGCTGTTTCGAGGCCACACTGCTGCTTGCCTGCCATCCGGCTTTTCTGCAGAGACTCGCTTCCCTCATCCCGGTACAATTCTCTTCCCGACGCATTTCGAGGCATGCATCCTCTTACCGGATGGCAGGCAAGCAGCAGTGTGCCCTCGAAACAGCTTTCGGGCATTGCTTAAACATTTTACTGCGTGGTTGCGGATACCACGATGAGGAGCACCATCTCATCAACCAACAGAGAGGCTGCAGTTTGAAACAATTTCGAGCAAGCAAGCAGCGCTGTGAGCCAGAGGTGATTACTCGTTCCCAGAATCATGGACCTTACTTAAAGAATGATGAAAATGTTTAATTTTAAGTCAGCAGGACACCCACTCAGGGATCATGATAGCTCTCTTAATGGACTGCAAGTCCCACAATGCTTAGGGGCATATGACGATTTATTTAAAATGCCAGAAGTAACCTTAAAAGAGTTTGTCTTGCTTTCTTTCACAAACAAAGCCCATGAGTAAGAGGCTGCATGCCTCGAAACGCGTCGGGAAGAGAATTGTACCAGGATGAGGTAAGCGAGTCTCTGCAGAAAAGCCGGATGGCAGGCAAGCAGCAGTGTGCCCCCGAAACAGCTTTCGGGCATTGCTTAAACATATATGTTGGACCTGGCCCTTTTGGCAGGTTCACCCCGAAACTTTTTGCTTTTTCCTAGCCTGTTTCTAGAACCTGGTGTTGGTGATTTTAGGCCTTTGCGCACTTTTTCACTGTGGTACAGTGTAAAGTGCGTGAGCTCTCTGTGTATGTGTGGTGAGTGACCTGCCCTCCCATAGGAATGAATGGGGAATATGTATGCCCATGGTAGTTCCTGATGTGTGGGGAGTGCAGGGTCGAGATTGATATGTGCGTACTCGTGAGATTGAATGCTGCGTAATGGTGTATGCAGCATGATTGTGTCTAGTCTAGAAGTGCCACTTTGAGAAGTTGGCATATTTGTGTAATTTGTGCCTGGCGCGTGATTGGCTGGGGAGCCTGGCCCAGAGTGCCTGGGCCTGCTTGTGGATTGACTGTCTGGTTTGAGGGTGACAGGGGCTGCAGAGCCCCCAGGAGGTTGTCTGAGTCAGCCCGTGGATGAAAGGCAGCATCTGCTGCCAAGGAAGTGGGTGGAGATAGCACCTGAGTGTGAATGAGGCTGTGCCTGCCTGCCACAATGCTGGCTCCACCTCCCCGCTGGGCGACTGTCACCTCTGTCCCTGATATTGAAAGGACTTCCCTATAACCAGTTCTAGCTGGTTCTCACACTGCCTGCACAAAGACTTCAAAGACTTTTCTGTGTATAAGAAGGGGGTGTGTCCCCTTCCAAAATGTTCTTGTTTTTGGACTTGAATCTTACCAGGGGCGTGCTGCTGCTTGGGCCCAGGGGAAGCCCTGTGCCCTGCCCAGCCCCAGGACACCTGATGGACTTTCCTAGATGCCTGGAGGACTTCTGGGGGACCCCTCTGCCTTGCTTGGGCTGATTGGGGGGACTTTGCTTTGCCCCTTGGAATCTCTGGGACCTTTAGCAGCATGGAGAAGCTGCATTTTCCTGCAGAGAGCGCTTGATTTACCTTCTAGCACTTGGGAGCCCTGTTTTTCCTGTCCTAAGCACCTGGGAGTGCTTTCTGCTGTTATAGCGCTTGGGAGCGCTTTTATGATCCAGGCAGGTGCCCACCCTGCATTTGGTGCTGCCGCGGCTGCCCACGCCGCATTTTGCCCGTATTTTAATTATTTTGTAAGTTACGGGTGCCACCCCGTTTATCAAGTGATTTAGCGGGTGCCACCCCGCGGCTATCCTTTATTTTGAATTCGAGGGTGCCACCCATCATTATTGCCCCGTGTCTTCACCGCCGCGGCCCTCGCGCCGCAGAAACCGGAAGTCAGGCAGCTTTTGGCCGGGACGGGGGCGGGGCCTGCAATCCGGCAGGAAGGCCCGCCCGCCGCCGCCACCGGCCGGTGGAGTGAAGCTGCCCGAAAATGAGAGAGCGGGGAGGAAGATGGCGGCTGCCGCGGTGGGGCTCCCGTGACCAAGAGGGAGCCCCGCACCCAGAGAAGAGGCGGCTGGAGGTACCGGCGGGGCTCCGTTCCTGAAGAGGAGCCCCGCGCCGGGAGAGAAGCCTCGCCGCCAGCCCGAGGAGGAGTGGAGTCCCCAGCGAGAGCGGCCCGGTGAGTAAAAAGGGCTGGGGGGGCTCCAGAGGGGCTGCTGCTGGTGCCAGGAGACGGCACCATAGCGAGAGTGGAGGTAGGGCGGCCCAGATGGCAGTGGGCCGCCCCAACGTTTTAACGGAGCCTGAGGCTCCAATGCCCACATTTGTGTGTTGAGCCTAGAGAGGCTCTGGGGCCATTATTTCTTGAGTCCCCCAAGTGGGACTCCAACGATTGGGCACACCATTGTTTTAGAGCCCTGAGAGGCTCCCTGCCCCATGATGTTTAGAGCTCCGTGAGGCTCTTCGGGGACACCAGTGTTTTTAGAGCCTGCGTGGCTCCAACGTTTGATCATGTGTGATGTCCAGAGCCTGTGTGGCTCCAACGTGCGCAGTGTTTGGTGTCAGAGCCTGTGTGGCTCCCAGTTGGCGCAGCTTTGATTCTAGGGCCAGTGAGGGCCCTGGCGCAGTTTTGATGATTCCCAGCTGCCCAGCAATTAGTGGGCAGCTGCACTGTTTAGGTCTTGGGATGTTTCCAGGTGCCCATCAAGTAGTGGGCACCTGCCCCGTTTAGGCCCCTGACCTTTGGACTACAGGGCGTCCTAGCCCCAACAAGGCCAGTTGGCCTAGGGACTGCCACAGGTGGTGGCTTATTACGTTTTGCGCAATTGTGTGGTTTTTCCTTGCACCTCTGAATGTTTTAGGCATAATGTGTCTTTGCGCTATTGAGTTGTGTTTTCTTTCCTGGCACCTCTGAATGTTTTTAATGCATCATGTGTCTTCCTTGTTCTCACACCGCTGAATGTATTTCTATGCATCATGTGTTGTCTTTCCTTACACCTCTGAATGTTTTAGGCATCATGGCCCAGATGTAGGTAAAAAATATTTACCGATTCTTAATTACCGAATTTTACCGATTCGGTAATTAAGAATCGGTAAATATGAAGGGTGGACATGTAGGTCCATCCAGATGTGCATTTTACCGATTCGGTAAATATCTGTATTTACCGAATCGGTAAATACCGACCGGTAATGCTCCATTCATTCCTATGGGCTTTGAAGCCCATAGGAATGAATGGGGCATTACCGGTCGGTATTTACCGATTCGGTAAATACCGATTTTGACAAGGGTGCAGGGGGTGTCACTTTGACACCCTCTAGCACCCCCAAAAAAGGTTCGGGGGCCATATGGCAGGCATACCTGCCCTAAGGGCAGGTCTGCCTGTCATATGGCACAGGTGTGCATGCACACATGTGCATGCACACCTGAATTGGTATTTTAACATCAAATACAATTTGTTGGTAAAATACCGATTTTGTAGGCCTTGTGGGACTCAGAAGAGTCCCACCTACATATCAATTTTACCGATTCGGTAAATATACCGGTCGGTAAATTTACCGACCGGTATATTTACCGAATCGGTAAAATTACCGATTTGCCCCGTTTCAGTCCCCCTACATCTCGGTAGCCAAATACCGGTCAGTAACGGCCGAATTCGGCCGTTACGGACCGGTATTTGGCTACCTACATCTGGCCCCATGTGTTTACCTTTTTCCCTACACCGCTGAATGTGTTTTTGATGCATCATGTGTATTGTGTTCTTGCTTCTACCCCTAAATGTATTTTATTCTTAGGTGGTTGTGTTTTGCCTAGTATAGTTTATACTAGAGAGGTTATGTGTCCATGCGTGATCTAGGCCTATGGTTATTAGTATTGCGTAGTGTGTACCTACCTTTACCAGTAGTTACTGGTTGTGATTTATAACTGTTATTTTGTGCTATGTGATTTTATATCCTTTATTCTAATTTCTGACAGTATTTCTATTTCTAAAAGTGTTGGTTCTGACAGTGGCCTATGTGGCCCTGTCCTGTAAATAATCCCTTATGAATATTGCCCGTGCCAGTTGGCACAATGTACATGTGTGATTTCTATCTGATGTATTTTGAGAATACAAAAGTTATTTTAATATAACCTTGTGTGGAGTTCCTTTTGTGGTGTGCCTAGGAGGTTGTTGCTGTTGTGCGCTGGCGCAAATGCTTTACACATTGCCTCCGAGTTTAGCCTCACTGCTCGTGCCAAGCTACCCAGGGGGTGAGCAGGGGTTATCTTGGTGCGTGACTCCCTCGCCCTGACTAGAATGGTGGTTTTTGCCTGGCTTTGGTGTCAGCCTTAGCCTACCAGAAATAGCCAGTTCTAACAATATATATATATATATATGTATGTATATATATCCATGATCCATCCTGCTCCCATCAAAAGAAGGCACGCACTCGAGGATTGAAGGTAAATGGCATTCTTTATTTTCTCAGGTCTCTCCCTCAACCCTACAACGGAAGAGAAAGGTTTCGGCTACCAAAGCAGCTTTTCTCAAACTGACTTGCACCTTAGATGTGAGCTTAAATAGACCTTCCCCCACTGTTAGACATAATTCACAACTCTGCACTCAAATAGTGTGGCTATTTAGATGAAAAATAGCCAAAAACATAATTAAGCAAACTGCAAAATTATAAAATACATTTGACTGCACAGGACGTAATCAGTCCACATTACCAGTGACTATGAAAGAGCACATGAAAGACCAAATTGCCTGCCAAATGGTTGGGCATATACTATTAAAAACACAAAAATGTGAATGAATGCACTCATAAGATGGCGCTGACCCCTTCAGTGAATGCAACCTCAATAAAAAACATGTGCTAAAACATATAGTAAAAACATGCTGCTGATATATCAATAGACCAATTAAGAGGAGACAGTATTTAATTTGGGATAAAATCTGAAAATTACATACCAATAAGGCTTACTGTCTTATTAATGAATTGCAGAGGGGAGCGATATTCTGAAGCGCCCAATAAACAGCGTGCTACATACTCACTCAACAGGTAGGGGCAGTCTAATATTAAGCTTAATGAACAACATGCAAGAGGCTAAAAACACAAATTGTGTAATCTTACAGACAAAATTGTCGGCCTGCATGTTAACATTCATAACACGACCGGGACCACTAGTCCCATAATGCTTCAGGTTAAGTTATGTAAGTTATGTAAGTCTCGACCTGAAAAAAAGTCAATTATGAGACATAACCTACTGTAAATTAACATAAGCCTTTTGGACTGGGCAATTTTATCATAGAAATAACTTAGTAGAAGCCGAATGTTAAACCACATTTCCTCAGGAAACATGATTGTCTCATTAAGTTCCTTATGTCGGTAATTTGCAAGCATTCATAGCGGGAAAAACGGCAACTCACAACTCCAACGTTTTCAGGGGAAATGCCAAAATGTCTCAATGTCCCACTCCAAAAAGCAGCATACAAAATAGCATTTGTGAAGGTCACAAGTACGGGGTTGAAGGAGGGAGACCAGTAAACAAACAAATGAACATGCTTCCACAGTGCCCAGTCACCAGCGAGGCGCCAGTTTGCTGAGCCACGCGTTTCTAGACAAGGAAGGTGCAGACCTCATGCTGGCAATTAGCACTTTCACCTGAATGCTCGTTGCACGCCTAATTAACAGCCGCGGTCGGGAGGGGAGTACCTGCAGGGGCGGTGACGTGGGGAGGGGGAGGGGCAGGGTGGGGGGTAGTAATCTATGGATAATGGAGGTTTACAGGTAAGTAAACATATTAATAAATTAAGCGAATTTCGTTGTGTGCACTGCATCCCTAAATGCAATGCCGTGAACGCAACTAAATTTGTTTGATTTATTAATATGTTTACTTACCTGTAAACGTCCACTATCCATACATTACTACCCCCCACCCTGCCCCTCCCCCTCCCCACGTAACTGCCCCGGCAGGTACTCCCCTACCGACCACGGCTGCTAATTAACAGTAAAAAGGAGGTCGAATGACTTCACCCAAACATTTAGATTAGATTTAATACTGACCAAGAGTAAGTTACATGGCCCAGATTCCTTTGTTAAATTTACAGAGGCAAAAGTTAAATGTATTATATCAAATGCAAACAAGGCAGTCACTGTGGCATTGCAATGATAATCATGAGGATGACCTGATGAGCCGGGGACGCACCACTCCTCCTAAATAAGTCTTTGAGTCTTCTCAGATATTTTGCAAGATAGTGATGGTTGCTTTTTTCTTGGTAATACCAGACTAATTTCTAGAATTCCCTTGTGCTAGTATTAATAGCTACTGATTCCAACACTCTAGGTACAATTTTATTTCATATTCTGTACTGTGTTGCTATACATAATTCTATATTTTACTTGTACAAAAATTGCAGGATGTTTCTGGGTAACAAGTTGAAATCTAGATTAATGTCAATTCATGAAATGGTTAAAATCATGAATATGATCATCTTAAACGGCGGCCACTACTGCCAAAACTTACCTGCACGTCGAGGCACTCCAAGAGAGGCCAGCTGCACACTAAGAGTGGCCCTGCTGTATTTCTTTTCCCTCTTCAGCAGGAACACTGAGAAGCGTTAGAGCCAGACAAAACATATCCGCATCTGAGCTCCCAAGCCCAGGCTAATATAAACCGACGGTGTCTCTGTGATCCTCTGTCCCTCAAGAGCCAAGCCCCTCACCCCATTATGCACTGCCAGACTGACCCCCCAGTTGCCCCTTGCAGCTTTTTTTACAGGTACTTTTCCCCTTTGACTTTAGTGTGTAGCATTCAAGGCTAGCACCGCTGAAAGCACTGCTGCACCCCGATGCCCCAGGCAGGTAAACTTTAACTGTTGGCACTTTCTTGGGCTCTACTTACCTTAAGTCCAGCAGAACAGTCATGTAAGTCATCTGTAAGTGTGTCTATGTATAGGATCTTTCCCCATAGGATAACATTACTGGGTTCGAGGCTCATGCCTCAAATCTGACAGCTCTCATTTCCTATTGTTTTTACAGTAGGATTTGATAATGTCTAAAGTACCTACCCAATCCTGATAATGTTGGTGTCTAAAATTATATAGAACAATGTTTTTTTTAATGGGTCTCAAGTTTCTGCTCGAGTGTGTCTCATTTATTGACTCTGCATGTACAACCAATGATACAACAAACACTACCCTCTCATAAGCCTAAACTGCTCTCTCACACTACCACGAAACAGAGCATTTGGGATTATTAATTTAAGCCCTGTAAGCCAATAAGGGTTGTCTGAACTTTCTACATAGTGTACATCATTTTGGTACACTACATTAAAAAGTCATCTTCCTTCATGTGTCACATAAGGTCCACTTAGTAGCAATTGTGGCATAGACTAAGGGATATATAGCGAGAAGTTTCTTGACTACACCATTCAGATGGAGCAATGAGGATAGCACCACCATGGTTACCACCCATTACCATAAGGAATCTAATTATAGTGCTCATATAGCTAATGAATAAGGTTGAACTCATATAAGTAAGATTAAAGACAGACTTCTTAGTAGCCATCACATCACTAGCCAGGGTCAGCGAATTGCAGGAACTACTCTGACTGGTCAGTAACCATTTATTTACTAAATGTGTCAAGGCATTTTTTTCTTCCCCGTTTCAAAGTATATCAGTTTTTAGTTGGTTACATGACCCCAAGGATTGGGACCTGGTTGGAAAAGCAAACATTTGGACAAAAATAAATCAAATTTCCTAAAAGGTGTAAGTGAGCAAGGTAACCCTCTGGGTACAGGTTTTAGCTATATACCATTGTAGTATTTTATCTTTCTTTTTTGTTCAAGATCTAGCTCTGCATCATAAATTCAGTTAATTTCCCTTGTTTTTCAGAAGAGAAGTTTGCACGGGCTGTGTGTTTCCTCTTGGTGGATCCTTGCATCTTCTCATGGTCCTGGAGAAGATAATTTTGCAGGGAAGAAGTATTAACAAATGGTGCTAAGGATCTTATCTCCTCTTTCCTTACCGACCGAGTGCAATCTGTCGCCTTCGGCAATTTCAATTCACCTCCTTTTACTCTTCCCTGTGGTGTACCCCAGGGATCTTCGCTAAGTCCGACACTTTTTAACATCTATGTGTCGGACTTGGCGAGGGTCATAAAATCCCACCACCTGGCGGTGACATCCTACGCTGGTGACACTCAGATTGTCTTGGCTATTAACAAAAATGGAGATGAAGTGGCTTCCAATTTTAATCATGGAATGGTAGCAATAAGTGACTGGATGTCCACAAATTGCTTAAAGCTTAACTCCGATAAAACAGAGGTGATGGTGTTTGGTAACCTTTCCCCAGCTTGGTCACCCACCTGGTGGCCTGCCACCCTGGGACCACCCCCGTCCCCAGTGACCACGGCAAGAAATCTGGGAGTCTCACTGGACACCAAACTCACTCTTATGCACCATGCTAATGCGGTAGTATCATCCTCTTTTTACACCATGAGAATGATCAAAAAAACTCCTCCCTTATCTTCCCATGAGCATGGCCAGAACACTGGTCAGTGCACTAGTGATATCCCGCATTGACTACTGTAATGCGCTTTTAGTCAATGCTCAGGAAGGAGTCATAAAAAAGCTACAGTTGGTGCAGAATGCTGCAGCCAGACTGATCACGGCCACCCCCAAGTACACCCCTATCTCTGGCACTATTGAACAGCTTCATTGGTTGCCAGTAAAGAAAAGAGTTACATTTAAAGCACTCTGCATTGCGTATAAGGCAATTCATTCTCAAGGACCTGCTTTCTTAAAGGATGCATTCTGCCCCTACAATCCTGTCAGATCCCTCCGCTCTTCCGCCGCTGGTCTTGTGCAAGTCCCAAGGACTAAGAAGGTCTCTTGGGGCGATAGGTCCTTTATAGTGACCTCCACCAAACTCTGGAACAGTCTTCCAAGCGAGATCAAAACCTGTACTTCCCTTCTTTCTTTCCGCAAACAGATAAAGACTTGGCTTTTCAAACAATAATCACTCATGGACAAGCACAGTGGACACTCAGCGCCGAGACACCCTCGGGTATTTGTGCGCTTAACACATTTCCTAAATATTAAATAATTAATAAAAATGGGAAAGAAAAGGAGGTGATTCATTTGTTGCAGATCTGCACATTAAGTAGTGCTTTGAGTCTCAAGCTTCAGGGAGATGCAGTTTTCATGCCTAATGTAGTAGTATGTTTCCCAGGTGCCCACAATTATCTTCCAAGTGTGGTTGTTACCATCTGAATAGAATAGAGATGATGTAACTACATGGATTGACTGTATGTATCTATAGCAGTATGCACAGCAGGAATACTGCTTCAAAAGCCGAAACCTCTATTAAAGAGTACTAATGGGGCATCGTAAAGCCTCACAGGTTGTAATCATTCATGCACTTTGTGAATATCAGTTCACTAATTTTTTCAACATATTTTATTGGTTTCTGAGATAACGTAAGAAAACGACAGGATCTCTTGCAGGAAAAGCTGCTAAGTAGATAACACAACTTTTGCTAATTTTGCTGGTGGGATCGTCATCTCAGATCAATATTAGACCTTCAAATAGGTGCGTTGATCCTCTACTTTCTCTCATTTGGTAGTAGACAATATTTGATCACATGGCCCTTTCTTGGACACAATCAGTAGTTTCCCAATAGAATTGACTCCTGAGAGTCAGAGACATCCAACATGCCTTCTGTAGTGAGTACATGGTACTTTGGCATTTAGGAAGGAGAGAAAGCGGTAAACCAAGGCAGGAGGCAAATAGCTAAATGGGAAATGGTAGGAAGAAGCTAATTCAGATGTTTGGAAATGGAGATGTGCCATGTAAGGAGGGAACTGATGAATGTAGGGGATGGCTGCACTCACAAAATTAAGAATTCTAGCTTCTGCAGTTTCGGTGGTGGTCATGGGTGTGGTCGGTGTCTAGAACCTTGCTTTTATTATTGCACCACTGAGCATGTACATCAAATTTATACTTACATTTATTATAAGACATGAACACAATGCAGTCTGCATCACCAAAATTGACACATGTTTCCCTTGGGACACTTCGAGCAGTTAGAATCAACAAATAGGTGTCTCACTTCGAAGGAGGTATCCCATCCCAGCCCCATCCTAAACCCTCCAAAGTGAGGCAATGATTTTGTGGACATCTGTTGTATTCTAGAACAAGTACCTCTTGCAACATTACATTTCATTGCATATAATAATTTTGCCTGTGCTATTCTTGTTTAAATACTTGCTGTATCAGTATCCACGTTCACCTTTTTTGGTTTAACAAAAAAAAAAAAAGGTGTGTCTGGAAAACGTAAATAGAGTTGGCTTCCCGCTTCATTTTGTTCCTGTAGGGACCATCTCCACAATATTTGGTGTGGTCATCTTTCACAACAGTATTTACTCTTTGACAGCAGAGTTTACCATTTAAGCCTAAAACACCACTTTACACACCCAATCAGATTCCTCGCAAACCTCTCCACCATCCAGGGTTTCATATATGCACAGAAAGAAAACCATCTGCTTTCAAGACTCCCAAGATGTGCAGGTTCTTGTCCCTGGCTGTATTTTTCTGAGAGTTCCAGTCAATGGTTCATGACATTTGAGTGTTTAAGCACTGTCCTATGCCACACTGAAGATCATAAATCATTTTGAGCTTTTGTGTTTGAGAATGCTTGAATTGCTTTCACAGTTGTGATACCCTTCACTATAATGCCAGTGCAATCCCCTCGAATGTGTCAGACTTGGAGTTAAGGTCAGGTGTGTTCTTATTCATTCTATGGAGAATCGTTCATCATGCTATGGGCTTTGGGCCAAACATCTTGAATATAGATAGAAACCTGTTCCCACAGTCCTCATGTTGTGTGCCATGCAGTCTCCTGGGAGAAAAGAAGAGTGGCTGTTTGTCTCCTATTTCTAGTATCTCTCAGAGGGAATAGGCATTGTGTTAAAGGTATTAAAATTCAAGAACCTGTCCTGAAATGGATTCAACTTAGAATGATGGCCACCACTTGGTACTGATAGTGTGCTTCTCACCCATGCCAGCAGCAAGTGCTGTCTATGGTGTTCCTCTGCTCTGATGTTGGATCTCGCCCATTCATCTGCCCGTGTCTCAGAACTTGCCATGTGCTAGGAGCAGCCTGCATCACTTGCATCTCTTCCATGCCAACCTGGACCAAGTCATCTCATTGGTCTTGCCTTCACATAGGACCAGGTCTCTACAAGCTCAGTTATATTCAGTTGTTATGTAGCCCTTATAAAAATTTACTCAAAACAGCACCGGTCAGCTCACTATATAATCATCCATGGCAGGCCTCCGTCCAATGATCCACTGTTGTTTGATTGCAGTTTTGGCAACCTACCACGTTCAGTACATTTTCAACCCTTTTTGCAACAATAGAAAGGTAATTTTATCAGGTGAATATCTTTTTTTATAGTCTCCACTCTTCTTGGTAGTATTATAATACCATGAAGGCCATGTCCAATCAAACTTTAAAGTACGCTGTTGTCCCTCTCTTAATCTGCTACTCAGACTCGCACACAGAAAAACCTTGCTGCCCTGACATCTGAGATCACCTCCTAAAATATCTAAGGGAGGAAGAAACCTTGGAATTACCATGGACTCCAAGTTATCAATGAATGCCCATGTGGACAAATTAACAAGGTCAAGCTTCATTACTATCAAATTCTGAGACGCATCTTCCGCCTCCTGGGTTTCCACACAAGGTTCAAGCCACTATCTCTCTTGTACTGTCAAAACTTCATTATGTCAATGGCCTCTAGCACAGATCATCTTTGTCAACTACAACAGATTCAGTACTCTGCTGCCAGACTACTCCTACATGTAAAGCCACATGCCCATGTCGTCCCTGCCTTGAGGGTCCTATATTGGTTACAGGTTGTCAGAAGATCGACATTCAAGCTGCTTTGTATCACCCATAAAACATTACACTGAACAGGACTGCTTTTCTTCAGGAATAAAATCACCAAATATACTCAACAAAGAAACCTCGGCTCTAGATTGGCACCTTTCCTCAAAATTCTACCATGCAAGAAAAAAGCATAGGTGACACATCTTTCGCAGGTCAAGCAGCCAAACTATTGAAATTATTACCCCCAAACACAGGATCTACAGATAACTATCTGATCTTCAGAAGACTACTCAAGAGTTGGAGCTATCCTACATAACCACCATACTCAACCTCAAAGGTACACTGTTTCCCTGTGTATATAAACACTTAATTTGATTATATGTATGTATCTAGGTATGTGTATTTCTTTATATATGTATAATAATATGTACATATGTATCTATTAATGTATTACTTTACTCCTACTGTAAATGAAAATATTTTAGTTACTCTAATGCACTACCCTAAATGTGGTCCTATACCAGTTCCAATTCCAATAGCTTTATTTGACAGATTATGTCCTAAAAGCATTTACAAAATACATTAAAAAAATCTACATATAAAACAACTGCGTTAGTATATCATAAAAGCAGGAAATGGAGTATGTACACTTTTTAAAAAATTGTTTAAAAATCTCATTACAATATGACATGAATTAAAACATTTTGAATATTACATCGTACATACCCATTTTATTCCTCTTTTACCCTTGATTTGATTCAGCATCTCCTCTAGGACTTCGAAGAATAAAAAGTCCATCTAACATCTAAGGCGCTATCTCCATAGGATGTACACAATCACTACCTCTCTTATCCTCACCTAAAAGTAGGATGTTAGACCTTAGTGACCATGACCACCCTAAATATTTTGCCATGGCTATGACAATCATTGCTGATGTGTCAGTCCGCAGGATTCTTTCAGCATCGCTAGCCCTTCTTGTGCCCAAAAACGTACAAATTGGTAACAGCCAGACACGACGCATATCCAGCACAGACAAAGAGAAAATGAGTCATAGATTCAATACTGGACTTACATACCGGGCACACATCTACGCTGGATTTATGCCATCTAGCAGTAAATGCTCTTACTGACAGTGTACCTACCCTGAACTGGAAATACAATTTCCAATCAAGCGGTTTTGTGATTTAATCCCAGTAAGGCTCCAGCTGTGGGATAACTTTATGTCCTAGAAATAGACAGGCAAGGGAAGAAGGCTTGCTAGTTCTACGTGTATTAAACTGGTTCCATTCCCAATATTAATCCTTAAGAATCTTCTTTGAGGGAAAGATGGAATTTATTGGAACATTTCATAGTGACATCATACTGAGACTGGGAAACATATCTTTAGCCACCCATAACCATTTTATGTGGTGTAATGTGTCAGCCCTTATTATATCATGAAACCCTGCCGCATACCCTGCAAGTTCAGGTGTAGTCCAAAGTCTCTGCCAGTACAGAAGGGGTCGAAGCTTAGCTATAGCTGCAATGGGTTTTCTCCCAGGGTCGTGTAATAATGGATACATTGGGGTACTTTGTGGTAGCCTGGTGATATTCCTCAGGAACCTATTTTCTGAGGATGTGAGCGTGGATAGGTTCTCGCACCCTCAGAGTTCCGAACCATAGAGGGCTGAGCTGAGGAATTTTATTTTATAAATCTCAAGAACCGGGCTGATAGGCTACGTTTGTGATGTATTATGTTCCGTATGAAGCACCCCCAACAGTTGCCTGTGTTTAAGGGATGCCAAGTCGATCTGGTGATTCTATTTCACGTTGTCCTGAATGTTAACCCCTAAATAGGTGAACTCTTTGACATGATCCAGTGGCCTATTATTTATGTGGATGCCCCCTTATAGACCATATGCATGTTAAAGGCCATTGGTTTTGTTTTTGACACATTTACCTCCAAGCCCCGCTGCAGACAAAACTCCTCAAAGGTTTTTAGGGCCTTCTGGAGTCTACTTGGGGTCTTGGAAGAAATCAATGTATCGTCCGCCAACATCAGTATAGGGATTTCTTCGCCTGCTAATACTGGGGCATCCGATGGGTTGGAACACATGTAGTTCACTATTCCATTGATGTACAGTGAGAATAGCATCAGGCCATAACGCTTCCTTGGAGCACACCTCTTTCTACGGGAAACGATTCAGTGACTTTCCCCTGCCTGCCCCATCTCATTTTGGCACTGTTGTCTTCGTGTAGTCTTACAATAAGTGACAGTAAATCAAGTGGCATCCCTAGTTCGTTTTAGGTTATCCATAGTTTGGTGCGGGGTACGAGGTCAAATGCTGACTTGAGGTCAACGAAAGCGGCATATAAACTACCCTTGCCCATAGTCACCGTCTTCCAATAAATCAAAACAAACCTGAACACCTGATTTATGGTGCTAGTAAAAGTGCGGAACCGCGCTTGCGGTGGTGATAAAACCTTGAACTCATCAATCCACTCCTGTACTTTATTGAGCACCAGTCTCCCCATTACCTTTTGCATATAGTCAATTAAACTGTAGTTCCCTGGGCATGACTTATTCCCTTTCTTAAAAACAGGTATGATTTCAGCTCCTTTCCAGGAGTCTGGGATGGGGGCTCCTTGAGCGATGGCATTGGTCAGCAGAAAGATGTATCGACACAATCTGTACTTATCATGTAAAAAGACGTTGCCAGGGATGCCATCTGGCCCAGGTGCCTTTCCAGCCATAATCAATTTAAGTGCTGTTTCTACTTCAACCCTACCGAAGGCCCTATTGTAGGTGTACTTATATAGCGCAAACCTGTCACCCAAAGGGCATCCTGGCGCTTGCTTAGGGAACCCGTCCTGGTATTCCCCTGTGAGAAACCCCGGCAGGGTGTCCACAAGGTGAAAGCCAGGCATCCCGCCGCGAGGGGCCGTAGTGGAGATTAAGCAAGCTATTGCCCAGAGTTGCAGAGTGTGACCCCGTGATTCGAGTAGGCACCGGAGCGAGAATTGTCGAGTCCGTAGAATTTTTTTGGAGCCCGAGACCCGCAGAGGCGGGGAATCGAACCCTGGTCCACGGTCGATCTCAGCTTCCTGGTCTGCCGCCTCTAACCACTGAGCCACGCTTCTCCACTCCGCTATTCTGGTCGGGAGTTCTAACTATATCGCCCACATCTTCAGATGGGTTTGAAGCATATTGGGGTTTAAAATGATTCACCCAGTCCTTCTGTGAAACATGGCTTTGGGGCTGCTGAGCCTGTCCTCCACTGTCCCATTTGTATACATCCTAAAAATGTTTGGAATTCTTTATGGCACAGGCCTACCTTAATTCCTGCCACCATTTGTCACCACATGTTTTCTTTGCTTTTTTCTGGGAACCCCTATAGTTAAACCTAGCTTTGCAAACCACTGTCCAGTTGCTTACTTTAAGGGCTACCCCTAGAGCTAGATGTGCCTCTCAACATTCTTTATTATTCCACTTACCAATTTTCTGTTCTTACTTCTGTTTAAAAAAAGTTTGTGCGCAAGTTTGTGAAAAAGTTGTTGTGTATAAATGTTGTTTGGACTAGAGCCTTAGGATTTGGTACACTAACCTCTAATTTGTTTATGGCACTATCCACACTCTTGTTAATATTATATGGCATTTCTATTATTTTTACCCATTTAAGACGTCTCATATCATTGGATAGAATAACGCCACTTGGGGGTTGTTCAGTTCTTAGTTGGGATTTTAAATTTTGTCTGCACAGATCCATTTTCACACACAAGGGGTTATGGTCACTTTCAAGCCTTGCTCTGACTACCATATCTCTGGGGGCGTTTGAGGCCCGCAGGCCCTTTTCCATACAAATATTATTTATTTGAATGACCACATTGGACCACTACCTTATGGGGTCTAGCTCCAAGTTTGGGATGCCCCACTTGTTGTCTTCTTCATCAGTAAGATCACCTCCCTCTTTGATTAGGGGCTCCAACGCTGTGTTCAAATCCCCTGCAACTATAATGTGGGGGACTACCTGTTGTGAGTCAAGGAAATCGTCAAGAGCTGCCAAAACTGCAGACTTTTTCCCTCTAGACCCTCTCACATAGACATTATATATGTCTATGTTCCAGTGTTCCCACTGAAAGCCTGGATATCTTGACTCTGGGCTGGGAGTACCTGTATGTTTAACTCTAGTTCTTGTTGCACCCAGATAGTCAAACACCCTGATGGCCTCCCTTTTGCACCCTTGCTAGCCAGGATATGATAGTTTAGATACCCTACACAATAAAGAGGAGCCTCTGCCCAGGTTTCTTGAAAGAGGCATATGTCAAATTCCTCTATGAATGCATGCCACACGGGGGAGCACATCTTCGTGCCCAGTCCTGCAATGTTCCACGACAACATGGAGTTCTTAGATTAGACTGGACATGAAGACATCCGCCCCATGTCTGTAAAAGGAGGGTGCCTACCCGCTTCCTGCGTGTTGGGGTGCCTACCCGCTTCCAGCGTGTTGTCTGTCAGGGTAAAAAGGGCCGGATCAGTCATAGGATATTGTATCTGTTCTACAATAAAATCTTTGAGGCATAAAAAACTCTCCCCGGAAGTTGGACTAGCTGTTAAGCACTCTTGATGGTTTAGGGACAAGTTTTTCCTTAGGCAATCATTATTATCAAGGCTAGAGCTCTCCTGCCTGCTATTTGACCTATGTCTGGGCAAGTTATCACTTCTACAGCTAGGGGGGAGCGTCTGAATTTAATTTTTGAATGTTCAAGTGAGGTAGTGCGAACCATAAATATTCTATGGGGGCTATGTTTGTTAGTTGTGTTCTTTTCTCTGGACCCTGACAGACAACCTATCGGTGGTTGGTCCAAATGAGATAACGTTTTTCCACTAGGCGGTGACTGTCTCCTCATAGCTACTGCCTTGCTAGTGTTAGTACAGTTGCTAGCTACATAATGTGGTAAGTGATTAATCGTTGGTAGTGGTGTTTTTTCCATGTTTGGCTTTACCTTATCTGGAGGAAGTAACGCCCTTCTAACTGTGTTATTACTAGCTGTATTACTGGCTATGGTGGAAGTGGTTGAGGTGACCTGAAGAGAGTCAGACATGGCATCTTGTGGACTAACCATATGAACCCTTTCCTGTACGCTACTAATCTCTCCTCGGGTTGGGTTTAATACTGGCGATTTAACCTTTGAGGATAACTCCACTATCATGTCTCTCATAGACCCTACTTCAAGTCTTAATGAGGTGACTATTTGGGTCAAATGCTGCCATTCCATGCAAGATCCTAACCCTACATCCAGACTTTTGGCAGGTATTATCAGTGGAGATTATGCCGGCACAGACCTTTCACCTCCACCATCGTTTTTGATATCTAGGTCTAGCAGTGGCTGGAATCTATTGGTACAAATATCTATAGGGTCTATGTGTTAAGTGTCTGGCAATGGCACAGTCGGCCCTGTGTTTAAAGGGGATACTCCCACAGTATCCGGTTCCCTATCACTGTTATTAGTTGCCGGTCTTTTGTTATTAGATTTGTGGAACATATTAGGAATAGCCGGTTTCGCTGGTTTACTCGGCCTGAGGTTTTTTTGTTACTGTTTGTGTCATGGGTGTGCACTCTAAGATGCCCTCACACTCACTTATTATGGTTAACCCTGGGCGTAGTGGGCGGAGTGGGGCTCCGCGGAGCTACGTGAAGTGGGCGCACAACTACGCCCACCCACGCACTCCGCGTAGCCCCACTCCGCGCCGCCCGCCTCCCTCCCGCCCTCACTAAATACATAAATAAATGAATAAAAAGCTTTTAAAAACACTTACCTTGTCTGCCGCGTCCCCGGGGCTCCCTCTCGCCGTCCCGCGATTCGCGCCACCACCGAATCGGATCCTAATGCGCATGCGCGGGCGGCCACGCATGCGCATTCCTCACGAGAAATGCGCATGCGCGGCCGCCCGCACATGCGCATTAGGATCCGAAATGGCGGCGCGCATCGCGGGACGGCGAGAGGGAGCCCCGGGGACGCGGCAGACAAGGTAAGTGTTTTTAAAAGCTTTTTATTCATTTATTTATGTATTTAGGGAGGGCGGGAGGGAGGCGGGTGGCGGCCGGCTACGCACCGTCTGCGGAGCGCGCGTAGTGCCGCCTGGCTACGTCCGCTACGCAAAATGCGTAGGAGACGGCACTCCGTGCACTCCGTGCACGGAGCGTAGCTGGCCGCCCACCCTTAATTATGGTGTCTATCTGATCCATTACACAATTACTGCCTGCCATTTTTTGAGATTTCCTGGTCTTCTTTCCCCTGACATCCCGCCTTACTCCAGCCTCACCCCTCTCCCTGCTTTCATCAAATGTCTTTCTTTTCCCATTAGCCTAAGCCAAGCTAAACTGCCCTTAGTCATTTTATATGAGGCAGGTTTTCTTATCAACGCCAGGTCTCTAGTTAAAAACAAGATAGCATTTAACAAATTTGTAGCACAGAGGAAGCCTCCCTGGGTCTTTATAACAGAGACCTGGGGTACGGACTCATCGGGTCCTGACCTAGTTGAGGCCATTCCTGATGGTTACGCCCTAACCAGAATGGATTGAGCTGGGCGCAGGTGTGGTGGACTGGGTATTTTATGTAAAGATTGCTTTACATGTCGTATTGACCCCCTCTTGCCCTTCTTGGATAACTGCGAGGCACTGTACTTCACTATACAGTTTGCTCCTTCAGCCTCCTTTGCAGGTATCCTCTGCTATAGGCCACCAGGCCCTAGGACTACCTTCTCTCACAAATTAATTACACTGCTAGAGCCCTTCATTAGTAGACCTAATCTCACCCTCCTTGGTGATTTCAATTTTCATCTGGAGATAGATGACGACAAAGATACTAAATCTTTGATAGAGGGTCTAACTACTTGTGTGCTGAGTCAACTGGTTGACGGCCCCACCCACATCGCTGGACATACACTAGATGGCATCTTCTCAAATGATGCCAGACTGGTGACGGGAACTCCGATTCCCCTGCCCTGGTCCGATCACAGGGCAGTACCATTCCATCTTAACATGACTCCCTTTGGCCCCGACCAAGTGAATAGGAAACCATGGGAAATCCG
Organism: Lissotriton helveticus; assembly: GCF_964261635.1. Taxonomy (NCBI): domain Eukaryota; kingdom Metazoa; phylum Chordata; class Amphibia; order Caudata; family Salamandridae; genus Lissotriton; species Lissotriton helveticus. The sequence continues at coordinate 949,940,367 of NC_136068.1, forward strand.
GAGAAAATATAACGAGGTTTCAAACACCACCCTTGCCCCTTTCATGGCAGACATTAGTTCCCTCTCTCAGTCAGACTCGAACGAAGCAGCTCTCGGTCTGTCGAATACCCTATCTAACGCAATGGACACTCTGGCACCACCTAAAAAACACTACTTGGCTAGGAAGAGTCCCTCGCCGCCCTGGTTTTCTGAGCACCTAAGACTCCTTCGGCAGAAATGTAGGCAAAAAGAAAGAGCCTGGTATGCCTGCCCTGACTTACAGGGGAAGAGCCAACATAAGCTAGCCCTAAGGGAATACAAAAGGGCCATAGTTGAGGAAAAAAAGATTTACTTCAGCAAGATCACCACCTCACTGAAATCGTCGAGAGAGCTTTTCAAAATTATAGACACTCTGTCGACGCCTAAAATCATCGATTCCGTTGCTGAGTCGCAGGAGTTCTGCGATAACATCGTGAGCTTCTTTCACACCAAAATCTCTGACATTTATATCTCCCATAAAACCCTCAATTCGGAGCTGTACACCAAAAGGGCATCCTGGCCTCCTCCCCCTCTCCCCTCCTATAACAAGACCCCGGAACCAGGTTCCACTCCCAGTTTTTCTAGCTTTCCCCATCTGACTCAGGATGAACTCAATCGCCTTTTGGATGCCACCAAATCATCCTCGCCTCTGGACCCCTGTCCTTTAAAAATCCTGAAGGCATGTAGAGAGGTGGTCCTTCCTCCTCTTCTAGAGGTTATGAATAGGGCCATTACTGAGGGGATCTTCCCTACTCCATGGAAAATGGCAGTTGTTAAGCCTCTTCTAAAAAAGCCCTCTCTGAACCCTGAAGTCCTAAAAACTTCCGGCCCATATCTTTACTTCCAGCCCCGGCCAAGATACTCGAGGCCCACCTTAATCATCACTTGACCATCTACTTAGAAAGGATGAGCCTATTGGACGTCTCCCAACATGGGTTTCGCGCTACCCAAAGGACCGAGTCTGCCCTTACTGTTGTGGTCAATAACATCCGATCTGAGGTGGACAGGGGACAGACCACTCTATTGGTGCTGCTTGACCTTATGGCAGCGTTTGATACCCTGTCCCCCTCAATCCTGGTAGACAGGCTGAAGGGGATAGGGGTGGGAGGAAGTGCCCTTAATCTTCTATCCTCCTTCCTTCACCAGAGACAGCAAAGAGTAAAGCCTGGCAACTTTCTGTCTCCCTCCCTGGCCGTGCAATGTGGGGTTCCTCAGGGCTCTGCGTTGAGCCCCTTGTTATTTAACATCTATGTAACCCCACTTGCCGAAGTAGTAAGATCCTTTGGATACCAAATATTGTCATACGCAGACGATACTCAGATTATCGTCTCCACCACCCTACCGATAAAAGATGCTGCCTTCAAATTTCGAACATGTTTGGAGGTAGTCTCGCAATTGATGGTACGTAACTATCTAAAATTAAATGGGGAGAAGACGGAGGTCTTAATTTTTGGAGGAAGCCAGGACATCTGGTCGAAGGACTGGTGGCCCTCCTCCTTGGGAGATTGCCCACACCCGACCAACTTGGCCAAGAACCTTGGAGTTCTCATAGACCCTGCTCTCTCCTTTGACCTCCAGGTCAATAGAACTGTATCCACCTGCTGTAATACCATCCGGATGCTGAAAAAGATTGCCCCTTATCTATCGCCCGATGCCTGCAAACAGTCAACAGTTGCCCTGGTCTCTTCCAGGATTGACTATTGCAATGCGCTTTATGGTGGCATTAACAAGAAATCTCTCCATCGCCTCCAGATGGTTCAGAATGCCGCAGCCAGGATGGCCTTAAACCTACCCAGGTTTTCATCTGCAACCCAGGCCAGGAAGGACCTCCATTGGCTACCTATACATGCCAGGATTTCCTTTAAGATTTTCTGTCTGGCTCACAGGGCTGTGTTTGGATCGGGTCCCGAAGGTATCAAGACCCTTGTCAGTCCCTACACCCCTAATAGAACCCTCTGCTCGGCCTCTAGAAATCTGCTTGCTGACCCCAGATTCAAAAAGGCGAAATGGGGAGGAAGAGCCTTTTCCACTATAGCCCCGAAATTAAGGAACACTCTCCCTCCAGAACTTTCTATCCAACCCTCCTTGGGGATTTTCCGTAAACTCTTAAAGACATGGCTCTTCTCTCAGTCTTACTAACTGCATTATCTGTTTTCTTACTCTCTATGTCTGTCTGTGCTCCTTGCGCCTTGATGCCCCTTGGGGTTAAGTATGCGCAATACAAGTTCCCCATTCATTCATATACTAGTCCTGCCAACACAAGTAAATAATTTTCGCTTGGTTCTCAGGCATCAGACAAATTGTAGGGATGGGAAGGGGAAGTAATAGGCACATTTGTGTCTTAAAATACAGCCACCATGTCTAGATAATCAATTTGTTCATGATTTGTGGACGCAAAAGGGATCATACAATGTCACAATACCTTTGGTTTCCCACCGTGAGACGGTTCTGCCACTTTGTCACAGATGAAAGGGGGGTGGCCCTGCCCTGCCTCTTTCGGGCGATGATGGGCACGGTCGGGCTCTCCTTTGGCCCGGGGTTTGCCTGGGTGTGGCGCGGACATGCCTGTGTGCGTCCCGTGCTGCAGGAGGGCAGTGCAGTTTTTATGGTGCCTCACGGCGTATTTACGCCATCAGGTGTGTAAGGGCACAGAGACTGCTGGGAATTGTAGTTGGGCCGATCCCCTCATGGGCTGCGATGGTCAGTTTCAGCCTTTTTCATCAAGGCAGCAGTGGCGGCTGCAGCAACGTTGACCAGGTGATTTTGCTGTCCCGCCTCTGCAGGAGGGCAGTGCAGTTTTTATGGCGCCTCCAGGTGCGATTACAGCAGCAGGCATGCGAGGGTGCAGGGACTCCTGGGATTTGTAGATGGCCCGTTCCCCTCACAGCCTGCTATTGGTCAGTTTCAGCCGTTTCCTTCACGGCAGCAGCGACGGCAGCAGCGGCGGCGGCAGCAGCGGCGGCAGCAGCGGTGGCTGCAGCGACGGTGACCCGGTGATTTTACTGTACCTCTCTCAATATATCCTCTGCCTCCACTCTCTGATTCATCCCAAACCTCATTCTACTACTTGATCTCCAAAATAACCCTTTCAAGACTTTTCCCTCCTCTATACCTCCTTGGATCACACCAAAGCTCATTTTAATGCTATGATCTCCCTAACTACCCTTCTAAATTCTTCCCTCACCTATTTCTCATTTGACTCATCCCAAAACGGATTTTTTACTACTTGCATCTCCCTAATCCATTTCTAGAGATTCTTCCCTCCTCAATCTCTCCTTATACTCATCCCAAACCTCATCTTACTACTATGAGCTCCCAATAAACACTGCCTAGACTCTTCCCTCTTCCATCCCCATTCTTCTTTTCAATACAGCTAACATACTCTCATGTCCACGACCTTTTGCGTTTATTCTTGTTATGAATAAGACAGTAAACACCAAATAAATTGGCAGAATGTTGTGCATTACAATGTTTCTCCTTTAATACAAAATGCTAAATTAAAACTGACTGTCAACGAGTGGTCTACAGATTGCACTCCTATGTGGAGCAGATGTTTAATTCACATGAATGATACATCTTCTTTTATTTGGGTATGTGGGTCAAATATAAGTGCACATTTATTAACGTTATTTATTGCAATGTGATAATTCAGCCTACTTGAGTACATAGTTTTGTTTTTTCTGTATGTTTTGATTGCCTTTTCACAGATTTTTTTTAAACGAGCAACAAAATTTCATGGAAATGTACATATTGACTTATCACTAATTGTTTTTTAACAATAAGCAACGTTTGACAGAATGTGGGTAAGTGGAAGATGACCTTTACTACTAATTGTTTATTTTGGAACTAGAATAGAGTGCTATAAGACAGCCGCGGTCGGTAGTGGGAGTACCTGCCGGTTGGTGACGTGGGGAGGGGGGTAGTAAACTATGGATTATGGAGGTTTACAGGTAAGTAAACATATAAATAATTAAAATGATTTTCGTTGCATGCACTGCCTCCCCAAATGCCATGCAGTGCGCGCAAAAAAAATGTTTTATTTATTTATATGTTTACTTACCTGTAAACCTCCGTAATCCATAGTTTACTACCCCCCACCCTGCCCCTCCCCCTCCCCACGTCACCGCCCGGCAGGTACTCCCACTACCGACTGCGGCTGCTATAAGATTTAGAAGAACTTCGTACCAGGGATTTGAGACCGTGGGTCAAACATAGTTGTAATTGCCTTTTCCTTGCTAAAGGCCATGAGGAAGGCATATGCAGTCTTCATTTGACTTACATGCCGGCTTGTAGAAAGAGATATCAGCTGTTGCCTCTTTGCCGAACATTAGTTTTATCATTTAGAAACAGTATGTGGGAGTGAACCACCTATGAAACTCACAGCAGGACTCTTTTGGGTCTATGTTAAGCTTAGTTGAAGTGAGAGATGAAGGAGGGTTGGGATGTTGATGTTAAGAAGCTGTTTGATACCATCATGTTACAATATTGTCTATTATTCCGCCTCCTGACAAGATTCATTGCAACTATCTTTTTTAGTTTTTGAATAGTTACTAGCCATATTCAGTGCATTAGGATAGAATTTTGATTTTAATACATCTCAAAACTTTATTCCTGATTTCCTACATCTCTGTAGTGTGCTAGCTTCATTATGAAAGAGGCTTTGGGATTCTACTAACTATTCTTGGAAAATTTCAAAGGACTGATCATTACCTAGACCACACCTCACTCAAATAATGTTCAGTGGATTGGGGGTCAACTGCGTTTCCTATTTCAGGTTCTCATATTGACTAAATCCTTAGTGCCAGAGGGTCTAGAAAACCCTTTTCCAGATACTTATTTTATTTATTTATTTATGCATTTTTATATAGCGCGGACTTTACCCGAAGGTGTCAGAGCGCTTCACAATAGGAACAGAACTGATACATGAGAACATTACAAGTGAACAAAATACAAAAACAAACGTTACATTAAATGAAGCAAAAATGATAATTGTGAGCCAACAAAATACAAGAGGTAAAAATGACAATCGTGTGCCAACAAAATACAAGAGGTAGCAAACGGTGCATTACAAAAGTGACAATCGTGAGCCAACAAAATACAAGAGGTAGGAAACGGTGCATTACAGGAGGAAAAAGTGACGTGTGCCGGTTACAAAAGCATACAAAATAAACATAGAGGTATAATACTGCAATATAAGGAGGACACTCAAGCACAAGAACAAACGTTATGTAGGCACTGGTGGCACTTGTGCAGGTATCGAAAACAACCAAATGTAAGAGGTAGAAAACAGTGTGTTACAAGAGAAAGTGACGGGTGCATGTTACACACGAGTACAAAACATAGGTAGAAGGATAATACTGCAAAAAATGGCAGACTCTCAGACCACAGGAACACACTGGGAAGACACTTCCACAGTCAAATTAGTAGATTTTCTAAATGGAAGGGTTTCCTTCACATAATAGAGAGGGCATGGATTACATTTGGAAGTGTCTTTGAAGGAGGAGAACTTTGAGGTCAGATTTGAAGGCCTGGGAGGATGTGGTAGTCCGGAGCTGAGGCGGAAGTGAGTTCCAGATTCTCACAGCGCTGCCAGAAAAGGATTGGGCCATCGATCTTTCCTTCTTGAAAGTGGGAGGTTCAAGCAGTAGATTTTCCACATTTCGTGATGGTCTAGAGCTTCCTGAGAGTTTCAGTTTATTCGCCAGGTAGCGCGGGGAGGAGGAGTGCAAGGCTTTGTGGGTGATGCAGGCAGTCTTGTAGATAGCTCTAGCCTCGATGGGAAGCCAGCGGAGGGTGGATACCATGGGAGTGATGTGGTCGCTTCTTTTGGCCCCAAAATGAAACAAGCTACTGAATGGAGAACAGACTTAAGGGGGGACAGATGGGATTTGGGGAGGCCAGTCAGAAGAGAATTGCAGTAGTCCAGTCTGGAGAGGACCAGCGATTGGACCAGGGCTTTAAGGTCATGCTCCTGGAAGAAGCGACGAATCCCCCAAAGAAGGCGCAGTTGGTATCGGGCAGACTTTGCAATTGAATTAATATGGGAGAGTAGATTAAGTTTTGTGTCGAGTATGACACCAAGGGATTTTACGCTGTCAACAATGATGGGTTTATTGTTCAGCAGATTCATCTGGTCCATCCATGATTGAACCGGGGGAGGAGAAAGTGAGGAGGAGAGGAGGAGGAATTCAGTTTTGGAGGGATTCAGAATCAGTTGATGTGTTGACATCCAGTTTTGAATGGAGTCGAGGGTAGAGCTAAGGATGGAGAGATCGTGAGTGGAGGCAACCTTGAGGTAGATTTGAGTGTCGTCTGCGTAGAGATGATAGTTGACCCCAGATTTACTTAGGAGATTTCCCAGAGGTTCCAAATAGAGATTGAACAATGTGGGTGCAAGAATAGAGCCTTGGGGAACACCTTGACCCACCGCCGAAGGAGATGAAAGACTGTCCGCTATTTTGATCATTTGGGATCTATCAGAGAGGAAAGAAGCAAACCATTTCAGCACAGTGCCCTCCAAGCCCATTCTCTGTTGAAGAGTGTTGAGGAGGGTGTTGTGATTGACAGTGTCAAAGGCTGCCGAAAGGTCGAGGAGAATTAGAAGACAAGACCCCCCCGAGTCTAGTATTCGCAGCGCGTCATCGATCACTTGCAGCAGGGCAGTTTCAGTGCTGCAGTTTTGGATGAAGCCGGACTGAAAATTGTCAAGAAGATCATTGTCCTTGATATGACGAGAGAGTTGTTTCGCAACACATCTTTCCGTGATCTTCGCAAGAAAGGGTAGGTTAGTGATAGGGCGGAAGTTGTTGAGGTCATTCGCATCCGCAGTGGGTTTTTTAAGCAAAGGGGTGACCTGCCCAGTTTTGAAGGGAACAGGAAAGGAGCCTTGACAGAGTGAGAGGTTGACCAGAGTGGTCCAATAGGGAAGAGAATGGGTATAGAAGTCAATGGCAATGGCACTAGGGATGGGGTTGAGCGAGTGGTTGGAGGGCTTAGTTTCGAGGATGCACTTGAGGAGGACATCTTCAAAGATGGGGTCGAAGTTCTGCCAAATGGCTAGTGATTTGCGCTCCTCTGGAGGGGTAGGATGAGAGACCTGAGCCACCAGTGATTTCACTTTTTCGTCAAAGAATACAGCGAAATCCGTAGCTTTCTTTGTAGAATCCTCCAATTTGGAGGTTGGCGGAGCGAAGTTGGTATTGTTGATGAGATCAAATAGTTTTTTGGGTCTATTTTTGGCTGAGTCAAGGAGGGTTCTGAAGTGTGATGCTTTCCCCAGGAAGATGTGCTTGTGGTACTTGGATCTTGCTGAACGAAGCGTAGCCAAATTATTGTTGAAGGGTGCTTGCCTCCATTGTTTCTCCAGGAGTCTTAGGTGCTTCCTTTCTTCATATAGGGATTTGTTGAACCAGGGTGCTGAGGGAATGGGCCTTTTCTTTTTGCTTTGGAGAGGAGCGACGCTATTCCGATACCATGTTCCGGAAAGAAATTCACAAAATGTTTTGGTACCTAAATAGGATTTCATCTTGTGATACTATTGTTACATGTACATCTTGGCAGCAAGCACTCAAATCGCTGAACTATCTTATTGAGTTGGAAACCTATGACGTAGGTTTTGCACAGTTCTCTGCAGCAGGTACTTTAACATACTGAGCTGTCAAACAGCATTTGGACATGACTCTTGCATGTTGCATATAGGCCAAACACAGGTATATGCAAGAGTTTCTTAGCACAGTGGTTGGCTTGTCATACTGGGATTGAAACTTGTAAACTGAGGTCACACACAGGTCTCTTTAGGTGGTGAAATAAACCATCAAGCTGATCGGAGCCTGCCACCTGCAGGTTATATACAGGCCGCCTTGCAACAGGAACTTTATTCACTAGTTATGTTGCTGGGTTTAGAACCTGTGATCAACAGATTGCAGAAATTAGCTTTATGTCAGGTTTGAAAAATACACCCACTTCAGTTGGTTTTCTATGCATTAGTGCTGCAATTCCTTATGAAAGCAACATCACAAATACCATTAATGCACAGTCACACGGTATATCGCACGCCCTTCGGTCATTTATCCATTGGTGTAAATATTTCTGTATCTGTGTCAAGGCTTGTGGCACACATCCGAACCTTCCTACAAATCACACGGATTTCTGAATCTTTTATGCAAGATGTGCACATGCATTTTGGAAAATGTGTCCCGCACCTATGTATTGCTACCTAACTGCACTCCCTGCCCATTGGCCTTCCAGATGCACTGGTATGTTCAGCTTTCCACCAACCCTATTTATTTTTTTGTCTCTTGCAGTCGTCAGTTGGTGCACAGAACAATGCAAGAGAGAGAATAAGGGTACACAGTGGAAGTTGTGAGGGGATATTGCAGATGTTCATTTGATGACTGTGGACTTTAGGCTGCATTTACATCTGCAAACTTTAGACTGAAAAGGGCTGAACTGTTGAACAACAGCCCCGAGGGCATTTTAGCTGTCATTAAATAAAGTGAAACTAAATTAGCGAATTAATAACTATTCTGTTAAACACACTACAATTTTGTGTGTGATTGTGGTGTTTAATTTTTATTTTAATTAATTAAGCGAGACCAATTACCTTTCAAATAATGTTGGCATAAAACAGTGTTAAATACACATTTTGGTTTATTAGTGATTTCTGTCAGACAGTTAATTAGACTCGGCTCTTTGGGGGTCCTAGTACAGAACAGATGGTCTGGGTATACTTCTAAAACTAAAAATGCTTTTTGTTCTTTCTATTTTTTTAATGTCACCACAACATACTTCTCTGCCTTGTTCGGCTGTATTTGATCATTGTCTCTTCGGCAGCTGCAGACCTGAGTGGGGGTGGCAGTGGTGGATGGGTGCTTTCTGAAACTTTCAATGCAGCCTTCAATTTGTACTTTCTTGGCAGCGCGACAAAATTGCAGATGCATCTGCCGGCAGCATTGGACGATGAGGTGATCTATTAAAAGCAACCACTTAGTTATGTTTATATCATTTATTGAAGCACTTTCTATAGTGTCGGTGTGGTCGAACGGGATAACAGGATTAGCTACGAGAGACCATTGTCTCTCAAGGCCAGGGGGGAAGGCGTTGTCATTCACCTGAGTGTATGCCTGACCTAAGGCTGATATAGACGAGGTGGCTTGAGGAATTATTCCAATTTCCATAAGTGCTAGTCAACCTCTGCTATCACACGCGGTTCCTCCAAATGAACAGAAATGGTAAAATTGGGTTATTTGAGTGAGTGAATTAGTATAATCACAAAACACACTAAAATTTGCATTTTTGACTTCAAACTAATCCAGATGTAGATGTAGATCCAGGATCCAGATGTACTAATCTTTCGCCCAGTGGAGCAAGGGAACTTGCTGCTGTGCCTTGCGTGAACGCGGGAATGCTCCATATTTTTTTAGATGCGGCGCACTTCGGCTCTCTCCTTGCACTGGTGCACTTGTGGCAGCTAGCACCAACTCAGGAACACTTACGCCACAGTGTGAGGGTGCCTGCATTGTGGTCAGGATTGTTTTTTGCAGGGGGTGATACCTTTCTTCACAAAAAACAATCTTTAGAGGCTTATTCTTCTTTGCATGTGTGCTGCCGAATTCAGCATGCATGCAATGACGAAGTCAACAAGGAGGACTAAAGATATTTCCCTTTTTATGCCAACGTCGGATAGGGCCACCATTTGGTGCAATCCCAGGTTCGAAGACTTTATTAGGTTTGGTTTTGTGTCAAATTCTATGGGCGGATGCACGGTAACACCCATGCATCTACCCATGGAATAACTCCGAAATGCAAGGTAACTTCAAGTAATCCAGGCAGAACTATGTGCTGCCTTGCATTACTTGTTTTTTTTTTCTACAAAGCCACACAAATCGGGCTTTGTGAGGCTTAGTAAATCCCAAAGTACATTTTTGCGTCAGGGCTACATCAAAAAAGTGATGCAACCCTGATGCAAAATGTTAGTAAATCTGAACCCCGATTTTAAAGCCTCCCATTAAAAATAAATGTGCATATAGGGAATCGAAATTTTAATCATTTACGCAATTAGCATTTATCCTGCACACCTGGCTTGGAACTGTACCACTTAAACTTATATTGAACATCTCTGCTTTAGGAAAAGGCATAACAGAGTCAGGATCTGTGACCAGATGGAGCGAGCATTAGCTTCTACCAGACTGGAAACGTGCTTACCATAGCAATGGCTTAGAAGAAAAACTGAAATATTGTCATATGTAACCTTATTTGGAGTTCGGAAACCTGAATGGGAATATGTGTATGATTCCAAGGTACACCTGGCACGACCCTTATATCTGCTGATCGAGGTCTGCCCTGCAGTCTAAGAAGATAGACTGAACCCGCTCCTTTCATCCCAGTGTAACCTGAATGACTCTAAGAGTCAGTTTGCTGACTTCCTGCTCTGAACTACCTGGGCACAACAAGCTCCAGAGGCCTTCCTGCAACTCCCCTGCTGAAACCGGCCCTATCTGGACATGTAACTGGTTATGCCCGATCCCTGCTGGCCTCTGCTAAAGTGAGGTTCTGATTCCCAAGAGGGGCTTCAGCAGGCCCCGGACCCTTGGCTGGTATTAGTTGACCTCCTCCTGTGGAATTTTGAAGTTTTGAGCTCTGCCCCTGGACTTTGAGAAGGTAATTGTTTCAGTGGGACTAACCTTGTCCCTGTATACAGCCGACACTCCATCGCGTCCTGCCTGAACTTGTGACTTTGTCACAGTCTAGCATGATGAGCCTGGTTCGCATTTTGCAATGATGGATACGGAACGAAATTCATTTTATTAATTTAATTGTTGACTTACCTGCAATCATCCATATTTCGGTGTTTATCACCCACCACCCTGCCCCTTCCCCGCCCCGCCTGTCTGCCCCACCGGAACTCCCTCCACGGGCCGCGGCTGATCAGTTGTATCTCAATAATATAATCACTTGTTAGTCATCCTCCCCGTTTGCTTCTCAGGTGTTTTGTCTCTTGGCCTGCTCCAGAAATGCTTGTGCATTCTTATTGTTTGCAAACATAACATTCTTCCCTTGCTAAACTACTCTGAATTTGAAAGTGTTAATTGGAATTGAACATTATCCAGCTAATTTTTAAGTGATCAAGTGCTGGTCTCCAACTATGTCTGAAGGATAGATTCAGGGACGAAGCCAATTGCTGTTCCCTTGTGTTGGACATTTTTTTCGTCTGCTGTAAGAAATGTGGCACTGATATTTAGGTCTCGCCTACGTAGTACGCATGCGCTGCATAGGAGACCTTTAGCCGTCGTTCAGTTCTTTTTCGAAGCACATACCCGTGCGTGTGGCGGCATACACCCTGCGGGAGCGCGCAGGGGAGCGCCACAAGCATGGGTGAGTGCTTCGAAAAAGAGCAGACTGCTCTCCCAAGCGAGCGCGCCTCGCTCCGCCTCTCCGTGTTGCTTGCGCTTCTTGTTGAGTCTGTACCTACTTACATTTTCATGGCTCTTTCGCTGTTACAACATTAGGCTATTGTTTCAGGGCAACTCAAGGAACAGTTCTGGCTGGTATTTGCTTTTAGTTGCTGATATGCGGCACTCTCAAACCTGCAAATATATTAGTGCTATAGCATGTTAATACAATTTCTCCCACTACACACATAGAAATAGACCGAGGCAACATATACCAATTGTTACCAGTCACTTCTGCAATGTTTTTGCTTTCAGTGTTTACGCTCTGAGCTAGATTTTGTTCTTGCCTTTTGCTCCAAATCATCCCTTTTAAATGCTAACAAGATGTGCAGTTCAAGCCCTGCATTTCCATTCACAGTGCCACCAATTTGTTCAGTAAATGTAAATATCGAGCTCTCTAGGTCCAGTTTTCCAGGGATCCAAAGAAGCAGCCAATATTGAAGTAAATAGGCTTTTGTTTGCCCCTTCGAAACTGTGGCGTTAACACAATTTGCCCATCTGCAACTAGCAGCACAATGTTCCAGAATCGGACAGAGTTAGGAAGACACCCAGTCATGATGCTATCTCGTGCTCTTCCAACTCTGACCTTGGCCGGACACACCAGCTCCTAATGTCCTTATTGTTTTGGTCCCCTCACATCAGGCTGTCCACGTTAGCAGATAGAAGGCCATATGTGTGCCTCACTGGAGGCAAAGCTAGAGTGATCATTCAACAGGCATTCTCCTTCTAGCATCAAGGAGAGCCGTTCTACTTTTTTGTGATAATTTTACATTCTTCACACTACTTGAGCGGCCATCAGCATGTGAGTGAATGGAAAAGTAGTGATGGGGCAAATTAAAGTGTTAGATGTGACTTGCCTATTTTTAACAATAGGTGAGCAGATTACCAAAGATGGAGTTTTTACCTGAGATATAGGAAGCATGAGCATTCCCAAGTGCGACCTTGTTCCTGCTGAATCTTAAAATATTCTGAGGCTCATACTTTTATGGCTTTGCTGGCAGACATTCCTTTTCTTCTCGGGTTAATACATCTGAATATTTTCTTTAGATGTACTTTTATATTTACCCTCGTAAAAGTACGCAGAGATTGCCAAACAATGGTTAGTAATGCATTACAAAAATACTGAATAAGTAAATAATATGTTTTCCTTTATCATCAACTCTCTTTAATTACCAAAACTTTGCCAGTTCCCATCATAGATGGCAAGGTAGAATATTTTACATAAAAAATAAATATTTCGACAACTGTGGGAAATAACTAAAGTGTTCTATGCCTGGATTTGCTGTCTTTTTCTGTGCACTTTACCACTGCTCAAAAGTAATAAAGTCTCTGTGCTTTGCCACAAAAATTTGATGTACATTGAAACTTCCTGTTTGGCCTATTTAACTCCCCTATAAGTTCCTTATAATTTGTACCTTAAGTGTACCTATGGCATGAAAAGTAAAATGTCATGTGGCCTGTAGTGTGTGTGTTTCCACCAACCAAAAGTATGGCAGATATTTCTACCGTCAACACCACTGTTCTCTGGCTAGGCTGCTGTTTAAATGCACTGCAAAAACAAGACAGGTATAAATGCATTTGCCATGTAGGTAAAGCCTATTTTTATGCATTCATAAGGTACTTCTAAAGTGTGCCTTTTAGACCCTCAGGTTAGAGAACTAATGCATAACAAGCATTGGCATAGCCAATAGGTCTCGCCTTTGGGACCTTATAAGTGTTTAGCCATGCAACAGTTGATATTGTTGCACCAAGGATATTGTGCTGCATAACTAAACCCTTATAAGGTCCCAAAGGCGACACCTATTGGCTTTGCCAATGTTTGTTAAACAGTGTTGCTCAACCTGGTTCTAATTACATGAACAAAAGCAGCTACCTTCACACGTAATACTGAATATCCAATTTCACAGTAGTGGGATCTCTGTAGATTCATGTTGCTAGGTGGAACTTCTAACTAGGAGAAATCTTCCACCCAGGTATCTGTGTCATCCTCTGATATTTTGGTTACCAGCATGGGAGGGATAGTGTCAGTATGGTGAAAGCACACAAAAAACCTTTTTGAGCACTCACATATATTTTGCAGGTCACTTTTCACTCTTGAGACACATATGGATCTACTGCACAGAGTCTCCAGGTAGAAAATAAGAACATTATAACACGACCATTTATTTGTATGCAAGAAAAGGGTTCCACCACAATGGTACATTACTTTTTTGCCTTTTTTTTTTTTAAAAAGCCTTTCCTTCGCACTCTTGAAATCATATGGTTATTTCGGATCAACACACTCAATTTGCATACCTCCTGAAAAGTTTTAGTGCAGAAATTGCAAGTGAAAATTAATTGAGAATATTTGTGAATAACCATAATGTCTTGATAGTAAGATTAAATGCACAAATTCCAAGGTAGAATTATTGGAAAATAATTTGGAATAACCATACTGTATTGATGATTAGATTAAGTGCACAAATTCAAGTTTAAATTCACTGAAAATACGTTTTAATAATTATAATGTCTTGATGATAAGGTTAAATGCACACATTACAAAAGAACATTCATTGAGAGTAGCTGAATACCCATAATATCTTAATTTGGGGCAGTTCTTTATATTCTTTTTCCTCTTACCCAAAAACACAGCGTCACCGCCTGTAACACTTTACTTGCAACCATGAAAATCTGCTTTTCAACTAGATTTTCGAGGGTTGTAATTGGTAAATTAAATCAAAGAATCAAGCCTGGCAAAATTCCATTTAATGTGACTATACGTTATCAAGATATTTATTAGTACAGCCACTAGTAAATGTTTATTGTTTTCACCTTTAGCAATTACATAAATAAATAGCAGGGTGCAGGCACTGAACTTCTGCATTAATAGTGTGTGATCCTTGAAAAAAAATGTTTTTAAACACGCGTTGTTGCTGTTTAAGTGTGTGAAAATAGATATATAAAATGTAATCCAGATTGTGCACCTCCTCTCCCTGTACTCTTATAATGCTTAGGCTATAAATGAGCAAACATTATCTAATTATGTTATTTTATGAACATGCAAAACTGTTTTTATTTCTTTTGTTATGCCTCTGGCAAAATTCACTTGTTTTTTAACTAGAACATTCTAAAACAAGCCATCAACGTGCAAGATTTATTTTGCTTAAAAATATATATATATATATGACATCGTCAAGTTGCAGCCTCCTTCTTCTGCAAAGCCTTCTTTTTGCGGACAATTTAAGAAGAAAAACATTTCAACTTTGGGGACTTTCGTGACATTGTTTTGTACATCCCCACTTTTATCTCTTGGTTTTTGAGATCAGTGCTTTTAATGCAACCACCAAAAAGAATATATCCGTGAAAATAAATTGCCATATTAGATGAAATGAATGTAGCATTTTACTTTATAATAGCTAATAGCAATTTACAATTCCGGATGTGTTTTAGTTTAAAATGACTGATGGAAGTTGGCTCTCCCTATAGTGTACTAAACGAAGTACAATCTGCAGAGTCCAGTGGGTTCCCAATTGGTTTATAGGGGCTAAAGTAAATACTAATGCTGTATTTTGTGGTAGTGTGAGTAAGCAGAGGACATGGGAATAGATCAGGCACTGGTGGACTTCATCAGGCAGTTGTATTCTGACGCCTCTTCCTCAGTCCGCTATGGGAGGAACGGGGAGTATACCCGCTCAATTAAGATCTTGAGAGGGGTAAGACAAGGCCACGTGCTCGCCAACCATCAGCGGGTACCAATGTTAGCATATGAGGACGACGGAGTAGTGATGGCAAGAACAGGGATGGGGCTCCAGTATCTTATATCTGCGTATGCAACTTTTATGGCATCATTAAATCTAAAGGTCAACCAGAGCAAATCTTATATCATCATTGCGGGTGGGGGGCATGACAGACCTCCTTCTTTTTTTATGGACTCCGGTAAAATTGAGGTGGTGGGCTCGTTCCCCTATTTAGGAGTCCTTTTTGATAGATATAAATCATGGTCTAATTATTAGAGGGAAGAGCATTGGGCATGCAGAGAAACCTTATTGCACTGAAAACATTCACTAAAAGGCTGGGAGTCAAACCGCTGGCCCCAATGAAAAAAATGTATCATGCCAAAACTAAGGCGGCAGCAGTATATGGTGCATCGATTTGGGGGATTGCTACCTGTGATACTCTGCAGGCCAGAGAGAACAATCTTTTTAAGTCCTTTACTTCTGGTCCACAGTCATACTCAAATTATGTTTTACACATGGAATTGGCTTTACCATACATCATTGACACAATTAAAATTGCACCACTCCTACTGTGGCACTCTATCTGGCGCAGGGTGACAGTCCCCCTCACACAAAATTTGATAACACTTATTTTAAAGTCAGAAAATGATAGTAGGGTTAAGTGGCTACAGCATGTGGAGTCAGAATTATCTGCTATTGGTTTAAGCCGCCTTTTTAAACACCCCTCTACTTGTAAATCCATGTCTAAACTGGCTGAGAAATAAATTTTGAGGGCTCAATATCTGAGAAAGGAAAAAAACTCCCTCACTCAGACAGCTCGTCTGTATGAATTAACACCTGTGCTGAAGGAGGGAAGATTTTTGTATCTGGCGGATGTCATATTCTCACACCACAAATATATATTACTGAGACTTCGCTTACATATGATACCATTGATGATAGGTTTTCTAGGGAACCAATACGAACATTCCGATCTCTCAGTATGTCCGTGTGACAAAAAGTCCACACAAAATGATCTCCACGTCTTTTGTGGTTTTTATTGTCAAGAAAAATACAATTTTATTGTACCAATTTGTAAGAGTCACAATTTTAAATGTTGCCATGTAGCTCTGTTTTTCCTTAAATCCTTGCAGAACTCTTACATTTGTTTTTCTCTAGCCTCATTTCTCTGGGCATGTCTGAAAAAGAGAGAGCAGTTGGGCCCTTAAGATATAGCAGGATGGCTTATCATGTTTTTATTGTATACATATTGATGAATTCGTTTTTATCATATAATGAATTTTTGGATCATTTTCATACTTGGGCTTATGATTATTTTTATTATGTTTTTTATAAACTGTGACTGTAAACACTTTTATGATCTTATGAATAAGATCGAATAAAGCGTTTTAAAGTAAAGGGTAAGCACTTCAGCTTATCACGGGATAGTGCTAAGGGTTTGTTGCACTCACAAAGGTAATACATGTGATACACATTCAAAGAATAAATCTAAGACCAAATTAGGAAAATAACACTGCTTTTTATATTTGTTTCGAAACCAAAGAACTTTGTTATTTATTTATTTATTTATTTAACTTATAAAGCGCACTGTCACCTTGCAGGCATCCTGGCGCTAACTGGCTCAACGGGCAAACAAGTATCAGACAGGGCTGACCATGCAATAGGTTACTTAGGAAACAACCAGGTTTTGATCTTTCTCCTAAACGGGAGAAGTTCCGTGGTTTGCCTAATCTCAAACGGGAGCAGATTCCATAATTTGGCAGCGGCCACCTCGAAGGTTCTGCCCCCTGCTCTGGCCTTCCTGAATCTAGGTACCTTCACCAGCCTAGCTGCTGAGGATCGGAGCAGCCTGGCTGGTGTGTACCAAGCAAATTTCGATTGCAGGGAAACAGGGCCAATTCCATCGAGAGCCCTGAAAACCAGGCAAAGGGCTTTGAATTGCATCCTCTGTCGCAGAGGTAGCCAATGCAGTTTCGCAAGGGCAGCCGGCCCATGTGCTCTTCTAGGAAGCCTCAGGGCCAACCTAGCAGCCGCTGATTGCATCCTTTGAAGCCTATCCAACAGAAACTCGGGGGACCCCAGCAGAAGGACATTGCAATAATCCAATCTACTGAGGATTTTGCACCTTGCCACTTGAGCACGTGCCTGGAATGGTAAAAGTGGCAAGACTTTTTTCAAGTACTGTTTTCAATAGCAATTAGTACAGGTATGTATAACTTTCAAAGTTATGTGTCTTTATGCACAGTGCAATCCTATGGAAGGAAAAGTTAGAGATGAATAAAGGTATCTACAGTCCGGTTTCAGGAGTTCACTTCAGGGTTCAGAGTTTTAGTGGGCCAAGGTCCAAAGTACTACCAACAGTTGTTCGGGAACTGCCTAGGTTCTAACTGGAGCAGGGTGCTGGTGAAGTTGGTAGCTGGCATGCTACAAAGAAGGGGGTGGGCATCCAAAATCAGGCTGCGCAGGGAGACTTGGGGACAAGTCTGAAATTCCCAAATGGGGGCTGGGTTTGCACGGGGTCTTGTAGCAAGACGACATAGCCAGTTCTTCGGGTCCTGGGCCAGGCACCTCAGGTGCAAAGTGTAGGTCGACTGGGCTGCGTGCGCAAAGATGCACCTCACGGTCAGGGACAAACAGCTGACAGTAGCAAAATCAAGGCAGCTGGGTCGCTCACGGAGTGGGTCTCAGTGATGCTGACGTGCCACGATGGGTGCTTGCTCCTAGTACAGTGGTGATCTGGACTGGGCTCTCATTTTGGTGTTTGGTGCAGGGCATCCGGTACCCTGTGGGTTAGTGCTGCATGACTCCGGTTAGTTGTGGTATTGTCACACTCGGTGAGAGATGAATCTGACCTTCCAGAGCACGAGTATCTTCTGCAGGTCATCTGCAGTGTTGGTCAGGCCCGGATCTGTTCGGAAAAGCACTGAACAATACTCTGCTTGTCAGTGCCTACTTATTGCAGAGGAGTAGCTCCTTCACTCCAAGAGAGAATGTAGATGACTTTCAAAGTGTTTTGGTAGTTCTCCAGCTCACAGGACGAGTCACTGTTGCAATTAGCATGAGAGGATCAGCAGGGTTTTGCACTAAAAGTCCACAGTTCTGCCTCAGGTCTCACCAGGCAGTGACTCTTCTTTGTCCTACTTCTCTTGATCTGTCACATATGAGTTCTTGGGTTCAAGTTCAAGTTCAAGTTCAAGTTCAAGGATTTATATAGCGCACTACTCACCCAGAGGGTCTCAAGGCGCTTGGGGAGGGGGATTATTATTTATCGAATAGCCAGGTTTTGAGTTCTTTTCTGAAGGGGATGTGGTTCTGTGTAAGGCGGAGGTGAGTGGGGAGTGAGTTCCAGGTCTTGGCTGCCAAGTAGGAGTAGGATCTACCTCCCATGGTGGATCTTTGGATACGCGGAACTGCGGCGAGGCCTAGATTGGAGGATCTTAGTTGGCGGGTGGGTGTGTAGAAGGATAGTCGAGTGTTGAGGCATTCGGGTCCTAGTTTGTAGAGGGCCTTGTGTGCGTGGGTGAGGAGACGGAATGTTATTCTCTTGTTGACGGGAAGCCAATGGAGGTCTTTCAGGTGGCCAGTGATGTGATCTTGGCGAGGGATGTCCAGAATGAGTCTCGCTGAAGCGTTTTGGATGCGTTGGAGTTTTTTCTGTAATTTGGCTGTAATTCCGGCGTAGAGGGTGTTTCCGTAGTCTAGTCGACTCGTAACCAGTGCGTGGGTGACAGTCTTTTTTGTTTCGGTGGGGATCCAATGGAAGATTTTTTTGAGCATACGAAGTACGTTGAAGCAGGAGGATGAGACTGCGTTGACTTGTTTGTTCATCGAGAGTGAGGAGTCTAGGATGAAGCCAAGGTTACGTGCGTGGTCTGTGGGTATGGGTGCTGAGCCCAGATCCGCAGGCCACCATGAGTCGTCCCAGGCAGAGGGGGATGATCCTAGGATGAGCACTTCCGTTTTGTCTGAGTTGAGTTTTAGGCGGCTGTTTTTCATCCAGACGGCTACTTCTTTCATGCCTTCGTGCAGATTGGTTTTGGCGGTGTTGGGGTCTTTGGTGAGGGAAAGGATCAGCTGGGTGTCGTCAGCGTAGGATATGATGTTAAGGTTGTGTTGACGCGCGATGGAAGCGAGTGGACTCATGTAAACGTTGAAGAGGGTGGGACTGAGTGATGATCCTTGTGGTACACCGCAGATTACTTCTGTTGCCTCTGATCTGAACGGGGGAAGTCGGACTTTCTGAGTTCTCCCCGCTAGGAACGAGGTGATCCAGTCCAAGGCTTTTCCTTGTATGCCGATGTTGTTGAGACGTTGTATGAGGGTGCTGTGGCATACCGTGTCGAAGGCGGCGGAGAGGTCGAGTAGAATGAGGGCCACTGTTTCTCCGTTGTCCAGTAGTTTTCGGATGTCGTCTGTTGCAGCGATGAGGGCCGTTTCGGTGCTGTGTTTGGCTCGAAAGCCGGACTGTGAGGGATCGAGGGAGTTGTTGGATTCGAGGAAAGCGGCGAGTTGGCTGTTGACGGCTTTCTCGATGACTTTGGCCGGGAATGGGAGGAGGGATATGGGGCGGTAGTTTTTAAGTTCGGAGGGGTCTGCAGTTGGTTCTTTCAGGAGGGCGCTGACTTCGGCATGTTTCCAGCTTTCTGGGAAGGTAGCAGAGTTAAAGGAGCAGTTGATGACATCACGGAGCTGGGGTGCGATGATGGAATCAGCTTTGTTGAAGATGTGGTGGGGGCATGGGTCGGTTGGCGAGCCAGAGTGGATGGAGTTCATCAGGCGGATGGTGTCTTCAGTGGAAATTGGGTTCCAGGTGCTGAGGTTGTTAGAGGGCGGTTTGGGTTCTGAGGGGGGTGGAGAGTATTGTTCGTTGGAGCTGTTTCCGAAACTTTTATGTATGTCTGCAATTTTGTTGTAGAAGAAGGAGGATAACGAGTCGCAGAGGTTTTGGGAGGGAGTGATGTCGTTTGAGGCTGCGGTGGGGTTGGTGAATTCTTTGACAATGTTGAATAGTTCCTTGCTGTTATGGGCGTTGTTGTCGAGTCGACTCTTGAATGCAGATTTCTTGGTGGATCGAATCAGCTGGTGGTGCTTGCGGCCGTAAGCATGGGCGTAAAATCCGCTCCGCTCGCGGATTTTTCGGATTTTCGGCAAATTCGCAATCCGCGAACGCTCGCGAATTTGTCGAAAATCCGTGAATCCGCTCGCGGTGGATTTTTTGCTTGGTTGCGGCGCGCGGCGTGGTGCACGGCGTTCACTTTCCGTCATTTAGCGTTTGCCGAGTTGTTTTTCTCGATCATATTTTGAGAGTGCTGCGCCATTTTGGATCTTGCTGCGTGTTCCCGCGGGAGTTTGGCTCCCGCGAATACGTAATCGCGGCTTGCCACCTTGCACAGCACATCTCGCGAGAGTTCGCAATTGCGAACACGTAGTTGCGGCGGAAAGGAACAATCTCGCACTTGCGAAGTAGAGATTTTGCAATTTCGCACAAGAAAATCACCAGCAAACAGGATAAACCTTCAGAAAATGATGATTTTTATCAGAATCACTCCTCAGGTTGACATTTGCATGGCCTTTCTTTTTGCAAGGAGTCCATTTTGGGGGGGGGGGAAGGAAGTGCCCCACAGTCTCCAACTTCCTGTTCCTGTCCAGCAGGCTCCTCCCAGTGCTTTGTCCATCTCCTGGTCACTTTCATTTGGATCTGGAGCTGGAAGGATTACTTTTTGTGGGTGCTGCTGGATATTTGGATTTGAGGCCTTTTTGACTGTCTTTGGATCACTTTTGGATTAGAAATCAACTTTCACAAGTAAGTTTGTTTGGGGCATTACAGTTGCTGCAAGTACAATTTTGGAACTTTTTCAGAAAATTAAATAAATTATATTGTGGGTAGCCACAGTATCCAGTAGGACCAGGGTTGGTTATGGGTGCATGATACAACTGTTTTGTTGAATTTAAACACCATTGAGGCCATGGATGGGCTGGGATTGTGCTGATTTTTGTCGTTTTTTTGGGCCTGCTGGTGGGGCCCTTTGCCCAGGGGTGGTGAGTGTTGCATGGGCCTAGTCTTTCTGTGGGGTGTCTTCTTGAATTTAAACATAATTGAGGCCATGGATGGGCTGGGATTGTGCTTATTTTATTGTTTTTTGTCGTTTTTGGGGGGCTGCTGGTGTGGCCTTTTGCTTGCCCAGGGGTGGTGGTGGTGCATGGACTGAGTGTGCCTGTGGTGTGGTCTCACTCTCTTTGATGTAAACATCATGGATGGCATTGGATTGTGGTGATTTCTGGCTGTTTTTCTGTTTTTTGGGGGTGTACTGTTGATGTGGACTGGCCATGTGGGTGGTGGTGGTGGCCATCTTGAGTGCTGGCTGGTACAGGCAACATGTGCTTGGGATGTAAGGGGGCCATTTTGAGGAGAGGCAGTGTCTGAGGCCTGCACTTATTTTGCCTACTTTTCATCCCTTATGCCCAGGGGTAGTGAGTGTTGCATGGGCCTAGTGTTTCTGAGGGGTGTCTTCTTGAATTTAAACTCTATTGAGGCCATGGATGGGCTGGGATTGTGCAGATTTTATTGTTTTTTTGTCGTTTTTTTGGGCCTGCTGGTGTGGCCCTTTGCCCAGGGGTGGTGAGTGTTGCATGGGCCTAGTCTTTCTGTGGGGTGTCTTCTTGAATTTAAACATAATTGAGGCCATGGATGGGCTGGGATTGTGCTTATTTTATTGTTTTTTGTCGTTTTTGGGGGGCTGCTGGTGTGGCCTTTTGCTTGCCCAGGGGTGGTGGTGGTGCATGGACTGAGTGTGCCTGTGGTGTGGTCTCACTCTCTTTGATGTAAACATCATGGATGGCATTGGATTGTGGTGATTTCTGGCTGTTTTTCTGTTTTTTGGGGGTGTACTGTTGATGTGGACTGGCCATGTGGGTGGTGGTGGTGGCCATCTTGAGTGCTGGCTGGTACAGGCAACATGTGCTTGGGGTGTAAGGGGGCCATTTTGAGGAGAGGCAGTGTCTGAGGCCTGCACTTATTTTGCCTACTTTTCATCCCTTATGCCCAGGGGTAGTGAGTGTTGCATGGGCCTAGTGTTTCTGAGGGGTGTCTTCTTGAATTTAAACACCATTGAGGCCATGGATGGGCTGGGATTGTGCAGATTTTATTGTTTTTTGTCGTTTTTTTGGGCCTGCTGGTGTGGCCCTTTGCCCAGGGGTGGTGAGTGTTGCATGGGCCTAGTCTTTCTGTGGGGTGTCTTCTTGAATTTAAACATAATTGAGGCCATGGATGGGCTGGGATTGTGCTTATTTTATTGTTTTTTGTCGTTTTTGGGGGGCTGCTGGTGTGGCCTTTTGCTTGCCCAGGGGTGGTGGTGGTGCATGGACTGAGTGTGCCTGTGGTGTGGTCTCACTCTCTTTGATGTAAACATCATGGATGGCATTGGATTGTGGTGATTTCTGGCTGTTTTTCTGTTTTTTGGGGGTGTACTGTTGATGTGGACTGGCCATGTGGGTGGTGGTGGTGGCCATCTTGAGTGCTGGCTGGTACAGGCAACATGTGCTTGGGGTGTAAGGGGGCCATTTTGAGGAGAGGCAGTGTCTGAGGCCTGCACTTATTTTGCCTACTTTTCATCCATTATGCCCAGGGGTAGTGAGTGTTGCATACTTGCATGTCCCTAGTCTTTCTGTGGGGTGTCTTCAATGTAAACATCATGGATGGCATGGGATTGTGCTCATTTTTCTGTGTTTTGTCGATTTTTTGGGGTGTATAACTGAACTGATGTTCCTCTGTCTTCCATTGCTTTTAGGTGCACAAGAAGACTCAAGAGAACCACCAGTGCCAGGAAGAAGTCCTGCAGCGGTGTGTGCAGCATAACGTCACGCGACGTCACGTCTGGACACAGAACCCTCTGCAACTCGTGCAACTGCTGCCTGCTGACCTGCTCTGAAGAAGATGGCCCCAAAAAAAGTAACCCGTAGCTCCTCTACCAAGAAAGGTGCCAGTAAGGAGCAGAAGAAGCAAGTTACCAAGGACACTGGTGTGCCGCCCGCCCCTTTTTTTGGGAGTAAAAAAAAAAGTATGCCTGCAGCAGCAGCAGCGGGATCTGCTGGGGACCAAGCTGGCAGCAGCACCCCCGCTCCATTGGGCTCAGTGCCACCACCACCACCACGCCAACTTAAGTCCAAGCCCTTGAGTGCTGCAGAGGCAGCCAGTATAGTTCTTCAATCACCATCGACCAGTGATGTTGGCTCATCGCAAGAAAGCAGCAGCAATGTCCCTCAATCAACACAGGTTGTTGTAGCTCATCTGACGAGTGTTGAACAACCACAGCCGCAACAACAATCACATGTGCAAGTACAAGCCCAAGTACATGTGGAAGGAGAGGCAGCGCAAGGAGATGCGCAAGCAGAGGTGCATGGAGGGTCACAACAAGTGCCCACAATAGTTGTTCCTCCCGAAGTAGGGGCACATCAGGAAATCGACAATCAAGGCGAGGTATCATTTGAGGAAGCCACTCCTCCTGATGATCCTTCATTGTCTTCCACACCCCTAGCAAGGAAGAGATCAAGGGTGGTGTCTACATCCTCTTCAAGCACACCTCCTTCTGATGATACGGATCAAACTTGGGAACCAGCACCACAGCCGTCTGAGAGTGAGGCACACCATGATCCAACAAAGGTAGTTAAGCGTAAAAGGAAGCTCGTCCAAAGTCTCAGAGTTATGGAGTGTGATGAGTCTCAACAAGAAGTGGCGGATACTGCTGCTGATGAAGACTCTGCCAACGACGACCCAGTCATCATAAAGGTCACTGCAGCCCCAGCGGGCATGCAGCAAACAGACATTTTGACCCTAGCCCGAAGAGCTGCTGAGCGTGATGATGATGATGATGTTGCCGATGAGGAGGCAGTGGAAACACCACAATCATTGGAGTTAAGTAGTACACCAACTCGTCCCGCTTCCATATTTCTTTCTGGCAAGAAGAGACCTCCGTCAACCTCGACCTTAATTAGTGGCGGTGAAAGTGCAAAACGTACAAAAGTTGGGCAATCCACATCCTCCACTTCATCTGGCATTAGCTTCATGACCACCACCACCAGTATCGCCGCCTCCTCCATGTCCCACAGACACTTCAAGTCCCCAGTTTGGGACTTCTTTACTGTTTGTCCAAAAAATCCAAAGTTTGCCATTTGTACCATTTGTAAGCAAGCAGTTAGTCGTGGTAAGCCAGGTACCAACTATGGTACCGGAGGCCAGAGAGGTCATCTTAGGAGACAGCACACTGTCAAATGGTTTGCGCACCTAGATGCGATCAAGAAAGGCCAAATTCAAGGAAACGTTGATGTTTCATCTGATGATGACGAGCAGGAAGAAGACGTGTTAAACACTTCCCTTACACCCAGTACCCCTGTCAGCAGCACACCCAATGTGAGGCACACTAAGAGTGTTGGAGCGAGTGAGACACCAACGCACAAAAGTTCACCAGCGAGCAAAATTGGGTCAACGAAGTCATTATCAGCCCGTAAATGCTTGGTCCAGGGCAACATTAGAACAATGCTTACTTCAGACGTGCCATATGAACGCAACCACCCACTGACGCGTCTGTATAACACTAAGCTGGCTAAAATGCTAGCTGTGGACCTTCTACCTTTTTCTTTTGTAGAAGCGGTAGGTTTTCTTGAATTAGTGGCAACGCTCTGCCCCAAATGGAAGGTTCCGAGCCGGTTCTATTTTGCCAGAGTTGCGGTTCCAGCACTACATGAAGATGTGCTGGAGGCGATTGGGGCAGCTTTGCAGAAGAGTGCTGTTCACACAATACATCTGACAACAGACATGTGGACCAGTGGCGCAGGCGCTGATTACATGTGCATCACTGCACACTGGGTCTCTTTTTCAGGTGTTATAGCAAAGCTAAACGCAGGTGTTGACCCGGACAAAGTTTTCAAAGCTGCTCGGAAACATGCAACACTAGCCATGTTTGGCTTGGAGAAAAGTCACACAGCAGAAAACCTTTTGGAAGAGTTTAACAAAAAGGTGTTGAAAATGCTATCCCCCCTAAAACTCAAGATTGGTTATGTTTCCACGGATAATGGCGCCAATGTAGTTAAGGCCATGTTGAAGGGTGACCATGTTAGAGTGCCGTGTTTGGCGCACTGTATCAACCTGGTAGTTCAAAAATTCTTGATGGATAAACAGAGTACAGCGTTCGAGGTAATGGCCACCTGCCGCAAAATGTGCAACCATTTCAGCCATTCTTTTAAGGCCCGGAAGCATCTGCGGAGACTGCTATTTATACGTGGAATGCCAGTGAAAGCACTCATCCAGGAGGTGGCAACACGTTGGAACTCAACCTTCTACATGCTTGAGCGTCTGTATGAGCAGTATACGGTACTCGATCACTATTTCTTCACAGAGGGTACATCTCAGAAGGAGGACCTGCGGATGAGTGCGGCGCAATGGGACATAGTTAAAAGCCTGACAGACATGCTTCGTCCTTTTGAGTTCTTCACGCGTGCAGTCAGCCAGGAGGACTGTAATTTGGGAAAAGCTATCCCATTGTTGTGCATGCTGGAGCACCAACTGATGGCGGTGTCTTCTGAGTTTGAAAAAGATGAAAAAAAAAAGACCATTTTATTTTGTCTGAGAAATTATTAGAGCGCCTACGTGGTGATGAACGTCTTGAAAAGATCAAGTCAGATCAGCATTACATTTGTGCTACTATTCTGGATCCACGCTACAAAAAGGCGCTGGCAGGCGAAGCATTCTTTCCTTTTGCTGATGCAGATGTTCAAAAGTACAAACATTGGTTAGCCTGGTCAGCCAAGAGGTATGAAAAAGAACGGCAGGTTATTGAAGGAGAAGCCAGTACATCAGCATCAGCATCAGCAGGCCATCCCCAGTCACAAGAATCCACTTCTGCACCTGTGGCTGGGGCACAAGTGACCTCTCAGCCGTTAAAGACACCGGCAACTGGATCATCTGCACCACACACAACAAAAACAGTGGCTGTTGTAGAGGATTGGCTAAGTTTGCTTGGGTATGGTTCTCAAAAAAATGTCACAGCCACAGCAAAAAGTAAGCAAAGTGGAGGAACCGTTGATGACCTTGAGTCGATGGTGCAGGACTATCTGAATGACTCAACAGAGGTCTTTCTTAATGATGAGCCATTGCAGTATTGGCATGGCAAAAAACAATTGTGGCCACAGCTCTTCAACCTGGCTATAAACTATTTGTCTTGCCCACTCGCAAGTGTGTCTTCTGAACGTGTTTTCAGTGCTGCTGGTGGCATTGTAACTCCCAAACGGAGCCGCCTCTCGCCCAAAAATGTGGAGCGGCTGACAATGATCAAGATGAATCAGCACCTCATACCACCAGATTGCAAAGTACGAGAAAGCACGCCGCATGAAGACGAGGAGGACGGCAACGTAGATGAGGGGATTTGTTCTCTGTTCGGTGGCACTGACCTCATCCAGCCTGAATTCGCAGTATGATGACGAAATCTTGTTCTTATTCCCTGACACCGAGCCCTGAAAATGAGACAATCAATCAAGAACTTTCTTTTTCGTCCTTTTCACTTTTATTCCTGTGTGCTTTGTGTCTCTCTTTCTTTGTTTTGCACAGTTAATTTAATTCAAACTTTAATCACCTAATCCCAAAAACAAGACCATCATCAGAACTGTCTTCACTTGTTTGCTTATTGATTTGAAGGTGCTGCAGTCTACATTCCTCAGGTTCACAAGTTCTGAAGAACATGCTCCTCTATCCTCCTCCTCCAGACTGCGATTTCCCTCCAAGCAGAGTGCTGGATTACGCCCAATGAAGAAAGACTCAGCACTTGTGGGGGTGTTGTACTTCTTTGCGGGTGAGTTGACGGATTTGGGCCCATTGCTGTGAAGCTCTAATAATGGACAAAAGTGTTTTGTACCAAATATGAGGTGGAAATTTCTTGCCGTTTTTGCTGACTTGCTTGCCTTTGAGGTGCTCTTTGGCGGGGTTCCGGGTGTTTGTGGGTAATTTTTGGTGTCTGTCGAAGCACTGCTGCGAGCCTGCGACAGTCTAATCTTGATTGCATTTGCTTTTCAGGAAATCCGTGGTGGAATATTGTAAGTATGAGATTTAGCTTTTTCGCTGTTTGGGGGTGTTGTCGGGTGTTTTTTTGCGGGTGGGTTGGCGGGTCTTGCCTGGGGCATTCCTGGGAAGGTCTAATACCGGATAGAAGTGTTTTGGACAAAATCGATAAGGAACAGCCTTTTTTTTTGCTATTTCTTCTGACATCTTGCTCAATGTAGCGTTTTGGGGGGCTTCCTGCTGTTCGTGGGTGGGTTGCGGCCGGGGTCTCTGTCGAAGCACTGCTGCGACAGTCTAATCTTGATTGCATTTGCTTTTCAGGAAATCCGTGGTGGAAAACAGGAGTTATGATGATTGATGATGATGATGACCTAGCTGCACAGCGCCGCGTTTGGACCGAAGGCCGAGAGACATTGTAAGTATGAGATTTAGCTTTTTCGCTGTTTGGGGGTGTTGTCGGGTGTTTTTTTGCGGGTGGGTTGGCGGGTCTTGCCTGGGGCATTCCTGGGAAGGTCTAATACCGGATAGAAGTGTTTTGGACAAAATCCATAAGGAACAGCCTTTTTTTTTGCTATTTCTTCTGACATCTTGCTCAATGTAGCGTTTTGGGGGGCTTCCTGCTGTTCGTGGGTGGGTTGCGGCCGGGGTCTCTGTCGAAGCACTGCTGCGACAGTCTAATCTTGATTGCATTTGCTTGGCAGGAAATCCGTGGTGGAAAACAGGAGTTATGATGATTGATGATGATGATGACCTAGCTGCACAGCGCCGCGTTTGGACCGAAGGCCGAGAGACATTGTAAGTATGAGATTTAGCTTTTTCGCTGTTTGGGGGTGTTGTCGGGTGTTTTTTTGCGGGTGGGTTGGCGGGTCTTGCCTGGGGCATTCCTGGGAAGGTCTAATACCGGATAGAAGTGTTTTGGACAAAATCCATAAGGAACAGCCTTTTTTTTTGCTATTTCTTCTGACATCTTGCTCAATGTAGCGTTTTGGGGGGCTTCCTGCTGTTCGTGGGTGGGTTGCGGCCGGGGTCTCTGTCGAAGCACTGCTGCGACAGTCTAATCTTGATTGCATTTGCTTTTCAGGAAATCCGTGGTGGAAAACAGGAGTTATGATGATTGATGATGATGATGACCTAGCTGCACAGCGCCGCGTTTGGACCGAAGGCCGAGAGACATTGTAAGTATGAGATTTAGCTTTTTCGCTGTTTGGGGGTGTTGTCGGGTGTTTTTTTGCGGGTGGGTTGGCGGGTCTTGCCTGGGGCATTCCTGGGAAGGTCTAATACCGGCTAGAAGTTTGTTGGACAAAATCCATAAGGAAACACCAGTTTTGGAAATTTTTGTAAGTTAGGGTTCGTTAGGGTTAGCCCTAGCAGCAGGATTGCATGTGTTTCGGGGGGTTCTATTGCAACGCAGTTCTGTTGTTGTAGAGCACTGTTGGAGCGATGCTGGCTATGGATACTTTTGCTTGCTTGCAAGTGGTTTGAATACAATCCACGGTCTGTATTTGGGCCTACTGTTACTTTCAAAGTACGTTTTGTAACCATTTTTCTGCTAGGCATCGTTTTTGGAGATCTGATTGGGGTTCTTCTACATTTTTGCGACTGGCTTTAGTAAGGGTCTTGGTGGGAGCATTGCTGGGAAGGTCAAATTTTGTTCTAAAACACAGTTTACTGTACACCTACCTTGAGGGGAAAGATCCGCTATAATATTTTGGCCATACTTATTGATCCTTAAAAAGGTGACTCAGACAGAGCACGCAATTTCAAAAATATTGTACTGTCTATTAGGGAAATCAAAGTGTCACTTTTTGAACCACACAGCGTACATACCTTTTATTTATTTATCAGTGGTATTGTAATAGCACTTCCTGTTTTCCGTTCAATAATTACAGGCCGGGTTTCAGTCAACATCCGCCAGGCAGGCAGTGGACAGGGTGTCTTCTGTCAGTGGTCACCAGCCACATTGATGGACGAAGCGTCAGCTGGAATGGAGGAGTGCCGCCAATAAGAGGAATTGGTTGCTGCATGCAACTTACTTACCAAATTCAACAGGACAACTCCAACAACATACGCAATACAGATACAGTATCCATTGTTGTCTTTTATTCTATGAGTGTGACTGCATGTGCTTACCTTTAGTTTGTAACCAAAGATTGTCTGTATCTTCAATTATTGTTTGTCCATGCTCTGCTTTTTTTTTCTTCTCTCAACAAAACCTACCCAAAAAGAAACCCCCATTCCCATCCATTTTACAAACCCTAACCCTCTTCCCCCGGGCTGTGTTGTTTTGCTTGATGTCTGACTAAAATGACATCAATAATTCCACACACTTGCTGGGGAGGATAAGGTCATAGCAACAGGCTGGTGAAGGAATACGAGGATATCTTCTAGACTTACTCAGCTTCAGTACTATATCTTCTAGTAGTAGTAGCCAATGTCAAATAAATTCAACGCAAGTACTAGTTATACTTGCAAGCAAATACTTTACCATTTGTTAGGCTACATCATGGCACTGTTCTAGTGTACTGTCACCTGCTATTTTCTCGATCGTACCGTAACCGTTGTAATGCTACAGTAAGGAGGACAAACAAGGTTTCGTTTTCTTTTTTTCCATAGGCATGCAACTGCCACTGTGTCACACCACTAGTACCACCGCAATGAGGAAATGTCACCCGCCCAGGATTGACAACGTTAATCCCCATTTCACCTGGAGCCAGCCCTGGGCCTAGCACTAATTTCTAACACAAATTACAGGTAAGATAAGCGTTTGGTGGGAGGTAGTATAATGGAGTATTATTTCGGAGTAGACAAGAGATTGACGGTTGTACTACTAAAGTCCTACGACTGTTCAGGAAAACAAAGTTACTGTTACACCCCCGCCCCCCACCCACCAGACTGAAAAGCAGTAAAAAACAGGTATGGTCAGATAAAGTTTAAAAATATATTTATTTAGCCCTAACAAAATAATCTCCCTCACCCACCCTAACCCCAACGATTGTCTTTGAAACGTCCCAAAACGATCCCAACTCCCAAATCCCACCCCCCAAAAGTCTATAAAAAAAGGGCAAGGGACACTCCACTACTGGAGGGTGCTGGTGCTGGTGCATGATGCGGCATGGGCATCATACTCCTTGCGGAGGGTGGCAAGCTCGGAGCGGAGGCCCTTAACCAAGTTCTTATACTTCAGGACCTCCTGCTCCAGGTTGGACATGCGGACTCGTAGGCGGCGTTGGCGTTCCTTGCAGCTCCTGTGGGGGGCAGCTGGTATTTCGGTTGCTTGGCGGTGGCGGTCGTCTTTCTTAGCCCGGCTCGGTCCCGCTGGCTTAGTCACGGAGGAGGATGCAGTGGTCACAGTCGAGGATGTCGTTGTTGCCCCGCTCGACTGCGTGTCCTCCTCCTCCTCCAGGGCCACCAGCCGCCGATATTCGGCGACAGTGGCCTCCAGCCTCCGTTGCCGGGCCAATCTAGCCTGCTCCCTCCGTGTTGTTGATTTGGAAGGAGCAACTATATGAAGAAAGAAAGACATAGTCTGTAACCAATGCTCCTTATTAATAACACAAAGGGATTGAGCCGAAAGTTGGGTCACAGAGTACAAGTAGCAAATTGAAAGCACAGTACATAACTATTGAGGACAGTATCTATGTAACCTCCCACTTCTGCATCCTTGCACTAACATTAGTGGTAGTTTAATGAACAAATTCTACGACCACTATGGACTTCCATTACAGTCGACTATGACAGTACACCAGTCTTATTCTTCTTCTTCTCTCTTGTTCAGGGAAATTGGTACGTTATCTATTGCAAGCCGGCAGAATGACATGGACAGCACAGTGAACTTGCACCCGAGAAAAAAAGTTGCACACCATGATGAGTGAGACAGACTTGCGTTACTGTACCGGTACAGTACATGCAGGTGGTGAAGCTATTACTTTTCTATTACGGGTGGCACTGAGAATACTCTGTTACAAGGGCTACTGCTTAATTAATTTACCTTTCACCCTACAGTGCAAATGAGTACTAGAAAAGGAAAATGAAGAAGCTAACTAATTTGATTATCTATCACTTCACATGGGACGTATTTGATGACATATGAGATGACTTTAGGTGCTTTGCTTAATATTGAGTGAACAGTGATACACCCACACATGAATGACGTACTACAAGTAAACTAAAGTTATTAAGAGAGGTACGGAGTGTCCACCGTAATAACCAGATATATGCTGTGATTGCAAACGCAATACAAAGTACTGCTACTATTCATGGTAGTATTGGACACATTTACAATTTCTTTTCCTTGCCTTCCCTGCACTGGAACGGACGTGCGGGTGCGGTGGTACATGCTCTTCAAGGTAACACTTACTTCACCTGGCGACCATCTACTCTCTCTAGATACACATGTGCTATCTAAGAGTCAGAGAATACCATGCTCCAGGCAACCATTCAGTCAAAGTATACGCACACATACAGTTTCTGTTTCACCCACCCAGGCTGCTGTCCTTCCACCCATCCTTGCTTCATCATTGACCCAGCCATGCACCATACCATATTCTTTCCTTCCCAGCCACCTCGGGGGCCAAGCAAACACATATCGTTCTTCTTTGCCAGCCATCATACAAGTTCGCGTCCCACTTACTTACACCCTTCTTTCGCTTTTCCTTCATCCCATCCATCACGTTCGTCTAAGAACTTATTGGGATTCTTCTCACCAAAAACTTCACAGCTAAGTCGAAGTACATTTCGAGGAGGCTACTACCTGGTTGATTTGTAATTGTAATACACCCGTGCAGAAAGCACACTATGCAGTCTTCAATCTCAATAAGTAAGGAATATATAGCTTACCTGTTTCCGCCACCACCGTTTGAACCCCCACAGGAACGTCCGCCGGCTCTTGCACCGCCTCCTCCCCAGAGTGCTCCGAGTCCTCGCCCAATACAGCCACCTCCGCGCTGGCCCCGTCACACGATGTTACACCTACAAAGTACATTTAAGAATGTTAGAATACACCACTCACTACTATATAATATTTGGTCTAGGAGAAATGTTAAAAAAACAGAATACAATGTAATAATTTGTGACTGTCTACTCCATAGTAAAAATGTCCCATTTTCCAGGGAAGGCTGTTGTCTTGCTGCACTTTTATGCACAACTGATGAATGCTTGCTTTTGATTTTTAACACGCACCACTTTTTCTCCTAACAGACAGAAGCTTGACTCCTAAGAACACGACCAGGATCAAGTTCAAACCAGGTGAGAGCTTGGCTCGACCACAAGAAATGTGTCCAATTAATCGTCAGCACTAACCACTTTTCCG
Organism: Lissotriton helveticus; assembly: GCF_964261635.1. Taxonomy (NCBI): domain Eukaryota; kingdom Metazoa; phylum Chordata; class Amphibia; order Caudata; family Salamandridae; genus Lissotriton; species Lissotriton helveticus. The sequence continues at coordinate 949,972,905 of NC_136068.1, forward strand.
TTTTCAGTTAAATAGTTTTATGACAAAGTAGATTTTAATAAATGTGTTTACTTTTAATAAAGCTTTTAAACTTAAATAGACTCTGTGGTTTTTGTTCCTCCAGACTAGAGGGGATGAGCTAAAGGTTTTGGAATTTTTGCAAGCATGAGTGCCTCTGACACTTCTTGACTGTGCTGTGACTCCGTACTACTCTCTTGTCCTGCGTACGATAATCTAGAGATCATTGGGGATCTATAATCGGTGACTTCGGGAGCTGAATGACTCTGCCACACTATCTAGTCAGTAAGGAGACAGTGCATAGAGGTATTGCTGAATAGAATGGGAGTCCAATGGAATTGCCAAATGTCCAATCTTAGTTAGCTACACAGACAGACTAATAAGAATAGTCTAGTAATACCACAGGGAGTCATATTCGAGGCAGGATAAGAATTTATATCCAGTCTACAAGAAGATCAAAGACGATTTAGAAAAAATCGAATGAGGAACGCTAGGAAAAAATAGGTACTGTTTATTAAAATGTAAACTTACTGGGGCCAGCAAAGGAGCCCTCGCCTGCCCGATCCTGGCCTGCATCCTCAGCACCCTCCTCCTGTGTCCTCTTGCCCTTGGGGGGAGCTTATGTACAACATGAAAGAAAGAAAAACCAGAAAACATGGATGAGATTTTTCAACCAAATCAAACATTTCAAAAGAACAATAACAAAATATTTTGGAAAAATAGCAAATAGATAGACAACTATTCCACGGGATCTATCTCATGTGGTATACTACGTTATTCGTATTGCCTGATTTGCGGAACGTTGACTTAGAAAGTTCCTATGTAACTCAATAAACAGACTACTAAAGAGGTTTGCCTAGGCCTGGCACTGCAGGCAGCAGTGCGCAGCACGCGAAGTGACAGACAAAGTCCATCCTGCTTGCAGATCAGTGAATACTCAAACTATCAATCCACCCGCCACCACCGCCACTATTTCTTCTTATAGCCATGTGTCTAAAGGAAGGACTGGACTTCAGTCTGTTGGGGCTTATTTAGAAGTCCCTTGCGGAAGTTGCGGCTCATTTTCCTCCATTGTTGCGTGCCTTTTGTGACGCAGCGGCAGAACAAAAGACTCGCCATGGTGTTGGTGCGGCGTATATATTAAAAAAACCCACATATGGGCATATGGGCGATGCATCACGTTGTAAAGCCCTGCGCCATCAGGGGGCGTTCCGGCGCAAGGGAGGACGTACCTGCGCAGGAACGAATCCTAAAAGTGGCTGAGGGAAATCTACAAGATGTCAATCAGTCACTTTTAGGACAATGATGCATGACTCAAACCCTGCGCGCTTGAAGCCGACGTACGGCTTGATGCAGCATTGGGGAGATAGGGTACCCCAGAGCATTGCTGGAGCTGCGCCATCGTTGGCACGCAACTCCAGCAATGCGCTGCCTTTACGGCACAGATGCGTAAGGCTTCTGTGACGTTTTGGGCCAATGGGTGGTGGTGGCATGGCACACAATTACTGCCGCATCCCTGCTACTTTGCAGGGATGCGCCGGTAATTGAAAATATGACCCTTACTGTCTAGCATTACGCAGTTCTTATCTTTACACTACACTCATACATAATTTCTCAGGCCAATGAAATGCTTCTGAACACAACATACAAAACAAAGAAGCATAGTAGCAAGCAAGGCTACTGAGAAGGAGAGCAGTGCACCTGAAATGCATAGAAGATTTTGAAATATAATTTACCTCAATGTAATCGGCAGCATTATTGCTCTTGGTAAAGAACAAAGATTTGCAAATAACAGAGCAGGATAAAACAGAGTAGTAAATGTACTACTACTACTACTCACCAAGCCCGGGGACCTCTACGCCGAGCGCGTCCAGCAAAGTCCCGCTCCCGGTCCATGACATCGGTCCAGCGGTGGGTGGCCTGGTTATATGTGCGCCGGACCCCAGAGATCTTGTACATGGCCCGGCACACCTTCTCCCACCGCTTGTGACGCTCCCGGATGCCATAGCCAGTCGCGATCTTGCCGCCTCCCAGGATCGTCTTGGGGAGGCGGCGCTGGACGTGGAAGATCAGTGCCGCCACTTCCTCCGCGCTGAAGATCTCCCGCGGGACCACTTGCTCCCCCCTTAAACGCCCGCACGGGAGCCGGGCACGGGGTGCGGGACCCTTCCCCTTCTCAGGGTGCTTCCCGGCTCCCTTTACCATGGTCTGGGCAGAAATAGAGTTAAATGATAAACAAGAAATAGAATAGTGAAGAAGAAAAGAAAAGAGTTTAAAAAAGTAGTTTAAAAGTAACTAAAAGCTGCAGAAAACACAAAAATATAGAGCTAGAAAAATAGAGGGATAGATAATAAGTAAAATTAGATCAAAAAAACTTCAAACAAGCAAAGGATGGCAGAGATTGAGAGAGGATAGAGAAAGCATGCCCAGAACCATAGCAATGAATGAGAAACAAGATGGCCGCGCCCGTTCACGACCGCGTGGGTAAGTTCGCGCGAGATTTTCCTTGCGAGTACGCGCGAAATTGTACTAGCGAGCAGCACACTTTGCGAGATTACACATAGCGGCCGGAAACGGAATACGTCACGCAAACAAGATGGCCGCACCCGTGTACGACCGATAGGGTAACTTGGCAAACGTATAGCTAGAAGCGCCTCGCGAACACGCGCAAGATCACGCGAACATACACGTCGCAAAAAAAACAATTTTGTATTCGCACGTATTCGCGGCTTCCGAAATCGATCTCGCACGGATTCGCGCCCCAAAAAACGCGCGAAATGGCAGAAAAAAACGATTTTAGCTAAACTGAAAGCAATGAGCAGGTGCAAAAGTTCAAACTTAACATTAGTAACATTCAAGGTAGTGCTTCCTGATGGGCCCCTCCAGAGTTTGCAACTATTCTATGACCCTGCTATGACCCAAACAGCAGGCTCATAGAATAGCTACAAGTAGACCATAAAGGTCCTGTGAAAAAATTTTTTCACTGCAACAAAAAGCAAATTACAGATAAGGAAGGAAGCAGGTGCCAGCCAGACTGGAACTTTCAAAATTACTGACACATTAATGAAACACAAATTAATTGATGGCAGTTGAAGAAGGGCAGGTGTGCTTGCTTTTTTCAACCACCATAATCTACAGTGATAAATAAACCTAATGGGTGGCAGTGAGGATGTACCAGAGGGTGGCATGGGTGTCCCAGAGGGTGGCAGTGGTGAAACAGAGGGTGCTGTGAACCTGTGATGATAAACCAGACGTAGAAACAACATAGTCGCGGCCGTTGCGAGCCGAAAAGTAAGTTCGCAATTGCGAACTTGTCCCAAAATCGGCGCGAATGCGCGCAAACACAAAAAACGGGAAAATCCGCAAATCCGCTAGAGTTCGCAGATCTTCGCGGATTGCGAATCCGTAAATCCGCAAGTTCGCGTACGCGAGATCCGCTAGATCCGCCCATGCGGGTGGCTGCTTTGATGGTGGACATGTTGTTGGTGGTTGGGTTTTTTCTCCATGTTTTCTCAAGAGTACGGCATAGCTTTTTGGATTTCTTGAGGTCATCGTTGAACCAAGGGGCCTTTTTGCTGTTTTGTTTGGTGCGATGGATTTTCAAGGGTGCTAATTCGTCAGCGCTGTGAGTGATCCATTGTTTGAGTTTGATGGCCGCTTCGTTTGGGTCCGATGAGAGGGCGGGTGGGTTTTGGTTGAGCGATGTGAGGAGTTGGTCGGTGGTGATTTTGTTCCATTTCCTTCGGGGAATAGGTTGTGGGGGGTTGTGGGTCAAGGTGGTTTTGTAGCTGAAGTGAACACAACTGTGGTCCGTCCAATGGAGGGCTGTGGTGTGATCAAAGGAGATATGTTTGCTGGAGGAGAAGATTGGGTCGAGCGTATGTCCGGCTACGTGGGTGGGGGTGTCAACAAGTTGTTTGAGGCCGAGATTGGCCAGGTTGTCAAGAAGGGTGGTGGTGTTGCTGTCGTTCTTCTTTTCCAGGTGGAAGTTGAGGTCTCCTAGTAGGATGTAGTTCTCAGATGCGAGGGCATGTGGACTGATGAAGTCAGTGATGTCTTCGCTGAATTGTTTACGGGTTGCTGGAGGTCTGTAGATGAGGGTGCCTCTAAGTGTGGTCCTAGGGTCGGTGTGGATCTGGAAGTGGAGGTGTTCAGCGGTTGTGAGATTATCGTCTGAGTTGGTCGTGATTTTGATGGTGTTCTTATGGACGATGGCGATGTCTCCTCCTGTTTGGATGGTGCGGTCTTTTCGGATGATTTTGTAGTTGTCCGGGATGGCTATGGCGATGTCGGGTGTTGATGACGCGTTCATCCATGTTTCGGTAAGGAAGGCGATGTCCGGTGATGTAGTGTTCAGTAGATCCCAGAGTTCAGTGGCGTGTCTGTGGATCGAGCGGGTTCAGGGGTGACACCTAAATACTCATTTTAGGGGCATTTTAGGGGAGTGACTGGTAGTAGCCAATGTGCTACCGTCCTTTAGGGTGTTGAAACCATCAATATGATCACCTTCTGTGGGAAGAGGGCATAACTCTGCTTTATAATGCTAATTAGGTCTAAAACAAGATGGAGGAATGTGAAAAGTGGGTTCCACATCAGCTAGCCCGCCCTAGGGGTGGTGCTGACTAAATGTGGGCACTCTACCTAATCTTCCTGCTTGTCTTGCCACAAAAAGGGGGAGCAGGGCAGGGAGGTGGGTCTCTTCACTATCTGGAGCGGCTGGAGACACATAACAAAGGTCGCAGGGCCTTTAAAGCTTCCCGCCCTGGACTGCACATCCTGCTTGGAGGAGGTGTGAGTACCTCTGCATAGAGCAGGCTTTGTTCCTGGCCACTGAGAGCAAAGGTTCTAACCTCTGGAGGTCAGAAACCTGACTATGGTGGATGGCTGGTTGAGACCAGTCAACAACTTAGTAGTAGGTAGGTTTTCAGGGGGTGCCTCTTAGTTGCCCTCAGGGTGCATTTATTAATAAATCCCACACTGGCATTATTATGGGGTTATCAAGACGAGGTGTTTGGTACCAAACACCTTGGGGTACAGTTAAGCCATTATGTATCTGGCAAACTCACCATCATGAGTGTCCAGTCCTTGTACTCATCTTGGCTTCCCTATGGACTTGTAATATCTATGGGTGAACTTAGATATCACAGTACACATCCACTTTTGAAGATATGCCACACATGGCTATAGTGCATATTGCCTTGGGGGTGACTTACCTATACCACATGCAGTGCTGTGTATGCATGGCACGCGAGGATGTGTGCCATGTCGACTTTTCAGTTTCCTTTGCAGCAAGACTTTCAGTCTGCAATGGCAGTTTGCATAAGCTTGGTGAGGGGCCCTAAAGGTGGCACGATTCGTTTAGGGAAATAACACCAGTATTGGGGGGCTGGTTAGCAGGAACCCAGTATGCGTTCAGTCAAAGTTGCACAAGATACCACTCAAAAAGTAGGTGCTACTGAAACAGAGTCCAGGTTCCTACAATGATACAATCAACCTAACAGTGAATATATGATATGCACTCCTATGATTGCTAAGGAGATGTCACTGTGGAGCTTTAAAAGAAGGATCACATTCAATGATGCTTTTTGGAGGTAGGAACGAACAATGGATTGAGCAGATGTGAAGATAATAAGAACATATCACAATTGGTACACTCTCAAGTAACCTTCATAATTAAAAGCATTAAAGAAAGAGCCTGAGCTAGAGAGAGAGAGAGTGTGTGTGTGTGCGGTACCTATAGGTTTAAACCTCCCTTTGGGAACAAGGCTCATCCTCACAATATTGGTAAACACTGACAAAGTCATACAAACCCCATTGGTGTGAGGTCCATTTTACTATAAGGACCCAAAATTTTAGGTAATTTAGAGCAGTATTGCTAAAAAGTTAAAGAGGGGAAACATTAACTTTGTTTTTCTATATAAATTATCCCAATATAAAGACAAGAGTGTGTATGTGTGTTGGTGTGTGTGTATCTGAATGCAACACATGCACACATTTACATACTAATATCAACAGACATTAAACTTGGTGCTGGCCTTACTTGTCTGATCCTGGGATGGGTAAGCATGTTCAAATCAGAATCAAACCTAACTACACAATATGAGTTGAATCATCTCAAATGAATTTAATATTTCATGTTTATCCTCAAAATGGCAAACCAGTGCTCGTGAAAGTGAGATCACGACAGAACAATGTTGGTGAATTTCCCAACTTGTGACTAACTTTGAGCGTAATAGTTAACAGGCTCTTGTTGATGTAATTTATGTTGTACATTGCTTTGTTTTGATTTCATGTTCACAAGCACTGTGCTGATCTTACTATGTGAAAAACCCATATATAATGTTGTTGTCTTACAATTCCTAAATATAATATGTTTTGGCTAACTGATGTGTTGTTGTAAGTCACTACACAATCTGTTAAGATGGGATTCTTGGATCCCTTACCAAATAATTTTTTGTTAAAAAATGTTTTTGTTGCCTTTCCGGAAGAATCATTCTGGAATTATATATGTAATAGACCCAGATTGAGAGGGTTACCGGATCCATCCAATGCATATGTAGACTGCTCTAAAAACAGAGCACCTGTTGCTTTAAATCTATTCTAATGCAGCTTTAAAGGGAGCAGGAAAATCTTGGATAGCTGTGGAAACGGAAACTGAAAAGAACCCCAAATGTGAGGTGATTGTTTAAAGAAATCGTAATTGTTATTTGAATGTATTAAATATCATATTTATTACTAGGAAAACAATTGCTTATCAACAAGTACAAAATATGTATATGGCCACTAAAAATATGCATGAAAAAGTTTGGTATTGGTGAGACAGAAATTTTCCCTTAATGGAGTACACTTGTGTTCTCCTGTCCTGATTGTCCAATCCTAAAGTGGCTAAAGCCATTTTAAAGCAATGGGATGAAATATTTTTTAATTCATTGTAGAGTAGAGATGGACACACATTCTTATTTGAAAGCCATTTGCATTTGAAAGAAAAAGGAAAAACAAATCCAGTGGCTACAGTTGCATCCGAAAGATGGAAAAGTTTATGAATATTGTGCACCATTTGGCAACATTTCTGTGCCTCTGGAAATTCTACCTTTAAGGTTATGCAAGGTATTTAACAATAAGATTGCTTGTTTAACACTGCTAAATAATGAATATACCTTTTAAATAGGTTTAGATTATTAGTTAGAAAGTCAAAATTAGCTTTTTGAACATTTCTTTTCTGGAATTTGCTTTTCAGAATCTGTTTGGAGGCCACAGGCCAGACATGGGATACTGGGCCAGCGAAATTTTTTGGGGATGATATAAAAGATCTAGGGCCAGATGTAGGTAGCCCAATACCGGTCGGTAACGGCCGAAATTACCGAATTTCGGACGTTACCGACCGGTATTGGGCATTTGAGACATAGGGGCCAAATTGAAGGATTAGGTAATTTACCGAATCGGTAATTTAAGGAATCGGTAAAGTACTGATTCATTAAAATACTGATTCTGTAAATTACCGAATCCTTAATGTAGGGAGCACCCAAGTGAGTGCATTTCTGAGTTAAGGATTTGGTATTTACCACCAACTAAAAGTTGGTGGTAAATATCAAAAACCTGTGAAAAAGCGAATTTGTGCTTTTCCAAAAGTGCCATGTGGCATACATACATGCCCTAAGTATGTGTGCCACATGTGCACCCATGCACTATTTAGGGGTGCAACAGGGTGTCAATGTGACACCCTGCCACCCTTGTAAGTCTTCGAGGCCCATAGGAATGAATGGGAATTACCGAATCGGTAAATACCGAATCGGTAATTACCGAATTTTACCAATTCGGTAAAATAAACCGAATTTTTTCCTACATAGCATTTACCGATTCTAAAATACAGAATCGGTAAAATTCGGTATTTTAGAATCGGTAAATGTAGATTACCTACATTTGGCCCCTAGACTCACAGTGTCTCCTAGCAGTTCGATTCTGTGTTTGCCAGAAAATAAACTGGGACTACGAAACCTCTAGAACAACATGGGCATTACAAGAAGTCACGTTAAGAATACTGTCCATGAAAGAAACCTTAGCAGATTGGGACATTACACTTACGCACTGGATAAACCTAAATATTTGTGTATGTTGAGCACATTATACAGGCGCCAAGACTATCAAAGATCAATCAATACAATCAGACAACCATATAAAGGTTCAGAGAGAGTAATAAGATTTGGAACATTACTAATCACTGCAAGGAAAACAGATACGAATGTGCGATTAGTCATCGGTCCAGGGAACCGACGAACACTGTTCCATCTACATCCAACCAAATTTACTGCTAATGAGCAGGAAATAAGGGAAATGTGGTGCAATGAATTCTCCATTTCATAATGCAATATCGCTGGGTATGAACGGCAATTGATTGACAAAAATTATTATTTCCATTCAAGAACAGTGTGTAATCTGCTTTCAGGAGAACAAGTAACCTGCAAATTTAACAATTATACAGCATATGAAATAAGAGGAACAAAGAATGTCTTCGGAAGACTGAGTGGCGGTTTGCCAACATCAATCACCAATAATCTCAATATGATAAGTGAAAAAATAAAAACATCTTCGGAGTACATGCTGGCAGTCCTTTTAACAAATCAATTTGCTACAAAATTGCTGATCATAAACATATGCTTTCCCCCACAGCTTGTGAAAAGCAATCATAGATACCAGAAAATACTAGAGGAATTGGAACAAATTATTAACGCACATGGTCAATCATGTGTTATTGCAATAGGAGACTTTAACCAAACACTTCTGCCTCTTGCTAATCAGTGTTTATCCATGGAAGAGACAGATTTAAATTATAATATCCCTCATCCAAAAATCCTACCACAGAAAAAATTAAAGGGGTCCACTGTTCCATCAACGTTGAGGTAAGATCTTTTTTTTTTTTAATTCTTTTTATTAACATTTTTTACATAATAAATGCATTCCCACCCACCCCTCCCCCCCGACACCCTGACCAAGACCATGTCATAAAGAAGCGACTTATTACTTTCATAAATCTGAAATTAATCCATTATGATTCGCATTTCCTAAGCATAGAAAGGGAAAAGGAAATGAACAAACAGAATACAATCATGTATGCCCAGTTTATTGTATTCAGTGTTAGTAGGTTCCTCTATTCTGTGTATTTTGTTCGTAGGAAAATTGGCCAGATGCTTTGAGTAGGACTCCTTTAAAAGCTTATCCTTTGCTGCTAAATGAAATATGTTTTAAAGAGGCTGGTCAAAAATTAATTTCGTACTGATTTTTAAAAATTAATTGTTTTTAAAAGTATTGATGTATGTATATTGCTATGATCCTCTGTTTTATGCATGTATATTTGTGTGTCTTTTATGGCCAATTGGCCGAAATAAAGAATAAAGAAGAAGACAATCATGTATGTCTCTGAATCCACAGCAAGAGCGGTGCCCAGATCTGCATCCCCCTTAATCTTTTTTTAGCTCCTTTGTTCCTGTAGATTGCCATTTCCAGACTGCAGGTCGCTAATAGTCTAGCCCTCCATTGTTGGAATGCCGGTGGGTTAGGGTCTAGCCATGTGGAGGCGATACAAAGTCGGAATATTGCCATAGCCACAAATATCAATCCCTGTATGTTTAACTGCTGTTCACCATTCGCTACCCCCAGCAGGATTTCCTCTGTTGAAACTTCTACTCTTGTTTGGCATACTTCAGAAAGAAATTCTGACATATCTTTAATCAAGCCGGAGAGCGTGTTACAGGTGGCAAACATATGAACAATATCAGCCCCATAGAGTGCACAGCGAGGACACGTAGTTCCCTTCCCTGTTCCCCATTTGGCAATTTTCTTAGGTGTGTAACACAGGAAAAAAAATGTTTTATAAAATTGTGCTTGTAGCTTTATCGACATTAATGAGTTTAGGGCTAAATCATAAGCCATACGGGGGATTGTAATATGGACTCCCATCAGAGCCTGCCAAACAGTGCATTGTTTATCCATATCATCTGGGGAGGCTAGATTCAATATTTCATACATTTCCCCAATCCTGGGGGTAATTTTTTTACATAAATTATCAATCAATTGATTATTCTGAAAATTCTCCCGCCCGCCAGTTTTCTTTATTAAGAAATCTCTGACCTGCAGAAACTTAAATAAGTCCCTATGGCTAATATTATATTCCTCGTGTAGGTCTTCAAACATCTTGAGACAGCCTTGTTTATAAAAACAGCCCAGCTACACCACCCCTACCGAGGCCCATCTGTGCATACAGCTATCGTGAAATATAGGGGGTAGATCGTTATTGCTGTTCACTGGCATATAAAATGAAAATCGCCCCAACCCCAAAATCTTACGGACATTACACCATACTTTATAAACCCCTACAATAGTTTTAAACTTGACTTTCTTAAAGTAGCTATCGTTGGTATGTCGCCAAAAACAACCAGCGCAATCTTCTCCAGTATAAGTTCTTGAGGTGACGGGATTTCTAGGTTAATACCATCATGTGAAATCAGTTTAACGCAATATTTCAGGACGGTGGGCCAATAATACAGCTTAAAGTTTTCCTTTGGTAGTACCAGCCATTTAAGGGCCCTTCGGGGTTTCTTATATCCCCAAATAAAGCTTGAAAGCATAGATTCAATAATCCTAAAAATCTTGGGGGAGAACTCAAGGCAAATGGTCCTGAAGAAATATAAAAAACGGGGCAAAAAAAGCATCTTAATCAGATTACAGCGGCCCCCTATGGTCAAATGTAGGTTATCCAGTCGGGCCAACCCTTTCTTAGTACGAGAGATCAATGGGTTTAGGTTGATATCCACAATATTTTGAATTTTTGCACTTATTGTAACACCTAGGTATACAGCCTCCTCCGTCACTCTTGAATCTACCATCACAATCTTATTATTGAGTACAATCTGGGTTTTGTTGGAGTTCAATTTATATCCAGATACTAATCCGTATAGGTGTGCCTCTTCTTCAATCACTGGCATGGCTAAATTAGGATCTTTAGTGACAAGCGCGATAAGGTAAGATCTTTTAGTAGACTCAGGATACAGAGCACTAAACTAAAGGTTAGCAGAAGACTGGCCAGTGAAACCAACCTACTATAGGCCAGTTGACTCCACCATAATAAATTATACATTTGTACATTACTCTTTTTTCCATTAATGTAAAGGATATGCACTCATACCGAGGCCAAAGAGTGATCATGATCTGCAAAGATTAGCTATTAATATCAGGCATTATTGGTGGAAGGCCCAAATAACGGCAAACAATGATAGAATGATTGGTTAGTGGGAAAAGGCTTTTCTGGAATAACAGTTTAAAGAGTAAGGCATCTAACCCAGGGGGAACTTTGTCTTCACACATCTAAAAAGCAGTTTTGCAACAGGAAGCCCGGGATGATTGGATGAACACCTGGCAATCCATTTTAAAGCATATACTATCGATCTTGATGACTCTGTTAAGAAAACCATGATTACATACTTTTCTTTCAACTTAAAGCAAAGCAACTAACGGAATCAAAGAGAGTATATCATAAGATGGCGCGGCATGTGCTAAAATCCCCAGAGTCTAAGGATCATGATCTGAGTTTACAAAAATTAAAGAGGCAATTTAAGACCAGATCAAATAAACAAATAAAGTGCGACAATGAGGACAAAACTATTTCATGCTATATCAGCAAAAACTGAACAAGCTTATTGGACCATGGCTGGAAATGGTACAACTTCGTATAAGCAGACAGCCAACCTATTTATCTCGAGTGATAAATTGGGAACCCATATTAAAACTTTGTACAAATAAAAAATCAGCTGCCGATATATACTGTTAAAAAAGTTTGGCACATAAATCCGATTTTACGAAGGAAGAAATATCTAATCTAATAAAAAGCTCTCAACCATCTAGAGCTGCTGGACCCAATGGTATACCAATAGACCTGATCAAACTAAATATAATCTATTGGAGCTCATTGTTAGAACAGCTGTTCTTGCATGTCATTAAGTTAGGGAAAGTTCCATCTTCCTGGAAGGGGGCAGTTGCGCATTCAATATACGAACTGAGGTTCTGTGATTTTCGACTTCACTTCGTGCTCAGCCGCAATTTTGTGACAGCCGCCATTTTGTGTTGCCTTTACTCTGGCAGCATGGCGAACATAGTGTTTTTGCTTTCCCAGCTGCTATGCGTCTCTTCTGTTAAAAAGTAACCCCTTGTCCTTGTTTATGAAACCGATGTCAGGGTCTGGCCGAGTTTGTTAATCCATGTCTAGACTGATTGATCCCTGTCTCAGTTGACTGTTTGGGTCCCACCATTCTTCTTTTACTTTATCTTATTTGACTGGCCTTCGCCATACTTCCCTTGTACTCTCCTATTACATAACTATCCTTTGAAACCCGCAAATACGTTCTGCCACCTGCAAATTGAATTACATGCATTAGTATTGATTAACCTGAGGGGAGGAGAGAACACGGGGTCTGAAAGGAGGGCGTATTCAAGATACTTGATAGCTTGTTTTCAAACTTTTTCTATTCGTTGGCTTTGTATGTTTTGGGAGTAGACGTTGTAAATATGTGTACTATAAAAGATTGTGCGCTACGGAATTAAGTGGCAGTCTCCTAAGAATCTACCTTCTGTACTTCTTGGATAACTGTGCTTAGCTGCAGCTAATAAACCTGATTTTCTACGCCTAACATAGTGTCTTGTGTCTCTGTCTGACAAGGCAGGTGAACCCGGAGATTACAGGCGTGCCCTGCGCCGCTCGGCTCATAAGGCCCGGTTCTCCAACTGGCGCCCAACGCGGGGCGACTTCAGTGGTAGCGGTTCAGCCCGAAGGTCGTGAGGAGCCTCGCAAGAAAATTCTGGAGGATTCGTGAACCACGTCAAGCGACCCCTGTATGTCGAAAGTGGACCGAAAGTCTTTTGCAGCGCGGCTACTCCTTTCCGACGGCTGCAGACAACTGCTGCCCTGACTGTCGCCCTGCCTTGGCCCTCTGGTGATGATTGGTATCACAAGACGTTAGACGGACATCTGTTGGCGTAAGAAAACACTTAGTTAAGTATTCGTGTGTAGCGCCCACTCTTTTTGTTTTGGTTTTGTTATTTGACTCATGCATTAGTCGATGCCGAGGGGTAAGTACATTTGTGCTGTGATCATTGTTGTAACCCCTTGAAGTTTGTGAACAGTCCAGTTCGTTACGAAATGCCTGGGCCTAGTAAGTTTAAGAAATGTTGCTGTTTTAATTGTGTTAGGGATTCCCAGCTAGAGGACTCTTGTCCAATTCCTCCGGTTGGAACTCCCACTTATGAGCTCCATTCAAAACATGGTCTTGGTCCTATTATTTTTAATGAAACATGGATCCGATATACGAAGAAAGATGGTGTTTTGCAGTGGCCACAAAATGGTAGCTTTGAGCCTGACATATTAGACAACTTAGAAACAATTTTATTTAAGAGAAAAGGGCCTTAGCGTGCTCCTACCGATATGGTATCGGGAAAAAAGTAACTATTTGTTCGGTGTATGGGTGTGTTGCAGATGATCCAGAACTCTTGGAATTTATATCTAATGAACTAGCACATTGGTTGCTCCCAATGATTGTATGCGGCGATTTTAACATAAATTTACCATCTGACTGGTCGCTGGGGCACAATTTCGTATACCAGGGCAGGAAACCAAAAGTATTTAAAGCCCTTGAGGATTTATGCAACACACATGGGATCTCTGACTGTTGGCAAAGGAATTTCCCAAATAATCCCGGCTTTACTTTTTTCTCTCACCCACATTGTAAGTTCACCAGGCTGGATTACATATTTGCCTCCGACACTATCATAACCAAGTGCTCTATTGATAGGTTACCCAGGGTTCTATCAGATCACAATCCCCTAATCGTAAGCTTTGGGAAGATACAACATGACCACAGCAGATGGACATTCGAAAGGGCTTTATTGTTAAATGAAAAATATTGCCAGCTTATGGAAAATTGGATTCCAGAATTTCTAGGGTTTAATCAGGGTAGTGGTCCGTTGGAAGTGGTTTGGGATGCACTTAAGGCGGGAATCAGGGGAGAAACTCATGGATTTTCAATTAGAAGCAACCAAGACGCTAAACAAAACTTAAAAAATCTGCAGGAGAACCTAGCAATAAAGGAAGAATATCTTATAAGAGCAGTTCGGGGGGCTGAGCCATTGAAGGGGCAGTAAGAGATGTAGCCATCGCAAGGAACCAAATAATAGAAATCTTCACGGTAAAAGCAATATCCCAAGCAACCTTGAATAAAGAGAAAATATACGAACTAAGTGAGCAGGTGGGACATCAACTAGCAGTCCGAACGAGACAGAAGAGCATGGAAAACATGATCAAGGAGATCAGAGACCCTATTAATTGCCTTACACAAGACCCCAAATAGATTAGGGATGCATTCCAGAGCTACTACCGGGACTTTTATTCGGAGACAAACATAAGCCAACTTAAAATCGAGGAATATCTGTATTCTGTCATGGGGATTCATCTCCCACAAACCGACCAAGACATTTTGGCAGGGACATAGCTATGGATAGAACTAAGCATGGGCGTAAAATCTGTTCCGCTTGCGGAATTTGGGGATTTTCGGCAAATTCGCATTCCGCGAATTCTCGATAATTTGCCGAAAATTCACAAATTCGCACGCAGCGGAATTTTTTGCTTGGTCGCACTTGATAAATACAATATTGCGGCGCGCGGCATTCACTTACCGTCATTCAGCTTTTTAAGAGTCGTTTTTCTCCATGTTGGCGTGTGCTGCGCCATTTTGGATCTTGCTGAGTGATCCCGCGGGAGTTTGTCGAACGCGATTGCGTCATCACGGCCCGCCACCTTGCACAGCGAGAGTTTGTCAACGCGGGTACGTCATAAAGGCCCGTGATCACACATCGTGGGAGTAAACAATTGCGAACACGTAGATGCGACGGGCAGCAACAATCTCGCGCTCGCGAAATTGCTAAATTTGTAATTCTGCACAAGAAATCCACCAGCAGGCAGCATAAACCTTCTGAAAATGATGATTTTTATCAGAATAATTCCTTAGGTTGACATTTGCCTGCACTTTTTTTTGCAAGGAGTCCATTGTGGGGGGGGGGTGGGAGGAAGGAAGTGCCCTACAGTCTCCAACTTCCTGCTCCTGTCCAGCAGGCTCCTCCCAGTGCTTTGTTCATGTCCTGGTCACTTTGATTTGGAACTTGACCTGGAAGGATTACTTTTTGTGGATGCTGCTGGATATTTGGATTTGAGGCCTTTTTGACTTTCTTTGGATCCCTTTTGGATTGGAAATTTCACAAGTAAGTTTGTTTGGGGCATTGCAGTTGCTGCAACTACAATTTTGGAATTTTTTCAGAACATTAAATAAAATATATTGTGGGTAGCCACAGTATCCAGTAGGACCAGGGTTAGTGATGGGTGCATGATACAACTGTTTTGTTAAATTTCAACATCATTTAGGGCATGGATGGCATTGGATTGTGGTGATTTTAGTGTGTTTTTTGATTTTTTGGCTGTTGTTGGGGCCTTTTGCCCAGGGGTACTCAGTGGTGCATGGACTGAGTCTTCCTGTGGGGTCTCTTGAATGTAAACATCATGGAGGGCATGGATGGCATTGGATTGTGGTGATTTTTGTGTGTTTTTCGACTTTTTGGGGTGGGGTGGGGGCCTGTCCATGTGGGTGGGGGCCATTTTGAGGCCTGGTCCAGGCAGGGCATGGCCATGTGGGTGGGGGTCTAGGGGCCATTTTGAAGCCAGGCAGTGTGCTTTGTTGTGCCATAGGCCTGCACCCAGTCTGCCATGCTTTCATCCATTATGCCCAGGGATACTCAGTGGTGCATGGACCGAGTCTTTCTGTGGGGTGTCTTGAATTTCCACATGATTGAGGGCGTGGATGGCATTGGATTGTGGTGATTTTTGTGTGTTTTTCGATTTTTTGGCTGTTGTTGGGGCCTTTTGCCCAGGGGTACTCAGTGGTGCATGGACTGAGTCTTTCTGTGGGGTCTCTTTAATGTAAACATCATGGAGGGCATGGATGGCATTGGATTGTGGTGATTTTTGTGTGTTTTTCGATTTTTTTGGCTGTTGTTTGGGCCTTTTGCCCAGGGGTACTCAGTGGTGCATGGACCGAGTCTTTCTGTGGGGTCTCTTGAATGTAAACATCATAGAGGGCATGGATGGCATTGGATTGTGGTGATTTTTGTGTGTTTTTCGACTTTTTGGGGTGGGGTGGGGGCCTGTCCATGTGGGTGGGGGCCATTTTGAGGCCTGGTCCAGGCAGGGCCTGGCCATGTGGGTGGGGGTCTAGGGGCCATTTTGAAGCCAGGCAGTGTGCTTTGTTGTGCCATAGGCCTGCACTCAGTCTGCCATTCTTTCATCCATTATGCCCAGGGGTACTCAGCGGTGCATGGACCGAGTCTTTCTGTGGGGTGTCTTGATTTTCAACATGATTGAGGGCATGGATGGCATTGGATTGTAGTGATTTTTGTGTTTTTTTTCGATTTTTTGGCTATTGTTGGGGCCTTTTGCCCAGGGGTACTCAGTGGTGCATGGACCGAGTCTTTCTGTGGGGTCTCTTGAATGTAAACATCATGGAGGGCATGGATGGCATTGGATTGTGGTGATTTTTGTGTGTTTTTCGACTTTTTGGGTGGGGTGGGGGCCTGTCCATGTGGGTGGGGGCCATTTTGAGGCCTGGTCCAGGCAGGGCCTGGCCATGTGGGTGGGGGTCTAGGGGCCATTTTGAAGCCAGGCAGTGTGCTTTGTTGTGCCATAGGCCTGCACCCAGTCTGCCATGCTTTCATCCATTATGCCCCGGGGTACTCAGTGGTGCATGCACCGAGTCTTTCTGTGGGGTGTCTTGAATTTCCACATGATTGAGGGCATGGATGGCAGTGGATTGTGGTGATTTTTGTGTGTTTTCGATTTTTTGGCTGTTGTTGGGGCCTTTTGCCCAGGGGTACTCAGTGCTGCATGGACTGAGTCTTTCTGTGCGGTCTCTTTAATGTAAACATCATGGTGGGCATGGATTGCATTGGATTGTGGTGATTTTTGTGTGTTTTTCGATTTTTTGGCTGTTGTTGGGGCCTTTTGCCCTGGGGTACTCAGTGGTGCATGGACCATGTCTTTCTGTGGGGTCTCTTGAATGTAAAAATCATGGAGGGCATGGATGGCATTGGATTGTGCTGATTTTTGTGTGTTTTTCGACTTTTTGGGGTGGGGGCCTATCCATGTGGGTGGGGGCCATTTTGAGGCCTGGTCCAGGCAGGGCCTGGCCATGTGGGTGGGGGTCTAGGGGCCATTTTGAAGCCAGGCAGTGTGCTTTGTTGTGCCATAGGCCTGCACCCAGTCTGCCATGCTTTCATCCATTATGCCCAGGGGTACTCAGTGGTGCATGGACCGAGTCTTTCTGTGGGGTGTCTTGAATTTCAACATGATTGAGGGCATGGATGGCATTGGATTGTAGTGATTTTTGTGTGTTTTCGATTTTTTGGCTGTTGTTGGGGCCTTTTGCCCAGGGGTACTCAGTGGTGCATGGACTGAGTCTTTCTGTGGGCTCTCTTGAATGTAAACATCATGGAGGGCATGGATGGCATTGGATTGTGGTGATTTCTGTGTGTTTTTTGTCTTTTTGGGGTGGGGTGCGGGCCTGTCCATGTGGGTGGGGGCCATTTTGAGGCATGGTCCAGGCAGGGCCTGGCCATGTGGGTGGGGGTCTAGGGGCCATTTTGAAGCCAGGCAGTGTGCTTTGTTGTGCCAATAGGCCTGCACCCAGTCTGCCATGCTTTTATCCATTATGCCCAGGGGTACTCAGTGGTGCATGGACCAAGTCTTTCTGTGGGGTGTCTTGAATTTCAACATGATTGAGGACATGGATGGCATTGGATTGTAGTGATTATTGTGTGTTTTTCGATTTTTTGGCTGTTGTTGGGGCCTTTTGCCCAGGGGTACTCAGTGGTGCATGGACTGAGTCTTTCTGTGGGGTCTCTTTAATGTAAACATCATGGTGGGCATGGATGGCATTGGATTGTGGTGATTTTTGTGTGTTTTTCGACTTTTTGGGGTGGGGGGCCTGTCCATGTGGGTGGGGGCCATTTTTGAGGCCTGGTCCAGGCAGGGCCTGGCCATGTGGGTGGCGGTCTAAGGGCCATTTTTAAGGCAGGCAGTGTGCTTTGTTGTTCCATAGGCCTGCACCCAGTCTGCCATGCTTTTATCCATTATGCCCAGGGGTACTCTGTCAGTGGTGCATTTTATTGGTCTTTCCATTTTGGGGGGTGGGTATAATAAAAATGCTTACTTGCAAACTATTAATTGAAGCGCTAAATATGCAACATTTATTTAACTGATGTTCCTCTGGCTTCGTTTGCTTTTAGGTGCAGAAAGACGAATCATCAGCCTCATTGTTCCTCATCAGTGCCAGGAAGAAGTCCTGCTGCGGTGTGTGCAGCACAACGTCACGTGTGGCCACAGACAACTCTGCAACTTGTGCAACTGTGGCCTGCTGTTCTGACATCTGAAGAAGATGGCCCCAAAAAAAGTTGCCCGTAGCTCCTCTAGCAAGAAAGTTGCCAGTAAGGAGCAGAAGAAGCAAGTGGCGCCACTTGCCAAGGAGACTGGTGTGCCGACCGCCACATTTTTTTGGGGAAAAAAAGTACGCCTGCAGCAGCAGCGGGGTCTGCTGGGGACCAAGCTGGGAGCAGCACCTCCGCTCCATTGGGCTCAGTGCCACCACCACCACGCCAACTTAGGTCCAAGCCCTTGAGTGCTGCAGAGGCAGCCAGTATAGTTGTTCAATCACCATCGACCAGTGATGTTGGCTCATCGCAAGAAAGTAGCAGCATCCCTCAATCAACAACCACAGCCGCAACAACAACCACATGTGCAAGTACAAGCCCAAGTACATGTGGAAGGAGAGGCGGCGCAAGGAGAGGCGCAAGCAGAGATGCATGGAGCTGCACAAGTGCCCACAATAGTTGTTCCTCCCGAAGTAGGGGCACATCAGGAAATCGACATTCAAGCCGAGGTATCATTTGAGGAAGCCACTCCTCCTGATGATTCATTGTCTTCCAGATCCCCAGCAAGGAAAAGATCAAGGATGGTGTCTACATCTTCTTCAAGCCCCCTTCCTTCTGATGATATGGATCAAAATTGGGAACCACCAGTGCTGTCTGAGAGTGAGGCACACCATGATCTGACAAAGGTAGCTAAGCGTAAAAGGAAGGTCCCAGAAAGTCTCATAGTTATGGAGTGTGATGATGCTGCTGAACAAGAAGTGGCGTATACTCCTGCAGATGAAGACTCTCACGACAACGACGCAGTCATCATAGACGTCACTCCAGCCTCAGCGGGCATGCAGCAAACAGACATTTTTACCCTATCCCGAAATGCTGCTGAGCGTGATGTTGGCGACGTGTCAATGGGACCACCACCAATGCAGTTAACTAGTACACCACCACCTACAGCTTCCATATTTTCTCGCCAGAAGGGACCTCCATCCACCTCGACCTCCATTTCCTCAATTAGTGGTGCTGTAAGTGCACAACGTAGTAAATTTTGGCAACACACATCCTCCACTTCATCTGGCATTAGCATTCCCAGTAGCGCCTCCTCCGCCCCCCACAGACATTTGAAGTCCGCAGTTTGGGACTTCTTTAGTGTTAGCCCAACAAGGGAAAACATAGCCATTTGTACCATTTGTAAGGTTCGAGTTAGTTGTGGTAAGCTTGGTACCAACTATGGTAACGGAGGCCAGAGAGGTCATCTTGAGAGACAGCACACTTTCAAATGGCATGCGCACCTAAGGGAGATCAAGTCAGCCCGAATTGCAAGTCAACAAAGTGTCCCCGTTGATGTTTCATCTGATGATGATGAGGAGGAAGAAGCGTCAAACATTCCTTCAGTTACACCCAGTACCCCTGTCAGCAGCACACCCCCTGCAAGATATACGAGCCACACTAAGAGTGTGGGAGAGAGTGAGACACCAATGCGAAAAAGTTCATTATCACTGAGCATAACTGGGTCGAAGAAGTCATCATCATCCCGTAAAATGGTCCAGCCCACCATTAGAATCATCTTGTTTTCATATGCGCCGTTGGGTGGTTGCGTTCAAATGGCGCATCTGAAAACAAGATGATTCTAATAGTGGGCTGGACCATTTTACGGGATGATGATGACGTCTGTATAACACTAAGCTGGCTAAAATGCTAGCGCTGGACCTTCTCCCTTTTTCTTTTGTGGAAGGGGTGGGTTTTCTTGAAATGGTGACAACACTCTGCCCTAAATGGAAGGTTCCTAGCCGGTTCTATTTTGCCAGAGTTGCGGTTCCAGCACTACATGAAGATGTGCTGGAGGCGATTGGGGCAGCTTTGCAGAAGAGTGCTGTTCACACTATACATCTGACAACAGACATGTGGACCAGTTGCCAAGCCACTGATTACATGTGCATCACTGCACACTGGGTCTCTTTTTCAGGGGTTAAAGTAAAGCTAAACGCAGGTGTTGACACGGACAAAGTTTATAAAGCTGCTCGGAAACATGCAACAGTAGTCATGTTTGCCATGGGGAAAACTCATACAGGAGAAAACATTTTGCATGAGTTTAACACAAAGGTCTTTCAATGGCTGTCCCCAAGAAAACGCATGATTGGTTATGTTTCCACGGATAATGGCGCCAATGTAGTTAAGGCCATGGATAAGGGTAACTATTTCAGAGTGCTGTGTTTGGCGCACTGTATAAACCTGGTTGTTAAAAAATTCTTGCACGAAAAAAGTCCAGTCTACGAGTTACTGACCACCTGCCGAAGAATGTGTACACATTTCAACCATTCTTTTAAGGCCCGGAAGCAGCTGAGGTGCCTGCAACATGAACATAAAGTGCCAGTGAAAGCACTCATCCAGGAGGTGGTAACACGTTGGAATTCAACCGTCTACATGCTTGAGCATCAGTATGAGCAGTATGCGGTAGTCGATCAGTATTTCTTTAAACTGGGTACACCTATGATAGACATGAGGATACAGGTGGAGCAATGGGAGCTAGTTAAAAGCCTGACAGACATGCTTCGTCCTTTTGAGGTCTTCACGCGTGCAGTCAGCAAGGAGGACTGTAATTTGGGAAAAGCTATCCCATTTTTGCGCATGCTAGAGGACAAATTGCAGGCGGTGTCTTCTACGTTTCAAAAAGATGGAAAGCAAGAAGCATTTGAGTTGGCCGAGAAGTTATTACAGCGCCTACTTCGCGATGAACGTCTTGAAAAGATCCACACAGAACAGCATTACATTTCTGCTACTATTCTGGATCCACGGTACAAAAAGGCAGTGGCAGGCAGAGTATTCTTTCCTTTTGATGACGCAGATGTTACAAAGTGCAAACATTGTCTAGCTGTGTCAGCCACTCGGTTTGAAAGAGAACGGCAGGAAATTGAAGGAAAAGGCAATACATCAGCATCAGCAGGCTATCCGGAGTCAAAAAAATCCACTTCTGCATCTGTGGCTGTGGCAGAAGTGAGTGATGTTCCCTCTCAGCCGTTAACGACACCAGCAACCGTATCATCTGCACCAGACACAACAGTAATATTGTGTGAAGAAGAGGATTGGCTGACTCAGCTTGGGTTTGCTTCTCAAAAGGTCCCAGAAAAAAGTAAGCAAAGTGGAGGAACCCTGGAGAACCTTGAGTCGATGGTGCAGGACTATCTGAATGACTCAACAGAGGTCTATGTTCATCATGACCCATTGGCGTATTGGCATGAGAAAAGAGATGTGTGGCCAGAGATCACCAACCTGGCTATAAATTACTTGTCTTGCCCACTTGCAAGCGTGCCTTCTGAACGTGTTTTCAGTGCTGCTGGTGGCATTGTAACTTCCAAAAGGACCCGCCTCTCGCCCAAAAATGTGGAAAGGTTAACAATGATCAAGATAAATCAACACTTCATACCACCAGATTACAAAATACGAGAATGCACGCAGGAAGAAGACGAGGAGGACACCAACTTAGATGAGGGAAGTTCTTCTCTGTTAACTGACCTACTCCCGTCTGAATTAACAGAGTTTGAGGACGAGCTCTTCTTCCCTGACACCGAGCCCTGAAAATGAGTCGATGAATCACTAACTTTCTTTTTCGTCCTTATTCACTTTCATTCCTGTGTGTCTGTCTTTCTTTGTTTTGCAAAATCTATATAAAAAAAACTTTAATCACCTAATCACAAAAACAAGCCCATCAGCAGAACTGTCTTCACTTATTTGCTTATTGATTTGAAGGTGCCGCAGTCTGCATTCCTCAGGTTCACAAGTTCACAAGAACATGCTCCTCTATCCTCCTCCTCCAGACTCCTTTTTCCCTCAAAGCAGATGGCTGGATTACGCCCAATGAAGAAAGACTCTGCACTTGTGGTGGTGTTTTACTTCTTTGCGGCTGAGTTGACGGGCCTGGGGCATTGCTGTGAAGGTCTAATACCGGATAAAAGTGGTTTGGAGAAAATCGGAGCAGAAAAACTGTTTGCGCTTTTGATCACTTGCCTGTCTTTGGGGTGCTATTTGGGGGCTTCCAGGTTTTTGGGGGTGAGTTTTGGGGTCTGGGAGCACTGCTGCCACAGTCTAATGTTGATTGCATTTGATTTTCAGAAAATCCGTGGTGGAAAAGGGGAGTTAGGGCCTAGCTGCAGAGCTCATTTGGACTGCATTCCAGGTAGGCCCAAAGTTTCCTAAGTGTGGCTTTTCCCGGTTTTGCTTTTCGGCTATTTAGGGGGGTGAAACTTGTTTTTGCCCGGGTTCACAGGTCTGGGGGCCTTGCTTGGAAGGTGTAATACCGGCTAAAAGTGGTTTGGAGAAAAACGGAGCAGAAAAGGTTTTTGCGCTTTTGATCACTTGCCTGTCTTTGGGGTGCTGTTTGGGGGGCTTTTAGGTTGTTGGGGGTGGGTTTTGGGGTCTGTGAGCACTGCTGGCACATTCTAATGTTGATTGCATTTATTTTACAGGAAATCCATGGTGGAAAAGGGGAGTTGGGGCCTAGCTGCAGAGCGCATTTGGACTGAATTCCAGGTAGGCCCAAAGTTTTCTAAGTGTGGCTTTTCCCGGGTTTTGCCTTTTGGCTTTTTGGGGGGGTGAATCCTGTTTTTGCCCGGGTTCACGGGTCTGGGGGCCTTGCTTGGAAGGTGTAATACCGGCTAAAAGTGGTTTGGAGGAAATCGGAGCAGAAAAAGTTTTTACGCTTTTGATCACTTGCCTGTCTTTGGGGTGCTGTTTGGGGGGCTTTTAGGTTGTTGGGGTTGGTTTTTGGGGTCTGTCAGCACTGCTGGCACATTCTAATGTTGATTGCATTTGTTTTACAGGAAATCCATGGTGGAAAAGGGGAGTTGGGGCCTAGCTGCAGAGCGCATTTGGACTGAATTCCAGGTAGGCCCAAAGTTTTCTAAGTGTGGCTTTTCCCGGGTTTTGCCTTTTGGCTTGTTGGGGGTGTTAAACTTGTTTTCGCCCGGGTTGACAGTTCTGGGGCCATTGCTGGGAAGGTCTCATACCGGAAAGAAAGTGTTTTGGAGACAATCCCTGGGGAAAAAGTTTTTGCATTTTCTGAGATTTCGCTCACTCTACCGTTTTTGGGGGGCTGTTTGTGGGGGTTCCTGGTGTTTGTGGGGGGGTTTGCGAGTCTTGGAACAATGCTGGGTATGGATACTTTTGCTTGCTTGCAAGTTGTTTGAATACAATCCATGTTGGGTAAGGGGGGATTTAGGCCTACTTTACTTTCAAAGTACGTTTTGTCACATTTTTCTACTAGGCCTCTGACAGGTAGCAGTATCGCACGTTTTCTGAGATCTGATTGGGGGTCTTCTACATTTTTGCGACTGGGTTTAGTAAGGGTCTTGGAGCACTGCTTGGAAGGTCTAATTTAGTTCTAAAACACAGTTTACAGTACACCTAGCTTGAGGGGAAAGATCCGCTAAATTAATTCGCCCATACTTATTTATCCTTCAAAAGGAGACTCAGACAGAGTACGCACTTTCAAAAATATTGTACTGTCTATTAGGAAACTCAAAGTGTGACTTTTTGCTCTACACAGCGTACATACCTTATATGTATTTGTCAGTGGTGTTCTAGTATCACTTCTTGTTTTTCATCAATAATTACAGGCCGGGTTTCAGCCTGTGCAATGGGAAACAAAGGATGAAGTCAGGCTTCTCATTAGCGAGCCGCAATTCAGCATCCGCCAGGCAGGCAGTGGACAGGGTGTCTTCTGGTCACCAACATTGATGGACGGAGCGTCAGATGGAATGGAGGAGTCCCGCTAATAAGAGGAATGGTTGGATGCATGCAACTTCCCACATTCAACAGGACAACTACAACAACATACAGATACAGTATCCATTCTTTTCTAATTATCTTTTAAGTAATGTTATTGCTGTGAACTTCTATGAGTGTGACTCTGCATTTCTTTGATCTCTGCTTCTAAATTCATCCCTACAGCCATTGTATAGGTTTTACTTCTGCTATTTTTCAAACCTAATTTAATGTACGAAGTGTTTCTCTGAGTGCAGAGATAGGCAAGTGAAAACGCATAATTACTGCAGCCCTGTACTGTCGCATTCTTTCATTCATGGTTGTCGAAAGTACTACTTAATTTTCAGTAACCATGCATGCAGTAGTGCATGCACTTCCTTTATGTCACTTAAAAGATTTATGGATAGCTTTGTACCCAAAGATTTGTTTATCTTCAATTATTGTTTGTCCATGCTGTGCTTTTTTTTTCTTCTCTCAACAAAACTTTCCCAAAAACCCCCATTCCCATCCATTTTCCAAACCCTAACCCTCTTCCCCCGGGCTGTGTGGTTTTGATTGATGTGTGACTAAATGATAGCAATAATTTCACACACTTGCTGGGGAGGATAAGGTCATAGCAAAAGGTTGGTGAAGGAATCCGAGGATATATTCTTACTCAGCTTGACACAGACCCATGACTATTGGCAAATGAAAGCAGATTTTCATGTGCGCCATCAACTTGATTGATCATCAAGAACATCCTCCTCCTAGACGTGGCAAATGATTACGCTGCTGTGTCCTTCACCTTCAGTACTATTTCATGTAGTAGTAGCCAATGTCAAAGAAATTCAACGCAAGTAGTAGTTATACTTTCAATACTTTACCATTTGTTAGGCTACATTGTGGCACTGTTCTAGTGTACTGTCACATGCTATATTTTCTATCGTACCGTTCTAATGCTACGGTAAGGACAAACAAGGTTTCATTTTCTTTTTTTTCATATACTGCAACTGCCACTGTGTAACACCACTAGTACCACCGCAATGATGACATTTCATCCGCCCAGGATTGCCAACCTTAATCGCCATTTCCCGTGCAGCCAGCCCTGTGCCTAGCCCTATTTCCAAACACAAATTACAGGTAAAATAAGCGTTTGGGGGGAGGTAGTATAATGGAGTATTAGGAGAGACGAGAGACTGACGGTAGTACTAGTAAAGTCCTAGGACTATTGAATTCACTTACTCTGTGAGAGGCACTTAGTTTTGAAAACATTTGGGCAATTACTTACACAACTTGAATCAAGATGCCACTTAAGTTTCAGGAAAAAAAACTTACTGTTAAACGCTCACCCACCAGCCTCAAAAGCAGTAAAAAACACGTATGTTAAGATAAAGTTTAAAGTATATTTATATCCCTGACATAAATAATCTCCCGCAAGACCCAACCCACCCCCCTCCCAAACCCCAACGAATGTCCGTGAAAAGTCCAAAAAACCCAACTCCCAATTCCCACCCCCCAGAAGTCTTTAAAAAGGGGCAAGGGACAGTATCCTCCTACTGCTGGCTGCTGTTCACTTTTCGGGCCAGGTCAGAATGCTCCTTGTGGAGGGTCTCGAGCAGGGTTTTGGTGTTCAACAGCTCCTGCTCGAGGTAGGACACACTGAGTGAAAGGTGGTGCAACCTATTTTTTGGTACTGCTGTGGGGGGCAGCTGATTTTTTTGCTGCTCGGCGGTGGCGGGTGTCTGCGGTACCCCGGCTCCGTACCGCTGGAGACCTGCTGCGCTGACTGGCTGACCCAGGGAGCGCGGAGGAGGATGCAGCTGTCCCGGTCGATGTGGTGGTCGACTGCGTGTCCCCCTCCTCCTGGGCACCAGCCGCCGATATTCGGCGAAAGTCGCCTCCAGCCTCCGTTGCCGGGCCCTTTTTGCCAGCTCCTTCCGTGTTGGTTTGGAAGGAGCATCTATATGAAGAAAGAAAGACATAGTCTGTAACCAATGCTCTTTAAGAATAACACAAAATGATTCAGCAGAAAGTTGTGTCACAGTAGAACTAGCAACTTGCAAGCGCAGTACATAACTATTGTGGCAAGTATCTATCTAACCTCCCACTTCTTCATCCTTGCTCTAACATTAGTGGGAGTTTAAGGAATCAATTCTACGAGCACTATGGACTCACTCCATTAGAGTCGACTATGACAGTACACCAGTCTTATTCTTCTTCTTCTCTCTTGTTTAGCAAAATTGGTACGTTAACATCTGCAAGCCGGCATAATGCCAGCGCAGTCAACTTGCACCCGAGAAAAACAGACGCCCACCATGATGAGTGAGACAGACTTGCATTACTGTACCGGTCCAGTACATGCAGGTGGTGATGCTCTTACTTTTCTATTACGGGTGGCACTGAAAATATTCTGTTACAAGTGCTACTGCATAATTAATTTAACTTTCACCCTACAGTGCAAATGAATACTAGAAAAGGAAAATGAAGAAGATAAATAATCTGATTATCTATCACTGCACATGGTATGTATTTGCTTACATATGGTTGACTTTAGGTGCTTTGCTTTTTATTGAGTGAACAGTGATACATCCACACATGAATGACCGAGTTCTACTAAACTTATTAACAGAGGTAGTGAGTGGCCATCGTAATAGCCGGATATATGCTGTGCTTGCAATACAAACTACTGCTACTATTCATGGTATTATTCGGACAAAATTAAAACTTCTTTTCCTTGCCTTTCCTACACTGGAATGGACGTGCGGGTGCGGTGTTACATGCTCTTCAAAGTAACACTTAGTTCATC
Organism: Lissotriton helveticus; assembly: GCF_964261635.1. NCBI lineage: Eukaryota > Metazoa > Chordata > Amphibia > Caudata > Salamandridae > Lissotriton > Lissotriton helveticus. The sequence continues at coordinate 949,999,948 of NC_136068.1, forward strand.
CAGTGACCGTCTACTCTCTCTAGATACACATATGGTATCTAAGAGTCAGATAGTACCATGATCCAGGCATCCATCCATTCAAACTATATGTCAATCATTCTTCTTCATGTCTCTCATCTGGACAAACCTTACGTTTTCTCATGGGAAAACAACCTTTTCATTTTATTTGGGAAACCGCAAGCCATACATCCATGCTTGACTTGCATTTGAATTTCAACCAAAGGATATATTGCGCACACATACAGTTTCTGTTTCACCCACCCAGGCTGTTCTCCTTCCACCCATCCTTGCTTCATCCTTCACCCAGCCATGCATCATATTCCTTCCCAACCACCTCGGGCACCAATCAAATACGTATCATTCTTCTTTGTCAGTCATCATTACTTTTAACTTGCTCGTCCTTCCACACTTACTTACACCCTTCTCTCGCTTTTCGTTCATCCCATCCATCAACTTCATCTCAGATCTGATTTGGATTCTCGAAAAAAAATTCACCGCTGAGTTGAAGTAAATTTGGAGGAGGCTACTACCTGGTTGATAAAAACTTTGTTCTAAATTTGAAAGTCTTCTAAACAGTATAGTAACTTAACTGTACAACATATATACTACACCCGTGCAGAGAGAACACTCTGCAGTCTGCAATCTCAATAAGTAAGGAATATAAGAGCTTACCACTGCCCGCCACTACCGTGGCAACCCTCACAGCAGTTTCCTCCGGCACTTGCACCGCCTCCTCCCCAGAAGTGTCCTCCTCCACCTTCACGCTAGCCCCGGCACCAGATGTTCCACCTACAAAGTACATTTAAGAATGTTAGATGTCATAGACATTCACCACTCACTAGTATTTTGTCTAGGAATGAAGGAATGTGAATACAGAAACCAATCTAATAATTTGTGACTGTCTACTCTAAAGTAAAAATGTCCCTTTTTCCAGGGAAGGGTGTTGTCTTGCTGCACTTTTTGGCACAACTGATGAATGCTTGCTTTTTAACACGCACCATTTTTCTCATAACAGACAGAAGCTTCACTTCTAAGACCAAGAGCAAGATCAGATCATCATCACTAGGACGGAGTGACCAACGATTCAGCACCAAAAAGAAAAATTAAAGTTCAAACCTGGTGAGGGCTCGGCTCGCCCACAATAAATGTGTGAAATAAATCACCAAGCACTTTTCCATTTTTAATCAACCATTTATGTTTTATGACAAACTTGATTTTAATAAATGTTTTTACTTTTAATAAAGCTTTAAAACTAAAATAGACTCTGTAGTTTTTGGTCAAGAGTGACTGAGCAAAAGGTTTTGCAATTTGCAATGCATGAGTCCGTGCCTCTGACACTTCTGGACTCTGACTCCGTACTCTAGCCCTGCGTTGGATAATCATCATTGGGGATCAATCATCGATGAATTCGTGAGCTAAATGACTCTGCCACACTATCTAGTCAGTAAGGAGATTGGGGGTTCTTCAAAGTCTGTTATCACTGAGGTATGTGGAAAGTCTACCTGCGCCTATTATAATTGATAAACAATGCACTATTTAGTGTCCATAGTTCTGTTTGTGCAAATTTGTCCCTGCAACAGTAGTAGTATAGATTGTCCTCCTATCCAAACCAAAAGTAAAGTAGTATCTTATTCTTTCTTGGTGGTCATTCACATTTTATTGTTGGGAATTGTCAAAGCATAAACATTTAGAAGACTTGAAAAGACATTATGGACAATCCCAGAGGACTTCTTAGAGCTATTGCTGACTAGAATGGGAGTGTCGTTTAACACCTTTTGGCAACTGTGCAATCTTAGTTAGCTACACAGACAGACTACTAAGAATAATCTAGTAATACCACAGGGAGTCATAGTAGAGGCAGGATAAGAATTTAGATACAGTCTACAAGAAGATCAAAGACGATTTAGAAAAAATCGAATGAGGAACGCTAAGAACAAATAGGTACTCTATATTCAAATGAAAACTTACCGGTGCCAGCAAAGGAGCCCTCGCCTGACCGATCCTGGCCTTCTACAGCAGCAGCAACCGATACCACCTCCTCTGTCCTCTTGCCCCTGGGGGAGCTGATGTACAGCATGAAAGAAAGAAAAACCCGAAAACATGGATGATTGTTGTCAACCAAATCAAACATTTCAAAAGAACAATAACAATATTTTGGCGAAATAGCAAATAGACAACTATTCCACAGGATATATTGACCTAGCTCATGTGGTCTACTACGATATTAGTATTGCTTGATTTGCGGACCGTCGACTTGGAAAGTTATGTAACTCACTAAACAAACTACTAAAAATCGTGATTGCAGATCAGTGACAACACTGTAGTTTCCTACTACATTAACCAGTCATTAAAATACTCAAACTATCAATCCACCACCACTATTTCTTCTTATTGCCAGGTGTACAAAGGAAGGACTGGACTTGAGTCTGTAGGGGCAGATTTACAAGCCCCTTGCGGCTCTTTTGCTCCGTTGTTGCGTGACTTTTGTGACGCAGCGGCAGAACAAAAGAGGCGCCATGGTGCGGCGTATATTAACAACGTGACGCATATGGGAGATGCATCATGTTGAAAAGCCCTGCGCCATCAGGGGGCGTTCCGGCGCAAGGGAGGGCGTTCCTGCGCAGGAACGCATCCTACAAGTGGCTGAGGGAAATCTACAAGATTTCAATCAGTCACTTTTAGGACAATGATGCGTCACTCAAACCCTGCGCCTGCTTGAAGCAGACGTACGGCTTGATGCAGCATTGGGGAGATAGGGCACCCCAGAGCATTGCTGGAGCTGCGCCATCGTTGTGATGCAACTCCAGCAATGCGCCGCATTTACGGCACAGATGCGTAACGCTTCGGTGACGTTTTGGGCCCATGGTGCGCCGCATTGTAAATACGGCGCCCCATGGGTGGTGGTGGCGTGGCGCACAATTACTGGCACATCCCTGCTACTTTGCAGGGATGTGCCGGTAATTGCAAATCTGCCCCTTAGTGTCTAGAATTACGCAGTTCTGTAAACTACACTCATACATAATTTCTCAGGCCAATGAAATGAACACAAAATCGAAAAACAAATAAGCATAGTAGCAACGCTACTGAGAAGGAGAGCAGTGCACCTGAAATGCACAGAAGATTTTGAAATATAATTTACCTACAATGTAATCTGCAGCATTATTGCTCTTGGTAAAAAACAAAAATTTGCAATATAATAACACACAGAGCAGGAGAAAACAGAGTAGTGATGAAATAGCTACTACTACTCACCAAGCCCGGGGTCTCGACGCCGAGCAGGTCGAGCAGGTCGCGTTCCCGGTCCAGGAGATCCGTCCAACGGTGGGTGGCCTGGTTGTAAGTGCGCCGGACCCGAGAGTGTTCATACATGGCCCGGCAAACCTTCTCCCACCGCTTCCGGCTCTCCCGGAGCCCGTAGCTGCTTGCGATCCTGCCGCCTGCCGCAATGGTCCTGGGGAGGCGGCGCTGTACATAGTACACCAGTGCGGCCACCTCCTCCGCGCTAAAGATCTCCTGTATTAAATCAAAAACAAAAGCCACTACTGAGACTTCATTCCAAAACCACTAGAGTTTCAACAAAAGGGTGTTTCGATTCAAGCAAAAACAACCTATTTATAATTTCAAACAAATTTATTCTTTTTCATGCAAATGTCACTTTTCTTATAACAGCACCTAAGTTATTGTGCATGGAAAATACAGAATACAAAAAAGCATACAATGATATATACAATATATACACACATTTAAAAAAACTTTTAAAAAAACAATTTCAAACACACTTGGCCATACATTCATACACCATTCAATCACAACAATAGAGCTAGTGATATTAGAAAATAATACGTCCAAACAACGGAAAGCAATTTAGTCCAAAATATTTCTTTTCATATTTTTTGCAAAATTATTATAGATGATATTTTCACAAGATGTCTTGTGACCCAAATTAAATGCAAAAAAAGAGATTGGCCAGATGCTGGACGTAAACAAAGATCTCCTGTGGCATCATTAGCTCCCCCCTCAAACGCCCGCACGGGAGCCGGGCATGGGGTGCGGGACCCTTCTCGGGCTGCTTCCCGGCTCCCTTTACCATGGTCTGGGCAGAAAGGAAGGTAAATAAGAAATAGAATAGGGAAGAAGAAAAGAAAAGAGTTTAAAAAAGTAGTTTAAAATTAACCAAAAGTTGCAGAAAACACAAAAATATAGAGCTAGAAAAATAGAGGGATAGATAATAAGTAAAATAGATTAAAAAAACTTCAAACAAGCAAAGGATGGCAGAGATTGAGAGAGGATACAGAAAGAATGCCCAGAACCATAGCAATGAATGAAAAACAAGATGGCCGTGCCCGTTCACGACCGCGTGGGTAAGTTCGCGCGAGATTTCCCCCGCGATCACACGTGAACTTGTACTAGCGAGCAGCACACTTTGCGAGATTAAACATAGCACCCGGAAACGGAAATGCGTCACGCAAACAAGATGGCCGCGCCCATGTAGGACCGCTAGGGTAACTTTGCTTCGTTGCGCTACAAGCGGCTCGCGAAAACGCAAAAAACCACGGGAACTAACACGCCGCAAAAAAACAAATCGCATATTCGCACGAATTCGCAGCTTCCAAATTCGATCTCGCGCAAATTCGCGCCCCGCGAATCGCACCAAATTGCAGAAAAACGATTTTTGCAAAACTGAAAGCACTCAGCAGGCGCAAAAGTTCAAGCTCATCATTAATCAGGAAGCACTTACAGCTAAGGAAGCAGGTGCCAGCTCAAATTCAGTGACACATTAATCAGCCTCAAATTAATTTATGTCAGTTGAGGCAGGGCAGGTTTGCTTTTCCCCCCATAATCTACAGTGATGAACCAGAGGGTGGCAGTGATGAACCAGAGGTGGCATGGGTGAACCAGAGGGTGGCAGTGGTGAAACAGAGGGTGGCAGTGGTGAAACAGAGGGTGCTGTGATGAACTAGACATAGAAACACATGGTCGCGACAGTTGCGACCTGACAAGTAAGTTAGCGTTTGCGAACTGGTAAAAAACCCTCGCGAACTGGCAGAAACCCTTGCGAACACAAAAAATCTGCAAATTCGCGAAAGTTCGTGAAATTTGCGGATTGCGAATTCGCAAATACGCAAATTCGCGATTTGCAAATTTGCAAAATTCGCCCATGCTTAGGTTGAACTTCTTCTTTCAATAAACAGCCTTTCGCCCGGAAAGGCTGCCGGCCTAGATGGAATTCCCACGGAATTTTATGCTAGATTTCACAAGCAATTGAAAGTAATGTTAACTAAACTAATGACTCAGGTTTACCAAAGTGGGCGGCCGCCGGAGTCCTGGGCTCGTGCTAAAATTATCGTATTCCCTAAGAAGAACAAAGACCCCACAGAGCTAGGGGCCTACCGCCCAATTACGGTAATTAACAGCGACTCTAAAATCTATTCTAAATTGTTAGCTAGTAGACTTGCCCCAGTAATTCATAAAATGATCTCAGTCAGGCAACATGGATTTGTTCCAGGTAGATCTACCACTGATCATATTCAGAGGGTGATCACACTCTTTGACATAGCGGAGGTAGCAGGAGACCCTATGGCATTAATATTGTTAGACACAGAAAAGGCCTTCGATAGGGTCTCCTGGCAAGATCTTTGGACCGCTATGTCAAGGAGTGCGATCGGGTAACAATTTATCAATGCTATTCGCATGTTGTATGCCAATCCAGAAGCCATAGTTATGATCAACGGGGAAAACTCAGATAACATCAAAGTGACTAGAGGGACATGGCAGGGTTGCCCATGCTCCCCTCTATTATTCGCTATATTTATAGACCCGTTCATTCGCAGGCTAGAATCCAACTTAGCCATAACACCAATGAGGACCCCTAACAGAGAAACCAAGACTTTGGCGTATGCGGATGACATCGCAATAGTCACAACTAATCCAAATGGAGCAGTTAACGCAATGGAAAAAGAAGCAAGTGATTTTGGAGAAATCTCTGGCTACAAACTTAATCAAGATAAAACCCAGATTAATATTAATAACAAAAGTAATTATGCCGACGTTAGGATAGTTGAAAATGCTCTGTATTTAGGAGTTAACATTACCTCAAAATTAAATAATCTGGTTAAACTCAATTTGAACCCACTCATGAAACAAACAGAAAAAAGTCTTAGCAGATTGCATAACCTACATCTAACTATTATTGGAAGATGTAATCTAATCAAAATGGTATTTTTTCCTAAATTCTTATATTTTTTTAGAACTATTTGTTTAAATTTTGACCCGCGGATCTTCAAAGAAATTGATAATATTTTTTCTTGCTTTATTTGGGGATATAACAGGTCACGAAGAGCCCATAGATATATCACCTTACCGAAGGAAAGAGGAGGTCACGCCTTACCTATATTTTAAAGCTTATTGGTGGGCTACAACACTTAAATATGGGGAACATCCATTACGACTCGGTTGTTACACCGCGCTACCATTACAACGCGGGCAATATAACGCAACGCTGGAGGACGCTCTAGGCTAAGGAATAGTAGATTTACTATTCCAACACCTTCCCTATTGTACGTAGGCTGGTGTTGGAATAGTACATCTTACTATTCCTAAGTCCAGCACCATACAGCGCAAGTCGTGGTAACGGCTTGCATTGTATTGCCCGTGTTGTAATGGTAGTGCGGTGTAACAACCGCGTTGTATTGACATACAACCCTTAAATATAGTAGGGCTCTTCTAATTCCTAATCAGGAGCCCGATCCAGAGAGGGGGGTCCCAACACCACAGGAACTTATCCTTGGTAAAGAAACGGGAGAACACCTGTGGCGATTGACTTATGATTGTCATTTTAAAAAAGTTTGTTTTAAAACCCTAAATGGAATCTATAATGCATGGAATCATGTACGTAAACTTCTCGGGATCGGAAGGTTTTCTTATTATATGACTCTCCATAGAAACAGTAACCTCCCAGAAATCTTTACGGATACATGTATGATGTGATGGGTCAGGTCGGGTATCACGCAATTTGGAGCATTTTATAACCCAACAGGTTTTAGGTCATTTGAAGAGATCAAAAGTGAATTTGATTTAGAATATCGACATTTCTTCAAGTACCTACAAATAAGAGACTTTATAATGAAAAAGGGGGGCGGCAGAAATGCATTCCAGAGAATCCAGACAATCGATTCAGTCATTCAAAATGGTAGAGCTAAAATTGGCGAAATATATAAGAATCTATTTGCTGGCTTATCTGATGACCTAGATAAACACACCCGCAAATGGCAAAATAAACCAGATATACCGGAGATCTCAATTCAGAGGGCATTCGAACTTTCCCAATCGCTATTAATGTCAACCAAACTACAAGCGCAGTATTATAAAACCTATTTCCAACTGTATTATTCTCCAGAAAGAATAGCTAAAAAGAGTACGGGTAAAGGGGCGCTATGCCCATGATGCGCTATACCGGAGGCAGATTTAATACACATGCTCGCAACATGGAAGACACTTAGCCCCATCAGACGGGAAATTTCTATCTTCCTTTCAGAAATTTTCGAAACAAGAATAGAGATCACAACTGCGGAAATAATGCTAGGGGCGGACGGGGATATTCGACCTGATACAATGAAAGGACTTTTGTTTGTTTCGATGGCAGTACTTAGAATTTGCCTAGCATCGGTCTGGCTAGACCCACACCCTCCAACATTCCAGCAATGGCGGGCACGACTGCTAGCAACATATAGCATAGAGATAGCTATATACAGTAGGAAGGGAAGGAACAAGAAAAGGAAGGGATTCGAAATATGAGACCCCCTTACACGGTGGATAGAATGTCTTGACGAACCAAGTTTTTCTAGTATAGAGGTATAAATACGATTGATTGAATTCGCATATACGTATATCGCTCTGTTATGTATGTATTTATATATCTTTTGAAATTGCCTGTATGTGGTGTCACAATTGAAACTCTAATACATATTATATGCATTTGTCCCAAACTGTTGACTTAATAAATACATACTAATGCCCCTTGTTTAAAAATGCAAAAATAAGAAAAACAGTAGATGCTATTAGATATTGTTTTCAACAGAGAAGGCAGAGAAGGCAGAGAAGACAGCACAATAATAACAATGATAAAATTTTTAGATCAGGAAATTATAAAACCTCTCAAAGGAGTACTGGGTCTCCTTTTTGGGGCAATTGTTGGTTGCATAAAATTAAGGATTTGTATGCATTTTGCACATTTATACACATTTGCACTTTATTATTAGCGAAAGGTAATATATTCTGGTAAAGATGGTGGTAAATACAGCTGACCGTCGAGCAATGGGACCAGTGCGGTCAATGGTAGTAATGGGAAGATTTTATGAATTAGCTAACTATAAATAACCTTTGATGTTGGAATACAAACAGATATTCTTTTTTACAGATGTATCGCTGTAAGTCAGATTTGAACACTGTTTTGTAGAATGTTTTGTTAAGCATATTTATATGCTATATGCAATGAAACATATTTTATTGTAATCATTAACTAATACAATTAACTACTTTACTGTGCTACTACTGGGCCCACACTTGACTCTCAGGATAGCGAGGGTGAGCAGTCACAGGTTTTTCAGGTAGGTAGTTTTGGATGCCCAAGTGCAGAACTCAACAATGAACCAAGGGGTATAATCACTTTTATGTCCAACACAGTGATTGCATTTTCAGAAAATAAAGAAATTCTTATTCTAGCATTTTTATTCAATACTACACAATTCAATTCAGCATACAGAGAGTGATCTTGGCCACAATTGTCTTATGGCACTAATTCCCTCCCCCCTCTCATGCTATCTCTCACTACAGTTACTTTAGAAGCATGAATGAAACTTTGCATCAAGTTATAGGTGCCCCACAAGTCAAATGCACAATTAGTTCACTCATTCTCTGAAATTCTTACCTTTTGTGCTGTAGTGGGTAGGAATTCACTCCTAGTCTCTTGCACTCAGCTAATGCAAACTCAGAAGCTTGAATTTACCATCGAAGAAGTCACATGGTACTCAGGTGCACTCATTCATATGGTACTGAGGAGGTCCTGAACTTGGCAGCCAAGATGAATCTGATGCTGTTTAGATAACTGGGTGCTTATTAAGGCATTTACTCAGCAGTTGCAGCCCTGTCATACCGTGTAGACAGAGGCAATCATGACTGGGAACATTTGTGCATCACGGTCATTGGAGCCATGACTGGGCCAAGGTGAACCTCAGAAACGTTGAAGCCCCCACCTGGTTAAGACAAGCACTACAACCATTGCTGTTCCAACTGAGCACAGGTCACTCCTGGCTTTGGTCTTCATCTATCTGCCTTCTCTGGATGTTGCTTCAACAAGGAACATGGGCAACCTGTCTTCCCGGGCAGCATTCCTTCACCAGGGACAGAGACGCTCCTCTCCTCTCTCAGCAGGCAGGCCTCTAGGTGTGGTGTTCCCCTAACTTTTTTCCTCTGCCTCATGTATTTTTACTGTGTGATGAATTTCTTTTTTGCTGGTCTAGAGGCTTTGGGCCCTTTGCCACTGCTGATCAGTGCCAATATGCAAGTTCTCCCTCTATACATTGTGAATATGGATTGGTGTTTCCATGATTGGCTTGTTTGACTTACTACTAAGTCCCTAGTACAGTGCACTGTCTGTGCCCAGGGCCTGTAAGGCAAATGCTGTATTGGACCTGCAGCACTGATTGTGCCACCCACACAAGCAGCCTTGCAAAATGTTCTCAGACCTGACATTGCAGTGTCTGTGAGCAGTTTAGTACATTCATATGACTTGGCAAGTGCACCCATTTGCCAGGCCCTACTTTTCCCTTTTCTCACATGTGAGTCACCCCTAAGGTAGGCCCTAGGCACCCCTGTGGGCACAGGGTGCAGTGTATGTGAAAGGTAGGACATGTCCTGGTGTGGGTGACATGTCCTGATAGTGAAAGACAGGGTATTTCGTTTTTCACTATTGAAAGGCTATCTGTCCCATAGGATAGAATGGGACTTTACTTATAACAAAGATAACATCTTATAAGTATAACTTCCCATTGGGACAAGGTGGAAAGATAGAGTTTAGTATGCCTGAACTCAGAATATAAAAATGCATCTTTTAGTATAGATGATTTTTATATTGTTTGTTTGAAAATACCACTTTTAGAAAGTAGGTATTTTCTTGCTTAGCCATCCTGTGTGCCTCTGCTGGTTTGTGGATTGACTGCCTGGCTTTGAAGTGGCAGGGGCTGGGGATGTGCATTCACTGTAGTCAGCCACAAGTGTGTCCTTCCTTTCCTGGGCTGGGAAGAATAGAGCTGGGTGCATTTAGAGTAGGGGAGGAGATTTCCTTTCACCTGAGACGGCCTGGTCTGCCTTACACAATGCTGTCTCCACCTCCTGCCGGGGAGCTGGACCAGAAAGGACAGAACTGGTTTTGACTGAGCACAGAGCCTCTCTGCCACGAGGGAACAAAGAGAAATGCTGTATAAATATTGGGCCAGAACCTCAGCACTTTAGAATACCTCTGGACTCAAGAGGAGGAGAAATATTGCCCCTTTACTGAGTGCTGTCTGGGGTTGGCCTGCAGTGGCTGTTTCTGCCAAGGATAGCACTAAGACTTTGCTGTGTACTGTGTCTCCTGCTTGAAGAAGATCTCCAAGGGCTTGAAGTAGAGCTTTGCCTCTTGTTCTGAAGTCTCAGGGACACAAAGACTTCCTCAACAGTTCCCCTGAACTTCCTTGCTTGGAGTTCTGACCTGCCAAGAGGTTCCTGTTGCTGAGTTGTGCCTCTGGATATTGTTCCTGCTGTTGGGAGCTGGAAAAGATACGCAACTACGAGAAGCATACATAACTGCACCTGTTTCCAATGCATCACTGCTGTGCTTGTAAAGAAACCAACCAAGCGCCTGCCTGTGGCTGGAGAAATCACCGCACACTGAATCCCGTGCGGTGATCTCTGAAGTCCGAGATCACCTCACCGATTCCAACGCAGGCCCTGCTGTGCAGCTGCAAGCAAAAACAAATGGACCGTGGAACTGCGGTTGGAGAGACATATGCAGCACCAATGCCACGCCGCATCAAGAACAGATGGATCCTTGATCCCACGCATTAAACTATGGAGCCCAGTCTACAAGACCACCAGGGCTGCAGTAAGAAACTGACGCATCACCTCTCCCTCAGTAAGAAACTGATCCATCACCTCCCCTTCAGTTATGAACCGACACATCACCTCCTCTGCAGGGCAGTAAGGAATCGACAAATCTAGTCCCCTAAAGTAAGGAACCAGCATATAGCCTTCCCTGGGTGTAAGGAACCGACACATCACCTTCCCTGTGGCTGTTTTTGTTTATGATTAAGACTCATTATTTTCCCTTTTTCGGATTTTTACAGAAAAATACAGAAAGAAAACAATGCGTTTTCTGTCTGCATTTATTTTTAAGAGTAGATAAATACAGAAAATGTTGCTGCGTTTAAGTGACTCTCTGTGCTGTCTTTCATGAATTGTAGCCCAACAGCTGAGCAGATGGACAGCATGGGAAATTAAAAACAGGATGAAATTTCTTTAAATAACAGCATGTGTCAATATACATTTGGGATATAATGCTAGTATTGAATAGTGGATGTATTGTTATATAATATTTGGCAGTTTAAATAGCTAAAACACACCCGACATCAAAATATGAGTGCGCGTCTATCAGTTAAATGAATATGGAAATGTACAGTTTTACAACATCATTTATATGCAAAACACACAATAAATATGGATAAATACAGATAAAATAGCCCCAAAAAATCTGGATAAATACAGACAGAAATGTTATAAAAAATAAAATAACATAAACCGGGAGCCCTATTCATGGTTGTGATGCAATCAAGTTGTGTTGAAAGTGTTGCATCTATAGTTTGCTACAGACAGAACTGCTTTTACCTTCTAAGGGTTACATTTTAAGTACTGTGTGTTGAATTTTTGTAGTTTTGGTCTTGTTTGGTTTAGATAAAGATTACTTATCTTTCTAAACTGGTGTGGTGTCCATTTGTGGTGTTTTCACTGCATTACTGTTTGTGTGAAAAAATGCTTTACACACTGCCTCTTTCTGCTTGTGCCAAGCTACCAAGGGGTTGAGCAGGGGTTATTTTAGAAGTATTTCCCCCTTACCCTGACTAGGAAGAAGGGTCCCTGCTTGGACAAAGGTGCAAACCATTGCCAACTAGAGATCACAATTTCTAACAGAGCTTTATGCTCTTCAGTTGGTGTGCAGGGCCCTCTTGTGGTTGTTTGTATGGCTGTATTTTATGTACTGATAAATGTTAAAATAAAGGCTAAAAGATGTTGATTTGTTAATACAACTATTGTTAAAAAATGTTATGCAATAACTTTTATTAAGCAGTGTCACTTGAAAACTAATATAATATACAATGTGATATAATTATTAGTGATTTAACAAAGACAAAAGGTCTGCTTTATTTATATTTATAGATAAAACCAATTTGATAAAACCAATTTGCCGACATTTTATATTTTGGTGTTCTGACCCTTTTCAGAGTCAGAACATCTGTCTTGCTTAAAAAAACACCCATCCTATTGTTAAATCACATAGTTAGTCTGGGAAGGTTGGTCACATGGTTGAAGACCGTCTTCAGCATGCCAGAGAGGGGTTTGGCATAGACCGATGCTGTGCACTGTGGGGCAGGGGAGGTTAGGGCACCCGTGATGTTGGGAGCAGGGTCAAGCCGGGCCCTGCATCTAACTTCACATCGCACAAGTCTTAAGGCTGTGTACAGTGGGGGTTTGGGCACCAGTGAGGGCTTGGGTCCAGGGCCTGGCTGGAGGGCAGGCACTGCGACGAACCACATGCTACGCACTGCTGAAGGCAATGAACTGCACAGGATATGGCACTTGCAGGGGGGAGGGCACAGGCCATGACCACTCAATATCTCAGCTCACATAGCCAAAGGCTGTGTGCAATTGGGGGTTGGGCTCCATTGGGGTTTGAGAACCAGGCCCTGCACCCAACCCTACACAGTGTACTGTGATTGACATCTTACTTAAAAAAAAAAAAATTACCTAGAAATTCACTGAAAAAAACATAGGTTAAAGAGATGTTATAGTTAGGAATTGTAATTACAGGTTAGTTTATATATTTTTTTTAAACTTAACAATTTGCAAAAGTTAAAGGGATGTTAAAGTTAGGTTAAAATGTCAGTTAAAACATACTGTTTTAAATTAGCAAAGCAAATAGGATTTAACAGCTACTGTTCTCTTAAGTACCTATAACTCGTGCCCCAAAGTAACTATAACTAATGCCCTCGCCATGAAAAGCGTTGTCATTAATGATTTAATTTCAGGTTTTGCAGTTATTTAATCAATGATGTCATAGAACATCGTCATGAGTGATGGCATATGGGGTCACTAACCCTGGTTTAGTACCCCATGTTAGCAAGTAGTTCTTCCCCTATCATTCTTCTTTTAGGTACACACACACACACAGGTAGACACACCTTCCTTGGGAGCGTCTCGCCCTCCAATGTGCTTCATGTACATTCCACAATCTTGGTCCTTGTACTTATTGCCTGTAATGTTGCCTCAACCCCAGTCATATACCTATAATGTTTTGTTTACACTTATATGTAATTCTTTTCTCTTTCTCCTTTTTTCTTTTCTTTTGTACATTCAAAACCCAATACAAAGGTTTAACAAAAAAAATGGAGTGATTGAGTATGGGAGGTACATGGTGCAAGTTACAATTACTTTTGGGCACGAGTTATGGCTACATGAGATAACTATAACTGGTGAATTTCAATGGTTTTGTTAGTTTAAAACAGCATGATTAAACTGCCATTGTCAACTTCCTGTAATGTCCTTTTAACCTTAGTTTTTTTCAGTGAATTTCTAAGGTTTGTTTTAATATAAAGTAAGATGTAATTGCAGTTCCTAACTATAACATCACTGTAACCTTTGTTTTTTCATTGAATTTCAACGTTTTTTTTTATCTTAAAGTAAGATATCTATCTCTGTATACCCAATCCCCATGGGCATCCAACACCCCACTGGTGCCTGGCCTTTAGCTGTCCAAGGCATGGAGTTGGGTGCCCGACCCTCGACGGGTGCCTTTCCCCAAAAACACAAGGCCTTTGTCCATGCACAACGTGGCATTCGGGTGCAGGGCGTGGCTCAACGCGTGGTTCATGACTGACTGTGTCACTCTGTGATTTAAAAATCTAAAGTGTGTCATTTTAAGTAAGGTAGCCCTATTGACTTTCAGAAAGGGTCAGCGGGACTATTTGCTTTATTTTGAGGGTCAACATATCAACAGATATAAAGAAGACATATCGCAAAAACTATAATGAAATGTATACATTATAAAATGACACATTGCAAGTGATTGTCTTATTAAACAAATTATAAAACAATATTAAAATTGCATAAACATGTCTTACAGTCTATGTTATAAAAATGTTGAGGTCATAAAGTGCAGCCATTGAACCTACCCTAAGGGGGAGCAAAGGGACTGGCCTCTCTGCTGAGACATCTCTCTATAATGATGGGAGTATGTAGTAGGGTGTGGAGAGGTTATGGCCTCTCCTTTCAGACCTCTCTCTCCGATGATGGGTGCACATAGTAGGATTTGGGGATGGACTGCCCTCTCCTTGTAGACCGCTCTCTCAGATGATTGGTGTGCGTAGTGTGGAGGGACTGGCCTCTCTGCTGAGGACTCTCTATGTAACGGTAGATGTGCATAGTAGGGTGTGGGGAGGGGCTGAGCTCTCCTTTAAGACCTCTCTCTCAGATGCCAGGTGTGTGTAGTAGGGTGTGTGGGGGGACCAACCTCTCTGCTGAAACCTCTCTCTGTAATGATGTGTGCATAAGAGGTTGTGAGGAGGGACTAGACTCTCCTTTCAGACCTATCTCTGAGATGATGGGTGTGCGTAGTAGGATGTGTAGAAGGAGTGGCCTCTCTGCTGAGACCTCTTCTGTAATAATGGGTATGCTTAATAGGGTGTGGAGAGAGACTGACCTTCCTTTCAGACCGTTTTCCCAGATGAATGGTCTGCGTAGCAGGTTGTGGGGAGGGACTGCCTTCTCCCTTTAGCTATTTCTCTCAGGTGAAGGATGTGCATAGTAGGGTGTGTGGAAGGACTGGCTTCTCCTTTTTGACCACTCTCTCAGAAAACGGGTGTGGGTAGCAGGGTGTGTCGAGGCATAGCCCCCTCCTTTTACACCTTTCTCTTTGACAACGGGTGTGCATAGTAGGGTGTTTAGAGGGACTGGCCTCTCTGCTGAGACCTCTCTCTGCAATGATAGGTGTGCATACTAGGGTGTGGGGAGGGACTGAGCTCTCCTTTCAGACCTCTCTTTTAGATGATGGGAGTGCATAGTAGGGTTTGTGGAGGGACTTGCCTCTCTGCTGAGACCTCTCTCTGTAATGATGGGCGTGCATAGTGGGGTGTGGAGATGGATTGGCCTCTCCTTTCAGACCCTTCTCTCAGATGGCATGTGTACATATTAGAGTTTGGGGAGGTATAGCCATCTACTTTCAAGCCTCTCTCTCAAATCACTTTTGTGCATAGTAGGGTGTGTGAAGAGACCTCTCTTTGTAATGATTGTTGTGTGTATTAGGGTGTGGGGAGTGACTGGGCTCTCCTATTAGACCTGTAACCCAAATGATGGGTGTGAATAATAGGCTGTTTGGATGAGCCTTAACTCCTCTCACAAATCTTCTCAAACCAATGAGCATAAATAGTAGAGCCCAAAGGCCATGCACAGTGGGGGCTGACTTTACGTATGGTAATGATATTCAGGTTTGATGATGAATGTCTATGGAAACCCAACTCTCCAAGGTTGCCTCGACCTGCTTTGCAGTCCTAAAATGGCTAAAAAAGTATTCATGGGAATATTCTCTATCTGGGGGCTGGCAAGTTCTCATTTGCTACACTACAAGTGATTAAGAACTCAGCTGTTAGGCAATTATTTCATCTCCCCAAGCTTCCTCCGTGTATAGCCTTTTATGCAGTCTCCATTGGCACACAGTGGAAAAACTCATACAATTCAAAGCCCTATGCTACATGCATAAATCTATGATGAATGCAGGTCCACACTATCTGTAGCAGTTAATGAAACTTTACTGCCCCAGTTGCTCTCTTTTGTTTAGCAACCTGAACTTTTGTAAGGTCCCCAGATTTTAAAAAAAGGCTGCCAAGCTAGTCGCTCATTTTTTTGTCTGGGTCTTAAGCTCTGGAACATGCTGCCAGATTCACTGAGAACCTGTCAATCTATGACCTCTTTCAGGAAAAGTCTTAAAACATGGCTGTGTTGACTCTTGTTTGATGGCTAGTGACCTTCTTCTTTCTAGCCCTAAGAAACTCTGTTGTGTAACTATGCCCTATATAAAACCTAATATTAATAATAATAATAATAATATAACCAGTGCAAACTTTCTTGTGCTCTCTCCTTTAAGCATGGTAAAATTGACTTACACCCAATTGGCATATTTAATTTACTTGGAAGTCATCAGTAAAGTAGTGTACATATACCTAAGGCTGGTAAACTAAATACTACTCGTCGGCCTGCAGTACTTATTGTGCCCCCCGACTTACGTAGCCTATGATATCCTAGCTAACACCTTCTATAGCAGCCTGTGTGTGCATTTTTAAACTGCCATTTGGACCTGGTAGAAAAAAAATGTTTGCCAGGCCAAAATTTTTTTTAAATACATATACATCACCATTAAGGTAGGTGCATTGTATTTAAAAAGTTGGACTTTTAAGTTTTACTTGTCTTAGTAGTCAAAAAGATCCCCAATTTATTTTTCACTGTTGCAAGGTCTACCTATCCCATAGAATAACCTTGAGTTACCTTATTACATGTAATAAGTGTTAACGTTTGTTTGAGGGCAGGTAGGGATATAATGCTTGGTGCCTGAGGAATTCTAATTTAAAACCCTCTTTAATGCTTAAGTTGGATTTTAAGTCAAAATTCTGAATATGCCACTTATAAAAAGTTCACAGACAGCATCACAATGGAGGAACAGAGTGTTGGCAGGTTGGGACACCGTGGCTTGATGGGAGTGGGGCAGAGCTGTTACCTACCAGACTGACACTTCAAAGGCACCAACCCAGCTCACACAGAAAGGACTTTACACTAGCCTGTTGTGCCCACAGCCAGTCTGGGACCAGGGCAAGGAGGCAGAAAATTCCTGGCACCTCTATTCGGTGAAAACTCCAGAAGCTTCCCCCATTTCAAAGGAGGCACCAGGTATAAAAATGAGATCCACAGACCCACTCTTCAGCATATGGACCTTTGGATACTAAAGAAGAAGGACTGCCCACCTAGAGTATTGTGCTCTGGCCAGAGGCCTGCCCTGCTGTCTGAGAATAAAGAGTGGACCTGCACTTTTCACCTCATGCTCCAAGTGACTATAAAGGCTAGTTAGCTGGTCTCCTGTCCTGAGCTACGAGGACACAATAAGCTCCAGAGGTCTACCTGCAACTGCCCAGCTGACCTGCTGCACTGGACCTGATTTGACCTGCAACTGGACCTGTCTGTGCCCTTTTGGCATCTGCTAAAGTGAGTTGTTGGTACCAAAGAGGTGTCTCCGAGGACACTTAGTGTGGCATCCGTTGAGTTCACAAAGAAGAAAAGGAGAAATCCAAACATTTGGGGAATTTCATGACAACGAATGGGCCCGTTCACACCAACATATTGCTGACTGCCAACACGAAGCTCCGGTGAACATGACTCTTCATGCTGCATCGACTACCAATGACTACCAGCAACATGAGATCAGTAATTTGCTCTCCAGCACCACAAGCCCCTGGTGACCACCAACGCGAAGTTCCAGCAATGACCATCCATGATGCCCAACAGGATCTTCACACTACATTAATGACAGTCCATGATGTCTGGCCTGCTCTTCGTGCTACAGAGATGATCACTAAATGGTTTCAAATAATTTATTACATTTTACTTTACATTTCTAAATTTGTGTGGGATTTTTTTTATCTTGAGTTTTCACTTTATTACTGTTTGTGTACTGCATAAATACTTTACGTTTGCCTCTAAGCGAAGCCTGATTGCTTTTGTGCCAAGCTATTGGAGTGCTAAGCACAGGTTAACTTAGTGACTTTTGTTGTTCACTCTCTCAAGGATTGTGGCTGTTGCTTCAGAAAGGCTCACAGCCTCCTCAACCAATAACCTAATTTCTCACAATGCTTTTTCTGTAATCCTATAGAACATTTACTCTTCTCCGATCTCAAATTGAGTCTCATATTGATTACTGCAAATTCTCTTTGCTCTTTGGAGCTCACAAAAGGGTATCTTGATTTTGAGTGATACTGAAGGGGAGTTATTGGCATGATGATTGCTGTTCCCAGCTGTAGGTTTTCTATATAATGTTGTGACTAGTTTTCTTCCCTCAACCAAAGGTTTAACACCCAAAAATTTGAATTTCACCTGACTAATGTTGCTGGTGAAGACTAACTTCAAATTATTGCAGTTCATCTGTATTAAAAAAGCTTTTGGCTTCTACACATTCTTATGAAACAGACTGTCCATCTTTTCATAACCGTACTATTAACTACCTGCTCCCACCACCAGCTCATAGTGAAATTACCATAGCTCGGGTAGATAAGGTGCCCATGCAGTCCTTCTTTGTTATTCATACAATTCATTATTGAATACAGAAATGGTCTTCATCAGACACTAGTCAACCATCTTTTAGGTGCATACAACTATGTTGATAAAACTTTATTAACCTGACCATTAAGAAGTGTTTAACTTCTCTCAAACCACTGCATGTAATATGGTAGTGTATAAAGATGACACATCCAGGGTCATCATCAGCATGTCTTTTTCCCAACTTATGCCAAAACTTCTCTTCAAAAAGTTATACATGTATTTGATGTAGGAGGGAAAATTTGCGAAAAGTGGTTTAAGGACATTATTGATATATTTTTACATTTTCTCAAAATGACTCTTAGGTGCAGCCGTTATAGGTCTCCCTGGGGGATTGCTTTCATTTTTGTATATGTTAGGGATTTGGCACATATCTGGTGGGTTGGTGTGTTCATTTTTCAAAAATCCACATTCAGCCCAATTTATGAGTCCCTGATCTCTACACGCCCCTAAATCACAGAACTTGTCTTTGCTTAACCTTCAGATATTGCTATTTTGGCATTTTCTTGTGATATTCAACATTTTTAAGCTGAATGCAAAGATCAGACATGTATACAACCCATAGACATAATACATCTTTACCTCTGTTGTTAGGGAATCTTACAACACAGTTGGCATTGTCATTAAGTTTGGCAATTTAGTGTTATTATGCTTCTAAACCCTTTCATTGTCAATGTGAGATCCATTTCACATTAGTGACCTGTAGATTGGAGGTTCCTTTAATGAACATCAATATTATCATGTACGGCTTGTTGAGAAATCGTGATTTGGGTTTGAATTTAACACCCCCTTCTTCTGTGACATAAAGGTCCATTGTTTCTTTCATGTAATTCTCACTAATGTTCACGTTCTCTCCCACGATCTCACTTACTAATTCCATTAATTCTCTCATCAACTCATTATCATATACCATTAAATTGCTTTCTGCAACACCATATGACTTAACAAATGATCTAGTACTGAAAAGCTCAGCAGTGCAGAAACTCAAATCTTGCCACTAGGCCTGTCATACTGCCAAGAATCTGACTTTAACTAAGTGCAGAATAAAATTGGTCTTTATAAGTTTATATGTAAACTGAAGTTGATGAACAAAGGACCTACTACTTTTACTTTCTCTTTCTTTGTGCGTTTTCGTCAACTTTCTTTCTTTTGTAGGCCAGGCAAGTTAACAGCATTAGACTGCTTCAAAGTAATATAAATAAAACAACCAAAAGAAAAAGATATATTACTTAGGTGTTTAGATGCAATATACTCCATATTAGAACAATGATAATTAGAGGGAAACCTTATTGCTTTGAGGGATTAATGTTTTTTTTCAAATGTCCTCCCTTGAGCAAAATTAATAATTCATGGTCTCAAACCTGAAATCCGTTTTTAACTGTAAATGAAAACTATTAACCGAAACGTTTACGTTTTGGTCATGTTTTTTCAGCTCAGGTCTAAAATTCAGAGGCATAGGAATGGGAAACAAGAGCTGGGGCTGACAAAAAACAGCAGTCTCTTCTATTTCACAAGAGATTTCCTGTTGTGAATATGTGGAATACTGGAAGGTGCCTATGAGAGATGTAGAGACATATTTCGGGTTTAAACGTTTTGTTTCTAATTTATGGTCTTATAGTGTAAAACGGAAAGTTTTGTTGTTCAGGTAATTCGTGGAAGCCTTGCCAAGTTCTGATTGTGCAAACAATCAATACATGTGTTAAACTCAGGGTCTTCTTGTGCATTAAGGGCAGCATAGATATCAACATATGCATTATATCAAAGTCTGTCTTCTGGAAAAAAATATCTCCAAAGATTAGGGGTGGTCGTTAAAACAATTATTACTATTATTATTATTATTAATAAATTAGTTTTGTAACGCGCGCAGCTATCCAAAAAGGGTTTCCTGGCGCCTAGCACACAAATTGATAGAAAAGGAGCAGCCAAGAACCATTTGCTACTAAAAGAGCCAAGTTTTAAGATTTCTTCGAAAGCTGAAATAGGACGGGTCATTCTTCAAGGACACCGGAAGAGAATTCCAGATTTTGGGGCCAAGACAAGAAAAGGAGTGGCCTCCCATTCTTGCAAGATTAAATCTGGGAATCACAAAGTCTCCGTGGGCTGTAGAGCGCAGGGGACGAGAACGAATGTAAGGATGGATGAGCTCTTGCAGATATGCTGGTGCCACACCTTGTTTGATTTTAAAGATGTAACACAGGGTTTTAAATGTAATTCTTTGATCAATTCAAAGCCAGTAAAGGTCACGTAAATACGGCGAGTTGGAAGCCTGTCTAGGAACTTGACAAAGAAGGCGTACTGCAGAGTTCTGAACTACCTGTAGCTTTCTCAGTACCTTTCGGCAGCTACCGAGATAGAGAACATCGCCGTAATCAAGGCGAGAGGTGATGAGTGCCTGGACTACCGTGCGTTGGGTTGAGGCAGGGAGCATCCAAATGATCTTACAAAGCCACCTCAAGATTGTGAAACAGGTGGAAGCAACACTCGCCGCCTGTTGTCTCATAGAGAGACTATCATCAATATTGATGCCCAGATTACGGACATGGGCGACAGGTAGGAGAAAGGAACCCATTTCCTGAGGCCAATGGTGAGGGCCACATAGGTCCTTGGGCTTGCCCATTATAAGGACCTCAGTCTTATCCCCATTTAACTTCAAAAAGTTAAGGCGCATCCACTCTGTCACTTGCCGTAGGCCACACTGAAGGGCAGATGTTGTAGCGTCTTTAGTGGTGGAAAGCGAAAAGACAATCTGCGTATCATCCGCATACGAATATAGGGAAAGACCCGCCTCTTCCACAATCTCTGTCAGAGGTCTGACATAGATGTTGAAGAGCAGGGGGCTTAAAATGGATCCCTGTGGGACTCCATGTACTGATACGCAGATCTTGGATGATGCCTTAGCAGAAAAGAGCATCAAGGAATGAAGCAAACCAGGATAGGGCAGTGCCGTCCAGCCCAAGAGACCTAAGGGCGTTGAGCAAGATGTTATGCGACACAGTGTCGAATGCAGCACTCAAATCTAATAGAATGAGTGCCGCAGTTTCCCCTTGATCTAGATGCTGGTGCAGTTTCTCAGTAACCCCAAGCAGAGCGGTTTCAGTTGAAAAGTTGGCTCTGAACCCGGATTGCGAATAATGAAGAAAGCCAACTCTGTCTATATGTTGTGTCAGTTGAGTATTGATATGTTTCTCCAAAATTTTGGAGAAAGCCGGAAGCAGAGATATAGGTCTAAAGTTAGATAGTACAGAAGGATCTGCTCCGGCCTTTTTCAACAAAGGGATGACCATGGCTCGCTTCCACTCGGGGAGTACCAGAGCCTCCTGCATAGAGGCGTTAAGAAGATCGATAAGGACGCCTTTCGATGTGGCAGAGAGCTGACAAAGGATGTTAATAGGCAAAGGATCAAGAGGAGATCCAGATTTAATACTGTTTAAACACTTTTGGAAAGACTCCTCTTCAAATGGGTGCCAGGAAGAAATCTTGGCTATCTGGTCACAATTACTGTGATATGTAGGGTCAAATGCAGAAGCCATACTACACAAGGAAGGGAAAGGAGCAGAGAGTGACTTGTAAATATGTTCAACCTTCTGAATAAAGAAGTCAGCAATGTTGTTACATTGATTTTCATCAAGGACAGGAGGAGGAGGGATGGTATCAGAGCCAGCTAACTTCTTCACTACCAAAAATAGAGCCCGAGGACAATTAGATGCCTTAGTTATTGTGTTAGCAAAGTAAAAAATGCGCGCCTCTTTACACGCTGAATGATAACTTTTAAGAGCAGCTTTGTAAGCATCTTTACAAGTTAAAGAGTATGATCTCCTCCATCTTCTTTCTAGTGCTTTACATTTAGACTTAATAACTTTAAGATCGTTTGTAAACCATGGGGCGGGGGGTGATGAGTAAAGCTGCGTTTGGGTACAGGGGGCAGACAAATGTCAATGGCATTAGTTAGCCAGTTCGAGACAGCAGTATTTAATGAAAGCAAAGGTAAAGTGACATCAGGTATGCTAGTAGACAGAATAGTATTAAAAGACTCCATATTCAACTTGCCCCAAGATCTGAGACTACCTGAACTAGTAGGAGGGGTCACTACCCTAGATGTGGAAGGCTGCAGGTTGAATAGAATTATAAAATGGTTGGACCAGTTTAACTGAAGCGCAGGAGTTCTACAGTCATAGCAAAGATTGGACAAAATTGGATCCAGAAGGTGTCCCGCCTTATGAGTAGGGCCCTGATTGCACTTTAAAAACCACCTTGAATCTCATAAAGAGGTGTGAGAGTTGGCCGTGAAATATTTCACAATATCAACATTAATAAACACTACAGTGAACAGACTGATTTTCACACAATTTTCTGCCTAACCAAAACATGTGCTCCTGGCTTACAGGTGAACGGGCTGTCCAGATTTGGCAGGATGGTCCCGGGTTTCCACCAGCTGTCCCAGCAGATTTCAAGAAATTTAGCTCACATCCCGGTTTTTAGAGAGGGTCTACTGGGATAGTAAGCAGTTGTTTCAAGAAAGCAATTTAATTAACAAGCAAGTATCGGGCCAATGGGGAATAAGGAGGGTGGGTTCGTAGGTAGATAAGGAGGCAGGTGTTATGGTTTACTTTTGGATTGAAACCGTTGGTGAGGAGGAGAGACTTCTCAATCTATCAAGCAGGTACGCTAATATCGAGAACCTTTTGAAATATAGTAAGAGGAATAATATAGGGGAACCCAGCGCGAAGGCAGAAAACTCGAGCGCGCATGATAGATTGGTGTAGCATGAAAGGGTTGGAAGGTCAAGAGCAGGAATGTGAGTGAAGAAACGTATTAAGATTAGTTCGTGTTTATCACATGTGTCTTGGAATCACGAGTTAGAGGGGTGAAAGGTTTTACAGAAAACGGTAATTTAAAAGTCTAAACACACTGGAGGCTGGAGTAACAAGAGGGTGTATTTGGTGATGGGAACGGAGAGATACACGTACATACGGCTTAACACTGAAGTTAGAATAACAGTGGGAGGGAAGACTCATGGAGTAAGGTATCCACGTCCTATGAGAATGATGCAGGATTTCTATTAGTCTCAGTACAGGTATGGGAGAAAGCCATAAGTTTAACATGCTGAGCATAACCTGAGTGACGAATGCTTTTGATTTAAAATGTAGACTGATGAATGGACGACTAAGAGGCATATGTGTTTCTATTTCTAGTGACCCCTGAAGAAGGGCGCTGCGTCGCCCGAAATGCATTGGGTTTTAATGGAATAAACACTGCTAAGGATGAGCCTGGCACTATTCGTATTTATTCAAGAGGTCCGGAGGGGCACAGAGTATATACAAGAAACTTGAAAAAAGCCAATATATTATACACGTGGATTACAAAAGTTGAGAGTGAAAAATATTGAAAAAATGGAGAAAAAATAACAGAACAAAGGAAAGGAAAAGTTTGGATTTAAATTGACAGAATTTTGAACGTCGCAAGGATGGCGCACAGCTGTGCATTTGGTTGGGGCATGAAAATGTCCCATTTGTTTGTAACTAGGTCGTACCTGGTGGCATTTGGGCATGCCACTTCACCAATCTGCACGCTATCAGAAAATTACAATAGGCGAATTTGGAAAAATGCTTTTGAACAATTGGTGTGCATCCCTCATCCATGAAAAAAGGGTTATCTTATGGGCCATCCAAGGGCAGGCAACCCCTCCACCGCCTGCCTACCCGATGAGCCAAATTACACTATGGCAGTCGCCAATCAGTGCTTACCACTTTTGGGGGGCTAACCCCTCCTACCATGGACCACAAGTCCACCCCCTTACTCAAGCCCCCGAAGGGGCGGAGCATTCCAGGCAACCCCTGGTTGCTCAGGTCCACAACCACCTGTAGGACTAGCGGGGCACCATCGCTCTTCCAGGGGACAACGCAAGGACATCCATGGGGATATTTGGCCTTTGCACCGTTTGTACCTTACAGCCTCTGGATCGCCCTGTAACTCCTCCACAGCTCTGGGTGTGGCCGCCGTCACAACCAGGGCCCCCCACCAAGGTAGGCATCTTAATCTACATCCTGCTGATCCCCGGGCCTCTCCCAGGTCTAGCCAAAACAAGCCCATGCCCACTGTAGACAGGTGCATCCCATCTTTCTCAAAACACCCAGCGGACTTTGCATGCAGCAACCATGCCGGATCAAAGTAACTTACCTCTGCGAGCTTATGCATGTCACTGTTAGCTCTCCTGCAAGATGCTTCTACGGCCTCCCCTGACCAGGCCCCTCGCTACTCTAAACGTGAGGTTATCTCCAGCCACCAAAACTCACATGCCTCCAATTGGTCACTTAACTTACTCATACAGATTTCATTTTTTAGCAGCAGTGCATTCCTACCCATGTCAATTCATTGCCTCCCAAGTGTATGGCAAAGTTGTTGGGAGGGGGAGATACCCCCCCAATGGACTTTAGCATGCGGCCGGCTAAGCCTGATAAAACCAAACCCCACTGTTAAGGTCCTCAACACCGGGCGCTCTTAACTCTCTGGTGTGAGGTCTCCACGGCAACCCATGGCTGGGCTCCTCCCATACTACACTGGAGTATCTCTGACCATCAAACTAACATGCCCACCAATGGTTGCATAACTTACACCAGGAGGAATTCAATTCTGGCAGCAGGACCATCCTATCCTGGAAAGTCAAATCATTGCCTCCCAGGTGTCAGACTACAGTGATGGGAGGGGAGACACCCCTGCCCATGTCGCTGCTTCTACAGAAGCTGTTCCAGTGCCTGCACAATAACACTTCCCCTCCCCAGGATGGCTTACTGCCGGCTGTACCCTTTAACACCTTGGGATTCTCATTGCCCCACCTGCAAGCATGCCCTGCCGAGTCTGAAACTGGAAGAGGGACCCAGTATCTTGGGCACTTGCCTCGCCCAGCCCTCCAGTGCTGCCCTGAAAAGGAGAGACATAGTAGAATTGACCTGGCCCCCCATTTAGTATAATGGCAACTACCAACCTGTGCTGTGGTGCCACACTGGTGTCCCTACCCCAGCGAGTGTATATGCACCCAGGATGATGTAAAAACATTGCCTGGATGAAGAGTAATACCTTTGACAAGCAACTCCTGACAAGATGTGCCAATGTGGGTGGAAGGAAGAGTTATCAAGCCCGCCTTAGTTCCTCTCACCCAGTTATCTGTGTATAGCGCTTGTTGGAGCATGTTTATCGAATTAAGCCAGTCACCACCCTAGGTGACTCCTTGCCCTCCCAAACTTCTGTTAGTATTCCAGGGAGCAGACAAGGCAGTGTGAACAGGAGGGGAACCATATGTTTAAATACCTGCCATTTTTTTAATACTGGGAATGCCAAGTGTTCTTTAATACTTTGTAGCCCATTTGTGCTTTAACACAGAGTTTCCCCAATCTTTGGGCCGTAGCACACTTTTTGGATGACAACTTCCAACCTGCAGAGCTGCATGCAAGGCTATAGGGCGGGAGAATTTACACATGTTTATTGTTGCTCAACTCAATGGTACTCGTTTTATCGACCTCAGCAGTATGAAATGCTAAGTGGACCTAGCGGGATCTAAACCTGTAACCAAGAGGTCGATCACAAGCCCCTTTCAGTTCTGCCACTCCACCGGCCTGTGAACTTGTATCCCAGGGTCGACTTCTGGCCTCTTAACCCTTACCTGGACATGCCTGAGCTATAAACCCACATCTAAATGCCTGTCAACCGGCTGACCACCAAATTGCAGTCCCAATGTTAGCTGACAAACTCCCAAGGGAAATTCGCTTAATTGAAGCAACTGGTAACATGCAATCCATTTTGATCAGGGTACATGGAGTTAACCTATGAGTAATGTAACTGCACCCTCTTAACTATGACTGCAAAATGTGCTCTGGTAGTTGTCCGAATTAGAGCTCCATCCATTTCAGCACTATCAAGGCAAACCGCACCCTCTTGAGAATGGCACACTCACGCTCCAGCTGACAGAAAGTGCCTATTCGTGTGAAGCGCATAACCTTCCATTTTTCACTGACAGTATACCAGCATTATGCTGAAACGTAGCTTGCTTTACTGATGAGTGCACATTGCACAATCGCAGATATGTCTTTGCCTATTCCGTTTCTGGCCGCAAAGTTTGATATTGTCAGCCCCAATCCTGGGCAAAATAAAAGGAAGCTTTACTGCTACCTGTGTGAGCAGCTGCCGGTGCTAATGATGGTCCAATATAGCACCGGTAAACTAGATGTTGTATGTGGTAAACTACTTCTTTATTGTTCCTCACTTTACTGCCCTGTTGGAATGTTCATGACATCATAGAATGTCTGAGTGTCTATCTGTGGCTAGAGTGTCAGTTGGTCATCTCAGGCTGAGCTGCTGGGAGCTTGCTCCTGGTGGGGCTTCATCTATACCTTCTATCTTATCCTACTCACCTATCCTAGAACCAAGCTACAATAACGGATTACCCATCTATACAGCTGGACTGTGTATCTTCCTTTACTACATTTTGGCTACAATCTTAAAGAACCAACGCGTGGAGTAAGGAGGAAGGACAACCAAGGAACTAAAAGACAAAGAATCAAGAAACTAAAAGACAAGGTACCAAGGACTTTAAGGAAACCTGAGAACTAAAGGTTATGCCCTGGTCAGCCCCACCAGTGTCCTCTATCTGGACAGCCTGCAACCTGTGTGTAGGTTATTCCACCACTGAAGATACTGCTGTCAACTGGACCACTTCTGCTACAGTCTCTCCAGCAACAAGCTTCTCAGTGGCACAACAGGTTTGCCCACCCTGCTGTGATTCACGGCCCAGAAGGGGCCCTATGAGGGAAGCATCAGAGTCTGACAGCATGTTTTGTCTGCATCTTCAGTGAACTAATGAACTACCTGCAGCTGGAATTAGTTCCCAGCTGAGACTTGCAGTGTACTTGCACAGCGTTTTTTTTAAATGTTATTTTCCTCAAGGTCTGGTGGTATATTTCAACTGCTTTATTGGCAGTGACTGACAGTGTGCTAGGTAGCAGGCAACATCTACAGATGACTACACCGTATATGTGTTTTAGTGTGGGTCCCCTTGCGGAGACAGTGACAGCACCAGGCGGTCCTTGTGATCTTTAGTGGAGTAACTGGCCGAGCCGTTAGTGACATGAGGAGTGGCACCTTTGGTGAGCACTTAGTATATTTGCGGGGGCAGAGAGTGTGTGCTTTTTGTGTGGTGGGCATGTGTCATTTTGCCACTTTAGCTCCCTAAAGTGGACCCCCAACCATGGCAAACTGAAGCGCTTGGTTTGAATTCAAAACCTCCACGCGCACCTTACCATTCTGCTAGTGTCGCACGGAGGCAGGGCGTATTCTGCTTGACGTCCTTCGTCCCCTAGCTGACCTGTGATGCCTGCATGCAACAGCGTGCCGTGAGCCACACGGCGCTGCGTCAAGAAGCGTGCCGCCATTTTGTGCTTGGCCACAGCACATCTACTATGAATTATTACTTGGAGCTCCTGTCTGCCAACCACATTTTTCTCGTGGCTGTCAGCCTACAGGCTGCAATGTTTCTTCACACCGCTGTCTTGTGCTTGGCCTCAGCACATCATCTTGGAAGTGTAATTGTGAGCCTCTTCTGCCATTCACATTTATTTATGTTGTGTGTTTACCACGATCCACGATGCATAGCGATATGACACAAGCAAAGCCATTGCTAGGCCAGCACCAAGCACATGATGACAGTTCCAGAGTTACTTACGAGGTAGTCTGTCCTTGCCTGCTACAGGTCACAATGCTTTTCACAATGTCTGCGATGTCTCGTCCATTCCTCGTAGGGGACAACTCTCCTGGAGTTACATGGAGATACACGGAATCAGCAAATGTAAATGTACAGGAATTTATATAGCGCAAATCACCAAGCGGTTTCTAAGCGCTTGCTTAGGGAACCCGTCCTGGTATTCCCCTGTGAGATAACCCCAGCAGGGTATCCGCAAGGTGAAAGCCAGGCATCCCGCCGCGAGGGGCCGTTGTGGAGATTAAGCAAGCTATTGCCCAGAGTCGCAGAGTGTGAACCCGTGAATCGAGTAGGCACCGGAGCGAGAATTGTCGAGTCCATGGACATTTTAGGACTCAAGACCCCGCCGAGCCGGGAATTGAACCCTGGTCCCGGGCTGACCTCTGCTTCCAGGTCCGCCTCCTCTAACCAGTGAGCCACACTTCTCCAGCAAGGAGTGAGTTTCTCATCGGTGACAACTTCGGGTAAGAGACGGCTCACCGGTGTTCAAGATCTTTCTCTTTGTTTGTTTACTTATCATTACTATGCATGTTTTGATGCACTAGCTTTTTAGAGCATTAGTTCTTGTTCTAATTACTCTATTAATAAGAGGTTTCTACAGTACCCCATGTGTACCATTCGTATGGGGAGGTTGTGTTATTTTCCAGACCCTGCGGTGTACCTTTTAGGTTGTGTTGTGTGTGGGTAGTCAAGGCCCATATCAGTTCCCAGGGTGAATACCCTGCGGTGTACCTTTTAGGTTGCGTTGTTTGTGGGTAGTCAATGCCCCATATCAGTTCCCTTGGTGCTGGCCTTGCAATGCCTTTGCTTGTCATCATGTGCTTGGTGCTGGCCTAGCAATGCCTTTGTGAGTATCCTGTGGTGTACATTACTAAGGGGAGGTTGAGTTGTTTTCCATTGTGAGTATCCCGTGGTGTACCCTACTTAGGAGAGGTGGTGTAATTGTTAAGGGTGAGCACCCCGTAGTGCTCTCTACTTAGGGGATGTTATGTAGTTTTCCAGGGTGGTCATCCTGTGGTGTACCCTATTTTGGGGGTGGGTGTGCAATTTTCCAGGGTGATTACCCTGTGTTGTTCTCTTGTTTGGGGGAAGGTGTTTGTCAGTTCCAAGGGTTACTACCTATGGAGTATCCTTTCATCTTGGCACTATGCTCCGGTTGAAGTCCACCTGCATGGAACTCGTGGCCAAGGGTTTCACATTTGTAGGACTTTTAGTGAAAAGATTTTGTCTAGTGTTTATACCTCTTCCCTTACCCTTAACAGACCTTTATCAAATATTTCGGTGTCATCATGCCTTCTACTCTAATCAGGGGAACTTTTTTTTTCCAGAGCGTTTACTCTCTGGTGTACCCTTTTTGTGGAGGTTGCACTCGTCCTGTTATCTAGAGTGACTTATACTCTTTGGGTCTTGTGGATGTTAGTTTTTTTTTTGTCCCAAGGGTTTACCCCTTTGTGTCATCACCCACCTTTGTATGCCAGGGTCTGTACCCTGTGGTGTACCCGTGCATGGGGAGGTTATTGGAGTAACCAACCTTCTCTTACCTGTTTTTCCATAAGGGAGGGGGATGGGGCGTGTAGTTATGATATGTTACAATTTTTATGTTTTCAATTATTTTTGTATTTTAATGCATTTCTGTTTATGACAGTAGTATTTCTGATATCTCATGTATTACATCATTTGATATTAGCATCTCAATGTTTTGCCTTTCATGTTAATGTTATGTCTGAGGTATTGTGTTTGCCTTTCTCTTTATTTCTGCTGTCTTTCCCCAAGGAAGGAGGATGTGTGGTAAACTACTTCAATCTTATTCCTCACGGTACTGCCCTGTTGGAATGTTCATGACATCATAGAATGCCTGTGTGTCTATCTGTGGCTAGAGTGTCAGTTGGTCATCTCAGGCTGAGCTGCTGGGAGATTGCTCTTGGTGGGGCTTCATCTATACCTTCTATCTTATCCTACTCACCTATCCTAAAACCAAGCTACAATACAGGATTACTCATCTATTCAGCTGGACTGTGTCTCTTCCTTTACCACACTGTACAATAGCATAAGTGGCCATTGCAGCACTTTATTAAAGTCCATGGCTAACCTACTCACAGTATGGCATAAACAAGAGACGCTGTTAATTTAAAGCCCATTGAGATGATCATTAGATAGACCCAACAGGGAGGGATCCTGTGAAATGAGGTAGGGACCACCACCATTACACCCGCATGTGAATCAGCCCAGGTTTAGTTTGCCATGACCCCTCCTAAGCACTTAGAGATCATCATAAACAACCTGCAGTGGCCAGGTGGCAGGCACCCAGCGGGACCTGCCAGTCCTATTTACTCACCAACTCCTTGCCGCCTGGCCGCACTCCCTGCTACAGGTGTCTTGTTGCAACCACTACTCGTCCCTCTTGACCCGTAATGACTGACATCGCTGAAGATGTGTGGTTACCTCTCATCGGGGTCGGTGGAACATATAACATGTGTCCTGAATGTACAATGTATGTGATGTTGTGCCGGAGTAGAGGAATCATAACCTAATAGTAACTGTGCATAAGACATGTGCTAGTATTCAAAACTGTGACCTATGGATTATGCACGACATGTGCTAGTATTCAAAACTGTGACATATAGGTGATGCATGACATGTGCTAGTATTCAAAACTGTGACATATAGATTATGCACGACATGTGCTAGTATTCAAAACTGTGACCTATAGATTATGCACGGTGCTTCGCAGCACAACTTGTCCCATCTCATCAACTTTGCAAACCCATTCAGCAAACCTTTCTGGTTACCCCAGATCCTTGGCATGCACGCCTTAACCCACGGAGCTATCTTACTAAACGGAGCATTTGTCCACACAGAATTGACACATCTGCATCCCCCTTCCGGATGACGATCTATGTGCTTCTTGTTTGCCGGATTTACTACTAAGTGTCCCAGATCATGCACTGCTATATTCAACCAGATTATCTACTTACTCTGACCGCAAGTGAAATGATAATGTAATCACCAAACCCAATGTAAATCTAAAATGCAAGCAGAACTTTTCAGGAGATATTCGACCTCTGTCCTTGAAGCACAGCAAACGTGGCTATCGAAATTACAGAGCTGACAAACCTCAATTTAACTTGAACGCAAAGTGTGACAAATGAGGCGATCCAGGCCCCCCCAAGGCTAAAAGGATGGCTTGGGCTGAAGGCACTAGTCAACAATGATCTTGACTTACTCAGTGCCTGTTGTAGTGGTCCTCTCTAAGAGCCAGACAGTGCCACCTAGTGGCAGACTGTCAAAGGCGCCTGTAGGGACAATTCAGTGACGGTGCCATGCACCAGGAAAGAAACACCCAGTCCGATTTAGCACAGGTGAACTTGCTGTTCAAAATAGCAGTGGTCGGCCATTGCCGCTCTTTCGGAAGTCCAGACTTGACTTTCTCACCTTGTGGGTTAAAACAAGGTACAACTTTGAGAAGGACGTACCCCATGACTAACTAGTTGAGGAGAAAATGTTAGGGCCTCTCCCCCTGCCGTGTGCAAAAACAATTTTACTGGTCTGACGATAACTTCATGAAAGTCCTCCATGTACCCTAAAATGAGGACCAGACAAGTCTTCTACCATTCTACCCTTGCGGTCACTCATCCTGTCACCTAGGAGCTGTGGCCAGCCAGGACTATTGGCCTTGTCACTGTTTTGGCAGTTGCATAAGGTAATTAAGCAACAACTGTGGCTATTGTGTAAGAATATCAAAATCCCACCATTCTGAACTGATCAGACTGTGCCAAGGGAGTAGAACCTTCATGGGATTTTAAAATACGCTACACTTATCTGTGCATCTACCCTTCCCACAGTGGATGGGCCCTCATTCGTTCATAAATGCAATAGAAATTTAGAGAGGACAAACAGCACAATCCAAACAGTACATATTCCACACTGATCCTGCCCCTGTCCAAGAGTCATGAATGCATTGTGCACAATATTGTGTTAATTAGGCCCCCTTTAAGGTGAATAATATTGATATAAGTGGTATCTTGCAGCCTCTGAAAATATGTACCCCCAGTTGTGCCGAAAAGTAGGTGGTATGCGAAAAATGTTCCCAAACCATGGTGATAAATCCCCTGCTCGTGCCCCAGGTTCAGAGCAGCACGGTTGCGCTGTGCCGTGCTCTCTCCACTCCCCACACTGCAAAGAGCGAAATCTGATATTGTTTGCAAAACTCACACATGCCTCGACATAAAGGGAATCCTAGTTAGCCCAGTGGTCCGAGGACCCTCCGACCCTCCTTGGAGGTCAGACCATGCCATGCCATATGGGGCATCGTGAATGTAATTCGAACCAGAGGTAAAGTGTGCTTCGCCGAGGCAAGTGAAAGAAGTCTGTCTACGGGTTCGCTGTTCCTAGTGACCACCTAGCTGTCTGTCCTTGGAAACTCGATCGTTCACGTGGACCTGGCGCACTTAACCGCACCACTGTACAATGTCCCTCTGCCACGTGCCCGCCATACAAAGAGACTTTTAATACCAGAAATAACAGAAAACATGTAACATTCTGTCTGGACCCGTTTAAATTGCAAGCTGCAATGCTGCATTTGCCTTTGGTTACTGGGGAGAAGCACAGACGCTAGGCATGATAATAACCAATTCAAATAATTGTCTGCTATTGCTGCTGCAAAATACAGTATATCAAACGCTCATCAAAGCTCTTTTCCCTTACTGAGGTGGATTAAAAGATTGTATGCCACATTGTTTGGATTTGGTACTCTGGTGGATGACAAAATTCCTAGTGAAACTATTTTTTGCCTGTTGAGTTTCGGACTCATGTTAAAATACTCCGGGTGACTACAGCAGTCTGCACATGTGTATAGGTGCCCGATTAGTTTTTTTTGTTCTTTTGGTAGGTTTGACTGGTTCGAGTCTGCCTCTGATGTTTATAGTGTCCTGGTAACCCTCCACACCGGCTTCGGTGTTGTTGGCTGAGCCCCCAGATCATTTCGCCTTTAGTGGACCCCCGCCAGTGATAGTTATGGGTAAAGACAAGGCCTCTTGGGTGCCTGGCTCAAACACCATTACACCGTTACACAGTACACTGCGCCAAGGCGAACCCCCCCACAGATTAACCAGGCAGCCAGTGCCCCTAAAAAAAGGGATTCCTCGGAGGGAGGGAAAGATCCCGCACTGCTCCGTAACACGAGATATAAATGGTATCTCTCGATGGCAATGTATTTATTATATGCAGACCAGGGCTTGAGTGGAATGAAAAAACAGGGGTCTCATAAAAGGGGTGTGGCCATTGTAATTAAGGGCGAAGCTCAACCCACGTACGTTCAGGATCTGTGCTTTGACTAGTGTGCCACTCAACTTGTAAATGGCTGTTTCCTTCCTTGCATCCAGATATATGATATAACAAGTAACATCATACCTACAACAAGTCAGGACTGTTGGCTTTGTCAATGGTTGCAGTTGCATGATAAATAAGCAGCACTGGAGATGGGCCGCAATCCTTACTCCCGCTAGAGCAGACCAGGGCTGGGACACAGGCCGGAAACCACAAGCAGACCGAGTGGGAGGCGAGGGACCCATGCGACCACTCGGCTCGGTACCCATGGCTCCCTCACAACAGTCAGGCCCCCCTCCATTCAAATCAAAAGAAAAGAAATTCAAAATGCCCAGTTAACTTTTGATTCCCTGGCTATTTTAGGGTCACAAGAGAACACAAAACACTTTATTAGATGAATACTGTGCCCGGGAAACATAGCTGTTCTCTGGCTGTAGGGGCGCGCAAGCACAGATGCAAATCAAGTTAAAGGGCTGCCCGACCATCCGCTTTATTCAGGACCAGACTCGGCCCCCAACGAGCTCTGGTGCTGTGCTCCTCTGCCCACCCCCAGACCACAAAAGGACCCGTGCACTAGGAATTGGCCTCCTGGCTTCCGGTAGGTTCCCCCCTGATTCCAGCGAGGCCACAATGGGAATTTAATCTGGCACAGCCGTATAGTGGAGTCTTGCCTTTCAATAAATAAGCAAGTACGGTAATGTGCTCAGCCTACACTCACCGACCTGACCATATGCTACCAACTGGTGCTAGGACAGGAGGACCGCAATGTAACGCATTGTCTGTTTTCCTCGATAGGAAAGAGTTTAACCGTGACATAATGCACTCTAATGGTCTACAGCTGAAGGCTGGTCCACTCAGTCTCTAGCCCCCATCGGAGGTATTTACACTCCGGCTCCACTCCTGCACACGTGGTGAAGAAAGTTGCTGGGGTGCCGAGGTGGGTCTATTGCATCATTGCACAAGGTGCCCATTCAATTTGACCCGGGCCTCTACTCCCGCCCCCTCAAAAGGTGGCAGCTGCATGCAATGGAGGAGGATTGAGGGGGGGCAGTGCTGCCTGACCCTGTATGTGACAGGACAGGCAGCACAGGAAGGGCGTGGGGAGGAGAGAGGAAGTAGGTGGGAACTGGGCAGTAACGAGGTACACATGTGAAATAAAGACGTGTTTACTGTACCTCCTCGGCTCATGTCTTTATTGGGGTAAATAGCGACAATGGCGACGAGGGTGGGATTCCTACACTAAAATCCCACGTGTTTTCCACAACCCGCTGCTCACGAGCAGCCGAACACTCGAGCCTGCAGCCCCCGTCGGAGCGGCGCCTGAGCGGCCGGAGGCGCGCTCACTCGCTGCCTGGCTGCCTCCAGAGCGGTGCAGAGAAAAGGAAACCGCCACATCAAAGAACAAAAAGGACGTCCTGGGGTCCGGTAATCCTGCGGCCGGCTGTGAAGGGGAAAGAGCGCGAGAGATGCCGAAAGCACCCTGCTGGTATAAAAGAGCGCGAAAGACGCTGCGGCCCCACAGAAGCGAAAGAGAGACGCGCTGTGGCCACAACTGGTCTGGGTGAGTCCACAAAGCAAAGCGACTGCCCCAAATACTGCAATTTACCTGCAAACATATTCCTGCGCTTAGATTAACTCTTCTCAAGTAGAACCACGTGTCACCAACGGCGGCCATTTTGAGGTCAGGCACTGCCCATAGACCTGCATGCACACCTGCTGGAGCGGCCATCTTAGAGTCAGGCGCCCTGAAATAAATACCTAACGAGAGCCAAATAACACTAAGCTCCCTTACTGAGCATGTCAGTGCAACCCAGTTCATCCAGTGATACCGGAGGAACGCCAGCAACAGTGCCACCAGCGACACCAGCGATACAAACTCCACCAACCAACGCTGTCATAATGAACAACACAGGGCCCCAAACAATCATGGGACTGTCATATCTCAGGCCACCAGAGCCACTAGAGCTTACCTCTGGCAGCAGCATGGGCCCCAAATGGAAAACTTGGTCTGAAGACTTTGAGGACTATATGACAGGGGCGCAAGTTCAAGACCCCAAACAGAAACTAGTTGCCCTACGCAACCTAGTGGGAAAGGACATTGCCCAACTCATCAAAGAACTGCCCAATGCAGCCACAGCCTCATATGACGACGTCAAAGGAATCCTCGACAGGCAATTCCTACACAAGTACAACCTTGACTATGAACGATACACGTTCAACCTAGCTACACAAGAAAAAGAAGAACGAATGGGTGACTTCATATTACGCATACGACGACTAGCCCGCCACTGCAATTTTGACGACTTCAACACTGAAGACGCATTACGATTACGCATAATTGAAGGATGTCAGTCCGAGTCACTAAGCCGACGCCTGCTGAAAAAGCACTATTCACTAGCAGAAATCGAAGAAATGACACGTATAAATGATCAGGCAGAAGACCATGCCAAGAAAATGGAAGGGAACAAATCGGACAAGAAAGAACAGGCGTTTCGTCTTCAAGCAAGAAATCACAAGGACCGACAACGTCAGACTGATCGAGGGAAATCAAGACAATCGACCTACCACCACTCACCTCACAAACCCAGAACGAGTCACAGATCAAGAGAATCAAGCCATGCCAAATCCACCAAGTCACGCTCAAGCTGTTACAGATGTGGACAGGACTATCCACATTCAGGCCAATGCCCAGCCATGGGGCAACGCTGCCACCGCTGTGGCAGAGACAATCACTTCGAAAGTGTATGACAGGCTAAGTCGTCGAGACAAAGATCATCACGCTCAGGACAGAGATCCTCCAGAACCCGATCCTCAAAACATCATCACGCACGAGCTGTCAAGGAACAAGAAAGACGCTCCACCAGCTCTTCACGGTCCACTGATCACTCCCTCGAATCACGTCAGTCTCGTCGGTCGAGGTCAACATCCAGTGACTCTGCGACACACACACCCGTGTCTCAAGACAGTGATGAATATATATGCATGGTCTCAGATCCGGACCGTTTGCGAAAATACAAGAAACTAGACATCCGAATTGGAAGCCACCCAGCCAAATTTGTCCTGGACTCAGGCGCCTCCCTGAACTACATCTGCGCGCTAGAACATCAGAGCATGAAACCACGCCCGGCACTAGAACCAGCAGCAGTGCGAATATTCACTTGGATGTCCAGGAAGCCACTACCGTGCCTGGGCCGTTTTCACACTACCCTGACATTTCGGGATCGAACGATTCCAGCATACATCCATGTGGTAGAAGGTCCAGACATAGCTGATTGCCTGCTCAGCTTGCCAACAGCGGAACGGCTCAAACTGGTAGAACTCCTCTACTTGACTGAAGACACTCCAGACATCGTGGCAAAGTTCCCCAACTTATTCAAAGGGCTAGGAAAGTTAAATCACTTTAAAGTCAAATTACACATCGACGACCGTGTCACACCAGTGGCACAACATCATCGGAAAGTACCATTTCATCTGCAACAAGCAGTAGATGATGAACCTCAAGAACTACTCAAAGCCGACATCATTGAACGCACATCTGGCCCTACCCCATGGATATCACCTGTGGTCGTTGTCCCCAAAAAGGGACAAAACAACAAAGTGCGTCTCTGTGTAGACATGCGTGCAGCCAACGTAGCCATTGAACGAGAACGTCACCCCGGGCCACACATCAGTGACATGATTGCCCGTCTCAATGGAGCTACCGTATTCTCAAAATTGGACCTTAATAAAGGCTATCACCAACTTGAACTCCATGAACGATCTCGCTATATAACCACATTCACAACTCACCAAGGCCTCTTTCGCTATAAACGCCTGAACTTTGGCATATCATCTGCTGCCGAAATTTTCCAGGAAACTATCAGACGGGTAATACAAGGCATACCGAACTCCTTCAACTACAGCGATGATTTACTGGTATATGGCAAAGATCAAACAGAACACGACACAGCCCTTGACCGAGTGTGCCATGCGCTCCTCAACGCAAACCTCACCTTGAATTCAGCCAAATGTGAATTCCACAAATCACACCTGAAATTTTATGGGCACATCTTTTCCAAGGATTGTATGACTCCAGACCCAGAAAAGGTATCGGCCTTAGCGGACACGCCAACACCTCAAGAGGTGAGTGACCTTCGCTCATTCCTTGGCATGGCAAGCTACTGTGCTCGATACATACAGGACTTTGCTACACTCAGTCATCCGCTGCGTGAACTCACTCGACAGGGCCAGCCATTTGAATGGACAGATGCATGTCATCACTCCTTCAAGAAAATCAAGAAGGCTGTCAGCTCTGCGATCAATCTGGCCTACTTCGATGCCAAAAAACGGACAGAACTCACTGTGGATGCCAGCCCGGTTGGACTTGGTGCCATTCTTGCCCAGTATACGGAGGACTCCGACCAGCGTCACATCATCGCATACGCCAGCCGTAGCCTCACCGACACCGAGACCCGTTACTCCCAACCGGAGAAAGAAAGCCTAGCTGTGGTCTGGGCGTGTGAACACTTCCACCTCTTCATCTATGGCAAGCATTTCACTATCGTCACAGACCATCAGGCTCTCATCACCATTTTCGGCAATCCCAAGGCCAAGATGCCTCCACGCATCGAGCGGTGGGGCCTCCGTCTGCAGGACTACATTTACACCATTGTCCACATGCCTGGGAAATCAGACAACCCTGCTGACTATATGTCACGCCACCCAAAAGCCTCGGCCACTGCTCAGCCTTCCATTGCCGAAGAGTACCTGCATTTCGTCATTGATGCGGCGTGTCCTCCCACAGTACCGCTGGCCGCCATTCAGGAAGCATCCACCCAAGACCCTGTCATCCAGGCTGTGTCCGAACGCATCCGCAACTGCTCTTGGCGCCACGTGCCAGACGACCAAAGTTCTCTATCTCGGGAGCTTCTCGCCTTCCGTCATGTCCAAGACGAACTTTCCATCAGCAGTGACGGTCTCATTCTGAGAGGGGGGAGGATTGTCATTCCTCAGAAACTGAGACAAGGAGTCATTAACCTTGCCCATGAAGGCCATCGCGGAACAAGTGCTACCAAGAAGGCGCTAAGAGAACGGGTTTGGTTTCCAACACTGGACCAGATGGTGGAAGACACTCTCAAGGACTGCACATCATGCCAGCTAGTAAGTCGAGATGAGCCTCCTGCTCCATTACAGATGTCCGAACTACCTGAAGGAGTGTGGCAGCAAGTGGCCGTAGACTTCTTTGGACCCCTGAAGTCAGGCCAATACATTCTCGTCATCATGGACGAATATTCCAGATTCCCGTTCGCCCAACTCATACCATCCACCAGAGCATCTGCAGTAATTCCAATACTTGACGAAACATTTGCAGCATGGGGCATC
This sequence comes from Lissotriton helveticus, assembly GCF_964261635.1. Lineage (NCBI taxonomy): Eukaryota > Metazoa > Chordata > Amphibia > Caudata > Salamandridae > Lissotriton > Lissotriton helveticus. The sequence goes on from NC_136068.1 coordinate 950,039,045, forward strand.
CCCCTACGTGTCAAGTCTGATAATGGGCCCCCATTCAACAGCCACGAATTTGCCAACTTCGCGACACATCTTGACTTCAAGCATCAAAGAATCACACCACTATGGCCACAAGCCAATGGCATGGTGGAAAGATTTATGGGAACATTAAAGAAAGCCGTGCAACAAGCAGAACTGGCTCACAAAGACATCCAACAAGCACTGAATGAAGTACTGAGAGCATATCGCACCACGCCTCACAGCACCACAGACCAATGTCCAGCCACTCTCATGCTAGGGAGAGTTCCACGCACCCGACTACCCGCCATAGCCAGTGCGAGCCAGTCAAGACCAATAAACACTGATCACGAAACACTAGTCAATATTGATCAAGAAAAGAAACTGAAAATGAAGACATACGCCGATCAGCGGAGACACGCAAAGCACACTGACATCAGAGAAGGAGACTGGGTGGTAGTTCGACGAGATCGAGGAACCAAAGCAGACAGTCGCTACTTGGCACACCCACTAAAGGTCAGCCGTCGGAAAGGAACCATGATCACGGCTCAAGGCGATCACAAGAAAATCACACGAAACGTATCACCCTTCAAGAAATGCAATCCACCCGGAACAGACAACCGCCACCAGTGGGAATCGTCTACTGAATCTGAAAGTCAAAGCAGAAGCAGCGACTGTGGCTCACCCAGCCCAGCAAGGCAAGACCACACTGTGCATCACCGACACACCTCAGAGAGATCAGAGAGACCCCGACGACAAGCTCGACGGCCGGAACGCCTCATCGAAATAATCTAAGATACAGTAAGACTTTGTACAATAGGGGGAGATGTCGTAACGTGGCTGCCTGACCCTGTATGTGACAGGACAGGCAGCACAGGAAGGGTGTGGGGAGGAGAGAGGAAGTAGGTGGGAACCGGGCAGTAACGAGGTACACACGTGAAATAAAGACGTGTTTACTGTACCTCCTCGGCTCATGTCTTTATTGGGGTAAATAGCGACAGGGGGGAGTACAGCGCCGCTCATAGCCCTCCCCACAGCACCCCACGCAGAGACACAGCGTTGGTGAGCCACATTGGGGTGGAGTAACCTGGTGCTCACTGCCCTCCCCCACCACGCAACCACAAGTCCCCCCGGACCAGGGCCCAGGGGCTGGGTGCGCACCGAAGGGGGGGAGCAACCTGATGCGCGCCACCTCCCTGCCCCGCAAAGATGAATCACGGAGTGCTCGAAAACATGTCCACTTGCAATGCGTCCAAGGGCTGGCTAATGTGCATGAGAATACACCCCGGCCCACTCTATTACCAACACTAAGTTCAGTAGTGCCAGGATAGGCCACCCCGTGACTGCTTCAACAAACCCATGAGATCGGCACTGTCGGGATTGGTCTGCGGGGGGAAGCCATGCGACGCTCACTGCTCCCCCCACACACAACTTCAGGCCCAGGCCAAGAACGTAAGAAGGCCAGGGAGGCGGCCATGCGTCGCTCGCCCCCCCCAAACGCTGGCCTTGTGCATGTGTGAACGCACCCCGTGCCACTCTCTTACCCGCACTAGGGTTCCATAGTGCCAGAATGGGCCGTTGTAATGAGGCTTCCTTGCCTCTCTTCATAGTAAGTCTGTTTTCTATCTTCTTTATTCATTGTTTGTTCCATGCTTGGAACAGCTATTGTAAGATTCCATGTTCTACATTCCCTCACCTGTAGAGAGTGTATCTTCAAACATGTTGATGTTTGAAGATGCATCTCTCGTGATGTCGCTCACCAGTTATGGCCTCAGCTGTTGCTCAGGCATTCACCGGTTGGACTGACTGGAGATCGGCAGCACTCCCGTGATTTGCTGAAACGGATGCATTAAAGCTACATTTGGATTTTACCTTCATGCTCAAGTGTCTTCTTACATTTGGAAGTTTGGAACTTTACATTTGGCGACGGGATTTTTATGAAATTTGGCATTTCACAAAGTTTTCAGTATTTTGGAAAATTTAAAAGAGATCCCCTGCTTCAAATTGTTGCTCCTGTCGCTATTCGTACATCTCTAAAGGGATTTCTCACCTGGTTAAACGGATTGTTTCTGAGCGGCATACCCGGACTTATGCTTTTTCAAGTCTTTCGTGATTCTTTGCTGGCAAAGTGCTCTCGCGCAAGCTCTCTGTGTAAAGAGGTTGTGTATGCGCAGCTTTGAAAATCCTGAAAATATCGACAGGGGTCATCTTTAGATTATTAAAGCACAGTTTTACGCTTTTATCTCTCTAGCCCTCCAACGTGCCCGTTTCACTCGCTTCAAGCGTATTTCAGCGCAACGTCCAGCCTTCATTCTCTAAACAAATTAAAAAGAGTTTTTCACATGCAGTCCTTTCTAATTGTTAGCGCTTAGCCAGGTTTTAAGGATCCATTTCACGGGTATGTACTTTAAATATTTGATTGTGACATTTTAAAGAAAACAAAGAGTTATTTCGCTTAAAATTCGAGGGAGAATACATTTTATTGGAATTATTATTGATTTCAAAGCATTCAAGGAAAACCTAAATTATATTTCAAGAAATTAGACTTGTGCTTGATAATATTCTTCATCCTCATTTCATATTTGACATGGCTAATAATCAACAAACAGTTTATATAAATCATTTTCTTCCTGTGAATGGCAAACCCATAGAACCGTGGAAGATTTGGTTTAGGAGCTTTGAAAATCACCTTGTTGCCCTTGGAGCAGAGGAATATTCTCCTAAAAGGAAGTTGGCTTTGTTGTACAGGCATCTAGGAAGTCCAGGGAGACAAAGTTATGACAACTTGCCTACCACCATACCTCCGCCTGGTCGAGGTGAAGGATGGAATGTTTTCACGGATGCCATTCAAAGAGTGAACAAAAAGATTTTAGAGCAGCCAAACCTTATGCTGGAACGTTTTAACTTTACAAAAAGGAAACAAAGTTCTGAGGAAAGCGTAGAGGATTTCATATCTGTCCTTAGAAACGTCTGCGGAATGTAATTTTGGGGCTTCCTGGACACATATATTAGGGATCAATTTGTTTATGGTTGTTATCATAAAAAGATACAAGAACGCATTTTAAGCTGCAGAGATCCCACTCTTGCTGAGGTCATTGACATGGCAAAGAGCATCGAAAGAAGTATTATTTCTTCAAAATGCATTGTGAATGATCATAACTTGCATGTAAATATGGTTCAAAATGATATGTCTGTTAACGCTGTCTCTTACAGAAACAAATTTAGCAAACCATTGCGAAGGAAATCTAACACCTTTTGTTTCAGGTGCGGTTCAAGAGATCATGTAAGTAATAGCCCTGTTTGCATTGGTTTTGGGAAAAAGTGCACCAATTGTCATAAAATAGGACATTTTAGTACTGTTTGCAGAGGTAAAAGTGCTGTTAATGTAAATTCTATTGCCACACATGATTTTGTTGATCACGATATTTCCTCATTTGATATTGTTCCACTTGAATCTTCAGTGCAAAATCTCAACATACACACTATTGAGTTATTTCAAAACAATTTGGAAAATAAGGAGATTTTGGCGGTTGATTCTGATGATAACTTAATTAGCAATGGACATGCTGTTGAGCCTACATGTTCAGTTTTAATATGTGATGTGTCAGTTGATATGATGGCTGACTCAGGGGCTCCAGTCACAATCATTTCTGACAATCTTTTCAATGACACGTGGTCATCTCATACTACACTTTCGTTAGTTGATATTATTCCTAAAGCATATGGAGGAAAAACCATAGACATGCTTGGCTATTTCATGTCAAAAATGTCTTGTCTTGGAAGAAATACTTTCACAAAAATGTACGTGGCAATTAAGGGTAAGAACATAGTTGGGTGGCAGGATCTTGCCAAGATGGGCTTGAAGCTTGTTCCTGGTTCATCCAATCCTGTTCAACTCAATGATACTGTAATTTCGTCAATCTATGATGATAACATGTCTTTGGTTGATGACATTATTAAAGAATTTCCTGAAGTTTTCAACACAAAAATTGGTCAAATCAAAAGATTTGAGCACCTGATTAAACTTAAGCCGCATGCTATTCCTGTCATACATAAACTGAGATCTACTCCACTTAGTGTAAGAGATGATCTTAAAAAATTATAGGATAAAATGGTCTCTGAAAACATTATTGAATCCACTGATTCTTCTCAGTGGGTCAGTCCCATCGTAATTGTGAGGAAGAAAGATTCCAGCATTGGCCTCTGTGCGGATCTTCGCTCCCTCAATCAAAATATACTCATAGACTGTCATCCCTTACCAAAAATTCAAGACCTCCTAACTGGCATTGATGGCTCAAGATTTTTTACATTGCTTGATCTGCGCAGTGCATGTCATCAGATTCCCCTTGCCTCTCAGTCTACTAGTTTAACAACATTTATCACCCCATTTGGAGCTTATAAATATCTAAGATTGCCATTCGGGCTAGCCTCTGCGGCGAGTGTCTTTCAGAAGTTTATGGACTCGCTACTTAGGGATATTAAATGTGTGCAGGCATATCAAGACGATGTGTTAATATTTTCAAAAAGCAAAGAAGAACACGTTAGGTCAATTAAAGAAGTTCTTTCACGCTTTAGAGATGCAGGAGTTACCCTAGGACAAGATAAATTCAAGTTCTTCAAATCAGAGGTAGATTACCTAGGTCATTCCATCTCTTTGAATGGTATCAAAACTAAATTTTCACTTACCCAAGCCATCTCAAATGTTCAGACACCCAGAGACAAAGATGCCTTAAAGTCTTTCCTGGGAATGACTGAATACTATTCCAGGTTCATTCAGGGATACTCACAAATTGTTCAGCCTTTACGTGAGCTTCTTAAAAAAAACATAAAATTTACATGGTCTGAGGATGTTAACAATTCTTTTAACTTAATCAAGAAATCGATCGTGGATTCACCAGCATTGTCTTCATTCACTCCTGGTGTTAAATGTTCTATTTATGTAGATGCAAGCCGGTTAGATTTGGGTGCTGTTTTAAGTCAATGTTTTGGTTCTAATGAAAAAACCATAGGTTTTGCCTCAAGGTCCCTCTCTTCTGCCGAAAGGAATTATAGTACAATTGAAAGAGAGGCACTCGCCTGTTCATGGGTGGTTGAAAAGTTTAAAAGTTTTATATGGGGCTCACATTTCATTTTATTGAGTGATCACAAGCCCCGTTTACATTTGCTGAATGGCAACGGAACAGGGAAGGCCTCCGCAAGGTTGGTACGCTTACTATCCAGACTACATGAGTTTAACTGTACCATTCGCCATATTTCAGGTGGTTTAAATGTTAGAGCTGACTGTCTTCCAGGCTGCCCCTGGAAGAAATCTCTGCTAAGACAACAACATATGATGATGTAGAGTGTGTGGTTGCTTAAATTAATGATTGTATTTCAGTTTTTCCTTGCCTGTCACAGTCTGATTGGCTTACAGCATATGTTAATGATCAGACTTTGCAGGCAGTTAAAAACATGATTATCTGTGGCTGGCCAAAGGAGCGTTCCTTGCCAGCTTCATTAAAATCATATTCCCAGGTTGCAGCAGATCTTTCTATTGTTGATGATGTTTTAATGCGTGGGGATTAGTGTATTCCTCCTTCTTCAATTCGCATGAAGCTAGTTGAAGCCACACATGAAGGTCATCAGGGCATAGGAGGTACCTCTAGGAAACTCAAGGAGCACTTTTGGTGGCCTGCTCTTGACAAGGATGTTACTCTCTGGGTTGACAAATGTAATGTGTGTTTATTATCGGACAAACATTGGAGAATTAACAAATCACTCTTACATCCTGTTCCTGTACCTGATGAGGCATGGTGTAAGGTTGCAATTGACTTTGCAGGCCCATTTGAAATTCTCACAAGCAATGAGCGTTATATCATCGCCCTCATCAACTATCATTCCAAATGGGTTGTCTTTGATTTTTGTGATTCACCTAGTTCTCTATCTGTCATAAGATTTCTTAACAGAGTGTTTCAATCGGAAGGTTGCCCAAAGGAGATAGTTACGGATAATGGGTCACATTTCTGTTCCTCATCCATGCAGGATTATTTTAATACTCGTGGCATTAAACACCTTAAAGTAGCTCTTTATGCTCCATCTTCAAATGGACTAATTGAGAGAATGAACAGATTCATTAAAGAAGGTATTCAATCAGCCTTGGCCTGCAATCTTCCAGTTGAACCCTTCTTGAGGAAGAAAATGTGGTCATACTTGGTCACACCTCACTCTACAACAGGGATTTCTCCTTTTAGACTTCTCAAGAAGAGAAATCCAAATGGAAGTTTTTGCCCAAATTGGGTAAAGTCTCTCAAAAAGACAATTCAGCTTGTGATGACAAACTCATTTTTAAGGAAAATGTTTTGCATAAACAGGATCTTCAAAAAAAGTACTTTGACTCCTCTTCAGTCTGCAAGGACTTCCGAATTGGTGATTGGGTCCTTTTCAAAAATCCTAACAAAGCTAAAAAAGGATTGTCGAAATTTTCATTATCCATTTAAGTTGTAAAAAGTTCTAAAGGTTCTCTCTTTCTAGAAGGGAAAGGGTGGTGGAGTAAGAGAGCAGTTGTCAAAAATTCAGATGAACAAGCCAAAAGAATACTTACGCTCAAATCTCCTTCAAATGTCTATGATTGTGCACATTTTCCTTTGGGATCTCCCTCTGACAATGTTTCCAATCCTATTTTATCTTTGTCGTCTGGTTCTTCTTCTTCTGATTCTCATCTCCCTTCAGTGAGTCAACCAAGTACATCCTCATCAAATGTACAATATGAATCATACAAACCTCATCACAACTGTTCCATTCCTTCTAGGTTCAAATACTATTACATGTCTTAATTTTATATTTATTGGTTGTTACTTTCCTTTTCATTTTTATAGGAAGAGAGATGATGTAATGAGGCTTCCTTGCCTCTCTTCATAGTAAGTCTGTTTTCTATCTTCTTTATTCATTGTTTGTTCCATGCTTGGAACAGCTATTGTAAGATTCCATGTGCTACAGTCCCTCACCTGTAGATAGTGTATCTTCAAACATGTTGATGTTTGAAGATGCATCTCTCGTGATGTCGCTCACCAGTTATGCCCTCAGCTGTTGCTCAGGCATTCACCGGTTGGAATGACTGGAGATCGGCAGCACTCCCGTGATTTGCCGAAACGGATGCATTAAAGCTACATTTGGATTTTACCTTCATGCTCAAGTGTCTTCTTACATTTGGAAGTTTGGAACTTTACAGCCGTCCGCGACTGCTCGAGATGAACCATGCAAACGGCACTGCCGGGATTAGGCTGCCATTCGACCCACTTTGCTCCCCCCGGAAAAACATCATGCCCCCCGGGACGAGGCCCTCGCATGCTCTACTCGCAAATGGCCCCTGCGACGAAGTCCAGACCTGAGCAGAAGTAGGCTGAGGGGGGGGGGGCTCTTGGTGCTCACCAACCCCCGCAACTGGCCAGCGAGTCAGGTAGGCGGCATGAGACGGCATGGAGCCTCCGATCCCCATACCCCCTCTCTGGTCCGGAGAATGCTGAAATGACCAGGGGAGAGGGGGTGCTGCCCTTAACCCACTGGAGCTGCCTGCCCCCTCACGGAGGCCGCAGCCACGGCAATGGCCAACTTTTCAGCCTTGCCCCCGAAAGGGATAGGGGAGGTGAGATGCACTCACCACAGAACAGCTCCAGGAGATCCCACGTCCAAGTGGTGGGCAGGATGGCCAGCCAAACGGCGTCAAGGGCAGCAGCAAAGAGGCCACGGTATGCAGGGAGAGGCCCTTATACCTCATCCCCACCCACCCACTACCGGAAGTGACGCTGCGCGGACCCCTCAAGGGGGGGTCCTACCACTAGAATGTCTTGTGTGCTCTCATGTGGCACTAAGGAGGCCGCCCTCTTATGACGGTCCCCTTCGTGGACCCCGGGCAGCCAGCATTAATTCTCTGCTGTGGAGCTCTGTCATTCTGTGCGCTCGCTTTAAATTTTTTTGTAATCCTTCTTCTATTTTTGTGAAATGTCCCGGTTTTTGGCTTTAAAATTCTGGTCACTCTATACCTGGCTCCCAACCTGTGGGCGGAGCCCCTCTCTAGTAATACTCACTCACCTAATTGTCTGTCGACAGCTGCGGTGTGAAGTCAGGTCATAAAAACGGAACAGATGAAAAATTACCTTGTTAGCCGGTTTCCCATGAGCATAAAAAATAGAATATTACAGGGGTTTCAAACACACTGATTTCAAAAAGTGCTGCTACAAGGTCTTCAATATTATATTTTAAAGTATGTCATCCTCTCACAGGGCAACATTCGCCTCTTTGAATAAAGGTAGAAGGCATTGTGTGAGGAGCTGGTCTTTCTTCAATGGCACTTGAATAAAAGGCAAAGGAATAATCACGGTCTGATCTGTGTCTTGAAATATTAGAATCTGGATGGCAAAAGGTGGCCGCGTGCTGGGGCAGCGCTGTGCGGAGGCCCTTGAAGCCGGCTGTAGCGAGGAGCGACGTGCGGGAGATTGCATTTTAATATTGTGCTAGCAGCTTGATTAGACAATTACTACAGCCGGCGTGAGTTCAGAAGAACATGCTCAGAATTCGTGTCTCAAATCACACACATCGCAGTCTTCACCATGCCGAAAGGAGGGATGGGAGGGGCAGCAGTGGAAACGGGCTGGAGGGACAGCATGACCAGGGAAGCCTTCGTTTACAAGGAGTAGCCAGTGGTCACATCCTAAGGGAGGGTGGCACATCGGCGAACTGCCAGGCTGGGAGGAGGCAGATTCTACCTAGCAGCCAATAATTCTCTATCTTCAAGAGGTCTGTCTGTCATGTTTCAAGATGACAAATAGCTCAAATCAAAAATTCGAATTCTTTAGGCCTGACAGTGTATAGCAGAGGTCTCCAGCAAGTAGCTCAGAAGCACAGTTTGTTTGCAGTTTTATATTGGTCAAACTTGGCCCATAGGCATCACAGTGGTTTACATGAGCACCCGATCCCATTACTGAAATCATATATTATTTTTTTTAGGCAGAGAGAGATTAAACGATTTGCCCAGAATCACAGGTTGTTGGGCCACGCCGGGATGATAACCTGAAGTAGTAGTAGCTCTCAGAATTGAAGCTACACTCAGTACCTCATTCAGAGGATATACACTAAATAAAGAAGGCAGCACTCTTTAGCTTCGGACTCTTTGAGTGACAGCCAGCCAAACCAATCGCAGGATCTCATTATAACATTCAAACACACACTGCCTCATCAGGCACACTTTGTGTGTGAGCAATATGCAAGGAAAGAAGAGCACCAGCAGTAACTAGAACAGTGACTATTATGGACTCACCAATATTTGGGAATGAAGGAGCCAGCGCAAAAATACCAGAGTTGCGTGCAAGATCAGCTCAGGAGAGCCTCAAGTGCATATATCTGAGTATGGGTACAAGCGTGTGTACATATTTATATGGGTGTGTGTCTGCTATCATGTCCACCCTCTGAGAAACAGTTTCAATCCCTAGAAGCGGTGCCTGGTGTTAAGGACCACCAAAAATATTTGCTGACCCCCATCATAAGGGATTCATCTTTGGCACAATTGTTTGAATTCATTAAATATTAGTGCTATTGAGATAATATTAATCTTCCTTGATGTATTTTGGGCATTCTTGATCTAGATGTGGCATAGTGACCGTAATCATTGTCATATTAAGAGCAGAACTGAACCCAATTTTAGCCATTACTGGTGGCCATTCCTCACAAAATAATGGCCATGACTGACATATTGGGAGCATCCTAGTTGTTATACGTAGCCATGGTATAATGGTGGGCTTTATTGCCATACTACAGGCATCCATGGTGTTATGATGAGCACCAGGTATTGCTATTAATAGTAATACCTGGGGATTTGAAGCAGAATCTGTCCATGGGAGCAGATTGTACATGTGCGTACTAGATGAAGATGACAAGCTGATGTTTGGAGACTGTTTACTTGCTAAAAATGAAAACTGATATTTTGAAAGAAAAAGTTATGTTTTGTCAGAAAAGATTTTTCCTACGGAAAATTGAATTGTGTTTGTCTGCCCAAAATGGAAAGTGGTATTTGATAGCAAAATAGGTGCATTTTCAGAAGCTGACGAAAACAAAGATTGCATTTCCAAAAACACGTTTAGAGCTGTTGGTCGCCTGAAACGTTTGGGTGGTCAGTACAGATATTCCTACTTAGGGTGTTTACATATGAACACATGTGGTCATTTACTAGGTGAGATGAAGTATCTGCCGAATTGAAAAATTGGAAACTTGTGGTGTAGAGAATTCTAGTCAAAGATTTTGCTCAGTTTCCTGCTACAGGGGAACCAAGGAGTGAGAACGAGAAACCTTTCCATAACATGGATGTATTATCCTAATTGGTGGTCCCCACCAGCTGACGAAAATTCACCCAAATTATATCAATTGCAATAGCCCTGAATTGTAAAATGAGCACACCCAGTCAGAGACATTAAGCATTGTTTTGTGCTAATTGAATGCACAAACATTTACTCATATTATCTCCAGATGTACTTTAATATGTATAGATCAACTTGTGAAACGTCGAAACTGCTAGGTGTCTCCAAATTTACAAAAGCATAAACCTTTGTGTGTGAAAGTTCATGGCTGTTCTGACCAAAATGGCAGGAGAGATGCTCTATGCTCCCTATGTGGGTCACAGAACCAAGGAACTAAAGCTGATGTCTGTTCCACTATAAAAGGCTTGAACAGTTGCAGTTTCTACACACATTGTGCTCCCATCACTCCACTTTGCTTTATCATTGTTCTTGCTCACAGGTTCCTCGTGACCAATACATAATGCTTTTACAGATAGTCACACTTCAGAGGTAAGAAAAAAGCAAACTGAGGGTCATATGTACGAATGCATTTACTGGTCACAGGCCTTAGCTTTTGGTACATCTCAGAGTTTTCAACCAGTATATATGTTTTTCGCATTTAGTGATTCAGTAACAGGCTACCGATTTGCTAAATGGATATAGGAAACCATACAGAAACGATATTTGAAAGGGGCTTGCTTAAGGAGTCCATTCCAAATACCGATCCCGAAATCTGCTCTCAAAACAATAATGTTTTAATGTATTATTGAAAAGTAGTAGTAATCCATTGCACATGTGAAGGGGTTGAAGGGACCCCTACTCAACAGTCATTCAACAATATTTAGGAGTAGGCAATAGCCACTGGGACCACTGCCTACTCGTTTTTTTTTTGTTTTAACGCAAGCCTGTTACTTTGGGGAAAATGAGCTGCATTTGTGCTGAAAAAAGAAAGATTCCTTTAATTAAAGAGAATCACAGACCCCAGCAGGCCACCATCCCTGTGATGACAACAAATTGTAGTGGTTTGACGTTTGCAACCTACCTCAATAACATGCATGAGATAGGTCAGAATCCAACCCACTGCGGGACTTTTAAGATCCGATCTACTAGCACATGGATCGGTTCTAAAAAATATATACTGTTTGCAAAATGTATGGTTGCAAATCACTAATATTTAATCATTTTAAATAGACAGTTTTTTTTGTGTATACAGAAACACTCATACAGAGATTTAAATGAGAGATGCTTAATCCAGAGCTACTAAATACCTAGGGGCAGATTTATGAGGCTCTTGCGCCTCCTTGCGCCGCAATTGCGTCATGTAATGTGACGCAACGGCGGCGCAAACAATGCGCCCTATTTACAACGTGTCGCATCTAAGAGATGCGTCACGTTGGAAACCCCTGCGCCATAAGGAGGCGTTCCTGCGCAGGGGGGGGGGCGTTCCTGCGCAGGAACGCCTCCTAAAAGTGGCTGAGTGAAATCTATGAGATTTCACTTAGTCACTTTCTACGTCAATTCCCTACGCCTGCTTGAAGCAGGCGTAAGGGTGACGCAGCATGCATAGAATAGGTGGCTCCTGTGCATTGCAGGAGTCATGTCGCACTTGCGACATGACTCCTGCAATGCGCCGCACGTACGCCGAGAGATGCGTCACGCATCCTCACTGCCTTGCACCATGGTGCGCCGCATCATAAATGCGGCGCACCATGGGTGGCGGAGCAGTGGCGCACTGTGGCGCATGTTAACTGGCGCATCCCTGGGGATGCGCCAGTTAACATAAATCTGCCCCCTAGATTAAATTGCAACATGGAACCGCTGATTACAAAGCACACTGGTTTTACGTCAGCTACAGTTTAATCAAAGCTCCTGGTATTAGAAAAACATTACTAGCAATACGATATTAACAATATAGAGACAGTGACAATAATGTGTCATTGACAATTCCAAGCAACTAAATGTACTGAGTTACTGACTATTCTCATCTGAACCACCAATTATAATGATCTACTGATAACGACCCATCGATGATGCTGAGCTGTTGATGGCACAATACCAATGGCAGCTCAGTGTCAAATGCAAATTAGAGCCATTCCAAAGTGTTGTTATAGTGTGCAAAGCTCTTTATAGCACTTACAACCAAATTCATAGCATCACAGCATATTCGCCCTGGACACCCTTACACAAAGAAAGCTAAATACCATCAATTGTGTGTGCTGTTTGTTTATGCTTGATTATGAGGTTTTAGAAGAGAACTATTCTATGACTAATTTGTAAACGGGTTGTGTCGTTTTGTGTAGGTAAATTGAGTTTTGTATTGTGACATTTTTGAGAGTTTCTCTACATTGCAGTAAGTGCAAAAGGATTCTCATTACACATTGCATCACCCGTTGTTCATTGCTCAGCCCGAGAAAATTGTTTTCTATGTATACATTACAGTCTGATTAGGTGATGAAATACAGTGACAGACAAGGTGGTGTCTTTATGATCAATTCTTTGGGCCGTTTTCTACGGTGTATGTTACTTTTACGTGTGATATTGCTGTTGTTTTACTGTGTTTGGTTCACTCCATGGTTAGGTTGCTGAGTTTTACAGATTATGGTGTGAGATTGCTGTCTAATTTGTGCTGTTCTCTCCTCAATGATTGACGATGGCCTTCTTCCATCGAGTGTGCTGCAGATAATCCAATGAAACTCTGATTATGGGCTTATGGGCAACCTGATGTATGTTGGGTGTGTATGGTATGAAATGTTCATAGTACAGTGGATGACAATGTGCGTGGGGTGAATGTGGTTATGGGGAAGTGTGCTATTCTCTAAGGCAGAGTTTGTGTAAATTTGATGTTCAGCAGGGCATCCTGGAAGAAACAGGTTGAGAAAGTTTGGATAGGTAGGAGATTGCATACAGGCAATTTGCAATGTTATAGCTTTAGACGCGCCCTCAACGCCGGCAGAGTCTACACCTGCTTCCAGGCCACCCGAAGCTCACCCTCGGACCCTTCACCTGCCGAAACTGCAGCTACACCTGCCAGCACACACCAGCACGTCCTGCACACCCCACCAAAGCAGACCACAACCACCTAAGATGCATACTGCTCAACACCAGCTTTGTCCACAGGCACGCCATCGAACTCTGGGACCTACTCGACTCATCCTCCCTGGAGGTCGCCTTCCTGACGGAGACCTGGATGAATTCCTCATCGACACCCGACATCGCCATAGCCATCCCGGTTGGCTATAACATCACCCGCAAGGACCGCACCAACAGACCGGGAAGAGGAATCACCATCGTCCACAGAAATACCCTCAGAATCTCGACCAACACCGAAGACACACTCACCACCGCTGAACACCTGCACTTCCAGATCTACATCGATCCCAACACCACCCTCAAAGGAACACTCATGTACAGACCCCCGGACCCTGACCACAGTTCATCGACTCCATCACAGACGCCGTCAACGCGCACACCCTGACCTCCACTGACTACATCCTCCTCTGAGACCTGAACTTCCACCTTAAGAACGCCAATGACAGCAACTCCACCACCCTGCTCGACAACCTCGCTGATCTCGGCCTCAAACAGCTCGTCACGACACCCACCCACTCCGCCGGACACACGCTTGACCCCATTTTCTCCACCAGCAACCATGTGTCCATCAGCCAAACCACCAAACTCCACTGGACCGACCACCGTTGCATCCACTTCTGCTTCAAGAAAACCACCACACACAACCACCAGCAAAGAATCCCCCACCACAGCTGGAACAAGGTCACTGAAGACCAGCTAATCACCGCCCTTGCCCGAGACCCACCGAACGACCACACCGACACAACCACCCGCAACCTCAAGCAATGGCTTGACGACTGCGCCAACACTCTCGCCCCAATCAAGAAACCCACAAACGGATGCACCGACAGAAGAGCCATCTGGTTCACCATCGACCTTCAGACATCCAAGCAGACCCGCTGGAGACTAGAGAAGAAATGGCGCCACAAACAAACCCTGGACAACCATGCAGCCCTCAAGAACGCCAGCTGCAGTCACCACCAACTCATTTGTTCGGCCGAAAGGACCTCCTTCAAGGAATGCATCAACAACATCACACACAATAGCAAAGAGCTCTTCAACATCATGAAGGAACTCGCCAACCCAAGCTCCAGCTCCAACAACATCCTGCCATCACAAGACCTCTGCGAGCCTCTAGCTACCTTCTTCCACCGCAAGATCTCAGACATCCACAACAGCTTCAACACCCAGACCTCTCCGACAGCCGCGACACCCCAGAGTCACCGCTCACTAGTCACACCAGCTGCCTGATCTCCTGGAACCATGTCAATGACGAAGACACCATCAAGACCATGAACACCATCCACTCTGGCTCACCATCTGACCCCTGCCCCCACCACATCTTCAACAAAGCGAGCTCCATCATTGCACCCCAACTCTGCAAGATATTCAACAACTCATTCGAGACCGCCACTTCCTCGAAGAAAACAACAACCTGGACTCATCCCAATCCGGATTCCGCAGCAACTATAGCACCAAAACCGCCCTCATCGCCGCCACTGATGACATCAGGGCCCTGCTGGACAACCGCGAAACCACAGCTCTCATCCTCCTGGACATCTCGGCTGCCTTCGACACCGTCTGCCACCACACCCTTCGCACATGCCTCTGCAATGCGGGGATCCACGACAAAGCCCTGGACTGGATCACCTCCTTCCTCACCGTCAGAACCCAGAGAGTCCGCCTCCCTCCATTCCGATCTGAAGCCACCAAGATCACCTGCGGCGTACCCCAAGGATCATCCCTCAGCCCGACTCTCTTCAACATCTACATAACACCACTCGCCAACATCTTCTGATCGCACCACCTCAACATAGTCTCCTACGCCGACGACACCCAGCTGATCCTCTCCATCACCAAAGACCCCAGCACCTCCAAAACCAACTTCCACGCTGGAATGAAGGCCGTTGCCAAATGGATGAAGAACAGTCACCTGAAACTGAACTCGGACAAGACGGAGGTCCTCATCCTCGGTTCCACGCATTCCGCCTGGAATGACTCCTGATGGCCAGCCTTCCTGGGAGCTGCACCAACACCCACCAATCACGCACGCAACCTGGGGTTCATCCTGGACTCCTCTCTGTCAATGACCCAACAAGTCAACGCCGTCTCCTCCTCCTGCTTCAACACACTCCGTATGCTTCTACAGATGGATCCCCACCGAAACCAGAAGGACGGTCAACCAGGCCCTCGTCACCAGCAGGCTGGACTACAGCAACGCCCTCTATGCGGGGACCACGGCCAAACTCCAGAAGATACTCCAACGCTTTAAAAACACCTCCGCACACCTCATCCTCGACATCCCCCGCCATAGCCTCATCACTGCCCACCTGAAGGACCTACGCTGGCTTCCTGTCAACAAGAGGATCACCTTCAAGCTCCTCACCCACGCTCACAAAGCACTCCACGACACGGCACCAGCATACCTCAACAAGCGACTCACATTCAACACTCCCAACTGCCAGCTCCGCTTTGCTGACCTCGACCTCGCCACTGTCCAACGCATCCATCGAACAACCACCGGCGGCAGATCCTTCTCCCTCCTTGCCGCCAAGACATGGAACACCCTCCCCATCCACCTGCGACAGACCCAGGACCTGCTGACCTCCCGGAAATTCCTCAAGACCTGGCTGTTTGATCAATATCTGCTCTGCCCCCACTCCCCCTGCACCTTGAGACCCTCAAAGGTGAGTAGCGCGCTCTCCAAATGTTTGATCGGTTGATTGATTAATTGAGAAGCAAGTTTACATGGCTAATTGAAGTATAAATTATTCCTTAATTCCTGGTCTCATTTTAATACAGGAAGATAGACCAGGTGCAAGAGTGTAGACTTGGTGTAGGTAGCTCCAACTGGTCACTAGGCCCATGCTTTAAAATAAGCTGTAGGAAATCCACACCATTTAATCTAAAAAAAATCTTTCAAACCATAATATAAAACCCAAGTTATGTATGGATGAGCTGAAAATGATTATAATAGGAATAATCATTGTAAATCCTTTAATCTCGTTTCCCTTCAGGCACATGCTCAAATCTTATTCACCACCTCTACTTATCTGGGCAAATCCTATGCTCTGCCCCTTGGGTCTCTTGCAGCAGTTTAATGTCCTCTGCCTATCAGAGTTGCATTATTTTCCCTTCTGCCTAGGTAGCTGATGCCTAGGCCTTTTCCTTGACCGAAATGAGTTTCACTTTTTTCTCTTTCCTCCCTCTATGCACCGCTCAACCAAAAATATTTGTGCCCCCGCACCTCCACCACCACCCTTACTTTTATCACCTGAGGCTGATGCGGTAGAAAAGGAGATACGCAAGTGTGAAGTTGTCGGGTCATCCAGGACGGGCCCACTTCGGTGGAGACAGTGATCACAGGCCTCCGCTCCCCAAATGAGAGGCACACTGGCTACACGGGCTCCCCTCCTGATTGTAGCAACCCCTACTTGGACTGTGAAGCAGACACGGCTGATGATAATGATACCACCCAGTGAGTAGGCCTGTGGGCCCCCTATTCGTTTCTTTCTTGCTGGAGTACCTGGGCATGCTCTACTTCTGTCCCTGGGACCTGCCTTGCTCTATCTGAGCCCAAATACATTCCTTCCTCTAGGAGCCAAGGATGGCCCATCCTTGTGGCGGCTCTGCAGTCTAACTGCTGTCTCCATCCTGCCGAAGTGACTTGGGGGGTCCCAGATCTTTGCATTGCCACCCATTAATCTCGAGGTTACCCACACAGTCCCGTAGCTATTGCTTTCTGGAGCCGATGCCCACGTGGAGATGGATGCTCCCAGACCCTTTAGCCACTTGTCCTTTTTTTGCTGTGCATTCCCTCGCCTCCTATCAGCTACCTGCCCTGGCCACCACTGGTCCAGCCAATGGCACCACTGTTCCCTGTGTCACCCTCCCCCAATCATTGAATGGAGCAAATTGGGTTGGCTTCCCCCCTCACTCACACCTACTCCCCATATTACAGGGCCCTAGGGTGTACCAGTTCTGAGGGGTCCAGCTCTTAAGTCACTACAGAGCTCTGCCTTTTCTCTTTACTTCTATTCTCTTTCCCCACCTTCCCTACCTTCACTGCCTTTCCCTCCCCCACCGTCCACTGGAGGAGTCTAACTACTGACTCAGTAATCTAGAGAGAGCTCATCCAAGAGCCCTTGCTTACCTCTCCTTATCCCCCTTTGAGACTTACTGGAGGATGCATTTTCCCCTCTTGATTGCCACACTGAATGTTAACCGCATGTCACCTTAAATAATGCAAACAAATGCTCTTCACAACCTGTGGATGAAATGGGTCGATATCCCACTGCTTCAAAAAATGCACCTGTCCCAGGAGGAACTCTGAAACTTAAACAAGACTGGGTGGGTACAGTAATTAGTAGAGGTCACCAGTTGACAATTGATGGTACATCACACCCTCCCACCGCTGCTCGCGGAAATGTGGACTGGCAATTCTTCTCCGTCAGAATATCTCTTGCAAGGTAATAATACCCATTTCTTGGCTAGCCTCTCGCTATGCTTTTGACCTTTGACTCCACCACCTTCCTTCCAGTAGGCAATTGGAACCTCGCCCCAGACATACTCATGGATAGGACTTGCCAATCCGAACCACACTTCTAGCTGGACAGAGCCGTATTGGGATATCTTTTCTCAGACCATGCCTTAGTGGATGTCTGGCTTCTCCTGCACCCCGCAAACAACAAATGTACTTTCCTCTCCTGTCCACATTAAATTCAGTCCCACATCAAACCCAGATTTTTTTACTGATTGGCTCAGATGCTCCGTCCATCACCCCCCCCTTTTGTACCGCTTTGGCCGCCACAAGTGTGGCAGGGTATGCTCAGACGCGAGTCCCTTGCTCACTTTGCCACTGGATTTAAGCAAGCCAGGCTGAAGACGGCTGTAATGCCAGAAACCGGTCCTCGGAAGCTTGTTTCCGGTCCAGGGAAGGCATGGTTTGGCAGTTCGGGCTGGACTGTTCCCATGAGGCACAGGGTCAGAATGATTTGCATATAGCCATGTCTGAACTGGGGTGGCAGAGTGGGCTAAAGAACGGTGATGGATCAAACCCAGATCTTTTGACTGGGTGTGAGTGTTTGATTGGCTCAGATGCTCCGTCCATCACCACCCCCTTTTGTACCGCCTTACCGGATTGGGGCAGAGACATTGGTTTTCTGCTGCACAAGGCCACATATCTGGCGGACAGATCTAAGCAGGATAATATTCTTGTCTTTGGTGTCCATCAGGGAATTAAAGAATTAAAGGAGAGGCCATGTTGACCTTTCTTGGCAGTCTACTGCCCAAGATATTGGAACTCTGGTTCTTTGTCATCAACATGCCAAGGATATAGTAAAGCCTTAACTAAGTGAAAATGTGTAAAGCATTTGGAAGTGCAAAAACAGTTAAAAAAACAAAAAACAAAAGCAAACCACAATACAAATCCCACTTCAATTTATAAAAATAGAGAATAATGTAAGAAAAAAAAGCACCATGAAAACCGCAAACATCCAATAAGGGGAACCCGGGTTTAAGAATTTAAAAGATTTAAGAGAAAAAGTAATGTGCTAAAAGAAAATACTAGGTGCGATCTCAGGCCTAAAGTTTACATTCTTAGACTTTGAAATTGAGGTTGAAATTCTCAAGTGGGGAAAAGTTGCTTGAATTTAACTGAGGCAGTCCTCTAAAAGCCACATATCTGCTGGACACGGTCCTGATAAAGCCATTTGTTTTTAGTAAATTTAAAAAATCACACACGGAGAAGTTCGCTCGTCAACTGGATACCCTTCATGGCTTTGCTCGATCAAGATTTCTGTGTTCTGACTTTTTAAGTTTAAATATTTTTATTGAGTTTACACATTATAATTTGGCGTTCTAACAAGTGTAATTATACTATGACATGTGGAGATATAAACAAGATTCACATCTTACAAATGATTGAACTGTCTAATAGGTTTAATGATTACCATAAAATACTGCACACATCTTCCAAACACATATTTCGTTCAACGCATATTAATAAAGCAATTGAGAAGGAAAAGCTGATCTCCTAGTGTGTTGCAACAATACATATATTTTTTAATTTCCACGCATACTGTGTAACAAATTGAATAGGAGAATTCTACCTCAATAAGTGCAGGTTAGCATCTAAACAGCAAATAGATCAATTGGATGCTAAATATCAGTGGGCTCGAAGGTCAAAAGGACAACCAAACAGCCAGCTGCAATTATGGACAGTAATGGGGGAGTCTGTGAATACCTGTGTCAGGGATACAATGATCATCCCAGTCTCATTTAGTTGTCCTTCTGGAAAAAGGGGTACCATATGTTCTCTTATATAGACAGTTTATCATTTATTTAATTGATTGCCTTATCAAAAGATGAAAGCGTCACTAAGCTTTAAAAAAAATCCATTTTATTGATTTTGGAAACATACAATATTAGAAAAGTACAGTTGACAGTAGAGCATGGTGGAAATGCACTTTTTAATGTCACCATAGCTTGAGACCATTCTGCTATTACTAGTGGCAGCCTTGAGCTCCAGCTTGGCAGTCGCCAGAGAGGAATCCTGATCTCTTGATGGGAAGATTTATATTTGCAATCTCTTCTACAAGTAATATCAGGGAAGTACACTTGGAAGTCACATAGGCTTGCCACGCGGGTCCCTTGAATGACATTTTCAGGCAGCAAAAAGGCTCCACGCAGGACCAATCTCATTTCTATAATGCTTTACTTAGGTGGTTGGTCCCAGTCCTCCAGAGGTCTGGAAGTCCAAACCTTTTTCAAATCCAAATTTTTCTGAGATTTATGAATATGTCCTTGTGGACACCACTAAGACTTAGAGGACCTCGGTAACAGCATGTAAGGGTCAGGACTCTCTCCAATAGAGGTCAAAAAGGGTCCTGTTTTCTTTCCAGTTGTAACTGGTCACTCCTGGAAAAAGGCCTCTTGCAGCTTTTGATGTCTCTGTAACACAGAGGACTTCAGCCAACTGACGCTTGGTGTCCAGTTCTTTGTCCTGGGTTAAAGTGGGAGCAGGTCTTGCCTTTCAGGTCCCCTCATAGTCTCAATCAATGGGTGCAGTGTTCTTCCACAAGTCCAGAAAGTGTTCTGAGGGACTGTGGGTGACATACCATATTTGTAGTCTTCACTAGGTAGTGGGTTGGGGTGACTCCTGGACACTCCCTGACATTTCTGAATGCAGAAACATTTCCAAGGCAACTTCGTAGCACATCCCGTTTACCCAACTACAAACTATCCCATGTAATCCAAGATAGCACAGGCTTTCTACCCCTGAAGGAGAGCCTGTGGGCAGATCAGGGTTCTGTGTGTATGGTAATAAGCAGTCCCTCCTCCTCAAATACATCAAACTGTTTCTGAGACCAGCTTTCCCTCCAACTAGTGCCCAGCTCATAACCTTGGGTCTAAGTAACAATGGCTGTCCCATCCTCAGGTCTCTTCTAACACTAAACTATGAATGGGCAGGCCTCACCTCTGTTCCATTCAAGTTAATGAAGTTCCTGGAATCTTCCCAGCTGCTCTTCCTGAACTGATGTGTATCACACCCTCCACACAAGTTCTTCCTGCAACCACTATTTCTGTTGTGGGAGTCATATTCACACCTCATTAAGGTCAATCATTGGTGGAGTAGCTGCTGGCAGGCTAATGCAAATATGTCTCCAGAAGCTTCAGTCAGGGAAAAGGTAACTTACTAAAAGTTGTTTTTCCTAATTTTGTAAAAAAACATCGAACTTCACAATTCAATAGAATTTATAATAAATATTAAAAATAATGGTTGAAACATTTGCCTTGTCCCAACCCTTAGATAGCAAAAGAAATATATTAATCTGCACTCTAGCTTTCTTCCTGGGATACCTGGAGCTTTTCACTGTGAAAATAGCTTTTAGGGTCTTCTCACCGTATGGACATGCCAACATTAAATTACTCCATATCCCTTTTTCAGTTTAGTTCAATACTCTTTATTTCGGCATTATGCCACAAAAGAGACACACTAATAAGCAGAAATAAAACATTCAGATAATTATTGATCATATTAAAATTCCCCAAAAATATAAAGCGTAAGCATAAAGACATTTATGAAAACATTTAAAAACATAATTGCTAAAAGCAATAGAAGACAATTAATTTGTTTAAGAATACGTGTAAAAAATCACAGTTAAGATAGTAGAGAATTAGTACAAATAAAGTGATTGTTAGAGAATCATCCCATCAGCCATACATACATTATTGAGTTAATATGAGGACCACTCATCAGCATTACCCAAAGGTACTGAAAAAGATTCCCTCCTGGTTTGCTACATGGCAAGTAGATACCTTGAAACTATAAAAACAATAGGTTTGCTAGTATCTGAATGTAAAATTCTACATGCCAGCATATACTGAGTGATGCCGAACTTCCTGCAGATGGAAATAAACCAGTTGGCCATGACCCTTCGATAAGCTGGGCAGAAAAAGAGCATGTGTGGCTTTGTTGCTTTGATATGCCAACAAGATCGACAGGCTTTCTTTGCTGAACTGGCAGGGCCCATCCATTTTGAGGTATGGGTATGGAGTGGTAGAGATCCATGCCTAAACTGTACGTAAATTGTCCTAGCCAGGCTTAGTTCCACTTCATCAAAAAATGGTTCTGAGAAAAAAGAATCTTTGACCAAGAGGAAAGAACTAGTTAAGGTACTCAAGGCTCATGTTAACAAAAACGAATCAAGCTTAAAAATCTTGAATCGCCTTTTGAGCTCTTTTTTGCTTGTAAATAAACCTGACCCCCGCCCCAAGGATCTTCCCACGGGTTAGCAAGTCCCATACTCAGTTAGGTCTCCCTTATAAATTTGATCAAGTGGAGATTGCCAGTCCTGAGGTGATAGTGCAACAATTCGGGTGGGACCCAGATTTGTTTCCCGAAAGATTAGTGGTCTGATTGCAATCCTTTCTGAAATTGGCCTAAGCCCAAGTCAAGCCTTAGCAGTATCAGGGAGGTACTGACCGGAAGGCCTAGCACTTGCCTCAAAAACTGCTTCTCAATTATTTCTAACGTTTTTGAAGTCTTAATGCCCCCAAAGCTCGGCACTGTAAAGAGCCACACCCATTGCCCGATAATAGTGCAATTGGACAACCGGGGAAACTGGTTAAAAGAAGGACCCCCGGTGGATTTTTAACAGCCCCCCACCATGCTGCCCCAATTTGAGGCTTCATTTTGAAATATGATGGGCCCAGTCCTGATTCTCATCTAGGGTATCACCAAGATATTTAAATAGGTGAACCTGATCTAACATGGTTCCATTCAGAGAGGGGCTGGGATGGGTGGTGTGGCACAGGTTGAAAACCATGCATTTTGTTTTGCTCAGATCAATTTCCAACCCTCCATGGACACAGAAACTGATACATTCATACATAATTTTCTGAATCCCCTTAGGCGACATAGATAAAAGAAGGGTCCTGTCAATGAACATGAGAGCTGGGACTCCCATGTTGGCTAGCTTGGGAGCATCATTATCAAAAACATTTAGACAGGCTGCCAGATCATTAATGGACAAGGTAAAAAGAGACGGTGCTAGAACGTAGCCCTGTCTTACATCCATGCTCACTGGGAAGGCTTCTGTTACTTCTCCTAGCCACCCACAGCAGACCTGGTCAAAGTTTTGTTCATGGAGTCTCTCAATTACTCTGCATAAGTATGCAGGGACATTCATCTCAGCAAGGACATGCCACAGTGATTTTGCCTGGACCAAATCAAATGCAGCTCTGAGGACTACAAACACCACATAAAGTCTGCCCCTTCAAGTATAATGGATTTCCAGTGAATCAGCTGAATTCTAAATACTTGGTCAATTGTAGATGTGCAGGTTCGAAAGCCTGCTTGCAAGGGGCAGTGTACAGCAATGTCATCTAACCAGACTTGTAGCTTCGAGAGAATGACTACACTAAAGAGTTTTTGCATGTTATCAATGAGGCTAATAAGCCTATAGTTAGCTGGTACCAAAGGGCAACATTTCTTATAAATTGGGAAGGTTTCTGCCCCTTCCCATAATGGGGGATGCCTATCCCACTCAAAAAGGCGTTAACTATGACTGTAAGATATAGGCCCTAGACGTCAATCTCGGGAGGAATAGGTCCCTCAATACCGGGTGATTTGTGAGGGACGATCTTACTGATGGCCTGCTTCACCTCATTGCAGTTAATAATCGGTTACTCACAGTTATCAAGTGGCCTTTCTATGATTGTCGAGGGGGTGTCCCTAGGCAGTACAGTGAAAGCCCTCTCTCCCATAGATGGTGAATACAAATGATAGAAATGTGCTTTCCAGGCTTCACCCTCTATATTGCTTTCTTTTGAAACAATCCCCTCTCTATTTCAAGTGGCTACTAAGTTTCAAAAGGTGGTCTTACCATTGTCCCATGTGTCAGCAAGAAGTGTCTCCCACCTTCCTTGTTCCTATTCTCTTTTGGCTTTGCTGACAGCACTCTTATATGCATCTCTCATTGCTTGAATGTCACATCTGTCCTGTAATCCTGTAATCAATGCAAGTTTAGCAATTCTACAGTGGGTATTAAACCACAAGGGCAGGCTCCTCCTTTTTTCCCCAAGTACTTTGTTTCTTCAACAAAGTGTAATTAAGGTCCTCAAATAAATTGTTATGGACTTCCCCAACCTTAACCAAGGAGGTGCCCAGGGCCAGGTTAAAATCTATATTACTAAGGGCCCCAAGACTCTTTGCCACTGAGTTGTAAATGGCCTGAG
The DNA here is from genome assembly GCF_964261635.1 of Lissotriton helveticus. NCBI lineage: Eukaryota > Metazoa > Chordata > Amphibia > Caudata > Salamandridae > Lissotriton > Lissotriton helveticus. The sequence goes on from NC_136068.1 coordinate 950,063,152, forward strand.
AGCAACCCCTATGCGCCAATATATCCTACGCCTGTTTGAAGCTAGTTGGTACCTGTCACCCATGCGGTTGAGGGCCTGATACATGGGAAATCCAGAACAAGTTCTAGTGCATTATGGTCGCTATCATGTCTATTAATGACTGTCCCATCTGTGACAAAGGGGCATAGTCTGACATCGGCTAATACATAATCGATTAAACTTGTACTGGGCAGTCTAATATAAGTGTGTTTCCCATCCCTATCTGGGCATGTTCTTCCATTGCATGCATGAATACCCTGGTTCAATGTCGGAGCATTAAGTTGAAGAGACAAAGCAGACCATTTCTGGATAGGGGAAGTTGTTAGGTTAGTGATGGACCAGATTCTATCCTCCTCCGACACAAGCTCACTACTAGAGAGGTCCAGTGACTTAAACTGGCAGTTAACATCACCGCCTTCACTCTTCAGAGCCCCCACTGCTGCCATATGGGACGCAAGCTGACTAACTGTTGGGGTCTCCATTCTATTAGCCTTGGGCCTGGAGTAAACATTGCAAATACAAACTCTGGGACCTGATGAAAATGAAGAAGTGACACACAGAATGTCACCTGATAATACCTCCTACCAATCTACAGTGCAGTCCATGTGGGATCCCATCCGCGTCAGCACCCCTTTTGAGGATCAGCTCCTACCACGAGAAACTGCCTCTGAACTGTAAGTGGCAAAACCCGCTTGCTGGACTTTTGATGTTTGCCAGGTTTCCTGAAACAGGAAGACATCATATTGGTCAATGAACATTCCCCAGTCTGTGTTGTCAAGCTTAGAGGATATTCCTGCAACATTTAACAACAGAACCCTCAAAGTGATATTGAGCCCTGCAGACTTCAACACCACATTTACATCTGCTGGACTATGGGTTGACCTAGAGTCAACACTAACAGAGGCTCAGCTGGTATCCACAAAGCTATCATCATCAATTCTATTAGGTATGCTGGGTATGGGGCTTCTCCCGTGTGTTCCGTGGGGATAAAGAACACCCCTTGATAATTACTGTAGTATCCTCTGTGCTAAAGTCAGAGAAGTCGAGAAACAGCTGGCGGTTGCATGGGCAATCATACTGGGGAGGTGCGGGGGACGCAATAGGAGGGTTACCATGAGGAGAATTATACTTTATACTAGCAATCTGGGTTGGGGAGGGGAAAGGACACTCATCTTCCCTCCACGAATGTTCATTCTTGTGGCAGCCATCAATGAGCCTGGTAGGATGATAGAGACACAATGGGCCATTCTTGTTTGTAAGTCAATCTACTTGGTCCAGGATCCCAAACCTCATATAGACGGGAACACTGTAAAGTCCATGCAAAAGATACAGCTCATTATGGAATACACAAGGACGGGTAAGGTGAAGTGGAAAAGAAGGGGTATGAGCCAGACCCACAACTAGTATAGGTTTATAAAAATATCTCAGAGGGAATAAAACAATGTTTGATTCCCCGACTTGGGGATGCACGGCATCGAATAGCAATTTACGAACCACTGTAGAGTCTCTACAATTGATGATGACACAGTCCCCTGGCCAATCTTTCCATCCCTTCCCAATCCACCTCACTCTATGGGTGAAGAAGATATTGTTTGCCAGTGACACCGGGTAATTCTTGTTTTTCTCCAGCCAATGTAAACACTTTTTGCCCTGTTCAGTATGGGTTTTGTTCTCCCCTTTTCGCAACCCTGGGACTCCTATCAGCACATTCATGTACGGGCAGGCCACACGGGCAAGCTGATGCAAATTAGGTATGGTAGACAATGGATCTTCTCTATCATTGGGCTGGGAAGAGGGTGCCACAGGTTCAATAGCGCCTCTAAGTGATTGTTGAATCACTGCCAATCTTTCTAAAACAGAAGAAAGTTCCTCCCTTAAGATACCTATAACCCTGTCAACTAGGGCTTCCACCAGGTCATCCACCTAACTCGGTTTAGTAATGCAATCTAATCCCATATTGTTAATGGCATAATTAATACACACAGGTGTGGAAGAGGAGAGAACAGAGGGGAAGTCACAGCTAGGTTATTTCTGGCTGTCCTCCTGACTCTTTTGATGACGTGTTCCAATTTCTCTGGGGATTCTCACAAGTTTGCACATTTTTAGGATTACTGGAGTTATGGACAAGGACCATATTCTTTAGGTTAGGATTCTCCTCAGGGGTGCCCGATGTTACTGTTACTGGGATTTTCACAAGTGATCCCTGCAATGTCTGCACAGGCTCCCAGCTCCCTTTTTATACATTAGACACCATACCATGTGGGCTAAAAGTCCAACTTAAGCCTTAATACATTTTAAAACTGAGCTTTTTCCCCCGTCAAAGGGGTTATTTTGACAGATTGTACTGCAGGTCTAAACTGCAGCAACCAGGTTGCATTGGTAGGCCTAAAACATTGTTATCCATGTAATATAAGTGTATGGAACATTCAGTGCTGCAGTACACAGGCGGCATTTATCTTTCCATGCCATGCTTGTAGCTTCTATACCATAATGGTCTTATAGAAGAATTAGATTTGTCAGTCAGGGATTATACAATTTGTTCATGTTTTAGGCTTCATAGCACATACACTGGGAACTGGACGTCAATGCCCCATTAAGCAGTGTCTGAAACCCAACCAGAAATTCAGCAACAAATGGCGATGACCACACAAATGGGGATTTTCTCACAAAACATATTACATCATTCATATTTTTAGTCAAGCATTTTATACACAGGTTTCAGGAATGAGTGGGTGATCAGAAGTGAGGTCACGCACATGATTTAAACATCCAGTACACATACATTTTTTAGCCTGGTTGATTTCATGCATACTCAGCCCATCAGAATTAAGGCAATACTCATCGCCTTTTTTTCTGAGTTCATTTCAGAGGTTGCCCAAGATATCGGTATACAAATTATCCATCCGGGAAGCCATGATAGAATCTCGGAGTACTCCATGTGTCATGGAGTATAATGTAAAAAGTGATCGTCCATATACATTTCCTTTGTTTAGTTACAGTGATATGATGTGATTCATTTTAGCAATAAGCCTTCAATGTCCAGGGAGGTAAACGTAGACCTAAATTATAAGTTTAGACCTGAAGCCTAAGTTTAGACCAGAAGTCTAAGTTTGAACCAAAGACAAAGCTTAGACCTGAAATCTAACTTCAGACCTGAAACCTAACTTTAGACCTAAAGTTTAAACTTAGATGTTAGAGTCTAATGTGTTGAAGTCTGCGGATATGGTCAAACGGTATAATTAGACGTGAAGCTCAGAATATTTACACCATTATTAACAGCATGGAAAATAATGTTTTTCTCAATATGCCATGACCTCATAACCCATTAAAGGTCATCCAGTAGGTGATTCTCTGAGATGCAGTTCTTCAGCTTGGCAGCTACCCAGTTTTTGCATTGGTGGCCATAAATAGAAGGTTGGCAATTAGCTTGTAATTGTTCTGTTCTGCAGAGTTAATACAGTGTTTTAAGGTTGGGCTTTATGTGGACAGTTTTTAGGAAGTCTCATACTTTGCTATTCCTGATCATTTATTTTTCACAAGATTATCTATGTATGATGAAGGTGTAGCATTAAGTCTGGCAATAAGTGGAACATTCTTCATGTTGCTTTTCATTTTCCCTTGATTTCAGTAGGTTTTGATTTTACTTGTTTCATTGAACATTATGTCTGATTTTCGAAATCTTTTGAATGAAGACTTTGGAGTTAGGAATAAGCCTGGGTGAAATAGTAAATACACTGTTATAATTAGAGTAATTTCAGTAAATACGTATTGTATTGTGATGCAAAATTACTGGAATTATTTGATTACTTCTGTTTGAGTAATTAAGTGTCAAATGGGGCAAAGGGCCTTCTGCAGGGGCATAGGGGAAACAGCCATTACAATGCAGTCATTACAATGCACTACCTTCAGAACGCAGTCATTACAGCGCAACATCGTTTATATAGCATGCCATTATAACATATGCCATTACAACGCATGTCACTACAAAGCATGTCACTACAACGCATGCCACTACAACGCACTCCATTTCAACGCATTTTAAGGTAAGTAATGGGAAATAGTCATTTTTACCCCTAAACTATCCAACACTTACCCTACTGTTGCACTCATTGGAGTAGGAATAGTTATTTTTACCCCTACACTATCCAACAATTAGCCTACTGTTGCACTCACTGGAGTGGGAATAGTAATGTTTACCCCAACACTATCCAAGACTTACCCTACTGTTGCACTCACTGGAGTGTGAATAGTATTTTTTACCCCTACACTATCCAACACTTACACTACTATTGCCATAAAAGTATTATGTGTTGTAATGGTAATGGTTTGTAATGGAATGTGTTGTAAGTGTAGTTTCTAAAATTGCATTGTGAAGGCATGCATTGTAAAATCATGTGCTGTAATGAATGTTGCGATGTAAAAACCACGTTGTAAAGGCATGCGTTGTAAAAGTTTACGCTGTAACGTGTCCTATTCGAGCATAGGAACAATGAACTAAGAGAGAGTGAGCGGCTGCTGGCTACTGCTGTTCATGTTCTTTGGCCTTTAGTGCTATTGTCTTTAGGCATAATCCATCCTCTGGCCCATTTCTGATGCAAGAGTGCATAATTGCGCCAATTGAAACCAACCCTTGGTAGAGGTTTCAAGCAATGTCCTAGTTCCTTGATTTATTTTCTCTGAATTACTAATTCTTCAGAGTACCACTAGGATGGGCAGTTAGAGGAAATGCCTTGTGTAGCTTGTTTTAATTCTGACCCTTGGAGTCCAATTCTTTGTCTTGGGTACATAAGGGATCCTGGCCAGTCCTTCAGGGTTCTTCTGAGGTAACAAAAAACAGGTTCTATTCTGTCCTTCCGAAGATCCAGCAACTTTCTGAAATGGGTGCACGGAGATGCTATATTTATGCTTGACACAAGTTAGTGGGTAAGAATGAATCCCAGGCACGCCCTTACCCATTGAGTAAAAGTTCCAATGTCCAGCCCTGCCCAGTATTGGCATGTTCAAGATGTCACGTCTTGGGCCACACTAAACTAGAGCTCTGAGAGGTGGGGATGTTTGTGGCAAGCAGCTGGAAAACAAATGCAAATTAGACTCCAGGAATTGTAGGCAGGAAAATGTTTACTTTTTACACGTTACTTGCCCTCAATGTTTATTAAAATGCACTTTCTCCATTGAATTGAAATTTATTGAAAATTGTTCTTTAAATATTTTTCTAGTTAGTTCCTTTCCACTGATACAGGTTTTTTTTTTAATATGCGCTCTGGTTTTCACTATTGGCCAGTCATCCTTCCATACAGTGAAAATAGATTTTGTGTGAAAGTCACTGGAAGGACAAGGTACATTTTAACTTTCTACATGTCCTACTTTCACATACCATGCACCCTAACTTGTGGGCCTCAAGATCTACATAGGAGTGACTTATTAACATTTAAAAGAAAAGTTTTGACTTGCCAAAAGAGTTTATTGTGATGGGTTGAGTTGCAGACTTTACACTGCTACAATCAGGCTACAATGGTGGGCCTGAAGCCATGTTTGCACTGATATTGTAGTAGATGGCACAATAGGTGATGCAATACACTAGTGCCATTTACCTTACTGGCATTAGGTATTACTTTGGATCATATGGTAGGGACTTATATGTAAGCTAAATATGCTAATTACGAGTACATCAATGTTGTCATGTTGAACGGTGGAGCAGAAAGTACTTACCACTGGGGTAAATTTCAATGAGTTCCATAGTCAGCAAAAACAGTTAAGGCAAAAATCTGCGTGTACACTATGCAAAAGGTGATCATCTCCTACAGGTAGATTGGGGAAGTGATGTAAACCAGATGCCATGGCTGAGTTTATAGTGCTACTTTGGTGTTGAGTAGATTTTTACTAGTAATTTGGGACTGGAGAGGAAAGAACTACATTTGGAAGTAGTTGTTTTGGGCTCCTGTTTGAGATTTCAATAACTGGCTTATAGCTAGTGTGAATAATACTTTTAGTGTGAGATGTCTGGGTCAAAGCCTCTAGTGTCAACCTGGTCTAGAATCAACTCATTAATAAAGGTCGGGAGTCTGCTTCTGGGATATCTACACTAACTGCACCATGTGCTATGTTGGGGTGATCTAGTGTAAAAAGTCTTACAAATGGATGGATGTGAAGAAGTCAGAATTTTAATTGATTAGGTTCTGGAACATCCACCTTGATAGGTACATTTTTCATTGATCTTTGATCAATTCAGAAGTGGAGATTATAGTGTGATTTATTGATTGAGATTTTAGTGAAACAAGAGTTGAATCTTGAGCTGAGATGAGGCTTCTAAGGGTGGGTACTGGATCCATTATTTTTCTCCACTGATTCGATATGGAAATGACCATCCACTCATACTTTTCTGGTGTTGCCCCAGAGGCACCTTCTTTTAGCAATATCTTGTACTGTCAGAATCTGCAGATACTGGGAGTAAACTGGCCTTGTGTTAATTTATCTGTTCACTTTTTGACTACCAGACCTTGGTAGATATTTGTATGAGTATGGTTTAGGCTAAATGTCTCACGCTATCGTAAAACATTGCTCAATGAGTTCCACTTACTAAATCCTGGGTCCCAGTGAGGTGAGTTTGCATCATAGCATTGACTGTACCCAGAAACAGGTTTGGGGTTTGTCCGCTCAGTTTTAATAGTAGCTTGAGAGAAAATGTGAATCATCATAAGCTGTCTAGACTTAATGGCTACAAAAGTCACCGGAGAGTGGTTTGAAGAGGGAGGTTAGTCAGCATGAGTAGGGTTGAGTAATGCAAGAATATATGTATGATAAGCCAGAGTGAAAAGTGATATGGAAAAGGCTTAAATCCACTGTCTCTCCATTTTTATTTAATCAAGAAAATTATGCTGGGGCGTTATTGTATTGTTTTTCAGAGACCCAAACATAAAATCACCCCTCTGCTATTCACGAGACCCTTCTTAGTAAATATTTCATTTAATTTGACTGCAGATCAGACAGATGGTTCTAACCACAGCGGACCAAATTAAAATGGGCTGTCTGTGATGAAGTGAGGTTTGTAAAATTGCACCCTCATGAAATTAAGTACCTCCATAACAATGTATTCACTGCATGTACTAACCAACCTTGAACACAAATGGGGCAAACACATTTTACCTAATATATTTACCTAATATATTAGACCATGATGGCATGAGCACGTACTAACTGTTGCGCGGTGGAAAATTGTACTAGTGCATGTTTATGCTAGTTTGTACATTGCACATTTTGCATGTTGTGCACAAATAACAGAAAAGCTGCTGTAAATTAATAGCTTTCGCTAAGTAATAACTAATACAGGGTAATAGTATGGTGGGAGGTAAACATAATGGTGTTTATTTCATGAATTAATATTCTTTTGTGTCTATTTACTTTAGTATGCGATTGGGCCTGCATGAAAATGGCCACTTGTCCGAGCCTGCATGTGGTTGTCCTGGTCTCTACAAAGTACTCATGCATGTAGAGCTATGCCTGCTAACGAACTGCTGAGTGTACCCGCTGATGTAATTCGTGTGAAGGCCATGTTGACCTGTGTCCTATTGTTCATATGCCAAGATGCAAAGGTGATTGTGGGAACTGCCTTCGCTACTTGCAATTTGAATGTGAAGCGGATGTCATAATATTAGAATGTTGCAGAATGTGTATTAGTAGTATATGAATGTATTTATCCTTAATACTTTCTTTGTTAAAACTAGTATGGGATGGAGTTGCGATGAGAACCTGATGAGGAGACTCCAACGTGACTCATGTCAACTAATCACAGGCCGAGTTTCTACTGACACTGCAACATTGTAAGATAGTGAGCTAGGAATTAGGCTATAATTGATATCCCAAATTGAGGGTGCAGGCTGATCATCGAGAGCATCAAGAGAGAGCAAGAGAGATATTGAGACACCGAAATCGATGGAAGCAGACCAGCACCAAGTCAGAGAGCACCTTAGGTACAAGAACATTGCGGGAGTGCTGGGGAGGAGACTGCATCCGAGGAGAACTAGATCAAGGTAGATAGATTGGGAGATTATTGTTTGTTTGCCAGCTTATTTCAAGACTTAAAATTGCACCTGTCCTGTTAACTTTTTTCTCTGAGCCTATCTCTGGGGACCCCTGACACGACTTCGGTCAATGAAGTGGTTTCCTGACTCTTTGGTGGGTAACACCCTCCTTAAATGCTTTAATTCTGCAATATATCTCTGCAAAGTAATTTTGCTGTACCTTTTTTTCCCTACCCTTATGCACGTTTTGATGTTGAGGCAATTGATTCATTTTTATTACATTGCTTGATAAATTATTCTCTTATAAGTGGTCTTGTACGTGTACTGATAATCTGAAATGAGCATTTAATTTTAATAAAATGAAATTATTAACCAGATAAATTACTTTGTGGTGATTAAAATAAAGTATTAAACTGTTTAGATAATCATAGTCAAAATCAACTCGTCAAGTAATGGTCCATCGACCAGAAGAAGACCGTTGAATTAAGAATAGTTAGGAATATAAAACGTGTTATTAATGTGAAGTATGGAACTGTACATATACACAAACTGACAAAATATAACCCCCTAATCCAGCGCTTGTCTTCAGGGATCATTTATGGGTAAGGTGTGATGGGCCCCGTTGGTTGGTAAGTGAATTATATCTATTCCATGTTTCCATGGTCCCTAGCTTATGAATTAGGGGTTGCGCTAGATCAGTTTTTCTGGTAGAAGATTGATGGTTATTATTGATTAGTTTAGTAATTTATTGATTATATATTTAACATTCCATGTAAAGTCAGTTAGTGTTGCGTTTCTATGTAGTTTTAGAAAACAGGTACTGAAAGGTATCTGGGAAGCCGGCAAAGAAAGTTAGCCTGAAATAAGGCAGAGGAAAAGTGTCAGAAGTGAAATCACACGGAAATAGGTGCATTATCTGTGTAAACAGTGATAACATATATGTGTTATTTTAGGGACTATTCAGTATGTATGTAAAAAGAGGGTGAGATAGCGAAGGGTTCACCTGTGAAATTTGGCCTTATCCCCAGAAGAGTAGCGAGACTTCCTTTTTAACTAAAGGTCCTCTTGTGACACTTTGGCCTTATCCCTAAACAAGTAACAGGTCCTCCCCTAGCTTGAATGTAGGGTAGGATAGCGGAAGTGTTATATTTGCCCATATTGAAAGAAAAACTCTTTAAAGTGAAAAACTATCTCTTTATTTAGTAAACAGACAATGTGGTGTTGTTTTATGTTGATACTAACAAGTTAATGTAAAGAAAAAGAACTTAGAAAAGTACAGATAATTTGTGTAAAGGGAGGGTCAGCGGATAGAGGAGAGGCTTATGTCACAGAAAGCCCCACTGGCATTGGTCAGACTGCGGAGACAAGGTAAGCTCAGATTGGCTGGTTGGTGTGAGCCGCGCTGGCATTGGATAAAATAGCAGAGACACAGAGAGCTCTGATAAGAGAGTTAGAGTGTGTTGCACTGACATTGGTCAAGTGTCTAGAGAAGCGAAAGAATTTGATTGGTGAATTATAGTGGATTGTGTTGACTTAGATTAGAATTATAGGTAAATTTGTCAATAATTAGCGAAAATGTATTTCGAACAACCAAGACAGGAAAAATTGACTTTGTTTGTTAAAATTAAAAGATTCTTTAAAAAGGACAAACCCATATTAACGAGAGAAGGAGTTCCTATCCCTTCACCGAAGTCACCAGTGTCTTATATGATGTTGAAATATGGATATCACACATGCATTTGGTTAGAAAATGTAGTAGAATATACGAAGAATGATGGTGTGTTAGCTTTTCCAGAGCATCGTTCTTTTAATTTGGCAGTTTTGCGAAATTTGAGAGACAAGATAGCGACATTAGATATGAGACCTAGACCAACACAGTTTGAAGCATTAGGAGAAAGGGAAGATGAAATATATGAAAGGGAAAGACATAGAGGTGGCATAAGTAATAGATTTATGTTTGGAAGATTTCATGATGAAAGGCACGAGGACAGGATGAAGAGATGGAAAAATGGAGATATAACTAAAGTATTGTTTCCAGTTTTAGCTGTAGGAGAGACTGCAAGAAGTAAATGCAAGGAGAAAAGGAAACATTTAGAGCCACTAGGATATGGATATAACCTGAATGAATCTGATGAGTTATTGGATGATATATTAGTTAAACGACCACCCCCTTATTAGGAAAATCCGGCAATGGTGACAACAAATGCACCGTCAATTGAAACTCCAAAAACACATCCAATGACATAAATTCCAATCGTAACTTATGAAGTACAGGAAAAGGAAGCGGAATTAGCAATAAAAACCAAAGAATTAGTTGAAAAATTAAATCAAATGAATATGAAAATAGATGCAATAACTGTGCCAGTAACTATAGTTCCGGCAATACCTGTATTTGAAAATGGACTTATCCATGAACCTTCTTTGACTATCCCACTAAATCCTGCCACAATATCAGCCAGTAGTAGAATAAACACTGTAAGTGTGCAAAGTGAACAGCCTATTACAGATACTAGGTCAACCCCTCTGACTAATTTAACAGTAAAAAAAACACTAAGAGGAATAATGCAGTTACATCCAAAAAGAATAGAACTGGAGGAAATTCCGAGAGGTGAAGTTTTAACAGGTCTGACACCTGAAGAGGTAGATGATTGGGTGAAAGGGTTAGAAAGGAGAAAAACACAGCCACAACCTATAGATGTGAGTAAGTTGAAAGTAGATCTGGAGGAGATGATCCTTGGGACCATAAGTCCAGACAGGTTAAAGACTTATCAGGATGATGAATTAATGTATCTGTGTAAGAGTATTAATTGGAAAGCAAGAAATCTGCATGAGAGGTTGACGAAGCTGCTGATGAATTAGGAATAGATATAGGGAGATCAAAGGTGTTGCAGAAGACATATTGAGTGGATTTTACTGGAAAGGATATTGAAGAAACAGCTGCTAAATAAGTACATTTGCATCCAGTAAGGGAAGCAGAAAATGTGGCTCTTGAATGTCCCATAACGGAAGTTCCAGGAGGAGGTTATGTGCATGTTCCGTGGTCTAGACAGGATATATTGTATTTTACAAATGAGTTCCCAAGGTTGAGAGAAAAACCAGTGGAATGGTGCAAACAAGTTGAAAGGTTTGTGAAAGTTTTGAAAGTGTTGCTGAAAGATTTAGATGGATTGTTTGAGATTGTGGTCCCTGCAGATTTAGGGACAGAATGTAAAATTACAGTTGATTGGCCAAAAGACAAATATCCTAGAGATCCTTAAACAGGAGCACCATCTGATGAGGTGTTGAAAAAATACAATCAGGTGATTACTTTTTTGAAAAGTAAAATTTCCCCTAAGGAAACTGAATGGGTAAAAATAGATAGAACCACTCTAGAGCCACAAGAATCTGTTCATGCGTATTATGAAATGTTGTTACAAGTTTTTAAGCAGTACAGTGGTTTTGAGAACATAGAAGACAAAGATATGGGTCATTTTGTGTATAGATTTCTGTATGGATTGAGACTTGAGATTAGTCAGATGTATCAACAACACATGTTGTGTTGGCAGGCTAAGGCAATTTTAAGGTAAGCATTGTAGCGATGATATTGAGTTGCGTCATCGAAAATTAAAAGAAGAAATGATGTGGGTGCAAGTAAAGGTATCATAGCAGCAGGAAGCTCAGTTGAACTCTAATTCCATGAATCAGACGGGAGGAGTTAGTCAGAATGCTCAAAGACCCAGTGGAGATAGAGGTAGAGGACAAATGAGCTGAGAAGAAGCGAAAAAGACATTTCCTTGTCATGCGTGTGGAAAGTATGGACAATGGAAGAATGAGTGTAGATCAGTGCAGAGAACTAATAGGGAAATCAAATGTTAACTCCAGAGGTGCAGAGTGGGGTAGGTGTGCAACAACTACCGCAGCAGCAGGTAGTCAATACCCAGTATCAGGTTTCGCACCCACCTTTACCACACAATGGGCCCGATTCACAGAACTAACTTAAGACAAAATCCTAAACTTACTTCCATTTTGGTATTCACAGAAGGCACTTACTCATTTTGGTATTCACAGAAAGCACTTACTCATTTCGGTATTCATAGAAGTTAGGAGTCCTGACTTTAGGACTCTTAAATGCCTTCTGTGAATACCGAAAGTCTTAAAGTTAGGATTTTTCTAAGTTTAGGAGTAGAAAAGTTAGGACTCCTAACTTTTGGACTCCTAAACTGAGGAAAATCATAACTTTAAACTTTTGGTATTCACAGAAGACATTTAGGAGTCCCAAAGTTAAGAGTCCTAACTTTACTACTCCTAAACTGAGAAAAATCAGAACTATAAGACTTTCGGTATTCACAGAAGACATTTAGGAGTCCTAAAGTTAGGACTCCTAACTTCTGTGAATACCGAAATGAGTAAGTGCCTTCTGTGAATAACAAAATGGTAGTAAGTTTAGGATTTTGTCTTAAGTTAGTTCTGTGAATTGGACACAATATTAATGCTCAAAGATATAGTGCTTATACAGGGTTCCACGGAGGAGACCAGTTCGGTAAGAATACTAACACAAATTTGAATACCCAATTTTGAACGCAATGTAATCAAAGTGATGATGAGCTGAGTCAATGATGGTGCCTGAGGGGGGAGGAAGAGTGCGTAATTGGCGTTACTCTAGAGGTAGATCAGACAGGTCCATTTATTGATGGAAAAGTGAAAGGTAATGATATCACCTTTCTTGTGGACACTGGTGCTACCCGTTCTACTGTGAGAGCAGCACAAATTCCAAACCTACCCCTCTCAGGAGAAACTATCCAAGTAGTAGGAGATTCAAATGAACAGTTTAGTACTCCAGTTAATAAACCAATCAAAGTACATATTGGTCCATTTAAAGAAATGCATCGGTTCGTAGTGTGTGACTCAAATCCAGTACATTTGTTAGGGAGAGACTTGCTATGAAGGATGAATTGCACTATTTACTGCACACCGGATGGGATTGCATTCCAGACACCTGATGAGGATGTCGCTTTTAAAATGATGCTAGCAAAGCAAGGAACAGAAGTTAATTAGTTATTTTTGCTTCTGACACATAAATGTGTGCCTGAAAAATTGATAAAGGTAGTGAATACGGATGTGTGGGATTTTACAGAACAAGAGACTGGGTTAATTAGAAAAGTAGACCTGATTAAAATTACAGTCAAAGATGGTGCTAAATACCCCACCACACCACAGTATAAAATGAAGCCAGAAGTAATAGCAGGAATAGCTCCTATAATTGTTCAAATGATTGAGCAAGGGATTTTACAAGAAATAATTAGCAGTCCTTGCAATTCTCCTATTATGGGACTGAAAAAGCCAAATGAAACATATAGAATAGTGCGAGATGTAAGAAAGGTGAACAAAATTGTTGTGCCCTGTTGCCCAGTTGTACCAAATCCAGCAGTGATCCTTTATCAATTCCACATGATGCAGAATGGTAAACGGTGATTGATCTGTATCATGCATTCTTTTCGATTCCTTTATATCCGGAAAGCCAGTATATATTTGCTTTCCGGTTCGGAGACCGTGTTTTGGTATGGTGCCGAGTTCCTCAAGGTTATACTGAGAGTCCCTCAGTCTTTAACCAGATCTTGAAAAAATGTCTGGAAGATTTGAGAATGCCTGAAGGGTAAGTTCTGGTTCAGTATATTGATGACCTCATCAAAAACATCAAAACCTTGAGAGGCTTGTATTGCAGATACTATTGCATTACTGAGCCATTTGGCAGAAGGTGGACATAAAGTGTCCCCTGCAAAATTACAATTCTGTCAGCAAGAAGTCCAATACGTAGGTCACAAGATTGAAAAGGGAGTCAGAAAGGTAACATCAGAGCGCATCCGTGTGATTCAGGACATGAAACCACCTACGACTCAAAGAGAAGTGTGAATGTTCCTAGGAGTGGTTGGATACTGTAGACAGAAGATTAGTGGCTTTTCACTAAGTGCAAAGCCTCTACAGAGGTTAACAAGAAAGTATGTGAAAAACCCAATTGAATTGGATGAGGAGAGCATGGAAGCTTTTGTTAAATTAAAAACCAGTCTGTGTAAGGCGCCTGCTTTGAGAATGCCAGAGTATTCAAAAGATTTTGCATTATATTGCAGTGAGAGAGATGGAGGTGCACTTGCAGTTTTAATACAAAAGCATGGAATGGCGAGACGTCCTGTGGCTTATTTTTCTGTTACTTTGGACTCGGTAGCTGCCGCATTACCTGGATGTTTGAAAGCAGTAGCTGCTACATGTGTGAGTCAGGAACAGAGTGAAGGGATCATATTGGGTCATCCTGTGAGAGTGTATGTGCCACATTCGGCTGGGATCCTTTTAACAAGAACACAGACTCAGCACCTTACCTATAGTCGGCTGACTAGGTATGAGAGAGTGATTTTGGTTTCAGAAAATGTCACCATAGTGAGATGTACACATGTGAATCCATCCACATTATTGCCAGATGTTTTGAATGAAGAAGTGAGAGATGAAGCAGAACATGATTATTTGGATGTGTCTGAATGTTGTACTAATATCCTGACATTAAAGATGTTCCCCTTGAAGAATCTGATTGTGTGATGTTTGTTGAATTGAAACAGGTATGTTAAGTTCTGCCTATGCTTTCTGTACTGTAGTGGCAATCCTGGAAGCATCCTTTTTAGAAGGAGTGAAATCAGCACAAGTTGCCGAATTGGTGGCTCTAATTCGAGCCTGCAAATTGGGAAGAAATCAGAAGGTGACTATAATTACAGATAGCCAATATGACTTTGGCATTGTGCGTGACTTTGGAGAACTATGGATGCAGAGGGGCTTTCTGACCTCTTCAGGGTCCTCCATCAGGAATAGTCAATTTGTAAAAGAGTTGCGTGAAGCCTTACAATTGCCAAAACTAATTGCAGTAGTCAAATGTGCCGCACATAAGTCAGGAGATGATTCTGTGACTAAAGGCAACAGATTTGCTGACCAAGTAGCACAATATTGTGCAAAGAATGAGACTTCCTTTTAACGGGGAAAAACAAAAGAAAATATGGTTTGTCAACTTATGTTTACTAACACCATTGAAACATCGGATAAATTGAGACAATTGCAGGAAGAGGCAGGTGAAGAAGAGAAACAGGAATGGGAAAAAGTAGGATGAAAGAAACAAGCAGATGATGATATATGGGTTTACATTGATGGGAGACCAGTCATGCCAAACAGTTTGCTTTCTCATATGGCAAGGATGTATCATGGAATGACACACATCTGCCGAGACCACATGGTCAGATCATTCAAATAAACGTGGTTTAATACCAGGTTTAAGACCATTGCAGAGAGTCTCTGTCAAAGATGCCTGACGTGTCAAAAGCAGAACCTAGGAATAAAAACTGTAGTTAGTATGGGAACTATAGGGAGAGCAGGAGGTCCTTTTACCAGACTGCAAATCGATTTTATCGAGATGCCTCCATGTAACAAGCTCAAGTATGTGTTAGTGTTGTGTGTTTGTTTTCCCGTTGGGTAGAAGCCTATCCCACAAGAAGGAATGATAGTTTAGCTGTGGCAAAACTCCTGTTGAAGGAATACATTCCTAGATATGGTTTTCCAGTCACTATGGAAACAGATAGAGGCACAAACTTCACTAGTGAAACAATCAAACTAATTTGTGAGGCATTGAGCATTCAACAAAAACTTCATTGTGCCTATCATCCAGAGGCTTCTGGAACAGTAGAGCAGATAAATGGTACAATCAAGAGCAGATTAGGAAAAGTGTGCAAAATCACAGCACTGAATTGGCATGACACTTTACCCCTAGTTTTGATTAGTCTCAGAAACATTCCCGACAAAAAGACAGGGTTGAGTCCTCATGAGATCTTGATGGGAAGAGCAGTGAGTCAAGCATTTATACCTGCCAACAAATTGATAAATATATCTGATGATCTCATCCTTGACTATTGCAAAGGATTGGCTCATGTGGTACGTTCTGTGTTTCGTCAGGTTGGAGCAGATGCAATCACCACACAGCAGACTGAAGCCCATGACCTAAGCCCTGGTGAGTGGGTTCATGTGAAAAGGCATAGAAAAAAGACTTGCCTAGAGCCCTGCTGGGAAGGACCACACCAGGTCATATTTGTGACAACTACAGCAGTAAAGTGTGCTGGCTTACCAAATTTGATCCACACCAGTCATACTCAGCAATACCCAAGTCCACTTGAAAGACCAGTTGAGCGGCCTCTGTAAATCTCAGATCCGAGCTTGGATCAGAGACCGAAGTACAAGAGACTAGTGAGGCTAGAGCAACAGTCTGTGAAACTGGTGAGTCAAAACAAAAGGACTCTGAAGAGCAGTTTGATGGTAAACAGCCCGGCACAAGTCAAGTAAAGTGGGCACCAGCTACTGGGACTGGGGAAACTGCTGTTGAACAAGATATTTTTTTTTCTTAGATGAGGGAAGGTTTAGAATAGAGACAGTAGAAAGAAATACAGAAAAAGAAAACAAAAGTGAAGAAGAAAACAAATGCAGAGTAGGTGCAAAGAAACAAACACACAAATTGAGCAAGGAAGAAGAAATAGTTCAACCAAAAAGGGCAAGGAAAGATGACCATTGGGCAAGTGGAGTTAAAAGGCTGAAATACAGGGTAGTGAAAGAAAGACCTAAAGGATAAGTTAGAACAGATAAAGGGAGTTTCAAGTCAAATAGAACAGGGAGAGTCAGATGACGAATCAGTGCTGCGGCCAAAGAGAGTGAGAAAACCAAACCAAAAGTTCAAGTCACCTGACTGGACCTATATAGTGCTGGAGGAGATTGAAGAAGATCTAAACAGAGAGAGAAACAGCACTGACAAAGAGCAGGTTAAAAAGAGTGATTTAAATCCACCTTAAGAGACTGTTAACAAATTAAGGTGCAAGGTTGTAAATTGAAGAAAATTTCTGAAGATCCGGAAGTCATCTGGGAAAAATTGGATTAGTTAAAATAAAAGAGAGGTAAAGAAGAAAGTCTTTGAAGTGTGGGATCACACCACCTTAGTACTTCACTTAAAGTTAATTTTGTTATGGCAGATACCCCAGTAAAACGATCTAGATATCGTTTTATGCATAGATGTTATAAGGCTTGTTTGTGTATTACTTGTATACTAATAGTGTTTTGGGTGATACTAACAATTGTCATACCTTTACATCTGAGAGAAGAAGATACACCTCGTCCTAACAATTTAAAAAGCCCAAGAATAGATATTGATACTAAGTAAACTCCTATTACTCACTTGGATCAGATAGATTATAGTAGTTTTCATCATGATAGATCATTTAATAATCTTTCTCTCATTACATTCACCAAATTACTCTACGTGTATGTGGAAACAATGGATGTGAGTGACTGTTATGTGTGTATGCAATTACCATTGTGTGTCTCAGAAGGTGTGACCTACCATCACCTTCCTTTGACATATGGTGTGACTTGTAGTGCCTTATCAAGTTTGTTTATAGAACAGGTAAACTGGATTACTATTATTCCAAAGTAAATACAATCTTTTCTAAAATCCCTGTAGAACCTGAGTTAAATAAGATAGCACCTGCACATGTTATGGGAGATTTTTCCTGACAACTAAGCCCTTAGAAATAGAGTACGCATATAAGAATAATTTAACCTGTGAATTGATGAAGGAGGAGAAGATCTTTTTAGAGATGGTGGAAGAGAGAAGGGCTAAGTTTCAGAGAATAGCTGTTGAAGAGAAAGTACAGTCACCACCTTGAGTTTTCAGAGAAGGCAAATATAACGAAGGCGAGACTTATGCTGCAATGGCCCTAGACTGGCCTCAGAAGGGAAAATGATGCTCATGTAGGGAAAAGACTAACTACAACAATTACTTCAGTGGTTCCAGTGAATGTGAAGATACCTATAAAATTATTGGTGGTTGGGGATTGAGGGGAGGAACTGACCCTGTTTTTCCAGGCATATATTATGTCTGTGGGAGGAAAGCTTATTATCGATTACCAGATCATTGGTATAGAACTTGTTATCTTGGGATTGTCTTTTCAAAAGGCTACCATGTAGACAAAAGTATGAATGGAATCCATGAAGTAAACCAAGGACTTACACGTGTGAAAAGGGACAGTTTTTCAGAAATTGTAGGTGATATGTTTGGAGCATTGATACCTGGAGTTGGAGTTACACTGAATGCATATAAAATTCGACAATTGCCCACAGTGGTTGATCAATAGTGGCAAAAGCGACAAAGGTCACACATGCCCTATGCAGATTACATCAGAAGCTTATAAGCCACTCCTCGGAGGGCATTCGACGAGTACTGCAAGTCAAACTAATTCCAACACTGAACTATGGCCATCTTGGTTTCCCTTGCTTGCTGACCCACAAATTAAAGCATCTGCACATCATAGCCTTCAGAAAGGTTTTCAGGCTGCCGTATTCGACAAGGTGCACATTGATTCGACTAGAATTCAATTTAACAGCAATGGACATAGAATGCACAAAAGAAACAGAGAAATTCCATCATCATGTGATTAAGGCAAACCCTGGCACCATCAGGGAAGCGCTTCAAATAGTCTTCACCGACAATACTAGTCATTGAGCAAGGTACCTCGTGACAGCCAATAATACACTGGGCCTGTCAGCTGATTTTCTAACGGACACCCGACTGACAACGGCCAGTCTAAAAAACCTGCCAAAGAAGCAGGGAAAGATCACTTCAAGATATCAGGATATCGAAAGGATCAGATCCATTCACAGAGCAGAAGGCCTTGTCCACTCACACAAAGCTACTCTATGCCAACCATACCTGAAAGGAAGACTGGGCAGACAAGCCCTACAGAATGTATGGAGGACCAGGCTCCTAACTTTACCAATACAGGACTATAGGGCACACTGGAAAACCACACCATCAGGAAGCAGTGGATGTCGCTTGGGCCAATATCACACAGAATCTGCAGAGCATGCCATCTGCTGCTGTCCAGTATTGCTAAGCCTGAGGCGCCTACATCTAAGAACTATGATCATCCAACACAAAGCAAGAACATGCAAGAAGGCTCTAATCTTTATCTATACCACCACAGTGCCGATGGAGCTCGCACAAATTGGGAAGTTCTACGCGGTAGCTGGAAAGACTTTATGCCGAATGCAAGAACAGAAGATAATGGCAAAATAATACACTAGCCACATACCACCAACCGTGGCTGTAGCCTACCGTTGTGCACTGTCAGTCTACTATCTTTACTGTATTGCTTGCCCATCAATCACTCTGTTTTACGTTTTATCTATAGGTAGGTCCCTTGTAGGAAAAATAATAGTGCCAGTAGTTTCTGTAGCAATTATAATATTAACAATGAGAATGACATATATTTGTATGAAGAAAAGACACAAAGAAAAGAAAGAAATAAAGTTGAGTAAGGAATGCAAAGAAAGAAAAAGAGAGATAGAAGAGATTGAGTTGGAAGATTTTAAAGAAAAATTATATGTGAAATGTAAGGAGCAAGGGCCAAAAGATATAATAACAGCTACATAACTTGACAAATCATATGTTTAGCTATTTTTTGATGTTAAACCATCAAAGGGGGGATTGATGGAGTGAGGTTTGTAAAATTACACCCTCATGAAAGGAAGTACCTCCATAATAATGTCTTAACTGCATGGACTAACCAACCTTGAACACACATGGGGCAAACGCATTTTACCTAATATATTAAACCATGATTGCATGAGCACTTATTAACTGTTGCGCTGTGGAAAATTGAACTAGTGCATGTTTATGCTATGTTGTACATTGCACATTTTGAATGTTGTGCACATATAACAGAAAAGCTGCTTTGAATTAATAGCTTTTGCTAGGTAATAACAAATACAGGGTAATAGTATGGCAAGAGGTAAACATGATGGGTATTATTTCATGAATTAATATTCTTTTTTGTCTATTTACTTTAGTACAAGATTGGGCCTGCATGAAAATGGCCTCTTGTCCGAGCCTGCATGTTGTTGTCTTGGTCTATATAAAGTATGCATGGGTGGAGAGCTCTGCCTGCTCAAGAACGGCTCATGAGTGTACCTGCTAATGTAATCCGTGTGAAGGCCATGTTGACCTGTGTCCTATTGTTCATGTGCCAAGATGCAACAGTGACTGTGGGAAGTGCCATTGCTAAGTGCAATTTGCATGTGAAGCGGATGTCATAATATCAAAATGTTGCAGAATGTGTATTAGTAGTTAATGAATGTATTTATCCTTAATACTTCCTTTGTTTAAACTAGTATGGAATTGATTTGCGATGAGAACCTGATGAGGAGACTCTAACATGACTCGTGTCAACCAATCACAGGCCGAGATTCTACTGACACTGCAACATTGTAAGATAGTTAGCAAGGAATTATGGCATAATTGATATCCCTAATTGTGGGTGCGGGCTGATCATCGAGAGCATCGAGAGAGAGAGGGAGAGATATTGAGACACCGAGATTGAGGCAAGCCGACCAGCACCAGGTCAGAGAGCACCTTAGGTACCAGACCGTTGCAGGAGTGCTGGGGAGGAGACTGCGTCCAAGGAGAACTAGATCATAGTAGATAGATTGGGAGATTATTGTTTATTTGCCAGCTTATTTTCAAGTCTTAAAATTGCACCTGTGCTGTTAACATTGTCCTCTGAGACTATCTTTGGAGACCCCTGCCACAACCTCGGCCAATGAAGTGGTTTCCTAATTCTTTGGAGTGTAACACCCTCCTTAAATGCTTAAATTCTGCAACATATCTCTGCAAAGTAATTTTGCTGTAACTTTTTTTCCCCTACGCTTATGCAAGCTTTGATGTTGAGGCAATTGATTCATTTTGATTACATTGCTTGATAAATTGTTTTCTTAGAAGTGGTCTTGTGTGTATACTGATAATCTGAAATGAGCATTTACTTTTAATAAAATTAAATTATTAACCAGATAAATGACTTTGTGGTTATTTAAATAAAGTATTAAACTGTTTAGTAAATCCTAGTCGCCATGAACTTATCAACTAATGGTCCGTCGACCAGAAGAAGACAGTTGAATTGAGAATAGTTAGGAATATAAAACGTGTTAATAATGTGAAGTATGGACCTGTATGTGTACAAAAACTGACAAAATAAAAACCCCTAATTCAGCGCTTATCTTCAGGGATCATTTATGGGTAATATGTGATGGGCCCTGTGACAAATCATTGAGTCAGAAACAACCCATTTATTTTGACCCTTTTGTATCAACCTATCCCATCTGTTCTGGCCTCAAATCTCCCTCTTCCCTCTTGTCTTAGGAGCTTGTTTCACTTTTCCTTCCAGGTAACATCTTTTTGCCTTTTACACTCTCCCTCTTTCCAAGGTTTGCCCTGAATATGAAGTGAAAGTGCGCCTCTTTTCACCCTTCTTCCATAGAGTGAAACCGGACTATTGCTGTCAGAATATAGCATGACATACAATTGTGTCCTAAATATAATTTGCACAAATATCGTACTACAGGAGATAATAATAGAAACTCTAAACCTGATCGGATGGCTTTTCTGTAATTGATATTTATGACATTATTTACAGCAGACCATATTTCTGTAGACAATATTCTGACATACAACCTCATCTTTTTTGCGTGACTCGTGAAAACATGCCTGGATTTAACTAGTGGGATCTGATCTATATGTAAGAGGGGGACTAGCTGTTGTTACCAGTACTCAAGGCATACCAATTGTGTGGTGCAATGTTTAGCACTTTATAGGTGCAAGGGAGGGATATACACCCCATTCATTTAGGCTACACATCCTTTAGTCTCTCACCACCTGAAAAACACGAATCTCTTCATTAAAAAAATCCTAGGCCAGAAAAGCAACTAAGAACATGTGACTGAGAGCAACCCTCAAGGTGAGCCACATCAGCAGTATTACAAAATAGTGCATTACTGTCAACTGGCCCTCTGTATTTACAACTGACTTAAATCAATGCGGATATTTCTGCTAAGACCACTAAGCCTGTTTCAACTTGCAGTTGCACTTTTTATATCCTATGTATGTGGTTATCATTTGCAGCAGGCTTACCATGGCAGGTTGATATTCAGGGCCATGATGTGGAGTCGGTTGAAGGTCAGGTATGTGAAGGGTGGACATTGAATATACATTTTTACAAATGTAGTGCCATTAGTAGACATCATCAGAGCCCATGACATCAACATCATGTCCTATGCTGACGACACACAGGTCATCCTCTCACTTTCAGCTGACCCCATGACGACAAAATCCAACTTCTACAACAGCATGAAGAGTGTCTCAGCTTGGATGAAAGACACACCTCCCTCAGGAACGGCTCCTGGTGGCCATCAGGACTTGGACCTACGCCCTCTCTGATAGATCAGGCATGCAACCTCAGCATCATCCTAAACTGAGAAATCTCCATGA
Organism: Lissotriton helveticus; assembly: GCF_964261635.1. Taxonomy (NCBI): domain Eukaryota; kingdom Metazoa; phylum Chordata; class Amphibia; order Caudata; family Salamandridae; genus Lissotriton; species Lissotriton helveticus. The sequence continues at coordinate 950,085,553 of NC_136068.1, forward strand.
AATGACAGGTCAACACATTTCTCCTCAGCCTGCTTCTAAATGCTCTCCAAGCTCAGCAGAAACTTCAAATGGCTACCCACGGGCACCAGGAAAACAGTGACGCAGACCCTCATCGCCAGCCATCTGGACTACGGCAACGCACTGTATGCATGCACCACCAGCGAACTCATGAGAAGACTCCAGATGATCCAGAACCCAGCAGCCAGACAGATACTCAACCTGCCCAAAAGAGCCCACATCTTCAGGCACCTGAGAGACCTCCACTGGCTCCCCATTCAGAAGAGATGCCATTTCTAGCTTCTGACCCATGCCTACAAAGTCCTACATGACCAAGGACTGGCACACATGAACCATCGCCTTAACTTCTATCATCCAAGCAGAATCCTTCATCACACACCACCACACATCTGCCGCTGTCACGCTGGTGGGCAATTATTCTCCTACCTCACCTCCTAAGCCTAGAACGCCCTTCACTTCCACCTTCGAACAGCTCCCTCTTTGGCAGACTTCAGGAAGGGACTCAAGACCTGGCGCTGCGGCTGAGACTTCCATCCCAGCGCTTGGACACCCTCACGGGTGATAAGCCAAGCTATATAAATACAGATTGATTGAAATGTACATTGTGTCCAGTATTTGAAATGCATATATAAAAGTGCAGGTACCTGGTGTCCTAGAGTTCTGTTTACTGTCAAGCAGTGCAGGTGTCCACTCCTTAAATTACTGCAACTTTGCTGAGAACTGCTAGTACTCTCACTTTTACAGTGGCTGCTGTTCCCTGTCGAGTTACAGCACTCTTGTAACCAGGCTCCTACAGTCCCTGCGGCTCAGTAGAGACCCTATCCTCCAGGGGGACCAACCCTTCATCTGGCCCCCTTCAGCCCTAAGGCCCTTGAGTCTACCATATCAATGAGATATGGTAGACTCAAGGGCCCCTCTTCACATTCTGCAGAGAGGGGCATCGTTTTGCGGAAGGCCTCTGGTTATAATCGAGTGTTTGGGTCATACCGAACAAAGATATCGAAGTCGGTAACCAGAAACAGGGGTCATCTCCAGAAACAGGTGCATTGTGCGGAGTTTCTCGTCATATGTAAGTCCTGCAAAGCTAGCCTCCTTGCTTTTGCGCGATAATCCTTCACAATGCAGCACGTGTCTGGTAAATTTGCAGATAGAGTCCAGTGAATGATGAGAGTGCTTATGCAGGGACGCCATCTCATGACTATCCTTTGTGAGGTGATGGTACTACAGAGACAAAGAGGGCCACTCCACCACATACAGCGCCAGTGCTGGCGCACATGCACATTATACTGATTCTTTGTGTGTGCCACCCGGCGGGTCAGACCTCTCCTTTTAGACCAGAAGTGGACGAGCCCATTTCAGAAGAGACCCCTGCCGACACCCCGCGCACGAAGTGGGAGCGGACCATTTGCAAAGGGATCTGCAATATCCCGTCTCTCTCCGCTCCATTCTTCTTCCGAGCCGCGGAGGGCAATGGAGAGAAAAAACAAACAACATCAAAGCCGTGGAGCGCGAGGCTTGTGGAACGCGCTTGAATGCTTTGCAGCATCTGCGGCTCCCTTTATAGATCAAGGAAATCAGAAAATTAGCTTTTGTCTGACACTGCGCGGAAGGCGATTGGTGGATCTAATTCATACAGAGTGAAAAGGGAAAAGATAAAATAAAAATGAAGCGGGATAAGGATTCATTAGCTTATCGTTATCGCGTTGTTTGTAGGCTTGTTCCTTGGCAATTTTTCCAATTATTTTCGATATGGTTGGAAGGGCTGAAACTGGGCCATGGTATTTATAATGGTGGTTATTAAGAGTAGATGCTTTGCCTTTCCAGAGTCCCTCCATTTATATACCTCCTCTAATGCAAAGCGGCTGCCGAGCAATAGGGAAGGTAAGACAGGGAGGGAGGGGGGGGGGGGGGGGGGGGGGGAGAGCATGGAAATGAGTGGTACCTCGACCAAGGCTGTGAGAGCAAAGAGGGAGTACAGGGCACGCAGACACGCGAGGAGGAGAACGACTGAAAGAAATGCACGGATGAACAGTAGAAGAAGATTTCCCGCTTTTGGTACGTTGTCCACAAAAGTGCAAATTAGACAGACACAAAAACTGAAAGTTCTCACACAGTTGCTTCTTGTTGTTCCACAGCGGTCCTCTTCCTGCTTTTCCATATCTGACCGAACCCTCACCCCTGGTTATTTTTTTTGTTTTTGATCTCTGAAAGCACATTCGAGTATCTGAAACATGACAGATTGGAATTATAAAAACACAAACAGAAAATAAAAAAAGTTATTTATGATTTGGACACTGTTATCCGATGTCCACAACATTTCCTTGTGGGAACATTTCAGAATAGTTACCAAGAACGAGTAGCATCTTGCCTGGAAAATGAATCATTGTCCTCTCAAAAGAAAATGTGCATTATTGAAAGAGCAATTATATGCACACAATAGTACAGGTTGACACAGTGATGCTTTAAATAGGTCTTTTAAATTGTTGTTCACTTTATCAGTCACGTGCCTGCATCCATGTATGTTTGTATCTATGCTGGTGTGTATATGGGTGAGAGAGAAGAGAGAGAAAGTAAGGCTTTACATCATCCTCAGAAGGTAAATAGTGTGGCATACTTTAACCCCTTCGCTGGGGCGGCAATTCCGCTGCAGCGCAAAGGGGGTGGGGCGGCCGCACGGCGCTCGCGTACTCGTGACGGAACCGCTCCGTCACGAGACGCAGTTGCTCTGTGCTTATGACGGAGCGGTTCCGTCACGGGCCCGCCCGCTCTTAAGAACGTTCAGCGCAGGCGCGGAATCGCTGCAGCGCAGGCGCTCCTAGCGGGCCGTGACGGAACCGCTCCGTCATCAGCACAGCGCAGCCGTGTCTGATGACGAAGCGGTTCCGTCACCAGCAGGGGGGGGGGTTAATAGTTCTAGAAGGTGAGAGAAGGGGAGCAAAGAATATAGATGAACAAAGGCAAGTCTTACTCTCTCTCCATGAGGAATCATAAATTGTGCAGCAGTTTACAGTTGTTGTTGACCCACGGTATTATAGGACATGGCTTGTGTTAGAAATGGGGATGTCTAGTTGGCAGAGGTAGGTACCTTTGTCCAAGTAGGGGCCTTTCTTCCTAGCCAGGGTAAGGGGTATACACTTCTAAAATAACCCCTGCTCACCCCCTTGGTAGCTTGGCACAGGCAGACAGGCTTATCTCAGAGGTAGTATGTAAATCATTTGTTAACACATACAGTAATACAGTGAAAACACTACAAATAGACACCACACCAGTTTAGAAAAATAAACAATCTTTATCTAAACCAAACAAGGTCAAACGACAAAAATCCACAGTACAGTTATCAAGATATCCTTAAAAATAGGTTAATCACTCAAATAAAGTTTGTAGCAACAAATAACTCCATCTGGAGTTATTACGACGTCGTGACAGATGAAAATCCTAAAGTACAGTGCCGGCCGCGAAGCGCGTGGTGTCAGGTGCGGAGTCAAGCAGACCTTCAAAGCACAGTACCTTGTAAATGATGAAAGCAAGGACAGTGCATGGCGTCGGGAATGTGATGCTTTGTTGGTGCCGGGCGGCGTTGGTTCCCTACGACCCTGAGGGGAAGTGAAGCCTCGGTTCCTTACTACGATGCAGGGGAGGTGAGACGTCGGTTCATTACTGTGTTGGGGAGGAGACGCCACGGTAGAGGTGAGGCGTCAGTTCCTTACAACTGTGCAGTGACGATGGATTCAGGAGTCACCCACATCGAGCATTGGCTCTGCGTTGAAAAAGGACCCGCGTCGGTGAAGTCGGGGCTGGGGTGCGAGTCAGGATGGTGTGCCGTGGACGTCATGAGCGATGTCCTCAGCTTCGGTGCAGGCAGCAGCCTCGGTGACGACTTCGAAGTTGATGCAGCACGGTGTCATCAGGCATCAGGCCTATGGTGCAAGTCAGGTCGGTGCGTAATGCTCTTGACAAGCGGTGCCCACGTCTTAGGTGCAGGTTACGGTGTCGCTTGCCAGCATTGCTGTTGCAATTTACTTCTGTGGCAGCTGAAACAGCAGTTCCAGATACAGAACACAGAACAAAGGAAGTCTTTGTGTCCCTGAGACTTCAGAACAGGAGGCAAGCTCTTTTCAAACCCTTGGAGATCTTCTTCAAGCAGGGGACAGAGCAAACAGCAAAGTCCTTCTCCTTTCCTTGGCTGCAAGTAGCCACTGCAGGCCAATCCTGACAGCAAAACAGCTCAGGGGCAGTATTCCTGCTCATCTTCCCATGCTCTTCTTCTTAGAAAAGGTTCCTCTTGATTCCCAGAAGTGATCTAAAATTCTGGCGTCTGGGCCCCAATATTTATACTACAAAATCCATTGTTCTCTGGTGGCAGAGAAGCCCTGCGCTCAGTCAAAACCAGTTCTGTCCTCTCTGGTGCAGCTTCCTGGCAGGAGGTGGGGACAGCATTGTGAAAGGCAGACCAGGCCTATTCAGGTGAAAGGAAATCTCCTCTCCTTCCTCTAAATGCAGCCCATGTCTATTCAGCCCAGCCCCGACTCATCAGACTCTCTGGACCCACTGCACCTCCCCAGCCCAAGTCCCGACACTCCAAACCCAGACAGTCACTCAACATCCCAGCAGAGGCACACTGGATGGCTAAGCAAGAAAATACCTATTTTCTAAAAGTGATATTTTCAAACACAGAATGTAAAAATCACCCTCACTAAAAGATGCATTTTAACATTTTGAGTTCAGACATACTAAACTTTATTTTCCTACCTTGTTCCCAGGGGTAGTTTGGCTTATAAGATGTTATAAGCAAACTCTGCCTTCAATTCTATGGGAATCGGTAACCTTGCAATAGTGAAAAACAGAAATGGCAGTATTTCACCAACAGGACATGCCACACACACACCAGGCCATGTTCTACCTTTCATATAGACTGCACCCTGCCCACAGGGGTATCTTGGGCCTACTTTAGGGGTGACTAACATGTAAGAAAAGGGAAGGGTAGGGCCTGGCAAGTGGGTGCACTTACCAAGTCCACCTGGCAGCACTAGACTGCCCACAGATGCTGAAGTGGCAGATCTGAGTCACATTTACAGGCTGCTTATGTAGGTGGCACAATGCGTGCTGCAAGCCTACTAACAGCATTTGATTTACAGGCCCGGGGCACACACTAGGGAATGACAAGTAAATCAAATATGCCAATCATTGAAACACCATCCATAACAATAATTTACAAAGGGAGCACTTGCACTGTGGCACTGAACAGCAGTGGAAAAGTGCCCAAAGCATCTAGACCAGCATAACGGAGTCCAACACACAGTAAAAACACCGGAGGTCAAGGCAAATAATACTGAGGAAACCCACACCAATGATGCCAGGTCTAACAATTTTTATATGCATTTAGGTGTTTTGTAAAGTGTATTATGTCATTGTACGCTTGCATCAGGGATCTTAGATATAAATGGATTTTATATCTGTAGGGATCCAAGGGTCCTCCACTCCCACACCCACGGACCACGCACGAAACCTCAGCATCATTCTGGACTCCTCGCTCTCAATGAACCTCCAAATCAATGCTGTTTCATCCTCCTGCTTCCACATACTCCACCTGCTTCATAAGATCCTCAATAGGATCCCCATTGAGTCCAGGAAAACGATCACCCATGCACTTGTCAGCAGCAGACTCAACTACGGCAACACACTATATGCCAGCACCACCCAGAAACTCCAAAAGAAACTGCAGAACATACAGAACACCTCCGCCAGACTCATCCTCAACATCCTCAACATCCCACACTGCAGCCACATCACCAGCCCCCTGAGAGACCCTTTCACTGGCTACCTATCTACAAAAGAATTATATTTAAGATCCTCATGCCCACCTACAAAGCCCTCCACAATGCCAGACCTGCATACCTCAACCCACGCCTCTCCTTATACACTCCCACCAGACATCTCTGCTCCATCCAAATGGACCTGGCCGCCATCCCAAAGATCTACAAGACCACAGCGCTGCAAAGACCTGGAACTCCCTGTCTCTCCTCAGGCAATCACCATTGCTGCCGCAATTCAGGAAGGATCTCAAGACCTGGCTCTTCAACTGAACTGCAGATCCCCCCCCCCCCCCCCCCCCCCCCCTCAGAGCCTTGAGACCCTCACGGGTGAGTAGCAGTGCTTTATAAGAAACCTGATTGATTGGATTTAAGAGAAAAACCCTCTCTGGCATTCTCCTATCGGTGGTTCTGGGCAAAGTATTCAGACAAATGACTACCAGAATAGCTCAATTTTAAGGGAATTTGACTTTGTATTGCTGAAGAAGCTAAAAAAAAAGTGGGAGCAAGTAGTCATTGAACAAATCATGAGAATTAGTAGGGGACAAAACGTTTTAATCCTGAGAAGAAGGATTATGCAGATACAATGCATAATTGATTGATACTATTGCAGAGAAATGAACAGTTCTTTTTAGTGCACTTTAGACTATTATTAGCTCATTTTTGAGTCTGAACAACAGATGCATTAATCGGTAGTGTTGAAGTCTTAAGTGAGTTCGAAAAGTATCACAAAAGCTTTATTGTCCTCATTGAGTATGAGGAGCATCTCTACTCTGATGTCAGCCGGAGCAGATTCTGTACCTTTTGTGGATCACAACACTGAATATAAGTCATCTAACAAGTGATTTTGTTCTGCATGATCGTGTAGTTTCTTTACGCCTACACTTTCCAGAAATTTGCTGTGATATTAGGCTGGAAATTCGTCAGTAGTTGGCCACATGTGGAAGTCCTACTTTAGTTTTGTTTTGGAATGGGGAGTGGACTGTGTGCTTTAAATGGCCAGGGACTAAGCCAACAGTAACAGGGGAGTTTATGATGGTGGAAAAGAGAAGCACGAATCATGGAACTCCTCAACACTTACAAAATTAAGACAAAGATGCAAACCTCAGAGTGCCCATTGGTAACATTTATGGGATATAAGTTCTCTATAAAGGACTGTTGGTGTGTGTGGCATTTAGATCACAGGGAATGCATCATTAGTATTAAGTCTCACACGGCATTTTCTATTTGTTTTACTAGTCACATATCTTTGTTTGTTTAATTATGTACTCCTGACTGCAGTTCTCACAGTGGTGTTTCCCACACCTTAATGTGTCTCCACAAGCAGTTTGTATATAGTGGTGTGTTATTCTCTTCCAGCCGCCCCTGGGTGGCGCCTCTTCCCCTGTCCTCCTCTAAATGGATCCTATTGCCATTCCCATCTAATAATCTCAATTATGGCCTAAAAAGATTTCCTTTTCTGAATGTCCATTTCTTGTTTTTCATAGAGAAGGTGTAATTCGCTAACTATTATTTAAACGTTGCATACAGGGGATGCTCTTGTGTTTTTCAACACAATGCAAAATACACAAATGTTATTTTTAAAATAAATAATTCATGTACTCTTGGTCAGTATAATACACATGGAGTCTCGCTTACTTGTGGAAGGTTTGTGCGTGTATTCATGGCAGAGATACCACCAGGGAGGGAAATGGATGCAAATATTGTAAATTATATAGTTAGACAAATTTACACAAGACATAGAGAAAGTCACATTTTCATAGTAAGTGCTATTTACCACTATTTAGTTAATTCTCACTTCAGTGCTACTTAACATTATTAAAGCGGCAGCCTTTTCCATCGTTATTGAATTGTGAACAAAAATTATTCCCCTGGGATTGCTGACATTTCTACACGCGTTCATGCATTCAATAATCTTCTACCTGCATTATTGAAGAATGTTCATCCTTGCCTCATATTGCTCTGTTTGTTTAAAACTGTAGTAGTGCTGTGTCTGTGCATGTGAAGGAAGCTTTCACTGCTTCTGCCAGTGAGCAGAACTTGCTGTCGGTGAGACTGTCCTATTACTTACCGGTAATCTTCATTACTCCTGTTCCCGTTGCCCTCGTCCCATTCCTTAACTAAGTGGAGATGACCATCTCCGCAACAGGAAAAAGAACAGGAGCATGCTGGGATACCCAACCCACTCCCTCCCACTGGGAGTACATAAGCGGTACCAGCCCAGCATGCAGCCTGAAAACACCACGCCAACAACCGGAAGGCCTGCCAGGGAGGGAGAGAGGGGCATACGGACTGGGACAAGGACAACGGGACCAGGAGTAATGAAGTTTACTGGTAAGTAATAGGACATTACCCCCAGGTCCCTCCTGTCCTCGTCCCATTCCTTAACTAAGTGGAGAATACCAAAGCAGACAACCCGGCCTTCTGGACATCCACCAACGCCAGGGGCACCAGACCGAAAAATGGCCCCCACCAGAAGCAAAAGGAGCCCACAAGAAAGGAGAAAACGCAGACATTTGACACAACCAACCACGCCCCAACCAAGGGGGCAGAGCCGAGACCTCAAAACCAGCAGGGGACGACCAGCAAAAAAGCACGAGAACACCCCAGGCAAGCCAGAAGGAGGCTCTGCACACAGAGCCAAGCCCCAAGGGAACAACCAGAGGGGCCAAAACAAAGCCCCTCCCCCCGAATGACCAAAGGGATGCGGAAGCGCCCCAACAGAGCAACAGAGCCAGGAAGGGCAACCGACCAGGGAGAAACCACCAAGTTCGAAGCCCACAGCCCCAGGCACCACCAGGCAGCCACTCAACCAGGGACAAAACAGGCCAACCCGGCCCAACGGCAAAGAGCAGAGGAGAATAGGCCGCACAGGGCATAAAGGCTGAAGGCCCAGGAAGGAACACAGCAGAGGCAAGACAGAGAGCAAACCCCCCAGAGCAGGGAAGAAGGCGACCAACAGGCGCAGGAATCCAGAAAGGACCACACCAAAAAAGCGAGGAGAAGGAAGACAAAACCGAAGAGGCACGTCAAAGCAAGAGAGCAAGGAAAGACACAACCAACCACAGAACCAACCCCAAGACACCAGGGGAAGCCACCAGCAGAGCCGCAAAGACCAAAGATGGCAGAACCAGACAAGAAAACAGGCACCGACCCAGAGAAACAGCCAGGAAGAAAAGGGGGCAGGGAACCCAAGCAAGCCCCCCCCCAGCCGACAACAGCAGCAACAGGGAACCCAGACGCAAAGAAACACACAGAAGGCCCAGGCCACAGGGCAGGAACGACTAGGGGACAACCCGAGCAGAGACACAGAAGAGTCGCAGGAAAAAAGGGCTGTTACACTGGGAAAAGAACCCGGAGAATAGGAACTGCCAGGCAGAGGCACACCCCCAAAGCAGGAGACACTGGGACATGAAAACCAGCAACCGTCCCATCGGAGGCCAGGGAGACCAAAGAAGCGCAACCCGAAGCAGACCAAGACAAAAACAGGGCACAACCATGAAAGACAACAATAGAGGCCAAACATAAAACCTGGGAGACCAAACCCCAGAACCGGGATGGAGGAACCTCCACCAAACAAGAGCTGACCCACCCACCAGGAGGACACCAAGGAACCACCGAAGGCGAACCCCAAGAGGAGCTGCAGAAGGGCAAAACCGGAAATACCAACAAGGAGGCCAACAGACCAACCCTCAGGCGACCCACAAATGCCCAAGAAGCCAGCCAGAGAAACCGGCAGGCCAGCCAGCCAGGAGGCCCAAACACCGCGCCACCAGGACCCGGAAGGAGAGATGGAAAAACACCCAACCAAGAAGGGGCAGAGGGAAAGACACAGCAGCCAACCACAGCCAGGCCACCGAGAGAGAAGAAGCAACAGGAAGACAGGGAGGGAGCCCAGCGCCCCACACCAGACAACCCACACAACAGCCCCAGCGCAACAACCAGCTGCAAAGGAGCGGCACAGGGACGGACAAAAGACCAGTCCAGGACCAAGAACACCAGGGCCAGAACCACCGGGAACCAAGAGGCCGAAAGAACTCAAAAAGCCCAAGAGAACGATTGGCCAGGAAAGGACCCAAGCAGGGACCAAAAGGGGACCCCAAAGCAACCAAGTGCCTCACAGCACAAAGCTCGACATATCCAAGCTGAGAGGCGCACCAGTGACCCACACACACAAGCGAACGGGAGGCCAAACAAAGGGACCGCAAGAGCAAACCCAACAGAGACAGAGCCTATGCCCCAAAAGCACACTGGAACAACCCAGGCACCAGAACCCAAAGGAGAGGAGCACGGAGAAGCAAAAGGAGCACCACCCACCAGGGGTGGGGGACAAGACTCAAACAAGGGGAGAACGAACACCCCAGAGTCAACAAGAGAGCAAGGGCCACAGACACCACAGGCCGAAAGCAATCCGCACGGGAGCAAGAAAAAAAGCACAGGCCCAATGACAGGCCCCCAAAGGGGAAAGGCCTGAGCCCCAGAACTGAGGCAAAGCCAACCGCAACCCCAAGATGGAAAGAGAGAAGCCGGAATCAGCAAATCAGCCCACAAACCAGAGGAAGCTGACACCCAACACCCACAAAGCAGGGAAAGGGCACAGCAGACAGGGCGGGGCACAGGAGCCAGGCACCCAAAGAACAAGGGGCCACCCAAGGCAGAGGCCAAGGAAGAACAATGACACCCAGCCACCACAGGAGTCAAAGGGAGCAGCAGGCGAGATGCAAAATCTAAAGCCCACCAAGCCACCGAGAGAAACACAGGAGGGGAGAAGGAAACCACAACCGGAAACCAAACCCCAACAGGCAACAAAACCCGGCAGCAGGCGAGAAGCAAACCCACCTCCAGCCAGAATCCACCAGGGACACAACCAGCACCACCCAAGAGCCAACAGCCCCCCAAGGCCAAGGGCCCACCAGAACAGAGGGAGTGCACAACAGCCCCCCCCACGGAAAATAAGGGGGAGAACCCAGCAAACCCACGGAAGGGTAAGAAGAACCCAGACACCCCGAGCACGGGCCAAGCAAAAGTACCCAAAAGGATACACGAAGCGCTAAACACCAAAAACCACAGGCAGACACGCACCTGGCCCAAACCCACAGAAAAGGCAGGAACCAATGGGCGGATGTGCAGCAGGCAGCAGAAGGAAGCCCAAGAACAGCAAGGCACCAGGACCCGAAAAAGGGCAAAAATGCCCGTCAAGCAGCCAGTGACGACCAGAGCAGGCCACAGCAACAGGCAACCCCAGGCTGACCCCGACACCAGTGCCGACCAGGGAGAACAGAAGCCCATAGGACAAGATGGCCGGAGGCTCAGTGTACAGAGCAAAGAGGCTGCAAGAAGAAGCCAACCATCCCCGGGAGAGACCGCACCAAAGCGTGCCATGGCCCAGCAAGCAGACACCCCACCAGGGATGGACTAGGGCTGACACGGCTGAACCACAGAGCAGGCAGCAGGAGGAATAGAAGCCTGGGCCGCAGGCCAGCACAGCAGGAGAGCACAGCAACCATAAAACTGCCAGGCAGCACGCAACAGGGTGATAGGCCAACAGCACCCCGACAGAGACCGACCCCCAGCCCAGACGCCAACCAGCAACAAGCACTGAGCAAGCAAAAAGCCAGAAGGCCTGGGACCACACAATCAACGGAGAAAGCCCCTGAAGGACTCGCCCCAGGCAGCATAAAGGCAGCAACACAGCAGAAACCCCGGCCCAAGACAGGACAGAGGACCCACACTGAAAGGCTGCGAGGACCCCTGAAGCAGGGGGCTGAGAACCAAGCCGGAGACAACAAGGGCCCCGGACCCCGACAGCACCTGGACCCACGCCACACGCAACCAGCAAAGCACAGAGTGCCAGTATGCAGGAACAGGAGCCAGCAAAGAAAAGCCCCAACAGGAACCCACCAGCACTGGAAGAGACCTGAGGCCGACGGGATCCAACAGCACCTGAAAGAAAGCAAGGAACCCACATGGGAAGGCCGCAGGGAGACCAGCCATGTCCAGTGCAACCCAAAGAACTGAAGAGGGCTACGAAAGACGCACCGCTCCATGGTCGTAAGATTACCCCACGTCATGTGCCATACCATCAGCATGAGAAAAAAATTGAATTTATACAGGGTACTCACCAAGGGGGCAGGAAGAGCGGACCACAAGCACACTGCCCCCAATAGACAGCCCGGGCGCCTTCCAGGAAACCAGCACTGGGCGGAGAAGCCCACCGAAAACGGCCTCCGAGGCCACAGCAAGGACTGCCCCTGCACCGTCCCAACCTAACAGCAGGGGCGCCAGGAAGTAGAGAAGGCCCGCAGGACACCAAACGCCAAGCAGGGAGCCCAGGAGCATCACCCAGGAAACCAGCGCCGGGCAGAGAAGCCTACCGAAAATGGCCTCGGGCCACAGCAAGGCCCGTACCTGCACCGTCCCAACTGAACATCAAGGGCGCCAGGAAGTAGAGGAGGCTGGCAGGACACCAAACACCAGGCAGGGAGCCAAGGAGCAGAGCCCCAGTAGAGCCCCAGGACCCACCAAACATCCGCAGCAGCGCGTCCCCCAGACCGGCCAAACCACAGGGTGATGCGCACTGCAAAACGGAAGAAACCAGGAGGAAAGGCGCCCCATCACAAAGGGCTGGTCGGCAACCAACATGGCTCCTGGCAGGCCCGGCAGGCCAGGAGAACGCGGAGATATGACGGCGAGGACAGTCCAGCAGCCCCGACTAGACGTCCAGTGAAGAATCCCTGCAGGTAAGTTCAAACACGTCCCATTTTGTCGGAAGACAGAAAAAAAGAACAGACTGCATGCTGGGCTGGTATCGCTTATGTACTCCCAGTGGGAGGGAGTGGGTTAGGTATCCCAGCATGCTCCTGTTGTTTTTTTCTGTTGTAGAGATGGTAATCTCCACTTAGTTAAGGAATGGTACAAGGACAGGAGGGACCTGGGAGTAAGGAAGCTTTTATTGCTGCAAACTGTTATGCTTGTTCTTTGTCTTTGAGGGAACCTTGCCATGCTACATGCATTATGTTTTGCGGTCTGTTTGTTTGAGGGACCTAATCCGTTGCTTTTCCCTCTGTGCTTGAAGCTTGCTCTTTACTGCCTGCTTGGTATGTGCAGGAAGCTCACACTGTTCCCTGTATGAAGTGCCATGGTTCTCTAAAGGACGGTTATGCTTCTGTTCCCTGTGCGGTGATTGGTCAGTGTGTGATGTTAATCGCTGAGCTGCTCCACTTTGTGCTATGCCATTTAAGTGTGCGAGGAAAGCTCACATTGCTGCTACCTGCTCTGTGTGTGACGTGCTTGGACTTCTGATGTGCTCTCAACATTCCATGTGAGCTGAACTGTGCCGCTCCCTGTGCATTGTCTGTTACATGTATGTCTGGGAAGCTTGCACTGCTGCTGTCTAAGGTATAAATATGACACGCTCATGCATGCCTTATTAGTGAGAAACTAACTGTTCTGAATGGAGGCCACTAACATATTTTGTGCCCAGGGCAAAAACACACCCTTAAGACGGCACCGCTCATGTGCAACGGTTAGTGTCTTATTGATGGTTATGAAGGCTTCCCTAATATGCACAAAATAAATCCATGATATTTTCTGTGTCATGTCAGCAGTGCCTCTGTCAGCATTATTAAATTCTAGCTACCATTCAGTTGGTCAATGGCCATATGACAGCAGCATTGAGTGAGCATCCCCAATCATTGCTCTCATGCCATTATACCATTTCCCAGTCATAGCTGCCAGAATATCAGTATTTGCATGCATCTGTTTGGGTCAAAGCTGTGATGATGAAACCAGTTCACACTTGCACTTCTGGAGCACTGCCCTCAGCCCCCTCTGATCAGCTCCCTAGAGTACAAAGGCAATCAGACACAGATACATCACAATGACTTGTCCCAGCCACTGGGCTATGAAGTCCCTGAGCCTGTGAGTGACTGTCTCTAAATTAGTAAAACGGCAGTGCATTTTAAAGTATACTAGAGTAGGCTTGGCAGAGACCAGTTCTGGTCTCAGAATCCATCTCCTCCACACACTTGTTAACTGTATCTTTCCCTTTGAATGTGCACAGAGCTTTGCATCATTTTGCCCACCATGCCACCTCAGACAAGAACCAGTCATCAACAAATCAGCCATGGTCTTGCTTCACTTCAATAGGAACAGTCCAGCTTGAACTTCCAGACCAGATCCCCTCTGAACAGAAAACCAAATCCAGATCTGTTTGATTCCTTGCCAAGCATGCTGCATGTAGTGCCTGCCATTGTTCTTCCCTATGTTTCTTTTTGCCAACAATCCACAAGGCTTTTGTATACTCACTATAAAAAAGCTGCAACTGACTGACAAGCCCCAATCAGGGCAAAACCGGTCCTGCGTTGCTTGTGTTACGGTTCAGAGAGGGACTGGCTTGGCAGTTCAGGCTGGAGTGTCCCTATTAGAGCTGGATCAAGGCTCATTTATATATAGCTGAGGCTAGTCTAAGGTGGCATGGTGAACAAAATAATGATGGACTGGGACTCGTTCTCAAACAATTACCATTGGCTGATGTTATTTCTTTTCTTCACTCCAACACTCTTGTCTTGTCCTGTAGCAAATGTGCCATCTTCCTAAGCCTCACCATATTGAAGAGGCCAAACAAGGCCAAAACTGTTCTGAGGTTGCTTGTTTTCCTGTTCCCTGGGGTCCTCGGCCGGGAGGTTAGGCTGGACTGTACCTATTGGAGCAGGGCCAATCCTGATTTCTAGATGGTTTGTTCCTGTCTGGGGTGGATGATGGGCAATAATACCATGAGCAGGATTGACCCAGAGTGATGGCCAATGGCTAAGATTAATTTAAGCAATCACCCATCATTTTTTGATGCACAAGTTTAAGAAGACAGCCCCCATGTTGTAGGGATACAATGCAACGAAGAGAGTCGATCATTGTGGTCTGTCTGTAGATAGAAAAAAACAGCAATACTCAGAGGAAGGTGGGAGTAGAAGATTGAGCTCATGTAGTATGGTGATTGGATGTCAATAGAAGAAAAATAAATGTGCACAGCAATACAAGACACAGGCCCAACTACCAGTGCAATATAATATTTTTTACGAAGGTGTGTTTCAATACGAGAATCAAAATAATGTTCCACTGCAGGTGAAACATACATGAATATAAACAGGAGCAATAACTGAGTACAACACTGTATTAGCAACAGGGGAAAACACTGCAAAAATCAGATGAAATTATATTAAGTTAGTCAATAAACTTGTGAATACACAGCTTCAATAGAAATAGATGAAGGCACAGTTAAATGAGTAGCAGATGCAGGCACATATACAAGAGAAGGACATAATGGCTCAGTTATAGTAGAAACAGCGGTAGAAGAAGGCACAGCAATAGTCGGGTGCACATGTCGATAGAGGTGCAAATGAATGCTCAACTTTGGAAGAGGAAGACAAAGGCGCAGTCAAACAGTGATTCAAAGTTGACATTGTGTTCATAACATAAACATAGTTAGCAGATTACCTTGGCCTTGACTTGGCTTCAGCTGTTCTGCATGGCAATGCCATCCATTCTGTAAACTGCATTTCCCTCGCTGGCAGTGGAGTGCCACTGATATACAAAAAAAGAGCTTTCAATATCTTCTTGAATCACTCTACCCCCTACTAGACGCTGAGACACTCTCAATCACTCATTCTCTCACTGCGAAATGCCTTGTAAGAGTTCTGCTTGTATACAGACAATCAAGTTCTACTACACACTTTCTTTCCTCCTTATAGAATGTTATATCTGCATCAAACCTGAAAACCAATAATATAATCTTCTACGGCAACTTCAATGTACACATTGACAACGTTTCAGACATTGCTGCCTTTGAACTCTTAGACATATTTTCTGCCTCCATCCTAACTCAACATGGGTCTATCCATCAGGCAGGTTTAGATCACTTCTATACTAGACATGATCTTAATAATATCTGCTCTATCGTGGAATTGCTTTGGACCAATTACAAGGGAGTTTCTTTGAGGATGTTCGGTGAAGGACATAAACAAGGTCAGTCAATGAACAGATTAAACACCAAGTAGTGTGCCTAGTCAAAGATGGATATCCAGAAATTAAATGGCAGGTCTCTGTGAGGAAGGTGACGCCGGGCGTGTGAGTATTTTGGAGGTCTCAGATTTCTAAGGTGTGTCTGTGCATGGAACGTACATTGAGGAGGATGCAGCTTAGTGGCCTGTGTGTGGTGGTGTCCGACGTGTTGGGGGTAGCTGTTGGGGACCAGAAGTGGGTGAAGGTGCAGCGGCAGTGACGGCAGGAGAACAGGCCTTGGGTGTTGCTCATTGTCGAGAGCTAGCAGTTATTGTTGAATATCGAGTTGAGTGTGTGGAGAGCGCTTTGGTCGTACAGGTGGGTGGTCGAGAGACCAGGGTCCCTGGTGCTGGTCGCGGTTGGGTTGCCGACGGGTCCAGACAGGCTTGCCTTTGGTGCGCCAGCAGTGTAGCCGCGCAGCAGCTGCCATTAAGTAGGGGTTGCGTGGAGGGTGAACAGATGGGAGGTGGGAGTGACACGCTGTGGGGAAGCAGGGGGGCAGCAGGGGCTGGGAGCCTGAGGGACAAGGAGGAAAAGGAAAGAGGCAATGAAAAGAATAAGCAGAAGGAAAGAAAGGCAAACAAAAAAAGGCAAACAGAAAAAAGGCAAACAGAAAGAAAGATGACATGCACATAATGGACTAGCAGAAGAACAAGCTCTTTCACTAGACTGCCAGGGATGAGGCAGAGGCAGGAGCCTGAGGTTGGAGGAGGGCCTTGTTACATCCAGTCCTCAATGAGAAGCAGGGAAGAGACTGGTGAAGATTAGAGGTTCTTTATTGAAGTTCCTTCACAGCATTGACAAAGCACGTCAGCCATAAACAGGAGTCAGTCAGCAACTGACAAGAGATAGAACTTCTAGACCAGAACTCCATAAACATTCTAAGCATTAGAGACAAAAGGAGAGGAAAGGAGGCTTTCCACAACAAACCATAGATACCACACATCTCCCTTCCCCAAAACAGCAAAAGAGAAATAAAATAAAATTAACGATAAAAGTCTTTAAGATAAGCAGGAGTACAGGTGTTGCGAGTACTCCTCCTGGGAACAGGTGGAAGATTCATTTGAGCAGAAATAACTTTAGGAATAGAGGCGGAACAATCAGGCATGACTTTTGATGCAGAAATAGAGCAATCAGGTTCTTTGTCACCAACACACACATCATCAGTGACATCAGGAGGTTCAGGATGTACTAACATCTCAGCTTCAGAAGTGGGACAGTCTCCCTGAGATGAAAACGTGGAGGGCTGCAAATCAGGAGAACCGCAGACTGAAAAATCACTGTCATTTAAGCTCCTGCAATCCTTGAAGATGGGAGGATTGACCACCACTATATTTCTTTTGCTCCACCATTTCCCATTTGAAAGCAATACAGCATTCTTGGAAACTCTGATGACTTTAGATGCAGGATAAAATTTAGAAGACTGACTGCTGTTCTTTAAAGGTCTTTTGACTTTTACAGAGTCACCCACCTTGAAAGGAACAATTTTAGTTTTGAATTTGTCATCATAATTAATTTTCATTTTATTTTGCATAGAAACAACTTTATCACGGACTTGTTCAACATTGGGTAATTTACCATCCACTTTTGTTTTGTCAAGGACCCAGAGAGGACTAAGTTTGGAAGATCCAAATCTGTTCTTTATCAAAACAAAAGGGTTGACACCAGTAGTGGAATGAGGAGTATTATGATAACTCCACAATCTTTCTTTGACTGCTTTTGTAACTTCCACATTCTGCATGCAAGCCAATTGTATGGTGTCTTTTAACATTTTGTTAACCCTTTCAACCATACCATTCCCTTGAGGGCTGTATAGAGCAACAGTCAAATGTTTGATGTCAAGATTAGATAGAAATTTTTGAGTAACATGCGACTTGAATTGGACCCCATTGTCAGAAACTAAAAATTTAGGAATCCCTTCCCTATGAAAAAGGTCATCCAAAAAATCAATAACTCCAACTGTGGAAGGTTCGGACATGAACCTGCACTCAACCCACTTGGAAAAATAATCCACTAGGACTAAGGCATATCTTAACTGAGGCTTCAAATTATACATGGGACCAATAAAGTCAATGCCTAGTTTCTCCCAGGGACCCTGAGGATAAGGAACAGGATTAATAGGGGTTTTCCTTAGTTTAAGAGATTTGTCAGCTTCAGAACAAGCAGAACATCTACCAACAAAATGTTCTACATCCACATCTAAATTTGGCCACCAGTAGTATTGTCTTAATCTTTTCTTGGTGCCAGTGATCCCTAAATGACCAAGATGAGCTAAATTCAACAACTTCACTTTGAGTTTGGTAGGTGGAATCAGCAAGGAACCTCTCATCAAGAAATCATTTTCTACAGTAAGTTCATCTTTGACTTTTGAAAACAGCCGCAAACCAAGATCAAGATTCCTTTCATCGGGCCAGCCTTTGAATATATGATCCTTGACCATGTCTTGGATCTTGTCCAGCTTGACACAATCTAGCCATTCATCTTTACTGATAACGCTCTCAGAAAACAACAAACCATCTACTAATCCCACAACACACTCAGAGTCTTCGCCAAGGGAAAAGAAACCTTCAGAATCTCTAAGGGGACACCTTGAAAGGAAGTCAGCACGGGTATTTTTACCTCCAGGGATGTGTGTAATAGAAAATGGCCTCTTCGCCAAATGTTACATCCAGTCCTCAATGAGAAGCAGGGAAGAGACTGGTGAAGATTAGAGGTTCTTTATTGAAGTTCCTTCACAGCACTGACAAAGCACGTCAGCCATAAACAGGAGTCAGTCAGCAACTGACAAGAGATAGAACTTCTAGACCAGAACTCCATAAACATTCTAAGCATTAGAGACAAAAGGAGAGGAAAGGAGGCTTTCCACAACAAACCATAGATACCACAGGCCTCGAACATCTACCTGGCAAGGGGCTCGAGCGGCACTAAAGGTAGTCCCACAACAGTGAGGCTGCTAGGGGGGAGCAGTGACTGACCAGGAGGTCAATGCCCCCCTACTTCACACAGATCCTACCAAATCTTCTTGACAACTTCCTTTCATCATGCCTCTTGACACTGGTACCCTACTCTTCCAAAGAAGTCCCCAACACTTCTCCACTGAATGACTCATTGTTGCGACAATCAACCATCTCGGAGGATCCCCTCCTCCTGGAAGGGCTCTAGAGTGCCAAACCTGCAGTAGGTCTAAACAAAAATGTCCCTCTGCGACACTGTAAAGGAAGGTATGGCCCCAGCGTACACTGCATTAAATCTCCACTAAATCTCCCCAAACAGACAGCAAAAACTACAAACATAAAATGTTCAAACAACATCCAGAGACACTAGTAACAGGCATCCTCTACAGTCCAACATGCGGAGGCCTTATAACCGACTTAATCTTCTAAACTAAGAAACCCGCGAAATGGAGAGAGATCTTCCTACAACACCTTCAAGTAACTAATACTATCAATATCCCTTATGGATCCAAGCTCGCTATATCCCCATCCCACAACTTTAAAGGAGAAATATCCATAACCATTTACAGAAATGAGAACATCCTAATCCAAGCCTCTGAACAAAACCTATCCCTTTTTGATTGCCATTACCCTGCGCTCTGAGCCTCCATACTATCTGCTCCTACCACCACCCTCCACCCTCTCCTAGAGAACTCACCCATGCAACCCCTGCTCTACTAGCTAAACATTCTACTCCCAATGCCCCTCACACTGTCTCCATCTCCAGCCTCCCTACAACCTCCTCCATTGCCACCACCACCCCTCTTGCCTCCCCCAGAGAATTCACCCATGCAACCCCTCCTCTACTAGCGGAACCTTCTACTCCTGAACCCACACACTATCTCCAACGCCAGCCCCCCAACAGCCTCCTCCATCACAAGGCACCCATAAGCTTCTCCCAGAGAACTCATCCATGCACCCTTTCCTCTTGTAACTGAACTTTCTTCTCCCAATACCCCTCATACTGTCCCTACCTTCAACTCCCCTACGGTCCCCTCCAGTAGCAGACGTCCTGAAACTTCGTTCTTGTTACAATGAATTAAGTTCCCCCTCTCCCTGGCACTCTTCTATTGCTCAGCTTGGTTTATTTATTGCAGCTGAATCCTCTCAGTCTATCTCCCCAGCAGGCTGGAAACTAACTCAGCTTACTCCCCAGACTCTGATGAGCTCCATCATATTCTGCTCCCCATTATAGACCCAACCGCCTCTCAACTGATTCCTATAATAGCCCGTCTAGAACTCAAAATCAATACTATTGTGGATGAAATTTCATCACTATGTAAAGACGCAAAGATTAACTACATCCTGCCCCAACCTCACGCATCTCTGGTGATCAAAGATCCTGCCACAAATACTCACTCTGACTCCCTATCCCACACCCCTAGGCACACTATCCCCTACATTCATCACCACCTCAAACCTAGATGCACCATGACTGTAATATTGCAGCGGGAAGCCGAAATGATGAGCAATACTTGTGGCAAAACTCCTAGCCAAACCTGCCACCGCAAGATCCCAGTCATACTTGGCACGAATAAGACCCTGAAGTCCTCTCGCCTTCCCAGACTGCTTAACCAACTAACTACCATCCAACCCAGTCAACCTGGTTCAAAATCATCACCTTTGCTTTGCTGCATGCTACTGAACTGTCAGTCAGCAGCCAAGCATGCCGCTGAACTAGGTGAATCTATCCTGCAATACAATACTGATATCTGCTTTCTAACTGAAACCTGGCTGAACAACTACTCAACCCTTTTCATCGAACTCCTTGCCCCACCGGGCTTCTCAACCATTCATTGTGACCGCAAGGATTGCAGGGTTTGTGGATTAGCCATCATACACAAAAATAATCTTTGCTTAACTCTCTTCTGCACGACCAAATACCCTACCGTTGACAATTTAGGAGTTTAGCTCTCCTCTGAAAGCCTCAATCATATCAAACTTCATGTCATCTATCACCCCCCAGGTGAAAACCCATAATTCCTTGAAGACCTAACAGACCCAATCTCCCAAATCTAAAAGGCAGCACAGTCATTATACTAGGAGAACTAATCCTGAACCTGAACAATGTTGAAGATCCAATAGTACAAGCCCTTTCCAACCCCTGGGAAACAAACAATCTCATCATCAATGCAATGAACAAACTCACAATACGGGCTCTACCCTTGACACAATCATCTGTAGCATAACACCTTTTCCCTCCACTCTACCCTTCCCTCCGACTAGACTGACCACCACCTAATCCTCTTCAATCTCAATGCCTTCCAGCCTAAGGCCTAACACCAAATTATTTATCCCAAGCACCGGGTGAGGAACATACATCAAATACCCTATGTAGAGTTAGAAGCATTAGTCAGTACCCAAATTCTACCTCTACCCGACATCATGTCCGCTGATGACCTTACCGCCCAATGCAACTCAAAAATGACAGAACTCCTTGACACAGTCGATCCTCTGAAACTTAAAAAATCAAGGAGTATCCCTTCTAGAACCTTTGCAATCCAGAACACCAACCTTAACCCCTTGCAATTGAAAAATTATGCAACTAGGACTGAATTTGGCTATATCCATGAAGAAGAAATCTTCAAACTACTCACTTGCATGAAGTTGACATTGCACATCTCTGACCCCCTCCCTGGTGTGCTCGTCAAAAATCTCAGTCACATCATTGCTCCTACATGGGCCAAAATCATAAAGTCCTCATTATCAAGCAGCTCCATTCCAGCCTCCCTCAAACTTGACCAAGTCACCCTCCTCATCAAAAAACCAGACGCCGACCTTAGCGACCATAACAACTACAGACCTATTACTAACCTCCCTCTCCTTACCAAAACTATCTAAAAATGGGTGCTAGTGCAACTCAACAACTACATTGAAAAATACTACCCGCATGTCACCTTCCAAGCTAGGTTCAGTAAAGGCTGCAGTACAGAGACTGCAATACTCAACATCACAGAGGACCTACACATATCTAGGGATGAGGGCCAGGCCTGAATCTTAGTCGTCCTGGACCTCTCAGCTTCCTTTGATACTACCACCCATGACATCCTCCTAAATACCATCTCACAACATGCAGGCATTAATGGACCCGTCCTTCAGTGGTTTCCTTCTTTCCTGAAACCATGTTCATGGTTAATCGAACTAAACAACTTCTCTTCAAATAAAATACCAGTCTCACAAGAAGTTCCTCAAGGGTCAATCCCGACTCCGGCCCTATTCAACCTCTATATGAAACCCCTTACAATGATCTTGAAGCAAGAGACACTTACCTACCATCTCTATGCATATGACACCCAACTCTACATCAAAATATTGTCAGTTAAAGACATCCAACACTTAAACAGTGCTCTCTCCATGGTTCTATCCTGGCTGACTCAACACCAGTAAAACTGAACTCCTGTTTGTTCAACTGAAATAAAAGGCCTTTCCCATAGATATTTGGCTTGATAACTTCACTGTATTAAACTGCAAACTATTCATATCCAACTCTGTCAGATCCCCAGGGGTTACTTGACAAAAACTAAAACTTGAACATGAAAGAGCATATTTTTGCCCTGGCTTAATGTGCCTTCTACATGTCAAAACACCTTAAAAAATCAAACCCCTCATCCCCATCAAAGACCTAAAGACTGTGGTGTCATTCCCAGTCCTCTCCAAGCAGGCCTACGGTAATGCCGCAATCACGGGCACCACAAAAACACACTTAGCCGCTACGAAAGCTACATTCCAAACAGCGGCCATAATAATATCCAGGGAGAGTCGCTTCAACCACATCACTCTCACTCTCAAAAAAATCAACTGGCTACCAATCGAGGCAAGATATATCCTCAAAACTGCCTGCATAACACACAAAGCCCTCTACACAGAAAAAACAGTCTGCCCCACAAACAAATCCAGCGAAAGAGACCCCTTCTAAGGTCTACCAGTCTACATCTTATTCCACCCAAAGAAAAATCTCGAACCCGCTAGCTCTCTGGGAACGCTCCCAGAATCTGGAACTTGTTGCTCCAGTATTTATGGGGCAATCAATCATTCCCTCATTTGAGGAAGAAAGTTAAACTTCTGCTTCTCAATAAATACCTAAACCCTCCTCCCTAGACCATTTGACTGGCCAGATGCTCCCATCCCACACCGTACACTTAAATTTGAGTATCACTATCTCAGGGTAATCTGTGCTTTTATTTTCTCCACCCTTACAGCTACATACGGTAACTACCGCAGAACTATATCATCTGCATATCCTACTGTCTATTGCAAACTTTTTTATATACTGTTACTATGTATTTGTATTTCCTCTTTATGTGATTAATGTAATTGCTGCTATAAAAAGTACATATACTACTGTCTTTCGTATACTCCTTTTTATATCGTTACCATAAACTTTATACTTACTCTCTATGTAATTCTTGTAACTGCTGCTGTGCTAACTCTTGTAAAGTGCTCTGATACCTTCGGGTCAAGTTTGTGCCATACAAAACTTAATAACTATATATAGTTTGACAGCACAAGGTTTTGAATGAGCCAGCAAGGGGTAATAAACTCTAAGTTGTTCCAAGCAGGGGGTCCCCAAAATATATCTTGCCTAGGGCCCCAGAATCCTTAAGGCATCCATGTGTGGCAAACGTTTGCCTTTACTGATCTTTGCAATTGAATTGAGTTCAAGGACTAGCAAAGGTGCCATGCTTCAAACGCTTGTTGTTAATTCTGCAATCTCCTCACATGTTGTTCTTGGGCATGCTGACAGGTGTCCTTAATTTGCCTGCACTCTAGTGTTTTTCACCCTCTGTCTGCTCAGATTTCAGAAAATGCAGAATGCCCTAGGATTCAAAGAGGGTTCACAGAATACAGAGGAGAGGTATGTTTTTATGTGTGTGGAAGTTCCGGATTATTTAGCAATCCAGAGCAGCAAGCAGTTTATTTAACATAGATGTAATGTGATGTAATGTAATGTAAATTGATACTTGTATAGCGCACTACTCACCCACAAGGGTCTCAAGGCGCTTGTACAAATACCGCTGTGGAACCCATCCTGGCTTTCCCTGTGAGGTGTCCACTCCTGGGCACCCCCAAGGTGGAGGCCAGGCATCCGTAGCGTTGTGGGGGCCGTTGTGGAGATTAAGCAAGCTATTGCCCCGAGTTGCAGAGTTGGACTCCATGATTGGAATAGGCACCGAGGCGAGAATTATCAAGTCCTGGAATTTTGAGCCCAAGCCCCGCCGAGGCGGGGAATTGAACCCTGGTCCCGGGCTAGACCTCTGCATCAGGGTCTGCCGCTATAACCATTGAAAAAACAAAGGTGGTGATGGACGGAGCGCTGACAATACAAACACTCACCCCCAGTCAACTGATCTGGGTTTAATCCATCACTGTTCTTTGTTCACTGGCTTGGTAGTTCGGGCTGGACTGTTCCCATGAGGCACAGGGTCAGACTGATTTGCATATGGCCATGTCTGAACTGGGGTGGCGGAGTGAGCTAAAGAACGGTGATGGATTAAACCCAGATCAGTTGACTGGGGGTGAGTGTTTGTATTGTCCATGCTCCGTCCATCACCACCTTTGGGTTTTCTTTGTTCGCCCTAAGTTGGCAGGGTATGCTCAGACGTGAGTCCCTTGCTCACTTTGCCACTGGAGTCAAGCAAGCCCGGCTGAAGACGGCTGTAATGCCAGAAACCTGTCCTGGGAAGCTTGATTCCGGTCCAGGGAAGACATGGCTTGGCAGTTCGGGCTGGACTGTTCCCATGAGACACAGGGTCAGACTGATTTGCATATGGCCATGTCTGAACTGGGGTGGCGGAGTGAGCTAAAGAACGGTGATGGATTAAACCCAGATCAGTTGACTGGGGGTGAGTGTTTGTATTGTCAACGCTCCGTCCATCACCACCTTTGGTTTTTCTTTGTTCGCCCTAAGTTGGCAGGGTATGCTCAGACGTGAGTCCCTTGCTCACTTTGCCACTGGAGTCAAGCAAGCCCGGCTGAAGACAGCTGTAATGCCAGAAACCGGTCCTGGGAAGCTTGATTCCGGTCCAGGGAAGACATGGCTTGGCAGTTCGGGCTGGACTGTTCCCATGAGGCACAGGGTCAGACTGATTTGAATATGGCCATGTCTGAACTGGGGTGGCGGAGTGAGCTAAAGAACGATGATGGATTAAACCCAGATCAGTTGACTGGGGGTGAGTGTTTGTATTGTCAACGCTCCGTCCATCACCACCTTTGGTTTTTCTTTGTTCGCCCTAAGTTGGCAGGGTATGCTCAGACGTGAGTCCCTTGCTCACTTTGCCACTGGAGTCAAGCAAGCCCGGCTGAAGACGGCTGTAATGCCAGAAACCGGTCCTGGGAAGCTTGATTCCGGTCCAGGGAAGACATGGCTTGGCAGTTCGGGCTGGACTGTTCCCATGAGTCACAGGGTCAGACTGATTTGCATATGGCCATGTCTGAACTGGGGTGGCGGAGTGAGCTATAGAACGGTGATGGATTAAACCCAGATCAGTTGACTGGGGTGAGTGTTTGTATTGTCAACGCTCCGTCCATCACCACCTTTGGTTTTTCGCTATAACCATTGAGCCACACTTCTCCACTGATACTGTGCGTATAAATTGCATGTAATTGCCCTTAGTGCCTCATTGTCTGTGCATTCTATTTTGGTAAGAGCTGTCAATAAAGTCACTCTGTGAAACTCAATAGCAATAAAAGCGTAGTACTACTTGTATGTTTGTGGAATGTCAATGTTTTGGTTTTCTAAATCTGGCCACACTATTCTTGGAGTAATTTGAGCATTCTACTTTACTTCACTCTAATGGATGCCTTTATTTGTTTTTCTGAGTTGATTCCAGCAGGTCTCTGAAAAATATATGCTGCAAAAGTGGACCACACTGCTCACTCTAATGTGCACCCCACTGCTTGACCTACTTCTCTATCAATTTTACATTTCAAAAAGGTGCATATCAATTTTATGAGCTTCAGCCCTAACTTTTGGGACATATATGTTTTAATACATTCATCTCTATGAGAAGGTGTCATGCACTTAGAACGTAAAAGGTGAATGTCGGAGTGCCTCTGCAACTTAGCCAGCACTTACCTAATTACCTACATGTTCCTCACATTTAACTTTTGTAACTGTGTTTCAATTACATTGCCTAAGCTTTCCTTTAAATAATATACAACACACGACAGACTGCAGTTTGGGTTGCTCATGTGTTGAGGCATTTTGTTTTACACCATCCAGATGCTCATGTTTGCAGCTCTCTTGGCATCATCCATCATTATCCACCCCGTTCTGGGCCACCC
This sequence comes from Lissotriton helveticus, assembly GCF_964261635.1. Taxonomy (NCBI): domain Eukaryota; kingdom Metazoa; phylum Chordata; class Amphibia; order Caudata; family Salamandridae; genus Lissotriton; species Lissotriton helveticus. The sequence continues at coordinate 950,111,714 of NC_136068.1, forward strand.
CCCTCCCTTTTCAACTTTTTCTGACCATTTTGTAGTTTCTTACTGCCCTGTGTGTTTATTTTCATGTTTGTCTCGCTTTTTTTATATGTATTCCAATTCCAATTCCAATTCCGTGCTATGGTAAGAGGAAGGCAGCGCAGCCATTACTGAGTCCCACATCTCCTGTGGAAGATGGCGACTTGAAGGGGTAATGCCCCACCACATTTTCAGGAGGTTTCAGTGCTAGTTTTTGTGCATTGCCAACTCTCCCACCTGCAGGTAAAAGGTCCAGAAAGGGCTGCACCTTGGCGGAGCACAAGCTGTGGTGGGGAGAATGTGGCAGTGTAAGAGCTGTAACACCCAGGCTTCCCACATCCATACGCATAAATAAATGCACTTTTATTCCAATACCTTCATTTTTGAGGAGTGATATGTAATATGTTAGAGTTTCTGTGTATACTTTGTGGAGTCTGTGTGGTTCACGGATTAGGGAGATATGTTGTCAGCCTGACAGGGAGAGCTTGGGACTGGAGGTGTGAGATGGGAAGGGAGTGATGTGGATGTTAAGTCAAACTGCCTGGATTTTTTCTTACGGTGAGCCAGGTATGTTTACGATGATCTGCAGCATGTTAGTGAGATAGTCTGATATCAAGGGTGTTGGTGTTCCTGCATGACTTCTGTGACTTTCTTGCTAGTAAAGTTTCCATCTCTGTAAAGTGGAGTACACAAAGGAAGACTGACTTTGCCAATTGCTTTCAGAGAGGCCAAATAGCAAAAAACAAATAAATAGAGTGAAGGAGCAATATAATTTGTAAGAAAAAAATGTGTAGGAGAAGTAACTCTTTTTTTTGGGGTCGAGTGGAGCAAAAGGATTTGGTAGTCAGAAAGAAAACTGGGTTGCCCTTTTGTAGAGAGTACTATTAAGAACTAATCAGAGTCCTATTTATCTTTCTCCCTTGCAGGGCAAACAAAGAGAACCAAAAAAGGAAAGAAGGGCTTCAGAGCTGACGATGAAAGTGGTACCATAGCTTCCAAGCTAGCCATTCCTGCTAGTTCTAGTAAGTCATGTTTATAATTTCTTAGTTTTAATAACTAGTCTGAAGTATGACATTGTGTTTGTTTCCAAATTCCCTTTACCTACTTTAGTGTCTGTGTTAACCTGCACACCTCTTTGTATTTTGTACTATATTCCCTCTCTTTCCGCAACCGACCTTCTCCTGTCTGTAGCCTGCCTCTTTTGTCTTACTGTGACAGTAAGCTTTCGAAAGAGTATTGGTAAAATTAACAGGACCAAAGGTGTAACTCTCACAATGCCACCCATGTGGAACCCCATCATATACGTTTTCATGGTATTATGAAAGAGCAGTATGGCAGGATACTAACAATGTATGTCTTTTCCATTTCGCCACCTCCTATCATCACTTTTAAAAAAAATCATTTCCTAGCCATTTCCCTCCATTATAACTTTTTTTATAACATGTTATTGTTTACTTGATTTTGATAATCTCATGAAAACCTTTCATAGTGTTGTTTATGGGTTAGCAGGGCTGGCAGGGAGTGTGGAACTAACTGCGTGTGGGGCGTGCAGGTCAACCTGCAGCGGTTCTACTCCTTCTGATCTACTTGACCTCTGCCCACTCGCTCCTCCTCCTCCTAACCCAGAATGTTTGCGTCTGGCGATGGTCCCCGGCGTTACCCTGGCGCCTAGGTGCTGTTCTCCCAGCGCTTGGCTCAGCTGGGCTCGGTGCTCGCACCTGGACGCGGCCTGGCCTGACCTTCTCTTGCTCCTTTCCCCCGACAGTGGCTACCTGGTGGTGAGTTTTGAGTTTTGAATTTTGCCAGGTGTTGTTCCCCCAGCGCAGGTGTTGTTCTCGCAGCGCTCCGCTCGGCTCGACTGAGCTCAGCGCTCACACATGGCGCCAGGCCCGGCTCCAGGAATTTTTAATTGGGTGGGCCAAGGACGCATTTGGGTGGGCCACTGCGGGCTGTATTTTTCGCATATATGTCTCGGCAGGCCTGCTTCAGGGCCCTCCTTTACCTCTTCACAGTCTTACAAGGCCCAGTAAAACTCACTCTTTTCCAAATCTCTTTTTAATGTTATCACTCACAAAAAGTGTTTTTTCTATGTAATGATCCTTTGATGGGAAGAGGAGGTTTCTGAGGTGGGAGTATCGGGCAAGTGACACTTCTCGGGCTCCCTCTGTGCGAGCCTTCAGGGAGAATCCCTCTTCATTACTACCTCCACCTGACCGCGGACTCTGCAACGCACTCCCTTACAGGCTTGATTATCCACTATTCCTCTCCAGTGCACCTTATCTCACAGATGACCTTGGGCCCCGCCCCATGTCAGGCACCATCTCCCGGTAAAAACATTAGTAAAATCACCTTCATACTTAAAAAATTGATAGAGCAATAAATATAATTAGCACGCACTTTAAAGTATGTTTCACAGTGGCCCTTATGGCCCGACTGCTAATTAAATAAACAAAAACAGAAAGGCCATGACAGGGCCGGCTTCAGCGCTGATGCAAAAGTCTTTTTTGGCGCTGCACCAAAAACCTCTTTCTCCATAAATACCTTTACTACCACCTTCCAACAGTGCACCTCATCCATCCGTGCCCCCCCCTATTGAACTCTTCCTCGGATTCCCTCACTGCCACATGCCACAAGTGCCCCTCATCTCCCCATAGCCCCTCCCCTTTATGACCTCCTCCTCGGATTCTCTCACTGCCACCCTCCCCCAGTGCCCCTCGTCTCTCTGTAGCCCCTCCCCCTCACGACCTCCTCATCAGACTCCCTCAATACCACCATCCACCGGTGCCCCTCATCTCTCCCTAGCTCCCCCTCCACCCCATGAGCTCCTCTTCGGATTCCCTCACTACCACCCTCCACCAGCGCCCTTTGTCTCTCTGTAGCCCCTCCCCCTCATGACCTCCTCATTAGACTCCCTCAATACCACCTCCACTTCGGATTCCCTCACTGCCACCCTCCACCAGCACCCCTCATCTCTCTGTAGCCCATCCCCTCATGACCTCCTCCTTAGACTCCCTCACTACCACCCTCTACCAGTGCCCCTCATCTCTCCCTAGCTTCCCCCTCCACCCCATGACATTTTCCTCGGATTCCCGCACTGTCATCCTCCAACAGTGCCCCTCATCGCTCCATAGCCCCTCCCACTACCTCCTCCTCGGATTCCCTCACTGGCACCCTCCACCAGCGCCCCTCATGTTTACGTATCCCCTCTCTCATATGCATTTAATTTGTTGTATAACGCTGCTCATATCAATGTAGTGTGTGTCAGTACTTTACACCACGCACACACTTACAGAGACAATGAATCATACAAGTATGTAAATCAGTCTACAGGGAATGTCACATAAGCCAATGAGGATTACAAGGTGTAGGAATCATAGGTCATCCATTCTGGTGGGTAGTATATTTTAAGAGGGTTTGGTCGGGGGAAACACAACCTTGGGATTTAAAGAGTATTCCATGGGGGTCAGCTTTACTGATAAAAATGTATATCTGCCCAAACATACTCATTTTAGCAACATTAGAATAATGAAAAGACTAGGGAAGTTCTAACTATATCACAAAACAAAAAAAGCGAAGTTCTAATTATACCATTCATGTTTGTTTGCAGCTCTTTGGTGACAGTTCATTGGTCACTACCTTTTGTTAGGATTGTAACTTCTGAAGTAACACAAGGATCTCTGTGACAAAGGCAGTAACCCACTGAGCTATCCACATAAAATACAGTGCGTCTGCATTTAAAAAATACTAACAGACAAACGATTGCTCTAAAGCAGGATCATTAATCACCAACTTTATCTGGGCATTGCCATTTTGTATTGTTTTATTGTTGACCAGCATCGGCTACGATGAAATGATAAAAACTGTTTAAATGAAGCACATACGAAGTATGTGTCCTGCTGGGCCTGTGCAGATTTTAAAAAGAATTTTTTTTGTAACACATTCTCTTACCTACTCCATTAGTCATACTTTGTGTCACCGCCGTATGTGATAAGCAGCTGCAGGGGTCAGGGGGTGACTAGGAATAAACAGACCACTTTTCCCCTGCTGCTGCATAGAAAAAGAAAATCGAGGCAGCAGGACAGGAGGCAAAGGTTACCAAAGGTTACCGTTGTCAAAGAAAGGATTTGTCCCCTTTCACCATGCAGAGATGAAGGGGTGAAAAAAGTAAACAAAGCCTAGTTAACATGTTAATGGTCTTTTAAAGACCTGTTAAGTACTTTGGTGTGGCTGCGATAATCTTAAACTGTCTGTGTGCGCCCGGGAAGCTGTCTCCCCAGGCTGACACACACGACCTGTGCGGTGCACGCCTGCCTTCAAGCCCTCACTGCGAGGGCCAAGGCTTCTGTTTGGGTGGGCCAGGCTCATCTTTGGGTGGGCCAGGCCCACCCGGCCCACCCGCTAGAACCGGGCCTGCCTGGCGCCACCTGTTCTTCTCTACTCCGCGACCCCCAGCCAGCCAGCCTCACGGGACCCGTACCGTAGTATAGATGTACCGTGGAGATCCGTGATATGGTGTGGCGTGGCGAGCCTCCCTGCTCCCGTTGTTCCCACCTCCACTGGGTCAGTCCCGCTGTTACCGAAGCAGCCGCACTCGGGACAGAGGTGCCTTGCCTCGCCACGACTCTCCTGCCACGGCTCTCCCGCTCTGGCGCGCCGGCACCTCCCTCGCAGAGTCACGGGAGTCGCGGGAGTCACGGGAGTCACGGGGTGCGGGTACGGGGTATGGGAGTCACAGGACCAACACGGGTCTGGCACAGCAGCAGCTGCTTGGGGGCTGCTTGGGGGCCAGATATGCCGGTAGCCTAACTGCCTGACCGTCGCTGGGTGTTCCTGTGTCCTCGCATCCTCGCAACTCGCCTCTCACTTCGCTTCTCTCTCCTCACAGCTTTCATAGTGATAATTGCATAGCTATGAGATCATAGTAGTTTACTTAGATGTTGTTTTTTAACTTTGCCAAATATTGTGGTTGGTACTGATATTCTAAATATGTTTATTATGTTTTTTCCAGGATCTTCAAGTACTCCAGCCTGATGCTACTGCAGAGGAGGGTGTGGACCACAGTGGTGAGGACAGGAGGAAGTGAGTGCTGGAATGAATGACAAGTCACTTTTCTTCCTCAATCATAGCTGCGGCCTTCATTAAGGTATTTATTTCTTGCTTTCAAGGACAGACACCTATCATTTTTATGAATTATTCAGCCTCCAATATTTCCGGTCAAGATTCTCTACAATTGCAAGTAGTCTGTAGAAGAAAAGGTACGACATTTCCAGTTGCCCCCTCATACCTACCACCTTCATCATGCCCACAAATTACAATCTCATCTTGTCATGTGTCACATTTCTCCTACAGTTTCGCCCTAAGTGCCCACTGTCATGGGTTCTATTACTGTTAGATCTTCTAGCTGCCATTAACCATGCAACTATGCCTAATACATGATTGATCACACAAACTGTCCATAGCCAAACGTTAACCTAGCCAAGACTTGTTTTATTAGAACTTACCTTACTCAACACCTACTTGCACAATAGAACAAGAATAGCAAATCTGTTAGACATTTAGGGCCTCATTTATGAGAAATGACGCATTGCTGCGTGAAAGCAGCGATGCGTCACTTCTCAGTGCGCATTCCTTGTGACAATACCTGATGCGTCATATTTATTCTATGACGCATCGTGTCGCAAGGAGTTACAGATACGTCAGTATTTCTGACGTATCTGTAGGCGCAAAAGTGACGGATTGCTGGAGTGTGTCACAAAAGTGACGCAACTCCAGCAAGGCGTCCTTCACATGGGGCTGAAAGGGCCTGCGTCAGTCTTACGCCTGCCATGAGGCAGGCGCAAGATTTTGATGCTACAGCGTCCTAGAAGAGACACAGTGAAATCTCATAGATTTCACTGCAACACTTCTACGAGGCTTTTTGCGGGGGGAACGCCCCCCCTGCATACACTATACCTGACGCAGGTATAATGTAGCGCAGGGGTTTACAAAGTGACACATCTGCTTAGATGCGTCACTTTGTAAATAGTGCGCAACAGGAGGCATGTTTTACGCCAGTCGATGCGTCACAAAAAGTGACGCATCGGAAGCGCAAAACTGACGCAAGGCCTCATAAATGAGGCCCTTAATGAATATGGAGTGGAGGGTGTGGTCTGGGACTCAGTCTAGACTCAGCGTGGGACTCAGGAAGAAGTAGGATAAGAACAGGGCCATTTGAAATAATATACACACAAAGGAAAGGGGGCCGGAGGAGATTTCAATGACCAACGACTGCAAACTCCCCAATTATAATCACAAAACAAAAGAGCCCTCGGGTCTGTCAAGAGAGAACAGAAAGGCAAGAAGGACTGACTAGAAAGAATGCGTCCCATTGGAAATATTGACATGCTATTAGTTGTCCCAAAAGAACATGCCAGGTTCTTTCACTTTTTGTAGCTGACGAGCACCAGGTAGGAAGTAAGGGGTATATTATCAACAACTAGCGATAATTTTTGTCTCTAACTTGTTTAGAGACAAAAATTATCGCCGCACATCGGCGATTTTTATCGCAGATAAACCTTGCTATTATCAAGGTTTATCGCAAATGCGATAAAAAACGCCCGCAATGCATGAATATCGCTGAAAAGTCAGCGATATTCATGCATTATCGAGCAAATGCTCTTAGCCATGTTATCCACCTCCCATTGGATAACATGGCTAAGAACTGCTCAGGGCAGGTGTTAGCTTTTGGAGATATTCGCCCTTAGCGCAAATATCTCCAAAAGTTGGTAATAGGAGATAGCGATGTTAGCGACTGTTTCCAGTCGCTAACATCTTGGCACGCCCACTTTGCATATCATTAGTGATAAATATCACTGACATGCAAAGTGGGGCCCAAGATGGTCGCTATCTCCTATTAGCTGTCGCTAACTGGTGTTAGCGACAGCTTGGTAATAGGGAGATAATTTTATCTCCGCTTTCTTGGCTTTTAAAGCCAAAAAAGCGGAGATAAAACCCCTTGATAATATACCCCTAAATACTTGGTGGGTGAACATACTTATCAGCGAAAATTACGCACTCCGGTTAGATTCAGGCAACCACTCTGGGCCCGTTCGTAAGTTGTACTATACCTAGAAGCAGAACAGGAGGTATTTATCATATACAGATTATTTTCCTGCCTACAAGAAAGGAGAAAAAGTTAGCAGATATGACCAACTTGCTAATAGATCGAGCACCACGATGTAATTTAGGCAACGACTTTGGGCCAGCATGCAAGTTGAGCAACATTCAGAAGTAGGCCAGAAGATATTCATCCATTCAACATTTTTTGCGTCATCTGGGCAAGCCACATTAGCTGCATTTAGAAGCTGGTGGCAAACTGATTGCATCCATAAATGTAATATTTTCCTAAGGTGACTTGGGAGTCTCCACGTATGGTCCTGAGGAAGTCCTCGAAAGATTAATAAAAAGCACTTACCTTGACTGGTTTGAAAGACTGACGTAAACATATGGACCACAAAGACTGACTAGTCCAAGGATATGTTTACATTAAGATAGACACACTGGAATATGTCAATGAACATTTTTATTTGCATTGTATATATTTCTATGCCGGCGCACTTCCTTTCAGCGCAACCATTTTTTTTCCACTATACACGAAGCACCCTACAATGTTATTTTTACTTATAAAGTGAAATTAACTAATGTGAGACTATATCTATTTTTAATAATAGATGCATATGCTGTGATTTTTGTGAGTGCTTGAATCAACCTTATCCTGCTTGATGAGTTCTGTGCTTACCTCTCCAGATTCAGAAGAATATTTGAAAAATATCCTATTTAAATCCAACAGAACTATTTGTTTTTCTGACCAGCTTGGTTATATATTGTTGGCGGCTGCATGCACTTGGTTTAAGGGGAGGTTATTATTGAAAAACACACCTTGAGATAAGAAATCACGGCACATGCCTAGGTCATGCACTGTTGGTTGTTGAGACGCATGGAATGGGTATATCTTAAAATACAATCTTTAAACTTTACAAAAAAACGTACTATAACAGTGTCTATGGCACAAATTCTAAATGCACTTGAAATTCAGCACTTGAGTAGTAACCGGAGCTTAACTCCTACCCCTACAATTCACAACTCATGACCTCGCAATGACATTACAAATAACATCATTGGTGACGTCACTTATATTAATAATGATTCATATTGGTCTATAGAGTAAGTTACTAGGACAAAGCTAGCAGATTAATAGCCCTGCTTTTGAATGTTTACATTTGTTCTGTAATATTTCTTTCTTTCTGAATAAGATGTAATTCTCGCCTGTCCTTGCTCCCTGCCCACGCCCATTTCCTGCCTCGCGTTGCTATAAATTCTTTTGTGTTATATCTTGTTTTTCCCTCTCCGCTCTCCTGCCTTCTCGAGCTGCAGGAGCCTTTGAAAGTTTATTGCACCTCGCAGGCAGGCAACGGATCTGTGTAGCTCACAGTTTGTTCTCTCTCCTCCTCTTTCCCTCCACTCGCTGCCTATTCCCAGGGGCGAGTGCATTTTCCCTCTCTCGGTCTCACGCTCTCTCTCTTTTATCGACTGCCATGGATATAATCTTAGGCTTTTTAATCCAGAGCAGACAGCAGTTCACACAGTTCAGAAGGAAATGGAGCTGCAGAAACACATTAAATAATTAAAAGTTGTAAACTGTGAAGAAGAGGCAGGAAGAGATAAGACCGAGAGCTTTCCAGGACAGCTAAAGGAAAAAAAAAAAAGAAAAGAAAAAGAAATGAACAGGGCTGAGAGGCAGTAACAGATGTGCAATATCTCTACAAGGTGCATCAGGAAATGACAACCACACAGAAGAACTCTCATTTCAACTCCAAACATGTATTGCCTCATTTATGGTATTTTGAGGTAGGGTATCACAGCAATGCCCAAGTAAAAGGGCAGAAATTCACTGTATTTAAGCAATACGGGGGCATATTCTCAAGGACTTATCTCCGAGTTATCAGCACTTTATCGCAGCCAAAGTGGCAATAAATGTATCGCCCCATTCACAAGCTGGTGCTAACAGCCCATATCACCAGTTTACCTGCGATAGCAGCCGCAAGAAACATCGCCACTGATTACCCCGGCAGCTAATGAGATGCAGAGTAGGCGTTCCCGTGCAAATAGCTGTGACAACACCACACCGCAACATTCTCAACGACCAGGCAGATCAGTGATAAGACCACAAAACAGGCGATAAGGCTCGTTAGCAGCAGTAAATTAACACCTGCTCTGACCTGGTGTAAAGTTGGACGACTACCTGCACCAGCCCAGAGCCACACCTGAAGATCAACAAATGCCATGCAGCTACTCATCATGCAGCTCGGAGCCCCAAACAGGGCCACAACACCCACCGCCACCCCCCTAGGCCCGCCACCCCTCCAGACCCCCCATCTCCCCGGACCTCCACAGAGGCAGCACAGCCAAAGACAGCGGACCTTCAGGGGACAGGAGTTGGCCTAACAGCTAGGGCACCCGACCTCGGACCTGGGGATCTGGGTTCGAGTCTCGGTAACGACGCCAAAACCTCCTGTGATTCTGGGCAAATCACTTAATCTCCCCGTGCCTAAAATGAAAGTGTGTCCTCATGTAACGTAACTGGAAAATATGTAAAGCGCTCTGATACGTGATTCGGTTCGAGTCTAGTTCACGCTATATAAAAACTCTGCAAAAAAAAAAAAAGAAATGCACCAGCCTCACAGACTTAACACCAGAGAATGTCATTGTCCACTACGGGCTCAAAAGGACATCCATCCTCTGCATCCTGACAATCAATGCCCACAGGCTGAATGTACCAGCACAGCGGACAACTAACATCCCACTTCAGACAAAGCTGCTGGCTGTGCTGCACATGTTGACCTCTGGTACCTTCCAACCAACAACTGCCAGAGTCGGAGGAGTCTCACAGCCAGCCCCATAAAAGTTCCTCATCAGCTTGGTACCCCAGTACCTATACTTCCCCCTCACTGCACAGGAAGAGCTGGAGAGCAAGCAAGGCTTCTACACCATAGCTGGCTTCCTGCACGTGTTGGGGTCAATTGACTGCACACATGTCCTACTTGTGCTCCCTGCCGAAACTGCACACAATTACCACAAAAGAAAGCACATGCATTCCATCAATGTTCAGGCAATAGTGGACCACCAGGGACTGTTCACCCATGTTGTCGCCAACTACCCAGGTAGTGTGCACGATTCCTACATCTTCCGATAGTACGTCATCAACCAGCACTTCCAGGATGACACCTACCGAAATGCACTGCTCGTTGGTAAGTACTAAATTACCACACAACACACCTCACAAATCCACAATCATGCAACTCATAACTCTGACAATTCACACGTTACAAACTCACATACAACATGACAAACAACATGCCCACCTACCAGACACAACAGCACAACTTACAGTGGTAACCTGGGCTAGCCATGTACACAAGCCATCAGCGGCATGGCACCTCAGCCACACATTAGCAGAATGTGGGGAGAGGTGGGAACCAGGCATTTGCAAAGGAGGCAGGTGACCCATGAATGACATTGCACACAATACCAAGTGTGGCGTGGATGTGCTGGACAGACTGCAGTATGCACACCACAGACATATCCATGTCGAAATACACTGTTGGTAGTGGCAGTGTAGTGGACAGTGGACGCAACCATGTCACCCCAGCCAGTGGGGAAGATCATGGAAATGTAGCTTGTTACGTCCCCCCCATAAGCATGTGCGGAGTGGGCTGGCCCGGCGTATGCCAGGCTAACGTAGGGGTGTGAATAAAAAGCACGTAGCCCTTGGCTTGGTTCTCTTCTGGAATGGCCAACATCTCTGCCAGGGCGGCGTCTCTCACCCCGCGGCTGACGCCTTGAGCGACAGTGCCTGAGATCCTGTGCGTCTGCAGCAGCCGGGGCTGCTGGTCCACAACCAGTCTTGCCCGCCCCTGTGGATCCAGGCCTCACTGCTCAACTGCCGACACCGGCGTGTGTCACGGAAGGCCCACCATGTGCCGGTGCAAGCTCCAAGCCCGAGGCCCGCAACCCTGGCAGCCTCCTCAGAACATCACGGACTCCGCGAGCAAGGCCCACAGTACTCTTTTCTCATTGACGTACTCCACCGGAAGACATAGTGGACAAGTAGGTCACGCCTTTGGAATTGAGTCTGGATTTCTTCATGGCAGAGTTCATGTCACAGTATGCAAGGGGAGGAGCAAGAGGAAGACGCAGTTCAGTCAGGAGGAAAAAAGGATCTCCGTTACGGAGGTGATCTAACACTACCAACAACTGCACTGGTGCCACTAACTCTGTGTATCGCAAGCCAACGACACGTGGATGTGGGCCAATGCTGACCGCTGCCTCCGGCACACACTGTGGTCGAGTAGGTCACCCAATTGGAACTGAGTATTGATCTCTCCATGGCAGAGTTCATATCATTGTACAGGCCACTTCGCAGACTGCATCCTCTTCCAGCTCTGGTGCCACTGATTCTGTGCCCCGGAAGTCATGGACACTCTCTGGTTGAACTTCGGTAGCATCTGAGTCTATAGCCTGGGGGATTGTCTTCATCATCATGTAGCTGATACTGATATGGTGGTAAAAATTAGTCTGTAGCATTCTACGCCTCCATTTGCCTGTTTCTGCTTGCTTCCGCTCTGTGCATCTTGTCCTGGAAGGACACCTTCCGCTGTCCCCTGTACCACTTTGTGCCATTCTCCTTTGACATCAGCGAGGACCCGCTCAGCTCACGTGGCCCTACCTCAGTGCACCCAAAGTCACTGTCCCGTGGCGGTGTACCCGTGCCAGCCGCAGTGCATCCAGGGCCACTCACTCTGTGCAGCTCAAGTCATGGACCCTTGCTGTTTGAGCTTTAAACTTCTGATTGTCTGATCACTGTTGTAGTCGTTGCCAGCACCAACCAACCCCTGAAGGGTGGCTTACACTACCCAACACCCATCTAGCACAGGCGTCACTAGACATGTGGCCCTAACAATAAAAGTTGCTGGGCGCAAGTTCCCGTAGCCAGATCCACAAACTATCTCAGTGTGTCCGTGTAGTTATTATGTATGCATGAGGGCCCTGGGCCATACCACATTATATTGTGCTGTGTACAGCGGATGCAACCTTGTCACCTCATGCAAATGGGGAAGACCTGGGATATGTAGCTATGTCGTACCCCCTGTGATCATATCCGGAGTGGCCAGGCGTAATGCAGTACAGTGTAGGGGTATGGTTCTTCAACGCATGGCTCTGTGCGTGGTTAAGTTTAGGCCTTACCAAGGAAGTAACTAATGCGTGTGTCTCTGTTGTAGTGTCTGTGCCACCCGTCCCACAATGGACAATGTTGCAATGTTGCTTTGTAGCCTGCCCCCCGAGTGCGCGTCGGCTGAAGGGGTAAATGAGGGAGTGCAAGCTAGCTCGGGGTCAGGGATCACACATGCCAACTGTTGTGTGTGTCGCTATTACTGCAGCATATGCCAAAGGTCTACCCTCAACCGCATGTCAAGATCAGCCAGGCATAAACTCTACATCTGTGTCTGCCGTGTCCTTACCATAGGCCTACACACACACGTGGCTGCGCACCATCAGCGCACAACATCACTGCGTCATAGTCAGGCTTGTGGACATGCGCAGACAGGCATTACAATGGTTTGCCATAGGGATGCAAGTCATGCAACTGCGTTACACACACTAGTGAATAGGCTCGGGGGGAGGGAGGAGCAGCAATGAGTCTACGTAATACACATTGATGCCGCTCATTTGCAACAAGCAGTACATGTCATCCAGGAATTACTAAGTCGCACGTATTACCCACCAATGTACCAGTGAGCCTGCCAACACATCTTGCAGTACGAAGTATTGACTAATGTTTCTCTGTACTGTCACAGGTGATCAAGGATATGCACTCTGCACTTGGATGATGACACCCCTCCGAGCCCCGAATACACAGGCCCAAAGGCAGTACAATTTGGCCCACAAACGCCCCAGGGGGATCATGTTGAAGTCACGTTTCTGGTACTGGACATCACAGGTGGAAGGCTCCTGTACAGCCCAGACATCATCTGCAAGATGATTGTTTTATGATGTGTGTTGCACAACATATGGGTACGCAGCAATGCCCCATGGATACAAGTGCCAGATGCACCGGACGATGCTGATGAAGATGAGGCAGGTGGACCACACCCCAAGCAGCCGCAGCAGGAATAGCCCATAGGAACACCATAATTGTAAATTTCTTTCCATGTTAATGTCACCTTTTGACAGCCGTTAGCAATCATGGGACAGTACAAAAGGACCACATGCATTGCAAAACACATTCCCTGAGTGAATTTCACTCAGCTGTACAAGCACATCACTCAGACAAGTATGAGTGCGGCATGTAGTGCTAACAATTTGATCATTTGTTAATGGATGGTGGGTGTGTCACCTCTGTGCAGAGAGGCTGTTTAGGGTGTCACGTATTCGTACTGCCAGTTCTGTGTATCACAATTAGTACGTAATCCCACTCTTTGGCGTTTCTCATGTGTCCCAGATCATTCCATATTGGCTGTCATTTGTGGCCTACAAGTGACAACAGACCTTCTTTTGGGGTCAGATATGTACCACCACGATGCAGGGATGCACCCTGTGACTCAAGTCTCACGATATGGGCAACAGGTAAGTAAGGAGTCACTGCCCCTACATTCGTCCATGCTTTCATAATTGATTGATCATGGACATGACACGTCTGTGTGCAGAAGGTTTTGATTCTCCCTCTGCAATGTGAAGGGGAGATACGGTTTCACAGTGTGTTCCATGTATTTTTCCACATTGGCGCAGCTTATATACAGACTGCATGTCAATGTACATTGTGGCTGTTAGTGAGAAGATGCCTATCCGATGCGGGACAATGGACATGTTTTCAATGTCATGGCTGTGGGGTTGTGCTCGACATTGTCATCTCACTGTTTTTTTACTCTTCTTTTATGGTGCATTTTCCCACATGAGGCATGGGAATTGTAGGCCTGTCGCTGGTTATCGTTGATTTTTGTATCACAATTGGCCTCATTGCTACTATCTTCGCGTTCCACATTTTTTGGGCGTCGCCTTGATTTTAATGCGGTCATTTGATGCGTTATCGTGAGTCTATCGCATATTACCGCCTTGTTGAGAATAAAAAATTAACACAGAGTTATTTTCCCGCAATAGACTGCGATGTGAAGAGTTGCGTTAAGCTAATTTTGAGGTACTTATAACACGTTCTTGAGACTATCCCCCATGGTGTATTCTAGTTCTTTCTGCCTGTGCTGGCACCATTCTGGCAGCCTAGTGCCAACATAGACACCATTGCACTATGGTACAAGAGTTCCTCAATTGCAGGCAGGATTGTTTTTTGCGCAAGAAGGGGCACCGTCCTGAATAAAAACAACCTTCTGCAGGATGAATGGAAAAAGGAAAACACAAGAGGAAATAATATATTCCTCCTTGTTACGCCTTACCTTGGGAGCCGTACAGATTTGACACTACCACAGGTTTACATCACTTTGTAAATTTGGGTTTGCAAGGGAAAACCCACCTCAAAGCCCATGGAAGACCTCCCAGGCACAGAGTAAGGCGATGCAGTGAATTACACTGCGTTGCCTTACTCATGATTTATGAGGCCACTGAGAGTCTTGCAGTGTGGCTTTGAGTGACTTCATAAATCTTTATGAGATCACTGCATCATGTGTGTACCACTTAACGTGGTTCACAAGTGACGCAGGGCTCTCATTATTTAAGCCCAGTAGTTTCTGTGAATTGTTCCTGTGTTTGGAGTGGGAAGATAGGTATACAGTTTTACACAAGTCTCTGTCGGCCCAGAATTTACACAAGTACACAACGTGGAAGTATCCTTTATTTCAGTCAGTGGGATTCATTATCAGGTTTGCTAATTCATTGTGTAATAAGTAAGAACAAAAAAATGGCATAGGGCTTTGCCAAAGTGCACCTGTGTTTGGGGAGACAGAACTGCACTTAGTGAATAGTAAAGCTATCCCAGGCTGTGGTATTTACCGAGTGCCGAATTACCTCGTGAATTTGGTTGGTGGTTATGATGGATAACTATTTTTATAGGAGCTGGTGCACCCGATTTGAACAGAATTTCCCTCCATTCCTGCCAGTTTCCCCACTTCAGATACTTCAGATAATTACTCATGAAATTCAGACTAGGAAATTACATGATTACACTGATTTACACCATTGATCAGGCATAAAGTAGAGTTGGTATCCAAATTTGGATTACTGGGATACTCAGAATGGAACCTGAAGATTCTCACTTCTAGCAGTGGATTACTCAGATATCTTGTTCAAACAGTAAGCTCTTGAAATAACTTATCAATGTGGAACTCTCCAATAGAAGGCGAGATCATTTCACTGTTCGGTGTATTAATTAGTTGCCCCTTACGTAACTTCCACTCGCTCCAGCATAAAATACACTTTCTCTTTTGTAGATTAAGAGGCAGTCCAGTGAAAAAGTTCACAATATGGCTCAAATCCAACCAGCCATCAAATAAAAGAATATTCTGGAATTCCTTTTGTTGGTGCTTGTTAGAGATGCTGGAATGGGTAAGAGAACTGTGATTTAGTCTTCACTGGATGGCCCCTATACAGGAATCACACAGGAGTCTTGTGTTCATGTCAATAATTGCATAGTTTAGTTAGTTTTGTCAAGAACAGATTAGCTAACACTTGTCTTGCATTTCGACCCATTTAAGAATCCATTTTATATTTGTGAAATTTTAAAGAGGTACACATTTCACTTTTTTTCCTAAAATATAGAGGAATCCCTTACCAGCCACGGCCCATGCAGATAAGAGCTGTGGGGTGGTGGGGCCGGTGGGGGGGACGGGACGAATTTCGACGTAGATGACAAGGCTAAATAAAATAAATATTTCATTTTCCCTCGCCATCATCCATCGATCTCCTCACTAAGCAAGACTGCTCGGTTGTTCATGTGTTGAGGCTGGATGGAGAAAACAATAAAATATCTCTATGTGAAACCCTCTCTAAGTTTTGGGAATTTATTTGCCCACTACCCAAGCTTGTATTGGTGGAACAGAATATTTGAGTGCAGCTTTTACAGGAGGTTGCTGAGGGTTATTTTGGATCACTTCTCCTCATCTGTCCTAAAAATGCTAATATGAAAAAGCAGGACAAGACCATGCAGCTTTTGGACATTGTTTGCAGTGACCTATGCTGATGCTATCTTTTAAAGGAGCCACATTGAGATGGGATGAGTATGTCACGAGTAGCAGAGAACCTGGTGTGTATGGTTTCTTATGTAAAAATGTGTTATAAATATTGAGAGGTCTTGGTGTGGGTTTCAGATGACATTCCTCAGAGTCAATGTGTGGAATTGAATTAGGCCAAGAAGTACCATAATATCACTTCTCATGTCACATATAATGCATCACATCACTAGACAGGAACAAGTGTAGATTGATTCATAGCATAAAGATGTGTTTTATGTGAATTCAGAGTAAAACAAATTACAGAGAGGTTGATACTGATAGGTAGGAAATATATGCCAGCTCACACCATTATTAGGCATTGTTTATGAATTCTTGAAGTTAAATCCACTATTTTACATGATTGTTGAGAGCGAGAGAAGTATTCAAAACCATGGAATACATGCTACGTTTCTCTTCTACTAAATTGTACTGCATTGTTAATATTAGTGCAAGAAAAGTTTCTACTCAAAATCTGTACATAACCTTTAGTGGACCTTCTGTGCTCAAAGTTGAGAGATTTAGATTGTGGGATCCTCCTAGCACCATGTGGTAAATGTGAGTAGCCAGCCACACTTCCTTAGCAAATAAAATAAAATGACTTCACTTAGATTTAAACCAAGAAGAAATAATGCTGAAAAACACAGTATTCCTGCATTTGGGCGTATTCAAGATTCTTCAATCTCTAAAATGTATTGTGGTTGAGTTTAATGTTGTACGACCTCTTAATCTGCCTTCACAAGCTTGCATCGAGTGTTTTTGTTACATGCACTGCTAGTAAGTTAGATTTAAAGATCATTCTACATCGAATCATCTAAAACCTAATGTAAGACACTAAATATCATTACATTTAATATTATGAATGTGCTTCATTAACAGGAACTTCCAAATCTCTGATATCATCTATGGTCACATGAACCTACGAAATATAATGTAGCCTGTTAGTATTCATGTTAATTTTACCTGTGTTTTCAGAGGTTCTTTTTAGTTGAAGTCATGGATGCCTGGGGTGATGCTCCATATTGAACCTGAGCTATACTGTGCAAACATCATCAGCATGTCATTATTAGAAGGTTGGTTTCATTTTTTCCAATGTGATATGAACACACTGGTGTTTGACTTTAACATGTTATTACATGTCCATTACTTGTGACTTCTTCACTACAGATGACCTTTCAGTGGAGCCATCAGAGTCTCCATCCCAAGAAACATGCAGTGAGAGTTCCTGTTTAATTTCCACTTAATTTGATGTTAATGTCCTATTACTTATCAGTAATCTTCATTACTCCTGGTCTCTTTGTCCTTGTCCCATTCATAAACAATCACCAACAGAAAAAAAGACCAAAAGAATGCTGTCCCTACCCCAACCCCTCCCACCCGGAGTACACATATGTACCTTACCCTACATGACCTCTGAACTACCAAGCCACAGATGAAGGCCAGCACGTTCGGGAGGGAGGAAAAGTAGTAATGAATGGGACGAGGACAACGGTACCAGGAGTAATGAAGAATACCAATAAGTAATAGGGGATTACCACCAGGTCCGTCCTGTCCTCATACCATTCATAAACAATTGAGAAAACCCAAGCAACAACCAGCATTCATCAACAACAAACCAGCAGGATGCTAGGCAGACAGCAAGACCCCGTGATTTATTGGCACAGAAAAACAAAATGTCAGGAGCACACAGCCTACAGTACACCCAACCCAAAATTAGCATCACCCCCCCCCCAGCAAATTCTGGATCTGAAAATGCTTCACAAAAGTATTAGGGGATACCCAATCAGCAGCCCTATAGACCTCTTACAGGGTGAACCCCCCAAACCTCAGCCCAGGAGGCAGCCATCCACCAGGAACAATGCCCCTGCACAGATCAACCACAAACTTATTCAGGGCGTTTAAGTACAGCACCAGATGGAGCCCCCTTACCACTTTGGGCACAAGAAAAATTGTGGAGTAAAACCCCCTTTACAGAGGAGGCAGCTCCTGAATCGCCCCCTTCGCAGGGACCGTTTGGCCTTCTGGGTCCGACAGGATGACCAAGGAGTTGTACAAACCCCTGAATCCTGAGGAGGCTCAAAAAACACGATGCGATTACCCAGTTGAACAATGTCCAGCACCGACAAATCGGAGCATGACTGCAACAAGGCCGAAAGAAAGAGCTGAAGCCGACCTCCGACCAACAATCCTGAGTTGGCTGCTAGATAGTCTGGAACAATATTTTGGTGGGGACTGGGGGTGACTTTGCTTTCCTGTCTCAACCCATCCAGAAGACCTATAGAAAACTGCCTCAGAGAGGGCTGATGAATGAAGGATGAATACTTAGATGAAACAGCCACAGCAGAGGACTGCTTAAAAGAAGAAGAGTGTGTTTTCTCCTTAAAAAGCTTGTGCAATTTGCCCACAAACTCTTCCCCAAACATCATAGTCCCCTGAAAAGGCCAGCACAGGGCAGACACCTTCTGAGCAGAATAAGTCTTCCAGTCCTTCAAAACCAGATTGTGGCGAACTGTCACACCAGCCCCTCCTAAAAGGGCTGAGGCCCGCACCACGTCAAAGGATACATGGAAAGGAATTCCACTTGCCGCTCGATATGCTCCAAAAGCCCAGAACAGACAGACGTATCGTCCAGGGACTGATACAGAACCTTGGTATCTGAAATGAGAGACTCTGCTACATAATCATAATACGATCATGGTCCTTCCACTCCCGTTCCAACACCTCATGGATGTAGGGATGGACAGGTACATTCACCGCAGAAGAACTCTGAAACTGGAGCAGCAATGAACCACCCAATGTGCTCGGAGCTTCCTCACCAGTAAACTCCATATTGGACTTGACCTGCTTCAGCAAGTCCGGTAACATGTCCTAATCAATATATTTGCCCTTATGCTTCTCACCCCCATGCAATCCTCTACAGAATCAGAAGAATGAGAGGGCTGAACTAGGAAAGAGCCCTTGGGACGCCCCCCCCAGCTCCCGCAAAGTTCGCATGATCAAACGCCTAATCCTGGCAGCATCTCCTTTGTGTGCCGTTTTGATCGCACCAGGGATGGAGAAGAAGAAGATTCCGAAGAGGAGGAGCCCTCCACATGCTTGCGTTTTCTTGAATGCTTTCCCATTTCTGCAAACACAAACCACAACAGGAGCCCAAAACAGAGCAGAACCAGGAACAGGGGCACACAAGGAACCAGCCACTGACCCAAAAGTCTACAGCACCTGGTGACCCAAGTAGAGTCCCTAACAGGAACCAACCAAGTATGATCCTGCTTAACTTCTGACAAGGACACCTGTGAACAGGGTAGCTTATAGCACCCGGTCTCACATGAGCAAACCAAGCAATAAACAGGGCCCACTCTGCTTAACTCCTGCAATTGAAACAAGACCAGGAGTATTCAGAGCAGCATTGACGTAGTGGAACAAAGGAACGAGAAAACTACTATGCAGCACTTCCCCTCCAGCCACACTTAAGGGAACAGCAAAATCAATCCTGCAGCCGACCGCCATCCAAACACCTGACTTCCTGGACCGTGTAAAAGCTGGAAGTCAGGCAACGCCACCCAGAAGGGCACCGCATCTCGGAAACAATACCTGCCAGGTTCATGACCAGAGAAAGGAAGAAACGCTGCTCCTCCCAATGTGCCCGGCAACCCAGGAGGTATGGACTGGACACCACCTTCAGCAATACTGGCCAGCAGGAAACCCAGCATGTCACCCTCCAAGCCTGACAGGGAGGGAGACATGAACACTAGCAAAATCTTCACCACCCTGCAGCAGAGATGTGAATCCTTCAGAACTCTACCAGCTCTTGACTCATACCATTCTGTCGGCAGACAGAAAAAAGAACAGAAGAAATGCTGGGTAAAGTACATATGTGCACTCCTAGTGGGAGGGGGTGGGGTAAGGTCTGCATTCCTTTGTTCTTTTTTTTTGTTGGTCAGATACGATTATCTCACTTGTTTACGAATGTGACGAGAACAGGAGGGACCTGGGGGTACTGCCCGCCGCAACACCTGTAGGAGTAACAAGGGAAAGTAAACCTCATCCATATGCAGTGTTCAGTCTCCCTTTGAAGGAATTAACTTTTGAAATGCCAAATTAATCAAATTCACCAAAAACATAGTTGTCATATTTGCTAGACTAGCAACACGTGTATTCATTTTGATGATTGATTTATGACATTGAATTTTATACCTTTAAAGTTGAAACAGTGTTGTGTATTGGCCAACAGAAGTCTGTACATTAAATTTTCTGTTTTTGAAAATGTGATCAGTTCATGTTTCACCATTGCTTGATTCGGTGCATTACATGCACTGGGAATGCTATTGTTTCTAATGCTGTTAAAAACGTGAAGATAATTTTGGGGAATTGATAGAATGTGGGTATTTTGCTGAAACAGACATAGGTTTTTTAGGATTATTATTATTATTATTATTATTACTGAGTTTTATATCGCGCCTGGTTACCCTTGGGCATCCCCGCGCTCTTCCAAAAAAAACAGAGGCACCATAACAGAAGAGAGAGACATTAGACAGGGAACAGGTGGGTCTTTAAAAGTTTGCGGAACCGTAAAGAGCTCGTTTCAGAGCGTAGGAATAACGGAAGGGCGTTCCACAAAGTTGCAACGTTTATGGAAAATCTTCTGCCGCCAGTCCTGGCCTTCCTTACTGTCACCACTTGTAGCAGATGTTGATGATCCGAGCGCAGGGTACGAGGGGCCTTATAGGATCACAGGGCAATATTTTCTGCATCCATGGATCAGATACTAACACCGTGTACCACTCTCCGTAGACAAAACATACTTGTTTATTTGCCATACAACCTGTGCAGATCACGTTTGAAGTGGGGGTTGCCCTTTAATTTTCAGAAGCTCATATGCTTGAATTAGCAGGCTTTGATTTAGGTTGGGGTCTGGACAGGGAGGAAAGACTTCCAGTCCTACATCGGGAGCTGTGTTTTCACACTTTTTTACTTTTATTTCTAGAGGGTCAGCGATGTTTCTCACTCTTCTTGCATGGCATGCACATTTAAAATGGTCAGGACTAAATGAAGTTACAGTATTAAAGTGTTATTTTTACAAAAACAATCACTCCTGTATCACGAGGAAGCTGCTCGCCATCACTCCACTCTAGAGAGGGAGAAAGGCATCTTGAATTTGGTATTACTCAAGTGGCCTCCAAACATTTTCATGCAGAGGCACCCATCACATAAATTACTTTGGCTAGGACACTCCAGAACAGCATAGCTCTTTTTTTCACTGAATTCTGTAAAATGTTAATTAATGCAGGCAAACGAAAACGGTGTGGTGATGCCTGGGAACAAGACCAATATACAGAAGTGTCCTCCAATTCATCACAATTGTTCATTGTGTACAATTTTACAAGCCAGTCAAAATATTTCAACAGAGATTAGAGGAGGGAACTTGAGAGGAAATCCTAAAAACTTTGAGCAATGTTGCATATTTTATTCCAATAAATTCAGGATGTTATATTAGAAATGCATTATATGTAAAGGCTGGTGGCATGAGAAAGTTATGACCCAAGCCATTTGAATTGATATCAATATTCAGTGCTCTGTTTTATTCCCTTTCATTAACATGTTTAGCATTCCAAATATTGCAAGGTTCATCATACATGCCTCTCAAAACACAACGTGCTTGCTTGAAGGACCTATTGCTGTTGGATTTCAAACGGAGTTGGCAAGTGGCTTACAAGGCTTCAGTCTCCCTTGTTGCCAGAGATCTGCCACCCATATATATGTCTTGCTGCCCAAATATTTAATACTACTGTTTCAGTCTGTTGCTGGAAAGTCTGGAAGACATTGTCCTGATTCGTCAGCTGCAGTGCTTTGCCTAATAACGTCCTTAACTTTCTGGCTGTGTGTGTAAAAAAACGGGATGGATCAAGCCCTGATCTTTTGACTGGGTATGAGTGTTCTGTTTAACTCAGATGCTCTGTCCATCACCACCCCCTTTTCTGAATCGTTTTGGCCACTATAGGAGTGGCAGGGTATGCTCAGATGTGAGTCCCTTGCTCACTGCACCATTAGGATTCAAGCAAGCCGGGCCGAAGACGGCTGTAATGCCAGAAACCGGTCCCCGGAAGCTTGTTTCCTTTCCAGTAAAGAATTGGCTTGGTAGTTTGGTCTGCCCTGTTCCCATGATGCACTGGGCCAGGGACAGACTAATTTGCATGTTGCCAGGTTCTGTACTGGGATGGTACAGTGAGCTAAAAAACGGTGATGGATCAAGCCTTGATCTTTTGACTGGGTATGAGTGTTCTGTTTAACTCAGATGCTCTGTCCATCACCACCCCCTTTTCTGAATCGTTTTGGCCACTATAGGAGTGGCAGGGTATGCTCAGATGTGAGTCCCTTGCTCACTGCACCATTAGGATTCAAGCAAGCCGGGCCGAAGGCGGCTGTAATGCCAGAAACCGGTCCCCGGAAGCTTGTTTGCTTTCCAGTAAAGAATTGGCTTGGTAGTTTGGTCTGCCCTGTTCCCATGATGCACTGGGCCAGGGACAGACTAATTTGCATGTAGCCAGGTTCTGAACTGGGATGGTGCAGTGAGCTAAAAAACGGTGATGGACCAAGCCCTGATCTTTTGACTGGGTATGAGTGTTCTGTTTAACTCAGATGCTCTGTCCATCACCACCCCCTTTTCTGAATCGTTTTGGCCACTATAGGAGTGGCAGGGTATGCTCAGATGTGAGTCCCTTGCTCACTGCACCATTAGGATTCAAGCAAGCCGGGCCGAAGACGGCTGTAATGCCAGAAACCGGTCCCCGGAAGCTTGTTTCCTTTCCAGTAAAGAATTGGCTTGGTAGTTTGGTCTGCCCTGTTCCCATGATGCACTGGGCCAGGGACAGACTAATTTGCATGTAGCCAGGTTCTGAACTGGGATGGTGCAGTGAGCTAAAAAACGGTGATGGATCAATCCCTGATCTTTTGACTGGGTATGAGTGTTCTGTTTAACTCAGATGCTCTGTCCATCACCACCCCCTTTTCTGAATCGTTTTGGCCACTATAGGAGTGGCAGGGTATGCTCAGATGTGAGTCCCTTGCTCACTGCACCATTAGGATTCAAGCAAGCCGGGCCGAAGACGGCTGTAATGCCAGAAACCGGTCCCCGGAAGCTTGTTTCCTTTCCAGTAAAGAATTGGCTTGGTAGTTTGGTCTGCGCTGTTCCCATGATGCACTGGGCCAGGGACAGACTAATTTGCATGTAGCCAGGTTCTGTACTGGGATGGTGCAGTAAGCTAAAAAACGGTGATGGATCAAGCCCTGATCTTTTGACTGGGTATGAGTGTTCTGTTTAACTCAGATGCTCTGTCCATCACCACCCCCTTTTCTGAATCGTTTTGGCCACTATAGGAGTGGCAGGGTATGCTCAGATGTGAGTCCCTTGCTCACTGCACCATTAGGATTCAAGCAAGCCGGGCCGAAGACGGCTGTAATGCCAGAAACCGGTCCCCGGAAGCTTGTTTCCTTTCCAGTAAAGAATTGGCTTGGTAGTTTGGTCTGCCCTGTTCCTATGATGCACTGGGCCAGGGACAGACTAAATTGCATGTAGCCAGGTTCTGAACTGGGATGGTGCAGTGAGCTAAAAAACGGTGATGGATCAAGCCCTGATCTTTTGACTGGGTATGAGTGTTCTGTTTAACTCAGATGCTCTGTCCATCACCACCCCCTTTTCTGAATCGTTTTGGCCACTATAGGAGTGGCTGGGTATGCTCAGATGTGAGTCCCTTGCTCACTGCACCATTAGGATTCAAGCAAGCCGGGCCGAAGACGGCTGTAATGCCAGAAACCGGTCCCCGGAAGCTTGTTTCCTTTCCAGTAAAGAATTGGCTTGGTAGTTTGGTCTGCCCTGTTCCCATGATGCACTGGGCCAGGGACAGACTAATTTGCATGTAGCCAGGTTCTGAACTGGGATGGTGCAGTGAGCTAAAAAACGGTGATGGACCAAGCCCTGATCTTTTGACTGGGTATGAGTGTTCTGTTTAACTCAGATGCTCTGTCCATCACCACCCCCTTTTCTGAATCGTTTTGGCCGCTATAGGAGTGGCAGGGTATGCTCAGATGTGAGTCCCTTGCTCACTGCACCATTAGGATTCAAGCAAGCCGGGCCGAAGACGGCTGTAATGCCAGAAACCGGTCCCCGGAAGCTTGTTTCCTTTCCAGTAAAGAATTGGCTTGGTAGTTTGGTCTGCCCTGTTCCCATGATGCACTGGGCCAGGGACAGACTAATTTGCATGTAGCCAGGTTCTGAACTGGGATGGTGCAGTGAGCTAAAAAACGGTGATGGATCAAGCCCTGATCTTTGACTGGGTATGAGTGTTCTGTTTAACTCAGATGCTCTGTCCATCACCACCCTTTTTCTGAATCGTTTTGGCCACTATAGGAGTGGCAGGGTATGCTCAGATGGGAGTCCCTTGCTCACTGCACCATTAGGATTCAAGCAAGCCGGGCCGAAGACGGCTGTAATGCCAGAAACCGGTCCCCGGAAGCTTGTTTCCATTCCAGTAAAGAATTGGCTTGTTAGTTTGGTCTGCCCTGTTCCCATGATGCACTGGGCCAGGGACAGACCAATTTGCATGTAGCCAGGTTCTGAACTGGGATGGTGCAGTGAGCTAAAAAACGGTGATGGGTCAAGCCCTGATCTTTTGACTGGGTATGAGTGTTCTGTTTAACTCAGATGCTCTGTCCAACAACCCCCCCCTTTTTCAGAATTGTGTGTGTAAAGTAGTCACTATTCCAAATACTGAATTCTACAAACATTTGAGTATACTAAATAATTGGAACAACCAAGGATCCCTCCTCTTTTTAGAATGTATGCATCAATCCAAATTTATTGATCTAAACTTCTGCACATGTTGTTTTTTGTAGCACTACTTTCTTATTTTCTTCAAGCAGTAAAGGGAGGAAGACTTTTTCGCAAGTTCCCAATCTTTTTTCACCAGGAAGTCAATTTGCTTTTCAAACATGAGCAGGGCTAGACTGGGAACCCTCAGCAGCCCTCGCAATCTTGTAGGACCAAAACTGCTGCTTTTGGTAATGGGGGCCGATATTGCAGCACTGCTGCAAAACCGGCCCCCAGTAACAAAAAAAGGCCCCCACTGCTGCAAAATCGGCCACCACCATTCCAGCCTTCCGGTAAAACGCCCAATGGCCACTACAGCCAGTCCAGCCCAGAACATGAGGCCTTTCCTCATCTATGGCAAAGCCTATGATTTTCTATGACTCTGTAGAGCTACACCTTTTGTACATAATTCCGATACAATTAGATTGTTCTCACAGTTAGCGAGTGCTACACAGTAGAAGAACCTTGAAGATTGACAGATATGCAGCAATGACGTGGCTTGGTGGTTGTTCGCAGGCTGAGATACACTCAATAAAAACAGCCTTTTTAAAGAATGTCTTAACATAGATCAGAACACCTTGAAGAAGCCCTCTCTGGAATGAGTCAATTAAGATGACACGATTGACCTCTGCCTTCATCCCCCAACATCCCTCCTCCCACTAGAGTCACTGCCTAAAGTTAGCAACAGTAAATAGCAGAATTGTCTTCTAGGACCTTGACTGAGAGTTTAGGTGCTATTTATAGCACTTGATAAATAACAATGCCACAGGGACGTTATTTATTGGGTGCGATAAATAACACATATTAGGAGTTGGTTTGGAATATTATATAACAATACCATGGGGGACGTTATTTATTGGGTGCTATAAATAACACACATTAGGAGTTGGTTTGGAATAACATGCTGATTTTGGGTTTTAGTCCGCTTTATACGGTAAATGATGTATGCTTTTTCCCCCATTAAATTTCTGTAGCATTTACCTGCAATGAAGGTTGAGGTAATTACCGCCTGGATTGGATGTGTTAAATACTTACCAACACATAATTCCACCTGTGTATAGGAAGGCCTTACCACAGGTCGGAATAAACTGACCAACTTGTAATCAGGACCTTAGATATTAAGATTTTGTCTCTGCTGATTTCAAAGTGCTTTCTCTCCCACTATCTTCATGGCAGTGACTTTACTTTTAAGCATTGCTAAAAGTACAATGTATTCTCCTACTCCATTATAAGACTCAATAGGGCATATATATGAGCCCCTTTGATTTGCACTTGCACCAGGCAACATGGTGTAAGAGCGACACAAATGTAAAATTAGGTTTAGGAAGCCACGCAAGGCCACCGTGCATGGCCCTGCATTGCTTCTTAAATTTAAAGTATTGTTACACAGCGGTTGCATTACTCTGCACCAGGGGGCATTTCCATGGGAATCTGCATGGGTGTTTATGGATTTTGACGCATTCCCAGATTAACAAGAACAGGTAAGCTTGGGAATGCATGAAAAGGGTACTCCTCCCAAGGAGAGGCATAACAAGAAGAAATATTTGTATTTATCCCCGTATTTTCCTCTATCTCTGTGTGCTGCATTCTGCAGCATACTTAGAAAGAATGAACACACCACTCAGGATTGTTTTTGTGCAGAAAGGTAACCCTTCCTGCATAAAAATAATCCTGCATGCAATACAGGCACCATTGCACCATGGTGCAAGGATGTCTTCTGCGGTGCTAGGCAGCCCATTGTGTGCCACTGCAGGATAAAAGATAAGAATGCGCCATATTGCTTTAAATCCAGATATTCCTGCCCTTTCCCAGTGATTTTGCGCTGCACCACTGTTTCATAAATCTGGCCCAATGTTTTTAATCACCATAGAAATTACATCATAGTGTAAAACAGATCAGCTGGCAAACACACTCTTATTCTCCACCCTAATATAACTCACTAGAAAGCCCTACATGATTCAGCACAGCCCTCTGTAATCAGCCAAGAAGTGCATCTTACACCATGCCAGGCCTTTTCATGGCCAGCAAAAAATATCTATACAGCACTTGCAGCTTCAACTACTCACAAAAGGGGCCATCCACCCAGGAATAGAGTGCCAAATAGCCTTATCCAGACTTTAATCAAACTAACACTGCACCCCAAATGGCCCCGTACTGACCTTCTCATTGCCACAATAGGCATCAAAGATAGAAGCACCACCTTAGTTGAGAATTGAAAAGAAATACGCCCCTTTACTCTGCTGCCCCCATTTATTCTTGCTACCTGTATCAAACATACAGTCTGTTCCAAGACTGTATGCAATCAGTCGGCAGTTGGATGGCAGAGAATTGCCTCAAGCTTAACTCGGGTAAAACCGAGGTTATATTGTTCGGCAATAACGCCAACTTTTGGACACCCAAAAGGTGGCCGGACACGTTGGGCACTCTTCCTGTCCCCACCAAAAAGTTAAAAAACCTGGGCGTAATACTGGACAAGGCACATACCTTCTAGCCCCAATTAAATGCGGTGGCATCAGAATACTTAGGAAAATACTGCCATTTTTGCACCTGGAAAGTAGGCAAACCGTGGTCACGGCTCTTGTAATGGCAAGACTGGACTACAGTAATGGGCTCTATCTAAACGTTCAGCAAAGATCCCTGAATAAACTGCAGACGTTGCAGAATGCAGCAGCTAGACTGCTCACAGGAACGTTGAGGTTTTCCTCTGTATCTAGAGACATTAAGAAACTGCATTGGCTCCCAGTTAAGAGTCGAGTATGCTTCAAGGCTTTATGCCTGTTTTTTAAAGCTCTTCAAGGCACAGGACCGGAGTATCTAAAGGGTAGACTACTCCTGAAAGAACATTGCAATCAAAAGGAGCCAAGCTGGTCTTAGTGCCACGCATAAAAAGAGCCCGGTGGTAAAAGTTTCGTTCACTGTGCAGCAAAAGCCTGGAATGAGCTGCAATTTCATTTAAGAAACACTATGGATCTTCTGTCCTTTTGGACAGGGCTAAAAACTTGGCTCTTTTCACAATGAGCCGGTTCTTAAAGTTTTGTGTTTCTGCCAGCAGTTTCAGAGGATCTAGATCGCGCCAGGACACCTCTGGGCAATTGATGCACTTTATAAATGTCATTATAATTATTCTAATCCTTACAGGGCTTAAAGTGTAGTATTCAGTCCCAGCCATGGGAGCTTTTTTTTTAAAGGGCTAGTTATTGTTATTTCCAAAGTGATACAGTTGTCACATGTGTGCAGGTACACTCCAAGCCTGCACAGTACATAGACATTGGAAGTAGCAGCAGTGAAGAATTAGTATATCACAACTACACCTAAAACCCAACATGTGATTTGGACTGCATGATCTCACGTCAGTCTTTGCTACGGGAGGCATAACTTTCTGTATAAAACAAATCAGTGAAAAACATTTGTGCCGGTGCTCTGCACCAACACTTGGGGCACTAATCACAAAGGTAAACTTGGACTTCAGGTCTGAGTTTACCTTAGTGAATTGGGCCCTTAGACATGAGGTCTAAACTTAGACTTTAGGTTCAAGTTTACCTTTTTGAATTGGGCGCCAGGCCTAAGCCTAGACCTGAGGTCTAAATTGAGATGTCAGGTCAAAGTTTACCTTTGTGAAGTGAGCCCTTAATTTTTAAAACCTGCGCTTGTTAAGACAGTCCACATATGGTGGTATTTTCTGACTATTTTTGAGTTCAGCTTAGAGGTAGGGGTATGTGTCTAAGGAGTTGATGTTGCCTTGACAGGGCTATATTGATAACCAGCAAACGAACCTATTTGTAGGCTATCCCGCTGAAAGCCCTCAAGAAAAATAACTAAAGGTATAGGTTGGTTGTGATATAAGGTTGTGAACCAATGTACGTTTTTAATTTATTCATTGTACATTTAGATGTGATGGAGCAGGGTTTTGCGAAAATAAAACCTGCTCGGATTGAAACCTCAGTAACATTCATTAACAGTGTGCTGTGAAAAATATTATTAATAAACGCTAAAATAAGGGGAAATGTTTTTTGCATGCATAAACGAATGCGTGTAGTAATACATGAAAACTATGTCGCATTTGTTCATGGCTTTAAGAAAATAAAAGACTAATGCTGCTTTTTTGTATGTTATTAATATATTGCTAGGAATAACATGGGTTGTGCATGGGTTAGTGAATTGATGGGATGGTGTGCAATGAAATAAAATTTCTTGAAAATTAATAATGTTATGTGTTTGTTTTCTGCAGAAAAAGCAAGCATGGACCTACTTTCCTGCTTGCCAGTTTGGGATTAATATTTAATGGAAAATAAAATGTCCAAAAGATGGTTTTGAAAGAAGAACAAAGAACGCAAAAACTATGCATGCCCTTGTGTCCTTGTATGACTGCCAAAAGATTGGATAAGGAAAAGATAAATGGTGGAAGCGATTCAACTTCCTCACAAGGTGGCAGAGGCAAACAAAGAAGGCGTTAAAGACTTGGTACATGAAAATACGCTCTAAGCAAAATTGTTTCCTGGGTAGAATCTGCCATAATGCTGCAAGTTTAACCCAAAATCACTTCTAATAAATGATCACGCTGAGAGTGGTGTGACAGAATACCCCTGTCCTTAGCCAATGGGAGATGGAGTTTATTCTAATATCGCAAAAAATGTGGGTTGGGCATTCAGGTTTTATGTTATAATTGAGGTGCCCTGGTGGGTGGGGTGTGGAGAAGTTAGCTAGTGTTAGCTAGGGGGAGATCGTCGCTGTCGTCGTTTTGCTGTTTCCAGATAGAGACCTACCTGTTTCCCTGATTCCTGACTTAATCTTTGCCACTCAACTCTTCTCAAGGGCCTTACTGCCCTTTTTTGCCAAGAGTGTAGATTTCCTTTATTCTTACTTGGGTTAGTATAGATTATATTCAGAATTTGCATCATTTGCAAATGTATTTTCTCTCTGAAACTTTTCTCACTTCACCTATCCACTCCTTCAATACATTGTTTCTTTGTCATGGGTTTGATTCTGTACATTGCTAATACTTTTGCTGCGTGATGTTCTATGGTTTTGCATTGTATGATGGTACTTGATGAGCATTTTATTTCACATTATTTATGATAAATATTATAAAATTCACACTGAGTCTCTTGATTATTTATGTCTTTGATTAATGTTGTTTGGAAGAACCGGTACGTAGTAACCTAAGATCCCCGGGATGATGTTTTTTTAGCCTATGTGGCAGAAGAATAGTGTGGAAAAAGGTATCACACTGCCAAAGTACTTTGTCTGTTATTGTAATATCCAACAGCGAAAGGCTGTTGATGTTATTTTAGGGACTATTTATTCGAGAGAAGATTGCATGAAATAGTGAAAGGTCCGCTTTGGAAACTTTGGCCTTACATCCCCAAAGGAGTACCAAGACCTCTTCCTGAAAGGAAAGTTCTCTTCCGAAACTTTGGTCAGTGTCGCCGGAAGAATAACAAGTCCTCTTTAACTTGATTTAGAGTAGAGTAGCGCTGGTCATTATTTTACTGGAAGTGAAAGAATTTCTTTTTGAATAAATGAAACTATTTCTTTTTCTAGTGGAGCAGACAAAGTAGCATTGTTTTGTGTTGTTTCTAACAAAAATGTAGTTAAGAAAAACATGTAAATTCATTGCTGTATTCATTTGTAAAGGGAGGGTCAGTAGCAGAAGTAATACTGACGTCACAAAAAGACGCGCTGGCATTGGTCAGGCAGCGTAGTGAAAATAACAAGCACCCCCTGTCGAATTGATACAGCAATTCTTAGGGCAGGGCACTAATACAGTGAAATATAAATCCCTAGGCAATTATGGAGTTAATAATGTTATAAATGTCTAAATGCATATGTCCATTAGATATACATTATTTGTGAACTCAGTATAACAATAAACGAAAAAATTTAAAATTTACAATTTTAATTTGTAATAGTTAAAAATATAGTTTATTACAAGCTTGAAATCAATTCATAAAATAACACTACATACTGTATTGTGTATGTAGTTAGCATATAAATACAAATACTCAATTATATAAAAACAAACAGTTCTCTTCAACAGATCACATAAAATACACAGACTTAAACCATGGCAGAAAAAGGTTTTTGTCTTCGATGCAAGTTTCAACGCAATCTGCATCTTTGTCAGGAAATGCCACACATTTACCTAAAACATAATTTTTTAGAGTTATAGTAAAGTTCATGATAAATTGCAAAGTAGATTGATCATCACCTAAAAGTGTATACTGAGAGAGCAGTGAAAAATCATAAAGAAAATCTATTGTGTCTTCTTTCTAAGGGTGTGTAAAAGAGGGAAAAGATCGTGACTAGTTGAGATATAGTCAGATTTATAGGAAGCCATAAGTCAACAGGAATTCTATTCCTGATTGAATAAAGATTTAGGTAGACCCAGTGATGAATGCTTTATTTTTGTTTCAGGCTTATAATTGGATTTTATGGTTCAGCGTTTTATATTCAGCTTATTGTTGGGTATCTGAGTCCAGCATTTCAATGGACTTTCAAATTCCAGAAGGATTAATAAGGTGGTACTAAGTTAATTCTTCTTAATAGATCAACTTTTGTATGACGATTGTGGAGGATATCATAGTTACCCTAATATAGATTCTGCAGGACTCTGATATGTCCTTCTTTAAGATAGTCGCGTATTTCTATATATTTAAAATGATATGTGTTCTTTAGGAATCTGGATAAAAAATCATTAAACAACTATTGGTATCACAATATGATAAGTTTACTTTATAAAGTAAAAAATTTGTGTTAATGGTTGTTAGTACCTGAAACTGTCACAACTCCTTATCGATGTGTTCAGAAAATGTCAACAGTTCCAGTATATATTCAGACAGTTTTCATTAAAATTCGCCAATGGTTTTCCATTTCAGTCTAACCGTGGAGGGTATACCAAAAGCAGTGATTAGACAGCTATTTTTTCTGTTATTGGGAAACAAGCCAGTGGACAAAATTAAGTATCATGGGCTTTATATTCTAAGTTAACAGGCCACATTTCTTAGATGAAGAGTAAGTATAGTCGATTTTTTTTTTTTTTTACAAAGAATAGAATAGAAGCAACTCACAAATCAGACCTATTTATTGGTATTAAAAGAAAGATAGCAGGAATCTGAAGGCCCTAACGGCCCTAATTAGGATCCAGAGCCCATCATACTGGTTCGTATCTTCCGATTGCCTATACATTCGATTTATTTGCAGTTTTTATTTACCCCTTTACTTAAAAATATTGATCTAGTTTATAAGCTGTGACTTGTTCCCTAATTACTAATGGACTTACTTGTGAGGGATAATTTAGAAGACAGATGTTGGCCCCGTCGGCGTGGATACATCCTAACTGGCCGCGTCTATGTGCTGAAAAGGTTAGGCTTTATCTATAGCCTCTTTTTAAGCGTTTTCAGTTCCGTCGGTTTAGAGATTTATAACATTAGTAACTTCATAATTGCCTAGGGATATATATTTCACTGTATTGGTCAGGCAGCGGGCATGTAGTGAGCTCTGATTGGCCGGTTGGTGTGAGACACGCTGGCATTGGTTGAGATAGTGGATATGTAGAGAGCTCCGATTGGCTGGTTGGTGTGAGTCGTGCTGGTATTGGACAAGGGCTAGCAAATAGATTGAGCAGAATTACGGAAGGATTTTGTTTTTGTTTTCTGAAATATTTAGTGTCAAAGAATTTAAAAATGAAGATGGTAAAAAGAATAAATGATTTCTTTAAAAAGGATAAGCCAATAGTTACTAGAGAGGGAGTTTCTATACCTCCTCTGAGAACGCCTGCTTCTTTTATGATGTTGGAGCGTGTATGTCATACGTGTACATGGTTAGAGAATTGGGTGAGTTATACGGAAGATGATGGAGTTTTAGCTTTCCCAGAGCATGTTACATTTAAGGTGAGGATTTAGGTGAACTTGAGAGGAAGAATGAATTCTTTGAAACCAAATCCTAGACCTATGCAGTATGAAGCGCTTGAGGATTGGGAACATGAAGCATATAAACGAGAGACAGACAGGAATGGAATAAAATACCGGCTTATAATATCAAGGTATTCTGAGGCTAGATGGGATGAACAAATGAAATGATGGAGGAGAGATGTAAATGCAGATGGATTATATCCAGTAATAGTTGCTGAAGATAAGACTGGAGGCAAATGTAAAGAGAAAAAGAATAACACAGAGACTTCAGAATTAAAAACAGACTCAAATGAATTGATGATGAGCTAATGCATGAAATATTATTAAAAAGACTTCCACCATATCAGGAGTGTTCAGGAGAAACAATTCCAAGTGCACCGCTAATTAAGATACAAGTTCCTCAGGTTCCACAAACTCCGCAAACTCCACAAGTTTCACATGTACACAAGCTCCTGTAGCTTCTCAAGTTTCATCAGGTACTCGAGTGTTGCAAGAAAGTGAGATTGACATGTTAAATAAAGCAAGAGAGGAGTTACCTCAGAGAATTAGTAAAATGAATCTGAATGCAGAAGCATTATCGGTACCAGTAACAATTAGTCCTATAGTTCCATTGTATAGTGAGAGTCAAAATATATTGAGAGTACATGCATTGAAAATTCCTGTGAATAATACCAGGAATGTTAGTGGATCAGAACAAGTTGAGATGAGTACTTCATTGATTGATCTTCCAGTTATAGAAAATGTGACTGAAACACCAAAGAGAAGTGTACAGATGGTTCCTAGAAAAATAATGCACAACGTTAGAGGAACAACTCCGGTGTCAGGGACTTCAGTGGGTCCTTTGCCAGTGGAGTTAGATGACTGGATTAGAGGAATGAAAAAATAATAAGTCCCAATCAAGTATAGATGTAGGTAGATTGAGAGTGGATCTTGAAGAAATGATTATTGGTACAATAAGTCCAAAAAGGTTGAGTAAGTACCGAGTTGAAGAGTTGTTGTTTTTGTGTAAACATATTGCATGGAAAGCAAATAATTTGCATGAGAGGTTGGCAGAAGCTGCACAACAAGAATATGGAGTGGACATAGAGAAGCCTTAGGTTTTACAGAAA
Source organism: Lissotriton helveticus (assembly GCF_964261635.1). Lineage (NCBI taxonomy): Eukaryota > Metazoa > Chordata > Amphibia > Caudata > Salamandridae > Lissotriton > Lissotriton helveticus. The sequence continues at coordinate 950,145,861 of NC_136068.1, forward strand.
ACGTATAGACTGGATTTTATTGCTAAAGATATGGAGAGTTTGAGTACATCTGGCAAACGTTTGCAAATAAAAGAATTAATGAATACTTTGAAGAAATGGGGTGATTTAGAATGGTGGAAAGGTAGATGAGCAAAAAAGAAGGATGCCTGCGAAGTAAAAATGCATCTTTGTTTCCATTAAGAGAAACAGCACAGGCTGAAATGGTTTGTCCAATGAGAGAAGTTCCAGGTAGTGGATATGTTCACGTTCCTTGGACAAGACCGGATATACGATCTGTTGAGGGAGAAACCTGTTGAGTGGTACAAACAGGTAGAGAGGTTTGTAAAGGTTTCAAAGGTTTTGTTAAAAGATTTAGATGGTCTGTTTCAGAGTGTAGTTCCAGTTGATTTATGGCCTGAGTGTACAATTACTGTGGATTGGCATAAAGAAGAATATCCTAGAGATGTGAAAACAGGAGCACCTTCAAAAGAATTCAAAAATATAATCAAGTAATTACTTTCCTGAAAAGCAAGATTTCCCCAAAGGAAACATAATTTGGTTAAAATTGACAGGACGACACAGGAACCCAAAGAATCGGTACATGCCTATTATGAAAGGTTGTTTAAGCAGTATAGTGGTTTTGAGAGTATAGGTGACAAAGATAGGGGACACTTTGTATATAGGTTTGTTTTTGGACTAAAACCCCAAATCAGTAACATGATAAAAAACATGTGATTTGTTGGCAGAGGAAAACGGTTGATGAGATTCTGAGATATGCTAAATATTGTAGTGATGATATTGAGTCAAGGCATAAAAAGCTGAAAGAGAAAATGATGTGGGCACAGGCAAAAGTGGCAGAACAGAAAGATGGGAACAATGGTTCTCAAACATATTTTCAGATGAAAGGACAAAATCAAAATGGTCAGGTATCTAATGGAGGTAAAGGTTGAGGTAAAATGAGTATGGAAGAGTTGAAAAAGAAATATCCTTGTCATGCGTGCGGAAAGTTTGGACATTGGAGGAATGAGTGTTTATTGAAAAATAATGGAACAAATCTAAATTTAAATTCATAGATGCAGAATGAAGTATTTGTCGATCAACAACAGCAGCAGCAACAGCAGAAGGTAGTTACACGACAGGTACAACAAGTACAGGTACCTCAAGCTCTTATGTCAAATAATGTGAAGGCTCAAGTACAGAGATTCAGTGTGAATGCTGGATTTCACGCAGATAAACACATTGGTAAGAATCAAAATGTGCAAGTAGTTTCACAATATTTGTTGCAATGTTCAGAGAGTGACTTAGACGCATCTCAATGATGGTGCCTGAGGGGGGAGGAAGAGTGTGTGCTTGGTGCATATCTAGAGGTAGATCAATCAGGTCCTTTTGTTGATGGAAAAGTAGAAGGTAATTATGTTACATTCCTTGTGGAAACTGGTGCTACCCGTTCAACTGTGAGAGCAGCAGAAATCCCAAACCTACCCCTCTCGGGAGAAACTATCCAAGTTGTGGGATTTTCACTCATATTTATTAAGACTCATCACAAAACCAATAGAAGTTCATATTGGAAAATTCAGAGACATGCATCGGTTTGTGGTATGTGATACACGTCTGGTGAACCTTTTAGGTAGGGACTTGCTGTGCAAGATCAACTGCACCATCTATTGTACACCAGATGGTATTGTTTTTCAGACACCAGATGAGGATGTTGCTTTTAAAATGAGGTTTGTAAAGCAAGGGGCAGAAGAGAATGACTTATATTCATTGCTTACAGAAGAAGATTTACCTGCAGTTGAGAAGTACAGTAAGATCAGATGTGTGGGATTTCACAGGAAAGGACATTGGTTTAAAGAAAGGTTACAGTTAAACCAGGCGCAATATATCTAAACACACCTCAGTACAGGATGAACCCTGAAATCACAGCAGGAGTGATTCCTGTAATTGATCAAATGATTGAGCAAGGTATTCTAAAAGAAATACTAAGTAGTCCTTGTAATTCACCTATTATTGGGATTATGAAACCAAGTGGGAAATATTGATTAGTGTAAGATTTAAGCAAAATGTATAAGATTCTAATACCTTGTTGTCCAATAGTGCGAAACCCAGCAATGATTCTTCATCAGGTTCCTTGTGATGTAGAATGGTACATAGTGATTGATCTGCTTCAAGCATTTTTCTCGATACCTTTACATCCAAATAGTCAATATTTATTTGTTTCCGGTTCGGAGAGTGTGTTTTGGCATGGTACTGAGTTCCTCAAGGATATACAGAGAGTCCTTCGATTTTTAATCAGATTTTGAAAACGTGTTTGGAGTCATTGATTAAGCCAGAGAATTCAGTGTTAGTACAGTACATTGATGACCTGCTTGTGGCATCAAAAACACGAGAGACTTGTTTGACAGATACAATTGCCCTACTAAATCATTTGGCAAAAGGTGGGCATAAAGTGTCACCAGCAAAATTACAGTTTTGTCAAAGAGAGGATGAATACTTGAGACACAAAATTGAGAAGGAGTTAGAAAGTAACTCAAGACAGGATTTCTGTGATTTTACAAATGAGTCCTCCTAAAACTCAAAAAGAAGTTTGAATGATTGGATACTGTAGACAGCGTATCACTGGGTTTTCACTGATTGCAAAACCTTCAGAGAGGGTGACTCATAAAGGTGTGGTTGATCCGATTGAGTTGGATGAAGAGTGTATGAAAGCTTTCATTGAATTGCGAGATAGTCTTTGCTGAGCACCTGCATTGGGAATGCCAGATTACACAAAAGATTTTGCATTGTTCTGTTGTGAAAGAGATGGGTGTGCACTTACAGTCCTGACACAAAAACATAGAATGGCACGTCATCCAGTGGCATATAGTTCTGCTACTTTGGATTCAGTGGTTGCATCGTTACCAGGCTTTTTAAAAGCAGTAGCTGCTACTTGTGTGAGTCTTGAGCAGAGTGAAGCAATTATGATGGGACATCCAGTGAAAGTATATGTGCCACATTCTTTTGAGATTCTATTAACAAGTGCTCAGACTCAGCATATGACGCACAGTCGGCTGACTAGATATGAAAGAATGATTTTGGGTGCTGAAAATGTGACCGTGCCGAGATGCACAACATTGAATCCAGCAACGTTGTTGCCGAGCTCAAATTGTGAAGAAGTGAAAGATGAAGCAGATCATGATTCTTTGGATGTGACATAATTATCGAGTGCTGCCTATGCAGTATGTGCAGTGGCTATGGTACTTGAAGCATCCAGTTTGAAGGGGATACATTCTGCTCAATTTTCTGAGCTAATTGCTCTGAATAGAGCATGTATAATTGGAAAAAATCTAAGAGTAACCATATTGACTGATAGTCAATATGGTTTTGGGGTGGTACCTGATTTTGGTCAGTTGTGGATGCAACGAGGATTTCTCAAGAGATTAAATAAACAATACTATTAAGAAAATTGACTTTTATATATCATCTCGACTGATATGATGTCAGTTTAAATAATGGTGCGGGCACGTATATAATTTTTTTAATATTATGACGGGGCAAAATGTGGTGAACAAATGATGGGCTTCACTAGTGTAATCATGCATCTTCTAACCTAAGATGCATTCCCTATACTTACAAACAATGAGAAACATTCCAACATTGTACAGGAGTACTTCCAAGATAGATGCCCTGTCCACCTACTGTTGGAACAACCATTTTTAGGATTGGTCTAACATCCGGCTTTGGAAACCCTCCGATTACTTCCGGTTCGCCGGACGTGGTTTCCGGTTGAAGGATACATTTAAACAAATTAGTATGCATTGAAATCTTGCGGACCGGGTATCCTTCCAGAGAGGACGTTCACATACGCGGTAAGCGATACATTGATTTGTGGTGTATTGATGATTGGGAGATTAGATTTTCACTTTGTTGGACTCGGTGAAGACTGAGTTGTTTATTAATTGGATTGTGGCTTACGACTTGACACCGTAAGGTCGGGCGCCGTTGGTACGCTAACCTGTGAATAGTTTTGGTGACTCTTTTTTAAATGACCCCGTTTGTGCATACATTCTCCAGAGGTGTTGGATGTGAAATTAACAAATCCCGACTGTGAAAACCTAGATTTTTCTACATTTCGGGTGTTGCAAGCACACGAGAAATGCCGATAGCACTCCTTTTTTTAAATTGAGCTAGTTAAATAACATCCTGTCCTTTTGGGGCGGCTTAGCCATAAATTCATGTCAATGTACTTTGTTCATATAGCTCAAAACACGTACTGACGGGCGAGTAGAATGTACCAATTAACGCTGTATTTTCACTTGCCTTACGTTATTATTATTTTATATACTTTTTCTATGTTAGGCTTATCAGAGCCCTTCCCTACGCCGTATGATTGAAAATATTTCCAACATGTGATTACATGGTGTCCCTCTTTCTATTATGTATATAACAGATTAGGTGGTGGAAAAATGTAACCATCAGTAACTCATATATTGTTACTTATTTCTTTCTAAATAATTAGTGAAGGAATATAAAAACCCATAACTGAATAAAGAGTTCGAAGTTATCATTTCATGTAACAAAGAAAAGAGAAAATCAGGATCACAATAAATTAATACGAGAGCCGGTCTCAGGGTAAGGCTTCACTACTTTGTGTAATTTGTGAATATTGGTCACACTATGAACATAATGGTCCAGTGTGAATATACTATTTGTCTCTATTATTATTTTTTCAGGTTAACGATCGCATATGAATACTTTTTACTGGTGAATCTAGACCTAAGTTGCCAATACCCTACAGTGGTCTGCTTCACGCACTCTGATAAAGATAATAATTTGTGAGTGCTTGTATACAAGATTATAAGATATATTTTGAATTAGTTTTTTTGAGGGAATACTCATTATCATTAAAATTTCTTCTGCATCACAGAATTTTTTGCGCTACCTTGGACCCGTGCCTTTGAGATTAACAAAACGTAGAATATGGGCTTGACGTAGGAACTACAGTAAATAGGAGCATCACAAATATTTGGATAAAGTGAGTGCTATTATTTTGTAACATCATAGTAAAATACAATAATGGGAGAACTAGTTAGTAAAATCATGTGTCTCTCACATATCCCAAAAATAGGTCATTCATTAAACGAACTTTGAAACCTTGAAGTTCATCGAGAAGAACAAAGGCCCATACACCCAACCACGTCCAATAAATATTCAGAAGGTTAGCCCCGTTCACAACTATAATCTGGGTGACGGTGACCTACACTTTTCTCAATGCACAAGTAAATAAGTACTCCTAATGTTCCTGTCACACTTAGGGTGTAATAATTTCTGAATACTTTTTTGAGAGCTGTTTCTCTTCCTTTCCGTGCACATTTTGTTATCTTCCTGTAGCCAAGGACAGAAGTGTCCAATTGTGAAATGGAATTTTATACAATGTGTTTTTAAAAGGATTTTTAATCAAAATAAATCATTATTTTTGCAGCCTTGAGGAAGTCACATGACGTGACGAAACACGTGTCGGCTGTTGTCTTTTGTGGATCAGGAAAAGGGGGACTTACTAAATACCTATTGTCCCGTACATCTTGTTTACCATCCTTTCCTGATCAGTTTTGTATTATCCTTTGTCTGATGTTTGTATCATTTTGATTATGCTCACCAATGTGTGTTAATAAAATCTTGTTATCGATAAGAATCGAAATTGTTACTTGTGGATGAAATACTTGGGATTGTTGCAGAGAATAAGTCTTAATCTTTAATAATTAAGGAATCAAACTGTTACAACTGAGTGCAGGGATATTGGAATACATTGTTTGACTTACTTAGGGACTATCTTTGATATCCCTCTGTATGTGTGCACCTAGGTAGTAGGGTGCCTTTTTCCCGAGAGGCACCAACACCAAATGTAATTTTGGTGATGATTTATACTTTTCAAATCCCTAAATATATGGCTAATCTGATTGTATTGTCAAATGAGGTGCGCCCCAGTAGCATTACTGCCAGTGAATAGTACATTAAAACTTTTAAAAGTGGATAAATACAGAAAATAGTCGTTCTTTTAGGTGACTCTCGGTGCCGTCTTTCATGAATTATAGGCCAGCAGCTTAGCAGATGGACAGCATGGGAAATTAAAATATAGGATGAAATTTTGTTAAATAACGGCATATGTCAACAAACATTTTTGGTATAATGCTAGTATTTACCAGTGGATGTATCGTTACGTAATATTTGACAGTTTAATAGCTAAACACACATCAAAGTATGAGTGTGCGTATATCGGTTGAATAAATATGGAAATGTACAGTTTTTCAACTTTATTTGTATGCAAAACACAAAATAAATATGTATAAATACAGATAAAATGGCACAAAAATAAATATGGATAAATACAGATGGAAATGTTAAAAAATAAATACCATAAACCCGGGAGCCCTAAATTACAAATGCCCAAAAAGATTTCTGTGGTGAAATGTTCACCACATAAGTCAGGAAATTACTATGTGACAAAAGGAAACCGACACGCACACCAAGTGGCTCGTTTCTGTGTTTCTGTGCAATCAACAGAGGGTTGGAGAAAAAAGATACAAATTGCCACTTGATGTTTTCTTCCTTGGAAACATGGGAGGAAATTAAACAGCTGCAGGAGGAAGCAAATGAGGAAGAAAAAGAAATGTGGTTTAAATCAGGGTGTAACAAGAGAGCAGAAGATGAAGTGTGGTTGTATGTTGATAAAAAACCAGTGATGCAGATTGTTTGCTTTCTCAAATGGCAAGGATGTACCATTGAATTGAGCATGTTGGAAGAGATGCTATGATCAGACTCTTCAGGCAGTCATGGTACAACCCAAAGTTTAGGGTCATTGCAGAGGGTCTATGCCAAAGGTGCACAGTGCGTCAGCAGAAAAATCCAGGTAGAAAGAAAGTTGCTAGTTGGGGACGAATTGAAAAAGCAGCAGGACCATTTACCAGGCTACAGTTAGACTTTATCGAACTACCCCCGTGTAATGGATTAAAATTGTGTTGGTTGTTGTTTGCTTGTTTTCTCGGTGGGTAGAGGTTGATCCAACAAGAAGGAAGGACAGTTTGACTGTTGCTAAATTGCTTTTAAGAGAGATAATTCCTAGGTTTAGATTTCCAGTCTCTTTGGAAACAGATGGAGGAACTCCTTTTAATAATGAGATAATTCAAATGATTTGTGCAGCATTACAAAATGAGCAAAAGCTGCATTGTGACTATCAACCAGAAGTCTCAGGAGTGGTCAAGCAAATTAACGGCACTATTAGGTCCAGACTGATGAAAGTAAGTGCGTCTACAACACTGAAATGGCCAGATGCTTTACCCCTGGTATTGATGAGTCTTAGAAGCATTACTGATAAAAAGACTGGATTAAGTCCTCATGAAGTTTTGATGACATGAGCAATGAGTCAAGCAAATGTACCAGCAAACAAACTGATGAAAATTACTGATGATCTAGTGCTTGATTATTGCAAAGGATTGGCTGATCTGGTGCGTTCTGTGTCTCATCAAGTTGTAGAAATTGCAACTACAACACAGCCGGAAAAAGCACATGATTTGAGTCCAGGAGAGCGGGTTCTGGTGAAGAAACATGTGAGGAAATTTTGTCTAGAACCCAGATGGCATGGACCATACCAGATTATCCTGGTAACAATGACAGCATTAAAGTGTGGTGGCTTGCCTAATTGGATTAATGCAAGTCATACAAAAAGAGTCTCAAGTCCACATGAAAGACAAGAAGAGCAGCAACGGGTAAACAAAGAAAACAACCAGAAGCTGAAAATCATGAAGCTCTAGAATCTAATGTTACAGATTCTGAGAGAGCTGAACATGAAGAAGAGCCAAGCACAAGTCGAATAAAGTGGGCACCAGCTAAAGGGTCTCAAAAGACTGCTGTTGAGAAAGAAAAAGAGAGAGTAAAAGAAGATAATCAAGAGCAAGTACAACAAAGGAAATAACTGAATAAAAGAGCTTGCGAACTTGACAAAGAAGATGAAAAAGCAGTTCAAGTTAAAAAGCAAGAAAGGGTGATGTGTGGTCAAAAGGATTGAAAAGACTGAAATACTCTCTTGAAAAGATAGAAACACACTCATGAAAAGAGAAAACCATATTCAATAGATGAAATATCAAGTCAAACTGAACAAAGTGCTTCAGAAGAAGAACTGGTATGAAAAACAAAAAGAATAAGATTTCTGAATAAAAACTACACAGCTCAACAATGGACATTTGTGGTGTTGAAAGCAAATTAAAACCACCTTAAAAAGAACTGTGAAAAATTAAAAGGTGCAACAATCTCGATCGAGACTATTTTTAAAGCGCCAAAAGATTTAAAGAATAAGAAGATATATAAAAACATAAAAAAAGAGGGGGTAGAGAAGAGAGGCCTAAAGTAGAAGGATACACTACTCTAGATAATGTTTGGATACGTTTTTCAAGTTTTTAGAATTTTTGAGTTTTTCTTAGATTTTTAGATTTTTTATATAGTGTCTAAAAATGGAAAAAGCAACAAAGACAGGATATCAAAATCGTAGTTTTAAAAGTAAATGTATTAATGGTTGCTTATATAGTGTTTTACTACTAAAGTTGGTGTGGTTAACACTGATTGTTATTGTGCTTTTTTTAATGGTAAATAATCACAAAAATATTACCAATAATGAGGAAAGTGAGAGAATTGAATCTATTACCAAATGAAGTTCAAATACTAATATAGAAAAGATAGAAGATAATAGGATTCATCATCATGATAAATCAAATAATGATTTCTCTTTAAATGTTTTTACAAAATTGCTGTGTGAATATGTTAACACAATGCACGCGAGAGATTGTTATGTGTGAATGCAATTACCATCGTCTGTCTCAGAGGGGGTGACATATCATCACCTACCTTTAACTTATGGTGTGACTTGTAGTGTTTTAACCAGTCTATTCTATGAGAGGGAAAGTTAAGAATATTATTACTCTAATTTTGATTTAATATTTTCAGAGATTCCTATTTTTTCATTAGTAATAAACCAATAGATACAATTGAGGCACATAGAAATAATCTAACCTGTAAACTACGGCATGATGAAATAGAATTTATGAATATGGTAGAAGACAATATTTGAAAAAGAAAGCTACTGAGCAAAAGTCTTGTGTACCTCCATGGGCTTTCAGAGAGGGTGAATACAAAAGGGGTGAGACTTGTGCTGCCATGACTCTAGATTTTTAACATAGAGGAACGCTTTGTGTGTTTAGAGAAAAGACTAAACTTAATAGTTAGTTCATTGGCTCTAGTGAATGTGAGCATACTTTCTTGATAAAAGGAAACTGGGGATTATAAGGAGGAACTGATCCTGTTTTCCCAGGAATTTATTATGTGTGTGATAAGAATGCTTATTATAGGTTACCTGCAAGTTGGTATGGATGTTGGTATTTAGGCATAGTGTTTCCAAAAGTCTATCATATATATAGGAATATTAAAATTAATTAAATAAAACAAGGACTAACACGTAATAGGAGAGGAGTGAGTTATTCTGAGATATTAGGGTATATTTTTGGATCACTGTTGGAGTTATTCTAAATTCACACAAAATCAGAAAATTGTCCACAGTGGTTGATCGTTTATCAACAGATACTGTTGGTGGGTTCCTGATGATTGATACTGAGATGGTTGCGGTTAGATTAATGGTTTTGCAAAATTGACTTGCCCTTGATATATTATTGGCAAAAGAGGGTGGGGCCTGTAGCATGTTGAAAATACAACAATGCTGTAATTCCTGACAAGAGTAAAAATCTTGAAGGGTATATTAAAATTATTGCAGAACTTCATGAAATTTTGACTCGATTGATGGTTGATGGTGTTTGGGAGAAACTAGGTAAGACATTTTCCTCAGTGGGAAATTGTTTTTTTACTTTTGGAGTAGCTTATTAGGGAACATATTAATACCTAGTACTTCAATAGTTATAGTAATATTAATGATACCTATGATTTATAAATGTTGCAAATGCAAATGTAGAAAGAAAAAGATAGATCTTAAACATAGAGCCAGAAAAAGGAAGAGAGACATGATAGAATTAGAGGATAAGAGAGGAAATTACTACAAGATCATGAAAGACTTAGATGGAAGAATGATAAAAACAAGAAAGAAGTAAAGCATTTTAAAATAAGTGATAAAATGTATTTTGTTGGGTGTTTTTAAGATGGCTCAAAACACCATCAAAGGGGGGACTGATGGAGCAGGGTTTTGCTAAAATAAAACCTGCTCTGATTGAAGCCTCAGTAACATTCATTAACAGTGTGCTGTGAAACATATTATTAATAAACGCCAAAATAAGGGGAAATGCTTTTGTGCATGCGTAAACGAATGCATGTACTAATGCATGAAAAAGAGGCCGCATTTGTTTATGGCTTTAAGAAAATAAAAGGAGTAATGCTGCTTTTGTGCACGTTAATAATATATTGCTAGGAATGACATGGGTTGTGCATGGGTTAGTGCAATGCTGGGGTGGTGTGCAATGAAATTACATTTCATGAAAATTAATAATGTTATGTGTTTGTTTTCTGTAGAAAAAGCAAGCATGGGCCTACTTTCCTGCATGCCAGTTTGGGGTTAATATTTCATGGAAAATAAAATGTCCAAAAGATGGTTTTGAAAGAAGAAGAGAGAACACAAAAACTATGCGTGCCCTTGTGTTCTTGTATGACTGCCAACACTTTGGAAAAGGAGAAGATAAATGGTGGAAGTGATGCAACTTCCTCACGAGGCAGCAGAGGCAAACAAAGAAGGTGTGAAAGACTTGATTCATGAAAATACGCTCTAAGCAAAATTGTTTCCTGGGTAGAATCTGTTGAAATGCTGAAAGCTTAAGACATTTAATAAATGATGATGCTGAGAGTGGTGTGACAGAACACCCCTGTACTTAGCCAATGGGAGATGGAGTTTATTCTAATATCGAAACAAATGTGGGTTAGACATTCTGGTTTTAGGATATCATTTAGGTGCCCCGGTGGGTGGGGTGTGGAGAGGTCGGCTGGTGTTGGTTAGCAGGAGATCGTCGTAGTCGTCGGTTTGCTGTTTCCAGATAGAGGGCTACATGTTTCCCTGATTCCTGACTTAAACTTTGCCACTCGAGTCTTCTTGAGGTCCTTACTGCCCTTTTTTGGCCAAGAGGGTAGATTTCCCTGATTCTTACTTGGGTTAGTATAGATTATATTCTGAATTTGTATAATCACTTGCAAAGGTATTTTGTCTCTGAAACTTTTCTCTCTTCACCTATCCACTCCTTCAATGCAGTGTTTATTTGTCATGGGTTGGATTCTGTACATTGCTAATTCTTTTCCTCCGTGATAATCTATGGTTTTGCATTGTATGACGGTATTTGATGAGCATTTTATTTCACATTATTTACGATAAATATATATATATATATATATACATATACATTTTTTAAATTTTATGTATCGATTTCAAAGTGAGGTGAACAATCAATAGTTCAGAATGAGGAGAAGCAAAAAAGGACATACAAACACCACAACCCCTCCCCCCTCCCTCCCTGGCAGAATAACAATATCAAAATTGCAGCACATTCCGGACAAAGCAACCCACCCTCTACAGTAAGATGAAAGTAGGGCAATTATGAGGACAGTTCTTATAGATAGGCCACCAATATGGGCAGAGAATGAGCACATATCGATTCCGGGGTGTCTTTTTAAAGTATACAAATGTCCTGGTGACAGGCAAGCACCTCCATATGGCCTTCATGCTGTGGAAGAAACATAGGGGTTAAAAAGCATAGCATTCACAGTATGTCAGGATGGGACATCAAATATGCTGTGAGGGGGGCCCAGAAATATTTGGGGTGGGATGACTCCAGCAGCTCCCCCTCATATACCTGCAGCTGATCCCTGCAGTAAATCGAGTTGCGGAGCCATTTTTTGATAGTGGGTGTTGTCCTGGCTCCCCAGCATTGTGCTACCGCCCTTTTTGCGAAGAGAGTGGAAACTGCAACAATACGCCTGCTACCAGGCTTAAGGCATTTGACGTAACCCAACAAGCACAGCTCAGGAGTGCAGCACACAGGCTCCAACACAATGTCAGTGAGAATAGCCACCACTGCGGTGCAAAAAGCAAACACACCCTCACACATCCAGGCTACATGTAGAAAATCGGCTTCCGCTGCTCCACATCGCACACAGTTAGCAGACTCTCTCAGACCATATTTCTGTAGCTGTAACGGGGAGTAGTAGGCCTGATGCAGAAATTTGAAATGAATAATTCTGAGATTGCAGTTTGCAGGGAGTCGGCCCGTCAGTTGGCAGCATGCCGTCCAGACCTCCGATGCAATAGAAATGCCTACGCAGCTTGCAAACGTAAGGGGTGTTCCTCCTGATCCCGTTCACGTAAAGAGGCCTTATAAAAAATTTTAATTAGCCCTTTGTGACCCTCTCCTGTCATCAGTCCCTGCAGCGCCCGTAGAGTAGTGGGCTCCGAAGGGTATTCTGGATATACCGCACGGACAGCTTGACAAACCCGGACATATGTGAAGTTAAACATAAAGCTATGAACCGTGCCATTCTGTGCCTCATGTAGTGTTTTAAATTGTCCCCCCTTGTATAAATCACCCAACCGAGAGATGCCCGCAGCGGCCAGTTCACGTAAAGCGGGCGCCTCTCGTACTGCAAAGATATCAGGATGGGAAGCTAGAGGCAGCAATGGAGTATATAAATACCATAATTTTGCCCGTGACGCAAGCATTTGCCATGCCCACGCGTGCACTGTGTAGGGTTGATCTCGGCCCGCGGGCCTCCCGATCCCCCCGAAAGGACCACTGCCTGCAACGGGACAGGAAGCACAGCATCTGTTTCAATAGCCACATGAGGCTGAAAGCACTGAGGAAAATGCCAATAATGCGCAAAGTGCGCTCGGGCGCACAGATAGTTAAGGCAAAGATCAGAAGCCTCGAACCCTCCTTGATCAAAAGGCTGCACCAACAGTTCCCATCTACATCTAGGCTTCTTACCTCCCCACACAAATGTTAAAAGCACAGATTGGAGAGTGCTGAACAGCACTATATGTAGTTTTATCGAGAAATTGACAAAGAAATACAATAATTTAGGCAAGAACACCATTTTCACTACTGCTAGCCTATCTGCCAGGGAGAGGGGTAGGTGCTACTATCTCGCCGCTTGTTCGGAAATGCGTGTAACCGTGCGGCCATAATTCTCGGAGACTACTATATCGAGATCCCTATGTACCCAAATCCCCAGGTATATCATGGGGTCAGAAGTCCAGGACAGTGGGAAGTTCTTCTCCACTTCTTTAGTGAGCGCGGTTAGAGGAAACACTACAGATTTGGACCAGTTTATCTCAAGGCCTGAAAATCTCTCAAATTGTACATACTGCAGCAGTAGGGTAGATAAATGCACTGCAGGCTCACGGACATAGAGCAACATGTCATCCGCGTAAAGGGAGACAATCAATGGCCACTGCCTGAACCGCAGGGCAGCTGCTGTGTGTTTTTGGCGCAGTTTGCATGCAAGGGGATCCAGGGCTAGAGAGAAGAGCATGGGTGCCCTGCAGTGTGCCTCTCTTGATGGGAAACAGGGACAACACCCAGCCGTTAACCCGGACACGGACAACCAGGTCACTGCAGAGCACCCTAAACCACTGTAAAAAGAAAGGAGGAAAGCCTATCCTACTCAATACAGTAAACATAAAAGGCCACTGCAAAGAGTCAAAGGCCTTTGCTGCATCAAGCAGCACGGCCACCGCTTGGAAATCTGATTCAAAAATAGTGCAAAGTTGAGAAAAGAGTTCGCAAGTTATGAGGCGTGGAGCGTTCCGTGACAAACCCAGACTGATCTGGCAATACCAGCAGAGGAACCAGGGGTTGAAACCTAATAGTGATAATTTTAGCTAAGATCTTTGCATCAATGTTAATGATCGAGAGAGGATACAACAATCCGCATTGATTTGAGGGCTTATCCAGTTTTAATAGCGTGACAAGTAGGGCCTCCTGGAGGGAGGGTGGAAGTGTCCCCCTCTAATAGGCCTCTGCATAAACTGCCAGCAGCCGAGGAGCAAGGTCTGCCGCAAATGTCTTATAAAATTCACTGGGTAGCCCGTCTGGCCCTGCAGCCTTACAGGTTGGTAGGGACATTATGGCCTCCATAACATCCTCCTCATCCAATGGTTGTACTAGATACTCCAGATGAGCATTTGACAGCCACCCAAATGTCACATCATTAAGATATTCATGTATCTCCTCTGTTGGTGGGTACTCTCTAGAGGCGTATAGATTGGTGTAAAACTGCAAAACGATATCGCAGAGATCCATGGTCGAGTGACGGGCTTCCCCATTTTCATCAATGAGTTAAGTTATGATTTCCTGTCTATGTGGTTCCAAGAGTTTCTGCGCAAGTGAGCGGCTAGGATGGCCTCCTTCACTGTAATACTGTGCTATTCTGCGCTGAGAGCAATGCAGCAGTTCCTGGCCAACTGTCTCATTGTGGTCCGTGACCAGCTCCCTTATTGCGGATAATTTTGCAGTGGTAGGATCAGACTTAAATTCCCTTTCCAATTTAGAGATGTCAAAAGCTAATTTTTTTATTCTGAGTCTGATGTCGCGCAAGATTGGGCCCCAATACCAGCTCCCTTTATAGTGACTTTGAAAGCTTCCCATAGCATTCCCGCACTGTCCACCGTACCCTTGTTTTCCCTGAAATAATTGTTTATCACCTCGGCTATAGACTGACTGATTGCCTGACTAGTAAAACTAGTCAGGCACAAACATTTGTATGAAATAGAAACATTTCATATGCACGTCAGTGTGTGAGTGCAATCAAATTAGCACAATGCCCTGGAGCAAAACAGTATATCAAGTGCGAACCAAAACACCAGGTGGAACACTAAGATTGTGTCAGTTGGTATACCCCACCGCTACTACTCCTCCTCAGGTGCAGCACTAGATTCATGTCTCTTGCGCTTCAGCTGTTTGGCGTGTTCCATTGAGGCCTTTGGGGATGAGAATATCTTGCTATCGCCATCTGCTTCAATACAGAGATGGACCAGATACAGCATAGCGTATGGGACCCCCTCTATTTGTAGAAACTTTTTTCACAGTGCCAAATTCCCATCTGCCCGCCTGGACTGCCACCATGAAATCAGGAAAGAAGGTTAGTGTGTTGCCCTGATGGATGATAGTGCCTTTCTCTCTAGCCATCCCAGGATGGTGTCACGATCCCTATAGTTTAAGATCCTAGCTATAATGGGGCGAGGAGGGGCCCCTGGGACCGGTCGAGGAGCAAGAAAGCGGTGGGCACGCTCTACAATAAACATATTGGACAATTTATCCGTACCAAAAATATCCGAGACGAGGCATTCAATATAAGTCCCCATTTTACCCACATTTATGGACTCTGACTGGCCGGTAATGCGAATATTGTTGCGCCTGGACCACGCTTCTAAATCCTCATTCTTTGCATGAATAAGGGCTAAAACTTTCTCCATATTTAAAGCTTTGTCTGCAACCGAACTCAAGCCATGTTCCGTTGCTGATACCCTCTGCTCCACCTCCCCCATGCATGCGTTCTGCTTCTCAAGCTGGGAGGGCATGTGATACAGGTGATGATTTACCGCAGCCATCGTGGCCTCAATGGGCTGCAGGGTTCACTGCATGGCCAGTAGTGTGGATTCCAGCATGGGGGGCGGTCTGCTTGGGCATCTACCTCAGAGTCCAATGCTGCCTTCTGCGAGTTCTTTGTAAGCTTGCGCAATTCGAAATTGGGGAATGGCTGAGTCTTGTTTGTTCTCCCCATGACTCCTGACCAGGTGTCCCAGGTGGCTAATATCAATTCTTGGAAGAAAAAAAATATTTAAAAAGTACATTGATGGTAGTGCAAAGGTCACAGGCACGGACCAGTAGGTGTCCGGCGTCCGTTGTGGCCACCAAGCCCCCTATGGATACCGCTGTTAGAGCCAATCGCCCCAATAGGCCCCGCAGGTCATAGGCAAAAGGCAATGAGCACGATGTTACTCCTCCCCCAAGGTGGCTACTCCAGCTATCCTCAAATAGTGTCAGCGTATGCCCTTTTTATTAGGCCAGTCTGAATATATCAAATGGCAGGGGGCGGAAGCGTGCAATAGGCTCCACTGGCTTCAGGTCAAGCAATATAATGGCTGTTCTTATTGCCAGCACCAGAGGACAGATGACACAGGACCACAATGAGGTGGATGACAGCAGGCCCAACGATGTCTCCCTCCCTGACTGCCACCGCCGCCTCACCCAAGTGAAGCCGTACGTCCTTTGCATTAGGCCAGACTAATTATAACAAAGTGCGGGGGTCAGCAGCACGCAATGAACTTCGCTGACTTCAGGGCGGTGATACAGGAGAGGAGTTGGCCTAACGGCTAGGGCGCTCGACCTCGAACCTGGGGATCTGGGTTCGCGTCTCGGTAACGACGCCAAAAACCTCCTGTGATTCTGGGAAAAATCACTTAATCTCCCGTGCCTAAAATGAATGTGTGTCCGTCCTCATGTAACGTAACTGGTGCTATGTAAAGCACTCTGATACCTGATTCGGTTCGGGTCTAGTTCGCGCTATATAAAACTCTGCAAAAAAAAAAAAAAAAAGATGTGCTATCCGTAGTGCCGGTGCAAGAGACCAGATGGCAGGAGACCACAATGAGGTGGCCGACAGCAGGCCCAACAATGACTCAACCAAGCTAGGCCAATCGTGTTGCGTCCTGCACCGGACGCAGCTCGCAGGACGTGGCCCCAGCACAAGGCCCGGTCCTGCCTCCGCAGCCCGGGCCTCAGCCGGACCCCAGCCCCACTCACCGCAACCAGCGCCAACGGGCAGCTGGGATCCTAGCCGACCACAGTGGGCTTTGCTTCAAGGGGGGTGGCCTCTCAAGCCGCCGAAGCCCGCACCGCGAACCCAGTGCGGTCTCTGCCACCCACTCTGGTTCCGCACCTCTCTGGCGACGATCAAATGAGAGCACTGCAGGGCGGACAGAGACAGCCACAGGATGCAGCACCCAGAAGAGCAGAGGGTGCTGTGCGAAGATCTAAACTTAATGCAAAGGCCCCATTGGGCAGGGAGGCCTATGACAACGCGGCAGTCGCCATTTTCTGCACCACCAAATTCATCACCACAAATATTATCTATTGTAAAGAGAGAAGAAGGTTTGTTTTGTAATTGGTAAGTGTTAGATCTGGGCGTCTAAACCAATCACAATAATAATTTACCCAGGGAGCACTTGCACTTTGACACTGATCAGCAGTGGCAAAGTGCCCAAAGCATCTAATCCAGCAAAAACGACATCCAGCACAGCATCAAAAATACAGGAGGTAAAGGCAAAAAGTCACGCCAAGGATGCCAGGTCTAACAGTACGTTTGGTATAAACTTGCATCACACTGACACCCAGCGTAAAGGGATCACTTGGGTAGTGTAAATGGGGCTTGTGAAAAATTATCGATCCCTGAACGCTGGATCAGATGCAATATCAAAATAATTTTCTTCGATGCATGTTTGTATTCTTTTTTACTGTATTCATCCAATACAATTAATTTGACATGACTATCATAGATTAGGACCTGCCAACACTTGTTTCGTCCCCTATGGCCCCATCCTGTATGCTACAGGGGGCGAAACACCTGTTCACTGATCCTAATCTATGAATCTATAAATAACAAAGATGCAGGAAATAGTGCCGACGCTCATCCCAACCTGGAAGTCCTGCCTTCTGACCTCAGTGGCTGTGTCTGTTCAAGTGCCCCAGTCTGCCACAGCCTTAAAGCAGAACACCCCCAAGATCTTCACACCACAGGTCTTAGATTCCAAAATCTATGCAGATTCCTGACAGTAAAACAGACAAATCTAGAATCCTCAGAAAAACATTCAATCAAGAATATTGATTGTAGATTATTTCCCCTTTTCTTTCCCACAGCATGCGGGACATATCAGGCATTTCAGAGCATTGGCAACTAGGGAGAGAAATTGAACCTACCTACTGCCTTCGGACATTACTCATTGAATCATCCCAACTAACAACTCGTTCCAGGTTTCTTCACAATCCACATATCACACAACGAACCATGGATCCAAAGATAGGCTGCAAAGTAGCTGAAAGACAATCATAATCAGCATGTTACAAAAACTTGAATAAAGTAAATATAGTCCCACCAAACTATCGTAGCATGCAACAGCACCACAAAGTGCCCCTAACAGTCAGACAGACAGAGCCAAAAAACCTTACAGACTCTCAAGGAGACTTTCAAATCATTTTAAAGAAACCTTAAACAACACATCAATAACTCAAATTAACAAAATTCTGCAGAGCCAGCAATACACCTGCACAAAGCCTAAAATCAACTTCAGATAATTCATAACAGATTTCATAAAGCCCCAAGAGATCCTTATCATAGGTCATTACCCCAAATACCACCTCTAGTTTCCACAGAGCCTCAAGTGAGGTCGAAAATGATCCTCCATCGCACATATGCATGTCCTTACCATACCCTTACAAAGTTCCTTAATGCCTTCACATGGCCTTCAACCGTTTCAATTAAATTTGTAAATGTTGTGATTATTACCCAATAGCGAAAAATACTCTACGAAATGAAGGATAGTAATTGTACAGCCAATACAGATTTGCAAACATTCTTTCTTTATGATCTTAGGGCCATATGTATCAACAAACTATTTTGCGATTCCTAAATAGCAATTTTTTAAGGAATCGCTATTTAGGAATTGCAAAATGGTATGTATGAAGAAAATCGCTATATTTTAGCAATTCCTTAATCTTCCTTATTTGCGAATTCGCATTTTGCGAATTCGCAATTAAGGAATAATTACTAATGCATTTCTATGGGCCAGGAGGCCCATAGGAATGATTGCGAAATAATTCTCAAATTGCGAATTCGCAATTTGCTAATCGCAATTTGAGAATTATTTCAAGGGTGCAGGGGTGTCTCAAAGACACCCTGCTGCACCCCTGAAATGTACATGTGTGTGCATATGGCGCACATACATGCCCTATGGGCATGTGTGTGCATCACATGCCACATTCAAAAATGCCACATTGTGCATTTTTTGAGGAATTCGCAAGTTACCATCAACTACAAGTTGGTGGTAATTTGCGAATTCTTAACCATAATTCGCAACCCAAAAATGGTACATACATAGCATTTAAGGAATCGCAAATATTTCCTTTCCTTAAATGCTATGGAAAAATAAGTAATCACAAATATTTGCTATTCCTTATTTTGCAGATATTACATACATACCAAAACATGCAAAAAGGCCGTTTGCGATTCGCAAAGGCCGAAATTCTGCGCATTTTGGCCTTTGCGATTCAAAAACGGCTTGATACATATGGCCCTTAATTATTAGGAAGACTAAATTAAACAAAGCGTGAAACATTGGCAACAATAAAAGAGTAATTCTCCCATTGAATAAGAAGTATTTTGGAATTCAGAAAGGTGGTCTGTGCTCTCTTAGAAGACAAGTCTGTTTTCCAGTTTAGTTAGGTGATGCTGTTGCATACAATAGGGATAACTCTCGACTTCGGTGTCTTTGAAATGCCTGGCTAGAAGCTTCCACTGAAGAGAGGCCAATCTTGATAATGACGGGGAAGATCACAGTCTAACCCGCAGGGATAACGGTATGTGAGCCCAGCAGGAGAACGGACACACACTGGGGCCTGCTATGTACTTGACATGGCAGGCTCAGTGATAACAAATAAAATGTAAAACAGGTAGGACATTTACTCACCAGGCAAAGTCCTCCTGTAGCTCACCTGGATTTGCAGTAGTTGTATTTTATGATGTGGGCATCATCCGACGTCTGGGGGTAGTAAAAAGGACTTCAAGATGTTTATCAGCATTTCTGGAATATTGATGCTGATGGGATGCTTTCAAGCAGACAAGGTCTGGGGCAGTAGCACAGAAGGCTAGCAGAAATTCAGCAGGACCTTCACACTAAACTATCTCCTGTGCATGCATGTTCTGCGGCATGCTACAGTTATTACAAATCAATGTACAATATGTGCTCAGATACTTCATATCACTTGAGATAAATACAACGGTACCCCCCATCCAGTGCTTAATTTGAGCCGGTAGTTGCAGGTGCTCAGCACCGGCAATTCATTGCCAACACTGGGGCTTGTGACAGTCTGCCACAAGATGGTGCTGCCTGGCTTATTTGGAGATGACAACAACAACAGTTATTATTAATTCAATACACATTACAAATTACTATTACCTGCCATCCAATCCATTCTTATAGCTTTTGGGGGCCTGGAATATTCACAATTGTCACACTTGTAGGAGTGTGATAGTAGTTGTATGACTATCATTTGCAGCATGACAGGCGCAATGTGGGATGCAAGCTACAGTGGCCTCATGAAAAGAACCCTGGCACTTATTGTTTACAAATTAAGCAGTGAGTCCCTAGCTACCCGTGACTACTGGATGTAATTTAGAAGGTGAGAGCAATAGGCTTCTCCACTCAGTGCAACAGTGCAACATCAGCATCTTAATATCACCCTATCTTTAAAACTATCACAAGCCTGGGCTTGTGCAGAGCAGTGCCTTCGAGATGTCAGGGCAGGAGGATTTCACCATCTCAGGGCGTAAAAAAGGCTTGTCTAGGAGCACTATATATATATCGTTTGTTCTGACTGTGCTGCAAAAATAAGTGTTTTGGTGACATTCCTGGAGTTCGCCCTTTTCAGCTTTGCTGTGATGATATTTATGAGGCTCAGTCCATCCCATCTGCCCCCACTAGCCAGCTGCAAGTGCACGTTAAAATTCATGAAGGGCAACATTGTTGCTAAATATATATGTGCAAAAACAGTTGCCTTTTCAATACCATCTTTATTGAGCTGTTGAAGTTTGAAAAATTTACAAAATCTCACATACACACGTGCACACACACATATATACATAACATGTTTATGGTCCAATTCATATTGTCAATATGATACATGATACATCATCTGGTACTACTTGCAGGCAGATTACCCCTATTGAATACATTAATATATTTGTTGATTTCGCTCTGCCTGTTTTCTTGCGTATTTGCACATAGGGATATAGTATCCGTGAATTGTGTATTTAATGTAATTGAAAGATGCATTATTGACAATATGAATTTGACAATTCTGATACACACATGTATTCCCTGCACATCTCTGGCGATGAATTATTTTGTGATTTGTATTTACATTTAATTTGTATATAGCAGAATTGAGGAGTATTTTCTCTCTGTTCATGACTCATACAAAGATTATATGTCCAGGCACCTTTGGGCTTGATCAATTAATTGCGAATCTTATTTTAATTTAAATTTATGTATACAATTATAGGGACTCTGCCATATGCACATTTGAATAACAGTGTAAATTAACGTATTTGGTTCATTAAGTTGCACGATTGTGGGAACTCACGATTTTGAAGTATGTCCTTTCTTTCCATGAACCTCTGATGGTATTTCTTTAGGGGATGGTAGACCGGATTTCACTTGACAAAGGTTTCTCCGAAACGAGTTGTTGTTTGTGTGCACAATGAAGTTCGTTGTTCTGTCCTCAGGTGAGCCGCTGTTTTCTTCATGATTTGTCTGCAAGAATTGATGTGTTTATATGTGTTTATATGTCTTTATAAATATATACTAGCAGCCCGTCCTTACCTTGTCCGGGAGCAATCAGGTTTCAGGGCCCCCGCCCGCCCCGACATTGTCCGTGGGTCCCCCCGGAGTAGCAGCCGGTCCCGACCTTGGCTTCAGGGTCCCCGCCCGCCCCGACATTGTCCGTGGGTCCCCCGGAGCCTTACCTCATCCCCCGCCTGCAGCCCATCCCGACCTTGGCTTCAGGGCCCCCTCCCGCCCCGACATTGTCCGTGAGTCCCCCGGAGCCTTACCTCATCCGCCGCACCTCCCCGCGCTCCTGAGTTCACCGGTCCGCCGCTCCTCGCCGCTCCTCCCCGCCTGTCTGCAGCTCCTCACCTCTCCTCCCCGCCTGTCCGCTGCTCCTCCCCGCGCTCATGTCCGCCGCTGCTCCTCGCGCTCCTGGACGCCGCTCCTCCCCGCGCTCCTGATGTCGGCACGGCGCTACTTCCATGGGACTACTTTTTTTTTCTCGGAATTTTTTTAAATAACTTCTTTTTTTAAATTTATATAGCCTATGTCCATCTGCACACCCTGACAATTACAACGATGTATCGGGTGTGTGGATTGGCGCTGTGGTTCCCGAGTTTACCCACCTCAAAGGTTCAAAGTTCTTCCTTTATAATAGTAGTATAGATAATAGTAGTATAGATAGATTTGATGTGATCAAGAGTACACGGTACTCGAAACGCATCGCCAGAAAGGTTACTAATATACGCAACATCTTGCCTGAAGCCGTGGGGTCTGTCTCCTTCTTTCGCCATGCCGTGCGGTGTGGAGGTTTGAGGATTTCTTCTGGGTATATATATATATATATA
Organism: Lissotriton helveticus; assembly: GCF_964261635.1. Classification (NCBI taxonomy): domain Eukaryota; kingdom Metazoa; phylum Chordata; class Amphibia; order Caudata; family Salamandridae; genus Lissotriton; species Lissotriton helveticus. The sequence goes on from NC_136068.1 coordinate 950,168,295, forward strand.
TATATATATATATATATATATATATATATATATATATATATATATATATATATATATATATATCTTTGAACAATCCTGACCACTATCGAAGCGGTGTCACAACAGGCGCAGACTTCTTCTCATTCACATCAATTATGCTCGTAAGTGAAACTCCATCACTCCATCGGTTAAATTTGCAGTGGAAATGTATTACAGCACAAGTGCAGAGCAAGTGCTCTCCCTGGCGCGTTTTGCTCCGCAGGCGGAGCTTGGTCACATGACGCGCCCAAAGTAGGTGTAACAATATATAGTGTTTTAAAAGGCTCTATCACCCAAAGAAAAAGGGATGAAAAGTACATAATGACAAAATTGGCATATAAGTAAATCATGAAAGCATAAATCATAATGAGTGTATACCTCATAAAGCACTTAAACACAACAAAACAAATATTAGCATAGTGCTCAAATTATTATGAAATAAGAATAACTGTTACAATTCAGAATATATGCTGTGTACACAAGGCAAAGTTCAGATAACAATCAGAGCATAGTGTTCGTATTCAACGATTGGAGATAGATTAAAATGAACTAGTCACTGATGGTGAATATCCTGCAGAAAAAGGGTAGTATAGCAACCCCACATATTACTAATGTTAAAAATTGGTTTCTCAGATGGGAGCTTGATTATGTCTAGAGTAAATCTTTATAGATTCCATAGAATATGCTTCAAACCCCATTTGTTGTCCTTTAAAGTTGCCATTACCTACCCTAACAAACCAACCATAATGTTCAAAAGAACTTTACTCCTTGGGACCTACATACCAAAATAAAAATAAAACATGATGTATAATATGCCAACTAAATCGAAGGTGCTCGTGTATACCGGGTGAACAAACAAGTTATAAAAAATATCTAATTATAAACGAAAACCACTGAAACAGACATTATGAAAATCCTACTCTTGCATTTAACATACACAGATAAATACCTCTCAAAATATGAACATAATCAGATTGCTCAAAATTCCCTATCTTTGGAAAACATGCACAAGTACAACACCCGTAGATAGTAAATTCCAATTATAGAAAATTGTGAAGTTCATCAATTGCATTTAAACCATTTGGTGCCTTAGAATCAAGTAATAGAATGAAATATGTCTCTCTTTGTCTCAAGAGTTTTTCTCTGTCTCCCCCCCATCCGGGGTTGGGAACTGACCCCAAAAGTGTGTACTGCAGATCTTTCAGTTTATTACCACGAATAGCTTTAAAGTGGCGAGCCACCGGGTAATTACTGTCCGAATTCACAATTGCCCGTATATGCTGCAGAATACGTTGATTGGCTGGCAGTTTGGGGCTGCCAATATATGACAAATTGCAAGTACATGTAAGTTGATAGATGACAAAATCACTACGACATGTCAGATATTCTGTATAGTGTGTGCCGTTCTTCGCAAAAGTACAAGCGCGGCATGACGTGCATTTAAAATACCTGTTTTGGACAACCAAGTTCCTTTAGGTTTTAATTCAGGTTGGGGCTTGTCTAATGCATCTTTCATGGAGGGAGCCCTCCTGAAAGTAATTGCTGGTAATTTGGGTAAGATGGGACCCAAATGACATCCGTTAGAACAATAGGCCATTCTGAATTAATGATACGTCTCAATTTGCGTTCTTGTGAGCAAAAGGTGGTAATGAGACGAACAGAATCACAAGAACTGTTATCCTAAATGGTCACAGTTTTGGGAGTCAGTAATTTATCCCTAGAAAATAGAGACGCTTTCGAGCGGGCGCGGTTCAACAAATCAAGTTTATAACCGCGTTCGAGAAACCTCTGGGTTGATTCAACTAAACATTGATTCAATGCAATAGGGTCACTACAGATTCTTTTGATACGGACTAATTCGCCAAATGGAACACTGTTTATTGTATGGGATGGATGAGCACTATGGCAATGCAGAATGGCGTTGCCTGCCGTTGTTTTCCTGTGCAGTTTGGTATGGAGCCTACCTTGCTCAATATAAATCTGTACATCAAGAAACTCAGCCGAGTCTGATGTAATGGTAGCAGTAAATTTTAAATTGCGAGTATTGATGTTGATCTCGTCTACAAATTTCTGAGCTTGAGCCTGCGAACCATTCCATATAATGCAAATATCATCAATGAAACGCCAGTAATAAGCTAGATGTGAAAGCCACTGGCTGTGGTTTTTGCCTAGCACGTGCTCCTCCCACCAGCCAACATGTAAACGTGAGTAGCTGGGGGAGAAGCACGAGCCCATGGCAACACCATGTTCCTGATGATAAAATTCATTTTCAAATTGGAAGTAGTTGTTAGTTAAACAGATCTTAATCTTTTCTACCAACATGTTATTATGATCTCGCAGGACTGCATTGCGTGTATCCAAATAATATTTTTCAGCTTCCATACCTTGGGAATGATTAATTCTGGTGTATAAAGACTCAATATCCATCACCAAAAAACAGAAATCAGAACACCATTTGACATTTTTAATTTTATATATACGTTCACCCCACCAACGCGTTTCAGCCACTCTACGCTTTTTTCACGGTCAGTAATCTCTTCCTTGGTTTCAACATTTATACTCCCATCTTTGCCTTGAAGTGGCATTATGGGATATGTAGTGTTTAACAATACATTTCAACAAACTTTATAAGAGTAACAGAAAGACAAGCGCGCTTTTTGTCAGATTAATATATTATTTAATTGTAGCTGTACAATATATTCCGCATTATTATAGCCTGGCTACAGCATAGTGTAAAGTATATCAGTTTAGTACCATTAATGATATGCAGGTTTGGTGTAAATTTCACCATTTCACACATTATCGCTATTAAGATCTATATGTGTTGTACAGTATCAATTCATTTACTGGGTTTAATACACACGTTCAATTCATGTCCCACATTTTATACATTTATTCAGGCTGTTTCTTTTTACTGTTCCAAGTGTACATAAAGTTCCTCGTCGTTATTTAAGCCTTCCGGGCACTTTGTTCTGAGTCTTATGATCAAAATTGACTCCATTTGACGTAATTTTTTTACACGATCTCCACCACGATCTCCTTAAGGTATCATTTTTATCCCCTAGAAGCACATCGCTCTCCAATCTCCCTTTTGACACATGCTCATGGGTTTGGCCATGGCATACGTCATGTTGGCGTTCTTGACTGCATGGATATGCTCCTAGATTCGTTTTTTCAACATGCAAGTTGTGCTTCCTATGTATTTCATGCCACATTTGCACTCTATCATATAGATCACAAATTTCGAGGTGCAAGTTATATTTTGATCAATTGGCATCACTTTTCCATTAGGTTAAAAAATGCGTGTCAAATTTCGGCCTATTTTACACACTTTGCAAGAGTTGCATGGTTTGAAACCTTTCCGTTGGTTTGTTAGCCAATCTGTTTTTTGTTTTGTTTGAAAATGACTTTTCACCAAAAGATCTTTGAGGGAGATATTTTTCTTGGAGGTTACTGTTGGTTTGTTGCCCGCAAGTTCACCTATATCGGGATCCCCTGAGAGAAGCTGCCAGTATTTTTTCATTGTATTCACAATGCTTCCACTTCCCTTACTATATGACGTTACAAATCGTGGTGGATCTTTATTTGAGGAGACTTTTGTTTTTTCAATCAGGGTTTCTGCTCTTGTTTTTTGGTCAATTCTTTTTTTGCATTTGCTGACATTGTAACCTCTCAACTTGAACCTCCTTTTGCTTTCCTGAATTTTTTCCTCTGCATCTGTTTCTTTTGAGCAGTTCCTTTTCATTCATGTGAATTCCCCATAGGGTATACTATTTATTAGTTGTCTTGGGTGGAAGCTGGTTCCATGTAGAACACTGTTTGTGGTGGTCTTCTTTCTGAATAATGTTGACTCAATCTTACCATTATCTATGTAGATTTTCGTGTCCAGACAGTCAATTTGTTTTCTATTTGTTGTACAAGTAAATTGCAGACCGATTTCATTTTGATTCAGCTTGGAAAAATACTTGCAAAATTCCTGATCTGTTCCGTTCCAAATCAGGAACAGGTCATCTATGTAGCAGACCCACAGAAGGACCCGCTCCAACTCCTTGTGATTTTCCGTGTTCTATGCTATGGTCCGCTCCCACCATCCCATGGTGATATTGGCATCGTTCGGGGAAAATGAAATTCCCATTGCGGTACCACACTCATGCTTGAACAGCTCTTTGTTAAATAGGAAAACATTGTTGGTTAGACAGATGTGTATCATTGCTAGAAGCATTGTTGTGTGGTCTAGTTCAGATAGGTTATGTTGTTTTAAGAAATATTGGCAGGCTTGCAGCCCAATTTCATGCCTGATAGAAGTATACAATGAAGCCACATCTATGGTGACCAAAAGATATCCCGGGATCCATGCTATTCCAGTCAGTATCCTGAAAAAGTCGCCCATATCTTTTAAGTATGAACTCATAGTTTGCGCAATGGAGGCTAGAAATTTGTCAACATACTTAGAGACATATTCTCATACAAGGAACTGCAAGAGGAGACTATGGGCCTCCCTGGGGGGTTTATCAGAGTTTTATGGATTTTTGGTAAAAGATATACATACAGGGTGTTACTGGAAAATTAATTGTTAAAAACTTCCATTCAACATCACTGATTAGTTGTTTCTCATACCAGAAAGACGGGAGTATAAATGTTGAAATCAAGGAAGGACCTACTGACGGTGAAAAAAGTCTAGAGTGGCTGAAACGAGTTGGTGGGGTGAACGCTTATTAATATAAGTTTAAAAACCATTCGAGAGTGCTGCATCTTTTGTGGAAAAAAATATATATATATATCGATAGATATATATATATAGATATATATAGATATATAAATATATATATATATAGATATAGCTATATATAGATATAGATAGGTAGATATATTGCACAAGGCTGCAAGACAGCTGAAACGCATCTCTGTGATGTTCTTTTAACCAGCGAGGTCGAGGAAGGCCCAAGACATTAAATAGTTTGAATACTAACAGTCTTTGTGTGACTGGAGTTTGGACATATATATATATATATATATATATCAGCCACGGCCGGCGGTAGGTGTAACTGCAGGGTGGTGACGTAGGGAGGGGGAGGGGCAGGGTGGGGGGTTGTAATGTATGGATTATGGACTTTAACAGGTAACTAAACATATACATTAATAAAACTAATTTAGTTGTGTGCACTGCATCACCAAATGCGATGCAGTGCGCGCAACGAAATTCGTTTTATTTATTTATATGTTTACTTACCTGTTAAAGTCCGTAATCTATACATTACACCCCCCCACCCTGCCCCTCCCCCTGCATACGTCACCACCCTGCAGTTACACCTACCACCGGCCGTGGCTGATATATATATATATATATATATATATATATATATATATATATATATATATATGAAATGAAAGCAGTTGTGGTGTGATTACGCTTCTTTAAAAAAGTTGGCTTTTTAATTCCAATTTTATTGAACTGTTGAATTGTGAAAAATAAAAAATAATATATATAAAAGAATTGACCAAGAAAGAAGAGCAGAAACCCTGATTGAAAAAACAAAAGTCTCCTCAAATAAAGATCCACCACGATTTGTAACGACATACAGTAAGGAAAGTGGAAGCATTGTGAATAAAATAAAAAATAATATACATATATATATATATATATATATATATATATATATATATATATATATATATATATTCAGAACAAAACAGCTTCTTCCACAACGCTGTGACCCATGGAAAAGTGGCGTACTCTCCGGTGAAGCACGCCGGTTAGTATTCAAGCCAAAAATGACAATAATGACTGTACGCTCTCAGGAACAACACAACGATCGAACAATTGTTCTTATGTCGGTTTATTCACACAGTGTGAATAAACCGACATAAGAACAATTGTTGGATCGTTGTGTTGTTCCTGTGAGCGTACAGTCATTATTGTTGTTTTTGGATATATATGTATATATATATATATATATATATATATATATATATATATATATATATATATATACACATAGTCTAGGGGCTCATACGCTAATCAGGATACAAAACGTTAGTTTGTAATGTGGAACAAATTCCTAGATCAGAGCGGGTGGCATATACACACATGCACTGTGCTGAAAACTCGGGAGGTATTTCCGCGGCTGTGGCACTCATTGGGAGACTGAGAGGTACTGCGAGTATAACGGGCACTGTCCTCGTTAAATGATTATAAGTAATACATTCAGGAAAACACTTACTCTGTGTATCGTACTGAGGTTATAATTTGCAGTAGGCCAGTTAAAGTAAACACGTAAGCAAGCCGCCACCCTGTTCACCTCCTTGCCTGGCCGCACACGATCAGGAAAAATACAAGCCGCATTAACACTATAACCAATCACGGCCCACATCACATCACACACATGAACGGTGACAGGTATGAGCCGTTTTACGCGTACTCAACCCGGACTTGTGTAAACAAGCAGAAATGGTTTATGAATAACACAGAGGTGCAGCGTGTGTTGGTATGGGGGTATGAATTAACATTTAGCATATTAGAAACGTATTGGTATAAGAGCATTAAGGAATGTTTTAATTTAATTTAGTTGCGTTTTTGTGATAAAGAGTGTAAAAAGACTGCCATGTAACTAAAATGTGCAAGTCATGAGCTTCTCTATGTCCATTCATGGGGAGTAACCGTGTAACCTTAGCAACAGCGAGATGAAACCAGTATGGTAATTTAACCCGTGCAATCTTGTATGTGTATAAATACCGAAGGAAAATGTAATGCAGATGTAGTGAACAAGGCGGGAGCAAGCCGCCGAAACGCGTCTAAGCAGCAACTGATCATTGAAATAAATTGTTTGGATTCAGATTCACGGAGTCAGCGCCGTCTTTTATTTGAAGTTTGGTGTGGTAAACAATATATATACACATATATATATATTATTTTTTATTTTTCACAATTCAACAGTTCAATAAAATTGGAATTTAAAAGCCAACTTTTTTAGCACATTAGCTACAGTGAAAAAGAATTCCACCGTCCCATCACTTTTTTTGTTAAAGAAGCGTAATCACACCACAAATGCTTTCATTTTTTCCATGTAAATCTCTTACCATTTGTACAACACTGTATGGCGTTGTTTGGTCCTGCCCACGCTAAAAGAAACAGATGTATAAATTAATTATAAAGCATGTTACCACAACTCTATGAACGAAGAAAAGTCCCTAAGGACCGTTCTAATGTATAAATGTACATTCATCCAGGAAATGAGGCATTATGTAAGTGTAGAAGAATATAGAAACGCATTTAATTGCTAGAATTTCATGTCATGCATACTTATTCTGAATTATATTAGTAGGCTTGATTATGTTGTTTTTACATTTGGAGCTCGAGGTGAGCCTCATCTCGACTGCATCATTATTTTTATAGTAATAATCATTATTATCATAAATTTTCTCATTTATTAGACTATTATTATTAGTAGTATTATTAGCATTGTCGTTATCACAACTCTCCTTTACTTTCTCTACTTTATAAAGCATTATAATGGGATTCAGTCTAAAAGGGAGCTCTGGTGCCGTAGGAGGAACCCTCACAGACATAAAGTCTACTAATTTCTAGTTGGGGAGACGAATTGCAATACGTGCGAGGGGTTGGTGCTAGGCATGCACATCTTGGTGTCTGTAGGACAGCTCTAAAGAACTGTATTTACAGCAAATAGAAATGTTTTATTTTCATGATCGTCTGATTCCTCATACAGGTAAGCATCCTGGCCGGGATTAAGGTGTTGCTTCAAGGGGCACAATGAATAGGGGAGCCATGCCCCAGAAAGCTTTAGATGTGTTCAAGGAAAGAGAAGAGAATGCACTGGTATTATTCTTCTGTGTTATGTCATGTAATTTTATGTGTGCACTGTCTCCTATGAGGTTATCCAGGTGCTCAGCAGGTATGTTTACCTAGCCCTGCTTATGGTAGGTTGGTAAATTGAAATCCCAGATCTTCATCTTCTTGAGGAATTCAAGAAGAGAGGAGGATGCTCATGTGGAGTGTGAGGCAGTTCCACTCTTAACTAGCAATGTAAGAGTACACCCATCATCCTGATCTGGTTCTGTGTATGGATGGGATGTGTGTGAGTAAGAGTCCTGCAGAGCGGAGGTGTGTGGGTGCTTGGTGGACGGAGTTATGACTATTCAGGTAGGTGATGCCTAAGTTGTGTATTACCTTGAATGAGTGTGTGAGGAGTTTAAAATTAACACGTTTATGTACCGGGAGTCAACAGAGCTCTTGTGGGTGTGATGTAAGTTCTGTGTCGGAGGTTGAGGATGAGTCTGGCTGCTGAGTTCTGGATGGTTTATAGTCTTCTAGTGAGTTGCATAGTGAGCCCGAAATAGAGGGTGTTCCCATAGTCCAACTTGCTGGTGAATAAGTAATGAGTGATACAAAAGGGGATGATGGACGGAGCGTTTGAGCAAATCAAACACTCAGCCCCAGTCAACTGATCTGGGTTTAATCCATCACCATTCTTTAGCCCACTAAGCCACCCCATTTCAGACATGGCTATATGCAAATCAGTCTGACCCTGTGCCTCATGGGAACAGTCCAGCCCGAACTGCCAAGCCATGTCTTTCATGGACCGGAAACAAGCATCCTGGGACCGGTTTCGGATTCATAATCCTCATCAGCCAGGCTATCTTGAATCCAGTGGCCAAGTGAGCAAGGGACTCACGTCTGAGCATACCCTGTCACACTTAGGGCGAACAAAGCGATACAAAAGGGGATGATGGACGGAGCATTTGAGCAAATCAAACACTCACCCCCAGTCAACTGATCTGGGTTTAATCCATCACCATTCTTTAGCCCACTCAGCCACCCCATTTCAGAGATGGCTATATGCAAATCAGTCTGACCCTGTGCCTCATGGGAACAGTCCAGCCCGAACTGCCAAGCCATGTCTTCCATGGACCAGAAACAAGCATCCTGGGACCGGTTTCGGATTCATAATCCTCATCAGCCAGGCTATCTTGAATCCAGTGGCCAAGTGAGCAAGGGACTCACGTCTGAGCATACCCTGCCACACTTAGGGCGAACAAAGCGATACAAAAGGGGATGATGGACGGAGCGTTTGAGCAAATCAAACACTCACCCCCAGTCAACTGATCTGGGTTTAATCCATCACCATTCTTTAGCCCACTCAGCCACCCCATTTCAGACATGGCTATATGCAAATCAGTCTGACCTTGTGCCTCATGGGAACAGTCCAGCCTGAACTGCCAAGCCATGTCTTCCATGGACCGGAAACAAGCATCCTGGGACCGGTTTCGGATTCATAAACCTCATCAGCCAGGCTATCTTGAATCCAGTGGCCAAGTGAGCAAGGGACTCACGTCTGAGCATACCCTGCCACACTTAGGGCGAACAAAGCGATACAAAAGGGGATGATGGACGGAGCGTTTGAGCAAATCAAACACTCACCCCCAGTCAACTGATCTGGGTTTAATCCATCACCATTCTTTAGCCCACTCAGCCACCCCATTTCAGACATGGCTATATGCAAATCAGTCTGACCCTGTGCCTCTTGGGAACAGTCCAGCCCGAACTGCCAAGCCATGTCTTCCATGGACCGGAAACAAGCATCCTGGGACCGGTTTCGGATTCATAATCCTCATCAGCCAGGCTATCTTGAATCCAGTGGCCAAGTGAGCAAGGGACTCACGTCTGAGCATACCCTGCCACACTTAGGGCGAACAAAGCGATACAAAAGGGGATGATGGACGGAACGTAAGTAATGAGTGACAGATTTTCAAGTGTTGCCTGGGAGCCATTTGAAGATATTCCTTAGCATCTTCAGGGTGTGGAAACTGGATCCAGGGATGGCCTTGACTGGTGCAATCATGTTCAGTTTGCTTTCAAGGATAATTCTGATGATACTTGAGTGGGTGTTTAGTGTGTATCTAAGTTAAGCTGGCCACCAGTTGGAATCCTTTGGTGAGGTGTTCTTGCTGAGGATCACTACTTCTGTCTTGTCAGTGTTGAGGGTGAGGCAACTGGCTTGCATCCAGTTAGCTACTTTGGTTTTGCAGGTGGTGAACTTGCTTCTTGTGTTATGGTCTTGTCTGAGGGGGAGACTATGAGTTCTGTGTTGGCGAATGAGAGAATGTTGCTGTGGTGTGCATAAATGGCTCTGGCCAGAGGGATCAAGTATGCCTTGAAGAGGGTGGGACTGAGCGGTGTATGTTAAGTTATTCCTCAGATGAGATTGCAGGCTTCTGAAGAGTAAGGTGCTAGGATTACAGTTTGTGTTCTATCTGTTAAGAAGGAGCAGATCTAGCAGAGAATGGCTCCTTGTTTGCCAATCTCTTGCAGGAGCCGGATGATGATGTGGTGAGAGACCGTGTCAAATACTGTAGAGATCTTCATGAGAATGAGGGCTGCCATTATTCCTCTGTCAAGGATCATGAGGGTGTTAAATGTGGCTCAGATGAGTGCTGCTTTTGTACTGTTGTTGGACCTGAATCCAGACTGCGTGGTTGATGAGGCATCAGTTAATTAGTATCTCTAAGATTTTTGTCGAGTATGGCATGAGGGAGATGGGTTTGTAGTTGGAAAGAAGGAATGGGTCAGCAGATGGTTTGTTGAGCAGAGGCGTGACAGTGATATGTTTCCTGGTGTCTGTTGATGGAGGCATTGAAGATGCATTTTAGGGCTTTGCTGATCAATAGGAGTACTTTGATGGAGCTGTGGTGGGGGCAAGTTCAGATAGGGCTCCCGAGTGGATAGTCTTCAGGGTAAATGGGATTACAATGGTGGTGATGGTGGGCCATGAGGTCCGATTTGGTTTTTCAGCCATGATGAGGAGGTGAGTTGCAACAGAAAAGGGGTCCAGTTGAGGGTCGAATTTGCTGTATATGGAGGTGATTTTGTTGCAAAGGAATTCTGAGAGCTTGTTGCAAAGTTCTTGTTAGGAATGATGTTACAGGAGGCAGCAGGAGTTGCGGTGAAATCTTTAATGAAGATTTCCTTGCTGCTGTTAGTGCTGGAGTCGATGTGATCTGCAAAAGCTGTGCATTTGATGTTCTGTATCTGCTGGTGGCAGCATCATAAGACTGATTTGAAGATGCCTTTATGTGTGGTGTCTTGACTTTTCCTCCATTTGTGTTCCAGTTGCTCGCTGTGATGTTTTGTCAGCCTGTGTTCATCTGTGTACCAACTGGACTGTGGTCGGATTCTTGCCATTGGGTTGTGCTTGAGGGGAGCCAGGGTGTCGGTGCATGCAAAGATTCAGCTGTTAAGGTGTGTGATGACTTTCTGCAAATTGCTGGTGTGCTAGAGCCAGTGCATAGAGAGAGAAGAGGCTCATTCCTCTTCTGTGATGATTTTCCAGCTGCTCGGGCAGTTTGGGTGCTGGTAGGTCTGTGGTGGTGTAGGATTGGTATGCTGAAATTTACGAGGGCATGGTCTGTCCCGTTAGCAGTTGTTGGCTTGTCGACTGTGATGTGAGGGGAAAATTGTGTCCAATAGGTGTCTGTCAGTGTGTGTGTGGGGGGGGGGGGCAGTAATGTGCTGGGTGACTTTTCAGACTTTTTATAGAGGTGCAGAGGAGTTTGGGTTGGTGTGCTATCTCCTAGGTAAAAGTAAGGTCTCCAAGAGTAATGACAGTGGTGGCACTGATGATGAAGGGTGCAATGAAGACCATATTGTAGCTGGTGAAATTGAAGCAGGGTCCTGGTAGTCTGTATACAAGGGTTCAGCTCAGGGAGAAGTTGGCTGGGTGCACACCTTGCACGTGAGGTTTTCCATGTAGCTGGTGGGGATATCTTTGAATTGATGATAATCCAACAACAGTCTTGAACTGACTGTCAGGCCTAGCAATGTAGTAGCTGAAAGGAATGGCTATAGTGATGTCTGGTGGAGAGGTTGGGTTTAACCATGTTTCTAGAGGAAGAGCAGATTTGGAGGGTGGTCGTGCAGTAGATCCCTTATCTCTGTGGCATGTTTGATGAAATAGCTAGTGCTGAGGAGCATGCAAATGAGCACAGCATATTGTGTGGGTGGTGATTGATATGTGTGAGCTTGAGCTTGTGGCTGATTTGTGTGAGGGTGAGCGAGTGGGGTGTTAGGTGCTGCTGGTACTGAGTGGTGAGTTTGGGGTGTGAGAGAGTGTGTGAGAACTTGCAGGAGGCACATGTGAGCACTCCTTCCATTGTGTGTGGTGCGGTGTGGCAGAAGTACAGTAATCAGCAGTTGGGGTTGAGAGCACAGAGGAGCATGGCAGAGTAGCAGTGGGTAGGTGAAGAACTAGAGTTTTTGTCACTGGGTGCAATTCAGGAGAGGACAGGTGCAGATGGGCTTGACTTTGGCACAGCTTTAGCACTACTAGAGGTGGTCCTGTTGCATACTTCTGTGCTCAGCCTCCATTAAATAGGTCCTGAGAGAGGGAGAACAGCAGAGTGTTGTGGGTGGTAAACCACAGATGTCACTTCCTGTGCAAATGGATGGTAACAAATTCAGTTATGTCTCTCCCTGTGTGGATGGGTGATGGGGAATGAAGTCCTCTTGATTGCTGGCTTCTTTTGAGGACAGTTGAAGGCAGAAAACCAGACATGTTACATCTTGTGCAGATAGATATTGGGATACCAAGTGATGTTACTTCATGTACAAATCTGTGATTTTTTTGTGATCTGTACTGAAGTATGGGTGCAGTTTCCTGAAAAAGGACCTTCTATAAAGAGAAATATGCTGATGTATAATTGTTTCTATGGATGGGGCAGATAAATCATGTAGATTGGCTGGCTCCAATTAACCCAGAACTTGAGGTTTGAGGCCATAATGGAAAGAGCTCAATCGGTTGCACGACAGAGCACCAGAGAAGGTATTGTGAGTGTAAATTTGCTATGAACTAACCGTAACAAAGTCTTGTGGGTTTTTCTTTCACCTCTCTATCGGCAGTCCCGTGAGATGATGGAAAAAGAGTCTTAAAAAACTGTGATGCCATTCCCGGATGGGAACTTGTGGGTCGTTGGAGGTGGACAAAAGCACTTAATATGTTTTACTTTGATGTTTTGAGGAAAAAACAAAGCAAGCTGAGGAACTGCACTAGGCTTCAAGAGGTTCTGAATTCTGGACTTGCATAATACATAGAGGTAGAAAACAACATACAATGTGTAGAGTATTTTATTTGAATTAGGAGATTTCTAAAATATACTTAAATGGGGTTTCATTATTTTCATATACACCTATGAATAGAAATGCCAAGAACCAGATATGTAATCATGAAAGCCATGAAAGTATCCACTGTTAATCAAATAGGAAGCAACCAATCAAAGGCCAACCCAACCCCAGGGAACTGTGTAGCCTCATGAACACTTCAGATATCGATTGACTTAGAAACAAGAGTCCTGATTGCCCTGCAGATCTAGATGGCCTGTATTCACCCATGGTTGCAGGGATTCCATCTATTATATCTCACATTGCAAACTGCATGATAAGGGTTAGGGGCATTGATACTCCTAAAAGTAGAGGAGATCATTTGACACAACAGGCCAAATAGATTGGCTTTACCTCAAGAACCCTAATAACAATAAAGACAGATAGTCTAAATATGCTATCATGGAATGTAGCAGGTATCAAGTCCAAACTCCAAGACCCTGAGTTGAGCACGTTTATTGACTTGTATCATATTATAGTTCTTCAAGAAATATTGGCAATTAACTCAACATCCTGACCAGGTTTTCTAACTTCTAGTGAAAATGTAATCCCCTCCCTGGTCGGTCGCCCCTCAGGTGGGCTGCTAATTTGGTTACGTCTGGATTTGTTACTGGTTGTTAGATCAGTTCAAAAAAACTCTATGGACTTACTAGCCAATGAAATGAAAATCTCGACCCAAACAGGCCCAAGATATATAGCCTTGGTGAATATATATATTAGGTCCATTCACCCAAACATCCAATCCTTAACAGTGGATAGGTTAGATGCCTTGATTGGGCAGTTCAATCGAAAAGCCCTAATGATTGTAGCGGGCGACATTAACACTCGAATACCATCAAATGCTGGGTGTAATCCCCCGGAAACTAACAATGTGATAGATATAAGAACTCCCAAGACACCCTCATTCGACCATAAGAAAAGAATAAAAATAACCAAAGTGGGCACCCAAATTGTAGACCTAATATTAGATTATGGATTGAGAGTTGCCAATTGGAATACAAAATCTTATTGCCCCTCTTGTCCTACCTTTAGAAGAGGTTTGAGCACTTCACGAATAGACTACATACTAGTGGACAGCGAGATATGCCCAGACCTATACAATATGAAGGTGGTCCCCAGACTGGATAATGATCACCAGGCGCTAAGCGCAACCTTCCGTATGATCATGTTTACCAATGTAAAATAGAACCTGTGGTGACCATGTCCCCTATAGTCCCCACAAGCAATCTAAAGAATATTAGATGGGCACTCATGGTAATGGACACCAAGAGCATGACACTATTATATAACCTTTTTGTACATAAACTCTCTCAGGGAGTCCGTGGGGGCAATAGATTGCTTACTCTTCGTAAATTGGAGTCTAGATACATAATAGACCTGGACACTATGGCCCCAATGGGGCTTAATTAGAGCGAAGAATTATCTGTCCATCTGCATAATTAGAAAAGATAAACAATTATGATTTATTTGCTGTATAATATTTGAAACTGGAATGTTTTTAATCTTGTTTTAATCTCTTTCACTTATAGGTTTTTTGTGCACTAGTTTCATTTGGGGCTACAAGAATTATTAGTGGAAATAAGCCCACTTGGGCAAGAATGTTATCATTATGCCATTCATGAATCTACAAACTTGTTTTGGAAGCTGTTTTCGGGAGCATCGTCTGTACATCTGGCCCACTTGGGCTTTATGATTTAATAAGACTTAAAAGACTTAAAAATACCTGTGTTAGTGTATAAAAACCTGCAAAAGTAATCGGACAGACAATTGGATGATGTATGAATGCATTTTAGTCATTGTATTATATGGCTATATATTGCTGATCAGCTTCCTTTCTTCTCTTGTTGCATTTTTTCATTTTTATATTTTATAATAGATTGTAAAAATGTTTTGTGTGAATACTCAACTTGGATATAAATGACTGGCATTGGTATGAGTTTAAACCTTTAACCAGTACAAGATGGCCACCACTACATTTTTGTATACACTCTCACTTGGTCTGTTTTTTATGTTTACACTTTTGAAAGAAAAACTTTATAAAAATGTACAAAAAATGCCTGTCACCTAGCGTGATCAAGGCGTAAATGCCTGTCACCTAGCGTGATCAAGGCGTAAAGCTGAAACGCATTGCTGTGTGACTGCAATAAAGAAATTTTGCAATGTACCACTGGTGTCGTCCGTATATCTTCCCAATTAAGAAGGTAGTGAGCTGCTATATATATATATAAATATATATATATATATATTCCAACAAAGTTTGCCCTGAAGCTTTGAAGACGCCACTCCAAAAAGGAAAGTTCAGCAGAACTCTTTATTTAACAAACCGGCTTTCACATCCAAATTATTTCAATCATTTCAATCCCTTACGCGTTTCAGAGCTCCTGCTCCTTTGTCTGAGGGAAGCCTGACAGTCACGGGTCTCTGCAGCTAGCACTCCTTCTGATTTGCATAATCCTTTAATTGGCACCAGCCTCTTAAGTAAAGTTCTCAGCATCCTGGGATTTGTAGTGTGCGCTGTAGCATTTCTCCCTTTAACTGCCTGCTGGCTGTTTGTAAATGTTTTTCAAGCCCTCCAGTGGGCCTCTGAACATGAGCCCGGTTCGTGTTTTTTATCCCTTCATGCTGCTAATAGGAATTCAAAAGGTTTGAAACCTGCAGACCTTGGGTTCTTAGGCGGTGCATCTTCCACGGCCAGGCTGCCATGTTTCCATGACACTGTCATTATATTTCGTCATATTACATTTCTCATAGAAATGACTTGTATCTAGCTGTTGCAAAGCTTCTTTTATATATAGATCCCTCCCCCACAGAACGATATTACCCCCTTTGTCTGATGGTCTGAGGATCACATTATTATCATCTGCGAGTTTGAGGATAAACTGTCTCTGTTCTTTGGTGAGGTTGAACTCCTTCTTAGAGAACTTCTCTTTAGTATGTTTCAATTTTTCAGTTCCTTTGTGACAACTTCATGAAATGTGTCTATGGAGTCGTGAGGCATGATTGGACAGAATACAGATTTGGGTTTAAAAGATGAGCATGCTGCTCTGTCTGTTCTCGCTTCCCCCAAGCTATCTGTTTGAGTGTACTCCTGACTGTCCAAAAAGTAGTCCTTTTTAACTCACAAATGGAAACTAAATTTTAAATCTATGTGTATATGTCTTTTGTAGGAAAAAAGAAAGGGGAAGTCCCTTCGGTCACGGTTGATTGGTGGTTTCTCTAGGCAAATCCTTGTCATTGGGATGAAAGACAATTTTTATTTATACATCATCACTGGGTATTGTTTGCACTCGTATCTGTTCATGGGAACATGTTTAATGTTTATTGACGGTTGAGGTTTGGATTTGAATACCGCCATTGTGCAACTGTGGAAATTCAATTGTGTTAAAAAGGAGGTCGGATAACAGACCCAAACGAAGAGAGTGATTTTGGTTCGAGGATTATGTGTATAATCTGAAATAATCAGTTTTGTAGTAACAGACACTAGATGTGTTATTTGAGATATTATGGCACAATGTTGTATAATGTATGATTAGATAATACAAGATTGAATTAATCGTCATGAACCTTGCCGTTCCGATAATCTAGGGCACTAGACCTGTAAATTAATTCACATATAATTCGCAGAACATGGCAAGAAGTCTTGAAGCAGATTCACGTAATACATTACTTGTTTACTAGTAATTCTGTTCCACCTACGTTTCTGATCCAGTTTGGTTTTATTGGTTTTGTTTGCAACGAATTCACAACCAATAGTTTGCCAAAACTATACATACAATGTACTAGTTGTATATGACATATGAGACTGTGCACAAAAGTCATGAACTTTCATTTGATTTATATTGTTTCCACGTTCAAAGATGGCGTCTCTGTTTACATGCGTAGTCACATGACCTGCTCCATTACCTCATTTGTGTCTTTTGTTGTATCAAACAATTAATTAAATGCTATGCAGTTCACATTGTAACAATTCCGCCGTGATCTTTTTAAGTAATATCTGTATAAATGTTACCATGTCTTTTGAGCCGATACACAGCGTAATAATAATTGGTAATTAAGGACAGGCAGTCTTTTGAATTATAAGGCTGCATTGCCGATCCACGGCGGAATTGTTACAATGTGAACTGCATTGCATTTAATTAATTGTTTTGAAAAACATCGTAAAACATGTTTATTATTAGTCAATATATCGGTATATGTAACCGTTGCTTTGACAAAAGAAATGAAATTCTATTCAGTATTTACTGTTCTAAGATGGCGCCCGTTTATGTTGAGGTCATACATAGTCCGTTTTTTACCACACTACCACGTGACATGGTTTGTTTTAATAATAAAAAATGGCCGCCAGTAAAAAGTTTAGAAACTACGACACTGACGAAGGATGTAAATCCGAAACGCGTTTGTCGAAAATAAACTACTCCTGAGCCAAAGAATCCTCGTGAGAGCTATTCTTTTCCTTACTGAAGACAAGGGAAATCTGAGCCTGATATCTATATATATATATATATATATATATATATATATAAATATATATATATATATATATATATATTTATATTTATTTAGCTATACTAGGTCTATTTTATATGTTTCTTAGCTCCAGTTGCCCACTTTCTAGTGAGAGCAAAGCTCAATGAGAATGCCAAATGTCTTGGGTAAGGGTTCTTTTGCTTTACTTTCTGCTCTTTTGAATGAATCTCTTGTTGAACTGTAAGATTCACAGCCTGTTGTGCTTTATTTTTAACAGCTGGTAGAATGGGATCTTCACCAATGAAGAAAAGCAGGGGAGTGCTGGATGAGCCTCCACACAAGGCCCCAGACACTGGAGTTAAAGGAGAACTTTCTCCATGGAACTGGGGTGGACAACTGCTGGCATCATCAACACTGATAATTGGCTGAAACAGGAGCACAGATCAAACCAAATACTTAGGTAAAATCTAACAGTATTTACCATTATTTGTTGTTTGTTTGCATGACTTAAAATGGTTGTGGCTAATGTTTTTTTGAAATGGTGTGGGCAATTGTCATGAAGGTAGGAGACAACAGTAAGAATAAAAGGAAAATAGTTGAGCAGGTTGGAAAGGGAGGGTTCTAGTAGGGAAAATAAGCTTGTGTGGTCCCATAGTTTAGACTGAGTGGGCTCTAGAAATAGTGCAACAATGAGGAAGATAGGCAGGAGTGGCAGGACCCGAAGCAGAGATCCTTGAAGGATGAACATGTGATAGATGCAGATCTTTGGGTGTGACTATGCAATACCTTCCCTCTCCTCCGCCACAAGATCAGTTAGAAGAAACAATTACTGAAGTGAACCTATCCTACTTTCCTTTTCTTTTCTTAACCTCCTCCATGGGGTGAGATGTGACCACAAGGCTTGCAGACCATTTTCCCTTCTACTCAAGTGTGATTATACTATAAGCCAGTGTGATGAGTGATGGACAGTCTAGATATAGCAAACCCCCATAGCAAACCCCGATCAAAAGGGATTCCTGCTCATATAATGTACCAAAAATGTGGTAAAAACATGTGCAAATACGTAAAGGAGTGGGTGGGGCTCACAAATGAGGACAGAAAAAGGTGCTTTCCACAGCCTGGTTCCTTTGAAATAGAATCCTTTTGACATAGAATGGTTAGCTAATTTGCAGAATAGGGTGAAAGACCCCAAGAATAAAAAAAAGATGTCAACAGTGGCATGGGGAAGCACAAAAGCACAAACTCAAAGGACAGGTCCAGAGCATGAAAAATACCCAGAAGAAGTTGATTTACCAAACTAGTGACCTTAGGGACAGGGTTGAAACTTGTGATCCAACTGCTCATCCTCCTCCTTACCTATTCAATGAGATCACTGAATCAAAAGAGAGAAAGGATTCAAGGGAAGAGGATTTGTTGGACGTATTCCCTTTGTGGTATGATGGAGCATGGGGTGCAGATGGAGTTGCACCAAAAACGAAGCAGTGCCTGTGGAAAGAAATTAGGGCCCACATGCATCAAGCATTTTTGCAGTCGCAGACGGTGCGATTCCTTAAAATCGGCCGTTTGCGAATGCAAAAGTGCTTGTTGGGATGCATCATGCCATTTTAGAAGTCGCATCTTTTTTACGATTTCTAAAATTGCATTAGCATTTAAGAAATCGCAATTGTGCGATTTCTTAAATGCTATGCATCATTATAGAAAAATATGCTTTTTTTAAAATTGGAAGTGCAAATTACCACGAAGTTCAACTTCGTGGTAAATTGCGAAATTGATTAAATATGCACAAAAATGCATTTTATAAACTGTAAAGTTACACACACACATGTCCTTAGGACATGTGTGTATGTAACTTATGCTGAAAAGTACATTTCAGGGGTGCATGGGGGGATCCTTTGGACCCCCCCCTGCACCCATGAAATTTTCTAAGTGCCACTCGCAATTTCCATTGACTCCTATGGGCCTTTTGGCCCATAGGAATCAATGGAAATTGCGAAAATTAAGTTAAGAAATCGGTATTTCTTTGGGATTCGGTAAAAAATGCGATTTTTACCGAATCCCACAAGAATACCGAAAATATTGATGCATATCATTTTGCATTTCTTAATTTGCGATTCCTTATTTTTCGCAAATTAAGAAATGCAAAAAGACACAATGATGCATGTGGGCCTTGGTCTTTTATAATTTGCCCCATCCTGTATTTGTTTCCAAAAAATGTACCTATTTCAGAATTGTGGGATAATGTAGTCTGGGTTAGGCTGGTAGTCTGGGTTATGCTGAAATGTCTAAGCCTTTAAAATATTTTGTCGGAATAAAACCCTTTGAAATTTTGCAGTGGTCTAGTGAAACCAAAATAGCCTGCTTATGTGAAACGTTTTACTTTGTATTCTCATGAACAAAATGTATTTATTTATTTATTTATGGAATTTATAGAGCGCGATGTTACCCATGGGTGTCCTGGCGCTATGTGAAATCTCTCCAGAGGAACTGAGCCAGGCAGATACCTAGTTAACCATTCTGAAAACAACCAGGTTTTTAAATTCTTTTGAAAAATGAAAAGTTTTGAAATATCTCTGAGCTGAAGGGGAAGCTTGTTCCATGCTTTGGCTGCATTTGCCACAAAGTTTTTACCACCCCGGGTGGACTTTCTGACAAATGGAACATGCACCAATTTGGCATCTGATGAGCATAATAATCTGCTTGGCGTATACCAATAAAGGTGTTCTTTTAGATAAGCCGGCCCTGCTCCATAAAGGGCCTTGTGTACTAAACACATCGCCTTGAACATGGTCCGCTTCCTGAGTGGCAACCAGTGTAATTTTCGAATCTCATCCGCTATTGGAGCATATTTAGGAATGCCCCACAGCAGTCTGACAGCTGCATTCTGTAAGAGTTGAAACTTCTGTATTGAACCTTCCTGAATGGTAAAATACAGACTGTTACAGTAATCCAGCCTCAACATGGTGAGAGCTGTAATCACTGTTTTACGACAATCGGACGGGAGCAGAGGCAGAATTTTCCTACAAGACCTCAGGGCATAGGACGTGGCAGAGGCCACAGAATTGACCTGGTCTTTAAAATTGAACTTATGATCTATCCAGACCCCTAGATTTTTTACCTTCTTAATGGGTACGGGAAGAGGACCCAGAGTATCAGGCCACCATTCTGGCATCCAGAAGTTGGCATCATTCCCAAAGCATACCACCTCCGTCTTATTAGAATTTAACTTGAGGCAGTTCTGGGCCATCCAAGTCCCCACTGCGTTCATGCAATCGTTGAATCGGATTGCTGTGCTTTTATACTCCGCAGGAAGAAGAGACACCACTATTTGGGTATCGTCAGCGTAGCTGGTAAGGCTAAACCCAAAGGACTGAATAAGGGGTGCTAGGGAGGACACATAAATATTGAAAAGTGTCGGACTCAGTGAGGACCCTTGAGGGACCCCACATGGTAATGAAAACGGATAAGGTACAAATTCTCCCATCGCCTCCTGCTGAGGCCTATTAGACAGAAATGATTTTAAGAGTCTCCAGGCTGCGCCCTGAACCCCGATCTCCTGCAGCCGATCCATCAACAATACGTGATGGACCGTGTCGAAAGCTGCAGAAAGATCTAACAGGATCAAGGCCGCTTTACCACCTAGATCCAGAATAGTCCTAATTTCTTCTGTTGTTTTCAAAAGGGCCACTTCCGTGCTATCGCCCCCTCGAAAGCCGATTGTTTGTGGTCCAATGCGTGAGAGGACTCGAGAAAATGGCTCAACTGCATCTTGAAATTTTTTTCAATCATTTTCGCTGTAACCGGGAGTCTAGATATAGGTCTGTAGTTGTTTGGGTCTTTAGAGTCCAGAAATGGTTTCTTCAGGAAGGGCAGAATAGAAGCTTTTTCCAATCTAACGGGAAATGTCCCTCTGAATACATTAAATTAAAAATAGGTGTAAGAATTTGTGCTACTGGCTCAGCCGCTAACTTTAATACAGCAATCGGGCAAGGATCCGAGGAGGAGCCGGATTTCACCAGACTAAGAAGGCTACGTGTTTCTATGGCCGTTGGAGGAACAAATGTATCCAGTATCGCCTTCAACTCTGTTGATCGATCAACAGTTCGATTTACAATGTTCTTAACCGTAGCGTTAGAAAAAGTGGAAAAAATAGCATCCACTTTATCAAAAAAGAATGTAGCCAGTTTATCACATAACTCCTGACTAGGCATAGCTGTGATCAACACTGGGTTAGCCAGGCTGGTAACCATGTTAAACAGTTCTCTCACTGAGTTTTTTGCTTCATTAATCTTCGTAGAGAAGAATTGAATTTTGGCCTGGTTAATCTGCTGTTTATATGTAAAAAGAGCGCCTTTGTAATTCTTCTTATCGGAATCCTTATATTCTGTTCTCCATTTTTTCTCCAGGTGTTTGCATATTAGTTTTTTTTCCCTAAGTGCTTGTGAGTACCAAGGGGCGGAAGGCCGCAGTCTGGTAGGATAAGTCATTTATATTGGGGCCAACACATTCCCAGCTGTTTTCAACCAACTGGAGAAGCGGCGAGTGGCATCTTCTAAATTGTGGGGAGGCAGTCCCATGGTCTTGTTTAAGGTTTCACACAGATCCTTGGCTTCCACTTTGTTCCATGCTCTTATTGCCAGCTTTTTTTTTCCAGCTTTGTTCTGCGAAAGATGCTCTGGAACAGAGAGATCAAATAAGACCGCTTTGTGGTCCGACCACGGAAGTGCCGCAATCTTGGCGATTAGCAGGTGCGAATTGTTTGAAAAGATGCCATCAAGCGTCTGTCCTGCTTGATGAGTCGCCTACATTACCAGCGCTCAAGGTTGCTGCATTTCATTAAGTCTAGGAGTTTAACTGAGTCAGGATCTAGGAAGGCTTCCAAATTGAAGTTAAAATCTCCTAGAATGGTATAGGAACTAGACAAAATACCCAATTCGATGAGTTTACCCACCTGCTCAATAAAACGGCCTCTAGGGCCCGGTGGTCTGTAGATGAGTGACCCTTGAAAGGTATAGTGGGGAGATGAGTGGAAGGAGAAGTCCAAAGCTTCGCTGCCCTCCACCTCTCCAGGGCTAAAAGAAGCACAAACAGAGGAATGGTAGATCACCGCTAGGCCACCACCTCTTCCCTTGGGCCTGTTCAGGGTATGGCACACAACATTCGGTGGTGTCGCCTTGCCAAGGTCAGGTCCGGAAGCATTATCCGTCCAGGATTCAGTAATGAAGGCTATTTTAATGTTTACGGCTTCCAGAAATAAAGCACATTCTAAGCTGTGTTTGACCAATGATCTCACATTCATCAGGACCAGATTCCAAACCATGTCTCTCCCTGTCTTTAATACCTGAGGTCTGAACCTCTTTGTGGTGTCGAAGCATAACTTTGGGATTGTAACCCCACATCCTACACAGAGCTTCGGCGATCCCGGCGAAAGCTTCATAGGATCAATGCAAAAGCAATCATGAATATTGGTTTTAGGGTTAAGCTCCTTTAAGGATGGACCATCATAGTATAGTTTTTGCTGGTTGCCTAGGCCTCCACGAGCATAATAGCTGGCGCTGAGCGCGGTACAATCGCGGACGGGCGCAGACGGGCTTGCCTTTGGCGCGCCGCCGGCGCGCCCGCTGCGCGCTCGCATCCTCCTGTGTTTAAATAACGTCAGGGACGAGAAAGCATAGCCTGCTAACCTCCCGACCTACCCAAAATGGCGGCCCCGCGATCCCAATGCCCGGCTAACCAGTGCCGGAGATCGAGGCTGCAGGGGGAAAGGTACGATGTGTTCCTGATAAAGATAGAAGCGCTGTTTAAAAAGATTCAGCAGCGTGCAGTTTTAAAATAATTATGCAAATCCGCAGATTGAGCAGCAAATTAACAGCAATTAAACAAGTAGTTAGTCAAGAATCCACTCCCGGCTCAGTCTCAGGAGATATTAAACCAAGCGCCCTCGCAGTTGCACTTGGGGTACTGTTACAAAACCATGAGGATCAGGAAATACCTATAGTCTACTATTCCTCCATGCTGCACCCAGTCGCGGCTTGGCCCCCACCAAATTAAAGGTCTGTGGCAGCTGCAAAAATTCTTGTTGAAGCCTCATAAACTAATGATTCTTCACTAACTGTTACCATCCCCCACTCAGTGGTTGCACTTCTCTTTGTAATAAAAACTCAGCGTCTATCCACAGTAAGGTTGTCTCAATATAGAATCTTACTGTTGTCTGCTTACACATTACTTTGGTTCACTATCCTGCTTTGAACTTCTTTGATGCCTACTAGTGAAATTGGAGAACCATAAGACTGTATTAAATTACATTAGTAACCTACAAATGATTCTAACTGGTGTGCCCCTAAATGAATTTGAACAAACTTTTTTTGTGGTTGGTTCCTATCCCAGAACTGGAGAAGGTACTCTAGTTGCTCTTTGCACGTCTTTGTGCACTGTTTGCCATGTGGCAGAAAAGGGTTACAGGCCCACCGTGAAATCTGTCATAGTTGTGGAGCTCATTGCAATGATCAGGGCTGGCATTCTAGCCAAAGAAAAGACTTTTACTGTATTCACAAATTCAGAATATGCGTAGGAGTGATGCATGACTTGGGCTCCTTTGAACACAAAATGCATTCCTGATATCAGCAGGGTCTTTCAGAAAGAAATGGGCAGCATGTTCAAAATCTTTTACATGCTTTGCAATTACCAGAGAAGGTAGTTGTGGTAAAATGTGGTGCCCACCAACATTCTTAAGATGACGTTTCATGGGGGAAGTGCTGTGCCAGTTCTTCTGAGTAATATGCCGTCTTGTCTAGGATTGTCCTGCATGCAGTGAAAACATATCTATTACCTGTAGCAAAGCTAAAGGATTTGCCTCAATTGCAGGAGTAAGCCACTAAAATGGTAAAGCAATCGTGGATCAAGCAATAATGTAAAAGAGTCCCTGAGTGGGGCAGTAATACATGGCCCTGTGCATGTGGTTTCTCTGTAACGTCTACTCCTCAACCACGCAAAGTTATGTCAGGGAGCATTCAACATAAATAGGAATGGCATGATATGTGCCACGGCAATCCATTTATACGTGAACTTCTTTTTTCTATAGCCCAGAGCTTTTGCCAGTCCTGTGCCAAATGCCTCTCATTCAATGCTGGTAATGCTCACCCTTCCCTTAGCGGCCCATTAGTTTATATTGATAGGTTGATTTTATACGATTACCTAAATGCGCTAAATAATTTTATGTATTGGTTGTAGTTAGACCTGGATAAAATGTAAATTGTGCCGGAGGTAATTGGCCTATTGTGGTAATTTTTCGTAAAATAAATAGATGTGAAATTGCAGATATTACCATAACGCCAGGTTGCCTAATTGTGGGAAGAAATTTTATAGTGAGATGGGTGATTTTTTAACACTAGTGGCATTTCAGGTAGATCTTTTCCCCAAGTGAACCGTTCGGGTAATTTATGAGCACAAAACTTCTCATTTGAACACAAATGAAGAGTTTTGAAAGCAAGCAACAGGAAACTAACTTGAAATTACATTTTATTGTTGAATTTCTAACTGAAACAGGCTATTCAG
Organism: Lissotriton helveticus; assembly: GCF_964261635.1. Taxonomy (NCBI): domain Eukaryota; kingdom Metazoa; phylum Chordata; class Amphibia; order Caudata; family Salamandridae; genus Lissotriton; species Lissotriton helveticus. Next base: position 950,193,499 of record NC_136068.1, read on the forward strand.
GTAATTTTTAGAGTGCAAGTTGCATTTCGCATAATTATGTGTAGAAATTGTAATTTTGCAATAATTTCCAGCAATTACGCTACATTAAATTATGCACATTTCGCACAGCCCAGTTGTATTATATATGTTCTCCATATATGTTTTCAGGATGAGTGGAAGCACATGACTGTGCCAAGGCAGACTCTGTCACTGTTGCTAAACGATTACTTCGAGACTTTGACCCTTGGAATACCAAGCTGGATTAGCAGTGGCCAAGGGACACATTTTGTGTCTGTAGTAGTACTTAGTAGTAGTTTGTAAGGTCCTATTAATAGATGAGCAATTCAATTGCTTCTATCACTGAGATTCAGCAGGGAGAATAGAACGGAGTAACATGGCCCTGAAAAATAAGATTGCTAACATCTGTTCAGCAACACAATTAAAATGGCCAGATGCCATACCCATAGCCTCATGATCTTTGAGACTGATCCATTCCCAGAAGACTAAGCTTAACCCATACAAAATAGTTATGAGCTAACCCATAATGCTACCCTCGAACCCTCCTGAGTCTGTTGGCAAGGACCTTACTAAATCTTACCCATCATGAACTCTCCCCACTGCAAGCAAGGTAGTCTTCCTCGAGACAACAGTGTTGTTTCTGCTGCTCAAAGGTCTGGGGCTCTTTTTGAGGTATCTGCTGACACAGCTTCTGTTCAGCCTCCTCTGTTGGTGGGTTAAAGCCTTTGGGCCGCCCTCCCCTTCCTGCTCCCCCACAACATGATGGTGTCCCAACAGTGTCCTATAGTTACCACCTCTGTCTACGGTAAGCAGCCTAACCAGTCTGGATTCCTCTGTGAGTTTGGCATGCCATCTTCATCGTAGCCCTGAACATCTGGCTGATATTGCGGTAAATTCTTGCTTCAGAATGGGTAGTTATTCCTAGATGGAACTGTGCTGTAACTTTCCTGGTATAAAACTGCTTTTCCGTTTTAAGAGTTAACACCTATGCGGTCGATTTCGACCTCGCTCTGAAAGGCACCAAACTCCATCTGTCCGGAAAAAGTACGAGCCGTACGCGTTTTTTCTGCCCGACTCGTACAGCTGTACGAGCAAGCAAGTACGATGCGAGCAACGTGAAATTCACCGACCAAGTCGCTTCCAGGTCCGAACCGCTCCATACGTCTCATCCGTAAATAAACCGTGCCGTGCAATGGATGCAATTTTATGACCGAACCAGTACGATGCATGCGTCGGACAGCCGGTGCGAGCCGAAGTTTCCAGCTCGCAAAACGTCCGGTAAGTTGCCTTTGGGGGTCTGCGTCAGAGCCCCTGTCACTCGCAGCCTTACGGCTCAGACACAGGGGGAGACCCATGGGTCTCCCCCAACACAGGCAAGTATGGTGCGGATGGCACCGACTTGTACCAACTGTAGGGGGCGAGACGTACCAATTCAGTCAATGGGAGCCCTTGTATGTGTCGTACATCTGGCTCCAATTGACTTCTCTGGGAGTCCGACTGAACAGAGTCCGGCAGCATGCGGCCGCATTGTATTTGCTCAGTCGGACTGCAGGACTCCGGCTCTGTCGGAAAACACTGCGGATCCAGCTCGGTCAGAGAGCTTTCCGACACAGATCGGAATCGTCCCCTATGTGTTACAGCTGGAAAAGTACAGGGAGACCATTAACTCTTCCTTTTGCCGGATTTGTATGCACATGCCTGTAGATGACAGCTGTTTTAAAGATACTTGCTTGCAGATTTTCCATAGTGGGCACAGGTTGATAGTGTGCTGGAATCGCTCTGTCTTCTTTCCCAGTGATTGAAACGTTCAACAATACTTTAATAATAACATGCTAGATGTCACTCATCTTGCAATGTCTGAGCACCAGGAGCAAATGTCTCTAGCAGCTGGTAAATGTGTTTTAACTGTAGAGAACATTCCTTTGAAATCACCTCCCTTTTGGTGCCACCTTTCTCATGGACTGTTCTTTCTCAAATGTCACCACCAAGGAGTTCATGTATATTTCATTTGCTGGCCACAAGCTTAATGTCGGCTGCCTTTAGATTGGACTGGAACTTGCTACCCAGGGAATATTGTTCCAGCTATTAGACATTTTGGTGATCATCTTTTAGAACAAAAGAGGTGTGAGTGCCGTTTCACCTACAGCTAGGTTTTTTACTGCTCTATTTCCCATGGATAGTCTGACTGTGGCTTTATACAAAATAAGAAGAAATGCATAGATCATGGAAGTAACAGCAAATTCCATTGCAATAGCTTTGGAATTAGTGGTTGAACAGCTAAATACTAATGTCAAACGGCTAATCAAAAACAGAATGGCTAGAGATTACCTTCTAGTGTCCAAAGGGGGACGAGGGGGGTCTGCATGATAGGGACTGAATATATTACTCACCTCCCTAACGCTTCCCTTAGCATATGTGAGCAAATAGATAGCATTAGGGTTTGTGTGAAAAAATTCAAACAAGTACAAGGTGGCCCGGACTTGAGTCAAAGCTGCATGTGGGTGTGGTTGGGGTGGTTTTCAGCCTCTGGGGCATGAAGATATTTGTGTCGCTCTATTGCATTATCTTAATTGTGATTGTCATTTATGTTGCTTTTAGAGTCATCTTGTGCATAACCCAGCACATTTGTTAAAATAAAGACATTGGCAATACTTTTATGCTTGCTACTACACAGGATGATTGGGGAAGTGATCATGATGAAGGTAAAAAGATTGCTAGGTTGCAGTTTATTAAACTGTTTCAAACCGACTTTTTTCTGCATGAAAAAAAAGTGGGCTGTTAAAACATACCTAAATTTGTTTGCATGATGTTTATATACATCCATTGAAATAAATGCCAATAAACATACATGTAATCATGAATGTATCCACTGTTAATCAAATAGGAATGTTGTTTTCTATATACTGGATGCTTCCCATGGCATTGTACTATCATAAACCTTTCATGGCCTTAGCAGGCCCAGACACCAGAATGGCCCATGTTGTACATTGAACATTTTCAAGGAGCATAACCTCGCTTTCAAACCTGGCAAGGGAAGCAAGATTTTGGCCCAGATGTACGACCGTTTCTAGCTATTAGAAACAGGAAATCAGCCCATTTGCAACCACTAAAAAGGGTTGTAGCATGTTTTTCTTTTCCTGAAAATTATTAAACTCATTTTAAGATCTATGCACCAGTTGCCATGCCACTTTGAAGCAGTTGAAGCTGCCTGGCCAAGTATCTCACCAGCCTAATGAGGAATGTTTGCAAAAAGCTCTTCTGCCAACATGGAAGAAACGATGGATGTCCTGTGTACCATGCCATGGTGGACAGTTGCCAATTTGTGTTATTTGGAAATTATCTTAGTGCATCTGGAACATTTGAACATTTTCCTGCTCAGGATGACTATGGTGTGCAATTCAGAGCCAGCATGAAGACAACAGATAAAAATGACATTGGAAATGCCTTCCTTTGGAGCAAGATCGTGTTTGGCTACGCTGCTCACTAACTCTGGGCTGCCGCTCCACCCCTCACCTTGAGTTGAATATTGTGATTCTTGGGCGGGGATGCAGCGCTGAAGGTGGGCAAGTGATGCTGGAGGGTCTGTGGTTCTGGGATCCGTTTGGATTTCCGCAACCCATTTCCGCTGTGCACACATGAGGCAGAGTTCAGGCAGGAAACGCCGCACAGTGTTGGCTGATCTCGCTGCAGTGCTCTGTGTGGCCTTCGGGGAGAGGCTGGGCGGGCTTGCCTCATGACTGTTGCTGGCAGGCTAATCCAGTCTCACCGATGGCTGTCAGAGGATCCAAAATAACCAAGGTGAGACTTCTGAATACAGTCTCCCCCGCAGTTGGTCCACCCCCGGGTGGGACTACGAATCCCAGTATGCATCAGGAGAACTCTAAGGAAGCTAGAGTGGAGGCAAGAAACAAAAAGAAAAGGGGTATTCTACTGGTGCTATTGGCAAGGAAATCAACCAGGGGGAATAATTCAGCAGAAGCAATGGAAGGCCAACTGGAAATTTCTGACATTTTTCAATTAAACTTTCTAGGCCACAAAAAAAGCAGGATACGGTTACTGCTGACCCCCAACAGCTGCGGTACCTGTTTTTATCCATCAGCCTAAGGGGGCACTAGAGACTGTGGTAGGACCAGAGGACCTAAATCCGGTGAGGAGGTAAATTGTGAAGCCATTCCTATGGTGGATATAGGGGAGCAACTGCAGCCCAAGCAGAATTTGTCCAGTTCTGACCATCTGTTGATCGAGACTGCTGACCCAGGGGGCCCCTGATTCCCCCTTCCTCCCAGCAAATGAAGGCAGACCTTATATCATCAGGTGGTGGCCCTTTGGGCAATTCTTGGCTGCTGGCCTCACCCAATTTCATGGGGGCAGAGAGAATTTCTTTTCTCTAAATGACGACTCATACTCCTCATTCCCTAAACTAAGATCCTCAACTTCAACTTCCACACTGGCTACCTCATCTAGCAACAGCTCACTGGATGAGTCTGTGGTCTCTGCAAATCCAAAGAAGAGATGAGGAGGTTTAAAAAAGAAGAAATAATCTGCAAGCCAGAAAAAGAAACAGCTGGCTAATGACAAAAAGCAAGCAAAAGCTGGGAATATCACTCAAAGAAAGAGACCTCTAGGCTCAGATGGGATTATTCCGCCATTGAACTCCTCGACAACCCAGAACAAAATACAGAGGAACCCCTTATAGCAGCATTGGAGCCCCCACAATCCCTGATTTTGGCCACGATCAAGCAGATGCTGGCTGAGATCTGAACTAATAACCAACGGAAATGAAAGGCTTCCAAAAAACTGCAGCGGCCAGTCAGGAAATTAAGTAAAACCTGTATCGATATCTCTTACAAGATGACCAACGTGGAGGCACGGACGGATACTCTTGAACTGGAGTTAGCATAACTGAAAACTTTGAGGACCTCCCAAGACCCTTAGCTTACTGACATGATGTGGAAGTTGGAGGAGAATGAGAACAGGCAAAGGAAGAATAATTTGAGACTACTGGTCATTCCAGAAGGGGCAGAGGGAGGAAATCCCAGGGATTATGTAGTTAAACTTCTAAAAGTTGCATTCCCCAAACTTTTGGGCTGGGAGTGGGAGAGGGAGGTACAAAGGGTACATCAATTCCATTTTACCTATAAGAAGCAACAGGCAGATAACAATGCATACCCCAGGCCTGTGTTGGTTTATTTGGAAACGTTCTTTGAAGACAAAGCATTTTTGATCTAGCACGTCCTAACTCTAAAAGGGAATTTGAGGGAGTTTCCTTCTTTGCATGACCAGACTTCACCCAAATTACAGTGGAGCGAAGATGGCGGTTAAGTAGATGTTTGATCTCTTTCAGAAGCTTGGTGCAGAAGTGTATTTACAACCCTGGCTCAAAGTGATATTTAAAGGGCTCACCTACAGCTTTTTATTGGAGATCCAGGCGTAAGAATATCTAGCAGAGCTGCAGGGTGGGGTTTGATTTTTCACAGAGATGTCAAAGGTCTAAGACAAGGACAGTAAGCATGATTGAAACAGTCAGAATTGCTTTTTTGACGTAGTGATAGAAGAAAAACACAGGGAGAAAAACACTGGGGAAACATCAGGGACACGTAGGCGAGTGGGGGTGAGGGAGAAAAAGAATAGAGGTTTGGGTTCTGGTGCTTAAGGAAAAAAAGAGAGAAACAAAGAAAAAGAGTAAAAGAAAGCAAAAAGCCAAATTGCTAGACAAAGGTATTTTATGAGGGGGTGGTGGTGGGGGCCCAGGGAGCAGGATTTGTCTTGTCAGACTGCATCATTCAGGCTGGTTGCTCAGTGGAGCAGTGTGGGGGGAGGGATGTTCATGGGGGATAGATCAGGGAGGGGCACCGGAATCCTATATGATCAGGGTGAAAAAGGAAAGGTTCGGAGAGATCGGGGAAAGGGCAGTGGGGGGTGTCATACTGCTATTACAATACTGAAGGTGTGGTGTCTAGGATGCAGGGTAAAATAAGGTTATGATAGACAATCAGACAATTAGAATTGTCTCCATTAATATATGTAGTCTAAATGATCCCAAAAAAAGAGCTAGTGCTTCCCTAGGGTTGAAACTTCTGAGGGCAGACATTGTCTGCCTTCAGGAAACACATATTGAAGCATCACAGAGGGACATTTTAAATTCTCTGGGCAACAGACTCGTAGCCGGTTGCAAAGATAATTTGATCCGCACACATCATACACAAGAAATCAGGTCCACAAAGCGTAGTAGTTCACACAATTCTTTATTCTTTGAATCTTTATTTTCTTCTCTTCACAGTAGCCAACGCTTTTTGTTCTGTTAAAGGACTTATTCAGGGCTACAAGACATAGACAATATACAAGAATTTAAAAACTTATTTTTAAAATGATAATGCGCGTATAACCTTAATTGTTCACACACTGTATGTACACATCCATAGCTCCTCTTTTTAAATATTTACATTGTTGTTCTTTGAACAAAGCAGTCAATCAATTGTGAGGCCATGATCTTTCTATAAACTCAATTACAAAGTTCATATTTCAATTATAAAAACATAAGTCCAACAGTTCATATTTACAATTCTGATTCATAACAGAAAGACAGTATGGGAAACTTATTGTGTAAATACTGTCTTATGCTTAGGACATGATTATATATTGTATTCGTATATGCACATATATATCTACTAACTGGTAACTATCTAATAAAAAATGAGAAAAGTTCATATACTTATGATCAACAAAATTAAGAGAGACGTTCACATGTTTATGATCAACAACATTGGGATGCTGTTGATCATAAACATATGAACGTCTCTCTTGATGTTGTTGATCATAAGTATATGAACTTTTCTCATGTTTTTCATATGTTATGATCAACAACATTGGTATGTTGTTGATCATGAACATATGAACGTCTCTCTTACTGTTGTTGATCATAAGTAGGGCCCCCGGTTTTATGGTATTTATTTTTTTGCCATTTCCGTCTGTATTTATCCATATTTATTTTGGGGGCATTTTATCTGTATTTATCCATATTTCTTTTTCCCACAAGTAAAAGCGATGCTGCAGCTAGTATTTTTCCATTTATTTAAATTGATAATTCACACATGCACTCATTTGTTATTGGTCAACACAATACATTCATCTGAAAATGTAGCCATTCGCAGAATGTCCCAAATACGACTAAAAATGCTATCAGAAGCCATTTGTCTCAGAGCCTTGCGATTTCTGTCATCAGCACTGAGTGCCACATCCTCTCCCACACTGAACACCGTACTGCCCAACTGAGAGAACCTCGTACTGCCTTCAGATACAACCCAATTTTGCCCCACTATAAACACCTGGAAGCAACTCAATTCAAATTATGCACTAGACAAGAGAAATATGCCTGAAAAAGCATATCTGTCTGTGCCCAACACTGCTTTCTAAACTGCATGTTATAATTTTTGAATTGGGAAAAATATTGAGATTTTCCATACCCTAACTGACACAGATTGCACAGTGTGGGTGGCTTGCACTTTACTGTTTCCTTATAATTCCATGGTTATTAATGTTTTAGTTTTTGCCATTGTCAGCTTGAGATCCTGACCGCAATTATGGCCAGACACACAGGGGCAAGGGATGCACTAAGAGAAAAAAGAAACCCCATTTTAACAGTACAAGTTTGACTGAACTCAGCACCAGGGGTGGGCTTCAAAGCAAAAACTTTAAGACCCTCCATTTATTTTTTCTTACTTTTTACAAAAGATTTTAGACCCCTTTAAGACAAGTGTTTGTGGATTATCCTAATTATTGAAGGGGTAAAGCATGACCCAGAAATAATAATTTTCTTGGAGTGTATTTTTCATTTAATAATTTAACATATATGATACAAAACTGGAACCCAGTAAAAATTACTTAAGTCCAGGCACTTTCTTGAAGTGAGTTAAGGTACGGTGCCACCAGCAGGAGGTGGCATAGGAAACAATGTCACAGCTGGGGACTATAAATATTACCCTTTTTGTCGGGAGTGCAGAATGATACGTATTTGCCTGGTACTTTATAAATCCTTGCACTGTTCATGGATTTGTGCCTTCTAAGGTATAATTTTAGTTAATCATAACAGTCTTTTCAAAACTGTCAGTCTTGTTGAAATGAATTATGGAATTGATGCAAACCCACAGCATTCCAGTAAATAGCATATAGAATCAGGCATTTGTACTGCTGCACCAGGTAAGATAGTGTCAGAGCAAAAATAATTTTCATCAACTTCTTGTTTTTGAAAGCACCTGCTTCCTGATAGATGGATGAGGTTTACCAAAGTCAACATAAAAGTGATGGTCGAATCCAATTTCTGAATTATTATGAAAAAAGGACACACATTAGAGAATGTATCCAGTAGGCCTGAGTTCACACCCCCCTCTGCACAGTTTATTTTCTACCTTGTGTGTGCACCCGAGTACTTCACATGTCTTTAAAAGACCATTCACTTGCTAACGGGGCTTTGTTGTAAATACTGATAACAGCAGAAACGATACTTACTCTGTGAGCAATCACCATACCATCCTGTTTTGCAACTCTCTGCTGGAACACGGCAGCGCCACAAAATTTGCTAGTATTTTCCCGTTTTTACATATAAATACAGACAAAGGAAAACTTGTTTTCCATCTGTATTTATATGTAAAAATCCATTTAAACCGGGAGCCCTAATTATAAGTATATGAACTTTTCCAATTTCTTATTAGATAGTTACCAGTTAGAATGTATATATGTGCATATACAAATAACATATATAATCATGTCCTAAGCAGAAGACAGTACTTACACAATAGGTTTTCCATACTGTCTTTCAGTTATGAATCAGTGTTGTAAATATGAACTGTTGGACTCATGTTTTTATAATGGAAATATGAACTTTGGAGTTGAGTTTATAGAAAGATCATGGCCTCACAAATGATTGACTGTTATGTTCAAAGAACAACAATGTAAATATGTAAATAGAGGAGGTATGGAGATGTACATATAGTGTGTGAACAATTAAGGTTATACGCACATTATCATTTTAAAAAGAAGTTTTTAAATTCTTGTATATTGTCTATGTCTTGTAGCCCTGAATAAGTCCTTTATTAGGATGAAACGCGTTGGCTACTGTGAACAGAAGAAAATAAACATTCAAAGACTAAAGAATTGTGTGAACTTCTTCGCTTGGTGGAACTGACTTCTTGTGTATAGTGTGTGCGGATCAAATTATCTGAGCAAATGTCTGTTGTGGAAAGTTTTTTCACATCCTAGGAAACTAAAATGGTCCTGTTTCCTTTGATCAACGCATCATATGTTAACAAAAATTCCCATAATATAAATAAATGCGATATTATATCCTAGACCCTTTTTTGTAAATCATTAGACTCGTAGCCAGTACCTCATAGGGGCTTGCTTGGTGCAAGGTAGTCAGCTAAAATTCTCCCAAATAGGGTTTGATACTAAAGGGAGATAGGTAGCAGCAGTCTGTCACTCTCCATGTGGAGTTAAATTAACGTTGTGCTCAAGTTATAGTAGCATCCTTGGTGATCCAGCTATCATTAATCAGGTATCTAAAGAGCGAACGCATCATCCTTTACCTATAGTTTTATGTGGAGACTTTAATATTAACCTTCCGGGAAGTTTTGATATAGGAGGGCAGTCGTTATATACCAGGAGGAAACTGAAGGTGTGTTAAACCCTTAAAGGAGTGTACAAAGATCATTGTTTGGTACATGTGTGGCATACAAAAAACTCAGCGGAGGATGGGTACACTTATTTTTCTGCTCCACATTGTAAGCATGCTCGCCTTGATTTTTTTTTGGGGCGAATAAGTTCATCATGTCCTGTTAAATTGATTAATACCCACGGTTCCTCTCGGATCACAATCCTCTTGTATTAGAATTGAAAGGAATAGGGGGGAACCACTAAGCTCAAGGATCTTTGACCGTGCACTCCACATTAACAACGATTATTGCAAGCATATCACCAGGTGGATCACAATATTCTTTGAAGAGAATAATTACAGCGCCTCCTTATGCACGGTCTGGGATACATTTAAGGCCTGTCTAAGAGGGGAGACTTTAAGGTTTTCTCTGAATAAAGGGAAGCAGGCCATATAGTAGATGTAAGATAAATAAGATAGCCTTGCAGGTGCAGAGGAAAATTTAGTAAAAGTTATACAACAAACAGAGAATTTAAGGGAAGCACAAACTAGGGTACATTTTGCAAGGATGGAACTAGAAGGGATATTCGCTGATCGGGCTGCAGAAAAATACGTCCTTTGGAAAGAAAGAAGTTATGAGTGCTGTGAGCAAGTTGGACATCAGTTGGCAGTAAGGGCAAGGCAGAGGTATACAAACAGCAAGATAAGAGAAATTCGGAATCTTGTTCTTGGGGTTGTTACTGGCACAAGAGAAATTAGAGTGGCGTTTCAAGTATTTTATCAAAGCTTGTACACGGAAGTCTACAGGGATTGACATTGGCAAATTGAAGAATTTCTTGAAACAGTACCCGCAAGTAGGGTAGCCATAGACAAATGAGATACTTTAGAGGAAGAGCTATCATGGGAAGAGATCTCACTTGTTATCTCTAGCATCACGCCAGAAAAAGCGGCAGGTGTGGATTCAATCCCCTCAGAATTTTATACAACTTTTGCTCCCCAGCTGAAGGAACAGATGCTTGCCCTTTTTAACCACATATTTGATAGAAACATATCACCAGATTCCTGGTTGGTGGCCACAATAGCTGTCTTTTTGAAGAAAGCTAAGTTGCCGGTTGAACTTAGCTCATATTTGCCAAAACACACTGATAAATGGAGACTCAAAAATTTACTCCAAGGTGTTAGCAGTACGGCTCGCTCAGGTTATCAAAAATCTTGTTATACGACAACAGTATGATTTTATATGCAGGAAAGGACACTATATGTGATTTCACTTTTTGGTGCTGTGTGATTTTGTTATACACCGAAAAAGCATTTGATAGGGTCTCCTGGCAGTTTTTATGGCATGTAATGTACTCAAAGGGCTTTGGCCCGAGATTTCTTCAAGGAAAAAAAGCTTTATATAGTAAGCCTATGGCTAAAGTCTGTATTTCTGGAAGCATGACAGGACCTGTGAAGATCACTCGCGGAACCTGACAGGGGTGCCCTTGCTTTCCACTCCTGTTTGCGCTTTATACCAATCCACTGCTAAAAGAAATTTTGCAAAGCACTGATCTTCCCCCAATAATTATGCATGGGTACAAAACCAAAATCCTGGCATAAGCAAATAACGTGGAAGTTCTGACGTCCAACCAAGATGCTGCTATGAAAGAAGTTGAGACAGAAGTATCTGTATACAGGGATATTTCTGGCTTCTCGATAAATGAGGAGAAGACACAAATTATCATCAACGACAAGATTGCTGTGCTCGATAAGAGGGTAGTTAAAAAAGCATTATATTTAGGTTTTCTTATTTCTTTGAATGTGAAGCCCATTGTCAATTTAAATCTAGAGTCCCTGGCTGAGAAAACAAATAAAGTGTTGGCAAGGTTAAATAATCTGCATCTTACACTGACAAGTGTTTGCAATCTTACAAAAATGCTCTTTTCTCCTTGAATTTTGAATTTTTTAGATCAATTCCTTTAGAGTTTCCTAACAAATGTTTTAAACTTTTTGAGGTCATAGTCACCAGATTTTAAGGTGCTTATCCAAACCAAGAAGAGCATTGAGGTATCTCTCGCTCTCTAAAGAGAGAGGAGGGTGGGCTCCTCCCAATCTCAAATTGTATTACTGGGCATCAATGTTGCAATATAGCCGGATTTTATTAATGGAATCCTCACAGACAACCTCTCTAAATTCCACTCCTACTACATATGAATTATTGCTTGGTAAAGAGGCCTGGGGGGTTTATTAAGGCAACTCGAATACAGCTACTACAAAAAGTATGGTTTAAGTGTATTTTAGGTACATATAAAGCCTGGGTTGCTATATGGAAACTATTGGATCTGGGGCGATTGAAATTGTATACTCCGATTGTGAACAATCCTAATCGAACTGAATTTTTTTTTTTTTTTTTTTTTTTTTTTTTTTTGTCCTCATGAGCCAAGTGGTCGATCCGAGTGTGCTTTTAGCCGCATAGACACGAGGCCCGACCCCCCCCTGTAGCACCGAGAAGCCTAATCCTAGGCTCCCGGTACCCAGAGAGTCGGGTCCGACGTCCCCAGCCAAGCATGGAAGAGCACTCTCCTTTCGGGCCAGTTTGGCCAGTTGTCCAGTGACTATACGACCTGGGATGCTTCCCTGTGGACAAGGAGATTTTAGGCCTAATCATCGGACCCGGGAAAAAAAAAAAAAAAAAAAAAAAAAAAACCCGGGTTGGCTAACTGTCCTTTCTCCAATTAATCAAAAGGTCCCAAAATCTCAAAGATCGGGGGTTACATGTTCTGGATAGGTCGACCTTCGATGTAGCATATAGTGAAGATAGCCACTCTGCATGGGTTGGAGGGTTTATGTTAACCCAGTTTTTACAGATTTCCCTTCTTGCTAGAAGGATGGCATAGAATAAGAACTCTCTCTCTAATCCCTTGATGTTATTATTTAGGCCGAAGATGATTAAAGACCATGTGAACGGGATGGATGATCTGAGAATAGATTCAAGTGTTGTCATGACTTCTTGCCAAAAGGTGGCTATGTTCGGGCACTCACAGAACATATGGAGGTCTGAAGCAGCTGGAAAGGAGCATTTACTACAACACTTCCCGGGTTGAAATTTCGAGAGCCTTTTGGGAGAGTAGTATGCTCGGTGAAGCGTGAAAAAGTGATTGCGCCTCAGCCATGCTGGCTTGACGATTTTATAAAGGAGGGTAAAAGATTCCTCCCAAATAACCTCCATATGTAGTTCTCCCTCTGTGCCCCAGAGTTTTTCCGGGAAGTTGAGGTCACGCTCTCCATCCTCTATGATGTGCCAGTAGAAGAGTGCAATTTCCTTTCTTCCCACAGGTCTCTCCACTAGGGTGCTTTCTAGAGTACTATATTCTCCCAACATTGCTTTCTTCTTAGTTTGAGTCCGAAGCCAGCTGGCCAATTGTAAGTGTACAATCCAAGAAAGTGGTGATGTTACCCTAAGCTTAAAAGTATCCCATTTCAAGATTGATCCTTCTACCAGCAGTTCCCCCCATTGTGTTATTCCGGCATCCAGTAGGACTCTTTTAACCACGCTGGCTTCTTGTGATGATAGCCCAGGTAAGTCCCAAATCGGAGCATGTTTAGAAAAATATCCTATCCCGGCCTTAGATTTAATTTGAGTCCATTCTTTTATGGTGCCCAGTAGTGACTTCAGCCTAATTTTTTTAAAGAACTTCTGGTGGCCAAACTTGAAAAGAAAACCGTTCACTGGCAGGTCCGAACCCAATAGCATTGCTTTGTACATAAAACCATTTGCATTTCCCAAGGGGGTCTTGAGTAGCATCCTGGAATGGGTCAAATGAAAGGCCCAGGCATAGTATTGAAGGTCTGGCAGTGCAAGCCCCCCTTTTTCTCTTCTCCTTCTCAGTTTTTTCCAGGCCAGTCTGCTGGATTTATACCCCCAAATAAATGAGTTAATATATTGCTGATATTTTGCAAGCTGCTTGGTGTCAAAAGTCAGCGGGATGGAGTTGAAAATGAATGTAAATTTTGGGAGGATAGTCATTTTTATCAAACTGGTTCTCCCATAGATGGTAAGTGGGAGAAAGGACCAAGCCTTCATCCGGGATTGGGATTCGCGGGTAATCCGGGCTAAGTTGTTTTGAGCCAGATGTTCCAAGTCTTTAGTTATTGTAACTCCCAAATACCTCATTGAAGATTTTACCGGGAGTTGAAGGTTATGAATGTTCCAGACCATAATCTCCGTTTTCGCTGCATTTATCTCATACCCCGAGAATTTGCCAAACTCCTCCGCTTTCTTTTTTCTGGTTTAAGTGTATTTTAGGTACATATAAAGCCTGGGTTGCTATATGGAAACTATTGGATCTGGGGCGATTGAAATTGTATACTCCGATTGTGAACAATCCTAATCGAACTGAAATTTTTAATGACGGCTATATGCAAGTTTGGTATTCGGCAGGTATAGATAAACTAGGTACTTTTTTTGTCCTGCTGGCCTTGTCTCATTTGCCGAGCTAAAATCAAGGTTTAGGATCAACAATAATGAGTTTTTTAAGTACATACAAGTCAGGGACTATTTATTTTATTTTTATTTTAGGAAATTTGTTAAGCACACAAATACCCAAGGGTGTCTCGGCGCTGAGTGTCCACTATGCTTGTCCATGAAATAATTACTGTTTGAAGAGCCAAGTCTTTATCTGTTTGCGGAAAGAGAGAAGGGAAGTACAGGCTTTGATTTGGCTTGGGAGACTATTCCAGAGTTTGGTAGTGGTCACTATAAAGGATCTGTCGCCCCAAGAAACCTTCTACCTGACTACCTTCAGTGGAAAATGGGTGGCCCCAACAGTTTTGAAAACAATGTTCTGGTTGACAGTTTAATAACACAGAACTCAATCCGCATTGGGATGATTTATCAGTCTCTGAACAATGAAATGAAAGATGATCTTGATAAACAGTGTGTTAAGTGGCAGAATAAGTTGACGGTCTCGGAAAATTAATTTCCTAAAGCTCTTAGCCTATTCCAAACAGTTTTAATGTCTGCCAACTTACAACTTAAACATTTTAAAACCTATTTTATGCTGTATTATACACCTGCAAGAATTGGAAAGTGGGGTTCGGGGCAGGGAACTAATTATCTGCGCTGTTCCACTTTCTGTGCTGATCTTGTTCATATGTTTGCAATTTGTCCATCTTTAGAATCAGTAAAAAATGAAATACAAAATTTTCTTCTTATCAAACTAGATCTAAAAGTTTCATTGACTCGAAAATTAATCCTGTTAGGGGTATTAGAAGAGAAACACACCCGGGGTAGGGATTATTTTCTGGCTGTATTCATGACGATTTTCGGACTTTTAATTGCTACAGCGTGGCTTTAACCGCAGCCTCCTCAGTTTCAACCCCGGCTCACCTGCCTATTAGCCATAGATAACATGGAGAAGGTGATCTATTGTAGAAAAAGCTCTAAAGCGAGAAAATGGACAGTTATTATGGGCACCTTTATTCAGATTGGAAAATTGATGGTGTAGATAAAGGTAGGATGGATTAATATTTCTTCACTTTCAATCCTGGCTCTTTTTTATATTTGCACCCTGCACTTTAAATAATGGCATGAGGTTTACATCTGTTTTTTAACCTAGAGTTATTTATCGATGAATTTGTACAGGTTGTTCATTGTTGACGGATTAAGCCCAATATCACATTTGTATATCCCGATGAACATTAAGAATTGTTGCTTTCTTGCTGTTTATTCCCTCATCGGGGTGGTGTCTGGGGTGTAATGTTATGATGGAAAATGCTTAATAAAGAGTTTTCAAAAAAGGAAATGCCTACTTAAATAGGGAGATCTCTCCAAGCCATTCTCGCTGATGGACAGGATGGTCTTTCCAACATCAGAGTCTGTTGAAGCTCTAATGTCACAAATACACTGGAAGCACAGTTCCATTTTTTAGCTTTATTATATATCTCAGCTACTCATCCTTTCACTACTAATGGTTATCTTTAAGTTATTAATAAAATTTTTTAGGGGAGGGTCTGAGGAAATATTTTTACCGACCTGACATCTCACTACCCTCTGAATATAGCACCAAAATACAAAACAGAGATGCCACGGTCCACTTAGTGTGTTGCTGTACTAGTCGCTAAGAACCAACAAGGACAATACAAACAAATGAGTTACATCTGGCTGAGAAGTTCCCATCAGCCCACCCACATGGTGGAATCTCATCATGTGGGAATGGATTGAACAATCCAAAAACCGCCCAAACCAACAGTTGATGGTGCGGATATGAATGTTAAGAAGAGACTCTAGCCAGAGTTACTCAAAGGAAGGTAGTGCTAATGAAGTGCAGTGCTAAAGTGAATGTGATATTTAAAATTGGCTACTTGGACAGGAAAATACTTTATTGGTAATCATCCAAGTGTCAAAATTAAAACCACGCCAGGTAGTCTGAATCTATAGCTACACTATGGCGCTGTGCAGGATGGTCAACATGTTTCAGCCTCAATGGTAATTTTGTCCGGCTTTCTTCAGGACCCTAGTATTGAAACGCTACTGCAACAATCAGTGAAAAGATGGTAGTGTGTGAAAAAAACAACATATAAGTGATAAATAGTTTGTGATACTTATATCAACCAGGAACTTGGAGCCCCAATGATCTCTGGAAGAAGAGAATTGTCTTTACCTGTTTGAAAAAGAAGACGTAAAAGAACACACACATTTATATGTACACATCCATGTGGACACAAAGAAACTGTACAGTCAACACACCTGCATGAGTATAATATACCCAGCTTCATAGAAGGCATAATAGCCCAAAGTATAGGGAGGGGATACCTCTCAATAGTACTCACCCGGCTTTTTGTGGGAGACAACCTCACCTCACCCGGCAACCGCTCGGGAATGTGAGGCCCCGCTCTAGTGTATAAAAATATTAATAAGGAGCATAGTTAGAAACGGTTTTCTCATATGTCCCAGTTTAACCAATTATACCTAAACCCTAACAGTCTGTGATGGACGCTATCTTGCTAACCTATGACGTAAACCACCAGGGGTCAGACACAAAATCTTAGGTAATCTCAACATGATAAAAAATGGGCAGCTGTTCTTTAACTGCTTCTCTATTCCCCACATGCTTAGAAATGCCCCAAATGTAAGGAACCAAATCACAACATGAAGAGAGGAACGTGGCCAAATGGTTGAAAATCGGCACTATTTTAAGTTAAACCCAGCATCTATAATCCATAAAGAATAAGGAGCAGTGAGGAAAGGAGAGCCTTACCTGTCCGTCGGTACCTCTCTCTGGCATCCGAGAGGAAGTGGAGGTACCGACTGGACAGGCCTTCCGGTTTAAATAGTGGGGCTAATTACTTAATTACACGCTCGGTGACACGAATTAGGTTCACAGAGTGAGGTCAACCTACTCATTGCGCTTGTGTATAGCAAGGCGAAGCATACACTAACTCCGCGAGCATGCGCACAGAACGCCACTTTGCGTGCGCATGCTTCTAGATCGAAACGCTGATCCCCAGAGCATGCGCAGATGATCGCTGCTCGGGGTGTAGGAATGTAGTTTGTTATTTCAGGAAATTAAGTTAGCAGTTTAGGAAAGACATATTCCTAGATCGAAACGCTAATCCCCAGAGCATGCGCAGATAATCGCCACTCGGGATACAGACGTGTAGTTTATTATTTCAGGGGGTGAACTTGGCAACTTAGAAAAAGGCATTATGTGCTAAGCGTGGTGTACCTCTTAATTGAAAAAAACCTCCTAATTGAAAAAAACACTCCAACTAATACAATATAATTATCCAAGGGCTTAGTTGGAATGTCTACAAAGTTGTTTTTTTGGGTACATGAATATTTATTGATACAAGAGATTAGCTGCACTTGCCTCCTTCAGAGACACTGCTCTCCTCATTTGGATCATACATGAGAGTAATGGCCCAGAGGCACTAAAACCTCGATTGTTAAAAATCAGTATAGACAATTATGCCTCAGATACTATATGCTGATTTATTGCGAGGAAATCATTATAGACACAATTGTCTAGGGTGCTAAGGTATCTATATTCTGTGTGTATTAGGCCAGACTCAACAGGAAATGTTGCACAATGGTCACAGTTATAAACTCTGCAGGAACCATCTTCAGTATCTCCGAGGTGCATATAATAGCCCTATTTCTATCCAGATAAATTGATGCCATATTAATCTTGGTAGTGTGGGTGTGTACCCTACTACAGTGAAATCCAAGGAATGGCATCGTTCAGACCCCTACTATCACTCTGGAGCATGAAGATCCATTTCTGCTCTTTGATAAAGAGATACCTTGACTTGTCACTGATGTGGGATGGTATATGAGGATGTTCCAAAATTACCCACTTAAGGTCCTCTGCTCGGTGTTACATTGATAGAAAATGATTGGTTAGACAGGTGGATTGTTTGTGACATCGGATGGTACTCTTGTGTTCACTAATCCGAACCTTTATTTTGCGAGTGGTGTGTCCAATATACCTTAATAGGCAAGGGCATGTGATCATATATATAACACCTTCCGTGTTACAATTAGTATGTCTCATCAGCAACCATGGTTTTCCCGTGCCTAGGTCCACTTTGTCAACTTTGTAAGTCTGAGGGCAGGCACTACAGGAACCGCAAGGAAAATGTCCTCGTACTGGAGGAAGATTCCAGAGTGTGTTGGATGATTCTGCCTTTTGTGCCCTAGGTCTGGTATGGACAAGGCTGTCGCGTAAGTTCTGAGCTCTTTTAAAAGAAAACAGAGGAGGCAAAATGTTTGATTGAGCTACATTAAGGATGTTCCAATGCCTGCGTACAGTCTTCTGGATCTTATTAGACAATACACTAAAAGTGCTGACATAAGTCAATCTATCTAGGGGTGCCTTTTCAGGTTTTTTCTCCAGAAGGGCCTCACGGTTGTTGTTAGAAGCCCGTTTCCAGGCCCTTTTCACTAGATGTTGTGGATACCGTCGTTCCTGAAGTTGTTTGGCAAGTACCTTGGCATGTTGGTCAAAGAGTGGTTTTGATGAACAATTTCTACGGACCCGCAGAAATCGTCCCACTGGAAGGTTCTCACGTAACGCCCACGGATGATGGCTGTTGAAGATCAGCAGTGAGTTTCTAGACATTGGCTTTTTGTATAGTTCACATTCCAAGCCCCCTTCCATAGGAAAGATGAGAATATCTAGAAATGGCAGTTGTTCCTTGCTAAACTCAACAGTGAATTTTAAGAACTGATTTTGGTTATTGAGCCACTCATGAAATAGTCTAACCTCTGACGATGTACCTCGCCAAACCAAAAAGATGTCATCTATGTATCTCTTCCACAGCACCACCTGATGGAAATAGGGGTTGCTGTGGTTGAGTACATGATGTTCTTCAAACAGATGAACATAAAGGTTGGCGAGGCTGGGGGCAAAAATACTTCCCATGGAAGTTCCTGAGGTTTGAAGGTAAATCTGGTCTTCAAATTTGAAGTAGTTCTCCATCATTGCCAGTCTGGCACACTCCATGATAAAATTAACTGGAGTGATACTGTTGAGGTCTCTAGCAGCCAAAAGAGATCTAATGGCCTCCAAGGTCTCTTCCTGCGGTATGCAGGTGTACAGAGATTCAACATCGAAACTGACCAAAAGGTCAGTCGCGACATTGAATTCGATCTCTGGCAGCAGTCTAAGCACATCAGCCGTGTCTTGCAAATACGTAGGCATCTCTTTTATGAGAGGCCTAAGAAAGAAATCCACAAATGTGGACAGAGGTTCTAACAGGGAACCAATCCCTGAAATGATAGGCCGTCCTGGGGGGCCTAGTGGGTTTGTGTATTTTCGGCAAGCAATAGAACCTGGGCATGACCGGATTTGAGTTTACCAGAAACTTAGCCTCTTGAGGTGTAATCCATCCTTCTGCGCTCCCTTCATCCACTAAGGTCTTAATCTCAATAGGGAGACGTGGGGTGGGATCACTGGTCAGGCGTTTGTAGGAGTTGGTGTTATCTAGTTGTCTTTGGCACTCCTAACGGTAGGTAACCATGTCTAAGATGACAGTGGCACCACCCTTATCTGCCGGCTTAACCATGATTGATTGATCCTGAGATAAATTGACTAAAGCTCTTCTTTCTTTCATAGAGAGGTTCTGGAAGCTCTGTTGGTGTTGGTCAAATAAGGCCATGACGTCATGGGTCACTGCCTGTAACACTTTTGAAGGGACCTGATGTGCTAGTGGAAAGAATGTTGACTTAGGGCGTAGCCCTGTGTTTGTTAGGCGGTTGTCTTCATCTGTGGTTGAGACTTTCTCTTTATTCATAAAGAAGAAGTGAAGACGAACTTTCCTAAAAAGAAATTCTAGCTCACATCTGGTCTCAAAAGGATCTCCCGTATTGGTAGGAACAAAGCCCAAACCTTTACCCAAGACATCCTCTTCATCTTTAGTCAAGACCTTAGAGCTTAGGTTCACTATTAAATTTCTGTCGCTCCCGTGCTCGTTGATGCTTGAGCTGCTCTCCTGCTCCTGGTGTTGGTGAAGGTCTGATCTGTCTCCCACTGTACATTCTGTTGTCCTCTTCTTCTGTCGTAGTTGCGGCCCCGACCCTGCCCTAAAAAAGACTGGTCTTGGAAGAATTGTGGATATTGAGGAAATGTCTGCATATGTTGAGCAAATGGGGGTGGTTGAAAACCCCATGGACCTGGCGGCCACCATTGGCCTTGATTCTGATGGAATCCTCGCATGCCTCTTCTTTCATTAAATCTCCGCGGTTGTCCGCCACCTCTCAATTGAGATGTGCCTGCATTTGAGTTATCAGAATCAGTGCCAGGGTCAGGCCCTGAAGATGAGTAGTTGGAACCATAACGCCTTCCTTTACTGTTATAATTAGGTGCAACCCAATCATCACTGGTGTATGAAAATATCTTTGTCTTTGAAAAACGTGCCAGGTCTTTTTTACATTTTTCTATTTTGTTGAAAAGAATATTATCGCTGTATTCTTTATTGGTTTTATAAGTCTCATCTAGATGTTTCTTAAAGACAGTGTTGGTGAGAGTGGTTTTGATCTGTCCTTCCAGAAGCTGGATTTCAATTACAATAGCATCAGCTGCTTTCTTTGCGGTGTTAACGATAAGGATTAACCAATCTCGCATGCACCGCCACGCTATAAGAGACCAGTCACAGAGAAAGTCTTTATCTGTGAGGAAAAGTCGTGGAGTGTTAGTTACAATTAAACCCGTAGGTGAGCATTTTCCCCGTAAGTACTCTGCCATCGTTATTCCATGTATGGAAATACGAGAATGGCTTTTCTTGAGATCAAGTAATACTAACCAATCATCTTTTTTAGTGTTAGTAGTGTCTGGTATGGAATCGAGAATGCTTGGGTTGTTAGCCAAAATTAAGTTGAGTGCTTCATCATCAAATGCCAACCCCGGAAACTCAGCCATGGTCAACAGTAAGTGTCACGCACAAATATGCCGGGTGAGCGAAATGCAAACAAAAGGAGTTTGCACTCAGATAGAAATGACCCGCAACCAACGGTTGCTCTGATTACTAATAAAAAACTTTAGGGGAGGGTCTGAGGAAATATTTTTACTGACCTGACATCTCATTTCCCTCTGAATATAGCACCAAAATACAAAACAGAGATGCCACTGTCCACTTAGTGTGTTGCTGTACTAGTCGCTGACAACCAACAAGGACAATACAAACAAATGAGTTACATCTGGCTGAGAAGTTCCCATCAGCCCACCCATATGGCAGAATCTAATCATGTGGGAATGGATTGAGCAATCCAAAAACCGCCCAAACCAACAGTTGATGGTGCAGATGTGGATGTTAAGAAGAGACTCTAGCCAGAGTTACTCAAAGGAAGGTAGTGCTAATGAAGTGCAGTGCTAAAG
This sequence comes from Lissotriton helveticus, assembly GCF_964261635.1. Taxonomy (NCBI): domain Eukaryota; kingdom Metazoa; phylum Chordata; class Amphibia; order Caudata; family Salamandridae; genus Lissotriton; species Lissotriton helveticus. The sequence goes on from NC_136068.1 coordinate 950,214,997, forward strand.
TGAATGTGATATTTAAAATTGGCTACTTGGACAGGAAAATAATGTTTGTATTGTCCTTGTTGGTTCTTAGCGACTAGTACAGCAACACACTAAGTGGACCGTGGCATCTCTGTTTTGTATTTTGGTGCTATCTTTAAGTTATCTCTTGTCCACATCCTGAAACGTTACACTTTTTTATTCGGTTCTCCCTTCATCTCCTATGCCATAGTTAGCACAAGTTATTCACAGGTACAGAAAGGCAAATGACAAGGAGTAAAGTTTTAAAAGGATATGAACAGTGGTTGGTCATTTCTAAAATAAATTGAGACTGAAAAGAACGAAGAGGCCTGTCTAAAAAATGGCAAGTATTTCTAGCCTCGGACACTGACAGCATTTTTAACCAAATCCCTATTATGGATATTTCAAAATTCCCAGGATGTTTCCATGTGCAGATTCTTCCAGGTAAAAAACTGGAACATTTATGTGGGATAAGCAGGCTAGTAATTTGAAAATGCACAGATTTAGGTGTGGTGAAGCTGCCTTTGCAAATTACTCCCCATTCTGACCTGACAATGTCTGAATGTGGAGAAAAATGTGTGCCAACAAAAAACTACAATGTGTGACGACAGATTTGTCCCCATGTAATTTACCAAGTGGCATCTCCACAGGCCTTTGAATGAGGCTTTAAATCGGTCGCATGTTTTTGTTCTATCCATACCAGTGATAGCTGGACTTGAGATCTTAAGTATTATATTTTGTCTTTGGAAAGATTAGTCAAATTGTTTTATCATCCATCATCTCTGAATCATGTATCAACTGCTTGATTTAAGTAAACAGATTTAAATTGTGTTTTCTTTGTGAGTATGTAGATCATGCCAAAGGGCTAAATGAAGTATTCTGAGTTATTTTCAAAGTGAACCCCCATAATTCATACAATAGAACAGTGTCATAAATGGTAGTCAGTATATTTATACTGACACTGCATAGGTTTCTTTTAAGTTATTCAATGACTCATTTGGCCACTCCATCCAAAAAACCTAATGCTCCTTAGAGATCCATAACTACATTTTTCCAGCTGTAATCCAATATAATTCATCACTAACATTGCAGTATTCTATTTTCACCATGCCCTCCACTATCCAACTATCCAATGAGACTCAACCGCAGAAAAATGAATTTATTTATTCGTGGGATTGATATGGAAAATACAAAGTCATGAGACCACTTTGAATTCTCTCAATAAGTATTCTACTGTGACTATTATGAAGAAAGCCCAGATTATTAAAATCATATGGGACCCAGAAAATTCACTACGTAAACGCAGCTAACGTACCATAAACAATAAAAGTATATATTTTTAAAGGTGGCTGTTTTCAACTTCACAAGGGTGGTAGATTCGATACAGAAGAGGTTCAGGACAAAACCATCAGAGGCTTGAGACTACTCCAAAGTATGAAAGTTGTAAGAATATAATATTCTCAGAAAAAAGTTTCATAATAATGTAGGATGCTCTGGCACAGGCCTCTGGGACAGCATCTCAAGCTTTCAGATATGTTTGATGATGTACTCATTGATTTCCGATGTTAATGATGTGAGTCAAAAGTCAAAAGACAGATGATCTTCTTAGTACCTTAAATTAAATATGTGGCCCTTTTTGAGATGGCAGAAAGATAGAAGAAACTGGAAAGCAGTAGCCCGGCCATCTTATTTTCATAAAAGAGAACATTTCCTTGTCCTGATGGTGCACCTTGTTTGTGTCAAGTTCCATTTTAATTGGTCTTTTGAAGTGGCTTAGGATGACTTACCATTTTTTCTTTGACTTACCATCTTTTCATTGTTTTAAGATATATAAAATGTCTTTAAATATAGTTCACTTTGATGAAGGGATTTGGGAAATGTAGACTGACGGAAACTGCAAATTTCCCATTGGACATTTGACTAAGGACAATGATTTCACACTCATGACCAACATTTGAGCTCACCACCAGGAGAGCAGATGTAGGCCAGAATATTATGAAACTATATGATTTCCCTGCAGACCTAGGGCAGAATGCAACATGCACATCACTATCACCGCTCTAGCAGAATCCAAATGTAAGCTTCATTAACTTATCAGAGGATCTATCTTGATTCCAGGACAGACCACTGTGCATGTGAAAGGGGATAACAAACAAGATATCACAGAGAGTCCACAGACAGACGCTCTAACTTTATGTAAATAAATACACCCATGCAAAAAAAAGAACACCAGAAGCAAATAACAAGAGAACATTATGTTGCAGGTTTATTAGCAGTAGTAACGTGTTAACTAACAGATAGTCTATGGGCAGCCAGTGATAAGACCGACAGTGGTTGCCCATCTTATTGATCACCACCCACTTGGCAACAACTCTACAACATCTGGTGTTGACGCTCGAGTTCTTCCGGACCACTTAGCCCAGGAAACCATTCCTCCCATACTTGGTGGAGTGATAATAGGCTCGGCTATACACGTGTTCAAGTTTACAACCATCCATGGGAATAATGTGGTGCTGCTGGTTTCCTACCAGGGCCTTGATGAAAGAACTCCCAGGGGGTTGACCTGGAGCCCCCTTACTGAACTCACTCTTGTGATTGACACCCTCGTTGCAAAAAAAGTTGACCAGAAATTCTGTAAACACAGAATTGAGAGTGCAATGGAATGGTTTTTTGCTGTGAAGCATGAAAAAGCTGTGAGTCCTTGGAAACTCTACATATAAGTATACCAACACCCTCAACCTTCACCCTTGATGTGACCTAACTTTGTGGGGCAGAAGTGTATTCGCTTTGCCAAAGATTTCCAGAAATCTCTACTATTCTCCAGTTCAACAGAGGTGGGGTGCACCAGCAAGTAGAAAATGCTAGCCCGTTAATTTGACACCATGTATGTGAACCGGGCAACCCCACTATTTTCTAAATTCTTTCCTAAGGTGAAATTTCAGTCTGGGATGCGTTGGCCTTTAGTTGATCTACGCCCGACAGGCCATAACATGGTCGGCTTCAGCTATTGTTCCGCATATGTCACCAGCTGCACTGAAGCCCTACAGCACCAAAGATATACAGGTGCAGGCTACTCCCGATAAACAGGCGCATTTCCCAGCGCGCGCCGCCATTGATTATTCTTGCTTGTTTAGCGCGCGCTCCTGCGTTTTAGAAATGTCAGATCCCTCCTCCTCCATCTTCAACAATGAAATGTCATGGTAATGACTCTGTGTGTTTGTTCTAAATCCCCAATTACAAAAGGAGCAGCGATACAAAGCCATCTCCCTTTGGACGAAATCTTCGAGTAATCCCCTTTTCCAGAGCAAGCAGCCCTACTCTGACACTCTCCTAAGCCTTTATTTCTTCCCGTTGGATCAAATCTTACCGATTGCCGTGACTAATTAACTTTCCCTTCCTGCAGGCCTCTGTTGTCTTAATTAATTTTGTGAATGCTTCACGTCCTTGCAACCAGCTGTAACCTCAGTCATGCAAACATGAAATAAACAGGCAGCAGACGGCGCGAAGGGGGAGTGACAGGTAGGGCAGCGTGGTGTTTCAGTTGTCCGTCAGCGGCCTCACACCTGCCCTCTCCCTATCAGAGGCTGAAGCAGTGACGTGAGGACGTCCCCCGTAAGCAGGTTTTATTGTCCTCTGCCAATCCTGGCATTTGTTCAAGTGAGCTTGATGAAGCGCTGTTGGAGTAGAGGGGCAGTAAGTAGCAGTGTCATTTGGTACATCTTGAGGAATGCCTGGGGGTGTGAGGCCTGTCCTTCCAATCTGCATCTAGTGAAGTAGTGTGGCTCACTGGTTAGAGGCGGCAGACCCGAGAGCAGAGGACGGCCCGGGACCAGGGTTCGATTCCCGGCGCGGCAGGTTTCTGGACCAGGGTCAGCGAACTCGATAATTCTCTCGCCTCGGTGCCCACTCTGATCAGCGATCACACTCGGCAACTCTGGGCATTAGCTTGCCTCATCTTCACTAACGGCCCCACCAGACCGCCGGGGATGCCTGGTCTCACCCTGGAGATACCCATTAAGGGACCATCTCTCAGGGAAGCCAGGAAGGGTTTCGCAGCGGTCGAAGCGCCTTGGGACCCTACGGGTAAGTAGTGCGCTATATAAATGCCTATACATTTACATCTGCAGAGTACAGACCAGAGTATGGAAAGGGCATCTTTGCCAAAATGTCCTACCTCCAGCTGCACAGGACATTGGCAAACATAGCACTTTCAGAAAGGCATATCCCAGAATGCAATGGATGCATTCTGTAGACCTGCAAGATGCTGAGGCTCGCCCTTCCAAACTTTGACCCATTACCATGTGTTATTCCAACAATTGAGGCCTTTTTACCTCAATTTAGACCAATTCTTTCCCCATACCCCCGGATGACAAAGACTTATTTTACATTCCTGAACTATCATTTTCTTAAATCACTTTTATGAAAATCATGGAATAAGCTTAGGTAAAAGCTGAAATACAATGTTCAGCAAAATTGATGCATAGCACTGCGAGAATAGATTTTGTGTTACATTGGAGGATTACATTTCTTTAATTCTATCTTCTGTCCAGATTAACATATTTAGAAAAGGTCCCTTTAGACAGCTCTGTCCAACATGCTCACACAGTGACAGGCAAATTACTTATTAGTAAGTAAGTAAAGTCCACATTTGTAAAGCGCACAATCACCCGTAAGGGTCTCTAGGCGCTGGGGGGCCGTCGGGAAGATTAAGCGAGCTATTGCCCAGAGTCACATGGTGCTGGGCTAATCTGCCGCCGGAGCCGGGGATCGAACCGTGATCCCCAGATTCCAGCGTCAGTCGCCCTGGCCGCGGCGCCACACCTCTCCACTCATTACTTTCAGCCAATGCACCATTGCTGTATTAAACCCATTTCCTTAAATCTAAACTCCAACAGCTGCCATAAGATTACACCACATATAATAAATATGAGTGTACACTAACTCAGCCCATTCTAGTTAAATGTATGTCATACAGTGAACAATATGACGCGTTTCTAGCATTATTTGGGGTTTTGTACAGACCCAATGAGCTACTGGTATTACATATGTTCATCATGCACCACCTCTTTCAAGTTTCATCTCCCTAACTTCGGAGTTTGCTGATGAGCTCTCTTCATTATTGTTGATAGTTATCTTCCAGTTGTTGCATTACCCAACTCTTGAGGCTGTATGCACTTTTTCACAATATATTGTTCATTGATTGATTAAGTAATACAAATGGTCACCAAAATATTTCTCTTGTGCATCTCAGAGACAGCTGTGTAATTTGACTATTGTTCGACCTTTTACATAATTACAATCTTTGGAACACTTTTTTCTTCAGTTAAGACAAATAAGAAGGCATTGTTTGATTTTGTCACCCTCCAAGAAAGTCAACAGTTCTCATCCAAACATCTTAGAGGATTCTATGAAGGACACAGTACACCTTCTACTTGTTAATGGCTGCTTAATATGGCGTCATCTAGCTTTCCCAACCCCATTGTTATTCAGTGAGCTTCAGATCTAGCACACTATCTCTAATGGTTGTGGTATCGTTGCATGAAACTATATGGAGGTCAGTGATCTCGAGCTACAATATTATCACCTCCAGTATGTCACCTACCACTGCATCATCGAAGTAGATGTATTAAAATTATTTTCAAACATTCAATTAGAGAGATTCTGAAATGGTGGTAGGGATAGCACAGGTCCTAATTCTCAGTTATATTTGAACATTAGGATGATTAGCTCCATTGAAGACAATGGAGTGCCTCAGGCTTCAGTGGCTGGTAAAATCCCGGAACCCCAAAATTCCAATGTTTGTCGTTCACAGCTATTGCTGTGAACAAAGCAGGTCTCTTGGAGCAAGAGGTGAATTAAATCCCCTCGGGCTTACTGAGGCCTTTGTTTTATTTGTTAGAACCTTCTGCCCTGAGTGCCATTCTAATAGCCTTATAGCCCTCTGTAGCTAGGCTGTACAGGTCATTGAAGGCCTGCTCCCTTGTTAAAGGCCCTGTCCTTCATCTCAGGCCTTTAACGCTGGAGCGTGCCTTTAATGGCCGGTATAGCCCACTACTGATGGCTCTAAGGCTCTTGTGGATGTGCTGTCGTGTATTTCTATAGGTTCTGAATCGATCCCCCTATTCCTGACCCTATTCTGGTTAAACTAACTATCTAGTTAACTAACAGTCAGCCCATGAGGCAAGAAATCCCCCATGATGCAGATACCGTTATCTGACGCAGTCACACTATGGCACAGGAACGTGTTATCTGATTAGGTCATAACGCTTGAGATCTAATTAGACAAGCGACATTCCTCCAGCCCCTGATAAGGCATACGACGTTCTCATAACAAATCAAACCTATGACAACCTGGATAATCCGTGCGGCCATTGTTTTGATTTCACAGAGAACTTTAGTAAAGAATGTACTAACGAGCAAGTCGTATGACATCTTTATTGACGTACCTATGTCCATCCTTACGTCAATCTCGGCACCTTTAAGGTATAAATATTGCCGACCTTGCCCTATGCAAACACACGCGTGGTGACAAGACGGAGCAGCCATACTTGCCGAAGCCGAGAGCAGAAGCAGACCCCGCTGGCAGCAGCCCCGCCTTCCTGACGCGCTGAGAGACGCGCTGCTATCTCAAGCCGAGAGACCCAGCACCGGCGCTTCCGGGTAGCCCTCGCAGGCAGCCTGGAATATCGAGAGCAGAGAAAGAGATACCATTCCTCATTCATCCTAACTTCCAGGTACAGAACTGAATAACCCCTCACAGAGAATTCTTTAGTTATTCACTTGGCAAAAACAAACTTAACTTAAACTGTAACTTTCTATTCCCGCCCACGCATTAGACTTAGGTCAGGTACACGGGGTAGGCGTATTTAGAAACACCAGTTGAGTACGTTTAGTCAAATGTATATGTGTATGTAAATATATTTTTATCATTTTAAAACATCATATGGCTCAGAAACCATATCAATGTTTTTACAGTATTATTTTATACTATTGCTTTTAATGTATGCACTTTACTTAACTATAAGTATTGCAATAATATCGATCCATTTCTCTTGTACGAGAAAAGAGACTGATCAATAAATAACATCTTTTTATTGAACACGCCCGTCTCTTTCCCTTTTCTCTACATTCTGATGAGACTAAGAATGCACGTACTGACTGAGTAAAATAATTGCCTTGTGCTCACACGACTCTCGAGATTGACTCTTGATTAGGGGAGAGCAAAGTTGTCATGTTCTATGGTTGTCAGAAACTAAATCCCTTCTTGTCTAATCAGGGGAGTTAATTCCTTCCTTGAACATTCGAGAAAGTTTCTAGCGAACTCTGAGCTTAGCTGGCAAACCCAAAAATTAAGTCTAGTATCGACAGTAGTAGACCTAGTTAACGTCTGGCCTAGGCCTTTACTGCTGTAGGTATTATTCCAATGCGCAGAGCCTATTGGGAAAATAGGAGCTACACTACATGGCGCCCAACGCGTTTGGAAAGGGCGATAAAACTAACGTAAGACATTTAGAGTAACTCAGTCGTGCTTTCTCACTCAGACCCCTTTTCCCAAATACTCCAAAGACGTCTGGAGTGGGTGAAAGGTTATATCCTCCAAAACCTCGCAGGAGGGAACTCCTATGTATGGTTCTTGGTCAAGTCAACGTTGAAGGATAAACAGTTCCAAAATATTGTGCATCTAATCTCTGTTTCCATAAAGAAACCTGATCTGCAAATAAACATAATACCATCCTGTCTGTAAAATGGGAGACAGTGATGAAGAAAGAGAAGCAATTAGATTAGCTACTGAAATAGCAGATGCTGATGCTACCATGCAAACAGCAGACCCGGATATAATACTCATCCAGGTCGCCAAAAGGAGATCTATAACCTTAAAACTTATAGAAAATGGACTGACACCTAGAGGTGGCACAGTCATATTCGTAATCGAGGCACACGAATATCGGCAGACAGAGGTATACTATACATGGATACATTTTCCAGCAGCAAATGCTGTAACAAAGTACTTCCACTATTACAAAGTAGAGGAACCTCCTGACATTTACACTCCTTTCGAGGAGGTGGAAGTACCACTCAAATTCCAAGAGCATTTGCTCTTATTTGATGGCGCCCTAATACATAACAATCACATTACAAGGCTCGGTCCTTTAGGAAGACCAGGAGCAACGTGGCCGGTCCTAGCCGGATACACACCACATCCAGACATCGATAGGATGCCTGCAGCTGAATTATTAACACAGCTAAAACAACTACTAAAAATTCATAGACAATTAGTTCAGTATGTAATGCGGACTTCAACAAATCAGCCAGCGATTAAACTACCACAGCTGACCCCACACCAGGGGAACACAAATAAAATTACACCACAGAACATCCAATCCTGCCTAGGTAAAGTTCCAGCTAAACGGGAACAGATACCATTCTGGTTGGCACAGAAAATTACCCAAATAGAGGCGGTGTTTCCTGACACCACCCCGCTAGAAAAACACAGGATTCTGACTATATGTCTCCCAATGGGAATCGCACCACACATTGAGGACTGTGACACTTGGGGTACAGTCTTTGCTTCCATCTACACAAAAACGCACGGTGTTCCTTCCATTTCGGTAATACCAGATGTGCTAAAACAAATTCAAGATGAATACGGTCCAGAACCTGCTTTAACTCTTGGTATGAAATTACTGAAAGACTTCAAGCAGGTCTCGGCTATATTACTAGCCAACATAAAAGGTGAAGCAGCGAACGTGGCGATCCGCCAGAGGTTAAAAGAGACAGATATAGCAGACCAACCAGCTGAAATTGCCAGAATCATAGAAAAATCCTATGAAGAACTAGGCAGAGATAGTCTAGGTGGAATACCAGTAAAACCGCAACTGACTACAAGTCCAGAAAAAATGTTTTTTAACAATAATAATAATTCACCAAAAAAGAACTGGGATGGAAACAAACAATCCAATCCTAAAGAAAAGAAATTCCAGTCCAGAGGAAGGTCTCCTAGGCGAAGAGAGAAATCTCCAAACCCGAGACAAAGGTCACCCCAGAGTGACCCCTCTGGGAATAGATATAACCTTAGAAATAGGGATAATATTAAAAAACCTGATAGATATCAAGACATTGATACACGTCCCTCTCAATCTTTTCAGACTTCCTCGCAGAAATCGGAAAGAAGAGGACGATCAGAAGAGCACGCCAAGTCCAAAGACAAGGAACCTGCTCAACTGAAAAAGAAATTACAATTTCCAAAAAAGAAGGTAGCCAGTATCAAGGTAGTTAAAAATGCCGAGAATACTGAGGACACAACTGAAAAACGGAGAATGGGCTCAGACAATGCTAGACAGCGCAGCAGAGGTGAGCATAGCTCGCAAAGTCCTTATGAATCATCTGGAGACAGTGGACACGAATGAATACCTTCAAGTGGAAACTGCAGACACCAGAGTTAGCAAGCCCCACAAGATATACGTGATAACATTACGTATAGAGGGAGATAAGACTAGGAAAATAAGGGGACTATTTTGGGATAACCTATCCAAGGGCTATGACATCCTTCTAGCTGAAAAAGACTGGCCACCAGAGTTTGTCAGGGAGTGCCCTCATGGCGAAGAAGTAATTATGCCTGCCTTCTCGAATCAAATCCCGATTCATAAAAAATATACACTTGCTAGAAAGTGGGCAGTGGCCTTAGCACCTGCTTTATATAAAAATCATGTAGGATGGGATGAGGATTCTCCTCCTCACAAAATCCAGTTAAAATCACAACCAACTGCACAAAGGCAGTACCCAATTAAGCAAGAAGCTAAAAAACAAGTAAATGAAATACTAGACCAGCTAGAATACCAGGGGGTGATTGAAACTTGCACCTCACAAATGAACAATCCTTTGTTTCCGGTCTCCAAACCAGACAATTCATACCGTCTAGTTTTGGATTACCGACACCTTAACACATGTTGCAAAACTTTTGCAGTGCAAAACTCACACAGTGCTGCACTAATGAATAACATAGTGCGCAAAAAATACAAAACAACCCTGGACATCTCCAATGGATTCTTTTGTCAAAACATAGCACCGGAGAGCAGATATTTAACTGCATTCTCAGTAAATGGCACTCAAAAACAATTCTGTCGGTTAGCCCAGGGGTACAAGAACAGCCCAGGGGTATTCTCAGCGAGAGTAACAGAATTACTACAACTATATGATGATGAAGCATTATCTTATGTTGATGACATTTACTTAACAGATGATGACTTGGAGACTCATTTGAAAAGGGTGAACACCATAATACTTGGGTTCGCTGCAGAGGGTTACAAATTCAACTTTAAAAAGTCCAGAATTGCCCATCTGACGGTCCTATTCTTAGGATATGAGTTATCAAGTGAAGGTAAAAGCCTGGCAGACAATTTCCTAGAGAAATGTGCCGTAATCCAAGCTCCTAAAACACTAAAAAACCTACAGTCAATTCTAGGCTTCCTAAATTTCGGAAGAACATACATTGCAAATTACGCAGAAAGGGTGAAGCCCCTTTACGATCTAATTAAACCAGACTTTAAAAGATCCAGTTGGACTCAAACACACACAGAAATTTTGAGATCCTTACAAACAGACATGCTAATTAAAACAAAATTAGAAACCCGTGATAATACACGCAACCTTGTGATCCGAGTCATCCCAGGGAGATGCGGATTCACATACCTGACCTCTAATGAGGGAGAAAAGGTACCAATTGCATTCAAATCACACTTGTACACTAAGGCTGAAATGAAATTTAGCCCAACGGAAAAAATTCTTACAGCAACACAGACAGCTATAGCAAAAGAACGAGCCCTGGCACAAGGTAAACGAATAATAATTGTGACACCGATACCAGCACTAGAGGCTGTAACAAAAGCAAGCATTCCAAATGCTAAAGCACTCCATCCGAGATGGATACAATGGGCTAACTCTCTTGCTGCAACAGATGTGGTGTACGAATTTGATCCTTACTTAAAAACACAAGAATTTCTACAATATGAATTTGAATGTCCTCTGCCAACCGAAATTCTGCCTCTAGACCAATACGGCTGTATAATATATACAGACGGATCAGCACAACCCGCAGTAGGGGGCAAACAAGCTTACAGTGCTGCGTGCGCGATTGTTAAAGGTCGTTGGCACGAAGGGAAATTTAAACCAACCCTCACTAAAACACAATCTCTAGGAGATTGCACAGCTCAGCGAGCTGAACTACTAGCATTCAAGATGGCGCTTGAAAATACCGATCGAGAATTCCCCACACTTATAGTGTGCGATTCGTATTATTGCGTTCAGTCTTATAATGAATACTTGCAGATCTGGCTTCAGAACGGTTTCAAGGATGCGAAAGGTGGCACAATAAAGCATAAAATGCTCTGGGAACAAGTAGCTCTTTTACAAAAAGAACTACCAAAGACTCACGTGATACATACACTGAGTCATCAACGTGATGGCGTTCACGTTGCAGGGAATTCATTGGCTGATGAGGCCGCGAAAGCAGCTGTGCAAACGGCTTCCGTAGCTGCCGTCACCCGGTCAAAAACAAAAATAGACAGCGAAATATTACAAGCTGTCAGCGCTTCAGAAAAGGATTCGATAGAACCACTCCCTAAAGGCTTTCCAGTAAAATACTCATACATAACTGATGAAAACAATGTTCCTTTTGCTCAAATCCCTGGAGTGGGGGATAGGGCAATTCCAAACATGGAACACAGATTAGGACTAATAATAGCGGCACACGAAGGGCTTGCTTCTACCCATGCTGGCGTCTCAGCCACAGTATCATTATTAAAACAGAGATACTGGTGGCCACAAATGAGAAGACAAACAAGGAACTATGTTCTAGCATGTGAAATATGTCAAAAAATGAAAGTATCAACTGTGAGACGTCCAGCACAGACGCCCCTTCTAATCTCGGATAAACCATTAGCCTGTGTTTATCTAGACCACTGCGGTCCCTTACAAAGGGACGGTAACTATAAATATATCTTGGTCGCAGTGGACTCATGCACGAGATTCATATGGATGTGGCCCCAGCGAACGGCTGACGCCAGAACTGTTATAAAAGATTTGCGGGTCTTTATCGGCACATACGCAATTGGCATTCTGCATTCGGACAATGGTCCTGCTTTTAGCTCTCGGGCTTATAAGGAGGCCATGGTCAGCATGGGCGTGCAATTGCGGTACTCTTGTCCATTTCACCCTGAGGGGAACGGAATTGTTGAAAGAAAAAACCGTGACATAAAGCAATCTATAACAGCAAAGGTATTAGGTTCGGGAGCTGGGTGGGTCAAACATCTAATAAGTGTCCAACGTAGTCTAAATAACTTGCCAAGAAATTCTCTGAAGGGATTCAGTCCGTACGAATTATTATTCGGAACTAGGATGTTGATCTCTGACCTTGATAGTCAGACTTCAGTGGTAATAGAAAAAACCTTTGATGTCAAAGACCGTTTGGCTATTTTGCAGGACTTAAACAAAACAAGAAAAGACCTGAGCAACATACAGTTGAAACAACAGCCAACAACCACTGAAGAATCACCACCTGTCCCAGCAAGACCTGTCTGGATTCCAAAAGTCGGGGATCTAGTCAGGGAGAAGATCGCGGTAAAGAAGGAATTTGGGCCTTCTTACAGAAAAGCAGTTCCTGTCTTGTCTGTCAACGGGACAAGATCAGTTGTACTACCGCCACTTGCTATAAAAAAGGAGAACCGAGTTGTATCCATCGACCTGGTAAAACCACAACATGTGGCCGATAACAAACGGTAGGCCAAGTGGACTCCCAATAAGTAGCAGAACACCAAGGTTTGCTACCAGTACAGAGGTCCTATCAAAGAGGCTCATCACATTCGAAACGCCTACAGAAGAACAACAAGGACTATGCAACAATGCAATAGAACTAAGACCTCTGAAAACCCAAATAAAAACATTTAGCAGAGACACACCAATCTATACTGAAGTACCAAGTGACAATGCAAAAAACAAAAATCCTGAACCAATTGGAACAATTGACAGAACTGCATCTGGTTACTTCATCAACTTCGATGATTCCTCTGAAGGCTTCAGTGAACCAAAGACACAGCCATCATCAAAATCCTTTAAAGACAAAGCTAAGGAACTTTTGAAACAACTGAAAGAAACATATCTGGTTTCTCCATGGATTGAATTTTGGGTGGGTTTTGGTGCATTTATCCTCATACTTTGGCTCATCATGGTATTTACTTTGGGACGCTTCATTGAGGGAAAATATGCTAAAATGGACACAGCAAGTCAGAACATCAACTTGGTCCTCAAACCACACACATCTTCACACGTCGAGAAAAGAGAACTTTCTCCAGAACTTTCTTCAGCCAACTTCACAGCCAATCCGATACCTGGTGGGGTAGCCTGGGACAACACTGACTATGAAATTTATGGTCCGGTCGAGATCCTGAAATATCCACACCAAATCAAGATCTCCTTGAGTGACTTTGCAAAACCAAACTCATTTGCTGATGATTGGGACTTTGAAAGTATAAACAATATGATGTCTGACTTAGTAATGTCTGCTAAATTTACAAAACATGATTATTTGCAAGGTTCTACAAATTATGATAGTATGTATTGCTATAACCATTATGGTAACCATTTCTTGCATAAATCTGCACAACCTAGAAATGTTTTAAATTATAATCAATGGGAACATTGTGCTACACCTCCAAAAGGGAGCTCTAGAACCGTTTATGACAAATATTCATATTTTTCAGGTTTTAACATAACTAATGCTGAAACATTTTATTACAAATTGTCAAACAAGACAGGGATGAAAACCATGATAACCAACACAAAATTGATATATTCAGATTCATTCTTTGAAAAAATGAATACTTTTGGATTTGATTATTGGGACAAAAATGTTGATTTGAAAAGTGTTTGGGGTACAAAAGAATGGCAAGTACAGGGTTTAGAAGCTTTGTTTAGAGCCTGCATGATCCCAGAACAAATGATATTTTTAAATGACACTGTTCAACAAACCACCTGTCTTGGCTTAGCCAAAATCAAAGATTTAAATAACCCGTCTATTCCAAAGCCAACAATGCAATAGCTCTGATACAGATGAAGAGATAGACGTAAACCATATACTTAACCAAAACAGAACACATCCTGATTGGAAACAATGGTTGATCTGGCCCACAGATACAAATAACTGTCAAGATAGATTCCTGAATAAAACACAGGGTTTCAAAATGACCAGGCCAGACCATAGATATCCCCAAAGACATCACCCTGGGATAATAACAACCTACAGTGTGGGCAAATTATGCCTTCAATGGCTACAAACTTCCACACTGCCTGAAATTAAGCAACACCTAACTTTACTTACTGATGGTGCTGACTTGCGTGATTTCATACTGGGACCACGCAAACAGCGTCAAAAGCGTTTCATAGCAGCCTCTGTATATGCAGCATACAATGAGGCCTGGAAGATTACTCAAATTGAAACAGCAGAGAGAATACGTGAAATTGATCGTATTAATTTGGAAAAATCACTTTCTGTAGTGGACAATGGGTTAATGACTCTGTCCTCCAGAATATTTTCATTGGACAGCATTGTGTCTTCAGCAATCGATATATTATCGCAAGACTTACTGTTATTACAACATGGTCAGTCACAATTGCGTTCTATTGTACAGCTTGGCTGGACGTTACAAAATCTGCGTTCAGGCTATGTGCCTTGGCGTTTAATCAACACAACGTCACTATTCCAAATCTTTAACCTTACTGATAGACAAATCGGTATGGCGCAAAAGGGTGCTGATTATACAATCTTGAGCATTGAAAAACTAGAAAGATTACCGTTGACAATGTCAGAACGACCTGTCAGTGAATGGATAATCCACGGAATAATAAATATTCCAATCTCAACCTTCAGGTTTCAATACTGCCAAAAATATATACAGGCTGGCATGTACGAGAAATTGGGAAAGGGGTACCTTAAAACAACTTGGAACCTGCCCTATTCACATGCATGTGTCAGTAATAAAGGACAGAAAGTGTTTCTTAGTGGCAACAATTGTGCTATGTCACTAAGCGGCACACTTCTGTGTAACGGTATTAGTTTGCACGGAGCCTGTGAAGGGAATTCATACAACCTTTCATGTCACCAGCAAGGCGCACCTGCAACTGAAATAGAACCATTCTTTCAAAGACTCTATAATGGGAGTTACATTCTTATTGTAGACCGCAGATGTTGCAGTCTTATGCCCGGGACTCCTTATCTCGTCACTACGACGGCGAAGGTCAAGTGCTGTGGACGTTCTTTATTCCCCAGCTCCTTTCCAGACAGGGAGGCAAGGGCATGGCCCAGTTTGAAAATTACTTCTATTCGAATAGATACTTTAAGCAGAATGAAAACAGTGCTTCTTCAGACGCCTACAAGGCTCACGTCATCAAAAGAAACGTATGATCTACAAGTCGCAAGGACGACTGCAGAGATACATACATTATTATCAACTAATTCCCCCGTACATTTCGCGGAAATCCTAAGCGAAATCTTAAATATTTCTGATACCACTGGGGTCTCAAAGGTATTTAAGACAGTATTTTCGATGGCATTAACACCATTCAAAGCCATACTGGGTATTTTTCCAGATTTCGTCCATTCGATTTTTGGCGGACTTCCCCTGATCCTGGGACTAATTGCAGGAATCCTATTCCTAGTCCTTATTTTTCGTTATGGCAACCCATGTCACAGATCAAACTCTCGCGACAATGGAAGATACGATCCTAGCCATTGGATACCGGGACCGGATATCAAAAATCCTGGGACTTTCCCGGCTTAGAGACCTAAACATGACTTGGTTTCTATCATTTCGACCAATGTGGCAAAGGTGTGTTTTACCTGTACTAAGGTGTCGGCTATGCGGAGAAGAATGCGTGTTAGACACCTGTCTGACGCTACAATCGGATGCGCCAGTGGATGCAGATACACTGTTGGTTCCTACCAAGGTTCACGCTTTGTGCTGCCCTCAAAGGCTGCCAATCCTGATGACGGCATTCCTGGAATCTTCACCACTGCGATTGAAGAGTAGTGAAGTTCAAGATGAAAGCAGCATCGAACAGGTACGACCTTCTGTCAGCAATGCGAATCAGAATGTCAATGCAGACAATCATGCGCATGAATGCATGGTTACACCTATTTCCGACTTAGTGGAACTTTCCCATGAAGCTGTTGACAGTTTTTTCGAAAGCCTGAATGATATGATGTTCTCTCCGGAACAGAAATAGTGACTTTTGAGTAAACTCGCACACGGCGTTCCCTGAATTCGGCCTTCAACTTTTAAAAAAATAAAGTCACATGAACAATTACAATCCAGTTCACGGACAGCAACTTTTTTCAGCAAGCCCCTTAAAATATTTTTCTATATATTTTTTTTCCCGGGACACTGATCTTCTGCTTGAAGTAAGAAACTATTCCTAGAGAAATAAGATTTCTATTTTTAGATACTTTATATAGACTTTAGCTGCCCGCTGGTAGGTTCACAAATATTTTATTATGTGATGAAATGGTCTCGAACTTCCTTTCTGTATAGCTATATTAAGAGCCATTTCATGTGTATTTCTCATATACCAATAAGCAATAATGCATACAAATGCGTGTTTACTTTTGCATTTAATTCAAAGCTTAAGTGCATACAATATATATGACTGCAATTTTTCAGTATATTTGAACATTTCGAAATGCATTTATGTATTTTGGGGTGGTAAGGTATACACTATACTCTATAGTATGTTGTACTATGTTATACTATGCATAGATTAGTAGATATGACCATAGTTAGCGTGGAGTGGGTGTCGTGTATTTCTATAGGTTCTGAATCGATCCCCCTATTCCTGACCCTATTCTGGTTAAACTAACTATCTAGTTAACTAACAGTCAGCCCATGAGGCAAGAAATCCCCCATGATGCAGATACCGTTATCTGACGCAGTCACACTACGGCACAGGAACGTGTTATCTGATTAGGTCATAACGCTTGAGATCTAATTAGACAAGCGACATTCCTCCATTCCCTGATAAGGCATACGACGTTCTCATAACAAATCAAACCTATGACAACCTGGATAATCCGTGCGGCCATTGTTTTGATTTCACAGAGAACTTTAGTAAAGAATGTGCTAACGAGCAAGTCGTATGACATCTTTATTGACGTACCTATGTCCATCCTTACGTCAATCTCGGCACCTTTAAGGTATAAATATTGCCGACCTTGCCCTATGCAAACACACGCGTGGTGACAAGACGGAGCAGCCATACTTGCCGAAGCCGAGAGCAGAAGCAGACCCCGCTGGCAGCAGCCCCGCCTTCCTGACGCGCTGAGAGACGCGCTGCTATCTCAAGCCGAGAGACCCAGCACCGGCGCTTCCGGGTAGCCCTCGCAGGCAGCCTGGAATATCGAGAGCAGAGAAAGAGATACCATTCCTCATTCATCCTAACTTCCAGGTACAGAACTGAATAACCCCTCACAGAGAATTCTTTAGTTATTCACTTGGCAAAATCAAACTTAACTTAAACTGTAACTTTCTATTCCCGCCCACGCATTAGACTTAGGTCAGGTACACGGGGTAGGCGTATTTAGAAACACCAGTTGAGTACGTTTAGTCAAATGTATATGTGTATGTAAATATATTTTAATCATTTTAAAACATCATATGGCTCAGAAACCATATCAATGTTTTTACAGTATTATTTTATACTATTGCTTTTAATGTATGCACTTTACTTAACTATAAGTATTGCAATAATATCGATCCATTTCTCTTGTACGAGAAAAGAGACTGATCAATAAATAACATCTTTTTATTGAACACGCCCGTCTCTTTCCCTTTTCTCTACATTCTGATGAGACTAAGAATGCACGTACTGACTGAGTAAAATAATTGCCTTGTGCTCACACGACTCTCGAGATTGACTCTTGATTAGGGGAGAGCAAAGTTGTCATGTTCTATGGTTGTCAGAAACTAAATCCCTTCTTGTCTAATCAGGGGAGTTAATTCCTTCCTTGAACATTCGAGAAAGTTTCTAGCGAACTCTGAGCTTAGCTGGCAAACCCAAAAATTAAGTCTAGTATCGACAGTAGTAGACCTAGTTAACGTCTGGCCTAGGCCTTTACTGCTGTAGGTATTATTCCAATGCGCAGAGCCTATTGGGAAAATAGGAGCTACACTACAGTGCAAGGGATAGTCTCTGATTATGACCGTTTGTCCATTTGAATCTATAATTTCCTCGTAACTATTATTATTTTTACCTAAACATCACCTAACTAACAGAAGTGAATCTTGGTATTGTATTGTTTTGACCTATTATTAGGCATAGGTTAACATCTTAAAGACGCCGGAGGACTTATGCACCTCCGTTCATGCTGTTTGATACACCTAGCCACGGCACATTAACTATAACTCTAGCCTTCTCCATGCATTGCTTATACCCTTTGATATTACATCACTGATATCATGTTAAATCATAACATTCCTAACAAGGCGCATGACGTGTAATAAAATCATTTAGAAAACACTGTGCTTGTTAGAGTGTTGAGTTATAGTTAATTTAGTTTGGCTAGCAAGTTGCCAACAATGCGCATGGATGAGCGCGAGTTTTAGTAATTTGAAGGTGGTGCATACATTATAAATATAAGGTATATGACTTTAGAATTTCTAATGGTTGTGTAGTTTACACAAGTTTGGTTTTCATAGAAATAATAAATAAAGTTATAGTAATTTAAAGGAGGTGGGTAAACTATACATTTAAAGTTGAACTATATCTTTAAAGTTTCTAATGTTTGTGTAGCATAGGTGTGGTTTGTATAGAAAGAATAAATAAGGTTTCCCTAAGTGGAACTAATCTTTAACCTTTGTTTTTCTCATTGAATTCCAATAGTTTTTAATTTTGAACAAAAAAGCATTCCAAATTATAAAGCATAGTGTCGTCAAGTGGAGTGTGTTAAGTGGAGTGTCAACGTGTACAGTGGAGCAGATTGTCGTAGAGTGTGATGTTGTACCGTGGAGTAGTGTAAAGCGGAACAGAGTGCAATGGAGTGGAGTAGAGTGAAGTAGTGTATAGTGGAATACTGTGGAGCAGAATGGCATAGAGCCATGTATAGTGGAGTGGTATGGAGTGGAATAGCGTGGAGTGGGGTAGAGTGGAGTACTACAGAGTAGAACAGCGAGTGCGGAGTGGTGTAGAATGGAGTGGCGTAGATTGGAATGGTGTAGACTGGAGTGGCATAGAGTGGAGTGGCATAGAATGTAGAGGAGTTGAATAAAGTGGCACACAGTGGAATAGCTTACAGTGGAGTGGTGTAGAATGGAGTGATGCAGAGTGAAATACTGTAGAACGGGCTGAGGTAGAGTGATGTATAGTGAATTGGCGTAGAGTGGATTAGCGTAGACTGGAGCTTCGCACATTAGATTGGTCTAGAGTGGAGTGGCGTCAAGTAGAACCGCCTAATGTGTAGTAGTATTTCTCTGCCAAATTTCATAAGGATCAGTTCAGCCGTTTTGTTGCTACGTCTCTCTTAAAAGTAAAAAAAGTCTATTGAAAATGCATTTCTGGAAAACACATTATGGAACCCTCTTTTTTCTTTGTACCTACTTGACAAACACACAAATATCTATAGATACATACAGGTGCACGCACACACACAGGTATATATATATAAATTCAATGCAAAAACCAAATGATACAGGGAGGATACAGTTGTGCTCAGATTTTGCTCTTCTAAATCAGTGAAATTTGCAGCTATATTTACCTGAGCTTATTATAACTTACGCCCCCAGGATGCACTGCATATGACCGCACATATTACATCACCCATTACATGGTAACTGACATCACTGATGACATCACAATTGACTTCACTGATGACACCATCCAGTCAGTGTAAGTATTTTCTAAGAGTTTATGATTGTTAAACATAGATACTAAGGTACTACAAAAGTTAAAGTAGTATACTAGGTGTACTACTAATGAGTGATACTACTTTTATTGTACATCATGTGAGTGGCTGTGTGACTTTATATATTCTTGTGCGCATGGATGTGTGACTGGCTGTATGGGTATATAAGTGGTTGTGTGAGTAGCTGTGTGGGAGAGTGAGATGAGTTGTGGGTGGCTGTATTGGTAAGTGAGAGGGTGTGTCAGTGGCTGTATGAGTGGGTGAGTGACAAAGTAAGTGGTTCTATGGGTGGGTAAGTAGGTGTGTAGTAACTATATGGGTGAGTGAGTGGGTGTCTAAATGGCTGATTGAATGAGTGACTGGGTGTGTAAGTGGCTGCATTGGTGAGTGAGTGGCTATTTGAGTAGGTGTTTCATTAAGGGAGTCCGTGTGTGGCTGAATGTATTTGACAGTGAGTGTCTGTGAGCATTGGATGTATGGGTGAGTACAGGGATGTTTGAGTTCTTGTATGGATGTGTGAATGGGTAGGTAAGAGGTTTTGTGAGTGAGTGCATGAGGACCTGTATGGGTGAGTGAGTGTCTGTGTTGAGAGGCTGATTGGGTGAGTGAGTGGGTGTGTGAGTGACTCTGTAGGTAAATAAGTAGGTGTGTGAGAAGCTGTATGGGTGAGTGTGTGGTTATGTGACAGGCAGACTGGCTGAATGGGTGAGTAACTAATTGTATGAGTGACTGTGTGGGTGAATGAATGGCTGGGTGAGTGGCTGTATGAGTGAGTGAGTGGGTGAGTGGCTCTATGAAGGAGGGACTGGGTGTGTGAGTACTGGTATAGGTCTGTGAATGGGTATGTCAGTGGTTTTGTGGGTGTGCGTGTGGGAGTATGAGAGGTTGTATGGAGATGTGAGTGGATGTTGTTCTGTGGATGATGCATCAGTGATGTCATCAGTGATGTTATTTGAGATGTCATAAGTGATAT
This sequence comes from Lissotriton helveticus, assembly GCF_964261635.1. Classification (NCBI taxonomy): domain Eukaryota; kingdom Metazoa; phylum Chordata; class Amphibia; order Caudata; family Salamandridae; genus Lissotriton; species Lissotriton helveticus. The sequence goes on from NC_136068.1 coordinate 950,235,909, forward strand.
CATTAGTGATGTCACTGACCATGTAATGAGTAATGTAATTTGTGAGGTCATAAGCAGTGCATTGTGGTGGTGTAAGTTATATTTAGCTCAGGTAACTATAACTGCCGCATTTCATTGGTCTTCTATGAGTGAAATCTGAGCCGAACTATAGCATCCCTGTAACCTCTGTTTTTTCAGTGATTTTTAATTCTATTTGCTAACTATAACATCCATGTAACCTTTGTATTCTTCAGTGAATTTCTAAGTTTTTTAATAATTGTATTTGCTAACTATAACAACCCTGTAACCTTTGGTTAAAAAAGTGCCTTTTTGGCCAGGGGGGGGGGGTCGCTGGGACCCCCTTCTCTCCAGAGGCCTAGGGGGTCAGGGTGTTTCTACCCTTCCCCTTTTTCATTGGATAAAAAAATCGGTGCCTGCTTCAACTGTCACAAGATGGCTGCCAACACTCCTGGTTTGAAGTTTTGGCAGCCAATCAGATCTCAGCAGGAGATAGGGAGGGGTTGGGACTCGTCCGTGTCCCTAGATATACAACTGGAAATGTATTTTTTGAATATCCCCAAAACTATTGGACGGATTCATACCATTTAACAAAAAAATTGTTTTCTGGAGCAACAGCTACCTTTGTGCCAAATTTTGGTGTGATTCCATTTAGCAGTTTGGGCTGTAGTTGACTTGTGTCTAAAGTTTCCTATGGAAATTAACTTCGGGCAAAATGTGTTTCAGGACCCCCATTTTTTCTTGGCCCGCCTCATGATAATCCTAGGCAAAGCACTACGCTACGCTTGCGTAGTTTGCGAAGTTTGCGCTACTTCGTACTACGCAAACTGCATGTAGCACAGTGCAAACACGCGTAGCGTAGTGCAGCGGTCGTTTTTTGCTTGCTCACGGTCCTCAACATCAAGTTGCCGATCGCGAGCGTGGAAAATAAACCTCCAGGCGAGATCCTCAATGCGGGGAGGTCAGGTTTCTCATTGCAAGTGGTCGCGTATGCTCACGACCGCTCGCGATGAGAAACTACCAGTCCACGGTGAGAAAGCTGCCACTCGAGTAAAAAGCTACTCGAGCGGCAGGAAACTACAGCAAGGTGCCGTTTTCAATGATTGCCCAGTGCCAGATTCTTGTCCGCACTGTGCAATCATTGAAAACGGCATCTTGCACAGTGCGAGCAGGGTACTACGCAGATCGCATAGTGTTACGCGTAGCTCGCGTAGTGCGAAGTGCACTTCCCGTAGCTATGCGTAGTGCTACTTCGCAAACTAAGCCCAGTCCTACTTCATGGACCACCTTGACATTTTCAACAGGGCAGATGAAGTGAGCAGCAAATTAGTTTTGAGAAATTTGCGAAGGTTCAATCAATCAATCAGGGAATTGTAAAGAATGCTATTTACCCGTAAGGATCTCAAGGCGCTATGGGGCGGGTGCAGCATCAGTCAAACAGCCATGTCTTCAGGGTTTTCCTGAACATGTGCTGAGTGGGGGTCCATCTGATTTTAATTGGGAGCTCATTCCAGGTCATTGGTGCGAAGTAGGAGAAGGCTCCTCCACTGGTTCTGACTCTGCAAATGCACGGTTTTTCGGCAAGGGCGTCGAATTGGAGGTTTCTCTTGGGTATGTGAAAGGAGATTCTTTCATTGAGATATTGGGTTCCAGTTGTGTAGATGCATTTGTAGGTGTGGGTGAGTATCTTGAAGGTTACTCTCTTCTCGACGGGGAGACAGTAGAGGTTCCGCAGGTGTTGGGTGGTGTGTTTGTGTCGCGGAATGCCAAGGACAAGTCTGGCTGAGGTGTTCAGTATGGCCTGGAGCTTGCAGAGCAGAGATTTGTTGATCTCATCGAAGAGGGCCTTTCTGTAGTCCAGTCTGCTGGTTATGAGGGTGTGGTTGGCGGTGTTTCTTCATTCAGGGAGATCCATTAGAAGGTTTTATGAAGGATGCTGAGGGTGTTGAAGCAGGTGTATGCAACAGTGTTGATCTGTTGGGTCATGGAGAGTGAGGATTCGAGTATGATGCTGAGGTTCTGGCGTGGTCTGTGATGGTGGGGGCTACCGAGGGCGGTGAGCCACCTGGTGTTGTTCCATGCAGAGGGGGGTCTGAGGATGAGGACTTCTGACTTCTCCAAGTTGAGCTTCAGGCAGCTGCTGCTCATCCAGGATGCAACATCCCTCATTCCTCCTTGGAAGCTGAGTCTGGTGGTAAGGGGGTCCTTAGTGAGGGAGAAGATGAGATGGGTGTCGTAGGCGTAGGATACTATGCTGAGTCCATGCTGTCTGACAATGGCGCCGAGTGGGGCTATGTAGATGTTGAAGAGCTTGGGGCTGAGCAACAATCCTTAGGCTACTTCTCAGTTGGTCTCTGTGGGTTTAGAGAGGAAGGGTAGAAGTCTGATTCTTTGGGTTCTGCCTGGGAGGAAGGAGCGGGGCCAGTCGAGGCCGGTTCCCTGTATGTTGGCTTCGTGGAGTCTGGTGATGAGAGTGTGGTGAGAGATGGGGTCGAATGCTGAGAGAGGTCGAGTAGGATCAGGGCCGCGGTGTGGCTTTGGTAAAGGAGAGTGCGGATGTAGTCTGTAGTGGCAAGTAGGTCGGGTTCAGTGCTGTGTCTGCTGCGGAATCTGGATTGGAAGGGGTCGAGGATGGAGTTCTCTTTGACGAATTTCGTTAGTTGGACGTTGATGATCTTCTCGGTCTTTGGCCGTGAAGGGGAGGAGAGAGATGGGTCTGTAGTTCTTGAGGTCAGTCAGATCTGCTGACAGCTTCTTGAGGAGGGGCTTGACTTCTGTGCATTTCCAGTTGTCGGGTAAAGTGCCGGTTTGAAAGGTGGTGTTGATGGTGCGTCATGGCTCCGGTACGATGGCGGGGGTGGTTCTGTGGAAGCTGTGCGGAGGGCATGGGTCCGAGGTGGCTCCTGAGTGAATGCTTTTCATGGTCGATGCTGTGTCATCAGTGGTGACTGGGGTCCAGCAGGAGATGGTAAGCTGGCTGTCGTTACTAGGGGGATGGGTGAATTCGATGTCTGGGGTCTGTTTGTTGAAGTTTGTGTAGAAGGATCTTATTTTCTGGTGGAAGTAGGAGCCGAGTTTGTTGCAGAGGTCCTGGGAGAGCGTGACATCCATGCCTTTACTGCGGGGCTTGGTGAAATCCTGGATGATGTTGAATAGTTCCTCGGAGTTGCTGGCTTTGGCTTGGATTTTGTTTCAGACGGAGGTCCTTTTGGTGGATCTGATGAGTTTGTGGTATTCTGCTATGGCATTCTTGTATGTGGTGTGGTCTTCTGAAGTTTTGCTGTTTCTCCAATTCTTCTTGAGACGTCTGCAGTTATGTCTGGGATCATGGAAGTCGACGGTGAACCAGTTGGCCTTCCTGAGGTGCTGTTTGTCTGGGTTGCGGAGGGGGGAGCTCATCTGCGCAGTTGGTGATCCATCTGTGAAATTCTTTTGCTGCTCAGTTGGCATCGGTCGAGGTGTGGGGGCATCAAGGTTGAGGGCGGAGTTGAGGGGCTCCTCTGTGACCGTGCTCCAGTTCCTTTATGGAGGGCGGGGTGCAGGTTTGGGAGCAGTGTGTTTGTCAATGTGGAAGTGTTCGTAGTGGTGGTCTGTCCAGGGGGTTGCGTGGTGTGGCTGAAGTGGATGTTGATCCCGCCTGCAAAGATGGGATTGAGGGTGTGTCCTGCTTTGTCGGTAGGGGTGGTGATGAGTTGTTTCAGTCCAAGGTTGGTGAGGTTGTCCAGGAGGGTCATGGAGTTGGGGTCGCTGAGGTTGTCTAGGTTAAAGTAGAGTATGTAGTCCACGGAGGAGATGGCGTGTGGTGCAATGAGGTCGCAATGGTTTTGGTGAACGTGGTTTGAGGTCCGGGGGTCTGTAGGCAAGGGTCGCACGCAGGGTTATCCTGAGGCTGGTCTGGATCTGGAAATGGAGGTGTTTGTTGGTGGACAGTGTGTCGCTCGTGCTGTAGGTGGTGAGTCAGAGGGAGCTCTTGAGTGCGATGATGAGTCCTCCTCCTGGGCAGTTGGTGCGGTCCTTTCTCTGGATCTTGTATCCGTTGGGGATAGCGGTGGTGATGTCGGGGGGCATGAGGTGGGGTTGGTCCATGTTTCTGCGTAGAAGGCGTCGTCTGGTGAGAGGGTGTTGAGGAGGTCCAAGATCTCTAAAGCATGTCTGTGCAGGGACCACACATTGAGGAGGACGGACCTCAGGGCTTCGGGTGTGCTGGCGTCCTGCGTGGGGGCAGCGGCCACGGGGGTGTGGAGGTTGGGGAAGGTTTGTTGGCAGTGTAGGCACTAGAACTGGCCTTGGGTGGTGTTTGGCGTAGACCACGGTTACTCATAGTACGGCCCGCGGGCCAGGGGCGGCCCGGCAAGCCTTCCCTGGTGGCCCGTGGACCGTGCAGACATCATACCCGTGTTTGTTTGTTTTCTTAAAGAATCTCAGCAAACACCCCTGCTGCAGCGCGATGCAGAGACTCTCTGTGAGGGCCGAGCGATTTCCGTCAGAGTGGGGCTGCAGGGGCCTAAGAGGTGAACAAAGCCTCATTAGCATGCGAATGGTCTTTTAAAGACCTGTTAAGTGCTCGGGTGTGGCTGGCTGGCTTGCTGAGTGTGTGTGTGTGCCCAGAAGCTGTCTCAGCCCGAGCACACACAGGCAGGGTGAGATGAAGAGGGAGAGAGAGGGAAAGGGAAGGAGACAGAGATAGACAGACAGAGGGAGAGCGACGGAGGGAGAGGGAGGGAGGGAGACAGGCAGACAGAGGGAGAGAGAGAGCGAGGGAGACAGAGGCAGACAGAGGAAGAGTGAGGGAGACAGAGGCAGACAGAGGAAGAGTGAGGGAGTGAGCCAAGCAGACAGAGAGAGAGCGAGGGAGGGAGAGAGAGGTAGACAGAGGGAGAGGGAGGGAGACAGGCAGACAGAGGGAGAGCGAGGGAAGCAGAGGGAGAGCGAGGGAAGCAGAGGGAGAGTGAGGGAGGCAGAGCCAGCTAGAGGGAGAGCGAGGGAGGGAGGCAGGCAGACAGAGGGAGAGTGAGGGAGGGAGACAGGCAGACAGAGGGAGAGCGAGGGAGGCAGAGGCAGACAGAGGGAGAGCAAGGGAGAGCGAGGGAGGGAGACAGCAGACAGAGGGAGAGTGAGGGAGGGAGGGAGGCAGACAGAGGGAGAGCGAGGGAAAGACAGATCAAGGGAGGGAGACAGAGGCAGGGAGACCTCAGAGTGATGGAGACCTCAGAGTGAGTGAGGGAGACCTCAGAGTGAGTGAGGGAGACCTCAGAGTAAGGGAGGGGGAAGGGGTGAGAGGGAGACAGAGGGAAGGAGGGAGAGGGAAGGAGAGAGAGGGAGACAGAGGGAAGGAGGGAGAAGGAAGGAGAGAGGGAGAGAGAAATGGAGGAAGGTAGAGGGAAACAGAGAGAGGGAGAGGGAAACAGAGAGAGGGAGGGAGACAAAGAGAGAGTGATACAGTCAGAGTGAGTGAGACCGAGGGAGAGAGGGAGTGAGACAGAGGGAGAGAGGGAGTGAAAGGGACTGAGACAGTCAGAGTGAGTGAGACAGAGGGAGAGAGGGAGTGAGAGTGAGTGAGACAGTCAGAGTGAGTGAGACGGAGGGAGACAGAAAGACAGAGGGAGAGAGAGGTAGAGAGAGGGAGGGAGAGAGAGAGGGAGGGAGGGAGACAGGGAGAGAGAGAGAGAGAGAAATCCAGAGAAAGAACGAGAGAGAGAGAGAGAGAGAGAGAGAGAGAGAGAGAGAGAGAGAGAGAGAGAGAGAGAGAAATGTGTGTATTGTGGGTCTGGTGGCTCAGTGGACGAAGGCGTCCGCTTCAGGGACCGGTGATCAACCTCATGGTCAGTTTTTTTTCTTCCAGCCCTGCCCCCTCCCCCACTGACCCCGCCCCCACCGGTGCGGGCCCTCGGACACAAACCACACTGTAAATTTGGCCCCCGAGAGAAAGTTTGTGAGTACCCATGGCGTAGACAGATGACAGTTGTTGTTCCTTTCAGGCAGGAGTGCAAGGTGGGCAGCTAAGTCGTACCAGTGGGTGGTTGGAGATCCAGGGTTCCTGGCATTGGTTGCGGTCGGGTCACGGACTGGCGCAAACGGGCTCTCCTTTGGTGCACTAGCGGTGCACCCGCTGTACAGCCACACAGCGACCAATATTAAATAGGGATGGGGGAAGCGTAGCTAGGAGGTGGGAGCAGGAACTGGCAGGGGGGAGGGGCTGTGAGGGCAGCAGCGGCAGGAAAAGAGCAATAAAAAAGGGCACAGAGGACACAAATAGGGCACAGGGAACAGAAACAGGCAAACGTGAAATAAAGGCAGCAGGATACAAATAAAAGGCAGAAAATTAAAGGGACGAAAAAGAAGCAGACAAAAGAACAAAAAAACAGGCGCAAACATGAAGACAGACAGCAGCGGACCAGCAGAAGAGCAAGGCACTCCCATTGGACCACCAGCGATGAGGCACAGGCAGGACCCTTCGGGTGGAGGTGGGCCTCAAACACGTACCCTAGAGTGTGGTATAGGGGAAGCGGCAGCGGCACAACAGCGGAGCTGCTGGGGCAGAGAGCAGGTTCACCAACCAGGAGGTCAGAGATTCTGCTTAGACACCCGAGCAGCAGCTGTCATTAAATAGGGAAGGGGAGGGAAGTACAGCTGGGAGGCAGGAGCGGGAACCAGCAGGGGGAGGGGCTACAGGGTAGCAGAGGCAGGAAAAGGGTAGCGAAAAAGGGCACTGAGGACACAAATAGGGTACAGGGAACAGAAACAGGCCAAAAGGAAATAAAGCCAGCAGAATATAAATAAAAGGAGGAAAGTTAAAGGCACAATAAAGAAGCAGACAAGACAGACAAAAAGAACAGAAAAATGGGCACAAACACAAAGACAGACAGCAGCAGACCAGCAGAAAAGCAAGTCTCTCCCACTGGACCACTAGGGATGAGGCACAGGCAGGAGCCTGCCGTGGGAGGAAGGCCTCGAACACCAACCTAAGAGAGAGGTGTACGACACAGCGGCAGCGGCACAACTGCAGAGCTGCTGTGGCGGAGAGCAGTGTCTCTGACCAGGAAGACAGAGCACAGAGTTATTGGTAAATGAACAAGCGCTCTTCCTATGGAAGCTACATCCTAACTATAACTACCTACTGATGACTGCCAGTAGGTAATTCACTGAAAAATAACAAAGGCTCCAGAGAAGTTATAGTTAGGCTTACATTTTACTCCTAAAACAGTGAACAATTCAGCAGTTATAGTTAGCTGAGCTAACTATAACTTACACCCCTGCAATGCACTGCTTATGACCTCACATATTACATCAGTCAGGACATGGTCAGTGACATCACTGATGACACCTCAAATGAACTCACTGATGACATCTCAAAGTATACTAAGGATGACATCACTGATGAGATCATCCAGTGAATGTGAGAGTTTTCCAAAGGATACTGAGTCTTCGACATATATACTAAGGTAAGTGTCTGTGTGGGGCCTGTATGGGTGTGTGAGTGTGTGTGTAAGTGGTGTATAGAAGAGTGAGTGGGTATGTGAGAGACTATGCATGAGTGAGTGGGTGTGTGAGTTTTTGTATGCATGAGTGTGTGGGTGTGTCAGTGGGTGTATGAGCAAGTAAGTGGCTGTGTATCTGTATGGGTGAGTTGGTATGTAAATGGCTATAATGGTAAATGAGAGGGCGTATGAGTGGCTTTATGGATGAGTGTGCAGATGAGTCAATGGCTGAAGATGGTGAATGAGAGGGTACACAAGTGACTAAAATGATGAATGAGCAGGTACAAAAAATCTCTATATGGGTGAGTGGATAGGGTACATGAGTGGCTGGGTGCATAAATGGATGTGTAAGTGGATGTATGGGTGAGTGATTAAGTGAGTGGGTATGTGAGTTGCTGTATGGGTAAGCGAGTGTAAGAGAGGTTTTTCAGGAGAGTATGTGCTTGTCTCAGTGAAGGTATAGGTCAGTGAGTACATGTGCTAGTATATGTATGAGTAAGTGGGTTGGTTTGTGAGTAACTGGATGAGTGAGTGGCTGTGTTAGTGACTCTATGGGTACGTTGGTAGATGTGTGAGTAGCTGTATGGGTGACTGATTCAGTGTGTGAGTGGTTGTATGGGTGTATGAGTGGGTGTGTAAGTGTCTGTATGTCTTTATGACTGGGTTTGTGACTGGCTGTATTGGTCAGTGAGTAGGTTCATGAGTGGCTGCATCTATTATTTAGTGGTTGTGTTAGTGGCTGTATGGGTAAATTGGTTTGCAGGTGGCTCTATGGATCAGTGAGTAGGTATGTGAGTGTTTGTATGGTTATTTGAATATGTGTGTCAGTGGTTGTGTGGGAGTGGGTGCATGAGATGCTGTATTGTGTATAAGTGGGTGTGTAAGTAGTTCTGTGGATGATCTCATCATTGATGTGATGTCATATGAGATGTCATCAGTGATGTCATCAGTGATGACAATGATCATGTCATGAATGATGTAATATGTGTGATTGTAAGCAGTGCATTATGAGGGCATATGTTTTCGTTAGCTCAGCTAACCTTTGTTTTTTTCAGTGAATTTCTAAGGATTTTTAAACTCTATTTCTTAACCATAACGTCCCTGTAACCTTTGGTTTTGTCACTGAATTTCTAAGGTTTTTTTAAATACTCTTTCCTAACTATAACGTCCTTGTAACCTTTGTTTTTGTCAGTGAATTCCACAGTTTTAAAAAAAATGTATTTCCTAACTGTAACCTGTTCAGGTTTAATTTCTGTGAAATTAGCATTGTGCCAGAACGAATCCTGCCCTGCGCATTTATCCAAGAAGAGGCCAGCATTTTGTGAAACACCCCTACACAACTGGAGTTCTTTCTATCGGCTAATTAGTTAGTCCTATCTTGTTGGGTAAATGTATAGTGCATATTCTACATAACAATTGCTTAAAGGATGCCAAGAAAATGTCTCCAGTGACCTTGTGTGTCTCTAATTTTGCCAATGTGATTGTTCATCGAGCATCTTCACCAGATCTTTAGAAAGTGGAACTGCAGAGAAAAGACACTTGGACAATTTGTACTTTGCCGAAGTAAGTGCTTCTTTGTTCAAAGCCCAGGGAAGATCAGATCAGATCATAATCCTAGGCATGGAGAACGTGTCTCAAACATGGGTGGGAAACACGCTGGGGGGTTCTTTTAGCAAGCTCTCAATCATCCTGGGAAAAGGGAAGAAAGACATTGCATATTGCTAATGTATATGAGGCGTGGCTTGTAGGCAAGTTTGGAAACTTGTTTGTAAAAGTTTAGAACATTATCTCTGCTCTAGAGAGAACCCCCTTGTCACGACACGGTATGAGATTTTGCACTAGAGAAAAGCGAGGACAAACACCTCCATCATGGATTGGCAACAACTTTTCACAGTGGAAATGCAGAGAAAACATAGTTGCTTTGCCTTGGCCATGCCCACACAGGATGATTAGTAAATTACAAAAGTGGAGCTTCAGCATGGGCACCCACTTTGTTTTATCAAAGTCAGGGGGCACACAGCTGCCTCCCTAGGCTGATTTTGGCCCTGGGGAACCCAACCCCAAGGGTCCAGCCTTAACCATATTTTTTTAATGGGTGAGGAGAGCTGCTTAGCCCCCCTCCCCTGGCCGATTCCAGCCACGAGGACCCCATCCCATGGAGTCCAGCCATGCTTCTCTGGGTGCCCCCAGGACACCGAATCTGCACCAGGGTCTCAGAGGAGCCTGAAGACCCACAGGATTCCTGTTGGCTCTCCTCCTCCTGTGGAGCTGGCATAGCTTTCACACACAGGGACCTGCTAAACATGCAACTCCTTGTGTGTGAAAGGCATTAGTCTGTTTCTCTGCTCACTTGAGAGTAGGCAAGGAAACAGACGAATGAGGTGGTGGTAACCAGGATTGTGGGGGCATGCACTCTCCCTTAATTTGAAAAATGTCCCAAGGACTGCGAGGATGCCCCATGGCCCCCCAGCATTAGATTTATGTTTAGCTCTAGGGATGTGGTGATTTCACTGTATTTTTTTCCCAAAAATATGTTTTTTGGGCATGTAAGGGTCGCTGTGGGACCCCAGATCCAACATTATTTGGTCAGATTATTTTTATCCTGCCGCCATTTCTTTTATTTGACATTTTTCTGGGGACTCGGCTCAGGCCAGGCCCCAAGATGGCTGCCAACACTTCCTGGTTGAAGTGCATTTCCCTGCACAAGCTCATAATTTTTCACAATTATTTGCAAAAAATCCATGGCCCCAGATATCACTAACTGCATTCTCTTAAATTTCTCAATAACTACTGAACAAATTCATACCAAAGAACAAAAAGCACAATCTGATAAGCAAAAACCTTCTTTCTGCCAAATTTGGTGTAAATCCGTCCAGCAGTTCTGCCTATAGTCTTGTTCAAAGTTCCTATTTGAAATAATATGGCAAAATGCACTTTTTTGACACCCATTTTTCTTAGCTCATGTTTGACGGATCACCCCAAAACTTCCCATGCACAGCAAGACTCACTATGACATTTTTTCTTGGAAAATTACATGAAAGTTGGTCAAACAGTGTCAAAGATATAGGCAAGTCAAAAAAAAAAATTCTATTGAAACATATTCCTAAATATTACTACCTACTGGGGACAGCCACCAGTAGGGAATTTTTATATATATATATATATTTATTACTACAAACTCTCCATAAAATGAAGAAACGAAGTCGCACTTCACTGGGTTCACAGGCATAAACTTTTATTGTTTTGCGCTGATAGTGGCAGTTCTGACGCGTTTCGTTCAACAGTGAACTTTCTCAAAGGTAAGTCAAGCACACATTTTCACTGTTTGGCTTCCCACAGCGATTACCTTCATTTATATTCTTTGACCCGCTGGTGGGCAATGTTCTCAATTAGCGGCATGCTGGTACCTGTAGTACTAACAAACAGTGTCTTTCAAAACCCTCCGGTTGGTGGTGCATTAAAATTCCATTGGTGTTACAATATCCGTGAACCTTCGTGGTCTGTAGCAGCCCATTTTCAAAGCTGCACAGAAATCATACCGCAGACAGTCTTCGGTGGCAGACACTTTCCCTTTTCCGACTTCACTATCACAACCTGAGGTTCCTGTTGGGAAAGTATGGTGCTCTTGCTGATTGTGAGTCACTCCCGCGGCTGAACCATTCCTAACTATTAATACCTACTGGGGACAGCCACCAGTAGGGAATGTTATATATATATATATCCGTGTCTGCTTGCTGAAGTGATATTTTGTTGGAGCAGTTTTAAGCATCTATTACTGATATGTATATATATATATATATATATATATATATATATATATATCGATACACGCTCGCTTTTTCAAAAGAAAGCAGACGGCACTTCAAGCTGGTGGTATTTCAGTGGATTTATTGGCAGACCCCCTACCCCATAAGAAGACAAACGCGTTTCGCCGTAAAATGGCTTCCTCAGTGTCAAATATATATCCAAACCAAGAGTCTTCGTGTGTGGGAGCTCATGACTCTGCAGGGCAGCCTCTGATAAGTGCGGGAACAAAGCATCCCGTCAAGTTGCAGTCAGCAGGTAACAGAGTGAATCAGAGGCATCGGTTGTGTGTGACAGACTTTTATTGTACTTTTGGGCGGCAACGTCAGTCGATTCCTCTGACGCGTTTCAGCTGGGGTAGCCTTAATCATAGAGCATCAAAGCAGCTTGCAAACAAAATATCATTGTCCCAAAATCCAACAGTATGGTAAGTACCAATCCAGGCAAAGTGCTTCCGTGCAATAATAATATATATATAAATAAAACCTAATGGCGGTCGCCAGTAGGTAGTTATAGTTAGGACCTATTTTCCACCCCTCTCCCATCATTTGAAATGCCCTAGGGGGTGGTGGTTCCCGGGGTTTGGGGATCCAGTAAGCACCACGGAGCTGCTTTGCAGAGTGTGGCCTCTGAACACCTATCTGCAAAACAGACTCCTGGCGCATACTGGAGGTACCTGGTGGGCTAGTTGGCCCCCAGGGACCCACAGGATTGAGGAGGAATTAATTCTCTAACTTAAAACGAGTCACAGGGCGTGTTTGCAGACATATCACCTTATGCCACTCCCCCTTCCTTCACCACTGTGCAAACGCACCCCATGGCGCGTTTTAGGTTGGGGAATTAATTCTCTTTCAATACTGAGGGTCCCTGAGGGCCAAACAGCCCAACAGGTATCTCCAGTATGCGCCAGGGAGCTGCATGGCAGACAGGTGTTCAGAGGCCACGCCCCTTTTTACACCTCTCTGCAACGCAGCTCTGTGTCGCTTACTGGAGGTACCTAGTGGGCTAGTTTGACTCTAGGGACCCGTAGGATTAAAGGGGTCTTAATCTCTCAACTTAGAACGATGACAGGGCGCGTTTACACAGTGGTGAAGGGAGGGGACGGGGCCTGACGTGATGTATGCAAACACGCCCTGTGGCGCATTTTAAGGTGGGGAAAAAATTCCACTTCAAACCTGAGGGACCATGGGGGCCAAGTAGCCCACCAAGTACTTCCAGGAAGTGCCACTGCGCTGTGTTGCAGAGAGGTGGTGCAGGCCGTGCCCCTTTTAACACCTCTCTGCTACGCAGCTCTGTGGCGCTTACTGGATGTACTATGAATTCCGATTTACTCACCTGTTGTCAGGAGAGACCTCAGTGCTGCATCTTTGAGCCCAGTACTGATCCTGAAAAGTAATTCTAATCATACTTACCAGTAACTTGAATTTCCTCCCATAGGCTAACATTGCCTGGTTTCACTTGGAAATTCTTCTAAGTGTGGAGTTTTGGAACATTTAAATATTCACCTAAAATCATCCGAACAACGAATTCCGATTTACTCACCTGTTATCAGAAGAGAACCCAGTGCTGCATCTTTCAGCCCAGCACTGACCCTTAAAAGTAATTCTAATCATACTTGCCAGTAAGTAACTTGTATTTCCTTCCATAGGAATCCATTGTCTGGTTTTCACCAGAAAGGTGTCTAAGTGTCTATTTTCACAAACTAAAAATATTCCTAAAAAATCTCCCATTAGGATTACGGGCGGATCGCCACCGCCTCCATGGTGTTGGCGATCCACCTGTGATCCGACCCCGCCCGCCACCCAATTCCCCCATGCCATATTACTATGGAGGGGGGACCGCGGCAGACGGAAAGACCGTCCTCCGCTTTCCCGCCCGGTCAACGAGTTGACTGGGCGGAAAAGGGTTTAATATTGTGGCAGTGTCTGTTAGACACCGCCATCCATATTACTATGCGGTGTTTGACATTGGGGGCCCGTTGCGGCCCCCAAGGGACTCTGGGGGGTGGGAGGTGCACATGGGGGGTACCTATGGTACCCTCCAGCAGTTCCATGCACAACATGGCAGGCACCGCGCGGTGGCTGCTATGTTTTGCATGGAAGTGCACAGCATGCGTTCCTGGCATTGTGGTGGGAGGTGCTTAGTGCACCGCCCGCAACAATGACAAGAATGCAGGATGCGCCCTCCACAGTGGCCCGCACATCCTAATTGCCCCCACAGGACCCCCGCCCTTATGGCGGGTGGTCCCATTTTCCGATAACCCCCCCTAGTGTCTATTTTCACAAACTAAAAATATGCCGGAAACTAGAGAAGAAATGGCACATTGAACAAACTCCAGACATCCACACAGCACACAAGGACGGCATCCGCAACTACCACCACCTCATCAGAGCAGCCAAGAGGACCTTCTTCAAAGACCGCCTCAACAACAACGCACACAATAGCAAGGAACTCTTCAACATCGTGAAGGAACTCTCCAACCCCAGCTCCAACACCAACGACATCCCGCCATCACAAGCCTTGTGCGACTCCCTCGCCACCTTCTTCCACCGCAAGATAGCAGACATCCACGACAGCTTCAACACCCAAACAGCCCCAACAGACAGCAACACAACAGACCCTCCGCACACCATCGACCACCACCCCCTGCTAGCCTGGGCCAGCTTGCATCGATGACATCATCAAGACCATGCGCACAATCCACTCCGGCTCTCCGTAAGACCCATTCCCGCACCACGTCTTCAACAGAGCAAGCAGCTCCTTCGCACCCCACCTGCGCAACGTCATCAATCTCTCCCTCGAGACTACGACCTTCCCAGAGATCTGGAAACATGCCGAGATCAATGCCCTACTCAAAAAATCTAAGGCAGACCCAAGAGACCTCAAAAACTTCCGGCCCATCTCTCTGCTCCCCTTCCTGGCCAAGGTCATTGAGAAAACCATCCACAGACACCTAACCCGATACCTGGAAGAAAACAGAATCCTGGACCCTTCCCAGTCAGGGTTCCACAGCAACCACAGCACCGAGACTGCCCTCATCGCCGCAACCGTCGACACCAGGACTCTGCAGGACAACGGCGAGACTGCAGCACTCATCCTCCTAGACATCTCTGCCGCCTTCAACACTGTCTGCCACCGCACACTACGCTCACACCTCCACGCGGCAGGGATCCGAGACAAGGCTCTGGATTGGACCAACTCCTTCCTCTCCGGCAGAACCTAGAGCATCCGCCTCCCCCATTCCGTTCCAAAGCCTCCGAGATCATCTGCGGCGTACTCCAGGGATCCTCCCTCAGCCCAACGCTGTTCAACATTTACATGGCCCCGCTCGCACACGTAGCCCGACAGCACGACCTCTATATAATTTCAGTTCACTTTTCCTTTTTAATGTAGGTGCAACCAGCAAACCGTGGCAATAGGAAACCATCCAGTGAATACTAACATGTTTCGGGAGCATGCTCCTTTGGTCACAGGCTACCGCTGGCAATACAAACAGTAGGTGTCAGCGAAGTCACTTGTTTTATTCATGCTGATGCCCTGTCCTCTCAAAGGGCTCCTAGGCATCCTGGTATTTATAGTGCTGCGTGAGTCTTACCCCAGTGGGTCTTCTTGTCGATTGCGATATCAGCTTAAATAGTTCCCAGGTGGGTTGGTGTTCTTGTGCCAGTTTACTCGTTGCCCATACTCTCCTACACCAGGAAAACACTGGCGGTCCCAAAGCTGGAAATCAAGAGCCGTCAACGAGTCCACTACATTCTCTGCGGTGGGCTCTTTCCACGGCCGGACAGACCGTAATGAAATCCAAGAAAGAGGTAGCCAGCTAAATACCAAACATTTTCCCCGTTCAGAAGAAAGATAGCCGCACTCGCAACTAGCTGTTGAATAGCTTTTTATTTATGGAATAGCACAGCAGTCCTGACGCGTTTTGGTCTAAACGTGACCTTTCTCAAAGGTAAGCCTAGTCCCTCTTTAACTATGCAGACGTCAGACATGAATTGCCTTAATTTATATTTTTAGTCGTCCAATGGGCACTCCTTTCTTCAATGGCATGCTGGGACATGAAGTCCATCGGGCAGCATACATTCAATTCCTCCAGTGGGAAGTGCCATTTTCATGCTGTTCCAGTTTATTCTATATTTCAAATGTTCCAGCTCACCTTTGCTCCATTACAGTCTCATTTTAAAGGCTGCTTGGACCGAATACCGTAGACAATCTTCGACAACAGTCTATTGCTCTCCATCATATTCACAAACAGAACCATCTGTGCCACTGGCGGTAACTATATGAACACTTGTTCTTTCTGATTATATTTTAACTATTACATTTTTGTAGCACGATATTGAAGTCTTGATTGTCAGGTAGTATACTGTGCAGCTCATTACTAGGGCCTTCCACCTGTACCTGCTGTCAGTCACATTTTTACTGATTGTTTTTAACGAAGTTCGACAGTTTGTGAACTTACAGAATTTCTCTTTTTTCTGCTATATTCTTGAAGAAACAATTTGGCAATTACAATGACTTTACAAATGGATTCTGAAATTGAAATACATTAATTGTTTCGAGGCGAATGAAAATCTAGTCTATCAGGTGTGATTTAAAATTTCAAATTAACCCTGCTATTCCAATCCATCCAATCCAAAATGTCTTTATTTCGGTCGTTAAGACCATAAAAGATTCACACAAAATACATTTATACAACCACGTTTAAAAGGTACTTTCCAATTTAAGATGCAATGATAAATGAGCTTTAAAAGTATACCAAAGATAAAAATGGCATTGGAAACTCAGTTGCATAACATTTTTTTTAAAAAGAAAATAATTCAGTATTAAAATGGTTGGTTATGAATGAGTGGGAGAGACATCAGCCTTTATACATTTAGGTGGGTAGCAATTTTTTTCTTGTCAGCCACAAAGCCATAATAAACTTAGCCACAGCAAATACAATATGGGGCAAGGTGCTTGTTTTTAGGATTCTATATACGGACAGGTAAGACCTAGATCCCAAATTCCTGCATAAAGGCACCAGCCAGTATTTTCTGGGTCTGCTGTAGGCAGGGCAGAAGAAAAAGAGATGAATTTCCTCCTCATCATACATTTGACATCCAGGACAGCATTTATCCCCCCCCTTAAGCCAGTTACAGGTGAAGGTTTTTAATGGCAGAGTGCCTAACCTCCACTGTATAAACAATTTCCTCGCTAGGGTGGGGGATATTATGTCTATAAAGTCTTCAAAATCATAGGAATTTTTGAATTCCAAAAATCGGTCGGTCAGGGTGCCGTTGGTGGTGGCCGACAGAAGGAGAGCCAAACTAGATTCCTTATGGACTTGCACCAGGTTTTTGCGAGAAATGGATCGACACCCCTGCTCTGGGTCCTCCCATATTTCCTTGAGTTTCAACCGATATAATTCCTTTTTAACAAAGGCCAGCCATGGGATTCTATCGCGCTTGTTCAAGCACATTACATGGGTGAGATCACGCCTGTAGTGAACGAGCTCGCTAGTGGTCCAAAGCCTATGCCAGAATCTTAGTGGCTTTGACTCCAGTTCTATGGCAATGGAAGGTAATCCCACATCTAATCTTAGGGGGAGTGAAGGTGTGCTACGAGGAAGTGCCAAAAGGCGTCTTAAAAAATTATTTTCCACCTTAGCCAGTTCACGCCCCGCTTTGTACCCCCAAAGTTCGCTGCCATAAGATGCAGCTGCTTTGGCTTGAGTTTTATAGAGTTCTAATGCCGGGCTTATGGGTTTAAAGGTGGAGGTGTTCACAACCTTTAAAATGGCACCTGAGAGTTGGGACAACTTCAACCGGGATTTTAATATTTGGGGGTCCCAAGAGAGATTCTCTTGCAATGTGACCCCCAGGTATTGAAAAGTTGTAACCCTTTCCAGACTAGCTTCGCCCAGGGTGGGATTTGGTCTATTCTTTGGGGATGGGTTGAAGATCATAAACTTGGTCTTCTCTGTATTGATCTCTAGACCATGCTGTATACAGAAAAGACCAAATCCATCCAGGATCCTTTGTATCCCCATCGGAGATTTGGAAAGCAGGAGGGTGTCGTCAGCAAACATAACAGCTGGCACCCTCCTGCCTGCCAAAAAGGGGGCATCATTATCCTTAACGTTGTCCAGGTGGGATATGATATTGTTGACAAAGAGGCAGAACAGGGTTGGCGCCAGGACGCAACCCTGCCTCACCCCTCTGCGTACAGGAAACCTAGAGGACAACGCTCCATCCCGCCCACACCTAACCTGTGCGTAGTTATTATCATGGAGACTAGTTATGGCATATAATATTTGTGTGGGAACACCAAGCTTTTTCAAGACCTCCCATAGTTTTTTGCGTGGGACCATATCAAAGGCTGACCTCAGGTCCACAAACACCATGTACAGTCTCCCCCCCTCTATCCTCACCGTTTTCCAATACAGGAGGACGAGGCGGAAGATCTGGTCCATGGTGGACGTGTTTTTCCTGAAGCCAGCCTGCAGTGGGCTCAAGATTTCATTAGCCTCCATCCAGTCCATGAGATGATCCAGGAGAAGACGGGAGAAGAGTTTTTGGGGGACATCTATTAGACTGATCGGCCTGTAGTTGGCTGGGAGCAGAGGGGAACCCTTTTTAAAAATGGGCACTATCTCCGCCCCCAGCCAAGTACAGGGGATCTTCATCCCTCCCAAGATGGCATTGAAAAGGATTGAAAAATATGGTCCCCAGATCTCCGAATGGTATCTGAATAGATCGCCGGGCAATCTATCCAGTACAGGGGCCTTCCCCCTTGCCAATCTCTCCATTGCCCTCACCACCTCCCCTAGGGTAAATTCCATAGCAGTTACAGAAGTTGATACATCTCCAGGGGCAATATCGTCAATTGTGGGTTGTTCAATCTCTTGGTAAAGTTTGCCGAAATGCTCTTCCCACACAGAAGATGCAATATTTGGCTCTATTGCAACTTTGGGCTCTCCTGTGCCAAAATTAACCAAGGACCAGAATTGTTTAATGTCCCTGGATTCGAGTGCTAGAGAAAGCTCCTGCCAGTGGTTCCAGTCCCACTCTGACCTTGCTAGTGCCAGGGCCGCCTTATACTCCCGCCTAAGTTCAGCTACCCTACCCCTGTCTTTGCCTACTTTTATTGAGGCAATGAGCTCTGTTTTGGCCTTTTTGCATGAAGAATTATACCAGGTAGGAGTTCTGGTCTTTTTGCGTCGCGAGAGTACCACGGGATAGAAAACCTCACCTAGAGCTCCCACCAATTTATCATGGATTTGGCCCAGTTGCTCGTTGAAATCCGCTTGCCTGGGCAAGTTGATTAGATCCTCAATTTCTTCAAATTTGGGGAGAGCTACTTCATAAATCCTTCTTATGTTATCTTCTGCACTAATTATATTCCCCCATTTAATCCTACGTCTGTTGGAGGTAAGAACCAAGTTCCCAGGGTCGCCACCTTGGTGTGAAAGAAGTGGCTCGCCTGGGGGAGCGGGGTGTTTCATTACTAGTAACAGTGCGTTGTGGTCACTGTCTGTTCTAGGCACTATCCTAAAGTCTTGGACCTTGGGCCATAAGGAAAGATCGACAAAAATATAATCCAATCTTGATTCATGGTCCCTCCTATTAAAAGTACACAGAGAGGGACTGTCGGACGGTGTTCGTCCGTTGCAAGCCCTCACCGCGCAGTTCAGTGTGAGGGACATGATTTGTACCGCAAGGGGGGAATAGGTCTTTGGATGGGGGGATTGGCAAGGTGGAACACCCCAATAGTCATCTTCAGAAGTGATAGCGCCATCTTTTAGACCATCCAGAGGTTCAAAATGACAATTAAAATCACCTCCCATTACTATTTTATAATCACTAGGAAGTTGGCCCAGGAAGGACGAAAGGTCATCAAGGGTAGGTGATTCCGAGGCCACACTGACAGGGCGGGAATATACATTGACAATTGCCAGATTTACAGCATTAGGCCATCTAAGAAGCACGCACTGGATGTCCCGGGAGGACGTGGGAATACTCTCCATGGAACACCCAATATGCGTAGCCACCCAAACCGCCAAACCCCCCGAAGGCCTCCCCCTTCCACTCCAAATGGCCGGGATTTCGAGGACTGCATAGCCCGTTCTACTCAGGGAATCCCTTGCCCAAGTCTCCTGAAAGAGACAAATGTCACTCTCTTCCACTAAGAGATCCCAATCCTCTGTGTGGATTTTATTTGCAATGCCCACTACATTCCAGGACAAGAACTTCAGAACCTCAATATGAGTTTTCGGTTCCTGTCCTCCGGATGGTCCCAATGGAGTTTCTGCTACATTGTCCGCTGAACGAAATGCGTGACGATGAGCAGGGAATTCCACAGTGGGCTGCAAAATAGGAGTGATGTTAGGAAAACACGGGGTTGGAGATGTAGGCGAGCTATTGGGTTGACTCTGGGGTAAAATGGCTACGACCCCTCCATCAGTTAATGGCTTTGGAATACTCCCTTGGAAGGGTTCCAGGACTCTATTATTTTGGCTCTCCCGTACAGTTGTTACCTCCTCCTGTCCCGAGGGTTCATTCTCACTTTTTCCATTGGATTGCGGGGGAACACCCCTGCAGAGTCAATCCACCTCGTCAAGGCAGGTATATCTGTTTGGGTGTACATAGTTAACATGGGCAGGGAAGATGTTATACCTCGGCCTGTATTTTGTCCCATCCACAGCAAAGCCCACCTGTGTCCAACCTTCATCCCTCCTCGCAGTATGGATTGGAACATTAGGGTAGAAATAGGAGAGGGGAACCAGCTCAATAGTAGTATTACCTTGGTTACCGAGCCAATTACAGATATGTGTGACTACCTGGGGGTTCCTAAAGCTAACAATGATATAGTCCCCTGCTCTTTTTTTAGCGGTATACCCGACCCACGGGACCCTTCTAACCATAAGGACCTCTCCCTTTAAGTGCGGTGGTAGGGGTCTATGAATGTTTAGCCAACAAAGTACTTTATTGCGTAAGGATTCATAGGGTTCCGTTACGCCACTTGCCAATTCAGGTGCCCCCACCAGAATTACAGTGTAACCCACCGCCTCTGGGGGTAGATGAACAGCCTTATGCCTGGATTTAATGCCGTCTGGTCTTTTAGAGCCATTATCCATCCCATTCGAGGGTCTCTCCTGTCTGGGTAAAGTTTCCGAAGTTAGTTGCTTCGACCTCCTAGGAGCAGGTATCGGTGGCACTGCCCTAGCTGTTGGTACGGGTACTATTTGGCGCTCTGGTATAGGGCCATTGTTAGTATTTTCCCCAGGGATGACTGTCGGTTAATGAGGTCGTTAAAAAATGAGATGGTCCAGCGACAGGCCCCTGTGATGCTATTGTACCATCTCCCCTCCCAGTCTGAGCCTCAGTACCCATACCTAGATTTTCAAGGGCTATAAGTCTTGATTCAATTGAGTCTAGTTTAAGGGCGATCGGATTTAGGAGATCCTTAAAGATGTTAGTAAGCGAGGTAATGAGAATATCTATGTTGTTAGTGGGAACTCCCCCAAAGATGAATGGTTCAGGAGGTAGGGGTACCGAGGGGATGGAAGATGTTACCAGAACTTCCGGATCATCATCATTACCAGAAGCTAGTAACACAGAAGTACTTGTACTTTCTTCCCTCACGGGCAGTATAGAATCAGTTTTAGCCCTTTTAAAAAATTTTTTTAGATTTTCTTAATCTTTTCCTTTTTAGTTTCGGTACCGAATCCATTTTACACCCCACATGCACCAAAGAATTAGGGTTAAAATCCCCGCCCTGTACCCCGGACTGTTCCAACTCCACAGCAGGAGAGAGCTCCACATCACTGTTAACCCGAGATGTGTCCCTATCTCTCTGCGTGGATAGTGGAGTCCTGAGCTGTTGAAGTACGGACTCAATGGTTTGGTCAATACTGTTCAATAAGGACAGGTGAGTAACATCAAGCATTACTGGGGTACTAGTGTTTACTACTAGAGTAGGAGAAGAGCACACAGCATTATTTTCTACACCGCCCTCTATAGATGTTACAGGAAGCAAGGGGCATTGGTGCCCGGCATATTGGTTTTGGAAAGGAATTTGTCCATAGTACCTAAAACCATAGTCACAGCCTTGCTTCTTGTTTCCCTGCTGGCCATAGTCCGCGAAGGGAACAGGGGGATCGGAGTTAGGGGGGTGGCCAGGTCCAGTCTCTTCCATCCTCTAACAGCCTCAAACGGCCCGCCCTTTGCCCGGGCTTAGCCCGGCGCCCGCCCGCGCGCGTCCCGCGTGACGAGTTAGCTTCTATGTTTTTATTCCCAGTGATTCTATTGGTTTCCTGGGAGTAGGAGGCCGGGTCGGGGGGGAAGAGTCAACACAGGTGCGGCCGATGGCAGAGCCGCAGGCTTCCTGGGACTCGCAGTCCCACACTCCCTCGCCGTCCAGTCGAATCAGTAGGGCTCCCAGGGACACCAGGCACAAAACAGCAGAGTCCTTCCATGAGAGTCAGTCACGCAGCTTCGAGCGGCTCCCGCGAAGCGGGGGCTGTGAGGCGTGTGTTTAAGCTCCTGGGAGGAGGCGGGTCAGGGGGAAGAGTCAACACAGGTGCGGCCGAAGGCAGAGCCGCAGGCTTCCTGGGACTCGCAGTCCCACACTCCCTCGCCGTCCAGTCGAATCAGTAGGGCTCCCAGGGACACCAGGCACAAAACAGCAGAGTCCTTCCACGAGAGTCAGTCACGCAGCTTCGAGCGGCACCCACGAAGCGGAGGCCGCGAGGCGTGTGTTTAAGCTCCTGGGAGGAGGCGGGGTCGGGGGGAAGAGTCAACACAGGTGCGGCCAATGGCAGAGCCGCAGGCTTCCTGGGACTCACAGTTCCACACTCCCTCGCCGTCCAGTCGAATCAGTAGGGCTCCCAGGGACACCAGGCACAAAACAGCAGAGTCCTTCCACGAGAGTCAGTCACGCAGCTTCGAGCGGCACCCGCTATTCCCAAATCATTGCAGACTGGGCAATAATGTTTGAGGAATTCTCCGAAACATTTTGAATGAACATTCACCAAACATGCAAAAAGCACTGAATAAAGCTGTGTCTGAAAGATTGTATCAACATTTGTTGCGCAGGTTTTGAGATATTCTCAGACGGTGAAATTGAGTGAAGTCATTTATAAGAGCACACCAGCGAACCATCTCAGTATTCATTTTTGGGACTCCCCCAACATTTCCATATACTTCTCCATGGTCCAATTTACATTGTTTGGCAAAAATTGGAACCTGATCATTTTTTTGCAAAGTGTGCAGATTGGTGAATGAGAGCAAAAATCATCATAAATGGCAATATGACCTCTCTAATTCAACTAGAGACACACACATACTTTTTCTGTAATGTGTGTGTGATTTTACCGATATGTATGTACTGGTAGGTTATAGTTAGGATTGTGTTTTCTTAGGATCTGCCTTTTTTGTGTTGCTATGAACTTTGGCACTGTTTGACAGATATCCACAAAGTTTTCTGTCTAGTTTGCGCATGTAAAGTTTTGGAGTGATTCATCAAGCAGAAGCAGAGGAAATGTGGGTGTCCCAAAACACGTTTTTCCCATCCATAGGAACTTTAGACACAGCTGCAGTCTGAACCACTGATCGGATTTACACCACATTTGGGAAAAAGCTAGGTATTGGTCCAGAAAGAGTGCTTTTTGTGATTTTATGTAAATCCATTCTGTAGTTTTGAGCAATTAATGCTAAGAAACGATGTATTTCTAGGGACGTAGAGCCTCAGTGGAACCGACAGATCTCAAGTTGAAATCTAATTGGCGGCCACCACATCAAACAGTAAGTGGTAGCACACATCTAAGGATTCTGGACTCAGTCCAGAGCTCTGAGAAAAATGCAAAATGCCTGCTGGGGGACTCACCCTCGAGCCTTAAAATGATTTTTAAATGTTACAATGAAATTGCTGCAAAATTGAAAAAGAAAGGACAGTCTCCCGTGCATCTTTTTTCTAAAAAAATAAAAAGTTGTCCAGGGCCCAAGGGGTGATAACTTTATATTTCTGGAGGGGCACATGGCCCCCCTCTCCGAGCTTCTAAAAGGCCCCAGGGACCCCCTGGGGGCTATGGTAAAAACAAGGACTCACAGTAAAAACAATGCCTAATTAGGCCAGTGGGACCTCATCCCCAGTGTTTTAATGTGAATAAAAGGTAAGGGGGGTGCCAGGCAGCTCCAATTCTAGAGCCTTAAAAAGGTCCTTTGGACTCTACCCTCCAGGGCCGTGACAGTTATTAGAAGGGGAGGAGACTGTACAGCCCCTCTGCGTGAGCCTTTCAGGGCCCCAAAGACATCAAACCCCAGGGCTGTGATCCTAATTAAAAGGGAGGGGGCAGGCCCGTACTGGCCATTGCGGGCACCGGGCAATCCCCCGGTGCGCCGCAAGGGTGTGAGCCGGTTTTGGGCCCCTGGGGGCCGTTTTTTGTTAAAGGGCCGTTTTTGCAGCGTTGCTGCAAAAACGGCCCTGTAACAAAATCGGCCGAGAACCAACCCTGGCGAAGAGCGCGGTCGCACCCCCAACCCCTCCGGGGGGAGGGAGGGGCAGCCGAGTACTTTGCCAGGGCCGGTTTTGGTTCCCAGTCCGGCCCTGGGAGGGGGCCCTAGGGGTAAGGGTCCTTAGGACCAATTAACACTCAGGGAGGGAGGCCACACACCGCCTCCCCTTAATATATATGTTTTGGGCCTAGGGATGTGGGGGCATATTACCAAGCAATAGCGATAATTATCGCTATAGCTTGGTTGGAGACTAAAACTTACCGCTGAGCTGCGGCAATTTTTATCGCAGATAAACCTTGGTATTACCAAGGTTTATCGCAAATGCGATAAAAAAAGGCCGCAATGCATGAATATCACTGAAAAGTCAGCGATATTCATGCATTACCGAGCTAATGCTCTTAGCCATGTTATCCACCTCCCATTGGATAACATGGCTAAGAACTGCTCAGGGCAGGTGTTAGCTTTTGGAGATATTCGCGCTTAGCGCGAATATCTCCAAAAGTTGGTAATAGGAGATAGCGATGTTAGTGACTGTTTCCAGTCGCTAACATCTTGGCACGCCCACTTTGCATGTCATTAGTGATAAATATCACTGACATGCAAAGTGGGGCCCAAGATGGTCGCTATCTCCTACTAGCTGTCGCTAACTGGTGTTAGCGACAGCTAGGTAATAGGGAGATAATTTTATCTCCGCTTTCTTGGCTTTTAAAGCCAAAAAAGCTGAGATAAACCCCCTTGATAATATGCCCCGTGGTCCTTTGGGCCCAAACGCCAAATAGATGCTGCACATGTAAAAGTCTGTGAACGGCATGGAGTTGATGCAGCCTGCGGGAGGGTAGGCTGCTTATACACATTTAAAAGGGAGGGAGGCATGGGGCCCCCTCCTTGAGCCTTTAAATGGGCTTGCGGACCCCGGGGCTGGCTCAATAACTGTGTCCTGGGGAGCCCACCCCCTTGATATAGTAGTTTCTCTGCTTGCATCAGCACTGTCAGGAAAACACATGTTTGCTCCCAACTGCCATTTCTAAATCTCCCTCCAGATGGGAGCAAACAGGCAAGTCTGCTCCCTCCTGGCAGGAGATTTAAAAATGCTCCGACCACCTGGAAGCAGTGGTCGAAGTGGGCGGGATCGGAAGGGCACGGCGTGCCCCATCTTTTTTAATTTAACTAAGTCCATTCCCCTACTTCTTCATTTCAAAAATGCGTCCCAGGACAGCAGTAATGCTCTGAACATAAAAAAATATTACCGGACCCCCCAGCCCTGTGTGGTGCAAATCGAGGAAGGCCTCTGTAGTTGCCAGAACTTCCTCCCCCTTCCCCTCGGTATCTGTGGGCAGGAGCCTGCCCAGTAACACCGTAGGAGCCGTGTTGCACTGGAGGATAAATCAATCAGCCCCAAAAAACGGCCCGGGCTGCTGCGGTGATTTACGCCTCATTTAGTGAGGAGGCCACATACCTGCCTTCACTGTGACCAATACAATGGTCACATCAGGACACATTGGCAGCCCCGCCCTTCACCCCATCTGCCAATTATTTTCGTGCTCACTCAGAGGGACGCTGCCACAAAGAATTCGTAATTTGTGGTAGACAGAGACAAAACCTTGGCGCTTTTTTAAAAATAACTGTGGAAAATGTTTAATGTCTTACTAGTTGTTTTCCTCAAAGATGCTGGACCTGTGCCATTCTACCCAAGTTTGTCTGAGCACAAAATGGAATCTGCCAGGTGTGTGTTGATGCCACAAAGGAAACCGGCATTATGCCCTTGCTTTAATTGCACAGCCATTAGGCTATTAACCACGTATTGAAGAAATGGAAATTGGTCATCAGTTTGTATCACTTATTTATTCCACACTTCACCTGCTAGAAAAAGAAGATCTTTGATCAGCATTCAAAGAACGCGAGTCGAGGTATGTTTTAGGAAGCTTTTGCGCAATTGATAATTTATGATAGAATTATTTAGGGGCAGATTTATGATAACTGGCGCATCCCCAGGGATGCGCCAGTTATTTTGCGCCGCTGCTTCGCCACCCATGGTGCGCCACATTTACAATCCGGCGCACCATGGGGCAAAAACGGCACAGATGCGTGACGCATCTGTGCCGTAAAGGTGGCGCATTGCTGGAGTTGCGTCGCAAGCACAACGCAGCTCCAGCAAGGCTCGGGGTGCCCTATCTGACCAATGCTGCGTCAAGACCTACGCCTGCTTCAAGCAGGCGCAGGGTTTTGACGCAGCATTGGCCTGAAAGTGACTGAGTGAAATCTCATAGATTTCACTCAGCCACTTTTGCGAGGCGCACCTGCCCCGGAACGCCCACCCTGTGCCGGAACGCCCACAAGTGGCGCAGGGTTTTACAACATGACGCATCTGCCTAGATGCGTCACGTTGTAAATGAGTCGTAGGGATGCGCCACGTTTACGCCGCAGTTGCGTGACGCAAACGTGGCGCATTGCCAACATAAATCTGCCCCTATGTGTTTTAACTATACTTATTATTTTAATAATCGAAAATACCAAGAATAGTATTTCAGACGGTACTAAGTGATTTGTATTTTTTTGTGATGGTTTTTATGAACGTACAATAAAGCAACCAAGTAACCGCAGATGACCACTACGGAAACAAAAACCGGTTCTCTGCCGGGCAGCTTTATTTTTATACCAGCCCTTACAACACGAGCCCCAAAAGACTTCAGCTAGCCGTGACACTATATAAATGACGAGTCTTTTTGCCCACAATCTGAGATGGCCTACTCACCCGTCTACTTAAAGCTCTGAGTTTACATCAAGTCTCCTCTCGCCTCTGGCATTATGCGGTTTTGGTGATATTATGTAAACTGTCAGCTAGAGAAAACTTGTTATATTCCATTTAACCCAAAAGAATCCTTGAGGGGGTGGGGGGCTGCAGCCTGCCCACCCCCCATCGGGTCTTTATTGCTCCATGGACCTATTCACCATTCACTTGATGCAACAAAACTCAAATATTTCTACCACATGGGGGGTTTTAAGCATTGACCATAAACCAAATGAATGCGTAGAGCACAGCTGAGCTTTGGTTTTGAAAAGCCTTGAAGGTCCTGCTTGCATCAGCGAAAGTAGTAAATGCACAACACTATTCTGCAAGTCATATTTATGAAGCCGCGCTGAACCACTTTGCATGGCTTTGAACGGTTTCATAAATATGGAGTAATGCGACACTGCGCAAATTGCTGCTTTGTGTTACTCTGCACAAGGGAGGCGTGGCAGTGGGCGTTCCCAATCAACTCTCCCGGTTTTTTTACGCAATGAAAACTAAACCTGGGACTGCATCAAAATCTTACGCCTCCCCAAGGGAGGCATAACAAGGAGAAATATCTCAATTTCTCCCTGTTTTTCCTTTATCTTTATGTGCAGCGCACATAGAAAGAGGAAAAAGCCTCTCTGGATTGTTTTTGTGTGAGGAAGGTGCCCCTTCCTGCACAAAAACAATCCTGCCTGCAACGGAGGCACCCTTGCACCATGGTGTACTGTAAGGGTGCCTGCGTTGGCGCTAGGCTGATGAACTGGCACCAGTGCACTTGGATAAATGTGTATCTATTGGTTGCATTGAATGACATTATAAGCAGTAACTCAGTGAAATGCCAAACATAGTAAAAATTGGGATGTTTTGCTCTTTCTAGCCACATCTCTGACTCCGCCCACTGACCAATCCTCAGATTATTTCTGCCCCCTGATGCTCCACCCACAGTTCCCCTACTTTTTTTCCCCCACTTCGACCACTGCCTGGAAGCAAACTTATGTTCTGTTTCTCTGCCTGAAATCCTACAGGCAGAAAAACAGAATACATATTGCTCCTGCCCAGAGGGAGCAAGAAGAATATAGCTGCTCCTTCTGGGAAGGTACAATGCTGGGTCCCACACCATACGAGTAGATCGCTGGCGCCGCTGGGGTTCCCAATATGTTGCTAGGTGGGTGCCCCTGGTGGGCTCCATGGCACACACCTGTAATAAAGAGAGGCCTGGGGGATGGGGTCCTGGAGCTCAAGAAGGCTCAGGGAGGGAAGTCTTGAGGCTCCCCTCTTAAATAAGATAGGGCACTAGGGGACGGGGGGAAGGCTCGGCAAGGATGGTCACTCAGCATCCTTCCCTTATTTAGTTCAATTTGGCCCAGAGGATTGGGTCCCGGGGCGGTATAAAGCTTGAGGAACGAGGACCTTTGGACCACCCCCCTTTCTAATTGAATTTGGACCCAGGGGATGGGGTCCTTGGGCCTAATGATGCTCGGGGAGGGATGCCATATGCCTCTCTCATTGTAGTAGGTATTGCTTGGTGGGTGTTCCAAATGGGCACTGTGGAGCACACTTATGATAAAAAGAGGCCCTTGTGGATTGGTACCTGAGAATGCTGGGGGAGGGACGCAGCACCCTCCCTCCCTTTAGTAGGAGGTGCTTGGTTTGGTATCCTGGATGGGCACCAGGGCAAGCACCTATAATTGAGGAGAGGCCCCGAGGATGAAGTCCCTGGGCCACAATTGGCTTGGGACGGACCAACACAGCCCCATCCTTTTTAATTAAATGTGTCCCCAGTGGCTGTGGTCCGCACGTTGCCCTCTTTTTTTAGCCCTCTTTTTTATTGAAATTTGGCTCCAGAGGAAGGTGTCCTCATGCCCTCTTAATGCTCAGAGAGGGGCAGCTCTCCGCTCCCCTTAATGTATATGTTTTGGCTGTGGAGGAAGGAGTCCCTGGGTCACTATGGCCAAATATATGCTGTGTGCAGTATGGGGTTGCAGCCTGAGGGTGGGTTGAGTGCCTTCATGTGGGTTGACCACAGGACCTGGACTCTGCCAACATCTCACCGCACATGGCCAAATGTCGTGTGCAGTGTGGTGTTGGGTGTCTGGTGGTGGGTTGGAAGCATGCAGGCCTTGCATCCAATTCCCCGCTGCAGATGGCCCTGAGTGTATATCTAATTATCTTGTGTTTTCTTGCTTCATTTCTTACTCTACATCTCTACATCTGTCCATTACTCCGTTCCACTCTTTTCTGTATTCCTTCTTGTCATCACTTTCACTTCCCTTTCTTTCTTGTACTCTTTTTGTCATTTCCTTTCACTTCTAACTCACTTCTTAATTCCTCCTCCCTGTTTCTGTTCATCAGCCCTCTCTTATCTTTAATTTCTCATTCATGTCATCCCTATATCTTTATGCTCCTTCGGACTTCTCTTCTCATCTGCATCTCTCTCATACATGTGCTGTCGGTCTTTCTCGTATTTTCCTTCATTCATCTCTCTGCCTTGAATTTATTTTGGTCCTTCTCATTTTCATTCCTCTCCCATCACTCCTTCTTGTTCTTCTTCTCTCTCCCAGCTCTTCATCCCTCGTCATGTCTCTCATTTTTGCTCTCTCTCCCTCCTCTCTTACTCTAATTTCTCCCACATATATAACTCTCTTCTCACAACCGCTCTCTCTTTCATTTAAAGGATGTCTTCTCTCATCCTCTCCACCTCTTTCTCTGTCTGCTCCTTTCTTTCTCTGGCTATTCTTTCATCCTCTCTCTCTTTACTCTTTCTTTTGTAACCTGGTCTTTTTCATTCTTTCTTTCACCAACTTTTTTTCTCAGTACAGTTCTTTCTCCCTTTCTCTCTTTTTCTCTCAAACCACCCCTCTCATTCACTCTTTATCTCTCTTCCACCTCTGCCCTGCTCTCACAGCCTCGGAGATCACTGAGCTCTGCCGTGGTAACACCCCATTGTGTTATAAGCATCATGAGCTTCTTTGTGGCGTTAATGAGGTGAGACAGCGTTAAGAGGGAATAACAATTCATTTGCTGTTAACAGAAATGCAGGTTCCTCCTGCAAGGATCAGGCGCTCCCAATGGGATTTCTGATCAACACAGTTGAGTAACTCACTCCCGGTCTCACTTCACCCTCCCAACCCTTTCTCTCTCAAAAGGCCAGGAAGGGTTACGTTTCCACACACAATGCACATGTTATGGAGCCGTGGACAGTCTGATCGATAATGCATTTCTTTTTCAATTCTTCTGCTCTTAGACTCCGTTTCTGTCAGTTCTTCAAGTGCTGTCTGACCTCGGGTCAGGGGTCAACAGCAGCTCAGGAAGCCCACACTCCACCAGAGGACACAAGAATATGTTATCCGCCGTGCTAGGGTGGGCGAAATACAAAACAAATGGTAGAATGTGCAGATATGTGTGTTGCCTGACATAATCGGCAGAGCAGGCTAGAATGCCTGGGGACAGCAGGAGCCCATCAGTGACGATTTAGAAATATCCACTATAAAATATACATTTGAATTACCTTGGGAAGGTATGGAAAAATATAAAAAAAGAGAACTTGTTTCAATTTGTATTGAGGGGACAGGCTTAAATATCACTAGTGTCAGATCAGAGCCAAATGTGCCATTTGTAATTTACAAAACCTACACCTCTGTTTACGTAGCCTTACGCTTGCCGGCCAGCCAAAAGTAGCAAAGTAATTTACAAAATCTACACCTCTGTTTACGTAGCCTTACGCTTGCCAGCCAGCCAAAAGTAGCAAAGAAATGGTTTACAATACTAGCCCCATACGGCACCAATCAAGCACAGTGGTGCCCACTCAACGGGTGTATGGGTGAGTTGTGCCCACTTGCAAATCTTGAAAAAGATAGCTCCAACCACTGCATCTTTTTAAATTTCAGGGCCATGCAGTACGCAAGAAAAAAATATCCATCTGGCATCTGATTCCTTTCTACATCAGTAATGATTCTGTAAATAAATCCAGGCTGGAATATATAAACAGCAGTCACAGAGGTAACTCAAAGATGATAAACTAGAAACGGATCAAAATCCAGGAGCAGGATTGAATGGGGGAGCTTAATGGATTGTGATGACATTTCCGAAGAATGCCTTCATTGGCTAAGTGTCAAGCCAGAATTAAATGTAAAAGCCTAATTACTAAGTGCCTCTTCAGTAACGCTCCAAATTATGTCAGACATAAGTCATTCTACAGCGTGCACAAAAGAACTTACATTAGCATGCACTGGCCTTTTATTTAGTACTTTTTTAAATGTTCAACTTTGGGAGGGTGGAGGTTCCCTGTAGTTGGTCCAAAATCCTAGAACTTGTGACCTGTGAAAATGTGCCTGGAATGTTTGGATATTATTTAAAAGGAATATTAAACATGTGTCGACTTTAATTAAGATGAGTATACAGGTAATTGGTTGTACAGACCACAGTCTTGCTTTCAGTAATGGAACTGCACAAATGATCAATTTATTTAATAATTCATTCAGATGAACAGCACTTTTACTCATCAAAAAAAACCAAGCAGAATTTAAAGTGTGACGGACTGCCGGAATCACTACGTCGCAATTAATTTCAAACATAAAGTGTGGAATAAAAATAAATGACAACTTCCATATACCAATGAAACAGTTATAAAGCAGCGAAGTTTTGTGAGAACAGAGACACAGCTAAAGATTTCGTGAGAGCCAACCGGTTTAAAGCCATAGGAGAAATAGTCACACTAGACGGGCTCCTTAAATACTGTAAAATTATGTTTTTATTTTTTTAAATCACCATTAAGATTTTTTTCGGATAAGACTGCCAAAACATGGAAGGATAAAATAAATTTCTAAGACACATAAAGGGGGAAGTAGTTATGGCCGGTCTTGTTTAACGTGCTCAGAATTACATTATGAGGAATCTGGCACATGATTCTCTTTGCAGAGAATGGCAAGAGTTCTTAATGCTTTACAGAACACGTGCCTATAAAATTGAACACAAATCAGAAATTATCAAAATAAACAAATATTTGAAAAAAATAGTGTGTTACATAAGGAAATCACTAGTTAAGAAACACATGCGTGATGAGAATCCATCGCATGTACACCCCTCACCCCTACTTCCTTTGCTGAGATTCCCCAGAGAGGAAAAATACTACACTGATGGCACTCTCCAGGTCTGGACTGACTTTGCGGTCATGGAGATTGAGTCCCTATTCGAGGAGGGCCAACTTAAGTCATATGCCCCGATGGCCAACCAATATGGCCTCCCACCGGGCCTGTTCTTGACAAATAGACAACTTATAGATAGCAGCCGCCGATACTGGGATCTAAACAAGGAAGAACCTCTGCAACACCCAGTGTTACATACCATTTTACACATGGGAGCGGTCTGACACATGGTCACGTGGCTCTACATGGCCGTCCGAGAACTGATACTCACCCCATTACTGTCATTGCGTCAGACGTGGGAAATAGAAATAGGAAGAGTGATTAATGACAAAGAACGGGACACAGTATTAGAATACTCCAAAAAGGTCTCCAGGAACGCACGTTTCAGGAACATTCAATTCAATGTCCTTCACAGAGCATACCTCACGCCAAACCGCCTCCACCGTTTTTATCCCGACACTCACTTCGCTTGCCCCCGATGCCTAAGCCCAGAGGCAGACTCTAAACACATGTTCTGGGACTGCCCTACCATTCAAGACTACTGGGTTCACGTTTAGCAGATACTTAGGGTGACGACAAATAGCACAACTATGACCACATGCGAAGCTTGCGCCTTCGTGATCTTCCGCAGGCGGAAGACTGAAAATTGCAGAACCGCTTTACATCCCTCGCCATTCTTCAAGCAAAAAGGGGAATAGCCATGCATTGGTGGGCCCCTACGGGAACCCCGGTAGCAGCCTGGGTGGGCGTCATGAAAAAATGGGGTGAGGAGGAGGTGCTGAGGGACGAGGAAGACAAGAGCATCCGTAAGCACCCCATTTCTTTAGAATGGGCACAGTTATTACACACATTCACACGCGAAACGACCCAGTTGGAAGTACCAACAGACTCGCAATCCCAGACCCCGCATTTGTCCCCTACAGAGTTGGTAGAAACAGTCCCATGACAAGCCCCACCAGTCTAGATCCAATGCTCCGCTAAAGTCATGCCAGGAGCTCTACTCTCATACACGGTGATAGCCGGCCATGAGAGCTCTGAGCCCCCCCTCGCAAACGCACCATCACCCAATACGCACTAATACATCACACGAAGATGACGACACAGTCTGTACTATTGTTATTTTCGACACCCGGTCTGATAGCTCCACAATGTCCCCTCTAGTTGTACCCCCATAGTTAACAGTTTGCTATTTTACGTTGGTAGTTGCAATCCCGATGATAGTTAGATGGGAACACATTCACACAAGATTGAACACAATGACAGTGGGAAAGAACCTGTAATAGTACATTACTACATACCCATCGGAAACGAACCCAGTCAGAGTTTCAGAAACTCCCACTGAACAGCACAAACCAGAAGGAGGGTTCCCTTCAGAAACAGTTTTCAATGTATAGAATTCATAACGGCTGTAAGGCAGTAAAAATATGTATGTAACTACTTCCAATTATTCAGCTCCCAATGGGAGATACATGTCAATGTATGATAACGATGCAAGATATAGATTTGTGATAAAGAAATGTAAAAAACCCAATAAACAAATTTTAAACAAAAAAAAGAAACAAAACGTAATGAACGGAAAACATTTATCAACATAAAAAATTGCTATTCCCAAATACAGAGGTTTAATATTTTAAAATCTAAACAAAGGAAATACTTGACTCGCATTTGCTTTCTGGCAAAACAGGACATTTTTAGACTGATTTGCAGATTAAATGTTAAATGTTCACATAGTTCTAGGGGTAAGGGAGCTAGGAATTTTGTCTGAAGTGCAATCAATTTAAACACTGAATGATATGACATTTCTAAGATCCAAGGGCCAGATGCAGGAAGGGTATTACCGGTCGGTAACGGCCGAAATTAACGAATTTCGGCCGTTAACGACCGGTAATAGGCTTTTCTGATGTAGGGGCCGAAATTAACGATTCGGTAATTTACCGAATCAGTAATTTAAGGAATTGGTAAATTAATGATTTCTTAAATACCGATTCGGTAAATTACCGAATTCCCAATGTAGGGAGCACTTAAATTAGTGCTTATCCCATGTTAGGATTCGTTATTTACCACCAACTACAAGTTGGTGGTAAATAACGAAAACACCCCAAAAAGCAATTTTATGCAAATTGCTTCAGTGTCATGTTGCAGACATAAATGCCCTTAGGGCATGTATGCCTGCAACATGTGCACCCATACACAATTGAGGGGTGCAACAGGGTGTCAAAGTGACACCCTGCCACCCTTCAATGTTTTCCCCCTTTTACCAAATCTGTATTTACCGATTCGGTAATTGACATTCATTCCTATGGGCCTCTAGGCCCATAGGAATGAATGGCAATTACTGAATCGGTAAATACAGATTCGGTAAATACCGAATCTTAACGATTCGGTAATTTTTACCGAATGATTTGCTACATAGCATTTACCGATTCGAAAATACCGAATCGGTAAAATTCTGTATTTTTGAATCGGTAAATGCTATTTACCTACATCTGGCCCCAAGTACCTTTTCTCCAGATATTGTTCAAGCACTTTTAACTCTTCCCAACGATGTAGCATCTGGGTGGTACTCAAAAAGCAGGAGGGCAGTTTTGTGACATAGTTCTATTAGATATTTGACTTGGTTGTACAAACATCTGAGCTTACTGGCGAATAAAGCATTTTTGTAAAATAACTCCTTGTGCGGGAAGAGGGCAAAACAATAAAAGGTTGTAGTCTAATCAGCAATGAGAAAATTGTTTACTCCCTCCATTACGGCAAAATATTACTTCTGTCGAATAGCAGGAACACAATTATACATAATGGTATAATGGTAAGCACTCAGTGCAGCAGTGCAGCAGGTCAGCAAATGAACCCAGGAATTCGGGGCTTCTGCATTAGGCACTTGAGCAAGCAGCAGAGCTGATGGTGAAACTTTAACATGCTTGAAAACAAGCAACAAAAAAGGCAATCTTTTCGAAAGTTGTATAGGTGTCACATCAACCCTTGTAGTGCTCTGTCATAAACTAGTCACACAACGACATCTGTGCCAATACTGATACCAGTTTCTCATCATTCTGCATGATCACACATGACACTTGATATAGCCATATTTTTTTATTATCCTTGGTTTCTCATATCATTTTATAGTAAAGAAATTTCAGGATGGATTTGTCATCTGTTACGCCATGAATTTTAACATTTCACAAAAGTTATACAAACTGCATGGAAAAATACAAAAAATTGTTAAATTAAATTACAAATCTTACAACACCACAAAAACATTGTCAGAGAAACCAATAAAAAGTACATTAACATACAACATTTAATTCGAAGATAAAAGCAGCTCTGGTTCTGAAATTCTCAATCCTATTTCTCATTTGTGAAACAGGAAATAATTAACAATGCCCTGTAGGTTGGCGGTATACTTCCTAACTTGAAATCGCCCTTTTCAGAGCAATACCAAACAGTGTACTATTAGGGCTCATAAACAACTTTGAAATTTAACAATTTTGACTAATTTGCATCTCGAGCCGCCATGGTAAATAATTATACCGAACACTTGTTTGGAGAAAAATGAGTTGACGCGTTTCAACCCCTATTCAATTTCTTATCAGGATTCTCCTCAGGACTCGGAACACTTTGTGAGCTGAAAAAAACAGAAAAGGGGGGCAACACTCGTATTAGCACACATGTCCAAACATTTTAAGCATCCACATATTCAGCATTGTCCACACTTAATTTACCTATTTGCACAGGTACCTTCTCATTTAAGTTTCATATTCATACTAAGCCTCAAATTCAATATATTCTCAGGCACTAAAAAGAAGCAGAAAATAAAAGTACACAATCTAATTTTAGTTCGATGTTCCAATTATCCTAAAAAGAGAGAGAAAAAAGGGGAGACTGTGACTTAACACACACTCACTTTATCCGATAACAGTGTTGCTCATTCCTGGGATTTGAAGGATATTCAGGGGGCGCGTGCACCAAATGACTGCAGGCTTTAGCGACTGGAAGAAACAAAACAAATCATCACTCAGCGATTTTCAGACAACCGCTCAAACTTGTGCGCTATTCGCAAGCAATGGTGAAGTACTTACTTGCTAAGGCTTATGGGAGATGTAGTTGAATGAACTAAAATCCTGTAAAACCATCATTAAACACGGAAGAACCATTGTTGATGTGTTGACTTGAATTGTCCTGTAAACCTATTACAGGTTATGTAATTCTGTCATTTCATTTAACCTTTTAACCGCTATATTAAATTTCATGTTTAGCAATGCTTCTCTCTGGGCTAGACGTCTCTCCAGGTCACCTCCATGGGGATCTGCTTCAATTGCTGACAACAACGATGCCAACCCTGATCGACAACCTCGCCAACCTCGGACTCAGACAGTGCGTGACGACTCCCACCCACGCCGCCGGTCACACGCTTGACCCCATCTTCTGTCCAAGTCCCCACGTCTCCTTCAACCACACCACCGAACCCCATTGGACCGACCATCGATGCGTCCATTTCACCTTCAGGAAACCCACCAGGCACCACTGCACCCAACAGATGCCACACTGCTGCTGGGACAAAGTCACCAAAGACCAGTTGACCACCACCCTCGCCCAGAGCCCACCCGCTGACCCCACACCGCTGCCCACAACCTCAGACAGTGATTCAATGACTGTGCCAACACCCTCGCTCAAATCAAGACCCCCTACAACAGCCGCACCAGCAAGAAAGCTACCTGGTTCACCAGAGACCTCCAGGCCTCCAAGTGCACATGCCGGAAACTGGAGAAGAACTGGCTCCGCAAACGATCACCAGACAGCTACATAGCCCACAGGAACGCCACACGCAGACACCATCAACTCAACAGAAACACCAAGAGAACCGCTTTCAAGGACCGCCTGGATAACAACGCACACAGCAGCAAAGAGCTCTTCAGCATCGTGAAGGAACTCTCCAACCCCAGCTCCAACACGAACGAAATTGCCCCATCGCAGGACCTGTGCGACTCGTTGGCCTCCTTCTTCCACCGCAAGATCACCGACATCCACGACAGCTTCAACGACTCGACTCCCCCACCTACCACCGAGTCCCCCACCTCCACGACCACCACCCGTAACAGCCGTCTGATCTCCTGGTCCAACGTCAGCGACGATGACACCATCAAGATTATGAACTCTGTCCAATCAGGATCCCCATCTGATCCATGCCCACACCATGTCTTCAACAAAGCCAGCACAGTCATCGCCCCCCATCTCCGGAGAATGATCAACATCTCCTTCGAGACAGCAACCTTCCTGGAAAGCTGGAAGCACGCCGAGATCAATGCCTTACTCAAGAAACCCAAGGCGGACCCCAAGGACCTCAAGAACTTCCGTCCTATCTCCCTGCTCCCATTCCTGGCGAAAGTCACAGAGAAAATCATCAACAAGCAACTCACCCGCTACCTCGAGGACAACAACATCCTGGACCCATCCCAGTCCGGCTTCCGCAGCAACCACAGCACCGAAACCGCCCTCATTGCCGCCACCGACGACATCAGGACCCTGCTGGACAACAAAAAAACAGCAGCCCTCATCTTACTGGACCTGTCTGCCGCTTTTGACACGGTCTGCCACCATACTCTAAGAACACGCCTTCACGACGCCGGAATCCAAGAGAAGGCACTGGACAGGATCACATCCTTCCTCTCCGGGAGAACCCAGAGTGTCCGCCTCTCCCCTTCCGTTCCAAGGCCAGGAGATCATCTTCGGCGTACCACAAGGTTCCTCACTCAGCCCGACGTTGTTCAATATCTACATGGCACCACTTGCCCACATCGCCCGACAGCACAACATCAACATCATCTCCTACGCTGACGACACCCAAATGATCATCTCCCTCACCAAAGACCCTCTCACCGCCAAAGCCAACCTCCGAAGAGGAATGGAGGCTGTCACCGAATGGATGAAGGACAGCAGGCTAAAGCTGAATTTTGACAAGACAGAGGTCCTCATCCTCGGCTTCACCCCCTCAGCCTGGGATGACTCCTGGTGGCCAACATCGCTGGGAACAGTCCAGACACCCACCGACCATGCACGCAACCTGGGGGTCATCCTCGACTCCACCCTCTTCATGACCAAGCAGGTCAATGCTGTCTCCTCATCCTGCTTCAACACCCTCTGAATGCTCCGCAGGATCATCAAGTGGATCCCCACCGAAACAAGAAGAACTGTCACCCAGGCACTCGTCACCAGCAGGCTGGACTACGGTAATGCCCTCTATGCAGGAACAACAACCAAGCTCCTGAGATGGCTGCAACGCATCCAGAACACCTTGGCACGACTGATCCTCGACATTCCCCGCCGCAGCCACATCACACCCCACCTGAGAGACCTACACTTGCTCCCCTTCAACAAGAGGATAACTTTCAAGCTCCCCATCCACGCACACAAAGCTCTCCATAACACCGGACCAGCATACCTCAACAGACGACGCTGCTTCTACAACCTCGCCCCCAACCTCTGCTCAGCCGGCATCACCCTCGCACAGCCCCCCACATCCGAAAAATGACTGCCGGCGGCAGATCCTTCTCCCACCTCGCCGCCAAGACCTGGAACACCCTTCCCACCAACCTACGACAGACCCAAGACCTACTGGCCTTCAGAAGACGCCTCAAGACCTGGCTCTTCGATCTGTAGCAGCTCCCCGCCCCCAGCATCTTGAGACCCGCACGGGTATGTAGCGCGCTTCATAAATACCTTGATTTGTTGATTAATTGATTGATTACAGTCCACTGTAATTCACTTTCTGCATGGTTGTGACTAATCTAAAGGCTAATCCTTGATTTGTGCTGTGTAATCTGATAATTAGTAATTGCTAATCTTTGATTTGTGCTGTGTTATCCACTGGCGTACTTCTTGATTTGTTTTGCCAGTATACAATTTAGGGCATGGGCTTACTATCCCATAGACAACGTTTTTTGTTTTTACAGTTGAAAAGAATTATGTTTCGCATTTATATTTGTACGTGAGAACAAGGGTCCTTCGATGGTTAGGATGCAGCATGTACATGTACCGCGCCTATGGTGTCCAACAATAGGTGGTAAATTGTACTGTTCTCGCAATGTGTTTTTGATTGATATCTTTGGTAATGCTGCACTTTATAACCAAAGAGATTCTATCAAAAAAGTGAAAAGTGATAATGTTTATATTGGTTTTGGTTTTTCTAAATAGTGCTAGGCTCTCTCTTAGAGGTGGAAAGATGAGAGCACTATGTGCTTTTTAAAATACCCCTCACACACTAAAAAAATCCGTTAGTGTCATGCTTCATCATAGGGGTCTTCCCGCCCCTATAACGGGACGGGGCGTGCTACGACCAAACGAAATACGCGGGAGCACTTATATTGTGACAGTGGCTATGTGTGGGTGCACAGGTATCAGTGAAAGTGTAGGGACCTCAAAAAGTGAATATATAAAAAAGGTTAAAAATTCCCTGGCTTAGTAGAAAAAAATTATTTTATTCACTTCTCTAGCTGGGAACATTAAGAAGGGTTTGTGAGGTAGAGCATTAGCTAGCTACCTAGTCAAGGTAGCTAGCTAATGCTCTACCTCACAACCCCTTCTTCACAATATAAGTGCTCCCGCGTATTTCGTTTGGTCGTAGCACGCCCCGTCCCGTTATAGGGGCGGGAAGACCCCTATGATGAAGCATGACACTAACGGATTTTTTTAGTGTGTGAGGGGTATTTTAAAAAGCACATAGTGCTCTCATCTTTCCACCTCTAAGAGAGAGCCTAGCACTATTTAGAAAAACCAAAACCAATATAAACATTATCACTTTTCACTTTTTTGATAGAATCTCTTTGGTTATAAAGTTCCGTCAGGAGGGTGACTCTATCAGTACCTCTACGCTCCTCTTTTGTTTTGGAATGCTGCACTTACCACATGGTTGCCAACACTGTTTTCTTTTTTGAGCCCAAAAAGAGGTTTGTTGAATGCTTCTTCAAGATTTTGAATCAAATTCCAATTGCGATTGATGACTTTTATCAGTTGGTTAGTCTTAGGGCAAAATGTTGTAACACAAACTAGATGCTCTATTCTAGGTTTATCTCTTTTGTGTAACAACTCTTTATGCAGTGTCCACCACGCTCTCTTTATGGCATGTTTTAGGAGTTTATTGAGATAGGCTCATGCTTTAAGTTTTTTCCATTAGGTTAGTAGCATGGGAAATGTAGTCCATTTGATGCGGGCAATACCTTTTAATCCTTAAAAATTGTCCGAATGGTAGATTGCCGCGGAGGCTGTGCTAATTGTGACTGATGTAATGCGAGGTTTTATTCCTATCAGTTGGTTTTGTGTGAAGTGTCATTAGTACACCTTCAGAGGCATAAATTTCAACATCCAGAAACATCATTCTCCAAGAATTATGGTGTAAACTAAATTTAATATCTGCCGTTCTGTCGTTTAGCCAACCATGGAATTCAATGACATTTTTAATTTTGCCTGTCCATATGAAGAATATGTCGTCTATATACTGGACCCAGCTTGAGATATATTGATAAAAGGGATTGTTGTTATCAATGTACTTTTCTTCAAATTTAGCCATGTAAAGTACGGCTATCTCCAGAGCAAAAGGACAACCAACGGCTGTCCCCTTGGTTTGGAAGTAAAAATCATCACCATATTGTAATTTTTTCTAAGGGCAAAACTTGCTAAACTCATGATGAAATGCGTGGGGACTCGCTCTGGTTTGGGTCTTGTTTCCAGAAACATTTCAATGGCTGATAGCCCATCCTCTTGTGTTTTAGTGTACAGTGACACTACGTCCAGCTTGACCCGAATCTGAACAGCTGCTGTAAATTCCCTTGTTTCTATTTTGGGTATAAAGTCCATTGTGTCTCTCAAATAGGAGGGAACGTCCTCAAAGAATGGTTTTAGAAATAAATCCACATATTATGCTATTGGTTCCAGGATTGACTCACTTCCAGACACAATGGGGCGGCCTGGTAGATTTGACTTGCTTTTATGTACCTTAGGTAACATATATAGCAGTGGAACTCTTGGATGTTTCTTTGTCAGATAGTCAAATTCCTTTGGTCCAATGAAGCAATAGTTCACCTTGGATTTCTGAAGTTGGATCGTCTTGGACTTTCCTGTAGCACTTGTGGGTGCTTATTTGTCTCAGTACCTCTCTCTGGTAATCAGTAGTGCCCCAAACCACAATTGCGCCATCTTTATCAGCTAGTTTTACTGTTATTGAAAAGTCATTTTGAGTGTTGTTGGTGCCTCTTTTTGTATTTTTGAGATGTTGTGTTTGACAAAATGTTTCTTCTTTTCCATATCACTAATTGCTGATAATACTGTACGCTCAAATATCACAATCTCCTTGGGGATTTTATTAGCAGGCGGGCAAAGTTGGATTTATTCCTCAATCCTGATGGTGCAGTGTTAGAAGGAAAATTATTGTCCCAAAAAAATGCCTTCAAACAAATTTTGTGGCCAAATTCGATCACCTCAGATTTCATTTGAACAAAATCAGTCATTTTCGTTGGCACAAATGAAATGCCTTTTTTCAAAATGCTCTCTTCTGCTTTGGTCAATATCCAATCTGACAAGTTGTAAATGGGGAAGGAACTATGTGGTGTAATACTGCCTTCTCCCATGGTTGGTTTATGTATCTATTTCTTCCTTGTGGCCGTGCTGGCCTCTGTTTAAAAAAGAAACTAATTGTGGTTGTTGTTTCTGTCCTTGGTGATTAATGTTTGATCTTCCTTCTCCAGTGTCAGATTCACCACCTGATGAAGATGATGTGTCTGAAAAGGAAATAAATTTGTGTCAAGAACTCACTTTATATTCCTGAAGGATTCTTCTAGAGTCTGGACGAGAAAAGAAATATGTTTGTAAATATGGATAAGTTGCCTCTAAAGAAAACCTTTTTTGTCCTTCCCAAATGTCGCACCTTTTTGGTTTATTGGTTTGTCCGACAATGTTTTTGTGGTGTTGTAAGATTTGTAGATTAATTTAACAATTTATTTAGGTTTTCTGCACAGTTTGTATAACGTTTGTGTAATGTTAACATTCATGGCGTAACAGATGACAAATCCAAATCGAAATTTATTTACTATAAAATGATATGAGTAAAGCAAGGCAAATAAAAATATATGGTCATATCAAGTGTCATGTGTGATCACGTAGAATGATGAGGAACTGGTATCAGTATTGGCATGTATGTCGTTGTGTGACTGCTTAATAGGCCTAGCCTTACTGATTGTGGGCCAAACCCTTTCTGGTTGAAGAGCTGATATAAACTAAGACACAGGACTTGGTCTGGATGACCAATTCTGTGGAAAACACTGGGATGAATGTTTATGTATGTACACTCAAGCCCAAGTAGGCAAACTATTTCAATACAAAGTATACTACATCTTGAGTATAAAGGCATACAACATATTTTTCTACACATGAATATAAACTTAACAGTATCTTGTAATATGCGATACACCGTTTTACATGATCCAAACATATGCTGAGTCTTAGGTTGATGGTGGTAAGGTTTATCTAATGTGTTCATCATTAATGTATAGTCTGTTTCCTGTGTAACGCTTCTGGAGCGAATTTCCTCATTTTACAAACAAAAATGCATTAAACTGAAAAGTGCAAATGTTTATGCTAAATAACATAGGTATAGTAAATGCAATTTTGTAGTAGGTGATTATACCTAGACTATACAAGCATACGAAAGAGATAATAATGTATTGACTTAAGGTAGCTTAACCACTGATGCTATATTAACATTAACATTGAGAGGGCTACTTTTGAGCCCTTCTCCTTTTTAGAGATGTCTGCTGATGCATATCTGAGAATATTTTCCAGCTTCAGAACATCCTTTGTTGCTTAAGTGCGAAGACTTAATGCTTATGTATTTTACTCTCTCAACAGAACTCTTTATTTGAGTTTCTGATATGACACCTTTCTATGCTTATTGAAAAAATCACCATTGCATGCTTAATCTAGGATAGGGAGTTTCCTTTATGGAACATGCTTGCTATATTATCTCTATTTTATTTGTAATATTCAATAAGTTGGTATTTTATCTTGTGAAAAACCTTCTAATAGATTATTTAAAATCTTAATAATGAAGACTAAATTATTAATATTTGTTGAGTAAAACAATTTAACCTTATTAGTTTGATAACAAAACCTTTTTACTCAATCAATATCACTTTATTGACTATAGTGTAGCCCTAAATAGACTTTGTTTTAATGAGATTTGAGGTAGATGATCGCTCCTTTTCAATTATGCTCATCAACAAAAAAAAGGTCTATATGACCAATGGTGGGGATATTTAATGATCATACCCAAAGACAAAGATACAAGACACAACATGTCCAGAAACATCAATCAATCAATCAATCAAGACATTTATAGAGCGCACTACTCACCCGTAGGGTCTCAAGGCGCTAGGGGGGGGGGGGGGTGCCGTCACTGCTCGAACAGCCAGGTCTTGAGCTTCTTCCTGAAGGAGAGGTGGTCTTGGGTCAGGCGCAGGTCGGTTGGGAGGGAGTTCCAGGTCTTGGCGGCATACAACATACATACATACATACATGACAACAGAGCAAATTCAGGTTGAAGACTTCCATATTTTTGTGAGCCCAAAATGTCTTTATTTCAGCCCTCTCGCACCAAACATCTCCTCATCTTCAAAGCAAGTCAACGGGAAACATTAATTCCCCCGATTTATTTTTCAAAACCTCCCTCTTTCCCAGTTCAAAA
Source organism: Lissotriton helveticus (assembly GCF_964261635.1). Taxonomy (NCBI): domain Eukaryota; kingdom Metazoa; phylum Chordata; class Amphibia; order Caudata; family Salamandridae; genus Lissotriton; species Lissotriton helveticus. Next base: position 950,279,333 of record NC_136068.1, read on the forward strand.
TGTTGGCTTGTGTAGTAATTATCAATCATAATATGGAAAAATTCATGTTTGAAAGTAAGGATGGATGCCGCAGCAAGTATTCCACAAATGAGCATATAATACCGGTACATTTTCTGCACCCCAACCTCTGATATTCATTGCACCTGGGACACATATTACAATTATAACCATGCATGCCAACTGGCCTGCTTTACTTATATAGACCCAGTGGGCACCAAATTCATATACAGTAATTTGTGAAAAAAATGATGATTAAAATATGACCATCAAATTTGTTCTGGCACTCTCCCCGTTTCCAGTGGTTACTTAATGAAATACAGCTGCACACAGTATAGATATGCAGACAATGAAAAAATGTATCTATTCTGACTTGATGCATCTATAACCCAATTGAAAAGTGTCCTCAGAAGAAAATGGTAGGGGGCTCTGGCCAATATGACTTCACCACCAGTCTAGCAATGATCTCCATTGCATGTTATATATATATAGTAACCAAAAAACCAAAGGATACAAGGATGTTATCGTTAGGTTCAGATTTTACTTGCACAAAACCATAAAAAGTCTGCAGTTACAGTTATACTTTGTTGAAGAAACTTTAACTCTTAGCCTAAGGTAACTATAACTCCAACCAACGACAGTGCAGACATAAAGATACTACTCGTAAATGCCCTTTGTGAATTCCCAAAGTCGTAAACTTAGACATTTGGTCTAAGTTTAAACCAAACGTCTAAGTTTACCTTTGTGAATCGGGTCCATTGTGTTTAATCTGCGGGCTACAGCCTGCCCAAAGGCTTCCCATTTGGTCACTCTATTGTCTTACTCATATTCTCTGTCACCATTTGTCAATGGCTGTATGGTCATGCTTCCTCTTGTGTTTTGGCGATCAACCTGAGCATGGACCAAGTACTTGTAAACATCCACTGCTCTTGTTTTTAATACCATTTTACGACCCAATGTTTCTTTTTTTTGGCACTCTACACAGTGTTTGTACTTTTACCAGCTCCATCTCCTCACACCAGCCCTCTTGCTCCTTCCACAGATAACCACCTCCCCATCACTGCTGTTCTCTTTGTTGCTGCTTTCTGTTTCTCCCACCTCCTCCCTTGCATCTCTGATTGCTCCTTCGCACCTCCTGGTGCTATTCCCATCATCAAATCATCCCTGTCACTGCTTTAAACGCCCACTGTAGTCTGTTGCGTTCTAGTGAGTGGTGGTGTTCTGCCTCTTAATGTCCGGTTATTATATAGCTGAAGTGCTGATTTGAGCATGTGTCCATGGCGGCTATTTTACTTGGCACACGTGTTGTCTCTGTTTATTTTTCCGGGAATGTGGGTATTGGGTATGTGTGTGTGTGTTTACACCATATGTGGTAATTCAGCGATGGTGTTTATAGCTGGAAAATCAGACCTCAAGCGAATCATGTATGTGTTATCACCGGGCATGTCAGAGCTTTTAAAGTACCTGTGAATTCTGCTGTTATTGCTTAATCATGTTTTTCCTGTGCAAAATGGTAGAACTGTTTGTATCTCACTTTGTTGCTTGACTCTATTTCTTCAAATTTCTTTTAATGTTGTTGCCCATGTGATGTATTTCCACATGTTTACTACTGTGAACCAGCCTTACACAGTGTTACTTTGTGGGGGGTTTTGTGCTCTTTATGTAGCGGCGACTCCACACCAAAAGGTATATTGACGCTTTACATTAGTACCAGTTACTTTTTTTGTGCAGTTTTATAAAGCGTCAACACCACCCGGAAGGTATTGGAGTGCTTTACATTAGCACCAGTTACTTTACACAAGGACACATTTCTTTTTGTAGGCACTGTGAGAATAAGTGAATATTTATCGTTAACAGAGGGAGAGGGGGGGCTGTGTGGGGCCTTTCCCAGGACACAGACTGCATTAATATTGGGGTCTCTGGGGGGAGCTCAAATTCCCCAGTGGTCCCTGCCGGCTCCCTGCCTCCATCAGGATCTGGCATTGCTCCTGCACGCAGGAAGCAGCAGAAATTCCAGCTCCCTGTCAGTAGGAACATTCTTTTCATAATTTTCCCTGCCTGTTTGACAGCGGGCAAGAGCATTTTTAATGCTTAGGCCTACTGAGAGAGGACTTACTGTTTGCTCTCACTTGGTGGGACCTTTAAATTGCTCCTGCAAAGAGAAAGTAAACTGAGGGTTCCCTGCTCACACCAGTGCTGGCAAAAAAAACACTATTTCCCAGCAGATGGCCACCATGGGACATAGTGACAGTCCCCAGGCCCATTAATGGCTCATTGAGAGGAGGCTTGGAAGGCCCTCCTCATTTTAAATGCATGGCCTTGACCCAAGGAGGTGGTGGTCTCCCGGGGCGAAAACGGGCTTTGGAGGGGGGTGTAGCCCTCTCCCCCTTTTAGCATTCGGCCTGGCCCTGGGGAGGTGGAGATCCCTGGAGCCGAATATGGCTGGGGAGCTGGACCACATGGCCTCCACTCCTCCTTTAAGATTTCAGCCTTGCCCCGGAAAGGTGTTGGTCTTGGGGCTTAAAATGGCCCGGGGAGGGTGACCACTCATGCTCCCTCCCTCATTATAATTAAAAATAAACCCCCGAGACCTGATCCACCTGGTGTGGGGCATATAGAAAACAATTGCAGGAGACCACAATTTCATGGAAAAAATGAAATCAACAAACTTTTTTGGCCTTGGCTGTGTCCCTGTGGAATACCACCACCCGGCCTCGGGGGTCAGGGTGTTCCTACCCTGCACACTTATGAGGATTTTTTTGCCTTTTTTTGTTGGGACTTGGACGAGTCCAAGATCCAAGATGGCTGCCAATATTTCCTGGTTGAAGGGTTTTGCACCCAATCAAATCTCAGCATGAGATCTGTTGGTTCCGTGGAGGACTCGCATCCCTAGATATTTCTTTTTTCTTGAATAACTCCGAAATTACTGAAGGGATTTACACCAAATTACAAAGAGGGCTCTTTCTGGAAAAGAGCTAGTTTTCTCCCAAATGTAGTGTAATTCCATCCAGCGAGCGATTCAGGCTGTAGTTCTGTTCAAAATCCCTATGGGATATTACATGGGAAAACACGTTTTGGGACCCCCTTTTTCTCAGCCCCTGCTTGATGAGCCACCTAAAAATATTCCACACTGCAGCTAAACTGATGTGCTAGTTTTGAAAATGTTGTGATGATTCATCAAACGGCTCCAAAGTTATTATCAAAACAAAGGTTACAGAGATGTTATAGCTAGGCTCAAATTTCACTCATGAAAAACCAGTGAAATTAAGCAGTTATAGTTACCTGAGCTAACTATAACTTACATCACTGCAATGCATTGCTTATCACCTCACATATTACATACCTCATGACATGGTCAGTGACATCACGGATTACATCATGCAGCAATTGTGAATGTTTTTGTGTGTTAAACACTAATACTAAGGTACCACATAAATACAATGTTTATTCTTTGTGTACTACTAATAAGTTACTCCTTTTTTAAACATAGTTTATGTGACTCTCTATGTGACTGTGTGTATATGTGTCAGTGGGTGTACGAGGGACACACACATGTGTTTGAGTGGGTTTGTGAGTAGCACTATGGGTGTATAACTGGGTGTCTGAGTAGCTGTGTTGGTGACTTAGTGGCTGTGTGAGTGGCTGCATTGGTGAGTGAGTGGGTGTGTCAGTGGCTGTATGGGTGGGTGAGTGAGTGTTTCAGTGACTGTATGGGTGAGTGAGTGGGTATCTGAATGGCTGTATGAGTGACTGCCTAGGTGTATAAGTGGCTGTATGGGTGAGTGAGTGGCTCTTTGAGTGAGTGTTTGGTTAAGTAAGTTGGTGTGTGAGTGGCTGGATGGAAGATTGAGTGTCTGTGGGAGTGGCTGTATCGGTGAGTGATTGGCTATGTGAGTGGTTGTATGGATTTGTGAATGAATATGTAAGTTGTTGTACAGGTGTGTGCGTGAGTGGTTGTATTGGTGAATAACTGGATGTGTTAATAGCGGTATGGGTGGGTGTTATTCTATGTGAGTGCCTGTAAGGGTGCCTGACTGGTTGTATGACCAGGTTCTATGAGTGAGTGAGTAGGTGCATGAGTGGCTCTATGGATAAGTAAGTGGTTTTGTAAGTACTTGTGTGGGTCTGTCAATTGCTATGTGTGTGGTTGTGTAGGTGTGTGAGTGGGTGTGTGATTGGTTCTGTGGATGTTGTCATCAGTGATATCAGTTGAGATGTCATCAGTGATGTCATCAGTGATGTCACCGACCATGTAATGAGTGATGTAATTTGTGAGGTCATAAGTAGTGCATTGCGGGGGCATAATTTATAGTTAGCTCAGGTATCTACAATTTCTGAATTTCACTGATTTTGTACGAGTGAAATCTGAGCCTAATTATAATGTCCCTGTAACCTTTGTTTTTTTTGTAGACTTCTAAGGTTTTCTTCATTCTATTTTCTAACTTTTATGACCTTGTAACCTTTGGGCTTTAACTTTTGTGACCCTGTAACCTTTGGGTTTTTTCCGAGAATTTCTTTGTTTAGAAAACATTATTTTTCCTAACTGTAACGTCCCTATAACCTTTGGTTTTTAGGGGATTTGAAGGTTTTTTAAATTTTATTTCTGAACTGTAACCTCTAACCTTTGACACTGAGTGTGTGAGTGTGTGCATGAGTGTCTCAGTAGGTGTATGAGTGTCTCAGTAGGCTTGTAAGAGAGTATATGAGTATGAGAGGAGCTGAAAGTGGGTGTATGAGTGTCTGAGTGGGTCGGTGAGTAGGTGTGTGAGTCTCTGATGGGGTGGATGGTAAACTCCACTGGCAGATTTTGAGGAGTTTTGCCACTCTGCACCCCACTTGGAATGCAGAGTTTGGCAAAAACTCTGCCAACCAAGAGCGGTGCGGAGTTCACTGGCACTCTCACCACTAGACTTCATCCCCCAAGAGTAATGTGCCAGGAAGCATGGACTCTGACGAGGTCTGAGAAATCCCACTGTGGGAGACTGCCTTGTGGCAACAATAGGAGTTCTTGGGTCCCAACGACCCTCACCCTCAGCAGCCAACAGGGACTTCATACCACAACCAGTAGTGCACCAGGAGGTGCATTTGCAGAGTGGTTGAGAAAGGGGACTGGGCCTCCGACAAGCTCTGAGCAATCCCACTGTGGGTGGATTTGATTGTGGCAACAATAGAGGTACTTGGCCCCTGACGACCCTCAGCAGCCTAGAAGACTTCATCGTCCAACCAGTAGTGCACCCAGAGGAGAATTTGCAGAGTAGTGGAGCAGGGAGGGCTCTGATGAGGTCTGAGCAGTCCCACGGTGGGAGACTTACTTGGAGCACCAATGGGGGTTCATGGCCCCCAACCCCTAACAGCCAAAGGTACTTCATCCCCCAACCAATAGTGCATCATGAGGCACATCTGCAGAGTGGTTGAGAAAGGGGGCATACCTCCGATACGAATTGAACAATCCCGCTGTGCGGAGCTTACTGGTGGCAGCAATATGGGTTCTTGGCCCCTAATAACCCTTGGCAGCCAAGGAGACTTCATCCCCCAACCAGTAGTGCACCCAGAGGTGCATCTGCATAGTGGTTGAGAAAGGACGTATGCCTCCGATAAGATCTGAGCAGTCCTGCTGTGTGGAACTTACTTGTGGCAGCCATAGAGGTTCTTGGCCTTCAGTGATGCTAAGCAGCCAAGGGGACTTCATGTCCTCACCAAAGGTGCACCAGGGGGTGCATTTGCAGAGTGGTTGAGAAATAGAAGTGCCTCTGATGAGGTGTGAGCAATCCCACTGTGGGAGACGTACTTGTGACAACAATGGGGGTTCTTGACCCCAACAACCCTCAGCAGCCAAAGGTACTTCATCTCCCAACCAATAGTGTACCATGAGGTGCATCTGCAGAGTGGTTGTGAAAGGAGGCAGGCCTCCAATAAGATCTGAGCAATCCTGCTGTGTGGAACTTACTTGTGGCAGCAATAGAGGTTCATGGCCTCCAGCGGCCCTCGGCAGCCAAGGGGACTTCATCCCCTCACCAAAAGTGCACCAGGAGGTGCATTTGCAGGGTGGTTGAGATAGGAAGGGTCTCTGATTAGGTCTCAGCAATCCCACTGTGGTGGTCTTACTTGTGGCAACAATAGGAGTTCTTGGCCCCCAACGACCCTCAGCAGTCTAGGGCACTTCATCCCCCAGTAGTGTGCCAGGAGGCGAGGTTCCAGAATGATTGAGAAAGGGGGCAGGGCTTTTTTATTTTTTAAAGTGGTTTTTGGCCCTGTTGGGGTCCAGGGGCGACCCCAACACCACACCTAGGATGTCAAGGTATTCCTACGCTGTCCCCATTTCTCTATTTCAATGTTTTTATGGGTCTAGACTGAAGCCGAGTCCCAGGATGGCTACCAACACATATTGGTTGAAAAGTTGGCAGTTAATCAGATCTCACCATGAGATCTGTGCTTAGGCTGAGCCCAGATATCCTTATGTGCTTTCCTTTAAATTTCTCAACAACAACTGAACATATTTATTTTACAGCATAAAAAATGAAAGCGTGATCTGCGAACCGAAATCAACCTTCCTGCCAAATTTGGTGTAAATCCATCCAGCAGTTCTGGCTGTAGTCATGTTCAATGTGAATTAACATAGAAAATAGAGGGCATATTAGCAAGAACCTCGTTAAAATTATCGCCATTTTAGCGACAGGAAACTGCTGCTAAAACGGCGATAATAGGCTTGCTAATATCCATTATAGAATTCCAATAGAAGCCTAGGTTAGATGTCCTGCACATCTAACTTGGACTTCTATTGGAATTCTATAACGCTTATTAGCAAGCCCATTATCGCAGTTCTAGCTTCAGTTTCCTGCCGCTAAAACGGCTATATAATTTTAACGAGGTTCTTGCTAATATGCCCCCAGGTTTTTTTCAACTCTACTTCTTCTTGGCCCCCACTTGACGGATTACTCCAAAACTTTCCGTGCAAAAGACTCACTATGACAATCATTTAGGGAAACGTTTGAAGATTTGTTAAACGGCGCAAAAGATATAGGCAAGTCTAAAAACATTTTTCTATGGAAACATGGTCCTAACTATATCTACATATATATTCACTGAAAAAAACAAAGGTGACAGGGACATTATAGTTACAAAATATAATTTAAAAAACTTAGAAATGCATTGAAAAAATAAAAGTTACAGGGACATCGTAGTTAGGATCAGATTTCACTTGGAACCATGGAAATTGAGCAGTTATTGTTAAGCGAGCAAACTATAACTCATGCTCCTGCAATACACGGCTTATGACCTCACATATTACATCAGTCATAACATGGTCAGCGTCATCAATGATGACATCTCAAATAGCATTACTGAGGAAATCATCCTGTGAGTGTAAATGCTGCGTAGACATTTCTGAGACTTAAAGATATATACTAATCTACAGTCTAAGTTAAAATACTATTCTTCCTGTACTAGTAATTAGTCATACTATTTCTAACATATTTCATCTGAGTGGCTGTGTGACTGTCACTCTGTATCAGTATGTGAGTGGATATCTGAGTGGCTGAATGGGTGTGTAAGTGGCTGTATTGATGTGTTAGTGGGTACGTGAGTAGCTGTAAGGGTGAGTGAGTGGCTAGGTGAGTGACTGTAGTGGATAGTGAATGGTTGTATGAGTGACTGTATGGGTGAGTTAGTGGATGTGTGAGTGGCTGTGTGAGTGGCTGTGTAGGTGGGTGAGTGGTTGGGTGAGTAGCTGCATTGTTGAGTGGGTAGCTGTTTGAGTGCCCAGTATAGGTAGGTGAGTTGGTGTGAGTTGCTGTAAGGATGAGTAAGTGGGTGTGTGAGTGACTATATAGATGTGTGAATGGGTATGGTAGTGGTTCTGTGAGTGGTTATATGGGTGAGGTAGTAGCTGTGTCGGTGACTGCATGGCTACAGGAGTGGGTGTGTGAGTATCTGTATTGGTGAGTGAGTGGCAGTGTGAGTGTTTAAATGGGTGAGTGTGTGGGTGTATGAGTATCTGTATGGGTGAGTGAGAGGCTGTGTGAGTTTCTGTATGGGTGATTCAGTGGGTGTGTGGGTGCTTGTAAAGGGTATATGAGTGGGTGTGTAAGTGTGTGTATGTCTGTATGTCTGAATCTGTGAGTGGCTGTATTGGTGAGTGAGTGGGTGCATGAGTTGCTCAATGGGTGAGTTTGTAGGTAGGTGAGTGCCTGTATATGTAAGTGGATGTGTGAGTGGCTCTGGATGAATGAATAGTTGTGTATGTTAAGAGTTGTGAGCAGTGAGAGTGGGTGTGAGAGGTCCTTTGGGGGTGTAAGTGGATGTCTGAGTGGTTTTGTGGATAATGTCATCAGTGATGTCACTGACGTCATGAATGACGTAATATGTGAGGTCATAAGCAGCGCATTGTGGGGGCATAAGGTATGGTTAGCTCAGGCAAGTATAACTGCTAAATTTCTGAGCCTAACTATTACATCCCTGTAACCTTTAGTTTTTCAGTGAAATTCTAATGGTTTTTACCTTATATTTCCTAACTATAATGTCCCTGTAACATTTGTTTTTTAAAGTGACTTTCTAAGGTTTTTAAAATTTGATATCCTCACTTTAACCTGTAACGTTTTAGATGGAGTGAGTGATTGAGTGCATGATCATCTCAGTGGGTATGTGAGTGAGTGTGCAAGTGTCTCAGTTTGTGTGAGTGGGTCTGTGGGTGTCTGAGTGGGCCTGGGAGTGGTTCTATAAGTGTTTTACTGGGTGCATGAGTGTCTGAGAGGGTCTGCGATTAGGTGTGTAAGTGTCTGAAAGGGTGGATGAGAGTTTAAGTGAGCCTGTGCGTGGGTGTGGGAGTGTCTGACTGGGGTTGTGAGTACCTCCCTGTGTGTGTCAAACTGTGAGTAAGTGTAATAGTGTCTAAACTGGTCTGTGAGTGGGGTTTGTGAGTGTATCAGTGGGTATTTGAATGGGTGCCTGGGAGCCTGATTGGGTCTATAAGTGTAGGTGTGAGTCTCTTAGTGGGTGTGTGAGCGGCTTAGTGGGTCTGTGAGTAGATGTGAAAGTAGTTTGTGAGTACCTCCATTAGTGTCAGTCAGTCTGTTGAAAAACTGTAATCTTCATTCTCAGGGGTCTCACAATACATGAACCGTAAATGACGAGATTAATAGGTGTACGCATTTTCGATACGCTACTTAGAAGGGTTTGTCTTATTTACAGGTTTCTTCGTTTTTACCCTCGGGTTCCATTTTAGATACGGCATCCATTTTGTTTCTTGCCCTCACGTAGTCAGCGAACAGGCAAATGTCCGCCTCATGACCCTGTGATTCCCAAGACTGGGGGATGACACGGCAGAGACAGATGGCTCCGCAGCTGGATAATCTTCCCACGTTGGCCTATTGTTTCAGCCTTGCATGCGCTCGGCTCGAATCCTTTGATCCTGGGATTGCGCTTCCGATATTACCTCCACACTCCTTCTCCTTCTGTTGTCTGACTTCCTTGCACCTGTTCCTGTCTCTTGCTCTCGTCCTTTTACAACTAGAGTGGAATGTGCATACCAGCAGGATAATGTGCTTTTACAGTTGGGAACCGACACATGTTACTGTGATTATGTTCCGGGTTTCCGACACCATGAATGAAGCCCTTTTAAGTTTATTGTGGGAACTGAGTTGTAACCTTTTGTTCGTTACGTTATTGAATGCTGAAAATGTGTATAAAAGGAGCGATCCACATTTACAATTTGAAGCAGACTCTTGGAACCTACACTCTGTTGTACTTCCCATGACTTTTGCATCCCTGCAGTAATAAACGCTGATCTTTGACGCCGAAGGAAGTGTCCAGTGTCTCTGTCACTTGTGCGCCGAACAGGTATCCTACGAAGGTTTCAGGTGTTGTTCCCTGGCACCGCTGGTTCTTAAAAGTCCAGTCCTTCAGTTGGCGCCCAACGTGGGGCGACATCAGCGGTACCGGTCCAAACCCTGACGATTGCGAGGAACTTCGTGTGAAATCTCCGAGGAAAAGGTGCACCCCGCTCCATCGATCCTGTTGTCGAAATAAGTGGTCCAAAGATTTTTCCCGCAAAGATTCCCGCCTCCTGACGGCTGCAACGGATCGATGCTCTGACTGTCGACCTGTTTTGGTGCCTGGCGTAGTCCTTTGTATGGCGAGACGATAGACGGGCCTTCCTGGTGACGCCATCGAGCTCTCAGTTAAGTATTTGTGGGTCGCTCCCAGTCCTTAGTTGTTGGTGCTTAGTTGTTTGCATGGTTCCATTGCATTTGTGGTGCTTAGTTGTTGGTCCTTAGTTGTTATTTGACAGTTGCAATTGCCAAAAACCGAGGGTTTTGTCTTTCACGAAGATTTAGTACTTTGGTAACCCTTGAAGTTTGATACTTGGTTAGTGTGCATGATGCCTAGCCGTAGTGGTTTCATTGGTTTCTTCAAATGTTGCTACAAGGATTCCCGGTTGGAGGACTCGTGTCCGATACCTCCAGTTGGAACTCCGATATATGAGCTCTATAGTCGACATGGTGTGGGCCCTATTATATATAATGACTGTTGGGTCCGTTACACGAGAAAGGATGGTATCCTTAGTTGGCCACCACACGGAAGTTTTGGAATGGAGATTTTAGATAATCTAGAAACTAAATTATTTAAGAAGAAAGCTAGGCCAGCTATGTTTGATTCCCTTCGGTTGTGGCGTAAAGAGGCCAAACAGAAAGAAATCAAACAGCTTAAAAAGAATCGTAAAGAAGGTATCGTCCCGATAATGCAAGTTGTACAACAATGTCAGCGAGATAAAGAAGAAAAAGAAATAGAAGGTTCCACTAGACTACATCACATGAGGATAGACAAATGTTATCCGGTATTATCAACTAGTCTTGATAAGACAGAAGAGGACTCGAAGGAGGATCCTCTGTTAGCGTATTTGATGAAATCGCCACCTCCTTATGCACAGGGTGCTACAGCCCCTGTAGTTGCCCCTGTAGTTCCTCCTGTAGTTCCTCCTGTAGTTCCAGTGGCTGCTGGTCAGCCTGTTGTTGGTCCTGCGTTTGTCCTACCACCTGATCCTATCCCTACTGCTCCTTTGCCTGTACCTCCTCAGTCAATTGTTCCTGTTACCTCAGCCGTCCCGGCTACCTCTGCTGTCCCTACGTTCACTTCTAATGTTGTTGCTCCTGTTCTTTTTTCTCCTTCTGTTCGTAATCGTATCCCTAATACTGTCGCTACTCTTTACTCCCCACTTTCTGGATCGTTACTTCGATCCGAAGTCTCTGAAACTCCTCAGAGGCGCAGTCAAATCCCTGGTGGAAGGGAGAGTGCCACGTTGGTAACTATGGCGCGTAGATGGATAAGACACCCCGCTAACTACCCGCCGCGCGTGGTCTTTGATACGTTTTCTCAGTTTAATGAGCCCACTCAGAGATTTGTGTTTGAAGAAATGTGTAACTTTTTGAGAGAAGAATGGTATAATGATGATTTAGATAATGTACCGCCCGATATGACTGAACTTCAGAGTCAATTTTCGAACGGCATGATTGTAGGTGGAGATGTACGACGTGCATTAGAGCGATTATTAGCCTTACGGTGCACAGTGTTTTCTCGAGTGTCGTTTGATGACGATTCCGATACTCAGAAAACGAACTCTGGTCAGTATCCTATGTCGTTTGATGACGATTCCGATACTCAGAAAACGAACTCTGGTCAGTATCCTATGGGAGAGGTTCCGCCAGTATACATGCCAGGTGATCCGCAAGCTAATCCTGTGATTCTGCCATACTTTCAGAGAGTTTGGATACACCTCCCATGGAAGCGATCAGAAGTTTTGCAGCTGAAACAATCTTTACCTGATCCACGCAAGAATCCGGCAGGTTATTATAAGGAGTTGTCTCAACTGGTAGACGCTACTATTATGAATCTTGCGGACATCGACATGCTGTTTGGCAATGTCGTACCACAACCGATTTGGGCGAAAATTCGCCAAGAGAATCATTTAGTTGAGTTGGGTGGTGACTGGGCTACACTGGTAGCGGCAGATGGACGACAAGTTGGTGGGGCTAAGCCTGAGCCGTTGATTACGGCTCTGCCTCAGAAAATTATTACGCTTATGAAAACGCTCATGCCAGCGATGAAGGTAAATTGGGATAAATTATCGGCTTGTAAGCAAAAGAAAGACGAGAGTGTCTCCTATTTCTTTACTAGATTTGAGGAGGCATTTGTCGATCATAGTGGTCAGGACATGAGCACCGAAGGTGGTCAACGGTTATTTGTTGATAAGTTTGTGTTAAATTTGTTGCCTGAGCTGTGCAACAAACTGAAGAATTCAGAAAGTGCATGGGCTGTTTCAACCACTGCACAGATATTAGCTACGGCTCAATATTATGAGAATAGGGAAAAAGAAGAAAGTGATCGTTCAGATAAGAAAACGAAGGAGCTCAAAACAAAGGTTTTGTTACAGCAGGCATATCCTCCACGTTCGAATCAAAATGATTCGCAACAGCAGTACCGACCACGAGACCAGTCCACTAGAATACAGTCACGATCTGACTTCTCCGACTTTAGATCTACGCTTGGGTATAATCAGTGTGCATATTGTAGAAGAGAGGGCCATATAAAATATGATTGTCCAGCTTTGCGTGACCGGCTTAACGGTGTGTCGGCACGAGGGGGTCGTGGTGGTCCTCAACAAGCACCCCGAGGTAGAGGCCGCGGTGCCCCTCAAAATCAAAATCATGAGCGCCCTCATACCCCATCAGACGCGAATAATTATTTTGACCAACGAAATGTGAGGTCTGATAAATCAGCACAGTATCATGTGGACGATTATTACGTCGAACATGAGATTGATGCAGGTAACCACTACTAGGACAGCCACCGACAGAGAGAGGGAGTAGTATCAGTTCCGGTTGATCAGAGTGGGCCTTACATCGCAGTTGCTACATCTGGCGTAGTTGAGCCTTTTCTGTTAGACACTGGTGCGACGAAAAGTTCCATCATGCACTCGAAACTCCCTGGTGCACTTTTGTCCGGCTTAACAAATGTCTCCATTGGATTCTCTGGCGCCCCTGTTAGCAATCCTGTCTCTAGCCCTTTGTCCCTTACGATTGGTCCTCATGAGCTAGAGGCCCCATTGATTTTATCTACTGGTTGTGGTGAGAATCTTTTGGGCTTGGATTTGTTAAAACGGTTATATGCGACTTTGTACTGCTCTCCTGCGGGAGTGGAGCTTACATTAGGTCAGAGAACGATCTCTCCTATGTACTTATCAATTGATAAGTTCCCACCGGAATTGAGTGCCCTTCCTGCGTCGTTATGGGCTACGGGTCCCAACGATGTAGGCTTATTGAACATCCCACCTTATGTGGTTCAGTTGAAATCGAATGTGCGTTTCCCACGTATACCACAGTATCGTATCTCTTTTGATGGTGAGCGAGCACTATTAGCGATCATTTATGACCTGATCGAAAAGGATGTCATTGAAGAAACTCGAGGCAATGTGTGTAATAGTCCTGTGTTACCGATTTTGAAACGCACAGATCCAACTAAACCTCCTGTGTACCGCTTTGTAATTGATTTGCGAGAAGTAAATAAAATCGTGATTCCCCAGTTTCCTGTGGTGCCTGACATCACGGCTTTGTTGACCCTGATTCCGGCTTCTGCCTCCTGGTTCACGGTAATTGATCTAAAGAATGCTTTCTTTAGTATTCCGATCGCTGAGGAAAGCAGAGACCTATTCGGATTTTCACTAGGTGGTCGCAGTTTTAGATTTAAACGCGCACCACAGGGCTACTGTGAGAGTCCATCGATCTATAGCCAAGCACTTAAAAGTCAGCTTGATGCGTTTGTGTTGCCGACAGGCGCAGTCTTAGTTCAATACGTTGACGACCTATTAGTGGCAGCTGATACAGAGGCTATTTGCAAAACCGCTACAGTATCATTGTTGCAGCACCTATGTGACTTACATCACAAGGTGTCACCTTCTAAGCTACAATATTGTTGTCAAGAAGTAACCTACTTAGGTCACTTACTGTCAAAGGATGGGAGAAGGTTGACCCCAGAGAGAATTGCAGCGATTGCTCGAATGACTGTGCCAAAGATTCGGAGAGATGTACGTGCCTTTCTAGGTATTACGTCATACTGCAGACAATGGATTCCAAATTTTTCATTGTTGGCGAAACCATTGATAGCCCTTACGTGCAAGGATGTTTCATCTCCTTTGCCATGGACTGAAGAGTGTCAGAAAAGTTTTTCTGAATTGCGTGATGCGATGTGTTCGGCTCCTGTGTTGGGTACTCCTGATTACAATAAGCCGTTCTCACTTTATGTTCACGAGAGGGACGGTTGTGCGTTGAGTGTTCTGACACAACAATTTGGCGACAAACAACGTCCATGCGCATATTTTTCTTCGACCTTAGACCCAGTAGCTAGAGCCTTGCCGAGTTGTTTGAGAGCAACAGTGGCAGCTGCAGCGTCCATTCGACAGACCGCAGGTCTGGTCATGGATAATATGCTCACGGTGATGGTCCCGCATGCAGTCGACACTCTCTTGAACCGAACGAAAACTCAACATTTGACGAGCGCAAGGTTGTCTGGATATGAGTTGACGTTATTGGCAAGTCACATACGGATAAAACGGTGTAATGTGTTGAATCCAGCAACGTTGTTGCCGATCGACATGGAATTAAGTGATGTAACACCACATGATTGCTATTTGAGAACTGAAGAGGAGACGAAGGGTCGTATTGACCTGAAAAACACTCCATTGGTAGATCCCGATGGTACTTTGTATGTGGATGGTTCATGTTCTAAGTTACCAAATGGTGATGTGACGACTGCGTATGCTGTAGTAACATTGAGTACGGTTGTGGAATCTGCGAGATTGAGTCAGAATTCGGCCCAAGCGGCTGAGTTGATCGCCTTGACGAGAGCGTGTGTGTTGTCCAGAGGGAAGCGGGTGAATGTGTTTACAGACAGCCAGTATGCTTTTGGTGTGGCGCATAGTTTTGGTCGATTGTGGAGAGAAAGAGGATTTTTGACGTCGCATGGTACGAAGATTCAGCACGGACAGCTTGTGAATGACCTTTTGGACGCACTTACATTGCCTAAAGAGGTGGCAATAATCAAATGTAGTGCGCATCGGAAGGTGACGGATGATGTTGGTCGCGGTAATGCGTTTGCGGATGAGATTGCGAAGGAGACGGCTAGAGATTTGACAAATCGAGTGTACGTTGCGAGTTCAGTAAGATGGCCAGCGGAGACTAGTATGTGTGAGGACACAGTTGAGAGTGTGAAGAAGATACAGAATGAAGCTACTGAGATGGAAAAGACTCAGTGGAAAGAGAGTACGGGAAAGTTAGACGAGAATGGATGTTGGGTTGATTTGTCGGAAAAGCAGAGATGGATGTTACCAGATGCATACGTGCTTGCTGTTGTTACTATGGCTCATGGTACATCACACATTAGTACGAAAGGCATATGTAAGTTGCTGTCGCCCGTATGGAAGAATGATGGAATTACTAAATGTGCGGAGAGAGTGGTTAAAAATTGCATGGTATGTTTGATGTATAATCCTGGCAAGGGCACCCCCACTCCACGTGGTCATTTTGCTCCTCCCACATGTCCCTTTGAAATTATTCAGTTAGACTTTATCCACATGGAGAGATGCAATAATTTAAAGTTCGTCTTGGTTGTAGTTTGTGCGTTCTCCAGATGGATTGAGGCTTACCTGCTAAAGGATAATACTGCCCTGTCCACAGCAAAGGTCCTACTCAAAGAGTATTTCCCCAGGTATGGAATGCCTCGGATTGTATGGTCAGATAACGGAAGTGAGTTTGTGGGAAGTGTAATGAAGAGTGTATGTCATGGTCTTGGCATAAATCAGAAATTTCATAGTGCTAATCATCCTCAGTCTGCGGGTTTAGTGGAAAGATATAATGGCACTCTGAAACTGAAACTTGCCAAAATCCAGGCAACGACTGGTCTATCATGGCCCGACGCTTTGCCTTTAGCTCTCTTATCGACCAAGGCGACTGTGCACTCTCGAGTAGAGCTCAGCCCATATGAGATTGTGTTCGGCCGTCCTGCGAACATTTGGGGAGTTCCGAGGCCTAAAGAATTTGACAGACTTGAATATCCAATGTTAATTGACTATCTCTACAATCTGACTGCTAAATTGAGTTTGATTCATCAACAGGTCTTTGAGGCTCTACCGGTACAAACAGAGGGTCCTGGTCATCGGCTCCAACCAGGTGATTGGGTTCTTACCCGCAACTTTGGACGAAAACGAAATCTTGAGCCAAGGTTCGTGGGACCTTACCAGGTGTTGCTGGCAACGAGGACTGCGGTTCGGCTGGAAGGGAAAAAACATTGGGTGCATGCCACCCACACCAAGAAAGTTCCGCTCCCATTGCCAGCAGATAGTTGGATCAGAAAAGGATTCTGCTCGTCTGAAACTCACGTCCCTCTAAGTTACGTGCCGTTTAGTGACGCGCAGCTTGTAGGAGATAACACAGTAAGACCCGACACCCCTGTTGAACCATCCGGAGTTAACCCTCTTTCAGCAGCATTGGAGAATTCAAGTTCTGAACAATTGCGTGGACAATCAAACACTCCTTTGCCGTCTGATCCACTGTTTGAAGAGCAGACTCGCCCCGGAAGAAGTCGATACTTTCTTCGACCGCGCTAACAGACTAATAAACTATTTTTTATTTTTTCGAATTTACATCACCTCTATTGTTGCCATAAAAATTGTGGACGTGTATATATATATATATATATATATTGTGTACCTTTTTCCTTACAGCTAGGAGGCGTATATTGAACTCAATGAACTCTCAGTCAAACCTTTTCATCTGGGTTAACCGTAGGGCCGTGCGGGTACTTCCTCCTGTTTAGCAGGTATCTGACACTAGGTCGATTACTTTTGTCGATTTCTGGGAACTCCTGGGGATTGATGATCGCTACTCAGAACGAAGTGCGTCAAAAACGTCACGGACGGTTTTTAGAAGATGGAGTCTTCTAAGCTGTTGGAAATTGAGAAAATGGTGGCGCAAAGATCCAAACTGCACAAGACATTTCGGAAAAAATGTTTTTTGTTACAGGTTTTTATGTTGTTCCTAACTGTTTCTATGCTGCTGGTGGGTGGAGTATATTTTGGTTTTCAATCATTGCTGCCTTCTACTTTACCTACTCCTCCTTCTCTTGATTTAAATTCTGTTTCCACTATGTCTCCACATTCCTTTCATCTTCTGCCCCAACATGAACAGGTCAGACGTGCGGAATTTATGAACAATTCTTTTGTTCAACTTCTACATCAGCATCAGTTGGTGATGAACACTACCAATTGTTGGGTATGTGGGTTAATGCCCCATACCATGGATAAGGGTATCCCGTATTTTGTTCTTCCTTATAGCCCCCAAGGGTCAGCTCGAGCATTCCAGACCATGTTCCGTAGTGCACTAGACTCCTACCCCCATCGAGAGCCTCGCTCTGCAAAACTTGGTCCTGGCCCGTACCACAAGTCCTTGGCAATAGCAATTGCAGATTTAAATAGAGATATTTTTGACGCAACACTTATCCCAGAGGAAGAGGTGCGAGCTTATAAGGATCTGAGTGAGGTCGAGTATAGTACATCAGTGAATGATAGGCAGTTTAAAAGCTCATCTCCAATCTGGATCGTACCTCATCTCGGTCATTTCTGTCTGCAATGTCTTGGTCGAAATCCGAGAGCTCAGCTTGGGAAGAGTGCTTGTGTTGATACTTACGTTTTACCAATGCTCTCGTCCCCTGTCTTTCTGACTGCCAAGGGTACCTATTTTGTATGTTATGATCGCGCATATACGTGGTTACCTCATGACTTCTCTGGTACCTGCTATATCGCGAATCTTTTGCCTCCAACTTTCACTGTTGCCTCAGATTATCACAAAACCAGAGTTGTGAGAGGTGTCATTAGTAAAGAAGATACTGCCAGTCAAGAAGCAGGAGATTCCTTTAAGGGTTTCCTACCGTTTTGGGGCCCTATGGTCAATAGCAGGAATCTGAGACAGTTAACTCGTGTAGTGGAAGCAACCGCTAACATAACTACAAGTGCCCTTGGTAATCTGACAGCAGAGCTTCAAGCGGATAGGCTTATGACGCTACAGAACCGTAGGGTTCTAGATGTAGTACTAGCAGACAGAGGTGGTGTGTGTAAGGTCATCCATTCGAGCTGCTGCATTTTCATACCTGATAACGCTCCAACGGTTTACCAAGCCATCTCGAAGTTGCATAAAATCTCGGAGTCCATACACGTGGACGAGGGAGATTGGACGCTTCTAGGATGGGTTTGGGGTCTGATGTCAACTTGGGGTTGGAAAATTCTGATGATTATAGGGGTTGTTGTGACGTTTCTGTTCACGTGTTGTCTCTGTGTGCAGTGTGGTCCTGCCTTATGTGGCCTTTGTGCTACAACGTGTATAAGAAGGCCATCTGTTACCGGCGAGACATTGATGAATAAGATGATGTTCCAGCAACACTTGAATGATCTGATGAATATCGAAATTGATTATGATTCCGACTAGTGCTTGCCTACATGAGTGCAAAAGGAGCGTCTGAGGAGCAATGAGCTCCGTTACGATGCTAGCGAGGGTGGTATCTATGAACCGTAAATGACGAGATTAATAGGTGTACGCATTTTCGATACGCTACTTAGAAGGGTTCGTCTTATTTACAGGTTTCTTCGTTTTTACCCTCGGGTTCCATTTTAGATACGGCATCCATTTTGTTTCTTGCCCTCACGTAGTCAGCGAACAGGCAAATGTCCGCCTCATGACCCTGTGATTCCCAAGACTGGGGGATGACACGGCAGAGACAGATGGCTCCGCAGCTGGGTAATCTTCCCACGTTGGCCTATTGTTTCAGCCTTGCATGCGCTCGGCTCGAATCCTTTGATCCTGGGATTGCGCTTCCGATATTACCTCCACACTCCTTCTCCTTCTGTTGTCTGACTTCCTTGCACCTGTTCCTGTCTCTTGCTCTCGTCCTTTTACAACTAGAGTGGAATGTGCATACCAGCAGGATAATGTGCTTTTACAGTTGGGAACCGACACATGTTACTGTGATTATGTTCCGGGTTTCCGACACCATGAATGAAGCCCTTTTAAGTTTATTGTGGGAACTGAGTTGTAACCTTTTGTTCGTTACGTTATTGAATGCTGAAAACGTGTATAAAAGGAGCGATCCACATTTACAATTTGAAGCAGACTCTTGGAACCTACACTCTGTTGTACTTCCCATGACTTTTGCATCCCTGCAGTAATAAACGCTGATCTTTGACGCCGAAGGAAGTGTCCCGTGTCTCTGTCACTTGTGCGCCGAACAGGTATCCTACGAAGGTTTCAGGTGTTGTTCCCTGGCACCGCTGGTTCTTAAAAGTCCAGTCCTTCACTAGCTTCTGCAAGCATGCAAAATACCTAATATGGACATACAAGATCTGCAAAATATTAGCCAATAGAAAAACATCATGTAACCAGAATGTCCCCCTTACGCCGTGTTTCTGCCCAACCCATAAGTCAATCAATTACAGCACTTATAGGTCAATCAGTAATGGCAGAACATGTCTGTATGCAGTTAGGCCAGCTGGTGTCTGAGATTGATTTCAAAGCAAGGACAGAGGGGGGTTTTCAACACGTTGCAGTCCAAAGGGCAGAGACACTTCATGAATAGAGCAGCCTGTGTAAAGGCAACGCAAATTGATGACAAATGTAAGATGGAGTCAAAATTAAAGAACCTCACTGTAAGTGACTGCATGAGTGTCTGAGTGGTTCTGTGAGTAGGTGCATGTGTCTCTGAGTGGGTGTGTGAGGGGGTGTATGTGTCTTTGAGTGGGGCATGAGTCGGGCATGAGTCACTGAGTAGATCTGTAAGTGGAGGAAAGAGAGTCCAAGTGATTCTGTAAGTGGGTACATGGGTGTCTGATTGGGTTCTGCTCATTTTCTGCCTTTTTCTGTTTACATCTGACGTTTATTTTGTGGGATTCTGCTCATTGCTGACCTTTATTTTGCCTCTTTCTGATTGTCTCTGGCCTTTATTTTGCCTCTTTATGCTTGTTGCTGCTCTTTATTTTCCCTCTTCTGCTCATTTCTAACTTTTATTTTGCCTCTTTCTGCTCGTTCCTGACCTTTATCTTGCCTCTTTCTGCTCATTGCTGACCTTAATTTTGTCTCATTCTCCTAATTTCTGACCTTTATTTTGCCTCTTTCTGCTCATTTCTGATCTCTAACGAATTTCTTTGCGCGCGCTGCATCGTATTTGGCGATGCAGCGTGCGCAACCAAATTCGTTTTATTTTTTTATTTGTATACTTAGCTCCGTTCGGCCATATTCCGGAGTTTACTACCCACACCCTGCCCCTCCCCCACCCTGCTTCACCGCCCAGCAGCACTCCCTCCAGGAGCCGCTACAGTTCTGTACTCTATTTGACCTCTTTCTGATCTCCATTTTGCCTCTTTGTGATCTTTGCATCACCTTTATTTTGCCTCTTTCTGCTCCTTTCTGATGTGCATTTTGCCTCTTTCTGCTTGTTTCCGATCTTTATTGTTGCCTCTTTCTGTTCATTGGTGATTTCTATTTTGCATCTTTCTGCTCATTTTTTTAACTTTTATATTGCTTCTATCTGCTCATTGCTGATCTCTATTTTGCCTCTTTCTTGGTAGCTGGTCTCTAGTTTGCCTCCTTCTGCTCATTGCTGACCTTTATTTTCTCTCTTTTTGCTCGTTGATGACCTTTAGGCTGCCTCTTTCTGCTAATTTCTGACCTTAATTTTGCCTTTCTCTGTTCACTTCTTACCTTTATTTTGCATCATTCTGCTTGCTGCTGACCTTTATTTTGAAAATTTCTGATTGGTTCTGACCTTTACTGTACATATTTATGCTAGTTGCTGGCCTTTAACCCCTTCGATGCTCATGACGGAGTGGTTCAGCCATGAGCATCGGTGCCCCTGTGCTCATTAAGGAACCATTCTGTCATGAGGACAGGAAGTCCCTCTGCTGCAGACAGCAGAGGGATTTCCTTTTCTTCCCCAAAGCCTCTCCTTAGCTCCCCAGGCACCCTCCCTGCTTTCTGATGCACGTAGTCATTACACAGAAACCAAAACTGAAATGAGCCTTTAGGCTCATTTCATTTTCACTTTCTATGTGCGCAGGGGGCTATCTTAGCCCCCCCCGGGCACGTAGATAGATGGGAGAGGTATCATTGGAATGGGGAGAATCTCCCCTTTCCAATGGTACCCCTCCCCAGTGGATCCTTGCTTGGGGATCGCCCCAGGAGGGTGATCCCCAAGCAGGTATCCACCCACTAGACACCAGGGAGGGGGTAGTGGCCCCTTGGGCAATGGCTTTTGCTCCCCCCAAATATATTTGGTAAGATTTTGTCTTTTTGCCCCCATTTGGGGGGCAGATGGGGGCAATAGCCCCCAATCTGCCCTGCCGGGGGAGCAAAAAGCCCAAGAGACTCCAGGGATTTTTTTGGGGGGGGCACAAAATCTATTAGGGTGGGGGCTACCCATAAAAGGCATGTCTATGCCCCCACCCTTGCAAATTGACAGCCTTTCTGCCCACCCCTGGGGGTCAGTTGGGGCAGTAGCCCCAATCTGACCCCCCAGGGGGGGGCAAAAAGCCCACTATATGCCAGAGAGGTTTTTTTTATTAAAATTTGTGGAGGGGGCTGCCCAATATGGGCATGCCCATGCACCCACAACCCCCCCGCAAAAATGACAGTCCCAAATCTGCCCCCCGGGGCCAAGTAGGTGCCAGGGATTTTTTATGCAAATTTTAATTAGGGTGCGGGCATTGGCATGCCTGTTTTGGGCAACACGCACCCTAATTAAAATTTGCCCCAAAAAATCCCTGGCGCCTAGTGGATTTTTTGCCCCCCCCAGGGGGCATATGGGGCATTAGCACCCATCTGCCTTGCCGGGGGGCCAAAAAGTCCACTAGATGCCAGGGATTTTTTGGAGCAAATTTAAATTAGGGTGGGGGCTCCCAAAACTGGCATGCCCAATCCCCCACCCAGTCCCCCACAAACATGACAGCCTTCCTTCCCTCCCTGGGGAGCAGATGGGACAGTAGCCCCCAATCTGCCTCGGGGGGGGGGGGCAAAAGGCCCACTAGATGCCAGGGATTGTTTGGCCAAATTTTAATTAGGGTGGGGGAATTGGCATGCCCGTTTTGGGCAGCCCCCACCTTAATTGAAAATTGGCATGCCCATGCTCCAACCGCTCCCCGCAAACATTACAGCCTTCCTGCCCCCCCCCCCGTGGGTCAGATGGGGCAGTAGCCTAAATCTGCCCCCGGGGAGCAAAAAGCCCAATGGACACCAGGGATTGTTTTGTGGCAAATTTTAATTAGGGTGATGGCATTGGCATGGCAGTTTTGGGCAGCCCTCAACCTAATTAAAATTTGCCTAAAGAAATCCCTGGCGTCTAGTGGACTTTCTGCCCCCCTGGAGGGCAGATGGGGGCATTAGCAGCCAATCTGCCCTATCGGGGGAGCAAAAAGCCCACAAGACACCAGGGATTTTTTGGGAACAAATTTAAATTAGGTGGGGGCTCCCAAAGCGGGCATGCCCATGCCCCCGCCCTGTCCCCCACAAAAATTGCAGCCTTCCTGCCCTCCCTAGGGGGCAGATAGGGCAGTAGCCCCCAATCTGCCCCCGGGGTGGCCACAAGTCCACTAGAGGCCAGGGATTTATTTGGGCAACTTATTATTATAATATGTGTGCGCAATACAAGTATCCAGACTAGACTAATTCGGGTGGGGGCATTGGCATGCCTGTTTTGGGCAGCCCCAACCCTAATTAAAATTTGCCCCAAAACTCCCTGGATTCTAATGGATTTTCTGCCCCCCCTGGTGGGCAGATGGGGGCATAAGCCCCCAATCTGCCCCGCCGAGGGGGCAAAAAGCCCACTAGATGCCAGGGATTTTTTGGGGGCAATTTCAATTAGAGTGGTCGATCCTAAAAAAGGCATGCCCATGACCCCACCCCCTCCCCCACAAAAATTGCAACCTTCCTGCCCCCCCTAAGGGGGCGATGGGGCAGTCACCACAATCTGCCCCCCGAGGAGGCAAAAGGCCCACTAGACACCAGGGTTTGTTTTGGGCAAATTTTTATTAGGGTGGGGGCATTGGCATGCCCGTTTTGGGCAGCCCCTACCTTAATCTATCGTGAGCTCCTTACCTCTAGCGCTTGTGACAGTGCACTGACTTGTTTTTAAAACTGCCTTTCGCTGGTTGCTTTATTTTCTTTTGTGTGTGCTTGTGGGAATTTGGGGGGGAGTGCTTGGACGGGAATTTGGGGGGGAGTGCCTGAACTTTTGCATTTACTTTTCTGTGCAGCTCGGTGAGGGCTTTTATTGTTTAGACTGCCTTTCGCCGTTTGATCTTGCTCGGGGCGTGTCTCCCTTTCACCTCGCACCACTCCGGACACCAATTCTGGCCGGGTAGCGGCCCTCTTGGACCTGACTTGCGTTATTCGTGGTCAGCGCCCCGTCTGCGCCCGTCAGCGCTAAGGCAGGGCTCAGGGCAAGCCATGCTGCCGGTTTGGATCCTACACGTTTCATTGGTCTGCGGTTCCGGTACTCCAGCTCGGCATTAAAGTCCTTGCGAGGTCCATGTTGTGCCACCTATCCCATGTTCACCGCGGACCCGGTAAGTGTTCTGGCTTGTCCTGACTGCGGCTTTCTTCCCTCCATCCAGCTCCGGTCGGAGGCACTATGTGTTGATACCTGCCTCCCGGCCAGTTTTAAAGCCTGTCTTATTAATTCCAGATCTCTCAAACGGCACCATGTCGATATTGCCGATCTGGTTACGGATACTGACCTTGATCTCCTATTTGTGACGGAGACCTGGTTAGATGCATTCTCTAATCCGATAGTCACTCTGGCTACCCCCGTTGGGTGCAAAATACACCGGTTTGACTGCCCACTGGGGAGAGGGAGGGGTGTTGCCATATTGTACAGAGATTGCTGGGTCCTTCAGGGGGAATCATCGAATAATTGGGTAGACTGCGAGGCTTTGGACTTCAGTCTGCAATTGTCGCCCCATTTTACCATGGGCGGGTCTTTATTATATCGCCCTCCGGGCCCTGCTGGGGTCTTTTTGGACACTTGCGGTGACATTATAGCGGAGAGAGCCCTTAGGTTTTCTAAATTCCTTCTGCTGGGTGACCTCAATTTACATCTTGACTCAGCAGTGTCGCCGGATGCCGCCAATTTCCGGGATATCCTCCAGTCAGCTATGCTCTCCCAATGGGTGAGTGATCCCACCCATATGGGGGGTCATACCTTGGACCTCATTTGTTCCAACTTCTCGGTCCTGGTCCAAAAACCCCTCCCGGTCACCTGGTCAGATCACTTTCCAGTATTCTTTTCGTGGACCACTTTGCGAGAACGCCCACCAGCCTGCCACCGCACCCCGAAGGCCAAGAAGATTGATGCTGCGCTTCTGAGCGCTAAGCTGGTGGTCTCGCGCCCGACCCTTGGGGGCACCTTATCGGATAATGTTACCATGTTTTCGAGCTGGATCAGTGAAGCCGTTTTGGGCCTCTCGGCCTCTGGCCCCTGTAAGTTGGAGAGAGAAACCCCCTCCAAGCCTTGGTTCACCGCAGAGTTGAGGGATCTCAAACACTCTTGTAAGGTTTTGGAGAGAATATGGAGGGCCAGTGGCTATTGCCCTTTGGCCAAACATGCTCTTAGAGATAAACAGAAAGTGTACTACACTGCCATCTCCTCAGCAAAAAGTTCCCATTTTGCCGCACGCATTGATAGGGCGAACAATAATGCGAAGGAAATCTTTGCCATTGTGCAGAGTTTTGTGGCTGCTTGTGCACAGGAGGTTGTTGCTACTCCCTCAGTCATTTGGGCGAACACCTTCTCCAATCACTTTAGGGGGAAAATCAGGGATATTCAAGATTCCTTCCCTAAAAATGTGACGCCTTCTTTGCCCTTCGGGGGGTCTTGTGTGGCAAAGGACCTGGATTATTCCCTCTCGGCCTTTAGCCCCATCGACCTCCTGGCCTCCCGCAAAATCCTTGGGGCTCTGAAATCTGGTTCCCCCCACAACCCTTGCGCGGCTCGGTTACTGGCTGATTTAGCTGACTCAATTAACCCGGAAATTAATAATCTGATTAACCAGTCGCTTCGCGAGGCACATGTTTCGCTCGCTTGGAAGCAGGCCCTTTTATTGCCTTTACTCAAGAAGCCCACCTTCGACCCATCGCTTCCTGGTAATTACAGACCCATTTCTCTTTTGCCTAGTTTGGCCAAGGTCTGCGAAAAGGTGGTCACCTCGCAGCTAACCAACTATGTGGCGAAGTCGGGCGCGCTACATCCTGCGCAATCCGGGTTTCGGGTTGCCCACAGCACTGAGTCGGCTTTGCTGGAGGTGGTTGAGTCTATCAGGGACTGTTTGGATGCCGGCGGGAGAGCAGCCTTGGTGATGCTGGATCTCTCGGCGGCTTTCGACACGGTTCCTCACTCTCTCCTTCTTAACCGACTTGCCGATATCGGCATTACAGGTACGGCGTGGAGCTGGTTGCAATCCTTTCTGGAGGACAGGTCACAGCTAGTCTGGCTGCCTCCGTTTTCCTCGTCATCCTCCCCTCTCTCCACTGGTGTCCCGCAGGGCTCTTCCCTTAGCCCTCTTTTGTTTAACATGTTTATGACTCCCCTGGTTTACCTCGCGGAGTCATTGGGGGCTAAGGTGATGGCATACGCGGATGACACGCAGTTATTGTTCACCTGGAGAAGGGGTGAAGGCTCGGTCATCACGGCTCAGCGTTGTCTTTCTGCGGTGTTTCGCTGGCTGGCCAATGCACAACTTAAGTGCAACGAGGAGAAGTCGGAGGTGCTCCTGTTTGGAGCATTTCCTGCTGGCTTTAGAACTAGACTGTGGCCTCCGGACTTTCCGCCCCCTCAATCAGACAAGGGCCTTGCAAAAAACTTGGGGGTGTGGTTTGAGGAAAATCTGAATTTTGCGACACATGTCAAAAAACTCACAGGGACTTGTTTTGGTATACTTAAAACCCTGCGAAAATTCCTCCCCTTTCTGCCTGTGGAGGCCAAAGAAACAGTAGTCCGCGCTTTGATCCTTTCGCGGTTGGATTATTCCAACGCGCTTTTAGTTGGTTGTCCAGGCTATTTGATAAAAAAGTTACAGGTAGTCCAAAACACGGCTGCTCGGCTCCTACTGGGCCTCTCTTCCAGGCAGAGCGTGCGGGTCCATCTCCGCCACTTTCATTGGCTCCCACTTGAGGCCTGTTTGAAATTTAAAATGCTGGTCATTGTCCAACGAGCCTTGTATGGATTGGGCCCACTCTATCTGCAGAAGTGTTTTGCTTTTTATTCCCCTACCAGGACTCTGCGGTCTTCGGACCAACTCCTTATCCAGAATCCGCGTTTTCTGTGCCATAGGTTAGGTGGCTGCTCTTTTACCCGTAAAGCCGGCCTAGCTTGGAATGAGCTTCCTCTTGCTCTCAGGAAGGTTGCTGATACGGCTGTCTTTAAAAAGAGCCTAAAAACACTATTGTTCTGAGCCCATTCTTTTAGAGGCTATGCCTGCGGTGTTGGTTGGCGGGGGTTCAGGGTAGCAGCGCCGGGATACTCTGAGTAGCTGTGCGATTTAGAAATGCAGGATAACATTAACATTAACATTAACAGTAATTGAAATTTGTCCAAAAAATCCTTGTCGTCTAGTAGGCTTTCTGCCCACCTGGGGTGCAGATGGGGGCATTAGCCCCCAATCTGCTCCCCCTGTGGGGCAAAAAGTCCACTAGTTGCCAGGGATTTTTTGGGGGCAAATTTGAATTAGGGTGGGGGATGCCCAAAATGGGCATGCCAATGCCCCAACCCCTCCCCGCAAACATCACAGCCTTTCCTGCCCCCTTGGGGGGCAGATGGGGCAGTAGCCCAAATGTGCCCCCCGGGGTGCAAAAGGCCCACTTTACGCCAGGGATTGCTTTGGCCAAATTTCGGTTGAGGGCATTGGCATGGCAGTTTTGGGCAGCCCCCACCTTAATTGAAAATTTCCCCCAAAAATCCCTGGCGTCCAGTAGGCTTTCTACCCCCCCCCCCCCCCCCCCCCGGTGAGCAGAGAGAGGCATCAGCCCCCAATCTGCACCCCCCCCCGCAAAAAGCCCACTAGTCACCAGGAATTTTTTTGGGCAAATTTGAATTAGGGTGGAGGCTGCCCAAAATGGGCATGCCCATGCCCCAACCCCTCCCAGCAAACATTACAGCCTTCCCGCCCCACCCCCCCGGGGGCAGATGGGGTAGTTGCCCCCAATCTGTCCCCCCGGGGGGCAAAATGCCTACTAGACGCCAACGATCACATTGGCTTTTTATATGCATGGGGGTGGGGGCTGGCCAGCATGGGCATCCCCATGCCCCCGCCCCCATATCCCCCCCCCCCGAGTGGAAGAAAGCCGACTAGGCACAGAGTTGTTTTAGCAATATTACTATCTGTGGATTTTGTTCTCTAGCGCAGCCAGCACATAGGGAAAACTAGCAAACCTGTACATTTTTTAAAACTAGACACCCTGGAGAATCCAGGATGGGGTGACTTGACTGGCTTTCACCAGGTTCTGTTACCCACAATCCCTTGCACACCTAAACATTGTTTTAAAAAAACACATTTTCCTCACATTTCTGTGGTGGAAAGTTCTGGAATCTGCGTGGATCCACAAATTTCCACCCACCCCGCGTTCCCCAAAGTCTTCTGAGAAAAATGGTACCTCATTTGTGTGGGTAGGCCTAGCACCCGCGATAGGAATCAGCCCAAAACGCAAAGTGCACACACACCACATTTTCACAGTGAAAACTGACCCTTTTCTTGCAAAGTGCCTGGATGTAGATTTTGAACTCTAGCTCTGCCGGCACCTAGGGAAACCTAGCAAACCTATATATTTTTTAAAACTAGACACCCAGGGAAATCCAAGATGGGGTGAGCTGACTGGCTCTCACCAGGTTCTGTTACCCAGAATCCCTTGCAAACCTAAAAATGTGTTAAAAAACATATTTTCCTCACATTTCTGTGGTGGAAAGTTCTGGAATCTGCGTGGGTCCACAACATTCCACTCACCACATGTTCCCCAAAGTCTTCAGACTAAAATGGTACCTTAGTTGTCCGGGTAGGCCTAGTGCCTGCAACTGGCAAGGGCCCAAAACCTTTCGAGGCGATATCAAAACTACCTATCACAAACAACCTGATTTTGCAAGGGGGGTCCCACGAATTTTTGGCCCCGGGTTCGGCGGCCATCTAGGGAAACCTACCAAACCCACACATTTCTGGAAACTAGACACGCGGGGGAGTCCAGTGTAGTATGGCTTGCGTTGGTCCCCTATTGTTTTACTACCCAGAATCCCCTGCAAACCTCAAATTTAGCTGAAAAAAATAATTTTTTCTCAAATTTCTGTGTGGGAAAGTTCTGGAATCTACGTGGATCCACAAATTTCCTCCCACCCAGCATTCCCGCAGGTCTCGCAATAAAAATGATACTTCACTTGCGTGGGTGGGTCAAGTACCTGTGACAGACAAGGGTCCAAAACATATTGAGGCAACAATAAAATGACCTATCACAAAACAACCTGGTTTTGCAAGAGGGGTCGCCTGGGTTTTTGTCCCCGGGCTCGGCGGCCATCTTGGACAACTACAAAACCCAAACATTTCTGAAAACTAGACACCCCGGGGAGTTCAGCGAGGTATGGCTTGCATGCTTCCCCCAACGTTTTCCTACCCAGAATCCCCTACAAACCTCAAATTAAGCTGAAAAAAATCACTTTTTCCATACATTTTTGCGTGGGATCATTGTGCCGGCACAAACATCCTACCACCTAGCGTTCCCCTTGTTCTCCTGAGTAAAATGATACCTCACTTGTGTGGGTGGGCATACGTTTTTAGCCAACTCTGCTTTGGACACCCACATAAGTGAGTTATCATTTTGCTCGGGAGAACAAGGGGAACGCTGGGTCGTAGGACATTTGTGCCTGCACGGTGATTGCATTAAAAAATGTGTGGAAAATGTGTTTTTTTCAGCCAAATTTGAGGTATGCAGGGGACTGGGTAGGGAAACGTTGGGGGATCTACGCAAGCCATACCTCATTGGACTCCCCAGGGTGTCTAGTTTTCAGAAACTTGTGAATTTTTTAGATTTCCCTAGAAAGCGGCGAGCTCAGGGCCAAAAAACTAGGTGCCTCTCCCAAAAACCAGGTAGTTTTGTTATAGGTAATTTTGAAGTCTCCACAATACGATTTGGGCCATATCCTGTTTCAGTCACTTTGCCTACCCACACAAGTGAGGTACCATTTTTATCGGGAGACCAGGGTGAACGATGGGTGGGAGGACTTATGTGAATCCACGTAGATTCCAGAACTTTCCCACACAGAAATTTGAGAAAAAAGTGATTTTTTCAATTAAATTTGAGGTTTGCAGAGGATTCTGGGTATGAAAACTTTAGGACACCTACGCAAGCCATACCTTGCTGGACTCCCCCTGGTGTCTAGTTGTCAGAAATGGGTGGGTTTGGTAGGTTTCCCTAGATGGCCGCCACGCCATAGGGCCAACACCTCATGTGACCCCCCTTGCAAAACCAGGTTGTTTTGTGATAAGTATTTCAAATGTCGCCTCAACAGGTTTTGGGCCCTTGTCTGTCATGGGTACTTGACCCACTCATGCGAGTGAGGTATAATTTTTTTCGGGAGACCTTGGGGAACGCTGAGTGGGAGGAAATTCGTGGATCCAGGTAGATTCTAGAACTTTCCACGCAGCAATTTCAGAAAAAGGTGATTTTTTCAGCTAAATTTAAAGTTTGCAGGGGATTCTGGGTAGGAAACCTAGCCATACCTTGCTGGACTCCCCCGCGTGTCTAGTTTCCAGAAATGTGTAGGTTTGGTAGCTTTCCGTAGATGGTCGCCGAGCCCGGGACCAAAAACTCAAGGCCCCCCCCTTGCAAAACCAGGTTGGTTTGTGATAGGTAATTTTGATGTTGCCTAATAGGTTTTGAGCGTTACCAAAGGGGGTGATGGATGGAGCGTTTGAGCAAATCAAATACTCACCCCAGTCAACTGATCTGGGTTTAATCCATCGTCATTCTTTAGCTCACGCCACCACCCCAGTTCAGACATGGCCATATGCAAACCACACTGACCCTGTGCCTCATGGGAACAGTCCAGCTCAAACTGCCAAGCCATGTCTTCCCTGGACTAAAAAACAAACATCCTGGGACAGGTTTCGAGTTCATAACCCTCATCAGCCAGGCTATCTTGAATCCAGTGGCAAAGTGAACAAGGGACCCATGTCTGGGCATACCCTGCCAACTTAGGGCGAACAAAGCAATACCAAAGGGGATAATGGATGGAGTGTTTAAGCAAATCAAACACTCACCCCCAATCAACTGATCTGGGTATAATCCATCATCATTCTTTAACTCACTCCACCACCCCAGTTCAGACATGGCCATTTGCAAATCAGTCTGACCCTGTGCCTCATGGGAACAGTCCAGCCCGAACTGCCATGCCATGTCTTCCCTGGACCTGAAACAAGCATCTTGGGACCGGTTTCGGGTTCATAACCCTCATCTGCCAGGCTATCTTGAAAGCTGTGGCAAAGTGAGTAAGGGACCCACGTCTGGGCATACCCTGCCAACTTAGGGCGAGCAAAGCGATACCAAAGGGGATGATGGACGGAGCGTTTGAGCCATAGGTTTTGGGCCCTTGCCTGTCGCAGGGCTTTGACCAACCCATGCAAGTGAGGTACCATTTTTATCGGGAGACCTGGGGAATGCTGGGTGTGAGGAAACTTGTGGATCCACGCAGATTCCAGAACTTTCCACCACAGAACTGTGAGGAAAATGTTGTTTTTTGACAATCTTTTAGGTTTGCAAGGGATTCTGGGTAACAAAACCTGGTCAGACGGAGTCAAGTCACCTCATTCTGGATTCCCCTTGGTATTGGTGTCTAGTTTTCAAAAATGTATAGGTTTGCTAGGTTTCCCTAGGTCCCGGCAGAGCTATCGTTCAAAAACTACAGCTAGGCACTTTGCCAAAAAAAGGGTCATTTTTCACTGCGAAATTGAGGTGTGTCCAAGTTGCGTTTTGCGCCATTTCCTGTTGCGGGCACTAGACCGACCCACACAAGTGATGTACCATTTTTCTCATAAGACTTTGGGGAACGCGGGGTGGGGGACATTTGTGGATCCACGCAGATTCCATAACTTTCCACCACAGAAATGTGGGGAAAATGTGTGTTTTTGATACTTTTTTAGGTTTGCTAGGGATTCTGGGTAACAGAACCTGATAAGAGGCAGTCAAGTCACCCCATCCAGGATTTCGCTGGGTGTCTTGTTTTCAAAAATGTATAGGTTTGCTCGGTTTCCCTAGGTGCCGGCAGAGCTAGGGTTAAAAAATGACACCTAGGCACTTTGCCAAACCAGGGTCATTTTTCACTGCAAAATTGAGGCATGTCCAGTTGTGTTTTGTGCCGTTTCCTGTCGCGGGCACTAGGCCGACCCACACAAGTGAGGTACCATTTTTCTTGGAAGACTTTGTGAAACGTGGGGTGGGTGGAAATGTGTGGATCCACACAGATTCCAGTACTTCCCACAACAGAAATGTTGTGAAAATATGTTTTTTTGACAATTGTTTAGGTTTGCAAGGTATTATGGGTAACAGAACCTGGTGAGAGGCAGTCAAGTCACCCCATCCTGGATTTCCCTGGGTGTGTAGTTTTCAAAAATGTATGGGTTTGCTAGGTTTCTCTAGGTGCCGGCAGATCTAGAGTTAAAAAACTACAGCTAGGCACTTTGCCACAAAAGGGTAATTTTTCACTGCGAAATTGAGGTGTGTACATGTTGCGTTTTGCGCAGTATCCTGTCGCGGGCACCAGGCCTACCCACAAAAGTGAGGTACCATTTTTCTTGGAAGACTTTGGGAAACGTAGGGTGGGTGGAAATTTGTGGATGCACACAGATTCCAGAACTTTCCACCACAGAAATGTGAGGAAACCGTGTTTATTTTGACAATTTGTTAGGTTTGCAAGGGATTCTGGGTAACAGAACCTGGTGGGAACCAGTCAAGTCACCCCATACTGGATTTCCCTTGGTGTCTAGTTTTTAAAAATGTATATGCTATGTTTCCATAGGTGCCGGCAGAGCTAGGGTACAAAAACTACAGCTAGACACTTTTCAAAAAAAGGGTAATTTTTCATTGTGAAAATGCGTTGTGTTCACGTTGGATTTTGAGCAGTTTCCTGTCGTGGGCACTATGCCTAAACTACTAAGAAGGGGGTCCCCTGGCTAAATAGGAGCAGGTTTACAGAGGAACAGCAGAAGCACCTAGGCAAAAGAACTACATGCCCCAAATCATGAAAACTAGGCCCCAACACGGGGTCCTTAAATCAACACACTGTCGCCGGAGCAAATCAAGTGCAGAGAGAGTCAGTCACACCAATTTATACAAAAACATGATTGTTTTATTAATTTTTAACACATATTTCAAAAACGTTAAATGCTTAGCATAATACTGAACAGTACATCAGACATCAATCACAAAATACTCCAATATATCAAGTCCCACACTCCAATTTCATACTGCAGGGCAGGTGGGCACTATGCCTACCCACAAAAGTGAGGTACCATTTTTATCAGGAGACTTAGGGTAATTCAGATTTGTAAAGCAACTGTAATTACCTATTAACCTTCGATGCATTTCTGCCTTCCAAATGAAAGACATTGTGTAAAAATGAAGTCATTTTGAAAAAATGACCAATAATTCCCATGCTAGTATGAGTATGCCCAATTTTGGAAATGTGCAAATATCTACTGTTTCTAAACTCTATATTTAGTTCCCATTTCAGAAATACATCGGTGTCTTTCATACCGATTTTTTCATGTATACATTTTCCCACAATAATTGCGATATACAAGGTACATAATGAAAAGCCATTGCAAATTGCTGCTCAGTTTTTGGATCTGGGTTCGTTGGCTTCTTGGTGAACCTACAAGTCCTATATATCCCCACAACAAGTAATGTCCAGGAGATGTAACGGTATGTTGCTTTCAAACAGCTGTCATAATTAGAAGACATTACAGGTTTTTCGACTAATTTTCAATTTTTCCTATATTTTACATTTTTCCCACAAAAAACAAAACTTAGTTGTATTTTGGCAAATTTCTGGGACCCCTCCAGGAAAATCCACAAACACTGGGTACCTTTAGAATCCCCAGGATGTTGGAAGAAAGTGACGCAAATTTGGCATGGATACCTTATGTGGTCAAAAAGTTACAGGGGCCTAAGCGCGCACTACCCCAAATAGCCAAAATATGGCTTAGCACAGGGGGGGGGGCGGGGGGGGGGAAAGGCCTAGGAGTGAAGGGGTTATGCTACCTCTCCTGCTCATATCTTACTTTTATTTCGCCTCTTCCTACTCCTTTCTGACCTATTCTTGCCTCTTTCTGCTCTTTGCTGACCGTAATTTTGTCTCATTCTCCTCATTTCTGACCTTTATTTTGCCTCTTTCTGCTTGTTTCAGAACTCTATGTTGCCAAATTCTGCTAATTTCTGCAGTCTGTTTTGTCTTCTTCTACTTCTACTTCTTCTACTTGTTGCTGGCCTATTTTGCCTCTTGCTCTTTGCTGGCCTTCGTTTTGCCTCGTTCGGCTCGTTTCTGACCTTTATTTTGCCTCTTCTTGCTCATTTGCTTATTTCTATTTTGCCTCTTTCTGCATATTGCTGGCCTCTAGTTTGCCTCTTTCTGCTCATTGCTGACCTTTATTTTCTCTCTTTCTGCTAGTTGTTGACCTGTATTGTCCCTCTATCTGCTTATTGCTGACCTTTATCCTGCCTCTTTCTGCTAATTTCTGACCTTTATTTTGCCTCTCTTTTTGCTGACCTATATTTTCCATTTTTTTGCTTGTTTCTAACTTTTTTCTTGCCTCTTTCTGCTGGTTATTTTGGCACTTTCTGCTCGTTGCTGGCCTTTATTTTGCCTTTTCTGATCATACTGAACTCTATTTTGCCCTTTCTGCTCATTGCTGTCCTCTATATTGTCTCTTTCTGCTTATTTCTGACCTCTATTTTGCCCCATTCTGCTACTTTCTGATCTGTTTTGTCTCCTTCGGCTCGTTGTTCGCCTTCATTTTTCCACTTTCCGCTCATTGCTAACCACTATTTTGGTTCTTTCTGCTAATTTCTGTTACCTCTTTCTCCTCATTTCTATTCTATATTTTGCCTCTTTCTGCTCATTGCTGGTCTTTATTTTGCCTCTTTCTGGACATTGCTGGTCTTTATTTTGCTTCTTTCTGCTTGTTTCTGATCTCTTTTTTGCCACTTTCTGCTCACTGCTGGCCTTTATTTTGCCTCTTTCTGCTAGTTTCCGACCTCTTTCGGCTCTTTCTGCTAGTTTCTGATCTCTATTTTGCCTTTTCCTACTTGTATATGATCTCTCTGCTTGTTGCTGGCCTTTATTTTGTCCCTTTCTGCTCATTTCTGGTCTCTATATTGCCTCTTTCTGCTCCTTTATGATCTCCATTTTGCCTCTTTCAGTTCGTTTCCGACCTTAAGTTTGCCTCTTTCAGCTCGTTGCTGACCTCTACTTTGCCTCTTTCTGTTCATTTATGATCTCTATTTTGCCTCTTTCTGCTTGTTGCTGGCCTCTAATTTGCCTCTCACTGCTTGTTGCTGGCCTCTATTTTGCCTCTATCCACTAATTTCTGATCTTTATTTTGCCTCTTTTTGCTCATTGCTGATCTCCATTTTGCCTCTTTCTGTTTGTTTCTGACCTTAAGTTTTCCTCTTTCTGCTCGTTTGTTTATCTCTAATTTGCCTCTATTTCAAGTCTTTCTGCTAGTTTCTGACCTTTAATTTGCCTCTTTCTGCTTGTTTATGAACTCTATTTAGCCTCTTTCTGCTTGTTGCTTGCCTTTATTTTGCCTCTTTCTGCTAATTTCTGACCTTTATTTTACCTCTTTCTGCTCATTGCTGATCTCCATTTTGCCCCTTTCTGTTTGCTTCTAACCTTAAGTGTGCCTCTTTCAGCTCATTGCTGACCTCTAGTTTGACTCTTTCTGCTCGTTTCTGACCTTTATTTTGCCTCTCTTTTTGCTTGTTGCTGACCTTTATTTTCCATCTTTTTGCTAATTTCTGACTTTTATCTTGCTTCTTTCTGCTCGTTGATTGCATTATTTTGACTCTTTCTGCTCGTTTCTGACCTTTGGTTTGCCTTTTTCTGATCATTACTGAACTCTATTTTGCTCTTTCTGCTCGTTGCTGTCCTCTATATTGTCTCTTTCTGCTTATTTCTGACCTCTATTTTGCCTTATTCTGTTACTTTCTGATCTGTTTTGTCTCTTTCCGCTCATTGTTGCCCTTAATTTTTCCTCTTTCTTTTATACAAACAATAGTTCTGGCGGGTAAAAAACAAGTAATTCAAGTTTACAGAAATAAATTCAAACAATGATTTCTCAAGTTGCAATATTAATTTTTCTGTATAGACCAAATGCAAATCCAAAACAAGAATGAAAACAAAGATTAAGTTATAAACAAATTATTTTATGAATTTTAGTTACGTTCATAAGTACCCTGTTTCAATGTAGACTTTACAAATTCTGTATATTTAACAATACGGCGCATTAGAACAAGGTGATTGTGATATTGAGTGCAGTGATCTATCGTGCAGTTGTGATCAGTGACTTATATACAAGTGGGAGAATGGGGGGAGGGGGCCAGAATGTAGGCCAAAGTGGTATTTAATTGGAGTTATTCCTCTGTGCCACAATCTTTGGTGGGTTCAGTAGAATATTCTCTGTTGGTCCAGGGGTTTGTCGACGTTTTGACCCTATCACAGCCCGATTCACGGGTCAGGGTGGGTCTTCATCAGGACGGGGTGTGTGTGTGGGAAGGGGTGATATCACCTCTGGGAAAACAGATGAGTTGCACCCAGACTTGGCTTCTGCTGAGTCTTGAGGTAAATTGCTTTAAGCTCCAACGGGGACCGGATTTCCTAGTCCAAGGATAGGCAGCTCATTCACTTCCTTCTAGAGCGTCTCCTTTAGTTTCAAAATTGTTTCCAAACGCGCTGTCACAGCTAGTTTCTCTCATTGACAGACCGCGGTCAAACTGACTGTCTGCTTAATTTTTCCTCTTTCTGCTCATTGCTAACCACTATTTTGCCTTTTTCTGCTAATTTCTGACATTTATTTGACCCCTTTCTCCTTGTTTCTGATCTCTATTTTGCCTTTTTCTGCTCGTTGCTGGACTTTATTTTGCCTCTTTCCACTCTTTGCTGATCTCCATTTTGCCTCATTCTGTTCGTTTCTGACCTTAACTTTGCCTCTTACAGCTCGTAGCTGACCTATAGTTTGCCTCTTTCTGCTCAATTATGATCTCGATTGTGCCTGTTTCTACTTGTTTATGATCTCTATTAAGCCTCTTTCTGCTTGTTGCTGGCCTTTATTTTGCCTCTTTCTGCTCATTTCTGACCTTTATTTTACCTCCTTCGGCTCATTGCTCATCTCCAATTTGCCTCTTTCTGTTTGTTTCTGACCATAAGTTTGGCTCTTTCAGCTCTTTGCTGACTCTTGTTTGCCTCTTTCTGCTTGTTGCTGACCTTTATATTCCATCAATTTGCTTGTTTCTGACTTTTATCTGGCCTCTTTCTGCTCGTTGATTGCATTTATTTTGACTCTTTCAGCTCGTGTCTGACCTTTAGTTTGCCTATTTCTGATCATTCATTAACTCTATTTTGCTCTTTCTGCTCATTGCTGTCCTGTATATTGTCTCTTTCTGACCTTTTCTTTGCCTCATTCTGCTACTTTCTGATGATCTGTTTTGTCTCTTTCCGCTCGTTGTTGGCCTTCAGTTTTCCTCTTTCCTCTCACTGCTAATCACTATTTTCCTCTTTCTACTCATTTCTGATCTCTATTTTACCTCTTTCTGCTCAGTGCTGGACTTTATTTTATTTATTTCTGCTCGTTTCTGATCTCTATTTTACCTCTTTCTGCTCGTTGCTGCCTTTTATTTTGCCTCTCCCTGCTTGTTTCTTACCTTTATTTTGGTTCTTTCTTCTTGTTTTTGATCTCTATGTTGCCTTTTTCTGCTTATTTATGATGTCTATTTTGCCTCTTTCTGCTTGTTGCTGGACTTTATTTTGCCTCTTTCTGCTCAATTCTGACCTTTTTCTGCTCATTGCTTATCTCCATTTTTCCTCTTTCTGTTAGTTTTTTACCTTAAGTTTGCCTCTTTCAGCTCGTTGCTGACCTCTAGTTTGCCTCTTTCTGCAAGTTTCTGAACTTTCTTCTGCCTCTTTCAGCTGTTTGACAGCTCCAGCTTACAGAAAGTGGAGTGATGTTTGCTTTTGCTTGGTGGGAGCTGTCAGTGATAGGATGGAAGTTACCTGGCTTCCTTTGGACCTGCTCCTTGTGGTGCACTGGACCTAATGCAATTTTTGTGCCATCATGTGATCCAAAACATTGCTGTGCCCAATTCATGCTATCCTGGCTTCACATTGGCTAATCCCTCCTTGTCTATGAAGAAGATGTAACAGCTGATATTTCTTCTCATGGGAGGACAAAGTGCTTGTAGCACATCACTACATTTGTTTGTGACATTTCCATGATGCAAGCAACACTGGATTGAATTGACCCTGTGGTCAAAAACTGTTGTACTGACATGTGTCTGTTTTAACTTTTTCTGATGTAGCATCCCTTTTGTGAGGTCGGCAATATGGCTCCAGATGATGCTGTAGACAGACCTAAGTGATTGTTGCCTATTGTGTGGGGTATTATCAGATGTATCCCCTCCTTCCATGCTGTGGAAGTCTGCAAGTGATGATGTGATAAGTTACCCAGAATAACTGAGTCATGCCTTATTTGCTATGTTTCTGACATCATGTCAACCTAGAAATTGAACAATGGAGTAAAGATATCCTCAGCCCAGACACGTGTATGTATGTGTTGTTGTGACATGCTAGTATCCTGAATTAAACATATCCATGTTTCCAGAAGTCTCAAATGTTGACATTGCAAAGATGACCTGGCAGTACATTCACATAGTTATCTGTGGTAATTACAACAGGAGACATTGCCTTGGTGACAAGTGTTTTTAATGAAGTGAACACAGCCAAAGAATGTACAGTAAAAATCAATAGTGCAGAAAAAGTTAAGTCTTCAGTCATGGTGGATGAAAACATTGTAGTAGAGTCCAAATGACAATGAGTCTAAAGTCCAGCATATTCCTCAAATCAGATTTGGAAAAGTGGGAAGGAATAGTTCAACTAAGTGAATATGTAGCATACACAGGAGGACATTAGGGGAAAGGTTTCTTCCTGGTGGGGTTGTGTGTCTTGCCATCCTGAGCTCTTTGTTTTTTGGATGGACGTCTGCTCTCTTTGACAGACGGTGGCTCTGTAGCTGCTGAGACGGGGGTGCTTGTAGGCGTATGGTTCTCTGAAAGGGCCTCACTTCCTGTTTCTGCACAGATGTTGATGGTGGGGATGTACTTGGATCACATGAAGTGGTAGATGCAAGTGAAAAAGTCCTGCAGAGGGTGGTGTGAATGTCTGAGAACACACCCACCAGGGAGGCCACCTTGGTGAAAATGCCAGCCACCTCAGTCCTGATGCCAGACACCTCATTGTGGATGCTGGCCACCTAAGTGTGGATGTCAACAACCTCCCGGTATGTGTCCCTATGCAGGTACTTCATTTCCCGAATCTGAACCAATATCTGACCACAGACACCCAGCACTTGGGTGAGGGCAGCCTGGTTGCCCAGGGCCTCAGTGAGCTCACTCTGTGGGCCCACAATTACCCTACCACTATTCCTCCCACAGCCCTGTTCCCTTGGAGCAGAATGCACCCTCCCACTGGGTCCTGGTTCCTCTGTGACTGGGGTGGTATTAGCCATCGAAGAATCTACAACTGGGGGGCCCAAGGTGGTACCGATTGTCCTTGGTACACAGGTTAGGGGGACAGTGGTTTGCTGTGATGTTCCAGCGGTCGTGGGAGGTGCTATAGTGGGCACAGTGAGCCCCACTGTTGGTGTCTATCCAGGCTGACCAGATGGGCAATCAGTGTCATCCATGTCCACCTCATCAGGAGCATTGTCATCGCTGAGGTCTTCATCCTGCGGGGGAGAGGAACTCTGTACAGTTTCCAACCTCTCTGATGGTGCAGTAGTTGATTGACCTCTTGAGAGATAGAGAACAGTGTTAGTGATGGAAGTCCATATTGTTTGTG
Source organism: Lissotriton helveticus (assembly GCF_964261635.1). NCBI lineage: Eukaryota > Metazoa > Chordata > Amphibia > Caudata > Salamandridae > Lissotriton > Lissotriton helveticus. The sequence goes on from NC_136068.1 coordinate 950,318,552, forward strand.
GCAAGTTAAATGGGGACCTAGAATGGATCAAAATAGAAAGAGATTAGTATCATCTTTTCGCATGGAGTTGAAGTTGGTTACTAGACATTTGTAGATATTCATTAGAAGTAGTAGATGCCTTCAGCTCATTAGATGTGCAGATACGTGTCATTTTGTCTTTAGGGATAGACACGAGATCTCCAAAGTACCCGCTACAAACATAATTTGGTCCTAACATGTGTGTTTGTCCATAGCAAGGCCTAGTTGTGTCTAATACAGGCAAACATCCAGCTTGGTAATATATATATTTAGCATAGTTCATCATGTGAGAAGTGCAGAGTCAGGTGTCACCTGGGACTGCTAATCAGCTGAGTTTTCATCATGGCTGACATATATTTGGGATACACAGTTGTAATGGTGTCACTGATGTCCTCATTAGTATGAGTTGATGGGTCCAGGACACCATCAGGGAAAATATTCAGATGCATATCTGAGTGCAGCATTGTATATACATTACACAGTCCATGCTGAATGAACATCAGTAGTGACATGGCAGACAAGCGAGAAGGGTAAAAAGCAGTGTATCAGCTTGGTTAGAGTTGGGGTAACAGGGTCTCATGGTAGTTGTAGTAACGTCTTTCTCACTTTACCAACACTTGAGTATTGGTAACCTGCACGATAAGTGTACTTCAGTAGTGACATGGCAGACAAGTGGGAAGGGCAAAAGTATTGTATCAGCTTGGTTAGAGTTGGAGTGACAGGGCCTCATGGTAGTTGTAGGGACTTCCAACACACTTTACCAACACTTGAGTATTGGTAACCTGCATGATATGTGAACTTCAGTAGTGACATGGCAGACAAGTGAGAAACACAAAACAAGTGTATCAGCTTGGTTATAATTGGAGTGGCAAGGCCTCACAGTAGTTGTAGTCACTTCAATGTCACTTTAGAAACACTTGACAAACAATCAGTATACCATAGCTGTTGGCAACATGCATTTAGGATGGACCATACATTGACATTTTTGCACATTTTATTGGTTCTGAATAGATACTTTGATGGTAATATAGTTACATACATCCTTGCAACATGTGGGATGTTATGGATTTGGATACATGTGCTCTTCTATGCACCAATGCACATCGTCACAGACAAACCCACATCTGAGATATTTTGAGTATTGCATGTTAGGAAAGTAGATAGAGAACAGAATAGGAAAAGCTGATTTGAGAGGAAAGAGGACAATATGATATTGTGGCAGTTAGTGAAGTATAACTCAGCAGTCAATTCCTGAAAAGCCCTTAGTATGCAGCATGGCCAAGACCTTCTCCTCCCAGGGTAAGAGTTGTAGTGGTGTGCTGGAGGGCCACTGCCAGCCCTCTGAGCTTCCAGGTGGTGGTTGTTATACTTGGTCCATCACCTCTGCCTCAGCTGGTTCCACCTCTTCCTAATATATTCCTGTGTGTGCAGGGTGTTACAAACAGCATTCACTCTGTTGGCTATCCTGTCCCACATTTCTATTTTCCTACTGTGAGTAGTATACTGGACTTGGGAGCCAAAAATGCACCATGACTGTCAACTCTTGCTCAGTGAAGCAGGTTTTTTTAGCAGGCATGGTGAACAATACATAAATGTGAGGGAGTATGCAAATGGAGAACAAACAAGTGATAGAGCTAAAAAGGTGCCCTAAATATAAAAATGTTACCGGTAGTGGAGAGTGCTAAATGGAAAGATGAAAATGTGCAGCAGAGAAAATGGCTAGCTGGCTGTGTTGCTGTGCTTCAGTTGTGAAGCAAAGGATGCAGGTCTGGAGTGGGGTGTGTTTTGTAGTGTGATGTGCATGCGTGTCTACTTGCCAAATCACATCACGTGTTTTGTTTTTTAATCCCTCCAATGGTCACTGTTTTGGTTTAGTTTTTCGGCACTTACTGCGGCAGTCAACTGCTGTTGGGTAACTGCTATTTGTTGAGCACCGTTGTAAGACCACGAGTATGACTGTGTAGTCAGAAATACGCTTGTCGTGTGGACCACGGACATGATGACATCGTAGGACACACTGCCTTCATTACAGACCACTGTGATCCCGCTGAGTCTGCCTGCAGTTGGCGCGTCAGACACCACCACTCATAATATGGGGGCAGTAGCTGGCCAGTGCAGCAGTGGCATGGACAACGTAGATGCGGTTATCGGGCAGTTGGACCACCAAAGTTTAAATAAGGCCCTTACTGTTTGCTCTTGCTTGGTTGGAGCTTTCAAAGCTCCAACCAAATGAAAGCAAACAGCTATGTCCCGGGGGTGGGCTGATCTGGGGGTGGTGGTCCCCAGGCCCATGAATGGCTCCAATAGGTGGGGGCATGCGACCCCTCTCCTTTTGTTTTCAAGGGCCTGCCCCCGGGAGGTGTTGGTCCCCAGGGTGGAGAATAGCCTGGGAGGGGGACCACACAGCCCCCCTCCTTGGTGTCCCCTCCTTCTAAAATATGAAGAAAGTCCCCAAGGAGGTGGTGGTCCCTGTGGTTGTACATGACCCGGAATGGGGCCACAAGGACCCCTCCCCTTCAAAGTTAATTTATTGGCCCGGCGAGATGGTAGTCCCTGGGCCCTTAAGGGCACAAGGAGGGGGGTAATGCAACCCCCCTCTAATTTTTTTTATAAAGCCCGGGGTGCTTACCTCCACTTAAGATACACCCGCCTGCCCTGGGGAGGTGGTGGCATTAGCCATGGGGAGGAGGGGCATGTGTGCATGTGTGCACCCTATTTTATATATATATAAAGTAGCCCCCAGGAGCTGGCCCACATGGGGCTAAACATTAAACGTGAGAGACTGCTTGTTTTTTTTTTTGCTGCAAATTCACGAATTCTCCAGTGTAAGGGGTCAGGGTATTCCTACCCTTCCCCCTTGTTTTTATTTGTAACCTTTCCTGGTTGAAATGTTGGCTGCAAATCAGATCTCTTGGGTGAGATCAGGAGTATTCGTAAAGTATTCACGGCCACAGATATACAAATTTGGATTTTCTTTAATACCTCATTAACTACTGAATGGATTTACACAAAATCACAAAAATGTCACTTTCTGGACCAAGGTCTAGCATTCTGCTAAATTTGGTGTAATTTTGTTCAGTAGTTCAGGCTGTAGATGTGTCTAAAATTGTCAGCCGTTGATTTTCCATACAGGATCCTAACATGTCATTGTTGAGCTATTTATATGCCTCCTCTTTATACATAACCAAGGTACACAGGACAATATTTCCTCCTAAGTCTAGGTTTCCTATTACGTATTCAGATCTGTTTTTTAGTTTGCATGTGACAGCAGTATCAATGAACAGATGTTTTCTGGGGAAAGATCTACCAGTCTGCCAAATTTGTTGTAATCCTTTTCGACCATGCAGTCACTGAAGGGCTAAACAGTCACTGAAACATAATCATTGTACAGAAAGAAGATGGTGTAGCATCTTCTTCAAGGCTGTTCATCAACATTAAAAGTACATTCTAAAGACTATTCAAGTTTATATTTCTGAGGCAAAATTCTCCTTTTAGGTGCCCAAAAACATTCAGGGCCTGATTACGAGTACGGTGGTCCCGAAACAGCCGTACCGGCCGTTAGGGTCTGACAGCCTCCTTCTCTGCAGTCCAACTGCCTGATTACGATGTACGATCAATCCCAATGCAAGACTGCCGCCACCGCCAGGAACCTGGATCCCAGCGAGGCAGTGGTGGCGAAAGTGGTGGTCTCTGGCAGCGGTGCAGATACCAGAACAACATACAGATTAGGACCTACCTTACCACTGACCTTTTCATGACTGGGACCCTGCTTTACAAGGTCAGTAGAAAGGCAGGGAAGGGGCCAAAAACAAAGCCCCTGGGCTTGTAGCCCAAGGAGGGGTGCATGGTGGCACATGTTGTGCCCCCCTCTTTTTGTACTGTTGTGCGTGCACTGTGTGCCATGCACGACATGGTGCATGGTACACAGTGCACCGATGTACAAGAGACAGTGCCATGGCAGCGGCATGTGCTGCTGGCTCACTATGAGCTGAAGAATGCCGCCGCCATGGCACCACCACTGCAACATCACCAGCCCAGCCCAGAGGTTAATTCGTAATGTGGGGATAGGAAAGCCACTGGCTCGATGATGTACTCCCAACTCATAATCAGGCCATAAGTGTCATACCCATGAAAGAACTCTCCTCTGTTATTACAATATGTACTAACACTTCCTTTGTTGCAACTGAAAGGCTTGTATCACAAAGCCACTTTGAAGAACTAACAGGTCTAAACATCAATTGCCTAATAACTTAGGGCCTGATTTAGACGCTGGCTGAAGGGATACTCCATCTCAACTGTGACAGCTATCCAGTCTGCTATGTTACAAATGCCACAGGATATAATGTAATTGTAATACAGCAGATGGGATATCCATCACATTTTTTACAGAGTATTCCATTCAACAAACTATAAATCAGGCACTTAGTAACCACACCTCAAACTGTGTTTGTCGGTATCAGCCCGTTTGATATGTCTTTCCTTTCTCCAATTGAGAAATCAGGGGTATTCCGTTTTCTTAAAGCCTCCTATCAGTCTGTCTCAAGAGGACATTTGCACTGTCACTGTTATGAAATCTATTGCTGGTTCCCACTTTATTTACCTCCATCAACCCCTCATTTGAGGATTTACAGGTCCCTGGTTTACTTAACAGGGTTACAGTGAAACCTCGCTTCAAAGTTGGTTAATTTCAGACTCATTGCTTTGCAGATCATATTGGTGAGGAGAAAGGAAAAGCTTCAAAAGAAGACTCTTGAGACTCTTAGAGAAAAACTGATTTCTCAAATGGTCTCAAGTAGGTGTTTATTCCCAGAATTGGAAAACCATCAATTCTGCTATCTGCCCTTGCTGAACTGACAACCAACCAAAACACAAGTTTCACAATTGCTGCATTGGGTCCACCCCGGAAAGGTTTAAATCTTTTCTCACAGGTTGATTATCTTTCCTCTTACATGTCCCCCTTTTGGATCCTTGACACAATAGCAAAACTAAACATATAGTGATACAGAAATATTGTGACAAGAATATTGTTTTTCTATACATATAATGATAAGTACAAAAATATTGAGGAAAAAAATATTGCTATACAGTAATGTCAAAAAGTATATACAACAATATATATATATATATATATATATATATAGATATATATATATATATATACAATTTAAAACAGTAAAAACTAAATATTTTGAAATATAACATTAATATAATGTAAATTATATTTGTTTGAGTAACATTTAAACATATATACATATATAAATGTAAAAGTATTTAAACAAACACACACATATTCATCAATGTGTGTATTTATATACACATATGTAATATAAAACTATTGAAAACATATTAATTACAACATATATGTTAATTTTCTAATTATTTTTTACAATATAACAAATATATATCTATATAGCTCTACTTGCACATATAATCATAATTAATAAATGTAACAAATAAACTGCAATACAAATGTAAAACATTTGCAATTTAATTAGCCATAAAACAATAAACCATGTAAAAAATAGATCTAACTAAAAATGTGTAGTAAATTACATACATTTACACACACAAATATATACAATTAAATACATAAACCCATAATATTAAAAGATATATAAACAATACAAAAATGTTAAACTTCAAGAATAATAAATATACTATTCCCATTCCAGTATGTGAAACAGTAGGGAAAGCACTGGACACCGAAGGGGTAAAATTGACTTTTTCCACTCCGGTGTGTGCAACAGTAGGGGAAGAGTAGGGCTCATGAGAAGTAAAATGTATCATTCCCACTCCAGTGTTTGCAATAGTAGGGAAACTGTAAGACTCAGGAGCGGTAAAATTTACCATTCCCACTCCACTGTGTGCAACAGTGGAGGAAGCGTTGGACTTTGGAAGCGGTAAAAGTTACTAGTCCCACTCCAGTGCTTGCAACAGTAGAGAAAGCGTTGGACTCAGAAAGGGTTACGTTTACCATTCCCACTCCAGTATGTGGAATAGTAGGGAAAGCGTTAGACTCGGAAGGTGTACAATTTACTATTCCCACTCCATTCACTGGTACAGTACAGAGAGAGGACTTCACTTTAAACAAATAACATATTTTAAGAACTCAATAAAATACCCCAAAATATAAAATTCTAAATATAAAAACTAAGGGGTCCATTAGGATGTCGTGCGGATTGCCTTCGCCCGGCTGGGGGTGGCCACCGCCGGCCTGGCGGAGGCAATCCACACGACATCCACTGCCCATTCCCCCCGCCATATTACAAAGGCGGGGGAGACCGCCTGTTTTCCGCCCCGGTCGCCTTGCGGCCGGGGCGGAAAACAAGTAATATGGTGGCGGTGTCTGTAAGACACCGCCCGCCATATTACAATGGGCATACTGCAATACCTTTCCGTGGCGGCAATGCCGCCACGGAGAGGCAGGCGGTGTTCACTCTGGGGGCCCGCTGTGGGCCCCCAGAGTGAAGGCCAAAGGGGGGTGGCACACAGGGGGGTACCTGTGGTACCCCCCTGCCTTTGCATAATAGAAGAGGCAGGCACCGTGCGGTGCCTGCCGCTTCTATTGTGCAAAGGCGTGCTGTTTTTTTTTTTAACATTGTAGCGGGCGGTGCAGTGAGCACCGCCCGCCACAATGTTAAATCGTGAAATGCGCCCACCACTGTGGCGGGCGCATCATAATTATGATGTCGGGACCCCCGCCCTTTAGGCGGGCGGTCCCGATTGCCGCTAGGGTGGAATGGACCCCTAAATGTCTTAAATGTAACAACTATTAGCAAAATAACATAAATGTTACAAATTGTAATAATTATTATCAATTAACAGAAATGTAATATATATAATTAAAATACCTCACCATATTCTCACAAACATAACATCCAAATTAAAATGTAATGGAAATAAACAAAGTTTAAATAAATAAATAATATTTTTTTATTTATGATTACTTAAATAACTTCCCCATTCCTCTACAAACTAATCAACACACACATAAAATATAACTTTCCAAATATGATAAGTACACAATTAACATATTTATCAATTAAATAATTAATATTAAAGTAATAATTATCAACACATTATTTCTTAATTAAAGTCCACCCATAAACCCTAAAAACATAACAACCCCACCTGACATAGAATTCAAAAACATATTGTAATTGCACAATTTCCATAATTAATTAGCAAGTAAATAATAATTTAAATCAATTATTAATTATAATTAATTTTTTTCCCATCCTGTATCTCTATAGACTCCACAACTCACACCTAAAATATAAATAAAAAAATGAATCAATCACCAATTAAATTAATATTTTAATCAGATTTATTAATTAATTAAACCTAATTTACTTGCAGCCCTGTACCCCTACAAACCCCACAACCCACACCTAAAACATAGCTTGAAAAAAAATTAATTACACAACGTACATAGTTAATTACAGTTAAATAATTATTAATAATTAAAAACATAATTATTAATTAATTATAATTAACTTACTTCCCTCCCTATATCGCTGCAAACCCCACAGCCCACACCCAAAGCTTAACTTAAGAAATTAATTAATTACACAATTTATAAACTTAATTATCTATTAAATTATTAATACTAATTAAAAAATAATGATTAATTAATTATATTACTTCTCACCCTTTACATCTACAAAACCACAACCCGCTATCACACTAAAAATTACAATAAATAATTAAATACAATTTTGCAATAACTAAAAATTTACAAACTATATTAAAAAAATATGAACTATAAATATACAAACAATTTATAACATATACAATTAAAACATATCCTAAAATACATTAAAATAATTAGAGAACAATATGATTAACAACAATATTTTTGTAAATGATATTAACCTAGATATTTTTGACATCGATATTACTTACCTTAGAAAATCTATATTTTTGTCAAGAATATTCCTGCATCACTATATTTGTGGATTACAATATTAAACACTCGATATTTCTTCATCTTGATATTATTTACTCAATATTTTATCCGAATACCCTCCTTTAATTTGGCAAAGTGTAGAGTTCTGGAGGGGTCAACATTATCTCCAGTCATATTTATAATTTTTGTGGAAGCCTTTCGATAAGGGTTTTTCAATGAGCAGCTGGGGGGCTGAGGAGCTGGGGAGCTCCCCAGCTATCAGTGAGTAGCTCCCTTTCGAGTAGGCCAAAATTAGGAAATGAAAAGGTTGAATTAGGTGAGCTACCAAAATTGAAAAGGATGTATTTTAAAGTAAAATGTATTTATTTTGAGAACTGATAAGCTAGATTTTGGAGTAGCAAAATATTTAAAGCTGATAGTTAAATGTTAATTCATACGATATTCTTACGTATGTGCCAGGGGCATTGCATATATGAATGTAATGGCATTTCGTGACATTCAAAACTAAAAGTGATCAAGCTTTTTGACAATATTGCTGGCGACCTTGTCTGATGCACTAAATACTGCGAGTGAATTAGAGCAAAATTGTCACTAATTGATTCTTGTCTGTAAAGGTAACTAATGCCACACGGCAACACTTAGCTAACCATATGGGTTAAACTTTAAACTAGAAACGTAAATGATTGCTGATAATATGGAAATGTTGATCTTTGGCAATGAGCGGCTGACCATGCCTGATTCCATGGGCACTCTGGCAACACCAGTTGCCAAGCTAAGAACCTTGGCTTTGTGGTCAATCAAGAGCTCTCATTGAAGACACAGAGTAAGACAGTGACCACTTCGTGCTTCCTCTATCTTAGAATTCTGTGAAAAGTTCTGCTTTACCTAGCCACATCTATCAGGTCTATTGTTGAGGGAGCAGGTGTTCTTTAATGACTGATCTGGGGCATGGATTACATCTAGGTCTGCCACCCTATAGTCAAACTGAATACAATTCTGAATCATGCAGAATGACTGAAGAAACCTGAACATTTCATTGAAGCCTACTTGTTGCTGATATGGTAGAGGGCCTTGATCAAGGTGCTATGTGCAATTCATCAGGCCATAGTAGGCACTATTTTGAAGAAAGGCTTATCCTCATCATCATAGTAACTAGTGAATAGTGAACTGATGTTCAATGGTTAATGGATTGTCAGTGGAAAACATGATAAATCAATTGTAGCTGGTGAAGTGATGCTGGCTGGATGGGAAATGGATAATGAATGGACGATATGCCTTGATTGAATGGTGAATGGTGAAATGACGGTGAGTGGCAAATAGATAGCAATGGGTGTACTGATGGACAGGGCCAGTGGAATTATGCAATTGTGAGGCCGCAGCGATTTGGGCATTTGCATAGATTTGATGCACTTGCCACATAATCCTTCATCTGACACATAATCTGCAGATTTTAACGAAAACAATTGTTTCTACCTCAAACGAGTCAAAGGTTACTAAAAATGCAGCACCACGTGTTGCTGTGCAGTGGAAGGCCCTTTGCAAAGCTGGACTAGTCACCTTTCTTTTGCTTATTGCTGTATTTGAGTGTTAAACTGGTACTAATGAAGTGCAACCAAAGCCCACACAGTGCTACCAAGGTTAAAAATGATGAAATAATTAAGTAATGCTATTGCAAAATTTACTGCATTATGCCACATAATTGTAAATAGTTGTATTAAGACTCAGAGTCCCTCTTATTTCTTCATCTCTGTTTATTTAAGAGATTTGTAACACCACCAACATTGCAGACTGACAGTCAGCTCCCAGCCTCCAACTGACTCCTCTAGAACACTGCTCAAGCTCGAGACATGAACATTCCTGCCATGAGCTGCACTTGTACAATTAAAGGAGCAGTGCACATTAAACCACAATAGGTTCTTATTCATGATGCGATGGAAAACAGTAAATGACAGTACATGAAGGTTTTGAAATTGTGAAAAATGTTGGACATGTGAATTGTAAAGCAATGGCGACTGATGAATTGGATGGGAAATGAAAGGTTGCTGATGGTTGGGCAGGAAATGGGTCATGAATGCACAGATGATGCTGAACGGATGGGGAATTAATGATTGATGGCTACTGGATAAAGGATTGTCAATGGATGATTAAATGTATGCTGAATGGAAACAGAAGTTATAGGCACATGAATGGATGGAAGGATGAACGGGTAGAGCATTTTGAAGGATGAATAGATTAGCAATGGGGGTATGTGGATAAATGTCGGCAGTACTAATTCAAAGGGTGCTAAGACATCATCACAGCAGTTGTGAATGTAGAGAGTGCAGTCAACATTGCAACATAGATCGCTGGGATCGATTTATCAGGTAGGTTAAAAAGTCAGAGAGCGCAGCACAGTAGGTCATCTCTGACCTAAGGACAGCATCACCCTTGGGGACAGGGATGGGAACCAGTCAGAACAGAAAGGGAGGCTTGGTTAACAGTGAGACAAGTAAATGGATCGATAAGGATGAAAAACAAGGTGATCAGATTTAGAAAGATGTGAGGAGGGCGAATACCATAACGAGATAGGAAGTGAGGGACATAGGTATCCACCATTAAGCATGTTCAAGGGTTAAAGTAGGGCCCCTTTTTGTATATCGGGACCACCTCTGCTCCCAGCCAAGTATCTGGAATTGTCATTCCCCCCAGCACTGCATTGAATAAAACCATCAAGTAGGGTGCCCAAATCCCAGGTTCCTGCCTAAAAAGATCACCCGGCACCCCATCCAAACCCGGGGCCTTTCCAGAAGCAAGACCCGTTATGGCCGCCTTAACATCTTTTAGAGTGAAAGGGGGAGATGTGTATGTGGTGAGGCTATTGGAAGTTGGTGTTGCTAACTCATCGTGTACAGGGGCATATAGTTGTTGGAAATGATCCTGCCAAATATTGGCCGCTATGTTGGGTTCGATTGCAGAGGGGAGATCCCCGCTCCCATGGTTGATTATTCTCCAGAATCTGCGGGAGTCCCTTTTAGCTAGGGACTCCGATAGATTCTCCCAGTGCTGTACGTCCCACTCTATTCTAGCGTTAGCTATGAGCTATTTGTACGCACTTCTTTTAGAGCGGATCTCCTCCCTAGTACCTCCTTCTTTTATGGTGAGTAGGAGGTCTCGTTTTGCCAGGCGACAGGTACTATTATACCAGGTGTTCTTGGTTTGTCCCTGTGCTCTAGGTTGGCCTGTGCTGAAAAGATCAGTTTCAAGCTTCTTTATTAAATGAGCATGTACTTGCGCTATGTCCTCACCTCTATCTGTTGGAGAGTCTGGATTCCACAGGTCAAAAGCCTCTTCAAGGATTGGAGTAATCCCAGCATAGAGTGAGGCAAGCTTTTCCCCACTAGAGGCGAGTTTTTCCCATTTTATCCGCCTCCTATTGTTCTCCAGTAGATGTCCTCCTTTCCAGTTCTCCTCGCCTGTCACAGTCACCCAAGGGATGGTATACTTTAGTTCCAGGGCATTGTGGTCACTATCGTGCCTGGGTATTATTTTAAAATCCACCACCCTTTTCCATGCCTGCAATTGTACCAGGAAGTAGTCTGTTCTGGATTGCCTCCCTGCTTTATTGAATGTGCATTTGGACGGGATGTCGGACCTAGTGCGGCCGTTACAGGCTCTCAAACCATAGGTAAGGTTTAGAGTGTTTATCTGTATGGCAAGGGGTGTCCATGCTCTGGGAGGGGGTGCTTCAGTCTGAGGAACCTGCCAACTTGAATCCTCCTCTAGGGAGGGTCCATCAAGTAGTCCAGGTAGTGGCTCAAAGTGTGAGTTGAAGTCCCCCCCTATTAGATAAGACATCTCCGGAGGGATGGTTTCCAGAAGGGTTGACAGAGTTTCTATAGTTTTGGAGGTGGACGCTATTTTGACCGGCCTAGAGTAGATGTTTATAACCAAAAGTTTAATAGGACCCGGCCATTCAAGTAGGATGGCCAGTATATCTACCGAGTCTACTGGATATCTTGAAGCTCGGCATCCTAAGTCCGTAGCGACCCAGGTTGCTAAGCCTCCGGAAGGTCTGCCTTTCCCACTCCAGACATCGGGGAAAATAGGATGCTGGGGGCAGGAGAGAGAGAACAATGTAGCAAGTTTAGGACAGGGAGTATGCGATGAGCTTGTGGTGGGTCATCGTGGGTGGAGAAGGGTTGTTGTAAGGGTTACATCGAGAAGGACAGGACTTCCTGGGGAGGCCATCAGCACTGTTTTCATTTTGCAGTTGTCAATGTTGCTAACTCTGGCTTGAGTAATGTTGGGCTCTACAACTGTACCACAATGCAGACTACATAACTTGTGATTGAACAGTAGAGTAACATGCTGAGTATCACCGCGGAGCCTCCTTTGCCAGCTACATAATAGTGTACCAAAGGATGTAACTCTATAGTGCAATGCACTTCATTTTCTAAACCAAAAACTGTAAATGGCTTTCAGGCTTGCAGTATTGTGCACAATGGTGGAATAATACATTTTGCTCTACCATTCTCACCACCTTTCAAGCCATTATGGTTGTGGAGATATTCACTTTTATAGTCAGGGCCGGGAACAACCCCAAAAAAATCATTCATTGGTACTGAATTTTACTAGTTTTAAAGGATGGCTCGTATAGTTTACAGAATATCAATATACATGCTTACAATCATTTGATTGACAAATGTTGCCTCTCTATCGTTCAATGTCAGTCACTGCAAGGTGATCCAAACAAAGCAATCTATATATCATAAATTGCCTTATGTATTGGGATTGGTTAATTTGTAGTACAAGATATTAATCTGAGGCTTGTTTAAATATTTGCTGAAAATTTATTGGAAGACAAGCAACCTAGTACTGAGTTGGTTTCACTAGCACAATAAGCACAAGACCCATGCCTGGGCATACTCTTGGCACTTAGGGCATTACAATAAGCACACAAAAGGTGAAGGGAGGAATGCAATTTGTCTATGATGGTGAAATTTATCTTAGGTTGCTAGTGTTCCGATTCGTTGAGTACCTGGCCTAGCAGTTTGAGCTGGACTGTACCATGGGTAGCAGTGTCAAGGCTGATTCTCATATGGTTGGGTCCGAACTGAAGTGGCATGATGAACAAAAGAAAAATGGGTTGGGATGCTAGGCCGACTGATTGCCATTGGCTAGACAAATTGCAAGCATTCCTCCTAGAACCGTTTGTGTGTTTGATGTACTGCCCTAAATGGCAAGGGTGAGCCCAGATTTGTGTCCCTTCCTCACTGTGCCACTGGAACCAAGCTATTCCTGGGTGATGAGCCCTTCTCAGGGTGAAACTGGTCCTAGGTTGCTTGTGTTCTGATTCGATTCAATGAGGATCTGGTCCTGCAACTCGAACTGGTCTGTTTCCATGAGGAGCAGGGTCAAGGATAATTTGCATACGGTTGGGTCCAAACTAAAATGGCATGGTGAGCAAAAGAATGAGAGGTTGGGATGCTACATTGAGCGCCTGCCAGTGGTTAGACAAATTGCAAGCATTCCTCTCATCAACTTTTGTCTGTATGACATTTTCTATACCCAGAAAAAATCCATCACTGCTTTAAAGAACCTACATCCTTTAAACATGGCCAAAGCCAAGTCTTGGTAGAGCTAGATTTTAAAACCTTGAAATGTCAACTCTCCTCTTACCGCTCCTGAGTCATATTTTCATCTTTTTTTCCTCATATAAATGGATGGAGGTGAGTATATCCTGCCGTGCTTTATTTCTAGGACAAACCCTACCGGTTCAGCCAGGCTCAAATAGAAGTCCTCTAGTCTATTTCAGAGTGAACACTGAGCAAGATCACTAAACTGGATGTTATTCCTCCTTTAACTGTTTTCTAGGTCTTCTTCTATGATCAGGAGTTTCTTGATGCACATATGTTTTTGTTCTTTGGATCAATCAACTACTATCATCTCTGGGCCACCCACCCTTGCCCTCAGTGAGGGTAGCTCAGTTTTCAGTTCCTTGACACAACTTTGAAATTTCCACCTAACTGTGCCCCCTTTTTTTATTTCCTTCAGAAAGCGTTCAAGTAATCCTTCTATGTCAACTTTGTTTGACTCCGCCTTAAGTAGTTTGATGGTAGACACATCAGGGAGTCTTTTGGGGAGCCCTTATCCATTTTACCTTGCTATTTTGAAACATTTCTTTGACAGAAAGTGGGTGTTTATTCCTATAGGAATTCCTGGCAATATCTTATCCATTGTATCAGTAATGCACACTATAGTCTTCCTTAGTAGGTTTGTTTTTCCATGTAGATGATTCAGACTCCTATAGGGAGCCCCTCCCACCAGAGACCACCCAGACTTTAATTTATTTTTTCTGTGCCCGGTACTTTGATCCACCCACAATGATGAATACAGATGAAGCAGTCCTACGGGAGACAGGGTTTGGGTTTCCTGTAGTGCTTTAGAGTATTAAGAATCTCCAACCGCCTTGCATTGTTCAATCAGTGCCTGGTGTGAGAAGGAGGAGGCGATAGCTCTGCCTTTCCAGGGCTCTTTTAAGGCAGCCCTTATGAACAGAGATCCAGGTGCTTTTGCCACTGACGGCTACTGCAATAATGTGCTGGTGGTGGTATTGCAGCGTCATAGAGTGCCCACTTCTTCTATTTGCCCCCCAGGTCCATCCCCATCTCTTTGCAGGTCCCAGCCTGCAAGTCAACACATCTGGCTCATCACTTCATCACCAGGGCCACAACTTCTGATGTTCTTCTGACCACCCGTTTAGGGCAGCATGTGGCTTAGTGCATACTCCAGCGCCCAGCTTCTCAGGCCATTCTTGCTCGCTAGGAACTCCTCTGTCGCTTTTTACCAGCCAACTCCCAAGGTTCAAGGAGACTCACCACTACATCCTAGCCCCAATCAGTTTTTCAGGGCAACGAGAGCACATCTTTTGGCTGGTAGAAAAAACAGAAGCATAGGAGGTGGAAATAACTTAACTACTCTGTTTCTCCCATAACACAGAATCTGATGCACATGTTATAATGCTGGGCCTGACAACATGGTGGCATTTCATAGAACTTAACATGCTGTGACCATCCAAAGAAAGACAAAAGTCATCCCTGGTATAATGCTGGTCATGGCAAAATAGTATAATGGTGCTAATGTTTGAAATACTGTGGTGTCCATCACTAATATGATGCTGGTGCAACCATAATAGTGGTAGTCCTTAGTTTATTGTTTCAGCATCCTTAACATGATGATGCCCACCCCTTCAGTAGTCTTGGCCAAAGTACCCTGGTGAACATTTCTGAGCAAGTTGTGGGCATCCACGGCAGAATGATTTGGCATAATGATGGCATTTCTTATCGTACCGCAGACATCCATACATAAGACAGTGAATGCTGGGCTTGCGGAGCATAACATATTCATCCGTGGCAGGAGTATACAAGTATTACCTGATAATTACAGACTGGTGTTTGGACACCTAATTTGTATTTACTAAAATTCAAAAACTGGTATT
Source organism: Lissotriton helveticus (assembly GCF_964261635.1). Taxonomy (NCBI): domain Eukaryota; kingdom Metazoa; phylum Chordata; class Amphibia; order Caudata; family Salamandridae; genus Lissotriton; species Lissotriton helveticus. Next base: position 950,333,956 of record NC_136068.1, read on the forward strand.
TCATGACGAATGTAGATTTTTCATTGAAAACGATAAGATTTAGATTAGTGGAATTATCTGTTTTTTTGTAAGTGAATTGTTTTGAAAAATATTGCATGTCCTAACACGCAATGTCCTGATATTTGAGTGATAATTAGTATTGATGTCTGAGGCACTAGCCTGTAATATGGTGAAAGCGTCTTTGGCCTAAGCTTGTATTTAAAGTCTATGTCACATGAATAATAGCATTGCTATAAAACCCCATAAAATCTCTTTAGCTTAGCTGTAGATGACCTGAGATTGTAATATGTCTGTATCATGTTCTTTTAATTTTCCACCACGCCCTTTCCAAGTAAGTTCTGAATCACAGTGTATGACTCAGAATGCACTTGAAAGGGGCAGTACAGAAAATGGAAAAAGTAAAATGTATCTGTGAAGTATATGATTCGTTTAAATAGCAGGACGTTTGAAAAAGCTTTTTCGTAACTGCCAGTGTCAATTTGTCTTTTTATATAATTCATAGGGAAAATGTGCAGAAGAAAGCACCATTTTCTCAAAATGGTCATATGAGAGGAAACCAGCATCTTGACTTTGGGAGGCGGGGAGAGTGACCAGGCTTACTTGGTGCACCATACAAGTATTAACATTTTTCTGAACTTGAGGAATTTATATGAGCATTGTGTTGTAGAAAGCAATCATTCTCTGTGTATTCTCAACCTTTTCTCTCCCTATTAGAACACTGCGGAGGAAGTTCAGCATGCTCACCTCTACTGATTGCTTGGAACGTTGCAGGAAGGGCATTTCAGCACCAGCAACCACTGATACCATGAGCGCTTTGCTTCTCCACTCTAAAGAAAGAGTGACAGCCAGCAGAAGATAGATAAATTAAGATTTGTTTGTATATTCTGATACCACTAAATCAGAGCAATTATATTTATGTATGCATATCGCATTTCTATAGCGCCAACTAATCAAAAGTGTGATGCACATGGTCACAGAAAAGAATAACATTCATTTAATGAGTAATAGGAGAGGAAACTGGTGTGGTAGGCGGTTAATGCATTGTGATGTAGTGGTCAGGGGGAACATCCTTTACAACGCAACTTTTACTCCGCACTACCATTACGACGCAGCTATTACAACGCAAGTCGTTACAACGACTTGCGCTGGAGGGCGCTGTAGGATAGGGAATAGTTTAATTTTCTATCCAGCACCTTCCCTACTATCCACGGGGACTGGAGTTGGAATAGAAAATTAAACTATTATACTATCCAGCGCACCCCAACGCAAGTCGTTATAACGACTTGCGTTGTAAAAACTGCGTTGTAATGGCATGCGGAGTAAAAGCATGCGTTGTGATGTCATACATCCGTGGTCAGCGGCGGCCGGCAGTGGGAGTACCTGCAGGGCGGTGACATGGGGAAGGGGAGAGGCAGGGTGGGGGGGTAGTAATGTATGGATTACGGAGCTTCCCAGGTAAGTAAACATTTAAATCAATAAAACGAATTTCGTTGAGTGCACTGTATCCCCAAATGCGATGCAGTACGCGCAACGAAATTCGTTTTATTTATTTAAATGTTTACTTACCTGTAAAACTCCGTAATCAATACATTACTACCCCACACCCTGCCCCTCCCCCTCCCCACGTCACCGCCCCGCAGGTACTCCCACTGCCGCCCGTCGCTGGTAGTGATCTCTAAAGAGGCAATTCTTTCCTAAACTAGAAAAGAGTTGGGACGGTCCTGATGGATACAGGTAAATTTTTTCGAGTTCTGGGTTCTTTTTTATACTTCTTAATCTTCAGTCTGATGGTGTCTCTGCTGTGCATGTGCCGAGAAACAATAGAAATGGTGCGCTTGTCTGCTAGATGAGCATGAGTGCTGTTGTCATGGCTTTATCAATGATGCAGCTGGTATTGATGAAATTAGGAGCTGGCAAGGGGCGGAAATGGATGGGGATGATATGATCATATATCGTTAGGCCCTGGACAAGACATGATATAGCACGTAGTATACCCCTAAGGGATGCCAGTGCGGAGTCTGGAGGCCATGGATTAAGGTTAAGGCATTACAACCATCCAGTTGCAAGAGTATGGGGACTTGAACAGCAGTTCTGAAGTCACTTTCTAGAAGAAGTTTTTATTTAGAAGACAGAGCTGGTACTGGGCCATCTTTGCTTTTTCGACAATGTGTGAGGTTGGTGCCCATGGTGATTGCAAGTGACTTGACATTGAGTAAAAAATTAGGGTTCAAAGCCTTCAATGTTCATACATGTCAGAAATATAAAGCGAACCACGGGGAAGGCGACACCTCTGATAATAAAAGGTATGTAGAGATTAGACTTATCAGGTTGGAGTCGAACTATGTTATTAAACTATAAGGCGCACCTAAATAGGTTCCTTTGTTCCTGTTTAAGGGTTCCCGTCTGCACCAAAATTGAGGAAATAATCCATTACCAGGGAACCGAGAGTTCGAGCAAATTAGTGAAGGAAGAAATATTCCACAAAACCATTCTTTAAAAACGGTAATGCCAAACTTTGGATTTAAATATCTAGTCATCACAAACTGGAGAGGTTAAAACAAGTAGTATGTTGATTAATATACGGATTAATTCTGTCACTAGATCGGACCAGAGTGAAGGTTGAACTGTTCCCATCCCACTTGAGGCGGTGTGATAAAATTAATCTACTCTGCCACATATAACGAGCATCCTTTGTCTGAGGTTAGTAGTCTCGCCTGATATCATTAGCTTAGTGAAAAGAGCACTGGTCATCGACTATATTGTAATGGAGCTCAGTGAAAGTGACACAACTTTATTGATGTAAACAATAAAACATGTATTTAGAGTACTTGAAGGTAGTGGTTAAATAAAAACCTGTATAGATGGAGCTAAGTGAAATGTTGCTAATTGGCCTAGGGCAATGTAATTTGAAGATCTTGCCAAAAAAAGAAATGTTTTTATTTACTCTGACCAATAATTCTCTCATACACAGCAAGGATATCTGTTGACTGAATGAGATGACCCTAAATGAAACTGTCCTGATGAAGGTGTAACCATATCTACGGTTTGATACACCGAAACGCGTCGACGCTTTTTTCCTTATATGAAATTCAAGCCTCTGGGATTCTGGATATCTTGCATATTGTAATACCAGAAATCTTAGTATATCACTTTGAAGGCGGTTGAATTGAATTATCTGTTTAAATATTAGGTATTTTTCCTGCATGTGGGGTTTTCTCTTTTTCTACGTCTATCTTTTTCTTCAAAGATGAAAAGTGTGTTGCCTATTTAGAGAATGTGTATTTGTTCAATTATTGTGCTGTATAGTTTAACATGATAATGTCCTTTTGTTTTTAATTTCATTGCATAGTGTGGTGTGTTGGTGAATATAAAAGAATTCCTTTTGTATATTTTATTTTTTCAGTATAATTGATTTCATACTGAAATTTTATTTAATATATATGTTTTTTTAATAATAAAAAAAATTGTGAACGTTACAAACTAGTCTGTGATCAGTGATCCCGATATTATTTTAATTATATACTGCTAGTGAGTGTTATAGGATTCTCCTATATTAACCTGTCCAGGGATCGTCCTTTGACTTTACATACATGTCATTAAACCAGGTTATGCTGTTTCATGTTTGCTGTTCTTGGAATATAATAGGAATTCTGTCTAAATTGGGTTTAGTAAATGATTCCTAGATTATTCATATATAGGGAAAATGTGTAGTACTCCAATGTATGCAAAATAATATAGAAGAAAAAATGTTTTGTACCAGGCTGGTGCAGAGTAGAAATATCCCCGCAAAAATATTGTGTGACAGAAATATCGCTGCAAAAATATTGTGGAGAAGAAATATATCGAGAACAAAAATATAGTTGACAAGAATATCGACTGACAGGTAAGTAATATCGATTACATAAATATCTTTGTAATAAATATAGTTTACCAAAATGTAGTTTACAAAAATACCGATGTATTAATAGTTTATGTATTTTAGTGTTTTTAATGTGTTTTTAATGTGAATTGTTTGTTATTTTATTATATGTTTTAGAGTTTTACTAGTTATTAATTTATTTTAAGTTTCATTCTGCATTTTTAGTTCCGTTTCAGGTTGGTTGTGTCTTTATAGGGGAATAGGATGGGAAGTAATTTAATTTTATAACATGTATTGAATAAAATAATGTGTTAATTGATTAATTAATAATAGGTTAATAATTAGTTGTTAATTAATTTCAATGAGTCAATTTATAAATAATTAGGTTCATTGCTTAATTCGTTTTAGGTGTGTGTTGTGGTGTTTATATGTTTAAATTGTGTGAAGGGTGGTAATTAATAAACACAAATTATTTATTAATTAGTAAATACTTTTAAGTTAATTACCATCAATTAATTAGTAATTAATAAATGTAATTGTGTAATTAATTGTAGGTGTGTTTTGGTGTTAATATGTGTAAATTGTGTGAAAGGTGGTAATTAATTTTTTATTGATTAATTAATAAATATTAATGAATTAATTTTAATTCATTAACTAGTCATTATTAAATTTAATTGTGTAACTAATTGTAGGTGTGTGTTGTGGATTTTATAGTGTTAAATAATGTCGTAATTTTTTTATTATCTTTGTGAATAATAATATATTTACATTTATATATTAATTATGTGAATATTGGCAATTAAATTTAATAAAAATGTTGCTGGTTTTATTTTTTATTGTTTTGGGATCCAGCGCTTTCCCTACTGTTGCACTCACTGGAGTGGGAATGGTAAATTTTACCATTCCGCTATCCAGCGCTTTCCCTACTGTTGCACTAATTGGAGTGGGAATAGTAATTTTTACCACTACGCTATTCAGCGTTTTCCTTATTGTTGCACTCACTGGAGTGGGAATAATAATTTTCACCCCTCCGCTATCCAGCGTTTTCTCTACTATTGCCCTCACTGGAGTGGGAATTGTAATTTTTACCCCTCCGCTATCCATCGCTTTCCCTACTGGTGCACTCATTGGGGTGGGAATAGTAATTTTTACCCATACGCTATCCAGCGCTTTCCCTACTGTTGCACTCACTGGAGTGGGAATAGTAATTTGTACCCCCTCCACTATCCCGCGCTTTTCCTACTGTTACACTCACTAGAGTGGGAATAGTACATTTTACCCCTCAGCTATCCAGCGTTTTCCCTACTGTTGCACTCACTGGAGTGGGAATAGTAAATTCTACCCCTTTGCTTTCCAGCACTTTCCCTACTGTTGCATTTATTGGAGTGGGAATAGTAATTTTTACCCTCATGCTATCCAGGGCTTTTTCTACTGTTGCACTCACTGGAGTGGGAATAGTATTTGTTACCTCTTAGCTATCCAACGTTTTAACTACTCATGTTTTTATTTTGGTATTAAATGTATGTATTTTTTTAATAGTTTAATGTGTTCATTAAATATAGAATATTTTCTTTTAAATTATTCATATTGTGTTTATTTTATTTTTATATAAGTAAAAAAGTTTATAAATTAAATAAAGATAATAGTTAATAAAATGTATTTAAGTAAATATATGTATATGCAAATATCTTTGTGTGTTTCTATTTAATAAATTAAGTTTATCTGTTATAATTAGTTTAAATCTATATTAAATTTGTTTTATTTTGTTAACAATATAAATATTTTTTAACTAGTTAATGTTATTTTTTAAAGTCGATATTTTTTTCATCTATATTTTTTACATCAATATTTTTGAGTCGATATTATTGTACTCGCCTGTTGAAATATAGGAATTCGATATTTTTGTAATCGATATTTTTACATTGATATTTTTTTCAACTATATTTTTGCTATCGATATTTTAACATGGAACCTACTAGGCTATTATTCTTAAAGGTGTCTCTTTAGTTGGGCCTACATGTCTTTTCTTTTGACTCTTGCTCATGTCTAAATGAACGTTTATTTCAAACATTTTGCCTCACCCCAGCAACTTGCTTAAGAATGTGCTGACTAGTACAAATTCATGTTTCTTTAGCTTCCTCACATGAAGTTAGGCCACTTTCCTAATATATTGAGCTGGTGTGTCTACTCGAATAAATAATGATTTAGATATATTTTATGACTGCATTACAGAATATTATTGCTCGTTTTGCCTCATCATATTCGACTAGCTTTGTAATCACAATAGACATTAAGATTGTCTTTTAACTTACGTGACAAAGTTCTCATGAGAACTTTCCTCCATGTAACAAAATCTTGAAACAATGCTTTACACTGTATCGATGAGAATCTTTACCATGGGAATCAGGAGGAGAAGCATTGGAAGTTAATGACACCATTGGATGGGTGGTTTCCTTTGGAAGAGTGGAGCTATGTGTAACATTTATGACTATATTATTGTATGGTTTTCTATTAATGAATGTTTCCTAGATAGTTTGGGAGAACTTTGAAGAATCGGATGGGAAGAAGACTCCAACTCAGAGCTCTTTATCCTGCCTGTGAGAATCTTTTACTAGAGAGTGGCTTCTTTATTTCGGTTACTGACAGCTACTGCTAAAAATGACTTAATCATTCTTTTATTTAAAGACCCTTTCTTGATCAGTGCTACTGAAAAGATGATCCTTTTGTATCAGTTGCTACTTCAGCTGTAAGGAACTTGGCTTAGTTTCTAGGACAACTCTTTATGTGTAGTTCTTTTCATATTTTAAATCTTGCTCGTTTCCAAAAAGAACTCTTCATGGGTTAGGTTCCTTAGCTAGTTTAGTGGCAATTTCCCTTATGGAACACTCCGTATTGATTTATGCTGTCACTAATCAACCTCTTATTGACATTTCCGTAAAACGACTAATCTGAAAAAGCACAACAAAAACAATACTAATCCTTTAAGACAAATAAAGGTATTGAAACTTCATCAACCTTTCATCATTGACTAAACCTTAATCTGACTGTTGTTGATGCATGCAAAGTTCATGTCTTTGTTCTATCTCTGTTCTCATTCCATGGCAAAGGTCCGTCTGCCTTTTCAAGAGCCATTAGGGCTCAAGCCCTAGGGACGAAATCTGTAAATTGGGTGTTTTGGCTTAAATACCAGTTTTGGCTAATCCTCAGGCTCCCACATGTGCATATGAAGCTATTTGGTAGCTTTTGCAACTTAGGGGTCGATTCCGATCCGGTAAAATATTCAGCCGTACGACTCGCATCCGTATCTGATTCCGTACGAATGGGAACTTTACGTCCAACCTGCGAATTCCGATCCGTACCCGTCTATTTCCGTACGATTATCACCGAACCGTCCGAATCACAGTCGGTGATCCGTACGACCATGCATCGGGAATCCTACCGTACGATTCGTAAACAGCTCGTACAAACACACAAGTACGATCCTGTACGAGAAGCCTGACAGCGAATCGTACAGAACTAAGTTATCGCACTTGAATAATGATCCGTACGGCAATATGCGGCTCGCATCTAGCAGCGTCAACACATACCACACGTGTACCCCTCGCTCACGCACAAGTACGACACGCACACCCCCCACGCGAACACCCCCACCCGCCAACGGCCCGTACCAGTCACTCGCACGCACAAGTACGACACGCACAACCCCCCAACAAGCCTACGCGAACACCCCCACCCGCCAACGGCCCGTACCAGTCACTCGCATGCACAAGTATGACACGCACGCACCCCCAACAAGCCTACGCAAACACCCCCACCCGCCAACGTCCCATACCACTCACTCGCACGCACAAGTACGACACGCACACCCCCCAACAAGCCTACGCGAACACACCCACCCGCCAACGGCCCGTACCACTCACTCGCTCGCACAAGTACGACACGCACACACCCCCAACAAGCCTACGCGAACACCGACACCCGCCAACGGCCCGTACCACTCACTCGCACGCACAAGTACCTCACGCACACCCCCCCAACAAGCCTACGCGAACACCCCCACCTGCCAACCGACCGTACCAGTCACTCGCACGCACAAGTATGACATGCACACACCCCCAACAAGCCTACGTGAACACCCCCACCCGCCAACGGCCCGTACCAGTCACTCGCACGCACAAGTACGACACGCACACCCCCCCAACAAGCCTACGCGAACACTCCCACCCGCCAACGGCCCATACCACTCACTCGCACGCACAAGTATGACACGCACCCCCCCAACAAGCCTACGCGAACACCCCCACCCGCCAACGGCCCGTACCACTCACTCGCATGCACAAGTACGACACGCACACCCCCCCAACAAGCCTACGCGAACACCCCCACCCGCCAACGGCCCGTACCACTCACTCGCACGCACAAGTACGACACGCACACACCCCCAACAAGCCTACGCGAACACCCCCACCCGCCAACGGCCCGTACCAGTCACTCGCACGCACAAGTACGACACGCACACCCCACCAACAAGCCTACGTGAACACCCCCACCTGCCAACGGCCCGTACCAGTCACTCGCACGCACAAGTACGACACGCACACACCCCCAACAAGCCTACGCGAACACCCCCACCCGCCAACGGCCCGTACCACTCACTCGCACGCACAAGTACGACACGCACCCCCCCCAACAAGCCTACGCGAACACCCCCACCCGCCAACGGCCCGTACCAGTCACTCGCACGCACAAGTACGACACGCACACACCCCCAACAAGCCTACGCGAACACCCCCAACGGCCCGTACCACTCACTCGCACGCACAAGTACGACACACACACCCCCCCAACAAGCCTACGCGAACACCCCCACCCGCCAACGGCCCGTACCACTCACTCGCACGCACAAGTACGACACGCACCCCCCCAACAAGCCTACGCGAACACCCCCACCCGCCAACGGCCCGTACCAGTCACTCGCATGCACAAGTACGACACGCACACACCCCCAACAAGCCTACGCGAACATCCCCAACGGCCCGTACCACTCACTCGCACGCACAAGTACGACACACACACCCCCCCAACAAGCCTACGCGAACACCCCCACCCGCCAATGGCCCGTACCAGTCACTCGCACGCACAAGTACGACACGCACACCCCCCCAACAAGCCTACGCGAACACCCCCACCCGCCAACGGCCCGTACCACTCACTCGCACGCACAAGTATGACACGCACACACCCCCAACAAGCCTACGCGAACACCCCCACCCGCCAATGGCCCGTACCACTCACTCGCACGCACAAGTACGACACGCATACCCCCCAACAAGCCTACGCGAACACCCCCACCCGCCAACGGCCCGTACCAGTCACTCGCACGCACAAGTACGACACGCACACATAACGCCAACACCCAAACCAGCACAAGGACTTTGCAAACAAGTGGCACAACAACACTGAGCATGTCTCCTTTGTACAGACCATAGAGAATCAATGTCCTGGTCACAGCCAAACAGAGGTCAACACTAACACCCACCCCATGTAACACACACACAACCAATTCAAATTAAGCCACACCCACTATTTGACCAATAAAAGGCTCCACACATACAACCCATCATCCTTTGCAACATACCCATTCTTGCAACGAAACAGAGAGCACACCAACTATAGCAGCCACATACCTTCACACATACGCCCTATCACATCTACACCCACACCACCCCCTTCAAAATCACAACCACACACCCTCATCCATACACACCATCACCCCCTCAATCACATACACCCCACACCATGACCACACCCAAGAATCCAAAGTTCACTAACCCGGAGATGGAGATACTTTCAGATGAAGTCATCAGAGTCGAGCCACAGCTGTTTGGCGCATTGGTCAGACAGACTAGCATGGCAGAAAAAACACGCCTGTGGGAGAGGATCGTAGACCGGGTCATGGCTGTTGCACGCCATCCGGCGCACCAAGGGGGAATGCCAGGCCAGGTGGTATGATCTGCGGAGGATGGTCAAGAAGAAAATGGACCAGGACTACGCCAATGCACACTACACTGGAGGTGGTGGTCCCCGCAGCCTCCTGTATACCAGCCCTGGGAGGAGAAAGTCATGGCCCTGCTGCCACCGGTGGGAGTACACGGAATATTAGGAGCCGTTGAGTCTGGTGAGTGTACAAAAAATACATGTTACATTGGTGGACTTACAACAGTGCCCAGCAGCATGGGGTGGGTGGCCATGAGTCCTAGCAGGACACAACTAAAAGTGGTTTGTTGCAAGTGGGACCCACAAAGGGTGGAAGGTGGAGGGTAGGAGGCTGCTCTCATCCCATATGCCCCAGGGCCTCACCCAGGTACCATGTCCAATGTACAGGGATAGGGAAATATCACACAAGATAGTAGACCACAGCTCCTAAACAATATCATGTTGTGGACACACCTTCCAGAGATACAATATGTTGTGACATAGTATGGCAGTGTAGCAAGTGAACAAGCACAAACAACCTGCCTCCAACCCTGTCTCCCCCTCCCACTGTTGCCCTCTCCCTCTGTCGCCCTCCCTCCCACTGTCACACTCTCCCTCTGTCGCCCTCTCCCTCTGTCACACTCTCCCACTGTCACCCCCTCCCACTGTTGCCCTCTCCCTCTGTCGCCCTCCCTCCCACTGTCACCCTCTCCCTCTGTCGCCCTCTCCCTCTCTCACACTCTCCCACTGTCGCCCTCTCCCACTGTCGCCCTCTGTCACCCTCTCCCTCTGTCACACTCTCCCACTGTCGCCCTCTCCCTCTGTCGCCCTCTCCCTCTGTCGCCCTCTCCCTCTGTCACCCTCCCTCCCACTGTCACACTCTCCCACTGTCGCCCTCTCCCTCTGTCGCCCTCTCCCTCTGTCGCCCTCCCTCCCACTGTCACACTCTCCCTCTGGCACACTCTCCCACTGTCGCCCTCTCCCACTGTCGCCCTCTCCCTCTGTCGCCCTCTCCCTCTGTCGCCCTCCCTCCCACTGTCACACTCTCCCTCTGTCGCCCTCTCCCTCTGTCACACTCTCCCACTGTCGCCCTCTCCCTCTGTCGCCCTCCCTCCCACTGTCACACTCTCCCACTGTCGCCCTCTCCCACTGTCGCCCTCCCTCCCACTGTCACACTCTCCCACTGTCGCCCTCTCCCACTGTCGCCCTCCCTCCCACTGTCACACTCTCCCTCTGTCGCCCTCTCCCTCTGTCACACTCTCCCACTGTCGCCCTCTCCCACTGTCGCCCTCCCTCCCACTGTCACACTCTCCCACTGTCGCCCTCTCCCACTGTCGCCCTCCCTCCCACTGTCACACTCTCCCACTGTCGCCCTCTCCCACTGTCGCCCTCCCTCCCACTGTCACACTCTCCCTCTGTCGCCCTCTCCCTCTGTCACACTCTCCCACTGTCGCCCTCTCCCACTGTCGCCCTCCCTCCCACTGTCACACTCTCCCTCTGTCGCCCTCTCCCACTGTCGCCCTCCCTCCCACTGTCGCCCTCTCCCTCTGTCGCCCTCCCTCCCACTGTCGCCCTCCCTCCCACTGTCACACTCTCCCTCTGTCGCCCTCTCCCTCTGTCACACTCTCCCACTGTCGCCCTCCCTCCCACTGTCGCCCTCCCTCCCACTGTCGCCCTCCCTCCCACTGTCGCCCTCTCCCACTGTCGCCCTCCCTCCCACTGTCGCCCTCCCTCCCACTGTCACACTCTCCCTCTGTCGCCCTCTCCCTCTGTCACACTCTCCCACTGTCGCCCTCCCTCCCTCCCACTGTCACACTCTCCCTCTGTCGCCCTCTCCCTCTGTCACACTCTCCCTCTGTCACACTCTCCCACTGTCTCCCCCTCCCACTGTTGCCCTCTCCCTCTGTCGCCCTCCCTCCCACTGTCACACTCTCCCTCTGTCGCCCTCTCCCTCTGTCACACTCTCCCACTGTCGCCCTCTCCCACTGTCGTCCTCTCCCTCTGTCGCCCTCTCCCTCTGTCACACTCTCCCACTGTCGCCCTCTCCCACTGTTGCCCTCCCTCCCACTGTCACACTCTCCCTCTGTCACACTCTCCCACTGTCGCCCTCCCTCCCACTGTCACACTCTCCCTCTGTCGCCCTCTCCCTCTGTCACACTCTCCCTCTGTCACACTCTCCCACTGTCTCCCCCTCCCACTGTTGCCCTCTCCCTCTGTCGCCCTCCCTCCCACTGTCACACTCTCCCTCTGTCACCCTCTCCCTCTGTCACACTCTCCCACTGTCGCCCTCTCCCACTGTCACCCTCTGTCGCCCTCTCCCTCTGTCACACTCTCCCACTGTCGCCCTCTCCCTCTGTCGCCCTCTCCCTCTGTCGCCCTCCCTCCCACTGTCACACTCTCCCACTGTCGCCCTCTCCCTCTGTCGCCCTCTCCCTCTGTCGCCCTCCCTCCCACTGTCACACTCTCCCTCTGTCACACTCTCCCACTGTCGCCCTCTCCCACTGTCGCCCTCTCCCTCTGTCGCCCTCTCCCTCTGTCGCCCTCCCTCCCACTGTCACACTCTCCCTCTGTCGCCCTCTCCCTCTGTCACACTCTCCCACTGTCGCCCTCTCCCTCTGTCGCCCTCCCTCCCACTGTCACACTCTCCCACTGTCGCCCTCTCCCACTGTCGCCCTCCCTCCCACTGTCACACTCTCCCACTGTCGCCCTCTCCCACTGTCGCCCTCCCTCCCACTGTCACACTCTCCCTCTGTCGCCCTCTCCCTCTGTCACACTCTCCCACTGTCACCCTCCCTCCCACTGTCACACTCTCCCACTGTCGCCCTCTCCCACTGTCGCCCTCCCTCCCACTGTCACACTCTCCCTCTGTCACACTCTCCCACTGTCGCCCTCTCCCACTGTCGCACTCCCTCCCACTGTCACACTCTCCCACTGTCGCCCTCTACCACTGTCGCCCTCCCTCCTACTGTCACACTCTCCCTCTGTCGCCCTCTCCCTCTGTCACACTCTCCCACTGTCGCCCTCTCCCTCTGTCGACCTCCCTCCCACTGTCACACTCTCCCTCTGTCACACTCTCCCACTGTCGCCCTCTCCCACTGTCGCCCTCTCCCACTGTCCCCCTCTCCCACTGTCGCCCTCCCTACCACTGTCACCTCACCGCATCTCCCTGGGCACACACACAGTTGCACCCAAGCACTGCACAGGCCTTACAAACACCATAGAGCAGAATGTGTAGGGATGTCTCCTAATTACCAGCAGTCATCCACTAAGTGCCTGCAACACACACACCATTCCCAGCCAACACTGTACTGTGTCAGGACACACATATCGTAAACCTCTGTAGTACACAATGGCCACAGGTGTAGGCAGCACAAGTCCCTCCTGTGATCACTGCAAACACAAACACCAGGACAAGGGCACACACCCTGTGCATGAAGACAAAACCACCAATATGCCAGCATGCAACATCAGGGGGCAGCCAAATCTTGAACGATGGACGCTTGCAAATCACACACAAACTACTACCATGGCCTATCCTACACCCGCCTTACAGAAACTCATCCCCTGGGGACAGGCTTTGGAGTGCAACACTGTTCCAATTGTCATGTACCACAACAAAACACTCACTCATATGAAAACGCATACTACTCATACATGCACATTGCAGATGCTCAAGTCCATTGTGGCGCTCAAACAATGCACGTGCCCCATCTCATGAACGTTGTGGATGCACTGAAGTACCAACATGGACATGGGTATTGACAAGTTAATGCGTCTTACAGAAGTGCCAAGTTCTAAATCCATGATCTATAAGTGTGTGTACAGGTCCAGGGGTGTTGGCATTGTTTGGCCATCACGGTACAGCAAAAGACATCCAAAGTAGTAGATGTCATGCAAATTAATGATGCTCTGTCTCTAACATCAACATGCTGTATCTAAACTCTGTGCATGCTTGACGCAGACATAAGGATTTACACCGTATCCTGGATGTTGCCTGAACATGACCAATGCCTTACATGTGTTGTGCCGCCAATACAAGACACAGCAATGGCTGTGTCAGTTATTGTCAAGATAATGGAATAGTGAAAATACCCCAGAGTACATGTCAAATTACTACCACTACATACACAACAGAACAATGTCAACAATGTGAAGCTTGTGGAACTCTGATGCTCATAATGGATAACTAAACAAGATGTCACTTGATAGTGCCTTAACAGTGTCTGTCTCTCCCACACACAGGGGAACGTGTGCCCGCCCCAACCAGGGGGGAGAAGGATCCCAGTCCCAGGCTCAGCAGGACCCAGACCCCACCGACAGCGACGCCACTCAACGCACTGTGGATGACCCCAACCAACCTGGCTCCTCTGGATCCCAAACGCCTGCAGCAACTGTACCAGCTACATCTCAGCCAACCACCGTACCCATTCCCACCACATCCCAGCAGACAGGTCACAGCCCTGCCCATGATCCACAATCGAGCCAGTCTGAAAATGAGGGATACCCTTTGTCGGGCGCCCCTGAGGTTGCAGACGACCTCCACCCTGGCAGCACTCGGGGGGCCCGTCGATTGGATGTGCCCACAAGCGCAGGCCGTGTTCGTGTGGGTCAGGGTGGTGGGAGTGGCGGAAGGCGGAGGCGAGATTCTGGCCAGTCAGCTGCAGCATCCGGTATGCCTGAACTCGCTAACATTCTGGAGGCATACCGGCGGGACACCAGGGAGATAGGCCAGCTTGCGGAGACCCTCAACCAGGTGAAAGAACAGCAGGCAGAGCAAATAGCCAGGCAAGACCTACATTATGGACGGGTGGAGGCAAGTCTGGCTCAGCTCTTGACGGTGCATCGGGAAATGAGCCAATCGCTACGTCAGATAGCTGCCAACATGCAGCACCCTCCCTGTGTCACAAGGCCAGCAACATCACGGCATAGTGTGACACCAGCCGCAGGGAGGGAGGAGGAGGAGGAGGAGGTACTCTCTGACGTAGCATCCCATGCATCATCCAGGCCTGCACCGGAGGGTCCCCCAAGGAAGGTGGGTCGTCCACGGCTAAGACGTTGAGGGGCAGTGGGCCATGCACATCTCCCAGGACACTGGACCTGGCATATTGCCCCTGGGTGCAACAGCATCCCCTATGAGACTCTCCCACATGGACATGCTAGTCACAGACTGCCCAATGATGCCAAGCACTGTGGCCTGGACTCTGTTGACTGAAACTGTAAGGCATCTCATCTCCGGCAGTGAACTTTGGATTCCACCCCTTTCTGTACAGCACTTATTCACGTTCCCTGCACAAGATCTCCCAATAAATATACTAATCCTCATACGCATGTGGTGAGTTATCTTTGAACCACAGCATAAATAGATATGTGTGTGCAAATGTATGAAATGGAAGGGTATCCGACAAACAGCAGCCAACCACACACTTGGATCAGAATCTGAGTGTGGACACACATTGGGGGGGAAATCCTAACAACTAGATACATGGATGGAAAGACACACCTGTGTGGGATAGTAAATGCTGGAGGGGGGTTTGGAGCCCAAAACTGCTATCACAGGCAGGCCCAGGAGAGTCACTTTGAGGTGTACAGATCAGTGTGACAAAAGTAGTTGGCCACGTAGGGAGTACCTACAACTGTGTCCCCAGGTATGTGAACTATCGTCTGCATGATGCAGTACTGTGGATGTGATGAATGGCGCACAGGACAAGGTTGGCAGGACAGACTGTGGGCAATGGGCTGTAGCACTCTACACAAGCATACCTGAATAGGTGACCTACCCCTATGTAGCTACAAGTACTATACTACTGTAATGTGAGCAACGCATACAGAACAACTACCCACATCTGACAAATACCTACACCAGAATGGGGAAATCACACCACACCCAAGAGACGTGGTCATGGTTTGTCTCCCCTGTGGCTACTTGACTGACAGTGACAGCAATGTTTTTGCTGATGTGGCGTTGACAAGGTAACACTGTACAATATTGTGCCTATGGAAGGTGGTTGTGTGCTGTACACGGCACATGACCTGGTGGTACATAGACCCAATGTCATGTGAATCTGCCATAGTCGTGCCAGTATGTGTTGCACACACAGGCATAGCAGCTGCAATGGCTGAGTTAGAAGCATTGTGATAGCAGGAGGGTGAATGTCTGGGGTAGTCTGTGTGTAGGGTGGCAGGAGCATGCTCTATAAATGGATGGAAGGAGGGTCATCCTGTAGGTCTCTGTGTCCCTGGATAATGTGTGCGGCATGGTGGCTGTATATGCAGCAGCAGCAATGAGTGAAGACATGCTGGCAGGAGGGGTGTGACAACTTGCAAAACAAGCACATACCACAAGGGCATTTGCAAGCCACAAAGTGACATGTGTATGTGAAGGCAGGAGTGTCTGCCTCACTCAGGGTCACAGCAAATAAAATGGCACAGTAATCACCAAAGATCACAGCCACTGGATCAGGGCCCTTACGGACAAGTGGGGCACAAGACACACATCGTCAGCAGGTGTACACTACAGCTAGTGTGTTCAAAGCCAAAAAGCCATCTACCTCACACACAACATAGTATTCTAGCCTCCCCCACACCATGCGTGTGGTCACTTTACAGGTAAACACATAACAAGCATAAGCTAACTTCATGCTAAATAGTATACATGCACATTAGAAGGACATGTGCGTTGACATCAAGGAGGCACATTTATCTGTAGAAGTCAGACGTCATGCACAACATGATTATTTACATTGGGAGCCCATAGAGCATTATCAAACATACATGAGCATTGGCAAGAACTCCAAATAACACTATTAATGATGTCACTTGTAATGCAGCAGTACTATTGGCTACAAGCCTGTCAAGGACTGGCCGTACCTTACTTCATCAGTGTGGTGTGATGCTCAAAGGGTTCCACCTCTAAATAGCCCCTTGGTCTGAGTACAAACGACAGACACAAAAGGGTGATCAGGCGAGGGAAGGAGAGGATGGGAACTGCTGGGAGGGAGACCTGAAACAGAGGTAAATAACCATTAGGAGTACATTCTCATGTCACTGACACTACAAAAACATAATTAGCTACACTGTACCAGTCACACCTGTGAAGTTTACTGACTGTAGACAATTTTAGTTGAGTAATCATGGTATCACATGAGATCCGATGCTATGACACAGACACATAAAACCTAGGACAGTCTGTCATCCATTCGAGTCATGTGTTACGCTCTCAAGTGAGCTACCATGCAATGAGATCTATGCTGTTACAAATCATTCACTGGCTCAGATGAGGTTGACCTTACAAACTCATGGCAATGCTACTTACGCTAACTGTAATGTCTGCATGTGATTATGGGTACCCATAAGGGCCATGTACCCCAACTTGACTTGACCCACAACAGCTGTAAGTATCACATATTATGACGAAGCTAATGATCTACATGCAATGAAGGCACTCAGTAGCCAGTCTTTTGATCTGTCAAGTGTGCATTACTATGCTAAACATGATATGCAGGTTTAAAAAATTTAAAGTGCAAGTGATGTTGATCCAAGCCACATAATGAGACCCTAGCATTGCCCAGTAATGCTGCACGGGACTAGAGATTCATGGGAATGACCGCACTCCACTGGTGCTACACAATAAATCACATATGCATCACCCAAACATTGTCATTTCCCATGCTAAACATTAATGGCATCATGTGAATCAAAACAGAACACTGTGAAGGCTGGTGTAGCTGTATTTTCTAGCTGCACTGTGGTAACGACATGACAGTGACATGATATACTGCAACAAGGGGCAATGCATCCATGTAAACAGAATGACAGGACAGTTATCTCAACATGTGGAACATAGACTGTGCCACACCTACACCACATGGTTTGATGGTAAACAAATGGAACTGGCCCACAAGCTGGAGGAGAGGATCCAGTCACATTCTAATGCACACAGTGAGGCTGCAATCCCCCACAGAGTCCGTGGTTGTGACCTCTGACACAATGTAAAGCCATGGTATATGCAATGTAGCAGTGTCAATGTCTACACACATGGATGATTTCACCAGAGTCTCTAACTACAACAGATGACAGTCAGATGGGGTGACTATCCTGTCATAGGAGTGGGCATACATGTAATAAGTAACATTTTGTAGTTGCATGTATCCATGGTCTCACTACATGCACATTAACATGTACCACACGTTTCAAAACATACCAACGCTAAACAGCCTCATATGAGTCCTTACCCAAATTGACTTCTCCACATGTCCATGCATGCTCAGTTGATTTGGCAGACATTGCAATCATGATGAGCAATAGCAGGATGACCACGATGACCCCAACGGACAACAGGCAGGGCGAGCTGTGGGTGAGAGTGGCACACAAGGGGTCAAGTTCTGTTTATGTAATTTTGACGATGTCCTGTTTATTATCCAGATGTTATAGTACACCTGTACATTCAAAATGCACACATAGCATGTATGTGTGTTGTATGACATCTGCACCTGTGTGACACTGCACACCAAACATCCAAGTGAGCTTGCATACAGTATGTTGCATACACGGCATGCTACCCATGCAACTCTATTGTAGATGTTTCAGATTACAGCTGCTATGACTCACCATCATGAAAAGAAGTTGCGGATGAGGTGACTCCGGATATCATCTTCACCCTCCTCATCGCTGGCATCCTGGGCAAGGCCTTCATCCTCAACGGGTAGATGTTCCAGCTCATCAGGATCAAGGTAGAGTGGCACGGCCTTCTCCACTGCCATGTTGTATAGCATGCAGCACACGGTGAAGATGTCACACACCTTGCGTGGGCTGTATTGGAGGGCTCCGCCTGTCTTGTCCAGGCACCTGAACTGGCTCTTCAGGAGTCCAAAAGTTCGCTCGATCACCCGCCTGGTCTTCACATGAGCATTGTTGTACCGCTGGTCTGCAGCTGTCCTGGGGTTGCGTAGTGGAGTCATTAACCACGGCATGTTTGGATATCCAGCATCTCCTGCAAATTGACATCATGGAAATAAGTGTGTAATATGATGCAGATCATGAAGGTGTGACATACTGACATACATAGCTGACAGGGTATACTCACCAACAAGACATGCCCGGTGGTTGTGCAGCTGCAGCATCATCTGTGGTACCCTGCTACGCCTCATGATGAAAGCATCGTGGCACGATCCTGGAAAACGTGCACAAACATGTGAGATAGTCATGTTGGCAAGACACACCACCAGGGCATTTATCGAGTGGTAGTGTTTCCTGTTGCGATACGCTTGCTCCTGAGCCTGTGGTGGCACTAGAGTAACATATGTACCATCAATTGCACCAATTACATGTGGCATGCGGCCCAGGGCATAGAATTCCCCCTTGACATCTGTCAACTCTTCTGGAGTAGGGAATGTAATGAATTCATCCAGGTGCAGCCACATAGCTGCCAATACATCACCCAATACCCGGCTAAACATAGTCTGAGACATCCCTCCCACATCAGCTATGGTGAATTGGAACGTACCTGTGGCAAAAAAATGGAGGGCTGCCATCACCTTTACCTTGGGTGTCAGCGCAGTTGGATACCTGTGGCATGGTTGTAGGTGAGCGTCCAGACTGCCCGTCAGGTCCTTGATCATCTGTCGGTTGAAGCGATACCGACGGATGCAATTGCGCTCCCTCATGGCTTCCAAGTCAGGCAACGGCCTTTCCAGAGGGGGTGCCCTGCAATACACAATTTATAGAAAATGTCTTCAACGGTCTGACTAAGACAATAACAATGTACATGGCACAAGCAACACTGCTTCAAATAATCTAGACAATTTGAAGTGTGGCGTGGGATACACACTAATGTAACATGTGCCAGCTCCCAGCCACTTCTCCGTGAAAAGTAAAAGACCTGTGGTGTGTGGAATGGATATGACATGCATACAAACGAGCTGATGGAAAGGTCTTAGTGGGCATGACAATGTATCATGTCAGTGACACACGTCATGTGAATGTGAGTAGCAGCTTGTCTGCACATCCAGACAGCTGACAGCAATACACACACACACCACATGTGCCATAATTTGCACAGTTCTGACTTAGTAATGTTGCGGTGTTTACATTCCCAAAGTATTACATGACCATCATCATACATCATAAATCTTTGATTTGTGACAAATGGTATGTGCTATAATGTTAATCAAAAGAAGACTAGCTTATACATTTAGAAATAGTATTGACTCAGGTATGTTTTGTCATGGGAGCATCTGGTTGGTATGCTCATGAAGCCCTCACCCACCAACCTAGTTGGTGGCATGCTTCATCATTGGGCCCACCCAGTGACACCTAGCGTGTCCCGGGTGTGCTTCGACGCCTGATTACAGCAGAGCTGGTATGTCGCTGAGTGTGCGGTGATGAATGTTGTGAATGTGACGTTAAAACGGCTTGGCGATGGTCCCAGTACCCGTGGGTAAATTAGACTTTAATACCTGGGCCACCGTCAGCGGTTAAAAATAAGGCTGTTGGATGTTGGTGGCAAGTTACGACCTCCTATATCCGTGGTAAGTCAACATGTTTCAGCCAGTGCCTTATGAATAAGCTGGCTTTCTTCAGGACTAAGTAAAATAAAGTGTATGTGATTTAAACTAGTGGGTGTGTTATTCAGACTATGCGTATACACACCCTAAAGTGTTTATCTATGTGTGAGAGGGGGGATTCCCTTCTCTGAACACGCTAGTTTAAGCAGCATTGTGCTTCATGGTTGTGAAGAGGCAGGGGGTTGACCAGCTTTTCTGGTCAGGATCAGCTCTGGACCTGTTGTGCCTCCTTCGCATACCAACCAGATGACAAAACATACCTGAGTCAATACTATTTCTAAATGTATAAGCTAGTCTTCTTTTGATTAACATTATATAAACCCCGGGGATAAGGACTAGCTTTCTGGTCCTCTCTCTCTCTCTTGATACGTAATCAAATGGTATGTGCTGCCATCACACATATGAGTGGGTAATTAACACACGGGGCATGGTGTGTGTACATTCCAAACCAGGTCATCACGCAAAGGACACAACATAGATGCTCCTACAGCACATTACTGAACTGTATGGACGAGTTACTTACGTTTTGTAACAAGATATCAGTAAGGAACAGTAGTTATTCGCATAATCCCGACTTTGAATACATGACAAGCTTTTGACAAATATGCCTCCCTGGATGCCATCAATCTGCCCAGTGAGTCGGGGCTATCCAGGCCACATTGGAAAAAAGACAGTGTGGGTGATTGGCATCCTTCAAGGGCGTGGCCAAGTATTGCCCGTACCTACAACGCACACTCTCCCAGCAGTTACACAACCATGTCCCACTGAGAGTGTGGTTACCAGACAAAGAGGCATGTGATGTAGGAAGAGCCCACTCCCAGACTCAGGGAGGATGAAGATATGTTTCCGTAGTGCTCATACCTCTTGGATGCCCTCTACAGCGGAGCTAACGGGAATGTGGTCCGTGATTTGGGGGCCTGGATGCCCCTGCTCCCTGGGGTGGGGTGGGAGGACAGGGAACATGGTCAGTCCGGGGAGGGGAGTGGTCGTCTGACAACGTGCCTATCTACAGCCAAACATGCAGCGTGCTTGTACATGCTGGCCAATATAGATACAGTACATTCCTGAAGATAGGCCTGCAGAGGCACAGCGGAGCGTGAGTGGAGTTGAAGGACCTAAGTGAGGAGGTTGGTCCTCACTGTGGCAATGGGGAGATGAAGGGGCAAGGCTCCGGCCACCCACGTAAACACTACACTGTACGTTGCCCACTCATCCACAAACACATTTGGAGTAGAGACATCACCAGTGTCAGGCTAGGTGTCCAGACCACTCGCATCCCCCAGTCCACCTGTCCTGTCATCTTGGGACTGACACTCACGTGCCACTGGGTCTTCATGACCCTACAAATACCCATTAACACCCATTGTAATGAGCTGTGGCAGGCTCATTGAAGTTTTACTCCCCATGCAGCATTTATAGCGGTGTTCAGCCGCACAGTCTCCATGCTGGAGCCGTACAGTGTGTGGTATTGGGGACAACACCACCCAAGAACGGCACCAAGGCTGACACCTGGGGGACTGTTGCCAGTGAGGTTGTGAGGTGAACCAGCGAGGACCAGGGTGACCATTCACATCCTGTCTGTCCCAGCGGTTCCGGGACGTATGCGCCGCCTGCGTCAGGGACAAAGCGAGTGATGGCGTCAGGGGCAATTCACCAGACGCGCTCGTGCCCCCAGACGGGTCCGCTGGGACAGGAGCCAACGCGGAGGCCGTTGTTGGGTTGAGGGACATCATGGACATGAGGAAGTGCACTGACTCCTCCTGCTTCACATGCAGGGCAGGGCCCGGAGGTCGTGGTGCAGGCTACGACGGCAGCTAATCTGACAGAGCCGCATGGCCGGTGTCACCCGGATCACATGCAGCATTGCACGTGCATTGTGGGGATTTGGAAGTGCGATGACATATCTTTGACTCATTTGGGATACGTGACGACTCAGCCCTGGAGGACTGATGTGTAATTCAGGGGCTCTGATGTCTCAACACCCACGCCCAGGCACTCGTCCTGCGTCCAGACCATGAGCTATATTGGTGCAGGGCCAACTGTTGGAGTCTGAGCGGCTTGTGGGTCCAATCACACCTGGATTCCCAGCAGTTTGAGCAGCTCTTGTTGTTGTGCTTGACGTGAAAACAGTGGAGACACCAACGGTGAGGGTCAGTCACCAATATGAGTCGTTAACTCCGGTGTGAAGTGTTGAATGCATGTGATGCACATGTGAAATATGGTTGATGACATGTCTCGCCAGCTCTTCACACATCAACTGAGTCACAAAGTCACAGTCCCTGTGCTTCTTCTATGTCTGCCACACCTTGGGCATGCTGATGTATGGATGCCATGCTGATGTATGCATCCACATCCTAGGCATGAGTGTAGACTACATCCCTGCTATGTGATTTCCTGGACTCACTCTCCCAATGGTGACATGGGGTAGGACAGGGATGCATCCTACACAATCGTACACTCGACCATGTCTGACGCACTGTATCCCAATGGTACGTGCGTGTGTAGGCCTCGTTTCCCTATTGCATTTCAGCCATACGCGAGCCAAGCGTACCCCAGTGGTACGTGCGTGTGTTGGCCTCGTTTCCCTATTGCATTTGAGCCATACGCGAGCCAAGCGTACCCCAATGGTACGTGCGTGTGTAGGCCTCGTTTCCCTATTGCATTTCAGCCATACGCGAGCCAAGCGTACCCCAGTGGTACGTGCGTGTGTACGCCTCGTTTCCCTATTGCATTTGAGCCATACGCGAGCCAAGCTTACCCCAATGGTACGTGCGTGTGTAGGCCTCGTTTCCCTATTGCATTTGAGCCATACGCGAGCCAAGCGTACCCCAATGGTACGTGCGTGTGTACGCCTCGTTTCCCTATTGCATTTGAGCCATACGCGAGCCAAGCGTACCCCAATGGTACGTGCGTGTGTAGGCCTCGTTTCCCTATTGCATTTCAGCCATACGCGAGCCAAGCGTACCCCAATGGTATGTGCGTGTGTACGCCTCGTTTCCCTATTGCAATTGAGCCATACGCGAGCCAAGCGTACCCCAATGGTACGTGCGTGTGTAGGCCTCGTTTCCCTATTGCATTTCAGCCATACGCGAGCCAAGCGTACCCCAATGGTACGTGCGTGTGTACGCCTCGTTTCCCTATTGCATTTGAGCCATACGTGAGCCAAGCGTACCCCAATGGTACGTGCGTGTGTAGGCCTCGTTTCCCTATTGCATTTCAGCCATACGCGAGCCAAGCGTACCCCAATGGTACGTGCGTGTGTACGCCTCGTTTCCCTATTGCATTTCAGCCATACGCGAGCCAAGCATACCCCCATGGTACGTGCGTGTGTACGCCTCGTAACACCATTGAATGGGTTGCATACGCAACGGCAATGTCACCGTACTTGTGTGGGAATTTGAATAAATACATAGCCAACATCTAGGGGAACAGTGTACTGATCAAAATGCAACCAGGTTGTCATGGATACAGAGTTTTTTGAGGCTCCTACAGGTGTTGTAGGAAATGCAGTTGGGCAAAAGTATACAATGTTGCAAATGTTGTTGTTCAGCTCAGGCTCAGTTTTCAAACCATGCATATGTGTGTCATGGCCTTATGTGTGATGTGATTGGATGGAACATAGGATGCTAACTATGGTGGCCTATCACACACTACTCCTTGGACTCACAGACCCTCTGCAGCACAGATATAAGGCAGCATGTGGCTGTGTGAGGGCACTTGCCTGCACAACATTGGTGTGGTAACCACAGCTGCTGTCTCTGAATCCTCTGGACCCTGATTTGCTGAGCATGGAGAGGGCACCTGCATTCACTGATGCTGAGAACAAGGCCCTGCTGGATGCCCTCCTGCCAAACTACAGCAAGCTGTATGGGAGACCAGGGGATCAGGTGAGTGATGTGTGCAATACCTTGGAGTGTGCACCTTTTGTGTGTGTGACATAATGGCCACTGTGTATGTATGGTGTTTAGATGCAATGTTGTTGGGAGTGAATGCCAGGGTGTACAGTGTTGTGTCAAGAGGGTTATTTCTTGTAGTGGGGTGTGTGTCAGCGTGTCAGGGGCTGCAGTGCATCCAGATGTAGCATACATTGCTCTGTGAGTGCCATGCTCTAAGAGTGTTTAGCGCACGTCAAGTCATCTGTAGCCTTTCAATGGCATGTACTGCAGCAGTGTTTGCTCACAGGCCACATACTCCTGGACAATGATGCAAATGTGTGGAGGCTACGATGCCCTGTCGTCAAAAAGTATTTTTTGTCCACATATGTGTGTCTTTTGGACATGGACCAGGTGTACTGATGCTCTTTTACTTTACATTTGTGACAGGTATCTACCTATGAGAAGGGTGAAATCTGGCTGGACATCACCAGGGCTGTTAGGCATGAGGGGGGGCCTTGCAGGAGGCTCATAAACATCAAGAAGAGGTGGCAGGATATCCGGTGCTGGACCCGCCGCATCGCCAGAGTCCAGCTGCGTCTGGAAGCTCCACGCCGGCATGGCGGCACCCGCCACCTCACCCCCCACATGCTCCGGGTCCTGGAAGTGGTGTTCCCAGACCTCCATAGGCAGTTGCAGGAGGGACAGCAGCAAGTAGGGGGTAGGTACATGTCTGTTTGTTGTCATGTGTGTCACATGCTCCCTGCAGTGCTCCAAGGCATGGTAACTCTCCCATAGTTTGAGTGGTATGGTCAGACAGGCACTCCATGCATTGGCATTAGAATGTCCCAGTTTCTGCAGCAGCTTCTTTAAACTTTTAGCCGTACTCCACATTTGCCCAGCACTTTGGCTGATGTTTGTTTTTCACATGTACTCCTATGGTGCAATGTCTCCGTATGCATCTTCCTTTGCACATCATCATTTTGGAGGTGGGTCTGTGACACCTGTTGGTACATTACATGTAGCACCACATGTGCACTGTGTCTGCCATTCTTAATACTTTGGCACGTATCCTGAGTGTCAACATGTGTTTTCTGCACGAGTCAGCCTCAGTGGCCTTTGTCCATGGTACTCTTTCGATTTGTCATGTGTTGGATACAGGTGCACAATGTACATGTGCAATATTTTGGGCTCATGCATACTCACACTGGGCAGTGCGTGTGTGCATATTCGCCAAATACTTAGATTGTTGTGTCTAACTAATAATAATGGTCAGCCACACAATGTGGCTTTGGGTGTCAACAGCTGTGATGCCAGTGTGAGGTGATGTAACACTTGATTCATGTCCCAGGATGGCATCAGATTTCAGTTCAGGCAGGACTTTTCCCATGTGGCACAAGGTGTAAGCAATTCAAACATGTCCAGGTCTGGGTTTGGGGAGCAGGGTGGGAAAATGAGCTGGGATGCATGATCAGCTATCCTGTTGTCAGGCTGTGGATCATCATTGTGTCTCTCATACTAGTGTTTTCCTTGCCTGTTGATTGTATCCTACTATACATTGAGCGTTGTGTCTCTCACAATTGGCCACAACTAGACTTTGCATTGTGCAGAGTTCTGTGTCATGTGACTCATAATGCATGCCATGTTTAGAAATGAGGCAAAATGTATTGTAGCTTATATGTCTGATGTGTACAGGTGACTGATATGTTTTTGTTGTTCTCCTTGCCCACAGCAGCAGCATCTGAATCTGAAGGAGACACAGGCGCGGACCAGGCAGAGGGACCCAGCGACAGAGCCACCTGCTTTGAGGAGTCAGAGGGAGGCAGTGGCACGGATGGTGAGGAGAGTCTGCAGGCCGGACGACATGTGACTGACACATCTTACCATGCCGACAACTCCGAGTCAGACTCTCAGGAGGAGGGGGAATATACAGCAATGGTCACATCTTCTTCTTTGTCTGCCCTCCCCTCCTCCAGTACCATCTCCACCCTCCCAGTCGTTAGTGTCCCTAGGGTCCGTGCTAGACCCCGTGTCTCCTTTGTTCCCGGCACCGCAGCCCCTGCCCCTGTGTCCCCTGCTGCCCTCAGTGCTGAGACTGTGGACCTACTCCGGCAGATTGCAGTAGGTCAGACATCCATGCTGACTGTCCTCCATGGACATACACAACTGCTTACACAGGTGGTGTCGTTCTTGGAGGGCATGTCATTGGCCATGTCTGATCTACGTCGGAGTGTGGCTGCCATGGAGTCAACACTGATGGCAGCTCTGTACACCCAGCAGCATCTGTCCCCCCCATCCTTCAGACCCATCCACCTCTGCCTCTCACATACCTACACAGCATACTCGCACACGCCACAGGTCAGACACACCCAGCTCACACACACAGCATAAGAACCTCAAAGCTCCACGCACCCATTCTCAAGGGGAAGTAGGCACACACCCAGGGAGAGGGGAGACACCTCACACACGCATCCACACACCCAGTAGAACTGACTCACAGCCCTGTACCTCCACCCCCAATGTGTCCCCGGGTTCAGGTGCTAGTTTTTCTGCACTGGCTGCGGTGTGCAGCCAGGTTTTTGAATCTACTTTTGGCGATGCCCCAACCAGTGTGGATGAATCCACTACACCTGCACCCACTCCACCTGTCCTTCCCTCTCCTGTCCATGCGGTGCCGGAGGATTCCACAGATGGTGCCCCCATAGTTACCACAGCGGATTAAACGCCATGTGCAGGCAAGTTTGGGTGTGTGCACACCCATGGAGGCACAGACTGTTGCAGAGACATCTTTGGACTGGCCATTGGCCTTTAATGAGCGAGGACTCTTATTTGCTTTTATATTTGGAACCAGCTGAATAAAGCTATTATTTTCCTTTTCTGACCTTGAGTTTGTGTGAAAAAGTCTGTGACTGCTGTGTGCCTGGGAGGTGGTATGATGTTAAAATATAGTTATGTTGACATGTGTCAATCTCCTGGTGGTAAAGTGGTTAAGAATGTTAGGTATTTGTTGTAATGGCTGGCCACTTTTTGGCAGTGGGGGGGGGGGGGTGTTATACACATACACTCTGATGCTGGGCACTGGTGGGGGTCTTAGACACACACACACTCTGATGCTGGGCACTGGTGGGCACTGGTGGGCACTGGTGGGGGTCTTAGACACACACACACTCTGATGCTGGGCAGTGGTGGGCACTGGTGGGCACTGGTGGGGGGTCTTAGACACAAACACACTCTGATGCTGGGCACTGGTGGGCAGTGGTGGGGGTCCTAGCCACACACACACTCTGATGCTGGGCAGTGGTGGGCACTGGTGGGCACTGGTGGGGGTCTTAGACACACACACACTCTGATGCTGGGCAGTGGTGGGCAGTGGTGGGCAGTGGTGGGGGTCTTAGCCTCACACACACTTGGATGCTGGGCACTGGTGGGCACTGGTGGGGGTCTTAGACATACACACACTCTGATGCTGGGCACTGGTGGGCACTGGTGGGGGTCTTAGACACACACACACTCTGATGCTGGGCACTGGTGTGCACTGGTGGGGGTCTTAGACACACACACACTCTGATGCTGGGCAGTGGTGGGCACTGGTGGGCACTGGTGGGGGTCTTAGACACACACACACTCTGATGCTGGGCACTGGTGGGCAGTGGTGGGGGTCTTAGCCACACACACACTCTGATGCTGGGCAGTGGTGGGCACTGGTGGGCACTGGTGGGGGTCTTAGACACACACACACTCTGATGCTGGGCAGTGGTGGGCACCGGTGGGCACTGGTGGGGGTCTTAGCCACGCACACACTCTGATGCTGGGCAGTGGTGGGCACTGGTGGGCACTGGTGGGGGTCTTAGACACACACACACTCTGATTCTGGGCAGTGGTGGGCACTGGTGGGCACTGGTGGGGGTCTTAGACACACACACACTCTGATGCTGGGCACTGGTGGGCACTGGTGGGCACTGGTGGGGGTCTCAGCCACACACACACACTCTGATGCTGGGCAGTGGTGGGCACTGGTGGGCACTGGTGGGGGTCTTAGCCACACACACACTCTGATGCTGGGCACTGGTGGGCACTGGTGGGGGTCTTAGCCACACACACACTCTGATGCTGGGCACTGGTGGGCAGTGGTGGGGGTCTTAGCCACACACACACTCTGATGCTGGGCACTGGTGGGCAGTGGTGGGGGTCTTAGCCACACACACACTCTGATGCTGGGCACTGGTGGGCACTGGTGGGGGTCTTAGACACACACACACTCTGATGCTGGGCACAGGTGGGCACTGGTGGGCACTGGTGGGGGTTTTTCTACACACACACACTCTGATGCTGGGCAGTGGTGGGCACTGGTGGGCACTGGTGGGGGTGTTATCCACACACACACTCTGATGCTGGGCACTGGTGGGCACTGGTGGGGGTCTCAGCCACACACACACTCTGATGCTGGGCACTGGTGGGCAGTGGTGGGGGTCTTAGCCACACACACACACTCTGATGCTGGGCACTGGTGGGCACTGGTGGGGGTCTCAGCCACACACACACTCTGATGCTGGGCACTGGTGGGCAGTGGTGGGGGTCTTAGCCACACACACACTCTGATGCTGGGCACTGGTGGGCACTGGTGGGGGTCTTAGACACACACATACTCTGATGCTGGGCACTGGTGGGCACTGGTGGGGGTCTCAGCCACACACACACTCTGATGCTGGGCACTGGTGGGCAGTGGTGGGCACTGGTGGGGGTCTTAGCCACACACACACTCTGATGCTGGGCAGTGGTGGGCACTGGTGGGGGTCTTAGACACACACACACTCTGATGCTGGGCAGTGGTGGGCACTGGTGGGCACTGGTGGGGGTCTTAGACACACACACACACACTCTGATGCTGGGCAGTGGTGGGCACTGGTGGGGGTCTTAGACACACACACACTCTGATGCTGGGCAGTGGTGGGCACTGGTGGGCACTGGTGGGGGTTTTAGACACACACACACTCTGATGCTGGGCAGTGGTGGGCACTGGTGGGCACTGGTGGTGGTCTCAGACACACACACACACTCTGATGCTGGGCACTGGTGGGCACTGGTGGGGATCTCAGCCACACACACACTCTGATGCTGGGCACTGGTGGGCAGTGGTGGGCACTGGTGGGGTCGTAGCCACACACACACTCTGATGCTGGGCAGTGGTGGGCACTGGTGGGCACTGGTGGGGGTGTTATCCACACACACACTCTGATGCTGGGCACTGGTGGGCACTGGTGGGGGTCTTAGCCACACACACACTCTGATGCTGGGCACTGGTGGGCACTGGTGGGGGTCTCAGCCACACACACACTCTGATGCTGGGCACTGGTGGGCACTGGTGGGGGTCTTAGACACACACACACTCTGATGCTGGGCAGTGGTGGGCACTGGTGGGCACTGGTGGGGGTCTTAGACACACACACACTCTGATGCTGGGCAGTGGTGGGCAGTGGTGGGCACTGGTGGGGGTCTTAGACACACACACACTCTGATGCTGGGCACTGGTGGGCATTGGTGGGGGTCTCAGCCACACACACACTCTGATGCTGGGCACTGGTGGGCAGTGGTGGGCACTGGTGGGGGTCTTAGCCACACACACACACTTTGATGCTGGGCAGTGGTGGGCACTGGTGGGCACTGGTGGGGGTGTTATCCACACACACACTCTGATGCTGGGCACTGGTGGGCACTGGTGGGGGTCTCAGCCACACACACACACTCTGATGCTGGGCACTGGTGGGCAGTGGTGGGGGTCTTAGCCACACACACACTCTGATGCTGGGCACTGGTGGGCACTGGTGGGGGTCTCAGCCACACACACACTCTGATGCTGGGCACTGGTGGGCAGTGGTGGGGGTCTTAGCCACACACACACTCTGATGCTGGGCACTGGTGTTGTGCGGTGACGTACCGTACCCCGAGGTCGTTGACATACCGTACCCCAGCTGGATGGCGTACATGCAGCACGTATGACACTGGTGAAGTGCGGTGACGTACTTCGATGACGTAGGTGCGGCACGCCTCCGTATTGCACTGGTGTTGTGCGATGACGTACAGTACCCCGAGATCGTTGACGTACCGTACCCCAGCTGAATGGCGTACATGCTGCACGTATGACACTGGTGAAGTGCAGTGACGTACTTCGATGACGTAGGTGCGGCACGCCTCCGTAGTGCACTGGTGTTGTGCGGTGACGTACCGTACCCCGAGGTCGTCGACGTACCGTACCCCAGCTGGATGGCGTACATGCTGCACGTATGACACTGGTGAAGTACGGTGACCTACTTCGATGACGTAGGTGCGGTACGCCTCCGTATTGCACTGGTGTTGTGCGGTGACGTACCGTACCCCGAGGTCTTTGACGTACAGTACCCCAGCTGGATGGCGTACATGCTGCACGTATGACACTGGTGAAGTGCGGTGACGTACTTCGATGACGTAGGTGTGGCACGCCTCCGTATTGCACTGGTGTTGTGCGGTGACGTACCGTACCCCGAGGTTGTTGACGTACCGTACCCCAGCTGGATGGCGTACATGCTGCACGTATGACACTGGTGAAGTGCGGTGACGTACTTCGATGACGTAGGTGCGGCACGCCTCCGTATTGCACTGGTGTTGTGCGGTGACGTACCGTACCCCGAGGTCCTTGACGTACCGTACCCCAGCTGGATGGCGTACATGCTGCACGTATTACACTGATGAAGTGCGGGAGTGTGTGGACCAACGTACCCAGAGATGACAGTCGTGCAATGGAGATGTGCGCGTGTGGAAACACGTACAGGTATGTTGGATTTTGTTGTACTCACCTTCCGCACCATCGTCGGTTTCTAAGTACGAGGTGGTGGCCGTACATGATAGGGATGAGACGGACGATGGCGTTCATGTCCTGCTTGTCGCGTACCGGGGTGCGGTTCGTGCCGGAGTGTGGTTTTACGGTAGTTTTGAGCTCTCGTAGAAAAAGAGCCGTACGGAGTGTGTTCTACACGGATCGTACTTCCTGGTTCGGGAGACGCGCTCTTTTTACGTTCGGACGTTGCGTCGAGCGTCAGCCGAATGCAATTCGTATGGACTTTCGATTCGTACGGCGTTTTTTACGAGCCGTACGGAGTGACGCTTTAGATTGTGATCGTACTTGCTGATTCGTACGGGGACGCCTACGGGTACGACTCGTACGGGGAAAAACGCTCCGAACCGCTATTCGGAGCGCTTTGTCCCGGATCGGAATCGACCCCTAAATTAAAGTCATCAGTTGGTTGGCGTTGTCCTGAACAGACCCATGGATCGGTTCTGCTTGGGTTAAATCTTTGACATACTCACGGAAATATCCCGTCAACAGGACTAAGAGCACTGATATTCTCAAATTGAAGATGGGACATAATCTGGATAGCTCATGTCAAAAGAATGTATAAATATGAATTGGTGTTTTTTGCACTGAGCACTTTTTCTGCACCTTGCACCATCCACACTGATTGTCCTACTGTGATATGACGGTACTGTGAGATTATATATCAAATTCACATAATTATTTAGTCTTTCTGTTTAATTTATTAATACACTTTTGTACGTTTTTACCCATTGTGGATCTGCGACAGCTGGTGTGATAGATTTGTAGTGTAATTGTAACCCATGGGACCGTTGTTCTCTTGTTTTTGAGTAACTAGAATGCATCCATCTGGGAATAATTGTTATAGAAGCCCATCCTACTCTGAAAGTAGCACCCCAGAATGTAGACTTCCAGAGAACTGAGTGACAACCATCCATTCAGGTATGTTTTTGCACATAACCTTCATTCTTTCTCCTTGTTTGTTTCGATATAATACTCTCCATTTTTTATATGTTTTGCTTTGAAAACCCTGGGGGAAGAACGAGACTACCGGTGTTTGAGGGAAACCTCAGACGTCTGCCATCTTTTTAAGACTTATTGGGGCCATTTCTGTCTTCCTCTTACACACCTCAATTGTCCCCTCTGGCAGCAGTAAAGTATAACATATCAGAAAAACCTCTTTACTCTAGGCAGATGTGGAGAACACTCCTGAAACCACTGTTCAGGTCATATAGACCTTGCAGGTGTATATATGACCTTCAGACAATGGAGGGTTGTATTGTTTTGCGAAGTTCTAGCGCAGAGGACTAGTACAAGACACACCATTTCAGCCAGAATGCACACTTGCACAACCTCCTGGAAACTAATATCAGCCTCTATACCAACTCCAATAGCAAGCATAGCCTTTGAGTTTGTGCCTCAGGCTGGGGTGCAACTAACTGTGTCTCCTTTACCTACCAGATGAACAGAATAATATAAGTAATGTTCTATTTCCCTAATCTATTTTCCAACACATTTTGCGAATTATACTTAGATTTAGGCACAACGCAGTCGCATTACTCATGATTCTGATGGGGAACGCTTAGGGGTCGATTCCGATCCGGTAAAATAAACATCCGTACAAATCGTATCCGGAGCCATCTCCGTACGACTCGTACACACGCCATACGACCCGACAAGTACGATCCGGACCGGGGCACCAGAACGCGATCTGTACGGTCCACGTCAGGTAAGGGCGATTCGTGCGGAAAAGCACACAATCACATACACACCATACGGTGCGTACTCCCCATGATCGCAGGGGTACGCCCCGTACACCTGCGATCAGGGGGGTACGCACCATACCCCGCGATCATGGGGTGTATGCACTGTACACCCAGCGAACATGGGGTACGGTGCGTACACCCCATGATCGCGGGGTACCGTGTGTACCCCCCGTGATCGCAAGTGTATGGGGCGTGCCCCTGCGAGCATGGGGGGTATGCACAGTACCTGGTGGGTGCCGTTCCATACCTGTTTCGGCAGAAACTCTGCTTTTACGGCTGTTTACAGCTCCCGTAAAGAAAGGGTCGTACGGTGCGTACCCGACACGTATCGTACTTGCTGGGTCGTAAAAACCAGCCACGAGTACAGATCTCGCATACAGCGGGTTCCAACGAAGACTCGTACGGGGATTCGAGTCATACGGTCTCTGTACGATTCGTACAGAGTCCGGCTCCTGGTACAAATCGCACTTCGTCGTACGTACAGCGGGCGTTGCACGGTAGGATTCGTATGGAAAAAACGTTCCGAACGACTATTCGGAGCGTTTTTTACCGGATCGGAATCGACCCCCAAATGTTAGGCGCGTTCATCATTAAAAACCAATATTCTATATTGGAGCAATAATAGGAGTTTGTGGTTTAAATCAGAATTGATTTGCCTGATGGTTCCTCAAGTATTCAGTTCAATGAAATACTTTTACAACAGTTTTCCTTAGATGGCTTCAGCTTAATGAACCACACAGCGAGAGTAGTCAGAGACAAAATGGATAAACAATGTGCAAGTGTGGCTTTGGTATGGATTTCATTCGGCCCAACAACAGAGGTGAACCAGTCATTCTTAGTTTCTCAACTTCAAATGGAGGCTGGGAGAGCTGATTTGATAGAATGGACTGGTTGGTTACATTTTGTGTGAGGTTATGAAAGTCCTAGGGCCCATAAAAGTGAGAACCAGACTCTAGCCCCTGAATTAGCATTGTAGAAACTGGACACATTTGTTGCCCAATCACCATAGGATAGAGACGAACATTTAGGACCAAAAGCCTGTTCTTGTTATGAATGAGGCCATTCTGTTCGCAAGTGCGATAAAGCAGTTAACCAGAGGGAAAGTAGCAAGCTGACTAGGCATGCGTTGGTGGGTTGTAGTTCAGCGAAGTGCCTGTCCTACCTTTCCACATGTTTATATCAAGGTCACTAGAAGAAGCCCAGTTGTAGTTACCCTAGATATACCTCAAAGTTTCAATAGACCATTGGCCCTTGTGCAACTTCATAGGCACTCCATTTGCACAATGGATGACCATCTCAATGTGCGACAAAGACTACATGAAACTAATACTGATAATTGATGAGTCTGAATTGAACAATAACATCACTTATAACTGCTGTTAGTGTGCTCTGTCTTGCTCAATGTAGTGAAGTGATTGTGTTCAACGTCCTCGATTCTGTGAGCTGCACTATGCTCTCACAGCTGCTAAGATGCACTCTGGCCCTCCCCTGGCAATCAACCAAGATGCTGCCATCTCTTGCCAGCATCTTTCAGTGCCAAGGAAACAGAAGCTCTGCCTCCACACTCAAAATACAACAGTCACATAGGGCTGGCTCTCGGAGCATCTGCTCTGTACGCATTCATTTATGCACTTAGAGAAAAAGAAAATAACATATTACAGCATTACATTAATAACACCCTTGTCAGGGATTAATCACATACTCCTCATTTCCCACAGACAACCCTATCTTCTACATCCCAAAGAAGAACACGTTTGAATTACATCCTTCTTACAAATGATCTGCAGTTGAAGGCTATGCCATTAAAAACAAACACTCCCTGGCTCTGATCAGCTTTCCTCTAGACCAGTATTTGCAAAGCCATAGAATGCAGAAAATTGAATTTCACTCGGCTAAAACACTTGTGCATATTTATTCTGTTATAGACTGAGAGAAATGAGCCCAAGTGCATTAATTTGGACTGTTTGTCACGCTGTGCAGCACACCGGCTCCTCCCTGGAAATGCATATCTCACACATGGTGCATTTCCGGGAATGGCATCCCTTCCATATATTATGCATCGTATCTTATCAATTTACAATCTGATAACCAAAGATCATCTTTCAGGAACAGACTCTGTCATCCAGGAGGGTGGAGGTGAATTTTTGAAAGTCCAAGCCATGGTGGATTGGCTAACACCCTGAAACAATAAAAACTCCAACAAATCATGTTTTTGAAACTCTTTTCTTGGTTTATCGAAATATGCATACATTTAGTGACCCATTTGATACAGTTCCATACAGAAGAACAGCTCCTATTTCTAATCACAGCGTGGGATCTTGCCTTACGGGAACTGAAGGATTCATCTACTTCTTCTATACTTAGTCCCAATGCAGAGGAATCATCATAAAGGGCCCGATTCACAGAACTAACTTTAGACAAAATCCTAAACTTACTACTTTTTGTATTCACAGAAGGCATTTAGTAGTCTTAAATTAGGATTTTGTCTTAAGATAGGATTTTGTCCTAATTTAGGATTTTGTCTTAAATTAGGATTTTGTCCTAAATTAGGATTTTGTCCTAAATTAGGATTTTGTCTTAAATTAGGATTTTGTCCTAAATTAGGATTTTGTCTTAAATTAGGATTTTGTCTTAAGTTAGGATTTTGTCTTAAGTTAAACTTGTTTAACTTAAGTTTGTCTTAAGTTTACCTTAAGACAAAACCCTAATTTAAGACAAAATCCCAATTTAGGACAAAATCCTAATTGGGATTGAATGACCCACTAAGGGTATCTGAGCAGAATCCTCCTAATCAAGAGCTAAGGGGAAAGCAAAAACATGGAGGAAACTCCAGGAACCTCAGGATCTCTTGCGCTCGTAGCAAAAAGGAAATGTATTAGAAGGCTAATGACTTTTTTTCACTGTCAGATGCCACCTGGTCAGAAGCACGGTCAGGCACAGGGTCCAACTCATATTCAAGTGAGACGGATAGTGTACCTGGTACTAGCGGCAAGGATTCTATTGCCACATCTTGGAAGACGCACACCAGAGTGGGCAGAACAGACAACCAGAGGCAAAAGGACCTGAAGTGAGACTATTCTCTTGTCGAACAACTGGTTTGGGATATCAATAAGACCCCCAGTGATGATCAAATCTCAATACCTCCAACATTGCAGTTTATTCTGCAGTGTGTAGTAGCACATCAGAAAGAAGCCCGTCGGGAAAGCAGGTGTTCACAGACTGCAGCTCGCAACCTTCAGGGGGCAAAAGTTGCAAAAACTTTAATGCTATCAATGACCTGATGACGGATCTGGAGTCTAGGACAACCTCCTTGGAGATAGACATAGCAGGCTTAAAGGGTCAAGTAGAAGCTCACGAAGCACAATTAATATTCATCCATTGGAAGCTAGAAAAGAATGAAAATTGTCAGAGAAGAAATAATTTGCGATTTTTGGGAATTCCGGAAGGAAAGGAGGGGTCGGATGCGCAAATGTACATGGTTCAACTGTTGCAGAACTCCTTCCCGAATCTAGAAGGCTGGAACTGGTCTCATGAAATTCAAAGGGCACATCGAGTTCTGTTTACTCTCCGACCGCCAGTCAGCCCAGATGCTAAGCCACGGGCGTTTTTTGTGTACTTTGGAAATTTCTTGCTGAGACAAAATGTATTCGAAAAGGCAACACCGTAAGCAGAGCGTTCTGCTGATGGATTTTCATTCTTTTCTAGACTGGATTTATGCCATATTAAAGTTGAACGCCGCTGGCGCCTGTGCCAAATGATTAAACCCTTTCAGGAGAAAGGTGCACAGGTCTTTCTTTTAAATACGGCCCTATTGAAAGTAATCTGGAATGATCATACCAGATTCTTCACTTCAAAGATCAAAGCAAAAGAGTTTTTAAATGCAGAGGGGGTATGATCTTGTGACTATGACTTTGAGATGTATAGGATTAGTTAGGATAAGCTTTGACTATTTGGCTATATCTTGTATAGTGTCAAGTCTTTTGCTTCTCTCTCCCCCTTTTTTTTCCCCTCTATCTCACTTACTCATTCTGGTTATGCTACTTTTTCTAGGAGATTTAGGGGGAATATTAAGGTCTCCAGGATGTTCAGTTAGGTATTAAAAACAAAAGTGTGAACTGATATTGGAGTCACCTGGGGGTATCACATACTTCATATATATGTATAATAGATGCCACTATTTGGGAGGGCACCATCGACCGTTCTTTACAGACTGAGATAGGTCTGTTGCTTCACAGAGCGGGGTGGGGAGAAAGGAGCGGGAGGGGTTCGGGGGATGGGGAGAGGGGGAGGGGGTGGGAAAAAACTCATGAAAACAGAATGTTGTTGATGTAACTTAAGGAGAGAGGCAGGAGTAAGCATGTTTAAATGGTACGATATCCAGGTTGGGTGCCTAGAAAGCTTTAGGGATGGGTAAGCTAACTATTTCCTTGGTAAACATCGGGGGCTTGAATGATAAGAGTAAGAGAGGCAGGGTAAGTGTGGTATTATGATCCTTGGGGCAGATATTATCTGCCAACAAGAAACCCACATTCCTTACCAAAAGAGAAGGCTCAATGTTAACCCAGGATATACCCAGGTAATATGCTCATCCCAGTCTACAATGACCAGAGGTGTCACAATTTCCTTTTCCAATCAGATGCCTCCTATACAACGTACACTATCTGATAAATAGGCCCGGTGGGCAATGGCCTCAATATCAAGTGGCTTAACACTATGTACGATCTACGGGTCGAATTTAGATGACCCAGGTTGGTTGGAAGAACTAGAACTAGAACTGACTTCCTGGCCGCCCACCTTATTATCTGTGGAGACTTTAATATCAATTTGGATGCAAATGGTCCCTTTAGGGAGGAGTATCGGGGGAAGAAGTCACAGGTTTTCAAGGCTCTAGAAGCTCTGGTGGCTAGCCGTAGGCTAGTTGATATGTGGTCCCTTCGAAAACCAGGAGACTTAGGTTATACATATTTCTCTTGCCCACATAGAAAATATGTTAGACTCGATGACTTTTATGTCTCCGTCTCTCTTATCGAAGGTGCCAACATTAGGAAACTGCCTAAGGTACTGTCGGATCATAACTCTCTGATTTTGGAAATCATGGTACAGGGTCACGATCGACCTTGTACAAAATGGACCTTTGATAGGAAATTATTGGTTACTGAAGGATTCATAGAACACATCAAGGAGTGGACCCGGCAGTTCTTTGATATAAATAGGTTCAGCACCTCCAGAGAAATCGTTTGGGATGCGTTGAAAACGGGGTTAAGAGAGGAGATTGTCAGCCTTGTCGGGCAATGTAGGATGAGACAGAGAGATTAAATAGATCAACTAACAGATGAGTTGTCCAAGTGTGAGGAAGAACATACAGCAGCTATTGCTCAAAAACAGGTGGAGCGACAAATCCAGTTAGAACTTGAAGTTATTATAACTAAGGTTAAAATTAACTGGTTTTATAGTAAATCAGTGGTGGAAGCATTTCAAACCCACGTTAGCGATAATTACGACTATGCCGAAACCACAGGGAAACACCTAGCACTTCAGCTAAGACAAAGGGCAGCAGCAAATAACATTTTGAGATTAAAAGAGAAGGATGGAAATATTGCTACAGACCTCCAAGATATACTTAAAATATTTGTAGATTTCTATGGGGATTTGTATCGGACTAGGGATTAAACCCCAACAGTAGTATGTTCGAAAACCGATGCAACTTCTCCTATTTTTCAGGAACTAGAGGAAGATATTTCAATTAACGAGGTTATTGAGGCACTCCAGGGGAGGCAACGGCCCTGATGGGATCCCGATGGATGTCTATAAGGCTCTACAGGTAGTTAGCCGCTCTCCTTTTAGACTTGTTCTTGGCCGTACAGCAGAAGGGGATCCGGCCTCAGTCCTGGCAAGAGACTAACATTGTTATTTTCTTGAAGAAAGGTAAGGCGACAGAGGATCCAGGTTCATACAGAGCCATCTCTCTGATGAATGCAGATGAGAAATTATATTCCAAGATCATTGCGCTCAGATTAGCAAGAATTATCGTCTCTCTGATGAGCCCATGGCAATGGCAGTGACAACGGACCATGTTCGCCGGGTAATATCATTGTTTGCAGCCGCGGCCCGTGAAGGGAGTATCGGTGGGGCAGACAGGCGGGGCGGGGGAGGGACAGGCTAGGGGGTGAGAAACACCGGAATATGGATGATTGCAGGTAAGTAAACAATTAAATTACTAAAACGAATTTCGTAGCGCGCCCTGCATCACATTTTGAGATGCAGGGCACGGAACGAAATTCAGTTTATTAATTTAATTGTTTACTTACCTGCAATCATCCATATTCCGGTGTTTATCACCACCCACCCTGCCCCTCCCCCGACCCGCCTGCCTGCCCCATGGAACTCCCTCCACGGGCCGCGGCTGATTGTTTGATATAGCAGAAGCCTCAGGAGAGCAGATGTCCCTAATTCTTCTTGACACGCAAAAAGTTTTTGATCAGGTCAAATGGGCATACCTATGGGGTTATGTCAAAAAAGAAGGAAAGGAGGGGGGCGGGCAGGAGCCTATTAAGGTCCAGTGTCCATATTCCACAGAATAACAAATATCAAAGGGGGACACTGTTCCAAGAGTGAGGTGTAAGTTATCACCTTCTCATCAAGAAGAGAGAGTAAGAGTGAGAAGGAGAGATATGAAAAGGAAGGAAGAGAGAGAGAGGCACATGTGCATCCCCAGTCCCAAGGAACTAGTCCCAAAGGGGAGGTTCAGGTATTGCCTCTTTTGTTAGCCCTGACACTTCCCGATGGGAGTCATGTTTCATCACTGGGCTTATGCTCCTTGTCGGGTCGGCGCTGCAATGCCCGACGGGACACCTGGGGTAGAGGGAGTGAGGTACGTGCTGTGACGATAAGGAAAAAATATTAAAATACCTAAAGGTATCCACTGGGAGACTTTAATGGCGTGGTACCTCACTCCCTCTACCCCAGGTTCTAGCCCGCATACCCTTATTCACCTGCCGGATTTTCTCTTATAAGATCTCCGTGAAAGTGACCCTTTGAATAGGTGTCCAGTCGGGCATTGCAGCGCCGGCCCGACGAGAAATGTATGTATTGTTTCTTTTCTTTTTCTGGATTAATTGAAATTACTGCATTTCTGAGTAGAAATTTAAAAAAAAGATAATATTGCTATTTTGAATTTGCTATTCCTATTCTTTGTACATCTGGGCCCTAGTGTATATGTTCTAGGTACTGTAACTTTAAGTGGTGTAGGGTTGCAGAGTAGGTGTCTATGAAGGTGAACAGTAATATTGTGGTTGGTGTGTGTAGTTTAGGGTGTGTGTGTACTTGGTTTAAGGAGCACACTCTGGTATATTGTCTAATTGATGCTTTACGGTGTAAGTACTATGGGTAGTGAGTAGTGCAGAATGACAGGTGTATGTTATGTATGTGACAATGACCTTTACAGAATACTACGTTGTGTATTGATGTAGGTCACTGTGTATAATCAAGGTCATATAGCAGGTGTAGGAGGACAAATATTGTGTGTAGGACAATGTGTGCATTGTTTGAGACGTAGGCTATTATTAATTCTGCAGGATGTATGAGTTGTACTGTTTAGTTATTGGTGCCTAATGTAAGTAGGTTTGTAGGGTTTAGTGAGTGCAGGTGGTCATCCAGTGTATATGTGAAGTGTGGTGAGGGTTTTGTGTAGCGTTGCCAGACTAGAAATATTCATGTTCGTGTATTGCTTATGTAAGTAACATTTGGTGCACCGTTTTCTATCTAGAAACCATCTTGAACCACAATCAAAACTAATTCCTTGCTATTTCTGAGAAAAGGCCTCAGTTATGTTTTGTTTATGCAATGTTAGGTTTTGCTACACTAATGAATAGACTGTTCTTCTTAGCGCATAACTTTCTCTCCAGATAGAGGCCCTCTCCCACTTGTCTGGTGGCAGGAGCCTGGCAAAACAACCTTGGGCAGTAATAGGGAGGTGTGAGATATGAGAACCAAATTTATTTTATATTTCACTGTCAAGCTGCATCTGCTTTGAAAATTCCACTATGGGTGTGTTTTAGCCCAAGTCACGAAGTGTACATAATGTGTTGTTATGCTTATTGATTTCAGTCCCTCTGCAGCACTGCTAGAGACTGGGCAGACTGGGTTCCACTCTGAGTATATCTTATAAACAGGTATTGGTTTGTATTCTCTACTGTCTGACCGATTCCTCATTTAGTATGGAAGGCTGAGAGGTGGTCATTAGTAACCCGGGTGACCCTAAGTGGGCCATTTCCTTCAGTTGGCACCTGAACAGGGACTCTTTAGGGTGATTGATCCATCCCCTTTCGAGGACTATCATTTGCTTGCAGCTGCCCCTTCCGTCCTGCCTGTTGGTGCCTCACCGAGTGGTCATCCCGACTGGAGTCCTGCACAGCGAAACCCGTGGATCTGACTGTTTGGTCTAAAGAGTCGGCAGTGAAGAATTAGTTTGTTTGTGCTACTCATATCAGGTGAGTTTCTTTTGGCTCTTTGTGGATATGGTACCATTGTGGTTTGTATTTGGTACGGTCTGAGGACCGTTTTTTGATAAAAGTACTTGTAGCTACTTTGTTAGGTAAAAGCAATAAACTTGTTTTATTTTAAGAATGCCTAGTTTATCAAAATCTTTTATTTGTGTTGTAGTTGCTATTTTGCAGTTGCTCGATTGGTAGAAGCTCAGGCGGCGCCTCTTGAAGGCAGCCCTAATTTTATATGTATGTGTAGCATGGTCTTGGCCCTATTATGTTTAGTACATTATGGCACAAATATACGAGGGACAATGCTGAGTGACAGTGGTCGTTGATGGGCACTTTTGATGAACAAAAAATTGGGTTTTTACAGGAGCAATTATTTAAGAAAAGAAGTACACAGTCTGGGGTCGATTTCGATATGGGTCAGAAAGCTCTCTGACCAAGCTGGAACCGAAGTGTTTTCTGACTGAGCCAGACTCCTGCAGTCGGACCGAGCGAGTACGATGCGGCTGCATGCTGCCGGACTCGGTTCGGTCCCACTCCCATAGAAGTTAATGGAAGCCGGTCATGGGCTCCCTTTGACTGAATTGTTACATCTCGCACAAGGGCACCCCCTACAGTGGGTACGTCTCAGTGCCATCCACACTGTACATCTCTGTGTTGGGGAGACCCTTGGGTCTCCCCCTGTGTCCGAGTCCACATACTGGTGTCTCAACAGATTTACATGGTTCAACTTAGGAATTTAGGTGGACACAGGTGCGACAAAAAGGTCTGTTTCTCGACATACGGTACCTAAGGCAGCCCTGTCTGGCCAAAATAATGTTTTGGTAGATTTTACAGATGTACCGGTTGTTAGCCCCATTTCACGTCCCCTTGCATTGACCATTGGTCCTTTTACTGTGGATTATCTGGTTCTGTTGACATCCAATAGTGGTGAAAATCTGATGGGTTTGGATTTGTTGAAGAAGTTATATGCTACAATTTATTGTTCTCATACTAGTGTTTATTTCATCATGAGTCTGGATCTGAGTACTAGACATTGTTTATCTGAGGATGCACCCCTTCTGGTTGAATTTGATGATGTCCCACCCACTCTATGCGCCACGGGTGAAACCGATGTGGGGCTGTTGCATATACCAGAGGTTTCTATACAAGTTAAAGAGGATGTTGTTTTGCCTCATATTCCCCAGTATATGATACCACAAGAACATGCTCTTCTTCAGATTATTCAGAGTTTGATACAGAAGGGAGTAGTTGAGGAGACATCTGGCAATATTTATAATAGTCCTATTCTTCCGATTCATTAAAGGGCACCTTCAGGCTCCTCTGAGGACGCTGATGATGTTTATCATTTTGTGATTGATCCGTGCAAGGTTAATAAAATAGTGGTTCCACAGTTTCCAGTGGTTCCTGATATTACTGTACTTTTAACGATGATTCCTTCTACAGCTAATATCTTCTCTGTTATTGATTTGAAAAATGCCTTCTTTGGCATTCCTATCCATCCAGACAGTAGACACTTGTTTGGATTTACACTGGCTGGTAGGAGCTTTAGATTCCTTCACACTTCTCAAGGCTATACGGAAAGTCCTAGTATTTATAGTCAAGCATTAAAAGGTCAGTTGGATTCCTTGTCGCTTCCCTCATGTAATGTATTGGTGCAGTATGCTGATGATCTACTCATAGCCTCTGATACGGAACAGGGTTGTAGATATAGTACAGTGAAATTGTTGTTGTATTTGGCTTATCATGGACATAAGGTCCCCTTTCTAAATTTCAGTATTGTTGACAGGAGGATACCTATTTAGGTCACCTTCTGTCGAAGGGTAGGAGATTGAACCCTGAGGCCATTAGTACTATTGTTAAAATACCCCTTCCACAAACTCAAAAAGATGTGTGCGCTTTCATAAGTATCACTTACTATTGCCGTCAGTGGATACCTAACTAATCATTACTATTCAAACCTTTGCTTGGATTAACAATGAAAGGCCTTTGCTTTGGATGCCTGACTGTCAGCAGTCTTTCGAGCAATTTAAAAATGTGCTTTGCTCAGCTCCAATGATTGGTACACCTACCTATGGTAAGCCGTTTGCACTCTATGTGCATGAGAGGCTGGTAGCGCAATCTCTGACTTAACACAAAAACTTGGTGATAAGCAATGGCCATGTGCTTATTTCTCTGCTGTGCTTGATCCGGCCGCAAGGGCCTTCCCGGGTTGTTTAAGGGTGGTCGCAGCTGTGGCTGTTTCAATTAGACAATCAGTTGGACTTGTGCTTGATACTGACCTCATAGTTATGGTACCCCATTCTATGGATACACTTTTTAATAAGACAAAGACACCGCACCTAACCAGTGCACATCTTACTGACTATGAACGGACATTGTTTGCTAAACACATTTTAATTAAAAGATGTGCTCCTCTGACTCCAGCCATGTTACTAC
The DNA here is from genome assembly GCF_964261635.1 of Lissotriton helveticus. NCBI lineage: Eukaryota > Metazoa > Chordata > Amphibia > Caudata > Salamandridae > Lissotriton > Lissotriton helveticus. The sequence goes on from NC_136068.1 coordinate 950,377,769, forward strand.
CCCTCCCTTCTGTCAGCGATGCAGTCGACAAGCATGATTGTATCTCCCTGCCGGAAGAAGAGATGATGGAATGGGTAGACCTGACTGATGTTCCCTTATCTGACCCCCAAGGAGAACTATATGTCAATGGCTCTTAACAGATGGCACCACGAAAGCAGCTTATGCTGTCACCACGCTACACAGAGTGCTAGAGACATCAAGAGTCCCCTATCAGTCAGCTCAAGCTGCTGAGCTTGTTGCTCTTATCTGAGCTTGTGAGTTGAGTGAGGGACTGGATGTCAACATCTAGAGTGACAAACAGTATGCTTTCAGGGTCGCACATAATTTGGGGTGACTCTGGGCAGAGAGGGGGTTCCTTACTTCTCATGGTAACAAAATTCAACATGGACATCTCATACTGAGGCTTTTGTCCGCTTTAACGCTTCCTAAGAAATTGGCTATAATCAAGTGTAGAGCTCATAGGAAGGTTAATGATCACTTGGGCAGAGGAAATGCTTTTGCAGATCAGACAGTTAAGGAAACAGCCCATACAAAGATGAAACATATATTTGTAGCAGGTCCAGTCAGGTGGGTCCAGAAGTTGTCATGTTTGAGGATACTCTTGAATGTGTAAAGGAGATACAAAGTGAAGCCACGATAGAAGAATTAGCGGTGTGAGAGGAAAGTACTGTACAGCTGAATGGGGAATGATGCTGGATTGATAAATCAGGAAAAATGAGATGGATTTTGCTGAATGCATATGTTCTTCCTGTGGTTAATATGGCCCATGGTCCAGCTGATATTAGTTCAAAAGGCATTTGTAAACTGCTGGAACCTGTATGGCATAATGATAACATCTCTAAGACAGCTGCACACTTAATAAGATACTGCATGGTATGCATAATGCATAATCCTGGGAAGGGTACCCCTTCACCACCCGGTAACTTTGCACCACCTGCTTTTCCGTTTGAAGCCCTTAAAATGGACTACATTGAATTAGAGAGATGCAATAATTTGAAGTATGTCTTGGTGGCTGTATGTGCATTCAGTAAATGGATTGAGGCGTATCCCACTAAAGATAATACAGCCATTATGACTAAAAAGGTACTCCTGAAGGAGTTATTTCCTCATTACGGCTTGCCCCGAATTATCTGGAGTGACAACAGAATTCATTTTAATGCAAAAGTGATTCAATAAATTTGTGAAGGTCTTCATGTGAAGGAGAACTTTCATGCTGCTAATCCTCCACAGTCAGCCCGTTTGGTTGAGAAGTAGAATGGTACTCTCAAACTGAAACTGGCAATGATAAAGGAGACTACATGGTTGAAGTTGCCTGATGCTTTACCGTTAGCTCGTTTGTCAACAAGAACAACAGGTTATTTTAGGAAAGGATTGTCTCACTACCAGGTCGTGTTTGGGCGCCCGGAAAATTTCTGGGGCGTCCCACGTCCTCGTGAATTTTCTGACATTAAGTACCATTTGTTGCTTGATTATCTTGGCCAGTCAACGGAGAATTTATGTTCAACTAGCTGACCCGTCGCGTGTTGCTGCAATCTCAGAAGAAAGGAAATTCAAGGAAACTTGTTATGATAACGTTCAATTTACATTGTGTCATTTTTATTGAAACTTAGTCATTTTCATATGGAAAACATTTCAAAGTGTCATTTTAATTCTGTTTATTTATTCGAGTGCTTGTGGATACACGATCATTTATGTTTTTCTGTCTGGTGCGTACACGAATAAATTAGAAGGTTTTCCGACGCGTGAGCTGGCCACATACAGTTGTCCATGTGAGAAGCATGGATTCTCCAAATCTAGTCCACACACTTGCAGCGATTGTCCTTGTGCTTTGTTGATGGTCATTGCAAATGTGAGTCTCACCGGAAACTGTAAACGTTTATCAGTATTCAAAAGATTATGATGGCCCTGGGGGGGCCGATATTTAAAAAAATGTTATGCCAGAAACCTTTGCGGGAGTGTACTCAACAACTTCCCAAAGTTTCATGGTGATTGGATGACTGGTGTAGTAATGCATAAAGGACAAACAGACAGACAGACAGACAGACATACATTCGTTTTTATATACATATAGATTCACCAACAGGTGCAGGAGTCCCTCCCTTCTACCCCAGAGGGACCTGGCCACGACATTCAGCCTTGTGATTTTGTGCTCCTTTGGAACTTTCAGCAAAAGAAAAGTTTAGAACCGCGTTGGAAGGGGCCAGAACAGGTCTTATTGGTGACATGTACTCCAGTGAAGGTTGCAGGCCATAATAACTGGGTGCATGCCACCCATTGTAGGAGGTTTCCTTTACCGTTACCCTATGATCTGTGGGTTAAGGACGGCATCGGGGACTCAGAGTGCGAGCCGATAGCTCATGGTACAAGACAGGGCTGCCCCTGCGCCCCAATCCTTTTTGCACTATATATAGATCTACTAATTAGGTCATTTTTACAAGATCAGGCAATTAAGTCAAAAGTGGTCTGGGGGCTGAACACCAAAGTGCTAGCATATGTTGACAAAATAGCTGTCGTCACCCCTGACACAATGGGGGCAATGGTAAGGGTCAAACCTTGGCCCTGGAATTTGGTAGGCCCTCGGGGTATAGCTTCAATACTTACAAGACTAGCATTGTCTGTACTAAAACCACTTCATGTCAGGACCCACGGAAGACAGAGGCTGCTACATATCTCGGGATAAATATCTTGCGGATGTTGGATCCATATGGGATATCAACTCGGCTCCTCTCATAGAGAAGATATGTAGAGATCTAAGAAGAATGGATAATGTACATCTGTATATTATAGGAAGATGCAATGTGCTTGAAATGATAATGGTTCCTAAGGTCTTTTATATATTCCATTGCATCCTGCTGGAACCAACAAATGCTTTCTGTTGGACTTGGCCCTTTTTGCAGGGTCATCCCTGAACTTTTTGCCTTCCTCCTATATTTTGTCTGACCTGTTGTTGTCTGTTTTATGACTCTGGGCACTTTACCACTGCTGTCCAGTGCTAAAGTGCATATGCTCTCCCTAATGTAAATTGATGTATGGATTAGTGACTCCATGATTGTCTGATTTGGTTTACTTGTCAGACCCTAGTACAGTGCACTGAGGGTACCCAGGGCTTGTAAACCAAATACTGCCAGTGGGCTTGCAGCACTGGGTGTGCCATCCACAAAAGCAGCCTGTAAAAATGTGCCCAAAGCCTACCATTGCAGAGCCTTTGTGCAGTCTGGTACTGTCATGCTGACTGGGCAAGTGCACCCACTTGCCAGTCCCTAAACCTTCCCTTTTCTTTATATCAGACACCCCTACGATAGGCCCAAGGGCAGGGTGCACTGTAAGTATAAGGTAGGACATCCCCTGGTGTGTGTGGCATGTCCTAATAGTGAATTACAGCCATTTTCTTGTTTCACTATTGCAAGGCTACCTGTTCTCCGTAGGCCAGAATGGGCAGTTAGATTATTATCTCTTATAATCCTAACTGACTCAGGGAATATGGTAGAAATTTGAGTTTAATATGCCTGAACTCAAAATGATAAAAATACATCATTTAGTGAAGTTGGTTTTAACATTCTGTGTTTGAACATACCTCATTTAGAAAGCAAGTATTTTCTTGTCTAACTATCCAAAGTCTGCCTCTGCTAGGTTGTGTATTCCTTGTCTGGAGTTTAAGTGACAGGGCTGGGGGATTCCAGGAGACAGAATGAGTCAGCCTAGTGGTGAATAGAGAGATCTGCATCTAGATGGGTGGGAGGAGTTGCACCTGGGACCTGAATCGGACGGTGCCTGCCTTCCACAATGCTGGCTCCATCTCCTGTGGTGTGGCTAATGTCTCTGCCCTGCACTGTGAAAGAAGAGAAGGAATCAAGTCAGAAAAGTGCTCCAGGGCTGTGCTTTTCTCCCACAATGCTGGCACCACCTCCTGTGGGGTGTCTGATGTTTCTGCTCTGCACTGTGAAAGGAAAGAAGGAGTCTTGCCACGTGCTCTAGAAATGGTTTGGACTGGGCAACGGCCCCTCTGCCCTTAGAGGACAAAGGATTTTGGGGTATAATTATTGGGAGCCTGATCCCAAGAAATTAGATCACTTTTGGACTACAAGAAGAAACCTTTGCTGAGGAGAGGAACCTGAAGAAACTGAGGAGAGACTATCCCTAAGCTGAAGTGCTGCTTGGGGGATTGGCCTGACTGCCAAAGAAAGTAGAAAGAACTTTGTGTGCTTTATTTTCAAATTGTGAAGGATTTCCAAGGGATTGGAACAGAGCTTGCCTCCTGCTGAAGTCTCAGGGACAACAGACTTCAAACCCCAGCTCTCAGAGTTCTTTGGAAGTGCCTACTGTTCTTTTGGGGCCTTCTGAGGGACTGCGTGTCGCATGGAGCTGGAAGCGTGACTCAAGAGGAAGAAGCGTGCCGCCGTTGCAGCCGCTGCTGTCGCAACTCCGAAGGAGGGTGTCGCCGCTGTTGCTGACGCATTGCACCGCATCAAGAGAAGCGTCACGCAACGAAGAGGAAACGTGTTGCCGTCACTGCTGCTGCCGTCGCATCGTGGATGTCGCCGCTGTTGCTGTCGCAGTGCACCGCATCGAGAGAAGTGTCTCGCAATGAGGGAGAAGCATGTCACTGCTGCTGACTTCGCATTGTGGATGTCGCCGCTGTAGCTGTCACATTGCACTGCATCAAGAGAAGTGTTTCATAATAAGGAAGAAGCGTGTCGCTGCTGCTGCTACCTTCGCATCTTGGATGTCGCCGCTGTAGCTGTCGCACTGCACCGCATTTAGAAAAACGCCTCGCATAAGCATGCCGCCGTCGGAGCTGCTGCCGTCGCATCTTGGATGTCGCCGCTGTAGTTGTCGCATTGCACGGAAGCGTCTCTCAAACGTCGGAGAAGAGTGCTGCAGCCAAGGCTGTTGCCGTTGCACCGCTGAACAAGGATGTTGCTGCTGCAGTTGACGCATTGAACCAAGACATCTCGCATCATCGGAGAAGCGTGCCGCATCTGGAAGATCTATACGTCTGTATTTCTTTGCATCGGAACTTTACTGCATTTCCATTGCTGCAAAACTTTTGTTGTGGAAGTGTCACACATTGCAAGGTACATTACTTAAAGTATCGCATCTTAAGAACTGAACTGAACTAAGCTAAAACTACCATTTTAAGTATAGTATTGTGGATTTCTGTTGTTTGTGGGCTAGTGTTAAGTCTATATAACGAATACTTATTTTGTATATAAAACCTGTGTGGTGTCCATCTGTAGCGTTGTCACTTGATTACTGTATGTGGTCACAAATGCTTTACAGACTGCCTTTGAGATAAGCCTGTCTACTCATGCCAAGCTACCAAGGGGGTGAGCAGGGGTTATTTTAGGAGTGTACCCCCTTACCCTGACTAGAGGGAAGGGTCCCTATTTGTCACAAGTACCTACCTGTGCCAACTAGAGACGCCCAAATCTAACACTTTCTTTAAGAAATTAGAAGGGATTTTCACACAATTTATCTGGAGTCATAAGAAGATTAGGAGATCGATGAAATTCCTGACTCTACCACAAGACCGGGGTGGGCTGGCAGCTCCCAACCTTTTATATTATTACTGGGCCATAACGCTGCAGCAAATGGCCATATTGTTTAAATCCAAAACGTGGGAAGAAACAATCCAGGGAAGACGGCAAAGTAAAACTCCTACTTCCATCTTTGAACTAGCCGTAGGTGGTGCTGCACCAGGGGTCTTCTTGAGGTGGCTGGAGGGTAGCTATTATAAGAAAACACGCTTCAAGCCTCTTAGAGCAGCCTGGAACGTTTGGCACAAAGTGTGTAAGCTTCTAGAAATCCCCACGTATTATTCAATCAATCAATCAATCAATCAATCATTATATTTCTAAAGCACGCTACATACCCGTTAGGGTCTCAAGGCGCTAGGGGGGCGGGGGTGCCGCTACTGATCAAAGAGCCAGGTCTTGAGGAGTCTTCCTAAGGCCAGTAGGTCCTCCGTATGTCGTAGGTTGGTTGGGAGGGTGTTCCAGGTCTTGGCGGCGAGGTAGGAGAAGGATCTTCCGCCAGCTGTGGTTTTCCGGATGCGGGGGACTGTGGCAAGGGCGAGGTTGGCTGAGCGGAGGCTTCGGGAGGGGGTGTGGAGGCTGAGTCTGTTGTTGAGGTAGGTAGGTCCGGTGTTGTGGAGTGCTTGTGTGCGTGGATGAGGAGCTTGTAGGTGATCCTCTTGTTGACAGGGAGCCAGTGCAGGCCTCTCAAGTGGGGTGTGATGTGGCTGCGACGGGGGACATCGAAGATCAGTCAAGCTGAGGTGTTCTGGACTCGTTGTAGCTGTCTCAGGAGCTTGTTGGTAGTTCCTGAGTAGAGGGAGTTCCCGTAGTCGAGTCGGCTGGTGAGGAGGGCCTGGGTGACGGTCTTTCTCGTGTCGATAGGGATCCATTTGAAGATTCTGCGGAGCATTCGGAGGGTGTTGAAGCAGGACGCGGAGACGGCGTTGACTTGCCTGGTCATAGAGAGGGTGGAGTCGAGGATGACCCCCAGGTTGCGTGCCTGGTCCGTGGGTTCCGGGGCTGTGCCTAGTGAAATGGACCACCAGGAGGCGTCCCAGGCCGATGGGGCGGGTCCGAGGATGAGGACCTCCGTCTTGTCTGAGTTCAGCTTCAGTCTGCTGTCCTTCATCCAGTCGGCTATGGCCCTCATTCCTCTGTGGAGGTTAGCTTTGGCGGTGTGGGGGTCTTCGGTGTAGGAGATATTATCAGCTGGGTGTCGTCGGCGTAGGAGATAATGTTGGGGTTATGTTGTCGTGCGACGTGGGTGAGAGGAACCTTGTAGATATTGAACAGCGTTGGGCTGAGGGAGGATCCCTGTCGAACGCCGCAGATGATCTCAGTGGTTTTTTGAGCGAAAGGGTGGGAGGCGGACGCTCTGGGTTCTTCCGGAGAGGAAGGATGTGGTCCAGGCCAGGGCCTTCTCTTGAATGCCGGCGTCCTGGAGGCGTGTTGATAGGGTGCGGTGGCAGACTGTGTCTAAGGCTGCTGATAGGTCCAGGAGGATGAGGGCGGCTGTCTCTCCTTTGTCCATCAGGGTCCTGATGTTGTATTGTGGCGATCACCAGTTTTCCCAGCCTCACTATATGACAAAACAGGAAAAACCTGGGAACATGGAGGAATTAGTAATGTAGGAGATGTTATTGATTTGAATGGAGTTATGTTGTTTGCAGAACTGCAGCAGCGATATAGTGTGGACTCCAGATCGTTCTTTAAGTATGGTCTACTTAGGTAGACAATAAGATCAGTTGTATCACAGATCATCAATATGGCACGAATCCTGTTGTTAGAGTGTATTGTGTATAAGCAGTCTCGAATCAAGAACTTATACTCCATTCTGATATGTGCCAACTCTGATGACATAGTCAGGATCGAAACCGCCTGGGCAGGTAAACTGGAGAACCAGGAGGTGAATCTAAGTAGATCTTTAATGTTGTCTTAGGAGGTCTTTCTATCCGCCAATCTAAAGGCCCAACATTATAAAACAGTATTTAGTTTATACTTTACACCGGCAAAACTCTTTGCGTGGGGAAAAAGGGATAATGATCATTGTCCAAGGTGTGGACAGGGCCCTGCAAATATGGTCCATATGTTCTCCGACTGCACCAAACTAAATGCATTGAAACAGGGGATCGCAACCTTTCTGTATCAAGCTAGAGGGCGGGCTGTGTCTATAACATCAACCATGACGCTATTAGCCTGTGATGAGACCTTACAGCTGGAATTAACTCGAGTATGTTTTTGTTTTATGATAACAGCAATAACCCATATAATGATCGCATCAAAATGGAAGGATGTGGAACCTCCGACATATCAAGTTTGGTATGCCAGACTGTTTCATGTATTTAATTTGGAGATGGCTTTATATAAATGTAAAGGAACGGAGAGCGAAGAGAAGGGGTTCTCATATGTGGGGTCCATTGATGAATTAATAGAAAGTATGCTATCTTTGTGTATTTTCTTTCTCTTTTATGAGCATGGTACCCTGATAAAATTGGCATTTTCTTTTCTTTTCCCTTTCTTTCTCTCATCTTTTTTCTTGTTTAAGATCTAGGGGGTATATTATCAAGGGGTTTATCTCCGCTTTTTTGGCTTTAAAAGCCAAGAAAGCGGAGATAAAATTATCTCCCTATTACCAAGCTGTCGCTAACACCAGTTAGTGACAGCTAATAGGAGATAGCGACCATCTTGGGCCCCGCTTTGCATGTCAGTGATATTTATCACTAATGACATGCAAAGTGGGCGTGCCAAGATGTTAGCGACTGGAAACAGTCGCTAACATCGCTATCTCCTATTACCAACTTTTGGAGATATTCGCGCTAAGCGCGAATATCTCCAAAAGCTAACACCTGCCCTGAGCAGTTCTTCACCATGTTATCCAATGGGAGGTGGATAACATGGCTAAGAGCATTTGCTCGATAATGCATGAATATCGCTGACTTTTCAGCGATATTCATGCATTGCGGCCGTTTTTTATCGCATTTGCGATAAACCTTGCTAATAGCAAGGTTTATCTGCGATAAAAATCGCCGATGTGCGGCGATAATTTTTGTCTCTAAACAAGTTAGAGACAAAAATTATCGCTAGTTGTTGGTAATATACCCCTAGGTTTGGTATATTTATGTTAGGAATTACTTAGTCAAAATGATATATGCACTATAAGTAGAAATGTTTGTATTGTTTTTTTCTTTTTCTGGATTAATTGAAATTACTGCTTTTCTGAGTAGAAATAAAAATAAAAAAAAAAGGATAATGTTGCTATTTGGAGTTCGCTATTCCTATTCTTTGTACATCTAGACCCTACTGTATATGTTCTAGGTACTGTAACTTTAAGTGGTGTAGGTGTGCAGCGTAGGTGTCTATGAAGGTGCACAGTAATATTGTGGTTAATGTGTGTAGTTTAGGGTGTGTGTGTACTTGTTGTAAGGAGCACTATCTGGTATATTGTCTAATTGATGCTTTACAGTGTAAGTACTATGGGTAGTGAGTAGTGCAGGATGACAGGTGTAAGTTTTGTATGTGGCAATGATCTTTACAGAATACTAAGTTGTGTATGGATGTGGGTCGTTGTGTATAATCAAGGTCATAGTGCATGTGTAGGGGGACAAATATTGTGTGTAGGACAATGTGTGCGGTGTTTGAGATGTAGGCTGCATGAGTGGTACTCTTTAGTTATTGGTGCCTAATGTAAGTGGGTTTGTAGGGTTTAGTGAGTGCAGGTTGTCATCCAGTGTATATGTGAAGTGTGGTGAGGGTTTTTGTGTAGCGTTGTTAGACTAGAAATATTCATGTTTGTGTATTGCTTATGTAAGTTAGCATTCGCTGCACCATTTTCTATCTAGACGCCATCTTGAACCACGATCGAACCTAATTCATAGCTATTTCCAAGTAAAGGCCTCAGTTATGTTTTGTTTATGCAATGTAAGGTATTGCTACACTAATGAATAGACTGTTCTTCTTAGCGAATACCTGTCTCTCCAGATGGATGCCCTCTCCCACTTGTCTGGTGTCGGGAGCAGGGCAAAACAACCTTGGGCAGTAACAGGGTGGTGTGAAATACAACAACCAAAAGTTATTTTTTTTTGTATTTCACTATCCAGCTGCATTTGCTTTCAAAAGTCTACTATAGGTGTGTTTTAGCCCAAGTTACCAAGTGTACATAATGTGTCGTTATGCTTATTGATTTAAGTCTCTCTGCAGCACTCCTAGAGACTTGGCAGACCGGGTTCCACTCTGAGTATATCTAATAAACAGTTATTGGTTTGTATTCTCTACTGTCTGACCGAGTCTTCATTTAGTATGGAAGGCTGAGAGGTGGTCATTAGTGACCCGGGTGACCCTAAGTGGGCCATTTCCTTCAGTTGGCACCTGAACAGGGACTCCTTCGGTTGATTGATCAATCCCCTTTCTGCAGACGGAGGGGAGGCCAAGGGCATTGTTGGGTCAGACTGACTGCTCAAGGATCCCTGCATGAGGAGTATCATTTACTCGCAGCTACCCCTTCTGTCCTGCCTGACGGTGCCTCGCCCAGTGGTCATCCGGACTGGAGTCCTGCACAGCGAAACCCTTAGATCTGACCGTTTTGTCTGAAGTGTCGGCAGTGGAGAATTGGTTTGTTTGTGCTACTCATATCAGGTGAGTTTGTTTTTGCTCTTTGTGGATATGGTACCATTGTAGTTTGTATTTCGTACGGTCTGAGGACCGTTTTTGATAAAAGTACTTGTAGCTACTTTGTTAGGTAAAAGCAACAAACTTGTTTTATTTTAAGAATTCCTAGTTTTACCAAAATCTTTTATTCGTGTTGTAGTTGCTATTTTGCAGATGCTCGATTGGAAGAAGCTCAGGCGGCGCCTCCTGAATAGGGGTGGGCGGAATTTGCGTAATTGCGTTACGCAAACCTCCGCAAAATGGTAAAAAATTTCAGCGAACACGCAGAAATTCCGCGAACACGCGGAATTGCTTCTTTGCAATTCTTTTTTCTTTTCGCAATTGCTGTTTGCGTGCTTGGGTAGAAATATCTTGCGAACACGCATTTTTAGAACGCGAACAAGCAAAAAATATTACAAAGTTGCAGAATGCAGAATTATGGGCAATTTTGCATTCTCCGCGAAACGCAAAATTACCCAAACTCCGTGAGCGGAACGGAATTTACCGCCCAGACCTACTCCTGAAGGCAGCCATAATTTTGATATGTCTGTGAAGCATGGTCTTGGCCCTATAATGTTTAGCACATTATGGCACAAATATACGAGGGACAATGCCGAGTTACAGTGGCCGCTGACAGGCACTTTTGATGAACAAAAATCTAATGTGAGGATAGGAGACTCTGATTGCATATTGACAAGTCTTATTTGACCAAAGAAGCAAACAATACTTTTGTAGAGGAGTTGCTAGAGACTCAACCCCACCCTCTTATGCCCTGCAGAGGATCTATCCTGCAGTTTCCTTACAGTCACAGCAGCCTGTTATGTCGGCTCCGGCTGTTCCTGTATCCACGGCTGTTGTTTCGACGGCTGTGGCTATGGTACCTCCCACTCCTTCTTTGTCCTCTTCGTCTTTCGCAACTGTGACCCTCAGCATATCTCCTGTTTCGACTTCTGTATCCTCTGTTTTCTCTCCTCCGGTGCAAGCGCCAGCGACAATTGTACCTGTCACTTCTGTTGCTTCTCCTTCCTTGGTGTTTCAACCTCCGGTATATTTGAATGTTGCGACGCCAGTATGTGGATTTGAGGATGGAGATCGAATGAAATTTAAGGAGCGAATAGGCCTGTTACTGAAATTTGGAGTGAGGGGTGAAGTGAAACGACTAATAGCTGATCAGACTGCGCTGTGGGCCCGTAATACAATTTATAGTCTGGAAGATATTTGAGAAGTCATGCAAGATGTTGAACCCTTTATACACCAAGAAACCCTTAAGCATATGTCTGCCACATTACTTATTATCTTTGGCTGCAACACATTGGGGCCAAAGCACCTCAAATTTTATTTGATATTAAAGATCGAGTGTATGCTGCTGATTTGGAGCCAGGTCAAATATTTGAGAATGTCTCCATTTTGATTGCATACAGGAGTAGATTACGTGAGGGGATTCCTACTCCTGTATCCCAATTTCCGATGTGGGAGTTTCATCCTATATATCATCCGGAAATACCCGTGATAACGGATCAGCACGGAAATATTACTAGGCTGGCTGTTACGGCCCGTTTTCAGGAAGAATGGATTTATACTCCATGGAAAAGAAGTGAGGTTTTGGCCCTTAAGGCTCATTTGCCTGACCCTAGGAAGAATCCTACAGCTTATTATAAAGAATTGAGTAAAGCTGCTTCTTTTACTGTAATGACTCTTGCGGATATTGAAATGTTCTTTGGCCTTCTTGTTCCGGTTGATGTTTGGAGACAGGTGCATACCCAGGATCATGTTGCGGAGTTCGGTGGTACATGGGATGTGATTAAAGGATAGGATCAGTAGAGGAAGCCAGGTAATAAGCACCGAGCCGAGATATTAGCTTTGATAGGCAGCATTACTACATATATTCATTCTCTTATTCCGCCTAAGAAGGTTAGTTGGGATAAATTGATGGCTTGTCGGCAGAAGAAGGATGAATGTGTTTCTGATTTCTTTACCCGGTTTAAAGATACGTTCTTGGACTAAAGTGGGCAGGATATGTCTATTGAGGGAGGGGTTTGAGTGTTTGTAGACAGATTTGTTTCTAATCTTCTTCCTGAAATTGTGACTCGTTTACTGCCATCCGAGAGCACTCGGTCCACTTCTTCCCCCTCTGTTATTTTAAATATGGCTCAATACTATGAACAACAAGATCAGGAGGAAAAGGATAGGACTGATAAGAAACATAAAGACTTGAAAATATTAGAGTTGTTACAGCAGGCGTTTCGGGGAAATAGTAGGGGACGGAATGGTCCCTCTAGGCAGCTTCCGTGTACCAGTAGACAGCCTTCCACAACACCTATGGGGCCAAATCAGTGTGCCTATTGTAAGGAGGAGGGTCATTGGCGTAGTGAGTGTCCGGTGCTGTTGCAGAAGGTTGCGGTTCCTAGAGGAACGGGTTCTCGTGGATGACATTGTGGGACAGAGAGAGCTCAGAATGCTACCACTTCACCGGGTCATTCTGATAATAACTACTTTGACAACCGTCTTGATGGGCAGTATTATTTTGATGATTATGATATGGATAAGTTGACTGGTATCTCCTATAGTTAGGACAGCCAAGGACAAGGAGAGGGGCCAGTTCCAGTCCATGTAGATCAGCTTGGTCCTTATGTCACAGCAGATTTGCAAGGTTTGACTAAGGAATTTAGGTGGACACAGGTGCGACGAAAAGTTCTGTTTCTCGACATACAGTCCCTGGGGCAGCCCTGTCTGGCCATAATAATGTTTTGGTAGATTTTACAGGTGTACCCGTTGTTAGCCCCATTTCAAATCCCCTTGCATTGACCATTGGTCCTTTTACTGTGGATTATCTGGTTCAGTTGACATCCAATTGTGGTGAAAATCTGATGGGTTTAGATTTGTTGAAGAAGTTATATGCTACAATTTATAGTTCTACGGGTGTCTATATCAACATGGGTCCAGATGCGAGTACTAGACAATGTTTGTCTGAGGATGCACCCATTCCGGTTGAATTTGCTGATATCCCACCCACTCTATGGGCCACGGGTGACACGGGTGACACGGATGTGGGGCTGTTGCATATACCAGCAGTTTCTATACAAGTTAAAGAGAACATTGTTTTGCCTCGTATCCCACAGTAGATGATACCACTGGCAGGAAAACAGGCTCTTCTTAAGATTATTCAGGGTTTGATGCAGAAGGGAGTAGTTGAGGAGACATCTGGCAATATTTGAAATAGTCCTATTCTACTGATTCTTAAAAGGGGACCCTCACACTCCTCTGAGGACGCTGATGATGTTTATCATTTTGTGATTGTTCTGCGCGAGGTTAATAAAAGAGTGGTTCCACAGTTTCCAGTGGTTCCTGATATTACTGCACTTTTGAAGATGATGCCTTCTACCGCTAAATTCTTCTCTGTTATTGATTTGAAAAATGCCTTCTTTAGCATTCCTATCCATCCAGACAATAGATACTTTGTTTGGGTTCACAATGGCTGGTCTGAGCTTTGGATTCTTCTGCGCTCCTCAGGGCTATACGTAAAGTCCTCGTATTTATAGCCAAGCATTAAAAGATCAGTTGGATTCCTTGTCGCTACCCTCATGTAATGTATTGGTGCAGTATGCTGACGAACTACTCATAGCTTCTGATACGGAACAGGGTTGTAGAGATAGTATGGTTAAATTGTTGTTGCATTTGGCCAATCATGGACATAAGGTTTCCCTTTCCAAATGTCAGTATTGGCGATAGAATGTTACCTATTTAGGTTACCTAATGTCAAAGGAGTGTAGGAGATTGACCTCTGAGAGCATCAGTACTATTGTTAAAATGCCCCTTCCACAAACTCAAAAAGATGTGCGCACTTTTATAGGTATCACTTCCTATTGCCGTCAGTAGATACCTAACTATTCATTACTAATCAAACCTTTTGCTTGCATTAACAATGAAAGGCCTTTGCCTTGGACGCCTGACAGTCAACAGTCTTTCGAGCAATTGAAAACTGCACTTTGCGCGGCTCCAATGCTTGGTACACCTACCTATGCTAAGCCGTTTCTACTCTATGTGCATGAGATGGCTGGTTGTGCGATCTCTGCTCTAACACAAAAATTTGGTGATAAGCAATGGCCGTGTGCTTATTTCTCTGCTGTGCTTGATCCCATTGCAAGGTCCTTCCCGAGCGGTCGCAGCTGTGGCTGTTTCAATTAAACAATCGGCTGGACTTGTGCTTAATACTGACCTCATAGTTATGGTACCCCATGCTGTGGATACACTTTTGAATAAGACAAAGACACAGCACCTAACCAGTGCACATCTTACTGGCTATGAATGGACATTGTTTTCTAAACACATTACAATTAAAAGATGTCCTACTCTGAATCCAGCCACATTACTACCCCTCCCTTCTGAGAGTGATGCAGTCAACAAGCATGATTGTATCTACCTGTCGGAAGAAGAGATGATGGGAAGGGTAGACCTGACTGATGTTCCCTTATCTGACACCGCCAAGGAGAACTATATGTCAATGGCTCTTGTTTTAAATTAACAGATGGCAACACGATGGCAGCTTATGCTGTCACCATGCTACACACAGTGGTAGAGACATCAAGGGTTCCCTATCGGTCAGCTCAAGCTGCTGAGCTTGTTGCTCTTATCCGAGCTTGCGAATTGAGTGAGGGACTGGGTGTCAACATCTATACTGACAGCCAGTATTCTTTCAGGGTCGTGCATAATTTTGGGTGACTGGGTAGAGAGGGGGTTCCTTACTTCTCATGGTGCCAAAATTCAACATGGGCACCTCATTTTTAGGCTTTTGTCTACCTTTACGCTTCCAAAGAAATTGGCTATAATGAAGTGTAGTACCCATAGGAAGGTTACTGGTCACGTGGGTAGAGGAAATGCTTTTGCAGATCAGACAGCTAAAGAAACAGCCTCAACAAAGCTGAAACGTATGTTTGTGGCAGGTCCAGCCAGTTGGGTCCCTGAAGTTGTCATGTATGAGGATACTCTTGAAAGTGTAAAGGAGATACAAAGTGAAGCCACAATAGGAGAATCAGCGGTGTGGCAGGAAAGTACAGCACAGCTGAATGGGGAATGATGCTGGATTGATAAATCGGGAAAAAAGAGATGGATGTTGCTGTATGTATATGTTCTTCCGTTGGTTACTGTGGCCCATGGTCCAGCTGATATTAGTGCAAAAAGCATTTGTAAATAGCTGGAACCCATATGGCACAATGATAACATCTCAAAGACAGCTGCACAGTCAATAAAATACTGCATGGTATGCATGATGCATAATCCTGGGAAGGGTACCCCTACACCACCCAGTAACTGTGCACCACCTGCTTTTCCTTTTGAAGTCCTTCAAATGGACTACATTGAATTAGAGAGATGCAATAATTTGAAGTATGTTTTGGTGGGTGTATGTGCATTCAGTAAATGGGTTGAGACTTATCCCACTAAAGATAATACAGCCATTATGACTAAAAAGGTACTCCTGAAGGAGTTATTTCCTCGTTCCGGCTTGCCCCGACTTATCTGGAATGACAACGGAAATCATTTTAATGCAAAAGCAATGCAATTAATTTATGAGGGCCTTCATGTGAAGCAGAAATTTCATGCTGCTAGTTTTCCACAGTCAACCGGTTTGGTTGAGAAGTAGAATGGTACTCGCAAACTGAAACTGGCAAAGATAAAGGAGACAACAAGGTTAAAGAGGCCAGATGCTTTACCGTTAGCTCTTTTGTCAACAAGAACAGGTCATTTTAGGAAGGGATTGTCTCCCTACCAGGTCGTGTTTGGGCGCCCGGCAAATTTCTGCGGCATCCCGCGTCCTCGTAGATTTTCTGACATTGAGTGCTATATGTTGCTTGATTATCTTGGCCAGTCAACTGAGAATTTATTGTTCTATTCACCAACATGTGCGGGAGTCCCTGCCTTCTACACCAGAGGGACCCGGCCACGGCATTCGGCCTGGTGATTTTGTGTACCTCCGTAACTTTCAGCGTAAGAAAAGTTTGGAGCCATGTTGGAACGGGCCAGAACAGGTCTTATTGGTGACACGTACTCCTGTGAAGGTTGCTTGCCGTAACAACTGGGTGCATGCCACCCATTGTAGGAGCGTTCCTTTACCTTTACCCTATGATCTGTGGGTTAAGGATGGCATCAGGGACTACGAGTGCAAGTCAGTGCCTCAGTTTGTCTCATTCAGTGATGCCCAACTAACGTGGACCCAGACGGATAAGGAAAATGACAAAGTGTTGAATGCGGCTGTTCCTCCGGAAATACGAGCTATTCAGGAGCCTCTGTTCACCGATCAAACAGTGCCTGGGGCTACCAGGTACAATTTGCGCCATCGGCTGAGGGAAATTGCAGCTAAGGAGAAAAGTGATTAGGGCTGGACTGTGTAAGATATGTTGTACTGAGTTGTAGTCCCAACGGAATCATCTGAAACAACTTTATCTTAGTTGTTTGAACATTAGATAGGGAAGAATAAAATATACCATGAAGGTATACCATCTTGTTCGATGTGGGATATGAGCATAGAGCAGAGCAAGTTCCACCGCTGGTGCTCAAGAACACCAATGGATTGATGAAAAATTAGCGCCTGTACCAGTGAGTCTCTGACGGACACTGGGAACTTGCATATTTCTTTTGTATTTTTCCCCCTTTTTTATCATTTGTTATGCACCTTTTGGTAGAATGGTTGCTGAGGAAGAGCAGCCAAAGATTCCTGTTGCTCAGTATAATGTCATGTTGACCCGCAAACAGAAAACAATATGTAATGTGTTGGTGATTTTATCGATAATAATATTGTGTGGTGTATCATGGTTTTTGGAACGTGTTCAAAGTGCACTTTTATGAAGTAAGAGTAAAGGTTAACTCCCCAACAAGAAATAAAAGAGCAGTCCCAAGCAATGTATACTTAGAGCCTTAGAGGTTCTTTGGAGAAGGGACAGCTTGTTACCCCACTCAATCTGTCACCAGTGTATGGACTGCATGCCCTTTATCACTTGTGAATTAAACTTATACATGGCCAACTGATTTTGTAGAAGTAAAAGGAGTGTTTGGGTTCAGTTAGTCGGGCCATGCCTTTACCACAGAAAACCACTGGGGGAGGGTTTCCCGGTAGCGATAACAATACATACTGTGATCATTTCTATATGGACAAACAGAATATACCATTGGTGAGTTGGCAATGTAAGGCACAGAGAATATGGTTATTATCCTGCTTGTTGTCCCATTATCAACAGTACTGATATCTCATTGTATATATAAATTGTTCAGGGATAGTCTTGAATATAACCATGTTCCCTTTAGAGAATTCAGAAGACCACAGTACAGTTGGGAGGATTTCCCGATATTCGGCAGTGGATTATGATAGCCCGATTTATGCACACTCAGGGTTTTTATTTTTGTCTAACATGCCTTATTCTAATGCCCATAATGGTATGGATGATATGGCCCAGGGAATGGTCCTGCCTTTGGGTGTACCTTGTAAACGTTTGAAGCCTAAAGTAAGATGGATTAAAAGAACCCTGACCAAAGAGTTCTGTGAAGGGGTGACAGATATAGAGGTCATTATATGATATTACCTTTGGTACATCCTCCCCTCCATTTTCACATTGGGTGGTACTGCTATGGCTAGAGGTGAGAAAGCTAGAGAATAATTTGGATGCAATCTCCAAATTTTATCCAATACTTCTGTGGCAGCGTTATGCAACATCACCACTCAGTTGCAGAGTATGCAAATATATTCTGAACAGACTAGATATGCAGTGGATTTCAGTTTGGCTAAGAGTGGTGGCGTATGCGTGGTAGATTGGCGATTAATGTGTCATCGGGATAAAAAATATGGAAAAGAATATTACCCAACACATTTTAGACATTCTTGATAATGTTAATGGAATGCAAAGTGGGAATTGTAGTTGGTCTCTCTTTGGCAGCTGGGGCTGGATTCTTGAAAAAGTGATTTATCTGATTGTGGTATTAGTGCTCTGCTGACCTCTGATTCAGTGCCTCCCCTTCGGTTGCTCCTATTGCACCACTATTCTCACCCCTAAATGGGGATTTCATGTTTTCTTTGTAATATAGAAAATGTTTTAGCTCATGCTAAAATGAGGGTCTGTTAGACTAGAAATATTCATGTTCGTGTATTGCTTTATGTTAATTAGCATTCACTGCACCATGTTCCATCTAGACACCATCTTGAACCACAATCTAAACAAACTCCTTGCTATTTCTGAGAAAATAGCTATAGAATGGTGCCAGCAAGGGATTTTGCTTAAGGGAATTGAATCACAGATTACAGACTGCTTCTTCAATGCCTGCACATGTCTGTTCAAACTAAATTGATATCTGAAACAATATGTCATGAAGATGCCTATGTAGACAAAAACAATGAGAAAAAAGCAACACAGGAACATTTTATATAAAAAATGTTGTATTTTATATAGATTTTATATGCAAACATTCATAGGGTACATGTAAACATTATCTCAGTTACAAACATACAGAGAAAGACATGAGTTGGTGGGTGGTAGAGGTAGTTAAACCAACCATTAGACAAAGAAATGTTAATAGGAGTCTCACTCTCAAAGAAAACTGCTGGATTCATCAGGCCAACAGTATCAAATCTGGTCTGAATTCAGCCACAGAGTGGCATACACTGGCATGTATTGTATAAACATCAATATGTTTGAGAACTATACATTGTGTTTTGAAATGATCCCTGACAACAACGATATTGCAAAATTGTCTCTACATTGGCTGTAAAATAAGACACGGTTCATGTTAAATGATCTAGTGATGTAACTAAGATTGTAAGTCTTATACAGTTTCCTTACTACTATTTAGAGAACCTGTGTCTCTTGTTGGCAAGACTATGAGCACGGTAGAATTGTGACAGAATGAGCTCTATTATTATGTCAACAGTGATATTGTCCATGGACTATGTCTATAAATGTATACTTTTCTATAAATTTCTCTGCAAATTGTTTGCTTCTAGGTTCTAACAGTGCTCTAAGATTTCTATTTTGACACTGTAATATGTATGGATCCAATGTGATTGATATGGGTTGTAAATTTTGCTATTAGGAACTTTAGACCTCCCGCTTCTTCAGATCGGGTTTCCGCAGTACTATGAATCATTATCATAACACCAGGTCTAAATTTAGTTCTTACACGCAAAAACCCGGGCTACATTGTTAAACATTTAGGTGAACTCCGTATAAATCTTTATTTAAATAGAGCATGATTCAATACAAGACAGCGTTAATCATCATAAGTTTGTTGTGAAATCGTGATAGATCAAAGCTTTGATGAGCTTTTCAGTATATATTTGATGTTACAAGATGGCCGACATGATTCAGGATAATCAGTAGGTCGGTGATCCAGGTCGATAGAGCCCTTTAAAAAGGGAGGTGTTCCGTAGTCACGTTGATGCCGGGTTCACGTGACTCGGACTGATCAGCACGTGTCCTCTGGTTTAACCCGAGCGTTTCTACGTTGGTGTGCGTTTATCTTACTCACAAGTAAGTTATCCCGATGCCGCTTTTTACACTGGAAGTCGGATAGATAAATACGAAGCGCAATAATATCTTTTAACGAACATACCGTATATCGTTAAATCTCGAAAATATGGGCATTAGTTCCGCTATATGCAAGATGGCCGCTATACCGAACATGCCATCTACGTTTGAGTGCTGATAATATTAGCACCTAACTGTAATCAAAACTATGACAATCAATGATTAATTTCAATGTCTAGAATGTGCTTTGGCTTATGACACAGTATAATTTGAGATCAGACATAGCGTTTAAATTACTCAGCAAAAGTCGCTTTAGAAGCATTGTGCCATTATATCAAGGCCACGTTAACATCGAGGCATAGATCAATGATGTCTCCCGACTTTCGGGTGACATTTTTAAATTCAACTAACTTTTTCAATTAAACGATTATGGTGTGACTGATACACAAATCTAATTACAAAAAGGGGGTGGTGATGGACAGAGTATCTGAGTTAATCAGAACACTCCTACCCAGTCAACAGATCAGGGCTTGATCCATCACCGTTTTTTAGCTCACTGCACCATCCCAGTTCAGAACCTGGCTATATGCAAATTAGTCTGTCCCTGGCCCAGTGCATCATGGGAACAGGGCAGACCAAACTACCAAGCCAATTCTTCACTGGAAAGGAAACAAGCTTCCGGGGACCGGTTTCTGGCATTACAGCCGTCTTCGGCCCGGCTTGCTTGAATCCTGATGGTGCAATGAGCAAGGGACTCATGTCTGAGCATACCCTGTCCATCACCACCCCTTGTTGTAAATAATTTTGTCCACCCTAAGCGTGGAAGGGTATACTCAGATGTGAGTCCCTTGCTCATTGCACCATCAGGATTCAAGCAAGCCGGGCCGAAGACGGCTGAAATGCCAGAAACCGGTCCCCGGAAGCTTGTTTCCTTCCCAGTGTAAGAATTGGCTTTTGTAGTCTGGTCTGCCCTGTTCCCATGATGCACTGGGCCAGGGACAGACTAATTTGCATACAGCCAGGTTCTGAAACTGGGATGGTGCAATGAGCTAAAAAACGGTGTTGGATCTAGCCCTGATCTCTTGACTGGGTGAGAGTACTCTGCTTAATTCAGAGACTCTGTCCATCACCACCCCTTGTTGTAAATGATACACAAATCTGGCATAATTCGAAAATTATCAATTAGCTTTTTGAATATGTGCAATGATTTAAATGTTGTTCTAAATAAGAACCATTATTTGATACTTTTCAGATTGGCTTATATAACGAAGGCCAATATCTCGGTCGAATAAGACTGACTGAGCGGATAAGAATTTCTCCAAATATCCACCGACTTATGATATACTGATCATTCAAGTAAACACTTGATTAGAAAATAGGGAAATAAATACATCTGCTTTAATTAAATTACATGAAGTTTTGACAACTGGTTCTTTTACCTTAGATGATCAAGACTATTGCTTGATAAGACGATTATTTTTACATCCTGAAGTCATAAAGGACCAGTCTGAAAGAGTAAGCGAAAAAAATTATGTTATCTGTCAATGACAAATGGATGGGTCAAAATTAGGTTTCATCATCCTATAGTCCAGGCAGTCCAATACCCAGTCATTAAATCTTGGCTGTCTGAGAAATGTCATTTAGAATATCAAAACCTATAGAGAGATGTTGGTTAATATCTGCACACGGGTTTTATGAAAATGTCTTAAATAAGTTGTTGGGGCATTCAGATAATAGTGTACATTATGGGGCCGATTCCGAATCGGGAAAAACCGCTCCGAATAGCCGTTCGGAGCGTTTTTCCCGTACGAATCGTACCCTGCAACGTCCCCCGCTAATACGACGAAGTACGATTTGTACCATGAGCCGTACTCCGTACGAGTCATACAGAGACCGTACATCTCTAATCTCCGTACGATTCTCCCTCGGAACCCGCTGTACGCAACATCTGTATGGTTCGCAGTTGGTTTTTACGACCCAGCAAGTACGATACATGTCAGGTAAACACCGTACGACCCTTTTTCTACGGGAGCTGAAAACAGCCGTAAAAGCAGAGTTCGCGCCGAAACAGGTACGGAACGGCCCCCCTGGGTACGGTGCGTACCCCAGCGATCATGGGGTGTACGGTGCGTACCCCATGTACGATGGGTGTACGAGCTGTACCCCATGTACGATGGGTGTATGAGCCGTACCGCATGCACGATGGGTGTACGAGCCATACCCCATGTACGATGGGTGTACGAGCCATACCCCATGTACGATGGGTGCATGAGCTGTACCCCATGCACGATGGGTGGTCGAGCCGTACCCCATGTACGATGGGTGTACGGTTCGTACACCCATCGTACATGGGGTACGGCTCGTACACCCCATGATCGCAGGGGTACGGTGCGTACCCCTGCGATCATGGGGGGTACGGACCGTACGGTGTGTATGTGTTTGTGTGCTTTTCCGTACGACTCGCCCTTACCTTACGTGGACCGTACGAATCGCGTCCTCATACCCCGGTCCGGATCGTACTCGTCGGGTCGTACGGCATGTGTACGAGTCTTACGGCATGTGTACGAGTCGTACGGTTCACGGTTTCTGCCTTGCAATACGTAAGGATCGCGACAATTCGGACGGATTTACGGAATACGGATCGTACTACGCGACTCGGACAGACGGGTACGATTCGTACGGAGAGGGCTTTGGATACAAATCGTACGGACGTTTTTTTCCCCGTATCGGAATCGACCCCTATGTCTTTGTAGGGGGTCACAGCTACAAATGATTTTTGTCCCGAAGATGGTCTGCAAGAGTTGTACCATAAAAGACCGAAACGTCGACGACTAAGTCCTTTACTTGCTTTTCATTATACAAGTGATCTTTATTTTGGTGAAATAAGAGTCATTTGTTCTTTATTTGCACGGGTTTGGACTTTTTATTCAAATGAATTATAGGAATAACTTTGCATTTTCTTGTTCATTTGATTGAGTTATGATTAATTCTCATTGTTTACATGTACCCTGTGAATTTTTGCATATAAAAATCTATATAAAATACAATATTTTTGATATAAAATTTTCCCGTGTTGCTTTTTTCTCATGTTTTTGTCTACATAGGTAGCTTTATGACATATTGTTTCAGATATCAATTTAGTTTGAACAGACATGTGCAGGCATTGAATAAGCAGTCTGTAATCTGTGATTCAATTCCCTTAAGCAAAATCCCTTGCTGGCACCATTCTATAGCTATTTAATCTGCCCAAGCCCGCAAGGGTTTATTGGGTTTCCCACCCCATCCTTTTTCTTCATTTCTGAGAAAAGGCCTCAGTTATGTTTTGTTTATGCAATGTTAGGTTTTGCTACACTAATGAATAGACTGTTCTTATTAGAGCATACCTTTCTCCCTAGAGAGAGGTCCTCTAACACTTGTCTGGTAGCAGGAGAAGGGTGAAACAACCCTGAGCAGTAATAGGGAGGTGTGAGATATGAGAACCAAAACTTCAATGTCAAGCTGCATCTGCTTGGAAAATTCCACTATGGGTCTGTTTTAGCCCAAGTTACAGAGTTATTTTATGCTTATTGATTTCAGTACGTCTGCAGCACTCCTAGAGAATACGCTGAGCGTACAAATTTCGTTCCGTGCCCTGCATCACAAAATGCGATGTAGGGCGCGCTACGAAATTCATTTTATTAATTTAATTGTTTACTTACCTGCAATCATCCAGATTCCGTTGTTTAGCACCCCCCACCCTGCCCCTCACCCGCCCCGCCTGCCTGGCCCACTGCAACTCCCTCCACGGGCCGCGGCTGTACTTCTCCATTTATTGGAAAGTAGTCATAATAGGTAGAGGCAGTCTTTATTTCACTTTTATTGCCCTAAAGACTGCTTTCGACCTGGTCCCTCGGGATCGGTTGTGGCAAGTCCTGGGCAAGATGGGTATCCCTCCATTAATACTTAACTTGCTGATCCGTTTGCACAAGGGTAATTATGCACAAGTGAGATGGGGCTCTCAAGAGCATAAAACTGACAGGATTCCTGTGAACAGGGGAGTACGCCAGGCCTGTGTTATAGCACCCACCCTGTTCTCTTTATATATGAATGGGGTGGTTAGCTTCTTACAGGAAATTCCAGCTGATGCCCCAGCCCTGGCAGGAGACAGGGTAGCTAATCCCCTGTTCCAAGACCCCAAGAGGAGTACAAAAACTCCTGGATAGGTTTCAGCTCTTCTGTAACTCCAGGGGGCTGATTATTAACATAACCAAGACTAAACTGATGACGTTTAACCCTTACAAACCTTTCAGGCATAAATTTACCCTGGGAGGAACATGCTTGGAGAGTCAGCACGTTTGATTACTTCGGTATTTGACTCTCCGAAAGAATGCATTGGAGAACCCACATTCACAAGATGCTTCTGAACCATAAATGTGTGGCCGGAGCATTAGGCAGAGATTACATCGCTCCTCTCGGAGCAGACCTGTTGCGCTGGTGCTCATGATTTATGCTGCAAAGGTGGTTAGCTCGGCCCTAAATGGTTGCGAACTGTGAGGTTCTGAGAATGTAGAAGAGATCTGTAGAGCCAAAAACAAGTTCATAAGAGAATTAGCTATGCTTCTCCGAAATGTACGACTCAAACACTTGATGAGTGATATAGGTAGACGCTCTTTTAGAGATATTTCCAGATTCCGACCCTTGCTTTCTTGGGGGTGTCTCCTGCGGACCGCTGAACTTGCTAAATATGCTGCTTCATTCACAGAGGTAATTAACCTAGATGGTAACCACAGGATCAGCTGGATAAACAATGTTAAGAAACTATTATTTGCACTAGGCCATAAGGAATCATGGGATGGTCAAACCCCACCCAGTAAGGTTGACCTCAAAAGATTATATTCGGCTTGGGTTGACAGACAGGAAATCAGTAGCCCCAAAGCAGGAAGGCTGACAGAAGAATTTTATCAGCACCAGCAGCACATATTTCTGGAACCATACTAAGATTTTATCCAGAGACCAAGAAGTAGGGCGCTCTACATACAGTTTAGGTTTTGGCTCCCTTGTGGTTCGCAAATTAACTGCAAAGTGGAGCCCCCCTTATCAGACAATTAAGGGTTGTCCCTGATGTGAGGCACCAAAAGAGAGCGTGGCACATCTTATGTTTGCATGCCCAGCATATAACCCAGCTAGATCCAGATGGTTAAAACCCATCAGCAGACAGCTTGGCACTTCTGACAATTGTGCTGCTTTGCAAATTCTAAAATCAGACCCAAGAACCCATTTTTGCTTGTGGTGTGGCAAAGTATGTCAGTTGTGCTTGGCTTGTCAGGTCCAGGTTCTTATGCTGAGAGGTCTGATATCACACTGGAAACTTTTTATTATATTTTAAGAATTGTCTTCAAATAACTCGAATAAGTATGAAAGCACTGTCAATTTATTTAATCATTTTTTTATACATACTGATTGAATTTTACTATTTATTGGAAGTATGAATTCATTTTCCATCCTGAATTTGGGATTATCTCGTTATTCTTTATGATCAATAACAAAACGAATAATTGAAAATATATTATGCCCTGATGGGTTTTATATACCTTGTTATTAATAATGCTTTTATGATAACTTGTATTTTTATTTTTGAACTGTCTGAACGATTATGCTTTTATGATACCTGTTATCGAAATAAAGCTATTTGACTGACTGTCTGACTGATTATGTACAATGTAGGTGATAAAGAAGATAATGTGGGGTTGTGATATATTGTTCAGGTGGGTGAGGTTGTAGAGTGTACATAGTAGTGTAGGTGTATGTAGCTGGAGCATGGAGTGTGCATTTATGTGCAGTGTGTACATGATGGTGTGAGAATAGAATCATTGTGATGTAGGAGTTAGTATATCCTGTACGTACCACTTTACTCTACGAACAAGTTTTATGGCTCTGATGATGGTGCCAGATAATGATTGAGGATGTATGTACAGGTTCTGTGGGCGATGGAGTAGTATGGTGTATGTGGTGATATACAGTGATGGTGGAAGGCGGAGGAGGTGACCTGTGGAAGTGTACCAGAATGACAGAAATGCGCTTGAGAGGTTATCAGGCTGAAGGCTGAGAACTGCTGCCCGTCTGCTCCTCCTATCACAGATGGTATGAAAAGGGGTGGTGTAGGATGCAGATTGTTGTACCAGATGTAAAAGCCCAATGTTGCGGGTAATGTAGGTAATAGTGTATGGATTATGGTCTATATCCGTAGTACTCATAGTACGTCCCTTCCTTGGTGGCACGCGGACCTTGCCTGCAATGTACCGGTGTTTTAAAACACTGTGTCAGTAAACATTAAAGAGGGCCGCTGGAGCATGCGAGATAGCAGAGTCACTACGTATGCTTTTGCAGCCCTCTTTTGGATTTATTTGACACTTTCGAGGAGGATATTTGTTTTGCAGTGTCTTCCCCAGAAATATCTTTAATGTAGCCTTTTTACAATAGGAAAGAAGTACCTTTCATCTTGTAACAGCAATCAAGAGCGCCTGTTGGTTACACTGCATCACCATTGGTACGTATTAGTTTAGAAATCTGTTCCTTAGAGGTGGGCGAGCCAACAAATTAACAGAGAGCCAAGCCAGTGCTGAGACAAGGGTCTGGATTGGGTCTCAGAGCCTGTGCAGGAGTGAAGCCCAAATAATAGCATGTAAATCAAGCAAAAACATGATGTAAAACATGCCAAAGTCTCTTCAAAATTCTAAAAGTGTATTTCTTTACCATGTGGAAATGTTTACCTATGTTCTTCAGATTATGTTACTGCAATGATGGGCAATCATTAAAAGTAATAGTTTTTAAACAGGAAATGAAAAACATTGCTGTCCCCACCCGAATTGCAGTTTGAATTAAGAGGCAATCCAGTTGTCATATGCACCCTATATGAGTCCAAGATTCTAGTTATAGCAGTAGCAACATTATAGTATATTACATGTATTTTGCATAAAATGCAAGAGGTTTTTGTACAGTGCACAACCGGAGCTCGGGTACTTGAAGGTGCACTCATATGTGTTAACGAAGGGAATGTAGGTTTAGTGAAATTAAATATTTGCCTTAGATTACACACAATTCAGTCAGGCAAGAAGCTAGGATAAATAACAGATTTACTACTTTCACATCATACAATATAGCCAGACGAGGATTTCTTTCTCTTGTTTTTAACATCAAAAGGTTTATATTTGTATTTCATTCTTGGTGCATGAGGGTAAATTGTGAGTGGCAGGCAGAAGTCACATGGAGGCTCAGCTCGAAGGTACAAGATGAACTTGTGCTGAGCCAGAGTCAAACATCTGGTTCAAGCTTGGCTCATGCTTTCAGTGGCTCACCCACCTCTACTGTTTATGTTATATTTTTTTGGTTTTAACAGAGAGCCATCCATGCCACAATGGTATCAGAGCTCTACTAAAAGAATCAATGTGAGTTCCCTAGTAGTTTGTAAACTGACTTGCAGACAAGTACATTTAAATCATTTTGTACCATATTGTCAGTCAGGTAGTTTGCCCACAGTAGGAAGATAGAAATTGGTGTTAGGCACATTAACGGCTAATATATCTGTTTGCGACATTTCTTAGTAGGAACAAGACAGTGTGGCATTGACAGGGCAGTTAGGCAAATGAGTGAACCATTAATTGTTATGGCATTGTTGCACTGTACAAACCAGATTGGCCTGATGTTATATTTTGAGCAGTATTAGTTGAGGCCTGCCAGTTCTACCGTTACCAAGTGGAACAAATATGTAAAGTATAAGTAAGTGGCGTGCGGATGCATCTAGGCCCATGGTACTCATAGTATGACCCGCAAGCTGCCAGAGGCCCCGCAGGCTTTCTTGGAGGCCCGCTTACTTTGCAGGGAAAAAACAGTGCTGTAAACACAAGGGGGGCAATTACGTTCTCTGTCAGAAAGACTCCGACCTTAGGTCAGAGGCTTTCCGATCCAGATCTTCGGTTTCACTTCCGACCACTTAATTACAATTTAGGGGTTTGGAAGTGAAACTGACTGGTCATTCCGGCTGGATTCCGATAGGCTCAAGAAGCCCATTGGTCAGTTGGAACCAGCATGTAATCTATATGGACAGCTTTTTATAACGTCCAGATTATGTCACTCAGTTTCCGACAGGCTTTCCATGACGGGCATTGCGACATGGAAAGCCTGGCTGAAAGTGATTTGGGGGGCCCTAGCAGAGCCCAATCAAGCAGCGGCGGACCGTTGGTGGCCTATTGATCCCTGAACCGTGTGGCAGGCCCCCTGACCCTATATATATATATATATATATACACACACACACACACAGACACACACACATGCCATTTAGGGATTAAAATGCCATTTCACAAGGACACAATTCTTGTAATAGTCACAAATGCCTATTCAATGTAATGTATACCTCATAGCACAAATTTAACCTTTTGAGTCCAAATGACCTTTTCTAACTAATTCACATAAAAATTCCATGAAACAAACCATAGGCACTTGAGTATATTATGCTATTTGTAAAAAGCCATTACTTCTATGAGTTGTTTGACACTATATTAAATTGACCTAATAATATATTGTATTCAGTACTTTGCCTATCATGACACTGTCATGGTAAGTATACTGTTAAAAGTTTAACGTCACATCATCTTTCTAAGCCTATTTAGCATTGCTTTGCCTACTTTATTTACATATACTTACCTTATTATTTAGTGGTTTGGTGATGTGGTGGATGTGATATAATTGTCATGAGATACAATGCATGAAATATAGTGGGATATAACCTTCAATAGGATTGCCATTCTTGGCATCAGATGGGCACCTTTTGCATAAGGTTGTCTAATTGGTACCCTTAGCTCTTGATGGATGTTCCTGGTATGTGAGGTGAGACAATTGCATCTGAGAGTACTTGATGAATGACCAGTTGGTGTGTGTGTGTCAAAGTCATTATCACAAAAATAAGGAATGCTATTTGAGGAAAACATTCCATAATTTGCAGGCTTTTTGTTTGGTTGGAGGGTTTGATTTATTTTTCCAAAATAAAATATAGTTTTTTGTGAGCAGAAGTTGCCTATTTTCAGAAAACCAAAGCTAGCATTTGAGGGTAAAATAATTGCATTTCTATAAAAATTGCTTCATTTGTGTTTCAGCAATAGTTTGTGTTGAGCTGGAGGCCTACACTGCTTCCATTTGATGACTGAAAAAGAAATATAACATAATACAGATAATACAAGATTAATATCATATATAAAAAGAGAGGAATACATCTTATTAGAAAAAGGAAGAGAAAGGGGAAAAAAGAAAAGGAAAGTAGGGGGAAGAAAGAGCGAAAAAAGGAAAGTATATAATAAAACTGCATAAGCAAAACAATATTACAATAAAAATGTCCCTAATGCATTATACAAACATATAACTATAAAGTGGAAAGATTTAAAATGCAAAAGGTTACAATAGTCAAGGTGGTTTAAGTACTTCTTCAACTGAGGGTTTATGTAAGGACATCTTTTAAGCAGATACATTTAAAAAGTTTGTGACAGGTAACCAAAGTAAGTCTCTTTTAATTGCAAGCGAGATGGAATATACGTAGGCTCTATCCAACCTATGATTATAGCAGACTCCGTACTACCATGCCTGAAAAGAAACTGCAGAAGTATCTTTCCATGTATTTGTGGTTTGCTGAAAAGCAACAGCAAGAAGTTAATCAATAATATGTATCTTGGTGGTTTGTAACGACCAAGCTGCAGAAATGCTCCCCAGAAAAATATGAGTGAAGGAAAATGTTTGTTAATGTGTTGCCAGACTCGAATCCAAAAAGTATGAATTAGTGGACAATCAAATAATATATGTTTGAGGTCTGCGGATGGATTAGTACAAGCTCAACAAGTAGAGTGAATGCTAGGATTAATCTTGTGCAGTTTAGCAGGGGTGATGAGAAGTCTATTATAAACAAAAAATAAGGTCTGAATTGTGTTAGCTGCTCTAGAGGACTTCCGTATTTTAGCCCAGATTTTGTTCCAGAGTGAAATGGAGAAAGATTCACCTAAATCAGATTCCCAACTATGCTCAACTTCTAACTCAGCAAGCAGAAGAGCAATGTTAGTTAAAACTTTATAGATTTGAGAGGCAGAGGGTGTATTGCATAAAGTTGAAGTTATGTTAGAAGATGGAGGGACAAGTGGAAGGTTAGAGGATAAGTTATTATAAGAATATTGAGCTGTTGTAATCAAAGATAAGTATCTAGGTTGATATGAGGAGGGAAGAGACAAACGAGATTGCATTATTGGGAATGGAATACAGACGCCATCTTGAAAGAGCTGATGAGTCCATTTGAGGTCACGAGCAAACCAATCCTTCCAAAAGATACATTTATTATTAATGTTGATGTGCTTATAATACCAAAGTGATGAGTTTAAAGATTGTGAACGGTCATCTTGTGAAGAGGAAAAGAGTGGTTGGAAAACTTTTTGAGCATTTTTAAGAATGGGAAAAGATAAAGAGGAGAGAGTGTGGGTAAATGAGATAAATTCTTCAAAAGAACACAGATGAAAAAGAGATTTTTCAACTTCTACCCATAAGGGGTAAAGTATAATGTCAGATTGATTCTCAGATAAAAGAAAATCAGATTGTTTAAGAAAGAATGCAGAATGAGAGGAATGAAAATCTGGGAAATTAACTCCTCCCATATATTTAGGTTTTTTAAGTTTACAAAGGCACATTCTAGCGGTATTGTTATTCCACAGGAATTTGGATATAATAGCATAGAGTATTTATAATAAGATTAATGAATATTGATTGGGATATTAGATAAATAAAACAATATGATTTGGACTAACATAATTTATATGGTATCTAGTCGACCCCACCATGATCAGTGCATGGAGTGCCATCGCAAAGTTGACACAGATATTACTGATAGTAACTCTTTCAAATTTAGAGCGACAGTATCTTTAATAGAAGTGGTGAACCATAAATCAAGATATTTAATTTTAGATGAATTCCAATGAAAAGATGAGGCAGAAAAATCAGCATGAAAGCATAAACTATTGGAAGGATTTCGCATTCATCAGCATTTAATTTATAACCGGAAACAAGGGCAAAATCATCTACTTCTGCGAAAAAAGATGGTAAGGAAGTTTGAGGATGAGAGAAAAATAAAAAAATGTCATCTGCATACACTGAAAGTTTTTAAAATGTGTCATCAGGTATGTTTCCTTTATAACGCAACTTTTACAATGCACTACCATTACAACGAAACTTTTACAACGCAAAAACTATTACAACGCATGTATTTACAACGCATGTTTTTACAACGTAGGTACCTTTACAACGCATACCATTACAACGTAAGTATTGGTAAGTATATAATTATAATTAAAATGTTATATGTTTGGTTTTTTTTAAGCGGTATTTTTAGGGTTCAGGGTCAGTTTGGGGTTTTTGGGTAAAAGGGTATTTTTAGGGTTCAGGGTAAGTTTTGGGTTTTTGAGTAAAGGGGTATTTTTAGGGTTCAGGGTCAGTTTGGGGTTTTTGGGTAAAGGGGTATTTTTAGAGTTCAGGGTCACTTTTAAGTTTTTGGGTAAAGGGGTATTTTTAGGGTTCAGGGTCAGTTTTCAGTTTTTGGGTAAAGGGGTATTTTTAGGGTTCAGGGTCAGTTTTCAGTTTTTGGGTAAAGGGGTATTTTTAGGGTTCAGGGTCGGTTTTCAGTTTTTGGGTAAAGGGGTATTTTTAGGGTTCAGGGTCAGTTTTCAGTTTTTGAGTAAAGGGGTATTTTTAGGGTTCAGGGTCAGTTTTCCGTTTTTGGGTAAAGGGGTATTTTTAGGGTTCAGGGTCAGTTTTGGGTTTTTGGGTAAAGGGGTATTTTTAGGGTTCAGGGTCAGTTTTGGGTTTTTGGGTAAAGGGGTATTTTTAGGGTTCAGGGTCAGTTTTGGGTTTTTGGGTAAAAGGGTATTTTTAGGGTTCAGGGTCAGTTTTGGGTTTTTGGGTAAAGGGGTATTTTTAGGGTTCAGGGTCAGTTTTGGGTTTTTGGGGTACAGGGGTACAGGGTAAAAATAAAGTAAAATTAAATTTAAATTAAATTAATTAAATTAAATTAAATTACATTAAATTACATTACATTAAATTATATTAATTTCAATTAATTTACAATTCAAAAATTAATATATACTTACCAATACTTACGTTGTAATGGTATGCGTTGTAAAGGTACCTGCGTTGTAAAAACATGCGTTGTAAATACATGTGTTGTAATAGTATTTGCGTTGTAAAAATTTCGTTGTAAAGGTATGCATTGTAAAAGTATGCGTTATAACGTCATACATCCGTGTCATCATATGGGAATCCTGTAATAGTTTTATTTAACCTAACTTTAATTAAGAAAGGCTTCAGGGCAAGAATAAATAATAATGGAGAAAGGGGACAACCTTGACAGACTCCTTTATGCAACGGAAAAAAAGGAGATACAAGACCGCTGGCTAAAATAAAACATTTGGGAGAGGAATATAATAAAGAAACATAATTAATGAATGTTGGGCCAAAACCAAACAAAAGCAAGGGTTGAAAAAATAAAAGGCCAACTGACTCTATCAAAAGCCTTTTCGGCATCCATTGAAATTGCTGCCAATGAAATCTGGTATGATTTGGGTTTGCTTAAAACATTAAAAAACAATTGAGTGTTATGAGATAAATGTCTTCCTTTAATGAAAGCACATTGTTCTTTTCCAATCAAATGGGGTAAAAGGGAATCTAAACAAAGGCAAGTATTTTTGCAAAAATCTTATAATCTAAATTGATTGAAGAGATGGGTCTGTAATTTTTGCAGAAACTATGATCTTTGTTTTCTTTAGGGAGGAGACATAATAAGGCCTCTTGAAAGGATCCCTCCAATTTCTTGGTAGATATAAAATATTGGAATAATTTATATAATTTAGGAAGGAGGATCTGAGAGAAATGGGAATAGAATTTGATTGTAAAGCCATCGGCTCCCGGGGCTTTACCTTTTTTGATAGAATGAATAGGGCTCAAATTGTCCTTAGATTAAATATCGTCTTCAAGGGGAGAAACATCTACTTCAGGAGAAGAAGGATGGGTGATAGAAGGCAAGTAATGATGGATATCCTCTTGGGGAGAGGGAAATTCAGGAGTATAAAGGGATTTATAAAATTTGGTAAAATCAAAAAGAATAGCTTTGTTTTTATGAACTCTAGTGTTAGCCAAAGTTAGGATTGATTCAATTTTAGTTCGTTCTTTTTTAATCTTAAAATAGTTAGCAAGAATTTTCCCAACTTTATTTTGGGCACCATAATATTTAGCACTGGATTTAAGCAAAATCAGATTAGCAGATTCGTTTGAGAGTATATTAAAGAAAAATTTGGCTTTAAGAAGCTCGTCTAAATCAGACTGGGATTTAGTAGAGTGAAAGGAATGTTCTAACAGTTTAATCTGTGAAATTAGTATTTGTAATTTTTTGGAAAAGGATTTTCGTATCTGAGCAACGAAGGAAATAATGAAGTCTCTAGAAGCAGCTTTAAAGGTATCCCAAAGGAGTGTTGGCGGGTATCAGAGACAAAATATTGACTACACAAAATATCGACACCAACATAGAGAACACTACAATATCGACCACCAATACTTAATTTAAAAAAACTAAAATATCGAACCCACTATGTTGACTAAAAAGAATATTGTTTCTAGCATTATCAAATAAAAAAATATTGAAATTAAAATTATCAAAATTCATACAAATAACCATAATATCGAGAGAAAAATATATAGACAGCCAACAATATCAATTCAATAATAAAATTGATTTCATATAAAAAATGTCAACACTTATAAATTCATATAAAACATACATTTTTACAACACAAACATACACAATACAATTAATACAGATACATAGATATTTTATAAACACATTAACACCAAAATATATCATATTTACTAATATTACTTAAAAACTAAAATAAATAAATACTTTACAAAATAAACACCAAAATAGATAACAATACATTATTTATAAATAATATTTAAACTAAAAAATATACTTAAAATAAATTACTATTACTTAATTAGCATCTTCCATATATGGAAACACAAAGAAAAAATTCTAACTGAACACATCAACATATCAAAATCTAGCAGCAACAAAAACAATGCATAACAGAATATAACTAATTAAAACAACAGCATAAAATCCACAGTCTTTTCTACTCCAACAGCAAAAGAAAACAGAAGAGGAAACACTACCAGTTTATTTCCTGACAACAAGATTCCATTTTTAAAGAATACTTTAAACTAAAACAAGTAAGTAAATAATATTTTATAAAACTTTTTAGTGCTAAAATGTTCTAAAAAATGCACCTAAATTATATGAAACTAAAATATACATTTATATATTTATATCTCCACTACAGATTCTTACAAGAACAACAAAAGCTATCTACAACAACTAAGAAAAGAAAGCTAATCAAAAAGTAAGTATAGAAAATAAGTACTTTAAAGAAAAACGATAATGTATCTAAATAAAACAAACCCTTTCCCAATTGCCCTATCACCTACAACAAATGCTTCAAAATATCTTACCATTTTTTCTTATTATATCAACAGCTATACCTTCTACATACCAATAAGAACAGCCACCAAATATCAAAAGAAACTTCTTTTCAACATCTAAATCAACATTGTAAGTATATATCAACAAATGTGTATTTTTCTAAAAAAAATATTTTACTGCATTATATTAACTTAATTATATCTACATTCTCTTCAGCACTAAACATACCCGTATGACTGAAGGCGCAGAATTCGTAGTATCACAAAAGGGAAAAATGCTCTTGTGTTACATGGGTTATGTATATATGCAAGAAAAGCAAAAAGATTTAAAAGTCTTCTGGAAATGTAGCAAGTACTATTCAAACAAATGCTACGGCAGAGCCATAACTCAAGAAACTACTGTTTTATCTGTCAATGAGCACAACCACCCCCAAACATAACTGAAATTGAAATTAGAGGCGCTTTAGAAAATATCAAAGAAGCAAGCAGTAGCACAGACAAACCCACTAGTGAAATATTAAAAGAACAGCTACTGAAAATACCCCAACATGCATCTGGACAATAACCATCCATTGATGCATTAAAAAAAGTTATAATTAGACAGAAAAGGAAAACAACAACTACCATGCCTATTCCTAAAACTTTCCAAGAAGTAAACATCCCACCAGAACTAAGCATTACCATTACAAAGAACCATTTATTTTCTTTGACAATAACAACACTGAAAACGTATAATAATGTTTGCCACTGCAAATAACTTAACAAAACTCCAACAATGCAACACCTGGATGATAGATGGCACATTTAAAATATGTCCAAAGCCATTTTATCAACTTTATATAGTACATTTTATATAACAAAATACTACTATTCCCTTCATCTACTGCTTACTCCCAAATAAAACTCAAATTACCTATCTAGAAATTCTCAATAAAATAAAATCAGAAAATCCAAATTACTTCCCACATACAATAATAATGGATTTTGAATTAGCCATGATTACTTCAATTTTAAAAACATACCCCTATAAATCTGTACAAGGATGCTACTATCATTTTAATCAGTGCCTGTGGAGATTTCTCCAAATGTCAACACTGAGTGTAGCATACGTAACAGAAAGCACCTTAGCATATCGAATAAAAAAAATTATAGCCCTAGCCTATGTGCCTGTGACTGACGTAGTAGAACATTATAACCTACTAATAGAGAGTCCATACTACAAGAGAAATGAGGAGAAATTAACCCCACTACTTGATTACTTCGAGGACACATGGGTAGGGGGACTACACCGATCAGGTCACAGAATATTACAAAAGTACCACATACCATGGTGGAACGTCTACCTTAGTACCCGAAACATAGGAGCCAAAAGAAACAACGCCGTTGAAGGATGGCAGAACACCTTCCAGGCAACAGCAGGGAGAGGTACACCCACACTTCAAAAATTACTAGAAAGTATCCAAAAGGTGCAAAGTTACCAAGAACTACGGATGCAACAATCCATTACACTAATTGGACCAAAACTAACACAACAAACAAATAAAATGTACAAGCTTTTACAAAGCCAAGTCACCCTCTATCCTTCAACTAGAGGCTTAGAATACCTATATCTAATCGCAAAAAGCATCCCTTAAATGTAATCTTAACATCAATTAAAACATTTACATCTAAAATACAACATAATAAGAAATTGAATTTTGTCATATTTTATAAAACATTATTAATTTGTCAAATATATACAATTGATAAAATAATTAAAATATATTGACAAAACAATTATATTTTACAAAATATAATACATATCAAAATAGAAATAAATTACATTTCCCTACCACATACAAATTAAAAAATTACTTACAGTTGTCGTAGCTCCAAAGCTAATTGAATACAGCTTCTAAGTCCATCCAGGTGTTAATTCCTCCCAAAGAACGTTAAAT
Source organism: Lissotriton helveticus (assembly GCF_964261635.1). Taxonomy (NCBI): domain Eukaryota; kingdom Metazoa; phylum Chordata; class Amphibia; order Caudata; family Salamandridae; genus Lissotriton; species Lissotriton helveticus. The sequence continues at coordinate 950,413,904 of NC_136068.1, forward strand.
AAATCCCCCAAAAATGCAAAAAAGCAAAGATGTTCAAAAACAATTCCACTCTCGATAAATCCAATAGTCAAATACCATTAAAAAAACGAAAATGTAGAAAAGGTAAAAAACGCTCCAAGAAAACCTGAAAGTTTAAGAGTGTGTTAAATAAACATTAGCTTACAAAACTAATACACAGCTCTTAAAAAAATTAAAATGCCAAACTTCTCCAAAAACCAATCCTCTTTCGATAAATCCAATTGGCAAATCCCTTCAAAAACCCGAAAACGTATAAAAAGTTAAAATCGCTCCAGGAAAACGCAAAAAATTAAGAGTGTGTTAAATAAATGTTACTACCAAACTAAATACACTACAGACCACCTAACTACATTCAAAATAGATTAAAACTTAGGGATCCATTAGGATGTCGGGTGTTGGCACCACCGCGGTGCTGGCGGGGTGGAAAACACCTTTTTCCACCAGCGAGCTGCGGGAAACACTTCCACCATATTAGTATAGCAAAACATAGGTCAAATCCTGTCCGCCGCAGAGCGACGCGCACCGCCATCAAAGTGCGCCCACCACCACGGAAGTGGGAGCCAATGGAGACTCACCGCCGTGCGGAATGACGTTTGCCCCGCTCCAAAAATTAGGATGGCCCAAACAAACAGACACACCGTAGCGGAGGCACCACCCAACCAGAGATGGCGGAAACTCAACAGCAGAGACCTGGTCCACACCATCCGGTCTCGTCCCCATGGACACAGCTCTACATGTGTATCCGGTGTTGTACCTGCTACAGCACTATCATCAAATGGGCCTCCGCCGACGCCACCGCAGGTTCGCAACTGCACAAATACAACACACAACACACGGGCTGACACAGGGTACAATTCCAAAAAAGAGTCCCTGCTGGGGCAACAACACATCCACAAGGGCACCAACACATGACCCACCTGCCGCCAAGTCACCCCACTGCATCCTGGACACACATCGACTGCAAAATTGCAGCAATGTCCCGGTCCCGGTCACGTCACTGCAGCGGGCAACACATGCGCACAATGCAGAAGGCTGGGGCAGTCCAAGGCATTGGCAGGGCACAAAGACCACAGGGACACACCACCCCCAACCACACATCAACACACCCCATCAAGTCACAGGCCATGTGCCCATCCTGTGCACCCCCATGCACAGCAACAAGCAACAAGCACAGCAACAAGCAAGCACAATCCACACCCTGCAAAAAACAACAAACAACCAGGGAGACAGCCACTGCAGGACTGGCTGCACAGGAACACAAACACCAGTGCCACACACACGGAAGGCTGCAAATACTTGCCAGTACATACACACACACCCTGGGTGTAGCCACAAACATAACACGCACTCAGGGATGCCTGCCCAAGAGAAACACAGAAACACACACAGAACCCCATCAGAAACAGCCATACCCTGTCAGCCAAACTGTGGAAAGGCAATGGGAGCACAAACACAACAGGAGTGCACAACCTCATCACTCAGGAACAAAACACACAAAACATACCACAAATCACACAAGAAGTGCACATCTCGGAACTACACTGCCACATGAAACCAACCACAGATGCACATGAAATCAAAAATGAACAAACACTATAGGACATCAGAGGATGCACATCAGGCAATGCCAAGGCCACATGCACACAGCACTGAATGCACAATATGTCACGATTTACTCCCTATGCTCTCGTACCCACCACCAGGGTGCCACATAGTGGGACTTTCCAGGATTCTAATAAGCTTCCAGTCCCTTCCCTGCATGCATATCCTGACTTCCAGCCATTTGGACACTTATTGGGAATTGACATCCATTGAACAAACCATGCCGGGTTTTGTGAAAGCCAGCCTGCTTATACTCGAAGCCAGCCTACTCATGTCTGAAACTCCATTACCCAGAATTCCCTGCTCACTGCTTTGTCTCCGCCCCTGCAGGCCAAGGATGGGTGGAAGAAGTCAGCTCACCTGTGGCTGGCTGCTGCTAGCCTGCTCACACCTGATGCATATGATTACTGTGAGCTCTTTTAAGCCCAGCTACCTTCAGGCCAAGGTTGGTCATTGTAGCTGTTTACTGGTGAGACTGATCCTTGTTTCCAGTGCTCCTGAGATTTTGCTGTTTTTGTTTACTGAGCTTTAGTTATGCCTTGTTCCTGACCTGCTGCTGTGTTTCTTGTTCCTGAATTAGCACTGTCTGCAGTGCTACCCTGACTCCTGAGCCTTAGTATTCCTTGTTCCTGAACTACGGCAGTTTCCCTAATCCAGAATTAGCACTGTTTGCAGTGCTACCTTCTTTCCGGAGTTCCTGAGCTATAGCTATTCCTTGTGCCTGAGTTAGCACTGCCTGCAGTGCTCTTGTTTCCTGAATTCCTGAGCTATAGTTATTCATTGTTCCTGTTCCTGGGCTTCAGCTATTTCTTGTTCCTGATGTGCACTGTTTGCAGTGCTCTCTTGACTCCTGAGCTGTAGCTATATCCTGTTTCTTGAACTAGCACTTCTTTAGTGGTACCTTGACTCCTGAGCTAAAGTAGTTTTCCCTGTTTCCTGAACTAGCATTGCCTGCAGTGCTACCTTGACTCCTGAAGCTTTAGTAATTTCCCTTTACCTGAACTAGCACTGCCTGCAGTGCTACCTTGACTCCTGAAGCTTTGGTAATTCCCTGTTCCTGAACCAGCACTGCCTGCAGTGCTACATTGACTCCTGAAGCTTTAGTAATTCCTTGTTCTAGAACCAGCACTGTCTGCAGTGCTACCTTGACTCGAGCCTTAGCTTAATTCTTGTTCCTGCCACCGCACTGCCTTCTATGCTATTTTGTTTTCTTGATGCCTTAACCTGCACTATTCTAGTATACCCTTAAAGCCTCCCCTACTGTATATCCCTTTCCAGTCCCTGCTTTTCTTCCCAATTCCTTGGTTCCAGTTCCTAGTTTGCTGTCTTTCTATTCTGCTGTCTTGCTTCTGTTGCCTTGTATGTGTGTTACCTGCTTTCTTCCAAGTAGGCCTTGTCATTTCCTTCCTTTCCTGTTAAGCACTTCTTGCTAGCTCCTTGTCTATTAAGCTTGTGTTTAGTTCTACCCCTTTGCTGTTACTGACTTGCGCGTTCCTGTTTGATCGCCAGGATCCATGGGCACAGCTGGCTACCTAGGTGGTTTTTCTTGTTCACTGTGAGTATTGTCTTTGAGTTACATTTATAACAACACCATAGGTATCATCTCCACAGACCCTGCCTTCGCAACCATATACTACATGTGGGTATTTGCAGACAGTATCTGTAACATAAATTGTGGGTAAGAAACTTACTGAGCTTCAGTCTTCCCGTGTGGAGCTCCTGAGTGCTTTACCTCACACCCCCCTTTATTGTTAATGTTGTTTCATATATATGTCTTGCACATTCATCCTGGGTGTAGTTATTCTGAATGCTAAATTGCTTTGTGAGTGCGCTTACTTTCTAAGTCTTACCCATCTTGTTCACTTGTACAGGCTTCCCCTTTGGATCCCTCTTTCTCCTCTGACTCCTCGCCTAGCTCTGCGAGAAGTTTCAGGGACAGGAGAGTCCTTCGCTGGTGATGCCTCTGAGGCATGTGAGCCTGATGTCTGCTTCATTGCTTTTTCGGCCTTGCTCTTTCCTGATGGGGTCTTACCTTTGCATTCTGGGGTGGCTCTGCTCTTCTGTGGGGATGGTGTCTGTGGGTGGGCCCGCTTGGGTTGTTTCTGCTGGGTGCTTCTTGTGCTGTGTCGTGACTGTGACGCATGGGAACCGTGGTCACTATCATCCGATATGGCCACTGACTGGGGGGGTGGACAAAGGCACTGGAGCAGGATTGGAAGTATGTGCCTGTTGAAGGGCAGACGTCACTGTGGACAACAAAGCCTGGACTGTACGGTGTAACCCACCAACGTCAGAGTGTATGCCCTCCATGTAGGCAACCACCTGGCCTAATTGTTTGTCATGGTCACTGAAGGCATTGAGCAGGGCTGTCTGGCCCACCACACAAACACAAAGCTGGTGCAGGAGCTCTACAGACTCAACACTTAGGGCAGCAGGGGGGACAGGTGCAGGCTCAGCGATGCCAGGTGTGAATCCCCTCTTACTGACATGGAGACGGGCAGCACCATTGGAAGTGAATGGGAGGGTGGGCACTAGCCGCTGTGTGGTAGTAGATGATGCAGAGTGCCCATTCCATGTGCCTTCCAACATGGATGCATACCCGCTGGCATCAGAGGATGTTGTACTCTGTGTCTCTGGCAGGGATTCCTCCTGCATACTACCGTCCCCCTCAGATGCACTGGTGAGCTCTGTGTCACTGGGCTCTGGTGCAGCTGTAGTGCTACTCTCGCCACCACTGGTTTCTGGCTCCTGTTCCTCCGTGTCCACTGGCGATTCTGCATGAGAGAGAGATGCAGGGTTGTGCTAGTGTCATCAGCAGGACAAAGCAATTCAATTAATGCAGTACAGCAGATGCCCAAATCAACATGGTGACCACCACACCCTGCAATCAAATTGCAGCAACACACTACATAGACCACAACAGTGTCTGTAACCCTGAATATCTGCCATGACTGAGCCATGTTAAGGCCACACAGCACAACACCCTGCCCATGGATGAAGTCTACCAGCCACACAACTTGCTCTACCCACACCTAGGGACAAGATGTGGGGACATCACTTATTACCACTGACAGACTTCGAGGGAACAGAAGGAGAAAACACACACACCTATTAGGACCTGACAGTCCACAATGGCAAGTAGCCCATAGCAAACATCATGTGGTATTCTGGGGCTCCTTGTTATCAGATGTGTGGGCCTCAGCGATCATGGTGCATGCAAGATAGGCATACATGAAATCACACTCAGGTAGTGGACACTGCTGTTCACCCCCTAATAGATTGCCCACACTATCCCAATGCTGAATGACCATGTAGATACTAACACATCTGGTTATGGGAATGCACAGCAGGTAGGATAAGCTTTGTAAGGCCAGTTTGGGCCAAAGCATGACACTGGCACCCATCCTAGCAGCCACTCACATGACACAGCACTGCTCTACCCCACGAACATCACATGGGCTACCGCAGCCACAGGCCCTGTACACATGCATCTGCTCCCAGCCAAAGTCACCCTCCCCAAATACTCACCCCTGCATTGCTGCCGATGCTTCTTCAGACGTGCATCCAGCTCATGAGGAGTCACAGCCAAGATGCGGCCCATCAGTGGTGTCATGCTGCGCCATGCCAAATGCCCAGTGCGTGGTAGCAGCCCCAGGGTCATCTCTGCCACGTTCTTTGACAGCTGGCTGATGTCGTCCCATCTCTTGTGGCAGTGGGTGCATCGTCGTATAGATACTCCCAGGGCTTGCACCTTATCTGAAATGGCCCTTTACATGGCCTTACGCTGGTGTACCTTGAGCTGCAGGCATGGGAGAAAAGAAGGGGAAATGATCAGTGACACAGTGTCATGTACCGAGATCTATCAGTACAGTTGCAAGACACAGGTTAATTACCAAATGTATTCTCCCTCCATCCCAAACTGGGGTACACCTCACAAGGGCACTCTGCATGGGCCAAGCAGATTTGATTGCATATATTTATGAGGGCGTACAGGGTCCCTGATAATCTCACACACATGCAGGATGACTGTACTGAACACCCTCTGTGGTTTGCACACATCTCCAGTCCACTACATACATCACATACCGAGCTGTGTCTGTGCGTAGAATGACTGTGTGCATGACTGGGCAGCATTCAATGAGCATGTGCTGTGTACATATGTGTATGTTATGTGTGTGGCATCGGGGTACATGGACTCACCAACAAAATATCCATCTACACAAGTGTGGTTGTGTACAATCATACAGGGCTGAGATAGTGCATATTTCTATTTCAGTGTGAATGAACAAGAGTTACGGCATAGTAACTGCAGTGATGTGATCTCGTCTTGGTGTGCGGGCACTGGGCATAACTTCTGGGTTCACACTGAGTCGGACAACAGGGGCACACAGACACAATCAGCCAAGCACTTATTGTCCTGGCACCTGCATGTCCAACATCCAGTGGCTCTGTATGGCTGACAATGTAACACACTCCACTCAGATATACAACTGCAGGCAGGGAAAACGTGACATTGGGACACACACACTCCTTTGCCCTGGAGACAGCATGTTTGTCAGTGTATGACAAACCCCCACACCCTCAGGCATATATTGCAGCAGTACAACTACATGTCTGCCCCCCCTGCCCTACACCTCCCTTTAGGATGACTTACCACAACATTGGGGGCATCATACCGCCTTGGGTACTGTGCGAGCACCTCATCCACCAGGACCTCCAGCTCCTTGCTTGTGAATGGACTGGCATGGATCTTCTCTGTCCTTGCCATCCCTGCGGACATGGAACACCTGTGGTGAAAGTGGGTGGTGAGGGGTCCCAGGCAGCAGGCTCTGTAGGCAGCAGCAGAGAGGGTCCCAGGCAGCAGGCTCTGTAGGCAGAAGCAGGAAAGGACCCCAGGCAGCAGGCTCTGTAGGCAACAGCAGGAGAGGGTCCCAGGCCGCAGGCTCTGTGAGCAGTGGAAATGTGAGGCTCACTCCCACAGATTTATAGCCCCTTGGGGTCATTTCTTAGATGCCAAGCTGCAACAATTGGTTGTCCAGGTATGCCTCTTTCAAAAGCATCCAATGACCGCATCCGTGATGGCGGAGCACACCTTCCGCGATTTTCAAAACTGCATCATGCCACCGCAATCATCGCTCCCATTGGCTGTAAGCAATGTTCCATGACAGTGATGCATCGCAGGGGCCCGGGGTGCGCTACCGCGATGGTGCATCATTCGAAAGCATCAAATGATCGCCTCCGCAGTGGCGGAGCAAGCCTTTCACGATTTTCAAAACTGCATCATGCCACCGCAATCATTGCTCCCATTGGCTGTAGGCAATGCTCCATGGTGGTGATGCACCGCAGGGGCCCGGGGTGCGCTACCGCAAAGATGCATCATTCGAAAGCATCCAATGACTGCCTCCGCGGTGGTGGAGCACGCCTTCCGCGATTTTCAAAACTGCATCATGCCACTGCAATCATCGCTCCCATTGGCTGTAGGCAATGCTCCATGGCAGTGATGCACTGCTGGGGCCAGGCAATAGCTACCGCGAGTATGGTGGCAGAGCATGCCCACCGCCATCTTCCCATGTCTCCATGCCAATGACCATTGCAGTTGTGTATGGAGTGGTTCTGGTGACACACAGCCGAGGCCAGGCGGTAGCTACAGCGAGTAGGGTGGCATAGCTTGTCCACCGCCATCTTCCCATGACTCCATGCCAATGACCACTGCAGTTGTGTATGGGGTGGTGCTGGTGACACACCGCCGGGCCAGGCGGTAGCTACCGCAAGTAGGGTGGCGGAGCATGCCCACCGCCATCTTTCCATGTCTCCATGCCAATGACTACCGCAGTTGTGTGTGGGGTGGTGCTGGTGACACACCGCTGGGGCCAGGCGGTAGCTACCGCTAGTAGGGTGGGGAAGCATGCCCACTGCCATCTTCCCATGTCTCCATGTCAATGACCACTGCAGTTGTGTATGGGGTGGTGCTGGTGACACACCGCCAGGGCCAGGCGGTAGCTACCGTGAGTAGGGTGGCAGAACATGCCCACTGCCATCTTCCCATGATTCCATGCCTATGACCACCGCAGTTGTGTATGGGGTGGTGCTGGTGACACACCACCGGGCCAGGCGGTATTTACCATGAGTAGGGTGGCGGAGCATGCCCACCGCCATCTTTCCATGTCTCCATGCCAATGATCACCGCAGTTGTGTATGGGGTGGTGCTGGTGACACACCTCCGGGGCCAGGCGGTAGCTACCGCGAGTAGGGTGGCATGCAATGGGAATGTCCATCAGGAACTGTTGAAAACATACACAGTGGCAACATGGCGAAGGGCACATCATCGTCCACACAATGCCATTATTCCATTGATTCCACAGGTGCCCGCACGTGCCGTGGTTGGGTATGTGTGACGTACATTGGTCTGTAGTCCCTGCCATGTCAACTGTGCATTTGATGGTTGATGGAGCGTGACAGCGTTGAAGTGGACTCAACAATGCGTGCACTAATCAATGTGTTGTGGGTCAGTGATGACCGTGACAAGGCTTGTCTCACTGTATGACGTTGTTGCTTACTTGTGATTTTATATCTGCTCATGCACACAATTAATAGTTTGCAGACTACTGCGTTCATTGTGTTGTGGATGTGTGCCAAGTTTACATGATGCATTGAGGTGTGACAGGTAGAGCAGTTGAGTATGAGACAGTCATGTTCATTTTACACACATTGGCTGGATGGTACGCTGCAAATCGTGCATATGTGAAATGTGGGGTTTGGTATCTGTGCATTCACATTGACCCATGTGTTGTTTGAGGCACTTGTGTATGGTAAATGGAGAGGTGTGCCCTCTGTGTGGCTCAAACGTCCACCCATGTAATCTGGTGTGTCACGCATTTCTCAGGGCAGTGTTTGTTTTTCCGTGACATCCTTAACGGGATGTGCTGTGGCCATCTCATGATGGTTGTCATTGACATGTGTCCATTTTCATCTCAACTAGGAGGAGGCCTAATCTCCTACGTCACTTGACACTGCTGGAGGACATGGAGGATGTTGCAATCATTCGCAAATTCCGCCTCAACAGACCCACCCTGAAGACCCTTTGTGATGTCTCTTTAGCCGCATTATCAAGCGTGGTGGACGTTGTCATTTAAGATTACAAATGATGGTGTTCTCATGCTAACCTCATTCATATTTCTACAACTAGCGGGTCGCGCCCCCTACTTTTTCCTTTTTCTGAGATTGTGACCATGGCTGTTTTGATTACTCTCTTGACTAGCTAAGATACACTCTTGACACTCTCTGAGGACGTAAGAGGGAAACTCTAGTGAGCCAATCCACACGGAATAAAGGAACTTTATCCCTGCATTATATTGAGTACTGGGGCCTCTCTGGCTTTGATCGCTGTATGGTTACTAAATTGATTTCCTGGAGCGATCCGTAAATCTTTGTGTTTATCAATCCCACAACTTCAAGTGACCCGAATCATTTAGGATACTGTTGATTGCCTTTGCCTTGAGAAAGTCTTGGTACGAACTTTGTACTGACAAAACACGTGTTGGCTGCATCTGACGCTTGAACTTGAATACATGAATAAAAGAAAATCACATGCATAAAGACTTCAATTTGGTCATCTTGTCTTGTAATAATGCACTGATGTATTACTTTCATATTACAATTTGTTGAAATAATCTTGCGACATAAGTTTTCTTAAACATTGCAAATTGGGTAGTGCTGTACTGACCATTTCAATTTCTGTGCCGGCAGGTCATACTGATTTGCTTTAGTCATTCTTGGTTGTGAGTGACAGTGGTCCCTCTAGCACCCCTGCTGTAATTATAGCAATTCTGATATTAATGTGCCCTGATTAGTAGGTTTTCTTATATTTACATATACTTTGATGTGCAGTTACTCCCTTTTAGGGAACACCACTACCAATTGCTTTTCACCCTTTGTGATCTGTTCGATTCCCACCTGCAGCCTCGTCACCACTACCCAACAGATTTCACACCAACGTACAAAGTGATGGCAGCCCTCCATTTTCTGAAACTGGTTCCTTCCAGGAGACCATGGCCAGCATTGCAGAGATGTCTCACCCCATGTTCAGGCTGGTGCTGAGGGATGTTCTTGCAGCCATGATGATCTATAAGGACAGATACATACATTTCCCCAGGGGAGCAGAATTGGCCGTATTGAAGGGAGACTTCTATCCGCTTGGGAACATCCCCCATATTGTTGGTGGCAGTGATTGCACACATGTCGATCTGGTGCCACCACAGGCGAGTGAGCACATTTTTCGCAATCAAAAACATTATCACTCGATCAATGTGCAGGTGGTGTGCCTGGCAGACATGACCATTTTGCATGTGTGTGCCAGATTCCCTGGCTCGGCCCATGGCTCAAACATCCTGAGAAACAGCATTGTGCCCTGAATGATGGCAAATCTGCTTCCAGAGTGTGCTTGGATTGTGGGTGAATATGCCTAGTAATATGGCATGCTGTGTGTGTGTGACCTGCTGCCCTCTGCCTGTCAACATTGCAATGTGTGTTTGTCATTCCTAGGTGACTCTGCATATCCCAGCCGTCCATGTCTGCTGAGCCCACTACATAATCCCAGGACCCCGGCTGATATGAGGTAGAATGAGGCCCATGGCAGGACCCGTCGTGTCATTGAGCGGACCTTTGGGCTGCTCAAGTCAAGATTCCGCTGGCTTGACAGGACTGGAGGTGCACGGTCATACTTTCCTGGAAGGTCTGTAATATCGTTGTGGCATGCTGTATGCTCCACAACATGGCCATTCACAAGGAGATTCCCCTGCTCCTCGATGATGATGAGGACCCAAGGCCCCCACCTGCCCAAGGACCTGAGTCCAGTGATGAGGAAAGTGGAGAGGAGAAAGGAGTTGACATACGTCAACAGTAAGTTTCATAACCCGCTACTTCACTTGAGGGTCAGTGACGAGGTACAACTTGTACTATGTACGGTGTGATTGCTGTGGTCTCGAAGGGCTATGCGCGGATGGTACAGACAGGCACATGTAAAGTTACCTGTGTGTGAAAGTATGGCAGTGACATGTCATCTCTGAACATATATACGGGACTCAGTTTGTTGACACTTGTTGCACATTGTGTTGTCTGCCTGTTGACTCATGTATATGTTTGGTGTAGTGTACTGTCTGTGATGCCACACTCATACCAGTGACTGTTGTTCTGTTGTGTCTCACTAGGTGCCTTGAAGTTATCCATGCCTATATACTGTACATCTTTTGGATACATTATGGACATTTTGAACACTGTAAATATTGAACTAAAGACCAAGCTGAAGCAATTGAAGTGTGTAAGGTATTTTATTTACATAGTTGACATGTGAGGAGTGCGGGCAGATGTACATGAAGGTGGTGATGTAGTAGTGAGTTGACAGTCATGGTAAATTAGATGTAAGAGTAGACACCACATCAATGTGGGGAACCAGTCCAACAGACAGGTACCATTCACAAGGCAGTGTGGGGAAGGACAGTCCAAACAGTCAATGCAGTGGGAAAGAGGGTTGCCATCAGGGCTGGCTCCGTGACCGGCGTTTGGCTAGTGCTTTGCCACCAGAGACATCCAGGCTCTTCTTTGGATGCCCCCTTGATCGCTTGGGTGGGGGGGCCCTGCTGCATGGCCAGCGGCGTCTGAGGACTCACCCCATTCAGTGGCCGCAGGAGAGGATGGTGCACTGTCATCCTGCAGCACAACAGAGGGAGGCGGAGGTGTTGTTTGGGACGCAGGCCTGTCCCTCAGTAACGCCACTTGCTGGCCCAAGAGGTCCACCATTTGTCCCATGCGTGTGTCGATGGACCTCATCAGCAGGATGAGCTCTTGTAATAGTTCTTCAGACCGGCCACTTTCTCCCTGGACCTGTTCGTAGGCACCGATGACTCTGGTGAAGTGGTCCAGGGGTGGTGTACCAATCTCCTGAGGACTGGGGGTGACCCTGGCCCCCCCACGTGCCCTGCTGCCACGGACCTGTTGCCTCGCCACTGTGGGTCCACGCATACTCTCCCTGTCATCCACAGTTGTTGGTGTGGGCTGGTCATCCCGTGGGACAGGGAGGGTGCTGCAGGGGGCACTGGTGGTAGTGGTGGTAGTGGTGGTAGTGGTGGTGGTGGCAGCGGTGGAGGCACAGGCCGTAACTGCAGGCGTCTGCTGTGCAGTTGTTGTTGTAGCAGACATGGTGATGGGGAAGATGGGGGCCTGGGACCTGGTGCTCCCTGGCATACCAGATCGGCCGGCCTGGAGCTCATCGTCCAGAGAATCCTGGGAGTCTACATCCGAGATTCCATGTACTGTGGGTGGAGAGTGGCTCTCCTGGTCGTTGTCATCCTCAGAAGTGAGTTCTTGGTCACCTGTGGATTAGATGGGGAATGGTCAGTGTTGTGCACTGTGCAAGAAATCTGTTAGCTGTGTGTCATCGACTGTCTGTACACTACACAATTGACAGTTAATCACAATGTTTTGTAAGTGCAATACTGTGCCTCATTACATGATGCAGAGGTACATAAATTACTCGTACTTCTCTGGTATCAATGCATTGAATGCAATTAGTGGTGTGTGTAGTGATGCAGGCCTCTCTCCCACATACAGGCCTCCCAGAGAAGATGGCTACCAACCTGTTAGTTTGTTTGGTGAACAATGCAATGGCTTAACAGTGCTTGTGGGAGGGAGGGGCTCCATCTTGCTGGGGTGTGGGACAGGGGGCATGGTGGGAGTAGCAGTGCAGGCCTCCCTCCCAAATACAGGCCTCACACACACGATGGCTACCTACCTGTAAGGTGAGGGTGAAGAATGCAATGGCTTCCATGTGCTCCTGGGTGGTGTGGGGGGAGGGCTCCATCTTGCTGGGGTGTGGGACAAGGGGGATGGTGGGAGTAGTAGTACAGGCCTCCCTCCCACATACAGGCCTCCCAGAGGAGATGGCTACCTGCCTGTTAGTTTGTTTGGTGAACAATGCAATGGCTTCCATGTGCTCCTGGGTGGTGTGAGGTGAGGGCTCCATCTTGCTGGGGTGCGGGACAGGGGGCATGGTGGGAGTAGTAGTGCAAGCCTCCCTCCCACAACAGGCCTCCCAGAGGAGATGGCTACCTACCTGATAGTTTGTTTGTGGTACAGGGGCCATGGTGGGAGTAGTAGTGCAGGCCTCCCTCCCACATACAGGCCTCACAAGCAAGATGGCTACCTACCTGTTAGGTGAGGGTGAAGAATGCAATGGCTTCCATGTGCTCCTGGGTGGTGTGGGGGGAAGGCTCCATCTTGCTGGGGTATGGGACAAGGGGCATGGTGGGAGTAGTATTGCAGGCCTCCCTCCCCCATACAGGCCTCACAAGCAAGATGGCTACCTACCTGTAAGGTGAGGGTGAAGAATGCAATGGCTTCCATGAGCACCTGGGTTGTGTGGGGGGGCTCTATCTTGCTGGGGTGTGGGACACGGGCATGGTGGGAGTAGTAGTGTATGCTGACTGTGCTCATGCTCCCATGGTTATATTGCTAGCTACGTTTAGGGTACATAAGAGTGGGTGTCTGTTGGATCTGTGAGACAGGTTTTTGTGGGTGGGTGGTGCAGATGGATGTGATTTGTCTGGTGTGGTGTGTGTTTTTGGATGTGCTAAACAGTACATATCAGTGTGTTGGTTGACATTTGTTTGTACTTACCAGCCTCCACTCCCCCGTATACTCCTGTGAGACTCTCAGGATGCAGTATGGCAAGCACTTTCTCCTCCCATGGTGTTAATGTTTTCTGTGGGATGGGAGGGCCACTGCCAGTCTGGTTAGTCAGCTCCCTGTTCTTGCTCCTCCTCTCTTTGACAACCCTCTTGAGATCATGCTACCGCTTTATGGTCTCTTTCTTGGATCGCGGGGTGGACCCTACTGCATTGACCCTTTCTACAATCCTTTCCCACATTTGAGTCCTTGTGGCTAATGGTGTCTGTTGGACAAAGCTACCAAACAGTTGTGTTTACTCTCTGACTATCTCATTTACCATGACTGTCAACTCACTCACTGTGAATTTGGATACTTTCTGTCATGTGTGTGTGTGTTCAACAAGGGGGAGAAAGGAGAAGGGGGCAATTTCCACTCCTCTAGAGTGGAAGGTCCAGCACCAGTGTGAGCCCCAAGACGTCAAGACAAAAGAATGCTGTGCCGTTCCTCAGAAGAAGGACGTACGAGTCACACTAGTATTTGGGTGGCACTGGTCTCGCTGAGATCTACAGTTGGGCATCCATTTTGTTGGATGTAATGCTCCTCGTTGGGTCAGCAGTGCAATGCCCAATGGGCTCACCTCAAAGAGGGGCACTTTACCGGAGATTTTTTATCCAACAGCTGTTTTGTGAAGTGCGGGTGTGGGGCCAGAGGTGTGTAGACGTGAGAGTGAGTTTAAAATAAGGCTGGGAGTGCCTATGAGAAAGTTTATTCTGGGGGTCTCTTGCCTTAGTTAAAAAGGTGATAACCGGCACTTGATAGAAAGCAATGTTCCTACTTCAGTGTCGGTTAGTGTGTGTTTGTAATGGTCAACATGTTTCTCGCGCTTGCGTTTATTCACTCGCGATTCTTCAGGACCTTAAACAATTATCTGTTGAAACTGTCTACACTAAAGGATCTACAAAAGTATCCAGTAGGCTATTCAGAATGTCACAAAAAGAAGGTGCTTAATGTGTCCATGTACCTGTGATGGGCTGGATCTACCTATTATGTCAAATACCCAGGCATCACCAGTACCCGGCGGTCTGCACAATAGATTTAGGCTTCCATGCGGTTATGGAGTTTGATGCCGTGTGCCTTGCCAAAACGACCTACCTTCGCCGCCGGGTCCATGGTGTGTGGTGTTTGAAGTGTTTGTGGGTGCAGGGGTGTGGGTGGTGGATGTGGTGTTTTTTGTGTGAGGTGTGTTATGTGCTGGGGGGATTGTTGGTGCTGGTGTGATGGTGGTGGTGGTGGGTGCGCTGTGTTCTCTTGCCTCTCCAGTCAGATCTGGTGTATGCCCTTCTCCTCTGGAGTGTTGCAAAGGATTGTGGTCAGTGAAGGGGATGGGTTTATACACAGCTGTGTGGGTGTTGTCCACATGGAATTGTGCTGTCAGATGTGTTGTGGGGGTTGTCCTGGGAATTGTATGTTTCTGTTTGGCATTTTTCCTATTCATTTGTTTGTGTTTTGTGTATTTGGGGGCATAGCTACTTTGGTTTGTGCAATTTTTGGCATTGTGACAGTGTTTTTGCTTTGGACCGCCATGTTTTTCATGTATCGTCTGCAGTGGTAGCTACGCTGGAGCTCTTCCGCTGTCTCTCACATTCACTCCTGTATGTGACCGCGGCGGTCAGAAACAGCAGATCGTACCGCGGAGCCATCGGGGATATACTAATTTCCCGTGCGGTGTCTCCGCTATGCTTGCGGTGGGTTGTAGTTTTTCCACTGCATTTCCGACCGCCGCAGTCGGTTTTTGGACGTCACCGCCCGCGTCGGGTGGTTTTGGTTAGCCCGCTACCACCGCGGTCGGTCTTTTTTGGCAGTTGTTCCTAATTTGATCGCCGGTTTCTCCACTGTCCCGGCGGGGGGTTGTTTCCCACCTCCATGGCAGAGGGGGGTTTTCCACCCGTCATCCTAATGGGGCCCTTAGTTTAAATAAAAATAAATAACTTTTACCTGGCTCCAAGCGACACAGCTCCCAACCGCGATGTGATCCCCGGAGAAATGACCCAAAACGACAGTAAGCGGTTAGAAAATTAGTCCCCTAAACAAAAATGGCTGAATAAATATAAATGTAAACCTAAATATAATAAAACAAAAAATAAACTTACCAAAACCTTTTTTTTTAGAAAAATTAATAAAAAATAGTGTAATACTTTGACAACATTATGAATTAATAATAATAAATAATATGACACATATATGAATTATTATTATTCCAATTAAATTGAATTGTTTACTCAACACTGCAAATAAATGAATGTAATATATCAAAATGGGAAATAAATACATACCTTTACAGAAAAAACATAGAAACTTAAATAGTGTAATTATTAATATTATTAATAAAAATATATTAATATTAATAAATAATATGCTGTGTATATATAACAATGTACTATTAAAGTAATATTATGTTGTATTAAATGCAATTACAGAAACATGCAATATTCTTTTCACAACTAAAATGAAAATAGAAAGAATGTAATTATTAATATTATTAATAATACACATATTAATAATATTTTAAAAAAATATTGTATATATGTATACATTTTATGAAAACTAGGAATATGTTTTGTAAATAACAAGATTATGGAAATGCAATATTGTGTTAACCTATACTTGTATGTTACATTAAAAATGTGAAACATTTAAAGATTTACTGTTAATGTACCAATATTATCAAAAAAATTTAAACATTTCAAATGTATGTTACCAATTATCTACACATCTATTACTAAACATAACAATGTATAAACTATATATGAATGAAAATATATATTGTAAACATTGTAATATGTATCACAAATTTAATGTCAAAAAATAAATGTTGTAAAAATGTTGAACATATATCTTCATGATTATATGATTTACCTAATAAAAAATAACTATTTCAACTAACTATATTGTAATAAAAATTAAAACTTTGTTCATCAAATTTCAATGTCTGATTATTTCACAATATTTCTACTTTTATTAACTATTCATAAAAACACAAACATTTAGCAAAAAAACTATGAAACGTCAATAAAAATACCCCCAAAAAACTATTACTTATCTACAAAATATATAAATTAAAATAAATTTACTATTCCAACTTAAGTCAGCATTCAATCAGGGAAGGTGCTGGATAGTAAATAAATATCATTTACTATTCCAACTCCAGTCAGCATTAAATCAGGGAAGGTGCCGGATAGTAAATAAATATAATTTACTATTCCAACTCCAGTCAGCATTAAATCAGGGAAGGTGCTGGATAGTAAATAAATATAATTTACTATTCCAACTCCAATCAGCATTAAATCAGGGAAGGTGCTGGATAGTAAATAAATAAAATGTACTATTCCAACTCCAGTCAGCATTAAATCAGGGAAGGTGCTGGATAGTAAATAAATATAATTTACTATTCCAACTCCAGTCAGCATTAAATCAGGGAAGGTGCTTGATAGTAAATAAATATAATTTACTATTCCAACTCCAGTCAGTATTAAATCAGGAAAGGTGCTGGATAGTAAATAAATATAATTGACTATTCCAACTCCAGTCAGCATTAAACCAGGGAAGGTGCTGGATAGTAATAAAACATATTTATGTATTGTTTTAAAAAAAAATTGTAAATAAATTATATAACAATTTACACTTATTTATATTAGAATAATTTATTGTCACAAACTTTATATCTTTAAATATACACTTCTTAATGTAAAATATTTTAAAGATATAACCTGTAAATTTCAGAATTTCCATTAATAATTATTGTCTCAAAATATATATATTTGATGTTTTAAAATTTAAATTATTTAACATGTAAATTATTTTCTATTTTAACTTTTCATTTAGGGGTTGATTCCGATTCGGTAAAAAAAGCATCCGTCCGAATCGTATCCGGAGCCCTCTCCATACGAAGCGTAGTACGATTCGTACGGACAGTGTCCGTACGAATAGTCACGACCCATACGAATTGCACCGGAGATTCCGTACGACTCGTACCCTCACAGTGGACCGTACGATTCGTACACATGCTGTACGACCCGACGATTACGATCCGGACCATGGAATCGAGACGTGATTCGTACGGTACACGTCAGGTAAGTGCGATTCGTATGGAGGGTCACACATTTACATACACACCGTACGTTGCGTACACCCCATGATCTCAGGGGTACGGTGCGGACCCCTGTGATCATGGGGTGTACGCACCGTACCCCATGATCGCAGGGTGAATGCACCATATACCTTGCGATCATGGGGTACGCACCGAACACCCTGCGATCATGGGGTATGGTGCGTACACCCCATGATCGCTAGGGTACGCACCGTACCCCTGCGTTCATGGGGTGTGCGCACCATACCCTGGGGTGTCCGTTCCGTACCTGTTTCGAGGCGTACTCTGCTTTTCTGACAGTTTTCAGCTCACGTAGGAAAAGAGTCGTACGGAGGGTCGGCGGGACAAAACGTTCTTGCTGGGTCGGGAAAACCTGCTTCGAACCGTACAAAGATCACTTGCTGTGTGTTACGGCGGTGATTTGTACAGGAATTCGAGTTGTGCGGTTCCTGGTATGATTCGTACGGGGAGCTGCATTGGGTGAGAATCGTACTACATCGTAAGTACGGGGACGTTGCAGGGTACGATTCGTATGGGAAAAAGACTCCGTACGGCTATTCGGAGTGCTTTTTCCCAAATCGGAATCGGCCCCCTAATCTCTCAAAATGTAATTATTAATAAAGATTTCAGCAATTTCTAAAAATGTTTAACACAGCCTACCTCTATACATTTACAAGGCAACATCCCTCTACAAAATTGTATATAACAATATTAATAACATACATGTAAAACATATTACTTAACAAACCAGACATAAATATACTAAATAAATTAAGTCATCAAATTTTAAATGAAATGTAAAATGTTTGTATTTTTTAAAATTTAAACATTGTAAACAATTTTTTATAATTTTAAAAATGTTATATTCTCTCAACAATTATTAAATATTCATAACATATTATTTATTTCAACATTTTTAAAACACTCCCCACCCTTATCCCCTAATAACCCAACATCCCGCTCCTTAAGTTTATATAACAAATACTTTTTTTAATAAATTGTAAACATTATTAATATCTCATAAAAATAAATTTGCTCTCAACAAAAAATATTTTGAATGAACATGTTATCTATTTCAATATTTTTAAAACACTCCCCATCCTTATCCCCTAATACCCCAACATCCCGCTCCTATAATTTATATTACAAATATTTTTTTATAAATGTTATACAATTATTATTTACACTATTTTTACATTATTATTATTACATTCATTACATTTCGATATTTAATAAATTCGATATTTTTTACATTCTATATTATCATTTTCGATATTACTTACCTTTACAAAATAACTATATTTTGTCATAGCGATATTTTGTACTCGATATTTCAACATTCGATATTAAAAAATAAAAAAGAAATTAGATATTTTGACATTCTATACACTGATAATCGATATTTTGGTACATTTGATATTTAAAATTCGATATAATGTCATATCAATATTTTACCTTTGGTATTATGTCCATTCACTGTGTTGGGGAGGTATGTGGAGATTCATTTCCCTGAAAAAATTTATTTGAAAAATGTTGAAAGGCTGGGGTAAAAGTGGGTCCAATAAAAGAGAGTTATTAAATCTCCATTGTTTAGATCCCAATATAGGAGGAAGTAAATCTAAAGTAAGAGATACAGGAGCATGGTCTGAAAGCAAAATGGAACCTCTTTCGGAATGTGAAATATGTTGTGTAAGGGCCTTAGAAGGGAACAGGTAATCTATGCGGGATTGAGAGGAATGAACAGGAGAGAAAAGGTGTATTTTTGAAGGGTAGGGTGGCATACTCTACAGCAATCAGCAAGGGAGCGTTGAGCAATAGTAGACATGAATTGAGAATGAATAGTAGAGGGGATAAATCTAGATTGCGATTGTCTATCAATGTAGGGGTCAACAATCATATTACTATCGCCACCAACAATCAAATAATTTGTTTGGATAAAATCTGGGGCCAAAAAATGTATCAGGGTTAGTGGGTGCACATAAATTAAAAATAGTCAAAGGAATGTTGGTAATTAACAAAGAAACTTAGACCCATCTGCCTTTGGTAAATGCTTCTTGAGCAACAACATGAATATCTAAACGTTTATGACAGAGAATAGCTACCCATTGCAATTCCCCGAACCAAAAGAGGCAAAAACATGTCCCACCCACTGTCCTTGAAGTTTAGAAATCCCTTTTCGAATTATATGAATCTCTTGCAATAAAACAATATCATCTTTCAAACCAGCAATGTGTGATAAAACCTTTTGACCTTTTATAGGTGAACCCAAAACTTTAACATTCCAGGATAAAATATTTAACGCCATCTTAATTTTTCTAACAACAATTCAAAAATGACAGTAGTGTAAAAAAGAAAAGTTAACCAGGAAAGTATTAACAAGAAAAAATAGAGTAGGTGAGTATGAAACAAAGAGGAACATAATTCCCAAAAATCATGCAATAACTAATGAGAGAACGTAAGATAAAGAGGCTGGAAAGAGGAAAAAAAGAAGAGAATGGAAAAAGAAAACTGTAGAATACACAGAAATAAATAGAGAAAATGATCAAGGAATGAAAAATATAGTCAAATAGAGAGACCAAAAAAGGAGAAAGAAGAGAGAAAATAGAGAAAAAACAAAAAAAACATAACAAGGACATACATTGAAAACGGGGGTGGTGGAGCCACATAAGTGAGACGACACAGCCAATTGGAAAACTCCAGGATGAGGACGGGCAAGGGAGGAGGATATCCAGATTGAGTCATATGATCTAGAAAAATGACATTTAAGGAGAAAAAATAAATAACAACAATATTAACATAACAATCAAATCAACTAAGAACGTGCGGTCTCCATGTCTTCTTCTCTACAGGAATCCAAGTAGCACTGTAATAGAACAGGATCTTCATAGTTAGTAGTTTTATTTTTGTAAGTCATTTTAAAGAGACATGGATGAAACAAACCACATCTGACATTCAAACTTCGAAGTGCATGTCTCATATCAAGAAATTGCTTCAGACGGTTTGCTGTCGCTTTTGCATAATCTTGACCAAAAAACAGGTTAGATCCATGCCAAGAAATGTTTCCCTTAAGTTTCGCCGCTTGTAAGACCTTAAGTAAATCAGTATATTCTAGAAAATATAGAATAATGCCTTGTGGCCTATTTGATGAAGAAGAAGCTTGTAGGACATGACCCAGACGGTGTGCTCTTTGGATGTTCAGTGGTGGAGACTCTGGAATATTAGGAAGCTTAGGCAGAAAGTTTGGAAGAAAATAAGGGGGTTGGAGCCCTCAAGACCCTCCACAAGGCCATAGATGCTTACGTTCTTGCGTCTATTTCTATTTTCCAAATTTTGCACTTGTTGTTTTAGACAGGAAATTTCCTGATGCATAGAAGGTATTTGGTTGACCACAACTTGAGTAGAGTCAATTCAATTTTCCAAATGAGTGACTTTTTGATTAGCATTGGACTAATTGTCCTCGAGACTTTGGAGGTGAACATTTGTTTCCATCATGTAAGGTTTGAGAGCACGAATTTCGTCGAGAAGTAACTCCATAGATATAGGTGTTGCAGTACTGGTAGGAGAAGGCAGATCTTTTCTGACACGTTTACCTGTTGCTGAAGATGATACAGAGGGTAATTTAGAGACTGGTTTAGGTGTAATTCAGTTGGAAGCAGATGCTGCACTATTTGTGGTGGAGGAAGTGAAACTTGATTCCATCTCATCCATGTTGTCTTGTAAAATACTGCAAGGATTATGCTCCAACAAGATAGCAGGATCAGGAAGAGAAGCTCTGCTACGTGTAACTCATGTTTTTGCCATAAACCATACACCAATAGCTTTAATACCCTTGTCTCTATAGTAAGAGAGGTGTCAAAAATCTGATGAAGAAAAAAATAGAATAGGAAGAAATTCACCTCAAAGCAGCCAGTACGGGTTATGACATTTTGTATTTGAAAAAGGTAACCAAGAAAAAGTCATGTAGGTATTGAATTATAGCTTTGGTTGTTTCTGGAGCTTAAAAGAGGCTGGTTGGTAGTCATATTGAACAAAAGGACATGAAATTGTGGTAAAAGCGCTCCAATTACTAAAACAGGCACCCGGACGACCCCAGACATCAATTTGGTGGTCAGGTCCCATATGATACACAAGAGCTGAGTATAAGCAACATGTATACTAAGGATATTCAGTCCAAGGGTGAGGGAAGCACCCTCATGGACAAAAACCAGCTTGGTATTTCAGGTTGCTGTGCATGGGAGTGTATCTAGAGGTCAAAGACACTTTTCATCAATTAGGAATAGATTATGGGACTCAACATTGCCAGCAAAAATCACCGCCACAGAATAAAAGCTCACAAAACAAAGTTATAATTGCTCCGGGGTTCCAGGTATCGCAATATGTCCAAAACATCAAAAACAGCAGAAGGGGGTGGCGGCATTCAAAGAATTAGCCAGAGCGCTTGTTTTGTTGAAATACGTAGGAACGTTAAATGCAGAGCAAAAAACGAGCGGTAAAAACGCTCAAAATGGCAGCCGCAAACTGACTGGAATGAAAAGCGGAAAAAGACGTCATAAAGATAGAGAAAGTCTTCATCTTGATGTTCTGCTAGTTGTGGCAGCAGAACATCCAGTGGCACCATTCTGAAATGCTGCTTTCCCTGCACAGCAGCGGAGCCTCACAGAAAGACGGCCATCTTCCTCGGGGCCGAAGCCACGCCCCCAGGCCTACACTGTTTAACATTAATGTTACAGTACTGGCTCTATTAGTTGAACTGGGGAGGCAGAAGCTTTATCGCAGGAACCACTAAGCTTTGGAATGGCCTTCCCTCTCACACCAGAGTTATGACCACGCTGATCTCCTTTAGGAAGGAGCTCCAAACTTGTCTCTTTACACAATTAGGCTCCTTTCCTTGCTCAATTGAAGTCAGAACCAAGACACCCCATGGCCGGCGTGCACTTGATAAATTGTTATAACATATCTTAACATTTATTGCTAACAGTATTTATTTTGTGACCGATGGCACCAGGTGCCATGGCTTTTATTTATGACTGAGGAGAGTGAAATTCATCACACTATTGAAATCTATTTTAGTAAAAATGTTTGTCATCACCACTGCCCTATGTGGCTTGATCCTGTAAGATTCGTATAACTTAAGAGATATGCATGTCTTTTTGAATTATAAGGTCTCTTTAACTAACGCTATAGTTCGAGTGTGCTAACTGGGGTTCGCTGATATCATCTTAACCACACCGATCAATTTGGTGTATGCTTGAGATTTAACAATTTGTGTAACTTGATCTCATACCTTCCTCTTCCGAGCAGAATTTCAACCAGTAGGTACGACTGCACTTCCATGTGAAGATCCAGCATCAAAAAATGAACTTGATCGAAAGGCTGACGTCAAAAAACTGATTAAATTTTAAAAGGGATAGCAGTCATGTTAAATTGCATGCCCAGATTTTTTAAATGATAATAAAACATGTTGATTTTCTAGCAGTGTTTAGAAAGATTATACAGAAAATGCGCCATCTGGTGGCTGTGCTTCCATTGAGTTCTGGGGAGTGAACCCTGAAGGCTCTTGTCGAAGGTTGGAGCCTGCTTGGCAAATCTTGAAATCAATGATTTATTTTTTTCAATTCAAATCCCTCCCTTCAGAAATGGCCGTAGAACTTGTGGTGTTAGTAAATGTATTTGAAATGCGCACTGTAAAAATGGTGTGTTTTTTTCCAAATTGTTCTTGGGTGGGAGAGACAGCCTCCTTCAAACCTCTGTGGGGCAAGTTGTTATTACTGTTCCGATGCCACTTTTTTTGTATTCCTTATCACAATTTTCAAGTTCAACGTCTGCCACTGCTCAAAGTACTACAATTCAACGTTCAAGTCGCCTTCGTACCCTGTGCCCTCTGAATGCCTTCGTGCGTAATGTGCCCTCTGGAGAAGCCATGCCTGTATTTTTTTTATTACATTTGTTTGCACTCGCCTTCAACAAAGACGTTGATGTCTTATGCGACAGCGTGCTAATGTCCAGGGTATTGAGGAATCCAGTTTGTTACATATTCTCACAAAATCCAAGCACTACTTTACAGCAGAACGTGGACAAGAAGCTGGGAACGGATTTGGAGTAAAAAGCACGATTCGGGAGTACATTTTCGTCTCAGCCAGTGCGTGAGGTCAAGAGTGTCATGGCGCTGCGCTGGCAGCGTTCCTATCAGCCACTGCTGGGAATACAAGAGGCAGGTGGTGGGGGCGAGAGAAAAACGTGTGATTTCGCTTAATTGGGCATAAAGAAGAAAAATAACCACGTTCCTCCGCGTCTTCAACGTCTCTTGCAGCGGGGAGCTTGACTTTCATCAAACAAGCCTCCGCAGCTAATAAGAAAGAGCACTGAGTACGTTGGTTTAAAACTGAGGGAAAGTTCCTTATTCTGGCGCAATCATGAGGAGAAGTTAATTACCTGATTGTTTCTGCTTTCTTTATTTCAGTATACCTTAAATAATTCAAATCCAAATGTGGGTGCCTGAAAATCGAATTTTGCAAATATCTGGGACTATAACAACATTGCAACATATCCTCGTTAAGCATTGAACTGAAGTAGCTATTTGTAGATGGCATTTCCATAACGTCTTTCTGATATTGGTCGGGACACAAGCTCTATGCATTCCTTGTGTAGTTTGTGGCAAGGTTGAGTCTGTGTGCATAGTTTGTTACAGTTGTGTTCATTGTGCTGTACATTTCGGAAGCGCTTGGAGTTGAGTCAGGATCTGAGGGGGTATGCGAGAGTAGGGTAGTGCACGTAGCGGTACGCATAGGTGTGTGCATACATACTACAGAACGCAACTTTGCTAGAATTGTGCTTTATTAAGCTATGTCCTAGCCAAACAGTTCCTTGAGGTTTAAAACTTCCATGTACATGCCCTTCGTGCTCGCTCTGAATGGACAGTCAATGGCTGTGTGTGTTGTGCTTTCATGTGACGGGGCCCGCTCTAGTGTCTCTCTCGGCAAATGGGACACAGGAGAGAGATTGCTTGGGAAGCTGGGACTCGGGAGACACCGGACGAAGCTGGAAACGTGTATAAGTTGCAAAACTTTCAATCCGTAAATATGGGATTTTCTCTATACTTGCGAAGGTCTTTCACACGCGTGGTTTGGTTTGATAGACGGGCGTGTCTGGAGAGGGCCCCATGACGATGAAAGCTCCAGTAACACGGAATGACAGTGACTGAAATGTGGCCGAATGGCCTGTTGTCTTCCTTCGGGTCTTCAGTCGTATGCAGAACATAAAGGCGCCTGTTCATGGCAGCAGAGCTTGCCCTGTCCTTGTCAATCCCTCCCTCTACTCAGCTTCTTAAGATGTAGAAAGAACCGAAGCGGCCCCTTTCCCAGGAGGTGGAGCAGTTACAAATAATTTATCATTGACTATTAAATATTTTAGTATTTCAAAAAGCTTACCCCTTTATGTTGAGGAGGCACAGGCAAAGCAATGTGTTTTTTATTTAAAGAACGCAGACACGTGGTTTCCACACCCACCTGGCAAAAATAACATATGTGGCAACCCTCAAAGAGATTCAGAGTAGGCACCAAAATAGTAAAATACGATTAAAGCTCAAATAAGTCTAAAGTTCAGCATTTAGAAGGATGACAATCTGCTCGTGTATTTAACAGGAAGTTTAATCACACGAGTACCCGAGAAGAACCCAGCTTCATGTTTTGGAATCTGAACCCTGCAGGGAATTGCAAAAATTATGTATTTATGTCTTCAAACATCCATCCACTGAGCAAAATATGCAAAAATGTGCTCAGGCTCCATGTAATTATGATTACTAAAATACACATGACGGTAAAAAAAGTTATTCACAGCTGCACCGCAGAATGGAAAGACGCCATCCCATTCATCCGCGTGGCATCACATCGAGTGCGTACAAAGTCATCACTGCTTGAAATTCTACTTCGTTTGCTCCCAAATGGTTACATGAAAGAAAGAAGGACGTTAATGCTTCCTGTTCATTTTAGATGTAGAGGGTGTGGCATGCTGAAAGTCTAGAGCATTAGGGTGCAACTGTCCTACTCTGTATTTTTTGATCTCCTTCACTTTTCCATGTTCGATTTTTTTTACACTATTGTTAGAAATGGGATTTTCTGGTTGGCTGAGGCTTGCGCCAAACCCAGGCAAAAACCACCACTCTAGTCAGGGCAAGGAAGTTACCCGCCAAGATAAACTCTGCTCACCCCCTTGGTAGCTTGGCACGAGCAGTCAGGCTTATCTCAGAGGCGATGTGTAAAGCGTTTGCTCCCGCACCAAGCAACAACACCCAAGCCCCACCACAAAGGAAACTCCACACAAGGGTATATATAAAAATAGTCTTTGTATTATACCACAAACATTAGATAATAAACATATACTTTACAAGGTGCCATGGGCATGGGCAGAATTTACAGGGGATAAGTGTACAGGACAGGGCCACGTGGGCCACTGTCAGGAATAATCACTTTTAGAATTAGCACGTAGAACATACAATAACTGTGGTACTAAAATTGCACATATAGCACACAACCAGTACTTTATTTATTTATTTATTTATTTATTTTCGTAATTTTTATAGCGCAACAAATACCCTGGGGTGTCTCGGCGCTGTGGAGCTACTGGGGTCAGTGATCCTTTTACTGGTTAAATAACCACGTTTTTAGGAGCCTGCGGAAGCTCATCAGGTTAGGGGCAGATTTGATGGACTGTGGCAAAAGATTCCAGAGTTTTGGGGTGGCCACCAAGAAACGTCTATCTCCCCAGGTGGCGGTTCTTGTACGTGGCACAGTGAGGAGGTTGGTATTGGCTGATCTTAATTGCCGTCTAGGAATATATGGCTGAAAGGCTTCCGTCAGGAACCTGGGTCCTATGTTGTGTACTGCCTTATATGCAATACAGAGGGCCTTGAATTTGATGCGGCTCTCAACTCTCAGCCAGTGGAGTTGACGAATGCCAAGAGTGGTGGAATTGCGGCGAGGAATGCTCAGGAGAATCCTGGCTGCCGCATTCTGAATGGATTGCAGTTTTGTTATGACTCGCTTCTGGGTGTGGAGAAGGAGAGCGTTTCCGTAATCCATTTTGGAGAAGACTAAGGTAGAAACCAAAGTCTTCCCAGCTGAGGGAGGGAGATAAGGCAGCAGCTTCTTTATCTTTTTCAGGATAAAGAATGAAGACGACACAACCTTGTTTGTATGCAGGTCGAAGACCATCTTGCTGTCAAAAATGACTCCCAGGTTTCTGGCTTTTTCCACTGGGACAGGTGGGTGGCCGAGCTTTTCCGGCCACCAGTTAGTCGACCATTCTGGAGAGAGTTTTCCAAAGGTCATAACCTCGGTCTTGTCCGAGTTGAGTCTAAGACAATTAGAGGCCATCCAGGTACTGACCTCAAGCATAGCTTTCTGAAAGTTGGCTGCCACTGTGCAGCCGTCCTTGTGAATGCCCAGGACCAGCTGGGTATCATCTGCATAAGATGTTAACCGTATTCCATACTCACTGGTAACAGGTAAAAACCACCTACGCAATCCTAAAACATCTTAGGTAAATAGTACGCAGGGCACCATGACCTCACTATCATCACTCTTCTAGGGCAAACAACCTCCTAGGCACAAAAAAACATATTTAGTGGCAAGGGCAAAAGCATTGCATCAATCACATTAGGCAGGAAGTCACATCTGCGCAAAACACATAGGGCCAAAAAACATGTACTCCACACAAGGGCATAATACAAGAACTGTCCCCCAGGCCAACTGGCCTCTCTGGGGCTGAAACGCACTGTGTCCAGAACAGTCAGGGCAGGCTGCGCAGGCAGCCAAAGAGATTGCGCAAAGCCTAAACGTGGCAGCTGCCCACTAAGTGCTGGGCAGCTGGGAACTCGAGCCTGACACCAGCGTGCCTCCTGGCTCTCCTGTGGCTCAACCAACAATGTGGGCTCAACAACACAGCAGTGTCCCTAAAATCACGTGGAGGCCTGGGAGCCTCGGGGCTCTGAAATACAAATGTGCCCCCTGAGCCCTCGTGGGCTCTAAGCACAAAATGGCCCCACCGTTGGAGTCCCCCTCCTGGGGACTCAAAGC
The DNA here is from genome assembly GCF_964261635.1 of Lissotriton helveticus. NCBI lineage: Eukaryota > Metazoa > Chordata > Amphibia > Caudata > Salamandridae > Lissotriton > Lissotriton helveticus. Next base: position 950,441,405 of record NC_136068.1, read on the forward strand.
AACTATGCCCCAAAGAGCCTCTCTGGCTCTAAACAACAAATATGCCCCTGAGCCTCTCTGTGCTCTAATGAACAAAATGCCCTCGCGATGCTGGAATCCCGCTCGGGGGACTCGAAATGACAATGGCGCCGGGAGCCCTTGGGGGCGTTGAACAAATATGCCCCAAACGTTGGAGTCACTTGTGGGGGACTTGAAATAAGCAAAATGCCCCCTCGAGCCTCACAGGCTCTATGCCCAAGACAACTGTGCCCCTTGGTGCTGGAGTCCCGCTCGGGGGACTCGTGGATACTGGGCATGCAACCTGAATGCCCCCGAGCCTCTCAGGGCTCAATCCGGAATGACCCCGAGGTCGGAGCAGCCCGCAACGGCGCTCGCCAGCACAAAACCGGACCCGGGTGCACTCACCCGACTCCGGTGGCGGCGTCCTCTCTCCTGGCTCCTCACCGCAGCGCCTGGACGCTTCCGGTTTCCTGTTTGTGGCGGGCCTGGCCCTGTCACGCCACCGCTTGCCTGACTTCCGGTTACTGGGGGCCGCCAATGGCAGCGCGGCCCTCGGTCGGGATGCGGGCCCAGCACCTTCGAGGTGATCGCCGGGCTTGCGGCGGTGATTTTCCCCAGGATTTAAATAAGTAAATACATGGGATGGGTTCCCGTGAAGCGGCAATACAACCACGGATCCGGGGGCAATAAGCGGAAGGCTGAGCGGGGTGAGCACCCGCGCCGCAAATTACCACACAGAAGGGGGATCCCCACGCCGGGGAATCCCTCGAGATAGGCAGCTCAGCGCTACCAGGGAACACAGCAGCGCTGCCTTCAGAGCACCCCCAGGCGCTACAACAAAACAGAAGTAAGGGCACAGTGCTCCCCAGCGCTAGGATGCCCCAAAGTCCACCAAAAAGTCCTTCAGGGGGGTGGGGGTCAAGGCTGGACCTGCCAGGGGCCAGCTCACAGGGTCCTCCTAGGCAGGGAGGCAATCCCCAGTGGCGGTCCTCCTGGCGCCCAGCAGCAGCCCCCCTCAGGAAAAGGATCCAGGAAGAGAACCCCTTGTAAGGGGACACAGCCCCTTCTTATACTAGAAAATCCTTTGTCTCAGGATGGGGGAAAAACCAGTCGCAGCTAGTTTTGGAGCACTCTTGATGTGCTCAGCCACCCTCCCTATTCACTAGTTAGGCTAGGGTCATCAGTCGCACCACAGGGGGCGGAGCCAGCATTGTGTGGGGAAAACCCAGCCCTATTCAGGTTCCAGGTGCGCCCCTTCCTCACATCAGCATGCTAATCTCTCCACTCACCACCGGGGCAGACCCATCCAGTCTCCTGGAGCCAGGCTCACCAGCCAGCTCCAGCCAATTACATGCCAGCACACTCACTGCACACGCACACCCATGTCTAGAAGTGGCACTTCCACACTAGACACATTCACGGCACACACATCATTGCGCAGCATTCAATCTCACGAGTCCGCACATACCAAACTGGAGCCTACACTCCCCACACATCAGGAACTAACATGGTCACACACATTCCCCATGCATTCCTATGGGAGGGCAGGCCAACCTCACTACATCCACGCACTTTACCCTGGGACACAGGGAAAAAGTGCGCCAAATCAGAAATCACGAATGCCATGTGACCATCAAAAGCAAAAAGTTCAGGGGTGAACCAGCCAAAAAGGCCCGGGTCACACACAACCCCCTTCCAGCCAAAACGCAGGGTAGACTGATCACCACCGTGATGGGCTTCCCTGCTTTGGGCGATAGAACACGGACACGGGCCAGCCACTGCCGGGACACCCTCCTGTTCTACGCCACTGTGAACCCCTGGGATTCCTTCTAAAACCACCGTCTGGAACAACTGGGCTACCCCACTGGTACTCCCAAGCTGTCGGCGGCCAGGACCAGGCCCTGGGCCACCCAGGTGCCACTGGTCCTTGCCTACTCACAAAGTGGGGGTTAGTAACCCCTGGCACATAGTAGCCATTCTCCACTCTTCCTGTCTGTAAGACAGGGCTAGACTGCCACTGGTTCTCCAGCCTAGGGTCTACACCCTCAGGCGGACCAGGAGTCACAGGGAAGGCTCTTCTCCCCCTACTTCTCCTTCTAGGGTTCCTCCTCCTCTGAGAGGCACCCTTAGAACACCGTTCACTCAACCTAGGGTTTAACCCCTCAGGTTGCACTGGGGCAGAGGCGGGCTCTCCCACCCTCTGAACCCCCTTCCAGAGTTCTGTACCCTCCCAACTGGAGAGGTACCCCTGGAAGAAGCTCTGGCCAGGATGCTGGTTACAGACGTCCCACCCTTCATGTCATGCCGATCCTGAACCTGGCCTCCCAACCTTCGGTCTAAAACTCTAGGTGGGATAATTGCCTGGCACTCCAGGACTTCTGGGGACTCACACACCGTCCCCCTGAGGCTAACACTTGACTCATGTGCTGTGTGTCTGTCTGGCACAGATCTTCCATCCCCTGTCCACTTGCCAGGGCAGGAAGATCCCCCAGAACAGAAGTGGTGTCACCATGGTCACGACACGGGAACTTCGCACAACTGGGTAGTCCCTGACCCACTGGTTCTCCCACTGGGGAACACATCCCCCATTCACTCCTCACTTCGGACTTCTGTGCCCTTCCAACTGGAGTGGCACTGCCGGACACTAGAACCACTGGAACACTATTTAAAGACACTCCAGGTTCTCTAGACACTAGGAGATCCCCCTCAAATGGACTAACAGGACAGCCTAGGTCCCCAACCTGGTGTTACCTTAAGAAACCATCCAGGTTCTGAGACGGGGTTTCGGGCACCTGTCAACACTCCGTTCCACACTCACTCCTACTCCACTGAGACAAGACGCAAGCCCCTACACCCCTCTTGCTACACTGGGACCTAGCGGGGCTACGCTGAGCCTCTTCTACCACACTGGGCTTGAAGATACCTGAACCACTACTTTCGGGTTCACTCACCCATGACGTGTCCGAACCTCTGGCACCTTCCCAGCGGTCTGCTTCCCTCGCAATGTCCCAAGGACTAACGTAGTCACCCCTCGACAGGTGTTGGCGCAACTCTGGATCAAAACAATTGAGCAGCTGCTCTCTGATAACCAGGTTGAGCAGTCCATCAAAATCAGGTTCCCCGTGAACCTCTAGCCAATCAATCAGTGCATCATGACAGTCATCCACATAATCCTCCCAATCCTGGTGAGGCAGTCTCCTACTGCCCCTGAACTTCAACCGGTACGTGTCCTCTCGGGAACAAGGTACTATTCTTTGGAAACAGGGAATGGCACTTCCCGCACCGAACTCTCTATTGCTGCCACCACTGGATCCAACCCTCCCTGGGGAATTCAGAAATCTATAACTGCGGTCAGGGGATAACCTACCCTCTAGGGCTATCTTCTCCCTGACCAAGGCCCTCTCAGCCTCTGCAATCCTCTCCTGCACACCCAGCTGTGCTATCTCCTTGGCTTGCTCTAACCTGATCTTCTCCAAAGCCAGCTGGTGCTCCCTCTCTTCCCTCCTATCCAACCACTCATCTGGGGACAGGGAAAGGAATGGGGTGCTGCATCTGACACTGGACCCAGCAAGGTACTCCCTATCTATGGGGTCCTCGCTATCTGCTGGTACCCATTCACTGTCATCTTCATCCTCCTCTTCAGACTCTTCAGGGTTCCCCTCAAACCCACCACCCTCATGGCGTGCGGCCCGGGCCCTATCTTCCTCACTGTGCTCACGTTCCCATTCATCCTTCTGCCACAAGATCAGGTTGTCCCTCAATTTGGACGGGGTGTCTGACTCATTCACTGCTATGTCTCTTTCTACACAAAACTCCATCAACTCACACGTACTGTATCTCAACAGCCCACAGAAGTTAAAAGCAGACTCCATCTTGGCGGGACACTCAGGGACACGTGCAACACAGGGGACTTAACTGAGCTGAAGTAAGAGTACACAGTTCAAAGTATTCAGCAAGCTCCCTATCCCAGAGAACTCACACTCATTTGTCCAGGGCAACACACCATTCATCCACACCCCCCCCCCTCGGACCGGTAAGGCAGTTTTTACCACCCCTGATTTCTCAACCTGACCACACTCTGGGAGCAGGGCGGGGAACAAATGTACTGGACACTCTTTGAAAATGACACTCTTAGGAAAAGAAATACTAGAACTTAAAAAAAACAATAATCCCCAACATGTAATTATCTAAAAAAATTAGAGTTTTGTGGTGCAGCCAGTCGCTGCTGCGGCACGGCGCAAACGCAAGTCCTATCCTCACCGCTAAACAACTATGTTAGAAATGGGATTTTCTGGTTGGCTGAGGCTTGCGCCAAAGCCAGGCAAAAACCACCACTCTTGTCAGGGCAAGGAAGTTACCCGCCAAGATAACCTCTGCTCACCCCCTTGGTAGCTTGGCACAAGCAGTCAGGCTTATCTCAGAGGCGATGTGTAAAGCGTTTGCGCGCGCACCCAGCAACAACACCCAAGGCCCACTACAAAGGAAACTCCACACAAGGGTATATATAAAAAATAGTCTTTGTATTATACCATAAACATTAGATAATAAACATATACTTTACAAGGTGCCATGGGCACGGGCAGAATTTACAGGGGATAGGTGTACAGGACAGGGCCACGTGGGCCACTGTCAGGAATAATCACTTTTAGAATTAGCACGTAGAACATACAATAACTGTAGTACTAACATTGCACATATAGCACACAACCAGTACTCACTGGTAACAGGTAAACACCACCTACGCAATCCTAAAACACCTTAGGTAAATAGTACGCAGGGCACCATGACCTCACTAACATCACTCTTCTAGGGCAAACAACCTCCTAGGCACAAAAACACATATTTAGTGGCATGGGCAAAAGCATTGCATCAATCACATTAGGCAGGAAGTCACATCTGGGAGAAGGCACTGGAATGGATCACCTCCTTCCTCGACGGAAGAACACAAAGAGTCCGCCTACCACCGTACAAGTCAGAGGCCACCAAAGTCATCTGCGGCGTCCCTCAAGGATCCTCGTTGAGTCCCACCCTCTTCAACGTCTACATGAGCCCCCTCGCGGCCATCGCACGCCAACACAACCTCAACATAATCTCCTACGCTGACGACACCCAGCTGATCCTCTCCCTGACCAACGACCCCACCACCGCCAGAGCCAACCTGCACGAAGGGATGAGAGACGTAGCCGAATGGATGACGACCAGCCGCCTGAAACTGAACTCAGACAAGACGGAGGTCCTCATCCTGGGCTCCTCACCCTCCGCCTGGGACGACTCCTGGTGGCCTCCCGCCCTAGGCACCGCACCCAAACCAACGGACCACGCACGCAACCTGGGCTTCATCCTGGACTCCTCCCTCTCCATGACCAGGCAAGTCAACGCCGTCTCCTCATCATGCTTCAACATCCTGCGCATGCTACGTAAGATCTTCCGGTGGATCCCCACCGAGACGAGGAAGACGGTCACCCAAGCCCTCGTCACCAGCCGACTGGACTACGGCAACGCCCTCTACGCCGGAACCACTGCCAAACTCCAGAAGAGACTCCAGCGGATCCAGAACGCCTCGGCGAGACTCATCCTCGACATCCCCCGACGCAGCCACATCTCCGGACACCTGAGAGATCTGCACTGGCTCCCGGTCAACAAGAGAATCACCTTCCGCCTCCTCACCCACGCACACAAAGCCCTACACGACCAAGGCCCGAGCTACCTCAACAACCGGATCAACTTCTACACTCCCAAGCGCCTCCTCAGATCAACCAACCACGCCCTCGCCGCCGTCCCCCGCATCCGAAGAGCGACAACAGGAGGAAGATCCTTCTCCTACCTGGCCGCCAAGACCTGGAACTCACTTCCCACCAATCTGCGCCTGACCCAAGACCACCTCTCCTTCAGGAAGAAGCTCAAGACCTGGCTGTTCGAGCAGTAGCGGCACCCCCCCCCCTCCCAGCGCCTTGAGACCCTACGGGTGAGTAGTGCGCTCTACAAATGACCTGATTGATTGATTGACATCTGCACTAAACACATAGGGCCAAAAAACATGTACCCCACGCAAGGGCATAATACAAGAACTGTCCCCCAGGCCAACTGGCCTCTCTGGGGCTGAAACGCCCTGTGTCCAGAACAGTCAGGGCAGGCTGCACAGGCAGCCAAAGAGATTGCGCAAAGCCTAAACGTGGCAGCTGCCCACTAAGTGCTGAGCAGCTGGGAACTCGAGCCAGGCACCATCGTGCCTCCTGGCTTTCCTGTGGCTCAACCAACAATGTGGGCTCAACAACACAACGGTGTACCCAAAATCACATGGGGGCCTGGGAGCCTCGGGGCTCTGAAATACAAATGTGCCCCCTGAGCCCTCGTGGGCTCTAAACACAAAATGGCCCCACCGTTGGAGTCCCCCTCCTGGGGACTCAAAGCAACTATGCCCTAAAGAGCCTCTCTGGCTCTAAACAACAAATATGCCCCAGAGCCTCTCTGGGCTCTAATGAACTAAAATGCCCTCGTGATGCTGGAGTCCCGCTCGGGGGACTCGAAATGACAATGGCGCTGGGAGCCCTTGGGGGCTTTGAACAAATATTCCCCAAACATTGGAGTCCCTTGTGGGGGACTTGAAATAAGCAAAATTCCCCCTCGAGCCTCGCAGGCTCTAAGCCCAAGACAACTGTGCCCCTTGGTGCTGGAGTCCCGCTCGGGACTCGTGGATACTGGGCATGCAACCTGAATGCCCCCGAGCCTCTCAGGGCTCAATCCGGAATGCCCCCGAGGTCGGAGCAGCCCGCAACGGCGCTCGCCAGCACAAAACCGGACCCGGCTGCGTTCACCCGACTCCGGTGGCGGCGTCCTCTCTCCCGGCTCCTCACCGCAGCGCCTGGACGCTTCCACAGGCGGAGCTCTCCCCAGTCACGGGAGCCCCGCGGCCTCGCATGCTGCTTCCGGTTTCCTGTTTGTTGCGGGCCCGGCCCCATCACGCCACCGTTTGCTTGACTTCCGGTTACTGGGGGCCGCCAATGGCGGCGCGGCCCTCGGTCGGGAGGCGGGCCCAGTGCCTTCGAGGAGATCTCCGGGCCAGGGCGGTGATTTTTCCCGAGATTTAAATAAGTAAATAACACGGGATGGGTTCCCGTGAAGCGGCAATACAACCACGGATCCGGGGGCATTAAGCGGCAGGCTGAGCGGGATGAACACCCGCGACGCAAATTACCACACAGAAGGGGGATCCCCACGCCGGGGAATCCCTCGAGACAGGCAGCTCCCGCTACCAGGGAACACAGCAGCGCTGCCTTCAGAGCGCCCCCAGGCGCTACAACAATATAGAAGTAAGGGCACAGCGCTCCCCAGCGCTAGGATGCCCCAAAGTTCAGCAAAAAGTCCTTCAGGGGTGTGGGGGGCAAGGCTGGGCCTGCCAGGGGCCAGCTCACAGGGTCCTCCTAGGCAGGGAGGCAATCCCCAGTGGCGGTCCTCCTGGCGCCCAGCAGCAGCCCCCCTCAGGAAAAGGATCCAGGAAGAGAACCCCTTGTAATGGGACACATCCCCTTCTTATACTAGAAAATCCTTTGTCTCAGGGTGCAGGGTGGGGGAAAAACTAGTCGCACCTGGTTTTGGAGCACTCTTGATGTGCTCAGCCACCCTCCCTATTTACTAGTTAGGCTAGGGTCATCAGTCGCACCACAGGGGGCGGAGCCACCATTGTGTGGGCAAAGCCCAGCCCTATTCAGGTTCCAGGTGCGCCCCTCCCTCACATCAGCATGCTAATCTCTCCACTCACCACCGGGGCAGACCCATCCAGACTCCTGGAGCCAGGCTCACCAGCCAGCTCCAGCCAATCACACGCCAGCACACTCACTGCACACACACACCCATGTCTAGAAGTGGCACTTCCACACTAGACACATTCACGCCTTCAATCTCATGAGTCCGCACATACCAAACTCGAGCCTGCACTCCCCACACATCAGGAACTAACATGGTCACACACATTCCCCATGCATTCCTATGGGAGCGCAGGCCAACCTCACTACATGCACGCACTTTACCCTGGGACACAGGGAAAAAGTGCACCAAATCAGAAATCACGAATGCCATGTCATGCCATGTTGTTCTACATTCTGTCCATCAACTGTGTTTTTTGCAATTGTCACCCCGAGTGGGCTGGGTATGCTCAGACGTGAGTCCCAGGCTCTCCACACCACTGGAGTCAAGCTATCCAGGCTGATGAAGGCTGATAGCCAGAAACCGGTCCTTGGATGCTTGATTCCGGTCTGGGAAAGACATGGCTTGGTAGTTCGGACTGGACTGTTCCCATGAGGCACAGGGTCAGAGCTGATTTGCATATAGCCAGTGTCTAACCCAGGGTGGTGTGGAGTGCAAAAAAACGATGGATTTAGGCCCAGATCCTTGAACTGGGGTGAATGTATGACATTGTTCTACATTCTGTCCATCAACTGTGTTTTTTGCAATTGTCACCCTGAGTGGGCTGGGTATGCTCAGACGTGAGTCCCAGGTTCTCCACACCACTGGAGTCAAGCTATCCAGGCTGATGAAGGCTGATGGCCAGAAACCGGTCCTTGGATGCTTGATTCCGGTCTGGGAAAGACATGGCTTGGTAGTTCGGACTGGACTGTTCCCATGAGGCACAGGGTCAGAGCTGATTTGCATATAGCCAGTGTCTAACCCAGGGTGGTGTGGAGTGCAAAAAAACGATGGATTTAGGCCCAGATCCTTGAACTGGGGTGAATGTATGACATTGTTCTACATTCTGTCCATCAACTGTGTTTTTTGCAATTGTCACCCCGAGTGGGCTGGGTATGCTCAGACGTGAGTCCCAGGCTCTCCACACCACTGGAGTCAAGCTATCCAGGCTGATGAAGGCTGATGGCCAGAAACCGGTCCTTGGATGCTTGATTCCGGTCTGGGAAAGACATGGCTTGGTAGTTCGGACTGGACTGTTCCCATGAGGCACAGGGTCAGAGCTGATTTGCATATAGCCAGTGTCTAACCCAGGGTGGTGTGGAGTGCAAAAAAAACATGGATTTAGGCCCAGATCCTTGAACTGGGGTGAATGTATGACATTGTTCTACATTCTGTCCATCAACTGTGTTTTTTGCAAATGTCACCATCAAGAGCAAAAAGTTCAGGGGTGAACCAGCCAAAAAGACCCAGGTCCAACAACTATTCTATGTCTCACCTCACAAACCAATACACAACTATGGAACCAACTTTTAAGGTCTTAGCTATGACTGGCTTTATTATTACAATTTTGGTGGAAACTACAGGTTACTCCTGAAGTGGTATTTCAAGGAGTTCATTCATTATTCATTCAGATATAACGTAATTAACATATATGAAATTGTCGCAGTTTTTTTCCAGAGACAATTTCACCTAGTAAGACCTAGAGGAATTAGTTGATTTAAAATGGCCTGGAATTTAATAATGGTGTGAAACACTATTTTTGATGCTATCATCCATTTGTGCCACTTAGTTGAATTTTTGATTGAATCTGATGGTTGCTCCTAATGCTGTTTTCCGGATGATGACATATGAAATCAACAGAGGTCGAAACGCCATCAATGTCTTCTTTTGGCGAATTAGGAGGAAGTATATATTTTATCTTGTTCTGTCATTAGAGAAACCTTTTTTCTGTGTTAATCTTTCCTCTGCCATTGTCTTTTTGTTTACACAGTATTTTATATTACTCTATGATGAATGTTTTGTGTAACTTTGTGAGCACCGTTTGAAGGTTGTTTATAGGTTTTGTGTTTTTTTAATAATTTTCTTTTTATAAACACTTTTTTGTAAAGTTATTGTGAGTACATTATTTCATTGGGCTGATATATTTTTGAGTTTATTTTTGTATGCATCTGTTGTGCTTTGATAATCATTTACCTTTGTAAATATTTTTCACTGAACTACTGTTGTAATGAATGTATCAATAACAACATCAAATACTAGGGATGTCCAGCATTTGGCGTAGATATTCTCCCGCAATATGTTAGGGACAGGCAGAGGTAACTAATGAATACTCACAATAAGTCAAGGATAAGCACCACTTCCAAAGTGCTATCAATAATTAATGAATAACACACACAAATATGCCAAGACCACATCATGACAAAAGTTGGCACAAATATCAGGATCACCATTTTGCCAGGAAAAGCCAGAATATCGTCAAGAATGGAACATTATTAGGCAAGGAATGTACGTTTTAAAGAATGCCCACAATGTCAAGTATGGGCGTCAATTGTCAAGCTGAGCACTCCAAACCCATACTTTCTGGATACTGCAGACACAATGTGGATTCCATCTTGGACTTTTTCCCCAGCACTGTCACTCGTGAGAATATGTGTGTGTGTCATCGCAAGAGACTTGGTGAACAAGGAGGGAGATGTCTTCTTGACATGGCTTGCAGTGACTACAAAGATATATTTGCAGAGACAGGTTGCTGTGTACTTCGTTGTGATGAATAGTTCATAGCACCTGCTCACCATCTGCATGTAAAAGAACAAATTGATAATTAGTAACACTGTCTGACATTTACCACAGACATTCAAGCATACACCACATGATTTACGATCACAATTGTTTTCTATGATCTATTATTGCACGCTCCTCTATGGGTAGATGTTAGCTGACAGACACTGGTTGTTCGAACATGATATTAAATTTAAATACCATGCTATCAAAATCTTGTACCCCAAATATTGGGTACTAAAATCTTGTGAAGGAAAGTGTACATTGGTAAGATTTACAATGCTTATCTCTGCATATATGAACATGTATGAGATTGTTGTCTGCAAGTTAAATAGAAGTGGAGTTAAGAATACAAAATCTGTACTTAGCTTACAGTACTGTAGTAGTTCAGATTTGGGCTGCAATATTTTTGCAGCACAATATTTTTCTCACATGACATTCTAACATACATACATCCTCAAGTTTGGGATGCAGTTTAACGTGTTAAAATACGTTATCACAACAGCAACTGTACAATTGATTTGAAGTTCAAAATAATGCACTTCAAACATGATCAATCGGTTGGACTCAATGGTTATTTGTATGTCAGATTATTGCAATAGGAGATGGCTGGGAATTGAGTTCAACCACGTTGCACGTATTCATAGTTTGCAGGGTTGCTGGTGTGCTTCTGTGAGGAGTTAGTGCACATGTTTTGTATGTGCACTGATTGTTGAAGGGGTAAACGTTATGCAGTTTCCCTAAAACAAGCATGCGTTGTTTTGCAGTTGAATTGATAGGAGTTACACAGAGAAGCCCAAACCTTTCTCTTTGGTTTTCTTACAGGCTCTGATATAAGACATTAAAATAAATAACACTGGGTCCAGTGGGTTCCAAGAACAGCTGCCTTGTGATCCTAGGAGTAGCAGGAGCATTGTTGGCAAGAGCTCAGGAGAGGTTCGAGGCTTGGGTAAGGCTTACAGTGGCAACACAAGAATTTCTTTAGAGAATATGCAACTCCAAGCAAACATGGAGGGTCGTGGGTGCGGTTGTAAACAACAAGGACAAACATGACCATTAAGATTCCCATTCTCTCAAACATTTTGCACAAGATTTCTGGGCCCATGAAAGTGAAAGGAAGCAGTAAGCATGGATGTAAGGGTGTGCATCTGTCCAGCGAGGGAGCTGAGAGGGAAACTGTTCAAGAGGTGGCTGGCATTCTGATAGACTACACATTGAATGCCAAGGGAGCTCTGAGTAGCAGGCTGGGTTTGGTGTTCATAGACATTGTGGTGATGCAGAGGGCTTGAGAGGAGGCAGGTATCAAAATAGAAGCACAATCCAACACACCAGTGAGGAAGCAGATAAACTGCTGAATCCCTAGTTGATGAGCAAAACCAAATTTGGCACCTTTTTGAGAGAAGAATGACAAACATGCACAATTTGTGCTCCAATGCGTTGTGGAAGAATGAGAATTATATCATGGAAAGACTTAGTTACTGCATCAGAAAAGCATGCAGAAAAAGAGTAGAGTAGATATAAAAATGCTTATTTGAATAAAATAGGTGTGAACTTATTAAGATTCTATGGTATTCTGTTAACATGAATTAGAAATGTTAAAGTGATGACTCATGTCTGGAAGCATTATTGAATAGTTTTCTGTAGATAATGATAAATGTGAAGAATTAACAGAACTAAATGCAAATTAGATGACATTATGAATGATTATTAAAGAGTTGCTTATTATTATATTTGCTCACGCTAAAGCATGCATCAACTGAAAAGAAATAATGGTGTTGCACGTAAATGCTAATTCTGATATCACTGAAAATCTCATTGAATAATCTTTATATATGTACTAATGTAATGTGCCTAAAACAAAAGTTATTTTTGAGACTTTGAGATAAAGTTACAACATGGTACTTTCGAAATGCAGCAGTACGTTATAGTTACACATGTCCTTAAGCGCATATTTACACTGCAAATCATATCTAAATGTCATAGTTCATAATAAAATATTTGAATATTCACATTTCTGCCTATGAAGGCCTATATTTTAATAGGGCTGTTTACTCGTTCAAGCATATTTTCTTTCCATTCCTCTTGCTCGACTCTGTCTCAATGGGAGAATATCTCAATATTACAAATGTATTGCAACTGTATCCTGTTTCAGGAGTTTGCATGGGTTTACATGGACTATTGGATACAATTATTGTTACACCAGGAGCATGGGCCTGGGAAACTGCCCTTTCAAACTTGTGCATGTGCTTTGTTAAAGGATCTTTGTTTAAAGGGTCCACCTCTACCTGATGATCTGATCTGAAATGCCTATATTGCCATAAACTGTGTGTTCTTTAAGCCTCATTACAAGCTTTCTAAATGAACTGATCAATGGACTGAGTGGTCAAATCGGATGAGGTAACTTAGGAGGTGCCACCCTGGAACTGAAAAAATATATTATCTTTTGTACTGTTGATTTGTTCATTCTCTCTCACATTCTTTTTGCCACCTTTCCCATGCAGATTACTTCCTATCGGGCTGAGAGACAACTATCGGACTGGCAGGCTCTCCTGGTTGGTGCTTACGCTGTGTGTGCTATTCCAGGAGTTCTTTCCCCTATGATAGAAAATCTTTGAGCTCACATGACTCTTGCCATTTCCTGAGCTTTCCTTCTAGAATTGTGGCAAGCTATAGCCCAAATAGATAAATTTTATTCATATGTACTCTTAACTTTTAAAGCTTGATATTGGTGAATCTTAATTTCTAGATACTAATAAATCTAACCATTTATAAATCCAGTTTTTGTCTCTCTATGACTCATCCCTGATAATTGATTGTGTATTTTCATAGTTTAAATGAGGGCTGGGAATTCTAACAGGTAGGTTTCTTGTCAACAGGTCCTAATGTTACTATTTTGTACAGCAATTTAGTTTGGCAGTAATTATTTTGTACCTGTATAGCGTATTATTGAGCATCATATAGATTAATCTAATTACTAGCTTATAAGTCAGTTATCCAAATCTTCGTCCTCATTTGATGACTGGATTGAATCCCTTATATCCAACCCCTCTCATCATGGTTTAAGAATCATTGGAGGACCAAAGTAAATGACTCTGAGGTGTAGTACCAGGTAAATTAAAGATCAATAGTAAATTGTCCCAAAGGCGCTGTAGCACCAGAAACAGTGTAATGTTGTGACGTGACTGATGGTCGTGATATGTCATGCGAGCACCACCATTGTACTATCAAAACAGCCAAACCCACTGCCTGCAAATAATTTCTTAATAACGCAATGAAGTCTTGGAATAAAGAGGGGAAAGTTACCTCCTCACTGATGAGCAAGAACAGTGTGTAAACAAAAGGTTAAATATAAAGACCTGGACCACTATTGTGTCATTACAACTAGAATATTATCATGAATGCTAACAATATGTGAATTATGGACATTATGAGAGGAACAGCCAAAAATCTCTCTGGTTCTCAGGGTGTTGTTGAGGGATTGTTTGCCAAATGCCTTATGAGTAATGTGTCCTTTTAATATCTATCTTTATTTGAAATGCATGCTTTCTTTGGCTCATTTGTTACTATCTGCTACAAGGGTAAAGTCTTCAATCTAATTGCTATGGGATGGTGTGATAGCTCAATATAGCTTGTGTGTGTGGGTTGAAGTGCAATATTCAATTTTTTGGCTTGTGGACGAGGTTTAATAGGCAACATGGATTTGTGGAAGATTAATAAGGGCCTCACATGTTGGCCGTCAACCAAAGAAGAAGTTCAATTTTAAATTGAATGATGTTCCGATACCCATCACCCAGGCGTTTTCCTACCTGGGGGTCTTATTTGATACGAAGATGTGTTGGGCCCCACATTTGGCCAAGAAAAAGGGGGAAATGTCCAGGGTAAATGCTTCTATCTTTAATTTTGCTTCTAAATTGGGCAAAAAGCCAAATGTGGCCATGATGAAATTATATAATGCTAAATCCATAGCCACTGCAGTATACGGAAGTGAGATATGGGGCTACACAAATTATGACCAACTTCAAATAGTTGAAAATAAATTTTTAAAGCGTCTGCTGTGTGTCCCCGGGAGCACATCGAATTTAGCTGCTCATGAAGAACTTGGCTGTTTGCATTTATCGGACATAGTTGGACTAAAACCGTTGTTGTGCTGGGTAAAACTATGGTTAAGTGATGCAATCCCTCTGACCCACTTGATAGTGGAGGATCTCCTATCGCTTGACCACGCAATGCGAGTGCCCTGGCTTAAATATTTGAAATCTCAATTTTTGAACCTTGGCCGAGTGAACTTGTTTGATAACCCGGGGGATATAGTCAAGGGTGATGTTGCTGCAATTAAGAGTGCTTTTTACCTGAACCGTAATGCTGTAAGAGATGAAGTTGAGCTTTTGAAACCTAATGTTAGAATGTACATCATGTTGAGTACCTGTAATTCAATGGAATTGTATCTAACATGCTCCTTCATCACCCATGAAAAATTCTTGCTGACCCGTTTCAGGTTTAACATCTTTCATCAGCTTTTAATTAGACCCAAGTCGGACATTTTTAAGAAACCAGCAGCTCCCTGTGGCTGCGACGGGAAGTCTCCACAGGATATGCTGCATTTTATATTTTTATGTACATTTTATGAATATCCCCGAAAGCGGTTTTTGGTTACCCTTTTAAAGAAATTAAATTTTAACCAAATTAGACCCGCCCTTATGTACTTACAGTTGTTGCATCCTGATAGTGTTCTTCAGGTGTTAGAATTTTTAAAAATGACTATGAGACTAAGAAATTGTTTGGATGAGTAAATGTGCATTAACTGCAGTTTATGGCACTATCGCACTTTATTCCGTTTATTCTGTACTTGGACATTACTTGCACTTTTTATTCTGATTCTGTCAATGAACTCGTTTTTATGATATATTTGAGCTGTATGTATTTTAAGATTGACTTTGGGATCATTGTGATGTTTTATTATGTTTTGTCTATTGTGTGTACTTTTATGGATTGCAATATATCCGAAATAAAGTCAATTTGAATTTGAATTTGAATTTGAGACTGCCACCGACATCCAGGCCATCGGTCCGACCACCACATTATGATGCAGACCGTCAGACCACAGCAGTGTGGGGGACAGACCGCTGCTTCTGACAGGATCAAGGATCCAGTCCGACTAGTGGTCAGACTTCGATCCCTACCATGAGGACGGTGCCTGCGCAGGCACCACTGTACGGATTAGGATGTCCCTTTCTGACTGCCTTTTCATGGAGGTCTCAGCTGGAAATTGACCTTTGGGAGCCCCAAGCAAGGCCCCGTCCCATGTGGGCTACTACTAAGTGGCCTGGGGGCAAATGTAGGGCCCCTCACACATCCATGCACCTTGTGCCAGGCACCACAAGGAGCCTGATACACGGTGGATGGATGTGAACTAGGTGCCTTTTACTGCTGTGGCTTGTGCCGCAGTACTTTCCTGGACTGCAGCGCAAGCTGCTGTACACAAAGGCACTTTCCTACTACCTGCACAGCGGGCCAATCATAATCAGGTAGATTGTCCACCCCTCACCTGCCTGCGGCGATGTTGATTGGACGCTCGTCCGACCGCCATAATCAGGCCTGTCATTTTGTTTTCCAACTTTCTTTGTTGCACTCATTACTTTGGCCTAAATACTATCCGTTGCTGAATTAGCTCCATTTAGATTCTGTGAATTCACAGAAGTGTAGTGTTTAGTTGATCATCTTTATGCCTTTTTTAATTGGCACATTCCATTCTGCCTGGATTGTTCAAATTGTGTCATGTGCAGAAACCTATGTGATTGGTAATCCTAATGATTCTAACACATTTAAGGAGTGCTTCTTGATGTTTGGAACTATGAGATGATTGCCCAAAATTGCCCATCTTTCAACACTGACATATTGATTAACAAGAAAGCAGCTATCTTTGATTTTCATTTCTAAATGTTTTAATGAATTTTCAAACGGCCTTTTGATTTGATTTTTATCTAAATGATGTTACTAACTTCAGGTAGTTCACTGAGACCTGATTCTGCTGTCCTTAGCTTTATAATGAATCTCTCTTCCCGTCTTTGGAGGCATAGATAGATATTCCTGACATTATTGGACTGATGTAGGGACATCAATATGCCCCATCTGAATTGAGATTTTGTGTGGAATTTTTCCAGAAAATGATTTAAAAACGATGCTGTTTGCGCCTTTCACCTATCCTGGATTTATCCTGAATGATTTGCTTCACGATCTTTTGGGGTGTTTTTCCAATTTGCACTATGCTATAATCAGTGATAATGATCAATATAACATTTTTGGAGTTGCAGCTCGTGAAATCATGATGAATTATTTTTTTGGGTCATGATAAATTATTTCAGGGATCTGTAATATCTGCGCACATGACAGACGGTTTCCCCAGTTGCAATGGTACATACATTTGTGACAAATCTACTTGACGTTTGACTGATGGTTCAATGCACTTGTTTGTGAAACTGGATTTTACTAACTCTTCTTTGATGTTCCTGTTTCTCTTCATAGAGAAGTTAGTGTTTGAGGACTGGAATCTAAATTTGAGATGAAGTCTCAATGTGTCTTTGTAATGGGTTTGATCTTGCTTGTTTTGCTGTAAAATGTGGTCACACACAACAACAGTTCATGTTTTTATTTTATTTTCAGGGGTAAGCAATGTCTCTTGAAGAGTGTACCATGCTCTTTTCATGCAAAGTTTTATTGAGCGTAATGGATATTTGTATTTTCTTGGTGGTTGAATCAATAGGTTCCTTGAGACTGACCTGGTTCACTAACAAAATATCGAAAACCTAATTAACGTGATGCAGAAATATCCGGTGCTTAATTTGTGCAGGTGGAACCTAATTTATAGGTCTGGTACTATCCTTTTCTTCTCCTCCGTGCATTGGGCACTACTTTAACCAGCACTGAAGAAATGTAGGTATCTTCTGACCCTCATGTTTGGCAGTGGGTGCTAATATAGACAAAGTAATATAAGTCTATTAAATAACCTACAAGAGATATTTTAGAAGTGTGCATTCCCTCGAAGGATGTATTTTAAGGTGCTTTCATGTGATGAAGGATAATACACAAAGGCACCACAGTAGTTGACTAAGATCACACAATGTACAAGTGGAAGCTGGGATTGATGCAATGTTTCTAGGTCTCACGTTAATTCAGCCAGTAGAGTACGAAGTTAAATGTTTCTTTCTCTCATTTTACATCAAAGCCGAATTCTTTGTATTTAAGATTTTGAGACAGGAAACCAATGCAGCATGTTAAATATATACACATATCACATAATAAATCAGGTTGCCAAAAGAAGCCTTGCTGATGAAAGAAAATAAGGAAACTCTGTGGGCATTTTGTAATGCTGTTATTACTGGCTTCCCCAATTTAGCAAAAAACGATTTTAATCAGGCATGGCCCATGCCGAGCATTATACTGGGGTGGTGACATCAGGCAGGGGAGGGTCATTGTGCGGGTTTGTAAAATGCGGATATGGACCATTAGAAGTAAGTACCGAAAAGAAAAAAAAAACTAATTTCGTTGCTCACGCTGCATCACATTTGGCGATGCAGCATGGGCAACGAAATTCGTTTTATTTCTTTTTATCTGTACTTACCTCTAATGGTCCATATCCCGCATTTTACAACCCCCCCCCCACCCTGACCCTCCCCTGCCTGACGTCACCGCCCCAGTATAACGCCCGGCACGGGCCTTGCCTGATTTTAATAGAGGCTCAACACCTGAGTGAAGGCAAGTAAACAAACCCACTAGAAAAACAAAAGGTCACAGGGAGGCAATGGAGTTGCACATTGTCGCATCAACTCCAATGTAGGGTGGAGATTCGCTCAAGACAAGGCTCCCAAGGACTTTATATCGAGCAGGCTGTCTAGATTTCTATCGACGTCTGTGAGGGGTGGCTGGGTCAGATATCAAGACGCCTATAATGCAGTGAAAGTGCTTAAAGGTAATAATCAGCAATATTTCATAGCAAACTCAATAGATCATTTGCAAAAAGAGTTCTTCCTCAGTACTACACTCGTATTAAACATCTCTTTGATCTATAAAAATCATATAGCACAATGTAAAGCAGCCCTTCAGCTGCACTGGAAAATGAGGCTTCATGAAGGCTCGGTTCGTTTTGGGTATGAGGGTCTAAGAAACAGTTCTTCAAATTGTGGGGCGCGCCCCCCTGGGGGCGTGGATGGGATCCCAGGGGGGGCGCAAAGGCCTCTGCAAGCACATGTAAATGAAGACGCCTGGAAGTGCAGCGATGTTTATCTGCTGTATTTCCAGGCTGTCTTCATTTACACCGAAGCCTTCAGAGTTGCCATGGGGCCAGAGGTCAGTGGGGGCTGGGCGGGCAGTGTCTGGAGTCCAACCGAGTATTTCACAGGTCTTTAAAGACCATTTAAATACCTTCAGGAACTGGTTACCGCAGCTTAGTTTTTTTTCTTTTTCCTCTGCCTATTCCTTACAATTGTATTATAAATTTACTGCTGTAGGGAGGAAATGCATTTCATGAAAAGGAGTACAAAAAAGGGTTGCCAATAGAAAAAATGCCAGCCTTGTATGTTTAAAGATCCTGCAAAGACCCTGCTTTGACACTAAATATGGTCTTAAATAAAAAAGTATGTATTCATTTGTAAAGTGACTTTCTGTCTGTTCCTTTCATTTTCAGACATGAATCATTCAGGCAGCCCTAGAACACATTTAAAAGTGCTTTATATTTGCTTTTAAAGCAGTGCACAGATAAGTGCTGAAAATAGGGCTTTAGGTGAATGTTTTATTTTGTAATGTCTGCAACATCAAAATAATGAGCTGGCAACCCTAATCAGTAGACTGGAAGTTTGTTGCGGGATCAGCACATTATTTATTTCACCCTCGATTCCCTGATTAATTCCATAATAGCAATAGTTTAACTTATATCTGAAACCCTACACCACATCAATAACATGCTGATTAACTTCAAGTGTCTGGGAATTCATCCTGCATTCAGACAACTCAGTGCTCATTCTCACCCTTCACTTTCACACTCACCCTGCACTCTCAGCACATAGTTAGGGTTTTCCCGCATTTGCCACATAATCCATCATCTGCAGCATAATTTGCAGATTTAAAAATGCAGAAACACATGTTACCTCGTAGTGGAAGGCCCTTTCTAAATGTAGACTGGTCACCTTTCTGTTGCTTATTGCTATATGTGGGTGCTAATGTGGTACTTATGAGCGGCAATAAACGCTAGGACAATGTTAACAAGTGTAAAAATAGCAAAATAGTGCAGTAATGCTATCACAAAATATGCAGCATAATTTGCCTTTGCTTGCTGCAGAATTGTCAACCATGCTGCATAATTTGGCCTTCTCCAGCTGCATAATTCAAATGGCCCTGTTTATAGTGCTATGAAGTCCCAGACTGTAGCAGAAAGCACTGTGAATATGTAAGTCATTATTCTAAAACAGTATTTACATACTCTAAGCTAGGCTGCTGCAAAATGATGCAGGGATTGAGATAAAACAAGTTCTTACAAAATATACTTTTTAGTAATAAGTAATCAAACTGTATCTAATGCAGACATTTTTGCAAGTGTTTCCACTATTCCAGATCCCAGCTGATAACTCCTTTACATTACATCTTAAAAAGAGTAGATCTTTGCCACCATAAAGCTTTAAGCAGATCCATTGGAATTATTCAGCAGAAGAGGACAACATTATGTGGCAGGTTTGACTAAATTATGTGGCAAGAAAAGGTAAATTATGTGGCACAATGCGCCACATTGTGTGGTTAGCATTACTTCATTATTTTGTCATTTTAACTCACGGGGAAATATTTCACCTCATTAGTACCAGTTTAACACCCAAATACAGCAGAAAGCAACTACAAGATTACCAGTCAATCTTTGCAAAGGGCTTTCCACTGCTCCGGAACATGTTGCAAATGCACTAAACTGATAATAATGTGGAAAAAGCAGCTACTGCAGAAAAATCTCATAATTCCAGTGGCCCTGTCTTTAAGTGACTCAATCAATTAATGGCTGGTAAGAAGGCTGGTTTCTTTTTTAACTTTCTGCACTACCGCCACACACTTACAGGCACAGGCATCTCAAAGTCAGTATTAACCATTAAGGGGAAGTTTTTTTGTGAAAGCCGAGTCCATGGGGTGGCAGGTAGAAGGCCAGGAGGGTTGCATTCAGATGCAGAGCCCTAATCCTATCGATCCTTGGGGCCTCACAGAAATGGTCTAGGAAAGCAGCAAGGTTCAAAGAAATTGTCAAAGAGATGGCCCAGAATAAGGAGCACTGTATGCAGACTCATTTTTATGTTTACAAATGGCCAGAGGCTGCTTCTTCAGAGAGATACCCCAAAGAAGGTGACAATATTAGTGTTTTTTTTAAAGGGTCAATCATTAGTGAAGCTGGTACTGCTGCCAAGTGTGTAACTGCTGGTTATCATAAAGAGAAACAAAAGGGGATGATGGACGGAGTGTTTGAGCAAATCAAACACTCACCCCCAGTCAACTGATCTGGGTTTAATCCATCACCATTCTTTAGCCCACTCAGCCACCCCATTTCAGACATGGCTCTATGCAAATCAGTCTGACCCTGTGCCTCATGGGAACAGGCCAGCCCGAACTGCCAAGCCATGTCTTCCATGGACCGGAAACAAGCATCCTGGGACAGGTTTCGGATTCATAATCCTCATCAGCCAGGCTATCTTGAATCCAGTGGCCAAGTGAGCAAGGGACTCACGTCTGAGCATACCCTGCCACACTTAGGGCGAACAAAGCGAAACAAAAGGGGATGATGGACGGAGCGTTTGAGCAAATCAAACACTCACCCCCAGTCATCTGATCTGGGTTTAATCTATCACCATTCTTTAGCCCACTCAGCCACCCCATTTCAGACATGGCTATATGCAAATCAGTCTGACCCTGTGCCTCATGGGAACAGTCCAGACCGAACTGCCAAGCCATGTCTTCCATGGACCGGAAACAAGCATCCTGGGACCGGTTTCGGATTCATAATCCTCATCAGCCAGGCTATCTTGAATCCAGTGGCCAAGTGATCAAGGGACTCACGTCTAAGCATACCCTGCCACACTTAGGGCGAACAAAGCGAAACAAAAGGG
Organism: Lissotriton helveticus; assembly: GCF_964261635.1. NCBI lineage: Eukaryota > Metazoa > Chordata > Amphibia > Caudata > Salamandridae > Lissotriton > Lissotriton helveticus. The sequence goes on from NC_136068.1 coordinate 950,462,992, forward strand.
GATGATGGACGGAGCGTTTGAGCAAATCAAACACTCACCCCCAGTCAACTGATCTGGGTTTAAATCATCATCATTCTTTAGCTCACTCCACCACCCCAGTTCAGACATGGCTATATGCAAATCAGTCTGACCCTGTGCCTCATGGGGACTTTAGCGAACGCCAGATAAGGAGCAGTAGAACGCCGCTCGTTGGAACTTTGCCTTACCTTGCCTCGCCCTGCACACTGACCACGGGGGCAGCTCCATCTCACCCCTGGCTCCCAGCACTGCGACCGGTCCCTCTCCGCCGCCGTTAGCCTCCTGACATCAGGCACGGCCGCCGAGTGAGGGGGACTACAGGTCCCAGCAGTGCTTGCGGCAGGAAGCCGCCGACACCCTGCCCGTGCCCGGAGGCGCTCTTAAACAACAGGGGAGCGTGACAGAGCGGGGGGACTTTAGCGAATGCCAGATAGGGAGCAGTGGAACGCCGCTCGTTGGAACTTTGCAGGAAGCCGCCGATGCCCTGCCCGCGCCCGAAGGCGCTCTTAAACAGCGGGGGAACGCGCATCGCGGGACGTGCGCGGGTGAAGCCGGGCGAAGCCCGGGCAAAGGGCTGGCCGTCTGTGGCCGTCAGGGGCAGTAAGAGGCAGGGCTGGGCCACCCCCCTTGGCTGTTATCCAGAGTAAGTGTCCCTACCTACATTAACTATTTATGTTGAACAACGATAAGTTATTTGAGTATTGTGTGGCTTATGACATTTCCGCACACCAGTGTTTCTTGCAACTTGTGCCCTATATCCCTAAATAGCTGCCTACTATGGCAAAACAAACCTCTCTAATGGATAACTATTTGGTCAAAGTTGTTAGCAAGATGACAGAAGAAAATCCTTAGGTCAAGGCAATCTACTTGACCCATCACTTGACCCATCACCGGATCCATTACTGGATCCTACCATCGAGGACAACCCTTCTCCCATTCCTCCCACTGCGACACTCGAACCAAAGGATACCAGTTGTAACATAGGAAATACCCCCGTTGAGGTGTTAGATGTCTCTATCCCCGTGGAAGACCAATCTGATAACCTTGATGGTACCCTTCAACCCTGCTACACGCTCAATGAGAGCATGCAGGAAATTAACCACCAAGCGGGGAGGCCATATTACCAGGAAGAAAAGGGAATCCACACCCAAGAAAAATGTTTGTGATAAAGGGACTCTAACAAAAGACACTTGTGTTACTATTAATGCTGACCAATTTGATTCGTTAGTGGGTTGTATAGATGATAAACTGAAGTCGACTGTTGAACTGTTACTTGCCAAAATTGATGCCCTATCAGCTGAAGTATCTAGATTGGGGTCTCAGCTAGATGTGTATACAGCCATGGTAGTTAACATTGGACCAACTAGTAAGGATGCCCCCAGTATTCAATCTGTCCCAAAACCAGCTAAGGGGAGGCCTTGCCCAACGAGCAATGCTACATCTGGTACTAGCAAAGACTGTTTGCAGGTTCCATCTGCCTTGCCAAGTACGAGTATGCTACCAACATGCCACCCAGATAGGGTAGGGCAGGCACCACCTGTGACGTCTGCAGTTGCAGCTGTGGGGTCTGTAGTGGGTCCTACTCGTAAAATAACTTTACCAACACCTTAGACAGGTGGGGCAGTGCAAATACCAGCGGTTGCTGGTTCTGTAGGGGCTTTTGTTGTTAATAATCGCTCGGTAGATCTCCCACCCGAGTGTGTACCATACGTAGTGATTTTAACTAATGTTCCCTCCTTAGCACCCAGCCAGGCTTTATCTTCCCAAGAGCCGCGGGATTCGTTAAAGAATAAAACGGTCTCCTGGCTACATAGTCATTGTGGGTTTCCAGTTAATTTTTCGGATCAAATTCTATCTACCCGAAGGGTTAACTGGATCGGCAATACTAGAAAGAACTGCAGGGGAGACTGTGTGATTGCCAATTTTAAATACCCCCAGCACGTTGCGACGGTTTTATTAAGAGCTGCTGCTATCACACAATATGAGACTATGTAATTGCACGTCCTCTGGGCTATTTTTATAACCATCTTAATAAGATTCCATCTGTTACTAGCAGAGATAGGGTATCTACCCCTAACCCTGTACCTAATAGTGAGAGATGTTTTCAACCTACTCCTACTTTTGTACCCAATAGTGAGAGATTTCCCCAACCTATCTCTAACTTTGCACCAAATGGCGATAGATTTTCTATACCTACCACAAACTTTATACCCATTGGTGATAGATTTTTTGCATCTAACCCGAACTTTGTACCCATTGGTGACAGATTTTTCCAACCTACCCATGGGATGGTCTATGAAGTCCCGGTCCAGAACAGGTATCAACTCCTAAGCTCTCTGGACCAGAATGATTTACTTCATAAGGGACTTTGGCGCTGGAGGGACGTCTCCGGGGATGTTAATCTGAATAATCCTAGTGAAGAAAAGGTGGTCGCTGAGATCCAACTTACTAACGATATTATGAGTAATAAGAGTAGTGGGTCTTTAGTGACTTGTGTGACTGAGATCTATGAGGATCAAGGGAAGGAAGAAGGTTGTCACATAGGGAGGTCCGAGAATGAACATAGTAGCAATAGAAATCACTGTAAGAATGCACTTGGCATTCAAAATAGTGACTGTACCTTGGGGATTTCTATTGTTAGCTGGAATATCGCCGGTTGGGCCTCTAAGGTACACAAATTGGAGTGGGAGGGCATTGTTAGGTCTTATGACATCCTTTGCCTACAGGAGACATGGTGTGTTGTTAAACCTAGTTTTGAAGGGTATACGTGCTACAGTCTTGAAGCAACCGAATCAAGGCATGGCAGAGCGAAGGGAGGACTACTTTTCCTCATTTCTGTAGATCTAAAGTTGACAATTATCAAACACCTGCTAGTCGAACCCCACTCACAAATTCTTTGGGTACGTGCACAGGATGGAACTAATGTGCTTTTAATAAATTTTTATAACAATATTTTTAACAATTCTAGGCACAAAGTAATCGAGGAGTTACATGGTGCCCTCATGAAGCTGACATCTGAGGCAAAATGCACTTTTACTTATATTTGGTTAGGGGATTTTAATTTAACTGCCTGTAGTTTGTCCTCCTCCAGGGCATGTGGGATTCAAACCAATAGTGGGGAGAGCATGTTACATTTCCCACATCATGCCTATGGGGAGGCTATCAACAACATCATGGCTTCCTATGATTTAGAGCTAGTGAGTACTGACCAGAGGGGTAGTGAGAGTTCAATTCCAACCTTTATTGGGCGGAATAGCAGATCCACTATCGACCATATCATGGTTTCATCCAGTTTGGTACCTCACTGCTTGACTAAGATTAGGGATGCTTTTGCCCTGAGTGATCACAACTATATTACAATGCACATAACTACGTGGAAGTGTAGAGGAGAACAGCCTACAAGAATTTTGTATGACTAGGCTTAGGTGGAAAGGGGAAAAAGCAGCTGTTGTGGAACCAATAATTGTAAGTAAATGCTTGGCGGACATCGATATTATCTTGACTACAGGATGTCCGCCCGATTCTGTTATGACCCATTTTCTCAACATTAACAATGTTATTAATAACATCTTTACGGGGTCTAAATCGGGCAGAAGCGGAAAGGGGATCGGATGGTTTGACCATACCTGTACGACCCTTCTATCGCAACTTAAACATGCCTTAGCCCTTACCCCAAGAGACAAGAATAGAGTTAGACTTCTAAGAATCGAATATAAAAAGGCGCTATCTAAAAGGAAGAAGGAACTACAGCAGGAAGCCTGGGATAATTTATCTAAGGCAGTTGAAACCGCTGATAGCTGCCTGTTTCGGTCCACCGTTAACTCCCCTTTCCTCCAAGATGATAAAAACCCACAGCTCTCCTCCAACGTTGGCAGCGAGGACTGGGTGAAGCACTTTTCTGCAATTTTTCAGGACAATACCCAGGCATCCACAGAGCAAAGGCATTGGCCTGTGGTGCCTTTAGATATCGCCCTGAAGGAAGTGGAAAGTAGTATTAAAAGCAGTAAGGGTGGTAAGGCCCAGGGGCCAGATGGAGTCCCAATTGACGTGTTCAGGGCTCAACCGAAGCTTTGGGGGCCTATACTTACTTTGGCACTCAATACGGCAGTAACTACCTTGATCCCACCTTCTTGGGGTGACTCTATCATTGTCCCCATTTATAAAAAGGGGGATAAGGCATCAGCCTGTAACTACCGGCCGATTAGTCTGCTCGACTCATCAGTTAAAATCATGAGTCGAGTACTGTTGTATAGATTGGAAGAGTGGGCGGATGAGAATGGGATTCTTGCCAATTCTCAATACGGATTCAGGAAGGGACCTTAGACCAATGCCTGAATCTAGAATTATTGATTGGCAAGTACACTAGAGCTAAGCCCGGTATTATCTATCTTTGTTTTGCCGACCTTAGCAGTGCTTTTGATTTAGTAAACCATTCTCTCCTTTGGTCAGTTTTGCTTGATATGGGTGCCCCTAAAGAAATTATTTTTTTCCTTGCTAGATTGTATAGTAAGATGCAAACATGTGTCCGCTATGGGGTTAGAGGGGAGTGCACCCCTAATTTTAATATCAAACGGGGAATTAGACAGGGGTGTGTTCTTGCCCCCCTGTTGTTTACTCTTTTTATCAATGAGGTTGAATCTGCCTTGAAAACTGTTAAAGCTAATGCCCCACAAGTTGCTGGGAATAGTGTCCCAGTTCTGCTTTATGCAGATGACGCGGTGCTCCTGTCCCGAACACCTGTTGGCCTGCAGCGCCTGATGGACAGGTTCACTGATTTTATTGGGAGTAGGAGACTGCTGATTAATAAAAAACAAAACCCACACTATGACCTGTGGTAAAAAGACTGGGAACAAACGTGCCTTTTTTATAGAAGGGGTAAAAGTGCAGCATGTCAATAGTTTTTGCTACCTGGGGGTTACCTTTTCCAGTGATGGCAGTTGGGGGCAAGAATTAACCAATGTTAGGAGCAAAATGAGTAAAAGCGCCTATGGCATCTTCAAATTTGCCCCCAAGCTGGGGGATAGACGAATCAAAGATATGATGGAGATCTACAAGGCACGTAGTGTATCCATTGCCCTTTATGGGGCGGGACTCTGGGGCAACCGCAATATTGAGTGTTTGCAGAGGGAGGAAAATAATTTCTTAAGGAAGTTACTGTGCCTCCCTAAATCTGCTTCAACTGAGTTGATTCACAAGGAGGTAGGGCTTGCCTATGTGGGCGTCCTTGCTTTACTTAGGCCTCTATTACTCTATCAAGCAGTTTGGCTCAAGGAAGAGACCGAGTTTAATCAACTTGTAATTAAGGACTGCCTTAGTTTAGACAACTGTATGATGATACCATGGCTTAAATATGTTGTGGATTGCTACCAGAATATCTTTGATATCAACCTGTTGTTAGATCATTGTCCTCCTAGAGGTCTTACCAAGCAGGTTATGAAAAATTCGTTTAAGTCATATAGAGTTCAGAAACGCTCAGATGTGAGTAACTCTCTCGTCACTGTTAATTATTACAATAAGTATATTGTTAACGAGGGATTCCAGACTTACCTGAGCGTGGTAACTAGGCCGGCGCACAGATTTGTATTGTCTAGATTAAGGGCTGGAATTGCTCATGCATTGGTGGCCTTCCCACATCAAAAAAAGCACCCGATTGGCCCCTGTCCCTGCGACGGGCACTCTAAACAAAGCACCCTGCACTTTATGCTCATTTGTACGTTGTTCCAGAATGTAAGGACCACATATTTAAAACCAATGTTTCTTAAGTATGGTATTCTTACTGTGGAGGATGCAATGTGTTTATTATATAACATGGACTGTCCCTATATATGTTTTTATACTGCCAGTTTTATCTGTAAATCTATGGCTTTTAGGAAAAGTATGATCTTTTAGATATTAATTGTATTTTATTTTGATGCATTTTGCTATGTGCATGTATGGTCATTAATTGTTATGAACCGAATAAAGCTTCATGAAATTAAATGAAATGATGATCTGGGTTTAATCCATCACCATTCTTTAGCCCACTCAGCCACCCCATTTCAGACATGGCTATATGCAAATCAGTCTGACCCTGTGCCTCATGGGAACAGTACAGCCCGAACTGCCAAGCCATGTCTTCCATGGACCGGAAACAAGCATCCTGGGACCGGTTTCGGATTCATTATCCTCATCAGCCAGGCTATCTTGAATCCAGTGGCCAAATGAGCAAGGGACTCACGTCTGAGCATACCCTGCCACACTTAGGGCGAACAAAGCGAAACAAAAGGGGATGATGGACGGAGCGTTTGAGCAAATCAAACACTCACCCCCAGTCAACTGATCTGGGTTTAATCCATCACCATTCTTTAGCCCACTCAGCCACCCCATTTCAGACATGGCTATATGCAAATCAGTCTGACCTTGTGCCTCATGGGAACAGTCCAGCCCGAACTGCCAAGCCATGTCATCCATGGACCGGAAACAAGCATCCTGGGACCGGTTTCGGATTCATAATCCTCATCAGCCAGGCTATCTTGAATCCAGTGGCCAAGTGCTCACTTTGCCACTGGATTCAAACAAGCCGGGCTGAAGACGGCTGTAATGCCAGAAACCGGTTCTCGGAAGCTTGTTTCCGGTCCAGGGAAGGCATGGCTTGGCAGTTCGGGCTGGACTGTTCCCATGAGGCACAGGGTCAGACTGATTTGCATATAGCCATGTCTGAAATGGGGTGGCTGAGTGGGCTAAAGAATGGTGATGGATTAAACCCAGATCAGTTGACTGGGCGTGAGTGTTTGATTGGTTCGGATGCTCCGTCCATCACCACCCCCTTTTGTACCGCTTTTGGCCGCCATAAGTGTGGCGGGGTATGCTCAGACGTGAGTCCCTTGCTCACTTTGCCACTGGATTCAAACAAGCTGGGCTGAAGACGGCTGTAATGCCAGAAACTGGTTCTCGGAAGCTTGTTTCCGGTCCAGGGAAGGCATGGCTTGGCAGTTCGGGCTGGACTGTTCCTATGAGGCACAGGGTCAGACTGATTTGCATATAGCCATGTCTGAACTGGGGTGGCAGAGTGGGCTAAAGAACGGTGATGATTAAACCCAGATCTTTTGACTGGGTGTGAGTGTTTGATTGGTTCGGATGCTCCGTCCATCACCACCCCCTTTTGTACCGCTTTTGGCCGCCATAAGTGTGGCGGGGTATGCTCAGACATGAGTCCCTTGCTCACTTTGCCACTGGATTCAAACAAGCCGGGCTGAAGACGGCTGTAATGCCAGAAACCGGTTCTCGGAAGCTTGTTTCCGGTCCAGGGAAGGCATGGCTTGGCAGTTCGGGCTGGACTGTTCCCATGAGGCACAGGGTCAGACTGATTTGCATATAGCCATGTCTGAACTGGGGTGGCAGAGTGGGCTAAAGAACGGTGATGGATTAAACCCAGATCTTTTGACTGGGTGTGAGTGTTTGATTGGTTCGGATGCTCCGTCCATCACCACCCCCTTTTGTACCGGTTATCATAAAGGAGCAGATGCAGCAGGACTGGGGGGCAGGAATTTGGGGGGGACCACTGCATGACAAGTATGACTGTCTACTTTTAAAAAAAGGGGCATCAGAGCCTATTGTTCTTTCAAGCATTAGGACAGAGGTGATGATCCATCATGGTGGGGATGAGGTAAAAGTGGCAGAGGAGATAGCCTGCTACTCAGGACTGCAGTTATCATTAGTGCAGCAGGTATTGTTGCATTGGGGTCAAAGTGTATGAGGGGCTCACAACACCCCAATTATAGGGAGTAGTTTGTTTGGGATATCTGTTTTTGTTTGATGCATTTGCTGTTTTATAAGTCTCATATTTGGGGCGGTTCATAAGCTATAGAAAAAGTATTCCTGAAATCATCTCATAAGCCCTGCTCCCTGCACGCAGCTATGTCCCTCCCGCTCCCCCCAATACTTCCCATAAAGTTTTGGAGGGGGTCCGACCTCAAAACATTTTGCTTAGGGGGCTCAGAGTAAAAAGTTTGAAGACCTCTGGTCTAAGAGGACTTCAAGCTGAGTTAGAGTCAGTCATCCAGCTTGATTCTTCAGTAGCTGACCCACCTCTATTTCTCATAGGCCTTCTTCAGTAGCGGCCCGTGGAGGGAGTGCCTTGTGGCGGTGTGGCAGGGTGGGGGTTTAGTGAACTCGGGCACACGGCTTACCGGAGTAATGTAAAACAAATAAATAAATAAAACAAATTTCATTGCTCGCGCTGAAACGCCAAATGCGTTTCAGCGCGCGCAATGTAATTTGTTTTATTTATTTATTTACCTTACTCCGGTCTGCCATGAGATGGAGTTTACTACCCCCCACCCTGCCCCTCCCTCGTCTGCCGCACTGCCCCACAGCACTCCCTCCACAGGCCGCTACAGGCCTTCTCTGTTTTTCTCTTTTATTATATCTTTGCACTACCAAATTCTTTTGTGCGACTGAAGCTCTCCATTCATTTTCAATTATTTTCCCAGCACTACTTTGCTCTTCACATTGAGTTCTTTATTTCCCTTCCTGTGCATTGGAAATTTCTTCACATTCTCTTGTTTTTTTTTCATGGCACCATTTATCTTTCTCTTTTCGTCACTTATCTCTGCCAATTCACAGTAGCAACTGAGGTGCCCCTGTAGGCATTTTACACCAGAATCAATGTGCACACTTTGTATATGACTTGGGAACAGTTCTTGAAACATGGAGAGAATATTTTTGTACAGGTTTTCTTTTGTGTGTTTGTGTCACGGGAAGAGTTCAGCCTGTCTTCTCTCTCTGTCCCTCTTTGTAGTTGCAGTGCACACTAATACGCCGGAAAGTTCACCATAATTTGTGTAGGTCTTCTCCCTAGGGCCTTTACAATCAAAATCAAAATGCCATTTGCTGCCTTTATGTGCTGCCAATGCATAACTACCTACCAATGGATGGAAAGTCAGAGTGAGCAAACTAAGGGGGTTATTAGGATGGCGAGCGGGCTTTGCCCACCCGCCACCCTATCGGCTATCGGGACCGCCTGCTTAAAGGTCGGGGGTCCCGAAATTGGTGTTAGGATGCGCCCGCCACAGTGGCGGGTGCATTCCTCAATTTATCATTGTGGCGGGCGGTGCTCACTGCACCACCCGCCACAATGTTACAAATAAATGCACACATTTAAATGATCGAAGCGGCAGGCACAGCACGGTGCCTGCCGCTTCGATCATGTAAATGCAGGGGGGTACCACAGGTACCCACCCCGTGTGCCACCCCCCTTTGGCCTTCACTCTGGGGGCCCACAGGGGGCCCCCAGAGTGAACACCGCATGCCTTTCCGTGGCGGCACCGCCACGGGAAGGCATTGAAAAATGCACATGGTAATATGGCGGGCGGTGTCTAACAGACACCGCCACCATATTACTTGGCGACCGGGGCGGAAAACAGGCGGGCAGTGTTTTTCACCACCACCATCCTAATATGGCAGGGGGGGGATTTGGGCTTGCGATGTCGGGCATATTGCCTCCGTCAGGCCGGCGGTGGCCACCGCCAGCCTGGCGGAGGCAATACGCCCGACATCGTAATGGACCCCTTAGGGTGGTTCAAATTTGCAATGGAGTTTAAAAGTATATTTATCATTAGCCATAGAAATCTCTGTATTTATAGTTTAGCATACATGTTGGCAAGTCTATTAGTACTTGTGGCATGCAGGGTGAATGCTTATAGCAGCCGCAGCCGGCAGTGGGAGGAAATGCAGGGCGGTGACGTGGGGAGGGGGAAGGGCAGGGTGGGGGGTAGTAATGTATGGATTACGGAGTTTTACAGGTAAGTAAACATTTAAATAAATAAAACAAATTTTGTTGCACGCACTGCATCACATTTTGGGATTCAGTGTACTCAAGGAAATTCGTTTTATTTATTTTTATGTTTACTTGCCTGTAAAACTCCGTAATCCATACATTACTACCCCTCACCCTGCTCCTCCCCCTCCCCACGTCACCGCCCTGCATTTCCTTCCACTGCCGGCCGTGGCTGGCTGCTAAAAAGGTGCCCCCGATTAAGCCCTCCATGAGGTTTGCCTAGGTTTTACACTTGGCTTTCATTAGCAGCAGTTGAGGACGTGTAATGTGTCAGTGGATTGGGTGTAGAGCCAATGGCAGAAACCACTGAGGGGAGGTGGGCCTAGGTGAGGCCTGTAAAGGTAAGATTGGTGGGACGGGGTGGGAGGGAGTCAACAGACGATGACGAGGGAAACATTAAAAAAAAAAAACACTTACCATGTGCTCGCCGCATCGCGGGTGGTCGACCTTATCCTAAGAAACATTTTGAGCAACTGCACTAGGGGGCACATTATGATGGCGGACGGACCTGAGTCCGTCCGCCACCATAGAGTAGGAGGGAACCTCCGCATGGGCTGCGGAGTTCCCTCCTGTGCAATTAGGATGTGACTGCCACCCTGGCGGTCACATCCTCTATTTTTAACATTGCGGCGGGTGCGGCTTCAAGCTGCACCCGCAGCAATGTTAAAAATGCACGCATTGCATTTGTATGTAGAAAGTGGCAGGCACCGCGCGGTGCCTGCCGCTTTCTGCATACAAATGAAGGGGGGTACCATAGGTACCCCCCATGTGCACCCCCCACACCCCCCCCTTCACCTAGGGGGCCCGCAATGGGCCCCCGCAGTGAAGTTACACATGCTTTTCCACGGCGGAAAACCCGCCGCGGAAAAGCATGTTTCTGAGCCCATCCTAATCTGGCTGACGGTGTCTGAGAGACACCGTCACCATATTAGTGCTTTTCCGTCGCGGTTGTAAGCCAACCGCGGCGGAAAAGCTGCGGACAGAAACCAGGACCCACCAGCCATCCTAATGTGGCGGTGGGTCTTTGGTGGGTCCGCAGAGGATTTTCCGCATCCTCCGGGCCGGCGGTGGCTTCCGCCGGCCCGGAGGATGCGGAAAATCCTCCATCGTAATAGGCCCCTTATTTTCTTTTTACAAATTAAGAACTGGAAATATCATGTCAAAAATGTAGATGACAAAAATATAGTTTTCCCATACTTCTAAGTCAAGTCAAGTCAAAGGAGCTTTATTTCGATATAGTTATATCTTTAAAAGCAGACAGAGTAAAAAAAGCGATAATATTTATCTAAAACAGCTCGCAGTTTAGAATAATAGGAAGCTAAAAAGTTTAAGAAGTTAAGAAACACCCCCCGTGAGCATATATATCTAAAAGAAACGCTACATAATGGTTGGGTAATAAGTTAACTAAGACAGTCTCTGAAACGAGACCCAATTAAACAATTTGCTTAAGCCACTTTGACCTTAGGCGCCAAGTCCACCCTAGGAACTTGGCTACAGCACTAACATTTAAAACACAGGTATCAGTCTGGAGAATCCTTAGTGCATCAGCACACCGTCTAGCCCCCAGTATCAAGCATACTGGCTTGATCCATTTACGACGAGGCAATTTATAGGCGGGGCATTCGAAGAACATATGTCCAATGGATTCTGGCCTGGTGGGGCAAAAAGGGCAAGACGAAACAGTTTGGTATGGCGGCTTCCAGCGGGAGGTCAATTCCCTGGTTGGCAAAGAACCAGTTCTAAATTTGAAAAATAACGCTCTGTCCCAGGGAATTAGAATGATGTCCAGGTAAATCTCGCGAAGTGGGGCATCCTTGATTAACAAGAAGGACCTGGTTGCTCTACACAGGTTTGTTTTGCTGTTCCTTTTCTCAGTAATCCAGGACCAGTACATTTTCTTAAGTGTTGACTTAGGTGGGGCGGACCTCTGTTCCCATGCCTCGCCCAATCCTAGGTTCAAAAGGAGAGCTTTAATGTCTCTGAGCCACCTGACTTTGGCCCAACTCGGTGAGTCCAGAATTTCCCGTAGTCCCTCTGCATAACTGGTGAGAGCCTTCACCCTCCAGATGCGGGCCCACAAAAGAAGGCGGCGAAGCCTTGCCTGATCCTCGATGGAACGACAACCCAAGTCCAATTGGAGCGGAATAGTAGGGGCAGATGCTTGGAGGCTCATGAGATTTCTCAAGAAGTTGTTTTCCGACAGGGTGAGCTGACTCATGTTCGATGCTCCCCAAAGTTCAGCACCATAAAGCGCCGAGCTAACCCCTCTTGCAGCATAAATCTCAAGGACCGTACCTATAGGCTTCATTGAGGATGCCCTCTGCTCTTTCAGCAATGTTCCCGCGATTTTCTTATGGTTAAGGAGCATTTTGTTTAAATGGCTATCCCACTTCATGGAGTCGACCAGATGAATCCCCAAATAGTCAAACTCCCTAGTACGTTCCAGAGGGACGTTATCCAGCAATGGTGGGGTACCCAATTTTTTGGGGGGATTTAAGATGAGATATTTGGTCTTATCAGTGTTTATTTTGAGTCCCCTCAAATTACAGAAAAGCTCAAAGCTGGACAACAAGCGCTGAAGACCAACGGGTGACTTTGAGATCAGCAGAGTGTCGTCCGCGAATAGAAGGGTGGGTACAAGCTGCCCAGCTAAACGGGGAGCGTCAGCAGGAGGTAAATGACAAAAATGTTGAAACAAAAATATTGTTTTACACTAATATTGAAAAATGTATACAAAAGTATAATTTTGTAAGATATATATAGTTAAAAAGAGTAAATATTAAATATATTAGCATGTAACAGTAATATAATGTAAATTAAATATATTTAAATAATATATAATATATAAACAGATATACTTATTTAAACAAAAACATGCACATATGTATGTCTCTTTAAGTACACATATATAATGTAAAACTATCTTAAAAATAATGATTTCAATTCATATACTAATTCTAATTTGTTGAAATTTAATAATTTACCAAGTACATATACGCACACAATGAATAAGAAAAAAACGAACAAATTAACTGGATTAAAAAAACATTAATTGAATTACACACAGTAAACAAAATATATAAAAATACATTTTACTAAAAATATAATATGTATTACAAAAATTACTATATAAATAAATATAATTTAAAACACATAAAATATAATAATAATATAATTTCAAAAAATATTATCAAAACTAATAAATTCTAGGAATAATACATATACTATTCACATTCCAGTCTGTGCAACAGTAGTGAAAGCGTTGGGCAGAGGAGTGGGTAAATTTACTAATCAAACTCCAGTCTGTGCAAAAGTCGGGAAAGTTCTGGAGTTCAAATCGGTAACATTTACTATTCCAACTTCAGTCAGTGGAAAAGGTGAACAGTCAAAATATCGACTTCAAAATATCGACTGGACATAATATCGAGTTTTAAATATCGACTGGACAAAATATCGACTGGACAGAATATAGACATCAAAAATATCGTTTTTAAGGTAAGTAAAGTAATATCGACTGTTAAAAATATAGACAGTTAAAATATCAAAGTATATAATATAGGTTATTAAAATTATCTAATTTTTAATAATATTGAATTTTTATAGTGTTTTTTATGTTAATATACGTGTGAAAAGTGTGTATTTATGTTATAAATAATAATAACTAATGACATTTTTATTCTTTAATTTTTGTGTTATTTAATTTTGTAGCGGGTTGTGGGTTTATAGGGGAATAGTGTGGGAAGTAATTTAATAATAATTAATTAAATATGTAAATGTATTTATTGTTATTAATTTTTAATTATTTGTTAATTAATTTATATTTGGTAATTAATTAAAATTTAATTGGCAATTAATTTAAATTAATTGATTAATTGCTAATTATGTTAATTTTTATAATTTATTTTCTGTAGCGGGTTGTGGGTTTATAGGGGAATTGGGTGGGAAGTAATTTATTTATAATTAATTAAATATGCAAACATATTTATTGGTATTGTAGAATTAATTGTTAATTAATTAAATTAGAATTGCTAATTAATTTTATTTAATTGATTAATTGCTAATTATGTCAATTTAATAATTTATTTTCTGTAGTGGGTTGTGGGTTTATAGGGGAATAGGATGGGAAGTAATGTATTTATAATTAATTAAATAAATCAAATTCAATTTATTGAATTTAATTTGAATTGATTGTAAATTATTTTTCAAATGTTAAATTATTAATTAATTTGTAATTAATTTGTATTAATAGTTAAATAATTGTAATAATTAAATTACATTTGTAATTTTAATTGATTAATTATTATATTATATTAAATTCGTAATTACTTTTAAATAATTTTTGATACATATTAATTTATATTTATTGATATAATATATGAAGTATTTAATTTCGCTACTGTTGCACTCTCTGGAGTGGGAATAGTAATTTTTACCCCTACGCTATCCAACGCTTTCCCTACTGTTGCACCCACTGGAGTGGGAATAGTAAATTTTACCTCTACGCTATCCAATGCTTTCCCTACTGTTGCACTCACTGGAGTGGGAATAGTAATTCTAACCCCTACGCTATCCAACACTTTCCCTAATGTTGCATCCACTGGAGTGAGAATAGTAATTTAAACCCCTACGCTATCCAACGCTTTCCCTACTGTTGCACTCTTTGGAGTGTGAATAGTAATTTAAACCCCTACGCTATCCAACGCTTTCCCTACTGTTGCACTCACTGGAGTGGAAATAGAATTTTTACCCCTACGCTATACAACACTTTCCCTACTGTTGCACTCACTGGAGTGGGAATACTCATTTTAACCCCTACGCTATCCAAAGCTTTCCCTACTGTTGCACCCACTGGAGTGGGAATAGTAATTTTTACCCCTACGCTATCCAACGCTTTCCCTACTGTTGCACCCACTGGAGTGGGAATAGCACTTTTTACCCCTACGCTATCCAACGCTTTCCCTACTGTTGCACCCACTGGGGTGGGAATAGTAATTTTTACCTCTACGCTATCCAATGCTTTCCCTAGTGCTGCATTCTTTGGAGTGGAAATAGTAATTTAAACCCCTACGCTATCCAACGCTTTCCCTACTGTTGCTCTCTTTGGAGTGGGAATAGTAATTTAAACCCCTACGCTATCCAACGCTTTCCCTACTGTTGCACCCACTGGTGTGGGAATAGTAATTTTTACCTCTACGCTATCCAACGCTTTCCCTACTGTTGCACCCACTGGAGTGGGAATAGTAATTTTAACCCCTACGCTATCCAACACTTTCCCTACTGTTGCGCCCACTGGAGTGGGAATCGTAATTTAAACCCCCACGCTATCCAACGCTTTCCCTACTGTTGCACTCTTTGGAGTGGGAATAGTAATTTAAACCACTACGCTATCCAACGCTTTCACTACTGTTGCACACACTGGAGTGGGAATAGTAATTTTTACCCCTACGCTATCCAACGCTTTCCCTACTGTTGCTCTCTTTGGAGTGGGAATAGTAATTTAAACCCCTACGCTATCCAACGCTTTCCCTACTGTTGCACCCACTGGTGTGGGAATAGTAATTTTTACCTCTACGCTATCCAACGCTTTCCCTACTGTTGCACCCACTGGAGTGGGAATAGTAATTTTAACCCCTACGCTATCCAACACTTTCCCTACTGTTGCGCCCACTGGAGTGGGAATCGTAATTTAAACCCCCACGCTATCCAACGCTTTCCCTACTGTTGCACTCTTTGGAGTGGGAATAGTAATTTAAACCACTACGCTATCCAACGCTTTCACTACTGTTGCACACACTTGAGTGGGAATAGTCATTTTTACCCCTACGCTATCCAACGCTTTACCTACTGTTGCACTCACTGGAGTGGGAATAGTAATTTTAACCCATAAGCTATCCAACGCTTTCCCTGCTGTTGCACCAACTGGAGTGGGAATAGTAATATTTACCCCTACGCTATCCAACGCTTTCCCTACTGTTACACCCACTGGAGTGGGAATAGTAATTTTTTTCCCTACGCTATCCAACGCTTTCCTCACTGTTGCACCCACTGGAGAGGGAATAGTATTTTTTACATTTTGCTATTGTACGTTAATAATATTGGATATTATTTAATTATATTATGTTAATATATATATATGTTTTAACAAATATGATTGTTAAAATTTTTTTATAACTTTTATTAAATATTTAATTATTATAATTTAATGTAAGTTTTTTAAGTATATTTTAGTAATTAATTTTAAATTTTAATTTAATTTAACAATGTTTTTAATAAAGTCGATATTTTTTTAAACTATATTTTTGTAAACGATATTTTGTACTCGATATTTTTGTACTTACCTGTTTGTACATACAAACTCGATATTTTGTCTGTAGATATTTTTTCCTCGATATTTTGGGTAGTCGATATTTTGTCAGTCAATATTATTTCAGTGATCCAGTGGAAAAGTAGGGAAAGTGTTGCATTTACGACAGGTAAAATGTACTATTCCCACTTGAGTCTGTGCAACAGTAGGGAAAGTCTTGGACTCAAAAGAGGTCAAATTTACTATTCCCACTGCAGTCTGTGTAACAGTAGGGAAAGCGTTGGATTCAGGAGGGGTAAAATGTAGTAATCCCACTTAAGTCTGTGGAACAGTAGGGAAAGCATTGGACTTCTAAGGGGTTAAATGTACGATTCCCACTCCAGTGAGTGCAACAGTAGGGAAAGCATTGAACTCAGGAGGGGCAACATTTACTATTCCCACTCAAATCGGTGCAACAGCAGGACTGCAGCATTGGACTCGGAAAGGTCAAACTTACTTTTCCCACTCTACTTTAATGGTAGGGAAGGCGTTGGACTCAGGAGTGGTAATATTTACTATTCCCACTACAGTATGTGCAACAGTAGGAAAAGCATTGAACTAAGGGGGAGTAAAATGTACTAGTCCCACTCCTTTCTGTGAACCAGAGGAGAGAAGGTTGGACTCAAGAGTGGTAAAATTTACTAGTCCCACTCCAGTCTGTGCAACAGTAGGGAAAGCGTTGACTCTGGAAGGTAAGTAAAATCTAGATGACAAAAATGTAGTTTTTCCATCCATCTAAGGTAAATGACAAAACTGTCGAAAAAAATATTGTTTCACACTAAGATTGAAAAATAAATACAAAAGTATCATGTTTTAATATATATATAGTTAGAAAGAGTACATATTAAATATATTAACAAGTAACAGTAATATAATGTAAATTAAATATATTTAAATAATATATAAAATATATATCCATATACACGTATTCCCTCTTCCCTATTCCCACTCCAGTTGGTGCAACAGTAGGGAAAGTGCTGGACTCATAAGAGGCTACATTTTCAATTCCTACTCATGTTTTTGCAACAGTAGGGAAAGTACTTCATTTGAAACACATACTAAATTTTACTAAAAAAACACACCGCTCCTGATATCCCCAATTGTGTCAAACAGAAGAAAGTAAGCACCATGTACCTGGCATTGTGAACACTTTATAAGCACCCACTGCAAGGTACAGTCCCAACAGGATAATACAAATTCAATAAGGTGAGAGGGTGCACCATACAACAGTTATCTTTAGAGTAGTCAACCAATTCAGAGTGATATCCAAAGGTATGTTCGAAATTCCTCTTATATTCAGACATACTGATGTAAAAACGGTATATACAGCAGAAAAACAGTCAACTCGTTTCATCCTAAACATTGGATTCCTTCAGGGCTGCAATATGACACATATAAATATGTAATTAAATATCTATCAATGTTCTAAAATTGTTACATATACACGTGCTAATAAACATATAAGCACAGTTACTAAAGACTTGTATGTACACATACAAAACTCACAGGACCACTGAAACAATACTTAACATTTCAGGATACAATGTAGCCAGAAAACAAGGAAGAACTAGATACAACATATATCACATAATCACTATTCAAGCCAACTGTAGACAAATTCATATATATATTGTTGACAGACTGTTAGAAATGGGATTTTTGGTAGGCAAGGGCACGGGCCATAGCCAGGCAAAAACCACCACTCTAGTATAAGGGAGTAACACGTCTAAAATAATCCCTGCTCACCCCCTTGGTAGCTTGGCACGAGCAGCCAGGCTTATCTTAAAGGCAGTGTGTAAATCATTTACACATAACCAACAGTAAGACAGTGTACACACCACAAAAGGACACCACACCGGTTTAGGAAAATATCCAAGATTTTAATATAATTAAAACAAGACTGAAAATGATGAAAATCCACAATACTATACTTAAAAGTTCACAGTTCAAAAATACTTTGTTTAAAAAGAGTGCCTTGTGTGGATAGCTCCGTCCGGGCTTCCACTGCGTCGTGAGTACACAAATCCAAAAACAGTTCTGGCTGACTGCAGGGTCGCAGGCCAAATACAGTGTCGGGAAGACCCACAAACATTACCTTTCAGAGATGAAGGGCGATGGGGCCTTTGAAGTCACTCACGTTAAAGGTCGAACTCCTTTCTGATGGGATCCGGAGTGCTGGTGCCAACAGGCGTCGGGTGCTGTGGTGTGAAGCGCAGCGGTGCGGCGTGCAGTGCCCCAGGACACTGTGCGAGCAGCGGCTCAGTGGCGGCATCAGATGGTGTCGTTGGTGAGACAAGGGTCAAGGTGCGAGATGGAGGCGATGCTCGTCACGGTGCTAGCAGGTCACAGTGCAAGCAGTGGTGTTGTCGTTGCTGAAGTGCTGTCGTCGGCTGGCGAGCTTAGGTCGATGACACAGGCGTCGGTGGGCCAAGGCTGCAATGTGGTATGAGGGCGGTGCGTTATGTAAACTTACAAGCTGTGCCCCTGAACCATGGTGCAAGCAGCGGCGTTGAGTTCGGCGGGAAGTGGCAGCATCAGGTAGGCCACGGCGTCGTCGTGTAGCAAAGCAGTGCAGAGTGTAGGCCCACAGGTCTTGGTGCGAACAGATGCCCGTGATGGCATCAGCAGGCATTGTCGGTGAGATAAGGGTCATGGTGCGGCATTGTGGCGGTACCCTCTGCGGTACCTTCAGAACACAGGTTCGACAGGGTCTCTGTAGACATCATTGAGGGGCGATCTTCGGGTTGCAGCACAAAACACATAGTCCTCAGTGCTGTGGGTCGAAGAACCTGAAGTCTTTGCTGTTCTTGAGATTTCGTGAACAGGGGGCAAGCTCTACCTCAAGCCCTTGGAGAGTCTCACCAATTCAGTTGTAGAAAGTCCAGTCCAGGGCTTTCACTGCCCAAGACAGAAGCAGACACTGCAGGTCAGCCCTGCAAAGCACGCAGCAATGCGGTCATTCCTTTTAGCACCTTCTCTTCTTCTCTGCAGTCTACTTTATTCAGATGAGTTCTAAAGTTCAGGGTTCTGTGACCCAGTATTTCTACACAAAAATTCTTTGATCTTCCAGGCAGAGAGTGTCAGTGTCTGGCCAGAACCAGTTGGGCCTTTTCTGACGTGAATTCCTGGCAGGAGGTGGAGACGGCTTTGTCAGAAGCAGATCAGGCCCTTTGAAGGGCAAGAAATCTCCTCCCTCTTCCCCCATCGTAACCCAGGTCTATTTAGCTCTTTCCTGAGCTAATACCCCCTTTCTAAAAGTGGCTTCTATGAACTCAGAATGAAAAGGGCACCCTCGATAAAGGCTGCATCTTTATATGCTGAGTTCAGGCATACCCAACTTCCTTCCCTTATACCTTTTTCGGGCTACGTACTTGGGGGGCACAATCCGTGCTGCAAGCCCACGAGTAGCGGTTGACTCAAAAGTCCCAGCACCCACAGTGCCCTTTACTGGGGACTGACAAGTAAGTCACACATCCAATCATAACACAATTTACCACAGGAGCACCAGCACTTTATCACTGATCAGGAGTGCAAAAAGCATGCAGAAAGGTTATACCCGCAAAAACAGAGTCAAAACTGGGAGGGGAGAAAGCAAAAACTTGGGGGAAACACGTCAAAAGATGCCAAGTCTAACACAGACATTACAAACATGACCGAGAACACATAACAATATTCCCAAAGATAAGAAAGAAGAAAATCTTCCGACAGTGTAGGGGCAACAAGCATTGTCTGTTGTTAAGCTTGACCTATAGCTTGGTCATTTTACGAGGAGAGGAAAGATATATAGCACCACAGAAGGACGCAAACATGTTCTGGAGGGACAATAAGCCAGATGCCAGTAAATACCCTTAAAACTGAGACATAGTCATGGAGTGCTTGACTACTCTAAAGATAATTATTGTATGGTGCACCTTCTCATATTTTTGAATAAAATTAAATATATACATAAGAAAACAATGAAACAATTTAAACAATTATACATTTTTAAAATAATTAATATAAAAAATATGTAATACTTATTTCATTACATTTCCACACTACACTCCCACATAATTAACAGTCCATATTTTATATATATATATATATATATATATTCACTGAAAAAACCATAGGTTATAGACCATATATAGTTAGGAATTAGCATTTACAAAACCTTGAAAATTCACTGAAAAAACCATAGGTTATAGACCATATATAGTTAGGAATTAGCATTTAAAAAACCTTATTTTACTCACACAAAACCATTGAAATTCCATATATAGTTAGTTGCACTAACTATATATTGCGCACCCGCAATCCACTGCTGATCATGTCACATATTACATCATTCATGACATGGTCAGTGACATCACTGATGACATCACTGATGACATCTCAAATGACATCACTGATGACATCACTGATGACAACATCCAGTGACTATGTTTCTGTAAAGTTAAAATATGTCTTACATATTGAAGAATGAGTGGATGTATAAGTGTCTGGACGAAGGATTTAGTAGGTGCATGACTGAATGTATGAGTGAGTGATTAAATGTGTCTCACTGAGTGCATGGGTTAGTGACTAAACTGTCTTAATTTGTGCATCATTATGTCTGTTGTTCTGTAAACTGCTGCATGTGTTGATCAGTAGCTATATGAGTAACTATATGGGTTATTGATTGATTGCCCAAGTATTTGCATGGGAGACTGAGTGTGTGTGTGGCTGGATGGGAGGTGTGTGACTCTGTACAGATCAATGTGTACTTGTATCAATGATTGTATAAGAGAGTAAGTATGTGTTAGTATATGGTTGAAAACGTAAGGTGCTCTATGTTTAACTGTATAGAGTAGAAAATGGAAGTGTGATTGATTCTTTACAGGACTGACTAGGTGTGTGAGTAACTCCATGGATGAGTGGCAGAGTGTGAGTGTCTGTATAGGTGTATGAGTGCATATGATTGTGTTGTAAACATGAGTGATTGTATGTATGAATGATTGTATGGGTGAATGAGTGAATGTGTGTGTAGACGTAGGAATCAGTGAGTACGTATGTAGTAACTAGTATTGGTGTGTCAATGGTTTCAAAAATTATACTCTGTTTTTAACACTGGGTGAAACAGAGGTTATATTAAAATGTGAAGAGATGCATTGTATTGTCACATGAATAATATCATCAGTGATGTGGTCATTGATGTCAAATGAGATGTCATCAGTGATGTCATCAGTGATGTCATTTGAGATGTCATCAGTGATGTCATCAGTGATGTCACTGACCATGTCATGAATGATGTAATATGTGACATGATCAGCAGTGGATTGCGGGTGCGCAATATATAGTTAGTGCAACTAACTATATATGGAATTTCAATGGTTTTGTGTGAGTAAAATAAGGTTTTTTAAATGCTAATTCCTAACTATATATGGTCTATAACCTATGGTTTTTTCAGTGAATTTTCAAGGTTTTGTAAATGCTAATTCCTAACTATATATGGTCTATAACCTATGGTTTTTTCAGTGAATTTCAATGGTTTTTTAATAGCAAATATCATAAGCTGTCGAATGTCAAGTACGTGGTAAGTGAAAACATTTTCGTGTTTATGCACACTGATCTGCTTTGAATGGTGCCCCCCCCCCTCATTTCTATTAGGAGTACTCTCTCTTTGCAGATAGTGAAAGGTAGTTAACGCAGGCCTTTGCCCCCGTTGTAATCCGTCGTGCCTGCTTCTCTCTCCATTTGATTGATTGTTATCCAAGTATTTACTGTTTTAGAATTAGTTCTCTTTGGTTCATTCTCTATTTACAAACAAACACAGAGTCGCAATACTCTGTTTAGTCTTTGCAGATAACGAAAAATCGTGTAAAAAAAAGAAAAGGAATCGAGCAAAATCAGTAGGCCACTAATGGGATCTCTTTTTGACCTCGCTAAAATAGAAACATTAGGAACAACCCCTCATGACAAATACAAAACTAGTGAGATGAACTGAACTCCACACAATGATGGCTGCAAAACAGCTCGGCTCCGCCACCCACCCCGCCCAAAATAACGATAAAGAGCGGCTGCCATGATTGGTTGCGGAATGGCCACGACGGAGCTACGAAATGATGCTGCTCTCATGCTAACCCCAGCTTCAGTCTGAAACATCCAGAAACACTGTAGACTACCAATTCGATCAGTTCCGGTAGCGCCCCAATGTAACCCGGTAGAGAAGAACTAGCCCTCCCCTCTTTGACTGATGGTTCTTGTTGCCTGTCCCTTCTGTTGTCATTTAACAGAACTATTTAGCCTGCTGAAAGGGGTTGTGTTCCGACCGCTGGTTGGTGGAGACATTTTGACTATATTCTGGACCTGCGTTGTCGCGTAATGCGTCATATGACGCGCCGCGTTAGCGCATCCGGAAGTCATCCGGGGCGCGCAGCGCGTAACGTAAGCATAACAAGTCATGTGACTTGTTAATAAAACTTTTCATTGGTTCATTTTACTTTTCTTATTGTAATGATGAAAGGCTTGGTCATATGACCTAAAAATTACGCTTTTCATTACTTCCGAACATTATTTTTTCTTAAATATATGTTATAATGTTCCAGACTAATGTACTTTCCCGGAAATTTTACAACTGTCCTGCAAGTAAAATATATTCTTTTTTCGAGAAAAAGAGCGTTTCTTCGTCCCATGATGAAGCCGTTGAGCAAAAGAGGGTCGACCTGCTGTCTTAGTCGCCGATACGCCTGAATATGAGATTCTTATCGATCACTTTATGTTGCAGGAATAGAAAACACAACAGCCCTTGACCATTTATCTTTACTGCGTTCCTTCGTATTATACCTTTTACCCTTCATGTAATTGGTCTGCTTTATTTCACTTGCCTTTTAATGATTCTAAAACAGTGACTATTATTACAAACTTTACCAATGTATATACTACTACCATGTTTTCTTTTAAAAACCTTTATTGTGAAAATTTCATTATACAAATACGAGCCTATAACCACGTGGGCCGGCCACGGAGCAAACTGTAATCGTATGTGATGAGTAGACATTTACACTGTAGAGGAACGTAACGGGCGGGCCATTAGGTTGCAAGAACTAAGGTGTCTAACAGTTACGGAATCGGTGGACGTACATTTTATAATTAAAATACGACAGGGCCAGTTACAATAAAATTATCTAGATATACATTTGCGGGCAAGTACCATGGGTGACGTTAATTCGAACTTTCAATAGTACAGTAATCAATAACACATCAGAACTTAATATCAATAGGGATGTCGAAATATTCAATCAATTCTCGTCCCCGCCCGCCATGTGCTTCAAAACTGCATACGTATCTCGTGATTTCAAGGTTCTGCAACCAGTACACAACAAGGAGTTACGAGTCCCATTTATTCCGGCGCCATTTTGGGCGAGGACGGGCAGGTCCAGGATATAGTCAAAATGTCTCTACCAACCATCGACTATGATGATGTTCATATGCTGTATTTATTAGAGTAACACTCATCTGTCCACATGAAATTAATTTGCCACAATCTAAACATGTCATTTTAATCTTTCCAAAGTTCTTCTAAAAATTTGGGACCGTTTCCCTTGCCTCTGAAGCTCTCAGTGCCACTTCTTTGATGAATGTACTAGCAGGTCAGGGGTTCTCCTCCAAATCTCTCTTTTATGCAGCACTATAATTAATTGGTGCCACCTCTCCATATGACGATGCATGGTATAGTTACCACAACTATATTTTTTTTCGGTTCCTCTGGAGAGTTCATCGTGGCAGATGAAGCGTGTAACGTACCGGGCATTTACCTTTTTTTGCATGTACAGGAAAGGAAAAAAAAATCGAGCGTCCGAGTTCTAAGGTGTCCCAGGGCCATTTTAGTGGAGGACATGATACAGCGATAATGCCCTGGATAAGGACACTTCCTTCGGGCACCCCACGCCGTCTTTCGGCGCAGCATTGTAGGATGGCCACACCAGTGCGGCAACTTGCTAGACACCACCTCGGTGCCATCCGGATCTCGGCGCCCCACTGCAGATGAACTGCCTCCACATGGAGAAGCGGGAGAGGCTCGTTTGCGCCGCCTCCCCCCCCCCCTTCGGGCACCCCACGCCGACTTTCGGCGCAGCATTGTAGGATGGCCACACCAGTGCGGCAACTTGCTGGACACCACCTCGGTGCCAACCGAATCTCAGCGCCTTGTGTTGTCTTCCATTCCGAAAATATTGTTGGCAGCATTTTGAAAGGAAAGACAAACAGCCGTTTGTGGCCCTCACTACACCGTTCTCCTAGTGAGTCTCACATTGTTACATTTAGGAAGAATGTTGAAGAGTAGTATGTTGAAAATCTGAAGCCATTGTTATACAAACTCTCAACCAGCCTTGGATGGAAAAATCCTGAAGAATGTACAAACTGAAAACCAGTTTTTCTCTGTATAGCATCAGCAGCAACGCTTGAGTCAGCTTTGTGTGAAGCCGCCATTTTGATTCAATCAATAGCGTCCCCCTGCACACATTCAGGGACCTGGTCGTGTCTTCAGGTCAAACGGATTGTGGGACAAGATGCACAAAGGAAAAGGAAAAAAGTTCCGCCGGACCCCGGGAGGTGGCCGCCTATGTCATGGGCGATCTTAGGCCACACCAGGGCAATAGTGAAGCTGCAGCAGGTGCAAATAAGCTTCAGACAGTGTTACAAGCGCTGCTCAGAACTCTCAACTATGACACCACCTCGGTGCCATCCGGATCTTGGCGCCTTGTGCTGGTTCCGGCCTATTCACACATCGGTCCGCTACTGACGCCACCTCACAGGCCAACGGGGCACCCCACGCCGACTTTCGGCGCAGCATTGTAGGATGGCCACACCAGTGCGGCAAATTGCTGGACACCACCTCGGTGCCATCCAGATCTCGGCGCGTTGTGCTGCCTTCGGCCTATTCGCCACAAGTGCGCACGCAACTCAGCTGCATAGCGAGTGAAACACCAAGGGGCGCCCCACTGCAGCCGAGGAACCTCCATCTTGGGGGCGACGCACAGCATCACATTGCTTTCCAATGCAGTCAGATCCTCAAACAGCCCCCACTGACTGACGCGAACTCACAGGCCAACGGGGCGCCCCACGCCGACTTTCGGCGCAGCATTGTAGGATGGCCACACCAGTGCGGCAAGTTGCTGGACACCACCTCGGTGCCATCCGGATCTTGGCGCGTTGTGCTGCCTTTGGCCCCATTCGCACATCAGTCCGCTACTGACGCCATCTCACAGGCTAATGGGGCGCCCCACGCCGACTTTCAGCATTGTAGGATGACCACACCAGTACAGCAACTTGCTAGACATCACCTCGGTGCCATCCGGATCTTGGCGCCCCACTGCAGATGAAGTGCCTCTCAACTATGAAACCACCACTGTGACATCCGGATCTTGGCGCGTTGTGCTGCCTTCGGCCTATTCGCACATCGGTCCGCTACTGACGCCATCTCACAGGCTAATGGGGCGACCCACGCCGAGTTTCAGCATTGTAGGATGACCACACCAGTGCAGCAACTTGCTAGACATCACCTCGGTGCCATCCGAATCTTGGCATCTCAACGCCTAGTGGTATCTTCCATACAGAAAATATTGTTACGCTACCTTTGGCCCCATTCGCACATCAGTCCGCAACTTAGACATCACCTCGGTGCCATCCGGATCTTGGCATCTCAGCGCCTTGTGGTGTCAGTCAGAAAATATTGTTGCGCTGCCTTTGGCCCCATTCGCACATCAGTCCGCTACTGACACCATCTCACAGGCCAACAGGGCGCCCCACGCCGACTTTCAGCATTGTAGGATGGCCACACCAGTGCGGCAACTTACTAGACACCACCTCGGTGCCATCCGGATCTTGGCGCGTTGTGCTGCCTTCGGCCTATTCGCACATCGGTCCGCTACTGACGCAAACTCACAGGCCAACGGGGCGCCCCACGCCGACTTTCAACATTGTAGGATGGCCACACCAGTGCTGCAACTTGCTGGACACCACCTCGGTGCCATCCGGATCTTGGCGCGCTGTGTTGCCTTCGGCCTATTCGCACATCGGTCCGCTACTGACGCCGCCTCACGTGCCAACGTATTTTCTCCGCATTTTATACCCTATGCCGCATAACAGGTCATGTGACTTGTTTATAAAACTTTTCATTGGTTCAATTTACTTTTGGTTTCCTAATGATGGAAGGCTTGATCATATGACCTAAAAACAACACTTTTCATTGGATGAAAACTTTTTTTTTTTCCAAACGATGAAAGCCCCACCTTGTTTCTGGATGTTTCAGACTGAAGCTGGTGTCAGCATGAGAGCACCACCATCTCGTAGCTCCGTCGTAGTCATTCCGCGAGCAATCATGGCAGCCGCTCCCCACCAGAAGCCTGCAGGAGTCGGGGCCCCCAAAACTTTTGATGAATTCTCAAGGCGGAGGGGACGCTTTCGAGAATGGGGTCCAAGACCTAGCAGACAAGCGTCCGATTTCCAAGGTGTCCCAGGGCCATTTCAGTGGACCAGGCCCAAAAAGGAAAGAGCCTGCCGCCATTTTGAGAGTCCTGTGACAGCCGCCTATCGCTGCACCGCAAGAGTGGGCGCAACTCAGCTGAATTGCGGCTTTTGACACAGTGGACCAAAAACGGACGGAATGGCAACTGAAAGGGTAAAGGGGCGCCCCACTACAACAGATGACACTCCACCTGGAGAGGCCCGTTCACGCCGCCTCCCCCGGGGCGCCCCACGCCGTTATTCGGAGCAGCATTGTAGGATACCAAAACCAGTGCGGCAACTTACTGGACATCACCTTGGTGCCATCGTTCTGCTGCCTTGGAACTATTCGCACAACAGTTTGCTACTGAAGACCCACCCCCCGCGACGCCCCACGCCGTTATTTGCTGGGTGGCAACTTACTAGACATCACTTTCGTGTCATCTAGATTTCAGCGCGTTCTGCTGCCTTGGAACTATTCGCACAACAGTTTGCTACTGATGACCCGCCCCACGCCGGAAATCTGGACGTTGTGCTGCGTTGGGACTATTCGCACAGCCGACCGCTACTTCGTTGTTTTTCCCTAAAAATGTTTATATGTTATTACTATTTTTGTTTTCTTGTATATATTTATAAATTATTAAAGTTTTATAATCTTACTACTTTGTCGGAGTGCTATATATTTTTAATGTGACACATAATTGTAAAAACTTTGATGTACAAAGAGTCATCCCTGGAATCTTCCGCTTCACGCTCGGTCCCCTCCCCAATCACAATACAGGATGGTTTTCAGATAATAGCAACGCTTCTGCTGTGACGGATCTCATCGAGTGTGGGCCTTGATCTACTATAACTCCTTTGAAGAGGGGTGAATCTTTACAGCTGTGGCCATAAACTACATCTGCAGGGCTAGCTGATACCCTAGGACCAGCCTGGACAATCGGACACAGAGGAAAAGGAGTGTCAGAGGGTGCAGTAGTGAATAGGGCGAAAGGGAGGTGTCGGGCGGGCACAGGGTGTGATTCTCAGGAAAGAGCAGCGCAGATGGGGGGAGGTTTATTACCCATGCATAAGACAGAGAGCGGGGGTGACCACTGCCTGGGGGAGATGCTTGCGAGGGTGGGGAGCCATGCTAAGGATCGACAGCGTGCACAGAGTGGGTCTGGTCAAGGCATCTAAAATGGCTGCCGTGCACGACAAAAGTGTGGCATTTGAAAAAAGACAAGATGGCGCAGACAATGTTTTTCAACACTTCCTGATTTCCTTCGAATCGAACGTTAACAGACGTTGGGGCATATTACCAAAGTTAAGCGATATTTATCCCTAACGATGCATTGCAAAGATTTTTTTACCGTCAGAAATTATCGCAGATAAACCTTGCTATTATCAAAGTTTATCGCAAATACGATAAAAACCGACCGCAATGCATTAATATCGCTGAAAACTCAGCGATATTCATGCATTACCGAGCTAATCCTCTTAGCCATGTTATCCACCTCCCATAGGATAACATGGCTAAGAACTGCTCAGGGCAGCTGTTACTTTTTGGAGATATTCGCGCTTATCTCGAATATTTCCAAAAGTTGATAATAGGAGATAGCGATGTTAGCGACTGTTTCCAGTCGCTAACATCTTGGCATGCCCACTTTGCATGTCATTAGTGATAAATATCACTCACATGCAAAGTGGGGCCCAAGATGGTCGCTATCTCCTACTAGCCATCGCTAACTGGTGTTAGCAACAGCTAGGTAATACAGATATAATTTTATCTCCGCGAAGCGGAGCGCTGTTACAGATATATATCTTGTTTTTGAACGTTAATTTCTCAAAATGCACTGAAGCACATATATTGAGACCTAGCAAAGGCACATCGGGCTACCAGTCCCTAATATTTTACCAAGTTTCGTGCAAATCCATTCAGCCGTTCGATTATTATTATTATTTATTTTTTTTGCCCCGCGGGGCCCTTTTAAAACCTCCACATCAAACCTAGGGGATCAGCGAGGATCTACTATGCCCCCTTATGGTCATTTGCCCCTTCGCTTTGGCCTCCTCTTGTCTCTCGATCCTACCGAGAGACAAGATGGCGGCCGCTACGGACTGTTTGGAATGTTTACAGACACCGGAGAGCCAATCAGCTTCGCTTCGCAAAGCTCCGTAACGCGAAAAGTACGCGAAGCGGTGCGCTGTTACAGATATATATCTTTTTTTGAACGTTAATTTCTCAAAATCCACTGAAGCACATATATTGAGACCTAGCAAAGGCACATCGGGCTACCAGTCCCTACAATTTTGCCAATTTTCGTGCAAATCCATTCAGCCGTAAGATTATTATTATAATTTTTTTTTTTTGCCCCGCGGGGCCCTTTTAAAACCTCCACATCAAACCTAGGGGGTCAGCGAGGATCTACTATTCCCCCTTATGGTCATTTGCCCCTTCGCTTTGGCCTCCTCTTGTCTCTCGATCCTACCGAGAGACAAGATGGCGGCCACTACGGACTGTTTGCGGCCACTACGGACTGTTTGGAATGTTGACAGACGCCGGAGAACCAATCAGCTTCGCTTCACAAAGCTCCGTTGCGCGAAAAGTCCGCGAACCAGAGCGCTAACCGGTCCGCTGTTACAGATATATATCTTTTTTTAAACGTTAATTTCTCAAAATCCACTGGAGCACATATATTGAGACCTACAAAAGGCACATCGGGCTACCAGTCCCTACAATTTTGCCAAGTTTCGTGCAAATCCATTCAGCCGTTCGGGCTAAAAGTGAGGCCAACCGCCCTATGGAAATTAACATGGGAAAAACGCGTTTTGGGACCCCCCTTTTTTCTCGGCCCCCCCTTGACGAACCCCCCCCAAATTTTCAAAGGCTGCTCAGAAACAAAATGTGCCATTTTCCTGAAAATTTCAGCCAATTCCGTCCACAAACGGCAAAGTTATTAGACATAGAATTTTCAAAAATCCCATAGAGAAAAAATCCTAACTATATATACCTACTGGCGACCGCCAGTAGGTAATATATGTATATGTATATATATATATATATATATATTCACTGAAAAAAACAGAGGTTATAGACCATATATAGTTAGGAATTAGCATTTACAAAACCTTGAAAGTTCACTGAAAAAAAACATAGGTTATAGACCATATATAGTTAGGAATTAGCATTTACAAAACCTTATTTTACTCACACAAAACCATTGAAATTCGCATATATAGTTAATTGCACTAACTATATATCGCACACCCGCAATCCACTGCTGATCATGTCACATATTACATCATTCATGACATGGTCAGTGACATCACTGATGACATCACTGATGACATCTCAAATGACATCGCTGATGACATCACTGATGACATCTCAAATGACATCACTGATGACATCACTGATGACATCTCAAATGACATCACTGATGACATCACTGATGACATCACTGATGACATCTCAAATGACATCACTGATGACATCACTGATGACATCTCATTTGACATTACTGATCGCATCACTGATGACATCATTCATGTGATAATACGATGAACCTCTTCAGACTCTAATATAACCTTAGATACACTCAGTGTAAACAGACACTCACAGACTGTCACTCATCCATGGAGTTACTCACACACCTAGTCAGTCATGCAAAGAATCAATCACACCTCCATTTCCTCAACTATACAGTTATACACACCTTACTTATTCAAACATTTACTAACACATATTTACTCTCTTATACAATCCCTGATACAAGTTCACAATGATCCATACAGCCACTCACACATTCACTGGCTCTTATGCACAGTTATTTATATATGTCAACTCTCACATGTACTGTGTTTTACATATGTACTTACTTTGACATGTAGCACTGAGATATCCATTCACTCACCAATACACTCATGCACAAAGTCAACCGCCCATACAGCTGTTTCCACATGCACTTTTGAACCCATACATCTAGTGAATCAACTGCTCACACATCTATGCACAGAGTCATACACCTCCCTGCCACCCACACACACACTCAGTCTCCCATACAAATACTTGGGCAACCAATCAATAACCCATATAGTTACTCATATAGCTACTGATCAACACATGCAGCAGTTTACAGAACAACAAACATAATGATGCACAAATTAAGACAGTTTAGTCACTAACCCATGCACTCAGTGAGACACATTTAATCACTCACTCATACAGTCAGTCATGCACCTACTAAATCCTTCATCCAGACACTTATACATCCACTCATTCTTCAATATGTAAGACATATTTTAACTTTACAGAAACATACAGTCACTGGATGTTGTCATCAGTGATGTCATCAGTGATGTCATTTGACATGTCATCAGTGATGTCATCGGTGATGTCACTGACCATGTCATGAATGATGTAATATGTGACATGATCAGCAGTGGATTGCGGGTGCGCGATATATAGTTAGTGCAACTAACTATATATGCGAATTTCAATGGTTTTGTGTGAGTAAAATAAGGTTTTGTAAATGCTAATTCCTAACTATATATGGTCTATAACCTATGGTTTTTTCAGTGAATTTTCAAGGTTTTGTAAATGCTAATTCCTAACTATATATGGTCTATAACCTATGGTTTTTTCAGTGAATTTCAATGGTTTTTTAATAGCAAATATCAAAAGCTGTAAAATGTATTCTTCTTTTAAAGGAAAAATATATTTTATATGTATTTAATATAATTTTTTTATGTATATACATTTTTTGAGGGAACGAATTTATCAACTATCATGCTGAAGAAGAGTGTGGGGAAAAAAAACCAAAGAGGAGGACTAAGAGGAAAGAACAATCAGTTCAAAAATACAATTGCTTTAAAGCATGAAGTGCTTTTCCACACATTTACATTTAAATAACCCATATTAGAACATACAAAATATCTACAGAGGAGACGGTGTACATTGAATATTAGACTCTTCATTGGTACCTACATGTTGGTACTTACATCACCCACACAACACAACAGCTCTATTCAGAGCTACCCTACCTCAAAGCACTCTAAAATATTATTTTAATATTTCCCTTGGTTTTCCCCTTGTTACACTTTCCGGAACGCTACCCGGTGCGCGGACCGGGCGCTAACCGTGCGATTTTATTTTTTTTACATATATATGGGCCTCCTCAGCCACCCTCAGAAAACCTAGGGGGTCAGGATATGTCTCCCGTGCCCCCTTATACCCATTCCCAACATTGTTTATCCTCCATCTTGTGACTAAATTCGTCTGAAACACAAGATGGCGGACTCCCGTTATTTTATTTTTTTGCCCCGCGGGGCCCTTTAATAGCCCCCACATCAAGCCTAGGGGGTCAGGAGGGGTCTACCTTGCCCCCTTTCATTCATTTCGCCCTTCGTTTATTTCCACCTCTTGTCTCTCGATCCTACCGAGAGACATGATGGCGGCCGGTCCGGACTGTTTAGAATGTTGACAGTCACCGGAGAGCCAATCCGCTTCTCCTCGCGAAGTTCCGTTACGCGTCTGGTACGCGAACCGGGGCGCTAACCGGGACGCTGTCACAGATATATATTTTTTTTTTAACGTTAATTTCTCAAAATCCACTGGAGCACATATCTTGAGACCTAGCAAAGGCACATCGGGCAAACAGTCTCTACAATTTTGCCAAGTTTCATAGAAATCCATTCAGCCGTTCGAGCTAAAAGTGAGTCCAACCGCCCTATGGAAAACTCAATGTTAAAAACACGTTTTGGGACCCCCCTTTTTTCTCGGCCCCCGCTTTACGAAACCCTCCCAAACTTTCAGAGGACGCTCAGAAATAAACAGCGCCATTTTCCTGAAAATTTCAGCCAATTCCGTCCATCAACGCCAAAGTTATTCAACATAGAATTTTCAGAAATCCCTATTCAAAAAAATCCTAACTATATATACCTACTGGCAACCGCCAGTAGGTAATATATATATATATATATATATATATGCAAACACAGGTTTTGGCGTTTGCTCCAGCCTCCCTCAGCAGCGGGCTTCCCGGCGGGATCGCCACTTCCCAAACATCCACACACTCCTGGTCGTAAAGAGCTCGTAAATCAGCAACACACCAGAGCAGGGGCCCAAATGTTGGTTCAAAGTGCTATATTTATTGGCACACGGATAAACCCTACGCGTTTCGAGGCTTGCACCTCTTGCTCACGGGTAAAATGTTTTGGTGGCCATTCCATTTTTAAAGTGATACAGACATGTTTTCTTACGTGCACGTGACAAAAGAACATGAAAGAGTTACTATGTAGTATTCACAGTCCCTCGTTTACCAATAGATGGTTGCTGTTATAATAAACACATTTCAGTATTGGAACAAACCTGAAAATAAATCCGCTTTCACAATTAGTAATTTAAACCAAAATTGCAAAGACAGGACATTTCATGAAAAAAATACCATTTGAATTCAAAAGGGCTTTTTCAAAACCACTTGCTACAAGAGATGTTTCCTCTCATAAATGGGTTGAAGCAGTGTCCACAAGTTCATGAGTGCTAATATCTTGCCCTAGTGGGCCACATGATTAATAACCTGTTCCTTAAATATAGGAACACCAGTCCACAGTTCATACTTGAAGGTGTCTAGCCCCAGTGGGCACGCTTGTTCCAATTATTTTGTGTGTTTTCAGCATACCTGCAATTTCAAATTCAAAGGACAATGCATCAGAGATTTACTCGATCTAATCAATACGTCACGTACAAAGTATAAAAAATATATTAAAAACGAACAGAATGCAATTTATAGGAAAGCAGACAAATTACATTTTATGATTGTAAATGTACTGATAGTTCTTCCCCCATATTATGTCCAAAGGGCTGTATGGTATTATACCGGATGATGTATTTGGATTCCAGTTTGCGCAACTCTAGTAGCCTGTTACCACCCCTTTCATTCCTCGTCACACAGTCAATGACATAGAATTTTACCAGATTGGGGTTTTGTTGATGTTCAGCTGCAAAATGTCTGGCCACAGGATATTGTGGATTCGCATTTTTGATGGCACGAAGATGTTCAAGTGCCCGCAGTTTTGCTTTTTTAGTCGTCATCCCAATATAGAACTTGTCACATGGGCATTTAAGGGCATACACTGCGTATTCAGTGTTACAGCCTAGCATTTTAGTTATTTTGTGTTCTGCCTGATTACTGCAGATTCTGACACTTTTACACTTGTTGCTGTTTTTGCACGCCTTGCACTTGGTGCAGGGAAAAAACCCAACCACTTGAGGGGATTTGACAGGTTCCTTTATTGTAGCCTTACTGAGAGAGTCTTTCAGCGATTTGGCTTTTCTAAAGGTGAGTGCAGGATTCACACTTAGAACTTCACTGAGATCATGATCAAGTTTGAGAATGCTCCAGTGTTTGTCTAGACTTTTTCTTAATCGCCAAGTTTGGCTGTCAAAATTCGTGATAAACCTGATCTGTTCAGATTCTTCACGAATTTTAGGTATTAACAAATCGGTTCTTTGCATTGTCTCAACCTTGGTTACAGCTTGTTTAATTATTTTGCAGCTGTACCCTCTTTCCTTAAACCTTTGGCACATGATATCTTTTTCTGCCTCAAAACTTCCCTGTGCACTGCAATTGCGTTTGGCCCTGATCAGTTCTCCCAATGGGAGGCTTCGTATTAAGTTTGAAGGGTGGCAACTTTTGGCGTGGAGCAAACTGTTCCCCGCAGTGGGTTTTCGAAAAAGAGAACTAGTTAGTGCCCCATTGATAATCTCTAGATTCACATCTAGAAACTCCAATTTTTTAGTATTCATGTGGCTGGTAAATTGTAAGTTCAATGAGTTATTATTGAGGATGATCTCAAAATCATTTGCTTGATGCAAAGTCCCACTCCACACACAGAAAATATCGTCGAAGGGAGGACGATCCCGAAACCGGTTTGGCAAGGAACAAGAGAGATGCCTGTGCCGGAGTGCGTCTCATGCTGCATCTGATCCTGAATGAAATGGATCCAAATTTCCGACTTTGTTGCTTTTTCCCACAGAGGGCTCAACTTTAGTGTTGGGATGTTTTGCGGCCTGAGTCCAGCCGCGGGAATGAAGTATGCCGCTCGAGGGCGGACCCGTGATGGCGCCATGCGGTGTCATCTCTGCGGGAGGTCGGAGTCCTGTGACCAGATGATAAAACACAGCAGGATGCCCAACGCCACAAAGCATCAGCCCACAGGGGTTTTATAACTTTTATTCGACTTTGCTGCCACGCAGAACCTACTCACTTGAGGCATTTCCCAAGCACTACAAGAACCACAATTCCATTTGGACACGCCCACATGGGCGGGCTCTTGAGTATGAAAGTGCACGCTAGGCTCTCTGAGTGAACAGCTGCCATTGACAAAGGGAGGACAATCCCGAAACCGGTTTGGCAAGGAACAAGAGAGATGCCTGTGCCGGAGTGCTCTCATGCTGCATCTGATCCTGAATGAAATGGATCCAAATTTCCGACCTTGTTGCTTTTTCCCACAGAGGGCTCAACTTTAGTGTTGGGATGTTTTGCGGCCTGAGTCCAGCGCGGGAATGAAGTATGCCGCTCGAGGGCGGATCCGTGATGGCGCCAACCGGTGTCATCTCTGCGGGAGGTCGGAGTCCTGTGACCAGATGATAAAACACAGCAGGATGCCCAACGCCACAAAGCATCAGCCCACAGGGGTTTTATAACTTTTATTCGACTTTGCTGCCACGCAGAACCTACTCACTTGAGGCATATCGCAAGCACTACAAGAACCACAATTCCGTTTGGACACGCCCACATGGGCAGGCTCTTGAGTATGAAAGTGCACGCTAGACTCTCTGAGTGAACAGCTGCCATTGACAAAGGGGGGACAATCCCGTAACCGGTTTGGCAAGGAACAAGAGAGATGCCTGTGCCGGAGTGCGTCTCATGCTGCATCTGATCCTGAATGAAATGGATCCAAATTTCCGACCTTGTTGCTTTTTCCCACAAAGGGCTCAGCTTTAGTGTTGGGATGTTTTGCGGCCTGAGTCCAGCCGCGGGAATGAAGTATGCCGCTCGAGGGCAGACCCGTGATGGGTGTCATCTCTGCGGGAGGTCGGAGTCCTCCAGCCAGTCAGGGCGCCTCCAGCCTTCGAATTCCTTCGCGCAGCGGAGCCTAACGCTGACGCGGTGAGCTCGCCATTGCCGCCATTCCCGACGCCCACATAGGCCACGCCCCTTTTTCAAGAGGCCACGCCCCGACCGCATTTAAGGCGCTGATTACAAGCCCCTTCTTTATTGCGATTTCTCCTGAGGCGGAAGCCGGGAGTAGGCCTGTTTGTTTTTAATAATTTAAGTGTTATAACTTGCTGCTTTTAACTTCTTACCCCTTCACTGTTCAGGGCGCCTCCAGCCTTCGAATTCCTTCGCGCAGCGGAGCCTAACGCTGACGCGGTGAGCTCGCCATTGCCGCCATTCCAGACGCCCACATAGGCCACGCCCCTTTTTCAAGAGGCCACGCCCCTTCCGCATTTAAGGCGCTGATTACAAGCCCCTTCTTTATTGCGATTTCTCCTGAGGCGGAAGCCGGGAGTAGGCCTGTTTGTTTTTAATAATTTGAGTGTTATAACTTGCTGCTTTTAACTTCTTACCCCTTCACTGTTCAGGGTGCCTCCAGCCTTCGAATTCCTTCGCGCAGCGGAGCCTAACGCTGACGCGGTGAGCTCGCCATTGCCGCCATTCCCGATGCCCACATAGGCCACGCCCCTTTTTCAAGAGGCCACGCCCCCTACCGCACATCTCTTTCCTCTATAAATTATGTGCATATTCCGGTCGCGCAGCGGACGAGCGCAGCGGGCGCGACGTTTGTGCTCCGAAGGCGCGCCTAAGGCAAACCCGTCTGCGCCCGTCCGTGACCGACCGGGACTCGGGGCACCACACTCTGTCCAATCTCATGTATATACCCCTGAACTACTGCGCTCCTTCAGAGCAAACTGGCAGTTGAATTCCGCTACGCTGTCCTTCGCCCAAAAACTCGGCATTGCCTCTCCCACGCCCATCGCATCAGTCCCCCCTCCCCCTTCCACTTCTGCTATCCTTCTCAATACGAGATCAGCCGTCAAGCACCAATCCGAAATATTTGATCTTTTGGAGTCTAACGCTCCGGACCTCTTGTTTCTTACTGAAACCTGGTACAGACCCGACTCTCTGCCAAACATCTTGGCCTCCCTCCCGGCCCACTATTCCATGCTTCGCGCCGACCGACCCGAGAGTAAAATAGGAGGTGGTGTAGCCATGATCACTCACAGGGATCTCCACTTCCAGACTCTGGCTTCGCCCACCTTACCAGCAGCTGACTGCTTGGTAGTGCGATCCACATCTTTCAAGACTCCACTCACGTGCGTACTAACCTATCGACCTCCCCAGCCATCCCCCAACTTTCTCTCTGCCTTTCAGAACCTATTGGCTACCTTGGCAATTAATCATGCCTCCGTCCTCGTCTTAGGCGATTTTAACTATTGGCCTACTGATCCTGCTGAGGACCTTGCCTCTAAAGACTTCACCCAACTGCTCCTCAGTCTCATTTTTACTCAAAACGTCCAAGGCCCCACCCACACCAGGGGTCACATCCTAGATCAGATCTGGTCACTTAACATCTCAATGTCCATTCCCACCATCTTGCCCTGCTCCTGGTCGGACCATTCTCTGATCACCTTCTCCTTGGACATGAGCCATACAATATCCCCCCCTCTTCCCAAAAACATCTGGGCCAGGAATTGGCACAAAGTTGATATCCCTTCTCTCTGCAACTCGCTAGCCGCCACCTACCCAGACCTTCTGGGCTCGGACCCTTGCTCCCAGGCCGCCACATTAGATCAGTGGCTCACTAACACTTGCGATCCCGTGGCCCCTCTGAAGCGTACCACCATCAATCGCACTCACAATGCCAATAAATGGTTTAGCGCCACTCTCAAAGCCAAAAAACTGGAGCTAAGGCAGGCCGAACGAGCTTGGAGAAGAGCATACTGTCCTGTCCACAGACAGCATTTTACCACTGTGCTCAAAGAATATAAAAATCGCCATTCTAACAGCCAAAACCGAGTACTTTTTGGGGCGCATCTTAGCAGCCGAATGTCAATCCCGTGAGATTTTCTCCACCGTTCACGAACTGGCATCCTCAGATAGAACCGCACCCAAGATCTCCCCCTCCCAGGCTTTATGTGACTCGCTCAACGAGTTCTTTATTGACAAGATCGCCCTCATCAAAGCCAATATCCCCCCTCCCCCCCCACTTTTTCTCCCCCCCAACCCCCCGACAATAACTGGTCTCTTACCACTATCCCACCACTCACGAGAGAATCCATGCTTTTGCTACTCAGGCGTGTTAAGTTGGGTTCTCCAGGCGACATTGGCCCAGCACGTATTCTTTGTCAGCTCTTCTCTGCATGCCCCTCTCCTGCCATTGTCCTTCTGAACAACTGTTTTACCTCCGGCATCGTTTCGGCCCCCTTCAAGACTGCTACTATTCTTCCCATATTAAAAAAAACAGGAGCCGACCCTTCTCTCCCTGCTAACTACCGCCCCATTTCCCTCCTCCCTTATCTGAGTAAAGTAGCAGAGTCCCACGTCACCCAGGCACTTAGCTCCTTTATAGAGAGCAGCAACTATCTTGCACCCTGCCAGGCGGGCTTCCGCCCCGTCACTCCACTGAGAAGGTGGTCATTTCAGTCATGGACCAGCTCAGGGAGGGACTCGACACCAACATCCCCCAGGCCCTGGTCCTCCCCGATCTGTCCGCCGCCTTTGACACGGTGGACACGGTGGACCACTCCATCCTCTTATCCCGTGTCAGGGCGGCGGGCATAGGGGACCAGGCTCTTACCTGGATTGGATCCTTCCTGGAGGGGCGCACCCACCTTGCCGAATTTTCGGCCCCACCTAGCAGGGTGAAATGCGGGGTTCCCCAGGGCTCTTCTCTCTCCCCTCTTTTGTTTAATCTTTATATTTTTCCTCTCGTTTTTTGCACTTCAACAAATGGAGGTCATAGTTTACAATTATGCTGACGACCTCCAACTCATTTTTAATTTTTCAGACCCCTCTTTAGGAGCCTCCCGCTTCCAGTCTGTCCTGCTGTTTATCCGGGATTGGATGAATGCAAACCATCTCAAACTCAACCCGG
Organism: Lissotriton helveticus; assembly: GCF_964261635.1. Lineage (NCBI taxonomy): Eukaryota > Metazoa > Chordata > Amphibia > Caudata > Salamandridae > Lissotriton > Lissotriton helveticus. The sequence goes on from NC_136068.1 coordinate 950,501,778, forward strand.
ATAAAACAGAGCTGATTCTGACTGGAGGCGGCAGCAATCCCATGTCACCTTCCTTTTGGCCCTCTTCCCTCGGTCCCCCTCCCACTCCTTCCCACTCTGTTAAGACACTTGGAATCATGCTTAACCACCATCTGACACTTCACACTCACATTAGCACTATTGTTTCTTCTTGCTTTTTCACCTTACGTATCATCAGGAAAGTGTCCCGGTTTTTCTCTTCCTCAGCACTTAAGCTGATTGTGATGGCCATGGTCTTATCAAAGATCGACTACGGGAACATCATTTTCAATGGCGCTCCCGCCTATGCACTCCAACGTCTTCAGACGGTGCAGAACCAGGCAGCTCGCCTGGTGCATGGCCTACCGAAATATCACCACTCTTCCCCCCTCCTCATCAACCTCCACTGGCTACCAATCAAACAAAGAGCCCTTTTCAAACTTGGCTGTCTTACTTTCCAAGCCCGGGCAGGTACTGCCCCTGCGTTCATCAATTCCGCCATCATCAACTACTGCCCCGCTAGAGACCTACGTTCCGCGGCCAAATCTCTGTTAGTCATTCCCCGGTTCAAGAAAAAACGCTCCGGAGGTCAGAAATTTTCAGTACTTGCACCTACCTTTTGGAACTCCCTTCCCCTTCCCCTCAGATCCTCCCCTTCCTACTTGGAGTTTCGTAAAGACCTAAAAACCTTCCTATTCCAGCAAGCTTTCAGTCCATAGTCCCTGATGTCCTCTTCAGTCTTGAAATCCAATAGCGCCAAGAAACTGCTCAGTGAATGCGCGCTCTATAAATAACTACAAATTCAAATTCAAATTCCTGTGACCAGATGATAAAACACAGCAGGATGCCCAACGCCACAGGGCTTTTATAACTTTTATTCGACTTTGCTGCCACGCAGAACCTACTCACTTGAGGCATATCGCAAGCACTACAAGAACCACAATTCCGTTTTGACACGCCCACATGGGCGGGCTCTTGAGTATGAAAGTGCACGCTAGGCTCTCTGAGTGAACAGCTGCCATTGACAAAGGGAGGATGATCCCGAAACCGGTTTGGCAAGGAACAAGAGAGATGCCTGTGCCGGAGTGCGTCTCATGCTGCATCTGATCCTGAATTAAATGGATCCAAATTTCCGACCTTGTTGCTTTTTCCCCGCAGAGTGCTCAACTTTAGTGTTGGGATGTTTTGCGGCCTGAGTCCAGCCGCGGGAATGAACATGCCGCTCAAGGGCGGACCCGTGATGGCGCCAAGCGGTGTCATCTCTGCAGGAGGTCAGAGTCCTGTGACCAGATGATAAAACACAGCAGGATGCCCAACGCCACAAAGCATCAGCCCACAGGGGTTTTATAACTTTTATTCGACTTTGCTGCCACGCAGAACCTACTCACTTGAGGCATATCGCAAGCACTACAAGAACCACAATTCCGTTTGGACACGCCCACATGGGCGGGCTCTTGAGTATGAAAGTGCACGCTAGGCTCTCTGAGTGAACAGCTGCCATTGACAAAGGGATGACGATCCCGAAACCGGTTTGGCAAGGAACAAGAGAGATGCCTGTGCCGGAGTGCGTCTCATGCTGCATCTGATCCTGAATGAAATGGATCCAAATTTCCGACCTTGTTGCTTTTTCCCACAGAGGGCTCTACTTTAGTGTTGGGATGTTTTGCGGCCTGAGTCCAGCCGCAGGAATGAAGTATGCCGCTCGAGGGCGGACCCGTGATGGCGCCAAGCGGTGTCATCTCTGCAGGAGGTCGGAGTCCTGTGACCAGATGATAAAACAGACACGCCCACATGGGGGGGCTCTTGAGTATGAAAGTGCACGCTAGGCTCTCTGAGTGAACAGCTGCCATTGACAAAGGGAGGACGATCCCGAAACCGGTTTGGCAAGGAACAAGAGAGATGCCTGTGCCGGAGTGCTCTCATGCTGCATCTGATCCTGAATGAAATGGATCCAAATTTCCGACCTTGTTGCTTTTTCCCACAGAGGGCTCAACTTTAGTGTTGGGATGTTTTGCGGCCTGAGTCCAGCCGCGGGAATGAAGTATGCCGCTCGAGGGCGGACCCGTGATGGTGCCAAGCGGTGTCATCTCTGCGGGAGGTCGGAGTCCTGTGACCAGATGATAAAACACAGCAGGATGCCCAACGCCACAAAGCGTCAGCCCACAGGGATTTTATAACTTTTATTCAACTTTGCTGCCACGCAGAACCTACTCACTTGAGGCATATCGCAAGCACTACAAGAACCACAATTCCATTTGGACACGCCCACATGGGCGGGCTCTTGAGTATGAAAGTGCACGCTAGGCTCTCTGAGTGAACAGCTGCCAGTGACAAAGGGAGGACGATCCCGAAACCGGTTTGGCAAGGAACAAGAGAGATGCCTGTGTCGGAGTGCGTCTCATGCTGCATCTAATCCTGAATGAAATGGATCCAAATTTCCGACCTTGTTGCTTTTTCCCACAGAGGGCTCAACTTTAGTGTTGGGATATATATATATATTCACTGAAAAAACCATAGGTTATAGACCATATATAGTTAGGAATTAGCATTTACAAAACCTTTTTTTACTCACACAAAACCATTGAAATTCCATATATAGTTAGTTGTACTAACTATATATCGCGCACCCGCAATCCACTGCTGATCATGTCACATATTACATCATTCATGACATGGTCACTGACATCACTGATGACATCTCAAATGACATCACTGATGACATCACTGATGACATCTCAAATGACATCACTGATGACAACATCCAGTGACTGTATGTTTCTGTAAAGTTAAAATATGTCTTACATATTGAAGAATGAGTGGATGTATAAGTGTCTGGATGAAGGATTTAGTAGGTGCATGATTGACTGTATGAGTGAGTGAATAAATGTGTGTCACTGAGTGCATGGGTTAGTGACTAAACTGTCTTAATTTGTGCATCATTATGTCTGTTGTTCTGTAAACTGCTGCATGTGTTGATCAGTAGCTATATGAGTAAGTATATGGGTTATTGATTGGTTGCCCAAGTATTTGTATGGGAGACTGAGTGTGTGTGTGTGGTGGCTGGGAGGTGTATGACTCTGTGCATAGATGTGTGAGCAGTTGATTCACTAGATGGATGGGTTCAAAAGTGCATGTGGAAACACCTGTATGGGCGGTTGACTGAGTGCATTGGTGAGTGAATGGATATCTCAGTGCTACATGTCAAAGTAAGTACATATGTAAAACACAGTACATGTGACAGTTGACATATATAAATAACTGTGCATAAGAGCCAGTGAATGTGTGTTAGTATATGTTTGAATAAGTAAGGTGTGTATACCTGTATAGTTGAGGAAATGGAGGTGTGATTGATTGTTTGCATGACTGACTAGGTGTGTGAGTAACTCCATGGATGAGTGACAGTCTGTGAGTGTTTGTTTACACTGAGTGTATCTAAGGTTATATTAGAGTCTGAAGAGGTTCATCGTATTATCAAATGAATGATGTCATCAGTGATGTGATCAGTAATGTCAAATGAGATGTCATCAGTGATGTCATCAGTGATGTCATTTGAGATGTCATCAGTGATGTCATCAGTGATGTCATTTGAGATGTCATCAGTGATGCCATCAGTGATGTCATTTGAGATGTCATCAGTGATGTCATCAGTGATGTCACTGACCATGTCATGAATGATGTAATATGTGACATGATCAGCAGTGGATTGCGGGTGCGCGATATATAGTTAGTACAACTAACTATATATGGAATTTCAATGGTTTTGTGTGAGTAAAAAAAGGTTTTGTAAATGCTAATTCCTAACTATATATGGTCTATAACCTATGGTTTTTTCAGTGAATTTCAATGGTTTTTTAATAGCAAATATCAAAACATTTAAAATGTATTCTTCTTTAAATCGAAAAATATATTTTACATGTTTTTAATGCAATTTATTTATTTTTTATTATTTTTTTTGTTTCGCTCCCGGTCCGCGAACCGGTTAGCTTCCCGTTAGCTTAATTTGGTGCCGCGACCCGGTCCGCGAACCGGTAAACGTTCCGTTTCCGCAACTGCCGCGTTAGAAAACAACATCGTGACGCGTCGCGTCAGCATGACGTATCGCGTTGTCGCGTGATACGTCATATGATGCGCCGCGTTAGCGTACCCGGAAGCGAACCGGTACGCGAAGCGAGGCGCGAAGCGCAGCTTCCCGGAAGCGATCCGGGACGTGGCGCAAAGCGCGTAACGTAAACACAACAGGTCATGTGTCTTGTTAATAACACTTTTCATTGGTTCATTTCACTTTTGGTTTCCTAATGATGTAAGACTAGGTCATGTGACCTAAAAGTAACACTTTTCATTGGTTTAGAAGTATTGTTTTTCCCAAATGATGAAAACCCCTCCTTCTTTCCTCACTCTGACTTTCATCTTTGTGAGAGGAAGACCCTTTGTGATCACTGAGCAATGGCTTCATTAGTAGCTTCAGCTGGTGCACCCCCACCACCTCCACCACCTTCAAAGAAGAGAGGACCACCTGCTGAAGTTATTATTCAGCAAGAGGAGGAAGAAGAGGAAGAAGAAGAACAGCAGGAAGAGAGGCATTTTTTGCCTGAGGAGCCCAGGAGGTCTCATCTGAAAGAAAACTTTATTTGGCAATTTTTTAAATATCCTCGGGGCCAAAAAAAAGTCAATGCACGGTACGTAACTTGCCTGATCTGTAAGAAGGATTTGTCCAGAGGGACAGATAAGAAGTACAGTTACGGGAATTATACTATGCATCGGCATATGGATAGGTGGCATCCTATCAATTACAGTGCTGCACAGTTACGTGACCAGCAAGATAATCCCCCTTCTATGGCCAGAAGATCAGTTGTACAGGAAGTGACGGGACCAGAGGCGAGGGAGATCGTCCCAAATATACAGATGAGGTTTGGGGAAGTGAAACTAGTGTGCGTGCGTTGTAACCAATAAAATTGCTACAGAGAAAGTAGCATTAATTTGATCAACAGAGCTATCGACAATCATGATTGTCCGAAACGCCCCAGAGAATAAATTCTTTTTTTTTTGTTGCTCCTGTTGAGCCCTTTATAATGAATCGTTTTCGTTTCCCCCCCAAAAAAAACCAAAAAATATATAAAACCGTTCCAAAAATACAAAAAAAGTAAAAAAATGTTCAGAAAAATAATAAAAAAATATAAAACAACAAAAACAATAAAAAAACAAGTTCTTATCAGAACTACCTCCCCTTTATAAAAAAATTGGTAGAATATTTAGCAATCTGCCAACATTTATTTCTTTTGGTTCGCTTCCCGGTTCGCTCCCCGGTACGCGAACCGGGAGCGAACAAATTTAAAAAAAAAAAAAAAGAAGAGTAAGTATAAGGGAAGGAAACAGAGAGTAATGTTAAAAGAAAGACAGCTATAGGGACTAAACCAAAGATACTGTTTAATAGATCTATTTACCGAAGAAAAGATGGAAGAGGGTATAATTGAGAAAAACAAAATAGATAAGGAAGTGAAAGAAAAAAAGGAGAGTAGAGAATGTGACTGAATGATTAAATTAAGATTAAAACATTGGAATAACAGAGAGAAAAAACACAATGCAGAAAAGAAGAAGTAACAGAAAAGGAATGATTGAAACAGCAAAGAAATATAAATAACATAGGGGCATATTATCAACATAGGCGATAAAAGTTTTGCTGCTTTTATCGGCAGAAATCTGATGCTAAAGACGCTTTTGCGGCAGTTTTCTGCCGATAATGACTGCTTTTATCGGCAGAAAACTGCTGCTAAAGCCGCTTTTTGCGGAAGAAAACTGCCGCTAAAGCTACTTTTGCGGCAGTTTTTGGCTGATAAAAGCAGCGATAATTTTATTGCCTGTGTTGATAATATGCCCCTTAGTGTGCTTGAACTACAGAGAGAAAGCATAATGAACAAGTAGTGAAAGAGTGATCAGTCAGAGACAGTGAGAGTAATAGAGATGGAGTGAGTGAACAAGAGTGAGGAAGTATGAGAAGAGAGGGACTGAGAAAAATAGTGGAAGGAGTAGAGTAAGTAAGTAATAGAGAAAGGAATGAGGGAAGTAGCAAAGGCAGGAAAGTGAGGGTTAAAGAAATGAAGTAGTGAAACTAATAGAAGTTAAATGTGATAGAAATGTAACGAAAAGAGTACAAAACATTTACCTTATAATTGTCGTTAACTTAGTCACTTGTTATTTTTATACTTTCAATCTGTAAAGAGAGAACAAACATTTGAAAAATATTAAAACATGTATTTAAAAATTAGAAAAGACAAGGGAAAAGATTGAAGGACAAACAGTTTTTCAACAACTTTGACACTTACAGAAGCCTATGGTTCTCCATGCTCCTACACACTCCTAAAAATATACATTTTAAACTAAAAGTATCTTGATGCAGATGAAGTAAAGCATATCTTGCAACATGGTGCATCTTTTGCACTGCTGCTGACTCACAAAAGTGATGCAACGGCAGTGCAAAAGAGGTGCACAGCCATCATAAAACTGTCCCTAACATTTTAAATGATTGTTTCAGGATGGCAATAAGGTGTGTCCTATCCAGAGGTTTGTTTGAGGTGAGGCCTACTCAGGGTTGCAGATAAAATTTAGGCTTGTTGAAGAGTACAGAGGAGATAATACATGTCCATGCCTACCAATGAAGTGATTCATGTCCACTTCACTCTTGAACAAAGGCCAGACCTCCTCTGTTTCCTTGGACAGGCCTAAACCTGATCTGCACAATGTGATGTGTAATGTTAGGAAACACAGGTGATGTAATTGAAAAACATGCAATTTCTTTTGCTCATTTCACAATCACATCAATTGTGTTTCCTTTGCTTAGATATCTCATTGTGCAGATGTAGTCCAGCATATGAAAGAGTACCCAGAAGTGCAGCACTTCATGCAACAACTTTGACACTTACTGAAGCCTCAGCTTCTGCATGCCCCCTACACAGTCCTAATTATATACATTTTAAACTGACGGTATCTTGCTGGAGATGAACTGAGGCGTATCTTGCAACATGGTGCATCTTTTACACTGCTGTTGCATCACAAAAGTGACGGAACAGCGGCGCAAAAGAGGCGTATGGCCATCATAAATCTGCACTTAACATTTTAAATGATTGTTTCTAGATACTCATAAGGTGTGGCCTATCCAGAGATTTGTTTCAGGTAAGTCCTACTCAGGGTTGCAGATGAAATTTAGGCTTGTTAAAGAGTATAGAGGAGATAATACATGTGCAGGTCTACCAACGAAGTGAGTCATGTCCACTGCACTCTTGAACAAATGTAAGACCTCCTCTGTCTCCTGGAACAGGCCTAAACCTCATCTACACAATGTGATGTGTAATGTTAGGAAACACAGGTAATTTAATTGAAAAACGTGCAATTTGTTTTGCTCATTCCACAATCACATCACCTGTGTTTCTTTTGCTTACGTATCTCATTGTGTAGATGTAGTCTATCATATGAAAGACTATGTAGAATGTGAGCACTGTATGCAACAACTTTGACACTTATAGAAGCCTCAGCTTCTCCATGCCTTCTACACAGTTCTAAATGTATATCATAAATACAAAAAGTACAGATTTAATTATACATGTTAAATGGTTTATTTTTGCTGTTCTCAGAATTTATCAAATTTCACTAAAAATAGTGACTTGAAGGTATTCATCATATAACAGCGGGGAAAAAAAAACACAATCAAAATGATTGTGTTTAAAAAACCCATATAACATAACCAATCAGAAATCAGAACTCCTGAAAAGTAACTTACTTTCCATGACGTCGAAGGATATCCTATGAACAGCTTACACTCTGTTGTGCTGCTATTATTTTCAGCCCGCCACTTTCTGAAAGAAAAGCTCCATCGTTTTGACAAATATGTTACATACAATAAATGACTTCTCGCTCTCTAGCACACTTTTCCACAAGGCCAAATCGTGTAAGAGCCATTTATAACTCTTGGAATTCTTCTAAACAAATCCCGTCATTTTGTATTTCCGCAACTTTCATAAAGAAAATGTTCAAGATCACTTTCACAATCCTGTACTAGTAATATCTCACCCTTCTTGCTCACTCATGTTCCACATTTCCTATGACACTGATACTGCTTACTATGAAGCAGACTTACACTACCTCTATGACTACTACAATTATTTAATTCTCTACATCACTTTTAATCACAAAGCAATATAAAACAGTAGATAAAATTATATCAACCCGTAGAATCATTTTACACCAGTTACCTACCCTAAATTCTCTTTTCTGAAAACAGAAAGTAAGAATATTTTTAAATAAAAAGGCAACATTGTATCGTAGTCAAATGGGAATAATTTCCGAAACAGCAAATTTTTTTACATTTTCAATAAGCTGTGTAATAAGCGGATCTTGTCAAATGACCATCATGCCATATAATAGCTGCAGTTGCAAATGTTCTACCTAAAATCAACGACTGTGTAGCCACAACATTTGTAATTAAAGTTGAAAACTTACTTTAATCAGGTTTATATAGTTGGATTTTTAAAATGACATTATAATCAAAAGTTTGGACCAATAATCTAGACAGCATTGCAGACTTACATTCCCTCTACTCCATGTTTTGATTGGCTGCTTGAATTAGCTTATAAAAAGAAACAGTTTTTCTGAACTCAAACAAAGTGCAGTTATTTTTCCATGACGTCAAGTGTTATGGTAAGAACACCATTTGCTTTGGGAAATACTCTGTTGTCCTTCAACTAATCTCTGCCCACCACTTTCTGTAAGAAAATCTTCTTTTTTTCCAGGAACTATTTAAAACTAAAAAATTACTTTTTACTCTGTACTACACTTATCCTCAAGGCCAAATCGTGTAGGAGCCATTAGAACCTCTTGAAATTCCTCAGAGCAAATCCTGAGATTCCTTCCCTAAAATTTTGGTTTTAAAAACACCAGGTAAGAATTTTTAAGGTCAAAAGGCAATTTTTTTTTTTAAAGTTAAAACAGAATCATTGCAGAATGACCAGCCATTTCTAGACTTTAAATAAGCTGTGTAATGTCCTGATGTTATTGAAGGACCGTCATGATATATAATTGCTGCAGTTACAAAAGTCCTTCCTGATATTGACAACTGTGAAGCCACAACATTTTTAATTAAAGTTGTCAATTTTGTTCCATCAGGCCTACATCGTTGGAACATTAAAATGACATACTGGCCATATGTTCGTATAAATAATGTTGACAACATTTCAGACTTACATTGGCTACACTCCATGTTGTGATCAGCTGCTTTTACTAGCTTATTAAAGGACACTGATTTACTTTCTGGCAAAGTTAAATATATAAATCTTTCTGAGTCTACACTAGTAGTACTTGATACCCTACAGTTCTCGCAGTCATGCTGCCATTGATAAGAAAGCCCAAACAGGTGATCTACATCTACACCTTCAGCATACAATACATCAAGCATATACATTAAAAACTCCTCCTCTTGCTGAATATTTTGAGAGAATTGTGTTTGACCTGAACATCTGTCTAACAGATTTCGAATTTCAGACACACTTTCTATTTTTGTTCTATCAGTGCTACATTTCTCTAACACAGAATTTAACAAACTGCAAAATCTTTGATCAGAATTGACAACAATCTCTTCTTTTACATTTTCTAGAGAAAACAAAACATTAACCACTACATTAGCATAGCAGTTGACACCAGAACTGTTTTCAAATTGAAAACCAACAACATCTTCAACAGAATCCTTTTTCTTTCTGCTTATAATTTCAGGTTCATCAACTTTTCGTCTTTTTGCTACAACCTCCCTACTATTGGTCACATTTCTTCGTTTCCGGCCTACCACACGTTTCTCAAACAAAGGATATTGAGGCAAATGTGGCACATACTCTCTTCTTAACCTATTGTATTCCTTAACACAATCTAGATC